>NC_140582.1:1084025973-1088950209 GCF_964204655.1 Triturus cristatus | reverse complement strand
TGTGCAGTCTAGTGGTTGAGGGGCGGAATATCCGGGTGGGAGAGGAAAAGGAGGAGCGACGTCAGAGGCGGCAGTTAGAGTAGGGACGGCAAGGTAAAAGGTATTGGAATAAAGCTATGCTGACTAAGGCCACGGTGTCGGTTGTTATTGGGGGGTAACACGACATGACAGGTGGCTCCACAACTATGGCACATCCTAGGTACGGAAAAGATCTTGTTACACTTGCCAACCAGGGTGCCTCCTTTAAGTACTTATGGAACCCTTAGCTGTCTTTGCTCTCACAAGATTTTCGGGAACTGATCTGCCCCAAATACCTCCGCCTCCTACAAGTACTGGAGACAGACACGCAGCACTAACCAAATCACCTAGTAGCAATGAATGCTTATGTTCATTTTATGCTTGTTTAAATATACAAAGTGGAAGATGGCGGCGAGATAAGACGCGAGTCTCTATCCCTTCGGCCCCATCGTTATTTAGCTTTGGCTTATCTCCTACTTTGGTGCCCATCCGCGCTTACCGGTGGGTCCCTTGCAGTCCGGTGGCGGTTCCGGTCCTGGTGGCGGTGATTTGCCTGTGCAGCGGTGCTGGAAGCGGCTCCTGTGTGGCGACTCCCTCCCGGCTCCGGCATTGCTGCGGCCCGGTGGTAAGCCGGCGGTGGGCTGCACATTCACCGGAGGTGACAGCGGGACGCGCCACTAACTGTTGAAGTGGCGCGCGGAGTGGAGGCAGTGCCAGGCAGCGTTTGATGAGCTGCCGCCTGGAGTGAGGGGCAGCTGGTGCTTCCCTGGATGCCGTTTGCTGAGCGGAGGTCTGGGAGCTCCCGAGGCGGCAAGATGGCGGTTTAAGGCCAGTGGCGAGACGGGCCTTGAAGCTTTTCACGGCGCTGCGGCCTGTCTCGCGGGATCTGCGCACTGTGAGGAGGTGCGGGCCTTGGCAGACATCGGTCCGCGCATCGGCGGACGGGGCTGTGCTGCACGAAAGGGCCCGCGGTGGTGCAGCGCCGGGTGGGGCCTAGTGGTGAGGCCTGCTGTGTGAGCCTGACGATTTTGGCGCGAAGCACCGTGGCTGCGGAGCTACGAGCGGAGGCCCGGCCTGTTAGTCTGCAGGGTGTCCTGGCCAGGAACTTGGCGGTCTGTTCTGTGGAGTCCTGCTAATACCGCCCTGCTCGTTGCGGTTATAGTAACGGCGGGCCCCCCTGGTGCTGGTGCTGCCAGGGGTAGAGTGTTGGCCCCCTGTGGTGGACGGCGGCCCTGCGGAGCAGATATGGTGAGGAGGGCCTGGTGCTGGCGCTTGAGGGCATCGGTCCGCGCATCGGCGGACGGCGTCAGGCTTGATCTGAGGGCCCGTGGCAGTGAGGGGCGGCGCGAGGTCTAACGGCGGAGTCTGGCGGAGGAGTGGCTGCTGTGTTGCTGGGCCCTGTGACGGTGTGGAGGCAAGCATCGGACTATTTTGTGGACTGAACTCTGGACCTCCCAGACAAGGCCGGTAGGATTTGCTTGGTGGGGGCTTGGTTCCGTGGCCCTGTATGCTGCAGCGGGAGCGGGGGCTTGGGTCTGTGAGGTCGGGTGCCCCCCCCCCCCGGGGCTGATTCCAGCTGGGTCGGCCTGGTTTTGTAGGCCTTCTCGAGTTTTGGCCTTAACAGCCCTGTGAGGTGCGTTGGAGAGTGGGGGCGCCTTGCTTGGCCAGTGCGCGCATCTCCAGCTACTGAGGATCGACGCCGCGAGAGGTGCGGTGTTCTCGCTGCCCTGGAGGAGTCATCGTATCGGCGCTCCGTTCTGGTTGTCCGGTGCGGGCGCTGCTGGGAGTCCAGGTGCTTGCCGATAGCTGGGTGGCTGGTGTGGCAGTTGAGGCGCAAACAGGAGGTGCGATGGCGGCGGCTCGAGGGCGGAGGGAGAAGTCGCTAAAGGACCCTTCAAAAAAGCTGGTGGGCGCGTCGGCTTGATCGCCCACAGTCGGGGCTCCAGCGGTGGATGAGGAGGATGCGCCCGCGACTTTATGGTGGAACTGTTCTCTGCGTTTAAGGAGGACATCCAAGAACTGCGGTCGACGCTCTCCGCTGATTTGCATGAGGTACGGTGAGACGTTGATGACCTTGGGGAGCGAGTTGGGATGCTGGAGGAGCACGATCTTAGCAGGGAGGATGATCTGCACCAGCTCCAGCAGGAAATGTTGCATCTGCGAGACCAGAATGGGGAGCTACAGGCGCAGGTGGAAGATTTGTAGAACCGCTCCCGGCGTAACATTCGGATTCCGTCGGTTCCATGGAAGGGTGAGGGGGATGATCTAAGAGCCTACGTTTGAGCACTGTTTCTGCAGATTCTCGGGGAAGAGGAGTCAACGGAGATGCAACTAGATCGGGTGCATCGAGTGGGCTTCCCGCGGGGGGCTAACGCTCCCCCTCCGATATCCTTGTTTGCGTGCATAACTTCCAGCTGAAGGTGCGCATACTGCGTAGGGTGCGGGATCTGCACCCTGTGCAGTTTCGTGGACACCAACCCATGCTTTTTCAGGATCTGGCCGCCTCCACTCTTTTAAGCGCAGAGCCTTTAAGCCCATAACTAGCCACCTTCGCGAGCAGCAAATCGCTTACTCCTGGGGCCACCCGTTTAGACTCAATACAAAGGCGCACTAAACCAGATTCGCTCGCTGGAGGCGGCGTGCGACCTGCTGCACATTGAGAAGCCTACGGACGGAGCGGGAGCCGGGGGGTCGTCCCCCCACAGACATCGCCGCTCCTCTGGGTGGCGGCGTACAGGAGCGTCAAAAGCGAGCCCTGCTCCTGACATGTGGTTCGCAGGCTGGAGCAGGAGGCTGTCCTCTCCTCGGTGTCGCAGGCTACAGACAAACCGGTGACTCCTTGAGATGTGTGCTGTGGCGACCACGGGGGTGTCTTGGCAGGAGCCGGAGGGCGGAGATGCTTACCAACGAGCGCTTCTCACCACGGCTGAGTGGGTAACTGTGGACGACCAGTGGCGGTGGGGGCTTGTGCCACGTTTCCCCGTGCTTTGAACTTTCTGACGGACTTTTGTCATGTTTTCTGATTTGCTGCATGTTGTGTACTGTGCAGGGGTTTTGTTTGCTGGTTTTTTAGGGGGGCTTGGCGTTTTATTTTGGGGCTCCTCATCAGTTCACGGGTTGCTATGGCAGATCGCTTGGTTGCAGCAGTTGGTCCGCGTGATCTCTGGGAGGGTGGATCTGGAGTGGGTACTTAGCCTAGCGTCTCCAGTTTGTTATGTTGGGTAAGGATCGGAAAGTTGTCAGTCTAAATATCAGAGGGCTGAATAATCCTGTCAAGCGTGCCGCTATCCTCTCCCTATTAGAGAGCGCTGAGGGGGATGTATGTTTGCTTCAGGAGACCCACCTGCTGGGCCCGGATACTAAGCGCATGCGAGATAGACGCTTTCCGCAGCAGTTTTGGTCCTCAGGGCCGTCAAAGAAAAATGGGGTGGCGATTCTTCTTAGTGCCCGGTCGCAGTGTAGGGTGGTGTCCATGGTGGCGGACATACGGGGACGACTGTTGCCGATCAGGCTGCAATGGGGGGACGCCTGTCTGACAGTTGCGTCGATTTACGCCCCGAATGAGCGTCAGGAACCATTTGTGCGTCGTGCACTGTCATAGGTGCTGGTCTCTCCTGATTCGGGAATCTTGATTGGAGGGGATCTCAATGTGGTAATGGACCCTATCATCGATCGGTCAGAGCAGCGATCTACTCAGGCGGGTGAGCTGTCGCAGGCTGGGAAGCAGTGGCTGCTTGATTGCGGGCTGTATGATGGGTGGCGAGCTCAGCACCCGAAGGCGCGGGACTACACTTACTTTTCAGTGGCGCATAAAACATGTGTCTTGACCAATTTTTAGCTTCTTCGTCCCTTCTGCCTTTGTTACATGCGGCGGATATCACGGCCCACTCCCTTTCAGATCATGCTCTTATCTCGGTGCTCCTCCCCGCGCGCTGCGTGCGGTCTACCCCTCCGGGTTGGCGGCTTCGCAACTCCCTTCTTCACACTAAGGCTGCCACCAAGCGTGTTCGAGATGTGATCGTGCACTACATCGCGGAGAATGAGCGGGATGGTGCGGCATTGGCGTCGGTGTGGGAAGCGTTGAAGCTAGTGGTGCGAGGGGAGTTTATAGGGCTTGCTGCGTTTACGCGAAGATCCGCAGGGAGAAGCGTGCAGAGCTGGAGAGGGAGGTGGGAGAATTGGAGTCTGTCCATAAGCGGACTGGTGCGCCGTGGGTATGGAGAGAGCTGGAGAAGCGTCGGCGCATGCTAAAACATTTAGATTTAGATAGGGCAGAGCACGCTCTTCTGCGTCTAAGGAATAAATTCTACCTCAGTGGGGATCGGTGTGGGAGGATGCTCGCTCATCGGCTACAAGCGCAAAAGCAGGCGTCTGTCATCCACTCTATTCAAAACCAGCATGCGGTTGAACACACTTTAGATGCCCTCATCGTCGAGACCTTTCGCCAGTTCTATCAGCGCCTCTACGCAAAGGAGGACGCTCCCATGCAGGACTATTTGCGGACTTGTGCTTTTACTCTCTTAGTTGCATCTTCGGCGGAGATGCTTGACTCTGCCATACGGGTTGAGGAGGTGGTCGCGGAGATCTCGCGCCTCAAACTGGCTAAGTCCCCCGGCCCGGATGGCTTTACGGCCTTGTTCTATAAGACGTTCTGTAGGAAGCTGGCTCCTCTGTTGGCAAGGCTTTTTAACTCTTTTCTCACTTCGGGTGCGGTGACGCCCTCCATGTCTGAGGCGGCTGTCTCAGTGATTCTTAAGCCTGGCAAGGACTCCGTGGAATGTGGATCGTACAGGCCGATCTCCCTCCTTAATATCGACGCGAAACTCTTTGCAGGGGTTTTGGCTGCTCGGCTTAGCCCCCTTATGGATGATATTATAGACCTAGACCAATCTGGTTTCATTCCGACGCGCCAGGGGGGGGGGGGATAATTCGAAGCGCATTCTGCATCTTATGGAGCTTGTCCACCGGTCACGCGTGCAGGCCTTCCTATTATCGGTTGATGCGGAGAAGGCCTTTGACTGTGTGGACTGGGAGTACCTTTTTGCTGTTCTGAGCAGCTTCGTGTTCGGTGATAACTTTGTTCGGTGGGTCCGTTGCCTCTATGCCTCCCCCACAACGGCGGTGAGAGTGAATGGGTGTAAGTCAGCGTTGTTTCCCATTGCCCGGGGCACGAGGCAAGGCTGTCGCTTATCCCCACTCGTGTTTGCGCTCTACATGGAGCCTTTTGCCCAGCGCATTCGATCCAACCCTGACATTGTAGGTCTTAAATTTGGAGCGGACTCACACAAAATCACCATGTAAGTCGATTATGTCATTCTTTCGCTTAAACAGCCCCGGACCACGCTTCGGTACTTGACTGCGGAGTTAACTGCCTTTGGGGCGGTAGCGGGGTTCAAAGTCAACTTTACGAAGTCGCATATTCTGAACCTTTCTGTACCAGGAGGCTGAGGTTTTGTACCTGCAGCAGGATTTTCCTTTTCGGTGGTCGCACTCGGATATTCTGTACCTGGGTGTTCGACTGGCGGCGTCTACAACTAAAACGGACGCTCTCAACTATGCCTTGCTAATGGAGCAGACAGAGAAGGCGTTGAGGGCTTGGACGCGGCTCAAGTTGTCGTGGTACGGACGGCTGGCGGCGGTTAAGATGACGGTGCTTCCTCGCATTTTATATATCTTTCAGCTGCTCCCCTTGAGTCCCCCGCCGGGTGTGCTCCGGAGGCTGCAGGGCCTTCTGAATAGGTTTGTGTGGGACAATAACAAGCCACGGCTTGGCTTAGCGCTCGTATCTTCACCTAGGGCGCAGGGAGGGCTGGGCTTCCCGTTAGTGAGTGCGTACTACCAGGCGGCGTGCCTCCGCTACATTGTCGAGTGGAACCGTCCTCTTACCAGTAAGCACTGGAATTTTATGGACCAAGCAGTAGCCGGATGCAATATATGGCGTGAGTTGTGGCTTCCGCGCAGGCATAGGGCGTGGGGGCTGTACTCCTCGCCGATTACCTCCCCAACCCTCCGAGTTTGGGATCGCCTTGCGGGCCCGAGGGGCTGGACCACCTTTCCCTCCCCGATGTCCCCCATCGTGGATAATCCTGATTTTCGGCCGGCGTGTGCGTCCCCGATTTTTCAGCGTTGGAGAGAGGAGGGCTGTAAACCGTAAGCTTATATCTGAACTCTATTCCATGATTACCTTGCAATCGCCGGCGCGTCGCACGAGGGCACAAATCATGTGGGAATTGGAGCTGGGGAGGCCCTTAACGCAGAAGGAGTGAGAGCACATTTTTTATCGAGTGCACCAAACAGCTGCTAATGTGGCAGGGGCGGAATCTGCGTACAAGTTGGTTACCTATTGGTATCATACCCCGGCGTGCATTCAGGCTTGGGATAGCTCCAGGTCGGACCGCTGTTGACGAGGGTGCGGCTTGCCTGGCACACTGGTTAATTTACTTTGGCACTGCCCGAAGCTCGTGTGTTATTGTACTGCCATCCTCGATGATATAGATGCGGCCTTTCGGATTACCTTACCGCGCGCTCCGGACTACACGCTGTTAGGTCTTCCCCATCCTAGGTTTTTCCCGCTGAGGTCGCTGAGGGGTAAACAGATTGCCATGGCATTATTGGCAACGTGACAGGTGCTTCTTGCTCATTGGGGGTCTATGGTAGTTCCTGACCCCCGTGATTGGATTCTGCGCCTATGGCAGCAGCTGGCTATGGAGCGCTTGTCGCTGGGGGCCGAGGGGAAAGGTGGGGAATTTGCCAAACTGTGGGCGCCGTTTTTGCAGATTCTCACCAGGGACATGCGGGAGGTTACTTGCCCGAAATATCTGCAGATCCTGCAGCTTATTCCTTTAGAGCCACCTGGAATAGCTACTGTGGGTATGGTTCGTTGAGGGTCCATTGCCTGGGAGCTGTAGAGGGACAGAGGTGGTTGGGCTTGAACTGATGCGGAGAGGGGATGGGTGGGGAGAGGGGGATTGGGGTTCTTTTTCCCTTTTCGTTTTTCCCTTTTATTGTTACTGAGTTTTCTCTTTTACAACCAAAAGTGGTTCTTTGCTAGAGGCCGCTGCGACTCGCATTAGCTTACATGAAACGCGGGGTCGTCCTCCGGGATGTAGACCTTTATGCTGTGTCACCTTCATGACTTTGCGCTCTGCCGGCGGTCTGATGTAGGCAGATAAGCTGTGTTCATGTGACTTTGCAACCACACAATAAAAACTTGTATTCTAAATATACAAAGTGAGTGGGGGGGTCGTGGGGGGAGGATGGGATGAGATTTGTTTGTCAAGATACTGATTGTATTGACATGTTTGCTTTGATGCGCGACCCCGTGAGTTTCCGAGAGGCCGGTATTGCTGATATTGGCACTGTTTTGAAAATACTAATAAATAAGAATTTAACCATGAAGTCAATGGAGCTGGCGAGAGGGTGTCTGGTAACAATGTGCAAGTTACTTGGCTTTCAGTAGCTCACGATGATTTCCACTGCTCAGAAGTAGCTCTAATTATAGAAAAAGATAGAGACCCCTGAAATATTTTATTTATTTATAAAGTTTTGTACAGCCCGAACATGACGCTAGTGTGTATCAGAGCGCTTTACCAGAATAGAGGCTAGGGTATAATTGAAACAGCTTACATGTTCACATCTATAATGAAGTAAAGTGCCTTGAGAATACACAAATTACTACGCTTGTTATCAGAGGTAGTCAGCGAAGAAAAGGTCTGGCATCATAACAAGAGTCACTGGTATGATTACATCGATACAACACACTAGTGATAGCGTAGGCTAAAAACGTGTTCATCAGAAAAGATTTTGCTTCTTTTTTGAAGGAAGCGGTAGATCAGATTAAGCGACGTCCGATGGTAGAGAGTTCCATATCTTAGGAGCGGTACCTGAGAACGCTCTGTATACTGTTTGTTTTCTTTTTATGGAAGCATTGTGGTTTTAGTAGCAGGCCGTTCTTGCTTCCCGATGGTCTGCAACTACCTGATTTATCTATTTTTTAGGCCCAATATATCGGGCATTGTAATGTAGGGCTTTATGCGTCATGCATGCTATCTTTAGTTGAATTCTTGCCTGTTCAGGGATTTTAGAGCAGGGAAAATGTGCTGGTTTCTTTTTGTTCTGGACACAAGTCTGGCAGCCGCCTTAAGCGAGGCCCTTAGAGGGGCAAATTTGTATCTAGGTAGGCTGCATAGTGTGGCATTACCATAGTCCAGTCTGGGCAACACAGGAGCTTGAACCGCATGCTTGAGGTCCTCCTGAGGGAGGTAAGGTTTAAGTTTCCGTAGAATGCTCATCTGATAATTCACTCCTTTGTAGATTGTGCTGATGTGAACC
This sequence comes from Triturus cristatus, assembly GCF_964204655.1. Classification (NCBI taxonomy): domain Eukaryota; kingdom Metazoa; phylum Chordata; class Amphibia; order Caudata; family Salamandridae; genus Triturus; species Triturus cristatus. Next base: position 1,088,941,860 of record NC_140582.1, on the reverse strand, counting down.
TTGATATTCAAGTTTTTGTCAAATGTAATTCCCAAGGATCTAGCAGAGTCAATGATGTGAGGAGAACATTTTAGTGCTGTTAGAGGTTTCATCCAGAGATCGATTTTGGGAATACTGTTGGGAGGGGAGATGAGTAGGAATTCCGTTTTGGGGGCGTTGAGCTTGAGGTGATTGTCGGTAAGCCAAAGATGTGTGTTTTGTAGAATAGAGTTGAGGGACATGCTGCCATCTGGGGAGGACATTTTAAAATATAATTGTGTGTCTTCTGCATACATGTGATAACGAATGTTATCAGATTTTAAGGAGTCAGCTAGAGTTTCCATGAATAGATTGAAGAGAAGGGGATCCATGTGGAACGCCCAGAGTGACCGCCGAAGGCTTAGCAAGGGATTGGTTCTTCTTGACTCTTTGGGATCTGTTGTGGAGGAATGAAGTAAACCTTTACAATACGGCCCCTGATAAGCCCATCCTTCATTCAAGTATGGTCAATACACTATCATGTTTAACAGTGTCAAAGGCAGAAGATGAGTCAAGTAGTATCAGAAGGCATGATTCGTTTAGATCCAGCATTTTTGATGTGTCATCCACCACGTGCGCGAGTGCGGATTCAGTGCTGTGAGCCTGATTGGTGTTGGCCAAGGAGTTGGAAATTGTCTATGTGGTTACAGAATTGGATCTGGACAAATTGTTCCAGTAGTTTCGCCAAGGTGGGGATGTTTGAGACAGGTCGGTAGTTCTTGAGATCTGAGCAATCTGCATTAGGTTTTTTTAAAAGTGGGGATTACCTGTCCTGCTTTTAGACAGTCATGGATGGTGTGTTGACGTAGCGAGGCATCTACAATCTTAGACCATAAGGGGAGAATAATGGTTTTGATCTATTTGAAGATAGTCGGAGGTAATAGGCTCAATGAAGTGATTCAATGGGTTTAAGGATGATAGGATGTTGGAGATATCATTATCATTGATTGATGTGAAAGTGTGCCTGGAGGCGTTATTTTGGAGTACGTGCCTGGATGGATCATTCCATTCACTAGGCTGGGGGGGATGTGAATAGATGACTGAGGCCACCAGGAGTAGTTCCTGTGCTGATTGAAGTTCATTCTCGATATTTGTTGTTTTATCAAGGAGTGATGGCTCCATTGTCAATCGGGTTTGTTACATTGCGTGATTGTTGCTTGATGATTTCAAATAGTTTTTTGGGGCGATTTCTGGCTTGATCAAGCTGAGATCTAAAAAAGTTAGCTTTCGGGTTCCTTATCCTTCTGTTGTATGTGTTACCTCACTGATCTTAAGCATTTTAGGAGCTCCAAGGAGGGAGAAGATCTCCAAGCTCTTTCTGCTGATCTGAGATTGCGTCTTTCAGGGTTCAAGTTGTCATTGAACCAGGGTTTGGAGACTTTAATCAATATTTTGTTGAAGGAGGGAGAGGGGGGGGGGGGGGGGGGGAACTAATCAAGGACTTCCAAAATGGAGGTATTGTAGAATTCTGTGAGGTCATGGACATCATCCATGTTAGTCTGTGAGTAAAGGTGTTGTTACAGTGGTTAAAAAAAAACTAATTGGAGTTTATGTCACAGAGATTTCTTTTCCATTGTAGTGTTTTTTTCGGTTGTGCTCTCTTTGGAGTCACCCTTATATTGACGAGGAAGGTGATGTAGTAATGGTCATACTAGTACATGCTTATTTTCTGGGAAGGTATGTGACTCCACTTTATACTCCCGTCTGACATTGGCAGCAGTTCCTATATCTGGATCATAGCACAGACCTAATTTACTCCAAGTCCATGAACATTTCTTTGTAAGGTGGTGGTTATAAAGAATATGAGAGAACTAGCACATTTAAAGGTACATTTGTAAAATTATACTATTTTAGATATATACTCTGACTGAGCTCCACTCATTCAAGGACATTTTATCATTGGAAGAGTCATACCTTAGGGGATATTCAAATACGGAAAAATAAATGTCGCCAGGCCTTACAGACATTAGGCAGCAGATCACAGGAGGAGGCGGAAGAGAGAACATATACGTTTATACTATACAAATGCATACCTCTGGAGTATGTCTGTCCCTTGCCATCAGTGCCAACACTTCTTCCACTAAATCACCTTTGTTACCATGGCCAATCTGCTTGATGTCTAGTAAAAAAGCAAATAACAAGTAATTAATTCCTAGATCGACATAGCTTTAAAAAAACTATTTTTATTCATTTTATCAACACAATATATACAACAATAACAGTGCAATAGCGTGTAGACATGTTGTCTAGACAATAGAGTGCTTGCCAATAAAAACTGTGAAAGGAGGGATAGCTAGGTGTGGGCTAGGAAATAAGAGGGACAGACCAACATCAGGCTGACTCATCCACTCCAGTGTCATGATAGAAGTAGTGTGTAGAGTGGAACCGTCCATACCTCTCAAGCAGATCCACTGATGGTGGAGCAAGCAGGGGATTTGAGGTGAAGGGGGAGGTCGCCCAGTGATCCAACCTGATCTTGCTCCCGGATAATAAAGAGGGATCAGCCCAATCTGCCCCCGGTGCACAGAGTCCGAGTATCAGTCTGTGTCGTCATTCAGGCCTGTGCCCTGGTTATTCAGTCTGGTCAACATGTTCCCCCAAAACTCAAGGTCACGTTCTGCATATTCATCAGTACCAAACTTTTGAAGTCTACATTCTTCTGCCGCTGCCCATTCCAGGAAGTCGGCAAGCCATTTAGACACAGTCGGAGGGGCCAGACCAGCCCAATGTATGGTTATGCGCTGCCTTACCAGCACTAGCCTAAACTGTGAGAATCTATATTGCACCTTTTTTCCCTTTTTGGGGAGAGGCAGCAGTCCCAGCAGGCAATGTCAGGCTGTTAGCTCTACAGTCACCTATGTCACTCTATGCACCTTCTTTATCACCTCCCCCAAAAATTACTGCCTACAATTCCATGCCATATGTCTAAAGTCTGCTGGGACTGACCCACATTGAGTGCAGCCTGTCAAGACATAGTTAAATTCAACTCTATATGGAGCGACACTTGAACAAGTCTGATAGGGGTCCCAGACAGCAGGTAGATGCACACAAAACCTGCACGGCAGCAGGATAGAGATGTGGAACCATACTGCAAAAGATGCAGGCTTGTTGTTGGGTGGAATATAGCTATACATCAATTACAATGACTGATTTTAGAGATGCAGGTTTGGGTACTGGTTTTGAAAAAACATTGTTCAAGTCCCTACCACATGAAGGTTACGGAACCACAACCAGTCGACTCCTGCAGAACAAACTATGCCAGTCACTACTGCCACTGTTTAATGATTGCTTATAATCTGCAAACATGCAATTCTCAAGAATAGAGGTAGCACATGCGCACTAGACCAACAGACCAGCTGCATTATTAAATTGTAACAGGTTGCATCACAGTAGTTCAATATAATCGATTAGCTTAGGAAGAAGACCAATCAACATTTGCCAATGTGAATGGGGTAATTCTGCCAGTAGTGACAGGAAACGGATCAATGATTATTTGTGAAAGATATGTGAATTACATTTGTGAGACAATCTTTTCATTCAAAAATGGCAAGGCCGATATGGTGGCTAATATAAGATAGCAAGCTTGTTGGATTAACTGACAAATATGACATGCCTTTCTTAATTTTGGAAAGAAAGTTCGTTTCTGTTGATTTTTTATTTAACTCCATTCTGGAAGCTATTTTTTCAGTTCAGAATTATTTCACCAAATACAATTCTTTATAGAAACCTCAAGGGGTTGTTTTCCAGGACTCAAAACCCAACATAAAATGTTGATATGATGCTATATTAAAAGATGTGTTTTATTGGAAAATATTTTACATTGATTTCTCTCATCCAAAAAGCTAAGATCTTTGCTTCTATAGTTATTTCCTAATTGGTCACAATTTAACACAGAAGAAGTATTGGGATATCTTCCTACAGGGTGGAAAATACTTGAGGAGCAAACCAAACCTTCCAGCCAAACTCTTCTGCTGGATGTGACGTTTGCCAGGACTGGAATCTTAAGCCAGCCCTAGCTTACTAGGCCTATGTCCTCTGGCTGGGAAGTGTGCTTGCTGGGGACTCAGTTTTGCTTCTGGAGGTGTGGTGTGTAGAGTTGTGTTAAGAGCAGTGACCTCTACCCTTTTCTATAAAAATAGCTACCTATGATTAATTAAAAGCATCTTGAGCTACTAGCAAAAAATATCAGTGTTACACTACTGCTCTATCAGACAAAATTATATTAGTAGCCACCCCTTCACGATTATCGTAATGAGCATCCTAGCACATAACTGGCAGAGTTGCTCACATTAGGATAAAATAATTAATCTGACCGGCTTTCCAGCTATGCTGGAGTCCTCCCTTACTATGGAGCTGATCCTAGAGGGCAGTGGGGGTGGAGACTCACCTCTTGCATTGATAAGTCATTAAAGGAGGACAGTAACAATGAAAGCTAGGGAAGCATAGGATAGGGACCTATTAATCCCCTTGACAGATGTGGATGAGGACCTGCATGGAGGTGCAAGAAGTCACAAGTAATGCAAGATTCAATGTGACACACTTTAACTATATCCACCACATGCACTTGGCACCCACAAGGTTGAAAAGAATAACCTTCAATAGAACTTTGGCATGCCCGAGATGTTACAAGCAAGACGCTACATTTCTGCATATGAAATGGACCTGTAGAATGCCGTTGTTGTATTGGGAAGAGGTGGTATCATGGCTTAAAATGGCAAAGTACATTAGAGTTAAAATATCAATGCAATACTACCTATCAAGTATTATACCTAAACCCTTGCAAGGTAAATGCAACATAAATGTAATGGTTGGTTTGCTATTGGCGAAGCACCGCACAACAATTCATTGGTTATCCAACAGGGGACCTACAGTGCTCAAATGGAGTAAAGACTGACATCCCACTTCTAAAACATCAATGGGTACATGAGAAAGGGTAAAAAAATGCTGCATAAACCTGTGGCAGAGAGGAGTACTTTGTGCACATGGGAAGTGATCTAAAAGGCAGGGAACGCAACAATACACCTTCGTAAATAATATGCATAAAGAGTACTACAGAGTAGTCTGTAATGCAGAATATGATTTGGGAATTTTTCTGTTCTATATACGAGCATATTAACGTTTAAACTGCTTTCATGTTGAACGGCTGAAATACAAATAAAGATGTTAAAACAGTAATGATTCATCAATCTGAACTTCCTCTGCATGAGTAATTAAGAGTTTCCCAGCTACATGGTGGCTTCACTTAAACTAGAGATGTTTGGTATCAAACATTTCAGATTAATAAACCCACACTGATTTCAGTGATGGATTTATTAATACAAGCACCTAGAGGGCACTTTAGAGGTGCCCTCTGAAAACCTGCTGACTACTAGTGTACTGGGCTGACTGGTGCAGACCAGCCTGCCACCACAGACAGATTTTTGACCCCCTGCAGGTGAGAGCCCATGCTCTGAGGGCAGAAACAATGAGTGCTCTGGATGGTAGTGTTATCACCTCCTCCAAGCCGGATGGCTAAGTGATCAGCATATCAAGGTATGAGGCTTCAAAGGCCTCTGCCACCTTTAAAATGCGACCCAAGGCTTCTCCAGATAGAGGAAATGCCCCCCTTCCCCCGGGGCCCATTTGGTACCAGGTCAGGTGAGAAAATTAGCTAGTCAGGAGGCGTGTTCCCCCATTAGGCAAGTTTCGCCCCTAAGGTGGGCTTACCGATGTGAACACAAAACGTAGAATTTCACCATCTTGTTTTTGGCGGAATTAGGCTCACTGGGTCAGGGTTAAGTCCACTCCCCACAGGAAGAGGTCATAGAGAATGTGTAGACACCCTAAAGGTCAGTAGCCCATTGGCTACTACCTGCCACTCCCCTTAACAGGTACCCCTGATGCAAGGAAATCAGATTCGACTGATACAGAAGAAGAGCTACCAATACCTCACTAGATACTTGTTTGAGACTCATAGTGCAGAGAAGATGCATACCTGTGCTAGATATTTACTGTGACAGGTAGGGTCTTTAAATGCACTATACCTTCTTGGCTGGTGAGGAGCAGTGATTTGGCAAATTAGGATTTTGGCAAGGAGCACCAGATGCTCGTCCTGGAGAATGTATCAACATCTAAAAGAAGTGAATACTATATTTACCAAATTTAAAAACTGTTACACCAAATGTCAACTGGTGACAGGCTACCAGACATTTTTGTCAAAGGGTACTGAAGCTCTTCTTAACTGATTTTCATACTGATACAAGGCTTTATGTAGGATAAAAAAGTTGGGGGTTTCTAAAAAGGATGTGGCCAGAGAAGTGCAAGTATGCATCACTTTCAATAGGCGTGGACTATTTAACCTAGGGCGAGGCTTAAAACATGTAAACTAAACATTGTATGTCAACTAAGGTTTGAATACTTCTCTTCAAGCTTCCTATTAGCTCCAATTACACAAAATAACAGACATGTGCCTAAAACAAGTTCGAGCTTTTGGCTTTACCAATGCTTGTTAGTAGTATTAGATAAATGAGTAACACTAATGTTACTGTTGTACATGATTAGAATTGAAAATGTGTAACATTGAGGTCTGTGAAAGGGGTACTGGTGTCCAGAGTATCAATCCGCTTCACACCATTTTCCTCTCCAGGCTTTTTGTGAGACACATCATTTTTATCTCCAGATATTTCATAAATCATCATGTTTCATACTTCAAACATAATCGCATTCATCTTCCAGGCCCATTTTCACCCTCTCCTTCTGCATGTATTTCCTTGCATCTCCTTGACCTCACTAACCCCTCCACAACACAAACACACCACTCATTCGCCTTTAAGCACTGCAATTTCTCCTTCTTTGGCCCTGTTGATATTTCAACATATTCACAAACTTTTGCATATAATCACAATTACAACTGCTCTGTGTACCACTGTCACTACTGCTCTGTAGAGTGGTCAACGACTGGATGTGCATTTATTCTGAACACTGTTATAATTCACTGACATGCACTGTGAGAGCCTCACACTTTCTTCAGCCTCACCTCAAGTGCTCAGGTCTGAACTATTGTAAACACCCACCCACAACATTGACTCGCACAGACACTACAGGTGTCCCAGTTCTCAACACCCACCAACCGTCTCAGACAATTTCAGCTGATGCTTGTTCTGCAAGTGAGGCACGCACGTCACTTCACCCTGCCTTCAAGTGAGCAGGCTTCTGTGATTTCTCCTTCTCTGGGGTTACACACTGATAAGGCCAATAATTGACACTGTTACTTCGCAGCCTTTGCAGGAGAAATAAACATAGCGTATACCCGCACGCAGTCTCTCCCCGTCAGGCTCAGGTCACTGACTCCACCGCTCTAAGGCTCCTGTCAGGCTCGGGTCTGCCCGTACGCTCTCCTTCACCTCGCGGGGGATTCTTGTCACTGGCCTTGCCCAATCTGTAGTTCCGTCGATGGCCCCAGCCCGCCGCGTCTCTCCGATGCAACACTTGCCCGAGTCAGAACTTCCCATTTAAGCCTAAACGGGCCATCCGAGTCCAGAACACCGGCGCGGGGCTGCTCTTCCCTGACCCGCAGCAGCTAGAAGCGCATGAACCAGTCCCCACGGCGCTGCGGACACACTGCACCGCCACTTTCTCCCTCTCCCTTCACCGTGTTGCCCCCGTCACACCCCCTACTTCCTTCCTTCTCCAAAGCGCAGGCCTCTGGCTACCTCCGGACATACATGACCTGGCCGAGTGCAGGCTACAAGAATCAGAAAAATATCTGCCCAAAACACAACAAAAAAGCATCTTATTGACAACCCAGCACCGCACCGTGCACGCACATTCAGTCTGTGGCCTTTTCATGGAGGGAGACAGTATATGAAGGGTAGAAGGATTTAGGTTGTTGGTGTATATTAAATATAGTTCCCTCTTTCGCTAATGGCCACATTTCGGGCAGTGGCATTTCTCATGTCAGGCTCGGGTCTGCCCGTACACTCTCCTTCACCTCGCGTGGTATTCTAGTCACTGGCCGTGCCAAACCTGTGGTTCCATCGAAGGCCCCAGCACGCCGCGCCTCTCCGATGCAACACTTGCTCGAGTCACAATAGGTCTCGCATTTACGCAAGCTTGAGCTATTGGCATTGTAATGACAATGCCTTCTATTTATGTTTTAAATAACAAAACATAAATAAAAGGTATTGTCATTTGCAATGCCTCTAGCTCAAACTCGTGTAAATGCGAGACCTATTGCATTGCAAATGCTTGTTTTTGACATGTCGATGTATTGATCTTTGTTTTTACCGGTTAAACCCAAAACTAGAGGGCCGATAAGGACAAATTTCAAAGTCAGTTTAAAACTGCTCACCAGCACACAGCAAAGTCCTTCTCCTTTCCTTGGCAGAAACAGCAACTGCAGGCCAACCCCAGACAGACAGCAAGGACAGTAATTCTCCTCATTCTCTCTAGCTCTTCTCCTTGGCAAAGGTTCCTCTTGAATTCCATGAATGCTCTAAAGTCTGAGGTTTTGAGGCCTGATACTTATACCCCAAAATGTCTTTGTTCTTTTTGAGCAAGGGGGCTCAGAGCCCGGTTCAAACCAGTTCTGGGGGGCACACTGCAAGTACACAACAACTTCTATTGTTAGTGTGAGCCTTGGCTCCAGACACACCACAGGGGGACAGGCACAGCTCTATTTAGGTACAGGTGCTACTCCTCCCACCACATCAAATGCAGATCAGGCCTATTCAGCCTAGTGCTGACTCATCCAGACTCCTGGAGCCACTGCACCTCCCCGGCCCCGGTCATTCCGAAGCCAGACAGTCAATCCACCAACACGCAGAGGCACACAGGATGGTTGAACAAGAAAATAGCCACTTTCTAAAAGTGGTATTTTTAAACACACAATTTAAAAACCATCTTTACTAAAAGATATTAAATAGTGAGTTCAGGGATACCAAACTCCATTTTTCCATCTTATCCCTATGGGAAGATATGCTTGTAAAATGTTACAAAGCATTCCCCATTCTGTCCTAAGGGGCAAGATAGCCCTTTCAATAGCCTTTCAATAGTGAAAAAACGAAATTGGCAGTATTTCATTATCAGGACATGTTACACACTCCAGTGCATGTCCTTTCACATACACTGCACCCTGCCCAGGGGGGTACCTTGGGCCAACCATAGGGGTGCCCTAAATGTAGAAAAGGGAAGGTTAGGGCCTGGCAAGTGGGTGAACTTGCCAAGTCGACATGACAGTTAAACTGCGCACAGACACCGCGATGGCAGGCCTGATACATCTTTTCAGGGCTACTCATGTGGGTGGCACATCAGTGCTGCAGGCTCACTAGTAGCATTTGATTTACCAGCCCTGGCACACAGTGCACTTTACTAGGGACCTACTGGTAAAACAAATATGCCAATCAGGAAGAACCAATCACCATATCAATTTACACAGGGAGCACTTGCACTTTGACACTGATCAACAGTGACAACGTTCCCAAAACAACTAAGCCAGCAAAAACGAAATCCAGCACAGCATCAAAAACACAGGAGGTAGAGGCAAAAAGTCAGGGAAAAGCACACCAAGAATGCCAGATTTAACATTTGTGGTTTCTCATTATTTGGGGTTTTAACTTCGGTTTGAATGTTAGAGGTTTTAAAACTGAATGTTTATTAGTATTACATTCCTTTTTGCTGTAACTTTGAACCAAAGTTGTTTCTGCTTGATTTTTGTCTTTTTTTGTTACCTATTTGCTTAAACAGGTGGTGAACATTGAAGTTTATGTGTATTTGTTAAGAGCACCATTCACCAAACAGTGGTTCATTGGCACTACTGCCCAGGTTGGATACAATATACAGCTGTGAAATAGAAATTAATTGAAAGGAAAATGCTACTTACCAGTATGCATCTGTTCTTGGCATGTAGAGCTGCAGATTCGTATACTTTTGCAGAGATCGCCATCTGGCGTTGGGCTTGGATGTTTGCACTTTGCTTTTGTCTAGGAAGAAGTCTTTGTAGTCACGAGGTAGGTGACTCATTCCTAGGACAATAGTGCGTGTGGGCATCGACTCCATCCTTCGATTGTTTTTGCCATGAAGGGTTACGATGGAGTAGTAAGAAGTAGAAAGAGATGTCCATGTGTAATGTATCTAAGTAAGATAGTACTGGAACAGATAGAGGTATCCGGGGAGGCGGGTGGGCGTATGCGAATCTGCAGCTCCACATACCAAGAACAGATGCATACTGGTAAGTAACATTTTCCGTTCGAGACATATGAGCTGCAGATTGTATACTTTTGCATAGACTATACAGCAGTTACCTCCTTAGCGGTGGCTACCTGTATCTGTTGTAGTGGTTTGAAAAAGTGTTCTTAATACAGCCTGGCCCACACTAGCTTGTTGTTTTGCCTGCACATCTACACATAGTGTTTTGTGAAGATGTGTGGTGTAGCCCAAGTTGCTGCTTTGCAGATATCATCTAGGGGAATGTTCCCTAAGAATGCCATAGAAGCCCCTAGTGTGCGTGTGAAATGAGGTCTAGGGGGAATGGTTAGTGTGCGTTTGGCTTTGATGTAGCATATTTGGATGCATTAAACAACTCACCTTGCTATTCCTGCCTGTTAGATGGGATTGCCTTTATGAGGTGGGGAGAAAGCCACAAAGAGTTGTTAGGTCTTTCTATAGGATTTTGTCCTTTCAATGTAGTAGAGTATTGCTCTTTTTTTTTTTTTGGAAAACTTTATTGTGCAAAATAGCATCATTGCAAATATGGGCCTACAACCACCAGGGCCGGCCGCTAGTATATGCATGTCAATTGCGTAACATCACGAAGCAGCGACTGCTCCCCAGAGGCTCAGCAGGGTTACAGGAGATATTCTCGGCAACTCAGAAGCTAAGCAGGATACAAATATTTAAAATTTTAACAAATAAAAAAAACACAAAGAAACAATAAAGCAAAACTCAAGGCGAGAAACAGTCTAGACGGTGTCGAGCGCCGATGGGGGGATCCCACCACACCAGGTAGAGAATCAGGAGGACAATGGAGATGATCAGGGAGGGGGGGGCAGCGGGGAAGTCAGAACAATCAGCCAAAAGGGTACAGTATTCCAGGAACCTCAGAATCAGGGGGACAGAGAAGTGTCCGGGGTATCTACAAAAGGGGGCGTACAGATGTTACCTCGGTAGGTGTTCCACTGACCCCAAATTCTACCCCACGCCCCAGGCTTGCCCCGAACCAGGTACACCGTCTTCTCTCTGAACATGCACCAGTCCATGTTCTCCTTCCACACTGACACGGTAGGAGGCCGTCGGGAACCCCAAAGCTGCGCAATGTCCCTCTTTGCAATCATGTTCCCAAGCGCCGCCCACCGGGCCTGGGCGACGTTGTAGCCATTCGGCTCCCATACATTCAACAAACATCGACGAGCTTCAGGCAGCAGGGCGACCCCAGTGACACACTCCATTACAGCATGCACACGGTGCCAATACGCCGCAACCTCACGGCACTCCCAAAGGATATGAAGGAAGGTGGCACTCATTCCACAGCCGCGCTTACACAACCCGTCCGAAGAAAAACCCATCACAACCAAACGAGGACCCGTCACAAACACGGTGAAGAATTTTGAGCTGGACGAGACGGAGACGGGCAGGAATGGCAACCTCTTTAAGGGAGGACAGTGCGGACTGCCAGTCTTCGTCATCCAACTCCAACCCGTCTCCGGTCCAGGCCTCCCTAAGACGCACAAGGAGGTCCGCCCGATTGTTGATTAATTTCTTATAGATCAAGGAAATCGTACTATCACGCAGATGACAATCAAGTATACGGTCCTCGAGTGGTGAAGATGCAGGGACTGTGGTACCGGCCTCGAAGACCGACATCAAAGCGTGGCGAACCTGTGCATATCTGAGGAACTCCCTCTCACTCAACTCATACTCACTCTGAAGCACTGCAAAGGATTTGACTGCACCTTTCACCCAGAGATCACCCACTCTGCTAATACCAATCGTATCCCAGTTCTCAAAACCTTTCGTCGTCCAGAGGCATCCCAATCTGTCCGATGCAAACAAAGGGGTCGCTCGTGTCAGGGATCATTCCATCCCACAGCCACATTGGCATCCTTCCACACACGTACTGCAATCTTAGTGGGTCCCGTTAGGTTCCACCCCAACCGTCCGAGAGTAGAGCGCTCTGTTGAAGTTGCCACCAGGCAACTGATATTTATCCATCTCGAAAGCCGGATTTGGACCGGGTGCATACGTAGCATGGTTGATGGCGGACAACTGGGAGGCCCAATAATACCTCCTGATGTCCGGGAGCGCAATGCCCCCGTCATACCAGGGGAGAGTCAGTTTTGCAAGAGCGATGCGTGCGCGACCGTCCAAAACAAGTCTCCTCTGTAAACCCTCCACCTCCCAAAAGTAGGCCGCCGGAATAATATCAAAGGAGTTCTGGAGTGCGTAGAGAAATCGGGGCAGGGACATCATTTTTAAAAGTGCCGCTCGACCGAGTGGCGACAACGGCAATCTACGCCACCGGGCCACGTCCAACTTCAATCGCCGGAGAGGGGGAAGGAGATTATGCTCGTGACGGACCGCCGGGTCCAACGATACGTAGACCCTCAAGTACTTGAAACTGGATTGCGAAATTTGAATGGGAAACCTATTCGGTAAGGGGGGGAAGGCCACCGGATATTACATACACACACGATTTAGACCAATTAATGAGCAAACCGGAATTTTTACCGAAAGAAGTGAGGACGTCAAATAGGACGTTAAGGGATTCACGCGGGGAGGTGAGGTACAAAAGAATATCGTCGGCGTACAACGAAACCCGGTCTTCAAATTCAGGGGCCCACTGAATGCCCTTTATCGATGGTTCCCATCGGAGCCAGGCTGCAAGCGGTTCTAGAGCAAGAGCAAAGAGCAGGGGGGACAACAGACACCCCTGCCTAGTACCCCTCCCGAGAGCGAAGGGCTGGGACACCCTACCATTGACAACAACCTGAGCTAGCGGATCCGTATATAGAAGTCTCACCCAACTAATAAATCCCGCACCGAAACCGAACTTCGCCAGAGTGGCCCAAAGATATGGCCATTCTATCGTATCAAAGGCCATCGTGGCGTCCAAGGAAGCCAAGATGGCCGGCTCGGAGAGAAACTCCGCCCTGGCGAGAACGCCGTGTAGGCGCCACAAGTTGAGGGCAGTGTTCCGGTGCGGAATTAAACCAGATTGATCCGGATGAATCAGGTCACAGATGACAGCGAGTAAGCGATTAGCAAGGACCTTGGCGAGAATCTTCGGTTCAGCATTCAATAGGGATATAGGCCTGTATGAGGCACAACGATCACGAGGCTTGCCCTCCTTAGGGATCACAACTATAGTGGCCAGACGCTGGTCGCAAGGGAGGGAACCAAGCTCACGCGACTCCAGAAACATATCACGGAGAAACGGTGCGACTTTATCCAGGCGCAATTTGTACAATTCAATAGGCAATCCATTGGGGCCCATAGCTTTGCCAGAACTAAGGGAACGAATTGCGGTAGCAATCTCGTCGGCCGACAACGGCGCCTCCATAAGCTCTCGATCCTCTTCAGACAGGCAGGGCAGCGCAATAGCCCTCAACAAGAAACGAAAGTCATCCTCATCTCTATCGGACACCGGGGAGTAGACCACACGAAAATAGTCAGCAAAACACTCCACAATCTCGCCAGGGTCAGTCACATGCACACCGTCAGAATTCTGAAGCACAGGGACCACACAGTTCGCTCTCTCCTTCTTATCAAGCCATGCAATCAATGTACCCGCCTTATCCCCGACATCATACAGTCTACCTTGCTGTTCCCTGTACATTGTCTTGGCAGCATCCGTAACAAGGGATTTATATTCAAACTGTTTCAAGCTAAGGGCGTAGAGCCTATCCTGGGTGACACCTAAATCTAGATCAGCCTCCAACTCCAGTATTTCGGCCTCCAGCTTCACAACCTCCCCATTCCTAGCTTTCTTGGTCTCGACTATTAAAGATAGGGCCTGGCCACGAATAACAGTTTTGAAGGCTTCCCACAGGGACACTGAGGACAAGACAGACCCCTCATTCTCCAGGAAGTAGTGGTCGAGCGACTTAATGAGACTGTTGCGAGTCTTGGGGTTGCGCAGGTGCCAAGGGTTAATAGGGGCGATCCGCCCCGCGGCATGCGTCCCCGTGTCGAAAAGAAGCCACACAGGGGAGTGATCTGAAATGCCCCGTGCCAAGTGTCTTACCTCCCCAATGTGGGGGGACTGGGCCGCGGGCATGAGGAAGTAATCAAGCCTGGAGAGACTTCCATGAGCCCCGGAGTGGAAGGTGTATTGACATTGCATCGGATGCATTAACCTCCAGCAATCCACCAGACCAAAGGTGTCAAAGAACCCACCAAGCCACGATTGGGAAACGGGAAGGGCCCTGGGGGGGTGGCGATCCAGATCGCCGGACAGCACGGAGTTGAAGTCCCCACCCATGAGGAGAAGACTATCGGGGAGTTCCAGCAATATCCGACCAACATCAGAGAAAGTGGAGGTCTGGAGGCCTGGGGGAACATATATCGTGGCCAAGGAAAGAGTCTTGCCCTCCCACCTACCGGTTAGGGCGGCATAACGACCTCGGTCGTCAAGGATGACATTATCAATCTCTAGTGGGAGGGAAGACCGGACCAGAATACCAACCCCTCTGGAACCAGTGGTGAACCCGGTGTGCGCAACCAATCGGTACCCCCACCTATTCATAGCATGACACACATTACCGACCAAATGCGTCTTCTGCAGGAGCACTACGTCAGGAGTCAAACGACGCAAATATTGCAGTACGACACCCCGTTTAATACGATCCCCCAATCCATTGACGTTCCAAGATATCAACCTCAACCCACTACCCCCCATCCCCACAAGAGTTGCATGAGTCCCCCCACAGAGAGCCGGACACCTGAAGCAAAAAAAACCCAATATGCCGCCTTGAGAAAAGAAAACACAAACACGAACACCCCCTCCCACCCCCCCAACCAAAACCTGTTACAACTCCCCCCTCCCTGCACCCCTGCAGACTAAAAAGCCACCCCAAAATGCAGTGTGCCTGTCGCCCTAACAATCCCATTCTACAAAAAGACCCCGGAGGAGGAGAGAGGCCCGTCTCCACCCGCCACCCGGACGCGAAATACTACAAGGCAAAATATACAAAAGAAGTAGAACCCAACTGAGCAATGTCCGATTGTCAGGGTTAGGGACCAAAAGGTCACTTCTGTGGAGGCTCACCACCCTCGGCACCGCCAGGGTGCCCCATTCGATCGCCCCGACCAGGCAGGGAATCCAACCAGTAACTCACATTGTCCGGTCGCTCGAAAAAGAAGGTCCGTTCCTCGTATTCCACTCGAAGCCTGGTAGGGAAAAGCATAGCATACTTCAATCCCAGGTCCCGGAGACGTCGCTTAACCCCCAGAAAGCCCATCCTCTGTCTCTGGCCAAGTTGAGTGAAGTCCGGGGAAAAATTGACAGAGGAGTTTTCAAATTTCACCGGGCCGTGCACTCTCGAAGCCTGCAAAATCGCATCACGGTCTCTGAAATGAAAAAGTTTTGCGATGATAGGCCTCGGAGGCGCGCCAGGCTTGGGCTTACCGCCCGGGACACGATGTGCACGCTGCACAGCGAAAAACTTGCTCAGTCCAGAAGGGGCAAGATGGGTGAGGATTAAATCTTCGACCAGGAGGTCAACCGAACGAGTCTCGGGGTTCTCCGGAACACCTATGACGCGAATGTTGTTACGTCTTGCCCTGTTCTCGAAATCCTCCAGCCGATGGGACATCAGGTCGTTGGACGATTTCAGAGTGCGAAGGTCTGTTTGAAGTTCCGACACATCGGCCGTGAGGCTGGAAGTCTTCAAATCCAATGACTGCACCTTCTCGTTAGTCTTAGACAGGTCGGCCCTGATTAGAGTGACATCAATGGCGACCGTGTCAATTTTACGAGCCAGAGCCTCATATTGCTGGCCGATGGTCTCCTTCATGCCGGTGATGGCGCCCATAATGTCCTGCAGGGACAAGTCAACAGGGGCAGAAGGGTCGTCTCTGGCGTCCTCCGGGGTACTGCTGGAGGGCCCGGGGGATCCTTTGGCTTGAGTGTAACGGTCCATAACATTTGTCTGGAAAGTTCCCCCGCGAAGAGACGTCTTGGTCTTCCGCTTCTCGGGTTCACCCCTGCCCGTCATGTTGGAAGATGCACCCCGGAGGGGCCCGCAAGACCTGGTGAAAATGGCCGTCGGCAGGTCGGGCACCAACAGGCCAAGACACTGGCTCGTACGGTCCGGAAAAAGTCACAACCTGACCCAAGAGGCTATAATGAGGAGGCAGCGATGACACTAAGTGGGGGGTGGATTGGTCCCCGGCTAAGTGAAACGGTCTCTCAATCATACCGTGTCAGGATCCGGAAACGAAACCGAAAGTGGGGGTACGGCCACCGATTAGGTCCCACTGCCGTTGTTCAACTACGTACCGGCTCCACAAATCACCAAGTCCCCGGCATGGCCTCCAGGTGGGCCTCAAAAGTTCAAAGTGCTATAATTCTGGTCGCCCAAGTCCGATTCAAATTCTGGAAAGAGTTATGGACTCAGTCGAGGTTCACCTTCAAGAGTCCGTCCGAGAAATCAGGATATCATCAGGATAAATTGCGAGGAGTGGCGAGGGTCCGGGGAGCCCTGTGCTCACGCGACCATCTTGGATGCGCGCTAAGCTCCTCGAGTATTGCTCTTTTACATCTAACTTGTGAAGGGCACGTTCTGCCACGGAGTCTGGTTGAGAAAAAATATTGGGAGTTCAACAGACTGGTTGAGATGGAAAGCAGATATGACTTTGGGTAAAAATTTAGGGTTAGATCTGAGAACCACTTTGGTATGATGGATCTGCAAAAAAGGTTCTTGTATGGTTAATGCCTGGAGTTCACTAACTCTCCTGAGAGATGTGATAGCAGCCAAAAAGGCTACCTTCCAAGTGAGGAACTGTAGTTCGAATTTGTAGAGCGGTTCAAACGGGGGACTAATGAGTCTGGTAAGGACCACGTTTAGGTTCCACACTGGAGAGGGCGGGACACTGGGTGGAAATATTCTCTTAAATCCTTCCATAAAAGCTTTGATAGCGAGCACTCGAAACAAAGAAAAAGGTTGTCTGTTTTGGAGATAGGCTGCTATGGCAGCTAGATGTAGCCTGATAGATGTATATGCTAGGTTACATTGTCGTAGATGCAAGAGGTAGCAGATAATGTTCTGGATAGAAGTATGTAGTGGATTAATTTTATTGTTTGTGCAATAAATGACAAATCGTTTCCATTTTGCTGCATAGCATGCTCTGGTGGTAAGGCGTCTAGCTTCTTTAATGATGTTCATACAGTCTGGCTGAAGATTTAGGTAGCCAAACTCTAAGACCTCAGGTGCCAGATTGCAAGGTTGAGTTGATTGGGATCTGCATGTCTTATCTCTCCATGGTTCTGAGTGAGAAGCTTGGGTGAGAGATGTAGTTTTTGATGAGGAACTACTGAGAGTTCCAATAGGGTTGTGAACCATGGTTGTCGGGGCCCATGTTGGAGCAACCAGGATCATTGTGAGGGAATGCTGTATGAGTTTCCAGACCACTAACGGAATGAGTGGGAGAGGCGGAAAAGCGTAAGCAAATTTGCCTGACCAGTTCATCTATATCGCATTGCCTTTGGACAATGGGTGTGGATACCTGGACACGAAGGTCAGGCATTTTGCGTTAGGGTGTGTGGCGAACAGATCTACTTCTGGGTGGCCCCACATGTGAAAGAATGGAAGATGAAATTGAGGATGAAGTTCCCATTTGTGGATCTGCTTTGTTTGATGACTGAGCAGATCTGCGATTTGATTGTGTACCCCTGGGAGGTGTTCTGCAAGGAGATATATGTTTTGCGGAATGGCCCATCTCCATATGCTCTGAGCTAGGTGTGAAAGCTGCAGAGTGTGCTCCCCCCTGTTTCTGTATGTAGTATATTGCTGTCATGTTGTCTGTACAAACCAGGACAGCTTTGCCTGGGAGGTGACGCATTTGGAGTCTTGCATAAGGGACGAGGAGAATGCAGGAGGCCATCATCCCGCTTAACTGCATGAACACTCGTGCTGGTAGTGAGTGTTGAGGCTGAAATTTTGGGATTAGAGCCTGTATGGCGCTTATCCTGACTGGATTTGGGTATGCTAGAGCTTTTGAAGTGTCTATTGTAGCTCCTAGGTATTGTTGTATGTTGGATGGTTGGAGATGGGATTTGGGGAGGTTTACTGTGAATTCCAAGCTGTGAAGCTGTTGAATTGCGTTGTGTGTGTTGCACACAGCTGCTGTGTGATTTGGCTTTTATGAGCCAGTCGTCCAGGTAAGGGAAGACATGAATATGCTGTCTCCTTGAGTGGGCAGCAACTACTGCGAGGCATTTGGTGAAGACTATGGGTGCTGTAGTGACCCCGAACGGGAGGACTTTGAATTGGTAGTGTTGACCATCTACCACAAACCTGAGATATTTCTTGTGAGCGGGGTGAATGGGAATATGGAAGTAGGCGTCCTTTAGATCCAGAGTGGAGAGAAAGTTGCCCTGTTGAAGTAGTGGAAGCACCTGCTGGAGAGTGACGGCCATGTGGAAGTGGTCTGACTGAATGTAGAGGTTAGTGGCCTGAGGTCCAGTATGGGCCTGAGAGAGCTGTCCTTTTCTGGAATTAAGAAGTAGAGGGAGTAAACCCCTGTGCCTTGATGAGGCAAGGGGACTGGTTCTATTGCATGTTTTTGTAATAGAGAGAGAACCTCCTGTTTGAGAAGTGTTAGATGTTCTAAGGACATCGTGCGTTGTATGGGAGGAATGTTTGGGGGGGTAGAAGTGAGTTCCAGGCAATAACCATACTGGATAATTTCTCTTACCCGCTTGTCTGTTGTAATGGAATTCCAGACAGGTAGGAACTGTGAAAGACGTCCCCTGACAGGAGTGGGATGATCGGGGGAAAAGAGGGAAGTCACTGTTTAGTGGTAGGGAAGATGCGGTTGTTGTTGCCGCAACCTCTTCCCTTATTATTGTTGGCTCTGTATCCTCCGCGAAAATATCCTTTGGGGAATGTTTGAGTGGGGCTCTTGTAGGAGGAAGAGGGCTGTTCTGAACCCGTGGTTTTTGAGCCGGCTCTGTAGAAAGAGCGGCGAATAGAGCCTCTAGGGGAAGGGAACTGTAAGGCCCCCACAGACTTAGCAGTCTCGGTGTCCTTCTTCATCTTTTCTAGGACTGTGTCAACTGTAGGCCCGAAAAGATGTTCCTGATCAAACAGCTAGTTTAAAATAGCACTTTGGCCCACCTTTTTGAATCCGGAAATCCGGAGCCAGGTGTGTCTGCGCAACAAGACATTAGTATTATTGAGGTGTTGGTAATGAATTTGCCCTCTTGGATAAGGTTGTCGACCTTTTGTTTGTACTGGTCAGGAGGGTGTTCTATGAGCTTTTCAAGCTCGTCGTAGTGGGCTTGTCGTATCTGGCCAATAAAGCTTGGGCATTGGCGATACGCCAAAGGTTTGCAGCCTGTGACGCGATGTGTTTCCCTGATACGTCAATTAATTTGGATTCCTTATCAGGAGGTGGGGTGTCGCCTGTACCCTGTGAGTTTGCCCGCTTGCGTGCATTAGTTACCACAAGGGAATCCAAGGGGGTCTGACCTTTAATATAAATTGGGTCATTTGGACCTGCCTTGTATTTTTTTATCCACCCTGGGGTTGAAAACCCTGGCTCTGACTGGGTCCTTAAAAACTTGTGGGGCATGTTTTAACAATCCGTTTAACATTGGCAGGATGCATGTTGATTTTTGCGAGGGTGCGAAGGTTTCTAGCAAAAAATCTTCATCTAAGGGGTCGGAGTGTAAGGGGACTCCATGGTATTGGGCAGCTCTGGTGATTAGTTGTTCGAACCCAGTGTTGTCATCTGGTGGTGACGGCTTAGATGGATAGACATCCGGGTCATTATGTGGGTCGAGATCTGTATTGTAGTCCTCCCAAGGGTCTACGTTATGTGGAATGGTATATGAATCGTCATTATCATCCCCCTGTGGATCTACATCCCCACCTACGTCATCGTCCGTATCTGATGTCTGAGGTGAAACTATAGGTTATGGGGAGTGTGGTGGAGAAATCAATAGGTGTGGATTAACTGGAGGAGGAGAAGGAGGTGGAAAAGTGTTAGTGCCCATGTCCTGTTTCTTGGGAGGTATTGAAGGGTCTTCTGAGGTGTCCAGTTTCCTCTTTTTTGGAGCCTTGGCGACTAGTTTGCCCGTGTTTGGATCAATGAACACATTTTTTTGTTTTGGGTCCAAAGAAATCAGGCTGAGTGGGCAAAATGTCTTTGTTCGGTGACAAAGATTTCGGAACAGAGCCTTCCTTGGACGGAGTCTGTGAGATCTTTGACTCCTTATGGGTTGTCTGCTCCAAGGCCTTTTTTTCAGCTCCGACGACTTTTTGGAGTCCGAGGCCTTTTTCAGCTTCAACGACCTTTTGGAGTCCGAAGCCTTTTTTGGCTCCGAAGATTTCTTCGGTTCCGAGTCTGTCTTTGGTATGCTTCGACACAGAGAGTTTTGACGTCGAATCTTTGCCTTGTGGCTTCGGTGCCGGGGAGGACTTCCTGGTGCCAGAATGGGGTTGACTTGAGCCCGAGTCAGAAGACTTATATTTCGGTTTCATAGCCGGGCCCAAGGACAAGGCGTCTGAAGTATGTGGTCGGTGTCGACCCGAGCCGGAGGGCGAGGGTGTTACCGGGGCCTTCGGTTTGTCTTTTGGGAGAGGGGTTTCGGTACTCGCGGACCGCTGAGCCGGGGTGGCTGTCTCGTCTTCGGCGTCGTCAGCCTCGGAGACGTAGATGTCTTCTTCGTCACCCGGTTGTTCCGGCTGGATTTCAGGATCTGCTCCGAAGACGTTCGGAATCGAGCTGGTTCCGCGGGACATTTCATGATGTCAAACCAGACGATCACAGATGGTTTTCTTCGACCTGAACGATGCACAGGCCTTGCAGTTCTTTTCTTCGTGCTCCGGGGAGAGATAGAGATTGCACACCTCGTGCAAGTCTATGGTTGGGAACTTAGCACCACACCCGGGGCATTTTTTTAAAGGAGTCCTTTCCATTGACTGCAGGCGTGGTCGGCGCGGAGAGGCCCAACGGCCCGCGTCGAAACATGGAGGTGGAGAAGTCTGTTTTGAAGATGCGTGTCGAAAAGGGAAACGCGATCGAGACAATACCGTTGAGTGGAGAGAATTGCGTGTCAAAGGGGGATTCGAAACCGATATCGACCCGGAGCGCAGCAATGTACATCCGAACCTGATGGCGGAAAAAACAATCTAAGGATGGAATCGATGCTCATGCGCACTATCGTCCTAGGGAGGAGTCACCTACCTCGTGACTACAAATACTTCTTCCAAGACAAAAACAACGTGCAAACATCCGAGACCAACACCAGATGGCGATCTATGCAAAAGTATATAATCTGCAGCTCATATGCCTCAAACAGTTATGTTTCAGAGGCTTACTAAAAAGCAGCTGAGAAGATTATTTTTACAACTGCAGATGCAAAATGTTCCACAGTTTGGCAGTCGCCTAAAGTGGGAGGCCCGAAATCTGGGTACTTGCAGAAGGGACTCCTTAGAGCATGGTTGTCCAGAAGCACACTATGTGTGTGCCATAAAGCCGGAGGTGTGAGCATAGATGGCTTTATGCAAACTTGGAAAGTAATTCTATCCTGTACCATTAGTCAATGTAATTCTTTTCTAGCTTCAGTAACTGAATCACTCTTTTCTGGACCGGGGCCTTAATTTGAGCTGTTGTTTTTCAAAGCTTTTCAACATAATCCGGAGTTTTACTGTCACCTTCTGAGAGGATTTTCTCCCACAGAAAAAGTATTCCAATTTGGTGCAAATAAACAAATGTCACCAACTAAGGCCTTGGGCTTTATGCCTTGTTGACTTTGTGATGGACAAATATCCATCACGGACCCTCACAAAGACGATTTGTGGTGCCTTGGATCAAGGCATGACATGTCATTGTAAGACCTGAGTCGAGAGATGCACCCTAAGGTCACAAAAAACATCAAGACAAACTCTTTATGCTTCGCTCCGTAGAGGGGGTCCGGAGCAGTCGATGAATGAGTTAATGGTAGTGATTGCACGCAAGATCCAGGGCACCTTCAAGATCATCGTCCTCAAGCAAGTCCTCGAAAAAGAAAAAACATTGTTACAGCGCTCTTCTTCCTCTCACCGATCCAAAAGTGCAGGTAAGATACCTACGTCTACCCTCGAGCCAGAGCTGGTGGAGGTATCACCGACGCCATCCCCGGTAATCCTACCCCTTCCTACACCACAACCAGCAACAGCAAACATATACCCAGAGTATCGGTCACCAGAATCCAATTCATCTTGCTCTGCTTTTTTTTGTTTTTCTTTTTTTAAACTTGTTTTCATTAACGGTGGCATAATACACATCAGGTCCAACACACAACCACACAGCACCGGTCTATATCTGATGAACAAAATGAGAAACCACACCTGCACTGTGTTTTGTTTTTGTTGTTCCTGATGAAACTATTAACAGCAAAAGGAGTCTAACAAGATTAACAAAAAGTAGATCGACAGCAGCAGCATATACGCATTGTGAACTCCACTCCTCTGAACCCACAATCTATCTGCAAGAGGAGGGGGAAGGTGGGGAACAAGGGAAAAACACTAGAAGAGAGTTTCATCCCAATAGAAGGACGGGAGCAAAGAGAAAGGGGCCCAAGAATCTCCAGACCAGACTGTCTCAGTCTCCAACAGCCACAGACAGGAGAAGACACATAATCTAAAATCTAAAAGTCTGGGGACCATTCCTATGCGTCTGTCCACTGTGGGCACCATGAAGCCCACATCAGGTGTGTGATCAGGAGATGCAGCAGGCTGTGGCCCTTCGGCCACTAACCCTTCTAACATATTTCCCTATATCTCCAAGTCTCTCTTCGCATTCTCATCCATGTGCACTAGACGTAACAGTCGTTCTTCCGCTACTCCCCATTTCTGCATGTCCACCCGCCTTCTGTCCGACGCGTGAAGACTAGTACTCGTCCAGTGGATTGCCAGGGGTCGCTTAGCTAGCACTAATCTTAACAGAGTAAATCTCTGTATTATCTGAGTCGCCCTTTTAGTGTTTGGGACCACTCTCAACAAGCAGTACTTAATCCAGGTCTCTACCAGGATGTGTGTCCTCATGTAATGTAACTGGTGCTATGTAAAGCGCTCTGGTCCTGATTCAGGTCAAGTTCGCACTATATAAAACGCTGCATAATTTTTTTTTAAAAAAAGCAGTCCTGATACCTCCAGGAACAGCCCTAGATCCTCCTCCAGGTCCTGCTCTGCCAGAAATTGATCTTTTCCATTCTGTGTTGAGGACGGCTGCAGAAGGTCTTGAGCAGCCAGTGCCTACAGAAGATTTTCATCCTGCCATTCTTAAAGAGATTTTCTAGGTAGTGCCATCCACCAGTGAACATCTACTTCCATTTAACGACTAATGGTGACAATAAACTCTGGTGTAAAAAAACTATCTTCTCCGGCAATAAAACAGACCAGATCCTGAGAATCCAGCCTTCCTCTTGTCACATCCTTCACCAAAAAGATTGTTTCTTCCTCAAAATTCAACCCAGGTGCATTCCCTACTCACACTCCAGATAGGGAATCTACAAAACTGGAGGTTATAGGAAAGAAAATCTTTCATGCAGAAATCTCACCCTCAGCTCTATAAACATGGCCTGTTTACTTAGTCACTACTACAAAAAGAAGAAGGAACATCGGGCTATCTAGAACAGGTCCAGCATACACTGCCCAGTCACAAAAGTAAGTATATAGAGGTATGCTGTTCCTCAGAAAGTGATATGAAAAAGGCCTATAATGATATGTGAGTCAGTAAGGTCAGGAGGAGTTACCTCCTTTAGGAAAGAGACCCTCACACATCCAGCAGGCTAGATGTCATACTTCGTCATCAGACAACCCAGATGTCATGTTTCATCATCAGGTCTGCTCCGAATCGGGGCGGCGCTGCAATCCCCGATCGGCGACCATTGTGGCGCCTTTTGATGGAGATCTTTTTTCCTTTATCTGCCGGTTGGTGTGGTGCGGGTGAGGGCCCTAAAAGTAGTGTGTACTGAGAGATATTGTAAAATAAGTAGTGGAGGCCCTAAATGACAAAAGTTTAATAAAGAAGGTCCCACTCTTAATTAAAAACAAAAAAGTGCGTAACCCTACAGTGAAGGTGTCTGGTTTACGCTACAATGGTCAATGGTCAACATGTTTCTTGCATGGGCTGGATTAACCGCAATTCATCAGGACCAAAAAAAGAAAGAAAATTCACACACTTACTGGTAGTGGTAGCAACTTCTAAAGCACTTACCACTATTACAGCACCCTAATAAGTGGTTACTTATGTGGATAAAATTCAAGGCACCTGTAAAGAAAAAGCAAAAGAACAAGCATACAACTCAAAATCATATCACTAATAAATTCTTAGTAATCAGCCTTATATGCTGCAAGAATGTGGTGTCATGCAGCACTCGTGATGTAATGACAATCAGTAGTAATAAGACGGTGCCATAAGTGTGGCACACGTACTTACTGGTGATTAAAGGAGGAGAAGAACCAGATAGTGTAACGGACAAAACTACAGAAACCACATGTGTTCTAGTAATCAAGAAACCACGCCTCATCAAAAAGGACACTCTAAGGTGGCTAACAACAGGCATTCAGTGGTCATATCAGCACAGCTCGATATTCGACTCACCCTATAGTGGTGTATTGTAGGTTTTAACGTTTAGGCGCTGGATTCTGACACTGAATAGTGCAGTGTTCTGTTATGGTACAAAAATGGAAAATACTAGCGTTGGTCTCGCGAACATCTGTACATGGTCATAACGACCGTGAGGTATTAAAAGGCAAACACTCCGAGTAGGAGTTTGTCAAAAGGGTCGAAATCCCTGTAAAAACAATGGTAAAGAAACCAAAATGGTCAACTCTAAGAGCGCAGGCTTACCAGAGTTTAGCAGGTTACTTACATATGTCCTCAGTATGGGACACTTCGAATCCTACCCAACGTCCGCGCCGACTCGGGAGACAGTCAGAAATGGACGGGCAGTATAAATCCAGATCAGGAGCCAATCAGTAGCGGAGACCAATCATCTCCTCTGATGGAGGAATAGAGCGCGAGCTTCACTTCCGTTGACGAGGCGAAAGTCACTCTTCCGGAAACGTCTACGGAAGTAGAACGTGACACGACAGTGGATGTTAGTCTGTGGTGAAAGGCTAGTGCACGAGATAACCTCCTGAACAAGAGGATAAAGCGCCAGCCCCCCTTCCGGGATCATCTACGTTTGGATAACGTAGCGTGTAGAATGGAGTGCGACTGATAGTATCAGGCTGTGGGGGCGGGACTTATGAAAAATAAGGTCGACTATACAATAGCGGGTGAAAAGTAGCCGCACCCCGGCTGGCCGGGGACTTCAGCATAAAACATCGCGCCAACCTCAGACTCCCCCTATCTATGCATCGTGAGCAGAGCCCTACACAAGGGCACCCACTCAAGGTAAAGTGCCGCTCTTATCAAACAAGTATGTCATAATAGGGGAGTATACTGTCATCCAACCCCGTAGCTCAAGAATTCAAAAGACTACTCCAGGGGATTTCCTCGTTCAACCCTTCCCTATGTGTGGATAATCTCATCACCCACCTCTGTTCCAACAAAAATAATTTGGCTTTATTAATGTTTTTGAAGGACTGGAGGATTATCCACTGTAATGAATCAGGGGAGTGTTGTTTTTCATAAAAGTGTGTCGCCATTTTAGTATTTACTTTGTTACACCGAAAATTACTCCGATGTTCGATAATCCTTGTCTTAACTGGTCTTGTCGTCATCCCTATGTAAAAGAGGTTACATGGGCAGGATATTAAATAGATGCAGTTTGGGGTGTTACAGTTGGTGTGCGTCCTGCAGTCCCAGGTGAACCCATCGGAAAGTTTGATATTTTTAGTGACTTTAGTCAACGGGCAAACCACACAGGAACCACAGGGGTAGTGGCCCATTACAGGGGGGAGATTCCATAAAGTAGGCTGTTTGGTACCCTTGGTTTGTTCGGGTCTTGTGTGTATGAGTCTCTCCTTTAGATTGGTGGTGCGTTTGAAGGCAAACCGCGGGGTAGTTATTGAGAGACCCCCAGTCTGTAGGATGCCCCAATGTTTTTTAATGATTCTCTTTAATTGGAGCAAATTAGGAGTAAAAGTAGACACACATGTGAGGGAGTCATCCGTGTGACGCTCACTTGGTTCAAGTAGTCCCTCCCGGTTGTTATTGCGGGCACGCTTATAAGATTTGCTAACATCCAGACTATGGTAACCCCTCTGGAGAAGGTTCGTAGTAAGGATCCTAGATTCCTTTTTGAAATCAGTCATGGAGCTACAGTTCCTCCTAATCCGGAGGAACTGTCCAAAAGGCAGATTTTGCTTGAGGGCCTGGGGATGGTAGCTCTGAAAATTTAAAAGACTGTTCGTGTCGGTGGATTTGCGGTGAAGTGTGGTACTCATCTTGTGATCGTCTAATTGGATCAGAAGGTCCAGAAATGGAAGTTGTTGTTCAGAGACTGTGCTAGTGAACCTCAAATAGGGGTTCAGGGTATTTATCCACAAGCAGAACTCCTCACAGTGAGCTCGATCACCTTTCCAGAGTATCAGAATATCGTCAATGAATCTCTTCCAGAGTAAGATGTTCGCTCTGTATGGGTTGGTATCACTCTGGATGGCTCTTTCTTCAAAGGCAGTCATGTAGATACAGGCCACACTCGGGGCGAAGGTGCTCCCCATCGACGTGCCCTGTATCTGATGGTACAGCTACCCCTCAAATTCAAAGAAATTCTCTGTTAGAGCTAGAGATGCACACTCGAGGATAAAGGGACGTGGGGTGGTTGATTCCCAATCTAGCCCACTTAATACATCCTCTATAACATCTAGGGTTGCCCTCTGTGGAATATTGGTATAGAGGGCCTCAACATCCAGGGTGATGAGGAAATCAACTTCCCCCTGGTGCTGAGTACCCTCTAAAAGCCTAAGGACATCTGTAGTGTCTCTCAGAAAAGATGGAGTTCTCTGTACTAATGGTTTCAGGAAATGGTCCGCGAATCTAGACAGGGGTTCCAGAAGGGATCCGATCCCGCAGACAATAGGTCTCCCTGGAACCGGAGTGGTACCCTTATGTATTTTAGGAAGACAGTAAAAATAAGGGATTCTCGGTTCACTGGTAACTAGAAATGTTGCCTCTTTTGTCGTGATCCATCCCTGGGTCTCTGCGTGAATGACCATGGTAGTGATCAATGTGCTAAGTCGAGTGGTGGGGTCTTCCTTTATCGGAGTATAGTATCTCCTATCACTGAGTTGGCGGTCGCATTCAATACAGTAATCAGTAGCGGACATAATTACCGTAGCGCCCCCCCTTATCTGCTTGCTTGATGGTGATTAAAGGGTCGTCATTCAGTGACTGTATTGCTACTTCTTCCTCATTGGTGATATTGAGAAAAACAGTAGCAGGTTTAATATGTTTCCAATCCTCCAATACCGCCTGCTCGAAGGTCAAAACTTCGTTAGGAACCATCCCACTTTGTGGGGTGAACGTGGACGGTTTGTGAAGGCCAGAGTCCTCACTAAGTTCCCCTGGTTCGTCAAGGAAGTAAGCCTTAAGGCGTATTTTACGGAAAAATGCCTGTATTTCACACATTTCCTTGAAAGAGTCAATTTTTGGCGTTGGTACAAAGCCCAAGCCTTTTTGGAGTACTCGTCTCTCTGTTTCCTTTAGTAGTCGGTGGGAGAGATTCACTATTAGTGTCTCTTGTTCTTGGTCTGGCTCCTGGTCTCCATTGAGGTTGAGGGTTGGTCCTGCCAGTGTACTCTCTTGTCGTCTCCTCTTCTCCGCCCTCTTCCTCTGCCCCAACCTCTGCCTAAAAAAGGGGGGCCTGGTTGGTAGAAGGGAGGAGGTGGGGGACCTTGTTGATAGTTGGGAAAGTGCCAGAACGGCGGGGTACTTAGTCACTACTCTCATGCCCTTTGGGGTATGGCAGTTGTAGTTGCGCCCAACTAAAGTGTGCAAGGTGGTAATACATGCAAGAAAATTACTGGGCATGGCGGTTCATCCATCAGATTTTCAAGTCTAATTATTTCAATCTTTTCAATGGGGGAAAAAAAAAGACGAATGATGCTCACAAAGACTAATTGTAGAAGGAATATGAGATTGGCTACAGTCAGAAGATTGGAGAGCTTTCATAAGTTGAAAGAGTTCTATAGAGATGTTGGGCGCATTACTAAAGCGTTGTGAAAAAGAAGCAAATTGGGGGACTTCAATCTTTTTGAAATACTCCTTAGACCTATTTATAAACAGAATTTTCAAACCAGGTCCATATGCTTTGCGCCACTTCTGAAAAACCTGACATAGCTCTCATTTTATAGAAACAAGTTCTTTAGAGAACTATAGGTTGTCTTTCCTTTTTGACAATTTTACTTTAGTTTGAACTGATATGAGTCAAAGACCTAGATAATGGAAGCATTGCGGTCCAGAATAAACCGTTAGGATCAACATTTTTTGGTCACAGCATTTTCTTGTAGCTCATCAATTTTCATTATAGTTTGTGAAGCATTACAGAGTGTGCAATTAATATTAGCAGATTCGGCAAATTATTACCTATTGAGATATTTGCACCCTTCCTACATACACTTTTGCAGACATTGCTTTGTCACTCCTACCAGCGGTGAACAAAGCCTTCCCTAATTGAAATTTGCTCCAATCCTTGACCAGGTCTGCATTTCTTTGCCCAACAACCCAGTTTCTCCAACATGCTACTAACTTGCTATTTATTGCCTTCATGTTGGTACTGCAGAAGGGAGTGGGCTTCACTCCCTTTGAATTTCTGTATGGACACCCAGTCAGGAGTCCTTTAAGTCTTGTCCGAGAAGGGTTGGCAAAACCTCTGAAGGAAGCAAAACAGGACATAGTAGATTATGCAGTAGTCATATTAGTTTATGTGCTCGACTTAAGATCCCAAATAGCTGAGTACATGACTAAAGCTAAAAAAAACTTGGAGCCACGTAAAAGCTGATCAACCACTGGTATGGCCAAAAGGCAATGCTGGTGGCATACCAGCCTAGTTAGAAGCTGTGGGTTCTGGAGCCAGTAGTCCTAGGGCCTTCGAGAAGTGGACTGGGCCCTGCCTTGTGCTAGAAAAGATGGGTGAGGTCACCTACTAAGTGGAGTTCCTCTTACCTCTACTGAGTGATCCATGTCAACTGCTTGAAACTCATATTTGATAAGGAGGGTATGACACAGATGATAGTGACTTATGGACGGGAAGAAGAGGAATGTGAACCTTTTCCCGATCTCCTGTCCCACAATGTCAAGGAAGGTTTGGTGGAGGGAGTAGTCCTCTCCCCTACACTTCCAGAAAAGCAGCAGAGAGACTGTCATCTAGTTGTTGGGTCAGTTTGCTGGACTGTTCTCAATGACACCACGACTGACCCTGTGGTGATAGCTTACCATCAAAAACAAAATGTACAGGTTGTAAGATAAATAAGGCACAGCATAAGGGAAGACGTCCCAAAGACGACGTCCCTAGGGGGTGATTGAGCCCAAAGTACACCTTGGTCCACCCCAGTTGTACTGGTACCCAATGCTACCCCTTTCCCAAAGGGTGCACCCCAGACTAGGATTCTGTGTGGACTACATGAGACTCCATGCCATCACCAAGAATGAATCTCAACTCCCCCCCCCCCCCCCCCTCCCCAGTGCTGATTAGCTCATTGCACGATTAGAGGCTGCCAAACACAGCTGTACTTTTGATTTGAGCTTTAGGTACTGGCAGACTACCCTGACTGAGGGGAACCAAGGAGAGATCAGCATTCTTAACTCCGGAGGGATACTTCCAATTCTAGGTATTGCCCTTTGGATTGAAAAATACCAATGCCACATTTCAGAGGTTGTTCAACCAGGTGCTGTTTGGGCTGGAAACCTTTAGTGTGGCAAATCTAGACCACACTGCACTCCACCTGACTGGAGAAACTGACCCACCTCAAGGCTCTAGGTCCTACACCAGGCAGGGCTGACTATCAAAGGCCAGCAAGTTCCAGATAGGGCTAACAAGTTGACGGGGGACACGTGCAGCCTCTCCAGCCCAAGGTGGCCCATATAGGTTAGGGAGCCTCCCAAAACCCCAGACTCTGGTCAGAATTCTCCTGGTTCTGACAGGGTACTACAAGAGGTTTAAAGGCTATGGCAACATTCTGAGCCCCCTGATAGAGGGGATGTCTTATAAGCAGCCAAGAAGTTCATATTGACCAAGGTGCATCAGAAGGCGTTTGACACCCTGAAGGAGGCTCTGTGCACTGCATCCGTCACCAAAGCACCTGAAGTAAGCAAGGTGTTTGTGGGTATTGAAGCAGTACTCAATCTCCATGACCGCCTACAACCAGATAAGAGCCTTCATCCAGTATCTACAGCCCTCAAGGGAGGGGAGCAGCTGCAGGGCCAAGTCCCTGTTGGAGAATATTTCTGTTCTCGTAAAGGTGGAGCTTTAGTGTGAACACTAACTAGAAGACTGAGCCAACTTCATTTTCCAGAATTCAAAATCTTTCTCCTGTCATAAGGTATTTATTTTTCAGGCTTTGTCCGTTCTTTCCAGTTGGGAAGTGATGTGACCTCCCATGTTTAATCATGACGCCACATGTTTTTCTCAGATGCTCTTATATAGATTTTCTCACATAATCTGTTTCAAATACTCCTTCGACCCATTTATAAACAGAATGTTTTAACCAGGTCCATATGGTTCTAGTCGGGGTCCTATACAAGAAAGACTCGTTGGTACTCCCCGCTTGAAGGGTACAGGTAAAAAAAAGTTAATCATGTGCCCCAGAATATAGAATCCACTGCATCCATCATACCAGTGTTTTATGAAAGTGTAGTGAGCACCCATATCTATGCAGAAGTACTATGGCATACAAAATTAGGATGTACCTCCAGCGGCCTTGCGTATTGTCAAACCCATTGGGGCGAGGGGAGATGCAGTGCATAGTACACTTTTCTGGCATTCAGGTACATCTTCAACTTCTTTGTTTTACACATGGCCTTCAGCTCCACCACAATAAGATCAGGCAGGGTAGTCAAATCCACCTTCATGTTTCTCAAAAAGACTTCAAGTATCAAACAAGCATTGGCCTAGCCAATAGATCTCGCCTTTTGGACTTTATAAGTGTTTAGCCATGCAGCGAGACAAGTGAGAGGATGAGAAATGTTAGTGGATGCTGTCTAAAGGTACCATGGAATATTGATGAGTCCCTCATACTGCATACTCACCCAGGCCAGAAGACTCTAGAGCATTCCCTCAAGGTTGACTGTGGTAGATAGTTTTTAGCGGGTGTTGGATACAGTATGACTCATGATATTAATGATGAATGCAGGATGCCATCATTGGATGCTGGGTGTTGTAAGTACTGGTGGTGTTTCAAAGTGATGGAATTCGGTGTGCGATGGCTAGTAAGTACCCGGTAAAGGGTTCAGTCCATAACATGCAGGATATTGTGAGAGGGTACTGATGGTATATGAAGGTGATGGGGAGTAGGAATGGCCAGTTTATGGAGACTATCAACAATACAGGATGATGATGTGCTATCTCTGATGGCGTAAAGTGTTGTAACTCTATGATGAATGCTGTTAGTGATTGGTGCCCTCAAGTAAGTGTATGTGATGCAGTTTAGTCAGTGGGCTCTGCATACAGGGTGCCTCAAGCGATGCCTGTTTGGTGCTGTATTTTGTTGCCAGTGATTGAGGACTACGGAGTATTGTGTTTGGCGGGGGCTGGAGACAGGGTGCTGTTAATGGTGAGGCAGCCAGTAGTTTCTGTGTGTTGAAAGTGGGAATGGGCGCTGTCTGTCAGATTGGTTTCAATCAATTCATTGATCTTTCCAACACTTAACATCTGAGAATTCCTAATGTTACTGGCAGAATTTGAAAACAGCACAACTCAGTTGGGGAGAAGCATATTAAAGGCATCAGCAGACCTTAAGGAGGACTTTACCACTTTATCCACCTATACCTGACAGTAGTGTAGATAAAGAGGAAGCAGCATTCCCGTCAGGAATCACTTGTACTCTATCAAGGGATCCTGCTTGAGCCGGCTTGCCACCCCCACTGGCACGATTATGAGCGGAAGAATATGTAATGCATGCTGCTGCATCCCTGTGGGTTACACAAAGCCATGTCTCCTAAAACTTGGTTGCAATCTGTAACGCACTCCATTTTATAACAAAGTATAACCTGAAGCAAACCTGCATTGAGGGTTGCAAACTGTCTTTTCGCCTGTGCAACGTGTGACTCCTTATACTGCTTCTGCTTTAGGCGGGTACAACTCTAATCCCATCTCATTTTAGGACCAAACCTTATGCTTTTTCCACTTTCTTTTTGTCCAGAAATACGAAAAGCCATCATGCATTGTGGTATGAAAAATGCAGATTGATAAATGGCTTGCTTGCAGTTTGTAAATTCTTGAACTGCGTAATAATTCAATGTAAACGCTATAAAGAGGCTTTTAAAATGTAGCGTATAATTAAATTCGCAGCAGAAAGCAAGCGCTGTGCATTCGTACTGCAGAAAAATGATGTTGGTGAAGAGAGCTGCCAACTCTGAAACTACAGAATCGGGCTCGAGCCCCGGCGTCTGTTCATTATCCTGTGATTCTGGGCAAATTACGTAATCTCCTTGTACGTAAAAAAAAAAAATCTGACCTTGTGTAATGTATAATGTGGAGCTCATGTAAAGCTGCACGTTGTTTTATATGTAGCTACTCGACAGTGAAAAGCCAAAAAACGTACAGAATATTTGGGGTTTTTTTTGCCACACTTTTGACCCCCGCC
This sequence comes from Triturus cristatus, assembly GCF_964204655.1. NCBI lineage: Eukaryota > Metazoa > Chordata > Amphibia > Caudata > Salamandridae > Triturus > Triturus cristatus. The sequence continues at coordinate 1,088,908,903 of NC_140582.1, read as the reverse complement.
TCCTCTCAATGCAGCATCACAGTTCCTATGCTTTTTTAATGCACTTTAACCACTGGTAGGTCCTATAGTTTTACAGCAGTGCCTATGATTTTACTCATCACCTTAATATCTGAGACATCACGTTGCGCAGCTGTGGGCAAAACCCTAGTTAGCTATTAGAGCTGCTCCTTTGTTACTCAAATCAAGGTAGCAGCCAAAACAGCAAAGCTCGATTTACACAGATCTAATAGCCGAGACAACAAAAACACTCCTTGTATTAATTATGAATTGTAACGTGCAGCCTCTGCACACAAAATCTTTTCTTTCCAAACCACAAAGAGGAAATGGCGTTGTTAATGCTTGGTGCAAGGCATAGTTACGGTGCGGAAATGACTTGGTTAGGATTTTATTTCCTGAAAATCAGGAGGCTAGTGGTAGGGTGTCACGAAACAAGTGCATTCATATTGGCTCGAAAAATACAGACTTGCACAGTATCTACTGTGTAACAGACAGCAAGTTATGTTTTCTTTACAGTATACTCATTTATCAATGTTTTGCTGCAGATGACCTGCACAGGATCACTTATTTGTATACAATATGTGAACAACATTTTGAAGAAAATCCATGCCTTCTCATCTGCGTCTTGCTCGGCGGTTGCAAGAGTTCTTGTAATCAATCGTACATTCGGTCGATATTTTCCCACTCTCTTCAACTCTCTTTAAAAGCGGTACAGTGAGCTGAGCTCTGCTGTTTAGTTCTGATCACACGGCAAGAGACACGTCCATGCTTTCTCATCTTTACAAGGAGTGCGTACGGACATGGGCCCAATGTCTCTGGTCTTTTTTTACGATACATGGGTGTGCTTTACACGAACATCAGATACATTACTAAGTTATATGGTGCAAACTCGGCCCGGAGGTGCGGGTTGGCTTTACTCGAGCAACAGCTGCATTACTAAGTTATATGGTGCAAACTTGGCCTGGAAGTGCGGTTGCGCTTTACACGAGCAACAGCTACATTACTAAGTTATATGGTGCAAACTCGGCCCAGAAGTGAGGGTGTGCTTTACACGAGCAATAGCTACATTACATAAGGTCACACTAATATTTTTAGGCATGGTGTAAATTAGGTGATCTGTCCAAAATCGCAGGCTGTTGAGCCGAACGGAGACTCAAACCCGCTTACCCAGTTCCAAATAAACAACCCCGGCTGTAACGCCACACCCTCTCCAGCATAATAGGCAACAATGATCTGCTACCATCAGCTGCCTTTTTTTTTAAAAATAACTTTATTTAGTGTTTTAAAGCAGGTAAAGTGACATGCGACCAAACCCGTCAATGCCCATGCATCGCCCAACAGGTCCCACAACTGAAGGTATGCGACTAGTCCCTTACATATGTAACCACAGTTGGCTACCAATGCTCATGCGATAACGGGAAAATGTCCAGCATGAGGCCCATGTAGTATAACAGACTTGAAAAGGGCAATGTCGACGTCAGCACCTTAACCAAACCCACCCGTTACTATCCCCCACCCTCCCTCCCTAGCCCAACTCCCCCAACCTCCCACCTCCCTCCCCTTTACCGGTGTGCGGTCACCTCTGGTGGGCAAGAAGATGGAGTGTCCCCTAAATGGTGTTAGGTGAGCCTGAGATGTCGGTGAGGCGGAGTAAACGGAGGTATTTGGGGCATGTGACTTCATTAAATTCAGTCGCCAGCAGTGCCAAGAGGGGGCACCAGACAGTACCAAAGGAGTCCGAGGAGTGGGTCAAGTTAGCGTGTATGCGTTCCATCCCAATAATGTACCACAGTTTGTGTAGCCATCCAGTATGTGTTGGGCGAGTGTGTGTGCCCCATAGCGATAAGATATGTTGTACTGCTGCGCCCATACCTAGCCCCATTTGTTTCCCCTGGATAGATTTCAACGGGAAAGTGAGTGCATTGGGTAACCCTAGCAGAGTATAGAAAGGAAAACGGGGTACAGTTGTGTCAAAATAGGTATCTATATCATCAAGGACTGACGTCCAATAACCTACCACTTCCCTACAGTCCCAAAGGAGATGTGTCAATGTGCCCTCCTCATCACAGCCTCTCCAACAGGTGGGACTGCGATACGGATTAATTTTATTGAGGCAAGCAGGGGTCAGGTGCCAGTAAAGGGCAACCTTAACCGCTGCTTCCTTACTGGCTGTGTACCTGGCAGTATGGTTCGCTCGATGATAGATCTGATGCCACTCCTTTAGTGAAAGGCTCCTCCCCAACTCTGCCTCCCACCGCCGCTGCCCAGCCGAGCGCTCCGCGGCGGCTGGCGGACGCAGCATGAGGAATACTTCAGAAATCAAATGGCGGTCAGAGTGCTTCGACAAAAGCCACTTCTCATAAGCCGTAAGGTGCCTACTCACAAGCGGGCGCGTAGTAGGATGAAGTAACAAATGGCGAAGTTGGAAATATTGGAACTTTTTGGGATGCTGGATGCCATGCCAATTAGTCAACTCCGCGTATAGGAGGAACCCGTCCACATCGAAGAGGTGGCCTGCAGATTTACAGGTCGAGGCTCGCCATTCTGTAAACTCCCTCCTGTCAAATTCCGGAGGGAAGGCCGGATTGTCAAATAGGGGCGTCAGCGGTGAGGGGAAAGATGTAAGTTGCCGTTGGGTCGCCACCGCATCCCACGTCCGCACAACCGAGCGCGTGATGGGAGATCTATTAAGATACCTCGGTCTAGCTACCGGATGCAGGAACGGTATCTTCCACAATGAGAGACCTGCCATCGCTCTGTCCTTAAATAATCACCTCTTCTCCGACTCAGGTCTACTCCATTCTACAAGATAGCGAAGCTGCGCCACCCTGTAGTCGGTCAGCAGATGGGGAACCCCCAACCCTCTCTCGTTCGGGGGACGGTAGGCAATATCTCTATGTACCCGTGGACGCCTCCCCGCCTAGATGAAACTGAGCAGCTCTCGATGCAGAGCGTAGATGTGACTCATGGGGGGTTCTACCGGGATCGTCTGGAATATATAAAGTATTTTAGGCAAGATGGACATTTTGACCGCCGCCACGCGGCCAAGTAGTGGAAGGGGATAAGACTGCCACTTGCGAAGAGCACAAGTGACTTGAGAGTGGAGGACTGAGTAATTATGGGCAATTGTTTGGGCTGTGGACGGGGTCAGAGTAATCCCTAGGTAGGGGATTTCAGACTGAGGGCGCAGTTCCCCAAATCCCACGACCGCAATGTCAGCAGTACTCTCATTGAGTCCCAGCGGCAGCAGCATGGACTTCCCAACGTTAACTTTAAAACCTGAAACCTTACTAAATTCCGCCAGTTCCTGTAGGAATGCTGGGACGGGGCGACGGGGGGTGTCGAGAGTCGCGAAGATGTCATCCGCGTACAAATTAACCGTATGGCGCCCCCCCCCCCGAAAGGAATTCCAGAAATTTCAGGGTTATCCCTGATCCGTTGCGCTAGAGGTTCAAAATATAGCGCGAAGAGCAGAGGCGAGAGAGGGCCCTCCTGCCTCGTGCCCCGCCGGATGTCGAACGTCTGGGAACTGACCCCATTGACCCGGATCGTCGCTGTGGGTTGATCGTAACAGCTCGCGACCCAAGCCCTAAATCAAGTCCCCAAGCCAAAGTGAGCCATGGTCTGATCCAAAAAGCCCCAGTCCACCCTGTCAAACGCTTTCTCAGCGTAGACTGAAAGCAAGACAGTGCCCAGATCCATAAAGTGGGCCTTGTCGATTAAGTGCATTAACCGCTTGGTGTTGTCGATACTTTGCCTGTTGGGTATAAAACCCGATTGGTCCGGTTCGATAATACCCGGTAGACGGGGGCCCAGTCTGGAAGCCAAAACACCCATAAAGAGCTTTAGGTCCAGATTAAGAAGGGAGATCGGACGATATGCTGCACATTGTGTGGAGTCCTTCCCCGGCTTCGGAATGACCACGATATCGGCTGCCAGCATATCCGCAGTGATGGAGCCCGGTCCCTCGAAGGCATTAAACAGGCGGGTTAAAATCGGCGCAAGGACGATTTATTCATCTCCCATGACGCCGTGCGGGACACGGTGGGGGCGTCTATGTCCGACATATCGCTATCTGATCATGCCCATGTGGAGCTATTACTGCAGGATCCGGCCGCCTCTCCTGCCCGCTCTCGGCAGTGGCGCCTGCCGCTGCACGTCCTGCGCGACCCTGCGTATGTGGACAACATACGGTCCTCCATTGACTCCTATTTTGTGACCAATGATCTTCCCGAAACCCCTTTTCCAGTGGTGTGGGATGCGTTTAAGGCTACCATCCAGGGCCACATCACATCCTTAGCGATTGCGCGTTCCTGGGAGGCGCGCCGCCTGGAGGACAGCCTTTCTAAGGACATAAAGGCACGAGAGCAACAGGATCAGGGTCATTCCTCGGTCGCGAATCGACGACGGCTTGCTAACCTCCGGGGCGAGCTCCGCACGCTACGCACTAATAAGGCAGAGCGGTCCCTGCTAACCTTAAAACAACGATATTTTGGAACGAACGAAGTTGGTGCAGCTTACCATTCCATCTGAAGATTAAGCGGAAGGGGTGGCCCCACGAGTATGGCACTCCATTGGCTTTTAGGAAGCTGGTTGCCTCCTTGAAGGCTTTCTGTTTCTGAAGGGTGATGGAGGTCCTGGTAAAGAGCTACGGCGTGCCCCTGATACGTAAGTGGTTGTTTGAGACGAGCCTCCTTTAAAATGCGCTCCTTCAGGGGAAAGTCCGGCAAAAAGGCCAATATGTCTGGTGGGGGACCCGGAGCCTTTCGCCCCAGGCCCACCCTGTGGGCGCGATCGATGCGAATCTCAAGATCCGGACCTGCCCCCAGAATGTCCCGAAAGAGGCCCTGAAGATAGTCTGTCACATTTGTCCCTTCCGCTTGTAATGGGACGCCCCGTACGCGAATGTTGTTGCGACGGGATCTATTTCCAAAGTCCTCCGCGTGAGCCTGCAGGTCAGTAGCTCAACTCCGTCAGATCTAGATTGCTCTGCATTCTCTATCCCTGCGACGCGCTCTCCCAACCCATCCACATCGCGACGAATTTCTCTCACCTCCCCTGCAACCTCCTGTTTAAGTGTTTGAAAGTCCTCTTGGAGGGTGTTGAAGAGAGCTTCAAGAAATGTCCGGGCGATGGGCACCTCTCCGTCATCCTGTTGTGAGGATTGCGTTGGGGGTGGGGGGGGGGGGGGGGGGGGGTGTTGCACCCCGTCTCTCCATTCGCCGACCCCTTCATTAGCATGTCTCTCAAAGAGTGATCCCCCTTTTTCTTGGTGTTGGCCATTGTGGTGCCACTATCGGGACTACTGAGTGGCTGCTCAGTGGGGGAGATGATGAAGCCACTCGCAGGATCCGCCCTCGGACCCCCGAAGACGAATGGCCCCAAGCAGCGACAAGGAGATAGGGGATTCGAGCTCAGAGATGTGATCCTAGACCCGATGGGTGTCCCCGCCGCCTCAGGTCCTCTCCTTGGTCGCCCCCACACCCCTGGACCCAACGATCGGTCCGTGGGCTCTAATCTGCAGTACACGGACCTCACCTCACTCTAGGCACGGCAACTCCAGCACCCCGGGGCGATGAGGGAAGCAACGTGCCAGTCCAGAACTCAGGGCCACTCCTCCAGGCCAAAGAAGGCACCCCGGGAGCCCACGCCTACACAGCCTCAAGGCGCCACCTCCTGAACACAGCGCCAGAGCACAGACAAGCCCTCGGTGGGGAAGGTAGGTGAGGGTCCCTCTCAGCCGTCTAAACACACCGCACTGAAGAGGAACGGGGGAGCGTCTGCCAGGAGAGCCTCTGAAGTGGGTGCCCCCAAGGACCAGAGACCAAGGCCCACACAGTCACTCACAGTACGGGGCAGCCGAGTTTGAACCCTCCTTTGCCGCTGCGGGGGCTGATACCGTGGCCCACTTCTGTTACCAGCCCCTGGAGCAGGAAACCGTGAAAAAGTCACCAAGGTAAGTGGATTATAGGGGTCTCAGTCTCTCTCCATTAGCCAAGGCACCCAATAATAAAATGGAGCGGTGTCGACCAGTGATGCGCAGGTGGTTCAAAGTAAAGAAGTTTAGTTGCTGCCACACGAAGTCCAGTGCTCTAAGCAGTGCTCTGTGGCACCGATGTCAGCTTAAAGGGAAATGCTGCAGCTGAAGGTGAAGCTTGTCCCGTTTCCGGACCAAAGCAGAAAGCGGGCGCACGGCCGCCGAGTCCCGGACCGGCCCGCTAGGCCCGAAGCCGCAGCCTCAAGCTGCGCGCAGGCCGCCCTATGCCTCACCACACCTCCGCAAGTCGCTGATGGGGCCGCTCTCAGCTCTCTCCGACCGCAGCAACGCTCCCCGCAGCCTCCGATCTCCAGCGCACGTCTCGCGCCGCCACTGCCAGGCCCGACCTCCAGTCCGGCGTGGGTCTCTGCCACCTCCCACTGGCGCCCCGGTCAGAGCGGGCGCCATTTTGTGGCCGAGCCCCCGGCCCTCCACATACAGCTTCAGTGGGATCCGCCGCTAGGGAGGCACGGCGGGCCTCGTTTCGCCAAGCCGCCCTGCCCCAGGAGGAATGCAGAAGGTATGCAGCCAAGTTAGGGGGGGACCATAGGCACAGAGTAGCCCGGGGCGAAGGGCAGCCACGGGGTGCCTCGGAATTCCACGTCTCGTCAGGCCGGCATCTTGGCCACGCCCCATCAGCTGCCTTTTGTCGCGTGCATGTCACACCTGCCACTGAATTGGTTATTTCGAACAGTGGTCGAAGTACATTTTAACAAGCCTGTTTAAAAACAGCAATTTAGAGACATGGCGCTATGAAAAATGTTATTAAAACAGTGTATGTTTATTAGTGCTACAGCAAGCAGGAGCGGTGAACGCTTACTGGAAAAACAAGATAAAAGCACGCAAATAGACACGTCGCTGTAAACAGACACCTTCAAAGCCCCAGCCCTCGCCCACTGATCCCTCCCAGAAGCGCACATAATTGTAAACAGCCTTGTTAAAGGCACCCGCTGTTGAAGGAATGCAGCTGCCAACCTGCGCGCCGCTGCTCGCTCCCGAGAGCAAAATGCAGTGGGTGTGAACATTTGAAGAAGAGGTGGGACATGCACCAGCCTTTGGTCATTTGCGTGCTTTCATTATTGAAAGACACAAGCAAAGGCCAATCCAATGTGTGGGAGGAGTCAGACCCACACGGAGAAGTTTTGAGCGCTCACAAGAAGCCTCTCATAGAGCAGCGCATGCGCGCAGCGCTAAGCTCGACCTAAAAATGAACCAAAACATAATTTAGAAAAATCAAAAATTCCCCAATTAAATATTGTATACTTATTAAAGACCAAAAGACAAATTTTGCTGTCAATTAAATTTAGGGATTTTTTATTTCAACTTTTAAAACTGAGCAGTGCTACTAAATACAAATAATTCTGGACCTTACAGCTGAACACCAATGTAAGAAAATACATTATTAACTGGGTTGAACGGTAGTCCACCACAAGTAATAAAATCACAAACCTGTTAGGTCCATTCAAATTTTTTAACAATTTAAACCTTAGCTCAACCCATATGGCACAGAGCAGACATTAGATAAACTATTTAAAGCTTTTAAAAGTACCAGAACAGTCAAAAAGTTAAAAACACAACGCATTTAATGAGTACCAAGACACCAAAATATAGCACCAATGATCTATGGATGCAGCGGATCAGGACCTAAGAGAAATGTGAGGCCGACCGAGATGGAGCTCTGGTCGGATAAAACAAGTGAATTGGTCCCAGTGAAAGCCTTAAAGTCAAAATGTTTACTAAGTGGCACTTCAGAAAAGGACTTTGTCGCTTTTTAAGAAGAGAAATCCTCCCAGAGTCGGCCTCTGCTGAAGCTGTAGCCACTGGCGTGGAAACAAAGGCCAGATACTTGAAGCAGGTTGTCTTCTTGGAGCTTTGGACTATTCTCACTGAAATCAGAATGGGACTTAGTCATTTTTTCAGGCGAGCTGGCAATCTTGAGTAGGAGAAGCTGTAATTCCACCCTGAACCTCTTGAGGAAAAGTTCTCAAACGTTCCGAAACTTTCTTGTGGTGCTGAAAAAAACTACAGAAGTGTACTTCTAAGGCCCCAAAACCTAATTGAGAGCATTTAGGAGACTTACAAGTTGCCACAGCTAAGTCCAGTCCAGGTCCAGCTGGGTACTCCAGGAAAACCTCAGGAAAAAGGCTTCTTGCAACTTGTTGTGTCCCTGTAGCCACACAGGTCAGCCAACTGACGGAGCAAGTCCAGTCCTTCAATGTTCCTCTCACGTCCTAGACAGCAAGCCTATGTCCTCTTCTGATGTTCCACAGGTTAAAGAAAGTGTTCTGAGGATGGTGCCTTGGGGTGCCACATTTATGCCCAGTGGTAGGGTGACTCCTTGGCACTCCCTAACCAAGGAGGTAAAAACCCTACCCCCTTTTTCAGCAGTTCCTGTTTGCCCTACTGGAAACTGTCCCGAAGTGCCGCTCACTCTCAAAATCCAAGATGTAGAAACCCTTCTCCCCTTGAGCAGAGATCCTGTGTGCCAACCTAGTGGTGTGGCCAGGGTAATGAGCGGTCCCCTCCCCTGTGATCAGTCAAAACCAGTTCTGGAGGCACCTTTCCTCCCATTGAGTTTAGTGCCAGTTTAATGTTTTACGGTTGCAGCATATGCACTTGATTCTGGTTAGGAGTGTCCCAGTGCACATAAACCCTGCAGCACCAATCTAAGAAAGATCACTGAGCAAAAGGGGACACTTTCTCAAAGGGGGTAGTAACTGACTTCCACTACGTAGGTCTGTACATTGTTAAACCCTCTTTTCTATTAAGTAGTGCACTTTTCTAGTGCACCACAGTAGATTCACAGATTTTACAGTTCACTTGAGAAAACCAAAATGCAAGCCAGGAAGAATACAACTGGGCAGGTAAACAGATGTGTTCAAAGCTATGCTAGATTATCAGCCCCAAGACACTGAGGGTTCAGCCCAATTCCACTTCCTAATCTATCCTTTGTTATAGGTGTACCCATTGTCAAAAACACCCCTACTACCCACTTACATGCCAACAATGGCTCTGTGTTTCATTTTTTAGAGTGCACTGAAGAAAACAAGTTACTTACCTGTAACTGTAGTTCTCCAGTATTGGACCTTTCATAGATTCACATGCCTGAATCATTCCCCGTCGTCGAGACGGGAGTCTCCGGTACATAAAAAAGCTTTGCTTAGTATCATAGCAAACAGAAAAAAGGCCTAGGCCCATTTTCCTTTGCAACCCATAACCTTCGTTATGTAAAAAAGGACTAAACCTGTCCCTGAGCCAATCAGAGCCTCTCACCCTCTAGAACACTCCTGAGAGAACCTTCTTCCCTCAGATTTTCGTGCACTTGTGCAATAACACTCTTTGTGCTAAATCCGAGGTGAGCCTCTCAGGGGAGGAGGGTGGGTTGCATGTGAATCTATGAAAGGTCCAATACTGGAGAACTACAGTTACAGGTAAGTAACTTGTTTTCTTACTCCAGTATTGGAGCCTTTCATAGATTCACATGCCTGAATCAGAATAGCGAGCAGTAAATAAATGCACATTTTTTGTTACCTAGAAAGTGAATCCAGGAAACATATACAGTGTGATAAAACTGGTATCTGTAAACCAAATTCCACATATCAAAATTCTTTGCAAACAGTAATACAATGAACAATAAAATACGCCAACGTACATAACCAAGGAAGGAGGGATGGTAAAGAAGGCTCACCGTTACTGGATAAGGTTCCTCAGCACCGCTTCTCCCACCGCCACATCTCTTCCTGTGGCTGCATCCAAGCAGTAATGCCTGGTGAAGGTGTGCGTACTCGTCCAGGTCGCCGCCCTGCAGATATCCTGGATCGGTACTCCTGCAAATAGAGCAGTAGAGGTGGAGACTGCTCTTGTTGAATGTGCACGGACTCGTGCATTCAAAGGTCGGCCAGCTGCCTGATGACAATACCCTATGGCACTTGATATCCATCTGGCAATTCCTCTCTTTGACAAAGGGAAACCCTTTCTGGGTGCGCCGTAGGCCACAAAAAGCTGTGAAGACTTGCGGAAAGGCTTAGTTTTCTGCAAATAGAATTTCAAACAACGCTGGACATCCAGCGAGTGGAGAGCTCTTTCCGCCGCTGTTGCTGGTTGTGGAAAAAATCTTTTGAGAATTAAAGGTTCGTTCAAATGAAAGTCAGTTGGAACCTTAGGGATGAATCTTGGATTAGTCCTGAGTATTATCCTGTCCTCCTTGAACTGCAAGAAAGGCTCTTGGATCGTGAGAGCCTGAATTTCTCCCACTCTCCTGGCTGAAGTGAGCGCAATGAGAAGCGCAACTTTCCAGGAAAGAAATTTCAGTTCCGCCCTGTGAATTGGTTCAAAGGGCTGTTTCATCAACTGGGAAAGAACGACATTCAATTACCAGAGAGGTGGTGGTGGTTTTATTGGAGGAAAAACTCGGAACAGACCTTTCATAAATTGCTTGATGACTCTAGCAGACCATAGAGATGGACCAGAGGCCGTTCTTCTAAAGCGTGAAATTGCAGCTAGATGTACTTTTATAGATGCATGCGCCAAACCAGACTTAGCCAAAAGCAAGAGGTATGGAATAATCTCGTGAGCTTCTGAAAGCAGCGGATGAATGTTAGACCTTTTGCCCCATAAACAGAACCTTTTCCATTTCATCCGATATGTCTTGTTTGTACTATCCGCTCTGGCTCTAGATAGAATCTCTCTGCACTCCGTAGGGATATTCAGATGTTGAAATTCACGGTATTCAGGAGCCAGGCTGCTAACTGCAGAGATTTCGGATCCGGATGCAGAACTTCCCCCTGGAACATTGTCAGCAGAGACGGTATCGTCTGTAGGCAAATCGGACGCTCCTCTGACAGCAGAAGGAGCTCCGCAAACCAATGCTGTCTGGGCCACCACGGAGCTATCAAGATTAACTTGCATGGTTCTTTCTTGCTCTTTATAAGAACCCGCGGCAGGAGGGGAATTGGAGGAAAGGCGTAGGCAAAGATGCCTGACCATGCCATCAAAAACGCATTCCCCCAAGATCCCCGTTGGGGAAGCCAGCTTGCGAAGAACCGGCATTTTCTGTTCTCCCTTGTCGCAAAAAGATCTACTATTGGAGTTCCCCATTTCTGGAAGATGTTGTCCAAAATCCCGTTGTCGATTTCCCAATCGTGACAGACAGACTTTAGTCTGCTTAGAGTATCCGCTTTGGTGTTCTGGTCCCCTGGAAGATGTTCCGCTGTAATGGATACTTCGTGTCGTAGAGCCCATTCCCATATCCACTGGGCTTCCCGAGACAGGGAGAGTGATCTTGTGCCTCCCTGTTTGTTCAAGTAGTGCATTGCTGTTGTGTTGTCTGTTCTTACCAACACGGCTGCACCTTGAATCCTTGGCAGGAACGCCAACAATGCTAAGCGGACGGCTCTGAGCTCCAAAAGGTTGATATGCAATTGTTGTTCGTCCGCTTTCCAACGACCGCTGACCTGCAGATCCTGAAGGAATGCTCCCCATCCTTCCAAGGATGCATCTGTCGTAATGACCAATGGAGCTGGCTGAGTCAGGAAAGAAAGACCCTGTGAGATGTTTCGTTTTCGGGTCCACCATGTCGCCGCGTGGACCATGATCGGCGTCACTTTGATTATATCCTCGAAGGATCCTGTCGCTTGATGACACTGAAGATCCAATTGCTCTTGTAACGGACGCATCCGTAGTCTGCAGCAAGGTACGAGGGGAATGCAAGATGACATCGTTCGCAGCAAAGACTTGTACCTGCGTACTGAAAGAGACTTTCTTTTTATAAACGCCTGGGATAGAGATATTATTCCCCGCTGTCTCTCCTCGGAGGGGAACGCTCGGTTTACCTCCGTATCCAGAATCGCTCCCAAGAAAGTTATATTTCTTGAAGGTTGTAGAGTCGACTTCTCCTCGTTTAGAGTGAGGCCTAAACTGGCAAATAGTTCTATGCAAGCCCCTGTTGACAACTGGGCTGACGCTTTCGATGGAGCCTTGACTAGCCAGTCGTCGAGGTAAGGAAACACTTGGTGTTTCTGTCTCCTTAGTACCGCTGCCACTGGAGCCAGACATTTTGTAAAAATCCTCGGGCCGATTTCAGACCAAAAGGAAGCACCCTGAATTGGTAATGATCTTCGGCCACCACGAACCGAAGGTACTGCCTGTGTGAAGGATGGATTGGAATATGGAAATATGCATCCCGTAAATCCAGTTTGGTCATATAATCCCCTGGGTTTAACAGCAGCAGAATATCCTGGAGGGAGATCATTCTGAAGGTCTGATCCTTGAGGTAAGTATTTAGGGATCTGAGATCCAAAATGGGGCGCCATTGAAGAATGTTTTTCTTGATCAGAAAAAACCGGGAATAAAATCCCCTTCCTTTCTGGGAATTCAGTACCGGTTCTATTGCTCCCTTTCGGAGCATTGTCCGAATTTCTTGACGCATCTGATGTAAATACTTGACCTCTTGAAATCTTGGAGGTGAACAAGGAGGGCTTTCCAGAAAGTCTAGAGTATGACCGAATTGAATTATGTGGAGGACCCATTGGTCCGTCGTTATCTGCTGCCAATTTTGATGATGATAGGAAATTCTTCCACCCAGGGGAATATGTGACATATGAGGAGTATGTGTCACCTGAATGTCATTGGCTTCGGGTGGTGTCTTTCCCTTGACGACCTCCTCGACCTCTAGGAGTAGATTTTGTGAAACCTCCTCTTTGTGAATATTGTTGTTGACGATATGGTTGAGATGATGTGGAGTAGGAAGAATAGCGGCCTTGTTGATAACCTCCTCTATAAGAGGGCTTGCCCCTACCACGTGAGCCACGAAAAGGAACTTTTCTATACTGCAATGTTCCCAGAGATTTCGCTGTTTCCGTATCCTTTTTGATACTCTGTAAGGCCTCATCCACATGTTTTCCGAACAGATCTTCCCCATTGAACGGAAGATCCAAGATCTTATTCTGGACTTCAGGCCTAAAAGATGTTGCTCTCAACCATCCTTGTCTGCGCAAAACCGCCGCTCCTCCCAGAGATCTAAAGGCCGTGGTTGCAATGTCCATTGCACAATCTATGACTTCAGCCGAAGTCCTTTCACCCTCCTGGAGGATTTTTCTAGCCTCTTGTCTGTCCGCTTCAGGTATGCTATCAATGTATGGTGATAGGTCGCACCACATCTGCCTATCATACCTGCCCAGGATGGCTAGAGCATTTGCTGCCTTGACCAGAAGAGCAGACATGGACGAAAACCTTTTACCTGCATTATCCAAGCGCCTACCCTCTCTGTCCGGTGGCGTCGAAATTGGAGCAGAGGGATTCCTCGATTTTTGCTGCGCCGCTTGAGTTATAACCGAGTCCGGTTTGGGGTGACCTAATAAACAAGCCGGAGCATCGGAAGGCGCTTTGTATTTTTTGTCCAGTCTAGCCAGCACTGGAGTAACCGTTGCCGGCGTCTCCATCACTTTGAGACCTTCCTCCCATAGATGACTCACAATTGGAAGAGATCTAACCGTCTTGCGAAACGGTTCTTTGAAATCATATAAAAAGCATTCTGCTTTATCTGATGACATATTGAGCGCAAATCTCTGCGCGGCTCTTTCTATCAGATTATGGAACCCTCCAATGTCCTCCGGAGGGGAATCCACAGGTCTTGGTGACGGAGATGAAGGGGACGGAATCAGATACTCATCCCATTCCTTACTAGGATCTGTTATCTCCCCTTCCTCCTGCTCTTCATCCTCAGAAGTGTCCAGAACCGGCTGTGGCAAAGTTGTTAGTGGCCGCGGAACCGGTATCTCCTGTCTTCGCACTGGTGTACATGGCACAGAGTGCGCCGGAGCCACTGGCATCCTTTGGGTAGACTGAGGCAAAGTATGCCTCTTCTTGTAATCATCCAACATGAACTGCAAATCCGTCAGAAGAGAAGCTGGAACACTCACCATCTCTTCCTGATCATGTTGTCGGGGGCGGTCCTGATAACTCCCATACTCATCCTCCCAGTCATCCTCCTGACATTTAACATGCAACTGAGAGGGGTTACTTGCATAGCCAAACGGACCCTCATTATCCTCTTCCTGCGAATCTTCCTCTTCCAATAAATGGGATGGAACCAGAGGCGTTACCTTACTAGGAGACGTAATATCCGGGGTAATCCTTCTTTTCCTGTCAAAATCCCGCTTTTCCGAGGTTTTTTCCCTCGTCGACGAGCCCGTCGACGAGATTGCCATAATAACCGCCGATGACACCGTCGTCGTCGATGCCGTCGTCGACGCTGTAGACATAGTCGTCGTTGCCGCCGTCGACGATGTAGTTGTCACCGTCGTCGACGGTGCCGTCGACGATATAGTTGTTGTCGTCGCCGCTCTCGTCGTCGACACTGCCGTCGACGATGCCATCGTCGACGAGAGTACAGGTTTAATAATGACTTTTACTTCACTCTTCTTCGTCGACGACGCTACCTTCTTCGTCGACGATCCCGTCGACGATGTAGATTTTTCTAATTTCTCCTCAGGTGAAGTAGACGCTGGCTTTTTAAGCGCATGTTTAATTTTAAGGGGTGATTTTGAAGGCTCAGAACTTGTTTTCTTTGGCTGTTTCACCCCTGAAGCATGACCCTTGCTCTCCTTTTCTTTAGTTTTAGGAGATTTTGAGGGACTGCGCTCTGAAGACCCAGCAGTGGTCTTTTTAAGAGCCTTTCCAGGTTTCTCCCCTGAGGTATGAGCCTGAGGAGATCTGCCTCTCTTCTGAGATCTCCTTGAAACAGTTGACGCCTCATCACTGTCACTAGACACGACGTCTTTCCTGGTTTTAAGTTTTTGGAGCCAAATTAGCAGTCTGCCTTCACGATCCCTTAAAGTCTTATTAGAAAAGGTGCGACATACCTTACACTCCTTCGCCTGGTGGTGTGGGTAAAGGCAGTATATACAGTCCTTATGAGGATCATCAGTATATAATCTCTTCTTTGAGCAGGTGGCACAGGCCCTAAACAAGCCTTTCTTTTCTTTATCAGCCATTCTCCTAGATGATGTAGAAATTTCAGTAGAAAAAATCTCCTCAATCTAAAACCAACTGTAGAATTTGAGCAGAGCTCAAAGGAGACTCCCTAGCACAACGCGCGGTAGAAAATCTGAGGGCAGAAGGTTCTCTCAGGAGTGTTCTAGAGGGTGAGAGGCTCTGATTGGCTCAGGGACAGGTTTAGTCCTTTTTTACATAACGAAGGTTATGGGTTGCAAAGGAAAATGGACCTAGGCCTTTTTTCTGTTTGCGATGATACTAAGCAAAGCTTTTTTATGTACCGGAGACTCCCGTCTCGACGACGGGGAATGATTCAGGCATATGAATCTATGAAAGGCTCCAATACTGGAGTAAGTTGAATTTCAACCTCAGACTGTTTTTAATTCCACAATCAGGAGGAAGCAGATTCATCTCACATTCAGGAATGTGCCCGATTATGCCGCCTTCCTCATCAAGTTTCCATAGACAGTGGCTGCCTGAATATGAAACCAGTCACAAGATAAGAGTATGAAGCACCTCTGTGAAGTTCTAAAATAAATAAGCAAGGACTAAAACGAGAGACTTGCTTCAACTATGTTTGTAACAAACAAGTAACTCCTTTTCAACAATCAGTCAGCATAAAATACGATTAGTGCCTGATGCAACATACACATTTTAAGAAATCTTTTGCGGGGGCAGATATAGAGAGTCAGTCGCTTTCTACTCCAGGCCATCTCAGCTAATATTATCAATTTCACAGTTTTTACTTAGGAGCTACATAAGCACTAGGAAACAAAACCAGCAAGTGACTACCTTAGGAGTGAAATGATGGTGCTGTTGGCCATATGATAAATAGAGGCATCTTTCAAAAATCAGAAAAATGTGTGATCACCAGAAATCGCCACCCAGGAGCCATAACCCAATTCTTCTATAGTTTCAGGTAAATTAGTCTAAGGATCATGAAGTGACAAATTAAAACTACTCACCTTTCCATATCTGAGGGATCATCGCCAAACGATTTTCTGTGTCTAGAGCCTGAAGAAGATCCAGCATGCCCCTCGAATTGGGGTAGTAGAGCTAAAGAACAAAACATGCGCAGAGATTGTTATCTGCACATTTGCAGCATTAGATTAAACAATTCTTAGTTGCAGTCCGACATCTCCTTACCGAAGGTATCAGCTCCCGGTACCATTTTAACACGACATCGATTTGCTCCATCAAGCAAAGTAAATTAAAGAACTTTCCACTAAAAACAAATAAAAGGTAAGTATAAGATAAGTGAAAACTGCAATAACATAACTATATTTTAACAAGTACACAACCTGCAATATTTTTTTAAGTGAACGATACGCAGAACAGTAAAACACAGAAAAAAAAGTTTGTAAGGTTGTGTAGTCACTTCCTTACACCAAGTCACATTCTCTCATGAGGTTTGAACATAGCCAGCTTGTGGCAAGTAGAGAAAGTGTCATTGAAGACTGACTCATGGATGCCTCACCAGGAAGTTGAGCAATAACTACCAGCCAGCACAACTATAACATACCAATGCAGGACTAAAGCTGGTAATTCTGGAAGGTTCTCACGCTTTATAAAGCTGAATGAGGTAAATGACTTGTAACGACATTACCTGAAATCCACAATGCACAGGTGTAGGGAACTGGGTTTTTGTTGCAGAAGTACATCAACTGTTTGCCTGGAATTCGATGCAACTTTGACTTAAGTGCATTGGGTTCCTGCAAACCAGATCCCCAGTGCTGGTGTTCTTTCCCCAAAACAAGACAACTGGTCACTAGATACCAAAGTGAGCAGACCTTCGGCATCTCAAAGTCCCAAATAAATGGTACCTCTGGTACCTAGGGCATAGGTACTAAAAGGGGTCCCTAAGAGCTGCAGCATGTCTTGTGCTCCTCTAAGGGACCCAGCACCAAACTCATGCACACTGCCACTGCAGATTCTGTAACAAGGTACTCCAAAAAGTGAAAACATGACATGCCACACACTTGTGTGCCAGGTCCCCTAACACTACATGTAATATGTGTAAGTCATACCAACAGCAGGCCTCACAGACCTAAGGTAGGGTGCATTATATTACATGTGAGGACATATCTGCATGAGAAGATCTGACCCTGTGCTGGCCAGTTCAATTATTTGACAGTACACGTAAACGGAGAAGCCATCTTAAGGTATGTACGGGGAACTAGTCAAAAAAAAGTTTCCCAGCTACATAATGGCTTCACTGAAACCTATGGTGTTTGGTATCAAAAACCTCATATTAAAAACCCCACAGTGATTCCAGAGTTGGATTAATTAATACATGCACCAGGAGGTACCCCCTGAAAACAACCAGCCCTCTAGTGTTCTAGCTGACTGGCCCTGACCAACCTGCCACCACAGATGAGTTTCTGAACCCCAGGGGTACGAGTCCTCACCCTCCCTACCCCCTTCACCATACAGTTGGCCCTCTAAACAACACCATTTGCTTGAGGGTTTTTATAATGATGTTCATAAATGTAAAATACCACAAAAATGATAAAATCTTGACATTTCCTATGTCAGTTGTGTCCCATTATCAGTGATTAATTTCACTGGATAACCTTCTTCTCTAAAAATATGCTCCAACACTGATGGCGTTTTTTGTCACAATCTCATGCATAAACATTACTACAACCCATTTGGAATGTACATCCACCATCACAATGGCAAATCTCAACTCAGTGACATAAGTTTATACTCTGTAGGAAGCTGGCTCTCTATATAGTGCACCAAAACGAGGGACACTGTGTAGAGTGTCCAGGTTACCCTTATTGGTTTCCAGTGACGCAAGTAACAAACCCAAACGCTCTCTTTTGAGGTTGAGTGGGCAAACAGTTTAGGCTTATCAGAGGGTAGTGCTAAGCATTTGTTGTACTCGCAGCGCAATAAATGAGACACACACTCCAGAATAAATCCAAGACAAATTTAGAAAAATAACATGTAGTTTCATATATATTTCATCACCAAGAACTGCAGTATCAAGTAAGTACTTTTCAAAATATTGATTGTCACAGGAAAGTAAAATGTTTACTTAAATGTGTTTTTATACAGTAATGCTTTCCTATGGGAAAAAGGCCTATACTGCATACAATTACTTGGAAGAGGTTTGCGGGGTTCCCCTTCAGGTCTTAAGGTGGTAGGGGTTCAAGGTCCAAAGAACCACCAGCAGTTAGTATTTACCTGCTCCGGACCGTCGAGTGGAGAGGTGCTGGTCGGGTTGGTAGCTTTGTGCTCTACACCAAAGGAGAGAGGCTAAGCCACCTAGAAACAGGCTGCAGAGGGGGACTTGGGAACAAGTCCAGGAGCAAGGAAGCACAGTCGGCTCTCGGGTGCAGAGTGGTTAGGTCGACTGGGCTTGTGCATCATAGGCACTCACAATTGTCGGTCTCGCCGGTTGAGGGGACAAAAACAGGACAGCTGGGACACTCTTGAAGTGGGTCTTTGCGGTGCTGAAATCCCTAGACGGCTGTTCAGTCTTGGAGTCAGAGGTCAGGATTGGACTCAAACAGGCTTTGGTTGCTGCAGATGACCCTGAACCCTGGGTATTGGGGACGCATGGGTCCAGTTAGTCCTGGCGCCTTCTCACTTGGCGGGGAGATGTATCTGACCTCCTGGCACATAGTGACCTCCTCCTGGGTGGCAACTGCGTCGGTGAGACCGGCAGAATGGTGGACCGGACTTAGCTGTTTGGTGCCGGGGTTCTTGGCAGATGCACAGCAGCAGGACGAGTCAGTTTGTAGCGAATGTTGGAGTACGTGCAGGCAGGGTTTGGCACCAAAGAGTCCACATCTGGTCCTCAGTTCTCACTTCTTTGCTCTTTGTCCTCTTCTTCTTGTGTCCGTCAAATCGGAGTTCCTGGTGTCTGGGGTGCCACCTAAATACTTCATTTAGGGGCGTAAAGAGGAGTGACAGGTAGTAACCAACGGGCTACTTTCCTTTGGGGTGTCTACACCCGCTATATTACCACTTTCTGCGGGGAGTGGGCATAACGCTGACCCAGTGTAACTAATTTCACCAAAAATCAAGATGGTGGAATTCTACTTTGTGTTCACTACAAGTAGCCCACCTTAGCGGTGTAACTATCCTGATAGTTACACTGAGTAGCAAATTCTCCCACATGTCCTGGTGCAAAATGGGTCCTGGGCAGGAGGTGGCATGTCCCCTGTCTGGGGAAGCAGAGGTAGCATATCAAAGGCAGCAGAGGCGTTTGAAGAACAAGTTACTTACCTTCGGTAACGCTTTTTCTGGTGGATACAGTATCTGCCTGTGGATTCCTCACCTTGTGATTCCTCACCTTGTGAATATCCCCTGCGCCAGCATTCCACTGAACTTTTTTCCCCTGCTCTCTGCGCCGACGTGGACGTCATAATACCTCGGCTCCGCTCGCGACTCCGTATGACATCACCGGAGCCATAAGAGAGCCACGTCGGCGTGATGACGTCAGTTCCACCCATTTTTTCCGTGCCTCCGAGGCGAACAGGTGGACCGACAACAGATTCAAAGTATACACAGTATACAACATTCGAACAAATATACATAGTACACATATAAAAAAGGAAAGCTAAGGAACAAAAGCATTTCTTAAAAGTGTACCAGATAAAACAACATGTCAAACAAGGCATCCTTTAAGGTATACAAAGGTGGACAACGGGGCTGCTGTTGCTGCTGAGGTTGCCGGAAGGAACGAAATGAGGATCTCCCAAAGCCTCTGAATTTCCTAAGACCAAATCCCATAGCAGGAGTCTGTAATCCTAAAGATTTTGCCGTTACCCTGCTATCTTTAAATCTTTGCAAGGCGGAATCAGCCTTCTCGCCAAAAAGCTTCTCTCCATCAAAAGGCAAGTCTACCAAAGTGGCTTGAACATCAGTAGAGAAGCCGGAAGAACGAAGCCACGCTTGCCTCCTAGTGGCTATCGAAGATCCCATTATCCTTGCCACAGAATCAGCCGTGTCAAGCCCAGACTGAATTACCTACCTTGCAGCAGCCTGAGTGTCAGTGACAACCTCCATAAAAGAAGCTTTCTCTCCTTCTGGCAGCTTAGGGGCTAACAATTTCATAGAGTCCATCAGGGCATGAACGTAGCGCCCCAGCAAACAAGTGGCATTGGTCGATTTAAGCGCCATGCTTCCTGAAGAAAAGGTATTTTTAGCTGCTTGATCAGTCTTTTTAGAATCCCTATCCGCAGTAGTCTGAGGGAAAGCGCCTGAAGAATGCTTCGAGCATGAAGCTTGCACCACAAGGCTTTCTGGAGAAGGATGGGAAGAAAGAAAACTTGGATCCCCAGGGGCCACCCTATATCTCCTTGCCACCTGCCTGGAGCCAAACGTCCATAACAGGCTCCAAGATAGCCTCATTAAAAGGCAACAAGGGTTCAATACTTGAAGTTGGCGAATGTAGGACTTCAGTAAGGAGGTTTGGCGTATATTCAGCAGAGGGTAACTGCAAGTCAAGCAACTCTGCTGCCTTCTTAATAACTAAATGTTAGGGGGCCAGTTCTTGTGGCGGTGAAGATCTAGTAGATGAATGCTCCCACTCTGGAGTAGTATCAAAACCACTAGCATCTTGAATGCCTTCAAAGTCATCAGAAGATGCATTCACCTCACCTTCTTCCACTTCCTCCCTATAACGCTCCTCTTCCAAGCCTCTCTGGGCCTCTCTCCTTGAACGGATCCGAGGAACCGGCGTCGACGGCGCCGTACGCGGAGTCGGTGGAACCGAACATGGAGTCGACGGCTTCAGAGTCGGCGGCGCCGGGATCTGCGGCGCCGGACTTGGAGCTGAGGGAGTCGGCAACGGCGTCGAGGAGGGCTCCGAAGAAGGCTGATCCAAACGAAGCAGAGATGGATCACCAGACAGCGCCGGAAACTGCCACGAAGGAGCCATCGGCAAAAAGGGCAGAAATGGGGCCTGAGCATAATGCTGCGGCACTCCCAAAGTGTATGCCATAGGACCCACGGGACCAGATGGTGCGCCGGATGGGAAGGCAGCCCGTCGAAAAATCCCATACATCGCATTAAGGAAATGCGTCGAATTCGCACCCGAAGTCGGGAACTGCGGATAAGGGATTGATCATGAATCCGGCCGAGAAGTACCTGGAACCGGAGCCGAAGTGTCCTCAACAGGCGCCACAGGATCAGCCGGCTCTGGAGAAAGCTCTTTCTCTTGTTCCTGTTCGACGTCAGAAGCAGAAGACTCCACTGGCGCCGGAGACTGCGCCGGTGACTGCGCCGGTGACTGCGCCGGGGACCGCGGCGGAGTGCGCGCGGGGGACCGCTTCGGCGAAGGTGACCTCTCTGGAGACATCCTAGGAGATGGAGAAGGAGATACAACATCCTTACTGCGACGTCGAGGCGACGGCGATCTCGAAGTCGTACTTTTCGAAGACCGGCACCGAGAGCTATGCTTTCTTTTCTTGTGATGCTTCTTCGACTTCCAAGAGTGTGAAGTCGACGACTCCGGCCTCGATTTCTCTTTCTTTCTACCTCTCCTTTCCTTCTTCGCTTTGGCCATGAAGAGTTTTGCCTCTCTCTCCTTCAAGGCCTTGGGGTTCATTCTTCTGCAACTGGAACAGTCCTCCACGTCGTGGTCTGAAGAAAGGCACCACAAACAATACTCATGTGGGTCAGTCATTGACATGTGGCCCCCACAATCCCTACAAGGTTTGAAACCAGACTACCTCGAAGACATGGTGAATCCAGAAACAATAACCACTACAAGACTACAAAGTAGCAGGAGAGTGCTGGAAAACCGTTACGCGTCGACGGCGCGGAAAAAGGGAACTGACGTCATCACGCCGACGTGGCTCTCTTATGGCTCCGGTGACGTCATACGGAGTCGCGAGCGGAGCCGAGGTATTATGACGTCCACGTCAGCGCAGAGAGCTGGGGAAAAAAGTTCTGTGGAATGCTGGCGCAGGGGATATTCACAAGGTGAGGAATCACAAGGTGAGGAATCCACTGGCAGATGTATCCATCAGAAGCCTCTTGCCTTGATATGTTGATTACTAGCTATCCTGCCAGATCAGACGTCATCTCTGCCCTCAGAGAGCATGGGTTCTCACTTGCAAGGGGTTAGAAACCGGTCTGTTGTGGCAGGCTGGTCTACACCGGTCAGCCAGTACACTAGGGGTAAGTAGGTTTTCAGGGAGCACCTCTAAGCTGCCCACTGGGTGCATGTCTTAATAAAACACCTACAGGCATCAGTAAGGATTTATAAAGACAAGGTGTTTGATACCAATCACCATATGTTTCAGTGATGCCATCACATAGCTGGGGAACTCGCAATGACCAGTGCCCAGTTCAAGTACTTGAGATGGTTTCCCTGTTCTATCTAGTAATTGAACTAGACAGCATAGATAGGGGCATATCTGCACATACAGATATGACCAAACATGTAATATAATGCACCATGCCTTAGGGTTATAAGGCAGCTGTAGGGGTGACTTACAAATACCGTATGCAGTGTCTGTGGACATGACACAGGGTGTGTGCCATCTCGTGTTTTCACTTTTGTCTGCACCATTTCACGCAACCTGCAATGGCAGTCGGTATGAGTTTGGTGGTGGGTCCCTTAGGGTAGCACAATACATGCTGCAGCCCTTAGGGACCCTTTTTGGTACCCATGCCCTAGATATCGGGGTTACCATTCACTAGGGACTGACAGTGGTGCTAAAGGGCTTGTCAACTGTGAAACAATTGCAGTTAACTTGTTTTTGGGAAAGAACTCTGGCACTGGGGACTTATTTAGCAGGGACCCAGTACACTTCAAAGTTGTATCAAATACCAGGCAAAGAATTGGAGGTGACCATGCCAAAAAGAGACACTTTCCTACACCCTCGCACACCGACAACTCATCCACAATCTTAAATGGTCTTACAACCACTGGCACAACGCTTTCTCACCTGCCACCCTTCAAAATTATATCCACGCCTTTTTCAACACATCATCTTTGCTCGTGCTTTCATACCACTGTTCCTTCCTAATGGCTCCTTGACTCCACTCCACCAAGTCATGAACACTTGCAACAGCACCCTCCTTGTCAAATGTTTCAACTTTCACTCAGTCCACATCTTACCATGGCAGTGGCAATCTAGACAATCCATCTGCCTGTACAGACCACTAACCAAGCAAACCTCGTGGATCCTTTCCCAGCACCACCAGGCGGCAGATTTTTTAATAAGGGTTTATATTTCGTGCGCAGAATCATGGAAAACCTCCACAGATATATTCTGAAATATTCTGTTGCCCATACAGTGGACAATGACTCCCTCTCTATAACTGAATAATTCCTCTAGGAATCGGTTAAAAAATGGGAGTCAAAAACACAGATCTTTCACCTTCTTTATGCACCTGCGAGACGACAGCACCCACACCTACTGCACTGGCATCCTGGTGTCAAACTGAGTCAATACACTGGCAGAACAAAACTCATGTTTAATGTCATCACTCTGTTGAGCCTCTGCCCAAACATAATGGCAACCTTTCATCAACAACTTCTTGAAATGTTCAATCTTCTCATCAAAATTCCTGACAAAGTTCATGTAATACTCAATAAATTAGCTTTTTTTTTTTTTTTGGAGCGTCAGTCCAGCATCTGCAATTTGATCTAATACTGTCTTGAGAATCAATCTGTGGGTCTCAATCTTTTCCCCAAAACCAAAATGTTGTGTTGAAAATAGACCACCTCCTCAATCCCTTTCAAGATCTGACTAAACACTAGCTGCCGACAAGAAGCCAAACTGCATTCTAGTGAACTGGAACACCCCTTCAGTTGTGATAAATCCTGTGAGGTGCTTGGAATCTCTGTGCAGTTTAATATGCTGGTAGGTGCATCTCCAATCAAGTTTCGAAAGAAGCTTACCCCCTTCTAACAATAACACAATTCTATGATATTGGGAAGAAAGTAATTGCGCACTACAATGTGTGTGAACCAACGAAGACTAAACCTGTGCACCTGGTGGCTAGCAAAGAGAGGGACTGTGCCTGCCGTGTATCCTGCTCAGGGAGAAGTTATCTACAGAGCCTAGTCAAGCCAAGGGAATTCCAAGGGCCAGCAGACTGGCCTCCTGTTCGCAGCACTTTGACACAGCAGCTGAAGAAGCCTGCTGGGGGCAAGTTGGTAGCCCAAAGTCTATAAGTTGCCACCACCACCACCATGCAGCACCGAGGACCAAGACCTGATGCACAGAGTTGCACCAGAGTTCACTGAGCCTTGGAGTGTTGTCGGAGAGTTGCTGGGACCCCGCAGAAGGCAAGTTATTGTCCCAGGAAGGATTGGCCTGTGTCCACAACAGTGGCGACTGGTAGTACAGTGGTGATTGGACTTCGGCCGGACTGGAGACAACTTAGTGGGACATCGACCCTGCAACCAAGACCCCTCACCATCTTCGTGCACCGAGGAATGCCTGTTGGAAGACGCCATCAACCACGTTGCATCCACAACATCCTTAGAGCATCTTCAGCATTCTTCATCCCGTGTATCAGGACCACTCCCTAGAAATCCATTGCAACACGAATAAAGTGTTGGGAATTGAGGAAGGACTGCTCCTTCTGTGAAGATAACTGTTCTTGAGAACCTTGTAGATCCCCACACTCGCTCCTTGCTGGAGCTGAAAGCTCCAAATGCTAACCGACTACATTGATACTTAACTAACATTTTTTAGAACAGTTTCACAATGTCTAATATGTTGACTTTACCAAGGCTTGTTTGTGGGGGGGGGGGGGGGGGGGGGAGTGAAATGCTTTGATTTTTTGATTGCTTGTAAAATCTATAACTAGGGAACCGTCTGGTGGATCTTTTTCATTCTAGCCTCAAAATATTTATACAAATGAAGTCTATTTTTAGGTCGAGCCTGTAACAGCGCGCATGCGCTGTTCTGGTAAAGACTTCATGCAGGGGCTTTTGAAAACTAACCTAAGAATCGCACACGCTCATGCGTGTGCTTTTTGCTTTGGCCCACACTATTGGCCTTTGCGTGCGTCTTTTTTAACAAAGACAGCACACAACTGGCCAAAGGCGGGCGCATTGCTCCGCCCATGGCCTATTGGTGTCGGTTACCCGCACGGCCGCCATGTGGTTTCAATTATCATGCCCAGACACAGGTGCGATAATTGAAACCAGATGTCTCGCTGTGGCGCGCGCGCACCACTCGTTTGTACCTTGTCTGAAATGCAAAACGACTTTCAGGGGAACAAAAAAAATTAAATATGCTTTGTTTCTGTTCAATGTGACATGATGAAAATACAGTCGAAAGGGGTGGTATTACCACATTTACAACCATAACGTAAAAACGAAAAGGAAAGCCTAATAACATTTTAAATCCTACAGAATCAGCTGGGAGTGCTCGGAACACAACCTGCCTTACCTCAACAGCCCTCGAACACCCGACTGTCTCTACTTGACTTCTAACGCCTCGTCAGGGGTAGCAAACGCTACATAAATTCCAAATATAGTACAGCTATTTAACAAACTGTAAGATTTAATGAACAGCGGTGTAAGAAAGCATGTTCTTAATTGATTGACAAGCAAAAGGGGTGGGAAGAACAGGGTATTTGTGGGGTTATTTCTTTGTACGCCTTGCTACTGGCTGGAACGAATGGACACGCCCCAATTATGATGGCTAGAAACTTTCCGCCTACAGCATCGGAAGCGACTGTCCCCTACACTGGAAGAGACCTTCTCACTGCACCGGATGGTATGTCCAGCCGCAGCTAAGCCGGAGCTCCATGCAGTGTGCGAGTTGCATTGTTGTTGTTCCCAGCGCAGCAAAATCCAGACAGCGCCATGCAAGCGGGGCAATGTCGGGGAGCGCGCCTTTCTTTGTCAGCGTTAGGCAGAAAGGGACGGGAGGGCTCCATCGCATGCTTCAATCGCAGATTCAAAGACAAAGGCTTCAGTGACTGTTTATGAAGAGTGTTTATCAGACAAAATGCAGTGCCCCCACCTGCCCCCCTCTCCCTCAGGCTGCAGACTATGAGCTGCCAGGTGGCCACTCATTTGAACCGCCTTGATTAGTCTGCCTTACTGGAGGAGCTGGTCATGTGGCTCCATAAATCCCTCTATATTCGTTGCAAAGGTACTCACTTTATTTTCTCAAAAATAATATTCCATACATTTCCAGACCATATCAGGACTACGATGACGTCATTTACTGCATTCCTAAATTGTTTCTCTTCCTGTAATGCTGTAGAGTGACTCCATCTTCAATGTTCAGCTCTCCGTCTACGTTAGTGGACCACAGCTGATTGGGATATGTTTAGCCATGAGGGAGACTCCTCCCAAATTATTTATTTAATGCATTTTTTTTTTATAGCGCAGACTTTACCCAAAGGTGTCAGAGCGCTTCACAATACAACCAAGTATGTTACATGAGGAGAATTTTACATATTTACACGTTACAGAAACAAACGAGAAAGAAAACAAGCATTGGCATAGCCAATAGGTCTCGCTTTTGGGACCGTATAAGTGTTTAGCCATGCAACAGTTGATGTTGTTGCACCAAGGATATTATGCATAACTAAATACTTATAATGTCCCAAAGGCGAGACCTATTGGCTATGCCAATGCTTGTTATACATTGGTGTCAGATGTCTTGAGTGTTTTGTCAGTTACTTCTTCAATTGTTTTGGTGCTGTTAAAATGCTTAACACTTTTTCCTCTGTCTAAGACTTACTGTTCAGTGCCACAGCTACCCAGGGTTGAGCTGAGTGTTTTACAGACAAAACCAACTGGACCTCAAGGGGTTGGTAAGTGTATTACACAGTGAGGTCACACAACCACACCATATAATACACCCCATTTCCACACACTTAGCAATGCAGAATATACTCCTCTACAGAGCAGTGGGAATGGAACATATCCTATCACACAACTTGCTGGTAAAGAAGTTGCCTTGTGCAGAAAAGGGAGAGGAAACCTCTTGGTTCAGGCTCTCTTTGGTGGATGTTCTTGTTGTAACTGGTCAAAATCTATGCATTAATCCTCAACGAGTATTGAGTACCGTCGGATCAACACCATTTTCCCCCTACCCTTGCTGGTAAAACCTCAAACATTCTGTGAAAGATGTTCAGTGATCAAATTGTTTGGAAATGAGGGGTGAGAGCTTTTCAACAGTCAGCATCTTGAGGTGCCTCGAAAACTGGCATATTGTAGCAGTGCCTGCTATTCGGTTATCTGAAAGGAATACAAAAGATTGTTTCTGTACTGTCACTGTATGAAGTCTTTGATAAAGATTATAGGGCAAGTGATACTGCACAACATCCACTGACTTTTCAGACTCTGTCATTCTTGAAGTTTTAGTCTCCTGCATATTTTGTATGCTAGGCATATATACAGAGCATAGTCAGCTGATCAATTAATTGGCTTCTTGTCTTTAGGTACTGATGAACAAGTTATCTACCTTCAGTGAAGCCTTATCTGGTAGAGACTAGAGGCAGATTCCTTACCTTAGAATTATCCCCAGGTGTCAGACTGGATCTGTACTTTTTCATGAGCAGTACCCCTGCGTGCTGGTAGGTGGCATTGTAGGAAAGTGCCCCTTTTTGACATAGTCACCCCACTTTATGCCTGGTATTTGAGAGGATTTCGACTGGAAGTACACTGGGTTCCTGCTAACCAGGTCCTTAGTGCCAGATCGCTTTTTTTTTTTTTTAAAGAGTTTTATATAGCGCAAATTTGACCCGAATGTATCAGGTATCACAGCGCTTTACATGGACACCATTTGCTTACAGAAGAACACATTCACTTTTGTTAGGCATGGGGAGATTAAGAGATTTACCCGGAATCACAGGATATTGAGCATCCCTGCCGAGGCTTGAACCTGGTTCACCTGTGTCAAGGTCAACCGTTCTAGCTGTAAGGCCACATCCTCTCCCTCTTTCCCAAAACTGTGCAATTGTACCCCAATTGGCTGTACCTTTAGCACTCCCTGTAACTCACTCGTAAGTGGTACCTCTGGTACCTAGGGCAAGGAGGCTCCTTATTGGCTGTGGCATGAATTGTGCCACCCTAAAGAGCCCCTCACCAAAGAAACACAGACCGGCACTGCAGGCTGTGTGTCTTGGTGCAGACAAAAGTGAATACACGACATAGCACACACCCCTGTGTGCCATGCCCACAGAAACTGCATGCAGTACAGGTAAGTCACCCCTACATCAGGCCTTACAGCCCTAAGGGAGGGTGCACTATACTACATGTGAGGACCTGTGCTGGTCAGCTCCATTGTTGCCAGTACAAGTGAACAGGGAAGCCATTTAAAGTACATGTGCTGACAGTGGTGAAAACGAGTTCCCCAGCAACATAACTTCACTGAAAATAGGGAAGTTTGGTATCAAACATCTCATATTAATAAACCCACACTGATGCCAGTGTTAAACATGGACACAGAGGGCACCTTGGAGGGGCTCCATAAAAACCTACCCACTACTTGTGTGCTGACTGGTTTTCGCCAGCTTGCCACCAGAGAAACAAGTTTCTGATCCCCAAGGGTGAGATCCTTTGTTCTCAGAAGTTCAGAAACAAAGTCTGCTCAGGCAGAGGTTGTTTACACCCCCTCCTACAGGATGACCTGCAGATAAGCATTCCAAAGCAGGGGAGCTTCATAGAGCCCACCGCCTTTGGTATTCGAATCTGGCTTCTCTCACAGGAAAGGAAGCCAACCCCCTTTGTCCAGAGCCCTTTGTCACCTGGACAGGTGGGAAAATTTGAAATTAGCTAGTCAGGTAGTAGTGTCCAACCTCAGGCTAGTACCACCCTTAAGGTGGGCTACCTGAAGTGAGGTGACTTATCAAAGTTATCCATCTTGGTGATGGCAAGCTTAGGAACTCTGGAAAGGGTTATGCCCACTTCCCACAGAAAGTGGTCATATAGAGGCCGTAGTGACCCCAGGGGTAGGTAGCCCATTGATCAGGATCTTATATTATGGTGCCAGCAGCGCCCCAAATACTGAATTTAGGGATGTTGGAGAGTGTAGGGTAGTAACACTCTCCAATGTCCCTAAATTCAGTATTTGGGGCGCTGCTGGCACCATAATATAAGATCCTGATGACCTATGAAGGACACTCAATTGTGTGCCAAAGTCGTCTTGCCCTGTTGTGCCTCCAAAGCCTGGGAGGGCTGCCTGCCTTCAACAAAGAACCAGGGACCTCCATGGAGCAGCAGAGCTGCTCTCCTGCACCTCGCAGGCATTCAAGCAGGCATTCAAACAAGAACCGCAAAGGCCCCTGAACTGCCAAAACCCAACACTGCCAAGCACCACTGGAATTGAGCCCCCAAGCCCAAGTCAAAGTGGGTCAAAGGTGTCAGCATGGTTCCCAAGCTCTCAAAAGTCCACTTTGGTTTCGCCCCTCATAAACTCCCCAACACCTCCTGCAGCCCGTTTGCAGGCCCTCTCAACCATGATTGCTCCCGGACGAACAAACCAGACACTTCGAAGACACTCTGCACCCGGAAGCCCTGGAGCCACGAGAAGAGGACCACCAGTGTCCCCACGTCCTCTAGCATTGCAAGACCTGAACCCTCTGATTAGTTCAACCTGACTGGCCTCCCAGTCGAACCCTGCAGTCTCTTTTTGCAAAGACTGGTCCCCATTGACTAACACTGGGCACCCGACGCTGTACTGCACCCGGTCGCCCTAGTGCCGCTGGAGGTGACCTGCTGGTGCTGCCCTGGACCTTACCCCATACTCACTTAAGTCCAGGAGATTGGTCTCCTAAGTCGCTGTTTTCTACCTGAATGACATACTTGTTTTTCCTCCCATACGAAAACATTGCAGCTTCTGAAAAATGCTTCATGTGCCGACTTTTTAAACATAAAAGTATTTCTCTTGCAAAACTTACCCGATAGTATTGATTTTGGTGCCTAAACATATATAAAGATACGAGTTAATTTTATAAATTAGTATGATCTCTTTCTTGAGCCGTGTGCATCCTTTTATTGACTATCGTGTGTATTTGCAGATGTCAAACACGCCTCTCTGATAAGCCTAGAGCTGCTCAACAACACTAGCCACTAGAGGAGCACCTTGGGGTAGCTAGAGCAAGCCCCTGTCCACTTTTAAGGAATTTCTGGACTCTTTGCTCAGTATATCTCTTTGTAATATACTATATAAAGAGCCAGCTTCCTATACTGGTGGGGCAGTGGTGGGATACAAACTTGACATCTGCTGTACTACTTGGTTAATAGGTGATTCCACTAAGAAATCCAAAATTGCCATTAGTTGAAAGCTATTTTTTCCGATTTCAAGTTTTTCTAAATTGTTCAAACCTAGCTGTTAGGGCCTTGTGTCATGTCCCACAATGAAACCGTTTAGAAGTTAAAAAGTATTTTAGTTAGGCTTTTAGAAAGTACTTAGAATGTTTTGTAGTTTTCTAATCAGGTCCCAACTACTTTAATACCATGTCTGAGGCAGGTCCTTCCCAGGAGCTCAACCTGGGGCCCTACAAGAACCTTGTGTTGTCCCAACTTAAGTCCCTCTGCCAATCATGGAAACATGTCATGGGTTCTAGACCTACCAATGCTCATCTGTAAACGTTACTTGCAGAGAATGCTAAG
This sequence comes from Triturus cristatus, assembly GCF_964204655.1. NCBI lineage: Eukaryota > Metazoa > Chordata > Amphibia > Caudata > Salamandridae > Triturus > Triturus cristatus. The sequence continues at coordinate 1,088,878,313 of NC_140582.1, read as the reverse complement.
ACACTGGCAGGAGTGAAAACCTGTAATGAAGGAGGGGAAGAGGACCCTGAAGTGGATGAAGTAGATGATGATTCCAGCAGTGGTACTATTGATAGCAACACCGTAGGGAGTACTACTGGTAGTGCCCCAGAACAATTAGATAGTGAAGATCTTCAAAAACTAGCCAAGAAGATAGCCTTAGAGGCCAAACTCTTATCTATAGAAAAGGAAAGAGCTAAGGTGGGCCTAGGACACATCTCTGGTGGCAGTAAAATAATAAATCGGGAGAAAGAAATATCTTTTGGCCCTAAGATTCTCAAAGGATTGTCCCTAAATATGCAGAAGGTGATGATATCACCAAATGGTTAACAGCCCTTGAGAGGGTTTGTTAAATGAGGCAACTCAACCAAAGGTATTGGGGCTCTCTTCTCTGGGAGCTCTTTCTCAGGAAAGTGGAGGGATAGGCTCCTGACACTGAATGAGGCAGATGCTGAGTCCTAAGACCTCATGAAGGACACCCTGAATGAGGGCTTTGGACTCGCCACTGAAGAAAACAGCATCAGGTTCAGGGAGACTCTAAAAACCCAGAGTCAGACCTGGGTAGATTTTGTCCACTTTTCAGTGAGGACACTGGGTGATTGGATGAGAGGTAACAATGTGCAAGACTATTACAGGCTTTATAATCTTATTATGAAAGAGCATATGTTGAGTAATTGTGTTTCTAAGAAAATACATCAGTACTTGGTAGACCTAGTTCTACTTTCTCTTCAAGAGTTGGGGAAGAAGGCAGACCACTGGGTCAAAACAAGGGTAACCAAGACAACTCATGGTGGGGGTGACCAAATGAAAGGGGTTGCTAGGCTCCCCAAGAAAAAGATGGTGTTCAGTGTAAAAATAAAAACAAAGTCTTCTCAAGGCCCTCAAAAACATGTTCAGGAGGGTTGGCCATGAGCCAATACACAGTTTAAGGGTGGGCAACAGGGTAAGAATCGGGATCCCAAGAAGGCTTAGTGCTTTAATTGCATAGCCAATGGGCACCAAACTGGAGACCCTAGCTGTCCCAGCAAAAAAAATCCCCAAAGTGCACCTGCAGTAAATGCAAGGGTAAGTCTCCAGAGGAGATCCCAGGTGAGCCCTGACCATGTCCGAGAGCCCTCTGAGGCAATTCTAGTTTCAGAGGATGGGGTGGATGTAGCTGCCCTGGCTGTCTGGCCCAGTAGACAACAGTGTCATATAAATGGGATCAGAGTTGCAGCTCTGAAGGATACAGGTGGAAGTGTCACTATTGTGACTGAAAAAACCAATATCCCCAGAACAGTATCTGACTGGTGAGACATTCACTGTCATCAATGCTGACAACCAACCTAAAGTCCATCCCATGGAAATGGTGTTCTTAGAATGGGGAGGGGTTACTGGCCAAAAGAAGCTGGTGGTATCCTCTGCAAATCATGTAGCCTGTCTGCAAGGAAATGATCTGGAGTCCTCAGTGTGGGCTGATATCGAAAGAAAGAGCCACATTGGGTATACCTGACTGGGTGTGTGTGAAAACCAGAGAACAATGCAACGCCCAGGTTGAGAAAGAGGAGTTGGAGACTGGAATAATGGCCCAACCCTCCAAGAGAAAAGGCAGGAAGACTGGCAAACCACATACAACTCAGCCACAAACTCAGGTCCCTTCTCCTCAGGGAGAAGACCTGTCAGCCCAAAAGGGAACGTAACCCTAGGAACTCGGGCCTTACACAGCAGAGCTCCTAGGTTCAGGGGGACCCTCAAGGGAAGAGATGTGTCAGAGACAGAGGACCTGCCTGTGGTATTCAAAGTACCAGGCACACCAGTTTATTATTAGTCATCTCTGAAGAGACCCCATCCACAACCAGGTAAGAGAGCAACTGATGTGGAATCAACTCTCAACACATTCCATATTAGCAACCACCCTACATTCTAGATCACTGCATCATAACATGGACACAGAATTATAAATACAGAACACCAAATCACCTCCCTTACCCAATATTGCATCAACAAAGTTCATATGAGAACCACTAGGTACATAATAGAGTACACCATATACATTGTTTTCTTCATAAATTTGTTTATTTGCATTTCAGTGTAACATGTACATCGCCAAAAGAGAAAGACAAGATAAAAACAAAGCAATAACCAGTTTGCCTATACGACAATGAAAAAAGAAATTCCCTTAATGTCAGAGCAAGCAAATTACAGAAACAAAAAACAGAAAAGGAACTGCAACAAAAGTTCAAAGGTGCAGTGCAGCATATGGGAATCTCCAAGTCAAGTCGTAACAATGTCAGCACACAGTAGGCATATTCATTATACAGGTTAAACAGTTGAGGCCCAGTTGTCCAGAGGCCGGTGACCGTTACAGTAATTACGTATATATTTGAAAGCATCCCAGCTCCAACCAGCACTTATCTTCCCAGCGAGTCCATCCGCTAAACAATATTTACTCGGGGATAAGGACAGACCCATAACCTCCGGATCCTGTGTTCTGATCCATGTTGAAAAGGGTTCAGAAATATCCCTAGGCCGCGAGGCCATTGGCATCAGTTCCCAGAAGGTTTTGAGCTGCTCCTAACAGAATGTAACATCCATAACCCAGGTTTCACTTTCGGTACACTCGGTCTGCCCCAATGATGAATAGCCACACGTCTCTTGGCTAATAAGAGCAACATGGCCAACAATCGCCTAGTTTCTGACGGAGCGTCCTTCGTGTAGCCTAGCAGCCCCAAGAAGAGCGTTGGTTCCAGTGTCTTTTCCAGTATTTTACTGACCACCTTGAATATCTCTGACCAATAGTGCGCAATCTGGGGACAATACCAGGCCAGGTGTAGGAATGAGACCTGAGCAGAACGACATCTCCAACAGTTCGAGTCCTCGTGTAGCCCCATGTGGTGTACTTGTGCGGGTGTTCTATAATACATGTGTAAAAACCTAAAATGAATCAGGTGGAGTTTATAATTTGGAGACAATGCCTTCAGTTGTCCACAGCAGACCCTCCATTGTTCCTCGGTGAGGGGTGTAGGTAGCTCTTTATTCCAGCTCACTAGGGCTTTTGGATGCGTGATCGTGGCATCCCTTTGCATTATGCTATATAAACGTTATATCAGTCTATGTTGGGAAGAGTTATTCAACAATTGCTCTTGGGCATTGAGTGTTGGCGAGGGGGATGGGAAAGACCCGTTCATCTGGCGGCTGGCCGCTCTGATGCGGTAATATTACAAAAAATCCAAAAAAAGTGGGACCTGGACCCAGCATTTAACACTAGCTGGGATATAGAGGTATCATTCTGATATAAATCTGCAAACGTGTTCATGCCTAGTCTCCCAGCTCTCCTCACCTCGGTCAGCCGGTACTGGCATCAAGTGGTTAAATGCTAGCATAGCCGAAGGGGCATACTGGAGTTCCATACCTGCTCTTGCGCGCAGCCTGTCCCAAGCCCAACGTAGTGTTTCTGAGGTGTCTATTTCGTTTTTAGGTCTTATGAATTTTGTGAAGACAGCCACATTCAGCGGTGTAGGAGCAACCCTATCCAACTCAATCACCACATGTGGCTGAAACGGGGTGGGGTGTATCCAATAATGGAGAAAGTGGGCCTGAGCACAGTAGGCATATAAGGGAATATCTGGCGTGCCCAGGCCACCCTGCCCTAGCGGCAGCGTAAGCGGCTCTCATGAAACTCTCGCCTGTTTACCGGCCCATATTTATCTGATCATCAAAGTTCTCATCTTGTTTAGAAATGCCTGAGTGAGGGAAATCGGGAGATTGACAAATAAATAAAGCAATTTAGGCAACACTATCATCTTTGCTATAGCTATACTACCCACTAATAACAATGGGAGGCGGGACCAGATTTTAATTTTCTCCTCAAGCCAGGTGCCTGTGCGCCCATAGTTCATTTCCCATAGTTCCTGCAAATCTCGGCTAAGCCATATCCCCAGATATTTTACTGGGCCTTCGGCCCATTGCAAAGGGTATTCAAGCATGAACGGAGCTGTACAATGGAAACAGTGTCGACTTAGACCAATTGATTTGGATTCCGGAAAGGCCTCCTAATCTTGTCAGCTCCCGTAAGATAGGCAATGTATTTACTATCGGGTCCCTAGTATAGAGCGTCACATCGTCTGCATAAAGTGAGATTGTAAGGCCTCTGGAGGTAAACCCCACCCCTCTGTTTGCGTGATGTTGTCGAATCCTAGCAGCCAACGGCTCCAACGTGTAGCAAACAGGAGAGGGGACAGCGGGCATACGTGCCACGCGTAATAGGAAAGATACCCGACAGGAGCCCATTTACTCCCAGTCTAGCAGTGGGCTCCGAGTATAGAAGCTTAATTTGGTCAAGAAATAGGCTAATGCCTATTATGGCTAGTACAGCAAACATATATCCTCATTCGAGGGAATCAAACGCTTTTGTTGCATCCAGCAGCTCAGCCACCGCGGGCAACTGGTGTTCAAGGTGATGTAGCAGGGCGAAGAAGGTCCTCAGGTTGTGTGATATGGACCTGCCTGGAATGAACCCAGATTGGTCTGGATGGGCAATAAGGGGAAAAAGGGGCTACAGTCGTTGCACTATAAGTTTGGCGTAGATCTTATGATCAATGTTGATGAGTGATAGCAGGCGGTAGGTATCACAGCTTGTTGGTTCTTTGTCAGGTTTCAATAAAGTGAGAATCATAGCCTTCCGCATAGAAGGTGGGAAGCGACCGGATTCAATCGATTCTTGATAGACTTCTAACAAATGTGGGGTTAGTATATTAGCATATGTTTTATAAAAGGGTGTAGTCAGTCCAACCACTACGGGTGCTTTGTCATTAGGGAGGCTTGGTATGGCCTGTAAGATGTCAGATACACTGTGAGGTTCGTCGAGGTAGTCCCTATGAGCCTTGTCAAGCCATAGTAGTTCTAGTGAGTCAAAGAATGTTTGCAGATCTGCATCTATGTCTGGGAACTTGGAAGTGTACAATGTTTTGTAGAAGGTTGCCAGATGTTAAAGCGTCTTCTGAGACCCTCTTATTGGCACAATTGTCATCTAACGGTTCTGTAATAAATACCGACTTACAAGGAGGGCGAAGTGTGTTAGCTAGGGTTTTCCCAGGGCGATCCCCTTGCCCATATCGCCGAGCGGTATGGTATTTCCCCAGAAATTTCACTTCCCGGTGGGCTTCCTCTTCGAACTCTGACAATGTTGTCCCAAGTGTTGCCAAGTGTGTACTGTCCACGGTTAGGTAATATTCAGCTTGCCCCTCATTCATCCGCTGCTCTAGGGTCTGAAGTCGCTGCCTGACTGATTTTAGCATGCCAGAATGTTTAGCAATGCAGTGTCCCCTGACAACAACCTTGAAAGCTTCCCAGAGCGTACCAGCCGAAGACATTGACCCCTCATTTTCCGCAAAGTAGTTGGTGATGTAATTTCCTATTTCTTCCCGAAAGGCCTGGTCCAATAGGAGATGGGGGGATGGAGGGGGGGAGTCTCCAGGTAAATGCCTGCCTATAGGACGTTGGTATACTGATTTGTAACAAGTAAGGGGCATGACCAGCAAGAGTTTTGGGCAGCAGACGAACGTCCGTCGTCCAAGCTGCTATTTCTCGGGAGACCAACCAGTAGTCCAATCTGGACCACGCATTGTGTTGAGACGTGATGCAAGATCCTTCGGCTATGTCAGCATTCCATAATCTCCAGACGTACAACAGCCCGTTTTCCCGCATAAGTGTATTGAGAGCTTCACTGGTTCTGGGGTGTAGTCTGCGTGTCGACCCCCGTCTGTCCAGCGCATTGTTTAATACGGCATTAAAATCACACCCCCAAATTAGTGTCACATCCAATACTTTCGATTTTTGCCCACACATTGTAGAAAAAGTCTGGTTTGTCAGTGTTGGGGCCATAAACGGCCGCCATTGTCATTTCCGATCCACCCAGGGAGCCATTGAGAAGTACAAATCTACCCTCTGGGTCTAGGTGGGATTGTACTAAATTCCATTCCAGCCCACAGCGTATAAGTATAGTCACTCCCCTAGAATAGTTAGAGTACACTGCTGAATATATGTCCCCCCCAGTGTCTGTCCTGGGGAAGACCCGCACTCTGAGGATGTAATTACCCTCCACGCACTAAGTCGGGTTGAAACGTCGACATTAGTCCCCTATAGGGCCTGTTCCTTATGTCACCATTGCCCCATCCAACAGATGATACCTCTCTGAATTATTTGTGAATTATCAAGAGTAATAACGAAAACGACTTTTGAAAGATAGGCCATAACTAACTGGTGTTGATGTGACTTATAACCAGTTCCGATGAGAATCATTGTAATTTCTCCTTTGAACTATGTTCACTCCGTGGAACCCCCCTTTTGTCTTCTTTATCTATTTCACACTTTGAGCACTATTCCTTCGCCCTTTCCCTTTGAAGCAACCTCTGTACAAATATTATATAACACAGTAATGTTGCTTACCTTTTTGAATATGTCTCTGTGAATTAAACAGATATATTTATTCTTGAAGAAGCATTGGGTGCTGGTGTTCTTTTCTTCTTTCTGAAGGTGCTATTTTGAAACCTTTGTGTGTATTTAGTACCTTGTGCTGAGCTCATACATGCCTAAATAGTATTAAGAATCATTGTCTCTTGACTTAATTGTGTGATTAATAGGTCTAGGACCATTGTTTTTCTATAATAAATGATACCCAGGTCCGTGGACATATTTGGGTTACCCCATTCGTTTATAATGGCCATGTGGCTAGTGTGGGCACTATCAACCATCCTCTTTCTAAGCCTACCTGGGAGAACTAATTTACTAGCCCTCATCAGCAAATCATCCACAAAAAAACAACTAATCTTTGACCTGCCAGTACCCTTTTACATCATCATACTCTTTTTCCACACCATCCAGTAGAAACCATCTTCATGACTTTCTGTAACATACCATCGGCCATCAAACCTTCTCTCCACTCTTCTTCTGAAACAATTCCTTCAGTGATCCAACACACATTGACCTCTTCATCAAAATCCTCTCCACTGAACCAATCACCTTCTTCCGAAACCTCACTCTCGCTATCCCCCCATTCTAGATAAACAGTCCGCCAAATATTGTTGGAATCCGGCAAGTAGGGAACAACAAACTCAAATTCTTGCAAGGCGATGACCCATATTTGTGTTCTGTGTGAGACAAAATCTATCCCCTTGCTCATAAACACTTCCTTCAGGGGTTAATGATCCATTTTGATTTGAAAATTCCTTCCCCAAAGAAACTTCTTCATTTACTCACTGCTCAGAAAACTCCCAGCGCCTCTTTTTCCACCACCGAATAATTAAGCTCTGCACCCTTCAAAGCTCTAAAAATGAATAAAATAGTCCTTTCCTTCCCATTTACCTTTTGCAGAAGGACATCTTAGTCCCTTCAAACTTGCATCCATCATAACATACGACTCATTTCTCGGTAAAAGCTTCCCAAATTAGGGACTTTGCTCAAACACCGCTTCACACGTTCAAAGTCACTATTGCATTCCTGACTCCAGATGAATTATTTCCCTTCTTTTAGCAAATCATTCATGCAGCAAGTTTTCGCCAAACATTTTGGCACCAACTTGCTATAAAATTCAGCTATCCCAAGGAATTTTCATCCTTATTTTGGAGTGCATGTAGACTACAAATAGTATTCACATGAGCTGGCTATGGTTTGATTTCAGACTTCGTTACTAAATGTCCCAAATATTAAATTTCCTGGACATCAGACTTACACTGCTCAGCTCTCAATGTCAGGCAGCCATCACAAGGCCTTGACAAGCCTTTCTTAGCCTGCCATCATGTTCCTATGGATCATCATCCTAATAAACCTGGGCACCTTCAATTTCCTTAACAATGCACTCCATCGCACCCTGAAATACAGAGGCAGCTGAAATCAGCCAAATTTTGAAAGGTGCCAAAGAGTGTCACCCATGCTGTCAATTCCTGGGACAAAGAGTGTAACCTTATTTGGTAGTCAAAGGTTAAGTCCAAGGACGAGAAATACCTACCGCCAGCAACAGAACTCAACATTTTACTTATATTGGGTAGTGGATAGTGATACAACACCACAGCTATGTTGAGTTTGTTGATCTCATTCCTCATACCTTCTTTTACTGTAAGTTGAACACTCCTGACCTTGACCAAATTCTGTGAAATATTGGGTTTGTGCTTTATAAGATAATACCTTTTCAAAACAACCCAACTTATTAGCAAATACCTCAGGAAGGAAAATGCTACTTACCAGTATGCATCTGTTCTTGGCATGTAGAGCTGCAGATCCACACACTGAGCATAGATCGCCATCTGGTGTTGGGCCCGGATGTTTGCACTTGTTTTTGTCTTGGAAAAGTCTTTGGAAGTCACAGAGATAGGTGACTCCTCCTTTGGATGATGGTGCGCATGGGCATCAGCTCCATCTTCAGATTGTTTTTCGCCAGCAGGGAAATGATGGAGTTTTGTGAGAAACAGATAAGATGCTGTGAGAAAATTATGCGCCCACTTTTTGCTGAATTGCTTATGTACTTTGACTGAGTGTGCCCTGGGCTCCTGCCAATCAGGTGCCCAGGGCCTGTGTTCCTTCCCTAAAAATGTATTGAAACCTGAACCCAATTGGCATCTCCGGCCACATGTCAGCCCCTGGTAAATGGTACCCTATGTACCCAGGGCACTGTGACCAGAGAAGACCCCTAAGGGCTGCATCACTTATTGTGCCACCCTTAGAGGCCCTGTACCCTGACACACACACACTGCCTTTGCAGGCTGAGTGTCTTGGTACAGAACAAAACAAAGAGTCGACATGGCACACATCCCTGTGTGCCATGCCCACAACACACTGCCCTGGCATACCTCAGTCACCCCTCTAGCTGGGTGCCCTATGCAAGTGGTGTGGGTACAGGTGCATGAGCCCTGTACCCCTACAGTACCCAGGTCCATTCCTGGGCACTGTAAGTGCAGTGCTGCCATTAAGAGTATATGGTGCTGGGAGGTCGTCATCACGAACTGCACAGCACCATGATGGCTACACTAAAGACTGAGAAGTTTGGTATCAAACTTCTCAGCATATTAAACCCACACTGATGCCAGTGTGGGATTTAATGTAAAATGCACGACAGAGGGCAACTTAGAGTTGCCCCCTGAAACTAACCCACATCCCACGTCCTGACTGAGAGGCTGCCTAGGCTGCCACCCAGACATGTTGCTGGACCCCGCTCTCGTGGGCCTGCAACAATGCACATCCTGGGACGAGGTGCTAGGACTCCTCCCCCAGGATGGGCAGGGGAAGCTTCAAAGGCATGCCGCCTTTGTGAGCCTCCCCAGACCACTTGCTGTACTCAGCAACTGATCCCCACCGGTTCTGACCCCACTCTGGCGGGAAGACTGTCGGGAAAACCCAAGGGAGCAAAGGGGATGTGCGAACCTCTGCCAACCCCACCCCTCAGGTGGGGGAGGCGAGGTGAAGCACAACTCTTTCCCTACCTGTAAAGCCCCTAAATTTAGTATTTAGGGGCACCCTGAACCTTCCTTCCGCAGATCCCGATTTTGAAACTACAAAGAAGAACAAGAAGAAAGAAGATCTGCCGTGCAACTGCTAACAAGAGGACAACACCAACTGACTTGGCCCCAGCCCTACCGACCTGTCGACCCTTGAACCTGCTCCTGCTAAACCCCGGCGTCTCCTGTGGTCAGCAACCTCAAAAACCCCCAAGGACCTGACTGCCTTGCTCATCCAAAGACTGGGACTCCCATGAGCAGTGGTTCTGCTCAAAGATCTACAACCCCTGGTCCCAGCCAGGAACCGCAAATCCAGCACACTCTGCACCCGCCAAGCCCGGCCCGTGCCTGAGTGGACAAAGACCACCAGGATGTCCCCTCGGCGACTGTGACCAGGAATCCAGCACCAAGGACCTCCCTCAATGCTCCTGACGACGCCTGCAGCCTCAACTCCAGGGACCCCCCCGACCGTGACCAGCAGAGGGTAAGATTTCCCGATGCCAAAAGACACCCCTGCACCCGGCGCCCTGCGGCCCCCTGTGCCCAATTCCTGGGTGCCTACCTAACCTACAGCTTCCCAACTTACCTCTTGAAGTGGTGGTCGCACCTGAAGAATCTCCGTCCCCGAGCCTGCAGCCTTTGTTCATCTTGCAGCTTTCCCATTGAAGTCCATTGGGTGCCCGACGGCCCAAAAGCACCCTGCACCCAGCCGCCCCAGTGTCGTTGGGAGTGCAACCTCTGTTCTATTCTACTTCTCACTTGCCCTGAGCCAGTGACCAGGAGCCCAGCTCCCACAGCCGCGTGGCCTGCCTGCTAGCAGCCACCAACCAAAGGCCCCCTACCCGCCATAGGCTAACATTGGGCCTACTCTCTCTGCACCCGGCTGCCCCTGTGCCGCTGAGGGTGTAACTACTGTACCTACCTGAACCTACGAGACCCCCGAGTCTAACCCCAGAACCTTAACTCTGCCAGTCGAGTACTTACCTGAAAGCCGATAACTTACATTTTCTCCATAGGGTAACATTGACTGGTTTTCACTTGGAAATTCTTCTAAGTGTCGAGTTTTGAAACTTTGAAATATTCACTAAAAATCATCCGATCAACGAAAACGAAATTACTCACCTGTTACCAGGAGAGATCCCAGTGCTGGATCTTGGTGCCCAGCACTGACCCTAAAAAGTAATTACAACTGTGATTTTCAGATAACCTGATTTTCCCCAATAGGATAACATTGCCTGGTTTTCACCAGAAATTCTTCTAAGTGTCGATTTTTTCAACTTACAAATATTCCTTAAAAATCACCTGTTTACTATAAACGATTTCTTTCAACTGTTTACAGGAGATGCACCAGGGCTGAATCCAGGATCCAATAAAAACATACGCAAAGTAATTGATATTGCATTTACTTAAAATTCCCATTTAGCTCAATGTTATTATTGTGTTAGGATTGTGTTGCATATTGCAACAACTGTGTCTATTGCATTGAAAAGTCTATTGTTTATTGAAAATATTCAACTATAGCATCTCATTCTGAGAAAGTATTTTTATACCTACTTGTGGTTCTAAAATAAAACAACAATATATTTTTACATACAAACAATTGGCCTAGAGTTCAGTTCTTGAGTGTGTGAGACCATTTGATGACTGAGTGAGTACAACAAATGCTGTACACTGTCCTCTGATACTGCCTTACTGCTCGACAAAGCTACCACTTTAGAGAGTAAGGTTATATCTAACTTTAACCTCTGCCAAACCTCTGGGGACTGTTGGACTCTGTACACACTGAACCTTACTTTGGTGCAGTATATACAGAACCACTTTCTTACAGATGCCCATGTATGCTGTATCTAAATAAGATAATACTGGAACAGATAAAGGTAGCCGGGGAGGCGGGTGGACGTGTGTGGATCTGCAGCTCTACATGCCAAGAACAGATGCATACTGTTAAGTAGCATTTTCCGTTCGAGGCATATGAGCTGTAGATCACACACTGAGCACAGATTGTATAGCAGTACCCACCTCTAGGGGCGACCACCAGTATCTGTTACAGTAGCTTGAAATAGTGTTTTGAGTACAGCCTGGCCCACAGTAGCTTGTTGTTTTGTTTGCCCATCTACACAATAGTGTTTTGTGAATGTGTGCGGTGTAGACCATGTGGCTGCTTTGCAGATGTCATCTAGGGGAATGTTTCCTAAAAATGCCTTTGAAGCCCCTCTCTTTCGAGTAGAGTGGGCTCTAGGAGGAACAGATAAGGTGCGTTTAGCTTTGTGATAGCAAATCTGTATGCATTTGACAATCCACCTCGCTATGCCAGATTTGAATATGGGGTTGCCTTTATGTGGTGGTGAGAAGGACACGAAAAGTTGTTTGGTCTTACGAAAAGGTTTTGTTCTTTCACTGTAATAAAGCAGTGCTCTTTTAATATCTAGAGCGTGAAGAGCACTTTCTGCAACTGTCTGTGGTTGCGAGAAGAATACGGGCAACTAAACAGACTGGTTGAGGTGGAAGGGAGAAATAACTTTAGGGAGGAATTTTGGATTGGTTCTGCAAACAACTTTATTATGATGGAGTTGTAAGAACAGTTCTTGAATAGTTAGTGCTTGTAGCTCACTGACTCTTCTTAGGGAAGTAATGGCTACTAGGAAAGTAACTTTCCATGTTAGAAACTGTAGTTCGCATTTGTGCAGCGGTTCAAAAGGCGGACCCATTAGTCTTGTGAGGACACTGTTTAAGTTCCACACGGGAGGGGGGTACTCTGGGTGGAATTATTCTTATGAGGCCTTCCATAAATGCTTTGATGGCAGGTATCCTGAAGAGTGATAAGTGTTGTCTATTTTTTAAATAGGCTGCTATGGCAGCGAGGTGTAATCTAATAGATGTATAGGCTAAGTTACACCTTTGAAGATGCAGAAGGTAACCTGTGATGTGTTGAATTGACACATCTAAAGGATTGATGGTGTTGTGGCAATATATCCCAAATCTTTTCCACTTGGCTGCATAGCAGGCTCTAGTGGTGGGGCGTCTAGCTTCTCTGATAACGTTCATACAGTCAGGGGGAAGGTTAAGGTAACCGAACTCTAAGACCTCAGGAGCCAGATCGCTAGGTTGAGCTGTGCTGGGTCCGGGTGTCTGATCTCTCCATGGTTCTGGGTTAAGAGGCGTGGGGAGAGGTGTAGTTTTTGGTGCAGGACTAGAGACAGTTCCAGTAATGTGGTGTACCACGCCTGACTGGCCCATGTTGGAGCAACTAGGATGAGGGTTAGTGAATGTTGCTGCAGTTTGTGCACTACCAGCGGGATGAATGGGAGAGGCCGAAAAGCGTACGCAAATCTGCCTGACCAATTCATCCATATTGCATTGCCTTTGGACAATGAGTGTGGATATCAGACGGCGAAGTTTGGGCATTTGGCGTTTTCGTGTGTGGCGAAGAAGTCTATCTCTAGCTGCCCCCACAACTGGAAAAAGGGTTGAAGAACTTGTGGATGAAGTTCCCACTCGTGAATCTGTTGCGTTTGACGACTTAACAGATCGGCGATTCTGTTCTGTTTTGAGGAATAGCCCATCTCCAAATGCTTTGTGCTAGTTGGGAGAGCTGTAGGGAATGTGTCCCGCCCTGTTTCTGTATGTAGTACACGGCTGTCATGTTGTCAGTGTGGACTAGGACAACTTTGCCTGATATTTGCTTTTGGAATGCCTTTAGGGCCAGAAAAACCGCTAGTAACTCCAGGTGATTGATGTGGAGTAACTTTTGTTGTGGAGTCCACGTGCCCTGCATGGTGTGATGTAATAGATGACCTCCCCAGCCGGAGAGCGATGCGTCCGCTGTTAACACAATCTGTGGAACCAGCTTGAGGAATGGTCGCCCTATGGAAAGGTTTTTGGTGTTCCACCACTGCAGAGAGCAATAAGTGCGGCCGTCCACCAACACCAGATCTGTTAGTCTTGCGTGCGGTACTATGAATATGCAAGAGGCCATCATCCCTATGAGCTGCATGAACACTCGAGCTGGAAGAGAGTGTTGCGGCTGAAATTTTTTTAGGATTTTCTGTATACTTGCTATCCTGGCCGAACTGGGGTAAGCAAGTGCTTTGGGGGTGTCTATTGTGGCACCAAGGTACTGTTGTATGTGGGACAGTTGTAAATGAGACTTTGCATTGTTTACTGTGAACCCTAAGTTGTGGAGTAGCTGGATTGTTGCTCGAGTGTGACGTACACACTGATTGTATGAGTTGGCTTTTATGAGCCAATCGTCCAAATATGGGAAGACGTGAATGTGTTGTCTTCTCAGGTGAGCTGCAACTACCGCCAGACACTTGGTGAATACTCTGGGTGCAGTGGTGACTCCGAAAGGGAGTACTTTGAATTGGTAGTGCTGGCCTTCAACTAGGTAGATTACCTCCTGCTTTAGAAGTGATAAATGTTCTAATGACATTGGGTACTGTCTGGGTGGTATGAGTTCCAGACAGTAACCTGTTTGAACTATTTGCCTCACACACCTGTCTGTGGTGATGGTGTTCCAGACAGGAAGGAACTGTAGTAATCTTTCCCGACAGGTGTAGGATGGTCCGGGGGGGGGGGCGCAGGGAAGTCACTGGGTAAGGGTGGAGGCCGAGCGGGTGTTGTTAGTTCTGCCTCTATCTTTGTTATTATTGCCTCTGTAGCGTCCTCTCTGATAACCTTTGGTGAATGTGGTTTGGGTGGGAGTCTTGTAAGACGTGGAGGGGTTGTCTGAGGAATAACCTCTGGAGTTGCCTCTGTAAGAGGAGCGCCGAAAGGAGCTTCTGGGAGCTTGCGATTTCACGGCTCCCATTGATTTAGCCGTGTCAGTGTCTTTTTTCATCTTCTCGAGAGATGAATCCACGTTAGGTCCGAACAAGTGTTCCTGGTCAAATGGCTGATTGAGAATGGAAGTTTGTACTTCGGGTTTAAAACCGGAAACGCGTAGCCAAGCGTATCTACGCAGGAGGACACTTGTGTTTATGGCTCGGGAGGCGGTGTCAGCCACATCTAGAGCGCTGCGAATGGAGGTGTTAGTGATGAGCTTACCCTCTTGTATGAAGTCGTTAGCCCTGTTTTTATATTTGTCAAGCAGGTGCTGCAATAGGGTCTCTAACTGGTCGTAGTGCGCCCTATCATACCTAGCTAACAAGGCTTGACTGTTGGCGATACGCCATATGTTAGCTGCTTGAGATGCTGTGCGTTTACCGGAAGCGTCCAAGAGTTTGGACTCTTTGTCGGGAGATGGAGCATCCCCTCATGTTTGAGAGTTATCCCTTTTTCTGGCGTTGGAGACTACTAACGAATCCAACAGAACGTGGCCTTTCATGTATGCTGGGTCTGTTGGGGCGGCTTTATATTTCTTTTCGATCCTTGGGTTGATAACCCTAGCCCTAACGGGGTCTTTAAACACTTCAGGTGCATGTTTAATGACCCCTTTCAGCATGGGTAAAATGGAGGGGGTCTTTTGTGAGTTGTCAAAAGTATCCATTAAAAAATCCTCATCCACGGGGTCTGTGTGTAAGTCAACCCCGTGGTACTGTGCAGCTCTGTGAACAAGCTGGTTGAAGCCCATGGTATCCTCTGGAGGGGAAGGTCTAGAGGGATAGTTGTCATCCTGTGGCACATTAGAGACATCTGGTGTATTGTAATCATCCCATGGGTCTGGGGTATGAGGCGGACTAGGATCCCCTAGTGGCTCATCATCTGCACCCTCCCCTGTGTCATCAGAAGTGTCATCATCGTCCACAGTGGAGGAGATGGTGTAGGAGAGTGGTGTGGTGGAGGAGGTGGTGGAAGAGGGGGTGGAGGTGGAGAAGGGATCCTGAGAGGAGATGTCGCAATGTCCCTCTTTTTAGGTGCTGGAGCCGGTTGAAGGTGAGTCCAGTGGTCTGTTTTTGGAACTGAGAATCAGTTGACCAGTCTTTGGATCTTTAAGAGTCTTTTGGGTGGGATCTGGCTTAAAAAGCTCTTCTGTGGGAGGCGTGACCTTCGGTGCTGACTTTTTTGGTTCCGAATGCCTGCGCGGCACTGACTGTAGAGCGGTTTTGTACTCTTTAGGCTTGGAATTGTGAGGTCTTGAGGTGTCTGTAGGGGTTTGTGGAACCGGTTGTTTTTTCGGTTCCGAATGCTTTTTCGGCCTTGAAGTTTGAGAGTCTGTAGTCTTCGGTATCGGCTTTTTGGTCGGTTCCGATGCTTTTTCCGTAGTCAAGGGAGTGGTGCCGGTAGTTTTGGGTGCCGAGTGCATCGATGCACCGCGGAGGAGTGTGGTGTCTTTTTCAGTGCCGGGGTCAGAGTTTCAGCACAGATGGCAGGCTGACTCGATCCTGAGTGACCTGAAGGCTTTGTTGTTGGCTTCTTGGCCGGGCCCGGAGTCGGGGCGTGAGAAGTACTTTTTCGGTGTGCACCTGGGCCCGAAGGTGAAGGTGTAACCAAAGCCTTTTTCGGTGGTGGGGGTAGGGGGTCGGGGTCAGCGGCAGTATTTACGACCCATTCCTGGGCACTGTAAGTGCAGTGCTGTCATTTAAGAGTACATGGTGCTGAGAGCTTGTCAAACACGAGCTCCACAGCACCATATTGGCAACACTAAAGCCTGGGAAGTTTGGTATCAAACTTCTCAGCACATTGAACCCACTCTGATGCCAGTGTAGGATTTAATGTACTAAGCACCCCAGAGGGCATCTTAGAGATGCCCCCTTACAGCTAACTTACAATCCACGTCTGCTCTGAGGCTGCCCAGGCTGCCACACAGCAGACACGTTGCTGGACCCCTGGGTGGGAGAGCCCCTGCTCTCCCGGGCCTGCAACAATGCACATCCTGGGTGAGGTGAGAAATCTCCTCCCCCAGGATGAGCAAAGGGAAACTTCAAATGGCGGCCTGCCTTTGGAGTTTCCCCAGGCCACTGCAACCCCCCACTCTGGCGGGAAGCTTGGCCGGAAACCCCATACAAGGACAGGGGATGTGCCAGCCTGCCCACCCCACCCCTCAGGTGGGGGAGGCGAGGTGAAGCACATCTCCGGGCTCTCGCCATCTTGAAGATGGGAGGCCCTACCCTATCAGGATTAGGCTACTGCCCCCCTCCCACAGGAGAGAGGCAGGATAGGGGGTGTACCCACCCCAGGACAAGGACCCATTGGTCCCTGGCCTTCACCTACCTGTAACGCCCCTAAATCTAGTATTTAGGGGCACCCTGAACCTTCCTTCCTCAGATTCCAGATAGAAAACTACAAGAAGAGCAAGAAGACCAAGGACCTGCCCTGCAGCTGCTAAAAAGAGAAGAAGACACCAACTGCTTTGGCCCCAGCCCTACCGGCCTGTCGACTCTCGAACCTGCACCAGCGCGGCATCTCCCGTGGCCAGCAACCTCACCAACCCCGGAGGACCTGGCTACCTTTTGGCTCTAAGCCCCTGGGACTCCCATGAGTAGAGGCTCTACTCGAGAAACCTATTCCTAACTCCTGGCAGCAGCCCGGAACCGCGGACCCAACACACTCTGCACCAGCCAAGCCTGGCCAGTGCCGGAGTGGACAAAGACCCTGAGGACGACCCCACGGCGACTGTGACCCCGAGTCCGGCACCCAAGGACCCCCCTCGACATCCCGGACGAAGCCTGCAGCCTCAGAACCGAGTGCCACCCCAACCGCGATCAACCAGAGGGTAAGATTCCCGACGTCAAAAGGCACCCCTGCACCCGGCGCCCTGCGGCCCCCTGTGCCCAATCCCGGGGTACCCACCTAACCTACAACTACCCAACTTACCCCTCGAAGTGGTGGTGGCACCGGAAACATCCTCGTTCCCAAGCCTGCAGCCTTTTTTTCCAAACCGGAACATTCCCATTGATTTCCATTGAGCGCCCGAAGGCTCAAAAGCACCCTGCACCCAGCCGCCCGAGTGGCCCTGGCAGTGCACTCTCTACACTAACTTACTTCCCCACTTGCCCTGAGTAAGTGACCAGGAGCCCAGCTCCCACAGCCGCGTGGCTTGCCAGACAGCAGCCACCAACCAAGGCCCCCCTATCCCTCATAGGATAACATTGGGCCTAACTCTCTCTGCACCCGGCCGTCCTGAAACCGCTGAGGGTGAACCAACTGTACCTACCTGACACTGGGGGACCCCTGAGTCTATGCCCGGAATTTCAACTCTGCCAGTCGAGTACTTACCCTTAAACCGCTAACTTCATTTTCCTCATAGGGTAACATTGACTGGCTTTTTCTTCAAAAATCTTTTAAGTGTGAACTTTTCAAAACTGTAAAAATTCACCAAAAATCAGCCAAGTGACAAAAACGAATTTACTCACCTGTTCCTGGGCGAGCTACCAGTGCTGGATCTTGGTGCCCAGCCCTGACCCTGAAAAGTACTCACAACTATACTTACCTCTAACTCATTTTTCTCCCATAGGAAACCATTGTCTGCTTTTCTGTGAAATTTCTTCTAAGTGTCTATTTTTGCAAATTTGAAATATTCTTTTAAAATCGTACCATTTCTGCAAACGAAATTACTTACCTATTTTTGATAAGGACCCCAGTCCTGGGTCTAGGTACCCAGTCCTGGATTACTAAAGTAACGATAAAGTACTCTACCTGCAATTTGAATTTCTTGCCATAGAGATCCATTGAATGTTTTCTTTGAAATATTTTCTAAGTGCTAACTTTTGAAATAGCTAAATATTATTTAAAAATCATTACAGTTATTAAGTCGACTTTCATCACTTGATTCTGAATACTGACCCAAGGCTGGATCTAGGAGCCAGACCTGGAATTCCAAAAGTAATCTGAAAAGTAATTTATTACAAATAACCTGAATTTACCATTGAGCTCAATGCATTGTTATGTTTAGGAAATAGGATTGTTTATTGCAACCAACTGTGACTGTTTACACAAATTTATTGCTTAAGACAAAAGTATTTATATTCAACCTCTCATTCTGAGAAAGTATATTTTTACCCCCTTTGTGGTTCTAAAAATAAAACAAGCATATATTTTATATATATAAACCATTGGCCTAGAGTTCAGTTATTGAGTGTGTGAAACCATTTGCTGACTGAGTGTGTACAATAAATGCTTTACACTGTCCTCTTGTACTGCCTTACTGCTCGACCAAGCTACCACTTTTGAGAGTAAGGTCATACCTAACTTTGACCTCTATCAGCCTCTGGGGGACTGTGGACTCTGTACACCCTGTACCTATTAGGGAACAGTATATACAGAGCCACTTTCTCACATTGGTGGATCAGCGGTGGGATACAAACTTGCATTTGTTGGACTACTTGGTTACCATCTGATCACACGACAGAACTCTTAAAAATTGCCTTTAGAATTCTGATTGGTTTTTCCAAAATTACTAAAAGTCTTGCTAGGGCCTTGCTTAAGTCCCATTAGAATTTTAGAAACATAAAAGTCACTATAGTCAGGGTAGAGGGTTAGAACTGTCAGGTTAGAATGTCTCAAACAAACCCAGCTATTAGTGATAATAATGACCTGGACCTGGTGGAGGAGCTCGACCTCACACCTTACTTACACTTGCCTTTCAAGGAATTGAGGTCCTTATGTAAACTCAAAAATTTACAAATGGGTCTGCATCCAACCAAACAAGGGCTCCAGGAGCTCCTGGCTGAGTATGCTAAAGACCACCCATCTGAACATGGTGATGGCCAGTCAGATGAGGAAAGGGAAACAGGGGAGGTGGACAACAACCTCCCCATACTATTCCCTAGGGAGGAGATGGCACCCATACCCTCCAACTCAAGACATAGCATCTGGGCACCTAGAGACCACACAGGTGGCTCTGGTCCCAGAGACAACATTGAGGGACCCCCCAGTGAAGAGGACAGCCTTGTGAGGCTGGCCAGAAGAATAGATCTAGAGTCCAGACTCCTGGCCCTAGAAAAGGAAAGGAGAGAGATGGGTTTAGCACCCATCAATGGTGGCAGCAATAATAAAAACAAGGATAGGGAGGAAACTTCTGACCCTAAAATCCCCAAAGGGATTGTCCCTAAATTTGAGGAAGGTGATGATATCACCAAATGGTTCACAGCCTTTGAGAGGGCTTGTGATATCAGGAAAGTAAAGAAACCTCTCTGGGGGGCACTCCTGTGGGAACTGTTCTCTGGTAACTGCAGGGACAGGCTTCTGACTCTCTCTGGGCCAGAAGCAGGATCCTATGACCTCATGAAGAAAGCTCTGATTGAGGGATTTGGATTCACCACTGAGGAGTATAGAATTAGATTCAGGGGGGCTCACAAAACCCAGACCCAGTCCTGGATTGATTTTGTAGATTTCTCAGTGAAGACACTGGATGGTTGGTTAGCTGGACATGGTGTGCAGGATTTTACTGGATTGTACAATTTATTCATGAAGGAACATATTTTGAGTAACTGCACAAATGAAAAGTTGCATCAGCATTTGGTAGACCTAGGTCTAATTTCTCCCCAAGAATTGGGAAAGAAGGCAGACCACTGGGTCAAGACTAGGGTGACCAAGACAACCACTGGGGGTGACCAAAAGAAAGTGGTCACAAAACCTCCCCAGGGGAAAGGTGGTGAGAATCCCCAAGATAAAAAGTCTGAGTCTTCCAAAGGGCCCCAAAAACCTATTCAGGTGGGTGGGACCCAAACTACTCCCTATGTGCCCCAACCATATAGGGGGAAGAACTTTGATCCATTAAAGGCCTGGTGTAATACCTGTAAAAAGCAGGGACACCTAACTGTAACTTGCCCCCAAAACAAAGCCCCTAAGGCACCCAGTACAGCTACTCCTGGGGCAGCAAGCATACAAATGGGATCAGAGGTGTACCCTGAGCAAATCTGGGAACACACTGAAGCAAGTTTAGTCTCCCTGGGAGAAGTGGAGTTTGCCACTGTGGCTGTGTGGCCCCCTAACTTAAAGAAATACTTACAGTACCCCTGGGTGAATGGAACTAGGGTAGAAGCTCTGAGGGATACAGGTGCCAGTGTCACTATGGTGAAAGACACACTGGTTTCCCCTGAGCAATACTAGATTGGGAAGTCTTACCCAGTCACCAACGCTGACAGTGTCACCACTAGTCATCCCATGGCCATGGTAACATTAGGCTGGGGGGGGGGGGGGTTACTGGCTTGAAACAGGTAGTGGTCTCTCCAAAGTTGCCAGCTGCGTGTCTGCTTGGAAATGATCTGGAAACCTCAGCCTGGGTTGAGGTTGAGTTAAAGGCCCATGCAGCCATGCTGGGCATCCCTGAATTGGTGTGCGTGCAAACCAGAGCACAGAGCAAGAGGAAGGGTGAAAAAGTAGGTTTGGAGCCTGGAATAATGGCCCAACCAACCAAGAGGAAGGGCAAGAAGACTGGGGGACCAGCTTCTGTACAGCCAAACACTCAGAACCCCTTTCCCGCTGGAGAGGATGTAGATACCCCTGAGGGAACTGAGTCCATGGAGCTTGACCCTTACCAGGTTGAACTCTTGGGCCCAGGGGGACCCTCTAGGGAAGAGCTGTGCCAGGGTCAGCGAGCCTGTCCCACTCGTGAAAGCCTGAGACAACAAGCTGTTTCAGAAGCAAAGGGAGATGTCAGTGGTACCCACAGAGCTTATTGGGAAGAGGGATTACTGTATGCTGAGGCAAGAGACCCCACTCCTGGAGCCACCAGGAGGGTGGTAGTGCCACAGAAGTACAGGGAGTTCCTCCTAACTTTGGCTCATGACATCCCCCTAGCTGGACATCTGGGGCAATCCAAAACTTGGGAAAGGTTAGTGAGTCACTTTTACTGGCCCCAGATGCACCAAAAGGTGAAGGAGTTTGTCAGCTCCTGTGTTACCTGTCAGGCCAGTGGCAAGACAGGTGGCCACCCAAAGGCCCCCCTCATTCCACTACCAGTGGTGGGGGTCCCCTTTGAAAGGGTAGGTGTGGACATTGTGGGTCCACTTGAACCTCCCACCGCCTCAGGGAACAAATTCATTCTAGTAGTAGTGGATCATGCTACTAGGTACCCTGAAGCAATTCCACTTAGGACTACTACAGCTCCTGCAGTAGCCAAGGCCCTCCTGGGTGTCTTCACCAGGGTGGGTTTTCCTAAGGAGGTGGTTTCAGACAGAGGTTCCAACTTCATGTCTGCTTACCTAACACACATGTGGAAAGAGTGTGGAGTGCAGTACAAGTTACTACACCCTACCACCCACAAACCAATGGCCTTGTTGAGAGGTTCAACAGGACGTTGAAAGGTATGATCATGGGACTCCCTGAGAAACTCAAAAGGAGGTGGGATGTCCTGTTACCATGCTTGCTTTTCGCTTACAGGGAAGTGCCACAGAAGGGAGTAGGTTTCTCACCCTTTGAACTTCTGTTTGGTCATCCTGTAAGGGGACCACTGTGTCTTGTAAAGGAGGGCTGGGAGAGGCCTCTTCAAGAACCCAAACAGGACATAGTGGACTATGTGCTTGGCCTAAGGTCCAGAATGGCTGAGTATATGGAAAAGGCTTCCAAGAACCTTGAGGCCAGCCAGGAGCTCCAGAAGCACTGGTATGACCAAAAAGCTGCACTGGTTGAATTTCAACCAGGGCAACAGGTGTGGGTTTTGGAGCCAGTGGCACCAAGGGCTCTCCAAGACAAATGGAGTGGCCCTTACCCTATCCTAGAGAGAAAGAGTGAGGTCACCTATCTAGTTGACCTGGGCACTAGCAGGACACCCAAAAGGGTCATCCATGTGAACCGCCTTAAACTCTACAATGATAGGGCTGACATCACCATGCTGATGGTGACTGATGAAGAACAGGAAGCAGAGAGTGAGCCACTCCCTGACCTACTATCCTACAGCCCAAAAGATGGGTCAGTAGATGGTGTGATTTTTTCAGACGCCCTCTCTGCCCAACAGCAGACTGACTGCAAGCAAGTCTTGCAACAATATGCTAGCCTCTTTTCCCTGACCCCTGGTCTGACAAGCTGGTGTACCCATGATGTGGACACTGGTGACAGTGCACCTGTCAAGAACAAAATCTATCGACAGTCAGATCAAGTCAAGGAAAGCATCAAAGCTGAGGTCAGCAAGATGCTGGAGTTAGGGGTCATTGAGCCTTCAGAGAGCCCCTGGGCTAGCCCAGTGGTTCTGGTCCCCAAACCTCATCAACAGGGTGAAAAGAGAGAGATGAGGTTCTGTGTGGACTATAGAGGGCTCAACTCTGTCACCAAGACAGATGCTCACCCTATCCCAAGAGCAGATGAACTGATAGACAAATTGGGGGCTGCCAAATTTCTCAATACCTTTGACTTAACTGCAGGGTACTGGCAGATTGGCATGGCCCCAGGAGCAAAAGAAAAAGACAGCATTCTCCACCCCTGATGGGCATTATCAGTTTACTGCGATGCCCTTTGGGTTAAAGAATGCCCCTGCCACCTTCCAGAGGTTGGTGAACCATGTCCTGGCTGGGTTGGAGTCCTTTAGTGCAGCTTATCTTGATGATATTGCTGTCTTTAGCTCCACCTGGCAGGATCACCTGATCCACCTTGGGAAGGTTTTAGAGGCTCTGCAGAGTGCAGGTCTCACTATCAAGGCATCCAAATGCCAGATAGAGCAGGGCACTGTGGTGTACTTGGGCCACCTTGTAGGTGGAGGCCAGGTACAGCCCTTACAACCCAAAATCCAGGCCATCATGGACTGGATAGCTCCAACAACCCAGACCCAAGTCAGGGCATTCCTTGGCTTGACTGGGTACTACAGGAGGTTTGTGAAGGGGTATGGGTCCATTGTGACCCCCCTCACAGAACTCACCTCCAAGAAAATGCCCAAGAAAGTTAACTGAACAGTTAGTTGTCAAAAGGCTTTTGACACCCTAAAAGAAGCAATGTGCTCAGCACCAATTCTAAAAGCTCCAGATTATGCCAAGCAGTTCATAGTGCAGACTGATGCCTCTGAGCTAGGGATAGGAGCGGTCCTATCCCAGACCAATGATGAAGGCCAAGACCAACCTGTTGCTTTTATAAGCAGAAGGCTACTCCCTAGAGAGCAGCGTTGGAGTGCCATTGAGAGGGAGGCCTTTGCTGTGGTTTGGTCCCTGAAGAAGCTGAGGCCATACTTGTTTGGCACTCACTTCCTAGTTCAAACTGACCACAGACCTCTCAGATGGCTAATGCAGATGAAAGAGGAAAATCCAAAACTACTGAGGTGGTCCATCTCCCTACAGGGAATGGACTTTGAAGTGGAACACAGACCAGGGACTGCCCATGCCAATGCAGATGGACTTTCCAGGTTCTTCCACTTAGACAATGAAGACTCCATAGGACAAGGTTAGTCTTATCACCTTTCGTTTTGGGGGGGGGGGTTGTGTGAGAAAGTGCCATCTTTCTTGCATGGTATGCCCCCACTTTTTGCTAAATTGCTGAATGTACTTCGATTGAGTGTACCCTGGGTTCCTGCCAATCAGGTGCCCAGGGCCTATGTTCCTTCCTTAAACCACACAAACTCCAAATTGGCAAACCCTAGCCACTTGTCAGCCCCTAGTAAATGGTACCTAGGTACCCAGGGCCCTGTGGCCAGGGAAGGCCTCTAAGGGCTGCAGCACTCATTGTGCCACCCTCAGAGGCCCTGTCCCCTTACACACACACTGCCCTTGCAGGCTGAGTGTCTGGGTGCAGGACAAAACAAAGAGTCAACATGGCACACATCACTGTGTGCCATGCCCATCACCTACACTTCCAAGGCATATGTCAGCCACCCCTCTAGCTGGGTGCATTACGCCTATGGTGTGGGCACAGGAGCAGGAGCCCTGTGCCCCTACAGTACCCGGGTCCATTCCTGGGCACTGTAAGTGCAGTGCTGTCATTTAAGAGTACATGGTGCTGAGAGCTTGTCAAACACGAGCTCCACAGCACCATATTGGCAACACTAAAGCCTGGGAAGTTTGGTATCAAACTTCTCAGCACATTGAACCCACACTGATGCCAGTGTAGGATTTAATGTACTAAGCACCCCAGAGGGCATCTTAGAGATGCCCCCTTACAGCTAACTTACAATCCACGTCTGCTCTGGGGCTGCCCAGGCTGCCACACAGCAGACAAGTTGCTGGACCCCTGGGTGGGAGAGCCCCTGCTCTCCCGGGCCTGCAACAATGCACATCCTGGGTGAGGTGAGAAATCTCCTCCCCCAGGATGAGCAAAGGGTAAACTTCAAAGGCAGGCCGCCATTTGGAGTTTCCCCAGGCCACTGCAACCCCCCACTCTGGCGGGAAGCTTGGCCGGAAACCCCATACAAGGACAGGGGATGTGCCAGCCTGCCCACCCCACCCCTCAGGTGGGGGAGGCGAGGTGAAGCACATCTCCGGGCTCTCGCCATCTTGAAGATGGGAGGCCCTACCCTATCAGGATTAGGCTACTGCCCCCCTCCCACAGGAGAGAGGCAGGATAGGGGGTGTACCCACCCCAGGACAAGGACCCATTGGTCCCTGGCCTTCACCTACCTGTAACGCCCCTAAATCTAGTATTTAGGGGCACCCTGAACCTTCCTTTCTCAGATTCCAGATAGAAAACTACAAGAAGAGCAAGAAGACCAAGGACCTGCCCTGCAGCTGCTAAAAAGAGAAGAAGACACCAACTGCTTTGGCCCCAGCCCTACCGGCCTGTCGACTCTCGAACCTGCACCAGCGCGGCATCTCCCGTGGCCAGCAACCTCACCAACCCCGGAGGACCTGGCTACCTTTTGGCTCTAAGCCCCTGGGACTCCCATGAGTAGAGGCTCTACTCGAGAAACCTATTCCTAACTCCTGGCAGCAGCCCGGAACCGCGGACCCAACACACTCTGCACCAGCCAAGCCTGGCCAGTGCCGGAGTGGACAAAGACCCTGAGGACGACCCCACGGCAACTGTGACCCCGAGTCCGGCACCCAAGGACCCCCCTCGACATCCCGGACGAAGCCTGCAGCCTCAGAACCGAGTGCCACCCCAACCGCGATCAACCAGAGGGTAAGATTCCCGACGTCAAAAGGCACCCTTGCACCCGGCGCCCTGCGGCCCCCTGTGCCCAATCCCGGGGTACCCACCTAACCTACAACTACCCAACTTACCCCTCGAAGTTGTGGTGGCACCGGAAACATCCTCGTCCCCGAGCCTGTAGCCTTTTTTTCCAAACCGGAACATTCCCATTGATTTCCATTGAGCGCCCCAAGGCTCAAAAGCACCCTGCACCCAGCCGCCCGAGTGGCCCTGGCAGTGCACTCTCTACACTAACTTACTTCCCCACTTGCCCTGAGTAAGTGACCAGGAGCCCAGCTCCCACAGCCACGTGGCTTGCCAGACAGCAGCCACCAACCAAGGCCCCCCTATCCCTCATAGGATAACATTGGGCCTAACTCTCTCTGCACCCGGCCGTCCTGAAACAGCTGAGGGTGAACCAACTGTACCTACCTGACACTGGGGGACCCCTGAGTCTATGCCCGGAATTTCAACTCTGCCAGTCGAGTACTTACCCTTAAACCACTAACTTAATTTTCCTCATAGGGTAACATTGACTGGCTTTTTCCTGAAATTTCTTCTAAGTGTGAACTTTTCAAAACTGTAAAAATTCACCAAAAATCAGCCAAGTGACAAAAACGAATTTACTCACCTGTTCCTGGGTGAGCTCCCAGTGCTGGATCTTGGTGCCCAGCCCTGACCCTGAAAAGTACTCACAACTATACTTACCTCTAACTCATTTTTCTCCCATAGGAAACCATTGTCTGCTTTTCTGTGAAATTTCTTCTAAGTGTCTATTTTTGCAAATTTGAAATATTCTTTTAAAATCGTACCATTTCTGCAAACAAAATTACTTACCTGTTTTTGATAAGGACCCCAGTCCTGGGTCTAGGTACCCAGTCCTGGATTACTAAAGTAACGATAAAGTACTCTACCTGCAATTTGAATTTCTTGCCATAGAGATCCATTGAATGTTTTCTTTGAAATATTTTCTAAGTGCTAACTTTTGAAATAGCTAAATATTATTTAAAAATCATTACAGTTATTAAGTCGACTTTCATCACTTGATTCTGAATACTGACCCAAGGCTGGATCTAGGAGCCAGACCTGGAATTCCAAAAGTAATCTGAAAAGTAATTTATTACAAATAACCTGAATTTACAATTGAGCTCAATGCATTGTTATGTTTAGGAAATAGGATTGTTTATTGCAACCAACTGTGACTGTTTACACAAATTTATTGCTTAAGACAAAAGTATTTATATGTTATGTTATGTTATTCAACCTCTCATTCTGAGAAAGTATATTTTTACCCCCTTTGTGGTTCTAAAAATAAAACAAGCATATATTTTATATATATAAACCATTGGCCTAGAGTTCAGTTATTGAGTGTGTGAAACCATTTGCTGACTGAGTGTGTACAATAAATGCTTTACTCTGTCCTCTGGTACTGCCTTACTGCTCGACCAAGCTACCACTTTTGAGAGTAAGGTCATACCTAACTTTGACCTCTATCAGCCTCTGGGGGACTGTGGACTCTGTACACCCTGTACCTATTAGGGAACAGTATATACAGAGCCACTTTCTCACAAGGAGTCACCTACCTCGTGACTTCCAAAGACTTTTCCAAGACAAAAACAAATGCAAACATCCGGGTCCAACACCAGATGGTGATCTATGCTCAGTGTGTGATCTGCAGCTCATATGCCTCGAACATTATTTTGCCCAAATCTCGCTTCCCACTGAAACAGACGTGACTGGTGGCATTTCTTTAACACACACAGTTGGACTTTCACCGGGTCCAAGTATACATATAGATCACGCTGGGTAAACCAGCTATTACAAGAGTCTCCTTTTACAGAAATAAGTATGCAAAACAAGTGTATCTACAGCACACATGCCTCGAACTATAGGCATTTTACCAGCACAGAATTTAACTGCAAATCAATGGGCTGAGTTATTTTAGCGCCAGAATCAAACAGCATCTTAACAGGCTGATTGTTGACCATTGCCACGTCCAACAGAACTTCACCTGGTGACTCCTTCACTAAGAGAATACTGATCTCTTCCACATCCTCATTATTGAACTACACTTCCCTCACCTTCTTCAAATCTTTGTTGACCAACAGCTCTTGGCAAAGTGACCCTGAGGCCACAATTTTTACATGTGATCTTGTGGCCAGGACAATCTAGTAATTTGCAACATGCCCAGAATTGCCACACCGAAAGCACTTGCCCTGAAACGACTGCACAAAAGGCTTCATACTACTGGAGGACTTATCTTTTGCAATTTTCTCTTTAACAACTTTCTACAGCTCTTTTAAAGACACTCTTTCAACAGAACTCGTCTACAATAGCAGCATTTTTCAATATGACATCCACACAGGCTTTTGAGTGTTCAAGTGTTTTAGTAATGGTAAGGAACTCTTGTAAGGGTGGATTATCTTTTTGCCACATGCTGTCTTGAGCCTTGTCCAACACACTCCCCAGCATCAGTTGATCCCTCAGGCGCTTCTCCAGAGATACCCCAAAATGAGGTAGCAGCCAACTTGCGCAATTCAGTGATGCACTGTTCTACTGTCTCACCTTGGCGTTACATTCTCCTTCCAAAGTGATACCGTTACAGAACAGTAGTGACCTTGGGAAGATCATGCAAATCCAACTTTTGGAGACAAATTTCATAATCATTCAAACTTGCGGCATACCCATCAGAAAGATCAGGGAGGTGCTCAGAAATGTCCTGGACCAAGACAATGCATTACCAAAGATGACTTTGCCTCAGCACTGAGAGAAGTCCCACATACCCGGGCTAAAATGAAGGAAAACCTTCCAGCATTTTTGACAAATTATAAGAGGCTCACCTGGGGATGAGAGGGTGCAATCTACCGGTCCTATGTTTTTCCTCCTATAGGATAACTTTGCAGCTTCTGAAAAATGCACTGTCAACTTTTTAAACGTAAAAGTATGTCTCTTGCAAAACTTACTTACCTGATCGAGTAGATTCTGGTGCCCAAGCATATATAACCTCTTCGCTGCGGCGCAAATTCCGCCGCAGCGCTGCCTCAGTGCTGGACATTCCATTCGTGGGCGTGGTCATGACGTCTCCCGGCCGTCGTCCGCACACGCCCATTGTGACTCATGACGGCCGGGAGACGTCATGAGCATGGAAGAGGTTAAAGATACGTGATATTTTTATAAATTGGTGTGGATCTTCTTCTTGAGTAATGTGCATTACTTATTGACTATTGTGTGTATTTGCAGATGTCTAACACGCCTCTCTGATAAGCCTAAGGCTGCCCGGCCGCACTACCCCTTAGAAGAGCACCTGGGGATTGCTAGAGCAAGCCCCTGTCCACTTAGAAGGGAATTCCTGGACTCTTTGCAAAGTACATCTCTTTTTAATGTACTATATAAAGGACCAGCTTCCTACAGGTGTCGTTTGGCTTCATGTGTCTCCGTCCACGCTGCAAGTGATGTACACAGTGTCTATATAGTCACCACAACAGCGCACTGAAATCAGTATCTTTCGTCACTTACCACAACAGGAGAGCGGAGCCATGAAGAACACTGACCACTGGTGTGTGAAACTATGGCCCTGAAAAGGGAACAGCCTTGTACCTAAAAATCTGTTTGCAGAGTGGAGAGAATGGGTGGGTGTTGGAAAACCACTCCCACACTAGAAGGGGTGGTGGTGGTCTTCCGGACACACTGTGGTAGCTTGGCTCGAGTGGTCAGGAATCAGGCTCCGTGCTAAGCATACAACATACCCAAACAATAACCATGCGTGCATCCGTTCCAAAAACGACTCTACACCGTAAAAATTATGAAAATAACTTTCTTTATCTGCTTTTTCTCTTAGTTGCTGATTGGAGAAAATAAATAACAATCACAATATACAAACTTTTTAGAAAGTGCAGGACAAATAAATACTGGCTTAATGATTCAATAAATAGGGGTGATCATAAATAAGGAAGGCATAAATATAAGTGCAATACATACAGGCAATTAAATATTCTGAGGCAATAAATACTGTAAACCAATAAATATTGTGCATCAATAAATACTGTAGACCAATAAATACAGTGAAGCAATAAATAGGTTAAATACAATAAATCCAGTGCCCCTAATAAATACTTAAAAGCTGACAGTGACACTCATGGATTCAGATCACTTTTGAATTCCTAAGGGCTGATTTGGCCCAGGCACAGCTTGTGGGGATGTGGAAGGCTTGGGGGTGTCTACTCCCTGGCTTGGTCAAGGCTGAGGCCTAAACTGAGGTAGATAAAGGGGGGAAATACCAGAGACCTGGCTCTCTCTCTCCACACAACTTCTCTAAATTAGTCCCAGTTCACCCCTGGCACAGTCAGGTTGGTTCCAGCACCTCCCTAGCCCCTTAGAGCAGTCTCTCAGGTCTCCACAGGGCCTTAGGCGCCCTCTACTCCACTTACTGCCCTTTTTCTGATGCTCCGACGCCGCTGGAGTCGGGTCGATGCCGTGAGGCGGTTCCAGCTCGATGTCGGCGGCCTCGGCACAATGTCAGTTCTTTGACGACTCCGGCGGCGGCTCCGGTCTCGACGTCAGCGGCCTCGGTTCGATCTCGGCCTCCGATTCGATGGCGTCGGGCAGTCTTACCTCGATGTCGACTTCGGGCGGCTCCGGTCCGATGGCGACCTCGGATTCGATGACGTCGGCCGGCCTTGCCTCGATGTCGACTTCCGGCGGCTCCGGAGTGCGATCCTCACTCCCGACCTCCGGTGCTCCTCTCCTTAGGTTTCCGGCGACTCCGGAGTGCGACCTCCACTCCCGACCTCCGGCACGATTCTCACAGGTTCCGGCGACTCCGGAGTGCGATCCTCACTCCCGACCTCCGTTACCCCTCACCTCGGTCTCCGACGACTCCGGAGGGCGGACTTCACTCCTCCGATGACGCCGCTCACTCGACCTCGGTGACTTCCTCCTCGACCTCTGGTATTCCTCACGACCTCTGACGGCGCCCTCTCTCGACCTCTGGCGACTCCGGGCACGACGTCCGCTTTCCAGTCGGCGCCGCTTCTCCACCTCGGGCTCCGGGTCTCAGGCTACTCGACGTCGGACTTCAGGGAAACCAGTTTCCAGGTCAGGATCTTGCTGTCCTCTGTTTCTAAGGCCTGTTCCTGCTGTCCAGGTCCTTAGGATGGTTTTTCTGACTTCTTCCCACACAGGGCTCCAGGCTGGGCTCAGTCAGTAGGGACTAGTATCAAGGGTGGGTTTATGGACCCCACTCCAGGCACAAGTTTCCACCCCTGCTGCCTCACTCCTTCCTCCTTCAAGTTTCTGCTGCTCTCTCTTCACCAGTCAGGTGCCAACTGCCAGCTCCAACTGCCAACTCTCTGTCTTAACTCCCCAACATTCTAAACCGCCTCCAACTGTCACAGGGTTCTGGAATGTTCTGGAAGGTGCTGGTAGGTTCCAGTGGATGCTGGTGATGTCACAGGTGGCCACCATTTTGTGCTTCAGGCCTCCAGACAGAAGTTTCAGGGGTAGCTAAAATGGCTCCCTGAATCTGCAGCAACACGAAAAAGTCTGGTGGTTCCCAAAAAGGAAAAATTCAAACAGGGTTTGAGGCAAAAGTGGGACAAAATAAATAATGATGAGGAGGGACCACCCAAAGGGCTGACAGGTCTAACACGCGTCCCCCCCAGCTGAAAGTGGGGAGAGCTACCCAACCCCTTGGGAGTTCTCATCACTAAGGCGGAAATACCTTGAGAGACCGTCTGCATTGGCGTGGTCCACTCCAGGCCGATGTTCCACCTGAAAGTCCATTCCCTGTAGGGAGATAGACCACCTCAACAACTTGGGATTCTCCCCCTTCATTTGCATCAGCCAACGAAGGGGTCTGTGGTCGGTCTGAACAAGGAAGTGCGAGCCAAACAGGTATGGCCGCAACTTCTTCAGAGCCCATACCACGGCAAAGGCTTCACGCTCTATTGCACTCCACTTCTGTTCCCTGGGAAGTAGTCTCCGGGATAGGAAGACCACGGGTTGATCCAGACCCTCTTCGTTGAGTTGCGATAACACTGCCCCAATGCCATGTTCTGATGCATCTGTCTGGACAATGAACTCCTTGGAAAAGTCTGGGGCCCTTAAGACCGGGGCCTCGCACATGGCTTTCTTCAATCTCACAAAGGCTTGCTGACAAGCCTCCGTCCAGACTACCCGTCGAGGTTGTTTCTTGGACGTGAGCTCCGTGAGGGGGGCTACGATGGTACCGTACCCCTTCACGAAGCGGCGGTAGTATCCCGTGAGGCCCAAAAATGCTCGGACCTCAGTCTGAGTCTTGGGGGGTTCCCAGGCCATGATGGCCTCGATCTTCGCCTGGAGGGGTTGCACCGCTCCCCTACCCACCAAGTGTCCAAGGTACACTACCGACCCCTGCCCGATCTGGCACTTGCTGGCCTTGATCGTCAATCCAGCTTGTCTCAGGGCCTGGAGAACAGCTTGCAGGTGACGCAAGTGATCCTCCCAGCTGTTACTGAAGACGGCTATGTCATCCAGATAAGCAGCGGAGTAACTCTCCATTCCGGTGAGGATCTGGTTTACCAGGCGCTGAAACGTGGCAGGTGCGTTCTTGAGCCCAAAGGGCATCACACAGAACTGGTAGTGGCCATTGGGCGTGGAGAAGGCTGACCTTTCCCTTGCTCCATCAGTCAAAGAGATCTGCCAGTACCCTGAAGTAAGGTCAAAGGTACTTAGATATTGGGCAGCTCCCAGCCGGTCAATCAATTCATCCGCCCTAGGGATCGGATGAGCATCAGTTTTGGTCACTGAATTCAGTCCCCGATAGTCCACACAGAACCTCAGTTCCGGTTGGGCACCCGGTGGTGCAGCTTTTGGTACTAACACCACCGGACTGGACCAGGGGCTGCTAGAAGGTTCGATCACTCCTAGCTCCAGCATCTTAGTGACTTCACTGTGAATGCTGGCCTTCACCTTGTCTGACATCCGGTAGATCTTGGACTTCACAGGTGGGCTGTCTCCTGTGTCCACGTCATGGACGCACAGGTGAGTCCTACCCGGGACAAGGGAGAACAACGAGGAGTACTGCCCCAGGACCTGGCGACAGTCCTCCTGCTGTTCAGGAGTTAGAGATGGGGAGAGAATCACTCCCTCCACCGACCCATCCTTCTCTCGAGACGCAAACAGATCAGGGAGAGGCTCGCTTTCCACGTCCTCTCCTCCGTCAGTCACCATCATCAAGATGACTTCGGGCCTCTCGTGGTGGGGTTTGAGGCGGTTGGCATGCAGCACCCGCAGGGGCTGACGAGGGGTCTTCAGGTCCACCAAGTAGGTAGCCTTACCCTTCTTCTCCAACACCTCAAAGGGTCCTGACCAGCGATCCTGGAGGGCACTAAGCTCTCCCGGTTCGATCACCCACACCTTCTGGCCAGGCTCCAACTCCACCGGGTGAGCGTTGTGGTCATACCACGCCTTCATTACTGCTTGGCTGGCTTCCAAGTTGTCAGAAGCTTGCTTCCACAACTTAGCCATTTGGCTCCGGAAGGCCAGCATGTAGCTCACCACATCCTGGGGAAGCTTTCTGGGAGTTCTTTCCCATCCGTCTCTCACCAGGTTGAGAGGTCCACGTACAGGGTGCCCATACAGAAGCTCGAAGGGGCTGAAGCCCACTCCCTTCTGTGGCACTTCCCTGTAGGAAAAAAGTAAACAGGGTAGGAGGACGTCCCATTTCCTCCGCAGGCTTTCAGGCAGACTTCTGATCATGCCCTTCAAGGTTTTGTTAAACCTCTCCACCAGACCATTGGTCTGGGGGTGGTAAGGAGTGGTGAACCGGTATGTCACTCCACACTCCTTCCACATTGCCCGCATATACGCTGACATGAAGTTGGTCCTCCTGTCGGACACAACTTCCTTGGGAAAACCCACTCGGGTAAAGATTCCCATCAGGGCCCTTGCCACAACAGGTGCTGTTATGGTCCTCAGAGGTATTGCCTCTGGGTACCGTGTGGCATGATCCACCAGAACCAGGATAAACCTGTGACCAGCTGTAGTTGGCGGATCTAATGGACCCACAATGTCGATGCCCACCCTTTCAAAGGGGGTGCTAACGACAGGAAGTGGTTCCAGGGGAGCTTTCAGCTTCACCCCTGTTTTCCCACTGGCTTGGCAAGACACACATGTCCGGCAGTAGGTATCGGACGACACTTTCATCTGAGGCCAATAAAAGTGTGGGACAAGACGGGCGAAGGTCTTGTCTTGCCCCAAGTGTCCTGCCAATGGTATCTCGTGAGCCAACTCCAGAAGGAAGGCTCGATAACGTTGAGGAACTACCAAGGCTCGTGACGATCCGTGTAGGGGTGCCTTGGGTTCACTGTAGAGGAGGCCATCCTCCCAGTAAACACTGTAGTTCCCTTCAACGTTCCCTGCTGCCTGGGCTTCGGCCTGTCGCCTCAGCCCCTCAAGGGTAGGGCACTCCCTCTGGCCCTGGCAGAATTCCTCCCTGGACGGGCCTCCCTCCACGTGCCACTCGACCGGGATGGGTAGGTCCTCCAGGTTGGTAACGTCCCCCACCGCAGACTCCTGGTCCACCACCTCCGGTGGCCTATCCGTCCCACGGGGTGCGGACGCCGAGGCAGGCTCCTCCTGTCCTCGGTTCTTCCCTTGACTGGCAGCCGGCTGGGCCTTTGTTCCAGGCTCCAGCCGAAACGAACTCCCTCTCCGGGTAGTCGCGGACCTTGTGCTAACACAGGCCCAGTCAGGTGTACCCAGCATCTCAGTATGAGTCCGGTATTCCACCTCCTTCCAAGCATTGTGCTCCATGTCATTCCCCAGCAGACAATCAACTGGCACGGCAGGGCTTACGGCAACTCGAAGTGAACCTGCAACCCCCTCCCATTCAAAGGGAACCTCGGCCACTGGATAGTGGCCTGTTCTGCCGTCAGCCATCGCGGCTGGGTGGAGTACATCGGGAATTACCTGCTCTGGAGACACCAGTTGGCTACGTACCATAGTCATACTGGCTCCTGTGTCTCTCAGAGCCTCCCCTCTTTGGCCATTGATGGTGACCCACTGCCCATACTTTACGGTATTTGCGGGCACCTGGATCTTAGGAACCATCTCCCGTTCTCCCAGGGACACTAAAGTGACACCCGCCCACTCCCTTCCCTTAGTTAAGGGCATCTCCTCCCCGAGCACTACACTAGCTACTCCGGGGGTCTTTCCTCCAGTGGGAGGGGGTGGTCGTTTCAAGCACTTCGGATCTCCTTTATAGTGTCCAACGCCACCACACTCATAGCAATGGACAACCCTTGGCTGCTGACTCTGGCCAGGATTAGGGTTTCTGGGCGGGTTAGCCTTAGGGGTGAATCCTGTTCCCTTCCCTTGGAAGTTATTTTGGGGGCCTTTGGAGAACTCCTTTTTCTTTTCCCCTCCCTCTTTCTTCTGGGGGGCGCCCTGTCCGGCCTTTTGAGTATCCCCTCCAGTCCCCCTTGTGGACACCCGGGTACTAGCCCAAATGTCCGCCTCCTCAGCAAGCTTCCGGGGACTGGTCAGCTTGCTATCCACCAGGTGTTGCCGCAGTTCAGGGAAACATTTCTCGAGCAGGTGTTCCTTCAGTACTAGGTCAAACAACCCCTCGTAGTTCCTCACTTCACTGCCCTGAATCCAACCTTCCAGTGCCTTCTTCGTATAGTCCAGGAAGTCCACCCAATTCTGCGTGCCCAGTTTGTGACTACCCCTGAACTTCTGTCTATACCTTTCAGGTGTTAGTCCAAACTTTCTGATGAGCGCCAGTTTCATGGTGGGGTAGTGGGTCTGCTCATCCTCTTCGAGGGCCAATAAAGCATCCCTACCAGCTGGAGGCATGTACTTGTACAATCCCCCTCCCCAGTACTTCTCTGGAACCCCATGGGCCCTCAACGAGACCTCATAGGCCGCTAGCCACTTGGCGATATCGTCGCCCACTCCATAGCTAGCTACTATGTCCTTTGGCAGGTATGGTTTAGGTTCCCTGGTGATCTCTTGGGTTTGGCTGCCACCATTAGGAACAGGTTGTGCCCCGATTCTCAAGATCTGAAGATCTATTTCTTTCAGTCGTAATTCATGGGCCATCCTCTGCTCCTCCTTCTCCTTTTCCAGCCTTGCTAAGTCCCATGTGAGCTGTCTTTTCTCCCTCCGGTCTGTTAGCTCCACTTCAGACAAGCCACCGCTAGAGGCACTGCTGCCCTTCCTAGAAATGGTTCTGGGCCCTGCTGACAGGTTCCCCACCTCAGGTTGGTACATCTCAGCCCCCTCGGGGTCAGGCTCTCCATCCCTGTCTTCCTCCTCAGCCTTGCTTTCTCGGCATGCCTCCCCCCATGCCCTTAAGCTGGTTTGGAGTGCACCCTTCTTTGCTCCTGGAGGACAGTACACCCCCTCCCGCTGGCAAAACTCCCTGAGTTGGGCCACCGTGTACGTTTCTAGATTTTCTAGGACAAACTCCATCTTGCCCACTCAGGTTAGAGGACAGGTTTTTGTGCAGTAACTATGTAGGGGGGTACCTTTAATAATACCTCCTCCCACCACCAGAGTAAATTTGGAAAAAACAAAAACCCACAATTAGGAAGGCCGCTCTTGAGAAAACTCCCGGTGTAGGCCTATGGACTACCCACAGTTATTGTTGAGTATGCGTAGGCACAGCTCTATCCCACCGCTGAACACCAATTTATGTTGGAAAACCACTCCCACACTAGAAGGGGTGGTGGTGGTCTTCCGGACACACTGTGGTAGCTTGGCTCGAGTGGTCAGGAATCAGGCTCCGTGCTAAGCATACAACATAACCAAACAATAACCATGCGTGCATCCGTTCCAAAAACGACTCTACACCGTAAAAATTATGAAAATAACTTTCTTTATCTGCTTTTTCTCTTAGTTGCTGATTGGAGAAAATAAATAACAATCACAATATACAAACTTTTTAGAAAGTGCAGGACAAATAAATACTGGCTTAATGATTCAATAAATAGGGGTGATCATAAATAAGGAAGGCATAAATATAAGTGCAATACATACAGGCAATTAAATATTCTGAGGCAATAAATACTGTAAACCAATAAATATTGTGCATCAATAAATACTGTAGACCAATAAATACAGTGAAGCAATAAATAGGTTAAATACAATAAATCCAGTGCCCCTAATAAATACTTAAAAGCTGACAGTGACACTCATGGATTCAGATCACTTTTGAATTCCTAAGGGCTGATTTGGCCCAGGCACAGCTTGTGGGGATGTGGAAGGCTTGGGGGTGTCTACTCCCTGGCTTGGTCAAGGCTGAGGCCTAAACTGAGGTAGATAAAGGGGGGAAATACCAGAGACCTGGCTCTCTCTCTCCACACAACTTCTCTAAATTAGTCCCAGTTCACCCCTGGCACAGTCAGGTTGGTTCCAGCACCTCCCTAGCCCCTTAGAGCAGTCTCTCAGGTCTCCACAGGGCCTTAGGCGCCCTCTACTCCACTTACTGCCCTTTTTCTGATGCTCCGACGCCGCTGGAGTCGGGTCGATGCCGTGAGGCGGTTCCAGCTCGATGTCGGCGGCCTCGGCACAATGTCAGTTCTTTGACGACTCCGGCGGCGGCTCCGGTCTCGACGTCAGCGGCCTCGGTTCGATCTCGGCCTCCGATTCGATGGCGTCGGGCAGTCTTACCTCGATGTCGACTTCGGGCGGCTCCGGTCCGATGGCGACCTCGGATTCGATGACGTCGGCCGGCCTTGCCTCGATGTCGACTTCCGGCGGCTCCGGAGTGCGATCCTCACTCCCGACCTCCGGTGCTCCTCTCCTTAGGTTTCCGGCGACTCCGGAGTGCGACCTCCACTCCCGACCTCCGGCACGATTCTCACAGGTTCCGGCGACTCCGGAGTGCGATCCTCACTCCCGACCTCCGTTACCCCTCACCTCGGTCTCCGACGACTCCGGAGGGCGGACTTCACTCCTCCGATGACGCCGCTCACTCGACCTCGGTGACTTCCTCCTCGACCTCTGGTATTCCTCACGACCTCTGACGGCGCCCTCTCTCGACCTCTGGCGACTCCGGGCACGACGTCCGCTTTCCAGTCGGCGCCGCTTCTCCACCTCGGGCTCCGGGTCTCAGGCTACTCGACGTCGGACTTCAGGGAAACCAGTTTCCAGGTCAGGATCTTGCTGTCCTCTGTTTCTAAGGCCTGTTCCTGCTGTCCAGGTCCTTAGGATGGTTTTTCTGACTTCTTCCCACACAGGGCTCCAGGCTGGGCTCAGTCAGTAGGGACTAGTATCAAGGGTGGGTTTATGGACCCCACTCCAGGCACAAGTTTCCACCCCTGCTGCCTCACTCCTTCCTCCTTCAAGTTTCTGCTGCTCTCTCTTCACCAGTCAGGTGCCAACTGCCAGCTCCAACTGCCAACTCTCTGTCTTAACTCCCCAACATTCTAAACCGCCTCCAACTGTCACAGGGTTCTGGAATGTTCTGGAAGGTGCTGGTAGGTTCCAGTGGATGCTGGTGATGTCACAGGTGGCCACCATTTTGTGCTTCAGGCCTCCAGACAGAAGTTTCAGGGGTAGCTAAAATGGCTCCCTGAATCTGCAGCAACACGAAAAAGTCTGGTGGTTCCCAAAAAGGAAAAATTCAAACAGGGTTTGAGGCAAAAGTGGGACAAAATAAATAATGATGAGGAGGGACCACCCAAAGGGCTGACAGGTCTAACAGTGGGTGTAATGAATCTGCAGTTAGATAGAGTCCTTACCAGATAAGGCGTTACCAAATGTAAATACCTTGTTCATCTGACAGCGACTAACTGCAGATTCTTTACCTTAGAATGGATACCCAAGCAATAACTTCCCGGAGGTGGGTCTTCTAACCGGATTTAGACTAGAAAGTGCTGCATGATCAAACGGGAAAAATACCTATCCTGACAGACCCGACGGTCCAGGTAGTAGTGCTTCACAAACATGTACAATCAAGCTAACGTTGCAGTCTGACAGATGTCCAGGATTGGAACTCCACGTGCTAATGTAGTGGTCCCAACCTTTGCTCTGGTGCAATAAACACTCAAACCCTCCGGGGGTTGCTCCTTGGCTAATGCGTAGCAGATCCTAATGCAGAGAACAATCCATCAGGAAATGGTTCGTTTCTGCACAGCCTTCCCTTTCTAGGCTCCGACATACACCACTAAGTGTTGAACAGTTGTGTGAGGTCAAGGTAGAACAACAATTCGCTTTAAGGGTCCAGATGGTGTACTCCCTCCTCTGCCTTAGAGAGATAAGGCAGAGCATAAAAGGTAGGCAAGGTGATTAACTGGCCTACGTGGAACGGGGTAACTACCTTCAGCAAGAAGGATGTTCAAGTCCGAAGGACCAGTTTATCTGGGTAAAAAGAAATGTACAGAGGTTGAGATAACAGCGGCTGCAGTTCACTGACCCTCCGGACAGATTATTTGCCACCAGAAAGGCTGCCTTGATGGTGAGGAGCATGAGAGGACAGTAATGAAGCAGCTCTAAGGGAGAGCATATTAGAAAAGTAAGAC
Organism: Triturus cristatus; assembly: GCF_964204655.1. NCBI lineage: Eukaryota > Metazoa > Chordata > Amphibia > Caudata > Salamandridae > Triturus > Triturus cristatus. The sequence continues at coordinate 1,088,839,393 of NC_140582.1, read as the reverse complement.
CCAAACTGAGGACTCATTGGGGCACAACAAAATGAGCTGGAGGAAACGTGCTGAAGATCTTTAAGGTACCTATTTACAAGAGGATACTTGAAAAGGGAGGGCTGATCTGGCAGCCACAGAAAAGTTGAGATAGCAGACAAATAACCTTCAATCTGCCCAATGTAGAGCCCTGCTGGGCTAGGGTAAGTATAAACAAAAGAACTTTGAAAAGTGGTGCAGATAAAGAGTTAACCTGTTTGTCCATACACAAAGCCACAAACTTGCTCCAACAGCCGGCGTATAGCGTCTTGGTGGAGGGACAGAGCACTGCCAAAATAACATTACAGACTTCGGGCAGAAGATCAAAAGCTGTCAACTGTCTATGCTCAATCTCCATACATGAAGGCAGAGTGTTGACAGGTTCATGTGAAGAACCCTCCCTTGTTGCTGCACCAGGAGATCCTCCCAAAGGGACAGCATGATCGGAGGGCTGATGGACATGCTCAACAGCTCAGGATGCTAAACTGTTCGAGCCCAGACTGGAGCCACAAGGATGACTTGGGCCCGGTAGTTCCTAATCTTCTTGAAAACTCTGGGCAGGAGTGGTAATGACGGAAAGGCATACAGAAGGCCGGAGCTCCACTCGAGACAAAAAACGTATCCAAGGGAGAGCGGCCATGGAAACTCCGGAGTGCAGAACTGCTGAGATTGCGAGTTCTAGGTGGTGGTGAACATATCTAACCAAGGCTCTCCCCACTTCTGAAAAGGATCTTGAACCATCTCCAGTTGGAGATGCCACTCATGATCTTCTAGGCATCTTCGGCTGAGTTTGTCTGCTCTAACGTTCAGAGAGCCTGCCAGGTGTTCCACCAAAGAAATGCACAGACATTCCAGCCATTTCCAGAGAGGCAGGTCCTTTTGACAGAGGGTCCACAACCCCACTTTGCCCTGTTTGTTGCAGTACCACATGGCAGTGATGTTGTCCCTGAACACCTGCACTAGCCTTCCCTTGATAAAGGGCAGAAAGGCTTTCAATGCCAGGTAGATTGCTCGGAGCTGCAACAAGTTGATGTGGAGTACAGATTCTGCCAGAGACCAGTCCTCGGATTACCACTTTCTCCAGATGGCTGCTCCTGCCCAGTAGTGATGCGTCTGTCACTGCCGTCAGATCTGGTTGGAGAAAGAAGAGGGGCCTGCCATTGATCCAATCGTGGTTCGTCAGCCACCACTGCAGATCTTTTGCAGTGCCCTCTGAGATCCGGACCATGTCAGAAGGATTCCCCGGATGATACACCCACTGAAATTTAAGTTCCTACAGCAAAACCCGCATATCCCAAACGGCATGCATCACAAGCAGGACCGAGGAGGCTACGAGGCCCAGCAGCCTGAGAGTCACCCCAACTGACTGAAATCCAGGATTGAGGCCGAAACATCGGTATCATAGCCTGAACATCCTGGACTCGCCACTTGGGAGGATAAGCCCAATAATGTCCAGGACAGCTCCCATGAAAGGGAGTGTAATATGCTGCCTCTCTGTACAGTGTACTAAAATGAAGTAAACTATGTAGCGAGTATGAGATATCCCCAGAGGCAGATAGAGGCAAGAAGAAGATAATACTATCTCTCATTCTGTAGTAATGTAAGCGAGCAGTTAGGCTTATCAGAGGGCAGTGTTAAGCATTTGCTGTACTTACAGAGGCAATAAATGTGACACACACTTAAGAATAAATCGAAGACCAATTTTGTATAAAAATAACAAGTTTCTGTATATATGTTTTGAGAAGTGAGACTTCAAATTGGAGATATACTTGGTACAGTTTTAAAATAATTCAATACAAATACTTTGTAGACTGTGGTAGTTGGAATAAAAGACAATGCAGTTCAAAGTATGCAGTACTTTCAATATCTAGGCATACAGCATTCGATACAGTCAAATATTTACCAACTCGGTCAGCAGAGGAAGTCCATGAGGCATATATCTTTAATGGAGGTCAGTAGACAGCCAACACAGTTACCGCTGCGGTCACCAGCAGCAGGTAACTGTAGTTCTATGGAAGCACTGCCAACCACGGGTTGCAGTCGTGGTTGCTGGAAAGAAGGTGTGGTCTTGGATGGTAGAGTATCATCGATGCAGTTACCATAGTGGTCGCTGGAAGGAGGACTCCACCGAGGAGTTCCGGAGGACCATGCTACCTGGGACAGTTGGAGGTCTCCTTCATCGGCTAGATGAAGGTCTTTAGAGACCCAGGACTCAAATACAGCAGTCGAGATGCACCTGGAGCAGGAGTACCAGTAGTCGTGGGTGTTGGATGTCGGAATTCACCTACAGTGGTCATGCCACAGATTGGTTGCAGGGCAGACTATCACGGATGAGAGGCAGTGGTGCCAATGTTGCTGCTTCTGCTGTCGGGGCCACCAGCAGGAGGGTACGGGCTCTCAGGAGCCGGCAGTTTCCAGCATTGATCACTGTGCTGAGAGGATCCCTCAAGGTGATGGAGGTGTGCTGCAAAGTTTCTTTACAGTGTTGAGTCACGTCAGCACAAGTACTGGTCCTCAACCACCGTGTTTCTTTACAGGCGTAGAGCCTCTAGCCCTCAGGGAGGTTGGTAGCAATTGATGACGGCTGGAAGGAATCTGGGGTGTCTTGGAGGGTTTGTAGGTTTCAGGAAGGACAGTCGGTCTGGTTGTCGAGTCAGTTTGCAGCTGGCAAGGTTTTTGCTGGTTTCTGTTGCAGCAGGGCTCAGTTCCTGGTCTGTTAGCGGTCTTCTTCTGTTGTCTTCTTTTCATCCATCAAATCAGGTACTCAGGGAGCCACCTAAATACTGAATTTAGGGGAGTTTTCAGGGGTTATGGGGGCTAAGTAGTAGCCAATGGGCTGCCTACCTGTAGGGTGCCTACACCCCCTTTATGCTCACCCCACATGGGGGTCAGCATACCCGGACTCCTAATAGACTACTATCCACATGCTCAAGGTGGCAGATAGTGAAAAGTGGGGTCTGCCTCATCAGCCCCACCTGAGGCGGGGTCCAGGGTGAAGGTAGACCCACCTCCTACTTTACCTAATTTTCCTGCCAGTTCTCCCACAGTATGTGGAGCAGGACCCAGGGGTTGCCATCTGCGTCTAACAGCAGAGTGCTTGGGGCCGGGCTCAAAGGCGGCATGTCTTTTGAAGTACCATCTTCAGCCGCAGCAGATCCTGACGGGGGAAAGGTGTGACCATCTCTGCCTAAGAGCAGACTACAGGGAGCGACTGAGAAGGGATTAGGTGAGACTATGGCACGTTGATAGTGAACTTCAGGAAGTGCAAGAAGTCCACCGTAGTCTGAAGGTGGGAAGACGACCACCTGGGGCGAGCTCCCTTCAACAGTCAGTCGTGGAGATAGAGAAAGACTGGTACCTCTGAACGCCGCAGATGAGCTGCAACTGCTGCCATCACCTTGGTGAACACCTGAGGAGCACTGGTAAGACAAAAAGGGGGCACAGCAAATTGAAAGCGCTAGTGAACCGCAGGTAACGTCTGTGGGCAGGCAGGATGGGAATGTGGAAGTGCAACGCAACCATACAGTCTTTCAAGACCAGGGCAGACAGGACTTGAGAGAGAGTAAGAATTTCTTTGTTTTCAGGGAGAAATTTAGAGGGTGCAAATCTAGGATTGGATGAAGGCCTCTGTCCTTTTTGGGCACCAGAAAGTAACAGGAATAACAACCACGACCTACTTCTGATGCCAGCACGCTCTCTATGGCTCCCTTGGCCAAAAGAGCCTGCCCTTCCTGGCAGAGTAATGAGATGTGGTCCTCCATCAATCTGTTGCAAGTAAGCGGCACTAGTGCGGCCAGGTGCAGAGGTGCAAAACAGCGTTGGGTGCCCAATGGCACTCTATGGGGATCGTCTTCGCGTAAAGAGTCTGGAGGCTTGCACTGGGTGGTTAGTCAGGCCTCACTATGCTCGAGGACGTAGGGACACCTTTACTCCTCTCCTCCAATGCTCAGGGGCTACTGGTGCAGAGATATCTTTAGACGTTGGGGTTTTTCTTCCTGGGAGCAGTCACAGTAGAGGGGGGCATGTGTGTAGAGGCAGCAGGTATCGGAGATTTCAGTGGGGGTAAAACCACAGTCGACTCGGTCTCTGGAGGGCTGGGGGACCACGATGACACTGTTGGCCCACTTCAACTCAGGCTTCGACCGACGGGTGCAGTGGTGTATTCAGGCATCGGTTTCTGTGGTCACAAAGTCCTCACGGGAGGTTTTGGATGCCTGCAGGTTGCAGGGAAGCAGGTCCACTACTTCTAGGGAGATCTTGTTTACTGGGTGAAGTACTGGCCAGTCTCCCGGGCTTTGGGGATCCAGCAGCTGCAGGACAAGTCGACATTTGGCACAACTGTCGAAGTCAGCAGGCAGTCAGGCAGGGTTGGCGCTAGTTCAGTCGCTGGGTCTACAGTTCTTGCAGGATGAGACTCTTCACGTCCTTCTTTGTCTTTCAGGTCGACAGGATCTGATTTCCTGGTGCCAAGGGCTCCCCTAAATATAACATTTGTGGCCGTTAAGGGAATGTGGGGTGGTAGCCAATTGGATGCTGATCCCTTGGGGTCACTACGCCACATATATGACCAACTCCTGTGGGAAGTGGGCATAACCCTGTCCCAGAGTTCCTAAGTGTGCCAACACAAATGTGACCACTTCTGAAAAGGAACACCCACATCAGGTTAGGCCACATTGGGTTAAGCCACATTAGGGGTGGTACTAGCCTGGAGGTGGACATGCCTACCCGACTAGCTAATTTCCAGCCTGTCCAGGTGCCAGGTGCCAAAGGGCCCTGGACAAAGAGGGGCCGGCCTCTTCTCCTGTGAGGGCCGCCTGATTCGCATTTCAAAGGCAGGCCCTTCTTTGAAGCTCGCCAGCCTAGAAGTGCTAATCAGTAGGTCATCCTGAGGGAGGGGGTGTGAACACCTTCTTCCCGTGCAGGCTTGGTTTCTGACCTACTGAGAGCTAAGGCCCTCACCCTGGGAGGGCAGAAATCTGTCTCAGGTGGCAGGCTGGCAGAAACCAGTCAGCCAACACACCAGTGGCTGGTAGGTTTTCAGGGGCACCTCTAAGGTGCCCTCTGTATGGATGTATTCACAAATCCATCACTGGTATCAGGGTGGGTTTGTGAACATGAGATGTTTGATACCAAACATCCCTTTTTTCAGTAAAGCCATCATGTAGCTGGGGAACGCCTATTCACTCATGTCCAGCACATATTCTAAAATGGCTTCCCTGTTCACTTGCACTGGCAGTAGTGGGATTTACCAGCACTGGGGCATATCTGCTAATGCAGGTATGTGATCACACGTAAAACTAAGCACCCTTGCCTTAGGGCTGTAAGGCCTGCTGTAGGGGTGACTTACAAGTACTACATACAGTGTTAAGGGACATAGCACATAGGGATGTGTGTCAGGTCGTGTTTTCACTTTTGTCTGCACCAAAACACGCAGCCTGTGATAGTAGCCCTGCAAGAGTTTAGCGAGGGGTCCTTTAGGGTGGCACAATTTGTGTTGCAGCCATTGGGGGGGACCTCTTTAGTACCTCAGGCCGACAAACCGGAGGTACCATTTACTAGGGACTTATTGAGAGTGCTAAAGGTACTGCCAATTGGTGGAAGAGTTTTGGGGAAGATCTGGCACTGGGGACCTAGTTAACAGAAACCCAGTGCACTTCTAGTCGAATTCGCATCATGTACCAGGCAAAACGTGGGGGTGGCCATGTCAACAAGCAAAGACATAGCCAATAAGTCTCGCCTTTGGGACCTTACAAGTGTTTTGCCGCAGATACTCCTGGGTGTTGTGCTGCCAGGGATTGAAGAGCTATACAATTGCTACAGGCTGGGTCATGCAAAGTGATTTAGGAATACATGCTTGCCTCAGAAAACATTTATGGACATAATCAACTTTGTTGAAATGTGACATACTGGCTAAATAACAAAACTTTTGTGGGCAACATTGCATCCACAAAGTACCGGTGCTTCCCTTTTCCAAAACAAATATGGCATTCTAAAAGGCATGCTTCGCTTTTGTCAATGGAACTGAGAGACAGGGAGATAAAGTCATTTACCAGGCAAGGATCACACAATGCGTTCACACAGGTCTCATGTTGTCTCATGTCAGTCTTAGTTAGAGTGTTTATTTTTCTTTCGTTCTTTGTGATCTACCATTGGTTGCTCTGCACTTACAAAGTAGAAGCTATAAGTACTATAATGCAAAGGGAAAAAACAGGACAGGCACTTCAATCCAACATGAGAAGATAGGAAGGGATCCGGGGAAAGGAAAAAGTCTACAAAAGAAATAAAAAGCAATGTGCCTGCGCAAGAAGAGACCAGAAAAACACAGCAAAAGATGCAGTGTGATAACATTGCTACCTCTCAGAATATAAGTGCAAAGTTTACAAAAGTGCAACAGCATTTAAACCTGTAATATCCCACACACACCTATCACCAGCCTACCCTTGCCATATGTTGAGGCAAACGCACATGTAAACATGCAACTGAGCTACGAGTGAACCGCGGCAGAAAACAGAAGCATATGTTTCCCACATCCTCTTCACAGATGTTACTCACCAGGGTTGGAAGTCTGCAGCAGACATTAAAATGTGGGCTCTGTGCTGCTGCTGTCCGCCCTCCATGACAAAAGTGGTTTAAAAGCCACTTCTCTGAAAGGAAGTAAGTGCAAACAGAGCTTGCCTGCAAGCTTGTGATAATGCTGTGCATGCACGCAGGGAGGGCTGGGCTCCCAGCCTGACCCGGGGCAAAGGGGTAGCACCACCACCCATGGGGCACCTCGGCAAATAACACCTGCTCAAAAGTGGTTGCCATGCAGCACGGTGCTGATAAAACTGTTGCAGCAGTGCACATGTGTAAGATAGGAATACCAAATCTCAGCTGGAAAAAAACTTTTCAACAGGGGGTGATATCTGACTGGATACCGGGAATGGTCCAAGTCTGAAGTCTCTAAGTCTGAGCATTCTGAAAAAGGGACTCAGACATGGCAAAACAATGTGTTGAGTCAGGATCACACACTGATGCATACTGGAGAAGCATGAATTAGAATTCAGGATCAAAGAGGACATCTTCTGACACCGGTGCAAGGAGATCCTTTAAGAACTACAATGAACAGTTTAACCATGCATTTATTCTGTAGCGCTATTAACACCAAGCTAACAGTGAGTGGGGTCCTTGTGCTGAACACGCACCAGTTTACACTGGTCAGGGGAAGGGTTGAAGCAACTCGAGGGCGGGGAGAGAAACATGGAAGAAACAGAGGAGTAGGAAAATTAGAGGGGCGAGAGGGGGCAGAGAACCAGAGGTGCAAGAGAGGGCAATACAGATTTGGGCTGCACGGAAACACACAGCCTCATGGAGCGCAGGGGTTACAGAGAAGTCTACGATGGGAGAGAACAAGGGGGGGCATGTGCAGAGAAGCACATCTGGATAATACTACTTATCTTAAGCGGCTCAAACAGGAAAGCTCCGGCGAAATTAGATGAAGTACATTTGTGTTGCAACAAAGGCTAAACCTAATTAAGGAGTGCGCAGAAACTAAACATATGGCCAATAGTGAAAGGATCCATGTAGCAGGGCAGTCTCTGGGGCGGGAACAAAACAGCCAAAGGCGGAACAAATGTAAAGCATCTACTAAACAAACCATTTGAATTTGGGAAGGCAGGCCAAGGGACTAATGAAAGTGGTGGGCATGGTGAAAGTCCACCAACATAGATACAGCCTGTCGAGTGACAGCACAAGCGACCTAAAAAAGGGGTACTTTCCTACAGATTCCCTGTCCAGGGAGTGGTAAGGAATTGTAGGAAGCTGGCTCTGTATATACTATACTAAAATGAGGTGTAGGGTGCACAGACTCCAGTGGAATCCCAAAGGTAGGCAGAGGTAAAATGAGATAGCACCTAACTCTCTATTTGTGGTAGTGTGGGCGAGCAATAAGGCTTTATCCAAGGGTAGTGTTAAACATTTGTTGTAGACACTCAATCAACAAATGCTGTCACACACTCAAAGACTGAACTCAGACCAATTTTGATGTATAAAAAATATTGTTAAGTTATTTTATTTCTAGAACCAAGCCAAGCCTGGCACAGTTAAGTGAAATAAATGCTGTGCAAAATATTATGCAGTGTTTACAAGTTAATGCAAGTTCAAATGAAGTTGTTAGAAATACAGGTAAGTCAAGGTATTGAAATTACTGTACAGATTACGCTTAAATTACTTTGAAAGTTGCTTTTTTCTACTCAGTATGATATGCCTAGATATCACACTGGGACATTTCCTAGAGCAATGGTAAGTACAATTGTTTTGCACAATTGTAATTTTTCAGGTTACCCTACAAATCAACTCCACACTTAGAAACTTTTTCAGAGAAAAAACAGTCAATAGGTTCCCAGGGAGAGGAATGAAGTTAACGGTTACCAGGTAAGTTTGGGGTTGAGTTTTTGGGGTTAGAACAAGGGTTAACCCAAGGTCAAGGATGCACTCTTGTTACACCCTCAGCGGGACTAGGACGGCCGGGTGCAGAGTGTTGAGGCTAAATGTTATCCAATGGGGGATAGGTGGCCTTGGGTTGGGCTGCTCACAAGCAGGTCACAAGGTTGTGGGAGCAAAGCTCCGGGGGTTTAGCTTAGGGCAAAAGGGGGTATTCGGTTTAGCACCCAAAGTACACCCGCAGCGGTGCAGGGGCAGCTGTCTGCAGGGTGCTGTTTTGGTGTCGGGTGCCCTTTTGATTTCAATAGGGATTCTCCAGTTTCAACAAAGACTGCAGGCTCGGGGACAAAGATCTTCTGGAGGTGACCACTGGTTGGAGAGGTAAGTTGGCATGCCTGGGGATGCTGGGACTCCGTCGGTTGGGACTCCTAAGGCCGTGGGACTTCAGGTGCAGGGGTGTCTTTAGGCGTGGGATTTTCTTACCAGCTCCGGTCGCGGTCAGGGGGATTCTCCAGAAAGAGGATGCAGACTTCACTGGGAGATTCGAGGCAGGTCAGAGATCACCAGATCTCAGGTCAGGATCACCGAGGATCGTGATGTTGGGCTACTTGAACTTGGGCCGTGGTTGTCGGGTGCAGCACGGTGCAGACTCACAGATTTGGCTGGAGCCTGTGAGTGAGCAAATCCGGTGCCAACAGGACACAATCTTTGGGGTAAAAGGCAGGGCAGGTCCTCCAGGTTCTCAAGGTTGCTGGCTGGAGGACACACCGTGATTTCGCTGGAGCAGGTTTGAGGTGGGGGCAGGCCGGGAGGGCCGGGGCCAAGTCAGTGGGCGTCCTCCTCTTTTAGTTCAGCATGGCTCTTCAGTCCCTCTTTTCTTCTGGGCGATTCTTGTCTGAGGAGACAAGGTTCGGGGTAGCCCCCAACTACTAGAATTAGGGGCGTTACAGGTAGGTAACGGTTGGGACAAATGGGTCCCTTCCTTGGGGTGGGTACACCCCCCATTATGTCACCCTCCAGTGGGAGGGGGGCATATGCCTCACCCTGGTTGGCTGGGTCCCCCCCATCGCCAAGATGAGAGTTGTGCTTCACCTCGCCTCCCCCACCTGAGGAGTCGGTTTGGCAAAGGTGGGCACACCTCCTTTCCTCACTTGGTTTTCCCGCCGATTCTCCCGCCCAAAGTGGGGGTCAGAACCGGTGGGGGCCAGTTGCTGGAAGCAGCAAAAGGCCTGTGAAAGCTCACAAAGGCGCAAGCCTTTGAAGCTTCCCCTTTGTGGACCCTGCCCATCCTGTGGGAGGAGGCTTGGCACCTCGTCCCATGATATGCATGGTTTCCAACCCCCGAGAACAGCAGGTTTTCGACCCAGGGGTCAAGAAACATGTCTGGTGGTGGCAGCTGGCGAGCAGCCACTCAGCCTGGACGCTAGTGTTAGGTCATTCTTCTCTAAGATGCCCTCTGTGTGCATTTTTCATTAAATCCCACACTGTTATCAGTGTGGGTTTAATGTGCTGAGAAGTTTGATACCAAACTTCCCAGTTTACAGTAAGGCCATTATGGTACTGGGGAGTTCGTAATGACAAACTCCCCGCACCATATACTCTTAATGGCATTACTGCACTTACAATGTCAAAGAATGGACTTAGACGGGGGGCGTGGCTGAGCAGTCGACGAAGATGGCAGCACGGTATTGAAGCTACGGTGCCCACCGGCTCTATTTTTAACAAAACCGCCCTGATCCACCATTGGAAATGCCATGCTTTGGTCGCCCTACACTGCAACGACTCTGCTGAAGGCGGCGAGATCCTGTGTTACTCCGAATCCCGCTGCGGAGAGGGGAGGTGTGTGGACATCCAGCCAGCCTCGGAGGCCCCACGGTAATAGGGACCCCGGGTGAGCCTGAGGCCGGAGCTGCGGTGCACCGCTGGGCCCCCTGCTTACCTAGATCGTTACTTCTGGAGGCACGAGGGATATCATCGCTGGGACTGCTGCAGTCAACGTCGGAGGCCATCTGCATATGTGACCTGGGTGAGTCATCCAGGTGGGGATGCGGCGCGCGTGGCCCCAAGGTCCACGTGGGCCAGATCCCACCCCGCCTCGCCCCCACCTTGGACAGAACGCCATCCCTGCTGGTCCACGGGCCAGCCCTGTGCTATTGCACACGTACCACGCGCGCCCTCCATCCAGGTGCAGAGCTCATGAGTCACTTAGGAAAGAGGCCCTGAAGCTGGCTACGTGGGCGACGAGTGGCGCTGGTTGGGGCCCACATTTCCCTGCTGTACAGAGGCTGAGCACGGCCATTCCGAAGCTGGGGCCCAAACAACAAAGACACAAACCTCCTGGGATGTGAGCGCTGCAGTGTCTTTGCGAGGCTACGACGTCAACCAACTCTCCTCCCTCATCTGGTGCGTGCGGCTCCGCGAACTGCCAGGTACAAGGAGTGGGGTACTTGCGGACTTCCACCTCTCCCTCCTCCACCTAAGGTCAAAAAGCCAACTGCAGCGCTGCGGACTAGGAGCGGTGGGGGACCAGGGGACCAGTTGTATGCCTTCCTTCTCTGCCTCCCTCATATTCATCTGTGCCGGTTAGGCCCGCGCTCGAGGGAGGGTACCAGCTAAATCTTGTGAGTGACCTCCCCTTGGCCTGCTGACCACTGAACCCTAGCCCTTGCAATCCGAAGCAGAGACAGCCTGATACCCACCTATCCCCTTGGGACTTACCCTTCTCTGGGATTTCGCTGAACTTCTGCTGCCCCGCGGTGGCTGGCATCATCATGCCTACCTTAGTTCACTGCGACGATTCCACCACATTATCACTACAGGGGTGTGCTGATAACCTTGTTTGCACTACAAACATGGGACGGGGGGACCCAAGGCAGAGAGGCTGACCTTTGACAAGCTGGGCACATTGGAGCGCCCAGACCAAAGTCTTAATAAAGATGGCGAGTCGGAACAGAATGTACAGCCTTCCCCCTAGAGGGCGCGGCAGCTAGAATGGCAGAGCTCCGTGCTGGATTTCGTGCAATGGACTCTAGATTTCACTCCCTCACCTAAAGGCTGGACAGAATGGGAGACACCCAGCTTGATGAAGCGGAGCAACGATTTCTGCTCATGAAGACCAGGCTAAGGACACTACCCGCGACTTGAGAAAATGGAGCGACTGTTTAAGGCCATAGCCATTAAAAATGAGGATTTAGAGGCCCGGTCACGAAGAGAAACAACATTCGTATCCAGGGTCTTGCAGAATCTACTTACACAGGACGCCCTGAGCTATTTGTCGAATCACTACTTACCGATCTATTTGGAGTGGAGAAATTCTCCAAGACCCTTATTGTGGAAAGAGCACACAGATCCCTGGGCCCTCTCCACCCCCATCCCCACCCCCCCCACGAAGCCCGACCGGGGCCTATAATCGCCTGTTTGCTCAATTACAGGGACAGCGACAGGATCCTTCGCCTGGCCCGAGAAATGCGCCGGTGTAATATCAAGGCTTGGTACTCGCCTTCTATCCAGACCACACGGCCGCAGTACAAGAAGCCTGTGGCAAATTTTCAGATGCCAAGCTGCAGCTCAGCAAAATCGGTCTAAAGTATGCTATGCTGTACCCTGAATGACAGTGGGCGACAAACCAAGCCGATGTACTGGCCTTCTGCAAACAGCAACAAAGCAGGAACCGTAGAAGCCCTACCAACTCCTCTGGACATTCCTCCCCTGAACGACAACTGGCTGCGAGTGCTAAGCTCTTTCCCTTGGGGTGATAGCCCCATGGACCCCTTTCACCTTAATATTGAACACTCATCAAGAACTAAATAACGACAATGGCGTCTTCAAGTATTATTACTGTTTTTGTATTCCTCTTCTGCAAGTTGCATAGTTTCAGAAATGGGCGTAGGGCTCCCGAGGCGTTGTCCGTCCCCCACGGATGACTCTGAATGACTTGTTTTTGAGACATCTTTGTTTCGTGTTGAGATATTGGGTATTCGCCAGACCCTTGAGCTCTAGAGTGGGTGGAGGGTGGGAGGAGTTGTTTTAGGGGGTTTTCTCTTTTGAATATTCTTCTTTCTGGCTCTATCTGCCCTCTTTAATCTCTTCCCTTTCGGTTCCTCCTCTCTCCATATGCAGCACATTACATACACTACATTGGATGTACACACACAAACATACAATCTACCCCATGGCACTGATCTCTGGCACTAATGTGGAGGCCGAGTTAAATACCTGGAACGTGCGGGGACTTAATCTCAGGAAATGCAAACTTGGGCTAGCCTAGAGACATAGCGTCAAAATAGCATTTTTACAAGAAACCAACCTCCCCCCACATACCTCCGCCTATTCGCTTCCTCTTTGGGGCCCCATAGATATTTCTCATGCCAAGGAACCTATTCCCGTGGAGTCTGCCTCCTTATTCACCGCACCCTCTCCTTCATGCACAAACTTGCAGTGTCAGATGCGCAAGGGAGGTACCTTTTAGTGGTAGGAACACTGCTAAGCAAAGTAGTCATGCTTCTCAACATCCACGCACCTAACACAGATGACCCCACTTTCTTCTCCGATCTCCATACTCTGCTTGAACACCATGAGTATGACACTGTTCCTTGGCAGAGATCTGAATGTAAGGCTTGATCCCAGCTGCGACTCCTCTAGCCCTGTGCAAAACAAAACCGCGTGCCTGTCGGGCACTCCGGGACCAAACACAAGCTCTTACTCTACGCGACGTATGGCGCACACACCATCCAGATACACCAAGAAAGTTTCATTTAGCACCAGATTCGACCTGGACACGAATAGACTACTGGTTTACCAACGCACTTGGTTGTCAGTGGGCCAGTGACATAGAAACTCTACCCCATACCCTGTCAAACCATGCTCCAGTACTTCTCCATCTAAATATTCCACATTATATCGGGTGGGAGCACAGATGGTCATTCCCGGCCACAGCTCAGTTCCACAGTATGCAACACTATGGGACGCCTTCAAGGCATACATCCGCGGTATTTGCATATCCAAACAGGCCGGGGGCGTGCGCTCAATACGTGGTAGTCTTGCCAGAGTTGAAACCAAATTGACATGCCTGGACAGTCTACCCATGACATCAAGCACTCTTGACAAACGCAACGCCCTCATACTTGAATTTAATGAACACGCAGATAGAGAAGCAACTTTATTGGGCAAATACCATGCGGCGCGTAGATATAGAGAGGGGGAGCGCCCCGGCAGGACTCTTGCGAGATTGGTGTGACCCCCCAGGGAGCTGGGCATATCTTGGCGCTGGGACGACCTGGCAACTCTACAGCTATTGACAATGCAGATATAATGACATAGCCAATTTAATTATATTGGTCTCTATATGCGACCGAACTGCCCGCAGGTTTTACACAGCACCTCACCTACCTGGAGGAGATCACAATGGTATGGTTAATTACAGGGCAGGCACAATTTCTAAGTGAACCCTTTACCGTCGAGGAGATTACCCAGGCCATAGACGCCCTAGACGGATCGAAGGCCCCTGGCCTTGATGGTCTGTTGGTGGTTTTCTACAAGACATTCAAACAATCATAGCACCGCATCTTCTCAAGGTACATGCTGAAGTGCTCAAAAAAGGCACTCTTCCCCCAATCAATGAGGGAAGCAGCCATACCCTCTTGTTAAAACTGGGTAAGGAACCCACTAATCGCACCCCATATCGCCCCATCACCATAATTAATTTGGAAAAAAAAATATTAGCCACCAGACGGTCATTGCTATTGGACTAAATCCTCTCACCGGTGCAATCAGGCTTTATTCCACACAGATCCACTGCCTTGAATCTCTGGACTGTGTTCTCAGTGATAAATAGGATATCGCCGACCGTCCTAGCAGCAGTGGCCCTTCTAGACGCAGAGAAGGCCCTCGACTCTCTGGAATGGCTATTTCTCATTGCCACGCTTCGTAAGCTTAGTATCCTGGCAACTTTTATAGCTATGATTGCTCTGTTATACTCCTCCCCTATGGCCAGACTTAGAGTGAACAGCCCTCTCCTCTCCCCTCCCCCCCCCCTTTCCGGTCTCACATGGCACTCGCCATGGCTGCTTCTCATCCCCCTCACTTTTTATAGTGGCAATGGATCTCTTGGTCAGGCATCTACAAGAAAAACACATGTTTCGAGGCCTCGAATTCCCCTCATTGCCTCTGCTACTATCCATGTACGCAGATTACATCCTGCTCTTTATTAGAGACCCCAGTACAAATCTACAACCTCTCATGGACGAGATATGCCGCTTCGGCGAAATGTCCGAGCTGCGAATTAACTGGGAAAAATCGGAACTCATCCCGATCACTGACTCGAATACCCCGACAGGAGACGGCATTACCCTCTGATTGGCGGGGGTTACTACTACAAATACCTGGTATTTGCTTTACATAGCACCAAAGAACAAGTTATCCGCCTTAACTATGGGCCAGCCATAGAGTTGCTTGCTTCGCCGATCGAACTATGGATACTGCTGCCGTTATCCCTGGCCAGACGCAGTGCCCTCATTAAAATGATTGTCCTCCCCCGATTCCTGTACCTGTTTGTTAACATACCAATCCCATTAACTAAGGCCTTCTTCACACAGTTCTGTGGCTTACTCATTCAACTGGTCTGGGCGGAGGCCTGGGACACCCTTACGCTACCCTATGAATGGAGGGTGTGAGAAAGTGGCTCTGTATATACTGTTCACAAATAGGTACAGGGTGTACAGAGTCCACAGTCCACAGAGGTTTAGCAGAGGCTATAGTGAGTTATAACCTTACTCTCTAAAGTGGTAGCTCGGTCGAGCAGTAAGGCAGTATCAGAGGACGGTGTAAAGCATTTGTTGCACACACTCAGCCAGCAAATGGTCTCACACACTCAATAACTGAACTCTAGGCCAATGGTTTATTTATAAAAAATATAGGCTTGTTTTATTTTAGAACCAACAATGGGTATTAAAATATACTTTCTCAGAATGAGATGCTTTATATAAATACTTTTGCAATATGCAATTGACTTTTGTAGAAAGTTACAAGTGGTTGCAATAGGCAACACAATTTTAAACACAATAATGCATTGAGTTCAATGGAAGTTTCAAGTTATTTGCAACAGATTACTTTTAGGATTACTTTTGGAATTCCAGGACTGGATCCTAGATTCAGCCCTGGGTCAGTACTTGGAATCAAGCGATAAAAGTCAACTTCATTACCGTTATGATTTTTAGACAATATTTAGCGGTTTTAAAAGTTGACACTTAGAAAATATTTCCTAGAAAACAGTCAATGATTCCCTAGGGCAGAAAATTCAAGTTGCAGTTATAGTATGTTCTCGTTACTTTTGTAATCCAGTACTGGGTACCTAGACTCAGTACTAAGACCTTTATCCAAAACAGGCAAGTATTACGTTTTCAGAATTTATACGATGTTTAAAGAATATTTAATTTTTGCAGAAATTGACACTTAGAAGAAATTTCACAGAAAAACAGTCAATGATTTCCTATGGGAGAAAATTGGGTTACTGGTAAGTACAGTTGTGTTTTTCAGAGTCAGTGCTGGGCACCAAGATCCAGCACTGGGAGCTCACCTAAGAGCAGGTGAGTATTTTCGATTTCGTTACTCGGCTGATTTTTGATGAATATTTTAAGTTTTGAAAAGTCCACACTTCGAAGAAATTTCAGGAAAAGCCAGTCAATGTTACCCTATGGAGAAAATTGAGTTATCGGTTTAAAGGTAAGTACTCGACTGGCAGAGTTAAGGTTCTGGGCATAGACTCGGGGGTCTCCCAGCGTCAGGTAGGTACAGTTGGTTCACCCTCAGCGGCACAAGGGCGGCCGGGTGCAGAGAGAGTTAGGCCCAATGTTATCCTATGAGAGGTAGGGGGGGCCTTGGTTGGTGGCTGCTGACTAGCAGGCCACGCGGCTGTAGGAGCTGGGCTCCTGGTCACTTACTCAGGGCAAGTGGGGAAGTAGATAGGTGTAGAGGTTGCACTGCCAGGGCCACTCGGGCAGCTGGGTGAAGGGTGCTTTTGAGCCTTCGGGCGCTGAATTGATTTCAATGGGAACTCTCCGGTTTAGAAAAAGACTGCAAGCTCAGGGACGAAGATTCTTCAGGTGCCACCACCACTTCAATAGGTAAGTTGGGTAGTTGGAGGATAGGTAGGTACCCCGGGATTGGGCACAGGGGGCCGCGGGGCGCCAGGTGCAGGGGTGCCTCTTGGTGTCGGGAAATCTTACCCTCTGTTGATCGCGGTTGGGGGGGGCACCTGGTTCTGTGGCTGCAGGCTTCTTCAGGAGTGTCGAGGGAGGTCCTTGGGTGCCAGACTCTGGGTCACAGTCGCCGTGGGGTCGTCCTCGTGGTCTTTGTTCACTCCGGCAATAGGCCAGGCTTGGAGGGTGAAGAGTGTGAAGGGTTCGCGTTTCCGGGCTGCTGCCAGGGATTAGAAGTAGATTTTGAGTAGAACCTCTACTCATGGGAGTCCCAGGGGTTTAGAGTCAAAAGGTAGCCAGGTCCTCCGGGGTTTGTGAGGTTGCTGGCCACAAGAGATGCCGGGTTAGAGCAGGAGCAGGTTCGAGGGTCGACAGGCCGGTAGGGCTGGGGCCAAAGCAGTTGGTGTCTTCCCCTTCTTAGCAGCTGCAGGGCAGGTCTTCTTTCTTCTAGCTCTTCTTCGGATTTCGGAATCTGGAATCTGGGGAAGGAAGGTTCAGGATGCCCCTAAATACTAGATTTAGGGGCGTTACAGGTAGGTGAAGGGCAGGGACCAATGGGTCCCTGTCCTGGGGTGGGTACACCCCCTATCCTGCCTATCTCCTGTGGGAGGGGGGCAGTAGCCTAGTCCTGATTGGGCAGGGCTTCCCATCTTCAAGATGGCGAGAGCCCGGAGATGTGCTTCACCTCGCCTCCCCCACCTGAGGGGTGGGGTTGGCAGGCTGGCACATCCCCTGTCCTTATTTGGGGTTTCCGGCTAAGCTTCCCGCCAGAGTGGGGGGTTGCAGTGGCCTGGGGAAGCTCACAGAGGCGGCATGCCTTTGAAGCTTCCCCCTGCCCATCCTGGGGGAGGAGATTTAGCACCTCGCCCAGGATGTGCATTGTTGCAGGTCCAGGAGAGCAGGGGCTCTCCTACCCAGGGGTCCAGCAACATGTCTGCTGTGTGGCAGCCTAGGTAGCCTCAGAACAGACGTGGATTGTAAGTTAGGTTTTAGGGGGCATCTCTAAGATGCCCTCTGGGGTGCTTGGTACATTAAATCCCACACTGGCATCAATGTGGGTTTAACGTACTGAGAAGTTTGATACCAAACTTCTCAGTCTTCAGTGTTGCCATTATGGTGCTGTGGAGTTCGTGTTTGACGAGCTCTCAACACCATGTACTCTTAAATGGCAGCACTGGACTTACAGAACCCAGGAATGGACCTGGGTACTGTAGGGGCACAGGGCTCCTGCGCCCACACCATTGGCATAGGGCACCCAGCTAGAGGGGTGGCTGATGTATGCCATGGCAGTGTAGGTGGTGGGCATGGCACACAGGGATGTGTGCCATGTCGACTCTTTGTTTTGTCTTGCACCCAGACACCCAGCCTGCAAGGGCAGTGTGTGTGTGTAAGGGTACAAGGCCTCTAAGGGTGGCACAATGAGTGCTGCAGCCCTTAGAGGCCTTCCCTGGTCACAAGGCCCTGGGTACCTAGGGTACCATTTACCAGGGGCTGACATGTGGGCCAGGGTTTGCCAATTTGTGTCTTTAGGGAAGGAACATAGGCCCTGGGAACCTGATTGGCAGGAGTCCAGGGCACACTCAGTCAAAGTACATTCAGCAATTCAGCAAAAAGTGGGGGCATACCATGCAAGAAAGATGGCACTTTCTCACACAACCCCCCCCCCCCCCCCCACACCCCAAACGAAAGGTGATGAGACTAACCTTGCCCTATGGAGTCTTCATTGTCTAAGTGGAAGAACCTGGAAAGTCCATCTGCATGGGCAGTCCCTGGTCTGTGTTCCACTTCAAAGTCCATTCCCTGTAGGGAGATGGACCACCTTAGTAGTTTTGGATTTTCCCCTTTCATCTGCAATAGCCATCTGAGAGGTCTGTGGTCAGTTTGAACCAGGAAGTGAGTACCAAACAAGTATGGCCTCAGCTTCTTCAGGGACCAAACCACAGCAAAGGACTCCCTCTCAATGGCTCTCCAACGCTGCTCTCTGGGGAGTACCCTCCTGCTTATAAAAGCAACAGGTTGGTCTTGGCCTTCATCATTGGTCTGGGATAGGACCACTCCTATCCCTAGCTCAGAGGCATCAGTCTGCACTATGAACTGCTTTGCATAATCTGGAGCTTTTAGAATTGGTGCTGAGCATATTGCTTCTTTCAGGGTGTCAAAAGCCTTTTGGCAATTAACTGTCCAGTTAACCTTCTTGGGCATCTTCTTGGAGGCGAGTTCTGTGAGGGGGGTCACAATGGACCCATATCCCTTCACAAACCTCCTGTAATACCCAGTCAAGCCAAGGAATGCCCCGACTTGGGTCTGGGTTGTTGGAGCTATCCAGTCCATGATGGCCTGGATCTTGGGTTGTAAGGGTTGTACTTGGCCTCCACCTACAAGGTGGCCCAAGTACACCACAGTGCCCTGCCCTATCTAGCATTTGGATCCCTTGATAGTGAGACCTTCTTTTTTCAGAGCCTCTAAAACTTTCCCAAGGTGGATCAGGTGATCCTGTCAGGTGGAGCTAAAAACAGCAATATCATCAAGATAAGCCGCACTAAAGGATTCCAGGCCAGCCAGGACATTGTTCACCAACCTCTGGAAGGTGGCAGGGGCATTCTTTAGCCCAAAGGGCATTACAGTAAACTGATAATGCCCATCAGGGGTGGAGAATGCTGTCTTTTCTTTTGCTCCTGGGGCCATGCCAATCTGCCAGTACCCTGCAGTTAAGTCAAAGGTACTGAGGAATTGGGCTGCCCCTAATTTATCTATCAGCTCATCTGCTCTTGGCATAGGGTGAGCATCTGTCTTGGTGACAGAGTTGAGCCCTCTATAGTCCACACAGAACCTCATCTCTCTCTATTCACCTTGTTGATGAGGTTTGGGGACCAGAAAAACTGGGCTAGCCCAGGGGCTCTCAGAGGGTTCAATGACCCCTAACTCCAGCCTCTTGCTGACCTCAGCTTTGATGCTTTCCTTGACTTGTTCTGACTGCCGATAGATTTTGTTCTTGACAGGTGCACTGTCACCAGTGTCCACATCATGGGTACACCAGTTTGTCAGACATGGGGTCAGGGAAAAGAGGCTAGCATACAGTTCCAAGACTTGCTTGCAGTCAGTCTGCTGTTGGGCAGAGAGGGTGTCTGAAAAGATCACACCATCTACTGACCCATCTTGTGGGCTGTAGGAGAGGAGGTCAGGGAGAGGTTCACTCTCTGCTTCCTGTTACTCATCAGTCACCATCAGCATGGTGATGTCAGCCCTGTCATTGTAGAGCTTAAGGCGGTTTACATGGATAACCCTTTTGGGTGTCCTGCTAGTGCCCAGGTCAACTAAATAGGTGACCTCACTCTTTCTTTCTAGGATAGGGTAAGGGCCACTCCATTTATCTTGGAGGGCCCTTGGTGCCACTGGCTCCAAAACCCACACCTGTTGCCCAGGTTGAAATTCAACCAGTGCAGCTTTTTGGTCATACCAGTGCTTCTGGAGCTCCTGGCTGGCCTCAAGGTTCTTGGATGCTTTTTCCATGTACTCAGCCATTCTGGACCTTAGGCCAAGCACATAGTCCACTATGTCTTGTTTGGGCTCTTGAAGAGGCCTCTCCCAGCCCTCTATTAAAAGACAAAGCGGTCCCCTTACAGGATGACCAAACAGAAGTTCAAAGGGTGAGAACCTACTCCCTTCTGTGGTACTTCCCTGTAAGCAAAAAGCAGGCATGGTAACAGGACATCCCATCTCCTTTTGAGTTTTTCAGGGAGACCCATGATCATACCTTTCAATGTCTTGTTGAATCTCTCAACAAGGCCATTGGTTTGTGGGTGGTAGGGTGTAGTAAAATTGAAATGCACTCCACACTCCTTCCACATGTGTGTCAGGTAAGCAGACATGAAGTTGGAACCTCTGTCTGAAACCACCTCCTTAGAAAACCCTACCCTGCTGAAAACGCCCAGGAGGGCCTTGGCTACTGCAGGAGCTGTAGTAGTCTTAAGTGGAATTGCTTCAGGGTACCTAGTAGCATGATCCACTACTACTAGAATACATTTGTTCCCTGAGGATGTGGGAGGTTCAAGTGGACCCACAATGTACACTCCTACCCTTTCAAAGGGTACCCCCACCACTGGTAGTGGGATGATAGGGGCTTTGGGTGGCCACCTGTCTTGCCATTGGCTTGACAGGTAACACAGGAGCTGACAAACTCCTTCACCATTTGGTGCATCTGGGGCCAGTAAAAGTGACTCACTAGCCTTTCCCAAGTTTTGGATTGCCCCAGATGTCCAGCTAGGGGGATGTCATGAGCCAAGGTTAGGAGGAACTCCCTGTATTTCTGTGGTACTACCACCCTCCTGGTGGCTCCAGGAGTGGGGTTTCTTGCCTCAGCATACAGTAATCCCTCTTCCCAATAAGCTCTGTGGGTACCACTGACATCTCCCTTTGCTTCTGAAACAGCTTGCTGCCTCAGGCTTTCAAGAGTGGGACAGTCTCGCTGACCCTGGCACAGCTCTTCCCTAGAGGGTCCCCCTGGGCCAAAGAGTTCAACCTGGTAAGGGTCAAGCTCCATGGGCTCAGTTCCCTCAGGGGTATCCAAATCCTCTCCCTGTGGAGAGGGGTCCTGAATGTTTTGCTGTACAGAAGCTGGTTCCCCAGTCTTCTTACCTTTTCTCTTGGTTGGTTGGGACATTATTTCAGGCTCCAGACCTACTTTTTCACCCTTCCTCTTGCTCTGTGTTCTGGTTTGCACACACATCAATTCAAGGATGCCCAGCATGGCTGTATGAGCCTTTAGCTCAACCTCAGCCCAGGCTGAGGTTTCCAGATCATTTCCAAGCAGACATGAAGCTGGCAACTTTGGAGAGACCACTACCTGTTTACCTGTTTCAGGCCAGTAACCCCCCCCCCACCCGCCTAATATCACCATGGCCATGGGATGACTAGTGGTGACACTGTCAGCGTTGGTGACTAGGTAAGACTTCCCAAACAAATATTGCTCAGGGGAAACCAGTGTGTCTTTCACCATAGTGACACTGGCACCTGTATCCCTCAGAGCTTCTACCCTAGTTCCATTCACCCAGGGGTACTGTAAATATTTTTTTAAGTTGGGTGGCCACACAGCTACAGTGGCAAACTCCACTTCTCCCAGGGAGACTAGACATGCTTCAGTGTGTTCCCAGATTTGCTCAGGGTACACTTCTGATCCCATCTGCATACTTGCTGCCCCAGGAGTAGCTGTACTGGGTGCCTTAGGGGCTTTGTTGTGGGGGCAAGATTTAGCTACAGTTAGGTGTCCTGACCTCTTGCAGTTATTACACCAGCCCTTTAAGGTTGAGGCACATAGGGAGTAGTTTGGGTCCCACCCACTTGAACAGGTTTTTGGGGCCCTTTGGAAGACTTAGACTTTTTTATCTTGGGGATTCTCACCACCTTTACCCTGGGGAGGCTTTGTGACCACCTTCTTCTGGTCACCCCCAGTGGCTGTCCTTGTCACCCTAGTCTTGACCCAGTGGTCTGCCTTCTTTCCCAATTCTTGGGGTGAAATTAGACCTAGGTCTACCAAATGCTGATGCAACTTTTCATTTGTGCAGTTACTTAATACATGTTCCTTCATGAATAAATTGTACAATCCAGTAAAATCCTGCAAACCATGTCCAGCTAACCAACCATCCAGTATCTTTACTGAGAAGTCTACAGAGTCGATCCAGGACTGGGTCTGGGTTTTGTGAACCCCCCTGAATATAATTCTATGCTCCTCAGTAGTGAATCCAAATCCCTCAATCAGAGCTTTCTTCATGAGGTGATAGGATCCTGTTTCTGGCCCAGAGAGGGTCAGAAGCCTGTCTCTGCAGTTACCAGAGAACAGTTCCCACAGGAGTGCCCCCCAGAGAGGTTTCTTTACTCTTCTAATGTCACAAGCCCTCTCAAAGGCTGTGAACTATTTGGTGATGTCATCACCTTCCTCAAATTTAGGGACAATCCCTTTGGGGATTTTAAAGGTCAGAAGTTCCCTCCCTATACTTGCTTTTATTATTGCTGCCACCATTGATGGTTGCTAAACCCATCTCTCTCCTTTCTTTTTCTAGAGCCAGGAGCCTGGACTCTAGCTCTAATCTTTTGGCCAGCCCTTATAAAAGGCTGTCCTCTTCACTGGTGGGTCCCCCAGTGATCTCTCTGGTACCAGAGTCACCTGTGTGATCTCTAGGTCCCCAGATGCTAATTCTTGGATTGAAGGGTATGGGGGCCCTCTCCTCCCTAGGGAATAGTGTGTGTGTGTGGGGGGGGGGGGGGGGGGGGGTTATTATCCACCTCCTCTTCTTCCCTTTCCTCATCTGACTCGCCATCACCATGTTCAGATGGGTGGTCCTTAGCATACTCAGCCAAGAGCTCCTGGAGCCCTAATTTGGTTGGATGCAGGCCCATTGGTATATTTTTAAATTTGCATAGGGACCTCAATTCCTTGAAAGACAAGTGTAAGTAAGGTGTGAGGTCGAGCTCCTCCACCAGGTCCATGTTATTATTTTCACTAATAGCTGGGTTTGTTTGAGTCATTCTAACCTGACAGTTCTAATCCTCTACCCTGACTATAGTGACTTATTTTTCCAAAATTCTAATGGGACTTAAGCAAGGCCCTAGCAAGACTTTTAGTATTTTTGGACAAGACCAATCAGAATTCTAAAGGCAATTTTAAGAGTTCTGTCGTGTGATCAGATGGTAACCAAGTAGTCCAACAAATGCAAGTTTGTATCCCACCGCTGACCACCAACGTGAGAAAGTGTCTCTGTATATACTGTTCCCAAATGGGTACAGGGTGTACAGAGTCCACTGTCCCCAGAGGTTTGACAGACGCTAACGTTAGATATAATCTTACTCTCTAAAGTGGTAGCTTGGTCGAGCAGTAAGGCAGTATCAGAGGACAGTGTAAAGCATTTGTTGCACACACTCAGCCAGCAAATGGTCTCACACACTCAATAACTGAACTCTAGGCCAATGGTTTATATATAAAAAAATATATGCTTGTTTTATTTTAGAACCAACAATAGGTATTAAAATATACTTTCTCAGAATGAGATGTTTTATATAAATACTTTTGCAATATGCAATTGACTTTTGTAGAAAGTTACAAGTGGTTGCAATAGGCAACACAATTTTAAACACAATAATGCATTGAGTTCAAAGGAAGTTTTAAGTTATTTGCAACAGATTACTTTTAGGATTACTTTTGGAATTCCAGGACTGGATCCTAGATTCAGCCCTGGGTCAGTACTTGGAATCAGGTGATAAAAGTCGACTTAATTACTGTTATGATTTTTAGACAATATTTTGCTGTTTTGAAAGTGGACACTTAAAAAATATTTCATAGAAAACAGTCAATGATTCCCTAGGGCAGAAAATTCAAGTTGCAGTTATAGTATGTTCTCGTTACTTTTGTAATCCAGTACTGGGTACCTAGACTCAGTACTGGGACCTTTATCCAAAACAGGAAAGTAATTACGTTTTCAAAATTTATACGATTTTTAAAGAATATTTAAAGTTTGCAGAAATTGACACATAGAAGAAATTTCACAGAAAAACAGTCAATGATTTCCTATGGGAGAAAATTGGGTTACTGGTAAGTACAGTTGTAAGTATTTTTCAGAGTCAGTGCTGGGCACCAAGATCCAGCACTGGGAGCTCACCTAAGAGCAGGTGAGTATTTTCGTTTTCGTTACTCGGCTGATTTTTGGTGAATATTTTAAGTTTTGAAAAGTCCACACTTAGAAGAAATTTCAGGAAAAACCAGTCAATGTTACCCTACGAAGAAAATTGAGTTATCGGTTTAAAGGTAAGTACTCGACTGGCAGAATTAAGGTTCTGGGCATAGACTCAGGGGTCTCCCAGGGTCAGGTAGGTACAGTTGGTTGACCCTCAGCGGCACAAGGGCGGCCGGGTGCAGAGAGAGTTAGGCCCAATGTTATCCTATGAGAGGTAGGGGGGCTTTGGTTAGTGGCTGCTGACTAGCAGGCCACGCAGCTGTAGGTGCTGGGCTCCTGGTCACTTACTCAGGGCAAGTGGGGAAGTAGATAGGTGTAGAGGTTGCACTGCCAGGGCCACTCGGGCGGCTGGGTGCAGGGTACTTTGAGTCTTCGGGCGCCCAATTGATTTCAAAGGGAAATCTCCGGTTTGGAAAAAGACTGCAAGCTCGGGGACGAAGATTCTTCAGGTGCCACCACCATTTCGAGGGGTAAGTTGGGTAGTTGGAGGATAGGTAGGTACCCCGGGATTGGGCACAGGGGGGCGCGGGGCGCCAGGTGCAGGGGTGCCTCTTGGTGTCGGGAAATCTTACCCTCTGTTGATCGCGGTTGGGGGGGCACCTGGTTCTGAGGGTGCAGGCTTCTTCAGGAGTGTCGATGGAGGTCCTTGGGTGCCAGACTAGGGGTCACAGGCGCCGTGGGGTTGTCCTCGTGGTCTTTGTTCACTCCGGCACAGGCCAGGCTTGGCGGGTGCAGAGTGTGAAGGGTTCGCGGTTCCGGGCTGCTGCCAGAGATTAGAAGTAGATTTTGAGTAGAGCCTCTACTCATGGGAGTCCCAGGGGTTTAGAGTCAAAAGGTAGCCAGGTCCTCCGGGGTTTGTGAGGTTGCTGGCCACAAGAGATGCCGGGTTGGAGCAGGAGCACGTTCGAGGGTCGACAGGCCGGTAGGGCTGGGGCCAAAGCAGTTGGTATCTTCCTCTTCTTAGCAGCTGCAGGGCAGGTCTTCTTTCTTCTAGCTCTTCTTCGGATTTCAGAATCTGGGTGCCCCTAAAACTAGATTTAGGGGCGTTACAGGTAGGTGAAGGGCAGGGACCAATGGGTCCCTGTCCTGGGGTGGGTACACCCCCTATCCTGCCTCTCTCCTGTGGGAGAGGGGCAGTAGCCTAGTCCTGATTGGGCAGGGCTTCCCATCTTCAAGATGGCGAGAGCCCGGAGATGTGCTTCACCTCGCCTCCCCCACCTGAGGGGTGGGGTTGGCAGGCTGGCACATCCCCTGTCCTTATTTGGGGTTTCTGGCCAAGCTTCCCGCCAGAGCGGGGGGTTGCAGTAGCCTGGGGAAGCTCACAGAGGCGGCATGCCTTTGAAGCTTCCCCCTGCCCATCTTGGGGGGGGGAGGAGATTTAGCACCTCGCCCAGGATGTGCATTGTTGCAGGCCCAGGAGAGCAGGGGCTCTTCTACCCAGGGGTCCAGCAACATGTCTGCTGTGTGGCAGCCTAGGCAGCCGAAGAACAGACGTGGATTGTAGGTTAGGTTTTAGGGGGCATCTCTAAGATGCCCTCTGGGGTGCTTAGTACATTAAATCCCACACTGGCACCAGTGTGGGTTTAATGTGCTGAGAAGTTTGATACCGAACTTCTCAGTCTTCAGTGTTGCCATTATGGTGCTGTGGAGTTCGTGTTTGACGAGCTCTCAGCACCATGTACTCTTAAATGGCAGCACTGCACTTACAGTGCCCAGGAATGGACCTGGGTACTGTTGGGGCACAGGGCTCCTGCTCCTGTGCCCACACCACTGGCTTAGGGCACCCAGCTAGAGGGGTGGCTGATGTATGCCATGGTAGTGTAGGTGGTGGGCATGGCACACAGGGATGTGTGCCATGTCAACTCTTTGTTTTGTCTTGCACCCAGACACCCAGCCTGCAAGGGCAGTGTGTGTGTGTGTAAGGGTACAGGGCCTCTAAGGGTGGCCCAATGAGTGCTGCAGCCCTTAGAGGCCTTCCCTGGTCACAAGGCCCTGGGTACCTAGGGTACCATTTACCAGGGGCTGACATGTGGCCAGGGTTTGCCAATTTGTGTTTTGTGTTTTTAGGGAAGGAACATAGGCCCTGGGCACCTGATTGGCAGGAGTCCAGGGTACACTCAGTCAAAGTACATTCAGCAATTCAGCAAAAAGTGGGGGCATACCATGCAAGAAAGATGGCACTTTCTCACAGAGGGGATTTGCGGTTCCCGATTTACATCTCTATTATCTGGTCGCACAAGCTCAGTTTGCGCACCACTGGTTTCACCCAGACGCTCGCATACCTTACACCAAACCCGAGCGAGACTGGTCAGCCCCCTTTCCCTTCGGCATACCGCTTGACCAAAAGGATTTACAACCCTTATACACTACCTGCTGGGCCTGGTGCAGACTCAGCCTTCTACTGAGCTCTGGCGCTTTCTATTCCCCTAACCTCCCGCAACAGCAGAACCGGTTTCTACCGCTCACTTCTGAAAAGGTGGTTCAGCGCACCCTCAACAAACTACAATTATACACCACTGGCTCCCTAGTCCCTGACGGACATGCGATGACCATGGCAGACCTAACCACACAGAGATGTCCTACAGGGACAAATTTATAGCGACCAGCTTGCTTGGTGCTCTCCGTTCAGCCACTCCTTTTCCTCTTCCTGCTGAAGAGTTCACGCCTCTTACGATGCTTATAACCGACCAGGATGGTACCCATCTGATCGCCAAGCTTTATCAGGCATGTGTGGTGCTCAAATAGGTTCAGGACAGGGGGGTGCGATGTCACTGGGAGGAGGACGTGGGTCAACCGTTGACCGATAAAGAATGGGCCTGCAGCCAGGAACAAATTAAGAGGGTATCCCCCAGTCAAAGACATAACTTAATTCACTTCAAGTTTATACATCGTATATATATATATATATATATATCGCGCCGTGGCAACTGACGAAATACGATCCCACCAAATCCTCAAACTGGTCCAAATGTCAAGCCCCTGACGTTGATTTTGCACAAGTGCCTGCCCATAACTGAATACTGGACTGAAGTGTTTCAAGTGCTCTCCAACATAACTTCCATTCCACTCTCCCCCTTCCCTAAGTTAGCTTTGCTGGGAATAGTCAGTAGCATTAAACTCTGTTACAGCAGATTCCTCGCTATAGCACTATTATTAGCAAAAAGCGAAATTGCATTACACTAGGGCACTAAACAATGCCCCAAGAAGGAAGCATGGATTCGCAGCAGACCGACACATACGCCACACTCCAACCCCCGCCTCACGACCTAAAGATATCTGGCATATATATCGCCAGTACTTGCAACTAACACGCCAGGTTTCAGCAGCCCCTTCACCCACACACCTTTCTGACCTGGATGGGCCCCTACCCAGAAGCCCCCCGAAGCCAACCTAATAATTGATCAATTAGGATCCCATACCTCCATTGAACCTGTTGCCTCAGCTGCCTGCACGTTCCTCACCCTCTCAGCATCCTCCTTAGAAACAGTTTGTCGTGTTTCTCACACGATCCTCATCTCTGTGTATGTGGATGTCCCCCTCTTTTTCCCCTTTCACCTTTTCTTTTCCTCTCCTGTTCTAAATGATGACATATGCCAAACTCTCAATTTATTCTTGAATGATACTGATACTTTTTGTTTAGGTTTGTGAAATCAAGCAACAAAATCAATAAAAAAAAAAAAAGGTGTGACGGAGCAGGGACCGAGGATCAAGGGGGGGTAGCGGACTGGTGGGTGCCCAATACGAACTTACACCCTCTTATCCCCCCCCAGCAGAGAGAATGGATTCCGTCGCCGGACAGGGGAAGTCCTCTAGAGACAGACGACGCCGGGCCCTTTAAGTGGAACCACGATGACAGCTGGTACACGCCCCAGAGTGACGTCAGGACGCGAGAGACGTCAAAAGGGAAGGAGAGTCAGCACAGGAGGGACGGCGATCCCCGGAGGAGTTTAGGAGACGATCTGCGACAAGGCGAGGAGAGGAGCGAGGAGAACGAAGGCGAGGAGGACAGCGGTGGACGGGAAGAGCGAAGCGGCTGGGAGGAGACGTCCCGAGAAAAGGAGGAGAGACCCGGTCAGGAGAACGACGGAAGGGAGAGGAGCGAAGACAGTCGGAAAACGCCCGGAGGCTCAGGACCCCGCGAAGCGCCCCGCCACACTCCCAGGGGAGGGGTGTGGCTCAGACAGGTACGAGGGCGTATGGCAGGGTGGATGGGCCGAGGGGCGAAACCAACCAATCCCCCTGTGTGACCCGTGTTTCCCTAATCACCCCACCTGACCTTAAACCCGCACTACCTTCACTACGAACCCCCACACGGAGGCGTAGAACGTATTGAGTGGCACGTTGACACAGTCTTATGGTAGTCCCTCACCCCCGGCCCTGGTATTAGGGTGTACCTCCCCAAAAGAGACTATTCTCCTGAACGATCCTTTTGTTTTTCTTTTTATTTCTGGGACCCATCCTGTACGAGTGAGGAGAGAGCCAGTGACGTTCCCAACTGACAACCCCGAAAGCCTGAAGCCGAAAGGAGAGGGGGGAGAAGAAAACCCGAGTCCCTTCACCACGGACCCCAAGGAAAGAAAGACTTGTAGAAAGAAAAGCTATTTGTCAATAAAACCGACAGTACCTACCATTCGAGTCCTGTCTATCCCTGACCAGTCGCCACAATAGGAATTGACTTAGACAGTGTAGGGGTACAGGACTGATGCACCTATACCCTCACCACTGGTATGAGGTGGCTGACCTATGCCAGGGCAGTGGGTTGTAGGAAGGGCACACAGGGATGTGTGTCATGTCGACTCTTCACTTTGTTCTGCACCAAAACACGCAGCCTGCAAATGCAGTGGGTGTCTGTAAAGGTACAATGCCTCTAAGGGTGGCACAATAAGTGCTGCAGCCCTTGGAGGCCTTCCCTGGCTACAGTGCCCTTGGTACTTGTGGTACCATTTACAAGGGATTGACCTGTGGCCAAAGAGTGCCACTTGGGTTTTGCTTTTAATGCAGTTTAGGGAAAGTACATAGGCCCTGGGTACCTGTTTGGCAAGAGCCCAGGGTACACTCAGTCAAAGCACATCAGCAGTTTAGCAAAAAGTGGGGGCAACCATGCAAAAAGAGGGCACTTTCTTACAGGAATGTGCTAGGATTTAATCAGGAAATGGAGGCTTATACCACCAAGCTCTCCGAAGTGGGGTGTGTTGTGAGGAAACTGGGGTCCCCTGGAGCGGGGCAATGGCGGCATGCAATCAACCTATTCACAAGAGCTCCTGTGCAAGGTTTGGACAAGGCCTCCAGTAGCACATCCGTGAGGGCTTTGTTAGACTGGAGAAGCGGCTTCGGATGAGGTGACAACTGGCTGAAGCACCTCAGTCAAAACATCTCAGGGAGATGTAAATTATATCATATTCATGTCCACCAGAAAATGCAGGATGCAAAAAAGGAAAAATAAAAGAGTTTAGCTTACAGGATTGCAAAATGTGGGGGAGAGAGATCATCTACACTCCCGATTGAGGTCTCTAAAAAGGTGAGCGAGATTAGAAGGGAGCAATTAGAGGAAAAAGGGGTGTGGGCCAGGGTTTGTTGGGCAGTTCACTGACATTCAGTCAGTCTATATGTTAAGACCGAGCATGCAGCAACAGCTGCGGTGATAGACAAAAAGATTGATTACTCTAGGGATATGAGTGTGCAACATATGTAAGGAAATTGGAAGGTTTGTCATCAAGACAAATCGTGGTGTAATTTTCATCCCACAGATCGTTTCAGTATGCCAAAACAACTGAATACCCCAAAACATTTTTTAAAAAACAATCAGAAGATTTTTATTTTATTTGTAGGTTTTATATAGTGCCTGAATCCCCCCCGAAGGGGTATCTCTGCGCTTTAGGAATGTGCTGTTAGACAGGCTGACGGCATTAATTAAAATAGAGCAGTCTTGAGAAGTTTCCTGAAGCGTAGATAGTCCGGGCATTGTCTCAGGTAAATAGGGAGCAGGTTCCAATAGAAGGGGGCGAGGTAGGAAAAAGATTTTCCACCTAGCCTTGTTTTCCTCACCTGGGGGACTAAGAGGAGCGCTTTGTCTCCTAACCTGAGGGTCCTAGAAGGGGCGTAAGGCTTGAATTTCGAAGAGATGTAGAGAGGACCTTTGTAATGCAAAGCCTTGTGTACGATGCAGCAAACTTTGAATTTAATGCGATTGCGGATTGGGAGCCAGTGGAGCTGTTGAAGAAGAGGGAGGGAGGCATTTCTCGGCGGGGCACTCATGACAAGGCGAGCTGCAGTATTCTGGACCACCTGCAATCTGCTGAGCGTGGACTCATTAGCTGAGACCAGGAGAGCGTTGCAGTAGTCTAGCCAGCTCATAACCATAGTCTGAATAAGGGTTTTGCAACTGTAATCCGGGAGGAGAGGGAAAACTCGTCGTAACAGGCCCAGCACATAAAAACAGGATCCGGCGGTGTGA
Source organism: Triturus cristatus (assembly GCF_964204655.1). Lineage (NCBI taxonomy): Eukaryota > Metazoa > Chordata > Amphibia > Caudata > Salamandridae > Triturus > Triturus cristatus. Next base: position 1,088,808,581 of record NC_140582.1, on the reverse strand, counting down.
GCAGCGTGCTCCTTCAAGGACAGGGCGCGGTCAAGGCGAATGCCAAGGTTTTTAACAAGGGCCTTAGGGCCGGGTTGGGGGGACAAGGGCTACCGGCCACCAGTCTGGATTACCCAGCAATGGTGCATCTCCGAAGAGCATAATCTCCGTCTTCCCTGCGTTAAGTTGGAGAAAATTGCTTTTTATCCAATTTGCGATGGCTGTCATACCCGCAGAGAATGTGGACTGAACCGACATATCAGATCTGTGAAATGAGAAGAGGAGCTGAGTGTCATCAGCATATCAAATGGGTGTAAAGCCAGAGGATCTGAGAAGGTTGGCCAAGGGAGCAATATAGATCTTAAACAGAGTAGGGCGCAAACATGAGCCCTGGGAAACTCCCTTGGTCAGTTCCATTGACTTCGACCGAAAAGGGCCCAGATTGACGGTCTGGGAACGGGAGGACAGGAAGCTCGTCATCCACTAAAGAGCTGGTCCTCTTAGTCCAATCTCCTCCAACCTCCTGAGCAGGATCTGGTGAGATACCGTGTCGAACGCGGCAGAGAGGTCCAACAGCACGCAAATAGTTGAATGGCCACTGTCTAAGGTCATCCTGATGTTGTCCGTGACCTCCAGCAGGGCAGACTCCGTGCTGTATTTGGGCGTGACACCAAATTGAGAGGAATCCAAACTACCTGTATTTTCGACATGGTTAGACAGCTGTTTATTAATATATTTTTTTCCAATACTTTGCTCAGGTAAGGTAGTAAGGAGATGGGGCGGAGATTGGAAAGCTCTTCCATAGGGACCTTGGAGTTCTTCCGACTAGGGATGACCTGTACCGCCTTCCATTCCCGGGGAAGGTAGCCCTCTCTCCTACAGAGGTTGAGAATTGTGCCTATGTGCGAGGACAGTTGTTTGGAGAGGGAGGCGACTACTTTAGCTGGAATAACGTCAAGGGGGAGCCAGATTTTACTGTGCGAAGTAAGGCTTCCACCTCATTGACGGAAATAGTGGGAAAGCTCTCCAGCAATTGTTTAATTACGGATGCTGGCGGATCAAGAGGTGCGCGAAATACTGGGCAAAATCATCACAGAGAGCTTGGGATGGGGTCTCGGGATTGTCACATGCCTTAAGGCTAGTAAAGGATTTTAGTATCTGAAATAAAGTTTCGGGGGCATTCTCTGCCTTAGCTAGCTGTGAGGCAATAAAAGCTTTCCGTGCTCCCTTTACATTTTTATGATAGGTGGACAGGGCTCTCTTAAAACGGTCTTTGTCCCTCGCCTCCTGGGACCTACGCCAACGTCTCTCCAGATTTTTCCACTGCAGTTTTACGGCACGGAGCTCAGGGAAAAACCTGGCTGTTTGAGTGCGCCTGGCTGAATTAGGTAATGGTTTAAGGGGCGCAAGCAGGTCAATGGCACTTTTGACAGCCAAACTGAACTGGGCTAGGTCCTCCTCCGTGTTAGAGGGTTAAGCTTCCCAAGGTCCCGGAAAAGCAGCCTGGAGAATGTCCGGGGAGATTTTATGCCATTGTCTGCAGACCCTGTGGGAGGTTAGGGGGAGCAGCAGCCACCCCGGACCTTGAATAGTGAATTCAATAGAGGCATGGTCTGTGCATGTCAGTGGCTGGGGGGTTTGACATGAGATGCTAGATATCAACATCTGAATTACTGAAGGCCAAGTGATTAAGACAGTGCTTTACAGGGGTCCTAACATCATGAACGTCAATTCACCAAAAGGCCCGGTACAGCAGAAGTGACATCACACATCATTTAGCCTTAGAGTTCACTCACACACATGCTTACACATACACACAATCACACATAAGCACACTCACTCACATAAGCACTCTGCTCACCTGCAGCAGGCAGGCAAACAACATACATTTAAAAGCCTTTTTTATTTACTTCTGATGTCATGGAGGGTCATATTTCAGGTAATTGTACTTCATTTCTTAATTGCACTAATAGTGAATAATATACTATTATTCACTATCCGTGCAACAAAAAAAAACATTTGACAATAAACAAGATTGGAGCCCTGAACAATGACCCTAAGGAAGAGATGCCCATTTGTTCCTGTCACTGATTATGTTACCTCTGGGGCCAGGGATCGCAAATGCAAGCCAGGGGTCACAAAGGGCAAGCCAGAGGCCCCAGCTGCGACCCCTGGCAACCCCTGCCTAGCATTAAAGTGCAATTTAGGGCACAGTGGGATTTTCTTGGTGGCATGATGCCATTAAAGTGAACCAGGACTGGACCAGTCAGGAAGTGGTGCAAGATCCCAAGAATGTTTAATAACTATCACAATTAGACAAACTAGATAAAAGGAAGGGGTTGGCATGATCATGATGTGTCCATATAGCAACAAACAGCAAGATGCCATTATCTGCTGACCCTGGCAGCGCAAACAGCATTGTGCACAGAGGTAAGGCAATTGAACTATCTCAGGCAGGGGACGGGAGGTGCAGCCCTTCCATCCGAAAGTCCTACTATTACACAACAGTGTGCACTGGTAGCCGAGCGGCTAATGGGGAATGCTGTTTCCTTGTCCCTCCACATCTTGTAAGCGGATTCAGAACAGCAACTGATGAAGCAGTTTTATCTTAATGCTTTGTCTTTCAGATAGCATACACAGAAACATACTCAAAAACTACATCTCAAACTGTACTTAGCCAGACAGGATTAAATGATATATCCATTCTACAAGAAATGCCTTTGTGTCAAACTTACTAGTAGGTAGCTTGCAGGTACTGGTCTCCAAGAAGTTTCCAATTGTCACCGGTCTCTAATAGCTCATGTAGCCTGTATGCAAGTTCAATGTCCTTCAGATCAAGACACTGACCAAATGGAAAAGTTGAAGCAAAGAAAAAGGACATCAAAATCAAACATTAACAACAGCAAGGTGTAGCCATACAGCTGCCACATTCACAGACAAAAATGGCAACTTGTGTAAATACCAAAAGATGACAAACAACTTACCACTTTCATAGCACTGGAAAAGAAATAAACTAAAAGAAAGGAAATAAATAACATTATTTTCAGAAAAGCCAATCTGTTTCATCGATTAGAATGTTCACAATTCGTGAGAAGGCAATGGTCACTTTCCTATGCATCATTACCATTGGGGAGAAGATTGTTAGCATGCAGCAGCACTGGAGCAGAGAGAGGCAAGGAGGGGAAGAGACTGCAGAAGCCTGGGTACAATCTGCTGTTCAGTTTGGAATATACTAGTAGCTAAAATACTTTTTAAAAAGTTAAGTAAAAGGGTTAGAAATGGTCAATTAAACAGACTATTCATGACACAACAGACAATGCACACTTGATCAATGTAGAGAGAAATAGGTCAGTCAGGAAAAGCTGTCTCCAATAAGGAATATGCTACTTACCAGTATGCATCTGTTGTTGGCATGTAGAGCTGCAGATCTACACACTTGTGCATAGATCGCCATCTGGAGTTGGGTCCGGATGTTTGCAGTTGTTTTTCCTCTTGGAAAGTCTTTGGAAGTCACGAGGTCGGTCACTCCTCCTTTGGATCGTATTGCGCATGGGCGTCGGCTCCATCCTCAGATTGTTTTTCGCCAGTAGGGAAAGATGGAGCGTAGTAATAACAGTGAAGAGGCCCATGTGTGTAGTATCTAAATAAGATAAACTGGAACAGATAAAGGTAGCCGGGGAGGCGGGTGGGCGTGTGTAGATCTGCAGCTCTACATGCCAAGAACAGATGCATACTGGTAAGTAGCATATTCAGTTCGAGGCATATGAGCTGCAGATTACACACTTGTGCATAGAATATATAGCAGTACCCATCCTTAGCGGCAGCCACCCGTATCTGTTGCAGTGGTTTGAAATAATGTTTTGAGTACAGCCTGGCCCACACTAGCCTGTTGCTTAGTTTGCACATCTACACAATAGTGTTTAGTGAAAGTGTGCGGTGTTGACCATGTAGCTGCTTGGCAGATATCATCTAATGGGATGTTTCCTAGAAAAGCCATTGAAACCCCTATTTTACGTGTAGAATGGGCTTTAGGGGGAACGGATAGCGTTCGTTTTGCTTTTTGGTAGCAAATCTGAATGCATTTGACAATCCACCTAGCTATCCCCGACTTGGAGATGGGGTTGCCCTTGTGTGGTGAAGAGAAAGAGACAAACATTTGTTTGGTCTTACGAAAAGGTTGTGTTCTCTCGATGTAGTAGAGTAAGGCTCGTTTGACATCTAGTGTGTGGAGAGCTCTTTCTGCAACGGTCTGTGGTTGCGAGAAGAATACTGGTAGTTCTACAGATTGGTTTAGGTGAAAGGGAGAAATGACTTCTGGGGGGATATATTTTGGGTTGGTACGGAGAACAACTTTGTTATGGTGCATTTGTAGAAAAGGTTCTTGAATGGTAAATGCTTGTATCTCACTGACCCTTCTGAGGGAAGTGATGGCTACGAGAAAAGCGGTTTTCCACGTTAAAAATTGGAGTTCACATTTGTGTAGTGGTTCGAAGGGAGGCCCCATTAGTCTGGTGAGAACGATATTTAGGTTCCACACAGGTGAGGGTGGCACTCTGGGGGGAATTATTCTTTTAAGGCCTTCCATGAAGGCTTTAATGGCAGGTACTCTAAAGAGTGATGGATGTTGCCTGTTTTGTAGGTAAGCTGCTTTGGCTGCGAGGTGCAGGCGAATGGACGTATAGGCTAGATTGCACCTTTGTAGGTGGAGTAAGTAGCCTATGATGTGTTGAATGGAGACGTCTAGGGGATTGATGGTGTTGTTATGTTATGTTATGTTATATTGTGTTTATATAGCGCACGGCTACTCAGAAAGAGTGTCCCGGCGCTTTCCACATGCAGCTCAGTGTAAAATAACACAACAGACCAATAACAGACCACAAGGCAAAAAAAAGGAGAAAAGAAAACCTAAAGGTTAAAAAGCCAAGTCTTCAGGCTCTTCCTAAACTGAAGCAAATTAGAAGTGCTGCGTAAAACCAGCGGAAGCGAATTCCAAAGCTGAGGGGCCTTAAGGCTAAAAGAGCGCCCCCTAGTGCGGGCCTTCCTCACACGCGGAACCACGGCCATGAAAAGAGATTCTGACCGCAGTGAACGGGCTGGACGGTAAAAAGACAGCCTCCGTTGCAAATACCAAGCGCCAGAGCCAAAAAGTGCTTTATGCATCAGCGTCAAGGATTTTAACATAATCCGCTTCCGGATGGGCAACCAGTGAAGCGTCTGCAGCAGCCCAGAAACTCTTGCTCGCCTGTGAAGGCCAAAAATGGCACGAGCGGCAGAGTTCTGCGCCACCTGCAGGCGCTGGACCAAATAATCCGGGAGGCCAAGGAAGAGGGCGTTCGCATAATCCAGCCTGGATCCAATAAGAGCTTGCACAGTGATCCGCCTGTGCTCCACAGAAAGCAATGGTAGAAACTTGCGGAGCATCTTCAAAATGCCAAAGCAGGTGCCAGCCAGACCAAGAACATGCGCTCTCAACATAAGCTTATTGTCCAGCTTGACTCCCAGGTTTTTGGCAACCAGCGATGACTGTGCAGGAGGACACATATCCAACGGCCACCATTCCTGCCACTCCGGGTCAGTAGCACAGCCGAAGAATAAAACCTCCGACTTGCTGGAATTGGCCTTCAGGCTATTCCGCTGGAACCAGTCGAAGACCATTCCCAAGCACCCCCGAATACTCTCTCCATCAAATGCCTGATCTTTTCCGCAGGTGAAGAGGAGTTGCGTGTCATCTGCGTTGTTGTGACAATAGACAACAAAACGTTTCCACTTGGCGGCGTAGCACGCCCTAGTGGTGGGTCGCCTAGCTTCTTTGATGACGTTCATACAGTCAGGGGGAAGATTTAGATAACCGAATTCTAGGATTTCAGGAGCCAGATCGCAAGGTTGAGCTGAGCTGGGTCCGGGTGTCTGATCTCTCCATGGTTCTGGGTTAAGAGGTGTGGAGAGAGGCGTAATTTTTGGTGCAGTACTACAGATAGTTCCAGCAGTGTGGTGTACCACGGTTGTCTGGCCCAAGTTGGAGCTACTAGGATTAGTGTGAGGGAGTGTTGCTGTAGTTTGCGCACCACTAGTGGAATGAGTGGGAGAGGCGGAAAAGCGTACGCAAATCTGCCTGACCAGTTCATCCATATTGCATTTCCTTTGGACAATGGGTGTGGATATCTGGCGGCGAAGCTTGGGCATTTGGTGTTTTCGTGGGTGGCGGAGAGGTCTATCTGTGGATGTCCCCACATTCGAAAGTACGGGTGTAGAACTTGTGGGTGAAGTTCCCACTCGTGGATTTGTTGTGTTTGTCTGCTGAGCAGATCTGCCATAGTGTTTTGGACTCCTAGGACATGTTGAGCTAGGAGAAAGATTTCCTGGGGTATGGCCCATCTCCATATGCTCTGTGCTAGCTGAGAGAGCTGTGGAGAGTGTGTGCCGCCTTGTTTTTGAATATAGTACATGGCGGTCATGTTGTCTGTGCGGATTAGAACTGCTTTGCCTGAAATCTGCGTTTGAAAAGATTTTAGGGCTAAGAAGATTGCTAGTAACTCCAGATGGTTGATATGGAGTAACTCCTGTTGCGGTGTCCATGTGCCCTGCACGGTGAGATGTAATAGATGAGCTCCCCAGCCGGAGAGCGATGTGTCAGTTGTTAGTACGATCTGGGGAACCGGGTCCAGGAACGGTCGACCTTTGGAAAGGTTTGTGGTGGTCCACCACTGCAGAGAGCGATGGGTACGACTGTCTACCAACACCAGATCTGTTAATTGACCTTGGGCCTGGTTCCATTGGCGCGCTAAACACTCTTGGAGAGGACGCATCTGGAGTCTTGCGTGAGGTACTATGACGATGCAAGAGGCCATAATCCCTATTAGTTGCATAAACACTCGAGCTGGAAGGGAGTGTTGTGCCATGAATTTTGCGCGTAGAGCCTGAATGCTTGTAATCCTGGCAGGATTGGGGTAGGCTAGTGCTTTTGAGGTGTCTATGGTGGCACCGAGGTATTGTTTTATGTGGGATGGTTGTAGATGGGACTTTGCGTGGTTTACTTTGAAGCCCAGTTGGTGAAGTATCTGGATAGTGGCATACGTGTGTTGTACACACGGGCTGTATGAACTGGCTTTTATTAGCCAGTCGTCTAGATATGGGAAGACATGGATGTGTTGTCTCCTGAGGTGTGCTGCTACTACTGCTAGGCACTTGGTGAATACTCGTGGTGCTGTTGTGACTCCGAACGGGAGTACTATGAATTGGTAGTGTTGCCCGTCCACTACAAATCTGAGGAATTCCTGTTAGCGGTGTGTGCTGGAATGTGGAAATAAGCGTCTTTTAGGTCTAAAGTGGTCAGGAAGTCGTTTTGGGAAAGCAGTGGAAGTACCTGCTGAAGCGTTACCATGTGAAAATGGTCTGAGTGTATGTATCTGTTCAGGGGCCGGAGATCTAGGATGGGCCGCAGAGTTTCGTCCCTTTTTGGTATGAGAAAGTATAGGGAATAGACCCCCATATTTCTTTGGTTGGTAGGAATGTGTTCTATCGCTCTTTTCTGTAGGAGGGAGATTACCTCCTGCTTTAGCAGTGTTAGATGTTCTTGTGACATTGGGCGTTGTCTGGGTGGAATGTTTGGGGGGGTAGATATTAGTTCTAGGCAGTAGCCTGAATTATTTGCGTTACCCATTTGTCTGAGGTGATGGTAGCCCAGACAGGGAGGAAATTTTGGAGTCTGCCCCGACCGGAGTGGGATGGTCTGGGGGAGTGGAGGGAAGTCATTGGGTAGGTGCGGTGGCAGAGCGGGCGGTGTTTGTCTTGCCTCTGCCTTTGTTATTGTTTCCCCTGTAGCCGCCTCTTTGGTAGCCCCTTGTAAAGGTGGACTGGGAAGGGGCCTTATATGGGGTGGAAGCGGTGTCGGAGGAGTAGCCTCTGGATGTGCTCCAAAAGGAAGAGCGGCGAAAAGAGCGCCTGGGAGGGTGTTATTGTAAGGCTCCCATGGATTTTGCCGTGTCTGTGTCCTTTTTCATCTTTTCTAGGGCCTCATCCACTTTTGGGCCAAAGAGATGTTCCTGGTCAAAGGGATGGTTGTGGATGGAGGCTTGTACCTCCGGTTTAAAACCTGAGATCCTTAGCCAGGCATGGCGACGGAGGAGGACACTAGTATTAATGGCCCTGGAGGCGGTGTCTGCTGCATCTAGGGCACAACGTATGGAGGTATTAGTAATGGTTTTGCCGTCCTGAATTAGCTCGTTGGCCCTAGGTTTGAATTTATCAGGGAGATGTTGCATTATGGCTTCTAATTCGTCATAATGGGCTCGGTCATACCTGGCTAGTAGCGCTTGTGTATTAGCGATCGCCATATGTTGGCAGCTTGGGATGCAGTACGCTTGCCTGATGCGTCCAAGAGTTTAGACTCTCTGTCAGGTGGTGGTGCTTCGCCTGACGCTTGGGAGTTGGCCATTTTACGTGCTGTGGACACTCCCAGAGAATCTAGTGGTGCTGTCCCTCTAATGTAGGAGAGATCTGTAGGGGCGGATTTGTATTTCTTTTCAATGCGCGGGTTAATGACCCTGGCTCTGACTGGGTCTTTAAAGACCTCTGACGAATGTTTTATAACTCCCTTGAGCATAGGCAATATGGAGGTAGTCCTATGTGTGGTGTCAAATGTATCGAGGAGGAAATCCTCCTCCACGGGGTCGGTATGGAGATCTACCCCGTGATAGTGTGCTGCCCTTTGTAGTAGATGGTTGAACCCCAGTGAGTCTTCTGGTGGGGAAGGTCTGGAAGGGTAGAGATCATCCTGTGGGATGTTAGGGATGTCAGGGATATAATAATCGTCCCATGGGTCTGGGGAGCCTGTGGGAGTGGGGTCCCCAGTAGGTAAATCTTGGGGCACGTCTCCTATGTCATCATATGGGTCCCCCTGATCATCATCATCATCATCCCGAGAGGGTGTTGGGGAATGATGAGGTGGAGACGGTGGAGGAGGTGGAGGGGGCGGTGGAGGTGGGGAAGGTATTCTGAAAGGAGAGGTAGCAGAGTCCTTCCTCTTTGGAGGTGGAGGCGGAGCAGGTTTTTCCAGCTGTCTCTTTTTGATGGAGAACATCAAATGTCCGGTTTTAGGATCCTTGGTTAGTGTTTTTTGTAATGGATCCGGTGTAAAGAGTTCTGGTGAGGTTGGTTGGTCCGTCGGCGGCGAAGGCGTCGGGGCCGGTGGTTTTTTGGCTGTATCCGCACTGGTTCGTTGTTTGGAACTATGCTTGGAAAAGTCTGATTGTTTGGTCGGCGCCGAGATGGATTTCGGCTTCGAAGTGTCAGTGCCGTTGGCCTTGTGTGCTTTTGTCGGTGCCGAAGATGGTGTCAGCACCGAGGAGCTGGAGCTGGTTCTCGACACAGAGTGTTTCGGTGCGGGGCTCGGTGTCGAAGCGGAGGCCAATTTTTTTGTCGGTGTCGAAGAGTGTTAATCGGCACCGACGGTGGGCTGGCTCGAGCCCGAGCCGCCGGAAGGCTTAATCGGCTTCTTTACCGGTCCCGAAGGTGCGGTGTGGGAAGCAGTGTCTTTGGTCTTGCTTAGGCCCGGAGGTGAAGGCGTGACCAAAGCCTTTTTCGGTGCCGGTGTGGGTGGGGGGGTAGATTAGTAATCACGACCCTCTGTGCCGGAGTGATGTCCTCCACATCTGAATCGTCTGCTTCGGAGGCGCTGACTAGTCCCTCGTCGGTGTGGTGTTCTTCTGGAGCGTCGACGCCTTCCCCGAAGATGTCGTCCGGAATCGCCGTCAACGAGTGTGCCATGGTTCTTCTGGCCCTTTGGTCTCGAATGGTTTTCTTGGACCGGAAGGACTTACACGCCGGACAATCTCGAGCCTCGTGTTCAGGGAAGAGGCAGAGATTACATACTTCGTGGAGATCGGTGTGGGGGAATTTGGATCCACATCGAGGGCACTTTTTAAATGGAGTCCTTTCCATTAGCCAGGACCGGAGCTTGGGTAGGCCCGAAGGCCGTCGTCGACGACCGGAATTGAAGGTTCTTGCCGATGAGAGCCGCGTCGAGTGGGGAGATCGCGATCGAAAACAATACCGCGTATTGGGTTGAGGATTGCGCGTCGATTGTCGAACTGGAAGCTGTTCGGAACCGGAACGCGAAGATCACATCCGAACCCGATGGCGGAAAAAAACAATCTGAGGATGGAGCCGAAGCCCATGCGCAATACGATCCTAAGGAGGAGTCACCGACCTCGTGACTTCCAAAGACTTTCCAAGATGAAAAACAACTTCAAACATCCGGGCCCAACACCAGATGGTGATCTATGCACAAGTGTGTAATCTGCAGCTCATATGCCTCGAACATATCTTTGGCCTCTAGAGATTCTATCCTGAAAATAAAAAGTGCAACCTTTTCAGAAAATTGAAGAGCATTCTAACATTAAAGAACAACTCTAAACAAGAATTAACGCAGAAGAGGTGAATACTTAGATTTCACTTTGTATTCTGAACATTTGCTTGATTTCATTCTTGCAAATAAAGTGATACTACTATCATGATTTAAAACAGTGCCACTAGTGGGCATGACCACGACCGCCACCAAGATGGTCGTATCTTTGTGAAGCTCCGGACTTGGTGGTCCCTGATACACTACTTGCTGCCACTATATTCTGGTTCTGGGGACCCCGTGGCATACCAGGAGTGCTGTGACTCGGGGAGACGTCGAGGCGATGCCCACCTGCGGCGCAGAGTGCTGAGGTTCAGGAGACTCGCGGGTGCCACCGACCCACCGACACCGCCTCGGAGGCCCCGCGGTGACAGGGGCCACGGGTGAGTCTGAGGCCGAGATCGTCCAATCTCGTCAGCTGCTGGCTCTCCCCTGCTCTTCTTCCCTATCTGCGGCTGCGGAGTGATCAGCTCCAAGTGGCCTGGTGTATGGCTCTGCTCCCGATCCTGGGGGTGTGTTGCTGTGGCCCGGCCGCAATATGGGAGCTGTGCGGCCAGAGCGGCTGGCAGAGCTCACCATGGCTGATGCCTGTGGCAGTGGGCTGGGGCCCAGTACCGGCCTGCGTCCATTACCCACCGGACACTGCTGCAGTTGAGCAGTGGTGGGTCTTACTTGGTGACCCGGGAGGGACTTGGCAAAACCTCCATCATTGGCACATGTAAGGCAGTGCGGGGAATAGTGATACACCCACTTGAATGCTTGGTACCCCCCAGGGACGGTAACCTGGACTATTTACCACTTGGAGGGGAGCTCCTTTGGACAACCACTGTCTGATCACATTGTGGGGTGAAGATACACAAGGGCGGTGATAGAGCGCTTTTAGCACTTTATTTTGTATGGGTACACTATAGTCATGATTGTCATGCACCTAGACACAAGTATATCGTTTGCAGTCTTTTATGAATATGTATGTATCGTCATGCCTGCATATACAGAGAGCAAAACAGTTTATAACCATATAATGTAACCGTTTGTTGTTTAAGTTGCCCGACTTCCTAGGCCCAAGACTGTACTTGTTTTCGCACCTCCTTGGCTTCGAGAAATAAATAATGAAATGCATGTTTTTTTCAAGAAACAGCAGTGTTTTCATCCTACTGCAGGTATTGGAATGCCAACTCGTTGTTTTCAGATCGGAGAAGATACAAGGAATGCTTTGAAGACAGTTGGAAGCGAGAAGGGAGGATATCTTTCGTGTCTGGCTGGTCTGAGAATCAAGGTCACCATGCTGAACAAAAGTCTTAATTTAAGAGCGTGAACCTCCCCACATAGAAAAAGTTGCAATGGAAAATTTTACTAGGATGAAACCAAGAATCAAATTCTATATTGTATGATCCGCAGGGACAGACACCAGACTTCTGCTAGCTTTCCGAGAGAAAGGAGCATCCTAGAACTCGCTCCTAGCCTAGACGCGAGTACTTCTCAGGAAGTCAACACGTGCTGACACCTTTGGGAATAGATGGAAGGGTATTAGATAGCATCTCCTTTTAGTATAGTGTAGAGACAGATTTGTTTTTATTTCTAATGAAAAAGGATTTAGACTCTGCTTCTATATTGAGCTGTATCCTGATCCTTGAATTCACCATTGTATTCCTGTTATGCCGAATTACTTATATTCATAGAATTGGCTCTGTATTGATTTTCCTATATTTCTATATGCTAATTTTACGATGTGTATACATCTTGTTATTCTTGGCCTTAATATAAATTGACAAACCTAAAGTCGGAGTCTGTGGTACTTTCAGGTCTGATATTGTCATCGTGTTATGAAGTGTTTTTCCCCTACACCACTTTTAGTAGGTAAATATAGGATCCTGAGCGCCAATTGTTAGGAGGAAGACAGGGGTGAAATTTAGTGTAATTAACGGTGACCACTAAGCACACTTCCCCCCCCCCCCCTCCATCGCCCCCGTTATCTACATACTGACCCACTGGTTAATGTATGGCAACCCCAGGAGAGGACCTACATCTGTGCCGGAATACATTAGGAGTTGGGGAGCCTGAGACAGACGACCTACTTATGAAAAGACTGTGTGGCTGTAGCGGCTGTGATCTATCACCTGCTCTACAGACTCGGATGCAACGCTAGGCGCCCGGCCAGTGCCACCTCACGCAACTCCCTACTGGAAACCTGCTGCCCTGGAGCCCCTCCCCCATTAAAGCTGGGACCCAACCTGGATTCGCCTACTGCGTGTTGAGAAGCATCACGATACTAACTAAAGCCTGTGGGGTCGTATTTCGGGAATTGCAGAGACCACCAACATGAGACATCCTGAGCAACTGCTGCTGGCCCTTTTTGATAGCTCTAGTTTTTCTATCACATTCGCGTCGAACAAGCACACCGCTCATTGAGCCAGCGGCCTATGTAAGGCACCCCGCTGCGCTTTCTTATAGCCCATCTGCTCAACTATAGGGACAGAGATACGTGCTGTGGCTGGCCTGGGAGAGGGGTCCCCTTCAATACCAAGGCTCGAACATCTCCATTTTCCCCGACTTCACCCAAATGGTACAGGACGCTCGGTGGAAATATAACAGTGTTAAGAATGCGTTCCGCAAACTGGATATCCGTTACTCCATGCTATACCCCGCCCGACTGCGTATTGAACATAAGGGACGGTCCAGGATGTTTGACACCCCTGTAGGTGCCGAGACCTACTGCAAAACTCTCCCTGCTGGATCTCCAAAGAATGAACATGACAATATTTTGCTGTTTTAAAAGATGACACTTAGAAAATATTTCATAGAAAACAGTCAATGATTCCCTACGGCAGAAAATTCAAGTTGCAGGTATACTATGTTCTCGTTACTTTTGTAATCCAGTACTGGGGGCCTGGACTCAGTACTGGGACCTTTATCCAAAACAGGTAAGTAATTACGTTTTCAGAAATTATACGATTTTTAAAGAATATTTAAAGTTTGCAGAAATTGACACTTAGAAGAAATTTCACAGAAAAACAGTCCATGATTTCCTATGGGAGAAAATTGGGTTACTGGTAAGTACAGTTGTAAGTATTTTTCAGAGTCAGTGCTGGGCACCAAGATCCAGCACTGGGAGCTCACCTAATAGCAGGTGAGTGTTTTCGATACTCGGCTGATTTTTGGTGAATATTTTAAGTTTTGAAAAGTCCACACTTAGAAGAAATTTCAGGAAAAAACTGTCAATGTTACCCTATGGAGAAAATTGAGTTATCGGTTTAAAGGTAAGTACTCGACTGGCATGCGGCCACCATACGCACTAGTAGGGCATACCCAGACGCGGGCCCCGGACACCTGTCTGCAGCTTAAAACAGAGTAGAGACGCACATCCCACAGGCCCACGAGACCAGGAATCCACATGGGGCGCGAATGGGCGTTCCTGCTTTGTACACCTATATACCAACTGCATTACCAAACGTGCCTATGTATGTAATGTTTATAAATGCCAATAAAAAGATCTTTTAAAAAACAAAAAACAAAAAAAGTACTCGACTGGCAGAGTTAAGGTTCTGGGCATAGACTCAGGGGTCTCCCAGGGTCAGGTAGGTACAGTTGGTTCACACACAGGGGCGGCCGGGTGCAGAGAGAGTTAGGCCCAATGTTATCCTATGAGAGATAGGGGGGCCTTGGTTGGTGGCTGCTGACTAGCAGGCCACGCGGCTGTGGGAGCTGGGCTCCTGGTCACTTACTCAGGGCAAGTGGGGAAGTAGATAGGTGTAGAGGTTGCACTGCCAGGGCCACTCGGGCGACTGGGTGCAGGGTGCTTTTGAGCCCTCGGGCGCTCAATTGATTTCAATGGGAAAGCTCCGGTTTAGAAAAAGACTGCAAGCTCGGGAACGAAGATTCTTCAGGTGCCATCACCACTTCGAGAGGTTAGTTGGGTAGTTGGAGGATAGGTAGGTACCCCGGGATTGGGCACAGGGGGCCGCGGGGCGCTGGAGTGCCTTTTGGTGTCGGGAAATCTTACCCTCTGTTGATCGCGGGTGGGGGGGCACCTGGTTCTGAGGCTGCATGCTTCTTCAGGAGTGTCGAGGGAGGTTCTTGGGTGCCAGACTCGGAGTCACAGTCGCCGTGGGGTCGTCCTTTTGGTCTTTGTTCACTCCGGCACAGGCCAGGCTTGGTTTAGAGTCAAAAGGTAGCCAGGTCCTCCGGGGTTTGTGAGGTTGCTGGCCACAAGAGATGCCGGGTTGGAGCAGGAGCAGGTTCGAGGGTCGACAGGCCGGTAGGGCTGGGGCCAAAGCAGTTGGTGTCTTCCTCTTCTTAGCAGCTGCAGGGCAGGTCTTCTTTCTTCTAGCTCTTCTTCGGATGTCGGAATCTGGAATCTGGGGAAGGAAGGTTCAGGGTGCCCCTAAATACTAGATTTAGGGGCGTTACAGGTAGGTGAAGGGCAGGGACCAATGGGTTCCTGTCCTGGGGTGGGTACACCCCCAATCCTGCCTCTCTCCTGTGGGAGGGGGGCAGTAGCCTAGTCCTGATTGGGCAGGGCTTCCCATCTTCAAGATGGCGAGAGCCCGGAGATGTGCTTCACCTCGCCTCAACCACCTGAGGGGTGGGGTTGGCAGGCTGGCACATCCCCTGTCCTTATTTGGGGTCTCCGGCCATGCTTCCCGCCAGAGTGGGGGGTTGCAGTGGCCTGGGGAAGCTCACAGAAGCGGCATGCCTTTGAAGCTTCCCTCTGCCCATCCTGGGGGAGGAGATTTAGCACCACGCCCAGGATGTGCATTGTTGAAGGCCCAGGAGAGCAGAGGCTCTCCTACCCAGGGGTCCAGCAACATGTCTGCTGTGTGGCAGCCCAGGCAGCCTCCCAGACCAGATGTGGATTGTAGGTTAGGTTTCAGGGGGCATCTCTAAGATGCCCTCTGGGGTGCTTGGTACATTAAATCCCACACTGGCATCAGTGCAGGTTTAATGTGCTGAGAAGTTTGATACCAAACTTCTCAGCCTTTAGTGTTGCCATTATGGTGCTGTGAAGTTCGTGTTTGACGAGCTCTCAGCACCATGTACCCTTAAATGGCAGCACTGTACTTACAGTGCCCAGGAATGGACCTGGGTAATGTAGGGGCACAGGGCTCATGCTCCTGTGCCCACACCACTGGCATAGGGCACCCAGCTAGAGGGGTGGCTGATGTATGCCAGGGCAGTGTAGGTGGTGGGCATGGCACACAGGGATGTGTGCCATGTCGACTTTGTTTTGTCTTGTACCCAGACACTCAGCCTGCAAGAGCAGTGTGTGTGTGTTAGGGTACAGGGCCTCTAAGGGTGGCACAATGAGTGCTGCAGCCTTCCCTGGTCACAGGGCCCTGGGTACCATTTACCAGAGGCTGACATGTGGCCAGGGTTTGCCAATTTGGGTTTTGGCTGTTAAGCAGTTTTTAGGGAAGGGATACAGGCCCTGGGCACCTGATTGGCAGGAGCCCAGGGCACAACAAGGAAAAGTGCATCAGCTATTAGGCAAAAAAGGGGGTTACTGCAACAGAAACCAACTTTCTTACATTGGCTGGCTGCCAGGTTTGATACCTACTGCTGTGTCCCCTTGTTTACATATATGTTAGCAAATGATTTCAATTGTTTATCCCTCCTCTTACGTATCTAAATCTATGTACGCGAGTACCAAGCACTAGCTCTGATACCATACTTTCTAGGGACCGCTTGTCGTTCCCATGTGCCCCATGGTGAACACCAATCTTGATTGTTACGGGTTATGTTTTTATTTATTTCTTGTTGAGTCAAATGAGATTCACTGGATAATTTTGAATCTAGTGTGGGTAGGGGATGGAGTACCGCATTGGGAATGTTTTATTGGAGTTAATAGATCTATCGATACTGCACATCACAGCTTAGCATTCATCAACTATACTGTCAGACGTCACAAGATTCATGGGCTATGTATCATCGATTCATGCTAGCTTCACAACATGGTCAAGTCCATTGACCTAGGCGTAGTTATCTGGAATCTATGCAGTATTAATAATCCACGCAAAGAGATCATGCTTTTGATAGGAACTGGGGCACACATTGCTATTTTTCATGCTACAGTTTCTATTCACGTGGTACCTGTATCCTAACTCATAAAACTGTACCTTTTCTAAAAAAAAGCATATAAGCAACAACTAGCACCTAGATTGCTGGCATTACACAACAAGGCAATACAAGTCAGCACACTACCCTCTACGCTCCGAGAAGCTGTCCTCACTCTACTGCTGAAACCCGGTAAAGATCCTAGTAGTTGTGCGTCATATCGCTGTTAAATTTAGATAATAAAATATTGGCCAAGGTGCTAGCAACCAGACTGGCTCTATTAATGGAACAAATCAACTTACACAAGGGTCACTATTAATATCACTTTATGCAGACGACATTTTGCTGTTCATCCGCAACCCCCACCTCAACCTCCTCCCTATTATGCAGGAGATAGCCAGATTCGGTGACTTGTCGGGAATCTGAATAAACTGGGCCTAATTGTAGCTGTTCCCGTTAACTGACGCAACACTCACCCTCACTCCCACCCCCCCTTCCCCCACCCCAGTTGAGATTCCCCTTAAGTGGGCACCAGATGGAACCAAATACTTGGGCATCCACATTTATAGAGAAAGGGAGCAAGTTCTGCAACAAAATTATGGGCCGGCACTGACGAATCTCCATACACAAGTGGAGCGTTGGATAAAACTACCCTTATCCATAGCTGGGCGAGTTGCCATAATATAAATGGTCCTCCCGTCTCATTTTATATACCCTTTTGCAAATATCCCTACTCCACTAGCACAGCATTTTTTCAACATACTACGGGGAACACTCTTGCGGTTGATATGGGCAGGGACTCGTCCCCGGTGGGATACGCTCACACTCCCTTATGAGCAGGGCGGCCTAGGTTTCCCCGACCCAAACTTTATATTATTTAGCAGCTCAGTGCCATTATACATACCATTGGTATCGTCCTGATGCTCGATTACCTTATCTATGCCCGAGCGAGCGCTGCTCGACAATCACACACACCCAGATTCTACCCAAGGGAATCCCACTCGAGGATACGGACATACACACAGGGTGTACTACCTGCTGGGCATGGCGCCATATGCGCCGCACATTGGGAGGGGGCCCCCTATACTTTAAAGCTCTCCCACTGCATGAGAACTCCTTGATCCCACTCACCAGGGAGAATCTAGTACAACGCCCCCTACACAGATATGACTTTCATACTATGGGGGACTTGTTCCCGGATGGGCATGTTACACCCCTTGTGGAGGGACTACGGGACAGGGACATACCATACATGGACCAATTCATCCTCAGGAGATTACGCAATACGTTACGATCGCTTCTCCCTTCCTACCCCCTTCCTCCTGATGATTTTGCCCCACTGACTCACAGTGTTAACTACCGAGGGAGGAAGTTATGATCTCTAGAATATATCGATCTTGTCTAGAACTAAAACCCGATACTAACATAGAAGTGCGATAGGTCTGGAAAACAGAACTTCGGGTAGAAATTACAGACAAAATGTGGACATATTGTTGTACCCAGACACAACGTATCTCCATCTGTCAATGCCACAAATGACTACACTTTACATTTTTGCATCAATATTATCTATACCCATCAGACATTGCTAAATTTGACCACACTAGATCTGACACCTGTGCTAAATGCTGCCATGTGGGAGCAGATTTTGCACACCTCGCCTGGACCTGCTCAGTTGTGCGTAAATATTGGATAACAGTGTTTGAACATATATCTGCTATGACCCTTGCACCTTGTCCCCTAATGGCACTCATGTGATATACATTCGAGGTGCTACGCAGTGCCTGTAGATTGATATCCTTGGCACTGCTGCTAGCTAAAAGAGAAATAGCACTACGGTGGGGCAGTTCCCGCCGCCCCACTGCCTCGGGGTGGCTTGAGAATATGTGTGAGAAAGTGGGCAAGGATTATGCACAGCTACAACCCCTGAGCTCACGCCCCAAGGATTTCTGGACCCCCTTCCGTGACTACCTATCATATATGGAACGGGGTGAGATGGACTGACGTCTAGTTCAGTAGCCGTGTCAGGCTATACATGTCTCTACAGTACCAGAACCTGTAATTCCCGGATGACCAGTGTCCTGTTGCTGACGCATAGCTTATACTGTGAAATACATGTAAATGGTGTGACATACCCAAATATAATGATAGAATGGTCAAACTACCCTCTCTTCTTTTTACCATTTGACATATGTGATGAGCATAAATTGTTGATGTTAATTTGAAATACTTAATAAAGAAATTTAAAAAAATAAAACAGTGGCACTAGAAACTTTACTTTAGCAGCCAAAATGATGGCTGATGGATTGACAAACGTAAGAAATGTTTATTCTTGTTTGGCCTTACAAACCAAGATGTACACAAACAAGGTGAAGTGCAGGTGAATGAGGTTTATTCTTTTAAGCAGCCATCATATATATTCAAGAATTGGAGGCAGGCTATAGATCATAAGAGAAAATAAATACCCTGCGAAAGGCAGAACTACTGCAGCTTTACCTAAATCATATTCCATATTTAAGTTATTAAATGGGATGCAAGTTGTAGAGGAAGACGAACGTTAAACAAAACTATCTTTGGGGACTTTTAAATGGTAACTAGACAGCTGTGGAACAGTTCTATCATCGTAGATGAGCAGGCCTCAATGATGGAAGATTCAGTAAGTCCTACAGCTCCAATACAGAAAAACATATCAATATATCAATCACATTAAAAAACCAAAATCCCATAAGCTGTGCCACAGGAGAGTATGACTTAGCTGCTGAGTAAATCTAGACATTAAGCTAAGCACACATACATACCATCATCTGGATCCTTGGGAACAAAGCTCTTCCCTTGTATTTCATCCAGCACCTCTGCAAGGATATCGGTTTGCCCTTTTGCAGTAGCAACTGAGGAAATAAATGCATATGAATGTTTCTACAACACTCAAGGCTAGGTTTCACATAATTGAGGAATATATTTTGTGATGAATACATACCATTCCTATAAAAAACTCCGATCAGGTGATCATAGGAAGCAAGGCTTGGTTCTGAAATCAGGAGAAAAGACAGCTAAAGTACTTGTTCATAGCACCCATATACTGACCAGCTTGGAAAAATTAAAAGTTACTTCAGTGTATGTGTTTAGCAGCTATTTCTGAACAATCACGACATCAAATGTAAATATACAGGTGGCTGTATAGAGATGGTGGGAACGATGCAAATTTCATGCATCAAAACAATTATGCATGTATTGCTCCAAAATTTATAGCTGGTAATCTTAACTACACATATATACACAGCAGTCAAGACTGTATTATATCAGGTGGGATTACAAGACTGAATTATTGTCTAAAGAGTACCTAGGTACCAAACTAAAACGTTTAGCTCCTGTGACTTCTTGAACAGGAAGGCATCTGGAATAAAGGAATAGTAAAACCTTATCCTGGCTCCAATTGAGGGTCTGAGAGTGATTTAAAAACAAATACTTGGCAGCAGGTAATGCTCAGACATAACATGAAAAGTTCTGCACGTCTCATTTTGTCCATGTATGAAATCAAATTGCAGCAGGAGAGGTAGAACAAAACAGACTACTCAAGTTCAATAAGAAGGGCAGACACCTATTTTTCCCAGTCTGAATAAGTCTGATTTTCCTTAACTTCAGTTTACAATGACCAAAGATGGATTGTGTGACAGCTAGGTCAAGATTTTTTTACCTATGTTAAGGGCTTTCATTTCACCCAACATCTGCAAAGCTGGCGACCTGCCGACTGCACTACATCTTCTCAGTGCTTTCAGCACAGCATTAAATGTCAGCAAGTTCGGTTGCACCTTCTGCTGCGCCATATCCTTTAAAAGCTCCTAAAGAGGGTCACATAAGATTATTAGTTTAAAAAACGAAACAGAGGCTCACATAGCAGAAATACCACCATTTGTTACTAGTCACTTAAACAACCAATAGGATTATGAAGGGGAGAAGGCTGAAGATGTTCTGGGTGCCTTCTAGAACATAGGTCCAAACCTCCAGGTATTTACAAAACCAAGAAAGACTGGGTTTAAGAAGCAGTGAGGCAAAGAATGCATTCAATATATTTATCTTGCATCAATTTACCCCTTGCTTATTAACAGCTCTTTCAGTCCAAAATATAGATCGAATGGCAGCAAAATCATTATGTCTACAGTCCCAACAAAAAAATGGGGAGAGACGATGCAGTATTTTACTGCAGGGGCAACACCGGGTTCCAGCTATTACATCGCCCAAGTTGGAATCAGAGAACTAAAGGTCTACGAGACACACCACTTGGTGTTAGTCAGCCCCTCACTGTACGGGTTGCCGCTTGGACTCTATTGACCAGCATGCCTCTGGTCCCAATTTAGAATTCAGGATGCACAACAGCTGCGAGCCGGGGGCAGAACAAAACACAGAGCCAATGATAGCATCACAGGACTCCTAACAGACCCCCAAGCCAGAGACTCTGCCTGGAAACTCAAACCGGCACTGAAGAATGCAGGAATGCTGAAACGCGTATGCCTGGTGTTTCCAGACCTTTTTGGACTTCTGCATGCCTTGTGCCTCCATTTTTATTGCAATAAACCCTGGTGTTGCCCTAGCATATGTCGGGCTCATTCTTTTTCCTGAGTGGGCATTGGTTTAGCATGTTTTGCCGGTAACGCAGGCACCGGCTACCGACATGCCCTCTCGATCTGGCGTGGCACGGGAGCCAGCATCTTTTGGATGTTTCGTATGTGTATACAGCGTGTCACCCCCCAAGCGGCTTAAAGAGCATTCGCTTCGATGTGCCGCATATGGGGAGAGAGGATGCAGTATTTTACTGCAGGGGCAACACCGGGTTCCAGCTATTACATCGCCGAAGTTGGTATCAGAGAACTAAAGGTCTACGAGACACACCACTTGGTGTTCGTCAGCCCCTCACTGTACGGGTTGCCGCTTGGACTCTATTGACCAGCATGCCTCTGGTCCCAATTTGGAATTCAGGATGCACTACAGCTGCGAGCAGAACAAAACACATCTTAGTGATATATTGGGCCGCTATATACTACAGTACATGAAATATTTTTGTATTTGCAGCTTTGAAGCGGTAATATTACCTTATGGGAAAGAAACATACTGCATACAGTCACTTGTCACTGACTTACAGGACTGTTCTTCTGGAATTAAGGTAAGTATGGGGCAAGGTACAAGGCAGCATCAACAGGTTGCTTTGGTCGGCTCTGGGCTACCTAGGTGCAGAGGTGCTTTTACGGTGTTGTGTGCCCCGTTTAAGTATGTGGGAAACGGTCCTGTTGAAAAAAGGCTGCAAGCAGGCACTGGGGGGTCTGTCTGGTTGAACCCTCTGGAGGCTCTGGTTTCAAGGGTCTTGGGCACGTAGGGACACCGTTGGTCTACTCGGGCTGGGAGGTTCGTGTGCAGTGGGGCTTTGTCCGGCGAGGTTGCACTGCTGAAGACTCTCGGGTTCTCAGTCCCTGCATAAAGAGGCTACAGGCAGCGACTGGGGGACCAGTCTGGCCAAGCCCAAGGTTGGGCACAGCCCTTGAGGGTCTCAGGACCTCGTTGGCACCATCTCCTCCCTCTAACTCAGGCTGTGGGGCTCGGGTGCAGGGGTGCTTTGAGGTGCCAGGTCGTGTCAGTCACAGACTCATTTTGTGTCTTGGTGACCTGGTGAAGAGGAGAAACAGGGCAGCAGGGCCACTCTGTGCTAGCCTGGTGGATCCTGACTTCCCTAGATGGTAGGTTGGCCTTTGTGCTGTTGGACCTCTGACTGGACCACCAACAAGCCTAGGTTGCGGCAACTGCTCCGGTACCCAGGGTATTGGTGCAGGTCGGCTCCTGGGGGTCCTGGCATCTCCAAACTTGATAAGGAGACGGATCTGACCTCCTGGAGAAAAAAAAACTTTCTCCTGTTGGGCTGCTCTTTCTGTTGGCCGGATGGCTGGCAACATGGAGGGCGGGGCAGATGCTTTTCGGTTCCTGCAGATAAGGAGGAGCAACTCCTTTACTTCAAGGGAGATCTTTCCCGGTTGTTGAGGTGCTGAGCAGTTCTCCAAGGGTTTTGGGGAGAAGTCCAACTCTTTGCGAGGTCAGTACCCAGCAATGGTCGAAATGCAAGCAGCCTGGCAGGCCAATCTTTGGTGCAGGTTTTCTGTTTTTGCTCTCTTCGGTCCTTTCTTCCTTTCCAGTGGTCGAATCTGATTTCCTGGTGTCAAGGGGCCACCTCAATACTCAATTTAGGGGCAATAAGAGGAGTGATGGGTAGTGCCAATGGGCCAGGGACCCCTATGGTCGCTACACCCTCTAGATGATCACTGTGTGTGGGGAGTGGGATCACCCTGTCCCAGAGTTCCTAATTCCACCACACTCAAGATGGTGGAATCCTTTTTTACGTGTTCACTTCAGGCTACCTACCCTAGCGGTCTGTTCAGCCTGGCAGTGTAACATGCCTCCTGACTATCTAATTTCCCACCTGTCCTGGTGCCAAATGGGCCCCAGGGCAGGTGGTGGCATCCTCAAGGTCTGGGGGGAAGCCAGCCTCTAGCCTTGATTAGCTGATTTAGTAGCCTTCCTGCTGGACAGGCGATAAACATGTCCTGCCAGAACAGCCATGGTTTCTGACCTCAAAGCGGCGCTCTCACCTCCTAGGGAGTCAGAAACTCCTCTGTGGTGGCAGTCTGGACAGGACAAGTCAGCCCGCACACTACAGGACTAGTAGGGTTCAGGGGGTACCTCTAAGGTACCCTCTGGGTGCAGGTATTTATAAATCCATCACTGGAATCAGTGCGAATTTATTAATAGGAGGCGTTTGATACCAAATACCATATGTTTAAGTGAGGTCATTATGTATCTGGTAAACTCATTTTGATCAGTGCCCAGTACATACCTTAAGATGGTTTCCCTGTTCACTTGCATTATCTAGTAATAGAACTAGACATTACAGGGGAATATCTGCTCATGCAGATATGTCCTCACATAAAATAAAATACACACTGCCTAAGGGCTCAAAGGCCTGCTGTAGGAGTGACCTGCTTATATTAAATGCAGTGACAAGGGCATTGCACACAAGAGAGTGTGCTGTGTCATGTTTTTATCATGGTTTGGACCATGTCACGCAGCCTGCAATGGCAGTCTGTGTGGAATGTGTGTGTGGGTCCCTTAGGGTGGCATAAGATATGCTTCTGCCCTTAGGGATCCTATTTAGTATCCATGCGCTAGGTATCAGGGGTACCATTTACTAGGGACTTACAGGAGTGCTAAAGTCCTTTGCCAATTGTGTTACAATTAGACATCACCTTGTTTTAAGAGAAGAGCACTGTCACTGAGGTCTGGTTAATAGGCCTCATTGCATTGTCAGAGGTGGAAAAAAAAAAGGCATCTAGAAGCTTAAAAGGGGTCAAAAAGTGAATGGGTACTGCAAAACAAACCCAGTTTCCCTCATGTTTTAAGTGGAAATATAGGGTACTTGTGGTTTGTAAGTGCATAGGTACGTATGAGGCACTTTAGGTAAGTCTGTAACAGTACGGAAAAGACATTTTCTTACTTTATATTTTAAAAATGTTTACGGAGTTTTACAGTAGTATCTAGGGGAAAAAAGCGGTACTTAACTTTGTGTTACACTAGATCGCCAATTAAAACACAGAACGTAGACTAAGAGTGGTGTAAACAGAATTTCACCCTTACAAAATTAAAAGGCAGCCATAATGTTTAGACTACATTTAGTGTGCGTTATGGGTTTTAAGGGGAAATAGTGTAGTTTAGTGTATCGTAAATTTTGACATATTTAATATTTTTGTTATTTCTCCAACACCGCCATAAGGAGAGTATTCAACTCAGTAACCACACTACCTTAACTATAACTCGTGCCTTCTCCATGCACTGCTTACATCGTTTTACATTAGCTCACTTATAGCATAAGAAATAATAGCATTTACAAGAACAGTTATGACATTGCAAACCAAATCATTTGTGAGAACACAGTGCATGGTAGAGTGGCAAGTTAATGTAGTGTGGCTACTGATTTGAATACACTGCGTATGGAGATGTACAAGTTATAAGGTGTTGTGTATATTACAAATGTAATGAAAAGCTATAGCTTAAGAATTTCTAATGATTGTGCACTTTAAGTTTGGTTTGTATAGAGAGAATAAATAAAGCTTTCCTAACCGTAACAAAGGAGTAACCTTTGTTTTTTCCATTGAATTTCAAAGGATTTTTTATTCAAATACTTTTTGTGAAATCGTTGAGTTTACTGTCGTCGAGTATCATTAAGTGGAGTGTGGTACAGTAGAGTGGAGAAGAATGTCTTACAGTGAGTGGAGTATATTAGAATAGCGTATAATAGAGTGGCATTGAGTGTAATGTAGTAGAATGCAATAGCGTACAGTGGATTCGCGTAGAGTGCTGTGGTGTAGATTGGAGTGGCGTACAGTGGAATGAGGCATAGTTCAGTGGCATACAGTAAACTAACAGTGGTTGGCGCACAGTGAAGTGGCATGGAGTGGGGAGAGTGGAGTAGCATAGAGGGGCCTAGCGTAGAGGATATGGCGTAGAGTGGCATGGCGTAAAGTTAAATACCATATATTAAAGTGGGTATAGTGGAGTGGCATACAATGGAATAGCATAGAGTGGAGTGACGTCCAATGGAATAGTGTAGAGTGAATTGGTATACAGCATATTAGTGTACCGTGAAGTGGAGTGTGTCAGAGTGGACTGGCGCACAGTGGAATAGCATAGAGTAAAGTGGCATACAGTGGAGTTTTCTAGAGTGGACTGGTGTGGAGTGGAGCGAGTTACAGAGTAGTGGTATACAGTATAATAGCGTAGAGTGGCACAGAGTTGCATAACGTATATTAGAGTGGGTATGGTGGAGCAGTGTACAGTGGAGTGGAACAGCATAGAGTGGAGTGCCATACAGTGAAATAATGTAGAGTGGGCTGGCATACACTATAGTGGTGTTGTCGTCGGCTTTTACTTTCTCAGTATAACTGTGCTTTAGATGGACAACAAACTTCAAAACTGTGCAAGACTGATTCTACGCACACCATCAGGATATGTTGGCCGTAGTCCTGCTAGCTTACAGTGCACCATCTGTAACCCTACCCAGGCACGGGAACAGGTGGAATATCAAAACTCAGAACATGAATAACCCCCAACTCCCCAAGAAAATTGCGGAAAAGGATCTGGAACCTTTTTGTTTGGTCACTCATGCATACCCAAAGAGATACACAAGAAAGACCCAATATGGTGTTTCAATATTTATTGAAGCATTTTGATTCTTGTGTAAAATATATGTGTTGCAAGAATCAATATAAGGAAACAGAATAACGTGATCAGCATTAGAAGAACGACTAAGAAAATAAACAATTCAACCATTGTGTCATTACATAGGATATATGCTTTCATATATGTATAGTGATAGTTATGCTCCTACCTAGAGCTCCCTATCCTAATGTCCCTAGGGTGGATGAATTTGCCAGAATCCCGGTAGGGTGAGCTAACTCCCCAGTTACCCGTGTTTAAGTGTCATCAGGGAGCCCGTCTTGCTGAAGAGCGGAGCTTCATCCAGCGTAGAAGGTAAACAGGAATCAGCTCCTCTAACTAAACAAAGCAGTTTATATAATAAACATCACCTTGGTGCAAAATGTGGGTGAATTTGCACACAGGTGTTATAGGAAGGTGATTTCAGACTGCCTAGCCTGCGACAGAGGCCTGGCCATACCCTGGCTACAATATGTTAAGCAGGAATTGTCTATCTTGGGGAGACCAGAACTCTTTTCTTTTACTTCTGCTTTTATCAAGGCTGATGTTACCTTGGTAAAAAAAGCATTTCTTACCAGGAACATGCGACTTGGAGAGACACAGGAATTAGCCAAAACCTCAGTGAGGGAATATGGGCCCCTGCAGACCACCTCCAATATAGAGACATATCGGTCTTGGGTGGATGCCACCTCGGACAGCGTCCTTTTAACCAGATTTAGAATGGCATTTTGGGTTTGTCTTTCGGCCAGCTCGATCCCAATAAGGTTTTTGTAAGAAGGAGGACGGCTCAGCCCAGCGGAAGTCGGGAAACACAGACGGAGTCATGGAGGAAACACCGGAAACAGCTCGCGTTCTAGTCGTGCTAGGAACGCGTGACGTCAGGACGCATCCGCCAATGGAGAACAAGAAGGGCGGAACCAGGAACGAGGGCGAGGAGAGCAACGCGGAGATCGAGTGTATCCGAGGAGAGAGGACAGTGGAACAACGAGCAACAGGAGGAGAAGAAGCCGAGGTACGTGAGAGGAGGGGCGGAGGCGCTTCCGAAGATCCACGGAGGAGGGGACGACCGGAGAAGGCCGGAGAACCAGACGCAGAAGTCACGGAGGTCGCGACGACCACGGAGAAGGAGTACACCGCTTACAAACCCGGCGGCTCAAGAGAAGGAGAGGACGCCCCGGGTCCAGCTGCCACGGCCCTCAGGCAAGTGCCGCTCAGAGGGTCTTTTTGGTGGGGTAGCTGGGACGCCTAAGAGGAGTTTAAACACAGCCGCACGCTACCGGTGTCCGTATACCCCCCTCACACCCCTCTCAACCCTTAAAGGTCCCTCCCTGACTCACCATATTCCTTTCCCTCACGGCGTTATGGTGGAGGTGGCACAATCATGGAATAGGAAGAGATAAAGCCTAACCCGAGTGTTTCTTTTCTTTGTTTTCTTTTGCTGCCCTGTTTTGGAGGTCCCCGGAGAGAGCGAAACCAGACAGAGAAACGGGAAGGCACCGACAACCTGGAATACAGAAAGGAGTGGTAGCGGGACTAAACCTTTCAATCCAGACGCTATAGTGATACTTTTCGGAGGCTGCTATTGTTTGACCCTTCAGATTGTTTTTCTTAACACAGACTGCCTCCCTCATACTGTGGCAAATAAACAATATCCACCAAAATAACTCACAGATCGACTGGTTTCTTCCATACCACTAGTCGGGCCCTCGAGCCTCCTTACAAAGTGGTGTCAGAAGTGGGATCCTTGAGTCCCGGTCCCTGTGTGTCGACGCCATGACACAGCCCGTGCCTCTAGAAGATATGCTCACACAGTTGGCCGAAGGTCAAAGACACTTACAGTTAGTGTATGAGCAACAGTTACAGGCTGCTAGACTAGAGAGAGAAGCGTTACAGGGAGCCCTTAAGGATCAGGCAACGGTAGTCGCCTCAAATCAACAGGTGCAGGACACGGCAATCCTACGACTCACTGACGCTATAGTGCATACCCGAGTCCATCCCACTGTACCAGGAACGGTCCTGCAAAAGTATAAGGAAGGGGAAGACCCTGACTATTTCTTTCTGAATTTTGAGCGAGTGGCATCCACAGCAGCCTGGCCACAAGAGAGGAGGGGCCTATACATCGCCCCGCTTGTATCCGGAGAGTTACAGGCTGCGTACCAAGCCGCCAATCCCGACGGGACTACTGCTTATGTAGACGTAAAGAAGGCGATCCTAGAGAGACTAGGGTTCGATCAAGAACATTAGCGCAATAAATTCAGGAACAAAAAGTGGACTACTGGGGACAATCCTCGGGCTTTGTATTATCGAATAAGGGACTTAGGTACCAGATGGCTGACACCCCACATGTCCACTATAGAAGAGGTAGTTGAAAAGGTGTTCCTGGAACAATTTCTGGATGCCCTACCACCCACCACAAAGTCATGGGTGAAACAACACCCGCACCTCACCACCGCCTCAGCGGTGGAAATAGCGTGTGCCTTCCATAGGGCCCCAGATTTTAGAGCAGGCACTACACGACCCCAGACTCCAGTTCCACTCTCACGACCCCAGTTGCATACCTCCTTTAGACCTCCCCTAAAACCCGAACTAAGGCCGTTACCACCCCTTCGGCCTAGTCCAAAACCTTCCCCTGTTTCTGCGGGTGCTAGCGGACAAGGTCCTCAATGTTTCAGCTGCGCTGAGTGGGGCCATATAGACAGACAATGCCCTCACCGAATACCATCCGCTGAACCCATGGAAGTGGGGTATACCAGGGGCAAGATCCTGTTAACAAGGGAGGGTTCTCAACACTACAGAGCGGAAGTGTATTTAAACGGCAAGAAGCGACAGGCCCTGTTAGACACCGGGTGCCACGTCACAGTGGTAGACGGATCCCTGGTTGGGGAACACCAGTTGCAAACCACAGAGCATGTGAGGGTGATTTGCGTCCATGGGGATACGAAGTCGTACCCTACAGCGGAAGTCGTCTTGGACGTTGAAAACGACCCTCACCTTAAAAGGGTGGGGGTGATTCCCTCTTTACCAGAACCCGTTATCATAGGGACCGACCACCCAAAATTCGAAGCCTATATAGAAGGAACAAAGAGAAATACCCACACATGGCTAGACGAAGCACCTTTTTGTACTGCCGAGATCGAAGCCCTAGATACCCGAGAGAAGAAAAGTAGAAGGGAAAGGCGAAAAGATAAAAAAAGAGTTTTATTGTTCCCAACTATCACGGACTGCCTTTCCCCTTTCCCTTGCAGATACCGATGGAACAACTCCTTATAGTTTCCGGGCAGCCCAACGGGATGACCAAACGCTCGTACACGCCTGGGAACAGGTCCAGGAAGAGCCACCAGACCAGGTAGGACCTTATTTTATTGCAAACAGGGGATTGTTGTATAGAGCCGAAAAGAAAGAGTCTGTAGAAAAACCCAACTGCTTGTTCCCCTATCCTTCCGGGAACATGTGCTCCAGTTGGCCCATAACAAAATGGGGGGTGGGCACTATGGTAAGGAAAATACCCTGAAATACCTCTTAGAGAAGTTCTACTGGCCGGGTGTCTATAGGGATGTTGCCAAACACTGCGCTGCCTGCGCGCGATGCCAATACACGAGCTCAGGACCCATTACCAAGGCACCCCTACAACCTCTCCCCATCATCGACATCCCCTTTAAACGAGTGGGAATGGATTTAGTCGGGCCCTTAACCCCCTTATCCCGTGGGCACCGGTACATACTCGTCATAGTCGATTATGCCAGTCGATACCCCGAGGCCTTCCAGTTGTCTCGCATGACTACCCCTGCTGTGGCACAAGCCATGATAACCCTGTTTTCACGAGTCGGTTTTCCCTCTGAGATCTTGACCGACCAGGGTACCCCGTTTGTGTCACGAATGATGGGCCAGATTTTTTCCCTACTCGCGATAAAGAAAATAAGAACATCAGTCTATCACCCACAGACAGACGGCCTTGTGGAACGGTACAACAAAACAATCAAAAACCTGCTCCGCAAGGTCGTCTCTGACATGGGGAGAGACTGGGACCTTAAGCTTCCCCTGGTTCTCTTCGCTTTACGGACGCACGAGCAGCGATCCACCGGGTTTTCCCCGTTTGAGCTGCTGTTTGGGAGAAAGCCCAGAACCTTATTGGATATGGCTAGTGAACAGTGGGAAGGGGAAGAGGAGGAAGGGAAACCCCTACTGAAGTATGTTACCGACCAGAAAACGTCCTTAAACCACATATGGGGACTTGTACATGAGAACATGCAGGAAGCACAGGGGACACAGAAGAGATATTATGACCGTAACAGTCGGCTTAGGGTGTTTCAACCTGGGGACAAGATCCTTTTACTACTCCAGTCCACAGAAGACAAATTATTAATGAAGTGGCAAGGGCCGTATGTGGTTGAAAAACGGATCACCCCTGTCACCTACAGCATACTACTGCCCCACAGAGCCGGGGGTAAACAAATATACCACATAAACCTCCTGAAAAAATGGGAGGAATCCCAGCCCCCTGGAGGACACAATCCCGCTTTGCTGGCCTGCAGCTCCCCGCAGTTAGACATCCCTCTCCTGTCGGTCCGCGACCTCTTGGGTCACTCTGTTCCCTTCGGAGAAGTGTTCACCACTGAACAACAAACCGAACTAGGCGCTTTGCTAACCATCTTCCCAGACTTGTTTTCCACAAACCCAGGTTTAACATCCCTGGTCCAACATGAAATAGTAACCCTGAACCCTAAAGTCATAAAACAGAAGCCTTACCGTATTCCAGAAGCCCGTAGGGAGGCAGTGGAAAAGGAAGTGGAAGACATGCTTCAGGCAGGGATCATAGAGCCTTCCCAGAGCAATTGGTGCTCTCCAATTGTAATCGTACCAAAGCCAGACGGCAGTCTGCGCTTTTGTATTGATTTCCGACAGGTGAATGCCATCACAAAGTTCGACACCTATCCAATGCCCCAGATGGACGAGATGGTAGAACGTCTGGGACAAGCGAGATACATGTCAACCCTTGACCTAACGAAAGGGTATTGGCAAATCCCGTTAGAACTCACCTCCAAAGAAATAACTGCGTTTTCCACACCTTCAGGTCTATACCACTTCAAGGTACTCCCGTTCGGGTTGCATGGGGCCCCAGCCACATTTCAGAGGCTAATGGACAGGGTACTAAAAACACACCAGAAGTATGCAGCAGCTTATCTTGACGATATCGTGGTTTTCAGCCACACGTGGGAGGAACACCTGGTACACCTCAAATCCATATTTGTAGCATTACAGGTCGCAGGCCTCACCATCAACCCAAAGAAATCCCTCTTAGGGACCAATAAAATACAATATTTGGGATATTCCATACAAGAAGGACACATCAGGCCCCAAGTTGATAAGATTGAAGCCATCCGCACCATTTCCAGGCCACAAACCAAGAAGGAAATTCGTTCCTTCTTGGGCTTTATAGGATATTACAGGCAGTTTATTCCCCATTTTTCATCCATAGCCAGTCCGCTCACCGAACTCCTGTCCAAAGCACATCCCACACGCCTTCAGACATGGAACACAGCACAAGAAGCCAGCTTTGAGGCCCTCAAACGAGCTATTTGTACCGCCCCAGTCTTACGAAGCCCCGACTTTGAACGTACCTTTGTCCTTCAAACTGACGCCTCGGACCACGGGCTGGGGGTTGTCTTATCTCAACCAGACTCATGTGAAGAACTGCGACCCCTGTTGTACATCAGCAGAAAACTGTTCCCCCGGGAGACGAACTATTCAACAATAGACAAGGAGTGTTTAGCTATAAAATGGGCTATAGAATCTTTGCAATACTATCTATTAGGTAGACACTTCCTTGTCCTAACCGATCACGCTCCCTTGACATGGCTCGCACGAAACAAAGACACCAATTCCCGCATACTACGATGGTTTCTCGCTTTGCAACCCTTCTCGTTTCAGACCCTCCACATGCCGGGAATGAAGCAGCTGAGTGCGGATTATTTGTCCAGACATCCGTGTTGTGAATGGCCCCAACGTCCATTCCTAAGGGGGGGGGGACTGTAAGAAGGAGGACGGCTCAGCCCAGCGGAAGTCGGGAAACACGGACGGAGTCATGGAGGAAACACCGGAAACAGCTCGCGTTCTAGTCGCGCTAGGAACGCGTGACGTCAGGACGCATCCACCAATGGAGAACAAGAAGGGCGGAACCAGGAACGAGGGCGAGGAGAGCAACGCGGAGATCGAGTGTATCCGAGGAGAGAGGACAGCGGAACAACGAGCAACAGGAGGAGAAGAAGCCGAGGTACGGGAGAGGAGGGGCGGAGGCGCTTCCGAAGATCCACGGAGGAGGGGACGACCAGAGAAGGCCGGAGAACCAGGCGCAGAAGTCACGGAGGTCGCGACAACCACGGAGAAGGAGTACACCGCTTACAAACCCGGCGGCTCAAGAGAAGGAGAGGACGCCCCGGGTCCAGCTGCCACGGCCCTGTTCACGGGTCGTGGCCTCAGGCAAGTGCCGCTCAGAGGGTCTTTTTGGTGGGGTAGCTGGGACGCCCAAGAGGAGTTTAAACACAGCCGCACGCTACCGGAGTCTGTATAACCCCTCACACCCCTCTCAACCCTTAAAGGTCCCTCCCTGACTCCCCATATTCCTTTCCCTCACGGCGTTATGGTGGAGGTGGCACAATCACGGAATAGGAAGAGATAAAGCCTAACCCGAGTGTTTCTTTTCTTTTGCTACCCTGTTTTGGAGGTCCCCGGAGAGAGCGAAACCAGACAGAGAAACAGGAAGGCACCGACAACCTGGAATACAGAAAGGAGTGGTAGCGGGACTAAACCTTTCAATCCAGACGCTATAGTGATACTTTTCGGAGGCTGCTATTGTTTGACCCTTCAGATTGTTTTTCTTAACACAGACTGCCTCCCTCATACTGTGGCAAATAAACAGTATCCACCAAAATAACTCACAGATCGACTGGTTTCTTCCATACCACTAGTCTGGGCCTCGATCCTCCTTACAGTTTTAATCTGTCCTTATGACGAGTCTTCACCCCAGAGTTTGTTTCATTTTACTTTTTTCTGTAAGTTCTACTTGGTATTCTCCAAAATGTTTTTAATTCCTTTAATCCTAGCTTGTGCTATTAGAAGATGCACAGAGACCTTGCTTTACTACCAAGGTTAAACTCCAGTACACTTTGCATCTCCATTTGTTCTTTTGTAAAGGGTTCTATTGCCAGGAAAAACCAAATATTGTTTTGACAGTCTGATCCTGCCAGTTTGATCTGTTTATATGATGACCGTGAGGCATTAAGCCCCATGGCAGGATTCCTTTATTTTGCTTGAAGGGGACTCCGATTGTGTTTTTATTAATTATCTTATCTGATGATTTTAGACTTGTTTTATTGAGATAATCATGATGTGTGATTTTAATAGTGTTTCTATATTTGTAATGTGCTTTTTTGGCTGTGTTTCACTGCAAAATAACGTATTATCTGATCTGAATAAACATCATCCACGTTGCCATGCCGGAGTCCCAGTGAGGCTGCCATTAAGGATTCTACACTGACAAAGCTGTCAGCACCATTTTGCGCAGGTTGCATTAGCTTTCATACAGAATGTTCAAGGACGTGATAAAGTGCCTACTAAGATGTGTAAATGTAAGCAAAGTTTATTTCATGGAACATTATCCGTAAAAGCACACAAGCAAAAGTGTGTCAAGTGTCAACGTACAAGAAAAGATTTCAAGTTTAAATGTGAGAATGTAAAATGGTAGTGTTCCCATCCGGACCGATTGTGACCACACGACATTGTACAGTGCAGTGACGTACAGTGGAGTGTGGTAGAGTGGATTTGCGTACAGTGGAATAGCATAGAGTGGAGTGGCGTATAATGGAGTGTTTTATAGTTGTAGGTTGCTGGCTCTGTATATGGTACACTACTAGGTGGTTGTATAGTGCACAGAGTCCTGAGATTCCCTCAGAAGTGTAAGGGCTCAATGCAAACCCAAAGTGCTCTGGCTGTGGTAGCGTGGACGAGCAGCCTCAGGGCTGGACTGTGAACAGCAACCAGCCCTGGCAGATTGCTGCTCGACCGGCCCTGGGAGTGGGAGCAGGGTGAGGATGGTTGGGGGGGTGGGGGGGTGTCAGGTGGAAGAAGCGCAGCTCTTGCTTTTGTTACAGGGGGCCCCCGATGACTAAACTGCCCCTCACAGGCACAAGACCGGCCCCCACCCCTCCAGCCTACCGGGGAAATGCCCGGTGCCTGCTACGGCCAGTCCAGCCCTGAGCAGCCTTAGGTCTAACCGAGGGGAGTTTAAGAAATTTTTTGTGCACAAAATGACCAATAAATGACACATGACTCAAAAAGGAGATCCACACTAATTTTATACAAATAAGCTTTGCTCAATGTTCATTTTAAGACCAAGATCTCCGCAAAAAGGTAAGTACTTTTTTAAATAGAAATTCTTTTTAGTTTTAAAAGTGAACACTTTTCAGTCTTTGCAAGATTAACCTATGGAGGAAAACAATAATGCGGTTTTACAGTTAAGAAACCAACTTAAAGATCCAGTCTTCAGGATGCAGAGTCCGCAGAGGGCAAGGTTCAGGTAAGCACAAACGCAGCAGCACAGGGGCGGCCGGGTGAAGAGGTAAAAGTTAAAGAGCAGGCCCAATATTACCCAATGGAGACTGGGGGTGTATGAAGATCCACTGCTTGCAGGTAAGCAAATCGGTTGCAGGTGTCAAGCTTTGGAGGTTAAATTAACCACAGGGTGGGGGCCACAAGGCAGCACCAAACATACACCACCAGCGGCGGCACAGGGGCGGCCGGGTTCAGGGTGCAAACACAGTATCGAGCGTCAAACGCAATTCAATGGAGAAACTTGTATTGGAAAACAGGCTGTAGGCGAGGATCTGGAGGCTGCAGGTAGGAACCAGTGACAGCAGAGGTACGTGGAAATGCTGTAGGTCATAGGGACACCACCAGTCGAGGTCCTCAAGGCCCAGGCGTTTTGGGTGCAGGGATGTCCTTTGGTATTCAGTTTCTCTTACCGGGGCCGGTCAGGGGGAGCCTTCTGATTCACACTGCAGGCGTCATCGTGGAGTTCAGGAGGGGTCCGCCAACATTGGACTTGGATTCAGGATCGCTGGGTGTAACGCCCTGAACGTCTCAGGATCGTTTAACAGACACGACAATGAGGACGCAACCACTTGTGAAGGGTTAGTTCTTTTAATGAAGGCAAATAAAATACAAAGAACAAACAAAAGTTATAGTCACTGGAATCCTCCAGGCTAAGTACGTTACCAGCCCACAGCACGGATGGTCCTAACCGTCCTCTGCATATACGCCGAACCCGGCGTATGCCAACAGAGGGCAGAAATGAAATGGCCGACAATGCCAATCGGTAGGCTGTGAGGGGCACGAAGAGTGTTGGGGAGAATCGAGGAGTCAGGGAAACACCCAGCCGGGGTCTCTACCTGAAGGGAGCAGCCGCTCAACCTCTTCCTCAGACTGCACCGGGACGCGGAGTCACCTCCTGGTGATGCGTCACCGATACCCCAATCACAAGCAAGAAGACTGAACCGAGAGCAGCCGCTCGATCGATCCTGTGGACTTCCGAGTCTGTAACGCGGCAAACACCTCCTGGTGTGCGTTACAGCTGGCAGTCCCTGTGTCTCTGGTCGGGCTGGGAGTTACGACTCCAACCAGCAAAAGCGCCACTGCGCTTGGACTCAGCCGAGTCAAAAAGCGAAGCTCAATGGTTGACCGGTAGAGCTTCCGGGTCCTTCACAGGTGACGATGGGGCAAGACACGGCCCAGGGAGTAACGACTCGACCTACCTCCGTTCTTGCCTTACTGGAGCACCACTCCGGAACACTGCTCTTCACGAAGCAGGTACGTCGGTGTAAACACAATATCCGACAGCCTTGTACCTCCCGGTTCCTCCCTTTATAGGGCGTGTTTTCCTTGAGTTATGTAACAGCTCTCCTGTTTACATAAGGGCGTGTTTCCCTTGAGTTATGTAACAGCTCTCCTGTTTACATAAGGGCGTGTTTCCCTTGAGTTATGTAACAGCTCTCCTGTTTACATAAGGGCGTGTTTCCCTTGAGTTATGTAACAGCTCTCCTGTTTACATAAGGGCGTGTTTCCCTTGAGTTATGTAACAGCTCTCCTGTTTACATAAGGGCGTGTTTCCCTTGTGTGACAGGAATTCTTGACAGTACATCCTCCCTCTCAGCGGCTCCCCACGGGTCCAGCGCTGGCAGGAAAACGCCGATGGAACAAGGAGACCAAGCGCGGAGCATGAACCCCTTCAGCCGGTTCCCATGAATGCTCCTCCGGGCCATAGCCTTTCCACGCAACCAGGTACCACAGCTTCCCCCTGCGCCATTTGGACGCCTGTATGCCCGACACTTCATACTCCACCTCCGACTCCACGCATACCGGCCTAGGTGTCCCAGACGGCTTGGAGGGTGCTGGTTTGAGCAATGATACATGAAAGACAGGGTGTATCCGCAATGACTGGGGCAAGCACACCTTCACGTTCACGGGACCCATACACTTGGTAATTCGATAGGGGCCCATGTACTTGGGATGGAACACACTGTTCTTTCGAAACCTCATGTTTCTTGTGGATATCCAGACGTAGTCT
Source organism: Triturus cristatus (assembly GCF_964204655.1). NCBI lineage: Eukaryota > Metazoa > Chordata > Amphibia > Caudata > Salamandridae > Triturus > Triturus cristatus. The sequence goes on along the minus strand of NC_140582.1, from coordinate 1,088,772,282 downwards.
CCAGTGCGGTACAGTGGCCCGGGCCTTCTCTTCCTATCTGCCGCAGCCTTGTATCTTCTCTTGGCCTCTATTAGGACAGCCCTTGAGCGCATCAACGTGTCTTTTATGTGTGCCACCCTGTCCGCTGTGGCGGGAATCCTGTCCTCTCTGAACGGATGTAGAAATGGCAAGAACCTGGGATGTTGGCCATAGTTGCTATAGAACGGAGATGACTGTGTGGAGCTGTGAGTGGCGTTGTTATAGGCTATCTCTGCAACCCATAGCAAGTCGACCCATTCTTCCCTGCCCTGGTCCACAAAACATCGCAGATACTGTTTGAGCGTTTGGTTCAGGCGCTCGGTTTGGCCGTCCGTTTGAGGGTGGTAGCTGGTGGACAGGGCGGTCTTAACATGCAGCGCAGTGCACCAAGTCTTCCAGAATTGCGCAGTAAACTGCGACCCCCGGTCCGACACGATCACCCCAGGTAATCCATGCAGTCGTACCACATTCTTTAGGAGTAGTGACGCCAATTCCCCGGCCGTAGGGACTCTCTTGCAGGGGATGAAGTGCCCCATTTTCGTCAAGTAATCCACCACCACCAGTATTGCCGTCATCCCCTGGTCTACCGGTAGGCCCACCACGAAGTCCAGTGATATGCTATCCCATGGTCTATCCGGGGTCGGAAGTGGATGTAAGAGCCCTTGGGTTCGGCCATGGTCGGCCTTCATGGTAGCACACGTAGGACACTCCTGTCCCCACCTCCTGACATCCACTCTCATGGTTGGCCACCAGAAATGCCGTCCCATGCTAGCCACCGTTTTTTCAAAGCCCAAATGACCTGCGCATGGAGAGTCATGGCACCAGATGAATGCTTGTTTCCTTAGCCTAGGCGTGGGTATCAATAGGCACCTGCCCTTCAGGGGTATCCCGTCCTTCAGCTGCCATTCTCTGTGACTGAGGAGCCACCTCCGCCATGCGAATGACCTGATCCCTCTCTTTATTCCCCTCAGGAAAGTATCCGGTTGGATAACCCCCAATACCATCCTCGGGGAAATGATGGAACGCTCGGTTGCAGGCAATGGTTCCTTAAATGCAGATTGACGGGACAGGGCGTCCGCCTTCCGGTTTTCCGTCCCTGGCCGATATGTGATGCGGAAGTTGAACCCCGCAAAGAAGATCATCCACCGCAGCTGCCTGGGAGAAAGGTGTCTAGTGGCCGTCATGAACTGTAGGTTCCGATGGTCCGTGTACACCGATACCACATGTCTTGCCCCCATCAACCAATGCCTCCATTCGGTGAAGGCGTTCTTGATTGCGAGAAGCTCCTTCTCCGCAATATGGTAGTTGCGTTCGGCGTCGTTGAGTTTGCGGGACATGTACGCAACGGGATGAAGCACCCCTGTGTCGTGGTTGCGTTGGGACAAGATAGCCCCCAGCGCCACATCCGACGCGTCCGCTTCCACCACGTAGGGGAGATCCGGATCGGGGTGAGCCAACACCGGCGCCTTACCAAAGGCGCTTTTCAGGGCCTCAAAGGCTTTGTTCGCTTCAGGGGACCAGACAAACTCCTTGGACTTCCTCAGTAGCTGTGTGATTGGGGCCACCACTCCTGAAAATCCATCTATAAACCGCCTGTAAAAGTTGGCGAAGCCAATGAAACTTTGGACGTCCTTCACGCTTTGGGGCACCGGCCATTCTTTGACCGCCTTGATCTTTCGTTCTGCCATCTCCTGTCCCTCTGGACTCAGCATCACTCCGAGGAATTCCACGGATGTGACGTGGAAGTCACACTTGCTGAGTTTACAAAACAGCATGTTTTCCCTCAGCTTTTGGAGCACAGCTTTGACGTGGTGTACGTGCTCCTCCACACTGGACGAATAGATGAGGATGTCGTCGATATATACGACCACGTAGATATCCAACTCCTCTCTGAATACCTCATTCAAAAAATACTGAAAGGCTGCCGGGGCGTTGCACAGACCGAACGGCATGACGAGGTACTCAAAAAGGCCGAACCTGGTCTTAAAGGCGGTCTTCCACTCGTCTCCGTCCCTCATGCGCACCAGATGGTATGCCCCTTTCAAATCCAACTTGGTGTAGATACGAGCTTTCTTGACCTGTTCCAGAAGTACACTGATGAGAGGCAAGGGGTACCGATTTTTTATGGTTATCGCATTCAATGCCCTAAAGTCCACACAGGCTCTCAGCTCCCCATTAGCCTTCGGGATGAAGAAGAGTGGCGAGGCGGCCGGAGACTTGGACGGGCGGATGAATCCTAGCCTGAGGAGTTTATCCAGGTACCCCCGGAGATGCACGTTTTCAGGCTCCGTCAGGGCATACAGCCTGCCGCTGGGAACGCTGGCCCCTGGCACCAGGTCGATCTGGCAGTCAAACTGTCTATGTGGTGGTAGCACTTCCGCCTTCACCTCATCAAATACATCCTCAAAACTGTGATAAGCCTGGGGGAGAGCCACATCTTTTTCTGCCGCTGTAGCCACCGTCTGACTCCCGCTCTCATCTACGTCAAGGGATTCCGTTCTTATTCCACAATGCAGGATGCAATACGGTGAGGTCATTTCGATGCGATGTGTTGGCCAATCCACAAAGGGGTTGTGTTTCTGTAGCCACGGCAATCCCAATATGACGCCATATTGGGGCGCTCGGATGATGTTAAAATCGATTTGTTCCAAATGGTTCCTCCCATATCTCATCGGAAGGACCCCCGTGTGCTGTCCGATGGGCCCCGTCACCAATCGCCTTCCGTCTACCGCATAGACGTCTTCGGGTACTGCTTTGGGAAGAAGCACTAGCCCTAGCCTGCATGCCTCGTTGTGGTCCATAAACATGCCAGTGGCCCCTGAATCCACCATGGCCACAACGGGTATCCACTGGTCATGCACTCCCACGTGCACCGTGATAAACAGGTGTCGTTGTCCCTTAGTGACCGAGTTGGAAAGTGAAGGGATGGATGAGTGACTCCGAGATGCCCCTTCTCTGGTCTTGGAGTCCTCTAGTTTTCCGCCGGTATGTCCACCACGGCTGTTACCGACCGGTTGGCCCGATAACGTGACGTCTTCGGTTTGGCAGGGCATTCACGTACGTAGTGGCCTTTTTTGCCACAATATAGGCACAATCCTTGTTTACGGCGTGACTCTTTCTCCGTGGCTGTGAGGCTCGCTCGTATTGCGCTGATGTCCATGGGTTCTCCCTTGGATGCGGTGGAAGTTTCAGGACTTCCCACCGTCACATAGGATGGAAGGGATTTTCCTTTTCTCCCATGATCCCCCTTTCTTTCACTTAGCCTATGTTCCAGCCGTAATACCAGGTTGATAAGGCCCTCACATGTCTTGGGTTGAGGGTCAATATGAGCCACGGCGTCCTTGAGCTCATCGCACAGCCCTTGATGGAAGAGCGCCGTCTGTTTAGCAACAGGCCACTTGGTTTCCGCAACCAGCCTTCGGAACGCGTTGAGATACTGCACCAGGTCGTTGGATCCCTGTCTCAACTCAAGCATTTCACGGTCCGCCGTGTACGAGTCAGCCCTTCTGTCGAATACCTTCAGGAATTCCTCGCGAAAAGCACCCCAATCACATAAGAGGGGGTCGTCCCTGCTCACCAGAGGTACGGCCCATTGTGCCGCGTTTCCAGCCAAATAGGATATAAGGAAAGCCACACGAGCCTGACTCGTGGGGAACGCCTTTGGTTTGCACGATAAATGTAGCGCCACTTGTGTGAGGAATACCTGCACTGTGTTAGGATCCCCACTGTACCTCTCTGGTGTTGCCAAGGGGATGGTTACCCGCATTTCCACTACTACCGCAGGGGTCTGGTTCGTGAGGGAGGTGCTGGGCGTGAGCGGGTCCAATTGGATAGCATCCAGTCTGGCTTTTACATCGGCTGTTTCTTGCCTAGAGGCAGCCACTTCAACTTGCATGGCCGCTAAAGCAGCCAGCACATCATCAAGTGTTGCCATGTCTGTTATCGACCGGGAGACAGTTAGTGTTATTAAGGTCGGATATTTTGTAACGCCCTGAACGTCTCAGGATCGTTTAACAGACACGACAATGAGGACGCAACCACTTGTGAAGGGTTAGTTCTTTTAATGAAGGCAAATAAAATACAAAGAACAAACAAAAGTTATAGTCACTGGAATCCTCCAGGCTAAGTACGTTACCAGCCCACAGCACGGATGGTCCTAACCGTCCTCTGCATATACGCCGAACCCGGCGTATGCCAACAGAGGGCAGAAATGAAATGGCCGACAATGCCAATCGGTAGGCTGTGAGGGGCACGAAGAGTGTTGGGGAGAATCGAGGAGTCAGGGAAACACCCAGCCGGGGTCTCTACCTGAAGGGAGCAGCCGCTCAACCTCTTCCTCAGACTGCACCGGGACGCGGAGTCACCTCCTGGTGATGCGTCACCGATACCCCAATCACAAGCAAGAAGACTGAACCGAGAGCAGCCGCTCGATCGATCCTGTGGACTTCCGAGTCTGTAACGCGGCAAACACCTCCTGGTGTGCGTTACAGCTGGCAGTCCCTGTGTCTCTGGTCGGGCTGGGAGTTACGACTCCAACCAGCAAAAGCGCCACTGCGCTTGGACTCAGCCGAGTCAAAAAGCGAAGCTCAATGGTTGACCGGTAGAGCTTCCGGGTCCTTCACAGGTGACGATGGGGCAAGACACGGCCCAGGGAGTAACGACTCGACCTACCTCCGTTCTTGCCTTACTGGAGCACCACTCCGGAACACTGCTCTTCACGAAGCAGGTACGTCGGTGTAAACACAATATCCGACAGCCTTGTACCTCCCGGTTCCTCCCTTTATAGGGCGTGTTTTCCTTGAGTTATGTAACAGCTCTCCTGTTTACATAAGGGCGTGTTTCCCTTGAGTTATGTAACAGCTCTCCTGTTTACATAAGGGCGTGTTTCCCTTGAGTTATGTAACAGCTCTCCTGTTTACATAAGGGCGTGTTTCCCTTGAGTTATGTAACAGCTCTCCTGTTTACATAAGGGCGTGTTTCCCTTGAGTTATGTAACAGCTCTCCTGTTTACATAAGGGCGTGTTTCCCTTGTGTGACAGGAATTCTTGACACTGGGGAACCTTTCCTGGAGCGGTGGGTCACCTGGACACCGGCTGTAGGCGATGGGTGCAGAGTGGTCCGGGATCGCAGATCCGGAGAGCACCAGAGTCCTTGGTGTTGCTTTCTTGTGGACAGTGCCACTGTCCTCAGGAGTTCTGGTCTTCTTCAAAGGCAGCCAGGCACTCCTCCCAGGGGTTGAGGAGGTCGCAGACTGCAGGACAGGCGTAGTTTCTTCACAGGATCTTTGAGGACTGCAGGCAGGTCGGTAGGGCTGGGGCTAAATACTAGATTTAGAGGCGCTTTAAAGGAGTGACAGGTGAGGCCAATGGGCATCTTACCTGGGGTGTCTACACCCTCAATTATGTCACCCTCCTGTGGAAGGAAGCATAGTCCTAGCCCTGGTTGGAGAAGTCCCACTATCCTCAAGATGGCGAGGACTGAAAGATGTGCTTCACCTCGCCCCCCACAGCTTCCTAGTTTTTCCTGCCGGTTTTCCAGCCCAAAGTGGAGGTCTTAACTGGCAGCAGATGCTGTGGGGTCGTATTACCAAGTTGCAGGCCTTTGAAGTTTCCCTCTCAAACACTGTGCCCATCCTGGGTGAAGAGGTGTGACACCTCCGCCTAGGATGTGCTTTGTTTCCGGTCCCAGAGAGCAGGGGCTCTCTAACCAGGGGGCCAGGTCTGGTGGTGGCAGGCTGCTTTAAGCCAGTCTGTGATCACACCAAGGTTATTAGGTCCTCAGGGGACAACTCTGAGCTGGCATCAGAGTACATGTTTCAATAAATACCAAACTGGCATCAGTGTGGCTTTATTGAGAGGAGCAATTTGGTACCAAACACTCCTGTGTTCAGAGAAGCCATCATGGTGCTGTGGAACTAGAGTTATCGACTTTCCAGCACATGTACCCTCTATGGCTTCCCTGGCACTTACAATATCTAAGAACAGACTTGAATATTGTACGGGCATATCTGCGCATGCAGATATTCCAACACCTGTGATATAGTGCACCCTGCCTTGGGCTGCAAGGCCTGTTAGAGGGGTGGCTTACCTATACCTTAGGCAGTGTTAGTTGGCATGGAACACAGGCAGTGTGCCATGTCAACTGTTGTTTTGTCTGCACCAGGGCATGCATGCTGCAGTGGCAGTCTGCATGGCCTAGGTGAGGGGCTCCCTCGGAGTATCCCTTCTGTCCCAAAGCCCTAGATACCCAGGTACCATTTACTAGGGACCCACAGGGGGCCTGAAGTGCCAACTGTGGAACAGTTTTAGGGAAGAAGCACTGGCACAGAGGACCTGGTTGGCAGGGACCTTGTGCACACACTTGAAACCACATAATGTTCCAGGCAAAATGTGGGAGGCTAACCATGCCAAAAGAGGCACTCCCTCACAAGTGAGGTACAGTGGCATACAGTGGAATAGAGTGGACTGGGGTGGCGTAGAGTGCAGTCACGTACACTCGAGTGGCATACTGTGGAATAGAGTTCACTGGAGTGGGGTAGACGGGTATGGCATGGGGTAAAATAGTGCAGAGTGGCGCAGCGTACAGTAGCAGTGTAGTGTGTAGCTGTACAGGTACAGTGAGGTACAGTAGTGGCATACAGTGGAATAGTGCAGAGTGGTGTATAATGTAATGGAATATAGTGGAGTGCTGTAGAGTGGAACACTGTTGAATGGATCGGGGTAGATGGCAATGGGGCAGACTGTAGTGACATACAGTGTAATAGTGTACTGTGGAGTGGCGTACAGTGGAATAGCGTAGAGTGGAATAGCGTAGAGTGGAGTAGCGTACAATGGAGTGGTGTATAGTGCAATAACGTTGAATTTTACTTCACACAATATTCACTATGAGAAAATATTAACAAGCTTTGGGCTATTATTTAAAAATCCTGCAATCTTACATGGAACGTATGGTTTCTTAGGATTTACTTTTCATGTATTTCTTTTCAGGAAAACTGGAAAGCCCTACTGTATATACTTTTTCTCTGTTTGTTAGATGTTGTGCCTGCCAGCTTAACTAAAATTAAGTTCTCTTTCAATATTAAATGTCTTAAAAAATAATTGTGAGAAAATGTTTTTCATGTTGAGGGGACCTCAATGAAATGATATAGCGAAAGTGGCGTGGGGAACGCATTAAAATGTTTGAAGACCACTACTAAAGACTAAGACACCATCTTTGTCCTTGTTAGGATTTCACATCCATCACTCAAGGACATGCATCTTTTTGGATGCCTCTTAGGGAGAAAGCTCTTAAAAACAAAGAATTAAGTCTATTTATCGTCTCATTTGTGCTAAAGATTCCAACCGGTCTCATCTGTTCATTTGTACTAGTTACTCACAGGAGAACTACAGAGTGATCTACAATTTGAAAGAGACAAGATAACAAGATATCTATTTTTCCTTACCTGTATTAGATCCCATTTCTCAATGTATGTGTCCCTGACTTCTGGAGCTGCTGCTATCAAAGCATTGAAAGCATACACGTCAGCTGGAATAGAAAGAAATAATCTTTCAACTGCAATCTATAACAAACTATTTTCAAGCAATTCTCACACAATTAAACATCACTGTGTAATGCCCTTGCTACCACAAGTAAACTATAGAGACATGCAAACAAATGGCACGCCATACAGAAATCATCTCTTCATATAGCTTATTATACCAATTAACAATTAATGGATTGGTTGAATGGAAATTTCCCCCTTTCTCCTAATGCTGTTGAAATGCTCAGACATGCAAAGTTCTTAACCAGACGTTCCTCAGACAGCCACATATCATCCATTCTGAATAGACAGTTTGCACTCTGTTCCTATGATCCAGATGAGGTATGTACCTCTGTGCAATCATCCCTGCCATTTGTGTAGATAATAGCACATTATTTCTTCAGCCTGTGTCATTCTGATTAGTATGTCAATTGCTCACCAGTCAGCCTGTGGTTCTGCAGGGCTGTGTACATGCTGAAAGCCTTGCTGTAGGCACCATACTGAAGGAGGAAGAGAAAGAACACCCAATTAGATGAAGATTGACCATAGCAGACAAAGATTGAGAACTCCTATTTTGAATATAAATATGATTTTCAAAATTTGAATTTACCTTCACCATCCCTCGGATCATCGTGCAGAAGGAGGAAACATTTTTTTCAGGCATTAGACTAAATATCCTCTCAGCATTATTGTTCTCTCTAAACTCAAAGAAACAAAAACATAAATTTTGGTGTGAAAAAAAGGGAAACTGCTTCGAATGAAACACCTGTAACATGCACATTCTAAAAAGTACAATTCCATTATATTTGTCTTCATTACCAGTGGAAAACCACAAACCAGATTAGAAGTTGGTGAATGAATGCTATCTTCACCATTTCATTCTGGAAAAGAGCCATTACAACGTGGCTATTACCATGCAGAGCCTTTACCACGGATGCGTTACAACGCATGCACTGTTACCATGCATAGCCTTCACCACACATTGTTTTACAACCTATGTGGTGAGGGCATATGCTGGTAACGGTGTAAAGCCACCTGCGTGGTCAAGACTATCGGCATTGCAAGAGGAGCGAAGAGATCCTTCTGCTTCCCCTTGATTACCTGTGCTACGTTGTTGTCCTGTTATGGTAAGGGGGATTGGGCCTGGGGTGGGTGGGTATGGATTTGGGGCTTTAGACTGGGGATGTTTTTTTTAAAGGAACTATAGGCCAGGGGGGAGATCGCGCCAGGGTGCGGATTTAGGGTTCAGGGCAGGGGCTGTTATTTTTTTTTGTTTTAAAGGGGCTGGGGGAAAGGAGGGGTCTAAATTTAGGCCTTTGGGCAGGGGTCGGGTATTCTTTTTAAAAGAGCGTGTGGTTCGTGGTGGGGTCTATTTTTTAGGTTAGGGCAGGGGCTGTGTTTTTTTTGTTTTTTTTTAAAGGGCTGGGGGTCAGGAGGGGGTCACACTGAGGTCTATTTTTAGGGATTAGGGCAGTGGTCGGGTATTTTGTGCGTGGTAAAAACTGTTGCAAGGGAATGTATTTATCCGTCATACAATCTTTCACTCAGACTCTAATAAATTACTTCTACATGGTCTGTCCCCATCTTTTATAGTTCATTTCATAAACAATTCAAATCTTAATGCTATTCTATACCAATAGAAGAACTGCACTCCTCATAGGCCTCTTAGATTCTGCTCCCACCACTGTCCACATAGCAGTATGTATTATCACAGGAAAACAAAATGGACATTGTGATTAAATTCTGAAGAACAGGCGGGTCTTTCAGGTTAACTACTAAGTCTTGGTTTTAATATACTGAATAGTGGATGAGATGCAAGTCTAAGTTAAAGTATTGTGAATTACAGACTTTTGTACAGCACATCCCTGCATGGCTTGGAAAACCCATGCTTCACTGTTGGACAGTTTTTTTTTTACATGATTTATGTTTTACCTCCAGTAGAGTGGTCAATCTTTGAGTCCCTTGGCGTGACTTCACCATTCAAATAGATGGAAGGGTTGAGCTCAGGCTTGCTTCGTTGGGCTACTGGTGCTCCAGTGAAAATATCCACCCCTTTCACCCACAACTGGAATTCTTGGATGAGGGCTTATTCCATCTGCTTTGCATATTAATGGAAAGTGCCCATTTGGGAAACTATGCACAGCTGCACAAGATGGAAGTTATAGTTACACCTACAGACTTTGTGTACTTTGTCAAAGTTATTTATGGGATCCTCCCTGTTCACCTTTTCAAGAGCCACTCCCTCAAAACTTAAGTTACATGGGGAAGGTGGTTACCGTCCCTTAAATTGACAATTTATAATTTCAAATTAGTTCTCAATTTAGGTTTTCAGATTAGCTCAGTGAAACTGCATTTCTTGTGTACCCCACAACAGAAGCTATTTAGCTGCATGGGCCAGGCTCTGCTGCACACCCGGACATTTATTAGTTCTGATGCATCAGACATGTAACTCCTGATGCAGAAACACCACTAAGGCAAAAGGTAAGACTCATTTACTTGGGTTGACCCTTGGTTGGACTAGGCCAGGTGCCTCCAACATTGTCTTTAGTGAGAGCTACTTCTGATTAGTGAAAATCCTTGTGAGCTACTGAAGGCTAAACAACTTGCGCATTGTTACCAGATACATCCATGCCCTGCGTCACTGACTTTAAACCTAATGTCCATAGAGCCAGATACTATGGTTTGAAGAAAAAACTATGACTAAGGGGCACTATGAAAGGGCTACCATGTGTGTCAGTGAGAGTGCAGTCTTCGGGATGTATGAACATATGTGCGGAATGAATGTGATATATTTGTACGGGTGACTAAGAGTCTGTGTCATATGTACTTGCAGCACAGGACATACCTTTAAACATATGTGGCACTATCAACCCCAAGAGAGCAATTATTACAAAAGAAACCTAAAAAAACATCCAACAGGGTAGTTTTTGTGTCAAAGTTTTAGACAGCTTCAAGAGAGATCAAAACGACCATCAACAAACGTTGGGAACTTTTGGAATCAGAAAGACTTCAATGTTTTATTTAATGAAAAACCACTGTTTGCATAGTCGAGAGCACGTAACCTAAAACAGTTCTTGTCATCCAAAAAAAGAAAAAGGATACCAGCAGGCAAAGTAGGTACAAAACAATGTTGGAACTGCATCCACTGTAATAACGTGATTGTAGGAGAAACATTACTACCCCAAGATCTGGAGAACGAATAAGATTGACTGGTACTACAGATTGCAATTCCCAAAACGTGGTATATTCCATAAAATGCCCATGCGGACTACTGCATATCGGGAAAACTGAGAGGAAAATGAAAGTGTGTTTGACAGAACACAAAAGTAAAATCAGAAACAAAAATATTAACTCAAGTCTGGCTACACATTGGGAGCAAAGTCGAAACACCATTTTTATTTTATTTATTTTTTATTTTGAGAGTTTTGTACAGCGCGAACCAGACCCTTGCGGGTATCAGAGCGCTTTACAGGGTAGAGTCTTAGTTACATAGAAAACCTTAGAAGGCGCAGATAACTCCAAAAAATTGCTAGAGAGAGGCATTTTGGATAAAAAGGCTATACACCCTGATGCCCAACAGGCTCAATGATAAATTTGAAATGGCTTGTGTTTTATAATTCTATAATTACATGAATAATGACAGACTATCTCTAAATTCCCCCTTATACACCGCCACTTTGAAATACCTACACACTACATGGTTACCATATCAACACACACTCTAGATTTAACACCAATGAATGTGTTACAGTATGTGGTATAATAACATGAGCACTGAGTTTCAATTCTGCATTATTGCAATATTCAGTTTCGAGTTCTATGTACTCGATAAACATTGTTGTTTAATTGTATTTGTTTTAAATGACAAAGAGACATACATGTGCATTATCTGGATCCCATTCACACATTGCATATAAACCACACCGCTCCAAGATGGAGTCTGAGGTCTAGCGTCGTGAACCAGAGTCTGTTTAATTAGCACGTTGTTTCGTTATTATTGTAATATACCATTATGGGAATTAAGTCAAACGGAAGCCACATCTCCGGTTGAACACAACTGTTCACCACGGGTACCGCATGCATTTGGAGACTGCATTTATTGGCCGTTTTGAGATGGCACGTTATTGTACAGAGGGTACTCTTGCGAGATTAAGGACAGTGAACTTATAGCAGTTTGCGAGCTCGGAGACGCGTTTGACTATCGGTGGGGAAGCGTCCTATGCGGAGATCAGAAGGAGAGGTAAGCGGAGAAAACACAACGTGTCTGTTTAGAGAGAATTTCTTTGCAGTTAGTTCTCGAGGAGTAATGGTGGCTTTTTAACTTTTACAGTCTTTTGAAGCTGTCATTCCCTACATCGTTGAAACTAGAGCTGAATGATACACATGAGCTTAGCTTAAGTAAGGTGAGCATTTTGAGGGGTATTGTTCCAGTTCGGTATCTTCCTCAGCAAACTGTTCAGGAGTAATAATGAGGGGGTGCCCTTATCGTTTCAGGATTACGACCGGTTTTCAGTTCATGGTGTTCTTTTGGGAACAAACAAAGAGAGGTCCCATATTTGTTTTTTAAGGTACGTGGAGAAGTGAGAGAGCAATCGGAATGTAATGTGAAGGTTCTGCAGAGTACATAAGTGGAAGTGACAAAGACATGTTTTTTTTCGATTATCAGGTTTCACTATTTCAACTGATTTACAGCACACAACTACAATTACAGGTGATTCTGAAGTTCTGCTCAGTCTTTCAAGGTACGCGGGGATTTTAAGCAAGTGAGAAATACAACCCAGATCTTTTGAGTTAGAACAGAATAAAGATATCTTGTTCACACGTTTCTGTCGTTAGGTCACCTGTGTGTCCAGGAAACTCTGTTCTGTCATCTCGCAAGATGTAAGTGTTTCTTAAAAGCATGCCACGCAGGGGGTATCACTAGGGTGCTTTGAGACACAAAGACCAATATCTGGTGTTTGGCATTATGGGATTATGACTGTTGTAAAAACAAAGTATTCATAAGTAGACTATTACCATTTATTATTTGATTTGCACATCAACTTATGAGTTTCCCTGTAAATCCACAGGTTTGCTCCTGAAGAAGGGACAGCTCATCCTGAAATGCATTAGGCGTTGTTTTTCTAAATTTGATTACGGCTTGAATTTATTGTAAAATGCTTGTATCGGGGGGCGTGGCCAAGATGGCGGCGCGATAGGACGCAATCTCCTATCCCTCCGGCGCCGCCCGACACTCGCTTTGCATAGCGCTCTCAAAGTGCCCCACTGTGCTCGCCGGCCGCCTGTTGCTTGCTGCCCCCCTGTCATGGGCAGCGGGCTCTTTGCTTGCTGCTTTGGTGTCTTTCCCCGAGAGGCGGCCCGGCGGACCCTGAGGTGAGCGCGGCGGCGCTGCGGCGGGCTGCTGCCGTGCATGGGGGCGTACGTGGAGACATTGATTGCCTGAGGCCTCCTTGCGCTGCTTTGGACATAAAGTGCAGCCCAGTGACGCTCCCTGATGTGCTCTGTTACGGCGGACACGGTGCGCCCGCCATTTTCCTTCCTCTGTGGCGTGGCGGCGCTGTAATGGCGGCTGGCCTTCGGGCCTAGATGAGCGGCGAGTGAAGAAGGGGCCCACCACTACCATTGGCTGTTCACCGGAGCGGATAAGGTGAGGAGCGGTGGGGTAGTGGGCGCGATCGGTTCGAGGATCGGCGGACTGCGCCTGCGTTGGCAGCGGTGGCACGGAGGGGGCCAATGGTCCGGCTACGCTAGGAGCTGCGTGCAGGGAGCAGCGCCGGACCCCCTCATCTGTTGTGCATCCGGTGGAGGTGAGAGGAGCGGGGTGCCGCCAGTGGTGGGGCTCGGTCCGCATTCCGGTGGACAGCGTTATTGCTGACAGTGGGGGACGGGTGGGGGCTGTTGGCTCCTGGGGCCCCCCGCCCCGCCCTACTTGCCTGGGAGGTTAGCTGCGGATCGGCCGCGTCCTAGAAGTGTCAGCTGGAGTGTGGCGAGCGGCCTCTGCGGCTGGGGGCTCATGATCTGCCCCCGCTCCTGTGTGACTAGTGGTCAGCGGTGGCTTGACGGACGGAGGCATTTAGCGAGCAGTGCGACCATTCTGAGCGCAAGTGGCTGGGACCCCACTGGTGGGACTTTGGTGCTTAGGCCTGGCTATCGCTAAGTCACGGCTCACTCTCCGGGGGTGCTCCCCCTTGGGTCTGCGCTGGCTAGATCCCGGGCGCTGCGGAGCTGGAGTGCCTGCTTCTTTGCCGGAGCGGTCCTCTTAGCTGCGGTCGGCCTTGCTCCTTCATCCCTTACTTGCCGGCGACCTGACTGGGGGGGGGGGGGCCTGCTGACGGTGGATTCGGCCTCTTCCCCTTGCTTGAGTCTGGGCTCCCCTGCGACAGTTCGCCCCCGCTTTCCTGCACCATGTCGTCCAATAAAGGCAACAGGGACAAGGCCCTGAAGGGTCAATTTCTAGCCGCTCCTGGTCCACCGGCCACACGGCCCGTCGACGGGCCCCCTGAGGTGGATGATGCGGATGCTCCCGCGACCAAAGCCTTTATGGTAGAGTTGTTCTCCTCCATGAAAGAGGACATTCAGGAGTTGCGCTCCCAGCTCTCCTCGGAGCTTAGGGATGTCGACGCCATAGGGGAGCGGGTTGCGACTCTTGAAGAGCATGACCTGGGTAGGGAGGATGACTTGCACCAACTTCAACAGGAGATGCTCCAACTCAAAGAACAGAATCTGGATTTACAGGCGCACGCGGAGGATTTGGAGAACAGCTCCAGACATAATAATATCCGCATTCGGGCGGTTCCGTGGAAAGAAGAGGGGGACGACCTCTGTGCTTACATCAGTGCCCTCTTTCAGCAGATCTTGGGTGATGAGGAGGGTCGGGCGGTCCATTTGGATCATGTCCATCGGGTAGGTCTTTCGCACGGTGCTAAGGCCCCCCCCTCCGGATATCCTGGTTTGTGTGCACGATTTCCAAATTAAGGAGCGAATCCTCCGCAAAGCCAGAGACTTACATCCGGTGCATTTCAGGGGTCATCCGCCTGCTCTCTTTCAAGACCTGGCTGCTTCCACGCTGGCTAAGCGCAGAGCGTTTAAGCCTGGTACCACTCATCTCAGAGAGCGGGGTATCCCTTACTCCTGGGGGCATCCATTCCGCCTCATCTTTAAGCTCAATAGCAAGCTCCTGCAACTGCGCTCTCTTGAGGATGCCTGCTCCGCGCTGGGCTTGGACCGACCTTCTACTCCTCCTGAACCTGCACACACTCGCCCGTGGTGGCACAGGGGCTCCTCCAATTGGCAGCGGGTTGGGGGCCCCTCGTCTAGCTCTATACCGGATGCATCTGTCAGGCGGCTGGAGCGAGAGGCGGTCCTTTCGTCGGTATCGCAGATGACCGATGGCGCTGATGTCCCCTGATATATGTACCTTGGCATCTTTTTGGGCTCAGTTGTTGGCGCTGGAGGGGGGGAGTTATCCGGTGGCACACACTTTCTCTGAGACCGGACGTGCCTAGGACTTGTTCGGTACTCTGTGGTTCGGATTAAGGATGAGCTGCGGCCCCTTGAACATTTGCTCACTGCGACGAACTGTTGTCTTTTCCTCTGAGTACCTGTTTTTGCCTTTTGCCTTCGGGATTTTTCCTCTTGGAGGGTGGGGGTTTTCTCGGGGACGACATTCCATCCGTTTCCTTGGGTGCTCATTGTTCTGTATTTTTCTTCCCTTGTTTCCGATATGTTCAGGATTTTTTGTATCATTGTTCGGGGTTGTGGTAGGGGTTTTTTTTTTTGGGGCTCCGCATCAGTTCTAGGCCGTGCTTGGCTGATAGTCCTAATGGTGAGGCTGATTTCAGTTAGGGTTGATCCTAGGGGGTTGGGGCTGGTGTATAGATGCTTCCTTCTTCTTCATATCGATGAGTAGGGGCCTGACGATTGTTAGTTTGAATGTACGAGGGCTGAATAATCCGGTCAAGCGGTTAGCCATACTATCCCTCTTGGAGAATGCTAGGGGGGGATATCTGTTTATTGCAAGAAACCCACCTTCTGGCCAAAGATACCACGCGCATGGGAGACAGGTGCTTCCCGCAGCAGTTTTGGTCCTCAGGCCAGTCCAAACACAATGGGGTGGGGATCCTTTTTAGTGCGCTGTCGCAATGCAAGGTGG
This sequence comes from Triturus cristatus, assembly GCF_964204655.1. Taxonomy (NCBI): domain Eukaryota; kingdom Metazoa; phylum Chordata; class Amphibia; order Caudata; family Salamandridae; genus Triturus; species Triturus cristatus. The sequence continues at coordinate 1,088,756,593 of NC_140582.1, read as the reverse complement.
TCTCTACGAAAGCGGAGCTGAAGGGGCAGTTCCTGGCAGTCAGGGTGCAGTGGGGGGATATGCATTTTACGGTTGGATCTTTGTATGCTCCGAATGAACGTCAGGAGTCCTTCTTGCGCTCTGCCCTGTCTGAGGCTCTTGCTTCCCCAGATTCAGCGCTTCTGATTGGGGGAGACTTAAATCTGGTAATGGACCCGGAGGTCGATAGGTCGGGACTGCGATCTAACCAAGCGGGGGCGTTGCCAACTGCTGGAAAACAGTGGCTTTCTGACTGCGGTCTAGGTGATGTGTGGCGAATTCAGCACCCGAGCAACCGCGACTACACCTACTTCTCTGCTGCACACAAAACATATGCGCGTCTTGATCACTTTCTGGCCTCTGCATCTCTTCTCCCTCATTTGTGTGCTGCGACTATTGCTCTCCGATCCCTCTCACATCATGCCCTCCTCTCGGTCCAGTTATTGGCAGGTTGTGCGCGTTCTACCCCTCTGGGCTGGCGCCTTTGTGATTCCGTGCTTCATTCTGATGACGTCATTCAAAAGATCCGAACCGTTATTAAGCACTATATCTCTGAGAATGTGCACGAGGGTACGTCCCTTGCGTCGGTCTGGGAGGCCCTCAAACTCGTCGTTCGTGGGGAATTTATTGCGATTGCTGCGTCCCTTTCGCGACTCCGCAAGCAGAAGCGCGGGAAGCTAGAGGCGGCGGTTGGGGAATTAGAAGCGGTTCTTAAGCGCACTGGGGCGCCGAGGGTGTGGAGGAATTTGGAAACTCGGCGCCGTATGCTGAAGCACTTGGATTTGGACCGGGCTGAATATGCGCTCCTGCGACATAAATTTTACCTCAGTGGAGATAAGGGTGGGAGGATGCTGGCGCATAGATGACGAGCGCAGGCGCAAAGGTCTGCCCATCCCTGTCATCCGGGGTCCGAATGCAGTGGAGCATACCACGGATGCACTGATTACTGACACATTCCGTCAATTTTACCAGCACCTTTACTCGGCGGACAACGCTCCTTTGCCTGATCCAAGCGACTATCTATCTTCTAGTAATATCACTCCCTTACTTAAGTCCTGGGCTGATGACCTAGACTCGCCTATCCATCTCGAGGAGGTGATTTCCACGATTGCGCGGCTCAAAGTGGCTAAATCGCCCGGCCCGGATGGCTTTTCGGCCTTATTCTATAAGCAGTTCTGTGTGGAACTGGCTCCTCTTCTAGCACAACTTTTTAATTCCTTCCTCAATACCGGGGAGGTGACGCCCTCCATGTCTGAGGCGGCCATCTCTGTGCTTCTCAAACCGGGGAAGGATCCCACGGTGTGCAGATCGTACAGACCGATTTCGCTCCTTAATATGGATGCAAAATTGTTCGCGGGTGTGTTAGTTTCCCGTCTTAATCCCCTCATGGATGCCATCACAGACCCGGACCAATCCGGCTTTATACCCTCAAGCCAAGGAGGGGATAACACCAAGAGGCTGTTTCACCTCATCGATTATGTCCATAGATCGCGTACCCCGGCCTTCCTGCTGTCCATCGACGCGGAGAAGGCCTTTGATTGGGTGGACTGGGGTTACTTATTTGCAGTGCTCCGTGCATTCGGCTTTGGGGACAACTTTATTCGATGGGTGCGCTGCCTATACGCCTCCCCCAGAGCGGCGGTTCGGGTTAATGGCTGCAAATCCGCCATGTTCCCTATTGCCCGGGGTACGCGTCAGGGCTGTCCCTTATCCCCGCCCCCCCCCCCCCCCTGTTTGCGCTCTATATGGAGCCATTCGCTCAGCACATTCGTTCCTATCCGGATGTGGTGGGTTTGAAGTTCGGGGCAGACACCCATAAAATTAGCATACATGCTGATGACGTCATCCTCTCTGTTACGCAGCCGCGAACGACTCTGCGGTTCCCAACGACTGAGCTTTCTTCCTTTGGAAGGTTGGCGGGGTTTAAGGTGAACTTCTCTAAGTCTCAAATTCTTAACATCTCTATCCCGGAGACAGAAGTTCAGGGCCTTCAGCGGGACTTTCGCTTTCAGTGAGTATCCACGGATATTACCTATCTCGGCATTCGTTTGACCCCTTCTATCGCTAAAACAGTCGCTCTTAACTATTCTCTGTTGCTGAAACAGACGACCAAGGCCCTGGCGACCTGGTCTCGTCTCAAGTTGGCGTGGTTTGGCAGACTGGCGGCGGTGAAGATGACGGTGCTGCCACGCATCCACTATATCTTTCAAATGCCAGCTTTGAGCCCGCCGCCGGGTACCCTTTGCAAACTCCAGGGGCTGCTTAATAGATTCCTGTGAGGCAATAAGAAACCACGCCTTGTGCTTGCTCATGTGACCTCCCCGAAAGCGCAGGGAGGGCTTGGCTTCCTGATGGTACACGCCTATTACCAGGCAACAAGTCTTCGCTTCATAGCGGAGTGGAACAGACCGCTTTCCAGCAAGCACTGGAATTTTATGGATCAGACGGTGGCTGGCAGGAATATATGGCGGGAGCTATGGCTCCCACGTCGGCACAGAGCGTGGGGGCTGTACTCTTCTCCGATAACGTCCCCGACTCTTAAAGTGTGGGACCGACTTGCGGTCCCGAAGGGGTGGAAGACGTTTTCCTCTCCCTTGTCCCCTATAGTTGATAACCCAGACTTTCCACCAGATTGCACATCCCAGGTCTTCCAGCGATGGAGGGAGGAGGGTTGTAAGCGGGTGGGTGCCCTGTTCGATCGCGGGGTTTTGATTCCCTTTCCTCAGTTGCTCATGCTTGCTGGAGGCCGATGCCTATCCCTACGCGCAAGTAGTACACTGGGTTACGCGGCTGGAGAATTTCGCGTTAATGTCTCGTCCCCTGACCTCCTTCGAAAAATGGCTGGGATGTAAGTCGGATGATCGTAAACTCATCTCTGAACTTTATGCCCTCATCACCTCTCAAGCGCAGAGGCGCCGCACCAAAGCGCAGGTTCGATGGGAAACTGACCTGGGGAGGGCCTTGTCGCCCAAGGAGTGGGATCACATTTTTTATAGGGCACAACATACCACTTCCAACACAGTAGGGGCCGAATCTACCTATAAGGTGGTTACTCACTGGAATTATACCCCAGCGCGCATCAAGAGATGGGACAATTCCAAGTCGGATCTTTGCTGGCGTGGATGTGGTTCTGTGGGCACTCTGGTGCATTTGCTTTGGCGCTGCCCCAAATTAGTGCGATATTGGACTACAATAATCAATGATATCGATGCCGCTTTCCAGATACTTTTGCCGCGTGCGCCCGAGTACACCTTTGCTAGGTCTTCCCCATCCCAAGTTTTTCCCGCTGAAGTCGCTAAGAGGTAAACAAATAGCGATGGCTTTGCTGGCAGCGTGACAGGTGGTCTTGGCGCACTGGGGATCGTTGACGGTCCGAGATCCTCGAGACTGGATCCAGAAACTTTGGCAACTCTTAGCGATGGAACGGATGTCCCTCAGTGTAGAGGGGAGGGGCACGGACTTTCCAAAGCTGTGGGCTCCCTTTTTGCAGATCCTCACTAAAGATTTGAGGGAAGTCACGGGTCCGAAATATTTGCAAATCTTGTGCTTTGTACCTCTTGAACCTCCAGGCGCAGTGGGCAGTGACTAACTGGTTTGGCGACACCTAGCTGGAGACATGACTGACGGCCTTGTCTGAGCTGAACTGATACGGAGGGTGGGTGGGGGGAAGTTTTGGGTGGGGGGTTTGTTTCTTTATTCCTGTTTTTGTTAGATAAAAGTGGTGCTTCCATTTGCGCCTACCTGGCTCACTCTGACTTACTTTCATTGCGAGGTTGGCCTCGGAGATGTAGAACTATACGCTGTGTCTATTTCTACAGTTTTCGCTCTGCGGCGCATAGATGTAGGCAGTATAGCTGTGCATCTGTTTTTGTGCCCACATAATAAACATGATTCATTCCTAAAATGCTTGTATCATATATTTTTTCTTGTATTTTTTTTTCTCAAACATTTGAATTGTATTAACTTGAAATGCTATTTGAGTTCAAGTAAAAAATTGTTGAGAAATCTGAAAAATTGGTATATATAGATGATTTTGTGTATATCACACATAGTAGTGCACGTTAGAGTCCAAGTTACCCAAGGGGACTTGGCCACTTCATATTTGTTAGACTATATGCCAGGCAGGCACATTTCTAACGTAGCACACTGATCGGTTAAAAACCATTAATAAACGCAACCAACGGATAAGAAATTGAGTGCACTATCCACAGCATTGTTCACTGTCACATGTATTACACAAACATACAATCTTTTTTTTTTTTATAAGTGGGAGAAATTTAAAGTGCAGAAAAATAATCTGCATAGGATTTCATAATATGGAAAATTTGTTTGCACAAAATTGTTGTATTTTTCCGTTATACTAATGGCACTGTCTACTGGACACTGGGCGTAAGGGGTCTGCTGTTTGTAAATGCAACACTTTGAAATGGGAGAAATTTGAAATTAATAGTTAACTTAATCATTAAGGTAACTTTCCATTTACATTTTCTTCCACTTAAAAGCATTCAAGAAACATCATATATTATTCACAGTTTCAATATTTAGTTGCAAAGGAATTTTATTTAAGAGTTAAATACCTCGGTGCTTCAGTTGTTCACCTCGGTTACCCAGCCGCAGCCTAGATCATAAATCTGACTCGGCACTGCTATCTGCAGCCTGATGATGATAAAAATGTAAAATGAACAAAGCCTTCCCTTAACTGCAAAAGGAAAATATGACTGTGTGCTTATTTAAAAATTAACTCAAGACTGTGAGCTACTCTGAAGGTCTCTGGGAGCTACAGGTAGCTCGCGATCGACAGGCTGCAGACACCGGAACTAGGCTTACCACCTGCGCCCATTGAGTGGTGCTTCCCGGTGAACCCCAAAGGCCTGTAAACTGTGGTTATACTTAATACCATAGGTTGCACTATCACTGCAACTAATGAGTGGCAGCTCATCCACCAGTCAGCAATTCTTTGATCAGGTATATAAGAATATATACTATACAAATTGTGCTCTATTACTCTAACAACCTCTATAAACAGTGTCACATACAACAGCAGTGTCAAGGTTGCCGCAACATGAAAAGAACACATGCAGAACCTTACACATCACACACAACTCTTCCAAAGAAGGTTATGATAGAGTCACATCCCTCCCATCACACATATAGGTCTGTCTGTAACCACCTGAAACACTTATAAACAACAATGCCAAACTAGGGCACACAGAGCGTTGGGGCCCCCCGCTGAAGCCGGGAGCACCTCCACGCACTATAATAGCCAGAATCTTCAATTACAGAAACTGCAACACGCTCCTCCATAGTGCTCGAGTACATGGGGACCTGAAGATCGACAACACGACCATCAGATTCTTCCCTGATTCCACCCTACAAGTGCAAATTTAACGGCGGAGCTTCAGGGAAGTCAAAAGAGCACTGTGGGACTAAGGGATTAAGTATATGATGATGTATCAAGCCAAGATGTGAGTGATTGCAGAGGGCAAGATGTGCCATTTTGCCTTCCCAGAAGAGGCATTCAACTGGATGGAGGACTGGCGAACGGTTGGACGAAAAGGGGCGATGGACTGCAAAAATAAGCGCCAGGATGCAGGAAAGGTGTCATGATGGCCTACCTTTCCTGGATGACAACGCTCCTCAGACACTCCCACGGACATGTGAGCATAAGCCCATATAGGCCAGAGTCTCTGGGACATAAAGTAATAATGTTGGGGATATTGATGCGAGACTGACCAGTGCAACTCCTAAAACTTTGGAAAGATTAGGTGTGGTGGGAGGAGGGCTTGCTTTGAGGGGCAAAGGAACCATCTGCATAAGATGCTGGAACTGGGCCTCTGTGATGTATCCAACGTAAAATGATCACATAGTGAGAATTTTTATCTGTACGTACAATAAGGTGGCGAGAGCAGCCTACCCACATTACTAGTTGTATCCAAGGGGCAACACGCACTCTGCAAGTTGGGTATGTGGGCAGTTCCAGGCTCAGGGCTGGAAGGAGGGGTGAGTTACTAGGTTCAGTGCATGAGTTTGTCTTCTATGTTCCTTTTGGGCGACAGACACTCTTAAATTCGAGGCAATGGGTGGTGTCTTACTCGCGTAGCAGGGAGGGGCGAGCTACAGGGTTAATTTGAACCGTTATGACAACTCACTTGAGTATTTGCTTGTCTACAGAACGGTCGGGGGCAATGAGGCAGTATCGAGGGGCAATGTACATAGCGCAGCCTACAAGGGGGGGCAGAGCTTCACGGGCATGGTGACGTCATACGAATGGGGTGGGGGCAGGGGGATCACATAGAGGGTGAGGTGGATATTTGAACCTGGAACGTAAATGGTCTGGGCAACAAGACAAAGCAAACACTGGTGCTTCAGCATCTACATAGGCATGACCCGGACCTCATATTAATCCAGGAAATACATCTTTGGGAAATCAACACAAGGCCCTTGATAGATCTGGCTATAAATTAGTGGTGCATGCGGGATACACCACTGACTCTTAGGAATCCTACTAAAGCATTTGGTAGCATTCATAATACAGCGCAAAGGGCAAGACCCCCCAGGGTCGATATGTTGCCATTTCAGGAACAAGGGAATGGTGTACACTCATTATCGGCTCCTTTAACGTTCCACCGCGTATTCATGCGGCAACACTGCAGAAGTGAGCGCCCTGGTGCTGGACATGCCTGAGAGGGTCCTGGGGGAGACATAAATGCAGTGATGGAGCTGGGGTTAGACAGGAAGAATTGTGCTGCCATGCAGGGACCGCTGCGGCCCTTCATGGGGGAGTTGGGTTTGGAAGACCTTTGGAGGCTGCACCACCAGCAACAAAGACAGTACACGCATTTCTCTGCACCACATGAAAGTTTCTCCCATTTCGGTTATATCTACACCAACCACCTGAGCGCAGGAACATTTCAGGCAGCGATGCACAATGCGAGGGGCAATGCCGATCACTTCTCGGTCGGGGTGAGATTGGAGGGACCCAACAGTTTGTGTTGCCCCTGGAGATAGACCCATAGTATTTGAAATAAAGAGGCTTCAAGGAGAAGATCATGGAGGGAACAGAGACGCACTTTGCTGAAAAGCAAGGGACTGTGTGCATACTTTGGGATACATGTTAGACTGTTATGTGTGGCCAGGCACAGGCACTGATAGAGGGTACCGAGAAAGAACACCGACTCAGTTTCTGCGCCATTTAGAGACATTTTGACATTTTGTAGCACTGGAAGCTAGAGTGCTGGCCGAAGGACTGGAGGAACACAAGACACCACGCGCATCTGGCAACAGGACGTCAGGGCACTGGCAGAAAACAGCGCAATGTCACGCACTGGCGATGCAATGCCCCTTCCCCTGATCTCCTTGGCAGTTCTGCCCAGAATTAAGAGTATAGCACACACCCTCGGTAAGCGGAGAGGCGACCCCAGAGACACGGGAGCCAACAACCCACAGGCTGCACTGCTAAGTGGGCAATAATATACCTAACGAAGAGGGCTGAGGCACTAGTACAGCGCAGGGCAGGGCGAGCCAGAGTAACTCCTCTACAATGGGGCTCCTGTGGACCGCGACTAGAGGGGAAGATAAATGTGAGATAAAGAAGGGCATTAACTGCCTCAATCGTGGGTGACACAACCAGGCACTGTGCACCACATACACGGAGGAGACCAACTAGAACAACGCAGAACAAATAAGTGGGGACTTGAATCGCGTCAAACGAGATGGCGAAAGATAAAAACCCCAAACCAACGAAGCAGGGGAAAATGGGCTGATATGCGAAAGTGCTACCACCAACAACTGGAGCGGAGGGAGAAGACACACCCCTTCCAGACAATGCATCCATACTACAGGCTATACACGCTTCCAGAGAAGCCCTGGAGGGGAAGATGGCCAAAATGCACTTGGAGGTGATGCTGCTGCGCCAGGATTTGCGTTTCGGAGAGGGTGACTGAAGCCAAAAATCGTATCTCCGAGGTGGAGGATGTGTCCTACACTATGCGTAACAAAGTTTTGGGGCTGGTGGCCTTGCTGAAAGAGTTGTCCTGGAGAGTGGACGACACACAAAATAGGGCCCGTAGGAACAACCTCAGTTTCAGTGGATTTCCAGAGGGAACGGAGGGGGACAGATCGGGACAATTTTTAATGACATAGCTCAAGGATTCCTTCCTAAAGGTGCAGTTCTCACCCGGTTTTATAATTTAGAGAACCCACAAAATGCCAAGTTTCTGTCCGCCGCCTGGGTCCCCTAGAGATCTTTAATTGCTTGTTAAACTTCCAAGAACATGATTTGATACTTCAGGAGCTGAGGCAAAGGGGGGAAATCAAACATGCTAATACACGAATAATTGTGTTCCCTGATTATTCCTGTGAAGTGCAAAAGCAACGGTGAAGCTTTGATGCAGTCAAGGCAAAATTGAGGACTATTGAGATCTAATATATGCTGCTCTTCCCAGCAAAACGTAAAGTAATCTTCAAGGGCACCTCACAATTTTTCAAGACCCCATATGAGGCGTGGGAATGGATTGAGGAGTGCACCCCATGAGATATCGACTGGACCCAACGGGAACGCCCCAGGTAGGCAAACAGGAGAAGTCGGGTTTCGAGAGACCCAGCGGGAAGAGACTGTGCCACTCGTCAGCTGCACACAGGGCCAACGGGGGAACACTTTTTGACCCTAAATAGACCGTAGACAAGAGGAAACAGAATTCAGAGTCAGAGGAAGAAGCTTCGAGAGGAAACATTGGACAGAAGCAGCAGAGAATCTGGGATTGAGTAGCCTCCGAACCATTGGAAAGAGAATATTCGTCTGATGTGGATAGTGACCACCCACTTCTTAAAGACATTCAACAGATCGACAGTCCTGGAGATCCAGCAGCAGCAACAATCTAAAAGTGGCAAAAAAGATTGAAATGCAGGAGTTAGATGGCCGCTGAGAGACAGTGAGACAACTAGGAGCCCACTAGACACTATATCGTTCAGCCCAAAGGCCTGTAGGACCGATAGTAGATACATAGTACGTGATCAATAGTTGATTGTTTTGGGGGAGGGAGACAGACCTCTTAAGCTTTACCTGTGCTGCAGTTGTCATGTTGACGAGTTGGGGGGCGGCGTGGGTAGTGGAAGAGTGTAGGGTGGGTAGGGTTCATGTTGGGAGATGAGAGATGTCAAGATATGTGTTGGGGAAAGGAGATGTTATACTTTGAAAATATTCAAATGGGTAGTGAGAGCAGGAGCATATAAGGGAGCAGCTGTAGGTGTGACAGAACACACCAGAATAGTCATGAAAAACATACAAATCAATACTGGGTGGGGGAAACTACACAATGACGTGGAACGTCAATGGGCTAGGAAATAAGATTAAAAGAGGGCTGGCAACTAGATACCTCAAAAGACTTAAACCTGATACTGTCCTCCTACAGGAGACACATTTGATGGGCACACATTGTTCCTTTCGAAAAGGAGACAATGCACTACACTTGCGCACACCGGATTTTCCACGGGATCGAGAGGTTTGGCCATATTAATTAAAAAATCACCCCCTTCCATACTACCAAGATTTGGACAAATCCAAATGGTAAGTTTGTAGCGGTACAAGGGGCATGGGGTCGAAGGGAGCTCATGTTGGTTAGTGTTTATGCACCCCCGCGGCTGCAACAGCAAACAGTAGACAAAGTAGCCAGGATACTTTTGGAGTCAAGGCCCTTTACACACATCATAGGTGGTGACTTTAACGATGTCACAAATCCACACAAGGATCGCACGCATGGAAATCCTGAGACACGTGGCCCCACTCACTTGGCCCAATTCCAAGACACGCTTGGTCTGACTGACATGTGGCGTCTACACCATCCAGTGTAGTGCACTTACTCCTGCTTCTCAGGCGCATGTAGGGTATTTTCCAGACTGGACTACCTTTTTGCCCCGGCAGGAGAGGTGGAGATGGTGGAAAGAGTGGAGTATCTGGTGAGGGGTACATCACTCACCTCTCTGGCTGATAGTGGGAAGGAGAACAAGTGGACGCAGAAAGGAATGGAGACTAAGTGCCTGGGCCTAACAGGATTGAGAGGTTGCCAGTGAAATCCGAATTGACTCAGAATTATGCTTTAGCGAGAACGAGGGCTCTGTGACATCAGCAGTCACTCTATGTGAGGCGTTTAAGACCTTGGTACGGGATAGGGCGCAAAACATTATAGCCCACAACAAGAGAAAGGAGACTTGACAGATTGAGTCTCTGGAGCGTAGGCTGTTGGAATTAGAAAGGACTAAGGGTCCCGCGGCCAACCAACACACACTCACACACACAAGGGGAATACAGGACACTGGTGAACCACGAAGTGAAAACCCAACTTCAGGCCACTAAACATTGGTTATACGAGGCGGGCGATAGAGCAGGGAAGCTCCTGGCCTGGCTGAGTAGAAAATAGAAAGAAGCGAGATGGGTGGCGGTCATACAGGAACAGGGCGAGACCCACACTACACCCCAAGACATAGCGGGTGCCTTTGCCCGCTACTTCACAGAATTATACAGAGATAGGCAACTAGCGGGCAACACACAAATTAGTGGTTACTTGGAGGCAATAGCTGTTCCCACACTTTTGCGGGAGGCCCGAGACATGCTAGAGAAAGAGCTGACCCTTGAGGAAGTGTTGGATGCCATTGGTAGACAGAAACCGGGGAAGACCCCGGGCCCGAACGGGCTGCCCGCAGAATTCTTTAAGCAAAATGCCAGCCTGCTGGGCCCCCACCTGTTAAATATGTTTTTAGCAGCAAAAGAAGAGGGGACATTCCCACCTGATCATCATACCGCCACGGTGGTGGTGATCCATAAAACAGGGAAGACCCCAGATGACTACCGGTCTTATTGGCCTATACCGCTACTTAATGTAGAGGCGAAAGTCCTGGTGACCATCCTGGCTACGTGCCTCCTGATGGTTATCACCTCCCTCATACACTGGGTTCAATCTGGCTTTATGCCAAGACGAGCCACACGTCTCAACCTTCACCGGCTTGCCAACTGGATGGATACGGTAAAACACAGAGCCAGTTCATGTGGTCCTCTTCCTTGACGCCAAGAAGGCATTTGACAGAGTTCACTGGCCATTTATATGGCAAACACAGTTGAGGTTTGGATTTGGGCAGGTTTTTGTGACCTGGGTGGCGCTATACTAATCCCAAGGCTAGGGTTCCAGTTAATGGGGCAACCTCGACGAGCTTGCCTGTGAGAAGAGGTACTAGGCAGGGATGTACCCTATCCCCACTACTTTTTGCTTTAGTCCTGGAGTTACTGGCATGTGAAATCGGATCCCATCCGGAAACTAGTGGTTTTAAGGATGAAGGGGAGCTACTGGGCGACGAGCGAATGTCGCTCTATGTGGATGAAATCCTACTATATGTCACTGACCCAACCAGGAAGCTTCCACCGGTCCTACAAAGTTTCGAGGAATATGGGCATCATGCAGGGTACAGAATTAACTAGGACAAATCTAGTTTATACTCAGTAGGGAGACCCATTGATAGTCAGGAGATCCCAGGGTGCCTGCAGGTGGCCCAAGAAGGGTTCCGCTACCTAGGCCTTTATATTACCACCAATGAGGTAGCGAACTTGACGCAGAACATTAAAAACGGGTCCTAACAGAATTTCAGGAGAATAAAGACGACTTCCGCTGACAATAATGGGTAAGGACGCCAAGTAGAAGATGATTATGCTCCCCAAGCTGTTGTACATACTATAAAACACCTACTGTAAGATACCCGAGGCCATTTTTACAACAATAAATAACAAATTACGCACACTTCTGTGGGACAGGGCGCACCCAAGAGTGGTGCTGCAAACACTTCAACGTCACCCGTATAATGGGGGCCTTGGGCTACCTGATAGAAGAGCTTATTACAGGGCGCCCATCTAGTGGTCATTAACGAGTGGGGACATACCTCAATAGACCACCCCACATTCGTGCTGGACCGGCTTCAATTTCGGCATTATACACACCTACACTACCCAGAGGGTGATAGAACCCTGGAAGGTAGCAGAGAGACAAATGAAGTGGGACAAAAAAACTCTTGAAAACCCCTGTGGGATGGAGCAAGATTGCCAGAGATTGGTAAACTCCAGGGCTTTAGACAGTGGAACATGATCGGAATCTCCAAGTTAGGAGATATACTAGAGGGAGGCACCTTTGCCACACTCCAGATCACATATCAACTAAATGACACTCAAACCTATGCTTATCTCAGGCTGAAGCATGCATGGAGGGTGGAGGGGTTGGACACAACAGATATCCCTGAATTTGCCCCCCCCCCCCACGCCCCCCCCAAGGGTAGGCTCTTACAGGAGGAAATCCCTAATAAAGCCATCTCATGGACATACAAAACACTACTTAAGAACATCCCCGACAAGCTACTACTAGATGATATCGACTGGAAGGCGGCCCTGATGCACCCACGAGAGGTAGCCATAAAACAGAGGTTGCATCTCATACAATTTAAGATTCTTCAGTGTCTACTTTAATGTCGTTTTCAGAGCACCTCTACATACCATAGGAAGACCAGACACACTCGACTGCCTACGATGTAAGACCATGCGGGGCACATATATTCATACACTATGGGAGTGTAGCAGTATAAAAATCATATGGGCCAGATACTGGGGGAACTGAACAAAATACTTGGCGCGCAGCTCGAACTAGAGGCTAAGTATGCCCTGTTTGGTATCCCCACTGAAATGGACCTGCCGCGTAGCAAACTTTCACTATGCAACCTCGGATTGGTGGTGGCCAAAAGAGACATAGCTCAATATTTGGGAGCCCCAAGTCCCCCTACACTGACTGAACGGAAGGCCTGCATTGATCAATACATGGTAGCAGAAAGAGTAACATATAAGGCTAGAGGCTGCCCCCGAAAATTTAAAAAAATATGGACCCACTTGTTGAATTACTATGGATTGGAGATGGGAGATGAGGAGGATGCAATAAGCCCAACACAGGAAGGTCCAGGCAATGAGAGAAGATAGGCTTTCCCCGTTCTCACTGACAGGCCTGCACTGTATAAATATAACCTTCCCTGATTGTAGTTTTATGATGACCGAATCAACTGTGACCTCCGTTAGTAACATTGCCGTGCCATTTTGTTGTCTATGAAATTTTGTAATGTCTTGCATCTACTCGCGCAACTCGTGTATCCAGGGTATTTATGTTATTTGTGTTAATAAAATTTTTTTTTTTTAAAAGATGCTCTCTTTAGTGTATAAAGGCTTTGCTCATCTTGGACACTCAATAATACATACACACTTGGCAGAACTTCTGACTAAAATCTGTAGTTTGGGAGGGTAGTGAGAACAAGGGGTATCCAGCCAATTCCTTTCTCTTGGGTAGGTTTCCTGTACCTGAAGAGAAACTTATTTGTTATTTATTAAGTGTCCAGTTTCCAGTCAAAGGTTATTGGGAACTGTAGTTTATGAATAATGTTCAGGGCTGCAATATTATTGCACTTTCGCTGATGCAAGGGGGAGCTTGTCAGGTCTTCAACCCAAGGCAGAGAGTGGCTGCCTTCTCTTTATAAGCTCCAGAAAGCAGTTAGTTTTTATACCCCAGCCATTTGCCTGTTGCCTTAAGGAGGTCTTGCTGATTCCAGAACCATGCAAAAAGAACAACTGATGGACAAAATGCAGAACAATTTCAAACATTCACCCGAGTACAGAGATCTGGGCCTAAAGCCAACGTTTTTTTGATCGCCATGCCATTTCAGTTTGAACCCAGCTATATGCAAATCAGTCTTGACCCTGCTCCTTATGGGAACAGTCCAGCTTGAACTGCCAGGGAAGGTCCTCCCTAGACTGGAAACAAGCTTCCTAGGACCGGTTTCGGTGTTTCACCCCTCATCAAACAGGCTTGCTTGACTCCAGTGGCAGGAAAGCACGGGACCCACGTCTGGGCATACCCATCCCACTCGGGGTGACAAATGCAAAAAGAACAATTGATGGACAGAATGCATAACAATGTCATACATGCACCCCAGTACAGAGATCTGGGCCTTAATCCATTTTTTTTTGCTCCACATGCCATTCCAGTTTGAACCCAGCCATATGCAAATCAATCTTGACCCTGCTCTCTGGCATGGTGAGCAAAAGAACGACGGATTTAACCAAGATCTATTGATTGGGGATGAATGTTTGATTTGCTCTGCATTCCGTCCATCATCTGTGTTTCTTTTGCTTTCTCGCTCCGGGTATGCCCTGACGTGGGTCCCGGGCTTACCGAGCCACTGGATTCAAGCTAGCCTGGCTAATAAGGGGTGATGACCCGAAACCATTCCCAGGATGGCTGTTTCTGGTCCAGGGAGGACCTGGCTTGGCAGTTCTGGCTGGACTGTTCTCATGAGACACAGGGTCAAAACGGATTTGCATATGGCTGTGTCTAAACTGGGGTGGCATTGTGAGCAAAAGAACAATAGATTTAACCCAGATCTATTGACTGGAAGTGAACGTGTCATTTGCTCTGTATTCGGATCATCATCTGTGTGTCTTGATTCCAGAACCATGGCAATTCTCTTCATAGCAATTGTGATGCCAGAGAAATAGTAATTTCTAGTTGCCGTCAGTCCCTAACCGTAAAAGGCCATGTCCTGTTTGTTGATCATAATTTTGGAGTAGTAGTGGGATGAAACCCCCACCCAAACAAAATTAGCTTTGCTAATGCATTTGTTTATTTTAGTTGCTTTGAAAAGCACTCATTTGTGTGTGAATGCTATTTTGCAACATTGGTTGCAATGAAGGTTGTGGTATTCCTTAAAGATACGTCAACCAATGTTCCCAAAGGAGGTTGGGAATCCATAGATTGTATTTAAAAAAGAAATAGCTAATTAGTAATACTAATGGGGTCAAACCTATAGATAAATCATCAGTATTCTACATGCAGCTGTTTCATGAAAAAGTCCAATACCTCCACATGCCAAATGAATTTCCAGCTCTTCTAAGTGGTCCAGGCCGCTTCTTATGATTTGCTTCTTCCTGAAAAATATTTGCAACACTTTTTTTTTTGAGGAGTGGCAAGGATAGCAGGCACATCAAATATGATTTAAAAATGCAATAGAGGTTAGGCTTTTAAGGAGGCATTTCTGTAACACACCTAATAAAAGCCCACAACCTGCAGTTTCATTCCACCAACCACCATCCTCCTAAGCCTATGAAAAAGAGGCAGAACTTTAGTATCCCAGAACGGGATGAGACTTGCTGCGGAATCTGCGTGTCTACCCCTCCACTGATGTTTACACAGATGGCTGTCAGTACAAAGTGCATTCTCTTCAAGCACACAAAAATACCGGTTTACTACATTATGGTTACAATACGCATTTTTCATGCCATTAGCAGTGATGTTAAGAAAAAACAACATTTGCCTACCAGCTCGATGGCCTCCGCTTCTTCTGGTTGGTCACCACGAGGCGGCTCTCTGTCTCCATAAAAACATATTAAATCCAAGAGACTGTTTGTAGTTTCCACAGATAATGTTGTACCTAAAAGCAAATTTACAAATGTTTAAGGTTGCATGATTTCTTTAAATATTCAGACGAAGTCCACTGATCTGGTTAGGAGGAGCCTTGAAAACATAGGACTTCAGAGGATAGCTAACTAGCTTAAACAAATACTTCAATACTTCAAATATGGCTTGGTTCCAGGTACGACGGACTGGGATGCGGCCTGAGTAATTACCAGAAGCTTAGATGAATTTGATCCTTCGCTTTTTTGTATACTTTAGTGTGTCACCCTAAGTGGGACAAGTATGCCCAGAAGTGGGTCCTGTGCACACAGTGTCACTGAAACTAAGTTATAAATGGCTGATGAGACCTAACTAGGGCAAAACTGGTCCTAGGTTGCTTATGTTCGGGTTCAATGAAGACCTGGCCTCGCAGTTTGGGCTGGACTGTTCCCATTAGAGCAGCGTCAAGACTGATTTGCATATTGCTGGCTCAAAAGTGAGGTGGTATGGTATGAAAAATAACAATGGACTAGGATGCAGACTTCAGTAATTACCAAGGCCTTAGATCAATTCAAGCATTCCATCCATCACTTTTTTGCTTACTTCAGGTACACACAGCAGCATTTCCCTACCAAGAAATAATCCAACTATGTTAACTAGACTAAACAGCAAGGTCAGAGATAGAAGAGACCACTTTCAGATAAGAAGCCAATCTTCACATTAAAAAAAAATAACTTATATCTTTATGCTCTACTTGGTCTTTTAAGGAACATGCTTAATAGCAACAAGCATAATGCATGGTTTACAAAGTATTAATACAACAAACTATGATGGTATAGAATAACTCATTCACAGTCTAAACCCCCCAAACATATTTGACGCTGTTAGAGGCAGCTTCAAGTAATAATGTTCTACTCACTACAGACTGCACACCAAAGGCTGCTCTCTAGACAAAACAGTTGCCACTGTTTGGACAGTAAAAAGCAGAAAGGTGAAATGTTCACAGTAACAAATGACAGTTATAGCAAATAATTATCCATTTAATATTCAGAAAGTTAAAATAATGTAGCTAGAAAAAGAAGCTTTGCAGGTTTGAATACGGAAAAAAGGTCTCATCTTCAAACCTGAAAAGCAACAATTTATTTAAAAAGTTTTAGGCAGTAGCATTTGATTTGTAATCACAAAAGGACTCCACAATGTGTGGAGGAGGGAACAGGAGGCGTGGGGTTCTAGGAGCAAGCGGCCTCCATTACTAAATGTTTACCACAAAATAGCTGCTCCTAGTAAATTTAGACCCTACTACAGTTATAAAACCATTGTGAGTGGGGACAGCTCACAAAAAGTGACGGACTGGTCTCACACACCACCTGGTGTCATGCTTCATCTTCGGCCAGTCCTCGCCCTCTAAAACCTTCATTTGATAAAGGGTGGGCATACACCTGGAGACAGGGATGCACTTCTAAACTAAGGAGTGGGGGCCCGTGAAACGGAAAGTGAAGTTAAAAATCATTATAGTTACCAGAAGGTAAATTTTAATGTGCCCAATAACTATATGATGCTAAAAACAAAGGACGGCGAGTGGGGTGTTTAGTGTCCCCTAACCGTCTCGTGGATGGTCAACATGTTTCTGCCATGTAGGCACGAGTGGGTCCAGGGCATTCATCAGGACCTAAGTTTAAACTGGGGGCTCCGTTCTTACCAACAAGTAGCAAGAAAATACCACTGTGCGGGTGTGGCAAAGGCCGCACTCCGTTTCCTAAATAGCTTCCAAACGTCAAGCCCTAGTTGGAACAACTACTTGCCACATGGGAGGAGGGGAGGGGAAACTCCTGTTCATTTGTCTCAGGAAAAGAATCCCACGATCATCCTATGTTGCTGCTCCCAGTCCTCCCGAATGTAGCATTTGATTTGCATCTTTGGTCTGAATAAGAGAAATAGGGTTGTGAACTCTTATGATTTTTACATACATATTTAAGGTTAAAATGGAGGAAGCTCCCTCCTGGGCAGTCACACAAAGTTCCCTATTGTCTTATAACTGCCATTCAATAATTTATTACTGGGACACCAACGTGGAGATGCTTGGGCAGTGCTAGTCCCAGTCAAGTATGGGCGTTGCATCAAGGAATCTCAGCATAAGTGTCTTTAAAGCCCTGATCAGATAATCATTACTTGCAGCATTTAGAATCGCTCGTTGCTGACTAACCTGAACATTGTGCTGGGTTGAGATTCCAGGGCCCTCATCTGTGCCACTACGGATTTTCCTTGCATCT
Organism: Triturus cristatus; assembly: GCF_964204655.1. Lineage (NCBI taxonomy): Eukaryota > Metazoa > Chordata > Amphibia > Caudata > Salamandridae > Triturus > Triturus cristatus. The sequence continues at coordinate 1,088,738,844 of NC_140582.1, read as the reverse complement.
TGGGAGCTTGTGCAGCGAGGCCCCTGTGACAGCAGGACTGCGAGGACCAGCGCGCACAGCGAGGAAATCACCGCTGCAGCTGGGTCCTCTTCCCGTCAGCTCCTCCTCCGTACCTCCCCCTATTTAATACCACGAACGCTCGCGCGCTAGCGGGACGCGCGCGGGGCGACGCTCGGGCGAAGAGCGGGCTGTTTGTGGCCGTTCGAGTATGGGAGAGGCGGGGACAGGGCCAATCTCCTATGCTCGACAGAGATCACAAGGGACTGATCTGAGGAGTGAACCACGGAACATGTCTGCAAGAGAGACCCGGAGTAAAACTGCGCAGGTTGCAGGAAAGCCCACAGGTACTTTGGACATGTACTTTGCCAAGGCTGGCTCTTTGTTGATCGATGAAATAACAACCTTAGAGAGGCGCATTTCTCAGGAAATTGACTGGGTCAGAAGATCGTCAATGGGTCCCCTTGCACATGCTACCTCCCCAGTAAAACTGTTAGAAACTATTACTATCGAGTGGGGGAGGGAACTTGGTACCTCAGCGGCATTGGAGCCAAATATTTTGACTCCACTTACTGTAGACTGTGACATCTCTGCCTCTGTTGATCTGAGCATACTACCCTTTCCACCATCCAGGCTTCCCCCTGCTCAAATTATTTGCAAAGCAGGTATTTCTACTGATGCTCCCTCCACCGATAGATCCAACACAATTACTCAGCCAACGCAGGGGGACCGGGGGGGAGCAATTCCTAAAAGAAAAAGAAGGGCTCAAACTGCAGGGGGGCGTAGGCCTAAGACCCCAAAGCACAACCCGAGGGGTGAAGCCAACCAATATGGTGCGGTTTGTATGGGGCCAGATACACCTCTAATCCAGGACCACAGATCACCTAGCCTCATCGCTACACCCGCATGGGTGACATTTCTCTTTCAGTCATAAAATCTCTTATGAAGGAAATGCTCACTCCACTAGTAGATCGCCTCGCAAACCTAGAATTACGCCTAACGAATTTTCAAAAGGGAATTGATCAACTAGTGGATGCCTCTAAAATAGCCAGCACAAACCTGAACCCCACGACAGCACCCTTAGCCAGGGAAGGTTGTTGCCCACAAAAGCTTGCACATCCACACCTCCCCAGACAATCCATTCCCCTAACATCTAGGCCCCCGATTCCACCTTGCATACCAACTCCTAGCCCGCATGTCACTACAACATCATCTGCAGTACGGATACAGGGTCAAGATAGTAGACACAGGACAGTCAATTTACCGCCGGAGGCAGCTCCGTACACAGTCATTCTAGCCGATATCTCCGAACTTAAATCATCCAACAGAGAACCAGTCGAGGCTCTGAAAAACAAGGTCATCCACTGGCTCTCTAAAAACAGGCCTCTCCCCTCAGGTATAAATAGAGAGGTCCTTATGGTGAGGAGACTTCCGTGGCTTGGAAACACCAAAAAAACTATTCTGGGCGACTGTGTATTGATCAACTTCAGGGACCCCCGCACAGTATCACACATATGTAGCTGGCCCCACATCACATCAGGATCTTCTATCCAACCCCTCCCACTATCATTCTTTTATCCGCCTACAAGCACTGAACAGGATGAGGAAGGCTGGGACTTAGCAGACAGGAGAGGAGGTAGAAGGGGTCTAGGGGCTAGCAGGGACTACATGACTACAGGTTTTTCCAGATCTGATCATTTTCCAACTTATAATAGATTCAGTACTTTAGACATGGTGGATTGACCGTTTGTCCCGGAGGGTGGTGGTGCCACGACCCACAATAAGAACAAAACACTTAACAACCAATCAGTACTTCCTAAGGAGGAGTATTCTGTGTATACTCAAGCTAATGGTGAGGGAGGCCCTGGGATCATTCGTTCCACACCTGGTATGCCACCCGAGTGGACTATCCATGGAAATCATTCTGGGACAAGCCTTCTCCGGGGGACGGATTTGGGTGAGGCCGTACACCCAATTCATCCCCCCGCGTCAAATAACTCTTCCCCCCTCAGGATTATATCCTGGAATGTGGCAGGCCTAGCCAATAAATTGAACAACCCGGCCTGGAGTTCCTTCATGGAGCAAAAAGACATTTGTCTGCTCCAAGAGACATGGGCAAGAGAAGACACCACCCACAGTGGCTTTGCAACATTCTCAACATGTGCAACATGGGGGGGTAGAGGGCGCCCTTCGGGCGGCCTTGCTATATGGGTGGCCACTGACTTGGGTTGCAGGGCTACTGTTCTCCCAACGAATACGGCAGATATCCTTGCTGTACTCCTGGAATGGCCAAATGCCCAAAGCCTCCTGCTGATAAATATCTATTCTAGGCCAACCAACATCACACAGGAGTCGCCTACCATCACGGAGCTTGCCCTTGCCTTGAATGACATTATGGAGGGCACCCCCTATCTCATAGGAGGAGATTTTAATTGCCACTACGAGCCCCTCTCAGGCACTATGGAAGGCCTGGCCCTGGAGGAGGACCTTCTGTGGCACATACCGCCCCCACAGGCTCCGGCCCCAAGAACATGGTCCCCCCTGGCCCTACAAATTACCTCCCTAACCTTAAAATACGGCCTCCGGGCCTGCAATGGAAGGTTTAAATCCGAGAGCCTGGCAAGATGCACTTTTAATAGAGTGGGCAGTGAGTCACAGCTGGATTATGTCCTGGTTCCCCTGTCCTCCTGGTCGTACATCAGAGATTTCTGGGTCACTACCAGGGTAGACAGTGATCACAATGCTTTAGCATTAACATACAATCATCCTGGGCCCATGTCCAGGGGGAAATATAGGGAGGCAACCGTGGAGAGTTTGGTCCTCGAGAATAACAGGCGCAGAGTGAAGTGGGAGCTAGTAGCTTCCCACCCGGCGGTGATACCTAACCTATATGCACAGGCAGTTCACCTACTAGAAAAGGTTGAGGCGCTTACAACGAAAGGCACCACCGAGGACGTACATCTGCAAATGGGCCAGTTACATGCTTCCCTCGCTAAATCACTCTCTGAATCCCTAACCAAAAAATCAACTAGGCCTTCTGGAATAACAGCTGGCCCCCTCTGGTACAAAGGTGCTTGCCGTAAGGCAAAAACCGATCTCATGACTTCAATTAAAGAAGGAAAGGGCAGTGTGGAAATCAGGGCAAGGCGATCCACCTATAAGTTTTTGATCTCTAATGCAAAAAGCGAGTGGGAACATAACAAATGGATCAAACTCACCAATTCCCTGGCCTGTGCGGACTCGCGCAAATTTTGGCGCTGTGTCAATACAGGCTCGGAGGAATTGATATCCGCCATAGAACCTAATATTTCAGCCAAGGCATGGCAGGACCATTTCCAGTCCCTTTATAAACCGCCTGAGGATGACAGGGTAAATTCGAGACAACTTCATTGCCCCGTTGGGATTGGTGAGCTGTTTACAACTAAGGAGGTGCGTGCAGCTGTTATTGGCTTGGCATCAGGAAAGGCACCAGGGCTAGATGGGTTGCCGGGCGACCTATTTAAGCAGGAACCGGATGTCTGGTCGCCTTATCTCACGATTCTCTTCAATGCCATCCTGGAAGGCATGGCTATGCCGGGTACTTGGCTGGGTGCAGAGATCGTCCCAATTTTCAAAAAGGGTTCGCCTCTGCTCCCCGCCAACTACAGACCTATTAGCCTCATAGACGTGCCACAGAAGATCTTTGGCAGACTTATGTTAAATCGCCTCCAGGATTGGATCGAAGACATCGCGATCATGAGTCCATACCAAGCGGGGTTCCGAAGAGGCATTTCTACCACCGACCAAATCTTCCGTTTGAATCTTCTATACTGGAAGACGGTGCTGATCGAGGGCGGCACCCTTTATACGGTTTTTGTGGACCTGCGTGCCGCCTTCGATTTGGTGCCTAGGGACAAACTATGGGCGGTGTTAACGGAACTCGAGGTTCCCGCAGACATTCTCTCAATTCTGAAAAGACTGCACCAGGGAAATTTCGCCAAGGTAAGATGCGGCAGAGGAGGTATTCTCTCGGACGCTTTCCCCGTTGACAGGGGGGTCAGACAGGGCTGTGTCCTTGCTCCGACCCTTTTCTGCCTCTTTGTCAACGGGGTTATAAACAATCTTAGCGCCCTGAGTAACATCGATGCCCCCAAGCTGGATGGCAGCAGGGTCCCTGCAATTATGTTTGCGGATGACACCCTGCTGCTTTCCAAATCTTCTATGGGTTTACAACGGGTGCTGGATGGGTTCGCGAGTTTTTGTGCGGACCGCGGTTTGGAGATCAATGCTGCTAAAACCAAGTATATGATCTTCAATCCGCCCCCCACGACGCGCGCGAGATCCTCTATAGCGTCCTGCAGATTAGAGAGGGTCTACACCTTTGAATATCTAGGAATAGTTATCAACCAGTCTATGACTTGGGATTCCCACAAAATAAAGGCAAACATGAAATTGTCCCAGCTGGTGGGTGGAATTGCTAGGATGACCAAAGGACTGACCTACAGACCCTTTGGCCCACACATACAAATTTATAAAGTCCAGGACAGAGGGGCCGTCACTTATGGAGCCGAAATATGGGGCCATACACCTACGCAGAAGCTCCAGGTAACGGAGAATAATTTTCTCAGGCAGTTGGCAGCCCTGCCTGTAAGTACACCCCTTTTGCCACTCAGACTAGATCTGGGGCTAAGACCAATCTCAGAGGAGCTGGGCCTTAAACCCCTAACATTTTGGTGCAAAATATGGTCCTCGCCAGAACTTTCTAATTACAGAGCGGAGCTGTCAGAGATCTTGCGCCTCTATAATAACATGCAAATTCCATGGCTAAGTTACATAAAGCGCACCTGCGAGTTATTGGGCAGACCAGACCTGTGGCGTGACCCAGAGACGGCATGCTCCAGGGTCTCACGCAAACTTATTTCGAAGGCATATTATGAGCAGAACTTACGAGATGCCATCATGAATGCGCGGGGGGTCCCATACCGCCCACTTCCTGGCCTTTAAAGACTCATACCACCTAGAGCAGATCTTTAATGATATGGGCCCGCCACTCACAAGGAAGCTTTACATGCAATGGCGCTACAGTACCCTCCCTCTCAGGGCGTACACGGCTCTTTGGGCACACTCGGACCACACAGCTATATGCCCTGCTTGCAACCACACACGTGAGACAGGTTTGCATGTTATATTTTTCTGTTCAGTGTACTATAGAGCAAGGATTTATTGGCTCCGCCCTCTCCTTAGAAAGCTGGGCTTTAGACAGCATTTCCCAGCTTTCAGAATACTGAAAACAGATCTGTCGGCTCCAATTGTATTTGCAGTTGCCAAATTCTTAACATCAATGTGGTTCACTCGCATGCATGGTCTTAAACTACTCCAGTCGAACGAATTAACGTGATGACTTTAGTTCAACTGTGTTGTGTTTAAATTCGAAACTGAAAATGACGCTATTTTATACTGTTACGATTTTATTGTATTTTTTGTACTCTTTTATGGTCCGAGTGACCGAAATAAAGATAAATGATGAATGAATACATGCTGCAAAGCCACAGGGCAGGAGACCTGGACAAGCAACAAACATGTTTGGAGCAGTGATTCACAAACTGTGGGTTGTGATCCACTGGTAGGTCTCAAGTCCATTTTAGGTGGTTCATGAATGTCCCCGCAATAAATAAAGATGCCTTTAAATTCTGTATTTTATTGTCACATTTGCTGCCCTTCAAAGACAGAAGTTAAATGTCAGGCTATGTCCTCTAACAAAATGCTGCTTATTTTTTTTTTTAATGGGGATTGGTGATTGATGTTTACAAACTGCTCTAGCTTTGCAGTCAGAGAAAGAAAAGTAAAGTGAATTATGTGTCAATCTTACTAGCATACAGGAAGTGTGAACGGTAAGGCAGTAAGATGTATTTTTTGTAACACAAAATGTAAACACATGTAGATTAATTGTTCACATTCAGCAGTCAGGAAAGCCAAAATGAAGCACTTTTTTGCAACTCTGAAGTATGACGGAAACATATTTTAATAGAATTAAAACAAATCAAGACACTAGTTGGTGAGGCAAAAAAGATAAATATTCACGGAAACCCGATTTCCACACATCATCATTTGTGAGTAATAGTTTTATCATTAAACTGCCACATAATGCTGTAGTTACATTAAAAAAAAAACTGCATCCATTAAAGCTAGATGGGTTGCAAAAGTTTGTTCTTCTAAAAAGGGCTCTGTGGTTCAGAAATTATTGAAAAGCACTGGTTTAGACGATTATAAATCCACTTCAACTTTCCACAAAGCGCCTATTCTAGCCCAAGGAATACAAATAAGATATACCTATGGATACATCCGAATTATCTTTATGTACAGTGTCACAAGCTGGGTGTCTACATAAGATGTGGGCATGCCTGAAAATATCACGATATTAGGAGGAGGTTACAGACACATTATCCATAACTTTTAGCATTTACAGACCTGTGTAAGATGGAGGCATGTATCCTAGACCTATTTTGGAGCACACATGTAGCAGTGCTCTGTCAAGATTCCTAGATCTATCATTGCTATTAGTAAGGAGAGCCATACCAATGCCATGGAAGCCCCTGAAGCCCTATTGCACAGAAATGGGACGACCTTCTGAAGATCTTCTAAGGAGATATTAATAAAAATGAGGACATGCCACCATGACATACAGGAGAGCAACATAATATTAAATCAACAAATTTAGACTTCAGAGAAATAGAGATGAAAGTTGTAAATCAATCCTGATGTACGGTCATAAACATTAAGATATGTACTAAGGAAAGTGCCCTGGATAGGGCATTAACTCCTGGGCATGTTCAAACATCTCCCTCCTACACAAATGTGTTACTGACTGTATTGTTATTTTTTTTATAAAAAAGAAAACATTCTGTTGTCCTGAATAAGATAACCTCACCTGTGACTGTTAATAAGATATTGTTTAAAAGTAAAGATTAGGCATGCACAGAAAATGATCACCATGCAACCACAAATAAAAGATAAACGTAATCAAAGGTCAAGTAAGTGGTGTATGTGCTCATGAACTAGAAAATAAATATAAACTCAACTGTTATACTTTGATAAACTGAAAAAAAAGTTTGAAAAACAATAACATTATTATACTAAATAGTCATCCCAACTCACATATACATTTCCTAACTTCAAACTGGTTCAACTGCTCAAGGCAAATAAATGTACAAATTGGCAAAGGATAAATACATATTTGCTTATCACAGGCCCAGGATTAACATTCACTAACTGCACATACATTATTTCTTAAAAATTGACAGTATTCGTACTGAAAGTTTCAAATAAGCCCAGAAATCATGCAAAGCTTTCCACGGCAACCACAATGTTACCAGAGTAGCTCACCAATTGACCAAGGCACAGCTTAGAAGGCAAATTCCCAAGAAAGAAATATCACCTGCTTGCAGAAGCTGGTCGAACATGTCCACTGAATCTTTCACTCTCCTGAGCTGGATACGTTCCTTCAAACCTGCTTCACTCACCTCTTCAATCTGAGGCTGAAGATCCTCAGGCATCAAACACTGAAAGCAAGGTATCTCCCGATTAATAAAAAAAGATTTTGTGCACTTATCACTTAACAGGTTTTAAGGGAAGCAAAGCGGACTGGCTCTGCCTCAATAACAAGCTTCCTCATCTCCAAATTCCATACAAGACCGTGCATTTCAAAAACAGGCAACAAGACCTGCTGGCTAAGGGGTTGGGTGTGTCACGTGGTTTTAGGCCACTCCCTATTTACAGTGCTAAGTTAGCTTAATCACGTTAGCTGTTGGAAAACCATCTTGTTGCTTTTGCTGCCTTTGCACCCGACACTGTTGTTACATGTTATTAATTTGAGAAATGCAGACTCGCTCTTGTCTCAAGGGAATGTTATTTATACATCCTTAACAGTTGCTAGTGCCCTTGGTCTGTACATCGAGTAAAGAACTGTTCTGGGACACTAGACGGTGCCGGCTGATTGTGTTCAGGGTGATCGTACCACTGTTTAGTCACAACATGCACGCAGCTGCAAATACCAGAAAGTCTTGTGCTTTAATATCACAGCGCAGCATATTGTTAGAGCATTCGATAGAAGAGCTGTTGCAGAGAACACTGAGCTGATCCTGTGATGTGATACACCTGAGCTGATCTATACGGTATGGGGTCCCCTATGCAAGCCTATGAGACCTTCTAATAGTCTAATAATATTTTATTAGTTGCTAGAGAAAGGAGGGTGGTTATTTTCCACTGTCATTATTAATATGATCGCTCCTTTTATATTCTATGGTATTGTAACAATGTTAATGGTAATGATCTTAACCATTTGTCTACTTATGTTAGCCAAAGTACTGTATAACAGGACTCGAGGTTTATGAATAAATTCTTTAAACTTTACTGTGTCTTAGTTATTCTGTTGTGGACTGATATATATGTGCAAACGGGTATTTCGGGTTCCCACCATTCCTGAGAATAACTAAGTCGCATATTCTGGGTTGTCTATACATTGGGACCGCCGAGCTAAATCTCGGATAACGAATGTGACACTAAGCTAGTCGGATAAGGGGTTCTTAGTTCTGAGGGGAGTTTCTGGTACACCACAATTCTCTAAGGTTCTGGTTTCCTGCGCATAGTTCTGTGCATACGCAGAATCCCTACAACATGGCGCACCTAACGTTTGGTCTTAATATCTGAGATGCCTTAGTAGTGCTTTTTATTAGTCCACAACACCCTCACTCTGGTTTCCGGATAACGGGAGTGACGGTTTAACCTACCTAGGTTTTAGGCTATAGGTTCTTTCAAGCTTGATAATAAAAAAGGTTACACTAATCTAAGCCCAAGTGCTACAAAAGATCTCGTTGTATCTTCTTTTTAGTCCTAATGGCGGTAGGAATTCCCGCTCATAGTAGGGTGTCTCTACGTGTTCATTTGAGGACGTATGGGGTGCCTGATGACGGGATGGCGGTGGTGTTTGTCGTAAGTGCAAGTGCCACTTACCCTTATGAGTTGTTTTACTCTTGGGTTACCTTTGAGGCTGTGGAAGATGTCGATAAAACATTCCACAAATACACTGCCACGCCGGTGCCTCTACGTTATACCCCATATATGGCTTTGGAAATCCCTATTTCAACCTGGCAACACACTATTTGGTTTAATGGCGCCCTCCCCCACACGGTCACCCCGGCGAGACTGGGTCCTTTGTCTATTGAAGGAGCTACTTGGCCGGTACTGGCCGGACATACACCTCATCCACGCTACCTGACGGTAGGAGTGGATAGCTTACGTATACTACACACTACCCTGATTACGGTCCATAGGGCGTTAGTGCAGTATGTGTCGCGCACTGTACAGGTGGGGGCACCTGCAGTTGCGGGACACGGGCTGATCACCATCATGCGGTTGTGATCAGTCCTGTAATGGTAAACGCGGTTGTTGGCAAGCGTCCCCAGAATAAGGATGAGTATCCTTATTGGCTTGCAGAAAAATTTGATCAACTAGAAGCCGTGTTTCCTAACACTAGTCCTGTGGATAAACACAGGATACTCACTATTACTTTGCCGAAAGAACTAGTCCCAGACATTGTCGATTGTGACAATTGGGGCAAGGTCTTTGCCGCGACCTATTCGAAGTGCTTCGGTACTACGTCTATGTCGGTACTACCTTCCGTTATCAAGAAAGTCCAGGAGGACCATGGGGCGGAAGCAGCTATTGAATTGGGAATGCGGCTTATCGACAGCTTTGATGTGGTATGTTCCATGATTATGGGAAATCTCAAAGGAGATGCCATGCAGTTTCAAGTGGGAAACATGATGGAACTAATTGCGGATGAGGATAAGCCGAGGGAGTTTGCAAAAGTTATTGCAAAAGCCTATAGGATGGTTGGACGTAGTGCCCTAGGCGTGAAACCCGTCATCAAAATTCCTGATGTAGTACAGCACACTAAAGTGAGTTCGTCTACAAAAGACGATAAACCTAACTTTCCAAAACAAAATTGGCGAGCCAAAAAACAAGATAAACAGCAACAGAAACAGGAGACTCGTCCAGCGTCCCCAGTTCAGGCATATGTTGAACGCACTTATGATTTGCGTGATCGTTCTCGTATTAAGTCACCTGATAGGTTTCAGGTTCCTGACCAGCGCTCTCCTCGTTCTTCACAGGAATCGGCGGCTTCACACTTTGGTGGCGGAGACCGTGGGAGAGGCCGGAGTGCTCAAGGACGTGAGCAACCCAGACAGGCGGACGTAAAAGGCAAGCAGGAGGATTCTGCACGTCCGCGTCCTCCGTTTCAGAAAAAGAAAGTTGCTGCTATCTCAGCGAAGTATGCCTCAGATGGTGCGGACACAGCTTCTGAACATGAAATGGGCTTTGACGCTGCTAGACAGCGCGGCGGAAGTTACAGTAGTGCGGGGAGCACTGCGTCCATTTCTGGAGGCGACAGCAACTAAAATCTATGTAACAGTAGAAACTGCTGATACTCGCGTAGCCCCCCCTGAGAGATTATTTGACGTAGTCCTCAATATTGAGGGTGACATACAACGCAAAATTAACGCGGTATTTTGGGATAATCTAACAACCACCTATGATATACTATTGGCAGAGAAAGATTGGCCCCCGGCTTTCGTCCTAAACGCTCCAAGGGGGGAAGAAGTCATTCTTCCTTCTTTTGGACACGTAGTGCCCAAGGAGGAGTCTAAGAAGTTGGCCGAGGAGTGGGCGCGGGTGCTTGCACCTGCGTTGTATCGTAATCAGGTGGGGTGGGATAAAAGTTCTACCCTCCATGAATTTCCATTGCGGTCCGACCCCCAGCCTCAACCCCAATACCCTATGCGTCGTGAGGCTAGGTCTCACGTCGCGGCTATCCTTGAACAATTGGAATATCAGGGAGTAATTGAAACGTGTGTGTCATCCATGAATAATCCTTTATTCACTGTAACGAAGCCTGACGGATCGTACCGCCTAGTTTTGGATTACCGGCACTTAAACTCGCACTGCCGGAATTGTGCGGTGCAAAATACCCATAGTTCAGCGCTCGTAGATAGTCTTGTGAGAAAAAGGTTCAAAACCACACTCGACTTATCCAATGGTTTTTATTGCCATAACATATCCCCTCATAGTTATGAGTGGACCGCTTTTACTTCGGGTGGTAAACAAAAAGTGTTCAAAAGGCTTCCAATGGGCTATAAAAATAGTCCTGGGGTTTTTGCTGCCCGTGTGGTCTCTCTCTTAGAGATGGTAGACCCGGAGGCGTACTCGTACGTTGATGACATCTACTTAACTGACGACGAGTTGCTTCCACACCTTGCTCGCGTGGACAACATAATTACTATGTTTGCGGACTTTGGTTACAAGTTTAACTTTAAGAAGTCCCACATTGCCGAGTACACAGTTTTATTCCTGGGGTACGAACTCAACAATGAGGGCCGAGGCTTGGCTCCGCAGTTCCTTGAGAAATGCGCACGCCTTCGTATCCCTACGACACTGAAACAACTACAATCATTGCTGGGCTTTCTGAATTTCGGTCGTACCTACATTCCTGAATATGCCCAGCGTATCAAGACATTATATGCCTTGGTGCAACCAACTTTTACCAAATCTTGCTGGCTGCCAGAACATTCGGCTGTATTACACTCTTTGCAGTCTGACCTTCTTACTACGAAATATTTACAAACTCGTGATAACCACACAAACCTGGTCATAAGAATTGTACCGGGTGTGGAGGGGTTCACATACTTAACATACAATGAAGGCGACACTGTCCCCATTGCTTACAAATCTCATTTATATACTTCGGCTGAAATGCGTTTCTCCACTGTCGAAAAAGTTTTGACAGCGGTTCAGATGGCAATCCTGAAAGAACGAGCGCTATCGCAGGGGAAACGCATGATGGTGGTAACACCATTTCCTGCCCTAGAGGCAGTCACTAAAGAAAGTGTGCCGAATTCTAAAGCTTTGCATCCAAGGTGGATACAATGGGCTACCTCCTTAGCCTCGCCTGACGTCGAATACATCTTTGACGCAGGGCTACAGACTCAAGAGAGTTTGGAGTATGAATTAGTTCATCCGGCTCCTCTTACATTGCGCCCTTTGGAGGAGTTCAATTGTGTCATATACACTGATGGGTCCGCGCAGCCCGCAACTGGATCAAGGCACGCTTATTCAGCGGCTTGCGCAATTGTGGTTGGTACTTTCGTGAATGGAGAATTTGTTCAGGATGCGGTGCATACGCAGACTTTGGGTGATTGTACCGCACAATTGGCGGAGCTTAGAGCTCTGGTGCTTGCACTGGAGTTTGCTGATTACAGAGTCACAACTCTTATAGTGAGTGATTCTTACTATTGTGTTCAATCTTACAACGACAATCTGATGTTTTGGATCACGAATGGTTTTCGTGATTCAAAAGGTAGCACAGTGAAGCATAAATCGCTTTGGGCTAGGGTGGCTGAACTAAAAGGCAGTCTACCCCTTGTGAGTGTTATACACACTCTTGGTCACCAACGAGTTGGTGTCCATGCTGTCGGTAACAGTTTGGCTGACGAGGCAGCTAAAACAGCAGTGGCAACATACTTAGTAGCAGCAGTTACAAGATCCAAAAGTAAGATCGATGATGACATCTTGGCAGCTATTGCTGCATCAGAGACTGGGACAAACTTCCCTAGAGGTTTCCCTTCTCGATACCATTATCACTTAAGTCCTGATAACGTCCCGTTAGTGAGGATTAATGAAGTTGGGGATAGGGTTATTCCCAATTCGGACTGCAGGCCTGCTTTGGTACAAGCTGCGCATGAGGGTGTTGCGTCAGCGCACGCCTGAGTGTCCGCAACTGTGTCACTGTTGCAACAGCGTTATTGGTGGTACGGTTTGTACAAACATACGCGGACTTATGTCCTCAATTGTGGTATTTGCCAACAAATAAAGCCATCTACGGTGGCAAGACCACCACAAACGCAGCTGCATATATCTAATCAACCACTAGCGTGTGTTTATTTAGATCACTGCGGTCCTTTTTCCTCGGACACTGCGTACAAGTATATCTTGGTTGCAGTAGATTCGTGCACACGTTTTCTTTGGGTGTGGCCACACAGGAGTGCTGACGCCCGGACTGTCATCAAAGCATTGCGTGTCTTTATAGGGAGTTTTGCATGTGGAACCCTTCACTCTGATCAGGGCCCTGCGTTCGCCTCTAAGGCTTACAAAGAAGCTATGAGAATTTTGGGGGTCCAAGTCAAATTTGTCTCCATACCGGCCTGAGGGCAATAGTGTTGTGGAACGAATGAACCGTGACCTAAAGCAATCATTGACAGCCAGGGTGTTAGGTACTGGCAAAAACTGGCTAGCCCATTTGTATGACGTCCAACGTGCACTTAATAATCTCCCTAGAAGGTCTCTGGGTGGGAGGACCCCGTACATGATGCTCTTCGGAGTTCGAATGTTTGCCCCTGACCTTGAGGGTCTCGACATGGCGGCGGCGGCCGCGCCTTTTGACTTAGATGACCACTGTACTGTTTTACAGAATCTTCAAGAAACAAGAGACACTCTAGCAAAAGAGCACGTATCTTCTGCGACCGAGGCTGGACTTCAGATTCCGGTAGTCGGCTGGCTACCCCGAGTTGGTGATCTGGTCCGTGAAAAGGTGGAGAAGAAGAAGGAGTTTGGACCCTCTTATCGTGCACCAGTGCCGGTGCTTGGAGTTGAGGGTACCCGCACAATTGTTTTGCCTCCACTTCCTGGTCACAGAGACAACAGGTACATTTCGGTTGACAATGTCAAGCTACACAGGGTGGCCGATACTCCATAGTCTGACACCTTCAGTTTCTTGCCCTTCAATGATGCGCAGTGCTGTTGTGGTGCCACCATCTGACGTAGTACCTGAGGTTGCCATTGAAATGCAAGTACTTTCTGATTCTGCTGTTTCACCTGCGGATGGTGCTTTACCTGATGATGCTGAATATTCTTATCCTACTGATGTCCCATTGCCCCTTTTGCATTCAACTGACATTGTCCAGTCTAATTCTTCCTTTGGAACTGAATCATTGACTTCCACTGCCTCTTCCAAATTTTCTAAATTTTTTGCCTGGTTCAAGAGACAATTTTTGGTTCCCCCCTGGATTTACATCTGGCTGGTGCTCATTTGCATTTTTTTGTTCATGTCCATTGGTTTTGTGGTAGTGTTTTTTAGGTTGATAAATGGACACTACCTGAATGAACGTTCTACAATTAGATTAATTAATGGAACTTTGGCCCCACATTCATCGTCGCACATCATGAAGAGGGACCAGACCTTTGTAAATATCACCGCCTGGCCTGTTCGTGATGGAATAGCATGGGATGCAGTTAAATTTCAAATTCATGGGCCCACGGAAGTGATTAATGTGCCATCTGTATATCGTGTTTCTATGGGTGATGTGGTGAAGCAAGACATTCGATCTGATGATTGGGATGTTAAAACTATAGAGACACTGTTTTCTGATTTAAAATACTATGCCGCATTTGATGCTGAGGATTTGTATTTGAATAATGAAAACTATGCAGAGCAGTTTTGTTATCAACATTATGGCACACATTTTCTACATAGGGCAAACACATTTCGTAGTTTAGTCAACTTTACACAGTGGGAACATTGCCCTGCCCCGAAGATTGGTAGTTCAAAAACATTGGTTGGAAAGTTTTCATATTTTTCGGATTTTAGTGTATCTAATAATGCTTCTTTTTATTTTAAGCTTAGAAACGAACCTGTTTCAAAGGTGCGTTTGACCCACACTAAATTGTTGTTTTCTAAGTCCTTCATGGACGATTTGGCAATTGGTGGGTATGACGTTTGGAAACATGCTATTGATCTCAAATCGGTTTGGGGTACTAAATCTTGGCAAGTACAAGGTACAGAAGCTTTACATCGTGCCTGCCTAATCCCAAACCACATGTTATTTTTAAATTCTACTATTTTTCAGACAACCTGTTTTGGATTGGCTAGCTCTAAAAAATTAAATTCCCCCTCGATCCCAGGCCTGAGAGCTTATCCTGGTTGGGAAAATCACACAGATCTGTCCCTTACTATGTTGCAGTCTTTTATTTCCAATTCCACCTTCAGTATTAGTGCATTAGACCCTACAGGTTGGTTGATATGGCAAAAAAGTTCGGATACCTGTCAACGTAGATTTTTGGGGTTAATTCCCGGGTACATACAGGATAGAGTAGACCCACGTTTTCTGTCCTCACATACTGTCACTACCTACTCGGTAGGTAAATTATGTCAGACATGGTTGCAACATTCCACATTAGATTCTGTTAAACTTCACTTGTCACGTTTGCATGACAACATTGATTTGAATGATTTTGTTAAGGGTCCCGCATTAGGAAGATCCAAAAGATGGGTGTATGCTATTTACAACGAGGTATGGAAGTTGTCACAGATTGAGGCTGCTTCCAGACTCCGTGCTATTGACCAAGCCAATATGGAAAAAGTATTGGCAGTAATAGATAATAGTATTAATACCTTATCTTCAAGAATATATACATTGGATAACATTGTTTCATCTGTTGTAGATATTGTCCAGGACGATGTGTCTGTGTTGTATCATGGTCGAAATCATTTACGTTCAATTATGCAATTTGCTTGGACTTTGCAGACGTTAAAGGCGGGGAAAGTACCGTGGGATTACATGAATATTTCTTCTCTTTTCCGCCCATTTAATCTGTCAGCAAAGCAACAATTCATGTCCATGAAAGATGCTACGTATTCACTACTGCATATAGAAAAATTAGAACCTTTGCCTTTTTCTGTCGCTGAGTCGGATTATGCAGTATGGCTCGTTCATGGAATGTTAACTCTACCAATTTCTATGTATAGGTTTAGTTCGTGCATGAAACATTATGCCTTAGGCAGATTTGAAAAACTTGGTTCCGCATTTCTGCATGAAGTTTGGTCTCTCCCATTTACATATCGATGTGAGAGAAACGGCAAAGAAGTTTATTTGAAGGGTGAGGAGTGTACGTCTGCTCCTGATCATTCTGTAGTATGTAGACATATCCAATTACATAGATCTTGTAACATGGATGCTCCTAATTTGGCTTGCGTCTTGAAGGGCAATCCTGTGCCTGTTATAACGCCATCATTTACGCTGCTTGCTAATGGTAGTTATCTGCTTTTAAATAGTGAGGCTTGCTGTGGGATGTTAGCTGGAATTCCCTATATTGTTTCGGTTTCAAGAAGATTAATTTGCTGTAATAACGTGCTATTCCCACCCCCGCAAGGTCGACTGGATATATCCATCTGGCCGACGATTCCAACCTTGAAAGCAGAGTTCAATAGGATGAGCAGAATAAGGGCTCTTTTGTCTCAAAAGGAGGTTGCGCTGACTTCGTCACGAGAAACATTTCTCCTTCAAGTTGCGAACACTCGCACGGAAGTTCAAGCGCTTTTGAATACTGATCTCCCCCTACATTTTGGCACACTAATACACACTATCTTCAATGCTTCTTCTACGACTGGTCTGGTCCATTTTTTTAGAATTATAGGCTCTGGCCTTGTGACGTCTTTCCAGTCTATCTTTGGTATAATACCAGCTATTTTTCATTCTATTTTTTCTGGGGTTTTCGGAGGGTTTCCTCTGATACTCGCATTAATTGCTGGCATACTCCTGTTGGTCTGCGCACTACGCTATGGCTGCACGACTTGCGCTACTCGACCACGGATTCAGCATGTTCCATCTGCGTAGCCGGATGTGGGAAGCTTATGGGACTTTGCCACTGGCTACCTTGAGTGTCGCTTATGGATTATCCTTCCGATTCCAGTTTTTCACTTGTGTACAGCCTGTCTTTCACTGTCTCGAATGTCCGTTCCAATGGGCTCTGGATATGTGTCTGTCAAACTTGGTGTCACCTGACCTGGATTTTGATCGACTGGTGTATCCCTTAGTGGTTCATGAGTTTGACTGTTCTGGAGTCGGGTTTATGGCCTTGGGTGCGGCGCAAGGAGTCCTTGGATTATGGGATATAGAGAAAGCAGCAGTTGACTTCCTGACACGAAGTTACATCGGGATGCCTGCTTCTTGTCCACGTGGAGTGCTTGATGCTCATTTCCCTGTGGAACACGTGTGTTCTTTTTCTTTGCTGGATTGGATGTCAACCAATTTTGCGGATGACTCAAATGATTTTCTACTGGAAGCTGCAGCCGCATATGCTGCTTATACTTTCCAAAATTAACTGCCTGATGGCAAGTTCAATGGGGTGAATTTTTTATCTTCTCACAAACGATCGCAATCCTCTATGGACGATGGATTGTGTTTTTACATTTTTTTCTTTCCTCTCTTCTTCGAAGTTTTTTCTTCCTCTCATTTACTGAACTCACACTTCAAGCTCTTTAGTCTGCATCGTTGATCTTGAACTCTGCGTTCTGTAGAAATATTCGCCCCTGGTTATACCGTGGTTCGATCAAAGGGGGATGTCACGTGGTTTTAGGCCACTCCCTATTTACAGTGCTAAGTTAGCTTAATCACGTTAGCTGTTGGAAAACCATCTTGTTGCTTTTGCTGCCTTTGCACCCGACACTGTTGTTACATGTTATTAATTTGAGAAATGCAGACCCGCTCTTGTCTCAAGGGAATGTTATTTATACATCCTTAACAGTTGCTAGTGCCCTTGGTCTGTACATCGAGTAAAGAACTGTTCTGGGACACTAGACGGTGCCGGCTGATTGTGTTCAGGGTGATCGTACCACTGTTTAGTCACAACATGCACGCAGCTGCAAATACCAGAAAGTCTTGTGCTTTAATATCACAGCGCAGCATATTGTTAGAGCATTCGATAGAAGAGCTGTTGCAGAGAACACTGAGCTGATCCTGTGATGTGATACACCTGAGCTGATCTATACGGTATGGGGTCCCCTATGCAAGCCTATGAGACCTTCTAATAGTCTAATAATATTTTATTAGTTGCTAGAGAAAGGAGGGTGGTTATTTTCCACTGTCATTATTAATATGATCGCTCCTTTTATATTCTATGGTATTGTAACAATGTTAATGGTAATGATCTTAACCATTTGTCTACTTATGTTAGCCAAAGTACTGTATAACAGGACTCGAGGTTTATGAATAAATTCTTTAAACTTTACTGTGTCTTAGTTATTCTGTGGTGGACTGATATATATGTGCAAACGGGTATTTCGGGTTCCCACCATTCCTGAGAATAACTAAGTCGCATGTTCTGGGTTGTCTATACATTGGGACCGCCGAGCTAAATCTCGGATAACGAATGTGACACTAAGCTAGTCGGATAAGGGGTTCTTAGTTCTGAGGGGAGTTTCTGGTACACCACAATTCTCTAAGGTTCTGGTTTCCTGCGCATAGTTCTGTGCATACGCAGAATCCCTACAACAGGTGAAATAATAAAAGCAATACTTAAACCCAAAGTAAGTTAAACTATGAATGTGGGAAGGCATCAACATAGGTGACAACAAAAACTTAGACATAGAAACACACTGCATTAAGAGATACAATCAAAATGAAAATGTAAATATTGCGGGATCAGCTACCCTTCTAAATGAGAACTCTCTTGAACAACAGAAATGTACTTCGGTACCCTCAAAAGATTCCCAGTACATTGGTAGACTATTAAAGAAGTGAAGATAAAGAGGATGAAACTCACTATGGCATCAAGCTGAGACAGTTTTTGAAATATGCACGCATATCTTGCACTGTCCGTGAAATCTGGACTTCCTTCCCTGAGGAACCAGAGCAATTCCTGGTGCTACAGGTGATTTTACACCCTGGCTCCTTCAAGGGCATCATTTACTGACTGAATACAGCCTTAAAACACGATGGTCAGACAAATACAAAACTGAACCAGGCCGCTTGGGATGGAGAGTTGGAGTCCCAGTTTACAGATGGGGAATGGCGCGGAGCCCAGACGCTGGAGCGGAAAGTAGCTCGCAACGCCAGATTTAAGTTAGTGCACTTTTACATTCTCTATAGAGCCTATTTGACTCCAACGCGCGTACACAGGATTTTCCCGACCCAGCCGGTGAGCTGTGCTAGGTGCGGAGATACCCGAGCAGATTTCGGACACATTGCGTGGAACTGCACCAAGATTACAGACATTTTGGGGTGGGGTACAACAGGCAGTGTGCTGAGTGACGACGGCGGTGGTGGACCACACAGCGACATTATTTATTAGGACTATTGCCTCGTTCCACAAAGTTAAGAAAAATTAAGTACAAGTTTGCCCAGATGGGCTTGGTGCTGGCAATATGGCGTATAGCCCCATACTGGGCTAGCCATAACCCTCCGACTCTACCGAAATGGAGGGATGACTCTTTGGAGTGGGGAGCTAAGGAGGAATGACCGCTCCAGAGGGTACGCAATGACGAACACAATGAAAGAGACCTAGAGTATTGGGGTGACATGCTGGAAACATTAGGCAGGAATCTCACGGCCCAGAGTAGCGGCTGGGTATCGCCTAGAACCAGAGGGAGGATGCGCAGTCTTTGTCATACTCGATTTGGAGGCTAGTCGGGTTAAGCAGCAACCGCTACAGATATGCTCACATACCCCTTCCATAACTAGCGGGACCACTTCTGGAATATAAATGACCTAGGTTTATGCATTGCTCCCTCACCGCCGTATGAATAGATGGATGCTTGGCTTCTGGGTGTCCCCTCCCACTGCTCTCTGTCCTCCTCTGGAGCTCCCTACTTCGGTATCTACCATGTCTACAGTGTGTAATAAAATGCTGCACTGTGGATTTTTGTATTGACTTCAGAACTGATCAAACAAAAAAAAAAACTTGAAGATGTCGTAGGAAGCTATCTCTCTACATAGTGTACCTATGTGAGGTGCATTGTGCAGTGTCCAGGTATTGCTTATTAGTGTACAGGGGCTTGCTCTAGGAATCCCAAGGTGCTCTATTTAGGGTAGTGTGGTCAAGCAGGGTTAGGCTTATCAGAGGGGAGTGTTAGTCATTTGCTGCACACACAGTGTCAATAAATGAGACACACCAAATTAGAAAAATAAAATGTTTATATTTATTTAGACAGCAAGACCTACGAGATTAGGTAAGTACTTTTCAAGTTAGCGATTTTCAGATACTTAGAAAACACAGCTGTCACATTTGAGGCATGACCATTGAAAGCGGTAATGTTATCCTATGGGAGAAACACACTGTATAGGGTTCACTTGCAAATGACTTACATGGTAGTTGTTATGGACTTAAGGTAACTTGTGGCCAAGGTCCTTGGAACCAGCAGCAGTTTTGGGTTACCTGCCCTGGGGTGTCTGGGTGCCGATGTGCCAGTAGCATGGGTAGACTCAAACGCTACAGCTGAAGTCTATGAAGAAACCTGCAGGCAGAAAAATGCTGAAAGTGGGGTCTTGGGGACAAGTCCATCAGAACCCAAAGGTGGGCTTGGTTCTTGAGGGTCTCTGGGGCAAGGGTGCACCGTCGGTTGGCTCGGACTAGGGCTGTGCAGCTCGGTTGCAGAGGTGTTTTTTTTTTTAGGTGTTTTTTTTTCGGTGGGTCGTTTGAGTTGTAGGATCTCACTTGTTAGGTAGACATGGAAATGGGCACAGAAAAGTACAGCAGGGCCACCCTCGATGAAGCAGACGTCCTTCGTTGGTAGGTCGGTCTTGGCAGTGTTGGTGTCTAGGCTGGACACTAAACAAGCCTTGGTTGCTGCAAGGGGTCCAGTGCCCCCAGTATTGGTGCAGAGAGGCTTCTAGGGTCCTGGCATTTCCAAACTTGGTGGGGAGATGGATCCTACCTCCTGAAGCACTGTGACCTCCTCCTGGGCAGCTGCTGCGTCAGTGGACCTGGTGGTCAGCAGCTCTATGAACCGCTCGGTACCTGCAGGGAAGTGGTTCCTCACTTCAAAGGAGGTACTAACGGGTTGGCAAAGTGCTGGCAACCCTCTGACGCTTATGGAGGATGCACAACTGCAGGACAAGTCATGTCTTTGCAATTGTCGTGACAGAAGCAGGCACAGGCAGGGTTTGGCACTAAGTCTTTAGCTAGTCTTCAGCTCTTCTTTCACCTTCTTATTCTTTGGTCGGGTGAATCAGAGTTCCTGGTGTCAGGAGGCCACTGAAATAATGAGTTTAGGGGAGTGAAGGGTGGTAGCCAATGGGCTACTTACCCTTGGGGTCAACTACACCCCTTGATATGGCACTTACTGGGGGAAGTAGGCATAACCCTGTTCCGTTACTAATTCCACCAAAAACAAGATGGTGGGATTCTTCTTTCATGGAACAAATTAGGTAGCCCACCTTTGGGGTGTGACTAGCGTGGTGGTGCAAGACTGAATAGTTAAATCCCCCCCTTTCCTGGAGCCAAGTGGACCTCAGGGCAGGAGGCGGCATCTCCCAGGTCTGGGGGAAGCCAGGGCTGCATATCAATGGCAGCAGGGACTTTGAAGTTCCTGGCCTTGATATGCTAAATCACTAGAAAACCTGCTGCCGGAGGTTTGAACACCTTCCTCCAGAGAAGGCATCATTTCTGGCCTCAGAGTGTGGGCTCTCACCTGCAGGGGTCAGAAACGTGTCTGTGATGGCAGGATGGACAATACCAGTCAGCTTGTCAGCTAGCACACTAGAGGATTAGTAGTTTTCAAGGGGTACAACTAAGGTGCCCTCTGGGTGCAGTTCATAATAAATCCAATACTGGGAACAGTATGGATTTATTAAGAAATGGTGTTTGATATTCTGTCCCCGGATGCCCGTATGGCTTTGACATGGTTGAATTGCCCTTCCCCTTTGCGGTTCTCCAACACCTGGGCTTCGGGCCCAACTTCTGCAACTGGATACGCTTACTGTACAATAAACCTTTGGCGCAATTTCTGCAGATTTCCCCCTTGGGAAAGGAACGAGACAGGGATGCCCACTGTCCCCACTTTTATTCGCAATGGTGTTACAGCCATTGGCCCGTATTGCCATGAAGAAATTAGTACGAAGCTGGTATGACGGCGGTATAGCTCTCCCACATTTGCAAACGTATTACTGGTTGTCCCAGTTCATTGTAATAAACCAGTGGCTACATGTGCCACAGGAGGACCCAGCATACTGTATGGATAGGCATCTACTCGAAAAAGAAGGGATTATGGGGGCACTGTATAATAGAACTAGAAAGACGACTCACCCAGGCCCCATGGCCCATACGCTACAAATCTGGCATGCGGCGCAGAGAACATTGGGCTGGGAGGGAACCATTACACAGGCAACGCCACTATGGGACAACCGAGAGCTAGGGAAATTGCACAACACTAAGGGATTCCAAAAATTAGACTTAACAGGCATCTCTAAGGTGGGAGATGTATGTAAAAAAGGCAAAGTTATCCCTTTTATCCAACTGCAAGCCACCAACAAACTAGCACAGACGGAAATCTACAGATATGCGCAGGTTAGACACGCGCTCATGGCAGTGATTCCACCAACCACGCAACTCTCGGAGGCCTCACGGACCACTTAAGTGAAAAAGCTATCTCCCTGACATACAAAAAAATTATTAATAATCAGCCGGACCCCCTGACAGCACTTAAGGAGCGGTGGAAAACAGACATGGGCGACCTTTATGAGGAGGACTGGCAGGCAGCCCTGGCATCCCCAAGGGAAGTGGCGATACCTTCCACATTAAAACTAGTACAGCTGAAAGTCCTGCATCGCATCTACTACACACGCATATTGCTACACAAACTAGGTAGGGCGAACACTCCACTCCACGATTTGGGACTATCCGGTAATCACTCACTTTTGGGAGGCAGTGCTACGTACGATATCACAGGTCACCAGAGTGCAAGTCCCACCTGAACCAAAGAGATGTTTGCTCAATATGTGGGAACCCACTGATCTGAACCACGCAGCTCAAGCCTGGGTGACACTGAGACTAGTGTTGGCAAAGCGTAACATAGCACAGCGCTGGGGCTCAGGACTGACCCCAACACATCAACAGTGGTGCTGTGATATGGACATCACGATGATAGCAGAGAAGTCGGTATTCATCCACCGGGGTTGCCCCAAAAGATGGGGCCGGAAATGGGGAAACTGGAACAGATTCCGTGGTGACATCTGTGAACCCCCGTCGGAGATACAGGTGTCGGATGACATCGAGTGATGTCTGGGGGGCTAAGGTACGGAATGTATGTCATAATATATAACAATACCGCGGACACTTGGGGGCCAGAGGCTAAGTAACTTACGTAACGTTGTTCCACTGAACAATATGTTTTTAATAGTCTGTTGTACGTACAAACGGATAGCCGATAGAAAAATACTGTTAATAGGTATAACAAAATGCCAATAAAATGTTTAAAAAAAAAAAAAAAAATGGTGTTTGATAACTAACACTAAAGGTTTCAGTAAGGCCATCATAGAACTGGGGAACTTGTAATGACCAGTGCCCAGGACATATACTCAAGATGACATCCGTGATCACTTCTACCACCTAGTAATTAAACTAGATAGCACAGGGGCATATCAGCTCATGCAGTTATGTCCTCACATGTAATATAATGCCCCTTGACTTGGGCTAAAAGGCCTGTAGTAGGGTTGACTTACGTATATCACATGCAGTGTCTTTAGCATGGCACAGAGCGAGTGTTCCATGTTGTGTTTTCAATGATGGTTTGCACCATGACATGCAGTCTGCAATGGCAGGCTGCATGCAATTTGTATGGGGATACCTTAGGGTGGCATAATACATGCTGCACCCCTAAGGGACCCTCTTTGCTATCCATGCCCTAGGTTCCAGGGGTGCCACTTACTAGGGACATACTGGTGTGCCAAAGTGTATGCCAATTGTGTTACAATTGTAACATTTTATCTTGTTTTAAGGAAAGAGCACTGCCCCTGGGGTCTGGTTGGCAGAGACCCGGTGCACATCAGTTGAAAAACATCAGTACGATTGGCAAAAAGTGGGGGTGACTGACAAAAAAGGGCACTTTCCTACAGATGTGTATTCCACATGTTGTTGCAAATAAGCCATTGCAGTGAGTTTGTTGAAAGCAGTTTTGTGCTTACAATTAGGGTTGATGAGAGGCTCAATCAGGCCCTCCCCTGCCAATTTGATGATAGGCTCAGCCAATCCGCCTCCCACCCCATATTCTTGAGGTATATTATTCCACTATGCGATCCAATATGCTACAATACATGAATGGGATCAAGAAACTGACAGAACTTTCTTTAGAACCAGGCTGTGAAACAGTGTTCCACAATTATGAAATAGCTGTAAAACTCCACAATCAAAATGCATACAAGAAACGTACCGGAATATGTGGCTCAGCAAAATCTTTCTGAAAGAATTTAGGGTATGTGTTAACGATGTACTTGGCTGCATTGTGCCCAGAATCTTTGGACAAGGAATACAAGCGCTGTAGAAAGAAAAAGTTATGCATGTCATTAGCTTTTAGTTGGAAAACAAAAACAATACAATAGTCTGACATAAATCAATTACTTTATTCACACACAATTTTTATTTTACGCGCTTTAAGTTGAACAGCAGGTTCTTTTTAATACTTTGTGATATTATGGAGATTAAAGGGATTAAAGACATGTCTGCAGTGAAAATTATATAATATGCCTGTACCATGCAAATACTGCATAGGCTGCCAATCAAAACTATATTTGGATCATTGTTTTGTCTGTAATAAAGTAGCAAAAGAAATGTAGGAGACCTCAGAAGATTATCCCTATGTTCTATCCATCTATGTGGCTCTTTATATAGTGCACATGATCCCCACAGAACATTCTCTTCGTGGTACAACAATACATTTACAATAGGACACACAGCAACTTGATCACAGCTATCAAGGGACTAGCTAGAATTAGGTGAGGTATTAAGTTTCTGAGATTTTCGAAGGGAACACTCAATTCCTGGAACCAAGGAGTTGGTGCTCCCTCCAGTCTCTACTCTGCAAAACATGCCTTCCAAAACTGTAGTGGTTAAATCAATGGAACCCCAAAAGATGCTTAGCATCTGACCTCTAGGATGGAAAGGTAGTTATTTTATTATAAAAAGAACAAAATAAAACTCATAGTATTTGCCCTTAAATCATTATCGTTGTGCTGACTCAGGCATGCCATTTTAATAGCAATTCTTTTATGGACAAGTAACCAGTGTATCTGGTGAAGTTTGTCGAGCAAGTTGTCAATTCTTTGCAGACTAAAAACTGGCCTGCCATTTTAATCAGACTAAGCTGAATTTTAACTCTCCTTCCTCGAAAGATGGACACTATCTGGGAAAGTTTAAAATTCTTGCTCTCGAACAAATTAATGATGCCATAAACAAGGCTAATTTTGTGTCCAGCTAGGATCTCTGTGCATCTTGCCATGCAGATCTCACCAGCTATTAGATCCTTGTTTAATGAGTTCATAGAGACAGAGAAATTCCCTATGGCCTGGAAATCTGTTGAACATACCAAACACAAGGAGATGATGGACGGAGTGCTGACATTTTTCAGACACTCACCCCCAGTCACAGATCTGGGTTAAATCCATCATCGTTCTTTAGCCCACTTCCCCTCTCAGTTAAGACCCAGCCATATGCAAATCAGTCTTGACCCTGTGCCTCATAGGAACAGTCCACACCGAACTGCCAAGCCAGGTCTTTCCTGGACTGGAAAGTGAGCTAAAGACCGATGGTGGATTCAACCTAGATCTGTGACTGGGGGGGGTGAGTGTGTGAAAAGTTTCAGCACTCTGTCCACCATCTCCATGTGTATGATCTATTGATCATGCCTATTGAAAAAAGGCCAATTTATATCTCTCAATCCTCTTTAATTATCTGCCTATTTCTTTACTTTCATATCCAGGTAACATTTTGGAAGGTCTCCTCGACAAACAGCTGACAGGCTACTTGTACGAAAATAATAACTTGGACCCTTCTCAAGCTGTGTTTAGGTCAGAGCACAGCACAGAGACGGCCTTGGTTACCATGACAGGTTCCATAAGATGTTCTTTGGATGCTAACACCTCCTTCCCCCAATGCTTGTGCCTAGACCGGTATGCAGCCTTTGGCACTGTGCAACATGAAAAGCTGATACTTAAGCTAAATGAGAGAGGGATATATGGAAATGCAGTGAAATGGTTCTAGGAAACCTTGACGAATAGATCTCAGGTGATTATTGGGTGACTTTAAGTCACGCTCTATAACGATTGATAAAGGTGTACCCTAGGGATTTTTCTCGAGCCCCACCTTGTTCAATATGTATGTGGCCCTGTTAGCCAAACTCATTAGATCTTTCGGCTTTAAAATCTTGCCCTACGCTGATGACACTGAGCTGGTAATCTCTTTTGTTAACAATGTGGACAAAGCGAAGGAACATTTCTCAAATGGGATGAAAGTGGTGGCAGAGTGGATGTCCAAGAACTACCTTCAGCTTAATACTAAAAAAACAGATTATGCTCTTTGGAAAAGTGCAACAAATATGGGCTCGCAACTGGTGGCCACCTGAATTAGATAGTGCTTCCACCCCTTGGCACGTCATAAGAAACCTCAGCATTAAACTGGATCAAGCCCCAACAAGAACGGGTACCTGCTTTCACATATTGCAGCTTTTAAGGAAATTCCTGCCTTTTCTTCTGCTTGCGGATGGGAAAACCTTGGTACAGGCTCTTGTTGTTAGCAGGCTTGATTATGGCAAAGCTTTTTGGGTTTCTGCCAATGAGACACTACTCTCTAAACTACGTGTCATGCAGAACACCACTGCAAGGCTCATTTGCAATCTTCCTTCCAGATCTGCATCACTTCCACTTTTAAGAGCATTACAATGGCTACCAGTCAGAAAGTGAATTATATTATATTCAAGATCCGCTGCCTTACCCACAGAACTCTAGAAGGGAAAGGACCAAGATACTTACACCAAAAGCTTAAATGATATATCCCTGCCAAGAATCTGGGATCTAAGGACTAAGAGCTTCTTACTATTCCCCGCATTCAACATTTAAGGTGTGGAGGCAGACCTTTCCCTTACTTGGCCCTTACCTATTGGAATCGTTTACCTTTTCATATTTGTATATGCTCTGAATACACCAAACTTAAGAAATTATTGAAAACTTTCCTATTTTAACTATGCTGTTACTGGTCTTGCTGTTGTGTCCTCCTGCAGCGTCGAGATACCCCACTGGGGTGATTTGTGCGCAATATCAAATTAAAATAACATGACATCGCATGGCAGGCAATCGGATACTCCTTAAATGTATCACTATTTCCTCTGACATTTAGAGAGGTAAAATGCTCTGAGGAAAGACGAAGGGAGAAGGGGGTGGGGGAGGACATACCCTTACAAAAGAGATGCAGTCTCCCATAAGTTACGGATAATAAATTGCAAGAGAAAATGCAACAATCACACCATGTGCATACAAACACATGCATTCATTGGCAAAAGTTAAAAGTTTCAATACCACACTCACAATAAGCCTTACAACTATACTCACAAATTCAGAGGATGTTCTAGGTGTCAGATAGGAATCATCTTGAAACATGTAATGTGCAGCTGTTGGGTCCTGGAAATCGAATAACAAAACGTCATTTACATGACTTCCTAGAACCACAAATGCAAAACCTCTAATC
Organism: Triturus cristatus; assembly: GCF_964204655.1. Lineage (NCBI taxonomy): Eukaryota > Metazoa > Chordata > Amphibia > Caudata > Salamandridae > Triturus > Triturus cristatus. Next base: position 1,088,711,310 of record NC_140582.1, on the reverse strand, counting down.
AATGGATGCTGCAAGGTACCTACCCTATTCACAGTGGAAGAAAGTGCTTGTAAAACAGCCAATTTACTCCTGAATAAAAAAGGGGGAAAGACAAATAGAGTGATTAAGGCCAATGCAATAAGAAGTATTTCTTAATTTCCAATGGAGCTTGATATTTTAATAGAAGACTCCCTTTGAATGTTGCTAGAGTGATTAACACTCTTTAGCCCCTTTTGCTTCCTATGGGGAGTTCATTTCAATAATTTCTTATCCATTTCACTCTTGGATAATTTTCTTTGAAAATCAAGTAGCAGCCATTTCTGTGACCCCCCAACTTGAAGAGATGGGCCTTGACAAAGCTGACATCACGGAAATAGACGCTGGAAATAGGAGTACAGCATTTCTGATAGATTCTTGTACATGTGTGCAGCCCTCCCTGCGCTATTTGCTTTAGTGTGAACTTCTCTTTTACTGTGTTAATTTTGACCTATTTGCGAGTTTTCCTACATGTTGACAGTATTATGGCATACACTAAGTAAACTCACATAATAAGATAAAAGACACTATACGACCCAGCAATGTTACAGTAAAAGGGTAATCTCATGTGATATATGCGATGTTCTATTATATATGATCACAATTTATGTTCCTGAAGATAGCAGGGATAATAACTGTAACAGATGTAAGATGTCGATATATTTGTATGCCTGGAATTGCTTACTAAAGTGATGATATGTATTATTTTAAAATGCCCCAAAAAATATATACCCCAAAAAAAGTAGCAGCCATCACTGTTATACTTCCTATATGGCAAAGGGATATTTTAAGTTAAAATCTTTTTTATTGATACGAGTAATATTTGCAATAAAACATTACAATGCCGTCTGTAGAGAATCATGCGAAAATGCAGGACAACCTGGCATGAAATTGAAAATAACCCCCAACTCCTCCCCACCCCCCAGTTTCCTCCCTGGTCCCCCCCACACCCGACTCACACCCCCCTCCCACTCGAGCTGACAGCAAGGGGAAATTCGGTAAGCCACCTAGTGTCTTATGTCTGTGTAGAACGGGCCTGATCTTGGGTCAGCTCAGGCAGGCGAAGTAATTGCAAGTATCTGGGGCATGTGAGTTCTCAAACAGTCAGTGATGTGCAGAGTCATGAAAGGACACAACAGCTCTGCAAAGGCAGTACCGTCTCCCTGGAGCAAGAAGGTAATGCGTTCCATCCCTAATACGTGCCATAACCTGTGCAGTCACCCATGGAACGTGGGAGCCCTCTCTGTGCCCCAGTGGGACAGAATATGTTGCAGGGCTGCGCCCAAGGCAATGCCCATCTGCCTACCTCTGTGAGCCGAAGGGGGAAAGTAAGCGTAATGGGCAGGCCTAGGAGTACATACAAAGGGAAGCGCGGTATCTGTGTGTTGACGTGTTGGTTTATCTCGTTGAGGATCCGCTTCTAGTATGACCTGAGTGTTGGGCATTCCCACAGCAGGTGCGTCAGTGTGCCAGCAGCCCCACACCCTCTCCAGCAGCCCGGAGGTCGATCGGGGTTGCTCTTATGTAGTTTGGGGGGAGTAAGGTACCAATAGGTCACTATTTTAGTAGCCGTTTCCATGTGGAGATATTGCGAGCCGAGTGTCTGGTCCTGTAAAAAGTGTTCCCCTATTCCTTCTGTGTTAGTGAGCGCCGAAGTTTTGCCTCCCTGCGCCTCTGCCCTGCAGATTTAGTCAACTGTTCCAGGGGTCTCATGAGGTGGTAGAGCTCTGTGATGAGGCGCTTGCTTGACTTTTTAGTATGTAACCACTTCTTGTATGGAGTGAGTGGCCTCTGTGCCCCCTCACGTATGAATGGGTGCATAACCCAGTGACGGATTTACTGAAAGTGATACCTCTCTGTCTCCGGGAGCTTGAAATCAGAGCAGAAGTCTTTGAAACTGAGGGGACCCTCTGCATCGAAGAAGTGGCCGATTGATCAGCGCCCCTCCCCGCCCTAGGGCTTAAAGGCCGCCAGATCGAGGCAAGGGGAACTCTGGGTTGTTAGTTATAGGTGTGAGTGGCGACAGAAAGGTGGTGAGGCCACAGCGAACAGCGGTCACCTCCCAGGCCTTCAGGGTCGCCCGGGTGCCCGGTGACCTGTAAATCCCCACTGGGCGCCAGGATTTACGAATAAAAGGAATTCTCCACAGGGGTTGGCCGGCCAGGGCTCGCTCCATAAAGAGCAAATGCATCTCAGATTCCTTTGGAACCATTCCAACAAGACCTGCAGCTGAGTAGTCCGATAGTATCGCTCAATGTTAGGAAACCCAAGGCCGCGCTCCCCTGGGGGTCAATAGCTTAGGTCTCTGCTAATTCTGGGTTTTTGTCCGCCCAAACGAAACAGTAGAATTCTCGCTGAAAAGATTTCAGCATACCAGGGGACGGTTCTGCTGGTAGCGTTTGAAAGAGGTATAATATCTTCAGGAGCACATTCATTTTGAGCGCTGCCACGCGGCCCAGCCACGAGAGACCAAATGGCCGCCAGCGCGAAGGGATATTTTAAGCAGTATCCAATAAGTATTGCAGAGGCCCAAGTGATCTATCAAAGTGTAAACGTGCAAAGAAATGCATCAGCAGTCTTAGTGATATTGTATTGTATCTAAAATACACACTGCAAAATGTGTCCTAAAACTGGAACATTCAAAATATTTCGATACAAGTTCTATTCTTTTTAGGTCTCGCCTAGCAACGCAGCGCTTGCGCTGCTCGCCTTGGCGAGATCTAGTGTTGTCGATTTCTTTGCCAAACGGGGACAGGACATGTGCATGCGTATGGAAGACAGGACATGTGCACGCGTACGGCTTGCGGCGTTAGCACAACTCCTGCTTGCTCCCTCCCTCTCTCCCTGTCTGCGCATACGGAGGGCAGGAGATGTGCACGCGTACGGCTCGTGGTGTTAGCACAACTCCTGCTCACTCGCACCCTCCCTGTCTCGATCACGCCCCTTCAGCTTCCATTAAATGCCGCTGGTATTCGCTTTCCCTCTTGCTCGCTCGCTCGCTCCCTCCTTTTCTCCCTCCATCAGGCCACTTCTGCTTTCATTATACACCGCCCTTCCGCATCAATACATGCCCAGACACATGCCCTTTAACACATTTTTACTGTTGTGCACGCTAATTTGTATGACCTCATCACACAATAGCGCCGTTCCATGCAGACTTCCATTCACTCTTATTATTTCCCGTTTCCTTTCCCCTACAGTCTTTCCACCCTCCATTCTGCGCCAAGGCAGGTCAAAACCAAACGTTGCTATGCACGGGCACGCGGCGTTAACACAACTCCTGCTCACTTGCTCCCTCTCTTCCTCCCTGTCTCTATCAGGCCCCTTCTGCTTTCATGAAATGCCGCAGGTATTCGCTTTTCCTCTTGCTCGCTTGCTCCCTCCTTTTCCCCCTCCATCAGACCCCTTCTGCTTTCATTGTATACCGCTCCTTCTGCATCAATAAATGCCCACACACTTGCCCTTTGACACTTTTTTTCCTGTTGTGCACGCTAATTAGTGCCGCCTCAACACACAATAGCGCCATTCCATTCAGCCTTCCGTTCATCCTTTCATTACTCCCTGTTTCCCTTCCCCTACCGTCTTTCCACCCTCCATTCTCTGCCAAGGCAGGTCAAAGCCAAACGTTGCTATGCATGGGCACGCGGCGTTAACACAACTCCTGCTCATTCGCTCCCTCCCTCCTTCCCTGTCTCTATCAGGCCCCTTCTGATTCCATTAAATGCCGCTATTATTTGCTTTCCCTCTTGCCCGCTCGCTCCCTCCTTTTTTCCCTCCATCAGGCCCCTTCTGAAGGCTGGTCAAAGCTAAACGTTGCTATGCATGGCCACTGTATATGTTTCACGCTGCTACCAAAAAACAATACACTGCTATACATACCAAGCGTTCAGTTACTGCGTCTAGCCACAGTGCTACCATAATGCTTTCCTTATATACCGCCCCTTCTGCATCAATACATGCCCAGACACTTGCCCTTTGACACTTTTTTTCAGTTGTGCACGCTGATTTGTACCGCCTCAACACACAATAGCGCCGTTCCATACAGCCTTCCGTTCACACTTTTATACTCTCTGTTTCCCTTCCCCTACAGTCTTTCCACCCTCCATTGTGTGCCAAGGCAGGTCAAAGCCGAACGTTGCTATGCACAGCCACTGTATATGTTTCACGCCGCTACCAAAAAAACAATACACTGCTATACATACCACGCGTTCAGTTACTGCGTCTAGCCACAGTGCTACCATAATGATTTCATTATAAACCGCCCCTTCTGCATCAATGCATGCCCACACACTTGCCCTTTGACACTATTTTCCTGTTGCGCACGCTAATTTGTACGGCCTCAACACACAATAGCGCCGTTCCATACAGCCTTCCGTTCACCCTTTTATTACTCCCTGTTTCCCTTCCCCTACAGTCTTTCCACCTTCCATTCTGTTTCAAGGCAGGTCAAAGCCAAACATTGCAATGCACGGGCACGCGGCGTTAACACAACTCCTGCTTGCTTGGGGAAGAGGTGGGACGCCGCGGCCAGGGCGACTGACGCTGGGGATCACGGTTCGATCCCCTGCTCCAGTGGCAGGGGTCTGCCCAGCACCATGCGACTCTGGGCAATAGCTCGCTTAATCTTCCTAACCGCCCCCAGCGCCGAGATACCCCTTCGGGGGTGATTCGTGCACTATACAAGTACTGGATTTATTTATTTGCTCCCTCCCTCCCTGTCTCTATCAGGCCCCTTCTGCTCCCATTAAATGCCGCTACTATTTGCTTTCTTCTTGCCCACTCGCTCCCTCCTTTTCTCCCTCCATCAGGTCCCTTCTGAAGGCTGGTCAAAGCCAAACGTTGCTATGCACTGCCACTGTATATGTTTCACGCCGCTACTAAAAAACAAAACACTGCTATACATACCACGCGTCACTGCGTCTAGCCACAGTGCTACCATAATCAACTTGCAGCACAGCATTATTCTACTAGGTAGCATACTACCAATTTACTAATAGGCTTTTCCCTTTAAATGTGCCCTTATTGGAAACTTTTACCTTCCATACTTTTTAACACTGCACACATGCCCTAAAACACTTTTCTTTTTTACTACATCCCACGTTGCATTGTAGGACCTTCAGACAACAATTTTCGTTCCTCTCGCTCGCTCACTTCCTCCCCCCAAACCACCCTCCTCCTGGACCAGCCCTTTTTTCTCCATTGCACACCAGTGCTACTCGCACTGTGGCGAAGCTATAAACAGTCGGCCCAGACACATATCTTCCAGGCCTTCTTCTGCTGTCTCGGAGGCTAATTTCCTGATCTTATCTATCACACCAACTATTGTGTGTCTCAATTAGCTGCTAAAAGCAACATGTTGTAGTTTCTCAATCACAAGATGCCAGTTGTCCCTTGTCCGTGGAGGCTTTCATTCAATTGCAACTAACATGACAAAAAACAGGTTGTTAAAAAAACTGGCTGGAACACGCCTTAGCTGCATCTGCCAGTTACTTAATCGTTGTTTTGCATTTAATAACTGTTGTGTCTGCTATAATGCTCATACCTACAACATACAAAAACATACACTACATTGTATACTGCTATACACAAACACATATACTTTAACAAACTCAGCAACTATTCATTGCAGTACTCAACACTGCAAACTAAAGCTACTTCTACTATTACCATTCACAAGCTGCAACAAGAATTGTACAACCACATACTTACAACACACATAAATACCCGTTCTTACATATACAATGCACACACTAACTCAAAATAACACCAATAAACAACAGTAAATTACAAATCCAATAATTCTAACTCAACCTGATGCGAGATCTTTTGCATTGCAAATGCTTGTTCTATTATGCGACTCATTTCCTTCTTCCTCCTGCATCACAACCGCTCTAAACCAGACTTCCTTACTTATTCCAAAATATTCTTAGTAGACTCTGTAATCCAAATAGTCAAGAATTTAATTTTATGATTAACTTTCCTGTATGTATCAAATTAGTATTTGAGCAATTTAAATGATCAGTTTGATCCTGTTAAGCAGAATATAGAGATAATATTGCAAAATGATTTATTTTATTGGAATTAATAGAATAACCTAATAGATCACCAGCAAACTAATGCCAACTTCGGGTCTCATCCATCGAGGCTCTCTAATTTCTTATTATATCCAACTAGGAGAGCAAGCATTTCAATAAAAGCACAAAAGACAGGATTGTTATTTTCCTTGTGAATGGGGATAGAGGTGGTGAGTTACAGTAGGGAGTCTGGAGGTTCTCTTTGTAAGTCAGTTATCAATAAAGCACATCTGATTCACTACAACCGAGAGAACCTGCCAAACTACACCACAGTACAAGATCCCTTCACCGTCGGACAGAACTGGAAATGTTTTTTAATTGATGTGGCAATCGTGTGATCTTGTACATGGTCATACACATACCGACCCACTATATAGACATGCTTATGTTCAACTACTGTTGTAGAATTGCTGGAGCTACTGTACTAGCAATATTAAACTAATACATTTTAATGTCCACAATAACCAGTGATGCATGTCTGAGAGACTGACATTTAGCTCTCTGGTTTGAGAAACAGTTACTTGTTCTGAATACTTTGGGTACATCTCATTTTCTGCCAATAGTTGAAAACTATTTCCACATGAAACTTTCTTATTTAAAAATAGTTGTTTAGTATGCGTTTCCACATCCACATTATATTTTACCTCTGTTTTTCTAGAGTGAATAGTCATCAAAACAACCAGTTTTTTAACTTTCACTACGTCTTTCTTCTCTGAAGCATTATTTATTTTGAAAATAATTTTAATCTAATTTATTAACCCTGCTGGAGGCATTGGGTGCCATAACCTATAGCTTGCTCTCTATTTCCAAAGATATATTTTAAACAGGTATAATGCAGTATGGAATGCTCGAGCTAAACTCTCTTTATCGTTGGTATTTGGTACAGATTTATTTCCTTTAACTAATACTGCCCCTATAATCTTACACAGCTATACCATGGTTTAATCTAACACGGTTAATCGGTACAATGCTCGTTTATTACTATTACATCAGAGTTGGTCCTTTTTCGTCAATGACATTTTCAGAATAAGGAATATATGCATGCATCGCCTTTTTGGCCAGGTCCTTACCACACTCTTCTTGACCCTCCACTCGCTGTGTCTCACTCATACATACTGGTTTTATGAGACTTTAGATTGCATTGTCTATTCCCTCAAGCTTTTGAATATGTTTTATAACTTACTCTAATAAAGGTTTCACCAATGGCCAATTCCTCGCCAAAATGCTGCCTTACATGTAATACTTTTTCCCCATTCCTCCCCACCTCCTCTGCCTTCTCCTTGTGTTTGTTTACCCTACTAGAGCGCCCTCTTTTTTTCCAGTTTCTTTCCTGACTGAGGAGCTATCAAATCCCCTTACTTGAGTCTCATATTTTTTCATCTTGGACTTCAATTTCACCCCAGACTTCCACACATGGCAGCTCAGCAAGCCTTACGTGAAACATTTTCCATAAATAGCCCTGCAGCAGTGGAGGAGTATGCTGTGTTTTTAGTCTAGATGGTCAATTTCTAGTCATCATGGCATCACTTACTGCTTGACTAAGTAGATGTAGGCATCAGTAGCAATAGGCATATTTTATTAGTTTCCATTTTCCCCCATAGATGCCCGGGTTCTTTACTAACCTTTCATGTTAATATGAGATGCTATTCACAGCTCTTTGCAGAAAGGGGTATAAAGAGGATACATTTAATGACTACAAGGACAGCAAATAGAAGAAAAGTGTTAACTACCCAAATATGACAAAATCTAAAGCTTGGAACGCACACCACTGCCATCGTGTTCCATTAGCACTGCACTTCCAATCACAAGGAGAAATACCTCAGTGTCAAACATTTTAGGCACTATTCAACTTCAATGTGTCCGCCTTTTTACACCCATTTCCTCAGGTAAATACAAAGGTACAGCTCTCACCAAACTTCCTGGCATTAATTTAAAAATAATTTTACCATCAAAGTGACAAACACCTCTTTTATGCCAACTACACATTTTTTCATTGTGTAAAGTACTGCCATGGCAAGGAATTGTTGGGAAATAGGACTTAAGTTCGCTTTACTGAAAATCTCAAGCTAGAGGGGCACAAAACAGGGTTGAAAACCATTTTTAAAAAAGGCTCTTCATTACTCTCTCCAAAATGTAATATAGTTAAGCAGCGTTCTAGGTCATATAAACTCACAGGCATGGATGAGAAGTCAAAACTAACCACTGTGCAATTTTGCAAGGTTTTTGAACTACACTAAAAGTAAACAACTACTCCCCATCCAAATCCCCAAAAGACAAATGAGCTCAACCTAATAGGACTCGCCCTAAAACAGCTAGGATAGGACTGCATTGAGTTGGGCAAAAGTCACACACCAATGCCAGGGCTATCCTGCATCTGGTGTCTGATGAGCGCGCATGTAGACGTGTCTTGCAAGTCAAAGTTTTCTTTCAACTCAACAAAAATGGCACTTGCACGATTAAACCAAGTGCAAGAGAGGCAATACCAGTATAGACACCAGGTTCAAGGGCATAACACACAGTTAAATTGGGGCTGAACAGCAAATAAAGCTTAGAGAGACATATGGATTGGACAGTAAGAAAGCAGGTCTATCCCTATAAATATCTTTGTCATCACTTAATAAACAGTATAATGGTGATTGAAGTTAGTCATGCTCCAGGTTGTCAGCGCCACAATACCCTCACGGATGCACGTTACAAATACACATAACATGCTCTATGCGCCAGAAAACAATTCATTATAATTTCATTTCAACCAGATTGACTCATGGAAAACATCATTTGAATACTAACCAGGTTTTTCTTCTCGGAATAACAATTTCTTCTGAGACTTCTAGGAATGAAAAAATAGTTTGTTCTTAGCATTATATTGGATATTGCATGGTTAAAATGAAAGTATAGACTCTTAATGAAACAAAAAGTACCAGAGAAGGCAGCCGGGGCCTGCGATGATGCATTCGTAGAAGAGAACCTGCAACACAAGAGCAAGCATTTAAAGAGCTCTAAGACTAAATGTCACATAAACAAGCCAACTTCAAATACTCATTCGAAAACATGCATCATATACATAAAAGTTACATTTATTAACATTCTCATACAAAGAGTATGATAGGAGCGATTACATTCACTTAGCTTAGTGCTAAAATGATGCCTGATGGACACCTTGCAGGGATGCTCTTCGATGTGTTACACTTGATAGGATTGTCGGTCTTCAGAGAAGGGGGGACAGTAAATATTTGCCCTACGCATTCTAGAAAGTTAAGAGCTTACCTGACTGTTGAAACTCCCAGTGGGAGTAAAGTACATAGTTGGTCCCTTCGGCATCTCCAGCATGGGCCATTGCGGTTTAAGGCACTGTATCATTTTGCGTTTGAGTTGGTCCCCAACTATAATGACAAGTTCCCCATTTAAACTGCTGAAGCTTTGGGCTCTCTGGAAGGTGAGATACTTGTTGGTTGAGTGTAGCAAATATATTTTTTTTACTGGAAACTTGGTAGGTGGGGCTTCATCACACACGCATACACAGGGTAAACAAAAATCACAGCAAGACCGCTACATTGTAGTCCGTCAGCACATCAGTCTCACAGACAGAAACATTGTGAACATTGCCTGAAAGGCCTCAGAGCAAGGTTTCTTAAACTGAGATGCACACTCAGTAGGTCCGCAACTGTTTAGAAAATTAAATATTAGCAGAATACAAATATTACATAATACAGTGGAGGACACAACTATGTAGTTATAGTTAGGACTGGGTTTCCATTGCAAAAGGATTTATTGGTTTGCTGATATTTAGGCACCGTTTGACGACTCTTAACAAAACTGTCCCCAAAAGAAAAAAATCGTATCCACCTCAGCTCCTTCCTGGATAGTTTCAGGTTAATTATTCAGAGATGCCAAGAAAAATAGGTAGTGGGGAGGGGGTGGACAGGGGTGTGGGAGTTCTGCTTTTTGTGATTTGGCATAAATCTATTCAGTTGTTTTTAAGAAATTAAGGCTAGAGATTTATATATATTTTACCACCCTGTACCACAAGCTCAAAGCAAGTGATCTCATTGGCAGGCCGCGATATGAAGAGAATGTTGTGCCTGCCATTTTAGGACTTGTGTCTGTGTCCTCAAAAAGAAAGGAGAAATAAGGAGGCAGGATAGGAGTACTTTTATCCGCTTGCCCATTGTTGGGTCAAAGAACAAGTTACTTACCTTCGGTAACAATGTATCTGTAAGAAACATTAGTTAGTTAGATTCCTCACCTTAGAATCTTTTAGAATTTTTCGTCAGCAATACCCCTTGCGCGTCTGCGGCTCCGCGTCCATCGTCGGCGTCGTGCGCCGGGATGACGTCGGAGTACTTAGACGCCGCCCTCGTGCGCGGACGTCAGTTCTTGTACATAGCTTTCCGCGCCAGGAACGCAGAGCCATGCAAGAGACCGACACTGGTGCCAAAAATAAAATCTAGCGGCCTGAAAAGGATAACCTTAACCCTAGATGTCAGTTCTCAGAACGGGGAGGATGGGTGGGTCGGTGAGGAATCTAACTAACTAATGTTTCTTACAGATACATCGTTACCGATGGTAAGTAACTTGTTCATCTGAAAGAAACACGTTAGTTAGATTCCTCACCTTAGAATAGATACCCAAGCAATACCATCCCCGGTGGTGAGTCTGCGAACCAAGATCACACCAGAAAGTCCTGGAGGACAGAACGGCCAAAGAAGCCATCCCTCCGGACTTGGCTGTCAAGGCAATAATGCCTGGCAAACGTGTGTAGCGAAGCCCACGTTGCCGCCTGACAGATGTCCTGCAAAGGGACACCTCGTCCCAAAGCAGTAGTAGCCGCTGTGGCCCGAGTAGAATGGGCGCGCAGACCAACAGGAGGGTCCTTTTTTGCCAAGGAAGAACAAATTTTGATGCACAAAACGACCCACCGAGAGATGGTCCGTTTGTGCACAGCTTTCCCCTTCTTAGAACCCACGTATCCAACGAAAAGTTGGTCGTCCACCCGGAACTGCTTTGTGCGGTCCAGATAAAAGGAGAGCGCACATTTTGGGTCCAGACGGTGGAGCCTCTCTTCCTCTTTGGAAGGATGCGGAGGCGGAAAGAAGGTGGGCAAGGTGACAGACTGCCCAAGATGAAAGGGGGTCACCACTTTCGGAAGAAAGGAGGGACGAGGCCAAAGGACAACCTTGTCCGGATGAACAGAGAGAAAAGGAGGCTTTGATGATAAAGCCTGGAGCTCACTCACCCGTCTAGCCGAGGTGATGGCTACCAGAAAAGCAGTCTTAAGCGTCAGCAGACGAAGAGGACAATTATGAAGAGGCTCAAAGGGAGCGCACATTAGAAATGTGAGAACAGAGGGAGGAGCCTAGCGCGTGATCAAGATGGCCGCGTGAGCTCAGAGCTCCCGAGACCCTCGCTCCCTCCGGCAAATATCCTGTGAAGCATCCTGTTTTTAACACCTGGAATATTGGAGGCGAGCCGTTGCTGAGGTGATCGTCGCTGTCCGGACTGAAATCGCTCACCGGAGGCCGAAGTTGTGCCACATGGAAGTTTGCGGCCTACTCCCCGGAAGATGCCCGGGGCTTGCGCTGGCACAGTGCCCGAGCACTAATTGAACAACAGCGGCCGTGTGAGGGGCGAGCCATCGGAAGAACGGTGTCATCACTTTCGCTTTCCTGTTTTCATCGCGCCCTGGCCTGGGAGTGAGTCGCGCCGGTCACTTGTTGCATGGTCGTCTTCTCTGGATGGGCAAGGGGATTGTTTCCGCAGCAGATCACGATGTCGGCCAAATCGGAAGCCGAAAAACAGAAGCCCAAGAATACCAGGCGGGGAGGATACACCCAAACCAACAACATGGATCGTTATGCCCAGCAGAAGGGGTCACCGGGCGGATCGGGACGGCCACTGGAAGCCTTGAAAAATGGTTTGCCCCCCGCTACGGAACCAACCCTGCAGGATATCATGGGGGCCATCGAGGGGATGCAGTCCTCTATCGGGCGGCAATTCGAGACCCTGGCACATAAAGTGGACACAATCTCGATCGACGTCAACTTGATTCGGGCAGACCTGGGGAAAACCAATGAACGGGTTCAATCCTTGGACCTTAAAACCTCTGGCCTCATGGGAGATGTCTCTGATCTGCAGCTGGAAGTCCGTAACTTGAGGACCGCAAACGACCTCTTTGCCCGACGGCTGGAGGACTTTGAAGGCCAGGCACGGCGCAATAACTTGCGCATTATTGGGGTCCCGGAAAACTCGGAGGAACAGTCGGTGGACCCGTTCGTGGAGGACTTGGTGGTAAACCATCTGGCGCCCAAAGGCCTCAGTAAGTTCTTTACTGTTGAACGGGCCCACAGAGTCCCTGGTGGGAGGCCCAAGGTGGGGGCCCCTCCGAGACCGATTGTCGCCAGGATTTTTAATTTCAGGGACCGCGACGCCATTCTACAAGCATCACGAGTGTCCGGCCCGATGACTTTCCAGAACACCACAGTGAGTTTTTATCCTGACTTTACCCAGGTGGTGCAGAAGCAAAGGCAGAGCTTCCTGGCGGTTAAGAGAAGGCTAAGAGGGATGGGACTGAAGTACGCCATGCTCTTCCCGGCCAGGTTGCATGTGGTGTATGAAGAGCGGACTTTCTTTTTTGAATCACCTGACATGGTCGGAGACTGGCTGGACACATTGCCCCAACGACGGACTAGCGGGGAACATGCCGGTGGAGCAGAAGGTGGCCGTGATGAACAAGAGTGAGGACTCTGGTGCTAGATCATTTTGACTTTGCCCAGGACAGTGAATCACAGTTTTCGGTTTCTCCGGGAGGGTAGTAGCCTGGGGGGCGGCGGGGGTATGAAGGGAGCTTTTTCCTCCTCTGGGGTTCTTTTTGTAGATTCGTTTTAGAACAGGGCGACAGGCACACTGCAAGTTGGGGGGGCTTTTTAAGCTTACGCAGGGGTGCAGGGTGGGGGGTGGATTGGGGTTGTTGAAGTGGTTGTTGTTGGTTTTTTGTTTTGCAAGGCGTAGTGATGCAAGCTTCTGTAGCTCGAGTGCGGTTCTACGGGGGGGTGGAGGTCTCCTTACATTTCGGGATGGGGGGTAGGGGCTTAAAGATACTCAGTTGGAATGTTAACGGCTTAGGGGATCGTATTAAGCGAGGGATTGTCCTGCAATTTCTGAAGCGATGCTCCCCTGATATAGTTTTATTGCAAGAGACGCACTTGATAGGTAACACGTGCTACGCACTCAACAGGAAGGGCTACAAATTCGTTGCACACTCGGGGTTTTCCTCGGGCTCTAGAGGGGCTGGAATACTTGTTAGGGCCTCGCTGCCGTTTGAGGTTGACTCCACCACTGTTGATGATAGGGGGCGATTTGCGGCTGTGGCGGGGAGGTGGGAGGGCAGGACGCTGGTCTTGGTTTCGGTTTATGTCCCTCCTGCGCTGCAGCCCTCCACATTTGCGGACCTGGGGAGGGCTCTGTTGGATCTCCCAGAGGGAATGTTGGTGGTGGGTGGTGATTTTAATGCGGTTGGCTCTGGATTGCTTGATAGACACCCGCCAAGAAGCTCTGGGGGGGCGCAGAAATGGCTTTCAGACTTTGTGGATCCCCTTGGTCTGGTTGACTGTTGGAGACTGCTGCATCCCACTCAGCGGCAGTACACTTTCCACTCCGGGGCGCATGGCAGTCTCTCTAGAATTGATTATGTACTTACTTTGGCTGCACACGCCTCCTTTGTGTCCGAGGCTAGGCACATGGCTAGGGGTATTTCTGACCATTCGCCGGTGTGGATCTGTATGGATGTTGGTAGAGGAGTGGTGGGCAGGGTGGCTCCGATTAACCCCTGGTATCTCCGTGACCCTAGGACTCGTAGCGCGGTGCTGAAGGCGGTCGATCTCTACTTCCAGGAAAATCTAGGCTCGGTCACGTCTGCGGTGTCTTTGTGGGAAGCGTTTAAAACTGTGCTGAGAGGAGAGGCCCTTTCCTTGATAGCGGCAGCCAAACGTCGGAGGGATGCGGAGGTCGCACAGATCGAGGCGGAGATAGCGGCTCTAGAGTTGGTTTTGGAGGAGGAGGTTACGGCAGCAACGCTGCATAAATTGAGCCTTAAGCAGTCGGAGTATAAGGCCCTGGTGACGAATGCGGCCAAAGCCCTGAGTAGGGAGCAGCAGGGGCGACTGTACGATGTTGGGGACAAGGCCGGGAAATTAATAGCGTGGCTGGATAAAAAAGAGCGGGTTAATCGTGTGGTGCCGGAACTAGTAACAGAGGGTGGCGTTATTGTCACTGAGCCGGATGGCATAGTCCAGTGCTTCGCAGATTATTTCCGCACGGTCTATACCTCTGTGTCGGACAGGCCGGTGGAGGACTCGTGTGAACTTCTGCGCGATCTGGCTCTACCTTGCCTCTCTGACATAGACAGGGAAGATCTAGATGGTGACATCACAGCTGACGAAGTCGCGGGTGCTATTCGTTCACTCCGCCCGGGCAAGGCCTCGGGCCCGAATGGCCTGCCAATTGAGTTCTATAAACTCCGGCCGGAGAAGATCGCTCCACATCTGCGAGCTATGTTTGTAGAGGCACGGGAGATGGGATGCCTTCCATTCGACCAACGCCTGGCGACAATTGTGGTCATACACAAAGATGGCAAGCCCAGGAATAAATGCAGCTCATATAGGCCGATTTCGCTACTTAATGCCGAGCCGAAAATCCTCGCTAAAATACTGGCCAACCGTTTGATCAGGGTGATCGGGGACCTGATCCACCCGGACCAATCCGGTTTCATCCCGCACCTCAACACTGCGTTGAACCTTAGGCGCATCCACGGCGTGCTCGCAAGGACGGGGACGCTGCGGGAGTCGACCATTGTGGCTGCACTTGACGCCACGATGGCTTTTGACACGGTAGAGTGGGCATATCTGTGGGCTGCACTTGCAAAATTCGGCTTTGGACCTGGCTTTGTTGGCTGGGTGAGACTACTGTATGAAGGACCCTTGGCTAAAGTCGCGGTCAATGGTAGGGCGTCCTGCCCGTTCGAGCTGGGGAGGGGCACCAGGCAGGGTTGTCCCCTGTCGCCGTTGTTGTTTGCTCTCGCCCTTGAACCGCTGGCGGCATGGATACGATGGCACCCGGACATAAGGGGGATCCGATGGTCACCAGATCATGAGGACCGCATTTCTCTTTATGCCGACGCCATTTTGCTATACCTCACTTCACCCAGGAAGTCTCTCATAGTAGTCTGTGACATTTTGACTTCTTTTGGCAGGAACTCGGATCTCACCATTAACTGGGGGAAGTCGTATCTGTATGCCCTGAGTGGAGACGTCCCTGTTCTCCCGCGGAATTGCTCGATCCAGATCGCCCGGGAGGGCTTTTTGTATCTAGGGATCTATATCTCCACCGATCCAATTGTTCGATATGAGAGAAACCTGCTCCCTCCATTGACGCGCCTGCGGCGGGATGTGGCGGGTTGGCGGCGGTTGCCGCTTTCCCTCCTAGGCCGTGCCGCGCTGTTCAAAATGATGTCTCTTCCCCGCTTTCTTTATGCCCTGCAGAATACCCTGGAGCTGGTCCCGGCCAGCTATTTTCGGGAGGTCGAGAGCCTCCAGCGCTCGTTGCTGTGAGATGGCCGACCGCGTATAGCTATTGCAAAGCTGACCCTTCCGTGGTACGATGGGGGTATCGCGCTTCCTCACATTAGAAGATATTATTGGGCCACTCAGTTGAGTGCGATCAACCATGGAGTTTACGGTCCGGCGCTGAGCCCCGGCTTCGCTATGGACCGGTGGTTGCTGCGCAGGGGTAATTACTTTAGAGCACTCTACTCCAGGTCAACGGATGGGTCCCTCACGGGGCCAACCAAGGCGGCGGTGCCCGTGTGGAAGGCTGTTACGAACTCGCTGGGTTGGAAGGATAGGCTTACCCTCGCTACTCCGCTGTTTGACTCCGATATGTTGGGGAAACTTTGGCACACGAAGGGATTCGAGAAATGGGACCTGATCGGGATATCCAGGGTGGGGGACCTGCTGGTTAAGGGACGAGTGAAATCGTTTGACGAGCTACGGACGGAGTACGATCTGGAGGGTACGGAATATTTCCGGTATGCACAGGTACGCCATGCTCTGCGGTCCGTCCTGGTCGAGGGGGAGACTGTGCCTGAGTCTTCTCCTTTGGAGGATCGGATCCTGGATGGCCATATGCCGGAGAATACAATCTCCTTAATTTACAAGAAGCTTGTTAATGTCCAGACTGACCTCCTCCTAGGGGTGCGTGATCAGTGGACTAGGGACGGCCTTGAACTGGATGATGAGGACTGGCAGTATGCCATCTCCTCTCCTAAGGAGGTCGCGATCCCGGCACGACTAAGGCTGGTCCAGCTTAAGATACTTCATAGAGTCTATGTCACAGGGCCCCGACTGATTCATATGGGTTTCTCCGAGGATGGCTTATGTAAGAGGGGCTGTGGGATGGTGGGCACCTTCCTACATATCATATGGGAATGTGGTGTGATCACGGAGTTCTGGAAGCAAATTCATGTTGTGATGCAGGAGGTCACGGGTATTGCACTGCTGCCAGAGGCACGGCGCTGTCTTTTGAATGTCTGGGGTCCTACTGACTATGATGCGGCGCAGACTCAATGGGTGACCCTAGGAAATATGGTGGCGAAGCGTGATATTGCGCGACTGTGGGGTTCTCAGAGACCTCCCGCTATAGAAGCATGGATGGAAAATATGGACTGGAGCATGTTTAGGGAGAAAACGGTGTATAGTGCCCGGGGGCGGCCTAAGAAATGGCATAAGATATGGGGACGATGGAACCAGTATAGGGGTGATATAGGTCTGCCCCCGGCCACTGAACCGTTAGAGGAGCAGCTTTCCCCCTAGCTTCACTTCCAACTTGGGATTTTTATGATGAGTATATGCTAGAATGTTAGCACCTCTGCTTCTCCCTCATCCACCCGACCGGTGGCTTTGTTCTGACTTTGGGAATGGGGCCGCGCCCCCATCGGGAACTGGCACGAGTTTATTGTGTATACTGCCTTGCTTGTGTTATTTACTTTAGGTTGTTTAAAAAAAAAAAAGGAACCTTTGTATTTTCCTGTACCAGAGCTATGGACATTTCCATGTGTTGTACTTAATTGGCTGCCGATCCTCCGGGATGTCGGCTGAATAGCTGTGTTCCAGACTGACATAAATAAAGGTTTTTAAAAAAAAAAAAAGAAATGTGAGAACAAGATTCAAGTCCCACTGAGGCATTACAAAAGGGACAGGAGGGAACGTGTGAGTAACGTGTGAGTAATGCCTTTTAGAAAGCGTGTAACTACAGGGGACTTGAAAAGAGAAGGCTGATCAGGAAGCTGCAAGAAGGCAGAGATGGCAGCAAGATAACCTTTCAAGGTGCCCAAGGCAGAGCCCTGCCGGGCCAAAGAAAGAAGAAAGAGGAGAACCTCAGAAAGAGGGGCGGAAAGGGGATCCACAGCCTTTGCTGTGCACCATGCCACAAATTTGTTTCACCGGCAGGCGTATACCGTCTTTGTGGAGGGACGCCTGGCTGCCAGAATGATATCACAGACTTCAGGAGGCAAGTCAAATGGCATCAACTGCCGCCGCTCAATCTCCACGCATGGAGGTGGAGGCTGGACAGGTTCGGGTGGAGGACCGTCCCCTGCTGCTGCGACAGAAGATCCTCCCGAAGGGGCAGACGTATCGGAGGATCGGTCAACATACTGAGTAGCTCGGGATACCAGTACCTTCGTGCCCAGTCCGGAGCCACCAAGAGGACTTGAGCCCGGTCGCGCCTGATCTTCTTCAGCACTCTGGGCAGAAGTGGTATAGGCGGAAAGGCGTACAACAGACCGCAACTCCACTCGTGACAAAAAGCGTCGCCGAGTGAGTGCCGCCTTGAAAATTCCAACGCGCAGAACCGCTGACATTGCGCGTTCTCTTCGGTGGCGAATAGATCTAACCAAGGCTCTCCCCACTGCTGAAAGAGACCTTGCGCCACTTCGGAGTTCAGACGCCATTCGTGATCCATCATGCACCGGCGGCTGAGTCCGTCTGCTCTGGCGTTCAAAGAGCCCGCCAGATGTTGAACCACCAGGATGATGCCCTGGTGTTCCAGCCATGTCCAGAGGCGCAGAGCCTCCTGACAAAGGGTCCACGACCCCACCCCGCCCTGTTTGTTGCAATACCACATGGCGGTGGTGTTGTCCGTGAACACCTGCACTTCCCCTGACAGAGGGAAGGAAGGCATTCAGTGCAAGTCGGATCGCTCTCAACTCCAACAGGTTGATGTGGAGACGAGACTCCGCCGGAGACCAGAGGCCTCTGATCTCCGCCTCTCCCATATGGCCACCCCATCCCAGGAGGGACGCATCCGTCACTACGACATGCTCCGGTTGGGGAAGGGAGAGGCTCTTGCCCGTGACCCAATCGCGGTCCGTGAGCCACCACTGCAACTGCTGCGCAGTGCCCTCCGAGATCAAGACATGGTCGGACAGGTTGCCGTGATGCTGGGCCCACTGAAACTTCAGGTCCCACTGCAGAGCCCGCATGCGCCACCTGGCGTGATGCACTAGTAGGATGCAGGAGGCCATCAGCCCCAGAAGCCGCAACACTAGCCTGACCGAAACCCAGGATAGAGGCCGAAAGATGGGAATCAGGGCCTGTATATCCCGGACCCGCTGTTCCGG
Organism: Triturus cristatus; assembly: GCF_964204655.1. Taxonomy (NCBI): domain Eukaryota; kingdom Metazoa; phylum Chordata; class Amphibia; order Caudata; family Salamandridae; genus Triturus; species Triturus cristatus. The sequence goes on along the minus strand of NC_140582.1, from coordinate 1,088,692,548 downwards.
AGGATAAGCCCGGAACTGCACCGAATCGAGAACCGCTCCGATGAAAAGGAGCTTCTGAGAGGGACTCAGGTGTGACTTCGGCACGTTGATGGAAAACCCCAGCAAATGCAGGAGATCCGCCGTAGTCTGGAGGTGGGAGACGACTGCCTGGGGCGAGCCCGCGTTCAACAACCAGTCGTCGAGATAGGGGAAGACTGGAACCCCTGATCTGCGCAGATGAGCTGCGACCACCGCCATCACTTTCGTGAACACCCGAGGGGCACTGGTGTGGCCGAAGGGGAGCACGGTGAACTGAAAGTGCTCCTGGCCCACCGTGAACCGCAGGTAACGCCGGTGGGCCGGCAGGACGGGGATGTGGAAATAAGCGTCCTGCAAGTCCAACGCTACCATCCAGTCTCCAGGGTCTAGGGCAGCTATAACCTGAGCCAAAGTTAACATTTTGAACCGTTCCTTCCGAAGGAAGGCATTGACGTTCCGGAGGTCCAAGATAGGGCGTAGGCCCCCCTTGCCCTTCTTGGGAACCAGAAAGTAGTGGGAATAACAACCACGACCTACTTCTGGGCTCGGAACGCGCTCGACGGCCTCTTTGGCCAAGAGGGCCGAAACTTCCTCTTGCAGAAGATTCAAATGATCCTCCGAGATACGGTGGTGCTGCGATGGCATGGCTGGAGGGGTCGTCTCGAAGGGGAGGGAGTAGCCCCTTCAGACGATCTGCAGCACCCACCTGTCCGAAGTGACGGTACGCCAGTGGAGCAGGTGATGGCGAACTCTGCCGCCCACTGGCGAGGAATGTGCCGGAAAGCTCGGACTAGGAAGGCTTGGAGGCGGATGCTGCCGGGGTGGATGTGGGCTGACCGCGGCGTCCTCCAGAACCGCCTCGGCGGAAACCACGTCCGCGACCGCGCGCAGGTTGGTTCTGCGGCTGGTGGCTAGGCGGACGTGAGGAGGCATCCCTTCCTTGGCCGCGAAAGGCGGAAGTTTGCAACCGCGGGGCCGAGAGGCCCAAGGACTTGGCCGTAGCCCGGGAGTCCTTAAAGCGATTCAGCGCACTGTCCGCTTTCTCACCAAAAAAGCGAGTGCCATCAAAGGGCATGTCCATGAGAGTGCTCTGGACATCCCCCGAAAAGGACGTGGACCGCAGCCAGGCATGACATCTAAGCGCCACCGTGGTAGAAATCGCCCTACCCAGCGAGTCCGTAGTGTCAAGCCCACATCGGATTGCATGGCGTGCTGCGTCCCTCCCATCGGCCAGAGCCTGGGTAAGTCGTGTCTGGGCCTCCTCCGGGCACAGGGGCAGCACGTCCTCCACCGTATCCCACAGAGAGTGGGAATAACGGTCCAAAAGACAGGCGGTGTTCAAGGACCGCAGACCCAAACTAAGGGAGGAGAACAGCTTTTTGCCAAACTGTTCCAGTCTCTTGGAATCCCGGTCCGGCGGAGCGGTCAGGAAGGAGGATTGGGAGGTAGAAGCCTGGATAACCAGGCTCTCGGGGGTGGGGTGTTGGGACAGAAAACTGGGGTCGCCCGGAGCAGGGCGGTGGCGCCTGGCGACGTTCCTGTCCACAGGAGGAACTGTGGAGGGCTTGGACCAGGCGCCCTGCAGAACGTCAATGTGGGCCTCATTGAATTGCAGCAGAGGCTCAGTGGAGCTTGCTGCAGACTGAAGCACCTCAGTGAGGACGTTAGTCCTCACAGCCACGGCAGGCAGCTCGAGCCCAAGGGCTGCGGCCGCCTTGCGCAGCACCACAGAGAAAGCAGCACCCTCCTCCGAAGCCACAGTCGTAGGAGAGATGAATCCAGTGTCTGGTGAGGTATCCAGACCACTGGCCTCCCCCAGTTCATCTGCCCAGTCCTGTGACAGCTGAGCCTGAACGGCCATAGGATCCTCGGACCCCTCCCATTCGCCCCCGTCATCCGATTCCTGGTAAACAGGAGGAAGGAGCGGAGCCGGACGATAGACATAATGTGTCTCTAACGGCGCCGTACGCGGCGTCCATCGACGCCGCAACGGCGCCGGATCCGAAGCGGGGCTGAACTGGGGCTCCACGCCGAGCGGAGCCGGCGTCGGAGGTGGAACCGGTGTCGACGCCGGCGGAGGAGGCGTGACGAGGTCGACCGGCGTCGACGGGGACTCGGGGGCGAGTCCCTCGGGAACCTGCGGCGTCGGGGCCGGAGCCGTCGACGCCGCCGGCATGCAAGGTTGCCCAGTCGGGTCCGCGGGGCCCGAAGGCGCGCCAGCGGGTGTCGACGGCGGAGCCAGGCTCCTCATGGCCGAGAGGAAGGCACTGACTTCCGCCGGCGTCGCGTCAATCCCAGGGACCGGCGGGTATGGGGACTTGCGCGGCGCCTGCGGCTCCGCTGGAGCCGCGGGGGTGGAACCACCCTGACCCTCGGCCGAGTCGCGCGAGGGGAGTCCGAAGAGCGGTGTCGCCTCTTGGACTTCTTGGAGTGCTTCGACTTACCCGAAGACTTGGAGCCAGACGAGCGATGATGACGTCGACTGCGGCTCCGCGACCGATCCTTGGACCTCCTCCTGGACCGGGATCGAGAGGGGCGCGGAGCCGAGTGGCGAATCTCGAGGAGCTTACGGGACCGCTCCCGTCTAGCCTTCGAGGTCAGGGCCTTGCAGTCCGAACACGACTCCGCGTCGTGGTCGAGGCCCAAACAGTAAAGGCACCGGCGGTGATGATCCGTAACCGACATCAAGCGGTTACAGTCAGCACAGGCTTTGAAACCAGGCATCCTACCGGCACCGGAGTCGAGACAAGATCAAAAAGGATCAAAAAACTTAGTCAAAAAAGACTAAAAGGGGTAGCTCTCCCAGATCTGCGCTTACTGGCGCGGAAAAAAGAAGAACTGACGTCAGCGCGCGAGGGCGGCGTCTAAGTACTCCGACGACGTCATCCCGGCGCACGACGCCGACGACGGACGCGGAGCCGCAGACGACGCCTAGCGACGCGCAAGGGGTATTGCTGACGAAAAAATCTTCCGGATCCAGTCTGACGCCTGGGGATATTCTAAGGTGAGGAATCTAACTAACGTGTTTCTTTCAGATTTAAGAATTTGGTGCCACTGTACCGCAGTAGGTCGCTCAGGGCAGTCCCTGTGTATTCTCGGAGGATAGCGGTACCTCAAAAAAACAAGTGGTGTATGTGTGTGGCAATCTGTTGGCCACACACACATTTAACACCCCACCCCTCCACACACATGAACATATGTGGCGGGGTTGTTGTTTCCTGGGCAGTCTGCTGTCCGTGTGGAGTTGGATGCAGAGCTTGGCTGCAAGCCAGCCCCTGAAGTCAACCCCATGAAGGGCACGGCCAAAGGTCATGCGCAGCGTGTTGTCAGCCACGCCAAGAGATGGCTGTGAATAGTAATAACAGAAACCGTAGCACACTGCAAAACAGAATCTTCAAGAAGTTAAATCTGCTTTACTTGCCAAATCCAAAGAAGATCACCCAGGCAACCCAAGGTCATAGGACCCAGACCCAAATGAACCGGAGTCTAAATCTATTGAGGTTGCATGCGGCTGATTATTTATTTATTTATTTTAATATATTTTTTATTATACTTTCAATAGTGCACATTTTATAACAATCAGTTGGTTAATGATTCCACAATGCACTTTTTCCAACAAAAATATCATACACATAATTGGGACTTGTTCAACATAATTAACGATCCATAATCCCATCTCCAACACAAAATCCCTCTACCCTCTACCCAATCCCGTCCCTCCACCGTGCTAATGGTTCCCAAATTCTTAAACCTCGAGCTCTCCCTGCTCTTCCCTTTCTAGCGTATATGGGTTTCTCCAAATTAAATGTAGCAATTAGATTCGCCAACCATATTTGCATAGACGGAGGGGTCTTATCGAGCCATGCCCTGGCTAAAGTTAATCTATACACCGCCATAGTCATGAACAAAAACTCTTTGTCTAAATTACTGTTGTTCTCATCATGTCCAATTCCCAGCAATATCCACAAGGGGGTTAGTGATATCTGTATCCCAAGTGCCCTAGCCAGGAAACTCTCAATGTCCTTAATTAGCGTGTATAAGTGAGGGCAGGTAGCAAACATATGAATTAAATCTGCATCAGTTGAGCTACAGCGAGGGCAGCTAATCCCATTCGTGCCCCCCCCATTTAGCAATTCTGGCTGGCGTATGGTACAATGAGAATAGTGTTTTATAGTGTTGGGATTGCAGAGGAGCCGAGCACAGTATAGTACAGCCCAAATCCAACGAATCCTGAAAATCATCAAGTTCTCCTTGAAGTTTCTCAACCCACTTATGCCTATGCTTGTCCAAGTCATCCACTTTAGTTTTAACTAATAACCCATACGCTGATCTTATTGTATGTGCACCACCAGTAGTTAAAGTCTCCAGAAAGTCATTCATTTTATACCCTACTGCACCACCCTGTTTATTGCCCAAAAAACTCCTAACCTGTAGGTACTTAAAGTCCCTATTGCTTAAATCAAATGTATTTACAAGTGCGCTAAACTGTACTATACAACTAGAGTCTCTTAAGTCCCCAATTTGCTTAATTCCCTTTTGGTCCCATGCGGCCATAACTGGATCTGGAAAAATTTCGGAAGGAAAAGACTTGTTATTATATAATTTGATGTATCTGTTAAATCTGCCCAACCCCATCTTTTTCAGAAAAGCATTCCATATTTTAATAGCCGCGGCTAGAGTCCTAAACTGTTTCCTTCTGAGGCACCCAAGATCAGTATAGTATAATAAACAGTTTTCTGTCTCCTGTCCTAACAAAATTGCATAAACATCTGTAGATGAGGAGGTAATTTTCTGGAGGATCCCCGCTCCTCCAATTAAACCCTGCATGTATTGAAGGGCAGTTGCCAAATAATATAATCTAAAATCAGGGGCACCCCATCCTCCTCTTTCTCTAGGTAGAGACATAAATCTATAAGCTCTACGCGTTTTTCCATGCGCCCATATGAACCTATTTAAGATACCTTCCAGTATGTTAAACCATTTAGCTTCAAAAAATAATGGTATTGCTCTAAATAAATAGAGAAACTTTGGCAAGATCATCATTTTCACCACGTTGATAACGCCTAGTAAGGAAAGATGTAAATTGTTGACTATCTAAATCTATTTTTACTTTGGCTAAAATAGGGGTCATATTAACCTCAACGATAGCATCAAGGTTAGCTACTATTACTATACCTAAATACATAGCTGACGTAACCACCCTGGAGTCGGTACAGACGGCATATTTATTCTTAACTATCAGGGTCTTCAATTTATTCAAACTGTAACCCGAAAATTGCCCGAATATAGTAGCTTCACGTTCGACCTCTATTATAGCCAAATCCGGGTGGGGGTTAATATAGCCACATCGTCGGCATATGCCAACATTTTTACTGCACGACCATTCAAAACCATTGGAGAAATCCCACCATTTCTCTCCATTCATCGCAATAGGGGCTCAAGAAATAGCGCAAATAGGAAAGGGGATGAAGGACAGCCCTGTCTCGTTCCCCTAAAATTTTTTACTGCATCTGAGTGCCCTCTGTTCACTCTAATTTTAGCTGTTGGTCCTTTATATAAGGCTTGAATAGCGGTTATGTAGCCTTCCCCTATACCACTCCATCTCAAGACTGCCCAAAGGTATTCCCAGGCGACCCTATCGAAGGCCTTTTCAGCATCTAAGAACAGTGCTGCAATAGGGTCACCCAGGGTTCCTGCGGCGTCAAACATTGTAGTGACTGTCCTTACATGCTGGGTAGTTCCCTTGCCTGGAATAAAGCCATGTTGTGCCGAGCTTACAAGCTGCTCTATATTCCCTGCAAGCCTTGTCGCAAGTATTTTTGAGTAGATTTTGACGTCAGAGTTCATAAGGGTAATAGGTCTGTATGAGCCAGGGAGTGTCGGGGGTTTTCCTATTTTTGGAATAACTATAATATCTGCCCCCCCCCAAGACTCCGGAGGAGAACCACCCCGTTGCGTATGTAGCATTATGTCAAAAATCTCGACGAGCAAAATATTCTGAAAGTTTATAAAATTCCACCGGGATTTGGTCTGGCCCAGCAGCTTTCCCCGAGGGGACACTCTCCAAAGCACCTCTAAGTTCATCCAGCTGAAAGGGGGCGTCTAATAACTCTCTATTATCTGGTAATAAAACAGGAGCCACAATGTCACTAAGGTATCTACCTACCTCAATTGGGCCCCTCATATCCTCCGAAGTATAAAGCTTAGTATAAAACTTGTGGAAAACTTCCCTAATGAGATCAGAATCAGTGACTAAGTTTCCCTGGGAATCTTGGATCTCCTTGATATCAGCCATGGCTGTACGCTGTCTAGTTCTAACGGCGAGAATATGGTCCGACTCTCTCACTTAGCTCGTAGGTATCCTGTTTATGTGCAAGATACTTCTCCGCGGCTTTCGAGATAATACCCTCCATAGCATCTCCTTTAAGGGTAACTAACCTAAGTATATAAGGCTCAAGTGGGATTCCCTGTGATATAGCTATAGCAAGATTTTCTTCTGATGTAAGTAACTTAAGCCTTATATCTTCCAAGTACCTTCTTTTTCTTTTCCGTCTTGCCCATACATAACTCATCGTTTCCCCCCGAGCCCCAGCTTTAAAACAATCCCAAACCACGCCAGGGGACGCCGTACCTCTATTAACTTCCCCAAAAATTTGTATCCAACCTTCCATATGTTTCCGATAAGCCTCATCTTTTAGTAGAATACGCTCAAAGGTCCACTGGGTTTTCCTAACATTTACCTGAGTGGTATTTAGCGTTAGAACCAGAGGACTATGATCAGAGATAATTCTGGGTTGTTTTCCTATTTTTGAGTGCGGGATTAAAGAATTGGAGATTAAAAAATAATCCAACCTAACCAATACTTTATGTGGGACGGAAAAGAAGGTACTGCCGTCTGTAAGAGGATGAGACTTCAGCCACGGATCCCCAAGGGAATTATGTTGAACCATATCGGCAAGGGCTCTGTGTGACTTTTTCTTTCTCCCTAAGTACCTCCCCCCTGGTTCTGCAAAGGAGCTTGTTGGGTCATGAATAATAAAATCCCCGCAACAAATAATAGGTTCCGGCCACTGCGGCAATTCCATATCCATAAACTGCCAGACATCAGGATCATCTTCCGTGGATCCATATATAGTAACTAGTGTAAACCGCGTTCCTTTGAAACATAATTCCACAATGACCCACCTACCCCACTGATCCTCCTTTTTCCTATACACCACTAAATCACTATTTCTCCCTAATATTGCTACCCCCCTAGTTCTAGCGCTTTGCTTACTTGCTGCTAATAGATCGAATCCCAGTTGTTTCAAGAGGTATAACTGTGATACTTCAATATGAGTCTCCTAGAGGCATACCAGGTCCAACTGTAAAGATCTCAGCAATCCTGTTACCTTCGCTCTCTTCCTAGGATCATTAAGGCTACATACATTAATTGAAGCGATCTTGCAAGGCATTAAGGGATATCCAAGAAATTCCTACTCATAATCAACCCGATAGTAGTTAGCATAAAGTTACAGCAACCTACACTCCTTTGATACTGTCTACACCAACTGAATTTAATGTACCATGTCCCACACAAAAGGAAAAATAGACAAAAAATGTGCTTTATCAAACCACAAAAGTCAAGGAATTTTAACCCAAGTTGTAGAACCCCCCACCCATACCCTCCCAGCACCCACCCTTCCACACCCACCCGCTCCCTCTCCTCCCCCTGTACAGGCAAATAGGTCCGCAGGACCTATATGTGACCGGTCTTGGGCTGCGACAGTCGCACCCCTCTCCCATCCCCCATCTTAGATCAGACTGAAGATAGCTTTCCCCTTACGGACCCTGCTTTTTCAAGTCATCCATAAACTGCTGGGCTTTAATCTCTGAGAAAAACATCCTAGCTCTTCCTTTAGTGATTACTTTTAATTTAGCAGGGAACAATAAATAGGCCTCTGAGCCTAGCCCCTGGAATTTTGAGATCAACTGTCTCAATCTCCACCTTAGTTCGACCGTCACATGGCAAAAATCCGGCCTGGTGAAGAAGGAGGTACCATCAAATGATCTTTTGCTATCAGGTCTAGCTTTCTCGATTATTTCCTGCCTTAAGAGAAAATTTCCTAAATATACTAAAATAGCCCGTGGAAAAAACATGTTACCTCCACCGTCATCCCCATGCACTTTTTTGAGTGTAAAAGGAAATCTATGCGCTCTCTGGACTTCCCTGTCCCACTGCCACTGAGACTCCGGGAATGCCCCTTTAAGTAAATTGATCACATAGCGCCTTGTGTCCTGCCCTTCCACTCCCTCAGCCACACCCAAAATTCTGATATTGTTTCGCCTTTGGCGATTTTCAAAATCCTCCATTTTCCATTGCAAGTCCTCTGTCATCTTTTCTTGAGCCGATTTAAAGTTTTGCCAATTGTCGAGATCATCTTCAAGCTTACTTGTACGTTCTACCACCTCGGTGACTCTTCCCACCAAGTCTTCGTACAATTTATTGGTCTTCCTTAATGAAGATTGTATTTTTTTAGCATCCTGTCTTGCTTTCCGACTCACGGCTCTAGCCTCTGCTTGCATCTGTTTCAGCATATTAAACAGGATGTCAAAAGGAGCACACTGTTTCGGTGACCCAGTGGCGTCCTCGACCTGATATATCTGGGAAGTGCCTGAATAGTCCCAGAGCAACCCCTTTTCCGTGCCTCCTAGTGATCCAGTCTGTTGGGCACTTAGCTTTGGCTTTAACTGCCTCTTCCTCAGGGTCGAATCTTTACCTGTGCCTGTATCCCCCCCAGAGGAACTGGAGCCTGAGAACGAGACCTCCTCCGCTTCATCATCATCATCTTCATCCTCTGAGAGCTCCTCACTTGGGTGTACTGAGTCCGAATCTTCATTGAGAGAGAAAAATCTCTCTCCTTCCCCCGAGCCCACCTCACCCTTTTCAGTTACTCCCTCCACTCTGAAATCAGGTAATTTCTCTTTATTTGTCTCTTTTATTGTCAGGCTAACAGAGCTTCCCCAAGTAGTCAGGGTTTTTTTGGGGGGGGTTTTGGAGGCCTTGGAGGCTAGCAACTCTGCTTCCAGCACCATGATGGCGCCCAACATGTCTGTGTCTGTATCCATATTTCCCACATTTCCCCTCTCGCCTGGTGTTACAAGCCCTGACTGAGCCTGACCCTGCTCAGTACATACCAGAGGGGAGCCTGTTGCAGAAGCCAAGCCCAACTCAATCTGCAGCCTCTCTCGTTCGTATTCTCCCGCGGACCGCTGTACCTGCTGCTGCTGTTGTTGCCTAGCAGCAAGAGCGTCCGCGATTGACGTGCCTCCAACGTCCTCGAGGACGCCTCCAGGATCGCTGAATCTGGATCTGCCGCCGCTTCTGCTGCTTTCGTTTGGCGATTGATCGCCTGGTGCTCTAGGACATACGGAAAATACTTCTGACAAGGTAGACTGACTGAGGGGGGTCTCTCTGTTTTTTGATTTAATTTTGTCACCTCTGTCGATTTTTCAGCCTTCTCGGCGTATTTCGCAGACGGCTTGCTCCTTACTTCACTGCAGCCGCCTGGCTGGCTACCCGTCTCAGTACCTCCGACTGTAACATTTCTTTCCCCCCCTTGCTTCTCCATCGTCTTCTTATTTAACTGCGATGCCACTTTCCGTATCGCCCCTGGCTCCTTGGCGTTTAGTGCTACTTCTTCATTTAGACCCTTTGAAGGGTGTTTACTGAGTTCTGCTTGCTCCTTCGCCTTTTCCTTCCCTTTTGGTTTGTCATTTTTGGCCGGGCGAGGTGGCATTCTGAGCGACTGTAAGTAACGTGCCTTTATACAGTCAATAATCCTACTAAATCTTCCCCAACTTTCCTTAAGCCGGACCAGCTCTTCCAATATATTGTGTTTAATCTCCGCGATGGATAGATACATCGGTGGACGAATATGCAAATCTGGATACCATGTCCATATCAAAATCCACAGGGGAGCAAGAACCAGCCAACTGTCAATTTCATTTCAGATGGGAGAGAGGTCAGCAGCGACCGCTCAGCACAGCCCGTCCGCGGCCATCTTGCCATGGAGCATGCGGCTGATTATTTTGGAGATGGAAGATATTGATGGGCACCTCCAGTAAGCGACACCACAAGAGGCAATTGGATGGGAGTAAGGAGAAGCACTCAGAGGGTCCTGGAGACGCTGCACCAAATTTACCTTAATTCTTGAACGGTTTTCTTGTCTATCCCATTTCTTTGAACTGGTCACCCTCAACAAAAGTAGCAGTTCATGTGCAGTCCCAGCTTAGATAGGACCAAGCACTTAGAAATGCACTGTCAGCAGAATGCCCCAGAACTTCCCTGTTCTTAAACGTTTCCGCTACATCCAAGATAGACTTACGTTCATGAGGAAATTCCCAAGAGATTCAGAGAGAATTATCCACTTATCCCCAAGTATCCTTTGGGAGAGTGGTGGGCTAGGTTTCTTTATTGATGGCAAGATGAAGGATGCATGGGTCTTGCAGATTGTGCAAGGTTTATGGCTGCAATGTTTTGGATTGCAACAGCAATATTGCCTCCTAAGACAATAAAATTATCTTCCTACATAACGTCACCATTACCTAGGAAACTATACAGCTTGTTTAGAAAGGAGCAATCCAGGAATCTTAAACCAATCCTTGAGGCTTCCTGAGCAGTTCAATTCTTGGCTGAATTGTAACCATTTCTAGACAGGGGAATCCAACTACTGAGGGACGTCATGTGAGAGGGCGCCAGATACTGGTCTGTGCAAGCCTGTGTTCAAGCCACATTGCACGTTTGTGAAGTTTCACTGGCTGGGACAGGTTTTCTAGTTCACTTTCCCCTCTTTCAGACTTTTACATGCCCCTTGTTGTTTCAGCAAGTTGTTAAAACTGGTAACAGTTAATACGAACCAAGGGGATTTACCTGATTATGTACTTGGACGATATGCTCCTCATGTCACAAGATCAGCAGAATGCCATGTTAATCTTCTAATTGAAAGACCTAGGATTTTTTTTATCAATAATCTAAAATCAGAGTAAACTCAAATTAAAAAACTGATTTTCTTGGGTTTTCAGGTTAATTCAGGTCACGAAGAATTCAGGGGAGTGGAATTCCTACAGCCGACGTCCAGGACATATTGTTTGTGGTCTTGGACAACAAGTTTTCATGTTGATTTTGTCCTTGGGACAAGTAGGCAAAACCTAATGCAGCACAAACACTTTGGCTGCCAGTTTATAGTACCACGAAAAGGATCGGGGAAGGGCATTGTCTGCAGTTAAGGTAACATTCGTGTCCATATGTTAATACTGTTCGAACTTGTATTTGTGGTTCATTAATGTAAAGCTTTTATTATTTTGGCGAGTGCCTCGGACTGCGCTATTGACAGTGGTTCCAGTAAAGAAATGTGCATACACAATTGCAAAAATGTAACATATGAGGCTACGCGTAATGCTCCTAGAATGCTCTCTAATTAGATGCAAATAACAAAGATTGTTGATTCTGTGCTTTTAAAACCAAGTTTGATGATTGTTTGCTTTCAAAATAAAATGAACACGAAAAATGCACTTGGGAAGAAAAATAAAAGTTTTCCTAAACTACTGTGAAGTTTTAGGTATCATTTTTTGGAGGCTTAATTTAGTAAAAGGTGTTGATGCATGCTAATATTCCCATAAATATTTAGAATGGAAAAAAAATCATTGCAACCAGTTTCAATAAGATTATAGGAAGCATAAAAATAAACAAGCATTGGCAAAGCCAATAATTCTGACATTGGTGGTCAGCCGTTTGGTTTTGTCATCGTTTTTCTAAAATGTATTGTTGCGGGAGCTGCCAGGCCCTCACCATTATAACAAACACTTGCAAAAGGCACACATTGACACAGCAGTTCCTGGCACTGAAACAAACTACTTTGAGTGATGATATGCTCCTTGTGAAACAGCAGAACGCGATCACTAACAGGGAAGGCAGTTGATGGAGAGCTAGAAAACAAAATGTCTTGGTCAACACTAAACCTAATTAGGGGTCAAATTCTTAAAGAAAATCACAAAAGTGCACCCATGGTATATGTTCTTGCATTGGTGCAGATTACAGCTTTCATGAATCCACAAGATTTTACAGAAGTAGGTCAGTAATTCATACTCCTAGAAAATATTTGTGAACTGTATTTTAGCATGTGTGGATTTGGTCTTATGAAAATCTGTTGAGCGTTTACAACTTCACTTTCCCTCCAACCATGTTTTTTTCCCAACCCTAGACTAACTTTTATTTCTGTCGTTGTAAAGGATAAATTTCCAAGCTTTTTCAGTATGGGAAACAATTAGAGAAAAGGTGGTGAAAACCCCTAAAACATGCAAGTTAGTATGTTAGCACACCTCAAAAGGTAATTCCAAATATGGAACAATTACTTACTGCTAACTCCAGCTCCATTATTTAGATCTGCGGAAAGGTTGCAAAATAAGGGTACTGCCCTACTATAGTATGAGCACTGGCATAATCAGAGAGGCTATTATCAGAGCTCCTATCTAATGAGATCGCTGCCAAAATTTGTCGCCACACTATGTGGTACCTAAGGGACAAGTGCATTTGTTTTACAGGACAGATTTATGAAGCATCCTGTCCCATGGACAAGTAAATAGTTTATTAAATTCCACACCCCAAAAGATACACTTAAAGATAATTAAACAGAAATTTCAGAATGACTGGTGACAAGTCAAACTTCCCTATGGCAGTTGGTAAGATTTGTAAATCTTCAATCTGCTTTGATTCAGGGCATTTTTCCCAGATGCCTGCATTACAGGGCTCTACAGATGTTGAAGATCACGCACCTACACAGGGGTTTATCGTACTGGGATAGGGTTTGCATGACAAACAATTCCACTGAAGAGAGATGTTATGGTGCTTGGACCACATGGAAGCAAGGAAAGGCCAGACAATTTATATCTCTCCCAGATTTGGTTATAGAGTTGGATGCAAGCAAGAAAAGCCAATGTGCCAGATGCTGTTCCCTTTCCACAGGTGGGGTTGATCAGAGAAAGAATTGAAGCTAGACATCAATTGTTGTTTTGTAGCATCTTTTGCAGTGAACTGCCTGATGAAGGACAGGTCTAAGTGCTGTGCCCTACTGGAGATGGACACCATTTCAGTAGACTAACACATAAACAAACTGGGCGGCACGAAGACAACACTATTGGTCAAATTAGCCCTGGTAGTTTTCCATTACTGCCTGTGCCACAAGATCCAGTCATTTTACAGGGAAGTTATATCTGAATGTGGACTGGAAATCAGGTTCTTGGTAGACAACAGCAACTGGATGCCAATGTGAAGTTTGTGAGCCCTGCTATTTAAGTCTCTTTGCACCTATCCTAAACAATAAAGTTGCCCTATTTTTTTTTATCTGGAGACCAGACTTGGAGGCAAAAGCTACGGATAATCTTCTCCAAAACTAGTTTGAAACCATGTAGCATGTCTTTCCATCTCTCATTATGCTCCTTAAGATCACAGCTCAGGTTCGCTGGCAGTTAGTGGAGGTGGCCCTGGCCACTTGAGTAAATGGCACATGTCTTGACTTTCATAACGAGCTGTCTCGTACATCTTGCGCGCTTAGGCAGACAGTACCTGCAATCACTAAAGCTCAGCTTGGAGATGTTGGAATAGCTGGTGTCTGGAACAGGACCTTGATCAGGTACAAGCAGATATTGGTCATACATTTTCTATCTGAAATAGCAGAGGTTGGAATGGCAATAGGAACTTAAATAACAAGTTCACTATCTCTGTGGGTCAAGTACAAATCTCTGGCATCCTTGTGGGGCAACATCCTCTAGTCTGCAAACTTTCTAAAGGGGTTAGGTTTCCTGTTTCTCCTAAACCAAGTCAAACTAAAATATGGGTGGTGAACCTGTTCTTGTCATTCTTAAAACATTGGCCAACAAACACAGATTTATCAAACGTAGTTGGCATGGTTGCCTCGCATGCGGTCATATAGGAGTGTGTCTGACATCAGGGATATAGATGTCAGAAGTAGGATCTTTACTCAGGAAGGGATAACCATCAATATTGCTAGAGGAATTACAAACATAAGCTCTTCCAATTTAAGTTCCTTCACAGACTATATTACACTCCTGCTGGCTACACAGACTTGATAGCTCAAAGGCAAATGCATGCCTCTGCTCATATCAGCCCTAGGCTGAGTTCTTTCCCCTTGCATGGACATGTGAGGTCACTGCAACATACTGGAGAGATGTTCTGGGTGTGCTGGCTCGAGTGAGGGTCTTGAAGATCCCCAGACATTATATGTGGTGCTGCTAGGCTATGTAGACCAAGTACCGTAACTCATAAGATGACTAGTGGGGGTACTTTTACTGCTGTCAAGAAGTGAACTGGCCCTACACTAGCTGGGGCGGACGCTCCCCCCTCACAGGATACATGGCTTAGGAGTGCTACTGTCTATAACCATAAGCCAACCTCTTTGCTGTGATGTAGCTGATGAGGTCTATGCCAGAGGACATATGGTCCCCTTTAAAAACATATTTGGCAAACTTGCAGGATGAAATTTCTCCTCCTCACCCCAGGATACTCCTCCAACGTAATTATTACTGATCCACCTATGTTGGTGTATCCGGATGATCACTAGTGTTGTTACACGTCGAATGGGAACTATGCCATATTTTAGGAATCAGCCACACCACAACCTAATACGGTCTCATACCAATGTTAACCATGTAGCTGATATGCTATGTATCTATGATTGCATAACTGCTTGGTACTGTGCCACTGTTGTCAGGTTATGTATAATACTGAACAAAAGAAAAAGAATTTAAAAAAAAGAAAAAACATTGCTAGGAGAACAAAGACATTTACTAGGGCCATCTCCTACCATAGTATTCCCAAACATCTGAATCTTTCAACAGTTTAATGCTTGAGTTTCTACAAAACAAGTAAATTAGAGAGCCGTCAGGGGCCCCAAATAAATGCTATGATTCAACACAGAGGCCCTTAGACACACAAGTTTATCAATGATGCCAACCATATGGTTATTTATTCAAAACAACTAACATGAGAATATTTCTTTGTAAAAACAATGTACAGCGGCGCAATGGGTGTGGGTAAAACAAACCTGCTCTATGCTCTCTCAACAGTGATATACACACACACGTGACAATGGGAATCAAAGGTGAGTATCTAAATAGCAAGAATAGCACTGCCTGTTCTCAGTTAATAAACAACCTAGAAAAGGATACGCGAGTAAAGTCAACGTTTCAGTCACTAAGAAAATGGCAGGATCATCATCCGGACTCACTTAGATACAGCGGAGCCCAAGATTCAGTACAGAAGGGCCTTTAAAGACACTCCAAGAACATTGGCGAAATAGGAATTGCCAGGGCGCAATATCTGGTAGGGAGTTGGTCCAGGTGTCCAAAAGGTAAGCAGGGCACATGGGAGTCGTCAGGGACGTCCTACCAGAATGGAAAAATTATCCAACACTGGTTAAGAGCATCCGCAATACTCAGGATTAGGCAGGTGACTGGATCCAGAAGACCAGACGTAGCACGATGGCAACAGCGTACCAGCAGCAAATTGAGAGTGAGACCACTCCTTGAGAAGAGCTAAAAATAGGATCAGGCTGGTGACAGGAACCAAAGAACTGGGCCCTGCACAATAGCAGCTTGACAGTTCAATGTTTGAAACAGTATGAATTACACAATAGCAACTTGACAGTTCAATGCTTGAAACAGTATGAATTAAATTTGTGAGTACAGTCCAAGAAATGTCAAACAACTTTGAATTTCCTTTTGAGCTTTTTTGCTCTGATTTCAGCAGCCACTTTGGCCAGGTGGATTGTGGTGGAAGCAGGGGTTGACACTAGTGTTATATTCCTATTATATTGTTGTCTCTTTATATATATTGTGTCCCTGCCCCTTTAAATGTCTTTGTATTCCTTTAACTTCTGCACCTGCTTGCTGTTATTGTGATTACAGTTCGATCTGGAATCTCTCTCTCATTCTGCTCCTTGACTTTAACTAAAGAGTACTGTGCCCTGAGATTAAACAGTTTTTACCTTCATTTGCATTCCTGCTTCTTGTTTTATTGGAACTTTACATCTACCATCCAAGGTGCACAATCAATGAGGGGCGCTATGGCCTTGAAGCCCTTAGCTGCTGCTGGAACAGTCTGAAATGTGCAAGTCTTCCCAAAAAAGTATTTAAGTTGTTTTATTACAAACTTGTATTTAATATGGCTAATATGATCAGTGAGCTATGAGCAAACATTGCTGTCCCCTCCGGTCACAACACAGAATTTATGATTTTCTTGTCTTTGTGTCTGTATGTATCAAATTCTATTAAGGAGACAGAGGCGAGGACTTTCCTTCCCAGAGCTCTCTTGAAAAGCAACTTTGTAGGGATTGCTTTGAAGATTCATGCCCACCAATGTTAAGTAAGAAGGAGTATTAAGAAAGTTGTGAAGCACTGAAAACCTTAATAGATTCTTTATGATGAAGAGACTTGGAGATCAATTTGATATAAGCTTTATTTACTAGGTGTTGATAACAAGCAAGAATGAGGTAATGAGAGTTTCATTATGCACTTGTTTTGCAGTGAAAACGGGACAATTGGTTAATACAGGTCTTTTACCTCGTTGTGCCTTTACCACACATTTATAGCATGCATATTTTTACAGCGAATATGCATTTACAACCCATGCCAATACCACGCATTTAAGGTACGTTGGTGGGGTGGGGGGGGTCTCCCCCCACAAATACATTGTTTTTCAATCTAAAAACAATGCATGGTATTGCCGTGCGTTGTAAATGCATATTCGCGGTAAAAATATGCATGCTAAGAAATTTGTGGTAAAGGCAAAACGAGGTATTTACCTGCGTTGTACCGTCGTACAACCATACAGGGCAGCTTTATTCAAAATACTTTGTCCCAGTTGGCTGCAGTGTGGATACCATTTTGAGATTTAAAAATATATATATATATATATATATATTATGACAGCCTTTTGGGATATGTAGTCGTTTATGTTGCATTGATTTTTTGGTGAGTTTTAAACTAGATAAAAAGAATGCAAATAAAAAAACGTGCCTAATCTTCACCTTTGTGTCCTTAATACAACTGAAAACTTCCACGTAAGGAAGCTAGAACATTTTACATTGTTTCTCTGACCTCTCTTGCATTTCAAAGCCGAGCATAAAACCTATCTCTTGAAGAAGCATTCTCATCATTATTCCTACATAACAATCTGGATAGTTACAGGCCAGCGGCATAAAGTGCTGAGATAACGCAGCACTGATAAGACACCCTACTCCCACTTCATAGCTTTGTACCCTCACTCTGGATCATTCTCCTACAGTGGCTCAACAAAACTACAGCTTTAACAGTACTGCCCTCATAGTCAGATAGGTAAAGATGTATAAAGAATCAACCTATACAGGAGATGTGAACACCACATTGAGCAAGTCTGCATCAAACGTCTAGCAGTGGAATGAAGTCACCAGCCTGCTTTTGTGCCTACCCTACAGCAAGCTGAAGAGTTTAATACAGTCCTTAAAGCACAATGGAAGTTTTCAACGTTTTGCAATTCTCTTGATACAAGCTAATGTTCTGCATTTTCCCTACATCCTTCATCCCAGTCAGTACTTTTGAGGAGGCTTCCATCACAAACAGGAGAAAGGACAGGGAAGTAAAAGTAATGTTCCCAGCCTGTAGATGCTGTGTAAAACTAGCTTACCACAAAAATTCCTCTGTCTTCTACTGTATCATGCTTGGGACATGAATGGCTGGATGGGATCCTTGCCAAGCTTAGATGCCCACTGTCACGCCAGGATCTTTCTGTGCTGGCTGCTGCTGTAACTCTATATTGAGTAGGTAAGAGGAAAAGAGTTTATCGGTCAACTTGGGAGCCCCAGTCTCTCTGTAAGAAGTGATCACCTGTGTGCAGGCAACAGAGGGATTAGGCAAGACAGCGCTATAGGAGGAGCAGGAGGAGGGGTGGTCCTGGCTCCTGAGAAGGGTGTATTCCAATTGAAAGAAAACAGCATGATACAGAGTAAAGTGTTACTTTGTAATTTATCCTACTGCTAAGTAGTGTTCTTATGGATGTGCAAAGTGTGACGGTGTTAGATGAAGTGGCGTAGTCACACGCATGCGTGAGGAGTTAAGCTGATAGCTTCCATGCATTTTAGGTCGTCCATTAAGCACGGGTCAACAGTAAAGGATGCGCTGACCAAGCCCTTTAATCAAAGGTGTACTATTAAGTAGAAAATCTGGGTAGAATGTGTCCAGAAGCAAGCGGGAGTGGTATCTGCACTGTAAGACTGTCTAGTGCTTGCACATGTAGCACAGGTGGGCTGAGCATACTCTCAGTTGAAGGCACTTGTTCAGTATGTGTTTAAGATATACCTGACATACAGGTTGCAAGCTTATGTTTGTGGTGGTGATCAGTTGGTGTGGGGAACACTGGGCATCAGTCTGGGAATCCTCATTTTTTTAAAATGGGCAAAAAGACATTCTGTTGAGAATCATTCTTCCTGTCCCTCTCTCTCGCCTCCAGGAAAGATCAGTAAGGGGCAAGTTGACAATTCTTACAAGAGTTTTGAGGCTAGGATCAGAAGGATTGCCATTTAAACTATGTCATCTATGCAGCCTTCTTCATGTATTATGTCTCAAGACCCGCATCAACATGTCCAGTCCTCTGGATAAGAGTATGAGGAGGAGGTTGTTGATATTTACCACTTCAGATCAAAAGGTGGAAAAAGACTGACAGAGCTATTACCGGAGATATTATGCAGTGTGTGCCAGAATATGGCTTTCCCTATTGAAGAACAGCCTTATACGTCTTCGGAGCTGGGGTTCTTTCAGATCCAAAGTGCTCCAGCCTTAGGGCTGCCTACTCATTAGCATGCAATGGTTGTGATCATGCATGAATAGAAAAATCCAGGTAAAATTAGGTGATCCTAGAGGTATGACTAGACTATCCCTGGAGGATATAGACAACAGTATTTCTGAATCTGTGGTTGTTGATTCATTGGTGGGTCTTAACCTTATGGCAAAGAACAGCATTCCTAAAGCCATAACAGATAAACATATTGATTCAACATTGAAGAAAGGCTATAAAGGTGCTAATTTATAGCTGGAAAGTATGGAGCATATAAATCTCAAGCTTTAATTTCTGACTTTAAAGTTTTGTTTGTTAAGGATTATAAGGAAGGGTTATCAAATAGAACTTGTGCTGGTCCCTCCAGAGACAGGTACCATTATTATGCCATGTCCTTGTAATCCGATCAAGAAGGAGGCTAGGTTATCTAGGATCCATTCCCTGCTGCTGAGGAAGGCAATGATGACGGTACCTCAAGAGGAAACGGGCAAAGGCAATTATTCAATCGTTTTCCTAGTTCTCAAAGCATCTAGGTATTTCAGGTTAGTCATTGGTCTCCTAAGAGGTCAACAAATGGATGAAGAAGATGCCCTTCATATGGAAATACTACAACAAATGATTCCCTTAAGAAAGGTGCACTCATGACTACCCTGAATTTGAGGGATTCATATTTTCACATTCCAATATTAGGGGATTGTGAGAAGTTGGCCTGGTATATGCTATCCACTAATTAAAGTGGGCATCTTGCACCAGTCCAAACAACCCTTATGGTGATTTAAGAGGTCAAAGATAACCTTAGAAAGCTATCCAAGTAGTAGCTGTGGAGAGCAGCTTTCAGGCTTAGTCTTGCAGGAATGTTAAGCAGCTTGTTTTACCAGAATGCAACCTTAAAGTATTGATTAAATGAAAGGAGAACCACACAGTAGGTATAAAAATATGTATTTATTCATATAACACTATCTAGTACGATACAGTATCTCCTACACAGAGATAATCATAAAGCACATAATACTTAAGCACAGAAATGACAGTAAATATCACTAACACACAGTGCTCCCCAGGGGGGGACCAAACCATATACTATGAAAGTGGTATAAGAACCATGACTAGAGTCAAGAAAGAATCGAGAGGACGTAGAATCGCTGGGACCCCAAGGAACCACCCAAGGTGAGTAGATAGGGACCCCACGGAGGACGGGTGCAGTGTGGGAACAGGACCGCGTGCTCCGTACAACTCTATGGGAAAGTCGCGGTTGGAGTTTTAGAGTTTAAGAACCCTTCCCAGTCTACTAGGAAGAAACCCCGTGGAACACAGAAGGTTGGGGAGCCACCCCACCCATGGATACCGAAGTACCCGAGTTACCTATCTCAGGGAAGCCGGGGGCATAGGTCTGAGGTGTCATCGGAAGCCGCCATCAAACTCCATGGAGGACTTTGAAGAAGAGCTGCTGCTGGAAGGAAGAAAAGTGTCAGTTGGAATCCAAACGTGGATTCTTGTTGAAGGGTACCAGAAAGCAGAGGGGACAGAGTGTGGGTCACTGGAGAGTGACCAGGGGCTCGGTAGACGAATGCCCACCGAAGTTGAGTGCTTCAGGTTGGTTGATGGAGTCCTTGACACTGCAGATGCAGGGACCAGGAGACGTCGAGGACAACCAGGAGCCGGATGAGAGCTGTCCCACAAATGCCGTCGAGTGTTGAGGGGGGTCGGTGTCCGGCAGGAGCACCAATAAGCCTTGGCAACGGCAACCCACGCAGAAGGTCAAGAAAGTGTACGGTTCGGACCAGCAAGGTCCAGGGGACTCACTACACACAGGGGAGTCAGGGGGAGCCTGGAGCAACCAGGGGATATCAAGAAAAGCAAAGTTGACCCTCAATTGGACCCACAGGCCGGAGGCACCGGAGTCGCCAGAGGACCTCGAGCGATTTCACCAAACAACAGGCTACGGAGCACACAGTGCGAGGAGGTCGAAGATATTGGTAGGAAATGGTGCCAGAGGTTGGGGCTACTCGTAGCCCAAAGCACTTGTTCGGGAACGGCCAACAAGCGCATGCACTTGCAAATGTACGCAGTGTACAGGGGTCGGGTATTGCAGCCCCCACAAGGGATTCTGACCTCAAACTTGGTAAGAGGGCAGCTCGGGCCACGGGGGACGTAGAAACCCACCTCCTGTGTTGCTGGACCCTTCGGAGTCCGTAGGAGCTCAGGATCAGCAGACTGGTCAGCAGTGTTGAGGTGCCTGCGAATGCAGGAGAGTGACTCCTTCACTCAAAGGGAGAATATCTTTAGTGTCCTTGATGCTTCACAGGTCCTGCAAGGATCCTGTATGGTGCACGGGCACAGACGATGCAGCAGACTGAGAGGGAGACGAAGTCTGGCTCAAACGAAGTCCAGCGAAGTCCACATTGTCCAGACGGTCGAAGTGCAGTGGTTTCTTGTTCAGAATCTTGTCCACATCGAATTTAGGGTCCTACAGCCAGGTAAGCCCTTAAGTACCCACAGGAAAGAGTGGGACAGATTCAGGGGAGGGTCTGGACAATGGGGAGGTTACGCCCCTGTTCTTTGTCCAGTTTCGTTCCAGAGCGGGAGCAAACGCCTCCCAGGACTGGTTTGAACTGGACTATGGATAGGGACACCAAATGTGCCCCTCATGCAGACTTTCAGTCGCTTGCAAGAGCACCCATCCAGCCCCGATACACTAAATCCTGTGACAGGATGCCTATTGTCCTGCCTTCCCCTGCTTGAGCTTGGCTCAGCAGCAGGAGGGCAGAAATGGGTCTCTGGTCGGCAGCAACCATTTTGTGCTGTCCGGGACCAGTAGGCTGGTACCGGGAACACCAGGGACCCCACGAAGCTCGCTTCTGAGGGGTGGAATCATACCTCCCACGCCAGTTACTGGTGTCGGGGTATGATTCCAACATGTTTGACACCAAACACGACAGGGTTCGTTTCAGCCATTTTAGAGTTGGTCATCATGCGGTCGCGTAACGCCCCTCTATATATGGTATATGGCTGCTTCACTGACAACCCAGGAGAATGGACTCCATAGGCTGCAGGGGTGTCCTGCTCATGCAGGGGCACCCTCTCACTTAGAACCAAGCACCCTGCCCTCAGGATTGTAAAGGCCTGCTATAAGGGTGACTTATAGTTTTTAAGTGCAGTGACCCTTAGATATAGTAAACCTATATCTTAAGTAAGTGGTGCATGTCCCAACTTACACAGGCTGCAACGGCAGACCTGTAGTTCCATTTTGCATGGCCTCTCATGGGTAGCATACTACATGCTTCAGCCCACGGGAGGCCTCTGGGGTACCTATGCCCTGGGTACTTGTGTACCATATACTAGGGACTGACAAGGGTACCCCAGTATCAAATCTGGAGTGTACCCAAGTACATAACACAACAGTTTAGGGAGAAATCAGAGAGACTGGGGCCCTGACCAGCAGGATCCCAGTCAGACTTATCAAAAACAGTATTACATTTAGCAAAAAGTGGGGGTAACCATAAGAACCAGATCCTACTTTTCTACAGGGATGAGGAAAAGATTTTGAGAGTTTGCTTACTGGGAAAACACCTTCAGTTCGGAGTCCTACAATTTGGAACCAGGTCTGCTCCAAAAGCGTTTAAGACAAAAGAGCCCTTAATAGCAGCTCTACAAATTAAGGAATAAAACATCTACCCATTTGTGGATGAATGAGTCCTGCATGCTCGAGCAAAGAAATTAGCATTGAAGGGATGGCAAATAATAACACTAAATGCTCTCTTTTGTTGTATTGTGGGAGAGCAGTTTAGGCTTCTCAGAGGGTAGTGCTACGCATTTGTTGTACTACCAAAGGCAAGAAATGAGTCACACTGAAGAATAAATCTGAGACCAATTTAGAAACTTAAGTGGTCTATTTATATACATTTTAATACCAAGAACTTCGTTATCAAGTATTTTTTTAAATATAGACTTACTGGTAAGTAAAATATTCACTTAAATGCATCTTTACCCAGCAATGTTTTCCTATGTGGAAAAAAGGCATAGGTTGCATACAGTTAGTCACGGTCGGTTTCCAGGGGTCTCCTTCAGGATTTAAGGTCTTAGGGGGCCAAGGTTCAAAGTACCTCCAGCAGTTACTTGTTACCTGCCCAGGGGGAAAAGGGTGCAGAGGTGCTGGTCGGATTGGTAGCTTTGCACACCACACTGGTGGAAAGAAGGGGGCCATCTGAAAACATGCTGCACAGGGGGTTCAGGTCACAAAGGTCCTGGGAGCAAGAAAGCACAGTCGATTCTTGGTAACCTGGGCTGGGATGCAGAGTAGATAGGTCGGCTGGTTGCGTTATAGGCCCTTGCGTTTGTCGGTCCTGCAGGATTGAGGGTGCAAATATCAAGACAGCTGGGCCACTCTGGATGTGGGTTTCTGCGGTGCTGATGTCCCTCAATAGCTGCTCAGTCTTGGTGCAGTTGGAGTCCAGATTAGTTTCACATGGGCTTTGTTTGCTGCAAGGGGTCCAGTACCCCGTGAATTTGTATTGTGTAGTTACGGACAGCTGACCTTCTGGGGCACAGGTAACTCTTCCTGGGTGGCTGCTGCGGCGGGCTGAACAGGGAGGGGCAACATGGTGAACTGAACTCGGATTCTTTGGTGCCTGTGGACTGCAGGGAGTAGCTCCTCTTCTCCAAGGGAGATTGCTGGCAATTTGTGAAGGGCTGGTAGTCTACCGGAGTTCTTGGCAGATGCTAAGCTACAGGATGAGTCACGTGGTCATGATTGTCGAGACTGGTGCAGGCAGGGTTTGGTGCCGAAGGTCCACAGCAAGTATTCAGTTCTCGTTTTCTCGACACTCTTCTTTGTCCCCTTCTTCTGGATTTGTTGGATCGAAGTTCTCGGCATCAGTGGTGTTATTTAAGTACTCAATTTAGGGGCGCTAAGGAGAGTGACAGGTAGCAGCCAGTCGGCTACTTACCTTTAGGGTAACTACACCCCCTATATGACCACTTCGTTTGGGAAGTGAACATTACCCTGACCTAGTGAGCCTAAGTCCACCAAAAACCAAGAGGGTGGAATTATAGTTTACATGCTCACATCAGGTAGCCCACCTTAGGTGTGGAGCTAGCCTGACAGGGAACAGGCCCACCTGACTAACTAATTTTCCCACCTGCCCCGATGCCCTGATGTCTAGGGGAAGCTGGGGTAGCATATCAAAGACAGCTTGGGCCTTTGAAGCCTCCTGTCTTGATATGCTTGAACGAGGTGACAACAACTTCGGCTGGAGCAGGCATTGTTTCTGCCCTCAGAGAGCGTGGTCTTTCACCTGCACGGGGTCAGAAACCTGCCTCTGGTGGCAGGCTTGTCTACACCAGTCAGCAAGTACACTGGAGATTGGTAGGTTTCCAGGGGGCACCTCTAAAGGTTCCATCTGGGTGCATGTATTAATAAATCTATCTCTGGAATCTGTGTGGTCTTATTAATAAGAGATGTTCGATACCAAACACCATAGATTTCAGTGAAGCCAGCATGTAGCTGGGGAACTCTTATTCACCAGTGCCCAGTACATATGCTCAAGATGGCTTCCCTGTTCACTGGAAATGTCCAAGAATCTAATGTATGGAGGTACAGTTCCTATAGCAGAAGGAAGAAGCAGTGGATGAATCCATGCAAATACATGCACACTATCAATTCATCACATTTAGCCCTGATACACCTCCACAGTGCTCACAACTCTGCCCATTGGTCACCGTGCACCCATGCCTTGACCCTTACCCTCTAATCTTGCGACTGTAACAATACCAGCTGGCTACAATGTTATTAATCATGGGCACTTCATATACCGCCTGCTTACCTCTGTTCACTCCTGATCCAGGCAAGCAGATGAGGGTAGGTCTCAGGTGCTCTCCATGCAGGACCACGTGAGTACCATTGTGACTTTGAGCCTTACTTGACCTTCACCTTCCAGTGTCTGAGGTCTCTCCCTTGTTTTCTTGATTTACTATACCTTTATTGTTACTATTGCCATTTTTCAACAGTTTAGTACCTGTGTGCTACCCTTTGCTTTTAACCTAAGGGAAACTACTGATTGAGCTAAAGAGTAAGATATTTTGCTCTCCCCTGAGGACAACTCACCATTCATTATATTCTATATGTCTTAATACAAGCTTGACATATTTGTACCACGTGTGTCCACTTGCCTGATCTGTTTTGTGTTTGTATATGTGTACACCTCTTCACGTTTGTCAACTTGTTGGCGCCAATAATAGCATGAGGATGTCTACCATCAGGAGACACAATAAAATATTGTGCGAAACTTGAGAAGCACATGACCATATAATATGCCAACTGGTTTGCCGAATGTCTTTTTATATTTCTTTTTTTATTTAGGTTGAAAAACCATTTTGTTAAGGTATTTTACTATAGGGAGTACCCAACACTATATATTACTTCATAGGTGTGGGATAGGGATCTTTTCTAGGTCCTGAGGAAGCGCAGAGGATCCAGATGGACCATAAGACGCAAAACATGTCGACCTAACCACACCCACTCATTTAGGCTATTTGTGTACATTGAGACCCAATATCCTCCCTTTGTCTATTTTAACCCTGCCAAGGGAACCACCACATTAAAACTTAATTTGGTACCCCTTAGACAGTTTTAGCTTCATTTCGCCTTATTTCACACACTCATTCCACCCCACATGTTCTACACTCTTACAAATGCATACTTCATTACGGCTTAAATTAAAAATATCTCCGATAAAGTGACCCTATGCGGGGCCCAAAGGACATTGCAGCGCCGGCCCTACAAGGAGCACGCCCTATGATGAAGCATGACATCCTTTTGGATGTGTGAGGGCACCAAGAAATAATCCTAAGGATTCCCATGGATTCGTCCACCACTACCGAAAAGTACCTCCAGACATTAGTGTCTAAGTGTTTTAGGAGCGTGGATACTGGACCTTTATTTGCTCCCAGTCCCCCCCTTCTTTTTTATGTCAAAGAATCGACATGGACATCACAGGGGCATTTCTGCTCATGCATATATGTCCTCAAAGTAATATAATGCACCCTGCCTTAGGGCTGTTAGGTCTG
This sequence comes from Triturus cristatus, assembly GCF_964204655.1. NCBI lineage: Eukaryota > Metazoa > Chordata > Amphibia > Caudata > Salamandridae > Triturus > Triturus cristatus. Next base: position 1,088,666,600 of record NC_140582.1, on the reverse strand, counting down.
CTGTAGGGGTGGCTTACTTATATTACATGCAGTGTCTGCAAGCATGGCACTCAGGAGCTGTGCCATGTTGTGTCTTCACTTTTCTCTGCACCATGTCACGTAGCCTGCAATGGCAGTTTGCATGGCTGTGGTGAGGGGTCTCTTAGGGTGGCACAGTACATGCTGCAGCCTTTAGGGATCCTCCTTAGCTTCCCTGCCCTAGGTACCAGGGATACCATTTACTAGGGACTTACAAGGGGTGCTACAGGTATTGACAATTGGGGGGAAAATTGTACCGAATTAGGGAAAGAGATCTGGCACTGGGGACCGCGATAGCTGCCCTCAATTTTCTATACACATCCCCCTCCCCCCACAAGCTGGTCATTAAGATCTACGCCTTTGCGCTTGCGGACTCCCCCATCTCCTCTGACCGTGCGCGTACGGCGTGGAGTGAAGATCTGGGCGCTGACCTCTCTCAGGAGGTCTGGCTCTACTGCTGCAAACAGACCAAACGTTTATACCCAAACTACCGCCTGCGCCTCTTTCATTTTAAATATTTGCATAGATTGTATCACTCCCCCGCTCAGCTGCACAAAATGGGCCTCATCCCCAACGACAGACGTTTGCGATGCTCTGCCACCGCGGCAGACTTCTCTCACCTTGCCTGGCTGTGCCCCAAAGTCTCAACATACTGGCGCGAAGTATGCGCCGCTATCACTGAGATCACCTCAAAGCTGGTCCAGCCGGATCTTCTGCTTTGCCTCCTAGGCTTTGTGGAATTCTGCCCAGATGCTACACGTCGGCTGCCTGCGATGCTTCTTGTTTTCACGCGGCGCAGAGTTTCCATGCGCTGGGGCTGAAGGTCTGTGCCCAAGGTTAGCGATTGGCTTGAGGACACTTCGAGCGGTCAGACACTTCTATCCGAATTCTGGGACCTGATGCCGGCCACTTCCAGCCCGATTGATATTTGGGGGTCCCCTTGTCTCCTACCTCTTGTGCCTCAACTCCCTACACTCCGCGACCTCTCCTGCGCTCCCCGCCGGCACTCCACCTGTGGCGGCCGCCGGAGTTGACCAGTGAGGCGCTACCTCCCCGCCCACGCGCTCCTCTCGCCCCCAGAGTCCTCCTCAATCTGCGTCAGGCTTTTCCTGGGCGCTCTCACCCATTCTCTCAGCTTTGCTTCAGAACCTCTCTCTCTCTGTGTATTGCAATGAGCCATTTATTTATGATGTTTGACTTGATGTATGCAACGAATGTAGTTTTCCTCTTTGTTTGCGGACTCTCCACCTACAAATACTGTAATCTTGAAGTGCAATTCTTTTTCAATGAAGGTGTTTGAAAAAAAGACTACTTTGGATACATCTAAAATATTGGGACTCGGCATCAATACGTTTAGAGTAAATGATTCCTGTGACTCCTCAAATCACGATGTCGCTTCAACGGTGGCTGAATTCAGTGTCTTTGTCAAAAGGTTTCCATTGCATCCAGGCCCAGAAAAATGTGACATCGGATGTCAGTTCAAAAGGATGAGTAAAAATGTCAATTTGGGAAAAGCGGCATGCCAAAGAGAAATCCTCTAATTAGATAAAGTTATCAGCATTACATCAACCATTAATATAGTTCCACCCTAATCTTCAACATCTTAGCTTGACTCGATAATATGGTGATGTCTTACAGAAACAGAAGAAAGAACCAAATCAATATCACTGCATCGAAAAGCTCTGAAGGCTGGAACTTGGGCAGAGTATCATCTTCTATCCTTGAAAGCAATGCATATCTGTGGGACTATATCTGCTTCCAGTGCCCAATGATGACTGTTAATCCTACCCGGTAGGGGCATTATCTAACAAATGCTGTTGTTTCCCTCCTCCAGAGCTGTAAATTTTCGTGCTCTATAGTCACATTGTTTTTCCTCACATACTGCGTGGGTGGGGGCTAGTTCTAACTTTTGAAGTTATGAAATGTTTCATGTTTTTAATACTTACGGAATTGTATGCTCTTTTTTCCTTTGTCCCATGGAATATACACCATTGTTAACCGCTGACATACATGTCTCTGTACTACTTGACCTGGTATTAATAACTGTACAGTGTGTAGCAGTGCAGACAAGTGTTTGATGTTTACTGATTCCATACTAAACTGTATGTGCGACAGGAAAAAATTTAAAATGAACAATAAAAAGATTTTTTTTTAAAAGTGTGCAGACATGGTGAGCAACCTGATAGGCCATCATGAGGAAGATGATAATTATAATCCATACTGTAGTGTGTCAAGATTAACTGGATTGGTTGGCTATGGTGAATCAGATTTCACATCCGACTACCAAAACAGTGGTGGGTTAGTAAGGAAAGGGTCAATTACCAATATGTCATTATAATGACAGAAAGGTGATGTGCCTGCACGGAGAATATTGAAGGGGCAAAGAGTGCTGCATTTTTAATTCATAAATGATATGTATAAAGATCACTGTAATGCAGAAAATGACTTGAAATATGTTTCTCTAATGTAGATTAGCATTTAATGTATAACCTAGTTCCTGTATTGGTGGAATTTTAAAACATTTAAAAAGAAACAACAAAAAACCAATGAAAGTAATATTTTTGGCAGCAATCACCTTAGAAAAAAGGATTGGCGAACGGGGACCACTTATGCAAATCACTTTCTTTGAGAATTTTGGAGGATGGGATTATATTGAGACCTATTAGTGCTTTTCTTTCAAATAGATCTCCCAGATTTCACAGAGAACAGGAGGTTTTGCTTCCAGTAATTCTTCCTCCACTGCTCCTTTTAGGAAAGGAGAATTATGTCAATAGCGCGATGTGAAAAGGGTGGTAGCAATATATTTAGAAAGATCAACAACATTTAGAAGCTTAGATCATTTGTTTAATTGTGGACAGAGAAACAAGACAGCTAATATTTCTGATTGATTTGTTCAACTATATGTTATGTTATTATTACTTCTAGAGCGCACGATTACCACACGGTGTCCTGGCGCTGAGCACTGATAACCTAAGATAAGAGAAGATATCCACGGTTTACTCTGTCTAATCCTCTGATCCTTAAGGGGGATATAGGAGAGTAGCGACATCGTGGGTTGAAAAAGAAGGAGTTTCATGGACTGAGGTTTATAGAGCACTTGCCTGGGACTCCGTGGACACTTTTGCCAGGCACTACATGACTGTAGGTGCTGGATTGGGGGAACACTCCTTTGTTGAAGGAGTTTTCAGTTTAGTTTTGAAAACGCAACTTGCTTACGATTCTCTTCTTAATGAACAAATAGCATGATGATTGTTAAGCTTATGCATTTTTTGGCCAAGCGAGCTTGGGTACACCTCATAAGTAATGACTGGGACTATGATGAAGGACAGGACCTTGGTTATTTATAGGTAGTCTTCATTATCTTTAGTCCTAGTTGTCCTCATCACAGTCATTATGACCAGCTCACCTGCCATGATTGCTAGGAGTATGTTGGGTTAGTATATTATAAGGAAGGATTGTGGGTAACTTATTCTCTGACAGAGTGCACAGTGTTTTTGGGGTTTACGTTTACTTTCTGTTTTTCTCCTGACTGTTGTGGGAGCCACCTCAAAATTAATGACTATGGGAGGCATGGCCAAGATGGCGGCGAGTAGGACGTGTCTACTCGCCGCTCCGTCCTGCCATCCGGGCCCAGCTTACATAGCCTCGACCAGAGTGACCCGGCTCGCACCCTCGGACCTTCCTGGGGTCCAGACATCGCCCCGGCACCGTTGACAGCTGTTGGATGCGGCAGGGGCTTGGGACAGCCGACTCCGGAGCCTGGCAGCGCTACCGCGATCGAGGTCGCGATCTGCCTAGAGCGGCGGGCGGAGCTCGCCCCCCAAGGGTTAGTGGCAAGGAGTGTGAGGCACAGCCTGTGTCTGACGATGACGAATGAGGAGGCGCGGCATACCTGATGACGTGAGGCGGCATAGTGTCTTGCCTGACTGAGCGGTGAAATGGCGCGGCGGTCCCTACCGGTGCGGCCTGGTGGTGAGCTGCCATTCAAGTGCCCCGATATCCATTGCGGCTGCCTGTGTCATCCCTGACTCCAGTTTCGAATTCCTCCACTGGGGGACGGCTGAGCCCTAAACAACTGTGGCTGGAGGCGACGGGGGCCGGAGCCGGGACCCTTGCAGAGTGAGGCCTGGGGGTCTGGGTTGACTCTGGCCCAGAAGTGAGTGAGGCAGGGCTGGTTCCCAGAGGGCAACTGGAAGTTAAACAGCGCCACACTGTCCTGGAGAAACCAGATCGGGGAAGCCCTGCACCTGCAGGAGCCACACGGTGAGTGAGAGCCTGAGAGAGACAGCGGTGTGTGGATCGAGCACCCCTTCCCACCGTAGCCCCGAGGTCCTCACCTGCTACAGACCCAGGAGGTAGGCCGGATCCGGTGGGCACACCCAGGGCTTGGGAATTACTGACCTTGATACTCCTCCATCATCCCTGGGACACCAACGAGGAGGTGGGCCTTCCCTATCCACCGGACATTGGCAACGAGCGCTGGGTGGGGGTACCTTCTTCTGCTCGATAAACCACGCACGACGTACCCCCCAGGGAGTGCATCCTGAGACTTGCGCTTCATATCCCCTCGCAACGTGGCCCAGGTACTGGTGGAGCCCTCTTGCAGGCCGGGCTTTGAGGCCTACTCCGCCGAACTCGCTGACACGCGATATCCCTGCACGTGACCCCCTAGCCACAGGCGGGGAGTGGAGGCTCCTACAAATGGCTGCTGCCAGAGCTCGCAAGGACCGATCTGTTAGGGACTTGTTACTTACGGCAGGTGCTGGTGGAACCGAGACGATGCCGCACTCTGGAGGGGCTGCTGAGCGGAGGGGACCGGAGGATCGAGGGGCCCGTCACCCGTAGCATCCTGGAATCCCTCTTCGCGGACCTCACAAGAGAATTCCACACCATGAAAAAAGACCTCACTGCTGAAATCCGCGAGATGCGCAAAGACAGATTCCGTGGGGGAGCGTGTGGACGACCTGGAGAAACAGACAGCGGCCAGAGATGAAGAGGTGTCCCAGCTCCAACAGGAGATGCTGCGGCTACAAGATCAGCATCTAGATCTTCAATCCCTTGCGGAGGATCTGGAGAACCGCTCTCGCCGCAATAATATAAGGATCAGGGCGGTACCTCAGGGGGCAGAGGAGCAGGACATCGAGGCCTTCGTCATAGACTTATTCCGTCACATTCAGGGAGGTCCCCCAGACCAGAAGATCCGACTAGACCGAACACACCGAGTGGGCCTCAAGAGATCGCCAACGGCCCCTCCACCAGATATCTTGACATGTGTTCACGATTTTAAACTCAAGGAGCGCATCCTACACGAGGCACGGTCCAATCACCCCATTGAATTCCGCTCCTGCAGGCCTCTTCTTTTCAAGGACTTGGCGGCTTCCACACTGCAGAAACGACACGACTTCCACCCCATTACTACATTTCTCCACCTTAAAGAGATCTCTTACTCCTGGGGGCATCCATTTCGTCTCATTTTCAAATGGGAGGGCAGACTCCGCCAGTTACGCTCTCTGGAGAAAGCGATCTCTCTCCTTCAGCTCCCGGAGGCCGACCATACCGGACCGGAGAAACCTACTGCCTCTAACTGCCGAGCTGACAACAAGCGCTGGCAGAGAGTCGGAACCTCGCCGCTGGGCTCTCGCCCAGTCCCAGATGTGATCGACAAAGAACGCTTGGCAGTTCTTCAGTCCCTGTCAGAAGACTCCAACATCATGGACTGACCTATAATTCTGGTGGTGCCGGTTTTTAGGTCGAGGACGTCCGGTCTGCCGAAAGGCAGAACAGGAAGTCAGAGATTTAATGACTTGGAGAAGAGGGGCTTGAACCAGCCCCTCTTCTCCCCTGTTCTCCATTGGCTGGCCTCTTGAATGCTGGCCAGCCATTGGAGAAGAGGTCAGTCATTCAGATTAGGCCCCGTCCTTTTCGGATCGGGGGGCGTGTTTTTTGCAAGAAGTCTCAAGGAGGAGACAACAGCAAAACACGCCCCCGAATCCGAAAAGGACGCTGCGTTTCTCCGAGGCATTTCTGCTCTGCCTCGGAGAAAGGCGGTGGTGTCTTTCATGTGTGGGACCTTCACTCTGGAACAAACTCCCTTTGGAGTGAAGGTACATTTCGTCTACCTCCCCCTCCCCTTAGATCCCGAGGAAACTGAAAACATGGGGTTTTAAGCAAGAGTGATGTTACTTCTCAGCTACATCCCATTGGAGGCGCAGAGCGCCTGGACGCTCCTTGGAGTAACAGAGCGCTTTAAGAAATGCCTTTTACATTACAAAAAGCAACAACTGTTGTCTGTGCGGTATGGCTCGTGCTGAGACCCAGGCTGGTAGAGTTAGATAAGAAACCGGGGGTTACATTCTTGTGGGCGGGGCAAGGCGTTAAACTTCACCACCTTCCTAAAGTTTGACTTTTTTATTGGCTTTTTGTGAAGGTTAAAACGTCATTGCGGTTATGTGAACCCTAAGCACCATGTCAGTGGAAGCCTTGTCTTCGACTGACTCTGCCCCATCCCTTTTGCCTTTTACAGAACATGTACCCATTGCCCTGTTTCCAGCCTCTGCCCCTTTATCACGCACTCTCTGCCTCCAGCCCCCGGGTACCAGCAGCTCCCGGACTCTATACGGCCCTGCCTTGCATCTAGATTAACCCTATATACATCCCCATAAACCCTATATGCATACCCCACTTTGAGCGTTCCCTGTCGTGGCGGCCGCTGAGGAACCCCTCCCCAATTTTTAATCTAAAACGAGCATCACTCACCGACGCCACCTCTGAATGAACCAGGCGCTAGGGAGAAGCGCTTCAGCTCAAAGCGCATTGAATGAACCAGGCGCTAGGGAGAAGCGCTTCAGCTCAAAGCGTATTGAATGAACCAGGCGCTAGGGAGAAGCGCTTCAGCACAAAGCGCATTGAATGAACCAGGCGCTAGGGAGAAGCGCTTCAGCTCAAAGCGCATTGAATGAACCAGTCATTAATTGTTTGACTTTTGTATTTAGGGCGGGGAAAATGAGGGTGTGTGTGTGGAGGGTGATGAGGTGGAGGGGGGGTCGCTAGCACCCACTACACTAATCAGAACTTTTAATATCAGGGTTACATTAAAGGCTCTGCTCGTGTATATGGGATATAAAAAACGCTCGTGATTACTTGTCAGGCCTTTGGCGTTTGTTTGGCCGCTAAAATCCGGATTTAATGATCATTTTCTTATTTGAGTGACATTATAAAATATTGGCAGCTCCAAAAAGGGTGAGATTCACGCGTTTTTAATCCCGGTCCCGGCTGGTGAAAATGTCAGTGTTCTGTAACTTTCATGTGTAAATCTTAATTAATGAGGTGGCAGTGGGCGCGGGAGGGGCTTGCAGCCCCAGAGTAAGAGGTGGGGGGTGGGGAGGACTGCCCATTGTCCCCTCAAATCCCTCTTACTCGGGCACTGATCTGACTTCAAAGCCTCGGGTGGAGGGGAGCGTGCTTCATGCGTCTTTTAATAAAGAGATTTTGTGAGCCGAGGGTCACACCTGACGTCTGTCCGCATCCAAGCAAGTGCCTTCTAATGAGGGTCCACTGGAGGTTAATCCGCCTTCAGGGGTCACTGGCTGTCCCGGTCCTTCCCCCTCTCTTAGGTTGTCTAATTTGTGACTCGGAGCAGGGCTTGCACAGCCACCATTCCACGGGATGTGACGCCACAAGTCTCCCTTAACCCTAAGGTCAGGTCAGAGAGGCTTGGCCGCGCGCCATGGAGTGCCCACACGCTACGGGCTGGGATTATGGCCCCGAACATTTGTTTCTGTTCAGGAAAGAGATGGGCGGCAGGGCCCCCCTACGTTGTCCATCACGTAAAAGACACATTTGGACATTTATAAGCGCTTGACGTATTATTTCGCCCGAACCCCAGACACTTGTGTATCATCAACCTTACACCATTTCACTCCTATCAGTCGAAATATTCTGAACAAGCATTTACAATGCAATGGTCTCGGCATTGGTAAAGTTAGAGCTATTGGCATTGCTCATGACATTATTTTTATGTTTTTAAAACATTTAAAGAAACGGCATTGTCATGAGCAATGCCAATAGCTCTAACTTTAACAATGCCGAGACCGTTGCATTGTAAATGCTTGTTGCTTTTCTGTTGGGTTAAATCGGCTGTTATGGCCAGGTCCGGAGGGGGCAGCGGGGGCTCCTGCTATCCATCCCACGTCTCACCACGGGCAGACCGCCTGGGACATTAGTGGACTATTCATATAAATGTTTCTTCTTTTATTCTCTTTGTTTGGGGCTTTTTCTTTCGGGTTTCCTCCTCCGATGTTTATTGCGGGTTGTACTATGCTATCCCACCATGTCTCCAACCCTGCAGGGGCAGTGCTTTTAAGTATAGTGAGTCTGAGTCCATACCCCTATGTCTCCTGAAGTTCATATTGTGTCCCTGAACGTGAAGGGACTGAATAATCCCACTAAGCGCGGAGCCCTCCTGTCCTACCTTGAGCGTTCAGATGCCCATATTTGCCTATTCCAGGACACGCATTTGCTCCCTGCTAATACCCATCGGCTGAGGTCAAGGGCGTTCCCTCACCATATGTTCTCCTCCGCCACTTCCAAAACTGCTAGGGTTGCTATTTTGGTATCTTCTAGGTTTTTGGGACATGTTGGTAGCAAAAAGGCTGAAATTAAAGGGAGGTTCTTAGCTGACACCTTCATGTTAGATGCACGCACATACTCGATAGCCTCGGTATATGTTCCCAATAGTGGGCAAGAGGGTTTTATTAAAACAGTAATTCAGGAGCTCACAGGTCTGCCAGACAACGCGATTTTGCTGGAGGGGGGGGGGGTGGTTGGGAGGACTTTAATATGGTATTAGATGGAGACATGGACCGCTCTGGGCAAAGATGGGGCCAGACAGGGACCCTGTCTAACACGGGGAAACGTTAACTAGTGGAGGCTGGACTTACCGATATATTGAGGCTTCGACATACCAACACCAGGTCATACACATTTTACTCACACCCCGCAAAACATACAACAGAATTGACTATGTCTTTACCTCCGACCCCCTGACGCAACAGGTGCGTGATGTAGAGGCCCTCCCCAGTCCCTTTTCTGACCACTCCGCGCTGCGGCTCTCTCTGACCTTTCCCCCGCGGCGTCCTACCCGCCGCTTCTGGCACCTTAGTGAGACTATGCTTCAGCATCCCTCAGTAGTGCAACAGATTCAGAAGAGCAAAGTCGACTATTTAGCCACAAACACCACACCAGACATATCCTTGATGACTTTATGGGAGGTGATGAAGGCGGTGATTCAAGGGGTCTTCATTGGCATAGCGTCGGCCGACAACAGAGATAGACGGGAGAAACGGGACCGTTTGATGAGCGAGGTCACTGAGCTTGAGCGCGTCCATCAGTGGACTGGTGCTCCCAGAGTCTGGAAGCTTTTAAAGACGGCCCGGGCCAGCTAGCGGGACTGAATGTCAACCGAGCTGAATATGCGGCTCTTCGCCTCAAACATGCTTTTTATGTAGGAGATCGCTGTGGTTGTCTTCTCTCAAACCATCTTCGAGTGCAAAGACAGGCTCACAGAGTCGCTGAAGTACGGGACCCCCGGGGAAAGAGTGTGGCGAGGACACGGAGATTGTGGAGGCTTTTAGGTACTTCTGTGAAATGCTATACTCGGCCCAAGCCCTGCCTGAGACTGAACCGACTCGATACCTCTGTGAAGTAGCTACAGCCAGACTGCTTCCGACCCAGGCAGCTGACCTAGAGGGCCCCATTCGACTGGAGGAGGTCATCTCGGCAATTGCTCGCCTGAAACTTAACAAATCGCCCGGCCCTGACAGGTTCACCTCCGGTTTTTATAAAACGTTATGTGGGACATTGGCCCTGCTTTTAGTGCACGTTTTTAACTTAGTCAGGTCGTCACCAGCCTCTTCCTTTCCGCCCTCCATGTTGGAGGCTTTAATAAAAGTAATTCCTAAGCCAGGTAAAGATAAACGGCTCTTACCTCCCCATATCCCTACCCAACGTGGACCTAAAGATCTTTACCGGAATTTAAGTGGCTAGACATTCTCGCCATCTTCCAGAGCTATGCGAACCTATCAGCTATGCTGCGGGTGGTGAATGGTGTGGCGTCAGCGCCCTTCTCTATTCGCAGGGGAACTAGGCAAGGGTGCCCGCTGTCGCCACTCCTCTTCGTTCTTGATATGGAGCCTCTAGCTAAAAGAGTCTGAGACGATCCAACCATTAAGGGAGCACACTTCGGGAGCTCGGAGCACAAACTCTGTCTGTATGCTGATGACGTGGTGGCGACCTTGGAGCATCCTCGGGAATCTTTGCCGGCATTTTTAGATGAACTGGCTCGGTTTGCGCTTGCCTCGGGCTTTCAGATCAATGTGCATAAGTCGCCAGCTCTTAATTTATCATTAGAGCCAGAGACACTGGAACTTCTACAGCGCACCTTTCAGATTCAATGGGTCCAAGATTCTATTACTTATCTAGGCCTTTGGGTGGCTGCCACTAGACAGTCGAATTACACAGCACTTTTGAGACAAGTTCGGGATTCCCTCCGCAACTTGAGACCCCATTCCCTTTCGTGGTTGGGCCGGATCGCGGCGGTGAAAATGGTGTTACTGCCCCAGATTCTCTACCTATTCCATACTCTTCCACTGATACCCCTGTCTGGAGTTATACGGGCCCTGCAGAGGGACATAGAGCGCTTTATCTGGCGGGACCAGAGGGCCCGGTTGCGTCGCGGTCTAACCTATAGGGACCCGGTGGAGGGGGGACTAGGCGTTCCCGACCTCTTGGCGTACTGGCAGCCAGCTCAGATGAGAGCGCTGGTGGAGTGGTCAAGCCCTGAATCCGAGAAACACTGGTTATTTATAGATAGGTCCCTGGCTGTCCAGCCATTATGGGGAGTCCCCTTTCTTTCACGCAAGGGATGCCCTCGCAACCTGTACCTCTCGGAGGTATCCCGGCCCACATTGCTGGCTTGGGATAGGACTGCTATCACCAGGGGGCTCAAGACATTCCCATCTCCTATTACGCCCATTGTACAAAACCTAGACTTTTCACCCGGCCTAGACTATAGGGAATTTCACCATTTGACGACGGAAGCCTGCCGCTCCATATGACATTTCTTTGACCTTTCCGGACCACGCCCTTTCGCTGAGTTTCGTACAGATCACGGACTTCCCGAAACGGAGCGTTACCGGTACCTACAGATCAGACCTTTGGTGCTCCACAGGGAGATGAGGGAGGGTGCAGAGAGACTGCTCACACCATTTGAGAAATGGTTAATCACACGGTACAGCAATGCACGATTGACATCAGATCTGTATAAATTCACTCGAAACACCTCCGACACTGGGAAATCCCCTGGGCAGCTGCGCTGGGAGGGGGAGTTAGCAGGGAACTCACACCGAAGGAATGGAGGGATATTTATTACCGGGCCCGCCACACGGCCCGCAATGTCGCATCTATCGAAACGGCCACTAAGTTGGCCACCAATTGGTACTTAACTCCGGTGAGGCTTCACAGGGGTAACCCTTCACGTAGCCCGCTGTGCTGGCAATCCTGAGGCTCACCAGGCACCCTTACCCACTTACTTTGGGACTGCCCCGTCCTGGGGACATATTGGCAACAAATCCTGGATGAGGTCGACTCCCACTTTGATACTCAGATCCCGAGATTCCCGGTGTACATTCTCCTGGGCCTCCCCAACGCCATCACTTTCCCGCTTACGTCTAGGAAAGGCAAACAGATAGCGTTAACCTTAGGTGCGGCAGTCCAAAATGTCCTGACGCACTGGGGTACCACGACAGTCCCTACGCGCCTAGGCTGGCTTCATAGATTATGGTCCATTCTAGGGATGGAGAAGATTTCTCTTTCTTTAACCAACCCCGGGGCTTCCTTTCACGACCTGTGGGCACCCTTCCTCGCGCTATTGACATCCGAATTTACAGAGATCACCTGTCCAAATATCTTAGATTGTTAAGATTGGCGGATCCTCCCTCAACGCTTGCCTCTGCTACACCCGTCACTCAGTAAACTATGGGGGATTGGTCATTAGTCCGGCGTTCTTTCCTTTATTTTATCGGGTTGGCTTTACTTTGAGGAGGAGGAGGGGAGGGGGCAGGGGGGGTCTGTTTTCCTCTTCAGTATTTGTCTATGCCTGAAATACATGACAGCGATAAGCCAGGTTGTAACCCGATGCTTGTTGAGCACATTGGCTCGTTTGTTCTTTTCTTGTGTAACATCAATAAAAGCAATTTAAACCTAAAAGTAATGACTATGACGAGGACAAGTAGGACTGACAACGGTCAAGAATACTTGTAAGTAACCATCACAATATTACCCAGGGCTACAAAGTTAATCTAACACTAAATAATAAAACAGCGCAAATTACTCCAAGGTGTGTTCATCTTGATGTAATACGCGGAAGCCCGGCCGTGAAGGATCACACCACCTTGTGATAAGTGGGGGTCACGGGGCACAGAATCACTCAGAGTCTGAAGAGTGAACCAGTGACTAATGGGATTTATGGCTTACACGCATCTCAAGGCCCATTGGAGGGCTTTAAAAATTGACAGAGAAAATGGCGGCCGCCGCTTCCTGGTTTCGACCGATTCGAATGTTTACTAAGATCTAACGGCCAATCAGAATCGCGCTCGCGCACGTCACCGTACGCGTACGTTAAGCTTACCGTAAGCGCACGGTAAGCGCACCGTAAGCTGCCACAGATATATATATTGATTTAAATGCTATTTTCTCAGGAACTACTGAACAGATTTACACCACACCTACAAAAGGCACTTCCTTGACCTGAGGACTACCTCTCTGCCAAATTTCATTAAATTCTGTTCAGCCCCCGTTTGACGAATCCCCCCGAGACTTTCAGGGTAGGAGCGGAGCGTAGCGCCCCACCTATTTTGAAAAATTCGCGAGGATTCGTCGACCGGCGCCAAAGTTATTCAAAATAGAATGTTGCGGATTTCCTATGGAAACAGGGTCCTAACTATCTACTGGCGACCGCCAGATGTATGTGTATGTGTATATGTGTATATGTGTATATGTGTATATGTGTGTATGTGTGTATGTGTGTATGTGTGTGTGTGTGTATATGTGTGTATGTGTGTATGTGTGTATGTGTGTATATGTGTATATGTATATATATATATATATTCACTGAAAAAACCATAGGTTTCACACATGTTCTAGTTAGCGGAAATTTTACTGATAAAAAACCAATGAAATTCCCCCGTTATAGTTAGTGCAGGCAACTATAACTCACGCGACCGCAATCCTCTGCTGATGCTAATACTGTATTTAGACACTTATTTGCCCAGGTCTTCTTCCATACATTTTTAGCTATACATATATTACAAATATTTTTTTTTCATAAAGACACATATGTCATCAGCAGAAGATTGCGGTCGCGTGAGTTATAGTTGCCTGCACTAACTATAACGGGGGAATTTCATTGGTTTTTTATCAGTAAAATTTCCGCTAACTATAACATGTGTGAAACCTATGGTTTTTTCAGTGAATTTGCAAGGTTTTTTAAATGCTAATTCCTAACTATAACGTGTGTGAAACCTATGGTTTTTTCAGTGAATTTGTACGGTTTTTTAAATGCTAAGTTACTTTACGCCATTCGTGGCGTGCGCGCCCACTTAACGCAGTTCGTTCCGTGCGCGCACGGTGCGCTTCGCGCAACGTGCGCGCACAGTGAGCACGCGGTGCGCTTCGCGCACCGCGCGCCCACTTTACGCAGTTAGTGCCGTGCACGCACGGTGGGCACGCGGTGCGCTACGCGCACCGCGTGCCCACGTTACGCTAGATGGGCCATGTACGCACGATGCGCTTCGCGCACCGTGCGCACATGGAGGACATATGATGCACTTCGTTTTGAAAGGTAATATTTTAATTTTTCGTATATTTTATAAACCATGCACAAATGGTGCCCTTCGGGCACCATTTGCACACGGGGTGGAGAGAGTGTGGATAATTTTTTTTTTTATTATTTTTTTTAAAAATATTTTAGTTTATCTCAGGTGTAATAAGCCATGCACAATTGGTGCCCTTCGGCCACCAATTGCACACGGGGTGGAGAGAGTGTGGATAATTTTTTTTATTTTTTTATTTTTTACCGTACGCGTACGGTAAGCGTAATCGGCGAAATTACCGAAAAAATAAAAATTCCGTTTTTGGCCTTGGGGGATCTTTGGGGACTCCCTCAACATGGCTATGTGTGTGGGAGCTGTCTAAACAGCCCCTTTACATGTTTTTGGGCTTTATATTTTAAAAATCACTCTCAGTGCGAGAGAGAAAATGGCGGCCGCCGCTTCCTGGTTTCGGCCGATTCGAATGTTTACTTAGATCTAAGAGCCAATCAGAATCGCGCTCGCGCACGCCACCGTACGCGTACGGTAAGCGTACCGTAAGCGCACCGTAAGCTGGCTCAGATATATATATTGATTTAAAGGCTATTTTCTCAGAATCTACTGAACAGATTTACACCAAACCTACAAAAGGCACTTCCTTGACCTGAGGACTACCTCTCTGCCAAATTTCTAGTAATTCTGTTCAGCCGTTCGGGCTGTAGCCCTGTCTAAAGGTCCTATGGAAAAATGCATGGGAAAAACGCGTTTTGGGACCCCCCTTTTATCTCAGCCCCCGCTTGACGAATCCCCCCGAGACTTTCAGGGTAGGAGCGGAGCGTAGCGCCCCACCTATTTTGAAAAATTCGCGAGGATTCGTCGACCGGCGCCAAAGTTATTCAAAATAGAATGTTGAGGATTTCCTATGGAAACGTGGTCCTAACTATAACTACCTACTGGCGACCGCCAGTAGGTAATATATATATATATATATATATATATCCATCCCCGTTAGGTGTTCCTCTTCCTGGACAACCGATCCCACGGCGGCACACGTCCAACAAACACAATTTGGACAATTTCCAGGTCAGTTTAAAAAAAAAAAATGTTGTATATTTATTTTGGCTCAAACAATAGACAATAAACAGTCCTTTACTTCACAATCCCGGAACAACGGGTTTCGGCGAGTTGCCTTCTACTGGGTCACTGTGGGTTCGACATTGCACACATTTTATTACATGTCCTTTTTCCATGTCCATAATCCCTAGTTGCAACTAGAGTGATACCATTCTCAATCTTACTTTGGCCAAAAATCCCCGCCATTAGTGATTCACTTCATCACAAGAATACAGTCTTATTACATTTATATTGTTATATTCCTAAACAATTTAATATATATTTTACTCCATTTTTCCCCCCTAAATGTATGTAATGAATTCTGATTCTTTTCCTTAAACACACGTTTTGTGCTACATTTTATCAACATACAAGGGCCAAAGCGAGTAGAGATATTGGATTAAAAATCAATTATTACATAAATTAATAATGTTTCTCCCTATTGCACTTCCCATTTGTTAAACTTTCAAAATGTAAAATGTAAATCTTCACATTTTAATACCTATGCACAATCAAAGATGGAAAATGGTCTACATGTGAGGGTATAATTAATACAGCCTTAAAAGATGGATTCCTAAAAGTGCGCAAAAGGGCACAGGGGATTAAGAACATTATCTCTATCATTTCTTTTCCAAACAAATCCCACAACATTTTTTTTATTTTAAAGTGCCATGTGCTTCTCAATAGTGGTTACCCACTACTGCCCGTGGTTCTCAATAAAGTGTCATGTTCTATTATTTAGCTCCACTTCTGGATTCTATTCAATAAATTAATAAATAAACTCCCTTAGGCAATTTTAAAGTGACATGTGCTCTGTTGAGATTACACTTAATCACAAGTATTTCCCATTAAAGTGCAAAATGCTATTATTCGGCCCCTCCTAGTTGAAGATTGTACTATTTCTATCATATGGGATCATACAGTATATATTACTCAATTTCTCTTTGTTTTTCTTCTAGGAGATCCCATTTCATTTGATCATCATAAAGTGCAAAGCGTTTAAATAAAGTGCTAGTGCGACATTTCATTTTACAAGGGAATATTATTCATGCAATAGTGCAATACCATCTATGATGTAATGCCCATTAATAGAAGATAGCCCTTGTTCTCTTCTAAGGTTCATTATCTCTGCTTCAGTAAAAACATATGTGTTATGCATGTATATGTATGTTCCTTATGTCTTACTCCTTGATATAAGATACATTCAAAACAGCTCAATGTTTCAATATCTATGCACGTAGAAAAAATCATACTGCACATTTAGAACTTCACATACTGTCACTCCATCATAACGTGGTTCACCTATCCATAGTTCTTTATAAATGCACAATCAGTTCTGCATCCTTGTTATGGCCCCAAGTTACTTCTGTTTCCAACAATAGTATCAGTCGGGATTCCTGTTTCCGCAGCTCACTTTCTCGATTTCCCCCTCTTGGATGGGCTTTGATGTGCTTGATGCCCCAATAAGAGAAAGTAGACAGAGATCGATTATGCATTTGGTCGAAGTGGCAGGCTACTGGGTAGGTCTTGTCCCCATTTCTGTTCGCTCTTATATGCTGTAAAATCCTTAATTTCAGCTTATTTTTTGTACTGCCTACGTATAGTTTGTTACAGACACATTTTAATACATAAATAACAAATTCCGTATTGCAGGTTATTCTTTCTCTTATTGGTACAGTGCGGCCATCTATCGCGCGGTAGTTTTTACTGTTTGTTCCATACTTGCAGGCCTTGCATGAGGTATATTTCACAAAGCATTCCTGATTCTTTGACAACCATGAACCCATTTCCTGCTGGTTCTTCCTGGGAATAAAGTGACTAGAGGTTAAAATGTCACCTAGGCAACGTACCTTCTTTGATGTAATTTGTGAGCCATTTTCAAAGATTTTTGTTAAATGTTCATCATTTCTCAGCACACACCAGTGTTTTTTGAGGACTGATGTGACGGTTGATTGTGCCAAGTTGTACTCCAAAAAGATCCTCTTAGTATCACTGTTGTTCTCTTCCTGAGACTTTTGAGGATAAAGAGATTCCTTTCTTGATTTTTCCTGTACTTTTATGAATTTTAGGCAATAGATAAAAGGTTGCCATTCTTGCATTTTCTGTACCAAGATATTTCAATACCTCTCAGTCCAATAAGCTTCTCTCAAACCAACCCTTTAATTTGTGTGTGTGTGTGTATATATATATATATATATATATATATATATATATATATATATATATATATATATATATATATATAATTACCTACTGGCGGTCGCCAGTAGGTAGTTATAGTTAGGACCGTGTTTCCATAGGAAATCTCAAAATTCTATTTTGAATAACTTTGGCGCCGGTTGACGAATCTTCGCGAAATTTTCAAAACTAATGGGGCGCTCCGCTCAGTTCCTACCCTGAAAGTTTCGGGGTGATTCGTCAAGCGGGGGCCGAGAAAAAAGGGGGGTCCCAAAACGCGTTTTCCCCATACATTTTTCCATAGGGACTTTAGTCGCAGCTACAGCCCGAACGGCTGAACAGAATTATGTGGAATTTGGCAGAGAGGTAGCCATAAGGTCCATGAAGTGCCTTTTGCAGGTTTGGTGTAAATCTGTTCAGTATTTCCTGAGAAATTAGCATTTAAATCAATATATATCTGTAAGCGTGCAGCGTGCGCGCACTGAGCAAGTCCTGTGCGCGCACCTTGCCGTGCGCGAGCGCACTTCTGATTGGTTGTTAGATGTCAGTAAACATTCGAGCGCACTTCTGATTGGTTGTTAGATGTCAGTAAACATTCGAATCGGTGGAAATCAGGAAGCGGCGGCCGCCATTTTGTCTCTCGCATAAAGAGGGGGTGAGAAACAAAGGGGGAGAACTTGAAAAGGGGGCAGAGTGGGGAGATATTGACCCACTAGGCATTGTAAGGGGGTCACAGTAGGACCTTGTAGGGCAAAAAAAAAGATTTATATTTTGAAAAAAAATATCGCCGAGTGCGCGCACCCAGCGCGCACCCGAAAATTTTTTAAAAACAAAACATTTTTTTAAAAATTCGCAATTAAGTAAAAAGATATAAGGTGGCTCTAAAAAGAGCCCTTGTGTTTATTGTGTGTTTTTTGGTACCTACAAGTAAGTACCGATGCAGAGTCTAAAGTTCAAGAGGAAGACTCTGTTGCCTTCATCAGTGAAGTGTACACCATCTCCTCTATAAATGTCTTGCATGTTGTAACGCAAGTTGTTGTGGTATATAGAACCCATACCATAGTCTCTGAGGAAAGCAGAAATAGATTTGTTGACGTGCTTCCTTGCTTTGTCAATCTGCGGACAAAATTGGTTGGACCAGTTCCACTTTTGCCTTTGGCATATGTTAGAATATACAAAGGCAGTTTGTGGAAAAAGTGACATCAATTGCACAAAGGTGTCCTTAATAAGCATTTCCAGACCTACCCCAGTTAAAGTGCCTAGGTCATTACCACCACAGTGCACAATAATAAGGTTAGGCTGTGGGAGATGTAGAAAGGTTTTCACCAAAGGCATTAATTGGTGCCACTTTAACCCTCTCTGACCAATCCATTTAATGTCTACATTTGGCAAAGCAAGGTCTCTCACCATACCTCTTTTTTCTGCAAATTCTTCACTCCAGAAGACATAGCTGTGTCCTACAATCCACACTGTCAACATCTTCCAAGGAGATCTGGATGCACTCAGGAGGTGTCTTTCAGTAGAAAGGCAATATGAAATGAAAGACAGTTGAAAAATGGGGGCACACATAGTTTTTTTTATAAAAAGAACTCATTGGCTGTTTGAAACCATTCTACACTAAAAACTAGGCTGTATGTTTAAATTTTAAAAAGCATGTTTTGTATTGGTACAGAAAAATGTGTTACCAAAGAACATTACTATGGATTGGCTGTTAGGTTTGAAAAGTCAAGCACTCTTGCTCTTTGGATATGAAACATTGTCTGCTGAACTTCTGACCTCTCTCCTCACAGCAGAGTTCCATGACCTGTTGCTATGGTAGCAGGCAGGAGACAAGTTGGGGGAAGGGTACATTTGGAAAGGGGTTGAAGTTTTCAACCAATAGAAATGTGTGATTTCATTTGAAAAAAAGTGGGAAGCACTGAGATTTGAAATTAACATGTATATGTGTGAAAAAAGAGAGGGAAACATTGCCATTTACTGGTTCTGCAGAGAGGAGAGAGGTGTAGAGCTCTGATAGTCTGTTGTTTGAGTGGCACATTTCTTTCACAAGTAACTAATTTTAAAGGTGAGTTATGAGTTTGAGAGGGGAAGTATGTGGTGATTTTTGAGAAAAATATTAGAATTGTGAATCTTCTTCAAAAGTTATGTTTTACATTTTGAGGTTTGGGAGATATTTAACTGTCTTGAACTTGTAAGATATTAAGGAGTATGTTTTCACCATAAGTTAATGTGTACTGGTAACAATGAGGAATACTGTTTTGTGCCTACCATCAAACCATGAGTCTGTGTGCAGAGAAGAATTGTTGACAGAGATTTAATTTGTGTTGCTGTTGAAAAGTAAGACTTGCAGTTGAAAGAAAAGGACAGCTTCTTTTTTAATTGTGATGGTTAGGATTTAGCAGAAATCACTTTGAAAGAAAAGAGAGGAAAATGGTAGCACATTTGAAATTAGCATTAGTTCTGTAAGAATTGCAGTCCCAGGAAAGGGGCAGCCTGTGTTTTGTGCCTACCAACACAGCATGAGTCTGTGTGCATATAGGAATTGTTGGCTGAGATTTAATTTGTGAAGTTGTTGTTCTGTAAGGATTGCAGACCCAGGAAAGGGGCAGCCTGTGCTTTGTGCCTACCAACACAGCATGAGTCTGTTTGCATATAGGAATTGTGGCCAGAGATGTATTTTGTGTTGCAGTTGTTCTGTAAAACATGCACTTGCAGGAAAGGGACAGCTTGTTTTCTTCAAATGTGGTGGTTAGCAGTCAGCAGAAATCACTAAATCGCAAATGAGAGGCAAAAGCTACAACATTTGAAACCAATAGGGTAGATTTTCAATTCAAAATAGCAAAGGCACAGGTAGTTGCCATATATTCAAAACTGAAAATAACCCTTAGCACACATGCACTGTTACATACATCCCAGCAGTCTTCATGCAGTTTTGGAAGTCTCTGTGCTCATCTGTCTTGTACCAGACAATACGCAGTCTCAAGAAACAAACTCTTGGCACACACGCAGCAGCTTCTCTCACACTCCCATGTGTAGTACTCAGGTCTGTGTGGTGTTTCAGATAGCACTGTGTAACGCAAACACATTCAACGTCATCAAGGCACATTTCGTTTGCTCTAGTGTAGTCACTCACCCAGATTGCACATGCTCATGGTATGATATAGCTGTTAGGACATGTGGTCTTTTCTGCCTCTGTGATCTAGAAGGAAAATGTGTCAGGCTGTAACAGTAATTATCACTTGTTCTACCACAGTAGTAAATGTGCTTTGAAATTGCAAATCAAATTCTGTTTTCTGCTTAGACGCACACTAGGAGGTTGTGTGCGCACAGGAATTGTGGCCAGAGATGTAATTTGTGTTGCAGTTGTTCTGTAAAACATGCACTTGCAGGAAAGGGACAGCTTGTTTTCTTCAAATGTGGTGGTTAGCACTCAGCAGAAATCACTTAATCGCAAATGGGAGGCAAAAGCTAAAACATTTGAAACCAACAGGGTAGATTTCCCTTTCAAAATAGCAAAGGCACATGTAGATGCCATATGTTCAAAACTGAAAATAACCCTTAGCACACATGCACTGTTACATACATCCCTGCAGTCTTCATGCAGTTCTGGAAGTCTCTTTGCTCATCTGTCTTGCACCAGACAATACACAGTCTCCAGAAACACACTCTTGGCACACACGCAGCAGCTTCTCCAACACTCTCATGTGTAGTAGTCCGCTCTGTGTGATGTTTCAGATAGCACTGTGTAATACAAACACATTCAACGTCACCAAGGACTCATTTACATTGATCTAGTCTAATCACTCACCCTGTAACACATGGTCATGGTCTTAAGGAGCTGTTAGGACATGTGCTGTTTTCTGCTTCTATAAATGATAAGGGAAATGTGTCAGGCTGTAACAGTAATTTGGTACTATTCTGGAACACTGTTTTGTTCCAAAAAACATAGCATGAGTCTGTGTGTATACAGGAATTGTGGGCAGAGATTTAATTTATGAAGTTGTTGTTCTGAAAGAAATGCAGTCCTAGGAAAGGGGCAGCCTGTGTTATGTGCCTAAAATGATGATATGAGTCTGTGTGCACACAGGAATTGTGGGCAGAGATTTAATTTATGAAGTTGTTGTTCAGTAAGAATTGCAGTCCTAGGAAAGGGGCAGCCTGTGTTATGTGCCTAAAATGATGGCATGAGTCTGTGTGCGCACAGGAATTGTGGGCAGAGATTTAATTTGTGAAGTTGTTGTTCAGTAAGAAATGCAGTCCCAGGAAAGGGGCAGCCTGTGTTATGTGCCTAAAATGATGGCATGAGTCTGTGTGCGCACAGGAATTGTGGGCAGAGATTTAATTTGTGAAGTTGTTGTTCAGTAAGAATTGCAGTCCCAGGAAAGGGGCAGCCTGTTGTGTTTACACAAATTATCCCTTAGCACACATGCACTGTTACATACATCCCTGCAGTCTTCATGCAGTTCTGAAAGTCTCCTTGCTCATCTCTCTTGCAGCTGACAATACATAGTCTGCAGAAACACACTCTTGGCACACACGCAGCAGCTTCTCCAACACTCCCATGCGTAGTACTCAGGTCTGTGTGTAATGCAAACACATTCAACGTCACCAAGGCCTCATTTTCTTTGCTCTACTCTAAACACTCACCCAGGTTGCAGATGCTTATGGTATGAAGTAGCTGTTAGGAAATGTGCTGTTTTCTGTCTCTGTAAACTATAAAGAAAATGTGTCAGGCTGTAACAGCAATTATCACTTGATCTACCAGAGTAGTAAATGTGCTTTGAATTTGCAAATCAAATTCTGTTTTCTGCTTAGAAGCACACCATGAGGCTGTGTGCGCACAGGAATTGTGGCCACAGATATAATTTGTGTTGCAGTTGTTCTGTAAAACATGCACTTGCAGGAAAGGGGCAGCTTGTTTTTTTTCAACTGTGGTGGTTAGCACTGTGCACAAATTAGTAAATCAGAAATGAGAGGCAAATGGAAAAACATTTGAAATTAATGAAAAGCAAAAAAAATATTTTAATGAATTATAATTACAAAAAGGAATTTTTTTTAAGTTTCTTGCAGGTATTGCTGAGCAACAGTGAGAAAATAAAAAAATGCCTTCAAGGACAAGAAAGAGGAAAGAAAAGCAACAACAAGTATATCTGGACAAAACTGGAAAAAAAAATAGGAGGAGAAGCTGGTGATGGCAAAAAGAAAAAGTCTACTGGTAAGCAGAGTAGAGATTTCTTAAAAAAGATTTTCAAAAAACAAAAAAATGGCAAAAATAAATGTAAAACAAACAGTGTTTTATGTACAAAGCAACAACAGAGTCAACAGCAAAAAACAAAAGCTAATGTACAATCAGAAGTATGTCAAACTGATTTAACACGAAAATTAGATTTTAAAAACATTCGTCGAAAAATGTTTCAGAGAAGAGTGATGTTAAATTTGCTAAAGGATGTGAAAAAATATAAGAAAAATCTAAATTTTTAAGAAAAAAAAATGTATAGAAAATATTGTAAGCAAGGCTTTGGAAATAAAAAGAAAACTTTTTATTCTAATTTTTAATAGGATGCGTAGATTAGATAAATTAGTGAATGCAATGAAGTCACAAAGCAAAAGGAAAAGAGAAGTGAAAAAAAGTAACTTTTGTAAAGTGTTCTTCGGAGAATGGAAAAACAGTTCAAGTACTGAACCATTTTTTAATGAAGAGAGTTATCTTCAAAGTAATAGTTTGTTGCATGCAGTTGACACCAATGGTAGAGCATATGAAGTTAAGGATGGTTGTGTGATGGAAAAAGAGAAAATGGTCCCAAGAAATGAGGAAGAAGTAATGGCTGCTGAGGCTATGGGGAGACGTCCAAAAGCCCCAGTGTACACTTGGAACTGTAGTAGTATTTGTACTGTGCGTCAGGAATCTATTGATAAATTACGTGACTTTCTAAGAGAATATAGTAAAAAGAGTGTAAAACAGAAGATGAAGGTGCTTCAAACACTAGATCCATGCAGAGTGAGAGAGAAAACTGGTTTGCAGGGACATTCTCTGGCTTGTCTATCTAGAAAAGTGTGTAAAAGTGTTTTTCATCATTTTAGGATGCTGGCTGTTCATCATACTGAAATGAGAAAGTTTGTGAGAACATTGTATTTTGCTAAAAGTCCAGAAGTAAAGTTAAATGAGTTGAATAATGCTCTGTTCCATGGATCTGTATCAGATGTAGTGAAGGTTACTGATGAGATTCAGTTTTGTTACTTTGGTCCAGAACAAGAAAGTGCAGAAAAGGACACAGTTAAAGAGGAACAGAATGTAGAACTCATTATTACTAAAAATTTTGAGGATGAAATGACAAAATTTACTATCATCTCTAATGAAAGACCAAATATTACTTGTATTTGTTGCCGCAGAAGCCATTATAAAATTCAAACAAGGAATGTTGATCTGTATAAAAAAAGTGAAAATGAAGATAATTATAAGTGGAAGGATTTTGCAACATATATATTTCTTGAAAATTGTTTTGAATTGGGTGAAGATCAGCGTATTTGTAAATACTGTTATAACAAGTTAGAAGAAAATAGAATGCCGACCAGAGCTGTACATAATAATTTAGAATTGGATGCTATTCCTGCCGAACTTTCTGAATTAAATACATATGAGTCTATACTCATTCAATGTGTTCATCCGTTCCAGACCATAGTACGTATGGAGCCCAAAACTGGTAAATTACCTCCTTCTGATTTACTGAGAGGTTTAAAAGGAAGAGTGGTGTATTTGCCCTTGGATTTGAAAAAAAATATGGAAACTATTGATGCAGATACTTTGGAAACTGAACCATTAGTTATTCTGGTTAATGGTGTACCTACAAAGAATAAGAAGATTTGGCAGGAGCTGGTAGATGTACGGAAAGTACAAAGAGCAAATTTATATTTGAAAAGGAATAATAAAAATGGTATGAATCAATTTATATAGATGAAGAAGAAGAAGATTTACAAGAAGACACAGAAACACCAACTGGACAAATTGAAAAAGTGGACAAGTCAAAGGAAGAAGAAATTTATGAACATTTTAGCATACATCCTCTTCATTCAAAAGAAGTTATGGGAGACACTATTGATCTGTTTCAGATGAAGAAAGCAAAAGGAACTCCCGTGAGCGTATGGGAGAAGAGCTTGGAAGCTCAATGTTTTCCTCAGCTGTTTCCTACAGGAAAAGGTGGACGATACGATGAATGCCCAGAACAGATTCCAGCTTCTGAGTATCGGACTACAAGACTATATGCTGAAGATTCAAGATTTCGTCAAAGTATTCCTTATTTGTTTCATCTTTTATTTGAAAGCGACTTGTCTGCATTATCTTATGCAGTAAATCACATTTTAAAAAGTGGAGTACATCTACATAATGTGTCTGCTAAGGATTTTATGGAGAAAGTGCAGCACCGAGATGATCATTTGGAAACACAACTGATCAATCTGATGGCTTGTCAGCGTGGGACAAATGAATATTGGTACCGACGCCATGGAGAATTAAAATGCATGTTACGGAATTTAGGAACTCCTACATGGTTTCTAACCCTAAGCTGTGCCGAGTACGCTTGGGATGATTTACTGGATTTTCTACGAGAGGCAAATTCAAACATTAAAAACATTGAATACAAGACAGCAGGAGAACTGTGCTCATTGGATCCAGTTAATGTTTGCAGATATTTCAATCATAGATTTGAGGCTATGATGTCCTTCATCTGCAATAAAAAAAATCCACCTCTTGGAGAAGTAGTGGATTTCTTTTGGAGAAAAGAGTACCAGGCAAGAGGTGCTCCTCATATTCATATGCTGTTGTGGATCAAGGATGCCCCAAAGTTTGGAACAGATGCTGATGAAGCAGTGTTATCTTTCATTGAAGAATATGCAACATGTGCTATACCTAAAAGCACAGAAGAGAAAAAGTTAAAAGAACAAGTTTTACGTTTCCAAAGTCATCGGTGTGGAAAATACTGTCGACGGAAGTACAAGACCAAAGATAAATTCTACACAAAGTGTCGATTTGGATTTCCTAGACCTGTTCTTTCAAAAGGAAGAGTCAACAGTTTTATGTCAGCTGTGCGACATACTATAACCAGAAAATCTCCCAAAAATACATACAACCTAAAAAGAAAAGAGTCGTTAAAATTTATAAATGACTTCAACCCAGTCATTTTATCCATGTGGAATGCTAACATGGATATTCAGTATGTGGCAGACAATTCTATTGCTGTTGCTCGGTATGTCACATCTTACATCACTAAATCGGAGAAAACAGAATTGAAGGAAATGTGGGAAGAGATTTCTCACGAGAAGACTGTCAGTAAGAAGCTGTACAGTTTCAGTTTAAAGATGTTATCGCATCGAGAAATTGGATCCTACGAATGCTCAGATAGGTTATCATCTGCAAGTCTTTACTCGAAATCCAGAAGAATAATTTGGGTAAGCTTAGGCCTTGCAGGAATGAGAAATCGGGTACTGAAATCTGTTGGAGAAATTGAATATTTGGCCGAGAATGACCCAGAAAGTACAGATATTTTGAAAACAAACATGTTGGACACATATTACCCAAAAAGAAGTCATCATCTTGAGAACATGTGTCTCTATGAAGTGCTGCAGAACTACATTTTTTCACGGAAAGCCACAGAAGACATCAACAATGGAAAATATAAAGTCATTGGTGAGGAAGGATGTTTGGTGAAGCAAACAAAAGGAAGTTTGATAAATCACAGGAAGCTGAGTTGCGACACTACTGACAAAAAGGAATTTTACTACTTGGCTCTTTTACAGCTGTTTATACCATGGCGTTCAGAGGACGAACTACTGGGAGAATTTCAAAGCCATGAAGATTCTTTTAATGCTAGCAAAGATAGCATAGAATGCAGTACTTTCACAACTTATGTCCAAATGTTAAATGAAGAAAATGAACAGGAAGCAAAAATTGCAGCTGAAGTAGCTAGAGACAGTTCTCAAGACAGCCAAAGTTCAGGAACACTTAGTCAAGATCCCCTAGGACAACCAATCATAGAAAATGAAGCTGCAGTAGCCATGACTGAAGTAGAAACGGCTATGAATCAAGCACAGGAAGATTCAATTGACTTACTAAATCTGGAACAACAACTGAATGAAGAACAAAAACAAATTTATGAAGAAGTCACCAAAAAAATTGATCATGGATTACTACATGAAAAGAAAGAGTGCTCATGCACATCATTTGAACCAATCAGGATGTATGTGAGTGGACAAGCTGGAACTGGTAAAAGTTTCTTAATAAAAGTCATCAGAAGCTACCTACAGCAAAAAACAGCTTCAAATTGGTCTTGTGTGGTAACTGCTCCAACTGAGTTAGCAGCCTATAACATAAAAGGAATTACCTTACATCGCTTGCTAATGTTACCAGTGGAGCATGAGAACAAAATAGAATACCACAAGCTAACTGGAGAAGCATGCTTCGAAGTTTCAAGAGTGTTGAAGAAGATGCAAGTTCTCATTATTGATGAGGTGAGCATGGTTTCAAATTTAATGCTTGCCTTTGTGCATTTAAGAATGCAACAAATTCTTAAGAGAGACTATGACGTGTTATTTGGAGGTAAACACGTCATAGTTTTTGGAGATCTTTTACAGCTCACTCCAGTTAAAGGACAACCAGTGTTTAATACTGTGACACATGAAGACACGAAGAAGTCATTAGGAAGCATTGGTAATGCAAATATTTGGTCGTTCTTTGAGTACAAAGAACTCACTACCAATATGAGACAAGCAAACGACGAAGATTATGCAAGTATTCTGAAAGATATCAGAATTGGACTACTCACAGAAGTTGGCAAAAAAGCATTACAGAGTCGGTTGCTACATAATTTATTTCCAAATGAAGAAATAGTTGCAGAGAAAATATACCACAACATTGCAGAAAAAAATACTGTAATCTGCTTAATGCCAACACTACGTGAGTGCTCAATATTCAATGAGGAACTTTTGAAATTGGAAAAGGAAGAGATTAAGAAAATGGAAGCAGAGGACAAAATTCAGCATGAAAGAATTACTTTTACATTAACAGGCAAACTGAAAAATAAATTGGATTCACTAGAGAAGAACATTTCCAAAACAGCTGGATTAGAAAAAAATCTA
This sequence comes from Triturus cristatus, assembly GCF_964204655.1. NCBI lineage: Eukaryota > Metazoa > Chordata > Amphibia > Caudata > Salamandridae > Triturus > Triturus cristatus. The sequence continues at coordinate 1,088,639,298 of NC_140582.1, read as the reverse complement.
TATGTTTGCATGAATTGTCGAGTGATTTTAAGGAGAAATTTGGATGTAGAAAAAGGTTTAGTGAATGGAGCTATGGGAAGAGTTGTGGGTTTTATTAATTATCAGAAAAAAGAAGGAATTGAATTTTTTAAAAATAAAATTTGATCAGATAGAAGAAGTTAAAGACATTTGTCGTTGTTCAGTTCGTTTCATGCTTGTGAAAGACATATGTACGTAGGAAGCAGTTTCCATTTTCTCTAGCATATGCTGTAACTATTCACAAGTCTCAAGGATTGACTGTAGATAGTGCTTTTGTAAACATTGGTTCTACTGTGTTCAAAGAAGGTATGGCATATGTTGCTTTGTCACGAGTGAAAACATTATCTGGTTTATTTATGATAGACTTTGATGACTCAAAAGTTAGTGCTGATACAAACTGTGTAAAGGAGTATAATAGATTAAGAAGAACCTATGCTCCTCATTTAGGTCAGTATCCTGTGATTGAAAAACATGTTGTTTCTCGGAAAAGGAGATTTGAAAATATCTGTAATGTGGATGAACAGAACAAAAAAAAAAGGACAGTGATGTGATAGCAAGAAAAAAGAAAAAGGACAGTGTTGAAGAGGTTGTTGGTTGCCATTTTGAAAATAGCTCTGGTGTCAACTGCTATGCAAATGTAGTGCTGAATGTTGTATTTTATCTTGAAAAGTTGCTAGAACAGATAATAGTAAATCATGGAAAAAGATTGTGTTCTCTGCTGAGTCTCCTTTATGAGAAGCTGAGTAATGATAAAACTGAAATAGAAAGTGCTACTGATGTTAGAAATCTTTTAGATGTATTTTGTGGTTCTACACAGTTTAAAGAAAATGTCCAGCAAGATGCACAGGAATTCTTAATATATATTTTGAGTGTACTTGAAGATGAAGGAGTAGAAGTAGAAAACTTATTTGGTGTCTCTTACAAATGGGAACATTGCTGTGAAAACTGTATGAACACATGTAGTAGTAATGTTGATTCAGAAAGGTTCATATTTTTACCATTACCACAAAGTAAATCAGCGACTTTTAGTAAATTAGTTAAAGATGCCAATCACAACATGGAATGTTCTGAATGTAAATCTGACATGTTTTCCACGTTATTTTTACAGAAATATGGTCAGTATGTAATTTTAATGATGCAACGTTGTAGAGCTGATGGTTCAAAATTGGATACTTTAATAAAGAAGTTTACAGGACAACAATTATCAATTTCTGGAAAAACTTTTGTTACAGTTGCAATAATTTTTCATGAAGGACCTACTGTAACTTCTGGACATTACAAAGTGTATCTTAAATGTGAAAAAAGCTGGACACTGTGTAATGATTCCCAATTGATTTTCAAGCAACGTTTGCCTTATGATTTACCCAATTCTTATTTAATTTTTCTGAAACCTAAATTTTGAAAAGTAAAAACTGCATCTGAACAAAGCATTTTTTGTAATTTTAAAGGATTATAATTGAAGATATCAATTAAAAAGGATTTTGAAATTACTATTTGGCCTAAAGGAAAAGTAATAAAAACAATTGTGGACTCCTTTGACAGAAATTATTTTGGCATGTGTGCTTTTGCGACAAGGTTTAAAGACGGTTTATCTAGAAAAATTTTATTCATCTAGAAAAGTACTTGTAATATATATGTAATATTTCTAACAAGGTATATTTTAGTGAGGAAAGTTTTAGGGCTTTTTTTAAACAATCTTTCAGATTGTTTTTTTTTTGCCCGCTGTTAAATGATGAATACAATTGTTTTCACTATTTTAAGTGAAAAATAAAAAATTCTGAAAACAGCAAAAAAAGGACAAAAATTGCTTTGTAAAATATGTAAAAACATGTAATGCTTTTTGTAATGTATGATTGAATATTAATACTTTTTTTCTTTTTTTGCAGAACTGGAAAGAAAAAAAAAAAAAAAAAAATTCTGTTCCCTTGCAAAATACTTTTTAAAAAAAAATTCAAATTTTTTTTTTTTTTTTAAAAAGTGAAAAATATTTGTATTTCTCAATCCTCCCTTTTCATGCTTCCATTTCTTCACCTCTTTTTGTACATTAAATTTAAAAAAAAAAAAAAAAAAATTCAATAAAACCTTGGGTGCGAGCAGGGTGCGCGCACCCCAAAAAAAAAAAAAAAAAAAAAATCCCCCCCAAAAATTTTTGGGGTTTAGTTTTTAAGTGGCTCTTAAAAGAGCCCTTGAGTTAATGGAGGGAAGCAGGAAGAGAAAAACGAAAAAAAAGAAAAAACATCTATGGCCTACTGCACTCATGCGCATCAAATTTTCTCTGAATGAGATCAAGACTGGTCTCACACACAGAAATAAGTTTACCGCAATCAGTGCAGCGTGTGGACAACCTCGCAAAACAAGGTGGTCCAAAACGAGGTGTGGAAGAAGGCAAAGGCACCACTGCAGAAGAAGTGCTCGGCTGAGCTGCCGAAGATGTGCTCGGCTGAGCTGCTGCAGATGTCGTCGGTTGAGCAGGTGGAGGGTTTGCTCCAGAAGCTCGACGAAAAGTCACTGGATGCATTTTGTCAACATGCCTCAACATAGTGTGAATGCTAAAAGAATACTTCTTGTTAGGATTCCCACGTGACAAGACTTTTTGACAAAGTACACATGTAACTTTAGGTGCATTTCCCTTTTTTTGTCCCTCTGGAAAAGTGAAAAACTGCCATATAAAGCTGTCTTTCTGCTTCCTGCTCCTCTGCCTCTCAAGAGTGTCCTGGTCACTGTCTGAAGATGGTTGCTGTTCAGCCATTGTCTCTCAACAACAGAATAGCTCCTTCTCCAAAGGAATCAGAACTAATAATGAGGGGAGTAGGTGTGGTTTGGGAAGAATCTGGAACTGAAAGTACTTCAAACCAATCAAAAGTGATGATTCTTGATCACATGACTTGCCATGAGGGGATTGGGTGTGGTGTTGAAACAATCAGAAACTGAAAGTAATGATAACCAATAAGAAGTGTTGTTTTATTAAGCATATAACCCGAGGTGCGCGCACTGCGCAAGCTCCGAGCGCGCACCTCGTGATTACGCATGCGCGAACGCGTAGGAGCGCATGTGCATACATCATATGCGCGTACGTAGCGCGCATACGTTGAACACGCGTATACGCGAACGTTATTGCGCGTAATTTAAGCGTATGCGGAAGTAAACCGCGTGGAGCGCGTAGGACGCACGCACGCATGCGTACGTACGTATACGTACTGGGTGCGCGCTCCCAGCGCGCACTATGACGTATATATGCGTACGTAAATAACGTACGACGGTATTCATAAAAAACTTACGAAATTGTACTAGGAGCGCGCTCAGAGCGCGCACCCCAAGAATTTATATTAAAAAAAAAAAAGTGGAGAAAAATTAATTGCAAAAATTTAAAAAAAACTGTTCAACTTTATCCTAATTGAAATTTTTTTAAAAAAGCAAAAACAAATAAAAGGATACAGATAATATATAAATCAATACATAGGAATTTTATTTTTAATATTAAAAAAAAATTTTTTAATTAAATAATTCAAAAATTAGCATTTAAAAAACCGTACAAATTCACTGAAAAAACCATAGGTTTCACACATGTTATAGTTAGCTGGACATTTCTCTCATACAAAACCAATGAAATTCCCCCGTTATAGTTAGTTCAGCTAACTATAACTCGCGCCCCCGCAATGCACTGCTGATGACGTCACATATTACATCACTCATGACATGGTCAGTGACATCACTCATGACATCACTGATGACATCTCAAATGACATCACTGATGACATCATCCTTGTGATAGAGTGGCAGACCACCTCTCACCCTAATATAACCTTTGATACACACATTCAAAAATAGAGACTAAAATTTTCAAAACAATCGACATACCAATACCAGTTACAACAACCTCTTCAGTAATTGTAAGATCCACATACACATCCACTCATTCACCAACAGTCCTGTACAGTCACTCATACATGTACTCACTCATTATATGTACTCATACACCTATACATCCTGTTACACAATGCCTCTCATCCATAGAGTTACTGACACACATAGTCACTCATGAAAATAAAGAATCAAACATACAATTACTTGCATATACAGTTATACACACACCACCACACTTACTTCTACGGGAACTTACACATACTTAGTCTTTTAAACAATCACTTATAGAAACACATACTTATTCATACAGGAACTCTTTCAATCTCTCACTCTCACATATACTCACTTATATACACCAATAGTCACATATACTAGTTTAAAACATATGTAGTTACTCATAGAGACACTATTGAGACAGTCATTCACTCACTAACACACCCATACACACACTCATCCACCCATACAGTCCTACAGACATGCTGTCTTCAACACATACAAACAGTGAGTCACTCATTCATGCACCTATGCACTACGTAATACCCCCCACCGAACCATACACACACTCACACTGATACTAACAAAACCAACTAATAACCTATATAGACACCCATGTAGCTACTCACCAACCCATGCAGCCACTTATACACAAAGTGAGAGACTGATACAGATATTTACATATTTAAACATTACTCACTAAGCCATGTATTCACTATGATACACTTAGTCAGTTATACAATCAATTTTTCAAAAACAAATCATCCATTTAGACACTTTTATACCCATTTATTCTTCCATCGACCTTGAGATATACATATATAAAACATATGTAATTTTCAGAAAAACAGACATTCACTGGATGATGTCATCAGTGATGTCATCAGTGATGTCCTTTGAGATGTCATCAGTGATGTCACTGACCATGTCATGAGTGATGTAATATGTGACGTCATCATCAGTGCATTGCGGGGGCGCGAGTTATAGTTAGCTGAACTAACTATAACGGGGGAATTTCATTGGTTTTGTATGAGAGAAATGTCCAGCTAACTATAACATGTGTGAAACCTATGGTTTTTTCAGTGAATTTGCAAGGTTTTTTAAATGCTAATTCCTAACTATAACGTGTGTGAAACCTTTGGTTTTTTCAGTGAATATATATATATATATATATATATATATATATATATATATATATTTCTCATCTCCATGTCCGTTTGAAAAGGAAGTCTTAGACTCTCACAGGGCGGTCCCCAACGTGTGGGAGACGGTCACCCGCTATACATAACTATCATTCCCAACTCCAAGGGTTAAAACCAGGCGCTTTATTAACTTTCACAAGTGGCAGGACGCCACTTTGAGCTGTTAATCTTTCTGACACATTTCAGCTCCAATTAAACCTTAATCATGGAAAAGCTTGTGGTTATACCCATTTTTCCTATGTGAAGGAATGAGATAGATAGATCAAGATAGATAGATCTATCTATCTATTTCCATTCCCCAGTTTAGGCTGAGAGCAACTTCTTTATATGGAGCACCCTACAATATCACCAACACTGAATCTCCTCGCCTCAAATGTCTCTTTTTCAAGCAGGTGTTAAGCATACGATTAGCACAGCGCAATCCACATTGAGCTAGACCGTGACAAAGCCTCTTGCCATTTTTACAGCAAGGTCTTTAAGCATAGTGCCATCCATGCCAAGCTGAGAAATTACAAAAGTATTTTATCACTCCAGGCACAGTATTACATCTAAGGATTGGTGAAATATCATACCAGGGAAATGCAGTGAAATTGACTGCCTCATAGCTCAGCAGAAGAAACCAGAGAAACCCTCCCCTACCGTTGACCTCTAATCCGAAGAAGAATATCAGCGGCGTCCCTCGAAGATCGTCCCTCATCGCAACCCTCTCTAACACATACATGACCCCACCTGGCCAACAACGTCAGATCGCATAGACTCAAGATTATCTGCTACGCCGACAACACCAAGCCCATCCTCTCGCTGAAAAATGACCCTATCACCACCAGAGCCAACTTCCACTGATGTATGAGGAATGTCACCGTGTAGATGAAGATCAACTGTCTCAAGCTCAACACGGACAAGACAGAAGTCCTCATCTTTGGGAACACCACCTCTCCATGGAATGACACATGGTTGCCTGTGTCACTCAGCCCATCCCCCACCTTGACAGACTACACCCGCAAACTCTGCATCATCAGGAACAGCAAGCAATCTATGAAGAAACAGGTAAACTCAGTCTCATCCGCCTGCTTTCACACCCTACGCATGCTCTGCAAGATCTTCAGGTGGCTCACGGTCAACATCAGAAGAACCACCATGCAGGCCCTCATCACAGGCAGGCTGGACTAAATAAACACACTATGTAGAAATCACTGCACGCCTCCTGAAGAGAATACAGACAATGCAAAACTCAGCAGCAAGACTCATCCTCTAACTCCCCAGACAAACTCATATCACACCGCATCTCAAGAAGCTACACTGGCTCTCGATCTGGAAGAGATGCCAGTACCAAATTCTGACTCACACACACAAAGCGCTGCACGAGGGACCAGCATACATCAAACGCAAGCATGACTTTCACCAACCAACCAGATACCTACGATCTGCCTCTCTCTTCCTGGCAGACCCACGCCCCCCAGATCCCCCGAAGTAACAGCGGAGGACGCACCTTCTCACACCTGGCAGCCAAGGATTGGAACAACCTTCCACAGCACATCACAATTGCCTCACCACTCCAGAAATTCAGGAGAGGGCTCAAGACCTGCCTGTCTGAATGAACAAATCACCCCAAAGCAGCTAGAAACTCCAGCGCCTTGAGACGCTCACTCGGGATTTGCTACACTTTATAAATCCTGATTGAGTGATAGACTACCCAAGCCAACCTGGAAATTATAACATCTCTCCGCCTAAACTTAGGAGCTACCCAAAGTTCCCTTGTTCCTTTTTTTAGATCATTTATACAACATTCTAGGCCTGAATAGCTGTCTTGATTTATATACACAGTCAATAAGTTACGATTTCAAAATTACTACATTCCCGGCAGTAAACTTTTATTTCAAGACAGTTTCCACATTGGGTAGGAACCAATTTTCTTGTAAAATTATATGTAGCAAGCACATTGAGAAAAAAAATGTGATCTAAATGTGTGCCTACTTACATATCCCATACACAACACATACATGTTTTATAGCCAGCCGATGTAAAGACGATGTGTGCATAAAATGCCTCGCAGCGGCATTTAGACAGCTTGAAAGTGCACCAAACGTGCCATGTAAGAGATGTAAGGGACAGAGGGGAAGCTCAGGATCACACACTCCTAATGGACAAGATGAAAATCCAAAATTCAAAATCATAATTAAAACTCAACGTTTAGATACTTTTCCGTGTTTGATGCTTGAGATGCGTTAACGCAACAGCTAAATACAGCCTTAGAAATCACGTGGAGAAGTCGTTAAGCAACTTTCACCTCATCCACAGACTGGCATTGTTGACATGCTCTGGTAACTGAAGAAACCTTCCAGGGACATAAACCCCTCACAGTCTTCCCTGGCTGCAGGTACAACAGAGCCAATGCATGCCTCACCTGCGGAACACGTTCGGTGTGGTGCTGGTACCATTAAACCAAGCTCGGGCACTCCCGAGCAACAGTCCACATCGCACACAACCGGCTGATCCTACTGTAGCCATCACTGCCACCGCACATGCCGGGTGTACAACAGTAACCTGTGAGAGTGACCGGCAAGGGTCAAACGGCACAGCATGACGGGAGGCCCATGCCCTCCAATCACTGACAAGCGTTGTGTCTGCGGGTCATGCGGCAAACGTCACCGCGGCGGCTACGTTTGTGCTAGAGTAACAACTAGAATGCTAACTTAGCTTGTGGACTATATCTGTAACCATAAAGCAGGGCTAAAGTAAAATTCAGCCCTTCGACTGAGAAGCAAGGTTAATTTGCAGAGCAAAACTGGTTCGTGATTAATAACTTTCTAAAAAAAAAAAAAAAGGATACAAATGTAGGTTTTCTGATGCTGTTTACAGCTGCAGAAGTGTGGAATGCTAAGCGCGGAGTTGTTTGCTTCCGTTAGTCATACACATTAACAATATAAATGTTGCTTTCAACTACGCAAGCCATTCACGCTGTAAGCGTGTAATGAAATAACTGTCTCATGAATCTTCAGATTTACATTGGTATTGTCCTTTTACAATACCCCAGGCTGTGAGTCTCAGAATTTAATTATTTTTTTAATTTTCTATAGGAGCGTTATTCGGAATAACAAGTTAAGAGGAATAACTTATTCCTCTTTACTTGTAGAGCAGTTTACACCTCTTACATCTGGGGTGCAGCATGAAAGGTGAACTTACAAAGTTTTTAATATATGTAATACCCAAGATAGGCTTCGACTGGGCAATATATCTATTATCAATCAATCAATCACTTTATTCAAAAGGTGTTCCATCCATAAAAGTAACAACAAATCACAATTACATTTCATTCAGTTTAAAACACACTAGGGGGTCTATAAGGATGATGCTGGGACAGGCTGCCAGTGGTGCGGCGGTCCCGCTGTGCCAATTAGGATGTGACCACCAACATGGCGGTCGCATCCTGTATATTTAACATTGTGGCGGGCGGTGCTGTATTCAGCACCCGCCACAATATCAAAAGAGCATGTTGTGCAATTGCATGCGGGGTGCCTGCCACCTTGGCCATGCAAATGTCGGGGGTACCATGGGTACCCCCCAAGTGCAGCCACCCACCCCCCCAACCTCCTGGGGGCCCGCAATGGGCCCACAAAGGCATTCTCTGCATGCTTTTCCATGGCGGAGTCTCCGCCATGGAAAGGCATGAGACCGCCATTATCGTAATATGGATGGCGGTGCCTGGAAGGCACCCCTACCATATTGCAGGTCTTTTCCGCCCGGTAGGAAATCGCGCGGATTGCCTACCGGCGGAAAACTGGCCATCGTAATATGGCGGGGGGGTAAATGTTAGGCGGGCGGACGGAAATGGCGGGTGGATCGCCACCGCCATGCGGGCTGTGGCCATCCTAATAGACCCCTAGATGTTATCAAAAAGTTAAAATTGCAAATAACATTGATTAAAATAAGATAAAGTACCATGTACCTTCACAGTAGTCAGTCAGTCAGTCAAATTCACTTTATTCGGTTATTTAAAACCATAAAAGCATACTACATTAAAATCACAATAAAAGTTTCCCTTAAAAATATTACAAAAACACGAACATCACAAAATACAGAGAAATCAGAATCTAAATCATCAAAATGAACAAGAATAAATCATTAAATTTAAAATATACTAAGTAATGGCGGTCCTTCTTTTTTTCCGTATTCTGACTGCTGCGGTCAAAAAGCTAGTTATGTTAAAGATTTCCCAAACATTGGACAACATTCGCAGATATACAAAAGCAGGTCTGGCCTGTATAAAACCTTTGCCTTTTAAAATGGGTAAAATTAACCGATTTCGGATGGACAAAAAGTGCTCACAAAATAAGATATAATGCATTGAGTCCTGAGTGGAAAAATTATCACATGTGCAAACATTCAGGTCCTTTGGCTTCTGCAATCCCATTGGTTCTGAAAGGAGTAAATGTAGTTGATTCAATCTAAATCTCACCAGGAGGAAACGATGATGGTGGTTAGTAACCATATTTAGATACGGTTCAATTGATCGTGAGGTGGATAACAGCTGATGTGCCCGCACAGGGGGCTTGGTTAATTATACAGCCTCTCTATCTATTTCTGATAATTGCAGGTACATGCTTTTAGCCCAACACATGTCCACCTTTCGCAGTTCCTCTGGGGAGCTAAATAACTCTGGTCTTCCCAAATAAGATGCGGTCCTTTTCACGTAACTTAACCAGGGGATACAATTTGCTCGGTCAAGAGCTAAACAATCGCAAATAATATCGTGGTTCATCTCGAGCTCTGGGTTTGTCCAAATGCTTATCCATTTAAGTAAAGGTGCCATACCTATAGTATCTGATAAGAAACCTAGACCTGTTTCTTGAGGGATAATATAAGTAGCTGTTGATTGTGGCACAGATAGAAGACTCTTAAACAAATTATTTTCCACTATTTGGATATCGCCCGCTTCTCTGTATCCCCAGAGACCTGAGCCATAGTTTGCTATAGCCAGGCATTTAGCCCTATAGATGTTTAACATGGAATGCATTGGCTTCGATCTCAGTCTACGTGCAAAGTCTAGGACAGCAAAGGTAGATCTAGCCATTGCATTTCTCTTGGCTCTCATTTGTGGGACCCATGTACCCTTCTCATCAAATAACACTCCTAAATATAAAAACAACGCCACCTGTGTTATTATATTCCTTTCAAAATAGTGAGTTTTATATTTCTTGGATTTCACCCCCATGATCATGGTGTGAGACTTTGAAAAATTAACATCCATATCCAAAGACTTCATAAAAACAGCAAACGATGTTAAAAGATGTTGTAGTCCAATTGCCGTTCTAGCTAAAAGGGCAGCATCATCCTCGTATAGGAGAGCTGGGATTAGCCGCTCACCTAACGAGGAATGTCCCAGCTAGCACCCATTAAAACCGTATCTAGATTATTAATATATATAGTAAATAAAAGTGGGGCTAGGATGCAACCCTGTCTCACTCCTTTGATAATGTAAATATTACGTGTAAGGTTACCTTTTTGGTCAAATTTCACCGTGGCTGTAAGATCCTGATGCAAATCCGCTAAAAAATGTACTATATTTTCATCTAGGCCTAGTTTTAGTAGCAGGTGCCACAATTTGGATCTATTAACATGATCAAATGTCGAAGAAAGATCCATAAATGCCAAGTGGAGTGAACCTTTCTTCACAACTGTGTATTTTCCAGATAATAGAAGCAAATGTAGGCACTGATCCATAGTTCCTCTCCCTTTCCTAAACCCGTGCTGTAAGTTTGAGAGGATATTAGCGTCATTGAGCCACTCTGTGAGCTTGCTTAAAACCACTCTGCCTAGAACCTTCACGGCTGAATCTATCAATTAAATTGGCCTATAGCATCGCGGGTCACCTCTGTTCCCCTTTTTTAAAACCGGCACTATAACCGATTGTGACCAAGATTGTGTTAAACCTGATTCACAGGCTTTATTAAAAACATTAGCTAATAATTTAGACCATATGGTTATATCAGCTTTGTATAGATCAGCTGGAACGCCGTCCGGACCAGGGGCTTTATTCCTTGACATTTGATCTATAGCCACTGCTATTTCCTTCTCCGTAAAAACTAGGGAATATTTCCTGCCTATATATGGTGGACACCTGAGTTCCAAATCACCCTGGTCCTCATATATATTTTTAAAATGGTTGAACCAATCCTCTTCAGGAATATTACACTCCAGCAGACTGCCTTTGTTATCCGCGAAGAATGGTCTATTCACAACATTCCAGAACTTGGCACTATTTTGTATTGCATTAATTGACATTAATTCATTCAAGGCATCATTTTTAATGTATGACTTGCATGTGTTAATAGATGATTTATACTCTTTCCTAAGGGCAACTACTATATTTTTATCTTTGGGCTGTTTTTAAAGCGGCCATCAGCTTCTGACGTGCCACTGAACATCTATGGTCAAACTACCTCTCTCCTCTATTGGGATAATTCTTGCAGTCATACGTAAGGTCTTTTGCCACCTGCAAGCAAATTTTACCATAGGCGATTAAAATCCCATTTTCTCTTGCCCCACTATTAAGACATAGCTCTATTTCCGATCCCACTTTGGTAACTAAGTTATTACAAAAATCTTCAGGGATGACCCTACACCATTTTAGTCTACGGCCCTGATCTTTATTCTTAATTACTGCTGTTGGTACCCATTTATCGGATTCCAAATTGAGCCCAATACCCCTCCCAATATCAGGTGTATGGGATTGTGGTCACTAAATTGTGAATACACAGCTGTGTAAGGTTTAACAAAGGTTTCCAGGGCAGTATTTATAAAAATATAATCAATGGTTGTGGTGGAGCAGGTAAAACGAAAATGTTGTATACCTTCTCTATTTCGCATGAAAACACTAATTACGTAATCAATTTAAATATTAACCTGTATTAATTTTTGCCGTGGTATACCATTACCTAATCAACATTACACCTTAATAAACTCAAATTACACGCGGGACTAAATGCTAATTGCATGGCAAAATAACTTTAATGACTAACGGTGGTACGCATATTAACGATAGAATGTGTTGTGATAGAAATTGCATGATTTATGTTGGTTTGTAATGGTTTGCGTTCCTGGTATGGCGGAATGGTGAGTATTATTGCTTTAAATGTTGCTATAAGCTAGGAAGATACTAATATATAAAAGGGTTAGTGTGGGTGTAAACATTAGAATCTTCATTCCAGTATATTAATTGTTTTTTATGTTTGTTTTGCTTAAGTTGGCATTCGGGCCTACTAGGCCATGATATTCAAAATGGAGTTCGGAAGTGGCCACCGTCGTGTGAGCGCGATGACTACTGCGCAGACTCGGAGGGCTCTGAAGAGCTCCAGGTGTCCCCCGATCAGGGCACAGTGTTCCTCGTCAAGGATAGGAACGTGGAGGACTGCCAAAACTCAACTAGTGTGAATTACAGACAAGACAATGGAAACCTGTCCGTAGAGGTCTACATATTGATACTTCGGACCCTTTCGCATGAGAACTGTACCAGCTAAAGAATGTCATATTCGTTTCCCTGAGAACCCAGGAACATGGGAAACATGTCCAAAATTACAAAATTGAGGGGCTTAGCCAATCGGAGTGTTTAGATTTTAAGAAATTGTTGGCGATTACTTTAGAAATCACTATAAAAGGGGAACTGTAGAAAAGGGTGTAGACTAGTGCGTTCCAGAAGGGTGTCCCGACCTTGTGTTGATCGATTTGCTTGCACGATTGCCTGGTCCTTTGGATATCTTTGGGACTGTGTCGTGCCGAGCGAAAAGGAACTTTTTCCGGACTTATTTGGGTATTAGCCTGCATTCAATTGGACAATTTCACCCGAAGAGATTTGATTAATGCAGGGCTAACAGGGTTTGAGAAATGGTCACCGATATCAAGATTTAGGTAGATATAATTGTCATGATAATTTGTGCCGAATAATCAAATTTGAATTCTATCTTGACTATCCCACAGATTATGCCAATGAAGCGAATTAATTAGATAAACTAGACATTGATTAACAGAAAATGTGTTTGTGGTTCTTTTAATAAGGTGTTGTTTTAGAGGTTCCGAAGCATTAAATGTGTTTTTGCTGGTTCTAAATCACCATCAACCAGTCCAACTAATTGGTCCATCGACCAAGTGGTAGAGTGCCTTGATGTTAAGGTTAGGATTCTATAGGTACTGATGTAAATATGTATATACTGTAATGAATTTCCTTTCCTATAGGTAATAAGGTACCCCCACATGTCAAGCGCTACAGTCCTCCTGTGTGCAGATTCGGAGTGAGACGTATGAGTGTAAGAGTGTATGAATGAATAAACTTGATGACGGGTCTGTGACGCAGGGAGGATATGAAAATTTGCCCTTTCCGCTGGAGCAGTTTTTCTGGTAGCAGAGTTATGTTTTTTTTGCATTAGTTTGGTGATTATTGCTTATTGATTTTGATTTATGTACTAACATTCTATGTTGAGTCGCGTCGCGTTCTATGTTGTTTTTAAGGACTTCCGGGATGTAGTAAGTTGGATGCCCTGTAGGTACTCGGGGAAAACGTGTGGCGATTGGAGTCTCACAACGCATTGTCTGGGTTCGATTTGATAACATCGTCACGTGTTATCGTTCAGGACATTTCTGTGTAAAAGTGCATGAGGATCTCTCGTGAAACTCTGGCCTTAATTCTCAGGAGCAGTGTAGTCTCCACATGTGTTTTATCCCCAGAGAAACGGTTAGCCTTTTTGCTTGTTAGAAGGGTAAGGTAGAGGGAAGTGCTACTTTATCGGCGAAACTGGATAATTCTGTGGAAGGGCAGAGGTAAGCACTGCTCTCAAGAAATACAGGATTCTTGTGTAATTGGACAAAACTATCTCTTCGGTTTAGTGGAACAGGCAATGGTGGTGTTTTTATGTTGTTACTAACGGATTTTGATAAAAGAAAACGTAAGCAAGGTTTGCCGATAACTTTTGTAAAGGAGGGGTCAGCAGCAGCAGGAGTAGCGAGAAATGCTGACGTCAGAAAGACCGCGCTGGGATTGGCCAGCCATTAAGAGACGAGGTTTTCACGGATTGGTGCGTTGGTTGACGCCGCGCTAGGAGTGGAGAATTGCCAGTGTGACGTAGACGCTCAGGATTGGTGCGTTAGTGTGAGTCGCACTGGGATTGGAGAATTTCAGTGTAACGTAGATGCTCCTGATTGGAAAGTTAGTGTGAGTCGCGCTACGATTAGACAGTAAACAGAATAGTCATAGAGGAGTGATTCAAGAAATCTAGCGATACAGGATAAGGAAAATGATGTATTACGATCCACCAGAGAAAGAGAAAAAGTCATGGTTTGGGAAAATCAAGAACCTATTTAAAAAGAATAAGCCAATTGTGACTAGGGAAGGACAGCTACTTCCCCCACCGAAATCACCCGTATCCTTTATGGTGGAGAAATATGGGTACCATACATGTATTTGGCTAGATAATTGGGCAAAGTATACTAAAGAAGATGGAGTTTTAGCATTTCCTGAAAGTGGTTCCTTTAGTTTGTCTGTATTAAGAAACTTAAGAGAAAGGATGATGAGATTAGAACCTAGACCTAACCAGTTTGAAGCTTTAACGGAATGGGAGAATGACATGTATGAAAGAGAACGACAGCAGAGTGGCGGAAGGTATAATTACATGTTTGGTAGACCGTGTGGACAGGAAAGTCATGATGACAGGATGAGGAGGTGGTGGAGTGCAAACATGGCTGATGGGAAACAATACAGGGTCAGAAGGTTAAAAGTATGGTGTGAATGAGTCGGAGGATGATGTGCTCGAGTAGATGTTTTATAAAAATTCTCCCCCCGTATCAACCAAACTCCACGTTACTGACGCTGAGTGTGCCAGTAAAAGAAACGTCGCGAAATAAAACTTTTGAGCAAACGCCACCGGATATAGGGAAAAATAATCCATTTAGAGAATCTGAAACAGCACAACCTGTTAGGATGGTAAATGAGAATTCAGCTGAGTTGGCTAGAACTACTCTGGAATTAACTGAGAAAATTAGGGAATTGACCAAAAATATGGAAGTCGTAACTGTTCCTGTAACGATAGGACCAGTGATGCCTGTCTTTGATAAACAGAAAGATAGTGAGCATTGTTTAACGATTCCTTACAATAGTAATAAACAAATTGAGACGGGAAAAAGAAATTCAGGAGAGAGTCCATGGGGAAAATTGGTAGGAACTTCAGGGTTAAGTACTCCTAAAAAGCTGACAATGATCAAAGTCCAGCAAGTAAAACGCTGATGACAACAGAATCGGCACCTGAGTCCCCAGAAAGAAGTATAGAGCGAGCAAGGAATGGAACAATTCCTGTAGGTCCCACTTCTGATGAACTAAGTGATTGGTTAAGGAGATAACAGCGAAAAGATGCAGAACCTCAACCTTTAGATGTGGAAAATTAAAAATAACTTTGGAGGAATTAATAGTAGGGACTATTCCAACTGAAAAATTAAAAGCATATCAGGACGAGGAATTAATGTTTCTTTGTAAAAGTATAACTTGGAGAGCGAGAAGTTTGCATGAAAAATTGGAAGAAGTAGCGAGTGAAATGGGCATTGATTTTGAGAAAATAAAATCATTACAGAAACCATATAGAGTAGATTTCTCTGAAAGGGATATTGAGAATTTGAATACTGCAGGAAGATTAACTCAAATCAAAGAACTGATTGCATTATTAAGGAAATGGGGTGATGTAGATAGATGGAAAAGTAGGTGGTTTCAGAAAAGAGACGATGCAATAGATAAGACTTTTTCAGCTTTTCCAGTGAGAGAAAAGGAGGTTGTAGTCACGGAATGCCCTATGAGGGAGATTCCAGGAGGAGGTTATATGCATGTTCCTTGGACTAGACAGGATATTTTGTCATTTACAAACGACTTCCCCAGGCTCCGGGAGAAGCCGGTGGAATGGTACCGGCAGGTAGAAAGGTTTGTCAAATTATCAAAAGTACTATGGATAGATTTGAATGGTCTGTTCGATATAATTGTGCTGGCAGATCTATGGGCGGAGTGTAAAATCACAGTAGGTTGGCCCACTCAAGAATACCCTAGGGATCCTAAAACAGTTGCCCCTGATCCAGAAGTAATGAGAAAGTATGAACAGGTAATTACTTTCTTGAAAAATAAAGTACCTCCGAAAGAAACTGATTGGGTGAAAATTGATAGAACTCACCAGGAAGTAAAATAATCGGTACATGCTTATTATGAGAAATTTCTATTGGCTTTTAAGCAATACTGCGGTGATGAGAAATTTAGTGATTTAAGTAATTTTGTATATCGGTTCGTGTATGGGTTGGGTCCTGAGGTAAGTGAATGATTAAACAGCATACGGTGGATTGGCAAAATAAAAAGATAGATGAGGTACTGAGACATGAGAAATATTTTAGTGACAAAATTGAAGCAAAGCAACGCAAGTTAAAAGAGAAGGCCATGTGGGCACAGGTTAAGGTAGCAGAAAGGCAGAAAGCCCAACTGATTGAACAGGCCAATGGCATGGGCCATGTAAGACAAAAACCTAATATTGGAAAAGGAAAGGGACAGATTAGTCTAGATGAAGCCAAAAAGAAGTGGCCATGTCATAATTGCGGAAAGGTAGAGCATTGGAAATCCGAGTGTAAATTGCCCCCAAGTGCTAATGGCGATAATGCATCATTAAATCCACAGGTGCAGAATAAGGTGAGTTGTCAACCGCCACGACAACAGCAGGTTATTGCCCAAGAGTGTCAGGTGCCAAAGCCACCTTTTCCACAGAGCGTAAACCCTCAGAGATACAGTAGAATTCTCTGAACGGGATGTTGAGAATTTGAATACTGCAGGAAGATTAACTCAAATCAAAGAACTGATTGCATTATTAAGGAAATGGGGTGATGTAGATAGATGGAAAAGTAGGTGGTTTCTGAAAAGAGACGATGCAATAGATAAGACTTTTTCAGCTTTTCCAGTGAGAGAAAAGGAGGTTGTAGTCACGGAATGCCCTATGAGGGAGATTCCAGGAGGAGGTTATGTGCATGTTCCTTGGACTAGACAGGATATTTTGTCATTTACAAACGACTTCCCCAGGCTCCGGGAGAAGCCGGTGGAATAGTACCGGCAGGTAGAAAGGTTTGTCAAATTATCAAAAGTACTATGGATAGATTTGAATGGTCTGTTCGATATAATTGTGCCGGCAGATCTATGGGCGGAGTGTAAACTCACAGTAGGTTGGCCCACTCAAGAATACCCTAGGGATCCTAAAACAGTTGCCCCTGATCCAGAAGTAATGAGAAAGTATGAACAGGTAATTACTTTCTTGAAAAATAAAGTACCTCCGAAAGAAACTGATTGGGTGAAAATTGATAGAACTCACCAGGAAGTAAAATAATCGGTACATGCTTATTGTGAGAGATTTCTATTGGCTTTTAAGCAATACAGTGGTGATGAGAAATTGAGTGATTTAAGTCATTTTGTATATCGGTTCGTGTATGGGTTGGGACCTGAGGTAAGTGAAATGATTAAACAGCATACGGTGGATTGGCAAAATAAAAAGATAGATGAGGTACTGAGACATGAGAAATATTTTAGTGACAAAATTGAAGCAAAGCAACGCAAGTTAAAAGAGAAGGCCATGTGGGCGCACGTTAAGGTAGCAGAAAGGCAGAAAGCCCAACTGATTGAACAGGCAAATGGCATGGGCCATGTAAGACAAAAACCTAATATTGGAAAAGGAAAGGGACAGATTAGTCTAGACGAAGCCAAAAAGAAGTGGCCATGTCATAATTGCGGAAAGGTAGGGCATTGGAAATCCGAGTGTAAATTGCCCCCAAGTGCTAATGGCGATAATGCATCATTAAATCCACAGGTGCAGAACGAGGTGAGTTGTCAACCGCCACGACAGCAGCAGGTTATTGCCCAACAGTGTCAGGTGCCAAAGCCACCTTTTCTGTCAGGATGTAGCTGTGGCGCCTGCCTGAACTACAGTTCCCATGACCAACGGGGCTGCGACTACATTTCCCAGGAGCCTGAGCAACCGGACAGGATATCGGGAGGCGTGGCAGCTTGGGAAGTGTTCGTGATTTTGGTGAACACTGCGGGAGCGGCTGCTCCCGTTTTCGGGCTTCCATTCTAGGCGGAGCATTTCTCGGAGGATCTGTGCAGGTTCCCAGCGTCCTGCAAGGGTATTGTCTATCGGGAGAGACCCCGTGTTTGTACTTGTTGGTTCGGAGCGGAATGCTCGAATATTTAAGGAGGAGGCAGGCTGTCTACCTTCCGAACATTTAGCAGCTGATGTTTCGTCTGTTTTCATGGCGAAGTCACAAGCCATGATTTAAAGTGTACAGGATTTCGTGTTAGGTTAGTGCAAGTGTCAGAGTGCTGGGGGAGGACGACTCCGCACTACCGACACGAAGAGGGTACGATTGTTTCTTGGATTACAAATGCCAAAGCGGACGGCGGTAGTAAATACACTACGCCCTGCCGTATTTGGCGGACAATTGAGAGGGGAGGAGTTACGTGGGCTCCAGTGTATATGAAGGAATATACACAGTGAACCTCCATATCATTTGCTTGTATCGTCTTGGTTGGAACTAAGGAACAAATTACTTAGCCCACGACTTTGGATATTTGGATACATACTATTACTTAAGTACATTACGGAAGGGTACGTGGCTTACCAGCATATAAGTGTTTTGTCCAGAAAGTAACGCACTAGTTCCTACTAATGGGGTTTTGTCTTGTATCATGTAGGATCAGGCAGACAAGGAGAGCACCATCGCTTTGAGGCTCCTTCCAGAGGCTGCTCAGGTGACCACTTCATCTTTAGCGAGACATTATTGAGAGTAGGAAATTTCTATGTATTAACCGATGTGTTTTATTTTACAGCTTCCTCTCCCTGCCGTCCCTTCCTTTCCCTTCCTGTGGTTTTTCCCCTTTGGGGTTTTTTCCCTCGCCGTATCATTCAAATACCCTGTATACATCTGTGACTCAGGGTGTTTGGAAGGTCCGGAGGTGGAGGTTATTGCTGCGATTGGATCCTGCAGAGTGACATCTTGACATTTTCCACAGAGCGTAAACCCTCAGAGATACAGTAATGAGACAGGATTCTACACCGAGGAACAGGTAACTAAGCACCGCGCGCTAGTGCTGTTTCGCAGTATTGGCTGCAACACGATGAGAGTGAGTCAGAAGAGAGTTATTGACGGTGCCGAGGAGAGGAAGAAGAGTGCGTACTTGGCGCAACACTAGAGGTAGACCAGACAGGCCCTTTTCTAGACGGAAAAGTAAATGATGAAAATATTACTTTCCTAGTGGATACTGATGCTACTCGTTCAACTGTTAGATCAGCTGACGTCAAAAATCTTCCTCTCTCGGATGACACAATCCAAGTAATTGGAGTCTCAAACAGACAGATAAAAACGTATCTTACTGAACCAGTTAAAGTTAAAATAGGGACATTTTCTGACATGCACCGTTTTGTCGTGTGCGATACCAGCCCTGTAAATTTGTTAGAGAGGGATTTGTTGTGTAAAATGAATTGCACGATTTTCTGTACTCCGGATGGCATAGCTTTTGAAACTACTGATGAGGATGTACTGTATAAAATGACCATGGCCAATATGGAACCCTAAGTTACTGGGACATTTGTTGTATTTGACCCAGAAGAATTGCCTCAGGAATTGAAGAAAACAGTGAAACCCGAGGTGTGGGATTTCACAGGAGAAGACATGGGATTGATGAGAAACGTAGATCCCGTAAAAATAACTGTAAAAGAAGGAATAAGTTACCCAAATATTCCCCAGTATAAATTGACACCCGAAATAATTACAGGAGTGACTCCTATCGTAGACAAAATGATTGAACAAGGCATTTTGAAAGAGATTATGAGTAGTCCATGTAAGTCACCAATCACGGGTCTGAAAAAGCCTAACGGAACTTTCAGGATAGTACAAGACCTGAGAAAAGTGAACAAAATGGTTGTACCATGTTGTCCCATTGTACCAAACCCTTCAGTGATCCTATATCAGATTCCTCATGATGCAGAATGGTACACAGTCATTGACCTGTGTCATGCTTTCTTTTCCATCCCATTGCACCCTGACAGCCAACAGATTTTTGCGTTCTGGTTCGGCGAACGTACTTTGGCATGGTGCCGAATCCCACAGGGGTATACAGAAAGTCCATCGATATTCAATCCGATTTTGAAGAAATCACTGGAAGATTTAAAAATGCCCGAAAGCTCAGTACTAGTTCAATACATCGATGACCTACTGGTGGCATCGAGAACCCGAGAAGCCTGTGTGGTAGATACGGTTGCATTACTGAATAATTTGGCGGATTGAGGACTTAAGGTATCCCCATCGAAATTACAATTTTGCAAAAAGGAAGTAAAATATTTAGGCCATAAAATTGAGAAAGGGCTGAGAAAAGTGACTACAGACAGGATCAGAATAATCAAGGGAATGAGAGCACCAATGACTCAAAGAGAAGTGAGAATGTTTCTTGGAATGGTTGAATACTGCCGTCAGTGGATCAGCAACTTTTCACTGATTGCAAAGCCTTTGGTGCGATTGGCGAAGAGTGATGTGAAAGACCCCCTTGAATTGAACAAGGAAGAGTTGAAGGCTTTTAAACAATTAAGAGACAGCTTGTGTGAAGTCCCAGCTCTTGGAATGCCTGACTATGAAAAAGAGTTTGAGCTCTACTGCAGTGAGAAAGATGGGTGTGCGCTTTCCGTGTTGGTACAGAAACATGGAAAATGTATGACGCATAGTCGTCTAACTAAGTATGAGAAGGTCATTTTGGGTGCAACGAATGTGAGCCTTGTGAGGTGTCTCAATGTAAACCCCTCAATGTTGTTGACTGATACTGTAAATGTGGAAGCGAAGGATGACGTGGATCGTGATTGTTTGGAAGTGCTTGACGTTTGTACCAAGCCGCGTCCTGACATAAAAGATGTGCCATTGAAAGAAAGTGATTATGTGATGTTTGTGGATGGGTCATGTTTGAGAACAGAAGAAGGAATTTTGAGTGCAGAATACGCAGTGTGTACTGTGGCGGCTGTATTGGAGGCGTCTTGTCTGAGAGGAGTGAGATCAGCTCAGGTTGCTGAACTGTTTGCGTTAACGAGAGCATGCAAAGTGGGAAAGAATCTGAGAGTCACTGTGATGACTGATAATCAGTAGGGATTCGTAGTTGTGCATGATTTTGGGCAGATTTGGTCCCAAAGAGGGTTCTTGACATCGAGTGAACCTCCTATAAGGAATGCTGAAGTGGTTGGGAAGCTGCTTGAGGCGATACAGCTGCCTAAACAATTGGCAGTAGTGAAGTGTGCTGCTCATTCGAAGAGTGCTGATTACGTATCGGCTGGGAATGAATTTGCAAATGACATGGTGCAATATTGTGCGCACAACCAAAATTCGGTAAATCGAAACCGGGAAAAGGAAATGAACTCATGTCCCTTACTTTTAACTAACACGGTGAACACGTGGGAAGAGGTGAGGCAGTTACAGGAAGAGGCAGGAGATGAGGAAAAAAAACTGTGGATAAAATCAGGATGTGCACCACGAGAGGCAGACAGAGTTTGGGTTTATCGGGATGGAAGACCAGTAATGCCTGATAGCATGATCTCTACAATGGCACGAATGTACCATGGACAAGCACATGTGGGTTGGGATGCTATGATCAGACTTTTCAAACAGACATGGTATAATGCCAAATTCTGGCTTGTAGCTGAGAGCCTTTGTCAAAGATGTCTCATATGTCAGCAATACAATCCAGGAGAAAAACAGTGGTGAGCTTGGGAACAATAGGACGGGAGGGAGGTCCTTTCACCAGAATGCAGATTGATTTAATTGAAATGACTCCATGTAATCGGCTAAGGTATGTTCTAGTAGTTGTTTGCCTGTTTTCACGCTGGGTGGAAGCGTACCCAACTAGAAGGAGTGACGGGGTTACAGTAGCTAATCTCTTATTGAGAGAATTAATTCCTAGGTTTGGTTTTCCAGTGACGATTGAATCAGATAGAGGAAAGCATTTTCAGAATGAAATCATGAAATGGATTTGTGAAGCATTGAATGTACAACAGAAACTGTATTGTGCCTACCGTTCAGAGGCTTCTGGAGTAGTGGAACAAATGAATGGCACCATTAAAAACAGATTGGGAAAGATGTGTTTGGCCACAGGGTTAAAATGGCCCGATGTCTTGCCTCTAGTACTTATGACTATTAGATCTATTCCTGATAGAAATACTGGACTGAGTCCCCATGATATTGTTATGGGTAGAACGATGAGACATGTTTTCATTCCTGTCAACAAACTACTGCCTATATCTGATGACTTTGTGTTGGATTATTGCAAGGGGTTGGCTGATTCCGTTCATCCTGTGTTTCATCAGGTTGGATCGAATGCAACCACCCTTGAAAAGCAGCCAGCTCATGATTTAAGTACAGGAGACTGGGTGAGAATCAAAGTGCATAGAAGAAGGAATTGTCTGATCCGACATTGGGGAAAACCACGTCAAGTGATTTTGACCACGACAACGGCTGTGAAATGTGCCAGAATAAAGAATTGGATTCATGCGAGTCATACTCTCCGAATCGCGAGTCCTGCAGGTAGACCTGAAGAAGAATACCTGGAAGAGTCCGATACCAATTCTGAGTCAGAATCCGAAGAAACCAGAACAAGACCAACTCCAAGGAGAGGAGAGCTGGATCCAAGCCAGGTTACAGAACCAGAGAATTTTCCATTAGGAAGACGATTGGAGATTTCTGATACTAGCTCTGAGTCAGATACCGAACAGGTGAGAGTACGGGAAAACGTAAAAGAAAATATTGAAGAGACTGTCACAGAAATTCTTGATTAAGAAGCCCCACATGCAAGCACAAGAGAAATTCCACCTGAGGTCATAGAAGTAGAAGGTGAGGAATTAGATACAGAGAGTGAGGGTAAGAATGTTGCGGAAGACCCCAGAGGAGGCATAGGGAAAACACACATCCAGGTAGAAGAAGGGACAGTTACTCAGCAGGAAGATTGTGTGGAAGAAACACGAGGAGGGACAACTGTAGACAGGAAACAGGAAGTTGTAGGAGAAAAGTCGAAAGAAGGTAAAGGTCACCTTGAGACCGAATCTGAAGAAAGCGAAGGAGAAGCACCAGAAGGACGAGTCTTCAGGAAGAGAGCTTGGAAAACCGAGCGAGGTGAGAAGGGAAATAAGTTGAAAAGGCCAGCAAAAGAAGAAATTTGGCCAAACAAAATAAAGAGACTGAGGTATCGATTAACGAGAGTAAAAGCAGACAAAGCAGAACAAGTAAATGAGGTGTCTAGCCAAGAAAAATCAGAAGACCTTGATCTGACACAAGTGAAGAAAGAAAAACTAATTAAGAGACCCAACCAGAAGTATAAGTCACCAGAGTGGACGTATGTGGCACTTCCTGAAGTACAAGAGGAAGCAGACAGTCAAGAAAGTCTAGGTGTGATATCTTGTCTGATATCGGAGAAGAAACGGATGTTCAGGAAATTCTGAATCAAGATTGTGAAACCGAGAACAACGACGATCAAATGCCAGACTGAAGTGGCAAAAGGAGGTACAGAGAGATTAAATTACCGGATAAGATCTATAACCGAAAAGTACCAAGTAGGCGCTTAGATCCTTGGGTTTAGACCAAGTTAGTTGTAGATAAAAGAGGCTAAGTCAAAAGACACTGGTCATTTCCGAAATGTCAAACACAGAAGGTAGAAAATCTACGTGTGTGTTCCTTCGAAGATGGTGCAAGGTGTGTTGTTGTTGTACAGGATTACTGATGCTTCTGTGGAGTGTATTATGCGGTAAAAAAAACAATGGTTCGGGTGTGGCCAAAAGGTCCAATAATAAAGTGATCCTAAGGAGAGCACTTATGATTAGAGAGTTGAAGATTAATTACTTTAAAGGAGCAAAAAAATTAATAATGTACATAGGGACATAAGTCAGTTCATGTGAAACATTTATTTCCGCAACAATAGAATTCGGGTGCTCACACAATAAGTGAAAGAGGCGCTACGTGCAGAGTGATGGTGAAGTTTAAAATAACGGCATCGCATTGACAACAATAGTATAAAACTCCTCAAGCATCTCGCGGACAGCCCAAGCAGCATGACGCGCTGAGCTCCTCTCCCAAGACTTTCCAAATATAAACTGGGACTGACTTTAACTAAACATATTGGCAGCAAATCGTTAAGCGCAACTTATACAGCTGACCCTGCCCTTCAAGTTTACTCGTGCTCGTACCTTCAGCTAATTAATCTGGGTGAACTCGTCTACCATCAGCTGTTTTCTGAAGCCCTCAATTGCTCTTCCTTGCGCTACGAATAATTGCATCAATTCAGCTTGCTCACCCGTTATATGTCCTGATGATGATCTCGAACAGTTGAGATCGAAAAGCCCTTGGCCCTTTACAACAAAAACCTCTTCCTATTCTATAAAAGTTGCTTGAGGAGTTTTATACTATTGTCAATGCGATGCCGTTATTTTAAACTTCACCATCACTCTGTATGTCACGCCTCTTTCACTTATTGTGTGAGCACCTGAATTCTATTGTGCGGAAATAAATGTTTCACATGAACTGACTTATGTCCCTATGTACATTATTAATTTTTTTGCTCCTTTAAAGTAATTAATCTTCAACTCTCTACTCATAAGTGCTCTCCTTAGGATCACTTTATTATTGGACCTTTTGGCCACACCCGAACCATTGTTTTTTTACCGCATATTTCACCCCAGGTTCACGTATTGGGGTACCCTTGTTTTTCTTAAAATCTGTGGAGTGTATTGGCTTTAATAATTTCATGTAAAGTAACGTTCAAAATGGTAGAGGGTCATACGGAGAACAAGACTAATATAGAAAAGATTCATGATACTCACGTAACTAGATTGATAGATAGGACTGATCTGCATAAGGATAGATCTATAACAGAATTTTCTAATAATGTTTTTTCAAAATTATTGTATGAATATGTGAAAACTATGGACGTTAGAGATTGTTATGTTTGCATGCAGTTACCTGCATCGGTGTCTGAAGGTGTTACATATCACCACCTTCCTGTGACATATGGAATAACCTGTAGTGTGCTGGCAAGTTTGTTTTGTAAGACAGGAAAATTAGAATACTATTTCTCTGACGCAGATAACATTTTTTCACAAGTACCTGTAGTTCCTGAATTGAATAAGATAAAACCTGGTAAGACTTTAGGTGAATATTTCTCAGAAACAAGAGAATTGACATTAGAAGCAGTGTTTAAGAATAATCTTACTTGTAGTCTGAAGAAGGAAGAAAATACCTTCTTGGATATGGTGGAAGAGAGGAGAATCAAGATGCAAAGAAAGATACCTGAGGGAAAAGGAGAAAAGACAGTTTGGGATGTAGAAAACGAGAAACATTTAAAAGGAGAAACCAGTCCCACAATGGCTTTAGATTGGCCTCAGAGAGGAAAATTGTGTATCAGAAGAAATGAAACTGTGTATGATAATTATTTTATTGGTGCAGGTGAATGCCATGATACATATAGAATCATGGGAGGATGGGGATTTAAAGGAGAGAACGATCTGGTATTCCTTGGATTATATTTCATCTGCGGGACCAAAGCTTATTATTGATTGCCGGACCATTGGTATGGCACATGTTATTTAGGCCTGGTCTTCCCAAAGATATTTCATGTGGGAAGGGGAAAAGATGGTGTGCATGAGATAGGTAGACAACTAACACGTAGAAGGAGGGAAAGTTGGTCGGAAATTGTAGGGGATATTTTTGGAGCACTGATACCAGCCGTTGGAATATCTCTGAATGCACATAAAATTAGAAAATTGTCTACAGTAGTGGATCGCTTATCGACAAGCACTGCTGGATGGTTCTTACTGGTAAATACCAAAATGGTTGCCATGAGAGCCATGGTTATGAAAAATAGACTTGCTCTTGATAATATTTTGGCAAAAGAGGGAGGAGTCTATGGAATGCTGAAAGTGCAACATTGTTGTACTTATATTCCTGACGAGAGTCAAGATTTAAAGAAATATATTAAAAATATAACAGACTTGCATGAGGAAATTGTTCCATTGGAGGTTGAAAGTGTTTGGGAGAAGATTGGAAAAGGGTTTTTTACTATCAAAAGCTTCTTAGTAAAATTATGTAGTTCATTTGTAGGGAAGATTCTAATTCCAGTAACTTGTGTGGTAATACTAGTATTAATTCTGAAATTAGGGTGTGTGTGTATAAAAAGAAGAAACTTAAAAAATAAAATAAAAGAGAAGTCGCTAAGAAAAGAGAGAAAGAAAGAAAGGAAAGAGAAATGGGAGATATAGAACTGGAAGAATGGAAAGAAAATATGTATAAGAAAACAAGAGAGGATGAGATGGGGGAAACAATGATGTGACATAACCAAATGTAAGAGAACTGAGAATTCATTTCCGTAAATTTTTAACTAAAATTTAGTGGGATTTGTGGTGATATTAAAAATCACCAAAGGGGGGATTGGTGGAGCAGGTAGAACGAAAATTTTGTATACCTTCTCTATTTTGCATGAAAACACTAATTACGTAATCAATTTAAATATTAACCTGTATTAATTTTTGCCGTGGTATACCTAATCAACATTACACCTTAATAAACTCAAATTACACGCGGGACTAAATGCTAATTGCATGGCAAAATAACTTTAATGACTATCGGTGGTACGCATATTAACGATAGAATGTGATGTGATAGAAATTGCATGATTTATGTTGGTTTGTAATGGTTTGCGTTCCTGGTATGGCGGAATGGTGAGTATTATTGCTTTAAATGTTGCTATAAGCTAGGAAGATACTAATATATAAAAGGGTTAGTGTGGGTGTAAACATTAGAATCTTCATTCCAGTATATTAACCCCTTCGGTGCTCATGACGGAACGGTTCCGTCATGAGCCACGGTTGAGCTGTGCTCATGACGGAACCGTTCCGTCATGACCACGCCCGCGCAAGAAACCGTCAGCACAGCGGCGGAATTTGCGCAGCATGGAAGGGGTTAATTATTTTTTATGTTTGTTTTGCTTAAGTTGGCATTCGGGCCTACTAGGCCATGATATTCAAAATGGAGTTCGGAAGTGGCCACCGTCGTGTGAGCGCGATGACTACTGCGCAGACTCGGAGGGCTCTGAAGAGCTCCAGGTGTCCCCCGATCAGGGCACAGTGTTCCTCGTCAAGGATAGGAACGTGGAGGACTGCCAAAACTCAACTAGTGTGAATTACAGACAAGACAATGGAAACCTGTCCGTAGAGGTCTACATATTGATACTTCGGACCCTTTCGCATGAGAACTGTACCAGCTAAAGAATGTCATATTCGTTTCCCTGAGAACCCAGGAACATGGGAAACATGTCCAAAATTACAAAATTGAGGGGCTTAGCCAATCGGAGTGTTTAGATTTTAGAAATTGTTGCCGATTACCTTTGAAATCACTATGAAAGGGGAACTGTAGAAAAGGGTGTAGACTAGTGCGTTCCAGAAGGGTGTCCCGAAATTGTGTTGATCGATTTGCTTGCACGATTGCCTGGTCCTTTGGATATCTTTGGGACTGTGTCGTGCCGAGCGAAAAGGAACGTTTTCCGGACTTATTTGGGTATTACGTAATATTGAGAAAATGGTTCTGTCGGGTTTCAAAGTAATTCAAAAAATGCGCATTAACATGTCACTAGAGTATCTCAGAATGCCTAGATAAAGATAATACCTTTATAAACAATAAAGCACAAAACTCAGATTGCTGTATAGTGCGTACGTTTTATCCAAATGTTAGCATTCACATTCATTACACATACATTGAGGGCTGTCAATAAGATAAACAATTGGTGAATAAGGTGGTAGTGACATTGGTGCTCAGTGAACAGTGCAATATATACAGGGTGGTAAAGGTATTTACATGTGGGTAATGGGCCGGAGAATACAAAGGAAAAACAATGGGGCTGTCGGAAGGTGATTCTTTCCTTGGGCAGCACCTTGGGATGATCCGGGCCTAGTGTGGTTGTCGACGTTTCGACCCTGTTATGCTCCCTTAGGTAGTCAAGAGCGGGTCTACTTCAGGACTGGAGTGGGGGTGGGGGATCAGCCCTCTATTTGCAGCGAAGAGATAGGACGATTGCCTACGCTCTCCCGTCGAGCTCCGTATTCACTTACAGCCGCCTCTCAAGATCACCACCGCCAGTGGTTTCATTAATCGTACCACTTGTACTTGTTCCAGGATCCTCCCTGGGCCTTTTAGGGCTGTTCCCCCACCCCCACTTCAGTCCTGAAGAAGACCCGCTCTTTATCTAGGCATTCTGAGATACTCTAGTGACATGTTAATGCGCATTTTTTTAATTACTTTGAAACCCGACAGGACCATTTTCTCAATATCACGTTATACCAGGTTCTGAGGGACACAGGGTCGCCCCATTTTTTGTATAATTATTATTTGGGTATTAGCCTGCATTCGATTGGACAATTTCACCCGAAGAGATTTGATTTATGCAGGGCTAACAGGGTTTGAGAAATGGTCACCGATATCAAGATTTAGGTGAATATAATTGTCATGATAATTTGTGCCGAATAATCAAATTTGAATTCTATCTTGACTATCCCACAGATTATGCCAATGAAGCGAATTAATTAGATAAATTAAACATTGATTAACAGAAAATGTGTTTGTGGTTCTTTTAATAAGGTGTTGTTTTAGAGGTTCTGAAGCTTTAAATGTGTTTTAGCTGGTTCTAAATCACCATCAACCAGTCCAACTAATTGGTCCGTCGACCAAGTGGTGGAGTGACTTGATGGTAAGGTTAGGATTCTATAGGTACTGATGTAAATATGTATATACTGTAATGAATTTCCTTTCCTATAGGTAATAAGGTACCCCCACATGTCCAGCGCTTCTGTCCTCCTGTGTGCAGATTCAGAGTGAGATGTATGAGTGTTGGTGTTATGGGCCCCACCAATGAAAGAGTGTATGAATGATTAAACGTGATGACGGGTCTGTGACGCAGGGAGGATATGTAAATTTGACCTTTCCGCTGGAGCAGTTGTATGCATTTCCCTACCTTTAAAGGCTGGAATAGCAACCGTATCGCATAGATCATTCGGATATTAAAGACCCAAATCTGCAAGGGTTTGTTCCAAAAATTCTCCTTACAGTGTGTGTTCGAAATGTGCATCTGAATACAAGCCAGGCCCTAAGCTATTGGTAACATAACAGCTCTTGGAACATAAATGTATATTAAAATCCCCTAAAATAACAACCGAAAAAGATGTGATTTGTTGCTCCTTATAACTTTCCGAATAGATTTTAAGACTAGACAAATGTTCAATAACTGTGGTTTGAGTAAATGAATTACAGAAGTTAACAATTAAAACTTTAGTTGAGTTGGCGGGTATAATTTCAACAGCTAAACAATTTACTAGCCCTGTTTCCAGTTTTCGGCGAGTACCTGTAACCTTGAGGGATATTAAAGTAATCAAACCCCCTTTTGGTCTTCCTACTTCTGAGGTCCTCGCTGGTTCAAAATCGGTAGTGTAGCCATCCAACCAGAGGGTATTACCCACTTCCCAAGATTCTTGAAGCCCAAAAATCTCATATTCCATTAAGAAATTATTCAATATAGCATCCTCCATTTTATTTCTCAGCCCTGCAATGTTCCAGCTAAGTATTTTAACTGAACCTACTACAGTGGGCTTGATTACTTGTGTAATGTTTATTGTGGGCTCCCGTTGTATACCCTCCTCCCTCCCCTGAACAAGAGGGACGGTGGTTAGTCAATCATTGCCGTCCAACTCTCTCAATATTTCAAATCGATTTGTTATTTCTACCCCACTAGTAGCTGGGCTTTTCCCTACGGTGCCCCCCACAGTTAAAAGAGTTATAGGGGTCCCACTCATGAGGGAGGGATTTCCACTCGACTTTGGTCTGATACCCACTCTATGCCTTTTTTCTCTCCATTGTGGCCCTAAAGGGGGAGATAAACAGTTAGCCCTCTCAACCACTTTGGGAGGATAAAAAAAACCCAGAGGAAATGCTTTTATTCCCACTATGTCACCACCCTGAGCGGTCTCAAAAAGTCAACCTGCTACATCCTTCATATCAAAATTTACAACAACGCAATCTCCATCAATATGTTTGTGACGGTGGCCAACCCAGTCAACCCGTCTGGCCATTATAATGTGAGATGACGCATTCAGGCCCCCCTCAGAGTGTCTAGAACACCAAGATTTGACTATGCTTATTAACTGTCTTGTTGTTTCACCAACATTCATCTTAAGAGGGGGTACCCCAGTTAGTACTGCTACCAAAGGTGGGGCCTCCGGGGGTAGATGGAGCCTTACATGATTATTCATACCAATCAGGTTGGTTGTGCTAGTCCTGGTCCTAACATCAGCTCTCCCGTGAGCTCCAGCATTATTCAGCTGATTAGGATCTGTTTTGGGGCCCTGGGCGGGTTCATTAAGCTTCTGGGGGCCAAGACCAGAAGTACTAGCAGCATTTTCCCCGGTGGCAAACACCCTATCTTCATTTGGATTGATATTTTTACAAGAAGTTATCCAATTTCCATTCTCGCCCTTCTCCTTCTCAATAGTATTAGGACAGGCCACCCCTCCCATTTTCTCTCAAAATGTAACAGCTTCTTCATAATCCCATATTTCATATAATTAATTAATTCCACTTTCAATGTCTCAAATAAAGTGTCAATATGGGTTAGAAATATATCCGTAGCAGTAGTTCCCAAGTGAGCGGGCTGCCTTTCTTCCATATTCCAGTGACTTCCGAGTCCCTCCTGGGAGACAAATATCCTTTTTGTACAAGCCTCCCATGGGTCTTTTTTTCCAAAGGTGCGTATAGTTCCCTTGCTGAGGACACAGGTATACTTTCACCAATCCCCAGAGACGTTTTCTGGCCTGAATTTGGTATAGCTTCATTTTCATGAGTAGAACCATCGCCCCCTGCTGTAGTTTCATTAACAATGTCAGTTCCTGAGATGTGTGAGGCTGCCAAGGGGGGGATATTTCCAACCGTAATCGCCTCACCCATACCCAGCTGGGCTTCTACATTGTGGATCTCTGTGGTAATTGCCCCCACTGCACTAGTTAGGTAAGACATTATGGAGGCACAATTCCGTGGGATCTTGGCTTTGGTTTTTGGCAGAATGTCAAAACAAGGCAATTTACGCGTATCCATATTGGCTTCTACGCATCAGAGGGGTTGCCCAGCCCAGCCTCTGTCAGTCGCTGACGGGCCCGCCCTTTCCCAGGGCACGCCCGCGTGTGTCTCATGCTGCGGGAGCCCTGCTGAGTTTTTAAAGGGCCTCCAGGCGCGTGTTGCGGGCGTTGGTAGCAGCCGCAAGGGAGCCTGGGACTTTGAGTCCTGTCCCGCTCCTGCTCCCCCTTCCAATGGTGGCGGCAACAGAGTTTACAGGGCTTCACGCGCCGCGAGAGCCCTGCTGAGTTTTTAAAGCGCCTCCGGGCATGTGATGCAGGCGTCTGTGGCGGTAGCAGCTGCAAGGGAGCCTGGGACCTTGCTTGAGTCCTGTCCCGCTCCTGCTCCCCCTTCCAATGGTGGTGGCAACAAAGTTTACAGGGCTTCCTGTGCTGCGGGAGCCCTGCTGAGTTTTTAAAGCACCTCCGGGCACGTGATGCAGGCGTCGGCGGCGGTAGCAGCCGCAAGGGAGCCTGGGACCTTGAGTCCTGTCCTGCTCCTGCTCTCCCTTCCAATGGTGATGGCAACAAAGTTTACAGGGCTTCCCGCGCTGCAGGAGCCCTGCTGAGTTTTTAAAGCACCTCTGGGCGCATGATGCGGGCGTCGGCGGCAGTAGCAGCCGCAAGGGAGCCTGGGACCTGAGTCCCGTCCCGCTCCTGCTCCCCCTTCCAATGGTGGTGGCAACAAAGTTTACAGGGCTTAGCCCTGATGAGTTTTTAAAGCGCCTCCGGGTGCGTGATGAGGGCGTCGGCGGCGGTAGCAGCTGCAAGGGAGCCTGGGACCTTGCTTGAGTCCTGTCCCGCTCCTGCTTCCCCTTCCAATGGTGGTGGCAACAAAGTTTACAGGGCTTCTGTAGAGATGTGAGGTGGTCTAGTGGTTTGAGGGTGGAGTGTCGTGGGAGGAGGAAGAGGAGGACTGGCCGGCAGGAAGGGGCGGAGCGGAGCTGAGGGACGGCAGTGAGAGTAGGGACATGCCTGTGACCGGTTGCGAATAAAGAGTGCAACGAGAACCCATCGTGTCTGTCGTTATTGGAAGCGGCAGAGACACGACAGCTGGCGACGAGAGTGGGATGGAGCTGAATGCTCTCCCAAAACGCTGACGTGCAACCGAGACTGCCGGAGGGCTAGACGCGGGAGAAGACGGCGGGAGCACCGCCGCACACAGAACGCACCCGAGCGTGAAGAGAGCCCAGCAGGGTGAGGAGCGAGAGCGCGGAACACACCCTGCATCAGAAGAGGGCCAGCGCTCGAAGTAAAGGGAAGAAGCTGACGACGCTGGCACACGCGTCTCAAGGTGAGAACCAAGCGTGAGGATTCTTCACTTACCCCGTTGCGAAGCCCCCGAGTGAAGCGGAGGACGTGAGGAGGCTGAATGAGCAGGTCACAGACCGGGAATGAGTGAAGCCTCACAGTGACAACAGCACGTGTGAAGCCCCATGCATGTTACCAGCCCGGCGGCCATCTTGAAGTCAGGCGAAGTGCAAGACGTCCCATTCAAGTATACCCGGCGGCCATTTTGAAGTCAGGCGCCATAAGAAATAAACAAGCACAAGCAAAAGCAAAGCCCCACACGAGTAGAAAAGGGGCAGATAACTCAAAAAAAAAATAAAAAAAGGCGAGAAGACAGGAAAGAACAACTAGACAAGCATCTAACGAACAAACAAAGGGAAAAACAAGTGTTCAGAGTAGACTTAGCTTCACGTGAAACACGATGTCGCAACAGGGATCCCCAGTCCGCCAAGAAGCGAAACCAATCGTCATGGGGCTGTCGCATCTGCGCCCTCCAGAACCCCTGGCGCTCGTGGTCGGAAGTAGCATGGGCCCTCGCTGGGAAGAGTGGATCGAAGATTTCGAGGACTATATCAAAGGCTCCAAGGTAATGGGGGATGAGGACCAACTGATCGCACTTCGAAATCTCGTGGGGAAGGATATCAGCAAGATGATAAAAGAAATCCCTACCGCAGATGCGGGAACATATGCCAAGGTGCGAGAGGCCCTGGATAAGAAGTTCTTGCACAAGAAGAATGTGGACTACGAACGGTATGTGTTTCAGCGAGCGCGACAGGAGAAAGATGAGGTAATGGGCTCGTACATAACGCGACTACGGCGATTGGCGCGCCACTGCAACTTTGAAACATTCTCGACAGATGATGCAATACGGCTGCGCGTGATCGACGGCTGTCAGTCAGAGTCCCTTCGCGGGAAATTACTGAAGAAAAGCCACACCTTAGATGAAATCGAGGAACTCACGAGACTACACGACCAAACAGAGGAACAGGCCAAGACCATGGAGGCAGGGCGTACGGAGCGCAAGGAGCTAGTTTGTCAAGTACACACCGAACGCTCCCGCCGGGGATCGAGAGAACGAGAGCGGCACGCCCGACCGCCGTCGAGGCACCGCCGCCCTGGACATCGGCGGCCAGACTCGGGAAGGAGGAGCAGACGCCAGGACCACGGGAAGAAGACGCCAGTGCGAAGGTGCTATAGATGTGGGTATGACTTCCCACACAGCGGAGCATGCCCCGCCTTAGGGCAGCAGTGCCACAAGTGTGGCCGGAGTAATCATTTTGAGACCATGTGCGGGGAGTACCGCCGTGAGAAAGACAAAAATACAACAAGGATGCCAAGAGGTGAAACGCGCCGACACCATGCGCGAGCAGTACATGACCGTCGGAAGTCATCGTCCAAATCCTCCCAGTCTAGCAGGGAGTCACGATCCTCAAGGTGGTCGAGAAGGTCACCGTCTAGAGACTCTGGTTCACCGTCAAGCGAACGAGAGTATTCCGTGGAATATGCAAACATGATTGCTGATCCAGACCAGCTGAAGAAATACCCTCGACTGGACATCAGTGTGGGCACACATCACACAAAGTTTGTAATGGACAGTGGGGCATCACTCAACTATATCCCGGTGACAGAGTATAAGAAAATGAACCCTCGGCCCCGACTAAGCCCTGCACATGTCCGTGTCTACACCTGGATGTCCAGGAAACCGCTCCCATGTCTTGGGAAGTTCTCGACGACGCTGAGGCACCAAACAACATCTGTCCCAGCCGTGGTACACGTCATTGAGGGGCCTGAAGCAGACTGTCTCCTCAGCCTGCCGACGGCTGAACGGCTAAGACTGGTAGAAATACTTTACCGTGTCAGCAGTGACAACGATACCATTCACAAGTTCCCGAAGTTATTCTCCGGGCTCGGCAAAATGAACAGAGGCCAAATTCGCCTCCACATAAATGAACAAATCCGCCCAGTTGCCCAGCATCCACGGAAGGTACCTTTCCACCTCCAGCAAGCTGTGGAAGACGAGCTACAAGATCTGCTAAAGGCTGACATCATCGAGCGGACAGAAAGCGCCACGCTGTGGGTATCTCCAGTAGTGGTCGTACCAAAGAAAGGAACACCAGGGAAGGTCCGACTATGTGTGGACATGCGGGTGCCCAACACCGCCATCGAGAGGGAGCGCCATCCAGGGCCCCACTTAAGTGACATGATAGCGGCACTAAACGGGGCACGGGTGTTTTCCAAATTAGACCTTAACAAAGGTTACCACCAGTTGGAACTCCACGAAAGCTCCCGATATATTACGACATTTGCAACGCACCTGGGGCTGTTCAGATATAAGAGACTGAATTTTGGCATCTCATCAGCCGCAGAGATATTTCAAGAAGCTATCAGACAAACAATCCATCACATCCCTAACACGCTGAATTACAGCGATGACATCTTAGTCTACGGGGCGAACATCCAGGACCACGACACAGCTTTGGACAGAGTCTGCCATGCCCTCCTAGAAGCCAACCTCACGCTCAACAGAGAGAAGTGTGAGTTCCACCAGTCGAAGCTAAAATTCTTTGGCCACATCTTCTCTGGAGCCGGGATGAAGCCAGACCCTGACAAAGTGAGCACTCTGAACAACACCAGGAGTCCACAAGACGTCAGCGATGTACGGTCCTTCCTGGGCATGGCGAGCTACTGCTCAAGGTACATTAAGGACTACGCCACACTCAGCCACCCCCTTCGAATGCTGACCAAACAGGGACAAGTGTTTGAGTGGACGTCGGAGTGCGAGCGAGCGTTTCAAGAAATCAAACAGGCCGTGGGCACGGTGGAGAGCCTGGCATACTTCAGCCCAGACCGCAAGACTGAAATCACCGTGGACGCGAGCCCCGTCGGGCTAGGTGCCATCCTGGCCCAATACGATAAAAACACGGACCAACGCCACATAGTGGCCCACGCCAGCCGAAGCCTCTCCGACACAGAGAAGGCCTACTCTCAACCCGAAAAGGAAAGCCTTGCGGTGGTGTGGGCGTGCGAACACTTCCACGTGTTTATCTATGGTAAACACTTCACAACGGTGACGGACCACCAAGCACTCATCACCATCTACGGAAACCCGCGGTCCAAAATGCCTCCCCGCATCGAGCGCTGGGGACTCCGTTTGCAGGAATACACGTTCACCATTGTGCACAAACCGGGGAAGGCAGCCAACCCAGCTGACTATATGTCGCGACACCCCGAAGCTTCCCCGCGCCCCACACCATCTGTTGCTGACGAATACATCCACTTTGTAGTGGATCAGGCGCGGCCACCAGCGGTCCCCCTAGAAGTCATCCAAGACGCCACCTCGCAGGATACAATGCTGCAACGGGTGATTCGCAGAGTTCAAACAAACCGATGGCGGCATGAAGACACGGAGGATGAAAGCGGCGACCCAACAATGCATCAGGAGTGGCAAGCGTTCCGGAACGTGTGCGAGGAACTATCCGTCACAACAGACGGCCTGCTGCTGAGGGATCACCGAATCGTCATCCCCCAGCAATTGCGGCAAGGAGTCGTCAACTTGGCGCACGAAAGCCATCGAGGAGTGGTCGCAACGAAAAGGGCCCTTCGTGAGCGCGTTTGGTTCCCCTTCCTGGACAAAATGGTAGAACACACTCTGAAGGACTGTCTGCAGTGCCAAGTGGTAAGGCAAGGAGATCCGCCAGCCCCACTCCAGATGACGCCCCTACCGCCAGGAGTGTGGCAAGAACTGGCGATGGATTTCTATGGCCCCATGCCGTCGGGCAAATATGTGTTAGTAATAATAGATGAATACTCGAGATTCCCTATCGCCCGGTTTGTGACATCCACTAACGCAGCTGCCACACTTACTATCTTGGATGAAGTCTTTGCAGCCTGGGGAATACCCAAAGAGGTGAAAACGGACAATGGTCCTCCTTTCAATGGCCGGGAGTTCAGTGACTTCATGAAACTAATGAATGTTCGACATCGACGGATAACACCACTATGGCCTCAGGCCAACGGCACCGCTGAGAGGTTCATGGCCACCCTCAAGAAGACATTCCAGCAGGCCGCTCTTGACAAGAGAGACCCACAGGCGGCACTCAACGACGTGCTCCGAGCGTACCGGACGACGCCGCACGCCACCACAGGCAAATGTCCAGCAACGCTCATGCTGGGGCGCCCGGTTAGGACGCGGATACCCACCTGGGAGGGAGCTCTACGACCGATATCCCCCAGCCACGTCCATCAGGAAGTGGAAGTTACCGACAAAGCTCGAAAAGAAAGCATGAAGACGTATGCGGATGGCAGAAGACGAGCTCGCTCTCTCTCGTTCCACGAAGGTGACTGCGTGGTAGTCAAGCAGGAGCAATGCAAGAAGACGGATAGCAAGTTCAGAGCGGAACCTCTGACAGTCACTCGACAGAAAGGCACCATGCTGACAGCGGAGTCGGACAACAGGCGCGTCACCCGAAACGTGTCTCACTTTCAAAAGTGTAGTCCAGCTCTGCAAGAGGCGCTTGAGTCACGGATGACGCCACCAAGAGTTCGACAGTCTGAAGCGCAAGGCGAGGACGGCACCCACTCGGGCAAGGAACTCGGTGCCAACGCCACTGTAGTGCCTGAAGGACGATCTCTCAGACCCCGACAGACAATCCGCCAGCCCAAGCGGCTAATTGAAGAAATGTAGCCCGTCGGTGACTCAGTTCGTTTTGCTAACAAAGGGGGAGATGTAGAGATGTGAGGTGGTCTAGTGGTTTGAGGGTGGAGTGTCGTGGGAGGAGGAAGAGGAGGACTGGCCGGCAGGAAGGGGCGGAGCGGAGCTGAGGGACGGCAGTGAGAGTAGGGACATGCCTGTGACCGGTTGCGAATAAAGAGTGCAACGAGAACCCATCGTGTCTGTCGTTATTGGAAGCGGCAGAGACACGACAGCTTCCTGTGCTGCGGGAGCCCTGCTGAGTTTTTAAAGCACCTCCGGGCACGTGATGCAGGCGTCGGCGGCGGTAGCAGCGCAAGGGAGCCTGGGACCTTGAGTCCTGTCCTGCTCCTGCTCTCCCTTC
Source organism: Triturus cristatus (assembly GCF_964204655.1). Classification (NCBI taxonomy): domain Eukaryota; kingdom Metazoa; phylum Chordata; class Amphibia; order Caudata; family Salamandridae; genus Triturus; species Triturus cristatus. The sequence goes on along the minus strand of NC_140582.1, from coordinate 1,088,601,660 downwards.
CAATGGTGATGGCAACAAAGTTTACAGGGCTTCCCACGCTGCAGGAGCCCTGCTGAGTTTTTAAAGCACCTCTGGGCGCATGATGCGGGCGTCGGCGGCAGTAGCAGCCGCAAGGGAGCCTGGGACCTGAGTCCCGTCCCGCTCCTGCTCCCCCTTCCAATGGTGGTGGCAACAAAGTTTACAGGGCTTAGCCCTGATGAGTTTTTAAAGCGCCTCCGGGTGCGTGATGAGGGCGTCGGCGGCTGTAGCAGCCGCAAGGGAGCCTGGGACCTTGAGTCCTGTCCCGCTCCTGCTCTCCCTTCCAATGGTGGTGGCAACAAAGTTTACAGGGCTTCACGTGCTGCGGGAGCCCTGCTGAGTTTTTAAAGCGCCTCAAGGCGCGTGATGTGGGCGTCGGCGGCAGTAGCAGCCGCAAGGGAGCCTGGGACCTTAAGTCCTGTTCCGCTCCTGATCCCCCTTCCAATGGTGGTGACAACAAAGTTTACAGGGCTTCCCGCGCTGCAGGAGCCCTGCTGAGTTTTTAAAGGGCCTCCAGGCGCGTGATGCGGGCGTCGGCAGCAGCCGCAAGGGAGCCTGGGACCTTGAGTCCTGTCCCGCTCCTGCTCCCCTTCCAATGGTGGCGACAACAGAGTTTACAGGGCTTCACGCGCCGCGAGAGCCCTGCTGAATTTTTAAAGCGCCTCCGGGCACGTGATGCGGGCGTCTGTGGCGGTAGCAGCCGCAAGGGAGCCTGGGACCTTGCTTGAGTCCTGTCCCACTCCTGCTCCCCCTTCCAATGGTGGTGGCAACAAAGTTTACAGGGCTTCCTGTGCTGCGGGAGCCCTGCTGAGTTTTTAAAGCACCTCAGGGCGCGTGATGCAGGCGTCGGCGGCGGTAGCAGCCGCAAGGGAGCCTGGGACCTGAGTCCTGTCCCGCTCCTGCTCCCCCTTCCAATGGTGGTGGCAACAAAGTTTACAGGGCTTAGCCATGATGAGTTTTTAAAGCGCCTCCGGGTGCGTGATGTGGGCGTCGGCGGCGCTAGCAGCTGCAAGGGAGCCTGGGACCTTGAGTCCTGTCCCGCTTCTGCTCCCCCTTCCAATGGTGGTGGCAAGAAAGTTTACAGGGCTTCACGTGCTGCGGGAAGGGCAGGGCGCTGAGTTTTTAAAGCGCCTCAAGGCGCGTGATGCGGGCGTCGACGGCAGTAGCAGCCGCAAGGGAGCCTGGGACCTTGAGTCCTGTCCCGCTCCTGCTCCCCCTTCCAATGGTGGTGGCAACAAAGTTTACAGGGCTTCACAGTATATCATGAAGACACCAGGAGCGACAAGTTTTGTTTTTCAAGTAATTAAATTGCAAGATGTACATAGTTCGACAACATTTATCAAAATGGAAAAGTGCTACATGCCCTGACTGCATGCTTTAAGAAAGATCCTACATGCAGGCATTTTTCAAAGTCAGACAGAAGAATAACACGAGAAAACATAGCTCTACACTCTCTGATGTCCCTGTATTTCTTTAAAAAAAAATGTAATTAGGAATAACCGTGTATACAATTCATAGAATTTGCAGAACAATAAGAAATGTAGCACAGTTTGATCTGACTTATTGTCACACGGACAAGGGATCGTTGCATGGTTTGGTTGATACCCAAGTGGAAAGCACAATAAATACTTTACAGTGTCAGCACGAGATCTGAATAGCGCGGAGCGCGCGCATCTCCCGCGCGGCTGCTCTAAGTGAACAGGAGGTGGCATCCAGACACATACGAACAGATAGGCTGTGATGACTGCTTTACTTTCCATATTTTTGCGGTGATTTTCCTCAATTTCTTCCTAGTATTAACATTGCCACCTTGTTTGATCGTCATAACTGACTTGTAGCATAAACGTTAGGTGATTAACAGTTATCAATGTTGTCCAGTTTCCAAATAATCCTGAATTTAGCACATATTCCACAGCTGGTGCATTGTTCCACTGAGCTAGCTTTCTGAATGTGACTTCAGGTCTTTCTTTGTCAGTCAATAATTAATATAGCATACCACTTTTCTAAAAATGAAAAGTATTTGTTTTACAGAAACATATATATTGCACTGAAAAATACAGATTTTAAGCAACATTCTTCACTCTTACATGCCTGTCCTCCATCACCTTATGCCTACACAAGCTATGTTACCTGTTTGTTGCGTATAAGTTATAATTGGTTTGGTTATTAGTTTATTTACTTCAGAAGTATAAAGGTACACTCAATATTTGTAGCCGACAACCTTCGAATTATACACACAGGTCTACACAGCAAACATTCACCTTCTGAGGTATCAGTAGTAGACTAATGGGGTGGAAAGATGGGCTTTCATGTGAGTGAGGAGCATTGTGCGACGCAGCACACCACACAAAACGGAATCACTCCCAGACACTTCCAATGTGAACAGCACAGTGACCCTTTTTAGAGGGCATCTGGTGCTGGTGTTTAGCACGGTACATCAATCAAGGATTTATAAAGTCTGGCAAATCACCTGAGAGGGTCTCTTGCTGCTGGAGTTGCTAACTACTTAGTGATGATCTGTTTATTCGAACAGCCAGGTCTTGAGTCCTTACCTGAATTTCCGTAGTGATGAGGCAGTCCTGAGGTGCAGGGGTTAGGTTGTTCTAAACTTTGGCCGCCAGGTGTGAGAAGGAGCATCCTCCGCTGTTACCTCAGCGGTTCGGCGGGTGGTGGCGCCTGCGAGTAGAGGGAGGCGGATCCTAGGTGTCTAGTTGGTTGGTGGAAGTACATGTGTTTGTTGATGTATGCTGGTCCTTCGTTGTGCAGGGCTTTGTATGCATGGGTCAACATCTTGAACTGGCATCTGTTCTGGATTGGGTGCCAACGTAGCTTCGTGAGGTGATGGGTGATGTGGGTCTGTCTGGGGAGGTCGTGGATGAGTCTTGCCACTGAGTTTTCTATTGTCTGTAGTCTCTTCAAGATCCATACGGTGATTCCTACGTAGAGTGCATTCCATTAGTCCAGCCTGCTGGTAATGAGGGCCTGCATGATGGTCCTCCTGGTGTTGACTGGGAGCCACCTGAAGATCTTGCGGAGCCTGCGCAGGGTGTGGAAGCAGGCGGATGAGACTGCGTTTACCTGTTTCTTCATAGATAGCTTGCTGTCCAAGATGATGCTGAGGTTGCAGGTGTGCTCTGTCGAGGCGGGGAATGGGTCGACTTCAGCAGGCCACCAATCATTGTTCCCAAAGATGAGGACTTTCGTCTTGTCTGTGACGAGCTTGAGACAGTTGTCCTTCATCCAGTCGGGGACATTCATCATGCATCTGTGGAAGTTGGCTATGGTGATGGAGAGGTCTTCTGACAGCGAGAGGATGAGCAGGGGTGTCATCAGCACAGGCGATACTGTTGAGTCTGCGCGATCTGACGGTGTAGACCAGGGGCGGTCATGTATGTGTTGAAGAGGGTGGTGCCCTGACGGATGATCCTTGGGGGATGCCGCAGATGATTTTCGTGGGTTCCAAGGTGCACGGTGGGTGACCGATTCTCTTGGTTCTTTCGGTGAGGTATGAGGTGATCCATTTGAGGGCATCTGCCTAGATTCCGATGTGGTGGAGTCTGTTGATCAAGATCTGATGGGAGACGGTGTCGAGGATGGCTGACAGGTCCAAGAGGATTAGGGCTGCCATTTTGCTGTAGTCTAGGAGGTCCCTGATGTCGTCGGTGGCTGTGATCAGGGGTGTCTCAGGGGCTATGGTTGACCGGAATCCGGACTGAGAGGGGCCAGGAGGTTGTTGTGCTCCAGGTGTTTGGTGAGTTGCTGGTTAATTGCCTTCTCGAGAACCTTTGCGCGAAAGGGGAGCAGGAAACGGGTCGGTAGTTCTTCAGTTCTGCTGGGTCGGCGGATGGTTTCTTTAGGAGGGGCCTCACTTCAGCATGTTTACAGTCCTCAGGGAAGGAGGCCAAGGTGATGGAGGTGTTCAGGACTTCCTTGAGCTTGTTGCCAATCATCTTGCTCCCGAGGTTGAAGACGTGGTGGGGACGGGGGACCGTGGGTGCTCCTGAGTGCAGAAGTTCATAATGGAGATTGTGGCTTGAGTTGTGAGAGGGTCCCAATGGGTGAGCACGTGTTCGGGGTTTGTGTTCGTGGGTGTTAGCAGGCTGATTCTGTCGGAGGCAGGGGGTTGGAGTTTGAAGTTTTCGTAGATGGCTAAGATCTTGTCATGGAAGAAGTCTGCAAGTTCTTGGGAGGGGTTGATGTCGTTCTCAGCAGCTGTGGGGTTGGAGAACTCTTTCATGATGGCAAAGAGCTCCTTGCTGCGGTTTGTGCTGGCTTCTATATGGTCTGCTGGGGCATTCTTCGTTTCTTTCAGGAGGCAGAAGTACTGGTTGAGTGCTGTTTTGAAGGTGGTGTGGTCTCCTGTCTCTTAGCTGGTGCGCCACTTCATTTTTAGTTGCCAGCAGTTGCATTTGGTGGATTTCAGCTCGGTGGTAAACTTCTGGCAGGTTCTTTGGATTTAGCTGGCTTGGCAGAAGTGATAGTGTCGGCGCATTCTGTGATCCACTGGGAGAAGTTCTTTGCTTATTCTGGGTTGGATGCTGTGTCTGGGAAGTGGGAGTGGAGAGCGTTCTCCCACTGGTCTTCTGATATATTTTTCCAGTTTCTGTGCATGGAGCTAGGGGGCATGGTGCCAGTGTTGGCAGGTCTTTAGATGAGGAAGTGGACGCTGTAGTGGTCAGTCCAGGTGAGCTGGGAGAAATGGTTGCTCTGTCGCTGGACATGAAAATGGGGTTGAACGTGTGTCCTACATTGTGTATAGGGTTAGTACAAGTTGCTTGAGGTAGATGTTGCTCATCCTTTCAATGAGGTCAGTTGTGTTGGTGTTGCAGGGGTCTTCGAGGTAGAAGTTAAGATCACCTAGGAAGATGTAGCACTCGGAATCAATGGTGATCAGGGCGATGAGGTCAGGGATGCATTGCAGAAGCTGAGGCAAGTGCCTCTGATTGTGCTTTTTCTGTCTGAGTGGAGTTGGAAGAGCGAGATGCTCCATTATCGGTGTTGAGTTGTCTGAGGAGGTTGTGCAGCAGATGCTGTCCTTGTGGATGAGGGCAATTCCACCTCTGTGTTTATTGGTATGTTCCAGGTGTGTTATCTTGTAGCCTTCGGAAATGGCGATCCCGATGTCCGGCGCAGAGCCAGGGTTCAGCCAGGTGAGGATGATGATGTCCTGGGCGAGGAATGACATTGTGTCCCAGATCTCCATGTCATGCGTGCTGAGCGATCATGTATTGAGTGGAATGCGCTGTGCCATGGCGGTCTCAGTTGGCGTGCTGAACTCAGTCGTGTTTGCTGTGTCTCTGGCGTTGGTGGTTAATTCAGTGTTGGAGGTAAAGCTGCAGTGTTGGAGGTAAAGCAGCAGTGTTGGCAGGAGAATTGTCCTGTGGTGGTGCGTGGAGACGTGCGGCAGCAGTTGTTGTCGATTATAGAAGCTGGCTCTCTTTATAGTACACTAAAATGAAGTACACTGTGTAGAGAGTCCAGGTAACCCATAGTGATTTACAGGGGCTGGCTTAAGCCATCCCAAAGCACTCTATTAGTGGTAGTGTGGGCAAGCAGTTATAGGCTTATCAGGGTGGTCTGTTGAGCATTTGTTGTACACACAGAGTCAATTTATTGAGACATACATTCACTAAAGAAATGCAACACCAATATATTTAAAAAAACCTGATTTTTATATTATTTAGGCACCAATATCTTCGTGATCAGGTAAGTACTTTTTAAGATAGATTTTTAGCATTTAAATAGACAATACTGTATTCTGGGAATGTGGCCACTTGTCAATGACTTTCAGGACTGTTCTTCTGGACTTAAGGTAAGTAGGGCCAGGGTCCAAGGTAGCACCAACAGGTCACCTTAGTCAGCTGTGGGTTATCTGGGTGCAGAGGTACTTTCAAGTGTCGGGTGCCCCGTTTAAGTCAATGGGAAAAATACCTGTAAGAAAGATGATTCAAGTGGGGACTGGGGGACCAGTCCGGTGGACCAAAAGGGAAGCTCAGGTCACAAGGATCTCTGTGTCCCAGGGACACTGTCGGTTCACCTGTACTCGGACTGGGGGGCTCGTATGCAGCGTTGATTTGTCCAGCGGGGTCGCACTGTGGGGGGCTCTCACAGTCATCGGTCCCCTGCAAAAGAGGCTGCAGGAGGGGACTGGGATAGCAGTCCGGTTAAACCCAAAGGGGGCCTCAGCTCTTAAGGGTTTCAGGACCCCATAGGCACCGTTGGTTCACTTGGACTCGGGCTGTGGGGCTCGGGTGCAGAGGTTCTTTGAGGTGTCAGGTCGCAGTGGTCACAGACTCTTACTTTGGGGGTCGACGTGTAGATGGGAACACAACAGGACAGCTGGGCCACTCTCAGTGCTGGCCTCTGTGGTGCTGATGTCTCTCATCAGCTGGTCAGTCTTTATGGGGTCGGTGTCCAGATTGGACCAAAACAAGTCTTGGCTGCTGCAAAGAGTCCGGTACCCCAGGTATTGGTGCTGGAGGGCTCCTAGAAGATCTATAATCATGTTGCTCACTGTGGAGATGAGGCTGACCCCTGGGAGCACGTAAAAACCTTCTCCTGACTGCTGTGTTGGAAAGTCCGATGGTCAGCAGTTCGGTAAATCAGAGCTTGCGTTTCGGTACCTGCAGGATGCAGGGAGGTAGCTCCGCTACTCTACAGGAGATGCTGACTGTTTGCAAAGGGCTGACATTCCGCCCAGGCTTTTGGAGGTCACCCAGCAGCAGTAGGAGTCGGGTGCAGTTGTCGGGAGCAGCAGACAGGCTGGGAGTGTTGGCACCAAGTCAGTTGCAGGTCCTCAGTTCTTGCTTCTTCGGCTCTTCTTTGCCCTTCTTCTTAAGTCAGTTTGTTCTGATTCTCTGGTGCCAGGGGCTCACCTACATGCTAGATTTAGGGACGTTTAGGAGCGTGAAGGGTAACAGCCAATGGCCTACTTATCCATGGGGTCACTACACCCCCTATATAACCTCTTCCTGTAAGGAGTGGGTTTAACCCAGTCCCAGAGCTCCAAGTTCCACCGAAAACTAGATAGTGGAACCCTTCCTTCATGAAGCACATCAGGTAGCCCACTTTAGGAGTGTGATTAACCTGTGTGTGCAACATGCCTACTGCATAGCTAATTTTCCGTCCGTCCTGATGCCAAATGGGCCTCAGGGGCGGGGGGAGCATTCTCCAGGTCTGAAGGAAGCCAGGGTTGCACATCAAATGTGGCAGAGACTTTGAAACCTCTGGCCTTGATATGCAGATCCACTAGCCATCTGTTTGGATTAGGTGAGAACACCTTCTGTCAGAGCAGGCATTATTCCTGACTTCCTGAGAGTGCAGGCTCTCACCACTTGGCGGTCAGAAACTTGTCTGTGGTGGCCAGCTGACAGCACACTAGAGGCCAATAGGTTTCAGAGGGCACCTCTAAGGTGTCCTCTGGGTGTATGGCATAATAAGTCCAATAATGGAATCAGCATGGATTGATCACCAAACTCCATAGGTTTCAGTGAAGCCATTAGATAGCTGGGTAACTCGTAATGACAAGTACCCAGGACATACCTTAACATGGCTTCCTTGCTTAGTTGTAATATCTAGTAATCTGGACTAGACATCACAGAGGGTATATCTGTTCTTGCAGATATATCTTCACATAGGATATTATGCACCCTGCCGTAGGGCTGTAAGGCCTGCTGTAGGAGTGACTTACATATATCATATGCAGTGACTTGGGGATGGCACACAGGGGAGTATGCTTTGTCGTGTTTATGTCACGCAGCCTGTAATGGCAGTCTGCATGCAATTTGTATGGGGTCCCTTAGGGTGGCAATAGACACGCTGTTGCCCTTAGGGACGCTCTCTGGTACAGCTGCCCTGGGCACCATTTACTAGGGACTTACAAGGGTGCTACAGTGTATGCCAATTGTACCACAATTGTATCAGTTTACCTTCTTTATGGAAAGAGCATTGGCACCCTGGGCCTGGCTAGCAGGCTTCCAGTGCACTTCCAATCGAAAACATCAGTATTGGTGAGCAGGAGGGGGTGATCATGACAAAAAGGGGCACTTTCCTACACAAAGCCCCCACAATGAAAGAGAATGAAACTAACCTTTCCCAAGAGAGTCTTCATTGTCTAAGTGGAAGAACATGGAAAGGCCATCTGCATTGGCATGGTCAGTCCCAGGCCTGTGTTCCACTTTAAAGTCCATTCCCTATTGGGAGATGGACCACCTCAGCAGTTTGGGGTTTTCACCTATCCTCTGCATCAGCCATTTGGGAGGCCAGGGGTTGGTTTGAACTAGGAAGTGAGTACCAAACACGTGGTCTCAGCTTCTTCAGGGACCAAACCACAGCAAAGGCTTCCCTCTACATAGAACTCCAAAGCTGTTTTCTAGGGAGTAACCTCCTGATAATAAAAGCAGCAAGCTGGTCCTGGCCATCATCATCATTGGTCTGGGATAGAACTGCCTCTAACCCATGCTCAGAAGCATCTGTCTGAACAATGAATTGCCTGGTATCGTCTGGAGCTTTCAGAATGGGTGCTGAGCACATTGCTTCCTTCAGTGTCAAAAGTCTTTTGACAGCTCACTGTCCAGTTCACTTTCTTGGGTTGTTTTTCTGGGATCAATTCTGTGAGGGATGCCACAATAGTGTAGATTCGCAAACCTCATTTAGTACCCAGTCAAGCCAGGGAATGCCCTGACTTGGGTTTGGGCTGTTGGAGCCTCCCAGTACAGAATTGTCTGGATCTTGGGTTTTTGAAGTTTGAACTTGGCCTCCGCCTACAAAGCGGCCCATGTATACAACAGAGCCCTGCCCTATCTGGCACTTGCTCACTTTGATAGTGAGGCCTGCTTGAATCACTGACTAAATATCGAAGGTCGCAATATCGACCTACAAAAATATCGCAAATATCAAAGTCAAGAATATCGACATCCTATCTACATTATGGTAAGTACAAAAATATCGACAGATAAAATATTGATTTAAAAAATATCGTTGTTAAAAATATCGTCATTTATTTAAGTTAAAAAATAGTGTAAAATAAAGTAAAAAATGCATATAATTGGGGGGGGCGTGGCCGAGCAGCATGGCCTACAGGACGGGAGCTCCTTCCGCTCCCGACCGGCTGGCCATTAAATCCTAAATTATCCTGCCCAATACCGCCCACGGTGGTCCCCCTTGTGCTGCCGGTTCAGTCAACGCTGCGGGGGCACCCTGGGGGAGTGCGAGACGACGGTGGCATCTGGGAGCGGCCCGAGGGCTCTGCATCTGCCGACCCAGTCGCCTGCAGCTAAGAGAGGGCGAGGATGCGGCCTGCACCGACCGCAGATCCGTGTCGGCCTTGAGGACCACGGATCCTTAGTTTGTGCCCGGCGACGTTGGTGACGGCCGGGGGGTCCCCCCTGCCACGGGGGCCTCCTGGATATTCCTTCTGCAAGTAAGGAGTTGGGCGATCCTGGAGGAGCTGCGCGGGACGCCGGCGCCCGCAGCGGGGGAGCTGGCTGCCCAGATCTGCGTCGGCTCGGGACCCGCGGGGCGGAGGATTCCGTTCTGCCAGCTCAATTGTGATCTGCTGGCTGGGGTTGTGAGCGGGTCCTGGGGGAGTTGAGCCCCTCTTCTCTGCCCAGCAACACCGGAGACTGCCGGGGAGGCGCCCTCTGCCATCGGGGGCCTCCCGAATCTGTGTCGCCGGCCGTTACAGCTGAGCCTTGGGGAGCTGTGCGGCCCCACTGGGGGCGTTACGGAGCACTGAGGATCCCCTTATGATGAGCCTGGGGATCAAGCCTTACATCACCTGACTCGGGGCCCTCAAGACTACAACCGGGGTGCTTGCCGCTGTTGGAGCCTTCTCACTGCTCTGTGGGCAAGCAGCCTCTCCCACTGGCCCTGGAGGGTGCAGTGGCTCGGGGACTGGGCTGTAGAGCGATCCTGGACAGGGGTCGTCGGGGGTTGAACTCGGTGGTGGCTGCCCGAGGGGCCTACGCTCGGACCGGCTGGTCCTGTGGCATTAAACTCTTGGGACGCGTACCCTTGCCCACTCCCTACTCTGGGTGGAGACATCCAGGACTTCCCTGTTAGTGCCTAGAGGCCTTCTAGCTCTGGGAGGTCCTGGGGGGTACAACGACATGCACTGGAGGAGGTTCTATGGTGCGGAGGCGACCTGGAGCAAGAGGACTTACCCGTTGCTACCCGTGGGGAAACACCCGTCTGGACCCATCCCTTTTCTGCCGGGGGTCGAGTGGATGCCGAGGTCCCCCTAGGATCATACACACGGACGACCGGGCCAGACACAGCTGTGCACGCGATATGGTTGTCCAGGTGTGCGGCGGGGGCCCTGGCCTGCGGACGCCTGCCTGGACCGCAGCACTCGGGTGACAACCTTGAGGTGAGCTGCGCTAGGACCATTGCTAGACTGCCTGCCTGACCCTCCCTCTGGACGCGGCGCTCCTGTGCTCCCTGGAGTTCCTGGGTGGGGGAACTGCCCTCTTGCGCTTGTCTAGCTACATCATGGGCAAGGACAGGCTGCCTCGTGCCTCCAACACCAACACTATTACACAATATACCACGCAACGTCTGGCCCCACAGCGCATCACTCGTCAGACGTGACAGGATGGGGAGGGAGATGTCTCCACTGAGCTGTCACGAGCTGAGCTCCTGGAGGCAATACAGGGGTCCCGTACTGCCCTGGAAAAACAAATTGAGACAGTCTCCATCGATGTAAATCTCCTGCGATTAGATCTCCGGAAGGTGGCGGATAACGTCTCAACGGCGGAGGGGGACATCGTCCAGCTACAAGGGGAGGTCGCCTCTTTGAAGCAACAGGTCTCTCAGCTCACCGGCACCACCGGAGCACTTGAGCGACGAGCGGAGAAGGCGGAGGGGCGGGCCCGTCGAAGTAACATGAGGGTCCTACGCATCCCGGAGCGCTCGGAACAAGGTAATGCAGATCGATTTCTGGAGAACTGAATACGTGCTAGACTATGCCCTTCAGGACTGTCAGAAGTCTTTGTGGTAGAAAGAGCCCACAGGGCGCTGGTCCCTCCGCTGCAGCCGGGGGCTCCCCCCAGGGCCATCATTGCCAAAATACTGAACTACCAGGACAGAGATTGTATACTGAAAGCGGCACGAGAAGTGGTATACCTTACTTTTGACAATGCCAAGGTGTCCATTTATCCGGACTATACCCGCCAGGTGCAGGAACAAAGGAAATCCTTTCTTTTTTTTTTTTTGAAAATTTTATTGGACAATAAATCAATTACAAGCATGGGCCTACAACCACCAGGGCCGGCCGCTAGATTCAGAAAGGATCATACAGTTATTAAGGCGGTAGTCGACTCCCGGGGCCCAGCCCCTTACATGGCTCCGGATAGTCCTAGGGAAGCAGGATACATAGGTTTAACATAAATAACAAATAAAAACAAAAGGCGAGGCATAAGGGCAAAAAGTGTGGGTCCGGCTACCTCCGGGGGACTCTACTTCAGACCTTCAAATAGCTATCAAGAGGAAGGGGTACTGATAGGTCGGGGGGGGGGGGTCACGGGAGAGGAACGTCTATATTCGGTTATTCCAAAAGTCGCAAGGAACCATCAAGGGTCAGGGGGACAAAGCAATATCGGTGTCCACTAGGGGGGGAGTACAGATACCCCCACGATACGCGTTCCATTGCCCCCAGATTCTACCCCATGCCCCCGGTTTACCACGAGCCACATACACAGTCTTCTCCCTGAACATGCACCAGTCCATGTTCTCCTTCCATACGGACACGGTGGGAGGCCGCTGGGAACCCCAAAGCTGCGCTATATCTCTCTTGGCAATCATGTTCCCCAGGGCCGCCCACCGAGTCTGAGCCGCGTTATAATCATTGGGCTCCCACACATTCAGGACACAGCGACGCACCTCCGGCAACAGCGCAACCCCGGTGACTTGTCCCATGACCACATGAACCCGGCGCCAGTATTCAGCCACCTCGCGGCACTCCCAAAGGATATGGAGAAAGGAGGCACTGAGCCCACATCCCCGCTTACAGAGCCCGTCTTCAGAAAATCCCATCGAGACCAAACGGGGACCCGTCACATACACCCGGTGGAGAATCTTAAGCTGGACCAGGCGGAGACGGGCTGGAATGGCGACTTCCTTGGGGGACGACAGTGCGGACTGCCAGTCCTCGTCGTCCAGTTCCACCCCATCCCCCGTCCACGCCTCCCGGAGGCGCACCAAGAGGTCAGCCCGATTATTGATAAGTTTTTTATAAATTAAAGAGATAGTACTGTCGGGGACATGACCATCGAGTATGCGGTCCTCGAGGGGCGAAGAAGCCGGGATCTTGGTCCCCTCCCCAAAAACAGAGAGCAGGGCATGCCGAACCTGGGCGTAGCGGAAGAACTCCCTTTCCGTAAGTTCGTATTCGCTCTGGAGCGCCGCGAATGTTTTAACCGCACCCTTAATCCATAAGTCTCCCACTCTACTAATACCAATCGTGTCCCAACGTTCAAACCCCTTCGTTGTCCAGAGGCTTCCCAGTCGGTCGGAGGCAAACAGGGGAGTAGCACATGTTAATCGCTCACTCCAGCCCATGGCTACATTGGCCGCCTTCCAGATCCGTACCGCAATCTTAGTAGGGCCCGTAAGGGTCCGTCCAGCCGAGCTGGAGTAAAGTGCCCTATTATAGTTTCCGCCGGGAAGCAGGAATTTATCCATCTCATACGCCGGATTCAAGCCAGGCGCATACGTGGCATGGTTAATGGCCGATAGCTGTGAGGCCCAATAATACCTGCGAATGTCGGGAAGCGCGATGCCCCCGTCGTACCAGGGGAGAGTAAGCTTTGCCAGAGCGATACGCGCCCGTCCGTCCCACACCAGTCTCCTCTGCAGGCTCTCCACCTCCCGAAAGTAGGACACAGGAATGACATCGAAGGAGTTCTGAAGTGCATAGAGGAATCTGGGAAGGGACATCATTTTAAACAGTGCTGCCCGACCCAGCGGGGACAAGGGCAGCTTACACCACCGAGCCGTGTCCTCCCTCAAACGCCGAAGTGGAAGCAGGAGATTCTGCTCATAGCGAGCCACCGGGTCCATCGAGACGTATATTCCCAGGTATTTAAAGCCGGACAGAGATAATTGGATCGGAAGCCGAGGCGGCAAGAGAGGAGGGTCGCCGGAGATAGGATAGACACAGGATTTAGACCAGTTGATCGTTAGACCCGAGTTTCTCCCAAAGGAAGTCAGAACATCAAAGAGAACATTAAGCGACTGCCGCGGCGAGGTGAGATACAGGAGAATATCGTCCGCATACAACGAGACCCGATCCTCGAAGCCCGGGGCCCACCGGATCCCTCTGATCGAGGGCTCCCAGCGGAGCCAAGCAGCGAGCGGCTCCAGGGCAAGAGCAAAGAGCAGAGGGGACAACGGGCACCCCTGCCTCGTACCCCTACCGAGAGCGAAGGGCCGAGAGACCCGCCCATTAACCACCACCTGAGCCATGGGTCCCGTGTAAAGAAGCTTCACCCAGCCAAGAAATCCGTCCCCAAAGCCGAATTTGGTCAAGACAGCCCAGAGGAATGGCCACTCGATGGTGTCAAAGGCCATCGTGGCGTCTAAAGAAACCAGCACGGCTGGTTCGGAGAGGTACTCCGCCCTGGCGAGGGCGCCGTGAAGACGCCGCAAGTTAAGAGCGGTGTTACGGTGAGGGATGAAGCCGCATTGATCAGGATGAATCAGATCGCAGATGACGCTCAACAAACGATTGGCAAGGACTTTAGCCAGGATTTTAGGCTCTGCGTTTAGCAGTGAAATAGGCCTATAGGAGGCACAGCGGTCTCGTGGCTTACCGTCCTTGGGGATCACGACTATCGTAGCCAGACGCTGGTCGTCAGGAAGGGAGCCTGCCTCAAGGGACTCCTGAAACATACGACGGAGGAAGGGCGCGAGTTTATCCGGGCGCAACTTATATAATTCAATAGGCAGACCGTTGGGACCCATCGCCTTGCCCGAACGAAGGGACCGAATCGCAGTTGCAATTTAATCTACAGACAAGGGGGCGTCCAGCTGCTCACGGTCTTCGACGGACAGGCAGGGCAAAGCAATATCCCTCAGCAGAAGGCAAGAGTCTTCCTCATCCCTATCAGTCACCGGGGAGTACACGGCCCGGAGGTGGTCAGCGAAACATTCCACAATCTCACCAGGCTCAGTCACACACACTCCATCCGAGACACGCAGCTCCGGGACCACACGATTCACTCTCTCCTTCTTATCCAGCCACGCAATCAACTTTCCCGCCTTGTCCCCGGCATCATACAATCGACCCTGCTGCTCCCTATACATCGTTTTGGCAGCGTCAGTGACAAGAGACCTGTATTCAAACTGTTTCAGGCTGAGGGCATGGAGCCCGTCCGGAGTGACACCCGTCTCCAAGGCCGACTCCAGCCCCGAGATGTCAGTCTCCAGCTTCACCACTGCCTCACTCTTGAGCTTCTTAGCCACCACTATCTGGGAGAGGGCGTGTCCGCGGATTACGGTTTTAAAGGCTTCCCACAGGGACATTGCGGACGACACCGACCCCTCGTTTTCAAGGAAGTATTGGTCCATAGCCTTAACCAGGCTGTCGCGAGTCGTAGGGTCTCGCAGGTACCACGGGTTGATGGGAGCGATCCGCCCTGCAGACCGCGACTCGGTGTCAAAGAGCAGCCACAGCGGGGAATGATCGGAGATACCCCGCGCCAGGTGCCGAACCTCTCGTATCCGACCAGTCTGTGCCGCGGGCATAAGGAAATAGTCTAACCTAGAAAGACTCCCATGCGCCCCAGAGTGAAAGGTGTACTGACATTGGGTCGGATGCATTAATCTCCAACTATCTACCAGACCGAAGGTCTCCAGCAGTCCACCAAGCCATGCCTGGGCAGCGGGGAGGGCCCTGGGTGGGTGACGATCCAGGTCACCCGAAACCACCGAATTAAAGTCCCCGCCCATAAGCAAAAGACTATCCGGAAGTTCAAGCAGCATTCGACCCAAGTCCGCGAAGGTGGAGTTCTGGAGGCCCGGGGGGACGTAAACTGAGACCAGGGAAAGGGGCTGCCCCTCCCACCTCCCAATCAGACACACATAGCGCCCTCTGTCATCCGAGATTACCCTAGTGATATCCAACGGAAGTGAGGATCGCAGGAGAATGCCCACCCCCCTGGAACCAGTTGTGAAACCAGAATGGGCCACGAGGCGGTATCCCCCCCTGTTCATTGCATGACAAACATTACCAACCAGATGCGTCTCCTGGATAAACACCACATCAGGAGTCAGACGACGCAAATACTGCAGTACTACACCCCGTTTGATACGGTCCCCCAACCCATTGACGTTCCATGACACCAGCCTCAACCCGTCCCCCCCCATCCCCTCCAATAGATCAAAGGCCCCCCGGTCAGTAGCACAGTTCCCGAATCTGGACAAAAATCAGTACCTCGCCCTGCAAACAAAAAACACACAGCAAAACAACCCCTCCCTCCCCCCAACCCCCCCCCAAATCCAACTCCCCCCACCCTGCACCCCTGCGGGCCAGAAAACCCCCCCAACTTGCAGTGTGCCTGTCGCCCTACTAACCCCATTCTACGAAAAGACCCCGGAGGAGGAAAGGGACCCGTCCCCGCCCGCCCCCCACACAGGTCCTAGTGAGACAAAATGAACAAAAGAAGTAAAACCCAGCTGAACAGTGCAAAATGGCAAAATCAAGGACCAAAAGTCACTCCAAAGGGGACCCGTCACCTTCGGCGCCTGCAGAGGGCCCGGGACGGCCACCTCTGTCCGGCAGCGAGTCCAGCCAGTCACTCACGGCCACTGGAGAGTCAAAAAAGGCAGTCCGATCCTCATGTTCCACTCGGAGTTTTGCAGGGTAGAGCATAGAGTACTTTAGGCCCAGTTCACGGAGACGACGCTTCACCCCCTGGAATCCCATCCGCTGTTTCTGGACAAGTTGGGTAAAGTCCGGATAAAAGTTAATGGATGAGTTCTCATGACGAACCGGGCCGTGGACCCGTGAGGCCTGCAGAATCGCATCTCGGTCTCTATAGTGGAACAGTTTGGCCACGATAGGCCTCGGGGGGGCCCCCGGCCGTGGCCGACCGCCCGGAACTCGATGGGCCCGCTCCACGGCAAAGAACTTACTTAGGCCTGCAGGGGCCAACTGTTGGAGGATGAGATCCTCGACCAGGAGGTCAACCGGGCGGTTGTCGGAGGACTCCGGTACGCCTATGACACGGATGTTGTTACGTCGGGCCCGTCCCTCGAAGTCCTCCAGCTGCCGAGCCATCCGATCGTTGACCGCCTTAATGTCACCAAGCGCGGCCTGCAGGTCCGACACATCCGCACCAAGGGTGGAGGTCCGCGCATCGAGAGCCTGAACCCTCTCGTTAGTTTTGGAGAGATCTGCCCGAATTAAGGTGACATCGATTGCCACCGTGTCGATTTTACGGGCCAGGGCCTCGTATTGCGTGGCGATGGTTTCCCTGATGCCATCAATGGCGCCCATGATGTCCTGCAGGGAAAGCTCCGGAGAGACGGTCGTGCCACCGCCGGCGGCATCCGGGGGGGGGCCGGTCGCTCCAGGGGACCCTCTGCCCTGAGTGTAGCGGTCCATGTTGTTGGCCTGGACCGGTCCCCCACGGAGGGAGGCCTTAGTCTTACGCCCCTCGGGGCCCCCCTTGCCCCCCATGTGGTCACGGACACCGAGGGGGACCGCCGATCAAGAGTCGTAGGGGCACCGGCACCGCAGACCAGCGCCTCACCAGGGACCACAATATAGCGGTGCGGGGGGACCCAAGGCGATGAGCACACTAGTGGCAGGTGGAGACAAGGCCTCGTGCAGAGGCCAAGGAAACACCCCGCCACATCAAGTGCGTTCGCAGGCCAGCCCCCTGAAGTCCGAAAGTGAAACCGAAAGTGGTAGAGCGGCCACTGGCACCGCACTGCAGCCGCTGTTGTTCAATTACGACACGGCTCCACGGTTCACCCTCGCCCCGGGCACCTCCGTCGGGTGGGTCCCAAAAGTTCGAACAACGACAACTCAGGATTCCCAGGTCCGATTCGAGTTCTGAAAAGAGATACGTGCTCAGCCGGTCTTCATCTGCCAGATTCCATAAACCACATCAGGATATTCTCAGGATAAATTCCGAGGAGCAGCAAGGGTCCGGGGAGCCCTGTGCTCACGCGACCATCTTGGATGCGCGCTAGGCTCCTCCAGGAAATCCTTTCTTGGCATCAACCAGAAGTTGCGTGAACTCCACCTGCAGTACATGTTACTGTACCCTGCGAAGCTCAAGGTAATAACGAATGGGAAGGCCCATTTCTTTGACTCTCCGGAGGAGGTATGGGAATGGCTTGAGATTAGGGGAGAGGCCCTCCCCCAACGCGAGCCATGGTGATCTCGGCTTACCTGGGGAACCAGACCTCCTGGGAGTCGCAGGGGCAGACGTAGGAGTCAGCTAGCGGGCGCAGCTCAGGCAGAGAGACAGCGGATAACAGTGTGAGACGACGGGGCCCTACGCGTGGAATCATCGGACTCCGATGACCCTTCCCCACCGACTGTGACAGAGTCTCCTGAAGAGAACCTGGTACCTGAAACGCTTCTGTCGGCCACTCATGTGGTACTGGAGACGGTCTTGGACCCATTGACACCCAATACAGCACCGTCCTGAAGATGATATCCTTCTTTGTTCTGTTATCTCTTTGTCTTTTCTCCTATTGTGCAGGTGGAAGGGGCCAGACTTGAGTGGACTAGTGACTCTCACCGCACCGGGACGTGGGAGAATTGCTTGTTGTAATAGAATGTTGATGCACTCATTTGGCGGGGTTAATATATCATTCGGCCATGACAGGCCATGGATCCATACGTGGGCGGGTTGGGACTTTGCATTATGCCATTGGGCGGCTGGTTGAGTCGGGAGCTGATTTGGGTGTGGGGGTTTTTTCTTCTTGTTTTGTAGGACAGTTCTGGCCCCGTTTGGGCTAATGGGGCAGCTGTGCACGTCCTGGCACCAGCAGGGGAAGGGCATTTCTGCATGGTTTGTTGACAGTGAATTGCTCGCGGGAGGGGGTAGGGTGTTTTAGCGGGGGTGTTGTTGGTTTTGTTTAGGCATTGTATGGATCGCATTTAGGGCAAAGGGCTTAGGTGGCTACGCGGGGCACGTAACACACAGGGATTGGTTACCATACCGTACATGGGCTTTAAAGTTTTACGCTGGAATGTGAGCGGGCTGGAAACATGCACCAAGAGATACAGGGTCCTCTCCTTTCTCCGAAGGCATCGGGTTTCGATAGCATGTCTCCAAGAAACTCACCTCACGGATGAAGGGGCACAGAAATTGGTGAAGAAATGGCGGGAACAGGTTTTCCATTCTTCATTCTCTACTTATGCCAGCGGGGCCCTTGTATGGGTGGCCCCTGGGGGTTCCATTCGCCATACAATATGTGCAGGCTGACATCCATGGAAGGTATCTGCTCCTCAGAGCTAAACTTGATGGAAGGGATGTGGCAATAATGAACACTTATGCTCCAAACACCGATGACCCGGACTTCTTTCATTTTCTGCAGGAGGTCCTGGTATCAGAACTGGAGGTGCTACTACTCTGGTTGGGGGATTTCAATTGCGTCCTAGACCCCGTCCTGGATAGGTTCCCACCTCGTACTGGCACGAAACCAAGAATGACAATGAAGCTCCGAGAGGTCATGGGGAATGTAGGAGTTCACGATGTTTGGCGCCAAACACATCCAACACAGAAAGTGTACACCTGCTTCTCATCCACTCATAACACGTACAGTCGCTTAGATAGGGTCCTACTTGCGAATCCTGATGCAGGCATGCACCTTGAGGTGACCCACCAGGGGCGATTCCTATCTGATCACTCCCCTGTAACAGGTGTGGTTAGCTGGGGGGCCCGTTGCGTCGCTCGTAAACTTGGAGGTTGCCGGCAGAGATCCTCGAGGACCAGGTAGGGAAACATCACCTAGAAACGGTCATAACTGACTATGTAGACTTAAACTGGGGCGGGTCGGATTTGTCGCGAGCCACGAAATGGGAAGCCCTGAAAGCGGTGGTGAGAGGAGCATGCATATGTCGCGATCCTCTGTGGATTCTGTGGGAGCGAATGAAGTACAAGAGTTCCACCTCCCGACGTCCCCGGCTCTGAATGTGAACACAGAGTACCAGGGCAATCAGGCGAGGGATGGGGAATTAGGAAGGGAACAGCGGGGAATGGGATATCTGTAACAGAAGGAAATCATAATACATAGTACAACCACACTGGGCAACCTACTCTCATTAGGTCTCACTATGTCTCCCCAATGTGTCACCTCATACACAACAAACACCAATAACCTTGCCGAAATCGCCACAAGTTACAACAAGAGGCTTCCTCCTTTCATCTAACACACCCCAGGTTGATTATGGCTCTCTGGGTTCTGTTCCCCCTGACTTAAGGCTCCTTAGAGGTGGTAGCACCCGATATAGTTCTGCAGTGCTTCAATACTAAACGACTCAGTGACTATAGTCTTTCCCTGACCCCCTTGTTTAGCCCTTTAGGTGAGGTAGAGTTAAAGTCACGCACACCCCCTATTACACCAGGCTGGTGGCTTCGTCGAAGTCAAGAAATGTCCCGCACAAGGCAGCCCCTCCTTAGAACGACTCTACCTTGCTATTAGCAGGCTGCGGCTCCGGCGGGGAATGGCACCGCTCCGGCTTCCACGGCCAGGGAGGAAGTGTCCGCTCCTAGTGCCTCTTTTGGTCCGAGGCTTAGATATCAGTCCCGAACTCCTGGAACGCGGCGGCGCTTACGTCAGCGTCCCGCGATTGGTCCCTCACCTTTGGCAAATCCCGGATTCGAAGTAACGCGGTAACGCTTGGCTTCAGCGT
The DNA here is from genome assembly GCF_964204655.1 of Triturus cristatus. Taxonomy (NCBI): domain Eukaryota; kingdom Metazoa; phylum Chordata; class Amphibia; order Caudata; family Salamandridae; genus Triturus; species Triturus cristatus. The sequence continues at coordinate 1,088,581,766 of NC_140582.1, read as the reverse complement.
CCCGCGAGTACTGAGTGCTCCTACACCTTTTGGCAAATCCTAGGTTCGAAGTAACGCGGCAACGCTTGGCATCAGCGTCCCGCGAGTGAAGAGTGCTCCTTCACCCTTGGTAAATTCTGGGTTCGGAATAACGCGGCGACGCTTACTCTAGCGTCCCGCGCTGGCGAGCTTCAGCGGTTCTTCGTTTCGTTCGGAACCCACCGAACGGAATTCAAGTGAACAGGATTACGCGCTCCGATTGGTCCTCCTCTCCCGTACTAAATAGCGGAGGCCACGCCCTCTACCGCCAAGCTTTCTGGAAGTTGTGGTCTGGTTACAGTTTCGGTAGGCGCACTAGATCAGCGCCTGACAGTATGCTCCCCTCCCGCGCGCCTCCTAGAATCAGGCTTGTCCGGGAAACGGGCGTGAAACAACCGCACCGCGGTCGGGGCGTGCACATCCGAAGACGGAACCCAGGAGTCCACCTCAGCGGTGTACCCCTTCCAGGCTATGAGGTACCACAGACGACCCCTCCGGAACCTGGAATCCAACACCTTACGTACTTCATATTCCAAATGACCATCTCTGAACACTGGCGGGGCGGCCACCCTCCGAGCCCCCAACGCCGGCTTTAGCAGACTGCAGTGGAACACCGGGTGGATGCGCAAAGAGGCAGGTAACGCCAATCTGTACGCCACGGCACCCACGCGACGCACCACCAGATACGGACCTATGAAACGAGGATGGAAGATGCTGCGCAGCTTGAACCGGAGGTGTTTCGTGGATAACCACACTCTGTCGCCCGGTTGATACCGGGGTCCATCCTGCCGATGTCGGTCCGCCCACGCCTTGTACAACCGCTTGGCCCGATCCAGGTTGAGTTTCAAGCGGCCTTGCAGCCTACTCAACTCCTGTAGACGAGCAGAAATGGCAGGTTGATCGCGCACCTCCGCAGGGAAGGATAAAGGGAGCACCTTGGCATGATATCCGTAGTTAGCCCGAAAGGGGGACTCCTTGGTGGAGCTGTGCCACGCGTTGTTGTAGGAGAGTTCGGCTAACCAGAGAAGCGACACCCACGACGTACTCGCCTCTGTAGCATAGCACCGGAGATACGTCTTCAGCGTCTGATTCAGACGTTCGGTCTGGCCATCCGTCTGGGGATGGAACCCGGTGGACGTGGCCGCTTCCACTTGTAGTGCCTTACACCATGTTCTCCAGAACCTGGCAACAAACTGCGGGCCTCTGTCCGAGATTATGACTCCTGGAAATCCATGCAAGCGCACCACGTGAGACAACAACAACTGGGCTGTTTGGCTGGCTGAGGGTAGATTCCTGCACGGGACGAAATGTCCCATTTTGGTGAGACTGTCCACCACCACCATAATCGCATCACATCCCTGATCCAGCGGTAGGCCCACCACAAAGTCCATGCTTATGGTTTGCCAGGGCCCCGCAGGAGTCGGCAAAGGAACCAGCTTGCCCTTAGCCTTCGAGTGATCTCCTTTCGCTCGAGCGCATACCGCGCACTGCTGTATCCACAGACGGATGTCCTGGTTCATGTGTTCCCACCAAAAGTGTCGTTGCATCAGGTGCTGCGTTTTCGTACAACCGGGGTGTCCTGCTATCTGGGACTCATGGCACCATGCGAAGGCCTGCCTTTGTAGCTCCATTGAAGGCACGAACAGTCGATTCTGATAAAAGGGCAAACCCCCTTTTATGCGCCTGTCCGCCTCCTGTTCCTCCCATCGGAGCCAATCCATTAACGTGCGGTGTTTTCTGACGGAGTCCAGAAACGAGTCTGCCCGTACCGCGCATATCACCTTCTCTGGGGGTATGATGGCCTCGATGACTTCAGAGCGGTGTTCTTGCCCCCCGTCTTGTCGTGAAAGTGAATCCGCTTTCCTGTTCTCTGACCCAGGGCGATACGTGATGATGAACTCGAAGCCAGCAAAAAACAGCATCCATCGCATTTGCCTTTGCGTGAGATGCCGGGCCGTTTTTAGGTACTGTAAATTCCGGTGGTCGGTGAAAACAGTTACCGGATGTTTGGCCCCCCACAGATAGTGCCTCCATTCCTGAAACGCCTTCCTGATGGCCAAGAGCTCCTTTTCGGCGATCGTGTAGTTTGTTTCCGCTGGAGTCAGTTTCCGGGACAGAAAGGCCACTGGATGCAACTGTCCTGTTAGAGCTTCCCTCTGTGACAGCACGGCCCCCACCGCTATGTCGGAAGCGTCTGCTTCTACTATGAATGGGACATCTGAGCGAGGATGTTGCAGGATTGGGGCAGTAGTGAAGGCCTTTTTTAAGTCACAGAACGCCTGCATGGCCTCCTGAGACCAAGAGAACGGATGACCTTTGCGTAGCAAACGAGTGATAGGCGAGACGAGCTGCGAGAAGTGAGAGATGAACCTTCTATAATAATTAGAAAATCCCAGAAAACACTGCACATCTCTCACGTTCTTCGGTATAGGCCACTCCTGCACTGCAACCACCTTTCTCTCAGCCATACTCAACCCTAACGGACTCAAGACCACCCCCAGGAATTCTACCTCTTCTACGTTGAATTCGCATTTGCTCAACTTGCAAAACAAATTGTTCTCTTGTAGTATGTGTAGGATTTGTGACACGTGTGTGATGTGCTCTTTGGGGTCTGAGGAATATATTAGTATATCGTCGATATATACTACTGCAGTTTTATCAATATATTCCTTGAGAACGTCATCTAGGAAGTATTGGAACGCGGCTGGGGCGTTGCACAGCCCAAACGGCATCACCCTGTACTCAAATAGCCCGTACCGCGTCTTAAATGCCGTCTTCCACTCATCGCCCTCTCTTATCCGGACCAGGTGATAGGCCCCTCGCAAATCCAAGCGAGAGTAAATGGACGCCTCCTTCACCTGGTCTAGTAAGACTGGGATGAGAGGAAGAGGGTAGCGGTTGCGCACTGTGTTTTTATTCAGTACTCTATAGTCGATGCACGTTCGTAATTCACCATTGGCTTTCTTGATAAAGAACAGGGGTGAAGCCGCTGGAGAACGTGAAGGTCTAATAAACCCTAACTCAACGTAATGGTCTAAGTAGTGTCGTAAATGTTCTGTCTCCGGCTCTGACAAGGCGTATACTCGACAAGACGGCATGACTGCCGATGACTGGGATTAAGTCAATTTGGCAGTCGTAAACGCGGTGTGGTGGCAAGGTTTCCGCCTTACTCTCGCTGAACACCTCCCTGTACTTGCCATAGGCCGCCGGGAGAACCGTCTCTTTCTCAGCTGCGGTACCGAGGTGAAAACCATGAGTGAGGGCTAGAAGATGGGTTCGATGCGCCGTGGCGCACTCCTCTCTACAGTACTCGGTGTCGAACTCCACCGATTTCTGCTTCCAATCGATCGTGGGGTTATGGGTTGTCAGCCACGGCATTCCCAATATCACTTCGTATTGCGGAGCCTCGATGATGTTGAAGGCCACCCTTTCCACATGATCCCCCAGGAGTCCTACTTTGGTCAGGGTTAGAGATTCAGTGACTTCTGTGATGGGCCCTGATTTAAGAGGCTTCCCATCCACCGCCCAAACTATCTCGGGACTGGTTCTCGGAAGGCGTTTTAGTCCTAGCCGCTGTACTAACCCACTATCCACGAAGTTCCCAGTGGCCCCGGAATCAATCATCACCCCTATCTCGTGCTCGCTAGCGCCCGCGGTCAATCGCATGGTTAACACTACGTGTGATTCGGATGCAACCGACTCTATCACGGCCAAAGAAGGCAACCGCATAACCCGAGGTTCGGTTGTCATCTCCAGTACTTCTGAGGTTTGCCTACCTGATGGCAACGCCGGCAACGAAGCCACAGCCACTTTCTTAGCCCCGGCATACCCGCTCTTCTTGGGTTTAACCGGACACTCTCGAACATAATGGCCTTTCTTCCCGCAATACATGCAGAGACCAGCGAGTCGGCGACTTTCTCTCTCGGCTTTAGATAACGGGGCCCTGATCGCACCCACCTCCATGGGTTCTGCCTGAGACTCCGGAGATACCCCTGTGGTCCTGGGTCCTCTCTCCGTTTTATCGACGTGGCCGTACACCCTCTCTCCCTTCCGCTCAGCCAATCGGTGGTCTAACCGTAACGTGAGGTTCATCAGGTCTGTATAAGTAGTAGGCTGCGGATCGATCTGCGCCAGTACGTCCTTCATATCATCATGTAAGCCCTGATAATACAGGGACATACGCTTTTCCTCTGGCCACGCCGTCTCGGCTATGAGCCGGTTGAACTGGGTCAGATGTGTCACTAACTCATGTTTGCCCTGTCGGAGTCCCAATAACTCTCTGTCCGCCGAAAACGTGGTGGCCCTTCTATCGAACACTCGCTCGAATTCGTCTCTAAAGGCGTTCCAATCGGATAACAGGGGATCATCGTATTTAACCAAGGGAACTGCCCAATTGGCAGCGTCCCCCGTCATATAAGAAATCGCAAACGCTACCCGCGAATGATTGGTGGGGAAAGAAGCGGGTTTGCATGAAAAATGTAAAGCTATTTGTGTCAGGAAGGTTTGGATCTTGAGGGGGTCACCCGAGAACCTCTCCGGGCTCGCCAGGGGGATGGGTGGTGATACATTCACATGTATAGGCGATATTGACTGCGAGGCATCAAACGGGTTGCGCCCCTGTCGTTCTACTCTATCCTTCAGGGCGGCTGCTTCTATCTTTGAGGCAGCCAATTCCTGTTGGACCAACAGGAGGGCTTGCAATACATCGTCTAGGGAGGCCATACTTGTGCTTGACTCGAACACACAGAAATAATTCTTGGGCGCGTAATTCTGTCGCGATCCTCTGTGGATTCTGTGGGAGCGAATGAAGTACAAGAGTTCCACCTCCCGACGTCCCCGGCTCTGAATGTGAACACAGAGTACCAGGGCAATCAGGCGAGGGATGGGGAATTAGGAAGGGAACAGCGGGGAATGGGATATCTGTAACAGAAGGAAATCATAATACATAGTACAACCACACTGGGCAACCTACTCTCATTAGGTCTCACTATGTCTCCCCAATGTGTCACCTCATACACAACAAACACCAATAACCTTGCCGAAATCGCCACAAGTTACAACAAGAGGCTTCCTCCTTTCATCTAACACACCCCAGGTTGATTATGGCTCTCTGGGTTCTGTTCCCCCTGACTTAAGGCTCCTTAGAGGTGGTAGCACCCGATATAGTTCTGCAGTGCTTCAATACTAAACGACTCAGTGACTATAGTCTTTCCCTGACCCCCTTGTTTAGCCCTTTAGGTGAGGTAGAGTTAAAGTCACGCACACCCCCTATTACACCAGGCTGGTGGCTTCGTCGAAGTCAAGAAATGTCCCGCACAAGGCAGCCCCTCCTTAGAACGACTCTACCTTGCTATTAGCAGGCTGCGGCTCCGGCGGGGAATGGCACCGCTCCGGCTTCCACGGCCAGGGAGGAAGTGTCCGCTCCTAGTGCCTCTTTTGGTCCGAGGCTTAGATATCAGTCCCGAACTCCTGGAACGCGGCGGCGCTTACGTCAGCGTCCCGCGATTGGTCCCTCACCTTTGGCAAATCCCGGATTTGAAGTAACGCGGTAACGCTTGGCTTCAGCGTCCCGCGAGTACTGAGTGCTCCTACACCTTTTGGCAAATCCTAGGTTCGAAGTAACGCGGCAACGCTTGGCATCAGCGTCCCGCGAGTGAAGAGTGCTCCTTCACCCTTGGTAAATTCTGGGTTCGGAATAACGCGCGACGCTTACTCTAGCGTCCCGCGCTGGCGAGCTTCAGCGGTTCTTCGTTTCGTTCGGAACCCACCGAACGGAATTCAAGTGAACAGGATTACGCGCTCCGATTGGTCCTCCTCTCCCGTACTAAATAGCGGAGGCCACGCCCTCTACCGCCAAGCTTTCTGGAAGTTGTGGTCTGGTTACAGTTTCGGTAGGCGCACTAGATCAGCGCCTGACAGCATAAGCCTCACCTGTGGGGTTCGAAAGCAGCTCCAGCGGGAGCTGCAGGAGGAGCGACGCCACCTCTTGGAGGTACAGACATCAGAGGCACCTGACGCAACGGAGAAGGAGGAGGAACATGACATTCGGGAACGCATTCAGGACATTTGGGACAGGCTCGACAAATACACCCTCACACAGTATAGACAATGCCTTCATAGGGAAGGAGATAAATCGGGCCGCCTGTTGGCCTGGATTCTCCACTGGGAAGGCGCCCCTGATGCGATTGTGGCTCTTCGGGAGCCCACGGGAAACTTGGTACACTCCGAGGTGGGACTACTACGGGTCCTTAAGTCCCTTCTCGAGTTGGTTTATGCCGCGGACCCCGCAATTAGCGAGACCTCCTATCTCCCTTACCTCCATGACCTGACCTTACGATCCATACCTGAGCAGGCGCAGAAGGAACTTGACGAGCCCCTAACGCTGGCTGAGGTACAATCCGCCCTCCAGCACCTGCCACAAGCCAAGTCTCCGGGAAGTGATGGGTACCCCCCCTGAATTTTATCAGGCGCTCGTGGGTACATTTCCCCGACTCCTGTTGCAGGTTTATCTCGAGGCGTTTGAGTGCGGAGATCTCCCTCCGATCATGACGCAGGGGGAACTATGTGTGATTCTAAAACCGGGTGATGACGCCCATGAGCCCTCATCGTATCGTCTGATTATGATGCTAAACACAGATGTTAAAATCCTTTGCAGACTCTTGGCTTCCCGATTAGTGCCGCACATGACTCACTTGTCCATGAGGACCAGTGTGGCTTAATACCAGGACGTAATACAGCTATGAGTTTGCGACGGCTGAACCACATTCTACATGAGGTGCGGGACCGGGAGGAACACTTGGTATTAGTATCTATTGACCTTGCCAAGGCGTTTGACACGGTGGACTGGGGATACCTTCTTGAGGTCCTACGCGCTGTGGGGATGGGCCCTAACTTCTGTAGATGGATTCGCATCCTCTACACGGCTCCCCGCGCTAAAGTAAAACTAGGGAGCACGAGGTCAGAAGAGTGGCAATTGGGAACGGGGACATGTCAGGGGTGTCCTCTCTCGCCCTTATTATTTGCCCTGGCCATAGAGCCCTTCGCGGTGCGGGTCCGGACCACGATGGAAGAATGGGGAATTAGAGTAGGGAACACAAGGCATATTATCTCCCTATACGCTGACGAAGCCTTGTTTTACATGGTCTCTCCTCGGGATGCCCTGCCGGCACTGCTACACCAGCTAGATTGGTTTGGGGAGGTCTCTGGACTGCGACTTAACCGCAGTAAGTCCCTGATCTTCCCACTAGCGGGGCTGGTTTCAGTGCCCCCAGAGGACCTCCCAGACCTCGGGCTGCATTGGGAGCGGCAAGGGTTTCGCTACCTTGGGATACAGGTGGCCCCGACGGATATACAGGCGATAGCCCAGAATGTAGACCGTACAATCGCTTTGTTGCAGCAGTCGATATCATTTTGGAACACCCTCCCACTTTCATTGATGGGCAGGTTAGCCATCTCTAAGATGATGATGCTTCCTAGGACCCTGTACGTACTTCAGAACTCACTATGTCCGTTGTCGCCACGAGTTTTCAAAACTCTCAACACCTTACTTACGTCTCGCAGTAGGATAGCCCTCCATACTATTGTTTGCAGCTATGAGTAGGGCGGACTGGAAGCTCCACGCTTTGACCTGTAGTATTACGCGGCGCAGCTACAACCCGCGGCACGCTAGTTTTCCGATGCAGATAATTGGAAGAAACGCCTCCTCTCCGGAAGGGTAGACACTCAGTCGCTGCAGGAAGCTCTGATGCAGGGTAGAGGGACGGACAAGTCTCTTCCTTATATTGTACGGCACACACCCGCTATATGGCAGCGGTTTGTTGAGAAGGTCTTAACAAGGGTACCCTTTCACAGGGAGCTCCTGATCTGGATCCTGGCCCCCTTCATAGATATGGGGAAATACATGTCCTTTCAACCTTGGAGGGAGGGTGGATGTGAGGTCCTTGCCGATCTCTTTCCCAACGAGACCTTCATCACTTACGAGCAGGCAGGGGAGAATTTTGGACTTGGACAGGGCAAATTCCTACAATTCAGGGGAATTCAGGATGTAGTGAAGGTCACTTGGCCTCAGTACCCGGACATCCCACCATTGACACACACATTAGATATCATACTCTCCTGCGGTGCCGGCCGCAAATTGATTTCACTCTTATACAAAGCGATGAAACAGGACTCAACCCCCCCCAGCACCGCCGTCTCAGGCAGCCTGGGAGAGGGACCTTGCAATCCAACTAAATGATACACAGTGGGCACACATAGGTTCCCTCACACGCTCAGTATCATGCAACGCCAGGTTTAAGTTAACGCATTTCAACTTCCTACACCGAACTTGTTTAACCCCAATGTCCCTAAAGCATATCTCAAGTGATAGGGCAGATAGCTGCCCTAGATATGCCGCGGAGAAGGCAGGTTTCTTATACTTGGCATGGGATTGTCCAATGGTTCGGCAGTTCTGGATAGAGGTGGTGGGTAGGATTGTAGCAGCCACTGTCCTTCGGATGATGCCTGAACCCTGGTATTGTCTGTTGGCGCTGGTTCGGAAGCCTAAGAAAAAGAAGTTCCCATATAAGCTTTTATAATTTATGCTGGTGCTCGCCAGGCGCAGGGTAGCTTTAACTTGGATGGGGCAAAGGGCCCCAGAGGTGGCCATCTGGCTCAAAGGTGTCCATGAATGGTCCCTAGCTGAGGAGGTCCACATGAAACTTACAAGAAGAGATGAGAAGTTGCAAGAAGATCTAATACTCTGGCGTGACATGTGTCATTCTGGGTTGGCAGAGGGGGATCCTCTTGGCAAGAGGCAGCAGACAGCGAGGAGGGGAGTGGGTTAGATATTGCTGGGGGGTCTGATCACGATGGGGGGCAGCAGAGTTGACCTTAGTAATGTAGGCAGTAGACTTCAGTAGTGTTCCCGGATTCTTCCCTCACTGTGAAATGATTGTAATTGATTTTCTCCTTTCCCCACAGTACATTTCCCTCCCGGATGCCACCTTTTGCCCTATAAGTCATTGATCATGTCAACAATATGCCTACAGATGCCGAATTGATGCCAAATGTTTCTTTTTTTATGTTTTTGTAATCTGTAAATTCAAAAATAAAGTTTATAAAAATAAAAAAATGCATATAATTAAAAGAAACATAGTTAAAAATAATTTAAAATGCTTAAAAACTTATAAGTAATATATATAATTTAAAAATACATTAAACATATGCATATAATATATACTATATATACTCACTCAATATGTTTTAATATTTATTTTATTAACTTATAAATTGTTTAATTTTTTTCATGAATTATAAATACATATATACACATAAACCAATAATATAAATAAAAATTAAACAAATATATATAACAAATTAAAAAAATTAAACTTATTTTTAATCTTTTTAAAATTAATTATACAGTACATTAGCTAAAATAATCCAAAAAATATTAGTTAGCAGAGGAAATAAAATTACTATTCCAAATCCAGTTACTGCAACAGTAGGATAAGTGTTGGATAGCGTAGGGGTAAAAATTACTATTCCCACTCCAGTGAGTGCAATAGTAGGGAAAGTGTTGGATAGCGTAGGGGTTAAAATTACTATTCTCACTCCAGTGAGTGCAACAGTAGGGAAAGTGTTGGATAGCGGAGGGGTAAAAATTACTATTCCCACTCCAGTGAGTGCAACAGTAGGGAAAATGTAGGATAGCGTAGGGGTTAAATTAACATACTTACAACATATTAATAATTATTTAACAAAATAATTATTAATAAATACCTATTAAATTAAATTAATACTTACTTAAATAACATTAAATTACTTCCCACCCTATTCCCCTATAAACTCACAACGCGATACACATAAAAAACAACACAATTAATTTACATATCAATTAATCAATTAATAAAAATTAATTACCAATTAATAATTAATTAACAATAAATTAATTAACAATAACAATAAATAAAAAATAATAATAAATTAATTATAACTAACATAATTTTAAATGTACCAATTAATAATTAATTAACAATACATTAATAATCAATAATAACAAATAAACACATATTAACTAATTAATTATATTTAAATTACTTCCCACCCTATTCCCACATTAAAAATAACATAATTAATTTAATTACCAAATAATCAATTAATTAAAATTAATGATCAATTAATAATTAATTTACAATAATTAATTAACATTAACAATAAATACAAAAAATAAAAAAGTAATTATAATTAATATAAATATAAATTAAACAATATAAATTAATTCCCAATTAATAATTAATTAACAATAAATTAACAATCAATCACAATAAATAAGAACATAATAATGAATTAATTATAATTAAATTACTTCCCACCCTATTCCCCTATAAACCCACAACCCGCTCAGATACTAAAATGCAAAATTTACTTTAAAAAAAATTACTATTTTCTAAACATTTAACACATATATTTAAAAATAATTAAAAAAACTTTAAAAAGTATGTTAAACATACATATAAAATACATACTAAAATACATAACACTAAAAAAAATCGATATTATTTACAACTATATTTTTGCTTACAATATTATTTACTTCGATATTACTTAGTTCGATATTAAAAATATCGATATTACTTACCTTAAGGTCGATATTCTGGTCAACGATATTCTTTTTTTTTTTTTTTGAAACCGTTTATTACAAAATTCAAAAATTATACAAAGATGGGCCTACAACCTTCAGGCCGGCCGCTAGCGTCAACGATATTCTTGACTTTAACCACACCCCTCCCCACTATTCTTTCGACCTTTGGAAAGATCTCAGGCCTTGTTATTAATCCAAGGAAATCAAATGCCTTTTTCTTCCAAGAGGGGCCCCGCCCAGATGAGTTGCAATTCGGTACCTATACTCTACCTGTAAACCACACCACATTAAAATACTTAGGAATGCAGGTATATAGATCACAGGTGGATCAACTGGAGGGCAACCTCTTGAATTCCATCACGGCATTGATCTCAAGTGTGGCCTTTTGGACATCCCTGCCCCTTTCGGTGATGGGACGAATTGCCATCTCTAAGATGGTGGTGCTCCCTCAGTTACTATATTTTTTCGTGATCCTGCCCATAGTGGTTCCACAATCCATATTCCGCACCTTGAACACAATTTTGGTGGAGCTCATCTGGGTTGTGGGTCGCAGAAGAGTGAGCCTTCAGAAACTACAACTGGAATCCCACAAGGGAGGCCTAGGGTTCCCCGACTTCAGGGCATACTACTATGCTTGTCAAATCCAGTGGCTGTCCTATTGGACAGCAGGGAGGAACCTACAAGAAATCGGGTTTACGTCAAGGGATATTGACCGGGGTATGCTACATTCCCTGATCCCGCCCAAAGCTAAAATTCCCCTGGAGGGACCCCCATTGCTGAAGGCTGCACTACAATCCTGGAAGAAAGCTCTGATGTATACATCAGAAGTAACCCCTTACTCGGCCAATATCCCATTATTGGGTATTCCCACCCCTGGGGGCAAGCTTACGAAGGCTAGACTACACGCTTGAACGGTTCAGGACAATGCCCTAGAGTGCCTTATGGTGCTCTGTATACGCACTAAAGCCCAAAAAGTTCAACAACGTTTTCTGGACCTTGCCCCTATACTAGCCATTAGGGCCCTCACTATTAGATGGAAATCCCCTAGATGCTCGACATTGTCTAGTTGGCAAGATGATATGATACAATGGGGTGGTGCTGAGAGCACGGCGCTTAGAAGAGAGGAGTCAAGAGGGTTACGGAAACAGCCTATCTCTATGGAATGGGACATTATGGGGCCGATTCCGATCCTGTATTTTTTTTTCCCGTACGACTCGTATCCGTATTTTTTTCCGTACGAATCGTACAAGTCAGGTCCGACCCGTGAAGTACGATTCGTATGGGAAAAAGTACATACGAATCAGCCCTATCCGTACGAATCAGACCGGGAAAAGTTGTACGAGACGTACCCGGACACTTTTCCGTACGAATCGTAAAAATGCAGTCCGACCGTACTAGTACGATCCGGACCGGCTTTCCGCTTTACGATTTGTACGGAAAACACCCGTCCCGTACACGGGGAATGACTTGTACATATGCAATGTCTGTGTACGCACCGTACAGTAGCAATGTCGGTGTACGCACTGTACATAAGCGATGGCGGTGTACACACCGTACATAGCAATGGGGTTGTACGCACCGTACATAGCAATGAGGGTGTACGCACCGTACATAAGCGATGGCGGTGTATGCACCGTACATAGCAATGGGGGTGTACGCAACGTACATAGCGATGGGGGTGTTCGCACACCGTACATAAGCGATGGTGGTGTACGCACCGTACATAAGCGATGGCGGTGTACGAACCGTACATACGCAATGGCGGTGTACGCAGCGTACATAGCGATGGGGGTGTTCGCACCGTACATAAGCGATGGCGGTGTACGCACCATACATAGCGATGGCGGTGTACGCACCGTACATAAGCGATGGCGGTGTACGCACCGTACATAGCAATGGGGGTGTTCACACCGTACATAGCAATGGCGGTGTACGCAGCGTACATAGCAATGGCGGTGTACGCACCCTACATACTTAACGCATGGGGGTGTGTGTCTGTACGACTCGTACCTCTGTACCGTACTGAACCACGGACACTGTAAAACAGCACAAGGAGGGTCTATTCGACTCGCACAACACCACAAAACACGTCTACACTGCACAAAAAATGGAAAGGACTGACCTGGACACATCCAAACAGGCAAACAGAGGGGCAAACTTACAACCACCCCTTATAACACACCCACCAAAAATTCAAACTGAGCCACACCCACAAATGGACCAAAAAAAAGGGCCCACACACACAAACCATGAGCCTTTGCAACAGACTCACTGCAGCTAGAGAGCACACACCAACAACTGCACCCATCCACCTTAACATATACACCTTCACACAGCCTCCTTCACACATACCTCCTCTACACATTCACACCCACACCGTCACATTCAGACCCACTACCATCCACACCCTCAACCCTACACCATGCCCACAGACAAGAATCCAAAGTTCACAAGGGAGGAGCTGGAGATCCTTGTCAATGAAGTCATCAGAGTCTAGCCACAGCTGTTTGGAACATTGGTCAGACAGACCAGCATAGCTGAAAAATCACGCCTGTGGCAGAGGATTGTCGATAGGGTGAATGCTGTTGCACCCATCAGAAGGACCAGGAATAAATGCCAAGCCAGGTGGTACGATCTGCGGAGGGCGGTCAAGCGCAAAATGAATGATGACTACGCCCAGAGCAACATCACTGGAGGTGGTGCGCCCCGCAGACCAGTACATTACCATCCCTGGGAGGAGAAGGTGATGGCCCAGCTTCCGCCGGTGGGAGTACATGGACTGCAAGGACTTCCAGAGACTGGTGAGTACACAAACAACTTATGTAACATGGGGTTAATGGCATCCACAACCCAACTACATAAAATGCACGCAACTACCCCCAAGCCCTCACCGGCCAGAACCACAGTCAAAAATAACGCTAATGCCACTAACATGTGTATGCTCCATTGAGAAAGCAAGGCCATGCTATGTCCCATGCTACATGAAGCACCAACCCAAGAATGGATGTCCGGTATGTTGGGAGGGTGGGTGGCACAAAACGCATGTTTGAATCATAAATCAGACACAATTGCCCTCATCCCATATGGCCCAGCTACATACCCATGCACCATGCGCAATGCACGGGGATTGGGAAAGTACTGACAAGCTAGCTCACACTTGACCCTGGTGTAGGCAGCACAAGGCCCTCCTGTGACCAGTACATACGAATCAGCCCTATCCGTACGAATCAGATTGGGAAAAGTTGTACGAGACGTACCCGGACACTTTTCCGTACGAATCGTAAAAATGCAGTCTGAACGTACTAGTACGATCCGGACCGGCTTTCCGATTTACGATTTGTACGGAAAACGTCCGTCCCGTACACGGGGAATGACTTGTACATATGCAATGTCTGTGTACGCACCGTACAGTAGCAATGTCGGTGTACGCACTGTACATAAGCGATGGCGGTGTACACACCGTACATAGCAATGGGGTTGTACGCACCGTACATAGCAATGAGGGTGTACGCACCGTACATAGCGATGGGGGTGTTCGCACCGTACATAAGCGATGGCGGTGTACGCACCGTACATAGCAATGGCGGTGTACGCACCATACATAAGCGATGGCGGTGTACGCACCGTACATAGCAATGGGGGTGTATGCACCGTACATAGCGATGGGGGTGTTCGCACACCGTATATAAGCAAACACAAACACCAAGACAACAAGGTCAGATATCTAGGACAGGAACTCACACTCACTGTCATGGCAGCATGCTCCATGGGGGGACAGCTACATCACCTGGGAGCCCCAGGGCCAAATCACACTACACCCACCAGCAGGCCCTGTCACACACACCCCTTACACAAGCAGACACCACCAGGACAGGCAATGGATTTACCCACTGTCACAATGGATGCAACACAACAAGACCAATACATAGCCGAAGAAGCATCCAAGCCACAAATCGACATGTCAAAGACTCAGGAGAACATATCAATCTGTCCCCCGCAACATACCCATCCACAAGTGAACATTGAGGAGAATGCTAGGCACATACAACTACCTGGAGGAACAGTGCAAACTTGAATGTGTATGAAACATGCATGTTGCATGAAACAGCATTAACGTTGTCTGTCTCCCACACACAGGGCAACGTGATGAATATCCCCCCAACAATGGGGGGAAGAATCACAGTAACAGGCTCGGGAGGAACCTGATCCCACCGGCAGCGATGCCTCGCAACACTCCGCGGATGACCCCGACCGACCTGGACCCTCTGGTGTCCAAGCCCCTGCAGAACCTGGTTCAGGAACATCTGTGCCAACCACCACCCCCATTCCTGCCACATCCCAGGAGACACCGAGGAGCCCTGCCCGCAGTGAACAACTGAGCTAGTCTGACCAGGAGGGACAAGGTGCGGCGGGCACCCAGGAGGAGGCAGACAACACCGCCACTGCCATCCCTCAGGGTTCCCGTAGACCCGATGTGCCCACAACGGCAGGCCAGGCTCGTGTGGGCAGGGGTGGTGGGAGTGGAGGACGGCGGAGGCGAGAACCTGACCAGCCAGCTGAAGGGACCGATATGTCACACATCCACAACATCATGGAGGCATAACGGCGTGACACCAGGGAGTTCAGCCAGGTAGTGGTGACCCTCACAGAGATCAAGAACCAGCAGGCCAAGCAATACGCCAGTCAACAAAAACACCAAGGAAGGATGGAGGCAAGACTGGCTGAGCTCCTGGCGGTGCAAAGGGACATAAGCCATTCACTCCGTCGGATCGCCGACAACATGGGCAACCCTCCCTGTGCCACCAGGCGCAGACCACCACCAGCCACAGGGAGGGAGGAGGAGGAGGAGGAGGATTCGTCTGACGGAGCTTCCCAAGCATCATCAAGGCCTGCATCTGAGGGTCCCGCGAGGAAGGTGGGTCATCCACGAAAAAGACCATGAGAGGCAGCGGCCCATCCACATCTCCCAGGTCACCTGTCCTTCATGTGCAACAGCATCACCTCATTGACTGACATCATCTGCCACATGGACTTGCTGGTCATAGTCTGACCAATGATGCCAAACACTGTGGACTGGACTCTGATGACTTCAAATGCCAAGGATCCCATCTCCCCCTGTGAACTTTGGATTCTATGGTCCCTGCATTACTAGTGCGTACAGGTACGTGTACTACTATTGCGATCCCCTTACGGGTAAGCACTAGTAGTACACATACGTATACGCACTAGTAGTACAAGTACCTGTACTACTAGTGCATTCCCGTAAGGGGATCGCAATAGTAGTACCGAACGTGTACTACTAGTGCGTACACGTACGTGTACTACTATTGTGATCCCCTTATGTATACGCACTAGTAGTACGCGTACGTGTACTACTAGTGCGTACAGGTACGTGTACTACTATTGCGATCCCCTTACGGGTACGCACTAGTAGTACACGTACGTGTACTACTAGTGCGTACAGGTACGTGTACTACTTTTGTGATCCCCTTACGGGTACGCACTAGTAGTACACGTACGTGTACTACTAGTGCGTACCCGTAAGGGGATCGCACTAGTAGCACACGTACGTGTACTACTAGTGCGTACACGTTCGTGTACTACTATTGCAATCCCCTTACGGGTACGCACTAGTAGTACACGTACGTGTACTACTAGTGCGTACAGGTACATGTACTACTTTTGTGATCCCCTTACGGGTACGCACTAGTAGTACACGTACGTGTACTACTAGTGCGTACCCGTAAGGGGATCGCACTAGTAGCACACGTACGTGTACTACTAGTGCGTACAGGCACATGTACTACTATTGCGATCCCCTTATGGGTACGCACTAGTAGTACACATATGTGTACTACTAGTGCGTACCCGTAAGGGGATCGCAATAGTAGTACACGTACGTGTACTACTAGTGCGTACACGTACATGTACTACTATTGCGATCCCCTTACAGGTACGCACTAGTAGTACACGTACGTGTACTACTAGTGCGATCCCCTTATGGGTACGCACTAGTAGTACACATACGTGTACTACTATTGCGATCCCCTTACGGGAACACACTAGTAGTACACGTACGTGTACGCACTAGTAGTACACGTACGTGTACTACTAGTGCATAACCGTAAGGGGATCGCACTAGTAGTACACGGGTACGCACTAGGAGTACACGTACGTGTACTACTAGTACGTACAGGTACGTGTACTACTATTGCGATCCCCTTATGGGTACGCACTAGTAGTACACGTATGTGTACTACTAGTGCGTACCCGTAAGGGGATCGCAATAGTAGTAGGCTTACGTGTACTACTAGTGCGTACACATACGTGTCAAACGTACTGTACAACTGGTGCCGTAGGGGTACGTGTGAAACGCACAGTACCTGTGTGTGGATTTCACAATTACATAGGGGACACATAAGGGACAAGTGTTAGGCCATAAATGCATGCTGGTTGTCATGGATACCGAGTTTTCAATTGAAATTTGTCCATCAGGTGTCCTGGAAAAGTCAGTTGGCCACAAAATACAATGTTGCAAAGTGGTTGTTGACTTGACATGATGCTCAAATTTTGAACGATGCAAATGCTGTCACTGGTGTATGTTTAAAGGGATTGGAGTAAACATACGATGCGAATGATTCAGACCAATCACTATGTACTCCTCAAAATGAATGCCCCTCAGCAAGACAGATATAAGGCAGCCAGAACCCAGGAGAGGGCACTTGCCTGCACAACGTAAGAGTCGACAACACTGCTGCTGTCGCTGCTTCCTCTGGCCATGTCACGTACTGTGGAGAGGGCCCAGTCATTCACCCTGGAGGAGAATGAGGCCTTGCTGGACGTCCTCCTCCCACAGTACACCAGCCTGTATGGGAGTGCTGACTCCACTACCTTTGCCTATGCAACTGGTGAGTGACAGTCAATATAGTGTCCAGGTGGGACACACATGCAATGTTGTTTAGAGTGTGTCCCGGGGGGGGGTCATGCTTTTGGCTCTCATGCAGAGCATTATGTAGTTCCTGTGTGCACTCCTCACTTGCATAGTGCTTACAGTGACTTTTACTGCATAGTGCATGACACATTCAGCCTGGCAAATCCTTGGTGGCTTTTTTTCCTGTTGTCCTGAGGTGATTCAGTGGTCCCCCCGGTGTGACAGGTGACTGTACCCACACATGTGTATGAGTTGAGTGGACCTGTGGTGAGACATGTGACTGCTTGGTACGTGTTGGCCATCAGCCTGCTGTTGCATGTGCTGCACAGTGTGTGGCATGATCAGTGAGTGTGTTGCACCCCTCATGGCACCTGTTGACTTTCAATGCCATGTAGTGCATTGACGCTTGCACACAGGGCTATTTCTTGTTGTGAATGAGGCAATTCATGTCAGCATCCTATGCCCTGTTCAATATTTCAAAGATGCTCTAATGTGTGTCTCTGGGACATGGAGCAGGTGTATTGATGTTGTGTCACATTGTCATCCTGACAGGTAACTGCCTACGAGAAGGGGGTGATCTGGAACAGCGTCGTGAGGGCCTTGAGAACTGCGGGGGAGCGTAGTCGGCAGCTGCCACAGGTCCGCAAGAGGTGGCAGGATATCCGGTGCTGGACCCGGCGGATCGCCCGGGTCCAGCTGTGGCTCGACAGTCCTCGCCCCCACGTCGGCCGCCGACGCCTGACCCCCCACACGAGACGTGTCCTGGCGGTGGTCTTCCCTGACCTCGATAGGCAGTTACAGGAGAGACTGCAGCAAGGAGGGGGTAGGTACATGGCTTTTGGTTGTGTTATGTGTCGCCTGCTTTTGAAAGTGCTCTTTCGCATGAATATATTCCCAGAGTTGATATGTGCAGTGCATTTTCTGTTCCCCATTGTCACCTGGGGCTCTTTTTCATCCCTTCCCCTCCTTGACATGTGTCCCCTGGTCTGTGTGTAATCACATTTGCACATGGTCATCTAGGGTGCCAGTGAATCTAAGTCCACATAGCTTTCTGCATCATGTTGGAGGGTGGTCTGTGACTTGTGTTGGTACCTTGCCTGTGCCATGACCTGTTCACTATGTTGGGGGTCCATATCTGTTGTCACTGATGATGATTCTCAACATAGGAGTGTGAGCTTTCAACTGAACCCCCTTGCAGCATGCATGACCAATGTTGTGGCCTCAGACATGATGTGCATGAGTGGGAGATATGCATAGTGCCATGACGGTTGAACATGGTACAGTCAGCTCATTCCAGGACCACGGAGCAGTGTGCCCACTATAGTCCCCTGAGACACCCTGGCCTCCTAATCATTTGTGTCATCCTACACTGTGCACATTCACTGTGGGTTCAGCATAGGTCTGCCTCTGTGGCATTGTAACCTGGCCTAGTTTGTATTTTTCAAATGTGTGCTACATGTGTCCACTGGACAGGGATACACCATTTTGCTTGTGCATACTCACACTGGGCAGTGCCTGTGTGGCTATTCACAACAATCTGTTGATGGTTGTTTGTCACAAATATGTGTTGCCAGCCCCACGAGGTGATGTTGTGTCAATGAAGCAAGTTTTCAAGCATCCCTGACTAAGAGGTGTCACTTCTTGATCTGTATCAGTCACATTGACTCAGGTATGGGGGGGTGCGGGAGGGGCATGCATGTGCAACCCTGATTTTTCATTGACAGGTCTGACTTGTGTGTGAGAATTGGCTGTACAGTAAATCAATGTGCAGTGCCCCTGTGATGGTGGCCAGTGCTTAATGTTCGTGCTTTGCAGCCTGTGTCAGTTTTTACAAACATGTATCGTGCTCATACATTTTTGGCACCTGTGTGTGGTTCAGATGCAACGCAGTTTTTACTTTGTGTGCTGACATCTGTGTGTACATTCTGGCTTGCCATGAGGGTGTCTCCACAGTACAGCTAGGCTTTTTTCACAAATCAATTGCAGGCCCATTAGCTTATGCATTGTCCTGGGTGTGGACATGTGTGCCACTCCAGATGACAGGCAGTAGGTCATATGTGAGGCCAACTGTGTAATCAGGTGACGGATAGCCATGTGACAAATGACATAATTCAAGTTGTTACTCTAAATAAATTGTACCTTGGCACTCACAGCACTTGTCAACAGTTCTTCATGTTTTAAATGTGGTAATTTGATGATTTGTGTTAAGAACAATGATGTGCCTGCATGAAAGATATCTCCCAAGGAAGTGCACACCAAACGACATTTCCACTTTCATTGAACACACTGGCACCTTTTCAAAGAAGCCACTGTTAGAATTAATTGGTGTTGCAGATTCTCCATATACATGTTGCCACTGTGGTCTGGATTTTGTGAGACTCCTTTGTTGTTGGTGATACGAACTAACGAGTGTCAAGACATCAAGACCTCCGTGGCACATGTATATGTACTTTCTGCAACACCATTTATTTCTAACTGTGGCTTCTTAGAAAAGGTGTCAGCTTCTTCAATGATAGGGTAAATGTACTTTTGTGTGCACTGCCTTATGCGACATATTTCATCCAGGCACATGAGTGTTCTTTTCACGAGACGCAGTGCCGGCCGGTGGGATGTAGGCACATGGCTGTGTCAGATCTATATGTGGTCAATAAAGGTTTGTTTAAAAATTTAAAAAAAAATTAAAAAAAAAAAAAACATGCTTGGTATTACTGATTTCAATGTAATATTATTTTCTGCTTATATGAACATACCTCTCATACCGCAAATGCGGACGTCAGACGAACCAGAAGTTATACCATGGCCAAATATGTATTATGTATAAGTCGGATACAACAAAAAACAAAATACCTTATGTATCAAAACGGTCATCCTTTTATGCGAATAAGGTTTTCAATAAAGTATGTTTAAAAAAAAAGAAAACGATATTCTTGACTTCGATATTCTGTCCCTACGATATTAAAAACTCGATATTAGTGTAGGTCGATATTAAAAATGTTATATTTTTACTGCGCACCGCCTGCTTTCTGCAGGACCTAATGTTGCGGGGATTCTGCATATATACAGAACAATGTACAGGAAAACAGGACCACAGTGAATAGGGGTGTACGAACCTACCACATTAGTACCCAAAATCCCAAACCGACTAGCTATAGTGTCTCATTCGTTCTCTGTCTACAGCGAAGCTATCAATGATTAGACAACCCAGAACACGTCACTCTATCTTGGGAATCGCGGGAGCCAGACACTCTTTCGCTCACTCACTCGTACTTATCCACAATGCGAGTATTTAGAGACGCGGTATAGATTAAAATATTTATTTCAACTAACGTGTTCTATGGTGCAGCACACGTGCCAATACTAGCAGCAAAATGCATAAACACAATATAGTCAGCATTGTTACAATACCATAGAATACAAACGGGGATATCATGTTATAAAAAACAGTGGAAAAGGGCTAAACCACTTAACCACCCTCCCCGTGACAAGAGATAGCTTATTATAAAAAAAAGACCTCTGGGCTTTGTCAGAAGACCCCCATACCTCAAGGCCTAGATGCAATGTTCACATCGCAGAACAAGCACAGCTCTTCTCTTCGGAAAGGTGTCTCTCCAAGTGTGTTAAAACATGTTGCGCTTGCAATATTAAAGGACATGATTTCCAGTAGTGCAGCTATGGGTAGCATGTTATGTCTAGGTGCGAGGGACTGACCAGAACGGAATAACAAGGGGCAGTGTTGTTTAGCCTTGAACAGCGTGTGCAGACTAAACCTCAGAGCACAGCAGAGAACGTGCAAGGTAGGCAGTTCTCATATGAAAGGGGCACAAGCAGGGTCTTGCGAAATATATGCATGCAGTGTTGTGCGCAAAAGCAGCCTTACGACAGCGAAGCTCAGGCTAAATGAGCAAATGTCGACAATGGACCTATAAGCCATACTACCCTAAAGACCCTTTCCCAGGTGGATCAGGTGACCCTGCTAGGTGGCGCTATAGACAGCAATATTATCAAGATATGCTGCACTAAAAGACTGCAACCCATTCAGGACTTTGTTCACCAACCTTTGGAAAGTGTTATGGGATTCTATTAGCCAAATGGCATCACAGTCAACTGATATAGCCCATCTAGGGTTGAGAATGCTTACTTCTCTCTCGCTCCTGGGTATAGACCAATCTGGCAATACCCTGAAGTTAAACCAAAAATACTGAGAAATGTGGCTGCCCCCAACCTGTCACTCAGTTCATCAGCTGAAGGAATTGGTTGTGCATCTGTCTTGGTTATGTCATGAGGCCCCTATAGTCCACATAAAACCTCAGATCTGGTTTCCCCTCCTTGGAATGAGGTTTTGAGACTAACACAACTGGGCTGGCCCAGGGGCTCTTAGAGGGAACAATCACTCTCAATTCTAGCATCTTGCTGACTTCAGCCCTGATGCTCTCTTTCGCGTGTTCAGACTGCCTGTATATTTTATTTTTGACTGGTAGGCTGTCCCATGCGTCCACATCATGTATACACCAACTTTTCTCACCAGGGGCCGATGAAAAGAGCTCAGCATACTGGTGCAGAACTTGCCTGCAGTCAGTTTGTTGTCTGAAAAGACAACTCCTTCCAATGACCCATCTTTAGGGTTGTGAGCGAGGAGGTCAGGGATAGGTTCACTCTTTTCTTCCTGATCTTCATCAATGACCATCAGCATGGTCACATCAGCCTTGTCATGACAGGGTTTAAGGCGGTTCACATGGATGACCCTCTTGGGGTTCCTGAGAGTGCCAAGGTCCACCAGATAGGGGACCCCCCCCCTTTTTTTTTAAGGATAGGGTAGGGTGTATTCCATTGTTCCTGGAGGGCCATAGCTGCCACAGGCTCAAAAATCCACACCTTATGGGCTGGTTGGAAATCTACCAGTTCAGCCTTTTGATTTTTTTGTTAGCTTTTTCCATGCACTCAGCCATTCTGGAACGAAGGCTAAGCACATAGTCTACTATGTCCAGTTTGAGTTCTTTGAGAGGCTTCTCCCAGCCTTCCCTTGACAAATTCAGTAGACCTCTTACGCGATGTACAAAAAGAAGTTCAAAGGGACTAAAGCCCACTCCCTTCTGTGGCACCTCTCTTTAAGCAAAAAGCAGTCATGGCCAAAGGACACCCCGTCCCTTTCTTAGCTTTTCAGGGAGTCCCATGATCATACCTTTCATGGTCTCATTGAATCTCCCAACTACACCATTGGTTTGTGGGTGATATGAGGTAGTCAATATATACATCACCCCACACTCATCTCACATGGCTTTCAGGTGGCCAGACATGAAGTTACTACCTCTGTCTGACACACCTCCTTAGGGAAGCCCACTCTAGTAGAGATACTTATGAGGGCTTTAGCCACTGCAGAAGAAGTGATTGTCCTAGGGGGTATAGCGTCAGGGTACCTGGTGGCATGATCCACCACCACCAGTATCAATCTGTTCCGTGCTGCTGTTTGGTGGTCCAGGGGTCCAACAATGTCAACCCCTACCCACTTAAATGGTACCCCAACCACTGGAAGTGGGATTAAGGGAGCCTTTGGTTTGTTTTCTGTCTTGCCATTGTCCTGACAGGTAACACATGGGTTACACAGTTCCTTTACTTTCTGGAACTTACCTGGCCAGTAGAAGTTGGCGAATAACCTTCTCCATGTTTTTGTCTGGCCAAGATGCCCAGCAAGGGGGATGTCGTGCTACGGTGAGGAGAACTTCTCTGTATTGCTGAGGCACTACAACTCTCCTAGTGGCACCAGCCTGGGTGTTTCTGGCCTCAGTGTACAGGAGTCCCTCATCCGAATAGGTCCTGTGGGAGCCACAGACATCTTCCTCTTCCTGGTCAGCAGCTTGCTGTCTCAGGCTCTCAAGAGTGAGACAAGTCCTTTGTCCCTGGCACCGCTTTTCTCTCGAGGGTCCCACTGGGCAGGTTCCTGGGGCTCAATTCCCTCAAGGGCTGACAGGTCTTCTCTCTGGGTAGAGAGGACCTGAGCTTGTGGCTGTACAGAAGTTGTTTTCCCAGACTTCTTACCTTTTTTCTCAGAGGGTTGGTCCATAGTTTCAGGATCCAACACCCGTTTTTCACCCTGGGCTTTGCACTGTGTTAGAGTTTTGCACACACGCCCATTCAGGTATTCCCAGCATGGCTGCATAGGTCCTGAGCTCACCGTCAGCCGGAAGTCGCCAAGTCATTACCAAGCAAACATTCTACTGGGATGGCAGAGGATACAACCATCTTCTTTTGGGCAGTAACTCCTCCCCACTCCAAGGTCACCATAACCATGGAATGAACCTTGGTCATATTATCAGCAATGATGAGTGGATAAGTTTGTCCAGCCAGATACTGTTCTCGGCATACCAGTTTTCCAGTCATCATGATGACACTTGCACCTGTATCCCTCAGAGATACTTCCTCAACCCCATTAATAAGTGGCTGTTGTCTGCACTTCTCCAGACTACTAGGTCAGACAGGGTAGCAGCATCCATCCCCTCCGAAACTAAGGTAGCTTCAGTGTGCACATTGACCTGGTCAGGGCACATCAAGGATCCCATCTGGAGACTCACCTCTCCTAGAGCCTTTTTAGGACTAGTAGAGTCCTAAGATCGTTTTGGGATCCCTGTTTTTACCCTGGTACCCACACTTATTTTGTGAAGTGTTTCTGGGCCCACCCTCCTGAACAGGTGTTTTTTTTCTTACCACATCTTTCCTTGGGGGAGCGGGGGTAAGGGTAGGTAGCAACCCTTTTCTTTTGGTCACCCCCACCATGGGCCTTTGTGGACACACTGGTTTTGATCCAATGGTCAGTCTTCTTCCCCAACTCCTGAGGAGAGAAGTACAGTTATTTAACACGTGCTCTTTCATCAACAGATTATAAAGCCCTTCATAGTCTTGTACATTACTTCCTTTTAACCAGCCACCTAGTGTTTTGACTGAAAAGTCTACAAAATCAACCCAGGATTGTCTCTAGGTTTTGTGAGTAACCCTGAACTTAAAATGTACTCTTCAGTGGTGAGTCCAAAGCCATCAATCAGGGTGTCCTTCATGAGGTCATAGGACTCAGCATCTGTCTCATTAAGTGTCAGTAGTCTATCCTTGCACTTCCCTATGAAAAGCTCACTGAGTAAAGAGCCCCAGTACGTATTACTGAGGTTTCTAATTTTACAAGCTCTCTCAAAGGCTGTAAACCATTTTGTGATATCATCACCCTCAACATATTTTGGGACAATCCCTTTTGGGATTTTAGGGTTAAAAGTTTCCTATTTCTGGGAAGCGGTGACATCTGCTCAATTCAGGTTAATCCAACTAAAGATACATCATAGAGTTTATTTCACTAGGGAGCAGTTGTGCCGCTAGGGCTCGATTCCCACTGGGGAATTGAGGTGCGACGACCCGAGGGGTGATTTAATTCATATGTTCAGGCACTTTCCAGGACTGGCCCATTTCCGTGGGGGGGGGGGGGGGGCATGCTGAGTCACCTCAAATGGGTGATTGGATGCAAGATCCCCTGTGACCCCAAACGTATTCTGTTGCATATAACTGATGATTTGTGGGGTAACTGATACCTGAAGACGCTTTTATGGTTGGGTCTTGTGATTGCGAAGAGGGACATCATCGGGGCATAGGAGAAAGAGTCCCGCTAGAGACCAGGTGGGCCATGGACATGGACCACTGTATTGGTCTGGAACGAGGAACTTCTTTGTTGAGGGATTTCCCGCAGAAACATTTTGAGATTTGGAAGGATTGGGTAGAGTACAGGGGAATACATCTGGAGCCATGTTAGGCAAGATCCTTGGAAGATGGGGGGGATGTCAAAGAGAAGAGATGGACTGGAGGACTAGATACCATATGTCATGTACAGAGATGTCCCTATCTCGTTCGGTGTTGGAATATCGAAATGCAATGTGCGTGGGATTCTATGTTTTGGTGTTGCGCTCTCTGTGATGGAAGTATAAAATCAATAAAATGTTTTTCAAAAAAACGTTTCCTCTTTCTCCCCATTTGATTTGATTTTGCTGCCACCATTCATGGGTGCTAGAACCATCTCAGCCCTTTCTTTTTCTATGGCCTGAAGGGCTACTCTTTTGGCTAGACTCTGAAGCTCTAAGTCTTCACCTTCTACTCCTTCTGGGGTACTGGTAGCTGAGCTATCAGTAAGATCATTTGATGAAGTGTCATCATCACTGACTGGGTCATCATCTCCATTGTCAACATTTTTTTCTATGCCAATGCTATAGCCTGCTTGGAAAGCAATTCCTTGAATTGTGCCCTATTTGGTTTAGGCCCAGTGGCGACATTGCAAGCCTTGCAGAGGTTCTTCAGTTGCAGTGACTTAAGTTTCTTGTGGGGAGCCAGGTTGAGCTCCTGGCTATTACCTTCTTTATCAAAAATGCTTGTTTAGAACAGTTGGGACCTAATTAAACATACAAAAAAAAATTCTAATAGACTTTTTAAGGCTTAACTGACTAGTACACTTTTTACAATTCTAATACAATAGGACTGGGAGAGTTAACACAAGGCCCTGACAGGGCAGATTCAAAATGGGGGGAAGAGGGATCAAACAATTTACATAAATATATTTTAGCTAAATTCAATTGAGTATTCCTCTGTGGTATCACCTATTCACAGAGTGGTTCCAGTAAATGCAATCCCATGTATTGAACCGCTGAACAACCAATGTAGAAAGCTTGCTCTCTATGTAGGCAGTAAAATGAAGTACACTGTGTAGAGAGTCCAGGAAACCCTTATTGATTTACAGAGGCTGGCTTTAACAAATCCAAAACACTTTATTAGTGGTAGTGTGGGCGAACAGTTTTAGGCGTTTTAAGAAGAGAGTGTTGAGCGTTTTGTAGTAATCTGTTTAGTCAATTAATGTTTAACTCAGTTTTATGAAATCCTTCTAATATTGTTAGTCTGTAACTGTAGTGTATTGGCTTCCTTTAGAATGTTCTCCTGCTGCTTAGTTACTTTAGAATGTACATTAATTATTCTTGAGTTGGTGTCTGTTGGAGCTGGCTGCTTCCAAGCTAGCTCCTCTTCCATGTAACCTTATAATAAATCTACTCAAGACAACTCCTGCTTCCAGCATCTTACTACACATTTGTTGTGCACACACAGTCAATAAATGGGACACACACTCAATAAAGAAATCAAACACCAATTTATAAAAAAATCATAAAAATAACTCAGATTTTTATATTATTTTAGGTACCAAGATCTTTGTGATCAGGTAAGTACTTTTAGTTTAGCATTTAAATAGACAACAATGTATTTGCAGTAATATTAACCTATGGGAGAAAACATACCCTGCACTTGTCAACGAGTTCAGGTCACCTCGGTTAGCACTGGGGCGTCAGGGTGTAGATATGCTTTTCAGATTTGGATGCCCGGTTTAAGTCAATGGGAAAAGTACCTGTAAGAAAGATGCTGCAAGTGGGGATTGGAGGACCAGTCCGATTGAACCCAAAGAGGGTCTCTGTGTCCCAGGGACACTGTCAGTTTATCTGTACTCGGACTGGGGGCTCATGTACAGTATTGCTTTGTCCAGCAATGTCACGCTGCAGGAGGCTCTTGCGGTTATCGGTCTCCTGCAAAAGAGTAGGCACCATCGATTCATCTGGACTAAGCTATGGGGCTTAGGTGCATAGGCGCTTTGAGGTGTCAGGTTGCATTAGTCACAGAACTTTACTTCTTGGGTCGACCTGGAGATGGGGACAAAATAAGACAGCTGGGCCACTTTGTGCTGCCTCTGCAGTGCTGATGTCCCTCTTTGACTGGTTGGTCTCTGCGGGGTCGGCGTCTGGATTGGACAACCAACAAGTCTTGGCTGCTGCCAGGGGTCAGGTACCCTTGGCCCTGGAGGGTCTAGTGTCTCGTTACTCTCTGGGGAGACGGGATGACTTCTAAGTGGCACAGAAAACCACCTCCTGGGTGGCTGCTGTGTCGGAGAGTCCAGGGGGATTGCAGTTCTGTAAATCAGAGCTTGCGTTTCCATGCCTGCATGATGCAGAGAAGTAGCTTTGCTACTTCACGGGAGATGCTGGCTGCTTAACGAAGGACTGGCAGGCCTCCCAGGCTTTTGGAGGTCGCACAGTAGCAGGACAGGTCATCGCAATTGTCGGGAGCAGCAGATAGGCTGGCAGGGTTGGCACCAGGTCAGTTGCACGCCCTCAGTTCTTGATTCTTGGGCTCTGCTTTGTTCATCTTCTTGAGTCAGTCGATTCTGATTCTCTTGTACAAGGGGCTCCCCTAAATACTAGATTCAGGGGCATTAAGGGGATTGAAGGGTACAAGCCAATGGCTACTTACCTTTGGGGTCACCATAGCCAGTTTATGACCACTTCCTGTGAGAAGTGGGCATACACCTGTCCCAGAGTTCCTAGTTCCACCAAAAACAAGATAGTGGAACCCTTCCTTCGTGGAGCATATCAGGTAGCCCACCTTATGGGTGTGACTAACCTGTGTGTGCAACATGCCTCCTGCATAGCTAATTTCTCACCTGTCCTGGTGCCAAATGGGCCTAGGGCAGGGGGTGGCATTCTCCAGGTCTGGAGGAAGCCGGAGTCGCACTCAAAGCCGGCAGAGACTTTGAAGACTCTAGCCTTTATATGCAGAGATAGCCATCTGCTTGGAGGAGGTGATAACACGTCCTGCTGGAGAAGGCATGTTTCCTGACCACTTGAGAGCACAGGCTCTCACCCCTGGGGTCAGAAACTCTTCTGTGCTGGCCGGCTGGATTGGACCAGTCAGCCAGCACACTAGAGGACAATAGGTTTCATGTGGCACCTCTAAGGTGCCCTCTGGGCACATGTCATAATACGTCCAATACTTAAATCAAAATGGATTTATTAAGACAAGGTGTTTGATACCAAACATCATAGGTTTTAGCAAATCCATTATGTAGCTGGGTAACTCGACCATTGCCCACTACATACCTTAACATGGCTTCCCTGCTTACTTGCAATATCTAGTAATCTGGACTTGACACCA
The DNA here is from genome assembly GCF_964204655.1 of Triturus cristatus. NCBI lineage: Eukaryota > Metazoa > Chordata > Amphibia > Caudata > Salamandridae > Triturus > Triturus cristatus. The sequence continues at coordinate 1,088,553,204 of NC_140582.1, read as the reverse complement.
CAGGGGCATATCTGCTCATGCAGATATGTCCTAACATAGGATATAATGCACCCTGCCATGGGGTTGTAAGGTCTGCTGTAGAGGTGACTTACGTATATCATATGCAGTGAGTTGAGCATGGCACACAGGGCTGTGTGCCATGTCGTGTTTTCACCATCGTTACCACCATGTCACGTGGCCTGCAATGGCAGTCTGCATGCCATTTGCATGGAAGTTGCTTAGGGTGGCATAAGACTTGCTGCAGCCCTTAGGGACCCTATGTGGTATCTCTGCCCTAGGTACCAGCGGCGGCTGGTGACATTTGGAAGGACTTTGCATTCTAGACATTAGACAGTAGTCTGCATTGACAACAAATTCAGCGGGGTTTGCAATAATGGTATGGGCATGGTAAAAATAAACAAAAGGTACATATACATGAAAAGGTCACAGATGTCAACAGAAAACTTGGCACTCTGACAGTGAACACTCCTGTCTGGGGCAGTGCGCAGCCAGACTCCCCTCCCTCACCTGAGTAGGAGGGCCTGTCTGCGCCTCCCTCGTCCGCTTATTTCCTGCTACCCTCTGCCCCTATGTTGATCGTGCCCCTCCAGTGCAATCGCGGCATTGCGCAAATTTCTTGTCTTTTTTCACTATTTGTTCCAGTTTCCCGTGGTGGCAGTTAATTGCGCCTTTACTATTTTGCGCCCAGGGAGTGGGAAGGCACAGTGTCTGTCGGTTCTCGCATTGCAAGCTCTCAAAGCTGGGTCATCTTGTACCCCCGGTACTGAACCTGAGACGCCACAAAAAGGGGTTTGTGTGAAATAGGTACACGGCCGAAGGAGGTGTGACCGCCTGTTCCGAATTATGGAGCTTAATATATAAATATGGTTCTCTAGGACGAAGATCAGACCCCAAAAGGCACCCCCGAACTCGACGCACCATGGCCTTATGTGCCCAAACCGACAGTGCCTAACCAACCCTTAGCTTCCCAACCTACCTCTCAAAGTGGTGGTCGCACCCAGAAGTCCTTCGTCTCCCTGCCTGCAGTGCTTTTACAAACCGGAGGTTCTCCATAGAAAACAACAAGGCGCCCAACGTTGAAACAGCACTCTGCACCCTGCCACCCCAGTGACACTGAGGGTGCACCTTTTGTGCTACTTTGTTTCCCCATTTGCCCTGACCTAAACCCTAGGAGCTTTGCTCCCACAACCCAGTGGCCTGCTTGCCAGCAGCCACCAACCGATGCCCCCTATCCCCCCATTGGGTAACATTGGGCCTCAACACTCTGCACCGGGCCGCCCTAGGGCCGCTGAGGGTGCAACAACAGTGCATCACTGACCCTGGGGGCCCCCTAAGTCTAACCCCAGAACCTTAACTACCACAGTCGATTACTTACCTGTGAACTGATAACCCAATGTTCCTCCATAGGATAACATTGACAATTTTCTTCCAAAAGGTTAATAAGTGTGGAGTTTTGAAATCTAAAAATATTCTTTGAAAATCGCACAAATAACCAAAACAAATTTACTTACCTGCTTGCAGGAAATGTCCCAGTGCTGAATCTAGGTATCCAGCACTGAGTTAGAAAAGTAACGTAAAAAGTAACTTACCTGTAATTTACTGAAAAAGCCTATTCATTTCAATGTACTGTATTTGCTAAGTGTTGCAACCTACTGCATCCCCTGTAAATCAAACAAATTACAATTTATATTGCATTTTCAAACTGTTCTATATCCAGTAACTTATTACTGAAAAGTATTTAATGCTTACCTGTGCCAGACTTACTTTGATCTAAAATAAAACAACAGTATATAGTTTTGTACAAAACAAATTGGCCTGGAGTTCAGTTCTTGAGTGTGTGAATTCATTTGCTGACTGAGTGTGTACATCAAATGCTTAACACTGTCCTCTGATACTGCCTTACTGCTCGACCACTCTACCACAAATAGAGAGTAAGGTTCTATCTAACTTTAACCTCTGCCTACTTCTGGGGTCACCTGGACTCTATACACACTATACCTCATTTTGGTGTAGTATATATATAGCCAGTTTCCTACAATGGTGCGGTAGAACCCCTAGGGTACTGGCAGCACTCGAGCGCCCCCTGCTGATGAGGCAGGAGCAGAAACCATGGGCTGTCAAAATAAATAAATGAAAATCGATGCACTCATAATGAACTGCATAAAAAAATAAGACAAAAGTTTCTTGATCACTCAAAGAACAACACATCATGATTACTCCTTAGTAAAAACCAAAAGTCTCCAGCTTAGCCTCCACAATGTTCTCATGCTGCCGGTCATAACCTGGAGTAGGCACTGTATGCGTTGCTGAGGGAATAGTGAACCATCGGATGTCCGCCTGTCCAGTTGTGCATTAACAGGACAATTGCTCACACTATACCACCCCACCTGAATTCCAAACTCCAGATGAGGCACCTACAACACTGGAGAAGTAACAAGCGTTGTCATAGCCAATAGGTCTTGCCTTTGTGACCGTTATTGGCTTTGCCAATGTCTTTTAGCCTTGTTGTGAAGCAGAGTGGCGTGGTGTGGCATAGAGAAAAGTGGAGTGGATTAGATTGGTAAAGAGGGTAGTGGAGTGGCTTACAGTATAGCAGGGGCGGCTGGTGACATTTGAAATTAGTGGGGCGTAAAGGTTTGGGATCAGTGGCTGTTGGTGTGCTCGCTCAGCGAGCAAGCCCGACCATCATAAGGTAGAACCCCCCCAATTTTTGGGGGTAAAAATAGTGTGCAAATGGTGCATTGTCGAGGATATTTGAGATACCAAGAAGGCTAATAAAGCTATAGTGAAAGTGTGGTTATGGCAACAATAAAGAGATTTCGTATAATGACGCAGGTAGCTACTTATTCAGTATCCATTTAAGTTACTATCTGTGAAAATTAAAGCAGCCCAGCTCTTCGCAAATGTGTGCCCTGCGGCCCGTAGCAAATATCTGTTGCAAAGTAAACAGGTGTCTGCAGTAGGCGCGGAGCCCATTCAGCTACCTTGCAGCACACGATGGGCTCTATAAAATCTCACCAAATCACAAGGAGTTTCAGCAGGGCATTCACAACCACCGGGCACAGTAAAGCAGAACCCAAGAATTGGCATTTTAATTTAAAAGTGCCACCACAGGGAGTACACAAATTCCAGGGTCAAGCAGAGTGCTTGTGAAGTATGCAAATTAAACTGCATGTAACCTTCCCAAATGACATTACGTAAGAATGAATACTTTTGCGTTCCTGTGACAAGAAAATACATTTACACAAAAGCCTCATGATGGGTTCATTCTGTCTGTAGATTTCGCCCGCATGGGAGATTTCCAAACAACATTTCACAAGAATGAATATTTTTGCGTTCCGGCTGACAAGGAAAATGCATTTACACATAAACCTAATGGTGGGTTCATTATGGCTCTCGATTTCGCCTGCATGGGTCGATAATGTAGCCCAAGCCAAATGGTAGTTACTGTCCATAGTAAACTGTGTGTAACATTTCGCAAATAACATTTTGCAAGAGTGAATGTTTATGCGCTCTGGTGACACAAAAATACATTTACACATAAACTACATGAGGAGTTCATTATGGCTGCAGATAGAACCCACATGCGTCGTACAACACTGAAGTAACATGAGGAATAGTTAAATTAGGCTGGCATTCATAACGGATCCTTCACATATACAATTATTGGCAGGCAAACAAAACACAAGCATTTGGTTAAACACCGATTGGTAAGCTCCCACGTACATTATGTAGTGCTGACATCGGCACTGTGCATACCGTCTGTATGCTTCATCGGAAAACCTTAGAGCTCTTAAGAAATTAAATGGATAGTTGGCCGTTGGTCAGATTAACCAAGGAATTAATCATGGCCTCTATGGATCGCAAGCAACCACTGTTTCCAGGGTACATTACTAGACTCATCCAATCTGATTTCCTAGTGTGAAAATGGTGTCACTTTTTCCAGCAAAGCGCTCTCCGATCTCGAACGAGTGGTAATGGGATCACACACTGAAGACTACCCTTTATAGTTAACACGAACTGCCACGGAACGGATAGTACAAGTTAGCTCCGATTCACATCACAAAACAATGTGAGAGAATTACCTTTGCTATTCTAATGCCACTTTACAGCAGCACAAATAAATTCAAACGTGACGCAAGACTGTTCTTTGGGATTAACTGGACAGCGTGACGTAACAGGTGGCCCAGCCCCAGTGCAACCCATGGTTGTGAGAACAAATGCACAGATAAGTCCTGCACTAGGAACAATAGGTTAAGCTATCAGAATATCGCATTTTAAGTATGGTCCTACAACAAAATATCCACACCTATTACAATATCGTGAAGGTATACAGACAGATTTGCTATTCTTAACTCCTCTGTCTCCACATCTGCGTTACTTGACGATACATATATTTTCAAGGTACACGGATGTGGAGTTCACCCTACAATCCAACCCCAAAAACATGTAAACACTCACATTTAACATGGGTTCCTATGGCAGCTCCTTCCTTCCTTCCTCGACTTTGACAAAAACACCCTTCCCATTGATGGATTCCTCCCAAACTTCCTGCACACCCATGAATTCCCCCTCCCTACCACTCACAGCAGCCCCGTTCATCTCGAGCAACTGGAACACCCTAAAAACCACTTCTCCACCACCTCAAAAACGCCCGTTGGATAACATTGCATTTCGAGCCTTAAAAACAAAGCGTTTTTTTCGCACTTCCCCTACTTCGATCCTCTTGAAACTCACTGGGACAGTAGTTCCAGCGATTACGAAGACTCTCACCAAGAATTACACAAATCCATCCAGTGGAAGGGGTACGACTTTTCGATGAAACACGCACCCCCCACAAACCCACAAAAACACCCCAAAATCAGCCAAATCTCGATCGAAGTTTGCCAAACCATTGGAAAACCTTCCCAACACCAACCCAAACAAATCAAAATCAAATCCAGCCAAGCCTTCCCAACCCCAACCCCAACCCAGCCAAACCACCCTAAAACTAAAAGACACTTACCCGACCGCCTCTTCTCCTGGTCCGCGTTGGCGCCTCTTTGCCACTTCAAACCGGTCCAGAACACCACGTGACGTAAGTGACTGGCAACCCGGCCCTCAGCCAATCCTGGCGCTGCTGCAGCGCCAGGATTGGCTGAGGGCACAGCCTACTCCTCGCCCGCTGCCTGCCCATTAGGAGACCGAGGGGCTCCTAATGGGCATGCGCAAGGCAGTAAAAACACAAGTACGCATGACTGGGCACGGGCTAAAAAATTAAGCTCCATGCCCACTCATGCGCACTTGTGCTGCCTTTCCCTGGCGTCTGACAATGCATGTCAGTCAACATGACGCCGGACCGCCCACGGCCCGACGTCATGCTGACTGACATTCACGAGGAGGGAGCTGCGGCTGCGGGCAGGTGCGGGGGCGGGGGGGCTACGCCCCCCGCCCCAATGGACGCACCGCGCCTGCAGTATAGTAACATAGAGTGGAGTGACTAGAGTGGCATTGGGTGGAGTGGCGTAGAGTAGCAAAGAATGGCATGGATTGGAGTAGAGTGGCATGGCACAGTGGAGTGATATAGAAAGGCATTGTGTGGTGAGGAGTGGTATTGAGTGCAGTGAAGAGGAGTACCATGACGTTGAGTAGCGTAGAATAGGGTAGTGTGGTGTAGTGTGGCATAGCGTGCCGTAGAGTGGAATAGCATAGAGCACAGTGGCATAGAGTAGGACAGTTGTGGGTCTAAGTAACCAAAGCTTCAATAGAGACGGCAGCTAGGCTGAAAGCAACATAAATAAGAAAGCCACATCCCTTTTTTAAAAGAAGGAAAGCAGATTGCACGTCGAGGAGTAATACCAAAATAACAGTGCATTACAAAAAGACAAGGAAGAAAAAGTGGTTGGTACATCCTCAAGGGATGAACTCACAAGAAAGGATGAGAAGACTACAGGACCTAAGCAATCAAATGATTGCAAATGAGTGACAATGAAAAGAACTAATGCTGTTTCAGGTGGGTTTTTAGCCCACTGAATTGTAAACAATACGTTTCGCAGCACACGCGCTATGTAGGCAAGACCTAACAAAGAACATACCTATATCGGTCACTATGCCCTTACACCAGACATCAACAAAAGATATCAAGAGCTTGTTTGAAACAGACACCATAGGAAAAAGGTCAGACTGTCATTCAAATTTCATCCATGGACTGTATCGCATATAAAAATGGAACTTGGTGACAGCACACCAGGTGTTCCAGTGCCCCCATACTTGCGACCATTTCTGTGGGCATCCCCTTGAGACATAAATAGGTATCTCTGTCACCATACACCAATCCATGTCCCTGGCCCAGGCAGCTATACACGGTGGGCCCGGAGCCCTCCACAATCGTGCGATATTCCGCTTGGTTACCATGAAGCCCAAAGTGGCCCAGATCCTCTCCTTAGCTGCAAGGTCAGTGGGGTCCCAAATATTCAACAAAATCAATTTGATATTGCACTGTATCTTCTGCCCCATTGCTTCCTCCATCATGAGAACCACCCTCTCCCAGAACTTCTGAATTTTCACACATTCCCAGAGTATATAGATGAAGGTGCCCTCTTGGCCGCATTGTCGTGCACAGCCACCGTTTTGAGCGTAGCTCATATGGACCAGCGAGGATCCGGACAGATACGTCCTATGGAGGATTTTGAGCTGGACCAATCGGAGTCTGGAAGAGATGGCAACTTCACGTGGAGAAGCCACCACGGCCGGCCATTCTTCATCCTCCAGGTCCGCGACGTCATGGTCCCATTTATCTGTAAGGCAGGTTAGGGGGTCGGTCATATTGTTAATAAGCTTCTTATATACGAGTAATATGGCTTTTTCTGGCAAGTCACCATCTAAGATCCTATCCTCTAGAGGGGAGGAATCAGGGAGGACCGTACCTTTGGGGAGAGCTGCGAGCAATGCGTGCCTGATTTGGAAATACCGGAACTGTTCTGTGGGGGCCATTTCAAACTCTTGCCTTAACTGGGAGAATGGTATAACATTGCCCGATTTCCAAAGATCCCCTATCCTGGAAATACCAATGGTTTCCAACTTGTCGAAGCCCAGGCAGCGCAACAGCCGACCCAGCTGGTCACAGTGTCACAGCGGTGTAGCCTGAGTAAGCCTGCCTTCCCAACCCAAGCTTTTAGTAGCGTCTTTCCATACTTGCACTGCATGCTTGGTCGGGCCGGACAAGATGATGTTCCGGGACTTCGTGTACAGCGCTCCCTCAAAATGCCCCCCGGGAGGAGCCAACGATCGATCTGAAATGCCGGGTCATCGTGCCGTCTATAAGCGCATTGATTAATGGTAGCGAGTTGTGAGGCCCAGTAGTATCTTTTTATGTCTGGGAGACCAATACCCCCATCAAACCACCCCAGCGCGAGTTTATTTGTGGCAATGCGGGGGGGTTTACCCTCCCATAGCAGATCCCGCACTGTGCCCTCTAGTTCCCTAAAGTATGACGCCACAACCGGCAAGGGAGTATTTTGTAACATGTACAAAAAACAGGGAAGGGACATCATCTTGAATAGGGCCGCAAGTCCCAGGAGAGTCAAGGGGAGCAACTTCCAGTGCAAGACGTCTGATTTAAGACATGCTAGGGGTGGCCGAAGGTTAGCGTCATAAAATCTCGACATGTCTTTACATTCCCAGGTACTTGAAACTGCCGACGGCCTCCGTCAACCCCTTGGAAGACGAGGACACCTTCCACTAAGAACGTAGAGCACCGATTTAGACCAGTTAATCACATAGCCCGCGAACCTGCCAACATTTTTAAATATATCCATCACCACGTTGAGAGACGCCGCTGGGGAGGCTAGATAAAGCAGGATGTAGTTCGCATACAACGATATGCGATCCTCTCACCCATGCGTCCATTTAAGGCCCCGAATGGCAGGGTCCTGGCGGATCCATGCTGCCAGAGGCTCCAACGCTAAGGCGAAGAGGAGCGGTGGCAAGAGGCAACCCTGCCTGGTGCCCCTGCCAAGAGCAAAGACAGGGGACTTCCGGTTATTAACAACTACTTGCCCCAACGGTTGACAACACAAGAGACGCACCCATCCAATAAATTCCAGGCCAAATCCCAGCTTACGAAGAACTGCAAACATGTAGGGCCATTCAATGGTGTCAAAGGCCGAAGCGGAGTCCAGAGAACACCACGGCATCTTCCTTAATCGTGTCTGCCCTGCAAAGTACAGCGTGGAGTCGGCGGAGATTAAGGGACGTGTATTTCGCCGGCATGAATCCGGACTATTCCGGGTGCATCAGATTGGGAAGGACTTGTAACAGACGAGTGGCAAGAACTTTCGCGAGAATCTTGACCTCGCAGTTAAGTAGCGAGATGGGCCCGTATGAGGAACACAAGGCGGCGGGTTTGCCCGCTTTGTAGATGACAATGATATTGGCCAACCTATGAGCCTCGGGCAGAATCCCCCTCTCCCGAAACATCGCTTTGATAAAAAGAGCGGTCACACCCGCTGTCAGTTTAAATAGTTCTATGGGAATCCCGATAGGGCCAGACGCTTTCCCCCATTGCAAATCGTGGATGGCTTTCTCCACTTCAGGTACTGTGATATCCTTGTCAAGGTCGGAGCTTTCATCCTCGGTGAGGACTGGCAGTCGAATATCCCGTTGGAGGGAGGAAGCATCCTCCTCGGAGTGGGTCGTGCTGGAAGTATACAGGGAGAGATAATATTTAGCAAATGCGTCCGCAATGTCCTGCGGAGCAGTTATACGGGAATGTGAGTCAATGGCAATTTCGACCACAACGAGCCGCGCCCCATCCCTGCGATCCAACCAGGCTAGCAGTTTGCCCGCCTTATCGCCCACATCATAGACCTTGCTAAGGGTAGCCCTATGGTGTGTCTTAGCCGCATCCGTGGCTAGATCTAAAAGTTGCTTAGTTTTAATGCGGAGCTGTTGGCGCACCTCCTCCTGCGAGCGGACTGCACGTTCCAGCGCTAAGATCTCTTCATCCAAGTGCGTTGTGGCAGCAGTACTCTCCTAGCGTTGCCCCGCGTTTTGTCCCAGGATTACCCCCCAAATGACAGTCTTATAGGCCTCCCAAAGCGAGACGGAGGAGCTGTCCGATCACAGGTTTTCTTGGAAAAACAGGTCAGATTCAGTCAGAACCTTCTCTCTGACAGAGGGAATTGTGAGATACCATGAGTTGATCGGTGCAACACGGCCGATCATGGGCTCTCCCACCTCCAGCCTGCACAGGACGGGCGAATGATCCAAAATTACCCTAGCCAAATGACGTATATCTTTGAATTTGTGTAGATGGTGTGTGAGCACGTAGTCAATATGCGACATGGTGCCATGGGGGCCTGAAAGATGTGTATTGGAGCTCCACAGGGTGCAGGCACCTCCAGACATCCACAATTTGTTTGCGGGATAATGGCAGGTCCTTCTGGGGCCATCGGTCTAGAGATTCAGAAACAATGGAGTTGAAGTCGCCCCCGATCAATAAGCGCCTGTCTGGCAGGCCCAGGAGCAGATCGCCGAGATCAATAAAGGCCTGCGTATGCAGGCCTGCCAGGATGTACACTGATACCAGGTTACGGGTGGCGCCCTCCCAAATCCCAGACAGAGCTGTGAATATTGATAGTCAAGGGGAAGGATTTACGGACAAGGATGCCCACCCCCAGGAACCCGACCTGAAAGCGGAATGAGCTACCAACTGAAAACCCCATCGTGACAGGACCTTACAACCGTTGCCCAACAAGTGGGTCTCTTGTAGGAACACCACATCTGGCGAGTGTCTCTTCAGATATTGGAGGACCACCCCTCTCTATATTCTGTCCCCCAGCCCATTTACATTCCAGGAAAGCAAAGTGGGTTTCTGTCTACACATAGTACCCATCACAGTGAGTCAAAGGTGAACAGTGTTCCAGAGAGAAGCAAGGCGAGGTGGAGACAGGGAAGGGCCCCATGACACTCCCAAGCACTGTAATCAATGAGAGCGTTACAAACACTGTACCGACTGCAACCTGTATCTGAGACCAATCAGACAAGACCTGCCAAAACAAGAATACCAAAACCCCAACACAAATGCAATCCCCTCCTACCCACCCCACAGACCCAACATACATTCCCTCAGCACCCCCTCCCTGCTCGGCGGTAACAAAACCTCCCGTCCCCCAAACTAGCAGAGTGCCTATCGCCCACCATTCCAAAAACGTACGGATTCGTGTAGCCTAACCGAGCATCCGCCTCTGGAAATTCCGTTTCTTCGACAGAAACAATGATAACCTGACTTTGGTGTGCGAACAACACCCGCAAGGACCTAATAAACACCCAGCCACCCCCATCTGGTCAACAGGCAAGTGTCGAGGAGTTCAGGGCAGTAAAGCAAGCAGTGACAATCTAACACAAGATGATCAAAGTCTGATGCCAGTGGTGGAAACAGCTGTGTTTCTACAGCCCTCTGTCGGTTTGAAACCGTACCACATCCCAAAGGGAAAAAAAGGGGGGAAAAAACATAGACCTGTTATTTGGCACCCCCCGCCGCCTCAGACAAGTCTTGCAGTGATCCACCACCAGGGTTCGGGCGTCTCCATCCATCCTCCCGCCTCGGGCCTGGTTGTTGCGGCGACCCACAGTACGCCAGCCGTCCAGCCAGTCCCAGGCTTCCTCGGGGTAGTGAAGAACCGCACTCTATTTCTATTAGTAGTGTGTAAACTGGCAGAGTGTTTTTTTAAACTTCCTTTGTTGACAATATGGACTAGATAGCTATTTGATAGACAGTGAATTGAAGATCTACATCACTGTTAACATTGTGAAGCTATGTTGAGTGATATTTATCATTTAAATGAGACCAGCTTTTAGTTTCAATTCAACTGCATTGTGTAATGTTATAATCTGCCACGTCGTAAGTCTGTGCTTCTTTCCTAAATTGGACATGGTGAATACTTGGGTAACTCCAGATCGGCTACTGGCTTGCCCTTGTAAGTTTCTAGTATATGGTACTAAGGTACCCAGGGCATAGGTACACCAGGGGTCCCCAATGGCCTGAAGCATGCATTATGCCACCCATGGGAGACCACTCAAATAGAGACTACAGGCCCCCATTGCAGACTGTGTAAGATGGTGCTAGCACCACTTCAATCAGATATGTTTCCTTATGTCTGAGATCATTGCACTTAAAACCTGTAAGTCACCTCTAAGGCAAGGCATTTCAATCCTGAAGGCAGGGTGCACGGTTTTAAGTGTGAGGGTGCCCCAGCATGAGCAGGACTTCCCTACAACCCTCAGAGTGCATTCTCCTGGGTTGTAAGTGCATCAGCCATTACGATACATAGAGTGGCCATGCGTCATTACGCGCTGGCCATCTCTAAACTGGCTGTACCGAACCCTGTTGTGTTTGGTATCAAACATGTTGGAATCATACCCCCACACCGTAAACGTATGGTGTGGGGGTATGATTACATACACTGTAAAGCTCCTCCGAGAAGCCCTCCGTGCTCCCGATGCCAGTCTTCTAGACCCGGACAGCAAACCATAGCTGCTGCCGACCAGAGACACAATTCTGCCCTCCTGTTGCTGAGTCAAGCTTGAGCAGGGGAAAGCAGGACAATAGGTTTCCTGTCACAGGGAGGCTTGAACACCCTCCAGACAGGACTTAGTGTATTGGGGCAGGATGGGGAAACTAGTCAGTGACACTAAACTGCTTTGAAGTGCACATTTGGTGCCCTCCTTGCATAATCCAGTTGGAACCAGTTCAGATAGCCGTTGACTCCCGCTCTGGCACGAAACTGGACAAAGGACATGGGAGTATCCTCCCCACTGTCCAGCCCCTCCTCTTGGAGGTATCCCAGAGTCGTCCCAAGCCTTTCCAAAGGGTGCTTAATGGCTTTCCTGTGGGTGGATCCTTAGATTTGTCGTGGGACACGATTCAGATCCAAAACCACTTCAACCGTCTGGGCACTTTCGATTTTACTTTGGGAACTGAGACTGCAACTGGGACGACTCCTGATGCTCCTGGTCTCGTCGTCCTACCAGTCTTTTGCAACGTTCTGAAACTCCCTCGAGGCCTGCGCGGCCTTCACAGCGAGTTTGAAGCCAGTATCCCTTGTCGGAACAGCTGGAGCAGTACCCCCCGTGCACCATGTCGACCTGCTGTTGCCAAGGCTTGATGATTCTCCTCACCGGAGATCTTTGGACTCCAGCTTCAAACATCTCCTGCAGCTAAGATCTTCACCTGCACCGCATCCTGTGGTGAGCTGCTCAATGTCCTCTTGCTACTCCTGTGCCTCTGAACCGTTGGTTGTCTCGAAGGTCTTCTTTGGCTTCTGTGGGCTCCCCGGCTTCCTCGGGCCTGCTCTGACTTACCTGCTCATGGGGAGTCACTTGGACCTTGCTGGTCCCCACACTGCATCTTTTTTTACAACGTTGGTTGCTATTGCCAAGGCTTGTTGGTGACCCTTCCGGACACTGAGCACGTGGCTCTTGACATTGGACAGTTTGTGACCGGGTCATGGTCTTACACAGCGTTGCCTGGTCCGCACAGCTGCAACTTCAAGGGCATGGTCAATTCTCCCTCATCTCCGATATCGGTAGGCATTCGTCTTCAGTGCCTCCTGGTCACTCCTGAGTGGCATAGACTCTGTCCCCTCTGCTTGCAGGTACCCATCTTGAATCCACCTTTGGGTTCCACCGCACTCTTTCACCAGCTGCATTTTCACTGAAGTTCTCCATTGTGGTCTACGGCGAATTCCGACGTCACTTCGCACCTATGCACCCAGCTTACCTGGTATAGGTATCCTGGAGTATCCACAAGTGGGGTGACTCTCCAACCTTCCATATTCTTTGGGGTTTCTTCACGGTCCACTGGGAAGGGTTCTTTGTCTTTAAAATTGCAACTTTGACTTACCCATTGACTTGTATTGAGCATGCAGTGGTGTTCGCACTCGGCACACAGCCTTTGTGGGGTTCACCTTGGGTGGTTCCTTGGGACCAGACTCTTTTACATCTTCTCCATTCTCAACTTATGTCGTAGTTCACATTTAACTATTTTAGTATATGGTTTGGTCTGTCCCTGGAGACCACGGTGTATTTGTGCCACTTATGTGTCTATGATCAGGTATTGGTTTTATATCTCCGGGTAGGATATATTGCAATGTGTTGGTGAGTGTTTATAATAAATACATATTTTTATAACTACACTGTGTGGTTCTTTTCCACTTAACCCACACCCTAAGATTAAGTACTGGTAAAAGAAGCTGCTTTATACACATTCTGGACGAAGGCTGCTTTCCACAGCTACCACTTAGAGAGCACTCTAAGGTTGTCTAAGACCACTAAAATCACCATAAGGGATGTCTGGATTAGTTCAGGGTGCTACACTTACACAAGTGTGCACCATATACTAAGCCATCCTGTTACAGTATGGTTTTAGTCACACGTTGATGTTTATAACTGACTCTTGGGTGGTGCCTGTGTCTACTTTGAAATATTCTCGAAGTAATAAATAACTGGCAGTATGTTTCTTCAGCTTATTGTCAAGTTTCTATTTCTGACATTGTACTTTTTTTTATATAATGTATATTCATATATTCTCTACAATATAGTTTTGAAAGGTGAAGGAAGCTGGCTCTTTATAAAGTGGGCCAAAATTAGGTACACTGTAGAGATCAGGCAAACCCCAGTTGGCTCAGAGGCACAAATGACACCCCCAAATGCCCTCTTTTGTGGTTATGTGGGCAAACAATTTATAATATCAGACGGTAGTGCTAAGCATTTATTGCACACACAAAGGCAGCAAGACACTCAATACAGAAATCTGATACCAATTTATAAAAACACAAACTTTTATAAGAATTTAGATACCAAGGTCCTCAGAATCAAGTGAGTGCTTTTCGAGTTATGAATTTTACAGTTTTCAAAAGTTGACAAGGCAATTTTTGGGGGCAGTAATGGTATCCTGGGGGGAGGGGGGAACATGTACTGTATTTGCCATTTAATGGCATCTTACTGGACCATTGTCCTGGACCTAAGGTGAGTATGGGGCAAGGTTCAAAGCCAAACCAACAGATCACCTCAGGAGGCTCGGGGGCATCCGTGTTAGTGTTGGGTGCCTTATTCACTTCAATGGGGAAATGGTCCGTCAGAAAGAGGTTGCAAGCTAGGACTAGAGAGGGCAGTCTGGGAGAACCCACAGGGGGGCTTAACCCTTGAGATGCTTGGGCACAGCTGGTCCCCTTCTCCTCAGACTGTGGAGCTCAGATGCAATGGTATCTTTTGGTGTCTGGTTCAGTGCTGGAGTCACTCATGGCTGGAGGAGGGCCTGCCGAAAGAGGCAGCAGGCTGCAACTGGGAATCCAGTCTTGGTAAGCACTAGTGGGTTCAGCCTTAGAGGGTTTTGGGAACCCAATGGCACGGTCACCTCCCTCTGACTCGGGCTGTGGGGCACAGGTGCTTTGAGGCATCAGGTGGCAGCGGTCAGAGTCTCTCTTGGTCTATGCTGAAAAGGGGCAATTCCCAAGTTAAGGTGCTAACTTCACTGCATGCCCCACCATACTAAGTCAAGCTTCACTACAACCAGACATAAAAGGTCTAACAAGAACCATCACCACCTATTGCTCTTGCAGTACTTCCAAGTTTACACCTGTGGCACTTTATGTTTTTAATGCTCTCAACACAAAGCTTTTTGTGGAGTATAGGTTCTGGCATTGTGCACAGTGGCGCAAGGGGAATATTTAACATATTTTAGGTTTTCTAAAGTCGAATTCCAATAAAAGAATAAGTGAATATGCCACTGTTGCCGGTAAATACTGTGCAGGAACGAAAGCAGCTGGTGGTTGTAAATAAACTACTCTTTTAGGGAGCGCAGGGTGCGGACAATTTTATTTCTGGGGAATGCATCACCTCTTTTGGCTCTTCCAACTAAGTCTCCATATCATGGCTCCATCTCCCCGGCCTCGCCATGTGCATAAGGCTCTTTTAGCCATAAGTCAACATTCATGTTATGTTGCAGCAGTTCCTCTGCCCGCCGCCACCCAAGTATGAACTGTTTGGCATATGATAAAGAAACGTCTGCATATACATTATGATAGTGTTGGGCACCAATACTCTTTAAACACTGCGATTCTCCATTCACAAGCAACACTCACCAATAAGATTGCCAAGAAACCCTTCCTTCTTAATGTACTATGGCACCAGGACTCCTTCCCAGCCTGTGAACTGAACAGCTACTCAGTCTCTATTTCCCAAAAATCCCCCACAAGCACTGGATGAGTCTTTTCACCTCCTTTGTTTCTGATAAATTCAATCCAGGCCTTTCTTCTCCGCTGGAAAACCTCTTGCTATTCATACACAAGCGGACATTGCTCAAGGTTAAGTTCTTAGTTCATGAAGTCCTTTAGACCACTAACTTTACCATAGCCCCCTTCCGAGGCAACATTACCTGAATCACAGGTAATGTACCCGCGAGGACAGCTGCCCCATTGTGAATCAGACACTACTCTAACTTGGATGATGGGCTCGATCAACGGTTTGCAACCACAGGCACCAACCTCCAATAAAATTGGATACAAATCACAGTTAAGAGGAGACGTCCCTCAACTGGATAAATATGCATATGGAGGCCAGAACGATAGACATAAGAGATAATACAGCACAGATTGTTTATGTATTTGTGTTTCTAAATTTATCTCCAATAATCGAATTTAAAATGCGGGGTCCAGACCTCTCTGATGTAACAGTGGGACACTGTTAAATTTGTTTTCCTGTGTACAGCGATAAGAAAATTCAAAAGTAGGAGTGGCCTCTGAAATATAAAATTATGACAGTAAAGTAGGGTGCATGCAAATGACAGTACAGTAGTGGTAACTATTCACTTAGCAGTCAAAGGAAATATCGATTTCAACAATAACCACTGTAAAGTAAAACAAACCAGGCGAGTTTCACAAAGGCACACTGTTCAACATCTGTTCATCGTCTCATGGTTCGTGTGTAACATATTAAATTATAATTTATATTTTATTTACATGAGGACTCGAGTTTAGCCTTTACAAACATCAGTGCTTTTGAATGTAGCAAGTAGCCACACACATCCATATATTTGGCCAATGACTGCAGTATTAAGTTTTTCGGTATAACATCCGGTGTTTAACCTGCAGTGTCTAAACTTTTAGATTCGTCCGATCGTGGTACTTCTGGTATGGATCATCCACATACCAGTTCCTTCTCTTCCAGAAGGAAGTGGTCATTTTATCCAATAGCTTGCTCTGTGTTCTATTGCAGAAGACTATTTCTCTCAAGCGCCTTTTTCTTGTAGGTTTCTTCTTCCATAACTTCTTCTTGTAACCAGCCTATTGAAAATAAAAAGTACTGAATAACTAAAATGGTACAATACCCTTCACCACAATATATATAGAAACAATTGTAACTATATTTTAACACTGAAAACAGATTATGAATTTGAAAATACATGTACATTTGTTGAACCTTTCCCTAAATGACAGTGCGTCTTTTTTGGGCGGATAATTGCTTGCTTGTCAAGAAATAAAGGAGGCCCAATAGTTCTATAAGTCTCGCTTATCGTATGTTGAACAATAAATGTCTCAGTGAGAAAACTTGTATTGATACATTTGGTTAAGCATTTTTCAAAGCTTATAGCAACTGATTAATTATAAGAAAAAAACATTACTCAAAAAAAATGTTTGACATAGTGCAATAATAAATTGCCTTTCTAAAAACTCCAAAGAAAATATAAACTAGGCATGAGATATTGGGCCACCTACTTGACTTCTGATTAGGCAGCCATGTCAGGCTTAATAAAGGCATTAGTAAATACTATGTGAACCAGAAATGAAGAGCCAAGCCATTGGTGAACTAGGCAAGAATAGACGCACAAATTTGCGGACTAAGAAGGACCTCGGGAAGGAGTATGTCATTAAGCAGATGACATACACCTTAGGTTAGCACACCCGCCACATTCTATACCTAGAACCCTGGAGATTCTGGATGCATTCAGGAAATCCTCAGGGGTGCACACTGTAGAAAAGTACAACTTTTTACCAGGCAATTGATGCAATTTTGACAGGATTCCTAATATCCAGGAACCACAGGAAGTAGTCATCTAGTTGGTTAAGTCACCCAAAAGGTAAGTAGCCAATAAGGGGAGTGACAGGTAATAGCTTAATACCCATAAATTGAATATTTAGGTGGCACCGCTGATGCCAGGAACTCCGATTCAACAGACCCAGAAGGGGAGGACAAAGAAGAGTCGCTAAAACGAAAACTGAAGACTTACTGTGGACTTTTTGGCACCAAACCCTGCCTGCTTGCATGCATCAGTCTTGACAATTGTGAAGAAACCGATTTGTCCTGCAGCTGAGCATCTGCCCAGAACCCCAGTAGACACCCAGCCCTTCGCAAATTGCCAACTATGTCCCTTGGAGAAGAGGCGCTACTCCCCTGCTGTCCGCAGGCAACAAAACAACAGCAGCCACCCAGGAAGAGGTCATTGTGCTTCAGATCAGATCCAGCTCCCCACCAAGTGAGACGACACCAGGACCAACTGGAGCTGCCAAGTACCAAAAACAGCAATCAAACACCGAGACAGTCGAGGAACATCAGTACCGCAGAGACCCACTTCCAGAGTCGCTTCGCTGTCCTGATTTGTGAACACTCAACTGGCGAGACCAACAACCACAAGGCCCTGTGACACATCAGTCTAGCTGACCTATTATGTTAGATTGTGAGAACAAACAGTGCTTCCTTGCTCCCAGGACTCTTTTGAAAAGAGCCCTCTTGTGGGGAGCTCCCAGACTTGTCCCCAAGTCCCCCTCTGTAATCTTGTTTTTAGGCCCTGCTCACCCCCCCCCCCCCCCTTTCGATGTAGTGCGTAAGGCTACCAACCAGACCTGCACCTCTGCATCTGGATGCTCCAGGACAGGTAAGCCCACCTGCTGGTAGTACTTTGGACCTTACTCCCCTACCACTTTAAGTCCCGAAGGGGACCCCACCGGAAACCTACTGCAAGAACCTGTATACCGTACAGGTCTTTCTAACAGGAAAGCATTACGTGTAAAGATGTATATAAGTGAACATTTTACATACCTGTGAAATTCAATATTTAAAAATGTACTTACATGCTTACGAAGTTCTTGGTATCAAAATGTTTATAAAAATAGAAGTTATGTTTCTAAATTGGTCTCGAATTGTGCATCTCATTCATTGCCTCAGTGAGCACAACCAATGTTTAGCAATCCCATCTGATAAGCCTAAATTGCTCACACACTTTGCGTATTTTGTACAGTAAAGGGCTTAGAGCCGCCCATTGCTTACCATTCATTGGTTTTATTGTCTGTTCTTTTGCGGACTCCTAACTGATAAGCTCATGCCAAGCATCACTTCCTTGGAGGCACACAGACCAAGCACAGATTGATTAGACTCAATTAGTGCACGTCCACTGCGATTCGGGCACTATTGCTTCTTCCCCACTCCTGCTATCTTTCCCCATACCCCCTCCTCACACACTGGCACCCTACACGAGTCCTTAGTTTTAGTGCCACCCGCTTGCGGACAGGATGAAGGAGCTGAAACAGCTTTCCATCTTTGTGAGGTCGGTGTATTAAGTAAGTTAAATATGAGATTTGTTACTTACGGTGTTTAAAAACAACAACCCATTCACATGGAAAGTGTAGATTCAGCCTGTGAAACACAGAACCGCAGAAACTATTCTTTCATTATATGCGCCTCAAAGTTGAAGATGGAAACAGTCGCAGAGGTGCACTCTTTCGGCACATCTAGGCCACATTGGGTAGAAGCAGCGCTTGTGTCCAGTGTAAGCTGAGCTTTCTTGTTGACCAACGGACAATATTGTGCTTAGAACCCCCCCGCAGTCCCCGCCAGATAATATTCTATCATACACACATTTCTACACATGCCCCCCCCCCCCCCCACACACACACACACACACACACACACACACACACACACACAGTTCCTCCACACACACAAGTTGGCCTGGAATATGCTGTCCACTAGTTATAGTGGGCACCTTGCACCAGTCCAAACAACCCTTATTGATGATCGGTTTAAAGGCAACCTTTATTAAAAGCTATCCTAGTGGTAGCTATGGAGAGCAGCCTTCAGGCTAAGACTTTAAGGAATGTAAAGTAGCTTGGTTTACCAGATTATAACCTCCTGAATCACTAAATGAAAGGAGAACCACACAAGGTGTGTGTGTGTATATATATATATATATATAAAAATTCTACTGGCGGTCGCCAGTAGGTAGTTATAGTTAGGACCTATTTTCCATAGGAAATCCGCAACATTCTATTCCCAATAAGTCTGGAGCTGGTTGATGAATCCTCACGAAATTTTCCAAACTTTTTGCCAGCTCCGCCCCTACCCTGAAAGTTTCGTGGTGATTCGTAAAGCGGGGGCCGAGAAAAAATGGGGGGCCCAAAACGCGTTTTCCCCATGCAATTTCCCATAGGACCTGTTGACGCAGCTACAGCCCGAACTGCTGAACGGACACCAAATTTGGCAAAGAGGTAGTCCTCAGTTCAGACTCGTGCCTTTTGCATATATGGTGTGAATCCGTTCAGTAGTTCCTAAGAAAATTAGAGCTAAAAGTACATAAATATCTATGGCCGGGGAGGATCCGCGGACCCTACCCGCACAGTAAGCGCACCCTCCCCGAACCGAGCGCGCACCCTCCCGATCGCGCGCTGAATGCCAATTGGCTGTCGAGTGTCCGTCTACATTCGAAACCAGGAACTGTTGGCGGCCATTTTCTGCCTCGGTAGAAGCGAGGCTGAAGAAGCAAGGGGAATAAGTGTGTAAAACATATAAAGGGGGCAGAGTGGAAATACTCTGACCCTCTAGAGGTGCTAAGGGGGTCCTAGAAGGACCCCCTGGGGTCCCCTTTAAAAAAAAAAAAGAAAGAAAGAAAAAAGAAAACGGCGAAATGCACGCACATCCTATCGCGTTGGGTGCTCGGATTCTCTCACGTTGGGTGCGCGGATCCACGGAATTTTTTGGGGAAAAAAGTCAAGAAATCATTGGTTGCATGACTACTTTCTACACTGAAAGGTAGGGTGTATATTTCAGTTTTTTTTAAAGGTATGATTCTTATTGGTTAAGAAAAACAGATTGTAAGGAACATTATATATGATAAACTGGTATGTTGAAAAGTCAAGCACACTTCCTGTCTTGTTTAGCAACATTGTGTGCTGAACTTGTGACCTGTGTGCTCAGTGCAGTGTTTCATGACCTGTTTCTATGGTAACAGGCAGAAGTCAGATTGGGGGAAGGGTTGAAATGTATTTCAGCTGGAAAGGGTTGAAATGTATTTCAGCTGGAAAGGGTTGAAATGTATTTCAGCTGGAAAGGGTTGAAATGTTTAACCAATAGAAATGTGTGTTTGCTTTTGAGTTTGTGTGAAGGATTGTGATTTGATGTTTGCATTTATAGGTGTGGAAAATGAAAGGAAAACTTTTCCATTCTTTGTTTTTGCTGAGAGGTGCACAGTGCACAGATTCTGTAAAAGAAAATCTGGTGTGTGACTGATATACTTCTTAATCTACAAAACAACTTGAAAGGTGAGTTATTTAATTGTGAGGGGATGTATGTAGAGTAGACCATTTTGATTTTAATCATACTAATGTATTTCTGCTGCTAAAGTGTAGGGAGTACTTTTTTTCTCTACAATCTTATTGACAGTGTGTGTGCATGTAGAAACCATTCTGTGATAAGCATTTGTGTTTTTCATGTGTTTGCAGACAGATAACTGTGCTGTTTTTATATTTTGGTAGAATTAGAAACCAGTCATTGTTTATGAATTTGTGAAATGAGTTATGTTTCTATACTAAAATGTAGTACTCCTTCTAGATGAAGAAATGTGTTTTGGTATAGTGGAAGGGATAGTGTTGTTTGTCTAGAATCACACTGAGTATGTGTGCATTTGGGAACCACTGAGAAAAGCATTTGGTAACATTGTGTATTTACTGACAGAACGGTTTTAAAACATGTCATGTTGTCAAGTTTTAGTAGCATTAGAAGACAGTTATGGCTTATGCGTTGATTAAATGAGTCAGGCATGGACACTAAAGTGCAGTCCTGAAATATGTAGATTGTGTGCAGTTCCCTTATCAGTTCCACAGTAGTGAATGAGTTTTGGTAAACTCCTAGGTATAGTGGTTGTTGTCTAGAATCACACTGAGTCTGTGTGCATTTGGGAACCACTGTGAGAGAAGTATTTGGTAACGTTGTGTATTTGCTAACAGATCATTGTTTTAAAACCTGTCATGTTGTCAAGTTTTAGTAGCATTAGAAGTCAGTCTTTGCTTATGCGTTGATTAAATGAGTCATGCTTTGACACTAATGTGCTGTACTTAAATATGTAGATTGTGTGCAGTACCATTACCTCTTCTAGACTAGTGAATGCGTTTTGGTAAACTGCTAGGGATAGTGTTGCTTGTCTAAAATCACACTGAGTCTGTGTACATTTGGGGAAGGATTGTGAGAGAAGCATTTGGTAACAGTGTATTTGATGACAGATAACCGTTTTAAAATCGGTCATGTTGTCAAGTTTTAGTAGCTTTAGAAGCTATTCTTTGCTTAAGCATTGATAAAATGAGTCAGGGTTTGACACTAAAGTGCAGTACCATGTACTATTCTCTTCACTGTGCCAGAACTGAAAATTTAAAAGTTTTACCCAGGCACTAACCTAGCAGTAGTCTGATGATTTAGTCAGTTTCCAAGTACTCATGTTGTGAACCATACATTACCACATAGATTGTTTCAAATGTCTATGCAGTATGCATGCAGTCTTCTAACATACTATACACTTTTCGTTCACATTTTCAATTCGCTAGTCAGTATCCATACACTTCCAGGAAACACCCTGTCACTCCCTTTGCAGTCTTCTAGTGACCCATTCAGCACCATGTACTAATCCATTCACTGTGCCAAAACCCAAACACTTATAAATTCACCAAGATACTATCTTTGTAGTACTCTAATCATTCAGTCAGTGCCTAAGTATTCATGCACTGAGCCAGGCCTTAGCACATGGACTGCTTCAAACCCCTATCCACTATGTATGCAGTCTTCTAACCACCTAGACACTTGTCTTTCACACCTTCAATTCCCTAGTCAGTATCCATACAGTCCAGCAAACATCCTGTCACTCCCTTTGCACTCCTCTAGTGACCCATTCAGTACCAAGTACTAATCCATTCCCTGAGCGAAAAACCTACCACTTATAAATTCACCTAGGCACTCTCTTTGCTGTACTCTAATCATTCAGTCAGTACCCAAGTACTCATGCAGTGAGCCAGGCCTTAGCACATAGACTGCTTCAAATGCCTATTCACTATGCATGCAGGCCTCTAATCACCTACACAGTTGTCTTTCACACCTTCAATTCCCTAGCTAGTATTCTTTCACACCTTCAATTCCCTAGTTAGTATTCATACACTTCTAGCAAACACCCTGTCACTTACCCGGTGTGTCTCCTTATAGCACTGTAATCATTTAGTCAGTTACCAAGTAGTATGCACTATGCATGTAGTGTTTTAACGATCGTCACACTTTGGTTCAGGGCTATAGTTTCTTAGTCAGTTATTATATAAAATGTGTTTGTACAGTAATGGAATAGTATACATTTGAAAGTTATTAATATACATTTATTTGTGATTTTTTTACAGATACAGAACAGGAGTGTTTCTCATCTGCTTGCACTCTTCTCGTGCAAGATTGTTTGGATGAAGGGTCCTTAGGTGTTTCATCATACTTGCCGTGCCGCACGAGTAGTTTTTGTTAGGATCCCCTCGCAACAGAACTCTTTTGCAAATCTTGCACGTGATGAATGTGGCATTGGTCTTTGTTTGCCCCTCGAGAAAAGTAAAAAATTTCCACACCACTGAAGGAAAACGTTGTGGACGTGGTGCATCCTCCAAAAATTCATCCTTAGATTCAGTGAATATTTTAAAGCGACAACATTTACCGTTTTTGTAAGTTAAACTCGTAACATTTTGTTAGCTTTATGCATTTTATACATCTGTGATTTGTATCTTGTTTTATTTTGTTGAGAATAGCATGTTTTTTTTTAACAATCTTTGAGATTGTTTTTTTTTGCCCGCTGTTAAGTGACGAGTACGATTGAAATCACTATTTTAGTGAAATTTAATGTATTCTGAGAACAGCAAACAAGGCAAAAATATTACTTTGTGGAAATTTTGCTGTGTTGTAAAAAATGTATTATTACATGTTATAATTTTTTTTTCCTTTTCTTTCACAGATCCAAATTTTAAAATAAGCAATTTTTATGAATTTAGATTGGAATGAAAATGTGAAAAAAATGTATACCATTTTTTATTCCTATTACTGTGAAGGTAAGTTTAACTAAGTCTCAATATGCAGAATGAGGAGGTCTGCAAGAAGCTACAAAGTTGAAACATGTTTCTAAAAACACTGTTTATACCTATGTAGTTTTGAAATCTGACCATAATCAGATATCAAGTGACCTGCAAAAAAGAGGGGTTCATAATATTTCCCATTTTAGCTATTGAAGGACCCCAATTATTTCAATAATTCTTCTTTGAACATCTTGGCAGACAAAACTCTGTGCTTACCTTTTATCATTCGCAAGGAATTTTAAAAACGGAAATATGTCACTTTTTGTAACATAGTTATTGTGTAAGATACTCTTTCATATTTACAAAGAGAGGAAAGGGCACTATGTGCACTTTTTATACTCCATGTAAATACAACCTCATCATGCAGACCACTTTGTGTTGAAAGGGTATTCTATAAGTGTTGTTGTGCAGGATTGCACTTAATACTCATAGAACAAGACCTGTCTAGATTTATCAGAAATCATAAATCTCGATGTGTGTGTGAATAGTGCACCATTCTAAAATTGGTGTAGGAAAGCACAACAAGGAGAATTGTTTTAATTTCTCCACATTTTTATATCTTCAATGCATGCTGAAATGTTCAGCATACATTGATGGAGAAAAATGCATTTTCTCATTGTTTCTGTGCAGGAAGCTGTGTCTTCCTGTAGAAAAACAAACAGCACATGACACAGATATCCTTGCACTATGGTGCAAGGGTGCCTGTGTCACCACATGGCTGCAGTTTAAGCAGCCGTGCAGAGAGAAGCATAGATTTGCAACATATTTATGTACATATGTTGCATCCCTGTGCTTCCGAAGTACTGCAGCACACTGCAGTTAAAGAGGTTACTGTGTGATGCTGAGCACTTCCTCATAGTTCTGCACTTTTATCACCATACGCTACTAATGCATTCATTCAGTCAATTACGTACTACACATACATTCATCTAAACTTTCACACACTAACAAAGAAATTTAGCTCTTTTTTTAAACCAGGAAAGTTTTTTTTCTTCTTTTTTGTTTAATTTTTTTGTACTTTGTGGAACAATGTTATTTTTTTGTTTTTTTCAAAAGAAAAAAAAAAAATTCAACAGGAGGAACAAAACAGTCAACTTCTGCAAAAAAAAAAAAATAAACACAAGTTTAGCACTTGTGGTTTTGCTGCGCTCGGCAGATTAGTTCAATTGACTGCTCGCCGTAACATAGTAGTTTGTTGCATTTAATGCAACTAATTTTTAGTTTTCCAAATTCTGGACGTATGTCCGGGTGAGTGCTTGATGGTGATGCTGCAGAAGTGCTTGCCACTGCTGTCGGAGTCTTCTGCATTCCTGCTTGGCCAGGTTCACGGGATGCAGAGTCTTCAGGTGTTTCAACATACTTGCAGTCCCACAAGAGTATTTTTTTTATGGATCTCCTCTGGAAAGCACTCTTTCACATATTTTACATGTCACTTTAGTTGAATTAGTTTTATTTTGTCCTTCCGGGAAGGAAAAAATTTTCCACACCACAGAGGTGTATCTTTCTGGGCGTGAAGGTTCCACAACAAATTCCTCATCGGACGAATGGTCTGTTCTGATGGTGGCTGCTGTGCAGAAGCCATTGTCTTCAGAAAAATTGCAGCTGTGGAAATCTTCCCCAAAACGTTTCTTCTAGTTCTAAGGTGTGAGATGTTCCTCGAAAGAAGCTCAAAGAATGATTGAAATGGGTGGGGTCTTTCAATAGTTAGAATAGGAAGTGTAATGAACCAATCAAATCTTTTTTTTTTTGCAGGTCACATGGGATCCGCGCACTCAGCGCGCATCCGCGAAATTGAATTAAAAAAAATTATAGGATTGGATGTAAAAATATATTAGTTTTAAGACTACTTTAAAGTTTGTCTTCAATTAATATTCACATGAAATACACATATATGTTTTTTAAAATGTTAAATGTTTTGCGGGATCCGCGCACCTACCGCGTCAGACGCAGATGACGCATCGCGGAAGCGCGTAAACGCCGCGTTACGTACATCAAACGTGTCGCGTATAGGCTGGGAGTCGCGTACCGGTCGCACTTTTTTTCTGTTCAATGGGCAATTTTATCAACAGATACGAGGGGTAGCAATGGAGGCCAGCTTCTCCCCCAGCTATGCCTGTTTATTCATGGGCTGGTGGGAGGAGTTGGTGGTCAGACACCAATACAAACATGTCTTTACTCAAAATGTTGTTTCTTGGTTCCGCTATATTGACGATCTTTTTATCATTTGGCAAGGTACAAAGGAAAGTGCAATGAATTTTGTCAAGGATATCAACTGTAATGATCTTAATCTTTCTTTTACCTCTAACATCAGTGAGGACTCAGTGACATTTTTAGATGTACATGTTTTAGTATCTAGCAACATTTTAACTACTACCCTTTTTAGAAAACCTACGGCAGGCAATACACTACTCCATGCCACCAGCTCACATCCCCCGCATCTAATAAGAAGTATACCCTATGGGGAGATGCTCCGCATCCGTCGTATATGCAGCAATCCTGAGGATGTGGAACAAAAACAAAGGGAAAGCATGATTAGGTTTTTAGCAAGAGGGTATAGCTACTAAGTAGTGGAAGCCGCCAAGAAAAAGGCCCAGTTATAACCTAGGGAAGAACTTCTAGAATACAGAAAAAGAGAGGTTTCAGACCCTAACAGTGAGCCTGTGCGTCTTATTTTAACATATTCCAAACAAGAAAGAGTTGAGGAGCATTATGAGAACAAAATTGCCATTTGATTTGTGAAGACCCAGTGATTGGTTGCCTTATGCCCTCAAATCCTCCAATCAGCTTCCGTAAGTTTAGAAGCATGGGGAATATGTTAACTGACAATAGCCAAGAGAGCTTTAAAAAGCAGACGTGGTTACCTACAAGAAAAGGCTTTTTTAAATGCTCATCCTGCAAGGCCTGCCAGTTTGGTGCAAATACGAAGACATACTGCACAGCATTTTCTGAAACACAAAGGGAAATTAAGCAACATCTTGCGTGCAAAATGGATCACTGTGTCTATGTGGTACAATGTGACTGCCGTTTAAAATATATAGGTAGCACCAAGCTGGCAGTCCACAAGCATATTTTGCAGCACATTAGAGCCATTGTCAATAAAGACCAGAATTACCCTGTAGCCAGACACTTTGAAAAAGTGCATGAAAGTAACCCCAAATGCCTTCGGTATTTTGCCCTTGAATCAGTTCCCCAGAAGCGAAGGGGTGGCAATAGAGAGGCCATCTTACGCGGCTTGGAAACCCAGTATATATTAGAGTTTGATTCAAAATGGCCGGGGGGTCTCAATGTAACGGAGGACCTTTACACTTTTTTATGAGTCAAATTAATCTGTCTGGCAGAAGTATATAGATATGGGGTACTTCTTCTCCTGGAAATTAAACATTTGCATTTGATGGCTCTTGGGCTTGTTTTCTATGAACATATATATTTTAGTGAGTGGTTTTTAAGATACTGCAGGGTAGGTTTTTATTTACCAAGTGTCTTTTTTATTGATCATTTTAAATATGTCACAAGCCACATTTTAGCCTATTACCTTACTAGTGCACTTTAAAATCTCATGTTAGCTTGTTTACTGCCCTACATATATCTAGGTCTCCTACCTCAGTTCGTAAAGATTGCCTCATTTGCACCTCTAAGCATTAGTCACTTTATGTCCACATAGCACTGTTGCATTTATGCACCTTATTAGATTAACTCGTTAAGTATAGTGTTGGACTATTGTGGAAATGTATATAAATTAATTTTTATTTTTTAATCTTCAAATACGGTTAGGTGAGCACAATATTAGTAGTTACATGTTATGGAATGAACTCTTTATTGTCATTAATTACCAACAAGGGGATATGTTTAGAAATATTGAAGCTTATAAATATAGGCATTTAGGCCTTTAAATTTCTAAATACACACTTAGATATTTACTATGCATTAGCAAAAAATGATTATGTATAAATGACGAGATCAGTAGTATTTCTTCCATGTCTACTAGAAATGTAATGAGCACTTGCACTTTAAATAGTGGGTCTATCAATGCGTGTGGTCAGGTGATCAAGGCCGCTTGGACGGCCGAAACGCGTCTGGACATTGGGAAATAAATAAATCAAACTGTTTGGTATCACAAGAGGTCTAAGCCCGTGATTTCCTCAAGGAAAAAGAATTTATATATATATATATATATATATATATATATATATATATATATATATATATATATATACATACACACACACACACACACACACATCAAGGTTCACACTGTGCTCACAGCTCGGGGCGCACTCTACATCCAGCTTGTTTCAGGTCAAGGAAGAGGCCAGGTCACTCGGCGTTAGCAGAGACCCAACGAGTTTCAGGCATGCGCCCTTCGTCAGAGGTATATCTGCTACCAAATTGACTGCTCACTTCAGGCATCCATTGTTTCTCCCTCATTTTATTTCGGTTCAATCACACTCAGGTGAGTATACAATCAGAATGAATTCTGGGAACAGAAGTCCTGCATAATAATGCTCTAGTGAGCTGGACGCAGTCAATTTCGGTAAAATGTCTTTAAATCACGGGTTCCCTTTCAACTCGTCCTCCATTCAGCCATATGCCAGATAGACCCGCATCGCCGATAATGCCACCAGCAGGAGGACCGCTTGAATCCGCGGCGGAGCGCCCCCCGGCCGAGCAGGCCGTTTTACATCAAGGTTCACACTGTGCTCACAGCTCGGGGCGCACTCTACATCCAGCTTGTTTCAGGTCAAGGAAGAGGCCAGGTCACTCGGCGTTAGCAGAGACCCAACGAGTTTCAGGCATGCGCCCTTCGTCAGAGGTATATCTGCTACCAAATTGACTGCTCACTTCAGGCATCCATTGTTTCTCCCTCATTTTATTTCGGTTCAATCACACTCAGGTGAGTATACAATCAGAATGAATTCTGGGAACAGAAGTCCTGCATAATAATGCTCTAGTGAGCTGGACGCAGTCAATTTCGGTAAAATGTCTTTAAATCACGGGTTCCCTTTCAACTCGTCCTCCATTCAGCCATATGCCAGATAGACCCGCATCGCCGAACCCGTGCTCACTTTTGAAATAGCTAAATATTAGTTAAAAATCACTACAGTATCAAAGTCGACTTTCAACAGCTGATTCTGAGAACTGACCCAGGACTGGATCTAGGATCCAAGCCTGGAATTACAAAAGTAATCTAAAAAGTAATCTGTTGCATATAATTTGAATTTAGCATTAAGCTCAATGTATTGGGTTTAGAAATAGAGTTGTCTACTGCACCTATTTGTAACTGTTTACTAAAAAGTCTATTGCATATACAAAAGTATTTTTATGAAACATCTCCTGTCGAGAAAGTATATTTTAATTCCAAGTGTTGGTTCTAAAATAAAACAAGCATTTATTTTTCTATATACAAACCATTGGCCTAGAGTTCAGCTATTGAGTGTGTGGAACTATTTGCTGACTGAGTGTGTGCAACAAATGCTTTACATGTCCTCTGATACTGCCTTACTGCTCGACCAGGCTACCACTTTGGAGAGTAAGGTCATATCTAACTTTAACCTCTGTTAAACCCTTGGGGTCTGTGGACTCTGTACACCCTGTACCTATTAAGGAACTGTATATACAGAGCCTCACAATAGTCCTGTACGGAGTGCCTGTAAGTATGAGTGACTGTACAGGTGAGTGAGTGGAGATGTGTGTAGTCTCTCTCTCTCTCTCACAGTCTCTCTCTCTCTCTCTCACAGTCTCTCTCTCTCTCTCTCTCACAGTCTCTCTCTCTCTCTCTCACAGTCTCTCTCTCTCTCTCTCACAGTCTCTCTCTCTCTCTCTCACAGTCTCTCTCTCTCTCTCTCACAGTCTCTCTCTCTCTCTCTCACAGTCTCTCTCTCTCACAGTCTCTCTCTCTCTCTCACAGTCTCTCTCTCTCTCTCACAGTCTCTCTCTCTCTCTCTCACAGTCTCTCTCTCTCTCTCACAGTCTCTCTCTCTCTCTCACAGTCTCTCTCTCTCTCTCACAGTCTCTCTCTCTCTCTCACAGTCTCTCTCTCTCACAGTCTCTCTCTCTCACAGTCTCTCTCTCTCACAGTCTCTCTCTCTCACAGTCTCTCTCTCTCACAGTCTCTCTCTCTCACAGTCTCTCTCTCTCACAGTCTCTCTCTCTCACAGTCTCTCTCTCTCACAGTCTCTCTCTCTCACAGTCTCTCTCTCTCACAGTCTCTCTCTCTCACAGTCTCTCTCTCTCTCTCTCACAGTCTCTCTCTCTCTCTCACAGTCTCTCTCTCTCTCTCTCACAGTCTCTCTCTCTCTCTCACAGTCTCTCTCTCTCTCTCACAGTCTCTCTCTCTCTCTCTCACAGTCTCTCTCTCTCTCTCTCACAGTCTCTCTCTCTCTCTCTCACAGTCTCTCTCTCTCTCTCTCACAGTCTCTCTCTCTCTCTCTCACAGTCTCTCTCTCTCACAGTCTCTCTCTCTCACAGTCTCTCTCTCTCACAGTCTCTCTCTCTCACAGTCTCTCTCTCTCACAGTCTCTCTCTCTCACAGTCTCTCTCTCTCACAGTCTCTCTCTCTCACAGTCTCTCTCTCTCACAGTCTCTCTCTCTCACAGTCTCTCTCTCTCTCTCTCACAGTCTCTCTCTCTCTCTCACAGTCTCTCTCTCTCTCTCACAGTCTCTCTCTCTCTCTCACAGTCTCTCTCTCTCTCTCACAGTCTCTCTCTCTCTCTCTCACAGTCTCTCTCTCTCTCTCTCACAGTCTCTCTCTCTCTCTCACAGTCTCTCTCTCTCTCTCACAGTCTCTCTCTCTCTCTCACAGTCTCTCTCTCTCTCTCACAGTCTCTCTCTCTCTCTCACAGTCTCTCTCTCTCTCTCACAGTCTCTCTCTCTCTCTCTCACAGTCTCTCTCTCTCTCTCTCACAGTCTCTCTCTCTCTCTCACAGTCTCTCTCTCACAGTCTCTCTCTCACAGTCTCTCTCTCTCTCTCTCACAGTCTCTCTCTCTCTCTCTCACAGTCTCTCTCTCTCTCTCTCACAGTCTCTCTCTCTCTCTCTCACAGTCTCTCTCTCTCTCTCTCACAGTCTCTCTCTCTCTCTCTCACAGTCTCTCTCTCTCTCTCTCTCTCACAGTCTCTCTCTCTCTCTCACAGTCTCTCTCTCTCTTCACAGTCTCTCTCTCTCTCTCTCACAGTCTCTCTCTCTCTCACAGTCTCTCTCTCTCTCACAGTCTCTCTCTCTCTCTCTCACAGTCTCTCTCTCTCTCTCACAGTCTCTCTCTCTCTCTCACAGTCTCTCTCTCTCTCTCACAGTCTCTCTCTCTCTCTCACAGTCTCTCTCTCTCTCTCACAGTCTCTCTCTCTCTCTCACAGTCTCTCTCTCTCTCACAGTCTCTCTCTCTCACAGTCTCTCTCTCTCTCAGTCTCTCTCTCTCTCTCTCACAGTCTCTCTCTCTCTCTCTCACAGTCTCTCTCTCTCTCTCTCTCACAGTCTCTCTCTCACACAGTCTCTCTCTCACACAGTCTCTCTCTCTCAGTCTCTCTCTCACACAGTCTCTCTCTCACACAGTCTCTCTCTCACACAGTCTCTCTCTCACACAGTCTCTCTCTCTCACAGTCTCTCTCTCACACAGTCTCTCTCTCACACAGTCTCTCTCTCTCACAGTCTCTCTCTCTCACAGTCTCTCTCTCTCACAGTCTCTCTCTCTCACAGTCTCTCTCTCTCACAGTCTCTCTCTCTCACAGTCTCTCTCTCTCACAGTCTCTCTCTCTCACAGTCTCTCTCTCTCACAGTCTCTCTCTCTCACAGTCTCTCTCTCTCACAGTCTCTCTCTCTCACAGTCTCTCTCTCTCACAGTCTCTCTCTCTCACAGTCTCTCTCTCTCACAGTCTCTCTCTCTCACAGTCTCTCTCTCTCACAGTCTCTCTCTCTCACAGTCTCTCTCTCCACTCTCTCTCTCTCACAGTCTCTCTCTCTCACAGTCTCTCTCTCTCACAGTCTCTCTCTCTCACAGTCTCTCTCTCTTCACAGTCTCTCTCTCTCACAGTCTCTCTCTCTCACAGTCTCTCTCTCTCTCACAGTCTCTCTCTCTCACAGTCTCTCTCTCTCACAGTCTCTCTCTCTCACAGTCTCTCTCTCTCACAGTCTCTCTCTCTCACAGTCTCTCTCTCTCACAGTCTCTCTCTCTCACAGTCTCTCTCTCTCTCACAGTCTCTCTCTCTCACAGTCTCTCTCTCTCCTTCACAGTCTCTCTCTCTCTCTCTCACAGTCTCTCTCTCACAGTCTCTCTCTCTCACAGTCTCTCTCTCTCTCTCACAGTCTCTCTCTCTCTCTCACAGTCTCTCTCTCTCTCACAGTCTCTCTCTCTCTCTCACAGTCTCTCTCTCTCTCTCTCACAGTCTCTCTCTCTCTCTCACAGTCTCTCTCTCTCTCACAGTCTCTCTCTCTCTCACAGTCTCTCTCTCTCTCACAGTCTCTCTCTCTCTCTCACAGTCTCTCTCCTCTCTCTCTCACAGTCTCTCTCTCTCTCACAGTCTCTCTCACAGTCTCTCTCTCTACAGTCTCTACTCTCACAGTCTCTCTCTCTCACAGTCTCTCTCTCTCTCACAGTCTCTCTCTCTCTCACAGTCTCTCTCTCTCACAGTCTCTCTCTCTCACAGTCTCTCTCTCACAGTCTCTCTCTCTCACAGTCTCTCTCTCTCACAGTCTCTCTCTCTCACAGTCTCTCTCTCTCACAGTCTCTCTCTCACAGTCTCTCTCTCTCTCACAGTCTCTCTCTCTCTCACAGTCTCTCTCTCTCTCACAGTCTCTCTCTCTCTCACAGTCTCTCTCTCTCTCTCTCACAGTCTCTCTCTCTCTCACAGTCTCTCTCTCTCTCACAGTCTCTCTCTCCACAGTCTCTCTCTCTCTCACAGTCTCTCTCTCTCTCACAGTCTCTCTCTCTCTCTCTCACAGTCTCTCTCTCCAGTCTCTCTCTTCTCACAGTCTCTCTCTCACAGTCTCTCTCTCTCTCACAGTCTCTCTCTCTCACAGTCTCTCTCTCTCTCACAGTCTCTCTCTCTCTCACAGTCTCTCTCTCTCACAGTCTCTCTCTCTCACAGTCTCTCTCTCTCTCACAGTCTCTCTCTCTCACAGTCTCTCTCTCTCTCACAGTCTCTCTCTCTCACAGTCTCTCTCTCTCACAGTCTCTCTCTCTCTCACTGTCTCTCTCTCTCTCACAGTCTCTCTCTCTCACAGTCTCTCTCTCTCACAGTCTCTCTCTCTCACAGTCTCTCTCTCTCACAGTCTCTCTCTCACAGTCTCTCTCTCCAGTCTCTCTCTCACAGTCTCTCTCTCTCACAGTCTCTCTCTCTCACAGTCTCTCTCTCTCACAGTCTCCTCTCTCACAGTCTCTCTCTCTCTCACAGTCTCTCTCTCTCACAGTCTCTCTCTCTCCACAGTCTCTCTCTCACAGTCTCTCTCTCTCACAGTCTCTCTCTCTCTCACAGTCTCTCTCTCTCTCACAGTCTCTCTCTCTCTCACAGTCTCTCTCTCTCTCACAGTCTCTCTCTCTCTCACAGTCTCTCTCTCTCTCACAGTCTCTCTCTCTCTCACAGTCTCTCTCTCACAGTCTCTCTCTCTCTCACAGTCTCTCTCTCTCTCACAGTCTCTCTCTCTCTCTCTCACAGTCTCTCTCTCTCTCTCTCACAGTCTCTCTCTCTCTCACAGTCTCTCTCTCACAGTCTCTCTCTCTCACAGTCTCTCTCTCTCACAGTCTCTCTCTCTCACAGTCTCTCTCTCACAGTCTCTCTCTCACAGTCTCTCTCTCACAGTCTCTCTCTCTCTCACAGTCTCTCTCTCACAGTCTCTCTCTCTCACAGTCTCTCTCTCTCTCACAGTCTCTCTCTCTCTCACAGTCTCTCTCTCTCTCACAGTCTCTCTCTCTCTCACAGTCTCTCTCTCTCTCACAGTCTCTCTCTCTCTCACAGTCTCTCTCTCTCTCACAGTCTCTCTCTCTCAGTCTCTCTCTCTCTCACAGTCTCTCTCTCTCACAGTCTCTCTCTCTCACAGTCTCTCTCTCTCACAGTCTCTCTCTCTCACAGTCTCTCTCTCTCACAGTCTCTCTCTCTCACAGTCTCTCTCTCTCTCACAGTCTCTCTCTCTCTCACAGTCTCTCTCTCTCTCACAGTCTCTCTCTCTCTCACAGTCTCTCTCTCTCTCACAGTCTCTCTCTCTCTCACAGTCTCTCTCTCTCTCACAGTCTCTCTCTCTCTCACAGTCTCTCTCTCTCTCACAGTCTCTCTCTCTCTCACAGTCTCTCTCTCACAGTCTCTCTCTCTCTCACAGTCTCTCTCTCTCTCACAGTCTCTCTCTCTCTCACAGTCTCTCT
This sequence comes from Triturus cristatus, assembly GCF_964204655.1. NCBI lineage: Eukaryota > Metazoa > Chordata > Amphibia > Caudata > Salamandridae > Triturus > Triturus cristatus. The sequence goes on along the minus strand of NC_140582.1, from coordinate 1,088,519,470 downwards.
CTCTCTCACAGTCTCTCTCTCTCTCTCACAGTCTCTCTCTCTCTCTCACAGTCTCTCTCTCTCTCTCACAGTCTCTCTCTCTCTCTCACAGTCTCTCTCTCTCTCTCACAGTCTCTCTCTCTCACAGTCTCTCTCTCTCACAGTCTCTCTCTCTCTCACAGTCTCTCTCTCTCTCACAGTCTCTCTCTCACAGTCTCTCTCTCTCTCACAGTCTCTCTCTCTCTCACAGTCTCTCTCTCTCTCACAGTCTCTCTCTCTCTCACAGTCTCTCTCTCTCTCACAGTCTCTCTCTCTCTCTCTCACAGTCTCTCTCTCTCTCACAGTCTCTCTCTCTCTCACAGTCTCTCTCTCTCTCACAGTCTCTCTCTCTCTCACAGTCTCTCTCTCTCTCACAGTCTCTCTCTCTCTCACAGTCTCTCTCTCTCTCTCACAGTCTCTCTCTCTCTCTCACAGTCTCTCTCTCTCTCTCACAGTCTCTCTCTCTCTCTCACAGTCTCTCTCTCTCTCTCACAGTCTCTCTCTCTCACAGTCTCTCTCTCTCACAGTCTCTCTCTCTCTCTCACAGTCTCTCTCTCTCTCTCACAGTCTCTCTCTCTCTCTCTCTCACAGTCTCTCTCTCTCTCTCACAGTCAGTCTCTCTCTCTCACAGTCTCTCTCTCTCTCACAGTCTCTCTCTCTCTCACAGTCTCTCTCTCTCTATATATAGGAGATTAGAGAGCCAGGCACACAATAATACAGATCTGAAACGACAGTAAACAGCACAATATACAATGAGCCCTAGGGGCGGTCCAAACCATATATTAAGAAAGTGGTAGAACAACCACGACTTGACTAGACGCAGTGCCTACAGCACGTAGAATCGCTGGGACCCCAAGTAACTACCCAAGGTAGTGACACAGGAGACCCACGGGGGACATGTGCAGTGTGAGAACACAGCCGCGAGCCCCATACTATTCTATGGGAAAGTCACGGTTGGAATTTTAGAAGTTAAGGACACCTAAGACTTTGAGCAAACCCCTTTAGACTTGGGGGGTTCTGGGGCCAGCACCCACGGGAGCACCGTATTACTAGAGTTACCTCACCCAGGGAAGCCGGGTGCATAGGTGTCAAATGGTGTCAGGAATCATCATTGATTTCAATGGCGATCTGCTGCACAGTGCTGCTGACGGGAAGGAGAGAAGAGTCTGGTGTGATCCAAGCCTGGATCCAACATCAGAAGAACCTGAAAGCAGAGGGGACAGAGTCTGGGTCACTTGCCAGTGACCAGGGACACAATAGACTAATGCCCACCGATGTCGGGTGTTTCAGGTGCAAAGACGTGAAGCTTGACTCTGCAGCCACGAGGACCATGACGACCAGAAGCTGGACTCGAGCTGTCCCACGAAGGATGTTGAGTGCTGCGGTGTCGGTGCACGGATTGGACCCAACAAGCTTTGGCAACAGCAACCCACGCAGGAAGAAGAAAGATGCTTTGGTGCGGACCAGCAAGGTCTCCCCAAGCGATGGAGAGTCAGGGTATGTCTGGAGCAACCAGGTAAGCCCAATTAAAGTTAAAGTTACCTTCACAGGGACCCACCAGTCAAAGGACCAGGGATCGCGAAGGGACCTCGAGAGAACACACAAAGGGCCAGCTCATGGAACACTCGTGGAGTGTAGGCGGCCAATCTTCGGTGCAAATGCTGCTCGGGGTCAGGGCTACAAGTAACCCAAAGCTCAGCTGTAGGAGTCGTTGGAAAGCTGATGCTTCTGCAAATGGTCACGGTGTCCAGGGGTTTGGGTTGCACGGTCTTCCACGAGTGATCCAGGCTTCAGAATTGTTGAGTGCACAGATCGATCTCAGAGAACATGGAAACCCACCTCCTGTGTTGCAAAATTCTTCGGAGTCCGGCGGGAGCTTCGGAGATGCAAACCAGACAGATGCGTCTTTGGTGCCTGCCAAGCAGGGGAGTAACTCCTTTACTCCAAGGGAGATTCTTCCGTCATCTAGTTCACTGTAGATCGTCGAAGTTCCAGGATTCGGTATCAGAGTTTCGTCCAGGTGTAATCTAAAGTCCTGTAGCCAGGGGTTCCTTACTTAAACCCAAGGAAGAGGTTAGACAAACACTAGGGACCCACCTTTGGGAGGGTCAGGAAAGAGGGGTGGCTAGACCCATTTCCTTTGTCCAGTTTAGCCCCTGCAACCGGTTTGAACTGGACTATGCACAGGGACACCAGATGTGCCCCCAGTTCTGAACTTCAAAGCACTCTTGGAGTGCACCCACCCAGCCCCAATACACTAAAGCCTGTCTGGGAGGTGGTGACACCTCCCTGTGACAGGAAACCTATTGTCCAGGCCTCCCCTGCCAGAGTTTCGTTCAGCAGCAGGAGGGCAGACTCCTGTCTGTGGCTGGCAGCATCCATTTTGTGATGCCAGGGCTCTGTTAGCTGGTACCGGGTATACTGGTGCTGTCATGTCTCTCCCTCTAGAACGGTGGGATCATACTCTCACACCAGTTACTAGTGTGGGGGTATGATTGCAAGGTGTTTGACAACAAACACAACATGTTTCCGTGCAGCCATTCCAAAGTTAACATTTACCGTTTGGTTATAATACACTTAAGAGAATATGGTTTGGCTGCATCATAAACAACCCTGCCTTCAGGATTAGTAAGGCCTGCCATAGGGGTGACTGATATAGGTTTATATGCACAGTGATATGGAGAGATATAGTGTACCTAAATTTCAGTAAGGGGTGCATGCACCACCTTACCAAGGCTGCAGTAGCAGTCATGTGGTGTCATTTTGGAAGGCTTCCCAGGGGTGGCATAATACATGCTGCAGCCCCTGGCAGGCCTCTGGAGTGTACCTAAAGTACTGGGAATCAATTAAAGGGAGAAAGCAGATAGTCTGGCTGGGATCCTACTATTCAGGACCACAGCCTAAGTCGAAAACCAGCATAACACCAGGAAAAAGAGTGGGGGCAACCATGCAGTCAGATTCCACCTTCCCACACACAGTCCCCCCCCACACACACACAGTCCCCCCTCACACACACACACACAGTCCCCCCCCACACACACACACACAGTCCCCCCCCACACACATACACAGTCCCCCCCCCACACACACAGTCCCCCCCCCACACACACAGTCCCCCCCCCACACACACACAGTCCCCCCCCCACACACACAGTCCCCCCCCCACACACACAGTCCCCCCCCCACACACAGTCCCCCCCCCCACACACAGTCCCCCCCCCCACACACAGTCCCCCCCCCCACACACAGTCCCCCCCCCCACACACAGTCCCCCCCACACACACACACACCCCCAAAACAGTGCCCCCCCCCACACACACACAGCCCCCCCCACACACACACAGCCCCCCCCACACACACAGTCGTCCCCCCACACACAGTCGTCCCCCCCCACACACACAGTCGTCCCCCCCCACACACACAGTCGTCCCCCCCCACACACACAGTCGTCCCCCCCCACACACACAGTCGTCCCCCCCCACACACACAGTCGTCCCCCCCCACACACACAGTCGTCCCCCCCCACACACACAGTCGTCCCCCCCACACACAGTCGCCCCCCCCACACACAGTCGTCCACCCCACACACACAGTCGTCCACCCCACACACACAGTCGTCCACCCCACACACACAGTCGTCCACCCCACACACACAGTCGTCCACCCCACACACACAGTCGTCCCCCCACACACAGTCATGTCCCCCCACACACAGTCATGTCCCCCCACACACAGTCATGTCCCCCCACACACAGTCATGTCCCCCCACACACAGTCATGTCCCCCCACACACAGTCATGTCCCCCCACACACAGTCATGTCCCCCCACACACAGTCATGTCCCCCCACACACAGTCAGTCACACAGTCCCTCCCCACACAGTCCCTCCCCACACAGTCCCACAGTCATCCCCCCCACACACACAGTCGTCCACCCCACACACACAGGTGTCCCCCCACACACAGTCTGTCCCCCCACACACAGTCATGTCCCCCCACACACAGTCATGTCCCCCCACACACAGTCATGTCCCCCCACACACAGTCATGTCCCCCCACACACAGTCATGTCCCCCCACACACAGTCATGTCCCCCCACACACAGTCATGTCCCCCCACACACAGTCGTCCCCCCACACACAGTCATGTCCCCCCACACACAGTCATGTCCCCCCACACACAGTCATGTCCCCCCACACACAGTCATGTCCCCCCACACACAGTCATGTCCCCCCACACACAGTCATGTCCCCCCACACACAGTCGTCCCCCCACACACAGTCAGTCACACAGTCCCTCCCCACACAGTCCCTCCCCACACAGTCCCTCCCCACACAGTCCCTCCCCACACAGTCCCTCCCCACACAGTCCCACAGTCCCCCCCACACAGTCACACAGTCCCCCCCACACAGTCCCCCCCAGTCACACAGTCCCCCCAGTCACACACAGCCCCCCCCACACACAGTCGTCCCCCCACACACAGTCGTCCCCCCACACACAGTCGTCCCCCCACACACAGTCGTCCCCCCACACACAGTCGTCCCCCCCACACACAGTCGTCCCCCCCACACACACAGTCGTCCACCCCACACACACAGTCGTCCACCCCACACACACAGTCGTCCCCCCACACACAGTCATGTCCCCCCACACAGTCATGTCCCCCCACACACAGTCATGTCCCCCCACACACAGTCATGTCCCCCCACACACAGTCATGTCCCCCCACACACAGTCATGTCCCCCCACACACAGTCATGTCCCCCCACACACAGTCATGTCCCCCCACACACAGTCGTCCCCCCACACACAGTCAGTCACACAGTCCCTCCCCACACAGTCCCTCCCCACACAGTCCCACAGTCATCCCCCCCACACACACAGTCGTCCACCCCACACACACAGGTGTCCCCCCACACACAGTCTGTCCCCCCACACACAGTCATGTCCCCCCACACACAGTCATGTCCCCCCACACACAGTCATGTCCCCCCACACACAGTCATGTCCCCCCACACACAGTCATGTCCCCCCACACACAGTCATGTCCCCCCACACACAGTCATGTCCCCCCACACACAGTCATGTCCCCCCACACAGTCATGTCCCCCCACACACAGTCATGTCCCCCCACACACAGTCATGTCCCCCCACACACAGTCATGTCCCCCCACACACAGTCATGTCCCCCCACACACAGTCATGTCCCCACACACAGTCATGTCCCCCCACACACAGTCATGTCCCCCCACACACAGTCATGTCCCCCCACACACAGTCGTCCCCCCACACACAGTCAGTCACACAGTCCCTCCCCACACAGTCCCTCCCCACACAGTCCCTCCCCACACAGTCCCTCCCCACACAGTCCCACAGTCCCCCCCACACAGTCACACAGTCCCCCCCACACAGTCCCCCCCAGTCACACAGTCCCCCCAGTCACACACAGCCCCCCCCCACACACAGTCGTCCCCCCACACACAGTCGTCCCCCCACACACAGTCGTCCCCCCACACAGTCGTCCCCCCCACACACACAGTCGTCCCCCCCACACACACAGTCGTCCGTCCCCCCCACACACAGTCGTCCCCCCCACACACAGTCGTCCGTCCCCCCCACACACAGTCGTCCGTCCCCCCCCACACAGTCGTCCGTCCCCCCCCCCCCACAGTCGTCCACCCCCCCCCCCCACAGTCGTCCACCCCCCCCCCCCACAGTCGTCCACCCCCACACACACAGTCGTCCCCCCACACACACAGTCGTCCCCCCACACACAGTCGTCCCCCCACACACACAGTCGTCCCCCCACACACAGTCGTCCCCCCACACACAGTCGTCCCCCCACACACAGTCGTCCCCCCACACACAGTCGTCCCCCCACACACAGTCAGTCACACAGTCCCTCCCCACACAGTCCCTCCCCACACAGTCCCTCCCCACACAGTCCCTCCCCACACAGTCCCACAGTCCCCCCCACACAGTCACACAGTCCCCCCCACACAGTCCCCCCCAGTCACACAGTCCCCCCCACACAGTCCCCCCCAGTCACACAGTCCCCCCAGTCACACAGTCCCCCCCAGTCACACAGTCCCCCCCAGTCACACAGTCCCCCCCCGTCACACAGTCCCCCCCCCCGTCACACAGTCCCCCCCGTCACACAGTCCCCCCCAGTCACACAGTCCCCCCCAGTCACACAGTCCCCCCCAGTCACACAGTCCCCCCCCAGTCACACAGTCCCCCCCCAGTCACACAGTCCCCCCCCAGTCACACAGTCCCCCCCAGTCACACAGTCCCCCCCCAGTCACACAGTCCCCCCCCAGTCACAGTCCCCCCCCAGTCACACAGTCCCCCCCCAGTCACACAGTCCCCCCCCCAGTCACACAGTCCCCCCCCCAGTCACACAGTCCCCCCAGTCACACAGTCCCCCCCCCAGTCACACAGTCCCCCCCCCCCAGTCACACAGTCCCCCCCCCAGTCACACAGTCCCCCCCCCAGTCACACAGTCCCCCCCCCAGTCACACAGTCCCCCCCCAGTCACACAGTCCCCCCCCAGTCACACAGTCCCCCCCCAGTCACACAGTCCCCCCCCAGTCACACAGTCCCCCCCCAGTCACACAGTCCCCCCCCAGTCACACAGTCCCCCCCCAGTCACACAGTCCCCCCCCCAGTCACACAGTCCCCCCCCAGTCACACAGTCCCCCCCAGTCACACAGTCCCCCCCCCCCAGTCACACAGTCCCCCCCCCAGTCACACAGTCCCCCCCCCAGTCACACAGTCCCCCCCCAGTCACACAGTCCCCCCCAGTCACACAGCCCCCCCCCAGTCACACAGTCCCCCCCCACACAGTCACACAGTCCCCCCCCACACAGTCACACAGTCCCCCCCACACAGTCACACAGTCCCCCCCACACAGTCACACAGTCCCCCCCCCCCACACAGTCACACAGTCCCCCCCACACAGTCACACAGTCCCCCCCCACACAGTCACACAGTCCCCCCCCCACACAGTCACACAGTCCCCCCCCACACAGTCCCCCCACACAGTCCCCCCCACACAGTCACACAGTCCCCCCCACACACAGTCACACAGTCCCCCCCCCACACAGTCACACCCACACAGTCACACACAGTCACACACACACACAACCGACAGCTACCCAGCCACAAACAAAGTACTTATTAGATGATACACCTGGTGCTTGTTAGTTGGCCACTTCAAACCATATTCTATTTTGAAGCACTCCACAGGGGTTACTCGCCTCAAAGGAAACACAGTTCATCTTAATTACAGGGATTAACAGCCAGGAAAGAAGCCTGGGGGCAGCACACTGCATACAGTCTCTCCACGCTGTATTTTAATGAAGGGCTGAGGACAGGAGAATCAAGGTCCTGGCAATAGTGTGATTTTCAGGCAGATGCAAGAGCCGCGGATAAAGATTGAAGTACTTGGAAAAAGTAAAAGTTCTCGGACCTGACCAATTTAAATAGGTATCATTTTTGCAACTACTTTACTGTACATTATTCCAAAGCGCTCTGGAACCCCTTCTGTATAGCTCACACGAGAATTAACAAAAAAGTGAGGCAATACCGTCAGCCTGCTTCAAGTGTGTGGTCTTCTAAGAAGAGTACTCAAAATAAGTGGACATTTCTGCCGAACCATATAACTTCTATCAATTGTGATCAATTTATTAGTCTGACAAGATTCTTTTAATAATCATAGATTTTATGGAGCATCTAATGCTCATTGGGAAAGACTTCCAGTTTCAATACATTTTTTAATGTACTGAAACCTGGGTTTTATTATTCTGAAACGAAAGTCAGACATTTAATTTAAACGGATGAAGCCCGAAGTTGATGCCTCCGAAATTGCGCTCGTGGTCCACATTTCGTCCGCAGGTTTTAAAAACAGTCACTTAACCAACTTAGCTTTCGCATCATTTGAGGGAGCGCCTCGACAAAACCCACTGAAGAGGTCGGCCGCTCGAGTCCACAGTGCTGACCAGTCCTCGTGCAGGTCACATGACTTAAGTGAACCTAGTGGGTAGAGATCAGTAGCACAGCAGGTGCACTGGTACCAAGGGCGGTGTGAAGGACCCACTGAGCCCTAATTATGGGTACCTTTAACTAGCCATAGTGGCACTAAAACGGCTACATTTGCTTGTTTTGCTTGCCTGCCTAGCGCAACCTTGATGCCCGGTGCCCAGCACATCACTATGCAGCCAGCTGTGATACATTCTCAATGTGCTTGATAAGTTGTGGATGGAAATAGTGAAAAATTTAAGCTATGTAGAAATAAGCATTGGCAAAGTCAATAGGTCTTACCTATATGAGATATATTGGCTTTGCAACATGGTAAAAGTTACACCAAAAAAAAAAAAAAGAAAAAAAAAGGCACTGACGTGGCCATTGTGGACCGCGTCCTATCGCTTACATGGTTTTTACTTTCAGCAATGCTGCTGTGCAACATGGTAAAAAACACATTGTTTTAGGCGAGACTATTGGTTTTGCACACGCATGCTTTCACAAAATGGTTTTGAGTGCCAACAAATAAATGAGCACAAAGCTAGAGTTGTCTATAGTGTCACTCCGAATCCAGAGTTGGAAAACATCATTATAGTCCTCTATAAGTTTATGCTGTATGTGATGTTATGTTCATGACATTTATAGAGCGAGACTGTTACCCAGAGGTGTCCTGGCGCTAGTTACATCTCCTGAGCCTGAAAAAGTAGTGAAGTTTATTGGGCAAAAAGCCAGGTCTTAAGGCTCTTCCTGAAGGCCAATAGGTTAGTAATGCACCTTAAATGAAATGGCAGGTTGTTCCAGGCTTTAGCCGCATTGTGGGTGAAACTCCTGCCACCCTACCAAACTCTTTATGCGTGGTACTGCGACCCATCTGGCCTCTGATGAATGAAGTGGTCTATTCTTTATACACCACTGGAAACGCTGTTTCAAATAGTCAGGTCCTGCACCATGCCGCGCCATAAAAACTAGGGAAAGGGCCTTAAAGGTTACTTGATTTCTCACAGATAGCTAGTGCAATTTATTTATTTCCTTGGTAATGGGTGCAAACCGAGGTGTTCCAGAGATCAGTCTGGCTGCTGCATTCCGCAGCGTCTGGAGCTTATTCAAAAGCCCTTGTTGAGCATTAAGGTACAGACTATTACAGTAGTCCAACCTCGACAGTACGAGTCTCGCAACTACTGTTTGCCTGCTATTTGGGGGCAGGAACGGCATTATTTCCCTATTATGTTTATGACAGGGAGCACTTGAGACCTCTGAAATTGACGTGAAGGCAGCATGAGTTTTTCAGTGCCTGTCAGTGAGTCATAAAGGTGTGTAGTTTACATGCACATCCAAACCTTGGCCTCTCTGCAGAGCGCACACAGCGATGGTTTCATATGTGCCAACTGGGATTGGGGGACGGTAGGAGATACGCATATGGAGGATTTCAGAAAGATGGGGAAGAAAATGGGTCTTAGTGGCTAAACTGAGTGAGAGAATGCAGACAAAAGTGGTGCGAAGGTGAGAACAGAAGTGACAGACACTCAAAAGACCACTAACATTCCACAGACATTAGTAGTGTTTAAGTAAGTCTCATATTTTCAGAATATGAACCTGTTACAATTGTAATTGTTCACTACAAAATTACTGCTGTGATTCATGGATCTGATATTTCTAAGAAGTATTGGAAATGCAATAGGTTGGGCTTCTTTTACGCCGGACATATTGCCTAACAAAAGAGAGGTTCAGTTGGGTTGGAGAGAGGGTCGAGTTCCTCGATTGCCAACCTGGGGGCAGGAAGATGGGATCTCAGGGGTGTGCAAACCTGCACCCTGAGCTGGAATGCACAGTGCCACCAGCTGCCAGAGCGGGAGGTGCTGGGGGGCACGCTCTTTGTGGGGGTGGTGCACTTTTTTTTAGTTAAACCACAGATGTGACTGGTTTGCGGAGGGATACAACACAAAGCCATAGCTTCTCTCTGTGGAGGGTCGAAGGTGGTTGAGACGGTCTGTGTGTGGGGTGGGGGCTGGAAGACAGCTGAATCACTGAAGTCTGGTTGGGGACGTTTCCTAGAGAAGCCGAGTCCATGCCGAGTGGCACCCTGCCAGGCGGGGGTGCTGTGCTGACGAGGACTATTTACTCTGGGTGGGGGGTGTTTGTGCTGGAGGGCTGCGCGGCTCTGCCTGCCTTGGCTCCGCGCACACACAATAATATTGTTCTCTGAAGTTAATTGCTTTCCGTAGCGCGCGTCGCCTCTCAGTGGCACCGCTCAGCAGGGCAGGAGGATTTAATAGGTCAACATTCCGTCCGCGTGTGTAGCGCCGTAACCCCACGGGTGATATCCAAGCGCTGTAAATAACTAACGTTATCGCGGGCGGTCGTGGTACGCATTTTATCCAGTCAAGAACAGTTTGCTTTGGGATAAATAAAATAAACAAAGCCGTTGTAATTGTGTAGCAGATCCAATCTAACATATGGGACAGGACGTACTGGGAGAATACATCTTTCAAATCGTTTGAACCTTTAGTATGCTGGGGGCGCAAAGACAGCCTGCCCATCTGCACATATGTTGTGTCTATTGCGTTGTGTGCAACGGACGTTCTAAGCACTCCTGAAGCGGGCGCATATGTAGTCTCGCGTGTGGGACTATGAAAATGCAGGAGGCCATCATGCCTATCAACTGCATGAACACTCGCGCGGGGAGGGAGTGTTGTGGTTTGAACTTGGAAATCAGCATTAGGATGCTGTCGATTCTCACTAAATTTGGCTGAGCTGTGGCCGCCAGAGTGTCTATAGTCGCACCTAGGTACTGTTGTACGTGTGCGGGCTGGAGATGGGATTTTGGGTAATTTAGTGAGAACCCCAGACTGTGAAGGAGGTGAATGGTGCGGGACATGTGGCTGGCACATTGCTGGGCTGACTTCGCTTGAACGAGCCAGTCGTCCAGGTAAGGGTAGACGTGTATGTGCTGCCTCCGTAGATGTGCCGCCACCGTAGCTAGGCACTTTGTGAACACCCTGGGTGCTGTTGTCACGCCGAAGGGAAGGACTTTGAATTGGTAGTGCTGCCCTTGAACAGTGAACCTGAGGTATTTCTTGTGTGAGGGGTGAATGGGTATGTGGAAATACGCATCTTTGAGGTCCAGTGTGGCCAGGAAGTCTCCCTGCTTGAGCAGCGGGAGGACTTGCTGTAAAGTGAGCATGTGAAAATGCTCGGAAAGAATGTACTGGTTTAGGGGTCTCAGGTCTAAGATAGGTCTGAGCGACCCGTCCTTTTTCGGTATTAAAAAGTACAGGGAGTACACCCCCGTACCTTGCTCGTGGACGGGTACGACCTTTATTGCGCCTTTTAGTAGCATACTTTGCACCTCCTGCTGTAATAGCGTTAAGTGCTCTGAGGACATAGGACGGTTTTTTGGAGGTATTGTGGGTGGAGTTGAGGTTAATTCTAGGCAGTAACCGTATTTGACAATATCTTTGACCCACCTGTCCGTGGTGATGGAGTTCCACGTGGACAGGAACCTTTGTAGCCTTCCCCCGACAGGTGTTATGTGGTCGGGAGGAAGGGAGAGGGCGTCACTGCTTGTTCTTGGGGGAGGACCTGGTGTTGCCGTAGCCGCGTCCTCTGCCCTTTGTGCTGGAGCCACGATATCCACCCCGGGTGTTTTTACCGTAGGTGCTTTGTGTGTTGCCCTTGTTGTATGTTTGCTGTGACCCCTGTCCTCTACCTGCTCCTCTATTTCCGGGGCGACGAAAGGAGCCGCTCTGAAAGGACTGCGTTTGTAGGGCCCCCATGGACTTTGCAGTGTCTGTGTCCTTTTTGTTTTTCTCTAGGGTGGTGTCAACCTCCGGCCCGAATAAGTAGTCGGGGTGGACAGGTTAGTTGAGGATGTTATTTTGTACCTCAGGTTTGAATCCGGAGATTCGCAACCAGGCGTGTCGTCGCAACATGACGCTTGTGTTTATGGCTCTGGCAGCTGTATCCGCGGCATCCAGTGCACACTTAATGGATGCATTTGTGAGCAGTTGTCCCTCCCTGATGAGGATCTCTGCACCTTCTTTGAATTGGTCAGGGAGATGTTGGAGTAGTTGCTCTAATGTGTCGTAGTGCGCTCGATCGTAGCGAGCGAGGAGCGCCTGAGTATTGGCAATGCGCCATATGTTAGCTGCCTGGACGGCAACCAGTTTGCCGGAGGTCTCTAGCACCTTGGACTCTTTGTCCGGGGGAGGAGCATCACCTGTTGTTTGCGAGTGTGCCCTCTTGCGAGCATTCGCAACTACAATGGAATCCAGAGGTAACTGGCCTCTAATGTAAGTAGGGTCCCCAGGCGCCGATCTGTATTTCTTGTCGATCCTGGGGTTTATCACTCTTGCCCTGGTGGGTTCTTTGAAGATGTCCTTTGCTGGTTTGAGGACACCCTTCAACATGGGCAAAGTCTTTATATTCCTTTCTGAGGATGCGAAAGTATCCATGAGAAAGTCGTCCTCGACGGTGTCAGAGTGAAGTTGCACCCCATGATTGGCCGCAGCACGTTAAATTAGAGCGTTGAACGCGGCAGTGTCCTCTGTGGGAGATGTTTTTGCTCCATAGAGTTGCGGGTCTGTGCATCCATAGGTGCACCTGAGTCTACAGGGTAATCCCAAGCTTGATCAGGGTCCTGTTGGCCTTCAGGGTCCATCTCTCCGGGGTAGGGGACTTGGTCACCCATGTAGTACTCCAAAACATCTGTGTCGGAGTGTGTGGGAGAGAAGGACTGTGGATCCTGGTAGGGAGAATGGAGAGGTTCGTAAAGAACTGGTTCCAAAGCCACTGGCAGCTTTCTCTTAAGCGGGATCCGGAAGGAGTCCAAAGCTGGCTCAGAAGTTATTCTCCTGTTATGGAGCATCATCCTGCCGGTGTCGGCGTCGATGAGATGTGATGGAGACGTCTACGCAGGAGAGCGTTCGGTAGGCGTGATCGTGGTGTGGGTGACCCGTGTCCTAATTTGGAACAGTTTCGGGGCCGTGGATGGTGGCAGGCCAAAAGTAATGTTGGCCGGTGCCGAGGAGGCTGTTGGAGCTTTTATCGGCTCGGAGCCCGACGTGTCCTGGAGGACTGATTTGGTGCGTTGCGCAGCAACGGGTCGCACCTGAAGCGCCATCGATTCCTTTGCGCCGACCGGTTCCGTAGAGGCGGGCGTGGACTTCTTCGCCGCCGGTGAGTCATCGAGTCGAGGGGCGGTAATGGCCGTCGACGTCTTCGATGAGTGTGCCTTCGGTGGTGGTGTCGAAGCGGTGTGAGACGCAGCAGGCGGTTTGACCTTTGGGGTCGGAGCCGATTGCGTCGGTGCCGGGAGCCGAGTAGGTTTGGTGGCACCGAAGGTCTTTTTCCTTATGTCGACTCCGACGTCGGCCGCTGCAAGCTCGGCACCGAAGTCTCGTTTGGTGCGCTCGGTGCCGACGGGTTTCGCTGGCGTCGAAGGTGTGGTGGGCCTCGATCCGACCAGCATCACTTTCGGTTTCGGTTTCAATTGAACCAATACAGCTTTTGGTTTCGGTTTCAAAGAAGGGAAACCAGCCGGTTTGGATATTAATGGCTGCTGCTGAATGTCCGAGGCCGTGCCAGAGGGCGGGGCCGAAGAACTGCGGGATAGGTCTTGGGTAAGGCCTGAAGGCGATCCCTCGACCGGAGCCATAGACTGGCGCACTGGGATATCCTCAGTCTGTACGGGTAGGCCTTGCTCGTTATCGGAGCTACTCTCTTCGGCCCCCAGGGCCTCATTGTAGTCTCCTACCTCGGTGTCGTCTTCATCTCTGCAAAAGAGTCTTTCTTCGACGTCTTCCGATCCGGAGTCATGTTCGGAAGCGGGACTGGAGGGTAGGTTCTCCAAGTCTTCGACATCTTCGGTGTCGGCGCTGAAGATGTCGGCCGGGGCCGGTGCCGCTTGCTGCGCCTCGAGTCTTGCTGCTCGTCGATTCCGGAGAGTCTTCTTGGATCGGAATCGGGCACAGGCCATACATGTTGATTCGTCGTGATCCGGTGAAAGGCATTTGTTGCACACCGGATGGACGTCGATGTGGGGATATTTCGCATTACACACAGGACACCGCTTGAATGGTGTACTCGATTCCATCGTCGATGACGGGTCGATGGTCGGGTAAGATGCGAAAAAGCTGGTTCTGGAAGTTAGTAAACTAACAAGATACTATCGATACCGATCGGGAACAGTACCGACGCGAACTAAAGGCCTTTTGGCCTCGAAAAAGTTTTTCCTAACTTGAGTCAAGATAAGCACATCCGAACCCAATGGCGGAAAAATACAATCTGAGGATGGAGAGGATGCCCATGTGCACTGTAGTCCAGGGGAGGAGTCACCTATCCCAGGATACTTCGAAGACTCTTCCAGGACAACAACGTGCAAACATCCGGACCCAACACTAGGCGGCGATCTATGCACAGATATGAATTCAGCAGCCCACATGCCTCGAACATATAGCTATATAGGCGCATACGTCTATTGATCTGAGTGGTAACCTATATGCACCATTAGCTAGTCGAACGTCTCATTTATTTTCTGACTCGCGTCTCTCTATGATAATCAAGTCGATTTTACAGGTTCTCCTGGTGCACACACGGCGTACGTCCCCCCCGAAAACAAGAGAAGGTGGTGTCTAATTCAATTACACTGTCAAATAGACTGGCAGGTGAGTGTGGCCGTGTGTGGGGTGTATCTGTGTGGATGTCTCTTGGGTATATCTGTATGTGTGGATGTCTCTTGGGTATATCTGTATGTGTGGATGTCTCTTGGGTGGCTGTATGTGTGGATGTCTCTTGGGTGGCTGTATGTGTGGATGTCTCTTGGGTGGCTGTATGTGTGGATGTATATGTGGATGTCTCTTGGGCGTATCTGTATGTGCGGATGTCTCGGGTGTATCTATGTGTGAATGTCTCTGGGTTTATCTATCTGTGGCTGTATGTGTGGATGTTTCTTGGGTGGCTCTATCTGTGGATGTCTCTTGGGTATATGTGTATGGCTGTATGTGTGTATGTCTCTTGAGTGCATCTGTGTGTGGTTGTGTTTGGGGTGTATCTGTCTCTGTGTGGGGGGGGTCTCTGGGGTGTATCTGTGTGGGGGGGTAGGGATGTAAATGCTTGCAGGTGTGTGTGTGTGTGTGTGTGTGTGTCCATCTCGCTTAAGTATTTGTAGGTTTCGTTGTGTGGGTGCGCGCGCGTGTACTCGGAGTGAGTTTGTGAATATATATGCGTGTGTGCCAGTGGGAGGGGGTGCACGTGTACAGCAAGTAAAGATGTTATGTTCAAGCTGGTGTGCAAAGAAGGCAAGCAGAGAGAGAGACAGGAAGGGAGAGAAGGAAGAGTGAACATGGGAACTAGAGACATGGAGGGGTGGAAGAGTGACCATGAGAGCTAGAGACAGGGAGGGGTGGAAGAGTGACCATGAGAGCTAGAGACAGGGAGGGGTGGAAGAGTGACCATGAGAGCTAGAGACAGGGAGGGGTGGAAGAGTGACCATGAGAGCTAGAGACAAGGAGGGGTGGAAGAGTGACCATGAGAGCTAGAGACAGGGAGGGGTAGAAGAGTGACCATGAGAGCTAGAGACAGGGAGGGGTAAAAAAGTGACGATGAGAGCTGGGACAGAGAGGGATGGAAGAGAGTACATGAGAGCTAGAGACAGGGAGGGTGGATGGGCTCGAAGAGGAGGTACACGCAAGGAAGAGTTGGATGAATAGAGAGGGAAGAGACCGGAAGGAAGAGACTGACTGAAAGAGAGGGCGAGAGAGGAAGGGAGAGAAGGAACAGTGAACATGAGAGGTGGGTGGGGGCCCTAAGGGCGAGAGAGAGCGCAGGGAGGATTTAGATGGAAATGAGGGAAGAGAGACCATCGAAACAGAGGACGAGACAAAGATGTGCCGAAACAGACTGATCGAAAGAGGGAACATGAAGGAGAGAGAGTGATCGGCAGAATGAGAGCCATCGAAAGAGGGGGGCATGAGGGAGAGAGAGCGCGGCACAGAATGAGCGAGTGGGGAGAGGGGTACTAGAAAGGGTATTAGCGGGGGACTCAGTCTGAGAGAAGTGAAGGGAGAGCAGAGGGTGTGGGGCAGAAGAGAGCGGCAGACAGACGGGTACCTCGAGACAGCGTTTCTCAAGACGCTGATCCGGCCGCATAGCTGCCGTGGTGCAGCGGGTGCAGTGGCACCGGAGTAAGGGGCACAATAGGCCCATCAAGCCCCGATTAATGCTGTGCTTTCCTACCTAAAGAACAGTACCGTGGTATTTTCACTACCTGCACTGGCGCCACTGCAGAGACTGAGTAAAAGGGCGGGCTGCACTCGTGCCGTAGGTGGTAGTAGTTTTTCCCTTACTGTCTTGTAGGTTTCATTCTCTTCCAGTTCTAGATACTGGGGTGTGTCCATCAGTCGGAGGCCTGTGCAGAGAGAGGCTTTGTTTTCTGATAATATGTAATGATGTGTACTCCGCCTAGACTCGAGAAAGGCACAAAATCCTGATTAATCATTGTAGCACGGTGAAAGCCCGAGTCCATCTCTTGCAACCGGGTTCCTACAAGGGGTGCACACGTGACAGAAGGTGCAGAAACCCTCTGGGCTGCCTCTTAACTATCATGAGGGATTAAAGGCCACCTTTGGTTCTGTGCTGTCGGTTCAGCAATCACCGTCTCGCTCCCCTCGCATTAATAAAACAAGCTGTCGCCATTACGCACACAGCAGCGTGTTTATTTTAGCATCGCGCTTCCACTTTAAGTGAAAGTGAAAGCGCAATGTGAAAATGAACACGCTGCTGCCTCGCTCCGTGCCTGCCCGGAGTAAACAAGTCTCTATTACAGAACCACAGATGGCCCCTATAAAAATAAGGAATGGCTTCACGACAGCCGTGAAGCAGGCGATCGAGTCTGGGTGGCCAGGACGAAAAAATTAAAAGGCTGCAACCAATGACAGGCAACAGTTTAGCATAAACGGTGACGCCAGCCAAAGGAAATGAGGGGCGGGGCTTAAAGCCCTCTTCTGAAAGTCCTTGTTAGCAATAAATCTCGCCGAAAGAGCTGCGCATGTGCGCAGCAACGGTAGGCGGGACCTAAAAATAAATACCTGGTCTCTTGTCACCCACCTTCACTGCCCCTGAGAGCGGAAAGCCAGCTGACAATGGCTCAGACAGCAGCTTGTCAGCATGGGACGTCTCTTCCCGCCAACCCCGGTCTG
The DNA here is from genome assembly GCF_964204655.1 of Triturus cristatus. Classification (NCBI taxonomy): domain Eukaryota; kingdom Metazoa; phylum Chordata; class Amphibia; order Caudata; family Salamandridae; genus Triturus; species Triturus cristatus. The sequence continues at coordinate 1,088,502,237 of NC_140582.1, read as the reverse complement.
AAGAGACCTACTGACCGGAATGAAGGCAGGGGGCACAGGAGAGACAGGAAACAAGGCGGTGACCTGGGAGAGGCAGATGAAACTGACCGCCGCCATTCTGCTGCTGTGATTGGGCTCTGAAGACCCCCGGCGATGCCGTGGGGTACAGCGGGGAGTTAATTAATTTGTTCAACTTTGTTGCAGGAGTAACCTTACATTTTGGGATCTGGCAAGAGACCTTTTACCTAGTGTACAAAAATACTTTTGGTTTTCTGCAGCAGCTTAATAGATGCAGGATCTTCTAGAACAATATGGAAGCAAAACATTACCATATTACTGACATGATCTGTGTATCAGCAACTTGAAAACAATTAGGGTATGGGCTCTTTAATGCTACAAATAAAGGAGAAATGCGCTTACCTGTCTCCTTATCCAAAGACCGCAGTGCAATCGGAGAAACCTTTTCACAACGGCTTTCACGGTTTTTCTTTTTCCCTTACGGAAACCAAAATATGTTAACGATCTCACTGGCTGCTGGATAACGCTGGGGAGCAGAGAAGTCCCACTGAAATGAGAACACGGGCAGATGCATTAACAGAGCAACACATTATGGGATAAGCATGTTGAGAGCATTAAAATGGCAACTGTCAAAATCGCTAGACGATGGCAAACAATGTTTAGCAATGTTTTAGTCATTACAAATACTACCAAGCAGTATCGGGATGCGATAATGATTTTCTAAGACATTTTTGGTGTTGATAAAAAAAAAAAAAACACAAAAAAAAAACCAAAACACACAGTGCTGCCGCCAGGTATAAAGTTGACAGGTCCACACAGAGAATCAAAGCCTTTTCTGTTGTATGCTTACACTCCCTTCACAAGGCAATGTATTGAAGCTGCAAGAACATTTAACATTATGCTCCGAGTTACATGGCAAAAACACCACCACTGGTAATAAACGGTCCTTCTGTTTCATCTAAGAAAGAGCTACAAGCACTTTAAGAACCACCTCACACACAATCTGACAACCTAATATGCCAAGAAAACACATTTATCATTAACGCGGATCGCCCAGCTCTTGGTAGGAAGGCAGAGCAGTCTAAGACTTACTCAGGGAGGTGGAGTTAAAAACTCAGAACTCTGTAGAGCACACAATAACGCTTACATCAAAACTCAGCCAATGCTCACTTTTACTTGAAAAAGTAATTAAAATTCACACACAAACATAAAATGACAAAAGGTACACAATTCAGACCAGACCTCTCTAGTTACTACTGAACTAGAAATCTGTTCAAGAAGGTCTCCATGTTGGACAGTGTAAAACCACGTCCAATGGCATTTAAAATGGAATTCATAACGTAAAACAACTTTTTAATGTATTTGTCAAAGTACTTCATGCAAACCCCCTTCCTATTCAGTTTGCCGGAGAGTACACAATGTAAATAAAGCCCCTTCATGCTACAATGGTCACACCAAGCAACACCCTTTTATACTGCAATTGACACAGGGTCTGCATTAATGCTCTCTCTAGCAGTTGTGAGCAATGGAACACATTCACATGCTGCTCAATCAAATGCCCATAAAGCAGATCAAAGACTCCAAAGCCAAGGGCCCATTTTATACTGAACCCAAGCAGAGAATCAGGAACACCCGTTTAGCACTGGACTCTCAAGGTAGTAGGAAAGCAGAGCAGTCCAGGGTTTACTTCATGGAGGTGAGAACTCTGCAAATAACAACTCGTAATAAACCAAAGTTCTGCAAGAATTTTTAAAGGAAAACGTATCTTAATTCACACAGAACATAAACACAAATGACTAAAGTACACAGTTTAAAATAAAATAAAAAAAGCGCTATACTGCATGTTCTCCAATGAGTAGCACTTAAGCTACTAGTAGCTCAAAAGCTAATCATGAGTAGCTCTCCAATGTGCAGCCCAGTGAATTAAATTAGAAGCTTTTGCTTGGTTGAATTAATATATGTATACCAAAATTGAAAAGTGTGTTTTTGAAATGAACATGGCTGAATTTCCAGAATTGTAAGATGTTTGAAGAAAATGGCTGAATTTCCAAAACATATTTAAAGAGGACACTGCATTGAAGAAGAAGAAAAATAAATCAAATTGTGTTGGGGAGACTATGAGAAATACTATCAAGTAGGTTCTAGGGACACAGCAGCTATGGCGGTTCTGTATTACCCATGTATAGGCATCCACATGGACCATGCATTTTTGTTGCGCGGAGGTTATCGTGGTTGATAATCTTGAAAATGGTTGCCACTAATATAGCCTTGTCTGATGCAGTTACTATTACATCTCTAGTAATAGTAGCTCTGGTGGACTTTCATTGCACTTAAGTAGCTCTTATTTCAAAGAGAGTTTGGAGCCTGCTGCTTTATCCATTCCGAAACTAGAGGTGTGGTGCAAAGTCATTTAGCATTAAACAATGTGAAGCACATTCCTCTGGTGTGGAACAAAGAACTCAATGCAAAACACATCCTATTGTAGTGGTCTTGTAATTACACCTTGCAAATCCTCCTCCTGTTACTAACACAACTGCCCAATGAAGATGATGCAAGTAAGAATGACAACAAAGGGGAGAGCCTAAACCTATCTTCATTGATTGAATATTTATTACATCCCGAGCCAAAAACGCCTTCTGAGAAGAGTCTCAAATCGTCTTTTTGGTTTAACATAGTATTGTTATGACCGTCAAATTACGACAATATGAAGTTAAAGAAACAAAATGCAGCAGGAGAATAAATACTGGTTTTACTTCCTTTTTTTTTTTAAATTGTACTCAATGATCCCACTAAGGGCATAACTGTAACTTTAATACTAATAGAACATACCTTTTTAAAACAGGCACATTCCCTGTCACAGGGTTCAGATGCGTAGCTGTCAGAATAGTGGAGGATGTGCTGGGTTTGTATAGAAGAGGGGAAAATCCAGAAGCAAAGCGAACACCATGTGGAATGTTATTATGGGTCAGAGGAATCAATTTCGAACATCCTATAAAGAAAAACATGCAGTACTTCATTTAGTATATGAAAATCAATCAATCTAAACATTAACAGATGAATCAAAGTAACCATAAGATATTCTCAGCTGTAATTAGGAAAGTTTTCTCCATCACTGTAGAGTATATAGAATCATGGATTGCAAGAGATTGCCAGAGGATTGCCAGAGTTCAAACGCCCGGAAAGACCGCACTCTCTCCTAGAAAAGTCTGAATTACCTTAGAATAGGTGCCCACTGTTCACTTAAAAGGGGAAAGTTAATGTGATTGTGCCACTGCTTGGGTAGCCTGTAAATCTAATTGAAAATCCCCAGAGTTTAATAATAAAAACAGTTCCAAGCACACCAAGCCCACATTTCATGAATGTGGAAGGATCCCTCAGACAGTGCTTCAGTGAGACCGCATTTATGAATTGGGTGTCAAATCAGCAATTCTACATTTGTATTCACTGAAGGATAATGACCAGGATCTCTTGAGTTCAGTATTTATTTTATGTGACTTAGAATGTGGAAGACAAATGTGCCCAATAGACCAAATAGATAGTTTTTTAGGTTTCTAAATTACACATTAGCATTATGGTTTTAACGGAAATTACTATTATCTATAGCCCTGTGATGTCAAATCAACTGAAACCAGACGTTCTCTCCTTCATGCACAGACCCATCCTCTCCCTCCATTAGGACTCTTCTCCCAAGCCATCAACCAACACTTTCCATCATCCCCTCCATTAGGAATCTTTTTTTTGCCTCTACTCCCATCTGCTCTTGAACTCTTCCTATCCTACTACCTATTCCCTCCACCCTCCAACCCCCAATCTTCTTGTCCTATCATCCTCTACCCACCATGGCTCATCTCCCCCCATCCTTCCCTTCTCATCCACTCACCCTTTCTTCCCTATTCTGTTAGCCTCTCTTCATTATGAAAGCTAACTCCCTTTCTCTGCTCCTTTTGCTCATCCGCTCCTCTGCCCTTTCCCTCCATTATGACCACTGCACAGTCTCCCCTTCACTAAGTTACCAATGCAACATCCTGCATTGACCTGTCCAAGGTTTTATTGGCTAAACCCAGTGACCCCCGAGCAGAAACAGGTCACACAATGAAAGATATTAAATATCTATTGGGGGAAGTGAAAGAGGTGTAGCCATTTTACCAGAAGCAGAGTGCAGAGAACACTAGGTGTGTCTGGAACACAAGAGCACAGCATTGTAGCACTTAAGACATTATTAGGTGAAAGTGAGTGGGAGAAACGCAATGAAAGCCCAAAAACAGTCACATGGATAGTTGCTGCCTGCAGAACCAGCAACAGCTGAAGTCACGGGCTGTAGGTAGCTGGAGAGGACAGGGTTAGCCTTTGTGGCCTAACAGGAGCAGACTAGATCTGCAGAGTTTGGGGAGCTGTCCCCAAGAAAGAAAGAGTGCAGTGATTAAAGTTAGAGCCTATCTTCGAGAGTCACAGTAGTGAATGGTTGTGCAGAGTAGAGATAGCCACTAGGAGGGCTGCAGCATACTGTACCCCCTCCTCCCCCACACCCAGGATCTCTGCAGCCTTGCCTGGCACTGCTGAAGGCCTACATGACCAAAAGGCATATGCACTAACCTTCTTGAAATGTTCAGTCAGTGTGTAATACAGTTTACACCGAAAATGCCAATTTCGGTTTTGTCAGGTTATTTGAATACATTTTCACTTTAAACTGGAAAACTTAATCATAAAGAACTCTGGGCCAATAATGACTTCTAGGGGAATTTTAAAGTTGAAGGAGGAGCAATTCAAGCGTATCTGGAAAGAAAAAGACCGCATCTCAAGGAAAAACAGTGCCTTTCATGAAATCAATGAGTGAAGCCAGAATGTACTGGATGGTGAAAGCCACCAAAGGATTGTAACACTAGAAAATAAAACTCACAGAGCGATACATTTTACACAATGTGTCATGCATCAAATGCCACTGTGTTTGATGCCTGAAGAGGTTAAGACTGAGAAAACTGGCGGTGTCACAAATGACTTTTTTGTTTAAATCATTTTTATTAACTTTTTCTTTTGTTTGTTTTTGCACATTGCTCAATAAAACGTAGTCATAATAGCACTCATGTAAATGAGAAAGGAACAAAAAAAAAAAAGGGAGGGAGGGGAGAGGGCGGGAGAAAATGAATTGCCAGCGGCTAGGCATACTTGGACTGATTACAACCTGGCAATGAAAATTCAGAGTACATTAATTGCATCTAAGCTTACGGCAATGCCCTTAGAAATGGGGGGGTAGCGCTGCCAAGGCACGGCATTGGGTAATATGTGAAGAATATAATTAGCAGGGCATATAGGTGGGACACCACTTATGCAACAGGCGGAGAAAGGGGGGGGGGGAAGAAAACAGATTGCCAGTGTACAGCTGAGTTGATAGCTACATGACCATGAAACATTCAGTGCGCGGTAATTACGTTAAAGCTTGCGGCAATATCTCAGGAAAGAGAGTGGTGTTGACAAGTCGCAGCATCGAGTAATGTGCGAGTAATGCAGGAGCAGTGCAGTTCAAACGTAACCGGGGACATAGGGCACAACAAAAATGAGGGCAACGAAAGCGAACGAAGGATAGGATAGAGTCGCGCAAGACCTGCCGCCATAGTTAAATTTGCTGGAGGACCTCAAACTCCCCTAAGACTCCGCTGCATGCCACGACAGAAGGGTAATGGCAGTCTGGGTATTGGTGTCAGACCTAAGTCGCGTCGGTGAGGGGGCAACCTGAGTGATAGCCCTCTGTGATGCAGGCAGGGATCCCATGTCTGTGTCTGCCCCCGAAAGCTTGGAGACCACTGCATCCCACTGAGGCGCCAGGGGGAACATACGAATGCCAAGCAGATCTTCTCTGCGCAGCACCGCACCCTCCGCCCTCGCCCAGTTGGAGAAGGACCGGTGCCAAGCAACAGGGTGAGGTGGAGGGGGATTTCCAGCGCTTGGTGAGCAGGCGCTTGGCTGTTATTAGGCCTAGGTCAAGAAACTGTGTGGCAGCTCTATATTTCTTGTTCCTGCTAAAGAGGTGCAGTATATGAGCTTCCCATGTCGGGGGAATGGTGCGGGCTGTGCAGCTTATGAGAGTGGTTGTCACGGTGTGCCAGTAGTCAGTCAGGACCGAGCATCCCCAAAGCATATGTATCAAGTCGGCATCCAATTGTCGGCAGCGGGGGCAAGCCGCATCTATGCAGAGGAAGATCCTCTTTATTTGGACTGGGGTATGGTAGGCTTGGTGCAGTATGAAATATTGTATCTGTCGGAACCATTGATTCCGTGGGATGCGGGTCGGACCGCTATAGGCAGCTAGCCATTCCCTATCAGTAAACGCTCTACCCAGGGCCTCCTCCCAGTGAAGCCGAAGACGAGCGAGATCTGCTTCCGTATGTTGAAGTGAGGATGCGAACCAGCACGTAAGGTGTTTCCCCCTCCCCATCACGTGATGGTACTGCAAGGTATGAGGTATGGGAGGCTCCTGGGCGAGCGCACCGCATTTGGATGCTAATGAGGCTATGAGTGCTCTGTGCAATAAGAACTGCCCTGGAGGTATATTTTCTCCTACTATGAGGTCCTGGAATGGAATAAGAGCGCCTTCTTGAAAGAGGTCCCCCACGTCTTGTACCCCCGCTGGGGTCCAGTGATGTAACTCTGCTGCCCACAAATTATGACTTAGTATTCAAAGGTTTAGTGGCAAGGTGCAAAAGGAGGCTATTACAGTACTGTAGTGTGATTTTGCAAATGTGGAAAATGGCAGTATGGTTTTATGGGTGTTATGGTGAGAAAGGCACGTTAGCTTTTTCAATACATGTGTAAAGATAAGGCTGAAACCATAGTTAAACTTTGCCACGACAATTTTTTTTTTTTTTTGAAGTAATAAAATTAATAAATTGCTTGCTTTGGGTTGTACTTTCAACAAGTGGTGGTAGTGGAGAAATTTGCTTGCTGTGCTATATTTCGACTTTGTGGAGAGCTGGTGTAGCACCAACTAATCCGACATCTTGATGGAGTTCACTTGTGATGCACTGAAGCTGAATTCCATCGCTGGTGAGCTTACAATTGCATCTAGTAGCTAAGATATTTTACTTGAGATGTATATTATTTGAGATTACTAACAAAAGTTACGGTTCTATGTTCTGCACATAAATCTGAGGCAAATATTCCTAGTCTGGAAATGCCTCACATGCATTAAGGGAAGTTGCAACAGACAGCCCTCCGGCAGATTATTAGGAAAGAACTGCTTCAGAAGATCAGAGCTGAAGTGTGTTATGCACAGAGACGGAAGGATCAGCACATGTAACTAAATTACACAGCTCCTCAAACACTTTCAAGTGGCAATCACATTTTTAACCTTTTTTTTTTTAAACTCTTTATTTAAAGAAAAAACACCGACATCAAGGCATAGTATCACAGCAGTACAGCATAGGCAGATGCAAGCACAAGGAATTATCAATACAAAGTGTAGCGACATTGTTGAAGTCACGGAGAGGGGGAGACATCTACATCTTGAAGTCTGGGGGGGGGGGGTACATATTTCCCCTCTATACAAGTTCCAGGGGGTCCAAATCTTGGACCATTTCTGGGGGCAGCCCCTTGCAATGAATACAGATTTTCTCGTTGCATACACCAGTCAAGGTCCTTTTTCCAGTCTGTTATTGTAGGTGCCTTGGATGCCCCCCAGAGCTGGGCGATATTTCTCTTTGCAATCATGCAAGCAAGTGTAACCCATTGTACTGCATAGGCATTGAGATCTGTGGGTTCCCAGATGTTTAGGAGGCATCTAGGAGCCTCCGGCCGGATTTCAATCTCTAGGGTTTCATTAATGATTGAGTGAATCTTGTGCCAGTATTCCTGAATGAACCTGCAGTGCCAAAGGATATCTATGAAAATGCCCGGCTGGGAGCACACCCCCCTACAGGACCAGTCTGTGTGCCCCCCCATGTGCATCAATTGAGGCCCCGTTATATATATATTCTATGCAGGATTTTTAACTGTACTAGGCGGAGTCGTGCCGAAATTGCTACCGTTTTAGGGGACGAGGTCGCTGCCTGCCACCCCTCGTCGTACAGTTCCATTCCGTCCTCGGTCCACTTCTCTCGCAGAAGAGTCAGGGGGTTACTCATATTGTTAATTATTTTCTTGTACGTAAGGGATATGGCCCGCTCAGGTAGGTACCCATCTAGGAGTCGGTCCTCCAGCGGGGAGTATTGTGGTAAAGCATCACCCCTTGGTATCGCGGCCTGCAGCGCATGTCGGACCTGAAGGTACCTAAACAACTCTGAATCAGCAAGTGATTATTGAGTCTGGAGTGTGCTAAAAGGCTTGACTGCCTCCGCAGCCCAAAGATCGCCGATAGCAGATATACCAATAAGGTCCCATTTGTCAAACCCCTTTGAGTCGCCCAGGTACCCTAGTTTTTGTGAGTTCCACAGCGGGGTCGCTAGCGGTAGTCTGTTTGCCCAACCCAGTGATTTTGCCGCGTCGTGCCATATCTTAACCGTGTGCTTGGTGGGCCCTGTTAAGGGAAACCCGCCCGGTGCGGAGTATAATGCTCGGCCGTAGGTCCCGCCGGGAAGGAGCCAGCGGTCCGTACGGAAACCCGGGGCGTCGGGGGGGGGGGGCCATAAGTGCCGTGGTTAATGGCTATGAGATGGGCAGCCCAATAATATTTTTTAATGTCCGGCAATCCGATTCCCCTGTCATACCACCCAAGCGTGAGCTTTGGTAGGGCAATTCGAGGCCGTCCATCCCAAAGGAGGTCTCTCTGCAGGCCTTCCACCTCTTTAAAATACGAGGTAGGTACAGGGTCAGCCGTGTTTTGGAGTGCATAGAGGAAGCGAGGCAGGGACATCATTTTGAACAACGCAGCCTTGCCCAATATGGAGATTGGCAGTTTCCTCCAGTGTGCGATATCGCTTTTAAGTCGTTGTAGGGGTGGGATCAAGTTGCGTGTGTATCGGAGAGCTGGATCAAGGGAAATAAAGATGCCTAAATAGATGAATCCGTTTTTGGCCACAGACATCGGGCAATTGCGAGGTAGTTGCGGGGAGTCTCCACTGAGGACATATATGAGAGACTTCTGCCAGTTTATCCGGAACCCGGAATATCTGCCAAAGACGTCAAGGATGTCGAGCAGCACAATAAGGGATCTCTTGGGGGAGGCAAGATAAAGGAGAACGTCATCTGCGTAGAGGGATATACGATCTTCCCATCCCGGCGCCCACTTTAGCCCGCGGATGACATCGTTTCGTATCCACGCTGCAAGGGGTTCGAGGGCCAGAGCGAATAGTAGGGGAGAGAGGGGACAGCCCTGTCTAGTACCACGACCAAGTACGAATGGGGCGGATTTTTTATTATTAACGACCACCTGCGCCATGGGCTCAGCATAGAGGAGTTTCACTCAACTAATAAAGATCGGGCCAAGTCCGAATTTCGTTAAGACGGCAAACAGTTAAGGCCATTCAATTGTATCAAAGGCCATAGTAGCGTCTAAGGACGCTATGACGGCATCTTCACGTATGGTAGGGGCCCTACCCAATACTCCGTGGACCCTGCGCAAGTTCAGGGCAGTATTGCGCCGAGGCATGAAGCCTGATTGGTCAGGGTGGACAAGGTCCCCTATCACCTTGATCAGCCTGTTAGCGAGCACTTTAGCTAGGATTTTGGGCTCGGCGTTCAGGAGAGAGATGGGCCGATAGGAAGCGCAATCCGTTTTGGGCTTACCTTCCTTATATATGGTGACTATGGTGGCAAGGCGCTGATCTACAGGCAGCGTCCCCGTCTCAAGACTGGAAATATACATGGAGCGGAGATAGTGTGCCAGCTTGTCAGGACGGAGCTTGTACAGCTCGATAGGGATACCGTTGGGGCCGAGCGCCTTACCGGGTCGGAGTGTTCGAATTGCCAGAGCGATTTCTTCAGCAGAGAGTGAGCTGTCTAAGAACTGGCTATCAGTCTCCGATAGGGTCGGGAGGGAGATATCTCTTAGAAGCCCGACCGAGTCCTCCAGCGTGTGTGGGGCCACAGACCTGTACACCACCGAGTAATGGGCTGCAAATTGAGTAGCTATATCTTGGGGGTCTGTAACGGAGTGACCGCCTGTCCCATGCAGCTCTGGCACCAGACGGCTAGCACGCTCTCTTTGATCAAGCCAGGCTATTAATTTCCCCGCCTTGTCGCCCCCGTCATATATACGGCCCAGTTTTTCTTGCCCCATGAGTTTGGCGCGATCAGTTACCAAGGCCTTGTATTCCTCCTGACAGAGACGTAATTCATGTAGCTTTTCGGGCGTGGGGTGTGAGTTAACTGAGTTCTCCAGTCTGTGGACTCTATGCTCTATGTCGGAGATATCTTTCAACCTTTCCTTCCTTGCACCCGCTATGAGAGATAAAGCCTGCCCTCGGATCACAGTTTTAAACTTCCCAGAGTGTTTGCGGGGAGTTAACGGTGTGTTCGTTTTCTAGAAAATAGGCATCGATGGACTTGACCAGTTCCCTGCGTATCTTGGGATTTTTGAAATGCCACGGGTTTATGGGGGCGACACGACCGACTTGCGCATGATCGAGGAGGAGGTGAACCCAGAGGGGGGAGTGGTCAGAAATGCCCCTAGGTAAGTGTCTGATCTCGTGGATGTTAGATATCTGGGAGGCGGGGGCGATGATATAGTCCAAACGGGAGAGGCTGCAATGTGCATGGGAGTAAAAAGTGTGCTGCATCTTATCTGGGTGGTAAGTTCTCCAGGCATCCACTAGGCCCATTGCGTCCAGGAAATTAGAGAACGAATGTGCCGCTAGGGGTACGAGGCGCGGTGGATGTCTGTCTAGCACACCTGATACGACCGAATTGAAGTCCCCGCCTATGACAAGCTGCACCACAGGTAATGTAAGTAGCAAAGCACTAAGGTCCGTCAGCGTTGTCAACTGCAGCCCTGGAGGTGCATAAACTGAGAGGAGGGTTACGGTTCGGCCCTCCCATGTACCTGACACACCCACGTATCGCCCAATGTCATCTATGTAGGTTGAAACAATTGACATCGGAAAAGATTTTTTAACCATGATTCCCACACCCCTCGATCCAGACGTGAAGCCCGCATGGGCCACCATAGTGTATCCCCATCTGCACATTGCCCCACATTTGTTACCTATCAGGTGTGTCTCCTGGAGGAGAGCAATATCGGGGGAAAGCCGTTTAATGTGTTGGGTCACCACACTACGTTTGATTTGATCCCCCAATCCGTTAACGTTCCAACTCAAGATTTTAATTTCCTTGTTACGTTGCATACCCATTTGCGTGTCCGTAGTGTAGACGCTGGTGCTTTGCAGTTAGGTACCATGTCGATGACGTGAACAATAAGAACAACCAAAAGAAGCAACAATCCCTCCCAACTCCCCCCCCTCCCTGCTTCCCTGCAATCTGGGCTTCAAACTGCCCATACAAACCAAAGCTGCAGAGTGCCTGTCGCCCATCGGAAAAGGAAGAAAAGAAAAAAACTAGCTAAAGGAAGAACGTGGGGGGGGGAAGGCAGTAACAGTGCCCTGATCCTCACTCCCAGGTATACATACATCTGCATCATTATTTAGGGAGGATAGGTCGAACAATGTCAGGTAGTATCTGAAAAAGGCACCCGGTTCCGCACCCGGCCCCGCCACGGCGCCCCCCAAGGAGACGCTGCCCACAGTAGGAGTCCATGACACCAATTTCGCACAGGCGGTTCAATGCTGCCACCCTCCGCAGCTCAGTTGTCCGATGAGGCATGTCCCCGGAGAGCCCCCCCGGGCGTCCAGCTACTCCGACGCGGAGTCCGGATGATCGAAGAAATACGTTTTCCCCTCCACTTCCACACGCAGTCGTGCAGGAAAGAGCATGGCATATTTTAGGTCATTGGCTCGTAGTCTTTTTTTAACATCCTGGAACGTGCGCCTACGCATCTGGACCCCTCAAGTAAAGTACGGGAAAAAAGTAATGGTGGCATTATCCAGGCGGAGTGGGGGGGCAACCCTAGCAGTCTGGAGGATAATGTCTCTGTAGTTTAGAAGACGGGCCAGAATTGGGCGAGGCGGGGCCCCGGGCGGCCCCCCGGCACCCTATGTGCCCTCTCAACAACAAAGAGCTTGGAGAGGCCTTTAGGTTGTAGATTGGTCGTAAATCAAGTTCTCGATGAAGAGGTCGACGGCAGGGCCCTCCATTTTTTCAGGCACCCCTAAGACGCGTACGTTGTTGCGCCTCATCCTCCCTTCATAGTCGTCGAGCTTGTCCTCTGTTGTTTTCCGGAAGGCCTGCAGCTCCGCGATCTCGGTTTGGAGCTGGGAGGTATCGCCCAGGAGTCCCGTTGTGGTGAGCTCGAGCTGCTGCACCTTCTCCCTGTACTTAGCGAAGTCGCCCTGATCAGCGTCATCTCTGAGGATAGAGCGTCCACGGATGCACGAACGCCAGTGATGGCTGCCATAAGGTCTTTCATCGTGGGCTCAGACTGGACCTGCTCCGCGCCATGCTGGGGCACCTCACCCTGCACTCTTATCAGGTAGGTCCGTTTTCGTACATGTGTACCGATCCAGTTTACTTTGTTGGGATGCCCTGGCTCCCTTAGCGCTAGACATCCTGGAGCCCCCTGTTAGGCCAATGGAGGCGGTGAGGGCGGTTATTTTTGTTTTCCGTTTTGCTTTTTCCCGAAGTGATCAGAGGGAGGTCAGAATCGAGCCAGCGCAGCAGACACCGCCCCAAAGGGGGGGCACCCTGCGCCCAGCACTGGCGCGCTGTGGTGCAAGATGGCGCCTCCCCGCACACCGCGCCCCCCGCTGGGCAAACAAGTCCGCAATGAACCACTCCCAACCAGGAAGGGCTGGTCAATTCGCGTATGCGGGGGCCCGGTAAGGGACAGCCAGTCCACCAAAGTTCGTCAAGCTCCCAGCCATTATACACTCGTGGCTCGAACGGCAGGCGCAACGGGGAGTCACCACACACCAGAATGTCAGTGTTTCCAGGAGGTCGCGAGTGGCAGGCCCCCCTCAGCGCCAGGGGCACAAGTCTCGCCGCCGATGTTTCAGGTGGGGGGCTTTAGAGCACATCGGCCAAGAGGCAGCATAGGCCAGAGCGTCTCAGACCGAGATCCCCCGCCGCCGCGCCCCCGCACCGTACCCGATACTTGAGCCCGCAGCAGTCCGCCCCCGTGGAACTTGCCGCCTCGGCGACCACCAGCAGCCTCACGTCCGCAGTCCACGGCCAGCAAAACCAGGGGCTCCGGAGAGGCCTCCAGACGGCGGGGGAGGGGGGCAGCGGACGCCTCCCAAGCACTCAGGCCGCCTCTCTTATGTCCCCGACGCGCCGTGGGGAAGGGGGGGAGGGGGGGCAGCGTCGATGATCAACATGGCATGCACCCCCCCACCTTCTGGCAGCGATCGTAGCCCAGACGCTTCTCCACCGCTGCCCCGGGAGCTTCCGGCAGTTCTCATCCGCCCATCAATCGCGGCGTGCCCACGTCAGCCGCACTTCAGTCCCCTGCCTCAGGAACACCCCCGGGCCAAAGGTGACGGGACCCGCAACTTCAAGGTATTGGCAGCGCCGGGCACCAACAAGCCGGGGCAGGCTCCTCCAGTCACGGCACAGCCAGGGGAGGCGGAAGATGCCAGGATTAATTACAGGATAGTGTAACGGGAGGAGGTTATCGGCGGAGCCGAGGCACTACGCGTCCATCCTGCCTCGCAGCTAGGCCACGCCCCCCGGCAATCACATTTTTAATTAAGTGTTGTTAAGCTAGTAAAGCAGACAAACTAATGGAACTTCAGCTTTGTGGCACTTCAGGGGGACCCTCTCCCATTCTAAGTCACTCTAAATCCGTGAACCTCAGGATCCTTTGACTGTTTTCTTGAGCTAGCCTTTATGAGCACATCATATTATAAGGAGAATAAGATTATTATTTTAGGTAGTTTGAAAAATTTACAATCAGGCATTTACTGCAAAAAAACATGGTTTAAAAAACAGAAAGGAAAGGAATTCTACTAAAGGAGGATGGGCTGCAACTAGGGAGACAATATCGATTCTCTAATGCCTTGCTAAAAATCAAGCATTTCCTGACCCATTGAGACTGGTGGCCTGTGCACTAATTATCCGTCACCTGGAATAAAGCAATGCTGTTTCGCTCGGGTCCCACAGTCCTACCATCAACAATGGCTTTCACGCCATGGGTGATCTTGTTGAAGAGGAAATTCGATAAATGTTGACCCTTCTTAAACTAATGCCTACCGATCCAAGCTAGAATACAATTCAAAATCTGTTGTCTGGCTCACAAATCCCTTCACTCCTCCCACAAACACTGGACTATTGGGTCACAATCAGTCTCTGGCACTCCCTTCAACTGTCCCCTGGACCCAACCAGGTCTGCTTGAATTTAGAGCGCCTGAAAACTCAACCGTGCTGGCTCCATCTCAACCAATGTCTTATTCCCTCCTGATATTTCATATTCTTTCCAATGGCTTCTCTGTATTACTTTCTCCTTTTCAAGGAATCTATGGATACTTTGTAAAGTGCACTTATGTTCCCTAAGGAACAGCATAGTTAACAAAAATCTAAAATACAATTAGAAAAAACCTCAATCCACTATGATCTAGACACAGGCCACTGGTGAGACGGTACCATATTCAGACTACAATTAATTGTATTAAATTTAGATATTTAGCATTCTTACATAACACACTAGAACCCAGGGGCACAAAATACAAATCCAGCACATGGAACAGATAAGAAGATCACAGTGAGGTGAAAGGTAGACTGTAAACCATCGTATTGTAATAGGAAGAAAGAGGGTCAGGTGAAGAGGACGTGAGGAAGTGACATAGGAGAAGCATAAGGGGGGTGAGGATTAACAGGATTACTGTAAAGAACAAACAGGGACATCTAAACTCAATCATCTCAAAACTGCCTTGAAGCAACTGGACAAAAGAACAGGGCTCTACTTAGAAGAACCCAGAAAGAAAATGAGGAAAATATACACTATTCAAAATTCCAAGCTTGCCTGCACACATTTAGTCACTGTTCAAACCAAGCCCTGATCACTAGACAGTCAATATGGCTTTCACCTAGATAGCCTCCATTGGCTTAGCAGTACTGGGGAAATCAAGTTTAAAATACTAAGGGTAAAAGGGATGGGTCTGCAATGCTCATTTATCATACAAATGCCATGGTAATGTCATTAAATAAGAGTGTGTCTATCTCTTTCTGTAGCTGTGAGGCGTTACCATAGGTTGTCAAACGGTACAGGCAGTAAGTAAAAAATAAATTGGCAAAAACAAAATGAAAAGGGCTGATGGAGTTCTTGTAAGATAGACAATTGCTTAGAATGTAAAAATTGTTTTAATTTTGTTTGATGATAAATTATTCTTGCAGATTTGTTAGCATCATTGTTAACCTATGGACGCACAGTTTGCAAACCATTACCACCATCTGACTCCAGCACGGTGTTACGACGAAATACCTGTTGTGACCGCTGCCCTTGCATGAAGATTTGGAATTCCAGAGCAAAGCCTAGAAAAGAGAAACAATATGCAATCAAATATTCTTATAGTGAAAGGCAATAAGATAATGCTCCAACAGTTCATATCAATTATTTGCAGTAAGATTTCATAAAATTGCAGTGCTGGTGCACTGAAGGAAATGGCACTATTTATGCATCCTTAATCCAGATACTTCACACATCTCTTGCTGCCATCCACAGAAGTACCATTTGAAGTTGAGAGTCACAGTTAAAGTGTGTACAGACAACCAAGTCAAACCAGTCACAGATATTTAGGAAGGGGTCTACTCGGAGGCCTTTATTTTGGGGCTCTGGGGTGGTCAATAGCTATTAGCCAGTATCAGGAACCCTGTTTACTAACAATGTGCCAAGTACCACAAAGATCTTGGACTCAAACTAAGTTATTCCCTTTTTGGCATTTGACCTTCTGTGGTAGTAGAGCCAAGCCCTGAACGTTTACTCGAGCAGGTGGTAGGGCAAATTTTCTCTCTCTTTTTTTTTTTTTTTTAAATCAGATGCAGCATGACTGTAAATTATACTCGCGGTTCAGCCACTGCCATATCTTTAAAATAGGAGGTGTTTTTTTTATTTGTGGATAAATTACAGAACAGTAAATATATGATACAGGAAGCAGGTTCTACCACCTTCTGAGACCCAAATATAGGTTCAAACACTTATACCAGTTAAACCCTAGATGCTAGATTTTCCATACTATTAGTAACCAATGTCATTATAAGGGGCTTTGCTTAGGCCAACACCGAGGAGTAGGATTTGTCTGGTTGCTGAGAAATAGTCCTCTGATGCTACAGTTGATAAGACAGAGTGGCCAGTATAACAAAGTATCAACAATGCTATAATATATTTGGCCCTCTGTTTTAATAGCTCTGGGTTTCATAAGTAGCTAATTTAGTCATCAGAATTATCAGTCACAAAATTAAAACAAGCATTGGCAAAGCCAATAGGTATTGCCTTTGTGACCTATTGGCTTTGCCAATGGTTTGCAGTGTAGCATGGCTAAAGAATATATATATATATTTTTAAAGGTATTGGACAGGGCAGGTATAGTAGATGTGCATACACACAGCTTTTTAATACCAATTAGAGTTGGATTTCCAACCAAAAAGGAAAAAAAACAAGCTAAAGGTTTTTTCTTTCGAAAGTGGTGGAAGAAATGCAGGTGAGGGAAGAAACATAGAGGCACGGGTGGATGAAAGCAAGAAGGGGACACTGGGAGGCGGGTGGCAAATGGAGGTAGCAGGGTGGAGAACAGCAAAGTGGAGTGCTGGGGGAGCAAATATTCAAGAGAACAACAAGGAGAAGCACATAGGCGAGACAGCAAGTAGTCAGGATTAGGCACACGGAGCATGGTGGAGAGAAGTACTAAAAAGATAGCTGGAAAAACAAACATACCCTGGAGGAGTGCTTAAACAAAAATAAAAAAAAATGTGGGTGAAAAGTGAGCAGTGGAAGTACACAAGTAATGTGTCCATGATCCAGGGGAGGCACAAACAAGACGAGGAGTGAAAACCCACATACGCTAACAAATAAGCATTGGTAAATGCATTAGGTTTCGCCTATGTGATTAAAAATAAGCTGTTTTTTGTTGGAAGTTGTAGCTTGCTGAGTAGTTGTACAAAAAGTTACAGAAAGTCTGCGGAAAGATGGAAACACATACTGAACATAAATGGGCTCATACAGACCAATGCCTGGACATCATCCAAAGATTATTAATGCTCGTATTGGTAAACTATAAAGACAGGGATGCAATTCTCAGACTGGCAAGATAAAAAGGGCAATATGCTGAGTCCCAGATATCATTCCACACAGTTGACATCTGAGGCACGTGTAGCCCACTGCAAATTCATCAATCTAAAGAAAATTTTGCAAAGAATGCTTATCACGTAACCCATGCTCCAGTGCGCGAGGCTAAAAGTTACATGGAGCAACAAAGCTCATTGGTTTCCAGATGTTTGAGCGGCAGCCGACTCCTTAAAGACGATTGCTGGGAAGGGGACAGATACATCTGCAACGTCCCTGCCGGGGAGTGATGCAGAAAAAGGTGCAGTGGAACGCTTCGGACGTTCTTGTAAATTAGGTATGCATCACCCTGGGCACTACCTAACCAGCTACTTTCACTTCAATTAACATAGCCTCCACTGACTAATAACGTTTAACCTAATTGGTGCGGGTTAATTTACTATATCGTGAAATGCTGAGATCGTGACTTTAACTCATCATACACAATACTACAGCAATAAGGTAAATGATGGCCGGGTGCCCAACACACTACCTGGATGGCACACAAACACTGCAATGCCATGATGTAGGGCCATGAGAGTGCAGAGAGTACGGTGCTCGGCAATCGGGACCATTAGTGACATTAGGTAAATCTTTACTAAATATTAATTTCTGTATTGCTAATTTATATTATTAGCAAGGACAGGACAGCAAGCAGTTAGCTGTTGGGATCCGCATCAAAAGTACGTGCCACTTCGTGGGTTTGCTTACATGTGGAATAGGGTCTCTTCAATCATCTTGCCTACGCTGAGCTTTCATTCATCTTTTTACAGACACTGTTCTGAGTACCTCCAATGCCTTAATTTGAAAGGGGGAGAACCAGGATTTCTGAGCTATACAACAACACATTTAAAATACCGGCACTTCCTAAAATCAGACAAGTACACTGGATAGTGAGTAGATTCACTTCAGTATTACCACTTAAAGCATTGCTCTGAACACACACCCTACAAGGTACAGCAGACAAGATTTTCAGCACCCGACTTAGAGGTAAGCCGTGCCGCTACTAACTCAAAGGTCACCCTTCCAATGGAGTTTGTCCAATGGGATCACATCGGAATCGGGTCACCGCGAATGCTCCGTAACAATGCCCCCGGATACCGCTATTCCAATTACATAGCTCACCTGGTGCCAAGCCTCAAAGCCTGTGACCAGCACCGACCTTTGCTCAACAGCAAGCCGAAGCGAACGGCACCAGCTACCGCCATGCCTGTCGCCGCACAGCCTGTCGGGAAACATTGTCCGACCTATCAGATAGCTGCGAAGATAAACGATTGGATAAAGTAGACCCACGGAGCGTAAACATCGCAATCGTCCTAGAGGACGTATCTTTTTAGCTATATAAGGAGAAATACAACCATTTACTAACTGGATTTCAAAAACACACGAATATATAAAATTGAAAAACATAATGTTCTCAGTTAAAGTTTAATATAAGAAATACATTACTTCTGCAAACACTGTGCCAATAATTGTTAAAATTCACATTATGTTCACCTTTTTTTTAAACCAACAACGTTACATTCAAATATTTTTTTAATAGAAGTTCAACATAGTTTACTTGTAGTTGATCTCGACATATTTAAAGATGGCCGTTAAACCGAGGGTAGCTTATTACTCCCTCACCCTTTGGCGAAGTTTTCTATGTCTATGATTCGGTGAATGGGACATGGACAGTGACAGACATGGGCGCAACTATCTGCTCTAACGGCGGGGTGGGGGAAGTAAACGTGCGCATGATATATGATGCCATAACACGAGAGTCTCACATCTTATAAACATTACACCCCAAAGTATATTAATTGACTGTATAGCACGACAATTGATAATATCGTCTTGCTACTTTCATTGGTGGTATCAAAGGACATAAACGGGCACCCCCGCGGTTCACGTACAGGATGGAGCAATCCAGTCCAGTACCATAGCTCCATGTGGATGTGCCCTGGGCATGTTTGTTGCTAACTTTCAACATGTAAATCGGTGACTTCTCTCTTGGTAGTATAACACCGGATGCCACCGGCAGCCACCATGGTGGTCGGCAAAGACATACCTTGGAGACGCTTGCAAGGGATCTCTTTTGGGATCTACTCAGCCGATGAGATCAGGTGAGGGCAGCTCTTGAGTTAGAAATCTAGAAGTGCAGTTAGGTACTCCTTGCATCACATCTGTTTGCTGCTGAGAAGTGCCGGCACTTTCCCATTAAAAACATTGAATCAGTGCTGAAAAGTGCCGATAGTGTCCCTTGTAAACTAAAGAAGTGAAGGTACCTGATGGTTCTCGCTGGGCTTACCACCTTTCCCATAGAAAGATATCGGCTGTCTGTTCAATTTTGAAGATTCTGCAAAGGCCCGGACATGATTCTTAAGTAGCTCTTTCTATGAGATTGTACGTGTTCATGGCATTTTTGTCTTCCGTTTACTTTATTTGTCAGTCTGAGGTAATTAAGGCAGCTGTAGAACACATTTTAAGGGCTTTCTGTAGCAAGGTGGTTATCCACAAAGTTGAGATGACGCTGTTATGATCCAAAGCAGATTTATTGGCTATACATTCAATAAAGGACATTACAGGGAAGCAAGGCTGACAAGAAAGCGACTTGACAAGTTTAAGGTCAGCAGATAACTGCCTTGGTAGAATCCCACCATACATGACATAACCCTGGTTCTAACCTAGAATCATGGAAATTAAAGAAACAGTACAAAATACCAAATAATGAAGAATAATACATACCCTCCCCCCATAAACAAACAAAAATAATATAATAACAATTAATACAATACATAATCATTGAATTTTTGTGGCATCTTGCAAACGCGATGATCACGCTTAGATACAACATCCATGGAGATAGAAGATTGACTCGGGGAGTCTATTGTAGAACTCAAAGCAGGATTAATGATGACATTATCTGCATTAGAGTTGTTATCCAAGTCAGGACCAAAAATAAACCCGTCATCATCACATCTGTTTGTGTATATTTTGTTGAAAATCTTAACTTGATTGTTAGAAACTTTCACAACACTGTTCTTATTCCACCAACCTCTATTTCCTAGAAATACAGAGGATATAGTAACTTAGACCACCTTAACTGGTAAAGTAAACTTAGATTGACCTTTACAGACTTTAAAAGGTTTTTTAATAATAACCCAATTATTTACTTTGATAAAAGGAACATGATGAGTGGAACTACCATCATAAGATTTCTTTTGAAGAAATTGCTTATGAGCAACTCTAGATTTAACCTCTTGATAATCCGTCATGGTGTTCCTTTTATTGAGTAAGGAGGAGCCTGCTTTCAGGTCCATGAACCAATGCGGCACCAGTTTAGATCTAGCTTCCCTACTCCTAAGTGCTTTGAAAGGTGTGACTCCGGTTGTGGAATGAGGTGTCGTTAGATAGGCACTCACTTACGTTTGTAAGAAGGTGCCTACATCAACATTTGTTGCAATGGCAGTTTGTACTCCTTCTTTAATGAAACGATTAGCCCTCTCAACTAAACCATTTGAGGAAGGACTATAGAGAGCAACACGACAGTGTTTTATTTCAGCACTCTCAAGAAAATTAGTGAAATGCTGAGAATTAAAATGTTGGCCATTATCAGTAACGACATAGTTAGGAGTGCCCTCAATTTTAAAAATGTTTTGAAGAAACGAAACAACATTAATGCATTTGGCTTCTTGTACAAATGAATAATATACCCATTTGAAATGGTAATCTTTGGCAAGTATGCAGTATCTTTTGTCTGCGGGTAGTAGGTTAAAAGGTCCTGAAAAATCTAATGCAATTTTATCCCAAGGGAATTCTGGAAAAGGAACAGTAATCAAAGGTTTCGTGTGAACTTTCCAATGTTTATCTGAAACAACACAACTTGGACAATTATCTATGAACAATGCTACTTGTTTGTCCATACCTGGCCACCAGAAAATGTTTTTGAGAGTCTTGCATGTTGCAGAAATGCCTAAATGACCTTTGTGTGCAATATTTATGATATTTTCTCTTAAAGATATAGGAGGAACAAACAACCCATTCCTTACACAGACTCCATTTTCAAATGATATTTGTTCACTAATTTGTGCAAAACTCTTTATATCGTCACTCAGCCCCTTATTAGCTGGCCATTTACTTTTATTAAAAATTTCCACTTTCTTAAGAGTCTCATCAAGTGCCATTGCAGAGGCCCATTCCTCTTGTGATATGCTGCCATTGCATTTAGCAACAGCATCTATAAGGCCAATTACACAATCTTTGTGGAAATCATCCTCACCTTCACTACAATCAGGCAGAGGTATTCGAGACAGGCAGTCAGCAAGGATATTCTTACCTCCTTGAATATACTTGATGTTGAGATTGTATTCCTGTAGTTTAGATAGTAGTCTGACTAGTCTTGCTGAAGATTTTCCCAGACCATTACCACACAATATAGAGACTAAAGGTTTATGGTCAGTGAAAACCTCACATTGAGTGCCCCAAATGTATGTTTTGAATTTCTGTACTGATCAGACAATGGCAAGTGCCTCATGTTCGATTGTGCTGGAGTTGCACTCAGTTGGAGTTAAAGTGCGAGAAGCAAAGGCGATGGTTTGTTCTTTACCATCAATCCATTGTCCAAAAACTGCACCAAGGCCTTTCTGACTAGCATCCACCGATACAAAAGAATTTGCGTTAGAAACAAATGGATGTAATGCTGGGGCATTGATCACTAATAATTTCACTTTTCCAAAAACCTCACGTAGCATGTCATTCCATTCAAACTTTATACCTTTCTTAAGGAGACACCTTAATGGTTGAATCACCTGCACATATCCTGGTACAAATCTAGCATAGTATTCACATAAGCCAAGAAATGAGCGCAAGTCCTCTTTATCTGTAGGAAGTGGTGCATCACGTATTGCTTCTACATTACAAAATGTTGGTTTAATGCCTTCTCGTGAAATATTGTGACCTAGATATTCAACATCGTTAACCAACAATTTACATTGATTAGCCTTAACTGTCATACCTCTGTCTTGTAAAATGGTCAATACTTTCTTTAGAATTAATATGTGTTCCTCTTCAGTTTCGGTATGGATCAATACGTCATCTTGGTATGCTTGTACTTGTGGGATGTCACCAAACAAATTATCCATTAGTTTTTGGAATACACTTGCGGCCGATGCAAGTCCAAATGGCAATCTTAAATATTTATAAGCTCCAAAGGGAGTCACAAATGCAGTGAGGGCTTGGCAATCTGGGGCGAGCTTAATTTGGTGATAAGCGGAGTGTAAATCGATGGTGGAAAAAAACTTGGACTTCCCTATTTTGCCAACATCTTGTGTATGAGAGGTAAGGGATGACAGTCTACAAGGATATTTTGATTCAAAGACCTTAAATCTACACATAACCTAAGATCCCCATTCCTTTTTTTCCGTAAAACAACCGGAGAAATACATTCTGAGGAATCGATTGGCGATATTATTCCTTCGGTTTGTAAATTATCAAGTAGAGCTTTCAAATCCTCTCTTGACAGTAAGGGGTACAGGCCTGACTTTGTGTATTATTGGTACAGGATTCTCTTTCAACATTATGCTATGTTCGTAACCTTTTACTACTCCCACTATATCCTTGAATACATTTGGGAAAGACCTTATGATATTTTCGACCTCCATATCAGATTGAATACTTGCCAAGATGTTTGAAGGAAGATCACCAAGTACAATCGGAGGATCTTGTCCAGGGCGCAATATAATACCCAGGAGAGCAAGATTTTTCCAACCTATGATGTCTCTTCCTCTAACAGCCACATAGATTTTTGTCCTAACAGCTCTTCCAAGACACTCTACTTTATCCCAAAAATATCCTAAAAGCTCTATATCTTGCTCCCCAAAAGCTTTGGGGTTGATATCAGGAGCAATGAGTGACATTTCATTCGGCCAAAACTGGTAAAATGTGCAATCCGCGAGAATAGTAACAAGAGCCCCAGAATCAGCCATCGCTAAAATTGTTTTCCCATCTATAGACATGTCAACCAATGGGCCCTTAATTGGTTTCCCAAGTGACTCTGGTACTTCAATAGTGACCACAACATTTTCAAATTGTGAAGTACAGTCTTGCACATCTTGATTCTCCAACAAAATATTAGATACCCTGACTCTGTTTAAATTAGAATTTATGTTACTCCTACAGGCTCCTTGAAAATGACCAACCTTTTGACATTTAGTGCATTTTCTTCCCAAAGCAGGGCAACTGGGATTGTTCCCTATGTGGCTTCTAGAACCACCCTGAAAACAAACCAATTGGCCTCTTGGAGATTGATTCTTATAATTCCTATTCTTGTTATATGACTGTCTGTTATTAACAGCACACACAGCATTGTCATTAGAAACCAAACTCACATTGGAGGAACACGCAGGTTGCCCAGATGTCTGCATAGGGGAAACCAAAGTCTGGTTTGATTGGCTAGACAACACTTTAGATGTAACAATCGACCTCTCAATGTTCTTTGCTATGTCGATTGTTTCAGCCAAAGTAGGATTGCGTGAAGTAAGTAACCGTTCCTGAATTTTCATTGAAAAACAGTGAAATACAAATTGATCTCTAATGTAAGTATCAATCTCGGGTCCAAATTCGCATTTTTCAGCTAATACTCTTAAAGTCGCTATATAATCCTCTGCTGATTCTTCACAGGATTGTTTACACATTGCAAAATTAAATCTCTCCATTAGGACACTTGAAGTGTCAGAATACTGTTTGGCCATGCGTAGCTTCCCTTCAGTGTAAACATTCAAACTGTGTCTTCGGAAGTAGGGGCAGGATGTCTTGGCAGGTTATCAAAAACTCTACGACCTGCTGTGCCTAAATGATTGACCAATAAAGCTAATTTTCTTTTTGGCGAGTAATTGTCTGCATCAATGGCTGTAAGGTAATTTTCAAAGTCCCTAAGCCTTTCTGCCCATTTCAGTTCAGGTTTGCCTGCTTTTAATAGAAATGGTGCCGGCTGAATAACACCTTGACTGGAAGCCATTGGAGTGAAAGAAATGTCTAGTTGCTGCTGCTAAACAAAGTTGAATTAATCTTCCTTGAAACGTTGAGAAGATAACTCACATGAAAGTATATACTTTGCAGTCAAAGGTCAAGAAAGTATGTCTATAAAGCATTTCCATAACTCACTGTCACACAATTCAGGAACATAAGGTGTGTGCAGGAACACTGTGTCTCACAGACGTATGGAGTTTATCTCTTTTGAGCATGCGAAGTCGCTTTCAATATCCTAAGCGCTGAGGAAAAAAACGAACAAACTCTTCCTTCCCAATTTAAGATGGCCGCCAACGTGCGTGTGACGTCAATCCGTCAATGCGTCTCCCACAATGCAATGCGGTGAGACGGAAAGAAAAGGAATTTACTTGAAGCGCTGGAATAATGGGTAAGAATGCTGCTTTATGTTTCCTCCTTCTAACGATGTCACGAGGCAAACGGTGTCAGCCGGTGTGTTTTGAATGATGCTATTTTTTTTTTTTTTGTAACAGTCCCTCGTTTAAGCAAGGCAACGCCGGAATCAACAAAATTCCCCAAAATTGGCGAGAATCCCCAACTTACTTGACGGGGTCCGCCGGCGTCGGAAAGTCAAAGGCATACACGGTGTAAATTGCAGAGGCACCGGGCAGACTCAAAGTTGAACCTGCGGGTCAGGAAGAACACACGCAGTAGACAAAGCAGATCAGTTCCCAACCGACTTCCTCCCGAAAGGCTTAAACGCTCCTCAGTCCCAATGTAGGTAATCCAGTGAGATTCTGTCGATCAGAGATCACCATAGATCGTCAACCCCACTCCTGGTACCAAATTGTAGCAAGGTGGTTGTCCACAAAGTTGAGAAGACGCTGTTATGATCCAAAGCAGATTTATTGGCCATACATCCAATAAAGGAAATTACAGGGAAGCAAGGCTGACAAGAAAGCGACTTGACAAGTTTAAGGTCAGCAGATAACTGCCTTGGTAGAATCCTACCATACATGACATAACCCTGGTTCTAACCTAGAATCATGGCAATTAAAGAAACAGTACAAAATACCAAATAATGAAGAATACTACACTTCCCTTTTATATTTACTGTTTAAAGATTGGACTTACAAAGGGAAACATACCGGCTTTTGATGATTTTCCTAATTTTAGCACCGGCAAGGACATCCAAATACCGGTAATTCTGGTATAAAATCGGCCAAGTAGTGACAACCTTAGATCTACCAATTTAAAGCACTGGATGAGGGGACAATAATGTACGTAATCTACCTTTTTCCAAGAGCCAAGTTCAGTGTCAGTAATGCTGCCTGTTTTGTGAGGGTGTTTACCTGCAGGGTCCTCGAAGTTCCCTTTCCTTGTAGCTGGGAGTCCTCGTAGTGGAAGCTATCCAACATTACAACCTCTTATGGGCTGTTCTCAAATGAAACTATCCTGCAAGTGGCGCACCCCTTCTCTTGTTTCACATTCTATCTCTCCTGAAAACAGGAGCGTAGATGTCTCAAGCCTTTTATTTAAGGAAATGCTCCCAACTGTACATTCGCCGTGTTGGATACCCTGTTCTATTTCCAGTTGAGACATATTGCCCAAATGTACATGTTCTTGAGGTTAAGTGTGAATCTAGAAGTCTCAGCGTACTACATGCAGACCATTAAGCCACACATGCAAAAAGGTTCCGTTAGCAGCGATGGAACTACACTGAAGCTAGAGCCCTGTCTCTGGTCTGGGCCTGTATCCGCAAAGCAGAGCAGAAGCGGCTTACTATTTATTGCTATGTACGTTGCATTTTCATGTTTTAAAATCGTCTCCGGCATGTACTAGTCTGTCTTGTGACTGTTCTGCTTTTCCCGGGTGGCTACTACTTCTCCCTTTCTTGTAAGTATCGAAGCAGATAGATCCATAACAGTGCCAGATGCATATGGCTATTCAATTGATTACATCTGGTCAAATGTTGGCTTTTCGTTTCAACATTGTCACCTGTTATTCAGTCCACTGAGTTAACTTAATTACTTGATATACTAAAATGCATTACATTGTTAAATTAAAGCTACACACTGAAACATGATTGCTCGAGCGACAAGGAATCATCACCTGTAATTAAATATCTGCGTGTTGTTAGCAGAGCTATGATTGCTGCAACTGATACTTAGATTTCCAAAACCCTGTGAAATGTCAGCATGGTGCTGCTAAAGCCAAGAGCAGTGTCCCTTACCGTTCAGAAGTGGTCTATGCCTTACCTTTATTTTGCCCAGGCTGTAGTATAGAATGCTGTGTTTGCCTGCGGTGCATCACAGCAGTGTGGCGAGCAATTTGTGGGACCGCTGCCTGAATTAAAGGAAATACTGACAGAGCTAAAGCGAGAGCAAGTAACCGAGATAATGCTAGAGCAAGTAACCTGCATCATTTCAGTTGATGTGTTGAACTGCTTCTTTCACTTGGCAGTGTAATGATTCTTTAGAAACCTCTCGACCAAGGCCCCCCTATTTTGGTTTTCAACAGTAGCTTTGAGTAGTAGTTGCAATTAGCCGTTTTATTTTTATGAGGGCGGAGGATGAGCACAGTGATTTATATGTGGATGGCCTTTTGAATATTGAACAGTTTCTGAAGGGCTATGGTCCATAGTGCTCTTCAGCCTGCCCGTTATTCCGTTATTCCGCATTGAAGTATCTGATGTTGTTTAGTTTTAATATTGTGTGGGTGGCTTACATTGCTATTTGTGCCAGTTGGTTCTTGGGGGGGATGGGGGGGGGGGGTTTAAGGGTGGAGCACAAGATGCTCACAGGTGTGGGAACAAAATTCCAATATTCACCTGAGTCCTAATATTTCATCACACCAAAATATTTACCAAAATAGTTCGGCCTCGGAGTCTCTTGTTCATCTAGCGGTTAGGGACTACACTCCTCATCAGCAAAAACACAATTTAGCAAAGTTAAATGGAATAAAATATTAAACGCATAAAGCACAGAGTTCTAGATCAATAATAGAGCTAAAAGAATATTTCTTACAGAATAAAAAAAAATACGGTATTGAGGAGAAATGTATGGATTGCCGTGAAGGCCTAATACAGAATTGCAGATAAATCCAAAATCATAACTCTATACAATCCCTAGTTAGGCATATTCTAAGCAAAAATTCTAAGTGTCAGACTCATAAAGAGAACTGACAGCATAGCAAGTCATCTACGAGGAAAATGGTAAATAAAAAATTGAAATACAGAATCTCAGAGGTTTTATAGACACATCACACAAGCAATTAGTAAATTCTGCACATTCAGCATTAAATGATCAATCGTATTTGGCAAATCAGAAACAACAACGTAATAGTTAAAACTATGCAGTTATTTAGCACTAATCCATTTCTTAAGGTAAGGGAAATCTTCCACTTGCTTCCTCAGCAGCTGCACTGGCGATGTATAAAGAAAATGAAACATTACTTTTTTTGGGGAGGGAGGGGAATATATATATATATATATATATATATATTTTAATAGAACAACAAACAACACAGCAGGTGCATTTCAGTCCGAGTCCATCGATTATGGCCAACGAAAGTTACAAGAAGCAAAGGTACAAAGCAAAGACTGGTATGTTCGTTCTCCCTACCCCTCTTAGTGTCGTCCACCCCCTGTAGCAATGATCTTCTGGGTCCCTCAGTTAGGTAAGCGTCTAGCGCAATGTACCCCCTTCCAGTTCAATCGGGGTGCAATATTGTCGTGTCTTCCTCCTCCGTCTCTAGGTGATAGTAATTCAGCCATGGCCGCCAGATTTTCATAAACTTTCGTGGGCACCCCCTCGCTTTGTATACCGTCTTTTCGGCTCCCATGTACATGTCCATGCCAGTGCGCCACTCTTTCAGGGTGGGAATTTCCGGTCTCCCCAAATAACTCTCTATGTCGCGTTTAGCTACCATGAGGCCTAAGTTGCAAAGCAGGAGTTGATGCCTTGTAATATCAACCTCCGTATAGATGCCTAGCCGGACGAACTTGGGGTCTATCGGGATATGCGCGTGAAGTACATTATTTAGTTCCTGCACGATCCGTGCCCAATAGCCACAAATTGGCTCGCAGTCCCACAGCGTGTCTATGAAGGAGCCACGCTCTGTTCTGCAGCGCAGACACTCTGGCGTCTCCGCCCTGCCCATCGCATGTCATTTTGCCCTATCATGTTATACCCTATAAAGAATTTTGAACTGGACCAGTCGTAGTCTAAGCTTGATCGCCACCTTGCCTAGGGTGCATTAGGGCAGTCCCCCAATCAATGTCCTCCAATGTGCTGACAAGGTCCTCCCACTTACCCCGAAGTGTTAGTAGATTATCGGGTGCATTGTTTATCAGGGTTTTTTACGTTCAGGAAACCGCTTTCTCCAGTATCTCTTCCTGGAGCAGCCGCCCTTCCAGCGGGACATATTCCGGGAGGGTAGTGATATCATATCTGTGGGCCTGCCAGGCATGTCGGAGTTGGAGGTAGTTATGCTGCATGTCTGTCAGGAGATAGTTCCTTTGTAAATTTGTGAACGTCATCAGGGCGCCCTGTCTCGTATGTCTTCTAAAGTAGTGATCCCAATGGTATCCCAGCCCTTTGTTTTATTTTATAACACATTTTATTGGGGTTTTTCTTTAACAATTTACATCCATTAGGAAATAGACATGCATATTAAGTACATCAGATTTCGCAATACAGTCTGGTTTAGGGAGGCCACTGTGGATATAGTAGTGTCACCGTATGTATTTAACAACATACATTTTCCTGTTGGCCAGTGCTTGATAAACAGTATTGTTCGTATGTAGTTTCAAGTGGTCCGATTCTCGCTGTATTGCAGAAACAGTTGTAGACTAGGGGAAAGGATAAATGAAATGGAGTAATTAAACTAACCCGTCTCTCCCACCCTTCCCCAACGTCGTTGGTATCCCACCCCTTAAAACCTTTTAGCTTTGCAAATTCAGGGATCCATGTACCTTCCCATAGTGGTGTGGCCTTGGTTAGTCTTTGTTCCCATTTCTTTACCTTTTCGGCTTCTCACCAAGCCTTCATTGCCCTCTGAGTCGCTGGCAACAGGCTTCTCCTCCCGTGGCCCTCATATATGTAGGGAAGGTGCAATCGTGGGGAAAATTGGAGTCTCTCTAGGGCGTATGTGGGGTGGTCCTGAGGGGCATGCCCCCATTCGTTGATGACCACAAGGTGTGCTGCTCTATAATATGCTCTAACATCTGGCAGCCAGATTCCCCCCATTATAGTGGCTTCGTTGCAACGTTTGTAGCGCCACTCTAGGGTGACCTCCGTCCCATAGCAAAGTTCGCAGTTCAGCGTTTATCGCCCTGAAGATAACCTCCGGTATTTTACAGTACGTATTTTGAAAAATATATAGTAGCTTAGGTAGTGTTATCATTTTAAACATAGCCGCCCTCCCTAATAATGTCAGGGGAAGACACCTCCATCTGATCACATCTTCCCAGAAGTCCTTTAGGACGCGCTGGATGTTGCGGGTCCGACAGGTTGCCACATTGCCTGAAATGTAGAGTCCCAGATATTTAAAACCTTCTTTGGCAATGGGGAGACGCATCGGTACGGACTGCATGTCCAGGCGGCCCCCAATTGGGTATATGGTCGACTTCCCCCTGTTAATTTTGTATCCCGCCTGTGCTTAGTAGTCTTTAACTACGCGAAAGACAATAGAGAGTGTCTTGTCTGGATCGGTAACGTATAAAAGGATATCTTCCGCATAAAGCAAGATCCGCTTATCCAACAACCGATCCTGGATGTCTTGGAACCCTGTCAGATCTGGGTGTGCTCTAACCAGGCACGCCAATGGCTCCAGTACAAGCGCATAGAGTAAGGGGGATAGCGGGCAACCTTGTCTAGTCCCCTGCTGAATGGGGAACTCAACTGATTTGACTCCATTAACTCGTACTCGTGCTCTAGGATTCGTATATAGAAGATCGATCCATGTTTGGAAATTATGCCCAAAACCTAATTTTACCAGGACCCGCTTCAGAAAAGGCCAGTGTACCGTATCAAATGCCTTTTCGGCATCAAGCGATAGGAGCATATGTGGAGCCTCCCTCCCTTTAAGCGTGTCCAACCTGTTCGCTAGCCTACGGAGATTGAGGCGTGTGGCACGCTTAGGCATGAAGCCCGACTGCTCTTTATGTACTAGTGACGTAATGACCTTCAATAGCTGCATGGCCAATATAGAGGCCAATATCGTAGTCTCCACATTAAGGAGCGATATAGGGCGATATGAGCCGCACTTTTCTGGGGGCTTGTCCGGCTTTGGAATGACCACAACTGTGGCCTGACTGAGATCCGGGGGAAGCATTCTCTCATCTCTTGCCGCTAAGAACAGATTTAATAAGCTTGGGGCTAGGGCCTTAATGTTTTGCTTATAGAACTCCCCGGGAAGGCCATTCGGCCACGGGGTTTTCCCCACCTTCTGTTTGGCAATTGCATCCTGCACTTCTTCTAGAGTAATCTCTTCGTCCAAGGCCGCCATGTCATCAACGTGTAAGACGGGCATATCTATGGCTGCGAGATAGTCATCTATGTCATCTTCTGGCATCGTCCGACGGGCTGCGTATAAAGCAGTATAGTAGCTAGCAAATGCTGCCGCAATTGTGGGTGCCGTCCTATGCCATGTCCCCATCTCTTCTATCAGGTTTACCCAATTTGCTTCCCTTCCTTTGCGGCTCAGCCAGGCTAGCAGCTTCCCCGCCGTGTCCCCTGTCTCGTATAATCTGTGGTGAGTGGTTAGAATTTGGGCCCGGGCCTCCCCTTCTACCAAAGCACGGAGTTCTCTCCGCGTAATCTCCGACTGTCGGAGCATCCTAGCTTCATTGTCCGGGGATATATTCTGTTCCAGTTCTAGCAGTTTGCCTTCAAGATCCCAGATATGCGAGGCTTCCTCCCTATGCTTTCGAGAGATTACGTCCTGCAGCCTCCCCCTAAGGACTATTTTGTATGCCTCCCAAAGGGTGGCCTCCGAGGACACGGAGCCTTTGTTTTCTTGGAAAAAGAATTTAGTCTTAATGTCAACAGTGTCAGCTACCGTTTTGTCGCGCAGTTCCCAGGGGTTCTGTCTCCAGTCTGACTTGGATCTGTGTCCCCCCTCCCCCCCCCCCCAACTTTAACTGTAGAGGTGAGTGATCGGATATACCTCTTGCCAGATAGTCCGTGTCCTCAATGACAGGAATCACTCCTGCCGAGGCGAAAAGGTAGACAATGCGGGAGAAGGTCTTATGTGCCCCTGAGAAGTAGGAGTAGCTGCGGTCGAGTGGGCAGTGTCGGCGCCAAAGATCGGTCAGCCCTAGGGATCGTGCAAAGTCTGATAGCGAGGTAGGTGGCTGAGTGCTAGCGGCAGTACGAGATCTATCTAGACGTGGGTCCATCACATCATTAAAGTCACCCCCTATTAGGTGAATTGAGGAGTTTGAATCTAGTAGTATCTTAGCTGCCTGTAGCGTCGGGGATTGCAGTCGCGGCGGGGCATACAAGCTCGCCAGGTTAAACTCTCTCTGGCCCCATATACCCCTGATCGCTGCATAGGTGCCCCCAGGGTCTACCCAGGTCTGGGCTACTTGGAAGGGTTGGGTTTTCTTAATAAGAACAGTGACCCCACGGGCTCCAGGGGAAAACCGAGCGTGTACCAGTGTGGTGTATGCCCCTCTCCCAATAAATGCACATCGGGTACCTCAGAGATGGGTTTCTTGTAGGAGAACTACATCCAGCTTAATCCGTTTGATATACCTGTTCACCAAGCCCCTCTTAATCTTACTACCCAAACCGTTAACGTTCCCTGTCAACACAGTGTACGGTGGGTCATGCATTACATTTGTGGCTCATGTGGGTGGTATAGGAAATGGCCTCTCACTTGCCAGTCCCTGCCTAATAACTTCCGGCTCTGTGGTGTAAGACAACCTGCTGTTACTAATGAAAGCGAAAAAACCTGAAATCGAGAACCACCAAACTCCCCTCCCTTCCCCACCCTGTGCCCCCCCACATCCTCACACGCCCTACGCTCGACCCTTCAACTGTCCACAAACCAACAAGCAAAGGTGTCCACAGAGGTGTCTGTTGTACCCACCCTTCCCATCCTTACCCCCCAACAACAACCAAAATTACAAATGATATTTCTCTTATTCAGGAAGAGAGTTTGCCCAGACTCTTCCTTGATACAGATAAGTCTAGGAGGGATGGCCTCCTCGCCATCGCTGTGCCGCCGGCAGATTCTTCCGTTACGCCTGTGATTCACATTTCTTCGCCACTTATGTTTTGTTGTCGTTGGCGATCAGCCGCCACTTCCGGGCTTGACGTCCCAGATCCCTCTGCATTGCGAATAGACCGAAGCAGAGGGTGGTCTCCATCAGTATCGTCAAGGGAGTCCTGGTCGGAGTGATCAGCATGAGTACTGTCCCCATGATTCGAGTCTCCAGTTGCGGCCCGGGCTCCCCTCGGTTCTTCCTCCAGTGGTCCCCCTCTCTGTCTATAAGGGGTCCCAGGCTGTGTTGTCCTGGAGCGCTTCGGGTTCCTTGCAGTGAGGCGTCGTCTCGGTTTTGTTCTCTGTGGTCTAGTCTCCCATCTTGGTTGTAGAGCTCCTGGTTGTGATGTGGTGTTACTGGTCTCCGGCGTTCCTCAATCCATGCCCAGGCGTCTTCAGGTGTTTGAAAGAACTGAGTTGAATCCTGAAAGATCACCTTAAGCTTGGCTGGGAAGAGAAGCATGTATTGGATGTGGAGAGCCCGGAGTTTGACTTTCTCGGAGTCGAAGGATTTCCGCATCTTCTCTACTTCCCTAGAGTAGTCGGGGAAGATCATGACTCTGGTATTGGCCAATTTGAGTTGCCCCAGTTTCCGCGTTTCCCTCAGTATTACATCTCGATCTTGATAATTTAGGAATCGGGCGGTCTGGGGACGTGGTGGGGCTCCAGGTGGGGGTCTCACAGCCGGCATCCTGTGTGCTCGTTCAATGAGGAAGCAAGTGGAGAAGGTAGCTCCTGGAAGAACTTTCCGCAGCAACGTTGCCAAAAAGGCAGCAGGATCAGCGTTCTCCTGTCCTTCGGGAATCCCGATGAAGTGGAGGTTGTTTCTCCGAGCCCTGTTCTCCGCATCATCCACCCTCCACATAAGCTCTCTTATGGTAGCCTGGAGGTCCTTGATATCACCTTTGGAGGTATGCATCACGTCTTCCACCTTGGATATGCGGGCCTCCGCTTGAGTGACGCAATGTGCAATGTTTCGTACATCCTGTCGAAGAAGGGACACCTCCTTCCTGATCTCCGCTGTTTTGCCTTCGATGGCGTCTCTCGAAGCATGGATCGCCTGAAGGATGGCTGCATTATCCAGCACACTCGCATTGTCCCCTTCAGGATCTGTGTGTGCAGGAAGCACCTTAGTGTACTTATCCATCTTCCCTTGTCGGTGCGTCTTGGGTTCCTTGTCTTTAGCCATCATCCAGAGTGGGAGGTGTTGCTACTGCCGACTACCCAGCCAGGGTGCGAGGGGGAGAGGTCTCCAGCTCGTGTCGTGGAGGCAGCAAATGACGTGTTAGAGGTAGGCGCGTCTCATCTCTCCCGTGCAGGCAGTATAGGCAGGGCCTCCCGGCCAGCGTCCTCTTCCCGGATCACGCTATTGAAGGGTCTCTCCAGAGGGCAAGCACGTTCAGGGGGGATTTCCTAGCACACGCTAGATGCTATGTATCTGTGGCCCCATGGACCTTTCTCCCTTTTGCGTCAATGACATGCACGTCAATGTCTTAATCTACAGTATGGCGGCCACAGAGCTCCTCCCATATCCCCTTTCCGGTGTCCCGAATCTGCAGTATTGTGTCAGGCCAATTAGTGCTGAAGGCCCAACATCATCCGGGGGTCAACTGAGCGCCTGCAGTCACGGCTGCGTTGCACGGTGGGGTCCCACAGCAGTCTTGACAATGCGGCTACGTCTGGCTCTATCCCACTTGACCAAGCTAGGTAAACTAATGGGGCTAGCCTAGCAGGTCTCTGGAAGGCTGATCGGGTCTGCCTCTGCTCCTGGGGTCAGTGAGAGCCTCACGTTAGGATTGATCACATCTCCAGAGGCTGCTACCCCCCACTTCGGTCCCCCCAGCAATGCATTTAGTGGTGGTGTCCATGTATGGGACTATCTAGCAGGTTCTGCGAGGCTCTCATGGTCGGCCAGTCCTGCCCAGTGTCTCAGGCCTCCGCTGCTGCAGCGCGATCTCTCCTGGTAATTCCGCCGGGCGTCTGTGTGGTCTCCGCCCGCCTCTCTCTCCAGATTACGCGCTGCAGGCAGCAACGCAGGCCGTGATGTGCGCCTCCTCCCTGCGCTCAGCCCTCCGCAGCCGCAACCAGCCTGGCACTAAGGGGGCGGCAGCGCAGGGTCCATTCCCGCAAAGCCCTGCCGGGGCGATCTCGCTCCCTCTCTGCACGCAGGGGGTGGTCTCCCGAGCTCCACTAGCAGAGAGCACGGAGGCGCAGCGAGCCCAAAGTCCTCCTAAGGCCACACGCCCCCACAGGATTTCAAAGCAGACTCTCTCCTCGCAGCAGAGCGATGGAGAGGGAGAAGGGAAACCGCACCCCGCTGCGCTGCCGTCGATACCTTGATGTTGTCTCAGGCAGTGAGGGCGGCCGCTCCGGCTGTATGGGGTCGGCGCGTCCTCTCCGTGCCTTCACTCGCCCCCGATCGATTCCACATGGCATGGACGGCAGCGGTTGTGTCTCGACGTCCTTGATAGTGTTGGTCACCGCTATCGGGACCGGGCGGCCATCTTGGCAGCCGGGACTCGTTGTCTTGGTCGTCCCGTACCAGCCGCAGATCTCCCCTCAGGTCCACAGAAAGGGCTTCCTCCGCAGGGTTGGGGGTTAAATGGAACTCGGCCGGCAGATCCGAGTCATGGATGTGGTCAGAAGACAGGATACAGGCCAGGATTAGTGTCGGGCAGCCAGAGCTCCGGCAGATGCGGCTAGTCGGCAAAGTTGCTGGCCACGCCCCCCCACATGAAACATTTCTTAAACAATAGCTCATACAAAAGAACACGTCTTCGACAACACTTCCATTGCAATTCCTTGTTAATGATACTTTAGGTACATCATGAAAGCTTAATTTACAATACACATTTTCTAACAAAACTTGTAAATTGCTAATATATTGATGTAATTCACTTGATGCTCTGCTGAAACATGGGGAGAGATGGCTTTGCAGCAGGACACTGATTGGGAAGAGGAACAAGCAGGAGAAGATCAATAGAACACAAGAAACTGCAACAATTTAAAAATAATGGCTTAAAACATGGAAATGTGGCATAATAATCCATAGCATTATTTCATTCATTCATTCATTCATTCATTCATTCATTCATAGCATTATTTGCGCTTCTAAGTGATGTAGATAACTTGTTTAGGTGCAACCTCATTAGGTAATCGGTTACAACTCTATAGATCATTAAAACTCAAATTATTCCAAAATAATTTACATGCAGTATTTGCACATTTACCATAGTTAAAAAAATACCATAACAGTTCCCCTATCTGATTATTTTAATGATCACTACAAACCCCATTAATGACTTTATTAATTTAACCATTCGTTTTTATGTTACAGCAGCTCGAGGTCACGGTGTTCAATTACGCCGATGACCTCCAGCTAATTTTTGACCTTTCCCACTCCTCTTCCTCTGCTTCAAATGTCCAATCCGTCATGCTGTTCATCCAGGATTGGATGAACTGCAACCACCTCAAACTCAACCCGGACAAGACGGAATTAGTCTTGACCAGAGGTGGTTGCAGTCCCTGGTCCCCCTCTCACTGGCCCTCCTCACTTGGTGTTCCCCCGCTCCCAGTTCCTAAGGTCAAGACCCTTGGTATCCTCCTGGATCCCTCACTTTCTGTTCACTCTCAGGTCAATTCAGTTGTTTCCTCCTGTTTCTTTTCCCTTCGAATCATCAGGAAGATTTCTCGTTTTTTTTCTTTACCCGCCCTAAAAATTATAGTGATGGCCATGGTGCTTTCGCGCCTCGATTATGGGAACATCATTTACAATGGCGCTCCAGCCTACGCCATTCGCCGTTTGCAGCTAGTGCAGAATCAGGCTGCCCGCCTGATTCACGGCCTGCCTAAATACCATAGAGCTACTCCCCTATTGCAGGCCTTGCACTGGCTGCCGGTGAAAGAGCGTGCTCTGTTCAAGCTTGGCTGCACCACTTTCCAGGCTAAAACAGGCACTGCCCCGGAATTTATCTGTTCTGCCATCACCCCCTACATACCTGGACGAGAGCTTAGGTCTACTCATCAGGCTTTGTTAACCATCCCCCGCTTCAGCAAGAAAAAGACTGGCGGTACGAAATTCGCAGTGCTTGCTCCTGCATTTTGGAACTCCCTCCCCCCGGAACTCCGTATGTCATCTTCCTACATTGAGTTCCGGAAGGGTCTTAAAACTTTTCTTTTTCCCCGAGCCTACAATGCTTAAATTCCCCTCTGCTCCTGCCTGCTTCTCACAATCTAACAGCGCCAAGAAACCGCATGGTAAAAGTGCGCTATAGAAATGTTTTTAAATTCAAATTCAATGTCTCCAGCTTTTTAGTTCTCCAAGTGTCCTCCTCCATTCTTCTTATCTGTTAAAACGTTCAATCCAGATAATTATCTAGCTCAAAATAGTTCTCTGATCTCCTCCCTTTTCGAGACTTTATCACCTATTTCTTTTCTTTATATTAATCGTATCCTTTCATTGTACACTTTATTAGTTTTAATGACAATAACAAAGAAATTACACAGATCTATATTATTATTGGTGTTAGGAAGCTTACAGAACTCCATTACCAATACTACTTAGGTATTCACCTACTCTCCCAAAACCACTCTAATTTCTTTATCCAGGACACCACATTTTCCCAGACACCTGCCTCTTCTAATGATTTAATTTCATTTGTCAGATTATTATGTTACTAATGTATCAATCGATCACTCCACTATAGCCAGCAACAAACACATTGCAGGAAGAGAGTATGAAAGGTCCAGTTGCTCATACATTGCCCCTTCCCCAGCTGACTTGGGTAGGAAAATGCACACGAAGCAGTTATTAGCCCACATAATATTAACATATTCTCTGATCATCTTTGTACATACATTAGTACTAAAACCACTAACTAAATGCTTTTTCATGTACTGGTATCTCTAATTCCTTATGGTTATTTCTAATTGCAGCATTACTAATTACATGTTTTTAAACATTTCCCAGAGGAATAAGTAGGCACATTAACAGGCCAACTCTATCTCTAATATTAAAGTAAATAATGGCATCCCAAAAATTTTACAGGAAGTGCTGTATCCAATCTACAGGTTAGAGACCAATAAATAAAACAAAAGCAAAAACAAACTTCTTGTAGCACGGGCAGGAAACATAAAGCAAAAATATCTAGTTTCTTTTTTTGCCTTTTCTTTCAGCTTCAAATCTAATTTCTTGTTAATGTAAAAAATTAAAATCAAAATAAGTTCTACTAAATCAGTTCATAAGATTTTCTCTGCATGTAATCTCTTTCAGTATTTTCAAACTTTCAACCGCATTCATTCCCCTATCCTATCTTGGGCTTCATTAAAAATACAATATTTCAAAGTCTCTAATTTATCGTTTGTAGGAAGCTGGCTCTGTATATACTATACCAAAATGAGGTATAGTGTGCACAGATAAGTACTCTCTCTTTGGGGTTGAGTTTCTGGGGCAAGAACAAGGGTTCCCTCAGGGTCAAGGATGCACTCTTGTTACACCCTCAGCTGCACTAGGGCGGCCGGGTGCAGAGTACTGAAGCCCATTGTTATCCAATGGGGGATAGGTGGCCTCCGGTTGGTGGCTGCTTACGAGCAGGCCACTGGGTTGTGGGAGCAAAGCTCCTGGTGTTAGGATCAGGGCAAAGAGGGATCCTGTTTAGCACAAAAAGTGCATCCGCTGCGGCACAGGGGCGGCTGGGTGCAGGGTGCTGGTTTGGTTTTGGGTGCACTGTTGATTTTCAGTGGGGATTCTCGGGTTTCAGTAAAGACTGCGGGCTCGAAGATGAAGATCTTCTGAAGGTGACCACCAGTTGGATAGGTAAGTTGGGATGCCTGGGGATGCTGGGACACCGTCAGTTGGGCCACCCAAGGCCGTGGGGCTTTGGGTGCAGGGGTGTCTTTAGGCGTCGGGTTTCTCTTACCAGCTCCTGTTGCTGTCAGGGGGGGGGGGGGGGGGGGGGGAGCCTCCAGAAAGAGGCTGCAGGCTTCGCTGGGAGATTTGAGGCAGGTCAGAGATCACCAGATCTCGGATCAGATTCGCCGGGGAGACCTCCTTGTGGTGTTGTGCCACTTGAACTCAGCTGTGGGTGACGGGTGCAGAGTGGTGCAGACTAGCGGATTTGGCCGGAGCTGGAGTCTGTGGGTGAACAAATCCAGTGTTCATGGGAGACAAAGTCTTTTCTTTGGAAGGCAGGACAGATCCTTGGGGTTCTTGAGGCCGTGGCCGCAGGTCACACCGGAGTTTCGCTTTTGCAGGTTCGAGGTGGGGACAGGCCGGGAGGGCTGGGGCCAAGTCAGTGGGCGTCCTCCTTTTCTTAGCTTCGGCATGGCTGTTCGGTCCTTCTTTTCTTCCTGGTAGTTGCTTGTCTGAGAAGGCAAGGTTCAGGGGTTCACGGGTGCCCCTAAATACTAGATTTAGGGGCATTACAGGTAAGTAAAAGGTTGGGACCAATGGGTCCCTTCCTTGAGGTGGGTACATCCCCTATTAGGCCACCCTCTTGTGGGGGGGGGGGGACATATGCCTCACTTTGGTTGGCTGGGTCCTCCCATCTGCAAGATGGCGTGGACTGAGAGTTGTGCTTCACCTCGCCTCCCCCAACTGAGGTTTGGGTTTGGCAAAGGTGGGCACACTTCCCTTCCTTACTTGGTTTTGCCGCCATTTCCCCTGCCCGAAGTGGGGGTCAGAACCAGTGGGGACCAGTTGCTTGGAGCTGCAAAAGACCTGGTGAAGCTCACAAAGGCGGCAAGCCTTTGAAGCTCCCCCTTCGTGGACCCTGCCCATCCTGGGGGAGGAGGCTTGGCACCTTGTCCAAGGATGTGCATTGTTTCAGGCCGCCGAGAGCAGCAGGCTCTCTACTCAGGGGTCCAGAAACATGTCTGTTGGTGGCAGCCTAAGCAGCCACTCAGTCAGGTCACTAGAAGTTCGTCGAGTTTCAGGGGGCTTCTCTAAGATGCCCTCTGTTGTGCATTTTGCATTAAATCCTACACTGGCACCAGTGTGGGTTTAATGTGCTGAGAAGTTTTATACCAAACTTCCCAGTCTTTAGTGTAGCCATGATGGTGTTGTGGAGTTCGTAATGACAAACAACATAGGCCCTGGGTGCCTGATTGGCCGGAGCCCAGGGCACACTCAGTCAAAGTACATCAGCTGTTCAGCAAAAAGTGGGGGCAACTATGCAAAAAAGAGGGCACTTTCTTACATCATTAAGGTGGTTTTTCCTCTGTATCTGTATAAGATTTGAGATCTTGGCGTTCTCATAGTAATCATGGCACTCGTTCAGTGGGATGTAATCATCTTTATCTGTGTCATCCACTGAATTGTAGCCAGATATACCCACTCTCGTGAAGCATACTTCCGATTAAGAACTCTCCTTCTCTCTAATATTTTATCAGTCGATGTTTTACTCTCATTAATTTCCCAGGGTGACTATTTTTCTGTCTTTTTAACTCTGGCTCACAAAGTTTCCACTTGCAAGTTCTCTTCCTGGGAATTTCTTCAGCCCTTACTTTTTCAGTGACAGTCTCTAGTTCTCAGCTTCTCTCAGAACTTCGACTCTTACTTGATCTTTGATATTGATCAGACTTTCTATCGTTTGTTTTTCCGGCTGATCTCTTCCTTGAGTTAGCAGTATTAGTATTTAATCCACACTCTGATTTTCTACACTGGACAGCTACACCTGTCACAGTGAAATTAGCTTTTTGAGCTTTGGCATGGCTATGTTAATTCTTTGCATGCCCCACTTTTAAATACCATGCACCCTGCCTTGTGGGCGGCAAGATCTCCATAGGGGTGACTTATTAATATTAAAAGGGAGTTTTTCTCCAGTGAAAAGGTTTTTACTGACAGTTCGGGCTGAAGGTCACATTGTAGCAGTCAGGCTGCACAAGGTAAGCCTGAAGCCATGTTTGCATAGATTTATAGTGGATTGGACAGTAAGTGTTGCAGTTTACAAGTGAAGTAAACTTCCATATATCATATACAACGGTTCTTATAGGCAATTTAAAGGTTCCAATTAGGAGTAAACCAATATAACCATGTTTTAATGGGTAGCTATGGCACTTTACTACTGGTTAGCAGGGGTACCGTCACAATGTTTTAAAGCCAGCAACAAAAATAGGGTGCAGTAGCCAGGTGTGCCTGACTGGTACATACTCCAGAGATCACTGGATGCCCTCTGCTCACTGTCTCCGTGAAGACCTCATTCCTTGCCCCAGTGAGGTGCATCACCTGTGGCCCCTGTTGAGCATTGCTTTGTGGGCCTCTACTGTGCGTCATCTATCCCCTGCAATGCATTCCCTTGTGCTCTCTGATGTGCAGAGATAGTGTACATGATTGTTGTCTAATGTGCATTAAGGACTGTATCTTTGTATGCATGTTGTATGTGCCAGTATGTTATGTGCCTCTTCATGCTTGCACTTTACAAAAGTAAAATGTATTGGGCTACATTTAATTTATTTGCCATCACTGTGATGGAGTTTAATGTCTTCTTGGTGAATCTAACACTTTATTTTTTCCACTCTGACAGGAAATTGAGTGTGAAGGCCGTAACTAACCCGCGATACTTGGACAATGTTGGCAATCCAGCAGTGAATGGACTCTATGACTTGTCTTTGGGGCCTGCAGACAACAAAGAAGTCTGCAGTACTTGCGCCCAGGGCTTTAACAACTGCCCTGGACATATGGGACACGTTGATCTCCCACTTCCAGTCTACAATCCTCTCTTTTTTGATGTAAGTGTTTTTACTCAAGGTGCAAAGCCTTTCTCTGGTTTGGTATTTGTTACTGTGCTATAGTTGCGGGCGTTGGATCTACTATTTAGTTTCCAGTAAGGGTTCTTGAGTTCAACTCTTCTGATGAAAGTCAGATGAGGGGGGGGGGGGTTTGTTGAAATGAGTATGTATGTACTCAATTGGAGGCTAAATATTGACTTTATTCTAAAATAGATCCCTTTTACCCACGTTAAAAATTGTTTCATAAATATTTCCTCCCAATGCAGCCTGTCATGTTTTTTAAACTCTGTAAAAGATTGATTCATTTTGGATTAGATGAACCGTGAACCTTGAACCTTGGCAAGCCTGTAAATAATGTGTTAGAGCGATTGGTAAATTCCAGATGCTCTTCGAATGTGAAACCAACTTTTTTCTTCACTTTATTTATCTGATTCTCGCAGTTCTTTTTTTGTCGTGTGTTACGTTTTCTATTGCACATGCACAAAACCAGACTGCAGGAGCGTGGAATTCTTACAGCCCAACGCCCAGTACATATTGTTTGGGGTCAAGGACAACCAGTTTTCATGTTTATTTTGTCCTAAAGGACAAGTAGGGCCAACCTCCAGCAGCAAAAACCCTTTGGCTGCCAGTTCACAGTACCGCATTAGGAATCAGTGAAGGGCATTAACTGGAGATAAGGTAATATTTGTGTTCATATGTTAATACTGTTCGACCTAATATTTATGGTTCATTAATGCAAAGCCTTTATTATTAGGGTGAGCGCTCTAAGGACGTGTTCTAAGCTCAGACTGAACTACTGACAGTGGTTCCAGTATAAAAATGTGTATACATGTTTGCAAAGGTTAACGATAGGAGGCTACGTATAATGCTCCCAGAATGCTCTCCGATTAGATGCAAATATTTGCAGAAGCTTAAAAGCAAGATTGATGGTTCTTTGTTTTCAAAATAAAATGTTCACAATAAAAAATGCAACTGGGGAAAAAAAACGTTTTGCTAACCTACTGTGAAATTTTAGGTACCATTTCTTTGAAGCATCATTTAGTAATATGTGTTAATGCATGCTAGTATTTCCCAAAATATTCATGATGGAAAATAAGTGTATATATTAACACAATGGGGTGACCCTGTGTCCCTAGGAACCTGGGTATTTAACGTATAAAGAACAATGGTTCCCTTGGGTAGAAACAATGCGTATTGCGGTTAGCCGTAGTTACTTCAGCATAACATATAATACATTTCTGAAAGCAAAAACATTTCTTAAACAAAAGGGGAAAGAGGAACAAGAACACAGAGAAAGGATTTTCATTGATTTATGTATCAGAATTGATAACATTCGATAAACAGAAACACATTGCAGAATTTTATACTTCCAAATTCATACAGTGATACAAAATAGTGAGATAGTGGTGCTCAGTGGTGATATAAATACA
The DNA here is from genome assembly GCF_964204655.1 of Triturus cristatus. NCBI lineage: Eukaryota > Metazoa > Chordata > Amphibia > Caudata > Salamandridae > Triturus > Triturus cristatus. Next base: position 1,088,459,553 of record NC_140582.1, on the reverse strand, counting down.
CAGTGCAGTGAGGTGAGGGTGGGAGGATGTGGTTTGTTTTTGAAAGGCCAGATTCAAAATGCAGTCACAAGGATGCCTCCTTTGAACACACTTGTCAATCATCATTAAGCTCCCAGCTGGAACCTTGGCCTAGAGTATTTAAGAGCTCATTTCTCACTTGCTCCACAACCAGGAAGCAGTGTTTCGTGAGGACTCCGTGTTACCAGCCCAAGAAAACAATCATACTTTGGTGAGTTTTACCATTGCCCCCTGACTATAGGGTGGGAGAATGTGGTTTGTTTTTGAAAGGCCAGATTCAAAATTGTGTTTTACTCACATCTGAGTCAGCACTTATAATACCTTTCTACTTCACAGACATCCTGTTAGAATAACCATACCCCTCCAATCAATTTGCCTTGACCGCCCTTAAAATCCTAGGGTGAGATTATGTAATTCAACTCAATTCTTAATTTAATTACTGTCAAATATTAGGAACTTGAACACTCTTTATTATAATACTCCTTCCCATAGGCCTCCTCCTCCACAGTCCTGATGAAGACCCGCTTGTGACACTCCACCAAGCGCCCATAGGGTTGAAACGTCGACGATCTATTGTGGCACAGATTGCAGGACATAGTTGTTACCAACTATTTAATTTGTTTAACTTACTTGTTACTGCATTTTGAATCTGGCCTTTCAAAAACAAACCACATTCTCCCACCCTCACCTCACTGCACTATGTATTTATATCACCACTGAGCACCACTATCTCACTATTTTGTATCACTGTATGAATTTGGAAGTCTAAAATTCTGCAATGTGTTTCTGTTTATCGAATGTTATCAATTCTGATACATAAATCAATGAAAATCCTTTCTGTGTGTTCTTGTTCCTCTTTCCCCTTTTGTTCAAGAAATGTTTTTGCTTTCAGAAATGTATTATATGTTATGCTGAAGTAACTACGGCTAACTACAATACGCATTGTTTCTACCCAAGGGAACCATTGTTCTTTATGCGTTAAATACCCAGGTTCCTAGGGACACAGGGACACCCCATTGTTCTTTATACGGAAAATAAGTGTAGCCAGTTTAAACAAGATTAGGGGAGACATGAAAATAAACAAGCATTGGCAAAGTCAGTAGTGCCGCCGTTGTTGGTCAGTGTTTTAGTTTTGTTAATGCGTTTCTTGTTTTGACATAGTTTTTGTAAAACTTTGTTTTGGGGGTTGCTGCGCCCTCCCCATTATACCAAACATTGGCAAAAAGCAAAAGTATTTTTTGATCTCGAAAAACACACATTACCACAGTAGCACCTTGCACTGAACAAAACATATTTGTGTGCCAATGCGCTACTTCTGAAAGAACAGAATGGAGTCAGCTGATATATAGATCGAGAGAGACAGAATTTTTATAAAAAACAAAAGGTCGTGGGTAACACAAGACCTAATTAGAGGCCCAGTTCTTAAAGATAGTCACAAAAGTACACCGAATGGTAAATGTCCTAGCATTCGTGCAGAATTACAGCTTTCATGAATTTATAAGAATTTACAGAAGTAAGCTAGGAAAAGCTACTCCTAAAAAAATATTGGTGAACTGCATTTTAGCTTGAGCAACTCTGCATGTGTAGATTTGCTCATTTGAAAATCTGCTCAGTGTTTACAAGTACGCTTTCCTCCAACCACTTTTATCTCAACTGTGGAAAAAGTTTTACTTCTGTCTTTGACAGGAGTACATTTTCACTCTTTAGAAGTATTGAAAAAGATTAGAGAACAGCTGGTTAAAAAAACCTCTAAATCATACAAATTAGTTGGTCCGCACAGACTGAAACAGGCATTCCAACGCTGAAACTATTGCTTCCCACTACTTCCAGTCTCGGTGTGTAGGTCTGTGGAAAGGTAGCAAAACTGAATTGCTAGTATTCAAACCCTACTATAGCATGAGCCCTGGCATAATCAGAGAGGCTATTATGTGCGCTCTTATCTAATGAGATTGCTGCCATAATTTATCGCGGCACCAAAGGGACAGTAGATTTGTTCACAGGACACGGACAAGTAGATATTTTATAGATTTCGACACCCCTGAGACTGGTCCTTAGGTACAGTATCACTCATAGTCACATGCCATTTTTTTTAAACAGACTTTACTGATTACCATAAAGTATTATTCGATAGCTGCAAACATTTCACTTTGGTGTTTCTAGTTTTTATATAGCAGGCTTGTGCTAGCAAGATCATAGCAGTACGTACATAGAGGTACAACAGGGGTACAAATTGTTACAATACCATTCTGTATGTTGTTACCATGAGAAAGATGCATAAGTTGTAATAAGGCTATCAACATAACAATTAACTATTACCCACTTACCCCCCTCCCCTCACCCACGTCCTGGCCCGTTATATCTGCTATCTGGCATAATAATTGCGCATTTGGGTATTGCTTGGTGCTCCATTGTTTCCTCTGTGCGAGTATGTGTGTTCTCCTTTCGCCCTCTAACGGCGCTGCCCATTGTGATACAAATTACTAGCTACTGTGAGTCTGGGATGGTATGATGTGGGTTGAGGTCTATTGCTTTAAAACCCTCCAGTATGATATCCCACTCAATAGATATTGGGTGTTTGCGCATCCCCCGAGCCTTTTCTCACCTGATTGCCGCACTTTATGCGCTACTCCATCGCACCATCTCGTTGTACCATGTGGGTAATGCAGGTGGCCTCACAGATTTCCACCTCATCGTTATAGCTTGTATTGCTAATATAAAAGCGAGGTCTAAGAAGCGAAGCTGGACTTTCTGGGCGCCTGTGCGTTTGCAGAGCCCTAGCAGGCATTCTCCTATGTTGTCTTCAATCTGCAGGTATGTGACCCCCCTTCACAGCGCCACATACCTCCTCCCAGTATTGTAATGTTTGGTGCTTGGGAGCATGCGGTGTAGCCGGCGCGGGTTTAAGTAGGACCTGTGCAGGACCATACATCGTATGAATTTAAATTTTGCATTACGAGACACTCTTTGGGGTGTTCCAGGATATTAGCCCAAGCCTTATCAGATATGTCTTGCTCAATAGTATCTGACCATTTTGTTCTGAAATCTGTGAGCGTGACTGACGCCTGAGCACGAATACCTATATATAGCCATTTTATAAGGTGTCGCCCCTCTCCTATATAGTATAGTGTGTGGACTAATTCATGCGGCTGGGGCTCCAGTCGTTGAGGGGCCCAATTTTTCTTTACATAATGCAACACCATACGTTAAAAATAAGTGTCCAGGCGACCCTGTAGCCTGTATGAAATTGTCGTGATCTAGAAGGGTATTGTCGCTAAATAGGGCTCCTACAGTTTCTATTCCCACTTCAGCACAAGCCTGCAGTCTGTGCCTCATGAGTCTACCTCCAGAAGTTGGTATCCCCAGCAGTGGGGTGTTCTCAGCGTAGGGGATGGAGCGGGGTATGTATAGCAGCTTTTTTTTTCCAACACCGGAGTGCCGTTTTTAGCAGTGGTGGTGCGCATGGGGGGAGTTTGCTTTTTGGCAGCAACAGTGTGTGGAGTGACCCCCGGTCAATGTCCTGTATTATGTACCCTATTTTCTGTAGATTCCTGCCAATGGTCCAACCGGACAGCCACTGCAGCTGGCAAGCGTAGTAGTATTCTCTGAAGTCAGGAACCTCCAGCCCTCCTTTATGCGGTTCCAACTGTAACTTTTTAAGACTCACCCTCCGGCGTGCAGTCCCCCATAGAAGGTCTAGCAGTATTCTGTCTAAGGCGCGAAATACGGATGGTGAGACTAGTATTGGTAAAGTGCCAAAATAATACAACAACCGGGGAAGGACCACCATTTTGGATATGGCAACCCGTCCCATTACCGATAATGGCAGCGACGACCAGAATGCCACTCTCGAACGCACCATGCACCACGCATATTGCTTTACACAGATTGCCGTCAAGCTGATTTATTTTATTTTATTTGTTTATATAGCGCCTGAATTGACCCCCGAAGGGGTATCTCTGCGCTTTAGACAGGCAACATGGATGTAGTGCTACTACAGCAGAATAAAAGACAGAAAAGAGTGGTTTTGAGTAGCCGGCTAAATTGTAGTTGGTCAGGGCATTGTCCCTTCGTTAAGGGCGAGTCCGCAAACACGTACAAAATTGGAGAAAATACTGGGGAGTGGTTCTAACCGGTCCGTGAGGTCCCATAGATATACAATGAGGTCGTCTGCATAAGCTGAGATCGGGTGCGCTGTGTTGCTTATCGGAACCCCCAATTGGTCAGCCACACGTCGCAATGTAAGTGCCAACGGCTCTATAGCACGAGTAATAAGGGGGACAGGGGCAACCCTGTCTCGTACCTCTGTGCACTGTGTATTCTTGTGATATGTGGCTGCTGGTGCGTGTTCTTGCCGTAGGGGCTGTGTACAACAGCCGAACCCAATGGAGATATGCAAGGGGAAGCCCAAACCTCTCCAGGGCTGTAAACATATAACCCCACGTGATAGTATCAAAGGCTTGGCGCAGGTCAAGTGCAATGCAGCCAGAATCTGCATACTCCTCGCGGTCATAACCATGATATGGTGTAGCCGTCTGATATTTAACGACGTGCTACGCGCCGGTAGAAAGCCGCATTGATCCCTGTGTATCAGTTTATGTAAGTGGGGTAGGTGCCAGTTTGCTAGGATTTTGCTTAGGATCTTATATTCTGATGCTAAGAGCAACAATGGGCGGTAGCCCGATAGATCTGTGCCGTCCCGACCTGGCTTGGGAAGTGATATCACCAGCGCCTGCATAGTGGTGTACGGGAAGTGGCCCAATTCCAGCGCTTTGTTGTATAATTCCTCTAGTTTAGGGATACGAACCTCTGAGTAAGAGTCAAAGAATTCTATGGGCAGGCCGTCCAGGCCTGGCGCTTTGTTTCGTGGGAGCTCTCTGATGGCCGCCTTTATTTCCATTCTTGTAATTGGACCTGCTAGGCTTTTCTGTGTGTCTGCAGTGAGCTGCGGGTAGGGTAGTCCATCTAAGAAATTGTCAATCAGTGAATCGTCAATGTGTGTGGGTACGCCCGCTGCTGCCTGTTCCAGGCCCGTCATTTCATTTTCTACTCTGATGAGATTTCTTTGTATTTCTTGCCGGGCCCCTACTGTGGCGCCTATCGCGGTACCCCTCACCACCACCTTGAGTGCATTCCACTCAATCAAGTTAGAGGAGGCAGTGTTCAATTTTCTAGAAAATAATTTGTGATCGTTGTGGATAGCGTGCTGCGGAAGAGATTGTCTAGCATCTGGGGCCACAGCTTCCATGTGGGGACTGGGGTGGATACTCCGCCCCAGGCGTGCAACGCCAATTGAGCTCAAAGGGCTTCAGCCCCCCCCACGTCGTGCGTGTCAGCCCGGCTGAGACAGCTACCCAGGCACACACACAGCCGCACCCGAGTACTTCACAGGTCTTTAAAAGACCATTTACTTGCTAACGAGGCTTTGTTGTGTTTTCACCCCTTCTTAGAGCCCCTGCATTTCCACTCTGCATATTGCTGGAAGAATCAGCCCCCCACCCCCGAAATTTTGAATAGCTCCCCCCCCCCCCCGAAATTTGGCTCTAGTTGCGCCTCTGCTCTGCCCCATGTAATGCGGATCTCCAGGGGGTTATGATCAGAGAAGGTCTTTGCTAGGTATGTGGCATGAGTAGGCTGTCCGGAAATCGGTTAAAACCGACTGTACCTGACAGTACCCTACCGGATGAAAATCAGCTGACCCGGTTTAAACCGAGTGTCACTGATTTTCATAGTTGTTTCGCCACTTGATGGAGCCAAAGCACTACAAATCATTGGCCTGCCTGTGGTGGCCTGGCATGGAGGTGTCAGGGGAAAACACTGCTTCTGCACATGGGGAGCCCATGTGTGAATGGCCCAAGGGCCAGAGCAACACCAGGCCCCCTGCCTGGCTCACATGGGGGGGGAGAGGTGCTGTTGTGGTCTGCCGTCTGTCTAACTGCGGCCGCACCCGAGTACTTCGCAGGTCTTTAAAAAGACCATTTACTTAACGAGGCTTTGTTGTTGTTAGGAGTGGGCGATAGGGGAAGAGGCGGCACGCTCAAGTTTCTTGCTTGTTTTTTTAAATGTGAGCGATTCCCCGTCTTCATTGAACTGAGGCAGAGTGTGGCTTACACAAAGCTGGTTCAGGCTTCTGCACCATCGAGTCCCTTGAAGAGATTCCCGACTACATTGGGGTACCTAACCCTCTGAGATTTAAATCATTGGTGTGCACCAGGAGTTGTCACTATAGGACACCTGTTATGTTATAGTACCATCATAGATTTGTAAAACTCCTCCTCTCTGGAAGAAACAGAGATGGTTAATAGAGAATTAGTTTCCCTAGCTAATACTGCCACTGGCACAGGATTCCCTGCGGCCCCTAGGGGGTCGGGCACTCAGCAACTGCTGCTATCTTTGGGCGACGAGCGTGGCTCAGGGTCCCTGTACTATGGGGCGCTTAAAAGAGAGAGTTGGGCAGACTATTCCGGCGAAGGAAGTCTGGAGGGGGAAATGTGTAGATGATATGAATGAGAGAGTGGAGGAAGCCTGCGCACTTACCCGGAGGGTGTCTTGAAATGCCAGGTTCAAATTGAAGCGTTTTAATTACTTGCATCACGTTTAGCGGACACCGATTAAATTGAGCAGAATGTATGCTGGCAGGACTGCGGACTGCCCAAGGTGTGGAGCGGTGGCGGCCTTCTTTCTACATGTGGCCTGTCAGTCCATCGGTGCAGGCATTCTGGACGGTGGTACAGGGGAGAGGGTGACATGGATTGATTAATGATAACCAAAAGACTGGTGGCAACAGGGTGGCTTGGTGGGAGACCTCCCTCCGTGGCCATATGGTGCAGGGATACATCTGAGTGGGCCGCGGCCGGGGAACAGCACATCCGGATGACTAGGCTGGACAAGAACGTGGGGGAGTGTCTGGGCAGGGTTATTGGAGGCTTTTCAGGAGAATGAGGAAGTAACAGGAGACCTGAATGGGTGAGTTTAGTCTGGAGAAGGGATAGTTGCAGGGGAAAGTACTTGGGGAGGTCAGGGGGTGGTTATGGAACTGTGGAGGTATTGGGTGCTGCTTGCTGGGAACGAGGAGTGACTTTGCGATTCAATGGGGGGTGCGCAGCATGGAGGAGTCCTCTTGGCAGTCTGTGACATATGAACAAGATGTCAAAATCTGTGACTTGATGTAGAGAAGGGGGGATGGGTGTACCTACGGTATGGGAAATGTTGGCAAAGATTAATATAGATGTGGAGTTGTTGATTATGTTCGTGCTGAACAGTTATGTACCAGTGAAAACAAAAACAATTTTTTTTAAGTACTACCACTGTCTCGGTAAAAAAAGAACTGTGGTAACTGCCACTTACTGGGCATGGTGGGTTACTTGTGGGCTGTGAGCCCTTAAAGGCACTCTCTTTTCATATCTGCAGAGTTGTAGCCTAAAAGTGTAATTTGTCCTATTCCTTCATCTTTTTCCTTTAAATTTACACATCTAATTCACGAATCTACATATAAATCATAACCTAGATACAGCAATCGGGAGTGGGGCCTGCAACCTAAAAGGCCAATCAAGAGTTTTGTGATGACAGAAAGAGGGCACTACTTGGCATCCAAGAGTTTTGGAACATAGTGAGCATTTGGAAATCTAGTTAATTCATGTCTTCATAATGATTTCAAGGCAGGTATTATGGGGGTGGTCTGTTATCAATGCAGAGATTCTCAAATCAAATGGATGGCGCCTAATGAAGGGAATAAAGCCCTATGGTAATGGGGTACTTTCATGGCCTCGCCACTGTGGTCCAGATCATATGATGGCAACTCAAGGAGCCCTAACTTGGCAGCATTGCCATACGTAAAATCCTGCAACTCCGTGTCACCTAATACATTGCTTTTTAGGGTTTTGCATTCACAAAGAGTACTACTTTGCTCAGTGTTATACCGTGCAATATCAAAACCAGGCTAGTACATGTGGCTCGTGTTTACAAATCTTGACTTCAGTGCCGAATTGCTATAACGGTCCCTGTGAGTTCCCAAACAAATTATAGCCCGGTAGCTCAGCAGCCAGGGCTATGCTGCAGAATCAATCTTTGCAAACCCTCCTAATCCTGCACAACACAGTCAAATCTCATACAAACAGCACCTCCATTCCCAGGGTAGGATCTTTCTGGGGGACTAGCGCCTACGCACACTGGGCTCATGAGCAGAACTGTCTCTTCTTCAGAGGGTGTAAGTAAGGTGAACCTCTCTTCCAAGTATCAATTCACTTTAATAACAATATAAATGGTAGCTTGTTTTATGTGGCACGTCATACCGCACTTCAGCCGTTTCTAAGAGCTGTACAGTACAGGGCTATAATTGAAGTACCCGTGTATTTCAGACCCTTCGCAGTCGCAATAGACCTCACACTCCATTCACTTCAGCAGCCACCTCAGTGTTATATAGCGGGAACTCGACCCGAAGTTATTGGGGCTATATGTGAGCTGGGGGGTGGGGCACCATATTTAGATATTGACTCTTATGGCACAGGCAGCCAATGATACCCATGCGTAAACAACGCAATATATGCGCAGTCAGCCATTCCTTTGAAAGACACCAAACGAAGTGCCAAACAGCGCTTCGCGCACACAACATGTATGAGGGCGCTATATCGATGATACAATGCAATGCAACACTCTCTGAGCAGGAGAGGGGTAGCGACTCTGGAACACAGACTGTAACTTCCAACTTGCTGAGTGACCAATTCACGCTTTCATTTAAACAAGCATTTGCAATGCAATAGGTCTCGCATTTACGCAAGTTTGAGCTATTGCCATTGCAAATAACAATGCCTTTTATTTTTTTGGGGGTTTTAAAACATAAATAAAAGGCGTTGTCATTTAGAATGCGAATAGCTTAAACTCGCATAAATGCGAGACCTATTGCATTGCAAATGCTTGTTAAATCTGAGCTGCAGAATCAAAGGACAATGGAAAGTATTTCATGACTGTATTAAGCTTCTGAAATGTAGAGCAGTATACAATTTCTGAAGAAAAATGTAAAATGCAATTATAAAAGCAGAGTGTTCCATAAACACCGGTAAAACACTGTGTCAGTTGTTTTTTATGGCGCAAACATGAGTAACCACTGAACAGCACTATTTTTTTGAGGTATTGTAATCACTGGAAAACTCTGAAAAAACACCACCAGAATTTTCCCCAAATAGAAACTGAAAACAGGAAAACCTAGGCATGAGTCACTTGTGCTGCGATATTGAGGGAGCATAGCATTCTATCGATCTGTGTGTGTAGTTGGTGGACTGGTGAGAAAGAGGAGTATTCCTTACTTGCTGGATTCAACATTCTCCATACATCCCCAGTGCCTACTCAGCAGTCTAGTGGCATAGGGCCTCAGCTTGCCTAATGCTTCCCGCTCCATTTAGTGGAGGGTGTGACCTATCTAGTGATATATCCATCACTGAGTTACAATCACCTCCCAGTAGCCACGGGTACATGTCCCATCCAGCCAACATTGTGCTCAGTCAACTAAAAAAATTGTCCTGATCCAAATTCCAGGCTTAGATGCTACCCAGTACCACTAGCGAGCCATCTAGCATTCCACGCAGCAGTATATATCCACCTTGGTCATCAGTGCATCGTTCCAGTTCAATAAATGGAACCCCATGTCTAATCCATATGATTGCCCCCCTTGCGAAGGCCGAGTAGTTAGTAGAGAAAATCTGTCCCCTCCATTTCTTGCGTACCTTCCCAGCTTCTGACTCAGTGAGGTGTGACTCTTGCAGGAACACTATCTGCGCCTTGCGTCTAAGTAGCTGCGCATGGACTCCGAGCCCCCGCACATTCCAGGTGATTAAATTATAAGAACCTAGCATAGTGGAGTTGTGATGCGTATAACAGTAGTGTAAATATTGCTCCCCCTAATTTGGAGCCAATTCCCTGCCGTGGGTATGAACCCCCAGATTCCCTTTGAAATAACAATACACGGCTCAGTCATTGAACTCTGCTGGGCCAAACAGAGAACTGAATCATACAAACTGTAGTGGAGACTGAGTTCCATGTACACACATTGCTATGTTAGCATAAGCGCCTTAGATGTAAAACGCAATCTTGCCACTTTGCTGCTTTTGAACACGACACTGCAGGTAGTTGTTATTGCAAGAAAAACTGCTTGCTTGCTTTTGCTTCACATGAGAACGGTCTGTTGTTCACATCCCTAGACGTGCACCGCGACCTTAGTCTGAACACTGTGTGCAGAAACCGTCAAGGTCAAATAACAATGTATGCTTGTGAATTCAGGTTGATCGGCCCACGCACTAGCCATAACACGCACACAGCTGCAAACTTCTGAAACTCGGGTGCCTTTAATATTGCATTTGCATGCATGATTAAGACACTTGGAGAAAACCTTTTCCAGACACAGAGCAGAGCTGATCCTGTGATGTGATTCACCTAAGCTGATATTTACGGTATGGGGTTCCCCATTCAAGCCTAGAGACCTTCTGTTAATTTCATAAAACTAGCTTACATCATGTTGCTTACAAACAAGTATTAGCTTTGTGAACTCTACGGAACCCGGGAAATATCTCATTACTCTCTGATTAATTAACCACCATGAGTGCTATATGAGAGAAAAGGGCAATGTCAGTCCATACAATCATATATTGATTATCAGCTGCTGCAGTATCTTGAACTGTAACATCTGTTACATTCTGCATATGCAGTTGCCCGCTCCACAAGCTCCAGCAAGCCCATGACATCTACAGTTGACATCTTGATAGTGCGTAAAAGTAAGAATACATTTGTTCGCAGGAAGCATTCATTGAGCATCATCTGCTCCTGCGGTCTAATGACTGAGATTGTGATCCATACCGGGTGATTCATCCCAGCAAATTGTCCGCTGTTTGAGGTGTCACCGATGGGAACAGTTTGATACTGCCCTCTGAGTCCGAATGAATGGTGCTGTCCTCGGATGAGTCCGTTGCGATCTTGAGATTGTCGTCTCTAAAGGAGTGCGCAGCTGCCAATGCCTCTTTCTTGCTAGTCTGAGCTCGCTCATATGTGGGGTTAAGGGTTTGCAGCATTTGCTCTCCTTTGGCAGTGTGATGGGACCTGTGGGCCTGAGTTCGTTTAGGGCTGTTGGGCAGGTTGCGAGATGTGGTGCCGGAGCTTGAAACTGGGTCCATCACGTCGATCAGTCACATGCCATCTTACCACATTTGGATGAAAGCACCAGTACAATGATGCTTTTCTCTGCCTGGAACTCTTTTATGTGATATTCCCATATGATGGTGCACAATTGCCAGACTTCAGAAGTAACACAAAGGACTTTTATCACTAAATTGGTGTTGACAATCCTTAAAATCAGCGCATTTTGAATATGGATCTGCAATTCTGGTCTGTGTGTAAGACAGGTTTAATTAAACATGTTTGACAATACATGCTGCAGGCATCCTGCAGTAATTGAGAAACCATTATTCACCCCTGCTGCGGTTGATCATGCCGTTAAACTCCTTGAGACAACCAAGACATTTTGGATGACAACACTAGAGTATATAGATCTTAACCACTGGGATTTTGCTTAGATAACTTCCATTCTGTGGTATTTCTACATTGTGTGTTCAGTTACAGAATAACCCTGACCATATGCAGATTATTAGCTCTGCTCCCAACATGCCTCTCAGCCTCAATTGCCAGTCACGTGTCTTCTGCATGGTATCACAGATTCACAGTGTCTTTTTTTTGGGTCTCATCAATGAGGGGGATTTTAGTCTCTAGGCACTGCAAACCACATATCAGCTCACACATGCTGCTAAAGGGGAGAGTCAATTAGGCTAGAATATCGAAGGATGGAAACCCTTAAACCAGCCATTAACCATTTAGAATTCCTCTGGGTGCACTGAATCACTCTAGCTCATCTGTGCCATTTCTCAATTCCATGTTTCTGGTTTTACCAATCCAGCCAATAATTTTGAGATTTTTCAACCCTTGTCTGTAACAGGGCTAATTAATGCACATGCTTCAGTGTCCATCAACATTGCATGGATAAAATAAGGCAACCATATTAAGAAAAGTTGATTCATTCTTAGGTTACTTCTTTGATCTTTAGATCTTTCATTTGGCAAAAAATGTAAATGTAGAAACCTGGAGCATGCATGAATTGGGTATTGCTAAGCCTCTTGATCTAAACAAGTAATTACGTTTTTTATAATACTGAATACAGACTAAAATATCTGAAAACAGAAGGCAGTGTAAAATATAATTTCTGTTCTAAGTGATAACTGTTTGTCTTTGAAAGATCTTTAGTTAAGAATTTCTGTCCGTTATAATTTTTCTATATTTTAGTACACATGGTTATGGACTTAGTTCAATTTTCAGTACACGCTTTACATGCATCTAGATTATTTTCATTATTATCTGTGCTTGAAAAATAGCTTTTGCATTGGGAGTTATCAGGATAAATTTGTTATTTTTGACTGCTCAGTGGCCGTATACCCTGTCCCCCTCCTATTAAATGCAATCTATTTTGTTATAGTATATATATATATACAGCATGTGTTGCTGTCCCATGTGTCTTTCTATTGAATTTATTCATTTGTGTATTAATTTTTCTGCATTTAGCGTTCTTCATACGGGTGTTTCAGAGCCAACATCTCATTTTCCATCTCTTTTTTTTTATTTTTATACAAATTGTTGTATATGTCCTTTTAAGAAAACTTTGCGGGGGGCATGCAGACAGTAGAGCTTGTGCTTATATGCACCTTTTTGGGATATATGTAATCTTGTTAAAGACTGACCGAAGAGCCTGCAATGCCATTTTAATGTATAGTGTACTTTTGCCGTAGTTTTGTGGAAAGCGTAAAGAAGTTTCCTAATTTTTCTTTAAGGCCTCTGATGTTCATTTTGAATAGTATGCATTGCTTCCAGGCTACTATCCATGGGTATTGCCCGTTCATTATGGAGTATGGTTTGAATAATCACACATTTATTGGTTTCATAGCAGCAGTTGTGACAGTTGAAGGCAAGCTCAGATTATAGTGTCATCAGAACTACATTTGCATGGAGATTCAGATAGCACCTACAGACTACATATGGTTTGAATAATCACACATTTATTGGTTTCATAGCAGCAGTGTGACAGTAGTTGAAGGCAAGCTCAGATTATAGTGTCATCAGAACTACATTTGCATGGAGATTCAGATAGCACCTACAGACTACATAGCTCACAGGCACTCTGTATCTGCTTGTGTGCGTTTGTGAATGCAAAACCAGAGTACATGGTGCCTGTCTTTATAAGTCATTGATACTGGGGGGCGGGGGTTGCCTGGCCGTAAGATGGTCGCTCCGTAATCGAGCTCTGCCAGCCACCGGCCCTATCCGACCGGATTTAGCAGCTTCAGATGCCAAACCTGACACCGGGCGGACGATGCCCATTACTTGCTGATCCCGTGACTGTGCCCATGTAGCGGTGTGCCTGAACACTGCCAGAGTATGGGCCAGAGAAGTGCACGCCGGCTTGCGGCCTATCTGCGTGGCCGATGGGAGTGACGACCTACGCCGCAACGGCTCACCGTGGCTGATATCTGTGAAGTGTGCAGCGCGGGCCCTGCTCGGTGTGGCCCCCGGCTGGAGGACTGCGGTGCTGCGATTTACAGCAGGGGTGTCCCTGAAGATCAGCTGCTGTGCGGTGAGCTCTGCTGCCCGGCCGATAGCGTTGCGCGGCCCGACCTGGGCTGGAGGGTGCTGGAGGCTGGGTCGTGCTGCTTGGCCTTGGCCCCTGGCCTTACTATCACTCTGACTTTCTATTGCTGACTTAGGCACCCCCGTACCTAGTGGACTCGCCGACTGGTGCTGCCGACTGGCCCCTCCTCGCCCCTTCTCGTGTGGCCCGTCCTGATAAGCGTCCCTTCCTGCTGTGGGGTTACGACACAATTGTCCTTGCCTAGTACATGGAGGGATAGGAGGTAGCCCCATTCCTGTGCAGACTGCCGCTGCTCACCTTGGTGTACTGCTGCTCTGGCCTGGCGTGGCTGCTGTGTGGTGGTGACGCGCACCTGGCCTGCAAACTTCTGGTGACTAGGCCCTGTGCACAAGTGCCTGGGGAGCTTGTGTGTTTACGGTGTCGAGATGCGCAAACCTGATAAGACACAGCCAAAGATCCACTTCGAGCAGCGCAAGTCTAGGCGCTGCGAGGACGCGGCGGAGTCCATGATGTCTGAGCCTGATAAGCCAGCGGATGATCCTATCGGTGATATTAAACAGATCATAGCGTCCATGCAGCAAGGTCTGTTGGCCATTGAATCCAAAATCTATACTTTGGCCTATAGAATGGATAGAATTTCGGAGAGGGTCGACAAACACTCAGAGCGCCTCGACATGGCGGCACGCTGGATCGCTGAGACAGAGGAGGCCCAGTCTAATTCTAGCAACGCCCACAGGAGTATGGAGAGGGCCTTGGCTGCCATGCAGGCCAGAGCCGAGGACTTAGAAGCCAGATCACAGCGCAGCAATCTCCGCATTACGGGCCTGGCTGAATCTACAGCGACGGGCAATATGGAGTCCTTCGTTGAGAAATTGTTACGACAGTGTTGGGTGCTGATACCTTCTCCTCTATGTTTTGTCGTAGAGAGGGCGCACCGCTCGTTGGGCCCCAGACCCCAGCCAGGTGCCCCTCCGCGGCCCATCATTGCCATACTTTTGAACTACTGCGACCGGGATGCCGCGCTACGAAAGGCAAGAGAACTTGGCAGCTTACAATATGAGGGGGCTTCTATCTCTTTATTTCTTGACTTCACTTTTAAAGTTCAAGAGGCCAGGAGGCAATTTGCTTCTCTGAAAAGTAAGTTGCGAGACCAGAAGATAGGGTATGTTATGCTGTATTCGGCACGTCCAAGGGTGTTGTTTGATGGTAAGGCCAAGATATTTTCGGACCCACAGTCCCTACAGAAGGCTCTCAAAGACTGGGAAAAGTCCGGTAAGCGTGGTAAGGGACAGAATAGCACTCCCAGTGCGGATGGTGGTAATGGCAGCCTGGATGATAATGACTGCGGAGCGGAAGTTAGGCATAATATGTTCCGCTGCTTCGATGTGTCCACTATTGTTATGCTGGGTTACATACGGAGTGCATTGTCGTTGAATCTGATGTTAGTACTCTGTGCAGCTTGCTGGGTTTCCTTTGGCCTGGCTCAATTAGTTTGTGACCGATTGCCGTTTTCTACTTGTCTGTGGTTTCTTGAGCTACTATATGTGGGGCGTCCTGCCTGTTGCTCTGGCAATGGACACTCACACTATTTGGGTGTTTCCTAATTGTCATTGTTTGTTGTAACTGAAGCTTTATGATTGATGTTCGGTGGCGGGCGGAGGGAGACTCGTTCGACATTGCTGGGTAAAATTCACCCCTATGCGTTACACGCTGTTTTTCTCTACATTTCCAGGGGTTTATTGTTGCATCTGTGCAGTATATTTGCAATCTTTGAATGTTTTGCTGCGGTAGGGAGGGCTGAAGCTCACCTTTGCTTAGTTTGGGTGTGGGGTGGAATGGGAATTTCTGTTGTATTTCTTTATTTGCAGATCACGCATTTTTATCTGTCCATTATGAGCAGGGTCCAATACGAGGCATTACAGGATGGCAATTTTACTGGCAATTTTTCACTACATATCAGGTCGACACCCTAGAATGGGCCATATTGAGAGTCTGAGCCTCATGACATGGAATGTCGGGGGCCTAAATGATCATAGAAAGGTGCGTAAGATCATAGCTTACTTGAAGTGTAGGGAGATAGACATTGGTTTGCTTCAAGAAACGCACCTTCCCCCTGGATGTGCGTTACTCACTGGTAGTAAGCTATCAGGGGCTTTTCATGCTGCTTGTTTCACGTCCCACTCTAGAGGGACGTGACATGGGTCAATCCTAAATCGGTGTTTCAATTAGAACATTGCGAGACTGACCTGGCTGGCAGGTACGTCATATCCAGATGTTATAACACAGAGCTGAATTTCCTTGTTAATTCCTATGGCCCGAATTATGATGATCCACAGTTCTACCAGTCCATCTTTACACTTCTCAAAGACCGTCATCCTTTGTCATTGTATTGGGGAGGTGATTTTAATTGTGTCTTAGATCCAGCTCTTGACCGCTCGAGAGCCCCCCTCGACCCATGTCTGCTTCTGCTAAGGCCATTGCTGATATAGCCCTACAGCTGCAACTGATAGATGTATGGAGAGCTAGATCCAGTGTTAGGGGCGGATTTACACACTACTCGGCGCACTACGATATTCACACATGCATAGACTACTGGCTTATTTCACAGCACTGCTAGGCTATACGAAGCCCCTTCGGAAGAATGTTCGGAAGCTGGTAGCTATAGGTCTTCTTCCAGCAAAACGTAGACTTGCCATGAGATGGATGCTTGGTCCTGTACCTACTATTACAGAGTGGGAAAACAATATGGTATATTGTAATACCCAATCAGATGTCTGCAACAAATGGCTTCCACCACGCTGCCGTCCGAAGGGTTTCTGGGGTCTATTTACACAATACCAATTAGCACGACAAACTACTGATGTTGACCAGGAATGATGCTCTTTGAGCTGCTACTATTGATCATTGTGAATGCCTCCTCAGTAAACTGTGGATATGTTAATATTGTCTCCAGTTGGTTAGGACATGCCTCCTAGACCGTTTCTCTGTAACTGCCAGTAAAATGTAAAATCGTTGTATATTAGGCTGCTTCTATGTACTTTTATATATGCCTCTGTATTCATAGGTGTATTCTTTCAATGGGGATTCTGGATTTTGTGATCTGCCTTTTTCTGTTGCTTTGATTGTCTTTTTTCTTTGTTTAAAAATCATAAAAACATTTTTTTTTAAAGAAATCCGTGATACTGAGGAAGGTTGTGATTGAAGGCCTGAGCTTTGCATCTTCTTTTGGACTACTCCATTCTGCCTGGTTCCCCTGGTCTGCATGGAGGTGGTCATTAGGGAGATAAAGAACAGTCTTCCGCCCAGAGCAGATACTTGTCTGCACACTGGTCTTACTGGAGAGCCTGGAAAGGTTTGTCGCCACTACTGAACGGGATAGTGGAGGCCACTGATCCCTTGTGACTTAAACCAGTTACTGCTTTGCCGATTACTCTGGTGAGCGCAGCTGTAGACTTGGGTGGGATTTTGAGAGCAGCCCACTACTCACCATAACTTTGCCCCTTGCTTTATCTTGTGTTGGGACTCATTAGGACACCAGGAGGAGAGAAACCAGCTGGGAACTTGTAAGAGGGGGTTGAGGGGTCACCCTTCCCCGGAACGTAAGGACCAGGATACAGTAGTAAGGTAAGACTTTTATTGAACGGGGGTCCAGTTTAAGGAAAGAATCAGACCACCAAGGCAACAGTCTAGGATGAAGACGGAGTACTCTGGAATCTCAACAGTCCTGTCTGGTCGTTCTTGGTCACAGCTCGGTACTCTTCTGGCTTGAGGCTGACAAGGGCCCAGAGGTGTCTCTCGGATAGAAAGAAAACAAAACCCGGTGTTAAATCCAATGTCGGGATTCCCGATGGTGAAAGGAGGGGGAGGGGAAGTGACGGAATCACCAGGGAACCTTTACCGTGCAACAATATGGTTGTGCAGGGGAGGTGTGCTCTTTTGACAGTGTGAAAAGCCCACCCAAGCGCCCTCTGACTACCGTCACCCACCCCTACCGGTTCCCTCCCTGTGAGAAAACGAGTCCCCTTAATCGGGCTCGTACCTTGTGGTGCCACACTTCTCCAGAAGTGTGGCGGGGCGGAGCGTGGTCTCGTTGGCCTCCTGGCTTGTTCGTCTCCTGGGACGCCAACGTCTCCGGATCGTCTCTCCTTGCCTGCTCCGACGGCTCTGCTCCGGATACCTTCGTCTCCTGGTTCACGAACACTCCTGCAACTGCTTCTTCCGGCTTCTCATCTCGGGTCTGTGTCGCGCCGTGTTCGTCCTGACGTCGTTCTTTCAATGGCAACAGGACATCTGATTGGAGGACGGCCGGTGATGTCAGAGGCGGCGTCTCCTCCTCCGGGAATGGCCTGTCCTTCTTAAAGGGACCACGGCTATCCTGCAAGCGGGGCGGAAACGAACAGGAATGAAAGTCCTCCCCCGGCTCGTGGCAGGCAGGGACCCCCTGACACATCCCTCCCCCGAGATTTCCCCGATCGGGGGAAAAGGGGAATCGAGACAAATAATCCGCATTCCCCTGCTCCAGTCCTTTCCGATGCCGAACCTCGATCTGAAAGGGTTGCAGAGCCAAGAACCATCGAAGAATGCGATCATTGTGACCTCGGTTTCTTTGTAGCCAGGTTAACTGGGCATGGTCCTTATACAAAATAAACGGTCGTCCCTCCAGATAATACCTGAGTTTGTCCACTCCCCAACGAACTGCCAAGCACTCTTTTTCGATAGTGGAGTAAGCCACTTCCCTGGGGAACAGTTTACGACTGATGAAGAGTATCGGTCTTTCCGATCCCTCTGAATCCTCCTGGGAGAGGACCGCCCCAATACCCACCCCTGAGGCATCCGTCTGTAGGATAAAGGGTTTCGAGAAATCAGGGGTGATCAACACGGGTGCAGAGGTGAGGATGGTTTTCAATGCCTCGAATGCACGAGTCTCTCTGGGAGTAGGAGCAGGTAGTCTAGGTGACGACTGAGTTTTCTTTAAAAGGTCTGTAAGAGGACCAGCCAAGTCAGCAAATTGAGCAATAAACCTCCTATAATAGCCCACTAGGCCCAGAAAAGCTCGTAGGTCTCTTTTGGTCTTAGGATAGGGAACTTCAAGGATAGCCTTGACTTTTTCGAGCTGTGGTTCTATCCTACCATTTCCCAAGACGTATCCTAGATACTTCACCTTTCTGAAGGCTACTCTAGTTTTTTTAGCATTTATGTGAAAGCCTGTTGTTCTTAAACTGCTGAGTATGTTTTTCAGATGTGTTATATGGTCCTTCCACGTTTTACTGTAGACGACAATATCGTCTAAGTACGCAGAAGAATAGAGAGTATGGGACGACAATACCGTATCCATGGCTCTTTGAAACGTTGCCGGAGCACCGTGCAGTCCAAATGGTAGGACTGTAAACTGATAATGGCCAGAGGGGGTAGAGAAAGCGGTTTTCTCTTGATCCTCAGGGTTAAGGGGAATCTGCCAATACCCCTTGGTGAGGTCTATAGTGGTGATATAACGAGCCTCCCCAAGGCGTTCTAGCAATTCGTCTACCCTAGGAAGGGGGTATGCATCTTGTTTGGACACCCTATTCACTGCTCTGAAGTCAATACAAAATCGAATACTGCCATCCGGTTTGGGGACGAGGACAACTGGAGAACACCAGTTGCTGCGGGAGGGTACTATCACACCAGAGCGTAACATTTGATTCACCTCTTCTTGGAAGGCCTGCCTCCTAGCTTCGGGGACACGGTAGGGTTTTTGTTTGACCACCGTCCCCGGAGACGTAGGGATGGAGTGCATTGCTATGTTGGTTTTCCCTGGCTGATCAGAAAAGACGTCTGCATACTGGAGAAGAAGGGCTAGTATTTCTTCCCGTTGGTCCAGGGATAGGTCAGAGTTGATAGGGGTGTCGTACACGATATGTTCGGCTAAGGTAAGAGAATTGACCGCTTGAGGAGGTGTTCCCAGCCATTTTTTCAACAAGTTTATATGGCACATTTGTGTTTTGTTACCTTGGACTTGTAAGATATATGTGGTTTTACCGATTTTCCTAACGATTTTAAAAGGGCCCTTCCATTCTTTCCTCATTTTATGTGTTGACGAGGGCAGCAGAACCAAGGCCCACTCCCCAACATCCATCTCTCTCCACTTCTTGCCTCTGTCATAAAACGTTTTTTGTTTTGTCTGGGCTATGGCTAGGTGCTCATGTGCCATAGTCCTCAGTTTGTGTAACCGGGTTTGGAGCTGTCGGGTGTAATCTAGCAAGGCTTCTGCTTCTTGTACTCCTTCCTTTTCCCAGCTTTCTTTTGTTATTTCCAATAGGGTTCTTGGGGTTCTGCCAAACAACAACTCGAAAGGAGATGTGCCTAAGCTGGCTTGTTTTTGGCTCCTAAGGACAAAAAGAGCTAATGGTAACAGTTGGTCCCAATTTTTACCATCCCCAGAGAGGAGCTTCTTCAGGGTGAGTTTTAAGCTACCATTATACCTTTCGACCAAACCATCCGTCTGGGGATGGTAAACAGACGTTTTTATGTGAGTTATTTGGAGTTGTTTACAGACCTGTGTCATTAAGCGGGAGACAAAAGGCGTTCCTTGGTCAGTAATGATTTCGCGAGGAAAACCCATCCTAGCGAACACCTCAACGAGTTTTTGGGCGATGGCTGTTGATGTAGCCGCCCGGAGTGGAAAAGCCTCGGGGTAGCGAGTGGCATAGTCTACTAAGACCAGGGCATACTGGTGGCCCCTAGCCGACTTAGGTAAGGGACCGATAAGGTCCATGCCTATTCTATCAAACTGGTTGCCTATGATCGGTAACGGGTTCAAAGGTACCGGAGGTGGAACATAGGGGTTTCTACGTTGGCATATCTGACACTCTTGACAGTATCGTTGTATTTGTGCGTAAATCCCTGGCCAAAAGAAGTGTTGCAAAATGGCCTGCCCGGTTTTTTCCACCCCTGAGTGTCCTGCCAGTAAGTGTGCATGTGCAAAGAATAAAATCTGGTCCCTAAAGGCAACCGGTACCAGGAGTTGGGGCACTGCATCTGACTTGGCCAGCCGATATAACAACTCGTTTTTTTCAATGAAGGTGGGATACGTGGTTGTTACAGGATCCTGACCTGAACGGGCGATGTGCCAAGCATTAGTAAGGGAGGAGTCATTTAGTTGGGCTGTTCGAAAATGGGTATCCCTGGCCCATGGTTCAGAAGCAAGAAGAGTGGGGCGGGGAGTGTTTTGCAAAGCCTCAGACATGAGAGCGACGAAGCCCGGATTGTCGGTACCTATGATCACAGGTTCTGGTAAAGTAGGCAAAACCCCAACGACTACTTCGGTTCTGGTGCCTGAGGCCGTGCAAATGACGATTTTGGCTATGGGATACACCCTGACATCACCATGTACGCATTTTATGTGTACCCGTTTCCCTTGTATGAGGCATGAGGGGGGGACCAGTTCTTTTCTAACCACCGAGTGCCTGCATCCCGAGTCAAGTAAGGCGCGAACCACTTTCCCATATACAGTTACACTCACATAGAAGACCTGGCCTGTTTCTTGGGCGTACAAAAGTGAGTAGGGAGCATAGCTCACATCCATAGGTTCTTCTTCCTTTTCCTTTCGTTTTCGGCAATACCGGGAGATGTGTCCCCACTCCCCACAGTCATAGCATTGTGGACCGGAGTTGGGTTGAAAGTCTGGTTTTAGGGGTCGTGGTCGGTAAGGCTCTACAGGGGGCTTTGTAAGTTTCTTTTCGGGTTTTCCCGGGATGGCCTTATTGGTTTTCTCTATTTCTCTTATAGGGGGTCGTCCCTGGGCCCTCGCATAAGACGTAGCCATCTCAACAGCATGGTCAAGGGTTAAGCCTGCATGTTGTTTCAGCCACCGTTGTGTCCCATACGGTAATGCTTCCAAAAACTGTTCCAGATATATTTTCTCCATTACTTCTTCCATATTACCTTCCTGGGGTTTGAGCCAGAGGTCGGCGGCTGCCTTCAACTTGAAGAACAAAGTCTTTGGAAGATCACCTGGGGAGCCGCGTTCTTGGCGAAACTTGAGGCGATGGGTCTCTTCATCCACCCCTAGCCGGTCGAGTATATACTGTTTCACCAAAGCGTACTCGGAAGTACCATCCTTATTCACTATCTGATAAGTGGCTTGCGCCTCCCCTGTTAAAAGAGGGGCAAGATAAAAAGGCCACCGCTCACCGGGCCAAGCGCTGGCCCTAGCGGCCCTTTCGAAATTCAAAAAGAAAGCCAAAGGATCATCCCCTTGAGTGAACTTTTGTAACAGGACTACCGTTCCTGGGAGAGGGGCACTGGTTCTCCCTTGTCCTAGCGCTGCCACAAGTTGGTTTTGACCCTCTGCCAGCTTCAAAAGGCTAGCAGCCTGTGTCTGTATGGCAGAAGTAAACGCTGTGCGGTCGGCTTCCGCTGAGTGGCTGTTTGTCCGATCGCCCATTCGAGTTTTTCCTGTCCTTCCTTCATTTGTTGGATAATGGTTTCCATCTTGTATCAGAGGACGGTCTTAACCTCCTATCTGGCTCGCCACTTGTAAGAGGGGGGTTGAGGGGTCACCCTTCCCTGGAACGTAAGGACCAGGATACAGTAGTAAGGTAAGACTTTTATTGAACGGGGGTCCAGTTTAAGGAAAGAATCAGACCACCAAGGCAACAGTCTAGGATGAAGACGGAGTACTCGGGAATCTCAACAGTCCTGTCTGGTCGTTCTTGGTCACAGCTCGGTACTCTTCTGGCTTGAGGCCGACAAGGGCCCAGAGGTGTCTCTCGGATAGAAAGAAAACAAAACCCGGGGTTAAATCCAATGTCGGGATTCCCGATGGTGAAAGGAGGGGGAGGGGAAGTGACGGGATCACCAGGGAACCTTTACCGTGCAACAATATGGTTGTGCAGGGGAGGTGTGCTCTTTTGACAGTGTGAAAAGCCCACCCAAGCGCCCTCTGACTACCGTCACCCACCCCTACCGGTTCCCTCCCTGTGAGAAAACGAGTCCCCTTAATCGGGCTCGTACCTTGTGGTGCCACACTTCTCCAGAAGTGTGGCGGGGCGGAGCGTGGTCTCGTTGGCCTCCTGGCTTGTTCGTCTCCTGGGACGCCAACGTCTCCGGATCGTCTCTCCTCGCCTGCTCCGACGGCTCTGCTCCGGATACCTTCGTCTCCTGGTTCACGAACACTCCTGCAACTGCTTCTTCCGGCTTCTCATCTCGGGCTGTGTCGCGCCGTGTTCGTCCTGACGTCGTTCTTTCAATGGCAACAGGACATCTGATTGGAGGACGGCCGGTGATGTCAGAGGCGGCGTCTCCTCCTCCGGGAAT
This sequence comes from Triturus cristatus, assembly GCF_964204655.1. Classification (NCBI taxonomy): domain Eukaryota; kingdom Metazoa; phylum Chordata; class Amphibia; order Caudata; family Salamandridae; genus Triturus; species Triturus cristatus. Next base: position 1,088,436,566 of record NC_140582.1, on the reverse strand, counting down.
GGCCTGTCCTTCTTAAAGGGACCACGGCTGTCCTGCAAGCGGGGCGGAAACGAACAGGAATGAAAGTCCTCCCCCGGCTTGTGGCAGGCAGGGACCCCCTGACAGAACTGAACACCATGACAACAAATGCATGAGGAATGTCAACAGGGGAAGGGGCCTCTTTAAAGCAGGCATGTCCAGTTTTCCATGTTAGCAGTATGAAGGGGACTATGAACTGGGAAGAAACCCCTTGGAGACACACCATTAAGAAACTGGGATGGAGTTAAAAGGGAAGGATAAACCTTGGTAGGACCCTATAAAATCCAGGTCTTCCTACCAGTTAGTTTTTCTTTGTCTTTTTAAAAATGTTTTAGTTATTGAGGTCAGCAAAAAAGAATACAGATTTACACAGCATAGCTACCAATACTACACAATTTTCATATTACAGTGGCATTTCACGTATTGACATGTACATCCTACTCTGTTGTCTTTTTAAAGTATATTACCCAGCTACATCCTGGGAACTAATCACGACCTGTCCCATGTGTCCTCAGCCTACATTTTTTATGCTCCACCACACCCTTTTTCCACAGATCCCTTCTCCTCTGTTCCATAGAAACCCCGCATTTAAATGTTACTAATTTGCTGTATTATACAGTCATTCGTCAGTTTGTGTGGATCGGAGGTATTGTACAAGTAGTTCCCAAAAATCTCTAGGTCTAGAGGCCTGCGGCAATTTTCTGCATATGTCTCCAGTGTCTCGTTGCAATACGTCATGTCTGCGACCCAGTACTGGTATCTCAGCAGGCGCCTGCTCCCCCAATGAAGGGCTATGCGTCTCTTGGCTAGCAATAGTTGCCACAGCCAGAAACTTACGCCTCCGGACCTGCCGGATCTTGTACAATCCCAACAGGCAAACTAACGGCTCATTGGGTATCTGCTCCGACTGCATTAGAGCTAGTGCGTCAGTCACCTCTTTCCAGTATGATTGAAGCTGGGGGCATGCCCACGCCATGTGCTGGAAATCCGCACCAGTGGAGCCGCATCTTTTGCATTTGTCATCTATTCGTAACCCATATTTGTGCAGTTTCGCCGGTGTGTACTATACTTGATGTATACATTTGAAGTGAATAATGCGCAAGTTGCAGTTCGGTGTAAGCATCTGCATCTGCACTCAACCATAGTCCCAGTCCTCTTTAGTGATAGAATTGCCAATTACCTCCTCCCATCTCTGTAGCATTTTATTTTGTGCACGGACCTGTTCACTCTGGGCCGCATTATACAGGCGTGTTACTAAGCGTTGGCGTGTAGGTGACGTCAACAGGATCTGCAGTGCATTAAGTGTCTGCGGTTCGCCTGGAAATGAAGGGTGTAGTTCCCTCACTGCCATACGCAGGCGCAAGTATGCGAATGTATTTAAAGTTGTGCAGTGTGCGCTAAGGGAGACATCAGACTGCGATATGAATTGACCATGAGGGAATATATTACTCCTAGTGCTTGGGCCCATTTCCCCCAGTAAGGACAGCATGTTCTTTTCTTGCATTACCGTTAATTGCGGGTGGTGGGACATGGGCAACGCTGGTGCGTATACTGGACTTTCTACCAGTTGGTTAGAAGACTGCTGTTCTCTTGCAAATTACGTTCTATCTTTTTAGGCAGGTGGGGTATCCGCAAGCAACAGGCGAGGTTGTGGAAATTCTATGTTTCTGCTAAGGGGGAAGACTGCTGTTCTGTAAGATGCTCTTATAGATGACCTTTCATCCATTCAGGACCTTCAAAGTTACCCTCCAGAGATGGACTAATTGGATAACAATAAGGAACAAGCTTCTCCTTTATAAGACTGGAAGTACAAAAGTAGAAAATACCTAAAATCCAACGAAAAATAAAAGTTATGGAAGAGGCATTAAATAGTGTCCCAAGACTGAATACTGTTATAACAGTTAGTTGTATTAGACCTGCTTAATTGCTCCAGTGCCCCCTTGGCAATCAGGAGTCTGTAACAAGTAATGGCCCTCTCTTCTCCATTTGGTTTTGAAAAGACTAGCGATAGTTTACCCAATATAACGCTAAGGAAGAGTACTCCTATGCAGGATGGAGCCACCGTGTCCACATGCATGAGAGTGGTGAAGAGTGTCCACTGCTTGATAGTTGTTCATTCAGATAACATGGTTAAATTAATCTGACCAGCAAGATCCAGTATATGATTGAGGATTCCCTGAGTGCCTAAATGCTCAGCATGTGTGAAGCTTCTGATTTGGAAATGTGTAGATCCTGCTTCATCATATTTCCACTGAATTTGGTCTGTCGAGGTGCATAGTTTGTTGCTTTTTTCTGTGGAGGTACGTCTAGGGTTTATGAGAGTAGTGATTATAGTGGTTTGTTGGATGAAAGGTTAAGGAATGGGGATAACAGTAGATTTGGGGTAATGGTGGAATCACTCGACAACTCCAGGACAAAAATAGTGAAACAAGACGTAAGGACAATCTCCCTAGGCTTACCTGCCCCCCTGCTAAGACGCCTTTATGCAGTGTCACTAGAGGTTGTGCCTATGAGAAGGAGCTGCGTACATGACGGCTGGCCAGTTGGAGTCCTCAGCTGTGGAAACTGATACAATGAATGGAAAATATGCAGTTAAATGATTTAGAGCAGGGATCTTCCAGGGAACCTTTCGTAGGCACTGAGCAACATATTGTAATTGTAAATTATATTTATATAGCGCTTACTACCCCTGACAAGGTGTTAAAGGGCTACTCTGGAATCCAATATTAGAGGTTAATCATTAGTAAATTAGAAATAGATGTTTTGTATGCTTGATGTATTAATTGTGTTAGGTTGTGCTCTTAAGTTCGTGTGTGTTTAGGAGATTTTAGAGAAGGGATAGAACGATGGGAATTGATTTGAAAGGGGGGGGGGGAGTTAGAAAGTTTTTTTTGGTACGTAGTTGTGTGTATTAGTTGGGGTGATGTGTAACAAAGGAGGGGGAGGGGTGTTGGGGAGTTCACAGTAGTCTGGCAGGTTTGGGATGAGTCGGAGAGAGGAGGGATGGGACAAGGTTGAAAGGAGGACTTTTTATTACACAAAATGAAATTAACTCATACATACATATAGGCTCATGACACTTGGTAAAGTTTTATTGGCTGGAGAAAACTCCTCTATATGAATACCAATATTTGCATTGAAGCAGCACTATTTACTTGGTGTGATGTGCACATTTATTTTGTGGTGAGGTATGCACATTTTTCCATGACATTTCTTAAGGGTTTTCATAGAAGCAGCAATCATGACATGGTGTGATATACCCACGTATCTTGTAGTGTAATATACAATTGTTCCCTTCTATAAATGTATCTGCTTATAATGGGAAGTATAGTTCAATGTACAATGACACATTTTCCTTTAGTAGTGCTGCGCATCATAAGTACTCATGTATACTCCATTCTTCTTATTCCTAAACATGAGAAGCAAAGTTAGAAAGAACTGCCTCCTTGATTGGTCATTTAAAATGAGAGATGTAAAAGGTAGACTGCCTATTAAAAAAATATATAACACACAAAAAAGGAGGGATAGATTTTAAAGGACAAAATTAAAATAGACCACTATCACTGAAAATCTGAGTGGTGGACTAGAATTTTAGCCATTCGCCTACAACAGCGATAAAGAGGTAGGTCCTACATTTCAGCCATATCTTCAATACAACAATAAAAAGTATTGGAAATGCAATAGGTCTCGCATTTGTTTGATTTAGAACTATTTGCATTGTAAAGGTCAATGTGTTTTACCTATGTGCTATGGAGTGTATTTATTTGATTTGTAGTGGAATTATGTGGGGTGGATTGGATTAGTTATTTGTGGAATTGTGTGGCGTAGAATAGTGTGATGTGGATTTGTGTAGTGGGATTATGTGGCATGGTGTGCTGTGGAATTATGTGGATAGTAATTATGTTATATTGAGTGTACTGAAATTATGTGCAGTGGTATTGTGGGTTATGGAATATAATTATGTGGGGTCGTATTTTGTGTTGTGGAGTGGTTATCTTTACAGCAAAACAAAGGATGTAATTACATATGAAACATTAACCTACAAAACACACATCTGCACAATCCAGCCCATCCCTAAAATAAGACACCACCTATAAACAAGTCCATATCTCCCCTGCCTTACAACATAAGGCCTATACAATTAAGTTTGGTTCTGAGCAATGGTGACCCACAAAAGCAACAAACAGCACTGAATGTTCTGCCTAAGGTGCCTTTAAATTTATACAATTACGAAGAGTACTTTTTTAAAAAAAAACTGCTACGTTAAGTGCAACCATTGTGGTTCTTTCTGAATTTGACCTAGGGGCAGATTGTACTGCAATAGAGCATCTTAGTGCAATGTGCACTAGTATATGGGATGATGAAAATGCTTTGTGGACATTGTCACGCTACCCATGATTGAGTTAATGCTCCTTTGTAGTTTAAAAAAACCGTCAAAGATTGAACTACTCTGATGATCTATACATAACCTCAAATCAGAGAAATGTATGTAGAGGGAAGCAGAGTTCAGAGCTACAAGGTGCAAACTGATGATCAACGATCCAATGTTGATCATTTTAAATAAGAACACTTTTACATTAAACTTCTCTTGAAGAGGTTCCCTGCTTTCCCTGCCTTGGCATAAACTTTTAGTACAAGGTAATTGGAGACAGTACCTGAACCACCGAGGAAATGTGACATCCCAGAAAACTGGGTGCACCCCACTTTGCTGGTCATAAAGGTGGTCATGTGATCTGCCACTGTGCAAGCCGCAGTGCCAAATCACTGCTCCCATATGATGAACAGTTTGAGCTTGGTAATGCCTCTCATTTATCGTGCTGTGAGCTAGAATTTGTTTTAAACAACTACAATTGGCATCGAGTACACCAAGGCTTCTCTATCTCGGTTTAATGGCTAATGGGTCCACAGCAAGAATGTGGCCATCACTCTATGGGGCAAGACTGTAGTACCGCAGACCTCGAGATATTCAGGGAGGTTTTCGTAGGTTGTACTGTCCATGGCCAGCTGTGGATATTTGAGAGAGGGGATAAATATAGGAGGTAAAACTGGGACAAGAGATTGGCGAAAGGGGCCTTGAGATATATGCAATGCCTCCAAACGTACACCTGTGCACCAAGCAGGGGTGGACACCATGAGCCCCGGTCTATAACCTATCAGGATGCACAGAAAACCAAGCATTAACACAACAAAGTAATATAGGGCAACACATACAGTAAAATATGGCATCACTAATTAAGACATGTGCTCTGTTCTCTTGCCGGGTGTTTTATGTATAACATTGCAACAAGAAACCATGGTGTACCTATACATTCTGGCCACTCTGAGTCCCCCCCAGCTGTGTGCCTATCTCTCCCATTCCTTGACCGCTTCCTGTCTTAGACTCATCTTTGTGGCGTCTCACTCTAAGAGGCCACTGTACTTTTACACTTGTTTGGCTTACACCATGGGGCCATACGTGTGCACAAATATAAACAGTGCAGGCAAATTTATGAATTAGGCTGTGCTGTCGAAATTGTACTACAGTATGCCGGATTTAAGAAGGTGGTGCACGAACTGTGGATGAAACGGAGGACAGAGCCCAAGCGTCTCATGTAAGTAAACGTAGCCAAAACAGAACCGGACACAAGTTAAAAACAGAGAGAAGGCACGTACAGCGGGGGGGGGGGGGGGCACAGGAAGAAAATAGTGCTCATGAAACGAAGTAAGGGGGCCAGTAGCCATGGAAGGATACAAATGACGACATGGCCGTCGTAAGGAGGGACTGGCAGCCTATAAACCAATCGGAAGGGAGGATTTACAAAGGACAAACACACAAGCCATTGAAAAAGTGGGCAGGGGAGTGGGCTGGGCTCCCCTCACGTAGTTAATTACCACAGATCATCCCCAGAGCAGCGCTTGTGCGCTGGCTCAGGGCTCGACCTAATCAACCAATAATAAGAAATGCTCATTTGCAAGGCCCATGCCTGACTCATTTCTTTAGTGAAAACATTTCAAATCCCAAAGCAACCCTTCAAAATATTCAGGCACAAATTCTAGTACAGTGGGCGCTAGGGAAGGTTCACGCCCGGTCAGCATTTGTAAGGCAGAACACCCACCACCTCTTTGCAGATTTTATAGTCTCTTAGCCAAGGCAATGGCTTTGATATGTGTTCCGCGTTTCATTGTGAAGTACTTGGAAATGCATGAATGGTTAAATGTGTTTCACTCTGTATTTACATTACAAATGTGTAGGACTTTGTGCTAAAAAATAAAGTATTCTGGGCTTTCCTATACTGAAGGGGGGGGGGGGAGAGGGGGTTACGATCATTTTTAGAATAGAAGGATGTCGCAGCCCGCTGGCGTAAAACACCCCAGGCTGATCTGCAAGGGTGTGCTGGGTTGGAGAAGGTTAAAGTGTTCCCTGGCAGCCAGTAAAGTACACCCGCAGGAGGGGGAGGAAACAGCTAAAGATTTACAGGCGAGAATGCTGTGCAAATGAACAGAGAAGCCCTTTACCATCATTTCACAATGAGAAGCACACTCCAGGCAGGAGGGGATGCTGGGGGAAGGCATGGGGAGTGGAAATAAAGTCTAAGCAGCGCCATGCGCTGCGGCGAAGAACAGGCGAGAAAAAAAAAATAATACGCTGAAGATCGGATTGGGATTCAAATTAGGCTCGGGCATCCAAAGACAAATATTTGCAATGCAATAGGAGAGTTTAAGCTATTGTCATTTATAATGGCAACAGCGCAAACTCTCGTAAATGTGAGACGAAGCCTGCTTGGAAAGTGAAATCAATCGTGCATGGTGCGCTGAATGTTGCAGGAAAGCATGTCATGCCTGCAGTAGGAGAAACTTGTTAAAGAAAATAATGCCTACAGACTAAATAAGACCTATGGTGTAACAACAGAGGTAAAAGGGCCAGTGCCCATGGGAGGTTACAAATGAAGACAAGGCGATACTGAGGAGGGACTAACAAGCCTAATTACGAATCGGAAGCCAGCATTTACGAAGGACAATGACACAAGCCAATGAAAAATATGGGCGGAGAGTGGGCGGAGAGTGGGCGGGCTGCAACTTCATACTCTAACACAGCATACCTCACAGAGCAGCGCATGCGCTGCCGAAGCTAGACCTAAAACGGAAAGCAGAACTGTAAGCTAGAAATGACATAACAGTAACACGGAGAAGCCTTCAGCGATCAAGGGGAAATTGGGAAAATACGCGCAGTGACATTAAAATGCAAACAGTTTGCAAAATGGTCAGAGATCTTCAAACTTTATGGTACATTTTTCACAACCTGAACACATGTAATCAATGCCTCTACAAAAAAAATGCCATACCCTCTGGGTTTGTTCCATAACTTGATTGCTCGTATAACGATCATGATGGCATCATGCAACAATCTCTCAGTTTCTTCCATGAACTGCTTTGAACCGTCTCTCAATATTATTGTGCAAGTCTTTGCTTTTAGACATCCTTTAAAGAAGTTATACCTTTCTCCTCCAGCATATGTATGTGAATCGGAAGTTTTGAGCAAGATCTGAACCACAAGATAACTTACTGACGTAGCTGTGTTTGGCAAAGTGATAGCAATATGAACTAAACTTTAATATATCGACCTGCTGTATTGTATATTAAACATATGAATTGGATATGACATCGATTTTTTTTTTATATATATAAATATAAATATATATATATATATTCACTGGAAAAACCATCAGTGATGTCATGAGTGATGTCACTGACCATGTCATGAGTGATGTAATATGTGACGTCATCAGCAGTGCATTGCGGGCGCGCGAGATATAGTTAGCTGAACTAACTATAACGGGGGAATTTCAATGGTTTTGTACGAGTGAAAAGTCCAGCTAACTATAACGCCCCTGAAACCTATGGTTTTTTCAGTGAATTTCTAAGGTTTTTTAAATGCTAATTCCCAACTATAACGTGCCTGAAACCTATGGTTTTTTCAGTGAATTTCAAAGGTTTTTTAAATGCTAATTTCGAACTATGCCTACAGAGATAGGACATGTGAAGAAAGAAGAAAAAACGCACAGAAAGAAAAAAAAGAAATGCAGAAAGAAGCAACAGAAGTCCTCAAAGACGAAGAAAAGTGCAGGAAGAAGGATAACGTGCAGAAAGAGCAGCAAGAAGCCTTGTTGCAAAATCATCCTGTACCCTCAACTTTTTCAGACGGATACTGGTGGTAACTGAGTCTGACTAACCAGTCCCAGAGCCAGTGCTATGTTAAAAGACACTCAGAATACAGTGAAAACACCTACATACACTAGGGAACACTATGCGTTGGGGTCCCCCTGTGATCAGCATGACCTCCTCTGTAAGCCCCTAGTATATAATAGGGCAGGGGATTAAAGCTACCTCTTAAAACGCGCCACAGGGCGTGTTTGCACACGTCACCTCAGGCCCCGTCCCCTCACTTCCCCACTGTGTAAACACGCCCTGTGGCCGTTTTAAGTTGGGAGATTAAGTCCCCTTGAATTCTGAGGGTCCCTAGGGTCCAACTAGACCACTAGGTACCTTCAGTAAGCGCCACAGAGCTGCGTTGCAGAGAGATGTAAAAAGGGGCACGGCCTAGACCACCTCTCTGCAACGCAGCTCAGTGGCGCTTACTGGAAGCACCTGGTGGGCTAGTTAGCCCCCAGGGGCCCTCGGGATTGAAGGGGAATTATTTCCCCAACTTAAAACGCGCCATAGGGCGTGTTTGCACACGTCACCTCAGGCCCCGTCCCCTTCCTTCCCTACTGTGTAAACATGCCCTGTGGCCGTTTTTTAAGTTGGGAGATTAAGTCCCCTTGAATCCTGAGGATCCCTAGGGGAAAATTGCCCACTAGGTACGTCCAGTAAGCGCCATTGCAGAGAGGTGTAAAAAGGGGCACGGCCTGCACCACCTCTCTGCAACGCAGAGCAGTGGCACTTACTGGAAGCACCTGGTGGGCTAGTTGGCCCCCAGGGTCCCTCAGGATTGAAAGGGAATTATTTCCCCAACTTAAAACGCGCCACAGGGCGTGTTTGCACACGTCACCTCCGGCCCCGTCCCCTCCCTTCACCACTGTGTAAACGCGCCCTGTGGCCGTTCTAAGTTGAGAGATTAAGTTCCCTTGAATCCTAAGGGTCCCTAGGGTCAAACTAGCCCTCTAGGTACCTCCAGTAAGCGCCACAGAGCTGCGTTGCATAGAGGTGTAAAAAGGGGCGTGGCCTCAGAACACCTGTCTGCAACGCAGCTCCCTGGCGCACACTGGAGATACCTTTTGGGCTAGTTGGCCCTCAGGGACCCTCAGTATTGAAGGGGATTAATTCCCCAACTTACAACTGGCCAGGGGGCGCGTTTGCAGAGTGTTGCAAGGAGGGGGCGTGGCCTCCAGCGCGATGCCGGTCTTTTATTTATTTTATTTTTTTAAGAAGAAGGGCTGTGTGGCCCCCCTTCTTTTTCTAATTTACTGACCCTGGGGACCCCATCCCCCAGGGCATGCACCCTAATTTATTTTGTTGAAAAAAATAAATTTGGCCCTCCCAAGGCCTTAATCGGCCCGGGGACCCCAACCCCCGGGTCATGGCCTTTTTTAAATTTAAATTCTTTAGGAAGGGGCTGCGTTGCCCCCCTCCTCAGGCCACTTATGGCTCCGGGGACTCCATCCCCCGGGGCCGGCCTTTGTTTTTTATTATTTTAAAAATATATATATTTATAGTAACACCTAGGACATGCTGGACAAACCGTATGTACCTATCACCATGACGATTTGCGTGATATTCATTAAAAGGCGACTATGCATAGAATGAATCCACATGGAATGTATTTGCACCGCTAGTGAAGCTCTGACGTGTCTGACGCCGTACCGTGCCTAATCCCGGCGCCCCCGCCGGTGGGTACTCTCCAAGTAGACACCCTTGTCGTTTATTTATACAAACATGGGTAGCTATTGACGGGCACATTTAATATACACGCACAACAAGCCATTCAAAGGGGAATCGACAAAAATTCGACCAAACTATGCAAGAAACCCCCCTCACAATTAATAAAAAACACATCCACCGCCGGATGTGTAATACTTTTTATTTTACTCTCTGGAAAGGAGACGAACCTCACTTGAGAGTCACAGCGTGCTCCTGGCTGAGCCCAATGCTGTGTTACACCCACCAGTGCCCTCCGATTGCCTCACACCTCTGTGTTGTATTCCACCAGCTAGTGCGTATGCTATGACACTCTCTAGCCCATGTGCACTGTAACACCACCCCGTGAATATGTCATGCCACACTTGCCTTCGCACGGGTTATATTGCCCCATCTAACGTGCCTTCCTCGATGTGTATGTTATAACGCACAGCGCTATGCCATACATATTACAATCTGGGATCCATATCTTTGTCACAGTGCATATGCAACGTTACACTCCCCAGCACATATTTATATTACAACTTTAGATACTAGTTATGTTACACAACACTGCCCTGTGCATATTACACTCCAAGGCGCATATCGCATAGCACGCGCTAGTGCCTGTGCTATCTCGCGCTCTCCAATGAATCTGTCATTGCGCACAATGTATTGCATATTATATTTCACGCCCCGGTTCATCTTATATCACACTTTTTGGTGCATAGTTTATACCATATACTACATCTAGTTTTCATTTTCAATCGTGCTCTCAGGACTATGTTCTATATAACACTGCGTCCACCTACCCTTTTCACGGGCATTACATTTTGTGATGGGGGTGGAGGGTCAGGGGGTGTTTCTCCCAAGTGAGCCCGGAGTCACAGTCACAAACGTCCTCTTCTTCCTGAATAAAAGTGAGATTATGCTGCATACTGGTTCATATTTTAAGTAGTTCGCACAGACACACATTTTAAAAACAATAAAGTTCCTAATACCCACCTTCTCTGAACAGTTAGCTTGCTGCCCCATCCCCCTCCTCCCTATCCTCTGTTGTCTGAATCCATGGACTAGCCTCCTCCCTCCTGCCATTCATGGTCTGATGTGCTGCCACTGCCCTCCATTTAGCATGATGTACCAGTCCACTCCTCCTGCCCTCCATTGCCCAATTCAACGGCCCATCATTGACCTCCTGCTTAGCCTCTGTGCTTAGCTTGCTGCCCCTATTCTCCTTCCCCCTGCCCTCCGATGTCTTTGTGCATGCCCCTGCTCCATCCTTTTTGCCCACTATGTTCCATAGACCTGCCACTCCTATCTACTCTGAGTGTTCTGTTGAGCTGCCACTCCCCTCCCACCTGCCTAGCATTGTCAGATGACTGTAACCTGTCCCTGCCACCTCCACCCTGTCTGTCCACATGCCATGCCCCTATCCCCTTCATCCTGTCCTCGATGGTCCATTTTACTGCCACACCCTTCTGCCCTCCCTGATCTGTTGTGCTGCAACTGCTCCTCCTGCCTGCCCCGCGCGGTCTGTTGTGAGGCCCCTTCCCCTGAACTCTCTTGTCTGTGCCCAGGTCCTGACCCTCCCTTCTATCCTCCATGGTCCTTTGTGCATGCCCCTGCACCCTCCTTCTTGCCCATCATAGCCATTGTGCTGCCACTAACCCTCCCGCTTACCATGCATGGTCTTCTGTACTGCCATGGCCCCTCCCACCTTCCCTGTGTGGTCAGCTAGCTGCCCCTGACCCCCTCCCACTTTCCCTCCATGGTCTGTGTGTATGCCACCATAGTCTCATTGTTGCGCTCATTGTTGCGCTCGATGGTGTGTCTTGTGCCCATCCTGCCTGACCTCCATGGTCATCTTGCTGCTCCTGCCCTGCCACCTTGCCCCCAGCCCTCTGTTTCCATGTGCAGACCCCCTATTCCCTCCCTCCTGGCTTGTCTGTTCCATTGTAATGCCCCTGATCCGTCCCTCCTGCCCTTTATGGTCTGTTATGCTGCAGCTTTCTCTCCTGTCTGTCCATTATGGTCAGCTAGCTACCATTGCCTCTTTCCCATCTGTTCTCTGTTGTCCATGTGCATGGTGTTGTCCCCTCCCTATTGCTTACTATGGATTGTTGTGCTGCACTCCCGTCCCGCATGCGCTGTGTGGTGTATTGTGCGGCTGCAAACCCTGATGCCTGCCCTGTAGGGTCAGTTTGGTGCACCTCTCCATGTCCCTCCTGTCGTCTGTTATCCGAGTCCATGTCCCTACCCCAATTCCTCCTGCCTACCATGATTCAATGTACCATACTTGCGAACATTTTGAACTTGGTAAGAGGGAGATTTTGAAAAAAAACTGGGGTATTGATTTTCCCCTTTGAGTTACATTGAAAAAGAGGAGATTGTAGACAGGAGACAGATCAAATAAAGCCCATTTGAGCTTAAAAACATTGGACGTTTCCTGGCTGAAACGGGTCTGTTGGCATGTATGGTTGTACTACCACTGCCTCTTCCTTCTGCCCACAATGGTCTATTATATTGCCACAGCCTCTCTTGCCAGTCCTGTATTGTTGGTTTGTTGCCCCTGCCCCCCTTTCCACTGCCCTCCATAGTCTGTTGTGCTGCGACTGCCCTTCCTGCCTGCCCAGTGTGGTCAAATTGTTGCCTCTGCACTCTCCTACCTGCCTTCAATTTTCAGAGTCCGTGCCCCTGGCCTCTGCCTCTCAACAGTATCCCAATGAACAACTAGATTGCTAACACTCTATATTTATTACAAAAGTGTGGAACGCCTGATGTCATCTTGATGTAATCAAAACTGTAATACCTAGAGCATTTCCTTTAGAAATTACATATATGAGAGGGTCTTATTTGCATCAAAATTATGGTTAGTGCTCTAAAAAACTAAAATGAGGACATATTTTCTGAGTTTTCAAATAGCGACAAAGAACTTTTAAATTATTTGTAATCTTTATGTTTTTTGTCCAGTTGACCACTTGATTAAATGTTGCACCTTGGCGAGAGGATGTGGTGTTACTTCCAGGGCTGCAGACTTTGCAACTGGGGAACCAGGTTGGATTTTCTGCTTCAGCTCAACATTCTGTGATTGTGGTCAAATCACTTCATCTCCCCATGTCTACAACCAAAATGAATTTGATCTTGTGTGATGTAACCAATGCTCATGTAAAGCACTCCAATACCTGACAAGTCTGCACTATATAAAACTGCAAATACACAAAAAATAAGTGTTTTGCACACTTCTGTCATTGGGCTACATGAGGGCTACATCTGGGTGATATTTGTGCTGCATTTAGGCTCTTTTGTGTCTGGTGGCCATCTTGGGAGATTTATTTGTTATGAAGTTTCCTAATTTCCTCATTTACTGCAGTCTCCTCAGTAGGAAATGCTTTCAGTTTTTTACTTTGATTCCATCAATAAGGTATTCAGATATGTCACACATTTGCCATAAATTCTGAATGTTGGCACTCTAGTTGCTCATTAGATCACTGTAGTAAAGCTACTGCTCACCACGGAAGTCTGCTGCTGGTATTAAAAGTGCATGTTTCAGTCTGCATATCAGAATTCTTTAATGAAATAGAAGAGGATTTGAGAAGTCACTCAAAATGTGCCCTAATTTTTCTTTCTTCAGCACTAATCATAATTTCTATGGCAAAATGAACCCCCTCATTGTGTTCCTTTTTGAATTAAATGTTTTAAGTGTTACCAGTTTATTCCTATCAAGATGGCTTCAGGTGTGCCATACTTTTGTCATAAGTAAGACAGTAAGCGCTCTAGTTGTTCTTAAGAACACTCTGGGACATTCTGTCATTAGGCTATACTTGGGCTACATCTGGGTGATATTTGGGCTACATTTGGGCTCTTTTGTCTCTGGTGGCCATCTTGGGAGATTTATTTGTTATGAAGTTTCCTAATTTCCTCATTTACTGCAGTCTCCTCAGTGGGAATACTTTCAGTTTTTTATTTTGGTTCCATCAAGAAGGCATTCAGATGTGTCATACATTTGCCATAAATTCTGAATGTTAGCACTCTAGTTGCTCATTAGATCACTGTAGTAAAACTACTGCTCACCAGGGAAGTCTGCTGTTGGTATTCAAAGTGCATGTTTCAGTCTGCATGTCAGAATTTTTTTATGACATAGAAGAGGATTTGAGAAGTCAAAATGTGCCCTTAATTTTTCTTTCTGCAGCACTAATCATAATTTCTATGGCAAAATGAATCCCCTCATTGTGTTCCTTTGTAAATTAAATGTTTTAAGTGTTACCACTTTATTCCATTCAAGATGGCTTCAGGTGTGCCATACTTTTGTCATAAGTAAGACTGTTAGCGCTCTAGTTGTTCGTTAGAACACTCTGGGACATTCTGTCATTGGGCTATACTTGGGCTACATCTGGGTGATATTTGGGCTACATTTGGGCTCTTTTGTCTCTGGTGGCCATTTTGGGAGACTTATTTGTTATGATGTTTCCTAATTTCCTCATTTACTACAGTCTCCTCAGTAGGAAATACTTTCAGTTTTTTACTTTGATTCCATCAAGTAGGCATTCAGATGTGTCACAAATTTGCCATAAATTCAGAATGTTAGCACTCTAGTTGCTTATTAGATCACTGTAGTAAAGCTACTGCTCACCAGGAAAGTCTGCTGCTGGTATTGAAAGTGCATGTTTCAGTCTGCATGTCAGAATTTTTTAATGAAATAGAAGAGGATTTGAGAACTCACTCAAAATGTGCCCTAATTTTTCTTTCTGCAGCACTAATCATACTTTCTATGGCAAAATGAACCCCCTCATTTTGTTCCTTTTTAAATTAAATGTTTTAAGAATTACCACTTTATTCCAACCAAGAAGGCTTCAGGTGTGCCATACGTTTGTCATAAATAGGACTGTTAGCGCTCTAGTTGTTCTTTAGAACACTCTGGGAAGCTGCAGTAGAACACAAAGGAATCAACTGACAGTCTCTGCCCTTGTTGGATGTACATGTTTTACTGAGAATGTCAGACTTCATTCTCACATGACTGAGAAAGATAATGTGAATTTACAGAAAATATGCTCTCAGTTATCTTATAGATCACCTTCCAAACCTCTGTGGGAAAAGCATGAGAAAATAGTTTTCTCTCAAACATGATTCACGATATCACAGCAGAAGGCTTTTTCACATGGTAAAATCACCTTAGAACACACCACGATTCCTAAAATGAGTATGGTACCATCAACAAATGATTTATAATGTAACTAAAGTCTTAAAACCTTCTATTAACTGCAATGCTTTTTAATGAGGTGCTATCATGTATATTGGTCCCAAGATGGCTGCCAACACATCTTGGATGAAGTGCGGACAGCCAATCAGATCTCACGATGAGATGTGTGGTTAGGCTCCGCCCAGATATACATGTGATTTTACTTTTGATTTTCTCAGGAACTACTGAACGGATTTACACCATTTAAGCAAAAGGCACATGTCTGACCTGAGGACTACCTCTTTGCCAAATTTCAAGTAATTCTGTTCAGCCGTTAGGGCTGTACATTCGACTAAAGGTCCTATGGGAAAATGCATGGGGAAAAAGCGTTTTGGGACCCCCCTTTTTTCTCAGCCCCCGCTTGACGAATCACCCCGAGACTTTAAGGGTAGGAGCTGAGCGGAGCGCCCCATTAGTTTTGAAAATTTCACGAAGATAAGTCAACCGGCTCCAAAGTTCTTCAAAATAGAATTTTCAGATTTCCTATGGGAACTCGGTCCTAACTATAACTATCTACTGGCGAACGACAGTAGATAATATATTATATATATATATTCACTGAAAAAAACATAGGTTTCAGGGGCATTATAGTTAGTTGGACATTTCACTCGTACAAAACCATAGAAATTCCCCCGTTATAGTTAGTTCAGCTAACTATAGCTCGCTCGCGCGCCCGCAATGCACTGCTGATGACGTCACATATTACATCACTCATGACATGGTCAGTGACATCACTCATGACATCACTGATGACATCTCAAATGACATCATTGATGACATCATCCTTGTGATAGAGTGGCAGACTTCCTCTCACCCTAATATAACCTTTGATACACACACTCAAAAATACAAACTAACATTTTCAAAACAATGGACATACCAATACCAGTTACAACACACATATTCAGTAATTCAAAGATCTACACACACATCCACTCATTCACCAACAGTCCCTATACAGTCACGCATACATGTACTCACTCATCATATGTACTCATACACCTATACATCCTGTTACACACCGCCACTCATCCATAGTTACTCACACACAGTCACACATGCAAACAAAGTATCAAACATCCATTTACTTGCATATACAGTTATACACACACTACCACACTTCCACAGAAACTTACACATACTTACTCTCTTAAACAATCACTTATAGAAACACCTATTTATTTGTACAGGAACTCTTCCAATCTCTCACTCTCACTTATACTCACTTATGTACACCAATACTCACATATACTTGTTTAAAACATATGTAGTTACTCATATAAAGATACTATTGAGACAGTCATTCACTCACTAACACACCCATACACACACTCATCCACCTATACAGTCCTGCACACATGCTGTCTTCAACACATACAGTGAGTCACTCATCTATGCACTAAGTAATACCCCCCACCGAACCATACAGACACTCATACTGATACTAAAAAAACAACTAATAACCCATATAGACACTCATGTAGCTACTCACCAACCCATGCAGCCACTTATACACAAAGTAAGAGACTGATACAGATATTTACATATTTAAACATTACTCACTAACCCATGTATTCACTAAGATACACTTAATCAGTCAGTTATACAATCAATTTTACAAAAATAAAATCATCCATTTAGACACTTATATACCCATTTGTTCTTCACTCGACCTTGAGATATATATAACACATATTTAATTTTCAGAAAAACACACATTCACTGGATGATGTCATCAGTGATGTCATTTGAGATGTCATCAGTGATGTCACTGACCATGTCATGAGTGATGTAATATGTGATGTCATCAGCAGTGCATTGTGGTCACGCGAGTTATAGTCAGCTGAACTAACTATAACGGGGGAATTTCTATGGTTTTGTACGAGTGAAATGTCCAACTAACTATAACACCCCTGACACCTATGGTTTTTTTCAGTGAATTTCTAAGGTTTTTTAAATGCTAATTTCTAACTATAACATGCCTCAAACCTATGTTTTTTTCAGTGAATGAATATATATATATATATATATATCCATATATATATATATATATATATATTTATTATACTATGTATACATGTGAAAATGTCTCGGTCCGCCTCTTTGCCTCGGTAGCACAGAAAAAATGGGTGGAACTGACGCCAGCACGCCGACGAGGTCCTCTTATGGCTCCGATGACGTCATACGGTGTCCAATTGAATATGCTGCAAATTAAGCAAAACGCTGTAAATTAACTGCTAAAATTCAGTATCATTATATCATTTAAAGATGGCACCCATGCTAGCTATGTGAACCAGGCAGCAATGTAGTCCTTTGTTTATATCATTTACACACTGTGTACTATATCATGTGACGAGTGTCAACATCGTATTGACCCGTGACCAAGAAACCGGAGGGCTTCGAAACGCGTCGGGAGTTGTTTGCCACAAACTTGATGGAATAAAGCACGCTGTTACAAACAAATTGGGGCTCGGCGCAATCTTTATGAGCAAAGGATTGATTGATGGAATATATATATATATATATATATATATATATATATATATATTATACTATGTATACATGTGAAAATGTCTCGGTCCGCCTCTTTGCCTCGGTAGCACAGAAAAAATGGGTGGAACTGACGTCAGCACGCCGACGAGGTCCTCTTATGGCTCCGATGAGGTCATACGGTGTCACGAGCGGAGCCGTGCTATTATGACGTCCTCGTCGACGTGGGAGAGCTAGGAAAGAATTTCTGTGGAATGCTGGTGCAGGGGATATTCACCTAAGTGTTCAGGCTTGTCCTTTGGGAGCAACTGTTTATGTTGCCACTTCAGATACTGAAACCAGTGATCCGAGGGCAGAGGGCCCTGCAGATGGCACACGAGGTGGGGTGCCCAGTCGTGTGCACCGGCGGGGCAGCGAAGTGACAAGCACCACAACCCACAAAAAAGGTAACGAGGGCACTGAATAACACAGGATCTTCTCTTTGTATCTGGCAGGAACAACAAAGGTAAAATGCCCTAGTACCAAAATATAGAATTAATGCTACAACGGTCTTCGCAAGGACCTGCGATGCCGCTTCTGCCTCCCGTACCGTGGAGGCGGCACATGGGTCACGTGGTACGTTCATACTGCGGTGGGACGCACACTCGTTGACCTCTATGGCACTGCTCCACACTTCAGGGAGGACACTTTACATTAGCTATGTTTTCTGATGACGTGTCGCGCCCGCCCCGTCCAACAGCAGAACTCCTTTAGATCCAAACGGACTCTTCCACTTTCTCCCTGGAAGTTAAACCAGGCCACGTGGACACTTTCACAATACAACAGCTGGGAATACACTTTTCGGTAAAAAAACACATTCCTTCCTCCTAATTAATCAAATAAACGTCTCACTGAAGAACAGGGGCCAGCTTTGATCGGTAAACAGCCGTTACAACGACTTTTTTACTTCGCGATACCATTACAACGCATGCATTACCACGCATGTGTTGTACATCGCGAAGTCATTACTACACATTTGTTTAGAACGCATGGTCATTTACCACGCATGCCTTTACAACACATTTTGTTGTAAAGGTATGTATGGTAAATGATCATGCGTTCTAAAAAACATGTAGACGATCCACGTTGTTGTAAGGAAACGGAGGCTGTTCCGTTTCCTCACACCGACATGCACCGCCCTTCAGAGACGAGGAACCACGAGGAGTGAGAGGTAAGGGAGATTGGGCATGGGGTGGGATTGTTTTCTAGGGGTTAGTGCATTGGTGTTTGGGTAGTGTAGGGGGTCGTACTGGGGGTAGTGTTTTTGGGTAGTGCAGTGGTGTTGGGTAGTGTAGGGGGTTGTGCTGGGGTAGTGTTTTAGGGTTTAGGGTAGTGCAGTAGTGTAGGGGGTCGTGCTGGGGGTAGTGTGTTAGGGTTTAGGGTAGTGCAGTGGTGTATGGATAGTGTAAGGGGTCGTGCTGGGGTAGTGGTTTAGGGTAGTGGAGTGGTGTTTGAGTAGTGTAGGGGGTCATGCTGGTGGTAGTGTTTTAGGGTTTAGGTTAGTGCAGTGGTGTTTGTGTAGTGTAGGGGGTCGTGCTGGGGTAGTGTTTTATGGTTTAGGGTAGTGCAGTGGTGTTTTGTGTAGTGTAGGGGGTTGTGCTGGGGCTAGATTTAGGGTTTAGGGTAATGCAGTGGTGTTTGGGTAGTGTAGGGAGTCGTGCTGGTGGTAGTGTTTTAGGGTTTAAGGTAGTGCAGTTATGTTTGGGTAGTGTAGGGTGTCGTACTGGGGGTAGTGTTTTAGGGTTTAGGGTAGTGCAGTGGTGTTTGGGTAGTGGAGGGGGTAGTGTTTTAGGGTTTAGGGTAGTGTGCCCCAACCAGCCACAATATCAGTGGACAAAGGGGATCCTGACTCTTTTGAACGCTCCGCCAATTGAATAATTTGGGTCAAGGGCCCTACCACGCCCAAGACCCATCAATTCCTTTCTTGGGATCCCTCATATACTTGGAGAAAAAGGTACATAGTTTCTCATCCATTTCAGGCGCGTGTGCCACCTTCCCCTTCAGTGAGGGCCTAGGGCATTCTCCCCTCATCCTATTCCTGACCTCCCTTTCAAGGGGTTGATGGATTTTCCCCACCACATACTCTGCCACTTTGGTGTCAGGGGTCCACTCCGCTGACCTAGGATGGTAAATTTGGGTAGGCTCGAACATGTCCGAGTGGACCCCATCCCCAACCCAGGACTGAGAGGAGTGGGACTCTGGATGCCAGGGACGCCCCGAGTCCTTATCCTCATCGGAGGAGAAATTGTCCTCCGATACACCCTCTCCCTCTAAGGGAAACCCGCCGTCGGGGTCTACAATAGTGGTGACAGCATCGCAATTTTCTCCGGACTCCTCCTCCTCCCTGCAGGGTTCATGTTTTAGCATTCGCGCACTCTTGAGGAAGGTCTCCGTAAGTTTATCAAATCCTTCCAAGTGCCCTACGTTATGCTTAACAGCCCTTTTATTCCCCATCTGGGAGCTACTGGGACCCGCCACCACCAGATCTGGGTCAGTGAACACCCCAGGGATGTTTTTCGCCAGCTTATCAAACTGATCCCTAAGAGGAGCCAGCGCCCTAGAAATAGCCTGAGAGAGGTCTTGGTCCACTGCTGGAGGGAGAAGTTGGGGGGCCATTCCTCCTCCACTTCCTGGTAGGAGGAGTAAAAATGGTCTTCTGGAGAAGACATGATAGCAGAGGGTGTGAGCACAGAACAAATGCCCTTAAAATCCTTAAGGCAGCTCCCTCGCCAGTGTTCCAACAGCTGGGCTTTCCCCGAAGCTGTTATAAGAATACACTGAGGCGCAATACCAATTACCAATCACTAACGTGGCGTGTGGGGAAATCACCTCGTAGCGGTGTCAAAATTAGGCGAGGGTTGGTCAGGAATCAAGCGGACACTAAAGGAGTGACCGGATTCCCAAACGCGCATAAAGACCAGCGGGAGCGCTCGACGGAGCTGCCTCGCTCGGACCAGACGCGCCTGACAGGATCTCACTGCGCGCAGAGCACACAGCGGGAGAAACTGCGCGGGGGAGAACGCTCTCAGGCAAGAGCCTGCTGCGCAGGGTATATGAAACAATACCAAGGCAATAATGCTGATAAATTGCACAAGAAACCGCTATACAAACAGAAACAACGTCAGATTAAACCAAGAATGTAAGGAATGCACTTAACTGACGAGCAGTGAAGAAAGAGGAAACGGAAGGGACGTCACGATATTATATGCAATGGACTGTGATATGATTGGACTATAGTTGCCTTGGAGACTACCCCCCTAATGGTTCATGGGTTGTGTAGTCTTTTGTTTGATGATTGTTGTGTTACATTTTCTTTGAACTGCTATGCAAATAAAATGAGGAAAGATGTACATAATCCTCGCCTTCATCCTGCCATAGAATTCATTAAACTTTATTCGATCTGATTTAGAAACATAGATCATAAAAGTGTACATAAAAACAGTAAATCCTCTTTCCTAATACAATACAATGAGAATTAATTAAAACCAGTAAGTAAAAACGGGTGTTACAAAGGCCGGTTCAGAGCAACTTCAGGTTAACAGAATCGTAAAGTTCAATGTTTCGCAAGATCAAACTCATGTACTTAGTGCAAAATACGCAATAAGGGGTCCAAGTAAGATGTAACGCTCCAATGTCTGACCAGTCTGCACTATATAAAACTGCAGAAAAACTAAAAATAAAGTGTTTTGCACACTTCTGTCATTGGGCTATATGTGGGCTACATCTGGGTGATATTTGTGCTACATTTGGGCTCTTTTTTTTCTCTGGTGGCCATCTTGGGAGACTTATTTGTTATGAAGTTTCCTAATTTCCTCATTTACTGCAGTCTCCTCAGTAGGAAATGCTTTCAGTTTTTTACTTTGATTCCATCAAGTAGGCATTCAGATGTGTCACACATTTGCCATAAACTCAGAATGTTAGCACTCTAGTTGTTCATTTGATCACTGTAGTAAAGCTACTGCTCACCTGGGAGTTAACTGGAAGTCTACTGCTTGAAAGTGATTGTTTCAGTCTGCATGTCAGAATTTTCTAATGAAATAGAAGAGGATTTGAGATCTCACTTAAAAAAGGCCCTACATTTTCTTTCTGCAGCACTAACCATAATTTCTATGGCAAAATGAACCCCCTCATTTTGTTCCTTTTTAAATTAAATGTGTTAAGTGTTACCAGTCTATTCCAATCAAGATGGCTTCAGGTGTGCCATAATTTTGTTATAAGTAAGACAGCTCTCTAGTTGTTCTTTAGAACACTCTGGGAAGCTGCAGTAGAACACAAAGGCATCAACTGACAGGCTGCTCCTGTAGAAATATAAGAGGAAGACATTTGAGATCACACTTGAAACATGTCCTAATTTTTCTTTCTACAGCACTAACCATAATTTCTATGACGAAATGAACCCCATCATTTTGTTCCTTTTTAAATTAAATGTTTTAAGTTTTACCAGTTTATTTAAATCAAGATGGCTTCCTGTGTGCCATACGTTTGTCATAAGTAAGGCTGTTAGCGCTCTAGTTGTTCTTTAGAGCACTCTGGGAAGCTGCAGTTGAACACAAATGAATCAACTGACAGTCTCTGCCCTTGTTGGATGTACATGATTTACTGAGAATGACAGACTTCATTCTCACATGACTGAGAAAGATAATGTGAATTTACAGAAAATATGCTCTCAGTTTTCTCTCAAACACGATTCATGATAACCCAGCTGAAGGTTTTTCACTGGGTAAAATCACCTTAGAACACACCGCAATTCCTGAAATTAGTATGGTACCATCACCAAATGAATTCTAATGTAACTAAAGTCTGTTATCACCCTTTATAGTTCTCCTTTTGGTAACCCTCAAAATCTTCGATTCACTACAATGCATTTCAATGGGGTACTATCATGTATATTGGTCCCAAGATGGCTGCCAGCAATTCCAGCATGAAGTGCTGACAGCCAATCAGATCTCACGATGAGATGTGTCGTTAGGTTCCACCCAGATATTGAAACTTTTTATTTTTCTAATTTCTCATGAACTACTGAACGGATTACCACCATTTAACAAAAAGGGATCTTTCTGAACCAAGGGCTACCTTTTCGCCAAATTTGGTGTAATTCCGTTCAGCAGTTCGGGCTGTAGCCGTGTCTAAAGTTTCCTACGGGAATTAACATGGAGAAAACACGTTTTGGGACCCCCCTTTTTTCACGGCCCCCGCTTCCCGAATCACCCCGAAACTTTTAAGATAGGAGCTGACCGGAGCGCCCCACGAGTTTTGAAAATTTCGCGAAGATTCGTCAACCAACGCCAAAGTTATTGGGAAAAGAATGTTACGATTTTCCTATGGATAATAGGTCCTAACTATAACTACCTACTGGCGACCGCCATTAGGTAATCTATATATTCACTGAAAAAACCATAGGTTTTAGGGTTTTTAGGAAAGTTATAGTTAGTTGGACATTTCACTCCTACAAAACCATAGAAATTCCCCCGTTATAGTTAGTTAATCCGCGTCCGCAATCCACTGCTGATGACGTCACATATTACATCTACTTGATGATGTCATCTGTGATGTCATCAGTGATGTCATTTGAGATGTCATCAGTGAGGTCACTGACCATGTCATGAATGATGTAATTTGTGACATCATCAGCAGTGGATTTCGGACGCGTGAGTTATAGTTAGCTGAGCTAACTATAACGGGGGAATTTCTATGGTTTTGTACGAGTGAAATGTCCAACTAACTATAACTTTCCCTAAAACCTATGTTTTTTTCTGTGAATTTCTAAGGTTTTTTCATTGCTAATTTCTAACTATAAAGTGTCTGAAACTTGTGGTTTTTTCAGTGAATTTCAAAGGTTTTTTAAATGATATTTTTAAAATGTATTTCTTCTAATTTTTTTTATGTTCTTTAACTACATTTTTTAAATCTCCTTATCTTTAAATATTTTAAAAAAAAATATATATATTTTTTTATTATTTTATATTCTTTTAAATATACTTATATTATTTGTTTATTGTTTTTTTTTTTTGTTTTTTTTTTGAGTCGCGCACCCAACGCGTTCGAATCGTGCATCCAATGCGTAGAAGTCATGCACCAAACGCGCTGGAGTCGCGCACCCTACAGGTTAGTAGTCGTTCATCCAATGCGTGCACACCAGGGGGCCGCGATGGATGTGCGACTCCTAATTTTACCGTAAAAAATAAAATAGCCCCTATCACTAATTTTTATTATCCCCGGGGACCCCATCTCCCGGGGCTTATAAAAAACGTTGGGGACCGTGGGGGGGTCCTCAATGCCCCCACGCTCCCTGCCGGCTCCCCGCGTCCTTCGGGAGCCGGCATTGCTTTTCCACATGGGGAGCTGCTGACATGTCGCTCCCTGTGTGGAAAAGCAATATGGTTTGGATTTTGAAAGAGAGAGCAGGTTTCCCTGCTCTCTCTTTCAAAATCCAAACCAAGTTTGCTATGGGAGGGCGGGAGACTCCCCAGGACACTACAGGAGCTGGCCCTGGGGGTGACGGTCCCCAGGGCCCTCGAGGGCTCCAGGAGGGGGGGCCACGTAGCCCCCTCCCTCAATACATAAAGCCCCGAGGGGTGGTGGTCCCCGGGGCTTGGGGGGGCCGTTGAGCCCCCCCCCCCCCACAAATTATACTGGGAGGGGCTTTCGCACCCCTGCCAATTTATTTTGTAGCCCGGGGGGGGGGGGGGGAGCAGTAATTTTGCCCCCAGGATTTGCCGCTTAGTTTTATTTTTATTTTTTTTACGGCAGGATCCGCACACACTGCGCGCTCTTTGCGGTTTAAAAAAAAAAATTGGGGGGGGGGCCCAGGGAGTCCTTCTGGGACCCCCTAAGCAGGTCTAGAGGGTCAGGGTATTTCTATCCTGCCCCCTTTATACGTTTTGCAGACTTATTCCACAGACTTCTTCAGCCTCGCTTCTACCGAGGCACAAAATGGCTGCCTGTCAAGAATTCCTGTCATACGAGGGGAGGAAAACGGTAACCAGCGAAAACGGACTACATCTCCCAGGATGCTTAGCGGTTGAGAGGTTATGTAAACAGGAGAGCTGTTACATAACTCAAGGGAAACACGCCCTTATGTAAACAGGAGAGCTGTTACATAACTCAAGGGAAACACGCCCTTATGTAAACAGGAGAGCTGTTACATAACTCAAGGGAAACACGCCCTTATGTAAACAGGAGAGCTGTTACATAACTCAAGGAAAACACTCCCTATAAAGGGAGGAACCGGGAGGTACAAGGCTGTCGGATATTGTGTTTACACCGACGTACCTGCTTCGTGAAGAGCAGTGTTCCGGAGTGGTGCTCCAGTAAGGCAAGAACGGAGGTAGGTCGAGTCGTTACTGCCTGGGCCGTGTCTTGCCCCATCGTCACCTGTGAAGGACCCGGAAGCTCTACCGGTCAACCATTGAGCTTCGCTTTTTGACTCGGCTGAGTCCAAGCGCAGTGGCGCTTTTGCTGGTTGGAGTCGTAACTCCCAGCCCGACCAGAGACACAGGGACTGCCAGCTGTAACGCACACCAGGAGGTGTTTGCCGCGTTACAGACTCGGAAGTCCACAGGATCGATCGAGCGGCTGCTCTCGGTTCAGTCTTCTTGCTTGTGATTGGGGTATCGGTGACACATCACCAGGAGGTGACTCCGCGTCCCGGTGCAGTCTGAGGAAGAGGTTGAGCGGCTGCTCCCTTCAGGTAGAGACCCCGGCTGGGTGTTTCCCTGACTCCTCGATTCTCCCCAACACTCTTCGTGCCCCTCACAGCCTACCGATTGGCATTGTCGGCCATTTCATTTCTGCCCTCTGTTGGCATACGCCGGGATCGGCGTATATGCAGAGGACGGTTAGGACCATCCGTGCTGTGGGCTGGTAACGTTATCACGGTGCACGTGGGAGTGCATGACCAGTGGATACCCGTTGTGGCCATGGTGGATTCAGGGGCCACTGGCATGTTTATGGACCACAACGAGGCATGCAGGCTAGGGCTAGTGCTTCTTCCCAAAGCAGTACCCGAAGACGTCTATGCGGTAGACGGAAGGCGATTGGTGACGGGGCCCATCGGACAGCACACGGGGGTCCTTCCGATGAGATATGGGAGGAACCATTTGGAACAAATCGATTTTAACATCATCCGAGCGCCCCAATATGGCGTCATATTGGGATTGCCGTGGCTACAGAAACACAACCCCTTTGTGGATTGGCCAACACATCGCATCGAAATGACCTCACCGTATTGCATCCTGCATTGTGGAATAAGAACGGAATCCCTTGACGTAGATGAGAGCGGGAGTCAGACGGTGGCTACAGCGGCAGAAAAAGATGTGGCTCTCCCCCAGGCTTATCACAGTTTTGAGGATGTATTTGATGAGGTGAAGGCGGAAGTGCTACCACCACATAGACAGTTTGACTGCCAGATCGACCTGGTGCCAGGGGCCAGCGTTCCCAGCGGCAGGCTGTATGCCCTGACGGAGCCTGAAAACGTGCATCTCCGGGGGTACCTGGATAAACTCCTCAGGCTAGGATTCATCCGCCCGTCCAAGTCTCCGGCCGCCTCGCCACTCTTCTTCATCCCGAAGGCTAATGGGGAGCTGAGAGCCTGTGTGGACTTTAGGGCATTGAATGCGATAACCATAAAAAATCGGTACCCCTTGCCTCTCATCAGTGTACTTCTGGAACAGGTCAAGAAAGCTCGTATCTACACCAAGTTGGATTTGAAAGGGGCATACCATCTGGTGCGCATGAGGGACGGAGACGAGTGGAAGACCGCCTTTAAGACCAGGTTCGGCCTTTTTGAGTACCTCGTCATGCCGTTCGGTCTGTGCAACGCCCCGGCAGCCTTTCAGTATTTTTTGAATGAGGTATTCAGAGAGGAGTTGGATATCTACGTGGTCGTATATATCGACGACATCCTCATCTATTCGTCCAGTGTGGAGGAGCACGTACACCACGTCAAAGCTGTGCTCCAAAAGCTGAGGGAAAACATGCTGTTTTGTAAACTCAGCAAGTGTGACTTCCACGTCACATCCGTGGAATTCCTCGGAGTGATGCTGAGTCCAGAGGGACAGGAGATGGCAGAACGAAAGATCAAGGCGGTCAAAGAATGGCCGGTGCCCCAAAGCGTGAAGGACGTCCAAAGTTTCATTGGCTTCGCCAACTTTTACAGGCGGTTTATAGATGGATTTTCAGGAGTGGTGGCCCCAATCACACAGCTACTGAGGAAGTCCAAGGAGTTTGTCTGGTCCCCTGAAGCGAACAAAGCCTTTGAGGCCCTGAAAAGCGCCTTTGGTAAGGCGCCGGTGTTGGCTCACCCCGATCCGGATCTCCCCTACGTGGTGGAAGCGGACGCGTCGGATGTGGCGCTGGGGGCTATCTTGTCCCAACGCAACCACGACACAGGGGTGCTTCATCCCGTTGCGTACATGTCCCGCAAACTCAACGACGCCGAACGCAACTACCATATTGCGGAGAAGGAGCTTCTCGCAATCAAGGACGCCTTCACCGAATGGAGGCATTGGTTGATGGGGGCAAGACATGTGGTATCGGTGTACACGGACCATCGGAACCTACAGTTCATGACGGCCACTAGACACCTTTCTCCCAGGCAGCTGCGGTGGATGATCTTCTTTGCGGGGTTCAACTTCCGCATCACATATCGGCCGGGGACGGAAAACCGGAAGGCGGACGCCCTGTCCCGTCAATCTGTAGTTAAGGAACCATTGCCTGCAACCAAGCGTTCCATCATTTCCCCGAGGATGGTATTGGGGGTTATCCAACCGGATACTTTCCTGAGGGGAATAAAGAGAGGGATCAGGTCATTCGCATGGCGGAGGTGGCTCCTCAGTCACAGAGAATGGCAGCTGAAGGACGGGATACCCCTGAAGGGCAGGTGCCTATTGATACCCACGCCTAGGCTAAGGAAACAAGCATTCATCTGGTGCCATGACTCTCCATGCGCAGGTCATTTGGGCTTTGAAAAAACGGTGGCTAGCATGGGACGGCATTTCTGGTGGCCAACCATGAGAGTGGATGTCAGGAGGTGGGGACAGGAGTGTCCTACGTGTGCTACCATGAAGGCCGACCATGGCCGAACCCAAGGGCTCTTACATCCACTTCCGACCCCGGATAGACCATGGGATAGCATATCACTGGACTTCGTGGTGGGCCTACCGGTAGACCAGGGGATGACGGCAATACTGGTGGTGGTGGATTACTTGACGAAAATGGGGCACTTCATCCCCTGCAAGAGAGTCCCTACGGCCGGGGAATTGGCGTCACTACTCCTAAAGAATGTGGTACGACTGCATGGATTACCTGGGGTGATCGTGTCGGACCGGGGGTCGCAGTTTACTGCGCAATTCTGGAAGACTTGGTGCACTGCGCTGCATGTTCAGACCGCCCTGTCCACCAGCTACCACCCTCAAACGGACGGCCAAACCGAGCGCCTGAACCAAACGCTCAAACAGTATCTGCGATGTTTTGTGGACCAGGGCAGGGAAGAATGGGTCGACTTGCTATGGGTTGCAGAGATAGCCTATAACAACGCCACTCACAGCTCCACACAGTCATCTCCGTTCTATAGCAACTATGGCCAACATCCCAGGTTCTTGCCATTTCTACATCCGATCAGAGAGCACAGGATTCCCGCCACAGCGGACAGGGTGGCACACATAAAAGACACGTTGATGCGCTCAAGGGCTGTCCTAATAGAGGCCAAGAGAAGATACAAGGCTGCGGCAGATAGGAAGAGAAGGCCCGGGCCACTGTACCGCACTGGAGACTACGTCTGGATATCCACAAGAAACATGAGGTTTCGAAAGAACAGTGTGTTCCATCCCAAGTACATGGGCCCCTATCGAATTACCAAGTGTATGGGTCCCGTGAACGTGAAGGTGTGCTTGCCCCAGTCATTGCGGATACACCCTGTCTTTCATGTATCATTGCTCAAACCAACACCCTCCAAGCCGTCTGGGACACCTAGGCCGGTATGCGTGGAGTCGGAGGTGGAGTATGAAGTGTCGGGCATACGGGCGTCCAAATGGCGCAGGGGGAAGCTGTGGTACCTGGTTGCGTGGAAAGGCTATGGCCCGGAGGAGCATTCATGGGAACCGGCTGAAGGGGTTCATGCTCCGCGCTTGGTCTCCTTGTTCCATCGGCGTTTTCCTGCCAGCGCTGGACCCGTGGGGAGCCGCTGAGAGGGAGGATGTACTGTCAAGAATTCCTGTCATACGAGGGGAGGAAAACGGTAACCAGCGAAAACGGACTACATCTCCCAGGATGCTTAGCGGTTGAGAGGTTATGTAAACAGGAGAGCTGTTACATAACTCAAGGGAAACACGCCCTTATGTAAACAGGAGAGCTGTTACATAACTCAAGGGAAACACGCCCTTATGTAAACAGGAGAGCTGTTACATAACTCAAGGGAAACACGCCCTTATGTAAACAGGAGAGCTGTTACATAACTCAAGGAAAACACTCCCTATAAAGGGAGGAACCGGGAGGTACAAGGCTGTCGGATATTGTGTTTACACCGACGTACCTGCTTCGTGAAGAGCAGTGTTCCGGAGTGGTGCTCCAGTAAGGCAAGAACGGAGGTAGGTCGAGTCGTTACTGCCTGGGCCGTGTCTTGCCCCATCGTCACCTGTGAAGGACCCGGAAGCTCTACCGGTCAACCATTGAGCTTCGCTTTTTGACTCGGCTGAGTCCAAGCGCAGTGGCGCTTTTGCTGGTTGGAGTCGTAACTCCCAGCCCGACCAGAGACACAGGGACTGCCAGCTGTAACGCACACCAGGAGGTGTTTGCCGCGTTACAGACTCGGAAGTCCACAGGATCGATCGAGCGGCTGCTCTCGGTTCAGTCTTCTTGCTTGTGATTGGGGTATCGGTGACACATCACCAGGAGGTGACTCCGCGTCCCGGTGCAGTCTGAGGAAGAGGTTGAGCGGCTGCTCCCTTCAGGTAGAGACCCCGGCTGGGTGTTTCCCTGACTCCTCGATTCTCCCCAACACTCTTCGTGCCCCTCACAGCCTACCGATTGGCATTGTCGGCCATTTCATTTCTGCCCTCTGTTGGCATACGCCGGGATCGGCGTATATGCAGAGGACGGTTAGGACCATCCGTGCTGTGGGCTGGTAACGTACTTAGCCTGGAGGATTCCAGTGACTATAACTTTTGTTTGTTCTTTGTATTTTATTTGCCTTCATTAAAAGAACTAACCCTTCACAAGTGGTTGCGTCCTCATTGTCGTGTCTGTTAAACGATCCTGAGACGTTCAGGGCGTTACACTGCCAACAGTTCCTGGTTTCGAATGTTGGCAACCACTTGACAGCCAATTAGCATTCAGTGCGTGATCAGGAGGGTTCGCTCAGGGTGCGCGGACCCAGCGCGGCCACAGATATATATGTACTTTTAACTTCTGATGGATACATCTGCCAGTGGATTCCTCACCTTGTGAATATCCCCTGCGCCAGCATTCCACGGAACTTTTCTTCCCCAGCATTCCACGTCGACGTGGGCGACGTCACAATACATCGGCTCCGCACGCGACTCCGTACGACGTCATCGGAGCCATAAGAAGCCCACGTCGGCGTGATGACGTCAGTTCCCTTTTTTCCGCGCCGTCGACGCGCAACGGTTTTTTCCCAGTGCTCTCTAGATACTTTGTAATCTAGTGGTGTATTCTTGTTAAAATCGGTATGTCTTCGACGAGGAAGTCGGGCTTTAAGCCCTGTAGGGAGTGCGGAGGCCTGATGTCCATGACGGATCCGCATCAGAATTGTTTATGGTGTCTCTCCTCTGATCATGATGTGGATGAGTGCGGGTGCTGTAGGAGCATGAATCCTAAAGCACTGAAGGAGAGGAAGACCAAACTCTTCATGAAGAAGATCGGTGAGGAGAAGAGAGGGAGGAAGAAGGAGAAGTCCAGGCGGGAGTCTTCAACTTCGAGGTCGTCGAAGTCGAAGAAGCACCATAAGAAGAGGAAGCATTCTTCTCGGCGTCGGTCCTCGAAGTCTAAGAGGTCGAGGTCTGCTTCGCCTCGTCGACGTCAGAGCAAGGTCTTGTCTCCTTCGCCTTCTCCGGATAAGTCTTCGAAGTCTCCCTCTCCGAAGCGGACTCTGGCTCGTTCCCCGACGCCGTCGCCGGCGCCGTCCAAGGCTTCGACTCCGGGTCGGGTGGAATCTGATGTGGAGCAGGAGCAGGAAGAGTCTGTCCCGGTGCCTGATGACTCCGCGGTTCCGGTGGAGGATTCGGAGGAGCCAACGCCGGTGGCTCCACAGGAGGATACAGGGGCAGTTCCTTATCCCCAATTCCCGGCTCCAGGTACGGATCCTTCGGGATTTCTGAATGCCATGTATGGCATTTTTCAGAGAGCATCCTTCCCATCCGGAGCACCAGCAGGTCCCGTGGGTCCGATGGCGTTTTCTCTGGGAGTGCCGCAGCAATACGCTCAGGCTCCTTTTCTGCCTTTTATGCCGATGGCGCCTTCTTGGCAGTTTCCGGCGCCGGTTGGGAATCCGGCTCGACCTCGGATGGATGGTCAATCTTCGGAGCCTTCTTTGACGCCGAGGCCGACTCCATCGACGCCGCATCCGGCGCCGCCGACTCCACCTGTAGCGCCTCCGACGCCGATGCCTTTGGCTCCACCGACGCCGCGTACGACGTCGACGACGCCGGCTCCCCGGAATCGATCGAGGCGGGAGGCCCAAAGGGTTTTGGAGGAGGAAAGATTTCGTGCTGAGGTGGAAGAAGGTGAAGTCGACTCTTCTTCGGATGAGTTTGGAGGTATAGAGGTAGCAAGTGGTTTGGATACCACCCCGGAGTGGGAGCATGCTTCTACAAGGTCTTCTCCACCACAGGAATTGGCGCCCTATCATGTTGTGATCAAGAAGGCCGCGGAGTTGTTAGATCTGCAGCTGCCCTCTGTGGAGTACAAGTCCAATCTGCTCACAGAGGTGTTGCACTCCCCGACGTCGGCTTCGGAGCCTTTGCTGCCTTTCAATGAGGCTCTCTTGGAACCAGTGTTGGAGGTGTGGAAGAAGCCTCTGTCAGCTCCAGCAGTTTGCAGGCAGGTGGCAAGGAGATACAGGGTTGCGCCAGGAGACCCGGATTTTTTATCCACGCATCCTTCTCCGGAGAGCCTAGTGGTGCAGGCTTCATGTTCTAAACATGCTTCGGGTGCTTTCCCCCAATCTCCTGCTGATAGGGAGTCAAAGAAAGTTGATCAGGCGGCCAAAAAGTCTTTCTCCTCAGGAAGTATGGCGTTGAAGTCATCAAATGCTACGTGCTTGCTGGGGCGTTATGTTCATGCCCTGATGGACTCTATAAAAACTCTGGCCCCTAAGTTACCTGAGGGGGATAAGTCGTCCTTCATGGAGGTTGTGGCGGACATTCAGGCAGCTGCCAGGCAGGTGATCCAGTCTGGGCTGGATACGGCGGACTCTGTGGCGAGAATTATGGGGTCGTCCATTGCCGCAAGGAGACAAGCTTGGCTCCGTTCCTCAGGGTTTTCTGCAGATGTCCAGGCCACGCTGGTGGATCTGCCCTTTGATGGACAAAAGTTGTTTGGGGAGAAGGCAGATTCTGCTCTTCAACGTTTTAAGGACAGTAGATTAACGGCGAAGTCCTTGGGTCTGCAGGTTCCTGTGAGAGGTTCAACTTTCCGTAAGGCCAGGGGATTCGGAAGGTCATCCTTTCGCTCCTTCCGACAGCCACAACAACAGCAGCAACAACAGCAGCAGAATCCTCTCTATCGCTCCTATAGAGGGAAGCAAAGGGGTCGGAGAGGTTCTGGTCGCAACCCCTCTTCTTCCTCCTCCTCCTCTGCTCCAAATGAGGCTTCAGGGAAGCAGCCCTAGATCCCCCATCCCGGATCATGTAAGACCTGTGGGGGGTCGGGTGTCCTACTTTCTACGGGGTTGGAAATCTGTTACAACCGACCTTTGGGTTTTGAACCTCGTAGAGACTGGGTACGCCCTTCCCTTTCGGGAGTTTCCTCCCCCTTACCCTCCTTGCCAAGGTTATTGCTCGGAGGACCACCTGCTTCTCCTGCAGAAAGAAGTTCAAGCTTTGTTTCAGAAGGGCGCAATAGAGGTGGTTCCGGAGCAGGAAAGGGGTCAGGGATGCTACTCCCGGTATTTCCTGATCCCCAAGAAGGACGGCAGATTGCGTCCGATTCTGGACCTCAGAATCTTGAATTTTTACCTGAAACAGGAGAAGTTCAAGATGCTGACCCTTGCGCAGGTTCTTCAAGCGTTGCAGCAAGGAGACTGGATGGTGTCGCTCGACTTGCAGGACGCGTACTTCCATGTCCCAATCCTGAAGTCGCACAGGAAGTATCTCCGTTTTACGGTTGGGTCGCAACATTATCAGTTTGCGGTCCTCCCGTTTGGTCTTACTACTGCACCTCGAGTCTTCACAAAGGTGATGGCAGTGGTGGCTGCTCATCTCAGGAGGTCGGGGATTCCGGTTTTCCCCTACCTGGACGACTGGCTTCTGAAGGCAGAGTCCCCAGAGATGGTGCAGCGTCATCTGCAGGTGACAACTCAGCTGTTATTCGACTTGGGTTTTTCGATCAATGTGCCCAAATCTCACCTGGTGCCCTCTCAACGCAACCTGTTTATAGGGGCAGTACTGGACACTACTGTGTGTCGAGCATTCCCTCCTCCTCAAAGGATTCTCGTCATTCAGGAGATGGTCCCTTTATTCCACAGTGGAGCGGTTGTTCCAGTTCTGAAGGTCCTTCGCCTGCTCGGTCTGTTCGCTTCCTGCATTCTGTTGGTCAACCATGCACGCTGGCACATGAGGGCGCTCCAGTGGTGCCTCCGCAAGCAGTGGTATCAGCACAGCGGGGATCTCGGGGAGTCGATCAAGATCTCCGGAGAAGCTGCAGCGGATCTGTCTTGGTGGAGCGTGGAGGGCAATCTGTCCCAAGGAAAGCCTTTCCATCTACCTCCTTCGGTGGCCACAGTGATAACGGATGCCTCCACCCTAGGGTGGGGAGCTCATCTGGGGGATCTGGAGATCAAGGGTCTTTGGTCTCCAGAGGAGAGGTTGTTTCATATCAACCTTCTGGAGTTGCGGGCGATTCGTTTGGCACTCAAGGCCTTTCTCCCTTCCCTTCGCGGTCAGTCAGTTCAAGTCCTGACGGACAACACGACCGCGATGTGGTATATAAACAAACAGGGAGGAGTAGGGTCTCTTTGTCTCTGCAGAGAGGCCCTGCGTCTGTGGTCCTGGGCTCAGGACCATCAGATTTGTCTGATGGCAAATCATCTGGCCGGGGTGCTGAACGTGCGTGCGGACAGTCTCAGTCGGCAGTTCTCCGCCGACCACGAGTGGAGGCTCCATCCGGAGGTGGTTCGTCGCGTCTTTCGGACGTGGGGGACTCCTCGGGTGGACCTGTTTGCCACCCGAGAGAACGCGCACTGCCCGTCATTCTGCAGTCTCCAGTATCCGATGCAGGGGGCGTTGGGGGACGCGTTTCAGTTGAGTTGGGGCTCACGACTCCTTTACGCGTTTCCTCCCATACCCTTGATTCCTCGGGTTCTGAGGAAGATTCGCCAAGACCGGGCCCAAGTCATTTTGGTCGCCCCGGACTGGCCAAGAAGGGTGTGGTACACAGATCTTCTCCACCTCTCCTCGTGCCCTCCGCTCCGTCTCCCTCTGAGGGCAGACCTCCTCTCGCAGTCGGAGGGGCAGGTTCTACACCCCCACCTCCAGAGCTTACACCTTCATGCCTGGAGATTGAACGGGGCAACCTGAGTTCCTTCTCTCTCCCTCCTGATGTGGTGGACGTTATTTTATCGGCCAGGCGACACTCCACCAAGTCCATATACTCCTACAGGTGGTCTAAGTTTGTAAAGTGGTGTGGAGAGAGGTCCATTGACCCTTTAAAGGCTCATCTTTCTGATGTGCTTCAGTTTGCTCTTTCCTTGGCTCAGCAGGGCTGTGCTGTGGCCACGGTCAAGGGCTACCTTTCGGCCTTATCGGCATTTCTGTGTCTTCCAGATCAACCGTCACTGTTTAAATCTCCGGTTGTTCTGAGGTTCATCAAGGGCCTTACGAACATGTTTCCTCCTACTCCATTTGTAATGCCTCAGTGGGACCTTAATCTTGTCTTAACCTTTTTAATGGGGTCCCCGTTTGAGCTTCTTCATAGTTGTCCTTTGAGGCTGTTGTCCTTTAAGGTGGTTTTTCTTGTGGCCATAACCTCGGCAAGGAGGGTGAGTGAGCTTCAGGCTCTTAGTTCCAAACCTCCTTTTCTTGCCTTACATGCTGAAAGGATGGTTCTCAGGACCAGGGCTGCTTTCCTGCCAAAAGTTGTTACTCCTTTCCATTTGGGGCAGTCTATTACCCTCCCTGTTTTTTATCCACCCCCTCATCCTTCCAAAGAAGAAGAAAGACTCCATCGCCTTGACCCGAAGAGGGCTATGAGTTTTTATTTGGACAGGACCAAGGACTTTCGTATGGATGACCAGCTTTTTATTGGCTACGTTGGTCGTTCTAAAGGTAGAGCGGTGCACAAGCGCACGCTGTCAAGGTGGATTATACTGACCATCAAGATCTGCTACGCCTTGGCTGGTAAGACTCCTCCTGAGGGTATTCGTGCTCACTCTACTAGAGCTAAATCTTCATCATCTGCTCTGGCCCGGGGTGTTCCTGTGGCAGATATTTGTAAAGCCGCGACTTGGGCCTCCCTCCATACTTTCGCAAAGCATTATTGCTTGGACTCTGAGATGAGGAGGGAGGGCCACTTCGCGCGCTCTGTCTTGCAAGACTTTCTGGTATAAAAAGGTGGACACCCTCCTCCGGGAGTGGGGACTGCTGTGGGAATCTATTCACAAGGTGAGGAATCCACTGGCAGATGTATCCATCAGAAGAACAAGTTACTTACCTTCGGTAACGCTTTTTCTGGTGGATACAGTATCTGCCTGTGGATTCCTCACCAACCCACCCGCCTCCCCGTTGTCCACCTTTTGTATACCATGAAATAGGTCTTGTTTGAAATGCTTATATTTTCTCTTGTACATTTGTAGGTAATGCTTGTTTGATTAGCATTCCTTTGTTTTGTATGCTATGTATATGTATTGGTTTTTCTATATACTGTGTATACTTGGGATTGTCGTTGGTTCACCTGTTCGCCTCGAAGGCACGGAAAAAATGGGTGGAACTGACGTCATCACGCCGACGTGGGCTTCTTATGGCTCCGATGACGTCGTACGGAGTCGCGTGCGGAGCCGATGTATTGTGACGTCGCCCACGTCGACGTGGAATGCTGGGGAAGAAAAGTTCCGTGGAATGCTGGCGCAGGGGATATTCACAAGGTGAGGAATCCACAGGCAGATACTGTATCCACCAGAAAAAGCGTTACCGAAGTAACTGTACTTTTCTCAGGAACTACTGAACAGATTGACACCATTTAAGCAAAAGGCACGAGTCTGAACTGAGGACTACCTCTTTGCCAAAGTTTGTGTAATTCTGTTCAGCAGTTCGGGCTGTAGCTGCGGCTAAAGGTCCTATGGGAAATTGCATGGGGAAAACACGTTTTGGGACCCCCCCTTTATTCTCGGCCCCCGTTACACAAATCATCCCAAGACTTTCAGGATAGGAGCGGCCTGGAGCTGGCCAAAAGTTTTGAAATTTTCGTAAAGATTCGTCAATCGGCGCCAAAGTTATTGGGAATAGATTGTTGCAGAGATGTGTATATATATTTCCTACTGGCGGTCGCCAGTAGGTAGTTATAGTTAGGACCCTGTTTCCATAGGAAAACCGCAACATTCTATTTTGAATAACTTTGGCGCCGGTCGATGAATCCTCGTGAAATTTTCAAAACTAATGGGGCGCTACGCTCCGCTCCTACCCTGAAAGTCTCGGGGGGATTCGTCAAGCGGGGGCTGAGAAAAAAGGGGGGTCCCAAAACGCGTTTTCCCCATGCATTTTTCCATAGGACCTTTAGACACAGCTACAGCCCGAACGGCTGAACAGAGTTACTTGAAATTTGGCAGAGAGGTAGTCTACAGGTCAAGGAAGTGCCTTTTGTAGGTCTGGTGTAAATCTGTTCAGTAGTTCCTGAGAAAATAGCCTTTAAATCAATATATATATCTGTGGCAGCTTACGGTGCGCTTACCGTGCGCTTACGGTAAGCTTACCGTACGCGTACGGTGCCGTGCGCGAGTGCGAGTGCGATTCTGATTGGCTGTTAGATCTTAGTAAACATTCGAATCGGTCGAAACCAGGAAGTGTCGGCCGCCATTTTCTCTCTCGCACTCTGAGGGGGGGGGGAGGAAAATCAAAGTCGGAAAACATTAAAAGAGGCTTGCTAGACAGCTCCCAACCACCTAGTCATGGTTATGGTGTCCCAAAAGAACCCCCAAGGCCAAAAATTTAATTTTTTTTATTTATGAAAAATCGCCGATTACGCTTACCGTACCTTTTGTGCATGGCAAATATATCTACTGAGCAATCAATAGATAACCTTTAACAACGATGCGCCTAATACGGCCTCCGTGTGCGGACGGTGCGCGAAGCGCATCGTGCGTATATGGCCCATCTAGCGTAACGTGGGCACGCGGTGTGCGTAGCGCACCGCGTGCCCACCGTGCGTGCACAGCACTAACTGCGTAAAGTGGGCGCGCGGTGCGCAAAGCGCACCGCGTGCTCACTGTGTGCGCACGGTGCGCGAAGCGCACCGTGCGCACACGGAACGAACTCCGTAAAGTGGGCGCGCACGCCACGAACGGCGTAAAGTAACTTAGCATTTAAAAAACCGTACAAATTCACTGAAAAAACCATAGGTTTCACACACGTTATAGTTAGAAATTAGCATTTAAAAAACCTTGCAAATTAACTGAAAAAACCATAGGTTTCACACAAGTTATAGTTAGCGGACATTTTACTGATAAAAAACCATTGAAATTCCCCCGTTATAGTTAGTGCAGGCAACTATAACTCACGCGACCGCAATCCTCTGCTGATGACATATGTTTCTTTATGAAAAAAAAATATTTGTAATATATGTATAGCTAAAATTTAATGGAAGAAGACATGGGCAAATAGGTGTCTAAATACAGTATTAGCATCAGCAGAGGATTGCGGTCGCGTGAGTTATAGTTGCCTGCACTAACTATAACGGGGGAATTTCAATGGTTTTTTATCAGTAAAATGTCCGCTAACTATAACTTGTGTGAAACCTATGGTTTTTTCAGTGAATATATATATATATATATATATATATATGTGTGTGTGTGTGTGTGTGTATATGTATGTATATATATGTATATGGTCCAGTTGAAGGCACATCGCCGAAACGCGTAGACCGTTTGTATCCCCTACCTTGGTGATGGAATAAATTATAAGATAATCTAAAACTGCTTTGAGTCCTGATTGGGGTGCTGTGGATGCCTGCTACTGCCGGACAGGCAGTTTGGTGATTTTCTAAATATATGTGTATATATATATATATATATATATATATATATATCAATCCACTCACGGACCCAGAACAAAGCTTCAATAAAGAATCGGCACCTCGTGGGTATTCGTTTTTAAATATTTAATCCAGAAATATGCATAGCTGTTCTAAGGGCACAGATAACATGAGCCAGTCTAATTGAGACCTTCCTCCGACCACCCTGCAAAGCGACGTCCCAACCAGGGTTGCTGGTTGGGACGTCCCGCTTCGCCCCCTTTCCCCGATCCCCACACTTCAGCCTCCTTGGTAGACTCTCCCCCCCCCCCCCCCCCTCTCAGGAATATAAAAGGGGGCCACAGTGCAGCTGCGTGCAGCAAGCGTGCCACTGGCACACCAAAGGCAACCCTGTCTGCACCCAGCCGTGCCTGGCGACACTGCTACTTCTCCTGCAACACAACCTATGAAAGACCTTGTGCCACTCCCACCCATAGGATCACAAACATCCTGGGATAGCTCCAATGCATCCTGCTCAATGCCTGTTCCCTCTGCAAGCACGCCATGGAAATCTGGGAGACCATCACAACCCTCTCCACTGACTTTGCCTTCATCACGAAAACGTGGTCAACCCCTCCTCCAACCCCAACATCACCATATTCACTCCTGATCCAGCGGTATACCAACTTCAGATACTCTACTATCATATACTCACCTGGGCCCATAAACACACAAATTTAGTAAACTGCTGGAGTCAAAGTTTATATGTGTGATCACAATATCAGGTTTAGTTATTCATTATCCTTAACTAACCTTTCACTAATCAAAAAGTTCTTTCCTTTGGTCAATGGACCATTAGTTAAATAAATTGATGTTGATAATGACATAAAACTAACTTACGTAAAGTTTAATTAAATCAAATAACCACAGATTCCTTTAAGATTTTAAAACTTTATCTAAATTTTGGAGCATGTGAATCACTTAAAAAATACAGTACAGTAACCTTTACTCATTAGGATAGAAAATTCAATTAATTAATCATCAAACACATACTTCGAACACTTGCAATGACTTATGCTTAGAAAAGGAGAGGACCGAGAGAAAATATCATCTGTAATACACAAAATAATAATTAAGAATGGTGTGAAGACCAACCCCCTGGCCAAAGGGCTGGTAGGGTCCCCCGGGATAGTTTAGGCGACAAAGACTTCAGGACAGGATAGCTGACCTCTCTAATACCGACGATTTCGCCATATCCCTCTCTGACACTTTCTTCCTCTTCGAGATTGTTCTGCTATCTTCTTATCTAACCCCAATTAAATTAGGATAGAAAGTTCTGCATTCAGCTTCTTCATCACCCGCTACACCGACAGTATCTCCCCTCTGCAGCATTCAGCAAATCGTGCTCCCTTGTGCTAACTAACTAACTAAAGTTACCTTAATTATACCTTCGTTTTGGATGTTCCACCCACTAAAGTTTTAAAATCGTAAAAATACGAAATCTAATTGGTCAGGCAAGGGGGAAGATCATCACACCATGCTTACATGTCACTTTATTCAGGTAGACCATTGTTCATAAATCCATCCCCTTAATTTGTATTCATAAATTTTATTTCCCACCCCCATTCACATCATATTTTTAACATTTGTTAAAACTTCAACATGTAGATTCATTCTGCTGAACTTTTCACCGTCCATTCTCACACAGTCATCTTGCGACCTTGGCTCTGGTTCAGATCAGTGTCATCGTTCCGGGCTCACTTTCAGTAGGCATGCGCAGTTGTACAGTTCAGTCACATGGCTCAGCTTACTTCAGTTACACACAAGAGGCCCAAATACGCACTAATAATAAAGTCATAAAGACAAATGTTACTTTAAAAAATAAATGATTTCACTGTATACCACCCATCTCTACTCTATTCCCCTTTACTTATTAATACTTTCCCCGCATTAGTAAAATAGCTAGTTTTCGCTGCAGCTAAGCAGGTGCCATGCACGTGAGTCTTTAAGACTCCATATTAGTGCCTTCTGCTCATGCTCAAGAATTTCACTCCAAGAGTTATTTCATCACATTGCGTAAATGCAGTTGACGCATGCGCAGTAAAGATTTCCCCGTTAAAAGCCGTTTAGTCCTTTGTCCGTGTTATTTGCATTAGTAAATACATAAGCAAGCTTCCCTAACCCGCGTGATTATGTGGTGCGCATTAGTTTTACACAAAACTTAATTAATAACATGTTAGTGGTTAAACAAGTGGATTGCTTACGAGCAAGTCTTTTTTTCTACGAGTCCTTGCTCCATCAATCCCCTCTCTGATGGCATGTTTGAGCCATCACAAAATTACCCATCCCAAACCAGATGCCAACTTTCAGTATTTCTCATTGTCATTCTCCTCTTTTACTTACTCATCTTCATCTTTATTTTCCAAGTCTCTCATCGTTTATAGATCCTTCCTTTCATTTTCTCCATTTGAATCTCATCATGTTCTCTCTCTTTTCCTTCCTTTCCCATTCACTTTATATTTTTTTACTCTTCCTTTGTTTCTGCAACATTTGCACCAAATCATTATTGTCAAAACTAGTATTGTTATTCCAACTACTGGAAGAATTATTTGACCTAAAATACTTTACCCTAAATCTGAAAACTAAGTCCCTATTGAAGAAATACTTTTTGTTAGTCTTTCCCATATACCGTCAACCTCCAGTGGTTTCAAATTTTCATGAAGTTTTGTAATATTTTTAATATACCCTCTGATTTCCGTACTTTTATCATGTATGTAAGTGCAACAATGTTGCACTTTCAGCATTTTACAGACTCTGTCCTCTTTTGCCAATAAGATATCAAGCGCAAGTCGGTTTTGTAAAATCATAGACCGAATCGCAACCATTTCTGTATTAATCATTAAGAAACCCCCAGCAGTATCAGTCGAAACACGATCAACTACTGTTGACAATTTACAAATTCTGTGTGAATTCAAAATGACTCCCACTGAAGGTATCAATGTACCAAATATATCACCTACTATTTCTGAAAAACGAGCTCTCTTTTTTCGTGTTAGTCCATTAGTGTTTTCATTGCTTCCAGTGATTCTTTTTACATGTTAAATCTTCGGAAATACAATCCCAAAATAACAGCTTCCGTACCACCGTGCAGGCAACTTATAGTAAGCATTATTCCCACACACATAGTAAACCTCAGGAAATACTGGATCAGTTCCCCCTTTTAGTCCCCAACCTCCCAAAATTAGGAAGTTATGTTCACATTCACTGGAACCAATGAATACGTCATCATAGTCTGTCTTTAATCTATGGAGGCAGGTTTTCTCTTTCTTTACAAAGTCTAGGGACATCGCAGCATGAGCTTTGCCAGCTGTATAAATTCCCTCTTTCTCAGCCCATGCAGATACATGGGTTTTCTGTTCAGCAGCTTTCTTTCTAAAATCCTGTCTCCTTTCTTTAACTAAATTCCAAAACACTTTCTCTTCCTCACGTAATGTACATGTTAAGGTATTCTTGTGTGCCTTTACTATATCTATTGACTTCATTGTTAAGAAAAATTCACTCATAAACTGTGCATCTGGACGACTAAATACTGGATTAATATTTTTTCGAATAGGAAGTTCTGAAAATACTACATCTAAGTTTGAATAACAATACTGAAGTTTTTCTGTTCTATAAAACAGACTTGCTAGTACACTACATGAAATACCATATGTTAAAGGTAAATGGTGATATGTGACACCTTCTGACTCTGACGCTGGTAATTTCATAGAAACATAACAATCATTAATCTTCATTTTATCTACATACTGAAATAACAATTTTGTGAAAACATTTAAAGACGTATCATTATCTAATACTGTGTGATGAAAATCTGTCTCATCTGATGCTTCTAATTCTACTCAATCTCCTTTTACTGTATCTGCTTTTCCATTAGTATCTGTATAATTTTTCTGATTTGTTATCATAAAATAAGGAACTGCTACTGTTAGAAATAGACATACTGAGATCACTAACAAAATGCTACATATGCAAGCTCTACGGTATCTTTGTTTAAAACTTTGTTTTGGTCGCTCAGTGACTTCGTTTTTAGCCACTTTTAGTCTAAGAAGATTTCTCTTCTTTTCTTTATTTTGCTAAGAATTTAAAATTTTTGCTTTCAAGGTGGCCTCACTTTCCCTTCAACAATCTGTGCGGCATCTACTTCTTCAGACTCTTCACTTAAGTCTAAATTTTCAAATTCTTCCAATATTACATAGGTCCACTCAGGACCCTTGTATTTATTGTTCAAATTTCTCAGTCTTGGGCTTTTTCGAGTGTTTCTCACAGTCGACTGTTTAGAATGAGTTTGACTAGTAACCTCATTCACTTGCTCTGGTCTTTCGCTTGTTTTTCTCAGATAGTATCTCAATCTTTTCACTTCACTTGGCCAGTTGTCACCTTTTCTGACCCTTTTAATCTGAACTGCACTTTCACCCTCTCTATCTTTTTCTAAAGTTCTTTTATTTTCTACCTGTTCCTGCTCAGGTCTTATTCCATCCACCTGAACCTCTTCTTCTTCCTCTATCTGGTCCTGTTCGGGCCTATGTTCAAATTTATATTTTTCTTCTCCCCAAACTTGTTCTTCTTCTCCTAACTGGTCCTGTTCAGGTCTTACTACTATTTGTTCTTCTGCTGCCTGAACGTGTTCTTCTTTTCCTGTCTATCCCTGCTCAGATTTTTGAATAGTTCTGTTTGTCTGAGTATGTTCCTCTTTCCCTGTCTGGTCCTGCTTAGGGTTTCGAGTACTTCTTCCTGAGCGTGTTCTTCTACACCTATCTGTTCCTTACTACTTTCCTGTCTCTCTAATCTTGTTCTTTTTCTTGTTTGAATAACAACTTCAGGTATGTCAATCACTGGTATCCATTCCCCCTGACTTGTGCTCGGTTGTTCCTCGTATATCACTTCAGAATCTATTACTATAGATTCTCCCACTTCACAACCTTCATTAGTCTCAACTGGTTCAATCAGTTGTTGTTCTTCTTCAGTGGGGCCTGGAACTCTTTTGGTATGACTCGCATGTATCCAATTGGGTAAACCTGCACACTTCACTGCTGTAATAGTGACCTGTATGACTTGACGTGGTTTATCCCACCTGGGTGCTAAGCACGACTTTCTGGTGTGTGTCTTCACTACCACCCAGTCTCCATGATTCAAATCATGCGCCTGCGTTGGCTGCCTGGCAACTGCGTCTTCTCCAACCTGGTGAGAGGCAGAACACCCTAGGTCAGCCAATCCTTTGCAATAGTCCAATACCAAATCATTAGTTATATTCATCAATTTATTTTCAGGAATGTATGCCTGTCTCATTACCCTTCCCATGAGTATTTCATGGGGACTCAATCCTGTGTTTCTGTCAGGAGTCCCATTAACGCAAGAAGCAATGCATCTGGCCATTTCAGTGATGTTGATGAACACACTTTTCCTAACCTTGACTTGATTGTGCCGTTTAATTGTTCAACCACTCCAGAAGCCTCTGGGCGGTATGCACAGTGCAGTTTTTGTTCAATTTTGAATGCTTCACAGATTAATTGAATTATTTCATTAATAAAATGAGGTCCTCTATCTGATTCCAAAGTCACTGGGAAACCGAACCGAGGTATCAGTTCCCTCAGCAGTAATTTAGCCACTGTGAGGCTGTCATTTCTT
This sequence comes from Triturus cristatus, assembly GCF_964204655.1. Classification (NCBI taxonomy): domain Eukaryota; kingdom Metazoa; phylum Chordata; class Amphibia; order Caudata; family Salamandridae; genus Triturus; species Triturus cristatus. Next base: position 1,088,392,831 of record NC_140582.1, on the reverse strand, counting down.
CTGGTGGGATATGCCTCTACCCATCTTGAGAACAGGCACACTATGACAAGTACATATTTTAATCCTTGGTGTGGGGGTAACTCAATAAAATCTAATTGCAATCTCAGGGCTCGAAAAATCTGAAAAATGGTTCTAGTCCTGCAGGTCTAGTACCTCCAAAAATCTCCTCGCCCTAACAGTGACCTACTTGACCTCCGTCTCTGAAAGCGGAGCAAAAGTGACAAGATAACAAGATTTAAAGGCATTTTTATTGCTCATTTGCTTTGTGAGCAATAAAAAGGCCTTTAAATTTTGTTATCTTGTCACATTTGCTCCGTTTTCAAAGACGGAGGACAAAAGTTAGTATGTTTTCCTACTCGCCAGAAAGGGCGAGTAGGACCTAAAAATAGCTTGACCTCATAAAATTTACCTCGCAAATGCGAGCGGTCGAGTGGCTTTGTCGAGCCCTGAATCTTGTGAATGGGCCCTCTCCCTTTCCAATTTTTCACCAACTGACCACCGTCGTCCTACCTGAATTTAGCTGCTGCCAAATTAAGCATCTCTGGCAAAGACTTTCTGCGACTACCCTAAACTTTGGATTATACCAATTTTGTCTGAATAATCTAATCCTGGCATCCCTACCAACATGTGTGTCCCCATGATACATTCTTGCCATTTGAGAGAGTAAGCAATCTGGCATGACAGGTCTGCCATCAGTGTACATTCAAACATCCTCTCCTGTCCTTCTTTCGCAACCTGACCATATCCAGATCTCTTTTTCCTTCGCCCCAACTTCCTCCTGCAACTGTTTAACCTCATCCCATGTTTCTAGAGCTGAGAAAAGCATAAGTTGGCAGCTGATTTCACTTGTTTCAATCTTTCGGTTAAGTGCCATTTTATTTTTCGCACAATAATTGGTTATTTGGTCTGCATATCAGTTACCTGCCACCACATAGTCATTTCCTGACTGGTGAGCAGCACACTTGACCACTGCTATTTCTTTTGGCATTTATATTGCTTCTAATAATTCTTTAATATTTTTGCCATTTCGTATTAGAGACCCTGAAGAAGTCCGAAAACCCCTCTGCATCCACAGCTGGCTGAAGTCGTACACAACCCTGAAACCATATTGACTATCAGTAAATATGGTTATTCTCCAATTTTTCCCAATTTTGCATGCCTTTGTTAAGGCCACCAATTCAGCTACTTGTGCAGACTTGACTCCTGGTAAACAGGATGCTTCAATGACCCCTGTTACTTTACACACAGTGTAAACTGCACGGAGTCCTCCTTCCTCTGTTCTCAGGCAAGAGCCATCTACAAATAGTTCATGATCTGGCTCTTTCAGGGGCATTTCTTTTATGTCGGGACGGGGCTTGGTACACATTTCTGTCATATCCAGACAATCATGATCTACATCGTCTTTCACTTCCTCACAGTATGGTTCTGGTAATAGGGTAGCAGGGTTCATTATTGTACATCTGATTACTGTCACATTTTCTGCTCCCAGAATCACTCTTTCATACTTAGTCATCCGACTAGGGGTAAGGTGCTATGTTCAAGTTCTTGTTAAAAGAATCTCAACTGAATGTAGAACATAGACTTTGATTGAATGTCCCATCACAATCGACTCGCTTTGTTCCAGACTCATACAAGTAGCAGCTACTGCTTTTAAGCAGCCAGGTAAAGCAGAAGCCACAGGACCCAAGGTAGCAGAAAAATATGCTACTGGATGTCGGCTTAATCCATGTCTTTGAGTGAGCACTGAAAGTGCATAATTTTCTCTCTCACAACAGAAAAATGCAAACTCTTAAGTATAATCAGGCTTGCCTAAGGCAGGGGCCTCACGCATACTATTTCGCAACTTCACCAACGCTTCCACGCACGCATCATTCCAGACAATTGGATCATTTGCTCTCTTTCGAGTCAACTGAATAAATGGTTTTGCTAGCAGGGAAAACCCTATAATCCACTACCTACAGTACCCAACTACTCCGAGTAACATTCTCATCTCCATTTTTGTCTTTGGTAACTGCATCTGCTTTATTATTTTTATTATTTCTGGGGTAACTTTTCTCACTCCTCTTTCTATTTTGTGGCCTAAATATTTTACTTCTTGCTGACAAAACTGTAATTTCTCTGGAGACACCTTGTGTCTTCCTTCGGCCAAATGGTTCAGTAATGCAATTGTGTCAGTGACCCAATCTTCTTGTGATTTTGATGGCACCAGTAGGTCTTCAATGTACTGAACCAGGACTGAGTTTCTGGGCATGACTAATTTCTCCAGACACTTTTTCAGGATTAGATTAAAAATCAAGGGACTTTCTGTATACCCTAGAGGAACTCGGCACCATGCCAAGATACGGTCTTCGAACTTAAATGCAAATAAATACTGGCTGTCTGGGTGCAAAGGAATAGAGAAAAAGGCTTGGCACAAATCAATTACTGTAAACCAGCCTGCATTCCAGGATATCTGATAAAGAATCACTGCTGGATTGGCACTATGGGGCAACAAGGCACAACAATTTTGTTTATCTTTCGTAAATCCTGCACTATTCTGTACTTCCCACTGTGCTTTTTAAGTCCTATTATTGGCGACTTGCAAGGGCTACTCCATTATTTCTTTCAAAATGCCTTGTTTAATCATTTGGTCAATTTCTGGAGCAACTCCTGCTTTTTCTTCTGGACTCATTTTGTACGGTCGTGTGTTTGGGTAAACTGCTCCTTCTTTCACCGTTACTTTCACTGGTTCTACATCTGCCATGAGCCCAATATCTTTTCCTGTAAAATCCCATACACCGGGATTGACTGTGGTTCTCAATTCTTCTGGTAATTCACTTTCAGTCATCAATGAAAACATTCCATCTACCTCTGTACCTTGCTTGGCTAACAACATCTTGTATTTAACGTCCTCATCAGGGGTTTAGAAAGCGACACCATCCGGTGTACAATAGATTGTGCAATTTATTTTGCACAGTAGGTCTCATTTTAACAGATTTATTGGACTAGAATCACACACTACATAGTGATGCATGTCTTTAAAATTTCCATTATGTACTTCCATTGGCTTTGTGATTGTGGTTCTAATCTGTTGATTTGACACTCCAACTACTTGAATGCTGTCTGCCGAGAGGGATAGGTTTGGATGTCTGCTGTTCTCACTGTAGACCGGGTAGCACCAGTATCCAATAGAAAAGTGATATCATTTCCTTCCACTTTCTCATCAATAAATGGACCTGACTGATCTACCGGCAAGGATGCGCCAAGTATGCACTCCTCTTCCTCCCCCCTCAGGCACCGTCATTGCAAGTATTTCTCTTCGTCATTATTATTCTGTAAAAGATATTGTGAAACTACAGAGTTTTTCTTACCGCTTTCTTCTTGAAATCCGGCGCTGGTACTGTACTTTTTTGTGTTCACAAAGTTTGGCATAGGAGCTGGTGGCAAGAAAGAACCTCTATACTGGCCTATACAGTTTGAAAGGTGATCTAAATAGATTCTACATTGCCATAAAATCCTGCTATATATCATACAATATCCTCATATCACTTAAGACGAACAAGAAATTTTTTGGACTTATTTAATTTTGGATCATATTTTATTGTTCTTTTTTATATATATGTCAACATCTATTGTCAAGCATGATAGCATGTATGAATAACCAAAAGTGAAAAAAAATGTTCTTCTTTTTTTAAATTCACTATTTTTCTTAGATATACACTTAAAGTGCTATACATTTCAAAAGAGACATCCTAGACATGTAAAATCACTCACATACTCATTCATACTTCCAATCATACACAAAGATAATATGTTATCTAAAAGTGGAAGGGAAGGGAAAAACAGCGGAGGACCCTCAAGTAGGTCTCAAAGTCATCATCTGGTGAGCTAAATCATTCGTTTCTCCAAGTCGCCATGATGGGAGACAGAAGTCTCCAGTACCACTTTGCTGAGACATCGATTCGTGGTCAACACGCGTTTCAGTGGGAGACCACCTTCTTCAGGACCAACAGGAGTTTTTTAAAATTATGTATATGTTTTCCAGGATGTCTATAAAAAACAAAACAAGGGGATAGTGACATTGGCAGGAAAGGAGGAAATAAATTCAATTTGAAAGGTAATACATCCTTGTGTTCTTTTTATATATATGATTCTATTAGATTATTCTCTTTGTTTACTAATAGTGCTCAGAGTGGCGGTAAGTATGTATGATAGTTATAAGCATAGGTAATCCCAAGTGAAGGATGCAAGCACCAAAAGTTAGAGGATGTGCTGTGCCCACTAGAGTTAGTAATGTGAGGAGTGAACAAGGGTTAACGTTTTTACTTCAAAGGTTGTGAGGGGTCAAATCATGCTCCCTATAAGTCTAAACTTGTAGATACTAACCTATGTGTCAGAATGTAGTTTCCAAGCAGATTGTTGGAAAGACCATTTATACGTTCTCTGGGAGGGGTAGTAGTTCTAAGGAGAAAGACATAGTTTTTACTGGACAATAATCATTGTTTTTGTCCCAAAAGGGGATCTAGATTAGAGACAAATGTACCTGTAGTGGGACAGCTCGCCTCCTGGTCCTGGTCGTCCTCGACGTTCCCTGGTCCTCGTGGCTGCAGCGACAAGCTTCACCTTCACCTGCAATCTTCACGACATCGCCTTGTTCCTTCCTGGTTCCACGTGGTCACTGGCTAGTGACCTTGACTCTGTCCCCTCTGCTTGCAGGTATCCTTTCTCCCTGATCCCAGCCTTGGGATCCACCGGACACTCTTCCCTGACTGCCTGTCAGCATCTTTCTTCAGGCATCCATAGGAGTCGACGACGAAACCCGACGCAACTTCACCCCTATGCACCCGCAGCCTGTGGGCTAGGTAACTTGGGTACTCCGGTGCTCATGAGGGTAGTGACTATCCTAGTGTCTAGTTTTCCAGTCTCGACTTCCTAGCTACTCCGGAAGTGTCCTAAATCTATTTAATTCAAAACTGTACTATTTCTATCGATTATACGCATTACGCGTGAGTGTTTCCACTCTGCACCTGAATCCCGTGGGCCTCCCACTTCCTAACCTTTGGTAGTATAGTGTAGCCCCAGCGATTCCCTAGGCCTAGGCCTATCCTATTTCTGTGACAGTGGTTCTTATACCACTTACTTAGTATGTGGTTTGCGTGGCCCCTAGGGCCTAACTGTATTACTTACCTGTGTGACTTAATGTATGCATAAATAAGACTGTGTTGTACTTGCCTCTAATCTCATAAAGAGTGCTGAGGGTTTGTCTAGAATAAATACACTTTATTTTGATATATATCTGTTGTGGTGTCCTTTCATTTGGTATTCAAGGGATTATATATGGTATAACAGCTGGCTTCACATGCCATTCAGAGTTTAATCTAAGACTGCTCTTGTCCATGCTACCAGTAGGATAGCTGGTCTATAAGGTTGACTTTACAACCAATCACCATAAGGGTATTTGGACTGATATAAGGTGTACACTAGAACGAGTGACATCATACATCAGGCCAACTTCTCACAATATCCACCACCAGGAACTTCTCTCAAGGGACACAATATTTCTTCCTTTTCTCATTCCTTTAACAAGAATGCAGATGACGCTTCCTTTGCCTGTGCTTCCTCCTTCTTTCTTGTCCACCTAGTTCTCCACTTGTCAATATCTCCCTACTTCTGCAAAATGTTCATTAATTCTTTTACCTGTAGTTTTCTTCAGACACATTCATACTCTCCAAATCTTTATCAGTAAACTCCACTCTGTATGGTTTCTGTAACAATTTTGATCTCCCTATATCCACTCCAATTTCTGAAGCAAGCTCTGTCAATCTCTCCTGAAAAAATTTCGCATTTCTGGTTATGCACCTACATATAAACAACTCCTCCTCATTGTAAAGATTCAACCTATCTATTCCCACATTCCCAGCAATCATTTCTTCCAACTCCACTTTCAATTTGTAAATTTCTAAAATCTTTGGTACTGAGCTTTGTTTTTCTATTCCCGGTGCCCATCTCTCTAAATCTTCTGGAGTGACCGCTGTCAAACTTCCAGTTCCTAAAGGTACCATGGTCTTTCTCTTGACTTTCCGGGTGTAATTCTTTTAGGGGTCTCGGTTAAATATTCCCTTATTTTAAGGTCCATTAATGAATTGAATGAATCACACTCACTGACCCGATCATCAGCTATTACTATCTCTTTTCTTGGATTACTCAAAGGAGTTGTTACAGCTTGGGATTTTGAGCAATTCACTTTATCTCCATATAATGGGGTAACAGGACCTATGGTCACTGGTTCTGTCAATGCGTCAGGATTTATATTCAATTAACTTTGTTTTTTGTATTAATTCCTCCCTATTTCTATTTAATGCTTCTCTTTCTTTGTCTTGAAGCACCCTATTGACTGATCTATCATGTAAAACTTGAGGTATTAAGGGTGTTCCCATTACCGGTGCACTTGGTTTGACTCTACTGGGTCTTTCTTGGTACGGTGGAGGATTTTTAGTTAAAATATCCTCTATCAATTCATCATCTGACTCACCATATCCGGTCACATTCAAGTGTTTTGTTTTCTCCTAACACTTGCCTCCAGACTGTTCCTCTGCCATTAACACTGGATATAAACCCTCTGATACCATAGCTGTTCTCCATTGCATCATCTGACCATCTCGTGACTCACGCAAATATCGGGGAAAAAATCCCTTATATCTCCCACCTCGGCATTTCTCTCGTTCATATGATTCAGTCTCCCATTCTTCCAAATCCTCATACTGAGTTAATCTAGGTCTCAGTTCCAAATCATTCATTCTCATCCTCAAATTCTGAAGCATTCTTCCATTAAACGTACCATTTTCAGGGAAAGCTAGCACTCAATCACCTTTCGTATATTGTATCCAATTTTCCAACCATACACAAGTGTGATATCCTCTTTCCATCATCATAAAAGTAGCAGGTGTTTTCGGTGGCGGAATAGGCATTCCCACTCTAGTCAATACAGGCATATCTTTCTTAAAGAAATGTTTAATTTCCTTTATTAACAAAATATTTCTCTTTTTTCCATACATTCTAGTTGAACGATATATGAAATTGTATTCTGCAAACCCTTGAAATCTTCTATCTGCGTGACTCACACTGCCAGTGAAATCAGAATCCTGCATACAATTTCTCTTTTGACCAATCCAAGCGCGGCTTCTAACTAATCATCCAATCAAATTCAGGCTCACGTCGTGGTCTGACCAATGCCAGCGTGGCCTTTTGTGACGTCAGTATAACTCCTCACCCCTGACAATCTGCTTCTGTCACACGCCCGCTGGTTCAACCAATCCCAGCGCAGCTCTCTGTGACGTCAGTGCAACTCCGGCAACTGACCCTCCCTTCACAAGGTAATACGAAAACTTATTTCTTAATACTTTTCATTACATTTTTCGTTAATAACAACATAAAAACATTCGCTACTCTGCCTGTTCCACTAAACAAAGGATAGGTTTTGACGTATTCTGGAGTCTCAGAATGGCTCCTCTTCTACTACGAGTAAAAACCTCTGTTTACCCTTCATTCAAGCTCAGAAGAACCTGTTACTCCTTCAGTGGTACCCTTACTCGGAAATTAGACCAAAGTTTCACCAGCGAACTCTCTGCTATCACTCACACTCAACTTTTATACAAAATAGTCCCTAATTTAACACTGCCAGCCCTGCGTAGCTTCTCAGTGCTATTCCAACAGACGAGTAACCTCTCTGCAGTGTGACTTCTGTCACCACCCGCTATTCATTCCTCGGGAATTTCTACACAACATAAAACGAGACGCTAACTCTTTTTGTTAAACATAACTCAATAATCAATATTTATCACCAAACTAGTCAATAATAACCATAATTCTGCTACCAGAAAACGGATCCAGCGTCGTACCAACATCAGATACTCTACTATCATATACTTACCTGGGCCCATAAACACACAAATTGAGTAAACCGCTGGAGTCAAAGTTTATATGTGTGATCACAATATCCGGTTTAGTTAATCATTATCCTTAACTAACCTCCTTTCACTGATCAAAAAGTTATTTCCTCTGGTTGATGGACCATTAGTTGAACTAATTGATGGTGATAATGACAAAAAACTAACTTACCTAAACTTTAATTAAATGTAATAACCACAGAATCCTTTAAGATTTTAAAACGTTATCTACATTTTGGAGCATGTGAATCACTTCAAAAGTACAGTAATGTCACCTTCACTCATTAGGAGAGAAAATTCAATTAATTAATCTTCAAACACATACTTGGAACACTTGTAATGACTTCTGCCTAGAAAAGGAGAGGACAGAGAGAAAAGATCATCTGCAAATACACAAAATAATAATTATCAAGAATGGTGTGAAGACCAACCCCCTGGCCAAAGGCCTGGTAAGGTCCCCGGGGATAGTTCAGGCGACAAAGACTTCAGGACAGGATAGTTGACCTCTCTAATACCGACGATTGCGCCGCACCCCTCTCTGACGCTTTCTTCCTCCTCGAGATTCTTCTGCGATCTTCTTATCTAACCCCAATTAAATTAGGATAGAAAGTTCTGCATTCGACTTCTTCATCAGCATCTCATAGCGTCTCTCTCAGCATCAGCATCACCCGCTACACCGACAGCATCTCCCCTCTGCAGCATTCAGCAAATCGGGCTCACTTGTGCTAACTAACTAACTAAAGTTACCTTAATTATACCTTTCATTCTGGATGTTCCACCCACTAAAGTTTCAATTTCGTAAAAATACGAAATCTAATTGACAGGTGCCATGCACGCGAGTCTTTAAGACTCCATGTTAGTGCCTTCTGCTCATGCGCAAGAATTTCCCTCAAAGAGTTATTTCATCACATTGCGTAAATGCAGTTGATGCATGCGCAGTAAAGATTTCCCCATTAAAAGCTGTTTAGTCGTTTGTCCGTGTTATTCGCATGAGTAAACACATAAGCAAGCTTCACTAACCTGCGTGTTTATGTGGTGCGCATTAATTTTACACAAAACGTAATTAATAACATGTTAGTGAGTTAAACGAGAGGATCGCTTACGAGCAAGTCTCTTTTCTAAGAGTCCTTGCTTCATCACTCCTAGTGACTACTAGATGATACACCAAGACTGCACCAATAAACAAGGTGGAGGCATTGCCATCATCTTCAAGGAAACCATCAGATGCACCGTCACCAATGACTACCCCATGCCTCTCATGGAACACATCAACTTCCAACTACAGACATGTGAGGACCACGTAAGAGACACCCTCGCCTACAGACCCCCTGGGACCCTGACCAACTTCCCAAAACAGAATTTCCAAACCAGGGGTGCCTCCTCCATTATGGAGGAGAAGCGCTTGCCCCCCTGCTAAAAATGAAAAATACAATGATAATAAAAGCATTTTATTTTTCCTTGCCTGATCGCACTGACATGAGTCTATAGCGGGGCTGGGCCAGGTAATCTCCTGTGACAGGTATGGCAGGGAAAGTGGTGGTGGGCCATTTTAAGTGCGCGTGGCGGTTTGGCCGGTCGTTTTCGGCCAGCCAAACCGCCATGCTTACTTGGGTTTCTCCAACCCGGCTGTGTTGCATAGCCGGGCTGGAGAAACGCTTCACACTCCCAGTTACTGTCTGAACGGTAAACCTGGATCTGGAATTGGCATCTGGGAGCCTGCACAGTGTGCAGCTGTGTTGATGATCGCCAGAGAGGAGCGAGGCAGTGTCCGTCGGAGCGGCAGGTAAGTGCAATTTTGTTTATTTTAATTATGTTCCATTTTGTTTGTATTCCCTCCCACCCGTCCTACCACAAACGACTGTCAGAACCTGCCACTGCTCCAACCTCATTGCCCCCCTGGCCCTCGACTCCCACCACTACGTCCTACTCGACCTCAACTTCCACATTAACAACCCCAACGATGCTGGTTCCATCACCCTCCTGGAGAACCTGAACAACAGTGGCTTCACCCAACTGGTCACCAAACCCACCCACAAGGATGGACACACACTTGGCTTCATCGTCACCTACAGCGACAGAATAAAATTCAGCTACTCCACAGAACTTCCCTGGACTGGCCATGCCATCGTACACTTCACCATCTCCAAAGCCCAGCACAGCATGTCATCACTGCTTCCCACCCTAGCTGGAGGAAAATCACCCGAACTCAGTGGACACAGTCCCTCAACACCACCCAACCCCACGTCTCAACAGACCTCAACCAGGCCACCCAGAAACTTCTCCGGCTAGATCACCAACTGTGCCAACAGAGTCACCCAACTGAAACCTACAAAAGCCAACAAAACCTCAAAGCAAGCCAACTGGTACACCCCGAGCTCAGGACCACCAAGCACAACTGCTACCAACTGAAGAAGCGCTGGCGCATCACGAAAACCTCTGGTGAAAGAGTCGCTCACAAAACATCCCTCAGCATCTATCACCGGCATATCAAGGAAGTCAAGAAAGCAGCCATCACGGGCGCCCGTCTTGACACTGTGGCCCACCACATTAAAGAACTCTTTAAAAGAGTCAAGGAATTTTCCAACCCAATAGCCACAGATAACATCATCCACCTCTCCCAAGAGCTGTGCAACACCCTCTCAGACTTCTTCCACAGCAAGATTACCACCATCTACAGCAATTTTGACCCTGATTCCACCACTCTCCGCCTCAACAACCTCCACCAACCAGCGAACACCAGACAAACGATCACTACCTGGTCTCCTCTCACCACCCAGACCACCACAGACATCATGTCTTCCATCCACTCCAGGATGCCCATCGACCCATGCCCCCATCACTTCTTCAACCTCAGAGCAAACCCAATCAGTACGGAACTCAACAGCATCCTCAACCTCTCCATCACCACAGCAACCTTCCCAAGCAGATGGTAACACACAGAAGTCAAATTCCTAATAAAGAAACCCTCCGCTGACTCCAGTGATCTAAAATATTATCGACCGATCTCCCTGCTCCCCTACCTAGCCAAAGTACTCGAGAAAGCCATCAACCAACTGCTCACCTAAATCCTGGAGAAAAACCACCTACTGGACACCTCACAGTCAGGATTCCATGCCAACCACAGCACTGAGACCGTGCTGATTGCTGTCACGGACAACATCAGAACTCTCCTTGACTGCTGTGTTCGACACCATCTCCCACAACACCCTCATCAGCAGACTCCACAACATTGGTATACAATAAGACACCCTCAAGTGGATTGCCTCCTTCCTTACAGGACTCTTACAGAGTATTCAGCGGCCTCACTTCACCTCCACATCCAAGAACATCATCTGCGGCATAGCTCAAGGATCATCATTCAGCCCCACCTTATTCAACACTTACATGGCCCCCCTCGCAGCCATTGTCAGATCCCACGGCCACGGTCAGAGCCGACGACATTCCACTCATCCTCTTACTCCCGAGGACCCCTCCAATGCCAAAACCAACTTCACTAATGCCATGACCAATGTAGCCAACTGGATGAGAGGCCGCTGCCTCAGACTGAACTCAGACAAGACAAAAGTACTGATCTTCGGGAACAACACGTACGCCTGGGATCACAGCTGGTAGCCAGCTAAACTCAGACGAACTCCATCACCAACAGACAACACGCAACCTAGGGATCATTCTTGACCGCCAACTGCCCATAAAATAGCAAGTCAACGCAGTCACCTCCTCCTTCTTCCACACTTTCTGCATGCTCTGCAGAATCTTCAGATGGATCACAATCGACAACAGAAAGACAGTCTCCCAGGCCCCTCTACTACGACATCTCTCTCTACGCCATCATCTCCACCTAACTGCTCCGGAGACCCAGACCATACAGAATGCAGCAGCCAGACTCATCCTGGAATTTACTAAAAGGTCACACATCACCCCCCACCTCAGAGACCTCCACTGGCTCCCCATCCAGAAGAGATGCCAGCTCAAGATCCTCACGCTTGGGGGCATGGTCTCGCCAAGCAGGAATATGGCCGCCTGAGCGCTGAGCTCCACTTCGGACGGGACTTAGAACGGAGGCGCTGCCCTGCTAAACGCGTCTGGGACCCCGGCGTCGGCGCTTCAAACAGCGGAATGTGGTGGTGACATGGGCTAGTTTCTACGAGTCTCTGCACTCGTTTTGTGCCCATTATCGACGAGACATTCTTCTCACAGAACACATGCTGGGCCTTTTCTGACTGGGGAATCCCCGGCTCTTGAGTGGCTGGCGCGCGCCACACTCTACTTCTGTGAGGCCCTTATCAGCAAGTGCGGCGCTGAACCTGCATTTACATTGAACTTTCATTCCTTCTGCTAAGCTGGTAAGGCCTCCTCATGGACTTATTTATGCGACGCTGTGGTAACTCCAGACAGCTTTCCCATGCTTATCTGGAGCTTTTATAAATCGTCTCCTGTCAGCAGGCTTTAGTATCTCTAGACAGCTTTTCCTATGCCTCTCTGGAGCCTACATAAATCGTTTTCGTCAGCTGCTTTTTGAACACTCAATATTTTTGTTTTCAACATCTATATTCCTCTGGAATCTTTACACGCCGCATTAATTAAACAGACTCTTTTAAATACACTGCAACTTAACATCTCTGAGATGTCTACTCTCTCAGGCAGTCATGAATGAATTAACCTGCAGCTCTTCATATTTACGCCATTATTTGAGGAAGTAATCAGGACGTCTCAATTTTAACTTATTGTGCTTGGAGCTCATTATGCATTATTTACCGGCAGCTTTACTACTGTTCTCATACAGTGTTTTCTTAATTTCTAGTGCTTATGGCTTTTGGTTTGAGTTATTTTTTTTTAAACATCTGCAGTGCAATGATATGACCATTTATTTGTGAAGCACCTTACAATTTTGAATTTTTCACAGCTTGTAGTGCTCACAGTATTTCTTCACATACTTTACTCTGACCTCATTCTGATATATAAATTTTACATTGGCTGTGTCACTACTACTATAGTGTTCGTAACAAGGTGGAAATACGGTGTTTATCACACATATACAACGAGCACTTTACTTGTGATTTTCAGGGCTTTTCTGCTCCTACAACAGCTCATTCTCTCATTACTACTCTCTCCCTGATTTCCCTATATTACACATACTTCATTTTGTCAGACTTCACCACTGCTTTAATATAACACAGCGGTCTCGCACTACTCCTTATTAATATACTTTTAACATACAACAGACAGCCTTCCGATGCCTAACCATAAGCACGAAAACAAAAATTCCAAGCAACCCTTCTTTGTAGACGTTCTCAAACAGTCACACAGTGTGACTGTAAAAAGCTCCGCTTCGTCGGTGACTCCTTCGTGTTTGGCCACCTCCTCTACAATGTCAGGAGACACTATGGATCGTATTCTGCATGAAATATATCAGTTCTCGCCTAACAGAAATGGACGCTAATATTTCTACACTAACCACGGAAACCAAATCTATTCGAACAGATATTGTTCAATTTAACACTACAATAGTTGGATTGGACCAACGGTTAACAATGGTGGAACACAGGATTGACTCCATACACAATGGAGATCAAGAACTCTCACTTCTTCGCAGCAAGCTAATTGATTTGGAAGATCGTAGCCGACGAGATAATATTCCCTTTTTTGGCTTTCCTGAAAAAATTGAAGGTCAGAATGCTAGAATTATCTTATGCAATGTTCTTCCTAAGCTGTTGGGCATCACCTTCATTCCACTGCTTGAAATTCAACGTGCTCATCGTATTGGTCCTCCACGTGCTGTATCAGAGTCCAGGCCGTGACCCCTAATTGCTTGCTTCTTGAGACATGAACAATTACGAAAAATATTAATGGCAGCACGCACACAAGTTTCATATATCTATGATGGTCACCAAATACACATTGCGGCTGACTTTTCAAAAGAAAATAATGAAAGACGAAAGGCTTTCCTCTCTATGAGACCGCAGTTATGGAAAATGGACATCAAATATGGTTTGTTTGATCCTGCCCGATTTCGCATCACAAAAAATGGCGAATCCAAAGATTTCTATAATCCTGACGATCTGCGACACTTTATTGATGATCTACACGTTCAGAACATGGACATACAACATTCCCCTATTACGCAGTCTCCTCATGGTCCTCAACGTCCTCAACAGACATCAGATATTCATCGCCGCACTACTAGTGAAGTTCGTCATCGTGGCAGAGACACTGAGCGATTAATTAGGCCTTATGAAGACAAAATCTCACCGCTTCTAACAGTATCCACTTTTACACAGAATCAACATAGGGACAACTCCCGATCTCCTATAAAATCAGCTTCGGATGAAGAATGAACTTTATGTCATTTATATTTCACTACTGATCTGAATGATCGTTCATGTCCTATTTACAAATCTCTTCAAACTCCCCATATCGGAGTTTATCTTCTACTGTGGAGGTTATTTAATTTCTCCACGCAATTGTTTCTCACTCTAGAACAATCATAGGTCTACTTACTACCCATCATTTATTGAAATGCCCTCTTCAATGTTGCCTTATTTGATATTAAGTGCTAATGTTTATTGTGTCATTATTAACAAATAATTTACTTGCTCTTCGTTATACATTAGAAGATAGATAGATATCTCATTGTATCTTTTTACCTCTTATTAGCTTCACCTTTTCCCTTTCAACAAGTTACTGTTACATATGTTACTATTATGTATTAGATACATATTTCCATTTATAACCACGTTATTTATTTAATGATATGCATATTTGTATGTAAGTCTCAATATCATATTTTCTATATCTCGTTTGTTTGTATACTTTTCAACACTTCTTTCTATACTCTGTTTATATTTTTGTTCCTATCATCCTCCGTCTCTTGTGTTTAACTATGTCTTCCTTTAATCTTTTCTCCTTCATCTTTCTATTCCTATTCACATCTACCTTTTTATTACTGTTTTTAAACTACACATATTTATTGTTCTCTATCTTCTTTAATATTGTGACTTATCAGTCAATGGTTGCACATTTTATGCCTTTACTTATGCATTCGTAGATCAACGTATCTTTTACTATATACATCTGTATTCTATTGGTTCTTATTTAATCTTCCCTATTTTCTTGAAATTCTAAATATTGAACTTAAATACTGTTTATATTTATATTCAAATTTATGCTACTATTTTCTAATATGTGCATTTATTATTTTATTTCCTGTACCTTGTTTATATTTATATACTCTTACTCGCCTTTCTCTCTACTTCGTGCTTATATTTCTCTGTTCCTACATTTCTATGTATCTTATATCTATCTATACACTCTATTGGCCCTCGTTATTTCCTTTTCTACCCTTCTTTTCTTTTACTCTTTTTGCTTGTCTCTCTTTATATTTCTAAATAAGCTTATGTTACTTCTTTTAAACCAAACATATTGATTACTTCCCGTATCTTATTTACCATTGTCCATTATCAGTTAATTGCTATATATTTTGTGCTTTTACTTACACATTCATGAATTTATGCATCTTTATTGTGTATTTCTATATTCTCTCAGTTCTCACTTATCTTCTTCTACAGATATTTCCCTCCATATTCCTCGCTACTACTTTTATTTATATACTTTTATTTTTTATATATATATATTTGTATTTAGCTTTCCCTTACTCTATCTCATTTGCGCATATTTACTCTTTAATGAATACTATTTACGGTTATTAATAATCAATAGCTTATTCTGTATTTTGTTTGATATTTTTGGCAATATGGAATTCATGTATATATTGTTATATATTTTTCCGTATTTTATCAACCTGTGTCTCTTCCCTTTCAGCGCTCATTCTTCTATATACTTAGCTCTTTCCCTCTTCTTTACACACACTTGCCCTTCAGATCCTTTCTTTTCTCTTACATAGTCCTAGTCATGTTTCAACCCTCCTGACGAAGGTCCTACCCACAGCGGTGCTCTAGTGAGCCCAGACCCGCGGTTAAAGTTCTTCTTTTTCCCTCCCTTTTCACACTTTTAATTTTTACAATTTTTTTTTCTGACATCTTTTTACTTTAGATTCTTTTCTCCTACTAGATTCCCTTACACTGCACGTTATTCTATTAATACTCTTTCTCTCTCTTTCTCTCCCCTCCCCCCCTTTTCTCTTACATTACACCTTGGATTAATCACTTAATAAATGTTACGCTTGCTTTCTACTTCATTTCTACCTTCATCTTAGTTCATTAGTTCCTTAACTTTTTCAAGCGTTCTGGTTTCCACTTGGAGTATGACTCCTACTAATTCTCTGCGGGTTCTAACATGGAATGTAAATGGTTTAACACACTAGGAAAAAAGTCCTTTCCTATCTGAACTCAAAAAGAGTAGATGTGGCTCTCCTTCAGGAAACTCATCTTGAAGCATCAGAATCTGAAAAGTTACGCAGAGAATGGGTGGGTAAAGTATATCACAGCAGTATTCATACAGACAAATCCTTAGACACTACACCCGTTCGTAAATGTGGAGTGGCAATTTTGATCCGTAAATCTTTACCGGTTACAGTCTCAAAAACTTGGGAAGATCCAGATGGCAGATAGGTGTTTGTCAAACTGCTCATCGGCGAAGCACATCTTTGTGTAGGTTCAGTTTATGCCCCAACGGGTACAAAAAAATCATTTCTTTTTCAATTAAATCGTATTTTGTCCGAGATGGATGCCTCCCAGTATCTGATAGGCGGGGATTGGAACCTAGTCAGAGATCCAGTGCTAGACAAGAATAATGTAGCGGACAGAGCTCTTATGGGTGATATTATTGAAGATCATGGTCTAATTGATCATTGGCGCCTTTCACATCCAACTGCTACTGAATATTCCTTTCTTTCTCCCACTCATGGTACTCTCTCCAGACTGGATTATTTCTTAATCTCTCAAAGGGTTGTTCAGTTAGTCCACGAATCTCGGATTTTGGAGGCATCAATCTCTGATCATTCTCCAGTTTTGCTATCCCTTCAGCCAGGCCTAACAACACCGGGACGCAAACCTTGGAGAATGAGTATTCAGCGTTCTAAAACTCCTCTCGGTAAATCGCAGCTACAAACCCACCTTCAAACATATCTTTCCCTTAATCACGGATCTGTGCATTCAAGCAGAACCCTATGGGCTGCAGCCAAAGCTACCATCAGGGGTCAACTTATGAAAGACGCTGCACAGGCCAATAGACAAAATGCTGCTCGACAGAGTTAGAACAGGATATTGAAACATTTACTCAAATATATACTAAAACACTTCTCTTACAACATCGCAAGTCCCTAGAGCAGGCACGTATGGCATTGAATAGTCTTTTTACATCCAAAGCTGAGTATGCCTTACAAAAAATGAAAGGACGGCATTATGAGCAAGGGGAAAAGGCAGGGCGACTCTTGGCGGCTCAGTTGCGACAACGAGAGGTTGCAATGGCTATTCCAGCCATTAAAACATCTGAGGGAACTATGTTGTCTCGTCCACAGGATATTGTCAATGAATGTGCTTCTTATTAACAATCATTATATACCCCAGACGCACTGATAGACCACAACAAAATGCTTTCTTTGCTTTCCCAAGTAAATCTCCCTTCTTTATCTGACGAGGACAGAGCATTTCTTGAAGGGGACATTACTAAAGAGGAAATATCACAAGCAATAGCTAAGCTCCTATACCACAAAGCCCCAGGGGGAGACTGTTTCCCTGCAGAATTCTATTGTTGGTCAGGTGAACAAATAATTGACAGTCTCTATGCTGTTTTTCAGGAAGCAAACCGCACAACCTCCCTAGGCTGTATATTTAATAAAGCAATCATTGCAGTCCTACCTAAACCAGGTAAAGATGCATTAATTTGTAGTAGCTATCGACCCATATCTCTTCTTAATTGTGATATTAAAATACTAACCAGTATCCTCGCATCTCGCATGCGTAAAGTCTTGCTTTCTTTAATTCATCACACCCAAGTGGGATTTGTACCTGGACGTTCCTCTAGAAACCATCTGCATACTTTGGCACATACACTCCATTCCGCCAAATCTCTTCAGAATGATGCCATGGCTCTGTCTCCTGATGCCGAAAAGGCATTTGATCGAGTGGAATGGCCTTATCTTTTTCACATATTGGAAAAATTTGGTTTAGGATCCCAATTTATACAAAAAGTGCAGTTACTATACCAACACCCTACTGCTCAAGTGAATTGTGGAGGTTTCCTTTCAGACCCCTTTCCAATTTCTAGAGGAACACGTCAAGGCTGTCCCCTATCCCCTCTTTTATTTCTTCTTGCTTTAAAACCTTTAGCAGCAGCAATTCGTCAATCAACTGATATTGTAGGCATCTCCCTTCCGGTGGGGAACTCAAAAATGTACCGTACGCTGATAACCTATTATTCACTATTACTGATCTACCGCGTTCTCTGCCCTCATTACTTCAAATCATAGTTCTCCTCTTTCTCTGGTTATAAAATTAACTGGGATAAGAGTGAAGCACTTCCCATATCCAATGGTACTAATAAATCAGCCATTCAGGACTTTCCCTTCCACTGGAAACCCTCACGACTAAAATACCTCGGTATCCTGGTAAATAAGGGAACGATTGGAATAGTTGCAGATAATCTCGGTCCCCTGATCACACAGATGCAGCATGATTTTGACAAATGGAAAATATTAGGATTATCTATGTGGGGACGGGTTCAAGCTGTAAAGATGGTCACACTCCCGCGTTTCCTCTATACTCTTGGTATGCTCCCCCTTCACATAGCTTTATCCTCGCAACGCCTTATAGATTCTAAAATTAAATCCTTTATCTGGGGCTCTCTTAAACCCCGTTTAGCTATACAAAAACTGAAAGCACATCATTCTCATGGAGGTCTAAGCCTCCCATCCATAGAACACTACCATTTGTCATTACAATTATCCCAACTCATATACATGTTTCAAGATAATTCTCATACACCACAATGGGTGCATGTGGAATGTCATTTTCTATCCGCTGAACCTGGTCTCTCAGTTCTTTATACCACAGGTACCAGTTGCCAAGACCCTCGCAATCCACTATTGGCTTCAATGCGTAAAACATGGCAGAGAGCTCATCGCCTCTTAGGTTTTAACCTTCGCATTCATATTAAAGCTCCAATATAGAACAACACTGCCATACGTGTCAAGGGGAAAACCATCTTCTGCCCTCAATGGAAACAGGCGGGTATTTCTACTCTAGATCAACTTTATATGCTGGTGAACTTAAACCCTTTGCCCAATTAGCTGCAGAATTTGGTCTTCGTTTGCACCAATTCATGAATTATACTCCACTTCATCTCTGTCTTACCAAAGCTCTGGGGGTACGTCCATGGTCTCTCCAAACTTCGCCAATCATATCCTATCTATATACTTGGGGAACTCATAAAGAGGTTATTACTGGTTTATACAAAATATTCATATTTCATTTATTCTCCCAACCCTTATCATGTGCTCTTCGTCTCAAATGGCAAACACGCCTTTGACTTACATATGATGATGAAGACTGTCTTGCTCTTCTGGAAACTTTAACCAGAGGAGTCCGAGAAGCGCAACAGAAAGTTTGCTTGTTCAAGCTTTTACATGATTGGCATTGGTCTCCATCTAAACTGCATAAAGCTGGACTTCTTCCTCATACTAATTGTTGGAGATGTGCTTCTTCTGGTTGTAACATAGGATGTGGACTATGGCTATCATCCAGTCCTATTGGTCCTACATAGGTCAGGTTTTGCAGCATACCCTACCTTTGGATTTACCGTTAACATCAGCCATCATTCTTCTGCATGATTTACGAGCTCTACCACACCTTTCCAAACCACAATGCCGTATTTTATATATCGCTCTAACCACAGCTAAAATATGCATACTACGGCAATGGAAATCCCCGACTCCACCCTCTCCGGAATCTTGGCTGGTGCCTATGATCCAAACTGCCTCTTAGGAAAGAATTATTTACAATTTGTATGATCAGACACAATCATTTAATCAAATATGGGCTCCCTTTTTACAATTGAATAATCCTTCTGTGATGGACAATTCAGGTCGCTCCATAGTGGATTCCACTGTATCATAACTTGTTCCCTCTTCTTATTTTACTCTTGCTTCTGCTTTTCTTCTCTTCTTCCCTTTTCTCACCTTTACTATCATAGACTTGCATACCAACACTGAGAACATGAATTAAATCCGCTTTCATCTCATTTCCTCCACTTTCTTTCTTTCTATCTTTGGTTAATTTCCCTATATAATTTTCTATACTATACGTTCTATTCTTTTATATTTTATTACATTGCCACTTTTCCTTTATTATTCTTCACTTTCTTTCTACTCACATTTTCAGTTTTTCTCCCACTTACTAAATTGCGATTTTATGCTTCAGCTTGTATCACGTTCTTGATCTTTTTGGCCTTAAATTTACTCTATTTCACCCTACGTTACTAGAGTTTTTCTATCAAATAGCTTATTGTTTTATTCACAACTGAGTTCCTTTTATCCTTCTCACATCCTATTATAGTATTACTTGTATTTCAATAAGATACGGTCTTCATTCTTATGAATTCCTATATTTAATTATTTATGCCTTAATTCCAATGTAATTTATCTTACCATATTGCACATTTCTGTATTTTATTGTATTATATTTAATAAATGCTGATAAAAAATTTCAACACTAAAAAGATCCTTGCGCTTGTCCACGATGCCCCCCATGATCAAGGACCATCCTACTTCAACCATTGTCTGAAACTCCATCAGTCTTCCAGACATCTGCATTCCTCCTCACTCACACCTCACACCAGCGGTAGAGGTGTCCACTACTTCGACATCGCCGCCTGGAACGACCTACCTCTCATCTCCAAACATCGCCCTCCCCAACGGACATCAGGGAGAGACTCAAGACTTGGCTTTTCGACTCAGTCACAGCATCCTCAGCGCCTAGATAATCCCAGGGCTGACAGTGCTACGCTTTACAAGTGCTATTGAATGATTGATTGACATGCTGTTCTAAAGCAATACGTTGGATGCCACTTGTTTAGAGTACAACTTCCACCCCTAAAGTGAATTCCAATTCATTTTACTATTGAAATTGTTTTTTATTGGTACACAACAACAGCATGAAAATTGCTTTAAACCATACAAGAATATAGGAATTCACGAATACTGTGGTGGTAAAAAAAAAGTGTGCAATATTTATTCAGTATTCAAACTTCAACTCTGTCGCGTGTATTCAGGAGTAAACGCCGACTTCTATCTGAATTACTCTCACTGACCGCCTCTGCACTGTTTGGGGGAGTAAAAAACAAACGTTCATATGTAAACAAGTGAGTCAACCAGTGCCCATATATAGGAGGCCTCTTCAGAATAGGATAACTATGGATGTAAGCACTAGACGTCAATCCAGGCTCCAACCACTTAAGCCCCCGAAATGTTTATGTTCTGTCTACTTTTTAAAAAAGGTTTATGCTTGGAGGCATGTACATTATTTACAGATTCATGAATCCCCAAATTCTCTGTGGCATGTACCCGTCTGTGTGGATTGGCCATTAATTGCATTGTTTTCCCTTAGTCACTCGCCTAGGGATATTAACTGTTTCACATGTTTTGTGAGCACTTTGTAGGACTCTGGACTCCTTAGTGTATGGTTTGCCATGTGACCAGATATCCCACTTAGGAACTCAGACGTCCTTGTTCCTTCCCTACATGATTTAAAGACGCTCCGTAGTTGTTAACAGCACCGCTGGGCGGCTAACGTTTTGAAATGACATTCACTGCCATAGGTATAGCCATACCTTGAAGACCGTGGTGTTAGCTACCACTCCCACCGTAAGTGACAGAAACATGATTAGTCTATTATTAAGCCCTCTATTCTGCTTTGGCAAGTGGTAACCAGGTCTGTTGATTTTTTTTTTTGCTAAATAGCAGTCTGTTCCGTTTAAAAAAATGTTTTTTAACTTATACTCCCTGTCAATTTCCAGCACTTTTGTGAACAAATCCCTTTATTGCGCCGAGGCTCCAAATGTTGTACCTACGGATAAGTATTACAAACATATAGGATATAGCTACATATGCACATGCTCGGACTGTTCACACTAGATAAGTATTACAAACCTGTAGCTTTTTTTTGCGCATGCTCCGATTGTTCACACGCAGTCCTGCTGATAAGTATTACAAACCTGTAGCTTCTTTTGCGCATGCTCCGATTGTTTCACACGCAGTCCTGCTCATAAGTATTACAAATCTGTACCTTCTTTTGCGCATGCTCCGATTGTTCACACGCAGTCCTGCTCATAAGTATTACAAACCTGTAGCTTCTTTTGCGCATGCTCCGATTGTTCACACGCAGTCCTGCTCATAAGTATTACAAACCTGTAGCTTCTTTTGCGCATGCTCCGATTGTTTCACACGCAGTCCTGCTCATAAGTATTACAAACCTGTAGCTTCTTTTGCGCATGCTCTGATTGTTTCACACGCAGTCTTGCTTATAAGTATTGCAAACCTTCGTGTGCTCATGCTCCGATTATTCACACGCAGTCCTGCTCATAAGTATTACAAACCTGTAACTTGCTTCTTTTGCGCATGCTCCGATTGTTCACACGCAGTTGTCTGCGATGGATTCCGAGTAAGGTATATTTCTAAATACTAACAATTAGAGTAAACTTTAAATTAATATACTCCGTAGATGGTTTTGGAACACACCGTTTTGACATACTTAATACACCTTTTTCAATCACGTTTGTGGTGTGCCAGTGAATGCTTTAACATTATAAGGCACAATCGTACACAGAACCACAGTAAGCTCCGTGATGATATCCTCCTCAGTGGAGATGCAGTTGAATTCTTGAGGGCCTCGCCATTGATGCGCTAACTCCTCCTGTGGTGATTTCCCACCTGTGCCAGTAACCTGCCATTTTCAGTAAATCTGTTTTCCATTATCCTGAAGCTTGTCCTCTGCATGGCGGCTGCACCCTCTGATATTGCCGAAAAGCTTTGCGGCTACATTTTAACGTGTTAGTCATTGGTATTCACTGGTAAAGTTGATATGTATGTGAGGGCAAAGGTTAAAAGCTTCAAACTGTGCTCTCTCAGTTTCTGAAAAAAGTCCTGGATAGTATATCTGGCGGCAGCGGAGAGCCCTTTCCTGGTCTTTCATCGATTTAATTATTGCAATCCGGGCATCGGCTGTGATAATGGACAGTGCTCCTGAGAATGTCTCTACATAATGCATGGCTCTTTTGATTAGGGCTTTGTAGCAGCACACACCTCTAGTCCTACCTCAGCAGTATGGGATGGGATCACAGCCTTCGAAAATGGGTGGCATTGGCTTATGTCACTCCCCTGCTGCCTTCATTAATACTGGACCACACGCATCTTAAGTCACTACATGAAAATACCTCTGAACCTATCGATCTCTCAATAGCCCCATTCTATGTAGAATGAAACTGTAACATTTTATTTATATGAAATTGTTGGTTCTGTATTGATCCTGTTTACTAGTTAACAAGGACATAAGTGTTTTGAGTGGCATATGTGCATTTTAATAGCCAGACACACTTTTAATAAGATTAATTTATTCTACACATTTGTTCCTTTCAGAAATTGTACCTGCTGGTTCGTGGTTCCTGCTTCAGCTGCCATATGCTGACGTGCCCGCGAGCCGTCATCCACCTGCTGCTGAACCAGCTGAAGGCCCTGGATGTGGGAAACCTTCATGCAGTGTATGAGATCGAGGCTGCACTCAATAGGGTAGGGCTGGCTTTACATTGTACTTACGAGTCAACCATGCATCTCTAGTGTTACTGTGATTGCATAGCTGCAACTTACATGAACGTATTCTAGGGCACCAAGAAACAGAATGTCTTCATATCGGATGGTTGTTATGAAGTCTGGGTCTAAAAACTGCTTTTTCTGAGCTAGAGGAACTCTCCACCTTTAAATGATTTATTTTAGCCATTCAACAGGGGGTACTCTTAACTACCGCCTGCACTTAAGTTAAAAAAACACTTCAGTCTGTATTAGTAACTGGATATGCACATCCTGGATAAAAAGTGCAGTGCTATCCGCAAGTAGAGGTCTCTGCAAAGATGTGGTGGTGCACCGGGTTGCTTCCTTTCAGAACAACGTTAAAGCTGCCAGCCAGAGTTTCCAGTTTTTATTAAAATGTCAGCACATGTTTGACTTTCCAGTCCCACACACCTAGTACCTATTTGCATACTTCATTGTAAGCCTGATTAGCAATAGCCAGTATGTCTGACCCCTGCTCCAGGGAGGGTCAGTCAGTAGGATTGCGGCATTGACCTGACTGACCTGACATTGATCTGTGCAGTGTTCAGGTTTATGCCACTGCAACCGTGCGGCTCACAGAGATGGTGTGGCATCTTACCCCTGGTGTGCTCTTGGGCACCAGCACTCTGCAGTACCCTTACTATGGTCTTTCCAGTCACAGAGGTAGAGTAGCACTTCTCTTTTATGAAAAGTTTGCATCTTGTAACGGCTGCCAACATTATTGCACATGTGCTAGATGCTGGTGCATTCCTTTCTGCTGTTCTAGTTTTAGAGACCCACAGTAATATTTGTAACATATATGCAGTCACTCAAAAAACAAAGCTAAAAAGTGAGTTAGGATTCAGGATCAGACTCATTAAACCACTGAAAGTTATGGATAAGAATGCACACAACTCGTGCCACCCTCCATGTTAAAAACACCAATTTGGGGAAATGACAGGAACAAATAAAGGAACCATCAAGATAACAACATGGCGCTATGGTGGGTGATGCGAGTTATGTGTGTGTTGTGTCCGTTGCATAACTGGGGAATTTCAGGGACAAAGCTTGTAAGAGCACAGCGCTGCGCCTTTTTATTAACTTTGTTCCTCTGTGTTTGTCCCCGGGGCAGCATGCTCCCCCAGGAACAAGTTCAAACTTTTAAAATAGGGGGCACATTTTTTTACATTTTTTTTAGTCACGAGATTTGCGGTGACAAACAAAATGATTTTTCAGCCCTGATCCAGCCAATAAAATTGTTTTATTCTTTGAAAATGTGATTGACGCGATGTCCCCAAATTCATCAGGGTTTCGCCAACGGCCCGCCACCACTGTGTAATATAGGCTAAATAAAGACTTAAGCATCGCTTACAGTGCAGCAGTCTCTTCTCGAAGATGGATCTACTTAATGACTGTGTATTTAGCTTGGAGTCGAGCAAGGCTGGGTAGCAACAAAATGTGTGTAACAGGTCCCCTGTTGGATCCCTGCAGTGATTTTCAGCATCTTGAGCTAACCAGCCCTATTCTGAACAGCCATGTTCTCGTGAGGTATGTGTGATGCAACAATTTGAGCTATATCAAACGAAACTGTGAGGCTATCACAGCCTCCTTGTGGGCGGCCACCACTTCATTCCAGTCCTCGTCCTCCAGTGACCCCAAATCCTGTGCCCACGCCTCCCTCCTTTGACCATGGGATCCGGTTGGTTGCGTATTAACATCTGATTGAGGACCGACAGCTTGTCTTCCTTGATGGCGGTATGCAGAATTTTCACCTCTAGGGGTGAGTATTTGGGGATGACCGCGTTGGTCAGTAAATATGGCGTGAGTATGTGTTGGAGCTGGAGTGCATGTGATACTCCACCTGCAGCTCCTGTAAGGACCTAAGAGACCCTTTGTGGATTACGTCTCCCAGGGCCGTTATACCAATGGTGTCCCACCTAGCGAAGTCGTGAAACCTGGACGAGACTAGTCTCCCTCCATAGCGGAGTCTCCAACATGAATCTGCCTGCCCAACTCGTGGCCTTCGCTGCAACCGCCCAAATAGACCGCACTATCCAGGTGGAAGCAGGCCGGGAGCGTCAGATTTCTCCACATACAATTAATGCAGGAGGTTATCTTGGCCCATAACCCCTCCCTCCACTGCACAGTCCGGGACCCAAAATGCTTCGAACCACCAGTCATTAAGCATAAAAAGGTGAGCCTCCATGTAGTATAACCGCAGATCTGGGATGGGTATGCCGCGCTCAAATGCAGGTCTACAACACTTCTGAAGAGCAATCCGGGGAACCCCAGCCCACCCCACAAAAGATCCCTTATCAGAGCATTGGCCCTAGTAAAGAAGCCTCACCCCATCATGAAGGGGTCATTTTGGAGCTGGTACAAAAGTTGAGGGAGGGAAACCATTTTGAATACAGCTGAACGCCTAAGCGGGGTCTGCGAAAGGGATTACCAAAATGATGCTTCTTTTTCCAGACCCACCAGTTAAGATTGTAGGTTGGCCTCAAAGGCTAGGGCCCTGTCTTCAATTACAAATACCCCCAGGTAATTAAAGCCCCCGAAGAGAGCACCTGTAACTCCCGTGCCCATGGCTAGGCCATCGGGTAATGGGCAATAGGGTAAATGGGCGACTTGGCCCTGTTCATGCGAAGACAGGAGTAGATCCCAAAAATGTGGAGGATTTGTAGGGCAAGGGGGCTCGTTTTTGTGGGGTTGTCTAGAAATAGCAAGACATCGTCTACGTACAGGGATATTCGGTCACTGACCACAGGGGACTACTGAAAGTCATGAAGCAAGGCATCCACCCTCACCCAAGTCACCAGGGGCTCAATTGCCCGGGCAAAAAGCAAGGGGGAACGCAGGCATCCCTGGTGGGCACCCCTCTCTATATTGAACCAGTTGGACCCAGCCCAGCTGATGCGTACCCTCACCTGGAGAGCTGTGTACAGCAGTTGTACGTAGCTGATGATTTTGGGCCCAAAGTGAAGACTGGTCAATAAGGCAAACGGGTAGTCCTAGTTAGCCACATCGAACACCTTTTGAAAGTCTACCTGTAGTAAAGGTTGATGACCAGGTAGGTTGGCGCTCCACTCAATGGCGTTGTTAACCCTTTGTATATTGTACCTAGTGACCTGATTGGGCGTGAAGCCAGATTGATCAGGATGAACTAGAGGTCTTATCACACCTGGCAGTCTATTAGCTAACACCTTGGCCCACACCTTGACCTCTGTGTTCAACAGAGATATTGGTCTCTATGCCTCACAGTGGGTTCCGCGCAAGCCTGACTCCGGGATCACCACTACGTCCGCCACTCAAAGGCCCCTAGGCAGCTCACCCTTCTTCAGGGCTTCACTAAAGGTCTGCAACAAAAGCATGCCTGCCTTAGGCCATATAAGCCTCCAGAACCCCCTCCGGTAAGCTGTTAGCCCCCAGCACTATACCTGCCTGAAGCTGCACAAGGGCCTCCCTTAATTCCTTCCGGTTGACATCTGCCTCCTAGAGATCTCGGTCCGATGGGGTCAGATGGGTCACGGCAGGTCCGCCACGAACTGGTACAAGTCGGTATGTGGGCCTACAGGGTCAGGACCGTAGATGTGCTGGTAATACACAGCAAATGCTTCCCCTATGGCCTCGTTGGCAGTTGTGTGAACCCTCATCTACATTGATGTAAGCTATGGGATCACCGGAGGCAGGAGGGGTGCACTGTCAGTGCAGCGTTTTGCTCGCTTTGTCCACCATTAATAAATTCGGTTAGGCGTAGCCATCCATGCCTCTTGGGCCTCCTGCATGCGTTCCTGCCTTAACAGCGTTAGAGTGTGTAGGGAGTCACACAGGATTAAGTCCTCTCCTGTAGCTATATAGCGCTGCTCAAGGACTGGAGACTTCAGGTCCGCCACCGTTTGTTAAGCTCGGCCTGTGCCCCTTGTTGTAGCGGATAATCTCGCCACTCAGGGTGACCTTGAGGGCCCCCCAGAGAACAGCCGGGGAGTCCACCGACCTGCATATACATCTATTCGGCTACACCTCGCAGCAATTGCTGCTTACTTACAAAACAGACAGCACCTATCACTTTTCAGAGTGCCTGCCATTAAAGCCTTTATGGAAGGCCTAAAACGCATAATTCCCCCCTGAGTGCCACCCTCACCTGTGTGGAACTTAAATATAGTGCTCACAAGGCTAATGGGACTGCCTTTTGAACCCTTGCATAAATGCGAACTGCAATTCCTCACATGGAAAACAGCTTTCCTTGTAGCCATCACTTCCCTTAGAAGGGTCAGTGAAATACAAGCACTTACTATACAAGAACCTTTTCTCCAAATGCACCCGAACAAGGTTCTCCTACGTACCAACCCAAAATTCCTACCCAAAGTCATCTCACCCTTTCATCTAAACCAATCGGTAGAATTACCGTTTTTTTTCTCGCAACCTCAAACTGTTGCAGAAAGGGCTCTACACACACTGGATGTTAAAAGAGGCTTGCTTTACTATATCCAGAGAACACAACCTTTCAGGAAGACAAAGCAACTGTTTGTCTCTTTCTCTCCACCTCATAAAGGCAACCCCATCTCTAAATCAGGGATAGCTAGGTGGATTGTGAAATGCATACAGATTTGCTACCACAAAGCAAAACGCACGCTATCTGTTCCCCCTAAAGCCCACTATACAAGAAAGATAGGGGCTTCTATGGCTTTTCTAGGGAACATCCCATTAGATGATATCTGCAAAGCAGCCACATGGTCAACACCGCACACTTTCACTAAACATTACTGTGTAGATGTGCAAAATAAGCAACAAGCTAGTGTGGGCCAGGCTGTACTAAAAACACAATTTCAAACCACTGCAACAGATACCGGTGGTCGCCGCTAAGGTTGGGAACTGCTATATAGTCTATGCAAAAGTGTGTAATCTGCAGCTCATATGCCTCGAACAGAATATGCTACTTACCAGTATGCATCTGTTCTTGGCATATAGAGCTGCAGATCTACACACGCCCACCCGCCTCCCCGGCTACCTGTATCTGTTCCAGTCTATCTTATTTAGATACAACACACATGGGTTTCTCCACTGTGATTACTACGCTCCATCTTTCCCTGTTGGCGAAAAACAATCTGAGGATGGAGCTGAAGCCCATGCGCAATACGAACCAAGGGAGGAGTCACCGACCTCGTGACTTCCAAAGACTTTCCAAGAGGAAAGACAAACTGCAAACATCCGGGCCCAACACCAGATGGCGATCTATGCAAAAGTGTGTAGATCTGCAGCTCTACATGCCAAGAACAGATGCATACTGGTAAGTAGCATATTCCTTATTCAGTTACAGCTCCTCAATTAGGTGCCATATCAAGGATGAAACAGTGCCCACTTATGGTTGAATTAATTAGCGTCATTTACGTTAACGATTATACATTCCTATAAACATCGTCTTGTCTAACGGCACCGCTTCGCAAAGTGCTCCTGTATTCATCTATCTTAACAACAGTCCCAGGAGAATTGTGATCTATATCTCTATCTTGGGAGTCAATTTCATATGCATCTGTGCTAGTCCTCACTCATATCCATCCCAACAGGCAATGGATTAACAAAATACCCCCTCACCACCCCCCCCTAACTCTACCCACCCCCCTCCCACCGTCAGACATATCGCTCCATCGTCCAACTCTCAGTGTTGAGTGTTATTTAATCTTGTAGGGCATCTGGCATCGTAGTTCAAGAAAGTAGACATCCGCATAGGGGGAAGCCACCATGAAGCACCTGCCTACCATCACCTAAGTCACCCGCTCAGGAAGGGCAATGCTTCAATCCGTATGCACAAACCCCTGTCCACTCATAAGGGAAACTTCGACTCGTAACACAAATACCTCTTTTTGGAATATTCTATTAAGAGCCAGCTTCCTACACATATCAAACTGTGAGCTTAGAGCCTGCTTATTATTGGTTGGCTTGCCTGTCCCTCTTATTTTCTTTGCTTATGTTTTTCTTTCCTCTTCTTGTGTTTGTCCCTCCCTTGGAGCATAGCCTGTTTACCTTACCTTTTTTTGGCTGGCTTGCATCCAGTCATCACTCACATCGTTGGAACTGCTTTTTCTTTTCATTAAGTATTCCATGAGAGTGCAGGTTTTCTTGCTCTCTTGTTTGCTGCTTCCCCCTTCTTAAATATTCCTCCTCTGGTGGTTCTCCTGCACCTATCTTCTACGCACTCCTTTGTTGTGTCCATACCCTATGCCAATGCATGTTAAACTAGTGTACCGTGATCTGTACAGAGATATATTTTCAAATTATCTTTGTTCCATTCTTAAGAGGAGTGACAATCCTATTCAAATGCTTCCTTCATGTAGAGGTTATTCACTCATTTGGTAACTCTTTTTTTTCTTCTTTTAGTTCCTGGAAGGAAATCCAAACGCCTCTGGCAATGACATTCAAGAAGAACTAGATACGTTTACATCGGAAATACTACAGAATTATGACGCCGGTCCCCAGAATTCACAAGTAAGGGAATTATTTTATGAAAATATCTTGCAAATGCAATTCAGACACAATAAAGCATACATTTTGTACCTTGGATGTTATTTTTTCAACTATATAATCTTAAATGAAAATTATTTTTATTGAAGGTTCAGTAGGTAAAAAGAGAAACAAGTTTTAAAGCAATAAAAACATGTTAGAGCAATAAAATGATAACATGTTAAAATTAAGTAGTACTAATTTTATTAACCACAGAGGATGACGCCAGTCTATGATAGACATAGGCATACCTTGAGAGATTTCACCTGTGAACTTTAGCTAATAAATAGGTCTTTGCTGCAGGATTTTTAAACCACCGGCACTACTTTTGCATCAATTGCATGTTTTCTAGTATGAGGCAGCCTCAGGCCTAGTGGAGGTGTAGGAGAGCGAAGTGGCTTAATGCACAATACTCAAGCAGCCACTGAACCAAGTCTCAGAAAAGAACCATAGTCTATCCAATGTAGTCTTGCCTTACGGTTTGGTCGAAATGCATTCTTAGATTACAGTAGTCTGTTCCGCCCCTGCCCCTGCCACATGTCTTGTTATGGTCATAAATATGTATTTTCAAGCATCCCAATATGTATTTCTGTATGCAGGCATCTTCTTCATGCATGTATTTTATTTAGTCTGTCCTATTAATTGTTCAGCTATCAGGAAAACTATCCAACTACCTCAGAGATACGGTTGGAATCGAGTGGCACGCACTGCTTTTATTTCCATTTTACCTTTTCATCTAACATGCAATTGGGCCTTGTAAGCATTAATTGCAAGGTTCTGGAAAGTGCAGCCATAATAATCAGCTTTTCTCCACTTAATGCCTTACTCACTATTTCAACAACTTCAAGATAACACATGTTTTTTCATGTTTTAACAGGTGAAAAATGTCTGTGAGTGCAAAAGCAATCTGGTTGGACAATTTTGGAAGGCACATATGAGTGCCAAGAGGTGTCCTCACTGCAAGTAAGCGTTGTTAAAGTTTGTTCTGGTTGGTAGAACATAGAGGAAAGTGTGCTCTCTTGAATGAGTCATATTTAGTGCTGATGCATTTAGGCTCTGCTGCTGAGTGGTACAGCAGTGATTTGCTGCACAGCTCTGGTCAGGATGTCCTCAGTACTTGCTCTGCCCAGGAGGCCAAGTAAATGACGAGACCGCTTGATTACAGTGCACAGATAGACCAAGACATCAATTATACTAGGAATGCTAGATGTACCCGAAATTAAGGTGAGGAAAATGAGACCCCTGTAGGCTTAATGCAATTCTGTTGATATTGGCCCATCTCCGTCTTTCTTCTCTCAGTCTCTTGCTTAGTTTCTAAAACCTAAGCAGTGGTAAAGAATACAATTGGTGACCTCAACTCAGAACATGAGCAACCAGCTCCAGAATGAATATTGGAAAAGTTGGTAATGTGGTTCAATGTGTCAGTTAGCGAGCTCAAAGAAGTGATGCTAATTAGAGGTGGCACTGGGGTATCAATATTCTAAAATACTCTCAACTCTTTCCTTTCTTTTTTATTTGTCAGAACTGGAAGATCTGTTGTAAGAAAAGAACACAACAGCAAATTAACCATCACATACCCAGCTACTGTCCACAGAACCCAGAAGAATCCGAAAGGAGGGCTTCAGCAGATGGACAGTAAGGGGCCTTGATTTTGAAAATGTCCATCCATGTGATTACCATATTTAAGTATTTGCTGTCTTCAGAAAGACTTAAGATATTTTTGGGCCTCCATATTTGTGTGGGGTGCACCATTTTCTTTTCAGATTTTTTTTAACCAGGACATAAACTTACAAATAGGGCAATATATATATATATATATATATATATATATATATATATATATATATATATATATATATATATATATATATATATATATATATATATATATCTTCCTGCTGTTGTAGTAGAAAAGTGTCATAGCAAGTGTATGTTCCACCAGGCAGTTTATTTTTAGTATAACAAATAAAAAATAGTATACCATTAAAAGATCACGCCTCTCATAAATGGCAGTTTAACGGCTGATTATTATCCCTCCATGCATTTTTTTACTCGTTATTATTCTACATACTGCCCATGTCCCTATCGCTCTTCCTTTGCTGTCTCTATACTATTGCTCCTCCAGTCAATTTAAACAGCACAAATGAAGAACAGAAGATGCTGACCAAGAAGCAGAAAAGGAAAAGAGGATTACTGAAGAGTACCTCTAGGCCAACCCACCCTCTTTAAATGGCTCGCTACAGTATGAATTACGACTTGTCACAGAGAGATGTGTGAGGATTTAAAGGGTGCCAAATACTGAGGCTGGGATTCAAAAGAGGCAGAGAGCCCGGACAGTGAGTTTCTGGAAGGAAGAGCAATACTCCCAAGGAAATTGGGCATCTAGCTCCAAGTCCAACTTCTACCCCAAAAGCCTCCATTGACAACAAGCCAACCTCCATCAAGGCACTGAGCACCCATCTTTGGACCTGAAAGCACCACCCAGACCAGCCATGAGACTAGCACCAATGGAACCCATGATGCCGAGATCTGATGCCTCTGCAGCTGCCAGACGTCCACGACCGAAGGCAAAAGAAGATTTTCATCTACCCCACCACGAGGAAGAGTCCTGCCAAGCCTCCTGCTCCCGAGCTCGTACATGTAACCTCCCATATCATCAAAAAGCGAGAGTTGGCCTTCAAAGAGGAAAAGTCACCCTTTAAGCATTCCTACACCTCCAGAGCCCAGAAGGGGTAGGAACACTGCCACTTCCATGCGCTTTCACACCTCCACAGCCTCAGTCTACACAATCCCCTCCGGAATCTTTCCACTTTGGTTCATGCCCTGTGGTCCTTATTACCCCCTTAATCCGTACTTCTATGAAACAGACATTTATTTATTTATTCATTTATATCATTTATAGAGCGCATGAATCACCCCAACCGAGGTATCTCCGCGCTATGACGGCCCTTGACAACCAGTATGGGAAAGAGCAGAACAGTGAGGTTTTTAACAGCTTTCTGAAGGAAAGGAGGTTGGTGCAGGGATGTAGGTGTATGGGCAGCTTGTTCCAATATAATGGGGCCAAATAAGAGAATAATTTCCCCCCCAACCAAGCCTGTTTTATGCGAGGTATGAGAAGTAGAGTCCTAGAGGGGGTGTACCTGACCAGCTTGTCTATCATGTACCTTGGTCTCAAGTTGTGTAGGGCTTTATAAACCATAACAGCAAATTTTGAATGTAATCCTTTTGCGGATGGGTAGCCAATGCAGCTTGCGCAGTAGGGGGAGTGAAGCTGGTCTGGAGGGGGCGTTGGTCACTAATCTGAGTGCCGTGTGTGAGAAAGTGCCCTCTTTCTTGCATGGTATGCCCCCACTTTTTGCTGAATAGCTGATGTACTTTGACTGAGTGTGCCCTGGGCTCCTGCCAATCAGGTACCCAGGGCCTGTGTTCCTTCCCTAAAACTGCATTGAAGCCTAAACCCAATTGGCATCTCTGGCCACATGTCAGCCCCTGGTAAATGGTACCATAGGTACCCAGGGCACTGTGACCAGAGAAGGTCCCTAAGGGCTACAGCACTTATTGTGCCACCCTTAGAGGCCCTGTACCCTGACACACACTGCCTTTGCAGGCTGGGTGTCTAGGTGCAGAACCAAAGACTCAACATGGCACACATCCCTGTGTGCCATGCCCACAAACCACTGCCCTGGCATACATCAGTCACCCCTCTAGCTGGGTGCCCTATGCCAGTGGTGAGGGTACAGGTGCATGAGCCCTGTACCCCTACAGTACCCAGGTCCATTCCTGGGCCCTGTAAGTGCAGTGCTGCCATTAAGAGTATATGGTGCTGGGAGGTTGTCATTACGAACTCCACAGCACCATAATGGCTACACTGAAGACTGGGAAGTTCGGTATCGAACTTCTCAGCACATTAAACCCACACTGATGCCAGTGTGGGATTTAATGTAAAATGCACGACAGAGGGCATCTTAGAGATGCCCGCTGAAACTCGACCAACTCCCAGTGACCTGGCTGTGCAGGCTGCCGCCACCAGACATGTTTCAGGACCCCTGGGTCGAGAGCTTGCTGCTCTGGGGGGGGGCCTGAAACAATGCACATCCTGGGAGGAGGTGCCAAGCCTCCTCCCCCAGGATGGGCAGGGTTCACGAAGGAGAAGCTTCAACGGCATGCCGCCTTTGTGAGCTTCTCCAGACCATTTGCTGCTTTCAGCAACTGGTCCTCACTGGTTCTACCCCCCACTTTGGGCGGGAGAACCGGCGGGAAAAACAAGTGAGGAAGAGAGGTGTGCCCACCTCTGCCAACTCCACCCCCAAGGTGGGGGAGGCAAGGTGAAGCACAACCTCGAGTCCCCGCCATCTTGAGGATGGGGGACCCAGCCAACCAGGGACAGGCTCCTGCCTCCCTCCCACTGGAGAGTGGCAGAATAAGGGGTGTACCCACCCCAGGGAAGGGACACATTGGACCCTGCCCTTTACCTACCTGTAACGCCCCTAAATTTAGTATTTAGGTGCACCCTGAACCTTCCTTCCTCAGATCCAGCAACCACAAGAAAAGAAGAAGGACAAGAAGCCGTGCAGAGCTAACAAGAGGACGACGCCCACTGACTTGGCCCCAGCTCCACAGGCCTGTCTGCCCTCGAACCTGCTCCTGCAAATCCCCAGCGTGTCCAGCGGCCAGAAACCTCAAAAACCCCTGAGGACCTGCCTGCATTCACTTTCCAAGCTGTTTCTCCCGTGAACACTGGACGTGTTTGAACTGCAGCTTCTGGTGCCAGCCAGAAACAGCAAATCCAGCACACTCTGTACCCGCCGAGCCCGGCCTGTGTTTGAGTGAACAAACACCACGAGGAGGTCCCCCCTGGCGATCCTGACCCGAGATCCGGCGACCCCTGACCTGCCTCAAGCCTCCAGACGACATCTGCAGCCTCAATCCAGGAGATTTCCCCCCCCCCCCCCCCCTACCGCGACCACAGTGGGTAAAAAAAATCCGACGTCCAAAGGCACCCCTGCACCCGACGCCCCACGGCCTTGTGTGCCCAACCCAGTGGTGCCTAACCATCCCTCTACATCCCAACTTAACCCTCGAAGTGGTGGTCACTCCAGGAAGATCTTCGTCCCCGAGCCTGCAGTGTTTCTTTGTCCCGGAGAATCTCCATTGAAATCAACATGACACCCGACCTCAAAACAGCACCCTGCACCCGGCTGCCCTAGCGCCGCTGAGGGTGCCCCTTTTGTGCTAACTTGGCCCCCAACTTGCCCTGAGCTTAACCCTGGGAGCTTTGCTCCCACAATCCTGTGGCCTACTTGCCAGCAGCCACCAACCGGAGTCCCCCTATACTCCATACGATAACATTGGGACTCAACACTCTGCACCCGGCCGCCCTAGTGCCACTGAGGGTGCAACAACAGTGCATCACTGACCCTGGGAGACCCCTAAGTCTAACCCCAGAACCCTTACTCAAAAGACCGATTACTTACCTTGAAACCGATAACTCATTTTTCCTCATAGGATAACATTCACACTTTTTCTCCCAAAAAGTTTGTGTCGACTTTTGAAAACTGCAAATATTGCTTAAAAATCAGCCGATTAACCAAAACGCATTTTCTCAACTGTTTTCAGGAAATGTCCCAGTGCTGAATCCAGGATCCAGCACTGAGTAAGAAAAAGTAACGATAACCTAACTTACCTGCTAAGTGAATTTCTTCCCGTAGGATAACATTGGTGATTCTATGTGAAAAAGTTTCTAAGTGTCAACTTTTGAAATGCAATAATATTCCTTAAATATCGTACCTTTAATAAAAACGCATGTACTCACATGTTTTCAGGAAATGTCTCGGGACTGAATCTAGGATTCAGTCCTGTGGTTAGAAAAGTAATCTGAAAAGTAATTAACTGCATTTTACTTAAAAAGCCCATTCAATTGAATGTACTATACCTGCAATGTGTTGCAAACTGCTTTCATAGAATTGTAACCAAAACCAGTACAAGTTATACTGCAATTCTGACCTGTGTTCAACCAAGTAAATTACTACTGCAAAGTATTTTTATGCTTACCTGTACCAGGCTTGCTTGGTTCTAGAAATAAAACAGTATTTTTTTTATACAAAATAATTGGCCTAGAGGTCAGTTCTCGAGTGTGTGAGACCATTTTCTGACTGAGTGCGTATGTCAAATGCTTTACACTGTCCTCTGATACTGCCTTACTGCTCGACCAAGCTACCACTTAAGAGAGTAAGGTTCTATCTAACTTTAACCTCTGCCAAACCTCTGGAGACTCTTGGATTCTATACACACACTGTACCTCACTTTGGTGCAGTATATATAGAGGCAGTTTCTTACACCATGTTCTGGACTACTTACAGTCTGTTTAAGCAAGATTCCTTGGCTGAAATCAACCGAGCATTGCAGTAGTCCAGACAGCTTAAAATCAATGCTTGTTTCAGGGTTTTCCATGTGGATGACAGAAGTAGGGGAAAGACTCTGTGATGAAGGCTTAGTATATGGAAACTGGCCCTTGTGGTTGAGGTGGCATGCTCCTCCAAGCTTAACTTCTGGTCAATTTGGACTCCTAGGTTTTTTACCACTTGTTTTGGGGATGGGGCTGGGCCCAGTTCTCCTGGCCACCGGTTGGGCGACCACCTTGTTACTGCTTCTTTGAATACCATAATTTCTGTTTTCTCAGCATTCAACTGAAGGAAGTTGTTACTCATCCAATCAGTGATGGTTTTCATGCCTTCCGAGAAGGTAGTCTGAATGCTGGTGTTATTCTTGTCAAAAGAGAGAAGCAGTTGTGTCGTCGGCATAGGAAATTGGTATGAACCCTGAGTTCCTCAATAGGTTCACAAGCGGTGTAACATAAATGTTAAATAGGGTAGGGCTTAAACATGAGCCTTGGGGTACTCCCTTAGTAACATTGGTGGTCTGTGATCTAAAAGGGCCGAGGTTGATGGTTTGAGTTCTCTCAGCCAGAAAGTCATCCATTTTAGTGCGTTCCCCTGGATGTCTATATCTCTTGAGTCTCCCCAGCAATATCTGGTGGGAGATAGTATTGAATGCTGCAGACAGGTCAAGCAGTATAACGAGTACTGCCTGACCATTGTCTGCTAGCATTCGGATGTTGTCTGTGACGGTCACCAATGCCGACTCCGTACTGTGTCTTGGTCGGAATCCTGATTGTGAGTTGTCGAGGCAGTTGGAGGATTCTTTGAATCCGGACAGGTGTTTATTAATGTGCTTCTCTAGTAGTTTACTTAGCAGGGGGAGTAATGAAATGGGACGGTAGATAGCGACATCATCTGGAGAAAGTTTGTCATTTTTCCTGATGGGCAGGATCTGAGCTGCTTTTCATTCCTTGGGGAGTCTACCTTCCTTTAAGCAGCTATTTAAAATGGAACAAATGGGGGCAGCGAGCTGATTGGCGAGCGAGCCGGTGGTCTTGGCTGGGATTAGGTCTAAAGGGGAGCTAGATTTAGTCATTTTTAGTAAAGATTCAGTTTCCTCAGAAGAGAATATAGGAAATTCCTCTAATTTATATGTGCTAGGCGTAGTAAGGGGGGGGGGGGGGGTCAGATATGTGGCTTGATCGGGAGCCATTAGCCGCAGTGATCTTGTTGTAGATATTATCTATTTTTAATGTGAGATATCCTGTAATATTGTCCCATAGAGTCTGAGATGGCTCCTCTTCTGTGTTACATGCTTTAGGGTTGGTGAATGATTTGAGGACCTGAGGATCAGGGGAGTAATCTGCCTGATCCAGGAGATTTGCAATATGCATTTTTCGGGCAGTTTTCAGGTTACTATGGTATTTGGTCAGAGCAGATTTGAATCTTTCTTTGTCGTGGGGATCGTGTGTGTGTCGCCAATGTCATTCTAGTTTCTTGCATTGGCTTTTTTCAGTCAGTAGATTAGTAGTGTATCAAGGTGTCTGTGGGCGTTTAGAGACCCCAGGGCAAATTTTCAGGGGTACCAGCATGTCTGTTGTGGACTTCATGCTTGCCTGGATGGTTATAAGACGTTTTTCTACATTGTCGGGGTCGGAATACTGTGGTGGAACAAAGGTATCTTGGAAGAGAGTGGGCGTCAGTTTGTGCCACTGTCTGTAACTCCTAATGGTGTGTGTTTTAGGGGCATTATTCTCTTTAGGTCCCATTATACAGAATTCGATTTTTGAGTGGTCTGAGCAAGTTATTCCGCAAACAATATTGGGCGAGTTTGAGAGGATTAAATCTAGAGTGTGCCCTGCTACATGAGAAGGTTCATTGTTGATTTTGGTCAACTCAAGTGTGGATAGCTCTTTCAGGAGGGAGGAGGCATCAAGATCGCTATGTACATTCAGATCACCGAGAAGCAAACAATTTTGGGATGAGATGACATAAGGGGAGAGCAAGTCCATGAGTAGGGTGACGGAATCGAGGAATGGTCCCGGGGGGGGGGGGGGCGCGATATACTAGGGCTCCTTTCCAGCTAAGTTGTGCATGTAGATCAATTCTGAACACAAGAATTTCCATTTTGTCATTGCTTGATTGATCTAAAACTGTGACTTTAATGGGATCTTTATAAATAATATTTATAAAATAAGACTACATGGTTTTGGGAGGGAGCAACAGAGGAGGTAAAATTAAAGGTGGAGGGAGAAAGGCAAAAGCAGCACATGAGGAAGGGAGAGCAGAAGGAGAAGCACAAGGGAGAGAAAAACATGGGGTGATTTTAGAAGCACATGAGGGAGAGCACAACACTGAACTCTGGTTGGGGATGAAGCACACAGGTGAGAGAGCGCAACATGGGGTGCATAGGAAGGAAAACAAATGAGAGAGGCAGCTGGGAAACACATGCATTCTAATGTAGTTCTTTACCAAAAAGAAAAACAGGTCCCTAAAAGTGAGAAGTGGAAGGGTAGAAGCCAGTCAATGAGAGATGGTGAAAAGGCCATGCTCCAGGGGAGGGCCAAACACAAGTTTGACAACCTGGGACAAGGCAAGCAATTCAATTAGAAGCTAGTAAATGCACATGACAAAGTCAATCAGTGGTAAGCAGTGAGCAGGTTGTATGCCCCTACAAGTTCTAGATACACATCCATTGGGCTAGTGCAGTCTAGTGTTTGGATTTCCATCCTGATAAGTAATGAAGTCTGTGTAGGATAGTATAGCCCTGAGAAATGTCTGATTCCTAGATTGAGAAAGTTGCCATAGCCCTGGTGAACACTTACGAAGGAGTACAGCAAATGTGGTTTACAGTACACTTAGGCTGTCCGGTTGTAGGTTTAAACCTATGATAACTGATAAAACCCCACCGGAAGGGAAATAGCCCACACCAGTGTTAACATATAAACACTGAAAAAACACCTGCACAACCACAAACTAAATGCTATTCAAAGAAAGGAAAAGGAGAGTGAAAAAGTAATTTCTAATACAATGTAACTTTGTTATATCAGGTAGCAGTAAGAAAGACTGAGCTAACATTATTCTGTCTGAGTTTTGTTGTTTAGGGATGTGACTAAAATATTGTTTCTTCCGTTGTTTAGTTTTGTGGTCTTTGGTCTAAAGATATAGGGGTTAAAAGCATGTGTAAGTGTTGTTTATTTATTTTATAAACTGTAGAGAATCAGATCAGGAAATATCAAAATCATATTTGATTTCTTGGCTACATTTGAGTCTTTCACTGATAGCAAAAATGTAGGTTTCATAAGAATCTTTACCAATATGTACCTTCACATTTACCCACAGAGAATGGGTAAAAACCCTTAATACATCAGCCCCCCTTTCTAGTAAGTCAGTAATGATCGGTGAATTGCCAAACACCCCAGGCTTAAAACATTCAATGCAAGGTATAGTGATAGGTATATGTGAAAAGAGTGCAGTCACAAAGCATCTGGGATACTGGTGAAAACATGACACCACACTTGGAAAACATGGAAAGCAGTGTCACTTGGAATGCTGCTGCAAAAAGTTCTTACCACGTTCAACAAAGATTGGAGTGATTTTGTTTGTATTTGCAGTGATTCAGCTACGTATATGAAAAAGTTGAGTGATGACCTGTCACAATCAATACCTGAGCTGAAGTGCTTCCCTGTAAGAGATCCTTGCCACTTGTTAGATGGCATGCTGAAAGTATCTTTACAATCTTCAGAGTTAATGAAGACTGCTTTTGACTTTTTAGTCCATTCTGGTGCACTGTTTTGTTATGCATTGTTCGAAATGGGGGTCTCTAGTTGGCAATGGCTGGCCACTGTCCAAGTAGGGACCCTTCTTCCTAAGTCAGAGTAAGCGGGCTACACCCTTTGATAACCCCTGCTCAACCCTGTGGTAACGTAGCACGAGCAGTTAGGCTTATCTCAGAGGCAGTGTGTGAAGCATTTATGACCATACACTGTAACACAGTGAGGAACACTACAAAGGGATACCACACAAGTAGTTATAAAAAATAAGTATCTTTATATATAGACTTAACACAAGACCAATAACAGTAAAAAGCCACAATACTAGAAAAATAGGGTTACTCTTGAAATGCTGTAAAAATAGTTCAAAGTGTGCAAAGAGGAGTTCAGTTCAAAGCAGTGGTCTCTGCGACCCTTTTACTTACAAAGTACCTGGATTCTGTAGCAAAGCAACCAACATGTCGCTAAGGAGTTGTAGTGATGATTTTCCTCACGCGTGACCAGCGATGCGTTGAATCCTTGCCGCAAGGGAGGATGATGCGCTGATCTGTGTGCAGGACAAAGCGACAAGCTTCTACACGCTAAGCCGGCGATGCGATGAAATCCTTGCCGCGAAGGGAGGATGATGCGCCGAGCCTGTTGCGTGTGCGATGAAAAGAAATGGCGCCCCGCAAGGGAGCGACAATCCTGATGCGATGAAAATGGCGAACGCTCGGCGTCCGCGCTGTGATGTCGTGAAGCGATGAACTCGATGCGATGATCTTTGGTTAGCGAGCACTTGGAGGCCCGCAAACATGCGATGCGATAATCTTCGGGTTAGCGAGCATTTGGCAGACCACAAACGAGTGATGTGATGATCTCCGGTAGCGAGCACTCAGCGGCAGCAGCGCAATGATTTTCCTTACGCTCTTCAGCTGCGGTGGCTCGCTAACGGGCGTTAGCAACGATTTTCAGCACTCTTCTCCACAGTAGAACTAGAGGCCCTGGAACTCACAGGAGCCTCACCTGCAGATAGAAATCCTCGCTGGGAGGAAACAGGAGGCTGGTGGTGGAGTCTGATGTGCCTGAGACTCCTGCAGGAGGCTAGCTCTCTTCTAGCCCTTAGGTGATTGCTGTAGCAAGATAAAATAAAAGTTCCTTCAAAGTCCTTTACCTCTTCTTCCAAGCCCAGTAGTAACCACTGCAGGCCAGTCCAAGTAACAGCACACAAGCACAAGGACAGTCCTCTCCTGCAGATTCCTTCAGTTACACGGACAGAGGTTCTTCTTGTTGTCCAGGAGCA
Organism: Triturus cristatus; assembly: GCF_964204655.1. Taxonomy (NCBI): domain Eukaryota; kingdom Metazoa; phylum Chordata; class Amphibia; order Caudata; family Salamandridae; genus Triturus; species Triturus cristatus. The sequence goes on along the minus strand of NC_140582.1, from coordinate 1,088,351,219 downwards.
ATACAAATTGTAGGGGTTTCAGCACAGATATTTATACCCCAAAGGTCTTTGTTCTCAGAAGCTACAAGTCACTGAACCCAGCCAGAACCAGTTCTGCCCAGCCCTGGAGCACTTTGTTTACCAGGCTGCATCCTTCCTTTCAGAATGTGTGGGTCTGTCATCAGATGCACAGTGGGAGGTGGAGCCAGCATTCACCTTGCCAGGCACAGCCCTATTCAGGTCCAGGAGCTACCCCTCCCCATACTCCAATGCAGATCTTGCTATTCAACCCAGGTGTGACTCAGCCTGCCCTGTCCCTCCAAAACCAGACAGCCAATACACATAACAGCAGAGCACACTGGAAGGCTTAGGCAAGAAAATACCTACTTTCTAAAAGTGGTATTTTCAAATACAGAATATAAAAATAAACTTCACTAAAAGATGTATTTTAATATTCTGAGCTCAGGCATACTAAATTCGTTTTTCTACCATGTTCTGTGGGTCAGTTAGGACTATAGAATGTAATAACCAAACCTCCCATTCTGGCCTGTGGAGAACAGGTAGCCTTACAGTAGTGAAAAACGAAATTGGGTGTAATTCACTACCAGGACATGCTACACACATCAGAGCATGTCCTACCTTACACATACAATGCACCCTACCATAGGGGTGGCTTACATGATGCCAAGGGAAGGTTCAGGGGCTGGGAAGTGGGTGCACTTCACAGCCAAGATGGCATTTCTAGACTGCACGCAGACACTGCAGTGGCAGGTCTGAGACACACTTTACAAGCTGCTTCTGTGGGTGGCGCAAACCAGCGCTGCAGGCCCACCAGCAGCATTTGGTTTACCAGCCCTGGGCACACACAGGCCACGCTACTAGGGACTAATAGGCAAACCAAATAAGCCAATCATGGATATACCAATTCACATGTCATCTTTACACAGTGAGCATTCGCGGTGTGGCACTGAATGGCAGTGGCACAGCGCCCAGAGCATCCATTACCAGCAAAAACAGAGGAGACAACAGCGAAAAATGGAAGGCAGACCCACGCCAATGGTGCCAGGTCTGACATGCATGGAAACTAAAACACAAATATTTCTCATTTTGTGCTTTGTGTGGCATCAAAGAAAGAGTCATCCCAACTGTGTCACTTAGCCGGTGGTTCTCAGTCCTAGAGGCCATGAATGCTATATTATCCATGTGGCAACTGTTTACAGAACTTTTGCTGAGTAATGATGCCAAAGGCAAGAAATGTGAGGATATTTGATCACATATTGATAGTGATTTGTAAAAAGTACACTCTACTGCATTCTTCGATTTTTACAGGAAAGCATGACTGCTGTAGTGAACATAATAAAAAAAAAACTAGAGTAATTGGTGTAGATGTGAAACATCTTGAGAGTAGGCTGGGCGACACTTTTAGTGACTTTGGCACTGCAACATATTCCATGTTAGAGTGCTTGCCACTTGGTAAGCAAAGAAATGTTGAGGAGCAATTCAGGAATGTTTATTTTACAATGTATGAGAAATAGCCCTTCACCAACCATGGCATTTGAAGTCAATGAAGCCTCACTGTGGTACTCTGCACAAGGTATAGATCCCTTCTGTAAAGGGAGATTTTCTTCGGAGTTTCAAAAGTGCTGCCGCATTTTTGACTGCTTCAATAACTCTGAGGCCATATGCGCCCAGTTCAACGCATATGTTGCAGAACCTGTCGCAGAGAATCACAATCTTCAGGTGCACCAGTATTGGCGCGGAAAGCCATGTCAGTGGCCAGAGTTAGAAAATTGTATACTGGCTAATTTGGTTTTGCCTGTCTCAAGTGCCAATGTTGAGAGGGCCTTTTCACAGATACAAGTTTACATGGGAAGGAAAGAGCGAGCGTGCATGACCAAAGACTCACTGAAGACGTATTGTATGGTGTACTACGATAAGTATGGTTTGTAAAAATGTATTTGGACCTCATTAACACTCTATGTACACTTTCTATATACCATGCACTATCAGTGCAGAAAGCAAGCAATAATAAATTCAAAAAGTTCCATAAACACCGGAAAAACACTGTTTCTGTAGTTTTTAATTGCGTGAAAAAGTGTAACCACTGATAACCACTGTTTTTTTAAGGTATTTAAAATCACTTGAAAACACTGAAAAAACCCCACCAGAATTTGCCAAAAATAGAAACTGAAAACAGGAAAGCCTAAGTACACTGTATACTCTTGCTTTTACACATTTTCAGACCACCAGGCATCGTCCTACTCTATTATTTCCGTGGTGTGTTAAATGTCCTTGTGTACCCAAAACATTTATGCCACACAATGAATTTTACTATTGTCCCGCTTTGCCATCACACTTACCAGGACTCAGTTTGCTACCTGTTGGTTTGCTGCCCCAGGAGGGGCTTAGCTTGCTGCCTGCTGCCGGGTGAGGAGATTTCACCGAGGGGAGAAGGAGCTTCACGGGACTCAGATCCCCAGCAGTCCGTGCGGCGCACCACCTGTGCTTCCCCCCGCCCACTCGCCGCAGAGAGTTGACGCTTTACTTAAGCCTTGCCGGCGACCGCTACGCGGTACAAAGGGCGGGCCGTCTGTGGCCGTCCGGGGCTGGCCAGGGCTGGGCAACCCCTCTTTCAGTGAGCTTTAGAAGTAAAGTGGCCGTGGACTTATTATTTGCACTTTGTTACTTGCATCACGTTGCTAGTTCTCCATACATTGGGTGCCTAATAACATCGTGTTACATGGCTGGAAAGGGGAAGCGTGTCATGGCTCCTACGACTGTGTCTGGCACCATGGATCAATTTATTACTAGAGCTGTCTCGGTATTAGAACATGAAATTGCCATTACCGAAAGACGTCTCTCAATTGATCCCATGCACTCGAGACGCTCCTCACTGGGTCCATTAGCATTGTCTAAATCGCCAAACAAATCTAGAGTCCTCACACGGGGGGACGTACATTCGCTCGCAGAGGCTGAAATACCGCATAATGTGACAACATCTTCAGAGGGATTGCCAGAAGGCTCTGACATATTTGACGGTGTATCTGCAGTGGAAGAAATAGCCCCACCCAAGTCTAAAGCCACCCGCCCGCAAACAAGGGCTGGGACTAAATCTTCTAGATCCGCCAATCAGAAAAGGAAAAGGGGTGGGGCTGTGGATGGTGTTAAGCAGGCGAAAATAGCAAAGGTCTCTAAAAATATTGCTAACCCCGGTACTTTAAGCCCACCGGCTTGCCCAATTGTGGGCGATGACAGTATGAGAACTTCTCCCCTGCTAATTAGTAGTGACCTGATTCCTAAGCTAGAACAGGCTGTTCGTTCACTAATTTTACCATTATTAGAAAGGGTTAAAATAGTCACTGAAAAAGTTGACAGGCTGGAACAAACCATTCTGGACAATTTTTGTTCATTAAAGAATGTTGTCAAATTGTCCACTAAGGACATTGGCAAAACCAACTGCCTGCACGCTGGAAATTCTCCGGCCTCTGTACAGCCTCCAACTGATAAACCCCCCATATTAACTAATATAGGTCCAGGTATTGACTCACCCATATTAATGACAAACACTCATCAGTCCTCAGGGAGGGATGGAGGGCCTAGCAAAGAATCTCTGGGTAACAACATCAAGGAATCTGGGGACATGAGAGTAGCCACTGATCTAGTCACTCAAGGTAATGCTCCTAGATCACCCTTAGCTCAAATTCATTTGCCACCCGAATCCCTCCCCTATGTTGCAGTTCTAACTGGAGTCCCCGTATTACCTGATAGCAAAACTGAATCCTTCCGGGAATTAAAAAATAAAGTGAGTCACTGGCTAAATACACACAGGCCAATCCCAAATTACATGAACGGGAGGATTCTATTTGTCAGAAGAGTACAATGGGTAGGTTTAAGACCCAAAAACACCCAGGGCGATTGTATTATCGTCAATTTCGCGGACACACGAATCTCGAGGTTCATCACTGAATATTTACCGTATGGGCCTAGATCAGGAATAGAGGTGCACAACTTAAACTTTTTTTACGATCAAGGCCCCCGGTATTGACAATAGCATTGTAAAACAAACATCACATCTCCTAAGCATGTGAGGGCAATAGAAAGCGGTTTCACTAGTGTATGTGATGTAGCCTCTCCGGCCCCCACCGGGGTGACCGCTCCCCCCAGGGTCTCATCGTTGAGTCAGTGTAGGACGGGTCCGAGTGCAATTGTACTAAGTCAGACCGTTGTTCACCATGATACTCAGTGTGGTATTAGTCCAGGCACCCTCTAGTCCTGGAACCTAGCAGGTATTAAGACCAAACTAGATTCTCCTGAATGGGTCGATTTTGTTAATAAACACGAAATCTGCCTCTTTCAGGAAACATGGATTTGTGAGGCCCAGTTCCTCTTGGGATATCTGAATTTCCACGTCCCAGCGATTCAAGGTCCGAAAGGTCGTCCTATGGGCGGATTAACCATCCTGGGCCCGCCAGGGCTTATTCTCAAGTGCTGCCATGATTGATACGGGTTCCCCGGATATTCAATTAGTGAGACTTACCTTTGGCTACACGGGTATACTGGATATTTACAATTTATACCTTAGGGGGACAAAAGGGAAGAAGTCACGGGTATTGGACATTTTGACCAGCCTCATAGAAACCAATTCGAGCAATAGGGATCTGATCGTTGCAGGAGACTTCAATGTTACATTTGAACCCCTTTTAGACCCGGACTCAGAATGGAGTCTCGACCCTGAAGAAGATCGGTTGTGGGGAATACCAGTCCTCCCGCTCCCTCCTATTAAGAGGTGGTCTACGGTAGCAGTGCAGGTAAATGCACTTTGCTACGAGAAAGGCTTAAGGGCCCTGAATGGCAGGACCCCAGGGGACAAGAAGGGTGCCCCCACCTTTGATAATGGCCGTTCAGCAAGTAGGATAGATTATGTCCTCTGCTGTATGAGGCTGTGGCAGCATATTACTGACATGGTGGTGGAGACAAGAATTGAGAGCGACCACAACCCCATTTGTGTTACCCACTCTTGGTGGGGGGAAAGTAGCTCGGCGAGAGAGGACCCAAAACTGGCTATCCCCGGTTGTGTCCCTACAAACGACATGCGGAGACTTAAGTGGACACAGGTAAAGACCAATGCCACGGCCATTGCTAGCATTGAAATAGAGCTCTCCCAAACTACCGCGAGATTGGAGGATGTCGTGGGAGTAAAAGAAAGTAATGAGCAAGCAACTGGATTACACGAGTCCTTCTTTGAGGGGCTACGTGGCTTTTTTCTTAAGCCAATAAGCAAAGGCAACAAGCCTCTCTTTAAGCGATTGAGGTGGTATGATGGGGTGTGTAGACGAGCTAGAGGTAACTTAACACAAGCCCTCTCTAGTGGGAGCAAAATAAGTATACAACTAGCTAGACACTCCTACAAGAAGTGCCTTGCCCAAGCGAAAAAAAGATGGGATGAATTGTACTGGCAAGACCTGAAGGAGGCTTGCCATGCCAGGGACTCTAGAATGTTTTGGAATGTGATTAAGTGGAATAGAGGCGGATCCCCTGAAAATCCATCCAATCATGTTTCCCAAGAAGAGTGGATAGGGTATTTCAAACCCCAATATGCATGCAATTCCCTATACAAATGTCCGGGGCCAATATCACATGTCTTTTACTTGCATGGTCCTTTTAGCACCAAGGACGTTCTAGCTGCCTTGGCCTGTGTAGCTGCTGGGCGGGCACCGGGTATGGATGGGGACCCATCTGATCTCTTCCTTAATAACAAACCTTGCTGGAGCAAGTATATTGCCTTAGTGACCAACGCGGTGGCCGAAGGCGCCCCAGTGCCCAAATCTTGGGGGGGTGCTATTATAATCCCTATCTTTAAAAAGGGGGATAAAACCTTCCCAGGAAACTACAGGCCCATCAGCCTAATAGACACAATTCAAAAGGTCATTGGGAGGATGGTATTGAATGTGCTTTTGGCCTGGATTGAAGACAACAGGATACTTTCCAGTTTCCAAGCCGGCTTCCGTAAATTTACCAGCACTGTGGATCAGGTTTTCCGCTTTGTACAATTGCACTGGAAGGTAGTCACGTTAGGCAAAGGCAGTCTCTACGTCGCGTTTGTCGATTTAAGAGCTGCCTTTGAACTTGTTCCTCGTGAGCAACTTTGGAGGGTCCTTGAAAAGCTTGGGCTTTCCTTGGAACTCTTGACATTAATCAGGCGGCTCCATGAGCCCAATTTCGCAAAAATTCAGTGGGGAGGCCCGGGGGATATAACCTCCGAGTTTCCGGTTGAGCGAGGTGTGAGACAAGGCTGCGCCATGGCACCCACGCTCTTCTCCCTGTACATCAATGGAGTAGTAGATTATATGCTCCGAGTCAACACCGACGCTCCTAAGCTGGCCGGAGTGACTACTCCAATATTGATGTTTGCTGACGATACTCTTATAGTATCTAAAACTCCGAGCGGCATGCAAAGGGCCCTGACAGTTTTTGAAGATTTTTGCAATAATCATGGTCTAGAAGTGAATGTAACCAAGACCAAACTCATGGCCTTCAACCCGCACCCAAGTTATAGAGCAGGAAAACTCATAATGAATGGGCAAATACTTGAGAAGGTTAAACATTTTGTCTATCTGGGCATGCACGTGACACAAGATAACAAGTGGAATAGACATTTGGAAATGTCCACACTGAAACTCACGCAGATAACAGGAACCTTGATTAGAGAGCATAAAAAATCCTACTCTAAGCCTGTCAAACCCGTGCTCCAAGTATATGAGGCAAAGGCCCTAAGCTCAGTGTTGTACGGAGCAGAGCTCTGGGGTTTCGACGCATTGTCATCTTTAACAGTCGCTGAAAATAAATTCTATTGCAGCATAGTTGGTCTCCCGCAGAGTACGCCTATGGTACCACTGCGTTACGATCTAGGTAGGAAGGCCATCAAGGATTTAGCCAAACTCCGCCCAGTCCTTTATTGGAGGAGACTCTGAACCACCCCGGAGCTTCAGCCTTATGCAATGGGCCTCATGGATATAATGCAGGCCGACACGTTTCATAAGATTGGGTGGCTTAGGAATCTCCGGGAAACTTTGAAAGACCTGGGTCTGGAGGGGCTATGGAGTGACCCAGTTGCTGCCAGGTTTCCCACAAAGAGGCTTTTGAAAATGCTTTACTGGGAGCGGGTAATCCACCGGGTCTGGAGTGATTCTATTTCCCCCACGATGACTAGCCGATTTTTAGAGGCAAAGGTAACTCCAGTTTTTGAACCCTACTGGGATTTGATCACCCGACCCAGAGATAGGAAACTATATTTCCAATTTAGAGCAGGTTCTCTCCCACTCAGGGCCCTAACTAATGGGTGGTTTGGTGTAAGTGTAGGACCTTGTCCCGTTTGTGGTGCTCAAGAGGAATCAATTGCCCATTTCCTGTTTGTTTGTCCAACATATGCCAACCCTAGACGAACATGGCTGTCTCCATTGTGCAAAACACTGGCTACAAGGAGTTCCGCTGTTGCTTTGAGAATCCTAAGCACAAGCACTTTTCCAGCCCATTCAATTGCCCTAGCTAAATATCTGGGATGGGCATGGGTCTTAAGGCACAGGGCTCTCAGGGAAACTGCGGGAGTTCTCCCGTAGGGCTTCTCCCTCCAGGGACATTGGTTAAAAATTCTTTTTTAATTCCAAACGTAGTCTTATTCTATCAGTATTTCATCAGTTTGCTGACTTGTTTAATCTCTTTTTAAACTGAAATTTTAGGTATTTAATGGATGATTTTATACATTTTATAGTGAATGTGTTCAGTAATAATTATGTGTTTTTGTATATGTTTGTGTCTTGTATGAATTATTTTTAAATTCGAATAAAGACTATATGGAAACTATTGTCTAGCTTAGATGAAAATATACGATTAAAATCCCCTTTATGATGTAAGGGAATCCCATTTAATTGTTTGTTAAAGTTGTTTCTCTGTGCCCCCTCAATTAGAAGGTGTTGTCACTGAAAACAGAATATTCCTAAATAAACTTTGCTCATTGGGACTTAGACACCATCTCTATAGGCACCATCTCTAAATACTTCATGAATGAGTATGATCTGTTTTTCATACTTTTGCTTTATTTCTTTGCAATCATGTTTGCTTCATTTCACTTTCATTGGCATGGTAAAAGAATTACATTTTCTTTCATTTCTCTTTATTGTTTATTTTGAAGTTTTGTTATAATTAACTAATGCATCTTTCCTTCTTCTGAACTTCATGGATTTGAGCCTTAGTTTAGTGTATGTTTAATAATTGCATTGCTCATTTGAGTTGTTGAGCTTGGGCACCTTGCTCCAAGTAAGCCTTGGCTTCAACTCAGGCTTCAAGAAGGTGAGGCAGTGATACTTTATTAGGTTTGGGAAATCAGAGTCACAAAGCATCCTGTAAGAAAACAGGACCATGTGATGCAGTTCTGGGGTAAATCCCTAACATCCCCGAAAGCACCTGATCGTACAGTGAGATCCAGAAATGAAACTTTGAATATGACTTGGGGTGATAATAGTGTTACCCATGGTTCAGTTGTGTTGCAGTAAAACTGTGTGCCCATTTTGTAATTGTTTGAATTAAGATCCCATCTGATTTAGCACCCATGCATTCCAATAATAAATCCTGCATGGAGAGAGAGCTTGCTGGCATCTCCGTCTTGTTAAGTTACTGACTAACTTAGAAAGGGTCCAGTTAATGATGTTTGCAGAGTTAATGGCACAGGGATCACATTGTTGTTGGATATTGCATGACAACTGGTTAGTCACCAAATGTGGTAAACCAACTCTTTGAGGGGTGGGGGTGGGGGGGAGGGGGGTGAGGGGGGGGGGTAAACGTTCTTACCAATTTGAGAGTAGGATTTTTATAATTGAAGGGACACTGTGGGCCCGATTCATCAAGGGCCTCTGCACTCGTGGTAGAGGCCTCGCACTCCTGGCGAGACCTCTGTACTGCAGTTACCCATTGTCGAGGTCCCGCCACGAGTGCAGGACTGCTCAGACGACTGACTGTCCTCTGCCACGAGTGCAGAGGCCCTTTGTGAATCAGCCCTCAAGTGTTTGATTTGCATAAAGAAAGGGGGAACTATATACCATTATTCCATTATGGAGTTTTATTTTCACATTCAAATAATATAAGCGACTAGAAGATAAGCTAAGGGAGCTTCTGTAGTGCCTACAACTTTGAAACTATAGTCTAAGCATGTCTGAATCATGGAACCAATCCTTAGTGCTAAAGTGAAGCTTTTTAAAGAAACTATTGTATGTACTATAGAAGCAATTATATGTGCACTATTTCATAGGAGCAGGCGTAGCAGGGTGCATGCTTCAGTTAAAGTATCGCTCTGCACCCCACAATACTTCTCAGCATTACAGCAAAAGTACAGGACTAAACATACTCTAGTCAGGGTACTCGGGATGTAACATTCACTTATATGCAAGTCATTTTAAGGAGGTGGGTTAAGCTGTATTCTCCACTTGTCAGCCCAGGGAGTCCTCGACTTTAAGACTGTAAGGCAAGACAGCCCAAACCTACAGCTCCGAACTTTAAATTGGGGACTTTTAGTCAGTTAATTTGCATCCAGCATGGTAGATCACCTAGGTGTAGGAAGCTGACTCTTTATGTAATACACCAAAAAGAGGTATATTGTGTAGAGAGTCTAGGCATCCCTTATGAGTTCACAGGGGCTTGCTTTATACATCCCAAGGTGCTCTTTTTGTAGTAGTGTGGTCAAGCTGCCTTAGGCTTATCAAGGAGGAGTTTAAGACATATGCAAATACACACAGTCAATAAATGATACTCAATAAGGAGATCCACACCAATTTAGAAAAATAACACATATCTTATATCATTTTTGACTCCAAGAACTTTGTAATTTTTGACACCAAGAACTTTGTTATTGGGTAAGTACTTTTTATAATGGCAGTTTTAAAGAAAACTGGTAAATAAATTTGTATTGTCTCTAATGCGGTTATGTTAACCTATGGGGAAAATACATATTCTGCATACGGATACTTAGCAGTGACTTACAGGACCAATCCTCTGGAGTTAAGGTAAGTATGGGGCAAAGAACAAGCCAGCACCAACAGGTCACCTCGGTAGGTCTTTGGGTCGTCTGGGTGCAGAGGTACTTTTCGGCATCGGGTGCCCCATTGGTTTCAATGTGAAGCAGTCCTGGAAAAAGGCTGTAGGTAGGCCAGTCCGGCTAAACCAATAGGAGGGCTCTGTTCTCGGGGGTCTTGGGCACATAGGGCCATCATCGGTCCACATCAACCCGGGATAGGGGGTGTGTGTGTAGTGGGGCTTTGTCTGGCGGGGTCGCGTCATCAAGACTTCTCACGGTTTAAGGGGGCCTGCGAAAAGAGGCTGCAACTGAGTGACCAGTCTGGCCAAACCCAAGGTGGGGTTTTACTCTTGTGGGTCTCAGGACCTCCTTGGCATTGTTGGACCACTTCAGCTGATGCTGGGGGCACGGGTGCAGTGGTGCTTTCCAGTAGTCAGGTTTTTTTGGTTCGGTGTCCTCACGGTTCGCCTTGGGTGCCTGCAGGGTGCAGGGAAGTAGCTCAGCTACTCCACAGGTGATACTGGTTGCTCCTTAAAGTGCTGGCAGTCGTCCCAGGCTTTTAGAGGCAGAGTAGCTGCAAGACGAGTCGTCTTTGGTACAATTGTCGGGGACAGCAGGCAGGCCGGCAGGTTTGGTGCCAAGTCGGTTGCTGCTCCTAAGTTCCTGCTCTTCACGGCTCTTCAGTGTCCTCCTCCTTCTCCTTAAGTCGACATAATCTGCTTTCCTAGGCCATGGAGAAGGACGATATTCAATGGCCTACTTACCCTTGGGGTCACTACACCCCCCAATAGGACCACTTCCTGTGGAAAGTGGGCATAACTCTGTCCCATAGTTCCTAATTCTGCCAACACCAAAATAACAGAATATTCCTAAATATTCCTAAAGGGGGCACATCAAGCAGCTCACCTTAGGGGTGTGACTGGCCTGGGAGTGCACCACGTCTTCCTGCATATCTAATTTCCCGCCTGTCCTGGTGCCATACGGGCCCACCGCAGGTGTTGGCATCTCCCCTGTCTGGGTAAACCGTGGTTTCATATCAAATGCATCAAAGGCCTTTGAACCCTCCTACCTTGATATGCTGATTACTAGCCATCCTGCTTGGAGGAGGTGACAACACCTCCGGCCAGAACAGTCCTTGTTTTTGCCATCAGAGAGCATAGGCTCTCACCTGCAGGGGGTCAGGAACCTGTCTGTGGTGGCAGGCTGATCAACACCAGTCAGCCAGCACACTCGAGGCTGGTAGGTTTTCAGGGGGCACCTCTAAGGTGCCTTCTGGGTGCATGTATTAATACATACACCACCGTAATCAGTGTGGGTTCATTAATACTAGCTGTTTGATACCAAACACCATAGATTTCAGGGGAGCCATCATGTAGCTGTGAAGCTGATTTTTACCTGTGTCCAAACAAATGGGATCTATATCTATGACGTAAGCAGAGGCTGCTAAACCACTTTAACCAGATAACATTATGGTTTTTTAATTTACTACACCAAGATGAACTACACGTTTAGAACACAAGTTTTTTTTTTTTGGGAAAAACTTTATTGTGCAAAATAGCATCGTTACAAATATGGGCCTACAACCACCAGGGCCGGCCGCTAGTATATGCATGTCAATTGCGTGACATCACGAAGCAGCGACTGATCCCCAGAGGCTCAGCAGGGTTACAGGAGATTTTCTCGGCAACTCAGAAGCTAGGCAGGATAAAAATATTTTAAATTTTAAAAGAAAAGAACAAACAAAGAAGAACACAAGTTTTTTTATTCATTTTAAATTGAGGATGAATAATACGATGGGTTAGGTAGCACGCAGCACTTTTTTGAAACTCATATAGAACAGAAGGTCTTCATATTCGTTGTATTCATGCGATTATGATTTTTTCAAACCAAGGATTAACCTCTACATTGTTTACATTGAATGGCCACTTTTTTATATGTTTTACATATTAATGCCTCTTTTAGAAACCTTTTTAAAATTTGATATGTATTTAAAACATTTTTATACATGGTTCTAATAATATCATTATTTATTTAATGTTGAATTTTTTTTTAAGGTTGTTTATTAATACTTCATCAATGGTGACTATTCTATTGATTGTAAAGGTATTTCGGGCACGTAAAAAATAAATGGTAATTGTTTTCTTTCCCCGATGGGAAAAAATGGAGGTTTGACTGTTGAAATGAAAACCTGCGAATATTTATTTCAGTTCTATTGCACATCATTAGTCACGTGTCTAAGTGTAGCACTTTAAATGGTCTATGGATACTTACAGCGTTGTCATGTGATCAAGGTCCGCAGAGGACTGAAACGCGTAATGGCCGACATTAAAATGCAACTCTAAGCACGCAATTACGGGTCTGTGTCTACTTTGCTGAAAAGACATCGGTGGGAGGCGAAAAGCAGTTCTTCTGACATATAAAATAGTGCACCCTGCCTTAGGGCTGAGAGACCTGCTGTAGGGGTGGCTTTCCTACACTGCATGCAGTGTCTGCAGGCGCGGCACGATGGGATGTGTGCCATGTGGTGTTTTCACTTTTATCTGCACCAAGACACGCATCCTGCTATGGCAGTTTGCATGTTGGTGCTGAGGGGTCCCTTAGTGTAGTGTCATACTTGCTGCAGCCCCTGAGGACCCTCTTTAGCCTCCCTGCCCTAGGTACCCAGGGTACCACTTGCTAGGGACTTACAGGGATTGCTAAAGGTATTGCCAATTGGGGGAAAGATTATACAGTTTAGGGAAAAAGACCTGGCACTGGGGACCCGGATAGCAGGAACCCAGAGTTCACTTTTGTCACAATTACATCAGATGGCAGGTAAAAAAGGGACACATTCCTACACTTGGTATTTATGACCAAATGTCAGAAAGCATTGATCTTGTACTCTGGTTTTGACGGAAGTTATAAACCCCTGCACCACATCAAAATGGTCCACACAGTATCATATGATGGACATATAGCAGGTAAGGTGAATAGGATAAAAGAGAAAAACGGAAAATTAGAGATTACTGCTTTGTCACGTCACTCTGCTGTGCATCAATATCCGCATATTGGAATGAGTACCCTAACGGAAATAGAAGCACTTATTAATCTCCCAGGATTGTTGTGCGTCTATCTTAAATAATGAAAGAATATACCTTAACAATGTCTCTGTGTAACCAACTCTCTGTGTTTTTGATATGTAGCTGACCTAAATGAAATGTAGTGAGAAATGTGACAACTGAAGTGCTCATAAGTTCCTTTCTTATTATTCCTTCAAAAAATAATTCAAAGTTCTAGAGCAAACATTATTTAATTCCAAAAGTCTTTAAATATTAATGTCTATGTACTGTTCAAAGTACTAGTTCCAACTGAACCTGATATTTAGAATACTCCTCTGGAACAGAATTTTTGTTCAGCATGCTCTCAAGGACATTTTTCTGTTTCCAACTGAAATCACAAATTGCCTACAAAGATGCCAAGCAGGGGTGACCAGGAAAGTTATACCAGAGTTTCCAAGATGACCGACACCATCTTCAAACATCATAAGAGATTATGGCTTGGTGGGAAATGTAGTCTTCAGTCCAACATCATCAAATAGCGTCTTTTCCACATGGACAAAGCCTTTCGCTGAGGATGCAGTCTCAAACACTGCCCACCTCTCCACCTTTGAACGGACTCAGCGTGGGCAGGTTTGGTGAAAGGCACATCTGTACCCACTAAGACACCATCCGCAGTAAGCCTTATTTCCACCTCTGCTTCCTGAGACCAAGTCTGAGACTAGTTGTAACTGTTACTTTTCTCCACCTGGACCTCCAACTGTGTATCATCTGCCTGTATTTGGATCAGTCAATGAAACTGGGAGAAATACACCAATTTAAGAGATATAGAAGAGAAAAGGGAGAGTCCTCTGGCATGCCGAAGCTGAATGACGCCTCAAGAGATTCTACAACCCTTCGTTATTCCATCTTTTGTGGCAAACCATTGACAGCGACGATTACTGTTACAAATGGGAGCTGAAAGGTGAATAAAAAATAAAGCTTAATGCTGCATCTATCCTACTCCCTTCCGCTTTTTTTCAGGTTATGATCTTGCCAAATGGCCAAACACTGTAGGTGCTCTTGGCATACAAAAATGCTTTCCATCAGTTTCTGATGCTGTATCATTCATTACTTTTGCCAGTTGCAACTATAACCATTCCGTTAAGGACTTAGAGTAATCTGTTTTCTTTTTCTACGTTTGTCATTCATCTATCATCAAATATCAAGAAATTATATTCTAAATACTTCACAAATGTATTAGGCCATTATTATAGTACTTTGGCAATGTACAGTGTCTTTGGCCGTATCTGTTGTAAATATGTTCACAATTTGAGCACTGTGTCGTCTGCACTATGATCACCTTTGTTTGAATTACACCTTGGTTTTTTTAATGGATCTCATAAAAAAATCTTGGAAAGAAACAAAGTTTGTCCTGTTCTTAATACCAAGTAATTCCAGTGTTAAGATTGATATTTATAGTTGATTTGGATACCTCAGAGTCACATACAAGGTTTCCTTAAGAAATTACTGCCATGGGACAGTTGTTAAAACATAATATGGTTACCCCAGTTCTCATGGGTAGCTAGGGTTGTCCGTGTTCAATGTATAAATATGGGTTACTGTTTGGCTTCTTCTGGTTAGGACCCATCGGAGGGCTGGTCCTTGAATATCAGTCTTGTGCAGCTGTCTGATCAGGATGCGTCAAAGGCTTCTGAGAGGGCCAGTAGGATGAGTACCACGGTTTCTCCTCTGTGTAGCATCCTCTTGATGTCATCTGTTGCTGTTATGAGAGCTGTCTCTGTGTTCTGTTTGGGTTTAAAGCCCGATTATGTGGTGTTGAGGAGCTGGTGGTTGAAAAGGTGGTTCACAAGGTTCTGTTGATGTCCTTCTCTAGGACCTTGGCTGAGTGGTAGGACGGAGATCGATTTGTAGTTTGCCATTTTTGCCAGGTCTGCTGTGGTGTTCTTCAGGAGAGCGTTGTCAGCAGCATGCTCCAAGGCTTCTGGGAATGTTGCTGTGTCGACCAAGGTGTTTAGGATGTGGGTGAGTGCTGTGCTGATTGCTGTGGATCCTTAGTGGAAAGCGTGGTGGGGGGCAGGAGTCTGACTGGTCTATGGAGTGGATAGTCTTCATGATCGTGATGGTTTCGTCTGTGGTGGTGGTGTCGCAGGAGATCAATATGTGTTTTCTGGCGGAGATCTGCTGGTTGACTGTGAGGTTTTTGGGGTCAGGTTGATGGTCGAAGTTGTCGTATATGGCTGTGATTTTGCTGCTGAAGAAGTCTGAGAGGTCAGTGCACATTGTTGAGATGGTTTGGTGTTGCGAACGGTTGCTGCAGGGTTGTTGGACTCCTTGATAAGTGAGGAGATCGCCTTGTTGCAGTTTGAACTGTTATCAATGCTGTCATCTAGGAAATCTGGTATCCCGAATTTGCTGGTGGTAGTGCCTTAGGGCAGATGTGAAGGTGTCCTTATCCACAGTTTCCAGGTTTGTTCTCCACCTCCTTGCTAGTTGTTTATGGTGCTGCTTGGTCATTCTAAGTTCTTCTATGTACCACCTGGCCTGGGTGCGTGTTTTTACAGGGTGGATTTGTTTGTGAGGGTCCACAGTGTCAGCGCAGTTGGAGATCCAGTTATTTACTTTTTTGATGTTGTCTGGTAGGTTGACAGTGTTCTCTGGGAGCTTTTGGGAGAGGGCTAAAATTCCATCCTAATCATTCCAGGTGGGGGGCAGGGTGTGGGGAAGGGGTGTAGGTTTGTTGACTGTGATGTTGAATGAAGTGAAGACTATGGCCAGGATATGATGGGTGGTGTGAATGGGCTTGGATACATGTTGGGTGAGTCAGAGCCTTTCAATGAGTGTGACTGAGTTTGGGTCCTGGAGGCCATCTAGGTGAAAGTTGAGGTCTTAAAGGGGTAACAAAGTCTACGATGTTGATGAAGATGGCACGGGTCCCCTGGATGTTTGTAGACCAGGGCCAGCACAAGGTGAAGTTTGCTGGGATACGCAACTTGAAGATGAGGTGCTCCGTGTAGCTGGATTTGGTTTCCATAATGTTGGTGCAGCAAATGGCATCCTTGAAAATTATGACGATTCCTCCTTCAGGCCTGTGTTGGCGGTCTTGCCTAAGGATCTTAGTCTGATGGGGGATGGCTGTGGAGATGTCCGAGCCAAAGATGGGGTCAGCCATGTTTCCATGAGAAAGGGAGGTCTTGGCAGAGTTGCGTAGCAGGTCCCAGATCTCTGTGGTATGTTTTCTGGGTGAGTGGGTGTTGATGAGTATGCATGAGAGTGAGGAGTGAGGCAAGTGGAGCCTGGTTTGTGTGTGCGTCAGCGACTTGGGAGCTGTTGGTGTGTTATTGGTGGTTGATGGAGTGATGAGTGTAGGTGTGCTGCAGGTGAAGGCTCCTTCCATGTTCTCTGGTGCGGCGTGGCAGCAGCACGGTGAGTGGTGGCCGGCATTGCAGGTGTGGAAGAACGTAGTGGGATGGTGATTGGTCGAGGAAGGACAACAGTTCCTGGTGCTAGGTGTGGACAGGCACAGGCAGGCTTGCCTTTGGAGCGCCAGCTGCAGCCACCATTAAGTAGGTCCCAGGAGGGGAGATCGATTCCGGGAGCAGTGAGTGGGTATGGAGCAGTTCACGGCTTGAGGAGCAGGTAAAGAGCAGCAGGGAGGATAAGCAGAAAGGATGGGAAGGAGCAAGAGACAGCAGCCCAGGACGCAACAGAGGCAAATCAAAAGGCACAAATGAGTAGAGAAACTGTGACAATAGCAAAACAGTAATAATCAGTGGCAAAAAACAAGGGCACAAACAACGAGAACGGTGACCAATAGTGGCAAAAATCAAGGGCACAAACGATGAAAAACAGTGACATGCAGTGCCTAAGACAGAGGCCGGAAGGATGAGAAATAGTGAGAAAAGAGAGGGCACTCTTGAGGACAGCAGAGACAAGACTGATGGTGCAGAAGATAAGGACAATTGCAATAAAAGGGTTTAAAAGAGAGTTTAGTGAAGAGAGAGTGAGTGAAGTGAGAGAGTGGGTGAGAGAGAGAGTGAGAGGGAAAGAGGGAGTGGGTGAGAGAGAGAGAGAGAGAGAGGAGCGATTTGGGAGCCTTAAGAGTCTTGACCAGTCAGAAGACTGGTAGCTGTTAAGCCCTAGCTGGTACTGGGTCTACCCACCTGCTGAATATGTTAGTCTTGGAGAAGTATAGACTGCTTCTTAAACTTTATTTGGTTTAAACTAGATCATTACACTAAGAGACCAAACAACCACGTGATTCTATTCAGCTGTCTACCATGCTCTCCTAATTGTTAAGAAACAAAAGTAATCTTGCTCCATCACGTTTTTTGCTTCAAATAACCACTTCAGAAATTCTTCCATGTTCTGGGTTTTTATCCTGGATACAATTGATAAATCTGTTGAACTATTGAAGGTACTTGTGTTTATTTTTTATAATTGTTTATCCACCTGAATTTTGTCATTGCAATATATTTCTAGATGACCTTTTTTTCAGGCAAATGCTACAAAATAGTAGCCTCAAAAAAATTACCCAGAGGTTTAAGAAAGACATTTGGTCTTCATACGGACTGTTAATAGAGTGATGATAACATTTTTCATTAATGTTGCTAAATCTGACAACTTTAAACTCCTTATTTGATGGAAAATGTGACCACACTTATTATATATTTCTTCCTTAGCGATTGATGACACTCCTTTGGACAAGCGAGGTTATTTAACACCAAGCACAGCCAGAGAGCACATCATGTCTTTGTGGGAAAATGAAGGTATGTTTATAGACTGTGTTATTGTGTTTATTGTCTTGTATAACAACATCTGTAAATTTTCTAATTTAAATATTTTTCTTTCCATTTTGTTTGTGGTTGCAAGACTGTTGCAAGATTTAGGTTAATACTTTTTTTTAATGAAGATACCATTTTGTGGTGTTCTCATTAATGTTCTTTTGATGAAAATTATGTTGGTTTTAGAGATAGGTAAATTTGTATCTAGAAGCATGGCTGTGACTACAATAACTTAATTAGTGGGAAATGGGTAGAAATAGGGAGACATACAAATGACAAACCTCCACATCTAGATGTACTGTCATGACAGATGGACAAAGAATTTGCAAATTTGGGCTCATTGCCTCCATTTCTGCGCCTCCTTCTCCCCAGCATTCTCCAGCAAGGTGCTTTTAGGTCTTGTCAACAGATGCTTTTAGCTATCTGTTTACAAATTACTTTTTGTGAACTATACCAGAATCGTACCGTGGATTTAGATCCAGCCCACTTACTCCTCACCCTCATTTGCTTGCTCCTTATTTAATGGATATCCTTCCTGTTTGTTTGTTTGTCCCTTCCCTGTAGCATTGTTTATTTACCATTATTTTGATTGGATGATTTCTACCATTACACTACTCCCATTCAGGAAATTACTTTTTCTTTTTTTTCCAGCACTCCATAGGAGTGCACATTTTCTAGTTCTCTCCCTAGTGTGTTGTTACCTCCCAAACCCCCCACCAACACCAGCATGCATTCCCTCTTGCACCTCAGACTCCCCACCTATCAGTCATCACATTTGTTTTACCTCACACCCCCAGGATCCAGCCTCAAGCACCTCCTTGACTTCCTCATTCCCTTGCTTCCCCACCTGCTCCTTCACTGCTTCCCTGCTACTTGCAGTCTTTTTAATTAAATATTATATTATTACTTTATTTTTGAGGATCTGGACAATGCTTTTTGCAGCAGGGCCCTTTCAAGAAGTGCTTTTGTACAAGTAAATTTTTTTTTGTTTTTGTTTTGTAATTTACTGATCCAAGTGGTGTCTGTCATCTTTGTTCAGTACAAAAAAAATAGAAAATGGCTCCTGCATCATCCCATATGTGCGTGTATATGTAGAGACACATGTGTGCATACTTCAGCATGCATGCGTACATCATCATGTTTGTGCACCAGCAGCATCCACATCTTTGTGCCTTTTTTTCTCTTTTTTATTTTGTAAACATTGCCACAGCCAATGGGTAGGAAAGGCAAGGCCTATTGGCTTTGCCAATGCTTTTTTCCATCTGGAGCCTCTTATGAAGGTGAGTACATGCAGAGTCTTTCCTCACTGATTCATGAAAAATGCTCCATTATTTATACTGTTCACCCCAGTAATAGGAACAAGGGCCTGCACACTCCTGCATGGCACTTATTACCAGAAGCCTAAGATAATTCAACTGGGTGGCCCAGTCGGCTGCCTATTGGTAAGCTCGTGCCTGACCATATAAGCGTGATACACGGAGTAACGTATTTGAAGGAACATAACAGATGTTTATCTGAATTGTTTACTATGTTTCGAAAATAGATAAAAAATGATCTAAAATAAATCGAGCTGCAATACTCCCCTAGAACTATTCCTTTTGAGTACAGGGTGTAGGAAGCTGGCTCTTTATATAGTATAGCAAAAAGAGGTATACTGCGCAAAGAGCCCAGATATTACCTTATACGTGGACAGGGGCTTGGTCTAGCAATCCCATGGTGCTCTTTTAGGGGACATTGTGGGCGAGCAGGCTTAGGCTTATCAGAGTAGAGTGTTAGACATTTGCAAATAAGGACGCACACAATACAATTGTACACACGTCTCAATAACGAGATACACAGTATCTTATAAAAGTAACTTATCTTTCTATATATTTACGCATTAGAATCAATATGATCAGGTAAGTATATTTCGAAATAGAAATACTTTTATGTTTCAAAAATGGACACAGTGCATTTAACACAAACGGCAATTTTATCCTATGGAAGAAAAACAAATACTGCATATAAGTTCTTTAAAGCGACTTATGAGACCAATCCTGGGTGTAAGGTGATTACAGGACAGGTCCAATGCAGCACCAGCAGGTCACCTCCAGCAGCACTAGGGCAGCCACATGCAGTGGTGGAATACCGCTTCGGGTGCCTAATGTTAGTCAATGGGGATCGGTCTGGTCAAAAAGAGGCTGCAGATTTGGACTGGGAGTCCAGTCAGACTGAACCAACATGTGAACTCAGGTCTTGCGATGCTCAGGGACGTGGGTACAACTTTGGTCCTCTTCTCCACTGGCCAGGGGCGACTTGTGCAAAGGTGTCTGGAGGTGTCGGATTTTTGTCACCGGGAGCACTTGCAGTCAAGGGTGCCTGCAAACAGAGGCTGCAAGTGGCGTTGGTGAGTCCACATGAGCAAGTCCATGGTGGGCTTTGTCTCTGGAGGGCTGTGGGACCACGCTCGCACAGTTTACCCACTTCAGCTCGGGCTAGGCGGCATGGGTGCAGTGGTGCTTTCTGGTGTCGGGTTTTGGTGGTCTGGAGTCCCCTCAGGTCTCTTTGGGTTCCTCCAGGATGCAGGGAACAGCTCTGCTGCTCCACAGGAGTTTCTGATTTGTGGGTGAAGTGCTGACCGTTCTCCGAGGCTTTTCGAGACACAGCAGCTGCAGGACAAGTCGTCTTTGGTGCAATTGTCAAGGACAGCAGACAGGCTGGCAGGGTTGGCGTCAAGTCAGTTGCTGGTCCTGTGTTCTTGCGACTCTTAATGTCCTTCTTCTTTTTCCAGGTCGTCAGGGTATGATTTTCTGGGGCCAGGGGCTCCTCGAAATACTAGATTTGGAGGCATTAGTGGAGTATAGGTGAGTAGCCAATGGGCCGCCTACCCCTGTGGTCACTAGGCACCCTATATGACCACTTTCTGTGGGATGTGGGCATAACCCTGTCCCAGAGTTACTAAGTTTGCCATCACAAAGATGGCAGACTAAAACTTCGCATTCACTTCCAGTAGCCTAAATAGCCTTAAGGTGCACACACCACTCTGACTACTAATTTTCCTGCCTTGTCTAGGTGCCAAACGGGCCCTGGTCAAGAGGGGTCTGCATCCTCTCCTGTGAGGAAAGCCAGGTTCGCATATCAAAGGCGGTGAGCTCTTTGAAGCTCCCTGCTTTGGAATGCTATTTGCAGGTCATCCTGTGGGAGAGGTGTAAATATCCTCTGTCAGAGCAGGGTTTTGTTTCAGACCTCCTGACAGCAAAGGCCCTCTTCCCTGGGGCGGGTCAGAAACTATTCTGTGGTGGCAGGCTGGCTAAGACCAGTCCGTCAGCACACTAGTAGTTGGTAGGCTTTCAGGGGGCACCTCTAAGGTGCCCTCTGGGTGCATGTATAAATCCATCACTGGAATCAGCGTGGGCTTATTAATACAAAATGTTTTATGCCAAACATCTTTGGCTTCAGTGAAGCCATCATGTAGCTGGGGAACTCATTTTCACCTGTATCCAACACATTTATTTAAAATGGCTTCCCTGGTCACTTGACTGACAGTAATGTATCTGACCAGCAAAGGGCATATCTGCTCATGCAGATATGTCCACACATGTAGTATAGTGCACCCTGCCTTAGGGCTGTAAGACTTGTTGTAGGGGTGATTTACCTATACTGCATGCAGTGTCTGTGTTCATGACACACAAGGATGTGTGCCATGTCGTGTTTTCATGTTTGTCTGCACCAAGACACGCAACCTGGAGTGGCAGTCTGTATGTGTTTCGTGAGGGGTCCCTTAGGGTGGCACAATTCGTGCCACAGCCCTTAAGGACCCTCTTCCGCCTCCCTGCCCTCGGTGCCAGAGGTAACATTTACTAGGGGCTTACAGGGAGGGCTAATGGTATTGCCAATTGGGGAAACAATTGTACATTTTTGGGAGAGATCTGGCACTGGGGACCTGTTGGGGTGTCCATGTCAAAAAGGGGCACTTCCCTATCCAGGAGGCAGCATTCCTTTTCTCCCTGTGCCTGAAAAACAGTTTGCAACAGGCTGCGATGTTATTCTTTACTTCACAGCACAGTACTGAGTAGATTCATGAAAGCAATCATATGAGCTAGACATGTTATCAAACTACCAATCATTATGGGGAACAACAGCCTTTTATAAGTGGTATGGAAGAGCAAATCACATTCACGAGGTTTGGCTTCTGATCATGAGTATCACTTGTGGCTCCGACAGGCATGGGCCTAAAAGGCCTTGTCAGTTTAATTGCTCTTGCATGCCACTTTTGCTGACTCAGTGAAATGTTAATGTTAATATTACAGTGATTTGTAAAGTGCAAACAAATACCCGAATGTGTCAAGGCGCTAGCACTGCAGGAGAACAAACATGAGCTCTAACAGAATTACTTGGTAAAAAGCAAAGTTTTCAGTGCCTTCCTGAAATGGAGCAGGTTAGGGATAGATCCAATATGGGAGGGAAGTAGGTTTCATTCAATGGATGTGGTGTTCACAAAGCTCCTTTCTCCCCCATTTGGTTTGTTTAAACTTTGGGACCACCACTTCCCTAGCACCCGAAGAGCTCCGATTTCTCTTTGGGCTGTACCATCTAAAAGATTGTTTAAGGAACTTTGGGCCAGTTCCATGAAGAGATTTGTGTGCGAGTCAAAGGGCATTAAACTTGATGCGTTGCCTAACAAGCAGCCAATGAAGAAGTTTGATGGCTTGAGATGCTGATTTGTGTTTGGGAGTCCCTGTTGACATTCTGGCCGCTGTATTTTGTAGGACCTGAAGTCTATTGGGGTGTTGATTCTGCATGTTAGACAATAAGGCATTGCAGTAATCTAGTTTTGCTAGCACTAGTGCTGTGATCACTGCTTTTCGGACATTTATGGGGATGAAATGAAAAATCTTTCTGAGCATCCTTAAGACCAGGAAAGTGGAAGACGCGACCACCTTAACCTGTAGTCCAAAGGTTAAATGATTGTCCATAACCACCCCCAGGTTTCTGACCTTAGGACAGGGGTGGGAAGGGCACCCAACTCCTCTGGCCACAAGGATGGGACCCTTAAAGAAGGATTGTTACCAAACAGGAGGACCTCTGATTTAATTGAATTAAGTTTTAAACAGTTAAGTTCCATCCAGTTGCCAATGGCTGCCATACAATCATGAAAATGTACACACATTTGGTTAATAGATGAGGACATAGCTACAACCAATTGGGTGTCGTCAGCATATGAAGTAAGTTCCAGCCCACAGGATCTTATAACAGCCCCACACTGGCCCTTGCAGGAAATAGCTAGATTCCCATCCTACAGGAGGCCTTGGTAAAACATACATTGGCCAAATTCCACATGACCACATTGGGCGACCTGTTCCCGGGTGGGGACATTTCCTCGCGCACGGGAGATCTTTGTCTCCGCTCGGCCTCTCTGATGGATCATTTCATACTGCTGAGGGTTCAGAGGGCATTGCGTGTATGTGTGAATAGTTATCCGTTGGAAGCGCAAGACTTTTCTATTTTAACTGGGGTTATTAGAGATGGTGATGGGAGCCACTCAGTGGCCCGAATGCATAAGGCAGCTGTGGCATTGCTCCCATGCCGTGATGTGAATGTGCGGGCAGCGTGGGAGCGCGACCTTGGGTACCCCCTGACAGATACACAGTGGAGGTGGTGTTGTACACAAACGCGCCGCGTGTCCCCCAACCATAGGCATAAACGGCTACACTTCAAGTTTCTGTGGAGGGCATACATGTCCTCAAGTAAACTGCATCGTATGGACCCCTCACGTCCGCACACATGCCCGAGATGTCGCTCCTCGGAGGCGGATTTTGCACACATGGCGTGGACCTGCCCTAGACTTGAGGACTATTGGAGGCCGGTTTTTAGGGAGTTGTCCCGGATAGTGGAGGCTGTGATTGCGTCATCACCCTTATTGGCTTCTTTAGGCTATATTTATGATCTCCCTAAATCCAAGTGCCGTTTGTTTGCTATAGTGCTGCTACTTGCCAAACGTGAATTGGCCATAAAGTGGGCAAGTCAAACCTACATCTGAGTACCCAGATTTTCTATAAAAATACTTCTGGGTCCTGGGAGGCGATAAATTAAGATGCCCCTAAAAGATTGTGTATTAGAAAGTGCCACATTAAATTTGAAGGCTTCATATTCGGGTATGGGCAATTGTTTAAAGACTCATGGCAGATTGTCCCTACAAATCATAGCAAGAACCCACCCCGTTTCAGGGGTCCATCTACAAGGTGAAGCATGAAGTTAGAAAGTGTCGCTCCCGCTAAATCCAGTCCTGATGTTTGGTCTGCCCAAGTCTCAGTAACCCATAAAGTGTCAAATTGATGGTTATCTATGAAATCCAATAATTCAAACATGTTTTATCAGGGATCTTCCATTAAGAAGGGCACACTTGAAAGTCCCTTCGGTGGAAGTGACTGTGGCGATACCAAAGACTGGGCAAACTTCACTATTGCACTTTCCATTTAACCATGTGAAGGTGCTATCACAGTTAGTGGAAACCAGAACTTTGTCCTGAACGGCAGTGCCAGGGTCTAAACATAAACATCACTGGAACTTACCTTTCATTTTCAGTCCAAGAAGTGCTGCCCTAGAATAGACTCTGTTGGGAAAGGAATGGGGACCCAAACAGGCAGGGGGGGGCTGGCGGGCGCATGAGCATGAATGGGCACAGATGGACTTGCGTGAAGAACCCTTATAAGATGGTGCTCAAAACAGGAGCCATGCACCTCCTCTTAAAAGCACAATGAGTGCGAGATGCAAGTAAGCTAAACAGCTTACAGAGTTTAAGGTAGCTTATGATGGCGCTAAGAAGGTATTACCTGTTACACACTGAATAATAAGCTTACTCTAGACCACAGAAATTCTGTGGTGGGTTTGAGGTACTTCTGGGTCAGAGTGACTGGCTTGCATCAGTGCTGCTGCCCTCTTTCTCCCATTTTCCGACAATGCTCTGTATAGTCCAAGCCTGCTAAACCTAGCTCTTCATCTGACTCTCAGATGGCAGGTGACGGTTAATGTGTCATAGAAAACGTGGAATAGGCACTGTCTGTACAATGTTCACACATTATGCATCTTTCATTTCTTTTGGCAGAGCAGCGACTCTTGGTTTGCAAGTGTTCCAAACAAATGCCATCTTTTGTCTTCTAGAATGCTAATTCCTCCTCTCAGGCCTGGTATGGGTGATCCATCCAGTGCTTAACACTGCTACATTACTTTACTTACCTATGATTGCACACAAATAGATAATTTGATTGTCCAAAAAGCAATAACATTTTACGTGCATCGCATCTTGCTCTGAGCACCCTTTTCTAAAACAGGTCTTCTGTGGGGTCTCCTCGAAAAAATCTAGATTCAACTTGGAAGAAACTCGATTTAATGTCTGAAATTTTTGACTTTTTTAAAACTATTTATTTCAATAAAAACTCATATATCCATTATTGAGTAACATTCAGTATAATAAATCATAATCCGATCTTTTATATATTCTTCAGTGCCACTCTTTGACTGTTTCTCCAAGTAATCTTGATTGATTTTTTTCCTAGGGTTTTTTCTGAATCGCATCTTCTCTGGACTTGAAAATAGTGGAGATTTGGAGTCTGAATTCAGTCCTGACATGTTCTTTCTCGACCTCATTGCTGTTCCACCCGCTAGGTAAACTTGCATTTATGATTTCATCCATTTACTAAAGGCATTACGTTTGTATGACTACCTTCTTCCTTGTGGGTCATAAAGATTTTATAGACTGCAAAATTAAGGCCATATAAAATAACTACCTATGTTAATTTTTGTCTGAACCGAATTCAACCACCAAGTTTATGCCCTCCAATATACTAGGACTGATCTTATATTAGTGTATATTCTAATAGGAGACAGTTTTTTTTAATGTCAGTAATTTTCGATTTGTATCTTTACAATAATAGTCTAGTTTTACAGTACATTAGTTTCTCTGGGAATAAACTTCTGTTCGAGGCATATGAGCTGCAGATCACACTATAAGCATAGATCACCATATGGTGTTGGGCCTGGATGTTTGCACTTGTTTTTGTTTTGGAAAAGTCTTTGGAAGTCACAAGATAGGGGACTCCTCCTTTGGATGATAGTGCACATGGGCATCGGCTCCATCTTCAAATTGTTTTTTTCTGCCATCGGGCTCGGATGTGTTTCTCGCGGTTCAGTTTGGAACTGTCACCGATTCCACTCTTGACGCGCAATCCTTCACCCTTCTCCGGTATTGTTTTCGATCGCGATCCCTAGTCGTCGAACATCTCTTCAACATCGAAGTCCTCGATTCCAGCCGTTGACGAAGGCCTTCGGGCCTACCTGGGCCTTGGTATCTGGCTCATGGAAAGGACGCTATTCAAGAAATGTCGTCAATGTGGGTCGAAATTTCCCCACACCGATCTGCATGAGGTGTGCAACCTCTGCTTGTCTCCGGAGCATGAGGCCAGAGACTGTGTAGCTTGTGTCTCTTTCCGCTCGAAGAAGACCATTCGAGATCATCGAGCTAGGAGAACAATGGCTCGCTCGTCGGCGCCCATTCCCAATGACATCTTCCAGGAGGGTGTCGATGTACCTGAACAGGAGCGCATCGAAGAAGGCCCCGTCAGCGCCTCTGAAGCCGATGACTCCGACATCGAGGACATCACTCCTGGGCAGCGGGTCGTAAGTAGAGACGTCGACCCAGACCCCCTCCCTACACCATCGAAAAAGGCATCGGTCACACCTTCACCTTCGGGCCCAGGTGCACACAGAGAGACTGCTTCACATGCCCCGCCCTCGTGCCCGGCAAAGAAGCCTACTAAGCCTTCAGGCAACTCGGGCTCGAGTCAGTCTACCATCGGTACCGAGCGGACACCGGCACCGAAAAAGAAACCGCCCTCCTCCTCCATGCCGATCGCTGCCTCCACATCCAAGCACTCGGCACCAAAATCTACAGGCACCGCCCCATCGACTCTGAAAAAACACTCGGAGCCGAGCAAAAAGCCGATCCCTAAAGCTTCAGATTCACACCCTTCGGAGCCGAAAAAAGCCTCGGATCCGAAAAAACACCCGGTTCCACAATCTGCCACAGAGACTATAAAACACCACAGTTCTAAGCCAAAGGAGCACAAAACAGTTCCAGAGTCGGTGCTGCGCAAGTCTTCCGAACCAAAACGGTCGGTGCCGAAAGACCAACCTCTATCAGTAAAGCTATTTAAACCAGACCCTAAACAGAAAACTCTTCTAAAAGACCCTAAAACTGGTCAGCTGACTTTAAGTACAAAGAAGAGACCATTGGATATGCCTGTACTGGCTCCACCAGGGACATTGCCACATCTCCCCTCAGGGTCCCTTCTCCACCACCTCCCCCACCTTCTCCTCCACCTCCTCCCCACCCCCACCACACCATTCTCCTACACCATCTCCTCCACCAATGGATGATGATGATGACACCTCTGATGACACAGGAAGAGGTGCGGATGATGAGCCACTAGGGGATCCACCTTATTCCCCTGACCCCTGGGATGATTATAGTACGCCAGATGTCCCTAATGTTCCACAGGATGACATCTACCCCTCCAGGCCTTCCCCTCCGGAGGACACAATGGGTATTCATCAACTTCTACACAGAGCTGCCCAATACCACAGGGTTGACTTACATACTGACCCTGTGGAAGAGGATTTCCTTATGGACACATTTGATAACCCACAGAGGTCCACCACTATTCTGCCCATGCTAAAAGGAGTTACCAAGCATGCACCAGAGGTATTTAAAGATCCTGTCAGGGCTAGGGTTATAAACCCCAGGATCGAGAAAAAATACAAGGCTGACCAAGCATCCATTAAGGGCCCCATACCACTAGACTCTCTTGTAGTCTCCAATGCTAGAAAGAGGGCCAACTCTAAAACATCAGGGAACGCTCCACCCCCGATAAAGAGTCCAAACTCTTAGACGCCTCTGGCAATAGAACCGCTTCACAGGCAGCTAACATATGGCGTATCGCCAACACTCAAGCACTATTAGCTAGGTACGATAGGGCACATTACGACCAACTTGAAACCCTATTGCAACACCTCCCGGACAAATATAAGGACAAAGCCAATACAAGAGGGGAAACTCATCACCAACACCTCAATTTTTTGCGCGCTGGACGTGGCACATACCGCCTCCAGAGCTGTCAACACAAGTGTTCTCCTGTGTAGACATGCCTGGCTACGCATTTCAGGTTTCAAACCTGAGGTACAAAGTTCCATCTTAAACCAACCATTCGATCAGGAACACTTACTTGGCCCTAATGTTGATTCCTCCCTTAAAAAGATGAAAAAGGACACGGACACAGCTAAATCAATGGGAGCCTTGCAATCGCAAGCTCCCAGACGTTCCTTTCATCGTCCCTCTTACAAGGGCACCTCCAGAGGCTACTCTTCTGACAACTGCTCCACCTCTTATAAGACTCCCACCCTGTCTACATTCACCAGAGGTTACCAGGGAGGTGGCTACAGAGGCAAGACCAACAACACCCGCTCTGCCTCCACCCCTACCCAGTGACTTCCCACCGTTCCCCCCGGCCCATTCCACTCCAGTCGGGGGAAGATTACAACAGTTCCTGCCTGTTTGGACCAACATCACCACAGACACGTGGGTGAGACAAATTATTCAATCAGGCTATTGTCTAGAACTCACCTCTACTCCCCCCAAACATACCACCCAAACAGCGCCCAATGTCGTTAGAACATTTATCCCTGCTCAAGCAGGAAGTCATCTCCCTCCTACAAAAGAGTGCTATAGAACCAGTTCCCCAGCACCAACAAAACACAGGAGTTTACTCTCTGTATTTTCTCATACCAAAAAAGGACGGCTCTCTGAGACCTATTCTGGACCTCAGATCCCTAAACCTCTACATACAGTCAGACCATTTTCACATGGTCACACTTCAGCAGGTCCTTCCTCTTCTTTCACAAGGCAACTTCCTTGCCACTCTAGCGCTCAAAGACGCCTACTTCCACATTCCCATTCACACATCTCACAGGAAATATCTCAGGTTCATAGTGGACGGTCAACACTACTAATTCAAGGTACTCCCTTTCGGAGTCACCACAGCACTCCGGGTATTCACCCAGTGCCTGGTGGTAGTGACAGCCCATCTAAGAAGACCAAGTTAATAAGTTTGAAAGCTTGTGTTTGCTGCGCACAATTCACCTGGTGTGTATACACCGCTATGTAAACATAATTTCACAAATGTTTGTTTTATTCTTAGGAATTAATTTTCAATTCAAAAGGTACATATACTTCTATGCAGTTACACAAAACATTTTTCAAAAAGAAATTTTTTAAACATTGTACATCTGTTACACATAGATGTAGGTTTCAAGCAAATTTATACATGTACAATGATGAGTGGTCATGCCCAATGCATTTCGGAACCTAACTGTTCCTTCCTCAGGGGCAATTCTGAAATGAAAATAACCGATAAACTGTCAATGTTTGTCCATATGGAGGCTCAAAAACACAATATTTGTGTTTTGTATGGTCTCATGATTGATTAAATTAATGGGTGTAAAGGTAATGTTACCCAAATGTGATGATGTAAAGTGTCTATGTGTGGAAAAATTCATACCTTCGGTTGGCAGTCTTAACTGTCAAAGACCAGCTTTCCAAATAGATAAAAACTGAAAAAAGCCATATATCACTTTAGATGCAACACCCAGCAATTGGTGCTCATGCTGAAATAAACAAACCGGTAATCTGTTAAAAAATGCACTTCCGTTGCTTATTCTTACCTCTCTAGGGTTTATCTTGTAAGCGGTCTGAAACATAAATCATCAAAAACAAAACGTCAATCTATATCGGAGGTTGAAGACATTGAAGTCTACCATTCACGCAAATAGGCGAACCGCCCACATACGTGTTTAGAAAGCGTCCTTAACTTTAAGGCACACACTCTAACGTATATCTAAAAAATTAAAGAAAAATACTGATCAGATGACCCCCCCCAGCGTAAAATGTAGCGTCACGCAATAATCTATTAACGATCTATGCCGGATATATTCCATACCTGAAGAAATGGTCTTGGCGTTAAACGTATGATCATCGTGTTGTAGGTTAGCGAAAATCACCCCGAGTGCTTGCGTTTTCAACCATGCGAGTTCGTAGATATTCATAAACCGAGACGATGGACTAAATCGAACATACCAGTTTTGTGACGCCTAATCCTTGAGCGCCATGATAGCATGGACCCCTTGTGTTGAAATACTTGCTGATTTGTTCTACCTGTAAAACGGGAACTAACGGAGGAAGTAAAAAATGAAGGAAAACACACGAAATGCACTAGAAGTTTTAAAACCGGGCCGCTAACGAGTATTATCGTTTATATCTAATAATAAACCTAATACAATACCAGTGCCAAAATCAGTAAAAAGATATTGACATAAGAATAACTCCTATCATGATGCGCTAGTATAAACTGGGATTGATGTATAAAATATTACCGAGTCTAGATCATGATGCATGGTGCTCGATGCTCTATATCGTTATGGCCACTATGGATGCCCGTCATGGCGGTAACATGCCTACTATGTTCTAGTGTTTGGTGTTTTTTATGAGTGAAAATGTTAAGAGTGCTTGCTCCCCAACGCAGTTGTTCTGTATCTTTAAACGTGCTCCGTAATGGTTTTCCAGTTCCATTGAAAACAATTGTTTCTGCACGATAGTGTTACAAGTAATCATCAAGTGCCCTATTTATGTGTTATTAACTTAGTCTGTATGTGCGCCTGTTTGTGAATTATTTAGCCGGTTAAGTCTACATTGCCCATCCATATTTGAATCTTAAATAAAACATGACATATCTAATCTGTCATTCATCCCTTTCGGGATCATGGTATCCAAAGGCTTAATCCAATACACCTCTCGTTGGAGCAGTTTAATGTTATTATCTATTCCTGGTTGGATCTTAACCCGTTCTATGATCTGAAACCTAAGTTGAGAAATAGAATGATTTGCTTCTACCCAATGTGCCGCCAATGCTGAATTTAGATTCTTGGTTCTTATTCGTCTTTTATGTTCTGTGAGTCTTATTTTAATTTTTCGTTCTGTTTTACCAATGTAGGTCCTGACACACGGGCATGTTATGCCATATATAACATTGCTGGTATTACAATCACTCGTGTGTTTCAAATGTATTGCTTTGCCTGTGGTGGGGTGTGTCAGGATGTTTCCTGGAATTACATTATTGTAATGTGTGCAATTGAAACATTTGAGGGTACCCTTAGGTGATGTAGGAGTATCATAATCATTAGTTTGAGCCAATAATTCTCCCAAGTTTTTCCCTCTAGTATAAGCATGTAATGGAGGTTCTTGAAATATATTGTTGAAGTCTGGCTCATTAGCCAATAGTTCCCATCTCCTGTTGATTATTCTTTTAATAGCTGGGGAACTTGTCGTGTATTTTGATACAAATACGATGTTATTAGTTTTTTTTCCGCCGGGTTTGTGGTGAGTAATACCTTGCGATCTTTGTTGGCTGCTCTCTGTAGACCCTCTTGTAGAATTTTTTCCGGGTATCCTCTTTGTTTATACCTTTGTTTGTATTATTCTATCTTGTCTGTGCACACTTGAGGGTTAGAGCAGATTCGCTTAATTCTGATGAATTGAGAATACAGTAGATTTCTGTTAAGACTTCTAGGATGGAAGCTTGAATGAAAGCATTATTACGATCCGTAGGTTTTGTATAGATTTGAGTTTCTAACCGTGTACCATCAAGTTGTTTGGTGATTGTCACATCAAGGTATTCAATTGTGTTATCATGAATTTTGTAGGTAACTTGATTTCTGGGGTTGAAAGAATTGCTGGTCAGTATCATGTTTTCTAGTGTTTCGCGAGAATCCATCCAAGTCAGGAAAATATCGTCTATGAATCGACGTACATGTATAAATTTGCTTGAAACCTACATCTATGAGTAACAGATGTACAATGTTTACAAAATTTCTTTTTTAAAAATGTTTTGTGTAACTGCATAGAAGTATATGTACCTTTTTGAATTGAAAATGAATTCCTAAGAATAAAACGAACATTTGTGAAATTATGTTTACATAGCGGTGTATACACACCAGGTGAATTGTGCGCAGCAAACACAAGCTTTCAAACTTGTTATTTACTTGGTCTCCTATAGCATCAGCTGACAACTCTTGATTGCTGCAGCACCACATTAAGCGTGAATAATTTGATGAACTTTAGGAGCGCACCCCCTACTCTATAACTACAGCCCATCTAAGAAAACAGAACATTCACGTCTTCCCATATCTAGGCGACTGACTCATAAAAGCCAGCTCATACAGTCAGTGTGTACAACACACTCACGCCACTATTCAACTACTTCACGACTTGGGGTTCACAGTAAACCATGCAAAGTCTCATCTACAACCGTCCCACATACAACAGTACCTAGGGGCCACAATAGACACCTCAAAAGCACTTGCTTATCCCAGTCCAGCCAGGCTAGCAAGCATACAAGCCCTCATAACCAAATTTCAGCGTCAACACTCTTCCAGCTCAAGTGTTCATGCAACTCATAGGGATGATGGCCTCTTGCATATTCATAGTGCCTCACGCAAGATTCCAGATGCGTCCTCTCCAAGAGTGTCTAGCACGCCAATGGAACCAGGCTCAAGGTCAATTAACAGATCTGGTGTTGGTAGATGGTCGCACTCACCGCTCTCTGCAGTGGTGGAACACCAAAAACCTTTCCAAAGGGCGACCGTTCCTAGAGCCAGTTCCACAAATTGTCCTGACAGCGGACGCATCGCTCTCCGGCTGGGCAGCTCATCTTTTACATCACACCATGCAGGGCAGGTGGACTCCTCAACAGAAATTACTCCACATCAACCACCTGGAGTTACTAGTCATATTCCTAGCCCTAAAGGCATTCCAAAAGCAGATATCAGGCAAGGCTGTCCTAGTCCGCACGGACAACATGACAGCCATGTATTACATACAGAAACAAGGCGGGACACATTCTCTACAGCTCTCTCATCTAGCACAAAGCATATGGAGATGGGCTGTACCGCAGAACATTTTTCTCCTTGCCCAACATGTCCCGGAAGTCCAAAACAACATAGCCGATCTGTTAAGCCGTCAAACGCAACAGATACGAGTGGGAACGTCATCCGCAAGTTCTTCAACCATTTTTCAAATATGGGGCCAACCTCACATAGACCTCTTCGCCACACACGAAAACGCCAAATGCCCAAGCTTCGCCGCCAGATTCCCACACCCATTGTCCAAAGGCAATGCGATATGGATGAATTGGTCAGGCAGATTTGCGTACGCTTTTCCGCCTCTCCCACTCATTCCATTGGTGGTGCAAAAGCTACAGCAACACTCACTGACTCTCATTCTAGTTGCTCCAAATTGGGCCAGACAACCATGGTACACCACATTACTGGAACTCTGTGGTCCTGCACCAAAAACTGCACCTCTCCCCACGCCTCTTAACCCAGAACTGTGGAGAGATCAGACACCCGGACCCAGCTCAGCTCAACCTTGCGATCTGGCTCTTGAGGTCTTAGAATTTGGTTACCTTAACCTTCACCCTGACTGTATGAACGTTAAGGAGGCTAGACGTCCCACCACTAGGGCCTGCTATGCTGCCAGGTGGAAAAGATTCGTTATATATTGTCACAACAACACCATCAATCTTCTAGATGTCTCTATCCAACACATCATAGGTTACCTACTACATCTCCAAAGGTGTAACTTGGCTTATACATCTATTAGGTTGCACCTCGCTGCCATAGCGGCCTATTTACAAAATAGGCAACACTCATCACTTTTCAGAGTACCTGCCATCAAAGCATTTATGGAAGGCCTCAAAAGAATAATTCCTCCCAGGGTACCACTCTCACCCGTGAGGAATTTAAACATCGTTCTCAAAAGACTAATGGGTCCTCCATTTGAACCTCCACATAAATGTGAGCTACAGTTTTTTTTTTTGATAAACAACTTTATTCATTTTACCAAAAGACATGCACCAGCCATATCACACCATAAGTCAACGATCGAGAATGACCGTCACAGAATCCCCCCTCCCCCGCATACAGATATAACGAGACAAGGAAACGATGGAACCAATCAAGCCCCTCATGGTTAGACCACCCCCCCCCCCAGCCACTTCCCCCAAATTCTACGGTATCTCTTGGGGCAGCCCCGTGCTGCGTACATAACCTTCTCTTGCGTGGCACACCAGTCCACCCCACTCCGCCAACGTCCCACGGTGGGAGGGTTAGGACACTTCCACAAGGCCGCAATGTCTCTCTTAGCAGCCACCATGGCCGTATTAAAGAACAGTTTGTCATTGCGTGACCCATCCAATCCATCCGTAATGCCCAGGATCGTGTGCTTAGGGTCGTGCGGGACCTCCCACCCCAGAACCTCCGAAAGCTCAACCTCAATGCCCTCCCAAAATCCTGCTAGGAGGGGGCAGGCCCACACCATGTGCAGGAAGTCTGCGGGATCATGGCCGCACCTGGTACAGGCTGAGGACGGACGAAGCCCTGCGCAGTGAAGACGTACAGGGGTGAGATATGCTGCGTGCAGGTAGTAAAGTTGCACCAAGCGCAGTCGAGCGGAGGCGGTGACCATTCTAGGAGCCATAAGGGCATCCTCTTCCTCTAAGAGGCCTACCGAGCCCTCCCATTGCGCCCGCAGTCTGTCCAAGGAAGTCGGGGTGTTGTTAATCAGTGTGCGATAAATACGGGAAATGCCTCCCTTCCCCAGGTCCCCGAACATAATCTGCGCTTCCGGTGGGCTATGGTCAGTCAAGCGTGTGCCCGTCGCCAGGTGTGAGTGGAGGGCATGCCGCAGCTGGAGGTAATAAAAGAATTGTGAGGGGTGCAGCAAGTACCGGGCCTGGAGATCATCGAAGGAACGCATGTGATCTCCCCCCCCAAACATCCCCCAGCTGTGAAATGCCTATGCGGTCCCAGGTCTCAAAGCCCGCAGCCTGGACACCTCCCTGAGCCAGGTCCCGCGCCACAAGGGCGTACAGCGGGTCAGTGTGCGTGTCCAGCCGACGTGCCACAGTGCGGCTCGCCAGGCCAACAGCACTGAACGTGTCACCTCCGGGAGACGGGATGAAATCGAGGTCCTGTAGAGGAAGGAATGTAGTCTGTCATGGCTCAGTTCCCCCAACTCCAGCCTGTAGGCCGGGTCGGACCATCTCCCATTAAACCAGTCATGTATGGAAAGGAGTTGGGTGGCCAAATAGTAGAGGTAGAGGTGAGTCATCCCCAAACCCCCGTCAAACGAAGGGATCCTACAGGTATCGAGCGCCAATCTGGACCTACTTTTCCCCCATAGGAACCTGGTGATGAAGCCATCCAGCGTACGGAACCAGGCCCTGGGAAAACACATGGGGACATTCTGAAGCATGTAAAGGAAGCGGGGGAGCACCATCATTTTGAAGAGAGCCACCCTCCCCATGGGGTTGAGGGGTAATGACTGCCACCGCTGGAGATCCGCCTTGGCTCGCTTTACCAGTGGAGTGACATTGAGGGCACAGCTAAGTTCGGGCAGTAGGGTCACCTAAATACCCAGGTATTTGAATGATTGACGGCGCAGGGGTATGTCGGACTGCCAGTCAAAGCATTCCCGAGATAGGTGCAGGGGGACCAGGACCGACTTATTGGGGTTCAGGAGACTAAGACAATGGGGACCAGACTGGGTAGGATCTGCCAGGTAGATGAGAACGTCATCCGCGTAAAGGGCGATTTTATCTGGCTCGACGCTGGGCCATTCCCATCCCCGCATCCGGTCACAGGACCGCATCAAGGACGCCAGAGGCTCCATCACTAAAGCAAAAAGCAGGAGGGAGAGGGGGCAACCCTGCTGTGTTCCCCTGCGGACCGGGAAGGGCTCCGACAGGACCCAGTTTACTAAGACACGAGCCCGCGGGAGGGCATACAGGACCCTGACCATGGCCCGAAAGCGGGGACCAAGTCCCATCGCCTCGAACATCTTGAAGGAAGCCCCAGTCCACAGAGTCGAAGGCCTTCTCGAAGTCCACCAGGAGTAGCGCAAGGTAAGGAGTGAGGAGGTGGCGGGGAGCCAAGGCGGGATGCAGTCTGCGGAGACAGTGTCGGGTGCCACGGGAAGGCATAAACCCACATTGGTCAGGGAGGACCAACGTGGACAGATGGGGCCTGAGTCGTTGGGCAAGGAGGGTGGCAAACAGTTTGATCTCAGTATTGATGAGGGAGATGGGGCGGTAGTCCGCGCACTGCGGCGAAGGGGGCTGGGACTTCAGGATGACCTCAACGGTGGCGATATCGGTTTCTTGGGGAAAGGAACCCTTCTCCATGGCCTCAAGGAATAACGCTGCTAAATGAGGGATGAGAACATCCCGGTAGTAGGCATAATATTCCTGGGGGAGGCCGTCAGGGTCCGGAGTTTTGCCAGAAGAGACGAGAGCGATAGTGTCTCCAATTTCCTCACGGGAAATGGGACAGTCCAGGGCGGTTTGGACTGTGGCATCAAGCTGCGGGAGGCAGCCGCCCTCACCGTCCATCAGGTCCGCAAGGGAGAGGGTCGGGACCCGGGCCTCGTAGAGCTTGCGGTAGTAGGCAGCAAATGCCTGCGCCATCTCCAATGGGGCGCGGCACGGCGACCCCTCCGGCGTCACTATCTCAGGGATTATACGATTCGCTCTGGGATACGTTGCCAGACGGTGAAGGAGTACACCGTTTTTGTCGCCCCATCCATATACTCTGGCCACAGAAGAGCGCCAAAGGAGCCTCGCCGCATCTAGCGATAGCTGTTTAATCTCCATCCGAAGCCGGGCCAGAAGTCGCATGCTGGAGTCGTCTGGGGATCGGGTCGCAGCTCGTTCGCGGCGCAGGGCCTGTGCCTTCCGTGAGGTAATCTGCTCCAGCAGGGCTTGGCGCTGGAGCCTGAGGCAGCCCTTAGCGACCCCCCCTGATCGTGGCCTTACCCGCCTCCCTTAGGGTGCACGGAGAGGACACTGAGCCCTCGTTGGAGAGAAAGTTCTGCCTGAGCTCCACCCCCACCACCTTCCTAAAGTCTTTGTCCTGAAGAAACCAAGCGTTCAGCCTCCATGTTTGTCGGGCAGAGGCGGGAGGGGGCCCTGCGCAAATCGGCACCTACGCGTGGTCCGAGATACCTCGCGGAAGAAGTGAGACTTCTTGAATCAGAAGGCAGTCCGTCGACGGGACGAAGATGGCGTCAATGCGTGCCTGTATATGGTGGGCCGCCGAGGTGTGTGTAAACTGTCTCACGTGGAGATGCCACAGTCGCCAGGCGTCGCACAGACCGAGAGAGGCGGACCATGACCACAGCTGCTTGGCCTGCGCGACTCTACTTGGGGATGGGGGCCTGTCGTGTCGAGGTCCGGTGACGAGACCACATTGCTGACCCTGTACCTCGCGAGTATAATCTGGGAAGATCAGAATGGTGCAGTTCTCGTACAGGAGTTTCCCCTGTTTGCGGGCTTCCGACAGGATGGCGTCCCGATCTTTGAAGTTCAGGACCCGCATTATGATAGGCCTGGGGGCCCCACCCGGGGGAGTCCTCGTGGCCAGGGAGCGATGGGCCCGCTCAATCACAAACCAGGGGGAGAGCGAACCTTTGGGAACCCACGATCTGAGCCATTTCTCGAGGAAGTCCACCATACGGCCCTGCACTGCCCCCTCCGGGAACCCCACCAGGCGAAGGTTGTTACGCCGGGACCTGTTCTCCGCATCTTCTGCCCAGCGGTGCAGCTCCTGAGCTTGGGAGTGAAGACGAGTGACCTGCCCCTTGAGTTGCTGGATGTCATCCTCAACGGTGGAGATACGAGATTCGGCTTCCTTGATCCGGGCGTTGGCGTTAAGAAGGTCCTGCCGGATAAGGGTCACGTCCACACGCACCTCCGTGATCTTCCCCTCCACCGAAGCTTGCGAAGCGTGGATAGCTTGCAGGATGGTTGACAACTCAGCTGAGGGTGGGGGCTCCTGATCCGCCGCCCCCCCAGAAGCACCCGCCTCCGAGGTGGTGAAACGGTCCATTTTGGTTTGGGTGGCAGGGGCCTTAGAGGACCTATCCGTCCTGCCCATAATAGCACCCCTGAGAGCCCAAGCACCCGGGCCCCCTCAAAGAAGTCCCACAGCGGGCAACACCCCTCGCGGGCGGCCCAAAGACGAGCAGGCAAAACGATCAGCACCGAAGCACCGTGCAGTCCAAATCTCCGTCCGCGGGGAGGCTGCGGGGAAGGCCCTCACTGCTCAGTATTGTAACTACGGACCAACAAGCCCGCCCAGACAGGCCCCGCCCGGGGCAAGCCGCTGAAGGTCCCAACAGGAGGGCCGTAAGCGAAGGGTGTCTCTCGGGATGGCTGAAGGGTGGGAAGGCGAACGGGACACATCAGTCGGCCAAGGAGGACCTCCCTGACATCAAAGGGTCCACCCCAAGCACCCCGCCGCTCGATGCCGCGGCCGAATTGGGGTCGCAGAAACGTCCAGGCCCATAGGCTTGAGACCGGAGTCTTGTCCAAACGAAGACAAGCCGTGCACCTTCTGAGCGAGAGAGATCAAGCGAGGCAACACGGGGAACCACACAGGGTTGTGGCAGCCTGTGCGCACGGGGGGGCCCCAATTCCACCGTCCCGGACCCCACCGCCGCCAGGACCCAGCCGCTGCAACGCGGGTCTCACCCCAGTTCACCAGGCACCACCAGAGCCTCGCCAAGCTTCAACGCCGATCGCCGCTACTCTTGCCGCCGGATACGGCGGCCGCTTCCCCAGGCAGGTCCCAATTAGAAGCGGGTGCGAGCAGGCCCGAGGACTCCAGCTGTCACCTCCGCCCGTCACCAAGAGCACCACCCACCACCTCCTTCCGGCGGGCCGGGCACAGGAGATTGCAAACACTCCTTGGGGGAGAGATAGGAGGGCGACCCAGCTCCCACCGCCCGATATGGCGGCTGTATCCACGGGCACCCCGCAGACGGTGCAGATGGCAGGAATGCATCGGGCGCCTCCCCAGCGCCGCACACCGCGGGAGAGCGCCGGGCACACAGGAATCTCAACAATGCACCCGGGAGGCGCCGCAGGTCAGTCTCCTCTCCCAGGGCCGCCCAGCGTCACCCGTAGAGCAGCGCCGTCAACAATAGGTGAGCTGTACTGCTGGGACACCTAGGGAGACAGAGGGCCCACTCAGCTCCCGCCGCCCGAAATGGTGGCCGCTTCCACACATGCCCCACAACCAGAGAAAAGGGCAAGATCCATTAAGCCGGTCAAGAGCTCAGCCCGCGGCGCAGTGCCAAAACGGCAGCAGGTAACGGGTCCGGATGGCCAAGTAGATGGGAGGATTGCGGGCGGATGGTGGAGGGGTCCGGGAGCACTCTTAGAGTGCGTCCACCATCTTGGCCTGCCAAGCCACGCCCTGTGAGCTACAGTTTTTAAAATGGTAGGTTGCTTTTTTAGTGACCATCACTTCTCTTAGAAGAGTTAGTGAGCTCCAAGCACTAACTATTCAGGAACCTTTCTTACAAATACATCATAATAAGGTTGTTCTACGAACTAATCCTAAATTCCTTCCTAAAGTTACTTCTCCCTTCCACCTCAATCAGTCTGTAGAGTTGCCCGTGTTCTTCTCGCAACCTCAAACAGTCACAGAAAGAGCTCTCCACACTTTAGATGTCAAGAGAGCACTGCTTTATTACATTGAAAGAACAAAATCTTTTCGCTAGACAAAACAGCTTTTTGTATCCTTCTCACCACCACATAAAGGCAACCCCATATCAAAATCTGGGATAGCAAGGTGGATTGTCAAATGCATACAGATTTGCTATCACAAAGCAAAACGAACATTGTCAGTTTCCCCTAAAGCCCACTCTACCCGACAGATGGGGGCTTCAATGGCATTTTTAGGGAACATTCCCTTACATGACATCTGCAAAGCAGCTACATGGTCTACACCGCACACATTCACAAAACACTATTGTGTAGATGTGCAAACAAAACAGCAAGCTAGTGTGGGCCAGGCTGTACTCAAAACATTATTTCAAACTACTGCAACAGAATACTAGTGCTCGCCGCTAATGAGGCGTACTGCTATACAATCTATGCTTAGTGTGTGATCTGCAGCTCACATGCCTCGAGCTGAAAATGCTACTTACCAGTATGCATCTGTTCTTGGCATGTAGAGCTGCAGATCCACACATGCCCACCCACCTCACCGGCTACCTTTACCTGTTCCAGTATGATCTTATTTAGATACAGCATACATGGGCATCTTTTCTGTTTCTCACAAAACTCCATCATTTCACTGCTGGCGAAAAACAATCTGAAGATGGAGCCGATGCACATGCGCACTATCATCCAAAGGAGGAGTCACCTATCTTGTGACTTTCAAAGACTTTTCCAAGACAAAAACAAGTGCAAACATTCGGGCCCAACACCAGATGGCGATCTATGCTTAGTGTGTGGATCTGCAGCTCTACATGCCAAGAACAGATGCATACTAGTAAGTAGCATTTTCTTTTTAGCTAACCATCAAATCCTAAGCATCTCCGCCAAAAACTTTGAAAACTTTAAAATAGTCACATACAAGAGGGCCTGAAAAGATTCTGCTGCCTGAGCAGAACACTTTTCTGAAGAGGTATTTTAAGCGTGAAGCATTTTTACTACTGTTACAGATATATTTGGATATGTTCTAGTTTGTGGAATTCTCTCTTCCCCCAGAGGCAGAAGAAATTAGAGCATATTTATTTGGAGTGAAGAAATGAGGAAATCAGAAGTAAGGAAACTAAACTGGAACAGATCAGAATTAACAATAGTAAGGAACATGAGAAGAATTACAGTAAGGAGGCTTTGCACTCTGAAAGCTTGACAGGCAACCTCGATAGTATTAATAAACCATAAATTTGATCCCACAGAGTGCTGGTCATGATGAAATATAATGTATAATATATTATATAGTATACAAAAGACTATATAATTGAAATCTTAAGAAGACAAGCGACACTGCAGAAAAGAGATTATAAGTATCCTTTGTAGTGGAGAAATATGTGATATATTATGATACAATGGCCACCTGGTTAACGTAGACTAATTAAATAAACTGGCGGGTGTAGCAGCAGTACAAGCGCTCTTGCAAGCAGCACACAGATGCTGGGGTAAGGGCAGTGCTTTATTTGCAAAAGAAAGAGTGCCGGTGCCCTAAGACCTCAGAAGCCCGTGGCCAGCGCTAATACTTGTCAGCAAGTCTGTGTAGTCTGGAATCCACCTCATGCCTCTTTAATCCACTCCCCGCCCCTTTTTCTCACTCTTGAATGTTCCTGTTTACTCCCTTTGTGAGGATTTGCCGTCTTTCTCCTTCTTTCCCCTTTGTTAGTTTACTCTTTCTTGCTCTCCGATATGTCCAATAAGAAAAATTAATGTCGGTGCTCAAAAATGAAAGCCAGTGGCAATCAGCGGCTCAAATGAAACACTGGTTAAGTGTAAGTAACAGGGTAAGCAGAAACCTAAGAGTTGCAGAAAGGTTAGAATAACACAAGCAATATAAGAATAAGTTGCAAAGCCACTCTGAGCTTATGGCCCTATTGTGGTAGGTGGGACTTTCTGCATGCTTGTTTTACCGAATTGGAATCTTTACAATTAGATTTATTTATATAGAGGGTATGAAATGCATTGAACATGTGGCCTTTACAGCTACATTAGAGTGTATCTAGACACTTCGATCAGCGAGGTAATTAGGTCTGTAAATTTTCATGTTGATTTCTTGGTTTTGCAAGAATCTATTGTATGCTCCGTGGTAAATTTGGTTTTGGATCTGTGAATTTGATGTTGCTTTTTTTTATGAGTTGAATGATTATTGTTGCAGATGGGTAGTGGTATCTGCCTATTTAGCTTCACATTGGCTTTAGTGGGTGTCACAGAACAACACACAATGAGAGGCCGTAGGTATGACGTCAAGAGGTATTTATTGGTGTTTGCCCACTTTTAAGGCTCACACAGTAAGAGATTAGTCCCAAAGTCCGTCTCGGCTTGCGTCTTCTCTCCTACAGGATTTCACTTCTTCTCCGTTTTTAGGTTCCTCTTCTGCGGTCTTCTCTGGTGTTGAGCTTCCCTTCAGGGAGAAAAGAAAGGGAGAGGCTATCAGTGTTCCTGTTGCTTTTCACTACGCTAGATAACCCTATATCATTCCCTCGGAAGATAGGGTGAGAGCGGAATAGGGACTCAAAGTGTTGCTTCACACTGTCTGAGTAGAGTGAAGGGATAATAGGTAGAAAACAAAGCAACCCAGGTTCAAGTGGTCGTGAGGGAAGTGCAGGGAACGTTAGTCTTCACGTGGCCCCCATGCTACTGGTGACTCCTAGCTCTGGGTTTTCTCCTCACCTCGACCAATGTCCTGTGCCTAGTCAGACCCCAGATACCACCCTTTATCCAAACCAGGGGTCTCTGTCCCCCCCTCCAGTGTGCCGTACTGACCTTTCTACAGGCCCGTAAAATAAGGTGGGTGAAAACCCACCCACCCATTAAACGCCTAGCCGTTCAGGTCACTTGCCTGAAGCCGTGGCACCTTGACAGAGCCACGGCTGCCTCGTCCAGAGAGCCTTCCCCCGGGGAAACATCTGCCACTGGTCCGCTGCTCACTTCCTCTTCTTTCGTCAGGTCTACGGCCTCCGCCCTCGCTTCCTTGTTGCTCGTCTGGTCTGTGGCCTATGCACTCGCTTCTTCTGGCTCCCGCTGTTTGTCCCGCTTGGTCTTCGCTGTCGCTGAATGCCTCCTTCTGTGCTGTTGGCATACTTAAAGCCACTTTCGGGTCTGGCTGAGGTCCAGGACACCACCCCTTCTTGGACGCAAAACACACCTCTGTGGTACCCCCGGGGCACTGGTGGTCATCCTCCGAAGGCGCCCTGTCACAGTGGGGTCAGGCACTTTGTAGAGTGCAATCCTTTTATTGAGTTTTACATTTCATAAATTGCAGGAAAACATTGCAGCAAACTAAGAACGGTACAGCTCACCCCTATATATATATCGTCATAATTAAAAAAGAAAACAAAGGATGATACATGCAGAAGACTTTTCATCTGTTGATACCCAATCACGCCGTACTCTCCCTGTATGTATATAGAATTGAGCAGTACGGTAGGACATTGCTCACCATGCTACTCCTATTTTAGCATATTTGTGGGTGCAA
This sequence comes from Triturus cristatus, assembly GCF_964204655.1. Taxonomy (NCBI): domain Eukaryota; kingdom Metazoa; phylum Chordata; class Amphibia; order Caudata; family Salamandridae; genus Triturus; species Triturus cristatus. Next base: position 1,088,308,197 of record NC_140582.1, on the reverse strand, counting down.
CCTTTCCCCGGATAGATCCTCTCCTTCACTGCAGCTCAAAGTTCCATTGAACTGGTCCAGTCAGGCAGCCATGGTGTAGGAAAGTGGGTTTCTGTTGCAGTAACCCCCCCCCCCCCCCCCCCACACACACTTTTTGGCAGACTACTGATGCACTTTTACTTGATGGGCCCTGAGTCCCTGCCAATCAGGTTCCTGGGGCCTATGTTCTTTCTCAAAACTAACCCAATTGGCATCTCTGGCCACAGGTCAGCCCCTGGTAAATGGTACCCTAGGTACCCAGGGCACTGTGACCAGAGAAGCCCTTTAGGGCTGCAGCACTTACTGTGCCACCCTTAGAGGTCCTGTACCATGACACTCACACGCTTCCTTTGCAGACTGCGTGCCTTGGTGCAGAACAAAGTGAAGTGTCGACATGGCACACATCCCTGTGTTCACAAATAGAGGGACAAAGGGCTTTTATACATAAGTTCCAGCACAGATGCCCAAATTTAATATGAAAATTAGAGATGTGCTGTTCCTGAATGATCTAGAATGTAGCAATATACCAAAGACAGTAGGCTACAGAGTCAAAGAGATGGGAATCCATTTCTTTGGACTATAATGCCCTCACACACCCAGTTGGGTGTCATGCTTCATCATCGGGCTGCTCCTCGTCTGGCCGGTGCTGCAGTGCCTGACGGGCTCCCGATGAGGGGCACTTTTGCAGAGATCTTTTTCCAAATAGCCGTTTGGTGCTGTGGGAGTGAGAGATTTAGTGAGTGTAGATGACAGAGTGGTGTGTGATGTTTATTTGAGTTAAAACAGGGTTGGGAGTACCAGCAAAAATAATTTTAATTGTGGGGTCTCCTACCCTGATTAAAATAAAGAGGAAAGGTGCAATGTTAAGTTAATGTCTTAGGTCTGGCGCTCTTCCGTGTGGTTGGTCAACATGTTTCTTCGCAAGTACCGGCAGCAGTGGGTAGGTCCTTGGACATATTGCGTATTAAGCAAACTATATGGGGAAGTTCCTCATATCTTGACCTGCCAGGGATTGATGAAGCAGTAGTATATCCCAAATAGGGTAGAACCAGTACTACCAGTCATTAGACAGTAAGTCATGGTGGCATACATTTCTAGTTTATTCTTGTTTTTCGGTCCACCTTAGTGTAGATAGTTTTTTAACTTTAGGTCCTGATGAATCGCCTCTAGACTTGTAGGATTGCGAAGAAACATGTTGACCAACCACACAGAAAAGCGCCACACCTAAGACATTTGGTGCTAATTTGTTTCCCCATTTGCCCTGAGCTAAAGTCCATGAGCTTTGCTCCCACAACCCAGTGACCTGCTTGCCAGCAGCCACCAACCGGAGACCCCCTATCCCCCATTGGATAGCATAGGGCCTCAACACTCTGCATCTGGCCGCCCTAGTGCCGCTGAGGGTGTAACAAGAGTGCATCACTGATCCTGGGGGACCCTTGAGTCTACCCCCAGAACCTCAACTCCCACTACTGAATACTTACCTAAAAAACGATAACCATATTTTCCTCCACAGGATAACATTGACACTTTCTCCTGAAAAAGTTTCTAAGTGTGGAGTTTTGAAACCTAAAGAAATTCTTTAAAATTGTATGATTTAACAAAAACACTTTTACTCACCTGTTTACAGGAAATGTCACAGTGCTGCATCCAGGCATACAACACTGAGTAGGAAAAGTAATCCAAAAATAACTTACCTTTTCTGAAAATCCCATTCATGTCTATGTACTGTATTTACAAGTGATTGCATTTCTCTGAAACAATACTATTAGTCAAACCATCGTACATTTACAATTGCAATTGAACTGTTTTACAATCAGTATTTATTACTGTAAAATATTTATTGCTTACCTGTGCCAGGCTTGCTTGGTTCTAGAAATAAAATAACCAAAAGAATATTTTTTATACAAAAACAGTTGGTCTGAAGTTCAGTCTTTGAGTGTGTGAATTCATTTGCTGACTGAGTGTGTACAACAAATGCTTAACATTGTCCTCTGATACTGCCTTACTGCTCGACCACACTACCACAAATAGACAGTGAGGTGCTATCTAACTTTTACCTCCGCCTACCTTTGGGTTCCACTGGACTCTGTGCACACTATCCCTCACTTTGGCATAGTAAATACAGAGCCAGCTTCCTACACATGGCCCTCCACATAAGGGCAAGTTCTCGTTTGGTAATTAGCAGTCCCAGTGCCACAAGTTTCTTCCAGCCCAGTTATCATCTAACACTAACCTAATCCCCAGTGATGGAAACTTCAGGTCCATCTCAAGGCCCACACAAGTCACCCGAACCAGGGTTGAGTGGATATTGGACCAATAGCTTTGCACTACCGTACATTCCCAAATCATATGAAGAACTGTACCCACGTTACCCCCACATAGGGTGCAAATTGGGCAGCGATTACGCTCTGCTCTATGGAAGCAAGATGACGTAAAATAAACTCTGTGGCAGTATTTAAATTGGAAATGGTGGAGCCTTGCCAGGATCACCAATTCCCAAGCAGCCATCTTTGCCTCAGCCTGTTCATTGTCATCTGGGGAGCCCAGATCTTACTCCCACCAATCCCTGAGAATCTGCATGGGGTCTGGCATGTTGAATATTAAGGCTCTATATAACCTGAACATTTCTTTTTTGGCTAATTGTTCAAGTATCAATTTGATCTTGAGTGGTTTGAAGTCAGAAACTCTCTGCAGGCACTCCCTAGAGCCTTTAAGTGCGTACCTGATTTAAAGATAGTGGAAGAATTGTGACTTGGTAAGTCAAAATCAGACTGTATCTGACCATATGTTTTTATACTGAAGGTTTCCCATATGTCCCCTACCCTAAATATCCTGATGGTATCCCATCTGGAAAATCCAGACAACTGGGAGGCTTGCGGTAGCCATTTACCATGCCAGGGGCATGGGTTGGGTGAGTTTCTTTCATTATCTGACTATTCTGCTCCTTATCCCGGAGCACCCGATGGCCAATTCCCTGTCCACTTGGTAGCTGTATTATTAGGCTAGGAGGAGTGGCACACCCATTGCCACAACCTCAAATTCGATTGCAGAGTTAGTCCTGTCAGAAAACAACTAGTCCTTTATTGGCAATAACTGGACAGCTAGATAATACCATCTTATGTCTACAAGTCCCAACCCCCCATCATATGAAATGTATGCATATATTACAGGCACCCTTCGGGCCTTACCTGCCCATATGTAATTAAGAATAGTGCGTTGGAGAGGGTTGAAAAAGTCTCCTGGGAGAGGGAGGGGGTAATTATGGAGAGTGTACTAATATGTGGGGAGGGCTACCATTTTGAAAAAGCCTCCACGGGTCCATCATCCACTTCGGCGGTTTGCTCCAGAATTGGAAGTGAATTCAATTAAATAAAAATTTATAAAGAGCAGCTGCGACCTAAAAGGTATCGTGGCTCTAGCCCAGAACAAAACCAAATACAGAAATGAGCATTAACAATCACTATACCAGGAACAGCCAGGTCTTCAAAGATCTTTGCTTTAACCAAAAGGCCCGGGCTCCTATTCTGAATCTCCTCAATTTGACACCACAAGGAAATTCGCAAAGTAAGATCTTAGCACTCTAATCCGTCCATATGCTTTAATTTTTCTTTGAAGAAACATCGGGCCCATCTTGTGAACTGCCCTAAAGATGATACACATGGCCTTAAAAAGGACTCTTTCGCGGACAGGGAGCCCGAAGTGTGTCTTCATTTGGTGAATTAAAGGGGCAATCTTGAACTTGCAGCACGTCTTCGCGTCCAGTGAAACATTAATTCACTCTGCGACCTGAAACTTCTCCATAAACCATCAAGATTTGTATAAGATGAGAGATAGAAGTCTTGGGGTGCTGAACATATAATAGGGCATCATCAGCAGATAGTGCTATATCATTCACGTGGTCCTGATACCCTTGTAGCCCCCCCCCCCCCACGCCTCTTCTTCAGATCTCGCCCATTTAGCTAATGGTGCCAAAACCAAGGCAAAAAGAAGAGGGGAGATGGGGCAGCCCTGCCTGGTGCCCCACTGTATCAGGAAGGGAGTGGAAGATTACCAATTAACCCTTTTCTTATCTCATGGGAGATTATATAGCAGATGGACATAGTACCTGAGCATCGGACCAACATTCATACTCTCAAGGACTGCATAAAAAAAAACATTCTATTGAGTCAAACCCTTTCTCGAAATCAATCAAGAACTGCACTTCTTCGGGGAGTACAGTTGAGTAGGGGATCATTGTGCCAAATCTAGCGCCACCTATAGCCTTTTGATGCAGCGTCTACTCCACCTGTTACACATTAATCCATTTTGATCCCAGTGTACTAATGACTGAATTACCCCCACCAGGCTTTTGACCAGCTCTTCAGCCAGAATCTGTCTCCGTATTTATCAACGAAATGGGCCTCTGAGAGACGCACTCCAGCTGGAGTCAGCCCTGTTTATGCAGAACCACCAGACTGGCTCCTCTCAAGTCAAATGGCTAAATCTTCATCCCAAGGGTCTCTTCAAATATCACTGTCAGTTGTGGGACCAGGTGGGAGGGATAACGTTTGAAGAATACCATGGGAATCCATTAGGACCAGGAGCCCTTCTAGCAGGCATATCTCTGATGGCCTCCCAAGATTTCCTCTCCTTAAATGAGAAGGTCCAGTGCTGCACTGTCCTCGGTGTCAGCTCGGTAAGGGGGAGTTCCCTGAGAACGGGCCTATCTCTTGTCCCAGTTGTTGGCTCGCACTTTTCATAAAGGTGTGCATAATACTTGGTAGACATGTTTTCTGTCTCCTGAGCACTAGTCACAACACCCCCTTCGGGGTCTTGGATGCGAGGAACAAATCAAACTTCGGCCTCCCTATTTGCGAGCCAATAAATTAACTTCCCAGCCTGGTCTAAAGCCTCATATATTTTATATTTTGAGGCCAATATTTCCATTGTGGCCCGCTCCCAGAGATTTGTCTTCCGAGCTCCTCTGACTACCTCAATCTGTTGAGAGGAGCCAAGTATTCATGCGCCAGTTGGACCAGTCGCCCCCTCTCAGAAGTGTAAGTACAAGTATGATAGGGGAATTGTCCTAAAGACATCTAGGAAGAATGCTTGAGTCTATGATCTCCGGGAGCAGGCCAGCTGGAGCGAGAGAGTAGTCCAGTCTAGACTGGGTTCGCTGGGGCGGTAATTATGTGTACAGTGTGCGATGAGGGTGCATGATGCACCAGATTTCACACAAACCCATGTTCTGTACTCATCCTCCGACAGATGTGTTACGAACGTGGGGGGATGAGCTTGTGGAGTCCAGTCCAAGAATAAATGAATTACAATCCCCTAATATTCGTTGTTTTGCTGGGTCATTCAGTTTAAAAAATCCATCCTGTTTGGTGTTGGTTGTATTTTCCTTTTGGCTCATAAGGAGGGACAATCGAAATCTGCCATTTTCAACAGAATGCTTTTCACTTTGAATAAGGCAATATTTTTTCATGCTGACCGTAATGTTTGTCTATATGCCTGTCCTTAAGATTTGAAAGGATGTGCTGAGGTTAAAGCTGAAGCTGCTTGAGGCATTGGCAAGGAAAACCATAGACATGAAGCAGGAGACGCAGCTACTGGCACTGCTGGTGCTAAATTAATTTAGTTCCAGCTCACCTGAGTTGCTTATTGATGGGTAGTGTCTGCCTGCGTAGGCATTCTGTATAGTGAAGCCACCCAGCCCAAGTCAGTCAGTCATCTGGCTATTTCCCCTCACCCAGGGTGAGATAATGCCCTGTGCTGTCCTCCTTTCATGGGAATGAATGTGCCATGTACATGCCCTGAAAGCCCCATTGCTCTATTTGGTAACATGTGTGTCCTTCATCTTGTACAATATGGCTTAATTAGATCAAATCCCTCTACAGGCAGTTTCATCAGACCACATAAGAGTTATCTTCATGATCAGTAGAGTTGAACATCGTTAATTGGGTTCATTCAAGAGCTCCTGGATCCTGATATTAGGAGCTGCATAATTTGTTTTCTATGTGATCACAGGCCTGGTACGTCACCAGCCTTTGTTTTAGGGTCGAAGCTTACCAGATCTTGTTGCAAAAAAGACTTCTTGTGGGCATTCTGCAAGCTTCCAATGGAATGCATGCTGCCCATTGCTTACCATTGGCTTTGCAGTTTGTAACTCACATTTTCTTGCTTTCTGTTTGTTAGCTTTATTTGTTTTAGGCTGTCCAGCATGTAGTCGTCGCTCCCGTGGAACAAAGCTTGTTAAGCAACGCTCTTTGCATTCTTCCATGAGTCCTCGCTTTCTGTAAGCAGCCCTTTAAAATGTGTTCTTATGTTGTCACATTTGCTGTGCATTTAAAGACGGAGGTCAGTGTCACGCTGTGTGATCCGAGGGAGCTTGGTGTGTACTTTTCTTTCACTGACTTCAAAGTGAGAGGATTTATATGACATCTTGCCAGGCACTGGGAGTGTGGTGGAAACATTTTAATACAATCAAAACAAATCAGTACACTAGCTTATGCTATTTCTGTATATTATCATTTGTGCACTGCATAGTTTTATCGGCAAAAGTTTATGTGCAAATGTAATGGTCATTTCAATTGAAAATGTCTTGTCTGTAATGGCAGTGTGCTACTACGCCATACATACTCCACTCTACAACACTCTACTCCACTCTACTCTAAGCCACTCCATTCTACAACACTCCATGCCACAACACTCTAATCCGCGACACTCCACTCCACTCCACTCTGTGTTACTTCACACTAGGCCACTCTACTCCACTATGACACTACCCTCGAGAACACTCCATGCCACTTTACTCCACTCTACTGGGTTCTTAGGCAATATCCATTCCTTTCTTATGGACATACCTTTGAACGGGACTCGCCTGGTTGGAGACCAGGCTGATTCCGCTTTAATGCTTTTTAAGGAGAGCAGGGATACTGCACTCTCTCTCGGCCTCTCCGCCCACATCGCCAACCGCACCACCCTTGGTACTCCTTATGCAAATTTGTTTTAGAGCTATCCCGTACCGCCAACCTGCCCAACCTCAGCAAGAAACAGTTCTGCAGTTAAGGCCACAATGAACACCGTTGCTGCTGCCAAGGTCATCAGGTCATCCAGTCTACCACCCCCTCGTAGCCCCACCTGCAAAGCCGCTTTAGTGTGCTCATAGGGGATCACAGCCACTCAGTGGGAGGCATGATCCAACGATTCTTCCTGGATTGACAAGCAATAACTTCAAACAGGTAGTTCCTGTACAGCATTCACAGGGGCTGTGCCTTACCCTTCCTCTCGTCTGTTACATCTTCAACCGACCCCCCAGCAACTGACTGAGGACCTTCTCTCCATTTTGAGGCAAGAAGTGCAGGCCCTTCTGGCCAAATGGTCTATTTTAGACCCGTACCCTCTCAACGTCTTCCTTCAGAAGAAAAAATTAAAAATGCTCACCCTAGTTCAGGTCTTATCTGCTTTTGACACTGGAGACTGGATGGTGTTGTCGACCTGCAGGATGCCTGTTTTTATATATCCACCCTGCCCGCCGATCTACGCTATCGAAAGTTTGTGGTGGGACAGGAGCATTTTCAGTTCGGTGTGCTCCACTTTGGTCTCATCAGCGCCTCTCGGATGTTTACGAAAGTTATGGTGGTGATGGCAGCACGCCTTCAGAGGTCAGAGGTGTCAGTCTTCCCCCTTCCTTGACGACTGGCTTTTAAGGGCCGGCTCGCCCAAGGCAGTCATGAACCACTTCCAGACTATGACGAGCCTCTTGTCATCTGTGTGGGTCGCAATCAATGTGTCAAAGTCATACCTGACTCCTTCTCAGACCTTCTAGTTTATAGGAGCCATTTTGGACATGGTTCAGTTTGATGTCTTTGCCCCAGGAAAGAGAGTCTAGGACATCCAGGCTATGATCCTGATCTTTAAGTCTTTGTCCTGGATTTCATTGAAGTTGATTCTAAGACTGCTGAGATTGATGGCCTTTTACATCCTGCTGGTCAAGCATGCCAGATGGCATATGCAGCACTACAGTGGGACCTGAAGGTTAAGCTGGCGGTGCCTGCGGCTGAGTGAGGATGGATGATAGGTGCTTCTACATGGTGTGCCTTTTGATGATTGTATGACTACAAAGGACATCGTCCTTCCCCAGATTGGATGGCGGGTATCCCCTTAGTGAGGGTTTACTAGCACTAAGACCAGTAGGATTCACTCTGGTCATGGTTTTTACTTTTTACTATTGACGGTTTGTTAGTCTATGTCTTTAGGGAGCCTTAGCCCTTACAAATGCCCCTGACTGATATAGGTGACTTAGAATAGGGCAGAAATATGTTGGCGATAAGACGATGGTCTGAGTCATTGTGCTCTCTTTCCATCGAGTAGTCGGTTTTAGATGCCTCAGAGGATACCACTATAAAAGATGAAAACCCGGTTACCTCTAGGAACTTTATTAAATGGATCTGTATCCTCCTGTTTTGTCCAGGAAATTATCTTATTTAAGAACTCCCTCCATCGGGTTTACTAGCAGGCCGAGTCTGCCCTTGTGGTATTGTCCTACCAGGGTGGGGAGAGTTTGCCTATGATGAAGCATGTCACATTATGTGAGTGAGACTTTCTCTTCCAATATTCTTCTTTTGGGCTTACCCCGATGCACGCCAGAATCTTGGGAAATTACGTATCACTGATTTATATCATAACACTGATAAAAATTGTGTTGTAAAAGCCACCATATTTTTATGTGTTTTGGGTCAAATGCAGTTCGGGCTGGACTGTTCCCATGAGGCACAGGGTCAAGACTGATTTGCATATGGCTGGGTTCAAACTGGAATGGCAAAGTGAGCAAAGAAACGATGGATTTAGGCCCAGATCTCAGTACTGGGGTGAATGTATGACATTGTTCTGCATTCTGTCCATCAACTGTTGTTTTTGCAAGAGGCCCTGTGCCCCTGGAGATGGCTGGACTGCCAAGGACTCTTTCTGATGGAGAATCGTCTGTCAGGATTGTTTACTGAGCTAATCTGTGGCGCCTAGCAAGAGTCAGTTACAAATGGAGGTGGTGCAAGGTCTCTTCTGCGAGTGGGAAGAACCTTAGCTCGATATTTTCACCACCACCAAGAACATGCAATGTTTGCGCGCAGAAGTTTCCAAGGCATCACTTGCTCGTATATGGTTTCTGCCTCGAATGGAACTAACAACTCCTGTATAAATTTCCACCAATACAACTTTTGCCCCAAGTTCTCAAGATCAGGACCGACCAGGCCCAAGTCATCGTAGTGGCTCCATATTGGGCACGGAGAGTATGGTATCCAGAACTCCTGGGCTTGAGCTTCTGTCCTCCAATTAGGCTGCCCCTCAGGGAGGATCTGCTTTCGCAGCAGCAGGGCAGGGTTCTGCCCCTGAGCCTGTGCAATCGCAACCTTCATGTCGGGAGATTGAGTGGCAACAGCTGGACACCTTCGACCTTCTTCCAGAAGGGGTTGATGTAATCTTGGCAGCCAGACGTCGTTCAACTAAAACTGTATATGCCTGCTGTTGGGACAAATTTGCTCACTTGCCAGAAAGCCCTCCTCCAGGGGAAGCTGCCTGATGTTTTGATGTTTGTCCTGTCCCTTTCCTGACAATGCTTTGCTTAGGGCACTGTTAAGGGGCATCTTTTAGGCTCTTTCTGCCTTTTTGCAGATGCTGGATCAGCATTTGCTGTTTAAGTCTCCTTCTGTTATGTGTTTTTTAAAATGGTTACAACATCTGTTACCTCCCACAATGGGACCTTAACTGGTCGTCACGTTCCTGATGTGTGCTCCTCCGGCTTTACACCCTCAAGACCATGCTCCTCCTCACCATTGCATCTGTACGGTGGGTGAGTGAGCTTCAGGCTCTATGTGTCAATGCACTGTATTCCACCTTCTTTTCAAACAAGCTGGTTCTGCGGAGGAGCGCACCATCCGGACGATGAACACCATCCACTCCGGATCACCAACCAACCCGTGCCCTCACCACGTCTTCAACAAGGCAGACTCCGTCATCGCACCCCAACTCCGGGACATCATCAACTGCTCCTTCAACACCGCCACCTTCCCGGAGAGCTGGAAGCACGCCGAACTCAGCGCCCTCCTGAAGAAGCCATCGGCAGACCCCACCGACCTCAAGAACTACCGCCCCATCTCGCTGCTCCCGTTTCCCGCCAAAGTCATCGAGAAGACCGTCAACAAACAGCTGGCCGCCTTCTTCGAGACGAACGGATCCCTCGACCACTCACAGTCCGGCTTCCGAGCCAATCACAGCAATGAGACCGCCCTCATCGCAGCCACTGACGACATCCGAACCCTGCTCGACAATGGGGAAACAGCGGCCCTCATCCTCCTGGACCTCTCCGCAGCGTTCGATACTGTCTGCCACCGCACCCTAGTTCAACGCCTCAGCAACGTCGGAATCCAAGAGAAGGCTCTGGAGTGGATCATCTCGTTCCTCGCCGGAAGAACCCAGAGAATACGCCTCCCCCCGTTCAGATCTGAGGCCACCGAAGTCATCTGCGGCGTACCACAAGGTTCATCACTCAGCCCCACCCTCTTCAACGTGTACATGAGCCCCCTCGCAGCCATTGCACGCCGACACAGCCTCAACATCATCTCCTACGCCGACGACACCCAGCTGATCCTCTCCCTCACCAACGACCGCGCCACCGCCAGAACTAACCTACACGAAGGGATGAAAGAAGTAGCCGAGTGGATGAAGAACAGCCGCCTGAAACTGAACTCAGACAAGACGGAAGTCCTCATCCTTGGGTCAACACCATCTGCCTGGGACGACTCCTGGTGGCCCCCGGCCCTAGGCTGCGCACCCAAACCAACGGACCACGCACGCAACTTGGGCTTCATCCTGGACTCCTCCCTGTCGATGACCAGACAAGTCAACGCCGTCTCATCTTCATGCTTCAACATCCTACGCATGCTCCGAAAGATCTTCAGATGGATCCCCACCGAAACCAGGAAGACGGTCACCCAGGCACTTGTCACCAGCCGACTAGACTACGGAAACACCCTCTACACCGGAACCACAGCCAAACTGCAGAAAAGACTCCAACGCATCCAGAACGCCTCCGCACGACTCATCCTGGACATCCCCCGCCACAGCCACATCTCCAGACACCTGAGAGACCTGCATTGGCTCCCCGTCAGCAAAAGAATCACGTTCCGCCTCCTCACCCACGCACACAAAGCACTCCACGACCTGGGCCCCTGGTACCTCAACAACCGCATGACCTTCTACACTCCCACCCGCCAACTACGATCGACCAACCACGCCCTCGCCGGCGTCCCACGCATCCGAAGAACCACCATGGGAGGAAGATCCTTCTCCTACCTGGCAGCCAAGACCTGGAATTCCCTCCCCATCCACCTCCGCCTCACCCAAGACCACCTCTCCTTCAGGAGGCAACTCAAGACCTGGCTGTTGGAGCAGTAGCGGACCCCACCCCCCCCCCCAGCGCCTTGAGACCCTCCGGGTGAGTAGCGCGCTATACAAATTTCTTGATTGATTGATTGATTGCTTCTTAGCAAAAGTTGTGACGCCGTTTCCAGTCAATCAAACCATCACCCTGCCGGCATTCTATGCTCCGCCTCTCTAAGGAGTTGGAGAGACTCCATTTCTAGGGCCTTATGAGAGCGTTGAGCATTTACATAGATTGTACCAAAGAACACCAGGTGGATGTTCAGCTCATCGCTGGGTTGTTGTAAGCTGTCTTTTTTTGTAGTGCACCAAAATGTGATACACTATGTAGAAAGTTCCGGCGACCCTTTTTGGCTTACAGGGTTTAAATTACTAATCCTAAAAGCTCTCTTTTGTGGAAGTGTGGGCAAGCAGTTTAGGCATATCAGATGGCAGTGTTAAGCATTTGTTGATTACCCAGAGTCAATAAATGAGACACACACTCCAGAAGAAACATGAGACCAATTAAGAAAAATAACAGGTACTTTTATATATATTTTAACACCAAGAACATCGTAATTGGGTAAGTACTTCAAGATATCCGTTTTTATAGGTAAGTAAAAATGTCACACAAATGCATTTTTACGCAGTAATGCTTTCCTATGGAGAAAGAAACATATACTGCATATAGATACTTGCAATCATGTTCCCGGGGTCACCTTAAAGACTTAAGACGCTACGGTGTCACGGTCCCAAGAATCACCAGAAGTTCGGGTTTACCGGCCCTGGAGTGCCCTGGTGCAGAGGTGCTGGACGGGTTGGTAGCCTGCGCGCTACTCTGTTGACCAGGAACGGGGGCCACCTAGAAACAGCTGCAGAGGGGGATTTGGGGACAAGTCTGGTAGTTCCCAATAGGGGGCTCTTTTCATGGGGGTCTTGGGAGCAAGGGTGCACAGTTGGTGTTCGTGGACCCAGAGAGCTCGGGTGCAGATGATTTTTGGCCGTCTGGTCCCGTGTATCAAAGGCACTCATGTCTCTCGGTCAGACATGCAGAGTGGGGCAAAACAGGACAGCTGGGCCAATTTCGGTGCTGGCCTCTGTGATGCTGATATCCTTATCAGCAGGTCGGTCATTGCGGTGTTGGAGTGCGGATTGAACTTCAAACAAGCCTTGGTTGCTGCAAGAGGTCCGGTACTCCAGGTATTGGTGCAGGGTTGTTCCTGGGGTCATGGCATCACACACATTGGTGGCGAGGCGGATCTGACCCTCTGGAGCATGGTGATCTCCTCCTGGGTGGCTGCTGCATAGGTGGACCTGGTGGTCATCAGAACGCTGAACTGGACGTTGTGGTCAGTGCTTGCAGGTTGCAGGGAAGTGGCTCCACCACTTCGAGGGAGATGCTGGCTGGTTGGGAAAGTGCTGGCAGCTCTGTGAGGCTTTTGGAGGATGCACAGCTGCAGGACGAGTTGAGTTCTCTGGGATTGTCAAAAAAGGAGCAGTGTGCGGCAGGGTTTGGCACCAAAAGTCGGCAGGTAGTCCACAGTTCTCACTTCTTCAGCTTTGCTTTGTACTTCCTGTACTTTAGTCAGATGAATCTAAGTTACTGGAGTTCAGGGGGCCACTTAAATGCTGAATTTAGGGACGTTAAGGTAAGTGAAAGGTAGTAGCCAATGGGCTACTTACCTTTGAGGGCACTACACACGCCTTATGACCACTTCCTGTAGGGAGTGGGTATAACCCTGTCTGAGAGTTTCTAATTCCACCAAAATCAAAATGGTAGAGCCCTTCTTTTGTGGAAGACATCAGGCAGCCCACCTTAGGGGTGTGACTAGCCTAGTAACGCAACACGCCTACATGCATAGCTAATTTCCCGCCTGTCCTGGTGGCAAATGTGCTTCAGGGCAGGGGGTGGAATCTCCCAGGTCTGGGGGAAGTTAGGGTTGCATATCAAAGACGGCAGGGGCTTTGAAGCTCCTGGCCTTGATATGCTAAATCGCTAGCCATCCTGCTGGAGGAGGTGTGAGCACCTTCCTCCGGAGCAGGCATTGTTTCTGACCTCAAGGAGCATGGGCCCTCACCTGCAGAGGTCAGAAACATGTCTGTGGTGGCAAGCTGGACTATACCAGTCAGCCAGCACACTAAGAGGCTGGTAGGTTTTCAGGGGGCACCTCTAAGGTGCATGTTTGATTAAATCCACTACTGGCATCAGATTGGATTTGTTAAGACCAGGTGCTTGATACCAAACACCATAGGTTTCAGTAAAGCCATCATGTAGCTCGGGAAATTGTAATGACCAGTGCATATATACTTCAGATGGCTTCTCTGTTCACTTGTACTATCTATTAATTGAACTAGATTGCACAAGGGCATATCTTCTCATGCAGATATGTCCTTACATGTAGTATTATGCACCCTACCTTAGGACTATAAGGCCTGCTATAGGAGTGACTTACAAATTTTGCATGCAGTGTCTGTGGGCATGGCACACGGGGTGCATGCCATGTCGTGTTTTCACATTTGTTTGCACCATTTCACGCAGCCTGCAGTGGCAGTTTTCATGAGTTTGGTGGTCGGTCCCTTAGGGTGGCACAAGACATGCTGCAGCCCTTAGGGACCCTCTTAAGTAACCATGCCCTAGGTACCAGGGGTACCATTTACTAGGGACTTGGAGGTACTAACGGTCTTGCCAATTGGGGAACAATTGATTAGTTACTTTGTTTTAGGGAAAGAGCACTGGCACTGGGGACCTGGTAGCAGGAACCCAGAGCACTTCAGTCAAAATTGCATCAAATACCAGGCAAAACGTTGGGGTGACCATGTCAAAAAAGGGGCCTTTTCCTATAGGGGTTCTCTGGAACGAGAAAAGGGTAGGCTGTGCAGAAGAGAACTACCTTCAGCTGCATTAAGATCTGCTATGCATTGGTCAAAAGGCAGCCTCGGTAGGGCTGTGTACTTAATCTACCAGGGCCAAAGCTGCGACCACTGCATTAGCATGTAAAGTCTAAGGTCTAGAAATTTGCCAGGCGGCTACATGGGCATCCCTCCATACGTTCATGAATCTCTACAGTCTAGACAGTCCGGCCGACTGAGAGCGGCATTTTGCCCCAACAGTTTTACAGGACTTTCTGGTTTGAGCTTATTGACAGTCCCACCTCCAATTCGACACTGATGGTGTCTATTTAAAAGGTGAGGAATCTGCGGCTAGAAGTCTCTATCAGCAAAACAGATTTCTTACCTTGGGTAAGCTCCTTCTGGTAAAGACTCTATTTAGCTGCAGATTCCTCCCACACCCTGCCATTTTCCCCATTCTGTGACTGGACTCTATTCTTTAATAAGATCCCAAGTCCAGGAATCTGCTTACTGGTTAAATCAGTTTGCTTTTGGGGCTATGAATCTGGGGGCACAGACAGTCTCTGAAGCAACTGACGTTAACTTGCAGAAGTGGCTCCTATATAGGCTTCATGCGTCATTTCCACAGAGGAACTGCGTCAGTACGGAGCTGCGCAGTGCCACCTACCGGTGCACAGTGGTACTGCTGAAAAGTTTCCAGATCCAGTCTGACGTCTGGGGAATATTCAAAAGGTTAGGAATCTGCAGCTAGATAGTTTCTAACAGAAAGAGCTTTACCCCAAATAAGTAGCTTGTTATTTGAAGATATAAAGCAGCTGGCTAAGGTGTCATTAATGTGGCACTGGCCCAGGTCCCCCATTACATACCACAAAGTCCCTCTCGAAGGTAGCACCCCCATAAGCCAGCATGTACATGCTCTATTTATGTAGCACATTCAGTTGGCAATAGAAGCCCAAATTATAGCCATTTATAGAAATAACTTTTTTAAACAATTCCCCACTGTAGGCGAGAGCAAGTGAATAATAAAGAAGTTTATTATTGTATCAAATATTGTAAAGGTTTGAAAAATTGAGAAAAATCATCAGTCATCATTTAGGATATGCTGCTATGTTCTGAAAGGTGTTTTTCCAAAATAAAACTGCTTGTATAAGTTGAATGAAAGAATGTTTTTCCTCCATTGCAGGTATCGTCCTGTGAACCGCATGGGGGATCAGATGTTTACAAATGGTCAAACGGTGAATTTGCAAGCTGTCATGAAGGATGTTGCGGTGATACAGAAGCTGTTGGCACTGATGGCTAAGGAGCAGACCAAGCCACCAGATATGACAGAGACGGAAATCCAGACGGTAAGGGTGGTCAAGGTTTAAACTTCTGCAGTGTAAAATCTGTGAAGAGAGAATGTGTTTATGTTGCTGTTTGGAGACCAGAGTAGCATGGCGATTTGTGGAAACTCATCTTTGTGTGGTCCCTGGTGGATGAGGCTTTTGCCACAGTATTATCCCATAATTTCATACTCGTATGTTACACTAATGAGATGTTCCCTCCATATGCCTGTTCCAGATTCACACAATAGATTGAATTTCTTGACACACTTAATCTTATTAACTCAGTATGGTGACAGCACCTGCTGTTCTTAGCTAATTAATTCCATCCTGCACTGGAAAATAATTGCATTGATGCTTGCGAGCACGCTTTATGCTTATCATTTTTTACATTTTTCAAATGTAGTTATTGATTAGTGGTGAGTGACTGCGAATATAGCACTGCAATGCCTGAACAAAACTTTCTGGCAATTTCGGCCACAGGCATAGGAAATCCATATCCTCAGGCAGATTTCCTCATGGCTGGGCTCGCCAGAGAGGCTGCTCTTGCACATTTGGCAGGCCTTGTAAATTTTTAAATCCTGAAATATGTTGTGTCGTCTTTGACTGACCTGTTTGGATAGCCAGACTAGTCGTTCTTTAGAAGAATGCTGTGGCTGCCGTCAAGGCTTAAATGAATTAGACAAGCCTGCTTTAAAGTTGATGGAGTACTCACGGGGGCGCTGGGGGGAAAACATGGCGTCTGCGGGTTAGCGCGGTGCGCACGTCTCTCTTGGAGCTCCCGACCCTGCTCCGCTCATTCTTGCTGGTGGTGGTGAGTCGGGATCCGGTTCGATCGTCGTTGTCACGTTACCTGCTGCGGGGCTTGTTGGAGTGCCGGGAGTCTTGCGGAACGGTTTTTCGGCGGTTGTGGTCGCTTTCTTGCTTTGTGGCAGAGACGGGGGAGAGGGCTGCCCTCGCGGAGCCTGACAGAGGCAATTCAGTCCTACCCGGCGGCTTGTGAAACGGAGTGAATGCCCGACTCTGGTGACTCTGGAGATTCTACCGTGACTGTTGTTTTGTTGACCCTGTTGGTTTTAGTGCTTTCTGGGATTCCTAGTTACGGACCCGCGCTGTTGGCGGTGTTGCCGTGACAGAGCAGCTGAGTAGCTGGGGGAGCACTGCAAGCAGCTTGAAGCACCTCCCGCTTCCAGATTCAAGTTTCCCATAGATTGGGGAGCTGTTTGCTGTGTCAAGTTTTCTTTTCATGGTGCAGTGTGCGGGAAAGTGTGGGAGAAGCTGGCACTGCAGTTAAGGGGAGCCGGTGGAACTGGTGAACTCTCCCACCAGCCCCCCCCCTCCACTGAGAGGTTCACGGAGCCGAGCACTCAGCAAATTTCCTTATGCCGTTTTTTTTTTGTTTTTTTTTTTTTTTTCCCCTTTGTCAGCCGCTGTCAGCCACGGGGTTTGACTCTCTGAAGGGAATCCTCCAACATCACATAAGCCTCTATCTGTTCTCTGCATAAGTCTCACTACAAACAGCGAGGCACTACTAGGTAGAAGTTATAAAATATGATCTAGGATATTCACTCCGCCTCAACAAGACACCCAAACCTGACTCCGGTGATTTTACTATGTAATTTCGGACCCCACCCGGTGGATGGTGAATCGGAGCGGATGTGTTTGGCTTCTTTACAGGGATTTCCCCCTCCCTCATATATATTGAAGTGGAGAGAAGCAGCCGTGGAGCTGAGGAGAGGACGTAGAGCGGCGGCTCGTGGACTCCTGCGTAGAGGTTTGGGGAGAGCAGGAGGAGGGTTGGCCCCCTCATTGACTGCCACATTGGATGCTCAGGGGGGCCCTACAGTCCCTTCTCAAGGGAAGTGTGACTTCGTGGAGGGGAGGAGGGACGAGGAGGGGAGAAAGGAGGTTGAGGCAAGAAGCAGAGATTATAACCTAAAGAGAATACCTGGGGGTCTCCCACAAAAAGCAAAGGGAAAAGACAGGGAAAAGGTAAAAGTGTAAGATGCTTAAAATCCGGTATTAAAGAGGGTCTGAGTAAATCAGCAGTGGAGAAATCCTCCGTGACCTCCTGTGCTGGGCGAGATCAAGCTGAATGTGGCCGGGGCTCAGACTTTTTTACGGATAAAAACAGGGAGGGTGATTTGAGTAAAGAAACAGAAAAAAAAGAAGGGGCAAAAATAACAGCAGAGCAAATAGCGTAGTGCGGGTAACTCCCTCCCTTCGCTCCTTCTTCAAAGTACTTCCCCAGGTTCTGAACATCAACGTAGAGGGCCCCGATAGCCTAACAAAAAGGGCAGGTATGGCTGAGGCTTACCAGCCTGAGGTATGTGATGTCCCGGACAAAGGAGTTTACATAGCTCCCCCCACAACTTTCTCGCCTCTACAAGTGCTACGGGCCCCTAGTTCAGGGGGCCTAGTAGTCCCCAACTCCCCTCTTCCCTTTCCCATCTCTTCCACCACCCTTGAACACATTTCCGTCCCTACTATCGGTTCCACCCCTGCTTTTACCCCCGCTTCTATAGTTGCTCCCTCTGACAATATAGATACAACTCTCATGCAAGCATTAAACACAGAGAGCGCAGGGCTCAAGTTGGGCTCTACGGGGGGTGGGGGTGGGAGACGGGCAGGAGAGTCAAACTACTCTCTTGAGTCTATTATGTCAGCTATGTTAGCTATGAGGGAGGAGATTCGGAGTGATTTTGCAATATCCAAGACTAATCAGATGGAAATAAGAGCAGTCTGTGATACACTCGATAAAAAGGTGGATATCCTTCGTGACAGAACAGATTCTTTGGAGGTAGAGGTAGGGACCTTAAAAGCAAAATTTGAGGATACTGAGGGAGAGATTCAAGCTTTACGAAAGGAAGGGGAAGTTTTGAAGGAGAGGGTCGAATCGCTGGAGAATTTTTCACGGAGGAATAATCTGCGGATCCTTAAGGTTCCTGAGGGAAGAGAGGGGGGGGACTTAAAAGCCTTCGTGGTGACACTTTTGAGAGATTCACTTAAACTCGATGAGACCGCAGAGGTGCTAGAAAATGATATACAACGGATTCACCGTGACCCCTTCCGCCTTAATCTTGGCAGAACTAAACCGCGTAAGATTCTGGTTAACTTTCAGACTTATTCCTTGAAAGAAAAAATTCTGACTCTTGCTTTAAAATCAAAGTCTCTCAAGGGTCCTGACTTCATTTGTGAAATTAGGTCAGACTTGTCTAAGGTAACACTGGAGCGGCAGTGGGAATTGGGCCAGAGGATGCAAAAGCTTAGGGAGGTTGGGGCCTCCGTTCAGATGCGATTCCCCGCATTTCTGCGGGTCATGTATAACAATAAGATGCATAACTTTCGTTCCCCTACTCAAGTAGATGAATTCCTAGGAAAAATTGGATCAAATTGAAGTGACGGTTGTTTAACGTCTGGTCTAAGTAGTTTTTTTTTCCAGTTTTCTTTTCTATTTTTTCTTTTCTTTCAAGTAGTTTTCTTTCCCTACTTTCCCTGTTACAGGAAGGGGGCAATGGGGTGAAAGCAAAGTTTCCGTTTGGAGGCACTAGTTTTTTTTTTTTTTTTTCTTCTTTCTTTTTTTTCCCCTCTAGGTATTGTCTCCGATTTTTTACTCTAACGTAAGAGAGGAGCCCAAGGAAAAGAGATCCTGGACTCACAGAAACTATTTTTCTTTCTTTAAAAGAAGGAGCGGGACGGGAGGGAGAGACGTAAACCTTGCTATACATCTGGCAAGAGTTAGGAAGGTAGGGTTTTCCAGGGGGGGGGGGCGGGGGGGGGCACAGGGGGAATAGGGGGAAGTGGGGAAAAGCAATAAAAAGTTCTCAAGAGCCAGACTTCATAAAGGATAGGATTTTTGTACCTTTCATAAGCCTTACACCATTAGAGAAAGGGTCTATTCTAGCTCGTGGCATTACATGTGATATCATATTTTCTATGGCAGTCGAAGGCAACGCTGGAAAAAGGAGGAAAAAAAAAAAAAAAAAAAAAAAAAAAAAGAATGAATAATATAAACCCTTATAGATGATGATCTCTATCAGGTTTCTATCCTGGAATGTCAATGGCCTGCGAGTGAAAAGCCGTAGACATAAAATCTTACAGTACTTGAGAGATTCTTCTGCACAGGTCATCGTCATCCAGGAAACCCATTTATTAAAGCTAGAGGTCTCTGAGATATTAAAAAAACAGAGTTGGGTAGAGACATTCCTATGCACGGACCAAGCGGTTAATATCAGAGGGATACTACTTATCTTTAAAAAACCAGTCAAGGTTCAGATTTTGGAATGTAAGGAGGATCGCAGTGGGAGATGGTTAATTTCAAGGATACTATTGGAGGGTATTCCGCTAACATTGGTAGGGTATTACGGACCGAATCAAGATGACCCTTCTCACTTGAAAGTAATTCAGGAACACCTTATACTTTCACAGGATCCAGTTATATGGGTTGGTGACTTCAACATTGCCCTTAATCCTTTGTTAGATAAATCCACTAGTTCAAGAGCACTTGTCCTATCGAAATCAAGATTGGCTCTCTTAGATATTATGGAAAACCTTGGTTTAGCAGATGTATGGAGGGAAAGGTCAGGTAATAAGCTGGGGGTTTCTTTTCAAAACTTTAAATATAAACACAAATCAAGAATTGATTATGCCCTTTTCAGCTACATCTTAAAAGATTCTTTAACAGGGCTTAAATACCTTCCCTCACATATGTCAGATCATATGGCCACCATTTTTGATCTTCAAGGGGCCACCTTTAAGAAAGAATCTTCCTGGTCTTTTGACCGTACGATACTACTGGAAGTAGAAGAGACCAATTTCCTGTTAACAGAAGTGAAGTCCTTCTTACATATAAACTTGGGTTCGGCAAATATTAACTTAGTTTGGGATACCATGAAGGCTTTCATTAGGGGCTGCATAACTAATAGAGCTACCTATAGAAGGAAACTTTATCGGCAGAAGATACAAAACATTGAGATGGAGCTAGCTAGAATAGAGCAACAGCTGGGTCCTAACATCGCTTCCTTGGGGGTGGCAGAAAAACAGGCTAATCTGAGATGTCAGCTTGAAACCATATTACAAGAAAGATTAACTAAAAGATGGGAGGCGAGCAAGATTTCCGATTTTGAATTTGGGGAGGCTGCAGGAAAAGTTCTGGCATGGAAGGTTAAGAAAGAACAGGCTAGAAAATATATCAAAGAAATCCAAAAACATGGAGAGACCACTATCAGGACTTCAGATCGGGAAATAGGAACTGCTTTCCAAGAATTTTTTCAAGAAATATACAAGGAAGAGGTCCGGGACGACCCGGAAGCCAGGGAGAGTTGGTTAAATAACATCGATTTACCACTCCTGCAAACATTACAACGGGTTAGCTTAGAAAAGGAGATTTCAGAAGAGGAGGTGGGAGTTGCGATTGGCCATTTAAAAAAGGGGAAAGCGGCAGGTCCGGATGGCCTACCTGGAGAATTATATCGAGTGATAAGCCCCGTAATTACCCCAATATTGACAAGTCTTTTTAATGGGATTCTTTTGAGAGGGGAGAATTCCCCTGAAACATGGAAAGAGGCCACGATTGTTCTCATTCCAAAGCCTGGAAAAAAGCTTTCAGAGTGTGGGTCTTATAGGCCGATTTCCCTCCTAAATAATGATTACAAAATCTTTACATCAATCTTAGCAAAAAGATTGGGGGAGGTAATCGGATCAATAATCCATCAAGATCAAAGGGGCTTTATAAGAGGACGTCAGTTGGCTGACCATACTCGAGACTTAGTGGGGGCAATTGATATTGCAACTACCTTCTCTCTCCCATTGGCCATCCTGACCCTAGATGCCACAAAAGCCTTTGATAGGGTCAACTGGCCCTATCTGGCGGAGGTTATGAGAAGATTCGGGTTGGGGGATCCCTTTTGTCGGGTAATTGAGATATTGTATAGTGCCCCCACCGCCAGAATATTAGTCAATGGCACTTTAACAGATTCGATAAAAATTACTAGAGGCACTAGACAGGGCTGTCCGTTATCCCCATTATTATTTAACCTTTATATTGAGCCGTTTGCCTACGCTCTGAGAGAGGAAGTGGACATTCCTCCCTTTGTATTTGGTGAATGGGAGAAGCGGACAGCACTTTACGCGGATGATATCCTGGTGTATACGTCAGACCCGCGGAGAGCTTTCCCGATGGTAATTAAAAAGGCAGGAGAATTTGGGCAAATTTCTGGATATGACATCAACCCCAGTAAAACAGAGATTATGTGTTGGAACGTTCCAAATATACAGTCTACAGTTGTAACATCAATGAGATACTTGGGAATACGTATCACTCAGGATATAGGAAGCTTGGCACAGATCAATTTAGATCGGGTTGCTACAGACTGTAGGAAACTTCTGAGATCATGGACGTTTCTGCCACTCTCGATTTTTCGGAGAATAAATCTAGTTAAAATGTCCATAATACCAAAATTTACTTTCATTTTTAACTCAATTCCCCTGTCCTTCGATCGGAAAAAATTGGAGAAATGCCAGCGAGAAATAAATTCCTTCATCTGGAATTTTAGAACAGCTAGGCTGGCCTGGAAAAAGTTGAGAAGGAGGAGGGAAAAGGGGGGGTTGGCTTTGCCAGACCTGTTATATTATGCATGGGCATTTCAGCTAACCTATTCAAGGATGCTTTTGAAAACCCCCGCAATATCATCTTTGGGGGTTATGTTCAGGGCCATGTTAAGGGGAGTAGACATACTACCGGATGGCTTTCTATTTAAGTTTGGAGACATGAAATACTTCAAGAAAGTTAGACTAAAGATTTTGCAGTCAGCCATATCAAACTGGGTTCAGATTAGAAAAAATGTCAGGCTACATTATTACTCAAACTTTGCGCCGGTCTGGGATTCTCCCGGGCTCCCACTTTGTATGCAGGACATGTTAGCAATTCCGTTAAAGGACG
The DNA here is from genome assembly GCF_964204655.1 of Triturus cristatus. NCBI lineage: Eukaryota > Metazoa > Chordata > Amphibia > Caudata > Salamandridae > Triturus > Triturus cristatus. Next base: position 1,088,285,670 of record NC_140582.1, on the reverse strand, counting down.
CTGGGATTCAAAGATGGGGAGAATTACTGGAGGATGGCAGGGTACAAGATTGGGAGGTGTTGCGGGAAAAGGTGGGTATGGCCTTTTCTAGGTTTAAATATTTACAGTTGGACAGGTGGGTATGTGCACAGAATAGGAAGGGTCTTCAAGTGGGGAAATATAGCCAATTTGAAAAACAACTTGTAGAAAAGCAAGAAGGGGGTAAAGAAGTGGCTGTCTGGTACTGGTCTATGGTAGAGGAGGCGGATGGAGATTTCATCTTACCAGATAAGTTATGGGGAAATGAGTTTGCCCTTCAGTGTGAGGATTTATGGATTAGATCCTTTTCCTTTCTTTATAAAATAGTGAAACCAGCCTGGCTAAGACGTAACCACCTGTTTACCCTGCACCGGGCCTATTTTTCACCTCTAAGGCTGTCCAAGTTTCTTCCAGGGAAGAAATGTAATAAGTGTAATTTGGCGGCTGCCTCAGATATACACATGTTTATGGAATGCCCGGTTATTTGGTTATTTTGGGAAGAAGTAACAGCTACTCTGGAATCTATTTTAAGTATATCACTGAAAGTTACTCTCCCGTTAATAATTTTTGGACTGGAGGAAAACATAAATGGACAGGCAAAGTCTTTTCTTTTTTACTCCATTATTCTCGCAAGACGACAAATATGCAAAGTTTGGGTAGAAGCTAAAGCCCCATCACACACAGCTTGGCTGACATCATTGTATGAAACTTCCAAGATTGATTTGGCCAGATCATGCTCCAATAAGAATTTGTCTTTCTGGGATCTCCTAATAAATTGGAGCTAGGATACCGGGGTTTTTTTTTTTTCCTTTTTCCCCGGGTCCGATGATTATGTCAACTAGGCTCCAGAAGATCCTGGGAAGCGGTCCCCCTCACATGTAAGCTCTGGGTCTTGTTACTACTGACTGGTGCTTCTCCGTTTTTCTGCCTAATGAGGTAGTCTCCCGCCTTATTCAACAAATCCTGCCTGGAATACGATATGGCGGATAGACCGTCAAAATCAGTCTAAGGCAGACGTCTGGTGGTTGGCTCTCGTGGGTAGATGGAGGTATTGGCAAATAAGGACAAAAAAAAAAAAAAAAGCCTGCTTTAAAGTTACCCTATGTTAAATAGTGTTTCCAGACATGATCTGTGTGCATGGTTATCCATACTACTCTCAATATCCAAGCTGGAGCGGGCACTGATAATAGATAGATCAATAGAGAGAAAATGAACCGACTTCACATCAAGATTCTTAAAATCTCTTTGGTACTTTGGGCCTGATTTAGATATCAGCAGATGGGTTACTCCGTCACAACGGTGGCGGATATCCCGTCCGCCGGAATAGAAATCCCATAGGATATAATGGGATTTATGTTTTGTCGGACAGGATATCCGTCACGGTTGTAATGGAGTAACCCGGCCGCCATTATCTGAATCAGGCCCTAAGTCTCTTTGGGACTATCCTTCTTTTTCTAGACTAGAAGATTTCAGAACCAGATATATTGATGATCACGATTTTAGAGGTCCCGAAGTTGCTCCAGGCGGCTGTTTTTTTACATTTACTTGTGTCTTCTATCAATTAGTTAGTTTATATTTGCTTATAACTCTTATCAGATGGTTACCACACATTTGCTGGTTTCCATCAGTGGGGTAGCTGATGTCTGTTGGAAGTATGAGCTGGCATGCTCATGGGCTTCTGACTTCTGTTAGCTTTAATGTGTTTGTTGGCTAGCTCTCATTTGGTTGCTGATTATCAGTCTAATAGTTCAGCTTTGTTTTTATCCTCGCTGTGCTGGTTTATTTATTCATTTAAGTGTTCATGTTTTGTAAAGTGCTACAAACCACTCAACAAAGGCGTAAAAAGCAGTTTAGAGTGCTGCGGTGTACAAAAATGTCAGTAGTATAGTGCTTTGCAGATCTTGGTGATGAAGAACGTGTTTGTCTATCAGATAAGATAGTTTATATCCAGGACTTCCTTATCAGATGTGTCTGAAAATATGACATTCCCTTGAAGGACAGGGCCCTGAATACAATCAGTGAAGGAGGCAGCTGGTCTTAGGTGTCTGACCAGCTAGGACTGTAAGAACCAACTGGGGGTTGACTTGATTATCCAAATGCCAAGAGGAAAGGTGAGTCTTCATGGATTTTTGGAAACAAACAAAGCCATCCTCAAGTCTCTCAGTAATTCAATATGGAGAAGCCCTAAACATGTACAGTTTGGCGACCAACTCTCTCTTGTATCTGGTCGGTCGGGTAGGTTTTGACAGACCTGAGGCTTCCAGTCAGGATGAAAGGAGTGAACAGTGTAGTTACATAGTTCAGTGTTCGAACATGAAGCATTTTATGGTCTAGACAATTGGATTAAGGTGACACGTTCTTTTACAGTGTTCCATCGTAAAGATTTTAGGTCTGAAGTGATGTTTTGTCACTTCAAACCAAATGTAGGATCCCAAACAGAGAAACATGGGATATCAATTGTACTGCTGGCCCCAAAACATTCTTGTAGTGACCTAGATTCATTTTTGGTTAGTTCTTATCCTTACATTTTAGACCTATGTCTTAGCTGGATTACTTACTAGAAAATAGGCCTGTTTTGTAATTCCTGGTATTCTTTGGTTGTCACTTAAGACTTGAGTCCTTTTCCTCACGCCTCACCTAGCTTGTGCATTTCAGTATTAATCTTTGTAAGTTATAGAGGCGAGTTTAGTCTGGTGACAGAATATACCGTTTTCTCTCTTCCATGGGTAGGTTTACAGATGATGTTCTGCCTGTTTCAATGTTTCTTTCTTTTTTTTTTTAATTAATGATGGATTTTATTTGTGTGTATTACCTTTCACCAAACCTAAATTGATCGATTTTTAAAACAAATTCTAGGAATGCAGAAACGTTTTCAAATTGCTTTTTACATGATGTACCAAGGAGCTAATAGACTCCAGCTCCTATGATTTTGTTAACTCGTTCCCATGCCACACTCCTTCTTAAGGTAGTATCGGAGGTGATACATTATCATCTCAGTTCGTTTTTCTAACCAAAAACGTACATTTGGGACACTTTGTTTTTTTTACATGTGAAGGGCCTCGTTTAGATTCGGATGGCATAGGAAAATTCAGCAATTTGTTGCAGAAGCAGTAAATTATTAGTTGGTAAATGAGGCTTTTCCACCGCACGATGTGCCACAGGCTGATAGTTCTTCAGTTTAGCACGTTCTCAGCAATAGTTGCCATTAACGAGTTGTCTAGGGTAGCACATAATGCGGGTGCCTCAGTGCCAGCAGCTGACGCCCCACGTGGCTGTTCGGAGTTAATGGGTGATCCAATGGTTTTGGTACTCTAAATCAGCCAAGAAAATGTTCCCAGAAGAGGGATTCTGAATGCGCCCTTTCTGAATGCGCCCTCTCTGAATGCGCCCACAATGAAGTGGACCTCGTGTCAATACTACTGCAATAATTTGGCAAGCCCTGGTAAAATGCAATGGCACCCCCATGTTTCCTGGTACAGTTACAAATGTGAGTAGCTGAGGGCTAGCCTGGGAACACTCTGTTCACCTTTGGTGAGCGCTACGTTCCCCTGGACTATGAACTCCAAAGGCAGAGTAAACATATTTAACCCCTTCCATGCTCATGACGAGCATGCGCCCACGCGCGATTGATTCCCCGCCTGTGCGGGAGAATTAATCAGTATGCACAAAAAGACACGCATGAGGTCTGTAACCTCTGCCTCCCTAAGGACCACTGCGAAGAGGACTGTGCACGTGTGCGACCATCAAAGCAAGCCAGAATCAAAGGTAGGAACACTATGCAATAATGTCACCGCAGAGGGAACAAGAGCCCTTAAAAGACCTGGGCCTGTTGAACGACGAGTAGGACATCCTGGAGATGGAGGAGGGCCAGGGGGAAGAACCAGAACTCGAGCATATCACCGAGGGCCAAAAAAACAAGAGCCACAAGAAAACGCTGAGGGAGAAAAACAGACAAAAAGTAATTCCTCAGAGTCAAGACACAGTTAAACCGAGGCCTGCAGACTCTAAGAAATCGGGAACGGCGACAAAACCATCGAAGCTGGAGGGCAGAGTGAAGCTCAAGGAGCCACACGGTCCAAGACAAACGACCCTAATGGAGGCAACCCATCAAATCCTGCTTGGACCTTGAGAGAGGATCAAAGGCACGGGAAGTCGATGGCAAAAACCAGTTCAACACGGTTTATGAAGAAGAGCTCCACAGCGGCATAGAAAGACCAATCGGCACGGAAAGCTGCCGACCCACCAAGGCACCTGATGTTGAAAAATTCCTTGGCAATCTTTTTCCATTGTCCGTTTTGGCAAAACCATTCATTAGGATGGCTTGCATGAAAGGTAAGGTCTTCTCCAGAGTGAATCACAATGAAGCAGAAGAAAGCTGTGGAGGTTTATTGGAAACCCGTTGTAATGAGCACAGGAGCTTCAGTGAACACTTGTTCCATGTCATGGTCTTACTTCACTAGAACTACAACAGACTTATAACCTGCTTCCCTCCCTGACAACTCCCTTCTTAAGTAAGAAGAGGCGTAGTTATCTGGTTAGGAGAATGTGCCTCAAACTATGCTGTTCTATGTTTCAGACAGCATCTTAAGACCTGGCTGTTTCTTCTTTAGACTGTAATATGGCGCCTTGACAGGCTAATAGGCCGTGTGTGAGTTTTTGTTGTTCGGCAGGTACTTTCAGCGCCGGGACACTCTTTTTGAGTAGCCGAGTGCTTTATAAATCCTTCCTAACATAACATAACATGAGGCTAAGGTTTGCAAAGCTACAGAGCCAGGAACATGTCCGGTTCGAGAGACTCCTCATCGAATCTGTTCATATTGTTCCACTTCTTGATCATCCAAGGATGGCATCATTGGTCGCTTGAGCACTCATCTGCCACGCTGGCATGCGTGCTCTCTGGATACAGATCTGCCAGCCTCGTCCTCCACTACAGTGACTGATCGCTACATTGACCTGACTGATTCCTTGGCCAGGGCCATGACCACTGCCCGAGGCTGCCTTTGTGTTTACTCAGCAGATGTACAGAGCGAATCCTTTGAGGGTCAGTGCCCAGGGGTCATTATCCATGCAATGGTCAGGTTGATGCGGTGGTCAGTCGCTGTAATAGTCTCAAGGAAATAGGATTGTAATATTCTGTGTTAAACAGACTGGAATTGTTGACCCTATTATGGGCTAGGCAGACCTTTGATATTATATATATTGTGTTTGAGTAATTGAAGAGTGTTCTTACATGACTGAAGGGTGTGGGGTGATGATCGCCGTCATTGGCAACACTGATGATGTATATTCCTCTGGTTGTACACCTGCAAATGTGGTCGCCACTCAGGCATGAGTAACTAAGCCCTCTAGTCAATACACATTTCATAGTGCCACTTACATGATATTAGCTACAGGCTTTTAATTGTAATGTAAATGCATTAGATTATATACCAATCTCACTCCACGCATGCTCCGCCTTCCTTACACGGTTTACCGTGTTCTTTCAATGGACGTTTTACGTGTGACAGGTACACACCTTCATCATTCAAAGGTTTACATTATGATTTTATCTGTGCGTTTCCAGCACAAGTGCCGCACTTATGGCCATCTGGTACCAATGACCAAGTCCTTCATTGATCCCTGTGTGACCACACGCCACTGTTGAAACATTGTGAGACGTGGCTTGCAAATGAATCATCCCTGGACATCTGGGGATTGGGTCTGTTGCTGATGCGCTGTCCTCGGGGGTCCTGGAACCATGGTCTGTGATCTTGTTTTTTCATTCATTTGACATTCTGCTAAATGGTACAGCAGCGCAACCTTTCTGTTTTGAACAGTTCAAGGTTAAATGCAGTTCGCGCTGCCTCCGTGTGCTTCAGTTATCAAGACTTATTCATTCTCCCTCATTTCTGAAAGGTAGTCTCCAACACCCCGAAGTCTTAGTGTTGCTAGTGCTGTATATGCAGGCAGGACAGTGCATGTACTGCACAGTGCTGTATATGCAGGCAGGACGGTGCATGTACTGCACAGTGCTGTATATGCAGGCAGGACAGTGCATGTACTGCACAGTGCTGTATATGCAGGCAGGACGGTGCATGTACTGCACAGTGCTGTATATGCAGGCAGGACAGTGCATGTACTGCACAGTGCTGTATATGCAGGCAGGACGGTGCATGTACTGCACAGTGCTGTATATGCAGGCAGGACAGTGCATGTACTGCACAGTGCTGTATATGCAGGCAGCACGGTGCATGTACTGCACAGTGCTGTATAAGCCGGCAGGACTGTGTATTTACTGCATAGTGCTGTATAAGCCAGCAGGACTGTGCATTTACTGCACAGTGCTGTATATGCAGGCAGGATGGTGCATTTACTGCACAGTGCTGTGTATGCAGGCAGAATGGTGCATTTACTGCACAGTGCTGTATATGCAGGCAGGACGGTGCATTTAGTGCACAGTGCTGTATATGCAGGCAGGATGGTGCATTTACTGCACAGTGCTGTATATGCAGGCAGGACGGTGCATTTAGTGCACAGTGCTGTATATGCAGGCAGGACAGTTAATATACTGCACAGTGCTGTATATGCAGGCAGGACGGTGCATTTACTGCACAGTGCTGTTTATGCAGGCAGGACAGTGCATTCACTGCACAGTGCTGTATATGCAGGCAGGACAGTGCATTCACTGCACATTGCTGTATATGCAGGCAGGACAGTGCATTCACTGCACAGTGCTGTATGCAGGCAGGACGGTGCATGTACTGCACAGTGCTGTATATGCAGGCAGGACAGTGCATTCACTGCACAGTGCTGTATATGCAGGCAGGACAGTGCATTCACTGCACAGTGCTGTATATGCACGGTGCATTTACTGCTAAGTTCAAAAGATGTTCAAAATAAGTAGCAAGTCTGGTCCACTTTGAATGGGAACAGAGTTAACCGTATGATGATCCTTCAGACCTAAAGTGAGACCAGCGACCATCAATCAAACGGTCCACTTAAAAAAAAAATGAGGGGCGTTTATCTTGATGTGGCATGGTAGTGTGGAAAGCCTTACCAATGGAGCTGTGAATAAACGTTCACTCCAACAACTTTGGAGTGATGCTAAAATACATCTGTTTGGAAAAGCTGCTCCTCAGTTACCCTTGCGTCGGTGGACACTGTGAGACCTGTCCTTGCTTTCCCTGGTCTCTGAAGTAAAAAAGAAAGCAATAAAAACATAAGGTAAACCACTTTTGTACCAGCCCTCTTTGCATTGTCCAGTTTCTACTCCTTGCCCTTTCTGTAGCCCTTCGACAGCAAATAGGAAGCCGTCAAGAAGATATGGGTCTTACAAAGGATCAGGCTTTTCATTTCGGTCAAAGTTTGCATGATGTCACCTCTACTAGCCCAGGCATTCTGTTGAATCAACAGGCATGGAAGAGGGATCAAATAAGTGCAAGTGGTCTGATAAGTCACTTTACCCAACTAGCGGCTCTTGTTAAATGTAGCATCCTTAATGTGTAAGCCTGTAGGAGAGCATCCTTACTGCGTAAGCCTGTAGTGAGAGCATCCTTACTGCGTAAGCCTGTAGTGAGAGCATCCTTACTGCGTAAGCCTGTAGTGAGAGCATCCTTACTGCGTAAGCCTGTAGTGAGAGTATCCTTACTGCGTAAGCCTGTAGTGAGAGCATCCTTACTGCGTAAGCCTGTAGTGAGAGCATCCTTACTGCGTAAGCCTGTAGTGAGAGCATCCTTACTGCGTAAGCCTGTAGTGAGAGCATCCTTACTGCGTAAGCCTGTAGTGAGAGCATCCTTACTACGTAAGCCTGTGGTGAGAGCATCCTTACTGCGTAAGCCTGTAGTGAGAGCATCCTTATTGCGTAAGCCTGTAGTGAGAGCATCCTTACTGCGTAAGCCTGTAGTGAGAGCATCCTTACTGCGTAAGCCTGTAGTGAGAGCATCCTTACTGCGTAAGCCTGTAGTGAGAGCATCCTTACTGCGTAAGCCTGTAGTGAGAGCATCCTTACTGCGTAAGCCTGTAGTGAGAGCATCCTTACTGCGTAATCCTGTAGTGAGAGCATCCTTACTGTGTAAGCCTGTGGTGAGAGCATCCTTACTGTGTAAGCCTGTAGTGAGAGCATCCTTACTGCATAAGCCTGTAGTGAGAGCATCCTTACTGCATAAGCCTGTAGTGAGAGCATCCTTACTGCGTATGCCTGTAGTGAGAGCATCCTTACTGCGCAAGCCTGTAGTGAGAGCATCCTTATTGCGTAAGCCTGTAGTGAGAGCATCCTTACTGCATAAGCCTGTAGTGAGAGCATCCTTACTGCGTAAGCCTGTAGTGAGAGCATCCTTACTGCGTAAGCCTGTAGTGAGAGCATCCTTACTGCGTAAGCCTGTAGTGAGAGCATCCTTACTGCGTAAGCCTGTAGTGAGAGCATCCTTACTGCGTAATCCTGTAGTGAGAGCATCCTTACTGTGTAAGCCTGTGGTGAGAGCATCCTTACTGTGTAAGCCTGTAGTGAGAGCATCCTTACTGCGTAAGCCTGTAGTGAGAGCATCCTTACTGCATAAGCCTGTAGTGAGAGCATCCTTACTGCGTATGCCTGTAGTGAGAGCATCCTTACTGCGCAAGCCTGTGGTGAGAGCATCCTTATTGCGTAAGCCTGTAGTGAGAGCATCCTTACTGCATAAGCCTGTAGTGAGAGCATCCTTACTGCGTAAGCCTGTAGTGAGAGCATCCTTACTGCGTAAGCCTGTAGTGAGAGCATCCTTACTGCGGAAGCCTGTAGTGAGAGCATCCTTACTGCGTAAGCCTGTGGTGAGAGAATCCTTACTGCGTAAGCCTGTAGTGAGAGCATCCTTACTGCGTAAGCCTGTAGTGAGAGCATCCTTACTGCGTAAGCCTGTAGTGAGAGCATCCTTACTGCGTAAGCCTGTAGTGAGAGCATCCTTACTGCGTAAGCCTGTAGTGAGAGCATCCTTACTGCGTAAGCCTGTAGTGAGAGCATCCTTACTGCGTAAGCCTGTAGTGAGAGCATCCTTACTGCGTAAGCCTGTAGTGAGAGCATCCTTACTGCGTAAGCCAGTAGTGAGAGCATCCTTACTGCGTAAGCCTGTAGTGAGAGCATCCTTACTGCGTAAGCCTGTAGTGAGAGCATCCTTACTGCGTAAGCCTGTAGAGAGAGCATCCTTACTGCGTAAGCCTGTAGTGAGAGCATCCTTACTGCGTAAGCCTGTAGTGAGAGCATCCTTACTGCGTAAGCATGTAGAGAGAGCATCCTTACTGCGTAAGCCTGTAGTGAGAGCATCCTTACTGCGTAAGCCTGTAGTGAGAGCATCCTTACTGCTTAAGCCTGTAGTGAGAGCATCCTTACTGCGTAAGCCTGTAGAGAGAGCATCCTTACTGCGTAAGCCTGTAGTGAGAGCTTCCTTACTGCGTAAGCCTGTAGTGAGAGCATCCTTACTGCGTAAGCCTGTAGTGAGAGCATCCTTACTGTGTAAGCCTGTACTGACAGCATCCTTACTGTGTAAGCCTGTAGTGAGAGCATCCTTAATGCGTAAGCCTGTAGTGAGATCATCCTTACTGTGTAAGCCTGTAGTGAGAGCATCCTTACTGCGTAAGCCTGTGGTGAGAGAATTGTTGGAGCAGATTGCCTTGAAATGCATAATTGCTTCATCTGAATTCAATGAACTTCAGCCTTCAGCCTGTGGGGAGTAGCTCTTTCTTCTGGTGAAGTGTTTGTGGTTCCTGCCTGTAGTGACTGTTTGTGTTTTCCTTTTTGTCACAGGTAGACAGTCAAGAGCTGGATACTATGGACCGGGCATTCCTGGCCAATCTCGTAGGGGTGACTCTGACAGACAAGCTGTACAGTGCCTGGATCTATCTGCAGAGCCACGTGAACATTGTATTCGACAGCGACATGGATAGATTAATGACTGAAAAATATCCAGGGATTCGCCAGGTGAGGAACTGAACACCCCCATATTTCATCGGGTTGCTGTGGAAGGGATTTTGCACATTTAGAAAATATTCTCCATGTGGAGAAAGCTATAAGGCTACATGTGAAAACGTATTCATCAGATTTCTCATCTATTGCAAAATCTTCATAAATACATTTTGCGAGTTGGTATGCTCTTGGAAATCTATGTGTATCACAGACCTTTTTGTGACCCCCATTGAAGTTGGAAATCTTTTACAAACATACATAGGAGGATACCTACAAGGGTAGATTTCTAACTTTTCCAACCTCTGCTTTTTGAATCGGACTCCTTAAGATCAGCTTTTTCTAAACACTCACAATTTTGGCAGGTATTCGATATCTAAAATGCCACATAATGTTATATTCTATTTTCTATATGTTTATGTTCTGCCTGTTTGCACTGGCTAGGAATATAAAAGGAATGGAGTCAAGCCCTTCAAGGAATTTAGACCTCAGAATATTTCGCCACCTCCTTCCTACTTTTCCTGTACCTATGCTTATTAATTACCAGCCACTGGACTGTTAGGTTGGAGAAGCTAATTGTAACTGAAACCCCACAAAAAATATCAAAGTCTGTGCGGGTACAATCTCAAAAGCATAGTTCTCTTCCAGGGGATCCTCATCAATAGTCATAAGCATTAGAATATTCCCGCCCATGCGCGGGACCCCGGAAACACTATATTATATGTGCCCCACATATATATCCATATATATATACCTATATATATATATAAAAACAAGCAATGGCAGCCTACTAAACACCAGAGCTGAATCATGCCATAAGGAATTTCTACCATACATGAAAAACATGCATTAGAAACAGGAGAAAACAATAGCAAAATTTGTTTAGAAACTATTTTAATGCTCAGCACAAGGTAAAAATCCTCATAAATCACTGAAAGCATAGGAAGCTCCCAGGCTGCATTGCAAACACCCAGTCTAAAAAGACTGAAAAGCTAACTTGTAGCTGCATAGCAATAAACTGACACCGTGCCTTTAAGGCACACCTGACCCCCAACTTCCCATCATGCCTCAGGGGTGACAGTTAGGTCAGTTGTTCTTTCCGGCTCCTTCAGGAAGGATCGGCGTCGAGGATGAGGTCTCCGTCGTCGTCTCGACGGCGTTCGGCTTCGAGGGCGAGAAATACCCCTCAGCCGTCGTCGCGCAGACCGTCGACGACGAGATTGGACGCAGACCACGTTCGGCGTCGAGAGAGAGAGTCCCTCCGTCGTCGGCTTCACATCACCGTTCGACGTCGAGGCAACATTCTTCGCCTGCTCATCGGCACAGGTCGCCGTCGACACGGCGTTCAACGTCGAGCAGACGAGAGGCCCGACAAGCAGGAAGGCAGGAGCCCAGATCGACGTCGAGAGCACGCTCGACGTCGAGACAGTCCTCGGTGAGGTCTGAGGATGGATCGGTGGTCCTAGTGATGGAGTCAGCTTCGCACCATTCGTCCTCGCACTCATCCAAGGGGGCTTCTCCAAGGTCAGCTACTCCGCAAGGTCTCTCACGGAGAGAAGTTGCTAGCCATGTCCGCAGGTCTCCTTCAAGACAACGCGAGACCACTTCTGCGGTTCCACTGTCGCCCAGATGGCTGCTGCCCATACGTCACTGGCAGGACTCAGGGGCGACAAGGAGGATGCAAGAGTATGCCATTCTGGCGCATAGATCTCCGCTTCAAACATTGGTGGACGAAGTAGACAGAGTGAGTCCTCCCAGGCAAGCACGCGAGAAGTCACCTGAGAGACAGCGCCCTAGGTCGCGCTCCCCCAGGCGAGAAGATCGTGCAGTCAGATCACGGACCCGTGATCATCGACGAGGTAGAAGAACGCCATCTACTTCCTCGACTTCCTCCACCCGGTCCTCAAAGAGGGATTACTCCCCCCACGCTATCGGACAGCCCAGTGTCCAGGGTCTCGCCCATAGACGATATCAACACATACCATGAGGTTCTGCAGAGGGGTGCTCAGAAACTCAACATTGAGATGTCAGTCCCGCAAGTCACGACGACGCTGATTTTCGAGACTCTGCATCAGAAGACTGCATCTCGACCGCTGCTTCCATTGGTTCCTGGGATCCTGGACCCTGTCATGGACACCTTCTTAACTCCAGCAACCATCAAGGCGGTGCCGGCTCGCATCCATAAGAAATATAAGCCGGCTTTCCTCTGATCCGGTCTTTGTTAAGATGGACCCTCCTGCAGACTCGGTAATAGTAGCAGCGGCAAGGAAGACTCAAGCAGTATCGTCATCTTCTTCTGTCCCACCAGATAAAGAGAGCAGAGCTCAGGACTCGTGGGGTCGCAAAGCCTGCACGTCGGCGGCGGCATCCCTTAAGGTCTCCAGTGCGGCTGCGCTGCTCGGCCGTTATGACAGAGCTCTCTGGGACTCTTTGGAGCGGTTCAAATCCAAGCTCCCAAAGGAGGACCAAAAGGATTTCGAGGAGATAGTCACTGAGGGATCCTTGGTGGCTAATAAGACGATTAGCATGGCGGCGGATGGAGCGGTGCTATCAGCGCATTCTTACGCGCATGGAGTATGCGCCAGGAGATTGTCCTGGTTGAGACTAACAGGGCTGAAACCAGATGCGCAGCAGAGAATCTTCCATTCTCTGGCTCTTCTCTCTTCGGCACGCATGCTGATGAAGAGATGGGTCGCATGAAGACCGAGTTGGACACCCTCAAGGCGGTTGGGTTGGAGAAAAAGAAGGAGTTCAGACGCCGCTACAGACCCAACCAGCGCAAGGGGCCTCAACAGAGGGTTCAAACCCCTCAGTGGTCCCAGAATAAGGCCCAGGGAAAGTCACAGTATTGGGAAGGAAAGTCCAACAGAGGTAGAGGGGGCCACCAACAGCAGTCCTCTACCACGGCGAGAGCAGGAGGGAAGTCATGAGCAGTGGCTTCCTCTGCCGCCGTTGCCCACTCCAGTGGGAGGAAGTGCTTCACAACATCTGGCAGAGTGGGACAGCATCACAAAAGATCGCTGGGTGCTGAATATACTGCGCAATGGATATACGCTTAATTCCCGTGCGCTTCCAAAGGACATACCACCAAAGAAGTCCCGTCCTCACCAGTTACAGCTGCTTCGAAAAGAGGTGAGGGCCCTTCTTCAAAAGCAGGCTATCGAAAAGGTTCCACCTTCTCAAATTGGAAAGGGAGTGTACTCCCGGTACTTTCTGGTCCCCAAAAAAGATCAGGAGCACAAATTTCAGCGGATCCTGGACCTTAGTCTTCTGAACAAGGTCATAGTCAAGGAGAATTTTCGCATGTTGGCACTTCATCAAATATGTTCACATCTGCAAGTAGGGGATTGGATGTGTTCGGTGGACCTCCAAGATGCGTACTTCTACATTTCCATTGCAAAGCGTCATCGCAAGTACCTGCGGTTTGTGGTTGGCCACAAGCATTATCAATACAAGGTCCTACCCTTTGGACTCAAGTCGGCTCCGCGAGTCTTCACCAAATGCATGGCATTGGTGGCAGCTTTTCTTCACAGAAAAGGTCTCTTCGTCTACCCATACTTAGACGACTGGCTGCTGAAAGGTCCATCCCAGCAGCAGGTGAGGCAAGACTTCCAGATCTGCCTGCAACAGTTGCACGATCTCGGCCTTCATGTCAACATGGAGAAGTCAGTGCAGCAGCCCACCCAAACCATCCACTACCTTGGCTCCGTTCTGGACACAAGCGTGGGAAGAGCGTATCCTTCAGAGGAGCGACTGTCCTCAATGAAACGGAAGTGCAGGCTCCTACTCCAGGTGCAGAACCCGTCAGTCCGGCAGGTGGAATCCCTGCTGGGATCCATGGCGTCCTGCATCTTTCTCATCCCCAACGCACAGCTGAGGATGCGGCCTTTGCAACAAACTCTGGAGGACCAGTGGGATCAGTCAACAGGTCGCTGGGAAGATCAGATATGTCTCTTCCAGGCGGCGAGATCCTCCCTCACATGGTGGACTCAGCAGCGGAATCTGATGGTGGGAGTCCCTTTTCACCAGCCACTTCCAGTGCAATCGGTGGTGACAGACGCGTCTCTGCAAGGCTGGGGGGCACACATGGGGTGCTTTCAGATACAAGGGCGGTGGTCGGCGAAGGAACAGACCTACCACATCAATATGCTGGAGCTCCGAGCAGTCCACCTTGCTCTGAAAGCTTTCCTACCGGCAATAGAGTCCGATTCGGTCCTGGTCCAGACCGACGACCATGTTCTACCTAAACAAACCGGGTGGAACTCGGTCACGTCCTCTTTCCCTGGAGTCACAGGCGATCTGGCACTGGCTTCTCGCCCGGAACCTCTCGGTAGTGGCAGTGCACCTTCCAGGAGAGCTAAATATCAAGGCAGACGCACTCAGCAGGCACTTCGAAGACCAGCCAGACTGGGTGCTGCACGACAAGGTGGTGGCGGACCTTTTCCATCGTTGGGGTCGTCCGGAGATAGATCTATTCTCAGACGACGAAAACACAAAATGCCATGCCTTCGCGTCCAGATTCCACCGTCCAGGGACAAGGGGGAATGCGCTTTTGATGGACTGGTCAGGCACATATGCCTACGCCTTTCCTCCTCTGCCCCTGATCCCGAAGGTGGTGTCCAAGCTACTCAAATCCAGCATGACGATGATTCTGATTGCTCCAGACTGGCCACGGCAGTGGTGGTACCCGGACCTTCTTCATCTGTCAGTACTTCCACACAGGAGACTGCCTTGCAGGCCGGACCTGCTGACCAAGATGGGCGGGAGGATTCTTCATCCCAACCTTCCCTCACTGAACTTGGCAGCATGGCTCCTGAGGTCCTGCAATACGGACATTTGAAACTGCCCCCTGATTGAATGCATATTTTGAAAGAAGCGAAAAGACCCTCCACAAGAGCGTCGTATGCGTTCAAGTGGAAGAGGTTTTTTCTTTGGTGTAGAGAACATCACCTTGATCCTACGAAGGGGCAGGAGGATGTCATTCTCCCTTACCTTCTGTACTTAGCAAGATCTGGGTTAAAGTATGCTTCTATCAGGGTCCATTTATCTGCCATTACAGCGTACAGGAGATCTCCTAGTCAGCCCTCCTTTTTCCAGATGCAGGTGGTCAAGGACTTCTTACAGGGGTTGAAGAAGGTGTATCCCCCTGTTCGAAACCCTTCTCCTCCGTGGGAGTTGAACCTGGTGTTTTCTAAATTGATGGGCCCGCCCTTTGAGCCAATCCATAGAGCTTCCTTGCAGCATTTGTCTTGGAAGGCCGCTTTTCTGGTAGCCATTACATCGGCGCGCAGAGTAAGCGAGATCCAGGCGCTGTGTACCAAGGAGCCTTACACTGTTTTTCACCATAACAAAGCGGTCTTAAGGGCGGATCCATCTTTTCTCCCTAAGGTAGTGTCTGATTTTCATATCAATCAGTCCATTTCCCTTCCTTCTTTTTTTCCGAATCCAGCGACCCCGGCTGAACGGTAGCTTCATTCCTTGGACCTCAAGAGGGTACTTAAGTTCTACTTAGAAAGTACCAAGGGCATAAGGAAGACAGATCAGTTATTTGTCAATTATGGCGCCATGAGAACAGGCTTCCCAGCTGCTAAGAGATCCATCTCGAGATGGATTGTGTCCTGCATTACCTTAGCTTACCGGCTGCTGAAAAGGCCCTTACCGTTGCCTCCTAAGGCGCATTCCACTAGGGGGAAAGCGGCCACAGTTGCCTTCTTGCATGACGTCCCAATGTCAGAGATCTGCAAGGCGGGCAACCTGGAAATCGGTTCATACCTTTACGAGGCACTACTGCCTAGAATCTGATTCCAGGGCTGATGCTCAAGTAGGCCAAGCTTCCTTGAGGAATCTATTTGGGTAGCTTAGTTTTTCTTTCTAAGCCTACTGATCATTTTCTGTTTATTCTCCTTTGCCCGCAGGGAGATGAGGTGAGGCTCGCTATTCTATTCTAATGCTTATGACTATTGATGAGGATTAGTTACTTACCTGTATTCCTAGTTCTCTTCCAGGGGTATCCTCATCAAAGTCATGAGCAACCCTCCCGCCTCCCCGGGCAAAGGATTGTTATCTTTTGAAGATGTTGTTAACTCTTTGTGCCATGGCTTTTTTAGTCTCCGCAAAGAACAACTGACCTAACTGTCACCCCTGAGGCATGATGGGAAGTTGGGGGTCAGGTGTGCCTTAAAGGCACGGTGTCAGTTTATTGCTATGCAGCTACAAGTTAGCTTTTCAGTCTTTTTAGACTGGGTGTTTGCAATGCAGCCTGGGAGCTTCCTATGCTTTCAGTGATTTATGAGGATTTTTACCTTGTGCTGAGCATTAAAATAGTTTGTAAACAAATTTTGCTATTGTTTTCTCCTGTTTCTAATGCATGTTTTTCATTTATGGTAGAAATTCCTTATGGCATGATTCAGCTCTGGTGTTTAGTAGGCTGCAATTGCTTGTTTTTATATATGTATGTATGTATGTATGTATGTATATATATAGGTGTGTCTATATATATGTATATATATATGGATATATATGTGGAGCACATATAGTATAGTGTTTCCGGGGTCCTGCGCATGGGCGGGAATATTCTAATGCTTATGACTTTGATGAGGATACCCCTGGAAGAGAACTAGGATTACAGGTAAGTAACTAATCCATCTCAATTATTTTACCACTATCTAAGTGATGCCCAGTGTGATCAGAAGTCTTGAGTGTTGCAGGATTTGTAGAAGCCTTGGCAATTACTGCTACACCCTTTGAAAGTCCCTACTGTTAGTGTTCCAAACTTTCACCCTCTAGGCCAACAGATGGAGCCTCTAGATCAACATCCTTCAAACCTGGGTGATGTACATCTCTCATCAAAGTTATGTGGCATTGTACAGTCATAAAGCGTGACCTGGGCTCGTATTACATATAGGGCGCACTGTACTAAAGCGTGTCCTGGGCTCGTATTACAAATAAATATGGGTGCAGCCAGTAAC
This sequence comes from Triturus cristatus, assembly GCF_964204655.1. Classification (NCBI taxonomy): domain Eukaryota; kingdom Metazoa; phylum Chordata; class Amphibia; order Caudata; family Salamandridae; genus Triturus; species Triturus cristatus. The sequence continues at coordinate 1,088,268,777 of NC_140582.1, read as the reverse complement.
TTTCAGTGCGCCTCCTAAGGGCATGCTTGTCGCTGGGCCTGTGTTGGTAATACTGTGCGGGCGCAGAGGCAAAGTTATTCCTTCATTTGCATGAGGAACGTGTGAGGCGCGCGTGTCTGTCTGTCTGTCTGTCTGTCTGTCTGTCTCCTATCAGATGGCTCGAGCTGTCTGGTTGAAAAAGACATTTTGTCAGCTTAACAAGAAGTTACAGTCTGCTTAATGCCCATTGCTTGGTTGGCCTTGTCACTCTCAATTGATTGCCTTTTATTAGATGGCTTTATTAGATCTCTCCCCTGGAGCATAGCCTGTTTACTTGGGTCCTCGCACTGCTCACTTTTAAGCAACTTCTTTTTATTCTATTTTTTGCTTCAGCCGTTCATGAGAATGCATGTGTTTTTCATCTGTTTCCTTCATGCACTTCTCTTCCCTCCAGGGCTCTGCTACTTTCTCGTCTGTGTGCTTTTCCCCCCATCATTCTTTTAGTTTTTGGTTTTCCTTTAGGAGGGGCCAGGCAGCAAATTGCTGCCAGACCCTCTCCTTTATGAATAAAAGCGCTTTTGAGCTACTTCATTATCAAATATTTCTTTCTTTTTATATATCAATCCGTCTCGGATTGGTAAAAACTAAAACTATCACCCGTCAGGCACTTGCAGCATGATTCATGCTCGTGCCAGCCAAATGATGCGACCGCCAGCTGAGTCATTGCACCTTTTTCCCCCTTTTGATCATTTCTGCTGATGCTGCACTACATGAACATATCCAATTAGGCAGTGGAAGCTGCCTGCTCGAGACCTCGGAGTAACGGCCTATGGGGTTGGGCGAGTTGTCTGCAGCTCCTGCGTGCTGCAGCATGTTGGCTAACCCTGTATCAGTCGAGGCCGACATCCACAAAAGGCAAACTATCTCATAAAAGACTGAAGTAATGGATCTCAGAGATCTACTGCTTCAACAAAACTCATTTGCCTGCCTCTTACTCGATGGCTTGCCGCGCTTCTGTAAGATGCTGAAGCTGCCGGAGCATTTATGGACAAGCATCAGGTCTCAGAGTTGCTTTTCTTTACCAAAGGCTGTGCTCACAATACTTTGTTCAATAAAGTGTTGCAAACACAGGGAACAGTCTAATATTAAACACACTGGTGTGTATTCGATGCATATCTTGCTGCTGTGGGCAGTAAACATTTTTCAGCAAAAGCATAAAATGTGTGTGGACTTCAGGGACCTCTACAAACACTTCTGGGTGGGTCGCCAATCGCTTCCAAACATTTCAGAGACTGTACTTAGAGGAACCACGTTATTCAGCAGCACTTATTTAGCATCAACCTATTAAGTGCCCCTGCTTGCCGAACCTAAGCATTTTACTGTAATATTCTGAAGTTACTTAATTCACTGTTACTTAATTCACTGATATGTTAATGATTACAGACATCTTGCGTATGTTTAAAGGTGCACCATGGTGATAGAACCTGGTGTGATGATGCTTCTGCAGTTTGCTGTCAGTTGCACCTGACATCTTCTGCTGGATGGATGGGATCACTTTACTGGAATAGACCTAATACTGCTTTTGCTACTTGGAAACTCAGCATCTTCATTTCAACTTGAATTTTACATTCACCTGTACTCTTTGAAAATTCACAGAGTACAGAAAAATGTACTAGAGGCTTTTCCAGTGCCTTTTTCTTCCAAAGCATTATATTGCTGTTGGGTCGAGACAGAGAAGATCATGGCAGGATTTATAAGTGTGTCTTGGAGAGATTGTAGTTGTCAGGTTTAACAGAAAAGTAAATGTAGTTAGTGTATGGTTCAGACGTTAAGTCTTTCTGAACTAGTCAAAGGATATTGGAATGTAAGGGAAGAATTGAACCTGACAGAGTGGAAAAGTTTAGAGGCACACTTTTAGTTCCTCCAGTTGACCTAAGAGACTTTTTAAAATTTAGCACATGACAGGCACTTGGAAAGAATGTAACTAATGCCAGGGTGCGTAAACAATGCTGGTGGCAAATAGGAGTATTAAAAGATTGTTGTCTTTGTAACCAAGAATGATGAGAACAAAATAGATCACTCGGTACGTCTCTCCTGCAGAAATTCCTTCTGAAGCCTGGAAGATGCTGGGCTTGGCCATCCATGGCCCGTTTGAGATTCTGCTTCAGAAGGAATCTTCTGTCCATCTGCTTGTCGATTACACCTCAGAGTGGGTAGTGACCAAATGTGTGTGTGTGTGTGTGTGTCCAGTGAATACCCAAGTGGTAACTGAATTTCTGAATGATGGATTTGCTCATGAGGGAATTCCCACATTTATCATCCGAGATAGTGAAGTGCAATTTTTTCAGTTAGACGAGTGATTTTTTTTTAAACCATTTTGTCAATTGAACATTTTAAGACCTGCCCTTTTTTCCCACAAGTCAGTGACCTGGTGGGACAAAAACGCAGGATGGCCAAGGCATGTGTACAAAGAGCAGTAGATACCATGATTCTGCTGAAAGATGTAATGTAAGAAACCTGGAGGGGACATCTCAATATCCCCAAATCTGTAAAATTGAAGCCTTCCTTCTTAGCCTTGAAGGGTAGGATCCCCAATTCCAAACTCAACCCAGATTGACTGGTTGCCAGCAGTAGGAAGAACAAAGAGGTTGAATGCCAAATGAAAGGGAGATTGTTTGCCAGGAGAGGAGTGTATCCCAGACAATATAATGCCTGATTATTAACAAGAAGTGTGTGAAACAAATATTGTGGAGAGTAGGTGATATTGTTGTGGTGAAAAAAGAAGGTTCAATAGGTAAGAAGAGTCCAATTATATGGGACCCTTCATTATACTGAGGTACATAGGATGTTTTGGTTCTTGACACAGGTGATGTGTGGAGTATGTCCGGCGGGTAATTTTAACACAAAGCTGCAATTTCAAGAGGTGATTGTAGGCACAAGGACAATTTCTGATTATCATGCTCTAGGTATTCCTAACAAATTCTCCACGGCTTCTTATGTTATCTGTGATGAAAGGTATGGACTTGGTAAAGGAGGTACTGGAGGCCAAAATGGTTGGGTGGTCTATGTGCATGAAGTATTATATTTCTGAAGTAATGTTCTCTTAATGTGTACCTGCATAGCTATTCTTGTTATTTAATTAATGTTCTTGCTTTTATGTGTAGGTTATCTTAGTAACTATTTGTGATCATTTTATAAGGGAATTGTGTGTGTGTTGTGGATTAGCTGTGGGCTTTGCCAGTGAAGGCATCCGTAGAACTTAAGATGTTGTGTCCTCACTGAGGTTCCAATATTTGCAGCTGGCGACCAAGTTGTAAAGTTCATAGTTTAATGTTTCACATCCTGAAGCCAATAAAAGAACTTGTGCTCATCTTCGCTTGGACTGGAGTGTTATTGGCGGCAACAGAACATTGATGCTGAGTGGTCAGAGCTGGGGAGATTTGGATGAGATGGCACATACTGGGATCAGCCCTACTGGTTCATGTTGAACTGCTTTGAGGTCTTTGAGGAGGGCATTGCCATAATTCAGCCCTGAACTTACCAAAGCCTGAACTACTGTGTTTAGGGATGCAGTTTCTCCTTTAGAGAGCATGGTTTGCCACACAGCCTTCCTCCTTTTGGTACTGGTGCGCTGCTTTAAATGCATTTCATTTTCAACATTGAAGTCAACACTAGCAACGTGTCCAATGCATTTGTGTTAAACTTTGCCAAAGAATACAAAAAACTGTTTTAAGACAACTGAACCTCCCACATCCCTTTGATGAAACTTTGGTTACAGAGTGGTCCAAGCATGCATTGTATAGTGGAAGAGTAGCATACGTTTTAGGTCTTGTCTACCAGACAGCACAACTTATCAGGAAGTTACAATGGGCTTACACCCTGCCCATAGCTAACCATTGATTGACTTTATTGACACTTGTATCTGCTTGTTTCTTATTTAATGGCTTTCTTTTTCCCATCTTGTCAATTTTGTGCATGTCCCAACCATGGAGCATTTCCTCTTTATCATCCATTTGATTGGTTGACTTGTATTCTTACACAGTCCAATTTTAGGGAACTACTTTTTTTCTTTTCTTCTTTGTTAAGCGTTTTGAAGAGAGTGGATGTGTTTTCCAGCTCTCTCCCTTATTTGCTTCTCCTACAGTAAACTACCCATCCCCTGCACTCTGTGTTGCTCTCTCCCTTATGTGCTGTTTGCTCTCCTCTGTGTATTTCTTTCCCATCTCCTGTGTTGCTCTCTCCCTTGTGTGCTGCTTCTCCCCTCTTTTTCCAACCAGTTTTTTTTTTCCTGCCCACTCCTTTTTACGTTTCAGCCACCTGCACCCACTACCATCTTATCCATACCCCTGCCGGTCCTTTTTTATTTGAATTATTTTTTGTAAAAATGTTTTGAGGGTGCCGCAGGAAATTGCTGTCAACGCTTTCACCTTACGAAAAAAAACGTTGTAGTGCTACTCAAATTTCATTTTTCTATTTCCTGAATTATCATGGATTGTAAATTCAAATTTAGTACATTTGCACATGCGTCTTGACCCATGCACGTGTATAAGCATCATGCATGCACGCACCTAGGGTCAATAGGTCCCAAAGGTGACATCTACTAGCTTTGCCAACGCTTGTTAATGTTGTCATGAGCCATAGTTACCATAGCAGATCTTGGCCACACTAAGGGCTGTAGCATTAAAAACTGTCATAAGACCGCGCTACCAGAAAAAGAGACTTTGGATATGGAAGTTTATGTACACCGGGTGCATCTAGAATTAAAACTGCAGGCCTTCCATTGCTAGTCCAGAGCGGTATGCAGAGGATAGCAGGGGATCTGCTGACTATTAAAAATGATGAAGTTTGAAAGCCAAATAAAAAGTTCATATCGTCAGGAATTTGAGAATGATTTTTTGGGCAGCTGACTGTTGGTGGATGGGCTGGTTCAATTGCAAGACACTGTTGTGTTCTGTGCTTTATGTGTGATTTTTCTCTGATTCGTGTTTTATACACTTGCAGATCTTGGAGAAGAAGGATGGTCTTTTCCGGAAGCACATGATGGGGAAGCGTGTGGACTACGCGGCACGTTCAGTTATTTGCCCTGACATGTACATAAACACCAATGAGATTGGGATACCTATGGTAAGTAAACATAGTGTGCTCATACCTGGTAAATGCCTTGTTGCTGGAATGCTAATATCCTTGGTGTATGCATGTGTCATATGATATGGAATGCATTTTCCATGTGAGGATGCCAGTGTCCATTTAAAAAAGAGCTGTCTTAAAGGTTAAGATACATTTATGTTGCTTCAAGTCAAGCAAACACTTCATATCCTGTCTGAGTGCCATTCTTGATCTTATACTACTTTGTAAATACATAGGTGAGTAGAGTGTCTTTACTAACTGTCAGTGGGGCAAGGAGCAGTGCCCTTCTCTGTGCCTTTTGTAGTATGTATGGAATAAATCAGCATCCAGGTATGGGTGTCTATGCACAGCTGGAGTACATGTCGTTTTTTGTTGTAACCAGTGGCAGTCCTACCTAGTGCCAAGCTTTGAGTTTTTAGTCCCTGATTAGTTTATCCACACAGCACAACAAAAGGATTTCAACGTTCATTCTATCTCTTCCACAAGAGCCATTCTTCCTTCCTTTATCCAGACGCGGGAGAGTCATGGAGGTGAGACGGCACTGCCTGTTCCTTTTTCCAGGTGTCCCCTACAGTGGTCGGGTACCTCCCTTTCGCCTATGAAGTAGTGCTACCCCACCTTTGAGGTGGAGACGTCAATCTGGTTCCTTCTTAGGATCAGACACACTTCAATCCGACATCCCTTATTCCTGGGGAGTCCCGCGGCCCCACTAGGGGGCCTTTTCTTTTCCTTTTGATTATAACGATCCTGAAGAAGTGCCGCCCGACGATTGGGCTCCAATGGCACGAAACATGTTGACCACGCACACATAAGCTATCCTGGTACCTTAGGACCTCTAGATAGCACCACTGTTTTTACTTACTCTTGGACCCATATTAAATTAAAAGTCTCTGGGTTCAGATGACTAATTTTAGTCACCTTTTGCACACCACTACTCAATGCATTGTTCCCACGTGCACTCACCACATACGGCGTCCTCAGATCTGAAGAACTCTGCCAAAGAAGCCACCAGGCCTGTCAGACATTGCAGCGCCGGTCTGACGAGGAGCACCCTATGATGAAGCACGACACCCTAACAGGTGTGTGAGGGCGTTATGATCTGAAATTCAGATCTTCCAGCGACGTGATTCTCGGCCTGGTAGAAACCCCCAGTGCACTGCCTGAATAGAGGAACGATCCCCTTCTTGTGTTATACATGTCTTCCTAACCAATGCCCCATTGTCAGTTTGGCTTCAAAGGGGGTAGTACACTGGCAGTTCATGTACTGCGTCTCAATATGTGTGTAGGGCGTGATGCAGCTGAAGGCACCGTGAAACTTTGTCGAGCTCAAACTCCACTGATGATTCCCATAAGGTTCCTCTGGTGGAAACTCTCCACTCCTGTGACCCGCTTCAACCTGTTTCCAGCCAAAGTGAGTGTTTGTGTTGTAAGTTTAAAATAAGCACACAAAGGAGAGCCTGAGGATATTTAAAGACCTGCAGGGGCCACCTCCCCAAAACTAGAAATGAAACGCAGCAAGGCCCCTGGGTCTACACAGAGAATGAAGTAATAGAGTTGAAGAGTGCTGGAGTATTCCTTTTATAGGACAGTTCTCCTCACCCACCTGTAGGTGGCATGCTTCATCTTCGGAAAACCTCCTTGCATTGCAAGCCTAGTCATGTGCTATAAGTTTGCCTGACCATTTGAGGTGAGTGAGGGTTGCACGTCGGCTTAGGAAAGAACGCCTAGTGACCTTGAAGTGAGTGGAGCGGACCACCATACAATAAATCTATGGTCTCTTAACCCCTTCGCTGCCAGGCCTTTTCCCCCTCCTGTGCCACGCCCTTTTTTGGCTATTTGGGGTAGTGCGCGCTGAGGCCCCTGTAACTTTTTGACCACATAAGGTATCCACGCCAAATTTGCGTCCTTTTCTTCCAACATCATGGGGATTCTAAAGATTCTCAGGGTTTGTGGATTCCCCTGGAGGGGTCACAGAAATGAGCCAAAATACAGCAAAATTTAGTTTTTTTTGGGAAAAATGGGCTGCAAATGAAAGCATCTGGGTCTTTCCCTGCAAATGTTATCAAAAAAGGGTTTGTGGGGCTGAAATCACCTTTTTCCCAGCTTTTAGAGGATACCAGACTTTTGTCAGAAACCCAACATATTTTACACAGTTTTGGCATTTTTCTGGGACATAGCCTATTTTTGCTATTTTTTGTGCTTTCGACCTCCTTCCAGTTAATGGTACAAATGGGTACAAAAGCAATAATGGATCCTGGAAAGCTATACATTTTGGAGAAGTAGACAAAATTCTGAATTCAGCAAGGGGTCATTTGTGTAGATCCATCAAGGTTTCTTTATAGAAACTAACAGTTAAATATAGGATAAATTGAAAATTTGTTGAAAAAAATGCCTTTTGTGTCAACGTTTTCACCTGTAACTTCTTCTAATTATGACAGCTCTTTGAAAGCAATATACCGTTACATCCGCTGGAAATTGCTGGTTGTGGGGATATATAGGACTTGTAGGTTCACCAAGAACCCGACGAACCCAGAGCCAAAAACTGAGCAGCAACTTGCAATGGTTTTTTATTATGTACCGGGTATATAGTAATTATTCTGTAAAAATGTGTACATGGAAAAATCGGTATGAAAGACACCTATGTATTTCTGAAATGGGAACAAAATATAGAGTTTAGAAACAGTAGATATTTGCACATTTCCGAAATTAGGAATACTCATACTAGCATGAGAATTATCAGTCATTTTTTAGAATGACTTCTTTTTTACACAATGTCTTTCATTTGGAAGGCAGAAATGCATCGAAAGTCAATAGGTAATAACCGTTCCTTTACAAATCTGAATTACCCTAAGTCTCTCGATAAAAATGGTACCTCGCCTGTATGGGTAGGCATAGTGCCCACGACAGGAAATGGCTCATAACCCAACGTGAACACACCACATTTTCACAATGCAAAATTACCCATTTTTAGAAAAGTGCCTAGCTGGGGTTTTTGAACCATAGCTCTGCCGGCACCTAGGAAAACCTAGCAAACCTATACATTTTTGAAAACTAGACACCCAGGGGAATCCAGGATGGGGTGACTTGACTGCCTCCCACCAGGTTCTGTTACCCAGAATCCCTTGCAAACCTAAAAAATTGCCAAAAAAACAATTTTCCCCATATTTCTGTGGTGGAAAGTTCTGGAATCTGCGTGGATCCACAAATTTCCACCCACCCCGCGTTCCCCAAAGTCTTCCGAGAAAAATGGTACCTCACTTGTGTGGGTCGGCCTAGTGCCCGCGACAGGAAACGGCGCAAAACGCAACGTGGACACACCTCAATTTCGCTGTGAAAAATGACCCTTTTTTGGCAAAGTGCCTAGCTGTAGGTTTTGAACCATAGCTCTGCCGGCACCTAGGGAAACCTAGCAAACCTATACATTGTTGAAAACTAGACACCCAGGGGAATCCAGGATGGGGTGACTTGACTGCCTCCCACCAGGTTCTGTTACCCAGAATCCCTTGCAAACCTAAAAAATTGTCCAAAAAAACACATTTTCCCCACATTTCTGTGGTGGAAAGTTCTGGAATCTGCGTGGATCCACAAATGTCCACCCACCTCGTGTTCCCCAAAGTCTTCCGAGAAAAATGGTACCTCACTTGTGTGGGTCGGCCTAGTGCCCGCGACAGGTAACGGCGCAAAACGCATCATGGACACACCTCAATTTCGCATGTGAAAAATGTACTTTTTTTGGCAAAGTGGCTAGCTGTAGTTTTTTAACCCTAGCTCTGCCGGCACCTAGGGAAGCCTACTAAACCCACACATTTCTGAAAACTAGACACCCGGGGGATTCCAGGGAGGTATGGCTTGCGTGGATCCCCCAACGTTTCCTTACCCAGAATGCCCTGCAAACCTCAAATTTAGCTGAAAAAAATCTCCTTTTTCACACATCTTTGTGTGGGAAAGTTGTGGCATCACCGGGCTGACACAAATTTCCTACCACCCAGCGTTCCCCCGGGTCTCCCGATAAAAAGGGTGCCTCACTCGTGTGGGAGGCCCAAGTACCCGCGACAGGCAAGGGTCCAAAACGTAGTGCGCCTCAACAGGCAAGGGTCTTATACGTAGTGCGCCTTTCAGGTTTGCAGGGCATTCTGGGTATGGAAACGTTGGGGGATCCACGCAAGCCATACCTCCCTGGAATCCCACGGGTGTCTAGTTTTCAGAAATGTGTGGGTTTGGTAGGTTTCCCTAGGTGGCCGCCGAGCACCGGGCCAAAAACCCAAGTGACCCCCCCCTTGCAAAACCAGGTAGTTTTGAGATAGGCAATTTTCATGTCACCTCACTACGTTGTGGGACCTTGCCTGTCGCGGGTACTTGGGCCTCCCTCACGAGTGAGGCACCGTTTTTATCAGGAGACCCGGGGGAACACTGGGTGGTAGGAAATTTGTGTCAGCTCGGTGATGCCACAACTTTCCCATACAAAACTGTGTGAAAAAGGTGTTTTTTTCAGCTACATTTGAGGTTTGCAGGGCATTCTGGGTAAGGAAACGTTGGGGGATCCACGCAAGCCATATCTCCCTGGAATCCCCCGGGTGTCTAGTTTTCAGAAATGTGTGGGTTTGGTAGGTTTCCCTAGGTGGCGACGAGCACCGGGCCAAAAACCCAAGTGACCCCCTTGCAAAACCAGGTCGTTTTAAGATAGGCATTTTCATGTCACCTCACTACGTTGTGGGACCTTTCCTGTCGCGGGTACTTGGGCCTCCCACATGAGTGAGGCACCATTTTTATCGGGAGACCCAGTGGAACGCTGGGTGGTAGGAAATTTGTGTCTGCCGGGTGATGCCACAACTTTCCCACACAAAAATGTGTGGAAAAAGGTGATTTTTTCATCTACATTTGAGGTTTGCAGGGCATTCTGGGTAAGGAAACGTTGGGGGATCCACGCTAGCCATACCTCCCTGGAATCCCCCGGGTGTCTAGTTTTCAGAAATGTGTGGGTTTGGTAGATTTCCCTAGATAGCCGCCAAGCCCGGGGCCAAAAACTCATGGGACCCCCTTTGCAAAACCAGGTTGTTTTGTGATAGGTAATTTTGATGTCTCCTCAATTGGTTTTGGGCCCTTGCCTGACGTGGGCACTAGGCCTACCCACGCAAGTGAGGTACCATTTTTCTCGGAAGACTTTGGGGAACGCGGGGTGGGTGGAATTTTGTGGACCCACGCAGATTCCAGAACTTTCCACCACAGAAATGTGAGGAAAATGTGTTATTTTGGACACATTTTTAGGTTTGCAATGGATTCTGGGTAACAGAACCTGGTGAGAGCCGGTCAAGTCACCCCATTCTGGATTCCCCTCGGTGTCTAGTTTTAAAAACTGTACAGGTTTGCTAGGTTTACCTACGTGCCAACTGCGCTAGGGCCCAAAATCCACAGGTATGCAAATTGCTAAAAAAAAGTCGGGGCCCAGTGGGCTTTCTGCCGCCCTGGGGGGGGAATCAGGGAAGGGGGTTTCATCCCGATATGCCCCTAAAGGGGCAGACAGACTGTGGCGTTTTTTTTGGGGGGGGGGGGGGTGGGGGCATTGGCATGACCATTTTGGGCAGACCCCACCTCCATGCATAAAAAAAGCCTGCGTACTCGCTGGCATCTAGTGGGCTTTCTGCCCCCCCCCCCCCCAGGGGGCAGATCAGGGGCCGCTGCCGCCAACTGCCCTCCCGGGGGGCGGAAATACTGGAGTTTCTCTGGGGGTGGGGTGGGGGTATTGTCATGCCCATTATGGGGAGCCCCTACCCCTACACTAATGAAACAAAAAAATCCATGGTTTCTAGTGGGCTTTCTGCGCCCCCCCAGGGGGGCCAGAATGGGAGCTACAGCTCCCATCTGCCTCCTGGGGGGCAGAAAGACTGTCATTTTTGTGGGGGGGGAGGGAGGGGGCATTGGCGTGCCCGTTTCGGGCAGCCCACACCCTAAAAACAATTGCGCAAAAAAAATCCCTGGTGGATAGTGGGCTTTCTGCCCCTCTGGGGGTGGGCAGATTGGGGGCTGCTGCCCCATCTGCCCCCCAGGGGGGGTATAAAGGCTGTAATGGTGGCGGGGGTGGGGGCATTGGCGTGCCCGTTTCGGGCAGCCTCCACCCTAAATAAAATCCATTACCCTAAAAAAAATTGCGCGAAAAAAATCCCTGGCGTCCAGTGGGCTTTCCGCCCCCCCCAAAGGGTCAGATTAGGGGCCAATGCCCCATCTGCCCCCCGGGGGGGCAGAAAGACTGTAATGGTGGCGGGTGGGTGGGGGCATTAGCATGCCTGTTTTCGGGCAGCCTCCACCCTCAAAAAAACCTTCTAAAAACAAATCCCTGGTGTTTAGTGGGCTTTCTTCCCCCCCGAAGGGGCAGATTAGGGGCCAATGCCCCATCTGCCCCACGGGGGGCAGAAAGACTGTAATAATTGGGGGGTGGGGGCATGGGCCTGCCCGTTGTGGGCAGCCACCACCCCTATTTTTTTTTTTTTAATTCCCTGGTGTCTAGTGGGCTTTTTGCCCCCCGGGAGGCAGATTTGGGGCCAATGCCCCATATGCCCCCCCAGGGGGGGCAGAAAGGCTGTATTGGTGGTGGGTGGTTTCGGGCAGCCCCCACCCTAAAAAAAAAACTAAAAACGAATCCCTGGTATTTAGTGGGCTTTCTGCCCCCCCCCCGAAGGGGCAGATTAGGGGCCAATGCCCCATCTGCCCCCCGGGGGGGCAGTAAGACTGTAGTAATTGGGGGGGTGGGGTGGGGGCATGGGCCTGCCCGTTTTGGGCAGCCCCCACCTCTATATAGTGTTTTTTTTTAATTCCCTGGTGTCTAGTGGGCTTTTTGCCCCCCCGGGGGGGCAAATTGGGGGCCAATGCATCATCTGCCCCCCAGGGAGGGCAGAAAGGCTGTAATGGTGGCAGGTGGGTGGGGGCATTCGCGTGCCCGTTTCGGGCAGCCCCCACCCTAAAAAAAAACTAAACCCGAATCCCTGGTATTTAGTGGGCTTTCTGCCCCCCCGAAGGGGAAGATTAGGGGCCCATGCCCCATCTGCCCCCGGGGGGCAGAAAGACTGTAGTAATTGGGGGGTGGGGGCATTGGCCTGCCCGTTTTGGGCAGCCCCCACCCCTATTTTTATTTATTTTAAAATTTGCTGGTGTCTAGTGGGCTTTTTGCCCCCCCGGGGGGGCAGATTGGGGGCTACTGCCCCCAGCTGCCCCCCAGGGGGGGGGGCAAAAAGACTCAATGGTGCCAATTTATTTGGGGGGAGCAAAGGCCCTTGCCCATCGGGCCGCTCCCCCCTCCCTGGTGCCTAGTGGGTGGATCCCTGCTTGAGGATCGCCCTCCTGTGGCAATTCCCAAGCAGGGGTACCATTGGAAAGGGGAGATTCTCCCCTTTCCAACGATACCTCTCCTGTCTTTCTACGTGCTCAGGGGGCTGAGATAGCCCCCTGAGCACGTAGAAAGTGAAACTGAAATGAGCCTCTTGGCTCATTTCAGTTTCACTTTCAGTGTAATGACGTCGGCGCGACGTGCGCGCCGATCGTCATTACACTGAAAGCAGGGGGGTGCCTCTAATTAAAAGGAATCCCTCTGGTGCCCGCACCAGAGGGATTCCCCAAGGAATGCCTCATGACGAGCTGGACTCGTCATGGGCACAGCGCGACTGTGCTCCATGACGAGTCCAGCTCGTCATGGGCACAGAAGGGGTTAAGGGTAGTCCACTCCAAGCGCCATGAGCATTCTTCTTGATTCCCAAACAGCCAGTCCCCTATTGGTACCATTTGTGACGCACAGTTATAGAGGCACACATCCCGAAGCGCCAGGCCCCACCTCACATGAGTGCCGGTAGCTCAAACTTTGAAAAGGAGACCCTGGTTATTTTCCCTTCCCAGACTAAGCGGGTGATCAAAGCCTGGAGATCCCAGAAGAATGCAGGTGGTACAACAAATGCGTGATTTTGTAGAATGGAGAGTAACGGAGGAAAAAATAGCATTTTATATAATGCCACCCTCCTCATCAGGTGTAACAGCATCACGACCCATGATTCCAAGCCTCTACGTTTACCGCCCAGGACTTGCCCCAATACACAACTGGTGTGGAGGCCTCCTCATAAACTCAGAGTAAATGCCATAGGCGCTGTAATGTGTATTCTGTGGCTGCTGTAGGTAGAATAGCATGTTAAATCACCAAATCCCCAGCACACGATTAAAATATGGTACAAATGTGGTGCAAAATGTGAGCACAAATTCGACACCAGTATATGTATTCTTGTTCTCCTTTCTTTTTTATTATTTCCTCAGATCTTCAAACAGCCGACACGTGTTTCGCCGCTAACATGGGAATTCGTCCCACGACTTTATCAAGGCTTTCTTCTTCGTCAATCTCTCTCGTAATTAAACGTGAGTCCTAATCTCCGTTACGTGGATGTCCATACCATTGCGTTTCCGAGTGCGCCACTAGCCCTATAAAACAATACCACTGAACCACATTACAACTAGAATAGCATGTTGTTGGCATATAATGCTACTCTCTTCCGCTCGCCTTGGCCCACGAAAGTCCTGCAGCGATGCATGTCTTCTAAGCCGCTCTGCCAGTGACTCCATTGACAACGCAGATATTAATGGTGACAGAGGACAGCCTTGCCGTGTGCTGCGTTGAATAGGGAAGTAGGATGAGAGCACTCTTTTGAACCCGTGCCACGGGGTATTGTAAAGGTTATCAATGCTATAAATCTGGGGTCAATATGTATCTTTTGGAGAACTTCAAACAGAAAGGGTCATTGTACTGTATGGAATGCTTTTTTTGTTTTTAAGAGTGCCATCTGGCCCTGTAGTTCTTCCAGGTGTCCTGGAGCCACATGGTACCTCTGTAGACAGATTCTCATTCTCCTATTTGACATAAAGCTGTTTTGGTCTTCATGCACCAGGGATCTCACCACCAACTACAACCCGCATGCCAACAACATGGCTAAGATTTTAACTTCTACGTTAAAGAGTGATAGAGGTCAGTACGAGGCGCAGTCCTGGGATGTTTTATTCAGTTTGAGGATAATTGAAATTATTGCTCAGCAAAGGTCGTCAGGTAGTTTGCCTGAGTCGCCCACAAGTTTTAAAGGTTGAGTACGTGCAAAGCCAGTAATGAAACTCCTTATAAAAACAATTCCTCTGGAGCACCATTGGGCCTCAGAGTCTTGCCAGAGGTTGGCCCCGTTATAGCCTGTATCTCCTCCAGCAATCGTCTAGCAATTGACAGTCCGCCGTCAAAAGGGACCGAAAGGAGATGTCTTTTAATATGGGATACAGCTGTTTCAGTAATTGGTGGTGGATGGGGGTACGTTCATGGTGAAGATCAGTGTTATAGTCCGCAAGTACTTCAGGAGTCGCTGGGACTTGCAGACCGGCTATCCCGTGGATGTGTAGACCCAGGGGATTATCCTAGTACGTCTTCTTCTTGAGCTAGCCATTATAGAAGTTTGCCTGCCTTAGCTCCATGTTCATATATTCTGAACTTGGACATGGCCTGTTTAGCCGTCTCTAAAAGCCTGTGTTGGAGTGTTGTATATAGTTGTACGATGAGCACCTGGCTTTCTTCTGTTCCACCTGAGGCTAACGTATACTCGAGATTGAGGATCTGTGCTCCAATTCCGTGTGTATTTCTTTGCCACTTACTAGGGAAAGAGCCTTGCCCCATATCACCGTTTTAAAGGCGCCCCAAAGACTAATCGGATAGGACACCAAAGGTGTATTAAGATCAAAGTATTCTTCGATTATTTCATAAATGGTTTCTGTGAAACCCATTTTTTATGCCACCAGGTGTTCATCGGCCAGATGCCCCCGGAGCCCCCCTAAGTGGGTGTGGAGATTCATTGTAATCACTGTGATATAGAGATCTCTAGGAAGACTGTGAATGCTGGTCACATTGAGGAAATATGAATTTTTATGGTCAATTGTGTCCCCTATCTAGACCCCAACGGCTCCATGTACATGCTACAAGTACATGTATGTTCCCTCCACTTCAAGCTATGAAGACGCAAATACAATTGTGTCCAACGTTAATATGTACTCTTTCATATCTGCCATGAATGGGTCAGATATTCCGTTCCTAAGTATGCCTTGCCACCGTCTTTATATGGTATACTTTTCACGTTTTCCAGCTCTGGCAAGGTAGGCCCTGAATTCTGCCATCGAGCTTTTTCCTGCTTCTGCCTCTGAATGCTCCAGCCTGGACCTGCATCTGTATCCATGAACTTTGTCTTACTCCCTGCGCGGCTAACGGTGCCTAGCCCGGCCTGTTGCCTGCCAAAACTGTATTCAGCCTTCAAGTTATCTGTTCCGCTCCTCAAGAAATGCATTCCTGTCTAGTAGCTTAGGTAAACATCCCTCTAGCTGCAGAGCAAAGGGCCCGGCCTTACTGTCCCCGTGCAAGTAATTCATGACTTTCGTTACCATGGTAGGCCCATGCCCCCTCGCATCTCATGTAGACGCTTAGACGCTTGTACACGCACTAGCAGTCAGTATAGAATAGGATCTGTCCGAGAAGACCTTTCTTTCCAGATAATATAGTTCCTTAAACACAAGATATTAGATATGATTTAGGACTAGGTTGTCCTGACACCCCAGACTTCTGTCTCCTCATGTAGGGCTAAATGTCAAGTTCCCTTCACCCTCTAGTTACACGTCAATCACACGTCATGCGGCTGCGCGCGCATCTCTGCCATGTATTTTTGCTGACTTTGCAGGATTCTCTTATGGATCCACCCACATGTGTCATCATCATAATGACGTTTTTAGTATACGCCTCTATGCACGCCTATTGTAACGCCTTTTCTATTACGTATGTGTATTCTTATCAGCTGTTACGCCTCCTGCATCTGTCTTTACTGTAATACATTACTATATATGCTTTAACCTGTCAATAATGTATTGCTGATCCCTTCCTGAACCTTCGTGGTGACGGAACTCGATTGCCTGGTTCGAAACCATCATTCCTTTGTAAGGAATAAATTCCCTATTATACCCTCGAATACCACGGATTCTGCCTCTTATTTTTACTGAGTTATTCGTATTGTATTTTACCGCATAAATTAAGTCTAGGTAATTTAAATTTACCACAACATGATCAATACATGTCAGTTGTAAGAATAGTGGTCTACCCTAGAGTTACAGTTATGTGAGGCTAAGTAATGCTTATATTCGCTAAAATGGTATCGGGCAGGCCATACATCGATCAGACCCATAGAAGCTACCTACTTTGGCAGGGACTGAGGTCTTTTAGCTGCTGTGCGTGACTCTGTGTACAGGGTATTATCCATTAGCATGTTCAAGTCCACCCCGCCAGCAGCATTTAGGAGTTTAGCTGCCAATACCTGAAGTGCAGGGGCTGCTAGCGAGTGGGGAGCATAAGCATCCAATATTCCCTCTACTATAACTAATCTACCCAGATCGTTTATGCCCCTCAAGAGCCCTTATGCAAAGCCTGCATGGTAGACTTTCGAGTAACCATATTCCCCCAGGGAAGGACATCCGGTGCCCAGGAGATGAGTTTCTTGAATAAGGAGAACTTCAGATACATGTCTTTCAATGTATGGCAGGACCTCCCCTCGTTTGATTTTTTTTTTTTGTAGAGGAGCCCGTTAACAATCCATGACATGATTTTGAACTGAACAAGCTTTGTTAAGTAGCATCTCTACATTAAACGATTTCGGCTTTGAATCTGCTTAGTGCCTAGGTGAACCATATAACAGACTTAAAATAAAAAGAACAATCTGTATTCTCTTACCCCCACCCTATACTTCCACCCTAGAAACATAAGTCGCCCAACTTCATGTTAACACCCAACCAAACTAACAAAAGCTGGGGAACCAGGTTCGAATGTCGGCGTCCGCTCAACATCATGTGATTCTGGGTAAATCAGTTGTAATTGCATTTGGTGCCTTGGGAGTGTTGGACCATAATATATCCCCCCAGCACTCGCCAGTCCCCTAAAAAAGGGTGGCAACCGCCATCTGCTATCATTTGTCTCATACCATAGAGAAACTCTGCAGCTTCTCCAAAGCAGTAATTCAGTCGAAGGACTGATTCACCCCTTGGTCGTCCCAAGTACTCGCAGCTCACGCCAGACAAGTAATGCTAAAGTATGGGCCCCAGCGACTATTCCATTTGCTGTGGGTTGGAACTCCAGGGCACCTTTAGTCCTTCTCTGCTCGGGGCACGGGCCGCGCGGTTCGCCCCTGTGGTAGCGTTCAATGAAGGTAGGGGGGAGTCGTTCATCCTCTCTAAGAGTCCTTCTCTGGACCCCTGTATTACCCCCTCCAGGGGATCACTGATGATGATGACGACAAAGTATTTATAAAGCGCACAATACCCTAAGGTGTCTATGCGCTATACATAAAGGCAGACGGATTCGGCTCAGATAGATTAAGCGTTGTGCCCAAGCAGCCACGTTTTTAAACCCTTTCTAACTGTGCATTGGGGGGAGGGGAGGGGGGAGTTGGGAGTTGGGAGGACGCTCCCCCAGTATCCCCTCTTGGGTACCACAGTCTTAGCACTTCTTCAACTGTCCTCCCCGCAAGATTGGAGGCACTGATCCCCGACCGTGGCAATGGAGAAGACATTGTGCGGCCCCAAAGGCAGGACCTCGGACACTGAAGCAGCAAGAACAGACCCCAAGGAGACAAGAAACGAGCATACACATACCTGCCAAAGTACAATTTAATGCCACTGTATGAGGAAAGCAAAAACCAAAGGAAATGATGGACGGAGTGTTGAACATTGCAAGCACTCACCCCCAGTCAACTGATCTGGGTTTAATCCATCACCGTTCTTTAGCCCACTCTGCCACCCCAGTTCAGACATGGCCGTATGCAAATCAGTCTGACCCTGTGCATCATGAGAACAGTCCAGCCCGAACTGCCAAGCCATGTCTTCCCTGGACCGGAAACAAGCTTCCTAGGACCGGTTTCTGGCATTTCAGCCGTCTTCAGCCAGACTTGCTTGAATCCAGTGGCAAAGTGAGCAAGGGACTCACGTCTGAGCATACCCTGCCAACTTATGGCGAACAAAGCAAAAACCAAAGGAAGTGATGGACGGAGTGTTGAACATTGCAAGCACTCACCCCCAGTCAACTGATCTGGGTTTAATCCATCACGGTTCTTTAGCCCCCTCTGCCACCCCAATTCAGACATGGCCGTATGCAAATCAGTCTGACCCTGTGCATCATGAGAACAGTCCAGCCCGAACTGCCAAGCCATGTCTTCCCTGGACCGGAAACAAGCTTCCTAGGACCGGTTTCTGGCATTTCAGCCGTCTTCAACCAGACTTGCTTGAATCCAGTTCGGGCTGGACTGTTCCCATGGGGCACAGGGTCAAGACTGATTTGCATATGGCTGGGTTCAAACTGGAATGGCATGGTGAGCAAAAAAACGATGGATTTAGGCCCAGATCTCTGTACTGGGGTGAATGTATGACATTGTTCTGCATTCTGTCCATCAATTGTTGTTTTTGCAACCGTATGAGGAAGGCATGGGGCCTCGTACCGAGAGCTATCTAGGAGACCTGCTGCACCACAGCAAGCCCCCCCACCCCTCTCCCAGAAAAAAATAGAAACAAAGGGTCATTGAGGCTGTCGCCGATGTCCTGGGGTGTTTACAAACCTTTTAATGGACATCGGCTACTTACAGCCTTTAAAAACTAGCTGAAAATCTACTGGTTACAGTGGTTTTCACCTCGTCTTATCTGCCGCCGTGTGATTTTGGCTCCTCACCGGGTGACCGTGAGAAAAGAGCCGAAATCATGTGACACACTGTGGCATCGTGTGAGTTGGCAGGTATGCATGCACTTAGTTAGTCCAGGAGGCCACAGTCAGAACGTCTCCGATGGGCCATTCGTCTCGAAGAAATCTACCTTCCTTCCGCATTTCTCTGCAGCCGCGGATTGCTATACTGCGGCCGCCATCTTAATCGGGTCCAGTGACTAACAACAGCCCCTGCAGCCCAGCAGATCCCAGAGCGGGGTCCCCTAAAAACCAGGGGTCCCCTCCGGCTCTGTGCACGAGCGACAGCCCCTGGCCTGAGAGCTCCCGACTGGGTTCGAAGCATGGGGCCCCTTCCATATACTTTGCAGGGGGTCTCCCTCAAGTTTCGTTACACCACTGATCGGGTCAGGCAGAGGTCCTGCTTTTATGCTGCTAATAGTTAGGCATACAGGGTCTGGCGGCCCTAATGGCCTTTGTCCTCCAGGGAATGCTTTGGGCAAATGCAAGGGACCGTCTGATCGGAGGTGAATTTTTCAGTAAAGGCTTCACTTGGGCCTATGTTCATGCAGCAACATAGACACCGGACACGGTCAGTAGGGTGTTGGGCCTACGTTCATGCAGCAACACAGACACTAGAGAGGGTCAATAGGGTGGTGACGTGCTCAACCACGAGGTGAGCAAAAAATGATGGATTTAGCCCCAGATCTCTGTACTGGGGTGAATGTATGACATTGTTCTGCATTCTGTCCATCAATTGTTGTTTTGCATTTGTCACCCCGAGTGGGCCGGGTATGCCCAGACGTGGGTCCCGTGCTCTCCATGCCACTGGAGTCAAGCTATCCTGGCTGAAGAGGGGTGAAACCCTGAACCCGGTCCTGTGATGCTTGTTTCCAGTCCAGGGAGGACCTGGCCTGGCAATTCGGCTGGACTGTTCCCATTGGGCACAGGGTCAAGACTGATTTGCATATTGCTGGGTTCAAGCTAGAATGGCATGGTGAGCAAAAAAAACATGGATTTAGGCCCAGATCTCTGTACTGGGGTGAATGTATGCCATTGTTATGCGTTCTGTCCATCAATTGTTGTTTAGGTCTCGCCTGACCCAGCGCATGCGCTGGTCTGGCGAGACTTATTGAGAGGGCTCCAAAAAGTGCTACCGGCCAGCCTAGAGCTACAGCGCTTTACCGCGATTACTTTCATTTTCGCGGCCACACGGCCGCTTTGATGTTTGTCGCGATCGCAATCGTGTTCACTTTCATGGCCGCACGGCATAGCCAATAGGTCTCGCTTTTGGGACCTTATAAGTATTTAGTTGCTGGCTAAACACTTAAAAGGTCCCAAAGGCGAGACCTATTGGCTATGCCAATTCTTGTTTTGCTTTTGTCCCCAGAAGCGGTTGCAGCACCCTTTATTTGAACCCTCGGGGTCGTGCCCAGCCCATGGGATGTATGTGGAATAGTAGAGGCCGGGTGGCTCACCACGGCGGCGAGCCCCTGCCAGATTCGTCTGCATCAGTGCGATGATGAAGGGTATCGCAGTTTCGGTCCAAGAACTCTGCGGCTCTACGGCCGTCGTGTTGCGCTGTCAGGGTGCGCGGATCTCACTTTGAATGAAGCTGAGGGACAGTGTAAAGCCGGACTGCCTCCTGTGATGAGCATTCCCTGAAACTCTGCCAATAGCTTTCTTGCTGCACTGCAGTCTCAGTCTGATGAATACTCGCCTTTTAATGTACCCTCAGATGCACCAGCTGCTGCAGTACCATTGCACGTGTCATTACCTTTCCTTTTTTGACTCAGTTCCTTAATCATCCAGACCTCTGACCGGCCCCACGGGTTTACGCAGTTCATGCCGCGACAGCGCAGTGGCACACGCAGACTCGTGAGCCCCCATTCTAAGACGGGAGTTAGATAGACCCACACATCTCCAGTGGTGTAATGTGCCTGTGTAAGGCCTCGGTCTCACCTTTATTGCCTTGCAGTGAATTCTCACTGAAGTCTTCTTAACTCGGGTAACCCCACTTCTCTTGTTTCCTGCAGGGCTGCCAGCTCAGTGGCACAGGGAGACCCTAGATTTGCAATCTGATTTTTTGCCGAAACCACGCTGGGGCACATTTAGAGGGCCCCTCGTTTCTCTAGATACAATCAATGCCATTTCCATGCACTTTGTTTGTAGCTTCTGCGAAGCTGACAGTGTCACTGTTTGCACCTGGCAGGCAATGGGCTCCCCAGTAGAACCTGTTAAATGGCTGAGCCGGCCTGGCCCTTCTGCTGACATGTTTCCTCTGTGGCACAAGCAGCATAATAATGTGTGAAGGATGAACGCTCAACAGGCAGGCTAGCCATGTTCACAGGGACTCTGTTTATGAGTGAATGTTCAGTTATATAAGAAGATCTCTGCTTTAGAGTGACGTTTTTCATGAACCTTTATATCATTTACAACATGTTTCATTATCATGATTTAGTGATAGGCAGTTGAATCCAGGCAAGGAGGTTTTTTGCCGTTTGGGAACTACCTGTGTGACACATGATAGAGGTCGTTTACAGATGACAGCCCATATTTTACTGAAGTACTATTAAAAAATTATTGTCGTATATTTTGATGTTGCCCCCATGGTTTTCAGTAGGAAGTAAAGTGAAGGGAGAAGGGCACAAACCTGTCACAGTACATTAGATGTGTTGCACGTGCTCATGGGTCCTTTCTGGGCCTTTACATAGCACAAAAAGGCAATTCTGAAATTAACATTATGAACACTTATGTGATGTCCGAACTTGCGCCTTGTTCTTGCGACAATCGATCCGCTCAGAATGATTGACACTTTTTGTTTTTTTGTAAATTCTATGGTGAAGAAAGGCAAAGATTTATTGTCCCCCTCATCCATAAAATGAATTTTAAACAGTGTTGTGTGGCTTTATATTACTTAGTTTTTGTGTGATCCATTTACATGTTTTTCTTTGGCATCATTCCTCTTATCTGCATTGAAGAGAAGAAGACTAAATTGCCAATCTGTTATTCAACTTGCAAATCAAGCCATTGAATTACGCAATAACTATGAGTATATTTATGAATTACCATCATCTGTATAATAGGAATAATGTTTTAACGTGATTTTATTCTTTTAACAATTTTGTCGTAATATACGTAATTTTAATTTATAATAATAATGGAATTTGATATATTTGTAGAATACTTTTTATGCCATCATTGTGTTGGCAGAATAAAGTTATTTTTGACTGACATTATTGCACAGACTTAACTACGTTGTTTAGATTATGATAAAGAATTACTCAGAGTGTCACACGTAAGGCATTAAATGTCACACTCAACCAGCCATGCAAATACCACACATAACCAAAGGGGAAGCTTTGCAGCTGTTCAGCGCTCAATTTATAGTACTGATAATCTGGCATCGACCTGTGTGGGCGACAGAGAGACAATCTGTCTTGTCGGCAGCAGGGGGCAGCAGAGACCTGTGTGCCGTGTCGCTACAAACCTCTTCTTCTGTTGGACCTCTCTCGGGCTCTTCGAGTGCGTGACTCGGCAGAAACCTCAAGGGCCGCGCGCAGGATGTTGCTGGAGGCATCTAAAAACAAATCTGATGTCATGCTTTCCCCATCTTCAGTGTTTTTATTTTTAGTTGTGACACATTATTGCCTTTCACACCGTTCTGTGAACCATCAGTCCAGTGTTCCTCGTTATTGGTTTTCAACCCTTTAATGGCTTCTGCCTCCGCTGTAACGCCCCTTCTGACCCTCGTTTCATGTTCAAACAAGCATTTGCAATGCAATAGGTCCCGCGTTTATCAAAGTTAGAGCTGTTGGCGTTGAAAATGACAATGTTTTTTTACTTCTTGTTTCTTCCTTTGCAGTTGAATAATTATGTTTGCATAGCGCGATTGTAGAAAACGCAAAAGTAAAAAACATTGTCATTTTCAACGCCAACAGCTCTAACTTTAACAAATGCGAGACCTATTGCATTACACATGCTTATTTACCTGCCGATGCTGCAGGGTGCAGTAGCCATGGGACCTCTTTTGGACTGGGTCTAGGGTTCCCAGATGGGTGTCAATGGAGCACAAGGACCGCTACATGTTTAAAACTCCACATCAAGACTGGCTGGTTAAAGATCTCCCACAGAGGAGGCCTTGCCCAAGCCAATTCCACACACACAGGTAGGCTTTGTCACCCGGTCACCTTATTGCTTACTTGGGCAAGGGTTAACTCTTGGTAGGCTACAACATGGAGGTTGGTGATGGTAGACACACTTTGCTTTTTTGTAGTTCGGATGTAGCTTCAGTGTATAGTGTGGGCTTTGCATCTTTCATGTGGTGTTAATAAACATTGTAGGTGTGTTCTTGTATCCTCCTGTGCTTTGCTGATGCTACGTTGACACGTTTCCTGTGTTTTAAAAATGTTATGATTTGAAAATTGTGCAGTGTGTGTGTGTCTGGGCGCACATCATGTTACTCTGGTGAATGCATTTCTGTCTCTGAACTGCTGGTGCGTCTTTGTTACGACTTCCTGCTGAGGTAACATGGAAGTACATTAGGAGCAGACGAGAGACGCCTCCGGATCTGTGTAGCTTCTGTGGGTTTCCACCTTGCGCACTGAACTGAAGGCGCTATGCCTGCACAGGGAGAGGCTGTGCTGCAGTTACCGGGACTGCACTGGCTCATCCTGTCTCCACGTGTGTTATTTCACTTCTGGTTACTTCATTTTAGGTAGTTGGCAATTATATTCGACCGCAAGATAAGCCAGTGAGTTGAACGCTCACTGCTGAAACATGCAGTGCTCTGCAGGTCAGAAGCTAGCGTCCCAGAGTCTGCTAAATCGGCTGGCAAATTTGATAATGTTAACACCTGTTACTTGCGGGGTTTAGAAACGGTAGACCCATAGTATAAAGTGCTTTATAAAATACAATTGTATTGTAGTGGTGGTTGTGGCAGTGTCAGGGCACCGAATTGAACAAGATGATTTGTTTCTGAATTCAGCCCCCTAGAAGGCCTCATTGTAATCCTATTTAACCATACAATTATTTCTGATGTTGCTTTATGAAAAGTTATACCCTCCAAACTATGATTGTTTGGTAGTTTAATAATAGATTAATTTCAAACACTACGAGTATTAATATCTCGATTATACATTTGCACGTGTGGGATATCCTACATTTTTATATATCTCTTAAAACTAACTGTTCATTTTCCATTTGTATTTTTTCTTTGTCATGCGGAAACAAATATACTGCATTTGGCATGACTAACACAGGAAGGCAGTGTCCTGCATCCCACAGCAGAGGGAAGGGAGAGGCGGTGTAAGTGCTTGTCCAAGGCACCCTGTGAGGATCGGGTTGCACTGTGCAGCCACGAACAGACATGCAATGCTTAAGATGCTGCGTCATGCCTGAGCAGGAGTCTGTGGCGCAGACAGGAGGTGTTTTACTAAGCAACAAAAAAAAACCTGGAAAACAGGAGTAATAATGCTGCCTGGTGAAAAAAAATAACATTAAGTTAGTGACAGGATACGATTGTTTGGAATCAAGACCATGGTAATAGCTGTGATATGCCTTTTTCTTTTAAAAGTGTTGTTGCCATGCAAATGTCAATAAAACATAAATATATATATATTTTTAAAGTTAGTGACAGGATACGCACTTTCACCGTTACAGTAGTGTGCAATAAAATCAACAGGGCTCGGTTTAGAGCCTTTACAGTAATCTTGTTTAAAGTATCCCAGTCGAAGAGATCGGAATGTCAATAAACCGGATCTCCTCCCTCCGCTACTCAGGCAGTCGAGATCGCTCGGGACCCCTTAGTACCTGTATTTATATTCGTACTGCTGATACGGGCGATGTTGGTGTGCCTTGAGAACGGGGCAAGCGCTGTGCATAATGATGACTTGCTTATGGCGACTTGTTTCACCGGCTGGTGACTAAGGAGATCGATGTTCGTTTAAGAAAAGATTGAGCTTGATGTTCTACGTCCTGAAGAGAACCCAACATTAATGTCTCAAGGGTTCGAAACGTGTCGAGTGTACACTAAGATGGGAAGACCTCATGTTGCTCACTATTGATTAGGTGCATTTAAAAGTTGAAAATATTAAGTGAGCCTGGTAAGTCCACCATTTGGATGTGACCTCTGAATTATAAATAAAAAATGCTATGTATATAATCAAAAGAATCGGAGGCACTGTTCATTTCGAAACGTGAAGGTTAAAACCTGTTTAGAAAAAGCTGTATTAATAATTTGTCAATTGTACATAGATTTGTATTTTATTCGTATCACATTAGTGTGTCTTTTTGTGTTAAGTGTTGTTGTGTCCTCGGTGTATGTATATAATTGTGTTTCATTTGTATTGTTGAATTCTAAAAGTATTTGTTCATCAACACAAAGATAATAAATAAGGGGAAGTTTGAACCTGGAGCCCTGATATCGCCGAGAGCCTGGTCTGCGACGGGGAAGTTGCTGGTGTCCTGCCCTCCCTCGCTCACCTTGAAGTTCCGCTGGTGTTCCGCTGGGTCTCACCCTGCCGTTGCTGTCGCCGCTATACCATCTTGCGGCCCCGGTGAGAGGAGACTTCAGCTCCCAGGCGCCCTAGCGCCCCATCGACGTCACCAAAGCGCCCGGAGGCGCTCAAAAGAACGCCGCTCCCTCGGTGGAGCGGGAAGTTTGAACCTGGAGCCCTGATATCGCCGAGAGCCTGGTCTGCGACGGGGAAGTTGCTGGTGTCCTGCCCTCCCTCGCTCACCTTGAAGTTCCGCTGGTGTTCCGCTGGGTCTCACCCTGCCGTTGCTGTCGCCGCTATACCATCTTGCGGCCCCAGTGAGAGGAGACTTCAGCTCCCAGGCGCCCTAGCGCCCCATCGACGTCACCAAAGCGCCCGGAGGCGCTCAAAAGAACGCCGCTCCCTCGGTGGAGCGGGAAGTTTGAACCTGGAGCCCTGATATCGCCGAGAGCCTGGTCTGCGACGGGGAAGTTGCTGGTGTCCTGCCCTCCCTCGCTCACCTTGAAGTTCCGCTGGTGTTCCGCTGGGTCTCACCCTGCCGTTGCTGTCGCCGCTATACCATCTTGCGGCCCCAGTGAGAGGAGACTTCAGCTCCCAGGCGCCCTAGCGCCCCATCGACGTCACCAAAGCGCCCGGAGGCGCTCAAAAGAACGCCGCTCCCTCGGTGGAGCGGGAAGTTTGAACCTGGAGCCCTGATATCGCCGAGAGCCTGGTCTGCGACGGGGAAGTTGCTGGTGTCCTGCCCTCCCTCGCTCACCTTGCAGTTCCGCTGGTGTTCCGCTGGGTCTCACCCTGCCGTTGCTGTCGCCGCTATACCATCTTGCTGTCCCAGTGAGAGGAGACTTCAGCTCCCAGGCGCCCTAGCGCCCCATCGACGTCACCAAAGAGCCCGGAGGCGCTCAAAAGAACGCCGCTCCCTCCGCGTCGCGGGACGCGCGCGGGCGGGCGCCGGACGAAGCCCGGACAAAGGGCGGGCCGTCTGAGGCCGTCAGGGGCCGTCTGAGGCCGGGCTGGGCCACCCCTCTTGCTCCTTCATCACGCCCCTGACTGGTACGTTAACATTGCTGCTTGATTGACTCGGTGTAGTGCTCTACAACAGACTGTTTGATTATATTTCATGCTGTGACTATCTCGTTTACTTATTAGCTATGGCAATGTCCACATGCTCGGGCAAGGGAAGCACATTAGGAGGGACTTCTGTAAGTGGCACTCTTGACCACTTTATAATTCGTGCTTGCTCTGTATTAGAGAAAGAAATTGCAATTACAGAGCGGCGCCTCTCCCTTGACGCTATAAAAGATAAACGCTCCTCAATGGGCGCATTTGCGCTAGCTACTTCACCCGCCAAAGCCAATACTCAAGTGGTTGACACTTTAACAGGGAACTTACCACGCCTACTGACGAGTGTGGATACAAATTCTTCTGGGCCTAATGATTCTGCCCCTGTGACACTGCTGGACCTTTCATACTCTCCCCTGTTAGTTGCCTCCCAAGGTACATCTAATACTGCTAATACTGTCACTTCATCTCTTGTAATCCTTGTGAGCACTGAGCCATCCACTGTAGTGGACCCAAAAACTGTTCCAAACAAAAGGAAAAGAGCGGGTAGTGGCAACAGGGAGGATCACACAAAAGCTCCTAAGAAAAGCAAAAGCAAATCACGTATTGGCATGGGTAAGAAAGTGGGTCGACCAGTTCTGCCTATACCCCACCAGCTCAGGATATGATCATCCCCTGTTCATCCGGTCAACTTAGCTACCGACACTTTTGCAGAGCAACCTTTTCAACAATCTGCATCCCAAAATGACCTTGACCCTCAACTAGCCCTTATTGGTCAACTTGAAAAATCTATTAAATCTTTGTTACTTCCTATGATGGAAAGAGTAAGATTATTGTCCGAGAGGCTCGAGAGATTTGAGCAGGCCTCTCTTGACAATTTCTTTTCTCTTAAGTCCCTAATTAAGTTGTATTCAAAGTTAGGTCAGGATCATGATACCATTGTTGACCCTTCTTCAATTACCCCTAATGAATCCATGCCTCAAGCTGCCTTGTCGAACCCAAATGTTGCCTCAAGCTTAGGCCCAAAGAATGGAGTTATTCCACCAGACTTAAGGCCTTCAATACCCACATCATCCTTGGGTAGCTCTTCCACAAATAAAAAATAAGCCTCTGGCCCGACTGGTAGCCGTCCAATTTCCGGGGTATTGGGATGCAGTGCAGAATCTGCTCAGAATCTCTTAAAATCATCCAATAATGAATCCATACAAATTCAATCTAAAGTCCCCCCTACCGGCTCTGAGCAGTCCTTACCTTGTGTTAATCTTCCACCGGAGTGCCTACCCTTTATTGCCATTTTGACTGGAGTTCCGCGCCCTAAAGCTGCCAAGCCAGAATCATACATCGAATTACGTAACAAAACAATACACTGGCTGAATACCAATAGGCCACTCCCAAAACACCTGGATGGGCATGTCCTCCATGTCAGAAGGGTATCCTGGGTGGGCAACAAACCGAAAAATACGCCTGGTGATTGTGTCATCATAAATTTCAGGGATCCCCGGGTCATAAGATTAATTTGCAACTACCAACAATCCACTATGAGTGGCATAGGATGCCTAGATTTAAGCCATTTCTACTCTGATACTGCTTACCCTTACTACTTGCACTCCTTTTTCCAACCATCTTATGATGGCTATTTCAAGGGAGTTGGGAACAATAATGAAAAGGCGTTTCCTATTTTTGCCCCCAGCCGATACCATGATACTTATAGCTGCTATGAGCATTATTGACACGGAATCCCAGCAGTGGTAGATATTCCTTTTCCTGTTGGAATCCATGTCAATTTAAAAGATCTCGAAGTAGCTATTGACCTTGATAGGGATCCCCTTCAAACCGACTTAAGTCCCCATGCACAGCAGCACTGTCCCCACCTTACTTTAATCTCCCAGGATACTAACCACCTCCTATTACCTTCTTCTCGCACTCTGACCTTGGTTACTCCAAATTATTCTAACTCACCTGCATTACAAGATACAGCTACTACTTTTCCTTCTCTTAGGATTGTAAACTGGAATGTAGCTGGCCTCGCCAACAAATTAGACCTCCCATATTGGAACTCCTTTGTTACGACTTATAGTATCTGTATTTTCCAGGAGACTTGGGCAATAGAGCCGCATCATATGATTGGCTATACTACCTTTTGCATACCGGCTACTCCACCCTTGACAGGAAGAGGACGTCCTTCGGGTGGCCTGTTGATTTGGGTCAGTACTTCCCTTGGGTGTACCATTAGGCAGGCCCATACTGCTTCCCCTGATATATTAAGACTTACCCTCAAGGGAGCTCAGGGAAAGAAGTCTCTTGAAATACTTAATGTTTACGCAAGGGGCCTCAGTGGAGGAGCTTTGTCACCCACACTTGTACTCCTAGAGGGCGAACTACGCAAGTGCCATCATGCATCTTACGTCCTGGTAGCAGGAGACTTTAATTGCTCCTTAGAGCCCCTAGCCTCAGCAGATCTTCCTGATCTACTTGAGGATGATGCTAAACGTGGGATTCCGTTACTAACGTTGCCTCCTATCAAGAGATGGACTAAATCTGTTGTATTCCTGAACACCATGACCTTGGAGTTTGGCTTAAGGGCGGCCAATGGTAGAACACCCTCTGACCCCCAGGGTGCGCACACCTACAACAGGCCTAATCACACCTCAAGGATCGATTATATATTTCTTGACCTTAAACTTTGGACATTCATGGTGGACATGGAAATAATTCCTTCTCACGATAGCGACCATAACCAGCTATCTCTTTGTATTAAATCACTATGGGCAGATCCACATGGGTCCCTGTTTCCTCCAGCAGTTAGTCCTCTACAAACCTCTGAGGTTTATCCTGCCAACTGTGGGAGGCGCCTTAAATGGCGCAAAGTCATGCTGGATGATGGAAAAGTTGAATTAATAAGGTCAATCTTATATGCTTCACAAGTTGAGTTGACTCAAACAAATATCCTTCAGGTTGCCCTTGACAGGGCTCCCTTTGTCTTTCAAGACACCATTCACAAACTAGGAAACATATTTCGAGTACATAACAAGGGTGGCCCATCGAAGGGAGGCCTTAAACCTATCCCTAAGAACGGCTGGTATACGCACAGTTGCAGAATTAAGAAATCTGCTTTAATAGTGGCCCTAAAAAGCGGGATTGCATCTGTGATACAGAAAGCTAGGAAAGACTATAAGACCTCTGTCTCTAATGCCAAAAAGTCCTGGGAGGAGCAGTATTGGCAGACCCTAAGGGAGGCTTCCCTTAAGCGCAACCCTGGCGCTTTTTGGGATACTATTAGATTAAAGAATAGACCAGTCCATGAACTCTTGACATATAATATCACTGGTAGAGCATGGTACGAGCATTTTTCCAAATTATATTCCACCGGTTCTGAGAATGTGGAGAAGTTCCTCCCCGAGGGGGCATTCCCCCTCGTGGACGTCCTGAATATCGACCCCTTCTCGGAAAGAGAGGTTCACAGTGCTATCCAATCCATTATCCCGCAGAAAGCAGCTGGCCCGGACGGTATTCCCGGTGACGTTCTTAAGCTTGATCCATCCAACTGGGGGAAACTACTTTCTACCCTTATTAATGCCATCATTAATGGCGCCCCGGTCACCGAATCTTGGAAGGGGGCCGAGCTCGTTCCCATTTTCAAAAAGGGTGCTCGTGACGATCCGGCTAATTATCGGCCAATTAGCCTGATCGACTCCTCCCAGAAGGTCATCGGGAAAGTGATATTGGAGAGGATACTAACTTGGGTGGATGATAATGGTATCCTCTCTGATTACCAAGCAGGTTTTAGGGCCGGAACAGGCACTATAGAACAGGTCTTTAGATTGTTTCTTATCTATTGGAAGGTCGTCCTTCTCGGAAAGGGCAGTCTCTATCTAGCCTTCATAGATTTAAAAACAGCATTTGACCTTGTTCCCCGAGATACTCTTTGGCGTGTTCTGACCAATATGAACATCCCTTCCTATCTGTTGGCCCTGCTAGTAAAACTTCATGATGGTAATTATGCCCAAGTACGTTGGGGTCCCCAGGGTCAGAAAACTGAGAGAATCCCAGTAAACAGGGGCGTCCGCCAGGGATGTGTTCTTGCTCCCACCCTTTTTTCACTTTATGTGAACGGGGTGGTGGACCACCTGCGGGAAGTTCCTGCTGATGCATCTTCCCTGGCGGGCGAACGGGTTCCAACTCTCCTGTTTGCTGACGATACTCTCCTCCTGTCTAAGACACCCATGGGCTTGCAAACTCTTCTTGACAGTTTTCAATCTTTCTGCAACGACAGAGGCCTTATTATCAATACCATCAAAACAAAATACCTAATTTTGAATCCCCCGAAGAAACTAGGTCGGCCTCCAGTCTTAAATGCAGTTTCTCTTGAAAGGGTCAAAGAGTTTGATTATTTGGGCATTCGCATCACAGATACTATGAGCTGGACATCTCATGTACAAAAGATGCTCTTAACCCACAAGAGGGTCACTGGTGCCCTTCTCAGAGAACATCGTTCCTCCTCAACTAGGCCAATAGCCCCAGCATTGGATATATACAAAGCAAAGGGCGTGAGCTTGGCACTCTACGGTGCTGAACTATGGGGCTCAAATAATATTGAGGAACTTGCCAAATCTGATTCCAGTTTCTATAGGGAACTGATGGCACTTCCACAGAGTACACCTATAGTGCCTTTATTATCGGATTTAGGGTGCCATGCGCTGAAAGATCTGGCAAAAGTACGCCCTTTACTCCTCTGGGCACGGCTCTGGCGGACCCCGGAGCTAACTAAGTATGCGGCGGGCTTGTCCGACATACTTTCTATGCCTTCTTGGAATAAAATTAAATGGCTGAAAGATGTAAAGACCCTTCTCTACGACCTTGGTCTTAGAGATGCCTGGATAAACAGAACTTCGCCCCCGAAAGCTGAGTTGAAGAAAATCTACTGGAGTTGGGTTATAGGCAAAAGGAATTCTAGTTCAGAATTCGGTAGATGTACCACTGAGTTCCTTCTTCTCAAAGATGTTGTTCGTTTTGAACCTTATCTCGATATTATTCAGAAGCCATATGATAGAGCCCTTTATTTCAAATTTAGGGTTGGTACCCTCCCGGTGCGCGAGCTGACTGCTCGCTGGAAATATCCCTCTCAAACTTCACCTTTTTGTCCTTTCTGTGAAACCAAAATCGAATCCATTGCACACGTGCTTTTTGCATGTCCAGAATATAAAATCCCAAGGTCATATTGGCTCAAACCACTATGTAGAAGCTTGGGCACACGTGACCACCTCATAGCGCTACGTATTCTTAAATCAGACACGCGATCTATGTACGTCTGCGCTTTATCAAAATTTCTAAGGTGGGCCTGGCTCTTAAGATCTAAAGCCCTTGCAGTTCTTGGTTAAGTAGCCTGATTGTTTCTTCTACTTGCCTGCGTACGTTTTTTATATTGTCTTATTTATAATGTTTACATGTTTTTTATAGGAACCTTGTAGATCTTGGGAATATGATGAGTTTACATTTACATGATTCTTATGTTGGTGCCACATGTTTGTACATTTTATATTTGTATGTGCTTTTTAAGATATTTTTTTATCGAAATAAAGCTTATTTCAATTCAATTCAATTCAATAAATAAGAAGGAGAAAAAAAATACTTGGAAAAATAAAAATAAAATTTAACTTTTTCTTATCTGAGTGTTTAGGTCATCTGGATTTTGGTATAACTGTTGAGTCTGAATGGGTATCCGTATTGGCATTCTTTTGGTTGTTAATAATGATGACTTGAGGCACTCCGATTTGCAAACTAAAAACAGCAGGCACCAAGGTCATCAAAGTAAAAAAAAAAAAAAAAATCTAAACTGAAGCTGTGTCCCTACAGCGGATGCCGCGCTCAGCATACAATTTAGAGGGCATAGCGCTGCATAAGAAAATCTTCCGCCACTGTCCCCACTGTTAATAAACAAAATAGTGCTCACCCACTTATAATGCAGACCGTGTAACAAGCCAAGTAAAAGGTCCAGTCGTTATGGGCGATAGCAAATGGAGACAAGGCGGTACGAAGGAGGGACTAACAAGCCTCATAATGAATCGGAAGCCAGCGTTTACGAAGAACATTGACACAAGCTAATGACAAATGTGGGTGGAGAGTGGGAGGGGCTTCCAGCGCATGCCCAAATACAACATGCCTCGCAGAGCGAGCAGCGCATGCACGCTTCCGCTAGGCTGGACCTAACCAGGTAGTTCAGTCAGGGAGTCTCAAAAGCAGAACCGAGCCCGGCTGGCCTTCTCCAGTTGGATTCTTTCAGAGAAGGAAGAGTGGACATACCCCATCCATTCCCCAATGGCCACATTTTAGTGGCTGCATCTTGTAGCGTGGGGCTGCTTTGAACATTTTTGCTGGGACCGATTTTGGTCCTCGCCAGCCCTGATGCCAAGTGAATGTGGCATTGTGTCTGCAGCGTCCCCAGTTCTTTATCTGATTAGTTACTAGAGAAACTTGCTGTTGAGGATGACGGAGGACGTCATATATTAAACATAATTGACTGTTAACACATCCTCCTCTGCTTTACATAACTGCACATAGAATTGAAAATGAGAGTTTGAGATGATTTGTTCAGCAATTTATATGTGGTGCACGTTTATTTCTCAATTATTTGTCCTTTTAATGTTTTTTGTTGTTGCTGCTGATCCAGACTGCGATTGGGGAGTTGCCCACCACAGTTCTTTCGTGAGGGTGCCACTGGTAAGATGAATGAGCGTGGTGTAGAGTGGGTGTTGGCTTTTATCTGCGATTGAGTTCCGCCGCGGCCAGCTATGTGTATCGTGATGTATTTTTGGCCTGACCATGTGAGAAGCATCGCAGTGGTGCTGTCTGTTCTGACCACACTCCTTTGGTTGTGAAGGTGTGCTCCTTTGTGTGGAGTCTTAATTGGCCCTTTAATGCGCAGTTTGGTGAGCTGTACTTTCTTATGTATTAGGTGAATGATTGTGCTGGTGTTCAGGTGCTGTGTATGATGTTAGTTGCCCATGTGAAGGTGTTTTTACACTTAAAACCTGGAGTGAAATACTAATTTGTTACCTGTTCTGTTCCTTAGATTTTTTTTTTGAATCTGTTAATTGTTTTTTAATAAAAACAAACCAGAATATACACCCACACACACACGGTAGAGAGTTGACATATTCATATTCCATTGTACCGAGTAGCCAGTGATAATTAAAAACTGCTGGAGTCACTTCTATCTATACGTGTTAGTTAGTCAACATGCTACAACAGACATGAAATCCAGAGGTGGTGAGGATCATATTAAACGTGTAGCTATCTGCATCTGTACCGTGTGTGTAGAGATTTCTATGCATGGGAACCCCCACAGCATCCTGTTGAAGTTGGTTTGCATAAAGTTGGCAGTAAGGTGTCAATAACAGTGGGGGTCTAAGATTACGAGGTAAAAGGGGGAGACAAAAAAGGGGGGGGGGTGGAGGGGACAGAAACTAGGGTAAAACTCTTCCCTGCTTGGGCGCCACGGCCCACCAAGCTTTCCCCAATGTTAAAAAGAATGAGGCCTCAGCGTACATTCCTCCTCTCTACAAGGACTTCAGGTCCCAGAATGTGTACGGGGCAGACTCACTGTCATCATAACGTCTCCTACTTGCGACATGATGTGTGGGGTTGTTGTATCCATTCCTCCTGTTGCACTGTCAACTTTCGATGGCCTGGGCTGGTGTGGGACCGTTTGGAAGTAAAGTAGTATAGTGCCCCAGTTCGCAGCGATCAGGATCTTGCGGAGTCCAGTGCGCTACTCTCGGTCTGGGCTCAAATCAGTAGTGACGCCCTCCAAGATATCAAAGGGGGTGGCTCATGGGACCACCAACGCCTGGTGATTAAGCGCTAGATCAAGAAAACGGGAGGTAACTCTCTGACTCTTGCATCTGTGAAACAGGCCCAGCATGCATGTCTCCCAGGCGTGCAGGATTGTGCGTCCTCCACATTCTGATATTTGAGTCATGACCTGCTGCCAATATGTTGTAAGAGTGGGGCATGCCCATAGCATGTGAAGGAGGTCAGCGTCCAGCAAGTGGCATCTGGGGCAGTGGGCATCTGTGCAGTTAAAGTATCTGTTTATCTTGGATGGGGTTTTGTAGGCTGTCTGGGTTATGTAATATTGGATAAGGTGGAAGCGAATGTTGGGAAGGACGTGAACTGGGCTCTCAAGTAAAGCAGCCCATTCCTTATCTGCACACGGACGGGTTAGGTCTGTTTCCCAATGTTGTCGCAGAGATGTGAGTGGGGTTGCAGTATGATGGCGCAAGGAGTCCGCAAACCATTTCGTGAGGTGTCTCCCCATCCCAAGAACGTGCAAGTATTAAATAGTGAGGTGTTTCCTTGACATGTCTCCTCATTTAGCCCCCAACGCTGCAATCAATCGGGTATGGAGAAGGAACTGGCCAGGTGGTACTCACTCTTCTTTCACCAGTGTGTCGTAAGGTGCCAACCTACCTTCCCGGAAGAGGTCCCCTAATATGTGTAGGCCTGCCTCAAGCCAAGTGGAGAGCTCTGCTGACTAGGTAATGTTGTCTCTCCTGGGATTCTCCGGCAGAGGCAATGCAGGCACGTATGGGGTGGTGGCATGTGTAATGTAAAGGCTACGGCAAAAGCATTTATAGGCCACCTCCAGTAGCAGAGGTTCCGGTGGTCTTCCACCATAGTTAATTTCTGGAGTTCTACCTGGCTCATGTCTCTGTATCACCCTTTTCCTGTGCCCCACTCAGTTTCCCAGAGGCAACCCCTCTGGTTCCCTGGTCCCAGTTGCTCAGCATATATTTAAGGTTTCTTGTTTCACTCTCTCTTTCTGACGTCATTCATACTCTTTGCCCGTCCCCTTCTTGTTCTTCTTTTTGTGCGGTTCATACTGCGCACTCTTTTAATTAGGACGCAAAAGACACTCAATCGATGGACGGAATGCAGAACAAATCAAAACATTCACCCCCAGTGAAGAGATCTGGGTTTAATCCATCATTCTTTTGCTCACCATGCCACCCCAGTTTAGACCTGGCCATATGCAAATCAGTCTTGACCCTGTGCCTGATGGGAACAGTCCAGCCCGAACTGCCAAGCCAGGTCCTCCCTGGACTGGAAACAAGCATCCTAGGACCTGTTTTGGGGTTTCACCCCTCTTCAGCCAGGATAGCTTGATTCCAGTGGTACAGTGAGCCCAGGACCCACGTCTGGGCATACCTGGCGCACTTAGAGCGAGAAAGCAAAAGACACACAATTGATTGACGGAATGCAAAACAAATCCAAACATTCACCCCCAGTCAAGAGATCTGGGTTAAATCCATCATTCTTTTGCTCACCATGCGACCCGAGTTTAGACCTGGCCATATGCAAATCAGTCTTGACCCTGTGCCTCATGGGAACAGTCCAGCCCGAACTGCCAAGCCAGGTCCTTCCTGGACTGGAAACAATCATCCTAGGATCGGTTTCGGGGTTTCACCCCTCTTCACCTGGCTTGGAAGTTCGGGCTGGACTGTTCCTAAGAAGCACAGGGTCAAGACTGGTCCAGGCGGCACCGGCGTTCTCCATCAGGGGATACTGCCTCCAGAGCGCCCTCTTCAAGGCCTGCCCGTAAGAGGAGGAGAGGGATTCGTACCTCGGACTCTGAATACTCCAGGACCTATTCACCATCTAGGTCTCCGGAAGCAGCCCAGCCTGTGGTTCCAAGTCTGTTGCCTCCACGACCTCGGACGGCGACACCTCCTCCTCCTCCTCCTCCACCACCTCCTTCTCCTTCTCCTCCGCCTCTTCCGGCTCTGCCTCCGCCTCCGCCACCACCACTGCCTCAGCAGCCTGTGCCCAGAAGGCCGAGATATCGATCCAGGTCAGGACATCGCTCTCGTAGCCGGCACAGATGTTCTACCAGGTCTCGACATAGTCACCGCCGGGAGCGGTCACGTTCCAGGTACACCAGAGACATGGATTCTTCTAGTGGTGGAAGATACTTGCCGACCTTGTCAGACTCTCCTCCTACGAGGGTGTCACCGGTCGATGACATCGCCATGTTTCAAGACTTGCTGTTGAGAGGAGTGGCTAAGCTAGGGATCGCACTGATTGTGCCTGCCCCGTCCACCTCGGTCATCTTCGAGACACTACAACGGAAGCAACTCTCTCATCCTCTGCTTCCTCTAGTGCCGGTTTGGAGGAACCGGCTGTGGAGCTATTCCTGACGCCTGCCTCTGTGAAGTCGGCTCCATCACGGCTTCAGAAGAAGTACAGGCCCCCGGACTCTGACCCTGCATTCCTGCGAACGGATCCTCCTCCGGATTCGGTTATAGTGGTGGCGACTAAGAAGCAGTACTCTACGGCTCCATCGTCCACTGTACCACCGGACAAAGAAAGCCGCAGACTGGATTCGGCGGGGTGGAAGGTCTGCAGTACAGCAGCCACTTACATGAAGGCAGCAAGCTCGACTGCCCTCTTGGGCCGCTATGACCGCTCCTTATGGGAGTCTCTCCAGCAATTTCTTGAGTTCCTACCTAGGGACAAGCGTGAGGACTTTCAGGAGATTCTTAATGAAGGCATGATGGTGTCAAACCAAATCATCAGTGCGGCTGCAGACACCTCTCTCCTGGCAGCCCATGAATACTGTCACGGTGGGACTTTGAGACGACACGCCTAGTTGCGGCTTACCTCCCTGAAACCGGAGGCACAGCAGCGAATTGCTAATCTGCCCTTATCGGGTTCTACGCTCTTCGGTGCCCATGAAGACGAGGAAATGGCTCGCATGAAGGCGGAAGTTGAGATACTTAAGGCTGTTGGCTTGGAGAAGCCCAAGGAACAGTGTAAGACTTTCCACCCCTACCAACGACGCTATTCTTCCCAGCGCTAACGCGGGCAGGGTCGTCCGGCTGGACAGCAGCAGCAGTTTCAGAGGCAGCCTTTCCAGAGATGTCAAAGGGGCAGAGGCAACCAACAGTCCACATCAGGGAACAAGGGCCCGGCTGGGTCTAAGCCCTGAGGGATTACTTCCCCCGTCTTCTGTTACCCACTCCGGTGGGGGAAAGCTTTCAGAACTACCTGGCAGAGTAGAGAAAAATTACTCAGGACAAGTGGGTGCTGAATATTGTTTGCAATGAATACAGTCTATGCTTTATCAGCCCTCCTCCAGCTATTCCACCAGTTCGCTCACAATATCTGCTACGCGAACTCCAAGCGGAGGCCGATACCCTGTTAAGAAAAAGTGCGATAGAGCCTGTTCCTCCATCTCAAAGAGGAAAGAGTCTATACTCAAGGTTCTTTCTTGTGCGGAAAAAGGACAAAAACGAGTTCAGGCCCATTCTGGATTTGCGGCAAGCAAACAAATGAATTAGCAGAGAAAAGTTCCGTATGCTGTCCCTGCATCAGATTTATCCTCAGCTGCATCGGGGAGACTGGCTCTGCGCCGTAGATCTG
Source organism: Triturus cristatus (assembly GCF_964204655.1). Lineage (NCBI taxonomy): Eukaryota > Metazoa > Chordata > Amphibia > Caudata > Salamandridae > Triturus > Triturus cristatus. Next base: position 1,088,230,956 of record NC_140582.1, on the reverse strand, counting down.
CAGGACGCGTACTTCCATGTCCCCATTGCCAAGAAGCATCGGAAGTTCCTGCGTTTCCTGGTCGGTGCCAACCACTATCAGTATACAGTACTTCCGTTCGGCCTGAAGTCTGCTCCCAGGACTTTTTCAAAGTGCATGGTAGTGGTGGCAGCACACCTAAGAAAGAACAAGGTGTTTGTATATCCGTACCTGGACGATTGGCTCATCAAAGCATCCACGTTCCAGGAGGCACAGCTACATTTCAACAGGATGGCTGCTCTGTTGAACCAATTGGGCCTGCACATCAACTTATCCAAATCGGTCCCGACTCCTGTTCAGTGTCTGCAGTACTTGGGAGCCTCCATCGATACTCTCAAGGCAAGCGTGTGTCCTTTGGAGGAGCGACGCTTATCGATCCTTCGGAAAGCTCAGACTCTCATGTCCATTCCATCATTGACGGTGGGGACGGTGTCCTCTCTTCTGCGGTCGATGGCCTCTTGTATCTTTCTCACTCCACATGAGGCCGTTGCAGGAATGTCTGGAAGATCAGTGGAACCAGAGACGAGGGAGCTGGGAGGACAGGATCCAACTGTCTCAACACGCTCTACAATCCCTGAAGTGGTGGTGTTCACCGGAGAATCTCCTCAAAGGGATTCCATTCCACAAGGAGATACCGACTCAGACCATTGTAACAGATGCGTCTCTCCAGGGCTAGGGAGCGCATTCGGACCACCTTCAGATCCAAGGCACGTGGTCTCAGACAGAATCCACTTATCACATCAATTTTCTGGAGCTCAGAGCTGTTCATCTGGCGCTGAAAGCCTTCCACCCGTCCTTTCGGACCAATTCCCTGCTTGTACAGACGGACAACACATCAACAATGTATTACCTCAACAAGCAGGGAGGCTCAAGATCGCACACACTGTCTCTGGAAGCGCAAGCGATCTGGAAATGGCTGTTGGCCAGGGGACTGACGATAACGGCGACCCATCTGCCAGGTGTGCAGAATGCTCAGGCAGACGCTCTAAACAGGCTCGTTCAAGAAAACCAAGATTGGGTCTTAAACGACAAGGTGTTGGGAGACATCTTCGCAAGGTGGGGCACGCCAGACATCGATCTGTTCTCCACCGCGGAAAACAGCAAATGCTGAGTCTTCGCCTCCAGGTTTTACCAACCGGGGACGCTGGGGAATGCACCGTGGATCAACTGGTCGAACGGCTTTCTCTACGCTTTTCCACCCATTCCCCTGATCCCGACAGTGTTGATCAAACTGTCCCAGTCACGGGCCAAGATGATCCTCATTGCTCCGGAATGGCCTCGGCAGTGGTGGTTCACCAACCTACTACACCGGTCTCTCCTGCCGCATCTTCGGCTTCCGTGTCGGCCGGACCTTCTCACGAAGTTCGGAGGGCAGATGGTGCATCCCAACCTCTTGTCGTTGAGTTTGGCAGCATGGCTCCTGAACTAGTGCAGTATGGACATTTAAATCTTCCAGAGAGCTGCATGGCGATACTGAAAGAGGCAAAGAGACCATCTACGAGGGCTTCCTATGCATACAAATGGAAGAGATTCTGCATTTGGTGCGCCTCTAAAGATGCTGACCCTACATCCTGCAAGGAGGATGTCATACTTCCGTACTTGCTGCATTTGGCTCAATCTGGCCTTAATTTTCATTCTATTAAGGTTCACCTCGCAGCTTTAACTGCATATAGGAAATGCCCTTCACAAACTTCCTTTTTCCAAATCCCTTTCATCAAAGATTTTCTGGAAGGTTTGAGGAAGGTGTTTCCTCCCATTAGGCGTCCTTCGCCTCCGTGGGAGCTTAATTTGGTGCTGTCTAGATTGATGAAGGAGCCTTTTGAGCCTATTCATAAGGCTTCTTTACAGCATCTATCCTGGAAGGCAGCTTTCCTTGTAGCTATAACATCGGCTCACAGAGTGAGTGAGATCCAGGCTCTGTGTTGCCAAGAGCCCTATACTGTATTTCATGCATCTAAGGTAGTCATGAGGACTCACCCGAAGTTTCTCCCTAAGGTGATATCTGATTTCCATGTCAATCAAACGATCACCTTACCAACGTTTTTTCCACATCCTTCCTCTCCGGCGGAGAGGTCCCTTCATTCACTTGATGTGAGACGGGTATTAAAATTCTACTTAGATAAAACCAAAGAGATTCATAGATCGGATCAGTTATTTGTTAATTATGGATCGGTCAGGACTGGTCTTGCCACCTCTAAACAGTCCATTTCTAGGCAGATTTTGTTCTGTATCCAATTGTGTTACCAGAAAGCTAACAAGACTCTAGGGGGTAAGCCTAAGGCTCACTCTACCAGGGGCAAAGCGGCTACTACGTCTTTGCTACGTAATGTTTCCATTGCAGACATCTGTAGGGCTGCCACTTGGAAGTCCGTCCATACCTTTGCTAAGCATTACTGCTTGGACTCTGATGCCAGAGCAGATGCGCAGGTTGGGCAGGCTTTGCTGAGGAATTTATTTGCACAGTAGTGATTCTATACGTTTCTTCCACCGCTGGGTTTGGATTGTTTGGGATGGGCTTGCCAATCTATTCACAGATTATGACTATACACAGAGATCCCCTACTACAGAAAAAGTAGTTTCTTACCTGTAACTCCAGTTCTGTAGTGGGGGTATCTCGGTTATATTCATAAGCGACCCGCCCTCCTCCCCGGTGGATGAAACATCGACATCATTAATGCTACAGACCTAGCTTTATACACCTTCAAAAAGAACTGAAAGTAACTTGCCTTTGGCTGTGCATCATGGGATACCGAGGGTCTCTAGACGGTTCCTTAAAGGCACGGTATCCCTTTTCCAGACACATAATGGCAGCCTATGGAGCTTGTCTGTCCAACCCTTCCTCTCTATCATGACAAAGGAGTTTTGTGAAGGGTAGTTTCTCTTGGTGTGAAACTTATCTAAATGTGTACATTTAAACATTATTTGGCTATCTTTTTTGTCACTTCAGGATGAAGTGCTGGCCAGTGTAGCCTTGTTAATGTCAGGCTGCATTATTTGTCTTTGATTTTCTCTTAAGTGTCTATGCAGGACTGCAGAAGAGGACATCTTAAGAGACTATTTTGATTGCTCCGGGGTCCACGCACATGAGCGGGACTATTCACAGATTATGACTATAACAGAGATACCCCCACTACAGAACTGGAGTTACAGGTAAGAAACTACTCCATCCTGGCTGAAGACGGGAGAAACCCCGAAACCGGACCTAGGATGCTTGTTTCCAGTCCAGGGAGGACCTGGCTTGGCAGTTCGGACTGGACTGTTCCCATGAGGCACAGGTTCAAGACTGATTTGCATATGGCTGGGTTCAAACTGGAATGGCATGGTGAGCAAAAAAAACGATGGATTTAGGCCCAGATCTCTGTACTGGGGTGAATGTATGACATTGTTCTGCATTCTGTCCATCAACTGTTGTTTTTGCTTTTAAATAGGAAGGCTGACTTTAAATAGAGATTCAGAAGGAGAGCTAAAGAAAGATTAAAGATCCCGATGACAGATACAAATGTTAAATGTGGAACTGGGTAAGATGATGTGGGTAAAAGAACTTGTAAAGTGCCCCTACCATATCTAAGGAGCCAGTGTAGCCATCTTTCTGTTTTTCTTCAGCTATGTGTTTATTCAGTAGCTAAACACGCGCCTTGCTTTTCTTCTGTCATCTGATGGTGTTAATGTATGTGTTTCTATAAGCATTTGTTACAGAGAACCTACTGCTTCCTTTATTCTCTCATTCATGGGTGTTAGAACTTTTACTAATGTGAGATTGTGTTTTTCTTTGCAGTCGTGGAACTCTTTTGCTATTTGATTGTCTCTCCCACACGAGTTGCCAGGCCTTACTTACCTCACCCCCCCAGTGCAATACGTATGACGCATCTCATTTACAAGAAGCTCGCTTATCTCTATGTAAGCTTCTGTGTAACTCCCCTCCTGACAACAAGAATCGCGCCCTGTATTCTCCTGTGTGCTTAGACAGTCTGCAAGTGTGGTACGCTGCTGCGCTTGATCTAAACTGCACATGCGCCAACTGGGGGCGCGCCAAGCTGCTTGTGCTTCTTTCCAACCCTGGCTGGGATATGAATTTCTGTGATATCTGGTGTAGCTTTGTTTTAGGTCTACAATATTGGGTAATAAGTTATCTGATGATTACAGCAGGTTGCAGTCACCAAAGACTGTCTTGTTCCTTTGGGTGACTTAGCAAATCTACATAAACACTAGCATTTTCTTATATTGTTAGTTTTGATGCTGTTCACTGGATCAGCAACTCAGTTCTGCAATGGTTTTGTAAGCGTGTTTTTTGTTGTTGCAGTAAAGTAATGCACAATAACATTACTTTTTTTGTGGGGCAACAGGATTACAAAACACCTCTTTTACACAGTATAAACCAGGGGGCTCCAACCTTTTATATAGTAAGAGCTACTTATCTTCAAAGAAAATTATCCTGAGCTACTAATATTGTTAGTGTAGTAATAGTGGCCATATAAGATAAGATTACAGTAGCGGTCGCCCTATTCAAGATTACTATCCGTAATCACCTCAGTGCATCGGGTAGGGTGCCAGCAGTAATGTAAGTAAAAAAGGCTTTATCAATTTGAAATTCCTCTTCATGGTTAATACATAGCCATAGCTCCAATTCCCCTGGCACGAAGGTACTAATATTGGTAATAAGTCTCCCAACGCCACATGATTTATCACTCTAATTCCAGCTTTAAATGTATTTTGGACATTTATCCATTTTTCTCCAAACCCCAGCTTATGAGTTCTGAAAATACACACATTTTCGTCTCAAATACACACTCTCCATTTTAGTATATATATGTTACAAAGCAAAATCTTCTAATTCAATATGCTGGGCTGCACATAGGAGAGCTACTGCTTGGAGAAGCTTGGTATAAACTTTTTTGCATTCTCTGTTAGAAACATGACATTTTTCATTTATCACAAGTGTTGCTTTTTTTCTCTTTTTTTTGCATTGTGGGCAGATGTGGGAGCTTCACTTGTTGGCTTTTGGAGGAGGGGTGTGGATGGGGTCGGGGCCCGTGATGTACCAAGCATGCCATTGACCCTAATGCTAGAGAGAAAATGAACCCCTGCCCTCTTGGCTGGGTAGTGAAGAATGCCACCATATGTGTGCGGATTACCCTTCCACCCCTTGGAACAGTGCTACTGCACCTCCTGTGCTGAAGATAAGTGACCTGGGTCAGACAGACCTTATATTACCAATGAACCACTCGCCTGTCTGCCTTTTTCCTTTGTTTTTCAGTAATGTGTTCTTCCCTTATAGTCTCTCTAGCACCTGTTTTTTCTCCCCTTTTGTGATTCTGGTGTAATTACATATCCCCTCCACCCTCATGCCAGCCTGTGGTAGATCCCCCAACTACGAAAAACATCATTCAGTGCTTAATGTTTTAATAGTTAATTTTAATTTTATAAAGCACAAACAATTACCCGGAGGTGTCTTGGTGCTAAAGTGGGAGGACAGAGAGAATGAGATTAGATTTTAGTAAAAAGCCAAGTGGTTACTTTTTGTATTTCAGTCCATTATCATATACCTGAATGCCTTTCTTTGTACTTTATTTTGCCCTGTTGCCCTAGCCTTTCCTGCTCTTGTCTCTTATTCATTTGTGAATCAAGTGTGCCAGTGCTTTTTTTATGGCATGCTTCTGTAAAGAAGGCACGTGCTTCCTCTTAGTAGCACCGTTGTCATAATTCCTTCCCGGTGGACTGGCAGGTCTCCGGTGCTGATCCCAAGTGACTAGAATGGCAACTCTTACATCTTATCGTTCACTGCTAATGACTAGTTTCTGCTACACTAGTTCTGAGATGTTTGCAACTGCTACTCCCTTGGGCAGTAGGGCGTGCCAGGACTCAGGCACAGTGTGTCGAGTAAGAAAACAATGTTCTTCTGTACCCCTGCCTTCATATATCAACCGTACCTCCAGCTCCCGGCATCCTCCGTTTTCACTAAAGTAGCCGTGCACCCACCGCTGTACCTGGGTTTTAAGGTGAACATAGGAAATGTATCCGCAACAAGGCATGTAAAGTTAAAACAATTTCTTTACATTTGGAATACCCCAACAGTAATTGTTACAAAATTATACTGATTTGAATAGGGTATTCGTTTGGTGGAAGCGCCAAGATTTTCGCTGCGGGAGTCGATGGCGTTTCGGCCTGTAGATGTGTTAGGCCATCATCAGGACCAGGTTACGTGATATTTGATATGCATTGTAAACATTCATGGTTGGGCTCAATACGGTGGGGCACTCGATGTCCCAAGCAAACAGCTGAGCGAGTCAGGTGAGCAGCGACGAATCAATCAGTAGGCAGGAGAGCACCAAGGTGCTGCTCGAGGAGTCGGCAGTCAGGGGTCAGAGCGCTGTAAAGAAATTGTTTTAACTTCACATACCTTGTTGCGCCCACCGCAAACCGCTGTATATACATCACATGTGACTTGCGCAGTCACTCAGCCCTTCACGAGCACTTGTGCACAGTATCTTTATGGTTACATGTCATTTAATGTAACGCAGTGCTATCACCTCCTGTGCCTGTAAATATGAATATCAATATGTCCAACATGTTCTTTGATTGAAATACAAATCACCCGATCGTGGTGATCCACAAGGAGGGGAGACCCCGTGAGCGGGTCACATCCTATAGGCCTATCTCGCTCTTGAACGCGGAGCCCAAAATCCTCGCCAAGGTGCTGGCCAACCGGCTGGTCGGCGTGGTGGGCGACTTGGTCCACCAAGACCAGTCCGGCTTCATACCCCATCGCAACACGGCCCTTAATCTGAGACGCTTGCACGGGGTGCTCGCGCTGTTGTAAATTGAAACAACGATGTGATTAAGCATTTACTAAAGACATTAATTCCCCTGTTATAGATCGTGTTTTCTCTGTTATGTTGACCGAAGCTTGGACTCCATTTTGTATTGTCATGCCTCCACGTGTTCCCCACGAGAAGAGTCCAACCTCTGTGTTAGTTGCTCTTGTAATCTGCCCAGTAACAGTCTATAAATAGCTCCTTTGTCCATCTGGCGCATGCCCAGACTTGACCACATCTGTTATCAGTTAGCCTTGCTTGACCATGTTTTCGCGGGCTCAAGGAGTGCGTTAGCTCCGCCCACATATTGATTCAGTATCGAAAATGACCATAAATGGTAATGTTCTTCGTCTTCATGTTGTATCCACCCACTTATGAGCCCCTCTACTGTGTATAAAAGGGGACCATGTACGAATGTTCTTTGTGCTACTCTATGCAATACTGAAGAGTGTTGTGTGGATTGTAGGACCACCCTTAAGGGTTAATAAATGCTGTCTTTGTACTTTGCAGTTTCCGTGCCAACTTCCTTATAGATTCCATTACAGGAGAGCGAACCCTTGTGTCCTGCGGGCCTAGCTGGGGCCTGTATTCATCAATTGGCGCCCGTCACGTGGGGCTCATCGGCGACTCGGATGCTCGAAGGATTGGTCGCGACGAAGGTGAGGAATTGGGCCGGGGACGTGATCACTGCCAGCGGCGTCTTAGCCCTGGCTTCCCAAGGTTTTTCTTCCTTCCCTTCCGAGCTGACCGTCTGGGTGGCGCCGGTCCTCGACTGAGACCTCTTCTGTCGGTCTTGCCGTGAAAGCCGTTTGGGCGATTGTGGAGCTTGGCAGTTGGAATCTGGACTCTTGATTGGTAAGAACCGGTGTACGGTACTTGCTCCGAGTTTTTGAAGCCTGATCTGGCTATTTGAGTTTGATTTGTGATGACTAGTCATATTTTGGATTTGTCTTTGTGAATATATATGCGTTGCAACACATATAGGCAGGTAATGTGGAGAGATTTCTCCAGAGCTGTGTAACTTTGAACGGCGCAACGATTAAGTGCCATTTTTCTATAATATTGCATATTTTGCATTATTTCTGAGCATGCCTGCTTTCAGCGCACTCCGTAAGTGGTGCTGCTGTTTCAGAAACCGGTTGAACCTCGAGGAATCTGCTCCAGCTCCCCCAGAGGGGACTCCTAATAGGGATATGTACGTGAAGCATGGTCTTTCCTCCATAATGTACAGCACAGTATGGAGGAAATATACAAAGAAGGATCCTGAGTTGCGATGGCCTTTGTATGGATCGTTTGATATACGTAAGATTGAGTATGTGGAACAGTGTATGTGTAAGCGGCGTGCTCGTCAGGATATGTTTGAGTGTGTGCGGTTGTGGGTGAAGGAGGTGCGTGAGCGAGAGAAGCGTGAGAAAGCGCTGTTTGATAAAGAACAACGGAAGAATGATCATGTGCGAGCACAGGAAGCGAAGCGTCGGGAGGACAGAGAGCAGACGGACAGGCAAGAGAAGGAGCGTAGGCTACAAGTTTCGGGTCAATACGTTGTTCGGCAGCCACTTTATCCTGTCCTTAATAATCTCGATGATGATTTTTCTTTACTAGATCGCCCTCCGCCCCCATATGTCGGCGCATCTGCTCCGAGGCCGCAAGATTCTGTCCCGGGTACGGGTAAGGTAGATACGCGGTCCATGTTATCAGCCGACCAAATGGCTGAGCTTCGGCAAATTTCCTTCCGTGCACTTAACGGCAAGATATCTATAGAGGAATTATTTCATACTTGGGGGTCGTGGCAGGAGAGAGATAAATTGTATTTTCTGGGTCATTTCGCGGATGAAGTGATTGATGCTTTCCAGAAACGTTCTGGTGTTTTTGAACCCGACGAAGTATCATCGGATGCTAAAGCATTGCGTAATGGTGTTTTCTCTTTTTCTAAGGCTCCAGATACGGTTCGGCGGCTGTTCGCCTTGCGGGACGAGGTGCTGGTCTATAAAGAGAAAGCGCGCCAGCGAGCAGGGAAGGAGAAGCAGTCGGATTCGTGCACAGCAGAGGGCCACTTATCCACCTCCCAGTCAGATAAGGATGACGTAGTGCATGTTAAACCAATGCGAGAGGCGGCGCCTTTGTATGTTCCTCCTAAAGGAGCGGGGACTAGCTCGGACATTACCTCCGCCGATGCTAAGGGATATTTCGTGTATAATTGGGTTTACACTCCGTGGCATAGAGCTGATGTTATGGCATTGAAGAATGCGCTGCCTGACCCCCGCAAGAATCCAGCGGCCTTCTATGAAGAAGTTGAGGGGGCCTTGAATTCTTGCGTCATGACTTTAGCAGACATAGATTTGTTCTTTGGGCTTATTCTACCACCAGACATGTGGCGATCTGTGCGGAAGGTAGATGATGTAGCCACTTTTAAGGCTCGATGGTCTGAACTGGAGGATGAGGATAGGGAGAGGAAGCCTGCGCAGAAACCGCCCCAGAATATTTTAGATCTCCCTGCTGCTATTGTGGCTAAGTTGAAGACAATTATCCCCCCTAAAAAAATTGACTGGAATATGTTAGCTGCATGTAAACAGAAAGTTGATGAGTCAGTTGCGGACTTCTTTACGCGCTTTGAGGAGACGTTTCATGATTTTAGTGGACAGTCGCTTACTGACGATACGGGGCGCCACCTTTTTGCGGATAAATATGTAGCTAATCTGCTGCCGGCAGTTGCGGCCCGTCTGAAAGCGAGTGAAAGTTCTTGGTCCTCCGCTACGCCGACGGCCCTCCTGACTATCGCTCAGTATTATGAGCGTCAGGAACAAGAAGCAAAGGGCCAGGAGGAAAAGAAATCTAAAGATTTGAAAACAAAGGTGATGTTGGCGCAAGTCTATGGCCCGCCTCGACGGGGTAGTAGTAGAGGCAGGGGAGGATCTTATGGTCCTCCCACGGGCCGGTCTGATTTGAATAGGAATCAATGTGCGTATTGTAAGCAATCGGGTCATTGGGCTAGGGACTGCCCGGTGTTGCATGCATCGCGCCAGGGGCATACCCATGGTGGCCCGCGAGGTAGAGGGGGTTTCTCGAACTTTCGAGGGAATTCTAACGAACAGGCTCGTTTTGAGTCTGCGGGGCAGCACCGAGATAGATCAAATGTTTTCGATCGCCAGCATCAGTATCAAGCATCAGGAATTGACCGGTCGGGGTACCATGACTCTCAGCATGCATAGGATTGCGTTGGATGGGGGTTAGAATCAGTTGAGGTGCCGGTCGATCAGAAGGGCCCTTATGTATCGGCTGAGGTTCTGGGCTCTACTGATCAGTTCCTAGTGGATACTGGAGCGACACGTAGTGCGCTATCTAAGCAATTGGTTCCGGGGGCTCCCCCATCCGGCTTAATGGTCACATCGGTAGGGTTCGATGGTACACTCTCCCGAAGCCCTCTTTCACAGCCCCTCATGTTTAAGGTTGATTCTTTTTCTGCACCCTGTCCGTTTTTGCTTGCCCCGTACACACCGGACAATATTATGGGTCTTGATATGTTAAAGCACTGTAGGGCTACTATCCGCTGCTCCCCTGCTGGTGTGCGGGTAATATTGAATGACAATTACCCCCGATCTGAACGGATGTGTACGATGTCAGAGGATGCGCTGTTAGCTACCCTCCCTCATGCTTTGTGGGCAACTTCGGATACTGATGTGGGACAAATGGTGATTCCGCCGGTCCACATTAGCGTCCAGGAGGGGGCGGTGTTACCACGCCTCCCACAGTTCCGTATTTCCCAGGAGGGCGAGGAGGCTCTCATACAGATAGTGCAGGATTTGATAACGGTTGGGGTAGTCGAGGAAGTCCCCTCCAACATTTGTAACAGTCCGATTCTTCCCATACTGAGAAAGGATACGGATGCCAGAGTTTATCGGTTTATAATTGATTTGAGGGAAGTGAACAAGATCGTGATACCTCAATACCCAGTGGTTTCCGATATCACGACGTTGCTTACCTTGGTCCCGCCTACGGCGACCATGTTCTCAGTGATTGATTTGAAAAATGCCTTCTTTTCCATTCCCATTCACCCTGATAGCCGATATCTTTTTGGGTTTACACTGAATAATAGATCTTATCGTTTCTGTAGGATTCCCCAGGGCTATACAGAAAGCCCTAGCATTTACAGTCAGGCTTTGAAACGACAATTGGATTCCTTTGTTCTGCTCGAGGGGGTCGCCCTCATTCAATATGTTGATGACATCTTGCTGGCGGCTGACACCCTGGAGTTATGTGAAAAAAGTACGTTGTCCTTACTTTCCTTTCTAGCGTCCCGCAATCATAAGGTATCTAGGAAGAAATTGCAATTCTGTAGACCAAAGGTGACTTATCTGGGTCACCTTTTGTCTAAGGAGGGACGTGCACTCACACCGGATCGTATCCAAGTAATTTTGGATACACCGAGACCATCCACACAGAAGGATGTGCGTGCATTTTTGGGCCTTGTTTCTTTTTGTAGACAGTGGATATTGGGGTTCTCGCACATAGCTAAGCCGTTGTTAGCCCTCTTGACAAAGGACACGCCTATCCCAATCCCTTGGTCAGATGAGTGTGACACTGCCTTTCAGCAACTACGACAGGCCCTTTGTTCAGCACCAGTGTTAGGAACCCCTGATTATGCAAAACCCTTTTCGTTGTATGTGCATGAGAAAGATGGATGTGCATTGTCAGTTTTAGTGCAGATGCACGGTGATAAGCAGCGCCCATGCGCATATTTTTCGGCTGTACTTGATCCTGTCGCCCGAGCATTACCTGGTTGTTTTCGCTCGGTTGCGGCGACAGCTGTGTCAATACGCCAAAGCGAGGGAATTGTGTTATCTCATAAGCTGTTGGTATTAGTCCCCCATGCTGTTGATGCCCTGCTTAATCAAACAAAGACGCAGCATTTGACCAGTGCCCGTTTAACGGGATATGAGTTGACGCTTTTGGCTCCTCATATTACGTTGAAAAGGTGCGTAACGCTAAACCCGGCAACATTGCTGCCATACCCCGAAACCCAGCCAGAGGCGCGGAAAGCGCATGATTGTATTCTCGTGACTGAGGAACAAACAAAGGGTCGTATTGATCTCCAGGATACGCCCTTTCCAGATGTAGATGGAGAACTGTGGGTGGATGGATCCTGTCTGAAGCTACCAGATGGTACGGCTTCAGCAGCATATGCAATTACCACATTACAAACGATAGTGGAGACAGCACGCATACCACAGAAATCAGCTCAAGCAGCGGAACTGATAGCATTAACACGAGCATGTGAGCTCAGTACAGGATTATGTGTGAATGTTTATACAGATAGCCGCTATGCCTTCGGAGTAGCGCATGACTTCGGCCTACTCTGGAAGGAGAGAGGGTTTTTAACGTCACATGGGGTACAGATAATGCATGGAGAGTTAGTTCATAATCTTTTAACTGCATTGACATACCCAAAGAAAATTGCCATTGTTAAGTGTAGCGCCCATAGGAAAGTGGTTGATAAAGTTGGAGAAGGGAATGCGTTAGCGGATCGAGTAGCACGGGAGACTGCGATGCAGCCCGGTACTACTGCCATGTATGTAGTGAAGTCACAGGTGGAGAGATGGCATGATGCGAAGGAGGAAGTGCGAGAAATGCAAAGGACCGCTTCTGACAAAGAGCGGGAACAATGGGCTAGCGAGGGAGAACTGGATGACGAGGGTTGCTGGAGAAATAAGCAGATGGATAGATGGAAATTACCCACGGCCTTTGTACAACCTATGGTTCAGATGGCACATGGGCTAGCACATGTTGGAGCTTCCGCAATTGTGAAATTGCTTACCCAAGTCTGGGAGCATCCAGAGATTGCTAGCACGGCAAAGAGGGTGGTGCAGACCTGTATGATCTGCCTGAGGTACAACCCAGGAAAGGGGACTCGAACTCCAGCAGGAGGGTTTGTGACACCCACTGCACCCTTTGAGGTTCTGCAGATGGATTACATCCAGCTTGAGCGCTGTAATAATCTGAAGTATGTTCTAGTAGTGGTCTGCGCTTTCAGCAAATGGGTTGAAGCGTACCCTACGAAAGACAATACTGCAATGACTACTGCGAAGCTGCTGCTAAAGGAGTTTTTCCCCCGATATGGCGTTTGTAGACTTCTGTGGAGTGATAATGGCCCTCACTTTGTAGCGGATGTTATAAAGTATGTCTTGAAGGGTCTAGGCATCACTCAGAAGTTCCACGCCGTGTTTCACCCTCAGTCTGCAGGCCTAGTTGAGAAGTATAATGGTACACTGAAGCTTAAGATCGCCAAAATTCAAGCTTCGACGTCTTTGACTTGGCCAGACGCTCTGCCACTGGCGTTATTGTCAATTAGATCAGTACCGCACTCTCGAACTGGCCTTACGCCGTACGAGATTGTCTTTGGACGCCCAATGAATATTTGGGGTCCACCAAGACCTAAGGCTGTGTATGATGTACCTTGTGTAATGATGAGCGATTATCTGGCACAGTTAACGGATAACTTGGTTTCTATCCATCAACAGGTCCGAGAGGCGCTCCCTGATCGGTCTACCGGCGAAGGACATGGTCTCCGGCCTGGTGACCATGTCATGGTGAAAGTCTTTGACAGAACGAACAGTTTGGAGCCGAGATGGGTGGGCCCTGAGCAGGTCCTCCTCGCAACGAGGACGGCTGTGCGAGTCTCCAACCGAAAGAATTGGATCCACTCTCTGCACTGCAGGAAGGTGCCGCCCGGACTGGTGGAACCTGCCGTGCTGACCGATCAACGAGAAATTTTGGCTGCAGAGACAGGCCGTGCTGCGGAGCCAAACGCCATTAAGGAGCTCTTTCCGGACCACGCGACTCCTGGAGGAAGGCGATATCATCTTCGACCAAGGAAGTGAGTTTCCAGTAGCGGGACATACTGTCAGAACGGCCCTTGGGTTAGTGAAACGGAGAGCCGATGAGGCAAGGGGGGGGGATCAGCCCTGCATTAGTGTAGCGACACCCGTCTTGGCCCGCTGGTGAAGAAATCAACCGCTGCCCAAGGGGAAGAGTTCTGACAGACTTTTAGTTTCAGGAAGATATTGGGTTTTATTTTTACCTTGATATGGAGAAAAAGAAAATCCTTTGTGCATTAGGGTTCATGTTGACAGTAGCCATTGTTGGGATAACCACATGGTTCGTGGAGGATGTAACTCCCGCTCGGAAGATTCTTGTGTTGACAACTCCGGTGCCTGAGGAGCACTACTTTTATACATTACCGTATCAAGAGTTGAAGCATCGACAATCTTACTTGAATAACACTTTCATCCAGATGCTGCATCATACCCACATTGCTACGAATGCTACGAACTGTTGGATATGTGGGATGATGCCAGCGCATCAGAAGAAAGGAGGAACGCCATTTATACCCCTTCCTTTCTCTCATAATGGCTCTTGTAGAGCATGGTATACTTTGCTTTTTGCCACTCGGAAACCGACAGTGGGACGATTGCTTTTTAGACTCAATAAAGAATGCCATCAAGACAAGAATGGGTATCCACAAGCGAATGGGACAATTTGGGAGTGGGAAGAGTACCGACCAGACAATGAATCCATTCCCTACATCTTTACGAACACAAGAGACACTGTGGGAAAAGATAAGTTTGTGATTCAAGTAGCACAAGCTCAAGCGGACCTGTGTGTCCAGAGTGTGGGTTTCATCCCTGTTGGTGTTAGTGATTGCATTACTGTTTTGAATATTGATGGGTTGAACAATAGTACCTTCTTAGCCTCCCATAATACGTACTTTGTGTGTGGAAATAAAGGTTATTACCGCCTGCCGGCTGGGTGGTCTGGGGTATGTTATGTATCATTTCTATTACCTCCTGTATTCTTAGCTCCTGCATCTTATCATAAGGATTTGAAATTATTGAATAATGTGACTGTAAATAGGTATAAACGTACTTTATCAATTGATGATATAGATCAGACTGACACCAGTCTGCAACAGTATATTGATTTTAACTTAGGACTGTTTTTCTTTGTTGGAGCTGCCCTGAACAGTAGGAAGATCCGAAGATTAACAAGAGTGGTAGAAGCTGTGACAAATCAGACTGCTGCTGCTCTTGGGAATCTTACGGAGGAATTGCAGATCACAAGAATTGTTGCATTGCAGAATCGTATGGTATTAGACGTTATGCTAGCTGATAGAGGAGGAGCATGTAAAATTATTGGAAGTAGCTGTTGTGTGTTTATCCCTGATCATACGCCATCAGTTTATAATGCCATCAATAAACTGCATAAAATTGCAGCTGAGATCCATACAGAAAACGGCACTTGGTCTTTTTCTGGATGGTTTTGGGCGTTAATTACTGCCTGGGGATGGAAGGTTCTAACTGGTCTCTGTATTATTGTAGCGGTTCTGTTCTCATGCTGTATTTGTATTCAATGTGGTCCCTTACTCGGCTCATTATGTGTATCATTCTGTATCCCTGATAAGAAAGCTATTGCTGATGTTGCCCACCAAAAACGTTTAGCTAAAGAAGTTGAAGGAATGATGACAATTGACATATATGATGATTATCCTAACAAGCCGGATGTCTTCAGTAAATGCTGAAAGGGTCGTCTGTTGTAAATTGAAACAACGATGTGATTAAGCATTTACTAAAGACATTAATTCCCCTGTTATAGATCGTGTTTTCTCTGTTATGTTGACCGAAGCTTGGACTCCATTTTGTATTGTCATGCCTCCACGTGTTCCCCACGAGAAGAGTCCAACCTCTGTGTTAGTTGCTCTTGTAATCTGCCCAGTAACAGTCTATAAATAGCTCCTTTGTCCATCTGGCGCATGCCCAGACTTGACCACATCTGTTATCAGTTAGCCTTGCTTGACCATGTTTTCGCGGGCTCAAGGAGTGCGTTAGCTCCGCCCACATATTGATTCAGTATCGAAAATGACCATAAATGGTAATGTTCTTCGTCTTCATGTTGTATCCACCCACTTATGAGCCCCTCTACTGTGTATAAAAGGGGACCATGTACGAATGTTCTTTGTGCTACTCTATGCAATACTGAAGAGTGTTGTGTGGATTGTAGGACCACCCTTAAGGGTTAATAAATGCTGTCTTTGTACTTTGCAGTTTCCGTGCCAACTTCCTTATAGATTCCATTACAGGAGAGCGAACCCTTGTGTCCTGCGGGCCTAGCTGGGGCCTGTATTCATCAGCGCGTGTCCCGTTCGTGCGGGAACCGGCCATCTTGGCGTCCTTGGACGCCACCATGGCGTTTGATACGCTCGAGTGGCCATACATTTGGGCGATGCTGGCGAAGTTTGGCTTCGGACCGGGCTTCATCAGCTGGGTCAAGTTGTTGTATTCCGGCCTATTGGCGCAGGTGGTGGTGAATGGACGAGTTTCGGCCCCATTCGCACTGGGACGGGGCACGCGACAGGGTTGTCCCCTGTCGCCTCTCCTGTTTGCACTGGCCCTGGAGCCCCTGGCGGAGTGGCTGCGGTGGCACCCTTCCATCCGTGGTCTCCGCTGGACCCCCGAGCATGAGGACCGTGTGTCCCTCTACGCTGATGATATCCTTCTATATCTCGCCTCCCCGCGTAAATCACTGATCGTCCTAGTTGATGTTTTGCGCTCATTCGGTCGCAACTCAGGCCTCGTCATCAACTGGGCGAAATCCTGTGTATATGTGCTTGCCGGGGAGGCTCCGGTCCTACCACGGGACTGTCCGATCCAGATTGCCTCCCAGGGGTTTCGGTACCTGGGTATATATATTACTCTGGACCCGGAGGCCCGCTACGAGCGGAATTTGCTGCCCCCCCTCCAGCGCTTGAGGGAGGACGTGGTGCGTTGGCGGCGTCTGCCGCTTTCGCCGCTCGGCCGAGCGGCCTTGTTTAAGATGATGTCGTTGCCGCGCTTTCTGTACGCTCTCCAGAACACTATGGATTTGGTCCCGGCGCGCTACTTCCGGGAGGTGGAGAGTTTGCAGCGTCGCCTGTTCTGGGACGGGAGGCCACGTATTGCCTTGGCTAAATTGACGCTCCCGTGGTACGATGGGGGGGTCGCCCTCCCGGATATTAAACGGTATTACTGGGCCTCCCAGCTAGCTGCGATTAATCATGGCCTTTACGGGCCCGCCCTGAACCCGGTATTTGAAATGGACAAGATGCTCCTGCCCGGTGGCGACTACAATCGAGCGCTCTACTCTGGCGCGCCGGACCCTCGCCTGACGGGACCGACGCGTGTCATGGTGCGTGTATGGCACGCGGCTAACGCAGCTATGGGGTGGAAGGACCGTTTGACCCGGGCGTCACCGCTATATGCGTCGGCGAGGTTGGGCTCCCTGTGGACCTCGAAGGGCTTCGAGAAGTGGGACACGATCGGCATCAGCACAGTGGGAGATCTCTGGACGAGGGGGGGATTCAAAACTTTCGAGACGCTGCAGACGGAGTTTCAGTTGCAAGGCAGTGAGTACTTCCGGTACTTACAAGTCCGCCACGCGCTGGGCTCTGTCTTCCCGGATGTCGCGTCCATTCCGGAGTCTTCCCCCCTGGAGGACAGAGTGCTGGATGGCCATGTCCCAGACAGCACGATCTCCCTTATATATAAAAAACTGATCAACGACCGATCGGGCCTGCTGACTGGCCTCCGCGAGGCCTGGGTTGCCGATGGGCTGGAGTTGGACGACGAGGACTGGATGTCCGCGGTGGCCTCTCCGAAGGAGGTGGCCATCCCGGCTCGCCTTCGCTTCGTCCAGCTTAAGATCCTCCACCGGGTTTACGTGACGGGGCCAAGGCTTCTACGTATGGGCTTTGCTGAGGATGGACTGTGTAAGCGTGGCTGTGGTGCTTTGGCAACTTTCTTGCATATTCTGTGGGAATGCCCAAAGGTGGAGCGATTCTGGCGTGGTGTGCACGAGGTCCTGCGAGTGGTTACGCGTGTCGTGCTGTTGCCTGAAGCGAGGAGATGCTTGCTGAATGTGTGGGAGCCAACTGACTACTCGGTTCCGCAGACGCGGTGGGTGACTCTGGGATACATGATAGCTAAGCGTGACATTGCTCAATTGTGGGGATCCCAGAGGCCTCCGGCAGTGTCGGCCTGGAAAGAACACATGGACTGGTGTATGTTTCGTGAAAAGGTGGTGTATGTTGCGAGGGGTAAGCCTGGGGCGTGGGTGAAAATCTGGGGCCCCTGGAACGCCTATCGCGGGGGTATTTGCGAGCCGCCGCTGCTGCCGGCTGCCTCACCAGCCCCGTCCCCCTAGCCGGCCCCCTCCCCCAGCCATGGGCACGTGGTTCCCCAGTCCCTGATCTGTTCTCATTCCCCTCTTCAGAGTTTGGCGATTGGTTGGGGTCCCCCACTTAAGGAGCGCGTGCTGTCACTTGGGATTGCGGGTTGCCTTGCGGGTGTGGTTGTTTTTGTGTTGTTGTGTTTCGACAAAAGGAAACTGTATTGTGGGTTTGGAGTTATGTGGCCTGCACTACTGATATCTCCTGATTTACCCTTTTTGCACCGCCAAGAGATTTTTCTGTATGTATGTCATATGCTTCTGCCACTCTAGCGGCCGGCCAGACGGTTGTAGGCCCATACTTGTAACTATTTGAGATTGCAATAAACGGTTTCGAAAAAAAAAAAAAAAAAAAAAAAAAAAGAAATACAAATCACCTTCATAAGAATAATGTCTCCCTGGCTTTCTCCTCCTTCGGGTTCAATCCAATGCAATTAACTGTGCCACATGTATTCGAGAATGCTAGGTACGAACGCTTGCATGTTGAAAAGAAATGTTGGAGGAATAAGAGGCCTGGGGAGCATTTGCGAGGATGCAGGTGACAGAGGGTGTAGGCAGTGTCCCTAAAAGCAAACAGTGGTTTTTGTGTGGTTTGTGGTCTTGTGCCTTAGTTTGCAAAGCCTCTTCGCGGCCAAGCTCTGTGCTCAGAACCTGTTGAAAATTGCTGAAGGCAAGTACATCAGTTGCACAGTCATGGCGGCTGGGGAAGTACCTAGCTGCGGGCCAAACAATGTGCCGTATCCAACTGTACATGGCCGAAGGGTATTATGGAGACTGGACGCATGGTGGTTGGTCGCTTCCATCTGCTAGGACGTACAGACAAGAGTGCGCAGGCTCTGGCCTTAGGCCAAGGTCTTTCTTCCAGTCACTTGTACTTGCAGGTTTCAATGCCTGGCCAAAGGCCATGCACAGCAGCGGCTGCATGCACAGACAAGCCCGGGTCCATCCTCTGCTGTGCACAGATGAAGGCTGAGGGTCTAGTCGCACGCCATACATGCACAGACAAGCCCGGGTCCATCTTCTGCTGTGCACAGATGAAGACTGAGGGTCTAGTCGCACGCCATACATCGATGCCTCGTGTCCAGAAGGTAGGATGCCCAGGAGGGTAGGCGTAGGGCTAGCCAGACGCCTGCCCCTTTGTTCAACCCGTGCTGCACACTGCCAAAGGCAATGTGAAGCAGGGGCTATGGACGCACCCGCGGTGTCCCTCCATTCAACCTCTAATGTTCCTTTTAAAACTAAAAACCCGCATACATTTACTGGAAAAACTCAGTTGAAGGGGTCTGATAATTCCGAATTTATGTTATTGCTACACAGAGCATAACTCACACCCATACACTGCCAATGACTGCAAGTAAGGTTATGTCTTCTTGGTCTTAAGAGTAATTGTAACAATTGAAGCTATAGGCAAATGTTACTGTCTGAGCTAATCCTGCAAATGGAAATAGAAGTACATGCCAACATGGGAATCATGTATTCAGTCGATGGAGACCCTAGTGTGTGTTTGCCAGCCACGTAGGACCTGGTTTAGAGTTTAAAGGAATCCGAAAGTTCTCCAATGTCTGTATGAAAATTACAACACGGCGGAGAACCACAACTTACACATTTCAGGGGTTTTAGATTTTGCTTTGGAATTAATACTGTGTTTTTCAGTACAATTCTTAAATGTTTCCCATGGAAACGATACTGTGTTTCTACTTACTGAGCAAGACCTTTTTAAAACTATATATTTAAAATAATATTGGCATAAATATAGGTGTACTCTCATTCAAATGGTTAATATTTCCTCATACAATGACCTCCCCGAGACTCGGCCTCCCTCTGGGTGCATATATTGTCTCTCCAGGAGGGAGGGCGAAGAGTTCAGATTAATAGAGTGTGGTTTGGCAGGGGCACAGGAAAGATGTTTGCGGTAGGAAAACAATATAAAATCCTTATCTATAAAGCTCCTCAAGAATGTACTCACTCTATGTAAATATGTGCAATAGAGGAGAATTTGCAAGTTGGAACAGTGACTAGATAAATAATGGTGATAAAAAATACTATTCGGTAACCTGGTAGGTATCCATACCTGTTAATTGACTTTAAATTAATGCATTCATAAGTACTCAAAAGGTAATCATGTTTGATGCATCAAGGTGAAATCGTTGTATATGTCTATGTTATAGACATTGCAAATACTTCAGGACCCGAATTATCTATTATCAATCTATGCAGGAAAAGCATTTGACCCTGTAAACTCAAATTATTTGTGGGATTTTCTGATGAAGCGAATTTTGACAATGAATGTATCGCATCTGTCTATGCACGGTACTCCTATGTACCTGCTCCAGTCGAGAATGATAAACAAGGAACCTTTGATTTTTGTTTTTTTCCATTTATCTTTTGTTTTTATCATATCATTTTCCTTGTACTTGCATTAACAGTAGCATTAGCAGTAAGGCAAAGGTTATCCAGGCACCCAGCAATGCAAGTCCCAAGAAAAGCAAAAAGGAAACGTACAGGAGTACTGCAGCATAACCGGATGACCTCTCACACTTGAAGGAGAAATCATGTGATCACAGTAGAACAGTCAAATAGCCCAACATAACTAGCTCCTGCTGCATGCTCCTCCAGCACGTACCACCCATATCTGACAAACATTTATGTGTGTAGCCGCTCGCCAACACCAGCACCATGTATCCCCCTGACCTCCGCTCCCACGTACGCACAACCTGCACCCCCAGGCGACCGACTCACCGTCAGGCCAGCAATCCTGCCTCCCCTCTAGTCGTAATCTGGTTCGGGTTTAAGGACCCCTGTTAAGCATCTGCTGCATTAGCTGCTTTGACCTCCTAGTCACCACTCCAGTATGAAGGAGGCAGTGTGAGGGGTCCTGTGGTCTCGCCAAAAGGCAACAGTCATCGGGCATGCCCACACCATATGGAAAAAATCTGCATGTTCAGCTTGAGACAATTCTCAATCATACAGGCAGCAATTGCTGTCATTCCAGCAGAAACATTTTCTTTTGCTATGGTCAGATCTGTATCAAAGGAGATTAAGAGCTGTGTATCGTCTGCGTGCTATATTATTATAAAGCTGTCTTGGCTAGAGGTGCAACATATGTTCAACAACACGGGGCTGAGGCAGGAGCCCTTGGGATCCAACAACACGGGGCTGAGGCAGGAGCCCTTGGGAACCCCTTAGTCCAACACCTAAGTGCGAAACTTGAATGAACCTAAGGTTATTGTCTGGTTTCTATCTGACAGAAAGTGGCCATGCCAGTGTAGCGCTGTCCCGCATATACCCATCTCCTGCAGTCTACTGAGTAGCCTAGGATGAGACACAGCATCAAATGCTGCAGACAAGTCCAGCAGCACCAGCATGGATGATAGGTTAGTGTCTAGTGACCATCTGATATGGCCAATGATTGCTATTAGAGCTGTCTCGGTGCTGTTTGATGGTCTGAACCCCAATTGGGATGGGTCCAGACACTTGTTAATCGCTAGAAACTCTGTGAGTTGTTTATTTATTAGCCCTCCAAAAACGTGCCCAAAAGAGGAAGCAGCGAGATTGTACGGTAGTTGGAAAGGTTGACCTTTTTTTGAATCGGCATGACCTGTGACGCCTTTCAAGTTGCTGCAATTTTCTAGGTACAAGTTGTCACTAAAATTTCCACATAATTATAACATCACTTTACCTGTTCTTTTTTTCAGTGAGTATGTGTGTGTATATTCTAGTAAAATATATGATATATAATATAAGAATTTATTGCACAAAATCCAGTGGTATACAACCCTTATTTCACAGGGAACAAGGCAATGTGCGAAATATTTTTTGGTTCCCTGTGAAATATGGGTTTGATCCTCATAATGAAAAGTCCCCCACACTGCTCAGCAGAGCTTTACCATTGTCGGGCCACTAGGATTATGTTGGCAAGTTATCCTAAGTAAGGCACCACGGTTATCTATATTGGGCGTCAAAACAGGCAAATGATGTGGCTCATAATCTAGCCGTATTATTTTTATCCCTTTGAGCAAGAAGCAATTTTTTAAATGAAATTTAAAATAATGTATAATATGTAAATTAATAATTATGTGGTAAAGGCAGCAGCCACAGAATCGCATAAACCTACTGGCCTCCACCATTTTCTGTTGTATCAACAATTTATCTATAAAAGGTAAACGTAGGCATTTTAATTCTCCTCGGTGCTCATTGTTAGCTGCGCTTTGAAGAAAACTTGTTCAAGTGGAATCCCCCCAAATAAACATGTACTATAAGGTACCCCAAATGGTTAACCTATAATATGATCTATTTCAATCTTGGGGTTCTGGTGACATTCTGCCTTGTGGTTGATGAGTTACCGGAACCCCTTCAATGGCAATTTTGTATTATATTTTGTGTGTGTGTGTGTGTGTGTGTGTGTGTGTGTGTGTGTGTGTGTGTGTGTGTCTGTCTGTCTGTCTGTCTGTCTGTCTGTCTGTCTGTCTGTCTGTCTGTCTGTCTGTCTGTCTGTCTGTCTGTCTGTCTGTCTGTCTGTCTGTCTGTCTGTCTGTCTGTCTGTCTGTCTGTCTGTCTGTCTGTCTGTCTGTCTGTCTGTCTGTCTGGCTGTCTGGCTGGCTGGCTGGCTGGCTGGCTGTCTGGCTGTCTGGCTGGCTGGCTGTCTAGCTGTCTAGCTGTCTAGCTGTCTAGCTGTCTAGCTGTCTAGCTGTCTAGCTGTCTGTCTGTCTAGCTGTCTAGCTGTCTGTCTGTCTAGCTGTCTGTCTGTCTAGCTGTCTGTCTGTCTGTCTAGCTGTCTGTCTGTCTGTCTAGCTGTCTGTCTGTCTAGCTGTCTGTCTGTCTAGCTGTCTAGCTGTATTCATGACATTATGGCGGTTTGCGCAAAATAGTGTGCCACCTTCCAGGTCTGTTCTTATCATCGTTAACCCTGCAGAATTGACACAGGCTAGTGAGTGGTAGCAGTTGACTGGTGGGATGGTAGTGGCTGTATTTTGTGCACTATGTTGCTTTTTCATGTAGATTACCTTAGTACTAAAAGCCCATTGCAGAAGACCAATAAAGTAATTGTTTGTTTCTGTGCATGTTATAAAGGCATACTGCATACCATGCTTGAGCGTGTGCTACTGAAGGCAGATCAAAAATTAGCTTTGATTTTGTGTTAAGTAAAATGGCCATTTACACCTACATGAGGAATATCTTACCATTATGTAAATATAGGTAGGATGCATCTTAAAATACATTTGTTTGATGTTATTGAGTTGAAATGTAATGTGATGTCATGTGTTTGCCAAGCCAAACCTGTCTCTGGATACGTTTTTGACAATGCCCTGTTCTAGGGCAAGGGTGGGATAAGATCACATGTGTTTATAAAGCGCAAGTTCACCCGTAGGCATCGCGGCGCTGAATAACAGATATTTATTGTTACTCAACTCGATGGTACTCATTTTATCGACCTCAGATGGATGAAAGGCTGAGTGGACCCGCTGGGATTTGAACCTGTGACCATGTGCTCGAACACAGCTGCAGTGGGTGCATTTGTCCACTGAGCCACCGGACCCAGCTCACACCTGTTGCATAGGAGGATACTTGTTTTATTGTAGTATGCTCATAATGTTTATTACAAAATATTTCATAGTGTTGAATGCTGCAGCTTTTGCTTCTGGCCCAATTTGCTTGACACAGAATGGCATATTTTACGACTGAGCAGGGGATTTATGTTGATTTCATACTGAGAGAGGAGCTAAATTATGCATTGGATATGAACCCTGCAGTACTGGGAGATTAAGGATTGTTGTTCATTCATTATTAATAGGATCTCTGATGAAGTCCAATTTGTTGGATGAAACGCATTGGCTTGGGTTGACAATCTTTTTCTGAAGAATAGAAACTTTGTGCTTAACAGGCACTGGCTCAAGTAATCTGAATGGACTGAATGAAGAATGGATTTGGATTGGGATATATATCGGACCTTCCCCTTTTTTGATGTTTGTCATTTTTCGGACATTCTAATACTTTTTGAGTGCTCCTCTTTGCAGTGTGTCTGTCTTGGTGTCATAAAGAGGGTCTTGTGGCAGTGGGGGCTGTAAGAGCTGTAGCACATTTTATCACTGACTATATAGGTGGACTTCCACAGGTACGGTATATTGGTGTCATTACTGCCCCTGGTTGTATTTTGATGCTGCGTTGGTTTCTTTTTATTCTCTGCTTCTTGCTGGGTTCATGAGCTATACGTGCTCTGCTGAAGAGAGGTGTGTTAGTGTGCATGAACTGTTGCCACTCAGCAGGCTGGCCTATGGCCAGGACATCTCCAGTCACTCAACACTTAAAGGCTGTGTTTTCAGCAAGACCTACATCCTTCTTAAATGTTATTGTTGCTTTGCTGTAAAAGAGAAATTATATTACACATAAATGCATGACATTGCTGCTAGTAGAGATGTGCCAGTTTCATGTACATTACATCACTTTCTTGCTCACTGTGCCACTACACTACAGGCAGGGACAAACCATATGCAAATTAGTCTTATGCCCACCCCAAAAAAAGGGACAGTAAAGTCCGAACAGCTAGGTCATAACTTTCTCTGTGGAAGAAGACCTTCAACTACATATTTGTACTTCAGTCTTTTTTGGTCTTATCAGTGAAGTTCAGCTAGGGCTACAGGACCTATCTATGGCAACTGAATTCTCCCAGTTAGCGGAGTATCTTTCTAATTTGGTATATTTACTTGATTCGATACTTTTAATAATCTTTGTAATTCTACAATAAAATCAAGCATTTATTTCAAGAACCGTAAACTTCTGCTGGTCACAGAGCTAAATTTATATTAATCACCAGGGCCTCGACTCATTAAGTACTAGTTAAACCAGTAAATGTGGACTCAGATCAATTACTCAAAATTAACAGAAGCTAAAATCTTAAATGAATCACTCACTACAGTAAGTTTTACGTTTAATATTGATACATTCATGAGTCTGGTACAATTTTTAGTCATGTTCATAGAATATACCCATGTCTAGCTAAAAAAAAGATATATCCTTAATATAGTACTGCAAACCCTTCTTCACACTACAAGTATCCGCTATAAAGTCACATACTCATTAGCCGTAATGTCTACTGAGGGATCTCCTATCCTATAATTATAAATAAATGTGTTCCCCAGCATCTGTTATTCCAGGGCACATCCTGTTTGCCAGAGAAATTACATAGGATTTCAGTTTAAATATAGAGACAGAATGTGCCAGAAACTAGCTACTCTAAATTCCATGACCTGTTTCATATTTTATCACAGAGGGGACTTTCTAGCTATATTCTTAATAATGTTCTTGCAGCGTGTTTAAAGAATGTTGCCTTAGCATGTACTTGAGAAGTTATTCCCATTTGCTAGACTTCTCAACTGGTG
Source organism: Triturus cristatus (assembly GCF_964204655.1). Classification (NCBI taxonomy): domain Eukaryota; kingdom Metazoa; phylum Chordata; class Amphibia; order Caudata; family Salamandridae; genus Triturus; species Triturus cristatus. The sequence goes on along the minus strand of NC_140582.1, from coordinate 1,088,205,497 downwards.
CATCCATCCTTGTACTCAGACTGTACATCCAGGTTGATAGATCCAGTAGCTCTCTTAACTGCCATTTTGCCCAGTTTACTATGTATGAAGGTCTGTGGTGTTGATTTTACACTGAACTTTATCAGAGTGTGTATTAAAAGCATCAGTTCTTTGCAGGGTATGGCTAATGTGAGGAAACGGGGTGTATTATATGGTGTGGTTGTGCCACCTCACCGTGCAATATACTCACCAACCCCTTTAGGACCTTTGGGCTTTGTCTGCCAAACCCTCAGCTCAATCCTGGGTAGCTTGTGCACTGAGAGGAACAAAAAACAATTAAAGAAGAAATGGACACAACACTCAAGAAATCAGACACCAATTTATAAAAGAATTTAGACACTGGAATGTAAAAGATCCACTGGAGGGTTACAGAAATATAGATTTTACAAGCAATAATAATTCAAAGCAATTTAACTCAACCTCAAACAAGCCTTGGTAAAGTCAACGAATTGCACACTTAAAAAGTTTTTCAAGGAAAACTTAGAAAAGTGTCAACGCGTTTGGTTAGAAGTACTTGGGGTGACCAACTCCTGTAGGGAGCTAGTCAAGGGATCCAGCAAGGTCCTCCAGAGCGGTTACTTTCGGAGAAGTAGCAGTCATTGAGCAGTTCCAGGTGCTTTATCCATTCTGCAATGGATCCCTATGGAGTGGTCCTGATGCAAGTGTTGAAGGATGCAGAAAATGCTATAAGGATGCTGCGGATGCAACGTGGTCGTTGGAGGTCATCCTGCATAGATTCCTTGGTCCACGAAGATGGTGATGGGGTACTGGTTGCAGGGTCTCTGGTCTAGCCGAAGTCTGGATGCCACTGGACTACCAGCCTCCAGTTTCTAGGTCACAGGCTAATCCTTCCTGATTTGATAACTCACCTTCTGAGGGTCCCTGCAACACTCCAACAGCACTCCTGGGCTCAGTGGTCTCAGGTGCAACTCTGTGTGTCTGGTCTTGGTCTTCGGTGCTGCACGGTGCGGTAGTAGAAGATTAAAGACTTTGGACTACCATCTTGCCCCAGCAGGCTTCTTCAGCTTTTGTGTCGCTGTGCTGCAAACAGGAGGCCAGTCAGCTGGCCCTTGGAGTTATCTTGGCTTGACTGGCCCTGGAGACCCCTTTTCCTTGAGCAGGACACACCAGGCACAGTCCTTATCTTTGCCAGCAAGCAGGTGCAGCTCTCGTCGGTGTAGCCTCTCTTTGCTGGTCCCTCGGTGCAGCAGGGTAGTCCTCCTTTGGTCCTTCTTCCAAGTTAGTAGAGATCTGAGATCTAAGTATGAGCGGTGCCTTCTGTATGCTTGGAAAGTGCCCTCAAGTCAGGATGCAGTTTTTAGTCAATGGGCTGACAGGTACCCTCCCAAAATGGTGACTTCTTCCTGTGGAGTGTAGCCTCTTGGCTATCCCAGGATGCACCATTCTGCCTACTCCCAAGACGGTGAGACCTCTTTTTTAGTGTCCAGACCTCACTATCCCCCCCATGGTGTGGCTACACGCCCTTGAGGGAACTGGTTTGGCAACTGGTTACTTCTGTATGCGTCCTGTGTCAGGCAGTCTACCTCAATAAGGAGGGCAGAAAGTATTCTCATGGGGCTGACTCCCTGGTTTAAAGGCATCAAAGTGGCAGCTTTGCTAAGGCTACAGACTGCAACAAGTTACATTAATTTCGACTTGAGATACAAGTCTGGCTTAATGTAACAAATTGTCTGATACCTTAGTGCGCATACTTCGGTCACACCATTCAGGGGTTAGAACAGCTGAGGTGTCAGCGTGTAACCCTGTACTCGCCAATTGGGTGACCAAGTCTTTCCACAGTAAAACAGCTGTTTTGTGTGCTTCACTGTCAGGACTTGCAAAGTACATGTTCTGCCCGGGTCATATTGTTGTGCTTTACCAGTAAGGGGCAGCTTGGATCCTATGGCCCACTGAGATACAGGATCCGCATCTGGCATAACCACTGCACATACGGGATCACAATGAGAAAAAATGTAGGTCTAATGTTCACTGTGACGTTCGACTTAAGCTGCATATGGGTGTTCCCAGTAAGGTGGCCATTGCTCTCTCTGGTCTGCAGAGGGCAAGGTTTGGATGGGAATGTAGTCTGAACACCTTAATGACCCACTGGCAGGCAACTCATACTCCAGTCTCTGGGTTGGGGTGGTAAACCCCTGGGGACGCAGCTCAGACTACCTCCCTCTCCTTTGAGACAGGACGCTAGCCCGCTTGCCCCCCCACTACTCTGGGACCTACCGGTTCCACTTAGCCTCTCTTCCCTCTCTAGGACCTTTTCAGGCACTTGGACCCATCACCAAGGGTCCGGCTCTTGTGCCAGCTCCCGGGAATCAAAGAGCCCGCACCCTAACACGGGTTGGTGCAATCCTGGAAGATAATTACTGAGCCTAGGCTCCCTAGGGGTAAGGTTGAGCACCCCCTTCAAATCATTTACCATGCTCACCAACACCCAGTCAACCAGTGCACGCTTGTACTCATCCACACTTGCCACTGGCTGTACGCTGCCACCATTCAAACTGGACTCTGCCTTTTTAACCTTAAAGTCTGGTTCCCTCATGCTTAACCCATGAGCTAAAAGAATCTTTTTCTCTTCCAAGGCGAGAGCATTCCTACTCTCCTCTGCTCGCTTTTCACTTTCAATGAGCAGCTTCTTCTCCTCTGCCTGAGTTTTAAGTTTTAACACATCCAACTCATGCTCTCTGACCCTTTGGTTTTCCTCCAACTCCTCTGGTGAAAAACTCCTCCCTGAATGGCTACTACCAGCCCTTGATGCTGGTCCCTTCACTGGCAAATTCCGTGGACCAAATCCATTCCCTGGGTCATCCTCATCCACCTCAACATTACCCGCATCCTAAGTCCCTTTGGCTACCCACCAGGCCCTCAAGTCCGTTTGCAGCTCCTCCTTCTTGGCGCTACTTTTCATGGGACATCCCAAAGCTCTGCAGAATTGCCTCAATTGATCAACCTTGTAGGTGAGCAATAACTCAATGTTGAACTCTAATTCTGCAGCCTCACTGGCTCCATGACTCCTCTGAGACCTGATGTGTGGCTTAAAGGTTGCTCAAAACAAAACCAACTAGAATCAATAAATCAAGAACACAATATGTGGTTGCGTCGTGGTCTGCGCTGTTTATGATGTACACCAATCACTGTGAGTGAATTTGCAAATACACATTCAAATCCCGCACTGCTGTCCACCAAATGTTAGACCCGGGATCCCTGGTTGGCTGAGGTAGGTACCTTAGGCCAAGTAGGGACCCGCGTTCCAACGTCAGGGAAAGGAAGGTCACCTTCTTAGATAACCCTGCTCCCCCCTCTGTAACTTGGCACGAGCAGCCAGGCTTATCTTCTAGGTAAATGTATACAGTATTTGCAACCACGCTCACAATAATCCAATGATCACACCACAAATAGATTCCGCACGAGTTTTCTAAAAATGAGTATAAACTTTATGTAAAAAGATATACTATTATAAGACCACACGATATAAAACCAACATATGAGGTTGTGTAATATTCCTCCTGTACTCCTAATGTCATGTCATACAGTTTGTAATGCTAGAATCGGGTACTTTTGCAATGTAAAAAATACTGTAATGCGTAACGTAGCACTCAGACACTCTGCAATGAAAAGAATGCAATGCGTAACGCAACAATCAGGCACTTTGCAAGGTAAAATAATTGCAATGCCTAATACAACCACCAGATATGTTGTTATGCAAAAATAAGGCAATGCGTAATACTCTAATCAGGTAATTCGTTATGCAGGAATAGTGCAATGCGCAATACGCTAATCAGGTAGTTCGTTATGCAGAAACAAGGCAATGTGTCATACGACAATCGGGTAGTTCGTTATGCAGATAAAATGCCATGCGTCATACACTAATCAGGTAGTTTGTTATGCAGGAATAATGCAATGCGTAATACTCTAATCAGGTACTCCGTTATGCAGAAATGGAATAATGCATAATACACTCAGGCCCTGATCACCGGGCCTTAGGCGGTCTCTCCGCCTCTCCTTCTAACTTTCAGTCAGCTCCTCACAGTTACCCCCAACACGGTACGATTCAATCAAAAAGTGCAGCTTCGCACTCCGGCCCCTGTACCGCCACTCCCTTGGCAATACGGGCCGCGATACGAGCCGAAGCAGAGGCTTGCGCTGCCAACACGATGGAGAGGCCGAGAGTGTCTCACTCTGAGCCCGCGCCCCGCCCCAGGAGTCGAAACACATTACCTGGGGAGCGCAAACTCACTCTCCTCTGCTCGTCCAGCGGCTGGGCCTCCAATGCAGCTTTGTGAAATTGCAACGGCGGCTTGGGCCGGCAACTCAGCTCCTCTGGGACTGCCTGTCCGGGCCGCTTCAGGTATGAAGATCTGAGGCTGCCACAAAGCACACGTACACAGCGTCACTGAGTCTTCCTTGCGCTTCGGGTGCACGATCACTGGGCACTCCACACACTGGTCTCAAGCTGCACGAAGATCACACGCACAGCGTCCCTGAGACTCACTTTACTCCGGTGCACACGATAACAAGGCAAATCCTCACGAAGGTCTCACGGTGCACAACACACCCGCACACAGCATCGATCAGACTCACTTGGATTCCGGTGCACACGATAACAAGGCAAATCCTCACAAGGGTCTCATGGTGCACAATGCACACGCACACAGGGTAGATGAGACTCACTTGGATTCCGGTGCACACGATAACAAGGCACATCCTCACGAAGGTCTCACTGTGCACTGCGCACACGCACACAGCATCGATGAGACTCACTTGAATTCTGGTGCACACGATCACTGGACAATACTCACAAAGGGGTTCAGGCTGCACAAAGCACACGCACACCGCGTCGCTGATCCTTGCTTGAACTCCAGGTGCCCACGATCACAGTGCACGCCTTACGAGGGTCTCAAGCTGCAGCAAGCACACACACACACACACACACACACAGTACTGCTGAGACTCTCATGGAAACTTTTTTGTTCCTGTGTTTCCGAACAGGGACCCAGCTCACCTCGGGCCCTTGGGGATAAGTTACTTCAGGACACAGCAAAGTCCTTCAAGCAGGGTGACACAGCACACAGCAAAGTCTCTTTAGCCTTTCCTTGGTTAAAACAGCAAACTGCAGGCCAGCCCCAGAACACACAGCAAGGGTCAGTCCTATCCTTCAGTCTCTTCAGTTGTTTCTTCCTTGGCAAAGGTCCTCTTGACCACGAAGTAGCTCCAGTCTTGTGCACACTTGATCAAGCCATTCTCCAAGGTTCAGGGGCTTCAGCTCTCATAGTTATACCCCTTAATGGCTTTGAAGTCTTTCTGCTTCAGGGGGCACTGACCCCTGTTCAAACCAGTTCTGGGTGCCTCCCTGCCAGTGACACCTCTCTTCCTTTGATTAGTGGGGGTCTGGATTCTCAATCACTCAGCAGGAGATGAGCCAATTGTTTTATAGCAGCAACCCAGGCCTCTTCACCTCTAGGGGCTTCTCCTCCCCCTACACTCCAGATGCAGGTCAGCCTGTTGCTGTCTCACCTCTCCCCCTGGGTCAAGACATTTCCCAGATCCTATCACTTTCAAATCCAGACAGTCAATCCACAGCCTGGCAGAGACGCACACAAATGTCAGAGCACAAAAACTCAGCCACTTCTAAAAGAGTGGCTTCTAAACACAAAATAAAAAAAACACCTTCATAAAAAGATGTGTTATTACATTGTGAGTTCAGGCATACTAAACTTCACCTTTCCATCTTAAGCCTTTGGGAAGATAGGCTGGAAAACATATTACACAGCCTTCCCATTCTGTCCTAAGGGCAAGATGGCCTTTCAACAGTGAAATACGCAATGGAGATTTTTTCACTGTCAGGACATGACACACACCTTAGTGCATGTCCTACCTTTCACATGTACTACACCCTGTCCAGGGGGTACCCTAGACCTACCATAGGGGTGTCTGATGTGCATAGAAAGGGAAGGGTAAGGTCTGGCAAGTGAGTGCACTTGACAGAACAACATGGCAGTTTACCAAACTGCACGCAGGCCCTGAATTGGCAGGCCTGAGTTCCCTTTTTAAGGCTACTTGTGTGGGTGGCACAAATAGTGCTGCAGGCACACTAGTAGCATTTGCATTGCCAGCCCCTGCACACATATTGCACTTTACTAGGGACTTTACTAGTAAGGCAAACATACCAATCATGGACAACCAATTACCATTGCACTTTTATACAGGGAGCATTTGCACTTTGACACCGATCAGCAGTGGCAAAGTGTCCAAAGCATCTAAGTTGGCAACACCATGTCACAAAAAAGGTCTAGGGGGGAAGCAAAAAGTTTAGGGACTTTAGCCAAAAAGGGCCAAGACCTACATTTAGTATGCCTGAACTCAGAATGTTAAAGTGCATTTTTTTAGTGAGGATGACTTTTTCATTCTGTGTTTGAAAATACCACTTTTAGAAAGTGGGTATTTTCTTGCCTAACCATTCAGTGTGCCTCTGCTAGGTTTGTGTATTGCATGCCTGGCTTTTGGATGACAGGGGCTGGAGGAGGGCAGTGGCTCCAGAAGTCTGATGAGTCAGGGCTGGGCTGAATAGGGATGGGCTGCATTTAGAGTAGGGGGAGGATATTTAATTTTCACCTGAATGGGCCTGGTCTGCCTTCAACAATGCTGTCTCCACCTCCTGCCAGGAAGCTGCACCAGTGAGGACAGAACTGGTTTTGGCTGGTTACAGACACTCTCTGCCTTCAGAGAACAAAGGATGTGTGTGTATAAAAAGTGGGCCCAGACCCCAGACTTTTAGATCACTTCTGGGAAATCAAGAGGAAACCTTTGCCAAGAAGAAGAGCTGGAGAAGCTGAGGACGAATACTCCCCCTTTGCTGTTTGCTGTCTGTGGTTGGCCTGCAGTGGCTGCTTGCTGCCAAGGAAAGGAGAAGAAGGACTTTGCTGTTTTGCTTTGTCACCTGCTTGAAGAAAAGATCTCCAAGGGCTTGAAACAGAGTTTGTGCTCCTGTTCTGAAGTCTCAGAAACACAAAGACTTCACCACTTCTGTCTCTCTGCATCTGGAACTGCTGTTTCAGTTGCTATGGAAGGAAATTGCAACACCGACGCCGGTGAGCGACGCCGTAACCTGCACCGAAGCCGTGAGCACTGCTCAGACTTGCGACGTAGGCCCGACGTCTGCTGCCATGCCGCTTTGACTCCGAAGCCGACTTCATCATCGCGGAGCTGATCCTCGACGTGGGTGACTCCCGAATCCATCAACAGCGCACCATCGTAAGTAACAGATTCGGCGCCATTGTGACATCACCTCCCCGACGCAGTAAGGAACAGTCGTCTCGCCTCCCCTGCGCTGCAGTAAGGAACAGAGGCTTCACCTCCCCTGGGGTGGTAAGGAACCGATGCCCCGCGGCGCCAACGAAGCATCGCCTCCCTGATGCGGTGAACTGTCTTTTATTTTCATAGTTTCCAAGGTACCGTTCTTTGTGTGCCCGACGCAGCCCAGCTTGCGGTCGGCGCCGTACTTTGGAGTTTACACTGGTCACGACGTTGTTATATCTGCAACTAGATTTATTTGTTGCTACAAGCTTTATTTAAGTGTATAAACTATTTTTAAGGATATTCTTGATACTGTATGTTGGATTTTTGTCGTTTGGTCTTGTTTTGGTTTAGATAAAGATTACTTATTTTCTAAACTGGTGTGGTGTCCATTTGTATGGTTTTCACTGTATTACTGTATGTGTTCACAAATGCTTTACACACTGCCTCTGAGATAAGCCTGTCTGCTCGTGCCAAGCTACCAAGGTGGTGAGCAGGGGTTATTTTAGGAGTGTATCCCCTTTACCCTGACTAGAAGCAAGTGCGAGAAAGTGCCATCTTTCTTGCATGGTATTCCCCCACTTTTTGCTGAATGTACTTTGACTGAGTGTGCCCTGGACTCCTGCTAATCAGGTGCACAGGGCCTATGTTCCCTCCCTAAAAACCTAAAACCCAAATTGGCAAACCCTGGCCACATGTCAGCCCCTGGTAAATGGTGCCCAGGGCCTTGTGACCAGGGAAGGCCTCTAGGGGCTGCAGCACTCATTGTGCCACCCTTAGAGGCCCTGTACCCTAACACCCTTGCAGGCTGAGTGTCTGGGTACAAGACAAAACAAAGTGTCGAGATGGCACACATCCCTGTGTGCCATGCCCATCACCTACACTGCCCTGGCATACATCAGCCACCCCTCTAGCTGGGTGCCCTATGCCAGTGGTGTGGGCGCAGGAGCCCTGTGCCCCTACAGTACCCAGGTCCATTCCTGGGCACTGTAAGTGCAGTGCTGCCATTTAAGAGTACATGGTGCTGAGAGCTCGTCAAACACGAACTCCACAGCACCATAATGGCAACACTGAAGACTGAGATGTTTGGTATCAAACTTCTCAGCACATTAAACCCACACTGATGCCAGTGTGGGATTTAATGTACCAAGCACCCCAGAGGGCATCTTAGAGATGCCCCCTGAAACCTAACCTACAATCCGCGTCTGGTCTGAGAGGCTGCCCAGGCTGCCACACAGCAGACATGTTGCTGGACCCCTGGGTAGGAGAGCCCCTGCTCTCCTGGGCCTGCAACAATGCACATCCTGGGAGAGGTGCTATATCTCCTCCCCCAGGATGGGCAGGGGGAAGCTTCAAAGGCATGCCGCCTCTGTGAGCTTCCCCAGGCCACTGCAACCCCCCACTCTGGCGGGAAGCTTGGCCGGAAACCCCAAATAAGGACCGGGGATGTGCCAGCCTGCCAACCCCACCCCTCAGGTGGGGGAGGCGAGGTGAAGCACATCTCCGGGCGCTCGCCATCTTGAGGATGGGAGGCCCTACCCAATCAGGACAAGGCTACTGCCCCCCTCCCACAGGAGAGTGGCAGAATAGGGGGTGTACCCACCCCAGGACAGGGACCCATTGGTCCCTGCCCTTTACCTACCTGTAACGCCCCTAAATCTAGTATTTAGGGGCACCCTGAACCTTCCTGCCCCAGATTCCAGATTCTGAAATACAAAGAAGAGCAAGAAGAAAGAAGACCTGCCCTGCTGCTGCTAAGAAGAGAAAGACACCAACTGCTTTGCCCCCAGCCCTACCGGCCTGTTGACCCTCAAACCTGCTCCTGCTACAACCCGGCACCTCTTGTGGCCAGCAACCTCACAAACCCCAGAGGATCTGGTTACCTTTTGGCTCTAAGCACCTGGGACTCTCATGAGTAGAGGCTCTACTCAAAATCTCCTTCGAATCCCTGGCATCAGCATGGAACCGCGAACCCTTCACACTCTGCACCCGCCAAGCCTGGCCTGTGCCGGAGTGAACAAAGACCACGAGGACGACCCCACGGCGACTGTGACCCCGTGTCCGGCACCCAATGACTTCCCTCGACGCTCCTGACGACGCCTGCAGCCTCAGAACCAGGTGCCCCCCCCAACCGCGATCAACAGAGGGTAAGATTTCCCGACACCAAAAGGCACCCCTGCACCCGGCGCCCCGCGGCCCCCTGTGCCCAACTCCGGGGTGCCTACCTATCCTCCAACTACCCAACTTACCTCTCGAAGTGGTGGTGGCACCTGAAGAATCTTCGTCCCCTAGCTTGCAGTCTTTTTCTAAACCGGAGCTTTCCCATTGAAATCAATTGAGCGCCCGAAGGCTCAAAAGCACCCTGCACCCAGCTGCCCGAGTGGCCCTGGCAGTGTAACCTCTACACCTATCTACTTCCCCATTTGCCCTGAGCAAGTAACCAGGAGCCCAGCTCCCACAGCCGCGTGGCCTGCTAGTCAGCAGCCAGCAACCAAGGCCCCCCTGCCTCCCATAGGATAACATTGGGCCTCACTCTCTCTGCACCCGGCTGCCCCTGTGCCGCTGAGGGTGTAACAACTGTACCTACCTGACCCTGGGAGACCCCTGAGTCTATGCCAAGAACCTTAACTCTGCCAGTGGAGGACTTACCTTCAAGCAGATAACTCAATTTTCTCCATAGGGTAACATTGACTGGTTTTTCCTGAAATTTCTGTGGATTTTTCAAAACTTAAAATATTCACCAAAAATCAGCCGAGTAACGAAAACGAAAATACTCACCTGCTATTAGGTGAGCTCCCAGTGCTGGACCCAATTTTCTTCCATAGCAAACCATTGACTGTTTTTCTGTGAAATTTCTTCTGTCGATTTCTGCAAACTTTAAATATTCCTTTAAAATCGTATAAATTGTGAGAAACGTAATTACTTACCTGATTTGGATAAAGGTCCCAGTACTGAGTCTAGGCACCCAATATTGGATTACAAAAGTAACAAGAACATACTATACCTGCAACTTGAATTTTCTCCCGTAGGGAATCATTGACTGTTTTCTATGAAATATTTTCTAAGTGTCAACTTTTAAAATAGCAAAATATTGTCTAAAAATCATAACAGTAAAATTGTGTTGCCTATTGCAACCACTTGTAGCTTTCTACAAAAATCAATTGCATATTGCAAAAGTATTTATATAAAGCATCTCATTGTGAGAAAGTATATTTTAATACCTATTGTTGGTTCTAAAATAAAACAAGCATATTTTTTTTATATATAAACCATTGGCCTAGAGTTCAGTTATTGAGTGTGTGAGACCATTTGCTGACTGAGTGTGTGCAACAAATGCTTTACACTGTCCTCTGATACTGCCTTACTGGTCGACCAAGCTACCACTTTAGAGAGTAAGGATATATCTAACTTTAGCCTCTGCCAAACCTCTGGAGACTGTGGACTCTGTACACCCTGTACCTATTTGGGAACAGTACATACAGAGCCACTTTCTCACAGCAAGGGCCCCCTACTTCGACAAAGGTACCTACCTCTGCCAACTAGAGACACCCATTTCTAACACTACTTAATTCCTACATTAGGTGAACAGTATTGAGATTGAACAGAATAGAGTTAGGTATCCAAGCCCTGCTTAAATCCACTCATAGTTTCATTCTTTTAGGACCATATCCCATCTTCACCATTTTGTTTGAGTACAAATCCCTTGTGAGTTACAATGATGGTGTAAAGCCTTTAAGTAATTTTATGTACTTGTTCAGTCCTGCAAAATAAATCCTGCTTTGTCAATGCAAAAAATCCTGCTTGGTCAATACACATATTAGGTGTGTGCTGCCCCTTTTCTCTAAATACTTTAATTGTAGTTTGCCTAACTTGCAATCCAAGAGAGCGCAAGACAGAAATAATTTGGGCAGCTTCTAGCTTCTTTTTTAGGTCTCGTCTGAGACAGCGCTTTAGCGCTGCTTTGGCGAGACTTATAGTAAGCGAGTTTTGGAAGTGCAAACAGTGCTTTTCAGGCCTCCAAATACAGTGCATGTGCCCTGGGCGCGCGCACCATTTGGCAGCCTGAAAAGCACTGCCTGATCACTTGCTTTGATGTCCTCAGTGAGCCGCGGGGCCACTGAGGACATCAAAGTGCACACCATTTGCCACCCCCTTGTTTTTTCCTTTGATCCCTATCTTTCCCTTCCTCAATCTCACCCTCTCCCTGCCTTTTACAACTGCGGCCCGCACCACTGCGCCCGCCCCCACTCCCCCCTCCCACTCCCTCCTCGTCAGCTTCAGTGCGCTCTTGTACTGTGCCACTCGTTTTTTTCCTCGTTTTTTGTGCCTTTCTGCCCTCTGTTCCACTCGTTTTCCCTCTTTTTGTGCCTTTCTGTCCTCTGTTACACTCGTTTTCCCTCTTTTTTTTTGTTCCTTTCTTCCCTCTGCTCCTCTCGTTTTTGTGCCCTTCTGCCCTCTGTTCCACTCGTTTTTGTGCCCTTCTGCCCTCTGTTCCACTCGTTTTTTGTGTGCCTTTCTGCCCTCTGCTCCTCTCGTCTTTTGTGCCCTTCTGCGCCACTCTTTTTTGTGCCTTTCTGCCCTCTGTGCCACTCGTTTTCCACTCTTTTTTTGTGCCTTTCTGTCCTCTGTTCCACTCGTTTCCCTCTTTTTTTTGTGCCTTTCTGCCCTCTGTTCCACTCGTTTTTTTGTGCCCTTCTGCCCTCTGTGCCACTCGTTTTTCGTGCCTTTCTGCCCTCTGTTCCTTTCGTTTTTCTGTACCGGCTTGTTACCCAGGAGTCTGTGTAAGGCGCGCGCCTACAGACCGGTCCCTTAAGGTGACTGGCCACCACGTCATCAGAGACTTTATGTTCCTGTCTTGTCCTTAAGTAGACGACAAAGTATTGTGGGAGTTGTAGTTCTGGCTTAACTCAAATTGAACAATTTAGCTGCGGATCTAGATGAAGGAATACGGTGACCTTGCTTGCTGGGACTACATTCCTCTGCACGTCTAGTACACACTAGAAAACTGTCCCCCGACTTCCCAAGAAAAGGCCTCAGAGAGGACATGTGGTCATAGGACAGCCTTCATGGCCTGTGCCTGGCCTCCGAAGCTGGTCCCTTCGAAGCACTGAGCCAGGGCCAGGGTTGGGGCGCAGAGGGGCTCTGCTCGCTTATACTCCCCCGGAGTGTTCATTCACTTTCAGAATGAATCCTCCATATCTGTAGTGTCACGTGAGGCAGGATCATGGGATTCTGTGGGTGCGCAGCCCTGTGGATCACCCCCCCCGAAACGTTAATCCTTGAAGCCCGGGGTGTCAGGGTGGTGTCTAACTGGCTGGCTTTGAGGCGCTGCCAGAAAGACACGTTGGCGCTAGCTGGAGAGTTGTGCCTGGCTCCAAGGACCACCTGTAGTGCCACTTAGTGGGAACTTGAACCAGGCGCTAAGCAGCGGTCGGATACTGGTGCGAGCTGGCGATATGTGCCAGGCTCTCTCGTGACCCGCACCTGATGGCCCCCGGCATCTGCCCCTGGCAGTGATTCACGTAGCTCCATCACTATAAAGTTATTTCGAAAAATTGATCCCTTAAAACTTAGACTATAAAACAATCATCAGATCACAACATTTCAAGATTGTTGGAACGGGACGTCACGAAAAGATTTATAAGGGGGACGAACCCTTAGTACACAGGAATTGGCCTGTCAACCAATCAAGAGACTGCAATAACAAGCGGCACTGAAAGCGATCGCTATTGTAAAATGTATGGGTGCGTCTGTAGCATAACTAGTGCTCATGTAAAGCGCTCTGATACCGCCGGGTCGAGTTCGCGCTATATAAAACTCCACCCAAAAAAAACAAGCATTTGCAATGCAATAGGTCTCGCATTGACGTGAGTTTGAGCTATTGACATTGCAAATAACAATGCCTTTTAGTTTTGTTTTCTTTTTATAAACATAAATAAAAGGCATTGTTATTTACAATGCCAGTGGCATAAACTTGCGTAACTGCGAGACCTATTGCATTGCAAATGCTTGTCTTAAATGTGAGCTAATAGGTTGCCATTTCAAGGGTCTGGATTCTCTGCTCCAATAGCCGTTTGTTGAAATACTAGAGTAATTATAATAAATTACGTATGGCTAGATCCGGTTTCATAGGATCAATCAGAATTCAGTTTGGATGAGGTGTACAACAGGAATTAAGGGTTTGTTTGGTTATCGAAGTTTTGTGTTAAGTGAACCTGCTTCCAGGATTGTATTACGTTTTTTTTTCTCCCTGGCTGTGTGGAAAAGCCCATGCATGGATTAAGGTATCAATGTCGCTTGCGTACACCTGCCACTCTTAGCAACCGTCGTCCAAAAGACTCTTGAATCTCAAATTACTTTAATTACCTCATTCATAGATTTCCAACATTTGTGTTGTCCTGAAACCTTTTTTGCAGTAATCCTTCTTTTATATTTCCTGCTCAATATTTTAACTTCCTCGTATGAGTTGATCATGTAAGATTTTTAAAATAAATTCTTCTTATGCTGAGGTGAATGGATGCTTCACCCCATGGAGTGAAACATCAAATCAATTGTTTAGTGACATATCGTCCTTAATGCATGCCTTGTGGTTATTTGGATCTCTGAGTTAAATAACCTTGGCCATGTTGATCACAAAGGTAAGGCCTATTTCTTAAGATAGCATCACTTAGCTGACAACCACAGTCCAGCTGATTTAAAAGCTCTCCATTTAGAAACCATTTAGCAGTTCTAACTATGATAAGTGTAGCTCACCTTATACTGCTGCTCTTCTTTTCTCAGCCAGTTACTGGCTTCAGATATAGTACCTTCCGTACTGTTATTTAATGTTATTGCAAGCCTTTGGCGGACATAGTTTCTTTTCTCTCTACAGTCAATAGAAAAAATGGAATATTAATAAGTTGGCAAAGGAGTTGTCCAGCATTTTACTGTGTGTGGCAGATCAATCACAGGCCGGACATTTAGAGACCTTGTTTTTAATGTATATAGTAGTCTAGGTAATAACCAACATCCATATTGACACTTGTATAGGATGTTTTTCTTTGTAATATTGAATAACTCATTTTCATATATTTCTGTTTCTGATGGATACTTCCAACTGCAGGATCCTCACCTTGTGAATTTCCCCAGGTGCCTGACTGGATTCAGAAACTGAAAAGAAGTCCTAAGCTTTACCTTCTAACTTAGGGCCTCATTTAGATCTCGGCAGACGGGTTACACCGTCACAACGGTGACGGATATTCCGTCCGCCAAAATATAAATCCTATTATATTGGGATATCCGTCACTGTTGGGCAATAAAGGGAGGCAGGCCAAGGTGTGACCTACATCTGCCAGTGACAGGGTAGGCATCCTTTGAAGGTAATTAAGTTCCTGGTTACAGCATAGATGCCCATCATTTCAGGAGAGGGTCAACCCCTCTCCCTTTGTCTCAGCTCAGGTAGTCACTTCAATCCTAATCCAGGAGCCATTCAGCTCCTGGATGACCCTGAACGCTAGCAAAAAGGAACATTTGGCTCAGGCAAGAAAAAGACAACTTTCTAAAAGTGTCATTCATAAAATAGTATTATAGAATCCAACTTAACCATTAGGTTGGGTTTGAAATTACCATTAAAATTAGTCCTTCAATAATTTTGCTAGCTACTCCCAAACTGAAGTTAACCATTACAAAGTGTTGTAAAGGAACTCAGTGCTTTTTTTATGGCCGGTCTTAACACAGTGAAAAATGACTTTTGAGGATTTTCACTACCAGAACATGTAAAACGTCAAATATACATATGCTACTTTTTAAATAAGCACCATGCCCTATGAACCTTTAGGGTCCACCTTATGGATCATCTTAAGTATTAAAAAGGAAGGTTTAGGCCTGGCAACAGGTTTATTATGCCAGATCGAATTAGCAGTTTCAACACTGCATACCCAGGCTGCAAGTGCAGGCCTTGAGACATACTTTGCATTGTCACCTTAGTGGCGGCATAATATGTGCTGCAGTCCACTGGTGAAAATTGAACTTGCAGCCCCTAAGTACACATTTGTACCATATACTAGAGACTTATATGTAAGTTATATAAGCCAATCCTAAGTGTAGATCATTTTGACATATTTTAGGGGGTCATGGCACATGCAATGGGACCTGGACATTAGTGTCCCAGTGTGCAGAGTCAAAACGCAGCAACAAAATCCAGCTAAAAATATGGGAGTGACCATGCAAAAAGGAGCATTTTCCTACAGTAGTCATCAGTGCACATGTTCACAAACAGTACTTCCTCTACAGCTAGGTGTTTTGTGATGGGAATTTTGCCTGCTCGGTCCTGCAGGACTTTTTAGTCTAAGCCATTCCACTGACCAACCAACTTGGGAGGTACTGCTTTGGTATCTGTTCACAAGGTGAGGAATCTGCGCTTTGAAGTATCCTTCAGAGGAACAAATTGTTTTCCTTTGGTAATACTATTTCTGGAGAATACGCAGATTTCTCCCCTTTGTCATGCCTCCCCTTTCTGTTTCTTCCATCTTAAAATGTTCCAGTTTACAAATCTGTACATTGGTTCTTTTGATTCGCTGATGGGCTCCTCAACTGAGTATTCAGACAAGTGCATGGAAAAAACTGATGTCGGCACACATGGGTGGCGCTTCTATGCACCTCCGTTTATCACTCCTAAAGCAGAGCAAGGTTGACACGGAGTCGAATAGTGCCACCTACTGGCGAGCAGGAACACTGCCTTTGTGTTTCTGGATCCACTATGGCACCTGGGGATACTCACAATATGAGGGATCTTTGGTTAGATAGAGTGCCTGCAGCAACTGGGGTGCAGTTATAGGGGTGTCACAACATGTGCCCCCCCCTGCATGCACCCTCCAGATCCAGGAGCAGCACAGGGGGCCCAAGAGGGCCCCCTTAGTTGCCTCCCTGCCACCCTTTTTATGGCGGGCTCACCGCCATGAACAGAGCGGTGGGAGGGCAACTCAGAAAATGCTTGGTGGTGGCTCAGCGGTGCCGCAGCGGCACCACCAGCATATTGCTGCTCCTGACCGGTGCGCGACCACCCAGAATCCTCAGTGGTCCAGCGGCAGTCCGACCGCCCCATTCGTAATACTGCAAGCGGGCTGGCAGTGTGGTGGTGGTCGGACCGCCACCGCAAGTACGGCGGTCCTGTGGACCATCGTACTCGTAATAAGGCCCTTACTATTGATAGGTATTCATTGTTGCAGGAGTCACATTTTTAGCAAATTACAGCATTTAACATTTACAAAGTATTACATGTTAATGCTTCTTTTTATTTGTTCTTTTTGAGGGCCATCTAGGACTTTTTATGTGCGGAGACTGCACTCGTAAAGCTATTACTTGTAAACCCCGTTGTGAGTAGCAAACAATAGTAAATTTACACAAAAGTGTAAGTTTACCTTTGTGACAAAAGTGTAACCTTTGTAAATCTGACCCTTTATGTTGAAATTAGTTAGCAAAGTTATGTGGACCTTCAGAATTATACAGGGGGATAACCAGGTGAGTACCTGGTGCGTTTTCAGATTCCCTCCTTTTACCTGCTAAATCTCCTTTTAAGGTTAATTTGTTCCCAAAGGACCTAGCTATTCATTTTGAGGTCTTCGGCTGTTTAAATAATAATAGTGTGTGTGTGTGGTTACCAAAAACCTGTTGTTTGTACCACTTTTCCAGAGTTTACACATACATACAAAGGTTTACTATGTATAGTGTTTCAGTCCCTGCACAGTTTTGAATAACCACATCTGTTTATTTATTTGACATTTTGTAGGGTGCAATGGTTACTCCAACGGAGTGCCCGCGTGCTAGGATTCTACAAAAAGGGTGGCTACAAAGGATTCTACCTAGAGGATTATCGTCTTAGAGTTGTATGAAAAACCAGGTTTTTAACTTCTGCCTGAGATCTGACCGTAACGTGTTCCAAAGTTTAGCTGCAAGACAGCTGAAAGAGCGCCATCCTAGACGCGCTCGAGCTATCCTGGGAACCAAAGCAGCGATTGGGCTGGTATGGTTGTATCAGGGGGGATACATAACAGAGACCCCTTGAGTTCAGAATTCTATGACAGAAACATAGAACCTTAAAGGAGATCCTTACCCTCATAGGAAGCCAGTGTAATTCTCAAAGGGCAGTGGCTGCGGAAGAGAGTCTATGGATGTTAAGCAACACCCTTGTTGCCGCAGTCTGGACACGTTGGGGCGTTCTCATTCTGCCTTTGGTAATACCGAGGTAGAGCACTGGACAATCTGGACACCAAGAGGGCTTGAACCACAGTTTAATTTTTTTAGCTGCACCAGGAAGCAGCCCCAGGATCTTTTCCTGCAGTAACATTGAAAATGGTCCCCCAAACAAAATCTGTGTTATGTTGGCTTGAGATTTAAATATGTAAAGGGGTGAAAATAAGATGAGGAACAAAGATCTGTGGCTAAAAGCATGTTTGGTGTAACTATTATGGATGATCGGTTTCATTGTATGACTAAAATTATTGCTGAAATATAAAACTTTGGAACTTAGCGTCCAGACAGATGAATATTAGATATCTAATAAACTTTAAGATTTACATGTGAGGCTCTTGACAAATATGTTGTTTATTTTGCTGATCTTCTGGCCCTTTGTTAAGAAAAGATTTTCTGCTCGTTTGCTGATGGATTAAGTTTAGATAGAGCAATCCACGGTTTATCTGTAACATGATACTGATAAATGTTTTTGTAGCATGGGTGGGGTGCAGCCTTAAGGGCTCTCCATTAATCCTTTTGTATGCTATTTTATCCACGATGCCGTTCTTTTCTATCATGTAGCAACAGCTTTTGGACAGAATAGAGCATTGTTCATGAAGAATGGAGTTTAAGGATGTAACTATGGGATTCGCCTGTTTTTCAGATCTTCTAGAAAAGCACATTTAAATTGTTTCTTCTCAGTTGTGTGGAAGAAAGTTTATGGCCATTACATTGTTGACTTTTTGTGTTGTGAAGTTTCAAAGAATGTACCAAAATAAAACTATTAGTTTAAAAAAAAAAAATACTAAGGGTTTGAGCTCTCTTCTTTAGGTTGATGAAATAATGTTTTAAATACTTACGTTGAAGTTTAGCATGCACTATTTTCTCTAAAAATGTGTATGTGCTTAAGTCATAGGTTGTAGTCAGTTGTATGCCCTTTGTGTCATAGTAAAGCCTTCTGGTCTGATGGCTCCTCTTGCAGGTATTTGCTACCAAACTGACATACCCACAGCCTGTGACCCCTTGGAATGCTCAGGAGCTGCGGAAAGCTGTTCTGAATGGTCCAAATGTTCACCCCGGCGCTTCCATGGTGATCAATGAAGATGGATCTCGTACAGCCCTGAGCTCGACCGACCCGGCACAGAGGGAGGCCATCGCCAAGCAACTCCTGACCCCTCCAACTGGTGTTCAGATAACTGGAATGAAAGTTGTAAGTACTTACCATCTTGTATATATTTGAACGCTCAAATATTTAAACACAGCAGTCTGTAGTATAATAAATTGTGATAGAACCTGACGTGCTAGGCAAGGAAAGATGCATTTGACCTATTTTTCCTTCGTTTTCTTATCCCTGTAAGCCTTTAGTACATAATTCAGAAAGTTGTTATGTGTGAGTTGAGTTCACATCATACCTGTTCTCTTGTAGCATCTGTGTCCTCCAGGCTGTCTATTAAATAGGCAAATGTATATCCCCGGGGTTGCAGCAATGAAATGTGAAGCACTGATCCTCACCGCGATGGGCTACTGATATACACTCTTAGCTTCAGATATTTAGTTAACACCTTGGAGCATTCAGGTCAGTTCTTCCTACATGATTTCTGGAGTGAGGTGAGGTGATGTATGGGAGGAATGAGGATGACTGAGATGTACGAGAGAGACAGGAGATCACATATTTGGTTTGCATAGGAAGCTGTCTGATATGGAAGCCCTGATGAATATTGGCACTGAACCAAGTACTTTTGTTTATGTGTTGGGAAAGCTACAAAGAAATGAGAGGTTCCCATGTTAGTCAGATGCCCAAGACCAGCCTCCCACGGCCTGATGGTTGTTCACCTGGTCAAGCGAAGGAGGTTCAGTGGAGATCCCTCCACATTGCAAGGCTTTCCCAACTAAAGCTCTCCAACTCAGGGTTGAATATCATTTTATAGAATTCCAAGTCAGGCTGAATCAGTCTCTTCATATTAGCCTTCTTGCCAACTACCATGCAAGACTACATTTATTGTTCAGCAGACCTTAATTTACCTCTGTCCCCATTAGACATCCCCTCCACTTCTGGTAGTGGTCTGACGCCTAGCACTAGTGAAAAAGCTTGTAATAAGTGCATATATTTCTGTTCATGTTGCATTTGGCAGGTGAGGGGAGAAGTAAGGAGCGGGTACATTTACTGCAAAGTTCCACCTTTACCTTCACTCTTGTTCTTTGCGTTGCTTATCCTTGGGACACTTTCCTAGTTAGGAATCAGGGAAGCGGGTCTCTGCACTATAAATTGTGTTTGCTTCTGGGAAGTAATCCTGTATTGATTCGTTTTCCCTTTTGCAGGAAAGCAGATTGAGGGAGTTTAGATTGTTTGATGCCTAATCGATCCCATATTCTTTCCTAATGCTATCAAGGGCACAGTGAGTAATTGGTAGGTTTGCTCAAGATATACACACTAATCAGGCTTTTTTCAATAGACTGTGATGACTTCTATCTGGAATACAACTAGGACAGACAATCCTGGTGTTTCGAACTGACATTTGTTTCTAGGCTTCCCATTTGTTTTTAGTATGTTTTTTTTAACATCTTTTTATTTCAACACAACCATAAACATACAGTGCAGTGGATACATATTTCAGAGTGCACGACATTAGAATGATATACAGCAATACAGCATAGTGACACATTGGCAATCAAAAATACATAAACGACTGCACATCCCCAACACCCTGACCCCAATGCATCAGGCATCCTCATCATAATGGCTTCAGCACATCAACCCCTAGGTTACTCCATGTTCACGGTAGGCACTCCAGCCGCCCCATAACTTTGATCATATTTTGGGGCAAACCCAGCTCTGATACACAACTCTTTTGGCCTGCTGGCACCAGTCCATGTCTTTCTCCCATTCACAAATCCTAGGAGGGGTCATGGGCCCTATGACCACACCAAGTTCCTTTTAGCCACCCAGCCCTCACTTTTAGCCACAACTTTGTGTATTTAGGCCAGTCACTCTCCCCATGTATGTTTAGAAGAAGCCACTTGACATCCATTGGGACCTCAGCTGCCACAAACCTTGACGTTACTCTTGTCACGCTCTCCCAGAAGGTCTGGGTAACTGGGCATGCCCACAGAATATGCAGAAATGTGCCCTGTCGCATTCAGCCCCCGACGCAATGATAAGTGGTTGCCTTCCCTATTTTGTGCAGCAGTGTTGTTGAGTATTAGGACCTGTGCAAGATGCAGAGCGGGACCAGTCTGAACCCCGCTCTTATTGCTATAACTCTGGGGCCCTGTAACGCCTCTCACATTGCTCATCACCCATCTCCCCAGGTCAGCCACCCACTTGTTTCTCAGGGAACCCAGCGCATCCGAGGTGTTGTTCATTATCTGCCTATATGTTAGCGATATGGCCTTGTCCTGCATAGGATCAAGTAGAAGCCTGTCGTCCAAGGGGGAGGACGCCACTACCTGTACTTGGCTTGTGATGTGTACTCTTAGGGCATAAACCATCTGTAGGTAGATATTGCTCCGTTTCCGCCAAACTATATTCACTCTGAAGTGTCTCGAAGGGCGAGGGCCCGCCCCTTTCCACAAATCTCCCAAACACTCCATGCCCAGGAGCCTCCAGCGAGTGAAACCCGATAGGCACCCACCTCCGAAAGTAAGTCACTGCCCCACAGGGTGGGTCTGTTCTGTCACCCCCACTGCCCATCCCAGGAATTTCATGGCCGCTGACACATCTCCACCACTGTCCGAGTATGCACTGGTAGAGTTTCTCTCCGCCCTCACCTACTTAGTAGCACAGAGTAGTCCCTGGGGTCCATCGCCTCCCTGTCAACCTGGAGCGCCGGCTCTTGTCGATCTCCATACACCCACGCATTTATCACCACAAGCTGCGAGGACCAGTAATATTTAAGGATATCGGGACAGCAAGGCCACCATCATAATCCCCCGTCTGCAGCTTGTGAAGGGCTATCTTGGCACTACCCCCGTCCCACAGATGAAGGCAAACTTCTTGGTCTACTTTGCGAAAGAAGGCCGGAGGCACTGGAAATGCTGTATCTTTGTATAAGGCAGCCCCACCCATTAAGGACAGCAGCAGAGTCCACCAGTGACTCACATCCTGCTGAAACCTGTCAAGAAGCTCATAGAGGTTCCTTCTCAAGAGCTCCGTGGCCTCCCGTGTGACATATATGCCCAGGCAGTTTTTATTTGTATACAAACCAGCAATGTTTATCAAATCTTTTGATAGGGACCAGATATTTATGCTGGATCAGCAAAGTACTTCTGTGCTTTGCTTAATGGGCTCCCCGTTGATTTTCCGGAGCCAAAACTGGCTAGCTTCATAACTGGTCAGTGTCAGTCAGTTGATCTTCTACAGTGTGAATGCCATTGATCCTTACCCCAAAAAGGCTTCTTTCTGTGATTGACGCTTCCATTGACACATGCTGTAACATATATACTTTTGTTTCAAAGGACAGTGTTGTGGGTAGTGTATGTTTTATCGAAAAGGTTTGAAGTATGCTCGATTTTGATGTATATGTGACCCTCGTGAAGGGACCATACCCTTGATCACATAAACCACAATTCGGTTTACTCAGTAGATGGGCTTGAACCCTTCTTTTCCAACAATCCTTGCTCATACACCCTACCTTGCTATCCTAGCTTTGGGGAGGTTTTAATTACCATGTGGTGAAGGTGGTAGGGTGTCTTCTTTAAGTAAATAATTACATTTGTGGTAATAGAAATGAGATAAGGAAATCATTGACAGTGATGCCGAGGGAGTGTCAGAAAGGAGAGATTTTCTGAGTTCAACAGCTATCAGCATTATCTCAATGGATTCTTTAACTACAGGTTTGTCTTTAAATTGATGGTGCTGTTGTGGGAAATAAAAGAGGGGAGAGTGATAAAGTAGAAGGGCCACTCAGTGTATCCTTGGCCAGATGTTCAACATTATTCTGGCGATTTTCGACACAGATGTTATCATCCAGAAAGCCCAGAATGTTGTGAAACATAGGTTTTTTTAATCCTATTATTTTCTAGTGCATGTAATTTTACTTACATTATTATTTCATTTGTTAAATTAATTTGTACAGACTATATATAACATCTTGCTAATCAATTAACTGCTGTTGCCCAGTCAAGCCAACAGACAAAATCAAAGGCTTATATATAGATTGGAGGCTAATTGAAAGCAGGTTCTCACTCATGGTCCAAGGCCAATGGTACAGGCAGCGGGGAGCTGGTAAGACATAGTGGTTGTTTCGCAGAGTCCAGGACATATGTAATAATAGGAAGACCCTTCATACCACCAACTCCAACTGTGACATCACCAAGGACACCTCGTACATGGGATGGGGAGCTCATTTGGGGAAGCTCAACATAAGAGGGGTCTTGAAGCCTTTCTTAAGCAGTTGTTGAAAATATCAATATAAGTTCAAACAGACAATGCAAGAACAATATGCTACCTCAACAAGCATGGTGGAACAAAATTCTTCGGCCTCTCGAGGCTAGCTCAGGAGATATGGAGTTGGGCCATCCAAAGACAGATAACCATAACAGCACTACATCTACTGGTAGTAGACAAAGTGGAAGTGAACAAACTGATAAGGCAAGCATCCACCTCACACGAGTAGAAGTTTAATCAGGCATTGGTCGGGAAGGTGTTTAAAAGTTGGGGGACACCAGAAATAGACCTGTTTGCAGCTCCAGGAAACACAAAATGAGAGTTCTTCTTATCCTGACACCCATACCCTCACTCCCTAGGGAATGAGCTGTCGATAGACTAGGCAGGGAAATTTGCTTATGCTTTCCCGCTATCCTGCATCAGTGGTGATTAACAAGTGCATACAATCACGGATCGCTCTCCAGTGGACAAGACAAACTTGGTTCTCAAATCTGATAGGGATGGCACACAACATACAGAGACTGCCAGTGTTGCAATACCTGCTTACCATCCATGGGGTGGTTGGGAGGGTGAAGGTTCATCATCCAGACCCAAGCACACTGAGCCTAGAAGCATGACTTCTGAAGACTTAGAATTCGGTCATCTGCGACTGCCAGAGAAAGTGGAGGCAGTCTTCAGAGATGCCAGAAGACCGACAACTAGGAAATGTTACACAGCCAAATGGGAGAGATGGCACCACAGATGTGGCCTTTTTCAGGACAGGACCTGTGATACTACAGTCTTCCGATATCTTACACACCGGAAAACAAACGTATGCATCACTAAAGGTACATCTAGCATCGATAATGGCCTACACAAGTGGATGCATAGGAAGCTTCTTCTTCACTGCACCAGTGATCTAAAGGTTTCTGGAAGGGGCAAAATAGATAGCCCCACCAAGGAGTGTGCCAATGCCTATATGGAACTTTAACGTGGTGCTGACCCAGATGAAGAAAGAACCATTTGAACCACTTCACAGGGCCACCTTGATATTCATCACACTTAAAATGCGTTTCTAATCGCAGAAAACTTCTCTCTGCAGAGTAAGGGAACTGTAAGCACTAGCCATACAGGAACCATACATGCAAATACACAAGGACAGGGTAGTCATGAGGATCAACCCACAGTACCTTTCGAAAATCATATCCCTCTTTAACATAAACCAAACTATCCAGATAACGAGTTTTTCCAAGAGCCAAAGACTAAAGCACAAAGGGCATTGCACACACTGGACAACCACAAGGAAATAATGTATTATATAGAGGGAACAGTTAGTCAGGAAGGGGAAGCAACTCTTTGTATCATTCCCAGACAATAACAAAGTAGAACCAGTCACCAAGAACACCATTGCAAGGTAGATAACCCAGACAAATCAAATGTGTCACAAAAGAGCTGGAATACAGCTAGAGACTAAACCAAGAGCACATTCGACAAGAAAGAAGGTAGCTCCAATAGCTTTTTTGGCCAACGTGCCGATTGATGACAAATGTATGGCAGCCACATAGTCATCAGTACACATGTTCATAAAACTGTATCGACGTACAGGTGTACAGAGAGGCACAAGTGGGAGTGCTGAAGCATTTGTTTACAAGCTCAACCTCAGTTTCAACCTAGCCACCACAATGAAGAAACTACTATGAAATCAATGCAAAGCAAGTGAATCTAAAAAAGATTCATGCTGCTGAACAAAATGGTTACTTACCTGTAGGAGTAGTTTTGGAGCTTGAAGAATTTTCTGGATTCTCATGCGACTCACCCGCCTCCCCAGGAAATGAGGCGAAATAAGCAAACATGGGACATAAAGAAGGTACAGCATAGAGAAAGACCACAGGACATTAAATAGACAAAACAATCAGAGGAAAAAAGAATCTGAAAATGGCGACCACACATGGAGACTTCTGGGAGGGCGCCTGAAGGCAGAAGAGGCTGGACCAAGCACCAAATGGTGAGGACCATCCACTCCCAACAACAACAAAAAGAAAAAGAAGAAAAAGAGGGAAAGAGAAAAGAGACTACTATACAAGAGGAGAGTTCTGGACCCAACCCTAGATGGCGGAATAATGCACAGCATGTGAATTTAGAAAATTCTTTACGCTTCAAAAGTACTCCTAAAGCTAAGTAACCTTTGTGTTTTTGGACAACTATCAAACGCCATATACATCGGCCATTGGGCAAAGAATTTCAGATTAAAACATGGTCACCTATTTCTTTTTTTCCCAACTTATTTTCTTTACATTTTGATTCCAACGGTTAGTTTCTTTAGAAAACCATGAGCCATGTATACAATTAACCCATCGCTGAATTCAGAATTGTCTACATTTCAGAAATGTATTGCTTGCCAGGTTCATTCTTGGGTGTTACACCTTCAAGTAAGTAAAAATACTGAAAAATAGGAAAAATCGGCTAACGCGTATTTGACAAAACTTTTTTATTTTTTATTTTGCAACTCTGCCAGTTTCTGAGAGCTAGCAGATGGTGCTTTTAGCACATTTAAAAAAACACCCTCAAATTTGCTAGATTTTGGCTACTTTCTTTGTTCCCTCTAGATGAATCTACAAATTCTTGGAACTTTTAGAATCTCCAACATGTGGGGAGAAAAGGATGCAAATTTAGCCTGGATACCATTTATGGAAAACGTTACGAAGCGAGAACTGTCCCAAACATCAAAAAAGGAGGTCAGCCCGATACTACACACAATGGTGTATGCCTGGAGAAAAGGTCATAAAAGCATGGGCAAACACCATGCTGTACACAGGGAAGCCCCAATATGGTGTAGTACACAGGGAAGCCCCAATATGGTGTAGAGGACAAATATTTATAGGCGGTACGGAGTCACGCTGGTATCATTTCATAGTGAAAGGCATAAGAACGATCCACCATTTCCACACTGGTGAAAAGCTGCTAACCTTTATTAATGCAAAAGAACTGTTGATGGACAGAATGTAGAACAATGTCATACATTCACCCCAGTACAGAGATCTGGGCCTAAATCCATCGTTTTTTTGCTCACCATGCCATTCCAGTTTGGACCCAGCCATATGCAAATCAGTCTTGACCCTGTGCCCCATGGGAACAGTCCAGCCCGAACTGCCAAGCCAGGTCCTCCCTGGACTGGAAACAAGCATCCTAGGACCAGTTTCGGGGTTTCACCCCTCTTCAACCAGGATACTAGGGTGGTGGAGTGAGCTAAAGAATGATGATGGATTAAACCCAGATCAGTTGACTGGGGGTGAGTGTTTGATTTGCTCAAGCGCTCCGTCCATTATCCCCTTTGGTATCGCTTTGTTTAACCTTTATTAAAGCTTGTGTGAAATTTCACTTCAAAGTCAAGCACTTCTGGGACTTCCACAGACTCTATCACTGCCTCCCCACCTTGCCCGATTACACGCTGTCACAACTCCCTGACTCAACCATATAACAATACTTGCCAAAATCGGGAACATACAAGGGTACAGAGTCCGCCATATAAAACATACTCAATGATCATTCCTTCTCCTCCCCTACATCACAGCACCTTAAAGACCTGGTAGTCACAACACCTTCAAGAGGACTACTCAGATGAGCATTGGCGTGATCTCATGGTGGGACATGATAAAGCGCGGAGGGAGCTAAGTTGAAGTTTACCCCATAACAGCTCCACACATCTGTCTTGTCGGGCGCCACATGCTGGAGGAGTTTCTCTGTGGAGAGCAGCCTGGTGCATAAACTGTGGGAATGTCCCTCCCTGAATCACTATGGGCAGGAAGTATGGAAGGAAATGTGCAGGACATTGGAGACCCAGGGCCCTTCTGCATGATAGCATAGACTATCCGGAGGTCATCCACCAGAAGCAAAGATGGTTTGCTACAGCGCTTGTGAAACTTGCATGCTACGACAATAAAGGACCCCCTGAACCCTAACACAGCCACATATGAATGAAAAGGTGATCTAGCCGGTCCAGGACCAGATAGGGAAATTTGTGTCTTGGGCAGTTTCATATCTCTGTGTAATATTCACACACTGGAAACACGGGCCCAAAACTACCTGGACTATCATTGAGCCCTGACCCTTACCCTTGAGCCCCCCGGACACGAATAACAACCCCAGATAGTTCAGACCAATCTTGGTCACAGATGCCCTCACCTCCACTAACAAGACTATCCCATACAGCCTCCCATGGCCGGGGAGGAGTACAGCCCCTGACTGTGGCCACAACAAGGGGGAAGAGAGAATCTGGCACCTGAGACTTCTGAAAGGTATGTCATGGGTAGATGCTATGAGTGGACTCCTGACGTCTGAGAGGTGTAGGACTCCTAACAAATGGGGGCTCAGACGCTTCAGGCTGAACGAGGCAACGATAGACGAACTGTACTCGCCCCATTTACTTTATTTCTCTCATATTTTCATTGTTTTGTCATGTTTATGAGCCTTGGACACAGATTTAGGTTACTTACTGAGATACCTTCATGACCCGCTACGATTCGCCTGCCAATCCATGTTTTCTGTTGTTCTTTAATAGAAAAATGTTATGGAAAATGCCGTACGCTGATCCGGGTTGTATAAGTCACTTGACGCTTATCAATGCAATATTATATATCATTACTTGCATGCCTATTAAAGCATGTAAATACAAAAGAGGAGCTCAGCAATGAGGGGGCGGTGTGGGATAGCAGACAGGAGGGAGGCTCAGCACTCGAGGAGTTAAGTTACTCCAAAGTCACTTCTACAGTGGTCAAATGATGTGCTGGACCTAAATGATTTATTAGAGTAGACACTATAGTCTCTGAAACTGCATTAATTTGTTTAACACATTTTTCAGCACAGTTAGTAAACATCATCCTATGAATTACAAACATAAATATTTTTCAATAGAGCACTTTCACCTCAGGCAAATGGATCATTGTTCCTAGTCTGGTTCTTGTTTTCAGTAGTATTGTGTTTCAGGAAGATTGCTTTTTGATTCAGACCAAAAATATATATCTAAAGTATATAGCTATTTAATTTTCTGAAAATATATTTGCAAATGTAAAAAATAATCTTACTTAAATGTATAGTAAATGGTGGTGTCTAATTGATGTTTGTTTTTTTGCAGGTATGCCGCCATATAAAGAATGGTGATGTCCTGTTACTAAATCGGCAGCCCACCCTGCACAGACCCTCCATCCAGGCTCACCGCGCCAGGGTCCTGCCTGGAGAGAAGGTGCTGCGCCTTCATTATGCCAACTGCAAGGCTTACAATGCCGACTTCGATGGTGATGAGATGAACGCTCACTTTCCACAGAGCGAGTTGGGTCGGGCTGAAGCCTATACTTTGGCATGCACAGATGAACAGTATTTGGTACCCAAGGCAGGTATTTTATTGGTTTCAATCTCAGTTTTTCCCTGTTGAACTAACAGGTAATGTCTAAAGTTGGACCAGCAACATTATTGTGGATGTGTCTTCCATGATCACTAAACATAGGATATCATGGACTGTTCACTATTCATAGAAGGCCTCTAATATTCATTTATTTGTAGCTTCTCCATCTATCATTATCGTTAGAGCTAAAAAGAATGAGTGCTTTGTGATGGTTAGACCAAGTGGTTTTGCTTCCGCGATACCTCCTCTGTTGCAGCGCCACCAACTTCTAACTCAGCAGTGTGATTTCTGCTTGGACTTACTAGATGAGCCCACTCATCCAATCATCTTATTTCTGTAAATTGCTTCTTGGTGGCCGAATGGGCCGTTTTCAAGGGATTTCTCTGTCCTTGACTCTACTTATGTTCTGAGACAGCACATAGGTTTATTCCCAAAGCTTGAACCTGAGGTTGCTTTTGGCCAAACTTCTGGCAGTCCCCACATTGCATCACTGTGACTTGGGCAATTTTGCCTTCCCAGTGCCTGGAGTCACACCAGGTCAGATAATTGAACGGTCACCTTCTTTTCGGGAAGAATCCTAAAGCTTTGACTGTCTCCTCCGAGCTGTAATTTGAGGTCTTAATGTGTATCCCATGACTCTTCCATTTATCAATCCCACTGCCAGGACCCCCAGTCTCTGAGTACTAGCACACTTTAGAAAATGTCTTAAAAATAAACATTATTATATTCATGCTTATGGTTATGGTGACATAGTTCTCTCTTTTTCTCCATCACAATATTTTAAAGATATCAAAGATCGAGCCTTGAAGTTGACATGGTCATTTCAACGGAGTCATATTGCTGAATTGCAATAATAGACTTATTTTCTTTTACCAATTTGTATATGGAGTTCTGTACCACCTAGTGATTGGAGATTTGGTATTTTGGAAAGCAGAGGTAAAGTTACTAGGTGCAGAGTTGATAGAATTGCCTTTGGTTGGAAAGAAAGTGAGCATATTTCAGAGTTAGCAAATTGCGTAGTGGGATATGCCAGTCACATTTTTAATGTGAGCATTGGCTACCGTTTATGATTTGAGGTTGGCTAGAAGGCGTTTGACCTTGATAACAGTGTGATTTACAGGCCAAGAAGTAGATGAGATTGATTTACAGGGAGGTTTAGTAGTCTTCGTTGTTGCTGAATAGAAGTTATGTTCAGTTCAAGGTTCAGTAGCTGACACCATATTTCCGAGGCGGAATGTTAGGCTTTCCCATTGGTTGCTCCATAGATTGAACTAAGTCGCATCCATATGAGTGGAAGTTGGACAGGAAAGAATGCAGTTTAACTCTCTGAGACAAAACAAATGAGCAACTAGGGAGGGAGCTGTCCATACTTTGTGCTACTTTGGAGAGATTAGCTTCTCGGGTGCTTGAGGCCACAGTGAGATCTTGAAGCTAAGAAGGCACGTCCCTGTTGCTACTTTAAGAGCTTTATCCCAGGCCTTCAGTAATTCACTTTCAGTTCCATCATCCATCCAGAAGGTATATAGTCCATTATTTAAGAAGCTCAACTGTAGAAGTGACTCTAGAGTTTGGAAGGCATTGTTTGTTTCAGAATCTTGGATTTGGTTGGGTGGTGAATCTATTGTTGATGGTGGTGTTAGTGAGCATGGCTTACTGTGAGAGGGACCACGTCAGTTTGCTCTTTGCATGATTACTTGAAGTAGTGAGATAACAACTTATGAAGTTGCCAGCAGTGCAGGCTTTGAAGACTTTGATGAAATGTGATGGTGCCAGGTGGCAAGGCGTGAATTTTCCCAAAGCAGCCATGTCATACTCCCTCATCCCAGCACTCACAGAAGCATGATCTTAATATTTTCTTTAAATTAGAGTATTGATGTTTTGTGACCGTGTCAATAAAATGATGTTTATTGCTGACTTTGTTAGATATATGGTCATGGTAGGTTGACTCTGACTGGATTATGATTTAGAATGGCATAAGGACCACATTTATTTTATTTTTGTTCCGTTCTGATAGTACTGTTGTATACTATTTATGGTTGTGTTTACATAATTTCCAAGTAGTTCAATCCTGTTGAACCAGCTGTTCCTCATTTTGGAGAGTGCCTTGGATTTCAACTGGCTCTGCAATTTGTATTATGAAAGAATTAAATGGAGTACATCAGATGGGTTTGGCAGTACTGTGCTTTTGATGAGCAGGATTGTGCTGTTGGTAGAGTGATATTAATATTTATTTTACAGAGCTGGTCCAGCGGGTGCTTGTTAAGAAGAATTGTAAAATAGGGCTAATAAGGGGATTGCAGAGTAGTCCATCCAAGGGATCATGTGTATGGCTGATTGTAGATCTGAGACTTTCAGTCATGGATGTAAATATGACTTTTGACATTTTTTTGTAGTGCCAAGGTATTTGTATTTTTAATGCAGCAACAGGTTTTGGGTTGAAAGCTGAGATCTGCTATTTAAGTGTACGTTTTATGGGATAAGAGTTACAGGAAAAGTTTTTCCATGAAAGCTGGTGGTGTGTGCAGTGAGGGTTTGGTATGGTCCATGTGTGCTTTTTTTATATGACTGCTGGGACATCTCTTCTTCAGCCTAATGGAATACTTCTCTTGCTGTAGGTCAGCTGAGATGGTGGTAATGCCATCCAGGAGTCTACGTTAATTCATATTATGGAAGCAAAGCCATTTAAATGGTTAAAATGATACCGCTCATCAAAAAGTAGCATGAAGGAAAAGCTTTAACTCAGTAGGTGCAATATTTAGCCCCCTGCAGAGACTGCATCAGATATTGTTTCTCCCACTGATAGGTGGCATGCAACAAATCCCATTGTCATTCATCCCTGCCACTGACCATCAACTCACATACACCCCACAGCAAGGGTTCACTACAATGATGGCCAGAGATGTTCACTGGTCACCATGTTCTGCTGCAGTGTGTATGTATGTGGTATTTGACTAGCGCAAATTTAGCTGAAGGCAGTGGAGTATTGAACATGGTTGCAGCCAAAGATACAGGAGTAAATAGTTTCTAAGAGTAGTGGTGGACTATTACTGCCTTGTCATGGTGCCAGGGCCTGGTGCTTATCACTAATACTGCTGATATCAGTGACTGATATTGGCAATGATTGTTAATGGCTTTGGCAGGAAGCGTTATATTATCATATACATTTTCCCTACTCATACTCCACTGTGTTTACCTGCTTCATATCTTCTAGGATGGAAAGCCACTGGCAGGTTTGATTCAAGATCACATGGTTTCTGGGACACGCATGACAATTCGAGGATGCTTCTTTTCAAGAGATCAGTACATGGCTCTGGTTTATCGAGGACTGACTGACAAGAAGGGGCGTGTAAAAATGCTGTCACCTGCTATTCTGAAACCATGTCCTCTGTGGACAGGAAAACAGGTAATACCAAATCTCCCCAGAAATTGCAGATATGAATCCTTTTTATAGTGTCTGGAACTGCTGTAATTATTATACTTTGAATATATTTGTTTTTTAAGATGATGTCATAATGAGTTGTGTGTCAAATAATTGTACGCAGTGGGGCAGCAAGGAGATGCTAGGCATGAATTGCCATGGTGAGGACCACACATGTTTAAATTCTGTTGTCATGCTATACCGCCAATGTGATCTTTGTGCTGTGGGAGGGGTTTATGGATCTCAGCTGGTGTAAAAGGACCTCTGTGTTCTGTGGGGGACTGAAGACCTTTACCCATCTCTTCCGAGGTGGGAACAGATACTGCCACAAGTGCCCTCAGTGCCTTCAACATGGCTCAAGTTCCTTCTGCTCCTCTGGTTGTTGTCCCACTGTTACAAGCCCTTGCACCTTGGGCTGTCATTGTATTTCTTGTCCTACCGTTCCTCATTTTGATAACCCATGCTCATGTCCTTGCTCCCTCTTGGCCAGTTTCTGTGTTGGCTGATGTTACTGACTTTGATGTTGGGGAGGGTCTATGGCCTCTAGAATCAGCCCTAACATTGTGTCCAAAAGGTACTCTCGTTCGAGCAAGACCGTAGGGTATTATGATGCTCATTTCTGCTAAAGGGGATGAAAACATTGGGTCCTAGGGTCTTCCCCCGTCATCACAGGAAAGTACTCAGCAAGCTGATAGTCTTGATAGAGACTGACAGGGCCGGACTGGGAACAGCAACCAGCCCTGGCAGATTGCTGCTCGACTGGCCCTGGGAGCGGGGTGCAGTTTGGAGTGTTGCTGGTAAGAAGCACTGCTCCTGCTTTTGTTACAGGGGGATGATATTGCAGCACTGCTGCAAAACAGGCCCCCGTGACAAAACCAGCCCCCACGACCACAAAACCGCCCCCCACCCCGTCGGCCCACCGGGGAAACGCCCATTCCCCCTACAGCCAGTCTGGCCTTGGAGACTGACCTTCCTGTTCTTCTTACCCTTCAACAGAGGATTCTCATAGTCCTGTTGGTAGAAACGTCCTGTCGGGACATTGCTCCCTAGTAGGTTTGGCATAAAGCATACTCCTTAAAAGGAGTTGTGTACTTATCTCATTTGAAGTCGATTTGCAGTCCACACCTGCATTAGTCTGTGGCTTTATCCCATTGGTCTAAATTAATAGGAAGGTGGATTTTACTCTGTATAAGGAACATTTTGCCTTGGCTATTTCTACCCTACAATAGGTATCTGTTATTCACTGCTTTTCGTCATCATGTGGCAAATCAGGTTTCAGTCTTGTCCTGCCTCAATTTCCAGTCTTGAAGATGACCCATAATTTCCCACTTCTTAACTGTAAATTATCCAGGCCTTGTTTTCATCAGTGATGGTGGAGGACAATGGGCTTTGTCCATGCAGATCGAGCCAATCTGCCTTTTTCGTCCGACTCACAGCAATCTTGACTTTCCTGTCCTAGTTCTTACATTCTCTCAAAAACCACTTGCCAGTGTGGGAAGGCAACCATTTGCAGGCTTATGGTAGCAGAATGTGGTTTGGCTTATAGGTCCGAGACTTTTGGCTTGTCTGTTTCCATGACTTCAGATCCCTTTGCCCAATGAGCACCTGAATTATGATGAATGAGGGCTGTGATGTATGCTTTCATCTTTGTGACAACTCTTCGGGGGAGTTCCACTTGAAAATTGACTTCTGAGTATTTTAGGGTTTATCACATCAATTGCTTCCTGAATGTCAAGCAAACCGTAAGAGGATTTTTCTGATGTTCTTTCTGGTGGCTTCCGTACCTTCCATGGTCATGTTTGATGGCTGCTTCATGTCGCCTTCTTGCTCCATTGGAATTCATGGCAGTGCTGTCACAAATGTACATTATATGTTTCTTGTCTTCCCCTGGGGCGCTGGACCGCTTGAGGTGTTTACTAATGTGTTGCCTTCCTTGGGGGCCATTCTTCATGGAATTGGTTTTCACATCTTTCCATGCCACCACGTCTGGATAGCATCGGCTGCCAATGCTCCGCAGTAGTTCGGCTGCATCGTGGGGGATTTTCACCATCTCTGATTCCCACCTTCTTTCCAGCGTGGCTCGTGCAGGTAAAAGCGCTGGAGCTGGGTTGGGAAGGGATTCGACAGACTACCACGAGGGAAAGTTAAATAAAGAATTCATTTTTGCCTCATCGTCGTATGTCGAAATCCTCCCCGCTCCCCCAGGGTTTGTTAGTAAGATGTAGGTTGTCCTACTTTTCCTTCGTCCTTTTTATCTGGTTTTTAGGTTTCGCCTGCACAGCGCTAGCGCTGTACTTCAGAAATCTAATGTTTTTAATTTAAACTTAAAAGGGACTTGCATCCCTCCTCCTCTCTTTCCTGGCTTCTCATTGGTTCATGTGCATGCCACTTACCTCTCCTCCATTTCTATTGACGGTAGCATATTTTCCTGCATTTACCAATGCTTGTTCCATGTCGGCGTCTCTTAACCTTTTTTTTTGCTCCGAAATACTGCTAACATCTGCTTTGGTGAAACTATATTTTCATACAGTTTTGCCTTTTACTCTTGCAGCATATTTATATAACAATTTATCACCTGGAGAGACTAAGTGATTGGCATAGAATCACAGGATTTTGCGGGGACGGAGACTCGAAGCGGGATCCCTAGCTCGCCAGTCGGCAGCTCTGGCCAATGCTCCACATCACCCCCACTCCAGTGTTATCTGTCATGGAGCTCTTTCCTTTTGCCAGACGATGATTAATGAAAACAGCTCTTTATTCGTTACATAGGCGAAACCGATGCATTACCAATGCTTGTCTTTTCTGACTGCCTACTCTGCTCGATGTGGCTATAGACTCAGTGGGACTTTGCCTTCTCTGTTTTGGTGGTTCACTGGGCCCTCCCTGCCCCCACCCCTAGGGCCACTAGTCCCACTCCAGGCTCAGTGGGGTGTCGGTGTGCTTTTCTCACGAAGTTCCTGATGTCTCTGGAGATCTCCCATGTTCTACAGTGATGGCTGCAAAAATAACAATTGATGGACAGAATGCAGAATAATGTCATACATTCACCCCAGTACAGAAATCTGAGCTTAAATCCATATTTTTTTGCTCACAACCCAGCTATATGCAAATCAGTCATGAGCCTGTACCCAATTGGTACATTCCAGCCCGAACTGCCAAGCCAGGTCTTCCCTGGACTGGAAACAAGCAACCTAGGACCGGTTTCAGGGTTTCACCCCTCATCAGCCAGGATAGCTTGACTCCAGTGGCATGGAGAGCACGGGACCCACATCTGGGCATACCCGTCCCACTCTGGGAGACAAATGCAAAAACAACAGTTGATGGACAGAATGTCATACATTCACTCCAGTACAGAGATCTGGGCCTAAATCCATCGTTTTTTTGCTCACCATGCCGTTACAGTTTGAACCCAGCCATATGCAAATCAGTCTTGACCCTGCACCCAAGGGGAACAGTCCAGCCCGAACTGTGATGGCTGACAGCTGTAATAACCCTCTGACAAGGAGTAGAGCTTCTCTTTCGATGCTACCGGTATGTGTTAGTGGATGTCTGGCCGAAGCTTAAGGTTAATGCCTTACTGTTCATTTGTGGTCATAGCTGTCTGTCACAGAATAAAGCCGTTCGTAGATAGCTGCTATTACACTTAATGTTTCCGAATAGGTGACGTTTTGAGATTAAAATAAAATACTGCCTATGTAGCACTTCCTTTCACGCTCCTGTAATTTGAAGCTTGCTCTTCGTGATGTATCATTACCCAATTAAATCGCACAAAGCCTGGTGATTTTGGTAGTTTAAAAAGCGGGCAGTCCACCAGGATTTCATCTGAAGCTCGAGTTACGCCGCTCTCCGTGTCTAGCGCTTTGACCGCATAATTAACTATAATTGGTCTGACTGCATTAGCTCAGGTGAGTCAGTTATCGTTTCCTCCCCCTCGTCACATTTCACTTACTGAATGGTGTGTCTTGAAGCGTACGCAATCCTTTTATACAGGTGTGTGCGGCTGGTTTTCAGCAGTTTGAATTGCCCGCGCAGACGTAACAGGGACCTTTACAATAGAGCCAGTGCGTTGGTAATTCCCTGGTAGAACCGTGGGCCCGTCTAGCCCCAATTAAACTCTTAACTGGTTTCTCATAGGTTTACTGCTTCCGAGCCACGCCATCCCACCAGGCCTTTCCATACAATAACTGACATTTTTTTTTATACAACTTTGTGATTTTTATACATTTGTTATTTTGACTTATTGCGGTTGCTCAATATGATAATTAATCTCTTCCCCCATTTCTAGCTTTGCAAGTATCGGGTGGTACTATTATCAGACTGGGTGGTACTCTATTTATCGGCCTCCGAAAGATGAAAAGATGAGTAATCCTGGTGGGATGCAACCATGACTTATTGGTTATTCGCATGCCATTGCGTTAGCATTTTTTCTTTGATAAGAGATATTTAGTCCTAAAATATTTCTGTAACCCAGATGACTTTGTTGATTGGTTATAAAGACGCCCCTTTCACCTGCTGTGTTCTTTTTAGTAGTGAGCAGACATAAATAAAGCGATGTTACTTTTTAGATTAATGTTTATTGTACCCATTTTGGTGTCTGAATTGATGCATCCTTGTTCAGTCGGTAGCGTTCATCAGCACAGTTCACCATTGGGTCTCACGTCTTTATTCACTTGAGCTCAACAAGAGTCTGTCTAAAGATTCCCTGTAGACTCATATCACCTCTCAGCCTTTAATGGCCCTGCCAGGATTGTGCATGTTGCCCCCTCCACCATAAAGGCCCTCTTTCATTCTCGGCGCTACCTCTTTCGCTTTGTCTTATGCTTGCATCCCAGCTGGACTCAGAAGTTATTTTTAAAAGGGCCATCCAATGAATGATGTCAAAATGTTTCTCAAAACCCAAGCTGAGATCATCAAACAAAGGAACATTCTGGAATGTACATGGTTACTGGCGTAAAGCTTGGTAGATGGACTTTTTTCTTCTGCACTGGATGGGCCCATTAACCATGAAATAGTTCATCGACCTGGATTCTCCCTGCAGCATATCATTGCTGGCTGGCCATGTTTGCTGCTGACAAGCACCCTATTCCCTGAGGTCTCCCTAAATGCGGGAGCTGGAAGTCTATATTAATCCATTTTGTAACCAAAGCCCCGTCTCTGCCCATTCTTTATCGTCCGGCTGTTCAATGCACCTCGATGAGTTGTCTTATGTAAAAGTGGCGTTCACACCTAGCACGAGCACCTTTCAAATGTACTGAGCTGGTTATTTCATTTTCTATATGCATCTGATCGCCCCACCTTGTCAGGTGTTTAAGCAACAGAACGTGCGTTCCGCCTTGATCCGTCCAGCATTCCTGCCTCATTTCCACATTCAGTGCTGGCATTCTGGGCTGCAGGCTCTCCCGCGCCATGGCCCGTCACAGCTGCCTGCCGCAGACACTGAGGCGAAAGATGCTACACGTGCTTGTACGCTGTTGGGTGAAGCTGAAACTCCTGTGGCTTCATCCAGCAGAGCAGCGGTGTCTCAGGCCCGCCTGGTGGCTTGCACATCGAGCACGGTCTGTCTGCCATGGCTCCTTACTCTTCCCCTGGCGCTAGAGATCCCATATCCCTGAACCAGGTCTGCCACGGTCCCACTCCTCACCCACACCACACCCTACCTGGTTTCTTTTTCAGCACGAAGGTAGGCTGTACTCCTGCTCACTGGGACTCAGGGCGGTCCTTTGTGACGATCACTGCGCTCCCTGCTGCCCTGCCTGTAGGGTCGTGTTTCACTTCTTGAATCCCCAATCCTCTACTCCTCCTATAAGGGTGAGATTTCAGTGTTTACCTTCAGAGGTCAATCCATACATAGCCCTGGGTCAGTGGTATTCCACAGCATTCTGTCTCACCGCGCGGCCAGTAGTGAGAGGAGTATCCCAGAATTACAGCAGGATTTTAAGGTGGACTATGCTGCAGTGCGCATTGTACCATGCTGCCGTGCGCATTGTACCATGCTGCCGTGCGCATTGTACCATGCTGCCGTGCACATTGTACCATGCTGCCGTGCGCATTGTACCATGCTGCTGTGCATATTGCACGTTTGGAGTGTCCTACTTTTCCTACTTAGCGGAAAGACCATACTCTGCCTCGCCATGGCCTCTACTCCATCTCTCACACTGCGGCGTGCGTGGTTCTGGGTGTTGGGGTGGGTGCTGATCACTGTGCTTGGTATACGCGCAGCACCACAGAGGGGGTGCCAGCACGCCAACAGGCCTTCAGCGAATCTGTGCTGCCGGTCGAGGGATGCAGGCGGGCCTTGTCTCTCTCCAGTTATGGATCTTGGCCGTCATCAAGCAGCGCTGTGACTCCACCCTCACAACCACCCTACCAGCTGCCGGGCTGGCAGCCTATCTGCATCGTTTAAAGCTCCCTGGTTGGTGCACTTACGCACGCCTCGGCACACCCAAGACTGGTTGGAACAGTGGACCACAAATGGGGCATAACCGTGCCACCTACTCATCAGTAGATCTTTCCTGCTATTGGGGTGGGCACAGCATGTCCTGGATGCACAGGATATTGGGGGATTACTGAGGTTTGGCAGCAGAGCTAAAGAAAGAATGACCTATATCTTCATGGCCATGCTGCATCGATAGTGGAGTTCTTAAACTGTTTCTCTTCTTTAATACAACACCAATCTCATGCTAAAATTGGACGCTTCACTATGGTTGAAATGCATGGTATTTTTGAATGAAAGTATCAGCCACCTTGATCAAAACATGAAAAACAACATATTAGCAGCACAGTGCTCTGATATTAAGCATACATTTACTTCAGGAAATGAATAAGAACGCATCTGTACATGGGGTATCACATAAACGAAGCAATACACCACACAGCTTTCCTCCTGTAAACATAGCTGTAAATTTGCACTAGGCCTGTAATAATGACACGGCCCGGAGGTGTATATTATCTGCATCACTTTATTACACCCAAGAGGAAAAGAAGAGTAGAGGAAAAATAACTCCAGAGTTTGGAAATTTATGGTTCGGACTTCAGCCATCTATTCCTGGATTTTCTAGAGAGTACCTGCTAGTTTAGTGATGTATGGATATGTCCAAGTTGAATGTAAATTCCCAGAAGGATCCTTGTAGATATTAAAGAATGTGAGGACAAGTAAGACCCTTGCGGGACCATGTTGGGTTTAGGGTTACAATTGCATGCTTGTTTACAAGTTAGTAGGAACATTTATGGTATGATCTAAACTATTTGCAAACTTGCCGTCACTGACTGTATGCGTATGTGACATAGTAAGAAGGGTGTAAAGATTCATGGTGTTGAAGGTCATGTTCACTTTGGGGAGAATAAATAAGCATGCCTTGCCTTTCATTGGAATACAGAGAACATCATTTTCAATTCATAAGGTGGCAGTTCTGGGGCCACAGCCAGAAGAGAATCCTGACTGAAGTTTTGAAAAGGGAATGTTTATGCCAAATAATTTGTTCAGTTATATTACTAAAGTCAATGGCCTTCCCTAGAATTGGGATGCACAAACTAGATCATCTCATCTTGGGTTGTCAGGCCTTTGTCCCTCATCATTTTCTGCATTAACAAAACAACATTTCTCTGATATGCTGTTAAAGTTCAAGACAGTTGCGGGTCACTGTCTCGGAGACCAGCTGACCTAGAACATTGTGATTTGATCAAAATGTCATTTCTTAGAGGGAAACAAAAATCCTTCTACGTGCCAAGCTGTTGTTTTGCTAGCTTATAACTCTTGTATACAAATTTCAAGCCTCTTTTTGATCACTTCGGTCATCTGGAATTGATGTTGTTCATTACGCATAATCATTTTGTTGAGTCTTTTTTTTCTTGAAGGTTTAAATAAAGTGTTTAAAACCTATTCTTTTTTCAGGTCGTTTCCACATTGCTTTTAAATGTCATCCCAGAGCATCATGTTCCACTCAATTTGACGGGGAGTGCGAAAATTAGTGGGAAGGCATGGGTGAAGGAACACCCTCGCCCGACTCCCGGATTCGACCCCGAGACCATGAGTGAATCTCAGGTGGGTACTCTTAGAGTAGCTCTTAAGGTATATTCAGCAACACAGATTCATCATTGTTTTTAGGATTCATCTCTTTACAATGTTGCATTGCCATGATGTAATTGGTGTTTAAATGATCTGGATACACTCAAACTTTGTTATGTTATGCTAACAGGTTCATGTATAGTGTGCCAGTGATAACTGCCTTTAGTGTGGTATTGTAGTGCGTGGAGTTGATTCGTTGGTCTCTTCCAACACAGACTGGGTTTACATATAGTTGATTCAGTGTAGTACTATTGGGCACATACTTGGGTGGACCGGGTTCTCTTTTCCATTGTCCAGTGCCAAGCATCTAATGTGGGTTCTAGTAACATTTATTTATTTATAGTTTAACGTAGTGCATTTTAAATTAAAATCAATTCGTACAGTCTATAGCCAATGGCTGATCACAAGCAGTCCTTGCAAGACCATGAATCCTGTAAGAAGGCACAGCAGGCATCTTGGAGGCTGTCTGACGGCACTCAGCTTTTCAACAGACCTGCGTGAGACGGTGCAGAAACTGCAAAAGACTATCTTGATCCTAATCTTGATCTTGATTCCTGCTTCTTCGAATCAGTTCAACTGTGGCGTGAGTGATCGCAGATTCTAAAATAAGTCCTGCAAAGACTGATGCAAGATCAAGATAATGACAGTATGCATATGACAAATGTAAGCAATGAGAGTACCTCAGTTACTGAAGCTGGACTACACAATTTCAACGAATACTGTACAACTCCATGGTTAACATCATGCACAAAATACAACAAATTAGTTTTTTAAACATTCATTTTTTTTGTGAGCTCTGTTTGTTTATTGAAACACCGCTCAGCATACAGAAGGCACAGGAATGACAAGCGAACATTCAGTATACATTTCGATTAAAGCAGTAAATTGCAAAAGTAAAGCATGATTATACATTTGAAATGGAGCCTTTATGGGCAATGACATTTTGTAGTATATAGATGTAGCAGACTTCCAAGGGACAATGTCCATCCTTCCCTCCGTGGCTCCACCCCCGTACTCACTTCCCTCAAATTGTGCCAATTACCCCATACTTTTTCCCACTTCTTCGGGCAGCCCCTGCTTTCATAGACCACCTGCTCTGCGCATTGGCACCGATATTAAGTTGGACTCCCAGTCTTCTATCCGAGGGGGAGTTGTTGCACCCCGGGTCCGCTCAGTTTTACGTTTAACCACCCCAGCTGCAACCTCCAGCCAGGTCTTTTGATATTTTGGCCAGGCTGCCTCCCCTGTTCTAGTCAAAAGAAGCCATTTATTTTGTGTCTAGGGGAACCTCCAGAATTAATACCCGAGACATTCTCCGAATCACTTCTCCCCAATAGAGCTGTATGATCAGACACTCCCAAAGGATATGCAAGAATGTGTCTTCTTGCCCACACCCTTGCAAACAGAGAGCAGAGCTCCCCTTTCCTATCTTTTGAAGTAGGACTCTAGATCAGTATGATCTGTGTAGGATTCTTAGCAGCACCAGTTGAAAACCGATATGAATCTCTACCTCTTTCAGGCTTTGGAGGGCGGGCC
This sequence comes from Triturus cristatus, assembly GCF_964204655.1. Classification (NCBI taxonomy): domain Eukaryota; kingdom Metazoa; phylum Chordata; class Amphibia; order Caudata; family Salamandridae; genus Triturus; species Triturus cristatus. The sequence goes on along the minus strand of NC_140582.1, from coordinate 1,088,164,162 downwards.
TATGTCCAGTTGTCATCGTCCAAATCACCCAGGTCTCTCTTAATGCCATTATAGGGTCGGGGAATTATGGATTTTCTTTAGACTATAGAGATGGCTTTAACAGTTATAGGCTCCATGAGAAGGTGGTCTTCAAGCGGCGTTGCATCCCGCAGTTGTTCCTCCTCTACTATATGTCTCATAAGGGCATGCCCAATCTGTAAGTATCTACACCGCTCAGTCTCTGTCAGTTCATACCGCTGTTGCAGGACCACAATCCCTACTAGCACTTGCCCTCTCCCGATATCCCCCAAGCTTTCTATGCCAATCAAGCCCACTTCGAAAACCTTTCAGGCCACCCACCTCTTGCAGTAAGTCGCTGTCCCATAGTGGGGTTTGTTTAGTTTGCTTCCTCACCATCCCAAATAGTCGGTGGCCTCCCTCCATACACGAACCACAGTCTGGGCATGCAACAGGAGATCTTGTGACCCGCTGCCACATGAGGTAGGCCGGTTCGCTACAATCAGTAAATACCACGTCACTAACTGCTACCAATTTTGCAGCCCAGTAGTACTTAAGTAGTACTCATAATGATCAGTGCCCAGTACATGCACTTAAGATGGCTTCCCTGTCCACTTGTACTATCTAGTAATTGAACTAGACAGCACAGGGGTATAGCTGCTCATGTAGATATACCCTCACATGTAATATAGTGCACCCTACCTTGGGGCTACAAGGCCTGCTATAGGTGTGACTTACATATATTACATGCAGGGACGCTAGCATGGCACACAATGAGTGTGCCATGTCGTGTTTTTACTCATGGTTTGCAGCATGATATGCAGCCTGAAATGGCAGCCTGCATGCAATTTGTATGGGGGTCCTTTAGGGTGGTATAATCCACCTGCCACCCTTTATATAAAAATGCAGCAGCCCGTAGGGAACCTCTTTAGCACTCATGCCCTAGGTACCAGGGGTACCGCTTACTAGGGACTTACAGGGGTGCTAAAGTTTGTTACAATTAGGCCATCCATATTACCTTGTTTTAGGGTGAAAAGCACTGCCACTGAGATCTAAGTAGCAGGCCCCAGTACACTGTCAGAGCTAAAAACCAGTATGTAGTAGTTACAAAGGGGGCAAAAAGTGGGGGGACACCTGCAACAAAATTTCAGTTTCCTACAGCGCCCATGGGGGAAAGAATCGCAGATGAAAACATTGTCACCTATTTCAGTGTTTTCCTTTGTTCGTTTTTTTATTTCAACTATTATTTTCTTTAGCCAAGCGATGAACGATCTACACAATTGACCCCTAGCTGAATTCAGAATGGTCCCTCCTTTTCAGAAATATATATTTTTTTGTGTTCACCCTTTACACCGGTTTCCATGAGTAACTGTAAGTAGGTATAAACCACAAGCATAGGAACAATTGACTACTGCTTAGAAAATGGCAAAAACTCTGGTGAAAAGTTATTTATTTATGTTCTAAACAGTGCCTGTTCCTGAAAACTGAGAATAAGGTGGTTTTAGCACAGCAAACCTTTTTTGTAAACCGATTTTATTAATCTTTTACATATGTCAACATACAGGCACCAGTATAGATTTATTCATGACCTAGCTAACATTTCAGTACATTCCAGTCGTTAACCTTCTCATTCCCTATCCCACAGTTCCCCATTGTGTCCAAGTTCAGTTTTGGTATGGCTGATCTCCGTGCATGAACTCTTCCCCCATTATCAGCTTCTGGAAGGTGACAGCTTATGTGTTATAAACAGCTTATGCCTGCTTCATGCCACTTGGCAAATCCCCCATCCCACCCACCCCCATTCCCGAAACCCCCACCCGCCGGGCGTGTCTTGAATTGTGTGCCCCAGTTCCCTTCTCGGGCAGCATCACCTTGGAGCATCTGGCCAGAGTTCCAAGTCTCTACACTCCCTCCGGGTTCCTGATACCTGGATAGCACTCCCAGATCCGCTGTCTCTATTCCGCCACCTCTAGGCAGTTACATCAGGCTGCTTCAGGGTTCGGCCTTCCGGGAGCTTCTACTGCCATTCTTTTTCTAGTGAAGCTTCTAGCCACAGCAAACTTTTAAATGATGCAGTTCTTGAGAAAAAACGTTTATTGCACAGCATATTTTTCCAAAATAAAAAACTTCTACCTTGTAACTATTTTATTGGTGATTTTTTAGTGTATATTTAGAATACCCAACACGTGGGGGTTGGGGGAGAAAGGACACAAATTCGTCTTGCATACTTTATGTGGAAAAATTATTAGGAAGGCTTGAGAGTGAACAGCCCCAAACATCAAAAAGAGGCTTAGCACTGCAGGGGTTAATTAGTTAAAAGGATATTGTTATCTTATTTTTGGCCCCAGTTATCATTGGGCCCGCAATCATTAGGAGCTTTGGTTAAATCTGCAAGAAGGGTATCCTGTCTGCTTATCTGAGATATAAGAAATATTTTTGTTGGTTGGATGACTTTTTTCTGAGTAGATCAAACACACAAAAGGTGATTGGAGGATGCTTGCAATAAGTCTAACCGCTGGCGATCGCTCAGGGTAGCATTCTATCCCACCGTTCTTTTGTCCACTATGCCACTTCAGATTAGAACCAGCCATTTGCAGATGTGTCCTGGCCCTGTTCCAATAGGAACAGCCCAGCCTAAACTGTTAGACCAAGTTCTTTCTGTACAGGAACACAATCTTTCTGAGTAGATGCATTTGATAGATGAACAGTTAAGCATAGAATGCCAGCAGTGCTAAGGCCCAGGGATTTGGCTTGAAGGAAGTGACCGACTTACGGCCACCTGGGGCACCTCGGACCACCTCTCAGCCTTCCATGCTAAATGAAAAGTCAGAGAAACGGTGGAGAATATACACCAATAATCATTTATTATATACGCTCAGAGCCTGGCTCAGTCTGCACAGTCTCGAGAGAGTACTACAGAGGGAACTGAGGAACAGTAAGCATAAGGATATATTATATGCATTGCATGGTCAACTAATAACACACTCACAGTGGAATTTTCCCAACAGATTTGGTTGAACAGCGTAAAGACATAAAAAAGGTTTCTACTCTCGTATCTTGCACACCTCAGAACACTTAAGGCCGTTCCACCCTGGGCTGCGATCAAACTGCCAGACAGGTGGGAAAAGTTTTTTATCTAGGGAAAGCTATGCACTGGCACGAACAGTTCCTCATTACAGAAATGAAACTTAGCAAGGGGCATTTCTTGGAATCAAACAGGATTAGTTTTGAACAGTGCATAAAATGGCGCCTGAAAAAGAAAATGGTGTAGGGAATGCTTACTTATACATGGCATTAAAGAGCATCAACGAGCATATTCTAACAAACCCTTCTTTTAGCATGAGCTTAATACATTTTCTGTTTAGAAAGTAGGTAAGGCTGGCACACATTCAGGGGAAACTGTGACATTCTCATTATTTGATACAGCATCGTAATTAGACATGTGATCACTGTGGAGCTCTGGGCACAGTTTATAGTTGATGTCCGATATTTGGACAGCATGGAGTGATGTCTTCAAATATTCCCTCGTCTATATTCATAAGGTCATCGATATCATTCTGTAACATCATAGCGGCATTTGTAACAGAGGCAGATATTTTCTGTTTGGGTGTTACAGCAGTGGCACAATAGGAACAACAAAGCGGGAGACATTGAATGAGAATACAACAGAATATTAATACTGCTTTGAAATAAACTATTTACTTTAGAATCCAACCCTAGCTACCTAAGAAAGACCAACTCCAATTTCCGCTTTCCATGCCTTTGACATTATCAATGATATCTATAATGTGTTGTGTTATGTTCTTTTCCCAATTCTCTATACTCGTAACACACAGGTCCCAATTAGTGCGCAAACACCTCCGCTCCTGGCCAACATACAATCCACTGCATATCAAGTCTGTTCCGAATACACTTGCATGCTTTCTAACTGAGTAGTAATAGCTATCAAGGCTGCCACTGTAGAGTTTTATAGAATCTGCAATTTACATCCGAAATACTCTCTAGCTTTTTCACCCCTGGCCAAAGCAGTGCCACCCCAGGTAAATATGGAGGACAGGATGTATCCAAATCTTATACCGTTGCTATAGCAATTCACTTTCAACTCTGTTACCTCTTCACAAAATTCGTTTGTTAGTGTCCTTTTACCCATCTTGTATTAGGTCGGGGGTGTTTACATGCAACACTTAAAGCCAGTACCATTCCAAGAGCTACATCATCAGTACCATTGTAGACATTTAAACAAGTCCCATTGGACAGAAATAAAAACCCTGGGTGGGCATGTATCGGCCCCTCATAATCCACTGCAGCTTATCTGGAATTCATTCCAGAAGTACTTAGATCTGATTTATTTACTAGGAAAAGGGGGCTTTTATACATTATTGTGCCTGAACAATGTACAAAGAAGTATCTGTAACGTTCACTGCGGGGCAATAAGCAGCATATTAACCAGCCTCTCGGGGTACTGTCAATTGTTTATAATGCCAACCCACAAGAGTTATATTCTGTTCTTCCTTATAAAAATTATCACAATATGTGTTCTCACAGCCAGGGTAACCCTCACCCTGTGGTTTTCCGTAGTACAGACATGGTCAGGGGCAACCAAATCCATACATTCCCTTTACTTCCACAAACTGTGGTGGCCGAGTGTATGTGTAGTTAACAAGTGACAATAGGTATGCAGTCCAAAGGCTAGTGACAGAGCGGATAGGATAGCAGGTGGTCCCCTTCCCAAAGAATCCCCTATAAGTTTTCACAAACACGTTATTTATGGCAGCCATCCTATCACGTCTCGGAGGAATGTGTTCACCCATGTTGTGTGGGGGTATACTATGTGTATCTTCCAGGAACCATGATAACCCACATATTATTACAACCACCATTACCAGAGCATTGACACATGCAAATTTACTTTGTATAGACCAAATTGCACTGCGTTGTCTAGGGGCAATTGGCTGATCCTCCTCATTAATTTGTCTACCAAAAGGATGCATAACGAAACAAGAGGAGAAAAGCAAAAATGATAAGAAATGTAAGTGTTCCCAGTGTCCATCAGAGCCTCACTGGTACAGGCTCTTATCGTCCATCATTTGGTGCTCTTGAGCACCAGCAGTGGAGCTTGCTCCACCCTAAGCTCTTTCCTAATCTATCCCACGTCGATAAAGGTGGTATGCTTTTCAAAGTATACTTTCCTGTCTAATGTTCTAACAAAAAGAGCAAAACAGATGCAACTCTTTAATTTATTCCATTCCCTCATTGGTACTGCTACTCAGTACTTTCCTACCTTGTTCTGTCCATCCCTAGTCTTTCTTTTCCTTGGACTCGGTGGTCCTCAGCTGAGGACGTAAGTTGCACCTGGCAGCTCCAGGCACTGTGTGATCACTAAACAGAGGATAGCTAGTATTTCTGATAGGACAGCCTCATTCAAAACGTCGTTGTTCTCTTCGTCTGTTTGTGTCCAAACCAACTTTGCATCACTGAAAGGCACGAATCTGGGCACCTGCTCACATTCAACGTCTCCTATTCCCTCCTTAACCCACTGGTCGTAAGGCAACAGCAAAGGTTTTCTTTTGCAGTGGGTCGTGTGGACCTAATTCTTTCGACCAGCAACCTTTACAGCCGTCTGTGTAGCCAGAAGGACTTGTTCAGGACCTTTCCATCTGGGCTCTAGATTTTTCTTCCTCTGGAAATTTCAGATTAGAATGAAGTCCCAGGGTGGATACTCTGGCCAGGACCCTCTGGCTTAGGAGGTAAGGAGTCTTGCACCTGTTGGTGAATAGAAGGCAACATTTCTGTCAATTGCCCAAGGTAATAAAGCAATACAGGATATTCAAAATCAGAAAGCTTTCTTGGTCTAGGGACCCCCCAGACATTTGCTGGGCGGCCAAAGACAATTTCATAAGGGGACAAGCCTGTTCTAGAATGTGCTGTAGTCCTGATGGACAAAAGGGCCAAAGGATGAGCATCTGGCCATTGCAACCATGTCATCTCCTGAATTTGTGCCAATTTCAATTTTAGTACGCCATTATACTTCTCGACCAATCCCGCTGACTGCGGGTGATTGGTTTCATGGAATTTCAGTTTAATGTGCAGGCCTTCACATATTAGCTTAATCACTTTCCCATTAAAATGAGAGCCATTGTCACTCCAAATAACTCTGGGCAATCCGAAACGTGGAAATAACTCTTTAATAAGCACCTTCGCTGTTGTGATAGCTGTAGTGGGGTAAGCCGCCACCCATTTATTGAATGCACATACGACCACTAAAACATATGTGAGATTGTTACAACGTTCTAGCTCAATGAAATCCATTTGAAGGACTTCAAAGGGGAATGTAGGTGGTGCAAAGTTACCAGATGGTGTGGGGGTACCTTTCCCAGGATTGTGCATCAAACAAATCATACAGTTTTTCACTAAGAGTGCACCTGTTTTAGAAATATTGTCATTACACCAAACTGGGGCCAATAATTTACAAATACCCTTTGCACTGATATGAGCTGGGCCATAAGCCATAGTAACCACAGGGAGCACGTATGCATCAGGTAACATCCATTTCTGTTTTCTGGACAAATCAATCCAACATCCTTCTTCATCTAAACGTGCTGTACTCTCTTGCCATACAGCGAAATCTTCTATTGTGGCCTCGCTTTGGGTCTCTTTCACGCTCTCAACTGTGTTTTCAAACATAGTTTTCTCTGGAACCCAACTAGCTGGGCCTGTTACAAGCATTCTCTTCATCTTACTCTGAGCCGTCTCTTTGGCTGTCTGATCAGAGAACGCATTCCCTCTACCTACATCATCTGTCACTTTCTTGTGGGCACTACACTTCACAATAGCCATGTTCTAAGGAAGTGGTTCTGCATATAGTAATCGTGATATCAAGTGTGTCCATGTTGTATCTTAGTACCATGCAAGATAAGAAACCCTCTCTCTGCCCACAGGTGCCCGAAATTGTGCACAACCCCAAATGCATGCTGACTGTCTCTGTAAATATAGACAACTAACCCTTCGCTCAATTCACAAGCTCGTATAAGGGCAACAAGTTCTGCTGCCTGGGCATATTGATAGAGGACCCGTGATGTCTTTACCACTGTGTGTAATGTAGTGATAGCATAAGCTGCGGTGGTGGTACCATTTGGTCATTTAAAACAAGAGCCATCGACATTTAGTTCTCCTTGGGATCAGATAAGGGAACATCAAGTCAGGTCTACCCATTCGTTCGTTTCTTCCTCTGCTAGGAAAATACAATCATGTTTGTCAACTGCATCATTCTCAGAAGGGAGGCTTGGTAACGTGAATGGCTTCAGAGTGGCACATATTTTAATCGTAATATGTTTGGCAAACAATGTCAATTCATAACCAGTAAGACGTGCTCTGGTGAGGTGCTGTGTCCTTGTTTTATTCAAAAGTGTGTCCACAGCATGGGATACCATGACTATGAGGTCAGTATGGAGTACGAGTCCAGCTGATTGTCTGATGGAAGTAGCCATGGTCGCGACTGTTCGCAGACAACTCGGAAGGGCCCTTGCGACAGGATCGAGCAAAGCAAAAGAAAAAAGGTCTATCGCCAAATTTTTGAGTCAAGACCGAGAGAGCACAACCAGCCAACTCGTGGACGTATAACACAAAAGGCTTGTTATAGTCAGGCGTGCCTAGTACTGGAGTAGAGCAAAGCGCAGTTTTTAATTCTCCAAAAGATTGCTGACAATATGGCATCCAAAGTAAAGGCTCATGGACTACTTTTATTGTTATTGGAAGCAGGGGTTTCATCAGTAAGGAATAGTTAGGGTTTCACTGTCGACAGTAGGAAATGATGCCTATAAAAGCATGCACGTCCTTTTGAGTTTGCGGACAGGGCATTTTATTAATGGTACTGATGGGTCTGGCGTTAACCTTCTACCCTCCTTCGACAGAAGGTGACCTAAATAGGTGACCTCCTGTGGATAATACTGAAACTTCGAAAGAGAAACATTGTGACCATGGTGTGCCAGGTGCAACAATAATTTCATCGTACTATCTTTGCAATCCTGTTCAGTATCAGAAGCAATTAACAAATCGTCGACATACTGTACCAATGCATTGCCTGGAGAAAGGGAGAGTGAATCTAACTGACCTTTCAATACTTCACTAGAAATGCTAGGACTTTCAGTATAGCCTTGAGGAGCTCTACAGAATCGGAAACTTTTTCCAGCCAGTGAAAATCATAACAAATACCTGCTGTCTGGGTTTATGGGAATGCTAAAGAATGCATTTTTTCAAATCACTGACAGAGAAAAACTTAGCGGTAGATGGAATCATTATTCAAAGTGTGGGGATATCAGGAAGCACTGCAAATTGCGGGACCACTATTTTATTGACCTTGCACAAATCAATCACAAAATGATATACATCACCAGCACTGTTGGGAGAGTCTAGAGGCGCACTTTCTAGGACCGGAAGAATAGGACTATTGCATATGTTACAGGTGGTCTCTTCGACAACTCCCTTATGTATGAGGTCCTGAACAATATTAAGGAGAGCTTGCTCTCCTTCCTTTAGTATTTTATACTGGGGAGTGTGTGGTAATGTGGCATTGTCCTTCAGTTGTATAGAAACTGGGGGTATGTGCAATAAGCCTATATCAGTGTCACCAGTGGCCCATAATCTAGATGGTACTGGATCAAATTCAGGTGGAAGGGGAACATCTTTAGATAGGCTTTGTCTAGTACCCACGTCAGGACCCATGGTAATATAAACACCATCTGGTGAACAATATGTGGTAGCATGCAACTTCTTTTTCCAAGCCCATTACATTTTCACCACAATTAGATGTTAAAAGAAATGGAGAATCCACGGTAAAAGGACCAACAGTAAGAGCAAGAGGGCACGAGATGGAGCTTACAACTGGTTCTCCTGAGAAACCCACTGAAACATTATTATGGCCAGACGGGGCCGCCCCAGGGACCAAGTGTCGGGAAATTGTGTCTTTGTGGCACCTGTATCAACCAAGAATTTCTTAGTAGATCCTTGCAGATCCGCTTTGACATAAGGGCCACGCTGATCAACAGGTATGTGAACTGGTCTCTTACCCTGTCCCTGGCTATCCTAGCTAAAAGACATCCATGTCACATCATCAACTTCATAATCGTCATTGTATTATTGTCCTTCCCTGGTGTCATCGAAATAATTGTCAGGACGGCCTACAGAGGTAGTAGTGTGTTGTTGTCGATTGGTCCCACGACCCCTTTTTCCAAGACCCCTTCCTCTAGTGGACAAAACATTGTGCAAACGTACAGGGCACTGGCTGTTTCTTTTATCAGTTTTGTTTTTCTCTTCATTATCCCTATGCTCGTAATATTGGGCCATATTTAGAATCACAGAAGGGGAAGACGTAGACCAGGTGTTTTCAGATGCTTGAAGTTTAGACATTATTTCGGGAAGGAGATGAGTGACAAACCTATCAACGAATAGATGGACTCCTCCCTCTGTAGACCTATCCTGCCCACTATAATCCAAAAACGTCTCTCCAAACCTGGTGATGCACTCAGAAATATTTTTGTCTTTCTTTTGCCAGCAGGCAGTCAGTCTGTCCCAACTAATTTTCTTGGGAGAAATTAGTGTTTGCATGTATGTTATTATGTGACCGGGTAAGGCAATAACTCAGCACCTGGTCTGTCTCCTGGCCTTCTATCTCTGTCTCAACCCTTAATCACGTCCCACGTTCCGCCCAACTCAGCAATATGATCTTGGGTATGGACCTGTTGCCAAATATCAACTGGGACTAGTAGACCAAAAAACATGTCAATATCCGCAAGAGTCCTCACACTAGAAGAGGCAGCTTCTGTCATTTCTTTATAATAAGTAGTAGGATTTTTTCTAGGATCGGGCAATGTAGCCTTCAGGGCCAGAACTTCACTTCTTTTCCATAGAGTATAAACCCATTGTTCCTGAAAGCAGACAGCTACAGCCGGTCTGGTAGTCACCCCATGTTGATCCACTACTGCCGGGATTTTCGGGTGGTAAATGGGGTGAACTTCTCACCACACAAGCATTGGTCCTACTGGACCTGTCGGCGGCATTTGATACAGTTCATCATGCGATACTAGCAGATAGATTGGCTGCAGCAGGTCTTGGGGGCACTGCGTTAAAATGGATGGAATCCTTCCTGAAAGATCCAACCCAATCAGTTAGGCTCGCACCTTATAGTTCTGACATAGTCAGCATGAACTATGGGGTACCCCAAGGCTCCTCCCTGTCCCCCCATCTCTTTAATCTCTACATCCGCCCCCTGATATACTCCCTCCAACAAATTAAGGTAAAAATTTACAGTTCTGCAGACGACATGCAATTGACTTTCACAATTGATGAGACACAGGACTCCAAGGTATTCTTTCAGGACACCATGTTATTCATTAAAGGTTGGATGAATAACAACTAGCGAAAACTAAACTCTGATAAAACAGAGATAATTATCTCCAATAACAAACTTAACCATTGGACTCCAACCTACTGGCCCAAAACATTAGGCACTCCACCTGACCCTAAGAGTGCTGTAAAATGTCTTTGTATCCAAATATGCTGACCTCTCCATGAAATCACAGATAAGCATGGTCACGTCGTCCTGCTTTTACTAACTGAGAAATTTTAGAAAAATCAGAAGATTCTTCAGTAGGGAGGCCAGCACATTAATCATCATGGCATTTATACTATCTAGAATTGATTATGCCAATACCATTTACCTAGGTCTCCCCATTAATAAAATTTACAAACAACAGTTAATCCAAAATCAAGCTGCCAGAATCATCTTCCAACAATCTAGGCATTGCCATACTAAGCCGCTGATGAAGGAGCTTCACTTGCTCCCAGGAGCACAGCAATCTATGTTCAAAACAGGTTGCATTATCTTTAGAGCAATCAGGAACAGAGGCCACAAATTTCTTTCTACAAAGATCCACCCATACCTCCCAAAACGCAATCTCAGATCGGCGCAAATTAACTTAATTTTAGTCTCCAGATTTAAGCGCAAAAGAATGGGCGGCTCATGCTTCTCCATGTTGGGACCTCATCTCTGGAACGCCATGCCAATCACCATTAGACAGACAACTAACTACACGTGCTTCATAAAAAAACTGAAAACTTGGCTTTTTACTCAAGCTTACAGCCAGATGCAACTTTAGCGGTAGCTCCATACTCTGCGCCAAGAGACCTTCAGGTGTACGTGCGCTTTATAAATATCCTGTAACATAACATACATAACATAACATCGGGAACTGAGTTATCTGAGTGGGACTCTTATCATGTAGTCTGCCACTATAAGTAATTAGAGTTGAAATGTTCCTGAACATTTGGGCCGGCTCCATGTTAATTACATAAGTACCTTCATTAATATCAAATAGTATTTGGGGTGCTTCCTTTTCGATGTGTGTGCGCCAGAGGTCAATTAGTGCGGCGGACATATGTTTGAGGGCATGTTGCTGTATAAAAGGGTGAAAGTCTCGCATTAATTGCCATATGTCCTCAAGACTGTAAATTGGGTTGCGAGCCCACTGTATTGCCTGTTTCGCTATTACTTTTTTCACTTCCTCCCCCACACCAGATCGTATTAAAGGACCTAACCGTTCCCTGAATCCCATCAAATCTCTATCGTCCGGACCACGCACTGGTGTGTCAGTAACTAGTGCTGATGAAGGATGAGTGACTGTAATGGGAGTAAGGGGGATTGCCGCAGTCATATGTTGTGATGGAAGAGAAGGAGTAGGGTACGTTAACTGGGGCGGTAGGTGTAACAGCTTGGAACACTAATGCACCTGGTGTGGGTTGTTGTTGCTAATGGGTAACACCGGGATATATCCGTTCTGGGGTATATGGTGGCGGGGTCGGGTAGCTAATAAGGTCTCCATAAAAGGCTCACCATCTTCCTGAGCATATAGGTATTATCAATTTGCAACCAAAATCTTCTATCTTTGCATTCTATTCCTTTTTCCTGCTTGTCCTTACCGTAAGCTACAGCCTTTTGTGTAAGGGTCTGCATATTCCGTTTTCTGGCATGTTTCTTCATTTTTAATCGCCTCTGTTTGGCCTCCTTCTGCCAAGTGTGAAGGGAGACAAACATAGACTGCCTACTGCATCTTTTAAACAACTGTTCCTGAAGAAATCCTATCTTTTGTTCATCAAAGGAGCCGGTCAAAGGCCTCTGCAACTCTTCAATGTCCTTCGTATATTTGTGCCATAACGTACTAAACATAATGGGGCCAAGGCCATGTTTTATATACATATCAAAATTAGGACTACCTTCAGGAGGTGCAGGCTGGGATTCTTCTAACCGTGCATCTTTAAAACAACAGCAGCACAAACTCCAAATCTTACTGAAACCAGGCATTGCAATGAAAAGAGAAACAAAGCCCTTATTTTACCTGGCAAAGTATTTGCAAACACTTTTCACCAAAACAGTCCTTGAAATAAAGTCTATTTACGGTGGTACCACATAAACTGAAACAGACTCACCTGGTGTCAGGTGCACCAATTCTCCACTGCCAACTCTTTGGGCCAAACAGTCAGAACACGGGTTCGCCATTCAGGACTCCAGCCGGGATGACCGCTGGGCGAGGCACCCTCAGGTGGGACAGAGGCAGCAGCTGCGAGAAAAGTATCTCTTCCTGCAGGGATCCCTGAGCTGTCAATCTGACCTGATGTGATCCTCGTCCTACCCTCGGTCTGTGAAAAATGGATGTGTCATGCCCCGATGGAGCACATGTTTGGGCGCCAACTGAAGGAAGTGACCCACTTAGGGCCACCTCGGACCACCTTTCAGCCTTCCATGGTAAGTGAAGAGTCAGAGAAACATTGGAGAATATACACCAATAATCATTTTATTATATACGCTCAGAGCGGGGCTCAGTCTGCACAGTCTCGAGAGAGTACTACAGAGGGAACTGAGGAACAGTAAGCATAAGGATATATTATATGCATTGCATGGTCAACTAATAACACACTCACAGTGGAATTTTCCCAACAGATTTGGGTGAACAGCGTAAAGACATAAAAAAGGTTTCTACTCTCGTATCTTGCCCAGCTCAGAACACTTTCAAGGCTGGTCCACCCTGCGATCAAACTGCCAGACAGGTGGGAAAAGTTCTTTATAAAGAGAAAGCTATGCACTGGCACAAACAGTTCCTTGTTACAGAAACGAAACTTAGCAAGGGCATTTCTTGGAATCAAACAGGATTAGTTTCGAACAGTGCATACAATGGCGCCTGAAAAAGAAAATGGCTTAGCAAATGCTTATTTCTACATGGCATTAAAGAGCATCAACAAGCATAATCTAACAGGTTGAATACACTAAGGTTGAGAATTCAAGTGGACTGGTCCAATTTCTTATATTTACATTTGTATTTCCTGAGAGCAAGCCTGGTAATATAATCTTGCTTCTTCTCACTTATAATAGATAGACAATCTCCATTTCATGTGAAGGAGATTGTATATTCCTTTGAAAATATACACTCTGCTCCCAGTCATAATCCTTCACGGCACAATTCAGCTAATACATACGGGTCTTCATCAAAAAAATTGAATGGATGTGTTTTCGTTTTATGTACACTGAGTGTGCTTGTCAGTTCTCCCAATCTGGCATGTGTATGTTCTTTCCATGGTCTCTCAGACGTTAAGTGATGCTTCAAGCTGATCCCAGAAAGAATATGCTGATCAAGCTGAACCCAGGCAGCACTGTGGATGTGAGTGTGTATGTTTTCTGTGTTTCTCTTGTCTTTCCTCCAGTGCCATTCAGTATTGGTGTTTTGTGGTGATCAGTGGCATTGTTTCATGTGGTGCACATCTGGGGTGTCCCAAACATGTTCTTGTTCTCAGTCAGTAATCTGCCATTGATAAAGGCCATTTAATGCTCCATACCTTTGCCATTAACAATACATGAAGGTACCAACTCTGCTGTCCGAAGAATGGGGGAGAGGAGTTGGCCTAACGGCTAGGGCAGTTGACCTAAAATCTGGGAAACCGGGTTCGAGTCTCAGCAAGGACACGCAGCATCCTGTGATTCTGGGCAAATCACCTAATATCCCCATGCCTGCCAAAAATGAACGTGTCCTTGTGTAATGCAACTGGTGCTCGTGTAAAGCGCTCTGATACTCGATACCGTCGGGTCAAGTTCGCGCTATATAAAACTCCTGTAAAATAAAAAAATTAATGAACTGCCCATAGTAAGGAGTCCACAGTACAGGTGCCTCATACTAAACTAGTCCAGTAGCCCAGATAACTCTTTTAGCGCCTGCTTCTTTGAGGGTCTTTTCAGTGTAGTGGGGACCTCTTAGTCCTGCACAGCCTGGATACTGTCTTCCAGACCTCAAACCCAGTCAATTCCTATCTGGTGGCATGTTTCAGGGTGGTCCTGAATCAGTGATTCTGGCTACAGCCAATGGGCCATTACCCCAAGACACAGGACAGTGAAAAAGAACCTCATGGACTCTGTTTAAACTGCATTTGGGCAGCTGTGGGCTCCTATAGGTCCACACGCTCACTGCCTTGTAAGGTATCGCTGCAGATGCTTTGTCAATTCTCGCTAGTTGGACTTGATTCTCCTGGGCAGTTCCTTCACTGAACACAGTTTGTTCTCAGACTTCAGTCAGCTGAACCTTGCTCTTTGTCATTTTGGTCATGGGTCTTCTCCTCTCCTCTTATTGGCAATTTCAGTCTGCTCTCCTGCAGTAACAGCTTTTTCTACAATTTAGATCTGGTGTGTCAGTTGGTTACCAACAAGTTCCAGTCTCTGGCAAACTCCTTTTGTCGCTTACCTGTAGCATAGAGTCTCCTTGAAATCACTGCGAATGATACATTACTGGCCCAATGGACAGGGTACATATCCTACATACCCTATTTTAGGAGCACTAGCAGGAATCCAGAGCCACCAGTGTACAAACTTGTTTAAAGTCCTGACACATCTCCAGCCAGGATAGAGTGAATGATACATCAAGCTTTTTCATTGTAGGTGAGGCCCAGGCATCTGCTGCTAAGATGTGGACATTCAATGTATAACACAGGAAGGAAACTTTTGAATACATTAAAGGTGGGCTGGTTTGGAAATAGAACTAAGGACAACCACATCCTTCGAGAAAGGAGTTAAACTATCACTCGTGAGCAGATTTCTGCCCTGGACCCTAGTAACTCCCTTTCCGAGCAGTCTATACTCATCAACCACACCTTAAGATTACTGCTAGCCTGTTCCACTATTGTCCTTATGATTTCTCTGTTTCAACACTGAGTGGACCCCACCCTTATTGGGGATGCCGCCTAATGAATCCTTTGCTGTCCTACATTATGATATTATGATCACTGCTTGCTTTTATGTTTTTGTCTTGCCAGATCTAATTGTCCTATCACTGAGATGATACCACCCTCAGTCAGGGTGTTGTCTTGCACTGTACTGTTCTAGATTATGACGCCAATTTTACTACTTGCGTATTGTTTAATCTATTGGTCCCAACACTGAAAGGTCACCACCCTCTTATTGAGGGGTTGCTGTATCTTGTAATGCTCTAATTATTCTAACTTCTCTACACGTTTCATTGCATAACTATATCCTCTCTAACAATTGTAAAGCCCTATGATAACCGCGAGGGTCATGTTCGTGCTATCTAAAACTCTTCAAATAAATAAACAAAAGCAACGTCTATTTTATGCACACTAACCCATGTGGGAGTTTACTTTGGGTGCACAGCCCCCGCCAAACCAGTACTTTCTAGGGTCTTTGCTTAAACTTCTAAACCCCGCACAGGCCAAATCCAGATATTTTTTAGTCCACTGGGACGAAAAAGCCTAGGCAGGTCAGCAAAAAAAAAATAGCAGAGTCGTTCAGATTTTCAAAACCATACTAAGTTTTGTGTCCCTACACCCACAAGATGTGAAATGTTCAGAACTACCAGTAAAAACCTTTGGATTTTTAGCCAGTAAGAAGGCTTGCTCTCTACAGTAGAAGTTAAGTTTACACTGCAAGCAATAGGGAGCTCACCGTCCTAGAGCTATACTAATGAGGTTTCCGGCTCTGTGGTTGTAAAAGCTTTCTAGTTGTGGTTTGACACCATCCAGGCTTTGCTATCTTGTCATCTGTCAGTTGTGCAACATGTTTTCAGATGTGTTAGAACCACAAACCTCCTTTTTGAAATGTATTTCGTGACTTTGGAAACCAACAAACCCATCTACTCCTATTAGTCATGATGACATGCATGTTCCGTGTGAAGTTAAAAATAAAAAAACCAGGGCCCTGTGATATCTTAAATTTGTGAAGTTAGTTTTTCATTGTTATAAGTTTAGGCTTAGTCCACATTTGAAATAGTACCCTCCATATGTATTGTGGCATTTTCTTTGTTGCAAGACCTTCCTCTCAAGGCTGGTCTAAGTATGTTTTTTAGATCAGCAGAGCAACAGACCGCATTATAAACGAGTAATAGTTTACTACGATAGTTCTAATAGAGCTACTGCATGGACACTTAGATGGACGGCGCCTCTTATTGGGAACGATATATGCCTCAAACACTGACCAACCCTCGTTTTTGCATACACTGTCTTATAAATTGTCCGACTGGAGTGGGATCCCATGGGAGGTGATTTTAACTCTGCGATTGACATAGCCCTAGACAGCTCATTCCCTCCCTTGTCGCATACACCGGCTACCTCAAATGCACAGGCTCTCACATTCCTTTTAGTCCTTACCGCACAGGCTACATGTTAGGCTCCATCGTTTTGTTGGGTCCCTAAATCTGTTTCCCACTATTTGGGACATGGACTAGCTAGGTCGCACCCACTTGGGCCATAATCCTCAATATTTACAGCTTACACGGGGCGGCTCCACCCCTCTGCGTTTGAAGACCCACCCTTTCTCATGACCCTGGGCACAGCCATAGCAGAATATTTCTAGCTTAATGCTAACACCGCCACTAACAAACAGATCGAATGGAACGCTTTTAAAGTAACCGCCAGGGGACACTGCCTAGGTCTAATATGGAATACCCTTAAACAATTGGATGGTGACATTGCGCACTGTGAACGCACTCTCATGCGTCTCGAAACATGATCTGTAATAGACCCAGACTATGTCCAGCGGCTTGCCGAGGCACGATGTGAACATACCTACTTACTGGAGCAGCTCTGGTGCCTGAACTATGCACAGTCGTGAACTCATGCGACGTCCGACTGTACTGGTAGACTACTTGTGTGGTTGATAAGGCAGGCCCAGCCGAGACAGCTCATTCTCACGCTCAACTCGTCCATGGGGCAGCCCCTTCACACTCAGCACGAAATACATGCGGAATTAACTAGCCATTACGCCTCACTCTACAAGTGGGTGGTGGACCCTGATCCGATTCGGCTGGAGGCCTTTCATTCTGTGATCCACCTTCCCAGAATCACACTTGAACAATGTGAGGTACTGAACGAACCCGTGTCTCTATCAGAAAATAGGGGGGCTATTAGAGCCAAGTCTCCAGGTTCGGTTGGCCCACTTGCCGAATTCTACAAGGCATTTGCCCCGTTGTTGGCTCCTCCCTTGCAGCACACTCCCTGCCTCAGTCACTACGCAAGGCCTTACTTATTTCCTTACCTAAAGCAGATAGAGATCCTGCGGCGCTGGGCTCGTATCGACATCAACACAGATGATAAAATATTAACTAAAAACCTGGCTGACCACCTGACCCACTGGTGCTGCAACTAGTCCTTAAAGACCAGGATGGGTTTGTCACAGCCAGAAGCACGTCGCTGAACGTACAGCGATTTTTAAGGGTCTCCAAGTACTCCATGCATCATTGGCCACATTCTGGAGGTTTGGTCCTAGACCTCAAAGTTTTTGACTCGCTGGAGTGAGGTTACCTATTTGATGTCTTACCTCGTTACGGTATGGGAGGATGCCTCCTGCAATTGATTGAACTGCTTTACGCTAAGCCTCTAGTTCATGTCAAAACAGTAGCTTCAATATCCAGCCATATCCCTGTAGACAGAGGCACCCGCTCTCCCCATTGCTTTTTTCTTTGGCCATAGAACCGCTAGCTTTAGCAATCCGGGCACGGGGGGTCGTCTGGGGCATCCCACTGGGAGATGAGTTCCATGTGATCTCATTATACTCTGAAGACCTCATCATTTATCTTAGGGACACGAGACTGGTGCCCTATGCCCTTGTTGCAAAACTTACGGAGATCGCCATCCTCTCTGGACTACGGGTTAACTGGGCCAAATCAGGCTTATTCCCCTTTGCCCCCTCCTCTTCCGATCCTGCCCTCATTCTCAATGGGGTCCCAGTTGAATGGCGACCCCACATGCTTTGCTACCCACGGGTCTGGACATACCATCAAACTACTGACTTGTTAGACTGCAGTCTCAAAAGGGCGACCACTGCCCTCCGATCCCAAATGTCATTCTGGCGCACACTACCGCTGTCCACCATGGGATGGGTAACTTGGCTTAGAATGGTGGCCTTACCTAGACTATTCTATTTCTTCACTAACTTATCTCTATCTCGCGCCCCCATACTTCAAAGCCCTGGAAGGGTTCATGTATGAGTTCATATGGAACAAATCCTGGTGTAGGGTAGCACTAGCAAAATTGTACCTTCCCACAGATCAGGGCGGAATTCCCAGTACCAAATATGCAGCAGTATTACCTAGCCTCTCGGCTCCCATGAGTGACCAAGTGTGTGGCGGGGAACAGCTATCCGACACTGCAGCGCTGATCAACCGGCGGTGCTCCGACTCTTTCATCCTTGTGCGTGCGGGAAGGCACCGAAGCCTCTCCTAACAGGGGCGGCCTATAAATTCTACCGTCGTAGCTTATACCTTACAAGTTCCATAACACCATATGCACCCGCGATACAGGCACACCCAGAGACGATGTAATCACCTCGTCAGCGGAGATCGCAACTTGGCTTTACGCTGGACTGCACTCTCTAGGAGACTTTTATCGAGACGGCGAGTTAGTACCATATAATACATTGGCAAACAAGGAGGTGCTCCACCCCTCTCTGTTTGCAGCTTTTGGTGACAAGTGGGCAGATGTGCTGAGCGAGCCCTACACGTACCTCACAATACAGTATCGACATGTTATGGGAACAGGGCGACATCTTATGAGGTGGTTTTCGGCCTCTCTCCGACAACACACAGCAGTCACTCTTATACCCCTGAGGAGGCGCTGGGAGGGGGAGCTGACCCAGCTCTACACAGATACTGAATGGGCCTCCATACTGAAGGACCTGACCCACATTCCCCGAAACACCCGCTTCTGCCTTATCCAATATTACATTACTCAGCAGGCATATATCATGCCAGCGAAAAGAAAATCAACAGATATTATTGGTGAACAGACGCATGCTGCCCTAGATGTAATTTGTTGGCCCCAGATCTCCTACATATGTTATAGGCATGCACTCACCTTCTTGCTTATTGGTGACATGTCACTACTAAACTAGCCACGTACTCGGGTTGCACAAACCTACACACATGGGAGGCATGCATCTTGGGGCTCATTCATATGAGCAAACGACACAGTCACATCCAGATTCCTAAACCTGGGACTGATAGTAGTCAAACGATTAATCACCAGGCGATGGAAATCGCCTGAACTGCACTCATTGCAGGCATGACGGCAGTCACTGCTGGTGGGCCCAGACTGAAAGCGTTGCATTACACAGAGAGGACAGTATGGGGCTACATAAGACACCTATTGCCACTTACTGGTTGACCATATTGCATGATTGTTGACAAGATAATATGCTGGACTCAGGACATGAGGACGTGACAACAGAGGTGACTGGGGCGGACATGATACCCCAATGTACTGAGGTACACTGTGTAGCTGAGACGGTAATGTAGGGTTAGCCCCACTCAATTAAACATGAGCTGCAATGAACATTAATGGCAATTGTACACAATGATATTTTCATATTTCTTTTCTCATTGGGGATTGCTAGGGTGGAAGGGAGCCGGGGAAAGCCAAGTTGGGTCGAATCATTGTTATTTAGCCTTATTTAAAGTCCTCTTTTTTTTCCTTTCTCTTAACGCTGTGATGTATTGCTATGCCATTGACCTGCAAAGGGCCCTCATCCGTGGCTTTGTCGCTGATAGTCAACTGTGCAGGAAAAATGTACGGAGATTTAGTAGCATGTTTTCCAGAAATGACATTGTAAGCCTTTTTCTGGTACTTTAAATTATGTCTCCCTCTCTTCTTCTAATGAATGCCTGCCTCGCTCACTGTATCCTTGTATATCATTTGCATCACCCTTCTCCTCTTCGGGAAATTTTGTTAAACCAAAAAAACAATAATATAGATTTAAACAAAAAAACGATAGATCTAATAGAGTAAGGTAGACAACAGAAGTACAAGCAAGGGTTGGGAAGACGAGGATTACAATATTGCGTAGGTGTAGTGCTATAAATAATTATAGGTTTTGCCACACGTCCATTCAGTAGACCATGTTTCAAATGTGATCATTGCAAAACAAGAAACTCTCTAGTTCTTGTCTGCAGTAGGTCAATTTTACTTTCTCCTTAAGCTGAGTCACTCACAGTTGTATTTTTTTTTAGCAATAAATGTATTTGTATTTTAAAATAGTTTTAATAATGTAATTTAACATTATTTCCTATGGGTGTGTTTTTTGACTCTCTACCTCCTTTGATTTCCATGGGAGGGTGTTGCAGTACCAGGGATTGCCCATGCGTAATACTGGACTCACTCCAGCTTTGAGCTGGAGTACATTTACTAGTGTTTAGGCACCATTTTACTGTAGTAGAATTACAAGTGCAGTTTGTGAATAGCAATTGACTTCCTCTTTTGTGGGTGGGTTATTTATGTAGTAAGTACACCACGTTTCAGGTACCGTGTCCAACAAATGTCTGTAATTATCCAGTATTAGGGTATCTTTCATAGATTCACATGCCTGAATCATTCCCCGTCGTCGGGAATGGGAGTCACCGGTAAATAACAAAGTAATGTCCAGAAGACATAAGACAGCCATAGGCCTCAGAGGCCTTAGCTTAGTAAGCTATCCACGTCCTTATGTAAAAAAGGACCAAATTTTGGCCAGAGCCAATCAGCTAACACCACCCTCTAGAACCTTCCTGGTAGGAGCTCTAGTCCCTCAGATTTTCTACCGCACGTCGTGCTAAGGGAGTCTCCACTGAGCTCTGCTCATTTCCTTGGATTTAACAGTATTTCTTCTCAACTTTCTGGATTTTCAGCATGGCTGATACACCTAAGAAGGGTTTATTCAGGCCCTGTGCCTCTTGCGGAAAGAAGAGGCTACATATCGACGACCAACATAAGGACTGCTTGTATTGCCTCTATCCCAGTCACAGTTCTAAGGACTGCAAGGTATGTCGGACTTTCTCTTCTAAGACCTTGAAAGACCGAGAGGGGCGCCTTTTAATCTGGCTGCAAAGGCTAAAGGACAAGGAGGCTGTGGTGTCCTCTGAGGCGAGTGAGAGTTCCTCAGTTTCGTCTCACTCTTCACGTAAAAGACCAAGGGTGGCATCGCCGGGCCCTTCGTCGCAGCCACCTCAAAAGAAGACGCAGAAAAAGTCTTCAGAGGTCCAGGATTCGCCTATTCCAGGGAGCTCGTCTCCTAAGGTGATGCCCCACACCTTCAAAAAGCCTATTGCCACCTCGTCGACGACAACAATGTCGACATTAGCGTCGACGAGAAAATCTCCGTCGACAGCGATTTCAGTTACATCGTCGACGACGACTCTATCGACGATGACATCTCATTCCATGTCCTCGACGACGACAACTCCATCGTCGACGGCAGGCAAGACAATCTCGTCGACGTTAGCCATAAAAAAGTCATCGTCGTCGAGTAAGCTGTCGACGACACCGTCGACGAGAGCTCCATCGTCGACAACAACATCGTCGACGACGAGGACTCCGTCGACGAAGCTGCCAACGACGAAGACACCGTCGACGACGAGGGTACCGTCGACGAGAACATCACCATCGACGCCGTCGTCGACGCCATCGTCGACGAGGAAACCGTCTTCATCGTCCTCGTCGCTGACGACGACCCCGACGACGATCCCGTCGACGACATTGATACCTGTAACGTCGGTTACAGCTATACCATCGAGCCCCTTGAGGGGTATGGACACGGAAGACCAGAGTACATTTGTGCATGTAAAAATAACGAAACGTGCATTAACTCCGGCCCTCACTTCACCCAGTAAGGTCCCAACCTTGCCTCCTACTCGCCTCTTTGAAGAGGAGGATTCGGACGACGCTAGTCTCTTTCCTGTGGCGACTAGTCCATCACAGCTCCATGTAAAGTACCAGGATGTCTCGGATTACGAAGACATTCCCCAGGATTATGAGGAGGTTCCTCATCAAGAATACATGCCGCCTCCACCTTCCATGGTGTGTCTACCGGCATCCTTGGTCACAGACCTTCAGTTCTTAATATCGGACTATAAACAGCGATTTCCGACTCAAGCACCTCCACCGATGCCTGCGGGGCCTTCCACTCAACGGCCACGACCGCCTCCACTACTTTTGCAACCGGAGAGGAGGGCATCTCCGCCTCGCCCCACCACGGACGAGGAGGAGGAACCAGAGGAAGGAGAACTCCAGGACGTCCAATCCCAACAAGATGAATGGGATGATTACATCCTTCCAGGTCCGGTTTCGCCAGTCCCTACCACAGCCGACTCACCGCCCGACGACATCGGCGGTTTCCACAACATCATTGAAAGAGCGGCCCAGCGCTTCCAGATCCCGATGCCTTCGCATCAACAAGACTGTTTCTTATATGACTTTAAGGAACCCTTCAAGAAGTCCGTCCGGGCAATCCCGATAATTGATTATATTTGGGACCAGGGCATAAAAATAATGCAGAACCCTTCATCAGTACCACCGGTTCTACCACGCCTGGACAAGAAATATAAAGCTCCGGACACTGCTCCGGTTTGTCTTACAGGCCATCCAAAGCCGGACTCGGTTATCACTCAGGCTGCGCAGAGGAGGTCAAGCAACCCAGCTGCGCTGTTGACAGCTCCGCCGGATAAAGAAGGACGACGTATGGATAACATAGGGAAACGTTTCTCCTCTATGTCAGCCTTAACAGTACGTGCCTCCAACGCTACTGCACTATTGGGACGGTACAACCGACAAATGTGGGCGGACATTGCCCCATACCTAGCGGATTTGCCTTCTGAATCAAAAGAAGAGGCAAGGAAGATTCTGTTGGAAGGTGAAAGATCTGCCACGGAACTGATAGACTGTGCAATGGATATTGCTTCCACAGGTTTTAGGCAGCTGGCGGGTGCGGCTGTTCTCCGGCGCCAGGGTTGGCTCAAGGCAACTTCTTTCAGGCCGGAGGTCCAGACAAAAGTCCTGGACATGCCTTATGATGGCCAGCTTCTATTCGGTTCTCTTATTGACGAGGCATTGCAAGGTATCAAAAAAGATACAGATACTGCCAGAGCCCTGGGGTCTCTGCAATCTCGGAACCCTTCCTTTCGTGGGTCAAGAGGAAGAGGTCAGACTTCCACCAGAGGAGACTTTCAACAGCGTTCCTCTTTCTCCTCTTCCCAGCAGTACCGTCCACAATATCAGCAGCGACAACAGTCTTCTTACCACAAAACTTCCTTTCGTACTAGAGGAGGAAAACAAAAGGGTGCCGCGCGGCGGCAATGACTTCCGGATGCAGCCGGTCTCAAACTTGTCTCCACCCTACAAGATTGGCGGAAAAATCTCCCATTTTCTCAAAAATTGGCAAACGATAACTACGGACCGATGGGTCCTCCAATTAATACAATTCGGCCATTCCCTGGAATTCATACAAATTCCTCCTCAAACTCCTCCACGCCAAAGGACTCACAAAACCCTACGCCCATTGCTCCAAGAAATAAAGATTATGCTTCTAAAGGGAGCTATAGAGAAAGTTCCCCAAAGCCAACGAGGGAGAGGGTTCTACTCCCATTTCTTTCTCATCCGAAAGAAAGAGAAAAAATGGAGACCCATATTGGACCTCAGAAATCTCAACAAATTTCTGAAAAAACAGTCGTTTTCGAATGATTACCATACAGGAGGTTTTACATTTACTCAACGCAAACGACTACATGGTGTCGGTGGACCTTCAAGACACCTATTTTCATGTCCCAATACACCGCAACCACAAGAAGTTCCTGCGTTTCATGGTGGCGGGCAGGCATTACCAGTTTCGGGTTCTGCCATTTGGGCTCAAATCGGCGCCACGCATTTTCACCAAATGCCTAGCACCAGTGGCGGCGTACTTACGCCGTTTCCACCACCAAGTCTTCCCGTATTTAGACGACTGGCTTATCAAGTCCCCATCTCAAGAAGGCGTGATAAGATCTTCTAACGCTTGTCTGACACTCTTCGAGTCACTGGGGCTCACTCTCAACCACGACAAATCTGTCCTGCAACCATCCCAATGCATGCAATTTTTGGGAGCTACACTAGACACCATCCACAGGAAAGCATTCCCGTCACAGGAACGCCAGGACAAACTTCAATCTCTGGCACTCCAGGTAAGGACAAGAAAGACTCTGTTGGTGCGCCTCTTCAAATCCCTCCTCGGGATGATGTCCTCCTGCATTCTATTAATCCCACATTGCCGCTTACGGATGCGACCCCTACAAGAGGCTCTGTCGAACCAGTGGATCCAGTGTACAGGGTCTTTCGACGACGTCATCCAAGTAACCCCGGCGATCAAACAGGCTCTGCAATGGTGGGTTTGCCCCAAGAACCTTTCGCAAGGCTTGCCTTTCTTGCTTCCTGCTACTCCTCATATAATCACCACGTACGCCTCCTTAGAAGGCTGGGGAGCTTTCCTTCAGGAGCTACAGATAAGCGGAAAGTGGTCCCCTTCGGAGAAAATGCTTCATATCAACCTTTTAGAGCTCCGAGCAATCTACCTAGCTCTAGTGGCTTTCCTCCCGAGGATAAAGAACTCAGTAGTGCTTGTCCGGACAGACAACACCACGACAATGCACTACCTGAACAAGCAGGGAGGGACTAGTTCACTGACGCTTTCGCGCGAATCACAGAAAATCTGGAACTGGCTACTCCGCCACAACATCTCTCTCCGAGCAGATTATGTTCCAGGCACCCACAACGTGTTGGCAGATTATCTAAGCAGGAGGCAGGCAGCGTGCCACGAGTGGGAACTGGATCAGCAGGTCCTCAACAATATCTTCGCCCAATGGGGCACACCTCAGCTGGACCTATTCGCCACCCAACGCAACGCCAAATGCCAATGCTTTGCAAGCTGGCATCCCCAACCAGGATCCCTGGGGAATGCCTTTTCGATAGCATGGTGCAACGTCTTTGCATACGCCTTTCCGCCATTTCCCCTGATCCCCAGGGTACTACGGAAGATGAAGGCGGAACCTTGCACTTTGATATTGATAGCTCCAGCTTGGCCACGCCAACACTGGTTCTCGGAACTTCACCTCCGATCAGACTGAAAACGTTTCCATCTCTTCTGACGCTCAGCGATCAGCAGATTCAACATCCGGATCTAGCCTCTCTCAGGTTATCAGCTTGGCTCCTGAGTTCAGAGAGTTTCGGGGCCTAGACATTCCTCCAGACTGCAGACGAATTCTAGCTCGGGCTCGAGCAGATAGTACCAACAAGACATACTCACTCAAGTGGAAAAGATTCTGTATCTGGTGTAAGACGAATAGGTTGCATCCTTTCTCTTCCACCCCAGGACAAGTCTTACCCTACCTTTTACATCTGGCAGAATCTGGTCTTGCTCATGCCTCCATTAAAGTTCACCAAGCTGCAATCTCACGTTTCAGAAGATCTTCTTCCGGCCCCTCTTTATGGTCTCATAGACTCATAAAGCAATTCATGAAAGGACTGTTTCGCACATTCCCTCCAGTAAAGCCTGTTCCACCGGCTTGGCACCTTAACATAGTTCTAGCTCAACTAATGAAGCACCCGTTTGAGCCCATCCACAGAGCTGACCTTAAATTTGTTTCCTGGAAGGTGGCACTTCTACTAGCTCTTACCTCGGCAAGGCGAGTGGGGGAGCTCCAAGCGTTCTCTATCCAGGACCCATTCCTGCAATTCAAAAAGGATAGAGTCCTTCTCCGCACAAATCCAGCTTTCATTCCCAAGGTTCCATCTC
Organism: Triturus cristatus; assembly: GCF_964204655.1. Lineage (NCBI taxonomy): Eukaryota > Metazoa > Chordata > Amphibia > Caudata > Salamandridae > Triturus > Triturus cristatus. Next base: position 1,088,138,055 of record NC_140582.1, on the reverse strand, counting down.
ACTTCCACCTCAACGAACCTATTGTTTTACAATCATTCTTCCCAAATCCACAAACAGTGGCGGAACGAACTCTACATTCACTAGACATTCAACGTTGCTTGAAATTTTACGTTGAGAGAACGAAATCTTTTCGTAAATCAAATCAGCTATTCATAGCCTACAGCAGACCTCGAAGAGGGCTTCCGCTCACAAAACAGAGCATTTCCCGCTGGATTTCTTCGGCCATTTCCTTCTGTCGCCAACAGGCAGGACGTCCGTTGAGAACAACGGTCCGTGCCCACTCCACAAGGGCCATGTCTACTTCCATGGCTCTTTTTGCTGGGGTGCCCATTGTGGACATATGTAGAGCGGCCACATGGAAGACGCCGCATACCTTCACCAAGCATTACTGCCTGGATGCGGAGATCATGAAGGATGCGTCAGTGGGTCAAGCGGTTCTACGTCATCTTTTTAAATAGAGGTGAGCCCTTTCTTTCATCCCACCATCCTGAGTTTATGCACATTTCGCACTATAATGTATGCATTACTTATTCATTGCTTTACAGTAGCACTGTTGTTTATCTCAGATAGATGTGGTTATCTAATACCTGTATGTTATCCATATCTTTCGAAATGTGCTTTTTTCACTGCTTGCTACTCTGATTCAGGCATGTGAATCTATGAAAGATACCCTAATACTGGATAAGGAACGCGTTACTTACCTGTAACTGCGGTTATCCAGTATTGGTATCTTTCATAGATTCACATGCAACACACCCGCCTCCCCTGGAAGGGCTCTCTCGGATCTCTCAGTATACAGCTGCTTAGCACTGTGCTCACGAAAATCTGAGGGACTAGAGCTCCTACCAGGAAGGTTCTAGAGGGTGGTGTTAGCTGATTGGCTCTGGCCAAAATTTGGTCCTTTTTTACATAAGGACGTGGATAGCTTACTAAGCTAAGGCCTCTGAGGCCTATGGCTGTCTTATGTCTTCTGGACATTACTTTGTTATTTACCGGTGACTCCCATTCCCGACGACGGGGAATGATTCAGGCATGTGAATCTATGAAAGATACCAATACTGGATAACCGCAGTTACAGGTAAGTAACGCGTTCCATATTGATGTTATAACATAGTTATTGTGTTCATTGTTCTCTTTTGCCAGGCAGTCAGCACATTATTGTGCTCTCACATGGAGTTCAAGGCTTCTGGTCTATATTGAGTTGTGCTTTGATGTTTGCTGCTATTGCAGAACTATATTTTGTAAATGACTTCATCTCGGAACTAAAAGGTGAAAGGAATATGAACTTTCCTTTTCTTAAAGACATCCCAGATGCTGTCTCCTGATGGTAAACGATATACATATTTGACCCCCCCCCCCGCTTACTTCACAAGAGCAGGCTCATTAATAGAGTTTATCTCAACCTTCACACAAGTGTGAGAAAGACAAGATCAAGGTGACTGCTGTAGGAAGCTGGCTGTTTATACAGTGGACCAAAATGAGGTACACTGTGTAAAGAGTCCGAGCAAACCCCAGCTGGATCACAGAGGCACAAATGACACCCCAAATGCTCTCTTTTGTGGTATTGTGGGCAAGCAGTTCGGCATATCAGTGGGTAGTGTCTAAGTATTTATTGCACGCACAAGGACAGTAAGTGTGAAACACACTCAATAAAGAAATCTCACTCCAATTTAGAAAAATAACACTTCTTTTTATATGAATTTGGATACCAAGAACATTGGAATCAGGTAAGTACTTTTCGAGTAATGAATATTTACAGTTTTTAAAAGATGACAGTGCAGTTTTTGGGGCTGTAATTTTATCCTATGAGGGAAAACATGTACTGCATTCAGGCACTTGTCAGCGACTTACGGGATTGTTCTCTGGGAATTAAGATGAGTATGGGGCAAGGTCCAAGCCCACACCAATGTGTCACCTACTCTAGGGCTTCCAGGTGCAGAGGTGTGTTACAGCGTCGGGTGCCCCATGCACTTCAATGGAGATGTGTCTGGTCAAACAGACTGCAAGCAGGGACTAGGGGGCCAGTCCGGGTGGAACCCACAGGGGGCTCGACTCTTGAGATGCTCTAGCACGCAGGGACACTGTTTGGTCCACTTCTCCTTGGACTGTGAGACTCGGGTGGAGTGGTGACTTTTGGTGTGGGGAGGCGTGCTGGAATCACTCGCGTTTGGAGGGGTCCTGCAGAAAGAGGCTACAGGCGGCGACGGGAAGTCCAGTCTGGCCAGACCCAAGGATGGGCTCGATACTTGTGGGAGTCAGGACCTAATTGTCACCGTCACCTCCTCTGGACTCGTGCTGTGGGGTGTGGGTGCAGAGGTGCTTTGAGGTGTCTGGTGGCGGCGGTCGGGGACTCATTCTTTATCTTTGGTTTAAGGGGGCAAACAGGACAGCTGGGCAACTTACATTGTGGGTCTCACTGTCCCTGAAGTCCTTGGATGAGCAAGTTGGTTTTCCTCAGCGTTGATGTCCGGGCTGGACACAAGAAGCCTTTATTGCTGCAAGGGGTCCAGTACCCCAGGCATTTGTACTGTGTGACCCCAGTAAGTCCTGGCGTTCTCACACTTGGAGGGAGGACGGATCTGACCTGTGGGAACACAGCCATCTCTTCCTGGGTGGCTGCCGTATCGGTAGTCCTGCTGAGTGGCAGGTCGGTGAACCAGTCATTGCTTTGTTTGGTGCTTGCGACTGCAGGGGAGTAGCTCCTCTACTCCTAGAGATTCTGCACAGAGACAGGATGAGTCGGTTACTCCATGAGGGTCGGGTGCAGTAGGCAGGCTGGCAGGGTTGGTGACCATTCAGTCATGCTCTTCGGTTCTGAGGCCAGCAGTCTTTGTCCACTCCATCTTTTGTGTCAGTTGAAATCTGAGGCCCTGGCATCAGGGATGCCACCTAAATACTGTATTTAGGGGCATTGCAGGTCAGGTGGTAGCCAATTGGCTACCTACCTTAAGGGTGACTACACCCTCTATATGACCACTTCCTCTGGGAAGTGGTCATAACCCTAACCCAGGGGACCTCATTCCATCAAAAACCAAGCTGGTGGAATTTTCCTGTCTTGTTCACTCAGGTAGCCCACCATAGGGGTGGTACTAGCCTGAGGGTGAACACACCTCTTGACTAGCTAATGTTCCCACCTGTGCGACTGCATATTGGGCCCTGGACAGGGAGTGGTATTTCCCCTGTCGGAGGGAAGCCAGGTTTGCACACCACATGCGGTGGATGCCTTTGAAGCCTCCTTCCTTGAAATGCAGTTATCAGCCATCCTGCCAGAGCAGGCATAGTTTCTGGTCTCTCATCTCCAGGGGTCAGAAACACGTCTGTGGTGGGAGGATGGACAGGACCAGTCAACCAACACACTAGAGGTTGGTAGGTTTTCAGGGGGTACCTCTAAGGTGCCCTCTGGGTGCTTGTATTAGTATTAATAAATCCATCACTTGAATCAGTTTGGGTTTATTACTATAAGGTGTTTGGTACCAAGCACTATAGGTTTCAGTGAAGCCGTTATGTAGCTTGGAAACTCTTTTTGACCAGTGCCCAGTACATACCTTGAGATGGCTTCCCTGTTCACTTGTAGTCAGTAATTGAACTGGCCAGTATAGGGGCATATCTGCTCTATGTCCTCTCATGTAATATAATGCACCCTGCCTTAGGTCTGTAAGGCCTGCTGTTGGGGTGACTTACAAACATTACATGCAGTGTTAAGGGACATGGCACACAGGGTGTGTGCCATGTTGTGTTTTCAATTTTTTAGAGCACCTTGTCACGCAGCCTACAGTGGCAATCTGCATGGGTTTGATGCTGTGTCCCTTAGAGTGGCACAATATATGCTATAGCTCTTAGGGACCCTCTTTACTGCCTATGCCCGAGGTACCAGGGTTACCACTTACTAGGGACTTATAGAGGTGCTAAAGGCCTCGTCAATTGGGGATCAGTTGACCAGTGAACTTGTTTTGGGGAAAGAACACTGGCACTGGGGATCTGGTTAGTAGGAACCCAGAGAACTTCAGTCCAAGTTGCATCAATTGTCTAGCAAAAAGTGGGGGGTGAAGGACCACTGCAGCAAAAGCCCAATTTCCTACAAGTGCTGACATCAGGATATGGAATATAGCTGTATATCTCGAAGCATCCCTGATAGTGCTGTTCAAATGGATATGTCTAACCACACATTCCTCACCTTTTTAATTCAACCAGTCGCAAGGCTGGATCTTAACTTTTTCAGCAATTTCTCCCGCACACTGGTACGTAGTGCAGTAGTGAGTCTACAGAGGTGTTACGCCACCTCCAGACATTGTGACACCGAGTCACTGACAAGACTTCTTGAGAGTGGAGTTCTGGATCTATGTGGAAAGGCGCAGAAATTAAGGCACTTATCCGCAGGGCACGTTCAGGGTGCTACCCATAAGCAAAGTCTTTCTGGGCCTGATTGTGGGATATCGTTTAGCGTCCTTGGATCTCCATTACACCTATTTTCACCTTCCAGTTCTCCCAGCCCAAAGACATTACCTGAAGTTCATGGTGAGATTTCATAGTCATGGTTGTGCCATTCAGGCTGGCAGCCATGTATTGTGTTTTTAAGAAAGGGCTGATTGTTGAGGCGGCTTATTGAGGTGGTCTGGAGTCCCTGTATTATCATACTTGGAAGACTGACTAGATCAAACCAGTCCCCACCTCTGGTCGAGTTGCAACTTCATCTCAGGATGTCTCTTCCCCATAACTTGGGCTTTACTATCATTACTCAAAAATCTTGGTTTCCCTGGGTGGCGGCTAAGCCCTGGCCCAGATATAATTGCTACCCACATTGACAAAATGGTTTGATTTTGAAACTCTGTGTTGTGTTCTGGGACCTTCCCTGCCGGAGTGCTAGGCCCACCCACACAAATGGGGTACTGTTTTTATCTGGATATGTTAGCCAGTGCGCAAGAAAGAACACATTTTTCAAAATGCCCTCTGGGTCCCTTGACAGTATGGTTAACCCCAAATTTAGAGTTGTACAAATCACCACTATTCTAAAACATGGTATCTAGGGCATATTTCCATAATGCATAGGTTTCCTTTATACCTGTTTTTCATTCAATAGATTTTACTGTATGAATTGAAGCATAGTGGGTACACAATAAAAAAGCATTATAAGTTGCAGTTGATGGCTCTGGGTACCACATATTTTGACACCAATACACTACATACCCTATTGCCTAAAGGGTCTTGCAAAGTAACAGTATATTGCTTTTGTAAATTGATCATCAGGACAAAAAATTAGAGATGAAAACTTTATCAGCTATTTCTATTTTTTTCAAAATGTTATAATACTATTTTTGATTTCAAATATTGCTTTTTTGGGGTAAACCATGAGTGATCTACACAACTGACACCACTCTGAATTTTGTCTCGGTTGCATTCTTGCTTTTGCCTTCTTGTTGTTCTTCATGTCACGCTCTTGGAATTATTACTGCGTGCTTTGTATGCCTGCTGTTCAGTGTTCTGGAACCACCGAATGTCAGTTAGTTGGACCATTTTAACCTATCTGGTTGTACTGTGATGCTCTGAAATAAAGCTTCAAAAAAACCTACTTACCTTCTGGACCTTCTCGTCTTTACAGTCTTGTTTTAAGAAATGTATGGCTTTCTGGGTTCACTCATGGTTTTCCTTCCGGTTTCCACTACAAACTGGAAGTAGGTTGAAAGCACAAAAAGTAGAAAAAATGGACAGCAAGTTAGAAAAATGCAACTGAGGAGATTTTCTTTAACAGATCTGTTTTGTTTCTGAAAGCTGGGATCTTCCCGTACACACACAAACCTTTTGTTGATACCATTTTAGAAAAAAATAACATATACTTTCTTGAACAGTAGTATTTTCTTATTTTATCCCAAAACAAATGTCGCTAAATTTTGGCTATTTTCTGGATTCCCTTCAGGGTAATCTACAAACTTTGGGTACCTTTAGACTCGCCAACATGTGTGATAAAAGGATACAAATTTCGGCCTGGATGTTTTTTGTGAAATTAAAGTTCTGACATCTGAGCACAAAGTGCCCCAAGCATCAGAAAAAGGAATCAACCCTGAGGAATAAAAAGTGTGAGCAGCTAATGGTCAATTGCATCTCCTTTTGAGCTGAAACGCAGTAGCCCAGTTTGACGTCTCACTTTAAAGACTGCCAATAGAGTCGGAGAACTTCATGCCCTCTCGGATTTTCCACCTTTTATGGTCTTGTACCCAGATGAGTTGATCCTTCGTACCCGCCAAGCCTTCCTAGCATTGGTGATGTTGGTCTATCCTCATGGGTCAATCTATCACTCATCCATCCGTTTTCCCCCTCCTCATCTCAACAAGGAAGGGGAGTGAGTACATAAAGTGGATACCAGATGTACTGTGTCCTACCACATAACTTGCACTCAACAGGACTGAGTGGATGATGTGGGCTTTGCAGGAGCAAAGAAAGGTAAGGCTGTGACCAAAGGCACTGTGCAACATTTGCGGCTGTTTCCTCCTCTATATCAAGATTTGTTAACACTGTGGCCATGAAGGCATTTGTGCCCACTGCACTGGCGCCTAGCAGCATACACAGCTCTTTCAAGAGGGTTCCCGGAGGCTTCTATCTGCAGGGTGCCACATGGTAATCCCAGCATAGTTATGCCAAATATTACTATGTCCTGGCTCAGGCATTCAGTGATGGGTACTTTGCCGCCTCCCAGGGAAGTATTACTTTGAGATTTATTGTGCAAGTGAGAAATCTGCATGGAGATGTACCCTTTAGAAGAAAAGTTATTTTCCCTCTGTAATGACTTTTCATTTCTGATGAAAATGTAATCGTCTTGCAGATTGTGCTTCTTCTTATTCTTAGTCTGTGTTTACTGTAGCGCGAACATGACCCAATCTTGGGTGTCAGAGCGCTTTACAATTCAACAGCAATCAGTTTCCTTCTATGTACGATTCCTTGAAGCCTACAGCCAGGTATACGTATTCATCTAACATTGGCACCAGCTTAAAATGTACAAATAATATACATATTGAGTCTTACTAGGCCTCAACTCGGGTAAGAGTAGTACATGTCATGTCATACTTGCATTTAAAATTAATACCCCTCCTAAAGAAAACTAGGAGTCCGCAACTGGATACAATTTTACAAGTCCAGTCAAATACCCATGTGGCTTGATAGAGGTACCTTTCATTAGCCATTGTCCATGTAATCTTGCAAAGGAATTTACAGTATCCAACAGAGCTGATTGTAGCCAATAGCGATGAATCGATGAAAGCCAACTGACTTGTACTATCTCCAGATTAATTGCTCTGAGATTAGCAGGACTATCCTCCTGTTTACCGTCACTTACTAGAACAGCTGAATGTAGAAGATCAAGGATTGTCTGATGGTCTCAGAAGGATCCTAAGAGTTGACCGCTGTTAGTTTAGGGAGGAGTTTACTCATGAGAAAGGCCTTAGCCTCTTTTTTAAATCGCGAGACAGAGCTGATTCCTCTAATATTCGGCGGAAGCTAATTCCAAATTCTTGGTACAGCTCCCGAGAACGCTCTATCATATGTTCTCCTCTTATGGAAGAATGCTGGTTTCAGTAAGAAATCTGCGAACCCCCTCGACCATCTAATGCCCCTGGAAATCGTAATTTTCTGTGCAGGCTAAAGTGGTGTTTTGTAGTGTACAGCTTTGTGTGTAATACAAGCCATCTTTAGATGTATTCTTGCCTCGTACAGTAGCCATTTGGGAGCTTTCAAATGTGGAGTGATGTGGTCACATTTTCTTGTAGCCGTTAAGAGTCTTGCTGCAGCATTGAGGCAAGTTTATAGTGGAGCTGTTGAAATCTTAGGAAGCCATGCTAGATTTGTGCATCCGTACTCAATCCTTGAGATTACCAAAGCTTGGACTGCTGTTTTAAGGTCAGCAGTGTCGATGAACGGTTTCAGTTTTCTGAGATAGCTCAGATGGAATCAGCATTTTTTGCCATAGTGTTGATGTGGGTTCGCATGTTTAATTCCTTATCCTGCGTGATTCCAAGAGACTTGGTAGAATCAACTAGAATCGAGTACAGTTTAACGCGTTGATCATCTTGGTCCATTCCTTGATCATCGTGGAGGATTTCGGGGGGTAGATCAGAAGGAATTCTGTTTCCTGCTAGTTAAGCTTAAGATGATTGCTAGATAGCCATTGAACGGTCTTTTGTAGTGCTTGGTTCATTATGTTGATCTCTTCCAGTGATGTAATCTTCATATACAGCTGTGTGTCTTCTGCATACATTTGGAAGGAGATGCTAGCCCGCTGCAGTACTTCAGTGAGTGGCTCAATGTACAGATTGAATAGGGATGGGGATAGAGTTGATCCTTGTGGAACTCCAATTTGACTTGGGGATGGAAGAGATAAATTATGCTCTGCCTTTGCTCCTCCCCTGATAAGTTAGTTCTTTGAATTTGATACCAAGGTATTTAAACTTATGTGCTGTAATTCCTGCTGCTGTTAATGCTTGCTTGGATCATTTCCGCATGCCCCGATACACTGATGCTCGTCACAGTGCAGCACATGCTGCACCTATTCAAGGCAAGGTGCATCACACTGGTGTTACAGGTGGTCTAAATTAATCATATCCACCTGTAGGCCGAAGATAAGATCGGACTAAGGGGTGATAGCAGCTTCTTTTTCCTTTTTCAGACACAGCCAGATGCTGCTTCTTTTATTCTGGTAAATATATTTTTAAGTACAGGTTTGTTTTACCAACGAGTCTTAATGTTAACCCATTAGCAGTGAGTGTTTTTCCATAAGCTGGAGCCCGAGCTGTGGAAACCCCCCTTCTTAATAAAACAGGTAACCCTTGGGCAAGAACAGCGTAAGCTTCTGTCCTTCAGAGGACAAGTTCAGCTAGGGCAGCGCAAGCTTCCCGCATCACACTACAAGTGCCATTTAGCCAGCAGCAGTGCAAGATTTTCTTCCTCAAAAAACAGGTACAGTATGGCAGTAGCAAAGCAAGCTTCCCTTTATTACAGAAGGCAGCAAGTGTAATCTGCATTCTCTGCAGAACTGACTAGTGCAAGCTTTCCTCATTCACAGACTATCTACAGTTAAGGTAGCGTGACATACAGGTTACATACAGTTCTCTGGGGCAGGTGCTTAACACTCATACATGTATAGGTGGATGAGTGTGTGAATACGTGAGATCTGACACTATTGTCACTTAGGTGCTATTTCATGCCACCATCTTCAAAGACTGCTACTAACAGTTGGGGGCCAGCAGTTTATGTAGAGACATTACACGCATTGAGAAGTAGTGGTTATTTGGAGCAGCCCAGCCACAGCCTAAGTAACTAGGCTCTAGACAGGTGCCTGGTGCCAACCTCTTCAAAAAGGTTTTGAATGTGCCTGCACCAGACCCTGTGCAGTCCCAGCCTCAGTGCTGCGCCTTTTCGAAATGTTGATAGTGGGCTGCCTCTTCCTCCATGGGGTGCGGAAAATGCGTGTCAAACTGACGCCAGTGCACCAGTTGATACCTAATATATGCCAGTGTTATCATTTATTTATTTTATTTATTTGTAAAGCGCAACATTCATCCTGACTGATATCACGGCGCTGTCTTGCGGAACACATGGTAGGTTATATTGAGTGCCTTCAGCTGCTCACACGTCATAGGAAAAAGCTGGGATTTTAGTTTTTTCCTGAACGTTATATAGTTCTCGGTCAGACGCAAGTCCTGAGGTAATTCGTTCCAGTGTTTAGCCGCCAGGTATGAGAATGATCGGCCTCCTGCTCTTACTTTCTTTATACGCCTGAGCCTGGCTAGTGCTTGGTGTCGTGATCTTAAGCACCTCGTGGGGACGTAGAATTCGATTTTATTCTGGAGAATTCTAGGCCCAAGGTTATGCAGTGCCTTGTGTGCATGACTCAGCAGCTTCAATCTTTCTCTTAGGTGCAAAGGTAGCCAGTGGAGTGTTTCATGCATGCAGACGCTGAACTAAATCTGCTTTTATTACACAAAGCTTAGCAGCCACATTTTGCAACACTTGTAGGCATGAGAAAAGGTAGTCTGCCATGCCTACATACAGTGCATTTCCATAATCGAATCTGCTGATGAGTAATGCCTGTGTAACCGTCCTTCTACATTCTAAAGGGATCCACAGGAAAAAACCTTCTTAGGAGCTTTAAAATCGCAAAACCTCTTCCACACAGAACCCGCACATGATCCTGCATGGACAGGGTGTTGTCGATGGTTATACCCAAGTTTTTTACACATTGTTCAGGCGCTGGGGCATCCCCCAAGGAGTGTGGCCACCAAGTGGCATCCCAGATTAAGTTAGCTCCTCCGAAAAGCAGTATTTCTGATTTACCTGCGTTTAACTTAAGGCAGTGTTTGGACATCCATGTTGCCATCTCTGAGAGGCAGTTATTTTACTTATCCCTGGTGTCCTCATGCCTGTCTTCAATGGTTATCATCAGCTCTGTGTCGTCTGCATAGGAGCAGATGCTGAAGCCCCATTTCCTACTTACCAATGCCAAAGATGACACATGGGCATTAAAAAGTGTTGGGCTCAGGGAGGCTCCTTGGGGAACACCACAGCTGATGTTTTTTGGTTTCGAGGAGAACTGGCCCATTTGTACCATCTGAGTTCTGTTCCTCAGAAAGGAGTTAAGCCACTGAAGACCTTTGGCGTGGATACCCTTTTCATAGAGAATTTCCACCTGGAAATTGTGTGAGACCGTGTCAAACGCTTGCGAGAGGTCCAATAAGATCAAGGCAACAGCCTTTCCTTGATCAGTCAGTGATCTTATGTCGTCTAGGACGGCTAGGAGGGTGGCCTCTGTACTGTTAGTGTCTCTAAAGCCAGTCTGAGAACTGTCCAGTAGTTCGTTGACCTCCAAGTAGTTGGAAAGTTGTCTGTTCACCAGCTTTTCTAAGACCTTATGGGAGCTAAGAAATGGACCGATAGTTCTCTGGGTTATGAATATTTGTTCCGGCTTTCTTCAGCAGAGGAGTCACTACGGCCTGTTTCCCTATTTCTGGAAATACTGCTGTGTCCAGGGATCTATTAAGTAGGTGAGTGAAGTAAGGGCATATTGTCGATGTAATCTGGGAAAATATAAAAGTGGGGGCATGGGTCAAGGGGGGGATCTTGATTTTACTTCCAGCATGGCTCTCTCAACCGCTAGTTCTGTAAGAAGGGAGAAGTTGCCCATCCGTATTGCGACCTCTGGATGTGGGGGTAGGTGTTCCCAGTTGGTTGCGGCTAAGGAAGGGTTAGTGTCAAATGAGGAATACATTTCGCTGATCTTATCAGCGAAAAATTTGCTGATCTTTTCACAATTTTCCTCTGAAGGAGACAAAGTTTGAGACAAGCTGGCTGGTTTGCAGAGCTCCTTCACTACTCTGAATAATTATTTTGCCGAGTTGCAATTCTCGTTTATCTGTTGTGCGAAGTAAGTCTTCTTTGCTTTCTTGATGGCATTATTATAGATCCTTAATTCAGCCCTAAATCTTGTTCTGTCTGTTTCCTGTTTAGACAGCCTCCGGGAATGTTCTAATGATTTACACTTCCCTTTCAGTATCTTGAGATTCTGTGAGTACCACTTCTCAGATAGAGGTTTATTTGTTAGTTTAGGTTTAAGTTTGGGGGCGAAGGTATCTAGGGTACTGGCGATCTCAGATTCAAGTCTTCTTGCTTCCGCATTAGCTGGAAGAGTATCTTGAGTGGTTAAGTTATCTGGGGAAAAATGGGCCTGGAACAGGTCCTCAATGACCAGTTTCCAGGCTCTGTTTGCCACTCGTACAGTCTTGAGGGGTTTGGTTGCATTCGCCAGCAGGTTGAGTGTAAAAGATATGAGTGAGTGGTCTGTCCAAGATACGGGCGTAATCTCCTGGATGCTTGTTGACTCTATGTTGGAAAATAATAGGTCTAGGGTATACCCGGCACTATGCATATCTCTTTCGAGTTGCCTTGCTGCGGTACTGTGTGCTTCCTCAAAGTGTACATTAAAATCTCCTATAACTAGGTAATGTTTATATTTCAGGCATAAAGGTAATAGTTGAGTAAAAAGTTTAGCACTCAGTTCGGTTTGGTGGTCTGGAGGGTTATAGATTACTGCTCCCCCAAGCAAAGTGTGGCCTTCGCTGGATACGTGAAACGTTAGTACTTCGTGCTCTCCAAATGGCACCACTTCAGGGTGGAGACAGGCGAGATAGTCTTTGAACAAGATAGTCAGCTCCCCTCCCCTCCGTTCCCTGTCTATCTTGTTTCAGTATTTTATATTTGGGGGGTAGGGCGTTGGCGATATCAGGGAGGTTGTTATCACCCAACCATGTTTCAGTTATGAAAACCAGGCCGGGATTTCTCTCGTTTAAGGTGTCCCAGATATTGGAAGTATGTCTAGGTATCGACCTGGCATTAAAATATAAACATCTAAGTGCTTGCTAATCGTCTGTCTCTGTGTAGGAGCGGTCAGAAGACGCTAAACTTTGCCACTTACAGCCATGGCAGGAAAACGGGCCCTCTGTGTTTCCTGGGTGGGCTTTCATGCAGTGTTTTATTATAACTCAGATTTAGGGATTATCGCTAACAAAGACTCCCTTGAATAGTGTTCTACAGTGCTTATGGCTGTCTATGCAGGGTTGGAGGGAGCAGGGGTCGTGGCCCCTGGTCTCGGCCGGGCGCAGACGGGCTTGCCTTTGGCGCGCCCGCTGCGCACGTCTGCTGCGCAAATGCTGACACATCGGCCCTATGTAGGGGGAAGCGTGGGAAAGTTCCTCGGCCCCCACCTGGACCGGAAGCGCCTCACCGGAGTCCCTGATGCTGCATGCCCCGCCCTCCACACAAACGGCACACAGCCGCGATGGACCGTGGTGGGGAAACCGGGTGCAGCCTGCTAATACTAGGTAAGTGAGCAAAATAAAGGGAGCTTAAAAAGAATTTAAAAAGATTAAAATAATGCAGATAATTAAAATGGCGGTTAGTCATATCTGAGAGACTGCGTATTGACTGACGCCCGTAGCAGCCTAGGATCCCGTGGTGTTCTGCAGTGGTCAGAGGCAGAAATGTGCTGGCAGTGCCGCGACAGTACCACCAAGCAATATTTCGAGTTGCTTCACCACCACCCTTTTCATGGCGGTGAGCCTGCCATGAAAAGGGTGGCGGCGAGGCAATTATGGGGACCCTAGTAGGGCACCCCACAGCCTCAGTGCCCATGGGGAGCATGTAGGGGGGGCACATCTAGTGCCTCCCTGTGGCATGTATGCCACACATGCAGGCAGGTGCAGGCGGCAGTCTCCATTATAGGCTCTTCTATGAGCCTTGCAGACCACCGCAGTCAGACCAGGATTTAACTCCTGATCTGACGGCCGGTGACACCACAGGTTTGGCGTCTTCCAGCGGATGGTGGAGGACTGCTGCCGCTGTAGAACCACCAAACTCCTCCCATCAACAAGAGGATAACCTTCAAGCCTCAACAGATGACTCGGCTTCTACACCCCCACCCGTGAGCTCAGCTCCGCCGACCACGCCCTCGCCACAGTCCCCCGCTTCCGAAGAGCGACCTCCGGTGGCAGATCGTTCTCCTACCTCGCCAAGACATGGAACACCCTCCTCATCCACCTACAGCAGACCCAAGACCTGCTGACCTTCAGGAGACTCCTCAAGACCTGGCTTTTCAAGCAGTAGCAGCACTCCCCCACCCCCCAGCGCCTTGAAACCGGCATGGGTAAGTAGCGCGCTTTACAAATGCAATGATTGATTGATTGAACTCCTAAGAAGTTCCATAGTCTTCCAATCCTTGGTCTCTCTGCAGAATGCACAGAGCAAGGGTGACGTATTCCACTTGCATTTGTGGTTTTCTGCAAATGTGTGTGAGGGAGGTACAGAGTTGTCAAAATATTGACAAGGCAAATGTAAAAGAAAACGCAGTGCTTACAGGTGAGTTGGTGCGTTGTGTGTTTGTCGGACGGTGAAGCAGTGGCGAAGCAAGGGTGCCAAGTCCAAAAAAGGCAAACGGGTCCTCTTAGTGCTGGACAGCTAGTAAAATACAACAATAAAGGGTTCAGATGGTCCGTCCTAAATGTCTTTGGGCACCGGTACCACCGCACCTGCTGCACTTTCGGTAGCTACGTCCCTGTGGTGAATTGGAGAAGCGAGGAAGTGCATTTAGGGGAGTAATAAGGGTGTGCTGAAGAGGGAAGAGATGTGTAGATGGACTACACAACCAAGTGAACATAATCGCGATTGAGACGCTCTGGAGACCGCCACCCCTTCCACACAGGCCTCAGTAATGTTTACTGCGCAGAAGCAGGCCCGACCCTTTAAGAGACCTCATCACCTTTTTTCATCCCGCTGAAAGCCCACTGACTAACTCCACCACGTCTCACTCTGGCGACCTTTATGTACTTCAGAAGCCGCCTTTTGCTTTGTGCCTCCCGTGCTGTTTACGTGGTTTTCTTAAGTCGAAGGCTCAGTTTCCAGCCTGAGGTTGCGGGGCCGCCGCCGCAGCGCTCTGGTGCGCACGGGAAGTGCGCGGTTTGGTTTGTGAGCTGTCTTTGTATCCAGCACGCGATATCTTCATTAAAATGTTTTGCCTTAAAAGGCAGCTTGTGCTTCATCTGCTAGAGGAACCCTCACAAAAAATGACCAGTGGGGGTGGAAAACTAGCGACGCAGCGCGCATCTTCCTACCAGGGTTGTATCATGAACTGCGTGGTTGATCGACTGTTAAGATGTGTTTAGAACATTCTAAAGCCACGTGCAGCCTGAGACCATTGTGTTGTGTCTCATCACAGCGCCACCTTTCCGCACGGGAACCACAGCGCGGAAGTTTCCATATTCCACGTGTAACTTAGTCAGGCCTGTTTTACTCTAGGAATTCTGGTACTTGGAGTCCTACATTTATGTGGCATGCCCTATTAAAAAAACGGGACACAAATGATTTAGTCACATATGGACATAAAAGATTGATTTATAAAGCAGCCATTATTTTTGCTTTAAACGTATTAATTCTTTTTCTGCCTATGTTTAAATTTCTCGTGTACCCTGCCTTCCTCCGCACGCTGGATTTTTGATCGTGTTTTTAATTTATGCATACTCTTGGGCCCAAATCACACTGTGGAAAATAATTGCAAACATGTATATCACTGATTTTGTTCCTCTGGACTCTATTGGTATCACACCTTTTTTTAGCGACTGAGTAAAGTTTCCAGCAGTAAGCATGTCGTACATTTCTATGCATGCTCCTGCGCGCCTCGCTACTTTGTCCCTACGTGTAAGTGTGGCGAAAAAGTGCAATTGAGCATCTGACTTTATTGTCGAAGAATTATTTTTTATTAGGAGAAAAGCCTTTCTCGCACTCCTTTATACTTATGAGCTGTTTGGGATTTGTTCACACTTAAGCAATCCATTTTTTCCACCAAGCCTAAGTGCGCACCTTAGAAGTCAGAAGCTATAGGGAATGCTCTCTAAGATGGGATTTAGTGAGTCGTGGAATGCTTAAAGTATCCGTCCCACCTGGTCTTCCCTGGAACATCCGTGGTCCCAGAGATCAAATATTTGAACGAGGCCTCGCCGTGCAGGAGGTCCATGAATCTGTCTTTGGTACAAGCACCATTTGAGGGTAGGGTCTTTGGAGAAGGTATTACATGTGCTGTGGCACACCCTACTGTAGTTTGGTGTGACTTCATAAAACTCCGTGAGGCACCAGAGCTCCCCTGGTACGTTTATTTTCTCTTGCACATCTTATACAATGAGTGTGGCGTTATTCAGTACCGCCCACGGGTCACATGACTCTTGCACATGAAGCTCTACCATACTTTCATAAGGTTTTACTAGAGAATATTGTTTCCCTCACTAGAATATTCTGCTGATCCGCATTCGCGTATTGTGGGTGCAATTTAGTACTCATCCGACTTAGTACAATTTTTGGGTTGCAAGGTTGCCAGAAGACTGCGTGCCGCTAAAGACGTGGTTCTCTAGCCCTGTGCATTCTGGGAGTTGTGTTCCTGGTTCACTTCAGTTAACGCACTAGAGCTAGCACACCTGAAATCAGTGATTTGTAAAAGATGATCTCAAGACTGGAGCATTGTGTCCTTGGAGTCATGGGGACATCTGACAACCTTACTACATAGGTTGCAGTACAGAGCAACTGCGCTGTGCGTTTCTTGTTTTAGGACAGCAGGATCCGCTGCTTCGAGTGGCAGCCATGATGGACCCTTGGGCACAGGCTTGCATTTTCCATCAGTATGAAATGACTCTGAGGGAGCAGTTGCACTTAAATTGTTGTGTCAGGATCTTGGGGAAATACAGTTAACACTTCTCGATCAAGCCAGGCATGAACACCATAAAATATCTAGCAAGGCGAATACGCTCCAGACCTAAGGTAACAACACCACAGGGGCACAATGTATCCTGCCCAGGGCTTTATTTTCGGGAACTTAGTGCTCTCCAAGTCACACCTCATTACTGTGAAATTCTTATAATCTTGGCTTCAGCTCAGTTGGACCAATCACACTAACACACCTGAAAGTATGATGTGTTGAAAGAAAGCGAAGGACTAAAAACATGCTGTCCCAGTTACATGGACCCATGTATGTTATGATGGTATTTAAATGGGCATCCACACCAATTAGTGGCCCTTTAGTATACCAAGGTGTATGTTGGTGGTTGTGGGTATACCCCGCCGCAGGGTTCTCTGGTGGTGCCTGTGGACAGACCTTGCCCAGCATGATGTGTTTTGGTAGATGTTAAGTTTACCTTGTGGTTGTGCTCTGAAGTAAGAGGGGGAGCAAGAGGACCTGCCAACCACACTCATGAGGCATCTTTGAGTTGTTACTTTGGAATGTAATGAAGTGTGACTGTGGATTTTAAGACGCTTGACCTAACCGGTGTCATGTCTGTGGTATACTCAGTTAACATACAGGCTTTTCTAACCTTACAAATGCTGCACCTTCTTTGGGGTTGGTAGCAGTGTATGTGTCTGATTGCCTCGATTGGACATCTTTATATTGCGCCTGGCACTGGTAACACTTGCTGTTAATGTCCTTCATCGTCGCTGTAGGTGCTGTCTTAACTAGTCTGTCCACTTGCTCCCTGACCCGTCCTCTCCCTGTTCCTGTGTTCCTTGTATGTTCTTCATGATACATGCTCTGAGAGTATGTCATTTTCTTTATCGTTCCTTGCCACAGCCGAGCAGGCATTTTCTCGAATTTTTACAAATCAGCTCAAACCTGGACTGTTAGGTTCAAACTGGGCCAGGTGTAAACTATTTGTGAATATCAGTAATCACCAAATACTGGTTGCAATTTATTTTCTTACGCTGTCATCTTTTTTCAGTCCTTTATCTTGTTTTTCAACTTCCACTGTGCATGAGAAGTAAAGTTATTCGAACACCTATTTAGTTTGTTCAGAAGACGTTGGTACAGGTGTTCTTGTACCTAGTTTCAGCTCGCTTGTGTGTTCCTAAAATATGGAGTTACATTCTGTAGTAGATTAGATCAGTTGGTCTTTATCCTGTGCTCCCCGGGCCCCTGGGGGGTCTGCGAAGCCTACTCAGGGGGTGCACTAGTGCTTAGAAAATTGAATAATATAAGCAGATTGATGAAGTGTATATCAATAAAGAAGCAAAATATAAAGTTGACATTTAAATAAAATTCTCTAAATGTTAAAGAATTTGAAATTGGAGAGTAAAAATTATTTTAGCATCCTTGGATGATGGCCTCAATCAAGACCGTTAAGAAAATTAAAATACCCCCAACGCCCTCACTTTGAACCGAAGTTCGTGTGGCACAAGCAAGCAACCATAAAGCAAGTAATCGCAGCCATCCTCAGAAGAGCTCGCTTGTCTCTTCCATCCAAGTATCTATCAGTCAACCTTTCATTCTTCCATCCACCCACTTATATCCACCATTTCACCTGTACATTCTGTCATCTATTCAATCTTTATCCATCATTCAGTCTGTCATCATTCCGTCCGTTCATCTGCTCCCTCCATATCCAAATCTATCAGTCCATCTTCAAATCTATCCACCCATCCACTTATCCATTCACCCTCCCACCCTTTCACGCTAAATATGAGCCTGTCTGCCGATCTGCAGACAGAAGAGGACCATCAAGAACCCCACCCCCTGTAGCTGCTAAAGGGGGGTAATAATGATTGTGGGGGTCCACTGAAGTCAAAAGGTTAATAACCATTGGATTAGATGGCATACTGCTCATTGCCTGCATGCGTTAGACACCCTTTATAGTATAGATGCCACTTGTACTACGTAGGCCACCTAAGGGGCCATCTTGTGGCTTGTATATCCTCCATGCCACAGAGAAAGTGCATACAGCAAGATGGCTGCCTTCGGTTGGCCTTCCCTTAGTAGATTCTAGGCGTTGATCTGTCCTCACACTCTGATTGCCACATTATCGTCCTTGTAGTGTAAGCAGTGTGCGGAAAGGTCTGCCTTTCCATCTTAGAAGTATGACAAATCTATTGGCGTTCAGGGAGGCCCTGAAAACCTGGCTTTTTATTATACAACTCGAGCCCCACTCTCTGTTTCCCTATGCTTCAGTTGGAGGACTTTACATAAGGCCAGGACACCTTTGGGTAACAGTAGCACTCTATAAATGTCTTTAACATTAACATTTGCACTATAGACCTCTACCTTTTAAAAATATTTTGTCCTATTCATTTCAGTTTATCAAATGTTCTGCGTGGTATTTCTGTAGGTGAAGCGGACATGTATTCTTCATTCCCATACGTTTGTTTTTCTCCAGGTTATTATTAGGGAAGGGGAGTTACTCTGCGGTGTTCTGGACAAAGCACACTATGGCAGCTCAGCTTATGGATTGGTGCACTGTTGCTATGAACTGTATGGGGGTGAAACCAGTGGTAAGCTGCTCACGTGTCTGGCTCGGCTCTTCACGGCGTACTTACAGCTCTACCGAGGATTTACAATGGGTAAGGGAACAGTGGAAGTTTGTGTCATTGGTGATTGAAAATAGTAATTTTAAGCTTAAATGGAGTTTGGCAGATTTGTATTATCGGCCATATAACCCTACTATTAACTAACAGTTCAATTGTGACTCATTTTTCATTTTGGAAAGATGAATGACTGAGTCATTCTTGTCAACAGCAACATTTCCAAATTTGTTACCCATCACAAACCGCTGTGAAGTTGTTCCGTGTGAAGCTGGAGTAGCTTAACCAGTCCTGGTTTTATTCTTTGCATTCTGGTACTTTTAATTTTGCTATTGCCATTATAAACACAGGACTACAATTCCCATGATGCAAGTAAAACAGCTTCAATGAGATATTCACTCATGGCGCAAAACAGCATAAAATCTCTGCTCAAAGTGGGTGTATTATTCAGCAGCTATATCATCAGGTTTTTTTTATGACACAATACCCTTAGGCTGTAGCCGAATGATAGGTGTGTAAAGTAACACAGGTCAGTTTGAAGGTATTTTGTGTAAAATATAGTTGTTAAACTTTGCAGGAATTTTAAAAGCTGATGGAATGGCATAAGGCAATCTTTCAAGAGGTAATATTTTCATTTGATTTTCTTCTTTCTATTATCACAGACGTGGAAGACATTTTAGTCCGACGCAGAGCAAATGTGAAAAGACGTAAAATTATTGAAGAATCCATGCATTGTGGTGCCCGGGTAACGTTTTGCTTAATGATATCTCTTTTTTGTATTTTGGAAATTTCTTATGTCTTACTTATCTTACTTTATTATAGATACTTCTTCAAATAGATTTTTCATGTACCATTGTCTTCATGCTGCAGAATGGATGTAAGTAATTCACCTCTCTGACAGTAGGTAGTGTTGCTGTAGCACCTACAACATATCTGTCAGATACCTTGACAGAGAATGAAGTTGCAGGTACATAAAGGACACCCTTGGCGTGGTAAATGTCAGTTAGTTTTTATCTACGTGAAGACTCACTGTTCATTTCTAATGCTTTTTATCTACAGATCAGAGTCTAACAAACACAGTATTGCTTTGCTAATCCTCAGGCTGTTCATAATGCAGGAGGTAAATATCTGTGTCCGACCAACACTCCCCATGTGTGAGTTATGGGACAAGCTTATTGTAGGGACCTCTGGTCCGCATGGCCTCCTACAGGTGGGCAAACGTTGAATGGATTTTTAGGTCTAAATCTCACACTTCACCGGGCCGACCAATTACTACTGTGGGCTAGTCTCCTCACAGGGAAGGATCAATTTCCCATCCTTGCTACAATAAGTACCATAGGTCAGAGCGTCCGGAAGGATTTGCCCATAAATATAGGCGGCCCATGAAGATCAGTCTGATTCTTCTTAAAACTGCAATCCCGTCTTCCAAAAACGTCACTCTCAGATGCAGGTAAGCTTTTCGCCTACCGATCCTGTGGCTAATCGAGGCCTCCAGACAGCTCATGATCAGTATTTTGATCTTTCAAGCTTGGTCAAGTGTTCCTCACCTTTAATAGGTGCATTTAGGCAATGTGACAGCACAGGCACCTTCATTGGCAGATTAGATCTCATTTTCATCCATACTTTTACTCCAGTTACAGTGCTTTCAGGATACTGGTCAATGGATTGAAACAAAATTACTTAAAGTGATGTGTCTGTGATGGTGCTCGTAGCCTCAAGATTTGTGTGAGAAATGTCGGGAGCTGCTGCAGTGGCACTGCGGTCAGCAACAGCAGTGTCAAATCTGTGCCTGTGGGCTTTGACTTGTGAGTTTTCACCTATGCCTATAATGGACATTATTTTAAAATCTGCTGTAAAATAGCGTTGGGATTATTTTCTGATGCAGAGACCCCGGTTACAGGGTTGGAAACTTTTAACCTGTACAGTGTCCTTTGTTATTAGTATTCTACCGTTAAAACTACATTTTGTCTGTTTATAGGAATACACTCCAGAGCATTCTTTCCTTTTAATGTAGCTCTGACAGAGATCAGAGTGGTGGCTTGAGAGTTGCCTCAATAAGCAGTTATCTTCAATAGAAAGGCAGCCTGTCAACACAGACTGGGACTCTGTCCTCCAGAAATCATCTTCGTACCTTAGCACCTACCCTCTGGACAGCCGAAGACCTCCCGACGGATGCCCTGGCCCTCTCCCTTGATGCGGAAAAAGCTTTCGACCACATTGAATGGAACTACCTATTTGCTACAATGGAACACTTTGCCTGGTAGACCAATTCATCGCTAAGTTGTGGCTGCTGTATGACTGCCCACGTTAACTGCGGGGGCTTCCTGTCCTACCCTTTTCTGATTCCAAGGGGCACACGTTGAGTATGACCCCTCTCACCACTCCTCTTCCTCTTGGCCATGGAACCACTGGCCTCTACCATCCGCAACTCTGCCATTATAGTAGGTATTCCACTCCCAGCCAGTCACTCCAAGATATAGCTCTATGCAGACGATGTCCTACTCACTCTGACCGATCTGCAATTATCCCTCCCAGCCTTACTGGTCGTCATGGACGACTTCTTGATCCTTTCTGGCTATAAAGTAAACTGGGACAAGCCCTTCCAATCTGGTCCGGTACCACTAAAGCGGCCATACACGGCTACCCTTTCTGCTGGTAACCTTCCCGCCTTAAATACCTGGGGATACTGGTGAACAGGGGCACAAAGGGAATGGTCCCAGACAACATAGACCCGCTAATAGCCCAGATGAAACGAGATTTCAAGAAGTGTTCTACCCTGGGGTTCTCCATGTAGGGCAGAGTGCAGGCAATACGGATTGTAACACTGCCACGCTTCACGTAAATGCCTGTGATGCTCCCCGTCCACGTTCCTCTCCCTACAATACGCCTCATTGATTGCCAAATTCAGTCTTTCGTATGGGATTTTCGAAACCTAGGCTAGCCGCAACCAAGTTGATGGCGCTTCCTTCTTTTGGAGGCCTGGGCCTCCCATCTGTGGAACATTATGCCCTTGCTCTCCAGCTTTCCCAACTGGCATACCTGCTGCCTGGTGTCCCAGACCCACCGCACTGGGTCCGCATTGAATGGGAAATACTCTACGTTGGCACAGGCCATTCTATCCAATTCGGGGCCCACACCCGTCAAGACAGCCCTACCCATCCTTTGTTGCACGTTATGCATAAGGCCTGGCAACGCGCACACCACCTGCTCGAGACAGATACACGAGTGTATGACAAACCCCCCATGTGGGGCAACAACAGCATGTGTATAGACGGACAGACCGTCCTGGACTCAATGGAGGGAAGGGGGTATCCACACTTCAGACCAGCTCTTGCTGAATGGAGACCTCAAACCATTTGATCAGCTGAAAGAGGAATTCGGCCTCCACCCGAAACAAACCTGGCTCTACATGCAATTGCAGCATTGCCTGATTAGTTGTTTGGGCCTCCGACCATGATCCCTACAGTCCTCCTTGTAGTATCTTATCTGAACGTATGGGGGAGACACAAAGTGGTGATGTCAGGGCTACCCAGGCATGTTTTCTTCCCACCTCTCATCGCAGCCCCTTTCACAAGCTCATCGTGCCAAATGGCACACCCGTCTGCTAGCCACATACAAAGACGATTAATGGGCAGACATCCTAGAAGCTCTGGACAGGGGTACGAGGGAGGCCCGTCTGAAGTTCTGTCTTTTTAAGACACTACATGACTGGCACTGGACACCTAAAAAAATTGAACAGAGCAGGTCTCCTCCCACATGCAAACTGTCGGAGATGCGCAAACTCCCCCTGCGATATAACGCATATCATCTGTGAATTTCCCTCGATCCAACCCTTCTGGTCTCGCGTTGAATCAGTCTTGAGTGCCTCTACAACTACCACTCACCTCCTCAGTAATCCTCCTTCACGATGTACGGAATTCACCGGAACTCTGTCGCCCACAGCGTCGCCTCCTTCATACAGCCCTGGCCACTGCCAAGATATGTATTCTCTGCCAATGGAGGTCGCCCGCACCCCGTCACAGGAGGCCTGGCTCTTGGCCATGGTCCAAACAGCTGCACACGAACACGTCATTTACAATCTGCATGACTAGATTTGTTCCTCCAGATGTGGACAACCTTCCTCCATGACGAGACCACTGACAGGCACCCTGCCTCAGGTGCCCAAGGCCCAAACCCCCACGTGGGGCCATACTGAATCGTACAACTGACTACTATTGTAACGCAGAATGCTTACTCCCCTCCTTCATTTCTCCCCTACCTTTATTACTTGCATAATGCCGATCCCTACCCCCTCCTCACCCCCTCACCACTACCCTACCCTACCCTTCCTTAACTCCCTCCCCCAACCTCCCCTCCTTTTTTCTTCCCCCTTATCGCTACCTCCCATCCCCCCCCCCATGTTATTATGGACCCCTTACCCTGTCCCTCCTAGTACCTCCCCTGACCGACCCCTGACCCAACCCCCCATTCTCTTACTTTTTATCCCTCCCTCTCTCCCCCTGGACACGCAGAACCACCAAATGGCATGATCCACCCCCTCCCCACACCGGAGATAGCAGACGAGCCCGCCAGCCCCACCAGCCCGGTCTTCCTCCTTTCTTCTTCTTAACCTCTTTTACTATGTCACCAGCCATTTCTTTAACAATACATGGTTATACCACTGACAGCAGGACTGGAGTGTCTCCTTTTCTCTCTCCCTGTTTTACATCACAACCTTGGTCTCTGCCCCACATGCTGCCTGTATCACCTGACCCCTCGATACAGGAGATGCCTCTTACCCAGTGTACTCACCTTCCCCTACCCACACTCGAAAGCTTGTGACCCTACAAGCACTGTTGAAGGCAGCCCCTGGGGGTTAGCCCTATGCCAGCGACACAATCCTTTACTGTCCTTCTCCTCGCTGGCTACCATCCTTCATCCTTGGTTTTTGATACTACTTAAGAGCATCTGTTAGTGTCCTGTAGCAGCCCTTGGACATTGTCTCCTACCTCACCCCGCGATTATTTTCCTACCCCCCCTCCCTTTTTATTAATATGTATCATCCCATCCTGTTTACTGCTATACGAAGTTGTCACATCTGACTGTCTGATGACGTTTACCCATTCCATACCTTGCTTAATTAACAATTGCAAAACAAAAGAAACACAGACTGGGACACAGTAATCAAATTATTTCATTTCTCATCAGACAGCTTTGTAGTTGACGCTTCATCGAGAAAGCTGAAATCAAATACCTTTTCTAGTTCTCTTGATTGGGAAATTGGGAAAAGGTATTTTCATCCCAAGACTTTGACTCCTACAGTGCTCTGGACATTTGGCGAGATGGTCGTTCTCCATCCTCTTAGAGAGGGCCACAAAGCCATCTATCTGAAAAAGTAAAAATTTAAAAAAGACTCATTCTTTGCCTCACAGTAAGTAAAAATCAACATGCCTAAGCCGTGGGGAAGCGAGGATGTGATCTTCAGGGAATGGTCTTGTTGCTGTTCTCCAAATAAAGGAAGTCATCATGTCAGCAGAATCAAGATCTAAAATATGTTGCATAGTTGTGGCAAGCTACGGCAGATCAGCCCAAGGGATATCATCATTTAGCCCACACACGACTCTTCAATCTAAAAACCCAATGTTTTTCAGAAACCAAAATCGTGTCCCATCTCGGGTATTAGCAGTTATATTGGGGGTATTTCTGAGACCCTCTTATCTTCACGATACCAATGATACCCTAAATATCTTGGAGCATCTGCCTTTTGTTATCACTACAGACTTCTTGAATTCCTTTAATGTAGAATCTCTCTACACCTGCATTCCTCAGGATGAAACTCTGGAAACCGAACAATCTTTCTTTTTGAACAGCCCCCACCTCCTGCGTCACTCCTGTTGTTTTTAAAGGGAGGGTTCCTTCTGTTCAAGGACCCAGCAAGCGCCCGTTACGCAGGAGTTTCACTCCAGTGAGTAAGAGAGCGGTTTCCGTTCTCTATGCATTTTATTTACTGTGAGGCTGCTTACATGCGTGCCCTGTCACGGTCATAGCAGCGACTATAGCTTTGCAAAACGGTCCTGTTTAGAATCCGTGCACACAACATTTATCTTCCACAAATGTTGCTCTTGTTACTATAACGCTGTTAATTGGTGGTTATGTTTCTCAGTTTAAGTTGTGAAGGTGCATGGTGTATACATACACAGTATGTCTCCTTGGTTAATATATGACATCAGTGTACACAAATGGAGTTCATCATTACCAAACATGTGGCAGTTTGGCAGTCTGCCCCACCTTTATCAAACTAACATAACAGACCCTCATTTCATTAATACTTTCTTCTATGGCTGTATTCTTGTTTGGGTGGCCTTCCAAGTTTAAAGAACAGATGATGGATGGCATGCTAAACAATGCAAACATTCACCACCAGTCACAGATCAGGGTTTAATCCATTGTGTTTTTGCTCGCCACACCACCCCAGTTTGGACCCAGCCATATGAAAATCAGTCTTTACCCTGCTCATTATGGGAACAGTTCAGCCCGAACTGCCAAGCCAGGTCCTACCTGGACTGGAAACAAGCAACCTGGGACCGGTTTCAGGGTATCGGCCCTCATTAGCCAGGCTAGCCTGAATCTAATGGCACAGTGAGCACGGCACTCACCTCTGGGCATACCCTTCTCACTTAGGGTGACAAAAGCAAAAAGAACAGATGAAGGACAGAATGCTGAACAATGCAAACATTCACCCCCAGTCGCAGATCTGCGTTTAATCCATTGTTGTTTGCTCCCCACGCCACCCTAGTTTGGACCCAGTGTTGTGTCGTAGTAAGAAGTTCCAGTAGACATGGTTAGGTTACAGATGAATACGTTTATTATTCTACGATTTTAAGTAGAGAGAGGAGAGGAGAGGGGAGGGGAGAGAAGAGGAGTTGGCCTAACGGCTAGGGTGATCGACCGCGAATCTGGGGATCTGGGTTCGAGTCTCGACATTGATGCTGAACATCCTGTGATTCTGGGCAAATCACTTAATCTCCCCGTGCATAACAAAAAAATGAATGTGGCCTCATGTAATGCAACTGGTGCTATGTAAAGCGCTCTGATACCCGATACCTCCGGGTCAAGTTTGCGTTATATAAAACTTCATTTAAAAAAAAAGTAGGTTTCCCAGTAAAGATGAAATAAGGCCCCACCAGGAGCAGTCTCTCTGCTGCTCAGCCCAGGATTCAACTGACACTCCACCTCACAGCAAACCACACATTCCAATGACCTCACCATCCACACCAACATTCTACCCATACCATTCACACTGGCTGAGCAGCTGAGGCAGAGAAACAGGGAAGATGCATAGTATAAAACCTAGGATATAACACCCAGCCATATCCAAATCGGTCTGGACCCTCCTCCTCATGAGAATAGTCCAGCCCGAACTGCCAAGACAGGCCATTACTGGACCGGAAACAAGCATCCTGGGACAGGTTTTGGGGTATCACCCCTCATCAGCCAGGCTAGCTTGAATCCAGTGGCACAGGAGCACATGACCCAGATCTGGGCATATTTGTCCCACTTAGGGCCACAAAAGCGAAAGGAACAGATGATGGACAGAATGCTGAACAATGCAAACATTCACCCTGAGTCAAAAAGATCTGTGTTTAATTCGTCATTTTTTTTGCGTGGTGAGCACGTTACAACAAAATAGCGCTTATACAGTATTCAGAAGCTTAAAGAGCAATGGCAGTGATTCAGAAGGCTTTCAGTAGTGTTACCATGAGACAGGGTTACAGGTCTATAGAGGCTTACAGAATTCTCCTTCACCAGAGGAGGTTGGGGGTGGGGTCTATGTCCTCCAAACAACATTCTAACACCACCTAGACGCAGCACAACTTGCCAAATTCTCGGTTGCTCAAGCTTTGGGTGCATTTATCATCACGTTATGCCAGTCTGTATCCTCTTCCTTGCAACTTACAGCAGCAGAGAGGCTCTGCAGTTCTAGGCCTACTCTTTATCTTGAGAGTTGTAGCAACAGAGTTGTGTGGCTGATCTGTACACTCCTCTTTGCAAGTACTAAGAGCTTAGAAGTTAAACGTGAGCTCAGTGGTGCCAGTATTTTTCAGCAATTGTGTGCAGTACGTAAATTTTCTGTAATCTCTCTTTTATTGGCGAAAAGACGGATATCTATGAACTGGAACAGTAGGAAATGCCCCACACTTGAACAGTGGCTGCAAGACTTGTGTTATTGCAAGGATACGTTACGGACTTACGAGGAAGAACTGCCCATGGGGTCCAAACCTACAGACTACTGGAAACCTCTGTCAGCGTATTTACAAAACCGTCCTATTATGACATCAAATACTAATATGTAAAGTGTGTATTTAGTCGCTATAGAATTAATGTCACACCTTGTATTGCCTTGTATCCAATTGATGTGCAAGTACTTTTACAGATCGCTGGTGCCTTGACAAGCCTGTAAGTTAACTTTATGTATGTCGTGCTTTCTTTTACCTTTTCTGTTCAATAAAAAATTTTAAAACATTTTTACAAACATTGTGTGCAGTAGAGGGAAACCCAGTGCCCAATCGTAGGGGCTGCCACCTTGGAAATTCAGGTGACCATATGATTGATGTAATTGGGCTAGCTTCCAAACAAACACAAGGTGGATGGTAGGAAAGCACCAGATGGTCTGGGAGGTATATTGGGTCCACTCATCCAAGAAATTCCATTGTTCAAGCTTAGTCAAAGATAGTCACATTTTAGAGGCTGTGCCTACGTCCACTAGAAGAGCTGAAGACCTTCACAGCACTGTATTTGGTGGACAGACCTATAGCTAGAAGATTAACAATCGACTAAAGGAAAACATGCTCTCTGTGGGTGCACAGTAAATGCAGGGCCAGGGTCAAGTACTTATTCTAAGGGTCACATGCCAGAGTGGCCTTCAGGCTAATCATTTGTGATCACTGGGTCCTTTTAAAAGGATATCATACATACTGCACTGCACATACACCACATGGCTTTGAGAGGAAGGAGTAATGAGTGACTGATATGTGTTTACTGCTGTGGCCAATATACTCTGTACCCACTTTGTCATACATGCAGGACAGAAGGCTTGTATCCCGTGCTTAATTTGTAATATAGTCATTGCTAGCGCTCAATGTTTTGTTCAGAAGTTTCTCAGCCAGTGCCATTGAAGGCAAAGGTGGCAAATTCCAAGGTTGCTTAGTCTTAATTAAACCGTATGCCTCTTTAATCTACCATCAGGCAATCAGTCTTTCTTTATCTCACTCTTTTAGGTCCTTTTCATACATACTTCCTCCATTTGTCACCGTTTTTCCTTCTTTATCTGCTTACTTCTCAATCCTGTGTGTGTTTTTCTCTCTCTTGCTTTGGGTATAAGTCTGATGAGGAACAATACATTCCAGTACCCAAAAGTAACTGCTGGTGGACCTCGCCTGCAACCACTGCCTCAAATTAAGCTCTGCTTGTATCCTGCAATTTATTACTAGCAGCTGGTAACAGGCAGCCTGGTGAGGGTATTTTAGCCACCCTCTAGCAGGACGGTACTGTTAGTCTAGCAGAGAATGGAACTGTGCAAGAGAACGCAATACCAAACAAGCATTGGCATAGCCAATAGGTCTCGCGTTTGGGACCTTATAAGTATTTACTTATGCAGCACAATATCCTTGGTGCAACAACATCAACTGTTGCATGGCTAAACACTTATAAGGTCCCAAAGGCGAGACATTGACAATGCCAATGCTTGTTTTAAAAAATATCTTGATTATCACTTATTTGGTGTTTTAATGCTTTGACCATGACTGCACTTGGATTTTTATGTCAGTGGAGACTGCACTTCCTCCCCTGCTTTTCTCCAACAGGGCAGCCTATCTAACTTCTCACTCTGAAGGGGAACCAACCAATAGCACACAAATGTATAAAAGGTATTGTGGCTAGGGGCGCCAACCAACATCACATAAATGTGTAAAAGTGACTGCGGTTTGGAGAATTAAGATTTTTACATGACTACTCTAATCGTCCAAACCAACACACAATATGCATTCAAAATGAAATGGACATTGCTTAAAACACTCAACCAACACAAATGTTTGGGCTTTCATTTGTCATCCAACAGCACTCTACCATTAAGTAAAACTCCACATACCATTTTTGCACTCCTCCCCACTAATCAATAGAATCAAAACTCATCTCAGATAGACCTACACCATCATGTACACAACACGATTACAATGCCTCATAGCTGGCAAAGCCCAGTGAAATCAATAGCTGTCATTCACCAGTCCAACTTACACTCTAGAAACATGCAGGCAATGTCAGCTTAACAACTTCACATGCAGAGCCCTGCTCTGCAAGTCAGTGATGTGGCATGTAATCTTTCTATAAAAAAGCCCTACACTCGCTTAGCCTATAGCCCACCCTCCTGGTGGGAGCAGGAAGGCGCACAGTTGTGATGCCTCCTAAACAGATGTACGCTCTTGTGTCTTCTACGCACTTGGTTCCGGAACTTGTTGGAAAAATGTCCATAGCAACCCGACAACACGCTCAGATGCACTGGAGTGATTTGGCGTGCGGAGGTGACATCATAAACACCCAGCTAATACCGCCCCCAGAACATATTTAAATCCATTCACTAAGGGTGCCTGTATGGTAAAAAAAAAGAAAACATAATAAACTATGAACTCCTGGAGGGTCAATCTTACCTTGTAGCTGGCGCTGTCTGGACTGCAGGCAGATTCACCCTCAGCGCAGCCCCCTTCTCCCCATGGTGCTCGACTGTACGACTCCGGGGAGCAGCAGGGGCTGGCAGTAGCAGTTGGAGTAGGGCCACTCGCACCTCTGCAAGGATCTCGCGCAACCACTCCCCGGGGGCCCTGGCTAAGAGTCACGTTGTGCGAGTTCTCGCCCCAGCACCACGGGTACACCATGAAGTCGCTGAAGCCTGGGCTGGTTGGGGCTTCGGCCGCCGCTTGGTGTGGGCGTGTTGAGAAGCGTGTTTTCTTGCGACACGTGTGGGAGAGGAGGCCAGGTTGTGTGCCTGGATCTGTAGGGGGCAGGTTGATGCCGGTGTTCAAAGTAGGCAGGCCGAGATGGGTTATGTTGTGTATAGTGGAGCGGCGGGGGGCAGACACAAGAGAGGTGGTCGCGTGCTAGTGACCACCGACGGGGGCGTGAGAAGTACTGAAGTCTCTGAGGGAGGAGAGACGAGCGTCTGTGGCATTGGCGGCAGCTGCTAGGGAATGGTGAGAACAGTTCGAGACTAACGCAAGACAGGGAGTGTGCGAGGTGGCATCGAATTGAAAGGCAACTGACATGGCCACACAGCGTTTCCCTTGCGGGAGCGAGCAGGGGCACCACCTGTTTGAAAGTTAATTACTAACAGATGTCGCCAAAGCTCGCTCCCACAAGGGAATCGCCAAACGTGCACGCGTTGCCATTGAAAGCAATGCAAAGCGTGCATGTTTTTGGGCGAAAAAGCGGATAGATTCCTAAAGGTCTCCTCCTATGCGGCGCATGCGCGCTGCGTAGTCGAGACCTAAAAACATAGGTGCACCTCCCATTGAGCGCAAGAGTCAGGTCAGCTGGCCGACGCAGCTACCAATCAAAAAATTAGCAAAATTGGGCAGTGTACCAGATTTTCTGTTGTGGACTTATGACTCAATACCCATGATTCAGACAAGTCACCTATTTCTTTCAGGCTGTAAGAGCTGCATTCAACCTGCCAGAAACTGCGTCAACAGAGGAGATCCAAGGGAAGTGGGAGGATGCCCATCTCAGCAAAGAACAGAGGGACTTCAACATGGTTGATCTGAAGTTCAAGGAAGAGGTCAACCATTTCAGCAATGAGATTAACAAGGTTAGGATGCATGGATGGTGTTGAAGCAGTAGAAGTGCTGTGTTCAACATGTTTCATTGAAACATAGTCTAGTGTGACTACTTGAAAAGCCAGGTCTTTAGCTTCTTGCAGAATTCAAGAAGTAAGGAGGAGGCTCTTTTGTGTAGTGGCAGGTCGCTCAACGCTTTAGGAGCGATGTAGGAGAAGTCTTGACAGCTTGATTTTCTGTATGCATGGGATGTTTACAGTTAGGAGGCCGGGCGAGGGGAGGTGTATTGAAAGTCTGTGAAATCTGATGCAATTGTTAGGGTATGCTGGGCCAGTGTTATGTAGGGCCTTGAAAGTGTGAGTGAGGAGTTTGAATAGTGCTCGTTTGTGTATGTGGAGCCAGTGGAGCTCCTTTAGGTGTGGTGTGATGTGAGTTCGGTGTGGGAGGTTGAGAGTGAGTCTGTCTGTTGAGTCCTAATTGGTCTGCAGCCTTCTGGTGAGGTTTTTATTGATACAAGCATAGAGGGTGCTCTAATAGTCCAGCTTACTTGTGATCAGAGTGTGCGTTACGCTTTTCCAGGTGCTGATCAGGAGCCATTTGAAAATCTCCCTCAGCATATTCGGGGCATGGAAGCATGAGGCTGTGATGGCATTGACTTGGGCGGTCATCTTGGGTTTACTGTCAATGACTATCCTAAGATTCTTGGCGTGGGTGGTGGGGCTGGTGTCAGTTCTGGCTCTGTTGGTTGCCAGGTGGAGTCCCATGGTGAAGTGTTCTTCCCGAAGATTGTGATTTCGGTCTTGTCAGTGTTCAGCTTTAGAAGGTTGGTCTTCATCCAGTGTGCGAGTTGGGGTTTTACCTAACATTGCCTGTGTTTATCATTAAATCTAGGTGTGCATGCCCCTGGGGCTTCACAGATCCTTCCCTGACAACAACCTACAGATGATGGTGCAGTCGGGAGCCAAGGGGTCAACTGTAAATACTATGCAGGTATTGTGTTCTCTTTTAAGTTGTCAACTTAATATATTCAGGGTTTGTGTACATAGATTTGAAGCTCATTGGTACAGTGTTGTTTCATATTATTGGACCCATGTCATGAGGCTGACCTTCAGCCATTCCAAGTTTTTCAGCTAGGGAAAGGACATTTTATCATTGGAAATACAGATCTACAAATCTCGTCATGCTCCAGCCTTCGGCTGGAGTTCTAGGACTGTTGGATGCCACCTTCGTGACATGGGGAACGTAGACTGACATTGT
Source organism: Triturus cristatus (assembly GCF_964204655.1). Taxonomy (NCBI): domain Eukaryota; kingdom Metazoa; phylum Chordata; class Amphibia; order Caudata; family Salamandridae; genus Triturus; species Triturus cristatus. The sequence goes on along the minus strand of NC_140582.1, from coordinate 1,088,106,133 downwards.
AATCACTTTCTAAAGTGTAGACGTCTGAATCCTTACGACTTTTTGAAGGGCTGAATAAGGATATTACAATCTCCTAAAACTTGTTTTTGACTGTGCCCTAAAATGTGTAAAGTAGCATATTCTTGGCTGATTGATTGCTGATGTGCAAAGCTGTATAAGTGGTTCTTTACTTGTATGTGTATTTTTTCTATTTGTTATGTTTTACATTTCAAACACTAGTTTTGTAGTCTTTATTTGTATCTGTCGAATGACCTGGTCTATAGAGTGCGTACATTCACTTTTGTGTCTGTCCCTCTTGAAAGGCAAACAAAGTATTCATGCTTAAGGTCTCCTTTTAAGAGTTGTTCTTTTTCCTTTGCAGATTTCCTGCCTCCTTGGTCAGATTGAGTTAGAAGGCCGGCGCCCCCCACTGATGGCATCTGGTAAATCTTTGCCCTGCTTCCAGCCTTATGACTTCTCGCCTAGATCAGGAGGTTTCGTGACTGGCCGCTTTCTTACTGGAATTAAGCCATATGTGAGTTTTCAAAACATGTAACCATGTTTCTTTTATTATAATCGGTTACTACATGCTGGAAAATGCATGTTGATAAGTATACTCTTATGCCCTTTCTGTCAAGTTTAGGTTAATTTTGAACTTTTGCAAGATGATTTTTGTGGTTGCTCCCTCAATTTCAAGTCTTTTGGTCGCTGTGGTGAAGACGATAATTTTGGGGTCTGGTTTTTCTGACTAGACCGCAATTGTAGACTCCTCTCCACTGTCTGCAGTGTTAATCAGCCAATTTAAGAAGTTCCTAATTGTGGTGCAATCAGCAAAACAGGCAGCAAGATAGTGCACCAACAGGGAGACAGCATAATAACTTTACAGAGTTCCGTATTTATATCGAAAGCCTGGCAAAAGGCCATTGTAAGATAACTGCAATATGTGTCTTCTCGTTTTTTGTATGACTCTCCAGCTCAAACTCAAATACATGTGCGAAATCTGCGTTTTTCTTAGGTCAGCTCCTGCTTTTTAATTTGTTTTCAATTTATTGACTTTCTTTATTGTGTTTCCTCACCTGGGTTGTGTTCTCTGTGTTCTTTCTTAGGTCGTTGATGTGTGCTCCTATCCAATGTGATTGTTTGTTAGTCATCTAGCTAACTCTTCTGGAGCTCCCAGTTAGCTGCTTTCTGCTACAGATATTTTTCAATGTCCATTGTTTGGCTTTAAATGGAAGGTTTCATCCCGACTGGGTACTCTTGGCATTATCTACATGCCTTTTCTTTTCAATTCATGCCTCCTTGACTCTTCGTTCTTGTGTTGCTGTAAATTTGAACTTTTTAATTTGCAAACTCCTTTTTCTTTTTAAATTTACAACACTTGGAGGCCTGGCACTTCCCCAGGGCTTCAGCATTGCGACTCTCAATAGAGAGACGAGAGGTGGCGGTGTCGCAGTTATTTTCAAATCTTGCTACACCTGCACCTTCGCAAAAGAGGTTGTGGTTGGGTGTGAGTGTGCGTGTTTTGGGATCTCCTTTAACGCTAAATATACTATGTCTGGTTTACTGATATACTGCCCGCTGGGGCCATCAAAAGAGTTTAGGGTAGCACTCACTGACGTAGTTAGTTCTTTGGCTATGAGATCTGCCAATTTTAGTAACATTGGTGACTTGAACCTGCACTTGGATAGTCCACATGACGTAGAAACAGGCAGTTTTTTAACAGATCTTGCTGCTTGTCAGCTGACACAACTGGTCTTAGGCCTCACCCATTCTGCAGGCCACTTGCTCGACCCAATTTTCTCTAATCTTCCTGCCCTCACAGTTAATACTCCTATCCCGATTAGTTGGTCGGATAATTATTTGATACCTATGACACTCTCTGGGGTAGAGCCCTTACAGAGGGTGGTTCAGAAGTCATCCTTCAAACGTCCGTGGCACAAACTGAATACTGATCACTTCCATGACCTCCTTTCCAAGCACACTCTTAGCTTGCCTGATGACCTTGATGCAGTTGATAAGGCTTTATCTGACTGGATTCGGCATCCTCTTGACGCACTTATCCCTGCCAGGTGGTCTTAAAGTCGCAATAGCAAACCCAGTCCATGATATAATAGTAAGCTCGCTACTAAGCGGAAAGCATGCAAAAGGTCGGAACGGGCATGGAGGTGGGATTATGACCTGGTCTTGAAGGGGCATTATCTGTCAGCCATTAAAAAATACCATGGGGGCATCCAGAAGGGTAGAGCGGCCTATTTTGCGGGTGAAATGAGGAGTAGCAGCAACCCCCCTAAAAGTATTTTTTAGATACTTGAAGATCCTAAAGCGGCTGGGTAATCTACAGCGCCTCTGATCTCATCTGACCATGTGAGGATCTTGCCACCTTCTTTATTAAGAAGGTAGAAAACATCTACAGGACCTTCCACCTCACTTCGATGAGTTCAAGCCCCGTCCAGAGACCCCCTCACTACCTGCACTCTCGCTGCGTTCACTTCGATCTCCCAGGAAGAGTTGCGTATGTTATGTAGTAGAATTAAATCTGGCTCTCCAACAGATCCACTTAAGCCCAGCAATTCCTCAAATCCCTGCCTTTGCTCCTTACACCTCTGTGTCAACTGGTTAATATGTCCCTGTCCAGGGCGGTCGTTCCTAGGGCTTGGAAGCAAGCCAGGGTGGTCCCTTTGTTAAAAAAAAAAACTACTTTGGATACCGCCAAATCGGAGAATTTTCGCCCCATTTCTCTCCTGCCATGGGTGTCCAATATCGCTGAGGCTTATATCAATTCCATTCTGACAGGATTCCTGGAAAGCAACAGCACGCTTGATACTTCTCTGAATGGTTTTCGCCCGGGTCACAGCACGGAGTCTGCCCTCCTAGCTGTGACCGAACATCTGAGGGCAGCCTTAGATACCGGAAGCACTTCGGCACTGATTTTATTAGGTCTCAGCTCCGCGTTCGACATGGTATCACAACAGATCTTGCTACAATGATTGGAGGAGGCCGAAATCGAGGGCTCGGCCCTGGGATGGTTCTCCTCTTTTCTTGCTGAGAGAACCCTTCAGGTGGCGGCCCCCCCTTTCGCCTCCCTGATACTTACTGTGAAACAAGGGGTTCCACAGGGCTCAGCATTGAGCCCTACGTTATTCAATTTGTATGGCCAACCGCTGGCGGCTGTGGCCAGGAGCAGAGGACTAACGGAGGTATCATATGCTGATGATACTCAGTTGGTAGTAGCACTCTCCGACGACTCCATGCAGGATGCCCTCAAGTTTCGTAACGATATTGCAGCTGTCGCGAAGTGGATGTCTGCTAACTATTTCCAGCTCAACGCCAGCAAATCTGAGGTTCTGCTGGTACGGAAAGACTCTGAGCTGTGGAGCGAGCGCTGGTGGCCGGCGTCTCTGGGAGGTGCACCCACCCCCAAACAGTTGGTTAAAAATCTGGGTGTATGGCCCTCAGTTTTCAGGTCCAAACTAAAAAGGTTGTGGGGACCTGTTTTGTTCTCCCGCGCGGGCTTTAGCCGTTGCTTGGTTTCTTCGACCCTTCCACTCGTCAAGTCATCATCCAGGCCACCATCATGTCTAGGTTAGACTATGCCAGCTCTCTGTACCTGGGGTTAACAAGGCTTAAATTCTACGATTGCAGAGGGTTGAAAACGTGGCTGCTAAAACTCTCCTTGGCCTCCCTAGAACCTGTTCCACGACTAATGCCATCCGCCAACTCCACTGGTTGCCGGTGGCTAGGCGCGTCGAGTTCAAGTTCCTCTGTATTGCCTTCAAAATTATAAATTTCTCCTCCCCTAGCATTCTGGCAAACTTGCTCTCACCCTATACACCTACTTGCCAACTTCGATCTATGGGCCAGCATTTGGCGGTTGTCCCTCGGGTGAGGAAGGTGCGCGCAGGTGAGCGTTCCTTCTGCACGCTGGTGGCTACACTTTGGAACTCTCCTGGTGCACATCCGTAGTATGGACAACTACCTGACTTTTCGCAAGGCCCAGAGGGAAAACTCACCTTTTCCCTCTGACCTAGATTCTGCCCTTTCTCTGCGGCCTCCCAATCTTCTGCCGGTCAGCACTGGGACAACCCTTTGCTGGGGCAGCTGTGCGCTATATAAAACCCCGTGACATAACATAAGTTGGAAACTCCTTTTTCTTTTTAAATTTACAACACTACAAAACTGTTATTTTCTTCAACATTCTATGAAGCGGTAAATATTTATTAGAATTATATATAGGAATCTGCCCGCAATGAAGATGTTTATATTGAGCGGTTCCCAGAGCGCAATAATGAAGCTTTATTGTGTACACTGATGGAAAACTCTGCATGATGGACAGGACTACTACAAATGTATGTTCTGTATGCTCCCCATTCGCACCCCCTGTAAGATAGTCTCATGGATCACCTGTGGAAAGGGAGAGGAGTCCTAGCGGAGCTGCTCTCAACTTGGCCTTTGTTACCATCTTTCCCCTCTACATCTCATTTCTATTAAAAGAAAGTACCCAGTGTCCTAACTTGACCTCCTGCTGATCAACTCTTCTCAGTCTTTATGAAAGGCATTGGGTAATAGTAACACCAATCATTTGAAGCCCTCAAATGTTACAGAAACCACAGTATGAAGCGCTACATAAAGACTAAATCTTGAGGATTTCATATATGTTGGACAACTAAAACTAGGTTCCTGAAGCTCTCGTCAAATTGCACGTCTGACGCATCATGGAGCAATACTAGCAGAGCAGATGTTTTGAAGTCCAAACCACGTGCATCTCTCATGTTAGTCCAAATGTCAGTCCAGTAATGTTGTAGCTTAGGGCCGATCCGGAAGTCATGGACCAATTCATTGTGGCTTATAGTATTTCCTGCACAGTTAATTAGGGTTGAGAGCAGCCAGAGTACACTGGAGGGCATTGAAGAAGCTGAAGTTCAGCCTTGCCTCACAGAGACCTTTGCAAGCCTTCAGTCATTACTTTGACCATGTGCTCTCTTCATAGATGTTTTTTTTTTGTAAATTCTTTTTATTCAACAACTTGCACATTATGACAATATCTTTATATTATTGCAAGACACGAACTGCACGGGCACATTCTTAACAGTAGCATTCTCATGTTTCTAGGCTTTCACCCCTTTACCCGCTGTGTTCGTTAAATTTTGCAGTCTTTCCATTTCCATCCCGCTACTCCATGCCCCAACTATTCTGCTGCGTCACTATCCTCTGAGTCTATGATAGATGTTTTTAAAGTTGACTCTACCAGTAGATACGTAGGTGCATTTGAATTTGCCCGGTGAACAGTTTGGTAGTTAAGAGTTCTCTACAGGCAGATCATCACCTCCACATGTTGTACATAACTTTTTAGGAAGTTAAAGAATTTGAGAACTGTAGAGCATAGATCCGTGGCCATTCAACATTTAAAGCAGTATGATTGTGTGGGTGTATACATTGCCAGAATTTCGATATTTGACTTGAAATTCACTCTACTGTTCTTGAAAGAACCAGTTCTTGTGGTTAATGTTTAGCATGTCCTGGAGGTTGTGAATTCAATGGTTTCTTCAGATTTGTTGGATCATCGGACTAGAACTGTTTGTGTATCTTTGGGCGCTTGTGAGGTGAGATCCAAGCATAAAGCATCAAGTGTATAAAGGGCTTTGTAGATACACTGTAAGGGCGGACGATGAGGTGTGCAGCGGGTATAGACTGGGACAGTGTCCCAGCTGCGGAACATCATCCTGGCATGGTCTGTCCTGGCCTCCAGATTTTCAAAGCTAGGTGCGGAGAATCTGCAGCTAGATCATGTCTCTACCAGATAAGGCGTTAACAAACTTGTCCGTTTTCTCCTTAGGACCCTGAGCGCCCAACAGATGGCAATGGGAGGTTGTGCACATGCTTGATTCGTGTGCTTAGTAACATTAACCCTTGTCTTTCCAACTTTCCCCTTTCCAGTCTTCCAGTGACATTTTATCTATCACCAATATTCAAACTGTAAAACCTTCCCCCTGAGATTGTAAAGCTATTCGGAGTCTGCCATGGTAATTGTATTTGTATCTGTTTCAGGAATTCTTCTTTCATTGCATGGCTGGTAGGGAAGGTCTTGTGGACACAGCTGTGAAAACCAGCCGCTCTGGATATCTTCAGAGGTAAGTTCTCATTCCCAGTGACCCTCCCCACTTTGTGTGATTTGTTGTGAATTTTGGTTGGTATCAAGCTTCTGAAGGGACCCTTTTCTTTCATAACCTGGTGTTTTCTAGTGAACTGAACCTTTCGAGTTCTCCTCCCAGAGATGGTACTTTACGTGTAGGAGATTTAGGGAAGCGTGAGGAGGCATAGCTGAAAAAATGCAGCACCGACAAGGCAGTGGGTCTGGGTTTCTATTAGTAAAAGTGCTTGGTAACTGATGGGTGAGTATGTGTGTTTGAGGGTTCTGTTGATGGGGAGTCAAGTAACACAGGGTAGTGCACGTTTGTGTATGCTAGTGATTGCTGATTGATTCTTGGTTGAATAACTGAGTGCATTGTTGAGGGAGTGAGCAGCAGGAGTGGAAAGTAGTCTCCCTATCTCCCACAACCATGACTTTGGACTACCATGTACCCACTCAACATCATGCTAGTTTATACGCCCATTCATTCATCTATCCATCCACACGTGACCCTGTATTCACTCACTCACTCATTCATACATGCACGCAGTCATCCTCATTCATCCAGGCACCCAGTCATTTACCCATCCAGGCACCCAGTAATTCCCTCATCCATCCACCCTTTGACCCTGTTTTGCATTTATCCATTTAACAATCCACACGAACACAAATAAGGCAATTAGTGAAGAAGTTCCTTCATTTTTTAAAATACATTTTAATGACTTTTTTGATGTGGATGTGTGTCTGTTTATATGTGTCTGTGTGTACAGGTGTGTGTCTGTATGCTAGTGGCCATGTATCAATGTTTATGGGTGTTTGTATGAGTTTATGGGTCTATGTACGGGTTTATGTGTGTATGTATGGGTTTATGGGTGTATGTATGTGTTCATGGGTGTATGTGGGTCTTTATGGATGTATGTATAAGTTTATTGGTGTATGTATGAGTTTATAGGTGTATGTATGAGTTTATGTATGTTTAGGAGTGTATGTATGAGTTTGCCTGTATGTCGTTGTGTGCCTTTAGCAGTGTATGCCCATGAACAACATTGCAGTTTATTCCAGTTGCCCCATCGCCTCGGTTGGTTTCTTAGCCAGTAGTACTTGCCTTCTGTTGTTTCTTTAATACACTACCAGAGTCTCAAAAGAAAGCCATTAATCAGAAGAAATAATGTGCTTTTTGATCGAATGGAATTATATCAGATGCCATATTCGGTCGTTCGCATTGTACTAGTATTGGTTTGCTCTCTGGCTGTGAGTATTTTATTACTTGTAGCAGTGTACACTCCCACATTTAACCCTGTAACCTCACCTTGCAATAAATAAATGCAGCCGAATAAAGCCGCGATTCTGGTGCTCTCCGAACATTAAGCTGTCTGAATCCTAACAACTCACAGCCTGGCCAGGGGTGCTGTGCCTTACCCTCACAGGATGCTCTCGAAGCTTCTATGCGCCTCATCTCGCGCGCGCAGCTGCTGCGAACAGCCGTCTGCTGCTTCCTGCTTACGGAGGGGTTTCCGGTGAGGGCAAAACTTTCGGGCCATTTTCAGCGAGTCTCTGCAATATTCAACGATTGCGTGTGGTTAACATCAGGTCCGCCCTGTAGACGTGCTTTAGCGGCTTTCATCTGACAGTATCTGTCAAAAAGAAATACTCTGGAAAGAGATTTGAAGTGGGATATAATGAAACCGGTCTGAGTCATATAAGGAAGTGTTTGAAAAAGAAGCGCCCTTCAGACAGTCGTGTCCCTGCACAATTCCAAATTAAACTGGAACTGCTAAGAGGTTAGATGCCATGATCGGTGTTAAACACACGAACAACTTTAAAATGAGCAATAAAAACTAAACCTACTGATTAATTCATCCGCTTTGCAAAATTGTGAAGTTTGTTTCAACAAAGACAGTTATCTCAAGAAAAAAATTTGAAATTCTTTACTGTTTCTTTTGTACTCGTGTAGCATTTCCCTCGAATTCGCTGTGGAGTTTCCAAGAATTGTAGTGAAGGTGTCATGCATACATTGCTGACAGATCATGTTTAAACAGGTTTACCTTCCGTCTCCATGTCCGAGGGCGCTCCTTTTTCGGTTCTGTACATTCCATTCATGAATAACTGGTTTCAGGTGTTCGACTGTTCAATGAGTACCATTTAACTAAACCAAAGCTGCAATTCCCAGCCTGCACTGATGTGATGAGTGAAAACCAAGGACTGTCTCAGCCTGACACACAATCATGTGGTAAATGTAGTTCATTTGTGTAATGTTGCTGTTACCTCCCTCAATAAGCACAGGACTCCAGGGATTGCAGGAACTCCAATTATACTTTATTGTTCATACACAAGAGAGCGCCGGGCCAAGCACGACCTACTCGCTGCCGCGGCTCCGCTCTATATCGTTCCCGCGGTTCGCGCATGCGCATTGCATTATTGCGCGCTCTGCCCTCGCGCGCTACGTAGCCACGTAGTGTGCGAGGACTAGAGCGCACACTACATATCTCCCTCCTTTTCCATGGCCCAACGAACATGCAGTCCTCACAGCCCCTCGGGTATACACCCTCCATCTAGCTCAAAGTCTCTGAAGCGGCTAGGCCTCACAATCGCTCTGCCGGCTCCGGTGCGCCTTACCGGGGTGCAGGAATTTCAAGGATCGCTACTTCCAGCTGGGCTCCCCTCCATACCTCGGGGGTCACCCCGCCCCACTCTGTCCGGGCTGCGGCTTTCCTCCGCCGGTAACTCTTCCAACTCCTTCATCCCCGGATCTTCCTGCTCCTCACTGTTCTCTCCCTCCTGTATATCTCTTCCTTCAGGAAGTTTACTCCCTTCCTTGTCTTTTGTAAATGTTTCTTGGGGTAATTTCTCGTTCTCTTCCTCTGGCCATTTTAGGAACTTGTTGCATTTCGCCATGCGGTCGTGGGACCACACGTTCCCGTCGCTGAGTAAGGCGGCTCTCTTATACACCTCCTTCACCTGTAGAGGTGGACTGTACTTGCTGTCTCCCTTCTTCCTTCGTACCACTAACTTGACTCTCACCCACTCCCCTCTCTCAAGAGTGGCTTCTTTGACCTTCCTTCTCTGGTTGTAGTACTCCGTGTACACTCTCTGGGCCTTCTCCAGGTTGTGTTGTACTACCGCTGGAGACCATTTGCTGGTGATCGTCTTCTCCCTCCACATTACGTTGTCCTTGGTGAAGGGGTGTCTCCCCCTCAGGATTTGGAATGGGCTATACCCCGTGCCTGTGGGGGTGATGCGGTAGGCCCACATCGTGTTCTGTATCTCTTTCTCCCAATCTTTCCCCATCATGATGGCTGCTTGGATGGACCCCATGAGCACCCTGTTGAAACGTTCTACCTGTCCATTGCTCGACGGGTGGTACACAGCGGTATGTAGCAATTTAATCCCATTGCGTTCCGCATACTTGTTCCACTTTTCGGATCTAAATTGGGGTCCATTGTCGCTCAAGATTGTTCTAGGAATGCCTTCTCTTAGGAACACCGAGGTGAGGAATTTTATCACTGTCTCTGCCTCCATTTCCTCCTGTATGTGTATTTCCGGCCATTTGGACTACTTGTCGACCAGGACACATAGGTATTGGGGCGTACCATGGGTGTCCAGCACTGGCCCCAGGATTTCCACCGCCACGTCTTCCCACGGCCCACTCGGTAGAGGGAATTTCCCTAGTGCTGGTCGTAGGGGAACCAGTGTTTTGTCTGCTCTTTGGCACTGGTTGCACTCTCTCACTTGTCTTTCCACCTGAGCGTCCATTTCTGGCCACCAGTACATGTGCTTCGCTCTCGCCTTGGATTTTACTATTCCCAAGTGTCCCTCGTGTAGTATTGCAATTAATCGGGGGACCACCGCTGCCGGGGGAACCACTTTGTCTCTCCTGTACAAGAATGTTCCTTCGTTCCCCACTGATAATTCTTCTCTGACTTCATAATATTTTCGGAGTGCCTCTCCTAGACGCTTCTTCTCCGGCCATCCCCGTATTATGTACTCTTTGACTTTGCGAATTTCCTCATCTTCTCCATACGCCTGTATCCAGTCTTGTTTGCTTATTACCCTTTCTGGGTCTTCCGTTATTGCCACCATCTCTTCCTCCTCTGTAGCCGTGTCCGGGGCTCCTTCCATGGCTGCTGCCCTGCTAAGGTAATCCGCTACCTTGTTCCTCGTCCCTGGAATGTACTCCACATCGTATCTGTACTCTAGCAGTTTGAGCGTCATTTTCGCTATGCGGGGTGTGGCGCCAGCATGCCCGCTAGAGGTGAGTACCTTGACCAAGGGCTTGTGGTCCGTCTTAAGTAGGAATCTTGTGCCCCATAAGAATTGGCGATATTTTCCCATAGCCCACACCACAGCTAACATCTCTTTCTCAATCACACTGTATTTCTGTTCGGTGGGCGATAGTGTTCTGGACGCGAAGCTGAGTGTTTCCATCGTTCCATCTCTCCTTTCCTGCATGAGTACTGCCCCTAGGCCTTTTTCGCTGGCATCTGTCGTCAGTATTGACCGGCCGAGTGGATCATATCCTTGCAAGGGCACCGCTTGACTGATGTCATTCTTCAGGGCTTCAAATTCCTTCTGTGTGTCATCAGTCCATTTGTAAGCCGTTTTGTCCCTCGTTAGTTGCCTTAGGTGATGTGTCTTGGTGGCAAAGTGTGGCACGAACTTGCTGTAATACTCTGCCATCCCTAAGAAGGACCTCACTTTTTCTTTGTTGTTGGGGGCCATCGCCTTGCATATCACCTCTACATTTGCTCTTTTAGGGGTGATGCCTCGTCCTCCTATCTCATGACCTAGATACGTGACAGATGTCATCCCCAGCTGGCACTTCTCCCATTCCGCAGTCAGCCCATTGTTCTCTAGTACTCTGAGTACCTTTTCCAGCCTCTCATCGTGGTTTTTCCTATCTGTTCCCATCACCAGTATATCATCTTGAAAATACTGGACGCCCTCAATGTCCTGAAATAAGCGATGCATCAATTTTTGGAACACCGCCGCTGCTGAGGCGAGACCGAACGGCATTCTTCGGAATTGGTAGCACCCGAAGGGTGTGATAAACGATGTCAATTTCCGGCTTGTCGGGTGTAGGTCTATCTGGTGATAGGCAGACGTTAGGTCGATGGTGGAGAACCACTTTACCCCTTTGGTCTTGGCCAGCATTTCTTCAATGCGTGGTAACGGGAATTTTTCCACTATGAGACACTTGTTCAGTTCCCAAAGGTCCACACATAAACGGACTTTCCCGTTTGGTTTCATCGCCACTACCAAGGGGGCGAGCCATTCTGCGCTGTAGATCGGCTCTATTATCCCCGCCTTTTCCAGTCTGTGTAGCTCCATCTGCACTGCGTCTTTCACCGCTAGGGGTATGTTTCTGACTTTGTGGGACACTGGTCTGGAGTTTTCTTTGAGTACTATCTTGTCTGTAAATTTCTCCAGCTTCCCCACCTTCCCTCCGAACACCTTCGGGAATTTGCTCTTCATTACTTCCAATACCGGCCAGCTCCCTGGCGCTGTCATCAGTACTTGTGTGTCGCCTCCTGGGTCTAGTTTGATCCCTAGATCACCTTGGTCCATCCATCCCAGTACGGAGGGGCCTTTCTCCACTATGTACAATTTGCAGTCGGCTTGTCTACCTCTGAATTCGAAGGTCAACTTCCTGTACCCCACCATGGGTATCGGTTCCCCTGTATACGATACTGGACGTATGTCTGGCGGTTCTAGTCTTGTTCCCAACTTGGGTTCGAATTGTTACTTCCATACTGCTTTCTGGATGATGGTATACGGGGATCCCGAGTCTATTACTATCTGGATTCTCACCCCTCCTATCTTCATGTCGCATTGTGGTTTGCGGGTTCTCTTCCCGTCTATCCCCAGCACTTGGTCATCGACACAAAGTACCTCCACGTCTTCCTCTTGCTCTTCTTCCTCCTCCCGTTGCTCTTGTTCCACGTACTTCACCATGGGCCTCTTCGTCTTCCTTCGGCAGACTTTCTCGTAGTGGCCCATTATGCCGCAGAACATGCACTTCGCCCGGAACGCTGGGCATCGTTTGTCCTGAGCTGTATGCGCTAGGCTGCCACATCTGTAGCAAGCTCCGTTGTTGTCCCTATTCTGCTTCCATGTTTGTCCTTGTTTCCCTTTCCATTTCGGAGGTCCTTTACTCTCCTGGGGCGAGGGTTTGCTTCTTCCCTGCGATTCTGCATCATCCACTTTGTTCACCATGGTCTTCGGGAGCACCTCCCTTTTTGCCGCTTCCGCGCACCTTTTTGTCAACTCTGCTTTCTTCACCATCGCGATCACTTCTTTTAGTGGCGTCTCACTGTTCGCCCACAACTTGTCTTGTATGCTCTTGTTGGTAGTATGCATGACGATTTGGTCCTTGATGAACTCATCGTGCAATGCTCCGTATTTGCATGTCACTGCCAGCTTCCTCAATGCCGCTACGTATTCATCAATGGTTTCTCCCGGCTCTTGTTTCCTCTGTTGGAAGTTGTACCTATCTATCGAAACACTCACTGCTGGGCAGTAGTGGGCATCGAGGTCCTCCATGGCGTGTTTCAATACGTCATCGTCCGCGTTTTGCTGGGGTTGCGGTACTAGGTTCTGGTACACCCTTATGCCCTCTGGGCCTAAATTGTGCAGGAGTATTCTTTTCTTCCTCGCGCTGGGGAACGCTTCTCCATTTTCATCTTCAGGTGCCGCAAGGTAGTTCTTGAAATATTCCCGCCAATCCTCCCACTTCATTTGGGGTTCTCCTGGTCTTGGCAGAAATGGTATCAGCGCCGTCAGCGAAGATCCTTGGGTGCTCATCTCCCCCCGTCTTCCTGGCGCCGCCCCTGGGCCTCTTGGACTGTCTGGTGTGTCTCCCCTCTCTGGCTGCGCCTGCTCCTGTTGCGCCTCTTCCGACCCCATCGTCGCCGCGTGCTGACGCTTCCACCAGGTTCTCAGTGACTAGGCCTTGTGTTTGCCTCTTGCAGCTTCGTACCGCCTATTGGTCTCTACACGTGGTCGGTTACCTTCTTCGCTGCCTCTGCCACGCTCTCTGTGTGTGTTTTCTTCCTGGGAGTGGTCTTACTCCTGTCTTCTCCCTGGCTGGCTACTGCTGCTCTGGCCTGTGCTCACAGGCGGTGGGTCGGGGCTTCTCTGCTGTCCCTGGTTGCAGATACGTCCCAGTCTCGTCGCCACTGTAATGTTGCTGTTACCTCCCTCAATAACACAATCTCAAACACAATAATACATTGAGCTCAATGGGAATTTTAAGTTATATGCAATTGATTACTTTCAGGATTATTTTTCTAACTCCAGGACTGGATCCTAGATTCAGCCCTGGGACAGTTCTTGTAAACAAGTGAGTAAATTCGTTTTAGTTACTGTCGTGATTTTTAAGCAATATTTAGCTATTTTAAAAGTTGATACTTAAAAACTTTTTCTAATCAAATTACCAATGTTATCCTATGGAAGGAAATTTACTTAGCAGGTAAGTGGGGTTATGGTTACTTTTTCTAGATCAGTGTTGGATCCTAGATCCAGCACCAGTGTACCACCTGTAAGCAGTTGAGAAACTGCGTTTAAGTTACAGATGCGATTTTTAAGGAATATTTATAAGTTTGCAAAATCGACACTTAGAAGAAATTTCACAGAAAAGCAGTCAATGGTTTCCTATGGGAAAAATTCAAGCTACGGGTAAAGTATGTTCTCGTTACTTTTGTAATCCAGTGCTGGGCTCCTAGGCTCAGTACTGGGGCATCTATCTAAAACAGGTAAGTAATTACGTTTTCACAGTTGGTACGATTTTTAAAGAATATTTGTAGTTTGCAAAAATCGGCACTAAGAAGAAATTTCACAGAAAAACAGTCAATGGTTTCCTATGGGAGAAAATTGAGTTAGTGGTAAGTACGGTCGTAAGTACTTTTCAGGGTCAGTGCTGGGCAGCAAGATCCAGCACTGGGATCTCTCCTAACAGCAGGTGAGTATTTTCGTTTTCGTTACTCGGTTGATTTTAGGTGAATATTTTAAAGTTTAGAAACTCCACACTTAGAAGAAATTTCAAGAGGAACCAGTCAATGTTACCCTATGGAACAAAAGTGAGTTATCGGCTTTTGGGTAAGTACTCGACTGGAAGAGTTAAGGTTCTGGGCATAGACTCAGGGGTCTCCCAGGGTCAGGTAAGTACAGTTGTTGCACCCTCAGCGGCACAGGGGCAGCAGAGTGAGTTAGGCCCAATGTTATCCTATAGAAGGCTGCGGGGGCCCTTGGTTGGTGGCTGCTGACAAACAGGCCACGCGGCTGTAGGGGCTGGGCTCCTGGTCACTTGCTCAGGGCAAATGGGGAAGTAGATAGGAGTAGAAGTTGCACTGCCAGGGTGTCAGATTCCGGAGCCTGAGGGGGTCAAAGAGAAGACATTTCTGTCTAGCGGTATCTTTTCCCCACAGTTACGACAACCGAGGTCGAGAGAACCCGAGGAGAGGAAAGCACCTGGACCTTTAAGGACTCAGCTACAGAGACCGGGTACGCCCCCTGGAAGGCGGAAGGACCAATCCCGGAGAGCCATATAACCCGCGACGGTGTGAGAGACGTCGTCGACGACCGGAAGAGGGAGAGAGGTTCCAGCGGGACCCCCGACGAAACCGGAGGACGAGAACCGGCGTTTACAGGGAGAGAAGCTCCAGACGACTGCCGGCTGAACGAGCCCCGAGACCAGCAGGAGGACGCATCGTCCCGCCACGGCATGGAGGGTCGTGGCTTCAACAGGAGTCGGGTGGGTTTGTCGACCTCAGAGGAAAAGGGAGGAAAGTACGCAACGGCAGGTCTATAAATATCAAGGACCGCCCGCGTGTAGACTCTGACCCGTTTTGCCTAGTTTTCCCTGGTGGCGGCTTTTCCCCCCTTTTCATCCCGCACTCAGCAAAGCAGGAGGTGTTGTATTCCCTCACTCCCTTCCCCATAACTTTGACCTTAAAGAGTACACTAATACGTGCTCCTTTCTTTTTTTCTGAGCCCTCCCGAAATCCTGAGAGCAAGGACGTGGCGGTGTGGTGAAAGACGGAGACGATCCCTGAAGGCTTCACCAAGGGACATCTAATATTCCGTGAACTGTCCAAAATGTCCTTGTACTTTGAAATAAAGAGACAACCGTTAACAAATCCTCGTATTCTCCACTTCCTCACTGTGACACGTGGTGTTTCTGCCCTGTCTCTTACCCTCCATTGGGAGCCCGAAAATGGAGAACTTAATTCGACATATGGTTGAGGGACAGAAAAAACTGGAGTGGGTTGTGGAGAGACAACTCACATCTGCGCAGGCGGACCGTGAAATGTTTAAGGACCTCATGAAGGGACAGATGGATGCAATACTGCAGGTTGGGGAGCAGCCCATTCCTCTGCTGGCCAAAAGACAAACAGGACTATGGCTTCTGTCCCTACAGTTACACTTCAGAAATACGTAGCGGGCGAAGACCCAGACGCCTTCCTGATGAATTTTGAAAGGGCAGCAAGGGCGTCGGGTTGGCCAGTGGCCAAATGGCCTTTTTTTCTGGCGCCCCTCCTGACGGGGGATGCCCAGGCAGCTTACCAGGTAGCCAACCCCGCTGGAGTCACTCCCTACAAAGAAGTTAAGGCGGTCATACTCGATCATCTCGGCCTAGATGCTGAAACCTATCGGTTACGCTTTCGCAAAGAGAGGGGGTCTCCCGGGGACTCGGTAAAAACCCTATACTTTAAGCTGAAGATAGCCGCTGATATCTGGCTCTAGCCGGAGGCAAACACTAAGGAACAAGTTATGAATGCCATATACTTGGAACAATTCATTGAGGCGTTGCCATACCTCACCCAACGATGGCTTCGTCAACATAACAACCTAAGCCCCGAACAGGCTGTCGAGATGGCAGCTTCCTTCTCTAGGGCCCAGGTCAGAGGATCCTCTTGGGAGACGGAAAAACACACAAGACCCCTCCTGCTCCTCGGAAACCGCTTCGCCCCATTAAAGAACCCGACCGCGTAAAACAACCCAGATATGAGATCCCCATAAACCGAGGACCCCAGTGTTTCGTGTGTGGGGATTGGGACACATCTCACGTACGTGTCCGAAAAAACGGACGGAAGGGCCGATGGATGTCAGCTACGTACCCCGTCCCCTGTTGTACACCGAGGAAATGGGGACTTGTTTTTATGTAAGTCTGTGCGTAAATCACAAACCAGTTACCGCCCTCCTTGATTCCGGGTGCAGACAGTCCGTAGTCAGGGGAGACTTGGTTCAACCAGGACAGGTGTGTCATGGGAAACTGGTGTTTATACGGTGTGTTCATGGGGATGTGAAAGCCTAGGACGTGTGCCTAGGGATGTGTGCCATGTCGACTCTTTGTTTTGTCTTGTACCCAGACACTCAGCCTGCAAGGGCAGTGTGTTTGTGTTGGGGTACAGGGCCTCTAAGGGTGGCACAATAAGTGCTGCAGCCCTTAGAGGCCTTCCCTGGTCACATGGCCCTGGGAGAACCTAGGGTACCATTTACCAGAGGCTGACATGTGGCCAGGGTTTGCCAATTTGGGTTTTAGGTTTTAGGGCAGGAACATAGGCCCTGGGCACCCGATTGGCAGGAGTCCAGGGCACACTCAGTCAAAGTACATTTAGCAAAAAGTGGGGACATACCATGCAAGAAAGATGGCACTTTCTTACATGCCTGAGCTGAGAAATGTCTCCAGAAGGTGTTCTAGCGCCCATAAATTGCACTAGGGGACCCAAATTCGCACCCCTCCAACTTCGTGTTGGTGAGCCATGCATGAGAAAAAATGCATCCACGCGGCAGTTGATAGAGTTGTGCCGGAACTTCAGGTACGCAGAGTTGGCATAACTCCAGCAGAGCGGAAATTTTCACCCAGCCCTAGTCTACATTTGTTAGACTAAGAATGAAACATTTCCTAGCTAATTTAAAGGAAAGTTTCAATTCCATTAAGAACACGGAGGAGAGGATTGGGCTGTAACTCTCTTTGCTTTTATAACATTTATCTCCAGCAGTCATATTTTTTAAGATAAAAAGACAACAAAAAACTACAGCTGCCATGAACACTAGGGAGAAGTTCCAGAACAGTCCATCCAATCGGAGTGCAGCGGGTGGTACAATAGAGCCGTAGCCCTTCTATGTTCCTTTTTTTTCCTGCGTAGCCGGCGTCTTGTCACTCCGATTATTCTTGTTTAGTCTCTGAACCTAGATGGATCAAAAAGAAAAATGTCTATCATCCGCTATTTGCAGATTTGAAGAAAAACCATACAAAGAAGAACAAGAAGCTCACATTTTCATCAAATAACACATGAGCCAACCTCTAGACTACAACATACTCGTTTTCATAAACTAAAGTACCACGGCCATCCACTGAGCGAGGGAAAAGACGGTAATGTAATATACCTGAGCAGTCCGGGTGGGCTAATCCTCGCCTCCGTGTCCTTAATAGAATTGAAACTTCCCTTTACGTTAGCTAGGAAATTTTTCATTCTATGGCAGGACCCGGAGGCGAGGATTAGGCTGGTTTAAAGCTTATTCACCACTACGCTTGCCAGGGAAGGAACCGGCTTAAAGTAAAAGGTCTTAGAGGTGGAGTCCGAGGACCAATCAGCAGCTTTAAGGATGTCCTCAAGACGGGCTCCCAACCCAAATGCCTTAGATGCCATAGCACCTCTCGCTGAATGGGCTCCCAACCGTGTGGTATCAATACCTGCCTCCTGCATGACCCACCTGGCAATTGTAGGAGATGAAACCGCTTTGTGAGGTTTTGTGAGAGCAATCAACAACTGTCTTTCACCATGGGGATGAATTTCGTCTGTAACCACAAACAAATTAGGAACCTGTGGAAAGGCCGGGTAGGAAACCACTTTAGAACTACTTTTTGTTTGGCAAGAAAGTTTCGGGGTGTAAACTTTACCTGTAATGTCCAGGGCTCTTACATCTGAAACTCGTCGGCATAAGATCAAACATAACAACAAGGCCTCCTTCGCCGACAGATACTTATTTGAGGGCCAAGACTTAAACAAAGAAAGGACTTATTAACATCCCAAAAGGTCGAATACGTGGGCTCAGGAGGAATGGAAAGTCTTATACCTTTCAAAAGTTTACAGACCAGCGGATGTTCTCCTACTGGTTGACCGTCCACTGGAAGGTGACCTGCGGAAATTTCCGACCAAAAGGTGTTCACCGTTCGATAAGCTAAACCCTGGGAAACCAGACTCACTAAGAAATGTAAGACTTGGTTAAGTTCTCCCTGCATGGGATCTACTTGTTGCTGAATACACCAACTGGTCCACCGATTACAGGCAGATTGATATCGCTTGTTCGTACCGTCTGCCCATGCTCTAGCAAGTAGGGAGGCAGCTTCTTGTGAAAGGCCCGGGATTTCCCATCTTTGCCTGTAACCCTCCAGGCCATTAGACGGAAGGGATCCTGCCAGGACCAGCAGGTGAGTATTGTCTTGGGAATCCCGGAGAAGATTGGGAATCGGGGGTAGTGGGATTGGCAAATCCCAAGAAAGTTCCATCATCACTGGAAACCAAGCTTGCGATCTCCATATTGGGGTAACCATTACCAGGTCCGCCTCTTGCCTCCGCACCTGAACCGTCAATCGCATTATCATTACAAATGGCGGAAAGGCATAGGCCTGTTCCTTGCTCCAATCCTGGAGTGAGGGTCCAGTCTCCAACTTCAATAACGGTTGAGTTGTGCATCCAGGCGCGATGCAAAGAGGTCCATGGAAAAGGGGCCCCAACGGGCTTGTATTTGCCGAAAGCAGTGCAGGTCCAGCTTCCAGAGGCTGGTGTCCCTCCAGTGGCGAGAGTGCCAGTCTGCCACCTGATTGGAATGCCCTGGGAGATGCTCTGCCGACAGAGAAATCTGGTTGGTCAGACAATACTCCCACAGTGTCTGAGCTAAATCCAACAAAGTTTTGGACGTGTCCCTCCCAAGTGATTGACGTAGTGGACTGCCGCTACATTGTCCATCTTCAGCAGGATGGAACACTTCACCTTCTCTTTGGTTCAGCACCAGAGTGCGAAGGAGCCCGCCATTAGCTCCAAACAATTGATGTGCAACGACTGCTCTGTGGATGACCATTTTCTGCCGGTGGAGTACTCCCAACAACGAGCGCCCCATCCTGAACCGGTGGCATCTGATTCGATAACCAGGACAGGTTGGGAACCGAAGATTGCCCGGCCGTTCCAGGCCTCCATGTGGGTTAACCACCAGTTCATCTCTTCCTTTGCTTTGGTTGAGAGCGGAACTAACTGGGAGTAAGAAAGGCCCTTTCGTAGGTGTTCTATTTTCATTCTCTGCATCGCCTGGTAATGGAGAGGACCCGGGAAGATGACTTGGATAGAGGACAAAAGAAGACCTACGATCCTTGCCAAGTGTCGTAGAGAGATCTGAGTCTTGCAGATAGTTCTCCTGAGCTCGTGTCTGATTTTTGTCAGTTTCCGCTTTGGAAGGCTCAGGGACGCTTCGATCGAGTTCACTAGGAACTCCAGAAATGCCATCGATTGGGACGGGACCAAAGCTGACTTCTCCGAATTGATCACAAAGCTGAGAGATTCCAGAAGATCTATTGCCATCTTTAAATGGAGAGGTATACAATCAATCTCACCCCGTGAGCCCGCAAATGTTCGACGACTGGTCTCATGAGCGTGGTGAAACACCAAGGGGCCGAAGATATCCCAAAAGGAAGAGATGTAAACTCAAAAGCCTGGCATTCCCAGAGGAACTGTAGGAAACGCCTGTGAGGAGGAAATATAGGGACCACTAAGTAGGCGTCCTTCAGATCCAATCTAACCATCCAATCTGAACCCTGAAGAAGGTCTCTCAACAGATGGATACTCTCCATCTTGAAATGAAGATATAGGAGCCAGGAATTTAAATCCCTGAGATTTATCACCGGGCGCTGTCTGCCGTCCCTTTTCTCTACCAAGAAAAGGTTTCTGACAAAGCCCTGGGGATGAATCGTTGTTCTTACGATTGCCCCTTTCCTGAGAAGGTGGTTTATCTCTTGAGCCACTAGCTCTCGCTGTTCCGTTGAAAAGGTCAAAGGCCTTGGACGGTGGGTCTGGCATGGACTGCCATAAAACTCTGTGGTAACCCTCGATTATCTGAAGGACCCAAGCGTCGGAGGAGAGCTTTTCCCAGTTCGCTCGAAAAAGAGCCAGACGACCTCTAAACTGAATGTCCCCGGGGCTTTGACACCTCACCTTGAGCATTGGTGAAATTGCCGCCTCTGGGTCCTCTACCCCCGCAACGTCGCGGGTTGGGTTTGGTCTGGTAGAAGTTCCCAAACTTTTTAGGATCCTGCCACTGGCTAAGATGGGACTCGCCACCTCTGGAGGCTTGCTGGAAGTTTCTGTCGAGCGCCCCCTACCTCGGCCGGTTGCGGCAAAAACACAAGAGGTAAATATCCTCTTAATGGAGGATTGAGCTTTATCTAGCGAAGCAAAGGTGTTGACAAACTTGCTCAATTCACGGATGAAGGGATCGCCAAACAGGTTGCCCTGAGCTATGGCCTCTGCCTCGGATATGGTGGGCTCCCCTAGCTTGGGGTCAATTTTAATTAATAGAGAGCAGCGCCATTCAGTGGATAATACGCAGTTGGCATTCCCTAAGAAAATGATGGCTCTCTGAGCTCAGCCTGATAGGGCGTTGGGAGAAACCAGGGCCTCAGAGGCTTTTGCATCCTCCGCTATATCCATAATTTTGGCCAGAGGTCCGTCCATGTCCAAGAGTTTGTCTTGGCACGAACGCCAAAAAATTCAGGTGTCAGGTGTCCATGTCTTTTTTAGGGCCTCGAACAAACTTGATGTGGAAGGTGCCATCTTAGGATCTATTTCCGGCATGGAGGCAGCCTTCCCCTCCAAGGATGGTCTGGGGCACCCCGCCTTAAGGCACCCTATAACTTCCTCATCGAGGGGTTTCCTCAATTGGTCCGCCATGTAGGCTGCCACCTTTGGTGCCGGGCACCAGTCTGCCGAGCGTGGGGGCAACAAATCGTCAGGGTTTAATAGGTCTGGTGCCTGGTCATGCACCTGGTCAGAGGGGGTGACTGCGTCAAGTAGGGCATTAGTCTAGGGGCGCCATGGTCTAGAACCATCTCTGTCTGAGGTGTTGGGGGAATTGTCGCCCTCCACGGGGTCAACTAGGGTAGTAGAAGGGGATAACCCTGAAGGCCCAGGGACCTGAGTGTCCAGTTGGGGTTGGGCGTCGAGGAACGATTTTATAAGGCACACAAACGCATCTAAGTCAAACACCCCCTGTCTTCTGAACGCTTGCGCTTTTCCATGCTTTGAGGAGGGGTGAGGGACAGGGTAGCCAACTGGCCTGGAGGTAAGGGGTCTTGCGGACCCATCATAGTTTCCCTTCCCTGAAGGAGTTTAGAGCACTGCGCTTGGAGCGCTGAAATTTTCCTCTAAACCACATGAGACACGGCCCTCAGGATAGAGGCATCCGTTACCTCACAAAAGTGGTCATCTACTAAGTGGTAGGTAACCTCCTCTTCTTCAAAATAATCCCCTTCCTCAAATTCCATGGCAAGCCCAAATTATAAAGGGATTTAAATATGGGAAAATTGCTTGGGCAAAGCCTTCACTTTATGCCAGCCAATAGTTGGACAAACCAACTGGGACCTGCACCGCTGTGGTATGTGGGGTTACAAACACACGCCTGGGAGGTCCCAAAGTGTACAGTGCCAGTGCACTGTATGCCACTACACCACTCTACTCTGCATCGCTCCTCTCTATGCCCATCCACTCTGAACCACTCTTATCTACTCTGCATCACTGCACTCTACGACACTGCACTCTACGCCTCTGCATTTAACTCTGAAACAGTCTACTCTAAGCCACTGCACTCTACACCAATCTGTCCACTCTGCACCATTCCAGTGCAGTCCCACCTGCGTTACTCCACTCTGCACCACTCTACGCCACAGCATTCAACGCCAATGCACTCGACATCACTTTACAAAAAAAACGGTACACTCTCCAATACTTTCTACAGCAATTTACTCTGCACCACTGCACTGTACACCACTATACTCTGCAACACTCTATTCCTCTCCACAGCACTCTACTCTACACCGTTTCATTCAACATCACTTTACTCTGCACAACTCAACCCCCTGCACTCTACGGCACTGGACCCTACAACACACTACTCTGCAACTGAACTCTACGCCACTCTACTCTGCACTCTATTCTGCACCATTGAACTCTACTAAACTCTACTGCACTCTGTTCTGCTGCTCTCTGTGCCACTGCTCTCTACGTCACTTCACTCTACGCCATTCTAATTTACTGTGCCCCACTCTATGCCTCTCTACTATACCCTGCACCACTTTACTCTATTTTAGTGCGCTCTGCTATGCACCACTGCTCTCTTCACCACTCCAGTCTATGTCACTCCAGTGTATGCCACTCCACTCCATGTCACTCTACTCTGCAACTCTTCACTCTAGGCCACTGCACTCTACTCTGCATGACTCGACTCTGAAAGAATCTACTCCATGTAACTCTACGCCAATATCAGTGCAGTCTACAGCCCTGCACTCTCCACCACTACTTTGCACCACTGCATTCTACGCCACTATACTCTACAACACTATGCCACTGCACTATTTGCCACAGCACTCTATGCCCCTTATCCCTCCTGATCCACGCACACAAAGCACTGCACAACACCGGACCCACCTACCTCAACAACCGACTCCGCTTCCACACCCCCACCCGAAGCCTCCGCTCAGCCAACCTCGCCTTCGCCACAGTCCCTCGCATCCGAAAAACCACCGCCGGAGGCAGATCCTTCTCCTACCTCGCCGCCAAGACCTGGAACACTCTCCCCACCATCCTACGACAGACCCAGGACCTGCTGGCCTTCAGAAGACTCCTCAAGACCTGGCTCTTCGACCAGCAGCACCCCCCCCCCCTCCCCAGCGCCTTGAGATCCTCTCGGGTATGTAGCACGCTTTACAAATGCAGTGATTGATTGATTGATTGATTGATGCCACTCTATTCTACTCTGTGCCACTCTACTCTGCGCCACTCTACTCTGCGCTATTCTACTCTGCGCCACTCTACTCTGCGCCACTCTACTCTACTGCATGCGGTGCCACTGCACACTACCCTACTCTTTCCATTTGGCACTATGTCACTGCACTCTGCGCCACTCTATTCTACTCTGCACCACTGTACTCTGTGCGACTGCTCTCTGTATCACTCTACTATGCACAATTCTTCTCTATGCCACTGCACTCTACACCACTCCAATCTGCACCACTGTACTCTGTGCCACTGCTCTCTGTACCACTCTACTATGCACAATTCTTCTCTATGCCACTGCACTCTACACCACTCCAATCTACACCACTCAGTCTGCGCCACTGCATGCCATGCCACTACACTCTATGCCACTCTGCTCTACGGCACTGCACTCTACGTCACTCTAGTCTACACTTTTGCACTCTGCCCTGCACCGTTCTACTATGCCACTGCAATCTACTCTATGTCACTGAAATTTATGCCAATGCACTCTACGCCACTTTAGTCAGAAGCAATGTACTCTATGACCCTACACTCTATTCCAATCTAGTTTACACCACTTCACTCTACAACACTCCACTCTACAACACTCCACTCTGACACTCTGCTCGACTCTATGCCATGCCACTCTACAACACACAACTCCACTCTATGCCCCTCTACAACAGTACTCCACTCTACCACGCTGTATGCTTCTCCCTTCATGCCGCTCAATGCCACTTTTTTCTACGACACACTGCTCCATTTTACTCCACTCCGACACTCTGTGCCACTCCACCCTATGCCACTCTACTCTGCAACACTCTACTCCACTCTGCCATTTCACTCTTCTACACTACTCCACTCTGTGCCACTCCCATCCATGACAATCTACTCCCCTCTACGCCACTCCACTCTACACCACTCCACGACACTATGCCACCCCACTTTACTCTACGCCCTTCTACCTTATGTCACTCTACTCCCTCCACAACACTCCACACAACTCTATAATGCTCAATTTCACTTCACTCAACTTTATTCTACACCACACTACGCGACTCCATAATGCTCCACTCTACCCTGCTCTACGACACTCCACGCCACTAGCTTTTACCCCATTAACATTTAGCCATGCTGAACAGCAGGCATGCTGGTATACAACGTGACTAAAACATATTGGCAAAGCCAATAGTACTTGCGTAGGGGAGACCTCTTGGCTTTGCCAATGTTTGTTATGTATTGCTCGTAGACAGCTTTAGCTATCTGTTGTCGAAAGATCTGCTGGGTACAATACAGTGAATAAAGTTGCCCTTGGTTCTTTGTGAGACATGCTTGTCCGTCTCATTCGCTTACTTCTTGTGTGATGGCTTTCCTTCCTCTGCTTCTGTTGGTACCTACCCAGCACGTGGCTACTTTCCTCCGGGCGATTTTCCCATTTTAGCTACATCGTTGCACCCGCCCCTTCCTTCTCAGTCCTGCTCAGTCTTTGATTTGATTTGATTTTGGGATTTATAGAACGCCTGGCTACCGGAAGGCTTCCCCGCGCTGACCAAAAGTGCTGTGGTGGGAGTGTAGTCCACTTAATGAGAGTGGGGAAACAGCCAAGTCTTCAGCTTCTTTCTGAAGGCCAATTCATTTTGCAATACTCTCAGTTCAAGGGGAAGATCCTTCCACAATTTAGGAATCAGATGGGCGAAGGATCTCTCCCTCCCCCCACCCAGACTTTTTAATTCTGGTGGAACGTAAAAGATGCAGGTGGGACGACCTCAGTAGTCTAGTGGGCTCATGCGCGAATATCAAGGTTTTGAGTTTGTCCGGGCCTTTACTATTCAAGATCTTGTGAGCGGTGCCTAGGGACTTAAACTTTACCCTAGCATTGATTGGTAGCCAGTGGAGCTGTGTAAGGGACTCTCTTACCGGGTGTGCCTATGAAGATTAAGCAGGAGCCTCACGGCTGCGTTCTGCTCCGTCTGCAGCCTTTTAATCACATACTTAGAGGATCCTAGGTAAAGAGAATTCCCACAGTCCAGTCTAGAGACTACGAGGGCCTGTAGTACTGTTTTCATTAGCTGCTCTGTCTCTTGTACCTATTCTCTTTGGTCAGAAGAAACAAACTTGTGTTGCGTTGTTAGATTAGTGCAGGATTTCATAGTTGAAATGCTGGTGTGCAGGGGCTGAGGATGGCTGCTTGGAATCACGCTATACGACGAGTAGATTGAAATGCAGCAATACAGCATGTGCAACTCAAGTGTGACCTTTGATACTTGATGAAAGGCAGCACACAGGTCATAGAGGTGAATACTGACTGGAAATGTGTACTGTCTAACAGTGAGGTCTATATAATGTACTGTATAGGATGCACATCTGTATTAGTAATGGCACCAACACAATACATTTTTTGTTGTGATACTTTGCAGGCTGTTAACCTGTCCCATTGAGTATCCGTGGAATTCTCACTGCCTATGTGGGCAATGGACCAGACTGTGTGATTTATGTCTCTAACATGCTCTCATTAATTTGTTGGTATGGGATGTAATATTTGTTTTTTTTTATCCTAAGCTGACAAAAATATCCTTTTACCTTGTGGTTCTCCCTCAGGTGCATTATAAAACACTTGGAAGGGTTGGTGGTACAGTACGACCTTACAGTACGCGACAGTGATGGAAGCGTTGTTCAATTCCTTTACGGTGAAGATGGCTTGGACATCCCAAAGACACAGTTCCTGCAGCCCAAGCAGTTTCCTTTTATCGCTGAAAACTATGAGGTAAAACCTGGGCGGACATCCAGGTTCTTTGAGAGAATGGCCCTAGACAAACAAACTGAGAGGAAGAGCAGAGACAGGCCTGGGGTCTGGGCATAATCTAGTCTGGTGGCGGGAGATAGACTTTATAGGTTTTGTGATTAGTTTCTGCAGCACATTTCAAAGAAACCCTGAATTTATGACTGAAAATGGTTCCTTGTACTGCAAGTTCTGTGTATTTTAGTTCTCTACAATGAAGGTTTCCATTATTCTTGGAATTTGAGCTCTTATTCTCTCTTTAATTTGCTTGTAATCGGCAATTAATGTATTCTAAGGACACATTGATGCGTATGATTAGTTAAATACTAATGTATAATTATTTATCATCATTAGTGTGTCTAGTACTAGTTCACAGTGGTATTTCGCATGTACATATCTATGTATGAAACAGTGTAAGAGGCACATTGAGAGGCGTCGAACAATCATTCACCAGCTCACATTTTGGAGACGTACTTACCCACTCAGAATTCATGTTTTTTAATATCCAGTTTGATGCCGAATGTCGGTAAGCAACCTATCATAATCTGTCACACTAAATAGTACTGTGCCACTGAGAGTGCCATGGTGATTTGTGTGCCAGCTCATATGCCAACGGCCTGTTGATGATTGTTACGAGCTGTATGTAGTCATGAAAACACCATTACCGTGACAAAGCAGACAAATTCACTTCAAAATTCCTTTTGCTCTTTTTTTATGCTTGATACCATTTGCATAGTTTGTGGTCATTGTAGCCATCTTGTCTGCCAGATGTTCGAGGACCAGACTTTGTATAATATATGTGCGGTGGATGTTGGGACCCTTTCTATTGTTTTCCTGTTTGGCACGGTCATCGTTTGCGCTGCGTTTCTTAAACATTCATATGTGCAGTTGTACCATCATGATTCCAGGGTTCGTACCACATTCTAAGTCAAGGGCCCTGCCATCATTTGTTGTGAGCAAGAGTGAGAGAGGGCTGTTTGTCCACCATTTATGTGAGCGGGTAATGCAACCACATAATAAAGGTAGTGGTCATTTATATATTTTTTACAGTGGTTTGTAGCACGCTAATATTGTCACCTTGCAGTCACTTCTGACATAGTGTGCTAGAGTCAAAGCTGACCTGCAGGTATCTAGGTAGGTATTAAGCCCATGGAACTACAAAGCAGTACTGCTAAAGGTTTATCCTCTCTCTGTTCTTACGGCCCAGCTATTTGCTGAATTGCTTCAGACCCAAGCTGTTTGTAGGGGGCTGAGCGTGATGGTCGTTCAGACCAGCTAGTAATGCTCCTTGTGAGCGCGAGAGGCTGAGAGTGCGTAGAGTTGTGTGCACTGACTCTATCGGTCACTACCAAACTCTATGATGCATGTACATGGAATGAAGACCTATAGGTTCCTGGCTCTTTTTATATGTAGTCTTCAGATTTTTGCGTTTGCAAGATTGACTCTACAACAACCTCCCTTTTGCACTTCAGACTTGCTGCTTCCTTCTTGTAATGCAGGTATGCTCTAAATCCTGCCACCACCCAGCCCTCCTTTGTGATACTGTTATGTTCGAGGCATATGAGCTGCAGATCACACACTGAGGATAAGATCGCCATCTGGTGTTGGGCTCGGATGATTGCAGGTTGTTGTTGTCTTCGGAAGAAGCCTTTGGTCACGAGGTTGGTGACTCCTCCCCTGGACAACAGTGCGCATGGGCATCCACTCCATCGGCAGATTGTTTTTTTCCGCCATTGGGTTCGGATGAACTTTTTTCCGCTCCAGCAGAAAACTTCTAGCAATCATTTTAAATACTTAATCTTCATTCCATCGACGTCGAACTCAACTCGGACCGGTTCCGCAAGCGGCTGATGGACAGGACACCCTTCAAAAAATGCCCCCAGTGTGGAGCGAAGTTCCCCCACAGTGACCACCACGAGGTTTGTAACCTCTGCCTGTCGCCGGAACACAACGAGTCCACCTGTCCAGCTTGTTCCGCTTTCCGTTCGAAGAAGACCCTCCGGGACCGAAGAGCTCGACGCCATATTATGGCCAAACCAGCTCCAGAACCGGAGGACATCTTTGCTCAAGATGTTCCCGAAGACGACACCGAAGATCTCGAGATCGTGTCCGAGGCCGACGATTCCGATGACCTCATCACTCCAGGGCAGCGTGTGAGTACCACCCCCCCTGCCCCTGCCCCATCCAAAAAAGCATTGGTCAAGACTCCGCCAGCTGGGCCCAGTCGCGACCGGAAATCCTCTTCAGAAGCCCCGCCCTCGGGCCCGGCTCCGAAGACATCTAAGCCTGTGGGTGGCTCGGGCTCGAGCAAACCTCACCTGATTGTGCCTTTAACACCCTCGGCACCCAAAATCCCACTGTCGGCACCGAAACAGGCTCCAAGACCGAAATCTCCTTCGGCACAGAAACGTTCCTCGGCACCGAAGTCTCCACCGGCACCGAGACGTTCTTCAACATCGATGCCTGAAAGTCCATCGGCACCGAAACCTCAGTCGGCACCGAAACCTCAGTCGGCACCGAAACCTCAGTCGGCACCGAAACCTCAGTCGGCACCGAAACCTCAGTCGGCACCGAAACCTCAGTCGGCACCGAAACCTCAGTCGGCACCGAAACCTCAGTCGGCACCGAAACCTCAGTCGGCACCGAAAACTCAGTCGGCACCGAAAACTCAGTCGGCTCCGAAAAATCCATCGGACCCGAAAAAATCATCGGCGCCGAAAACTGCGTCCCCGCCGAAAAAAGCTCATAAAGACCCGAAGCGGACATCGCAGACACCACCTTCGGAGCCAGATGAACTTTTTCGACCAGATCCTTCTCAAAAGCGGATCTACATCAACCCTAACACGGGACATGTGACTGCCATCCCATATAAAAAGCGGAAGCTGGACACTACACCTCCCCCAGCTCCCATACGGAAAAAGGACTGTGCTACTTCACCACTTCGTCCTTCCTCTCCTGTTTTACCTCCTAACCCGTCCCCCCCTCCTCCTCCTGATTCTCCTTTACCTTTACCTTTACCATCTCCCTATCATTCACCTCCTCCACAGGATGATAATGATGACTTAGGGGGAGGGGCGGACCCTGATTTATTTAATGATCCTGTTGATCCAAACGACCCTTTTACGTTCCCAGACCCAGCACCCATGGATGACTGGTCTTATCCTATACCTGACATGCCTGACCCCACTACCTACCCCTCCAAGCCCTCCCCTCCTGATGACCACCTAGGGTTCGGCCAACTTATAAATAGGGCAGCAACATTCCACGGCGTCACAATGCACACAGACGCCCTTGAAGAGGACTTTCTCCTTGATACCTTTGAGCAGTCACAAAAGACTGTGCACATACTGCCCATGATCAAAGGGGTTATAAAGCATGCTACTGAAGTCTTTAAGGACCCTGTTCGAGCTAGGGTTCTCAACCCACGCATCGAAAAAAAGTACCGACCAGCCCCGCAAGACCCTGCATACATTAAGGCCCAGCTCCCTTTAGACTCCTTAGTCGTATCAAATGCCAGGAAGCGCGCTAACTCACAGACAACTGGAGAAACGCCTCCCCCAGACAAAGAGTCTAAGCTTTTAGAAGCCTCAGGCAAACGGGTCGCCGCGCAGGCGGCTAACCATTGGCGTATTGCGAATACCCAGGCCCTGTTAGCCAGGTATGATAGAGCGCATTATGACCAACTTGAGGACCTTATGCAACATCTGCCTGAACCCTTTAAGTCCCAGGCCTCTGACCTCATCCAAGAAGGCAAATTAATATCTAATGCCTCCATTAAATGCGCCTTAGATGCAGCAGACACTGCTTCTAGAGCGGTCAATACTAGCGTCTTACTCAGACGACATGCCTGGCTCCGTATTTCCGGTTTTAAACCGGAGGTTCAAACCGCAATTCTAGCTCAACCTTTCAACCAAGAGCAGCTATTTGGCCCTGCAGTGGATACTGCATTAGAAAAAATGAAAAAGGATAATGAAACTGCCAAGTCTATGGGAGCACTGCAGTCTCCTCAAAACCGGGGTTCCTTTCGTCGCTCCTTTTATAGAGGAGGCTCCAAAAACACATCAACTGAGACCACGTCCACCTTTAAAAATTCTGGACAAACATCCCCTAACAGAGGTTATTTCCGGGCAGGTTATAGGGGAAACAATAACAAAGGTCGAGGGCGGGGCAACAACAACAACACCCGCACCTCACCAGCCACCAAACAGTGACTTGCCACCACTCCCCCCAGACCATTCCACTCCGGTCGGGGGGCGACTCCAACAATTCCTACCTGTCTGGACTTCCATCACCACAGACAGGTGGGTAAGACAAATTATCCAGTCTGGCTACTGCCTCGAACTCATACAATCCCCCCCAAACATACCACCCAAACAACGTCCAATGTCCTCGCATCATCTCTCTCTCCTCAAACAAGAAGTTCAATCCCTGTTACAAAAACATGCGATAGAACCAGTCCCCCTTCAACAGCAGGGAAAAGGGGTATATTCTCTATACTTCCTCATTCCCAAAAAGGACAAAACACTAAGGCCCATACTGGATCTCAGACTGCTAAACCAGTATATACATTCGGATCATTTTCACATGACCACTCTCCAACAAGTCCTCCCACTTTTACAACAGGGAGACTTCCTCGCCACATTGGACCTCAAGGACGCATACTTTCACATCCCTATGCATCCCGCTCACAGAAAATATCTACGATTTGTGGTAGATGGGCAACACTATCAATTTACAGTTCTCCCATTCAGAGTAACCACGGCACCCAGAGTGTTCACCAAGTGCCTAGCAGTCGTGGCAGCGCATCTCAGAAGACAACAGATCCATGTCTTCCCCTATCTGGACGATTGGCTCATAAAAGCCAATACATACCAAAAATGCGTTCTCCACACTCATCGCACGATTCAAACTCTCCACGATTTGGGATTCACTATCAACTACCCCAAATCCCACCTACAACCTTCCCACTTACATCAGTATCTAGGAGCAACCATAGATACATCCAAAGCCATTGCCTATCCCAGCACTGCCAGGATAGCCAGTATACAAAATCTCATCTCTCAATTTCAAACTCATCCATCTCTTCCAGCAAGAGTGTTCATGCAGCTCCTAGGCATGATGGCGTCATGCATCTCCATAGTCCCACACGCACGACTTCAAATGCGTCCCTTACAGGAATGCTTAGCACAACAGTGGAACCAAGCTCACGGACAACTTACCGATCTGGTGTTGGTGGACAGTCGCTCACTTCGCTCACTGAAATGGTGGAACACCATCAACCTGTCCAAAGGGAGACCGTTCTTAGAGCCTCTTCCACAAGTTGTGCTAACTACAGACGCATCTCTCACGGGGTGGGGAGCCCACCTCCTTCACCATACCACTCAGGGCAGATGGACCAGTCAACAAAAACTGCTCCACATCAACCACCTGGAACTCTTAGCAGTGTTCCTAGCACTAAAATCCTTTCAAATTCACCTGAAGAACAAAACTGTCCTCATACGCACAGACAACATGACGACAATGTATTATATACAGAAACAGGGAGGGACACACTCTCTCCAACTGTCCCAACTGGCACAGCAAATCTGGAGATGGGCAATTCCCCAAAACATCTACCTGTTAGCAGAACATCTCCCAGGGATCCACAATCAAGTGGCCGACCTCCTAAGTCGCCACACACAACAGATCCACGAATGGGAACTACACCCCAAGGTTCTACTCCCCTTCTTCCAAAAGTGGGGACAACCAGACATAGACCTGTTCGCCACTCCCGAAAACACAAAATGCCCAACCTTCGCCGCCAGGTTTCCACACCCACAGTCGAAGGGCAATGCCCTATGGATGAACTGGTCAGGCAGATTTGCGTACGCCTTTCCGCCTCTCCCACTAGTTCCATTTGTGGTACGCAAACTGAAACAACAGTCACTAACACTAATACTAGTGGCTCCCACTTGGGCACGTCAACCGTGGTTCACCACACTTCTGGAACTATCTTTAGTTCCACATCAAAAGCTACGCCTCTCCCCAGATCTGTTAACCCAGAACCATGGAGAAATCAGACACCCAGATCCTCAAACACTGAATCTAGCGATCTGGCTCCTGAGGTCCTAGAGTTCGGTTACCTCAATCTCCCTCCAGACTGTATGAATATCATAAAAGAAGCCAGACGCCCTACTACTAGAGCGTGTTATGCCGCTAAATGGAAACGATTTGCCATCTACTGCGCTAATAATGACATACATCCATTGGATGCTTCCATCCAAAACATCATTTGCTACCTACTACACTTGCAAAGATGCAATCTAGCGTATTCCTCTATACGTTTACACCTAGCAGCCTTGGCAGCCTACTTGCAAAATAGGCAACACCTGTCCCTTTTTAAGGTACCAGCCATCAAAGCCTTTATGGAAGGTCTCAAAAGAATTCTTCCCCCAAGATTGCCACCTGCACCAGTGTGGAATCTCAATGTGGTTCTAACAAGACTCATGGGCCCCCCATTTGAACCTATGCACAAATGTGAATTGCAATTCCTAACATGGAAGGTAGCTTTCCTTATCGCAATCACTTCCCTGCGCAGAGTAAGTGAAATACAAGCCCTTACACTTGAGGAACCTTTCTTACAACTACACCGTAACAAAGTGGTTCTTAGGACAAACCCTAAATTTCTTCCAAAAGTGATTTCCCCTTTCCACCTTAACCAATCAGTAGAACTACCGGTCTTTTTTCCAAATCCAGACTCGGTAGCTGAAAGGGCCCTACATACCTTAGATGTCAAAAGAGCCTTGCTTTATTACATCGACAGGACAAAACCTTTTCGAAAGACAAAACAACTCTTTGTTGCTTTCGCGCCACCACACAAAGGCAACCCGATCTCCAAATCAGGAATAGCCCGGTGGATAGTTAAATGCATCCAAATATGCTACCTCAAGGCTAAACGTACACTTACAGTTCCCCCTAGGGCGCACTCCACGCGTAAAATAGGGGCTTCTATGGCCTTCTTAGGCAATATTCCCTTAGAAGACATTTGCAAGGCAGCCACATGGTCTACCACGCATACCTTCACTAAACACTATTGTGTTGACGTGCAGGCCAAACAACAGGCCTCCGTGGGCCAGGCTGTCCTAAAAACTTTATTTCAAGCTGCTGCAACGGATACAGGCGACCACCGCTAAGGGGAGCACTGCTGTATAATCTATCCTCAGTGTGTGATCTGCAGCTCATATGCCTCGAACGGAATATGCTACTTACCAGTATGCATCTGTTCTTGGCATGTAGAGCTGCAGAGTCACACACGCCCGCCCGCCTCCCCGGGACCTGTATCTGTTCCAGCATCCGTCTTACTTAGACATTACACATGGACATCCTTTCTTTCTTTTCTATATACTCCATCTTTTCCCATCATGGCGAAAAACAATCTGCCGATGGAGTGGATGCCCATGCGCACTGTTGTCCAGGGGAGGAGTCACCAACCTCGTGACCAAAGGCTTCTTCCGAAGACAACAACAACCTGCAATCATCCGAGCCCAACACCAGATGGCGATCTTATCCTCAGTGTGTGACTCTGCAGCTCTACATGCCAAGAACAGATGCATACTGGTAAGTAGCATATTCCTTACTCTTTATTCAGATGTGGGTATTGTCCTGAGTTCTTGTTGTGCATGTACCTGCACACTCCTATATCCTCGTATATTGTATCTGGTTGCAATGTACAGGGCTCCGAAGCCTTTGGTGCTACGTTTGCACCTTATAACTACTTCTAATAAAAGACATGTTAAACAGACCTGGAAACCAGCTGGATAAATGGCTCCCAACACCTCCCAACTAACCTTCCAAGCTGGGTTTCTGAGAGCAGCCTCCTCACATGCGAATTGCCCAAGGATTGATGAGAAGTTACTGCTCATTCTGTTATATTGCATTTTTATGTAGCATCTCTATTAAGAGGTTCACGCTTCCAGGGGAGGTGTTTGTTGAAATGGGCCCAAGATATAATCCTTTGGGTTCGGCTCCATTGCCAGCTCCACTCCTGGCAACAGAGGGCTGTGTGAAGGGTTGTTGCATCCAGGTTCTTCTTCCTTCTGGCTCACATGAGAGCTCCACAAAAAAACTCAGGGAGCCTCAGTGTTTAATTTTCACCTCTGCCTCCTAGCTGAGCTCTATCTGGAATCAGCAGCCTAGTGAGCGGAATCCCCGGCTGCTGCCAAAAAAATCATATGCTAGGATATTGCTAATGAAAGCCAAAACGAAGGCACTAACTACATGAAGAGCAGGAATACAGAATAAAGTGCTAATATAGAGGCGCAGCTCACGCCCTGTGAGCTGAAATTAAACAAATAGAGGATTCATAGGAAGAGTTTGTCGGATTTTAAGAGTGCACATCGACGGATGGAGGTGGCACTGTTAGTTGTGCAAGGAGATGTGGAAATGAGAAGTGCACCCTAGCACCTGAAGCCAGGAAGAACAAGACCTCTCGCAACCGAAAGGCAATTCTGTTATTCCTGGTCTAAGCCATGAAAAAGAGGAGAAGAGAACAGTTCCAATCTAACATACGGTATGACCTGTCTCTGGATCATAACTCTTGTCTCAATATTCCCCATTAGTTTGTTTAATATTTTACGAAGTAGAATGAACCTACATAATTTTTATTCTAAGTCATGTGACTGACTAAAACCTTTTTGTTCCTAAATTTTCTGGCATATTGTGTTCACTTGGAATTTATTAGAGTAGATATGTGGATAAATGATTAAAATACTATAAGGCGTTACGGTGCCAGTTCTGAAAGGACATCTTGACTTTTCATAAGCCTGTATTATATAGCTCCAACACATCTTTGTGTGGACTTGTAGGTTTTCAGTGACTGGCACTTACATTTACCTATGAGAATACATGTGAATGATCGAACAAACAAAGTATGGAAGTGAGAACAAAAATAAAGTTCAGTGAGTTGTGATGATAGCAGTATCTAGGTGACAAAGACACTGCTGATTTAGAAATTGCTTAGTGAGGGAGCACTCAAGACAATTTTTGTTACACAAAACAGATTTGATGAAAGTATGGTTTTGTGGGGATGGAAGTTGATTCCACTCACTGGAGAAATATGGGCAAAAGAGAAGAAAAAAGTCACCTGAAGGAATATGCACAATATCATAATTTGCTGCGACCCATAGGGAAAACAAACTATTATGACTTTTCATGTAATCCTGGATCCGCTTTTTATAACTTGTTCATGTGGTACCACAATTGTAAAATCAATAAAATTGCCGGCCCCCCCCAAAAAATGAGAAGAAAAGGGCTTGTGAAGAATATATAGGAGTTGTAGAAAAATTCGCATTCAAGGTACCCAATGAGCAGTATCCTTACAGGATAGTTGTATGTTATCCAGTATTAGGGTATCTTTCATAGATTCACATGCCTGAATCATTCCCCGTCGTCAGGATGGGAGTCACCGGTAAATAACAAAGCAATGTCTTAGTAGACATATATAGTAACAGGCCCCAAAAGGCCTTAGCTTAGTAAGGTATCCATGTCCTTATGTAAAAAGGACCAAAGTTTGGCCAGTAGCCAATCGGCTAGCACCACCCTCTAGAACCTTCCTGGAAGGAGCTCTAGTCCCTCAGATTTTCTACCGCACGTCGTGCTAAGGGAGTCTCCACTGAGCTCTGCTCATTGCTTCTGGATTTCCAGTGTTTCTTGCTACAAATTTACTTGGCTTCGTCATGGCTGATACCCCAAAGAAGGGACTCTTCAGATCCTGTGCTTCCTGTGGGAAAAAGAGGCTTCACGTGGACGATCAGCATAAAGACTGTCTTTATTGTCTTTATCCTAGCCACAATTCGAAAGACTGTAAGGTATGTCGTACCTTTTCATCTAAGACCCTGAAAGACCGAGAAGGGTGCCTTTTAATCTGGCTGCAAAGACTAAAGGACAAGGAAACTGTTGTGTCCTCTGAGGAAAGTGAGGGTTCTACTATCTCTTCTCACTCCTCACATAAAAGACCAAGGGCGTCATCTCCGGGCCCTTCGTCGCAGCCACCTCAAAAGAAGACGCACAAAAAGTCTTCAGAGGTCCTGGCCTCGCCTCTGCCAGGGACGGCTTCTCCTCAGGATGTGCCACATACCTTTAAGAAGCCAGTCTCCACCCCGTCGACGACGACCTCGTCGACGGTGGCTTCAACGACGAGGAGATCTCCATCGACGGCAGTCTGTTACCTCGTCGACGGCGACAATATCTACTGTTACATCCCAATCTATGACTACGTCGACAACGACCACTCCATCGTCGACGGCTGGTAAAGCTATCTCGTCGACGCTAAAAATTAAAAAATCATCGTCAGTTAAACTGCCGACGGCAGCATCGACGACGACACCATCGACGAAAGCTCCCTCGTCAACATCGACATCATCGTCGACGAGGACACCGTCGACGAGACCTTCGTCGTCGACATCATCATCGACGAGGACACCGTCGACGAGACCTTCGTCGTCGACATCGTCGTCGACGAGGACACCGTCGACGAAGCCTTCGTCGTCGACGAAGAGACTATCATCATCTTCGTCGCTGACGATGACCTCGTCGACGACGTCTCAAATGCAAATAATACCTGTTACACCGTCTACGACTCTACTGTCGACGGGCCCGTCGACGGATATGGACTCTGATGTGCAAAGTACTTATGTGCACCTCAAAATAACTAAACGGGCACTGACTCCGGCCCTCACTTCACCCAGTAGGGTCCCAACCTTGCCTCCAGCTCAACTTTTTGACGAGGAAGACTCAGATAACGGCAGTATATTCCCTGCTGCGACGAGTCCATCGCAACTGCACGTAGAATATCAGGATATCTCTGACTATGAGGACATTGACCAAGAATATCAGGAGGTTTCACTTCCGGAATATGTGCAGCCCCCACCGTCCATGGTTTGTCTGCCTGCGTCTTTGGTCACGGATCTCCAATTCCTGATATCTGATTATAAGCAACGGTTTCCGACGCCGGCACCTTCCCCGATGCCAGTTGGGCCTCCAACACCAAGGCCATGACCGCCTCCATTAGTTTTGCAGTCAGAGCCTGTCACATCGCCACTTCTTCCCACCACAGATGACGAGGATGACGGGGAGCCTGAAGAAGGAGAGCTTTAGGATGTCCAATCTCACCAGGAAGAATGGGATGACTACATCCTTCCCTGCCCAGTTTCTCCTGCCCCTACCACGGCCGACTCGCCGCCAGAGGACATTGGCGGCTTTC
Organism: Triturus cristatus; assembly: GCF_964204655.1. Lineage (NCBI taxonomy): Eukaryota > Metazoa > Chordata > Amphibia > Caudata > Salamandridae > Triturus > Triturus cristatus. The sequence continues at coordinate 1,088,068,985 of NC_140582.1, read as the reverse complement.
ATAATATCATAGAGCGAGCGGCCCAGCGCTTTCAAATTCCAATGCCCTCGCACCAACAGGACTGTTTCCTTTACGATTTTAAGGAACCTTTTAAGAAGTTTGTCCGTGCAATTCCTATCATAGACTACATTTGGGAACAAGGCATGAAGATTATGCAGAATCCTTCCTCGGCCCCTCCAGTGTTACCACAGCTGGATAAAAAATATAATGCGCCAGACACTGCTCCGGCTTGTCTCACAGGCCATCCAAAGCCGGACTCTGTCATTACCCAGTCCGCACAGAGGAGGTCAAACAACCCAGCTGCTCTGTTGACAGCTCAACCAGATAAGGAGGGTAGGCGACTGGAAAACATAGGCAAACGTTTTTCCTCGATGTCGGCTTTAACAGTGCGTGCCTCCAACGCCCTAGCACTGTTGGGACGTTACAATCGTCAGATGTGGGCGGATATTGCGCCATACTTGGCAGACTTACCAGAGGAGTCAAAAGAAGAGGCTAAGAAGATCTTGCTAGAGGGGGAAAGATCTGCCTCTGAACTTATAGACTGCGCAATGGATATTGCTTCGACCGGATTTCGACAACCTGCTGGCGCAGCGGTCCTTCGACGCCAAGGTTGGCTAAAGGCAACCTCCTTCAGGCCGGAGGTCCAAACCAAAGTGCTGGATATGCCATATGATGGCCAACTTCTCTTCGGCGCACATATTGATGAGGCATTACAGGGTATTAAGAAAGATACTGATACTGCCAGAGCTTTGGGTACCTTACAATTTCGGAACCCTTCCTTTCGAGGTTCAAGAGGGAGAGGTCAAACTTCAACTAGGGGAGATTTTCAACAACGTTCTTCCTTCCCTTCCTCCCAGCAATACCGTTCGCAATACCAACAGCGACAGCAATCCTCATACCCAAAATCTTCCTTTCATGGCAAGAGAGGAATACAAAAGGGCGCCGCTAGACGGCAATGACCTTCAACTGCAGCCGGTCTCAAACTTCTCTCCACCCTCCAAGATTGGCAGAAAAATTTCCCACTTTCTCCCAAATTGGCAAAAAATAACTACGGACCGTTGGGTCCTACAATTAGTTCAATTCGGCCATTCTCTAGAATTCATACAGATCCCTCCTCAAACCCCTCCCCGCCAAATGCTTCACAAAAATCTACGTCCTTTACTCTTAGAAGTGAAGATTATGCTCCAAAAGGGAGCTATAGAGAGAGTTCCCCCAAGTCAACGAGGAAAAGGGGTTTACTCCCGTTTCTTCCTCATCCGAAAAAAGGAGAAAAAATGGAGACCGATATTGGACTTGAGGAATCTGAACAAGTTTCTGAAAAAGCAGTCGTTTCGTATGGTCACCATTCAGGAGGTATTACATTTACTCAATGCGAACGACTACATGGTGTCGTTAGACCTGCAAGACGCCTACTTTCATATACCAATACACCGCAACCACAAAATATTCCTACGATTCATGGTGGCGGTTAGACATTACCAGTTTTGGGTTCTGCCGTTTTGACTCAAATCGACGCCACGCATTTTCACCAAATGTCTAGCTCCAGTGGCTGCATATCTACGCCATCATCATCATCAGGTCTTCCCATATCTAGACGACTGGCTTGTCAAGTCTCCATCTCTAGAAGGCGCGTCCAGGTCTTCCAACGCTTGTCTGAGGCTTTTCAATTCACTGGGGCTAACTCTCAATCACGACAAGTCCGTCCTTCAGCCGTCTCAGCGCATGAATTTTCTGGGCGCTACACTAGACACCATACTACGGAAAGCATTCCCATCACAGGAACGCAAAGACAAACTTCAGTCGTTAGCGCTCCGGATAATGTCCAAAAAGATGCTGTCAGTGCGTCTCTTCAAATCCCTACTCGGGATGATGTCTTCTTGCATCCTATTAGTCCCGCATTGTCGTCTTCATATACGACCCCTTCAAGAAGCACTCTCGGATCAATGGGTCCAGTGTACAGGGTCTTTCGACGACGTCATCCAGGTGACCCCTGTGATCAAAAAGGCTCTACGATGGTGGGTTTGCCCCCAGAACCTTTCTCAAGGCTTGCCTTTCTTGCTTCCTGCTGCTCCTCGTATAATCACCACGGACGCCTCCTTAGAGGGCTGGGGGGCTTTCCTTCAAGAACTGCAGATAAGCGAGAAGTGGTCCCCTTCCGAGAAGGCACTTCATATCAATGTTCTAGAGCTACGCGCATTCTATCTAGCTCTGGTGGCCTTCCTTCCAAGAATCAAAAACTCCATTGTGCTTGTCCGAACAGACAACACAACGACAATGCACTATTTGAACAAACAGGGAGGAACTCGCTCGCTAACACTCTCTCGCGAGTCGCAAAAAATTTGGAACTGGCTGCTCCGTCACAACATCTCTCTCCGAGCAGATTATGTTCCAGGCGCCCACAACGTGTTGGCAGATTCACTGAGCAGAAGACAGGCAGCATGCCACGAGTGGGAGGTGGATCAACTAGTTCTCAGCAACATATTTGCTCAATGGGGCACCCCTCTTCTGGACCTCTTCGCCACCCAGCAAAACGCCAAATGCCAACACTTTGCAAGCTGGCATCCCCAACAAGGGTCTCTGAGGAATGCCTTTTCAATCGCATGGTGCAACGTCTTTGCGTACGCCTTTCCGCCGTTTCCCCTGATTCCCAGGGTGCTACGGAAGATGAAAGCAGAGCCCTGCTCTCTCATATTGATAGCTCCAGCTTGGCCATGCCAACACTGGTTCACGGAACTTCACCTCCTTTCCCTGGAACCTCCAATCAAATTGAAGCCATTTCCATCTCTTCTAATGCTCAACAATCCGCAAGTTCAGCATCCGGATCCGGCATCTCTCAAGTTATCAGCATGGCTCCTGAGTTCAGAGAGTTTCAGGGCTTAGACATTCCTCCGGATTGCAGACAAATTCTGGCTCGAGCAGATAGTACCAACAAAACGTATTCATTAAAATGGAAGAGATTCTGTATCTGGTACAAAACAAGCAGGTTACACCTTCTTTCTTCCACCCCGGAACAAATCTTGCCGTACCTCCTGCACCTGGCAAAATCTGGTCTTGCTCATGCCTCCATTAAAGTCCACCTAGCAGCAATATCACGCTTCAGGAGATCCTCTACAGGTCCATCTTTGTGGTCTAATAGACTTATTAAGCAATTCCTTAAAGGACTGTTTAGAACATTTCCTCCAGTAAAGCCTGTACCACCGACTTGGCAGCACAACACGGTTCTGGGTCAAATAATGAAACACCCGTTTGAGCCAATACACAGAGCAAACCTTAAGTATGAATCCTGGAAGATTGCGCTCCTGCTGGCCCTTACCTCGGCAAGGCGAGTGGGGGAACTCCAGGCGTTCTCAATCTAAGACCCGTTCCTTCAGTTCAAACAGGATAGGGTCATTCTTCGCACAAATCCGAAGTTTATTCCTAAAGTTCCATCTCAGTTCCATCTTAACAAACCTATCGTGCTACGTTCATTCTTCCCGAATCCACAAACAGTGGCGGAGAAAACTCTACATTCATTGGACATTAAGCGCTGCCTAAAGTTTTACATTGATAGAACGAAAGCATTTCGTAAGTCTAATCAACTCTTCGTAGCGTACAGTAGGCCTAGAAAAGGGCTACCGCTCACCAAACAGAGTATCTCCCGCTGGATTTCTTCAGCCATCACCTTCTGTCACCAGCAGGCAGGACGTCCACTGCGATCAACAGTTCGTTCCCATTCCACAAGGGCAATGTCTACTTCCATGGCACTGTTTGCAGGGGTGCCCATTGTGGACATTTGTAGAGCGGCCACATGGAAGACGCCGCATACATTCACCAAGCATTACTGCCTGGACACGGACATCATGAAGGATGCTGCAGTGGGTCAAGCGGTACTCCGTCATCTATTTCAGTAGAGGTGAGCCCTTCCTTTCATCCCACCATCCTTGCCTCTTTACGCACAATTCGCACTGTAATGTATACATTGGCTGAGTCATTGTTTCTAGTGCTTTTATCTTTCACATGGATATGTTATTATCTAGTGACTGTATATTTACTGTACCTTTCGAAATGTGCTTATTATTGCTTACTACTCTGATTCAGGCATGTGAATGTATGAAAGATACCCTAATACTGGATAAGGAACGCGTTACTTACCTGTAACTGTGGTTATCCAGTATTGGTATCTTTCATAGATTCATATGCAACCCACCCACCTCCCCTGGAAGGGCTCTCTTGGATCTCTCAGTGATACAAATACTTAGCACTGTGCTTACGAAAATCTGAGGGACTAGAGCTCCTTCCAGGAAGGTTCTAGAGGGGGGTGCTAGCTGATTGGCTACTGGCCAAACTTTGGTCCTTTTTACATAAGGACTTGGATAGCTTACTAAGCTAAGGCCTTTTGGGGCCTGTTACTATATACGTCTACTAAGACATTGCTTTGTTATTTACCGGTGACTCCCATCCCGACGACGGGGAATGATTCAGGCATGTGAATCTATGAAAGATACCAATACTGGATAACCGCAGTTACAGGTAAGTAACGCGTTCCTTCATGTAGGGTTGTGAAGGTCCTAAAATCAGCAGATTGAAAGATAAATAATGGAAGGAATGCCATATGCCTGTTGTCCTCATAGGCAGGAGTAGTTCAGTTTCATTTTGAAGACTGAAGTTTAAATAATTGTTGAATAACAGCGCTTTGTTTAAGTTTCTCCCTCCACAACAAAAAAAAGCAAGGTTTTCTTGCCTCCTATTCAAGAATAATCACTCTCTATAGTAGTTTCAGGTTGCTCAGTTGGAACCAATGACTAAAAAAGGAGGGTCTTTTTCAGCACAAGTGGGAACAGGAAGACCACATTTTGTGAAGCTGTGTGTCAAAAAGATATAGCATACTCAAACAGAATACCCTGCTTTTTAGCTCTGCAATCAGGGATGGAAGCTTGTGCAAGATGTGGAACCAGAACCTTCTGGACCAGGCAGGATGGTTCCCTCTGACGATCAAGACTTTTATCTTATCTTTATTCTATTCTAATAGTTGCAGATCTTCTGATCCTGGATTGCAGCAAGGCCACCTCACAGCATGCACACACAACCAGACCAATGGTGATCCGATTTAAGCAGCAGCTGTTTGTCTTGGCCTTGATATAGTGCCTTGAAACTGGATGACTGTATGACCTCACCCAGAGGTTAACTTACAGACATTTACAGAATAAATTGGGAGAATGAGCTGAGTCCTGTGTGACACCACGAGACGTAGGGTGTTAAACTGAACAAAACATGTTCAGCCACCACCGGGGTCAGACCCCTGAGAAAATATCTAAACCAACCCAGCGAAGGACCAGTTAGCCAAACGGTGTCTAGCCTGCCAATCCGAATATCATGATATGCACCTCTTGCTGGGACCCCCAAAAGGATTACCAGATTCTCTTTCAACGGTACAAGACACTTATCTCCTCGATTAATGTAATTGCATCCTTTCAGGATCCACAAGCAACACGATTTGGAAGCATGAATCTCTCCCTCTAACATCTTCTTTAACACTTATTTGATGCTGTTTTGTAAATATGTTTGATTCTGGTTAGTGCTAAGTTCTTCCTATAAACAGTTCATGCACAATGTCACTGCTGAGTGCATCTTCTATACAGAATATTGTAGATTAGATGACTGGCCAAACGTAGTTAGCACACATCTTGCCCAGGGCTTTCTCTCCTTTGCTGCTTGGCAATTAAGCCAAGAAATGACACCCCCTGTCATTATCCAGTTACCACAGCAAACCAAATGTGGGGGCATGTGGATTTATTTTACTTAAGGGTGTATGATACATAAATTATAACTTGTGTATTTGTAAGACTCCTGCTCATCTCTTAGCATGCCGTGCCCCTGAATAATAAATGTTTGTTACTCAACTGAGTGGGACTCGTCATAGTGACCTCTTTAGGAAAGGCTGACTTGCCTAGCCAGGACTTGAACCTGGGACCACGAGGTCACACACAGATCAGTGGATGCGTTATTCCTCCGAGCAACCAGATCCGGCCTGCCCCTAACTGGCACATATTTCATTTGTCACTGGATTGGTTTTCGAAATTGGTCTTTATTTCTTTTGAACTGTCTATTAATGTCCCTGGCAAACATCGGCCGTCCTATTGAATCTATGCTCCTCCCATCGCTGGAAGAAGTTGAGTGTCTGCTCTTTGATAAAACTCTGGTTATGCAATAGTGACATCCATGGCGATGTGTAGGTAGTAAGCTTCTCTTTTTGGCAGTCAATCACATCTCTTTTGGTAAGCCGCATCGCTTGCACTACACAGAAGGAAGTCAGTTGGGTTCGTGGAGCAATATCAAAGAACCCTGGGGCATTTTTGCCATAGCCATTTCTATATGTAACCCGATTTGATCTGAACTTTATTTCTGCCACTCATGATGTACCCACCTCCTGTTAATGCACAGCCAGACCAAGGTTGGTGATACTCTGCAGCAGTTCTTAAACCTTTGACCTCCACGAACCCCCAGTGAATGGTGATGGAAGCTGAGCACCCTCTTCAAAGCAATTTCTATGATTTGTACCTTGAAGCACTATGTAAAACATGTATAAATCAAACAGACCCCCATATTACCAATATTTAATTCACAAACAAAAAACACATGAAAACCGAAACTTTGTAATCGGAAAGTTGGAGCTTTTCAAAATCTAATTTGATTTCTAAAATACGAAGTAATATGCAAGACTCTAGTATTTCACTTTGTCCTGTGTTCCTCCCAAGGCATGCTCTCTTTTTGTCGGCAGATACCATTGCTGTTTCAGTTGATGCTACCAATATTCCACACAAAATGTTGTTTGCTGTTCTTGCTCTGCTCCCACAAATCAAGCTAATGACATCAACTTAACTTTTAGCTTTCGGTTTCAATTCTCTTCACATACACAGAACGTTTGAAACCTTTCTGTAAATACTTTATTAATGAGGTAATATTAATGAATTTTATGACCATCCACGGACCCCCTGAATAGGCGTCACAGGCACTCAGGGGTCCCCAAAATACAGGTATGAACCTTTGCTCTAGGGATTCTCCTTTCCTAAATGAATGAAGACTTGCGATTTGTTTCTGCAACTTAGCTGTCCTTTTCCACATGACTCCCAGAAGTGCGTAGACCTGAAATGAATATAGGTATTAAATTAAGTTTCGAGAGAGAGAGAGAGAGAAAACGAGAGAGATATAGAGTGTGCGTTTTATATATTTTTTTACTTGGCCCGTGAGTTCAGGAGTTGTTTTTTAACCCCTCCTAGTTGGTCCATTATTGGCTCAGTTATATAGCATGTTGGGTAGGAGCCGACAAATCCACTTATTTGACACAAATATTGAGTACCTTGGATGTTAATCCAGATATCGATCCGAAAGAGAATTGCCACCCAAGCAGTTCCAAATACTGCAGGCTCTTTTTCAAGGCCCCAGAAACGGATCCATTTTTTTTGATGTGCTGCGTTTGAGGCATTCAACCAATACGTTTATTGTCACCTGCCCACCTAATCTAACCCACACAACAGGCGCGTGCCTGCTTTCCTAGTCTGTTTCAAGTCTTTGTGCCACACTTTCAATAAACGGATAATGTAAGTATAGAATTGAACCTCATTGCTGAGGTCTCAGAGTTTTAGTTGTTGTTAGCACCCTCTGCAGAGAGAGTTACCCACTAATAAGTGATCTTCTTGCAGTCATAGCCCAGTCCTTAGGCGAGTAATTATAGTGAGGGAAAGAGCAAATAACAACCAATGCTAGATAGTGGTTGTATGGCGTAACATTGAGATCAATAACATCAACCTACAGCAGTATCGTAGCCACTACATCACCCTAGCCGCTATATCACAGGATAAGTATATCTTTACTATTTCTTACCTTCACCTCAACTTACCTATACCTACCCTGTAATGTAATGGATGCAGTATTATTTTGATGTGATATATAGGCTTGGGCTAAAATTCCGTTCCGCTCGCAGAAATTGCGATAATTTGACATTTTTCTCGCGTTCTGCGGAGAGAACGAAAATGTCAACATTTCCACAATCCGCATTTTACCGGACATTTTTTGCTTGCTCGCGCTGTAAAATAATACATTCTCGCGTGCGCGCGATCGCCTTACCTGAATCCCCGCGTCCGCCGACAAGTTTTCCCGATCCGGTCGCGTTCTCCACGAGATGTTGGATTGTTGGTAGCCATTTGCGCTGTCTCGCGACAGTTCGCGCCCGTAGTGTGGAAATATGGATTTTTCTGGTCAGTTATGTCCCCTATCTTGGACCCCAACGGTTCTATGTGCATGTTACAAGTACATGTATGTTCCCTCCAGTTCCAGTTATGAAGACGCAAATATATGTGCGTCCACCGTTAACATGTCCTCTGTCAGATCCGCCATGAATAGGCCGGATATTCCATTCCTAAGTACGAAAGGCCACCGCCTTTATATGGTTCACTTATGCCATTTTACAGTCCAGGCAAGTAGGCCCTGATTCTGTCATCAAGCTTTTCTTGCTTTCTGTCTCTGAAGCTCCAGTCCGAGCCTGCATCTGTGACCATGAACTTTGTCTCATTCCCTGCGCGGCTCACGAAGCCTGACATCAGCTTGCTGCCTGCCAAGAACTGTATTTCACCTTCGAAAATTATCTGCTCCGCTTCCTGCCCAATGCATTCCTGTCTAGTAGTTTAAGTAAACATTCTTCCAGCTACCAAGCAAAGGCCCGACTTCTCTGTCTTCATGCAAGTAATTCATAGCCCTGTTACTATGGAAGATTCCGCCCTCGCATCTAGTGTAGACACTTAGACGCTTGTACACGCACTAACAGTCAGTATAGTCAGTATAGAATAAGATTCTACTCTAAGAGACCTCTCTTTTGGATAACTTAGTTCTTTAAACATAGGATGTTAGATATGATTTGGGATTAGGTTGACTTGACCCTCCAGACTTCTGTCGCCACATGTAGAGCTAAATGTCAAGTCCCCTTCACCCCCTAGTTGCACGTCAATTACACATCATGCTGCTGCGCGCGCATATCTGCCAAGTATTTCTGCTGACATTGCGAAATTCTTTCATGTAACCACCCTCTTATGACATCACATTTGATGACGTTCTTTCATCACTCCCAGTTACGCCTATTTTTGCTACGTATGAATATATTATCATCACTATCAATTGTTACGCCTCTTGTATTTGTCTCACTGTAATGCCTATTGTATAAAAGTAATTGATTGTTAATAATGTATGTACTTCACTTCCTGAACCTTCGTGGTGATGGAACCTGGAGCAACCGATTATAATCGACCATTGGAATAAAGCCCATTCCGAACCTCTAATACCACGGATTCTGCCTCTTATTTACTGAGCTATTTTATTATGTTTCTGTATCAAATTAAGTCCCGGTAATTAAATTATTTACCACAAGAATGGCGCCCGAACAGGGACACTTTCTCATCTCACGCGCCGGTGGTGCGTTGCAGGCCCGGTCTCCTGCCACAGCTGGACGGACAATAACGCGTACCAGCAGGATTTCCTGTATCTCCCTCCGGTCAAGCGGGGGCGACTGAGGCTGCGATCAACACCCAGACGAGGCGGTGAGAAGTGCGAAGTATCTCGACCAGAGCCTAGCTGAGAGAGCAAGATCCGAGGTATACAGAGGCCCACCAGTTTTCCGAAGTCCCAAGTCGAGTCCAGTGTCCGAAGTGTTCGAGTCGAGTCCAGTCCGGTTCAAGTTCAGTTCAGTCTCCGAGGCCTTCCGTTCCGAGCTACCCGGTGAGTACCATTACTGGGGAGGCGTTCTGGCGTGCACATAAGTTGTGCCGGTCCAGACGGGTTTGGGTACACAAATCCGGTCTGCACTGTTTCAGCAGTGTATCTGTACTGTTTAGCAGTATATCTAGTATATCAAGTATATAAATTCAGAATAATTCAGTTCAAGTCGAGTATTATGTTTAGTGATTAAGTTTTTCTTAGATCATCGTTGCTCAGTTAAATGTTAAATGTTAAATGTTTTAAATACGTTCTGTATATTGTGGTATGAATGACTGTTCATTATTGTGTTTATTGTATTAAGTTTGTTCAAAATCAAGTATCAGATCAGTTTTCAATATGCCGCTCTTTTCGAAATTAAGACAGATCACAACAAGAAAAGGGGTACTCGAAGAAGCTGTTCCTATTCCTCCTAGGGACACTCCAGGGTACTTCATGTATCATAAACATGGCTTAGACGCTATATTATTTCTTGATTTATGGGTGGACTACACTAAGGAATTACCAGAAAGTCAGAGGTGGCCCGCAGCTGGGACCTGGGATGCAGAGTGCATCGTGAAAGTAGAGGAAGAGTTATGGAAAAAGAAAGCTAGACAATCACAGAAAGATGCCATTGAATTATGGCGTAAAGAATCGTATAGACGCACAGAAAAAGCACGTAGACAGGAAGAGAAGAGTAAAGAGAATTCAAATAAAGTTCAAGAAAATCTATTAATTGAAGAAGGTACACGAGTAAAATCAGAACAAGTAGACAGACAAAGACATGCCCTTATGAAGGGTATGTATCCCCTTCTGGCCGAGGGATTACCTAAGGCTACTGCGGGGATACCAAAAGACTTGCCACCCCCATTATTTCCAATAAAGGTACATCCTAAGGGGCATCCTAGAACAGCGGAAGATGTTTTTCTTTCCTCATATTTAGATGACGCAGCTCCCGAGTATGCTAATCCCGCCCCGCATAGATCACCTGCCAGGGATATTCAACGCCAAGACCCAGTACCCGTATCTTTACAGCAACAAGTTCTGACACAAGTTCCGGCAAGCACATCTGTTTCTGCATCTGTTCCTACAGCTACTTCGATAGCTGTGTCCACACCTATAGTTGCTGTATCACGTTCTACGAATCCTTTCACGCCCGATACCCCAGATGGGGCTACGGGAGGTGCTACCAATATTTTTTCTACGCCACCCAGAATAAATAAACTTACCTTTCAAGAGTCAGCACATTCACGTACCCCCAAACTCATAAATGCCCGTACGCTTAAGGAACTCCTTATAGATTGTAGATATGACCCTGTGCCCGGAAAAGAGGACGAAATGACCTTAGCATCATTACGTATCAGACGAGCCGCGGTGTATTTAGGGAAGTTACCAGGAATGACTGCACATCTAGATAATATATACCATTTTGTCCAAACAGGGCGAGATTCTGAATGTATTAACAGAGCTATGGAATACCAGAAAGTGGAAATACAGGGGGAACTGTTACGTTTCCTCATAAATTGTGTGATCAGAAATCAAGACCGACCGGGGGTAGACCCGGAAGCAATGCAGATTCTTACCAGATGGAGCCAGAATATATCAGAAGGGAGACATGATAAGCAAAACTGTATAATAGCCATGTGCCGAAAGATCCGTAAAGAAATAGAACGCCTACACGAAGAAAGATTAGCGGTAGACCAGTTCGAACAAAACGAGGAAGAAGCATCAGGACTGCTCACAGGACAGTCAGAAACTATAGCCTATGTAGGTAGAGGAAGATCTCGTAATAGTACTAGATGTCTTACTGATCCGATACGTCCGATATGTCTAGAAAATAACAGGAATTTTCAAACACCAATAATAAATATAAGGTCTAACGAGCATTCATTCCAAGCAGCTGATAAATTACTCCGAGAACGAAGGGGTTATCATTTTCTCGATTCTATGGATGAACAAGAATTAGCCAGGTCAGCTGTCCATTGGGTTGACAGTCCCGGGAAGTATAGTGATGATACAGTAGCACACACATTTTTGAATCTCACCCCAGATGAACAGCGTTTAGCTGGGATTTATATGATTCAACAACTTCTTATACTATATAAAAGCCAACATTCAGATCCGGGTCCCTTACCTGATATATTGACCGAATTACTCAAGAATAGATGGAGAGGTTCAGGTACTAAGTTAATTAAAGAGATACTAGAATCAAGAAAGCAGTACGTTCTTTTTATATGCCCAGAACATGTCTCACTGCCCATCAAGGAAAGAACCACGTATTACATGGACAGACAGAATCCCTTACGAGAAGTGCACCCAATAAAGGGCGAGGACAATGAGTTTAAACGTGTATATGTATATACGCCCATATCGAAAATAGAATTGTTAGAAATGAAGAAAGTGGTACCCAGTCATGACAAAGACCCAGCGGGTTTCCACCGAGAAATTAAAGACATGTTACTCATGGGAGAGTATACCTATCCCGACATTATGACAATATTAAAGGTATTAATGCCTGCTGGCATTTATGAAAAACTCAAGGAAAAAGAGTGGGAGGTGGGAGACCAAAAGATAGATTGGACAGCATTAGAAAATGAAGAAAAGGCCCGAGGTCCAGGTTCAGGGCTTGGGGACAAAACTAAAGCACTACCAGGTCTACTAGTACAGGTACTGCCACGTTTATTAACCACGAAAAAGGAAGACTGGGGTGCAATTTCAGCCTGTAAACAAAAGCAAGATGAAGACACTAGTGATTTCTATGCCCGATTCGAAAAATGTTTTGGTATAAATAGTGGTATAAAAGCAAGTAGCGAGTCCTACCCACATCTGTTTGTGACAAAATTAGTTGAAAATTCCTTGCCCCAAGTGAAGAATAGAGTATTAAAATTCGAGAGTACCTGGCAAGGTAACACTCCATCACAAATGTTACAAATGTTACAGTATCATCACAATAGAATTAGAGAGGAACAAGATCATGAACAAAGACGCATGAAAGACACGAAAATGAAAATGCTAGTCTCCCAGACAGTTCCAGCTGAAGGACATAAAAAGGGTACGACACATTCTGGCGATTTAGCAGGACCTGTAAAAGGGACATGCAACTATTGTAAACAACTAGGTCATCATGTACACGATTGTCCAGTCCTGAAGCGTAATATCGCCACGGGTATCACAAAAGAAAGACCACGGCCACTTAGACAGGATCAGAATGAACAAGGAGCCTTGCAGCATGCACAGTCCATGCCAGCTCCACAACCGACTATACAGTTTGTGCCAGCTGCACCAGCGATGCCTGTTGCTGCCACGCAAACCACGACACGACAACTGTACCAGACCGCACAGTATGACTATCCTGATTATCAACGATATGCATGAACCAGCCTAGAGAGGGAAGTTGACTTACCCCTTATCGAGATCCCTGTAGATCAAGAAGGACCTTATGTACATAGTGAATTATTAGGCCAAGACAGAAAATTTTTACTCGATACAGGGGCAAGTCGAACAACTATAAAACGTAGTGAAGTTCCAGGGGCACCCCTCTCAGGCTCACAGAATATTTCCCTTGGTTTTTCAGGAAAACCTATTGTTAATGAAGTGTCACAACCTCTTCCACTTACGATAGGACCTTTGACCCAAACTACAGATTTATTGCTTACTAAATCATGTCCAGAAAACTTGTTAGGAATAAAGACATTGAAAGCTCTAGGAGCTATAATATGTTGTTCTCCGGAAGGAGTAAGATTGTTTTTACGTGATTTTAAAGGTCATTATGTGTCTAGAGACATGGATCCCCGATTGCAGACTTTACCTACCCATCTATGGGCACAAGGCCCTACTGATGTTGGTTGCATGAATATTACACCATATCGAGTTACACTAAAGGCAGGAGTGGTACTACCACGAATGCGACAATACAAGTTACCACCAGATGCTGTAGTGGCTTTACTACAAATCATTGACGAGCTCATTGCCCAAGGAGTGGTTGTAGAAACAGACTCCAATGTATGTAATTCACCGATAATTCCGATTCTCAAACGAACAGATCCGAAGGCCCCGCCAGTATATCGATTGGTTATAGATCTGCGCGAATTAAACAAGTGTATTGTGCCACAATTCCCTGTGGTCCCCGATATCTCATCATTACTGACAGCTATTGATTCCGAAGCAACATTCTTTACTGTAATTGATCTCAAAAATGCCTTTTTCAGCGTCCCAATAGATCCGGAAAGCCAATATTTGTTCGGATTTAGTTTAAATGGACGTAGCTTCAAATTCTCACGCGCACCTCAAGGATTTACAGAAAGCCCCAGCATCTATAGCCAAGCACTGAAACGAGAACTCGACAGTATTCACATGCCAGTTAACACTGCCTTGCTTCAATATGTCGACGATCTGCTGATCACCGCTAGAAGCGAACCCGAATGTGAGAAAGCATCACTGACAGTTTTACAATTTCTAGCCGAAAAGGGGCACAAGGTGTCCCCTTCTAAGCTGCAATTCTGTGTCCAGCGAGTTGTTTATCTTGGACACTCGCTGTCCAAGGAGGGAAGGCAGCTTACACCAGATCGCATTCAGTTAATAGCTAGCATGCCAATACCCAAGACACAAAAGGAGGTACGGGCTTTCATAGGCCTCACTTCATATTGTAGGCAGTGGATCCCTCAGTATGCATTTCTAGCAAAACCACTCATTCAGTTGACAACACAGGAGGCAGCCACATCGACTGTTCTCCCTTGGACTCAGGAACATACACAAGCTTTTGAAAGCTTAAAGAAAGCTCTATGCCAAGCACCTGTTTTAGCAACACCATGTTACAGTAAACAGTTTACACTCTTTTATTACAGAACGCGAAGGTACTGCCTTGTCAGTACTCACACAGGAACAAGCAGGAGCACACAAACCATGTGCTTATTTTTCTAGTACATTAGATCCCGTAGCTCAGGCTCTGCCTGCGTGTCTGAAATCAGTGGCAGCGACAGCTTTAGCAATCAGACAAAGCGATGCCATAGTGTTAGGACATCCATTGACAGTACAAGTACCACATGCAGTGGAGGTTCTTGTGAATCGAACGCAAACACAACATTTGACTATAGCAAGACTTACAGGGTATGAACTAACACTGTTTCAGCCACATATAGAAATCAGACGTTGTAACACATTGAATCCTGCCACACTGTTACCAGTAAACGGAACAGACCCACTAGCCCATGACTGTATTGATGTTATTACAATCACGACGAAACCCAGACAAGATTTAACCGATGTCCCATTATCAGACCCAGACCTGACGTTGTATGTAGATGGTTCATGTATGAGAACAAGTACAGGAGAGTTAGTGGCCGCTTACGCAGTCACAACAGATACTGAAATTATTGAAACAAATTGCATAAATACCTTGTCCGCTCAAGCAGCAGAGCTCGTCGCTCTGACACAAGCCTGTATTCAAGCCACAAATAAAAAAGTCAACATATACACTGATTCACGTTATGCATTCGGAGTCGTACATGACTTCGGCGTGCTGTGGCGAGAGAGAGGTTATTTAACTTCTCACGGTGCCCACATTCAGCACGGACCCCTCATTCATGCCTTATTAGATGCAATACATTTACCCATTGCAATATCGATTATGAAATGCAAAGCACATACGAAAGTTACTGATATCATTTCTCAAGGCAATGATTTAGCTGACAGAACAGCTAAACAGACTGCCCAAACTCAAACATCCGACATGACAAAGACAATAGTCCCGACGCCAACACATTGTATGACGGTTAAAGATCCTACTCTTGATGTAATTGATATACAGACACATGCTACATCAGAAGAAATAAAGAAATTGACTGAATTAGGAGGGATCCAAACGGATCAAGGATGGTTGATGAAGGAAAAGTCTGTGTGGTTCCTTCCTGATTCAATGGTCCAAGTCATTATTAACACTATCCATAGTCCAGCGCATCTAGGAGAGAAAGCTATGCTAGACAGCATTCAACATATTTGGTTCAACAAGCATTTACGAGCAGCAGCGAAACAAAAAGTTCGTACCTGTATGATCTGTTGTCAGTTCAACCCAGGAAAAAGCGTTCCCGTAGAACAGGGTGGATTTCATCCTCCTGATCATCCTTTTGAAGTCCTCCAGATGGATTATATCCAGATGGAACGATGTCGAGGATTCAAATATGTTCTCGTAGTTGTGTGTGCTCTTTCCCGTTGGACGGAGGCATACCCGGTTTCAGATTACACTGCCCCGACTACTGCCAAACAGTTGGTTCGAGAATTCTTCCCACGATACGGTTTACCACGTGTTGTTCACTCAGATAACGGCCAGCCGTTCTCATCCGAATTAATGAAACACGTTTCACTTTTGTTAGGCTATCAGTGGAAATTCCACTGTGTCCGACACCCCGAAGCAGCAGGTCTCGTAGAAAGACATAATCAGACTCTGAAAATAAGATTATCCAAAATATGCAGAGAGAAAGGTGTCGACTGGGTAGTAGCATTACCAGTTGCACTCTTTTACACAAGAATGGTAGCACACTCTCGAACAGGGCTATCCCCGTATGAAGTGATCTTCGGCAGACCACCAAATATGTGGGGGACGCCTATACCACGCAAAATAACTGATATTGACTGTAACATGCTGACAGATTATTTAGCTTCCTTGATGTCTGCACTACAATCTTGTCGTTCACAGGTAGCCGCAGCTTTTCCTGACAACACTGAGGTGAAACCCCATGATGTGGTTCCGGGAGACTTGGTCCTCGTGAGGAACTTTGATCGAAAGACTCAGCTGGAACCTAGGTGGAGGTCACCTCAGCTGGTGTTGCTCACCACAAGAACAGCCGTGAAGATCGAAGGCAGAAAAGGATGGATTCATTCAAGTCATATCAAGAAATTTCATGGACTAAAATCAGATGTGAATACCACACCTTGTGTGTCTTCACCCATTGACTCAAAACTTCCTTTTGTGGAAAAAAGTGATTCCGAACTTTATAAATTAAAGCTCAGTCCCAATCAGTCGAGCAATTTGATTGTTTAAGTCCTCACCAAGGTGAAGCGGTTGAATTGTCTCTGACATGTATCCCTTGGACCTGAATAGAGAAAGCACCCGAAAAATGTTGAAACGACAGGCGTACTGTAAATCACTGCGTAGTCATTGCATAGTAACGTTATTAATTTTGTTTTTCTCAAGTCTTTTAATAATTACTGCAAGTACATTATTGCACATATATTATCCTATTTCTAGACATGTTTACAATGTTACTGCTGAACATTCTTTTAGTGAATTACCTCCGCTTGAATTGTCATACAGATTTGCGCTGCGCAATAACACTTTTATTAGTATGTTACATCATTCCCATCAGGTTAGCAATGCTACAAATTGTTGGATATGTGGCCGACTCCCTCCCTATCAGAACTATAAAGGAATTCTACCTCTTTTTCCATACCCGTTCACACACAACGGCTCCTGTGGAGCATGGTTTAGTTTAATTAATTCTCTAGATTCGAATTCTGCAATTTATCAAGACAACTGGGTATGGGGAAATTTGAATTTAGTTTTACTTAAGGTCTGCTATCCTAACAAGGAGGGATTTAAAAAAAAAACAGGAACTGATCTAGAAAATGAAGTATATGGATTAGGTAATTTTACGCTTAATCTTATGATCCTAAATGTCGAATCCGAAGCTACTCCAATTTTGCCCGCTATGTCAATATTTCCAATAAAAGGTGAATTATGTGTAAGAAAGAATGGTTCCATACATATGGGCCATAGTAGATGCACCACTGTAGTAGAATTTAGTGATCAAGGCAAGTCTACATTTCGAGCTTCCCGCCATTCCTATTTTATATGTGGTCAGACGGCATATGTACGTTTGCCTCTAGATTGGGATGGTACCTGCTACATTGGATTCCTTTTGCCACCTGTTTTTCTAGCTCCTCCTGATTATCACAGAAATACTCATTTAGTACACAATAGAGAAAGGAGAGATCTCCCAATAGTCGATTACACTGAAACGGCATGGGAAAAATACACAGATTTCAATAAAGGTCTCTTTCCCTATATAGGTACCGTTACTAATAGTAAGCTGATACGTAGATTAACTAGAACCCTTGAAGCAGTAGTGAACGAAACTATTTCCGCCATAGGCAATTTAACCGAAGAACAGTCTGCTATGCGGATTGTTGTGCTTCAAAATCGTCTTGTCCTAGACGTCATCCTGGCCGATAGGGGCGGAGCTTGTAGGGTCATCGGATCAAGCTGTTGCATTTTCATACCAGAAAATTCACCATCTGTATATAAAGCCATAACTCGCCTTCATAAGATTGTAAGCCAGATACACCAGAATCCAGGCACCTGGACTTGGTCCGGTTGGTTTTGGAGCGTGTTATCAGCCTGGGGATGGAGAGTCCTATCCTTCCTAGGTATTGGCCTTCTCATACTATTCAGTTGCTGCTTATGCCTGCAATGTGGACCAGCGATTTGTGGTCTGTGTGCCACATCGTGCATTCCACATCAAGATTTTCATTCAAAATCCCGGAAGAAGAAAGAAGAACAAATGATGCTATATGAACAGATCAATGGATTAATGAAGATCGATATCTCTTGACGGGCAAGTAGGGGACAAGGAGGGAATGTGGAAATATGGATTTTTCTGGTCAGTTATGTCCCCTATCTTGGACCCCAACGGTTCTATGTGCATGTTACAAGTACATGTATGTTCCCTCCAGTTCCAGTTATGAAGACGCAAATATATGTGCGTCCACCGTTAACATGTCCTCTGTCAGATCCGCCATGAATAGGCCGGATATTCCATTCCTAAGTACGAAAGGCCACCGCCTTTATATGGTTCACTTATGCCATTTTACAGTCCAGGCAAGTAGGCCCTGATTCTGTCATCAAGCTTTTCTTGCTTTCTGTCTCTGAAGCTCCAGTCCGAGCCTGCATCTGTGACCATGAACTTTGTCTCATTCCCTGCGCGGCTCATGAAGCCTGACATCAGCTTGCTGCCTGCCAAGAACTGTATTTCACCTTCGAAAATTATCTGCTCCGCTCCCTGCCCAATGCATTCCTGTCTAGTAGTTTAAGTAAACATTCTTCCAGCTACCAAGCAAAGGCCCGACTTCTCTGTCTTCATGCAAGTAATTCATAGCCCTGTTACTATGGAAGATTCCGCCCTCGCATCTAGTGTAGACACTTAGACGCTTGTACACGCACTAACAGTCAGTATAGTCAGTATAGAATAAGATTCTACTCTAAGAGACCTCTCTTTTGGATAACTTAGTTCTTTAAACATAGGATGTTAGATATGATTTGGGATTAGGTTGACTTGACCCTCCAGACTTCTGTCGCCACATGTAGAGCTAAATGTCAAGTCCCCTTCACCCCCTAGTTGCACGTCAATTACACATCATGCTGCTGCGCGCGCATATCTGCCAAGTATTTCTGCTGACATTGCGAAATTCTTTCATGTAACCACCCTCTTATGACATCACATTTGATGACGTTCTTTCATCACTCCCAGTTACGCCTATTTTTGCTACGTATGAATATATTATCATCACTATCAATTGTTACGCCTCTTGTATTTGTCTCACTGTAATGCCTATTGTATAAAAGTAATTGATTGTTAATAATGTATGTACTTCACTTCCTGAACCTTCGTGGTGATGGAACCTGGAGCAACCGATTATAATCGACCATTGGAATAAAGCCCATTCCGAACCTCTAATACCACGGATTCTGCCTCTTATTTACTGAGCTATTTTATTATGTTTCTGTATCAAATTAAGTCCCGGTAATTAAATTATTTACCACAGTAGTAACGTCATTCGTCGCGCGATCACGTCTTTCTTCTCGCGATCATGCACCGCGAGACAAGTGAAAACAAGATGGCCGCGCCCGCGAGCAACCGCATGGGTAAGTTGGCGAGCCGCGACCACGCAGAAAATACCGCGAACGGGCGGGTAAAAAACGTCCACATCTTCGCGATATTTCCGTGCGTTTGCGGAGATTTTTAACATTTTCGCAATAATTTGCGAACGTGAATTTCACAAATTCCGCTCACCCCTAGTGATATACTTATTTATTTATTTATTATTGGAAGAGATATATATATAGCGCGAGTATCAGAGTGCTTTACAATTGTTAGAGAGGATATAGTTATGCAATGAAACATGTAAAGAAGTTAGTATAATTAGAGCATTACAAGATACAGCAACACCCCAATAAAAGGGTGGTGACCTTTCAGTGTTCTGACCAATAGATTAAACAAGACAATACCATAATAAGTAGGTAGTAAAATTGGTGTCATAATCCCGGAACAGTAGAGTCTGAGACAACAGCCTGAGTGTTCGGAGAATTTGGATGAGGCAAGACAAAAACATAAAAGCAAGCAGTGATCATTATATCATAATCTAGGACAGTAAAGGATTCATCAGGCAGATATAGGGCCGTATGTAGGTAAAACCCAAATTGCGAATTTCTTAATAGCGATTATTACCAAATCGCTATTAAGAACTCGCAAAAAGCGATGTAGAAAAAAAAAAACGTGAAAAGTTAGCGATTCGGTAATTATCGCAAAAGAAATACCGAATCCGCATTACCGAATCGGTATTTGCAAAATCGCAATTTAAAAAAATCGCTAATTAGCGAATCCGCTAATCAGGTGCAGCCTGATGACCTCACAACCAGGTAGTGGCCTGACACATACTGTTTCACTGAGCCTGAAGCTGTGGGAGAGGCAGGTAGCAGGAGCACAGACCCAGGAGCTGCACAGTAATCCCCAAACAGACTCCAAAAACAAGCATGGACACACAGGAGAAGGGAAAGGAGCAGGCAGAGGGAAAGAGGAAACACAAATTCTCTGAGAAGGAGTTGGAAGTCCTAATTGAGGAGGTGGTAAAGGATCACAACCAGTTGTTTGGCAAGCACTCTTTGCATGTTCCGGAATCGCAGAAACTGAAGATATGGCTCGTAATACAGGCAAAAATTAATGCCATTGGTGTCACCCAGCGCTCCACTGACGAACTCAAGAAGCGCTGGTATGACCTCCGCAAACGTGCAAAGGAGAGGGTGGCTGACAGGCTCAAGCAAGCCAATCAGACAGGTGGCGGAACACCCCTGGAGGAAATGGTGGAGTCCACCCTTCAGCCAGAGAGCATCATTGGCATCGGAGACGCGGACAGCTCAGCCCGAGGAAACAACTGACAAGGTAAGAAGCATGCACAGCATGCTGAGCCCCCTCCCCCCCCCAATCCCCGATCCCCATTAAGCAAGTATGAATCCCACTCCAGTCCATGATTTGCTAACAACCAGCAATGCATCTTGGGAGATGTATCCACAGGCGAACCTGCGCCCCAGACTGCTGAGAGGGAGACAGAAGAGGCACCTAGGGAACACAACACTCAGGATGATGAGGCCCCCACCACCACCACCGCCACCACCAACACCACCGAGACGCAGGAGGCATACAGTGGGTAGTCTTCAGGAGATGGAAGGTTCAGAGGAGGAGAGCACGGGAGCCCCACTGACCATGCAGGAAGAGGCAGGACAGACTCCAGAGACACAGTCACCCATGGAGCGTTGCCACACAAGTGCCCGACGACGCAAACCAAGGGCACACAGTCCAGATGCACAGGGAGGAGATTCCAGTGTATTTGCAGGTCTGGAGGGAAACATGTTGAAGGTGCAGCGGCTGCAAGGTAAAACAATGCGGTCAATGCAACGCCAGATGGTGTACATGAACAGACATATGAGGGACATGAAGGAGGGCATAAATTCTCTAAATGCCACCGTTGCAGAGGGCATGCGGGACATGGCCGATGCTGTAAGGCTGTTGTGCAGCAAAATGGACATGCAGCGTGGGGCAAGGTGCAGGGAGAAACAGCGCATGGAAGGGTACACAAAGGCGGTGAGCCGGCTATGCAATGCCACCTCTGTCCTCAGCAGACGCTCAGTGGCCATGCAGTTGGAGATGGCCCACTGCAGCCGTGATGTGGCCAGGGGGTTGGTTACTGTCACCACTGCGTTGGAAGAGCTCCAGACAACACACATCGCTGCCACAGGGTCTGGGGATGGTGGTGAAAGTGAGGAGGTAACAAGCCGCAGCAGCATCACGCCACCAATAGCGGAGTCCAGGAGGCACAGTGTAAGGCACGGTCCAGCCGCAGGACAGTCCTCCAGGGAGGGCAGTGTGCAGAGTGAGCGGAGCAGTGTTGTGCGTGGGTGCAGGAAATGAAGCCATGCTTCAGCTGACATTGGGAGATGGGTGAGGTAACCCATGTAACCAAATATCTGAAAGAAACACGTTAGTTAGATTCCTCACCTTAGAATATCCCCAGGCGTCAGACTGGATCCGGAAGATTTTTCGTCAGCAATACCCCTTGCGCGTCGCTAGGCGTCGTGCGCCGTAATGACGTCGTCGGAGTACTTAGACGCCGCCCTCACGCGCTGACGTCAGTTCTTCTTTTTTCCGCGCCAGTAAGCGACGATCCGGGAGAGCTACCCCTTTTTAGTCTTTTTTGACTAAATATTTTGATCCCTTTTGATCTTTGTCAATCGACATCTGGTGCTGGTAGGATGCCTGGGTTCAAGGCTTGCGACGATTGCCACCGACTGATGTCGGTGACCGATCACCACCGCCGGTGCCTCTACTGTTTGGGCCTCGACCACGACGTGGACTCGTGCTCCGACTGCAAGGCCCTGACCTCGAAAGCTAGGCAGGAGCGGTCCCGTAAGCTTCTCGAGCTCCGACACTCGGCTCCGCGCCCTTCTCGATCCCGGTCCAGGAGGAGGTCCAAGGATCGGTCGCGGAGCCGCGACAGACGTCATCGCTCGTCTAGCTCGCAGTCTTCGGGTAGGTCCAAGCGATCTAAGAAGTCCAAGAGGCGACACCGCTCTTCGGACTCCCCTCGCCGGTCGCGCGACTCGGCCGAGGGTCAGGGTGGTTCCACCCCCGCGGCTCCGCAGGAGCCGCAGGCGCCGTGCACGTCCCCATACCCGCCGGTCCCTGGGACTGACGCGACGCCGGCGGAGATCGGTGCCTTCCTCTCAGCCATGAGGAAACTACCTCCGCCGTCGACGCCCGCCGGCGCGCCTTCGGGCCCCGCGGACTCGACTGGGCGGCCTTGCGCGCCGGCGCCGTTGGAGGATCTGGCCCCGACGCCGCAGGTCCCCGAGGCCTGGGCCCCCGTCGACGCCGGTCGACCTCGTCACGCCTCCTCCGCCGGCGCAGACTCCGGTTCCACCCCCGATGCCGACTCCGGTCGACGTCGTTCCCCGGTTCAGCCCCTGTCCGGACCCGACGCCGATGCGGCGCCCACCGACGCCGCATCCGACGCCGCTCGAGACTCACTATGTCTATCGTCCGGCTCCGATCATTCCACCTGTTTACCAGGAATCGGATGACGGGGGCGACTGGGAGGGGTCCGATGACCCTATGGCCGTTCAGGCTCAACTGTCACAGGACTGGGCAGATGAACTGGGGGAGGCCAGTGGTCTGGATACCTCACCGGACACTGGATTCATCTCTCCTCCGACTGTGGCTTCGGAGGAGGGTGCTGCTTTTTCCGTGGTGCTGCGCAAGGCGGCCGCGGCCCTCGGGCTTGAGCTGCCTGCCGTGGCTGTGAGGACTAACATCCTCACTGAGGTGCTTCAGTCTGCAGCAAGCTCCACTGAGCCTCTGCTGCCATTCAATGAGGCCCTCACTGACGTTCTCCAGGGCACCTGGTCCATGCCCTCCACAGTTCCTCCTGTGGATAGAAACGTCGCCAGGCGCCACCGCCCTGCTCCGGGCGACCCCAGTTTTCTGTCGCAACACCCCACCCCGAGAGCCTGGTTATCCAGGCCTCTACCTCCCACACCTCCTTCCCGTCCGCTCCTCCGGACCGGGATTCCAAGAGACTGGAATAGTTTGGCAAGAAGCTGTTCTCCTCCCTCAGTTTAGGCCTGCGGTCTTTAAACACCGCCTGTCTCTTGGACCGTTTCTCCCACTCTCTGTGGGATACGGTGGAGGACGTGCTGCCCCTATGCCCGGAGGAGGCCCGGACACGACTTTCCCAGGCTCTGGCCGATGGGAGGGATGCAGCGCGCCATGCAATCCGGTGTGGACTTGACACCACGGACTCGCTGGGTAGGGCGATTTCCACCACGGTGGCGCTTCGGCGTCACGCCTGGCTGCGGTCCACGTCCTTTTCGGGGGATGTCCAGAGCACTCTCATGGACATGCCCTTTGATGGCGCTCGCCTTTTTGGTGAGAAAGCGGACAGTGCGCTGGCTCGCTTTAAGGACTCCCGGGCTACGGCCACGTCCTTGGGCCTTTCGGCCCCGCGGCCGCAAGCTTCCGCTTTTCGCCCCTTTCGTGGCCAAGGAAGGGGCGCCTCCTCACGTCCGCAGAGCCACCGGCCGCAGACCCAACCTGCATGCGGTCGCGGACGTGGTTTCCACCGAGGCGGTTCTGGAGGACGACGCGGTCAGTCCACATCCACCCCGGCAGCATCCGCCTCAAAGCCTTCCTAGTCCGAGCTTTCAGGGCCATTCATCGCCAGTGGGAGGCAGAGTTCGCCATCACCTGCTCCACTGGCGTACCATCACTTCGGACAGGTGGGTGCTGCAAATCGTCCGAAGGGGCTACTCCCTCCCCTTCGAGACGACCCCTCCAGCCATGCCACCGCAGCACCACCGTATCTTGGAGGATCATTTGATTCTTCTGCGAGGGGAAGTTTCGGCCCTCTTGGCCAAAGAGGCCGTCGAGCGCGTTCCGAGCCCAGAAGTAGGTCGTGGTAGTTATTCCCACTACTTTCTGGTTCCCAAGAAGGGCAAAGGGGGCCTACGCCCTATCTTGGACCTCAGGAACGTCAATGCCTTCCTCCGGAAGGAACGGTTCAAAATGTTGACTTTGGCTCAGGTTCTAGCTGCCCTCGACCCTGGAGACTGGATGGTAGCGTTGGACTTTCAGGACGCATATTTCCACATCCCCGTCCTGCCGGCCCACCGGCGTTACCTGCGGTTCACGGTGGGCCAGGAGCACTTTCAGTTCACCGTGCTCCCCTTCGGCCTCACCAGTGCCCCTCGGGTGTTCACGAAAGTGATGGCGGTGGTCGCAGCTCATCTGCGCAGATCAGGGGTTCCAGTCTTCCCCTATCTCGACGACTGGTTGTTGAAGGCGGGCTCGCCCCAGGCAGTCGTCTCCCACCTCCAGACTACGGCGGATCTCCTGCATTTGCTGGGGTTTTCCATCAACGTGCCGAAGTCACACCTGAGTCCCTCTCAGAAGCTCCTCTTCATCGGAGCAGTTCTCGATTCGGCGCAGTTCCGAGTCTATCCGCCGGAACAACGGGTCTGGGATATTCAGGCCCTGATTCCCATCTTTCGGCCTCTATCCTGGGTTTCGGTCAGGCTAGTGTTGCGGCTTCTGGGGCTGATGGCCTCCTGCATGCTACTAGTGCATCACGCCAGGCGGCGCATGCAGGCTCTGCAGTGGGACCTGAAGTTTCAGTGGGCCCAGCATCACGGCAACCTGTCCGACCATGTCTTGATCTCGGAGGGCACTGCACAGCAGTTGCAGTGGTGGCTCACGGACCGCGATTGGGTCATGGGCAAGAGCCTCTCCCTTCCCCAACCGGAGCATGTCGTAGTGATGGATGCGTACCTCCTGGGATGGGGTGGCCATATGGGAGAGGCGGAGATCAGAGGCCTCTGGTCTCCGGCGGAGTCTCGCCTCCACATCAACCTGTTAGAGTTGAGAGCGATCCGACTTGCACTAAAAGCCTTCCTTCCCTCTGTCAGGGGAAGTGTCGTGCAGGTGTTCACGGACAACACCACCGCCATGTGGTATTGCAACAAACAGGGCGGGGTGGGGTCGTGGACTCTTTGTCAGGAGGCTCTGCGCCTCTGGACGTGGCTGGAACACCAGGGCGTCACCCTAGTGGTTCAACATCTGGCGGGCTCTCTGAACGCCAGAGCAGACGAACTCAGCCGCCGGTGCATGATGGATCACGAATGGCGTCTGAACTCCGAATTGGCGCAAGGTCTCTTTCAGCAGTGGGGAGAGCCTTGGTTAGATCTATTCGCCACCGAAGAGAACGCGCAATGTCAGCAGTTCTGCGCGTTGGAATTTCCAAGGCGGCACTCGCTCGGCGACGCTTTTCGTCACAAGTGGAGTTGCGGTCTGTTGTACGCCTTTCCGCCTATACCACTTCTGCCCAAGGTGCTGAAGAAGATCAGGCACGACCGGGCCCAAGTCATCTTGGTGGCTCCGGATTGGGCACGAAGGTACTGGTATCCCGAGCTACTCAGTATGTTGACCGATCCTCCGATACGTCTGCCCCTTCGGGAGGATCTTCTGTCGCAGCAGCAGGAGACGGTCCTCCACCCGAACCTGTCCAGCCTCCACCTCCATGCGTGGAGATCGAGCGGCGGCAGTTGATGCCATTTGACTTTCCTCCTGAAGTCTGTGATATCATTCTGGCAGCCAGGCGTCCCTCCACAAAGACGGTATACGCCTGCCGGTGGAACAAATTTGTGGCATGGTGCACAGCAAAGGCTGTGGAATCCCCTTTCCGCCCCTCTTTCTGAGGTTCTCCTCTTTCTTCTTTCTTTGGCCCGGCAGGGCTCTGTCCTGGGCACCTTGAAAGGTTATCTTGCTGCCCTCTCTGCCTTCTTACGGCTTCCTGATCAGCCTTCTCTTTTCAAGTCCCCTGTGGTTCAACGCTTTTTTAAAGGCATTACTCATACGTTCCCTCCTGTTCCTTTCGTAATGCCTCAGTGGGATTTGAATCTTGTTCTCACATTTCTGATGTGCGCTCCCTTTGAGCCTCTTCACAATTGCCCTCTTCGTCTTCTGACGCTTAAGACTGCTTTCCTGGTAGCCATCACCTCGGCTAGACGGGTGAGTGAGCTCCAGGCTCTATCGTCCAAGCCTCCTTTTCTATCTGTTCATCCGGACAAGGTTGTCCTTCGGCCTCGTCCTTCCTTTCTACCGAAAGTGGTGACTCCCTTTCATCTTGGGCAATCTGTCACCTTGCCCACCTTCTTTCCGCCTCCGCATCCTTCCAAAGAGGAAGAGAGACTCCACCGTCTGGACCCAAAACGTGCACTCTCCTTTTATTTGGACCGCACAAAACAGTTCCGGGTGGACGACCAACTTTTCGTTGGATACGTGGGTGCTAAGAAGGGAAAAGCTGTGCACAAACGGACCATCTCCCGGTGGGTCGTTTTGTGCATCAAAATCTGTTACTCCTTGGCGAAAAAGGACCCTCCTGTTGGGCTGCGCGCCCATTCTACTCGGGCTACAGCGGCTTCTACTGCTTTGGGACGGGGAGTCCCTTTGCAGGACATCTGTCAGGCGGCTACGTGGGCTTCGCTACACACGTTTGCCAGGCATTATTGCCTAGACAGCCAAGTCCGGAGGGATGGCTTCTTTGGCCGTTCTGTCCTCCAGGACTTTCTGGTGTGATCTTGGTTCGCAGACCCACCACCGGGGTTGGTATTGCTTGGGTATCTATTCTAAGGTGAGGAATCTAACTAACGTGTTTCTTTCAGATGAACAAGTTACTTACCTTCGGTAACGATGTATCTGTAAGAAACATTAGTTAGTTAGATTCCTCACCGACCCACCCATCCTCCCCGTTCTGCGAACTGACATCTGGGGTTAAGGTTGTCCTTTTCAGGCCCCTAGACTTTTTTGGCACCAGTGTCGGTCTCTTGCATGGCTCTGCGTTCCTGGCGCGGAAAGCTATGTACAAGAACTGACGTCAGCGCGCGAGGGCGGCGTCTAAGTACTCCGACGACGTCATTACGGCGCACGACGCCAACGACGGACGCGGAGCCGCAGACGACGCCTAGCGACGCGCAAGGGGTATTGCTGACGAAAAATCTTCCGGATCCAGTCTGACGCCTGGGGATATTCTAAGGTGAGGAATCTAACTAACTAATGTTTCTTACAGATACATCGTTACCGAAGGTAAGTAACTTGTTCTATAAGGGATGACAATGAGCATGCAGTGTATCAATGCCATGCTGGGATTGTTGAGGCACTGAGGGGCCCATATGGTGCGGCGGTGTGCATTCCTGTTGCCTGACATAAGGTCAATAAAACACAGTTACACAATTGCAATTACTCGCTTTGTCTCATTACTTACTCAGAAATAGTTGCGTGTGATCTCAGCCCGTCTGTCTCCCATCTGGCGCTGCTGCGACACCTGCTTGGCGGTGCAGTGGCTGTGGACATTCCTTATCATCATCCTCTGATTCACTGAGTTCCACTGGTGTTCCCTTCTTTGTGGCCAGGTTAAGTAGCATGGCACATGTTGCTATTATCTTGCAGCAGATCAGAGGGCGGTACGGCCGTGCACCTCCACTTTTGTGGAAACAGCAGAACCTGCTTTTCAGGAGTCCAAATGGACGCTCCGCCACATTCCACGTTGATTTATGCGCCACATTAAA
Organism: Triturus cristatus; assembly: GCF_964204655.1. Taxonomy (NCBI): domain Eukaryota; kingdom Metazoa; phylum Chordata; class Amphibia; order Caudata; family Salamandridae; genus Triturus; species Triturus cristatus. Next base: position 1,088,040,823 of record NC_140582.1, on the reverse strand, counting down.
TCTCCTCTCACTTGGGGTAGATGGGTTGAGATATGGAGTCAGGATAAATGACCGCACCGCATATGCGCTATCACCTAAGTGGTAAAAGAAAACACATCATTCACAGTCAGCAACAGATACATTCACGGTATACATCAGGGTGTGTCACATTGATTTACCTAGCAGGTATCCTTTTCCAAATTCACCCCCAGCAAGACGTGTATAGATCCCACTGTTCCTGAAGATGTAGGAGTCATGCATGCTCCCTGGAAATTTTGCAACAATATCGGTGATGATGTGAGACGCATCAAAAATGACCTGTACGTTGATTGAATATTTTGATTTGCGGTTTCGATATATGTACTCAGTAGCAGAGGGGGGGGCAGATTGGAATATGTGTCCCATTGATGCACCCTATGACATGTGGGAACTGGTCCTTCTGATAAAAATCCGTCTTTGTCTTATGCAGTTCCGTCTGTGTGCTGGGGAACCGGTAGTAGTGGTGCATTCTTTGAATCATGGCATCCAGGAATGTGTTGAAGAAGCGTGACAGGCAATTCTGTGAGACACCCCCAGCCACAGCTATGACCCCCTGGTAGCTACCTGATGCATGTAGGTGCAGGCAACAAAGGACCTGTACATGTGGTGGTCCAGGATTGGGTGCAGGTCATGTATCAGGTCTAGGATGGTGTTGGGGTGAAGCCTGTACTGCTCATGGATTTCTGCCTCTCTGAGTTGGAATAGTGTGATGCGCAATCTGTATACGCGTTCCTGTTGTCTCCAGATCCTCAGTGCTGCTGCTTGCATCTGCATCCGCCATGCAATGACATAGAGGGCCGCCATTGTGTTCACACAGATGCATTCTGGGGCTGTTTATATGCAGTGCACCTGGTTACCACCTGCTTTGAGTCAGTGTTAATTTGCTACTCCCTATTTGCGATTTTTTGTAAATTTGTTTGCGACTTTATATTGCGATTCCTTATTTAGCGACTCGCAAAATAGTGAGTCGGTGTGGCATATTCGCTAAATAAGGAATCGCTAACTGTTTTCTTTTATTTTTAGCGAATCTTTATTTAGCGATTCGGTTTTCCTGTCTCTACATTTCACATGGGTTATTTGCGATCGCAAACGTGGAAATTCTGCAAATTTCTGCGTTTGCGATCGCTATTTGTCTACCTACATCAGGCCCATAGTTTGGGTAGACCTCGACAGCATGTTGCCAATTGGGCTATTGGCACCCAAACACCTTAATGGGCCCAGCACAGGTAGACAAACAGACGGACTATGCCTACTTGCTGAATGTCTTTAGATCACACGCTCACTGAGCTTAGAATGCAGGCAATAACAGTAGCTAGATAAATCTAAGCCTTGTGATTGGCTAAGCCATTGTCTGCATTCCATAGAAGGTTCGAATATTGCTTAGTATCTGTTAATGGCTCAGGTAGGTCATGCACGTTTTAGACATTGCAGCAGGCGCCACTGTTAACTACCTTTACCTATTTTACCATTGATTTTAATACTATTTCTGATTCCAGGTCTTTTGGCTCTGTAAACGTGTACAAACTCTTTTCTTTATAAGTAGGCATCCTGTTGTCGCTACCTCTTTTTATCTTACAAGCGTACATCACATCCATTTGGGGACGGGGGAGTCTTGGACTGTTGGCTTTTGAGCCACAAGCAGCTTCTTTGGATCTAGAACTAGCAGGTAGCAGGAAGACGTAATTGTAGCAGGCAGTGGTAGGTTTCCCTGCTCGTAGAGGTTGTGTAGAAAGGGTGATTTAAGTCACTTTGACTTTATAGGCTTGGTCATGCATAGCTCATAAATTACTAGAACGGATACACCTCTGCCTTTGTTGTATTCAAGATGAATCCGTAGCAAATAAGCTGTCCAACATTGTGGGATACGATCTTTCTAGTGGACATTATCATGCCTGTACCATTTTCCCCCCCAAAGGCAGCTTTACGTGGATAAGGCTTGGCCAACTATGATGCTGAGCATCGTGTCTTGGGAACAGTGGCTGCAATGGGCCCAAATGTTTCTGTAGCATCTGCCAACGCCTAATCTCTAGATGCTTGTGATCACCTGGTATGATGCCAAAGACGATTTAATTAAGGCTTCTTGTCTCTTTGCTCCGTGGAGGCTTACGTGTGCATTTTCCCTAGCTACCTGTCCCATCACTAGGTATCCCTCCCTGCTGTTGGAGACAAGAGGACCCATGAGACTCTCTGTAGACACTCCAGCTGTCTGTTTTGCTGAGATATGATCACATTGGGGACACATGACACTGCTGAGACACTTTGAAGCCTATACTGAGCTCCTGATTTTCCTTCCAACAGCGGGACTGAGGAGTTACAACAATAGTCAGTTTCCAAGCATACGGGGGAGTCAGTCTGTGCTACAAATGAATAAGTTGTCTAGTTGAGGGTTAATGTCTATCTCATATTAATGTAAAAAGATCTGATGATAGTCTAGTAATATTTTTTGAAGAAGGACAAGATATACAAGGAGGCATAATTAGGCGGTGCTTGTTGCGTGTCCTGTTATTGCATCAGGTGAGACCGAATGCTCATCCCCTCGTGTGATTACAGTGAGATCATTATTATCTGAGCTTAATAGGAGAATGAACCTCAGTGGTCCTCAACTCTTGGCATATTCATTACAAGACCTTGATTGGTGGTAATTATAAGGCAGTAGTTATTAAATGTGAATTTACTGTATTCTCTTTAAACTTTTTTAGGTTTCTTCTGTCAAAACCTTAGCCATGTAGTTAATTGTTAGGGTTTGCCTGCCTGTCGGACAATGTTAGGCTTTAAGTAAGCAACCTCAGGGGTAGCAAAAAGAACTGTAATAATTAATTCTCTGATAGGTTTTTTTGGCAACTGAATTTTATTATTCTTTCCTGGCACATATACATATTTTATGAATTCTTTAAAAAATCTGTTGGCTATCCGCAGATTGTGCTTCAGGGCCTCTAAGTACAGACTTGTCTTGTACCGTTCTTTGCAGTTCGAGGTTACTGGTCAGTATCTGCTAGGGTTACTCTCTTTAACCAGTGGTGTCAATTCTATTCTGGGAGATAGTGGACAACCTACTTATAGAATCATCTCCTGAACAGGGGGGCGACACAGTAGAATGCTGTATATTGGGCCTAGGCAAGAAGCGCAAAACACACGGCACACAAACTAGATTCGCCAATCTGGCACTAATATTGGCAAGACGCTCCATCACAATGAAATGGAAGTCAGCAAAACCTCCATCGGCAATGGCGTGGCATGACTAAGTAGTTCACTGGGGCAGGGATGAAAGTATGGCAATTAGGAGAGAGGAGAACAGAGGCCTGCGTGAGAACCCTTTGGTCACTCAGGTCATGTATGACTCTCAGACAGTTGGTATCTGCATTGTTTTATTAAAGTAAAGTAGCAGAGTTCAAGTGAGTACGATACGGAATAAGGGGATGGGGAAAGGAAAAAGAGTACTCTCAGCTGGGTCTTTAACAGTGTCTTTAGCAGGGTCAGTTTCCTCACTGGGCCCTTCCAGGAGAACTCCTTTCTCTCGGGCTCCTGGTTCCCGGGCTCCTGGTTCTTGGCCGTCCCAGAAGAAGAGGAGCGGTGGTTTAAGTCCCTCAAAATAGACAGGGAAAAGGTCAGGTGCCTGTATGGCTAGCGTAATCTAAGGGTCAGCCGTCGCCTTCACCCACGGTGCTTTCACTTCAGTGTTGCAGACTCTTTACCACGAGTAGCAATCAGTTACTTTAGTGCCTTGTTACGCCCACACCTCCGTAGTGCTCTGTGTCCATGCACATGCATAAAAAGTGCCCTCAAAACCCTAGTGGTGCCCTTTCCTCCATCTTCCTAGGGAAAAGAGGTTAAGAAACGGTACTTGCCTTAAGCCACGGCCCTCCTGGGTCATGGCTGGGGAAGTCACGCCGCCCTGCTCTCCTTCTGGCCGGTTTGATTTGAGCGTAGTGCCTCCGGGCGCTGTCCTGCTGCTCTCCGCTGACCTGCTCTCCTCGCAGCTCCTGCTCCGGTCCTCGCAGCCTCCTGTGTCCTCTGGTCTTGACTGTAGCCGTTCCTCTGTATTCTTCCTCGTTCCTGCCTCCTCGTGGTCCTCGGCGTCTTCCTCCTTTACTCCTCTCTCCCGGCTGTGTCTTTCCGCCCTTCCACACCGCGTTGCTTCCGTTGTTGAAGCTGGAACACTGACCCCCTCTTCCGGATGTCCTACTCCCGCCGCCAAGTTGGAAATCCCGCCGGCGGACACCGCGGGATTACAAACTTGATCTCACTGGAGTGGGATGCTCTCCTTGAATCCTTTGTCTCTGCGAAACCCTCCCTACACTGACTAATGTATAGTACATATACTACTAAGTAAGCAGAGTGCTCGGTAGATATGGACATTGCGTAACCCCTAAAGATCCAAGATTAACGAGGTTGTGGACTGAGCATTGACCATAATTGAGAAGCCATACGTGTCCGGGTATACATAAGATGTGATACTATAGAAGCGAGCTGGGGTAGGGAGGGAAATAGATATTTGATGTAGAGAGGTGGTATGGTATTGATTGTTCGGTCAGAATCCTATGGTTGATTGCATAATATTATACTCTTAATACAATATGTTACTGTATATGCAAGATGCTCATATTATTTGTTGGACGGTAATAGTCTGTACATTGACCTATCACTTAAAAATCAATAAAATATATATTTTTTAAAATAGTGGTGTCCTGCGGCCACAATACCGTGGCACTGACGCAGATTGACCAGGTACTTCATTTTAGCACTCAGTCTTTGAGTAGCAAGGTCAAGCAGCCAAAGCTTACCTTAGGATGTGGTGTAAGACCTCGTTTACCTTTTACTCTTTTACCTTTCAACAACGTTCTGTTGGAAAGGGTGCTGGCTGCTTGTGGTAAAACCCTTTTCTGGCCCAGCAGTTAACGGGCAGATTGATTGACGCCACAAGTCCATGCCTTCTGATTTGTAATTGATGTTGCCTCATTCTTGTCCTTATAGCATGGTTGTTCAAGACTTTTCTGCAAAAAAGAATTCAAATGCTTTGCGTACACCATAGCTGGATCGTGAGCCCAAACAATTTGACTTCAAAGGTGCAAAACTTTGCTTTGGGCCGTGAGGCTGTACACACCACCAATGCCACATGTCTTCTTGGATTGGGTGTTCACGTCCTATCAGAAATGATGAAGATGGTTATAATTAGCCCTTTAGATCATATTAAATGTCTATTTTCTGAGTTTATTAAAGATGACCTTGGTGCTGCAAAACAGATCCTGAAATGTGGACTAGACCCGGCCGACGTTATGGCCCTCTCCATTACTGCCGTTACCTTGGATAGGCAATCATGGATGCACTCCATTGAATTTTCTGGCGGCATTCAGGCTTCCTTAATAGATTGCCATTGAATGGTGAGAGAATTGAAAGAAAGCAGACTGGTCCTCGTTGTGCTTCATCAACAGTTGCACTGCTGCACCCTCACTAGGACTGAACTCCTGGGTAAAACCCACCAGCTATAGCATTGTTTTTGCTACTTTTCCAGGTGTCAACCTTCCCAGCAATTCTCTTAGTTGGTTCAAACCCCACTTCTTGTCTGAGAGAGGTGGATTTAAACCGTAGCAAGTCCAGACCCTCCATTCCTCCACTGGTTTAGCTGCCTCAAAGCTGCATTGATTTGCCTTTGCATTTTTTGGGCCACTATGAGCCAATTGCCAAGGTTTTGTGGGTGCTTCAGTTGTTCTGCAGGGTTTACGTCTTCTTTTTATTTACTTCTTCAGAACATCTTGTGTCCTTACTCTTGGAGGCGGAAGTACTGGTGTTGCTGAAAAAAGGCATGTGGAGGAGAGGGGCACAGGATTTTATTCCTTCTATTTCTTGGCCCCAAGAAGGAGAAGAGCACAGGCCCATTCTGGACTTGAGATTCAAATACTCTGTTTGTCAGGGCAAATTCAGGATGCTGTCCCTGACTCTAGTTCTTTTGACGTTGAGTGCACAGGCTTGGATTCGCTCTTGCATCTCCAGTACGCCTAATTTAATCTGCCGATTTACCTCGTTCATAAGCATTACCTCCACCTCATTGTGGGTCCAGCACTACCAGTTTGCGGGCTGCATTTGGTCTTATTTTGTTTCAACAGTTTTATTTTAGATTATTTTCTTTTTCAGTTACAGGGATGTTTTGACTTACATCATTTATCGTCAAAATCTGAAGTACGCTTTCATATTGTTTGTATTCATCTTTTGTATACATCTCTTTGTTGTTTAATTTGAATTGTTCTCTTTGAGACGATGTAGACATTTCGCATCATAAGAAGTGATGCAATATGTGGGACATAGACGCTCCCCCGCTCCCTCACCACCCACCCAGAGAGACATAAGTTCTTTTTATATGAGTTTTATATGGAGTCCAGACTCTCTCAAACGTATTCATACTGTCGTTTACGAGGACAGATCGTTTCTTCCATGGAAAGTATGTTTTATACCTTTCCTCTCCACAGATGTATTGGTATAGTGGTCTGGAGTTTCCAGATGTTCTATTACTGGCTTAGCTGATGAAGAGGAAGGGTAATACCCTTTACAGGTGTAATGTGTTTGGGTTAATATTTTCTCTTTTTGGGGGAGGTTTGTAGTAGGTGTGTGCAAATGTATGTAATTTTCTATTGTATTTGCATTTGCTATCAGCAATAAGTGGGGAACTAATTTGACTCTTGTGGTTAGTGGGTAGGTGTCATTCTTGCATGGATCCCCAAATAACATTTAAAGGATGAAGAAGGATAACACCCTTTATAGCTATAATGTATTTGGGTTAATATTTTCTCTTTTGGTGGGTGTCTAGTAGGTGTCTGCAAAATTTCTGTAATTTGCTATTGTATTTGCATAATTTCGTGAAAGTTCACGAAAACTAACGTGTAAGGCAAAATCTGGCATTTAGTGCGAAATAAACCTGTGCATTTATTTTGGGTGTGAGTAAATTTGTGTTTATAAAAAACATAGTGCCGCAAATGCAAGTTGTGCAAATGACAGCCACTTGCGCTCTGGTCATTTGCTTTGTCCCCACGCTATAAAGTTGCGGCATAACTAAGCGATATGGTGTAATGGCATAATTTCAGGAATTTTGCAAAACAAGTGCAACTCGAAATCCCCACAATCACTCCGTTTACACCATCATAATGGAAATTTCGCCCTCGTCTAGTTTCTGTGGCTTTCATTTACCTGGTATATTTTTTGCTTTCTATTGAAAGCTTGCATGCTCTTTCCACCTAATATTTCATTTAGTTCGCTCATCATGTTCCCTTGTTCCCTTTATTGAAGATTGTATGCCTTAACTCTAAAATGTGAAAAGTATTCTACCCTTTATAACATTAACAAAACATCATCTGTTGTGACCGGCCTTGCTTCCTCACTTTTAATTATTTTACTGCAGTGACCGTGTTAATCCAGTCATCATAGTCGCTGTAATGGCAGTGTCCGTGTAAGGCACCCAGTCCTTGCCCAGCCATGTTAGCCAATCAGCTTTTGTCTTGCAGTTGAGAACCCCTTGATCAGGCAATGGTTCCACACTTGTCTTGTTAAAAACTAGGCTTCTTGACATACAGTCTGTTTGAGATCTATGTTTGAGTCTTACTGATTATAGTAGAACCGATGTCTCATTCTAGCTTTGATGCAGGTGTCTGGATTGGACCTTGAATTTGCCTTTGACTTGAGGAGTTTAAGCATCCAATGCTGGTCACATCAGATGCCAGACTGCTTTCTTTTGTTGATGGCATGTCATTTTTGTCGCTTTATTTTCTCTGCTCAATCTCTGGTTTGCCATGCTCCCCGTGTATTCTTTGGCTGAACAATCTCAATCTCTTTTTATTTTTCTTCTACTTTGTTGATTCACAGATTTTCTATCCCTAAATTTAATTCTTTCAACATGTGCTGCTTTATCTGTATCAAAAGTTTAATCTAAATGGGTAACCCCTCCGATATGGGACTTTTTCCTGTCTTAAGCAGAGAGTCTTTGAAATCTTTGCTTGTCACTAGTGTTGATGCAGAGACGTCCAGGAAAATCGAGATTGTGTCTCCCCTGACATTCAGTGGTTTTTGCTTGTGAGCTGCCAATAGGATACACTCCTTTCTGTAAAGTAATGTAGTAGGTCATTATGGTGGGAGACAGATTCTGTCGCTGTTGATAAGGAGGGAACACAAATGTGATATAAACAGATGTCATTGTCAGGATATTGAAGGAGGTGTCTGAAGAGGGCTTATATATGAGCTTCCAGATCTCCATTAATAATGTCTTTATTGATGCCTCTTATTCTGATATTGTTCCTTCTGGAATGATTTTTGTTGTCATAGACTTTATTGAACAGGTCTCTCTGCTTTATTTCGAGAGTGTCTAGTTTGGCTGCTTGCTAATCCCACTCATGTGACTGTTATGACAGAATATTTTCAATGTGATCTAATCTCATCTCTGCCTTCTGAAGAGAATGACCCAGATCTCAGATTACTTTACCATACTCCTGGCATAGAAACGGTATATCTTTCTGGAAATCCTTAAGTAGCAACAATGTCTCCTTTGGTGGCCGGCACATGAAATTCTGTATTAGTGGAATCAGCATCCTTGCTAGGCTGGTGGGATTCTGCACATCTGGACTTTGAGCTTCAGCTTTTGGGGATGCAGTGTATGTTTTATGAATGCCATTTTTGTGGCCATTGTTTTCAAAGATGCCCTTTTGTGTGCAGATTTGGAGACGTATTGCAAGTCAGATTTGGAGTCGTATTGGAAGAGTTTGTTTTCTGGTCATAGCCTTGTAGACTTCACTTCTCACTTTCTTGACTCTTTAATGTCAGGCTCTAACAACTACGGATTCTATACGCTACTGTCTCTAGTCACTCCGGGTACTGTATTTCTTGAGGTGCTTCAGTCCTTTTTTTGTTTTTTTTGTTTGCATATGCGATCCTCTAACTACCAAGTCTTGCTCCCCCTTTGTTCTTTCAAATTGGCATGGTAGCTGTCTTGAATCTCGCCACCAATGTGTGTGGCTACTTTCACACTCCTTTTCATTGGTGGTTTGCTCCCACTTTCCCACTCCCAGCCTTATTACTGGTTTATTTTTTATGGGGTGTTTCTCAGCTGGCGGAGTGCTCCAACGGAGTGCTATCTGTGGCAGCAGACAATTTCAAAGTCAATATGTTTCTCTATTTGGCAGTTTGGCTGGTGTAGTCAGATTTCCCTGCACTACATTCAAAACAGCTGGGGAGCACCCTGATCATGTCTCATAGGCTGGGACTCCAGTGACCTGCAGAAGTCCTACTTTGACCTTGCTCAGACACTGACCTTCATCCAGTACTCTACTTGCATAATTGCTTTTCCTTTGCTTTGTAAGATCTCAGACATTCAGGGTATGATCCTGATGTTTCATACTCCTACTCCGATTCTAGTTTTGAAGGTTTATTAAATGCTGGGCGTAATGATCTTGTGCATCCGTCTAGTGCCATCCAGTTTGTGTAGCATGAGGTACTTCTAGTAGGGCCTCAGACAGCAGTTGCTTCAACATCACCGGTGTCTCTCCCCTTGTTTGAGGATCTTCCAATATGCACTTGCAGACCTCAATTGGTGGTTGTGTCTCTCCAACCTCACAGTGGGTTGTCTCTTCTGTCCTCCGTAATTCTAGGCCACAGTTCTTACAGAGGACTTTTTGACCTGGGCCACTCAAGAAGGGGAGATGATAGTACTAGACCAATCGGAACAAAGCATGCACATCAGAGTTCTGGAGTTGATGGCTGTTCTCCTAGCACTCAAGGTATTTTTTCCTTCCATCTCGGGTCATGTTTTTTTTTCTCCGGTTTTATATAACGTCAACTCGACCTGGAGGTATCAGAGCGCTTTACATGAGCACCAGTTGCATTGCAGATGGACACATCAATTTCTGCGCATGGGGAGATTAAGTGATTTGCCCAGAATCACAGGATGTTTGAGTGCAGGAAACCTTGCCGCAATGCAATAACGTCCCACCCACTCCCAAATACCCCTCCTCAACAATTCAGCAATAACCCAGTTAAGACCTTCCAACAATTTAACCAGTCTACCAGACCCAGTGCTGTCCTGCAAGTCCATGTCATGGACTCCGCATGTGCACATGTGTGGTGGCTGGACTGTCCTATGTAGTTTATGGTGGCAGAACCTTCTTTTTTGCTCTAGTGTCATTTGTGTCAACAGTGCCCACTCTACCCAGGTTTCAGCATTAACTTAATGTGACTACTCACGACTTTCCTTCCGGTCACATGCAGTCCATAGCAATGCCAAGCGCTCTTTATCCAGCCCCTTATTCATCAGTCTTCAGGGGTACCGTCTGTCTGGGTCTCCTGTACTAGACAAAGGGGCAAAAACTGTTTCTCCACTGGAAACCATGCCATGTCTGCCTGTAGAGCACCGTTGGCTCCCACCAGAGTACGCCCCTGGTCTGTTTCTCTTGAGTGGGTGGCCTCTTCTCCATTACACTCCTAAGCCAGCTCCTTTGTCTTCTATTCTTCCTCCGTTGTTCGCTCTATTCCTGGTTCTGCTCCCAGCCCCCCAGGCCCAAGGAATCCATCCATTCCATTGCCTCCTGGGAGAATTTATAGAAGTGGACCCTGCCTTCATGCTGTGCCTGTAGCCTTGCAGGGAAAACTAGGCTGTACTTGATGTTTTGTTCCCGCAGCTGCAGTTTGACTCTCAGAAATCCATTCTGGAGAACTTGGACCTTTCCAGTATAGTCGGGGTAAATTTTGACTGGGGCAATCCTCATATCCGGGGGAGCCATGGGTCCGGATGTGTTGCAGGATTATGTCTCTGTCCCTGTAATTAAACAGGCATGCTAATAGGGCACAAGGAGGTGTTCCTGGATGTGGGGGTGGACCCAGTGCACAATGCGCCCTCTCTATTGAAAATAATTTAGAGAATCTAACATTGGCAAGGGCTGACACAATCCATTCCTCCAAAGATTATTCTGCCATTGGCCCCTCGGCCTTCTCAGGAAAGCCTATGAACCGGAGGTTGTTCCTCCTGGACCGCCCCTCTGCGTCTTCTACTCCATCCAATTTGTTTTGGCTTGGAGAGTTGTCACCGTGTCGCGGAGCTTCTGCACATTTTTGCGGAGTGACATAACCTCTTCCTCCTTGTTCGTGACTGTCTCTGCAACCTAGCCGAGATCGAGACGTAATTGGTTGATTTCGATTGCCCTGCTGTACATCTTGGATTCCAGGGCCACTCGCGAATCTATGATAGCCTCCAGGATAACCGTCTTATCTCGCACCTGTGCACTTTGTTGTTCCGGGTCCATTATTTCTCTTTGTTTATGCTCTCCAGGGCCCGGGACAGTGTACTGTACGATCTTGTTGACCTGCGCGCCTCTCTGGGGTTTGTCTTTGACCATCTTTGATCGCCAACAGTTGTTCCTCAATGCCAGTAGCTCCTCCCTCATTAGCTAGGTGCTGTGTGTCACTATAAGATGTGATTTTATGTCTCTTTGTGGCCCTGTTGTTCCTCTCCGAATCCAGCATTCATTGCATTATAGACCATATTCTGCACTTATGTGTTCTGGTTCGCTTCAACTAGGGGAGGGGAAGAGCCCACTCATGCAGATTAATGTATACTTTGACCCCAAGTGGGATGTAAACTGCATCAAACCATCCTCCACTTCCTCATCTATACACAGGTATAGGGGAATTGACACCCACGATGTTCCGGCTGTGGGCTTGTACTCCCAGTGCTGCTCACCTCCTGGTCCTTGCGACGTGGCTCTCTCTGGGGTTCTCAGTTGTTCTAGGCCACCAGGCCGCTCCCCTTTGGACTTTGCAGGGCTCCCTCTACACCTCAGCTCTGAACAGGTATCCCCCCGTTTATAGGCCCACCCGCCAGCTGGCCCATGCAGTCCGTCTGGCCTCACTGCAGGAGGGCCGCCCCACTCTGCCATAACCCGGCCCAGGCCCTCTTCGCGCCTCCAGTCCTGGCCACTCGCGCCGGCCCCCACCAATTGAGTGGCTGCAGACGAGGTCTTGTTTCCTTCTTTTGTCTCCAATTATTACCAGCTCAAGTGTCACTTTTTCCCCGCCCTGATCTGTCGTCGGGCGCGTCGCAGTCCCGGGCCGTCCACTCAATAAATCACCCAGCCTCCGTGCGGGTGCCGCTGGCCCTAGCTGTGCAGTCCCCTGCTGGATCTGCAGCCCACAACTCCGTCGCCCAAGTCGGGGGGTGGTGTTAGATTCATGCCACCATCCCCCGGATCAGTGCCCACCGCAACACTAGTCAGGCCAGGCCGTTACCGGATCAGGCATGCCGCACTCGTCTCTCTTCTTTTGACTTTGGAGCACAAAAATGCAGGGGCTGTGTACGGCGGTCCGATAGGGAAGTTGTTGGAGGTGCAGTCATACGTCAAGCAGTTCAGGGGTCGGTTTCTGATATCGGTTCTGCCAGGATACTGCAGGAAATTTTATTTTTGTGCAGTAGCTCTGCTCAAGCACATCTACTCCTCCATCTTGTCAGGCCACGCCCCCAAAAAATGAGAGACTTGATGTGTCTGCAGCAGTTACAAGGTTAGTCTTTATGTTTTGTATTTGTCGGACTGGCCATTGTTTAAGGGGTCTCCTATCTTTTTTTTTTTGTACTTTTGTTGTGAATAAAATTGTAATTGTGTCTTTTATTTACCGATATAAAATAAGATATTCAGATTTAAGTAGCTCCAAACGTAATGAGACCTTTCCTTTTGGTATTTGTGTGGAACCAAGCATTCATTTATTGCAGTAAAATATATTTCAGGTTGTTAATACATTTCTTTTCACTTTGCATATGCAAGCTACTGTTTTTGGCTATTAACAACATCATACATTCTTTGGACCTGTTTACTAGGTGATAAAAATGTCTAAGCACTTAGATGAAGTTTTGGCCAAAATGACTCCAGAGCAGGCGAATGAACATTTCAGACTCATCAAGCGGTGGAGAGCCAAGAATCCTGTGCGTGTATCACGGCAAGGTGCATTTTTGATGTATAGTCAGAAAGAAATGGCTGAGCTCCAGACGGAGGATCAGATGGGAGAACTGATAAATGGAAGAAGTTTTGCCACTCAACAGGTATTTTTTTTTAATATGGTTAATTGTGTGACCTCTGCCAAATGTATACATCTGTCTGCACTACCACTTTGCCCTTTATGACAGGTGCAGTCTAGGATATCTCTTGCCTTTTTAAGTTTGTCCCTCTAGGTCTTGCTCTCCTAAAGGTAAAAAATGCCTTGAGTGGGGGGCATGGCCAACAACCTGGCCGGGTATCTGCGCTCTTCGTGAGCTCCGCTGGCCCCAAACTCAATCCTGACCGTAATCCTGATCCTCGACGCCCTAAACTAATGCACCAGTAGTCGGAAGACGACAGCGATCGGGGGAGGGGCACCTGCCAGGGTGTTAAGGAGCGCTTTACGCGCAGACAATGTTGCCAGATTGGGCTATTTCCCGCACAATTGGGCGACTTTTTTCCCAGTTGTGCGGGAAAAAACCATGCCTGGCGGGGGGCTACTTTTTGGGCTAGTTTTGGAAGGTTGTGCGCAATTTTGTGGCCTGGGCGGGCGCCGACCAGGAGGAGTCAGTCGCGTGAGTGCGCGGGCCAATGTGGAGATCCCCAGGGCCGTCAATCCAGTAGCGCGCGAAAACGCTACCAATGACGGCCCTGGGAATCATTTTTTGGCCAGCCCCTGCGTGCGTGCGTCACGGTGCGTGACCTCGGCCTGACGGAGCTCTTACTTTCGGCTCGGCGCCAGGACGCATCATCTCATCAATCATCAATGCCGCGCCAGAGGACAATACATTTCATGTTCAGAGAGCTCCTGCCGCTGTATGGTTCGCGGCCTGGCTGTCATCACCCTAATTCAACAGAAAAGAGCCGCGCAACACCTGAGAGGCGACATATAAAATGGCGTCTTTGAAGCCTGACCTATCCTCGAAAGCATCTGGCAAGAGACGCATTATAGGGGTGGGCCGGGATAGGCCAGCTGCTTCTTGGGCCACGAGAACACTTTGTACCAATGCTGGCGGTTGATCTGGGAGAGATTACCTGCATAGGGGTAATCTAACTTTTTTATTTCATGAATGCGATGCTTAACGCTGGGTGTATCGTTCTGTTTGATGGTAAAAACACATTGTTCTGAACTGCGTCAGCAGTGTTAGAGTCAGCAAGAACGTGTGGAGGAGGAGGAGGGAGGGGTAAAAAGAACGCCACTGTGTCCCCGACGGGTCTGTTTTTGTCCTGGAGAAAGCTTCGTAGTTAAAGGAGCCTTCTGCTGAGTCCTGTGCAGAACAAGGAGGTCCCAGGTGGCAGTCCGCCAGATGAACGGAGATCTTGGCCTCTCTGCTCCTCTGTTGATGGACTGTCTGCCATAGTGAAAGTTCCCTACATCCAGGAAGGAAGGTGCACACTGTGGTGTAGGAGGGTGCTATGGGCCCCAGTGCAAGCCAGGAAAATGGGATCCCAGACTATGGAGTCGGACTGGAGTCGGACGCACGTGGTGTCCCTGCTGCTGCCGCCCACTGTGGTCCACTGGTGGTCACCCAGGCCAGTTGCTGAGTCCGGAGTCGGACTTCGACGCCCGCCCCGACCTCATGTGAGTGAGTCAGAGGCGCAACTAGAGCCAAATTTCGGGCGGGGGGGTGGGTGGCTGTAAGAAATTTTTTTGCGGGGGGGTGCTGAGTCTTTAAGCAATAGACAGAGTGGAGATTGGGGCAGGGAATTCTTTCCGTCTCATCATTTTAGAAAAGTGCAGTTTCAATATTATATTCAATTAAGCCATGGTTGCTGCATTTTTATTTTATGAAACTAACAACCATTAACAAAGCAAATGGTTCTGGCTTGTTGTAGGTGTAACGTTACTTGTTGTGATATATATCTGGATGCAATGACAGAAGAGGCAAAATACCAGTCCGGCGACACACAATGCTAAGCACAGATTTTTAGCTTAGTTGTTTTAAGCAACACCATTAATTACATCAGATACGCCCCTTGGAGAGACCCCCAGTTTTTTCATCCCGCTTAAAGCCCTGGAAACACCATGTCACAATCACCTGTGCATCGCTGTGCATCTAGCATTACTCATGACTTCCACTTTTTCAGATTGCCTATGTGCAGGTGCATAGTGAACCCTCCCCCACCCCACCCCTTTCTTTAGGAAGACAGCAAGGGCGAAATTCTTGATGGGCCTCTTCTGTCTGCAATTCTGCAGACAAAGGCTCAGTTCATAATTAAGAGGAAAAGGTGGGCGAGTGAGTAGGTGAAGGGAGGGGTGGATGGCTGGATGGATTAGTGAAAGGGTGAATGGATGAATGGGAGGGTGAATAGATGGATAATGAGCGAAAGGATGGATGGATGGATGGATGAGTGAAAGGGTGGCTGATCGGTGAGTGAATGGGTGGATGGATGAGTGGATGGATGAGTGATAGGGTCAATGGATGGATTCATGAGTGGATGACTTGAAGTATGGGTGGATCGAAGAAAGAAAGGATGGCTAAGTGAAAGGGTCAAAGAAGAGAGAAAGGGAGGATGAATGGATGACTGAAAAGGGGACTGGGTGGTAGGATGAGTAACTGGGTGGATGGATGAGTAAGTGAAAGGATGGCTGGATGGGTGAGTGGATAAATGGCTGGATCGATGAGTAGATGGTTGGGTGGAAGAGTGGATGCATGAGTGTACAGATGGATAGGGTGAAAGGGTGGATGAATGGATGAGTGAAAGTGTGGATGGAGGGATGGATGAGTGAAATGATGGATGGAAAGATACGTACGTTTTCAAGTGGATGAATGTTTGGATATAGATGGAATTACTTATACACTATTACGCGACCACCTATGATGTGTCTGTAAAACGTACCTTTTGTCCCAAAGTTTTGTCCTGAATTTTGACCTCCCGTCCTGAATTTTTGTCCTGAATTTTGACCCTTTGTCCTGAATTTTTACACTCACCGTCCTGAATTTGCACCCATACCAGTTGGTCACCCTATTTGTAGGAAGTGATGAATATTGATAGATGCCAGGAAGTTGACGTAGGTAAAGAGTGTTTTAACACCCAAACCAAAACTGACCACATCAGTTGTTCGTAGGCCAGCCCTGGTTCGAAAACGGTCGTGCAGGGGCCACCCAACCTCGCACACACCTGCTGGCAGCACCGCGTGCGTCTGTTTACCACTGTCCTGGCATGGATCTGACACTCCGTGCTTCACCACGTTGCTGATGCCAAGGCGCACACTGACGCACACTGTTTGCCGCTCAAACTGGAGCTGATTTCGGGGGGGGGGGGGGGTGGGGGGGCTGAATCTTTAAGCAATAGGCAGAGTGGAGCTGCAGGGGCTCTTAGAAGTCGCAGTGAGAACTGGTCTTAAAAATTAATAGCATTAAGGCAGGTGCCCAGTTAACACCCTCCCACCATCTGTATATTGAATAGAATGTATATTTGTCGTTAAAATTGTTTCTGATGACAATTTGTGCATAATTGGAGACTTGCTAATTTGGGCTGGGTTTTGGGCTGGAACTGGTCTGATTTGGCTTATTTTGGGCTTATATTTGAGCGGCTTTGGGCTTGGGACGGGTCTAAAAATCTGGCAACACTGCGCGCAGATTCGAGGCTTTTCCAGTACGGCGCCCGATGCGCGCCTTCGCAAGATGGCGGCTTGCCGGGAGTGACTGGAGGTGAAGGCCGGCTCGGAGACACGCTTAACCAGCGCGATAGCAGTGAGCCCTGCAGCGAGATGATTGAAGCAGCTCTGTGCAGCGCTGAGACGTGTCCCCACCCTCCCCTACGGCGGCAGAGACGGAGGCTCGCCGCCCGCCTAGAGGGACCACAGCAGTGATGCATTGGTGCCGACACCTGCCATAAAGAGTATTAGAGAAAGTCGCCACTCACCGGTGACTGAGAGACTCCTGCGGCCGAGCGGACCCGGCCGAAGTCTGCTCCTATCAGGAAGAGACGGGTAGGAGACTCAGGGAGGGGGAGGTCAGCGCTCCACTTCTCTCACCCTTGTTGGATCCTAGCAGCCACGCAGTGGGGCAGAGGGAACAGCTCGTCCAGGGCTGGGTGCACCTGAAACCCTGTCGACGGGACATTGCCGGTAGCGGAGCTGAGTCATTGGGCCGAGGGTGGATTTGTGTTTTTCCAACGATGTTCGCCTACGTCAACGCAATATCCCCAGCAGGGCCTGAGAAGGCCAGCGAGACCCTTAAAGATAGTGTGCTAGATTGAAGGCCACCTGGTCGTCACTCTGTGCCCACCACGGTGAGGCTCGAAGTTGTTAACTACACTGGGTTGGCAGGCACTGCCCATGGAAAAGACTGTGCTGGGGGCAGAGGAGAGTGGCTGAGAGAGCAGTGGGCCTTCCTGAAGTAGTGCTTGTGTGAAGCACCAGCCCGGAACTAGCCCTGCTGGGCACCCAGTGGGCAGGTGACACACTACTGGTAAACTGTGAGAGGTGAAGGGGCACATATGAGAGAGCTCTGAGGTTAAGTCAATGGAGACACTCTTGTACCGAGGGCTCCCTGACAGTCCGGGGGGAGAGCCGCAAGGAGCCCATCCCTGGCGATAACGGTGGTTGCAGGAGTTGGGAGAGACCAACGGCTGCGGCCTGCTAACAGAGTGCCTAAGATGCCAAGGGATAAGGAACCTAAGACATCAAGACCAGGGAAGCTCGATCGCTTCACTAAAGTGCCTTCAGCGCCTGGGGGAGCAGAGGGAGGACCTGCCACCCTTCCAGACAGGGACACGTTACTACAGGCCATACATGCTTCCCGGGAACGCCTGGAAGGTAAGATGGCAGAGATAAGGACTGAGGTCACGTTCCTGCGCCAAGACCTGCAACGGGTCTCCGAAAGGGTCACAGAGGCAGAGCAGCGCATCTCGCAGTTGGAGGACTCCTCCCGATCTACACGTACGTAAGTTGCGGGACTTGTGGCGACAATGAAGGAAGTGGTTTGGAGAGTCGATGATGCCGAAAATAGAGCCCGCAGGAATAATCTGAGATTTATAGGTTTTCCAGAGAACGCGGAATGCTCTGATCCGGGACATTTTCTACAGATGTTTCTCAAGGACGCTCTCCCGGAGACACAGTTTTCGTCATGCGTTGTAATAGAGAGGGCACACAGGATGCCCAATGCTCGACCGCCACCGGGAGCTCCCCCTAGGCGGCTGATAGCCCGATTCTTGAATTTTCAGGACAGAGATGTCATACTCGGAGAGATACGAAAGAAGGGGGAGATTAAGTACGAAAACACAAGAGTGAGGGTGTTTCCAGATTATTCGTGTGATGTCCAAAAACTGAGATGCACTTCTGATCCCATTAAAGCGAAAATTAGAGCCCTCGGGATCCAGTACATGTTACTGTTCTCAGCCAAACTTAATGATGTGAGTGATCCCTCTTTGGATCGTACACTGACTCGATCCGGGTCACATAAAACTACTGCCCTGGCAAGGTTCCAGGCGGCCCTTGGGTTAACTGAACTCTGGAGGCGCCACCACCCATCAACACGTGCATACTCATATTTTTCTGGGGCTGAACTATCTCCTTGCCCCTGCTGGTGAGATTGAGCAAGTAGATGAGATGGAATATTTGGCCAGGGTATCTCGGATCACTCGCCACTCTACCTATGGGTGGGGGGGAGGGGGGGCTCAGGAGAGGTCAGGGTACTTCTTGGAGACTGAATACTTGGGCTTTGAGTGATGAAACGGTGGCCAAAGAACTTAGGGTAGAAACTGAGCTCTATTTCATAGAAAATGTGGGCTCGGTGCAGTCGGCCGTTACTCTGTGGGAGGCTTTAAAGGCGGTGCTACGTAATTGGGCCCAAAATATAATTGCCCACAAAAAAGGCGGGAAACACGTGAGATTTTGGAGATGGAGCGCAGGCTAATGGACCTCGAAAATAGTGGTTCCCCCCCATTGAGTGACCATACCCTCCGTTAAATTGATGTTACCAAAAGGGAATACCAGGCACTGGTCAATAAAAAGGCGCGGGCACATCACCTTGCGGTTCAGCATAGATTATACGAGACAGGGGATAGAGCGGGTAAGCTGTTGGCATGGTTAGGCAGGAAGGAGCAGGAGTCGAGGTGGGTTACATCTATTTGGAAACAAGGCCATACTTACATCACACCCCAAGATATTGCGGGGGCCTTTGCCTGATACTACTCAACACTCTATGCAGCACAGGCGCAAATGGGTGAAACACAAATAACCCAGTATCTTGATGAGATTGAACTCCCCTGCCTTGCACAAACCGAGAGGGATAGGCTGGAGGAAGATATTACCCTGGCAGAGGTTGTAGAGGCCATTGGTCGACAAGTCCGGAAAACCCCCGGGCCCTTACTTAAAATGTTCCAGGCTTCTAAAGAAAATGGGATGCTCTCGCCCGACCTTAGAATGGCCACAGTGGTGGTAGTACCCAAATCAGGGAAACCCCCAGATGAGTGTGGGTCTTACCGTCCCATCTCATTATTAAATATAGAAACCAAGATACTGGCTCCCATCCTCGCGATGCGTCTCCTAACTGTTATTACTTCTTTGATACACGGAGACCAATCCGGCTTTCTGCCAAAACAAGCTATACGATACAATTTGCGATGTGTGGCTAACTGGATGGATGCTGTTTAAGACCGAGAGGAGGCTCACCTGCTCCTTTCACTAGACGCCTAAAAAGCATTCGACCCCATCCATTGTCCTTTTATGAGACACACTTTGGAGAAATTCAGATTTGGCCCTGGGTTCAGGTAATGGGTGGCACTGTTATACGCGAATCCAGAAGCTCGATTTCGGGTGAACCTTGCCGATTCAAAGGGGGACTAGGCAGGGATGCCCCTTTCCCCCTTATTATTTGCCCTTTTCCCCCTTATTATTTGCCCTTATACTAGAACCCTTGGCCTGTGTCATCAGGGCCGTCCCGGGGTGGTTTAGTGGATGAAGCCCGACTGTTTGACGAAGAACACATATCGTTATATGCGGATGACATTCAATTATATGTGACAAATCCAACTGAGACACTCCCTCAAATCCTACAGATTCTTTAGGACTATGGGCGTCAGGCGGGGTATCAACTGGAATAAATCCACCCTGTACCCAGTGGGGGGGGGTTAGTGGAGCCTCAGGCCTACCCTAGCTGTTTGCGATGGTCGACTGAGCAGTAAGGCAGTATCAGAGGACAGTGTAAAGCATTTGATGTACACACTCAGTCAGCAAATGGTCTCACACACTCAAGAACTGAACTCTAGGCCAATGGTTTGTATAAAAATATATTGTTGTTTTATTTTAGAACCAACAATAGGTATTAAAATATACTTTCTCAGAATGAGATGTTTTAGTTAAATACTTTGCAATGTGCAATTGACTTTTGTAGATAATAGTTACAGTTTGTTGCTATAGGCAACACAATCTCAAACACAATAATACATTGAGCTCAATGGGAATTTTAAGTTATATGCAATTGATTACTTTCAGGATTATTTTTCTAACTCCAGGACTGGATCCTAGATTCAGCCCTGGGACAGTTCTTGGAAACAAGTGAGTAAATTCGTTTTAGTTACTGTTGTGATTTTTAAGCAATATTTTGCTATTTTAAAAGTTGACACTTAGAAACTTTTTCTGATCAAATTACCAATGTTATCCTATGGAAGGAAATTCACTTAGCAGGTAAGTGGGGTTACGATTACATTTTCTAGGTCAGTGTTGGATCCTGGATCCAGCACTAGTGTACCACCTGTAAGCAATTGAGAGACTGCGTTTAAGTTATACAGGCGATTTCTAAGGAATATTTATAAGTTTGCAAAATCGACACTTAGAAGAAATTTCACAGAAAAACAGTCAATGGTTTCCTATGGGAGAAAATTCAAGTTACGGCTAAAGTATGTTCTTGTTACTTTTGTAATCCAGTGCTGGGCTCCTAGGCTCAGTACTGGCGCATCCATCGAAAACGGGTAAGTAATTACGTTTTCACAGTTGGTACGATTTTTAAAGAATATTTGTAGTTTGCAAAAATCGGCACTTAGAAGAAATTTCACTGAAGAACACTCAATGGTTTCCTATGGGAAAAAATGTAGTTAGTGGTAAGTTCGGTCGTAAGTACTTTTTAGGGTCAGTGCCGGGCACCAAGATCCAGCATGGGATCTGTCCTAATAACAGGTGAGTATTTCCGTTTTCGTTACTCGGGTGATTTTAGGTGAATATTTTAAAGTTTAGAAACTCCTCACTTATAAGAAATTTCAAAAGTACCAGTCAATGTTACCCTATGTAAGAAAAGTGAGTTATCGGCTTTTGGGTAAGTACTCGACTGGCAGAGTTAAGGTCCTGGGCATAGACTCAGGGGTCTCCCAGGGTCAGGTAAGTACAGTTGTTGCATCCTCAGCGGCACAGGGGCAGCTGGGTGCAGAGTGAGTTAGGCCCAATATTATCCGATAGAAGGCAGGGGGCCCTTGGTTGGTGGCTGCTGACTAGCAGGCCACGCGGCTGTGGGAGCTGGGCTACTGGTCACTTGCTCAGGCCAAATGGGGAAGTAGATAGGAGTAGAAGTTGCACTGCCTGGGCCACTCGTGCCGCTGGGTGCTTTCGAGCCTTCGGGCGCTCAATGGATTGCTATGGAAAAGCTCAAGGACGAACAAAGGCTGCAAGCTCGGGGACGAAGATTCTTCAGGTGCCACCACCACTTCGAGAGGTAAGTTGGGTAGTTGGAGGATAGGTAGGTACCCAGGAGTCGGGCACAGGGGGTCGCAGGGCGCCGGGTGTAGGGGTGCCTTTTGGTGTTGGGAAATCTTACCCTCTGTTGATCGCGGTTGGGGGGGGGTCCCTGGTTCTGAGGCTGCAGGCGTCGTCAGGAGCGTCGAGATGGGTCCTTGGGTGCCGGATTCGGGGTCACAGTCGCCGGGGGGACGTCCTTGGGGTCTTTGTCCACTCCGGCACAGGCCAGTCTTGGCGGGTGAAGAGTGTGCAGGGTTAGCGGTTCCGGGCTGATGCCAGGGGTTAGATACTTGCTTTGAGCAGAGCCACTGCTCGTGGGAGTCCCAGGTGCTCAGAGTCACAAGGTAGCCAGGTCCTCCGGGGTATGTGAGGTTGCTGGCCACAGGAGGTGCCGGGATTTAGCAGGTGCAGGTTCGAGGGTTGACAGGCCGGTAGGGCTGGGGCCAAAGCAGTTGGTGTCTTCCTCTTCCTAGCAGCTGCACGGCAGGTCTTCTTTGTTCTTGATCTTCTTTGCTGGTTTAGAATCTGGAATCTGAGGAAGGAAGGTTCAGGGTGCCCCTAAATACTACATTTAGGGGCGTTACAAGTAGGTAAAGGGCAGGGACCACTGGGTCCCTGTCCTGGGGTGGGTACACCCCCTATCATGCCACTCTCCTGTGGGAGGGGGGCTGTGGCCTAGTCCTGATTGGGTAGGGCTCCCCATCTTCAAGATGGCGAGGGCCCGGAGATGTGCTTCACCTCGCCTCCCCCACCTGAGGGGTGGGGTTGGCAGGGCTGGCACATCCCCTGTCCTTACTTGGAGTTACCGGACAGTCTTCCCACCAGAGTGGGGGACAGAACCGGTGGGGGCCAGTTGCTGAGTACAGCAAGTGACCTGGAGAAGCTCACAAAGGCTGCATGCCTTTGAAGCATAGGGCACCCAGCTAGAGGGGTGGCTGATGTATGCCAGGGCAGTGTAGGT
The DNA here is from genome assembly GCF_964204655.1 of Triturus cristatus. Taxonomy (NCBI): domain Eukaryota; kingdom Metazoa; phylum Chordata; class Amphibia; order Caudata; family Salamandridae; genus Triturus; species Triturus cristatus. The sequence goes on along the minus strand of NC_140582.1, from coordinate 1,088,018,175 downwards.
TGTGGGCATGGCACACAGGGATGTGTGCCATGTCGACTCTTTGTTTTGTCTTGTACCCAGACACTCAGCCTGCAAGGGCAGTGTGTTTGTGTTAGAGTACAGGGCCTCTAAGGGTGGCACAATACGTGCTGCAGCCCTTAGAGGCCTTCCCTGGTCACAAGGCCCTACCTGGTCACAAGGCCCTGGGTACCTTGGGTACCATTTACCAGGGGCTGACATGTGGCCAGGGTTTGCCAATTTGTGTTTTAGGTTTTAGGGAAGGAACATAGGCCCTGGGCACCTGATTGGCAGGAGTCCAGGGCACACTCAGTCAAAGTACATTCAGCAATTCAGCAAAAGGTGGGGGCATACCATGCAAGAAAGATGGCACTTTCTCACACAAGGGTATACTATAGAGCGTCCCACCTCATTGCAATCAGTAAGTGGATTCCCGCACCTGGGGACCACCCGACGTATAGGCAGGAAAGGCTGCAATTTAGAGAATGCACTCACCTACACTATATTTATGGCGGTAAGGGAAGTAGCCGACTGTTACAAGTGACCCAAAGGACGCTGGAGGCGTGGAAAAGCGCTGAGCGGCAAATGAAGTGGGACCGAAACTCAACCAGGGAGACCCCACTATGGGAGGGAACTAGATTAACAGAGATTGGAAAGCTAAAAGGTTTTAGGCAGTGGAACTTAATTGGTATTTCTAAAGTAGGAGATGTCTTGGAGAAAGGGGAGTTGGCCTCTTTTAGCACACTCCAGGCCAGATACCAGCTCCATGACACTCGGGCATATGCATACCTCCGTCTGAAACATGCATGGGCGGCAGAGGGGCTGGATGGAGAGACATTACCCGAATATGCCCCGCTAGAGGGTCGACTCCTGCAGGAGGAGATCCCAGCTAAAGCCATTTCATTTACCTATAAAACGTTACTTAATAATATGCCAGACAACTAGGCTCCACTTTGAGCGAAATGAGAAAGAACCACTGGAGTCATGGATGATCTTTATTGGGAGGCGGCACTCATGGATCCCCGTGAGGTGGCGATTAAACTAAGGTTGCGCCTCATCCAGTACAAAATATTGCACCAAACCTATTTTGACCGAGCAAGACTGCATGAAATAGGGAGAACTGGAAGCCCGGATTGCATTAGATGTCACACAGAAAGTGTAACTTTTATACACACCCTTTGGGAATATAATGCAATCCAAAGATATTGGGGAAGGATTGTGGGAGAGCTCAGTAACATATTGGAAGTCCAACTGGAGCTGGAACCAAAGTTTCTCCTTCTGGGAATTCAGACAGATGTGGACATCCCGCGACGCAAACTTATACTAGCCAACTTCGGGTTGATAGTAGCCAAACGAAATATAGCTAAATATTGGGGGGCCCGCAACCGCCTACACTTAATGAATGGAGGACAAGTCTAGATCTGTATATGGTGGCGGAACAAGTAACATACAAGGCTAGGGGTTGCCCGCGGAAATTTCGGAAAATATGGACTCCATGGATAGCATACTACGACCTGGAAGTGGGAGGGGAGGAAGAAGACAGGGGATCACTGCCAGAAAGGCCGGGAAATGAGCATTGAAAGATGTAATGTTTGACCCTAATGTTGGTACCCACATGCACTGTCAATATGACCCTTTATTATTATGCGCCCAGGTCGTTCCAGCCCGGCCACAGCCCCACCTGCTGAAGACATTTTGCCCTTCTAACTGTTTTACAATGATGTGCTGGATTGACATTCACTGTGTATTGTGTATTCATGCTTTGTTTGACGTTTTGTTTCTTGTTCAAAACAAAATACAAAAAATATTTAAAACAAAAACAAAAAATGCCTTGAGTGGCTAATGTTTTAACATACTTTGAAAAACCTACTCTTTTCTCCTTAGAAAAGCTCATGTCTTTCATATGGCTTTTCTAAAGTATATTAGCTTCCTAGGTTCACTGGTGTTTACGTTGATTGTTGCTTCAGTAAGGGTGAGAATTGGCAAAAAAGTTTGCCTTGATACAAGGTTCCTAGAGACCACAGGAGGTCTGCCTATAGAACAGGGTTGTCCAGCAATGGTCATTTAGGGTTGGAGCCATGCCAGATTTTCAGGTTAAGTTTTCGAATCTGATAGAGACATCTAGCCGCAGATTCCTTACCTTTGAATTCCCCAGGCATCAGACTGGATCTAGAAGATTTTTCTTTGAGCATTACCGCTGCGCGCTGCCAGGTGGTGTTGGCTGATTCCACGTGGCATCGTCAGCATCAGACGTGACGTCCACATCATCTATATAGGTGCCATTTCTTCTCTTTCAGCGCCAGTCAAGCACTGATCCATGAAGAGAGCTACCCTATGTCATTTTTTGACAGGGTTTTTTTTGTTTTTGGCGACCCTTTATTTGGTGTGTAGGAGTCATGTCATTGAGGAAAACATTTAAACTGAGCGGCGCCTGTCACCGCGTCATATCAGTGACAATCCCACATTGGGTTTGCCTGTGGTGTCTGGAACTCAACCACGACTCCAAGTTATGCGCTGACTGCCAGTCCATGGCACCGAAGGCTTTGAGGGAGCGGTCCCTGAAGCTGCTCGAGGCCCAGCAGGCGACGCAACACCCAACTCCTCGGAGATCTCGATCCTGGTTGAAAGGATGGTCACAGAACCTCTCCAAAAGTCCAAAGTCCTCTTCATCCCACTCAAGATCATCTGGACACTCCGGTAAGATGCACAAAAAGCAGAAGAAGCCAATATGTGCTTCGACTTTCCCCCCCTGTCTGTCAGCTGATGCGATGGAGGAATTCCGGCATTCGAGGCTTCGTTCTCCGGAACCTATGCCTGGGCCGACCCTGCTCCTCCCCACTTTTCCGGACATTGGAGCGACCTCCGCTCAAATTAATGAACTTTATGAGCCCATGCGCCTCATTTTTGAGTGGCCTGGCCCCTCCGATACGCCTTTGGGCCCCGTGGGTACCATTGGGTTCCACGCCAGCGGCTCCATGCCCAATGCTGATGCCCCACCCATGGATCTGCCTCTGCGCTTGTCCCCAACGCCGGTACCGACCGCAACAGCTCTATTCTAATCTCAGACGACACGGAGCCGGAGCTGTGTTGACCAACGCTGATTCTGGTGCCAACAGGACCCGCAGGTCTTAGGTCGTGCCCTGAGCCTTATTCGGAGAGACAAGACTTGGGAAAAGAATGGGAGTTGTCACTGGACCCTTTAGAATACCAGCACTACGATCAGGAGATGGACTAGTATGACGAATTGGGTGAGGCCAGCGGACTAGATACTGGCATGCTCCCCCCCATTCACCCCACCCCCTGACTGTAGCTCTGGAGAGCGGAGCATCTTATGCAATGATGGTGCGGAGGGAAGCTGAGGTCTTTCACCTTCAGCTACCCTCAGTGGCAGGTCATGACTAACATCTTGACAGAGGTGCTACAGCTAGGAGCTTCGTCCTTAGAACCCTTGCTCTCATTTAATGAAGCCCTCATGGGCTTCCTACTGAGAACCTGGTCCAAACCCAGCACAGGGGCTCCTGTGAACAGAACGGTTGCCCACCGCCGTGCCCCGGGCGACCCAAACTTCCTCACTACCCACCCCACCCTGGAGGCTTGGTAGTTTAAGCCTCTACTTCCTATGGCTCGTTCCCTGCAGCTTTCCCGGATCGGGAATCCAAGAGGCTGGACAGTTGGGACAAGAAAATGTTTTCTTCTGCCAGCTTTGATTTTTAGTCCATTAAGACCGCATTGTTATTAGGCAGTTATTCCCATTCTCTGTGGGAAATGGTTGCGCAAGTGCTGCCACAGGTCACAGAGGAGGCCGGGCCATTCTCTCCCAAACAGTATCAGACAGGAAAGACTCAGCAAAAGTTCCTGATTAGATTAGATTTGGTTTAGACACAACCATCTTGCTGGGCAGAGCAATTTCTTCGATGGTGGCTGGTAGACGCCACGCTTGGCTGAGGACATCTGGCTTTCAGGGAATGTCCAGGCTTTGCTCATAGACATGTCCTTTGGTGGCATCCGTCTCTTCGGAGACAAAGCAGACTCAGTGCTGTAGCGCTTTAGGGACTCACAGGCTGCGGGCACCTCCTTGGGCCTCTCAGCTGCACCCATCATCCCGAGTCTGCCTTTCGTTATTTTCTTGGCTATGGAATGAGCTTTCAACCACGCCAGTCCTGTCCCAGCCACCAAACTGCGCAAGTTCCACAAGCCCTGTGCAGATGAGGGTGAGGTTCGTACCAATCACGTGGGTCGGGTAGACAGAGGTCCGGTTAAACCACCATTCCACCGGCAGCTTCAGCCTCCAAGCCCTCCTCGTCTCGCCCTTCAAGGCCATGGACGTCCAGTTGGTACCAGGATCAGCCGTCACCTCCTTCACTGGCAAAACATTACATCGTACAGGTGGGTCCTCCAGATAATCCAGAGGGGCTACTCCTGCCCCTTCAAGATCACCCCTCCCTCCATGCCTCAATTCTGCGATCGGCTGATGGAGGATCATTTACTTTTGCTCTAGGAGGAAGTCATCGCTCTCTTGACCAAGGGAGCCATAGAGAGAGTTCCGGCACCAGAAGTAGGCAGTGGTTGCTATACCCACTACTTTGTGGTCCCAAAAAAGGACAAGAGCTTTCATCCTATCTTAGACCTACGATCTCTCAACTACTTCCTCAAAAAGGAGAAATTCATGTTGCTCACATTAGCTCAGTTCCTGTCTGCCCTGTTCCCCGGAGTCTGGATGGTAGCGAAGGACTTGCAGGATGCCCATTTTCACATCCCCGTTATGCCTGCCCGTCGGCGCTACCTGTGGGCTAGATAGGCCACAAGCACTTTCAGTTCACCATGCTCCCCTTTGGCCTTACCAGCGCCCCTTGGGTGTTCACTGAGGGGATGGCGGTAGCCACAGCTCATTTGGCAGATCAGGGGTACCAGTCTTCCCCTATCTCGACGACTGGCTGCTGAAGGTGGGCTCACCCCAGGCTGTCGTCTCCCACCTCCAGACTACGGCGAACCTCCTGCATTCGCTTGGGTTCACGATCAATATGCCGAAGTCACACCTGACTCCCTCTCAGACGCTCCCTTTCATCTGAGCCATTCTGGACACAGTGCTGTTTCGGGCCTATCATCCAGAGCGGGAAGTCCAGGAAATTCAGGCTACAATACCGATGTTTTAGCCTCTGTCCTGGATATCGGTAAGAATGACTTTGAGGCTATGGGCCTCTTGCATCCTGCTAGTAACACATGCCAGATGGCATATGCAGGCTCTGCTGTGGGGCCTGAAGTTCCAATGGGCGCAGCATCAGAGGAATCTCTCCGACATGGTCCAGATCTCGGAGGGAACTGCACGAGACCTGCAGTAGTGGCTAACGAACCACAATTGGGACAGAGGTAGAACCCGCTCCCTTTCCCAACCAGATTTCCCAGTAGTGACAGATACGTCACTCCTGGGAGGGGGTGGCCATCTGCAAGAGGAGGAGATCAGGGGATTTTGGTCTCAGGCGGAATCCGGACTCCAAATGAACATGCTGGAGCTTCGAGTGATCGATTGACATTGAAAGCCTTTCTACCCTCCATCAAGGGAAGGCTAGTTCAAGTGTTCACGGACAACACCACCGCCATGTGGTATTGCAATAAACAGGGTTGGGTGGGGTTGTGGACACTTTGTCAAGAGGCCCTGCATCTCTGGACATGGCTGGAACAGCAGGGCATTTCCCTTGTGGTTCAACACCTGGCGGGTGCCCTGAACGCCATGCAAACGAACCCAGCCGTAGATGGCCAGCAGATCACGAGTGGCGTTCCCCCCCACCCCTTACAGCAGGCAAACATATGAAAAATAAAACGATAATAAACGGTTGTTGGTTTTATCATTTTATTTTGGCTGTCGGAGTCGAGGCTTGGGGGCGGAGCCAGAGAGGACTGGCTAGTGGAGAAGTGTTTTGGACTGTAATCAGTGTGCATGACGGTTTGGCTGGCCGTCTCAGGCCGACCAGTCTGTTATGAACAATGAAGCTCTGTCCAACCCCAGCTGCGTTGCTTGATTGGAAAGAGCAGGGCACAGGCTCCCAGTCTATCTGGGAGCACAAACCTACGGCGCTCACGCCAATCCTGACACTGTTTCATGCAACGTTAAGATTGGCCACAGGGGATTCTGGGAGCCTGTGTCTGCAGTGCAAGGAGCGTCGAAGCCAGAACAGAGAGAGTATGTGGTAAGTTATTTCTTTCTTTTTTTTATTTTGTTGTCCATCTCCGGTTCCCCCCTCCCTCCACCCGGCCACATAGCACAGATACTGGTCGCTACTGTCCAGAGGAGGTGCAAGGTCTCCTTCAGCAGTGGGCATAGCCTTGGTAAGATCTATTTGCCTCTGCCAAGAATGCGCAATGTCAGCAGTTTTGCGCGCTAGAGTTTCCAAGGCGGCTCCCGCTCGGACACGCTTTTCGTCTCTAGTGGTGCTCACGCCTCTTGTATGCCTTTCCGCCCATACCACTCCTGCCCAGAGTTCTCAAGAAGATCAGCAATGCCTGGGCCTTAGTCATCCTTATGGCTCTAGACTGGGCATGGAGAGACTGGTATCCCAAGCTTCTACAAATTAGCATTTATCCCCGGATCAGGCTGCCCCTTTGGGCGGATCTTCTGTCGCAGCAGCATTGGAGGGTCCTCCACTTGAACTTGTCAACCTTTTGCCTTCTTGCATGGTGGTTGAGCGTTGGCAGTTGATAGCTTTTGACCTTCCTTCCCGAAGCTGGTAATGTTATTCTGGCAGCCAGGCGTCCCTCCACCAAAACGGTATACGCCTGCCAAAATTTGTAATATATTGTACAAAAAAGTCTATTGACCCTCTTTTGTTTCCTTTTCTGATGTTTCGCTTTTTATTTGGACCCATTCCCAGCAGGGCTCTGCTCTAGGCACCCTGAAAGGGTATATTTCTGCTTTGTCTGCTTTCCTGATGCTGTCAGACCAAACCTCTTTATTTAAGTCACCAGTTGTACATAGATTCCTAGATTTCTGAAAGTTCATGTACATATGTTCCCACCATCTCCTTTCATTATGCCTCAGTGCTACCTTCATTTGGTTCTCACCTTCCTGATGTGTGCTGCTTTCGAGCCCCTACATAAATGTCCTGCCTGCTACTCGCCATTAAAACAACCTTTTTAGTGGCAACTATATCTGCCAGGATAATGCGTAAGCTGCAGTCTTCATCGTCCATGTTGGTGCTTCGCACTAGGCCTCTTTCCTCCTGAAAGTGGTAACACCATTCCATGTGGGACAATCTGTCACCTTGCTCACTTTCTATGCTCCTCCACATCCCTGTAAGGAAGAGGAGTGAATCCACCGCCTGAACCCAAAAAGAAAGGGCTGTTCTACCCTCACCGCACAAAAGAGGTCCGTGTGGACAACCAACTCAATATGTTGGTGCGAAGAAAGGTCAGGCGGTGCAGAAAAGGACCATCTTACGATGGGTTGTTCTCTGCATCAAGCTTTGCTATGCGCTGGCAAAGAAGCAGCCTCCTGAATGCTTAAGGGCTCATTTCACCAGAGCTAAAGCAGCTACCACTTCGTTAGCACGTGGAGTGCCAGTCCTGAATATCTGTCAGGCAGCAACGTGGGCATCCCTGCACATGTTTACCAAGCATTACTGTCTGAACTGTTGGGTCGACAGGGACAGCCATTTTGCCTGTTCGGTCCCGCAGGACTTTTTACTCTGAAATTTGTCTGCAGTCCCTCCTCCAGGGATGACATTGCTTGGGAATCTAAGGAATCTGAGGCTATATGTCTCTTTCAGAGGAACAAGTTACTTACCTTCGGTAAGGTCGTATCTGGTAGAGACAATATCTAGCCACAGATTCCTTATCGATAGACCTATCGTCCCCACACTGTGGATAGGTTTCTAGGGTCAGAGCTGATCCCTTTCAGGGCAGTTGTTCTCAAACACACCAATGTCAGTACACTTTATGACTGCCCTTCTTGTGTGGAAAGTCATGAAAAGTAACTGATGTGAGCGTGCCAAGGTGGTGCCTATATAAGGGCCACGGACATCACTTCTGGCGAGGACAATGCTGCCGCCACTGCCGCCACAACACGTAGATGACCGCCACCACCTATCGGCTCACAGGGGTACTGCTCGAAGAAAAATCTTCCAGATTCAGTCTGATGCCTGGAGAATTCAAAGGTGTGGAATCTGCGGCTAGATATTGTCTCTACTAGATAAAGCGTTACCGAAGGTAAGTAACTTGTTTGTTAAGTTTACATGAAACACATATGAGAATAATTTGCATAGTGAAGGATTATTTTGAAAATCTGATATGGCTGCCTCCCTTATATCCCACATTTGAACACCTGCTCTAAAGTATGCTGACGCACCGAGATTTTCTGCTGACGTGGTGCACTTGTTTTGTGTATAGGTAAAAAGAAATACTATTTGCTTTGTGTTTAGTATTAGGGTCAAATCATTGACTTCACAAGTCTTGGGGCCCTCCAGTGCCCGCTGATCTTGGGGCTCACCAGTGCCTGCTGATCTTGGGGCCCACCAGTGCCTGCTGATCTTGGGGCCCACCAGTGCCCGCTGGTCTTGGGGCCCACCAGTGCCCGCTGGTCTTGGGGCCCACCAGTGCCCACTGGTCTTGGGGCCCACCAGTGCCCGCTGATCTTGTGGCCCTCCAGTGCTCGGTGGTCTGGCGGCCCACCAGTGCCAGCTGGTATTGGGGCCCACCAGTGCCAGCTGGTATTGGCGCTCACCAGTGCCCGCTGGCCTTGGGACCCACCAGTGCCCGCTGGCCTTGGGACCCACCAGTGCCCGCTGGCCTTGGGACCCACCAGTGTCCGCTGGTGTTGGGGCCCACCAGTGCTCGCTGGTCTTGGGGTCCACCAGTGCTCGCTGGTCTTGGGTCCCACCAGTGCCTGCCGGTCTTGGATCCCACCAGTGCCTGCCGGTCTTGGATCCCACCAGTGCCTGCCGGTCTTGGATCCCACCAGTGCCCGCTGGTCTTGGGTCTCACCAGTGCCCGCTGGTCTTGGGTCTCACCAGTGCCCGCTGGTGTTGGGGCCCACCAGTGCCCGCTGGTGTTGGGGCCCACCAGTGCCCGCTGGTCTTGGGGCCCACCAGCTCCCGCTGGTCTTGGGACCCACCAGTGCCTGCTGGTCTCTGGGCCCACCAGTGCTCGCTGGTCTCTGGGCCCACCAGTGCTCGCTGGTCTCTGGGCCCACCAGTGCTCGCTGGTCTGGCGGCCAACCAGTACCTGCTTCTCACTCTGCCCACCTGTGTACATTCTCACAGTCAACCAGTGCCAGCTTCTCACACTTTTCTGTATCGTCTGCTCCTCACACTGGTTATTTGTGGCAGCGCCTCACAGCGATCACCAGTGCACACTAATCACTCAGGCAACAATATGATCACAATGTTTACACATCTTTCATGCAGTTCTCAGTTAGCGTCCGACTCCATTTTACCTACATTTGTGGTTAGTAAAATGACAGCACCCTTCACCCAAGCATGGCGGCCCCTTTTATTGCAAAGTAGGGGTTCAAGAAGCATTTTGTTCGCAACTGACTGTGTCACGCCATTTGAGTTTAACGAGCGCCTTGATCGATGAGGCGCTAGTTGTAGAATATGTCACAAACTGCAACAGCAAAAACATTTCCCCAGCAAAAGCTCTTCCTTTCAGCTTGTGGCTACTGGCAGGAAGGCGCAGTTTCCGCCCATCCATTGCTTGTCACGGGCCTGCGGTTCAAGTGATCCGAGTCGGGCACGTATTGCATCCTTTTTCACGTTTGTGGCAGGTGATCTCACTTCCTGTCTCTCGTGGCCGCTTTCATTGGTGCGTTATTCATGCTCTGATCTGGACTTCTGCCAGAAATAGAAGACTTCTGTCTCATCTGCTGTACAGCTGCATGCACTCTGCACCGACTGCACGAAATAGAAACAGAAATATATACAGTACAGCTGCCTTGTACTTTCACCTCTTGAATATAGTTAAAGATTGAAATGTGTCCTCATTGGCCATTTGATGAAAGCTAAAACCTCCTTGGGTCGTCTCACATGGAAGTGAACACAGCAAGTGCTAATTCGTCTGCCAGTTTTGGGCTGACTGGTGTCTCAATAGGTGAGGAGCTGGAGGTATTTTACCAGCCTAGTGGTAAAAGGCTGCTAGACATAGGAACGTTATGTAGCTATATTTATTGACGTATCTAAGGTAAACAGTAGAACATTACACAGTAACATACCCAAGTAACATAAAAATCCAATTAAAACATAATAGTGAAAAACACAACAGAAGTGTCAAAACAGTACGTAACACCCACACTACAGCCCAACACCTCACTGCAGTACATAATCACAGCAGCACAAACACCAACAGAACATGTTGCCACCACAAAAAAGGCCACCCATGACTACCTCCAGAAACCTGCTTTTAGCATACTTCAGTAAAAGTTATATACACCAAGTACTGCCTTCACTTATGACCTGGGACATGAAATAGCACTTTTCAAAAACAAGCATTGGTAAAGTCTGCAGGATTTACCTGTGGGATCTGTTGGTTTTGTCAATGTTTTTTAGCCATCCTGTAGAGCATATCTGATGGTGTGTAGCGTGGATAATCAAAAGGTGCTGTGACACAGCAATTGCGTAATTTTTCAGGCACAAGCACCACTCGTGCGCTCATACAAAATTACACATACTTGAACATTGAAGTGCCAGTGATGGGCGAGCAACACAAAAGGCGGGGGGTAAAGCAACATGAAGGGCCAGGTTGGGTTGGGTCACCATGGAGTGCCGGATGCAAGGAGAAATCATCACAACTGGGGGTGGTAGCAAGTAGCATTGGTGTGACGGAAGCAAAACAGAGAGCCATGGTGGGGAGGAAAAGCAACAGATGAGACAGAAGGACCTAGGTAGGGGAAAGCTACATGGAGGATTAGAGTGGGTAGGAGAAGCAGCAGCGAGAGCAATTTTGGGTGGGTGGAGTAGATGCACGGGGAGAGGAAGCAACGGGGCAAGTATGGGGTTAGGGAGAAAAAACAACGGGCGAGAGAGAAGGAGAGCACGAGTGAGGCTAAGCAACAAGGAGCGCAGTGGTGGTTTAGGAGAAGCAACAGGCAAGAGAGTAACGTGGAGAAGGTGGGGGAGAAGTACCCTGGTGGGGGAGAAGAACCCAGGTGAGAGATGAACTTGGAGTGGGGAAGAGAAGTCCTCTAGGAAGATGGAGTGATTAAGAGGAAATAAAAAAAGTAGCTCCCTAAAAGTAAGCATGTGAAGGATACAAGTAAATTTACAATGCTGCAGAGGAGGGACAGACACCAGGTGGGCAAGGCAAGCCATTGAATAAGAGGCAAGCAAATGCTAGTGACAGTAAAGCTCGCCTATGGTAGGCAATGGGCAGGTACCAAGGCCCTCCGTGTTCTTGAGTAACCTCACAATGTCTTACAGAAGGCAGCACATTTTTGTCAAGTAGGCGACCTGGCCTCTTTAGTCTTATTGAGTGATACAGAAGAGTGATACAGAGCATAACGAACTAAGTAATGCCGCTGGTTAATAGAGTAGTTTTGGGAATGCACTCAAAATAGCTCAGTACTTTTAGGGTCGCCTGCTTAGATAGAATAACCCTTGGAGAACAGATGTCTGTGTAATAGATTCCTGAACATTTTAGGATACATCTCTGAACTTCATGCTACCAACAGACGTTCAAATGTTTGGGCCTCACTCGGAGACATGCCCTTCCACCAATCCACTAACATACTACATCCATGGAAGGATCCAGTGTATGTAAGACACTAAACTGAACATGCTTGCTTATGATGTCCTGAGTAGCGGCTAGACAAAAGTAGCCGCTGACTGATGTTAAAGTCACAATAATTTATGTTGACACTTTAAATACATTGGCCCCATGAGCTCAAAGATAGCTTGACTGTGCAGTAGATCATTGAATACAGGTTGTGATGATGCATTTTCCTTTCAAGAAAGTTCTAATGTGTGAGGTTCCTTTCTTTTTAAATATGCTCTTGCTGGTCTGCTCAAACTGTTCTTCCAGGGACACCTTCTGTGCTTTGACAGGGACACCATGTGTGCTTTGATCCCACTCGCCCTATCCTGAGAAGCACAGGTCTTGTCAAAGCCCAGAGATATCACAGAGCGCGTTACAAGAAGTATTTCGACCTGCATTAGAAGAACCTTGCACCTTTGCAAAATAAAAGCACTCCGCATGAAGCTCCTACAAAAAAGAACGATGGGAGCACTGGGGTCTAAGGACCCATCTGATTCAATGTAATGTGCCAGGTGCGTGGACAGACAATTCTCCAGTACCTGGAGCTGGAAGGGAGAGTTTTACCAGCTGCATGAAAACGGAAGTGGAAAAGGGATAATTATTGTGTGGACTGATTCAACACATCAGCTCTACGGTGAGGAATAGCATCTCTCTCCTCCCTCCCCCAAGTGGCCAGCAAAGAGTCAAGAGGACAGTGCTGCAGCACCAGTAGCAGGCAGGACCCCATGCTTACAATCTGCAGCGGAACAGAAAGTTGGTAAGAGGAAGCATGCGAGAGTCTGAAACCAGCTCCATAGTTAATAGGCCCCCCTGAAATTCTCACAATAGCTGCACTTATTTTTTAAGAAAAAAAGATTTATAAAGGACACTATCCCCATACTGTTATCCTGGCGCTCAGGCCTTTACTGGGACTGAAGCAGCTGCAACTGAATAACAAGCATTGGCATAGCCAATAGGTCTCGCCTTTGGGACCTTATAAGTGGTTAGTCATGCACATTATCCTGGGTGCTGTGCCGCCATGGATTGAAGCATTGCACGCACAATATGTTTTACAATATTCGCTTGTAAGCAAAGAACAGTTCAACTTATACCATGGACACTTCACAGCCAACACCAGACACATAAGATTACATTTTGTTATCATGGCTGCCATCTGGACGGCGAAATGTCCAGATTTCTTAAATCGAGAGAGAACCTTTTAGCAACATTAGGATAATGAAAGTCTGGGGGAAAAAAACAGCCCTCTAACCTATAACACACAGTTTGAATACAGGCCCTTCATCGTAGTTCATAAGTAATTGTGTTATATTAGGATTGTGACTTATGAACTGTAAGTAACAAAAGGTTCTCTGTGACAAAAACAGTAACCCACTGAGCTAACCACGTAAAATGCACTTTAGTGATCTGCATGTACACGTTCTTTACATCAGGCACATTAACCCTCTGTGCTGCTTCAGGTTGGGTGAAAACTGCCACAATACAAAACACTGATATTGGTCCAGCAGGAACATTATACAGGAGAGTTATGTTGGCATGATTTTAATTGTTGCCAGAAAACTCCTAGACACACAAGGAGTTCGGCAAACGTGGTTTTTATTTGTGAAAACACAGCACCTGCACAGCACATGGTCGTAGTTAAAAGGGCCGATTCCCCTGTCCTTCTCACTCGAAGGTGGAACCACCAAAACGGAATTAAGCGGTCCCAACACTGGCTGCAACTACTGCTTAAAATACACATAACACATGGCCCTCCCCTCTGCACTGCATGACGTAAAGTAAAAGCAAACTGAAAACGCCGTCAGGAGAGGGAAACCTGGCCAATGCAACATGCGGGGCCTAACAGCTGTAACAAACAGTACTCTAATATTTATTTTTTTAAACCAGGGTTCCTACCTTAGAAGTCGAACCACCATAAAAACTATGGGAAACGGAGAGGCCCATGCACTTCGAGGAAAGCCTGTAACAACCTTCACAGACAGCCAGGCCTGTAGTCTCACAATTCTGTGCTGCAGCGAGCGTCGGGCTGCCCTGAAGTGTCCGTCTGTCGATGTCAGGAAGGACAGTCTCAAACTCCGGCCGGTGGTAGCAATTTCCGGGGGCCCAGGTCCATTGTCAGGCAATAAAAAACACATCATGCTGCCGCAAGCTGCGCCGAGTCCGGACCCTGCAGCGTTCACGGAGAACAGTAAATCACATGAGTGAACCACGGCCATGACTAGTTTCCGGCAGTCTCTTTGTAATGAAGATTGTCTGTGCAGTCTCTCTGTGATGAAGACTGTGTGACCGCTGTTCGGTCCAGTCGCTCACGCTGCAGCTTGATGAGGCACAGGCAGCAATGTGAGCTGTGCACGCACGTAAACTAAAGAAGCGTACCTGCCGCTCTTTTGCGCCGTGGCCCACCTCACGAGTGACTACTTCCTGACTCCACTATCGTCAAATTGACACAATGTATATTGTTGCAGTCACATGACACCATCTCATGTGAATGCAGCCACCGCTGTAAATGCTGCAACTAGCAATTGCGCATCTGAGCCACCCAGTATGAAAAAAGGCTCCTCTCATATTTGTATTTTAAACTAAGAAGAAATTAACTCTTTCCACCACAGCATTAAAGTGGGCAGAGAAACCACGGACAGGAAACTAAACATAAGCAATCCCCATGAGAACAAGCTCATGGCAAATGAGTGCTTTTAACACAAAAAAGCTATTTGATTAAACAAGCGTTGCCGCGATAGTGAAAGCGCCCACGCTGTGTTTAATTAGTAACCTGATCCACAACGAGGGAGGAAAGTAGCTGCCAGCCTGTGCGCTGGTGCTCGCTCCTGAGACTCAAACGCCGTGGGTGTGAATCTTTGGAGTAGAGGTGGGGCATGCACCCGCCTTTGGCCATTTGCGTGCTTTCATTATTGAAAGACACACGCAAACACCAATCTGATGTGTGGGAGGAGTCACACCCACACAGAGAAGTTTTGGGGAAGTTTGGAGTACTCACAAGAAGCCTCCCATAGGGCAGCGCATGCGTGCTGCGCTAGGCTCGACCTAAACAGAGAAATTCACAAATGGGTACCTTGGGGAACAGCCAATATTTCAAGGCCTTTCTAAAGTGCAATAAATCAACTGAAGTTCTGAGGAAGGCTTTTGGCTTATTCCACAGCGGGCTGCTCTGTCTATTAAAGCCCGCCCTCCCTGTCTTATCTTCCGAAATTTGACAATGCAGATAAGATTTGTCATTGTTGAGCGGAAACATCTTCCTGGGGTGTACCTTTTCAATCTGTTTTGTAGGGGCACTGGGCCCTTACCCTGAAGTGCTTTGAAGACTATACAGAGTGATTTAAAGGCTGTTCTCTGTTTCAGAGATAGCCAGTGAAGTTCCATCATTGCATTAGATGCAGAAGATCGACGAGGTCTGTTCAGTGCCAATTTAGCGGCTGAAGCTTGGACTAAGAGGAGCTTAGGGGATGGACAAATGACACCCTGTGCGCTTTGTACCTGCTGGATGTGGCCACAGTCACAGGACGTAAGTGTGTAACAGGTGGAAGGTCACACCTTGTGCCAGGTGTGAAGGGCCCGGATATGTGGCCGGTTGGGCGAGTGAGTAAATGGCTTGATTGAAAGTCTTGCTCAGGACCCAGAGTCTGCCAATCATTGTGTCTGATGGATACGAAGTATGAACTTCAGTCAATGGTCAAAGGATGTTATGGCAAAACCCAGGGAATCCATTTAAAAAAATAAAGGCTGCACTATGGTTGTTTATTCAAAGCGCAAAATAATGTGTTTTGTGAAAGACATAAAAGGTCCTCCAAAACCTTCATTTTATAGAGAGGTATAGATAAAATCCAACATTGTATGGTTATAGTGATGCACTGCTTATGATTCTGCAAAGGCATCACAGGTGCATTACAAATCATTTCATGAATGAAAGAAAGAAAGAAATATAAAAGAGTCTTACCCTATTAGGACATTGTGCTGCTGGGTGTCATCTGCATGATACCAGCATAATAATCATTTGCATTAGTGAAGTCACAAGTGAATTGTGTTGTTCACATCAGCATTGCATTTGGTTTATAAGTTATGGGTTGTATGGCTGTATAGATTGTGCTCCTAACCTTAAATTGCGAATTTCCGTGGTTTTCAGTTTTGGTGCAACCATAACTGTATTTATGCTCTTAGGAAATTACACAAATAACACCACTGATGACATCACATAACACTTCATCGTAGATGTCATTGATAAACTCAATGAAGCTGTGGTTGATTACTCTTCCTACTTCTTTTGCTTGACAATGGACAGGGATGTAAGAGGGATGAAAAAACAGGGGGGGGGGGGTGCTCAAAGGTGCGTGGCCAATGTAATTAAGGGCGTAGCTTAAAAACAAATAAGCTAAAAATCTGTGCTTAGCATAGTGTGCCACCCGACTTGTATTTTGCTGTTTCTGTCATTGCATCTAGATGTGTGATACTACAAGTAACATCATACCTACAACAAGTCAGGACTATTGACTTTGTCAAAGGTTGCTAGTTGCATAAGATAAATAAGCAGCAACTATGGCTTGTATATTATATTGAAAAAGCTTCCACTTAAAGCCCTGGTGACACAACAACAATGTTGCTGTTCCTGAGTTTCAAAAAGAGAAGGTAAATCCAGAGAGAAAATGACTTTCTTTAAAGGATTTCCCTTCCTCTATAACGCTCACCTGGCATGACGTCATTCCATAACTTTTCCACTAGTGAGAAGTAAGCACGCGCACATCGATGTGCCTGCTGTCACTGCAGCCCGGAACAAAACAGACCACCTGTACCAGGGCACAAAACAGAGCCCGATAGAGACCCGTTTCGAGGCCCCCTTTAAAAAACTGCTGGTGCTCAGCACCGATGAGACCCGGCCCACTTAAAGCCCTGCCAATGGCACTATATCTTTGTTTCTATGTCTCTTGTGTAAGGATACCTTGTACTGTCCCCTTACAACTCAGTTAGTATATATGAATATGCAATTAGAGTGAGTTTATTTACAGCAGCCATTCTTCTCTATATTCTTTGCAACAACACATTTTTGCTGATAGTACTCAAGCCTTACAACTGAATTTAAAGTTTTAATGTCATCAAGGACGGTTTGTGTGAAATCCTACACAGTGTTTGGAGAAAGTTATGGCTGCTAGCTCACCATAACAGTTAAATTATGGCTTTTTGGTATTGAATTTTAAATATAATATCCCATCAAATAGGATGTTTGTAGTGTTTGTTTTAATCCTTGTTATTTTGTGTTATTAATGAACACCCAACTTGTATTTCCTGGAAGTTATATAATTTGAAGGGTTGTTATGGTTCAGTGTAAAACCTATAAAATCGCAGACATTCCACAGTTAGATTTAACTGTGCAATCATAAGGCCTTCTCAATGCACTGCTATTAAAGTCACACATGATTACATGCATGACACCTCAAATTATGTGGTCATTGGCTTCATTTATGGAGTGACACATTTGCATCACATAGAGATAAAATGGTGCTCCATTTTAACTCACAAGTAAGACTTATTTCTGGCAGTCTTGCAGGGCCATTGTAAGACTGCAGTACCATTGTCACCACCCAGATGTCCTCACGGAGGATATATAGAGCCAGTGAAAGGCTTTGCAGCTGTTGCACTCACAGTTACACTCATTAAAGGCAGTTGTCTTGCTGCATTACCGCTCACAGCATTTCCACGTTTTTACACTAAATAGAACTGTGTAAAATGTTTATTTTTGTTTGCATTCAACCCGTGTATACCAAATTAAGTTAAACAATTGAGCACATCCTCATGTCAGAAGGACATGTCGAGTATGACTCGGATGCCATTCTTTTCCTTGTGCTTGACAGTAGCTAATTGACAACAAAGTAAATTCCAAAGTCTCTTCAGGAAACTTCAAAAATCATATCCCTACAGAACCTTATATACCACAATATTCCGGTGACGGTGGACCTGGCAACGACGGGTGGGTGTCTTGCATCTTAAGCAGCCAGTAGAACTACAGTAGCAGTAAAGCCTAGGACACCAAATAACTAACTAAGCTGCTTCTGCTCACAACCTGGAAATGTAACCAACTTGTTGGAACGCACCCCAAAATAAACGTACATTTCAATTTAATGCAAAAAAAAAAAAAAAAAATACATTTAAAGCTGTTTAATATTTTTCTATGGTTTGTAAGAAATTCAGGCATTAGTTGAGGATGGGTTAAGTATCAACTTCAAGTGGTAACCATATTCCATGTCAGGGTGAACCACTAAAGTCACTAAATAAACCTAAGCTCAACTCCCTGGTAGCTATGGCACAGAGCAGACAGGCTTAATGTAGAGGCAAAGTTTTGATGCAGTACTAAATCAGTAATGAAGTCGAAGTGCAAAGCAATAAAAATCTCAAAATGAATTTTGCAAATGGAGCGACATCTAATAAACAAAATGAAAAAAAAATGATCAGGGGAACCCTAGATATGAATTTTTAAGTATAAACACAAAGTGACAATGATAGTTAATGGTTGCCGTTGCCCGGGCCCTAGGTGCAGTTTGATGCCGACGGTGGAGGAGCATGGGTCGGATACCTGAACCAAGTTCAACCTGGAAAAATATTTTAACTTCTGACTTTAGTCCTTTAAGTCCCAGTTCATCACAGGGTACACTTCTAAAGCCCCCCAGGACCTCAGGGGAGACACTTAGAGAATCACTTACAGACAGGCAGAGTCCAGTCCAGGTCCACTTGCCACTGATCATCTGTGCAGGAAAAGCCTCTTGTAGCTTGAGGTAGAGGTAAGTTTGTGACCCTTTGAGTCCACTTATTTTCCCTGGGTACAAAAGAAAGCGTAGGTCTAGTTCTCCAGGGCTGGTTCAGTCCTTTTGTGATTTTCCTCGGGTCCTGGAGTGTCTGGAGATGCCATATTTATTCTTAACACAAACTAGTTGGTGGGAATGTCAAGAGGCCCACTGTGATAGGGCCCTGACTGGCTGGGGAGACAGCAGAAAGGTGCAGGCCTGGGTGTTAGCAAACTCTGCTTGTGACATGATAGGCCTCTTTGACGTTAATCAACTCCTGGGGCCCAACCCACAGGCCATTCTGTGGCACAACATCACCTCCCCACAACCTATGCCTTGTCAGTGTCCTGGAGCAAGTTTACACCTTATTCACACCAAATACCAATTACAGGCAGGCAGACGCTGGCGAGCAAAATACAGATTTAGCTTCCAGGGACTTCAGGCAGGGAAAATGTATTGAATGTTACTTTTATGGCATATCTAGAAAAAAATATGACTTCTCCATTTTATTGGATTTTTCATAACTATTTTTTTTAGTTACCATCAGAATAGTTGTTTATTTTTATAGCTAGTCCCATCGCCAAGATACAGTGTTAGTATTTAATATTGCAACCCAGTGCTTTCCTATAGAACATCCAACCTGCTAGCTTTAGCCATTGTACGGACATTTGGAACATTAAACTTTGTAATGTCCTACTTTTAAATACTATGCACTCTGCCTTTATGGGCACAACGGTCTACTTTAGGGGAGAATTAATAAAAGAAAGATTTTAGGCCTTTGACCAGGGTTTATTTTGACAGATAGAATTGACAGGGTCAAAACTGCTCTGTCAGGCTACAATGGTAGGTCTCGGGTCGGGTTAGTTGTTTCAGTGCAATGGGCAGCACAATATGTGCCGCAGCCCACTGGTGACATTTAACTTACAGGCCCAGGTTATACCATATAATGGAGGGGTGTAGGAAAGTAATATATGCCACTCTGGAATTTACTAATTTCATCATAATTAAAAGGGGAGCATGAGCACTGAAATATTGTTTGGGAGGGGTAACTTGTACAGAGTTCTATGGGCAACAGAAACAGTCAAGGAATACAACTGGAAGAATACCACAGAATAAATTGTCATTTCCAACATAATTGTTTACTGTTTTGCATAAAAGGCAGGACTGCCAAAATTGCTCACAAAAAAACGTTTGCCTATCTATTTCTGATAACCAATGACTGGAATGCTAAAACTGTAAACATCAGACAATTTGTGGCATTGAGGGTAGGATATCTGCCCCTACAGTATGAAATCTATACGTTTAATAATTGAATTAATCAAAATGGAGGTGGAAACTTCAAAATAGACTTATTAAAAAATTGACAATTAAGGGAAATCCTAGCAAACAATCTGTAGTACATACCTCTTCCTTCCCAAACGGTCTCTATCTTGATACCTATTGTAGCCCGTCCAAATTCTGTGTGGTTTGTTTTCACATGCAAATGTTCTCATTTTCAAACAACATATTGTATTTGCCGTTTACTGACTTCCCAATGACTTCCCATAAACCAAGCCAAAAGAAAGCCTTCTTATTCACACAATCTTCATTATCTTGAGGAAATGCTATTCTTCACCATTTATGAGTGAAGTGGGCTAATTCCAAAAATAAGCATTTACAAATAATTAGCATCATGTTCTAGTTGGAACTTGCATAGACTGAGTCGTCCGAGCTCATGTTGGTAGGCTGACTCCCCTCTGTCTGCCACCACTATTGTCATCAATTCATTGTCTTCTGGGATAATAATTAATTTGACAAAGATTAACAATCCAGTGATGATTTTCTGTTTCCCATTGTGACATTCAATATTGTTGTAGATAATATTGTCTGCTATTGGTGCCTTCAGAAGCAGCTCTAAGGAGATATGTTCGTTTTAGAAAAGTAATTAGAGGCAGTTTTTAATCAAGCCAGCATCTCAACTGGAAAACATAAATGCCCCCATTCTATTAATTCATAGTTTTTTGTCCGTGTCCATAGGCGATGCATGTGGTCTTTGATCGAATTACTTCCTTCAATACTGTTTTCAGAGCAGACATGAAATTTGGGCAGTCTTACTGCTGCGCTCCTGTTTGTTCTCTGATTTCTAATCACCTCACATGTTGGCATTGGAGGAGGCTTGCTTGCAAGAGTGAAAAGACATTGCCCATCTGATGTTGTAACCACTGTATTGTTGTTCTTATTTTTTCTTTATTCTTTCTGACAGGTGAGTTTTCTTAAAGTGTAAATCATCATAGCAAACCTTTTCGAAAGAATGAAGCATGCTGATTAACAAATCAGGTTAACAAAGGTTCCGGCGTATAGTTCTAATGTTCAAAGAATAGAGGGGGCCCGTAAGAGTTTATTCTCAATTCTTGTATTAAAGAGTGATCTATTTGGCCTAGTAATCTCATATTGACGTCAATCCAAAAGAAATAATCTCAAGGGTCTTTTTCTGAATTTGTCGCCCAAGGTGTTGATGGAGTCTGTTGTCCAGCCCATACTATAATTATGTTAGCATTCGATATTTATTTTAATTTTCGGTTGGTAATGTACACTTTATAAATACCGCCTGAACAAGTTGTAGATCTCAGCAGGGCCACAGGTTCATGTTATCCCCTTAGACTTTACTCATATGTGTCTATCGATTTAACTTTGAAATGTAAACCGTTTATGCCTACTGGACAACCTCGCCAACCTCGGACTGAAACAACTGGTCAACACCCCCACCCACTACGCCGGACACACTCTCGACCCCATCTTCTCCTCAAGCAAATACATCTCTTTCAGCCACACCTCCGAACTCTCCTGGACGGACCACAGCTGTGTCTACTTCAGCTTCAAGAAGACCACCGTACACCACCACGTCCAACAACCACCGAGAAGGCAGTGGAACCGTATCACCACCGAACAACTCACAGCAGCCCTCTCCCAGAACCCCCCCCGCCAGCACTACAGACCCCGACAAAGCCGCCAACAACCTCACAAACTGGATCTCCGAATGCGCCAACACCCTGGCCCCCCTGAAGACCCAAGCAAACAAAAACAACCACAAGTAAAACTCCTGGTTCACCCCCACCCTCAAGGACTCCAAAAAAGAATGCCGCACCCTCGAGAAGTCTTGGCGCCTCAACCAGACCGACGAGAACATGTCTGCTCTCAAGAACGCCACCCGCAAACACCACCAACTCCTCCGCGCCGCACGAAAATCAGCCTTCCAGAACAGACTCAACGACAACGCCCACAACAGCAAGGAACTATTCGGCATCGTCAAAGAACTCTCCAACCCCGATGCCGAAAACAACGCCATCCCCCCCTCACAGGATCTCTGCGACTCCCTCGCAGCTTTCTTCCACCACAAGATCACCGACATCTACAACAGCTTCGACACAACCAACAAGAACCCACCACCAGAACTCGCCACCGACAACACCGCCATCCACACCTGGAACCCAACCACCACCGAGGAAACCACCCACATCATGAACTCCATCCACTCAGGATCACCATCCGACCCCTGCCCGCACCACATCTTCAACAAAGCCGACAACATCATTGCACCCCACCTCCGAGACGTCATCAACGCATCTTTCACCACCGCCACCTTCCCGGAGAACTGGAAACACGCCAAACTCAATACCCTCCTAAAGAAACCAACAGCAGACCCCACCATACTCAAAAACCTCCGGCCCATCTCGCTCCTCCCGTTCCCCGCCAAAGTGATTGAGAAAA
Organism: Triturus cristatus; assembly: GCF_964204655.1. Classification (NCBI taxonomy): domain Eukaryota; kingdom Metazoa; phylum Chordata; class Amphibia; order Caudata; family Salamandridae; genus Triturus; species Triturus cristatus. Next base: position 1,087,995,913 of record NC_140582.1, on the reverse strand, counting down.
TCGTCAACACTCAACTCACCACCGCCCTGGAAACCAACGACTCACTCGACCCCTCACAATTCGGCTTCAGAGCTAACCACAGCACCGAGACCGCCCTCATCGCAGCCACGGACGACATCAGATCTCTGACTGACAAAGGAGAGACCGTGGCCCTCATACTCCTGGACCTCTCTGCAGCCTTCGACACAGTTTGCCACCACACCCTAATACGTCGCCTCAGCAACGCCGGCATCAGAGGCAAGGCCCTGGAATGGTTCATCTCCTTCCTCTCCGGAAGAACCCAGAGAGTCCGCCTTCCCCCCTTCAGATCCACTACTACGGAGATCATCTGCGGCGTCCCCCAAGGATCCTCCCTCAGCCCAACCCTCTTCAACATCTACATGACCCCCCTGGCCAACATCGCATGAAAACACGGACTCAACCTCATATCCTACGCCAACGACACCCAGCTCATCCTCTCCCTCACCAACAACCCCACCTCAGCAAGAACCAGACTACACGAAGGCATGAAGGAAGTAGCGCTCTGGATGGCAGACAGCCGGCTCAAACTTAACACAGAGAAGACGGAGGTCCTCATCCTCGGCCCTACTCCCACCGCCTGGGACGACTCCTGGTGGCCCCCCGCCCTAGGCAGCACTCCCCAACCCACCGACCATGCACGCAACCTCGGCTTCATCCTGGACTCATCCCTCTGCATGACCAGACAGGTCAACTCGGTGACCTCGGCATGCTTCAACACCCTCCGCATGCTCCGCAAGATCTTCCGCTGGATCCCCACCGACACCAGGAAGACCGTCACCCACGCCCTCGTCACCAGTCGCTTGGACTATGGAAACGCTCTGTACGCCGGCATCACTACCAAGCTACAGAAGAAACTACAACGAATCCAGAACGCGGCCGTACGACTCATCCTGAACATACCTCGCCACCACCACATCTCCGGACACCTGAAGAAACTTCACTGGCTTCCAGTCAGCAAGAGGATCACCTTCAGACTCCTCACCCACGCACACAAAGCCCTGCACAATATCGGACCAAAACTCATCAACCACCGCGTTTCCTTCTACACCGCTCCTCGCACCCGACCGGACAAGCCCTGGCAGCCGTGCCTCGCATCCGCAAAGCCACCGCCGGAGGCAGGTCCTTCTCCTACCTGGCAGCAAGGACCTGGAACTCTCTTCCCAGCCACCTGCACGCCACACAGGACCACCTCTCCTTCAGAAGGCAGCTCAAGACCTGGCTCTTCGAGCACTGACACCCCCCCCCCCCCCTCCCCCCCCCTCCCCCCCCCCCCAGCGCCTTGAGACCCCTACGGGTGAGTAGCGCGCTTTATAAATGCAAATGATTGATTGATCATTTAAATTTTGTATGATTCAGGGCAAAAGTGCTGGGTGTAAAGACCTACTTCATCTGGGCAGTGTATTGACCATATTTTATACTAAGGCAGACTGGAAATCTTCCACATACTTGTGGATGCTGCTATTGTTGTCAGCCAGTAGTACTCCCTGGAACTTCATGTTCATGTATGTGGCCTTTGGGTACCATTTTCTGGCATAAACGTCCAGGTTTGCTCTTATGACATGTTTAACATCTTAGACCTCCAAATGGGCCTCAACTGTGTCATTGTGTGTTGGTTCAGTGTTGAGCCTGAAAAACAGAAAATAGCGTGTACAAATGAGCTCCTTTAAGTCCATTTCCAACTCCATGACACAAGGTGTATTTCAAGGTTTCTGTAGATGTGTCACCAAGAAAGTTGAAGGCATGAAGAAAGCAGTTGTATGCAAAGCTAGTGCAGCTGCAGTGATGCACTCTCACATCTTGGTATTGAATGATTGGTTTGTGCTGAATGGTCAATAAAGTGAAAAGTGACAGTCTTTGTTTTGGTCAGCGAAAAGTGGCTGATGTGGAGCCCACGAATGCCGAACAGTGCACCCCCACTTTATAGACTCCATTACATCAACCTGCCACTAAATCACCTGCCAATATGTAGTACAAGGTAAATTATATTAAGTAGCTTAATATTAAAAGCTATTTAATTAAAAGTAGTTCTATAGTAATTTATATAATGGCAATAGAGTGATGATAGGTCAATATAATGGAGGCAATGTATTGATGGCAATATAGTGGAGGTAGCATACAACAGTTCTCCTGGAGTGTGCAGGGCTGTAATATTTTCTGCCACACTGTCATTTCTGGTAAATTTGGCCTGTCAATGTGGTGGATGCTGTAGACTTGCAAGTACAGGACATAAATGATAGAAGTCGTTTTTGGATAAGTTGGGTTTCTTTGATGACCATAAGCTTCAAGATTGTTCGAATTTAGGCCAGCTGTGTTGGCCAGTTGGCCAAGTGCGCAGGACCACTGAGTGTGTTGATGAGTTGAGTCAGCTGATGTGATCAGTGTGTTTGTTCTTGGTGCCGATGAGGTTGCTTTGGTTAATGGCTAATGTTGTTTGAGTTGCAGGCACGTGGGTATATGCAGGGTTGGAGCATGTTCGGGAGATGGTAAATGTGCTACCTGGAGAGGTAGGGAAAATTAATTGATGGAAAGTGCTGTTGCCGTGTGCTATGCAAGTTGTGCGAACAGGAAGACACCCAAGCATCTCTGTCTGACCTTAGCTGTGAATGCCTTGACTTTTCTATAATGACCTGACAGTCTTAAGGCACTGCATTGAGTGGTGGACTTTGTGGGTCACATCAGCCATCCTTTGTGCCCTAGAGCAAGCTAGAGGACGGATGGTTTGCAGACACCTGATTGAGTCCTGGGCATTGTGGGGCATGAGACCCAGGCCCTGCAAACTTCTGAGGCACTTGTAGTTTCATAGAAAACACTTTTTGAGGTGTTTGATACTGCTTTGCTTGAGGGTGTCTTACTGCCGAGAAAATTAGAACTTAAAATTTGAAGGTCACTTAATGGTCACTAATATTGATTCAAAACTAGCTTCTGAAAAATCCATGGTCGTGCCAGTGTCAGGCAGGTGAATGTGAATGACCTATAATGGTCTAGCGTTGATGAATGAGCAGTAAAGTAAATTCAGTCCCCTCTGCTACTGAAGTTTAGCCTGAGGTAATTATTGCTTCCAGCAGTCACTTGCAGGCACCCGACTGAATGGTTGGTTGAACTACTTCCTAGACCCTGCAGCCTCAGGATAACATGCATGCTATCCACTATGTAAGCCTATATGACAATAGCGATATCATCTGTGCCTATATGTGTAACTGTTTATAAATGCCAATAAAAATGTTTTACAAAATAAAAACATGCATGCTATCCACATAACTCAAAGATAATTTTTTAATTTTTTTTGATAATCAACTTTATTGCATTTTCATAACAAAGACAAGAATTCATCGGCAGCAAATCAAACACATAATTGGGCTAAAAGACACTCAAATTAAGACGACCGTGACTCATAAGACACCTTTGAAATGGGCATGACATATACTTAACGAAATATGCGTATCCAACACACACAGACCCCTCAGGCGGTTCTTAAGTGGAACCACGTGCCCCATATTTTACCAAAAAGTTCGGGGCAGCCCCGGGCTGCGAAAAGGGGCTCCTCGTGGACTCCACACCAATCTACTCCTCGTCTCCCCCTCCTCACAGTGGGCGGTTTAGCCTGGGACCAGAGTGCCGCTATGTCCCGCTTCGCCACCGCTACCGCTGTACCCAGGAAGCGCTTGTCCGCCCGGGATCCATCAAGGCCATCAAACACCCCCAGGAGCAGGCGCAGCAGGTCGCGGGGGACCTCCCAACCTACGGCTCGCGTAAGCTCAAGTTCCACCGCCCCAAGAATGGCTCGAGACCGGGACACTGCCACACCATATGGTAAAAATCTGCTGGGGTGTGGCGGCAGCGCGCGCAGGCTGGAGAGGACCGCATATGAGCGCTGTACAGGCTTGCTGGAGTAAGGTATGCCGCATGAAGATAATAGAGTTGAACGAGGCGCAGTTTGGAGGAGGTTGTCAGAGTCTTGGGGGCCATAATGGCGTCTCTCCAGTCCGCTTCTTCCAGGGGGCCTGACCACCCCTCCCATCGGGCCCAGAGCCGGTCCAGGGACGCGGGACCATTATTCATCAGGGAACGGTAAATCCGAGACACCCCACCTCTGCCAAGGCTCCCCATCATTACCTGGGCCTCCAAAGGGCTAAATTCCGGAAATGCAGTGGGAGATGGAGGGCGTGTCTGGGTTGTAAGTACTTGTAAAGTTGGGAAGGAAGGAGGGAATGGCGTTGTTGGAGGTCAGCAAAGGATCTGATATGATCACCCACCCAGTCGTCCCCCAAGAGTGAGATTCCAACAAGATCCCAGTGACAGAAGTCTTGGAGAGATGATACCTCCCTCAACCATGCTTCGCTCCATAGGGGCGTCTGTCTGGTGAGTGTCCGGTCCCACTTTACATGGCGTAGTGCGGTACGCCAGGCCATTAGTACCGTCCTAGTGACGGGGAGGAGAGCCTGTGGCACTGGGCTTCCATACAGGTAAGCTTGAACCTGCTTAAGGTCCATTGACCTGAGTTCCACCCGATACGCTGGGTCGGATCAGCCGCCTGCGAACCAGTCGTGGATCACAATGAGCCACGTGGCCAAGTAGTAGAGGTGCAGATTAGTGACCCCCATGCCCCCGTCATAGGGAGGGATGCGGCAGTGGACCAGGGATAATCGCGGCCTCCCGCCACCCCATAAAAATCGAGTGAAGACGCCGTACATTTCCCAGAACCAACTGCCAGGGAGGTGGGCGGTGATATTCTGTAGGACCATCATTTTGAAAAGGGCACTCCTGCCCAGGGGGTTGAGGGGAGGGACTGCCACCTCCTGAGGTCGGCCTTGGCCCTGGCGACCAAGGGCCTGATGTTCAGGGCCCATTCAAGCTCCGGTAGGAGGGCGACCCACACCCCCAAGTACTTGAACGATTGCTTGCGTAAGGGTATATTCATTTGCCAGTCAAAGCATGCCCGGGATGGATGAAGGGGGACCAGCGTGGACTTCGCTGGGTTGAGCCTGAGGCCGGAGACCCGTTTAAAGGCTGAGAGGGCGTCCAAACAGCGTGGGCCAGAATTCTCTGGGTCTGCCAAGAACAGAAGGACGTCATCGGCATACAGGGCTATCTTGTCAGTGTGGCTCGGATCCCAGGTCCAGCCTCGGATGAAGGAGTCTTGACGGAGGAGAGAGGCCAGGGGCTCCATCGCTAAAGCGAAGAGGAGCGGCGAGAGCGGGCAACCCTGTCGGGTGCCCCTCCGGATGGGGAATGTCTCAGATAACACGCCATTAATAAGGACCCGTGCCCTGGGTCTAGGACCCGAATAAAGTGCCGGAAAGGGAGGCCAAAACCCAACCTCTCCAACACCCCATCAAGGTAACTCCAATCCACCGTATCGAACGCCTTTTCAAAATCTATAAAAAGCAACGCCAGGTACGGGGTGAGCTTATGGCGATGTGCAATACCGGGTGCCCCGGGCAGGCATAAAACTGCATTGATCCATATGGATCAGGTCCTGCAGGTGGGGACGGAGCCGTTGGGCTATCACAGTGACAAAGATTTTGACTTCTGTATTAATGAGGGAAATAGGGCGGTAATCCGCACAGTCAAGGGAGGGTGGCTGTGTCTTCGGAATGACTACAATGGTGGCCACATCCGTCTCTGGTGGGAAGGACCTCTCATCTACCATGTGTTTGAATAGAGCTGTTAAGTGTGGGACCAATATGTCGTCATAGGCCGCATAGTATTCTTGGGGGTATCCATCGGCCCCGGGCGTCTTGCCGGAGTGCAGCAGTGAGATAGCCCCATGGATCTCTTCCGAGGTGAAGGAGAGGTCCAAAGCCTCCGAGACCGGTGGGGAGAGGCATGGCAGGTGAGTATCAGTCCGAGCCAACGAATCTGCCAAGGAGCTCCGAGGAGGGCGGGCCGCATAGAGGGCCGCATAATATCCGGCGAAGGTTCGGGCGATGGCCGGGTATGTGACGTGATGGGCTCCAGTCTCAGCCCGAATCTCGGGAATAATGCAGTTGGCTTTGGGATAGGACACTAAATTGTGAAGTAGTTTGCCGTTTTTGTCGCTCTAGCCATACACACGCGCCACCGAGGAGCGCCATACCGAGGAGCGCCATAGCATCTTAGTAGACTCCAGCGAGATCTGACAGATCTCTTCGCGGAGCAGCGTAAGTCGCCGAGCGGAGTCGTCGCTGTCGCTGGGAGCCTGGGCCTCCTCTAACTGCACCGCCTTGGCCTCCAGCTGCGCGAGTCATGCGGTCTGTTCCTTACGCTTCGCGTGAACCAGGCCTCTAGCCTCCCCTGCGTAGGACGGCCTTGCCGGCCTCCCACAATGTTCCTGGCGAGGAGACAGAACCCGTATTGGATGAGAAATAAAGCCTCAGTTCCCGCCCGAGGGCCGTGACAAATTCGGCATCCTGCAGGAACCAAGCATTCATCCACCATGCCGCACGGGGGCTTGCAAAGGAGGTACCAAGACGGAGGGAGACGGGGGAGTGATCAGAGATACCCCTGGACAAAACAGTGACCCCGGACAGGAGCTGACAGTCCATGGCAGGCAGTAGGAACAGGTCGATACAGGAGTGGGTGTGGTGGGCTGCCGAAGTGTGGGTATACTGTTCCTTACGGGGGTTCCACACCCTCGAGGCATCGCAGAGACCCTAGGCAGAGGACCAGTCAGATAGACGTTTTGCAGAGGCCAGACGGGAGGCCGATGGAATACCTGTTGCGTCGCGCATGGGTTGGAGTGCCTCGTTAAAGTCGCCCCCCACAACAGTCAGGCCCGGTGGGAAGGATGAAAGTATCGGCGTGAGGCGATGGAGGGTAGAGGCTATGGTGGCGGGGGAATATATGTACACAAGAGATTAAGGGGTTGGCCCTCGATCGTACCCGACAGGGCCACATAGCGGCCGTGTGTGTCCGTCTCAGTGCATGTCAGGGTAAAGGGAAGCCCCCGCCGAAGCAGCACCGCCACCCCCCGGGAACCTCGTGTAAAACCAGAGTGCCAGACCCTGTCAAACCCGTATCTGGCAAGGAAGTTTCATTGGGAGCCCAGGAGGTGGGTTTCTTGCAGAAACAGGACGTCTGGGGCATGTCGGTAGGCGCTACGAAGGGCAGCAGCACGTTTGATACGGTCAAGTAGGCCGTTGACATTCCAGGACAGGATGTGGAGGGCCCTACTGAAGGTGGACGCCATCAAGGTGAGCGGTGCATGGATGGGTGGATGCAAACGCGAAGAGGCCCGGAACCCCTGTGAAACGACGTTGTAGGGCCTGGGGTAGAACTGAGAACAGCGGCCCGTAGGCAGCTAAAAACAACAAACTGTTGGGAGACAACGGTCTCCCCCCCTCCCCCCCCCCCCCCCCCTCGCTCCCCAACTCCCCCCACCCTATACTTCGGAAAAGGAAGCATCTGTCGCCCTGAAAAGAGAAAGCAACTCAAACCAACAACTCCACAATGAGGCTAACTGCTAATCTAAAACGGTTAGCGAAACTGGAGCATGACAGAGATGGACCCCCCTCCATGTATCCGGATAAGAGAGTCGTCAACAGCTGTCTGTACAGTCAGGACAACAGTGTTATCAGAACTATAAGCAGCAAAACCTGAACTTGAGGTGGAAAGTAAGTCACCAGACTCGAGGCAGCATGAAGCAGAACCGCCCGCTGCGGGAACCTCGGGGACAATCTTGTTGTAGAAGCTATCTGAAGGCGAGATACAGAGTTCCAGAGTTCCAGCCACATGGCCCCGCTCAAGTGTTCTCATCTTTGCCAGAACTACGGATCTCGAGGCTCCGGGACAGGTCAGAGTCCGACATGACATGTCGCAGGATTTCAGAGGAGCCTCTCACCAGGTCACCAGACTCTTCACCGAAGGGAGCGAGGCCCTGTCCGGGAAGAAGCCCCTCGCCCCCACACACCAGGTCCAGCCAGCCCCGAGGCCGCTCGTACCCCTCTGAGCAGCCGATGGGGGTCGGGCCTCACAGGTCGACGTCTGTGTGGGCAGAGATGCCCAGCCGGAGCCAGCAAAAGACTCGCCCAGCAACATGATCCCTCACCGGGGAGCAGGGGATCCCACACCGTGGCAGATCAGAGGCCCAGCGGGGGCCCAGGGAGCCTCCGAGCCCGCCCCCCTTTGATGCGCTGCCGCCCTATCCCGACGGCCGAGTCAGTCGGTATGGGTGAATCAGGGCCTGTCTGGCAGTCCGCCCGGAACTAGGTGGCAGCAGCGCCCAAGGCCTTCAGGGCGGAGCAGGCTGCAGACAGAGCGGCGGGCCGCCCTCAGCCCTCCGCTCCTCCCGCCGTCAGCATTGGTGATATTACTGTGTCCCCTCTGCGGGAGATATAACTCCAGCCGCCGCAACTCACCGCAGTACAGGGCAGCGGGTCCGATCCCCCTCAGACGATCTGCAGCTTCTGCGGCAGGTCCCGCCTCGTGGCCCCGGATCCACCGCCACTCCACGCCCCTCTCAAAATGCGGCAGCACCGGCTCACAGGAGTACACCCAACGCCTGGACAGGAGCGGCGAAGGGAAGATCACCGGCCCCCAAGATCCGCAGCCCCGGTCCGGGCCGCCGACGGGTCCGCCATTTCGTGCACGTGGCCGTGGCAGGGGAGTGGAAACAGGTCAGCCAAGATGTCAAAGGATCCAGAAACCGACCCAAAGTGTAGGAGAGATGCCAGCAGGTTGGTATCAGTAAGAGTTGCAGGTGGATGGTGGCTGTTGGCGACGGGTGTAAGGTGGATGACTGAGAGGGTCCAGAGCACTCTTAGAGTGCGACCGCCATCTTGACGCCCAAGCCCCGCCTCTCAAAGATAATTGTTTTATGTGTTAATGTTCTTGACCTAGAGTTGTATATAGATGTTGATAAAATAACAAAGACCAGTCCATCCTCTTGGAACACTACAGGCCAGAGACTAGGAAGAATATGGTGGAAGTGTATTAGACTGTAAATTGGTACAAAGGGAAGTCCCAAATACCAAGTTTGAGAGAGTGTTGGGAGAAGTGGACTACGGTCGACTTCTGCTTCTGATACCAAATCTCACAATTTGATGTTTGTCTTGTTCATAAAAAGTAGGAAGGTGCACCAGGATGAAGTAGGAGAGCACCAAATGTATTCCAAAATATATCCTTTATAATATTTTCAGTTTAAAATTTGGACATCAGCCAACGCGTTTCGTTCCGAATGGAACTTCGTCAGGGCAGAAGTATCTTGATCTTGGTTCACTTAATCGGTAAACGACAGTCAATTGATTCCAAAAGTTAATCCTAATCGGGAGGGGCCTGGATTTGCAAATCGCAAACAAGTTTCAGCGTCCCACAGACTTCCAAGCAGACCAATTCGTCTGAAGGATGTTAACCCAGGTCCTCCGTATTCACCTTCGGGCTAAGTCAGAAAAACACTAGTAACTCTACATTTTAAATGGTCCAAGGGCCAGGGTAGCGGCCAACAATCCTGGTCAGTGTCGACGCTCTCGGTAGGAGTCCCTCATCCGGATTTTCTTTTTATGAACTTATTTATCTGGTTTCCAGTGGAGTAAAGTGCGGTGAACTCCGGATGTGGTTGCACAGACAATTTACTAATTTGTTTATTTAGAAACTGAAGTGCTGAACCATGGTCAGCTGCATTTTGTCTTTCTAACCTTGATGTTTGTCTTGTGATTGGTAGTGAGAAGGGGGACAGAACCTGTTAAACCATGTATTAACTGTGGTTGTGTCCTACTCTGTACCCATGTACCTTCACTATTGCACTGCCCCTGCAGCTGATTATTTTCTTAATTTATTAGTCTATAAGATGAGCAGGACTACAGGGTTGTAAATTGCCTAAAACACAAGGGCACACACAAGTGCTGTAGATTCATGCTGCTGATTTCTTTGAGCTGCTAGAATGTACTGCTTACACTTAATAGCCTGTTCTAGTGGGCATCGGCCTCAAAAAAGCCAATTAGAACCTTTGTAAATAGGCCATCAATAGATCCTGTGTAGAGCTCTACGATAACAATTTGCATTCTTTTTAATTATAGTTGTTGGAAAAGTGGTATTCCTTGAAAGAAAAGAGCAGAAGGAAATATCTTAAAAGAGCAGCTCCTTTGCCTGATCCATGCCTGGCAATCTTTCAACCTGATATTTATTTTGGGTCTGTATCAGAAACATTTGAACGCAAAGTTGATGACTACATCAGCGAATGGGATACTCAGAAAAGTGTAAGCTGTGTCTCTTCGGACCTGTCTTTAGAAAGGTAATGTTTATTTGTGTTTCCTAAGGATCACAATGTGGTCAAAATTGTAAAGTTGTGAAAGTTTGAAGGAATATCGTTTTTGGGTTGACTGCAAGAACACTATCCCTTAAATTCCATACAATCAACATTTTAAGAGTATAGTTGTCAGTACAAACTGTAATGCATCCACTTAGTTGGTAACAGGTATAATGCTGAAAGATTCATTTTATTATGATTTGCACTTTTACAATGAAGTATAGTGTCCTATCAATTTAAATGTTACTAGCTACATGAATTAACCGATGTATCAATAATGATTAATAAATATTGGATTTTAAGTGTGCAATTCTAGCTCAGATTGTATCATTTTTAGGTTTGATGAAAGACATGTTTATGGCATCGAGTACAGCTACTTTGTATACTTTGCAAACCCTTGCAGGACCCCAGATGTATGTCAAAGAGAAACTATTTGCTTGAAATAAGTAAATTGCTTGATCATTTTGTTTCTTACAAAAGTAGCACTTCAGCGTGATACTTGCTCTCTTACATTTTGTAATGATTAGAAAATCGTTAATGAGTAAATGAGATTTTGGGAGTTTTTTACAGTATAGCTCCAAGCCAAACTAATGATTCGAAAAACAAAAAAATACACTCATGAAATAATTCTTGCAAAATGTTTGTGTATTGAGACATTCCTCTTGGTGGAAATATCAAAATGCAGAATTTGTTGCCACTGTCTACACTGTGATTACACCCCTTTAAATGTTGGAGTGTTATGGTCCAGTTTCTGCCTTGGAAACCTACTTTGACACGAGCAGATTTTCTTCTGTTTCCATCATGAGAAACTAACTACAAGTGTAAATGCCCACGAGCTTATGGGTGACCGCTTTTACCTACTTTTTCAGGACACACAGAGAAATGTTCATGAACCCACACCAAAGCTCAATTTGCGTTTGGGTAAATGGCAACATACTGTTAGGGAAAGATTCTTACAATACTGTCAAATAATGAATGAGAATTTACACTTGCATGTGTTTTTCTCTGTGATGGAGCTGAAAATTGCAGTGCAAAATACTTTTAGTATCAAGCTCAAAACATTTTCAAACAAAACATTTCAAACAAGAAATAGTAAAGGTTATATTTTGAATCAAAACTTCTCCATTGGAAGAAATTGTGACTGAAATATCAACATCCTTTCAATGCAGACACCTATATTCAATAATAACTATGGTGCTAGCAGATGGTCTGAACAGAACATAAAGAAAGAAACATATAACATGTCACTGTAAGTATCGTATGGTATGTTGGATGCTACTGAGACTTTAGAAACCACTGATAAAGAACACATGTATTTAGGTGTCTCACAAATGTGCTATTGTAGGTGATGCAATGCAATTTAAATTTTATTCTGGTTTCTTATGGTGGGCTTCTAATATAGTAATGATTTGATCATATTCTTTGGATACAGAAATGAGTCTAGCACACACCGTATAATCGCCCTTAAAGAGCATAATGATGCTGGCTAGGATGGAGTACTGTAATCAATTTGAGAGAGGCTGCAAAAAGTGCTTTAGTGTTTTTTACAGTGTGAAGGTTTGCAATAGGTGAGGGTCAGTCAAAATGCCTTAGGAGTTGACCTTTTTTGACTACGTTAGTGAGAAAACATCTTAACTCAAGTCTTTCTAACATTCATCATTGGGGTTATAGTCATTTGGATCTTTGATCAGAATAGATTCATTTTTTCTGGTTTTAATTTAAAGAGATTGACAACATCTAATCTTGGAGATTGGTGCAACAATATAACACATTCGTGTCACAAGTAGATGAAATCTGTGCATAAAGTTGGATATTGCCCATGTGCTGGTGAATAGATACTGTTTTCTTTATGTGCAAAGGCTGGGTTCAGTTCCCGAGGTTACTGTGGACTTCTTTTCTAGCACTGGCAAGCGTCTTTAGATAACAAGGACCTGATACCGGTCAGCAGCTATAAAGTTTAGTGGGACAGTGGCTAATAATGCACCTCAGTTTAGAATTCTACTTATATCTGCTTAGTTGGTTCTACAATTAATTCCTCCATGTATGATAATGGCAAGAGTTTAAAAGGTTATCCCTCTTTGGGAGAAGGGGACATTTGAACTTGTTTAGCACCAAGATGACCACTTCCTGGTGAAGTTTTTGCATGAAATCACCCTTGGATCTGCATTGTGTGGCTGGAAGTCAGAAGCGCGTTTGTAACTGGTGGGGTACAAACCCAGTTGTGGTACTCACCACAATGTTGGAAGTTGCAGTCGATGAGGATGGTGCTGTCGGCCTTCAGAGGCCATAGTAACACCGTCTTCCACAACAACCAAGATAGCAGCAGTCTTTCCTGGACGTCTAGTCTGCCAGTGTCCTGGCATCAACATTGAGAGTTCTGGAGGCCCAGGTGAGTCCCCTACCTGATTGAACTGGATTCTGAAGGGAGCTTTCATTGGAGGAGATGGTAGTGTCACTGATGTGCGGGGAAAGTGAAAGACAAGAGTATGGAGTTGGATGGCTATGATGCAGCCCAGTCCTTCATGGAGTGATGACCTGCCCCACATTTGACATCACAAGACGCTGCCAACATGAGCAGTGGCAGTGGCTGACAAAGAAATGTGTGTCTAAAAGAGAATAAGCAGTGCCCAGTGAAGGAAAAGGGAGATTCCTTTTTCTGAAGGACCCTGCCCCCCATAGATTGTTTAGACGAAGACCAAGAACAGCCTGCTAATGTGGGTGTTGTCCTCACGTGGTGAGAGCCCCATATCATGGCCACCTGAGAGATATGCAGAGGACCCCGAGGCATTTTAAAAACAAAGTGCAGCATACGATGCTTTGAACATTTGAAAAAGCTGCATTGAGATCGCAGAAAGTGAGATCAGGATCCTGAACCGTCAAGTGTCAGGTGTGGGAAATACAGTGCAGGAACATTGAGATATTGCTTTGGGGACCGAAGATTTATGGACTGTTCATACTCCTCTAAGAAGCACTGTTGGCAAATAAAGGGAATGGTGTAGGTATATTAATCTTGGTAATTCCGGACCTGGATGGTGATAGAGTTAAAATCAGAGGTCAAACAGTTTTTTAGGGCGTTTTCCTTGAAGGTGTAAGTGATCCTTCTTGGCCTATGATATGAGCCTCCAATTTGCCCACCAAGAGCATTGTTGATGGGAAGATAAATAAAGATAAAGGGTTGACAAAACCAGGGAATAGGAGGCAACGTGAAATTGTTACTTGACTGGCCGCAAACAAAAGGCGTGATGGTGTGGGACTCTATTGTGTATGAGTTCCAGGACATGAGTAACATGAGATCCCCACAATGCTAACAGGACCTGCAGACCATAAAAAAGAGATGCTAACCCTTAGTCTTAAAGGATCTATTTGGTTCCCAGTCAAAACGAGTGTCTATGAGGGAGAGAAGTCGTTTTTGTTTCCTAATCCTGCAGTTTCTTGCCACAAGGAAGAGACAAAAACACCCATCTGAGTCTGCAATCCGGCCCAGCTTCATAACCCAGTGAGACGCCTGACTTTCTGATGCCTTGGGCCATTCTGATGATTTTCTCCATGTGAAAGCTGGCAAGAGTTGTGTTCAGCAATGATATCAAACTATTACATGTAAGAGAGAGAATTTATATGTTACAAGAGATCTGATTTCTTTGTATCTCGCCCCCTCTTCATTACATCCCCTCTTCAACCCGGACAGCTGTTCTGAAGTGGCAGAGTTGATTTAATTTATCAACTTTCCAACATAATATTGATGGATCTGTAGAGAGTATGACATTTCGGCTAATAAGGATCCAGTGTTGGATGTTGATAGTTTTCTGATGTTCACGTTAAGGGCCTTCATACCCTACGGACCCATGGTGGTGTTCTGATAATCAGGCATTTGCTAAATCCCCACAAAAGGCGACTCATTTTGGCTAGGCCCCTTTGTAAGTCTAGATATTGATAAACGTTTTTTACAAATCGCCTTCATGCACTGATTGCACTAAAACTCTGTCCAGACTAAAGACCTTCCCCTTTCAAAAGAGCTTTATAGAGGTTCTGAAGTTGTCAGGCCTTTACAAGTAGTTTTTCCTCTCAGAAATAATGTATAAGCATATAAGTTAGAAGTGTGTCAAGAAGCTAAAATATGATATGAGGCTGTACAAGTTGTCGTGATGACTCGGGGGCCATCCTACTACTAATGATGGCTGAACAGTTAACATCTCATCACAGTGCTTCCTGGAGGTTCAGGAGCTGTAAGGAGGCTTTAACCTTCTACAGGCCTCCTCTTTTGAGGGCATCCTACCTTAATTCAGAACCCATTTCCAAAATATGGACTTGGTCTAATTAGCAAGAAAATCAGAATTTCTGATATATGTTTGGCAACGCCACCTGTGCTGGCATATGTCATGATCTAAATTGCCAAATCCAATTAAAGCAAATTAAATCTCTTAATTGAGCTCCTATTGTCTTACCTTGTGTTGTCCGTGTCACCTTTGTACTGCTTATTGTGAACATTTTTTGAATGTGATGTCTAATAATTTCCAATATTGTCTTGTTCCATGCTCCTATTTAATTCTGCCTGGAGCTTTGCAGGGTATGGCCAAAGGGATAACTTGGACAGGCAGCATTTGAAAATGCAGGATCACTTGGCGTATCTAACTCTTTGTGGCTGTTTTTTTGTGTCCTTATAGCTCTGTTAGTATTGAAGCCAACTCAGTAAACCAGCAAGTCTGAGTCACTGTCCATGTGAAACGTATTGAAATATTAAGAATTCCTCAGCCATACAGCTTTCTTGAGTTGCAGCTTGTGACCATCACTAAACATCTGTATTCCAAGACAGTTGTAAAGGCACATACCCCTCCATGGTTTTCAAGTGCCTTCCCGCAATAAATCAAGTGGATAAGCTAAACCGCTCTATACCACCATTAACCTGTATATGGTGTAATGTTGATGCTTATAGTCGAGTTAATCATTGATGACACTGTGACTGCCTTATTGTGTGCTTTTGAGGACTGTCTGTAAGCAAGTCAACTTTAAATCTACTTGATCTCTATCCTAGTCATTAGTGGTTTGCATTGCTTTACAAAGTTGTCTTCTGTATTTGTGCTTGTTGACAATTCCACAACCTGAAGGACAGTTGGTGGCTGTAGACACTATCTCCAGGTGCCAGTCAAAGCCTAGCACCATTATAGATAAAAGTTCTGTTTGTGCAACTAGATAAGGGTGGCGAGGGGCACTCAAAGTTAATTTTCAACTTGTCTAGCATTTTGTTTATAGTTTGGTAATCTGGTTTATCATCACAACAATCTTCAGGCCAAAGTGCATTATATCTGCTCTTTGTCTGCTTTGTGTTTGCCCATAACGCGGCCTCTGTGCTAAAGAAAATACAACAACGAAGGAAACTAAAGGAACTTACCAATGATGCGTCTGAACCAGGGGAGATTCACAAGATATTATATGGTTCATTCTTTAAAGAATTCTGTCAGTGAGTTTACTAAAGTATGTCATCAGGGGTGGTAGATACCTCCTGTGGCACTAGTGAAAGCTCATGCTCTTGGTGAGCCCTCCTCCAAGGTACAGTGAGATGTTTAGCAGAGTAGAAAGAGACAAACTGTCATGTAAGAGTCAATCATGGCAGGCCTGAACATGCAGCATGCAGCTCCTTACTGTCACGTTGCACAAGTCCATAGATGACCGATATGTGTTGTGAAGTGCCAATATCTTGCAGTGTAGAATCGCATTACAGTTTGTTTGCGAATTAGAAGTCTTTACACGCCTTTTACAGTAGTCAAAATGTTACTGTTTATCAGTAATCTGTTAATATGAGATGGATGGATCCCAGATACTGGTATCCGTGAGAGAGAAGTGTTAGCCGCAGTTGTTACCATCAGAAACGGAGACCAGGCCTATTAAATTGTGAGCACCCAAGCAGCATGCCCCTGGAGCCTTTCTGCTTTTTTTTTCCTTTTTTTTTAAATACTAGTGAAAACGATGGCCAATGTGCAATTGTTAGTGGCTGATATTAATTCAGGCATTCCTTCCATCATTTTGCTTTCCATCACTTTGTTGCAGTAGACACCCTAAGTGCATACGTGGATCCGACAGTTCTTGCTGGACCATCCCTGTTGAAGCAGGACCAAGGCTATTTGCATATGGCAGGTGTCTGTATTGATTGGCATAGAGTCCAACAATGTACTGGAATGTGGCCCTGATAGGACCACTGGCAGCTGAAGTTAGTTAATTCAAGCATTCCTTCCATCACCTTGGCATTTGATCGCAAATGAGCTAGACAATCCCGCAGGGAAGCGCAGCTTGTGACTATGCCTTGTTACATAGGAATGCTAATGGCTGTCACTAGCACCCTTGCCCCACTCCTAAAGGATTCTTTGGAGGAGCAGTAATTGTGCTTTGCTTTCTAGGTTGCCCTCTAGCCTCTATGTCCTAAGTGACCCATTAGCCTCCTTGCCCAGATGCCCATGTCACTCATTCATTTATTTGCATGGAGTCACAGCTCAGTGCAAATGATGAAATGCCTCTATGGGATCGCGCAGGTGCCGAATTTCCGCCTACGCTAACAGTATTACAGAAGTAGCCTCATAAACCTCTACTGTCCCTACTTTGAAGCTGAAGAGCTCCATGGTGCAAAAATAGGCACAAACATTTGCACTCTCGTGGCACTTGTGTTACCGCCCCTAGAAATGGTCTACAAGCAGGAATGTCTAGAAACATGTTTCATCATAATCTTGTAACCATACATATCTTAACCTAAACACTGCTATCTTTATCTTGTATAGCAACATCATATTGTTTTCCTTCTCATCAATCACCCACTTATGATTTTCCTTATGTGCCTTGGTTCCATTTTCACCTCTCATCACACCTAATCTGCTTTGTCCAACCCAGTGGTTGTTTTCTTGCTCCTCGCCCTCATCTCTTTCTACATCTGACCTGGCCTGTAACCTCTGCTCTAAAGGTGCGCCTGTGAGCTCTTCACTTGTACCTGTGGATTCTGTGGTTACTAATTTGGAAGTTATTGAAGCCAAGTGAAATATTTACCCCTTCTCTTGCTCTTCCTCTTCTAGCGGCCTATATCCTGATGACCTGTCTGATTCTTTATTCTTACCTCTCTATAGCAGTTTTTCTCTTCTTGGCTTTTATTTTGCTCAAACCTCCCTTCTTTCCCAAGTCATCCTATCTTTCTCTTTTACTTACTTTTAAACAATCATAATAACATGGAAATCTATGCTTTATCCTGCTCTTCCGCAATCTAGGGCAGATTTTTGAGTGTCAGAACTCTATACCCCATGTCTTTTTTTAGGTCTTGCCTATCGTTGCAGCGAATGCATTGCTCGCTCGGCGAGACATCTAGTGAGAGAGTAGATTTGAGAAGGGGACTTGAAGCCCCTCTCCTCATTTTCATTGGCTGGCATCACCGTTTATGCTAAACGGTGGCCTGCCATTGGATATGAGGTTTTTTTGTTGCCGCCCTTTTGCCTTTTCGTCCGGCCCATCCGGACTGGCTCGTCTGCTTTGCAGCTGTTGCAAAGCAATTTCTTATTTTTAGGGGGCGTGTTATATAAACAAGCCGTGAGATCCAGTCCAGATGGGCCGTCTCAAATGGAGACAGGACGGTAACAAACCAGCACTGTTTTAAGAGCTTGTTTTATCACTCCGGATGGAACCCCAGATCACCCCGCACTGTCCTCCGTGCCAGGTATCCACCAGAAGCAAGCACTGGGAAAGACAAATCTATTACGGGTGGGGGGAGGGGGGTCTTGTCATGACCCGCATTGTCCTCATCTGAACCTGCCCCCTCTCAATGATCTCTCCGCGGCGAACGCATGTGATTTGAAACTAGCATTGACAGGCTGTGAAACTGCCCCTCCTTCAGACAGGGCTGGGAGCACAGCTGGGCCCCCCTCATGCACCCACTGAAGTCCCCCTCGGAGTGCTGCACCCTCCCCCCGGTCTCTGACACTCACTCAGGGTCTCCCACCGCAGCGCCAACAAGCAGAAGAGCAGCGGGAGGCAGAGCACATCGGCCGCCGTGGCCAGTTCGCTCACACCATGTCGATCCACACCCAGATCTCAACCCAATACCACCCCCGCTGAAAGTCGGCAGCTCCGAGCACACTGCCCCCCCTCCTAAACTGCCAGACCGTTGCCGCCATTCCACCCCTGCGGGCCAATGGCTCCTGAACCACTCCGAGACCCAACCCACCCCTCCCCCGTCCAAGGTCGGCTGTTCCGAGCTTAAGCCCCCCGCCCCAGAAACCCCGCCATCACCCACTGTCTCTTTACACCACCACCTGCGCTCCCAAGCCCTAGTCTCCATCCTAAAACTTTATTGTACTCGCATCGCTTCCTTGCTTGAGCGAGTGCTGCTCCCTGAGACTGCACCCCCCAGCCAGGCGCACGCTGACCCAAGCTGCTGCACCCTCTGCCAGCAAAACCCGGATGTGCTAAGGAGGCCTGAACTCCACTTCTTCAAGCAGTGGATTAAAAGGTGAGAGGGATTTCGCGTAGACACGTTTAGTGGGTGTACTGGCTGCTTTTAAGACATATATCTAGGGTCAGCGCCGGTGAAGAGAGGCGCATAGATGGGAATGGGGACTACAGATATGGAGAAACCTCTTCGAAACTACGACTACCTACCAACTTTTAAAGTTTCTGATGGACTGGACCCCTCTCTTTAACTCTTCTAGAACCCTCCCTCGGCCCCACCTTCCGTCTTTCTCGCCTTGCCTTCCATGTCTGCATCCTCTCACCAGGCCCGGTTCTAGCGGGTGGGCCGGGTGGGCCAGGCCCACCCAAACATGAGCCTAGCCCACCCAAACAGGAGCCTTGGCCCTTGCAGTGAGGGCTTGAAGGCAGGCGCGCAAAGCACACGTCGTGAGTGTCAGCCCGGGCGAGACAGCTTCCCGGGCGCGCACACACACTGTTTTAGAGATTATCGCAGCCGCACCCGAGTACTTCACAGGTCTTTAAAAGACCATTTACATGTTAACGAGACTTTGTTTATTTTTTCACCCCTTCATCTCCACACGGCAAAGGCGACAATGTTCTGCTGCGTGGATATTTCTTTTTCTATGCAGCGCAGGAGAAAAGAAGTTTGTTTATTCCTATTCACCTTTCCTGACCCCTGCAGCTGCTTATCACATCAGGCTGCGACACAAAGTTTGACTAATGAAGTAGGTAAGAGAATGTGTTACTATTTGTTTTTCTTTTTAAAATCTGCACAGGCCCAGCAGGACGCATACTTCGTGTGCGCTTCATTTAAACAGTTTTTATCATTATCATGGCCGATGCAGATGCAGGACAACAATAAGACAATAAAAGATGCCCAGATAACGCTGGTGATAAATGATCCTGCTGGAGAGGAATCATTTGTCTGTTAGCGGTTTTTAAATGCAGATGAACTGTATTTAATGTGGAAGCTCAGTGGGTTACTGCCTTTGTCACAGAGATCCTTGTGTTACTTGCAGTTCAGAAGTTACAATCCTAACATAGGACAGTGACCAATGAACTGTCATCAAAGAGCTGCGTAGAAACCTGAATGGTATAGTTAGAACTTCGCCTTCTATTTTTGTGATATACTTAGAACTTTCCCAGTCTTTCATTATTCTAATGTTGCTAAAATGAGTATGTTTGGGCAGATATACATTTTTATCAGTAAAGCTGAGCCCCATGGAATACTCTTTAAATCATATGGTTGTGTTTCCCCAGACCAAACCCTCTTAAAATATACTGCCCACCAGTATGGATGACATGTGATTCATACACCTTGTAATCCTCATTGGCTTATGTGACATTCCCCGTAGACTGATTTACATACTTGTATGATTCATTCTCTCTGTATAATGTGTGCATGGTGTAAAGTACTGACACACACTACACTGATATGAGTTGCGCTATACAACAAATGAAATGCATATGAGAGAGTGGCTATGGAGAGATGAAGGGCACTGCTGGAGGGTGGCAGTGAGGGAGTGTGAGGAGGAGGAGGGGGATGGGCTACAGAGAGATGAGGGGCACTAGTGGAGGGTGGCAGTGAGGGAATCCGAGGAGGAGGTCATGGGGTGGAGAGGGGAGCTAGGGAGAGACGAGAGGCACTGGCGGAGGGTGGTAGTGAGGGAGTCTGAGGAGGAGGTCATGAGGGGGAGGGGCTACAGAGAGATGAGGGGCACTGGTGGAGGGTGGCAGTGAGGGAATCCGAGGAGGAGGTCAATAGGGGGGCCATGGAGGGATGAGGGGCACTGTTGGAAGGTGGTAGTAAAGGTTATTTACAGAGAAAGAAGTTATTGGTGTGCCGCCAAAAAAGACTTTCGCATCAGCGCTGAAGCCGGCCCTGTCATGGACTTTCTGTTTTTGTTTATTTAGTTAGCAGTCGGGTCATAAGGGCTACTGTGGAACATACTTTAAAATGCGTGCTAATTATATTTACCGCTATATTCAATGTTTTACGTTTGAAGGTGATTTTACTAATGTTTTTAGAGGGAAAAATGAAAGTGGAGCCCGATGGTGCCTGATATGGGGCTGGGGCCCAAGGTCAGCTGTGAGATAAGGTGCACTGGAGAGGAGTAGTGGATAATCAAGCCTGTAAGGGAGTGCGTTGCTGAGTCCGGGGTCAGGTGGAGGTAGTAATGAAGAGGGATTCTCACTGAAGGCTTGCAGAAAGGGAGCCTGAGAAGTGTCACTTGCCTGATACTCCCACCTCAGAAACCTCCTCTTCCCATCAAAGGAATATTACATGGAAAAAACACTTTTTGAGAGTGCTAATAATTAGAAAGAGATTTGGAAAAGAGTGCGTTTTACTGGGCCTTGTAAGACTAAGAAGAGATAAAGGAGGGCCCTGAAGCAGGCATGCCTAGACATATTTGCAACAAATCGAGCCCGCAGTGGCCCACCCAAATGCACCCTTGGCCCACCCAAATAAAAATTCCTGGAGCCGGGCCTGCCTCTCACCCTCCCACCACCTCCGGGTGCCTCTCCACTCGGGTTTACTCGGCAGCCTCTCCACCCTGCTTGGGCCTCTCTCCATCTATCCGTCTCATTACTGCCTTCTTCTTTCCACTTCTTCCCTCCTTTAACCCCCCTCTCCTGCTTTTCGTTCTTTCTTTCCCTGCCTTGTGTCTCTCGCCCTTTCACTCCTCGTCCTGACTCTCTCCTCGTTTCCTTCTCTGCCCCCCTACCCGAGGCCATCTCTCCTTTCTGTTCACCCCATCTCTAGACTGACACCCCTGCCATGTGGCTTCATCTGCCCCTACCTTTGCCTCTAAGTCCATCGTCGCTTTCACACACTCTCGCGTCACTCTCGAGTCCCTCATATGTGCCCCCTCTTCCGAGCTCCCAAAGTACACTATTTCTCCCCCTTCCTCCATCCTATTTCTCCCGCGCCTCTCACTCACAACCCCTTCCAGCTCCCTCCCCCTCACTTCCTCCCTCACTCTGATCTACACATCTCCTTCGGTCTCCCTCTTCCTTCCACTTATTCCCCACCCCGCCTTCAGTTCAGTCTCTCCTCTCTCTTGCTTCAGATCTCACCTGCATCTTTACTTTCAACTCTGTCTTTCGTCCCTCAGCCCCCCAATCTCACCTCTTGTGGTTGCTTTCTCTACTCCACCTGCTTACCACAACCTCTCTATTTTACTACCCCCTGCTACTTTTTAACATTTCTTTAGAAAAATATAAGTATACTACCAAAAATGATGCAGTGACTCTTTATTACCAGTGCCCTCTTACTTCATTAGTTACCTGCCCCATTGAAATAACAAGCTCTGTGGGACCACCGTGGATCCTATGCAATTAACCAGATATTTGCGCTGATGAAAGCTTAATTGTCCCAGTAAAATGAGAAATAGCTCGTGGAATTAGGTACAGAATTACTGATTCCACCAGTAATTCACAATTTTTTAAGGCTACACCTAATAAGACTTGACAATTCTGCATCCAGGTGTAACTAATATAGGTATATTGGTATATTTGCTGACGTGTTGTAAAAGAATATGAAGTTTCGAGAGAGAATGTACTATAGTACAAATGTAATGCAATAGATTTCGCAATTACAACAAAGTGAGCTATTGCCATTTTCAATTACACCATTTGATTAATGCTTCACCAAGTAAAAAAGAAAACAATAACATTTTCAATGCAAATAGTTAACAACAGTGTCATTGCGAGACCTATTGCATTGTAAATGCTTGTTATAGTCTTCCTTTTGGTGAGAATTTCTGGTGCTCTTCTTGTCTGTTCAAATGAACACACACTGTGTCTGTGTTCACACTCTTTAACCAATACCTGCTATCCTGCAAGGTTCTGTAGCTGGCTCCTTTCTGTTCTCTGTTTGTGTCAGTTCTCTGTTAGTCTCTTCTCATGTTTGCCTTCTGTCTAAAACTAAGTTATTTCTAAGTCTGCACCTCAACTTCCACCACCTGGAGTAATGTCTCTCACCTTTCTTTGCAAGTTAGCCCATCCTCTCTTTTTTTTTTTTTTTTTAGAGTTTTATATAGCTCGAATTAGACCCGAGAAATCAGGTATCCGAGCGCTTTACATGAGCACCGGTTTCGTTACAGAAGGACACATTCATTTCTTGGTAGACATGGGAGATAAAGTGATTTGCCCAGAATCACAGGATGTTTAGCGTCGTTGCCGAGACTCGAACCCGGTTCCCCAGCTTTGAGGTCGACTGCTCTAGCCGCAAGGCTACATCCTCTCCGCTATTCCTTTTCCCTCCGCTTGACCTCTGCCACCCCTTCACCCTCTGATCAAATCATTGATTGTCTTCATCTCCTTCATTTTTCAGTTAGTCTTTTTCCAGTGTATTCTGCTGTTTGCTTTAGGATCTGTTTATCACTTAGAAATAATCTATTTTCACTTCACCACTTCTGCCATTAGACTCTAGTTACGCTTGTAATTCTCTCACCTATTCGCAATTTGTATTCCTTCTGCGTAGGACTTTAATTTCTTACCTCTTGTGACTAACTCTATATCATTTATTCCAGTAATCTTTCATCTTTAATGACCCTGTGCCGCGTCACTGAAATGGCTTCCTTTCTAAGTCCCTCCTTAGGATCCAGAGTGAATGTTTGCTCAGCCCTCACTTCTGTGTATTATTAATCGATCTTTAGTTCAATAATGACCTCCTGCACCTCAGTCTCCGGATTGGTGCACAGTTTCCTTATTGGGCTGTAAACATTCCCTTTGCACTACTGTAACCCACGCATTGTGACATGTGACTTCACATCCGATGCAAAGCTCTCCACCTTCCTCCGGCACTGGAATGCCTGTGGTATGTGATTGAGGAGTTACCTGCTACTCTGTAAGACAAGTTAGTCCATATGAAACAATACTTTGTAAAATATACAATATGAACGCATTCAGCGCGAACATTGATGGTCACTCTAGACCTAACTTGTCTAAGCCAGTGAGCTTTATAGATGTTTCATTAGGTGGACTCCTTACTCTGTGCCTGATTCCTTCCCTTTGGGCAGCACTAAATTACTGCACGCTATTTAGTACTTCAAGTGCCCTACTTACACTCAGTACCGCTGTGCTCTCATTCTTCTCCTTAGGCTGCCTCAGTTTCTAAATGTGATTGAGGACTGTTATGCCTGAAGAGGGCCTACCTGGGCCTTCCCTTTTTCAAGACACTTCGTTGCACTTTAAGTGACCATCCTTGCCCGGTCTTGAAGATGATCCATGCTTTAATACACCTTTTGACTTGCCAAATGTGGTTCGCCAAGATGTTTACCATCTACTATTAGACATTACAGCTCGATTCTCTGGATCTTATCCTTCAAAATTAGTTATCTGCTTGTTAGCAATTCAGGTACTATCGGGGACAGGGGTTGGCCTAATGGCTAGGGCTGACACTTTGAATCTGGGGAATTGGGTTCGAGTCTCGGCAATGCCGCTGAACATCCTGTGATTCTGGGTAAATCACTTAATCTCCCCGTGCCTAATAAATTATTATTATTTTTTTTTTAATGAATGTGCCCTCATGTAATGCAACTGGTGCTATGTAAAGCGCTTTGATACCCGATTCGGGTCAACTTCGCGCTATATAAAACTCTGTAAAAACTAAAAATAAAAAGATGTATTCCTTCACTGTCATGTACAGTAGATATTCCTCTGTGCCCTGCATATTATAGTGTATAATCTGAGTACGTTGACTAAAACGATTTTTGTGGCTGTGTTACTTGTTTTTCTCGTTAAAAACCGCATGGATTGTGTCCAATTGACCACCTGGACACACTTTTGATGGTTTTATCAGGTTTTTGCATGGCCAGCTCCCTGGCTGTCCTCTGCTCCAGTTTTCCTTTCTCCAGTCTGAACTTACTCATGTGGTGAAGTTCACCAAGTAGGGAGTGCTGTTCAAAAGAGAGAAATATTATGTCAAATAGGGATTCTTAGATGCAGAAACCTTAGTGACCTGAGTCCATGCTCTCTAAGCCATCACTATAAAATGTTAGATGGTAACAGACGCTTTTTTTCGCGGGAAAATATTTTGGCTTGCATGTTTTAAAAATACCCAGTTCATTTTATACTCCTTTAGATGTTATTATTTTCGTAGTGGAAAATCCGCTTTACCAATGATCTTCTTTAGATCTAGCTTCATGTTGTTTAGAAACATTCCGTCCACATCTTCTTTTAAAGTGTGATAAATATTCACAGACAAACATACTAGTATATTCATATTAATTAGCTTATTGCAACTTTATGGACTTGATTACAAATTGCGAACAGTGAATTCTGATCCTTTCACAAAGGGAGTTCAGAGGGAGTAGACTTCAGATATTTGCAGTAATTCATGCAATCCACGCTATTTTCCTCTGATAAGTGTTTTAGAGAACGTGTGTGAAAACATTCTGATACATGTGGGACTTGATGGATAAACACAATCTGCGCACCTAGTGCATCTGTGGTAATGGTATTTATCGGTTGTAGTAAATTCTCCACCCTTTCTCAGCCCACTTGGAACCAGGGCCTTAGTGTTTAATCTGAATAATTTAATTCAAAAGACACTTTTCTGATGTCAAATAATTTTATTGTGCTTTGTTTTAAAACATTATTTCTTATACATATTACAAGTCGTTTGAGTGTTTTATTGCAGTTTGCTTTTTATTGTAAAAGATATTTCCTCCTGGTCTAAAGGGGGTGCAGAATGCTGCGAGATCTGTACCATGGTGGTGACGCTATGGACTTCCAGCAGTGCAAGAAATACTTTTTACTAGCTGAGACAGAGAGCATGAGATATTCTCAACGACACCATTGGGTCCTTTTTCCTCCTAATAAAATAGCAGCTAATCGTCCCTTGACCCAATGGCAGCATGCTTTTAGAATCTATGCTGGCCCCAAGGGCCTTATATCCAAGATTTACTTCCTACTGGGAGTATTCTGGGAACCAGACTAGTCCTATATGAAACACTGGTCCAATATTTAACGCATCCAATACATCTGAAGCAGTGGCAGACCCTTTGAGCAGATATCCCATCCTTGCGTTAGAGTGTACAACAGGAGGAACCTCTGTATAAATTAATGATTCTAGGCTATGGTATACCACTCCACACCAACTGCAGCATATGTATGGGCTATCAGATGGGTTGTGCTTGAAAAGATATGGCAGTCCCGTTCCAAATTGACCCCTTTTTGGAAGGAGGTTCTATGTTTTGTAGTAGTGCCAGTGTAAGGGCCCACCATGCAAAAAGTACAGACAACCCTTATTGGTTTACAGGGCTTAAATTAATAATCCCAAGTGCTCTATTTGTGGTAGTGTGGTCCAGCAGTTTAGGCTTATCAGAGGGTAGTGTTAAGCATTTGTTGTACACACAGAGCCAATAGATATGAGTCACACACTCAAAAAGGAAATCTTAGACCAATTTAGAAAAGTAACACAGAATTTTATAGAATTTTAGACACCAAGATCATCGGAATCAGATACCTACTTTCAGAGCTATAAATTTTTGTAGAAATAGAAAAGTACAGTTGAATACCTGTTTTAAGGTATGAGCCTCGAATGTGGTAATGTTATCCTATGGGAGAAACATACACTGCACAGAAATACTTGCAAACGTTTTTGGATGATGTCTTCTAGGACTTAAGGTGCTTAGGGGCCAAGGTCCCAAAAACCCCTAGCAGTTCAGTTTTACCTGCCCTGGTGTGTCTGGTTGCAGAGGTGCTGGTTGCTTTGGTAGCCTCGAGCTCTACATGTTAACGTCTGTGTGAGAATTACCTGCCAAAGAAAGGCTGCAAGTGAGGACTTGGGGAGAAGTACGGCTTCACCCAAAGGGGGAGGTGGGGGCTCAGCTCTTGAGGATCTCTGGAGCACAGGGACACAGTCGATTTGTTTTCACCCAGGCTGGGGGGCTGCGGTACAGAAGTGTTTTGTCCGGCGGGTTGCTGTAGTTAGATGCTCTCAGTTGTCTTGGGTGACCTGGAGAGGCAGAGGAAACAGGGAAGCTGGGCCACTCACGATGAAGGCCTTGTGGATCCTGTAGTCCCTCAATGGCAGGTCTGTGTTGGCATCAGTGGTGTCTGGAAATGCAACACACCTTGGTAGTTGCCATGGTATTGGTCCTGAGACCCTCCTGGAGGGGTCAGTGTCTCAAAACTTGGTGTACGTGACAGGGCTGACCTCCTGGACTCACGACAACCTCTTCCTGGTGAGTTGCTCCCTGGGTGGGCCCGGTGGCCCGCAAGACCAAATACCGTGTTGATGCGGTCGGTGCCTGCAGATACAGGGGGGTTGCGCCTCCTCCCCAAGGGAGGTGTTGCTTGGTTGTTGAAGGGGAGAATAGTCGTCCAAGGACTTGGGGAGGCGGTACAGCTTCGGTATGAGTCGTCTTTGTAATTGTCGTGGTGCAAGCAGCCAGGTAGGGTTTGTCGCAAATTTCGGTGCACGAACTCTGTTATAACGACCTCGACTCTTCTTTAGCCTTCCTTTGGTTCCCAGTCGACTAATCTGAGTTCCTGGTGTCAAGGGCACCCCTAAATACTGAATTTAGGGGCATTTAGGGGAGGGTAGGTTAGTAGCCAATGGGATAATTACCCCTATGGTAACTACACCCTCTATATGACCACTTCCTGTGGAGAGTGAGCATATTCCTGACAGACTAACCAGCTGTCCACTATAGGTGTGCCTAGCCGGGGAGTGAAACACATCTCCTAACTATCTAATTTCCTGCTTACTCTGATGCCAAATGGGCCTCCAGGTAGGGGAGTGGCGTTCCCCAGGTCTGGGGGGAAGCCATGGTCTCCACCGCAAGGCGGCTGAGGCTTTGAAGCCTCTGTCCTTGATTTGCTGATTTCACTAGCGATTCTGCTGGAGGAGGTGTGAACACCTTCCTCCGGAGCACGCATTATTTCTGGCCTCTGAGAACACTGGCTGTCCCCTACAGGGGGTCAGAAACGTGTCTGTGGTGGCAGGCTGGACGATACCAGTCAGCCAGCACACTTGCTACCAGCACACTTGAGAACAAGTAGGGCTTCAGGGGGCACCTCTGAGGTGCCCTCTAGATGCATGTACAATAAATCTGATACTGAGCTGGGAGACTCATAATGACTAGTACCCAGTACATACCTTTAACATGGCTGACTGATCACTTGCAATGCCTTAGTAATGGAATCGGGTATCACAGAGGAATATCTGCTTATCCATATATGCGATCACATGCATTACAATGCATCCTGCCTTAGGGCTCACAAGGCCTTCTGTCTTGGTGACTTACATATAGTACATGAAGTGTACTTTGGCATTGCTCAGAGGGAGTGGACATTGTCGTGTTTTCAGAAGGGCTTGCGGCCTTTAACACATCCTGCAATGGCCGTCTGCATATAGTTTTTGTGTGGATCCCTTTGGGTGGGATAATACATGCTGCAGCCCATAGGGACCCCCTTTAGTACCCATGCCCTGGATACCATAGGTATCATTTACCAGGGACTTACAAGGGTACCAAAGTCCTTGCTAATGGGGTTACAATTTAGCTCTTTGTTTTTAGGGGAAATAACACTTGCACTGGTGCCTGGTTAACAGGCCTCAGAGCCCTGTCAGAGTTGAAAATCAGCATCTAGTAGTTTAAATGGGGGCTAAAAGTGGGGGCATATCTACAAAGAGAAGTCCTGCTTCTTACAGTGTCCAAGATGGTTGCATTCCCTGAGGTTTATATTTTAGGAGAGAGGGGGGCACTGGAGGTTATGGAGGTATGATATGAGAACCTTTATCAGCCATGGGATTGTGTAGCGGGCTGATGCACTTTTCATCTGTGAGTATTGTGTGGGAGGAACCGCTAGAACTATTGTGGATTTATTGGGTGGGACTTGACAGAGAGGGAGGCGAGGTTGGTGGGGGAGGGAGGATCTCCTGTTTTCATTATATAAGTCTAATTCTAAAAGTTGGTTCGCTTGATTGTCCGATCAACATGTGATGTTCTATGCACTTTACCTGGTTGTGTTTGCATTGCCTTCTGATATTTCAATAAAATACAGTTGAATTAAAAAAAATATGTGTTCGAGGCATATGAGCTGTAGATCGTATACTTGTGCATAGATCACCATCTGGTGTTGGGCTCGGATGTTTGCACTTAGTTTTTGTCTTGGAAGAAGTCTTTTGTAGTCACGAGGTAGGCGATTCCTCCTTGGGACAGTAGTGCGCATGGGCATCGACTCCATCTCCAGATTGTTTTTTTCCGTCATCAGGTTCAGATGTGAATTGCTGCGCTCCGGGTCGGTATCGTGCTCGGCCGCCCTTTGACGCGCAACCCCTCACCGCTCAACGGTATTGTTTCAATCACGTTCCCTTTCGACACTCATCTAAAAAATCATCAAAAACTTCCATTCCGGTCGTCGAAGCGGGTCGTTGGGCCCATCTGCGCCACCAGGCCCTGCAGTCAATGGAAAGAACTCCATTAAAAAAAGCCCCCTGTGTGGTGCTAAATTCCCACACACGGATATCCACGAGGACTGTAACCTCTGCCTCTTTCCAGAACACCAGGACAAAGACTGTGAGGCCTGTGCTTCCTTCAGATCAAAGAAGACTATACGTGATCGCCGGGCTCGATGTCACATAATGTCCCGATCAACTGCTTTGGCGCCATCTTCGAATCAGGCCCCAAGGTTCAGCAAGAACAACAAACAGAGGATGAAGACATCAACGTCTCCGAGGAAGACGAGCCAGATGCAGAGGATCAGACGGTTACTCCAGGTCAACGGATCGTGAGTACCGACCTCGACCCCTCTGCCCCATCTAAAACAAAAGATAAGGCTCTGGTAACACCTTTGCCTTCCGACTCAGGTCGACACCGGGATAATCCTTCAGATGCCACGCGCTCGGGCCCGGCTGCGAAGCACAAAGAAAAGCCTTCAGGCGGCTCGGGATCGAGTCAGCTGCGTACCGGTTCCGGAAAACAACCCCTGGCACCGAAACATAAGCCGAAAACAGACACAGTGCTACGCCCTGTTACATTGGCACCGAAGACGGTTTAGACGCCGAGCCCTTCGGCACCGAAAAACACTGAGGACAAGCCCTCGGACCCCAAAAAACCACATAAATCTTCGAAGCCGAAGAAGATTTCGGAATCGAAAACTCCACTAAAGCATAGGGAGACCAAGACCCCTCTTAAAGAGACTAAATCTAAGGAACCCAAATCATCGGTGCCTTAAAAAGACACTGGCTCCGAAGACCTGTTTCGACCAGATCCACCGGTTCTGAAACCGAAAACCCTACACATTGACCCGGTTACAGGTCATGTAACCGCAATACCACCTAGAAAAAGAAAATTGGACACCTCTGAAGCACCTGAGGTACCCTTAATGAAGAAAGACATAGCAACATCGTCTTTCAGACCCTCCTCTCCCCCCCAGCTCTTCCAACTATACCACTTTCTCCAGCACACTCTCCATTACCTCCTCCTTCACCTGCACCACAAGATGATGAGGATGACTAGGGTGGTGGGGATGGAAATGGGGATGTAGACCCAAAAGGGGATGATGACATCCACAGTATACCACCACCTGACCCCAGGGACGATTAAAGTCCCAGGTATACCTGAGCCAGACTCACACCCATCTAAACCATCCCCTCCAGATGATAACATAGGTTTTGCGCAACTCATAGACAGGGCAGCCAAATATCATGGTGTACAATTACACTCAGACCCTTTGGAGTAAGACTTTTCAGTAGAGACTTTCACACAGTCACAAGTATTTTACCTATGTTGAAAGGTATCATTAAACATGCCCCTGATGTGTTTAAAGACCCCGTCAGGGCTAGAGTTCTCAACCCCAGGATTGATAAAAAATACAAAGCAGCTCCAAGTGACCTAGCTTATATCAAGGGGCAACTTCCTCTAGATTCTCTAGTGTGTCAAATGCCCGTAAACTGGCAAATTCCCAACAACAGGTGTTGCCCCTCCTCCGGATAAGGAATCTTAATTATTGGACGCATCTGGTAAATGGGTTGCGTCACTGGCAGCAAATTACTGGCGCATTGCCAACGCCCAAGCTTTGCTAGCCAGGTATGACAGGCGCATTATGATGAACTCGAGACACTAATGCAACACCTTCCAGATCAATACAAGTCAAAAGCTAACGACCTCATACAAGAGAGAAAGCTAATTAGGAATACCTCTATTAAATGTGCTCTCAATGCAGTGGACACAGCCTCTCGTGCCGTTAACATAAGCGTATTACTGCGCAGGCACGCATGGCTACGCATATCTGGCTTTAAACAGGAGGTGCAGTCTCAAATTCTTAATCAGCCTTTTGATCAAGAACACTTATTTGGGCCTAGTGTGGACACATCTTTAGAGAGGATGAAAAAAGACACAGAAACAGCTAAATCCATGGAGGCCTTACAGTTATCAACAAAAAGAGGCTCCTTTTGTCGCTCCTTTTATAGGGGCGCCTCCAAAACCATTGCGACAGACAACACTTCCTCTTCATACAAAAGCCCCACTCAAACTTCCTTTAACCCCTTGTGTGCCCCGCCCTTTCCCCGCCCTGTGCCGGGTGTTGAATTAGCGGGCGGGGTTCATGACGAGATAGTCTCGTCATGGGCACAGCGCAACCGCGGCCCATGACGAGACCATCTCGTCATGGGCACTCAAGGGGTTAACAAAGGATATTTGAGAGGGGGGTACAGAGGAAATGACAACAAAGGAAGAGGCCGCGGTAATAACACCCGCTCCTCCCCTAGCACAAAACAGTGACTTCCCTCCACTTCCCCTGGAACATTCAACTTCAGTCGGGGGAAGACTGTCACAGTTCCTACCTGTCTGGAACGCCATCACCACAGACAGGTGGGTGAGACAAATTATCCAGTATTGTTACTGCCTGGAACTCACTTCCTCCCCTCCACACATATCACCCAAACATCGTCCGATGTCCACAGAACATCTTACGCTTCTAAATCAAGAGTTTCTCTCTCTCTTGCAAAAGCACGCAATAGAACAGGTTCCCATACACCATCAAGGCCCATGGGTTTACTCCCTTTGCTTTCTCATATCAAAAAAGGACGGTACTCTCAGACCAATATTAGACCTCAGACCTTTAAACCAGTAGATACAATCCGACCACTTTCACATGGTCACTCTACAACAGGTCCTCCCATTGCTCCAACAAGGCAATTTCCTTGCCACTTTAGATCTCAAGGACGCCTACTTTCACATTCCTATTCACCCTGCTCACAGGAAATATCTACGGTTTGTAGTGGACGGCCAGCACTACCAGTTCAAAGTGCTCCCCTTCGGTGTGACTACAGCACCCAGAGTCTTCACAAAATGTCTTGCAGTAGTAGCAGCTCACTTGCGAAGATAACACATTCATGTGTTTCCTTACCTTGACGACTGGCTAATAAAAGCCAAGTCCTGCAGCGATTGTGTACACCACACACACAAAACAATCCAGCTGCTGCACGACTTGGGATTCACAGTAAACCTCACCAAGTCACATATTCAACCATCCCACACCCAACAGTATCTAGGCGCCACAATAGATACTTCAAAAGCCCTTGCATGCCCCAATCCAGCCAGGATAGCCACCATGCAGGCTCTCATAACAAAAGTGCAACCTCAACACTCACTACCAGCTCGAGTGTTTATGCAACTAATAGGGATGATGGCCTCTTGCATTTTAATCGTACCTCATGCAAGACTCCAAATGCGTCCATTACAGGAATGTTTAGCAAGTCAGTGGAAACAGGCTCAAGGTCACCTTACAGATCTGGTGTTAGTATACAGCCGCACACATTGCTCTCTGCAGTGGTGGAACAAAGGTTGGCCGTTCCTAGACCCAGTTCCACAGATAGTGCTCACGACGGACGCATCACTCACTGGATGGGGAGCTCATCTCCTAAACCATACCATTCAGGGTATGTGGACTCATCAGCAAAAACCGCTCCACATCAATCACCTCGAGTTACTGGTGATTTTTCTAGCTTTAAAATCATTCCAAAACCATCTCGTACAGAAAGCTGTCCTCGTTCGTACGGACAATATGACAGCAATGTACTATACAAAAACAGGGGGACACACACACACTCTGCAGCTTTCCCGCCTAGCGCAAAGCATATGGAGATGGGCCATTCCTCAAAAATTATACCTCCTAGCAGAACATCTTCCAGGGCAACACAATCAAATTGCGGATCTGCTCAGTCGTCAGAGACAGCAAATCCACGAATCGGAACTTCATTCGCAAGTCCTTCATCTGTTTTTTCAGATGTTGGGCCACCCAGACATAGATCTGTTCTCCACACATTTAAACGCAAAATGTTCAAGCTTCGCCTCCAGGTATCCACACCCATTGTCCAAAGACAATGCGATATGGATGACTGGTCAGGCAGATTTGCGTACGCTTTTCCGCCTCTCCCTCTCATTCCCTTAGTGGTGCGCAAGCTCAAACAACAGTCTCACAATCATCCTAGTTGCTCCAACATGGACCCGACAACCATGGTTCACAACCCTGCTGGAACTCTCAGTAGTTCCACATCAAAAGTTGCACCTTTGCCCAAAGATTCTCATGCAGAACCACGGAGAGATAAGGCATCCCGATCCAGCTCAATTGAACCTAGCAATCTGGCTCCTGAAGTGTTAGAGTTTGGTTACCTCAACCTTCCCTCAGACTGTATGAATATCATTAAAGAGGCTAGACGTCCTACCACTAGAACCTGCTATGCAGCTAAATGGGAAAGATGTGTTATCTACTGTAATAAAAACACAATCAATCCACTAGATGCTTCAATCCAAAACATTATTTGTTATCTCTTGCATCTACAAAAATGTAATCTCGCATACACATCTATACGATTACATCTTGCTGCCATAGCCGCTTATCTACAAAACAGACAACACTTGTGATTGTTTAGGGTACCTGCCATCAAAGCATTCATGGAAGGCCTCAAAAGGATAATTCCTCCCAGAGTCTCACCCTCTTCACAGTGGAACCTAAACATTGTCCTTACCAGGCTCATGGGTTCTCCGTTTGAACCTTTACATAAATGTGAGTTGCAATTTCTCACATGCAAATTAGCTTTCCTTGTAGCGATCACATCTCTCAGAAGAGTTAGTGAACTCCAGGCATTAACCATAGAAGAACCATTTTTGCAAATACATCACCACAAAGTGGTTCTTAGGACAAACCCTAAATTCTTACCAAAAGTCGTTTCTGCTTTCCACCTCAACCAGTCTGTTGAACTGCCAGTCTTTTTTCCTCAACCAGACTCAGTAGCAGAACGGGCTCTTCATACACTTGACTTCAAAAGAGCTATCCTTGATTACATTGAAAAGACAAAAACTTTCAGAAAAACTAAACAACTTTTTGTAGCTTTTTGACCACCACATAAAGGCAATTCTATATCAAAAGCGGGAATTGCCAGGTGGATCGTTAAATGCATCGAGATATGCTTCCAAAAAGAAAAGCGTACATTATCCATTCCCCCTAGAGCACATTCCACATGCAAACTAGGGGCTTCTATGACATTCCTAGGGAACATTCCCATAAATGATATTTGTAAAGCAGCAACATGGGCTACACCGCACACTTTCACAAAACACTATTGTCTAGATGTGCAGGCAAAGCAACAAGCTAGTGTGGGCCAGGCTGTATTAAAAACACTTTTTCAAACCACTGCAACAGATACAGGTAGCCACCGCTAAGGAGGTAACTGCTGTATAGTCTATGCACAAGTATACGATCTACAGCTCATAGGGCTCGAACAGAAAATGCTACTTACCAGTATGCATCTGTTCTTGGCATGTAGAGCTGTAGATTCGTATACGCCCACCCGCCTCCCCGGATACTTCTATCTGTTCCAGTATTATCTCACTTAGATACATTACACATGGACATCTTTTTCTATTTCTTACTAACTCCATCCTAACCCTCCATGGCACTATCGTCCTAAGGAGGAGTCACCTACCTCGTGACTACAAAAGACTTCTTCCAAGACAAAAACAAAGTGCAAACATCCGAGCCCAACACCAGATGGCGATCCATGCACAAGTATACGAACCCACAGCTCTACATGCCAAGAACAGATGCATACTGGTAAGTAGCATTTTCCTTTATTACTAGGGCAAATTGCTCAAGCCCCAAGCTTCACAAGCCTTTCTTTACCTCTCCTTTCTCTGCACTGTGTTTTTCACGCTCCCATTAACAACCTTTTCAATTCAATGATATGTCACTTTATTGGCTCAACTCATTGGATGTTCATAGGTTTTGTAATATAAATCTGATAGAGACTTCTAACTGCAGATTCCGGACCATAGAATTATCCCTAGGCATCAGACTTCATCCGGCAATTTTTTGTGAGCAGTATCCCTGTGTGATGGTAGGTAGCATTGTTCAGCTTCGTGTGTTGGTGCCGCCCGCGCCGGAAATTACGTTCACCTATATAGGCATGACCCAGGCGTGCTGATGTCTGTTCTTTTCACGCCAGCCAGTGCAGACCCACTTAATAATTTTTTTTACTAGGTTTTTTGGACGATGTGTCGAAGTCTTTTTTGAGGTCTTACCTCCTCTAAGAAGGCCGGCTTCAAGCCCTGCAGCGCCTGTCACCCACAGATGTCGGTAACTGACCCGCATCTTGTTTGCCTCTGGTGTCTCGAGCGGTATCACGGCCAAAGGCCTGCCCTGACTGCTGTGCCATAGACCCCAAGGCCTTGAGGGAGTGATCTTAACCCTCAAGCTTCTGGTGGCTTGACATGCTACGCCACGACGATTAAGGTCCTGGTTGATAGAAAGGTCCTGGGAGCAGTCGCAGAGCCTGAAGTGGTTGTTGCACTCCAGGTCGAGACAAGGGAGCATCGCCAGTTGAGGTCTGGCTACACTGTTCAGTCTGCGCCTAGACCGTCTCCACGCCTTCCCGAGTTCCTGGGTGTTGGACCAACCCTCGCCCAACTCAGCGAATTCTATGAGGCTGTTCAGCTCATAAATGGACGGCTGTTCCCTCCGACGCGCATTTGGGCCCGAGGGTTCAGAAAGGCCCATTCTGGATTCACATCGGCGGCTACATCCCCGGTGCCAGTCAAGCCACAGGGATCCACAGATTCAACTGAACCAGCACTGATCATACCATCCTGACCTTTCTTGGCGCCGGTCCAGAGGCTGACACTCCCGGGGCCGCTGGTGCTACTCTCATCCTCAACACTGAACCGATGGGGCGCCATCCGGTGCCGACTGGAGCCTGAGCCCTAGTCTTACGGGCTAGGACTCCGGGAGGAATGGGAAGGGTCACTGGACCCTGACGAATACCAGCTTTATAAGGAAATAGGGACTGGTGTGAGGATCTGGGTGAAGCCAGTGGACTGGACATGTCTCCAGATACTGGCCGGCTTTCACCCATACCATGGTTAAGGAGGAGGGAACATCCTATGCTATGGCGGTGTGGAGGGCGGCTGAGGTCCTTGACCTTAGTGGCAGTCAAGACAAATATCTTGACAGAGGTTCTGCAACCGAGTGTCCCCCTCAGAACTGCTACTCCTGTTGAACGAAACCCTAACGGACGTCTAATTTGGGACCTGGTCCAAGCCCAATTCAGGGGCTCCTGAGAATAGGACGATTGACCGCCACCACCGCCCTGCTCTAGGGAGCCCAAACATCCTCACCCAACACCCTACCCCGGAGAGCTTGGTGGCCCAAGCCTCAATGTCCCATGCAAATTCTGGTGCATTCCCTACCCCACCCCTGGACATTGTATCCAAGCGGCTGTACAATTTGGTAAAGAAGATGTTTTCTTCCGCCAGCTTGGCACAGCGGTCTGTGAACATCGTGTGTCTTTTGGGCTGCTATTCCCACATCCTGTGGGATATTTTTGAGCAGGTGCTGCCAACAGTTCTGGAGGAGGCTCAGGCCTTGCTCTCCAGGCTGTTGCCGAAGGGAGGGATGCTGCTAAGTTCACCATTTGCTGTGGACCAGAGAGCACCGACTCAATAGGCAGAGTGGTTTCGTCGACAGTGATCCTGCGACGCCACGCCTTGTTGAGGACTACTGGCTTTTCTGGAGGTGCCCTCACTCATGGACAGGCCTTTTGATAGTCTTGTCTCTTCGAAGATAAAGGGGAATTGGCACTGAAGTGTTTTAAGGACAACAGGGCTACGGCCAGGTCCTTGAGCCTTTCTGTGATCCACTTTTCGCGGCCACAGAATGGCGTGCAGCTGCGTCATTACCCGCCCAGCCACCGATGCGTGCAAGCTTTCCAGCATCTGCATGGCCGTGGATGTGGTACTTACTGGCCCTGTGGGTCGGGTGGCCAGCGGTCAGGTCAGTCCCCTCGCCACCCCCAGCAGCTGTCGTCTCCAAACCTTCCTAGCCTGCCCGTGTACCATCATGGGCATCCAGGGGGTGGCAGGATTCAACATCACCTGCCAAATGGCAGCCCTAAACATTAGACGTGTGTTTTAAAGGTTGTCTCAAGTAGTTACTCCCTCCCCTTCGAGACTTCCCCACCCTTCATGCCACTTACTTATGACAGAGGACCACTTTTCTCCGCCAGGAAGTGACAGCTCTTTTGGCCAAAGGAGCCACAGAGAGAGAGTGCCGGCGCCAGAAATACGTCATGGTTGCTATTCCCACTACTTTCTTGTGCCCAAGAAGGCCTTAGTCCTATCCTCCACCTCCTCTCTATCAATTTCTTACTCAAGAAGGAGGAATTCATGCTGCTCACTCTTGTTCAGGTCTTGTCTGCCCTGGATCCGGGAGACTGGATGGTGGCATTGGACTTGCAGTGCGCATATTTCCACATTCCCGTGCTGCCTGCCCAGAGGCATTACCTGCGGTTCACGGTGAGCCACAAGCATTTTCAGTATGCTGTGCTCCCCTTTGGCCTCACCAGCCCACCTCATGTGTTCACCAAGCTGAAGGCGGTGGTTGCAGCTCATCTGTGGAGATCAGGTTTGCCAGTCGTCTCCTATCTCGACAACTGGCTGTTGAAGGTGGGCTCACCAAAGGCTGTTGTTACCCTCCTCCAGACTACGGCGGACTTCCTGCATTCACTGGGGTTCGCTATCAACGTGCCAAAGTCGCACCTGACTTCCTCTCAGATGCTTCCTTTCATCTGAGCTGTTCTGGACACTGTGCAGTTTCAGGCTGTTATACCGATGTTTCAGCCTCTATCCTGGATATCGGTGAGACTGACTCTGAGGTTGCTGGGCCTCTTGGCCTCCTGCATCCTGCATGTCACACATGCCCATTGGCATATGCAGGCTCTGCAGTGGGACCTGAAGTTACAGTGGGCACAGCATCAGAGGAATCTCTCCGACAAGGTCCAGATCTTGGAAGGAACTGTGGAGGACCTGCTGTGGTGACTTACAAACCGAGATTGGATCAGCAGCAGACCCCTCTCCCTTCAACAGCCAGATCTGTAGTAACTGATGCCTCATTGCTGGGATGGGGCGGCCATCTGGGTGAGGTGGAGAACAGGGACTTCGGTGGAACCCGGACTCAATATCAACCTGTTGGAGCTCCGAGCGATCCGATTGGTATTGAACGCCTTTCTGCCCTCCATCCAGGGAAGGCAAGTGCATTAGGTACTGCAACAAGCAGGGTGGTTTGGGGTCGTAGACTCTTTGTCAAGAGGCCCTGCGTCTCTGGACAGGGATAGAACAGCAGGGCATATCCCTGGTGGTTCTACATCTGGCGGGTTCTGTGAATGCCAGGGCGGACAAATTCAGCCGAAGCTGCCTAGGGGATCACGAATGGCATTTCCATCCAGAGGTAGTGTAAGGTCTCTTTCAGCAGTGGGGAGAGCCCTGGTTAGATCTGTTTGCCACCAATGAGAATGAGCAATGTCAGGAATTCTGCTCGCTGGAGTTTCCAAGGCAGCTCTCACTCAGGGACACTTATCTTAACATTTACCCAGAGAAACTGGTGCTTTGTACTGGAACTTCTTTTCTTCCGAAAGTGGTCAGTCCATTTCATGTGGGCCAAACCGTCACTGTGACTACTTTTTACGTTCTGCCTTATCCCTCCGAGGAAGAAGAGCAGCTTCACCATCTGGCCCTAGAAAGAGCGCTGTCGTTCCACCTTAACTGCACAAGACAGTTCTGGATGGACGACCAACTCTTCGTGGGGTATGTCTGAACGAAGAAAAGATGGGCAGTACAGAAGGATACAATGGACTGTACTGTGCATAAAAATCTGCTACGTATTGACTAAGAAGCAACCCCCTGAGGGTTTGTGTGCTTATTCCACCAGAGCTAAAGCTGCCACTACTCCAAAGAAAGATGCAACGAGCTCGCAAGGTTTTTTAAAAACAAGGTGAAAAAAATATACAATTCCCTTCAAGGGAACACTGATTCAGACAACTCTGCTGAGCAAACAGGGATCCTTGCTATTCCAGGAACGAAACGGGGCCAAGTTTAGATCATTTCACAGAGTTAAATGAGGAAGCCATGACCTTGATCCTATAGAATATTACATCCGGTTCTCCGCAAGACCCGGTTCCGCCACACATCCTACTGCAGGGAGATAAAGCTACAATGAATACAACAGCTGAACTTCTCGCACTTTCTCTCAGACAAGGGGTAATTCCCAAAACATGGAAACACGCCATAGTTCCACCACTGCTGAAGAAACCTCACTTAGATCCATTAGATACGGGGCATTATCGATCCATCTCACTTCTACCTTTCTTAGGCAAAAAAGCAGAAAAGCATGTCGGTCAGACCTTGTCCCGATTTCTGGAAGAAAATGAGGTGTTGCACCACACCCAAATGGGTTTCAGAGCACAGCATAGTACGGAGTGCACCCTGCTGGTGGTCACGGAGGAACTCAAGGGAATCCTACATCAGGGGTGTGTAGCGGCAATCTTGCTTCTGGATCTAAGTGCAGCCTTTGACATGGTTGATCACAACACCATTACCCTCAGGTTAGAGGAAGCGTGCATCCCAGACACTGTGCTGAAATGGCTGTCCTCATTCCTAGAAGATAGATCCTTCCAGATAATGGAAGGTGTGCACCTCTCAGATATCCTGCAAATATTGTGTAAAGTACCACAGGGATCCGCCCTGAGTCCCACACTATTCAATTTGTACATGCAACCTTTGGCAAAAATAGTGCATGAATTTGGGTTATCTGTTGTACCATACGCAGATGATACCCAGTTGGTACTATCAGTGTCTGAGGGCCCACAAACCATACACACCAATTTGCCCCCCTGCATGGTAAAAGTAGCAGAATGGATCAACAAGTGCAGCCTAAAACTGAATGGAGAAAAAACAGAACTTATGTTCCTGGGAAATAAGTCTGTTCCTAGAATCTTCATCCTCTGGCCTCCAGAACTAGGCAACCCCCCAGTCCCAAAAGATTCTGTAAAGAATGTGGGAATATAGTTAGACCACAGCCTTTTGATGGAGACAAAAGCCAAAAAACTGGTAGCCACATGTTTTAGAATACTCTGCATGATCTGGAAGATTCTACCGCTTATCCCGGAACAAACCCGGAGAACTGTGGTTCAGGCCATGGTGATATCACGGTTGATCTATCTGGGGGCCCCCCAATATGTAGTGAACAGACTACAGCTGTTTCAGAATGCTGCCGCCAGGATACTGCTAGGCATTCCCAGACAAAACTTGGCGAAAGTCGCCCTGAAAATACAGCATTGGCTCCCGATCCAAGCCAGGATTAAATTTAAATCACTTTTTATTGTCTCTAAAGCCATGAACAACAAAGGCCCGGCCCAAATAAAAAAGCTTGTTGTTCCTTATGTACCTGGTAGATCTCTAAAATCCTCAGATCAGATCTGCTCAAGAAAAAGACGAGGATAAAGGGGAGAAAGATCCTTCGCACATCTGTCCCCTAGCCTGTGGAACTCCCTACCTAAAGAAACATGACTGCTAAAAGATGAACTGGTATTTTGGAAAAAATGTAAAACATGGCTCTTTCCCCGATTACCTCTTCGACCTGACTGCACCTTCTCCCCAGCGCTGGGAAGCCTTCGGGCACTAATGTGCTTTTTAAATCCATAAACATCCCGTGTTAGCTTGCAGAGTGCGTTCCTGGACATCTGCTAGGCAGCAAGGTGGGCTTCCTTGCTCACATTCACCAAACACTACTTTCTAAAGAGTCAGGTCTTTGCCCGTTCAGTCCTGCAGCACTTCACTCATGTGAAATTGGTCGGCAGACCCACCTCCTGTACGGTAGTGCTTGGGTGTCTGTATTAAGGTAAGGAATCTGCTGCTAGAAGTCTCTAGCAGATGAACAAGTTTCTTGCCTTCGATAATGCCTTATCTGGTACACAGATTTCTTACCGACCCATCTATCTTCCCCACTCTGCCGACTGATTTCTAGGAACAGGGCTGTTCGAGGCATATGAGCTGCAGATTGTACACTTTTGCATAGATCGCCATCTAGTGTTGGGCTCGGATGCTTGAACCTTGTTGTTGTCTTGGAAGAAGTCTTTTGTAGTCACGAGATAAGTGACTCCTCCCTTGTACAATAGTGCGCATGGGCATCGACTCCATCTTTTTCCGCCATCGGGTTCGGATGTAATTTGCTGCGCTCCGGGTCGACGTCGTTCGATTCCCCTTCGACGCGCAGAAAACTCCCACCGCTCTACGGTATTTTCTCGATCGTAAATCCCTCTCCAAGTGCATCTGGTTCAGAAGACATTCTCGAGTCCGGTCGTCTACGTGGGCTGTTGGGCCGATCGGCGCCATCAACCAGCTTATGGAAAGGACTCCATTCAAGAAATGTGGGGCTAAATTCTCACACATAGATCTCCACGAGGTCTGCAACCTTTGTCTCTCGCCAGAACACGAGAGTCAACACTGCCAGGCCTGTGACTCTTTCAGGTCCAAAAAGACTATACGTGATTGCCGGGCCCGACGACACGAAATGTCCAGGTCAACCGTTCCGGCGCCAGAGAACACCTTCGAGGCAGGCTCAGATGATCCAGACACAGGAGACGAACACCTCCGAAGGAGACGAATCGGAATCAGACGACTGGATGATTACTCCAGGTCAACGGAGCGTGAGTACTGACGCCCCTGCCCCGAAAAAACAAAAGGCTCCGGTCACACCCTCACCTTCGGGTTTCGGTCGGCACGAGATAAGTCTTCAGAAGCCCCCGCCTCCGGGCCCGGCTCCGAAGCATCCAAAGCCTTCAGGCAGCTCGGGATCGAGCCAGCCATTACATGATTCACACAAACCATCGTTGGCACCGAAGCATAAGCCTAAGGTCCCGCCCACGACAGAATCTTCGGCACCGAAACCCAAGGTCGACTCGTCGACGCCGAAGCACAAACCTTCGAAACCCAAAATATAGGCTAAGCCGTCTGGGTCGAAAACTCCACCACGGCAAAATGAGACAAAAACACCTCCTAAAGCTAAAGAGGACAAGTCAAAACACCACTCTGAGCCGAAGTCTTCGGCACCAAAAATAGATAGTGGATCCAAAGAACTTTTTCATCCAGATCTACCAGATCCTAAACAAAGAACACTTCAAATTGACCCCATTACTGAACAGGTCATTTCTATTCCACCTAACAAAAGGGAGTTGGACACCTGATATACCCTCCAAGAAGAAAGACTCTTCCACCTCACCTATGAGGCCTTTCTCTCCAAAGCCTTTAAACACTGTACCTTCTCCAGCACACTCTCCAGTGCCTGCTTTTTCACCACAAGGGGACGATGATGACATTGGAGGTGATGATGACGACACACACTCACCACATAATACAGATAATGATGATGATATCCACAGTATTACACCTAGGGACCCTGGGGACGATTACAATGTCCCAGATGTGCCCCAGCCAGATTCATACCCCTCCAGACCATCCCCCCAGATGATAGTATAGGATTTGCGCAAATAATAAATAGAGCTGCACAATACCATTGGGTCCACCTACATTCAGACCCCCAGGAGTAGGACATTTTACTGGAGACATTCGCTCAGCCTCAAAAGTCAACAGACACTCTCCCTATGCTGAAAGGGATGATCAAACATGCCCCTGACATTTTCAAAGACCCAGTTAGGGCTAAGGTTATTAACCCTAGAATAGAGAAAGTATAAGCCAGCTCCAAGTCACCCAGCTTACATTAAAAGCCAGCTCCCTCTGGATTCTTTGGTTGTAGCAAATGCCTGCAAACGAGCAAATTCCCAAACCACAGGGGAGGCCCCTCCACCAGACAGAGTCCAAGTTACTCGATGCATCAGGCAAAAGGGTTGCATCTCAATCAGCAAATTTTTGGCGTGTTGCCAATTCACAAGCTTTACTAGCAAGGTACGACAGGGCCCACTATGATGAGCTCGAAAAACTCATTCAACACCTGCCAGACGCATATAAAACCAAGGCAAACAACCTTATACAGGAGGGAAAGTTAATTACTACTACCTCAATAAAATGTGCTCTTAATGCAGCAGATACAGCATCCCGCACAATAAACACGAGTGTGTTACTGCGTAGACATGCATGGTTGCGCATCTCTGATTTTAAGCAGGAAGTGCAGTCTACCATCCTCAACCAACCCATAGATCAGGAACACTTGTTGGACCCACTGTGGACACATCTTTAGAAAAGATGGAAAAGGACACTGAAAGAGCCAAATCCATGGGGGCTCTACAGACAACCACTACTAGAGGTTCCTTTCATCGCTCCTTTTATAGGGGACCCTCAAAATCTATTGGCAAGGACACCACCTCTTCCAATTATAAAAATCCCACCCACACCTCCCCTAACAGAGGTTATTCTAGAGGAAATTACAGAGGCAATAACAGCAGAGGGAGAGGACGCAGGGCTAACACTCGCAACTCCCCCACCACAAAACAGTGACTTCCCTCAGACCATTCCACTCCAGTCGGGGGAAGACTATCACAGTTCCTACCTGTGTGGAACTCCATCACCACAGACAGGTGGGTAAGACAAATTATCCAGTATGGTTACTGCCTGGAACTTACTGCTACTCCCCCCAACATACCACCCAAACAGCGTCCCATGTCATTGGAACATCTAACGCTTCTCATGCTTCAAAAACACGCAATAGAACCAGTTCCCCTAGAGCATCAAGGAACAGGGGTGTATTCATTGTACTTTCTAATCTCCAAAAATAACTGCTCCCTCAGACCAATATTGGACCTCAGACCCCTAAATTTCTACATTCAGTCAGATCATTTTCACATGATCACTCCTCAGCAAGTCCTTCCACTGCTTCAACAAGGTGACTGACTTCCTTACCACATTAGATCTCAAGGATGCCTACTTCCATATTCCCATACACCCTGCTCACAGAAAATATCTAAACTTCACAGTGGACGGCCAACACTATCAGTTCAAGGTCCTGCCATTTGGAGTAATAACAGCACCCAGGGTCTTCACAAAGTGTCTGGCGGTAGTAGTCGCACACTTGCGAAGACAACACATTCATGTGTTCCCGTAACTGGACGACTGGCTAATAAAAGTCACGTCACACAAGCAGTGTGTACAGCACACCTACCAAACAATTCAGCTACTACACAATTTGGGGTTTACAATAAACTACACCAAATCCCACGTGCAACCCTCCTACATACATCAGTATCTAGGGGCCACAATAAACAC
Organism: Triturus cristatus; assembly: GCF_964204655.1. Classification (NCBI taxonomy): domain Eukaryota; kingdom Metazoa; phylum Chordata; class Amphibia; order Caudata; family Salamandridae; genus Triturus; species Triturus cristatus. Next base: position 1,087,951,672 of record NC_140582.1, on the reverse strand, counting down.
TTTCAAAGCTCTGGCATACCCCAATCCAGCCAGAATAGCCAGTATACAAACCCTCATTAAAAGGTTTAAACCTCAACGCTCCCTTCCAGCTCGAGTGTTTATGCAGCTAGCGGGAATGATGGCCTCTTGCATTTTCATTGTCCCTCACGCAAGACTCCAGATGCGCCCTTTACAAGAGTGCTTAGCACGTCAGTCGAACCAGGCTCAAGGTCAACTTACAGGTCTAGTGTTGGTGGACAGCCGTACACATCGCTATCTGCAGTGGTGGAACACACAAAACCTATCGAAGGGGCGGCCGTTCCTAGAGCCAGTTCCACAGATAGTACTAACATCAGAGGCATCCCTCACCGGCTGGGAAGCCCACCTCCTAAACCACACAGTCCAGGGCAGATAGACCACTCAAAAAAAAGTGCTCCATATCAATCACCTAGAATTACTAGCAATATTCCTGGCGTTACAATCTTTCCAATCACATCTCCTCAACAAAACTGTCCTAGTCCGGACGGACAACATGACAGCAATGTTTTACATACAAAAACAAGGAGGAACACACTCGTTGCAGCTTTATCAACTAGCGCAACACATATGGATGGGCCATCCCGCAAAACATATATCTCCTTGCAGAAAATCTTTAAGGAGTACACAATCAGATTGCAGATCTGATCAGTCATCAGACACAATGAATTCACGAATGGGAACTTCATCCACAGGTTCTTCAACCATTTTTCCAAATGTGAGGCCACCCAGACATAGATCTGTTCACCACACACGCAAACGCAAAATGCCCAACCTTCGCCGCCAGGTTTCCACACCCGTCATCCAAGGGCAATGCGATATGGATGAACTGGTCAGGCAGATTTGCGTATGCTTTTCCACCACTCCCACTCATTCCGCTAGTAATACGCAAGCTCAGACAACAGTCTCTCATAATGATCCTCGTTTTTCCCACATGGGCACGGCAACTGTGGTTCACCACTCTTCTAGAACGCTCAGTGGTTCTACACCAAAAACTGCGTCTCTCCCCAAAACTACTAACCCAGAACCATGGAGACATAAGAGATCCAGGTCCACTGAATCTCGCAATCTGGCTCCTGAAGCCCTAGAGTTTGGTTACCTAGACCTTCCACCGGACTGTATGAACATCATTAAAGAAGCTAGACGCCCTACTACTAGAGCCTGTTACACAGCAAAATGGAAAAGATTCGTTATTTACTGCAATAACAATAAAATTGACCCACTGGATGCTTCAATCCAGGACATCATTTGCTACTTGCTGCATTTACAGACATGTAATCTAGCATATTCATCCATAAGATTACATCTAGCAGCTCTTGCCGCTTACTTACACAACAGACAACACTTGTACCTGTTTAGAATACCTGCAATTAAAGCTTTTATGGAAGGCCTTAAAAGAGTAATTCCTCCCAGAGCACCACCCTCTCCGGTGTGGAATTTAAACATTGTCCTTACTAGGCTCATGGGTCCACCATTTGAACCTCTACACAAATGTGAATTGCAGTTCCTTACATGGAAAGTAGCTTTCCTAGTGGCAATCACCTCTCTCAGGAGAGTAAGTGAGATCCAGGCTTTAACCATACAAGAACCATTCTTACAAATACATCGTAACAAGGTGGTTCTTAGAACAAACCCAAAATTCCTTCCCAAAGTAATCTCTGCTTTTCATTTTAACCAATCAGTAGAGTTAAGTGTTGATGTGCAGGCAAAGCAACAGGCTTCTGTAGGCCAGGCTGTTCTTGACACACTTTTTCAAACCACTGCAACAGATACAGGTGACCACCGCTAGGGGAGACACTGCTATACAGTCTATGCAAAAGTGTACAATCTGCAGCTCATATGCCTTGAACGGAAAATGCTACTTACCAGTATGCATCTGTTCTTGTCATATAGAGCTGCAGAGTTGTACATGCCCACCCGCCTCCCAGGGACCTGTATCTGTTCCAGTATTATCTAAATTAGATACACTTACATGGACATCTCTTATATTTCTTACTAACTCCATCATTCCCCTTTATGGCGAAAAACAATCTGAAGATGGAGTCGATGCCCATGGGCACTATCGTACAAGGGAGGAGTCACCTATCTTGTGACTACAAAAGACTTCTTCCAATACAACAACAAGGTGCAAGCATCCGAGCCCAAAACTAGATTGCGATCTATGCAAAAGTGCACAACTCTGCAGCTCTACATGCCAAGAACAGATGCATACTGGTAAGTATCATTTTCCTTTCCCCTTTCAGGGCCCTAGTTATCCATACCAGTGGTCAGTATACTTCGTGGCTCTGTGCTTCTGGTGTGGAAAGTCATGAAAAGTAACTGACGTCAGTGCGCATGGGGGCACCTATATAGGTACTGCGAACGGCAGTTCCGGCACAGGCTAAGTCAACTGAGCCGAATAAGGCCAACTATCGGCGCACAGTGGTGCTGCTCATGAAGAATTTCCAGTTCGAGTCTGAGGCCTGGGAATAATTCTAAGGTAAGGAATAAGTAACTTGTTCTTCTACACTTATGTCGTTTGGTGTTGCAGTCCAAAAGGCATTCTACTGCCTTTTCTGCAATCTCTGGTTATTCTCCAAAGAGGATGTGGATTTTATTTATCTTGCAGCTTAGTTAGTCATTGGGGAAGAATATGCTTTAGTAGTAGTTTCAGGCAGTTGTTTTTCTTCCAGTCCTATATTTTCTAATTCTCTCTGGTTACCTCCATTCTACCCCTGAAAACCCCTGCCCCCCCACCCCACTTTCCCTCTGCCTGAACTGATGGTCACCTAGAAGCACAATCATCAAAATAAACAGTGTTTTGAAAATCAATGGATTGCAAAATTACATAGAGCTGGAACAAAGTGCACAAAAAGATGAGCAAGAGAAGAATGTAAAACGTACAAATATGGAGTGATGTGCTTAAATGCCTTGTGTTGAACTGGTCTTGTCCATAAGGTTACATGTGTTTATTTTGTTGTGTTTCAGATTGAAGACCTTGCTTCATTTGAAATGGCAGCGGGCCTTGTGTGACCCCGGAGAGGCAGTGGGGCTTCTTGCTGCCCAGAGTATCGGGGAGCCTTCCACACAGATGACACTGAACACCTTCCACTTCGCAGGGCGTGGTGAAATGAATGTCACGCTGGGTATTCCTAGGTGAGAAGATTGATTTCCTATTCCTATCTTTTCAGCACAACCTCTCTTGATTTTTACCACAAACAGCAAATGTCTTCTAGCCCAATAGAGAAGAGATTTTATAGGTTGAATTACACCATTGGAGCACAAACTCTGCATGCAGTTAAAAACACAGCAAACAGCCACCTCTTGTTTGTGAACACTAACAATGAAATTCAGTGTTTGTAAGTTGTGGCGTCTTTTTTTAAATTATTATTCTTGTTTTACCCTAGTTGGGGTTGTGGGGTGAGGGGGTTGTTGGCCTACCATCTCTGGCCTCCCATTTTGCATTGTGCTCCCCCATTCTCTTTTTTCCTCTTTCTTTTATTGCTACTTGTGTGCTTTATTCTCGCTTATCTGTGTCTGTTTTTTTAAAAATTCAAATGTAAACTGAAAATGTGTTAAAAATCGGTCTTGTTGTAGCCTAGCCAGAAATGTGCCTTGCCGAACTCTTAAAAGACCCTGCATCAGAAAGCACTAGCTCTCTAGTCTGAATCCAAAGGGAGCAATGCATGTGTTGGTCAATCTCCACATAAAATCCAGAGGGAACCACACATTTGCCGCATTTAGGCTAAGCTAACAGTACTGAGAAAGAGGAATGGGATAAAGGTCAAAACAAAGACACTGGATAGCATTACTTTGGCTTATCACTCTTCTGGTCATTCACGTCTGTGAGTCACAGCGGATATCTGAAGACAAGATGAACATTTAATATTTGATAATGATCTATCCCTTTCTATAGACCTGATGAGAATAAATCTCTAGTTTTTAGGATTTGTGTGTAAATACTGGTAGTCTTGAAAAGTAGAAGATAAATAATATTTGTGTAATCAATGTGGTACTCATCCTTGAGCATAACCTTCTGACTCTCTATAAGGGCAAGTACCATCTAATTGTGAGTACATGCTCTCTGCTGCAGCTAATGCAATACAAATGAAACAATATTATATAACTCACACTGAATATCAATTAGTTTCTTCCCTTAACCTCACCAGTAATTTAAAAACCTTATGTGCATTGTGAATATTTTAACAGTTTTCTAAAAGTAAGAAGAAATATCTTCAGTTGCTCCATATAACGGATCCAGGAATATTCAACAAATATTATAGTTATCTACTGCCTCAAGGTAGTGCAGACTCAAAACTTTAACCTGTAGTGTGGATTTCCTTTCGCCCACCCACATACATATTGTTTGAGGCCACAAACAAAATCTTTGGCTGCCTGTTTACAGTATCACAGTATAGATCTTTGAAAGAGAATTAGTGTAAAACCATTACAGCAACATTCTGATCAAAATGAAAATAATTTAAGAGCCAGATTCCTATTGGAAGGGACCCACAATTATATATCCATGCATTAGTTTCGATTTACAACTTGCATCATTCATAAGAGTTTTCACAAGTAGGCCGAGAACCCATACTCTCATCAGAGTTTTGTAAATTCTGTTTTTGCGTGAGCAGATCTGCATGCATTGCTGATGCAAAATTCTGTTCTAGTGAAATTCTCCTTCCCTACGCTCCTTTTTTTTCCTCACCCTAAAAAAAGTTGTATTCCTTTCTTTGTCAGGAGTACATTTCAAACCTTTTCCCATGTGGAAGGAGATTGAAGAGGTGTTAGTGAATACCATTAAATATGTGGATGTGCACAGACTCGCAGTGGCATCCATTCTCAGAAGTACCATTTCACCCCTACTAGTTCTAGCATACTCTGAGAGGCAATTACCTGAGCTGTAATATAGAAAGAATGCTGCCATAGTTTCTCATCTCCATGAATGACTCTAAAAGTTATAGGTTGATTTCTGAGGCAGCCATCCCTTCAAGAGTAGATATTTTATTAAATTCCACAGCCCTGTTTAAATTATCAAAGTTTGTTTCTCTACAAATGACATGCAAAGCCTTTATCCGATCATCTCTGACATTTTGTGACAACCTCCAGACTTGTCTTCCTTTGAATCCTGTTAGCGTGGGCCAGCTAGGAAGATGATGCTAATGCGCTCACCGAGTGCTGCAAAGTGAGTCCCTGATCATGACATCAGAGTGGTTCAGGCCGCCATTATCAGTGTGGACCAGCATTTTGTGAAATTGTTCGGCAAAAGTGACAAGGAAATAAGAGAGAAGGGTATCTGCTTGAAGATGGTGATAGCATCCCCAGTGGGGTTACAGCTCAGAGCACCATGGGTTTGCTGAAGGAGACTCTGTATAGTTAGCTAGAAACAGATGCTGCTAGGTCACAGCAGATCTAAATCACATAAAATCACATCAGAAGTGGTGATTTTAGATCACGTGCCTATATAACATGCATTTATGATTCACACCTTCACCCATTGATTTCTTTGAGCTAAGTCAGATAGTTATTGTTCACCAACTCACTATTACAAATTTATTGATTTGGTTTGAATAAGCTGAGTAGGATCATAAAAAGATTCCTGTGGTGTATTAGTCCACAGGGCTATCGGACCCACCGTTTATGGAGGTACAGAGGCAAATGGGGCTTACTGATTACCAAATTGTGTGTTTTAAACCAAGCTCAGTGGGCGATTCACTTCTCTCAAAGGCATAGCCAGTTTTTATGTTATGTTAATTTTATTTGTTTGCCACATGTTTGAAGAATAGCTTCCTGTCACTGTACTTAAATACTTTATGCCAAGCTAAATCCTATAGGAGGATGGAAGGGAGCAATTATATTAAGCTAACAAACCTATAATAATTCAGAATTGCATATTAAAAATCCATGTCTTGATATGCAGACTTTTTTTCTGCTCTAATGAATTGAAGGAAAGAGCATGTTCCACAGCTTGGCTGTCATGACCGAGAAGGCTGGATCTGCATATGTGACTGTGGGGATCTCTGAATAGATTGATGATTAAGGTTTATAGAACAGAGGGAGAGAATGGGGAGAGTGAATTTGTTGGAAAGTCAGTTTAACTAATTTCCGCTTTGTGGACAATGGCCGAAGTCTTGGGCTTAAATGGGAAGGCAGTGTAAAGACCTCAAAACCGGGGTGATGGGGATGGAAGTGGGATTTTGGTGATTAATCTGGTTGCTGCTTTTTGTACAAGTTGTAGGTAATGAAGGTTTTTCTGAGACAATGCGAGGTAGATAGCATTTGCTCAATCCATCAATATTGAACAAGTGCATTTACAACATGAGTGTGGAGAGGTTTGTGAGTGTATATAATGATTTTCTTGAGAGGCTACAATTGAAGAAGCCTGAGGCAGCAACAAGAGTAAGCCCTCGATCTTTCTGAACACCAAGCTTTCAAACTGCTTTGAACTGGATTAGAGGAGAACACATGTGGCATGGGTCAGCTGGCGAGACCCTAGTTACTAGAGGGTGGGTGTAGTGGAAAGGGTCTTCATTTTAGCAGGATGTAATTTGATAAACGTTAGTGCTGTTACCCACCTGTCAATAGAAAGAGACTTTAACTCTTCTTAATGGCTTGGCAGTTGGAGGCTGATCAGCAAACGTGGAATATTTCCCCTACCTGGTGGCGCATAGTTGCCAAAGGATTGCATTTAAAGATTGAACAAAAATGCTGGAAAGATGGAACCTTGTGGGTTTCCATAGTTCAGGTTGCGAATTGCCGAAGTGAATGAGAGCATTGCCACGAGCTGCGTCCTATGTGACAGGAAAGAAGAGATCTATTTAATGACTGTACCTGACAAAAAAAATGTGTGTAATGTGTGCAAAGGGATACTGGGGGTGATGGTGTTGAATGACACTGACCGGTCCAACAGGAACAAGGCTCCTACTCTACCACCAGCTGCTAACCTTTTCAGGTTGTCAAAGGCAGCTATGAGTAAAATCTCAGTACTGAAACTGTGTTTAAAATCTGCTTGGCACTTGTGCAAAAGACCTTTCACTTCAGCATATTGTTGAAGTTTATTAAAGACAACTTTTTCCTTGAGTGATCCTAAAAAAGGCAGAATTGAAAAATGACAAAAATTGCTCAAGTCTTGTAGTTCTTTTACACAACGTTTCACTTCTGCATATTTTATGGTTTTAGCTAAGGAGCGGTTATAATTAGAAAGCAGATCCTTTATAACGCAAGGTAGATTTTTCATGATGTTACCTGAACATAGGTCATGAGGTGACCCTGAAGAATGTCAATTCCGTATAATATTACTTAACTGTTTGTCAGTGATGGGCTAGAGGGAAGCTTTTTTTACAGTCTGTTTGTTTGCTTATAGAGGATGAGACAAATCAGGAAATGTGTTGAAAAGTCATTGAATGGTAAACCTGATGGATGGCTTTGGGGCCATTAATTCCCATACTACATATAAGAGCTCCTTTGACATATTTGGAGCTTGACTAATTCGCTTGTAGAAGTGAGTAATTTTAGATCCCATATTTTCTCTTTTATAAAACAGTAGGTTGAAATGTAATCAGGTCTATTTTGATCAACATAATTGCATCTCATTTTCTTTCTGCTAGACTTATTTTAATAGTCCGAAACTTTTATGATATGATCTTAAAACAGTCCAGCGAGAAGGTACTCTCTAAAAGACACAACAAAAATCAAAAAAACATTTGGATAGGGCCAACCAGAGAAGACACATTGGCCCTCAGTATGAGTGGCTCAGGGTTTGGGAGCACTAATACTGCTTGAGGCCGCATTTTTCCAAGTTGCAATATTACTTCCCAATGATGCATATTGTGTGTAATAATGCTGCAGTATTATGTATTTTCCCCGTTCTGCGCTCCAAAACTCAGAATCTTGTGGCTTTTCTCCAGCACATATTTCCCCAGATACTACATGGTGAAACTTGGGTCAAACCACTGTATTATTTCAAAATGTATACACAACTTATTCTGCTGATTAGGTGCAAAATATTTCTTACACTGTAGACACTCAATTCTATACTAGTAGCTGATTCAGAATAAAGGACCCTAGAAACTTCAGTAAGAGACCCACTTTGACACAAGGGAGGACCAAAGTACTGACAGTTAATCTGAATAATTAGTAACCTGGACCGTGAACCCAGGAACTAGGGCCAGATGTACTACCTGCTGCTCGCAAAATACTAATCGCAATTGGTGACCCGTAAAGAATTTAAGAACCAACTTATATAATAATTGGTTAGTTCTTAGAATTTACAATTTTAGTGGATTGTAATACTAATGAGGTAGATTGTAAACCATTACGATTGGAGGCCATCACATGGATGGTGGCTTGCCGGGGTCAGCAAACCACTAGGTCTGTGTTTGCATTTAATTTAAGAGACCTTTTATGTTTTTGTAAATTCAAGGTTTTCTGTTTTTTAAAAGTTTATTTGAGTTTTCAATGATCCCCTGGACCACTACCTACTGTTCAAAGTTTCTTTTTTATATTCACTAAGGGGAAGAAGTTCTAAGGGGATCCTTTCCCTTTTGAGAATGCGTTACCACCTCCTTTGCCGTGTCAGTAAATTGTCAATGTTTTGTGACCAGATTTCAGTCACAAAACATAAAGTCATTAAGTACCAATTCAGTATTTGGGTGGGATGCCTACAACATGCCCCTGCCATATACCGAATCTATATCCATTCAGAATCCCATTTAAGGAGTCGAAATATGTTTTATGAAAATGGTTTTTAACAGTCACAAATGCTGAATTGGAGCATTAGGTACTATTAAAATGTTTAGTACATCTGGCCCAAGATTCCTTACTGTTATTGCATGTATGCATAACCTACCCAGCTTAGAAGACCGGAGAAAATAGCCAGGTCGTTCTTGAAAGTAGACAAAACTGTATATATATGTGAAATACTGTGTGCATAACTCAATTGCGTTCATAATACATTACATTTTGTTTCTAGATTGAGGGAAATTCTTATGGTAGCTAGTGCGAACATTAAAACTCCTATGATGAGCGTGCCTGTGTGCAACAGCAAGAGAGCCCTAAAGAAGGTGAAAAGGTTGAAGAAACAGCTCACCCGAGTTTGTCTGGGAGAGGTAAATTTCAGAGTTTTAATGTTTATTTTGAATTCTCCTGCACTTCCTACCACCATTTCCTATTTTAGGGTTCCTTGCACTACTTAAATATCATGATATCAACTTACAGTCCAAGGATACGCTCTGACCAGAGTCAGCGATAAGTGTTCCCAGACACCGAGGCTTTGCACCTGTACCTAGTCTTGAATTGATTCTCTCTTCACTGTGGACAGCATCCTGACACAGAATCGAGGTCACAGAAACAATACAACCCCGCTACATACCTTTTTGGGTACACTATCCAGTGCTTTATCGAAAATAAAACCACTTTCTGCATACTTTTTCAGGTTTTGGAGAAGATAGAAGTGGAGGACACATTACGTGTGGAAAGCAAGTTCAGCAAATTCAATGTCTGCTGTATAAAATTTCACTTTTTGCCACATGGATTTTATCAACAGGAAAAGTGCCTGAGGCCAAATGATATTTTACGCTACATGGAAACCAAGTGAGTACTGTCTTACATTTGGGAGGTGAGATTGTTTTAAAAAATATTGTTTATGTGGGTATGGACTTCTGTTTAAAATTCCAAAGTTTCTTCTATAAGGTGTCTGTATCCTGGGATGGATTGAAGTAGAAGTCATCTGCATTATTGAGGTACACCCCAGGGTCTGTATGGTTAGGGCGTTAATAATAGTAATCAAGTCCATGTATGATTAAGTTTCCTTTTGATAGTGGAGCAATATTGAAGGGTGATATGCAGATCAGGCACATGTATTTGAATATTGATTCTCACTGAAGAGCTAGATTGCTCTGCTAGTTTAACGTGGAAATAACGTGCTCCTGCCTCTAGCCTGTAGCAATCGTTTTTCAGGCTGTTCTCCCAACAAAACAACAACTGTAGAGAATATGAATCGTGGTCTTTAAGTCTAGTTGTTACTGGGATATACTTATGGTATGTTAAGGTATTTTTAGAGCACTTTAATCACCCCTGATGGTATCCAGGTGCTGAACAAGTGGATGGATGTGAGGCCCTCTTAGAATTATTCAAATTGCCAGATAAAAGCCGAAGTTTGATGATAAAAACTTTTTTGTGGCAATGGGAAGGTTGTCTCTTGAAGTTTAATTTTGTAACCAGGGTTGTATCTTAGTGAGCAATGTTGTTAGTTATTCGGTCACCGTAGCACTTTTGGCTTTAAGGACATCAATAAGACATGTGTACTGTTTGATAGTAGAAGAGATGTCCTTCTTGAGGACTTAAGTTCATACTTCAGACTAGACTCACATGGTTCATTGTCCGACGTTGTGTTTGTAGATGTGGGAAAGAGGGAGGGTGAGTATGTGGTTGTCAATGTCCGCATTGGTGGCTTGTCAATGTTGAGATCCTGTGGAGGAATACTGTTGTTCATGTCACTATGAATGACGCACAGTAGTTTCCAGTTATTCCCTTAAAGTGGATGAAAGGTCTTTATAATGCCATCTTATGGGTTTAGTATTCATTGTTAATAGTTTCTTATTTTCTGTTTGAGAAACCTATGTACTTTCTTCTACTGAAGTTAAGCTGAGCTAAGCAAGGCTCTGTAAAACTGCTGTGATTAGACTCCAGGACCAGATTGGCAACAAACAAAGAGCCTACGTTTCACGCCTTTTCACTGCATTAGACGGTGGGCGCTTACTGACTCCCCAGATACATGGTTGAGAGCAGATAGGTTGAAATTCCAATAACCAGCATTTTAATGTTTCGACCTATTAATTACAGATAGGTGCTCATCTACCGGGTTTCTGCAGTTAGTGGAAAGATGGGCATTGGTATACTGTGTGATTGTGTTTGAAGAGGGGTCTCCTCCTCCCTATGACTCCCAGTCTGTGCTTGAGAATTAAAAAAGGTAATTGGTATAATTTTATTTCCAATATTTATTTTGCTCGAGCACTGTCAGAAATGGCTCACAAACTGCTACCTGTTACTGGTGTTATGGTGAATATTAAGTGGGCCAGCTACCACTCATTGACTTTTGGGATGTCTGCCTTCTCTCCCTAAAAGTAGTAATTGGATGAGGGTACTAATGCCCTGATTATGGGTGAACTGGAAAATTCCTAACCATTTGCGCAGACTGAAATTTTGAACTGTACAGATTTATTCGCTCCCTGTAACTAACAAGATCATTGAAGTGAACAACCCTGATAAATTTCAGAAAGATTTTGAGGGGTGAAAAAGACAGAAATGCAGAATAAGGTTCAGAAAACACTAAATTTTGCATTTTATGCCCCATTTTGAAGGGCAGAAATCAGATTAGGTAAATGGTAAAATCAGAACCTAGAGGTACCTAATTTTATCAGTTGAGATAACTGTCGAATCCCATACCAGCCATTTCATAATCAAGACTTAAGATGCAAAGGTGTTCTTTTATTCCTCTTGTTGTGTAAATATTGAGTAGAACATTACAAAAAAGGTCTTGAAAAAAAAGAATATGAGCTGTACCAATGCAGCCCCTTAGAGAGAAGTTGTGCTGTCATTGAAGTTTTTCTTTTTCGAAGTGTGATTTCGTTGGGCAGTAAAAAACTTGTCAGTCTATTTAACCATATTTGCATTTGCCCTGCCTCGGTTTATCAACATCATGAATACGTTTCATATAGACAACTAAAGGTTCCATCGTCTAGGTGTAATTGAGTGAATTAGCAAATATTTTCCATGTAGGTGCCTATCCTTTTTTGTTGTGCCTAAAAACAAAATAAACATTTAAATGATCAATAGTTGGTACAATTTAGTTACAAATCTTGGGGTTTTCTTATAAATATCCGATTTCTGCCAAGGGATCTGATGTCTCTTGGATACCCGCATATGGGGGCATTACTTGAAATTGGGGATTATAAAGGTTTGCATGATACAAAGAAATGAGTGGATTTTTGCTATGGTTTTACTTCAGTCGTGTAAACGACCCGGAACATGGTCCGGTCTTGTTTGTGTATGATATATGACTCTGGTTTTAAAGCAGGTCACTAGAGATTTGATTTACTAGATGTGCTTTACTGGCTTTCATATTGAACTTTGTCCTAACCCTCATGGGTTTGGTCCTGTAGTAGCTCAGCCAGTGGTGTGCCATCCATATGTGTTATGCATTGTCTCAATAATGTCTCTTGCCTCGTATCTCAATACAGAGTAGAATGTCTCCAGACTCATCCTGTTACTTGCAGCTTGAGGGCACCGGATTGAGAAGCAACAGAGATGGGATGAGACTTGTGGTGCTTTACCCCCACCCCCATATGTGAGGGCATGTACCTGGGATGAGTGCTCACCGCCATCCACAACAGCTTTGATTAGGCATTTTTAGTAATTCGTGCCTGGAGTTCCTCACAGCACCCACCAAGTGCTTTCGATTCGCAGAGCCTGTGTTAATATAATCTGGATAAGGGTCTTTAGGCACATCTGACACTTTACTAAAGTGTTTGATTGAGATGCTGGGCCTGCTTGGTTTCTATGCTTTGCTCTGTGAAAGAAGAAAAACTAGACTCAACCGCTTATTCTGTTTTCAGGTTCTTTAAGCTCTTACTGGATGTCATAAAGAGAAAAAGTGCAAAGGCAGCTTCGTTACGGGTGGTGAACACTCGCAAAGCCACGCGAAAGGATCTCGACAGTGCAGGAGAATCTCAAGGAATTAGGGTAAGAAAATGAACAATGTTGAAAGTGTTTGCCATTCCATAATTTCAGTTAATGTGAGTAAGTTTCTGATTTATTTGTTTTGGTGCTTTTTGTCTCTACTGTTTTTTATTGGATTTTATAATTTGTACATGAATTATAACACAGAGCAAGCGGAAGAAAAAGCTGTGCAAGCCAATTCTATATCATGATTCTTATCCAAAACATCCACAGGGATAGTATTTATCATTCACTGCGTTGTACACAGTCAGTGCATTCCCCCTAAAGCATATCAATCCTCACTGTTATCGTGCCCAGCAAGGATCCAGGGAACTATACATCATTTCTGTCATCTCCTGATGGAGCATCAAATTGGTAGAGATTGCCATAATTCCAGAATGTTTTAAGCCATCTTTCTAGCCCTTAGGGTTCCAGAGGTTTTGGTGGTTGAAGACATATCAACTTCGAAAAGGACCAGATCCTGGTTGGTGGTAGTTAAACTATCTGACTTTAATGATTACCCATGGTCCTGTTTGGCACCCTCACTACCATAAGAAGCATTGGCAAAGCCAATAGGTCTCACCTTTGGGAACTATTGGCTTTGTCAAAAGATTTTAGCTATGCTGCAGAGCATCCCCGATGCTCTACAGCATGGCCAAAGAATAACACCAAAAAAAGTTTACACGGCTACTGGACTAATATTGTGCGGACACACACCATGCATGTGCACTCCTGCAAAATGATGCGGGTTAGGCTTTTTTCTGTTTAGTTGCTGATCCAATATGGATCATAGATAAAAGCAAAAAGATGCGCAAAAGTGTTTTTTCTTTCTCTTTTTCAAACGGGGGAATGGAGGAGAAGCAGCGAGTAAGAAAGCAGAGTGCAAAGGGTTACAGAGAAGCTCAAAGTAAATAAATAAATAAGGGTGAACAGGCAAGGGAGTACGAGGCTGGGGTGAAGAAGCAAAGGGCAAGAGGGGAGCGAGTGGGTAAGAAGGAGACACAGCGAATGAGAGACTATCGGGGCAGGGAGTAGCACACAGGCGAGAGAGCAACAGTGTTCGTACATGAAGGCAAGTGCAACATGGAGGAGGGTGAGGAGAAGCACATAAATGTCAGAAAGCAACATGAAGTGCAGGGGAGAGAAGTATATGAGGAAGACAGCTGGTAAAAACATGCACTGTGATGGAGTGCTTAACCAAAAAGAAAAAAATAGTGTTTGAAAAACAAGAAGTTGAAGCATAAAAGCTAACCAATCAAAATTATGGTAAAGAGTAAATGCTACCTGGGAGAGACAAATACAAGATTGACAAGCTGAGACACAAACAAGAATCTGGCAAATGAGAGTGGCAAGAAAGCCAGCTAGGGGTAAGCAGTAGATGGGCTACAAGCACCTGTATGTTGTTGGTAAGCCCACAATATGTATTGCAACCGACAGCACATGCTCTGTCTAGAAGGCAAAACCTACAGATGATACCACAATTAATAGTTTTAAAGACAGAAGCCGTAAACGTAAAAAGATCACCCTTGTGAGTGCTTACTCACTAGTCTTTCTAGTCCTTACCAAAATCCAGCACCACCTGTTGGGCATTTGGATGTCTCCTTAACCAGATACTAGTGACTGGATAATGAGGTTACTGAGATATCCACACCAGGAGACTGGGTGTGCTCGCAGTTGTTTGACTGGTGGGGGTTTTAGGTTGCATCTGTTTTTAGAGCTAAGTTATTTCACTATGACACTTTCCCATTTTAGGGAGTGACCTCTTGGTACCTGAGAAGTAGCCAGGGAAAAACGTTGGGCTATCTGGAGACCCATTGCCAAACGTTCAGGCTTTTTACGAGAGTTTGACACTTAGCTGCTTGTGTCTGCCCAAACTAAGCCCCTTAGGTTGGCACTGCCATAGGCTCAATATTAACAGAAATCATGCAGCTCACGCTAAGCCACAATTATAATGTTTGTGATTGTATACCAGACTTGGGTGGTGCTTTTTGTGTATATTTTCATTTTCAGTTGAGATATGTAGTTACTTGGTCATTAATGTAAAGTATAATAGGATGTTGCTGTCTTTGACTGTTATCTATTTTTTCACACTGATTCTGAGTGTCTAACCCTTACCTACTCCTAGAGTAAGCCCCACTATTCTGAGAGATTGAAGTGCCCCAAATGTGTAACTTGCCCGACTAATTGAATTGCAATAATGTTATGGGCGTGGGACATTAGACGGAAACGGTGGTAGCCACGCTGGTTGCTGCCTATTTCGGCCCACTAATAACCTGTCCTATAGAAACATACATCATTCGCACTACATATCATTTAAAGTGAATGTCTCCAGGAATGTGAACTGGAACTACAAAAGTAATTCATTCTTGGATGTTGTTGCTCATCAGCCTGAAGATGACGACGAAGCCGAGCGGGACGATGACGTTCGGATTGTAGATGCAGAAGCAGATGAGGGGGATGATGATGCCACAGATGCGAAAAGGAAAGAGAAACAGGATGATGAGGTAAATACATTGTCTAGTACTTAAAGAGTGTGCACTTCTTTTTCCAATACCTGGCTTTGAGTATTGGTTCATGTAACACTCTATGAATAATGTGTTAGTGTAAAGTGTTCCAAACATAAGTGTGAAAGTTATTGACTTGAAATGATAGAACAGACACTTTCATCCTTAACATGTTTCAGCAGGATATATTGTGAAAAGCCACATTACAGTTAATGTTACACTGGTCCTGCTTGTTGCTTTTCCGTCTACCTTTGCTGATTGTCATGTTGCATAGAAGGCTGCTTCATATTACTTTTCCTTGCATATATTCTTTTCCTGCCAGTCTCATTGTCTACGCCTCTTTGTCGATTGTGGAGTATAATGTACACTGTATATTGTAATGTTTTATATTGTTCTGCTTTAACAGTTGGAGGCCGCAAAATCTGGCCTGTTTTGAAAGTACAGTACATTAGATATGTTCATTCAACATGTATCTGATGAATGGGATATAATGAGCCATCAAGAACATTAATATACTGGGCGACACCTATCTTTGAGAGTTAAATTCAGTGACATCTCACATTAATCAATATATAAATTCCTAGTTTCAATATATTGTTTGATGCTGATGCCTGGTATGTTTGAAGTCTGAAATTAAGTGGTAAATCTTTATTGACCTAGGGATGTTGTACGTAGGTTAGATCTGGAAGTGCCGGGGTCCTTTCAATTAGATGTGCACCTTCTTTAAAGTAGATTTGCTGAAAATGAGTGAAATGAATGTTAAAATTATTTTGAATTGAAGAAATAACAAAAATAGTCTCATTCATACTTTTTAGAAGCTGAACCTGAACCACAGCAACTGTAGTAATGACAGCGAAGAATTATATTCCTCATGGGCAGGTTTCCTTCTACTCCCTTTATTGTGCCTCAATAGGACTTAAACCTTGTCTTGACTTATCCTATGGGTTCTCCCTTCGAGCCCTTACACAAGTGTCCCTTGAGATTGTTGTCTTTTAAGACGTTTTTTCTCATTGCAATCACCTCGGCAAGGAGGGTAAATGAGCTTCAAGCTCTAAGTTCAAAACCCCCGTTTTTGACCATTCATGCTGAAAGAATGGTACTCTGGACCAGGGCTGCATTTCTGCCTAAGGTGGTAACTCCCTTCCATCTGGGGCATTCCATTACCCTTCTTACTTTCTATCCTCCCCCTCACCCTTCCAAGGAGGAGGAGAGACTTCACCGCTTGGACCCTAAGAGGGCGGTGAGCTTCTACCTGCACATGACAAAAGACTTCAGAGTTGATTACCAGCTCTTCGTGGGCTTTGTTGGTTGCAGGAAAGGCAGAGCGGTGCACAAGCGCACCCTTTCCAGATGGATTGTCTTGTGCATCAAGATATGCTACTCTTTGGCTGGTAAGGAACCTCCAGAGGGTTTAAGGGCCCATTCCACTAGAGCTAAGTCTTCCACTTCTTCTTTGTCTAGGGGTATTCCTGTGGAGGACATTTGTAGGGCGGCAACTTGGGCCTCCCTCCACACTTTCGCAAAACATTATTGCTTAGACACTGAGGTGAGGAGGGACGGACACTTTGCTTGTTCCGTCCTTCAGGACTTTCTGGTATAGAAGGGTGGACACCCTCCTCCGGGAGTGGGACTGCTGTGGGAATCTATTCACAAGGTGAGGAATCCACTGGCAGATGTATCCATCAGAAGAACAAGTTACTTACCTTCGGTAACGCTTTTTTTGGTGGATACAGTATCTGCCTGTGGATTCCTCACTGACCCACCCGCCTCCCCGTTGTCCACCCTTGTATACCTTAAGTATATGATGGTGTTTCAAAATGTATTTGTTACTATCAAAGGCAGTGTGTTATCTCTTTTGCCTTTCTGTTTATTTTTCCACACTATGTGTGTTGCTTGTACATTATGTTCTGTGTATACTGTGTATATATTGCTGTCAGTCCGTCCGTGTGCCTCGAAGGCACGGAAAAAAGGGCGGAACTGACGTCATCACGCCGACTAGGTCTTCTTATGGAGCCGGTGACGTCAGCGGAGTCGCGAGCGGAGCCGTGTCTCTGTGACGTCGTCTTCGACCTCATCGGCGTGGACTGCTACAAAAGTTTCCGAATGTTGCTGGCGCAGGGGATATTCACAAGGTGAGGAATCCACAGGCAGATACTGTATCCACCAGAAAAAGCGTTACCAAAGGTAAGTAACTTGTTCATTCTGTACATGGCTTTTAATAGGATACGACTGATTCGGTGTGAAATATTGGATACTGTTATCTTAAACCCACAATCTGCTGCTAGTGACAATAAATGGAGTAACAATATCACTAGTTTATGATACATGGCTTTACATTGTATAACTAGAAATATTAAAATGAATATGGAATTGGAGACTGTGGCGCTCTGTTCAAGTTTCCCAAGTCAGCTCTCATGAGCCCTGCACAACCCTCTTTGCACAGCTGCACTATAGATTTGGTATTCCCTAAGGTAATTTTATAAATTTTCAACATTGCAGGGAGGCCTCACTAAATTCCGTCCTCTAATGTGCATTTACCATATTAAGCTTAACCTTGGATTTACGCAGCTTGAAAGATGTTTATTAACTAAAACCTATGCCAGCTTCGAGAAGGAATTTATCATTAGATGGTCCTAGCACTATCTCGGAAGACCCGTTGTGGCACATCTGGCACTAACTCCTCTAAGTGAATAATTTCGCTAGCTATGTAATGCCTAAGATTTCACATACAGTTGTGATCCCACACAGAATACACAAATCAGGACTGGTACCTCCAGGAACATTTTGCCATTGCCAATCGGAGACGGTTGGTTTCATGCATTGTATATAATTTGGAACATCCTCTGTCGTATAAAGATATTTATTTGAAGTCTTCTTATTAGATCCGCTAACTTATGCTGAAGTTGCCTATCTGGGAGCCATTCCTTATGGATGCCCGGTTACAGTTGGCTTGAGTATTAGATTTAATGCTCGTCCTCAGAACCGTGACGAGTAACTGGAGATGGGGATGCACTAGGCATTCTTGATCAGCCCTTGTGCCACCAAAGCAGCATCAACTTTCACTATGTATTTTTCTCTGTGTCAACTTCTTCCTTGAATCCCAGTAAAGTCCGTTTGATGTGCAAGAGTCCCACTCCCTTTACACTTCCTGTGATACCACTGCTCTGATGCCTTCATCCTGGGCTTCCAAGCTCCCACCTCTACCCAGATGTGAAAGTAAAAACTGTTTGAAGGTATAAGCAGTTTGACTGACATCTTATTAGCCAAATCCCTTTACTTCCACATCCCATGGCCCAACATTCTTTTCACCTTCGTCACCATTTCAGTAGTTTTTAAGTTCAATTAATAATTATTTGAGGACTATTTTTGAGAAGCAGCGTCCAACGTTTTATCAATCAATTGTTCAATATGAAGAATTAAATGTGTTTAGCAGGCAATTATGAGGCACATACGCAGTTGTTTTCATATTGTATTTCAAATAACTTGGATATAAAGCACTGGTTCTTGAGATGGTGTCTGAGATGTTTTTCTCTTTAACAGTCTAAAGAATAGGATTCGCCATCATTTCATCCATGATACAGACCTGTATATTGTGCAGTCCCTTGAATGGCTGTAGATGCACTATCACCCGAACGGGAAATATAATTGTATCCCGGAGCGTTGGCACAGCACAGAAAAGGATTCTGCAGTTGTGTTGCAGTTATGGAAAGTTAACTTGGTGCCAGGCCTTTGTGTCACAGTTTGGGGAAGGGGGCTGATAAAAATAGGCTACAGGAGCATGTCTGAACCAGTCGCTGGGCACGAAGAAAGTCCACTGTGGTGTCTGCCCCTATAGAAGGTGTTTACACAGTGCTTTCATATAGTCGCTTCACTCTGGTGTTCGGAGCAGTAAAGTAGATGGTTTATTTTTGTAGTTTTAGCAAACTAGCTAAGTTGCAGTATAGCTATTTAATAGGTCTTGTTATCAGATGTTTGTAAGGTTGTGTTTAACTGTTCACAGTGTTTTAACAACATTTATGTCACAGTATTAAAAGAGCATCTTTACAGTAGGATGCCAGACCTGGGTGTAACACATCAATCACTGAAACCACCCAGAAACAGTGAACATTTCAATTATTTGAATCAGATAAGAACTTAAACCATTTGCTGTATATATGTATTGTAAATTCTTTCTTCCTAATGTAGGAAAATTCAGGTACAAAATTCGTCTTGTTACGTTGATCTAACATACACCACTTAATGTAATTAGATCACTACTCTCAGTTGCAGCGGTACATGAGGCTGCTAAATATAGTCCTGAAGCACCCTCCATTGGAGAAAAGGTCATGGAGCTAAATATATTCCACAAAGAGAACCTCAATTGTTCTACTGTACAACAAACAAAAGAATTGCAACTCTTATGAACGTGTCCTAATATAGGCGGCAATTCTTATTTACATCCTAAAGATGAAAGAGTTAACCTAATCCAACCACAGTAGAATACAGACACACAGGCTGAGCCATTGTTGGTTCCAAGGCCTTCAAGCCAGGGGAGAAAAGCCGACTTTGATGTTGAACATCAATAGCTTCTGTTTGTGTTCATGGACAGCTAGAACGGGTTATTATTTTCAAGCTGGAGCTCCCTGTTTGCAAAGATTTCAAAGAAAGGGTTGTTAAAAACCAAAACAATAACTTGGCATTTAGCTTTAAAACTATTATTAAAGGTTCATAACTAGCCTTTTTTTCCTGAAAGGTTTCCTCCATAACACTGTTATTAAAGATACATAACTAGCCTTTTCCTGAAACGTTTCCTCCATTCCAATACTTGTCATGGTTTTCAAACACCTTTATTTAAAAACCGAATATATATTTTGCTTACTTCTTCCCCTGCAGATTGACTATGAGAGCGAGGAAGAATGTGATGGCAGTGAGGAGAATGCAGAAGAACCGAATGAGGATGACCAACCATCCCATACTAGGCAAGGCCGCTCCGATGCGGAGAATGAAGATGAGGACATTGGTGCAGCCGTCAATGAAGAACATCTTGAAACTGCTTCTTTGCTCTCTAGTCAAGCAACAAAGAAGGGGGGCATCAGGGCTCCTCAGACTGAGGAGGCAAAGGAACTCAGAATAAATGCTGTCCTGAGCAGTCTGCAGGCTGTGGAGAGCTATACATATGATACAGAAAACGGATTGTGGTGCGAGGTGAGTGGAGCAGCGTTTTGTGTTTTCGCATCTTGTTTTTCAAAAGTCTGCACTCTAAATAGTACCGGTGGCCGAAGACAGGGATGAGGACTCAACAACAGCTGATGTTTTGTAGTTGTGCATGCGTGTGCCCCCCAAACATAGCATGTGAATGTGCCTCCTTTAGTTGTTTGGACTAGAGTTGGGTCATAGCCTCATGCATTCTTATCCTATTGTTTCATGCAATAAAATGTTTCTTAACAGGCAAATGGGTATTCTGTAACCATGGTGCGCCCCTTAAACTGAAAGCTTTGGCCAAATCACCGTAAGCTATATCATGACATCTCAGATATTTGGAGTGAGTTCACAGGATTCTTTGTTGATACACGTAGAGATAGGTGTAGCGTGGTTGTGGGAACTGTTGAGGGCAATGTTAACTCGGTGGGATAGTGAAGTTGTTGATCGTACTTTTCACACTCCACTAGCAGCCACACCGTTGGGTAGTTGTAATCACAATTTACCCTGGGCCTTCCCTCTGGCACCCTAAACCTGGCTAATACCCTCTTAGCAGACTAATGACCATTCAGACCTGATGACTGTAATAATCAGTTATCAGTTTTTGTACAATCCTGGGAACTTGTGCCATGGTTGCCTGCAGGCGCTACAGAGTTCTGAGTTCATCTACAAACCTTCCACTCCTAGCTACATGGACTGGCTTGAGAAAAGCAGAACGCTGTTGCTTCTTGGTAGGCGTGAATGCCATGTGCTAGAAAGATTGGCTTCAGCAGTCTCCTCCTGGGTTGATCTAGCGTGGGACAGCAGCTCAGGAGGCGCAACCATGATTCGTGTTTGTAATCGCAGAGTCTGCAGGCCCTGCCTCACCCTGGTTGGTCCATGCTAGATTATATTCTGCAACTGGAAGAACAAATAGTCTCATATACAGAAGCGCTGTATGGACCCTTTCGTTCATAGTTTCTAAAAGATATGGTTGAGTTTTTCTCTCCAGGGAGTTGTTCATGGGAGAGTATGGTAATCGAGTTCTTTACTAAAGTTAAATCCTGGACTCTCGCAGTTGTTTTCACCTGCCTATTCATAACCTTTTTCCAGGTTGTGTAGGGCAGTTATAACACAAATACCTCCACAGCGGTAATTGAACTTCGGCCTGGCAGAGCACCACCCTTGACGAAAGTTTGACTCCATTTACTCGCCAGTTTTAGCATAATTCTTATGTAAACTCGATTAACTGATGTTAGTTACTTAGGGGTACTCTCACTCTGGAAACCACTGGTTCCAAGGATACCATATTCCAGGTACAGAGCGTAATATGCTATTGGGATCAGGAAAGTCCTGAGGAATGCCGGTGTGACCCAACACTGTGGGCGCTTGCAACATGGCAGAAACATGTTGAAGCTTTGGCAGTGTGAAGGAACTCATAATCCTTTCCTATCACCATCATCCGTCATGTTTTTAGATTTGGCCGGTGGGTCCCGGAATAAATTGTTGAGCAGAGGCACCACCGTACTAGTTTTAACCTTCACTGCACTTTTCTTTCGGTGATCCCAAATATATCTGTACATTATTTGTGTGTTTTTGTATTGTCTCCACCTCCCTTTTGCTCCATCCCAGGCGTTGGTCTGCACGAGGGTGTATTGAAGCCAGCCCAATGATGAAGCATGTTACAATTTTGTGAGTGAGGGCAGTATTTTCACACTGAGCATGAGCCACACTATTAATACCACTTGCTACTCCCCCATTTGTGTTATAATTGTGTGATTGGGGAGGCCGGAGTAGAGGGCATTTGCCTTTCCCCCCTTCCGTTGGTGTGTTCAGCTGTGTAGGGCAGTTCCCTGTTCTTTAGCGCCAATTGTTCAATTTGGAGGGACATAATGGCATTGTGCAGATACTGGTGCTAGGGGTTTCCTTGAATCTCAAAGATGATTTTCAGTTGGGTATTTAGTGAGTTGGCTGGTACTTTCCCGATCCTGATATAGTATTTCAGTGTGGCTGGTTTGCTAGCTAATACTTGTTTTGCCACACCATATTCCAGTTTGAGTCGTGACCAACGGGTGTAGCTAGGTTGCCGGAATATTTTCCTGAGCTCTGTGCAATGAATAAAATCCAAGACTGGTGAAAAGAGGCCGGAGAAAGAAGTCACTTTCACTCCAGGACCTTGAAAATGCTAAACAGGAAGTAATGAGTGAGGTGAAGAAAGTCACTAGTCTCCTGGTAGCAACACCATGCCCGATGTCAAAGTGGTTGGTTTGACAGGCCTACCTGGTGGCTACTTGACATAGTAGAAGAGGACAGGAGGGAGCTCTGGAGAGTAGACCCCTGATTGAAAATGACTGATGCTTTTGGAGTAGGAGGTGTGCCAGGAGCATCTGTATTAAGATGAGGTACAATTAAATGCTGCAGGCTTATCAGGTCTAAGACACGATTTTGGTATAAGCAAGAAACTTCAGTGCATCATTTGATTTTCAATAGGACATTGCTCAGGTGATGAGGAGGGTTCATGTTTTGGTTTGCTTATTGTTTACTACTACGCATAGTAGCTCATTAGATCTGAGGGGGGAAGGAAGGGAAGGTCGACACACTCAGATAACAGCCTAGCAGTGGGAGGAGGTTTCACTTTCCTAAACCAGTGCCAGAATGGTTTTTGCATTATGTGGGTGAATGTTGAGTCACAGTTCATAGCACCCCACAGCAAGGATTCAGCTAATCAGCCTAAACGTCAAAAGATTGAACACACCGGCTAAAAGATTGGCTATCCTGAAATATTTTGGTGTATACTTGTGTCTACTGGAGGAGAACCACTTATTGATGAGTGATTGGCATAGACAAAGGTCGCAGTTTTTCCCTGCCCAATACTTTCCCTTGGGGACCACGAAGAGAGCGTTAGTAGCCATATTTTGTAGTCTGCATTTACCGTGATCATGAAAGCAGTTTTCCCAGATGAGTTTGCCAGGATGCTAGTGATATTAATACAAATGGGCTTGAAAGAGTATAGTATATTTATATGCTTCTAAGGAACCATTCCTAACCATTTCCACTGCTATGTAGTACATTCAGTATGACCTAATTGTTGGCAGTGGCATGAATGTTGTGAGGGACCAAACAAAAGGGCCGATCACACCAATAATTTGAAAGTGGTAGCTGGTCCTCTGCTCACTTACAAGAACTGGATTTATGAAGTGAGAAAATTCCAAACAATATAGATCTTACGTTTTACTCCACAGTCCATAAGTCATATGATCGCTTTGACCACTTTCTATTTAGCACTAGAATTTGAGGGGAGATATTAAGTGAATGAATGAATGAATGAAATATTATTTATAATGCGCAGCTATGCCCAGTGGGCGTCAAGGCGCCTAAACCAAAATATATAGCTGATAGCAGACAGAAACAGAACCTACTGGTATGCCTTAATAAAGAGCCAAGTTTTCAAGGACTTCCTAAAGAGGTCAAGGGAAGGAAGTCGTTTGATTTCAAGGGGGAGTGAATTCCACATAAGAGGTGCCAATATGGAAAAAGCTTTGGACCCCCATCTAGCCTTCTTGGCTCTGGGGATTACCAGTTGGTATTGCTCGCTGGAACGTAAATATCTACTCGGAACATATCTGGTAAGTAATGAACCAAGAGCATCAGCCGAGCCTGCAGTTAAAGCCTTAAATGTAAGGCAAAGAAGTTTAAAGGTGATCCTTGACGGAATGGGGAGCCAATGGAGGTTCTTCCTCGCTAATGTCATTGATGACAACCAAGGCAAAGCGAGGGCAAACCGCGCTGCAGCGTTCTGTACGATCTGTAGACGCTGGAGCAAGCCCTTGTTGGCCCCGGCGTACACAGAGTTACAGTAATCAAGCCTTGAGCCAACAAGGGCAATCACCACCTGTTTCCGCGCCTGTGGGGACAGATAATTCACAATCCTTTTTAGGGTCTTGATGACACCCCAACAGGTCGCCACCGTTCTATTCACCTGTAGCTCCATGGAGAGCTGGGTGTCAAAGATGACACCTAGGTTTCTAGCAGATTTGGTAGGCATAGGGCAGCTGCCTAAAGAAGGGGGCCACCAGTCATCTGACCATATGTCCTGGTCCTTGCCAAAGACCAGGACCTCTGTCTTGTCCCCATTCAACTTTAGGGAGTTGGAGACCATCCAATCTGCAACAAGTTGCATGCAGGCCCTAAAGTTAGAGGCAGTTTTACTGACAGAGTGGGTCAGGGATACCATAATCTGCGTGTCGTCCGCATACGACACTACCTCCATCCCCTGAGATCTTACAAGTCTTGCAAGGGGGGCCACATAGATGTTAAACAGGGACGGACTCAATGCCGACCCCTGTGGCACCCCACATTGCAACGACTTGACAGGGGAGAGGTATTCACCTAGCATGACACGTTGCTCTCGATGTTGTAAGAAGGAGCTAATGAGACTGAGCGCTGATCCGACTACCCCTGCCTCCCTTAACCTAGATGTTAAAGTCAGGGGAGACAGGGTGTCGAAAGCTGCTGAAAGATCAAGCAGCACCAGAACGGAGGTAAGACCCAAATCTACTTTTCTGCGGATGTTATCCATGACTTTTGTCAATGCAGACTCCGTGCTATGTAGCTTTCTAAAGCCGTGTTGGGACCCATCCAAGAAGCCAGAGGCGTCGAGGAAGTTCGAAAGATGGAAGTTCAAATGGGTCTCCAACATCTTAGCAGGGGCTGGCAGCAGAGAGATGGGTCTAAAATTTTTCAGCACTCCAGGGTCCAAGGTGGTCTTTTTCAAAAGCGGCTTTACGATGGCTCTCTTCCAAAGTGATGGAAAAATGCCCTGTTCCAAGGCTCCATTCATTACCTCAAGCATCGGAGGAAGAATGATTTCTCTGCAGTCTTTAAGCACCTTGAGGGGCAGTGGGTCAAGGGGAGATGAAGATTTAGTTTTATCCAGCAGGCTATTGAGATCTTCTAGCGTAAGAGCCGGGAAATGTGCAAGGGACTGAGGGGAATCTACATTCCAGGCCTCCAATCGTGTGATTTGCACGGAATCCTCCAAACTGAGTGAGTTCCTCTGCGTCTTTAGGGCTATGTAAATATCGTCTATCTTTGTATAGAAAAAATTCGATATATCATCACACAGCTCCTGGGAAGCAACTACTGGATCAGGAACCTGAAGGGAGCAAAGGGAGTCTACAATTTTAAAAAGCTCTCTGGAAGATGTTAACGAACAGGTTAAGTTAGAAAAATAGTCCTGTTTTTCCTTAATGATTCGCTTTCTATACTCCCGTAGTAGACTCTTATAACCTTCTCTATCTTTTAAATCCCAAGATTTACGCCAGCCACGTTCCTTCTGTCTACATTTTTGTCTGAGCAGCCGCAGATCGGCAGAGAACCAAGGGGCGGATGGCTTCTGTCTAGCTGCAGATTTAAAGGAAGGGGGGGCTAGCTCATCAGCAGCTTTGATAATGGCATCAGTTAAATCTTGAGCCGAGTCATCAACCTTCTGTTTAGTTGAAATACTGATGTTGCGGATAAAAGGTGCAAGTGTCTCCTTAGTAAAGTTTTTGAAGCTCCTTTTAGATTGTTTTTTACCGGTGTCAGCCGTGACATCAGGACAGGAAATGTCTAGAGACAGCGGGACTGCTAAATGGTCAGACCATGTAATTGGTACCGGCAAACCGACTTCTAGTCTGGAATCGTTGGTGAAGATCCCATCAAGGGTGTGCCCCGCCTGGTGGGTCGGATGAAGAACGAGTTGGACAAAATCACATGCTTCCAAGGAATTAATAAGAGAGGAGGTGTCTTTTGATATAGAATCCTCTAAATGGAAATTAATGTCGCCCAAAATGGTAAAGTAAGGCCTACCAAAATAGGGTTCTAAAATTCTAAAAAGTTCTGGGCAGAAGTTGACTCTAGACCCAGGGGGTCTATAGAGTAATATGCCAGAAAAAGAGCTCACCGGAGTATGCGTAATACAAAAATAAAGCGCTTCAAAAGGATCTGTAGAAACTGATACAGGTTTTGTTATGCAGGAGAGAGTAGATTTAAAAAGAATGGCTATTCCACCTCCTCTACAACGTTCTCTGTCTAATCTCAGAAAGGTGTATCCTTCAGGTATAGCCAAAAGCAGATCATGACCAGCGGACCCAGAAGCCCAAGTTTCAGTGACAAAGACCCAGTCTGGATTCCTCAAACTGACAAAATCATGAAATTCGATCCCATGCTTAATCAGGGAACGAGCATTGATCAAAAAACCCTGTTTGGGTTGACTGATGTGGCTGGTAGACTGAAGAGGGGTAGCACGAGTACCGGATTGCGTAGGACGAGTAAAAAAGCTATTGCAAGAGGGACATAAACGGGCCCGGCTCAGAACTTCTGGTCTAAGCCGGTGATGGCAACAAAGTGCACAAGGTCTCAAAGAAAGAAGAGTATCATACAGATTCTCTAGTGGAGGGGAAGGATGAACGTCGGAGGGCCCAGGGTCCAGCCCGTCCTGCAGCGCGTCCTCAGCGCGGACGGGCGCAGACGGGCTGAACTCTGGCGTAACTCCGGCGTCAGTCTGGCGTCCCCGCAGCGCGTATCCGCAGCGCGTATGCATGATTCTCTTAAGTATCCGCCTAGCGTCCTCCTGACGACTAGAGCGCGATACCAGCCAATCAACGTTAGTGTTGAACCATCCCTATCCAAGATGGCGCTGAAAACGGACCTGCGCCGGGAAGCGGACCCGCCAAACAGCGGTGGGTGTCCCAATTTAAATGCAAGTAAGGGCCAGGTGCAATAAGCGCTAGTTAAAAGCAGGGTATAATAAATGAAAAATTAAAATAAATGACACAAACGAGGCAGTATTAAAAACGAGCAGCAGCTCGGTTCCTGCAGTGCATTAAGAACATGCACAGATCAGCTGCCAGCTATAGAGAGAGAGCAGGAGATTTACCTCTCTTAAGTATCCGCCTAGCGTCCTCCTGGCGACTAGAGCGCGATACCAGCCAATCAGCGTTAGTGTTGAACCATCCCTATCCAAGATGGCGCTGAAAACGGACCTGCGCCGGGAAGCGGACCCGCCAAACAGCGGTGGGTGTCCCAATTTAAATGCAAGTAAGGGCCAGGTGCAATAAGCGCTAGTTAAAAGCAGGGTATAATAAATAAAAAATTAAAATAAATGACACAAACGAGGCAGTATTAAAAACGAGCAGCAGCTCGGTTCCTGCAGTGCATTAAGAACATGCACAGATCAGCTGCCAGCTATAGAGAGAGAGCAGGAGATTTACCTCTCTTAAGTATCCGCCTAGCGTCCTCCTGGCGACTAGAGCGCGATACCAGCCAATCAGCGTTAGTGTTGAACCATCCCTATCCAAGATGGCGCTGAAAACGGACCTGCGCCGGGAAGCGGACCCGCCAAACAGCGGTGGGTGTCCCAATTTAAATGCAAGTAAGGGCCAGGTGCAATAAGCGCTAGTTAAAAGCAGGGTATAATAAATGAAAAATTAAAATAAATGACACAAACGAGGCAGTATTAAAAACGAGCAGCAGCTCGGTTCCTGCAGTGCATTAAGAACATGCACAGATCAGCTGCCAGCTATATATAAGTAGCGAAATAGGTTGCAATGCAAGCTATGCCATGATCACTCTCGCAATTGATACTACATTTTAGCTTCTAACTGATTCTTCTCTTCACAACCAAATTATCAAATTGAAGGTGAGGAATAAACTATTGAGATATGGACTGAGAATGGTTCACAGGATGACTCTACCGCCACTCTTTAAGACTCCTGGAAAGCGTACCTTACATTAGAGGGATCTTCCTTCCGGGAGTAGCAATCCAGGATGGTGTAGGCTGATGTCCGAGTCTCCCTGGAAAACTCATTAGCAGATGTAGGGAGAGAACACAAAAGGACCACCTCCAGTAGATTAAAGTGCAAAATTCTGGCACTCAAAGTTAGACGTAAAGCCCTGGATTGGGATTAAGCGGAATATGCCTTACTTAGAACCAAACAAAAATACTATATCTCTGGCAATAAGGGATGGAGACTATTGTTCACCCAGCTGAAAATTAAAAATAATGCAGATTTCAGAAAATTATTGCCATAAAGGAGATACAACTCTTAATGATGAAGCGATAGCGGAGACCTTTCAGGCCTTTTACTGTCAACTTTACACCAGGGAGGAGGTTTTGTTAAGACATCTCAAAATACTTGCATAACAGCATAAATTAAACACTACCATAGTACTGCTCAAAGGTGGAGGGGGGGGCATGGCGGCGAGGTGGGAGGCGGAGCATCCTCCATGTGGCTACAGCGGATGCATGGTGTCTGAGCCAGGGCGGGGAGGCAGAGCAAAGGTTTCTGGATGGTTGGTGAAAGTTCAGGCGGTGGTTCAAGTATGCTGATCTTAGATCTTGAAGGGCTTTGTAGGTGTGTGTCAGTATTTTGAATTGGCATCTTTTCTGGAAGGGATGCCATTGGCGGTTTCTCAGGTGCTGGGTGACGTGGGTCTGTTTGGCCAAGCTGACAATCAGTTTGGCCGCTGAGTTCTGTATCGTCTGGAGCTTTTTCATGAGTTTGATGCTGGCACTGGAGTACAGTGTGTTGCCGTAGTCCAGACAGCTTGCGTGACTGTTTTTCTTCTGCTTGTGGGGAGCCATTTGAAGATTCTCCTGAGCATGCGGAGAGTGTGGAAACAGGCTGAGGAGACTGTGCTGATCTGTCGTTTCATGGCGAGTTTGCTGTCCAGTATGACCAAATGTTTTTGCATGCAGCCACCTTCTACAAACTATGCTATAGCAAACTGGCGCAGACGCTTACCTGCGTAAGCTTATCTTTAAGTGTTGATGAGACGGATGTGATCCTTTTGGGTTGGTCCTGTCCATCACCTGGATTCTCTGAAGTCCTGAGTTTGAAACCGTCAACTAAAACACAGGTGGCAGCAACACAAGTGATCCTAGCTTTATGAGGTAAAACACTGCACCCATATTACAGACCTGGCTTAAAAAACTGTGGGCAATATTAGCTATGGAGACAATTGCTCTCTGTACACATCATACTCGAGGCATGCAAGGCGTGCTGGGATCCTATTATGTAGGTATTGTCCTATGGATACAGGGAATTCCAATACCTTGAGTATACTTTGGGGTATTCAATCAAAGAGGACATCTCCCAAATTGCAATACAACACAGTCCCTAGAGAGACCCATCACTATACTAGAACTAGAGAGTGAGGTTGGATGAGACATTTTTACAATACAACACACTTTATATTCATCCCTGATTTCAAAGTTTTGAACTTGGGAAGGGATATGAGAGAGAGCTGTAAGATATATACATTAGTTTCTGTTTATGAGAAATATGCTCCTTGCAGGGCAGTCGGTTGTGAGTGATAGCATGTGTAGCCTTAAAATAAAGAAAAAACGAATAAACCTAAAATCTTTCCAATGACTATGAGTCTGTTAGGGAACACAGAAGAAAATAACTGAGAAGGAGCTCAACCAACCCGTTGATCATCATTACATTTCGACTTTAGTGATGTAGGGTTTTTTTGTTGGTTTTTTTTCTAAAACGCTTGTCACCCGCATACCAGTTTTTGACCACCCCCTAGTCAGCTTTCTGCTGGAAAAAGTCTGCACACAACCTTTTCTGTTGGTACAATGAAAAGATGCATGGAAAAGTGCATGGGTCATTTCCTGGCCTTACAGAAAACACAAGGCATGCTGCAATAGCCATAAAAGTTAAACTACCTGCAAACTGATCTGTCAGCCTCCAAAACTACTGTAAAAGAACAATCTTCATGACCAGAACTGAGACTATGGTCACAAGTCAAGAATCCAGAATATTTAGACTGTAATTAGTCCCTCTTGATAATATTTACAAAACCGTGGGCAAAGCTATGTTGCTTTGGACTGAAACATCTTGAACAGTTTCCTCTGAAAAAGGAGGTTCATGTCCCATTGCACTCGGCACAGAGTAACAGTGGCCCACTCCATGCATGCAGCCAGATGGTTTAGAATTGGCATAACCAACTTCTAAAATAGGCAAGCCATACACTATTAGCCCTCATAAAAAAACACAAATATTAGAGTGAAGTTGTTCATGGCAGTGCTCTTGCCCATCCAGTCCTGCTTGGCATCATAAAGCCTCATTGGAGAGAAGGTAAAGGTCTGGCTCAGTGATCCCTCTGATATCTCCACCATACAATGAGTGATGTCACTCTGATGCGCTGGGACAAATATTACACTGAGTACTTTTCATGTCTAAAAATGTAAATTCTAAAGATGAAGCATTCTTTATTACCTAGCTATAGCAAAATTTGTCCATTAATCTTACAAAAATAATTATTCAGAACATTGAATGGCAGCAGACCGCGTCCAGTGTAAGGCCCTCTCATCTTGTCAGTAGAAAGGTGGGCCTAGAAGCTAGAGGCACTCCTTCCTCCATGACCAGTATGTGTACGTATTACTGGAGCTTCTTAACTTGTGGTGCCCACATGTATGTCTGCATAAGAAAATTGAGATTTGCTTTAATAATAATAAAATGTTAGCCGCTTACCCATACCTACAGCTTTCTGGTAAGTCTGGCATTTGTTTGAATTTCAGCAGTCACAGTATCTCACCTGAACTGTATACTTTTAAATATATACTCTGGTCCAAAACATATGTTTGATGTTGTGAATTTAGCCATAATAAGATAAGTTGATATTTAGTTTTGTTTGGAACCTGGCATTGGGAGTATTTTATTCTTGTTGGCCTAAAAGCCACCTAGAGTCCCTATTGATCGGTCTTTGTCAAATAATTTTCAATGGAGCAAAATGAAGTCAGTGTTTTAAACCAGCTCAGTCTTTTGGCGAAATGCACAACGTTAACCCAGCCAAAACGTGTTCCGGTCTTGTATGAAAGCATGTCACTTTCAGTCATTAGTAGCTACGCTAACTCACAAAGCATTACAGAATTTAGATGTAATCCTGAATTCAGAGAGTAGACCTTTCCATGTCTCACTTCTGTCTGTGCTTACTTGGTCTAACAGCCAACCCGTCAGCTCAAACATTAGCTTTAACATCTCAGTTTGTAAATAGAATGACCGAGTAAAAACCAGAAATGAACACTTAAATGATCTTGGAAATCTGGACCACTGCACCATTTCGTTAGTAGATCCTCTGACTTCATTTTGGTAGTTTGAGCACTGTCGTTCTGTAGTCCATGAGAGACTTCAGTCCGCTTTCATTCAGCGAGTCTGTAAACATTTAATTGTAAGAGATGGGTTTTCCACAAAGTTGCTACATCAAAACAGTGACACAAAGCTTTGGAAGAAAGTGGAGGCTGTCCTGTGATACAACATGTCTTGTTTTCAACATAAACATTTTTATTTGAAAAGAGACCAAAGAATTAGTGCCAAAATAGAATTACATTCTCTCCAAAGTGGCTTTGGGGTATTCTGAATCAGGTGACGATTTTCAACAGTAGCATGACATTCCACACCATTAAAACTCAGTTGCATACTTTAAATGCAAAATATTAAATGTTTCCTTTTTTTTAAATAAACGTTTTATTGGGATTTCGATGCGAAAATGCATTACATAATTTGCCACACAAAATTACATGCAATACATGGAAGATACAGTGATACATTCGAGGCGAAGTATTGCACACAATAGTTACTTGTCAGGCTTCAGGAAGCATTTACTAGGGTCCAAAGAAACTGGAAGCTACCATTATGAGAAGCGTTGCCTCATGGCATCATACCCAAGAAAGGAAACATAACTGTCAACTTGAGATGTAAATACAGGAGTGTGCGGTGGAGGGGGGGCCCAGGTGGGGGATCCAGGAGGTGATTGTTGCGAAAGCAATAGAGATAACGGGGGGCACAGGCGCTGAACCAGGGAAGCGCGCGGTGATGTCCCAGCAACCTTGACTACAGCAGAGGCACTTTCAGAGTGAGACTTAAGGGACCTCATGGGGAAAGCAGTTCTCACCCCTTGTGAGGGCATTTATTTGTGCAAGCCTTCTGGGTTCTTTGACGGCGGGGGTGTAGCATCTTTGGCAGTCGTTTGGTGGAAGCGCATGAGCAGTATTGCCCACTCAGGGGAGATGGGGCTTCGGCCTACCCGATGCACCTCCTCTTTTCAGAGCGGGGCTTTCTCTGCAGTGCCCCACTTGCATTCAGCCCCTACCCAGGCCACTAGAGGGGGGCCTGCTGGCGCACGCCAGGGCATGCTAATAGCTCGCTTGGCTAAAAGAAGGGCCAGGGCTGCAAAGCGTGTCTGCTCTTTGAGTTGCTTCCTACACCTAAATACGCCTAGAGAGCAAGCTTCCCAGGAATCGATGTCCGGGAGTCCTGTGACCTCTTGCATTGTTGCATGAATGGTATGCCAAAAGTGCTGCAAAGTTGGACAATCCCAGATCATGTGCAAGCACTCCACATTAGCAGCGTGGGCAAGCCAATGAGTAAATATTAAATGTTTCTTTTAAAAATCACTGTAAAGTGTTAAGGGTCATGGATTTGGAGTGGTTACCGTTGTCTTCAATTACCACCTCAAGCTCTGGTAACCTTATAGAACTTTGTTATAATTTTGGAAGGATAGTTATAGCCTCATGTGCAAAAGCTTAAAATAAATTATTAATGTCCACATGTATCGAATTACTATAGTACTGTAATAAATTATTTTAGATGATCTGAAACGGAAATAAATGGCCCTTTTTTTTATCTGCGATCATGATACTGAGCTTCATCTGAGCCTAACCTTCTTTTTAAAAGAAGCACCTTAACTTTTCCACCTGTCGTTAGACATTTGATGAGCACATTTTTTCTGATGCTAAATCCCGCAATCACAGAGATTATGTTGTAGGATTATCATCTGCTTGGCCAGTAAATGTGTGTCCTCATCAGTCAGGCTTTTGTCCCGCATCTGTTATGATTAAAAGTAATCTGGATTTCCTTGCCGATGAAAAATGTATTTAGTTCCTCAGATTTCAAGTGTGGTTAGCATCGATTTATTTGAATCATAGAACCATTGAAAATATCCTTCACTTATTCAGTCTTTCTCCAGGAATCGTTGACCTGCGTTCTCCCTCAACGTGTCTGAGTGAGCAACGCATATCTGTGCCTCCCTACAGTATAACAAAGACTCCTGTTTTAATCTTTGTGTAGTCCACCAGACTATATTTTATCTTGGGCTCCCCTTCTTGACAAAGCAATGTTTCCATCTACAAGCACCAAAGGGGCACTTTTGGCAAATGTTGCCTTGTATAATATTCTTAGTGTAACATAAGGGTCTCCAAAACTGTCTGTAGTGAGAGCTGCTTCTGATCAGTGAAAATCATCATGAGCTACTAAAGGCTAAACAACTTGCGCATTGTTACCAGATACCCCCACGCCTAGCTTCTTTAACTTTAATGTCCATACTATGGTTTGAACAAAATACTATGACTCAGGGCACTATGAAAGGGCTGCCAGTGAGAGTGCAGTCTTCGGGATGTATGAACATATGTGCATATGAATGTGATATACCTTTAGCCATATGTGGCACCGTTACATGTATTGCACAAACATAGAATTTATTTTTTTATAAATGGGAGAAATTTAATGTGCAGAAAAATAATCTGCAGAAAAAATCATAATATGGAACATTTGGCTGTACTTAAAACATTTTCTCATTAAAAAAAATGCTGGATTTTTCTGTTATACTAATGGCACAGTGTCTATTGGCCACTGGGCCTGCTGTTTGTAAATGGGACACTTTGAAATGGGACAAAATTGAAATGAAGAGTTAACTAAATCATGAAGGTAACTTTCCATTTACATTTTCTTCCATTTAAAAGCATTCAGAAACATCCTTTTGTTCACAGCTCCAATACTGAGTTTCCAAGGACTTTGATTCAAGAGTTGAATGCTTCAAATCTTCACCTCTGTGATCCAGCCTCAGCCCGGGTCACCAATCTGGCGAGCACTGCTAATTATCAGGCCCTGCTATCTGCAGCCTGGTGACGATAATGTAAAATGAACTTTAAAAGGAAAATATGACCATGTGCTTATGTAAACATTAACTCAAGACTGTGAGGTACTCTGAAGGTGTCTGAGAGCTAATGGTAGCTTGCAATCAACAGGTTGGAGACACCTGGTACAACATAACAAATGGCATATGACAAGGTCCACACTGCACTGGTGTGCCTGGTAGCTGTTATCATCACAAGACTAGGTTTGGGATAACAGCCAATTGGATACTAGCTTTCATCTACCCCAACTCTATTTATGACACCGGTCTTTCTTGACTTATGAGAAGGACTAAAGCCCCTTCTACTTTATAGCACATATCATGATTGTTGCTAAGAGAAGCATGAGACACTATTGTACTGCGCCTAACAGATGTGCTATGTTCAGTAGACACAACAGTTAGATCTTTGACTGACAGACGTAGAAGTAGGCTGCCCATCAGAGGCAATAGGGCATTCAGACTGTAACTAGAAAACGGGAATACAAAATGTCTTCATTAAGAAAGCCGTCTAGCATTATCGTGATCTTCAACAATGAACTTTAGGCATCTAGGATATAAAGATCCTTATACTAGTCTGACATGGTTCCAGATTGCTGATTTCACTATGATTTTTGGAGTCATTCTGTGTCAGTCAGCCAGTTCTTGTTTCTTGTACTCCACCGTGAGAAGTAAATCGAAAGTTTAAGCCACGCCTTAAATCACTTAAAACCAATTTCTACCTTTGTAAAAAAAAAAAAAAAAAAAAGATCAGATGGGCTCCTCAGAACAGACTGTATCTTCTTCCTAAGAAAGAGGTTGACTTCCGTGGTGAAATGTGGATATACACATCACTATCTGCAAAGGACCTTACAGACTAGTTCCAGAACTAGGACTAGGTGCTATCCTGGCGCAAGATTAGGTTCCCGTGGTCACAGCCATAGAAGTGAACGGCCCACATACCCTTACTGGTCATTGCTTTTCTTTATGGTAAATTAAAGTTATCTGATATCATTGATGTGTAACTGTTACGTTATTTAGATTCATCCGCTTTATTATTTAACAGATTTGCGCCAAAAAACGATTTGCATGTTATTTTCTAGCATAAAGCTTGTGGTATTGTATAGGTTTTTCATATGCTGGTGAATGGTTGTGGTGTTAACAGACAATTCTGAATAACTTCAGGTGAAGCTACCACAAAAAAAAGTATGACAAAAAGAAAGGAGGATCCCAAATCTCAACACTTATATTAAAAAGGCTCAGTAAGGTAAATACAGATTAGGAGTTTTGCATACAAACAAGTGCATACAGTAACCATATGGAAACAATGTCAAATTGAATTCGGAGAAAATATTATTATTGGGCGATTGTCAGTGTCACTTAGCCATAAAGTGAACTAATTTCATGTCAGTAGAGATTTTTCTTTGAAGTATCCGAATTTAAAACTTTGGCTTTTCCACCATCTCTTGGCGTGCAATAAAAAAATGAGGGGTGATTTGTAATTTTCATTTCTCTACTTTTGTGATTGAATGAAGCTACTGATCATTAAAAAATATTTTGAAATGAAATGTTAAGCGCGATCGCTACCCTCGGGTGCCCTAGCACTACAGATAACGCGTGCAGGCGGACAGTTAAAGACTATTCAGATTTATTGAAGAGCAAAGTTTTTAGAAGCTTACGAAAGGCTAGTAAATTGGGCTCTGTTTGCAGGTGGAAGGGGAGGGAGTTCCAGAGTCTGGCCGAGTTATAGGAAAAGGAGTGGCCACCACATCTGGCTCTTTTTATCCTGGGTACTGTGGCGAGGAAGTTAGATGCTGATCTGAGTTGTCTATTCGGGTGGTAGGGGGTGATCAGTGATTGATTAATGGCGGAGCCTGTCTTCCAGAGGGCTCGGTGGGCAATGCACAGGGACTTGAATTAAATTCTTTCCCTAACTTTAAGCCAATGGAGGTTCTTTAGTCCAGGTTTGATTGATAGTCGACTGCGTAGTTTTGGATGACCTGGAGCTTGGCACATCATTAAAACCATTGAATAACAAAGGGAGGTTCCAGTAAACTGCATTCTACAAAATTCAAATTGTAAATACCCCGAGATCACGTATTTAAAAATAAAATCCAAAATTACATATATGTTAAATTCCTTTTTAACTTGTAGCACTCCTGGCTTTTTTTTCTTGAAGAAAAATTGGCACACATCACAATGCTCCGAAAGGTCTGATGAAGTGATTACTTGCTAAAATGCTAGACTCTAATGTAGGGTTGTTAGCTACAAATTCTTATTTAAAGTTGTTCATTGAAGGCATCGGAGTGACTGCAATTAGTTTCCTAAAATAGTTTTGATGAAACAGGGCAAAGAAGAACCCAGCAGCTGGTGCAATAAGTTGACAGCTGGAAAGAGATGTTGTTTCATCTGTGATGAAACAGTCAGTTGTACTGTAAGCCACTAACTGATGCTGTCTCGTCAGGTCGGGCAAATATGTTTAATGACTCATATAAAAGTTTCTCTTCGAGCAAATTGTATTTTTCAAAGTCTGTGTTGATCAGATTATACTGCACCTCAAACTCTTCCATTGTTATGTTTTATGGTTTTATGGTGAGAGAGAAGGATAATCAATTTATTCATTTTGGTAATTCGAGCAGTAGTCTGCCTGTTAAGAAATATAATTCGGCTCAAGCTGTACTTAGTATACTGTTTAATAGCATATCACTGGATATGATTTGGCATTTAATGTCATTTTTCTTTAAAAAAAAAAGGACTTTGGGACAGATGTACAAAGCATTTTTGCGATCACAAACTGCTCTATTCGCTGCATTGGGCGATTTGAAACTGCAAAAATGCTTTTTCAAAAGTACAAAAGGCAAAATGTGATTCAGTAACTGAATTCCGTTTGCAAAACAATCATACTTTATCGCCAGTTTAAAAACGGTTTGTTAAATAGGTAGGGGCCCTCCTAAGTCCCTTCTTTGAAAATGTTGAAAAAATATGCCACTGCCTGCTCATTAAAATATGAAACTTAAACGTTTTGTTTTCTTTTTTTTAATCACATCCTGTTTTTCCTTTAAGGAAATCATTATTATTCATGAGGTAGGTCGATTTGCGACCTACTATGATTTGCTATTTAGGAATACAAAAATTGATACATTAGAAATACTGATTTCCGAATTTCTATTTTGGAGATAATATCAATTAGGAAATCGTATTCCTAATAATTGTACATCTGGCCTTATGTCTTTTAAAGCCAATATCATATTGAAAATTGTGGTTGGAGTATTATCACCGACATCATTGTAATTCACCAAGGGCATGAAGTTTTTCTTTAATAATCTTAATATTCTTATATTTTAGTCAGCTAGAAGAATGCAGACTTTTTCTTAGCCGGAATTGAAAAGGATAAGAGAGAAAAAGGAGGAAGGAGAGGTTGCATCTGTCAGTGTATTTAAATAGGTAATCTCAAAAGTAATTCGGAATTACTGCTCCCCGCATTCTGAATCAACTGACGTTTGGCAAAGAGGTGATGAGCCATAGCCACATACAGGGCATTGCCATAATACAACAAGCTGGTTATTAGGGCCTGTGTTATAGTTTTACGCCAGTCGACCGGTATCCATCGGAACACTCGTCTCTGTAATTTAAGAATAACAAAGCATTTCCCGCAAGTGGCCTTAACTTGCTCGTGCATTGAAAGTGAGTCATCAATGATGATCCCCATATTTTTGCTGATTTCTTGGATATCGGTGACTCTC
This sequence comes from Triturus cristatus, assembly GCF_964204655.1. Lineage (NCBI taxonomy): Eukaryota > Metazoa > Chordata > Amphibia > Caudata > Salamandridae > Triturus > Triturus cristatus. Next base: position 1,087,913,619 of record NC_140582.1, on the reverse strand, counting down.
CTAGACATGTGGGCCACCGAGGAGAGTCCCATATTCTGTGGGCTCCACCGAATAGTAAGATGTCTTATTTGTCGCCATTAAGTTTCAGACACTGCTCGGTCATCCAGTTTGCTACTTCTAAATGACAATTGGTTAGGTTATCTCAGGTTTCCTCATATTTCTCACCCATGGATATTACCAGTTAACTGTCGTCCACATAGGAGCAGATCTCAGAGCTACATTTCCTTACCAGCTTTGCTAGGTAGGAGACATACATTTTAAAAAGAGTCTGACTCAAAGAGGAGCCTTGAGGGACTCCACATTTGAATAGATGGGGGCAGGTCCTAAAAGCACTCAACTAGACTGATTGCGGTCTGTTCTTTAGAAACGATCCAAACCACTCTTTCCAGTAGGATAAGCATAGCCTAATTTCCCATGGCTAATTGTATTTGAGTAGTCTATCTGCATCTTTAAAAAATGAAGTCACTATCCGTAAATTTAAATACTTCTCAGTGACATAACTGATCCAGCTTCTATTGAAAGGAATTGTATTTCTTTAAATCTGCATTGCACATAATGTTATTTGAAGTTGAAAACTTCTGTACTTAGCAATGTCTTCAAAAAATGAATTCTGAGGTTATGGTTCTGATTTGCTTTTATCCTGTCTTTGTCTTATGTATGTGTTCCGAGGGGCCCGATTCTGGTTGGACCAGGCAAAAACAAGGGGGCTTATTCCAGTTTATCAGAAAAGTCATTATTGCTCATAAGCCTTTATTTGCCTCTTTCAAATTGTGGCCATTGTGAGTTTTGCAGTAATATTTCTGTCTATGTCAAATGTATTTATAAATAAAGAATAAGAGGTGATCTCCTCTCTGCTTGAAGTGTGTAGGGCGCTATTTGTCCGTTCATGTCTATGTAGCCAGCAGCAAATGAGGAATTGCTTAGTTTAGCATTAGGCATGTGGAGCGGTGCTTAGACTGAATGAGAATGTAGAAATCTTGTTTATTTCATTTGAGCCAGAAAAGAAGCACGTCTGTATACAGCCTTGGCCTTCCGTGTGGCTTCAGGCATGAGCGACACCTATCATTTATGGTGAAATTCAGAAAATATTGAGATCCGAAAAGTGCCTTGATGCATGTTGTAGGGCTTCTTCAAGAAGACAGTAATGCTGTTTCTTTAGCGTTCCCAGGGAAAAGCATGTCTTTTATCTAGAATTTGACAGCGAACGCGTCTACATGTATAGATGTAATCTTCTGTCCACTAGGAACCTAAGGCCAGACATACAAAGGGTTTTTGCAATTTTGCAGTTTGAATGTTTTTTTGCCGACTCACACATGGGTTATAGAATCATTACAAATTCAAAGTTTGATTGCACATTGTTAGGGGCTTTCCTTCCAAATTGTGATTCGGTATCCTATGTGTCAGTGGTTTGCAACCATAATTTCAGATTCAAACCATTGATCACTTAATGACTGGATTTAATAAAAGAGTATCTGCAGGCATCAGTCATTGAGATAGTCATCCGTACGGGCATGGAAGAAACTGCTTTCCCTCGAAGCACCATCACTTTATCACTTTCACTCGTTTACAAAAGACTGTTACTCCAAATACGTCTGTGACTTTTTTACTGAAGAATTAATCTCAATCATATAGTTTGTTAATTTGTTTATATTTATCATGTTTATTTTATTTTCTCAAGTTAATTTATCCATTTTCAATGCTTTTATGTTATTGTAATTTCTACACAAGAAACTAATTACACGCACAGTTATGGACTCCTAGGTTGTGGTGGTAACTGATTCGGGAAGTGGTCTGGTTTGGACCACTTCCCCTTTGGGAATCAAGGTGGCTGCTTCAGGCGGGTGTAGCTAGTGGTGAAGGGGACAACTGCCTGCTCTCACTAACACTTTCCAAAACAAAAAGCTTTTTTATTTTTTTTCTTAAAACCAGCTTCTGTTCCGTTAAGGAACTTGGGATACCTTAAAAAAAATCTGTTTTGGAATGCAAAACCATAGAGATGGCAGTGTGTTGTCCCTTGCAAGCTACCAGCCCTCTGATTGCCAATCATCTTGCGGGTTACAAGTTGCGCCTGGCACATTCTGCGACCAAGTCCCTGAGATTCATTATTTTGTCTGCAGACCTATTAAAACATAGGTTGGTTGGCAATATCATGCAGTTTGTGACTTCCTTTTTTAACCACTTTCTTTGTATATCAGTCCCTTAGTACTGTGCTGTGTTGAGTAAAATCCTGAAATGGTAATGCTTTCCTAGTTTATTTGCCCAAGCTCAACAACTCTTACTGTCCTTCTATGACTTGTTTGAGGCATAATATCTTTAATGTACATCTGTGTCTGAATCGAGCCCTGTAAGGAACTCTAAGGCTAAGGGGAGATCAGCCCATATTGAGGATGGCAATGGGGTGCATCCTCAACCTCTCCAGACAGAAACTAATTTGCTCCTTGCCAAGAGCATTTTTCATGAAAGAGGGTATGGGTTACTAACTAAATGCCATGATCTATGGAATAGCCTTGGTACTCCTATGTTGAACCCGTGGATCTGCCTCATTCCACACTTTGCTCCACTGGGTGCTTATGAAGTCTAGCCTTTCCTTGACGGAGACCCAGCGAAAAAAGGCAATTGGCAGTGATCGGTATCCTTCTCCCTGCCAGCAGTGGCCACCATAACTATGTTAACTCTGCCTCTTGCCACCCGCACCCCTACTGCAATGATTGACATCAACAAGTAGGCATTCTCGCTTTCTTCAGCTCATAATAGTGTATATCGACAAGCATTCATGTTGGCAGAATCTGCTTGTCTGTCATCCACCAAGCAAGGATTTAAAACATTGAGGTGGACGTGCTCAAGAGGCAAAACCACTTCTCTCCTGAGCATCAATTGCACAACACAATCTTCACTTTTTAATAACTCAGCAGTATTTGAGCATGTAGATCATTCTATCTCTTAGAAGACTGTAAGAGGAAGTCATGTTAATAATTGCAGTGATGGCAGGTAAGGAGTTTAATGTGTTGTAGTACCTCCTATGATGTGTATTGTTTTAGGTATTGTGCATGTTACAGGAATCACCATTTAAATGTTCAAAGATCCTAACGATTGGTTTTTTTTAGGTCTGGTCTTTACTGAAATTGTACATGTAAATGCATAAAGGGGCTTTCAGTCAGCACTCTTTTTCATTGATCTTTTGTTGTGGCTGTGAATTTTTCTTCCACCTACTTCAGCATATAATAAAGGGCAGTGGGTCGTCCCACTTCACCTGTCGGCTAACGTCACCATGAGTGGTTGCATTCAGCACTTTCACAAGGGCTCATCCGCACATATAGTAGTTCCTTTCAGTTCCATGGATTATTATGGGAATGTATGGTTTCTGAGACCCCAAAAATATTTTTGCTTTTAGATAATGTTATTTTTTATATATTGTCTAGAGACGTTCAGCTCTTCCAACAATGAAGTTTTACAAAAAACATAAGAAAACAAAACATGCATTGACAAAAGCCAGCCAGAGGGTTGGTAGCTAATGCCAGACCTATTGGCTTTGCCAATGCTTGTATCAAAAGCCTGCTTGCAATGATGGAAGGGCACTTTACAATCTGCATGGCACTCTGGTTCTTTTCTGATTTCACAAATGCCTTCAGATAAACCTACAGAGTAATTGTAATGTATAATGGCTATGTTGGGAGAAAAACTGGTCTAAGATAGCTTATGGTCACCAGTCTCCTATTTTCCTTTCAAGTGCTTCACTCAGGCAATTGCATTCTTCCCCAGATGGTATTCATGCATGTGCAGTCAAGATCAAGCAATATCAATGACTTTCCAGATATGTGTCCTGGAATGTGACCTACAGTGCTGCTACTTGTGCTACACCTAATGCATTTTGTAGACTTTACAAAGGAAACATTCTCTTTTACAGATGCGAACCTCTCGTTGGTTAAGCCATGCTAGGGAATCTTTCTCTAGTTCTTTAGTATATTTCTGGCTACCTTCACCCGATTTGAGATATGGGGGTCTTGGGGAAATCAGTCGTTCCATTAGTCCTCAGTTACATGGGAGCAGTATGTACTGTAAAATAATGGTACAGTACACAAATATATTACTTCTGTCCACCCACTCCTCTACTATCTCTTTATGCATTCATAACTTAATGGAGACTGAGCTTGCTGGGGATGGATGTTGGAGGGCTGCAGACTGATTAGCGCATTCGCTCATGATTCAAATTGAGGTGGGTTCAAAAGTAAAGTTGACACAAAATAAGAAACTTGTGCCTTTGTCTGTAACCTAGCTAATGCATCATCTAGTCATGGTTTGCTTTACCCTATTGGAAACACTAATAGTAATAATTAGGAAAACTCCATTTCTTTTCTTTTCTAGATCACACTGAAGCTGCCCTTGATAAAGGTTCACTTTGACATTTCCTCTGTTGTGTTCACGCTGGCTCAAACTGCTGTTGTCTATGAGACCAAGGGAATCACCAGGTGTCTTTTAAATGATTCTACCAAACCAAATGGAGACCGGGAACTTATGTTGAACACTGAAGGAATCAACTTACCTGAACTCTTCAGATACGCTGATGTAAGTGTTTGCAGATAGTTTGCAAGTTCCTTCTGCAACTGTATTACCACTTTTGAGTCTGACATTTGACAGTGTTGTTTTGGTTCATGTTTGAATTTTTTTATTAGGGTTTTGCATACAACATTCCATAATGTACATCAAATATATCATCGATGAATCACTTTTTACATCATTGTTAAGTATCATTACTGTTTACAAAGGGTGATTGCATTGGTTGCCTAGTTCCTGGAACCCCTTGACCTTGCTAAGATCATATATCTACTACTGGTTTGTTCCAATGGGCTGTATTGTGCACCATTGCGACTGTACCGGTGTGTCACGTGATAGCTAGGGTTAGCTCGTTCTCCCCGTTTCTGTCTGTGTAGCTCTTCCCTTCTGACGTATGTGAACATCTATTCCGTTTAACTAGTGTATCGGTTTTTGAACTGCCGATGGAATTAACTATGAACTATGGGAAGGAGAGGAAAAACAATAAAGAAGGATAAAGAAAAAAGGGGGAGGCGGGAAATGAATAAGAGGAGCATGGGGGGGGAGTACATGTAGGGCGGGCAAGGATAAGCAGTCGTGGTGGGTGGCGCGTTGACTGTGTGTAGGTACGTCGGATGCGTCCCGAGGTGATCTAGGGGGGAAGTGGTCCTTCATAAGGGCGAGCGATAAACTCAGGGGGTCTCGCCCATCTCTCCTAGTTGATTCTTCTACTCGTCTATTGTACCGCTATCATTGTTATGGGGTCCTGAGTGGTGGGGGAAAGGGAGGGGGTGTGGGGAGCAGGCTGCGTCATTTCCAGTGTTTCCCCATCTGCTTTCTCCTGCTTGAAGTGAATTAGGAGCTGCGCCCATTCCATGGATATTGGATGTTTACGGGTGCCCTTTACCTCTTCCTCTCGTAGTGTCTCTTCCTCTGCTGCACCCCATTTGAGTAGTGCTCCCGCCCAAGCTGCCTCCGAGGGCCCCGTAGGAGCTTTCCAATGCATAGCTATATTCCTTTTCGCTAAGAGAATGGCAAGGGATGCGAATTTCCATTGTACTTTTGCAGTTTTCTTTTTCTGGGTTATCCCCAGAGCGCACGCCTCCCATGTGGAAATGTTCGGGAGATTGGTCGTCGTTCGGACTGCATGGTGCACCCTGTCCCAATATCGTTGTATGGACGGGCAGGGCCAAAACATATGTTTAAAGTCTACTTCTGGTGTCTGACAGCGGGGGCACAGGAATTGCGCCTCGGGGTAGAACCGGTGAAGCTTATCCGGTGTAAGATACGCTCGATGTAGGATATTAAACTGTATGTTTTTGAATCGCGCGTTCCTGGATACCTTTTGGGGAAATTCCAGAGCTTGGCGCCATTCTGTGTCATGGAACGCTCGGCCCACGTCGTCCTCCCATGCCCCTTGGAGCCCATCCAGGGAAACATCCGTCAATTCCCGGATCGCTTTGTAATGCCATGTGATTAGGTGCCCGCCTACCCCCGTGCGCAGTATCGTGTGTAACACTGGATGTGTCGGGGGCTCCCCGTCCCGCATATTCCAGTGGTGGCTACCGCTATCTAAGATTTGTCTGTGTCGTAAAAACTGTCCATGCGGGAGGTCCTACCACTCGACCATCTGAGCAAAGGTCTTCAGTTGTCCTTCGTGAAACAGCGCCTCCATCTCTGTAATGTCGTGATCGGTCCATACCCGTAGGGCTCCCGCAGTGTAGTACCCGCTTTTCCGAGGGAATCCCACCAGGGGGAGCAAGGGAGAGTATAGTGGTCGTCCCCTCGACATACAGTGTATCCGCATCATACATCTGCGGGCTACAGAAGCCTGTAGGGGGTGCGTGCGTGTCGGTTTAGTACCTGGCAATAGCATTCGTCTGATCGCGGGAAGGGGCATCCTGCCACTCTCGGTTATTGTCTCTCCCACATGCCTCTCTGCTGTCCAGTGGGACAACCATTGGAGCTGTGCCGCCAAGAAATATGATTCAAAGGATGGAGCTCCTAGTCCTCCGCCCATCATAGGCAGGTATAGCGTGCGCAGCGCCACTCTATGGCGACCGCCGCCCCAAATCAGAGCTGTTAACAGCGCATCTAACTCCCGAAAGAAGGAGCGTGTCGGGATTATCGGGAGGTTTGCGAAGTAATAGAGCATTCTCGGTACCATGATCATTTTTGCTATGGCTACACGTCCAATTGGTGCCAATGGCAACGTCTTCCAGAAGCCCACCGCCGATCGCAGGCTTGCTAACGCCCTGCGATGGTTACCCTCGAAGAGGTCCTTGGGGGGAGTGGTACAGCCGCACTCCCAAATATCTGGGGGCTGTCGCGTCCCATGTCAGTGTCTGGGTGCCCAGTGTGATCTCCAAGGGCGCTATTTGGGCACCCAAAGGGAAGATCGATGATTTCCCCCAGTTTACTTTGAGCCCCGAGGCCTCCCCAAACTCCTGTAACGTGGTCCATATCGGAGTGAGGTCATCCGAGATGTCACGAACATATATCAGGAGGTCGTCCGCGTATAGTGACACGCAATGGGTTGTGTCCGCTATGGGAATCCCCCATGTCTCCCCCTCCTGACGTAATCTTATGGCCAAGGGTTCCATCGCTAGAGCGAAAAGGAGAGGGGAGAGGGGGCTCCCCTGCCTGGTCCCTCGTGTCACTGGGAATGGGGCCGATATGAGTTTACCGACTCGCATCCTGGAGGTGAGACCTCTATATAGGAGCTGGGTATACTCCATGAGCATGGAACCGACGTTTATGCACTGCAGGACCGCGAACAGGTATGGCCTCAACAGGGTGTCGAACGCCTGCTCTAGATCTAGAATCAGGCATGCTGCTCGTGGGAATCGATTTTTTGCTTGATCTTGGAGATGAAATAATCGACGTAGATTGTGTGAGGTATTGCGCCGGGGAACAAACCCGCACTGCTCAGGGTGTACCAATGCCGGAAGTATTTGACTGTAGCGATCCGCTAAGATTTTCCCCAGAATCTTGCAGTCTGTATTTAGGAGCGTAATCGGCCGGTAGGAAGCAGGGAGTGTGGAGTCTCTGTGTGGCTTCAGGAAGGTCACTAGGATCGATGTCCTCAGTGATTCCGGGAGTATCTTTCTGGTTAATGCCTCCTCATATATGGAAGCCAGTCGGGGCGCCAGCTGGGCCACGAATGTGCTATAGTGCTCAAGTGGGAATCCGTCCGTGCCCGGCGCCTTCTTGCGAGCCAAAGACTTGATCGCGTGCTTTACGTCAGCGGGTGTGACCTTCTTATCTAGTTCCTTCCTGTCTGCGGGGGGGGATCCTGGGCATGGGCGATGGGCCTAGGAATCGGACAAGGTCTCTCGGCAGCTCAGGCTGTGGGGCCCGGTATATTTCCGCATAGTATTCGTGAAATGTGTGCAATATGTCGATTTGGGAGTGTTTGGGCTGTCCGTCTGTGGCCGTAAGTTCTGTGATGAGGTGTGGTGTTGTGTCTTGTTTGACTAACCAGGCCAGAAGTGACCCCGTTCTATTGCCCTCCCGGTGTGTTTTAGCCGCCTAAGCGCGGAAGTTGTATTTGCGCAGATCCCGCATCTTTTCAGCGTGGGAGGATTTCGCCGTGGACAGTTGTGCCGGTGTGGCTTTCCCTTGGTCTATACTTTTCGATATTTCCTCTAGTTTAGCCTCTGCCTTTTGTAAGGCATTATCCAACACTCTCCTTACCCCCACCACCTGTTGGATGCAATGTCCCCTGGCGCTAACCTTAAATGCGTCCCACTCTATTGATCTGGAGGATGCCGTGCCATCGTTCCGTAGAAAGTGTTCCCGCATATATTCCCCGTGGGTTTGGCAGAATGCCGGGTCAGTGAGGCACTCTTGGGGTAACTTCCATGTTGGGATTGGGGGATGAGGCTGTCGCCATCTGAGGACGACTGTGTGCGCATCATGATCCGATACTAGTCTGCCTAGATAGTCTGTGTCTTGTATTTTGGTCAGAAGTATCGCGGAGCACAGGATCCTGTCGAGTCTAACTCTCAGGTTGTGCGGGATGGAGTGAAAGGAGTAAAGCTTTGTTGTTGGGTTACGCGCCCTCCAGACATCCGTCAGTGCCCACCTATCTGCCCACCTACGAAAGCGTGCAGCTTGTTTGTATGCCGGTGGACAGTGTTGTTTTGGTTATAGTAGAAACGTATATACAGAATCCCCGCCAAGAAAACTGTTTGATGTTTGGACTTTATAAAAGACATATAATGTAACATAACATTTAACAGTGTCCATTATATATTTTCATTTCTGATAGAGACTTCGAACCACAGATTCCTCATCTTTGGAATTTTCCCAGCCACCAGAAAGGATCTGAAAACTTTTGCTAGCAATTCCCCCACACAACGGCAGGTGGCAATGTGCTGCTCAGCATTGTATCCATCCTGCCCTGGATTTGACGTTGGGGCCCCCATATATGCGCCGCTCCGTGCACTGGTGTCAGTTCTTTTCTTTCTGTGCCTTCCAAATCGGATCATGCCCTTTTGAGTCCTGTCAAACTAGTTTCCCTCTAAAAACATGTCAGCGTGCAGTATGTCTCCTTCTAAAACAAGAGGCTTTAAGACGTGTCATGACTGTCATCACCAAATGTAAGTGACTGACACCAACAACATGTGTCTCTGGTGCTTCAGCTCCAAACACAACTTGACCTCATGTGACTGCAGCACCAAAATCAACCATAAGGCCACCTGTGACTGCAGAGCGAAACTTGTTGTCTCCGAGCTTCCCAAGTTGAACAAATGATCCCAGTCAAAGTTGAGGGTGCGCACACGCTGCTGCTCTTGTGATCAATCTTCTTTGATGTCACGGAATCTGATAAGTCAAAAACTGCCAAATAAGAAGTCCTCGAATCATGGGTCTCCATCGTCCCGCCACTCACACCACCTGGAGTCGTGTGGTGCACCAGACACCTTTAGGCCATGGAGTCTGCCTCAACCTCAGAATCGATACAGGTTCTGCTGCTGATGTGGCCTGAATTCCATGGAACTTCAACGATGCTACAACCTTCCACTCAGATCTCGGCAATATGCCTAATCAGAATCTGACTCATATGTTCCCCACAATGATGATGGAGAAAGTGATGATGACCAATATAACAAAGACAATATATTTGATGGCCTTTAGGATGCCAGTGGGGTGGATACATCCCCGGATATTGGCATTTCATTCCAACCCAGGATATGGCTACGGAAGAATCCACCTTCTTTGCCACTGTGACCACCAAGGTGAAAATCAACATACTTACCTAGGTCCTCGTCCCCGCACAAATTAGGTAAAAAATGATCTTACCATTTAATGACGCCCTGGTGGATGCCTGGTTGAAACCAGCATCTTGCCCTCAAGTGAATAGGCAGGTGCGAGATGGCACAGGCCTACTCCTGGAGATGTGGATTTTCTCCACCTGATAGCTTGGTGTCCACTAGTCGCCTACACCATAATAAATTCCCCACAACTTCCCCTGGCAGGGAATCTAAATATGTGGAAACATTTGCCAAGCAGATGTTCTCCTCCGCTCTTAGTCCATAAATACCTTGTGCTTCCTAGGCATGTGATTGCACATGAGACAGAGTAGCAGACATCTTTCCAGCTGTCCCAGAGGAAATCCGACCAATATTACAAGATTTGATTTTGTATGGTTAGAACATAGCAAAGAACTCTACTTGTTAGGGCTTGGACAACACTGACTGTATGGGTAGGCAGTTGGGACCAACTTGGTGCTTTGGTGCCATACCTGGACTTGCTCCAAATGCTTTTCTCAGACGTCCAACACCCCTCGATGGTCATGCTCCTCAACTGCTGTAGGCTGTTTGGAGTGTAGGCTGGCTGCCTTAGAAAGGTTTAAATAGAGCAAGTCTATTGCTCATTCTCTGGGCCTAGTCAATCCTGTTCTTAAGTCCCCCCAGCTACCTCACCCTTGTCGAGCCTTTAGCTGGAGATACCAGTAGAGGCAATGCCAATATGCACCTCAGCTGCCTCCCAGTTCTTTCAGGGAACAGGTTGGGGTTAGGTCGACAATATCCAGGCCCCCAGGGCAGTGTGATTCCCAGACCGCAGAATCCCCTTCTACAGTCGTAGCAAAACCACTTTAATTTGCTCACGAGGTACACCGTCACTTGATCGGCGGTCGCATCACCTTTCACCCCAACGAATGGAGAAACATCACATCTAAACAACGAATCCTCCACATCGGGCAACAGGGCTACTCCCTACCTTTTATGTCTCAGCCCCCAGATATGCCTCCCACACAACAACACCTCATTTGTCCATACTCCTCTGGGAAATCCAGGCTTTATTCTTCAAGAGAGTGATCAAGAGGGTGTTGGCTTCAGCAATAGTGACTAGCTGTTACTCCTGTTATTTCCTGGTGCCAAAGAAAGATCTTCACCCCTGAACAACTTCTTTCGGTAGGACAATTCAAAAGCTCAACCTGGTTCCACTAGACTGGATTGTGATGTTGACTTTGCAGGATGCTTGTTCCCACACCCTCATCCTGCAAACCCACAGGTGCTGCCTTTGGTTTCAGGTAGGCCAAGAGCGCGTACAGTTCTCAGTGCTCTCTTTTGGCCTTACCAGTCAGTGTACCTCAGGTGTTCACAAAGGTGATGGTGGTGGGTGCAGCCCATTCACAGATATTGGGAATACTAGTCTTCCTATACAAGCAGTTGTGAGCCAACTCTAGAAGACGGCCAACCTGCTAGCGACATTAGGATTTTCCATCAACGTGACTAAGTCACACCTGACTCCTTCACAACAGCTCCTCTTCATCAAAGCCATCCTGGATATAGTACTCTTCTGAGCCTTCCCTTCCCTACTCCTCAACGGGTCCAGGAAAGTCAGCCTATGATCCCGATGTTTCACCCCCTGACCTGGGTCTCAGAGTGAGCCTGAGGCGTCTGGTACTCTATTCCTCCTGCATCCTGGTAGCGTACCATGCCAGATGGGTAATGCCGGCTCTGTAGTGGGATCTGAATTCTTAGTGGATTCAGCACCAAGGGGTCGTGTAAGAGTCCATCCAGGTGTCACAGTGAAGAAGACTGCGTAAAATCTGCAGTTTTGGCTGTCCGACCAGCGGCTTACCCTTACTACCCCACCCAGAGCTGACAGTCATGATAGATGCATTATTGATGGGTAGGAGAGACCACCTAGGGGAGGGGGAGATTAGAGGACTCTCGTCTTCTGTAGAAGCGCGCCTCCACATCAACCTGCTGGAGCTATGAGCAATTTGCTTGGCACTAAAGGCATTCCGCACAACCATCAATGGGAAACGAGCACAGAGCATTTTCCTGATTGCTCATCACCTGGCAGGACTTTTAAATGCCAGTGCAGACAAACTCAACCGACGTTGCTTAGTGAATTTCAGTTATACTCGGACAGGGCATCTTCCAACAACGGGCAGGACCTGGCTCGATCAGTTTGCCACCGCAGAGAACGAGCCCTTTCAAAACATTTGCACAATGTAGGTCTCAAGGCAGACACAGTCTGTCTGAACTGGGGCTTGGGACTCCTGTATGCTTTTCAGCCTCTCCTACCCAGTGTATAGAAATAGATCAGAAAACAAAGGCCCAAGTCATCCCAGTTGCCGCTGACTGGGCAAGAACAGTGTGGTACCCAGATCTTCTGGCAGTGAGCACCTATCATCCAATCCGACTGCTGCTTTGGAAGGACTTCCTGTCGCAACAGCCAAGAAGGGTCCTACACCCGAGTCTGCACAACCACTAAACGTGTATTTGTAAAGTGCTCATTTACCCAGAAGGGTATCTTGCGCTGAATAACAGATGTTTACTGTTACCCAATCAGTGGTTCTCATTTTATCGACCTCAGAAGGATGAAAGGCTGAGTGGACTCACCAGGGTTTGAACCTGTGACCATGAGGTCAAACACCGGCCCCTACAGTAGACGCATTAGTCCATCCATTATGCCACCAGACCCTACCTACAGCTGCATGCTTGGAGATTGAACAGCTGTAATTACTGAACTTTGATTTGTCTCCCAAAGAGGTTGGCGTCATGTTAGAGGTCAGGCGGCCATCTACCAAAACTGTTTATGCAGGACGCTGGGAGAAGTTTGCTATCTGGTGTTCCTCTCACAACATTCAACCCTTGAATACAGTTGTCTGATTTTCTAATTTTCTGCCTTTCCTAGCTCAGCAAGATCTTGCTGTGGTGACACTTAATAGTTATCTTTTGGCCATTTCAGCCTTCTCACGTTTGACAGATCCGCCATCCCTCTTCAAGTCACAGGTTGTGATGCAGTTTTTGAAGGAGCTGATACATCTGTTCCTGCCAGCACGGTTTGTCATGCCGTAGGGGGAACTTAATGTGGTCCTCACATTTCTGAGGTGCACTCCTTTCGAATCACTGCACTGCTGCCCTCTCCATCTCATTACCATCAATATGGTGTTCCTTATCACCATTACATCTGCAAGGCGAGTTGGGGAGCTTCAGGTGTTGTCTGTGGCAAAGCCATACACTTCATTCTTCCCAGACTAACTGCCAAAAGTAGTCACGCCTTCCATATAGAGCAATACGTTGCTTAGCAAATCTTTTATGCATTGCCCCATCCCTCCAAGGAAAGAGGGCCCTTGGTGTCTACATAGACAGGACCAGAGAATACTGACAAGATGACCAGCTATTCATTGGTTCCCCTGGAGCGGATAAGAATCATCTCCCAATGGATTGTGTTAAGCCTCAAGATCTCTAGTGGCATTGTGCCCTCATTCCACCAGAGCGAAGGCTGCTACAACTGCACTAGCACACAGTGTGCCTGTTTTGGACATTTTGAGGCAGCTATAGACTTCCCTGCACATGTTCACGAAGCATTACTGCCTAGACAGCCAGGTTCTGTAGGATGGGCACTTCGCCCAACCTGTCCTGTGTGATTTACTTGCCCTTCCACAGATCCGCCACCTGGGAGGTACTGCTTTGATATCTATACACAAGGTAAGGAATCTGCAGTTAGAAGTCTATATATGAAGAACAGTTACTCACCCTCGGTAACACCTTGCCTGGTATACTACCTAACTGCAGGTTTCTCAACGACCCTCCCTGTTCTGTGGAAGTTTCTCATTCAGTCCATTAATAAGATGCCAAATCTGAATCTGTGCACTGCCATAGTCTGATTTCACCAATTGCGTGTCCGACAGCACGGACAGAGACCAGAAAGAAACTGATGCCAGTGTGTGCGTAGGTGGCACATATGTTGGGGCCCCAACGTCATATCCGGGCCAGTACGTATCCAACGAGGAGCCACAGGATGCCCCCTGCAAAAGCAAACCTAGCAAAAGTTTTCAGTTCCAGTCTGGCCCCTGGGAATATTCGCCAGGTGAGGATTCTACAGTAAAAAAATAATCTGAAAGAAACATGTTAGTTAGATTCCTCACCTTAGAATATCCCCAGGCGTCAGACTGGATCCGGAAGATTTTTCGTCAGCAATACCCCTTGCGCGTCGCTAGGCGTCGTCTGCGGCTCCGCGTCCGTCGTCGGCGTCGTGCGCCGGAATGACGTCGTCGGAGTACTTGGACGCCGCCCTCGCGCGCTGACGTCAGTTCTTCTTTTTTCCGCGCCAGTAAGCGCAGATCCGGGAGAGCTACCCCTTTAGTCAATTTTTGACTAACTTTTTTGACTCTTTTTGGTCACTTCTCGACTCTGGTGCCGGTAGGATGCCTGGTTTCAAGGCCTGCGACGACTGTCACCGACTGATGTCGGTGACCGATCATCACCGCCGGTGCCTGTACTGCTTGGGCCTCGACCACGACGCGGCGTCGTGCTCCGATTGTATGGCCCTGACCTCGAAAGCTAGGCGGGAGCGGTCCCGCAAGCTTCTCGAGCTTCGCCACTCGGCTTCGTCACTCGTCTGGCTCGAAGTCTTCGGGTAAGTCGAGGCACTCCAAGAAGTCCAAGAAGCGACACCGCTCTTCGGACTCCCCTCGACGGTTGCGCGACTCGGCCGAGGGTCCGGGTGGTTCCACCCCCGCGGCTCCGCGCAAGTCCCCATACCCGACGGTCCCTGGGACTGACGCGACGCCGGCGGAGGTCAGTGCCTTCCCCTCGGCCATGAGGAGCCTGGCCCCGCCGTCGACGCCCGCTGGCGCGCCTTCGGGCCCCGCGGACTCGACTGGGTGACCTCGCATGCCGGCGGCTCCAGCCCCGGCGCCGTTGGAGGCTCCGGCCCCGACGCCGCAGGTCCCCGAGGGGCCCGAGCCTGGGCCCCCGTCGACGCCGGTCGACCTCGTTACACCTCCTCCGCCGGCGCCGACACCGATACCACCCCCGACGCCGGCTCCGGTCGACGTCGATCCTCGGTTCAGCCCCTGTCCGGTCCCGACGCCGATGCGGCGCCGCCCGCCGCCGCTAGAGACACATATTGTCAATCGACCGGCTCCAATCATTCCTCCTGTTTACCAGGAATCGGATGACGGGGCGACTGGGAGGGGTCTGATGACCCTATGGCCCTTCAGAGCCAACTTGCACAGGACTGGGCAGATGAACTGGGGGAGGCCAGTGGTTTGGATACCTCACCGGACACTGGATTCATCTCTCCTCCGACTGTGGCTTCGGAGGAGGGTGCAGCTTTTTCTGTGGTGCTGCGCAAGGCGGCCGCAGCCCGTGGGCTCGAGCTACCTGCCGTGGCTGTGAGGACTAACGTCCTCACTGAGGTGCTTCAGTCTGCAGCAAGCTCCACTGAGCCTCTGCTGCAATTCAATGAGGCCCTCATTGACGTTCTGCAGGGCACCTGGTCCAAGCCCTCCACAGTTCCTCCTGTGGACAGGAACGTTGCCAGGCGCCACCGCCCTGCTCCGGGCGACCCCAGTTTCCTGTCCCAACACCCCACCCCCGAGAGTCTGGTTATCCAGGCCTCTACCTCCCAATCCTCCTTCCCGTCCGCTCCTCCGGACCGGGATTCCAAGAGACTGGAACAGTTTGGTAAGAAGCTGTTCTCTTCGCTCAGTTTGGGCCTGCGGTCTTTGAACACCGCCTGTCTCTTGGACCGTTATTCCCACTCTCTGTGGGATGCGGTGGAGGACGTGCTGCCACTGTGCCCGGAGGAGGCCCGGGGGCGGCTTTCCTCGGCCCTGGCCGATGGGAGAGATGCAGCGCGCCATGCAATCCGATGTGGACTCGACACTACGGACTCGCTGGGTAGGGCGATTTCTACCACGGTGGCGCTTCGACGTCACGCCTGGCTGCGGTCCACGTCTTTTTCAGGGGATGTCCAGAGCACCCATGCCTTTTGATGGCGCTCGCCTTTTTGGTGACAAAGCGGACAGTGCGCTGGCTCGCTTTAAGGACTCCCGGGCTATGGCCACGTCCTTGGGCCTCTCGGCCCCGCGGCCACAAACTTCCGCTTTTCGCTCCTTTTGTGGCCAAGGAAGGGGCACCTCCTCACGTCCGCCTAGCCACCGGCCGCAGAACCAGCCTGCACGCGGACGTGGTTTCCGCCGAGGCGGTACTGGAGGACGACGCGGTCAGTCCACATCCACCCCGGCAGCATCCACCTCAAAGCCTTCCTAGTCCGAGCTTTCAGGCCCATTCCACGCCAGTGGGCGGCAGAGTTCGCCATGACCTGCTCCACTGGCGTTCCATCACGTCGGACAGGTGGGTGCTGCAAATCGTCCGAAGGGGCTACTCCCTCCCCTTCGAGACGACCCCTCCAGCCATGCCACCGCAGCACCACCGTATCTCGGGGGATCATTTGAATCTTCTCCACGAGGAAGTTTCGGCCCTCTTGGCCAAGGGGGCCGTCGAGCGCGTTCCGAGCCCAGAAGTAGGTCGTGGTTGTTATTCCCACTACTTTCTGGTTCCCAAGAAGGGCAAAGGGGGCCTACGCCCTATCTTGGACCTCCGGAACGTCAATGCCTTCCTCCGGAAGGAACGGTTCAAAATGTTAACTTTGGCTCAGGTTCTAGCTGCCCTCGACCCTGGAGACTGGATGGTAGCGTTGGACTTGCAGGACGTATATTTCCACATCCCCGTCCTGCCGGCCCACCGGCGTTACCTGCGGTTCACGGTGGGTCAGGAGCACTTTCAGTTCAGCCTGCTCCCCTTCGGCCTTACCAGTGCCCCTCGGGTGTTCACGAAAGTGATGGCGGTGGTCGCAGCTCATCTGCGCAGATCAGGGGTTCCAGTCTTCCCCTATCTCGACGACTGGTTGTTGAAGGCGGGCTCGCCCCAGGCAGTCGTCTCCCACCTCCAGACTACGGCGGATCTCCTGCATTTGCTGGGGTTTTCCATCAACGTGCCGAAGTCACACCTGAGCCCCTCTCAGAAGCTCCTTTTCATCGGAGCGGTTCTCGATTCGGCGCAGTTCCGGGTTCATCCACCGGAACAGCGGGTCCGGGATATCCAGGCCCTGATTCCCATCTTTCGGCCTCTATCCTGGGTTTCGGTCAGGCTAGTGTTGCGGCTTCTGGGGCTGATGGCCTCCTGCATCCTACTAGTGCATCACGCCAGGCGGCGCATGCGGGCTCTGCAGTGGGACCTGAAGTTTCAGTGGGCCCAGCATTACGGCAACCTGTCCGACCATGTCTTGATCTCGGAGGGCACTGCACAGCAGTTGCAGTGGTGGCTCACGGACCGCGATTGGGTCACGGGCAAGAGCCTCTCCCTACCCCTACCGGAGCATGTCGTAGTGACGGATGCATCCCTCCTGGGATGGGGTGGCCATATGGGAGAGGCGGAGATCAGAGGCCTCTGGTCTCCGGCGGAGTCTCGCTTCCACATCAACTTGTTGGAGCTGAGAGCGATCCGACTTGCACTGAAAGCCTTCCTTCCCTCTGTCCGGGGAAGTGTCGTGCAGGTGTTCACGGACAACACCACCGCCATGTGGTATTGCAACAAACAGGGCGGGGTGGGGTCGTGGACCCTTTGTCAGGAGGCTCTGCGCCTCTGGACATGGCTGGAACACCAGGGCATCACCCTGGCGGTTCACCATCTGGCGGGCTCTCTGAACGCCAGAGCGGACGAACTCAGCCGCCGGTGCATGATGGATCACGAATGGCGTCTGAACTCCCGAGGTGGCGCAAGGTCTCTTTCAGCAGTGGGGAGAGCCTTGGTTAGATCTATTCGCCACCGACGAGAACGCGCAATGTCAGCAGTTCTGCGCGTTGGAATTTCCAAGGCGGCACTCGCTCGGCGACGCTTTTCGTCGCGAGTGGAGTTGCGGTCTGTTGTACGCCTTTCCGCCTATACCACTTCTGCCCAGAGTGCTGAAGAAGATCAAGCGAGACCGGGCCCGAGTCATCTTGGTGGCTCCGGATGGGGCACGAAGGTACTGGTGTCCCGAGCTACACAGTATGTTGACCGATCCTCCGATACGTCTGCCCCTTCGGGAGGATCTTCTGTCGCAGCAGCAGGGGACGGTCCTCCACCCGAACCTGTCCAGCCTCCACCTCCATGCGTGGAGATTGAGCGGCGGCAGTTGATGCCATTTGACTTGCCTCCTGAAGTCTGTGATATCATTCTGGCAGCCAGGCGTCCCTCCACAAAGACGGTATACGCCTGCCGGTGGAACACATTTGTGGCATGGTGCACAGCAGAGGCTGTGGATCCCCTTTCCGCCCCTCTTTCTGAGGTTCTCCTCTTTCTTCTTTCCTTGGCCCGGCAGGGCTCTGCCCTGGGCACCTTGAAAGGTTATCTTGCTGCTCTCTCTGCCTTCTTACGGCTTCCAGATCAGCCCTCTCTTTTCAAGTCCCCTGTAGTGTCACGCTTTCTTAAAGGCATTACTCACACGTTCCCTCCTGTCCCTTTCGTAATGCCTCAGTGGGACTTGAATCTTGTCTTGACATTCCTGATGTGCGCTCCCTTTGAGCCTCTTCACAATTGTCCTCTTCGTCTTCTAACTCTTAAGACTGCTTTCCTGGTAGCCATCACCTCGGCTAGACGGGTGAGTGAGCTCCAGGCTCTATCGTCCAAGCCTCCTTTTCTATCTGTTCATCCGGACAAGGTTGTCCTTCGGCCTCGTCCTTCCTTTCTACCGAAAGTGGTGACCCCCTTTCATCTTGGGCAATCTGTCACCTTGCCCACCTTCTTTTCGCCTCCGCACCCTTCCAAAGAGAAAGAGCAGCTACACCGTCTGGACCCAAAACGTGCGCTCTCCTTTTATTTGGACCGCACTAAACAGTTCCGAGTGGACGACCAGCTTTTCATTGGCTACGTGGGTGCAAAGAAGGGAAAAGCTGTACACAAACGGACCATCTCCCGGTGGGTCGTTTTGTGTATAAAACTCTGTTATTCCTTGGCAAAAAAGGAACCGCCTGTTGGGCTGCGCGCCCATTCTACTCGGGCCACAGCGGCTACTACTGCTTTGGGACGGGGGGTCCCTTTGCAGGACATCTGTCAGGCGGCAACGTGGGCTTCGCTGCACACGTTTGCCAGGCATTATTGCCTAGACAGCCAAGTCCGGAGGGATGGCTTCTTTGGCCGTTCTGTCCTCCATGACTTTCTGGTGTGATCTTGGTTCGCAGACCCACCACCGGGGTTGGTATTGCTTGGGTATCTATTCTAAGGTGAGGAATCTAACTAACGTGTTTCTTTCAGATGAACAAGTTACTTACATTCGGTAACGATGTATCTGTAAGAAACATTAGTTAGTTAGATTCCTCACCGACCCACCCATCCTCCCCGTTCTGCGAACTGACATCGAGGGTTAAGGCTATCCCTTTCAGGGCCCTAGAATTTTTTGGCACCAGTGTCGGTATCTTGCATGGCTCTGCGTTCCTGGCGCGGAAGGCTATGTACAAGAACTGACGTCAGCGCGCGAGGGTGGCGTCTAAGTACTCCGACGACGTCATTCCGGCGCACGACGCCGACGACGGATGCGGAGCCGCAGACGACGCCTAGCGGCGCGCAAGGGGTATTGCTGACGAAAAATCTTCCGGATCCAGTCTGACGCCTGGGGATATTCTAAGGTGAGGAATCTAACTAACTAATGTTTCTTACAGATACATCGTTACCGAAGGTAAGTAACTTGTTCATCTCTACCCAAAAAGGCATTACCGAAGATAAGTAACTTGTACATCAAAGCTTTGACTTATTGGAATGTACTTACTTTGAATTTCAAAATCGAATTATTTATGACAGATGAGTGTGATGCTTGTTAAAGGGCACATTGCTTTTTCTGTATTTTAACTACTAATAATGGTAGATGCGTTGGGACCTGATGACTTTTGTATTGAATCTCGAGAGGCCTGGGCCAATCACTTGTTATTACCTTGTATCTGTGGGGAGTACCTTCTTTTATATCTGGTGTCCCAGGGCTTTAGTATGGTTGCACTGGAACTGGGTAACCAAGGTACCCTGTTTGTACTCCGTCTGATGAGAGCAGGGTGAGTAGTCTCGGATTACTTCAGGATGTGCTAGTAGTTCTGTAACACAGATATGTATGAGAAAGCGATCACCTGCAACACATGTTCATGTCAGTCAAAGTCAATAAAAATAGACCTTGATCTATATGTAGAACACGTACAACAGTTAAAATATCAACAACAAGGGGCTGTATTTCGCATTGTCATTGTTTGCGCTTGGCGCACCTTTTAAAGGTGCCCTATTACTATGTATGCTCTGCCCCTAGACCAGCCACGCACTCACGCTGCCCTGGGGGCAGCGCATTCATGTGAAAACACGGAGTGGCTGCTGGCAGCCGCTCCATGTTTTCACAGTGCAGGCTGCAACCTGCCTACACTTTTAAAGGGGATTAGAGATCCCCTTGCAGACGGGTGTAGTCAGAGACCGCACCCTCCTGCATAGGGATGTCTGGGTGGTCCATGGGACCCGCTTTCTCTTCTCCATTGGAAAGATAGATTCTTTGCCTCTGCTCCAGCATCTACAATATGGCGCGGGCGTAGAGGAAAAAGAAATTCTCTCATTTATATAGGGCAAGCCCCTATGCAAATGAGGGAACGCCCCTGAAGGTAGTGCTGGCGCTTTAAGTGCGCCAGCACTATCAGTAATACTGAAGGGGACGCACAAGCGTCTGCGGCCCCTTCTGTAATACCAAAGTGCCCGAGGGGGGTGCGCACAGCACTTATTGTAATACAGGCGCAAGAGGTTTAAGTACCTTCTGGGTGAATTGTAAAACACTGTTCTCTGCTCAGTCCTCTTGCTATGCGCTTTTCATTAGGACGCTGTTAATGGAACTGCAGTAACCAGATAGAATGATATAGCGTATCAAGTATGCCAGCTGGAATATTAGTTTGCATTAAGTATGGTAATATAAAACCTATAGGTTTTGCCTTTGTCCTATTTTGCTGTCTCCTGTCATTGCGGCCAAGATGAAGGAAGACCATTCAGTGCTCGAAGTGATCTGCAACGTCAGAACAGGAGGAAAACTAATGCTGTGAAATGGACTAACACTCACCGCAGGTCTCTTGTGGGTAGAAAATGTAGGGGCCCTTATCTCAAAATTGAATAGTCGTCGTTGATACTTGGGGTACGCAGTAGTGTCCACTGGGTCCCGTATCCCCACTGGACCCAAGTAACACTTGGGGAGCCTGAGATTTAGAGTTAGGCCTTCTTTGTGCTGTTAAACCTTGATATTTCCCGAACCGTGCGATCTAGTGAGGAGATTGTAACGGTTCTAGAATAAGAATGAACAACCTTAACTATCATTAAGCCTGGAATAAGAGCTGCCCCATAACCCTTCCCCCTCTTCCTCTACCCCTGACCGCTCTACTCTCCCCTTCACAACAGTCCAAGATGTAATGCATTGTACTTTATATAAAGAGCCTGTGAAGGCTGTAAATTGTATGTTGACATTGCCTTTGACTATGAACACGACTCTATCCTATGATTATTTGGAAATGGCTATAAATGAAGATCTCAAAGATGAACAACCACAGCCAACAGACCCCGTGTTCGTGTCAGGCTAGACATGCGGTGATGGGTCATCCAGTGGTCAAAATGATATCAGGTTCCAGGGTGTCCGTCAAGTATATATTTGAAAGGGGGTTTCTCGTTTGGTCTGATGAGGTGCATGAGGATTAATGATCTGGTGGGTGGAATGTGTGTTGAGTGAGGGTTGCTGCAAGTGTGAGGATTGATGTGCACCACTGGCACATATGTACCATCTTTTGTGCTGGGCAGTATCATTATTACATAGAGTCTACCCAGGAATGACAAAGAAGCAGAAGTAGAGCAACCCATTGGATGCACTGTTAAACCATTGAGAACATCGGCAAGTGCAAACAGGGAGGACGCTCCAGGAAGATGAACGCCCCTCTAGGACAGACGTACCCACAGTTTGCAACTGTGCAGGTGTTTCCAGAATTTGCAGTAGACCTGACTCAGGAAGTATTTGCCCATCTCGAACTCATAGTAATTAATGAATGTGGTACGTTAAGCCACCATTTGTCACCATTTCCACATTTTCCACAATCTGGAAATGTATCACATACATTCCAGTCCCAGTGCAAAAGCATGGTGTTCTTCTTATCATTCCCTTAGTTCCACATGCTCTTTTCATAAACAAGTGCTGTGGCATCAGCAGATGGCATGCTTTGTCTCCAGATCTCCAGTGCTCGGTCTCTTAGGAGTCCATTATTTAAAAGGACTCCAGGAAACAACTGAGGGGGTCAGCAACATCAGCATGCACGTTTTTTTAACTCCTTTTTTTCTCAATAATCCGGACCTTCGAATAAACCTTTATAAGTCCCTCAGCAATGAGAATAGCAGATTTTGAACCTGGTCCTTCAGGTCTCAGATCTCTTTTAGAGGTGCAGATATCTCATGCACCTAAAATAGGTTTTCATCCAACCTTAAGGTATAGTATGTACTAGTAATGGGGGTCTTTGAGCTAATTGAAACATTCTTCATCTTTGAATATATAAGGAGAGTCAAAGGAGTCTTGGAGGTAGAAAGTTTCTGTCTACTGATTCTTTAGCAACGGAGATCTGATCACCAAAACAGATGCCTAAAATGTTTAACATGCTTAATTTGCCAAGAGATACGGTCTGCCAAGCATATGCTGCCTGCTAATTTACCTGCCCATTCCTGGCACAGCAGAACGTGCTTGTCTCCCAGCCTTAACCTCGATATCACATGACAGTCTGCACAGTCACATTTGCTTTCGTAGGATTGATCTCCTGCGATTGTCTCTAACATTGTCCTGGGAAATAGGGCCATATATTATCTATACTTTTTGTCAATGCATTAATATTAATTACATTATTACTTCTCTTCCCCTCTTGGTTTCTCACATTTGCTTCTCCGTCTGGCAACCCATTGCCACTAATTAATACCTACTTTCTTAAACCATGTTTAACTCCTTAAGACTTAACAGCTCCCTATATTACTTTTGCCAAGTTATACCTTAAGTTACAAAATGCCTGAAGGTTGACACTGCCCCAAGACAGAGCTTCACTTGCCACATAGGCCACCAACAGAGGAGAGTGACTCATTCTCAGTGGTAGTTTGGAAGGGCAGCCGAGGTGCGAGACTAAAACAATTATTCTGATGTACATACTACAGCCTGAGCCAACAACATCCGAGCCCTTGCTTCCATTCAATGATGCTCTTGCAGATACTTAAGACCATGTTCTTGTCCACCTGTGAACAGGTTAGTGGCCATGCATCATAGAGCAGTGTCTGGTGACTCAGCTTTTCTCACCAAGCATCCCACCTCAGAGCAGGCCTCGACCGGTAATGTGAATCCCAATTCATTCCCTTCCATCCTCCAGATAGGGCACCTAAGAGGATTGCTGCTGTTGGCAAACGTGTTTTCTTCAGCTAATCTGGCACTGCAGTCTGTCAATCAGTCTGCTTGTTGGGACATTACACTCCTGCCTTTTGAGACATAGCTAGTGAGATATTTCCAGTAGACCTGGAAGATTTGAGGGTCTCTTTGGCCTAGATGCTACATGAGGGAGACGCAGCCAACTTTGTAATCCATGCAGGCTTAGATACTAGAGGGTACTTAGACTGGGCAGTTGGTAACAACGTGGTTTTTAGTTGACAAGCCTGCAGGAGGTCCACTGGGTTCTGTGAGAAGGCAGACTCCGCTTTGGGGTGCTTTAAAATGGTAGAGATACAGAACTTTCCTAGGAGATGTCGCAAAACATTGTTACATAAGGTTCAGAAATTTAGAGGCTACTCCAGAGGGCTGGTTAAAAGACAAAGACACCCTTCAGATTCAGTGATGCAGCAGACAACCCAGTGCTTTCGTAGCCACGGACACAAAATCAGCAAGAACTTGCAGTTCAGCAAGGACGCCTGTTTTCCCAATCCTCCTCCCCTGCTACACCAGCAACACACCACTCTAGTTTGTCCTCAGAGGCTCATGCCGACCCAGTGGGAGGAAGGATCCGGCACTTACTACCTGGTTGCCGATCCATCAACAGGTGATTCATACAAATTATTCCAAACGGTTATGCCCTACACTCTCTATCCACCCCACTCAGTATCTCTCACACACCAGAACAACATTCAGAGGAGCATCTGTCTATCTCTCTACAGGAGGTGGTGCACCTGTTGCCCTCCAAAGGTGCCATAGAGACGGTACCGGACTCAGAGAAAGGTTGTGTTGTTACTCTCTATTTCCTTGTTCTGAAAAAGGATGAGGCCTCAGGCCTATCTTAAGCCTCTATCCTCTCAATGCCTCCTACGGAGGGTCAGATTCAAGATAATCATGTTAGCACAGATCCTATCTGCTTTGGACCTGGGTGACTGGATGGTGTCCCTGGACTTGCAGAACACATGTTTTTATATAAACGTTACCTGCAGTTCAGGGTGGGCCAGGAGAATTTTCAGTTTTCCGTGCTTCCCTTAGACCTCAGCTGCGTCCCTCGGATCTTCATGAAAACAGTAGCAGTGATCAATGCCCATCTTCAGAGATCAGGAACCACTGTATTTCTGTAGTTCGACGGCTGGCTGCTGAAAGTAAGTTCGCCTCAGTCAGTCATAGGCCACCTCTAGACAACGGTGGACCTTTTGACATAGTTGGGTTTCCCCATACACAAGCTGAAATCCACTTGATTCTGCCTAAGAGGCTTTAATTCATTGAGGCAATCCTGAATACAGTGGAATGCAGAGCTTTCCCTTCACAGCAACAAGGCCAGGTCATTCGGGCTGTGATTCCAATGTTTCAGGCTAGTTCTTAGCGCTAGGTGAAAGTGGCTCCAAGTCTTCTGGGCCTCTAAACGTCTTACATTCTCCTTGTCTGCTATGCCAGGTGACATATGAAAGCCCTGTAGTGGAACCTGAAATCCCAGTGGGCCTAGCATCAAGGACGTCTTTCCAACAACAACCAGGTCTCAGATCAGATAGTTCAGGATTTGCAGTGGTGGTTGACCAACCATAGGTTGTCCTGCTGCAGTCCACTCTCACTTCCCCTCCTCGAGCTGATAGTGGTGATGGACGCATCACTGTTGGGTTGGGAGATGACCTATGGTAGGGGGAAATCAAAGGAATCTAGTCTCCAGTGGAGAGTTAGCCCCACTTCAATATTCTGGATCTATGGCCATTCATCTGGCTCTGAAGGCCTTCCTGCATCCATCAAGGGAAGGCTGGTGCAGATTTTCACGGGCAACATCACCATGTAGTATTGCAACAAGCAGTGTGGAGTGGGGTCATGGGTCCTGTGTCAGGAGGTCTTATGTCTGTGGAGATGGTTGGAGCATCAGGATTTCTTCCTGGTCGCCAATCACATGGCGGTGGGTCTATGAATGCCAGGGGCATAAGAACTAAACAGATGTCATCTGGCATTCCACGAGTGGCGGCTCGATCTCGCGGTGGAGCAGGGCATCTTTTACCAGTGGGGAGACCCCTTGCTCGATCTTTTCACCACCATCAAACACACATTGTCACCAGTTTCGCACATCGGTATTTCACCAAGTGCACTCTTTAGGAGACTCATTCTGGCTGGAATGGAACTAGGGGGACCTGTACCCCTTCCCTTCCTCTCCAACGTGCTCAAATCATTCTGGTGGCCTTGGGTTGGGCCAAGATAGTGTGGTATAAACACGGACCTCCTGAGAATGAGCATCTGTCCTCAGATGAGGCTGTCACTTCAAGAAGACCTCCTGTCTCAGCAACAGGGCAGGGTTGTTTATTTGAATCTATGCAATCTATACCTCCAGGCATGGAGATTGAGCTCCACACCTGGAGGTATAGATTGACAATTGACTTCTTTTGATTTGCCGCATGAAGTGGTGGATGTAGTCCTTGCCACCAGATGCCTCTCCTAAAAAAATCTATTAATATCGGGTATTGGGACAAATTTGCCACCTGGTGTGGTACTCAACGTACAGGCCCCTTACAACAGACTAAGCTGTAGCATGCCCTTTTATTTGGGGCCCAGCAAGGCCTTGCAGTGGATACTATAAAAGGTTACTTTTTGGCCCTTTCTGCCTTTCTACGTTTGCCTGACTAGCCATCCTTATTCAAATGTCCTGTTGTAATGAGGTTCATTTAAGGTTTCTCATGTGTAAGTCTCTCAAGCCAATGTGTAGCTTCCCTCTACATTTTCTGACCTTGAAGACTGTCTTCCTCAGTGCAACCTACATACAACACCGTTTACCAAACATTGTCTCGCTGGGATCTTGGGCGGTCTTCTAAAGTTGCAACTCCAAATCTATTACTCTACTAGCTTTTTGGGATCCCACTTATCTCTCCAAAGAGGTGGAGAGTCTCCTCAGTTAGACTCTAAAAGTGTGCTAAGCTTTTACATAGATCGTACCACAGATCATTGAGTGGATGAGCAGCTTTTTGTGGGGTTCTCCAGAGCAAAGAAAGGAAAGGCTGTGCAGAAGAGGACCTTGTCAAAGGGGTTAGTCCTCTACATTAAGTTCTGCTAAACACTGGCCAAGAAGCAGACCCTGTAAGGTCTAAGACCCCAATCCACCAGGCCTAAGGCTTCTACCACTGCATTGGCATGAGAATAGTCTATCCTTGATATCTGCCAGGCTGCAACACAGGCATCGGTACACAAATTCATGAAGTACTACTGCATTGACAGCCAGGTCTGGCGGGAAGGACACGTTGCCTACCTAGTTCTGCAAGACTTCCTTGTCCGAGTCCATTCCATATGGACCTACCACTTTGGGCAGGAACTGCTTTTGTTACTATTTTCAGGTGAGGAATCCGGGGTTAGACGTATCCATCAGAAGTACAAGTTACTTTTGGTAACGCTCGTTTTGATGGATACTCTAAGCTCAGATTCCTCACTGACCTCCCACCCACCTAATACTCACCACACTGTAACCTCCAATTGTTCACACTATGGGTCTGAGGGCACGGAAAGGTAAAACGATAAGAAACTGAAATCAGCACACAGGGGTGGCACCTAGTTGCAACTCCGCTCCATAACTTCCAGGGCGGTGTTGAGCCAGTGCAGACCCACAAAGCACCACCTAGTGAGGTGCAGGAGCACTGCAATGAAAGATTCTCCAGACCCACTCTGGCATCTCGGAAACATTCTAAGGTGAGAAGTATCCACCAGAAAGAGAGTTACCAAAGGTAAGTAACATGCTCGTTTTCTATTATCTGCTTTTCAATCTGTGTTGCATCTTGCGAGATGAGTCTCACTTTCTTCTTTAAATTCAGAACAGGCATTGTGGAAAAAAAAAGAATTATTACATATTCTAGAAAGAAATAATATGTACTTAATTATATGTATTACTTAATTATTACATATTTTATTTTTAAATTGAAAATATGTCCTATTTTGTTTATATTTATTTATATTTTTACCTTCGTGTAAGTAATTTAAATAAATGTAACCTTACTTCCCATGGGGTTTTATTTTAAGCCCCTACCTCCATTATTTTTTAACATCCAAAAGGTAAAAGGGGAGAACACACAAGGTCAGAGGGGGGCTTGGGCAGTCAGCCAATCTGGTGGGACCTTTAAGGTTTCAGCAGGTCAAAGTAGATCAAAAGGACAAGTGAGAAGAGCATAATACCAATTGAAACACGGTAAAAAGAGTAAGAGGACCGGAGAAAGAAGTAGACTGAGATGGTATCCTGGTTAATGCTGTTGATGGTCATTCAGGAGTAGCGATTTGACAAGTTTTTTTAAAGAGGCAGTAGATGGGTCAGATCTGATCTCGGGTGGAAGAACTTTCCATATTCTTGGAGCAGGACCAGAGAAAGCACGATTGTAAGTTATTTTCTTATTGAATTTGGGAGGATTCAATAATAGGGTCTTAGAGCTTCTTAAGTTCTGACTCGAACCAGATAGCTGGCCGTTCTACAACAGTGTAAGTTACTACAGAAATGCAGTGTGAGAATTCCGAAAGTGAGTAAACCTGCTCAAAAGTGCAGTTATGAATCAGGCCCAATGTGTCCAAGGATTCTGCGCATTCCTCAAAGCAGCTGGTGTTGGGCTCTAGAGATCCACCAGTCTGTGTAGTCACAGTATTTCTGAAGCACATCCCTTCCTGTGGATACCGTTTGGCTGAGTAGTATGCTGATGATTGAAAGCTTCACTTAACAGCTTCTTCAATCTTGCTTCTAGATTCTGGACCTCCGACGACTTTATTCCAATGACATCCATGCCATGGCCAATACCTATGGAATTGAAGCGGCTCTCAGGGTTATTGAAAAGGAAATCAAAGATGTATTTGCTGTGTATGGTAAGTCATCGCTTGAGTTATTTTGAAACCATTGGGAATTTCATAAGCCAAGCAGCATCCTTCCTTGCAATGACTCTAAAGACCAGAATGGGTTTAGCAGCCCATGTTCTTCATGAGTGGGACACTGTGAGAGGGAGAGCCCAGAGAGAACGACTACTTCCCCCTTTCCACTACAAGGACCAGAATCCCTCAGGGCAAGGATGACGTTTGTGCCACCTGAAAATAAAACCACTCCTGTTAGATAATATATAAAGCCTCCGCGTCTGTATATCCGACCCAGTCTCCCACAGACACACACACACACACGCACACTCATCTCAGTTGGTGAGTCTTCACTGCAGACTTCAAGAGTCTGCTGTTCAAGCAACACTTTACCAATCTGTAACTTCTATAATTCCGGATCATCACGCCTTAAGCGATTCACCTTTCTTGTTCCGGGCTTTGCAGGCTGTCAAACTTCCCAACCCCATCCCCTCCTAGCCCTTTACTACTCTGCTATGATCCTTTTTCCCAACCATCCCTTTGAAATGTGCTTTGTTCTTTAGGGTTCATTTTCTATAAAGAGGCTCTGAGTGTTTGTTATTAGATGTCAACTTTGCGCTCCTTAAATGAATCTTGTCTGATTTTGTTGCTCATTGATGATGGTGGCAAAACTCAAAAACTGTTGCCTGTTTGCTAGGTTATTCACACAATTGAATCTTTGTGCTTGAGCGAGAGTACCCTGTGCGTTGCATGTGTCTCAAAGCAGTTACATTTAGAAAGGTTGCAAAAACAACACCTGGTATCAGAAGTAAAGGATAGTTTTTAATGGCCAATCACAAAAGGTACAAACCTAACCAATCCAGTTCACTGCAACAGAACGTTTAGGGTGAGCTACTGAGTGTGCAGACCAAGCATCATAATGCACACCAGACGCCCTGGTGTGCATTATGGACAACAAATGGTGTTGTCTGAGCAATTTTGTAATCTGGATCCTGTGTGTGTAGACTTGCACAAGTCCTTTTTGGCCTGTATAATTTCATTTCTTAGGTGGTCTGTTACTCTTCATAGGTGCATTGTTGGCAGCTGTCTGAATATGTTTTGCTAGCTGAACTGTTTAAAGATCAATGTAAAATGTGTGCTCTATGTATATCCTGATTGTGGTCATAAATATGACCTTAGTCACAAAATAAAATTATGTTGCACAGTGTGAAACCCCCTAAACTTTTGCAGCGTGAAATCATTGATAATCCAATCATTTTTGTATTACGGAGGAGAAAAAGTGCAGAAATACAAGACACAGCTCCTTCTCCGCTTCATTGCTTCCTTTTATTATTTAATACAGGTATTGAAGTCGATCCGCGACATCTGTCGCTTGTGGCAGATTACATGTGCTTTGAAGGAGTTTATAAGCCATTAAATCGTCTGGGAATGCAATCCAACTCCTCTCCTCTGCAGCAGATGACATTTGAAACCAGCTACAAGTTCCTGAAGCAAGCAACCATGATGGGTACATAATATTTAGTGCATTCATATTATCCATGGAATGTTGACCATACCTACAGGGCTTGAAGGTAAAAGGTTTTAGAGCTCTATCGTGCCAGGAAGAATAAATAACTGAAATAATTGAGAGCCTAATGCGTGACTTCTAAGTGTTGGAATAGTGTGAAGAATTGCTTTCGTGTAACAGTGCCGCCACTCGGGGGAATAACACACTGCACTAATTTTCACTTAGTACCGGCAGGTGTATTCATATTGAGTTCAGACACCTTTGGTTTCTCTTCTGCTGTTTCCACTATATTGTTATAAAATTGGGTTCACTAGTTGAAGTCTCTGCCATACTCCAAAGCTGGGGCTTGCGTTTCCATGGTAAGGGCCTACAGACCTCAGAGTGACAGAAGTGCTTGGCTCCTGTAAGGTCTCCTCTGACTTCCTGCCTTATGCCTCTGGTATACCACCGGCTTATGCTCTACAGTGCAACGCCTATGACTAACCATGTCTGCCATCTGTAACTGCCTCTGTCACCCCATCTGCCTACCGTTGCGATCACTGGGCCTCCTCCTAACTGCACAAACACCACTTCTCTGCTGAGTCCCAGTGACAAAGCTTCCTGCTAGTTACATCTTTCTGCTACAAGCAACACCCTTTTGCTGCTCTTCACCTCCAGTACCCTGTTGATTGATATATATAATTTTTTACACTATACTTTTTACATCTTTCGCTTTCCTATTCTATACACGTAGCTGCTGTCTGGCACATATGTCTTCTATTCTCTCTTTCAACTATTTTGCCTTGTGCATGTGCCGTTTGGTCTCTCCCTGCTACACTTTTGTTTGTCATCTGTTTCTTTCCCCACCTCCTTCAGCCTACCGATTCCAACATCTCCTTACTGACTACATTCTAGAGCTCTCAATAGCTGTTTACTGTTTCTAGTGTGCCTTCACTACTTACTGCACCTGCCTTCCTCCTACTCTTCACCTACTTTAACTCCCTCTTTCTACCTCAACTATTGACTGGCATCTTAATCTTGTGGACTTCAGCCTCCGCCTATCTCTAGACTCTCCTACTATTACTATGTACACTCCTGCTATCTATCATTTCCAGCATCCTCTTGCTGTATTCTTTTTCCAGCACAATTTTCTGCATCCCAATTCCCAGTAATCCTACTACTTCTTCCAGTATGTTTTTTCTTGCTACCTACTACTTCCACCATACACCAGACCACTGGTGTTCGGCACATTCAGAATATACTTGCTGCCTAACACTTTCAGAATTTTCTTGATGCCTACCGTTATCAGCATGTATCTGCTGCTACATGCCCTCTTCTATCCTTCCACTTGCTGCTGATGATCACAGTCAATAAGAGTAGAGAATAAAATACTTGACCATATGAATAAATGTTGTCATGTTATATTGATTTATATAGTGCACTAATCACCTGAGGCACTTGATCAGGTGTGTAGGTGTGTGGTCCTCAAGGCACTTATATATAGAGGCAGGTCTTCAGCTTCTTGCGGAACTCAGGAAGTGAGGAGGAGTGATGTAGGAGAATGAGCAACTTCCAGTTTTGCTTCTTCGGATGCAGGTAATGTGTGAGGGTGAGGCAGAGCATGGGTGTCCGGTGGGTTGGTAAAAATGTGGCTGTTCAGGTATTCTGGTCTTGTGTTGTGTAGGGCTTTGTATGTGTGCGTCAGAAGTTTGAATTGGCTGCGCTAGTGAATGGGGAGCCAGTGAAGCTTCTTGAGGTCTGGTCTGATGTGGGTGCGGCGTGGAGGTCAAGTTTGAGTCTTGTCGCATTTGGTTCTGGAGTCTATGTAGAAGTTGTTTGGATTTTCCGACGTAAAGGGTGTTGCCATAGTATAGCCTGCATGATGGTTCTTCTGGTGCTCTGAGGCAATCATTTGAAGATTTTTCATAGCATGCGTAGGATGTGGAAGCAGTAGGTGCACACTGCATTGACTTGAGCCGTCATGTTGAGCTTGTTGTCTAGGATGATCCCTAGATTTCTTGCATGGTCTGTGGGTGTGGGTGCTGGTCCTATCTCCGACGGCCACCAGATAGTCTCATGCGGCGGTCTTATTGCCAAAGACCAGTACTTCTATCTTGTCCGGTTGGAGCTGCAGGCAGTTGGTTTGCATCCAGTATGTTATTGTGGTCATGCAGTTGGTCAAGTTGGAAGTTGGTCCTGGTGGTGGTTGTCTTGTCCGTCAGGGAGAAGATGAGTTGAGTGTCATTAGCGTGGGAGATGATGGTGATATCTAGTGATCAGATGATGTTGGCAAGCATTGTCATGTATATTTTGAAAAGGGTGGGGCTGAGGAACGATCCCTGCGGGACTCCGCATATCAATCTCTTGTTCTCCTATGTGAAGTGTGACAGTCTGACCCTTTGAGTTATTCCTGTGAGGTAGAAACAGATCCATTTGAGAGCAGATCCTTTTATGCCAATCTTGTGGAATCTTCTGATGAGGGTGTTACGGGAGACAGTGTCGAAGGCTGCGGAGAGGTCGAGCAGGATGACAGCTGCTGTTTCTCCTCAGTTCAGGATGATTCAAATGTCGTCAGTGGCAGCGATGAGTGCTGTTTTGGTGCTGTGCTTCTTTCATAATCAGTGTAAATCTTTATTGCTTGCTTAACTAAAACTATTGCAGGATACGCCATCAGACAATGTAGTATGGGCCTGATGTAGTAAGCCATCTTGTGGTCTCAACCCCTGCAATTTACAAAATCACACAACTTTCAACAACAAAATGGCTGTTTGATATGTATTATACCCACTTTCCAAGCCAGAAAAACAATTCAAACTCGCGCAGTGGGTTAACTGGCCAATACTGATTCACTATTAGTCAGCGGTGTAAAAGGGCGTCCCCTCCTAATTATGATTCATTATGAGATGTATCAGTGGTTTTGGTTTGCGTTTGCGACCACAAACATTAGTCTAATTATTATTCATTAAGGAGGTTGTTCTGTGCCCGCCTGCAACTGGCATTTTTTTGCGATGCAACCTAATAGTACATAGGTTGCATTGCAAAAATAAATTAAAACTGGTCCCAAAAAGTTGGGGGACAATTTGGATCCAATTTTGGCGACGAGTCTTTTAGTACATCAGGACCTATAAAACTACTAAAAATATATATATATATGTGTAGATGTTCATACATCCAGTAAAATTAATACAGAAGATAAGTAAATGCAAACAAATCCTATGAATTGTAAATATTCAGCACAAATTTCACAATTTGACTAAAATATAGAAGAAGATAATTACACCACTGTTGATTCAACGTCAGACAAAACTTCAGTTTACCAAATTGTTAGCATAATTAAAGGTATTTACGAATTCAAGTTTTTTTCTCGGTTTAGTTAGCTAAACAGTATGGGGTTATAAACTTAGAGAGGTTGTTTCAATCACCTAATGCTTCTATAGTTCTTCTGGCTGCCTTGGAGGAAACTCAAATTTAAATAGCTCACTGTATTTGCTGTTAAAACACTTTTCAGCTGCCACATTGCACTGGTAATGTTTAATATGCACAGATGACATTATTGGAACCACCTTTTCTCGCCTTGAATTTCGGGGCATAAATGGTACAGGTGGCATTGTTGATTATGACAGAACCTGAAACTGTTGTCTAAAATTGGATATTTCCAACACTGCAGAAAATCGCTGTTAAATAACGTATATATATATATGCATGAGGGGAGATAAATAAGGCTGGAGTTTGTTTCATACATCAGATTGCAGAATCAGATAGAACATATTTTAGAGCAGGAATCTCCAGTGATTGTGCATGTGAGCTACCGGTAGCTCTCTAGCTGCTAGAAAATAGCTCATCTGTGTGTAGCTCAACCTTGCAAATAAAAAGCTTTTGTTTGGTTATAGGTATGTTAAAAAAATTGAAAAGGATGTGTTTAAAACTAACATTTGTGTATTTTAAGAACTGATAAGCTGATGTTTGTATAACAAATCTGTTTATGGCTGATTTTTGAATATGCTGTGTTGGGAAGTCCTTTTACTGGTGTCCTTTCTTAGATGCCAAGAGGCATTGTGTATTTCAGGTGGTCTCTGCTAGTAATCCTGCATGCAGTGGCCACTAATGGAATCTTGTCTGAAGTGGTCACTATTGTAAAACTGATCATTTGTATTAGGAGTTCTGGATTTGTTTGTTGAACATGAATAGCTCTAATAATTAAACAGGTTGAAGATCCCTGTTTTAGAGACCTAAGGTATTCAAATTGGTCTCAAATTACCTTGACTTCAGCTGCTGTTTGAGGTGGAATTTAAAGATTCGAAAAGTGTTTTTATTCCAGTTCTCATGCATATCATATGAGTTCAGTGCACTATGTAATACAGTAGTCCCTGAACTTTTGCAAATCCCATGTCAAGATGCATGTCAGCCTAGAGGGACGATTTTTGGCCAACTTTATGGGTACTCTTGAAACTGAAGCACACACCCAATAATTAGCATCCACCGAAAAGAACTGTTGAAATAAAATTATAACCTAAATTGCGATTGAACGATTGTAGTTTGTAATTTAAAAATGTATGTAAAACTTTTGCAATGTACCTTGTTGAACCATTTGTTCATTTTACCAGGATAAGCCTTGTTGCCGTGTGTTAGAGCACGTGCAAATATTACCCTGATTACCTCGAATAGTCCTTTAATGCTTTGGCTGGCTTACTCCTTCTCAAATTTTGAGTTTGTGGTTACTGTGCTGTTGTGTCTGGGATTGCTTGTTGTCTTGTCCTGTTCTTTCAGATGAAAATGTTAGAGTGAGCACCTTTTAATAAACTGACAAGACTTCAAGCTAAACCAAACTCATTTCGAGCCCAAGCGTTTTTGTTCTCTGTTCTAATCGTCTGCGACCTCAAGTCCTCTCATATTTCAGCAAGCAGTTAAATTAAAAAAATGCCATTGTATTTCAAAAGTCTTACACATCCTAATTTTGGTCCTGATTTTCTCAACACCTTTTATACGTTCATCAAACGTGCTTATTCCATTGTTAGTCAAGTTTTCACATCTAATGACTTTGTTTATTTTCTTTTTCAGGAGCCCATGATGACCTTCGCTCCCCTTCTGCTTGTATTGTTGTAGGAAAAGTCGTGAAAGGAGGCACTGGCTTGTTTGACCTTAAACAACCTTTGAAATAGTTTGCCCATAAACATCAATATGGCTGGAAGATTATCTGGAGCCCTCCAAAGTCATATTATATATGCCATATGTACAAGCCAAAATGTACCATATACATACATATTCTATTTATAAACAAAATCTCATGAATTGAAAGCTGAATTAATGGATGTATTCTGTGTATAAATGAAAGCCCGTGTAAAATATATCATAGTATATGCAAATGAAGCTGGATACTCCAATGGAAGTATGCAGGAGAGAGTCAAGTTTTTGAATTATGGGATTTTTAAACAGAAGTGAGATGTAGTGGCAAACTAATACAAGTTAGTGGCGTGCCAAGAAAAGTTATGTTGCTTATTTTTATTAAAAAAACAACTGACAAATAAATGTACATGTGTTTTATTGGAGCACTATATATAAATTACATGCAGACTGTATTATAGAAAAATCAAAATCTGCCAAGAGAGCCCATCCGTGACTTTCGTCCAAATGTATTCGCATAGTGAGTTGGTCAAAAAAACTCTCATAAGGAAAAGATTGTCAGTGCCCAAGCCTAGTTTATTTTATTTATGTATTAGTATTGCTTTGGGAGTTTCTAGGAGTGCGCAGATCAGTGTTGCCGGAAAAGGGAAGCCATTTCCCCCATTTGTTTTTACAATGTAAATGTTACTCAGCCTTTCATCCTTCCGATATTGATAAATGAGTAACTTCGAGTTGTATGACAATAAACATCTGTTATTTCAACACCAAATGACCAAACTTGGGTGAACATCTGCATTGCAAATGCACATGTTATGTGATGTTGAGAGAAAGCATCCCCCTTTCGAAGAGATTTCTGTGTCCTTCCCCTAGATTATCTTTTTCAGGCTGATAACTGAGGTGATGCCCAGGAATGCAAACCCCTTTTTAAGGCTGTGTTGTTTATATTTGTAAGCACATCCTAAATCTTTCATTCCCTCCTTTCTTAATTTAATTGGTCAGGACAGCTCCTCCACAGTATCATCCAAGAATACAAATCTAACATTTGAAGGTTAGGATTCTGTAATTTTAGCAAAAGATTGTTCAGAATTCAGTTCATATAAGTTAATTAAGTGTGGTGGAAGGTAGAGCAGATAAGCCACCCAAAGCCAAGGACTACCTACCTTCTTACTCCACTGCAACCATTAACATATCATGTTTAGTCACAGACAGGAACACTCAGATGCTTATCTGTTATAAAATTGATGTTCCCCTTCTTAAAATGGCTCATTTTCTTTATACTTACCACATGTCTTCATATCAAAGGATAGTTTTTGTCTTGCCTGATTATTCTGCACATTATTTTTGACAAGAATATAAAAATTCTGATTTGAGATACCACATTCGACCCAAACACTGTTGAGGGATTCCTGACTCGCAGCAATTTGAATTGCGACACCTTTGATGCAGATTCTGGTGAGGTATGGTGAAAACCACAGCATAGGCCTCACATCATTTAGTGCCACACACTTATTGGTCAAGGCCTGTTGAATGCACTTCCCAAACACCCTCTTCATACGTTCAACAAGACTGCTGGTTTTGGGATGGTAAAAAGAATTACTTCTGCATTCACAAACTGTGGTGCTCTTTCTAACTTCCAGCCACTTACTTTAGTAGTGTAAGAAGACTAATGCGGGACTTAACTGACAATTGTAAAGGATTTTAGTGTATTAAATGGTATGGTTGTGCGACCTTACTGTGTAATACACTCACAAAATTGTCTAAAGTGTAGTCAGGCCTATTTGTAAAACCTTTAGCTCAACCATGGGTTGCTGTGGCTTCGACCTGCAAGACTTAAACCAAGAAACAAGTGTAAAGCATATAGAAGCACCAAACCGCAAAATAGGAAAATCACACTACATAAAAGAAATTCGTCACCAATTAATAAAAAATAGATATTTTTATGAATTCAAGTCACCAAGATGAGCAATTTCACCCAAGGGTTTCTGAGATATAGATGTTTAAGTAAAACGTACATCTCAGCTTTTTAGCCCAAAGTGCAAACAAGCATTGCTAACTGTATAGTTTAGAAATTTTCAAAAAGTTTATAAGAGTTGTGTTTGCCTACTCTGCTCCAAGTGGAGCGACCAAATCCAGCAGAGTGAAGGTCACGGGGGACACTAAGGAATATTTGGACAGATACCTGGTCACCAAAGCAGTCTCAATTCCAGTTCCACAATTTATCTCCAGACCACCATAAACTTCAATGGAGTGGTCTTGATGCTGGAAATGCAGAATTCTGAGGATGCTGAAAGATGTTTCGGGTGCTGTGCAGTCAACAGGATTGTCCTTGTGGTTATTTCTCAGTCCATGGGTAAGGTAGCATGACTTTGGCTACATGGGTCAGTGTCCCTCAAAGTCCTCTTTGAGCCAGTAGAAGACTAGCCACGGCTGGGCTACTGATTTCCATACACAGTTGGTCGAGTGGTATTCTAAGGTGAAGCATGGTGTCCTTCTTTGGTGACCAGTCTGGACTCAGACAATACTCCCTGTCAAGCAGACTCCGGCGCAACTTTTGGCCATCGAGAATTGATCCCACTATGCTTTAATTGTGGTTTCTTTTTTCTTCACTTCGGACATGTTGCACTCTTTCCAGAATTGTGAAAATTATAAATGTTCACCCTCAGCTGGTGTGTTGTCTCAGACTGTACTGTTCTAGATTATGATACCATTTTTACTACCTGCTTATTATAGTATTGTCTTGTTTAATCTATTGGTCATATCACTGAAAGGTCACCACCCTCTTATTGGAGTGTTGCTGTATCTTGTAATGCTCTAATTATTCTCACTTTTCTACATGTTTCATTGCATAACTGTATCCTCTCTAAAAATTGTAAAGCGCTCTGATACCCGCTAGGGTCATGCTCGCGCTATAAAAAACTCTTCAAATAAATAAATCCCTTGGGTTGCCCAGCAGTGATTCGAAGAAGGTGCCTACTGATTTATTGGGATGGGCTTCTTCAGCTTTGATGGCGCGGGTTCCAAGGGGTCTGCCGACTGACCCTTGGAGTCACCTTACTGGGGCTCGGGATCGACTTTTTCACAAGCCAGGAGCCACAGACACAGTCCTCTATTTGCTAGTCTCGGGTGTGGCAGGTGCAGTCCAGAAATCAGTGCAGCCTCTCTTGCCAGGTCTAGGGGTTAGCAAGGCAGTCCTCCTTAGGTTCTTTTGCCAGTTCCGTCGTGATTTGAGGTTCAGGGTGCCATATTTATGCCTAGAAAGTGCCCTGGGTGTATGAAGCGGTTCTTACACAATGGGCTACCAGGATCACTCCTGGCCTGTGACAACTTACAGTTATGTGTGGCATCTAGCAATACCAAAGTGCCCTGTTCTGCCCATTTTCAAGAAGTCTGAACCCTCCTTGGATGTTAGGAGATTGGTCACTACCCTGGGGCGGTGGCTACCCGTAGGCTACACGCCCATGGGAAAACCGGTTTGGCTACTGGTTTCCCCTCTCTAATCCCGCTGCCAGCCTGTCTACATGAACAAAGGGACAACCCTTCAGGAGTGTGATCGCCATTTGCCCACCAAAGGCTGTTTCGCCTTTGAAGTTCGACTTTTGGTCCAACACCCTGAGTGACTTCCTGCAAGGGGGAGATAATAACTCTCTGTATCAGGCTTCCATTGGTCTTAAACCTGGGAATTGTTCACACAACTCCCCAGGAGGGCAGATGGCTGTCTGGTGGCCAGCTACTGTGCGAGGCCACCGGTCAAACTGGCAATAGAGTGGCCGCCATCTAAAATTTGCAGTTCCTTAAAAGTGACATTAAATTCAAAGTCCGGTTTAATGCCAGAAATAATTTGATACCTTGAAGTTCGTACCCAT
This sequence comes from Triturus cristatus, assembly GCF_964204655.1. Classification (NCBI taxonomy): domain Eukaryota; kingdom Metazoa; phylum Chordata; class Amphibia; order Caudata; family Salamandridae; genus Triturus; species Triturus cristatus. Next base: position 1,087,875,060 of record NC_140582.1, on the reverse strand, counting down.
TAGTAGTCCCACTCCGAAGTTAGCCAGACTGAGTGGTCAGACCAAATTTCTGTGTTAGCAAATAGGGCTATGTAGGAAAGTGGAGTATTATTGGGTTTGGAGGTTAGACCACACCGTGTAATACTATTTAAATACCCCAAAGATGGTCCCTGGATTCACACTAATAAATCCTCAGCTTAGTCCTGGTAGAGTAGCAAAGAGCAGTCAGGCTTTCGTAGAGGATAATATGTTATGTATTTTAACCAACATGACAGATAAGTAATGTATATGACTCGAGCGAAATCTAACACCAATGTATGAAAATAGAGTGTATTTATCTTAACTTTGACACCAAAACAAACGGAATACCATACATATAACCGGAGTTATAGATTCTTGAAGCAATATCAAATCAGTGCACTGGGAAAAAACACTAATGACAATCCGTCACTTGCAGGTCAGGTTACGTGGAATCCTTATGCAGGCAAGTGAATTTTACCCCGCCCGTGGAGTTCGGGTGTAGATGTTTCCTGGCTGTCCTTGGTACCGAACAGGAGCCGTTGGGATGCTGATATTACCTCTTACATGGTGCTGCAAGAAACAGAATACAAAAACAAAACAGATAGCTGCTGATGTCGGATGAAGGTTGCTCAGTGTTATTATTAGATGCAGTATCCAGTGCGGAGGTTAGTTATGAGTTTTAGCTAAGGACGATGGTTGTTCACTCAGTTCCAAGTCGGTTCCCATAGGGACAAAGTATCCCTCTTTTTCTTTGGTGCTGTGGGCAAGATCCTGTTCTCCGTCCTTGATGCACGTTGTTCAGTTCTGAGGTTCTGGTGTCGGGGGAGGTGGTTCCCTTAAATTCTAGATTTAGAGGAGTTAGGGGTGTGGGATCTAGTAGCCAATGGGCAGCTAGATCTTGCAGTGTGTCTGACCCTGAGGTGACCACATCAGTCGGTTGAGGTAACCTTTTCTACCCAGAATCCTCTATTCTGGCAGAAATCAAATTGTGATGTACTTACCAGGCTGCTCAACCTGGAGATGTGGCTAGCCTTCTGTGGGTGTACACCTCCCTGCATAGCTAATTTCCCACCTGCCCAGATGCAAATGTGCCTGGGGCAGGACTGTTTCCTCCACTGGAAGTGAGCCCTGATGCATATCAGAGGTGTTGCAGCCCTTGAAACTCTCTGATTTGATGTGCCACTTCACTAGTCTGCTTAGGAGGAGGGAGGTGTGAGCCCGTTTCTGCTCAAGCCTTTGTTCCCGACTCTTGGGAGTGATCACACTGCCTGGCAGGATGTCAGAATCCTGTCTTTGCAGCTGCAGGCACTGGAAAATGTGGGCTTTCCAGCCAGAGCACAGAGAAACTGAGGTACCCAGGTTGGCAACCTCTGAGGTAGCCACCTAGGTGCATGTCATGTTACCCAAGGCAAAAGATTTGTGTCGGGGGTGACAAGGCACGTTGTGTGATACCAAACAGGACATATTTCGGCTGTACCATAATGGAGCTGCCATCCTCAAGAATGCTCCGGTGCCAGCCCATGTTATGATAAATACAGACTATATTTTGAGATCTTGTGGCTAAAAGATTGATACTCAGTAAAAATGATGAAAAAATCATGAGTTTCTTATTGTTGGTTCAAGATTTTTTCATAGGCCAACACGTGTTTCATGACAACATGTTGCTTCATCAGGGCCAAAGCATACATACTTCACTATTGCTGTTAATTGAACACAGCATTGATGCGAACAAATTATACAACCATATTAAACATATAGATGTTTAGAGAAGAAAGAACACAAAGAACAGTAACGGAAAACAAAAAATATAATAAGAATTTGGGGGAAAAAACACAATAGAAAATAAATTGTAAATTTAATATGAATATTCTTCAATAGCAGTCAAAAAGATTATCACGATAAAACAAAACAAACTCATTAAGCTAAGAGAGAGACCGCACATTAGGTGAAAAATGTAGATGAGACCAGAGCGGGAGATATTGTTGCCCAAGTATATTCTCGTAATGATACACGAGTGGTAAAAATAATAAAGAGCAGCACTATGTGTTAATAAAGAAACCCAAGGGCAGTATAAGGGGAGGACGTCATACAGACACCAGAAAAATAGGCAGGGAATCAAAAAAACGGATGGACACTAAAAGCTACGTCTATGCAGTTGCAGGTGAGATCAACAGGGGCCGTATTATGAAAGTGCCGTGGAGGCGGTATGGTAATTTCTGCCTGCTTTGCACGCCCCCAGGGCACTTTTGGGGCATAGAAGGATCCTCAGACACTTGTGCAACCCGTTCTGTAATACCAATAGCACTGGCATACATAAAGCGCGGGCGCTACCTTTAGGAGTAATTCCCTCATTTTCATGAGGGCATGCTCCATGCAAATGAGGGAATCCATTTGTCTCTGGCAATCTTCAACACTTGCCACGGTATGGCAAAGAAATAATAATCTTGATCCTAAAGCTGAGAAATTAATAGTTGTATTATCAACAGGTCATGATTTTAATAATGGCAATAATAGCGAGAAAAGAACCAATTTCATAACTAGACACCATGTGAAGGTGAAGGGCACATAGTGTAGTACTCACATTTTGAACAAACATGTTGTGTTTGGATGATAGGGTGAAGATTAGCGCCACACTTATCTGAAAAAAGGTAAAAGTATAATGGAAAACCCAATTTAGTGATGCACTCATATTATTTGAATATAGCTTGAAGTGTGACTAAATAAATGGTGGTGACAGACTGCCTAGGTGTTCACTATCTACACAAGTTCTAAGTGCAGAGAGAGGTTCGCAAGTCTTTCGACTTGACACGAAAGATGGAATACCTTTTATTACAAACAAACCACACACTCATATTTATAAACCGAACGCAGTTTAAACTAAATTCACATCCCTTAGGATGCAAAGCCATCAATGTACTACACTGGAGTAATCATGTCTATTTTACTCCTTACTTAAATTGTTGACCGTAATAAAAGGTGTTTCTACAACTTACCGGTCCCGTGCTATGGAAGAAGTGCGCGGGGACGTGTGAACAGTAGTACACAAACACAAATACAGTCAGTCGCTGAACCCTTTAATGTGGTGAGACGTTCGCTCATCTTTAGGAATCACTCGGAAAATGATGCACATCTTTAAGAGGCAACCCAAACACTCTTACTCGAAATTCAGACCACTATGACTACAACAGTGTAGTATCCTGATGTTATGGATTGCCTCTCCCATGTTTCCCTGTCCCTGGCTGCTCAGCCTGTGTGAGTGTTCTGAGTGGAATGTTTGGTGTGTGGAATAATTGTGGAATGCTTGTGTGACTGGATGAGGAGTGACAGTTGGTGAATGGGGCTGAGCAGCTAGCAGGCTGCTCCCGGTGGGGTTGCTGTGGCATTATACCTGGATTTGTTCTACTTGTTTACCTGCCTACTTGCTACCTGAATAAACCTACGTTAACTTTATATCTCCAACCTGGTCCCTGATTGCTACACTTATTTTTGGCGATGAGGATGGGATGGCGGGAAAACCGCACCACGAGAGGGAAAGAAACACGAGAGAAGGCTGCTCCTGGTGGGGCTGTTGATTACCATCTACAAGCCTTGAATACCTGGATTTGTTCTACTTGTTTACCTGCCTACCTGCTACCTGAATAAATCTACGTTAACTTAATATCTCCAGCGTGGTCACTGATTACTACACTAAGCTAAACAAATACAGTGCCAAAGTAATACGCTCATTCTCAGGACACCTATGATAAGCTACTTAAATCCATATCAGTGACTTACCGGTACAATAGCCGATAACTCAAGTTCACTAGGGGGGTCTGTAAACGCCGAATCCTCGATGCGCTGCTTTTTTAGAGGCTTAATTGCAATAACGTGTTTGGTGATTTAAAGAAACAACTAGAGTGTATCTATATTTCCTGTCAAAAACAACTATTTCCGGTTATGTTAAACTCTCATGTGGGGATTGGATATGATGTATTACATCCATTCTCCAGTTCTGTGATAATGTAAACAACTAGAGCGCATCAGTACTTTTCGGTCGAAAACAATTATTTCCAGTTGTGTTAAATTCTCAGCTCAGGATCTCCTATGGACTACCAACACTTTTAAAAAAATGTATTAATGTCATGATTGATATTTACAATGTACATACAGAATGGACCGCTAACACGTAATGGTGGTTTCCAATGGGAAAAACGACTATAGGGACATATAGGCTTGCACTAATAAGTCCTCACCTTAAATATTCTGCACCCTGCCTCCTGGGCTGAGGAGGCCTTCCTTAGGGGTGCCTGACTTATTTTAAAGATAGTTTATCTTGCTGTGCCACACATGATGGGAGCACAGTTTAATTCAAGCAGTTTGCACTTCTCCTGCAGTCTGCAGTGTCAGGCCTGCTGTTAGTAGTTTACTTGGGTCACTCAGGGTGGTACAAAACTGTGCTGCAGCCCTGGGGACCCCTTTACCACCTAAGCTCTGGGTACCCCTGGTACCATATACTAGTGACTTATAAGGGAGTAAAGTCCTTGTCATTTGGGATTGCCAAATTCATGCATAACAGTTTTAGGGAGAGAGAACTGGCACTGGAGCCTGGTTAGCAGGCTTCAGTGCAAGATCAGAGTCGAAAACCAACATATAGTAGTCCAAATGGGAGTACAAAGTATGGGGCATCTACAAAGAGCCCTGTTTTCTTACAGGCTAGTAACTTTTTCACAGCAAAAACAGCAATTTGGAAGTGATGCTGTTAGGACATATTAAAAACATATGTCCCACTTAAGAAGATACAGCTCCCTGCCTTAGGATTCCATAAGCCGCCTTTAGGGGAGACTACTATATATTACTAAGGGAAGTGGGGGCTTTGCCATTAGTTTGAATGGTAAAGTCGCACTAGCAGTTTAAAACTGCTCTTCCAGCCTCCACTGGCAGGCTGGGGGCCATTTTGTACTTTGTCACACACAATGGGGCAAACCAGTGCTACAGCCCTGGAGGGGCACACTGTCTTGCATGCCATGGGTACCCTTGGTAAGATATACCAGGGACGTCTAAGTAAGTAAGCTTATGTCAATTGGAGGTAGCAAATTCAACATACATTTTGCAAAGGGTTAGAATACTTGCCTTGAGGTGTTACTATCAAGTTTCGGTGCACCCTCGCAGTTGAAAAATCAGCAGCATGTATCTAAATATTTGGGGGTGATGCAAAAAGAGGCACTTCCTTACAACAATTAATTAAATGGTCTAACTATGTCAATCCCCACTTTCTCCCATAGCTTTGAAGTTGGTGAGTTAATTGTATGGGAGGGGGTAAACACTGAATGGCACCCCTGTCATCCTTTGTTTGCCCATTTTGGGCACTTGTGATAATAACAGAGTTGAAGTTTTTGGGGGCACAAACGTATTAATTAGCCTTCATAACCAAACCCTCCTCCACATACAATTCATCAGCAGCTTTTTCAAAAGGCTGTAACCCTGCATAAACACTCTTTTCTTTGGGCTACCCATCCCAAACAAACTGTGAGACCTGCCTCAACATTACGCCATCCTGCAATGCATTGCAGGATGACATGCTGAATAAGAGTACAAGCCCGCTGAAAAACTGATGTCACTGAGGCTAACCTGAACAGCATCCAACAGTACTGGAATGTACCAGACAGGCATCTAAAACACATGGAATGCTTGGAATCGGGGGCACGCTCAGCCTCGTGGTAGGCTGAGACAAGGTCTAGTTTGCAGAACAATTTAGCATCCCTGAGCACAGCCAACATTTCGATTATCGTGGGCAAGGGGTTGGAGTCTATCCAGATTTCCTTTCTTACAATATGGAGATCAACACGCTCAACTCTCCACTGCACTTACGAGCCACCACGAAAGGTGATATCCACAATGAAAACTCTATCAGCACAATGATTCCTTTCTCACGCATCACTTTAAGTTCTTTTTCCAAGTCATTTTGAACACTGAATGGCACCCCTTTTATCTTATGTTCAACTCGGACTGTGCTATCTTTAGTTTTAATCCTTTGTCAGAAACGTTTATTTTTTCCCAGATCACCCAAAAACATCTTGGGTAAGTTGTCTCCCCTTATGATCAACGCCTGTTCCTTTAACACCCGGTCTCAAAACCATACCAAAGATGCCTTGATTGAACCACCTTAAGAACGGTGAGCCCTGTGACGCCTCCATAAGTTTTGCCTTGTATGCGCCTGCCTGCCCCTGAATTCCTAAATATCCTCGAGTAATCCTAACAGCTTTATTTTGCATCCTTTGTGACACATAAGGGAACGATCTGGAGCTTCTAATTCTTTATCATACAAGGTTACTTCGAAAAACAGCTTGCGGATGATCATTGCGATTCGAGTCCCCCAACCAGTGTAAAGTCTTGTCACCCACCTTGACATCAACATACAGATCTACACTTTCTGGCTAATCACCTTTCTTCAATGTACTCTTCTCCACAACTAAAACCATATCACGCAGGTAATTTAGTTCATCACCACATAAGCACCCACAGGTTCATCAGAAACATAACTATACTCTTCCTTTTTAGGTCGAGCCTGCAGGCAGCGTGCATGCACTGTTTCTTAGCGACTTACTCTTCCTTTAAAAATAATAATAACCTAAAACGGGGATTTTATCCCGTCTGTTACTTTCCATTTGTTGGCAGCATTATAACTCTTCATTAGTGTCCGTCCTCTGCTCGTGCTGTGATTGGGATAGTCTTTATTCTTTTTTTGCATTTTTATATAGTGTGAACTCTGCCTGACACGAAAGTACTGGAACACTTTATAGGAGCACCAGTTACATAATTAATTTAAGAAAAACATTTTGCCATTCAGTATAAGGAAAGGCTAAGGGAGGGAGAGCATTGTTGAACAGCATGAATTCGACCTGACCCGAAGTTGTTGGAGTTCTTTATATGAGCACCAGTTACACTAATTAAAGACAAACATTTTGCTGTTCACTCTAACGAAAGGTTAAGAAAAATGAGACCAAATTAATTATTTTTTACAATAAAATTATTTTTTTACTAATAGAAAGTTTGAACTCTTTCAGTTTTATTGCAGTAGGTATTTACAACAATAAGATACCTTGGCAGCATGTACAATGCTGAAGTAGCTTCAAGGCCCATTGGGGAATAGACTACAGACAACACGAATCGATCAAAACATCGACTCTCCTTGGTTTTTAGCTCTTCCATTCCACAAGGCCTCCCCCAAATCATACATTCAAGAGTGTACACCCTAGGAGGTGCTCACGAGCAGAAATGCAAAACATCCATAAGGAATGCCCTTTTTATTTTTTTAGTTACAATGACTGGAATCATACCATCATCAATAGTGGCACTGTAAACATAACTCGGTGCGCCAAAAGAAGAACGTGATTGTAGTTGCGTATATATATATATATATGTCATATAGCCAGTAGTGGCTCCTTAAAGATATTTTATTTCAGATGAACACTAGTGCACGAGTTTCGGTTGTTTATTACAACCTTTCTTCACAACATAGGAGCATCGTCATTCTTTATGTATATATCATGTGATCAAACAATAAACACATAGAAACTAACAAAGGTCTAACACGGTGATTGTATGTATAGATGCCATCTTATAGTAGGAATTCCTCCATCATACGTTATTGATTTGTCAAATTAAACTTGCCGTTTTAATGCAAAGCATATCAAATACTTATTACATTTAAACACGACTGCTGCAAAAGATAATCATTCTAATGTAAGAATAAATATTATCTCACACAAGTATAATTAATTGTGGCGATCAGGAATACAATCAATAAAGTGCAAATGCATTAATTGACATAGAACAAGGGGAAAAGGTTTTTTTTCCCCATGAAGCTGCTGTAATATGGCAAGTGCCAGAATACATCAAAGGATACTATGCTCCAGTTCATTAATATATGCCGTATCTACGGATCAATAAAGTGCAAATGCTTAAATACTGCTAATACTCTTGTCATACAAGTGCATTCAGACTGAAAATAGTGTGAGATGGCAAGTGCCACAGGATACTGCAATCCTTTACATATAAACTTGCAAATTCCCCGTGGGTACATGTTATCCTGACTATGTCCACATATTACATGCTTCTCTCTCTCAGAAAATTATTTTTAGATGTATTTTACTGAAAAACATTAAGTTGCTGTATTGTCAATTCCAACCAAAATAAAGCAAACAGATAAGACAAAAGAACATTCAAAAGGAGTGTGTTAAGGGTAGGGGCAGGCTACCCCAAAAAAGTGTAAATTTCTTCATCTATGTTGAAACCGTGAGGTTCCTGGCTATCTAGTTCTAAAATGAAGTCGATCTCCAGTCTACGCAATTCCTTTTCCCCATCCCCCCTTCTTTTTCTCACAGGGACATGGGCTAAACAGCAGCATGTCAGGTCAGTAGGATCACAATGGTGTATTTTTTTTTTAAATGGCACGCAACCGGATAACTGCGTTCCTTGTTTATAATTGCCCATAAATGCTGTAATATGCACTTGTGTACTGGAAGCGTAGTGCTCCCCAAATATTGTTTTGCACACGGACATTCCAGTACATATACAGCAAAGGAGGTTCTGTATTTTAGATGTCCTTTAATTTAAATGTTTATTTTTAAAAGGGTTGGAACACCAGAGGATAACACGATAGTTTATTGTGCTATCCTCTGGTGTGCTGCATCCTTTTTTCGTAATTGGAATTGGATTTGTGATATTACCTACTGGCGGTCGCCAGTAGGTAGTTATAGTTAGGACCATTTTTCCATAGGAAATCCGCAACATTCTATTTCCAATAAGTCTGGCACCGGTTGACGAATCTTCGCGAAATTTTCCAAACTTTTGGCCAGCTCCGGTCCGCTCCTATCCTGAAAGTTTCGTGGTGATTCGTCAAGGGGGGACGAGAAAAAAGGGGGGTCCCAAAACGCATTTTCCCCCTTGCAATTTCCCATAGGACCTGTTGACACAGCTACAGCCCGAACTGCTGAACGGAATTACGTCAAATTTGGCAAAGAGGTAGTCCTCAGTTCAGACTCGTGCCTTTTGCATAAATGGTGTAAATCCATTCAGTAGTTCCTGAGAAAATTAGACTAAAAAAAGATAGATATATCTATGGCCTCGGAGGATCCGCACACCCTAAGCGCACCCTCCCCGAACCAAACGCGCACCCTCCCGATCACGCGCTGAATGCTAATTGGCTGTCAAGTGTCTGTCTACATTCGAAACCAGGAACTGTTGGCAGCCATTTTGTGCCTCGGTAGAAGCGAGGCTGTTTAAGTAAGGGAAATAAGTGTGTGAAAGATGTAAAGGGGGCAGGGTAGAAATACACTGACCCTCTAGTGTTGCTTAGGGGGTTCCAGAAGGACCTCCTGGGCCCCCTTTTTTTTTTTTTTAAACGGCGAAATGCGCGCACGTGTGTGGTTCCTAGCGTGGAGAAAAAAAATAATAACGTTTTGAAAATATAGTTTACAAATTATTAAAAAAAATATTAAAATATATTTTAAAACATTAACAATTTTTTTTTAAAAAGCCATGACCCTCTAGTGTTGCTGGGGCCCCCTTTTTTTATATAAAAACAAACGGCGAAAAGCGCACGGTGCGTGGTTCCTAACGCGTTGGGTGCGCGGATCCCAAAAAAATGGAAATAAAAAATAAAGTTTTGAAAAAATTGTTTAAAAATTATTTTAAAAAATATAAAAATATATTTTAAAACATTAACAATTTTTTTTTAAAAAAACCCAATAAAAACAAAAACTATTTTTTAATTTTTAAAAGAATTAATTGAAAAAATATGTTTAAAAAAGGTGATAAAAAAGTATTTTAAAAAAACATAATTAAAGGAATTGACACACTGAAATTGAAAAATTTAGAAATTCAGTGAAAATCATTAAACATCATAGCTTTGAGATAAATTATAGATAGGATTTAGCATTTAAAAAACCTTTGAAATTCACTGAAAAAACCATAGGTTTCATGCACTTTATAGTTAGGAATTGGCATTTAAAAAACCTTAGAAATTCACTGAAAAAAACATAAATTTCAGGGGTGTTCTAGTTAGCTGGACATTTCCCTCGTACAAAACCCTAGAAATTCCCCAGTTATAGTTAGTTCAGCTAACTATAACTCGCACGCCCCCGCAATGCACTGCTGATGACGTCACATATTACATCACTCATGACATGGTCAGTGACATCACTGATGACATCACTGATGTCGTCATCCATGTAATAAATTAGTGCATCTTCTCGCGCCCTAATATAATCTTTGATACACCGACTCAAAAGTTCAGACGGCCAGTCTCAAAACCATAGATACTACAATACCAATAACTACATACCCACTCATTGACTCTTAGGTCTACACACACCTCCACTCACTCATCTGTAGAGTCACTCATACTTACAGTCACTCAGTACAGGACTATCATATGCATTTATACACCTATTTAGACACCGCCTGTCATCTATAGACATAGACATACTCACACACCTAGTCAATCATGCAAATAATTAAGCACACTCCAATTTACTCACCTATACAGTTATACACACACTAGAAAATCATCCATTCAGACACTTATACACCCACTCATTCTTCCATAGGTCTTTCCCTATATATATTAAACATACTAAAACTCTACAGAAACACAGACTCACTGGATGATGTCAACAGTGATGTCATCAGTGATGTCATTTGAGATGTCATCAGTGATGTCATCAGTGATGTCACTGACCATGTCATGAGTGATATAATATGTGACGTCATCAGCAGTGCATTGCGGGGGCGCGCAAGTTATAGTTAGCTGAACTAACTATAACGGGGGAATTTCTAGGGTTTTGTATGAGGGAAATGTCCAGCTAACTATAACACCCCTGAAACTTATGGTTATTTCCGTGAATATATATATATATAGTATATTTACTCATAGTAAACTCGTTGTACATTATTTGTCGCACAAGACAGAAATCATCAGCCTAAGAGCAGCACAAACAGTTCTACAAAGAGGTGGTTAAATACACAAGGCCATCAAGTACTGCAGCCACAAATGAGAAGTTATTTGGTTGTATCAATAACGCACTATTCCATAAAATATGGGAAATAGTGTTTAACAATGGCATAGTGAATCAGTAACCCCTCCATGGCCCAATTTTTTTAATTCTACCAGGTAAAGGACATCTTCACTCCAGCTTCTCTGAGCAATCAAAACATGCATCTCTAAATTCTGTAACCTTTGGCAAATATTGTCCTCAGAGTGGCAAGGCACCAATAATCTTCCCCCTCACGTCCCAATATTGTAAATGTTATCACACATTGGGTGTGTTTTTCCTCTGAGCTTCTGAACATAAAAGCAAATACACCAACCATACACAAGCCTCAAGAAAATGATGTCCATATCAAACCTGCCAAACCAGTTCACTCCTTTTCTTGGTAGCGATAACTATTCTCCAAAGAATACTTCACTGCTAACACGCAACTCTCCAATGTCACTTGTAACTAAATCATCACAGTCTTGAGCAAGGCCTCCATGCCTTCAATCATTGCTTCAATGAAATGCTCAATATTTTGGCTCGAATAATGATAGCACAAGGTATAATTGCTAGTTCTGAGCATTTTAGTTTTTGTGAACCTCCCATATAACAAAGTTTTTGTGCGTTAATGCATCCCCGCACTACTCATTTGTGACCTTCTACCCACTATTCATTTGTAAGCTTCACACACAAACATTATGTTTCTGGTGTTCATCACTAACACCTTATATCTGAGCTTTGCCCACACCCTGCATATCTCACTATACCTATCTTCTGTGAGCATCTCATATGTGTCTCGGACAGCAGCCTGTTTTTCATTGGTAAGCATCTCTTCCACACAAACACTGTACATCTCATTTTTGAGAGCATCCCACACAAGGCTAATACTTATTGCAAATTTATCTCATACGGTTTCTTCCACTTTTGTGCAAGTTAATGCAGTTTGAGTGCATTATACACTCATATAATCCATGTGCAATAACGCTTCTCATAGATTAGACAACAAACGTTTATGTATTGTGTTGTATACTTTGCGATGCATTAAGTGTTTCCCCACCGTCCAGCCACAAGAATACAGGCAACAAAATTCCAGTGTTTGAGAAACTATTCTAGCTCTCCTTCTTGTGCCCTGCTAAACCAGGGTCTTCCAAAAGGGATACGACTGACTTCAATACTCAAACACACACACAGAATTATATACCATACGATTAGACCTGCCAGCCTTAGAGTGGTCTTTCCCCCAAATGTTTTGCATGCTTACCTCCTCTTTTTGCTGATTCTTTTTATTGGCCTAAGGATTCCGAGCACTTTACCACTGCGGACCAGTGCTAAATTTCATGTGGTTCTCCCCTAAACATGGTAACATTGGTGCATACACAATTGGCATATTTAATTTGCTTGTAAGTGCCTTGTACAGTGGTATACCATATACCCGGAACCTGTCAATTAAAATGCTACTAGTGGGCCCGCAGCACTGGTTGTGCTACTCACACAATAAGCCTTTTAAACATGTCTCGGGCCCGCCACTCCAGGGCCTGTGTGCACGGTGTTACTGCCATGCCAATTTGGCATTAAAACCCCCTTACCAAGCCTTAAACTTCCCTTTTATTACACATACGTCACCTTTAAGGTAGGCCCTAGCTAGCCCATAGGGCAGGGTGCTATGTTATTAAAAGGTAGGACATGTACTTTTAAGTTTTGCATGTCATTGTAATGAATAAACACCTACATTCATTATTCACTACTGTGTGGCCTACTCCTCTCATAGATTAACATTGGGAATTCCTTAATAGACTCCTTTAAGCTGTATTTCCTGGTTAGAAAGGAATACATTTGTCATGTTTTACATCTTTGGAATGGCAATGATAAATCCTCTTTACTAGTAAGGTTGGATTTCACATTACTATTTTAGATATGCCACTTTTAGAAAGCTGAAAAACAACAACAGGGGGTTGGGCCTTACCTGCAACCACCATGGACCTCTATATACAATCAAAAACCAAAGCAGTTGGTGGTTGTGTTTCTTTCTGTTTTTTTTACTTTTCACACAAGATCATTCTATTTAATAAACATGACCTGTAAATCAATTATAACATTTTATAATTTTTTTAATATATATTTATTAACATTTAAAACATTTATGACAAGACATTCGTACATTCTCGGAGTTATACACTAAGTGTTGTCATATATTCGTAGACACATAACATTTTATCATACTAACATAACATTGCTCAATATTTAAGAACAGTGATAGCAAAAAGAATCACAAACCTATACAAACTTTTTCCATATTCCAAAATAAATCACACAATAATAAACAAGATGACACGAATCAAAAATAGCACCAATCAGTGTGTTCAACCAGTCCAAAGTTATAAACCAGAGCAACCCCTTTTAACGCTCTTGGTGTCGATACTGGGCTTCAAAATCATCAAATATGGAAAATGAAAGAAAAATAATTGCTTTTCATAGAAAGTCCTTAGTCGTCCTAAATATTAGTGTAGTTTGAACATGAAACCCCAAAATGAATAGTCTACGCGTTTCAAACCATATATATTATAGGTTTTCCTCAGGGCCAGGGCTGGATGATTTCTTAGATGTACAAATATGATGTAAGAGGAGGAGCCTCTTTTGTTCGTGTTCGAGACTTTTTGGTACAAGTGACACAAAAATTATACAAGCTGGCCAGATGTGAACATCCATGATCCCTCCAAAGTGAACATTGGCCTCAAACATAGGCATCTAGCAGTGGGAGAGCTGATACAACTGGTTGACATTTGATACTCCTGGCACTGCCATCGTAATCACTGGTCGTAATGTTCACTAAAGGATATGAGAAAGTCAACACAGCTCTAAAAGTCCAGTTTTCTTTCTTTATTTACACTTTGGTGCCTCCAGCTATCCTTAGGGTATAAATAGGAGGTTTTAAATAGTTGAGGGTGGCTCATCGGGTCACCCGCTGGATGAAGTTGGTGGTCAAATGGTGTGTGATGTCACTTCTGGTCAAATGGTATGATGTCACTTCAGCTCCTGTTGGTATCTTACTAAAGTACACTGCAGTCCAATACCCAAACCTGCACCATACTCCTAAACACTAGGATATCAAATATTAATAACCTGTGCTGCAATATTCGGAAACTGTACATGAAGATTCGCAAGTACAACCGAAATATGTGGACTTTTTGCATACATAATAGAGTTCTTTTGTAAAGCCCAGGAATCATTCATTAAGACTTCTTGGGGAGGGGTAATGCTCAGTAGTAGTATAGCAAAGTACTTCCAAAAAGAATGATTAATATATCAAACTGAAGTTTACCAGGAGAGTTGGATCTAAACCAGAAACACTGAAAAAAGCTATGAATTAATCTGACTAATCCTAGTGTGAGAAAAAGTCTGAGCAGCCAACATACTGGTGTCTACTGGGGTGCAGCATGAAGGGCATTGCTTCAATGGATCAGTATAACCATTATTTTGTTTCTTCATAATTTGGGAAAATTACATTAGTCACCTTAAATTACAGACTTAAACCAATGATACTTCTAGACTGGGGGTGTGTTCTACTATATAGAACATTATTATATGGTACTGCTTTAAAACACATTACCCTAGTGAAATAAAACACAGGGATAACCCAGTGAGTCAAACTCTGTTCCTGTATCTCTGCAGCCCTGTCCATCACATGAGGGGTCCCCAAGGGTCAGTGCTGGGTCTCCTTTTCTTTAATGTCTGTGTCAGCCCCTTAATAGGGCTTATTAGTCAAACAGGCCTCAGTTAGCTTCATATGTTGATAGCATTGAATGTACTCTTTAGTCAATGGCCCAAAGATACATAGAATGATGTTATCTCAAGTGTCAGAATGGAAGTTTTTTGTTTGGGTTCTAAACATGTCATTTCATCTGCACTGGGTTCACAAATGCGAGCAATATCGGGGGTCCGACCAAACTAAAGGAGAGTATTAAAAACATAAGTTTTGTTTGGAACTCAGACTTCAGGCCACTGCACAATGCACTTCCCTTCCAACACAAGAGCATGTATGGTCTATGGGGTGGGCACGAGTTAGAGAATATCATAGATTCAGGCAACACCCTTTATGGGGCTTCAAAAAGTCTCAAATACAGCTACAGAGTGTCAAAAACTCTGCTGCTCAACTAATTTTGCACTGATGGAGGGGAAGACTTTGCCAGATTTAAACACAGGACGTCTATGTGTAAACAAGATGTAGACAGTCAAGGTGTTAAAACAGTCATGGCCGAAGGCAGCAGGGCTCAGAGAGAGCAACAAGACAGGAGCAGAAACATTCTGGTGATGGCAGATGGTAAGTGCTCTGCAGTCAGCACAAAGAGTGGCACTCTATGCAGTCCATAATGTATACGGCAGATGAGGGTCCAAACTCCAGCAGCAAGCAACCTCACAGGGCCACTCCACCATGGTGAACCCTATAAAGACTCAGCAATGTCCCAGTCATACTTACAGAAGCACCAGAAACAAAGTGCTCCAGGAAGACAATGAAATAAAGGTGACAGAAATGTGTTGTCAGCAATCAGATTGGTACAGGCACCCCACAAAGGATGGTAACCTTATGTTAGGATGCTACCCAGGGATCCCAGAGTAGGCACTAAAGAATTAGCTGCCAGATGTGGCAAAGAGGTGCTGCCAGCATAGATGCTGAAAATGCAAGGTCCACAATTAGGCTAAGATTTGGACTTATGAGGCAGATGGCTTTACCTGTAGAGCGCATGACACCACTACCAAGCACTGATTTTGAGTAACAATATGCCTCTAACAAGATTGTTGCAACCAACTGATGGATTGTCTAGAATAGAGGTCTCCATCCATGTGTACAGTGAGAGCTACTACTGCTCAATGAAAAGCATCCTGAGCTACACCCTGATCTGGATGAGGCAACTTTACCTCCATCTTTTGAGGGCTCTCAGTTCTGATGCAGTGGACCCAGAGCACCAAGGCCACCAGAGCTGTATCCGGCAGGTTTACCTGTGAAGTCCCCTTTGTTCTTACTTGTGACCCACCTCTGAGTGGTGAGTGTTTCACTGGGGTTTGTGGTCTTTCTCATGTAATACATTGGATGACACCGCTCTTATTATGTCAGCTGGGACCCAAAAAATACCACTCATCTAGCTAAGTGTGCTGAAGTCTATTGGTTGTTGACCAGGAACAGGCCGAGACATAATGACTCAAGATTAAGAATTACTACTGGAAGGGTCAGTATAGGTTTCATAGACACGGGTATTATATACCATAGGGTAAAATGCCGGTTTACTCCCCGGGACACTAACAGTGAAAAAACAAACATTACATTTTTAACTAGGACCCTTAACTAAGTAAACATCTACATATCTCTATCTCCATCCCCATGCGAATACCTCTGAACCAATGAGGAAAGACAAATTAATGAATGATAAGTTTAATTTAGGAAGTTTAGTGGTTATTATGCCAGAAGAAGAGAGGGTGAGAGAAAGAAAGAGAAAGGAGGGAAATGGGAAGAGAAAGAAAAGAAGAAACAACGAATGTGATAAAGGAGCAAAGTACCGAAAGAAAACAACAGGAATGGAACATAGAAGAAGGGAAGGACGGAAGGGAAGGAAAGGGAAAGAAAGGACGGATGGTTAGAACATAAACAGGAAAGATGGTAAAGAAAGAATGGATGAAGAGAATGGGTGCAATAAGAGGAAAGAAAGAAAGGAAAAATCAGGTATTGAAAAATGAAAGAAGCAAGAATGCAAAGTGAAAGAACGAAACAAAGGTGAAAAGTGAAGGAAAGAAGGGATGGAAGAAAGGAGCAATGGGATAGAACAAGTGAGAATAAAGCAAAAAATGGAAAAGAAAGTACGAAAAGAGATGGAGTGAAGGAGAGAGAGCAAATAGAAACAGAAATGAACAAGGAAAGAAGAAGAAGAGACAGAAAGGAGGGGAGAGCATTAAACAACAAAAGGAAAATAATGAGAATAAAAACAGAAACAAAGATAAGAGAAAGAAAGAGACAGAGGGGAGGGAAGAGAGAAAGGCAAAAATGAAGAAAGAATGAAATAAAGAAGCCAAAGAAATAACAGAAAAACAGATCAAAGTATCTACTTGGAGGCACTTATTGGAAGTCAGGCTTCGTACTAGGCAGCACCTCTACATTGATTATTTAAGAAGAGGCTGGGCTGTGTGCTGCTCCTGCACTGTACCGTTTGGAAGCCTCTCGTAAGTGGGCACAAGTGTTCTAATGTGAAACACTGAAGAAGGGCGGCCGCATACTCCTGAACTCCACTGACAAGCAAGCTACTGCAGGATAACCTGAAAACTACTGGTTACCTGCAATCAGCCTTTGAGAGCCTGGTCTAGAGGCAGCAAAAGCCAGACCCATTCTGTCTTCATGTGCCCGAAAATAAGTCATCAGAACCGCACTGAACCTCTGCAGATTAGGAGGACGGAGCAACAAGAACCCCTGTTATGAGTGCGGCAGCAAACCACTTCCAGCCATCACTCCTCCCCCCCCCCCCCCCCCCCCCCCATGCACAAGGATTACAAAACCCAGATTGGGCGGTAACATTGACTCATCTATTTTGGGAAGCATGGATGTTACATGTATTCAGGACATACCCCTATTCTGGGTGTGTATGGAAAGAAAACAAGCATTAAAAATGCAATAGGTTTTGCCTTTCATTAAGTTAAAGCCATTTGCTATGCTATACAATACCATTAGCGAAGCAAATGGTTTTAACTTGATCAAAGGCGAGACCTATTGCATTTTCAATGCTTTTTTTTTTTTTTTTTACCCTGCTGGTCACTGCACCCAGCAAGGACCAGGACTGAAAGGTAGAACCTCAACAGCTAACACTGGGACGAGGAGCGACTGATGAGGAGGGAATGAGCGCCCAAGACTTCATACAAAGTTACTCAAGAACCAGGTCTGGCCCGTTGCAGAATCTCATAATGTGAACAGATGGCCGGTTCTGGGAAAGGCAGCAACCATCAGTTAGGAGAGGAAGGACCTTAAACTTGACTTGAACTGAACTACGCGAGTTTAGGACAGTTGGGCCTACATTGCTGCTCCTCCCAAACCCACCGTCTATCCCTGGTGAAGTGAGGGCAGCCTTTCCTGTCGAAGCAGTCTCATCAGGTGAGGCCTGCTTACAACTCACTGAGCCACAGAGGTTTTAGGAGCCCGCCACCAGCAACACTGAATGCTGAGGTGGTCTGACGGATACCAAGGCTGCCTAGACTTCATTTCACCTCACCCCTCTTTCTTCCACCGCCCTACACTTTCTGTCTCTTTATTTCATTTGTGCGGGTTCTTCTTCACTCCTGCCTTCTCCCTTATTCACGTTTTTCACACATTTCTATTCCCCTTATTTTCCTCTTTTTCTGCCTTAGTGTCCTTTTTTTCTGCAAGTCCGGGTGGCACGCTCCCAAATGAACGCCGATGCCCAGCACCTGCACCATTGCCACAAATTAAGTACTGTTTTAGGCTTGCTTCTGCTCCCTCGACTCTCTGAATGGCTTCCACGAGAGAGCACAGGCTGTGTCGCGAGAGTTGGGCCTACCCCTAGGATCTATCTGGTTTCCCGAGATTTGGGCCTACACCTAGGCTCTGTGTGTGGCTGAGACTGCGAGCGCAGGAGCACAGCCCAACGAAGACATTCTTAACAGCACATCAAACCGAAGCGGAATTGCATGGAGGCCGAGGCACCCGAATGGAAGGAATACTCGGCTCTGATGAAACGGCACCTGCCAGGACACTACCAGCACTGACTGACCAATTACTGAACTACCGGAGAAAATGAAGCATGGGTGAACAATTAAGTTGTAAACAAACAAACAAACTACATCTACCATAATGCATTGTTGGTGAATTCGTGCAACATGCTATAGTGAAACCTGCAGATATGCTATGTTGACGGCACACGGGTCTCTACACAAGGTGCTGTTAACCCACTCAGCTATCTTACTGGCTGTTACGTAACACTGAGCTGCAAGGACAAGTCTGCGTGTTTCCAGGAGGGGGCGACACTGTGTCCAGCTTTGGGATTGATTCACCCCATATAGATCAAGGCGCTCAACATTTGGCACTATTGTAGCCCGTCGAGGATTTCGCGCGCCGCCTCCGGCTCTTACCACATAGGTTATGCGGCAACCACACGGGTTCACCTGTCATCGGTTGAGACAGTTGGAGTGCCTCGATGCCGCATTAGAGGCGGTCCGTGCTATAGCACTACACTAGTAGACCGGTTGTATCTCCCCGTTTCTTTCTGGCAGGTTTCTGTACCCTGGGAGGTCTGTGGGGCTAACAGGTTTCTGTGCCTGGGGAGGTCTGTGGGACTGGCTGGTGTTTGTGCCTGGGGAGGTCTAGGGCACTGGCAGGTTTCTCTGCCTGGGGAGGTCTGTGGGACTGGCTGGTGTTTGTGCCTGGGGAGGTCTAGGGCACTGGCAGGTTTCTCTGCCTGGAGTGGTCTGTGGAGATGGCAGATTCTGTGCCTGTGGAGGTCTGTGGGACTGGCAGGTTTCTGTGCTCGGGGAGGTCTGTGGGACTGGCAGGTTTCTGTACCCTGGGAGGTCTGTGGGACTGGCAGGTTTCTGTACCCTGGGAGGTCTGTGGGGCTAACAGGTTTCTGTGCCTGGGGAGGTCTGTGGGACTGGCTGGTGTTTGTGCCTGGGGAGGTCTAGGGCACTGGCAGGTTTCTCTGCCTGGGGAGGTCTGTGGGACTGG
Organism: Triturus cristatus; assembly: GCF_964204655.1. Taxonomy (NCBI): domain Eukaryota; kingdom Metazoa; phylum Chordata; class Amphibia; order Caudata; family Salamandridae; genus Triturus; species Triturus cristatus. Next base: position 1,087,855,332 of record NC_140582.1, on the reverse strand, counting down.
CAGGGTTCTCTGCCTGGGGAGGTCTGTGGGGCTGGCAGGTTTCTGTGCTAGGTGAGGTCTGTGGGGCTGCAGGTTTCTGTGCCTGGGGAGGTCTGTGGGGCTGGCAGGTTTCTATTCTTGGTGAGGTCTGTGGGGCTGGCAGATTCTGTGCCTGTGGAGGTCTGTGGGACTGCCAGGTTTCTGTGCTGGGAGAGGTCTGTGGGGCTGGCAGATTCTGTGCCTGTGGAGGTCTGTGGGACTGGCAGGTTTCTGTGTTTGGGGATGTCTGTGGGACTGGCAGGTTTTTCTGCTTGGTGAGGTCTGTGGGGCTGGTAGGTTTCTGTGCCCGGGGAGGTCTGTGAGACTGGCAGGTTTCTGTGCCCTGGGAGGTCTGTGGGGCTAACAGGTTTCTGTACCTGGGGAGGTCTGTGGGACTGGCAGGTTTCTGTACCCTGGGAGGTCTGTGGGACTGGCAGGTTTCTGTACCCTGGGAGGTCTGTGGGGCTAACAGGTTTCTGTGCCTGGGGAGGTCTGTGGGACTGGCTGGTGTTTGTGCCTGGGGAGGTCTAGGGCACAGGCAGGTTTCTCTGCCTGGGGAGGTCTGTGGGACTGGCAGGTTTCTCTGCCTGGGGAGGTCTGTGGGGCTGGCAGGTTTCTGTGCTAGGTGAGGTCTGTGGGGCTGGCAGATTCTGTGCCTGTGGAGGTCTGTGGGACTGCCAGGTTTCTGTGCTGGGAGAGGTCTGTGGGGCTGGCAGATTCTGTGCCTGTGGAGGTCTGTGGGACTGGCAGGTTTCTGTGCTTGGGGATGTCTGTGGGACTGGCAGGTTTTTCTGCTTGGTGAGGTCTGTGGGGCTGGTAGGTTTCTGTGCCCGGGGAGGTCTGTGAGACTGGCAGGTTTCTGTGCCCTGGGAGGTCTGTGGGGCTAACAGGTTTCTGTGCCTGGGGAGGTCAGTGGGACTGGCAGGTTTCTGTGCCCTGGGAGGTCTGTGGGGATAACAGGTTTCTCTGCCTGGAGAGGTCAGTGGGACTGGCAGGATTCTGTGCTTGGGGAGGTCAGTGGGACGGGCTGGTTTCTGTGCCCGGGGAGGTCTGTTGGACTGGCAGGTTTCTGTGCCCGGAGAGGTCTGTGGGACTGGCAGGTTTCTCTGCCTGGAGAGGTCTGTGGGGCTGGCAGGTTTCTCTATCTGGGGAGGTGTGTGGGGATGGCAGGTTTCTGTGCCTGTTTAGGTCTGTGGGACAGGCTGGTTTCTGTGCCCGGGGAGGTCTGTGAGACTGGCAGGTTTCTGTGCCTGGAGTGGTCTGTGGGGATGGCAGATTCTGTGCCTGGAGAGGTCAGTGGCGCTGGCAGGTTTCTCTGCCCCGGGAGGTTTGTGGGTCTGGCAGGATTCTATGCCAGTAGAGGTATGTGGGACTGCCAGGATTCTCTGCCTGGGGAGGTCTGTGGGACTGGCATGTTTCTCTGCTTGAGTTCTGTGGGACTGGCAGGTTTCTGTGCTTGGGGAGGTCTGTGAAGCTGGCAGGTTTCTGTGTTTGGGGAGGTCTGTGGGGCTGGCAGGTTTCTCTGCCTGGAGTGGTCTGTGGGGATGACAGATTCTGTGCCTGGAGAGGTCAGTAGGGCTGGCAGGTTTCTGTGCCCGGAGAGGTCTGTGGGACTGGCAGGTCTCTGTGCCTGGGGAGGTCTGTGGTGCTGGCTGGTTGCTCTGCTTGGGGAGGTCTGTGAGTCTGGCAGGTTTCTGTGCCCAGAGAGGTCTGTGGGGCTGGCAGGTTTCTGTGGCCGGAGAGGTCTGGGGGGCTGGCAGGATTCTCTGCCTGGAGAGGTCTGTGGGGCTGGCAGGTGTTTGGGGCAGGATGCTGGGTGATCTTGTCACACCCACAGAGTCAGGGATTTGGAGCCATTTATGGACCAGAAACATTGATCCTTTTACTGCTACTGAATGGAGTACAACGGCTTCAGGGCGGGAAAGTGCATGGAGCGCCCCACAGTTCAAAGGTCGCAAGTGAGGTAGGTTGTGCTGGTGTTAAAAAAAAGTCCAGAAAGAGAAGAGAGTTACACACGTTGGTGCCTGTTTCCACGAAAGTCACGTGCAACCTCTGGTAACATAGAAAGGCTGTAAATGTTATTTTTTTCCTTTCATATCAATGGGGTAGGATTGGTGGCTGTTTGCGACAGCAGTAAACAGAGGGGAAGTACATGGTATGCAGTGCCATGAGAATTATGCTGCAGGTACTCAATTATGCAGCAGGAAAAGGCAAATTATGCGGTCTAATGCCGCACATTTTGTGATACTTATACTTAATTTTTTGTAATTTTTGCACCTTTTAAGACTGTTCTGGCAAATGTTTCACCTCAGTCTCAGTTTAACAACCAAACAACAAAGAGTAACTGAAAGATGGCCTGTCAATTTTAGCGAAGGGCATTCGACTGTGCAGCAATGCATGTTGCTGTATTTTAGTAACTTTTAACTGTTTCAGCTAGAAACCATTTTATCTGCAAGCTGCAATTTATGTAGCACCACTGCCACCACAGCCCCAATCCTCCCCCTCTCTGCCCCACTCACACCCTGATGTCCAGTTCAGCTGGACCTGCCCCTTCAGAACCGACATCACTTGACAACTAGAAATCAGCGACAAGAAATCGGGTCAGTTTTGGGGGGAAGTGGGTATCACTTTACCTTGACAAAGTCGGGCGAAACCGGGAAACTTCTCCCAAAGTCACAGACTAAGGTGTAAATTCATAGGTGAAGGGTATATTTTCTTGCGCCCACAAACTTCAATGACGATTTTTGTGTTTTCTGTAAAATCCGCAAATCAATATAAATCGCAGGTGAAACTGATGACACGCACTTTTAATCTTTAATGTGTAACATAACCCCCCCCATATTTTCCAAACAACCTTCATGTACCAAAGGCGCCTTTCTTTTACTAAATGCCTTCACACTAAACTGGAGACCTTACGCACACAAGTGGTCGTTGCAATTAATTTTGGGTGGGGTGCACTTGTCTGCGGGGGGGGTGACATAGACTGGGCGAACAGACAGACTCACCTGCGCGAGCCGCAGAAGCCAGGGCAAACAAGGCTAGCCAGAGAAATAATTAAATTATGGCAGGTAGTCGCTGCCGCACGTTACCTCTGAATTGTCTCCACTCTGGCCTCTGGGATGCCTCCTCGCTTCACCAGTCAGCAATGCGCATGACAATTGGTCACCAGCCCCACCCTAAGGGTGAAGAGTAAGACCGCGGCGACGGAGACATCTGCACGCTGCGCAGTGTGCACCATTACCATTTTTTAAATGTTACCATTTAATTTATAAAGAAAAGTCTAGAGCAAGCGTAAGTTACATAACCTACCTATATTAATTAATTACCTATCCCAGACAGTCACGGATTTGTGGTGCTTGCTGGCACCGCTGAGGGGGCCTCTGGAGCGCTGGGGCCCCCCCGCAACACGGGAGCTGTGGGGGCCTGTGTTATGCCCCTGCTTATAAATCCACACTGAACAATTCAACTATAAATAATTTAACCCTACAACATTCCATACCACATAATTACAATCCAAAAAATACACATATTTCCACTTCACTCCATACCACATAATTCCACATCACAGAGTCACATTCCACACAACTTAATACCACTCCCAACCATATAATTACACTCCACACAACATATTTACACTCAACTCTAAAACACATAATTACCCTCCACAAAATACAACTCTGCAACATGTTGCATAATTCCACTGCGCATAATTATACACCACACCATGCCACATAATTCCACACGTCACACAATTCCACAATTCATCTCCACACAATTTATCACACAGCATAATAACACTCCACATAATACCACTCAGCTCCACATAATTAACCTCCACATAATTATGCTGTACTCCATACTGCATACATACACTCCACATAAATCCAGTCTATGCCACGTAGCAACACTCCACATAGCTACACTTCACACCATGCCTCATAATACCACTCAACATAATTTCACTCAACACCGCAACTTCCACGTCACACAATTCAACTCTACACATTTCCATTCCACACCACATAATTCACAACAAGCTACATAATTCAGACTAACACCACAAATGCATAACACACCACATACATCCAATCTACACCATAAATTCCACATCATGCTATAATATTTAACAGCACACCACATAAGGAAACTCCACTACATACCACTCCACAACACAAAATACCATTCCAGATAATCCCACTCCAAGATACACAATCCCACTCCACTCAATACCACATAATTGCACTGCACACCATGCCACATTATTTCACTACACAGATCCAATCCACGCAACACAATTCCACAACCAACAATTCCAATCCAAACCATATATGTCCAATTGACACCACACACATTCCCTCCACTCCAAACAGAAAACGCATAGGTAAAATACATTGTCCAATACAATATCAATAGCTCTAACTCTCACCTTCTGATGTGTCCCAGCAGATCCTGTTTCTGGAGCTGCAAACTTGTTGGCTGAAACCAGCTCTGTGCTGCCTCAGAGAAGCAGTGCCCTGTGGTGAATGCTGTCTCTGGGGCCCCCACCCCCATCCATTCCCCTGTCAGCTCTCCTCTGTGCTGCCTCCTGCCTGCTGTCTCTGGGGCCCCCACCCCCATCCTTGTCCTCTCCCTTCTCAGAGGCAGTGCCCTGTGGGGAATGCTGTGCTGCCTCCTGCTCTCTCTGGGGCCCCCACCCCCAACCTTGTTCCGGGACTGTCTGGTGGCTCTGACTGAAGAGAAACAATGTAACTTGTTACATTGTTTCTCTTCAGTCCTGGGTCAGCGCAGGAGCTCAGTGCAGGCTGCTTTAGTTAGAGAGAGAGGCTTGATTTAGAGCAAGCCTCTCTCTCACAGCTCTCTACCGAAGAGCTGAGGGGGCCCCCTTCATTTACTGAAGAGTGGGGGCCCCCCCGCACCGCGGGGGCTGCGGGAGTGTTTGTTACGCCCCTGCCCAAACCTACCTCTTCCTCCAATGGGAAGGCCAATCTTCCTCTTTCCAGGTCAAGCTTCCCAGAAGGAGGGACGACTGTCCGAGCAGCGCGCGCCCATGACGCTTTACAGCGCGGTCTCATACATAAATCAAGCACGGTCCACTTTCACTTTCGTCCATAGTGAAAACTTTCTTGTCTTTATGGGGCCATGTGTTTGAAACACATGGCCCTATAAAGATTAGAAAGCTTTCACGACGCACGGAAGGCAGAGGAGCCCGTCCAAATGGGACGGCTCAAAAAGCCCGGCAAAAACGTCACCAACAGCTCTTTTCCAAAGGCTGGCCACCGTTTAGCATAAACGGTGACACCAGCCAATGGAAAAGAGGGGCGGGGCTTAATGCCCTTTACAGAAATACCCTAAAATCATTAAATCTCGTCAGCGAGACTGCGCATGTGCGCAGCCTACGCCAGACAAGACCTAAAGAAACACACAAACATGAATCGTGCATTACTGCAGAAAGCCATTACCACTGAAAGTCCTCGAAGTTAGGGTAATGAAATGTACATTCATACAGTATCCGAGCAATAAGACATTTGAAGAAGGCAGCTAAACATGTATAAATCACAGGGCCCTCAAAAAAAGCATATTTATCTTACGTGCAGCTTTCGACCTAGTCCCTCGCTCCCTGTTATGGAAAGTCTTAGCTGAGATGGGTATGCCACTTGAAATTCTATCGCTAGTGATGAGATTGCACGAGTCAAACTCTGCAAGGATCCAGTGGGGGAGACATGGGCAAATATCTGATTAGTTCCCGGTAGAACGGGGGGTACGCCAAGGCTGTGCCATGGCCCCGATGCTCTTCTCCCTTTATATTAACGGAGTAGTGGAGCGTATGTTGTCTGCTTCTGTAGATGCTCCAACATTGGATGGAGCGAAAACGCCAATCCTATTATTTGCAGACGACACGCTCATTCTATCCAAAACTCCCAGCGGCCTGCAGCGCGCCCTGAATATCTTCGAGGGCTTTTGTATTGATCGAGGCCTAGAAGTAAATGTAGCCAAAACAAAGCTCATGACATTCAATCCCCACTCCAGCTTTAGAGAGAACTTCTTCATGGATGGCCAAAAGGTAGAAATGGTTTCGGATTTTGTTTATCTGGGCATCCACATAGCCAAGGGCGCAAAGTGGGGAAAACACACAGAAGTGGCGGCTCTTAAATTTCGCCAAAACACTGGTGTTATAAGTGCTGAACACAAAAGGTCTTTGACCAAACCTATTGCGCCAGCACTTCAAGTATATGAGGCCAAAGCCATTAGCTCGGCGCTCTATGGCTCAGAGCTTTGGGGCAATGGCAATCTAGCACCATTAACGCTGGCCGAGAACAAATTTCTTCGAAACCTCATCGGCCTTCCCAAAAGTACACCCATGAGGCCTCTGCGTTGTGAGTTAGGCAGGAAAGCCATTTCAGATATGGCTAGACTAAGACCCATTTTATACTGGCGGCGCATTTGGGTCACTCCTGAACTCGCTCACTACGCAAGGGGCTTCCTGGATTTAATTACTTGTGATAAGTTCCACAAAATAGGTTGGTTGGGGGATTTGCGCAGAATGCTGGGGATTCTAGGCATGAATGAGCTATGGGAGAATCCAGAGGAGGCCTTGTTCCCGACCAAAGCAGTTATAAAAACAAAGTATTGGGAAATGGTAGAACATCGGGATTGGAATGAAGCCGATTCTTCTACCATGGAGGGACTATTTCTTGAAGTAAAAGCTTCTCCTTTCCTTGAGCCCTATTGGGATACTATAACCAAACCCCTGGATAGGAAGCTATATTTCCAACTTAGAGTGGGGTCTCTCCCAATTAGATCACTAACTGGAAGATGGGCAGAGGGTAGTTCCCAAGCCTGCCCAGTCTGTAAAACAAGTACCGAGACCACTGCCCACTTACTCTTTGTGTGTGGGGCTTATTCAGTCCCCCGACGTGTCTGGCTGAGGGCTATGTGCAAACAGCTAGGCACGAGAGAGAGCGGCATCGCTCTTAGGATCATTCGCACTAGTCCTTCAACATTCATTGCTGTGGCAGTTGCTGAATTTCTGGGTTGGGCTTGGGCCATTAGAAGGAAATCTCTTGCCTAATAGTAGGCTAGGTGAAATGAACATTAGCCCATTGCCCGTTCCACCAGTCAATGAGAACCTAGTCTCTTTGTGTTTATACTGGCTAAATAACTGCATTTGACATGATTTTTAGTTTTCATTGATGAATTTTAATATTATTGATGCCATGATGTTTTATCATTTTAAAGATTTTATAAGAGATTGTAAATATGTTGTAAATGTTTCATGCTTTTATGAGTTTTTTATCTCGAATAAAGCAAATAAATCGCAATCGCATATTTATACAAACACAATGGATCATATTCAAACAAATAAATGTGGTTGTAAACCCAAGTTTACAACCAATTAACCTGACTTCCGCCTGTCAGGATTTCACAAAAGGATTTCTGGCAGTCGCAAGCCCTTTTACAGGTGTAGAGATCTCGGCCATGAATGTTGAGTTCGCCTCACCCACAAATCAGTCAACGGGGGATGTATGGCGCTCTTGGGCATTTCAGGGCATGGTTACCCTTGTTGTGAGTATCGACAAACTTCTCACAATTCCATGTACAGCCTGTAAAGGGGCATATTTTTACTCCAGTCAAAGGCGGGCGTAAATCCTGTTCTAGGGTGGGAAGGGAAATGTCTCACCTCCAAATTCGGTGTGGGTGTAAACGAATCTGCACCTGGAGAAGAAATATTCCCAGAGGAGATACTATGAATGCATTTACATAGGCAATTCCATTCCCCTCGTGCGGAGCTCTCCGCCACGGAATTTGTGAATTTAAAAAAACAGGCATATCTACGCTTGAAGGAGGATGTATATCTCTCTGTGTAGGTTTACTACTACCGCTGTGTACTGGGCTCAATATTGCATGCACATCCGCGTTACTTGACAAACATAGAAAGGGTACATATTCAGACATGACAGAACTGTACCGTGCGTTATCTACTAGTTTTCAAGGGTGTCAAAAGACGCAATGGGTATTGATTTCAACACTTTAAAAATATATTGCAAGTGCACTGAAGTAAATCCGTACCCTTTAATGAAGAAATACCCTGCTACATAAAAACGATTTTGAATTCTGAATGTCCATTATTACCTGTCAAGAATTCCTGTCATACAAGGGAAACACGCCCTTATGTAAACAGGAGAGCTGTTACATAACTCAAGGGAAACACGCCCTTATGTAAACAGGAGAGCTGTTACATAACTCAAGGGAAACACGCCCTTATGTAAACAGGAGAGCTGTTACATAACTCAAGGGAAACACGCCCTTATGTAAACAGGAGAGCTGTTACATAACTCAAGGAAACACGCCCTTATGTAAACAGGAGAGCTGTTACATAACTCAAGGAAAACACGCCCTATAAAGGGAGGAACCGGGAGGTACAACGCTGTCGGATATTGTGTTCACACCGACGTACCTGCTTCGTGAAGAGCAGTGTTCCGGAGTGGTGCTCCAGTAAGGCAAGAACGGAGGTAGGTCGAGTCGTTACTCCCTGGGCCGTGTCTTGCCCCATCGTCACCTGTGAAGGACCCGGAAGCTCTACCGGTCAACCATTGAGCTTCGCTTTTTGACTCGGCTGAGTCCAAGCGCAGTGGCGCTTTTGCTGGTTGGAGTCGTAACTCCCAGCCCGACCAGAGACACAGGGACTGCCAGCTGTAACGCACACCAGGAGGTGTTTGCCGCGTTACAGACTCGGAAGTCCACAGGATCGATCGAGCGGCTGCTCTCGGTTCAGTCTTCTTGCTTGTGATTGGGGTATCGGTGACGCATCACCAGGAGGTGACTCCGCGTCCCGGTGCAGTCTGAGGAAGAGGTTGAGCGGCTGCTCCCTTCAGGTAGAGACCCCGGCTGGGTGTTTCCCTGACTCCTCGATTCTCCCCAACACTCTTCGTGCCCCTCACAGCCTACCGATTGGCATTGTCGGCCATTTCATTTCTGCCCTCTGTTGGCATACGCCGGGACCGGCGTATATGCAGAGGACGGTTAGGACCATCCGTGCTGTGGGCTGGTAACGTACTTAGCCTGGAGGATTCCAGTGACTATAACTTTTGTTTGTTCTTTGTATTTTATTTGCCTTCATTAAAAGAACTAACCCTTCACAAGTGGTTGCGTCCTCATTGTCGTGTCTGTTAAACGATCCTGAGACGTTCAGGGCGTTACATTACCCCACAACACAACTGTACATTATTCTTGTCTAGTGCTGTGATTTTTTTTATTTGTTTACTAAAAGCACCTTAACTGATGCGCTTTGCTATTTTAAAGAAGTTTCTTTAGGTGTTTTTGTCTATAGCTTTTGGAGCCTTACCTTTCATGAAACCTTTCCTTTTTACGTTTAACAACTTTATAATGTTTAGCCCAGGACCGCTTGTGCTCATTTTCAAGCTCTGTAAATACAAGTGTTCTGACATGAATTGTGTACCAGCCTTTCATCCTTCTGAGAGCGATAACATGGATGAGATAACCCTGCTGCAGTCTCACATAGATGTCTGCAGGGGGCTCAGTCCTGGCCTCTGTGCCCACCTACATAAAGCTGCGAGCACTACATGACCTATCATTATGTATAGCCGTCTCTTTTACCAGATTTCAGAATGCAATCTTTTTTAGTTCAGTTGTAGGTGGAATAGCGCCGCTCTTTATGTTGGGTCTTACAGGTCAAAGAAAGTAAAAGCACCATTCAAATGCATGTTCAAGTTCCTCCGCCTAAGAGTACATAATTATCCATGGGAAGGCAGCATCTTTCTGTCAGGTCCCTGTCGACGTTTTAATTACCACTTAAAGGTAGCTCATTGTGTCTTTTGGTTTTGTGGGTGGTTGCTTGGTACCCCTATTGTTTGTCAATGAGGAAAGATGTGATAAGAGCAGAGTCGGCCCTGCTGTGACTTCACACCTCCACCCCACTGACATTATACACTGCACTTCACCGCTCGTTACCCTGGAGCTGAAAAGCTTAGGTTTACAGGCGCGAGCAAAGGTGCTCACAGAATACGAAACAGAGGGCAACGGAGTCCGCAAACCTCACTGCCGACAAGAGCAATAGTTTCGGATGTGACTGACTGGCCTCAAGGCCATCAGCTCCAGCCCAACCTAACGCATTTTTTTGTTGCAGATTTATATAGCACAAACTCGACCCGAAGGTATTGGAGCGCTTTACAGGAGCATCAGTCACGTTACACAAGGACATATTCATTGTTGGTAGTCATGGGCAGATTAAGGGATTTGCCCAGAATCACAGGATGTCGAGCTGAGCCTTGAACCTGGTTCACCACATCCAAAGTCGGCAGCTCTGGAACAACACAATTGAATTTGCCTAGGCTTTGTGGCGGAGCCAACATTCGCTGCATATTTTTACGTTATGGCAATTAAGACAAAAACATACAAATTTCAAAGCAGAACAGCTGCGGAAAAATAAAAACAAACGACTATTAACTACAGCTTCCCAAAGAAACCCATCCTCGCTCGCTTGCCCCGTCGAGCTATTCTTGTAGTCAAAAGGTATGTGGACAATAAGTCACCGAGCAGGTATTCACCACTACCGAACTGGTTACCAGACTTCCGTGGGCAAGGCCACTGTCAGGAAACACACGCGAAAGGCTGGAATGCCCACTTCACCAACAAGATAAACAAGCATTGGCAATCAATCAATATGCTAAGCTCATTCGAAAAGGCAGATCTTGAGTCTTGTCCTGAATTCCGTCAGAGAGGGGGATGTCCAGAGGTGGAGGGGACGGTGATTCCAGGACGTGGCGGTGAGGTAGAAGAAGAAAAGGCCTCACTGAGGCTTCGGCGGACGTGCAGTGTCTGTGCGAGGGAGGCGGAGCCAAGGTCTCTGGACGGTTGGTGGAAGTTCAGGTGGTGGTTGATGAATGCCGGCTCTTATTCGCGCAAGGGCTTTTTAGTCATGTCTTGCCACTGAATTTTGTATCACCTGGAGTTTCTTCATATGTTGGGTGCGGATCACTGACAGAATATCGACCTACAACAATATCGCAGCAAGAATATCGAAGTCAAGAATATTGACATTATGGTAAGTACAAAAATATCCCCCAAAAATATTGTTGTTAAAAATATCGGGTTTTTTTAGTTAAAAAAAAAAGTAAGATAAAGTAAATAATACTTATAATTAAAATAAACATAGTTAAAAATATTTTAAAATGTTTAAAAATTATAAATATATATATATAATTTATAAATACATTCAATATATACATATAATATATACACTTACTTATTAATATGTTTTAATAATTATTTTAATAACATAAATCATTAAAAACTATATAAATTATAAATACATCTATACATATAAACCAATAATATAAATAACAATTAAATAAATATATGTAACAAATGAAAAAAAAAATATTTTTAATCTTTTTAAAATTAATTATATACTACATTAGCTAAACTAATACAAAAATATTAGATAGTGCAGGGAATAAAATTACTATTCCAACTCCAAACAGTGCAACAGTAGGGTAAATGTTGAATAACATAGGGGTTAAAATTACTATTCCCACTCCAATGAGTGCAACAGTAGGGAAGGTGTGGGTTAGCGTAGGGGCAAAAATTACTATTCCCACTTCAGAGAGTGCAACAGTAGGGAAAGTGTGGGATAGCGTAGGGGCAAAAATTACTATTCCCACTCCAGCGAGTGCAACAGTAGGGAAAGCGATGGATAGCGTAGGGGTAAAAATTACTATTCCCACTCCAGAGAGTGCAACAGTAGGGAAAGTGTTGGATAGCATAGGGGTAAAAATTACTATTCCCACTCCAATGAGTGCAACAGTAGGGAAAGTGTGGGATAGCGTAGAGGTAAAAATTACTATTCCCACTCCAGAGAGTGCAACAGTAGGGAAAGTGTTGGATAAAGTAGGGATAAAAATTACTATTCCCAATCCAGTGAGTGCAACAGTAGGGAAAGTGTAGGACAGAGTAGGGGTTAAAAATAAAATACTTATAATTAAAATAACTTCTTTAAATAAATAATGATTTAATTATTAAAAAACAATAAATTAATTATCAATACCAATAAAAAAGTAATAAAAAATAATTACCAATTAATAAACAATAAATTAATGATAAATACCAATAAATAATAATTAATACAAATTAATTACCAAATAAAAATTAATTAACAACAAATTAATTTTCTTTTTTTTTTTTCACCTGTGGTCAGAGAACATGGCGACTGCGTGTTGAAAGCCGCCTGCATCCGGAGCTCCCGTTCCCGCCACTTGTTTTTTTTTCCAAAACCCTTTCAAGTCCTTCATGCCCTATCTTACCGCGTCTTTTTGTGGATATCTCTTCTGGCCACATCGTTGCTGCTGCCGAGGACACTTGGTCGGGGATGTGTGTCGGAGAAGCGGCTCCGAGGTTTACCGTTTTGCCCCTCTGGTCCGAGGCCGCCCTGGAGCTCCGGAGGGGTCGCAGAGCGGTTGCTCGCAGGCTCCTCCGGGTTAGCAGTGGCAGAGACCGCATCAGCGGCTTTCACTTCCCGGGGGGCGAGCAGAGAGGACAGCAGGAGCTGCCTCATAAAGATACAGCAATTTCTGAGCCGGTACCTGAGGCTGTTACATGTGGCAGATGGGTCATTGTGAAAGTTATTATCTTGGAGTTCCAGTTTACCTTGGTTGGTTATTATGGACCCAATCAAGACAATCCCTCTTTCCTCAAAACCATATTTTCTCACCTGTTAGATTTTCCAGCCCCGGTAGTTTTAGCTGGAGATTTCAACATCGTACTTAATCCTATATTAGACAAATCTCCAAACAACAGAGCTGCTGCTGTATCTAAATCTCGGGTTTACCTAAAAGACATGATGGTGCAAACTGGTCTCTCTGATATTTGGAGAGAAAGATCTGGTCAGCAGCTGGGTGTTTCCTATTGTAACAACAAATACCGCCGCAAATCAAGAATCGACTATATCTTGATTAGTCAAGCTCTAAGGGGTGGAGTAAAGCACATTACCTATTTGGCATCTCATCTTTCAGACCATTCCGGTATTTTAATAAATTTCGAGTGGCCACAGTCTCACCAGGTTAGAACATGGTCTTTTGACCGATCCTTACTCTTGGAGGAGGAAGAGATATCTTTCTCATCACAGGAAACCGAATTCTTTTTAAAAGCAAATTTAGATTCAGCTACAATATCGGCCTTCTGGTATTCCTTAATGGCATTTTTGAGGGGTCAAATTACAAGCAGGATGAGCTTTAGAAATAAAAAGTATAAAGGGGAGATTGTGTCAATTGAGGTTAAATTGAAGGGAGTAGAGGTTGACCTTAATAGCCAGGCTGCACCCGAAATACAGCAAGAATACTTGATTAAATTTAATAAATTGAAAGAACAGCTGTAGAGTATTCTGCATTCTAGGCTTATTCGAAGATAGGAGGCAAGTTAGTTGCCCACTTTGAATATGGTGAAGGGGCAGGCAAGCTCCATGCTTGGAAAGCCAAATCAGATCGGTTACGAAATCAGATTAAAGAAATTGTTATCGAAGGCGAAGTTGTCACTCTCTCTTCGGATGAAGACATTGGAGATGCCTTCTTTAACTTCTTTCAAGATCTTTACCAAGATGATAACGTGGTAGATAGATCTAAAGCCAAGAATTGGCCGGATAAAATTTCACTCCCCTCCCTGAAACCTGAACAGCAGGATTATTTAGATCAGGACTTTACGCAAGAAGAGGTTAGGAAGGCTATATTTCTTTGTAAGAGAGGGAATGCTGTAGGGCCTGATGGGCTTCCAGCCGAGCTCTACAAGTTAATAAGCGATACGATCGTTCCTACCTTGACGAGGCTCTTCAATGAGATACTACAAAACTCCTAATATCTTGGAATGATGCCACAGTCATTTTGATCTTGAAACCTGGAAAACACCCATCGAGCTGTGGTTCTTATAGGCCCATTTCGCTCTTGAAAGCGGATTATAAAATCTTCACTTCAATCTTGGCAGCCAGGTTAGGGCTTGTGGCTGGTAATATTCTTCATTCCAATCAGAAGAGCTTTGTCAAGGGAAGGCTATTAGCGGACCTTATCTACGATCTTATAGGGGCGATTGACCTGGCTTCCACGTACTCACTTCCCTTAGCTTTTATGACTTTAGACGCCACCAAGGCCTTCGACAGGGTTTTTTTCTTCTTTTTTTTTGCATAGTTTTATATAGCGCGAACTTGATCCGAATCCAATCAGGTATCAGAGCGCTTTACATAGCACCAGTTACATTACATTAGGACACACATTCATTCTTTCTTAGGCATGGGGAGATTAAGTGATTTGCCCAGAATCACAGGATGTTCAGCGTCATTACCGAGACTCAAACCTAGTTCCCCAGGTCTGAGGTCGAGCGCCCTAGCCGTTAGGCCAACTCCTCTCCCTCTCCCAGGGTTAATTGAATCTACTTGTCGCAGGTCTTGGGAAAGTTTAACTTAGGAAAAAAGTTTTGCCAAACTGTCCAACTGATACAAGGAGCCAACAGTTAGACTTCTGGTTAACAGTAATATCACCAAATCCTTTAAGATATCCAGGGGGACCAGGCAGGGCTGCCCACTCTCCCCTCTCCTTTTTGACTTGTATATTGAGCCGCTTGCCCAACGGCTCAGGGAAGATCTTAGTATTCAGACTTTCAAATTTGGGGATTGGGAGAGGAAGGTGGCCCTGTACCCGGATGATATTTTAGTTTTTTCTGCCGACCTGTTGCCAGCTTTTTCAGCAGTGATTGATTTGGCACAAGACTTCGGGTTGGTCTCGGGTTATGAGAACAATACTGCAAAGACTGAAATTATGGCCTGGAATCTTGAGAGGACCCAGCACCAGATTAGTTCCAATGTGAGATATTTGAGGACTAGAATCGTCCAAGATATAACAAAGATAGCTGAGGTAAATCTAACTTTGGTGGCTAAAGAGTGTCAGAAGCTGATGAAGTCCTGGGCCCATCTCCCTTTAACCATTCTTGGGAGGGTGAATTTGGTTAAGATGACGATATTACCTAATGTAACCTTTCTCTTCAATTGTATCCCTCTTCATTTTGAAAAATCAGCTATAGATAAGCTACGGCGGGACATAAATTCCTTTGTTTGGGCTTATAGGGCAACAAGAATAGCCTGGAAAAAGTTGAGGCATAGGAGAAAGAAAGGTGGCCTTGCTCTGCCAGATTTGCAGCTTTATGCTTGGGCTTTTCAGCATTCACACTCACGTATGCTCTTGAAAATGCCAGTAAGTATGGGAGTAGGTGAGATGTTCCTGGCCATGCTTAGAGGAGCTAACTTACCTGAGGAGGGCTATCTGTTTAAATTTGGGGACCCACATTTTTAAAAAAAAGGTTAAGCTGAAGATTCTTTAGGGTCTTGCCAAAACATGGGCAAACTTAAAAGCATGGTTGGACTCAACTATTTTTCTAGCTTGGCCCCGCTTTGGGATTCTCCCGGCGCTCCGGAGTGTCTGAGAGACAGATTGGCACTACCTCTTAGAGAAGCTGGGCTGATGGTCTGGGGAGACCTGGCCTTTGAAGGCACTCTTATGTCTTGGGAACAACTCAGAGATAGAGTTGGAGAAGGCCTTTCAAGGTCTAAATATTTTCAGTTGAGGAGTTGGGCCCAATCACAGCAAATCCTTGGAAAATCTATAGGAAGTGGCAACATCCTAGAACATCAGCTTGTGGCTAAGCCACCTGGGAGAAAGTAGGTTACTTTTTGGTACCAAGCGAGCCATAGTGTAGCTAGAAGTTCTGGAATATTGAGGAGAGCAGTTGGACAAAGGGGCTGAAAGATGGTGGATGGGCAGCGGGAGTGGTCATCCTTGGGTCTGTCTCTGCTTGCATATGGGCATTTAGAGTGGTGCAGAAAATTAAGGTGTTCTGGTCGGCCAACAAAATAGAATTTCATTTCTGTGCAATCTGGCAACAATGATCCTGCGCTAGGACACTATGAGATCTCCATCTCTTTCATCACAAAAGACCATAAACTGTTTGGTGTAATCAAGGAGCCGTCAGGGGCTCATAAATGTGAGAGTTTGCTTTATTTGTAAAGAATACATATTCAGCTTCTTTAGAGCATTGCAAGGGTTCAGAGTTGTTCTTTTTAACCCAATTCTTCAAAAGGTTTTTTCACTGTGGAATATCAAAGGATCTAATGTCTACAATGCCCAGCCATTCCCAAGAAAGTTTGTACCTGGTGACTTCAATTCACTCTTTCCTGTAGAGATCTCATGACCTAGATATCATACATGAAAAAGGCAAAATTGTATTTTCCTTTGAAGCATTGTGCCTTTTAGTAGCATTGTACCCTTTATACGCCAATTTGGGGAGGAGATCATGCATTGGTCTAAGGTAACAGAGGTAATAGGAGATCATGAACTTATTGAACCAAAGTGAAGTTTACGGGAAAGACCAAGGTATCCAAATCTTTCTTTAATGCTTGGGAACAGATTAAAGAAGACTCTGTCAAGCCTTGACAAAGCCTCTTCAGTGCAAGTTGGGATCCACAGGATGAGAAAACAAAAAGAAACTAACTATCTTCATGAATAGATGTGGAGGAAAAGCAGTACACATATCCACCATGGAACCATTGAGCATTTGCAGGAATATAGGAAAGGAGGATCGCGGTTTTGGAGACCAAAGGAAGGCTAGGGATAACCATATTATTGGTAGCTCTCACATCCTGGACTAATGCTGTACACACTGGTGTTTCCGGGCTTTTCAATAGGGGGAATAGGAGTCTTGCATCTGCTAACAATCGGTACCAAAAGCCCTTTTTGAGAAGGTCTGCTATGACTTGTCGAATTCAGGCTTCAGAGGATATTGTGGAATATTGGGTAACTTCTTCATGAGGTTTATTTTTATTCTTACAGGAACAATAGAAAGGATGCAACCTACGTCCTTAGCACAAGGGGAGCATAAAGTTAGAGGCACTTGTGCAAGTAAATGAGGCAGATCTTCAGACACCTTAAAACTATCAGCAAAAGATTGACAATTATTATTACACAGCAGAGAAAGGACCTCATCTTCCCTGCTCTGTGGTACATTTAGGTAAATGCCATCAACAGTGCAATTCAATTTACATAGAATGTCTGATGTATACTTCTTTTTTTAAGTTTAAAATGCTTTATTAAATTGAAAAACAAGGTATAAGGAACAAAATATCATACAACAGCAGAGGTTCAAGGATAACATAATCAGAAAACAATTATGAGTAACAAGAAGGACAAAATTACAATGATAGAAGTGTAAAAATGATAACAAAATGTACTATAAAAGCTAATACCTAGACAAATGCAATGTTAAGGTTTTATAAAAAAGGAAAGGAAAGGAAGAAAAAGAGGAAAGAAGAAAAGAGAGAAATAAAGATGAAGAAAAGGCAGCTAAATAATGATATAAGGAAAGAAAATTACAGTATGGATGAAATAGAACATAATCTTATTAAAACAGTTCCTAACAGTATAAGTAAAGAGAAAATCAAATATGTGACCTGGAAAGATAAGTAGTAAGTGGTGACCAAGGTATGTCCTTTTTAATCAGTAGGGATGTAGAAGTAGCAAATGCACGATACAGTCTGTGGTGATGACACCAGGCTTGATATGACATTTTGGAAGTGTCCTTTCAATTGGTGGTAATAATCTGAAAAGTAATGGCTATAAATAAATCAATTAACTTACAAACATTTCCCTGAGCGCCCCAAGACCGGCCCAAAAAAAGATGAACAACTTCAAAAGGAACATTAGTAAATAAAATCTCATTCAACATCCTCCAAATGAGAGACCAAAAAGTCTTAACCCTAGGGCATAGAAAAATATATGAAAAAAATCACTGGTAGTGTGAGGGACGGACCAACATTTTGGACTATCCAATAATTTGAACTTATGTAGTTCTGTGGGAGTGAGGAAAAGCCTATTGTAAAAATAATAAAGGGTCTGCGTAGTACTAGCAGAGTGTGAGAAAGTATGAATCTATGTCCAAATAGAATTCCAAGTGGAAAGTGAAAATTCTTGTGCAAGATTTTCTTCCCATAATAGTTCAACACTGGATTTGGACCTAGGAACGGGTGAATGGGACAACATCCTGGAAATGTGTGAAGCCTTAAATTGATTGGAGAAGTCCATGGATGTAGAGGATGGCTGAGAATTTTTGATAGAAGGAAGAGTGTTGGGATTGGATATAAGCAAGGACTGATAGGAGGGCAGAATAATGAGAAGAATGGGAAGGAGATAAGTTATATTTATGTTGAACCTCCGCGAAAGTCATGAAGGACCCATTGCACAAGAGGTGTTCAAAAATAAAAATACCTTTATCGATCCATTCTTTCCAGAACCAGGCTCGATTATTAATCTTTAAATATTTGTTGTACCAAATAGGAGTAAGTAAAAAAGTATCAGAATGGGTAGGATGAACCTTAAGCAGGGAATTCACTACAGAAATAGAGTGTGTGAGTATAGGCGATATGAAACATCTGGGAGGTTGAGATAAACGAGTAAACACAGGAAATGGAAAAGGGGCATATTGAGATTGTTCCAATGAACTCCAAGCCGTGAGAGGTGTATGTGAAGAGTCAGAGAGAAAAATCCATACCTGTTTGAGGGTAAATGCAGAATGATAACACCCGATACTAGGAAAATTAACCCCTCCTAAATCTTTAGGTTGTTGAAGTCGAGCAAGGGAGATCCTAGGTTTACGATTATTCCAAAGGAATTTGGTCAGGGAACGGTTAATGAGGTTAAAAAAGGAGAGTGGGAGAGTGACTGGGAGCATAAACTCCTTCTGTCAAATCTGTTTTATTAAGTTTTTAGATCATAGTACATAAGCATATCATACGGCATCACATTACATAGACATCAAGTCAGAAATTTAGACATACTGGTGAATCATGCCAACTGTCGGGGGGATGGGAGGGAGCAGTCAGGTGCCTGCTAGCGCGCCCACCACCGCCCTCCCGAGGCCCAGTCTCTTCATCCTTAGGAGTTCAGATGTCATCTCGTTAGAGGGGGCCAGCCCCACCACCCACCAGCCATGGAGCCGTTCAGGAAAACTAGACTCGCCAGTGCAACTGAGGCGGCAATATAATCAAAAAGGTGACATGCAACATAAAGGAAAGAACCCATAACAAAGGCAGCGCGTGTATGAACGTGTTTGGTGTGCTCCCACCCCCCAGTCCGCCCCGACCCCCCCCCCCCTTTCTATCAGCCCCAGGGGCACCCCTCCAAGCTCTAATAGGCGCAGGTGTCCCCAATCGCTCCCTACCACCTCACCAGTGGACCTGCGACATTGGGGGGGGCCGCACTGGTTCGCCAGCGAGGCTGCCTACACTACGCCGCCGCTTGCGCCATTGCCGTCCTGCCCGGCCCCATCCCTGCTGCCTGTGGCGCCCTCCCCCATCGAGCGCCGGAACTCGGCAAGCAACTGTTCCCAGCGGTCCGCCATGGGCTCCCTCCGCAGCCCCAGTGTGTCCTCCCTGCGGATGGCCGTCCCCTCCGCTGTGGCCCACGCCTGAAACGATGAACTCCAGGCCCTCGCGTGCGGCGGGTCAGGCGCCTTCCATCTCCTGGTGATGAGGCGCTTCGCCACTACGAGCCCCAGGTCTAGAAATCTGAACACTACCTTGTCTTTGGGCGATCTGGTGAATTGGTGTAGGATATGTTCGGGCCAGTCAAAGGGAACGCTGCGCCCCACACTCCCTTGCAGCTGCTCACTAACCGCCCTCCAATAGGCGTGCAGCGCAGGGCAGCCCCACAGCATGTGTAGCAACCCCGCCCCCAGCTCGCGGCACCTGGGGCAAAACGCATCCACGCGGTGAAAATACCTGTTAATCAGCTCTGGTGTGAGGTAGGCCCTGTGGACGATGAACAACTGAATTTGGCGAAACCGCAGATTGCGGGGGATACGCACTGGGCTCCTGAGCACCCTCTCCCACTCCCTGTCTGTCAGCGGCCGTCCCAGGTCCAGCTCCCACTTGCCACGATGTGGGCCCAGATCAACCGCCGTGTGCTCTCGCAACGAGGCGGCAAACCAGCGGACCAAGTGCCCGCCCCGTCCCATGACATGCAGATATTGCATGGTCAGATGTTGAGCGGGCTCTGTGGCCATGTTCCCCCATTTGGCGGTCAGGCTCGCCAGTAGTGAGCGGTGCAATAAGAATCCACCAGGTGGGAGCCCGTCCTCCGACACCAAGGTCTCGTACGGGATCAGCACACCATCCCTGTATAGGTCTCCCAGCGTGTGCACGTCCGCCGCCCACCAGTCCGTCAGCACGGGGGCCGCGAGCACCCCCCCACCTCCAGGTGAACCCTCTAAGGGTATCGCCGGCGCATATGGCACCACCGCGCGTGTGAGGTACAAGGCCCTCTTAAAGCACCTGTGCGCCACTGCCAGGAGGAGTGGCATCGGCCCCGCCGCCGCTGCCAGGGGGTGGAAAAGCCCGGTCACGCGCTCTAATGAGTAGGGGGCAGCCCCCGTGGCTGTGTCGTCCCTGCCCCTGTCGGCTAACCAGCGGGCAATCCATTGCAGCTGTGCCGCCAGGTAGTAATGTTCAAAGCAGGGCGCCGCCAGCCCACCCCTATCCGTCGGGAGGAAAAGCTTTGCGAGCGCCAACCTGTGCCTGGCGTCACCCCAGACAAAGTCCCGCAGCATCCGGTTGAGCCTGCCAAAGAAGGCGGGCGGAACGTACAGTGGCAGGTTGACAAAGTAATAGAGTAGACGGGGGAGCATGACCATTTTGGCGAGCGCCACCCTGCCCGTGGTGGTTAGCGGAAGCGTATTCCAGAAGGCCACCTGCGACCCAAGCGCCGCGACCGCCCTCCCCAGATTGCCATCAAACAAGTCGACTGGGCATCGATAAATGTGTATCCCCAGGTAACGGAAGGTGCCGCCTCTCCACTGTACCGGCGTGCCATTCAGGCTGTAACCCGGGTCCGCAGTCTCCTCGCTAAAAGCATATAGACAAGACTTACCCGCGTTAACGCGAAGCCCCGAAATAGTGGCAAATGACCGCAGTAGCGGGGCCAGGCGCTCCGGCATACTACCTACGTCTCTGACGTACACCAGCAGATCGTCCGCGTAAAGCGAAACCTGGTGAACCGCGTCTCCCAGTGGTATCCCAACGTCCAGGGTCGTCCGCAGAGCCTCCGCTAAGGGCTCCATCGCCAAGGCGAACAGTAGTGGGGACAAGGGACATCCCTGTCTGGTGCCCCGGCCCACCGGCACCGCGGAGCATAAACTCCTTCTGGCCAGTAAACAACGGAACGGAAAACACTTCTGGTATCAGATAAATTTACAGACACTCGGAAAAAATAGACATCAAAACGCAGGGATAAATGAGGATGCATGGGTAGCTCACATAATGAGTATGTATAAAGAACCAAAGCTCATATCAACTCCAGTAAGTCAAATAGTAAAAAAGGACAGCAGGAGGAGTGCAGAACAAAAAACGCAGATTGTCCTTGAGGTCATCAATGCGAACAATAAACCCATCGCCCCGAAATGTAAAAACTCCGACAAATTAATGGAAGTAAGTCAATTAATAAAAATCGTAAAGAAACTAAATTCAGAAGATGCACCAGGTCCCAATGGAATCCCCAATGCCCTTTTCTTTAAGTAAGAAGCTTCATATTGGGCCCATTACTTCACCCCACTCTTTAATGAGCTGTTTAAGACAAATGGAATTCCTGAATCCTGGAGGGGAAGTATTATCCAGCCAATTTTTAAAGGGGGAACTCAACAAAGCCGATAAACTACAGATTAATCGCATTAATTGATGTTGAAGCAAAGTTATATGCGAGCTGCTTGTTAATCCAATTGAAAAAATGGTCAGATGATTACAACTGCATCCCAAGATCTCAAACAGGGTTTCTGGCTGGAGCAGGCACTTTAACAAACCTAACGGCATTAACCTTGTTAACCGAAAAAGCTAAATTTAGGAACACCTGCCTGTTCGCCTGTTTTGTGGACCTTAAGCAAGCTTTCGACAGCGTGCCCCATAAACGTCTGTCTATGGGATAAACTGGCCAGCTGGGGCATCCCCATAAATTTGTTAAAGGCCATCAGAGAATTATATTCGTGCACATGGAGCTGGGTAAAGTTAGGAGATGGCCGGTGGATAGCAAAGAAAATATATACCCAAAATGGTCTGAAATAGGGGGGCGTGTTAGCTCCTACTCTTTTTAATCTGTATATATCTGATTTTGAAGATGCCCTCGTGGAAATCAATAGTCATCCTAAGTCGTTAATTAATGAGGAAATTAGGTGTCTTCAGTACGCCGACGATCTAGTACTCTTAAGTCAGACTCCAATCGGCTTACAACGAGGAAAGAGTGCCTTAGCAAAATATTTGACAGCACAAGGGCTAGAATTGATTTTTATTAAAAACAAAGGTCATATGGCTAGTGGATGCCAAAAACAAAAACAAGAAATTCATATAGCATAGAGGGGAAAAAAGTCGATGCAGTCGCCTCCTACAAATATCTTGGATTCTCGGTAGAACGAAAATTGAGTTATAAATCACAGCTCATCTCAATGAGGTCAAAATCTCAAAACCTGATACATGGTTTTAACGTATTCAAAAAGAAACTAAGCTGTCCATCATACGGCAATTTATTGACAGTCATTCAGGCACAGTTAATGCAAACAGAAACCTATGGCACTGAAATAATGAAAGGATGTGACATTCCCGCCTTGAATAAAATACAAACAAAAGTCTACAAAAAAGTTTTTCAGATCCAACAAAGTGCATCGCCTGCCCAGGTGCGGCTAGAGTTTGGCTTATTAAATCAGGAATTTTGCAGCAAAGGCGCCTTCATGAAATTATGCTGGAGGTTGCGTGCTTCTGAAAACGGGACCATTGACCACCTATGCTGGAAAGAAATAGACAGACAAAAAGAAAAGAAAAAGCAAGGATCCTGGGATAGTTATTTAAACCAGGTGATAGAGGACCTCTCTGCCCAAGACATTTGGAATCTCAGTATAGGGAAAAAGGCGTTCAATAAACTAATAAACACAACAATAAAATCCTTGTCTCACGCAACGGATGAGAATACCTTACTACAAAGACAGCATGCCTGGACGGTTATCAGCTCATATGGGAAAAGGAAGCCTCAGGAATATTTATCAGCCTTTTTCTCACTTACCCTAAAACATCAATTTATGAGGCTGCGTCTTGGCATGTGGGAAACAAAAGACTTAATCCCAGCATTAAAGGATAAAAGGGAAAATCGAGACTGCAGACTATGCGGCTACAAAGACGCATCTATTCAACACATTTTTTGTGTATGCCCAAAGTTATTAAAAGAATGGAAGTCACTATTAAAAACACTACTGAATAGTTTGAATTATACGATCATGTAGAGAAGCTGTAATCACTTGGCTCAGCGGGACCTCAATCCCCCTAGTATGCAGGGGGGTGAAACTTTTAAATGTGTATTTAAAAGAAATCGGTTGAAACTCTGTGGAGAGCAAAATACATTTTCAAATACTATTGGACAAGCAGAAAAATTTCGAAGAGTTAAATGCCGTTAAAAACAAGGATGTTAGAAGGACATGAACTTCTTAAACCTTTGTTTTAAATGAAATTTTAAACATCTGTTGCACAAAAGTACCTTAAGAGTAAAATTCTACTAATGATTTTATGTGTTTATATAAGTATGTAGTAGTACTATTTTTAAATGTCATTTGGTGTAATGGTTTTTGTTTTATTAAAAGACCGATCTCCCTAAATAAAAAATCTTGAACTGGGAGCATGGAAAGATAAAAATTAATAATCGGAAGTAACATAATTTTAATCATAGCCAGTCTGCCCTACCAGGACAAGAAAAGTGGAGATCAGCTATCAGTGAGAGCAGAGAGTTTTTTAAGGATATCCGCAAGATTGATTTTGATAGTTTCTTTAATATTGTTAGTGTAGAGGACACCAAGACATTTAATATGTTTAGCGCTCCATTTAAAACCAGTGTAATGAAAAAAATGAGAAAAGCAATGTTTGTTTAGTGGCATAACCTCGGATTTGTCAAGATTGAGTTTGTAACCAGAAACAAGAGAATATTCTTTTAAAATAGAAAAGAAGGTTGGCAAAGAAGTTGTGGGATTGGAGAGATATATTAAAATGTCATCCTCATAAGCAGTAAACTTAATTTCAGTATCTTTGAAGTGGAAACCTGTGTAGTGAGGAGAGCGACGTAATTTCTCCCAAAAAGGTTCCAAAGCCAAAATGAATAAAAGGGGTGACAAGGGACAACCTTGTCTGGTTCCTCTGTGAAGTAGAAAATATTTGGATTGGCAACCATTAACCCAAATGGAAGTAGAAGGTGAAGAATAAAGCAATTTAATATATCTGATAACGGTTGGACTAAAACCATGCCATTTGAGTGCTCCAAAGATTAACTCCCAATTTACCCTATGGAATGCTTTTTCAGCATCCAACACGACTGCTGCAATTGGTAAAGCCACTTTAGAAGCCAAATGTATAATGTTACAATGTAAAAATCCTAATTGGTATATGTTGACTAAATCTGGAATGGCCGAATTGATACGAAGGGCTAATTCTTACAATCAGTATTAATTAAAGAAATGGGTCGATAAGTTTTACACAAGGAAGGGTCTTTATCCTTTTTAGGTCGTAAACATAACATAGCTTGAGTGAAAGAGCCGTAAGCAATACCCGAAGCTAAGAAATAATTTATGAGGGAGAGCAAGTGAGGGACCAAGAATTGTTTAAACTGAAGAAAGAAACTTACAATAAATCCATCCGGGCCGGGAGTTTTACCTTTAGGAAGATGGAGAATGGCATTGATAAGATCTTGTTCTGAAATAGGATCATCTAGGGACGCGAGATCCGGTTGATTATCAGAGGATTTAGGAATGGATTGGAAAAAAGAGTCGATTTGATCAGCAGAAGGGATTAATTCAGGGGTATAGAGGGAAGAGTAATAATCAGTGAAACATTCAAGAATTTTAGTGTCTGTAATGTGTCTAGAACCGCTACTGTCAGTGATACCGGCGATCTTATATTTTAGTTTTTTCATTTTAAGGTAAGTGGCTAGGGATTTACCGGCTTTATTACGAACACCATACATTTTGGCATTGAATTTAAGTAAATTGTTATATGCTCAATCCCAGGACTGCTTGTTATATTACATTTTAGTTTAAATAAGAGTGGACAAAGTGGTAGCAGAATTAGTGGTAAAATATTCATGCTCTAGGGTCTTAATTTGTTTGAGGAGTAGACTGGTGGCCGAGAGTGCCTTCTTCTTTCTCCGGGAGACATAGCCAATGATAAACCCTCTAGCGGTGCCCTTAAAAGCGTCCCAAATAAGGTGGAATTGTGTCACAGAGGAGAGATTATTATCGAAAAAGTCCTGCATGAATTGTGAGAATAGTTAAACAAAGAGAGTGTCCAACAAAAGAGCATTATTGAAACGCCATCTGCATGCAGTGGATCTGTGTGAGAGAAAATCCATATCCATGATAATAGGAGTGTGATCCGAGATAAGAATAGAACCAATTTCAATGTGCGTCATACATTGGAGAGAGGATTGGGTAAGGAAAAGATAATCAATTAGTGAATGAGATTTGTGAACTGGGGAAAAAAAAGAAAATTCCAAAACATCTGGGTGGGCAATTCTCCAAGCATCCAAAAGCCCTCTAGAAGTAATTCCTCTGTGGAAAGACTTTTGCATTTTATTGGGGATAAATTTAGATTGGGATTTATGATCTAAAAAGGGGTCCATCAACTGATTGCAATCACCCCCCAAAATCAAATCCTTAGAGTCATGAGGAGATAGAAAAGTCATTCCAAAAATCTAAATCAATACCATTGGGACCATCCATATTTCAAAAAGAAAGTGGAGTATTATTAACATTAACATTCAAAAAGAGCCATCTACCATTATTGTCTTTGACCTCCTGCTGTAAACAAACAGATAAAGATTTATGGAACAAGATTGTTACACCATTTTTGTTGTCAACTGCTGGGGAGCAAAAAACATCACCCACCCATTGTTTACGTAATGAAGATAAATCCTGTTCTTTAAGATGCGTTTCTTGTAGTAACGCTACTTGACATTTCAATTTAGCAAGATGAGACAAGACACGCTATTTTTAAATTGGATTACGAATACCTTTAACATTCCAAGAAATTATGCGTAAACCAGTCATAAAAAAGCTTACTCCATGGTAAATTGAGTAAAATAAGAAAAGTTAAGAGGAAGAGAAATAAAAAAGAAAGGGAAGGCAGAATAATGATAAGAAGTACAAACGTCGAATGAGAAAGGATATGGAAAGGAGAGGAAGAAAAACAGGCCATTCATGAAAAAAGGGAATTGAAAGTGAGAAAGAGAATAAAAGACAAGACTGAAGGAACCAAATAAATTTATCGGAGAAAGAGGAATAAAGAACCACAAAAGCAAAAGAGACAAAATACCACAAAAAAGCTGCAACGAAGAGTAGAGCGAAAAATGTTAAAGGAAAGTAAGGAAATAATAATAAGAAAAGGAATGTGGAAGTAGAACACAGTCTCCCCGGAGCGATAATCAAAGAGGAGATGACGGGAAGCCAGAAGACTTTAGTCACAATGAACAAAAAAAAGAAGAACATTTAAGTGGGTGGGAGGGGCGAGAAGTACAGAGGCCACCCCAAGAAGGACAACGAGAAGAATATAAAAAAAAATTAAAATATGTTTATTGATTTTATACAACCATAACATGAGACTCATACAATAATCTTGTCATCACAGTGGCAATTCGCTTAGATACAGTTCAGTACCACACTTACATCAATAAAGTGTAATACAGACCACATGACCACCGTTATATCTTGCCGCAACTCACGTTCTCTTACCCAAGTTCGTCGTATCATGAGGGCATAACATTTCAGCTTATAATACATACAATATAGTGTCAATTCTACGAGCCGTTTTGGGGTCCAGATGGAGCGGCATCTTGTACCGCGTTACCAGCGCTCACCTCAGCTGAATCCTTGTTTGCCATAAATGCTTTATACAAAGCCCAGAAGTTTTTTGGCCTATTACGTGATGGTAACATGTCGCTATAATTTTCAGTTTGGGTACTACAATACAGAATATCCCTTGACCACTGAGTCAGTGTAGGAGGGGGTCCACGCGACCAGCATACTGCCACACATCTCTGCTAATAATAAGCTCATATCTATTAGCCTCCTTTTTGCCTTGGGGATAGGTTTGGAATACCCAAGCAGTGTGAGCTTCGGATCCGGCGTTAACAACAGCTCCGTAACTCGGTTCAGTTCAGTAAAAATCTGTCCCCAGAAGTGAGCTATCCCTGGACATGTCCAGGCCAGATGAAAGAAGTCAGCAGACTGGGCATTGCACCTATCGCATGTAGACTCTTCTCTCAAGCCATATCTATACAGTCGCTCCAGAGTATAATAAACCCTAGTAAGAAATTTAAAATGTATTAGTCTATGTCTCCCATTCAAGGATATACGCTTTGTGCTCATGCAGCAGTATGTCCATATATCGTCTGCAATGTCGCTCTGTTAGTCTCCTTGCCAGGTAAGTCTAGCTTTAGTGTATTCATGCCTTCTGCTAAACATCGAGACGTGGTAAATTCTGGATACCATCCTAGTGGGTGGCTGTGCTTTAATGAGGTTTGTCAAGGCCTGCATCTCGGGGGTTCTGCCATGTCGTCCCCAAGTAGCTCACTAAGTGCATGTCTAACTCTATGGAACTGGAATTTTGTGAGAAGCGCCAGTGAGTCCTCATTCACCACCATGTCTCCCCATTTCCTAACCGCACCATCTATGAAGAGATCACCTATATGTTGTGCACCAAGCGTTTGGAGTGCTGTCACTACCCCTTTATCCATACACGGCGCGAGCCATCGGCACCAGTCTAGTCGGGCCACTGGGGAATACAGTATGACCCCTGCTTGTAATTTCAGTAAGTACTGCCAAGCGTGCGTAACAGTATTAAGTGAATCGATTATCCCTGTACGCCTATCAGGGGGCATAAACAGCAAGGACGAAAGAGGTTTAGGAGCCGCAACTATTATTTCTATATGGATGTGTGGTATGTCAAAAGGTCCGTGTATCCAATGGTATGCCTGCGCACTCTGCGCGGCTCTATAGTATAAGTCCAAATCAGGTGCCCCTAGTCCCCCCATTGAATATGGGAGCGTAAGTATTCGCCACGTGATGCGGGCCTGCTTGCCCGCCCAGGCTAGGTGTATGATAAGGGACTGTAGAGGTTGAAAAAACACTTGTGATAATACCATAGGGATGTTCGCGAAAAGAAATAGGAAACGTGGTAGTATGGCCATTTTCATAAGGGACACTCTGCCCATCAAGGACAATGGGAGGCGCACCCATCGTGCAATGTCTTCCTCAAGCTTATTAATTGCCACACCATAATTTTCCTTGAAGACCACTTCAGAGTCTGTGTGCAATTTAACCCCCAAATATCGCACCGCATCTGTGGACCACTGCAGTGGGTATTCGGGTTCAAAAATCGTTGTGGCAGGTGTTAGGGGAAACATAATGGACTTAGTCCAATTGACATGCAAACCAGACATGGAACCAAAGAGCACAACCTCCCGCAGTACCGGAGACAGATTGGTCTCAGGATTGCGGACATACATTAATGTGTCATCTGCGTAAGTGGAGACGATCAGGTCATAGTTCGGGAAACGTATGCCTCTGTGGTTATGATATTCCCTAAGTGCACAAGCTAGAAGCTCAGCCACGAGGGCATATAAAATAGGGGACAGGGGCCAACCCTGTCTAGTACCTCTGGTTATTTGGATAGTTTTAGTAACCAAGGAGCTTTATACGTGCAGTGGGAGAATTATACAGTACCCCAAGCAATTGAATAAATACCAGACCTACTTCCATCCTAAGGAGAACCTGTCGTAAAAAGGGCCATTCGACAGAGTGGAACGCCTTTTCCATATCTAGAAAGACTGCTAAGGCAGGTATCTCTGGCCTAGTATACGTCAGGTTTCTGCCCGGCACAAAACCTGCTTGCTCCGGGGCTACTAAGGTGGGCACAAGAGGGGTTAACCGGTTGGCCAGCAATTTTGCAAAGATTTTTGTATCCATGTTCATAAGGGATAAAAGTCGATACGATGCACAATTTTTCGGAGGTTTGCCCAGCTTGAGGATAGCAACTATAATCGCCTCTCTCATAGAAGGTGGCATCGTACCGGTAACACACATATCCTCAAAAAGCGTTGTCAAGTGGGGTAATAAGAGTTCGAGAAACGCCTTGTAGAAGGCGACTGTTAGGCCATCCCCTCCCATGCGCACTTCTCGCTTTCATATGAGATAGGGCAAGCAGTATTTCTCCCCTTTCAATGGGCCGCATCAAAAATTCCCGATGTGTCAAGCATTTGCTCCTCCGTACTTCCACTTCTCAAGGCATATAATTCCGAGTAGTATTGGGTTAATTGCTCCGCAACCTCCGCTTCCAACAATAAGGTATCCCCATTTTCAGTCCTGAGTTCTGGGAATACCGTCTTGTCTCTACGCTGCTTTAGGAGCTGCGCAAGCACCGCCCCTGGGCGTTCCCCTTCACCATAGACTCGGGCAGTGGCATACATGCCCAAGTGTTTAATCTCTGTGTCAGCCTCTGAATTATATTCTTCTAGGGTCAGTTTCAATTCTTGAGTGAGAGCTTCAACAGGTCCAGTTAGCAGGGACTTTTCCAAAGCCATTATCTTGCGTTCTAGATCAGTAAGTCGGTTGTGAATCGACTTAAGGACACCCGCATGCTTGGATATAGCTACACCCCTTGTATACACCTTGAATGTTTCCCATACAGTCTGGAAAGAGTCAACCGACCCCACGTTTTTCTCGAAGAACAGTTAAATAGCCGTGGCCATTTCTTCCTTGAAGACAGCGTCCAGCAGGGAATAGGGGGGGAATCGCCAGGTAAAGGGGGGAATACGCGCCCTAGGAGCGTCAAGTACCAATAAGAGGGGGGAATGGTCAGAATAAGTACGCGGAAGAATCTTGCATGCCTTAATATTTGTAAGCAGTTGCCTAGTAGCAAACCAGTAATCGATCCTAGTGTGAACATCATGGTACGCAGAGTAGTGTGTGTATCCCCCTTGTCCCGGATGTCGCTGGCACCAGACATCGCACATGTCTAAACTCACCAATGTGGTGCCCATAACTTTAGCTGAAGCTGATATGCATCTCTCCGGTCCCCTAGACCTGTCCAAAGTAGGGTCCCTAACAAAATTAAAATCCCCTCCCCATAAGAGACGTCCAAATGTGCGTAGGTGCACCACGTCGGACAATTTTCTGTAAAAGTCGGGATTATCAAAATTCGGACCATAAGCATTTACCAAAAGCAGATCCATCCCCTTCCCTTTACACTTAGTGATCGCAAATTTACCCAACATGTCAGTCCCTGAGGGCTCCAACTTGAACGCCTTTTTAGGGTTCACCCATGTGAGAATCCCCGTAGCATGAGTGGTAAATCCAGCTGCATGTGTGTTGCCCTGCAACCCTCTAGTGCGTAGCATAGGGCTGTCTTGCGGGAGGCGCGTTTCCCGCAATAGTGTGATATCTATGTCATGCCTGTGTAGGTAACTTAAAATCTTGCGAACTTTCCTATGGTCATTTAGGCCTCGTACGTTCCATGTGAGCGCGTTAACAGTGTCCGGGCAATCGTCCCTACGGGATCTAGTCGTATCTGTCATGGGTCTGTTCCACGCATAGCTCCCATACTGTTAGTACCATCAGTCTGATATGCGTATGGTACAATACACCGCAAAATGCCACACTAGTAAAAACAATCCATGAGAGTCTCAATACTGTCCCTCCCGCCACCCAAGTCAGGCTATTCCCAACTGGGCCCGAACGACAATTTGTTCCCCACCCAACCCCAGCAAGAAGCAAAAGAACATATGCAGATTCGCTTAAACTGATTTCAGTCTCCCATCCCTCTTCATCCCAACTTAAACAGGAACAGTGTGATTCACACGAGGGCAGATGTTGCGCACAGAAGAAAAACATAAGCAATGGCTATCCCCAGCACACGTTACCGAGAAGGATATACCCAATTAATGTCCCTGGGACCTGGGTGTATAGCGGAACATTGAGAAAGGGGTCCCAGTACACGTTCATTAAAAGCAAGAAAACAATAGGTAGGAAAATTGAGAAAGCATAAACAAAGTCAAACGATCAATTAGGTACACTGTTATTTAATCACAATGAACCTGTAAATTGTGTCTTGCATAGACATTACATCATTTATTTGAGAAGACGTAAGTGCCCCAATAAGTGAGGGGGAAGGAATGGGGAAGAGGGTCGGTGAATTTGCGTGCAAGGATTTAAGGGTATTTGGGAAGGGAGTACAGTGCAGGTCAAGTGACCCTTATCAAAAGAAAGTACAAATAGCTGGATTCCACATAGAGCCACAATCAAAACAACAAATGTCAACAATTTTTACATCACCATACTTCAAGAGCCTTCGTGAACGTATTCTGACTGAGGCGTGAGCTGGCAGATTTAGAAGGTTGTCGACGTTTCGACCCCAAAGCGTTCTAGGTATCAGTGAAAACCTTAATGGGGGTCTTCCTCAGGACAAGGGGGACGAGGGGGGAGGCGGTACCTAAGGTATGGACAAAGACGAGGAATTAATTACTGAGGACACAAGGAATTGAATTAAAAAAGACTGCGCATAAAACAAAGATTTACCGTGAAAGGGTTATCACGGCGAGTTACTCATGGTCAAGTGGGCCCGTGGGCTCCACATTTGAGAGAACGGATGCGGCAAAAGGATTCCCTAAAACAGACAAGGGAAAAGGGAAAACGGGCTCAGAAACTTTGGAGAAACATAATTTCAGGGGCAATGAAACATAAGTGGCTGTATCACATACACTTACAGGGGATGGAGTGAATCAACCGTCCCTGCGAAGGAAGTAATCACTTGAAGGCCGCCATGGTCGGTCAGCCCAGCTGCATAGATTCTAGGGATACATAAAACGAGACCCAGCGTTTGAGGATACAAACACCCTCATGATTTACGAAAAGAAGCATTAGGGAAATCAACCACCGCTCGGTTGGCATGCTGAAATACCTGATGGTGGAGAAATGCTAGTAGATCGGCTGCAAGCGTCCCAAGGATCAAAAGGCCGTACCCGTGCAGATACAGAGGGCCGGCTGGATGACACGGCCGATTATATGCAAAAAGGGACGCTGCGCACATGCACGTAGTAACACGCTGGATGCGTGCTAGTCATGGGGGTAGCAAGTGAGGAAAGACTAAGCGGCCCGAATCGGGGGTGATTCTAAATTAGTAGTTGCACCGAACCTCACCGGAGTACATACGCGCATAAATGTGCAAAAGATCATAAAAGGGGGGCAGATTGTAGTGAAGCCTGAGCAAACTCGTAGTGAAAGACTCGGAAAGGCGCCTGGTGACTATAGGATAGGGGCTGGCTCGTAGGTGTGGGAGAGCAAGACACTGGGACACAACGTATTGTTAAGGCGAGTACAGAACACGCGGGTGGCGTTGTGTGGGCCAGTGTTCGACATTCGGATAAACATTATGTGTACAGATTCGTATAATCAGACAGGATTACAGTGTTACAGCCAATAATCAGTAAGGTGCGTACCTCTCACACAGGAGGGTAAGGCGTCTGCGAAAATAGAATACGGGTCCTAACCCTTAATGACCATAAATGACCAATGTACACCTCTTCACACAGGAGGGTGAAACATTGGAGGGACACTCAGCTCGATCCTTACTGTGTGTATATGATTGCAAAATTGTGATGTTCTCACAGTTTGCAAGACGCGTACCTCTCAACACAGGAGGGGAAAGTGTCTTAAGGAGGCCTAACCTTTAATGGCCATAGATGCCCAGAAGTGCACCTCTCACACAGGAAGGTGGAACATTGGGGGGGTTTCAGCTCGATCTTTACTATGTACATGTGATTAGATTGCGATGTTCTAACCAGTTTGCAAGACGCATACGTCTCAACACAGGAGGGTAAAGTGTCTGGGGGAGACATGTTCAGATGGTGAAGGTCTAGGGACATCGTTGTGGGCAATGCAAGGCATGCGCTACCACCATTCAGACCAAGGAGTTCGAATACAAACAACACAAGATCATTCTGAATGAGCTACACTAACTGCAACACAAGTAATGTCATCTACGGGATTATGTGCCCATGCAGCCTGATTTACATCGGCCAGACCCAGCAGAAGATCAAAGTAAGGGTACTACAACATTGTAGCCGTATACGCTGTGAGGTACCCGGAGCGCCTCTAGTAGACCATTTCAGAAGAGCGGGACATGCCCCTGACAATCTACAATGGTTGGTCCTGGAAAAGGCCACTCTGGGACCCAGAGGGGGCAGCCTTGAACAAATATTGAACACTAGGGAATATAAGAGGATGTCCCTTTTTGATTCAATCAATAATGGTCTCAACGAAGTGGATAGTAGCCATGCACAATTAGCCACACTCTGTCCCTAGACTGCTACAGACCTTCACCATCGGAACATGTCTCCCCCAGACACTTTACCCTCCTGTGTTGAGAGGTACGCGTCTTGCAAACTGGTTAGAACATCGCAATCTAATCACATGTACATAGTAAAGATCGAGCTGAAACCCCCCCAATGTTCCACCCACCTGTGTGAGAGGTGCACGTCTGGGCATCTATGGCCATTAAAGGATAGGCCTCCTTAAGACACTCCTGTGTTGAGAGGTACACGTCTTGCAAACTGTAGGAATA
This sequence comes from Triturus cristatus, assembly GCF_964204655.1. Taxonomy (NCBI): domain Eukaryota; kingdom Metazoa; phylum Chordata; class Amphibia; order Caudata; family Salamandridae; genus Triturus; species Triturus cristatus. The sequence goes on along the minus strand of NC_140582.1, from coordinate 1,087,821,584 downwards.
TCGCAATTTTACAATCACATGCACACAGTAAGGATCGAGCTGAGGCTCCCTCCAATGTTTCACCCTCCTGTGTGAAGAGGTGTACATTAGTCATTTATGGTCATTAAGGGTTATCCGTAATCTATTTTCGCAGACACCTTACCCTCCTGTGTGAGAGGTACGCGCCTTACTGATTATTGGCTGTAACACTGTAATCCTGTCTGATTATATGAATCTGCACACATATGTTTCTCCGAATGTCGAACACTGGCCCATACAACGCCACCCGTGTGTTCTATACCCGCCTTAACAATAAGTTGTGTCCCAGTGCCTTGCTCTCCCACACCTACAAGCCAGCCCCTTTCCTATAGTCACCAGGCGCCTTTCCGAGTCTTTCACTATGAGTTTGCTCAGGCATCACTACAATCTGCCCCACTTTTATGATCTTTTTCACATTCATGCACATATGTACTCCAGTGATGTTCGGTGCAACTACTTTTTATTTTTTTATTTTTTTTATTTTTGAAAGACCTTTATTGAGAGAAAAAACAAATACAAATCAACAAAGAGCCCTGGGGGCTCACACATACGGTACATTACAACTTACTGAAAGCACAGAGGATACATTACAGAAGGACTGAGGTCTAGTTTTAAAAGTTTTCCTTGTAGGATAGACATAAGCAGGATATCGTAGCACAACAAGTCAATACTGGTGTTGGACAATCAGGATAGATAATCTTATAGCAGAAGAAAACACCAGAGTCGCTGCGTGGCACCCAGAAAGGAACGTCTAAACCCCAGGGAAGGAAAAAGGACAAAGAATAGAAGGCCCATAGAACAAAAAAGAAAAACAAAAAAGAAAGCAACCCCACCCCCCAAGTACCCCCCACCCTGCACCCCTGCAGCTGGCTACGGCCTGTCCCCCCCTAGCAGTGTGCCTGTCGCCCAAGAAAAGGAGTCCCGAAATATAGAAAGTAAGAAAAGGATAGAAGCCTAAGACTCTCATAAAATTGAGAAAGGTGGGGAGGAGCCCACTATTCGTCCCCCAGCTCCGCCATCTCGCACCAATAATAGCAACAGTAGTCTGACACCCAATAATAATAACATGCCCAATATGACGAGAAAACTGGGGTCACAGCAGCAGCGCGCAGGGTAAGTAAGGCAGCAACACCCAACCGAAACATCCAAAATATCAACAAGGAATCTTCAAGCCATGATTGATAAGCGTAAGCCCCCGCAATAGTCTTCTAGCACCACCGATACATGTCCCGGTCACTCAGAGAAAACTAGGTCCCCGGCTGCCCCACTCGCCAGAACGGTGCAAAACATTTATCGACGGAGGAGGGCCAACCCATGATAACAAAAATAATCGACAGGAGTGTATCCGGCCATCGCTTCCCGGACCCCTATGCAAACCATACCCAAAGTCCAGCTTCCTCGTCAGTCCAGCACAGTCCCAGGAATGTAGTGACCGGTATCAAGGCAAGAAAAAGACAAACTCAACCCTGACCCCTACGTTCCAGTGCGCCAGCAAAGTGCAGTTGCGGCGTAGCCCCGTAGAGTAGGAAGAGCATCCGATGTGACCACCTAGAGAGATGGCAACAGCCAGTAATCGCCATCCAAAGCAGGACAGTGGTATCCCCAAGAGTGCAGTACGGGCAGGCGTACAGTGATAGCCCACCGAAATTAGGCAACTCACTCCCGGGCAACATGTTCAAAGTAAGCAGAGCAATCTTGTCAGCAGCACCCGCTGGCGGTGGTAGTCCTGGCATCCGACGGCGAACTTCTAGTTTCCGTCCAAATATAGAATGCACTGTGTCCTCCATAGTTGCGACAGTCCGAGCGGCGGTGATGTTAAGTGCACTCACAGTCAGTTCCTCTACGTCTCCCCGGAGAGGCTGCACACGACTGCCGAGTCCTGGGCTCGGCGATCCGCTCCGCGCACAGCCGCCCGTCCGGTCAGCCAAGGAGAGAACGGGCACAGCGTCGTCCAACCGGCGCTCCAGGTCACGGGCGTTGGAACAAAAAGCAGCTCGCATAGCAGCCAAAGCTTCCAGGACGTCGCCGATGCTCACGGGCATAACGTGAGAGGAAGAGATGCCAGCTCCCTGTCCCCGGAATCCGCAAGCGTATGGCGACCCTCGAGCCCAGTCTTTAGCATACATGTCCAGGCGTTGTTTAGTAGGTCAGCTCCCAGAAAGACAGGGCCAAGCCACGGGGACAGGGCAGCAACCTCTAGTCCAGCGCCACGCACAGGGACAGCACAGTGACGGTCCAACCAGGCGCCGTGTATAAGCGCCGATCACTCAATACAAATGGCCCCTTCCATTACACTACGTAGCGAGAAATCAAAGAGAAACTTCCAAAAAGGGGGATACATTTGTTGCATCGGTGGTAGTAAAGCAGCGTAGCGGCGAGACTCCAAAAGAAACTGTTGCGCCACTTCTGAGGATCTCGGTGGTTTGTCGTGTCTCGCCGGCGGTTTCAGATTCTCATGTAATGGCCGCTGCTGTTGCCTTCCAGCCGGACGCTGCCGAGAACAAAGGACCGGACCCACTCAGCAGCCGTCTGCAGGAGTTCAGGGCATTTCTTCATTCCCGGTGCAGGAGGAACGACGGGGAGCCTACCATCGGATGCAGCGTCGCCTCCCAGACCCGTTACCGCACAACAGGCACGATTCCGCAATCAGGAGAAGAAGCGGTACGGGAGGGAAGCGGACGAGTCGGCGGAGCCGAGGGCTCAGGCGGCCATCTCTGTGGTGCAACTACTTTTTAAATTTAGAATCACCCCCGATTGGGGCCGCTTAGTCTTTCCTCACCTGCTACCCCCATGACTAGCACGCATACAGCGCGCCACTACGTGCAAGCGCGCAGCATCCCTTTTTGCATATAATCGGCCCTGTCATCCAGCCGGCCCTCTTCATCTGCACGGGTACTGCCTTGTGATCCTCGGGACGCTTGCAGCCGATTGACTAGCATTTCTCCGCCTTCAGGTATTTCAGCATGCCAACCGAGGGGTGGTTGATTTCGCAAATCTTCTTTTCGTAAATCATTAGGGTGTTTGTATCCTCAAATGCTGGGTCTCGTTTTATGTATCCCTAGAATCTATGCAGCTGGGCTGACCGACCATGGCGGCCTTCAAGTGATTACTTCCTTTGCAGGAACGGTTGATTCACTCCATCCCCTGTATGTGTATGTGATACAGCCACTTTTGTTTCATTGCCCTTGAAGTTATGTTTCTCCGAGGTTTCTGAGCCCGTTTTCCCTTTTCCCTTGTCTGTTTTAGGGAATCCTTTTGCCGCATCCGTTTTCTCTAATGTGGAGCCCACGCGCCCACTTGACCATGAGTAACTCGCCGTGATAACCCCATCACGGTAAACCTTTGTTTTATGCTCAGTCTTTTTTATAGTTCAATTCCTTGTGTCCTCAGTAATTAATTCCTTGTCTTTGTCCATACCTTAGGTACCCGCCCCACCCCTCGTCCCTCTTGTCCTGAGGAAGACCCCCATTAAGGTTTTCACTGATACCTAGAATGCTTTGGGGTCGAAACGTCGACAACCTTCTAAATCTGCCAGCTCACGCCTCAGTCAGAATACGTTCACGAAGGCTCTTGAAGCATGGTGATGTAAAAATTGTTGACATTTGTTGTTTTGATTGTGGCTCTATGTGAAAGACAGCTATTTGTACTTTCTTTTGATAAGGGTCACTTGACCTGCACTGTACTCCCTTCCCAAATACCCGTAAATCCTTGCACGCAAATTCACCGACCCTCTCCCCCATCCCTTCCCCCTCACTTGTTGGGGCACTTACATCTTTACGAATAAATGATGTAATGTTTATGCAAGACACAATTTACAGGTTCATTGTGATTAAATAACAGTGTACCTAATTGATCGTTTGACTTTGTGTATGCTTTCTTAATTTTCTTACCTATTGTATCCCCAGCACACAGCGCAATCCACCGCCAATATGAACTAGCCTTCGTAACCAAGACTTCCCCCGCATTTTGATACTTTGTTAAATGCAATGATACCTCCAAGGGTTCTCCCCATGCTGCACATAGTGCGCCCATTTGGCAACCATAGATCGAGATTACTGCAACTGATATCCTGTCTCTCAATAGCGTAATCTCTCATTGGTCAGACCCCCGCCCTCCACCCGAGCCCCAACTGCTCACAACACCCCGCAAACATTCACTGAAAATATCGCAATGTCCAACTCAGTCCTGTTCCTCAAGGCTACCGCCGACTGCTCCCTCCAGTACTACTTGTGTCTGGCTACTCAGAGTCTCCTTGGCCCACTCTTTCAGAGCTTTTTGCAGGGATTTAGGTTCAGTAAAAATCCGTGAAGAGCCGTTTCTGTTAACTCGAAGTTTGGCTGGATATAACATGGCGTAGTCTATATTTAGGTCTCTCATCTGGCGCTTAAATGGAGCAAATTGCTTGTACGCTTCTTGCACACATGCCGTGAAGTCTGGGTATAGGGAGATGTTGGACCCCTCATATTGCAGAGCCTTCTTGGACCTTGCTGTGGCTAATGCCAAGTCACAGTCTCTGTAATTCAGTAATCGTGCTATTATTGGGCCGAGGTGGCGCACTGGGAGGAGGGCGTGGGCCCAACGATCTATGCGCTCTCTCCACCACAAAAATGTTAGAAAACACTTCCTTGCCTAGTAGTGTGGTCAGCAGCGCCTCAACAAACTTCTCCATATTGCCCGTTGGAGTCGATTCTGGGACCTCCATGATGCGCAGATTGTTACATCACGTACACGCCTCCAAATCTTCGGCCTTGTCTTGAAGGGCTTGCAGGGCTTTTTCCATTTTTAGGTGACTCGTGTCGAGCGATGTTTGTGCCTCTTCCACCTTGGTGATCCTGCGCTCTGCCATGTCTAATCTCTCCGCATGTTTGTCTATTCTTTCGGACATCCTGTCCATACAGTAAGAGAGTGCATCTATCTTATTGCCCAGGCCTGCCAGACTGCCTTGAAGATTCTTTTCCATTGTGACCAACATGGAGCGGATATCGCCCTCCGCCATGTCGTGCGGCTGGTCCAGAGCGGTATCCTGTTCCTCCACCGCAGTGTCTCGGCTTTTGGATTTTCTATGGTCAAATGTGAGCTTGGGCTGATTTCTATCAACTCTGCCCATCATGTGTGGTGCTGCACGGGCAATGGCGGGCTCGCAAATGTTGTCACGGCCCAGCCTGTAGTTAGGAAACAATAACAGGGTAGAAGTGGCGCTCAACAGCTCCTTTATGCTTCAGCCGGTAGCTCTTTTCGATTAGTCAGCTGCCCGATCGTCACTGTAATAGGCTGGTTCAGTTTATTATCGTAATCTCAGCCAGTCTATGCAGATCGTGCTATGTCTTGCTGGGGGGACATGTAGTACAAGGAGCTGCGTGGGAAAGCTTGTTTGTCACCCCGGAGCTCACTGTAAGACAGCCAACTCACAGTAATGTAGCTGCTCTGGTCTCCCCACCGGGTTGGGTCACCTCACTTTGATTATAAGGGCCCCTACTCACGCGGTCTTCAGTGCGCTGATATCACCAGCGCAGCAACTTATTCGTCCCCAGCTATGCACTCACCTCATCACCTCAGCAGGGATCGGTGCAGGACTCTGTCAGCAGCCCGATCTCAGATCCATAGTGTGCTATGCTGGTGGCTGAAAGCAGCGTCAAGGCTCGAGCGGCAGTCCGCAGAGTCCGATCTCGGCATCAATAGCCCATTCCCTGCCGCTCGTAGCCTATCGGATGTCCGATGGGATGTGGTGTTGCGGGTGCCTGCACTGCACCGTGGCGCACCCGACGCCACTCACTTTAGGCCAGTGCTTCAGCGTGTTGTGCAGGCCGCAGCTGAGCGCTTCGCATTATCAGCGGGATGCCGATTGGCAGAAAGGTCCCGAACAGTTCCATGTGGTGCCAGCCTCTTCAGTGTCAAGTGCAGCGACAGAGTAGGGTCGTCGAGGGCATTAGAAGGAGGATATTGGGCGGATTGTGTGGCAGTTTCTTGGAGCCGGGCTTTTAAGCGGTCATCTTGCCGTCTGCAAGCTCCGCCTCCCCAACAAGAAGAATAAATATAATCACCACAAAAGTATTCCAAAAAACTATGAATATAAATGAGAACATACAAAATTTAAGGGAACTTACCGAACGATGAAGGGGATAACACAACAAATGTAGTCTTACAGAACAAAATAAATAACTAGTAGGGAAACACCACAGCACCACCCAACAAGTCACAAGGAGGGGAGCCTGTGAAGAAAAAGTAAAAAGTGTAAGCAACCAATACAAGTTGTATTGAATGTCACAGCCTCCACCCGAGAATTTAAATAAGTATACTAAGGGCAGTCTGTGTAAATGACCTTAAAGAAACATGCATGAAACAGGCAATACTAAGCACACAGTGAAGCATACTAAATAGAGCAATTAAACAGTACGAGGGCCAGTGGCAACATCCAACATAACTCAGAGGGAAAGCCTATGGATTATAAACATAAAAGAGAACAGTCACACTTTACTCAATTCCATGGCATCCTCCCTGTGAGTATGAATACATGTCCTATGAGCAGCCGGATCATCAAAGGAGTAGGTTCTGTCCTTGTGAGTCACCTTGAAGAAACATTGGTGAATCAAGCCGTAGCAAGCATTCATGGAGCGCAGTGATGGTCTAAGATCGAGAAACTCCTTGCGGCGGTTAGCGGTGAGTTTAGAGACATTCTGACTGAAAAAGATTTTATGACCAGACCAGAGCATCTGTATGTGTTGTCTTGCTGCGTTGAGAGTCACCATAAGATCAGAGTATAGGAGGAAATAAGCAATAATTCCTCTTGGTTTGTTTGAGGAGGCGGATTGATGGGGGTCAATCCTGTGGGCCCTTTGAATATTAAGATCTGTAGATTTCAGCAAACCGACGATCTGAGGGATATGAATCTTCAAGAAGGAGATCATGTCTGAACCGTCAGAACCCTCCGGAACACCATAAACACGAAGGTTGTTGCGCCTATTTCGTTTTTCCAAATCCTCAGTGGTTTTCTTCAGCTGTTCCACCTCACGGGCAAGAGTAACCACCTTGGCAGCAACATCTTGCGAATCACTAATCCTTTGCTCGACATCCAAGAGCCTCAAGTCTAGACCAGACCATTTCTCTTCAATTCGTTGAAGTGTCGCAGTGGTTTCTGACAAAAAAGGACGAATATTGCGAAGTTCATCCATAATATCCTCCAAAGTCAGCGGGATAGGTGATTTCGTCGGAGAAGATGGGTCTTTCTTGGCACGTTTATTAACATTGCCAAAGTTTTTCCGGCCAGACATAGTAGAACCGGATGCTTGCGATTACTTATTAAAAGTAGAGGAATACATGTTATGGAAATGAAGGACAACAGAATCCAAAAAGAAAAAAAGTTAACAATTTTCAGATGTGGTAAAGATCATAACAGTCAAACACAATGACTGAAACTGCACTGACCAAACCAGGAGAGCCTTTTTTAACGAGCGGAGCTCGATGCCTCGGAGCGTCTCAGGGAGCGGCCATCTTGCATCGCTGCCGCCGCACGCTTCCTGATGTATACTTCTAACTGCAGATTCCACAGCTTGGGAATATTTCCCAGGCATCAAACTTTATCCACTAACTTTCAAGATGCTCACATTAGTCCAGGTCCTGTCTGCCCTAGACCCTGGAGACTGGATGGTGGTATTGGACCTGCAGGATTCTTATTTCCATATCCCCTTAATGCAGGTCCAAAGGTGCTAACTGCTTTTTACAATGTGCCAGGAGCAATTTCAGTTTGCGGTGCTACCTTTTGGCCTCACTACTGACACTCTGTCAGGTGGCGAGAACCGGTAGTACACCGCTCGCATCCCCGCCACGCGGGGGAACTACGTTTCCCAGGACGCCCGGCAGAACACGCCCCACGTGTTCGGCGCCGAGCGCGACAGCGGTTAAAACCGCCAACAGACACCAAGCGGTGCCGATGATTCCAGCCAGTCCTGTTCGCACTCTTGTTTCGGAAACAACGTTCCAGCCTTGCGTCCTCGGCCTTACCCTCGTCCTTGTATCCAGACTCTCCGTCTCCAGCAGTGTTACCTCGCCGCCTTCCCTGAAGCAAGGAAGACCGCGGGGAGCTCCCAAGCTTCAACGTTCCAGACTCCAGGGAAACCCCATCAGCGCTCCTCTGCCCAAGGATTACCGGGTCCAGAGTGGTAGCGCGAAGGTGAAAACCTCGCCGGTGAGCCCCGACGCGGGTACGCGTCGGAACAACTTTCCACGTTCCTGTTTTCGTCCCTCATCCATTCCACGCGCTCCTCTGCCCACGGAGTTCCGGGTACAGAGTAGTAGCGTGGACTGGTGCGCTCCTCTGCCCACGGAGAACCGGGTCCAGAGTAGAAGCGCGAACTGGGGCGCTCCTCAGCCCATGGAGTTCCGGGTTTAGAGTAGCAGCGCCCGTTCCTTTTTTCAGCACTGCCCAACTGTGAGTACTGTTCTTTCCTTTAGCCTTCTGGGAGGCGATTTCCTCGTTCTTTTGGAAGTGACCCTGATCCAGGACGCGCTCTGGGGGGCATCAAGCACTGCCGTTCAAGTGCTGGCTTTTGCTCCCAGGGGGCAGCGTCCCTCTGCCCGTCCGGTACGATCCCAAGGGTTCGCCCGGGCTCTGCGGTGATACGTCAGTGCTAACCTCAACTGAGCGTCACGCAGGCCAGGCCAGAGAACCCTCAAAACCCCGGGTTGGAAGGTGACAGGTGAGGAACCACTGCAAAGTGGGAGGGGGGAGGCAACAAGTGGGTCACTACTGACGGGTGTCTGACGGTGTGCTTGTTTCGTTCCAGATCCCTTTCCCAGCTGCTCCTTCCCTTCCTTCCCTCGCCCACCTGTCTCCATAGTCCGTGTGTGTTACACGTTCTCCGGACTGGGGACGGATGGGAGGTGGACCCCATTAACTTCAGCGTCATCCTGAGGAGAGAATTCCCCGGCCATCGTGACAGAATCATCGGCCCACGAATTACCGCTCCTCCCGATCACGCTGTCATAAGGGATGACCACCTTAGAGGACGTAGTGGCGGCCCTGCCTCTTGTCCAGGGTGAACTAGCCACCTCACGTCAACAAACCGCTGCCCTACACTCCCGGATGGACCGTATCCAACGGAATCCCTTTGATGCCGGGAGTATTGGCCCAGCCTCCACGCCCCAGGTAGTGGTAGAGATGCCCGCACATGTTCCCCTGGCCCCTCCTGAACGGTTCCATGGGGATATGCAGAAAGTACAGGTCTTCATGACTCAGGTCCTCCTCAACTTCCATTGTAAACCCAAGCTGTTCGCTACTAACCAGGCTAGGGTAGCGTTCCTCATCTCGTACCTGTCAGGAGAAGCGGCCCAATGGGCGGTTCCTATCGTCAGGAGGGACGACGCCCTGCTCTATGATTGGGATACGTTCCGCGAAGAGTTCGAGAAAACCTTCGACCGAAGAGCTGATACCTTCTCCGCGGATCGCGATCTTCTCGACCTCAAACAGAGCAGTTCCGATTTTCTCGGATACCTCAACAGTTTCAGGAGGCTGGTAGCGGAAACTGACTGGCCTGAAGCAAAACAGTCAGCCATCTTTTACCGGGGGTTGACGGAAGAATTGAAGGACGTCATTGCACAAATAGATCCCCAACCACGCTCCTGTGCCGCGATGATGGAACTTGCCTCGCGGTTGGAATACCGCCTCCGAGAAAGGAAAGGAGACCACAGGAGAAAGGAAAGGCCCCCTCCGTCCTCGGATTTGTCACGAGCACCTGATCACGGGCCAGCCCGGCCCGAACCCATGGAAATAGGGGCAGTGAGAGCGTCCCTAACCTCGAGTGAGAAGGATTACCGCCGGAAGCAGGGCCTCTGTCTGTACTGCGGCAAGAAAGGCCATTACCTCAGAGAATGTCCCGTTCGTCCTAAGGTCGGGAGGCCTCGCGCAGGCCAAGCCGCGGCAGTGACGGGAGAAGTGGAGGCGGGAAACGCCCGGGCTTGAAGGACCTCGAAGGGAAGCCTTCAAGCCACCACTCCATCCCTTCGGTGGAAGCCGATGCTGAGGCAGAGCCGGACCCCTTCTTCCTCACGCTTCAAGTCGTGATAGACCATACCACACGGACCATTCGGGCCATGATTGATTCTGGGGCCACAGGATGCTTTTTGGACGAGACCGAAGCCCAGAAGCTGGGGGTCACTCTTCTCCCCAAACACACGCCTGAACTCGTCTATGCTGTAGATGGGAAAGAGTTGGACTCGGGGCCCATCCGTTATGTTACCCCAGCCCTCTGGATGACCATCGGGAAGACCCACGGCGAATGGTTGGCCTTAAACATCATCAAAGCTCCCCGGTGCAAACTCATTCTGGGGCTACCCTGGTTAAGAAAACACGAACCTACCATAGAGTGGTCCGCGAACACCATTTCCTTTTGCTCCACCTTTTGCCGTCAACACTGTACGGTGCCTGACTCGCCTCCACCCACTCTGTTGGTCTCTCAGCAACATATCGCCACGGCGGCGGAGAAAGACGTAGTGCTCCCGGCTTGGTATAGCGCCTATGCAGACGTTTTCGACAAACGGAAGGCCGAAGAGCTGCCACCCCATCGGGCATATGACTGCCGCATCGACCTGGAACCTGGAGCTGTCATCCCCTGTTGCCGTGTCTATGCTCTCACTGGACCCGAAACGAGCCACCTCCGAGAGTATCTGGACACATACCTCGCGTTGGGTTTCATTCGCCCCTCTCGATCGCCCGCAGCCTCTCCGCTCTTCTTCATCCCAAAGGCCAACGGTGAGTTGCGTTGCTGCATTGACTATCGCGCGCTCAACGCAGTGACAATAAAGAACCAATACCACTTGCCGTTGATCCCGGTGCTGCTCGAGCAGGTCAGGGAGGCAGCCCTGTACACCAAGCTGGACCTCCGTGGGGCATACCACCTGGTTCGAATGAGAGAAGGAGACGAATGGAAGACGGCATTCAAGACGCGGTATGGGTTATTCGAGTACCTCGTGATGCCCTTTGGGCTCTGCAACGCCCCTGCCGCCTTCCAGTTCTTCCTCAACGAGGCCTTAAGAGACTACCTGGATAAGTCCGTCATTGTCTACATCGACGATATCCTTATCTATTCGGCCAACGCGAAAGAACACGTCGTCCACGTGAGACAGGTCTTGCAAGCCCTCCGCGCGCACCGTTTATACTGCAAGCTCACGAAATGTGTATTCCACGTGACGACAGTGGAATTCCTGGGTGTTCTCCTGACTCCCGCCGGACAAGTCATGTCGGATCGGAAGGTTCAAGCAGTGGTGAAGTGGCCGCCACCTACAACTGTCAAGGAAGTGCAAAGCTTCCTCGGCTTCTCCAACTTCTACCGGCGCTTCATCCATCATTTCTCCCAACTGGTGGCACCTCTTACGAAACTGACTCGCAAAGGCGTTCCGTTTTCCTGGCAACCCGAGACACAGAGAGCGTTCGAGCAGCTCAAGACCGCATTCACCACCGCGCCGGTCCTACGCCATGCCAAACCTGAACTCCCGTTCATAGTGGAGGCGGACGCTTCTGACATCGCAGTCGGGGCGGTTCTGTCACAGCGGCATCCAGACACTGGCCACCTCCATCCAGTGGCCTACTTGTCCAGGAAACTCAACCCCGCCGAAAAGAACTACACGATCGCCAAAAAGGAACTGCTAGCAATTCGGGAAGCCTTCCTGGAATGGAGACACTGGCTGAAGGGGGCACAACACCAGGTCACGGTCTATACCGACCATCGCAACCTCCAGTTTTTGCGGTCTGCTAGGCATCTCACCCCCAGACAACAACGGTGGATGCTCTTCTTCGCGGAGTACCACTTCCTCGTCACGTTCCGACCAGGAACCCAGAACCAAAAGGCGGATACCTTATCCCGCCAGGGTATGACCTGTCTCCCCTTGGCAGACGCCGAACGAGCCATCATTACCCCCGACAACGTGGTGGGGAGAGTGGAAACCGGATCGTTCCTCGACGGAGTGAAACGGGGTATCAAATCGTTCGCCTGATCGTCCTGGTTGCGCAGCCACAAGGAGTGGCGTTTGTTGCAAGGCATCCCCTTGTGTGGCTCCCGAGTTCTGGTCCCTACACTTCGCCTCCGAAAGCTCGTGTTCAGCTGGTGTCACGACGCCCCCCGCGCCGGTCACATGGGTGGCTCCAAGACCCTGGAAAAAGTACTGCGACAGTTCTGGTGGCCGTCGGTTCGACCGGATGTCCTACGATGGGTCAAGCACTGCACCGTCTGCGCTCAGATGAAAACCGACCACTGCAAGCAACAAGGCCTCCTACGTCCACTACCGACCCCTATGACTCCGTGGGAAAATATCTCCGTCGATTTCATAGTGGGACTGCCGAAAGATCAGAACTGCACGGCTATAGTGGTTGTCATCGATTACCTCACCAAAATGGGGCATTTCATCCCGTGCAGGCAGATACCCACAGCGGGGGCCTTGGCGAAACTCATGTTGAAGGACATCGTAAGGCTACACGGCCTTCCATTGGAGATCGTGTCGGACAGGGGGTCCCAATTCACAGCCCGCTTTTGGAAGGTCTGGTGCACCGAGCTGGGGATTCAATCGTCCCTGTCCACCAGCTTCCATCCCCAATCCGATGGTCAAACCGAGTGCCTCAACCAAACCCTGAAGCAGTACCTCCGTTGCTATGTGAACAAAGCCTCGGAAGCCTGGGTGGAGTGGTTATGGGTGGCTGAGATAGCTTATAACAGCACCGTTCATGCATCCACAAAACACACTCCCTTCTACCTCTCCTCTGGGTTTCACCCTCGTTTCACCCCTTTTTTGCTCCCTCGCTCTGGCGTCACTCTGCCCGATCTCCAACACCGACTCGCGCAGATACGCTCGACCCTCACAACGGCCCGCGAAAACCTCCGCATAGCAAAGGACAGGTACAAGGCGCAGGCCGACAAGCACCGTAGGCCCAATCCCGTGTACCGTAAGGGGGATAAAGTATGGTTGTCCACAAAACACATCACCTTCAAGAAACCCAGTGTGTTCAATCCCAAGTTTATAGGCCCCTATGCGGTGGTTCGCCACGTCAACCCCGTGGCCGTACAGCTCCGCCTCCCACCACACATGCACATACACCCCGTGTTCCACGTCTCGTTGCTCAAACCGTCCTTTTGTCCTGTGAAACGTGTTCCTCCTCCGGTTTGGGTGCAGCATGAGCGGGAGTACGTGGTGGAGAAGGTGCTGGACTCCAAGCTGGTGCGGGGCAGGGTGTGGTACCTCCTGGCGTGGAAGGGGTATGGGCCGGAGGAGCATTCCTGGGAGCCAGCGTCGGCGAACCACGCCCCCCGCCTGGTGGCTGCCTTCCACCGCCGCTGCCCCGGGAAGCCCGGTGCCCCTCGCGGTGCTTGACTCGGTGGGGAGGGGGGTGTACTGTCAGGTGGCGAGAACCGGTAGTACACCGCTCGCATCCCCGCCACGCGGGGGAACTACGTTTCCCAGGACGCCCGGCAGAACACGCCTCACGTGTTCGGCGCTGAGCGCGACAGCGGTTAAAACCGCCAACAGACACCAAGCGGTGCCGATGATTCCAGCCAGTCCTGTTCGCACTCTTGTTTCGGAAACAACGTTCCAGCCTTGCGTCCTCGGCCTTACCCTCGTCCTTGTATCCAGACTCTCCGTCTCCAGCAGTGTTACCTCGCCGCCTTCCCTGAAGCAAGGAAGACCGCGGGGAGCTCCCAAGCTTCAACGTTCCAGACTCCAGGGAAACCCCATCAGCGCTCCTCTGCCCAAGGATTACCGGGTCCAGAGTGGTAGCGCGAAGGTGAAAACCTCGCCGGTGAGCCCCGACGCGGGTACGCGTCGGAACAACTTTCCACGTTCCTGTTTTCGTCCCTCATCCATTCCACGCGCTCCTCTGCCCACGGAGTTCCGGGTACAGAGTAGTAGCGCGGACTGGTGCGCTCCTCTGCCCACGGAGAACCGGGTCCAGAGTAGAAGCGCGAACTGGGGCGCTCCTCAGCCCATGGAGTTCCGGGTTTTAAGTAGCAGCGCCCGTTCCTTTTTTCAGCACTGCACAACTGTGAGTACTGTTCTTTCCTTTAGCCTTCTGGGAGGCGATTTCCTCGTTCTTTTGGAAGTGACCCTGATCCAGGACGCGCTCTGGGGGGCATCAAGCACTGCCGTTCAAGTGCTGGCTTTTGCTCCCAGGGGGCAGCGTCCCTCTGCCCGTCCGGTACGATCCCAAGGGTTCGCCCGGGCTCTGCGGTGATACGTCAGTGCTAACCTCAACTGAGCGTCACGCAGGCCAGGCCAGAGAACCCTCAAAACCCCGGGTTGGAAGGTGACAGGTGAGGAACCACTGCAAAGTGGGAGGGGGGAGGCAACAAGTGGGTCACTACTGACGGGTGTCTGACGGTGTGCTTGTTTCGTTCCAGATCCCTTTCCCAGCTGCTCCTTCCCTTCCTTCCCTCGCCCACCTGTCTCCATAGTCCGTGTGTGTTACACGTTCTCCGGACTGGGGACGGATGGGAGGTGGACCCCATTAACTTCAGCGTCATCCTGAGGAGAGAATTCCCCGGCCATCGTGACACACTCGGTATTTCCTAAAGTGGTGACAGTTGTCACAGTACACCTTCAGAGATTATGGGTACCAGTCTTTCCTTACTCAGCGATTGGCTGCTGAAGGCTGGCTCGCCCCAGGCAGTCATCAACCACCATCAGATGTCTATAAACCTGCTCATATAGTTGGGGGTTCACTGTTAACGTGCAAAAGTCACACCTGAATCCTTTGCAGATGTTTCCTTTCATCAGTCATTTTGGATATGGTACGGTTCAGTGTTTTTCCACCCGAGTGGAGAGTCCAGGAAATTTTTGCTATGATCCCAATGTCTCAGGCTCTGTCCTGGATCTCAGTTCAGATAATGCTGAGGCTGCTGAGACAGTTGGCATCCTGCATCCTGCTGGAGAAATATGGACATGTGCAGTGGACCTGAAATCTCAGTGGTCACAGCATCCGGGGAATCTGTAGGATTCAGAGGGGATTGGAAAAGACCTGCAGTAGTTATTGCTGGACCTTGATTTGGTCAGTGACAGACCCCTCTCCTTACCTCACTCTGATTTAATAGCGGTGACGGATGCAGCGCTTCTGGTTTGGGGAGACCATCTGGGAAAGGCTTTGAAGGCTTCCCTGCCCAGCATTAGAGGAAGACTGGTACAGATGCTCACGGACAATACCACTGCCATTTGGTATTGTAACAATCAGGGAAGGGAAGGGTGGGGTCTTGGGTCAAGTGCCAGGAGGCTCTCTGCCTCTGCAAGTAGTTAGGCCTCCAGGGAATTGCTCTGGAAGGGAACCACCTGGCAGGATCTGTTAACATCAGGACGGACCAACTCAGCCGCCAATGTATAGCGGGCTACGAATGCCAGTTACACCAGGAGGAGGTGCGGGGTCTTCCATCAATGGTGAAAACCCTGGCTCGATCTTTTTGCCCCTGCTGACAATGTGCAATAACAGCATTTCTGTGCATTGGAGTTCCCAAGAAGGCTCTCTCTTGGAGGCTCAGTCTGCCTGGAGTGGAGCTCGGGACTCCTGCAGCCTTTCCTAACCTGAGTTCTGAAGAACAAGAACGACTGGGCCCAAGACATTTTAGTGGCACTGGATTGAGCCAAGAAAGTGTGCTTGCTGGAACTCCTGCCATGAGTATCTGTCCTCTGATCTAGCTGCTGCTTTTGGAGCAGCTTCAGCCCCATCAGCTGGGCAGGGTACTGCACCCGGGACTCCCCAGTTTGCATGTCCATGCTTGGGGTTTGAGCAGTGGCAGTTGACAGCATTTGACCTTCCTCCTGAGGTTATGTTATGTTATTTAGGCTTATAAAGCGCACTGTTACCCAAGGGTGTCCTGGCGCTGAGCACTATCTAACTGGTACTCCTCTGCCCCTGAGCTCAGACTGAGATTAAACTGAGAACAACCAGGTTTTCAGACCTTTCTTAAAAGAAAGTAGATCCATGGCAGTCCTTAGATGTATAGGAAGGTCATTCCAGGCATTGGTGGCACCTCGGACAAAGCTCCTACCACCCCAATTAGCCTGCCTTGTTCTTGGAATGATCACTTGCTTTGCTTCCATTGAGCGCAGCATTCTCCCCGGGACATACCATTGAATGCACTTTTTTAGGTCTTCTGGGCCGACACCCATCAGGGACTTAAAAAACGTACATAGTGCTTTAAATTGAGCCCGTTGTTTTATCGGGAGCCAATGAAGGTATCATAGGCCATTTCTAACCAAAATAAACCTTGGTGTGCCCGTTAGCGGCCTGGCAGCCGCATTCTGCACCATCTGTAATCTGTTAAGATGTTTCTTTTGAATAGTCAAATACAGGCTGTTACAATAGTCCAGACGGAACAGAATGAGGGCTGAGACAACTGTTCTGAAGCTTTCCTCTGCAAGGAAGAATTTTATTTTCCTCAGGGTTCTCAGGATGAAAAAGCTTGATGAAACCACCCCGCTGACCTGGTCCCCAAACATCAGTGTGTTGTCCATGATCACCCCCAAGTTCTTGACTTTCAGTGAAGGGAGTGGGGGGTTGCCCATTTCATTGGACCACCATGCTGGTGACCAGAGGTTGGGGTTATTCCCAAAAATATTCACCTCTGTTTTGCCTGCATTCAACTTCAGGCAGTTCGCAGACATCCAGCCAGTTACTGCTAACATGCAGTCGTGACAACTAGGGGCCATTTCCGCTTCTTTGCCCCACTGAAGGACAGCACGACTTGTGTATTGTCTGCATAAGAAGTTAATAGCAGCCCAAAGGATCTTATGAGGGCAGCCAGCGGGCTCACATATATATTAAAAAGCGTTGGACCGAGAGACGACCCCTGAGGCACTCCACGGGGGAGGGAGAACGGTTTTGACCTGTTCCTTCCTAGATCCACCGTTTATACTCTGTCAGCCACAAATGATATCAGTAGGTTACAGGCCTTGCCCTGGGCCCCCGCCTTCGATAATCGGCCCATCAACACTTCGTGATGGACCGTATCGAAGGCTGCCGACAGATCCAGCATGATCAAGATGACTGAACCTCCCTGGTCCTCGGGAACCTCCTCCGTGGCTTAATCAATGCTAGCTCTGTGCCTTGTCCCGCCTTGTCCCGCGCGGAACCCATACTGAGAAGGGTCCAACGTGTTGTTGTTCTCAAAGAACAAACTGAGTTGCATATTAATAGCCTTCTCCATTATTTTCGCCGGTAATGAAGTCGGGAGATGGGTCTATAGCTATTCGGATCACTAGGCTTCAGATTAGGTTTTTTAATCAGTGGCAGAACTGAGGCAGTTTTCCATGCTGTTGGATAATGACTTGCCTCCAATATGAGATTCAATAAAGGCATCAGGGTGTTAGCAATGACCGCAGGGGAGTTTTTAATTACTGTTGCCGGACAGGGGTCCAAGGAGGATCCGGAGCGGCATCCCAACAGCAGGTTGGTAACCTCCTTGATCTCCAATGGGGTGAAACTGTCAAACGTGGGAGAATTGTTGATTGCCCTTATCCCGACAGCCAGTTCCCTGGCCTCACCCTGTTGATTGCTGAATGAGGAGAAGATGATTTCTACTTTATTCAGAAAAAAAGAGGCTAGAGCATCACAGAAAGCTGGACTACTGTGAGTAATCGGTTTGGGGGGGGGGGGGGGTCATGAGATTAGTCACTGTTCCGAAGCGATCCTTCGCAGAGGATTTGGCTTCAGTGATCTGTTCAGAAAAATATATTTTTTTTTGCTTCCTGAAGTAGTTTTTTGTAAATTGTGAGGCTTGCTTTATATGCTTCCTTATTAGCCATTCTGTACCCTTTCCTCCAGACCCGCTCCAACCTCTTTCAGTCTGTCTTATGCTCCTGCAGGTTATGAGTGAACCAGGGAGCTGAAGGAAGTCCTCGCCTAGGGGTACACCATTTGACTGGGGCCAATTTGTTACAGGCGGCATTAATCCAATTCACGTAGGCCGCCGTGGCCTCCTCTACATTACTGGGGAGATTAGGGACCGTATCTTTCAGGGCCTTATCTAGGTTCACTCTGTCGATATTTTTCGAGGCCAGAATAGCTATCTTTTCCCTGGGCCTGAGGTCATCGTTATCATCTTGTCGGTGAGCCGCCCATCAAGAAAATCGATGTTTACCAGTTGTTGGAACATTCTGTGGCTTGATGTGGCACCTATCCAATTGACGCACCACAAGCCAAGTTATCTGATATTTTGTTGTTTGTTTTGTCCCTGTGCCAGCAAGGAATTACTTTGGGCACTGTTAAAGGCTATTTTTTTGGGCCAGTTAAGCATGCTTGTGGTGCCTGGAACAGCCTTCTTTGTTTAAGTGACGTGTTGTGGTGAGATTCTGAAAAGGTTTGCAACATTTATTTCCACTAAATCCCTTTGTGATGCCACAGTACTCACTTTTCTGATGTGCGCTGCTTTTGATCTGCTGCACAGTTGTCCATTGAGACTTTTGACTTTGAAAATGTTTTTTCTCATAGAAATACTGTTGTGATCTTGCATTCATTCCATCATGGTGACATGTCATTGGAATGTGGAATGTACTGTGTGAGTTACTCTGGACTGCAGCAGCTGTGGCTAATAAACACACATCTTGAAGTATCCCTACCTGATGTCCTACATTCTTTCATACTTCATTACAAATACCTTTGGCCAGGTGTGAGCAAGCTGCAAGCTCTTTTTGTTCACCCTCCTTACATATTATTCTTCCCAGATACGTTGGCATTGAGGGCCCCAGCTTCTTTTCTGATGAAAGCGGTCACTTTATTTCATGTCATTAAGTCTGTCACCTTCCTGGTGTTGCTTGCTTCACCTCATCTCTTTGAGGAAGAGAGACTCCGTTGTTTGGACCATAAGAAGGGACTAGGTTTTAGATAGATTGTACCACAGAAAATCGGGTGAATGACCAGCTTTTTATGGTGTTCTCTGGGGCAAAGAAGGGCAAGGTAGTGCAAAAACAGATCCTCTCCCAGTGGATTGTTCTGTGCATAAAGGTCAGCTATGCCCTAGCGGACACAGCCACCAAAAGGCCTCAGAGCTCATTGCCCCAGAGCTAATGTGCTACCACTGGGCAACAACACAAAATGTCAGAATCTGAGTACAGTAATTCTTTGAGCATTATATTGTGTTGTTTTCTACATATTTGCTTATGTTCTTGTTGTATTGACGATGCACTGTTATGATTATTGTGACTATGTCTGTGATGTATATGTATAAACATGTGAAATTGTTTTTGATTGTGTTAAACGGACTCTAAAAAAATCTTTAAAATTGTTTAAATAAATGGTGATCGCAGTGATTCAGTTGTGTGATCACGAATATAAGTGAGTTTGTGAATGTGTGTCAGTACTGGCAATTCTGGTGTTGTTTGAGTTTTGAGTGGCCCAGCCTTGGGGACTATGGGCCCAACCCTGTATACTTTGTACAGCTACTACTGGGCTGGCATACGGAATGCCTGTCCTGAATATTTGTCAAGCGGCTATGTGGGCACAGATGCACATGTTCCTTGCTCGACAATGAGGTCCGTTGTGAACGGCATTTGGTCCACCTGTTTCTGAAGGACTTTTTGTTCTGAGCCAGCACACAGACCCACCACCTGGGGAGGTACTGTTAAAGTATCAATTCCAGTGGTCGAAGTGGGGGAAAAAAAGTAGGGGAACTGTGGGCGGAGAATCAGAGGGCGGGAATAAACCAAGGATTGGATCAGTGGGCGGAGTCGGAGGTGTGGCCAGAATGCGCAGACATTCCAATTTTTAGTATTTGTTTGGCATTTCACTGCCCAGTTTAATCAACCAATGGATACACATGATTATTTAAGGTTATAATGAGTTATTGACATTAAAACACATTCACAAAGTGGGATATGCTTCTAATCACAGAATGTCCCAAATACGATAAAATGTGGAAGCACAGGCTATTTGTCGCCGAGCCAAGGAGTTTGTCATCAGCACTTCTCCCTTTTTCCACTACAGCAGTTCAAACATGAATGGCAAAATATCCTAGTTTGCAAATGTTTTCTATATAATTATGGCTCTGCCATATTTGGCTCATAATGCAAGATCTGCTGAATGATCTGCCCATTTAAACTAATAAATTGGTTATAGCTCAAACGTATCAAACGTTAATAAAAAATGTGACTTGTTTTGCTGCGGAGTAGATGGCTTATTGCAAAGGTTGACTGATCACCTTTCTCACTGTTGCATGTGTATGTTACACTGGTACTAATACGGCAAAATCTTTCCAGAGACTGTTAGCATGTGTACACATGTCAAAATAATAAAATATCAGAAAATATACTGCATTACGCTGTAGCCTTTTTTTTAATGCATAATTTAGTCAACACAGCGGCATAATTTTGTCCTCCTTTGCTGCATAATTGATTCCAGTGGCCCCACAGCAAGCAGCACATGTTAAAAGTGCTTGTGAATGAAGCAGAGAGACTATGAAGTTTGCGAACTTAATTTGGTGTTCGTGCACATTCTGCATTGCCAATCCCTGGTAAGTTGCAGCTACTATCTCTGAAACAAGGCCAATGGAGGCACCTATGGTTGAGGCAGACTGGCCTCAAGGGCAGGTCCGGCCTTAGCACTGGTGGTGCCCTGTGCATTAATGTTTGTTATTGCCCCCCAATGACCACCTCTGCCATGGATTCCCTCACTAGCACCCTTTAACAGTGCCCCTCAAGTCTCCATAACCACACTCTCTCTGATGCATTTAATTTGATTTACAGCGCCGCTCATACCAGTGTAGGGTGTCAGAGCACTTTACATCCCACACATTACTCAGAGACAATCAATATGTGTGTAAATCACTGTATAGAAAATGTTACATAAGACTAAGGACTACAAGGTGTAGGAGTCACATGACAACCATACTAATAGGCCATATAGGTTAATAGCCACTGTTCTATGTTAGGATTTTAACTTATAAACTGCAAGCAACAAAAGGATTTCACCGACAAAAGCAGCAGCCCACTGACCTATTTACATTATGTGCACTTTGTGATCTGCATGGTACATGTTCTTTGCAGCAGGCACATTAACCCTATGTGCTACCTTTCCATGAGTCAAAACTTCCACTAGACAAAACTCCGATCTCTCTCTAGGAAGAACATTAAACACCAGAGTCATCATGACATTTTTATTGTTGCCGAAAATTGGTGGAGGCCAGGAAGGAGGCAGCAAGCGCTTTTAAAACCTTAATATACTTGCAAACATAATGCCTCCACCCAAAGTCAGTGCCCGGTCACACCGGTTGCACTGCCCTAGAGCTGGCCCTTCTCAAGGGTCCTGTGACCTCAGTGACAGAGTCACTGTTGTTCTTGGCTGTGCTGCTTCATAGGCCTGCTAGCAAGACTGGAGGTGAACTTCAGTATGGATTGTGGTGGACAAACCTTGAAGGTTAACCCAGACTTGCCAGTGCTAGGGTCCACCTGCTGGGGCTAGGATACCAGGGCTTCTAAGCTCTTGCAAAGCCTTCTAAGGTTTAGCATGGGATTGTGCTCTCTCAGGTCTGGTGGACTGGTTATTTAGGCTGAACCTGGTTCCCCAGTTCCAAATTCAGCAGCTCTGGCCATAGTGCCACATCCTCTCCCCCACTGAACACCATACTGCCCCACTGAGAAAAACTCACACTGCCTTCAACTACAACCCGATTGTTGCCGGCTATAAACACCTGGATGAGGCTCAATTTAAATGACACAATAGACAAGAGCAATATGCGGCCTACAAAAAAAAGTAACATCATCCTGGAAAAAGCAAACACTCATAGGGGGATGCAAAATTTAGCAAACCATGTGAAATGTAAGCAGGAACAACATGGTTACCTTAACGCTTTTACACTCACTATTCAGAAATCAGTGAGTGCTTTTGCCTGAAAAGTTAAGGACAGGACTACAGGGCCTTGAATGGACCCATTTCAATGTCCATTGCTGATATCCTTACAAAACGTTAGCAGTATGGTAAAAAGACCACATCCCTGGACGCAGAGCTGCAGTACACATTTTGTTTTCCAATCCACACTTTGCAGTACCTCCAGGATTGGTGCACTAGTTGCAAGCCCAGGGAAAACAAAGACAAGAAAACAGAAATAGCGCTTCACTCGCAAACTCTGTAAAAGTGGCGCTAATGTGTTTGGGTGTGAATAAAACCAATCTGGCCAGTTTGCTATCACTCTGTCTTACTTTATTAAGTTATTTTTCATATTTTTAACCTTTTATTACAGATGCTGCACTTTGGAATTAAATACGACATTTCCAGCAAAAATGATTTTCTTTTTTGGATCCATTTCACAGGGGAGCAAATAAAAGAAAGGAGAGGAAAGAGAGTGAGAACCCCATCTTGAAGTCACGGTTTTCAGTAAGAGTAGAACTGCTAGACAGAAAGAGAGGGAAGAATGAAAGAGTGGGGGGGGGGCAGCTGAAGCGGCATAGCAGAAGTGGACACTGTATTTTTCTTCTCTGAGCAAGAAGGAAAAGACAGAGTCCTGTTACTTCTCTGCCGCCCGTCCTCCAACGCCAGGAAACGTCCAGCTTTATTTAAAGGCGATGGTGATTTCTTGCGTCCCGGGACGCGTTTTCAAAATAAAAAAGTAGGGGAACGGAATCCTTGGAATTGAAGAAGTAGGGGCACGCCGTGCCCTTCTGATCCCGCCCACTTCGACCACTGATCAATTCACAATATGAAAAATCTGCAGTTGGAAGTATACAACAGAAGAACAACTTACTTACCTTTAGTAACAATCTTTCTGGTAGCTACTCTAAGAGCAGATTCCTCACCGACCCTCCCACCTCCCCGTTCTGTGAATTGAACTCCTATTACATCTAAAAAGGTTCCAATCTAGAGATCTGCACACTGGTCATGCTAATCTGCTGATGGGCTTTGCATCTGAAGCTGAAGACAGCCTAAGAAAATAGGCGATGTCAGCGCACATGGGTGGTGCTCACTACGCAAGCATTTGCAATGCACTAGGTGTCGCATTACTGAACGTATGAGCTACAGGCTGACATACTTGGTGGGGGTGTCCATAAT
The DNA here is from genome assembly GCF_964204655.1 of Triturus cristatus. NCBI lineage: Eukaryota > Metazoa > Chordata > Amphibia > Caudata > Salamandridae > Triturus > Triturus cristatus. The sequence goes on along the minus strand of NC_140582.1, from coordinate 1,087,798,561 downwards.
CAGTTTGGACACCAAGCCTGCAGTGTATGTCTAAACGTGCAGACACTGTATAGGTTTATAGAAACTACACGACAAGAGGCGGGTCACATAGTGCAGTGTGGCTTATTTGGTGAGCCCTTGATCAATGAGCTCAGCAAATTTGTTGCAACAGTTAATTCCCTGGACAAGACGCAGCGCTCGCCTAAAAAGAACTTTTATCCCTGGGTTTTCAAAGGGGCTCGCCGTGGAAGGGAATTCCTGGTGGCCACGGGCAACAGCAGGCCTTGTTCTGGGAAGTAGCATCTAGAAGGGGACAGTATCAGGAACAGTCCAGGTTTGGAGGTTTCTAATTTACCCTCTCAAACTCTCGGCACTGTGGTTCTAGAAGCAGATCCAGAGGTGGAAACCAACTGAACTCTCATGGTGAGTGTCATCCCATTCTCCCACATTCAATTGGTGGGCAGACTGGCGCAGTTTGTGCACAATTGGAAAGCCCTTACATCTGATGCTTGGGTCTTACAATCCATCCAAGTTTTTCATATCGAGTTTTACAGCTCAATCCCCCTCAGCTGCTTCACTTCTCTGCAGACCAATTCATCTTGGTGGAAGTGGAGAGCCAGGAGCTCTTAGCTAAAGAAGCCATTGTCCAAATGATTCCATGCCATCCTGGCTTCCTCAGCAACATCTTCTTGGTAGGCAAACACAATGGCGGCAAGCATCCAGTGATCAATCTCAAACAGTTTATTGAGTGGCTGGTTTACTGCCACCTCAAAATGGAGGGCATTCACCTCCTCCAAGACTTACTCCTCCCCTTGGCTCGTCCGGCTGGATTTAAAGGACGTATACCTGATGGTGTCTATTTTTCCCCCTCACCATTGCTTCCTCCAGTTTTAGTGACTCCAGACCACTTACGAATTTATTACCCTACCATTCGGCCTCTCCTCGCTCCTTGGTGCTTCACCAAGATTCTTCGACAAGTGGTATAACACCTTCGAGCCAGGGGAGTTCGCCTCATCATATATCTGGACGATCTCCTTCTGATGAATCAAGACCCGAGAGCCTTACAGTATCATCTCCAATAGGCAGTGCCCCTCCTGCAATTACTGGGTTTTCCCATCAACAAGAAAAGGTCAATAATGGTGCCTACCCAGTCAATTGTCTTCCTGGGTTTCGTGGTGGACTCCATCCAGGCGACTCTAAGTCTTCTCTCGTGCAACATTGCCAAGATATGACACAAGCTAGTCCGCACCCTGGTGAAACCATCCACTTCTCTCCGCCACATAACGAGAGTAGTCAGCCTTCTCCCCTTATTTATCTAGGCAATATTCCCAGGCCCACTGCGCTACAGGGCCTGCCAGAGACTCAAGATTTCTCACTTACAGAGAGTCCTGACATACTCAGAGTCAGTGACTCTGTCCGACGAAGCAAAAGTGGAACTCTAATGGTGGCTATCCTACATGGAGGAGTGGAACGGCTGTGCCATTTTTTGCTCCTAACCGAACCTAGTTATAGAGTCGGATGCCAGCGGAATAGTCTGGGGGGTTAGGTGTGGGGATTTCTCCACAGGAAGCAGATGGTCAGAACTAGAGAGCTTTCTTCACATCAACTGCTTAAAGCTAATGGCGGGCTTGTTTGCAGTCAAATGCTTTACAAATGACAGGATTCAATGCAATGTTCTCTTGAAGATGGAGAATGTTGCAGTGGTCAGGTACATAAATCATATGGGGGGGACACGATCCAAACCCCTGTCGGACCTGGTGAGAAGGTTTTGGGAATACTGTCTAGATCATCAGATTTCGGTCACAGTGGAGACTCTTACAGGCGTGGACAATCAGGTGGCGGACTGGCAATCCCGCCACCTGAGAGACCTCAGCCTTTGGAAGTTCGACCCCTCTAACTTTCAGGAGCCGAACCGCCATTGGGGCCCCTTCACGGTGGGCCTCTTTGCATCCAGCCTGGACCACCAGTTAGACAAATACTTCAGCTGGAGACCGGATGCATTGGCTCTTGAGACCGATGCATTCACCCAAGATTGGGAGGAGAAGGGCTACGCCATCCCTCCCGTCTCAAAGATAAAGAGGCTGTTTACGCAAATCCGACGACAGGGCGCTGAATTAGTGGTGATCACTCCCCTATGGAGGTCTCAAACATGGTTTCCAGTTCTGATGTAACTTTCTTAGGATTCTCCAATCCGTCTACCATTGTATCAAACTCTTCTCCGGGATGCTTCCAGCAATCCCCATCATCTAGTCCCGGTGGGTTCCCTGCAGCTCATTGCGTGGAGGTTTACCGGGGTCAGGCCCTTTTGCACCAGGCTGCAGATTTCCTCTCCAAAGAAAGGGCAAACAATACCACTGAAAGTTATGGATCAGCTTGGTCCAGATGGCTGGTGTAATCAATGAGTTTTGGATCCCCTGGGGACCTCCATTGTCCATGTCCTGAATTTTCTAGTTTTTCTGACTTCGGAAGGTCTGGCCTACAAAAAATCATTACCTTCTGTTCCGTGATTTCGGCCGGTCATCCCCCTATCGAGGGCTTTCCGGTAGGCGAAACCCCTATGATATGGAAACTCCTTAGAGAACTATGCCTCTCCAATCCTTCAACGCCAAAATATTAGACACTCTGGGATGTGAATGTGCTTCTCAATCTGTTCCTCTCATGGCCAAGGAGCAAATATCTGTCCAGGAAGCAGTTGTCAGCCAAACTAGCATCCTTGTTCTGTCTGATTTCCTGTAGGAGGGTATCCGATGTCAGGGACCTGGAAATCTCTGGCAGGGTCTCCAGAGGTCATCACTTTTTATATTACCAGACCGACTAAGACCAACTCCAAGTTAATCTCCTATCTGACTTGCTGCACTCTTGCAAACTATGCCGGGTCCGATGCATTAAGGCTTATGAAGCTGTGACGGATAACCCCCGTCCCCATGGAGAAAGACAACTCCTGATCAGTCTAACAAAACCGCACAAGTAGTTTAATCCCCCACCATTGCAAGATGGGTGTGATGGAGGGCCGTACTGGGAACAGCAACCAGCCCTGGCAGATGGCAGCTCGACCGCTCCTGGGAGTGATGGGGGGGAGGGTTACTAGTAAAACAAGCATTTGCAATGCAATAGGTCTCGCATTTACACAAGTTTAAGGTATTGGCATTGTAAATGAAAACGCCTTTTATTTATGTTTTTTTAAACAAAAACAAAAATAAAAGGCATTGTTATTTGCAATGTCAATAGCTCAAACTTGCATAAATGCGAGACCTATTGCATTGCAAATGTATATAGTATATACTGAAAGATCTGTAGGTAGGTGGAGTGATGTAGTATGATCTAAATAACGCAGAGGCAATAGCTGTTGAGTTTATTTTAACCTTTAGAAATAAGTAAAGCTGTCACTTCAGGGGTTTTACATTTGCAACGCCAATAGCTCAACCGTTTAGTAAAGTGAGACCTAATGCATTGCAAAAGCTTGTAGAAAGTGCGGCTCACTGAGAGCTGGATGCTTGTTTCCTTGGCAGTGGCATTGCTGTCCTGTGTGTGGTGGAATGCTTTGCCATACAGATAGTTCAACAAGAAGCTTTTACAGGCCAATATGAATGGGCACCAACGTGATGATGAATAAAACCTTCAACCCCCTTCCTGCTGGGGGCAGGCTGGCAAAGCAAACTTCACACAAAGCTGCTGCACCTGAAGCGTGTCACCCAGACAAGATGCAAAATGCAGAGTAAACAAGCATTTGCAATGCAATAGGTCCCACATTTACGTGAGTTTGAGCTATTGACATTGCAAATGACAATGCCTTTTATTTTTGTTTCCGTTTAAAAAAAAAAATAAAAGGCATTGTTATTTACAATGCCAATAACTTAAACTTGCGTAAATGTGAGACCTATTGCATTGCAAATGCTTGTTGGTGTATTGTGTCGCAACTTTCATTGAGATTGCAAGACTGAAAGAAAAGCCCTTTCTGAGAGCCTCCTCGGGCGGCGAAGGAAGGTTTGAAGTGTGAGGAGGCAACCAGGCCCAGAAAGCGCCTGGGGCGCACCGCACGGGAGGGGGTGGGGAGGAGGGCTGGGAAAAGGTGCCCTTTACTGGTGTGTGAGGTGGCCAACTTTAGCGAAATGTGTCCTTCAAAGGGCAAAACCTTGATGGGCTGCTTTTTATCGCTTTTGAGATAAGCGTTGCTAATAGCACGCTATCTCAGCGATAAAAATCCACGCTAGCCCGTGATAATTATCGCCGGTTGTTGCTGATATGCCCCACAGAGTACGCTGTGTAGACGGCAGTCAAACTCCGTTTGTTATTATCAGGTGCTAACCCCGAGCTTCACACAAGTTATTTTACAAGCCTCTTTCATTCTACGGTACACGTGGGAAAAAGTAAACTACCCACAAACTGCCAGCAGTGCAGGAAATATGATTTACAATTAGTAAAGTATTAAAGGTCACAGTAGCCTTACTGTTGAGCGCGCTGCATTGACTGCACACTCTTCCTACCGGATTGTAAAGCAAGGGCGTGCGCCTTGATAAAAGTGAAAGCGGCATGGTGCTGGGAAATTGAAATTAAATGATAGTGGGTAAGTTTGGAAAGGCGTGGGCTGCGGGAGAGCAGGGGGGTTGTCAGGCAGCATAGAGAAATGAAGCGACGCCATGCGTGTGCACAAGAGCGTGCGCCTTTATAAAAGTGAAAGAGGCATAGCGCTGGGAAAAATGAAATTAAATGATAGGGGGTAAATTTGGAAAGGCCTGGGGTGCGGGAGAGCGCAGGGGGGTTGTGAGCAGAGATGTAAAAGTGAGAGCACGGCATCTATGAAGTGGGCACCATGCTGAGCTACAAAAGCACTGCACAGTAAAACAAAAAAATCATTGGCAAATGATCCAGCCGGGAACCCTTCAGCCTGCGGCAAGGAAAGAAAGCACGCATGAACAGGAGTGGTCATCTGCAAAGTTTGGTGCATGCATCAGCACTGCCCATTCCGTGTCGTGTCCAGATTAACTAGTTAAAGAAGCCGGTGTTTTCCATCTTTGCTGCAGAGCAGCTGGGTCTCATACAGTGGGTCTCTCAGCACAGACCCGCAGCTCCACTCCACGGCGTTCTCTGCCCCGACAGACCAATGAGAGAGCTGACTGGCGCATGCTCCAGGCGTGAAGCCAGCTTGGTTGCAGGACGCCTGGTGCATGCTCCTTCACGGCTCTTGTGAAGACATTTCTTATCATCTTGTTAAATAAACAAGCTGATAAGAAATGTCTTCACGACAGACGCAAGCAGGCGAGCCAGTCCGGCTCCCAGGCGAAAGGGCAGGAACCCAAAACCCTCATTTCCAATGTCAGGCTCACCGTTTAGCATAAACGGTGACGCCAGCCAATGGAAATGAGGGGCAGGGCTTAAAGCCCTTTTCTGAAACTACTCCTTAGCAATACATCTCGCGAGGCGAGCAGCGCATGTGCTGCCATGACACACGAGACCTAAAAATACTTCTCCCTCTTTTTTTTTACAAGAGGGCTTTATTGCAGCTCTGCTGCAAAACCGCCCCCAGTGACAAAACCGGCCTCCACCCCTCCGGCTCACCGGGAAAACGTCCGGTGCCCGCTACGACCAGTCTGGCCCTGGTCAGATGCGTGATGCAAGAGGCAGGCATCAATACACAGACTTTCAGAGCTCATTCCACCAGAGGAGCCATGACTTCTGAGGCTTTTTCCTTAGGAGCCAGCTATTGGATATTATGAACGTGGCGGACTGGTCATCAGACTTGGTATTCAAGAACTTTTATTTCAAGCCTTTTCATACTATGGCATCATTGGTGGTAAATAAGCTTTGAACAAGCATAATCCTTGCCTCTGGTCCTGACATAGAGTATAAAATGTTCTAGCTATCTTAAAGGAAAGTTACATTTATATAACTTGCTCATGTTCTATGGAATTATTACCAATGTTTTAGGGCATAAACTCAATTCTCTTGTCTATATCACAGAAAATGGCTCAAGCAAACATGATTAATGGTTTGTTCTGGTGTTTGTCACGTGAAGAAAGCGAAATAAAGGACTTAATGGAGAAACTATGATAGCCTTGTGATGTCCTGATTGGTTGACACCTGTTGAACTCTGAGGAACTTTTTCCCTAGTGTTCATGGGACTAGTAGTTTTTCTGGTGGTTACATGGCTGCTGTTTAATAAATGCGAAGAAAGAAAGCATAAAGCATAATCCTTGCCTCCTCGTCCTTAATAGATTTAAAACTTTCCTTTACAATAGCTAGAAAATGTTATATTCCTAACTATAACATCAATTTACATTTGATTTTTTTCAGTGAATTACATCTGCTTACATATGTATTTGTCGATCATTATCCTAAAAATCAAGATCTGTTGTTTGTGCCACATATTATGCTTTTTGGACACCTATGTTGTGCGCAAAAATAGTTTGGACTGGGCCACAATACGTTTTTAAACTGCTTGTGACTTATGGGTTGTATTGTATTGGCACTTCGTATATGATCAACTTGTCCCATTGATTGAGTTTTTCAGCATGTGTATTTATGTGAAATAAACTGAATTGATTGATTGATTGATATGTAGGCAGCATAATCCAAAGGTTGTAGAAAAACATGATGGGGATAGCCATTATGATGCAAAACCCTCTCATATTATCTGGTGGCACATCATGTTGCAATTAAGCACTCTCACAAGCCATTCTGCCTAAGATTCTTTGCTAGGTAAAGTTATCCCAATAAGGCTAAAATAGAAAAATGAAATACTAGCACTTAAAAGTGAACTATTTCCTATTTCTTGACTCCCCATCATAGAAAAAAGCACTTTCGATTTGCTAACATGTGAAAATAAAGTTTTCATTAAAAACTAAAATATTTTGCCGGGTTGAGCTTTTTAGCTAGTACTGCACTCAGGCTTTTGTAGACATGATGTCCTACAATTAGACAAAAGTATTGAAAACGCTTAACTCTGGCAGCCTAACAAATGTTTCCATAGTTACAAACACAAGATCAAGGAAGTCTTAGCACATCATGTGGAACAAATGACAGCTTCTAGTATTTCTTTTTGCAAACCTTTGCCATATCATGTGATTATGACTTTGTTTACACTTCCTCTATTGTGCGCCATCTATGTTTAGAAAGACCTGCTTTTCTGCATTACTAGGTGAAAGGCTCCTCGCCAGTGACGTAACAAGTGCACCACGGGGGCCCCCGAGGTCGCGGGGGTGGGGGGAGGTCATGCAGAGGGCAGGCCGGTGCTATTGGGTCTCAACCCTCATAGTTGAGGCCATTTGCCTCTGGCTACTATGGCCCGTTCTGCTATGGCTCGGAAATCTAGGTCATGGGCCAAGCAGAACCCTTTCCATACTTGGCTGTGAGCATGGGCGCTGTAAACCCCTGCTTTAGCAGCTGCAGTGGGGTGGGCAACTTGGCAGATAAAAGCTTATAATTAAAGCTATGATTAAGAAAGAAAGACGGATGGACAAGAGGATGCATGATTGGGTAAAATTAAGGATGTATAAGTGGATGAAAGGATGGGTGAGTGAAAAGATGGAATGTGTGGGTGAAACGATGGTGGGTGTGTGAAAGCATGCATGGATGAGTGGGTTAAAGGATGGGTTGATGACTGGGTGAGAGGGTGGGTAGATAGGTGCATGAAAGGATGGCAGAGTAAATAGACATTTTAGAGGATAGATGGATGGATGGATGGGTGAGTGAAAGGATGGCAGAGTAAGTGGAAATCTGAGATGATGGATGAATGGATGAGGGGGTGAAAGCATGTATGGGTGTGTAAAAGGATGGCAGAGTAAATTCAAATATGAGGATGATGTTGGGTGAATGAAAGGATGGCAAAGTAAATGGAAATCTAAGAAGATAGATGATGGGTGGATGGATGGGTGAAGGCATGGGTGAGTGCATGATAGGATGGCAGAGTAAATTTAAATATGAGTATGGTTGGGTGAATGAAAGAGTAAATAGAAATCTGAGAGGATGAATGGCATAGTAAATGGAAATCTAAGAGGATAGATGGATAGCACCGTAATTAGAACTCTGAGAGGATGGACAAATCGTTGAATGTAAGGACAAAAGGATCAATTAATGGAAAAAGGCTCCGTTGATGGTTGGACAGATAGGTGGATGGATTGATGTATTAATGGGTGCATGCATATATAATGGATATGTGCATAGCTGGATGATGTACTGGTCAATGGATGGATTGAATGGTGTAAGAGTGAATGATGGATGAAAGAATACATGGGCGACAGAATGTAAAGGTGAAGTGGTGGATAGAGAGGCATGGGTGGGAGGCTGAAAAAAGCATTGTGGGTGGATAATAATAAATAATAATAATCCACATTTGTAAAGCGCAAACAATCACCCGCAAGGGCCTCTAGGCGCTGGGGGCCGTTGGGAAGATTAAGCAAGCTATTGCCCAGAGTCACATGGTGCTGGGCTAATCTGGCGCCGGCGATCGAACCGTGATCCCCAGATTCCAGAGTCAGTCGCCCTGGCCGCAGCGCCAAACCTCTTCCACTCTTGGATGGATGGAAAGACAAGGGAGTTCCTCTAAAGAGGTTCGGGCTCACTTGCTTTGCTTGCTTGGTACCATCAGACTTTTGTTTCAATGTTGGGGGTGTTTTAATTTTCAGGCTACTTCCTTGGCTGTGAGTGTAGCGAGGGGAGCAGTCACAGGTTTCTCAGGGAGATAGTGTGTGGAGCACAAGCTCACAAATCAACCAGCAGACTCAATAACTTCAATGTCCTGTCCAATGCTTATCTTTTTAGAAAAGAAAGTACTTTTTAATCTCCCACTAGTACTCAATACTGCAGAGTCCAATTCAGTATATAGGTAGTAAATCCAGTCAAGACTCTCTGATGGCACTATACACATAATCACCCTTCGTGCTACCTCCTTCCTGGGTAAACCTTGATGAAGCTGCCCCGCGGTAAATTATGGTAGAAGCATGTAGAAAGCTCAGCTGCAGATTTAATGTCCCACAGGTTGAATGCAGAATCAGTTCACTTGTTTGGTCAAATTCTTACCTATGCTTGGTTAGGGGTAGACATTAAGGGCCTTATACTCTGGCGGATAGGATACTCCATAACAAACGTGACGGATATCCTGTCCGCAGTATTCTAATGACATTATATCCTATGTCATTTGTAATATGGCGGACTGAATATCCATTGTGTTTGTGACAGAGAAACCCATCTGCCAAAGTATTCATCAGGCCCTTAATCTCTTAATTCTTTGCCCTGGATTAGCACAAAATCCTTGACTTGATTTCACTGCAAGTGGAGGCCTGCGTTGATTGGGTGCAGTCACTGGAGGCAAGATGCAGCCTGTGTCTTTCTACATGCTGCTGCCCAGATGAGTATGGTGTCAATTAGCAGTTCAGGCACCACCGTCCAGGTACAGGTTCAGCAGCTTCTGCTCATCCATGCCCGCGAGGTCATCCAGGTAGGTGCAGCCCCGGACCGGGCTGATGAGAACACCATCTCTGTTTTAGCCCTGGCTGGGCCAATGCAAACACCAAGGCAGTTCCAGCCCGACTGGGCAGCTATTCAGAAGCATGTAGACATTTCAGGGTCTTCGCTAGGAAGTGAGGAGATGCCGTCAGACTCTCTGCAGCATGGGTTACTCCTAGTTTAGCTCTCAGGGAATCCACTTTCCCTGGCCTCCTCCAACCTAGAAAATGCTGGGCCTCCCCCTCCTTGACACTCTCTCTATCCTGAAGGGTCAGACGTCCTCAATCCCTGTCGCAGCAGGGAATCAGGCATCTAGTTACGAAGCAGACCCTCAGCTCTTCCAGAAGAAATTGTGATATCCACGCACCCCAGGGAGACTGGTTGGTTACACAACAGTCCAAAAAGGATTCCGTGGAGCGCTCCCTTCTTTCCTTGATCATGAAGAACATGGAACTGGAAAAAAGTGTGATGATTTCTGTCCCACTTTAATGCAAGTTTCTAGACAAGGGATGTGCATCCATTTTTTTAAATGTCAGAAGTGATTTGAGGTGGTTCTCTTTCAAGTGCTGCTCCCCAGACACAGTCTTGGTGTAAAGTAATGCTTCATATAGCAGATAGCACTGGGGCTGCCTTCAAACTGGAGCACGCACAACATAGGCACATGGCACTTTGCACCTTTTTGTCATCAGCCCCTCTGAATTAGTAATCAGGGATATGCATGAATGTATGTATGTATGCAGGTATGTATGTACCTATATATATATATATATTCACTGAAAAAAACATAGGTTTCACACATGTTATAGTTAGCGGAAATTTTACTGATAAAAAACCAATGAAATTCCCCCGTTATAGTTAGTGCAGGAAACTATAACTCACGCGACCGCAATCCTCTGCTGATGCTAATACTGTATTTAGACACTTATTTGCCCATGTCTTCTTCCATAAATTTTTAGCTATACATATATTACAAATATTTTTTTTTCATAAAGACACATATGTCATCAGCAGAAGATTGCGGTCGCGTGAGTTATAGTTTCCTGCACTAACTATAACGGGGGAATTTCATTGGTTTTTTATCAGTAAAATTTCCGCTAACTATAACATGTGTGAAACCTATGGTTTTTTCAGTGAATTTGCAAGGTTTTTTAAATGCTAATTCCTAACTATAACGTGTGTGAAACCTATGGTTTTTTCAGTGAATTTGTACGTTTTTTTAAATGCTAAGTTACTTTACGCCATTCGTGGCGTGCGCGCCCACTTAACGCAGTTCGTTCCGTGCGCGCACGGTGCGCTTTGCGCACCGTGCGCACACAGTGAGCACGCGGTGCGCTTCGCGCACCGCGCGCCCACTTTACGCAGTTAGTGCCGTGCACGCATGGTGGGCACGCAGAGCGCTACGCGCACCGCGTGCCCACGTTACGCTAGATGGGCCATGTACGCACGATGCGCTTCGCGCACCGTGCGCACATGGAGGACATATTATGCGCTTCCTTGTGATAGGTAATCTGTTGAAATTTTTGGGGGAAATGCTGTGATCTTATATGCCATGCACAATTGGTGGCCTTCGGCCACCATTTGCACACGGGGTGGAGAGAGTGGGTTTTTTTTTTTAAATCATTTTTTACCGTACGCGTACGGTAAGCGTACGGTAAGCGTAATCGGCAAAATTTTCGAAAAATAAAAAATTACCGTTTTTTGCCTTGGGGGATCTTTGAAGACTCAACTAACATGGTTATGTGCATGGGCGCTGTCTAAACAGCCCCTTTATATGTTTTTGGCATTTGTTTATCAGCTCCCCCCTCAGAGTGCGAGAGAGAAAATGGCGGCCGCCGCTTCCTGGTTTCGACCGATTCGAATGTTTACTAAGATCTAAGGGCCAATCAGAATCGCGCTCGCGCACGCCACCGTACGCGTACGGTAAGCGTACCGTAAGCGCACCGTAAGCTGGCTCAGATATATATATTGATTTAAAGGCTATTTTCTCAGAATCTACTGAACAGATTTACACCAAACCTACAAAAGGCACTTCCTTGACCTGAGGACTACCTCTCTGCCAAATTTCAAGTAATTCTGTTCAGCCGTTCGAGCTGTAGCTGTGTCTAAAGGTCCTATGGAAAAATGCATGGGAAAAACGCGTTTTGGGACCCCCCTTTTATCTCAGCCCCCGCTTGACGAATCCCCCCGAGACTTTCAGGGTAGGAGCGGAGCGTAGCGCCCCACCTATTTTGAAAAATTCGCGAGGATTCGTCAACCGGCGCCAAAGTTATTCAAAATAGAATGTTGCGGATTTCCTATGGAAACGTGGTCCTAACTATAACTACCTACTGGCGACCGCCAGTAGGTAATATATATATATATATATATATATATATATATATATATATATATATATATATATATATATATCCACAGGAAAACTGCTCTCACAGTAAGGCGCCTCACACGAAGTAAATTCTTTACCATCTTTATTCAGGCACCTTACTGGGAGAGCAGTTTTCCTGTGGATATATATATATATATATATTTATATAAACACTGACACGTATTATATTGAATTTTTTATAGCGTGAACCAAATCAAAAGCAGCGGAGGGTTGCAAAGGTCAGAGACAACCATAAAGTTAGCGAGTAATCGAAGCAGTAGCTGGGTTATGGACGCTTATTGCATTCTCATGTTGTGTTCTTACAAGATGTGAGTCTCGAACTCTTTCTTAAACTGAAGCAGTCCTGATGGATACGGGATGTTGTTTCAGATCCTGGGGGGCAGATTTACAAGGACTAGCGCATCCCTGCATATTAGCAGAGATGCGCCAGTACCGATGTGACACGCAATTCTACCCTTGCAGGACCACGGATGAGCCGCATTTACAATACGGCGCACCATGGCGCAGGGATAGACAGATGCGTGTCGCATCTGATGGCGTAAGGGCGGCGCATTGCTGGAGTTGTGTCGCAAGCGTGACGTAATTCCAGCAATGTTCAGGGACTGCCCATACCTAACTCCACTACTAACGCCACTCCTTACGCCTGCTTAAAGCAGGCATAAGGTTTTGTCGCAACGGCCTCTAAAAAGTGACTCAGTGAAATCTTGTAAATTTCACTGCGTCACTTTTATGAAGCTTTTTATGATGGAACGCCCACCCTGCATACATTAAACCTGACGCAGGTTTAATGTGGCGCAGGGCTTTACAACGTGACGCATCTCCCTAGATGCACACGTTGTAAATAACTCGCAACGTGGCGCATGGTTTACACCGCCGCTGCGTCACAGAAGTGACACAACAGCGGCTAAATGTGTCACAAGGGGCTTGTAAATCTGCCCCTGGATTTTTAGATGGAAAAGGTCTGCTGCCTCATTGTTTCCTTGTTTTACACTTCTTAGTCTAATAGTGTCCTGGCTGTGGGTGCTCCAGGAACCACTGGAGATGATGCGCTTGTCTGCAAACAAAAAAAGAGTTCTGGTTGTGATGGCTTTGGATATGATGCCACTGGTTTTGAAGATGGTGTAAGCCAGAAAGCGGAGACAATGGACTTCCATCAGGATGGGCAAGATGTGAACATATTTCTTTAGTTCCTGGATGATAGACAAAATGACAGGCCTGACACATTTCTTAACCTAACAGAAAAAGGAGCCCCACCTTCCATTGGCACCGCCCACAAAATGGCAGTGCTCAGGAAGAACTAATCAAACAACTCTAAATGGAATTTCCAAAGGGAGCCCTGCCTCGATCCACTCCTCACTAGTATCTGAATCTCAAGCCTTCTGCAGCAGGCCATCGGGAATGCAGGCAATACATTTCCACTGACTGAGGAACCTGTCCTAATCCTCCATCTTGTGCTATACTGAACCACAGGCATTTCAATTGGATCCCCCTCTCTCTCTCTCTCTCTCTCTCTCTCTCTCTCTCTCTCTATCTCTCTCTTATCACAAGGTTCAATTTATTCACATAGCAGCAGAACTTTACACAGGAAGTGCGAGTAAACCATGGTCTCACTGACACGGATAAAAGGTATTGTCAACGTGCAATTTGTTGCCACCGCTGCTTTATGCGCAGCACCCTAGACACAGACAGTTGTCTTTCATGAGGGCATGCTTGGTATGCCCCTCAGGGTCACAGGAGAGGTCCTAAACCTCACATAGTCAGGAACAGCCCTTAACCTCTATACACACACTAAATGGGCTTGACACCATGGCTAAAATAAAAGTCAGGAAACCCGATACACATGCAATTATTGACTTAGGGCAGGGAAACATGCCAGTACAGCATGCAGAGAATATTTCTGTACCAACAGTGGGTATCTTAAGTTTAGAACATTGATGTGATGTTCAAACGATATTTATTACTCGTATTAGGCATTTGTGGAGAATATTTTCACGAATATTATCATCATTAATTAATTAATTTATTTTTATTCTTTATTTAGCATTTTTCATGTACAGGTACAAAAATATGTTTGCAATCATCACAGGACACACACAGAGCATCCGACTGCCTCCCTTCACCTCTGCAGCCAAAGACATCACATGTGGCGTACCACAAGGATCATCCCTCAGCCCCATCCTGTTCAACATCTACATGACCCCCCTAGCAGACGTCACCAGATCCCGCAGACTCAGTATAATCTCCTACGCAGATGACACTCAACTGATCCTCTCGCTCACCAAGGACCCCTCCAATGCCAAAACCAACTTCTGCAATGCCATGACCAATATAGCCAAATGGATAAGAGACAACTGCTTCCAACTGAACTCTGACAAAACTGAAGTACTGTTCTTCGGGAAGAATACCTCTGCATGGGACCACAGCTGGTGGCCTGCAGAACTCGGACCCACACCTACCCTGGCTGACCACGCACACAACCTCGGCATCATCCTCAACAGCCAACTGAGCATGAAACGACAAGTTAACACAGTTGCCTCCTCCTGCTTCAACACACTTCGCATTCTCCGCAGAATCTTCAGATGGATCCCAACCAACACCAGAAAGACCGTCACTCAGGCCCTGTCACAAACTGCCTCGACTATGGCAATGCCCTCCACGCCAGCATCTCCACACCAGCTCCTCAAGACTTCATACCATAGAGAATGCTGCAGCAAGACTCCGCCTGGCCCTCCCCAAACAAACCCACATCACCCCCCACCTGAGAGACCTCTATGGCTCTCCAACCAGAAAAGATGCCAGTTTAAGTTCCTCACTCACTCCTTCAAAGCCCTGCACGACTTAGGACCTTTCTACCTCAACCATCGACTGACCTTCCACCAACCCGCTAGACACCTGTGCTCCTCTTCACTTGCCCCACACACAACCCCGCATCCGTCGTAGCGGTAACCTATCCTGCTCCTACATAGCTGCCAAAACCTGGAACCACGGCCGGACTGAGAACCAAAACCGGCCCTGGCAAAGTGCTCGGCCGGCCCCCACCCCCGGGCTTGGGGGTGCCACCGAGCGCTTTGCCAGGGCCAGTTTTCGGCCGATTTTGTTACAGGGCCAATTTTGCAGCTATTCTGCAAAAACGGCCCTGTAACAAAAACGGCCCCAAGGGGCCAAAACCGGCCCCCACCCGTGCGGCGCACCGGGGGATTGCCCGGTGCCCGCTACGGCCAGTCCGGGCCTGCCTGGAACGACCTTCCCCTCCAGCTCCGTACAGCCCCCTCCCTGGCAGGCTTAAGAAAGAGCCTCAAGACCTGGCTCTTCAATGGAACAGAGTGCCCAGACACCCCTAGGGGTGACAGTGCTGTGCTCTACAAATGCTTATTGATTGCTTTATTAAATAGGGCTAGTTATTTTATTTGCTCATTGACAGCATTTGAACAGCCTAGAGAGCATTTTGCTGTAACATCTTGCGTCTGTGTCTTCTGCCTCATGCCGGCGGTTATCATCAGTCTGGGATCAGCCAGGACGCGAGTTTCTGTAATTGTCTTTCAAAGTCAGGACCTGTCTATGTGGTCTCTGTCCTGACGCTAGTCACAGCCTCTCCCAACTGGGATCCAATCGCAATTTCTCCTTCCTCCGCAATCCAGTCTTCCTCATGCAATGGGGTAGGTCCATCTGGGATCGGCATCTGCGCCTCTCCCTTCCCCACTCTCTGTGCGAGATAGAACCTATACAGGTCCCATATATCTCTGCCAGAGGACTGGGGGATGAGTTCTGCATAGATTTCCAGCTGTTCATCACAGTAGGTCATTTCATATAGCCATTGTCTGAGCTTGGTACATCGACAACGCCCCCAGCGACATGGCACCTGCCGCTTAGCATGGATCATCGCCAGCACCAGTGGTTTTTTGTAGGGTGTGTTAATCTGTTCGATTCTGCCTAAAAAAAAAGGGTTATCCTTGGGTCTAAAGGAATGTTGCAGTCAGAGTGTCTATTGTGTCGATCCAGTATGCCATTACCAGGGGGCACAACCAAGCCAAATTAAGGACGTTTGCCTCTGGTGCTCCGCAGCGCGTGCTCCAAGAACGTCCAGAGCCTAAAGCGGTGCAGGGTCTTCGGGGTGCAATATGTCCTGTTGAGGAACTTAAAGTGCATGATTTGCAGTCTACTGTTGACAGCATGCTTGTTTTGTTTAAGTACAGCAATATCGCCATGTTCTTGGAGTGACCTCCGAGCCAGTGTCAGTTTCTCACTCAGTTTTCACCGGTTTTGCCATCTCCGA
Source organism: Triturus cristatus (assembly GCF_964204655.1). Classification (NCBI taxonomy): domain Eukaryota; kingdom Metazoa; phylum Chordata; class Amphibia; order Caudata; family Salamandridae; genus Triturus; species Triturus cristatus. The sequence goes on along the minus strand of NC_140582.1, from coordinate 1,087,782,482 downwards.
CAATGCTTCCAGCTCCACCCAATGGAGTCTGGAAACCAGGTGTCTGGCAGAGGAGTGAGCATGTAATGTGTCCAGTGGTGGTAGTAAAAGCGGCTCAGAGGGGAACCCCAAGTCTATTGTTCGACAGGTTCCCTGCAGTCTATGGCACAGGAAGACTTCCAGGGGTCATATGAAAGGCACCCTGTAGAATTGTACCAGTGTGCGGAATGTTCTTTTCAGATATAGGTCACCCCACTTCACCGTACCCAGAGTGTCTGTGTGCAGGCCTTGTGTGGCTAGCATTAGCGGGCGGTTTCGTAAGGACAGGTCAGGTGAATACATATAGGCTCACCTTGTATTCATACATAGTCCCTCCCATGCTCTGACAGTGCAACTGTATTTTCATTAGGCAGCTGCAAAAGTGGCATGTCTACCAAGGAGGTAACAGGAATGTGATGGACGCTAGCCAATTCTATCAGTACATGAGCCATGTGCAGCATGAGTTGGTGCTAGTATTGTGCAAAATAGGCCTAGGTGCCAAGGTATTATAACCAGAATGTGGTGCCTCAAGACTAGAAAGCAGGACTTCCCCATCCTCCTAACCAGGATGTGGAACAAGATTCCACTCACCTCAGAACTGCTTCTGTCCTCGTGCAACACAGAAATAAGTAGGAGATTGGTTTTCTTCAAAGAGCTCATCGATCTCACATGATATACCTATGGTATCCGTCCTGCAATAAATGACTTTGAGTTGAACCCCAGGGTTCTTGGTAATGATCCGCATTAATCTGCACCTTAGGTAGGTTTAGAAGTTATAAAGGATCTAGGTAGTTATGGCCTAAGCCAAAAGGTATCACATCCTACTCACTCAAAGGGTAACTTGCTGGACCCTGTTTTTTTGTAATATTCCTGGCCTCGTCATCGAGGTACCCGTCCTGGTCCTCTGGTCAGACCATATGGTGGTTCCTTTTGGTTGGAAGGTGGCTCAGCCTAGCTCGTCCTCAAATCTTTGTAAAGGGCTAGCTAGGCATTGGTCCAAGCTCGACCTCTCTAAATGGATAAACATCTTGAAGCATACTGAACCTTCAATCCTCTTAGACGTGGAGAGAGCTAATCAGGAGTTCAACCTGTGGATAGAACGCTCCTTGGACAGTTTGGTGCCTAAAAAATCGATCACAATTAAGAAAAGCCTCACCAAGCATCCGTGGTTTAATCAGGAGCTAAGAGCTCTCAAACAAGAGTGTAAGAGGGAAGAGAGGCAATGGAGGAGAGAGTATAGCAGTGAAAAAAAAAGCAGATACAGAGCGGCTCTAAAGAAATACAAGACCGCCCTGATTAATACTAAATCTGCTTTCTTTGCTAGTAAAATCGAGTCCTCTGCCAATGCTCCCAGGGAGATATTTAGACTAGTGAAATTACTGACTAAAGTCCCCGATCCGCGGCCTGATTCAGATGAAGCAGCTAGTCGATGTGAGGAATTGGCGATTTTCTTTCGTACCAAGATTAAAAAGATCATTGATACGCTTCCCCCACTTTCCTCAATCGACTCTAAAGCGCCATTTGTTAGTCAGTATCAATCGGATCATCCTAGGCTTTCCGCTTTCTCTCCTCTCAGGGAGGACCTCCTGCCTACCTTGCTGAATGCCATAAAGAGTGGCTCCCCGTGTGATCCTGCCCCGATGAGCATCTTAAATGCTGTCCTTCCAACTGTTAGCAAATCAATTGTGAATATGGTAAATGCCTCTTTGATCTCTGCCATTGTGCCTAGAGAATGGAAGATAGCAATGGTTAGGGCCTTACTTAAGAAACCTAGTTTGGACCCAGGGGATTTTTCCAACTATCGCCCTATCTCCTTACTACCGGGCATCAGTAAACTTACTGAGAAATTTGTCAATTCACAATTAGCTTCCTTTTTGGAAACTTATAATTTGCTTCATCCATCACAAACTGGATTCAGGAAAGGACAGGGAACAGAAACAGCCCTGTTGAGGGTGGTGGAGGATGCCAGGAGGATTCTGGATGACGGTGGCAGCGCAGCCATTATCCTCCTGGACCTCAGTGCCTCCTTCGACACAGTTAACCATCACACTCTGGTTACCCGTCTTAGTAATGTGGGAATCACGGGCAAGGCTCTTAAGTGGCTGGAATCTTTCCTTGAGAACAGATTTTTTAAGGTCTTCGAGAATGACTTTTGCTCTGGTCCGGTTCCATTACAATGTGGGGTTCCGCAGGGGTCGTCCCTCAGCCCCACGTTGTTTAATGTGTATATGGCTCCTCTGGCGGGGATAGTGGCCCCTTTCGGGGTCCAGCTGGTGAGCTACGCCGACGATACTCAGCTGGTGCTTTCTTTGAATCAGTTTAGACAGTCTCCGCTGCAGCTGCGTAACTGTCTAGAGGCTGTAGCACGCTGGATGGACCAGTCCCACCTCAAACTGAATGGTGGGAAAACAGAGCTGTTGTTGTTGGGACGGCAGGCTAGCTTTGACAACGCAACCTTCTGGCCTGCGTGTATGGGGCCGGGCCCTACTTCTAAATCAGAAATTAAAAGCCTTGGGCTCTGGCTCGATGCGGAACTTACGTTCAGAACTCAGGCCAGAAAAGTTGCTGCTACCTGCTTTGGGATCTTAAAAACCATACGAAAAATCCTCCCACAACTGCCAGAAAGGGCCAGAAAAATCTTAGTACAATCTCTGATCCTTTCTAGGATAGATTATGGGAATGCCATGTACTTAGGAGTACCAGCCTCTACGACTAAGCGACTTCAAGTCGTTCAGAATGCGGCGGCAATACTTTTAATGGGTGTCAACCACCGCACATCAGCCAAACCCTCTCTCAAATCCCTTCACTGGCTTCCGGTGAAAGAGCGGGTTTTCTTTAAATCTTTGTGTTTGACACACAAACTCCTCCATGGGAAAGGCCCTCCCATCTTAGAAAATTTGGTCATTCCCCACAAATCCCCTCTAAATCTTCGGTCCAATGATCAAAACTTGGCTGTGATCCCTCGAATAAATAGATCTCGTTCTGGTGGGCGTCTTTTTTCATTAAATGCCTCCAAGCTTTGGAACTCCCTTCCTCTGACTCTTCGCCAGGAGCCTTGTTTGCTTGTGTTCCGGCAGAAGTTGAAAACCTGGCTCTTTCCGAGGACATAGAGCCGTGCTCTAGTTAATGGTACTTTTCTTGTCCTTGGGTGATCCTTGTTGAGCGCTGGGATGCTTTCGAGTAGCCATGCGCTATATAAGAGCCTATTCAATTCAATTCAATTTGTCTTAAATAAGTATATTTACATATACACACATACATATAACCATAGAATATTTTGTTACCATCAAGCTCTATATCAGGCAATTAGATTTTTCTAGCCTCAGGTTCTTCACTTCCGCATTAACCTAGTAATCTGGTTAGATTGGTTGAATTTGGTAATGGGCCTTGTAGTTCAAGTGCAGGAAGTTGAAGAAACCCTATTATTCTAAGAAGAGCCAGAGAAGGTCTAGTCCAGTATGAATTGATTGACATTTTAAGTTGGTGATATGAAGGACACCTTTCAGGGGATTAGTTCATTAGGTACAACAGCATGTAGAGGACTGCCATGATCTAGTCATGATGACACCCGCTCTTTAACAGTTGAGTCGTAAATCGATGGAAGATTCCAAGAATGTTCTAAGAAGAAAAGAAGAGTAATGTAATTGGCTGCTTTCAGATCTTGGGGGCATCAGAAAAGGGCTTACGCATGTCTTTCAAGCACAAGCCAATACATATGAACTTAGTGTTGCCAAATTAATAGAAAGCATTATCAAAGAAACATTGATGAATTATCTTGCGCTCACAGTGTTACGGACTCACCGCCACATGTTTTTATGAATGGAACTGTTTCGCAAAGGGCAATGCCCATATTACTGCTCTTGGTGCGTGGCTTCTTTGCCACCTCCCACTGTTAGCACTGTCAGTTCCTTAGCATGGGGTGCAGCGTGAACCAGAAGCCATGAGGGTTCTCACAAACAGGCCAGTAATGGGATCCAGAAGGAGAATACCTGGTCTCCAATTGGTAGGCCACGTGGCAGAGGAGGCTGGGAGCCTGGATGGATGAGGGCAGCTGACATACTCCTGCTGCTAGCTTCTGTCACCTGCTGCAGAGTGGGTAAATCATATCATAGAGGTGGGCATAGAGCACCAGTTGGGAGGAGGCCGTTCAATCCTCACTCAACAGCCTCAACGCAACGTGAGAGAGGGGGAGCTTTAGAGCTGCGGCCAGTGGTGAACTTGGAGACTGGATGGGGCATAAACTACCAGCCACGGTCTGGATAGGGCGAGCGATCAGAGAGAGAGAAAGCCCACTCAGCCAAGTTAATTTGAGAGGGGTATCTGCCTCAACGAAGCTTTGATGGACAAAACAGTGCAAAGGTATGATAGGCCGTTCTGAAGGGGAAATCACAAATATTCCAATACTGATGTTTCTGCCACAGTATCAATGACCATTAATCAATAGCAAATTTTCTATCTACCATAAAATGTCATGTATGAGAGACGCACCTGGTGCACACCAGACAGGTATTCCTGCCACAGGCAAAGCTGTGTTTATCCAACTCAAAGTATCCTGCTGGTGTCCACCACAAATCCCATCGGGGAGAAAACAATGGTTTAAACCAGTGGCTCTTAACCTGTAGTACGAGGACCCCTGGGGGTCCGCAAAGCCTACTCAGGGGGCCCATGGCTTCTTAGAAAATTAGACGAATGATAAAGTGTATTTAAATAAAGAAGTGAACTGTAAAACTGAGAATTTTAAAACGTTCTGTGTAAATGTGAAGGAATTTGAAATTGGTGCCTAAAAATTGTTGGTATCCTCCGATTGATCCGTGGGAGCAGTGCAAGCGCATCAAACAGAATGAAGCATAGGCAATGAGTGGTCCCTATTAAATTTTGACACGCTCCAACCTTCCGTTTGCAATTTTTAACAAAAAAATTGTGAATTAAATAGAATATTTTATCATTTGTGTATTTGTTTGATAAATGCTTTTTCGTTTTTTTTGTGGATAGCTTTGCAGTAAAAATCATCGAAAATTGTTAGCCCATGACCACAAGCCTTCCAAAAATGATTCCGTAAAGTTCCCCATATTCCAATAATGATTCAGTGGGGGTCCCTAGAAGTCATAAGGTTAAAAACTACTCGTTTAAACTAGTTTTCTGAATGATGTAATGCCAGTCATTGCGCCTTTGCCAGGTAGAAACATCTGGGGCCGCATTATACATGCAGCGCATTTTCCTTTATTGCGCTGATCACACCTTTTGTAAAAGGTGCGCCCAGCGCAATGAAGGAATATGCATCATATTTTGATGAATGTGCTACCCCCAGGCCAGGCGCAATAGTGCATTCAGGTGAAAAACGAGCAGCTGCTTTGAAGCTGCTCTGTGTTTTCACAGTGCAGACGGCACCCGCCTCCACTTTTAAAGGGGATTAGAGTTCCCCTTGCAGGCGGGCGCAGTCAGTGACTCCCAGTGGCGGCTCCTCTATGGGGGCGTTGCCCCACTGCTTTCTCGCAGTGCGAGAAGCGGAAACATGAAATGATTAAACTACCATTTCATGTTTCTGCTTCTCGCAGGGCGAGAAAGCGGAAGTGCCGGGAGTGCCTGGTTGGGGGCGGGCGGGTGGGCGTTCCTCCTCGAGTGCAGGGGAGGCGTGGCTAACCCAATGTCTTTGGGTGCTGACTGTTTGTTCGGCCCCAGGGCCGAACAAACCAGTCATGCGCAGTTGAGCGCTCTCTCTTTTTAGGTCTCGCCTGAGCCAGCGCTTTAGCGCTGCTCTCGCGAGAGCTTTTGTAAATGGGGGATTTGGAAGTGCAAACTAGTGCTTTGCAGGCCTCCAAATACAGTGCATGTGCGCCGGGCGCGCGCACCATTTGGCAGCCTGCATGATCACTTTCGGCCGCTTTGATGTTCTCAGTGAGCCGCGCGGCCACTGAGAACATTTGCCAGCCTGCGTGCCTCTCTCCCCTACCCCCTCCCTTATCCCACTTCCTGCTTGTTAGAACTGGCAGTGCAGAGCAGCGGGAGGACCTGACCCACTTAAAGCCCTGGATGCAAGTCTCCATTTGCTTTAATTTTGTGTTTTTCTGCACAATTGTATCCCGCCCAGTGAGTTTCATTTACAACTTGGCGTACTCGATGGAGCACAACAGAAGCAGACAGAGTCCACACAAAAAGGATAATGCTATTTCCCATCAGCTTAGCTCAGTTGGAGTCGGCAGAATATTGCAGCAGCAGACCCGACTCAAAATCGGCACCTCCACGGCCTTCTCCGCGGGACATTGCCCGCGTTTTCCTCTGAGCTCACTAGCAGCTCCTAGCCCACGCTAAACACTCTCACAGCTGTTTGTCAATAAACCTTCCATGACGCTGGCAGGTTAATAGAGCCAGACCGTATAAAGACCGAGGCAGCGAATTAGCTATGTGGACATTTATACACATCCCCTGCCCTCCCTCCTCCCAATCTGGGGGGAGGTGTGTATGTTACAGCTGTGGCCTAACGGCCAGAGCTTCCGACGTTGGAACTGGGGAAACAGGTTCGAGTCTCGGCGTCGACTCAACATCCTGTGATTCTGGGCAAAACACCTTTTTTTTGGGGCCATATTTATATAGCGCGAACTCGACCCAAGGTATTGGAGTGCTTTACATGAGCACCGTATTTACATTACACATTCAGGCACAAGGAGATTAAGTGATTTGCCCAGAATCACAGGATGTGGACGCGACCTCGAGGCTCGAACCCTGGTTTCCTGCACTAAAGTCGGCAGTTTAAGCCGACGGACCACATCCTCTTAATCTCCCGGTGTTTACAAAAATGAATGTGTCCTTGTGTAAAGACTAATTGATGCTCATTTAAAGCGCTCCCATACCTACGGGTCGAGTTAGCGCTAAATGAAACTGCACAAAAAACAAACATACTGTGCTCTCAGTCAGTCCACTAAACTGAAGTGCAATATAGGTTTAAAGATAACCAATAGCAACAGTGTTGTCACCTTAATCTTTGCATCCAACTCCAATCTCTGCCTCATTTAAAGCAGTGAAGAATCCATACATCCTTTATTCTTATTTATGAGTGGAATACAGAATTGGGATGGTATTGAAGGCCATTTTTTTTTTTAAAGTACTGAATTTGCCAAAGTTTTCCATGACACAGGTGATAAGGATGCAGACAAAACAAACAGCCTAATATTATATTTCCACGCGGTCAACATTACAATTTTGGAATATATTATTGACATCAGAGAGATACAAGCATTGGCATAGCCAATAGGTCTCGCTTTTGGGACCTTATAAGTATGTTTACTTTTGCTATAATCGCGGCACGTAAAGCGCGGGTGCCGCGATAATAGCAAAAGAAAAGAAATAGATGTCTGCACCCATCCGCGGCTGTACACAGTCATGGTCGGACATTAAACAGAGGGGGCAGTTTCCACTCACTGGAGATCTGTGGCGCATGATCCTGCCGAGACTAAAATACCAAATACATCACCAGTGCGCACCTACACACAGATGAGACTTTGTATCTGAGGGAAATGACGTGTTACCGGCATGGGCCGTCTTGGTGAGGCACCGTTTCTGTGATACCGGGATGAGTGACCACTGATGTTCGGGGGTGACAGGGTGTGAAGGCATGTGTATTGAAAGTCAGCAGGGGTGCCTTTCTGACCTCTTCGGCACAGACATGACCTTGTAGCTTCAGTATCCTGAAATAAAAGAGGTTACTTTCCATAGTAGTCATAGGTGGAAGCAGGGCTTTAAGTGTGTCGGGTCCTACCGGTGCTCAGCACCAGCAGTTCTAAACAGCAGAATACACCCCACTGTGTTAGTGCTGTAACAGAGGTAGAGTCATTCTGCTGCTGAGGACCTTTGAGATCCTTAATGCTGTGACCGAAAGTCTTCTTAAGGTATTCAAATTGCAAGCCCCCCCCCCCTCCACCTGACAGGCGCTTCTATTTCCGGTTACCCTTACACCTTTCCTCCCACCTACCACCAGGGTGAACTACTCGATAGGTGGCACACTACCTTAAACCTTTACCTTGGTGAGAGTGAAGGTACATTAGGTGGACATAGGAACTGGGGAATCTAAGCAGACTACAGTTCCATCTAGAGAGAGACCTGCCCACATTATGTGCAACCAATACCAAGGGGCACGGGCAGGTTTATTACCGACATGTCAATTAAGTCAAGGGCTTCCCGTTTGAAAGCATGTCCAATTAAAAATGTAGTGCATTTGTCCTAAAGCCAGCGTTGAGAATGGCCTTGCGTTTGACCATTCCTTACCATCTTTCTGGAGGTCTAGGCTCTGCATCACCAAACTTGAAGCATCAGCTGGACTATTAGTTCTTCATAAAGTTTGTAAATGCAGAGGTGTAGGTAGGTCTTTTTCCTAAGCAACGGCCAGGACATAAAACTCTTCTTCTTGTGTAATAACTTTTGAACTTTTTGTTGAATCTTACTTCAGGTTACAAGTCTGTCACTAAATCTGTTTCTAAATTTCTTTTTCTTGATTAATAGACATGCTTTACTCTTTTTCTGTACTGTTTTTGGTGGGCTTCGTGGGATGGTAACCATGAAGGCATTAGTGTGCTTTGTAAAATATAAAAAATAAACAAGCATTTGCAATGCAAAGCTGGCAGCAAGTGCACCTCTTTCACTGCCAACCTTGCTTCTCATAAGCAAGGACTACAAGTACAAAGTGTGTTTACACACCGGCTGCTGGCTTCCAAAACACATAAATAAATGGCATTGTCATTTAGACTCCCAATAGCTCAAACTTTCACAAATGCGAGACCTATTGCATTGCAAATGCTTGTTCTCTATGTAGGCAATGGCTCCCTGCCCTACGGGCGCCTGGTAGGGCGCCATTCGCCTCGCCACACCAATCACAACGCTGCCATTGCAGCGATGTGATTGGCTTAAGGGAGCGGGAGGGAGGCTGCCTAGGTTAAACGCAGTCCGGCGGGAGCAGCAGGAGCTGAGGCGGTGGCCAGTGACCTGGAGGAAGCAGTGGGAGAAAGGAGGTACGTTTTTTAACTTTATTTAGATTACCGTCCTCTCCCCCCCCCCCCCCAACAAACTCCCCCCCTCACCCCCCCCCCGTCTTGCCGGTCGCGACTGCTGAGCGGAGAGTCTGCCATAAATGTGCCCCACGTTTAAGGACATTAAGCTATGACATTATTGGGTCATTCTAGTGAACGGCTGGAGGGTACTGACGTGAACAGTGCACGCATGCTTAATCCTAAAACTATGGTCATTAAAATGCGGGATGCAACAGAAGGTCTCGGGGAGGGGCTGGCGAGGCACTGTGACTGGAATGTAGCAAAACATTTGAAAATTAGCAAATTGAGGTACGAAAACATTAAGTATTGTGTTGTTGGGAGGGGAGACCTCATTTTTTGATGAAGGAGACTGCATAATAAATCTGAAGACCGCTGCTTTTTGTTAATGATCACTTCCGGTCTGGACACACAAGAGTCGCAAAGGAGGCAAGCTGCTTTGGCTCACATGGTGCAGAGGGTGAGAGTCGGGGTGTGCTCGCGGGGCGGGTGCTGGCACCTACAGGTATGGATCATTTGGTTCAAATTGCAAAAGCTGCGGGTGCATTTAAGGGGCGTTGCCAGCCAACTTATAGAGCTGGTCAAGGGTGCTGCTGAGGCATTCTGGGGGTCGAAGGTCCAGGCTAAGAACGGATTTAGGACGTAGATACCCTATGTTCCTCCTTCTAAACTGACCGTCACCTCTCTCAACCTCGCATGTTCTGACCCAGGATGCGTGGCCATCGCCACAAGTCAGTCCACAACTCTGCAAGGCAGCACTTGTAGTGAGGCAGACAGTAGGACTCGGACACTGCAGTGTAAAAAAAAAAAAAAGTTAACATATTTGAATTGGTGAATGCAATTAAGTTTGATCTCGGTCTGTGAGTTGAGAGTCGCATTTTAGTCCTGCACGGAAGAGGCTGCAGAGGCCTGCTGCTACCCGCCATCGCACCCCTCTCCAGACCTCGCAGTAGCGAAAACTCAGTTAACTCGGCTTAAGAAAATAACAATCCAGCTGCAGTTAACGTTCCCATGAATAGATTTGTTTTTATGCGTTTCATTGTGTTATGCCACATTTTTCAATGCTTAGTTAATTGTTGAACCATAATCCAGCTGGTCTTAATTGAGTGTAATATTCAGAGCAGACACAGTTGGAGAAGAGGCCACCTGGTTTAAGAGCCCTTGAGCTGTTTAATATGACTCCGATAACAGTTGCGTGGAAAATAACTTGCAAACGTAAAGAGGCTGATAATAGTAATTATCATATTGAGCTAACCCTGTTATTTGTGTTACATGATAATAACCTTTCGAAAATCCTTTAGCCTTATTCTGAGCCTCCTAAACAATGTTCATTTGCAGTATTTTGCATGTGTGACCTTCCAGTGTTTTCATGTTTGCAGAGTGAAATAGTAACAGCTAAGCAGTGCCAGAGGGGCACCGTGGTAATATTTCCAGTGAGAAGACTCCTAATTCAGTAATGACTTCTGCAGCAGTGATTTATAGTAAGCGCTTTGAAAAGGGAACTTCTTAGTCAAAGCACTGCTAATATGCATGCGTGTTGAGAAAAATAACGATGTGTAAACCAAGTTAAGGCGGAGAAGAGGCCTGGCCCTCTAGTGTAAAGAGCCTTTGTGATGTGTGCCCCTTCACTTTCAAATTTCACCAGCCGCCACGGAGTTTCAGACAGGCGCCCTTTTCTCTTTCTCTTTCTCTTTCTCTTCTCTCTCCACTTAGACAAAAGAACAGTCTCAGCACTCCTTGCAGGTCTCGCATTACTGGAAGTTTGAGATATTGGCATTGCTAATATTAAAGCAACGCCAATAGCTCAAACTTCCAGTAATGCGAGACCTATTGCATTGCAAATGCTTGTTTTGTTTGTAGTGCGACTCCCTGTGTGCGATGGGTGTGCTCAAACGCGGGTTCCTGGCTCCTCCCATACGCTCTTTTAATTTCTACTGCAGGATGCAGCGCACCTGGAGGACTAAAGCTCACAAACACGAACCATCAGGGAATTAGAAGTGGCAGCTGCCGGGTCGGATTTAAACATGGATGTGAACGTATACCAGCATTGCAAAGAGACAGGCTAAGCAGGGACCTCAGCAGTGCTTAATTTGTAAAAATATAAATTGCATGAGAGTACCTAGTTATGGTCACGCAGCGTAAAGAGGTAAGTATGGGCAGGGCGCTGGCAGTTAACAGTGAGTTATTGCACTCCTAATGTCAGCAGCTAGCTAAAGAAATAAAAAGCCGGAAGCAATTGCAAATACCTCAATGAAAAGGTGAAGTTGAACTAAGTGCTGTCTGTCCATTTGGGAATATAGTAAGGGAGAGCGCCAATTGCTGCTGCAGGTCGCATAATAAAGGACAAAGATAACCAAAGTGCGACCAGTGCATGGGCGTAAAAGGATTATATCCTGTCCCTAGAGGAAAGTGCACTCTGTGCTTTGACAATAAACTATTTGTTTTCGCAAACTACAAGATGAGTAGCAGATATAACAAGCATTTGCAATGCAATAGGTCTCGCATTTACGCGAGTTTGAGCTATTGACATTGCAAATAACAATGCCTTTTATTTATGTTTTGGTTTTTAAAACATAAATAAAAGGCGGTGTCATTTACAATGCCAATAGCATAAACGTGCGTAAATGCGAGATGTATTGCATTGCAAATGATTGTTTCTTGTCCAACCTCCACATCTCAGGCAAAGCTACGTCTGGAATTCTGCTTGACCAAACAGCAATTTTTGCAAGAATCATGTGTTATCGGCTTTTGGCATGAATGCAAGATTGCAAAACGTGGCTCACTAAATTATTGTTATGTCCCCAGCTTGAGAAAAGCAGATCGAAAACGAGTTTCCGCCCACTCTGTCAAGCTTCACCGAGTGCTAAACAATTTAAACGTGCAAAAAGCCTGGGAAACCAACTCTTTACAGCAACTGTGCAAAGTAATACTAAGTTATGAAACGTGTGCTATTTCATTTTAACCAGACTTAAAATTCGTCCAATCGCTAAAACACGTCTGCATATTACTATCTCCCCAAAAACACAATGCAGGCTTACCTGGCAGAAAGCTCTTCAATGACATCTAAAAACGAGTTTGAGCTATTGGCATTTTAAATAACAGTGCCTTTTATTTTTGTTTTGAAAAAGAAAACGAAAAGAAAAGGCATTGTTATTTACAATGTCAATAGCCCAAACTCGCGTCAATGCGAGACCTATTGCATGGCAAATGCTTGTTAATTACTGCTAGGTCTGAGAAGCGGAAGGACGCACCCCACGTAAAACCCTGGGCACACTTCGACAATAGACCTGCCATTAAAATAATCTTAAAAGGTGCACATCAGGAGCTACTTTGAAACTAGCCCCGGTCACCAACCGTCTACCAGCCCGTCGATGCTGTTGCTCTACGCGGGCATTAGTTGGGCTACTTCCTCCCTGTGTCAGCAAACTGTGCAGTTGGTTTGGCTGTGATGCAGTAGACCCCCTCTGCTTTCCCGCGGATCCGGCACTGCGGGCAGGGATTTCAACCGCTCGGGCCGGGGGTGAGTGTACAGCGGTTCCGCCCCCATCCCAGCAAGTGGCGGATTGTACGGAGGGTGCGCGTTGTCTACCGTTCCAGCCGCTTGGACCCCAACCGCCACATCACAAGAATCGCGTGAGTCCCGGCGCGTGGCCGCTCCTCCCCGCCTCAAGCCCCGCCCACGGAATCCCTGCTGCCGGGGCGTGTGAGCGCCTGCACCCGTGGGAGCAGCTATGGAGGAAGAAGAGTTGATGCTGGCCATGGCAGAGATCCCTGTGAGTACCGCGGCATCTTGGGGAGGGAGGGTTGGGTGCGCCTGGTATGGGTAGGAACTCAAACGTTTTTCGTGCCATATTGTCCCTCAGCCTTCTTACAACCATTTGTCCCTCCCCCATAACTGCCTGTGATCTGCGGCATTGTGGACTGTGCCCTCAGGGAGCAGGGTCAGCCCTGCCTCCCCCCCAGTATTCCGCGGATATTGTTTTCTTTGTGCCCCTGGGGGATGATTTTAAGCAGCGATAAGCGGTGGTAGATAAGCCTGTCAACTGTTTAGTTATCGGGTTGAAAACTGTAACGCGATGTGCATAAAATAGTTTATTTTGAAGCATTGTTATTGCGCTTTGGCAAAACTTGGTATCTTCGAAATCACGGGAAATTAACTATTGGTCCCCCTTGCTGCCGGAAGTTCTTCTATCAGTCGTGGTCTCTCTGCACGTGTCCGCCTATTTAAAAAAAAAAAAAAAGTGCAAACACAGCCTTCGTGCTTTAAAAAACCAAAGGTCATTATCACAGCATGCCGACAGGCGCCCCACGCTGCGGACCTATAATTAACTCAGCAGGCACTCAACGCGCAAGCGCGTTCACAGCGAGAGCGAGACCTAAAAAATTACGAGGCTGGTGAGGACGAAAGTGAAACTGCTTGCTGGCTTGCGAGGGAAGGGGGACAGGAGATGTGCACGCCGCGTGGCTGTAAGCGCGTACACCAACTCAAATCCGCCAAAAGCCTGCGCGTGCACATCTCCTGTCCCACTTCCGAGGCAAGTCGGCAACAATAGATCTCCCCGAAAGCAGCGCTTCGCGCTGCGTTCGCAGGCGAGACCTAAAAACATTCTATCCTGCCCACAGCAAAGTGCAATCTGCTTTGAGTATAAACTATTTGTTTTTACAAATTACAAAAAGTTGCACAGCACACTGGCAAAAGGGGTGGAGTCCTGTCACTGTGAGGCTTGCCGAGTCCGTTTTCTGTCAGCCAGTGTCATGAACCTCGGGAATTTCCCTCAGAGCACAACTTCTTGTAAACAGGCGATCACTGCCGATCAGCACGTGCGGGTTCCATTCCTCCGAATATGTTGTTTAGCAGTGTCTTTCTCTCGGCCTTCAGTGCTGGGCAGATAGACAATATGGCCTATGAGCCTATTGTCATCCATGCCTGTGAGGCTTTGTCAGTGACGGAGGACAAGTTCTCAGCTGCTGAGTTGATGGCTCTATTGAAAGCAGCTTGAGTAAGGGGTAAGGCCCGAGTGGCTCAGCCTACAATGTTGTTTAAGCTAGAGTCCTATAATCAGGTGTCCGGGTGTTGTTAGGATCGTCTATGGCTCTCCACACAGTACTGCTTAGTGTGCCTCCCATTTCGTTTTTAGGTCTCGTGCCTAGCGTTGCTGTGCGCAGCACTGCTCACGCAGTGAGAGACCTCTTGTAGGGTATTTGAAAACAGCCCTAGGAATCGCACACGCTCGTGCGTGTGCTTTTCCTTTTGGGCCACGCTATTGGCCTTTGCGTGCATATTTTTATCCAAAACAGCACGCAATTGGCCAAAGGCGGGTGCATTGCTCCGCCCATGGCCTATTGGTGTCTGTTACGCGCACCGCTGCCATGTGGTTTCAATTATCGTGCCCAGACACGGGCGCAATAATTGAAACCACATGGCAGCGGTGTGGCGCGCGCACCACTCACGTGCTTGTATTTCAACGTGACAGAAATAACAGCCGGGGTTATTGTGTGAGAGCGAGCGTGGAGGGAGGCGCTGCTCCCTGGTTTGTGGTTTGTTTCCTCCCATGCAGTACCGTCCACGTACTGAATCGTTACGTTGTGGTTGTTTATGTTCTTGTTTTTGGGACTATTATTTACTTTCTTTTCTGCTTGTGTTACTTCGTGTTCCTGATTGCCTGTGTTTGGTGGGTGAATTTGTCTCTCCCACCTCCTCCCATGTCACTGCATATACGCTCCCACTTGGTTTTAGATCATGATTTTTAAATATTTATTTTAACGTATTTTGGAGGGTGCGCCGTCTTTCCCTCACACTCCGTTGTCTCTTTGCCCCTGACGCTTGTTTTCCACCCGGTCTTTGTGCGGGCAGATAACCTGGGCTGCACAGTTTAGTGCTTCCCAGAGCTGGCCCCCCTTGGCCCTCTGCCCAGCAGCTCAGCAGAGATCAGTATTTTTTGAAGAGATTCTCGAGCCTGACCATGGGACTGTTCAGAGGGAAAATTCCTCGCTGTCTGAGGCACGACTGCAAAACTTTCCTTCTTAGATGCATCAACAGTAGGGTGAGGGAGGTGGGAGATCCTTCTCATGGCATGCCCCCTGGTTTTACCCGTTTCGTATTTGGTTTCTAATCAGCATTTGTTTCTCTTACAGCATTGTATTATTATTTTATAATTATTTGGGCACAGCAACACATTTGTTATATTCATTTATTTGTGTGTGTTTGTTTAAGTAACATGCGATTAAGTGATTTACTCACAATCACAGGATGTTGAGCCAATGCGTAGACTCGAACCTGGCCGGCAGTTAATTTTAAAGCGTTTGGTGCTTTGAACGGAATTAAGCCACCCTGCCTGTACTCTGTCATGCAATACGTCACAGACTCCTTCGCCATAGTCGAGTATGCGCTTCAAGTGTACTGGCTTTGCCATGTAAGTGCCTGCAAGTAATTCAGTTTGCTGTGTGCACTGTGCATGAAAAAGAACTGACCCCTAGCATAAATAAAATCATTTCTAAAGAGTGTGCGCCGTCTATCGTAAATACACTACCCACATACCTGACTCCCCTTCTCTGAAATAGGTGAGGCATGAAAGTAGCGCTTACTAGTCTTGACCCCAGTCCAAGCATACAAAGGATAGCGCTTATACTGCTGCACTCATTTTCAGTGTAATTTTGATGTGACACTACTTTGGCTCAGTTATACTTCATTTGCAATGCAATAGGTCTCGCATTTACGTGGGTTTAAGCTATTGGCATTGTAATTGACAATGCCTTTTATTTTATGCTTTAAAAACCAAAAAATAAACAGAAAGCATTGTCATTTACAATGCCAATAGCTCAAAATCGAGTAAATGCGAGACCTATTGCATTGCAAATGCTTGTGCAGTTTATGGCACGTTTTTAAGGAAGGACCAAGGCTGATAACGTTCTGCCTCTCTAAGCCAAATTCAAGCCTTCCATGGCCTGGGGAAGTGTGCGGTGGGAGGTTAAACACCCGCCGATAGGTGCCAGCTGGTGCATTCTCAATCACTTTGTCTGTTGTCCCCCTCATACCTTCTTCTCCATATGCTATTGAGGGTAAGTATTTAGCAGTCATGACCCGCAACAAAGGTTGGAGAGTCAAGCCCTTCAAGGTGTTTCTCAGGGAGGAAAAAGCTGACATTGGAGAACTACTTTTCTTGGGATTGAAGGGCAGTGGCTAGCGAATGTACCACTTGAGTCAAAAATTACCTCCAATACTCTTCCGCTGGTTCCAAGGGTGAGCCTTCTGGATGGCATGTTGGTGGAGGGCTTTGTTTTTTGGTAACTGACAAAGTTTTTGTTTTCTTCAGATTCACTTGGAGCCCATGCTATGCCGCATATGTCGCTGTAGCATTAATTAGCCTTTGCAGGCCAACCTTCATATAGATCAGTGTTACTCAAAGTAGGGCTCGGGGGCCACATGCGGCCCTCCTGACCTTTAAAAGCGGCCCCCTGGTCAACAGTAGCACTGGGCTGCTGTTTACTCCAATCAGCTCTAACATTAAAAAGATGTTAAATAAACGGACAAGCATTTGTTTTCAGATTTGTTGAAGTTATAGAAAGGTAGTAACTAAGGTTTCTTGCACCCAATTAACTTTAGGAACACTTTAATTTTTAAAGACATCTTGCAACAAACCTATGAAAATGTGATAAAGCTTCTTCTTCAAATTTGTATTTCATTAACATGCAGCTCTCCTTAGTACATGGGTTTATATATGAGTGCATTGAGAAGTGTTTTTCTTAAAGTGATATTTTTCAAACATGAATTTAAGGAACATTCATGCTTCCTTCTTCCCACACTGACAACAATCGCAATAGTGAACTAAGAGGTAAGGTATTTGTTATGTGCACTCTTTGGGTGGCCTTGGTTGCTATTATACATAGATAACATTAGAGTTTATTAAATCATACAGCGTGCATCCTGAAGGTCTTTATTTACAGGTAAATAAAATAAGGCACTTACAATTAGGACGTAAACAAAAAAACAATGATGCTGTCAGCTGCAATTGCAAACAAACCTCAACATCATGTAGTTTCATCGCTGGGTGCTACAAAATAAATAGCATAGAGCCCTACGGCCAATGTTAGTCAATAGAATGAATGAATTAAAAACTTTATTGTTCAGTTAATTAAAACTTACAATTAAAACACATCAAAAATGAGAGAAGTGAGCGCACAATTATCACATTATGACATAAAGTGCCTAGTGCATATCAAACTGCATTAAAAGGTTAAAGTATTAGGACGGGGAACAGCAACTAACTGTAAAGTGCCCAGGCCCGTGATCCTGTTAGCATCATTTGACCTAGGCCGCTGGTCTCTTTGTTGCATGAGAGTACCTAGCTATGGTCACGCAGCGTAAAAAGGTAAGTATGGGCAGGGCGCTGGCAGTTAACAGCGTGTCATTGCACTCCTAATGTCAGCAGCTAGCTAAAGAAATAAAAAGCCGGAAGCAATTGCAAAAACCTCAATAAAAAGGTGAAGTTGAACTAAGTGCTGTCTGTCCATTTGGGAATATAGTATGGGAGAGCGCTAATTGCTGCTGCGGAACGCATAATAAAGGACAAAGATAACCAAAGTGCAATCAGTGCTTTGACTGTCAGCCAATAGTTTTTGGAAATTACAAAAAGATGCCCTGGCACACTGGCAAAAGTCGTGGTGCCTGCCACTTTGGGGCTTGCTGAGTCAGTTTTCTTTCAGCCAGTGACATGAACCTCGAATATCCCACAGAGCATTAGATCCTCTTCTTGTAAACAGGCGATCACTGTCGATCAGCACGTGCGGGTTTCATTCCGCAGAATGTGTTGTTTGAGTCTCTTTCACTCGGCTTTGTGTGCTGGGCAGACACAGACAAAATGGCATATGTGCTCATTGGCATATCGGCTCAGCCGGTTTGTCTCAGCCAAGCCGGGGAGTTGCATGACATGGTAAGCAACCCATCCTTTAGCTTTGCCCACAATCCCAATAGTTCACCTTAATATGGCTGGTGTTTGATAGACCTTATCAGGATATTGTCATCCATGCCTGTGATCTTTTTGATTTTTGTTTTTATAAATCTTTTTATTGATTTTAATAGTCATCATATATACAATATCAATATGCAAATAGTACAGTTATCCCAACATTTATATATTATGCAGGGGTCAGCAAAACATATTCATTAATCAAATATCCTCCTATTCTCACTTCTACGCATTTCCAACTCCACCATTGGGGATATGTATATATCTCCGTGATAGACATTCCATTTAGACCATTTTCTGTCTCATTTTTTGGGGCATCCACGGGTGATAAATGCTTTCTTCTCTGCTACCATGCACCTGTCAAGTTCTTTCGCTCACACCGGAGTGGATGGTGTGGTTGCCCCCCAGTCCTTTCGTCAGTTCCCGCTTCACAAGTGTGTACCCTAGCGTCACCAACTGTTGTTCAATTTCCGTAAGTTCAGTCGCTGCCCCGATATTCAGTAGTCCCAGCTTTGGTATGAGAGCCAACTCTTTCCCCAGAGCGGTCTGCATGTAGTGTGTGGCTCTTTTCCATATATGCTGGCTAGCAGGGCAGTCCCAGATAGTATGATAGTAGGTGGCTGGTTGACGGCAGCCCTTTCTGACAGAGATCATCAGGTCTTGCGCCTATTTTAGCCAAGGTGAACCCCCTCATGTAGGACCAATGTAGAATCTTAAGCTGTATTAGTCGAAAGCGTAGTGTGATGGCTGCTTCTCTGGGGGACATTAGGGCAGATTGCCAATCCTCATCGTCAATGGGTCCCACGTCTCTCTGCCACTGCTCTCTAAGTGTACTAAAGGTGTCGGGCAGGTTGTTACATAGTTTTTTATACGTTAAAGATATGGCTTTCAAGTGTAGTGGCCCATCTAACAATCGATCTTCTAATGGAGATGATTCTGGTATGTCTTTGAGATTGGGAAAAGCTGTCTGTAAGGTGTGCCGTATTTTCCGGTACCTAAATAGTTCCCCTTGGGCTATCTGATGATGTTCCCGGAGTCCCTCAAATCTAATGATAGAACCCCTTTTAACCAAGTCTCCTACCACTGAGATTCCAATCATGTCCCATTTGTCGAATCTTGGTTGATGACATGGCATGCCAAGTTTCTGGGTGTACCACAATGGCGTTGCTTTGGTGAGGGTGCTAGCCCAGCCCAGTTGTGAGTTCACTTGATGCCAAATCCCTAGTGTGTGTGCAGTAGGTCCAAAATATCTACCTTTCCTAGTTTTGGAAGATAGGGCTCCCAGATAGCCCGATCGGTCTGTCTGGTATCTGTCTAGAGCATACGCCGGATCGTTAGGGAGGTGATACATCCAATGGTTCACCGCTATCAATTGTGAGGCCCAATAGTAAAGCTTAAGGTCTGGTAGTGCGCCCGTCATACCAACTTTTAGTTAGCTTTTTAAGTGCCACCTTGGGAGCCCTACCATCCCACAGCAGTGTGTGAACCTCACTTTCCACTGCTGTAAAATATGCATCTGGGACACGGTTTGGACAATTCTGAAGAATATATAAGAAGCGCGAAAGGGCCAGCATCTTGAAGAGGGCAGTGCTGCCCACTAGTGACAAGGGTAGGGACTGCCAATGCTTTACATCCGCTCGTAACCTGGCCAGCGGGGGCGCTAACCCTGATGTTACAAATATTCCCAAATATTGGAACACTTCTCTAGCCACTTCTATGGAACAGTTAACTGGAAAATGGGGGATCTGCCCTTTAAGCACGAACAATACCGACTTGCTCCAATTAATTGCATATCCCAAATATTTTCCGACGTTTGTGAATATATTCAAAACAGCGTGTATAGATTTATAGGGGGAGGCAAGATACAATAGTATGTCGTCGGCATACAGGGATATTTGGTCTTCCTGACCCTCTGCCCACCTCAGCCCCCAAACCATTACATTACGACGTATCCACGCAGTGAGGGGTTCTAAAATGAGGGAGAATATCAGTGGAGATAAAGGACATCCCTGTCGGGTACCCCTCTGAAGCGTGAATGCGCAGGACGTGTAGTTGTTGACTCTCACTTGTCCCTGTATATTGGTATAGAGCAGTTTAATCCAACCCAGGAATCTGGGGCCAAATTCCACCCTACTGAGCACCTCAAATAAGTTTGGCCATTCTATAGAGTCGAATGCCATGGAGGCATCCAACAACAGCACCACTGCATCCTCCTCCAAAAAATGTCTGAGCGCCAGCATGTTATGGAAACGTTGGATATGAAGTGCTGTGTTTCTCCCTGGCATGAATCCAGATTGATCAGGGTGGACTAGGGAGGAGATAACTGCAACTAGCCGCATGGCCAGGACTTTCACTAGGATTTTAGCCTCTACGTTAATCAACGAGATAGGCCTATACAAGCCACAACTGTCCCCAGGCTTCCTAGGCTTGCAAACAACTACTATGGTAGCCAGACGCTGGTCGTTGGGCAGCTGTCCCTTCTCATAGCTTTCATTGTACTTAGCCCATAGGTGTGGGGCTACTTGAGATGCTGTTGCTTTTGGAAACTCAACGGGGATGCCATTCGGCCCCATCGCCTTACCAGAGTTAATTAGACCGATGGCCCGTTGAATCTCGTCATCCGTTAAGTCATTCTCAAGGGTATCTCTTTCTGAGTCCGAGAGCGTCGGCAAGTCTCTGTCCGATAGGAGTTGTCGAGAGTCTTCTGCTGTATAATTAGTAGAGGGGGAGTATAGCTTCTCCAAGTGGTCTGCGAATGCCTCTGCTATGTCTCTAGGGTGGGTAAGTGTCTCATTACTTGGCAGTGTTAACCTGGGCACCCATCTTGTTCCCTCTTCTCGCTTCTCCAACCTTGCTAGGGTTTTACCAGCCCTGGCCCCTAATTCACACAATCTGTGTTGAATTCCGTGGTGTTTAGCCTTCATATGTTCTCTACTTTTAATTCTATACTCTTCCTGTTTAAGTGTCAAACGATGTTGGGTGCTTTCCGATGGACTATTAGCGTGATCTGACTCCACCTGAACCAATAATTTGCGCTTCTTGTGAATATACCCTGTTTTTAAAGACAAGGATTGCCCCTTCAAAACCACTTTATATGCCTCCCATATGGTTTGTGCCGAATTAACTGAACCCAGATTTTCTTTAAAATAGTTACCGGTTTGTGTACATAATTCCTCTTTTATATCAAGAATTTTCAGTAGCCACAGGCATAGGACGATAGTGGGAACTGTCTGTCGTTCCCAGTGCGTGAATTCAATCCTGAGTGATCTGAAATGCCTCTCGGCTGGACTTGGGGGTGTCTAAAATTACCTAATGAGGCTGTATGTGTTAGTAAATAATCGATACGAGATAAACTTTTGTGTGCAATGGAGAAATACGTGAAGTGTGTGCCGGTCAGTTGTAGTGCTCGTCCCACATCAGTCAGCCCCATTGCTATGGTAAATTTTGCCATGAGCCCCTTCGGTCTCGCTCCTGGCCGTTGTGGGTGCCTATCGATTGTGTCATCCATCGTCATATTATAGTCACCTCCCAAGATTGTGGTGCCCACCGGAAGATCGATCAGGATACTACCAAGGTCTACCAGGGCTTCCTTACCTAAAGCTGGCTGCAGGTATAGCGAAATCACGTTAAGCGTTCTCCCCTCCATTGGGCCTCCAAGACTGCGAATCGTCCCCACGGGTCTGCCCACGTACGTTGCATTATAAGAGGTGTATTTCTTTTAACCAGAATACCGGTTCCCCTGGAGCCTGTGGTGTGGTCTGCATGTATTAAGAGTTTGTACCCCCACCTAGTAAGGGCTTTGCTTTTATTCCCGACCAAATGCATCTCTTGCAGTAATATGAGGTCTGGAGATTGTCTCTTCAAGTACTGTTGGACAATTCCCCGTTTGATTTAATCCCCCATCCCGTTCACATTCCAGGTGAGAACGGAGAGCTCATGATGGAAATCACAATAGAGTAATTCAACAATAATAGACAAATTGTGAGCAATACATGCTGACCCTGATTAACTGTCCCCTGCATATTTCCCCAGCTGTTGAAACCGGCTAGAACAGCTGTACTTTGCAATATACCATTATAACGTTGCAGATCTACCAAACATTGAGAAAATGAACATTTCACCTCCCGGTCCCAGAGCTCCTTCTTCACTGCTTAAAAGCTACGTCGCTGGGCCTGCACTTTGGTCGTGAAGCCCGGAAAGAATGTGACTTCATTGTTGTCAATCCTGAGAGGCGGGCTGGGTCTTGCCTACTGCAGTATGATATCTCTGTCCTGATAATTAAAGACACAGGCAATGAGGTGTCTCGGGGGAGGGTGGGGTGGGGCTGGCGGGCTTCGGCCTGTCTCCTGGCACCCTATGTGCCCTCTCTATCGAGAAGTATCTTGACAGGGTCTTGGGTTGTAGGTGCATGGTTATCAATTCTTCTACATAGAGGTCAGTAGCTGGCCCCTCAGCCCGCTCCGGAACGCCTAGTATACGTATGTTGTTGCGACGGGCCCGTCCTTCATATTCATCAAGTTGCTGCGCCATTCGCTCCTGCCACTGCTGTTTGGGGTTGGGAAGTGTCCGTCTGCAGCACTGTCGAAACAATCTTGAGGTCCTTCACTTTTTTGTCCATTTTGCGAAAGTCTGCTCTAAGGAGAGATACCTTTCCGGTAACTGAGTCCAGAGAGGTGCATACTCCGTTTATGGCCGCCATAACGTCGTGGAGCGTTGGCTCCAATCCCGGCTTAGGGGTGGTATGCGCCTCTGTTTTGTCCATTAGATGCGCTTCTCGATCGTCCCCTGCTTTATTCCAGGCGAATTTAGCAAGTTTATTTTGTGCGTTGGCCTTTGGACCCCTGCCTGTTGCCATGGGTGCGTCTTGGAGTCTTACAGACAGATCACAAGATCGGGGAAAGCCTCGGTAATCCCCGCCACCTACTCAGCGAGTTAGACAGTCTCGCCGTTGGCCTGTCGGGTTTCTCTAGGGTCCCTTCTCTCCAACTTCAAGTAGGCAGGTCTCCTCTCACTCCAGCCGCACCCCAATCTCACCCCCCGAATATAACCGGTCAGGAGAGGTGTTGCTGTCGTCTATTCCTTCTGCAATTATAGCTGCGCCTGGATCGGGCTGTTTCTGGATACACGGAACTATCTTCTAGGAGATTGCTGGCTTCTTTGACTAAGATAGGAGGGGGTGTGGGGGAGCGAAGCCCCACGTCGCTCAGTGTACATACCGCTCCCGGTGGTGGTGGTGACGCTCACCCTTTGTCTCCACTTGTGCCCTAGACCCTTCCAGGCTACTCTGCCAGCCTCTGGGACGCCCCCGGTTCAGGGACTCTGCCACTCGCTGCTGATCCAGCCTCAGGTGCTTTGCTTGGATTTTATTCATGCATCCCCAATATCACCAGAGTTCGCCTGCATCCCCAATATCACCAGAGTTCGCCTCAAATGGCCCTGAGACCGCAGTAAAACAGAGTTCACATGGGAGGGAGGCTGAGCATGATCGGACCGCTTGGGTTTCACAGCGTCAGACAGGTCATTTAATGCTTCCTCTTGCGGTGCAGGGACCCGGTCTTCGTTTCAGTCTGCTCGCGGAGGCGGGTGGGGCTGCTACTGGACTGCCGCGCCAGCACCCATTAAACATTTTCTTCTACCCCCTGGGCACTCCGATCTCCTTATCCAGTCTCCCCCGCTCCGCAGACAGTCTCTCTACGGCTGGGTCTGGTCAAGGTCCAGCCGGTCTTTAAAGCCGGGTCCTCGATTTGTAGCCTCCGCCCCGGTACATCCACCACCTTACCTCGGGTCAGCCGATATTGTATGTTGGGCCCCACTCAATCCTTCCGCCGGGTCAGCCATCCTCCTCCAACCCGCACTCTGATGCAAGCGCGCCTCGACGGGGCCTCAGCGTGGAAGCACTACTGGAAACAATACGCCCTAGTCGCCTGTCTGGGTGCCGCCATGTCGGAGCCTTCCTCCACGTCCGCTTGGCTCACTCTAAGCGTATCCCTTATGGCTTTTTTAACCGTCGCTTCACCCACTTCTGGATTCCCAGGCTGTGTTGCACTCTCGGAGCGAATTCACCACACCATACGACACCGGATTAGTCAGGATATTTGGCGGGGAAGTGGGAGCTCCCTTAGCTAGCGGCCATACTTGTCGGCTGTCGGCCCCCCCCCCCCCCGGCCTGTGATCTTTTTGACAGCGAGGCTTTGTCAGTGAGGGAGGACAAGTTCTCAGCTGCTGAGTTAATGGCTCTATTGAAAGCACCTCGAGTGAGGGCTAAGACCAGAGTGGCTCGGCCTGCAGTGTTGTTAAGGCTAGAGTTGTATAATCATGTGTATGGGAGTTGTTAGGATCGTCTATGGCTCTCCACTCAGTACTACTTAGTGTGCCTCCCATCTCGTTTTTCAGTTTATAGCACATTTTTAAATCAAGGCTGATAAGGTTCTGCCTCTCTAAGCCAAATTCAAGTCTTCCATGGCCTGGGGAAGTGTGCGGTGGGAGGTTAAACCCCCCCCGATAGGTGCCAGCTGTTGCATTCTCAATCACTTTGACTGCTCTCCCCTCATACCTTCTACTCCATATGCTAGTGAGGCTAAGAATCTAGCAGCCATGACCTACAACAAAGGTTGGAGAGTCAAGCCCTTGAAGGTTATGTTATGTTATGTTAGCTTCCATTTATAGCGCGCACAGCTACTCGGAAGTGTCCCGGCGCGAATGCCAAATGGTGGAAAAGGAAAAAAAGGTTGGCCCGACATAAGATTACTTAAATAGCAGGGATTTTAACAGTTTTTTTAAACAGCCTAAGGCTCTCAATATTGCGTAGTCCAAAGGGCAGGGCATTCTAAGCCAAGGCAGCTTTAACCGACAGGGAACTGCCGCCTAATCTAATCTGGCGGTACCTAGGAACAACAGCAAGGGATTGGCCTGTAGATCGAAGCTGTCGAGGTGGTACGTAGAATGAAAAACACCTCCTAAGATATTGAGGCCCTGTCTTATAAAGGGCACCATGAACAAGTGTGAGAGCCTTTAACAGAACCCGCTGCTCGAACGGGAGCCAATGTAGATCACAAAGGTTCTGACTAGCACTGGATCCACCAGGCATACCCAACAAAGTTCTTGCAGTGGCGTTCTGAACAATCTGCAGCTTTTTTAACTGATACGCCGGGAGACCAATGTACAAGGCATTGGCGTAACCTAGCGGGTCACCATCTCCTTAGCCATTTATTTATTTATTTATTTGCAGGTTTGTAAAGCGCTAGAATCGACTCCAACTGGAGTATCTCTGCGCTACTGGCATAAGAATCCTATATCAAGAGTGGAGCATGTGGAAGGCATTAGATTGCATTTGTGAACAACAGAGTTTTTAGATGTTTCCTAAACACCAAATGTTCAGAACAGGAGCGAATGGCTACAGGAAGACAGTTCCACAATTTAGGTCCCAACACTGAGAGTGCCTTACTTCCGTGCCTGGCTTTCTTAGCACGCGGCACTACCAGTGAGTGCCCATTACTGGATCTGAGCATTCTAGATGGAATGTATGGAATAAATTTCTTTTCCAAATAGAGTGGACCTTGTCTATGTAGGCTCTTGTGTATTAAACAGCAAGTTTTAAATTTTATCCTTTGACGGATAGGAAGCCAATGGAGTTCTTCTAACAGAGGCTTAGATGCTGTTCTTGGGGGGGCATTTAGAACGAGGCGAGCCGCGGTGTTCTGTATAACCTGAAGTCTATTCAGTACTCCCTCATTTGCAGAAAGTAGGAGACCATTACAATAGTCAATCCGACTCATGACAAGGGCCTGCACCAGCGTTTTCCTGAATTGCTCAGGCAGCAAGAGGGGCAGAAACGTCTTTAAGCGTTTTAGTGTACCAAAACACACACCTGCCAATTTATTAATCTGGGGGAGAAATTTCAAATCCTCACCGAACCAAACCCCCAGATTTTTTGCCGGGCACCCTGAGGAACTGGGCATAGGGTAGCGTTCAGGCCAGATGTCCTCCCTGAAATGCGGGGGAAAGGAAAGGTGTTCTTCAGTGAGGAAAAAGCTGACATCAGAGAATTACTTTTCCTCAGGATTGAAGGGCAGTGGCTAGCGAATGTAGCACTTGTGTCAAAAATTACCCCAAAGTACTCTTCCGCTGGTTCCAAGGGTGAGCCTTCTAGATGGAATGTTGGTGGGGGGCTTTGTTTTTTGGTAACTGACAAAGTTTTTGTTATAGAAAGGTAGTAACTAAGGTTTCTTGCACCCAATTAACTTTAGGAACACTTTGAGCATATTCTCAAGGACCTATCGCTGAGTTAACAGCATATTAGCGCAGCCGAAGTCGCAATCAATTTATCACCCCATTCACAAGCTGGTGCTAACGGGCCATAGCACCAGTTTACCTTCGATAGCAGCCGCAAAAAACATCGCCACAGATGACCCCGGCAACTATCGCTAATGAGATGCAGAGTAGGCAATCCTGTGCAAAAAGCCACGACAACACCACTCCACAACATTCTCAACGACCAGCCACATCAGCGATAAGATCACAAAACATGCGATAAGGCGCGTTAGCAGCAGGAAATTAACCGGCAACAGACCAGGGAGCACAGACCAGAGGCAAACATGAAGAACAGATGCACCCGGGCAACTGAACATGCAGCCCGGAGCCCTAATAGGGCAACAACACCCACTGCCACCACCACCAGGCCCCCCCCACCCAGCTCAACACTGAGGCAGCGCAGACAAAGACCGCGACCTGGAAAACGCACCAACCTCACAGACCCAACACCTGGGAACGTCATTGCCCACCACAGGCTCAAAAGGACAACCATCCTATGCATCCTGGCCACCATTGTCCACAGGCCGACAGTATCGACACAGCGGACAACCAACATTCCTCCGCAGACAAAGCTGCTGGCTGTGTCGCACCTGTTGGCCTCTGGTACCTACCAACCAACAACCTTCAGAGTCTGAGGAGTCTCACAGCCAGCCACATCCAAGCCCCCCCCAATAGTCTTGGATGCCATCATCAGCTTGGTACGATACTACCTATCCTTCCCCCACACTGCGCAGGAACAGCTGTAGACCAAGCAAGGTGTCAAAGCCATAGTTGGATTCCTTAACGTGTCAGGGGGCAATTGAATGCACACATGTCCTACTTGTGCCCCCTGGTGACACTATACAATATCCGCAACCCGAAAGCACACGCATACCATCACTGTGCAGGCAATAGTGGACCACCTAGGAATCTCCACCAACCTCGCGCCAACCACCAATTCAGAGTGCATGAGTCCTACATCTTCCAACAGCCCATCATCACCCGGCGCTTCCTGGCTGGCACCTACGTAACTGTGCTGCTCGTTGGCAAGTCCAAATGAACACACCACACACCTCAACTCCACAACCATGCAACTCACAACACTGGGAATGCACATGTCACAAACTCACATACTTAGGAACAGCCTTGGGTTTTGACTCAAAAAGCAGCAAGGCCGTATGGGGCCCCTGGAACGCCTACCGAGGGGGAATTTGTGCTCCGCCGTTATTGCCCGATCCGTCGCCTGCTCCATCCCCTTAGCCGACCCATCTTCCTTGTTCCGGACATTGAGTTTACCCAGCCCTAGTCCTGATCTCTTCCCCTTCTTGATACTCCTATGGACTGGTAGAGTCCCCCTCTCAGGGGAGCACATGCTGCTATTTCGGATTGTGGATTGCCTTGTGGGTTTGTTTTTTCTGGTTGTTTTTCTTTCAGTGTAAAATGAAACCGTACAGTGGGGTCCGGATGGGGTGGCTATCAATGCTGCTAACTCCTGTACATCTTCCTCAGCCGCAACGCACGCTCTACAATGTGTATCATATGCTCCTTTTGTCGATTAGCGGCCGGCCGGAAGGTTGTAGGCCCATCTTTGTATATTTTTTTGAGTTTTGTAATAAACGGTTTCCAAAAAAAAAAAAAAAAAAAAAGCAGCAAGGCCAAGTCATATATAATCAACACAACAGAAGTAATGCCAGTGCTGCATTAAATTAAGAAAACAATTTTCACCATGAACTGAACAGAACAGTTACACTCTCAACCACTTTTTCCGTTGATTTTAATCAAAATTATATTCGATACTGGATTAACTCATTAGTTTGCACGGTTTCATTAAGACAATTGTATCATTTCAAGAAATAGAAAAAACAGTACACCATTGATATTTACATTACATAGACATATGAAAACGACACAACCACTAACATACTAAAATCAATCAAACAACAACACAAACATACTTATCAATCCTACATATAGGACACTTTATTGTGACAATCAATAACAATTTTGAAAGAAGGCCATCGAGAAATGGTATTTGACAAAATTGAAATAGTTGAATATTGAATTTGATTGTTTAGTGCATGATTAGCCCAAGGCGAAGAAGGGGTCTACGCGTTTCGAATCCCTCAAGTTGTGGGGATTCTCATCAGGACCAAACGCTCTCTAAAAATAGACGGAAAGCTTAATTAGACCAAATGACCCTAACACACTAAAACTGCCTAATCACACGCCTTATTCTGGAATCTTACCTGTCATTGAGTAAAAACAAAGGAGAGACTTGGGAATATGGAAAATCAAACTTTCGAAATCTTAACAGAAACCGAAGAGAAAAAAGATCAATGAAAGTATCGCCTAGAGCGCAAAGTCACAAGAGACAGCATTGAAACTATGAGATAAGTCTTACTTGTCAGCCTAACGTTGTGTCTCTATCGTGTATTTGTCACCTGGCGGGAGGGTTTGAAGGGACTGCGTGGCCCGAAGCGGTCTCAACAACTTTAGATGAATGAGTATTCTTGCTTGGAAAGGTTATGGGTTTTCTCTGGAAAAGACCGACCAACATTTGCATGAGGTCTTCGCGCTAGTTAAACATATGAGCGGCTCGCAGGATTTTAGCAGTGCTGCTGGAGAGAGTGTCGCTTACCTTCCAATCTTTGTAAGGTTTATGTGGAACCCTCGATCCGTGCGTGTTGCGCCATTGAAATTGAAGCTCGATTTGGAACAGGAAAACCATCTCTTTTCACTTCCTGTGTTTAGACCAAGGTAGGAGTCTGGGAATTGTAGTTTCGTTGAACGTAAAAACTGGTTGGAGCCTCATGTCAGACGGCTTTAGTAAAGAGATTCCGGGGCCGATTGTGGGCAAAGATGTATAGAGGCTCATGGGAAATGGAGTTTAATGAAAAATTTTGACAAAACTTTATTGACGAGACCGGGTCGGCCAATTCGGAGGCTCATAAGAACTATAGTTGGAAATTGAATTGAACAAGGATGTTAATTATGTATGGAGGACCACTTATAATATAAAATTTATTATAGTGGCCAGGTCCACATGGAAGCTGTAATTTAGCAACAATGTGATTGGCGGGTGTTTGGCCAAACTTAAATACAGATGGTGGATGGCCGGGAAGCACCATCAAGGCCAGGTCAGCATTACATTAAAGTGATAGTGATAGGCCTGGAGAAAATCGTGGATGTATATAGTTCATGAAGACAGTGTTGACATACTAGGAGCCTAAGTTAGGTCAAAAGAGAATTCACAAATTGAAGATCTCTGAAATTTCATTCAAACCGTCAACGGACGTGTTGAATTTGATGATCAGCATCGCTTCCCTTTTTAATAATTTGTCATCCAGGTCTCCTCCTCGACTGTCTTGTGTAACTTTTGAAATGACAGTCCACTTTAAATCTTTTTCTGTGTGATTATTGAGCTGCCAATGGTTAACCAAAGGGGCGTTTTGTACATTCTTGCGTATTCTGGATTTGTGCTGTTGAATTCTGAACCTTATCTCCTGATTAGTTTTTCCAATATATAGTTTGTCGCATGGACATAGTATTCCATAGACTACAAATTTCGTTTTGCAATTTGAAAAGGAATCATGTTTCCAATGAATTTCCTGATGGGTGAAGTGGTTCCCTTCCAAAGTGGACTCACAACATACACATGTTCCACATTTATGGTGGCCTTGAATTGGAGGGAGATTTAGAAAACTTCTCATATTTGGACTTTTTGTTTTAGGAAGAGCAGCTCTCACAATCTGATTGGCTATACTTCTGTCTTTCCTGAAAGCGAATAATGGGGGTTCTTTGAGTGAGGAATCAAGATTTTTGACCAGGTGCCAATTTTGGGAAATGATCTTTTTGAACAAATTGGACGTGGGGTTGAAGGTAGACACACAAACAATCCTGTCCATTTTGGATTTATCTCTCCTTTCAAAAAGTACCTCACGCGGGGTCCACCAAGCACGTTTAATGGCTCTCTTCAGTAGTTTTTTGGGGTACCCTCTAGGTAGGAGGTTGGTTTTTAATTTTTCAGCGTGAAGAAAGAATTCATCCTTAAATGTACAATTCCGACGGATGCGCAAAAATTGGCCATAGGGCAAGTTGTCCCTTAGGCTGCGTGGATGGTTGCTTGAATAGAGCAAAGCCTTATTTCTATCGGTTTTTTTCTTGTACAATGTGGAGACAAGGTGACCTTCGCTGGGGTAGATTTCGACGTCCAGAAATGGTACTTTAGTTTTGGAAAAATTGACATTGAACTTTATGTCTGGTGTTCTATTGTTCAGCCAATTTACAAAGTCTTGCAGTTGGTCTTCTTCTCCAGTCCAGGTAAGAAAAACATCGTCGATGTACCTTACCCACTGTCCGATGTAAGTTGAAAAAGGATTATTGTTGTATATGAAACGATCTTCATATTTTGACATGTAAAGGATAGCCAGCTCTGGTGCGAAAGGACACCCCATAGCGACGCCTTTAATTTGTAGAAAGAATTCATCCTTAAAACAAAAGTAATTATTTTTTAAGGCGAAGGTGGCTAGTTCCAAGATAAATCGTGTTGGGACTTTTTCGGGCTTGGGTCTGCTGTTTAGGAATGTCTCCAAGACTGCTAGCCCTTCGTCTTGAGGAATCTCCGTGTACAAAGAAGTCACGTCTAGAGTGACAAGGAAGTGTATGTTTTCTTCAAACTCCATTGTACTCAGTTTGATCAAGAAATCCGTGGTATCTTGGATGAACGATTTAACCTCTTGCATGAAGGGTTTGAGGAAGAAATCCACGAATTTCGAAATTGATTCAGTTAATGACTCACAGCCCAAGACTATTGGACGACCCGGGGGAAAATTTTGGTCCTTGTGTACTTCGGGGAGTACATAGAAGATGGGTATGCGGGGGTTTTTATTTTTTAGGAATTCATATTCTTTTTTGCCTCATCATCTGGGCCACTGAACGCTATACGGCAGAAGTTATGAGGCAACTTTCAAATGAATTATACTACAGGAAGTTAAACAAAGATCCAACGGTCGAATTGCAAGGCAAATTATTCAATATTCTTCAAAAAGGTTTAGACGAAGGGTTTTTAGGCAAAAAAGAATATGAATTCCTAACAAATAAAAACCCCCGCATACCCATCTTCTATGTACTCCCCAAAGTACACAAGGACCAAAATGTTCCCCCGGGTCGTCCAATAGTCTCGGGCTGTGAGTCATTAACTGATCAATTTCGAAATTCGTGGATTTCTTCCTCAAACCCTTCATGCAAGAGGTTAAATCGTTCATCCAAGATACCACGGATTTCTTGATCAAACTGAGTACAATGGAGTTTAAAGAAAACATATACTTCCTTGTCACTCTAGACGTGACTTCTTTGTACACGGAGATTCCTCAAGACGAAGGGCTAGCAGTCTTGGAGACATTCCTAAACAGCAGACCCAAGCCCGAAAAAGTCCCAACACGATTTATCTTGGAACTAGCCACCTTCGCCTTAAAAACTAATTACTTTTGTTTTAAGGATGAATTCTTTCTACAAATTAAAGGCGTCGCTATGGGGTGTCCTTTCGCCCCAGAGCTGGCTATCCTTTACATGTCAAAATATGAAGATCGTTTCGTATACAACAATAATCCTTTTTCAACTTACATCGGACAGTGGGTAAGGTACATCGACGATGTTTTTCTTACCTGGACTGGAGAAGAAGACCAACTGCAAGACTTTGTAAATTGGCTGAACAATAGAACACCAGACATAAAGTTCAATGTCAATTTTTCCAAAACTAAAATACCATTTCTGGACGTCGAAATCTACCCCAGCGAAGGTCACCTTGTCTCCACATTGTACAAGAAAAAAACCGATAGAAATAAAGCTTTGCTCTATTCAAGCAACCATCCACGCAGCCTAAGGGACAACTTGCCCTATGGCCAATTTTTGCGAATCCGTCGGAATTGTACATTTAAGGATGAATTCTTTCTTCACGCTGAAAAATTAAAAACCAACCTCCTAGCTAGAGGGTACCCCAAAAAACTACTGAAGAGAGCCATTAAACGTGCTTGGTGGACCCCGCATGAGGTACTTTTTGAAAGGAGAGATAAATCCAAAATGGACAGGATTGTTTGTGTCTACCTTCAACCCCACGTCCAATTTGTTCAAAAAGATCATTTCCCAAAATTGGCACCTGGTCAAAAATCTTGATTCCTCACTCAAAGAACCCCCATTATTCGCTTTCAGGAAAGACAGAAGTATAGCCAATCAGATTGTGAGAGCTGCTCTTCCTAAAACAAAAAGTCCAAATATGAGAAGTTTTCTAAATCTCCCTCCAATTCAAGGCCACCATAAATGTGGAACATGTGTATGTTGTGAGTCCACTTTGGAAGGGAACCACTTCACCCATCAGGAAATTCATTGGAAACATGATTCCTTTTCAAATTGCAAAACGAAATTTGTAGTCTATGGAATACTATGTCCATGCGACAAACTATATATTGGAAAAACTAATCAGGAGATAAGGTTCAGAATTCAACAGCACAAATCCAGAATACGCAAGAATGTACAAAACGCCCCTTTGGTTAACCATTGGCAGCTCAATAATCACACAGAAAAAGATTTAAAGTGGACTGTCATTTCAAAAGTTACACAAGACAGTCGAGGAGGAGACCTGGATGCCAAATTATTAAAAAGGGAAGCGATGCTGATCATCAAATTCAACACGTCCGTTGACGGTTTGAATGAAATTTCAGAGATCTTCAATTTGTGAATTCTCTTTTGACCTAACTTAGGCTCCTAGTATGTCAACACTGTCTTCATGAACTATATACATCCACGATTTTCTCCAGGCCTATCACTATCACTTTAATGTAATGCTGACCTGGCCTTGATGGTGCTTCCCGGCCATCCACCATCTGTATTTAAGTTTGGCCAAACACCCGCCAATCACATTGTTGCTAAATTACAGCTTCCATGTGGACCTGGCCACTATAATAAATTTTATATTATAAGTGGTCCTCCATACATAATTAACATCCTTGTTCAATTCAATTTCCAACTATAGTTCTTATGAGCCTCCGAATTGGCCGACCCGGTCTCGTCAAGAAAGTTTTGTCAAAATTTTTCATTAAACTCCATTTCCCATGAGCCTCTATACATCTTTGCCCACAATCGGCCCCGGAATCTCTTTACTAAAGCCGTCTGACATGAGGCTCCAACCAGTTTTTACGTTCAACGAAACTACAATTCCCAGACTCCTACCTTGGTCTAAACACAGGAAGTGAAAAGAGATGGTTTTCCTGTTCCAAATAGAACTTCAATTTCAATGGCGCAACACGCACGGATCGAGGGTTCCACATAAACCTTACAAAGATTATTGGAAGGTAAGCGACACTCTCTCCAGCAGCACTGCTAAAATCCTGCGAGCCGCTCATATGTTTAACTAGCGCAAAGACCTCATGCAAATGTTGGTCGGTCTTTTCCAGAGAAAACCCATAACCTTTCCAAGCAAGAATACTCATTCATCTAAAGTTGTTGAGACCGCTTCGGGCCACGCAGTCCCTTCAAACCCTCCCGCCAGGTGACAGATACACGATAGAGACACAACGTTAGGCTGACAAGTAAGACTTCTCTCATTGTTTCAATGCTGTCTCTTTGTGACTTTGCGCTCTAGGCGATACTTTCATTGATCTTTTTTCTCTTCTGTTTCTGTTAAGATTTCGAAAGTTTGATTTTCCATATTCCCAAGTCTCTCCTTTGTTTTTACTCAATGACAGGTAAGATTCCAGAATAAGGCGTGTGATTAGGCAGTTTTAGTGTGTTAGGGTCATTTGGTCTAATTAAGCTTTCCATCTATTTTTTAGAGAGCGTTTGGTCCTGATGAGAATCCCCACAACTTGAGGGATTCGAAACGCGTAGACCCCTTCTTCGCCTTGGGCTAATCATGCACTAAACAATCAAATTCAATATTCTTCAACTATTTCAATTTTGTCAAATACCATTTCTCGATGGCCTTCTTTCAAAATTGTTATTGATTGTCACAATAAAGTGTCCTATATGTATGATTGATAAGTATGTTTGTGTTGTTGTTTGATTTTAGTATGTTAGTGGTTGTGTCGTTTTCATATGTCTATGTAATGTAAATATCAATGGTGTACTGTTTTTTCTATTTCTTGAAATGATACAATTGTCTTAATGAAACCGTGCAAACTAATGAGTTAATCCAGTATCGAATATAATTTTGATTAAAATCAACGGAAAAAGTGGTTGAGAGTGTAACTGTTCTGTTCAGTTCATGGTGAAAATTGTTTTCTTAATTTAATGCAGCACTGGCATTACTTCTGTTGTGTTGACAAACTCACATACAACATGCCCACCCACCAGACACGACAGCACAACTCACTCTGGCAACCTGGGCCAGCCATGCACATAAGCCATCAACTGCATGGAACCCCAGCCACACGATAGCAGATTGTGCGAAGAGGTGGGGACCAGGCATGGGCGAAGGAGGCAACTGACCGATGAACGAGAGTGTACACAATGCCAATTGTGGCATCAAAGCGATGGCCAGACTGCAGTATGCAGACCACACGCATATCCATGTCAACATACACCGCTGGTGTATGGAGTGCAGTGGACGCAACCATGTCACCCCATCCAGTGGGGAAGATCCCGGAAATGTAGCTTGTTACGTCCCCCCCTGTAAGCGTGAGCGGAGTGGGCTGGCCCGGCGTACACCGGTCACACGTAGGGGTGTGAATAAAAAGTACGTAGCTCTGGGCGTGGTCCTTTTCCGGAATGCCCAACAACTCTGCCAGGACGGCGCCCCTCACCCCGCCACGAGGCCGTCGCCGTGAGCGGTGTTGACTGTGTTCCTGTGTGCCTGCTGCACCACGGGCCGCAGGTCCCCGTACCAGTCCGGCCAGGCCCGGCTCACCCAGGCCTCAATGCACACCTGCTGACACCGGCGTGTGTCGATGAGTGCCCACCACATGCCGGTGCAAGCTCCAAGCCCGAGTGCCACGACCCTGGCAGCCTTCTCAGACCATCACGGTCTCCGCGACACCGGCAAGCTGTACTCCCTTCTCGTTGAGGTACTCCACCTGCATGCACAGGGGAAAAGTAGGTCACACATTAGGAACTGAGTCTTGATTGCACTATGGCAGAGAACATCAATTATGGCAGATTTTATCTCACCATACTCCCATGGATGTGGTGCCACCAAGTCTGTGCATAGCAGTCCATCCACAGGTGTCCGTGGGCCCAAGCGGACTACTGCCCTCGGGCAACACTGCGTTCGAGTCATTCGCACATGTGGGATTGAGTCTTGATTTGTCAATGGTAGAGTACATATCATTGCACGCAAGGAGAGGTGTAAGAGGATGATGCATTTCCTTCCCGAGGGTAAAAGGATCATCGTTGTGGAGATGATCAAACACTACCAACAACTGCCCTGGTGTCACTAACTGGCTGTGGGCTCTTGCTGACCGCTGCCTCCGGCTTACGCTACGGGCGAGTAGGTCACACATTTGGGACTTAATCTTGATCAGACATTGTCCGAGTATGCACATTAATGCAGAGTTTACATCACTGTACTCCCTTCGATGTGGTGACACCAAGTATGTGCCTGGCATCCCAACTGCACGTGTCTGTGGGCCCTTGATGACTATGCCGTCTGACTTCACTGCAGGCCTCATGCCAAACCAATCCAGTCCGTACCAGGCAGGACACGTCATCATCGCTGACTGAACACCTGCTTGGCTCTGGTGCTTTTGCCTCCGTCGACCACAAGTCACCCCCAAATGTCATGTCAATGTCATGTGTTAGAGTTCCGGTAGGAGCTCGCTGAACCGCGTCTGGCCCGCGCTGACCGCTTGCGGGTGCTTCATGCTGTGTGGTCTGTTGCAGGGGCTGGGTTCTCCTCTAAGTAGCTTGGCTGCCCTGGTCCTGGTGGTGGGTTGCATGGGATGTCCATGGGCTGTTGTAGGGCATCGGTGTCGAAGGTGTGGTGGTCCTCTCCGGCATCACTGATGTGTGGTCTTCTGTGCTCTGCTGTAGGTTTTGTGTGTCCCGCTGCAATGTGGAGGGGAGATGCATGTTGACATTGTGTTGACGTGTGTTGGCGCATTGTTCTTGTTTACATGCAGACTGTATGACAATGTACATTGTGACTGTTTTGGAGGTGCAGGATTTAGATGTGGGACAGTGTACATTTGGACTACATGATGGGTGTGAGGTTTTACGCGTACATTTCCATTTCACAGTTTCCAGCTATGTCAGATGTAATGGGGCTGTTTCTGCGCGTGTGCGGAGTCAGTTGTGTCCTCTGTTCTGCAGTGTTGGGGTTGCACATTGTAACACATTGTCGTCAATGTGGATGTGCTGTTACTGCTATGTGTGTGTGCTGCAGTGGGCCACGGGGATGAGGGACATGATCCAGGGTCATTGTGGGTGTGCAGTGTGCTCTGCTTATTTGTGCATGTGTGCCATTGTGCCCATCTCCCCCAGTCCCCCCAGTCCCTGGTCTTTACTCACCCTGTTGATGTTGTGTCAGGTCCTCCTGAGCTGTGTCCGCACTCCAGACTCCTTGCACCGTCTCCGCACTGTTTTAATAAAAAAAACACATTTTATTTGCCAAAATATCACATATGACGCAGATCTCTGAGCCCCAGAGACACCAGCCGCATGCAAGATACAAAAATAGAATTTGACCATTTTTCATAAAGATTAGGAGAAAATGAAAGGCAATGCAAATAAAATCAAACCCTTAGAACAACCCCCCTCCCACCCCCACACACTGCCATCTATTCCAGAGCAACATATCTCTTACACAAACTGTCATTGTACAAAATAAGACATCATCAGCCATGAACCACTATCCTGCCCAAGGGCCATAAATGAATCACAAATCAAAACAAAACGAAAAGAGAAGAACAAACAGCAGGAAATATAGAGGTCGCTCTGGGTCTCAACTCTGATCTCCCTGGGGCGGCTCAAGTTCCAGGCCCCGATAATCAGCCCAGCGCCTCCAGATCTTGAAATGCTTCTGGGGACATCGCCTGGACTCAAACACCGGGATCTCCAGGACCATACAAAAGTCTAGACCGTTTTTCCATTCGGAGATCGAGGGAGCGACTGCTGCCTTCCAGGCCCTAGCTATGTCCCTCTTCGCCAGGATAAAGCCCAGGTGCATAAGATGGCGCTTGTAGATATTGCCCCCAATCCCTTCCATCACATGTAGGAGGACTAGCTTCGGCAAATTGGGGAGCTCCCACCCCAGCAGTTCAGAGAGACAGGCCAACACCCCCTCCAGAACCTCGCCAGTGCCGTGCAGTGCCAGATAGTATGCAACAGGGTCCCATCCTCATGATTACATCGGAGACACAGCGGCGAGGCCACCAAGCCCACCCTCCAGAGCCTAACCCTAGTATAATAAACTCTATGGAGGTACTTAAATTGAATGAGCCGTAGGCTCATTGCAGTGGCTGCCCCACGCGGAGATGCCAGAGTACTCTGTCCAGTCTTCCTCTTCCAACTGACCCACATTGCCCTCCCAGGCCTCCCTTAAGCGCTGTAGTGAAGGGGAACAATGTGTAACCAGGGACTGGTAGATTTTGGAGATCCTATGGTCAAGGAGGTCCCCCATAAATAATTTGGCTTCTACTGGGCTGAACTCCGGCAGGGACTCCAAACGCTCCAGGCTGGGGAAGATAGCGTGCCTGAACTGTAAGTATTTGAAGAATTGGGTTTTGGCATCTGAAAGTCTTTCTGGATATCCTGAAAGGATTTTAGGATCGGGCCCTGCATAACGTCACCCAAGGTGGAAATCCCAATATTATTCCAATCATGTAACCCATGTAACCCATGTAGGGACGCCAGTTGTGGAAAGCGACCATTATGCCAAAGTGGGGACTCCCGAGTCAGTTTGTTCCACCAACCCATCTTCCGTAGCGCCTGCCTCCAGATTTGAAAGACAATCTGCGTGGCAGACGATAACGAGCGTCTCAGTGGGGCGGAGTATAGAATCGTATGTAGAGTATGATCCCCCATGCACCGTCGCTCGACAGCATTTGCCGGGTCCGTCCTGTCCCCATACCACCACTCATTTAAGACTAGCAGGTGCGATGCCATATAATAAGACCAAATATCCGAGGTTGCCAGTACCCGCAATATGTAGATTGGAAACAGGTCCGTAACGCCACCCCAGCCGCCCCACCATCCCAGAGGAACTGGCCCAAGGCCGCATTCACCGGACGAAACCACTGCGAGGGAATTGGATAGGAATGGTTCTGCAGTTGATACAAAAGGTGCGGGAGCGAGACCATTTTAAAAATGGCTGACCGACCACAAATAGATAAGGGCATGTGACACCAGGTCTTAATGGCCTCACGCACGCGGTCCCATACGGGTGCAAGATTACGATCCCACGCCATGGCGGGAGAGTCCGACAGATACACCCCCAAATATTTCGGTCCCCCCTGGACCACCTGCACTGACGAAGCCCAAGAACCAAGCGTGCCCCCGTCTCCCAGGACCCACAGGGTGGATTTCCGAGGGTTCATATATAATCTCGAGGTTTCCCCAAAAATCTGCCTTATGTGCAACAGTCAAGGGCCCGTCCTATCTAAGTTGGAGAGAAAGAATAACACATCATCGGCATACAGAGCTATGCAATCGGACAATCCATGCGCCCATTCAAAGCCAGACACCTGAGCGTCCATCCTCACCCAAGAGGCCATGGGCTCCATTGCTAGGGCAAATAGATAGGGAGATAACGGACACCCCTGCCTCATACCCCGCCTGATGGGAAATGTAGAGGAAACAAAGCCCGCAACTCGCATCAACGCCGTTAAGTCCATGTACAGCAGGGTTAAATATGACCTAAATTGGGGTCCAAAGTTCAATTGTCGCAGAAGAGTGAATAGATAAACCCAGCTCAAAGAATCAAAGGCCCTATCCATGTCCGCCAATAAAAGCGCTGCCCGCACCCCCAGTCCCTGGATCTGCGCCACCGCAACATGAGCCCATCTAATATTGTGGCGGGACGCCCATTGGGGCATGAACCCAGCATGATCCGGATGTACGAGCGAGGCTATATGGGGCCGGAGACGATTTGCTAAAGCCTTGGCCAAAATCTTGGCCTCAACGTTCAGAAGGGAGATGGGACGATACGAGGCATGGTGCACGGGTGGTCTGCCGGGCTTGTGAAAGACTACTACCTCCGCATGTCTCCAGTCCTCAGGCGGTCCCCACTGGTCCCTTGCCTCCTCCACTACCCTGTGATAGTGGGGCCCCAATTGCAGAAAATATTTTTTGAAGAATTCACTCGGGAAGCTATTCGGGTCAGGAGCCCTGCCAGGGTTCAGGTCCCCCAGGGCCACCCCAAATTCCTCCTCTGTGAGTGGGTATTCCAATTCCTCTCGTACTTCATCTGAGAGCGCTTTAGGCGGAAGGTCGTCCAAGAAACGACTGATGACTTCCGCTGATATGCATTCCGTAGGGGCGTACAGGGCAGCGTAATACTTAGCTAAGCTACCAGCAACAGCCGACGCATCCGAAAAGGGTAGCCCCTCCGACCCCACAATACCTGGTAGAGCCTGGGGGCGAAGTGACCCCTGACATAACCTATGCAGCAGCTTACTAGATTTATCGCCCCACTGATAGATCCTGCTACGGGTAGCCAACCACGCCTGACGAGCCACGTCTAGGAGAATGAGAGTATTCCTGCTGTGCCAGCAGCATCTGGCGTCGAGCCTGTCTCCCTTCCTCTTTCCCACTACACGCCTCCAGCTCAAGGATAGCAGTCTCCGCCCGTACCAGGGCTTCTCTTCGCGATTTACGGGATGCCACACAGAAAGAAATGTCCAGCCAACGAATAGTGGGCTTCATTGCTTCCCACAGGGTAGCCGGCCCCCGAACCTAACATACGTTGACCGTCAAGTACTGATCTATGGCATCCTCCAACTGTTCCCTGTAATCCTCCTTTTGGAGATTCCAGGTTGAGAGACGCCACCGGACGGGCCCACGGGCAACCTCGAGCCCGTATAGTGAGGGCCACTCGGGAATGATCTGAAAGCCCCCATGGGAGAATATCAACTGCCACCACCCTGGAATCAAATGCCCTTGGAACAAATAAATAGTCAAGGCGGGAGAAGGAGTTATGAACTGCCGAAAAATAGGTGTATCCCTTCATTGTACCATGCAGCCTACGCCAGGAGTCGACCCAATCGAGACTTGTCACTAGGGAATATAACTTGGTAGGGTGTCGGCCCTCAAGTTGACCACCCCGACTTCCATCGATCCCTGGCCATATCCAGCACGTCATTCCAGTCACCACCAACGACCGCCAGGCCCTCTGGTATATCTGCCCATATGGTCATAATTGTCTCCACCAGCCCCCAGGACACAGGCGGGGGGGCATATACGCTTCCCGGAACTAAGGTATCTCCACCTACTGTACCATGCACAAACAGGTATCTGCCCTGTATATCCCCCCACGACTTAACATGTGTGTATGCAACTCTACGATGTATTAGAATAGCGACCCCCCCGGGAACCCCTAACAAACCCTGAGTGAAAGACATGGACAAATCCAAAGCGCTGGAAACACAACGCCTTAGTCCCCATGAGGTAAGTCTCCTGTAACATCAACATGTCAGCATTGGCGCGCTTGGCCAATTTCAGGATAGCCCCCCGTTTGATCTTATCAAGCACCCCTCGAACATTCCAGCTGAGGACCTGGAGGAGCCCAGAGGCCTCCCGTGTACTATCAGTCATTCCTATCCTGCGCAGGCCCTATGTAACTCAATGGCAGTTGCAACAAAACTCCATATAGGCTGACAAGCTCCGGAACTCTAATAGGCAGTGCAATAACACAACAAACCTCCCCCCAACCTCAACCCAACTGACACCCCCCACCCTGTACCTCAAGAACAGTGAAGTACCTGTCGCGGCAGACAGAACAGGCTGACCCCAACAGGAGGTCCCACCCCTCACCCGCCAATGGATCCCCAATACACATCCCATCATCAGCTGGCCCTCTCTCTCCGTACGTAAAGCCCCACGGAGAGACCGGCCTTCGTATGCGCCTCTCCGGTCAATGCAAACAGTTAAAGTTGAAGAAGTTACACAGTCCTCCTGCGATCAGTCTGCCAAAGCATGTTGTCTAGAGGTCGATCCCTCACGTGTCGAAGCACCAACCGACTGGGACCGACGCCTAGACTTTGAACGCCTGCCACCTCTCCCCCTCGCCCTGAGTTGATTCCGGGCGGGCCCACTTGAGGAGGAGTTGGACTCCCTCCCTGGTGGCGTATGAGGACACAGCCGCACCGTCTCGTCAGTCCATAGGAATACTTCCTCTGGTGTATCAAAGAAGTGGGTGTGGGACTGGTACACCACATTCAGCCACGCTGGATAAAGCAAGGTGTAAGGGAGCTTGAGCTCCCGGAGATGGGCCTTAGCTGCCAGGAAAGACTGCCGCCATTGCTGCACCTGTCTCGGTAAGATACCTTGGATCTGTTATCAAATAGAAACGGTTCCTTGATTCGGGCCTGTTTCAGGATAACGTTCCAATCATGATAATTGAGAAGCCTAGCAATGATAAGCCTCGGGCGGGCTCCCGGTGGGGGCTTCTGCATCAGGGCCCTATGTGCCCGTTCCACCACAAAGCATCTTGACCGCTCCCCAGCGGGGAGTCAGCCCTCAAGCCATTCTGTGAGAACCTGCTCCACGTTTCCACTCTCGCAGCCCTCCGGGAAGCCCACGAAGCGCAGGTTGTTGCGCCGCAGTCTCCCTTCAGCATCTTGCACCCTTGACGCTAGGCCCCGTTGTGCGGTCTCCAGAGATGATACCTTTTGCTGCAGAGTGGTGACCACATCCTCCGCTCCAGAGACCCTTATCTCCGTCTCTGTAATACGGGCAACAGCGTTCCGCAGGTCCTGGCGCAGCAGCATTACATTGGAGCCGACTGCCCTGATCTTGGCCTCCAGGGCATCCCTGGACTGCGTGATGGTGGCCATGAGGGCGGCATTGTCTGGCACCGTGCCCGGGGACCCCCCAGTCGTCGCTGCCTGGGATCTCTGACCCGTGACTTTATCGATCGTACTCTGCTTGGTAGGGCCGCCACCCGGCTTGTCCCTCGTCATGATGGCCCGCTCACCCCCGCCGAACCCGAAGCCGAGGTCACCAACAATCACAACACCATGTTGCAAGTGAGCAGACAGATCGCAGTCAAGCAGAGGCGAGCAATACGTAATACCTCTGCCCCGCCGCCCCTCGCTCGGCAGCACCAGGGACCCAACAATCTACCCTACGGCAGAGCAGGCGGAGTCCAGAATACTACACCAGTCCATGGGGCCCACT
The DNA here is from genome assembly GCF_964204655.1 of Triturus cristatus. Lineage (NCBI taxonomy): Eukaryota > Metazoa > Chordata > Amphibia > Caudata > Salamandridae > Triturus > Triturus cristatus. Next base: position 1,087,739,851 of record NC_140582.1, on the reverse strand, counting down.
GACCCACCAAGAGGGGCACTCAGCGGGACCACCTTAAGGTGTCCCTAGCGCACACTTCACCCCCCCCCCCGCGGCCCGGCAAGACCACCGAACCCCCAGCAGAGAGACAAGAAGAAATGGGAGGGGGAAGCAAGGTTGAAGCTCAGAGATGTAGAAGGGGGCGCGGGCCCCAGCCACCCGCCGGGATGGGGAAGGCCCCAAATGCCGTAGTGGGCTTCCTTCACAGCCCAGGCCCGGCCAGACCACCGCCACTCAACGATGCAACCCCAGGACAGCGGCCAGTCAACCTCGCCATGCACACCCCACAGCACCTCAACACCGCTGAGCCACGTAGCGCCACACACAGGAGTCCTCAACACCAGGGGGCCACCCGCCCCCTGTGGCACCCCCAGCACAGCCCGACCGGCTGCCGGTCGACGGTGTCCGATATATGAAGGGGTGGGAGACGACAAGGCAATGGGCACTAGCCCCACCAATATGCTGGATGGCCACTTCTCGGTATCTCCCTGCCCCCTTAAGCTCCTAGGGTCCCCCTCGATGAGGCTTATCTGCGCAGTCCCCCCCTGCGACCCGGCAAGACTTCCGAGCCCCCAGCCAGCTTGTGCAGTGAGAAGGGGGGGAGAGAAAAGAGGTGCCGTGGCCCAGGGGTGAATGGGGGTGCAGGCGACTGCCGGGCCTGCCTTCCAGAAGGCACGAAAGTACTCACATGTCCCAGCCAAGCGCTGGGACAAAAGGGCTCCAGACGTTGCACAGAGCCCCTTCACCTGGAATATCTGGCCGGGCTGCCGTAGCGTAGATACACGGGACCAACATGGCAGCCAGCCGACCGCCGCACACCCTCTCCTTAATGCCTTGTCACTGTGGCCTGAAATGGCTGCCGAGCTGTACTGGATCTCCGCAGGAGACCTCAGGGCCGGGGGGGGGCAGCCCACCCGCATGAAAGGAGCTCTGCCCCGCTGACACCGGCCGGGGCTCCAGCGACCTCCAATGCGCGGCCCACCAACACCACCACACTGCCTCGGCCGAGAAGCCGGGCGAATCCCCGGCTGCACTCAGGGCAATATCACCGGCAGGCCGCGTCCCCCTCCGGGCGCTGCACAACCATCACGGGGCACCCCGCGACACCGAAACCAGCCCAGGCGCTGGTCTTTGGCGTCCGATCGACACAGGGCTGCTCAGGAATCAAATCAGGATAAAGGTGAGGCTGGACGGAGAGCTCTCAGCTTACGTCCGCCATGATGGCTCGCCAAGCTACGCCCCCGCCCTTCTCCGCACTGTTGACTGTGGCCTCCGTTTCCTCGAGCTCCTCCTGTGGCAAAGGACTCCCACCTTCTGTCCCCGTTGCTGCCTTCCTGTTGGCAGCGGCTTTGTGCCTGGTTTAGATTTTCATGCCAGCGCCTCTTGGCCTCCTCCATTCCTCCTTGACACTCCGGCTGCATTGAAGGTAGTCTGATTATGGTTCAGTTGCTGGTTGTGCTCCGTGACGCTGGTCTTGTTTTCCTGTGGACTGCACCCCGTCTTCCTCTCCCTCTTATCCTTGGCCTTCCCCGACCCGTTGTTCCTTGCTGGTGGTCTGTGGGGCTTGTGGGGTTCGCGTTGGCCTCTGCGCTCGGTCAGGGTGCATCCATGTTGCTATGCACTTTGGCTTCTTTCTGGTGTGTTGTTTTTGTTGCTTTTATAGTGCATTATCCCGCCCGACGTGTGGGATTTGCAGGCCTGCCGCTGGTTTTCGCTGCTTTTTGTATCACGATTGGCCTCATCGCAGCTTTTTTGGTGTTCGTGTTTCGCATTTTGGCAGCGTGAATTTGATTTTTAACGCGGTCAGTTGACGTGTTATCTTGTGACTATCGCATGGTACCGCCGTGTTGTGAATACCTGGTTAACACGGCATAAATTACCCCCCGATGGACTGCGATGTTGAGGGTTGCGTTACGTAACTTTTGCGATGGTTATCACACGTTCTTGAGAATCTCCCCCTTTAATTTTAAAAGACATCTTGCAACAAACCTATGAAATTATGATAAAGCTTCCTCAAAATTCTAACAGTGTATTTCGTTAACTTGCAGCTCACCTTAGTACATATGTTTATGTATATCAGTGCTTTGAGAAGAGTTTTTCTTAAAGTAATATTTTTCAAACTTGAATTTAACCCTTTTACCGCCGCGGTGCGGCACCTTTGATCAGTGGGTGGGGTTGCGTTGGCCAACGGACGTGTGCAGCACTACAGAGGTAGGGTGCGCGACGGCCGTTGGCCGACAGAATCACGCAACGGGTTAAGAAACATTCATGCTTCCTTCCACCCACACTGACAACAATCGCAATAGTGAACTAAGAGGTAAGTTATTTGTTATGTGCACTCTTTGGGTGGCCTTGGTTGCTAATATACATGGATAACATTAGAGTTTATTAAATCATACAGCGCACATCTTGAAGTTCTTTATTTACAGGTAAATAAAATAGGGCACTTAAAATTAGGATGTATACAAAAAAACGATGATTCTGTCAGTTGGAATTGCAAGCAAACATTAACATCATGTATTTTAATTGCTGGGTGCTACAAAATAAATAGCATAGAGCCCTACAGCCAATCTTAGTCAATAGAATGAATGAAATAAAAACTTTGTTCAGTTAGTTCAAACTTACAATTAAAACACATTAAAAATGAGAGAAGTGAGCACACCATTATCACATTATTACATAAAAGTACCTAGTGCATATCAAAGTGCGTTAAAAGGGCAAAGTATTAGGACGGGGAACAGCAACTAACTGTAAAGTGCCCAGGCCCGTGATCCTGTTAGGATCATTTGACGTAGGCCGCTGGTCTCTTTGTTGCATGAGAGTACCTAGCTATGCTCACGCAGCGTAAAAAGGTAAGTATGGGCAGGGCGCTGGCAGTTAACAGTTTGTTATTGCACTCCTAATGTCAGCAGCTAGCTAAAGAAATAAAAAGCCAGAAGCAATTGCAAATACCTCAATAAAAAGGTGAGGTTGAACTAAGTGCTGTCTGTCCATTTGGGAATATAGTATGGCGGAGCGCTAATTGCTGCTGCATGTTGCATAATAAAGGACATATATAAGCAAAGTGCGATCAATCAATCATAAAAACGTTATTTCGGCACATAATGCCATAAAAGCGTAATTAAAACACCCAATATGGGGGCGTGGCTTGGCAGGCTAGCATGGCGGACGCGCCTTAGCTCGGCTCCGTCCAGCCCGCCGATAAATATCCTTTTATTGATCCTTTTGCCCGACCCAGGGCTCTCCCCTGTAGCGGTAGGGGTGTGTGGTCATTGGTGGCCGCATCCGGTGGTGCCCCGGCGCCCCGACGTCTCCCGGGGTCTGTGGGGTGGCGCCGGGAGTGAGAGCGGGGCCTGGGCCTGCCGCGCCTCGGAAGCCGCGGCCTCGATTTGGGCAGCAGAGGAGGTCGTCCCGTCGGATGGAGTGGCGGATGCGGAGAGCTGGGAGCTGCGGTCCACCGCCGGACAGGGGCGGCGAGCGCTGGCCTAGGTGGATCCTTGTGGAGGTGTACTGGGAGCCCGGAGGTCGGGGCTCCCCGGGATTGGATCCGGACGACAGCAGGAGTGGCGCTGCCCAGCGGGTATCCCGGCGGGGGTGCGGAGAGCAGTGCCGCAGGAGTAGCGGTGAGTGGCCATCGATGGCGGGCGTTTCCCCCACCCCACCAGGTGCACCTATTTCTTTGTGCCTGCAGCTGTTGGTGGGCCGGGGGCTCGGCGGCCATTTCGGGCCGCGTGGTGGTGGTGGTGGTGGTGAAGGGGCTACATGGCGGCGGCACTGAGCGTCAAGGCTGGTGGGGCCGGGCCCCGGATGGCGTAGCTGTACAGGGCCCGCAACGGAGACACTGGACTGGTTCTTCCCCCTTCCTCTTGCCACCCTCCTAGAAGTGCTTTGAGTGAGACGGTACAAAAGGGGGTGGTGATGGACGGAGCATGAGAACCAATCAAACACTCACACCCAGTCAACAGATCTGGGTTTAATCCATCACCGTTCTTTAGGCCACTCTGCCACCCCAGTTCAGACATGGCCATATGCAAGTGGGCTAAAGAACGGTGATGGATCAAACCCAGATCTGTGGACTGGGTGTGAGTGTTTGATTGGTTCTGATGCTCCGTCCATCACCACCCCCTTTTGTACCGCTTTGTTCGCCATAAGTTGGCAGGGTATGCTCAGACGTGAGTCCCTTGCTCACTTTGCCACTGGATTCAAGCAAGCCTGGCTGAAGACGGCTGAAATGCCAGAAACCGGTCCTAGGAAGCTTGTTTCCGGTCCAGGGAAGGCATGGCTTGGCAGTTCGGGCTGGACTGTTCCCATGAGGCACAGGGTCAGACTGATTTGCATATGGCCATGTCTGAACTGGGGTGGCAGAGTGGGCTAAAGAACGGTGATGGATCAAACCCAGATCTGTGGACTGGGTGTGAGTGTTTGATTGGTTCTGATGCTCCGTCCATCACCACCCCCTTTTGTAGTGCTTTGAGTGAGAGCCCGGGTGCTTGGCGGCCATTTCGGGTCGCGGCGGTCGAGGAGGGTCTTACTGGTGGTGCGTGGTGGCAAAGTGGCCGGCAGTGCGCTGCGGGAGGTGAGCCACACTCCGGGGACTGCAGTTTGTTTCGGCCTCCATTCGCCCCACCGGGGGCCTCCCTTCTCGGCTGTGGTTCCGGGACCTGGCAGACGCTTCTCAGTGCGCCTGGAGTGGGGGCAGCAAACTCTTGGTTTTGGTCCGGACTCTGTGGCGGGAGGTCCCCTGGTGTGTGCCCAGGTGCGGGGGTGAGAGACGATCGCAGCATGACCAAAGATAGAGCTGGTGGGGTGCCGGCCAAACAAGGGCCTTTCGACTAGTTCACGGGCCCGGGCCCGGCCGGGGGTGCGGCCTCGGCAGCTCCGGACAACGTGGCCCTGCTGGCGGCCAGTACCCAGTCCAGGGACATGTTAGACGCGAAGATTGGTGCGGTGGGCTCCGATGTAACATTGCTGCGACAGGACTTGCGGAACGCCGTGGCCCGTATCACGGAGGCTGAAACTAGGGTCTCGGGTGTGGAGGACGACGTGGCGACTCTTAAAAAAAAAAAACAGATGGCGGCCCTGGAATTTTCCCATAAGAACTTAGTGGGCCGAGTCGAAGATGCGGAAGGGAGGGCTCGCCGCAATAACCTGCGCTTCGTAGGATTTCCGGAAGGATGCGAAGGTACCAACATGGAGCGTTTCCTGACAGAGTGGCTGGTGTCCTGGCTCCCCCCGACACTCTTACCGGCTGCTTCGTGGTGGAGCGGGCGCATAGTGCGCTGGTCCAAAAACCGCCAGTGGGAGCCCGACCGCGACCGGTGATCGCCAGGGTCCTTAATTACCATGACCGAGACGTCATCCTCCGGCAAGCCAGGGCAAAGGAACCACTCCACTTTGAAAATTCCCGCATTCTTATCTTCCCGGACTATACAAGGTTGGTCCAACAGCAGCGTCAATCCTTCCTGGCGGCTAAGGCCCGGCTGCGGGAACTCCAGCTCTCCTACGCCTTGCTGTACCCGGCTCGGTTGCGGGTGATATACAAATCCCAGACCTTGTTCTTTGACACGCCCGAGGAGGTGTTTAAATGGACGGATGAAACTGTGCAACTTCATTGTCACACTCCCCCCGGCAGAGACTCTACTTCCTCGCATGATGAGGCATCTAAGACTGGCTGTCGGCAGAAGGCGAGATGGGTCCGGCGGTCCAGGTCGCGCCGCCGCTCCAAATCTGGTGGAGTGAGGCCTGAAGCTGGGGGAGCTGCTCCACTCCTTGATTGCTGTGGCCGTATTGGCGGGGGACTCTATCACATTGTAGACTGTGTCGTAATCGATGATGTGTGGGGAGAGGGGGGTCCTGGGTTGGGAGAGTACGTAATGGGCAGGTGCCGCTGTAGCATCTTGCGAGCGGGGTAGTCACCTGCGACTTGTTGGTGGGGTTGCGTTGGGGATCCATTGGTGGGGAGTTGGAGATTCAAGGTTGGGGTCTTGCGATGCTATCCACCGCGACAGGTACTTCAGTGGTTTTGAGGTATGGGGTGGGGGGTTGGGGGGGTTAGAATTGTTGTTGTTGGGGTTATGGGGTTTGTTGGACCGCACACACCCGTGGGAGCTGCCAGAGAGGAATGGAATTGGGATGCTTCTGGATGGGGCTCAGTGGACTACATTGACTGATCATGGCAGATACAGCTACTAGGGTCGATGGGAGTCTTGAGTTGGAACGTTAGAGGCCTGCTTGACAAGATTAAACGGGGGGCAGTCCTGCAGTATGCCAAGCGGGCATCGGCGGATGTACTACTTTTGCAAGAAACACATCTCCTGGGTACTAAGGCTCCCTGTCTTCAGAGATACAGGTACCTTCAGGTCTTTCATTCTGGGTTCACTAGGGGTTCCCGTGGTGTGGCCATACTCCTTCACAAGCGGGTCCGATATACACACACACGCTTATGGGCGGATACGCAAGGGCGGTATATTTTTGTTCAAGGGAAGTTTGGGGCGGAAGTAGTGATTTCCGGAAGTGTCTATGCCCCACCCCCATGATCATGGACCCTGGCTGACAAGATCATGACTGTATGGGCAGAGATGCCGTTGGCAGCAGGTATAGTGGGCGGCAACTGGAATGATGTTATGGTAGTGTCACGGGATCGCTGTTCGGGGAGTGGTGCGCGAGGCGACGATCGACCAACCAAACTACAGGCGTTGGCTGACGGTCTTAATTGGGTGGATGCATGGCGGCGGCTTAATGGGAATACACGGGCGTATACCTACCTCTCTGCCGTTCATGGGTCATTTTCTCGGCTAGACTAAATTTTCCTTTCAGGGGCCGCGGTGGCACGGGGGGTGGAGGCGGATATCCTCCCACGTGGTTTATCGGATCATTCCCCGGTCTCGCTTCGTATGCGGCTCGGGGGGGTCAGTGGGCAATTTCGCTGGCGCCTTTCGGGTTGGCATCTTCAGCAGGAAGACTACTGTGCCCGCATGACGGAGGCTCTGGATCTTTACTGGGCTCGGAATGTGGGCTCAGTGTCGGGAGTTGATATCTTATGGGAAGCTTGGAAACCTACGCTGCGTGGAGTTGACATCTCATATAGTGCGGCGGCCCGCCGAGCGCGTGATGCGGGATTGGTCCAGGCGGAGGGCGAGATTAGGGAACTTGAGAGTAGAAGCCGAGGGGAGTCAGGTGGTACCACACGGCGTCAGTTGCAATATGCCCAGCAAACACACGCCTCGCTTTTGATGGACGAGGCGAGGCAGGCATGGTTAGCTATGAGGAGCCGGGTTTATCAGTGGGGGGACAAATCGGGGACAATGCTTTATAGGCTGTGTTAGGGGCAGCATCAAGCACAGACCCTCCCGGGGATCACAGATAGAGAGGGGCACGTGCTAACAGACCCTGGCGTCTTAGCGGAAAGCTTTGCAGCATATTATGCGGAGTTGTACAGATCGCGGGAGACCATACCTGGGGGGCTTGTAGATCGGTTCCTCGATGATCTTCCCCCTAGAGCCCTTTCGGATGAGGTGCGTGCAGACATGGACCGACCGCTGACGGTAGATGAGTTGGGGACGGCATTGGGGAGCTTGTCCCTAGGGAAGGCCCCGGGCCCGAACGGGTTCCCGAGTTAGTTCTTTAGAAAATACTTTATGCAACTGGGGCCCCATTATCATGCGGTGGTGGAGGATGTCTGTGAGCGGGGGGTTTTGCCGACCGACTGGCGACATGCAGAGATCGTCGTATTCCACAAGCTGGGCCGCCCTTCTGAACAACATGCCTCCTATCGGCCGATTTCCCTTCTTAATGTGGAGGCGAAGATTCTGGCCAAGGCCCTGGCCAACAGGCTCTTGCCAAATATTCATACCCTGGTCCACCCGGACCAAGCCGGGTTTATGCCACATAGGGCAACGCGTCACAACATCCGGCGTGCACATGTGGCGATTGCTGCAGTCCAGCGGCGAGAGGCTCGGGCAGCTCTCCTTTTGGCCGACCTAGATAGAGATTTTGACTCTCTTAGTTGGCGCTATCTCTTTGCCTTGCAGCAACGTCTAAACCTGGGGCCACGCTTCTTATCCTATTTAACGCTTCTGTATGCGGATCTTACGGCCTCGGTTCGGCTGGCAGGGGTGACCTCGGCAAGATTCCCGGTGAACCGGGGGACACGACAGGGCTGTCCCTTGTCGCCTTACCTATTTGCCTTAGCCATGGAACCGCTGGCCTCCTGGATTCGTATGGATGCGCAATACACAGGGTTTGAGTGGGAACATGGACTCTCGGATCGCATTGCCCTATATGCCGATGACGTGTTGTTCTTCCTTTCGGATCTGGATAAAACGGGACCGCGGCTGCTCCGCATGATGCAGGTCTTTGGGGAGACATCGGGACTATACATGAACCCGAGGAAATCCACCCTTTGGGTACTGGGCGGTCGGGACGTACAGGGTGAGTGGACGGCGTCATTACAGGTTGCGGCCGGTGGGCTGCAATATCTGGGGGTATTCCTGACCGACGTGCCGACGATCGCCTGGGAGCGCAACGTGGTGGCGGTATGTGAGAAAGTATGTTGAGATGTTAAGCTCTGGGCGCGTATGCCTCTCACTATCTGTGGCCGCTCTGCCATCTTTAAGATGGTGGCACTGCCTCGACTTCTTTACCAGCTCCAAAACCACCCATATGAGATTCCTCCCAGTTGGTTTCGGAAGGTTAATGCGGTGCTGAGCCAATTTCTGTGGGAAGGGGGTCTGGCCAGGGTATCGCTGCGGGTTTGCTTTATGTCGGTATATGATGGGGGACTGGCTACCTCTGATATCTTATCCTATTATTACGCCTCCCATTTATTGGTCCTAAACGAATGGTGGTATGGAGATAGGGGGGACCCGGCGTATGCGGTGGAGAGGCGTCTCATGGACCCACATACGGTACATACCCTACTTTACGCGACTGCATTGCGAGAGGCACTGCCACCGGTCACTCAGGTGGTGTTTCAGGTGTGGCGCCGGGGTTTATGTCATATTGGCTGGTGGGGTAGGCTTACCCGAGAAACCCTGTTGTGGCAGAACGGGCTGCTCCCTAAGTTGGCGACCCTCTCTGGATTTAGGGGTTGGGACAGAATTGGTATCTCCACGTTGGGATCGGTGGTTAAGGGCTGTGTGATGAAATCCTTTGGGGACTTACAGCATGAGTATCAAATGCCACAGACGCAGTTCTTTAAATACATCCAGCTGCGCCACGCCCTCGCCCCTAGACTGGAGGGTATGCAATCCATCCCTGAATTCAGTCCCCTTGAGGCTAAGGTGTTTAGGTCGGATCTCCAAGATAAGAGAGTCTCTAAAATCTATCAGTCTATGGTGATTCATAGTGCTCCATCCCTGCAGGGTCTGCGTGAGCGGTGAGAGGCGGTTGTGGGGCCGTTGGACGAGACAGATTGGAGGGAGGCGCTGGCCTCCCCCCGTGAGGCTAGTATAGCGATCCGACAGCGACTCGTCCAATTTCGGTATCTACACAGGACTTATTACACACGGCAGTGGCTGTGGCAGGCGGGTCTTATAGCCTCCCCGGACTGCCTTAGGTGTGGGCGAGAGGTGGGGTCTTTGGTGCACACGGTCTGGCACTGCCCTGCAGTGCGCCGGTTTTGTGGGGGGAGTGTTAGGGTGCCTATCGGAGGTGTTGGGCTGGGATCTTCCAGTAGACCCCAAATTGGTGTTGCTCCATATTATGGCCGATATTGGGAGTAATATCTATAAGCGTCACTTGCTGCTTCTGGGCCTAACGACAGCCAAGCGGGATCTCGCCCGGGCATGGAAGGCCCCGGCGGCTCCCTCTATTAATGTTTGGAAACTAGGTTTAGATTTCAATATGGGCCTGGAGTTGCCGATCTTTAAAGCGCGTGGGTGTCCTCGGAAACACTTCAAGATCTGGAAATGGTGGGCTGATTATAGGGGCATTTTCCTTGACCCGGTCCCTACGGATGGAGACTTGGGGCCTATTTGAGTGTCAAGTGTGCCGCTGAGTACTAATTGTATAGAGATGGTGCTGGTGGACTCTGGCGGTGGTGCGGTCGGGGGGGAGGGTGTTGGGTGTTGGGAAGGGAGGGGTTTTTCTTGACAGATGTATGAATAGCTCTCCAATGTTCCTTGTTATGGTAAAAATATCAAGAGCTGTTGCTATTTACTATGTGGCAGATCCCCTGGTTCTACAGGGGCCTGCAGACTTTGCCTTCTTGATTAATAAAAGTGTTGTTAAAAAAAAAAAAAAAATACCCAATATAATACATTGAATTCATAGAAAATGTACACAGTTTAAAATTTTGATATTAAAATTTGGTATAAAAATAATCAATGATCCAGTTTCTGGTGTAGCTCCTCCCACAAGCCCAAATTATGACCGGAGAAATACAATATTTGAGTCGGTCATACAGATTCTGCATTGCCATTCTGGTGGGCCATCTTTTTTAGGATGGCCCTTCCGGTGAACCACATGGTAAATAAGAACCTTGAAATGGAGAAGACAATGGGCATTTGTGTATCAGATTTCAGTAGCCTATATACTTCGCTACAATGTCTAGAACCCAGGTTCCTACAAAGTTGGAGTAACCAGCGTGACCTAGCCCTCCTATAACCCATACAAAAAAATAGCACGTGGAGTTCCGTTTCGTCCGAGGCGTTACATGCCGGACACCCCCCATTTCTGACCCCCTCCCACTTACTAGTAAAGGAACGCAGCGGGAGGACTCCGTATCTAAACTGTACATAGAGATTTTTTGCAAGGAGTGGCTGGATATCGTCCAGCACCAGTTCTAAGCTGTACCTGTTTTTTACTACCAGGAATTTCGCCGTCAGGCGGCCAGCAGTGGATCTCCTTTCGAGCTCGTTAAACTTAAGCTCTCTAAAGCTCTCTACCAAAATCCTTCTAGCAGTTATTTGGGAGGTTTCTTCTGCGTTGCTCCATAGATTACCCCTGCCCAAACCCTCACAAATACTCTTAATGTAGGCCAACCAAGGTATCCTCCCTGAACCTCGCAGACCCATAACATCAATCAATTCATCCCTATATGCAGCTAATTCTGGGGTGCACTAAAGACGGCGCCAATAAAGAAGAGGTCTGAGGGCAATCTCGTCCGCAATGGGTCTAACCCCAAGGTCCAAGCAAAGTGGTGTTAGCGGTGTACTAATAGGGAGGCCCATAAGGTGTCTGATAAAAGAGTTCTCAGTGCGGACTAATGAGCCCGATGCGCAATGACCCCAAAGTTCTGCTCCATAGAGAGCAGCACTCCTGGCCTGAACTTTAAAAATTTCCACCACTGAATTAACCAGTTTTTCAGTGCAGCTCCTATATAGTTTTAAACTACCCTGTGGTTTGAGTTAGTTTCAACCCTGCTTTATTAATGGGGGCACTCCAATCCATTCTTTCAGTCGGCGTCAAACCCAGGTACTCCAAGATGGTTACTCTCTCCAGGGGTCTGCCATCCAAGCAAGGGTTGGGGCCGGTGGAATTGCCTACATTAAATGCCATATACTTAGTTTTCTGCAGGTTAATCTCCAGACCCCGGTGTTTGCAGAAGGCACTGAAGTTGTCAAGAGTCCTCTGAATTCCCATAGGGGATTTTGCGTGCAGGAGCGTATCATCTACGAACTTCAGGGCTGGGATCTTGTTCTGCACCAACCTGGGGGCATCAAAGTTCTTCCCTGCAATCAAAAAATCTATTAGTCCATTAATGAAGAGGGAGAAGAATGTTGGGGCCACGACACAGCCCTGTCGAACGCCTCTCTCTACGGGCAAGGGGGCTGAGAGTTCACCGCTCTTGCCATATCTAATTCGAGCAAAATTACCCTCATGAAGACGTTTTAGCTGCTGGCACAGATATTCTGGTACTCCCAGGTCTGTTAAAATTGCCCATAATTTGTCCCTTGGTACCAGATCGAAGGCAGATTTTAAATCTACAAAAATAAGATAGAGGCTGCCTCCCTCAATGTAGACAGGTTTCCAATATATCGGCTGTAGCGTGACTATTTGGTCAATTTGTAGATGTTCTAGCTCTAAACCCGGCTTGTAGGGGGGGTAAGAGTGCGATCAGTGCATGGGCGTAAAAAGATTATATCCTGTCCCTAGAGGAAAGTGCTTTGACAATAAACTATTTGTTTTCGCAAACTACAAGATGAGTAGCAGAAATAAAAAGATTACATCCTGCCCACAGCAAAGTGCAATCTGCTTTGACTATAAACTAATTGTTTTTACAAATTACAAAAAGTTGCACAGCACACTGGCAAAAGGGGTGGTGCCTGTCACTGTGAGGCTTGCTGAGTGCGTTTTCTGTCAGCCAGTGTCATGAACCTCGGGAATTTCCCTCCGAGCACAACTTCTTGTAAACAGGCGATCACTGCCGATCAGCACGTGCGGGTTCCATTCCTCCGAATATGTTGTTTAGCAGTGTCTTTCTCTCGGCCTTCAGTGCTGGGCAGATACAGACAATATGGCATATGTGCTCATTTACATATTGGCACAGCCGGCATGCGGTAGCTGTGGTTTGTCACAGCCAAGCCATGGAGTTGCATAAGGTGGTAAAGCAGTCCAGCCTTTAGCTTTGCCCACAATCCCAATAGTTCACCTAAATATGGCTGGGGCTTGAGAGGCCTTATCAGGATATTGTCATCCATGCCTGTGATCTTTTTGACAGCGAGGCTTTGTCCCTGAGGGAGGACAAGTTCTCAGCTGCTGAGTTCATGACTCTATTGAAAGCACCTCGAGTGACGGATAAGGCCCGAGTGGCTCGGCCTGCAGTGCATGCTTCACCTCCACTACACCCACCTTACGGTACCCAACAGCACCTCCACCACTCTGCTGGCATCAATGCGATCCTCAGCCACACCACAGACCAAACTTTTTGGCTCTTGAGAACATTTTTGTGAGTACTCATGGTATAGATGATCAAAACGGCATTGTAGGGGCATGCAAGTTAACTTTATTCAACATTACAGCCAGCTCCGCCAGATACAGCTTGAACAGGAGTGGGGCAAGTATGCATCCTTGCTTCAATCCTTTGTTGGTGTATAAGTTGACCCGGTGCCCAGCTTTACCTGTGTCCATGTGTTGGTGTATGACAACTGAATGGCTCTGATGAGAGTCCGACGAATTCCCCAGGCTTAGCTTCTGCCAAGGAATGTTACGCTGAAGTGCATCAAAGGCGGAGCGGAAATCCACAAAGCAAAGATGTGGATTTTGAGAGCAAGACCTGGTTTTATCAATTAGCAAGGAAAGCATTAGGGTGTTTGGGATTGTGTTTGTAATTGTTCCTGTATTTTCGACGAAGCTACTTTGGTTCACAGGGACCATCGAGTCTTAAGCTGCCCATTCGATAAGTTCAGCGAGCAAACTTTTGGCAAAGTACTTTGCCTCTCCATCTAACAGGATTATTAGCCGATAATTTGACGGCAGTGACTTCCAACCCATTTTGATCGCTCTCCTCCAGCTGTCAGGTTCAGCCTGATAAGAATGATGTAGTTGTAAAGGCCACAGAGTTTGTTTAGCCCAGTGTTAGGAGTTTTCTTTCCAGATGGCGGGAGGTAGGCCTTTAGAGCCTGGGTTGCGTCACAGTACCCTGATGGGATTACTTTCAGAATGTCTTCTGACAGGATAGGATCATGTCGTTTGTTGTCCTACAAGATTGTAATAGTGCTTTCCCGGTAAACCGAAACGGTCTTGCTGCCCCCAAATATTCCCTGAAGATTAGTAATCTATACTTCTTCCGAGAAGCTGGAAGATGCAGGGGTAGGTCTAGCGCCTGTCGCGTGATTCACCAGTCTTCAAAATGTCTTGGAATACTTTCCTTTGACAGCTATGAAGTGCTTATGCCAAAACTGGTCAGACTCTGATTTAGCAGACTCCTGTGTTGCTTTTTTATGGAGAGCTCTCAGCTCAGGTAGCATTTCAAAGGAGCCTGGGATTGTGATTTAGTTTCTTTTTTGCTATGGTTAGTAAATCTGTGGGCCTCCTAGGGCGGGCTTCAGATAGAGGAATTGGTATTATCGATTGGTGCCCTTGATCAGCCAAGAGGAGGGCTGAGAAATTAAACCATTGCTCCAGGAGGTTCTTTGGCACCTTAGGAATGGCTTCCCATTGGATCCTAGCTTGGACTTACAGACGAGTGATAGATCTTGTTGACCAATTTAGTCTCTGGTAGTTGTGGCTGTGAACAAAGACTTCAGGGAGCCTGAGGGGATTTCAATCCCCTCGCGGTCCCTGAAGCCTTTGTTTAATTTGTTAGACCATTCTGCCCTCTAGTGGCAGAATGTTCTAATAGCCTTATAGCCCTTCATAGCTCGACTTAACTGGCTATTAAAGTTCCGCTCCCTTGTTAAAGTCCCTCACCTTCGGCTCGGGCCTTTAACGCTGGAGTGGGCCTTTAATAGCCGGTATAGCCCGCTACGGCGGGTTATAAGGCTATAATCAAGTTCGAGTTCACTGTTGCCAAGTGGAAGCTGGCTGAGCACGCATGTCTGGACTTACATGCCCGTTTAGGGCTCTCCGCTCCAGATGCTCCAGGTCCTGGACAAAGGCCATGCCCTGCGGTCCTTCCTATGCCACCATGAATGAAGCAATAGAATCGGTCAGATCTGATTTTGAATGTCCACTATTTGATCGTCTTGCGCAGCAGCCTACAGCAAGATCATAATAAGGTCACCTGTCAATAAAACTAGTGGTGTTGGATTGGAAGACATTTGATCAGTGATAAATGATACTAGGAAATCTACTATTTTCTTCTTCCTGGCTGTTTTCGAATGGATACAGGAATTGATTAGTCAATAGGTGAATGATAGATTACCTCAATTCACTAATGTCTATGGTCGGAGGATCGAAAACTATTTCAAAAGTTTTACTGTGGGTCTGAGTCACGGGTGCCAGACAAGATGGCAAAATGCATCCAAATGGATTGTCAGCCCTTTGCCTTACTGTCTCTGTAGCTCTGGGTGCAAGGCTAGACTGGCCAATGACTTTAATTCACCGTTGTCTTGTTCTCCACCAAAAGCAGTCCAAATATCTCTTGACTCTAGAACCCAAAATCTATACGAGAGCAGATGTCACATACTAGTGCTGCAGTTTAGGTTTTAGAGTGCCACAAACAGATCTTGAAAGTTTTAAGGTGGATAACAGTGGTCTGATGTGACAATGTACAGAATCCGACAAAAGAGGGTTCAATCCAATCTATTGGTTATGTTTATAGGGTTCTATACCCAGTTCTTCAGTCTCTAATGTGGTTCATGGGCTACCAGAGATTTGGTATTTGAAACTCAAAAGACTTAGATCTGGGATGAGACCAGTTAAAGACCTACCCAGTCTCTCAATCTTTGGAAAGGAACAAGTTGCTTGGATGGCACTAGCACTGGGGTTACTATATTACATTGCAGAGGTTCCTATCTCAAAATAAGCTGGTCGTGGTAGGTTTCCAAGGTGAGGGAGCACCCTAAAGACTTTTTGGCTTTTATGCTAAAATCAAATAAAAAATTCTAAAGATTGAATCCAGTGGTTCCCAAAACAGAGCAACCAGCTGCAACCTGAAGGACGTAACCCCAAGAACTGCAGTTGACAAAAACCTGTGTGTCCCTCTGGGTCAGGATGGGGTGAATATGGGCACACTGGGGTAACAAGGTAGGTTGGGGAACCCTGGTGCCCCGTTGGGACCGCTGCTTCGGAGAGTTGCCCTGGAGGAGGGTTGATTTGCGGCCTCCTGGTGTCCGTCCTTACCTGGGAGCATGGGCAAGCCGCGACCCAAGCTAGGGCCAAGCCCAACGGACCCTGTGCCCGACGCCACTGGCGGTGGGGACGGAGGGGCACGCACGGCGCCCGCGGCTGGCTTCCAACAAAGCCAGTTGGACCAAATCCTGCAGGCCATATCGGACACGCGGGCAGCGCTGCAGAATGATATTGCGCAGGTGGCTACGGACTTGGGACTGCTTCGGGCAGACCACAGGAACTTGGCAGACAGGGTCAAGCGGACGGAGGACTCGTTGGAGCTGGTAGTCCCAGCACAGAAAGCATCGGAGGCTCAGACGGTGGACCTTTTGCGGAGGGTGCAGCTCCTGGAGAAGAGGGCTGAGGACGCAGAAGGGCGTAACCGCCGCAATAACATTCGCGTGGTGGGTCTGCCTGAGAAGATTGAAGGGGGCGACATGTTGACCTATCTGGAGGACTGGCTGAAGGAGGTAGTGGTGCCGGGGGGGCTCACGCAATTTTTCACGTTGGAACGGGCGCATAGGGTCCCGGTTCGCCCCCCGGATCCGGGCCGGCCCCCCAGACCAGTGGTGGCACGCCTGTTGCATTATAGGGACCGCGATATTATTCTCCAGAGGGCTAGGACAATGGGCCCCTACCAAGTGGAGAATGTCCCAGTCTCTATCTACGCTGATTACTCCATGGAAGTCCAGCGCCGGTGCTCCTCCTTTCAGGCAGTGAAGAAGGCACTACGGGACGAGGGTCAGCAGTACTCCCTGTTGTTTCCGGCCTGCCTCCGGGTCGTGCTGGACGGTAAGACATCCTTCTTCAATGACCCTGCAGCAGCCTGGAGTTGGCTGGAATCATTCCGTACTGGAGCCGCGGCACATGCAGATGGAGGAGAGTCCTCGGGGACCCCGGCGAGGGCCCGTCGTAGCCGGCCCCCCAGGACAAGGACGGCAAGGGTCAGGTCTCCGGGGGCGTCCCAAACGGCGCTGGAGCAGAGGGCGGCGCTGCGGGCTGTCTCCGTGATATCGGAGGCCGCGGCATCCGGACCCAGTGATGAATTGGGATCCCGGAAGGGGTCTGAGGCTTCCCTCTCCGATGGCACTGGAGGGGGCGCGGAGTTGCTGCCTGTTGTTACCCCGGGGACGGCGGATGAGATGCTAGACGCTTGAAGCTCCGGGACTCGATTGCATACCGTAAGAGGGACATGTGCAGGGCGGGAGATGCCTGGGGAGGGGGGGCCGAGTCTCGCCCTGTGGTGCAGGAGGTGCTGACGGTAATTGACGACGGATTGCGGGTATGGTCTGCTGGGTAGGTCTGGAGGCGGGGGCGGGGGGCCTGGGGGGCGAGGAACACCGGGGGAGGATCCATAGAGACTGGGCATGGATGCACCAAAAGGGACAGTTGACAAGCCCGGCTGGCGCTGAGCCACCACCTCACCCTCACGGACGTTGTGAGACCCTGGTGGCTACCAGAGTGTTTGGTTCTTTGGGGTGGTATTTGGATGGGTAACTGCGGTTTAGCACCTGTTCTGGGGAAGGGAGGGAGTTTGGGGAGTTGGGTAGTTACACGGTTTTGGGGGAATGTCAGTGTGCCTAGGAAGGCCAGGAAAGGGCAGTATTTGGTTAGGCGCTGGGATGGGGACCCCACCTGAATTGAGATTTCTGACCTGGAATGTGAGGGGGGCTCACCTCTATGGCGAAGAGATATAAAGTCCACGCTTACTTAGTGCGGAGAGGGGTCCAGGTGGCCTTCCTCCAAGAATCCCACTTAGATCGAGAGGAGGGGAAGGCATTACATCGGCGCTGGCGGGGCCAATTGTTCTATACTACCTTCTCGAAATTTGCACGGGGGGCCCTGATCTGGGTGAGAGCGGGGGTCCCTTTCCAACCATTGACAACATTAGTGGACACGGAAGGAAGGTTTGTAGCAGTGCAGGGACGTCTGGATGGGAGGGACATGGCTTTATGTAGTGTGTATGCGCCTAATATAGACCAGGCCGCCTTCTTCTCAAGACTGTCGGGGAAACTGGCGTCCTACTTGACGGGAACGGTGGTACTGGGAGGGGACTTTAACTCGGTTATTGACGTACATTTGGATAGGTCTCACCCCCCCCCCTTGCTCAGTCGGCGGTCCGTCGGGTGGCCAACAGTAGACGGGCTGGCAGGACACTTGGGGGTTGGTGGACACTTGGCGGGCCCATCATCCGCTGGACCGGGATTATTCCTTCTACTCAGCCCCCCATGAGTTATATGTCCGGCTGGATAGTATACTGTGCTCCCCGGATGCCCAAGTATTGATGCGGCATAGCAAATACCAAATACCTGGCGAAGACCATCTCGGACCATAACCCCTGCGTGGGGGTGCTGCAATGGGCCAGGCCGTGGCAGGCGATCCCTACTTGGCGTCTAAACCCCTTGCTGCTGGAGGATCATGTCTTCCGGGCTGAGGTTAGCGCCTGCGTAGAGCAGTACTTTGGGAATAACTCGGGAACGGCGTCGAGTCGGGCGGTGGATGGGACGCATTCAAGGCGGTCGTCCGGGGGGTTTGTATATCGTCCACCGCCGGAGTGCGGAAGACTTTGCTGAAAGACATTGAAGGAATGGAGGCCCGACTGCGTACGGCCGAACGCGCGCATCAGGAGGGAGAGGATGAGCTGGCCGCGGTCGTCGAGGCGCGCGAGGGAGTGGCGGTGCGGGTAGAGAAGCTCCGTTGCTTTGATTACAAGGACTACCTCACCCGGGCACATGCGGAGAGAGATAAAGTGGGTTCCCTCTTGGCCTGGTTGGCATCCCCGACGGCCCGTGGTGCCCCGATACTCTCGCTGGTCGCGGCTGGGGGGACCTCGGTCTACTCTCAGGCAGAGATAAATAAGCAGTTCTCTAGTTATTATGCAGGGTTGTACGACAGCACCATGCAGGGGGTACCTGACGGCTTGGATGAATACCTATTGGCGGCTCGGCTGCCCCGGTTAGACCCAGAGCACGGAAAAGTCCTGGGGGATGCCATATCGCTGGGCGAGATCCGCGCCGCGATCAAGCATATGGCCCGGCGAAAGACCCCGGGGGCGGATGGTCTGCCTGTCGAGTTTTATGCGGCATTCACGGAGTTGCTGGCTCCGCAGTTGCAAGCCCTTTACAGTGAGGCGTGGCGCGTTGGGGGTTTGCCCGCTTCCGCCCGGGAGGCAATCGTGGTACCTTTGCTGAAAACCGGAGGGGATGCTAGTGCCCGCACGGCGTACTGCCCGCTCTCCATGCTGACGGTGGACTACAAAATCCTGAGTAAGGTATTGGCTTCACGCCTGTTGTCCCATATGACGGCCCTGATCCATACAGATCAGGCGGGCTTTATTCCCCGGCGTAACACGGCCACTTCGATCTGACGCTTGCTGCGGGTGATGGATGGGTGACTTTTCTTTTGTACACTTGATGTCACGGTTTCGTATAAACTCTCCGATGGGGGATGGAGGGCGTTGAGCAATTGTATTGTGTGGTTGCTTTGAAAATAATAAAAAAATGTTTCAAAAAAAAAAAAAACAAGGTAGGTTGGGGACAATGTAGACAACATTGTTCTTTTAGGAAATGTCTTTGCAGCTCTTCGAATATAATCACAAAAGGGGCCGATTTACAAGCCCCCTGCGTCACTGTTGCATCACTTTTTGTGACGCACCGGTATCGCATTTTACTGCCTCATTTTTATAAGGACAGGAAAAGCCACCCTGCATGACTTTTCCTGTCCTTGTAAATATGGCCCCTTTGCAGGCAGCACTTTGCGTGAAAGGGGCGTTCCATGGGTGTTGCTGTGGATCAGTGCTTAATTTGTGCCAGTGCTTTCCGGTGCTTAGCACCGGCACATATTTCTCAGGGCCGGGTCTACACTCAATATTGACTCATTTAAGTTCACACGGGTCTTCCCGGTGAACGCCCTCAAATATTTCAAAGTGGATGCCGCATGGACGCATGCCTTTATTATAAGGCACATTCCGCCTCTCTGGGGAGGGACTGCCCGAGAGCACATGGGGAAGCAATGCCTGCCCATGGTCCTGCCTAATGCAACGAACATCGTTCTCTCCGCCTGTACTCCCGTCCTGTCCCTCCTGCCTAAAAGAAGCAGCGCAGTCTCCACTCCCTCCAGGGAAGATCAGCCTTCTCGAACCGGCACCTCCACCCCCCCCCCCACTCTCTAACTTCTGCCCCCCTCTCCACTTCCGCTTCCTGCCACTGCCATTGTTCTGACGTCACTTGAATAGCGGCACACGGCGTGTATTTTCTTTTATGGAGGGAACATTTGAAAATATTAAAAATACAGTGGCTCCGGCCCTCTCCAGCCACGGTGCCACAGGACTGCCTTTACAAGCCCCTGGAGCAACCACTGTACTGTAATAAGCAAAGGGTTGAGGTAGAGCAGTTGGCTTGGCGGCTTCTCTGGGTAGCTGAGGGGCCCCTGGGCTCTGTGTGTCTCGACACTGAGAGCAGCATGGCCCCGCCACGCAGCACTCCACATCGCTGGCATCCTGTGTTACTGATTGCTCCCGCTGCTCTTCCTGGCACTGGCGGCCCTCCGAGCTGAACATGCCCAAGCCTGGTGCTGCTTTCTTATGCTGCGGCCTGTGGTACGAGAATCAGCTGCTACTGATGGTGAGTGCTGAGGTTTCAGGGCAGGGAGGGCACGGCGAGGTGACAGGAAGCAGAGCATGTCTACACCATGAAGCAGGAGCAATCGGTTATTCAAACTGATTTTACGTAGATTTTCAGAGAGGCAAAGCGCAATATTTTCCAGAATGTTCTGGAATGCATCCACGTCCAGTGAAATGTTGCACTCCCTTCACTGCATTATACCAGTTTATACATAAGCAATGCAGGACACTTAGGGAGGTGGCATTTATGTGATAGCCGCTAAATTATCGATCGTGTCACCGGGGACACGAATGCCAATCCCAGCATTCGCCCTTGTTCGAGCCGTGTGATCTTTGGCAAAACACTTCACCTCAAGAGGTGTAGGTAACAAAACGTAGAGGCGTCAGGCCGTCTACATAACAAAAATGTGGTCAGAGATATCACTTGAACAATATGTTAAAGCGAAGGTATGTTTTTTGGAGCCAAGAGATTACAAACTATTTTCCAGCTCCTGCTCGTTTAAAAGAAAAGCACAATGGTTTTGGACCGGACCCCACGCAAGATTTTATAATCACACCAGCCATTTTTTACCAAAGCAGAGGGGGTGCAAAGGTGCTTGCTCCGGGCAGGCACGCGCAGGGAGATGTTTATGTTTATGTTTGTGCAATTTTTAAAGCGCGCAACTACCCAAGGGTGTCTCGGCGCTCAAGGGACGGAGATGGTGCTACAGCAAGTAAATCAAGGTGAATAAAGCCAAGTTTTCAGTTTCTTCCTAAAACTGAAGAGGGTAGGAGCAGTTTTGACATGAGTAGGCAGTGTGTTCCAAATTTTTGCTGTGGAGACCGTAAAGCATCTGTCACCCCAATTGACCTTCCTGGTTCGTGCCACTTTGAGTAAGTGAGCTGAGGAGGAACGGAGTGTTCTGGAGTGTTCAAGAGGGCGAAAAGCACTTCTGAGGAACTGTGGGCCAACGTTATTAACTGCTTTGTACGCGATGCATAGTGCCTTAAACTTTGTCCGGCTTCTAACTGGGAGCCAGTGTAGATGCCTGATGTATGGTGTAATAGATTTAAACTTCGGGATTCCCAGTAAAATTCGGGCTGAAGCATTTTGGACTAATTGTAGTCTGTTTAGGACCTTTGACAGCAGCGGAAAAAATATAAATGAAAACAAACACACAGGGCTTCATACAAGTTATCAAGGTGACAAAGGCCAACTCTCTCGCACTCCCCATTCAGAACATTTTATGCATTCCATGGTAAAGTCAATGAACACTGCCTTAGAGGAGGGCACCTCTGTGCTGGCAAGGTTCATGACATTAAAACGATTCTCAAAACTGCAAAGCAATCACCGTCCATGGTGCTGTGCTTAATGGCTTAAGATTCGAGGGTCTGCGTGGCATATACATATGTACAAGTTGCTGCTGAAAGTCAGTATAAACGTTTACATATTTTTTTCAGTTTTGCTAAAAGCCAGCATGGCACTGGTGCTGCACAGCACGGCACATTAGCTATCCAGAAATATAAAGCGACCTTTAGTAACATCAAACGGCTGAGTAAACAATGTTTAAAGTGAAGTGGAACGAGAAATCATATATCTTATTGACTTTAGTTCCTTGGCTAAACACTTCGGCTCCTGGTGCCAACACAAGCCGCAGTGCCACAACCGTCAATTCTAGTTTGAAACAATATGCAACCAATATTTTGCTTTTATATGCCCAGCAAATTATCCGTAAGACCAAGATGTTTAACCAATTTTTAAGCAGACTTTACAATACCAAAATGGTTAAGTCTCCTATAAATGGTATGATTTAAGGATGATTTTGTAGGTGATTTAAACCTAGTCAGCGTCAGCATGTTACCAATGGTCTGCGTCTGAACTCTTAAAGGATGGAACAGAGATGGGTAAGAAAGGCAATGCCAGAATGTGACAATAGCTGCTCACACTATGTATGCTGTAAAAGGCACTGTACATAGGCCTGGGAGAATAGAGGGCATCCTTTTTTTTAAACACTTCTCCTAAAGAAGGCGACGTTACACCCCTTGACTCAGCTGACCCATGAGGGTTTATCCCTTACCATGGCAGCGTGCTTGATACTTTCCCGCTCCACGTCTCTTGTTTGAGGTGATATTTCCTAATTATTGTGGGCACTGGACAATAGCACCGCGTTTTTCATCTTTAGGTGTTTAAACTATGGTGCCAGCCAGACATGCTGCACAGATGCTGAACAAGTTCATAGAGTAGATGGCCAGGGAGTAGCGGGGATTAAAAACAACAGATCGGCTTGGTATGAGACAAAAACAGAACATCTTGGGTAGCTTAGGAAAATGTCAGAATGTATGCAAGATCTGTGTGGTGTTGGAATGGGTTGATAACTCCTGGGAGATACTTATTGCAGAGCATGACTGGCTTCCTAGTTGAATTTTCCTCTCTGTGTCCTCACCACCCTACAAGGCTGCTTGTGTATGTTTTATTTACTCAATTGTTTAACACAGTTTAAATATTAGACCTGAAGAGGTAACGGAGGCCTTCGCTCCACTGCCGCCCTTTGACACTGCTAGCTGACTTTAAAACAGGTATTCTTAAAATATTGCATGTGCCATCTAAATTTAAGAGTCTGCCTTGAGAAACCACTTCGACTTTTCAGACAAGGTCAGGCGGTACAGAATCTTTCTGGAGGTTAATCATGTCAGCAGAAATGTTTAAAAGCTTAACATCTGCAGAAGCTCATGCAGCAAAAATATCTTTAATGACCCTAAAAGGTTGGCTGTGCGTTTTTGCATCGATTGGCCTTAGGATTGCAATGCGTGACTGCCCCAAAATTTGCACTCAAAAACAGCAATTAATGTTATGATAGGAACGCACACAAAATTACAAAATTAAACCTGTCAAGCGGTAAGTAACATTTTGTTTTTGACATGGTATTTGCACAAGTGCATCTCTAATTAACTGGACTCTAGGAAGGGCCAGTGTCCTGTCTATGTCTAATAGTGGCAGAGAGGCATTTTTCATCCGCTTCTGTTTTTGTTGTGCAGTTCTGATACATTGTATGGTATTTGTTGTTTAGGGTGTGTGCCGTTGTTATGGCCTAACAACACTGTCCAGTGTGGTAATTGTAGAATAGTCCTGCCCGGGGATTTCAGTCGCTTATTTTATGAAGAGAGATGAGTGCACCTGAGAAGGGCTCTGGGACGTCCAGTAAGAAGCTGGGAAGAGCGTGAGACCGAAACTTACAATGCATTGTAATGTACACTGTGGTAGTGCTGGGGGACAGAAAGGAGCATTGCTGATTTCATGTCAAGGGAAGAGGATGTGGCATAATGGTCACATCTGCCCACTTTGGAATGTGGGAACCAGGTCCAGCTTAGAGTCTCTGGGTCGGCTCAACATCCTGTGATTCTGGGCAAATCACATCATCTGCCCATGACTATCAAGCAATTGAATGTGTCCTAGTGTAACGTAACTGGTGCTCATGTAAACCATTTGAATAATCTGCAAATCAAAAAGGGTGAAGAGGAGATGGGGAGTAAAGGTGAAGTGAGTAGCCTGGGCCTCCCAGGCCATAATCCAGAGAAGAAAATTACCTCCCAAGTAGTCCGCAGTGTCAGTTGAGGAGGTGGTTGGCGCAACTAGAGTAAGTGGGTGGAGCCACTGCTGGAAGTGGGTTGAGCCTAGGGAAGTGGGTGTGGCCTCTTAAAAATAATTTGAGCACCTGCACTTCATATTTTACAAATTAAGCACTGCTGTGGATGTTCCAATGCAACAACCATGGAACCTCACACATTTCCAGATTTATTAGAAATTGTAAATCTGGAAATACCTCTGAATGCAATGCCTCCCCAGGGGAGGTGTAGGAATGCGCAATGAGGAGAAATATATTCATTTCTCCTCATTATTTTCCTCTTTCTATGCGTGCTGCATACAGCAGCACACTTAGTAAGAGGGAATCACCTCTGGTGATTGCTTATGTGCAGGAAGGGTTCCCTTCCTGCACATAAACAATCATTAAAACAATGACATTTTGCAAGTTCTATGTGTGCTAATGCAGCACACTTAGAAGTCGTAAAACACAATTTCTGATTGTTTATGTGCAGAAAGGAAACCCTGCCTGCGCATAAACAATCATCCCCGTGAAGCAGGCATCCTTGCACCATGGTGCAAGGGTGCCTGCGTTGCACATGGCAGCAGTTTGTGCGCCAGCGCAGGGGGAAGCACAGAGATGCAACATATTGTTGTAAATATGTCGCATCCCTGTGCTTTGAAAGTGACCCAGTGCGGCTCAGCCAAATGGCTTGCGGCCCGCACTGAGTCACTTTCCCTGTAAATCTGCCCCAGCGTTCCTGGGGGCTTATTTACAAGCCCCTCGCGCCACCGGTACGCCACATTTTCCATATTAAAAGTGACGCACCAGTGGCGGAAGGGGCTTGTAAATAAGCCCTGTGGTGTGGTGATTCGTGACAGCTGAACTGAAAGGCCCACATGACTTTTGGGTGCCCGCTGCCTGTAACTTAACCTCACACTCAGCTCACAATCCTATCACATGTACACTTTCTACTTCATCCATACAAACAATGACTTCACCCCTGCTTTTAAGACATATATCACGCACATCTCCCTTCCTACAGACAAGAAAGAAATGTATATAGCAATACAAAGAATGTGCAAAGAGATAGTCACTTTACAATACACAAGCATATGTGATAGTCACGCCCAAGGCGATCTGCATTTTTAATATTGTCTTTTCTGACAAACTGGAACGTTTCCAAAGCATTTGAGGCAATGTTTCTGAAGAATGGCTACCTATTGTTCAATTCAATGCTCTTTTCTTTAGGGGCTGTTTGTTGGTAAGATCTTTTCAAGTCACTGCTCTCACCCTAGCATTGTTAATCTAATGATATTGTAATTTTGTTTTTCTTGGGTTCCTTGTCTTGGTTTTATTTCCCGTCTTTTGGGTGCACTTGTTTATTTTATTCAGCTTATTAGCGATATATATTTTACCATTCCTACCTCTGAACTCGTCATGATGATCCAAACCAGTTGCCCTATGAGGAGATACCCAGGAATCTACCTTTCAACTTTTAAACCAATAACATGCACTCCTCTCATACAATGCCCTAGGACCTTTGCTAATATACCACATGACTTATGCTGCTTGTAGACATTTCTTCAAGTGAATTTCTGTTTACTTATTTTACGTTGTTTTTCTGAATTTAGTTTTCTTTTTTTATCAATTTCATAGGCTGTGACTGATTATTCCAAGGTGACTGTACCAAGAACTATTGCACAAAGCACGTTGTCACTTTCTGTTTGACATATGGGTGAGTTGGCTCAGTGAATGTGTTATTGCATCTCGGTTTTGGTGGGTTTTTTTGGGCACATTTTACTAATCGGTGTTTCTCATCTGTTCCACAGGGCTGCCATTTTGACCTCCTTTTTCTGTGCCTGACGGTAGCAGCCATTTTGAGTCATATAGCAAGCAAGCTGTTTTCAGGAGCCATCTGTAAAGTGCAAAAGGTGGTATATTGTATTGTATTGTAATTGCATTTGTATAGCGCTTACTACCCCATACGAGGCGTCCAAGCGCTTTTTTCGGCAAGTAGCAAGCTACTTTGGGTCCCATAGAGGATTAGTGCTGAATCAGTATAGTGAAACATGCAAGTACATTTTAAGTGGTGGATAAGGTTAGTCAGTTATTTGGATTCGGAAGGATAGCAGAAGAATAGAAGAGGAAAAAAGGTTTGTTTTTATATAGTGTTACCCCTGATGGGGTGTTAAAGCACGCTACTCTGGAAACCCATAAAGGATTAGTGGTGATTTAGTATGGTGAAATATGAAAGTAATTTGAGTGGTGGATATTAGTCACTTATTTGAGTGAGAAGGATAGCGGAGGGACAGAAGGGGAAAAAAGGTTTGCATTCATATAGCACCTGTTACTCCTGATGGGTGTTGAAGCGCTTTTCTGGTGAGTAGCACACTACTCCGGAAACCATAAATAACTAGTGTTGAAAATTAGTATAGTGAAATAGGAAGTAATTTGAGTGGTGGATATGTTATTCAGCTATTTGGATAGAGGAGGGTAGGTGGCGGGATAGAAGAGGGCGTTTTGAAGCGCTTTTTTGGCGAGTAGCACGCTACTCTGGAACCCATAAGGATTAGTGTTGAATTAGTGAGGTGAAACATAACATTTATTTGAGAGGTATAAGCCTCCCCGCAGTGTGTCTGCACAGTGGACCTGCTGAAGGTGCACCCAAGGCTAGGCTGCCTGTGCCCGGATTGTGCCTACCACCAGGCATACAGGCCAACATTTTGACGCTAGAAAGAGGGAGATTTGGGGAAAAAAAATATCAGGGTACTTCTTTTCCCCCAGTGACTTGCATTGAAGCAAAGTCATTTTTAGGCAGGAGACTGCTTAAATAAAGTAATTTCTGTTTTAAAAAATCAGCAGTCTTCCGCCTGAATTTGGTCTGTTGTCATCCAAGACCCAGAGATGTTGCTTCCGGAGAGTGTTTGTCCACAGTTTAATATACTCACACACATCTGCTGAACATGTTCGCCTTATTTAACACTCTTGACGAGGGCACAAGACACCTTTTAAGGGCCTGGAGTCTTTATTTATATTGATAAATCATGATCCTTTTTTCCACATGCACTTGTTCTGCTAACTCCAGCTGATGTCATCGCTTTTACTGAATGCCCGGTCAGGAGTGGAAAAAACAACTGGATTGCTATTAAAGATCTGGGGGCATATTATCAAGACAGGCGATATAATTATCGCCGCTTTGGCGGCAGAAAACTGCCGCTAAAACGGCGATAATGGGCTTGATAATATGCTCTATGGAATTCCAATTGAAGCTCAGGTTAGATGTCCTTCACATCTAACATGGTCTTGATAATATGCCCCCTCGTTTGGGACCACAGTTTTGACATTGGCTGCTTGACTGAAACCTGGCTACCCGACGATATGCAAGATTTTTTCAATGATCTTATGCTATTAAACTATTCCACATTGTACACGTCAAATGGGTGAAGGGCTGGGTTGTGGAGCTAAAGACAGTTCGAATAATTCCTGCTGTCGCCCTGCATTAGAGGCCTTGGTGATAAAAGTTAGAGGCTTCACTGCACCTTATTGGACCTTTGTGCTGATTTCCAGACCTTCCCTAGGGCTACTGAGGTTTTGGATCAGGCATCCTCGTTCCTCTCACAGGTGGAGTCTGATGATTCACACCTTATAGTTTGGGGGGAATTATATTCTCATTTTGGAAATTCGAAGTCACTTCTGCTGGAAAATTGTATGCACTTTTTAAAGTTGTTTGGGTTTTTGCTGCAACTTCCCTTTCCCTAATCATTATCTGGGTCATTCACTCGATAGTGCTCGATAGGGCTTCTTTGCCTCTGTGCGCACATCGATAATACGGCGTGGGCGCATAGGCAAAGGGATTCCCTCATTTTCATGGGGCACGCCCGTATGCAAATGAGGGGATGCCCCCCTTTGAAGATAGATCTGTCGATTAATGTGCACCAGCTCTATAGGTATTGCAGAAGCGGCCCCTCTGCATTACCAAAGTGCCCCAGGGTGCGCAAAGTGGGCGCAAATGCCCATTGCGCCCCCGGGGCACTTCATGTAATACGGCCCCAGTTGGCAAGCATTGTATGAGGCTGCCCTTTGCACTTTTTTCTCTTTTTATTATAGCGCTTTACAGCGCCACAATTTTCTGAAGTGACAGGCTCTGTCAGCAGTGCCATTCTAGTTGGGCAAAGGGTGGAGTGCCTCATGTTTCACCCTGTTCCATCCAACAGAGACTGGGTTCAGAATGGGCAGGATCATTGTTACGGGGTGTGCTTGGCAAAATAAGACTTTGTCCACTTGGCATGGGCTGAAGACTACCAGTTTCACCTTTTTACTAGTGTCATTGTGCAAGGACTGAGCACCATTATGTCATGGATCCCCGAAATATTCTAGGAATTACCGCATAATGTCTTTGCTAGCATTATGCCAGACGTCAGTACTATGCTGCTATGTGTGTCCACAACATTCAAAGAATTACCACCATTATGCCAGGGGGAGCTTTATGTTAGTGGTGGCACCATAATGCCAAGGATGCTCTCAATATGTGAAAAATTACCACAATTGTGCCAAGAATTAGCACCATGATACCAGCAGAGTAGCTTCATGGAATGATAGATGGATCATCTATGTGGGAAGAAGGGGGAGGGGTTTATCACTAGACGACATTGGTGGTCTGATACAAGAGTCAGATTTGTGTTTGTTGAGGCTACAGCCAAGCTGAGGGATGCAGAGACCACGTATCCTCACACACTCTCTCTCACTCTGTCACACATACATTCTCTCACTCTCACACACACACACGCACTCATTGAAGTGAGTGATATTATTTCAACAACTTCACCACATACTGCACAAATTAGACAAGTACAGAAGCTGTAGAACAATAAACAGTGAATACAGGACCTCCAAGCTATTAAGTTGGAGATGTTTTAAAATTAAAGGGCCAGATTCACGAAGGGCCTCCGCACTCGTAATGGGACCTCTGCAATCAGAACCTGCAATGTGGAGGTCCTGCCACGACTGCGGGCCTCCACCACGACTGTGGAGGCCCTTTGTGAATCCGGCCCAAAGTTTCTGTTGAAGTTCCAAAATGTTGTTGGGATCCCTGAGCTACATCAGTATATTGGTGAATCTGAACACATTCAGGAATGCACATCTGTGAACGGCCTAATGAGGATTCAGCACCCATAGGCTCTAATTTAGAAGTGTCACACTGTGTTCATCCATAAGCATAGACTTCACTTTGTTCAAAGTGAGCAGATGACTTAAAATGCTGCATGTGTAGACAGTAGGTTTAGGCAGGCACAAAGGTCAACACTGTGTCATCTCCCAGTAAACCAAAACAGATTGTGAGGCTCTGGTTTCCGTACCAGTGC
Source organism: Triturus cristatus (assembly GCF_964204655.1). Taxonomy (NCBI): domain Eukaryota; kingdom Metazoa; phylum Chordata; class Amphibia; order Caudata; family Salamandridae; genus Triturus; species Triturus cristatus. The sequence goes on along the minus strand of NC_140582.1, from coordinate 1,087,710,575 downwards.
CCAAAGCGATGGCGCTGTTTGCTGTAGGGTGCCTCTGAAGCTGTTGTGGGTCAAGTCAGAGTAGTGTCAGAATGCTGACTCTGCAATCAGTCTACCATCGGCACCAGTCACTGCTTCACTGCAGGGGGCTTCCAGCTGTGTCTGGCACCAAGGAGTTTGTGTATTCTCCTGGACACTACAACTAATGAACAAAGGGCTAGAATTTACCTTATCAAAACCAAGCCACGATACAATCTCTGAGACCCAACAGCCTATCAACAATGAGAACTGCCTTAGTTTATCCAATGTCAGGACTTTTCTGAACCAATCTAAAGTCATCAGATGTTCCAATCCAGTGGTTGTAGTGGTGGGATCTAATGGGAAGAGCATTTCCAATGTTTTCTAATTTTACAGAAACAGTTCCCGTACTTTTTGTTAAAAAACACTGCCCCTGGTGTAGTGTCTTGTAAATAAGGAAGGCTGGAACTATTTTGGTTCTCACTGTCCACCATAGACCTGTGATGTAACCGTTGGAAAGATGAGTTGAAGGCAGGCTTAGAATGTTGAGTTCTGACATACGCGCAACGGAATAAAGACGTGTAAAATCACTCTCCGTTTGTGGCGTAGTTATTGGTGAATACTTGCGCTGGTAGGATGCTACAACTGGCGACTGGGTAGGGTATAAAACCCATACACTGTAAGCACTCTTCTAGGGAGAGTTTGCTATGGTCCAGCAAACTGCTTGTTCAAGCCACGTGTGCCGCAGTTGAAGTGCAGAAACGACGCTGGAGTCTCAGCACCAGGCCAGCATGTGTAAAACGCTTAAAGATAAAGAAAGCAGCATTGATAGTCTACATCTCAGTGGCCAGGAACTGAATGAAACGGCTGCCAATAAAAGGTACTGCTCCATTATGCAAATTAATGCCATACGCTATATGGAGTAAAAATGCTAAAAGCAGATGCAACCATGTCACGAAAGCTGCACACAGCAATAGTTTACTATAGATTAAAGTGAAATTTATGTGCTATGAAACAGAGATTAAACAAGGGCTTGTAAAGAAATATTTAAGCACCAACCAAATATCCTAACTTTATCTGCTTTCATGGTCTAGTAGTATGCAAGGTTTATCTACTTACTGAAACCATAAAAAAAATCATCAAGTCACAGCGTGCTGCCAAGCCAAGCGCCCCCAGAAAGGGGTTGTGTTTGTGGAGCTGTCCCTAAATGAAGCAGCCACCACCAGAGCTGCCGCATAGGGACTCAGAACAACTCCCTAGACTGCTATCTAATAAAGAGCTCCTATTGACAGCCAGGGTGAGGTCCACGCTACTAAAGTGACCCTGAAGCCAGCACGTCACAAGGTGCTAGAGAAGCTTTGCATGAACAAGTTCCACAAGAAGCACCCAAGAGACCATTACTGTCCACCAATACGTATACAGCTGCTGCATTCTTTTTTTTATTTTTTAATCTTTTTATTATCAAAGCTCAGGAAAATTGCAGACACAGTGTGCATAATCAGGGTTACACGACAAGCAGACACCACTATGCAGATATAATACAATTCACTGAGCTGCTGCATTCTTAAAACCGCCATCAGCTTTTGATACTGCTAACAAACACAATATTGGCAATAGATAGATGGCATGGATAGTGACTTTTGAAGATGGAATAGATGAAAAGGACTATAAAAAGATTATAAAGTATCTGAGGAACATGGCTGGTGAAGAAGTGGCAGAAGCCATAAAAAAGATACTACAAGAAAGTGATCAAATCAGAACAGCTTCAGTTTGATTCAGTGCCAAATGTAGAATATGAAAAATACATATTCAGTCAAGAACGCCAGAAATCAGGTGAAACCATTGATGAATTTGTTGAGAAACTGGATGTTCTGGTGAAGCACTGTGAAGTCAATGAATTTAAAGAGGAGTACGCTACCCGCCTCAAAGTTATCAATAGATGTCTGTCAGATTCCTTTCAACGACAAATGCTGAAGGAAACGCTGAGTTTAAAACAAGTCCTCAAGGCTGCTCGTGCTGATAAGTGTCAAGTAACTGACATGGAGGCCGGAGGCTCCCAAAGTGCGTCAGTTATGAGCATGAGAACAAAGCCTAAGTACAAGGCCGAAGGACACAAAATGATGTCTGCACAGAAAAAGAAAACGTGTTACAAATGTGTTTCCACATGAAAGTAAATGTTCGGCCATTGGACACATATGCATCGGTTATGGTAAAGCGGACAATTTTGTGATGACTTGCAAGGCGAAAAAGAAAAGTAAGTGTGTCACACAGTGAAGATAAAATGGCAGACCAGACGCAACCTCAGTGTGGTTCAGTGCATTCCCACAAGGCCAAGTGGTCACACCAATTGATGCAAATCGAAACCAAATGAAGTCGATAGTCTAAATTATCGATGAAAGAGTTCCTCAGTACCAGTGAAAGTGAAAGTGACAATGACAATTGTGCAATGTCGAGGTTTACTGCAGAAAGGCATGCACATGTGGGACTTGTCGAATGTGAGGAAAAATACAAAGTGAAGATAAATTGACATGAAAAAGCACCAAAGACATTCAAACATTGTCCGTAGATTACTCTAAAGATAAATGGGTGTTTGATTCTATTCACAATTGACAGCAGTGCGTCGATAAATATCATGCTTGAGTAGAAGTATCAAGAATTGTCTCCATTACCACAACTTACGAAGTCAAAAACTAAAGTCTACACATGAGCTGCCTCAGCCTTTTTAAAGACAAGGTTCGTTTGTAGCCACAATGAAATATAAGAAAACAAAGGTACAAGCGCCAATTCATATACTTCTAGGAGCTGCTTCAAGTGTCTGTTTGCTCAGTTTCAACACTGCTGCTGATATGGGACTGATATCAGTAAACTACAATATGAATGCTCCTCTTGAAAGTGTAAATCAGTTTCCTTCATTATTTCATGGGTTAGGAAAACTCAAAACAATAAAAGTAAAGTTACATATTATTGAGGTTGAGCGTCCTATTTCTCAATAACACAGACAAATTGCATTTCACTTGGAAAAAGCTGTTGAAAAGGAACACAATTTGTTGCTTAATGACAACATCATTGAACGCTCCACTGGTCCAACACCATGGGTTTCTTCTTATTGAAGTAGTGCCTAAAAAAGAGAGAGAAAGAGCTGTGCTCATATGCGTTGACATGCATCAGGCCAACAAGATGACTAAGCGAGAGAGACATCCAGGTCCACGCAGTGTGATATGATAACTCAATTGAATGGTGCAAAGTTCTTCTCTCTACTTGTATAAAGGATATCACCAATTGAAACTTGAAGAAAAATCCAGCTACATTACAACCTAATATACGCATTTTGGTCTGTTTCACTATAAGTGATTGAGTTTTGTTGCATCCTGTGCTGTAGAACTTTTCCAATTGCAAAAAGAACTATTGATGGAAAGAATGCAGAACAATGTCATACATTCACCCCAGTACAGAGATCTGGGACAAAATCCATCATTTTTTGCTCACCATGCCATTCCAGTTTGGACCCAGCCATATGCAAATCAGTCTTGACCCTGTGCCCTATGGGAACAGTCCTGCCCGAACTGCCAGGCCAGGTCCTCCCTGGACTGGAAACAAGCATCCTAGGACCAATTTCGGGGCTCACCCCTCTTCAGCCAGGATAGCTTGATTCCAGTGGCATGGAGAGCACGGGACTCACGTCTGAGCATACCTGTCCCACTCGGGGTGACAAACCGGTCCCAGGATGCTTGTTTCCGGTCCAGGGAAGACATGGCTTGGCAGTTCGGGCTGGACTGTTCCCATGTGGCACAGGGTCAGACTGATTTGCATATGTCTGAACTGGGGTGGCGGAGTGAGCTCAAGAATGATGATGGATTAAACCCAGATCAGTTGACTGGGGGTGAGTGCTTGCAATGTTCAACACTCCGTCCATCATCCCCTTTAGTTTTGCTTTGTTGGCCCTAAGTTGGCAGGGTATGCCCAGATGTGGGTCCCTTGTTCACTTTGCCACTGGATTCAAGATAGCCTGGCTGATGAGGGTTATGAACCCGAAACCGGTCCCAGGATGCTTGTTTCCGGTCCAGGGAAGACATGGCTTGGCAGTTCGGGCTGGACTGTTCCCATGAGGCACAGGGTCAGACTGATTTGCATATGGCCATGTCTGAACTGGGGTGGCGGAGTGAGCTCAAGAATGATGATAAATTAAACCCAGATCAGTTGACTGGGGGTGAGTGCTTGCAATGTTCAACACTCCGTCCATCATCCCCTTTGGTTTTGCGTAGAACTTTTCCAAGACATCATTGTAAGTATCATACAGCCTGTAGTAAGTGCATTTAACTATAGTGATAACATATTGGTTTTCAGAGCCACTTAGAAAGAGCATGACAAAGCTCTCATGCAAGTATGTCATTTGCTGAATGCTGCAGGCTTAACTCTGAATGCCGACGAAATATTGGAATTCTTTAGCCAGGTCTTTTCTGATGGGAGTATGAAACCTGATTCCGCTAAAGTGCAAATAATAATTCTTTCTTTATTCGGAAGCAAAAGTGACCATAAAATATACAGGCATCCATTAAAAACAAGAAAAAGAAAACGCATCATGATTTAAAATGATAAACAGTTCAATTGCACAACCCAATTAAAAAAGATAAAAAATTAAATCAAAAAGCCTCACAAGTTCATATACAGTACACACAAAAAATCTAAAAGGTACCACAAGGACACCAGCCAAACACAGTTCAATCGGGTCTAAAGAGTCTAGATTTGTAAGCGGGCTGCAGAAAGCTTGTCACTGCACATAAGGTTAAAGCATTTGGCAACAGCCAAAAGAGCCACTCTGGCATGCCCAAACGTCCGACTCTTTAGAAGGGGATGGAGGAATCGCCTTCTAGGCAAGGAAAATAATTTGCACAATAGTACAAAGTATAATGTGTTCAGTAGAGATTTGGTATCGCAGCCACAGGGTCCTCTTTGATTTGGCTGAGAAAAACCTGCCGGAGATGCTAACAGAAAATGAAGACAATGAAATCTAAAACAAGTGATTAAAAATCTTTTGTGAGCACTAGTGAAAGAGGAGAGGTAAGGTTCCATACCTGGGTCAGACTTTAGCATAACATAAGCACCCACAGAAGCTTTTCTTGGTTCAATATTTTCACTGTGAGCTGAAGAATATTTACGGCATAGGTCTTTTATGATGTTAACATCCCTGGGACTTATACTGTCATGCGCAAGAATAACGTCTAGTCTCCCTAGAATATGAAAAGACTCCTTTACATAACCTAGTCACAGGATTTTGTTACCATGCTCCAGGGCGAGGCAATCTGTGAGAAACAGAAGATTTAAGCCCTTATTGTCGCTAGTCCATATCTTTATCCAGCACATTAAAGGTTTAATTGGCACTTGATCCACCAGGAAATCAACCCCTAACTCTTCGTGCACTATCCAAGCTGGCGTTACTTGGGGGACTCACAAAATTCAATGCAAAAACATGTTTTCTGCCACCTGTAGCGTATGTGCAGGAACATAGCCCCATACTTCACTGCCATATAATACCTTAGAGATACCTATGGACTGGTAACATTTCAAGATCATCTTGGGCGCCCATGATCCCAGTCTTCTAGCAAAACTGGTGATATCTCCCATAGTTTTATTCACATCACTCAGCTTGCCCTCTAAAAGTGATCTCCACTGTAGTTGGTCATTTAATAACACTCCTAATATAAGGGAAAACCTGGACCTTTACTAGGTTATGCCGGCCAGCTTTAAAAAATTTCGACCGAGGCCCCCGGGGAGCCGCATTTAGAACATAGGACTTGGTAAAATGAACTGACAAATCCAACCTGTCCATAAAAGCGACAAACCCATCTATTAGAACCTGTAAGCCCCAAGCCGTGCGGGCCATAAGCACCGCATTGTCGGCATACAGTAAAACCAGCAAAGATCTCCTGCCCACTCTGGGTGAATCCGACTAAAGAGCCAAAAGGGCAGCTTCAAGGCCATTAATATAAATCGAGAATAAAATGGGGGTAGAATACAGCCTTGTTGTTCCCGCCCGAGTACAACTAAAATGATTAGTAAGGCCCCCCTCTTGGGAGAATCTAACTGCTGCCGATGTATGAGCATGGAGAAACATAAGTAGTGACATGATAGCGGGGTCAACACCCAAAGAAATCAATATACAGCTTGCTTCGATTGACTCGATCGAAAGCATACGTAAGGTCCATAAAAGCTGAAAACAAAGAACCCGGATGTGTCACTGTCTATTTATTTATTAAACGATAAAGATGAAGGCATTGGTCCGTAGTTGACATACCTGGGCGAAAGCCAAATTGGACATCCGACAAAATCTGATTATCACTAGCCCCCAAGGAGAGTCTAGATAAAATAAGCCGACCTAGCACCTTGACTACAGCATCAATATGGGAAATTGTGTGATAAGATTGCAGATTATCTTTATCCCCTTTTTTGAAAATAGATATAATGGTAGCAGTGGACCAGGAAGGCAACATCCCTTTCTGGACCGCCGCATTTAAAACTTGGGTCAGATTTGAAGCCCACACGTCCGTATTATCGTGGAAAAGGTCCTAAAGGGTCCTGTCAGGGCCTGGTGCCTTGTTTTGCGATAGCAACTCTATACTCAGGTGTACCTCCTCTAGTGTGAAGCTAACCGGTGTGGCAGGGGGGCTAGGAATTACATCTACACAAGGCTCGTCCAGGAGACCTACGTTATATACACTTTCAAAATGGGAGACCCACTGATCTGGGGTGATATGATGGCACACGTTTGATCTAGCTGTCTCCGCAAAACATGGCCTATTTATGGCCTTCCAAAAGAGTGTTGAATCCCTCAATTCACCCGTTTTAATTAAGTCCTCCCATGCCTGTTTCTGTAATTGGAGCCTGCGAGCCTTCAGGGCCTCTTGATAAAGACGACGTAGACAAGACACCCTGGCCTTATCCCGGGGCACTAGTTTCAAGGCTTCCTTCAACTGCCTTAGACCCGTTGTCGCGTCACATCGCAGGCGGCGTCCATAGAACACTGTAGAGACATGTGTTCTTACGGACGTTGGTCAAACCCGGAAGAACTCCAAATCCCATGATTCCATGGGTTATGACGTTGCTGACGTAACCCCGTTCAAGGAAGCAGGAGATATAGGGCCTTTCGGCGCACCAGTCTTGTGCCGTTTATTCCGTGTCTGGAGCTTCAATAGACGAGAGGAGGTCCGGTAAGGGTGCTTCGTGCACCACCATTTCCAAGACCTTTTTTTGTTATATTGGAGCACTTTTCATTTTGACCTGACTTCTGCGGAAGTCGTTTCCGTCTGCTGTTTGCCCCGTTGGTGGAGCCAGGATGTCGGCTCTTGCGGGGTAAAACGAGCAGCGATCTTCATGGGCGTCCGCAGAATTTTTTCCAGGGTGGGGCGAACCTGGCAAATGAAGGGGCGTGGCTAATGTTAATCAATAGGGGCGGGACTAAAATGGCAGACAATCAGGATCGGGTAATGTTCAGGCCAATCTGAGAAAAACAAGCATTGGCATAGCCAATAGGTCTCGCCTTTAGGACCTTATGACTGACTCACTGACTGAAGAACTTATATAGCTCACTTTTGCCGAGGCGTCTAGGCGCTGGGTAAGTATGATGCCGGCAGTATAAGTATTTAGTTCTGCAGCAGGTCCCAAAGACCAGACCAATTGGCTATGCCAATGCTTGTTGTTATATCTGGGCATGTTGAAAGGCTAGGGGACTGGGTCTCGATGTCTGGTTGGGAGCACAGCAATGACATACTCAATTTGAATGCGTAGGTAATACAACCGGAGGGGTGAAATGAAAGGTTCACTACCAGGAATAACAGGAAGGTAGAAAGTTAGGCTGGTTAGAAAAGTAAGGAGGGGTAGAGGCAGGCATGGTAGTGAGGGGATAAACAGATGCATGCTAGGAGAGCGCTGTGAGGGAGGGAGGCGAAATGGGAAGAGTCACTGAAAGGTGGGTCGGGTAAAGACCGTAGTGAGGCACAGCCTGGGTAGCGAGGGGTGAAGGGTAGACAAAGAAGTGAGGTGTAGAAGAAAGAGAATCAGGAGCAGAGACAGGTAAATCAAAGCTGGAGAGGGGAGAATAACGCAGTCGTAGAATGGGAGAGGGCCAGGTAGAGAGAGGGAGAGGTGTGTCAGAGGCAGGTACAGACAGCTGAGGAAGAGGGAATAATAAAGGCTGAGGTAGACAGGTGAGGTAGAGGGGTGCGTTGATATAATGGAAGTGCAGAGATGTGCCACAGATGTTACTGAAGAGGAAAAGAAGTAGAGATATTGAGAAAGATGTAAAGCACTTAAAGAAGTAAGGGGGTTAACAGAGGTAGAACGAGTGGAAGGGGAGAGAACACGTAGAAGATGAATGGCAGGGTAAAATGAGCGATCAGGCAGTGAGTGTGAGGAGTGGGATACAGAGGCATATGTGGCAGTGAGCGTGATGTGCGGGGTACAGAGGGATATGTTGTGGCAGTGTGCACAAGGTGCGGGGTACAGAGGGATATGTTGTGACAGTGCGCACAAGGTGTGGGGTACAGAGGGATATGTTGTGGCAGTAAGCGCAAGATGTGGGGTACAGAGGGATATGTTGTGGCAGTAAGCGCAAGGTGTGGGGTACAGAGGGATATGTTGTGGCAGTTAGCGCGAGGTGTGGGGTACAGAGGGATATAAGGCAGTGAGCACGGGCAGGGCCGGCTTAAGCGCTCATGGCGCCCAGTGCAACAATACATTTTGGCACCCCCAATGACCACCACCACTACAGGTTCTTCATAACCATCCTTTCACAGCGCCCCTCAAGCCTCCGTAACCATTCAGTCTCAGGTGCATTTAATTCATTTTATAGCGCCGCTCCTATCAGTGTAAGGTGTCAGAACACATTACATTACAGAGATTACATAGAGACAATCAATCATAAGTGTGTAAATCAGTGCATAGGAAATGTTACATAAGAGAGAGGACAAGAAGGTGTAGGAGTCATCCATACAGGTAGGTAGGATAGTTTAACCCCTTCAGCGCGGCGCGGATTACCGCGCTGTGCTGAAGGGTTCGTGCGCGGGTGGGGCCGTGACGGAGCGGTTCCGTCATCCGCACAGCGCGACCGACGCACATGACGGAACCGCTCCATCACACGCATTGAAGGGGTTGGTCAAGAGAATCAGAAACCTAGAATTTAAAACCTAGCACCATGGATGGGGGGTTCTCTTTATTAATAAGAATTGATTTCTACCCAAATTAACCCATTTTGCCACATTAGGATAATGAAAAGCTGGGGGGAAATCATAACGCTCTAGCCCAGTTTGCATGCATCTTTGATAAGTTACTTGCTCACTGTTCCACATTAGGATTTTAACTCATAAAGAGTTATCAACAATATGGTCTCTCTGACAAAGGTGTGACCCACTGACCTATTTACATTACATTATACGCACTTTGTGAGCTGCACGTTCTTTGCAGCAAGCATAGTAACCCTCTGCGCTACCTTAGGATGAGTAGAAACTTCCATTACACAAAACTTCAATCTCTCCCTCTCTAAGAAGTGCATTAATCACTGCAGTCATTTAGACATTTTTATTGGTGGCTGAAAATGTCTAGGAGTCCAGGAAAGAAGCAGGTGCTTTTAAAATCATCATATTAGCGCCCCCTACACGAAGTCAGCACCCGGTGCGGTGGCACTGGTGGCACCACCCTAGAGCCGGCCCTGAGCACGGGGAGTGGGGTACAGGGGGATATGAGGCAGTGGGGAGTGGGGTGCAGGGGGATATGAGGCAGTGAAACACAGGGTCGGCATGTCCTGCCAGACATGATAGGGTGCATACTGGCAGATAGATATGTTATTGACACGAGTCTGTGTACGTTTTGGTGGAATCTGAAATCCGGGCTATGCCGCAACCTCAATTTTTGACTTGGGAGAATAATGCATCGACTCCCCCCAGAACTTCATTCAGAAGACCCCTTGCTCTCAAGCTACAGAGTGTTAAAAGGAGGTCTTTGTGTCCAGACCTAACCACTCGTGCTTGTGGCGAGCAGCTCAAACTGGCCGTTGTCATTCTGTTTGTGATAATCACCCACAGACAGAATCACGAGGGGCTGCGAGGAGGAGTGCGAGGCGCCACACCAGGGAGTTGAGGCCTCTGGCAGGGAACAGCTCTGCTCCCTGCAGGGCCCGTAATTTCGGACAAAAGGCGTCCGTAAAAACATGGGTGGCCGCGGGGGGGGGGGGGGGGCAAGGAGGAGCACTCCAGGAGGGGGCAAGCGCCCCTCCTTGCCCCCCCCTGCGGACGCCCATGGCGATCTTAATCCTGATAATTGTGTAAGAGCAACGCGCGTTGGATACGCGGTTGCCGTTACCACCAGCAAACACCTATTTGCACGGTTCTCTCGTGTTGGAGAGTTGGGAAAAACCAGCTCGTGCCAAGAGAACGTTAAAAGCCGGTAATACGCTGGCAAGTTGTAAACTGCTACTCATTTCAGGACTTAAGTATTGTTTCCCCAAAGAGCAATTGGGTTAACATATTTACAATGTGACAATTTGTTATTGAATTATGTTCATTTGGAAGCTACTGCCATTTGATTACGTTCTATCTCTTGGGTGATGAGTGTCTCCTGGAAAACTGGAGCTACATGTAAAAGCAATTTTGTGGCTTATTGAATCACATAAAGCACCAAGAGGAATTGGAGCTGGAACTAGCAATTCTTATGAGTGTTTTTCCTATAGGATAGCCTACCCTTATACACTACGTTGACCGTGCTGTTGTCTTGGTTTGTCTATTTGTGTATCCCACAGCCAGGGTAGTTCGAGCATTTCTGGAGGCAGCTCTTCACCCCTGCTACAGCCCACTATGTGAAACCTTTGGTATGTAAACACTATCAGAAGTATAGACACTAACTGGGAGCATTGATAACTGGAATGGTTATTAATTGTATTATTCCTTTCTTAGATCATAGTGGATTCCTTTCTCATGGACTATCTGTCTAGGAATCTGGACTATTTTGCTTTACAGGTATTATTAACGAGCGGAGTGTTAAAGAGGGGTTATTTTACATATTTCTGGTTTACTTTGTTCTCAATGTTATTGCTCTCGTTGCCGGTCTCCTTCCAGCTGTCCCAATCCTTCCCTCGCTTGATCACTCTATTAAGTCTGTAGTCTAAACCAGACCTTGGGGCTATCAGGAGGTGGACCATATAGAGCAACATACGATCCCGAGGATTCAAGGCCATGACACCCGTGAACACTTCGAATCAAACCAAGAAGGAGAAGCTTGGCCATGCCTGCCGCCTGTGTAGAAAGAAGGCCAGAAACTACCTTAGCAATGGAGGCAAATGAACTTAGCACTTCTTCACAAGGGATTAAAAGATCCAGACATAAACACATCTCCTGTTAACAGGTGGAAAAAAGACTATGATTAAAGGTCTTAATTTCTATTTGCGAACCTCATAGATGCCTGCCCTGGTCCGTGGGGGTTAAAAGTGCCATCTGACTTACCAGAGCTCGTCATATAGTTCCACCCCCCCCATAGAAAGAGTCAAAGGGTTGTGATTGCTAAAGGGGCTGTGTTCTATATTAAAAGCAGATAACCCACCCAAAGGAGATGTCACAAAAATAAAATCTATAGATGTGGCCAAACCCCGCCCTTTGTAAGTCGGTGGCATTTGCTCATTGGAATCAAATGGGAATACTAGGTTATGAATATGTAAAAAGTTATTTAACTCCTTCCCTTCCATGGTGTGTTTCATATGCAGAACATCTGATATCAGACTGGGCTGTGTGTTAAGAGAACAATCTAAAAATGTTGGGCACCAATGGCATTTAAAATCCCCCACCAAGAGGTTCTAATGCCCAAGACCCTCCCCCTTTAGGGAGTCTAGGGCGCTATTTGGTGCAATAAAATTAGAGGGCCTGCCCGTCCCCCCTTTTTGCATTATCACCAGTGAGAAAGCTCTCCCCATGCACAATTTTAACACCTGAAACACCTGGAACTCCCACTTCATGATTTGTAAAATGTTACATAGTTCGAGATCTACAAAGATAACAAGGCCCCCACATGCTCTGCCCATGTTCGATTCTACCGCAGGTCAGAAAATGGTCTTGCACCCTTCCAAAAAGAATTTATTATTTGACTCCCACGTCTCTTGCAAACAAATATTAATAAATGACCTGATGTACAATAACCAGCTCTCGTCAGTAAACTTGGAGGACAGGCCTGCCACATTCCATGAGATAAGTCTTGATTATTTCCCAGGCTTAGGAACAGTGCTCTTGAGGGAAGGTAACAAAGAGGAGGCGAGTTATGAGACCCCCGAAGATGAGGAATGGCTGAAGGGGTATTACAAGGGGGGATCTGGCAAAGACTCGATTAGGCTTAAAGCTGGAAAAACATCGACCACCTCTGCACACTGGCGAAAAGGACCTGGGTAGTGGGGCGATGGGGTAAAATCACCATTACCTCTTGAAGTCAGTCCAGATCGTTAAGGCCTGCTAAGGAGCATATGAGTTTCTGAGTGGCTGAAACAGCCCAATTCTACCCTCATCACACTCACCCATCATTTAGTTAGCCACCCCTAGATTTCTCAACAGAGGTCTATAAAAAAAAACAATGGAAGTACTTTGATACATGAGCCTGAGCTAAATGAATTGGAAGCTTTGTGATGGATATTCCGGGCTAGTTCTGGATAACGCACCAAGATGGTGATACAATCTCCACCAAAGATTTTCCTTGAGGGCCCTATCCAGGCAACCCTCCGCACCATGAAGATAACTTGTTGGTCGTTGATTGTGTTACCAGAGTGTAAGTCTAGCCAATGTGAAGCTTTGTTGATCAATCAATCCGTATATTCCCCCTTATTAATAGACCATCCTGGTACCCCAGACAATACCACGGTGTAGGGGGGATTTGCCGAGGGAGAGCAATCACTGGGAGGTCCTATGTATTTGCTCTCCGAAGCGGGGGCATTATCCATGTGTGGGTCCGGGATGGACTGATCAGCATGGGCCTGTACATCTGCATTGTTACCAGGGATCCTTGGTCCTGCAGGGGTAGTGTGTGCCAATACTACCTTGGACTTTGAAAGGACGTTTACATGTGAATCACTGTCACCACTTGTCGAATTAACTACAGGCATAGCATCAGCTGTAGGTCGGGACTGTGGAGGTAAAAGTTGATGGGACTTGCCCAGGGAAGTTATAAAACTGTCCATCTTACTTGACAAATCCCTAGACGCTATCTCCATATTTTCCAATCTGATCCAAATAGGGGATAATAAATCAGTAGAAGTTGCTGCAATTTTATGTAGGACTGGAGCCAGATGGGTCAGCATCTCCTCTGCCTTAATCCCAGGCTATCTGCTCACCTGTCCCTGGCGTGTGAGTAGAAGAACTTCGACCGCCTTCTCAACCTTCCTTTTTTCTTCTCTCACTTCTGAAATGTGAGAAGAAGGAGGTTGAGGCCTGGCGAAAGATAACTAGGGCGGGAGTGTCATGTGTGCTACAGGATTCAAAGGTGAATCGATTAAATTGGAGGAGGATGCGACCAAACCCTTGTCGTTAGAGATTGTTAAAGATGTCTCAGTTGGAGGCTAAGGGCCTGTATTTTCTGAGTCGACTGAGAACCGCCTCTCAGCCTGATCTATTTCCTTGGAGATGGCCCCCCCAGCTTGGCCAAGAACGAGTCAATAGTTAGACAAGGTTGACTCGAGGGCTTTGAGGGTTGTAACTTCCTCTTTCCCATGACAGCAAATATATCTGCGACTATGAAGCAAGTTCCAAATTACTCCACCACATGACAGAGGGAGGCTATGGCAGAACGCCCAAGTCCACAAAAAAATAAAAAATAAACAGGAAAATCACAAGGTCAATAGAAGGTAACTCACTGCGCGTCCAAGGCCCGCTCTGCCAACAGACTGGTATGGGGGTGACTGTGAGAGGTAAGGATGGCAAAGTACCCAACACAACCAGCTAAGAGGATAAGCCCAGCCCAGCCTCGGCCAGGCGTGGACAGGCGCAGAGGGACCCGCTCTTGCCCCGGTGTTTGCCTGGGCACGCACCCGGGTACGTCCCTCGCCTGTCCTGTGCTGCGGGCGCCCTGCTGAGTTTTTAACTGAAGCTTCCTGCCGCTCAAGCCCCACAAGTTGCCTCCTGCAGCTTCCTGCCATGGCGTCAGCTGGGCGAGGCAGTCGCCCCCTCCTCGTTGTACACAACAGCTCCTGCGCTGTGGGAGCACTGCTGAGTTTTTAACTGCACCTCCTGGTATGCGAGCAGAACTGGTGGCCTCCTGCGGCTTCTTGCCATGGCATCAGCTGGGCCATGCAGTCCACCCCCTCCTCCGTGTACACAACGGCTCCCGCAATGCTGAGTTTTTAACTGCGCCTCATGGCGCACGAGCTGCATTGGTGGCCTCCTGCGGCTTCCTGCAGAGGTGTCAGCTGGGCGATGCAGTCCGCCTCTTCCTTGGTGTACACAACGTGCAAGTGTTATCTACAGCAAATCTCCCACGGGACAATTCTATGTTAAAATCATTCCTTGGAATAGCCAGTTACTGTTCTAGATACATATGAGACTTTGCTTCGGTCAGTTCACTGTTACAAGAACTGACACAAAGAAATGTGTCTTTTCATTGGTAACGTAAATGTAAGAAGAGCTTCCAAAAAATCAAGCAAGCCATTTAAGAATGCAACTGAAATGGCCTATTTTGATCCTAAACTTCATGCAGAGGTGGTAGTTGATGCTAGCCCTGTTGGGTGAGGCGTAATCCTTGCACAGCACAATCGACAGCCAAATGCCCGGGGACATATCGTGGCACGCACCAGTAAGTCTGTCACAAACCGAAAGTGCTTACTTCCAACCTGAGAAAGAAAGTTTGTCAGTGGTCCAGAATTGTGAATATTTCCACATGTTCTTATATGGAAAGGCTTTCACAGTAGTGACTGATTATCAAGCACTGTTGATGATACTTAGCAATCCCAAAGCCAAAATGCCTCCTTGTTGGTGTTTGAGGTTATAATAATACATTATTCAATTCTTCATCGTCCATGGAAAGATCAGAATCCTGTTTCTTATTTTTCAAGAGTGCCATTGCAGTGCCCCGGTACCCCCATCTAAGACAGAAGAGGCCTACATCAATTTTATTGTAAAATCAGACAAAGCAGCTGCCATGTCTTTAGAACAAATTGTCGCTGCCACAAGTCAAGATAGATGTTGAAGTTAAAATACATTATTGCTCACCAATCGTGGAACCAGCACCATAGACCCATCCCTAATGACAGTGAGTATTTGAAGAGAAAAAATGTAAGAGATGAACTATCAGTGACTGAGGAAGGCCACATCTTATGAGGTATACAAATTGGTTTTCCAGAGGGTCTACGGTAACAAGTGATCGACGTCACCCATGAGGGACATCGAGGAATAGTTGGCACAAAAAGAGCTCTCCCCAACCGAGTCTGGTTTCCTTATCTCAACAAAAGGGTCGAAAAGGGGCCTAGCATGTATGCAACTGTCTTTCATCTCAAGTTATTCAGCACCCTTTAAACATGCCAAATTGCCACATCATGCTTGGGAGAGACTTGCTGTTCATTTCCTTGGTCCTCTTCAGAATGGACATCATCATCTAGTCAATGTTGATGAATACTCCATTGGCAGAAGCCCTTTTATCCACTACACATGAAAAGGTAATTCAAGGATTAGATGGCATCTTTGCAACATGGGGTGTGCCTGCAATCTTAAAATCTGACAATGTCCCACCCTTTAATAGGCGAGAATTGAAACACTTTCTAAGTCAACTCAAGAAAAAGCATCTGAAAAGCATTCCTCTTTGGCCCCAGGAAAATGGCCTGGTAGAATGGTTCATGAGCACTCTAAAGGAAGCTGTTCATCATGCTGCATTGGAGGAGCTCGACATTCAAGTTGTTTTGAACACTACTCTTTGAGCTTGCCATTCAACCTCTCATTCAATGACAGGGTAAAGCCCTGCAACTCTAATGTTTGGAAGAACCACGATGACCCCCAATGGACCAACCTCAGATCCAAGACTGAGGAAGACATTGATACTAAGGACTTTGGTCGCGAACAAAAAAGGAAGATATATGCTGACAAATGACATCATGTAAAAGATATACTATAAGGTTATGATACATAAGCACAATCGCGATATAGAGGATTAGATAATGGTGGAGCTCGAAGGAATCACTAACACACCGATTACAGTGTAGTATATATTATGGATTTTTTAAACAATAAAGTTAGGAGTAAACATTATACATCTAAACAACATTTGTGCATAGTGTCCCAAGTGACAAAGGGAACCTAAACCTATGTGACAATGTGAATATTAAATACATGGTCATTGTACCCGATCAAGCTGACTGACGCGGCTTTTTCTGAATCTACACGCGGAGCGCTGTCCCGCTTTTCCATTCTTCTACCGAGAAATACTCTCAGTGCATTGTCACTGTTAATCCACAAAGGGATTCTACAATGCTACGGCTGTGGCGTATAATTAATTGAGCCCCTCTGGCCCACCTACATACCCCATTGGATTGACAGCCTGTCCTCACATTGAGTACCCGTACGGGTCCTCATGTGAGTAGACCTTTTTCCTCTTTTCTTCACGTGTGGCACATCATTTTCACATGGCTGTGCAACCATATATTCAGATGTCCCTTCATCAATAGTCCTGAAGAGAAGAGACCCCACATTGTTTTGAGGGTCGAAACGCCGTCGACATACAGAAGCGAACCATTTCCCCAGCACATATCACTGTATATAGCTGCTGTTCACATGGAATTATTATGATAATGGTCGACTTGTACAAACTGTGGAAACCTTGTATTTAATATTCACATTGTCACTTAGGTTTAGGTTCTCTTTGTCACTTGGGACACTATGCACAAATGTTGTTTTGATGTATAATGTTTACTCCTAACTTTATTGTTTAAAAAATCCATAAAATATACTACACTGTAATCGGTGTGTTAGTGGTTCCTTCACGCTCTGCCATTATCTAACCCTCTATATCGCGATTGTGCTTAAGTATTATAACCTCATGGTATATTATTCCACAGGAACCATTGTTTTTCCTATATAACTATTACCCTGGTTCCTTAGTGAGTAGAGTTCCCCTGTGTTTTCTTGATCATGTAAAAGATGTCACCTTTACAAGAGGATATCGAGTGCTTGTCAGACAAACCAGAAAATGAAAGTCTGATGCCCCTTTTGAGGCTGAGCGCTTTACCATCACTAACATCAAAAGACACATGGTGGAGGCCCAGTGTCCTGGGAAGTCCCTTACAAGAGATTCCTCTCACTTTCTAGAGAGGCCCATCACTCACCATCCATCGATGTCAATGTAGAGACTGGGTCCAGCCAGACTGTTGATGACTCTGTGTCTGCTGATTATTCCACATCACCTGTGCTGATCAGTGACACTTCGACTGCCAGCTTCCAGTTTCCAATGATCCAATCAGGACGTGTGATTCCAGGATTCAGGTGCCACAATGATTAATTGAAGAATTATAATTGCATAAATATCTATGCACGTCTGTGTATTTATTTATGTATTTATTGATCTATTTTGAAAAGTTTTAACTTTTCAATTAACAAAGCAGGAGATGTTGGGGCTCCCGACCTGGTATGTTGGGGAGAAGATGGCGGCTGCTAGCTGAGCAGCCGCTTGCATCCGGAGGCTCCTGCATTTGTGCACTATGAGGAGGGGATTCTAGGAACCAAGGACCCGATTACCCGTGTTTTTTTTCCTCGTAACGGATCTTGAATTCACCGGCAAAACTTAAAATACCTTTGGTTCTTGATTCTCGGGTTTCTAAAGCACCCTGGTGCACCTTGTGGTTGCGACTTTTTTTCACGTGAGATGTGTGTTGGTGCTCGGGTTTCTGTAGCCTCTGCTTTCTCGTCGCGCTGGGTGATTGCCGCCATGGAGCTAAGGAGGGGCCGCAGAGCAGTGGCTCGTGGGCTCCTCCGGATTAACTCCGGCAGCGGCAGCACTGGGCAAGCTGACTACATTCTGTAGCAGACTACCTCTGCAGAGAAGACCGGCGTCCACCAGGCTCTTGCACATTACGAGCCCTGGCCATCTCCATTGCAAAAATCAACAATGAGGGGGGGAATAGACCACTTGTCCTGTGTACCAGGGTCTCATTTAACGTGGATGGCTGTCGTTAAAAAACCCTCATATACGTACACAAATCTCGGGCGGTATATGTTGATTCTCCGCCTTCGTGTGTCGTAATAGCATTATCATTGGGCTTTTTTTGTCCGAATGCTTGCCTCCCCATGGAGGAAGACCAACTGGTTCTACAGTAGTGGTCAGAGAGATAAAAAGAGGGTGTGCTCGTGCTCAGTGAAAAAGTGATTCTGAAGATAAAACCCGGCTGTCAAAACTCTTTTCCTTTATTCTTGAGATATTTGACTTGGGAAATTAAAATCGTGAACGTGCATGTGGAGACCTAGTTATTGGTCTGATGCACTGGTTATTGTCTTTAGAAGGTCTGGTCTACATGTTTCAGCCTCGTGCAGGGTCTAGAGGCTTTCGTCAGGACCGAGGTGGGTTACGGGGAGCTACACTGGGCTCACCTTGTGAATTCTGGGGGCGGTTATAGTGTACTCACCACCCTTGAAGTAAGGAGTCAGATCTTTAAGTACCTGTTCCTGCGAAAAAGAAATAATGTGTATTATCACATCCTAACAAAATATTAATTGCTAGTGTTCTCTCTTGTGGGTAATACTAAAACGGATATTTTTAACAAACAGTCTTAGTGTACTGTGTTCATTGCGCTTCACTGGCGTTTTATCACATACAGATTTGGTGAAAGAAAGATTTGCGGTCGAGTTAAAAACAGAGGTTAAGTAAACATCACATCGCTTTTCCTTGCTTATTTTAGTTGTATTGACTTTTAGTAGTATGTGTTTTCTGTATTCATTACTAATCTAAAGCTAGTGAGAAAGTAAAGAAATCGGCTGTTGCTGTCTGGACAGGCGCGAAGTCTCTATCTAGACTAATGGGAGTAGTTCTCGGTAAAAGGAGATTACCTTGTTTTGGATTCGAACATCTTGCTTCAGGATGTCAGTCAGGTAGTAGAAACCTGTTGCTGTTGGAGATGGAGAAAGAATTAGTTGTCTTACTCACTGTTTGGCGCTACTTTTGAGAGACGGTTTCCGCGTCGCTTACCGGTTCCTCCGGCAGACCCACTTGTTCTGACTCTGACGTTATCCTGGGATAACGTGCATTCCGGTGGACTCGCGTTAAAAAGGCCGTCGTTACAAAAATCAAAGAAAGACTTCTCGGTTTGGTTGGCATTAGGTTGTTTGAAGCTGGTTGGCAATTTAGTATATGGTTAACACCAATAACATGCTCCACGTTTAGGAATGGTTTTTAAAGAAAGGGAGAAGTCAAATTTGATTCCAGATGTGTGGTTTTGTATTTGAATTGGTACTTCTGGTTGGCGATGTTACGTACAGTAAAACGAGGGTTGTGCCCATATTGTGTTGATGTTTATCACTTTTAGAATCATAATGATTGTAGTAATGGTCTTCCTTATGTTACGTGTTTCCCTTCTATGAATCTAACGGGTCTTCATGTAAACAGAGGAGACATTTGTCATCATTTGCAGAGAGTGGACCAGGGTATGGAATCGTTAAGTCCCTCTTTATCTGTCTTAAGGCGATGGACCCAGCGTTGTTCTTTTTCGAAAAGTGTTTGTTCAACATTATGGTTTTTATACGCTAGGGTCTCCAAGATTACCCAATTCAGATCTTCAGGGGTGTGGTTAGTGTCAATAAAGTGCTTGCTCATTTTTGTTGTTGCCCTTTTGCATGTAATGTTGCTGCGATGTTCAATTATCCGTTGCTTGGCTTTTCGGCAAGTCATTCCTATGTATCTCAGGTTACAAGGACAGACTATCATGTACACCACATGTGTGGTGTTGCAGTTTGTGTGATTACGTAATTCCCATTTGAGGTTGGGAAGAAGTTGCAGAGATTTTGTTATTTTAGTCAACTTGCAAACTGAGCAGGAGCCACATGGGTAGTGACCTACTACCGGGCTTAAGTTCCAGGCTGTTGCTAAAGTTATTCTTGTGGTCGTAGTCCTTGGTCTCGTGTGGACCAGGATGTCTTTAATGTTTTTGGTTCTCTTGTTGGCAAATCTTGGTTTTGGCCATTTCAGTGTGTTAGAGGTTAGAATTCTCCAATTCTTGTTAACGATTTTCTTGACTGTGTTAGATTCAGTGTTATATGTTGTTACACATGTCATTAAATCTTCAGGTTCTTCTCGTTGTATAGTAGATAATAGATTTTCTCTGGGTTGATTGCGTGCTCTCTTTTGACATTTCCTTATCGTTTTGATGGGGTAATCTCTTTTGGTGAGTCGATGTTCTAGATCTTTAGCTTGCTGTCTGTAATCCTCCAAATTACTGCAGTTTCGTTTCAAGCGGAGGAACTGACTGTAGGGGAGATTGTCTCTTAAAGGTCGAGGATGGAAACTCTTATAAGAGAGAATGCTGTTTCTGGCCGTCGGTTTGTAGAAAGTTCTGGTATGTAGTGACTCGTTCATGGAGAAGATAGTTACATCAAGGAAGTCCAATTGATGTTTGTCTGCTGTTAATGTGAATTTGAGGCAGTCACAGCAAAAACTGGTACAGCCACAGCAAAAACTGGTACAGGTACTGGGGGCCCAGGCAGTGGGAGGGCACTTAAGTTCCGTGCTTCCGGATAAAGGCACTAAGAGAGGCAGAAAACGCGGAGAGTTGGTGCTGGGGCCTGTCAGAGCAAAAACTGAGGACATAATATTCAAACCGCCCCCTGAAGAGAAACCCATCATTAAGAACAGCGGGAAGGGTCGAGGTCAGGGAAAAGGTAGCACCACCCCAGTAACACTAACGGATATGAGTTGTTCTTTTTTCCAGCGCTGCGAGGATAAAAGCAGAAGCATAAAGGCAGGCAGAGCGAAAAGTAACCAGCTTGATCTGAAAGTTAAGATTACCCCCTCTTTACGGTCGTACTTTAAAGTACAACCCTTGGTCTTAGACATGGTGAAACAAGGGGAGGCTCTGAGAAAGAGCTCCGCAGCCCTGCTGGAATCAAGGTTTATTTCGGAGGAAATGGAGTCTGGAGGCAGTCCCCCCCCTTTAGTCTCAAATTTACCGACAACTCCTGTTATTGTTTCGGATAAAGGGAATGAGATTGCAGGTGGAGAAACCTTGGCAGGTCAAAGCGCAGCAGCCAGCACAGGGGTGGATAAAGTTCCTAAGGAATGTGAAAGTGAGGAGTCCTCAGTGGCATCTCTAGAAGCTCTTTTCTCCACTCTCTCAACAGACATTAAGAAGGGGTTCTCAGTCTCCGAAGCTAACCAAGGGGAGGTAAGGGTGTTTTGTGAGTCCCTCGAGAAGAAAATTGATCTACTAAACTCAAGAACACTTGTGTTGGAGAACACAGTGGGAGATTTAAGAGACGACCTGGGAGCAGCAAAAGCTGATATATCATCTCTTAAGAGGGAGGAGGTGGTTCTACGTGAAAGACTTGAGACGCCAGAGAATAATTCTCGGAAAAACAATCTGCGTATTATGAATGTCCCGGAGGGGAAAGAAGGGGAAGACTTCAAGTCCTACATAGAGTCACTCCTAAAAGAATCACTCCAGATTGAGGAATCAGAGGAAGACTTGAAAAAAGACATTCAAAGAGTTCATAGAGACCCTTTCAGGAGGCACCCCGACAGGACAAAAGCTAGGAAGATACTCATGAACTTTCTCACCTATTCCCTAAACTAAACAATCCTCAATATGGCTCTAAAAATGAAATCATTAAGAGCCAGTGATTTTTCATACAAAATCCATTCTGACCCCTCGCGTGTCACTTTGAATACGCAGTGGGAACTGGGCAGGAAGCTGAATGAGTTTAGAAAGCTAAGTGCGGTTGCCCAGCTCAAATATCCTGCAATGCTAAAAATTATGCACAATAACAGAATGTACAACATCAGATCAGTGCAAGAAGAGGATGAGTTACTATATAGTCTTGGGAAGTCATAAAGATGGTGGTTGCTGAGCAGCTATCAATGACATCTTCAGTTGGGATCTGGGATCTTTAGGGGAGGTTCTAGATATTGAGGTTCCCCCCTCCCCCATTTGTGCATTATACCAACTTTAACCTTTTGTACGAGGAATTAGATAGATAATAGATAGGCAGCTAAAATGAATATATATGTACATATACCTACATTGAGACACACATGGGGATACTCAGACAAGAGTGGTCGAGGGTAGGGTCTCAATTTTTTCTCTTTTCCTTTTTCTTTTCGCCTCTTTGGTATTTAAATAGGTTCATAAAGGTACAACGCGGGTGACCCCGGGATGCAACTACTGGACAACATCTGTCCAGATAAATGGGGAAAGTGTTCTCCAGGGAGGGTTTGATTGGGAGGGGGCATATGGGTTGGTGTGGGGAGCACGAGGTTGGGAGCAAAGGTGTAAATAATATAAAATGTCCTCATTCACCTCATTATGTGGTCAAATAAGTCTGGTTCTAATACGTTTGGCCTGGTATTGTCCTCCTCAGGGTCTAGGTCGATTTATAGCCTTCTCTTCTAAACCCCCATGAGAACAAATCAGTTTCTGTCCTGGAACGTTAATGGCCTGCGGGTGAAAACTAGTAGGGCTAGAATTCTGCAGTATATAAAAGACTCTCCCGCACAGGTAATTATCCTCCAGGAAACACATCTTTTGAAAGAGGAGATGACGGGGATATTCAAAAAATGGGTGGAACACATGATTTGCTTTGATCAGACTGCTAACATTAGGGGCGTCGCTATCTTAATTAAAAAACAAGCAAATGCTCGTATTTTAGACTCCATGGTTGATCCTTGTGGCAAGTGGGTCATCGTGAAGTTGACTATTTTAGGTACTTTGCTAACCCTGGTGGGCTATTATGGTCCCAACCACGAGGACCCCTCCGTTCTGAAGACCATTTTTTCAATCTTTGGGATTATCCAGACCCAGTTATCATAGCTGGGGATTTTAACATTGTTCTGGACCCCAAATTAGATAAGTCTCCTAGCAGTAGAGCTAAGGTGCCTTCCAAGTCACGGACATATCTCCAATCTATGATGGCACAGACTGGTCTCAGAGACATTTGGAGGCATCGAGCAGGCACTCGGCCAAGGGCCTCATATTACAACAGCACATATGGTCATAGATCGAGAATCGATTATATCCTGGTACGTTACAATCTGAGAGGCAAAGTCAAGGATATTGGCTATTTGACTCCACATCTGTCTGACCATCGGTTGTCTGGATGGATTTGGCCCTAGAAAAAGGTGTTCATCTTAGAGCTTGGACATTCGATTGGACTTTGTTCTTGATGAAGCTGAGACGGAGTATTTATCGCAGGAGACTGAATACTTCCTGAACACAAACCTATGTTCAGACGAGACATCGTTGGTCTGGGACTCATTAAAGGCCTTTTTAAGGGGTATGATTACTAACAGGGTATCCTATAGGAACATACAATATAGGAAGGAGGTGACCCACAAAGAGGAAGAGTTGAAGACAACAGAGGTGAGCATAATTAGAGAGACTGACCCTGAAAAGCACCAGGAATATCTTGTGAAACTTAGTGAACTAAAGGAACAGTTGGATAACATTATTCGGACCAGGGTCACTAGGAGGTGGGAGGCGAGTAAGCTTGCTCATTTTGAGTATGGAGAAGGTGCAGGCAAGCTTCTTGCATGGAAGGCTAAGACTGATAGGACGTGAAATTTGATAAAACAAATTGATAGTCCAAACAGTACAAAAGTATCTACTTCAGATGAAGGGATTGGGGGTGCCTTTTTTTTTAGTTCTTCCAGGAGTTGTATCAAGAAGACAGCTTGGTTGAAAAAACCATAGCAACAGAGTGGTTGGGGAGCAGTACTCTCTCCTCTTTCAGTTTGTCCCAGAAGGAAGACTTGGATCAGGACATATCTCAGGAAGAGGTAAGGAGGGCCATCTTTGCTGGTAAAGCTGGGAAAGCTGCAGGACCCGATGGGCTTCCTGCAGAACTCTACAGATCCTTGGGTGACGTGATTATTTCCACCTTGACGCTGCCATTAAATGAAATTTTATCTGTGGGTGTAAAACTTCCCGATTCATGGGGAGAAGCTACAATCACACTGATCTTGAAACCAGTTAGGAACCCAGCGAGCTTTGGGTCTTATAAACCCATCTCGCTAGTAAATGCGGACCATGAAATCTTTGCCAAGATCCTGGCGGATAGGCTGACTTTAGTAGCAGGAGATATACTTCGCCCTGATCACAAAGGCTTTGTGAAGGGGAGGAATTTAGCGGACCTTACCTATGATTTGGTTGGTGCTCTTGATTTAGCCACTAATTTCTCACTCCCCCTCGCAGCCAGGACTTTAGATGCCACTAAGGTGTTTGACAGAGTCAACTGGGCACATCTATCAGGTGTTTTTGGAAAATTTTACTTGGGCGAGAATTTTTGCAGAGCTGTTCAGCCTATTTATCAGGACCCATCGGCGAGACTTTTGATCAATGGTAAATTGACTAAATCTTTTAAGATCACTAGGGGTACGAGGCAGGGCTGCCCCCTGTCCCCTCTCCTTTTCGATCTATATATTGAGCCCTTTGCTCAGCGTTTAAGAGAAGAACAGAATATAAAGCCATTTAAGTATGGGGAGTGGGAGAGGAAGGTAGCCCTGTATGCCGATGATGTCTTTATTTGCTCTGCCGATCTCGAGACCACCTTTCCCTGTGTCATTAGTTTGGCACAAGATTTTGGGTGAGTATCCGGGTATGAAATCAATGCAGAGAAAACTGAGATTATGACCTGGAATTTGGCGGAGTGTCAATATCAGACCAAAACGTGGCATGAGATACTTGGGGGTGAGAATAGTGCAGGACATCGAAAAGATCTCAGGGACCAACTTGGCAATAGTCTATAGGAAGTGTCAGAAACAAATGAAATCTTGAGCTCCTCTCCCTTTGACTATCTTGGGGAGGAATAATTTGGTCAAGATGGTAGTCCTACCAAAAATTACCATCCTGTTCAATATTATACTACAAAACTTCAGCTACAGCTTAGCTTCAGCAGGCAATAAACGTGTTTATTTGGGCGTTTTTAGGGGCACAAGGATTGCCTGGAAGAAGTTGAGGCGGAGGAGGGAGAAGGGGGGCCTTGCACTCAAGAATGCTCTTCAAACCCCGGACCACACAGGGGCGGGGGCCATGCTCTCTGTAATGTTAAAGGGTGCTGGTGTCTCCCAGGAAGGATTTCTGTTCAAATTTGGAGAGCAGAAGTTCTTCAATAAGATTAGACTGAAAGTCCTTTTGGGGATAGCTCGGACATGGCCCAGTTTGAAACAGCGTACTGGTCTGAAAACTATTCTAGTCAGGCCCCTTTGTGGGATTCTCCAGGCGCACCAGATTGCTTGAAAGATAGGCTGGCCTTACAACTTAGAGTGGCAGGGCTCAAGGTGTGGGTGGACCTTGCTACCGACGGTTTACTTTTACCATGGTTGTCATTAAATAGTAGGCTAGGAGGGGGCATGTCTGAGTTTAAATATATTCAGTTGCAGAGTTGGTCCCAAAACCTAAACAACTCCATAGGTATAGGGAACACTCTTGAGGAACAGCTAGTGGTTAGACCACCAGGGAAGAAGGAAGATTCCTTTTTCTATTGGACCATTATGGAGGCTATTGACGGAGATTTCAAGCTGGATGAAGAATTATGGGGGTCTTCTCTGCCTAACGAACAGTGGGAAGGTCTGTGGCTGACTTCTTTTAATATCTTGTTTGCCACCGTAAAGCCAGCGTGGCTTAGGAGAAACCACCTGTTCACGGTGCATAGGGATTACTTATCTCCGCAAAGATTGACTAAAATGTCAAAGGGATCTCCAGCTAGCTGTAAAAAATGCGACTTAGAGAGTGCCTCTGATATTCATATGTTCAAGGAATGGACTTAATTTGGGGAAAAAGTAGACAAAACTATTACAGACATTTTGGGTCTCCCTATCCAACTCACTCTTTCCTTGATAATATTCGGTATAACTAGTGAAATTAAGGGTCCGGCAAGGTCATTTCTTTTTTAGGTCGCGCCTAGGCAGCGCGCATGCGCTGCTCTAGGAGGGCCTTTAGCCATCGGTCTGCTCCTTTTCAAGGACAGTCGTGCTTGTGGTGGAATCCACCCTGCGGGAGCCAGCAGTGGCGCGCATGCTAATGGGAAACATATGGCTCTGGCGCCGCCACTGCTCGCTCCCAAAAGGCGGAGGCCAGCACAAGCACGAGTGTGCTTGAAAACAGCTGCGCGGTTGCGTTAATTGTAAACAGATGGGCTTTACTCCCTCGTCATCCTCCCTTGTCATGGCTCATTAAAAAAAAAAAAAACAGCGGCGCGCAGGCCTCCTTGTGTGTCAGGTTACACACAAGGCGCCGCGCTTTTGTTTTTGCTTCTTCTCACTCTGTTTCCTGCTCTTTGTCCCAATGGCTTGTACTTACAAGAGTGTCAAATTGAGTTTCCCCGTTTTTTGACTCTTTTCAAGCAATTGACGCTGTCAGGCAAACCACACCGTAGCCTTTCACACAGGGCAGTGATTGTGGGGCCCTCCCAGTCTGTCCACGTGCAGTGTAGCCCCGCACCACTGGTCGGCACTGCGCACGACTCCCCATCCACATGTAAACAGTGGCACATTAGCGAAAGGCGGGGCTGGAGGGTATCGGCAGATTCCAGGCCAATCAAGGGTTAATCTATCGCTAAATTGCAGCCTGTGCACACAAACACGCCCGTGGTGCCCCAGCTGACACCAGCTCGAAGACCTTGGAGGAAGGGGCGCACATTCGAAGTCCGTCCCGTTTCAAGACCTTTAGCAGGGCTGTTTGGAGCCCCCTGACAGGGTTTTGGCTGCTTTGTTGACAGGGTGCTCTTGGGTCACAAGGCAGCTTACCACCTGCCCCAAGGTGCATATGACCTCCCTCCTCTGCTTCCGAGCCCGGGTCAGCGTGTGGATGGCTCATTGGCAGTGTGCCATTCCCCGCCCCCTTCCACTAGCCCCATGGATATATATTCAAGGCTCACTAGAAGGTGTCCTGGGTCCCTGGCGATCTGTGGTATGGCTAAGGTTTCTACATCACTCTGCGACCCCTTGGCAGCAGCCCCCCTACCACCACCAAGGACATCTTGGTGTATGGAATATTAGCAGGATGCCCTGTGCCTTGCAGTCCGCCTGCCCCACCCTGTTCTATGGCCCTTTGGTAGCATACCCACCTACACCCCTGTAAGCACCATTGCATGAACCAGTGCAGAGCGCCCTCTGCCGCTCTGGGCAGCCTCTTGTGTGTTGCAAGCAGATGTTACTCGAATCGGAAGAGGTCATTGGGGAGGTCGGAGGGACCTCCTTGCCCAAACTAAATGAACAGTGTGGAAAGGCTGTCCCAGTCCGCAGAGGCCTCATCTGGTCGGCAGCATCAGTTGTAGGAAACAAGCCTTCCAGCTTCTTAATGTCAGATCCGTCTTGTGTGCTGCTCAATTTGGGGTTCCAGGCCACGTATTACACGTTTTTGGGAGTTGACTCTTCCCCCCCCAATCAGCTCAATCCAGACCCTTAGCCAAACCGGCTGGTGCTGCCTGTGGGAGGCAAGGTGCAAGACTGTTGTGCGAAAAACAAAATATCGAAAGTTACAATTTTAAAACAGGATTAGAAAGGCTCTGACTATAATCACATACAAGTATACAAATACGTGACTGGGTGGAATGCCTGAATTAATCGCAGCCACTGGTAATTACGCAGGCTGCACCCCAGCCCATCGTTATTTTGCACACTATACCACCTCAGTTTGCGCTCAGCCATATGCAAACTAGTCTTATCCCTTCCATGTGTTATCCACACGAATACAATCCATCAACCCTTTGCCGCATAACTTTACTCCTTCACTCTCTGCTGTCTTATATCATCTACTCTTCTGCCCTCTTTTTTCATCCTTTCACCTGCCTTCTTACTTCATCCCTTTATTTGTCGCTCTATATTACTCCTTCACCTCCCGCCTTGTACCGTTCCTTCATCCCCGCCTCGCAGCATCCCTTCCTTCACCTGCCGTTTTATAAAAATACTTCACCCCACCTCGCAGCATCCCTTCACCCCTGCCTTCTATCGTCCCTTCATCTGCCATCTTCTACAAAACTCCTACTGCGTTAGCATTCATTCACCTCCAGCCTTGTATCATCCCTTCACCTCCCGCCGCATATCACCCTTCCACCTGCCCACTTATGTCACCCCTTCCCCTGTCGCCCTATATCACCTGCTACCGTGCAGCATTCATTCATCTGCTCTGCCACTGACGTCATCCTTTCACATGTAACCTTGTTATAACCACCTCTTCTTCACCACCCGCTGCTTTTTTACTCACCTTCTCGTTTATATTGCTATATGCACTCGTTTACATTTTTGTTGCCTCACATGGTCCATCATCATGCCCTTTTTTATCATCACGGCTTAATTAACCCAATGCTGCCTTACATCATCCCTTCGCCTCCTACTGCTCTGTGCCAGACTTCAGCCTTACACCATCTACTCGCCTGCCGCCTTCTCAGCCTTCCATATGCTGCCTAGGATTATATATATTCCCTGTTTCTGTCCTATGCCATGAATTTGTATGTCTTTTACCTTACTGCGCCTGTAAATCATCAATTGAACCTCTTCTGCTTTGCACCATCCATTGACATGCTGCCTTATATCATCTCTCGTTACCCCATGGTACCTTATATCATCCTTTCACCCTCCTGCTGTTGTATGTAAACCCTTCAACATCTAGTGCTCATATATCACCCTTCACCTGCTGCCTTTTATCGTCCCGTCAAACACAGGCTCAAATTAAGCACTGATATTCTCCATTTCCCCGCTGCCTTACTTCACCCCCCTTCACCTGCCGCCTTATAAACAAGCATTGGCATAGTCAATAGGTCTCGCTTTTGGGACCTTATAAATATTTACTTATGTAGCACAATATCCTTGGTGCAACAACATGAACTGTTGTATGGTTAAACACTTATAAGGTCCCACAAGCGAGACCTATTGGCTATGCCAATGCTTGTTATGCAATTCTGTTGGCCAGGAGAGAAATTTGCAAAATATGGGTAGAAACTACACCTCCCCTGCATGCTGAGTGGCTCTCCTCACTATTTACCACCTCTAGGACAGATTTGGGCAGAACACAGAGTAGGAAAAAGTCAGCCTTTTGGAACTTTTTATCAACTTGGTCCAGTGCTTAACTTTGGTAACTTAGTGTGGGGACTGACAAATCAAAGATCATTGTGTTTTTATTTACAAGGGAATATGGCTGCAATTATTATGCCTTTTTGCAACTTTCTTGACTGTGTTGGGCCCTCCCAGTTCTACCTCTCTCTACAGGCCAACATTTGCAGTCAGCCGGCGCTGTAAACCGGAAGAGAGTGTGACCACCCCCTTTTCACATCTGGGGGAAGTGGCATTTTAAGACTGTAACGTGCCGGTAGGCGGGGCGTCTCCACCTGGTCCCCTTCCAGAGCCTACGTCTCATAATGTTGAGAAACGGTACTTACGGATTATTTTGTTCACTAGTGGTTAGCGGCGAATGAGGAGGGAAAAAAAGCAGAGATGTAGTGTCTTGTATATAAAGAACGCTGGAACTCTTTTGGTTCCCACTGTACACCGTTTGAGTAGTCCAGAAGTATCTCTACAGTGCAAGGAGACACTGTATGCTATAATGCTTCTGCTTGAAAATACTGTTTAAATCCATAACGGTGATCACCCTCGCCGCATACTCCAGAGAAATAAATAAGACGCAGCTCCTTAGGTGGATTAGGGTCGCTAACAGACCAATATTCTACCCCCCTGATTGCTACTTTAATGCACAGACCTGTCAAAATACCAAGAAAATTGGAAACATGGGCCCTTTTTTCCATGTTGGAATCTAAACTGAAAACAATATGCAAGATAAAAACAGGTCGAAATCATTTTAATCCTGTCTAGACTGTTTCTAAATCTTTTTTAAATCAAATGGAAGCATGATTGTTTTGTTAAAAAAAAGAATACATTGGATTTAAAAATAGCTTTTGTCTTTCTACACCTCATGGGCCGTCCAAAAACCCCCAGGCGCAATCAGCCAATCTTTTTCAATGCGAAAGATGGCAAACCTAATGTGGACTGATGCACTTCCACTGAAATATCCAAAACTGGTACTGAGAAAATATTCCATATGCCATGAAGGAGGAGGAGTGTGGCTCAATGGTTAGAGCGGCAGACCCTGAAGCAGAGTTCTGGCCAGGGACCAGGGTTCGATTCCTGCCTCGGCGGGGCCCGGGCTCAATTTCCTCGGACCTGTCTATTCTCGCCTCAGTGCCTATTCTAATCACGGGCCCCACGCTGCAACTCTGGGCCCCAACAGTGCTAAGGATTCCTGGCTTCACCCTGGGGGTGCCCAGGAGTGGACACTTCACAGGGAAAGCCAGGAGGGGTTCCACAGCGGTATGAGTATCAGCGCCAGGAAACCGCAAAGGCGACACCGCAAGGTGGCTGTCTGGTGACAGTGCGCTCTATAAGTACCTTGACATTTACATCTACATGAATTATAGTTAGAGCCAGGGTCATGGCTTCCATTGGTGAAGCAGGTGCAGTAGCACCGGTGCCCAAACGCCAGAGGGCCAGGCAGAATGCTGATTATTGCTGCAGTTCATACTTCAAACAGCAGCCAAAGGACCCATTTGCATCCTTGCACAAGGGCCCATGACACAATGGCCATGCTACTGGTAACAGCAAACATTGGGCTTAAATTTGGGTTGATGGCACGTCCAACAAGCAGTGGCTGAATGGGCTCACTTATTGCTCCATTGTGTGTTGATGTAACAGTCTGGCTAGATATCTGTAACAATCTGCTGCAGCAGAGTGGTTGGCTCTGGTAGCTGCTGAGGGGATGAAGGCCTTTTCTCACAAAGTGATGTTCTGAAATCTCTGTATCATTTTGCTTCACAGCCCAGTCCGTCAGCAAGCGGTGGCACATCCTACATTTTGTGGTTTGTGGAAGGAAGTGGCGAGATTCTGAACTTAAGAAACATCCGCTGTCTTAGTGTGGAGACCAAGTGTCTGAAACTGTAAGCATGTGGTTGACCAAAGTGGTTATTGGGAAACAAACCACTTCACGCATGGTGTTTAGGTCTGCAGTGCAGGGAAGGAAGGGGATTCCGCTGGATTCTGTATCTGGCAGCTATTATATAGTGCATGGCTGAGAGAAACACAAAGTCAGGATTTAAAATGTACTGCAGTGGTTAGGGTTGTCTATACTAATAAGACTTTGGGCCTGATTTAGGGTTTGATGGATGGAGTAGTGACTGTCAGGATGGTGAAGTACATTACCCCTGCCATCTCAATGGTATTCCGTCCACCAAATTCAGAGTTGACTGCTGGCCCAGCAGTCTTCTCTGTACATTGGAAGGAATCATTGTCACGGTGGTTCCTTTCAAAATATTAAAAGTTGCATGGACAGCTGCTGTTAGTTTTGATGGCCGTCCACCAAACATTTTTACATATGGTTTGTCAGAAACCAACTCCCAAAGCGCAGAGTTTGTTTCTGAAAAAGAAAAAGACAATAATGACCCCAACACCCTGGGTGTATTCTCCCAGGTTGTGGTAATCATTATTATTTTTGCCTGTCCCTCACTACCAGGTTTGTCCTCAGGGTGATGGAAAGGGAAAAAATACACTACACCACCCACCCTCAATAGCACGATCGGTGTAATGTCCTTCATCCAATGGCCACTACTCTGTCAGGCCATCAGAGGAAGTATTCCAAAGACAGACCCAATGGGGGCTCAGTCTATGGAATACCTAAGGTCGCCCCATCTCTAAATGAGGCAGGCGGACCAAGGGTTTGACAACAGGGCACTCTCTCACACTTGTGATAAAGTACATTGTCCACCAAATTGTCCATTTAATATTACCCAAAGGATTCTTTTGTAGCAACTTTAGAATAACAACAGATTTAGAAAAAAATATATAAGGTTCTAAACCCATGTATTGCATTTTGCATGCTGCTCCTTGACATATTCAT
Source organism: Triturus cristatus (assembly GCF_964204655.1). Taxonomy (NCBI): domain Eukaryota; kingdom Metazoa; phylum Chordata; class Amphibia; order Caudata; family Salamandridae; genus Triturus; species Triturus cristatus. Next base: position 1,087,678,507 of record NC_140582.1, on the reverse strand, counting down.
AGTTCAGCAAGCCATATTAGAAAGATTGCAATTTATGAACTGCAAGTAAGAAAAGGATCTCTGTGTCAAAAGCAGAAATCCACTTATCTATCTGTATAAAATTTGAATCTGTGATCTGCATGTTATACAATGTGCTTTGCAGCAGGCCCATTAACCGTCTATGTATGTGTTGATGTGGTATTTCTATAGCGCAAACGCAGCCAAAAGGCAGTGTAGTGCTGTAATCGGTCAAAGACAAGCATAAAGGCAAATGAGTGACAGGTGAGGTAGCAGGCTTGTGGAAGGGTAATGTATTGTGATGTAGTGTTCTTTAAAGAGGTGTGTCTTCAACTCTTTCCTAAATTGGAGCACTGTTGGGGGGATGAATATGGGGATGGTGTTCAAGATCCCGGGTGGATGGAGAAAAAAATCCTGCTGTCTTGTTTATTCTTTTTTACACTTCGTAGTCTGCAGTCTGATGGTGTCCAGGCTGTGGGTGTGCTGAGAACCACCAGAGATGGTGAGTTTGTCTGCATGATAAGCAGGGATGCTGGATGGAATGGCTTTGTAAATGATGCAGCTGGTTTTGAAGATGGTACATGCCAGCAAGGGGAGCCAATGGAATTCCAGCAGGACGGGGGTGATGTGAACATATTTCTACAGGCCCTGAATAAGATGTGCTGTGGCATGTCAGATGCCCTTAAGGGGTGCCAGTCTGGATAGTGGTAGGCCGTGGGGCAGGGCATTACCACTATACAACTGAGAGAGTACAAGGGCTTGAATAGCAGATTCACTTTCTCTAGAAAAGATAGTTGGTACCAGGCTTTCTGTGCTTTCTTGGCAATGTGTCCTTTAAAGGATACGCTGATATCCAGCTTGAAACCAAGTGACTTGGCATTTGGTGAAATCTGCGGTGCGAAACCGTGAAGGTTCATCTCATTGAACCAGGTTTATACTGTTTCTTGTTTGTTGCTCTTGGCAAATAAAGGGATTCTGTCTTGGTTGGTGGGTTGAGGTTCAGGTAGGCGCTGGACAATCTAGGTCTGGATGATGTGCAGGCAGTGTTTGAGGTGTTGGATGTCTGAAGAAGAGGATACTTTTTAATCAGAGTTGTGTATCATTAGTGTATGGCTGAATCTTAATGCTGATATCTGTACATAGAGTACCAAGTGGCTTCATGTAGAGGTTGAAAATGACAGGGGATAGTGTGGGAGACTCTACAGGTGAGAGGGACATTTTAGAACCTGGAGATGCTACTTCAAAGTCAAAACTGTGACTATACAAAACACGAGTCTCTCCATTAGACACCAGAGTTATCTTACTGTTAATATTATCCCCTGAAAATTGCTGGAACTATAAAGATCTGTGCAGAAGCTACCTTATCCCTAGAAGATATTTTAAAAGGCATCCTCTTTGTGACTGATTCACTAAGCCAAACAGATTTAATGTCACATTTGTTTGTCCCTGTTGCCAATTTAGAGATTTACATAAATAAACGTATAATTTGACTATAAGACTCCGCTTTTCATGACCTCGTCTCATGTGACTTCACTCCATTTCCGCTGACACACCGTATCCCCCAATATATGAGTTCCTGGAGTATTTTCTTCATTGCCAGCATTGTTTGGAAGAGAGGGTTGGTAAGAGCCCAGCACAGCTGGGAGCTGAGATACAAAAGGAGCAAAGTATATGGGCAGCAGGACGAACAATCAAATGACTGACCAACCTCAAGAGCTGTTTAAGTCATCCTGTTTTTCGTCTCATAATTTCATTAAAAATAATAGTGAGGATGCAATTCTATGATTATTTACAGTTTAAAAGAATGCTGCATCAATAGAAAATGTTGCTGTTTTAGGCTAAATCACCTGCTGCTATGATTCTGAGCCCTGGGTTGTGCTGGTGTGTGCAGCTCAATGTAACAATCAATGTGTAATAGAGTAAATGTCATCCAACATCTCACTTCTTTGATAAGCTGCACAGTGAGGCCAAGACCACAGGATAGGTATTAGTATTAAAAAGCTGCCAGCATAAACACACTGAGATAGCAGAGACCGGAGATGGTAAAAGTGGTGCAAAATGTGCGCGAGCGTAATTCTGATTTTTGGTTAGATGTCAGTCAACATTCGAATCGGTCGAAATCAGGAAGTGTCGAACGCCATTTTGTGTGTGGCAGTGAAAAAGAAAGGTGGAGAACATGAAAAGGGGGCAGGGTAGAGAGTTCCTGACCCCCTAGCCTTTGTCAGGGGTCCCTGAAGGACCCCGAAGGGTGAAAAAAACATTTTATTTTTTTTCAAAAAATCGCGGGGTGCGCGCACGGTGCGCGAACCCCCCAGCCGCCATTTTGAGTTTTAGAGGCAGAAGAGAACTAAAAACACAAGTGGAGAACGTGAAAAGGGGTTAGGGTAGAGTGTCCCTGACCCCCTAGGCCTTCTCAGGGGGACCATGAAAGACCCCTAAGGTCCCCCCAAAAAAAAAAATAATTTATAAATATTGCGCGGTGCGCGCACGGCGGCAAAAAATTCATAAAAAAAATATAATCACAAATCAAGTTTAAGTGTTTAGATGTTGGTTGGCTCTAAAAAGAGCCGTTGTGTTCATTGAGTGTTTTTTTGTACCTACAAGTACCGATGCAGAGTCTAAAGTTCAAGAGGAAGACTCTGTTCCCTTCATCTGTGAAATGAACACCGTCTCCTCTATAAATGCCTTGTATGTTGTAACGCAAGTTGTTGTGGTATATAGAACCCATACCATAGTCTCTGAGGAAAGCAGAAACAGACTTATTGACGTGCTTTTTTGCTTTCTCAAACTACGGACTATATTGGTTGGACAAGTTCCACTTTTGCCTTTGGCATATATTAGAATATACAAAGGTAGTTTGTGGAAAAAGTGACACCAATTGCACAAAGGTGTCGTTAACAAGCATTTCCAGACCTACCCCAGTTAAAGTACCTAGGTCATTTCCACCACAGTGCACAATTATAAGGTCAGGCTGTGGGAGATGTAGAAAGGATTTCACCAAAGGCATTAATTGGTGCCAATTTAACCCTCTCTGACCAATCCATTTAATGTCTACATTTGGCAAAGCAAGGGCTTTCACAATACCTCTTTTTTCTGCATACTTTTCACTCCAGTAGACATAGCTATGACCTACAATCCACACTGTGAACATCTTTCAAGGAGATCCGGATGCACTCAGAAGGTGTCTTTCAGTAGAATAGCAATATGAAAAGAAAGATAGTTGTAAAATGGAGGCTTACATACTTTTTTTCAATAAAAAGAGCTCATTGGCTGTTTCAGACCATTCAACACTAAAAACTAGGCTGTATGTTTAAATTTTTAAACGCATGTTTTGTATTGATTCAGAAAAATGTGTTCCCACAGAAGATTACTTTGGATATGCTGTTAGGTTTGAAAAGTCAAGCACTCTTGCTCTTTGGATTAGAAACATTGTGTGCTGAACTTCTGACCTCTCTGCTCACACCAGTGTTCCATGATCTGTTGCTATGGTAGCAGGCAGAAGTCATGTTGGGGGTAGGAATCATTTGGAAAGGGTTGAAATTTGCAACCAATAGAAATGTGTGTTCCATTTAAAAAAATGTGGGCAGCAATGTGATTTGAAGTTAACATGTATATGTGTGAAAAATGAGAGGGACATTTTGCCATTTAGTGGTTTTGGTGAGAGGAGTACAGCTCAGAGATTCTGGCACTGATAATCTGCTGTGTGAGTGGCACATTTATTTCTCAACTAACTACTTTTAAAGGTGAGTTATGAATTTGAGAGGGGATGTATGTGGTGTATTTTGATATAAATAATAGAAATGTGTTTCTTCTTTTAAAGTTGTGTTTTACATTTTATGTTTTGGAAGATATTTAACTGCCTTGAACTTGTAAGATATTATGGAGTATGTCTTCACCATAAGTTAAGGTGTACTGGTATCACCCAGGAAAAGGGTTTTGTGCCTAGAATCATATCATGAGTCTGTGTGCACATAGAAATTGTTGTCAGAGATTTAATTTGTGTTGCTCTTGTTCTGTAAGACTTGCACTCGTAGGAAAGGGGCAGCTTGTTTTCTTGAACTGTGATGGTTAGCATTCAGCAGAAATCACTATCTCACAGATGAGAGGCAAATGCTAACACATTTGAAAACAACAGGGTAGATTTTCCTTCCACTCCTGCAATGGGTGAGGTAGTTCCTACATGTTCAAAACTCCAATTAACCCTTACCGCAGGTGATCTTACATACATCTCTGCAGTCTTCATACAGTTGTGCAAGCGTCCATGCAGATCTCTCTTGCACCTGACAATACACAGTCTCCAGAAACACACTCTTAGCACACAGCCAGCTGCTTCTCCTGCACTCCCATGCTTACTATTCAGCACTGTGTGGTATTTCAGATAGCAGTGTGTAACGCTAACACATTCAACATCACCAAGGCTCATTTCCTTTGCTCTAGTCTAATCACTCACCCAGGTTCCACATGCTCATGGTCTCAAGTAGCTGTCAGGACATGTGCTCTTTTCTGCCTCTCTAAAGTATAAGGAAAATGTGTCAGGCTGTTACAGTAATTATCACTTGCTCTACCACAGTCGTAAATGTGCTTTGAAATTGCCAATCAAATATCGTTTTCTGCCTAGAATCACACCATGAGTCTGTGTGCACACATCAATTGTTGTCAGAGATTTAATTCGTGTTGCTCTTGTTCTGTAAGACTTGCACTCGTAGGAAAGGTGCAGCTTGTTTTCTTGAACTGTGATGGTTAGCATTCAGCACAAATCACTATCTCACAGATGAGAGGCAAATGCTAACACATTTGAAAACAACAGGGTAGATTTTCCTTCCACTCCTGCAATGGGTGAGGTAGTTCCTACATGTTCAAAACTCCAATTAACCCTTACCACAGGTGATCTTACATATATCTCTGCAGTCTTCATGCAGTTGTGTAGGCGTCCATGCAGATCTCTCTTGCACCTGACAATACACAGTCTCCAGAAACACACTCTTAGCACACAGGCAGCTGTTTCTCCTGCACTCCCATGCTTACTATTCAGCACTGTGTGGTATTTCAGATAGCAGTGTGTAACGCTAACACATTCAAGATCACCAAGGCTCATTTCCTTTGCTCTAGTCTAATCACTCACCCAGGTTCCACATGCTCATGTTCTCAAGTAGCTGTTAGGACATGTGCTCTTTTCTGCCTCTCTAAACTATAAAGAAAATGTGTCAGGCTGTTACAGTAATTATCACTTGCTCTACCACAGTAGTAAATGTGCTTTGAAATTGCCAATCAAATATCGTTTTCTGCCTAGAATCCCACCATGAGTCTGTGTGCACACAGGAATTGTTGTCAGAGATTTAATTTGTGTTGCTCTTGTTCTGTAAGACTTGCACTCGTAGGAAAGGGGCAGCTTGTTTTCTTGAACTGTGATGGTTAGCATTCAGCACAAATCACTATCTCACAGATGAGAGACAAATGCTAACACATTTGAAAACAACAGGGTAGATTTTCCTTACACTCCTGCAATGGGTGAGGTAGTTCCTACATGTTCAAAACTCCAATTAACCCTTACCACAGGTGATCTTACATACATCTCTGCAGTCTTCATGCAGTTGTGCAAGCGTCCATGCAGATCTCTCTTGCACCTGACAATACACAGTCTCCAGAAACACACTCTTAGCACACAGGCAGCTGCTTCTCCTGCACTCCCATGCTTACTATTCAGCACTGTGTGGTATTTCAGATAGCAGTGTGTAACGCTAACACATTCAACATCACCAAGGCTCATTTCCTTTGCTCTAGTCTAATCACTCACCCAGGTTCCACATGCTCATGGTCTCAAGTAGCTGTTAGGACATGTGCTCTTTTCTGCCTCTCTAAAGTATAAGGAAAATGTGTCAGGCTGTTACAGTAATTATCACTTGCTCTACCACAGTAGTAAATGTGCTTTGAAATTGCCAATCAAATATCGTTTTCTGCCTAGAATCACACCATGAGTCTGTGTGCACACAGGAATTGTTGTCAGAGATTTAATTCGTGTTGCTCTTGTTCTGTAAGACTTGCACTCGTAGGAAAGGGGCAGCTTGTTTTAGTGAACTGAGATGGTTAGCATTCAGCACAAATCACTATCTCACAGATGAGAGGCAAATGGTAACACATTTGAAAACAACAGGGTAGATTTTCCTTCCACTCCTGCAATGGGTGAGGTAGTTCCTACATGTTCAAAACTCCAATTAACCCTTACCACAGGTGATCTTACATACATCTCTGCAGTTTTCATGCAGTTGTGTAGGCGTCCATGCAGATCTCTCTTGCACCTGACAATACACAGTCTCCAGAAACACACTCTTAGCACACAGGCAGCTGCTTCTCCTGCACTCCCATGCTTACTATTCAGCACTGTGTGGTATTTTAGATAGCAGTGTGTAACGCTAACACATTCAACATCACCAAGGCTCATTTCCTTTGCTCTAGTCTAATCACTCACCCAGGTTCCACATGCTCATGGTCTCAAGTAGCTGTTAGGACATGTGCTCTTTTCTGCCTCTCTAAAGTATAAGGAAAATGTGTCAGGCTGTTACAGTAATTATCACTTGCTCTACCACAGTAGTAAATGTGCTTTGAAATTGCCAATCAAATATCGTTTTCTGCCTAGAATCACACCATGAGTCTGTGTGCACACAGGAATTGTTGTCAGAGATTTAATTCGTGTTGCTCTTGTTCTGTAAGACTTGCACTCGTAGGAAAGGGGCAGCTTGTTTTCTTGAACTGTGATGGTTAGCATACAGCAGAAATCACTATCTCACAGATGAGAGGCAAATGCTAACACATTTGAAAACATCAGGGTAGATTTTCCTTCCACTCCTGCAATGGGTGAGGTAGTTCCTACATGTTCAAAACTCCAATTAACCCTTACCACAGGTGATCTTACATACATCTCTGCAGTCTTCATGCAGTTGTGTAGGCGTCCATGCAGATCTCTCTTGCACCTGACAATACACAGTCTCCAGAAACACACTCTTAGCACACAGGCAGCTGCTTCTCCTGCACTCCCATGCTTACTATTCAGCACTGTGTGGTATTTCAGATAGCAGTGTGTAACGCTAACACATTCAACATCACCAAGGCTCATTTCCTTTGCTCTAGTCTAATCACTCACCCAGGTTCCACATGCTCATGGTCTCAAGTAGCTGTCAGGACATGTGCTCTTTTCTGCCTCTCTAAAGTATAAGGAAAATGTGTCAGGCTGTTACAGTAATTATCACTTGCTCTACCACAGTCGTAAATGTGCTTTGAAATTGCCAATCAAATATCGTTTTCTGCCTAGAATCACACCATGAGTCTGTGTGCACACATCAATTGTTGTCAGAGATTTAATTCGTGTTGCTCTTGTTCTGTAAGACTTGCACTCGTAGGAAAGGTGCAGCTTGTTTTCTTGAACTGTGATGGTTAGCATTCAGCACAAATCACTATCTCACAGATGAGAGGCAAATGCTAACACATTTGAAAACAACAGGGTAGATTTTCCTTCCACTCCTGCAATGGGTGAGGTAGTTCCTACATGTTCAAAACTCCAATTAACCCTTACCACAGGTGATCTTACATATATCTCTGCAGTCTTCATGCAGTTGTGTAGGCGTCCATGCAGATCTCTCTTGCACCTGACAATACACAGTCTCCAGAAACACACTCTTAGCACACAGGCAGCTGTTTCTCCTGCACTCCCATGCTTACTATTCAGCACTGTGTGGTATTTCAGATAGCAGTGTGTAACGCTAACACATTCAAGATCACCAAGGCTCATTTCCTTTGCTCTAGTCTAATCACTCACCCAGGTTCCACATGCTCATGTTCTCAAGTAGCTGTTAGGACATGTGCTCTTTTCTGCCTCTCTAAACTATAAAGAAAATGTGTCAGGCTGTTACAGTAATTATCACTTGCTCTGCCACAGTAGTAAATGTGCTTTGAAATTGCCAATCAAATATCGTTTTCTGCCTAGAATCCCACCATGAGTCTGTGTGCACACAGGAATTGTTGTCAGAGATTTAATTTGTGTTGCTCTTGTTCTGTAAGACTTGCACTCGTAGGAAAGGGGCAGCTTGTTTTCTTGAACTGTGATGGTTAGCATTCAGCACAAATCACTATCTCACAGATGAGAGACAAATGCTAACACATTTGAAAACAACAGGGTAGATTTTCCTTACACTCCTGCAATGGGTGAGGTAGTTCCTACATGTTCAAAACTCCAATTAACCCTTACCACAGGTGATCTTACATACATCTCTGCAGTCTTCATGCAGTTGTGCAAGCGTCCATGCAGATCTCTCTTGCACCTGACAATACACAGTCTCCAGAAACACACTCTTAGCACACAGGCAGCTGCTTCTCCTGCACTCCCATGCTTACTATTCAGCACTGTGTGGTATTTCAGATAGCAGTGTGTAACGCTAACACATTCAACATCACCAAGGCTCATTTCCTTTGCTCTAGTCTAATCACTCACCCAGGTTCCACATGCTCATGGTCTCAAGTAGCTGTTAGGACATGTGCTCTTTTCTGCCTCTCTAAAGTATAAGGAAAATGTGTCAGGCTGTTACAGTAATTATCACTTGCTCTACCACAGTAGTAAATGTGCTTTGAAATTGCCAATCAAATATCGTTTTCTGCCTAGAATCACACCATGAGTCTGTGTGCACACAGGAATTGTTGTCAGAGATTTAATTCGTGTTGCTCTTGTTCTGTAAGACTTGCACTCGTAGGAAAGGGGCAGCTTGTTTTAGTGAACTGAGATGGTTAGCATTCAGCACAAATCACTATCTCACAGATGAGAGGCAAATGGTAACACATTTGAAAACAACAGGGTAGATTTTCCTTCCACTCCTGCAATGGGTGAGGTAGTTCCTACATGTTCAAAACTCCAATTAACCCTTACCACAGGTGATCTTACATACATCTCTGCAGTTTTCATGCAGTTGTGTAGGCGTCCATGCAGATCTCTCTTGCACCTGACAATACACAGTCTCCAGAAACACACTCTTAGCACACAGGCAGCTGCTTCTCCTGCACTCCCATGCTTACTATTCAGCACTGTGTGGTATTTTAGATAGCAGTGTGTAACGCTAACACATTCAACATCACCAAGGCTCATTTCCTTTGCTCTAGTCTAATCACTCACCCAGGTTCCACATGCTCATGGTCTCAAGTAGCTGTTAGGACATGTGCTCTTTTCTGCCTCTCTAAAGTATAAGGAAAATGTGTCAGGCTGTTACAGTAATTATCACTTGCTCTACCACAGTAGTAAATGTGCTTTGAAATTGCCAATCAAATATCGTTTTCTGCCTAGAATCACACCATGAGTCTGTGTGCACACAGGAATTGTTGTCAGAGATTTAATTCGTGTTGCTCTTGTTCTGTAAGACTTGCACTCGTAGGAAAGGGGCAGCTTGTTTTCTTGAACTGTGATGGTTAGCATACAGCAGAAATCACTATCTCACAGATGAGAGGCAAATGCTAACACATTTGAAAACATCAGGGTAGATTTTCCTTCCACTCCTGCAATGGGTGAGGTAGTTCCTACATGTTCAAAACTCCAATTAACCCTTACCACAGGTGATCTTACATACATCTCTGCAGTCTTCATGCAGTTGTGTAGGCGTCCATGCAGATCTCTCTTGCACCTGACAATACACAGTCTCCAGAAACACACTCTTAGCACACAGGCAGCTGCTTCTCCTGCACTCCCATGCTTACTATTCAGCACTGTGTGGTATTTCAGATAGCAGTGTGTAACGCTAACACATTCAACATCACCAAGGCTCATTTCCTTTGCTCTAGTCTAATCACTCACCCAGGTTCCACATGCTCATGGTCTCAAGTAGCTGTTAGGACATGTGCTCTTTTCTGCCTCTCTAAACTATAAGGAAAATGTGTCAGGCTGTTACAGTAATTATCACTTGCTCTACCACAGTAGTAAATGTGCTTTGAAATTGCCAATCAAATATCGTTTTCTGCCTAGAATCACACCATGAGTCTGTGTGCACACAGGAATTGTTGTCAGAGATTTAATTCGTGTTGCTCTTGTTCTGTAAGACTTGCACTCGTAGGAAAGGGACAGCTTGTTTTCTTGAACTGTGATGGTTAGCATACAGCACACATCACCATCTCACAGATGAGAGGCAAATGCTAACACATTTGAAAACAACAGGGTAGATTTTCCTTCCACTCCTGCAATGGGTGAGGTAGTTCCTACATGTTCAAAACTCCAATTAACCCTTACCACAGGTGATCTTACATACATCTGTGCAGTCTTCATGCAGTTGTGCAAGCGTCTATGCAGATCTCTCTTGCACCTGACAATACACAGTCTCCAGAAACACACTCTTAGCACACAGGCAGCTGCTTCTCCTGCACTCCCATGCTTACTATTCAGCACTGTGTGGTATTTCAGATAGCATTGTGTAACGCTAACACATTCAACATCACCAAGGCTCATTTCCTTTGCTCTAGTCTAATCACTCACCCAGGTTCCACATGCTCATGGTCTCAAGTAGCTGTTAGGACATGTGCTCTTTTCTGCCTCTCTAAACTATAAGGAAAATGTGTCAGGCTGTTACAGTAATTATCACTTGCTCTACCACAGTAGTAATTGTGCTTTGAAATTGCCAATCAAATATCGTTTTCTGCCTAGAATCACACCATGAGTCTGTGTGCACACAGGAATTGTTGTCAGAGATTTAATTCGTGTTGCTCTTGTTCTGTAAGACTTGCACTCGTAGGAAAGGGGCAGCTTGTTTTCTTGAACTGAGATGGTTAGCATTCAGCACAAATCACTATCTCACAGATGAGAGGCAAATGGTAACACATTTGAAAACAACAGGGTAGATTTTCCTTCCACTCCTGCAATGGGTGAGGTAGTTCCTACATGTTCAAAACTCCAATTAACCCTTACCACAGGTGATCTTACATACATCTGTGCAGTCTTCATGCAGTTGTGCAAGCGTCTATGCAGATCTCTCTTGCACCTGACAATACACAGTCTCCAGAAACACACTCTTAGCACACAGGCAGCTGCTTCTCCTGCACTCCCATGCTTACTATTCAGCACTGTGTGGTATTTCAGATAGCATTGTGTAACGCTAACACATTCAACATCACCAAGGCTCATTTCCTTTGCTCTAGTCTAATCACTCACCCAGGTTCCACATGCTCATGGTCTCAAGTAGCTGTTAGAACATGTGCTCTTTTCTGCCTCTCTAAACTATAAGGAAAATGTGTCAGGCTGTTACAGTAATTATCACTTGCTCTACCACAGTAGTAAATGTGCTTTGAAATTGCCAATCAAATATCGTTTTCTGCCTCGAATCACACCATGAGTCTGTGTGCACACAGGAATTGTTGTCAGAGATTTAATTTGTGTTGCTCTTGTTCTGTAAGACTTGCACTCGTAGGAAAGGGGCAGCTTGTTTTATTGAACTGTGATGGTTAGCATTCAGCACAAATCACTATCTCACAGATGAGAGGCAAATGCTAACACATTTGAAAACAACAGGGTAGATTTTCCTTCCACTCCTGCAATGGGTGAGGTAGTTCCTACATGTTCAAAACTCCAATTAACCCTTACCACAGGTGATCTTACATACATCTCTGCAGTCTTCATGCAGTTGTGTAGGCGTCCATGCAGATCTCTCTTGCACCTGACAATACACAGTCTCCAGAAACACACTCTTAGCACACAGGCAGCTGCTTCTCCTGCACTCCCATGCTTACTATTCAGCACTGTGTGGTATTTCAGATAGCAGTGTGTAACGCTAACACATTCAACATCACCAAGGCTCATTTCCTTTGCTCTAGTCTAATCACTCACCCAGGTTCCACATGCTCATGGTCTCAAGTAGCTGTTAGGACATGTGCTCTTTTCTGCCTCTCTAAAGTATAAGGAAAATGTGTCAGGCTGTTACAGTAATTATGACTTGCTCTACCACAGTAGTAAATGTGCTTTGAAATTGCCAATCAAATATCGTTTTCTGCCTCGAATCACACCATGAGTCTGTCTGCACACAGGAAGAGTGGTGTTCAATTTGCTAAAGGATGTGAAAAATATAGGAAGAAAGCAATATTTTATAAGAAAAAGAAACATATTGAATCAATTGTTGCAACGGCTTTGGAATTAAAAAGAAATCTGTTCATTTTAATTTTGAACAGGATCCGTACATTAGATAAAATAGTCAATGTAATGAAGTCAAAAAGCAAAAGGAAAAGAGTAGTGAAAAAAAAATAACTTTTGTAATTTGTTCTTAGGAGAATGGAAGCATAGTTCAAGTACTGAACCATTTTTTAATGAAGAGAGTTATCTTCAAAGTAATAGTTTGCTGCATGCAGTTGACACCAGTGGTCGAAGTTATGAAGTTAAAGATGGTTGTGTAATGGATAAGGAGAAAATGGTTCCAAGAAATGAGGAAGAAGTGTTAGCTGATGAGGTTATGGGGAAACGTCCTAAAGCCCCAGTGTACACTTGGAATTGTAGTAGTATTTATACTGTACAACAAGAATCTATTGATAAATTACGTGACTTTCTAAGAGAATATAGTAACAAAAGTGTTAAACAGAAGATTAAGGTGCTTCAAAGACTAGATCCATGCAGCGTGAGAAAGAATATTGGTTTGCAAGGACATTCTCTGGCTTGTCTTTCTAGGAAAGTTATTCAAAGTGTTTTTCACCATTTTAGGATGCTGGCAGTACATCATACTGAAATGAGAAAGTTTGTGAGAAGATTGTATTTTGCTAAAAGTCCAGCACTAAAGTTAAATGAGTTGAATAGTGCGCTGTTGGTGGATCTGTATTAGATGTAGAGAAGGTTACTGATGATATTCAGTTTTGTTACTTTGGTCCAGAACAAGAAAGTGCAGGAAATGACACAGTTATTGAAGAAAATGTGGAAGAGAATGTAGAACCCACTGTTAGTAAAAGTTTTGAAGATCAAATGACAAAATTTACTATCATCTCTAATGAAAGACCAAATATTACTTGTGTTTGTTGCCGGAGAAGCCATTATAAAACTCAAACAAGGAATGTTGATCTCTATAAAAAAAAGTGAAAAAGAAAATAATTATGAGTGGAAGGATTTTGCTACATATTTGTTTCTGGAAAATTGTTTTGATTTGGGTGAAGATCAGCGTATTTGTAAATACTGTTATAACAAGTTAGAAAAAAATAAAATGCCATCTAGAGCTGTACATAATAATTTAGAATTGGTTGATATTCCTGCAGAACTTAGTGATTTAAATACGCATGAGTCTATACTCATTCAATGTGTCCATCCGTTTCAGACTATAGTTCGTATGGAGCCCAAAACAGGTATATTACCTCCTTCAGATTAGAAAGAGGTTTAAAAGGAAGAGTTGTCTATTTGCCATTAGATTTGAAAAAAAAATATTGAAACAATTGATGCAGATAGTTTGGAAACTGAACCATTAGTTATTCTGGTTAATGGTGTACCTACAAAGAATAAGAAAATTTGTCAGGAGCTAGTAGATGTACGAAAAGTACAAAGAGCAAATTTATATTTGAAAAGAAATAATAAGTACTATGAATCAATTTATATGGCTTAAGATGAAGAAGTTTTACTAGCAGACACAGGAATACCAACTGGGCAAATTGAAAAAGTGGATAAGTCAAAAGAAGAAGAAATTTATGAACATTTCAGCATACATCCTCTTCATTCTAAAGAAGTTATGGGAAACACTATTGATCTGTTGCAGATGAAAAAAGCAAAAGGAACTCCCGTGAGTGTATGGGAGGAGACCTTGGAAGCTCGTTGCTTTCCCCAGCTGTTTCCTACAGGAAAAGGTGGACGATATGATCAACGTCCAGTACAGATTCCTGCTTCTGAGTATCGGACTACAAGATTATATGCAGAAGATCCAAGATTTCGTCAAAGTATTCCTTATTTGTTCCATCTTTTATTTGAAAGTGACTTGTCTGCACTATCTTATGCAGTAAATCACATTTTAAAAACTGGACTACATCTACATAATGTGTCTGCAAAGGATTTTATGAACAAAGTGCAACAGCGAGATGATCATTTGGAATCTCAATTAATTAATCTGATGGCTTGTCAGCGTGGAACTAATGAATATTGGTACCGACGCCATGAAGAATTGAAATGTATGTTACGGAATTTAGGAACTCCTACATGGTTCCTTACCCTAAGCTGTGCTGAGTACACTTGGGATGATTTACTGGATTTTCTTCGAGAGGCAAATTCAAATATTGAAAACATCCAATACAAGACAGCATGAGAATTGTGCTCATTGGATCCGGTTAATGTTTGCAGATATTTCAATCATAGATTTGAGGCTATGATGTCCTTCATCTGCAATAAAAAAAATCCACCTCTTGGAGAAGTTGTGGATTTCTTTTGGAGAAAAGAGTACCAAGCAAGAGGTGCCCCTCATATTCATATACTGTTGTGGATCAAGGATGCCCCAAAACAGATTCTGATGATGCAGTTTTATCTTTCATTGAAGAATATGCAACATGTGCTATACCTAAAAGCACAGAAGAAAAAAACTTAAAATAGCAAGTTTTACGTTTCCAAAGTCATCGGTGTGGAAAATACTGTCGACGAAAGTACAAGAGTAAAGATAAATTCTACACAAAATGTCGATTTGGATTTCCACGACCTGTTCTTTCAAAAGGAAGAGTAAACAGTTTTATGTCAGCTGTGCGACATACCATTACAAGAAAATCTCTGAAAAATACCTACAACCTAAGAAGAAAAGAAGAGTCAAAATATATAAATGACTACAACCCAGTCATTTTATCCATGTGGAATGCGAACATGGATATTCAGTATATAGCTGACAATTCTATTGTTGCTCGGTATGTCACATCTTACATCACTAAATCTGAGAAAACGGAATTGAAAGAAATGTGGGAAGAGATTTCTCAGGAGAAGACTGTCAGTAAAAAGCTATACAGTTTCAGTTTAAAGATGTTATCGCATCGAGAAATTGGGTCATACGAATGCTCAGATAGGTTATCATCTGCAAGTCTGTACTCCAAATCCAGAAGAATAATTTGGGTAAGTTTAGGCCTTGCAGGAATGCGAAATCGGGTAATGAAATCCATTCGAGAAGTTGAATATTTAGCTGAGAACGAACCAGAAAGTACAGACATTTTGAAAACAAATATGTTGGACACATATTACCCAAACAGAAGTCATCATCTTGAGAACATGTGTCTCTATGAAGTGCTGCAGAACTACATTTTTACACGGAATGCCACAGAAGACATCAACAATGGAAAATATAAAGTCATTGGTGAGGAAGGATGTTTGGTGAAACAAACAAAAGGAAGTTTGATTAATCACAGGAAGCTGAGTTGCGACACTACTGACAAAAAGGAATTTTGCTACTTAGCACTTTTACAGCTGTTTAAACCATGGCGTTCAGAGGATGAATTACTTCGAGATTTTCAGAGCTATGAAGATTCCTTTAATGCATGTAAAGATAGCATAGAATGCAGTACTTTCACAAATTATGTACAAATGTTAAATGAAGAAATTGAACAACAAGCTACAATTGCAGCTGAAGTAGCTAGAGACAGTTCTCAAGACAGTCAAAGTTCTGGTATGCTCAGTCAAGATCCCCTAGGACAACCAATCGTAGAAAACGAAGCTGTAATAGCCATGACTGAAGTGGAAACAGCTATGAATCAAGCTCAGGAAGATTTAATAGACTTAACAAATTTGGAACAACAACTGATATATGAAGAAGTCACAAAACAAATTGATCATGGATTACTACATGAAAATAAAGAGTGCTCATGCAAATCATTTGAACCAATCAGAATGTATGTGAGTGGACAAGCTGGAACTGGAAAACGTTTCTTAATTAAAGTAATTAGAAGCTACCTACAGAAAAAAAATGATTCAACTTTGTCTTGTGTTGTTACTGCTCCAACTGGGTTAGCAGCATATAACATAAAAGGAATGACCTTACATCGTTTGCTAATGTTACCAGTAGAGCATGAGAACAAAATAGAATACCACAAGCTAACAGGAGAAGCATGTTTTGAAGTTTCAAGAGTGTTGAAGAAAATGAAAATTCTCATTATTGATGAGGTAAGCATGGTATCAAACTTAATGCTTGCCTTTGTGCATTTAAAAAAGCAGCAAATTCTAAAGACAGACTATGACGTGTTATTTGGAGGAAAACATGTTATAGTTTTTGGGGATCTACTGCAGCTCACTCCAGTTAAAGGACAACCAGTATTTAATACTCTTGCACATGAAGACACGAAAAAGTCATTAGGAAGTATAGGTAATGTGAAAATTTGGTCATACTTTGAGTACAAAGAACTCATTACCAATATGCGGCAAGCAAATGATGATTATGCAAGTATTCTCAAAGATATCAGAATTGGACTACTCACTGAACATGGCAGAAAAGCTTTACAGAGTCGATTGCTATGTAATTTGTTTCCAACAGAACAAATAGTTCCAGAGAAAATATACAAGGAAATTGCAGAAAAAAATACTGTAATCTGCTTAATGCCAACACTACATGAATGCTCTATATTCAATGAAGAACTTTTGAAATTGGAAAATGAAGAGATTATGAAAATGGAAGCCGTGGATAAAATACAGCATGAAGGAATAACTATTATATTGACAGGCAAATTGAAAACTAAATTGGATTCTCTAGAGAAAAACATATCAAACAGCTGGTTTAGAAAAGAATCTTTATGTATGTATGAACTGTCGAGTAATTTTAAGACGTGATTTGAATGTAGAAAAAGGTTTAGTGAATGGAGCTATGGGTAAAGTTGTGGGTTTTGTTAATTACCAGAAAAAAGATGGAATTGAATTTTTAAAAATAAAATTTGATCAGATTGAAGAGGTTAAAGACATTAGTCGTTGTTCAGTTCGTTATATGTACGTAGGAAGCAGTTTCCGTTTTCTCTAGCATATGCTGTAACTATTCACAAATCTCAAGGATTAACTGTAGATAGTGCTTTTGTAAACATTGGATCTAGTGTGTTTAAAGAAGGTATGGCATATGTTGCTTTGTCACGAGTGACAAAATTATCTGGTTTATTCATGATAGACTTTGATGACTCAAAAGTTAGTGCTGATGCAAATTGTGTAAAGGAGTATTATAGATTAAGAAGAAGCCATGCTCCTCATTTAGGTCAGTATCCTGTGTTTGAAAAACGTGTTGTTTGTCAGAAAAGGAGAATTGAGAATATCTGTAATGAGGATGTACAGAAGAGAAAACAAAAGGAGAGTGATGTGATTGCAAGCAAAAAGAAAAAGGACAATGTTGAAGAGGTTGTTGGTTGTCATTTTGAAAATATCTCTGGTGTCAACTGCTACGCTAATGTAGTGCTGAATGTTGTATTTTATCTTGAAAGTTTGCAAGAGCAGATAATAAATCATGAAAAAAGATTTTGTTCACTGCTGAGTTTCCTTTATGAGAAGTTGAGTAATGATAAAACTAAAATAGAAAGTGCTTCTGATGTTAGAAATCTTTTAGATGTATGTTCTGGATGTACACAGTTTACACAAAATGTCCAGCAAGATGCACAGGAATTCTTAATGTATATGCTTATCGTACTGGAAGATGAAGGGGTAGAAATGATTCTCAATTGATTTTCAAGCAACGTTTGCTTGCAGAATTACCAAATTCCTACTTAATTTTTCCAAAACCAAAATTTTAGATACAAATTGCAGCATCTGAAGAAACGATTATTTCGATTTTATAGGATTACCATTGGATATTTCACCTAAAAAGGATTTAAAAATTACCATTTGGCCTCATGGAAAGGTAAATGTTTCTATTGTGGACTTCTTTGACAGATATTATTTTGATGTATGTGCTTAAGCAACAAGATTTACAGACGTTATTTATTGCAAAAAGTTATTGTTCTTAGAAGATATTTTTAATATATATGATACATTTCTATCAAGGTATGTTTTACTGAGGATAGATTCAGGGCTTTTTTAAACAATCTTTCAGATTGTTTATTTTTTTGCCCGCTGTTAAGTGATGAATACAATTGATATCACTATTTTCAGTGAAATTCAATATATTCTGAAAACAGCAAAAAAAGGGCAAAAAATTACTTTGTTAAATATGAAAATATGTGTACTGTATTCTAAAATGTATTGTTAAATATTACTACTTTTTTTCCCTTTTTTTCAGATCTAGAAAGAAAATTCAGGAAATTGAATCCATTTTTCTTGTAATTAAAAGGTAAGTTTAAAATATCTGTATTTTTCACCCCTTCACTTTCATGCTCCCTTTTCTTCACTTCTCCTCACTCTGCTTTTCTCATTCCCCTTCCCTCTCTCTTCTTCCTTTACTGCTCTTTCGTAACTCCCTCACTCCTTCTCTACTACTCCCCTAGGTTTACTGCCTCCATCACTATTTTTTCAACCATGTTTCTCTCCCTGTCTCCATATGTCTCAGTCATTCTAACTGCCTTACTCCTTCTCAGTTCCTTGCTCTCTGTCTCTGTTTCTGTCTCTCTCCCTTTGTCTGTCTTACCCTTAATTTCCTTAACATCTCTGTTTCTACCACTCCTCCTCTCTCCATCACTCATTTTCCATCTATGTTTATTTTTTAACCTTCTCCGTCATTCTCCTTCCCTCACCTTCCCTAACTGTCACTATCCTTTACTCATAGTCACTCCTATTCTCCTACTTCACTTCCTCCTGTCTGTATCTCACACCCCTTCATCTTTTCGCATTCATTCCTTCACTCTCCCTCACTTTCCTTTGCTCATTGAAATCCTGACTCCCTTTCTCTCACTCCAGTTTCCTAAATCCCTCCATCCCCTCACTCCCCATCTGTCACTTTCCCTTACCCCCTTTTCTAATCCTCATATCCCTTATCTCACCATCACTCCACTTCTCTTACTTTCAATCCCTTTACCCTGCTGTACTTCATCCGCTTCATCTGTTACTCCCTTTTCCTATCTCCGTCCCTTACTCCCCTTTTATCACTCCCCCTCCATCACTCTCCATTACTCACTGCCATTCCCTTACTCATTCACTCTTCTTACCTGTATCCTCTACCCTTAGTCCTTTTGTTGCCGTCAGTCTTTCACTTCCCTTTCATGACTGATCATACTTTCCTTTTCTCACTCATTCTATCTGTCCTTTCCTCCTCTTCACTCAGTCATTTCAATCATTCATGTATACACTACACATTCATTCAATAAAATTACAACACAGTATATTAGGAATATAGCTCTTCTTGGAGAAGTGAAGTGAGTTCTGAAAAGAACTGTTTTTTTAATCTTTTTTGTTTTGTATTTTTTTTAAAAGTTTTTTAACAATTTTGTATTTTTATTTTATTTTTTTAGAGCACCAAAATAAAATTGGTAATGAAAAACTGTTCAACAAGAACAAAAAAAAAAAATGAAAAAAATTATGGGCTGGAGCTTGTGTGCTGCTGTATTCTGTTTTCAATCAAGTTAATGCTTCTCTCACCGTAGCAAAGAACAGCATTGCACACATTGCAATGAATGTGCACCTTCTGGAAAAGGGAAAGGATGTCCAGTGGCCTGGTGCACGGTGAATCTGCGGCCGCAGATGATGTGCTCGGCTGAGCAGGTGGAGGGTTGTCCCTTAGGGCTCTAGTTGTTTCTCGAGCATAACGTACAGGATGCACTGTCTTGAAGTGTCTCAGCATTGAATAAATACTAAAGAAGTATTTCTTGCTGGGATCTCCTCTGGATAAGACACTTCCACAAATAGTGCAGGTCACCTTCGGGGCGTTGACCTTCTTTTGGCCCTCTGGAAAGGTGAAGTAATTCCAAATGAAAGAGTGTTTTTGTTTGCTCTGCCTTGATGGTACCACAAAGGTCTCCTCCTCACTCCCTTAAGAAGACTGCTGTTCTGCCATTTTCAAGTAAGATTTTACTCGAGTAGCTGTTCAGCTCCTTGTCCCAGGAAATAAGAAGAAATAGTGAGGGGAGTGGGTGTGGTGTTTGAAGATTCTGAAATAGAAACTACTATGAACCAATGAAAAGTGTTGTTTCGTAATCACATGACTTGCCGTGCGCGCACGGTGCACGCACAGTGCTCGCACGCATGCGCGCATCGTGCATGCACGGTGCTCGCACGCATGCGCGCACGGTGCACGCACGCATCACAAATGAATTACTTTTAACCCGATTTCTAAAACATGAAAAGGAGGCAGGGAAGACACTCCCTGACCCCCTAGACCTTCTCAGGGGCTCCCTAAAGGACCTCGTAAATAAAAAAAAAACATTTTGTTTAATAAAAAAAATTGCCGGTGCGCGCACGGTGCTCGCACGCATGCGCGCAAGGTGCACGCACGCATCAGAAATGAATTACTTTTAACCCGATTTTTAAAACATGAAAAGGAGGCAGGGAAGACACTCCCTGACCCCCTAGACCTTCTCAGGGGGTCCCTAAAGGACCTCGTAAATAAACAAAAAACATTTCCTTTAATAAAAAAAATTGCGCACCGTGAAAAACCTTTAAAAAAAAAAACATTTTAAACTGTTTATAAGTTTATAGAAGATATTAACTATGCTGTTCAACTTTATCCAAATTAAAAAAAAAAGAGCTGAGCCATTCCATATTACAGGATACAGTCAATCTATAACTATATACATAGGTAGTTTATTGTAAAATAAATATATACAAAATACAATAATACATAGATAAATTAGCATTTAAAAAACCTTACAAATTCACCAAAAAAACCATAGGTTTTACACACGTTATAGTTAGAAATTAGCATTTAAAAAACCTTGCAAATTCACTTAAAAAACCATAGGCTGACTTCATGGACCATAATGCTTTGGGGTAACATGCTGATAAGACGAGCAGTGTGCGACCAATTGGATTTGTGTTAATATTCAGGCTCCCTTGAGCCGGTGGGGCTGACGAGCTCATGATTACGCACCTGAGTGCCATGAGCGGTACTGGACCTGAGAACAATTTTTGGCAGCCTACACAGCAACCCTACACACATGCCTATTCCCTGCTGACGAGAGGTAATAACCTCGAAACACGTGTCCAGGGATGGCCAACGCGACTTTAACTTTGCTTAATACTCTGGCAGAAGCGCACTCGCTGATGCTGACTTCATGGACCATAATGCTTTGGGGTAACACGCTGATAGGACGAGCAGTGTGCGACCAATTGGATTTGTGTTAACATTCATGCTCCCTTGAGCCGGTGGGGCTGACGAGCTCATGGTTACGCACCTGAGTGCCACGAGCGGTACTGGACCTGACAACAATTTTTGGCAGCCTACGCAGCAACCCTACACACATGCCTATTCCCTGCTGACGAGAGGTAAAAACCTCGAAACACGTGTCCAGGGATGGCCAACGCGACTTTAACTTTGCTTAATTCTCTGGCAGAGGCGCACTCGCTGATGCTGACTTCATGGACCATAATGCTTTGGGGTAACACGCTGATAGGACGAGCAGTGTGCGACCAATTGGATTTGTGTTAATATTCAGGCTCCCTTGAGCCGGTGGGGCTGACGAGCTCATGGTTACGCACCTGAGTGCCACGAGCGGTACTGGACCTGAGAACAATTTTTGGCAGCCTACGCAGCAACCCTACACACATGCCTATTCCCTGCTGACGAGAGGTAATAACCTCGAAACACGTGTCCAGGGATGGCCAACGCGACTTTAACTTTGCTTAATACTCTGGCAGAGGCGCACTCGCTGATGCTGACTTCATGGACCATAATGCTTTGGGGTAACACGCTGATAGGACGAGCAGTGTGCGACCAATTGGATTTGTTTTCACACATGTTATAGTTAGCTGGACATTTCACTCGTACAAAACCATTGAAATTCCCCCGTTATAATTAATTCAGCTAACTATAACTCGCGCGACCGCAATCCACTGCTGATGACGTCACATATTACATCACTCATGACATGGTCAGTGACATCACTCATGACATCACTGATGACATCTCAAATGACATCACTGATGACATCATCCTTGTGTAAGAGTGGCAGACCTCCTCTTATCCTAATATAAACTTTGATACACACATTGAAAAATACAAACTAAAGTTTTGAAAACTATAGAGATACCAATACCAGTTAGAACAACCTATTCAGTAATTCCAAAATCTACATACGCATCCACTCATTCATCAACACTTCTATATAGTCACTCATACATGTACTCAGTCATCATATGTACTCATACACCAACACATCCTGTTACACACCTACACTCATACATAGAGTTACTCACACACATACTCACACATGCAAATAAACATCCATTTACTTGCATATACAGCTATACACACACCACTACACTTACTTCTACAGAAACGTACACATACTTACTCTCTTAAACAATCACTTATAGAAACACATACTTATTTATACAGGAACTCTTCCAATCTCTCACTCTCATATATCCTCACTTATATACATCAATACTCACATATACTAGTTCAAAACATATGGACTTACTCATAAAGACACTATTGAGACAGTCATTCACTCTCTTACTCACCCATACACACACTCATCCACCCATACTGTCCTGCTCACATACTGTCTTCAAAACACATACAAACAGTGAGTCACTCATTCATGCATCCATACGCTAAGTAACATCCCCCACTGAATCATACAGACACTCATACTGATACTCTAAAAACGAACTAATAACCAACCCATATACACACTCATGTAGCTACTCACCAACCCATGCAGCCACTTATACACAAAGTGAGACACTGATACAGATATTTAAATATTTAAAAATTACTCACTAATACTTGTATTCACAAAGATACTGTTAATAAGTCAGTTATACAATTAATTTTACAAAAAAGACCATCCATTTAGACACTTATTTACCCATTTATTCTTCCATTAACCTTTAGATATACATATATAAAAAATATTTATTTTTCAGAAAGACACATTCACTGGATGATGTCATCAGTGATGTCATGAGTGATGTCACTGACCATGTCATGAGTGATGTAATATGTGACGTCATCAGCAGTGGATTGCGGTCGCGCGAGTTATAGTTAGCTGAACTAACTATAACGGGGGAATTTCAATGGTTTTGTACAAGTGAAATGTCCAGCTAACTATAACATGTGTGAAACCTATGGTTTTTTCAGTGAATTTGCAAGGTTTTTTAAATGCTAATTCCTAACTATAACGTGTGTGAAACCTATGGTTTTTTCAGTGAATTTGCAAGGTTTTTTAAATGCTAATTCCTAACTATAACGTGTGTGAAACCTATGGTTTTTTCAGTGAATATATATATATATATATATATGTATTCAAACAAATGCTTGTTCCTTTTCCAACAACAGCACACTGAAGACCAAAGCGTTGCAGCAGCGGCAATTTATTTCACGCTTTGTTCAAGACCCAACGCGTTTCGGGGACAAACCCCTTGATCACGATATATATATATATATAACAAATGAATCCATTCTGCAGCGGTTGGGGCGCTCCCACACAGCCTCCACTTGTGCACAGAAGGACACAGCACCACCAAAAAGATAATTCCTCAAGTTGTGAATTTTTATTTCATTTATTTTATTTCATAGCACCAAGGTGGAAATGGCCTACGCGTTCCAGCCGTGGCCTTCGACAGGGCCATAGAGATTTTGTCTTGAGTGTCACTTTTTAAAGGGGCACACGCCCCAACCACACCTCAACAAAAACTTTATAAACAAACAACGGGATACAAGTTATTCTCTTGTTACTTCCCCCCCCCCTTTATTTTTGTACCTGTTTTATTCTTCATTTTCCTATGTTGCTATTGGTGCTCATATCGCTCCAGAGGTGACATCATAGGTCTGTGCTGTGTCTCAGTCAAGAAGTACAGATATTAAAAGACCGGAATAAATGGCTGTAGAAAGAGATAACAAATATGAATATAAGACAAAAAAGGATCAATGGTAAAGTACCCGTACATATGACAAACATTACATTAATCATAAAGAGTGTGACAATATATCCCTCCCCAATAGCAAATGTGGGTCAATGAGCGTATCCTCAAATGGGGATAAAAGATATTCTAGCTCCAAATTATACAAAAAAGGTTTCCACTGTTTACATTCAACTTTTGAAATTTACACATTTTGGGCTCCCATCAGGGTATATACAGTACATAATCTAAACAGTTCCTAAAGTGCAAAGTGCTTCAACTGGTGTTCAAGTAAATCAGACATGAATCACCCCAATTTTATAGTATACACTATTGCCCCCATAAGGGCCCACAATTAAATACTGATTAACTATACAAAAATTGCAGGAACTGCTAAAATTGCGCATTTTGTTTACACACCCTGAAGTACTGACTGTAGGTTGTCCCTGGGGTTCATTACCAAGGCAACATGTGTTCTGATATAAAAATATAGCTATATATTCCCACTGATCAAAACAGCACTGTATGTAAACAACATGTTGTTAAACACTCCCAGAACTTGTGCAACATAAATGTTGTAAATGTTGTAAATGTTGTAGACTTGTAAAGCGCACAGCTGCCCCAGCAACGGGGCGTCCCGGCGCTGTAGACCGCTGGGGAACCCGTCCTGGCTATCCCTGTGAGATAGTCCCTTTCTGGGTATCTCCAAGGTGAAACCAGGCATCCCCGGCGTCTGTGGGGGGCCGTTGTAGAGATGAGGCAAGCTTAATGCCCAGAGTTGCCGAGTGGGTTCCTGGTTAGAGTAGGTACCGAGGCGAGAATTATCAAGTCCGTTTTGACCCTGGTCCACAACCCTGCCATGTCAGGAATTGAACCCTGGTCCCTGGCCAATTCTCTGCTTACGGGTCTGCCGCCTCTAACCAGTGAGCCGCTGTTTATATATATCCGAAGCTATCGCAAAAGTAAGCTGAACATACGTAGTGTGCAACATGAGGCGCGTTAACAAATAACACGTATCTGGTCAACAAGTAATAGGACATAACACCGGTCTACGAAGAAACTTGAACACAGTATGAAATTGTCAAAGACAGTATGAAATTGTCAAAGACAAAACAAACATGCTGTACATTAGGCACTATACATGATCGGAGAACATAGTAGGGTGTGTAAAGAAGCACAAAGCACTTAAAGCGTCATAATGTAGTGTTGCACAGAGTAAGGTGGAAATCACATTCAAAAGTGATGTGTCAAAAATATGAGAGTACATATACTCTTCCCATGACGAAACACGTGTCGGCTGGTTACGCCCATTAAACAGAATCACTAGTCCATATGCGGATGCTTCTTTTGTCAATTTTGTACTTACTCATGTCAACTTTGATTTGATTAACTATATGTGTGCACAGGATTGTTCTCATTGTTTGGTTGTAGGTTTTTCCTATACGGTTTGAAGGGTTTCTGGGGTCTCCCCTCCCTGTTTGCACCATAACAGACATCTGAGGTCTTATTACCCACGTCTACCTGCAGAGCGCCATTTCTTCCTAACCATTGAATACCCCATTCCAATTTTTTTACAATCCTGGTTAAGTATGCTGAAAGTGACCATGCGGCGCTGCAGATTAAGGTGGATGAATTGAACAATGAAATAAGTAAAATGGGTCCGGCAGACAGTGAGAAAAAATACCGTGATGAAATGCTAAGTCGTTTGCACAAAGAGGAGGAGATAATAAAAAAGCGAAAGGCATTCAAATTTCAATGAGACAAACTTGACTACCACAATGGACCAGTCTTTACCTTCGCCAAAAAATTCGACTCCTTCAAAAATACTACTAAAAAACAAGTACAAGCGACAGTGTCGACAGCTAAAATGGGTGACACGGCACAGTCATCCACGTCGGTGTCGGATCTGAGTTCAGTTCCAGGGAGTGAATCCGATAATGAGCAGGCACACCCAGCTGCAAGATTGGGGTTTACCAAGCTTTCCCTGGTGCAGGAGGTGAATTGCCTGTGCCAGGACAGGAGACAAACTGTGCAAAAAACAGCAAAGAGCCAACATCAAACACCGGGAACGGTGGCAAAGACATAGGTTCAAACAGTGGGGGTAAACAGATCAACAAAAAACCACACAAAAAATGGAATCGCAAACGAACCCTCTACGCAATGCCAATACTACTGACTCTCTTGCAGTAATCAATCTTACATCCATGCACTTGAGTGACATTGAACGCAATATCTTATCATTGGGATTGTCTTTTAGCCCGGCGAGTGATTTTAATTATGCACAAACGTGCATTGACCTCTACAAATATATGAGGAAATTAAAATTACGCAAATTCCACATGCTGCAAAAGAAAAAACACATTTCAAAGTCCATCTATTCTAACGGTCAAAGATGTGGAATTACTAGTGATTTACATGAACTCCGAGGGGAAAGCACGGGCACTGAGAGCAATGAAGTTGACAGCAAGCTTAATTTGAATGTGGCCGGACTGTCGCATTTCAAGCCCAAATCAACTTTTAATCCAATAATGGTGCATGACAATCTTGATGTATTCAATGAACTCATCATAATCAATAAACTGAAAAAGCTGCATGTGTCTACACTACACATTCGCCGTAAATACACTTATCAGAACAACTGCTATGGTCAACTAATAAAGAAGTTGCGAACAAACTACAATATCGTTGTACGCCAGTCAGATAAAGGTGGCAACGTGGTCCTCTGGCCACGTGAATTATAGCTACAGGAAGCACTTTGCCACCTTAATGACCGTGACTGTTACAAACGTAGTGACATAAGAACTGTCAAACTGGCATGGAATGACTTCGATGTAAAGTTAGTGGCGTGGAAAGGTGCTGGGTTATTAAGTGGGGATAAATTCAAATTCCTCAAAAATGACCATACGGTCATCCCGGTCATTTACTTTATTCCCAAAATACATAAAGACTCTGTAAAGACTCTGAGAAGGCCGACCATCTCAGCACGGGATAGTATCATGGAGAACACGTCATGATATGTTGACTACTTTTTGCAAGAGCACGTCAAACAGCTACCCTCATACATACAGGATGACTTTTTGAGGAAGATTGATGATTTAGTATGGCAACAAGGCTATTTATTAATCACCTTAGACGTCACTTCGCTGTATACCGGCATATATCACCAATATGGTATCAAAGCTGTAGAGCACTTCTTAAGCAAGAAACCAATTTGCATGTTAAATCATAACAAAATGTAATTGAACATGATTTCTACGTGTTTGAACAACAATTTTTTCTTGTTTCAAAACCAAATTTTTCAGCAGACAAGAGGTGTGGCTATGGGGGCCTGCTACTCCCCAAGTTATGCCTGTCTCCACACGGGACTGTGGGAGGAGCAGGTCCTTAATACCAAATTTGCAACAGTGCTATCTGAACACGTGATACTTTGGTATCGTTATAGTGACGATTTATTCCTTGTCTGGAAAGGCAATGAAAAGGATGCTCTTTCGTTCATTGAACAGATCAACAACAATGATTTAAATCTGCGATTCGTAGCACATGTCAGTAAGAAAATAGTTAATTTTCTGGATGTAGAAGTGTATATTAATCAGGGGAAACTGGAGACTAAGTTACACCATAAGCCAATAGCAGGCAACACAGTGCTCCACGCTGCCAGCCACCATCCTGAGCACCTGATTCGCAGCATTCCCTATGGGGAAATGCTGCGAATCAGACGCATTTGCAGTGTGGACACAGATTGTGTCAAAGCACAGAATGAAAGTAAGAGTAGGTTCCTGGCTAGGGGCTACTCAGTAGACATGATTGATAAGTCCATTAGAAAAACTGACTCAATATCTAGATCAATGGCCTTGACTGCTAAAAAGTCTGGGGAGGGAGCTACGACGTTATCCTCTAATACAGATCAGCCTAGATTCGTTTTGACATACAACCGTCAACACTGTGCCTTAGGCAAAATAATCAACAAGAATTGGGTTGTAGTTTGCAACGACCGGTAATAGGAGGTACTCTTACAGATTCCCCTAGCATAGCATTCAGAAAAGCACGATCTATGAGTGACATGCCAGTCAAGAGTAGTCCTGAGATCGTTACCTCTAAATCCTGGCTTCAAACTGTGAAGGGGTTTGTAAGATCCCCAATTTGCAAAGCATGTAAGTATGGCAAACAGTAGAACATCTCACAGCAGCCCTTTCCATGATGTTCCCATCACAATATCAAAGAGGCTCTCATGCAAAACTGAATTTGCTGTGTATGTGCTGGAGTGTTCCTGTGGCCTGCAATATGTGCATAGTACCAAGTTGCAGGTCCACAAGAGGATACTCCAGCACATAAGGGCAATCAACAACAACGACGCATCATACCCAGTTGCCAGACACTTCAAGGAGGTCCATGGCAACTGTCTGGATCACCTAAGCTACTTTGTGGTGGATATGATTCCACCACTCAGACTCGGTGGCAATCGTGAGGCCCTCCTTAGAAAAATGGAAACTAGGTACATCCTGGAGCTGGACACCAAGGCACCCAACGGGCTCAACTCCAGTGATGACCTATACACATATTTATAATGCCTCCAATCAGTAGTTTTAACCTTATTGATGCCCTTGTAACACTTCGCACTATGCCTCTCATGACAATATTTTTATGTACATAATTTTTACACTTTTAACACTTTTTTTTATTCTGGTAGCACATTTACACGCACTTGCACTTTATCTTAGACTAATATAGCACCGCAGCCCACTGGGGCTTGATTCTTAATTTTCGAATGCAGCAACGGTTATAGGTAGAAATCAATTCTGTATTCACGCCATCAATAACATCCAATTGGTGAGGCAATCACAGCTATCTGGATCAGCCTCTATCATTTAAAGGTCGTTGTTATTATGCAGATATTAGAAAATGTATCTATCTAAACAAAAAACGTTTTTCTGCTTGATTTGCTCAATTGCACCATGAACTTTTAAAACTATTTATGAAGAAATAAATGTTTTGAATTTTTTAAGTGTATGAATATTTAAGGCTAACTTATAAGCCTGCATGTTATTTTACCTTTATGGTACCCACAGGGGTTACATTGATTATTGGCTGTTATAAAAGATTGGTGTTTAGCTGTATATAGCTGCACGACAAATCAGTTGTGTTTAAATGTTCATGTATTAATGCGCATTTTAAATACCCAAATTGGTTTTAAATAGCCATTAAGTGTTGCATAGAAAATAGTTAGTTTACGTACCCACTTGGGTATCATCCGTTCAAACACTAATCAATGATGGACATAGATAACGGAGTTCTATTTAACTTCTGTCCACACATATTATTGTGATTAACTGATCTTTTTTTAAAAGGTGTTCATGAATAAATTTTTTTTTTTTTTTAACAGACTTTTATTGAACTTTACAAAGTAATACAAGCAAACCTCCCGCTCGCTGTCGGGCTACCCCGATGAACCAGGATGTAGGAAATCAGCCAACCCGCCAGTCAGAGCACAACAGCATATCTCTCTTCCCACAAGGCATCTGTGCCATAAGGCAGTCCATTATCACAATGCAGTGCAAGCAACAGACCCCCCCCCCTCCCGCTCCCCGGTAAATCTCCCCCAGCAACGCCCCCCACCCCAGCCACCCCCCCAAGCATGCCGCCAGTAGCCAACGTAGTCAAGTGAACCCTGAAGCCTCCCGCCCCGCCTGATGGGTTCCCCTCCCAAGTGTTCATGAATTAATGCAACCTTTTTTAATGTAGTTATTGGCATATTTGCACATAATACATGATTGCTGCTGCTAGTATGCTATGAGGTGACTGAAATACACAGTCTTGCATACCTTCTCTATGTCTATTGCACTTTATCTTGAATGGCACAGTCACTTTAAAAACAAGTTCACTCCTCATGGCGTCATGTGATCAAGGCCTCTCGAAGGCCGAAACTCGTCATGGCGGTAGTGCTGGGTGTCTGAGCTAATAAATACAGTACACGAAGATTTGGGTCCGTATTCATCCTGTTGTGTGACGAAGTTCATCTGTGTATATATATATTTATATATATATATATGCCAAATCCTCGGCTTGGAAATCCTTGCCAGGAAAAAGAACGAGTGCAGACCCAGGTTCAGTGCTTGTTTTTTTAGTTTATTAGCACACCATCACATCGCCATAATGCGTTTCGGCAGATCCCTGCCTTGATCACATGACAACGTTGCTTTTCGTGAAACCCCTTTTAAAGTGCCAGTGCATATTTACCAGGTAATAGACATAGTAAAAATCCTTGCGATTCCTGCATGACTGCATAGATCAATAGATGTTTAAATACATTCCTTAGCCAATTAACATGATGGAACAATAAGACAGAAATTAAAGGGCGATTTTTTCCCCTACTCAAATAATTGTAAAACCCTATTATTATTTTTTTTGCTTCAATGCATTTTTTTGTTCCATCACCATATTGAGCTATGCTAATACCTGTTCATATAGATATTTTAAGAAAGTGCCTGATATTTACCTTATAAAAATTAAATATTCCCCTCCTAGTGCAAACTGTGTAAAGTGCTAGTGCTAATTAAGACGTCATGTCCGATTGCCAAGAACATTATATTGGTGATTTAATATAATTTATATTATTGTTCTGGCAACATAATACATTGTGCAAAAGACAGCATGTGCAAAATAAAGGCAAAAACCTAACCTGTTACCTATGTTAAGGCAAATGATTCCCACAATCATAATTATATTTCCATAAATATGCAGATACATTCTATAAGAATAGTATAGTCATATGAATACAATTCATTTGTCTAAAAACCAAGTTAAAGAGTATTGCCTAAAAAGTTTATAAAACACCATTATTTAGCTATATCGACAAATTCATTGGGAGAAATAAGGAGGTGGTCAGACTCTCAATATATATTACATATACACGGGTAAAAGATAAAATAATGAATTAAATTATCCAAGACCCTTATGTACACTAAAAGTATTGGAGTGGATAAGATCACTAAAATACTACTATCATCTAATAACCCTCTAATTAACTAAGGAGACTCTTGTACTAGCTAGGGGTGGCTGAGACATCCGGGATTAACAGTTGCTTGCAAAAATACCTTCAATGTGTGAGGATCTGCAGAGTGAGTATTATTTATAAGTATGTATGCAAATCCTCACTTGTATTTAATCCCTCTGGCTGTTTAGTGTCTAGCTCGAGAATATAGTGAGTATCGAGACGTCTCAGTTTTGCTTCTCGGTCTCCCCCTCTCCTTTGTGGTGGGACTGTCTCCATGACAAAATACTTCAAATGTTTCAGGTTGCTCCCATGTTGTTCTTTAAAGTGACTGGCCACAGGATAGGTAGGGTCATTGTTAGTTATCGCCCTAGTATGTTGTAGAACCCTTTTGTGTGCCGCCAACTTCGTACTACCAATGTATGCTAGATTGCAGCTGCATTCCAAGACATACACCGCATAGTCTGTTCTACATGTCAGATGTTGTTGGATCATATGTGGCTTAACACTAAAATAAGTGCGGTAAGACATTTTATTGCTTCCGTACAGACACGCTTTACAATTAGAGCATTAAAAAAATCCCTTTCTCGCAGTGAGCCAACCCCCTGCTTCATGGTCGTCTGGACTGCTCTTAACTAATATATTGGCCATGGAAGCTGACTTTCTATATGTAATCGCAGGAAATTAACTATAATGGGATCATCCAGGACTATAGGCCATTTGCGCTTAATGATATTCCGCAATTGTTGTTCCTGTCAGGAAAAAGTCAAAATAAGTCTGACTGGTTCCTTGGGAACCCCTGGACTTATGTCGGATGTGTCCTGCAGGTGTCCCTTGTACTGTAACAAGTCTTCCCTGGCCAATGTTCTGGACTTGAGAAGAGCTGCATCTATGGTTTGGTATTGTAGCCACGCTCCAGAAAGCATACTTTACTATCCATCTGATGTTTTTCCAAATCCCTTTCATTGCCACACATCCTGCGTAAATGTAGCATCTCCCCGTAGGGGATGCTATGAATTAGGTGGGGGTTATGCGTACTAGATGCGTGGAGCAAGGTGTTGCCTGCTGTCTCCTTGCGATATAGGGATGTGGTTAAACTTTCATTGTTTACAGTGACCCTCACATCTAAAAATGTAACACTACTGTCACTAATATATGATGTAAATGTGAGGTTGACATTGTTCACATTAATTTGAGCAATTAAATATCTGGCCTCAGTCTGTGTACCATTCCACACATTAAAAATATCATCAATATATCTGAGCCAAGACACAACGTTTCCACTGTAAATTTGCTCAAACTGCTTTTTGAGGACCAACTGAAGCTATGCCTCAACTATACAGGCATAGCTGGGAGAGAAGCTGGCCCCCATTGCAACCCTCTGCACCTGCTGATACACTTGTTTTTTGAATAAGAAAAAAATATTTTCTAAACAGAAAATCAACATGTCCATCAACATTCTATTATGCTGCATGTACTCAATGGGTCTGCTTGCCAAGAAATATTCCACCGCCTTTGTTCTATCACAATTTCTAATGCAGGTATATAGCGAGGACACATCCAAAGTTATTAGTTGGTATCCATTCTGCAAGACAACATTCCTGATTTCTCGAATAAAGTCGCTAGTGTCCTGTACATACGATTTCAGGCTATGGACATGTTCTTGCAGAAAACAATCTATATACCTTGACATATTTTCTAATGGCCCATCACAGGCTGCAATGATTGGCCTTCCAGGTAGCCTCTCTATATTCTTATGCACCTTCGGAATGAAATAAATGATGGGAATATTTGGATATTCCTTTCTTAGGAATTTGAATTCTTCCAGGTTAAGCAGACCTAAGCTTTTCCACACCAGTAGTTTGGTATAAAACTGTTCCTGCATGTCTTTAAACTTGAGGGGAGTACTTTTTTTTAGAGCAATCACTGTTATTTAAATGACTATAAGCTTCTGTCATATAATCCAAAAGGGGCCAAAGCACAATATTTCCCCCTTTGTCCGAGTTCCTGATTACTATGTTCCCCTCTTTTTTGAGTTTGGCCATGAGTTGTCCATATTTTCTTTCATCATTCGAAATTTTTCTTTTTTTTGTTGATTTTAATGTTGAGTTTCTTTATTTGTGCCACTACTAGTTCATAAAAAACATCCACAGAATCTCTTACCGTAATGGGTGTGGATTTGAATTTGACTCTAAAGGGGGTATCTGGCTTGATCCAGGTCAACGCTCCCGGTCCCGGTGGTTCCCGTTCAGCCGATTCATCTGTATTGACCCCCTGCGATCCCTCTCCTTGATGGAGGTCAGCTCCACTTTAGAGTTCCTGTAGATCTTTCAGTAAGCCGTAGTCCGCAGCTATTAATTTGGATGTGCTGGAGGTCATTGTTGCTGCACTTGAATTTGACTGGGTTTGGAGCTGTAATTTGTGGAAGTTCTGCAGCTTGAGTTTCCTAATAAATTTATAAACGTCCGCACGAGTTTGCGTATAATCAAAATTACATTCAGGGCAATAGGTTAGCCCCAGGGAGAGACGCTGTTCCTCTGCTGCAGTCAGGTTTATTTTGGCCAGGTTGATGATCGTATTGGCGTTGGCTTGTCCTGGGGGGGTATAACTACCAGCCTGTTTACTTGTTCCTCCATGTCTCCCGTCTCCGACCACCACGCTTGCTGCTGGCGTTGCCTGACTGCCCTCCTTCTTTCTCTCCTGCTCCTTGTGCGCCGTTATTTGCCGGTTGACCTCTTGGTCGCAGTGTTTCTCTCCTACTAGGTCTCAGGTACTCTAATTCCTCTCCCTTTGTGAGCTTGATTGAGTTCTGTTTCAGTCGGTCTTCGCGACCCTCTGCGTCAGACTCACTCTCTACCGCAGAGCTCAAGTCTGAAGTGGACGGAGTCTCCTCTTGTAGTGGATTGTGTCCCGACTGGCTCATCTCCTGCTTACGTTTGTTTACTGTGGCATTTCAAAATGTATCATATTTACGGGCAAATGTGACTATTTGCCCGTTGGCGTAGTCCTCCTTGTCCCTCCTGAATTTGTACGTTTTCCGTTGTTTAATCTTATCTTCCTCCTTTTGAAGTCTGATCATCATTTCTTCATATAATTTGGATTTCTGTTGTTGTGAGTCGGTCAGCGCTTTTATTTCCTCAGTTTGGGCATCAATTTTAAATAGTAACTCTCCACAGTCACTTTCCGCATATTTAACTAGTATTTCAACTAGTCTCTGGGAGGAATCCAAATTGCACTGTGCCCATTCAGCCATCATCAGGGGGTTGGGCGTGTCATAACTTAGGGCAATCATCATTCTCAACGCCCTAGGGATTCCTCCGACATCTAAATACTTTTGCAATGATTTGGATTCCCACCATTTGGCCGTTTCTGGCGCTTGAGCTTTTCTAATACATGATATTTATCCTTAAGGCTTCTTGCCCCTGCATTGCTGTCTTCGCCAGCACCTTTGCTGTTACTTCTCTGTTCTTGAGGAGAGTCAGCAAACATCTCCTCAGCAGCAGACTCTCTTTCTTGCAACACTGCAGCGGACATGATGGTGTGTGTAGGTTAAAACTTATTGTCCTTTCCAGGATACCCCCACAGGCAGACTGCTCCGTAGACGGACTCCCGGTTGCACACCTCCCCACCTGCTGCTACTCTAGCACAAGTCCTGTACCTGTTTCAGAAGGCAGCAGTTGCGACACGGCCACCCCGCGAAGCTTCACTCCTCTGAGCGTAAACCCCCGCGGCGAGCTCTGCACTGCAGCTTTTCACCTCCCTGCAGGACCACGTTGCGTTACAGCAGGGGGCTCCGTGTTTCCGTTCCCGGATCGTTATCGGACGGCTTCCGGGTTCTCCAGCTGACTCGAATCCTCGATGCCTGCCAGTATCCACCGGATGCCTTTGACCTCCCAGCCACGGAGCCAACTTCACGGGGAGGGGGTCCACGTCACCGGAGAAAGTCAGCCCGGTGGAAATATGCCAAATCCTTGCCTTGGAAATCCTTGCCAGGAAAAAGAACAAGCACAGACCCGGATGTATGATGGTACAATGCGTACCATCACAACGCAGTATGTTACATCGCGGTTTTGACAACGCAAGTCGTTACATCGACTTGCGTTGGAGGGCGCTGGATTTAGGAATAGTGTGAATTACTATTCCAACTCCAGTCTACGTACAGTAAGGAAGGTGTTGGAATAGTAATTCACACTATTCCTTAGTCTAGAGCGCCCTCCAGTGCAAGTCGGTGTAACGACTTTCGTTGTAAAAACCACGATGTAACCATACCGCGTTGTAATGGTTGCGTGGTAAAGGATGTTTCCCACAGACCCAGGTTCAGTACTCATTTTTTAGTTTATTAGCACATCATCACATCGCCATCATGCGTTTCAGCAGATCCCTGCCTTGATCACATGACAACGTTGCTTTTCGTGAAACCCCTTTTAAAGTACCAGTGCATATTTACCAGGTAATAGACATAGTAAAAATCCTTGCGATTCCTCCATGACTGCATAGATCAATGTTTAAATACATTTCTTAGCCAATTAACATGATTGAACAATAAGACAGAAAATAAAGGGCGATTTTTTTCCCTATTCAAATAATTGTAAATACCTATTATTTTAAAATTTAAAAATAAGTTCACTCCTCATGGCGTCATGTGATCAAGGCCTCTCGATGTCTGAGCTAATAAATACCTTACACGAAAATTTGGGTCCGTATTCGTCCTGTTGTGTGACGAAGTTTATCTGTATATATATATATATCTTTGTGGAATAGACCGACCTATGGCATACATGAGTGTACTGCCACTTGGCTTTTAAAGCATCAGAATGGGCAATATTAGATATAAAACCGGATTTAAAAAACCCAGAACAAACAAAACCTCAAAGCTGTACTTTTTAATTTTCCCCTTGATTTGTTGGGATTGACTTCTGATACATACTAGGAAAAGCTGTGGCTTGTTCATTTTCTGCCTGCCTCAGTTTTTTTTCTCAATGAACTTGTTAGTCCACAAGACCCTTAGATGTTATCCTTGCCTTTGGTTGATATTCAAGACTAGGCTATAACCAAAAACATAATTGTGGACTGTACAACCTCTGGATCACATGGTGTTGTATCATTGGGTCATCCACAGCTGCAGAAGCTGGAGGCTGAAAACAGGCCTGGATCCTGCAGGATCCAGGCAAAATGTCTCATGTCAGTTGAATCATGCACATGGCTCAGACACAGCCCAGGGTCTAGGCAGCTGCGCACTATAAAGTGATCTGAAAAATTGGCTGCTCTTTTATGAAACTGCTGATCCTAGGCCCAGATCCAGCAAGCATTTCACAATGGAAATTACATCACTGGACTTCCCATGATCTATCCACACAGGAAGTGACATCACTGGATTTTCCATTGTTAGACCTGGTACCATTGGCGTGGGTCTCCCTTCCATTTTTTGCTGTTGCCTC
Organism: Triturus cristatus; assembly: GCF_964204655.1. Taxonomy (NCBI): domain Eukaryota; kingdom Metazoa; phylum Chordata; class Amphibia; order Caudata; family Salamandridae; genus Triturus; species Triturus cristatus. The sequence continues at coordinate 1,087,642,182 of NC_140582.1, read as the reverse complement.
CTGTATTTTTGCTATGTGTTTTGCTGGTCTAGATGCTTTGGGCACTTTGCCATTGCCATTCAGTGCCAAAGTGCAAGTGCTCCCTATTGTAAATTGTTGTAATGGATTAGTGACTCCATGATAGGCTTTATTGGTTTACTTGTCAGACCCTAGTCCAGTGCACCATGTGTGCCCAGGGCCTGTAAATCAAATACTGCTGGTGGGCTTGCAGCACTGGTTGTGCCACCCACAGAAGCAGCTTGTAAAGTGTGTCTCAGGCCTGCCATTGCAGAGCATGTGTGCAGTGTAGTACTGCCATGTTGACTTGGTAAGTGCACCCACTTACCAGTCCCCAAACCTTCCCTTTTCCACATGTTAGCCACCCCTAAGCTAGACCCAAGGGTAGGGTGCATGGTATGTGAAAGGTAGGACATGTCCTGTTGTGTGTGGCATGTCCAGATAGTGAATTACAGCCATTTTTGTTTTTCACTATTGCAAGGCTACCTGTCCCCATAGGCCAGAATGGGCGTTTGATTATAACATCTTATAATCCTAACTGACCCAGGGAACATGGTAGACATACAAATTTAGTATACCTGCACTCAGAATGATAAAATACACCTTTTAGTGAAGCTGGTTTTAACATTCTGTGTTTGAAAATACCACTTTTACAAAGTAGGTATTTTCTTGCCTAACCATCCAGCCTGCCTCTGCTAGGTTTGTGTATTTCATGTCTGGTTTGTGAGTGACAGGGGCTGGGGTGGCTCCAGGAGGCAGGGTGAGTCAGCACTAGGCTGAATAGACCTATCTTCATTGGGAGTGGTGGGAGGAGTATCACCTGGGCCTGAATAGGGCTGTGCCTGCCTTCCACAATGCTGGCTCCACCTCCTGTGGTGCGTCTGATGACCCTGGCCCACACTGACAAAGGAAGAAGTTGTGCACTGGCAGAGTGCACCCAAAACGGGTTTGGGCTAGGTACAGACACTCTCTGCCTTCAGAGACAAAGTATTTGTGTGTATAAAAAGGGGGACCCAGACCCCAGAACTTTAGATCACTTCTGGGAATCAAGACGACCCTTTGCCAAGGAGAAGAACCAAGGAAACTGAAGGAGGAGACTGCTTCTGTGCTGTGCTGTTGGGGTTGGCCTGCAGAGGTTACTTTATTGCCAAGGAAAGGAGAAAAGGAACTTTGTGTGTACTTTTGCAATCTTGAAAAAGAATCTCCAAGGGCTTGAAGTGTGCTTGCCTCCTGCCTGAAGTCTCAGGGATACAAGACTTCACCACCAGCTCGCCTGAATTCCCTTGCTGGTAATTCTACCTGTAGAGAGTTGCCTACTGTTGATTAGGCCCTCTGAGAAGACTGCGTGTCGCTGGGAGCTGGAAGTGCGACACAACGAGGAGAAGCGTGTCGCCGCCGCAGCAGTTGGCATCGCATCACCGAAGAAGCGTACCGCCTCCGCAGCTGTTTGCCGTCGCATCAACGGCGAAGCGTGTCACATCACCGGAGAAGCATGTCGCCGCCGCAGAGATCGCTGTCGCCTCACCGGAGAAGAGTGTCGCAGGGCCTATCGCGACTCAGAAGTTACCGAGGTCACCACACAGCCGTTGGGCGTGCACGCATCGCATCCAACATTGTCGCATCACATCAAGACGCCATTTTCTCGCATCGCACCAGATCGTCCCGTCGCATCAAGGTGCCACAATAAGAAACAACGCATCAACTCCCCACACAGTAATGAAGTGAGCCTCAACTCCCCTGCGCAGCAGTAAGGAACCGACGCATCCACTTCCCTGAGTGTAAAGAACGGCGCATCAACTTCCCTGCGACCCTTTTGTTTGTTTGCATGACGCAGCTAAGGTACTTTGAGAGTAAAATGCCACATTTACCAGCTACATTGAATTAAGATATTTTCTTTTTTTTTTTTATTACAGTATTGTGGATTTTTGTCGTTTGGTCCTGTGTTAAGTCTACTAAAGATTTCCTATTTTTCTAAACTGGTGTGGTGTCCATTTGTAGAGTTTTCATTGTATTACTGTATGTGTTCACAAAATGTTTTACACATTGCCTTTGAGATAAGCCTGTCTGCTCGTGCCAAGCTACCAAGGGGGTGAGCAGGGGTTATTTTAGAAGTGTACTTACCCTGACTAGAAGCAAAGGTCCTTATTTGGTCAAAGGTACCTACCTCTGCCAACTAGAGACCCCCAGTTCTAACAGCCATCATTCATCTGCACAGGAAGCGCCATCCATGGTTTCCCACCCACATCACCCCGTTGCCCTTCCTCCTCCCGGTACCTATTTAATGGTTGATGAAGTGCAGACACGCACAACAGTTGCACCGCTGGCATCTGCGCCGTGTCCACACCTAGACTGAGCGCAGTGCCAGGAACCCAGGTTCTGCTCCTAACCACCTATACTCTGCAGCACTCCTTTGTGTTGTTAACCCTGGCTGTGGCCTTCCACGCTGCTGCCACACAGCACATGGGAAGAGCATTCACATGCGCCTACTACAAGTTCTCATCCACTCTCCCACACCGTACACCCACCACCAGCACCAAGTACTCCACTCCCTCACACAAACCAAACACCACCCAAACAAAACACCACACTTGCATGCATACTCCTCAATACCTACCTCAAAAACCTTGGCCTCGCCCAGCATGTTACAGAACCCACCCACACTGCTGGACGCCTATTGGACCTGATTTTCTCCTTAATCAGCAACATCACAGTCGACAAGCCAGCAACTATGACCTGAATGATAACTATGACCTGGACAGACCACACCCTCTTTAGCTTCAGCATATCGATCCCTCACTATTACAGACCTACCACCACTGGAACTGCCTGACTCAGAAAAGCATCTTAGAAGAGGAGTGGGTTTCCGTCCTCCCCGATCACCATCCCCAGTACACCAGCGGCTTGCTGAAAGGCATCCAGAACCTCAACAGCTGGCTCACCAAATGCGCCAAGATGCTGACTCCCCTCATCAGCAACGGAACAGTAAGAGTCTGACCACAGCCCACTTGGTATACTCGCAAAACGCCACTGCAAGCAACTGGAGTGCAAGTGGAGAACAAGTTAAGGCAAAGCAGATAAAGACATCTTCAAATCAGCCCTAAGATGCTATCACCAGCAGATACAGAGCCCCAAGCGCACATCTCTTGCAGATCATACCAACACCAGCACTGGCAAGGAACTATTTGGCATCATCAAAGATTTCACCATGCCTTCTGCCACCTCCAGCAACATCAACCCCTCACAAGCCCCAGCAACAAGCTCTCAAAATTCTTCTGTAAAACAAAATCCCCTCTATGTACAGCAACTTCACACCTCATCCGGACCCTGTCAATGTACCACCTCAACTTACCATCACAGCTGATTACCAAATCCTAACCTCATGGCCAGCCATCACCGCCATTACAAACTCTGCTACCGTGAAGACCATCCACTTGGGGGCTTCATCTGAATCTTGCCCCCACCACTTCTACTGATCTGCAATGCACTAACACCTATCTTCAATGCCTCCATCGACAAAACTACATTCCCAGAAACATGTCCCCATCATACCCCTGCCCAAGAAACCATCCACTGACCCAGCCACATTTTCCAACTTCAGACCCAACTCCCTTCGGACATACTCGGCAAAGGTCTAGGAGAAAATAACCAATTAACACCTCACCGACCAACTCAGCAATCATCTGCTCCTTAATGCCATACAGTCTAACATCAGGCCCAACCACCCAACAGTGAATGCACTCATCACCGCCACAGGTGACATCCGCATGATACTTGACAGAGAAGACATGGCAGCCCCCCTTGACCTCTCTGCTTCATTTGGCATGGTCTCACACCCCGTCTTCATCAGGCGCCTGCACAAGATAGGCATCCAGAGACCCGCTCTGTGCTGGCTCTGCTCCTTCATAACGGCTAAAATGCAAGCTGTCAGCCTGGCACTTTACTCCTCTGAAGCCCACATCTCTCAGCCCCACCCTCTTCAACCCATATATGATCACTCTGGTCAATGTCATCTGCGCCCATGACATCAACATCCTCTCATACGCAGACAACATGAAACTCATACTGTCCCTCGCGGACAAGACCCCCCAACACAAGAAACAAGCTCACAACTTCAATGACTGAAATCACTAACTGGATGAAAGTCAACTGTCTCAATCTCACCACCAACAAGACAGAAGAAGTGATCTTTTCTAAGAACACGTCACCATGGAACCCCAACTGGTGGTCAGACAAACTGAGACCTGCACCCAAACTCGGACAAATAATCCACAGCAAACTGGACAAAACCACATAAGTCAACGCTGTTGCTGCATCCTGCTTCGACACCTTGACAATGCTGGGAAGATCTTCAAACTGCTCCCAAGCAACACTGAAAAAACTTTCAATCACACCCTAGTCACCAGCTACTTGGACTATGAGAACATCATCTACGCCGGGATCACCAAGCAACTCACTAGAAGGCTGCAAACCATGTAGAACTCGGCAGTGGAACAACCTCTCACTCCACATCAACGCCTCCACCTCTCTTCTTGAATTTTGCAAGAAGCTGAAGACCTGGCTTTTTAATTAACCAACCTACCACAGGCAGGGATGGTTACACACACCTGCTAAGCTCCAGGATACTCAAGCAGGTGATAATGCACTTTACAAATGCACATAACATGACATAATTAACATAACATTACATAACAAAAGGCTGATAGTCCACCATTGCCAAAAGAACTTTCTGCCTCACTTGCCGGTCTGTAGTTCCCTAGAGACAATGCATTTGGCTGCCAGCACTTTTTTCGAGCTCCCACTTATGAGTCAGCCTGTTGGGACTGCTCCCGTCTGTTTTTCGACAGACTATGGGGCAAATGCATACAAAAGTGGCAGAGTGCGGGTTAGCTACAAAATTGCTAATGCTGCAGTCCGCCACTTTAGAAACTCAGGGATGTGCCGTATTTAGAATAATACTGCGCACCCCTGCATTTCTCCCTGCACTGGTGCTAAATTCAGCTGCCTAATGCCAACGCAGGCACCTTTGCACCACAGTGCAAGGGTGCCAGCTTTGAGGGAATGATTGTTTATGTGTAGGAAGTTGTCCCTTCCTGCACATAAACAATTCAGAATGGTGATTTGTATCTTCTACGGGGCATATTTACAAGGGAATGGCGGAGCATGGCGTTCAGCACAAAATGCTAACGTAGGGATAATCCATATTTACAAAGATATGGCAACCCTGCGTTTTCCCTAGCGCTGGTGCTAAATTTAGCTGCTTAGCCCCAATGTAAACACTCTTGCACCATAGTGCAAGGGTGACTGCAATGTCATTGAGGGAATGATTGTTTATGCGCAGGAAGGTGTCCCTTTCTGCACACAAACAATCACACATGGTGATTTGAAACTTCTATGTTTGCTGCATTGTACAGCACACACACAAGTTGCAAATCTTTATTTTTTTAATGATTGTTTATGTGCAGGAAGTGACACCTTCCTGCACATAAACAATAGTTCATGGTGTTAAAATGAGGAGAAATAAATTATCCCTGGTCTTAATTTTGGCGCTGCCTCCTATTAACGTCATCCTTGTAAATAAGGGGCAGTGTCAAATTTGGTGGGTGTTGTGGCGAAACGCCCACCGCAACACTCATCCCCACCCCTTTCACGCTAAGTATAGTGTGAAACGGTGCCTTATATACAAGGAGGCATTAAGCCACGTTAAGTGGCTTTACGCCGCCTTGTAAAAATGTCAAAGCCCCTATCGCCACAGGAATCTTGTTAAAAGTGACGTTCCTGTGGCGATACAGGCTTGTAAATATGCCCCTATGTGTGCTGCATTGTGCAACACACATAGAAGTTGCAAATTGTAATTTTGTAAATTATTGTTTATGTTCAGGGAGGAACACCTTCCTGCACGTAAACAATCATTCATGGCAATTTTCTGTTTCTATGTGTGCTGCACAATGCAGCACACATAGAAACAGCAACAACGAGGAGAAATGCTTTATTTCGCCACGCTAAGGCCAGGCTTTCCCTGATCTTAATTTTGGCGCTGCCTCCTATTTATGCCACCCTTGCAAATTGAGGGCAGCATCAAAATCAATGGCTGTTGCGGTGGAACACCCACCACAACACCCATCGCCCTCCCCTTTCACGCATAGGGGGAGATTTACTAAAAGGTTGTGCAATGCAGCGCAGCCCCCCGTGAGGCTGCGCTGCATTGCGCGACAGGGAGGGAGCAGGAGAGCGCCATATCTTCAAAGATATAGCACTCTCCTCCCCTTTCCCTTGCGCTGGTGCTGAATACAGCTGCCGTGCACCATGCACACACCTTAGTGCCGCAGCGCTAGGGTGTGTGCATGAGTGTAGCAGAGGTTTTGTACAGGAAGGGTACTCTTCCTGTACAAAATACAACGCTCAACACAAAGGAACGCTTTTCCCACTTTGTATGCATGCTGCACAGTGCAGCATGCATGTAAAGTCGGAATAGGAAGGAGAAATGAAAGCATTTCTCGTTTCTTGCGCCTACTGTGAAAGGGAACAGTTTTCTCACGCTAAACCCAATCTACTGTTTATAGTAAATTGGGTTTAGGGTGAAAAAGCTTGGGTGGTTGCATAGGAACGCCCATGCACCACCCTTTACTCGCCCCCATGGCTCAAAGTAACGTGAAGCAGCACAATGGCTACTTCGCAATACTTATACATTATTTCCAGCGCTAAGCAAGTTTAGCAATGGAAAGTTAATTAGGAAAAAAAGATTTTGTACCTTGCACATCTCTGGTTTTCCTTCCTTTCAGGTACCTTGGATGGAGGGGTTAGGCAGGCATCACTCTAAGTTTTCTCCTCCTTACCTTTCTACCAAAGCTGGACTTCCGTAGCGTCCTGGGGTTCAATATATGTTTCCAGGTCAGTTTGGGGCTCATCACAGCACTGTCTGCCTGGAAATTGGTAAGCTAACTGAAAAGATGCATTATCTCTGGTGTCTACTGTGATTCCCTACACTTGCAATTGTCTTGTGACTCTTACTATGTTCCTTTGTTTATAAGCTTCATCAAACCAACCTGTGCCTGGCTCCTATGTGTTCACCTTGTAAAACGATTACCACCTCTGTCTCTCTCACGCTCCTCTCCCTGGTTCCCTTCAGACTCTGTGTTTGTGTTTCATAATCTTTTATTAACCAACTGAGATAGACCAGGACCAGTGGGATTCTCTGTGGTTCTTTAGACTGATCCTCTGAACTTGACAGATATCTGTAAGTCAGGTGGGTGGGTAAAGTACCCTTGACACCAACATCAGTTGTTGGGAATTTCTTTTGAGTTAGTAGGGAGTGATATTGTGAGTGTCTTCCACAACCTTTGTCCACCGCCCCCCCTCTAACCTCTAAAGCTTCTGAGAAAAAATATAACCTTAAACAAAGCTGTACCCATGAGAAGTCCGACCCCCTCAGCGGCCCAAACACTGCGGTACAGTTTACCATGTTGCATCACAATGGAGGTACGTTCTGACTGGAAAACAAATTTCATGCCAAGCTGCATTAAAGTGATGTGGAATGGGTGCGGCGTTGTTTCGACGCCGATCCAAGATGGCGTGACTGGGAAAAGCCCTGGCTGACGGAGTAACCTTCTTCACAGCCAGAGACCATTTCCAGCACTCGTCGAGGGACGAGACTTGAGGCATCTCTCCCTCACACAGTGGTGAGTCACTGGAGCTTTTTTCAAATCTATGCTGCAGTGATTTCAGTGCCATAATGACTTTGAGGGATTTCTTCTCATATTAAGGTCACACCTGCCATTTTGAAAGGCGAGCGCGGTTCTTTTCCAGATGAGCCAGCCTTCTTCGAATATGCCGCCCTCCTGTCCCTAAGGCTACCTTAATTTGATTAACTTCATGCCTCGTCTCAGTGGATTAGTTTTTTGTCTTCTTTTACGCTGCTGACATTTTCATTTACAAGGAAATATGCTTATTACGTTTATTGAACCCTTTCCCCTCAGAGTAGTTAATTTTTGTGGAGAAGTTTCTTCATTGGAAGTCGTATAGGTCGATAACTTTCATTTTGTGATCATTACTCTCTGTTGTTTGAACCTATATTGCTACTATCAGAGGAGGAGGTCGACCCTGCGGTTCCCTGATATATCCCTTTGGGTTTTACTTTTCTAGAGCTGTGGTCTTCTTCTCCTCACAGTGTGTCTGATCCGGCTTAACATCTTTTGAAGGTTCAACTTACGCAGGGCTTTACAAAACCTCCTCTTTCTTTTTTATGGGTAGACTAAGAAACCTTAAACTTTCTGCTTCTTCCAAATATACTGTGCACTCAGACTCAGACTCTACTCATAATGATATGGAAGACAATCCTCCTCATAAATCTGACCTTACACCAGGCACCAGCCCAAAATCACAGCTTCCAAGCAAGATATCTATGATTTCTACCAAGCGACCAAAAAAAGACCCTCCATCTCCAGTGCACTCCTCTTCAGCTTCCATGGATATAATTCTTGAGGGAATTCTTGCTTTGAAACCCTTCATGGAGGAAATCAATAAAACTCTGCCACATCTGGATGACAAGTGGTCTTCATTAGAATCACGTGTACTTGTTGTAGAAAAAAACAATCTCTTCAATCCTCATGCATGCGTAATTAATTTCTAGAATCTGAAATATCTCTCCTCAAAAAGTACACTGAAGATTTAGAAAACCGAAGACATATGAATAACCTTTGAATTTATGGTCTCCCTGAAAATACAGAGGGTTCTAATCCGACTGTTTATTTTCAGACATTTTTACATAAACCTCTGTACATGTCTGTTTCTTCTCCACTTAACATACAACAGGCTCATAGACTTGGTCCAAAGGTCTCTACAAAACCACATGCAGTTATCATGTTCTTCCTGCAATATACTGACCTCCTACAAGTCCTGTCTGCTGTCAAGTCCAAGAAACACATTTATTGGGAAGGTCATTGACTATTTTTCTCTCAGGATGTGGCTAAAGTCACTGCAGATCATCGTAAAAAATTCCTTGATCTCCGTCCTCAGTTAAGATCTATTAATGCCAGATAGGGACTAATACATCCTTGCCTTTTAAAGTTACCTATAAGTAGAAGACTACCACTTTTGAGAAACTAGCTGCATTGCAGGAATTTCTTTGTCAACATGGAGTGGATGACACGGACACTTCAAAGTCTAGTTGATTGTTATTTTGTTTCGTCCTGTTTAGCTGTTTCCTTATCTATGTAATTCATTGAATATTGTTTTGCTCTTGTTTAATTTTATGATGCTCATGTTTGAAGTCTTTTTGTCTATTTTCTCTCTTATCCCTCTTTTTAGGGCAATATCTTATTCATATTGTCTCCTTTCTTCCTAATACAGGTGTATTTTTTCTCTTCTCTTCTCCCATATGGTCTCCTATATATGTTGACATCCTTATCCATCCATATCTTCCCTGAGGTTCGGTGGAGTTCGAGCGCTGTTGTCGTCATCTTCTGGTGTCGCCACCCCCCATTTCGTCTTTGTGTTCTGTAGGCATGTTCTTCAGTCGTCATGTGTATGACTTGTACTGTCTTTTTGTTCTCTGTTTTATCTTCTCTTTATTGGTATTTTCTTCTATAGTTCCTTTCTAACATTGCCTTTTTTATATTATTATTTTTTTGTTTTACCTGTCCCTCCTTCATGCTTTCTTTCATTAAACAAATTATTCCTTTCACTTTTCTTCCTTATATCTGTCTTATTCTGACTTCTTTCTCGCTATTGTAAGCATATTGATTGTGCATGTTCTTATATTTAAGTTACGTTCCGGGTTACTACTTGGAATATTAGAAAGGATAAGTAACCCTATTAAAAGGCAACGAAATAGCGAAATAAAAAACTGACATTGTATTGCTCCAGAAATATCACATTTCCGAAGCTGAAGCATCCAAGTTGAAGAAATGTTGGGTGGGTCATGTGTTTAACTCTCCAGCTTTAGGTAGGAAAAATGGGATTTTGATTTTATGCCATAAAAAATTACATGTCTCAGTTGTTCATCAGGAATCCGATATTGAAGGTTGATGGGTTATTGTTAAGCTACTTATAGATAAGATACCTTTAGTTGTTTTTTTATGTATATGGTCCTACTTTGTTGATAAAGTTTTCTGGACAAAGGTTTCTGATAAGCAGCTTTTATATGATGATGACCACATTATATTTGGTGGTTACTGTAACCAAATTCTTGATCTCATATTAGATAGACAATCAACAGTTAAGTTTGTTCCCTCTAAAATGCACACACAATTTACATCCACAATACGACACAAATCCTTAGTTGACATTTGGCGACTCTGCAACCCAGACCTTCGGGAGTACAGTTTTTATCCAGCTCCTCATCACTCACAATCCGTTATTGATTATCTTTTCCTGACTAATTCTTTGGCTCATAAATAATCAAAGGGGGAGGGATCACTAGTTACTGGCACCATCAATCTCATATCACGCTCCACTACATGTAGATATAGACCTTATCCCTTTTTCTCCACGCTCAGGTAGATGACTTTTGTTTTTAACAAACTAATTGATTTTCCTCGGGATCAGTACAAAAAGAATAAATGCTCAATATAATGGTTATAGCTTAGTATGTGCATATATATGTACAAGGTAGCAGCCACGTTCTCTAACAGACATAACATATCACGCCCTCAGTCGACCGTACTGGTCCTATGACTTCTAGTACCCGGTACAGCGTTTATCATCTTAACATTACATCGCTTCACGCTATATTATGTAAAAATGGTACAATTGCCTTAATAATTATCTACTCAATAAAATACTTTTTATTAACTTCCACCACCCTCCCCTGCTGATGAGCCTTCACAAACTTGTGTCAAATCCAATAAGAAAAGAGGATTAGTCCAGGACCTAACTTTAGGCTCACCTATGTGACATAGGTACAATCTAGGCAGTAGGAAGAAGAACATACTTCGGGCAGTCAAAGGTAATGGAATCTCTGAACCCAGCGACTGGTCAACCTAGACTATCAAGTGATATCTGTACTTTGGGTCGGGTCTAAATACAGAATTGATTGTCTCATATATATATAGACCTATGATGCAAGCATGTCAGATGTTTTGAAGCATTCCAGTAATTGGTCCGAGTGCAGCGCGATTGGTTCCTTTCTATGGCCTCTTTTCTCCTCTCTACGGATCACCACACTCTCTGCCAGTCCCCACCTCTCTACTTCCTCTTTCCAACTAAGTAATATGGGGGGGTCTTGGGGATTTCCATCTTTGAGTAATACCTCGTTTCAGCAAGATGTAAAGCTAAATCCGCAAATCTGGCTTGCGCTTTAAGTTCTTTGCGTCTCTTTTATAGACCCAGTATACTTGCCTCGACCTTAGACCATCCAAATTCACCTACCACCTCTTTTAAGACAGTTAGTATTCCCTCCCAATAAGTTTTTAAAGCGAGGCAGTCCCAAAGAATATGCAACAAATTTGCGTCGTGTTCAGGACATCTAGGGCAGTGTGGCAGAATTGCAGGAAAGATGGCATGTAAATTATGCAGAGTTAGATGCGCTCTCTGCGTAATCATGTATTGAATAAACTTGACACGGGCTTTGTGAGAGGTACGTTTTGGATATTCCAGTATTGTTGCCTATTCCTTGTAAGACAGTGCCCTGTCAAGATCTTGCTCCCATTTGGCGCGAGTTACAGCCAGGGGGGTGGGACGGTGTGTACGTATGCCCTGGTAGAACCTGCCCGTTAGGTGGCTGCCTGTCCCCATGAGGTACATTAAATGGACAATTTCATGAGTGTCCGGGTCATAAACAAAGTATCCGTGACACTCCGCTCATTTACAAAATCAGTATGCGTGAGTAGCATTTTATTGCTAGAATAGGTCTCCTATTGTTGTCACCCCGGCTTGCAACCATGGGTTTAATTTACGGGTAGTGAGTGTGCCTAAATTAGTTGGGATACCTAGTAATTGCACATTTGGAACATATGCAGGGAGAGTATTTGTGTATTTTAATGCCTGTTTCAAATATGTAAATGCGGCTCTGAGAAGTGTATTTACCGTGTGTGGTAATTTTCCACTCGGGGAAAAAAGTCTGTGTAGAATACCCTGAGCTAGCATTCAGTCCGAAAATGCTATTTCCTGCAAGTAACGACCTGCTATCCAATATGATCACCATTGCAATTGTGAGGCCAAGCAGTATGCATAAAAATCTGGGGCTCCCATTCCCCCGACATGTGACAGAAGTTGTAACTTTGCTACGGCCAGCCCCCAGATGAATGAGATCAATCATTTTTTTAGGGTCGTAAATACGGCTTTCGGGATTACCACTGGCAGATTTACAAAATAATACAGAAGACGCGGGAGCATAACCATTTTAGATATAGCCAAACGTCCCGCTTTCGACAGAGGGCGTGAAGTCCAGAAGGCAATCTGTGCCCTCAGTGAATGGATCGCCTTGTGTAGATTGCCATCTATAAGATCAGTTTTGGTTTATACACCTGAATCCCTAGATATTTAAAAGTGTTATGAGCTATAGTTATCTCGCAGTGTCCAAATGGAATAGATTGGTCAATTATATTGGAGCCGAAGGGGAGGGCATAAGATTTTCCACAGTTAATGGCTAATCCAGTGATGCGTTCGAATTGCGTAAACAGCCACGCTACAGGAGTTAAATTAGTCCGCAGTTTCCTAGTGTATAAGATGATATCATCTGCATAAAGTGACACGGAATTGTGCCTGTTGTTAATGTTTATCCCCCACTCACTAGAGGACGCTCGTAGTTTGTGAGCTAAGGGTTCCAGGACCAGGGCGAACAGTATAAGTGAGAGGGGGCATCCCTGTCTACTGCCCCGCTGTATTTGATAGGGTTCTGAAATATGTGATCCTGTATGCACCCTTGCTTTGGGAAGTTGATATAGGAGTTGGATCCAACAAATATAGTCATGTGGGATCCCACATTTCGCTAGTTTGACCATCATATACTCCTAGCTCAATGTATCAAACGCTTGGGTGAGATCCAGCGTGATGCATCCTGCTTTGGTGGTCTCCTCGGTGCAGGCAAACATTATGTTACACAATCTATGTATATTCAAAGTTGTATTGCGCTCGGGGACAAAGCCACATTGATCAGTATGTACCAGCTTTGGTACTAGAGGTTGTAAGCAGTTAGCCAGGATTCTACTTAAGATCTTAAATTCTGTATTCAACAGTGAGAGCGGGCGATATGATATCCGAGAATGATCTCTTCCGGGTTTAGGGAGTGAAGTTATTAATGCTTGTGTTGTAGGGAGGGGTAGTGTACCTTTCTCAAGATCTTCATTGTATAGTTTGTGAAGTTGTGGGGCAATTGTTGTGCATAGGTTGACTAGAATTCCGCAGGAAGACAATCCAGACCCAGAGTTTTATTCCTAGGGAGATCCTTAATTGCTGCTTTTATTTCCACCATTGTTAAGGGGTCAGCTAACATTTTCTTGTTTTTGTCTGATTCCTGCGGTAGCTCCACTGAGTCCAAAAATGCGGACAATTCTGAGTGACCGACCTGTGGTGGAGCAGTATACAACGCTTTCTAATAATCATAAAAGGCTGCATTAATATCAGTTTGTGTGACAACTTTAGTGTGTTCAGAGGACCAGATTTCCGTTATTGGGGTGGGAGGGCGGCATTTCTCAGTATACGTGCCAATAAAGTACCTTGCCTATCTGATTCTGCGTGTGTTTTATGCAAATATGAACTGTGGTAGACTATACGCAATTGATCAAGTAATTCAGCATATTTAATACATGCCTCCTGGAGCTCAGGTTCCGCCAGGGGGTCTCGGGCTACCCTAGTTTCAAGTTTGTGCAATTTATCATGCAAATCGCGGTGTACCTGTTGTCGGGCTCCAGTATATGTGCTAATGGCTGTACCTCTAATTACCACTTTAAATGCCTCTCATTAAATTCCTGTTGAGGACGATGTTTTCTGGAAAATATTGGGTTATGGGGGATGCAAGTGTTGCATGAAATACCCCATCTTCTAAATGACCAGGGTTAAGCCTCCATGTGGGCACTGGGGTCGGAACATGATCCCAGGAGAGGGTAATCTCCAATGTGCTATGATCTGATATGGTTTTGCCCACATATGCGGCTTGAGCGGTCTGTGTTATAAGTGATGGGCCGAAGACAATGTAATCAATTTGTGTATAGAGATAGTGTACGGCTGAGTAGAATGAATATTCCCTTAAACCTTTATTGTGGTCCTGCCATATATCTGTCAGGTTCCATCCCTGTGCCCAAGTAAGTAAGGTTTTCGAATGGCGTACAGATTGTGCCCCAACTAGGGGAAAGTGAGATCTGTCCAAGACAACATCTGTGACTGCATTTAAATCACCTCCAAGTATCCATCCAATAATTCCCTACTTCTAGACACTAAATTTAGCCAACATTTAAATTCCTTTGCTCCCGAATTATTTCCTATTAATTCAACCCCGGAATCTTCTTTTGTAATGATATGGGACTCCTTTAAGGCAGCCACCAGGGGTTTTATAATAAACATAGTATCACAAAAGAAACCATCCCTGATGTCCAATCTACTCAATTACTTAATAAAATTAATAAACAGTTAGAATACACTTATTATTATTCTAATAATGAGTCTTCCTACAAAAAACGTATTGATGCTAAACTTACTTTTAATAGATTATCCACCGACGCTGCCTCCTCTTACTTATTGAAAAGTAGTACTCGCTATTATGGGGGCCAAAATAAAATGGGGATATTGCTGGCTAATTATTTAAAAGTAAGAAAAGACAGAACTAGAATAGAATCTTTACTGGGCCCTACAGGTACTACTCTTTTTTTAAAGATAATGATATTTTAAATGAATTTGTTTCATTTTACAAAATATTATATTCACCTGAAACACAACCAGAACAGTCTGATCTTTCTACTTATTTTCAGTCCATTGCTTCTCCTCCCTCCCACCACATTGACTTTGATACCTTGGGAATAGATATTTCTTTAGAGGATAATTTCCCATGAAGTCACCGTGTTACGACGAGGGAAGCCCGATGGCTTTACTTTTGAGTTTTATTATCACTTTGCAAAACTCCTCCTACCCAACTTTTACTTTTATTTAAATCTTTTTCTGATAAAGGTACATCTCAGGGCACTTTACAAGAAGCCTTGATCATCTGAATTCTAAGAGAAGATAAAGACCATTCTCTCTGCAAGAATTATCGTCCCGTCTCCTTAGTCAATACTGACTATAAGATCTTTGCGAAGATTTTGGCCCTTCGTATTGAACCCGTCCTGCCAGATCTGTTAGGTCCTGAACAATCCGGCTTTGTTAAGGAAAGATTAGCCTCTGACAATTCTCGAATCTTTGTCAGTATCCTCAGCAAGACCTCATCTTTAGATTATCCTATTACATCTATCGCTTTAGACACAGAATAGATCTTTGATAGGATTGGTTGGGATTTTATTTTTCACACATTAAAAAGGGTTGGCTTTTCATCTAAATTGATTGTTTTAATTTCCCTGTTATACTCAGGTCCCAAAGCCTCAATATTCGTTAATGGTAAAACCTCAGATTACTTCCCATTGCTTAGAGATGTATGACAAGGGTGCCCCCTATCACCTTTATTATTTGTCATAGCATTAGAACCCTTTTGAACTAAAATTAGGCAAGATGCTCACATTTCAGGTTTTCAATTTGGTCTTCATCAGGTCAAAATGTCTGTCTACCCTGATGACATTCTCTTATACTGTTCTAAACCTGTAATCTCTCTCTCCCCTTTTCTCCTACAAGTAGCAAAAACATCTCTTTGTCCACATCAGTTTTTCATGGCAACCCTCTAAAACAAATTATTTGGGCTTGTGGTTCACCCCGACAAGTCATGAAACATTAAAATAAAATTTTGATCACATTACCAAAAAATTAAATGATACTATTTCACGTTGGCATCCCCTTTCTCTCTTGGTGGGGTCAAATGGACTCGATTAAAATGATGCTCTCCCCTCTGATATTATATATTATCTCCATGATTCTGCTTTACATTCCTGGCTATCATTTTAAGAAAATTGATTCTATCTTAACAAAATTTCTATGGAAAGGCAAACCCCCTCGCATAGCTTTGTCTTCTTTAACAAAGGAAAGATCTAACGGAGGTCTTAGGTTTCCTGACTTCAAAACAAATCACTGTGCTTTTTCCCTAAAAGAAGCTGCCCGTTGGGTCTCCTTGGAGTTCCACATATATCCTCCTTTGTGGATAAAAATAGAGGAATTTCTTATTGTCCCCTTCGATTTTCAAGAAATCCTTGCTTTTTCTGCTAATATTTCTCTTTATGTCCCCCTGTCATTTCTCATTCCCGTAAACTTTTGGTTCCTCTCTTACCATCATCATATCCCTCAATTAACACTTAACAACAACCCATTTGGCATAATAAATCATTACAAATCAATAACCGTTCTATATACCTGAAAACATGGCGTTCTAAGGGCTTATATTAGATATCTCAACTTCTACTTGATGATCAACCCCTTTCATTCACTGATCTTCAAACAAAATCTTCTTTACCAGCCTCCTTCAGATTGCAATATAATGTTCTTTGTCTCTCCCTCAACTATTATCTTCGCACATTACCAAATACTTCCAACCTGTCTGCAAATTTCATAAACCTTTCTTCAATATTGGACACTTCCCCCTCTGCATCCACTATGTATAAATCCTTACAATTGCCCCCAGACAGACAAATCAAAGATTGAATAGGCTTGGGAAAAAGATTTATCTCAAAGTTGAACAGCCACTAGTTGAGAAAAGTTATGGTCTAAGCTTCACAAAACCTCACGAGCTGCTGCTAATACCACACAAACCTTTTACTTTATTTATCAACAGGTGTTATTTTCTTCAGTGGCTCTAGTATCTTTCTCACCAGATTTGCCCTCTACTTGTTGGTCCTGTCCCTGTCCTTCTGCTGATTTAAAACACATGTTATTCGAGTGCCCCCCTATCCACCAATTTTAGCAGTTGGTTTGATCCCAAATTAGGAAATTTTTCAAAATTGAGTCCCTTTTTGTTTAACAAACATATTCCTAGGTACTTTGTCACCCCAGTGGCCCCAGTCACCACTGAGTTTTAAACTGTTAAATGTATTGTTACCTACTGCTTTTCATTTAATAACCTAAAATTGGAAGCAAGCAGATAAAGTCACTTTCACATCCTGGTGGAACGCTGTCTGTTTTCATCATAGACTAGACACTAATTATGTTTCCCCTATATGTCTAGCAATTAAACGAGATCTCTTAAGGCTTACATCAACAACGTATTTATCTTCATCTACCTCTTCTATTAAAATCATTACTGTATCAGATGATGTACGGAAGCCACCTTAATTTTACCCTTTGGCTCTCTCTTCATAGATGATTAGAAGATATGTGTACCTCTATATTTATACCATGCTTTTCAGTTTTTCTTATTGTTATGCTAACAGGGTTAAATTATCTTTTTTTCTTGTCTTTTGCTTATTATTAACTAATTCTATGTTGCGTCCCTTCATATGCCCCTTCCCCCCATTGCTTATATTGCGTATGTTCCTTTTTGTATACAGCCTGATTGTTATATTCCTTATATATTCTCGTTTTCCCTACAAATGTTATGCTAAGTAAGATTTGTTGTATTCATTTCATTGCTGTTATTTTCCTTATTATTCCTTAATAAACTCAAACTTTAAAAAAGTAATGTGGAACGAATAAAGAATTAACTACAAGATACCCATCTAATAATGGTGGAGCATTTTAATGCAAATTGATCAAAACCATGTTGAGTGGCTTGGAGTGGCTACCAAATAGGAAGTCAGACACCCTTTTACCATACTTACTCTTTGCTTTCAAGGAGTGGCACTAAAGGGAGTCTGCTCTACCCTACTTGAGATGCCTTTGGACAAGCACACTTTGTACTAATCACTCTGGGAAGGACACTAATAGCCTGAGATCTCCCACACACATTATGGTTGACTATATGCTGAGCATTAAGAATAAGAAGGGAACTGGGTGGAAAATAAAGGAATACAATTCACAAAAAGGCAAATGAGGCAGACTCAGGTCCCCATGGCATAAGTAGATCTCCTTTTTAGGTCTTGCCTAGCTATTGCGTTTACGCAATCGCTATGCGAGACTCTAGTAAAGGGGCATTTCAAAGTGCTCCCAAAGTGGATTGCATGGCGAGCACGCGCACAATCACGTGCATCGTGCCACCATGCAATCCGTTTTGGGGAAGCGCTTCACCCCACTGGCGCCCTCGACATCATACTTCAAAGGGTCCGCTCCCCCGCCTGGAATGCGCTCCCCCGCCAAGCGCGCGCCACGCTCTGCCGGGCTTGTCTTGTTGGTTTTGTTTTGGGTTTTTAAACCAAATGCTAAATAGATGCCCTGTGGCTACCGTTCCGTTTTCTTCTCTTTCACTATTTCGAGAGATTGCACTGTGCACTTCATTATTTTATGATACCAGTTTTGTTACTCTGGGAACACTATTTGGAGATTTCTTGGAGCTCTGCAGAACTTGCAGCTCTTCCGAGCACTTTTTGAATACGGTTTTCAAACTTGTGGCAGAGCGCCGCACTGTGGTTTTCAGTAGCAGACGTAGTTTTGCATGAGCAAGGAGTTACCAATAAAGCTATTCTTTCAATCACATGTCCTTTTAAAATCGCATACGTCATCACGCTAGTACGCTCGTGAGCAGCCGTGACGAGACGTGGGTTTCATCCACTGCTACACTCTAACAAGAGGTGAGCGCTTAGTCAGTTTGATTAGCATTTTGTTACCACATAATGTATCTTTCTGCAGTAGTGTCAACCAAAGTTTGACATCGACTTGATGTCTGGTCTTTCTTTTAGATTTGGAGATTACATTCTCATACTCCGGTAAGATATTTTGAATACATAGAGCACGGGGTGCTTTCACTTTCGAGTTATCTTAGTGCCATGGCGTCTTTTTTTAGGAAAGGCACGTGGAGTTGGATTAGGACGCTATAGATGAACCATTCGTCACTCGAAATATCGGGCACATCACCATCCCTACATACGTATACTGGAGTATGTGCACAAATACGGTGTGCCAATTACGTGCTTTTTTTCCTTCTTTTTACAGTTTTTTTTTTAGTGCGAACTCGACCGGAAGGTATCAGAGCGCTGGTCATGAGCACCAGTTACGTTAAACACATTGATTCATGGTAGACACGGGGAGATGAAGTGATTTGACCAGAATCACAGGATGTTAAGCCGACGCTGAGACTTGAACCTAGTTCCCAACTCCAAAGTCGGCACCTCTGGCCTCAGTCACTCCTTGAATATATAACGTGTTCCTTGTGTTTGTAATACGCTAATTGAACTCTAGTACACATTATAAACAAAACATGCAGTTATTCACATAGGGCCGGGGGTATTTCAGTGGGGACGAGTTTATGATGATTTTAAAGTGTCTGTGGCTCAGCTTACGTTTCCTGTTCCTTGGCCACTTCGGACGCCAGTTCCACCAAAGGTATATGCACCATTATTAAATCATAAACGCAAATGCTGCGCGTGACTGCCTGTCACTAGCATCAAAGTGACCAGAAGCGTTTGAGGCGCTATAATGAAGAAATTAAGAACAATAATCATACGTATTTTCAAGAGTTTGAGCTATTGGAATTGTAAATGACAATGCCTTTTATTTAGGTGTTAATTATCAAAACAGATAAATAAAACGCAGTCATTTGCAATGCCAATAGCTTAAACTCTCACAAATGCGAGACCTATTGCATTGCAAATGCTTGTTTAGGGATAGGCAGAGGGCAAGGAAGGGTTAGACAAAAAAAGAGAATACCAGGGTCCAATGGACAGTCGAACCACAAATGATTACACAAACTGAGGGACAATCAGCCCAGTACCAGCAGGCAGATAACCTATGGTGAATCTGAGCTCCATAACTCTGACTGGAAAAGAGCTATAAGCACTAAACAACGGGCTAGGGTTTGTACCCACACCTCAACCTGATTGTTTTGGACTCAGAATTGAATTGTCACAATCGTTTTAGGAAAATTCAATTGAAAACTTTTTTCCAGAATAATGCTGAAACAATACAACAGACTATGGAGCAAATACTGTGGTTTAAATCTAAGTCCATGTTCCAACCTCCTCTTTTATCTGTACCAACAGAGGTAATCACATTTTAAAAAGCAGTTACTTTGGAAATAGAATCGATAGACATCTGAGATGAACATGTCTTTGATAACTTCTCCAAAGAAAGGAACGCTTTTCGAGATTTGAAAGGCAACCAGACAAAGTGTAATAAAACCTGCTGATAAGAGAGGAGGTATTGGTGTCATGGATAGAGAAATGTATGAAGCTGAATATATAGATGTCCTATCAGACACTAATGGCTATACAATGTTAAACAATGACCCAACTGAAAGACTCAGTAATATGATTGTCAATATTACTGAGGAAGCATTATCCTGTGGGTTGATTACAAAACAAGAGAATGAGTTCCTCGTCTCCAAGTCACCTCCCATCGCAGAGTTCTATATCCTCCACAAGATACACAATAATAAATTTGCAGTGCCCAGCTTACCAATAGTATCTGGGATTGGCTTAATCCTAGAGCCCCTTTCACATTTCTGTGATTGGTTTCTCCATCCCCTGGTCAAGAAATGCCTTTATCTCCTAAGGACACTAAGGATGTCTTGGATCTTCTGAGGGATCTGTATACTGATATGACTAACACTCTCCTCATTACCATGGATACGTAATCCCTTTACATCAGTACCATGCAAGAACACACACTACAGGTAGTGGATGCTATTCTTAGACAAACTGAAGTGGATAGCATCACCCCTTTTGAATTTGCAATGGAATGTGCACGTATTGCCCTTACTGAAAACATTTTTTAGTACAATAGAATAATATATCACCGGATACAAGGGACATCGATGGGCAGTAGCTCCGCCCCAAGCCCAGCCTGCCTGCATGTACATCAGTTTGAAACTGACGACATCTACCCTCCGACCAATCCTTTCTCTGAGCTTATTGCAATCTAGTGCAGATATATTGATGATGTCATCATTATCTGGTGGGAGGACGAAGAGGCATCTTCACAGTTAATTTCATGAATTAATACTATTGATCCCTATCTTCGATTTATAATAAGGATCAGACATAGAGACATTACTGTTCTTGATTTGAATATAGAAGTAAGGGATGACCAGTTTGTTACTAAGGTCTTTGAGAAGCCAATAAACATGAGTGGTTTATTATGTTTTGACAGCTTCCACCCCAGGTCACTCAGAGAAAACCTCCCTTTCTGACTTTTTCTCCAAATTAGGCACGATTGCTCTGAGTTGGGAACTTTGATGAACAGACAGAAGTCCTTACTAACAAGCTAAAGACTAGACTCCACCCCACAAACATTCTAAAGTAGGCAAAAAAACATGCCTGTATCAACAAAAGGGATTCCTTAGTCGAAAGTATCCCTAAAAACACAGAGGGCAGGCTCACATGTGCTACTACCATTTTGACTCTCTCAAACAGAGTGAAAAGGATAAATCTAAAAAACTGGAGAATCCTACACAGGACATCGAATGATTGCTCCTGCCCCCATGTTCTTTCAAAAGAGGCACCAGTCTTGAGAACCATCTGGTATACACTCAACGTACGAAACAGGATCTTACCCAAGCCACAACATTATGGGGTCTCCCTGTCACAGGCCACTACCCATCTGGCAGGTGTACTGTCTGCTAGTTTACCAAGACCTATAAGGAGATTGACATTGGCACTGACCTCCCCTGGGTCTTGAAATCCCACACCAACTGTAACACGGAGAATTTTGGTATATATGATCATATGCCCGTGTGGGTTAAGATATGTGGGCATAACATCACGTAAAGTCTGTATCAAGATCAGTAAGCATAGGAGCAACATAAGATGCAGGAGGAACACCACGAACATGATGACCCATTTCTTGGAACGTAAACACAGTAAGGATGGCATTAGTGGGATGGTGCTGGCCAAATTCATCCACCACAGAAGGGAAATGTAACACCATTACTCCTTAATAGGGAACCTCGCTGAGGCAATCCTGGGTGTACTGCCTGGGAACACACACGAAGGGACTACATGATGAGACTCCATGGTTACAAGTCACATAATAACATCTCATGATATCTCGTCACCATGCTCTGCAGCTTTACCCCTCATGACCCTTCATTTGCATTGGGACAGTTCCTTCACGGATACATCAAGGACTGGGTTTGTAAGCTACACTATAGTTCATATCGGTTCTTTGACAATAATTAGGCCATGTTATAGGGATGTATCAAGCATCATGCAGTTTGTATTGAGCTTTTTATCAAGTGTCAGATGGTTTTCCTGGAGTACATTACATACACTTTGGTTGGGCACTCAGCCACTATTAATGCCTGAATACATTAATTCAGAATTTTATAAAGATGTAAATATAAAAAATTTCATACAAAATGAGAGACTCAGTTTCAATATGCCCATGCAACAAGAGCAATCCTCGCAATTAATTGCCTTTCGTTTCCTATAGGAACCGTGCGGGACTCCAATTCCCAGAAGTCCCGGGCTCCATGTGACTATGTGTAGGCCAAAGTCATCGTGTTTACTTGATCATGTGGTGCACGTGTCCACGTGACCCCGGCACACGCCTTGTTATTCTCATATAACTCAGTTTACCTCTACTGCCCACATTTTAGGAGGAGACTAGACGCCAAAATAGGTGAATCTGTGAGTGTAATCTTTGACGAAGTGAGTAGAAAAATGAGTTTCATTACCATGGGCATTTCTACTGTGTTTGTGTGATTACCTTATGGTTTTTCTTAACTTCGCTCACTTTCAGTGTGTGACTACAAGGCCACCCTCGTTTATCCCTGGAGTGTTCCATAGTGTACATGAGCCAATGTGCCATAAGTTTTGCATGCATGTGAGCGCCCACCATTCACACATTTCAAACACTATGTTGCAGGGCAGTTGGAATGCTCACCAGTTTTCTTCACAATGTTTCACATTTTACAGTGGCGTGCATGTGACCTCGTCTGAGTGTGAGGCATGCCCTCGCACGAGTAGCTGAATTCAGCTTCTCTCAAGGAGTATTGCCTCCCAGCTATTTGCTTTCTCTGTGTTCAATATTTAATTTGTCATTTAATTTTCTGTATGTTTAACTTCAGTTTATTTATGTTTGCATGTCTTTGCAGGACTCGTCAATTATACGATGACTAAGCGCAGCTCCAATTAGCAGGAGAAAGAGATTTATGGTGTGCATGTGTGCCTGTGTGCACTGTAAAATGTATGAGCATAGAATTTAAAGAATATGGATTCCTGGTCCTGAGGAAAACTGCAGACCCCTGGGGCCAATTGGCTGAAACTTGTCGACCTAATAGTTGCGGGAGTAACGATGACTCACAGGCAGCGCTATATATATATATATATTTTAGTCATCCCCTCACACTCATAACCAACTAAAGGTAGCTTCCTGGGATTTTTCATCTCTGTGCCTTGTGTGGAAGCCACCCCAACCCTCTTTCATATAGGCTCCCAATCATCTCATTGGGGAAGCCAACATGCCACTGGAGAATGCGGTGGCGTGGTAGGACGGCCGACGATGAAGCATGACACGAGGGAGGGGGCTAGAAAGGCCATACCATCCAAATTTTAGAAATGTTTTCAATTCTCTTGGAGTAGGTTTGATCTAAGGTCCTACATTGACTAATACAAGTTATTGGTAAGGTCCACAGAATCTTCCAGAGCCGGGTAATCCTCCTATGCTGATCTGAGTTTGCCTCAGTCTCTTTTTTTCTGAATTGTATTACGTGAGGGAGGACGCGAATGTAGGCAGCTGACTTGTCCCTCTCGGTCCCCTGTCCCTTATTGAGCTTGGGCATCATTGTGTAGATGGAAAAATAAAGGATCATTCGGGAACCGGTGAAAAAATGGTATGATCAGAACACAACTCTTACTGGTATTTCACTTCTGGTTCACACTTTCACCAGTTTCCCTGCAATGTATTATGCTCGATGCAGTGCATTTAGTCACAGTTTGACTGTTTGCCATTCAGTTTATTCAAAGGTCAATTATTTTAACAGTCTCATATTTGCTCAGTGGGTGCTGGAAATCTTTTACTGGCTGCTCGGATGGTCAGGAAATCCTGATCAAGGAATGCATTTGCCCTCTGGTCAGATAGTCCAGCCTTCATGCTGTTCTCAAAAAGAACAGTGGTGTCAACCACCTAGTTGACAAGAGACAGAGGGGCATATTTACTAAGAAGTGATGGAGCCCGGCGTCAGCCTTCTTGGATTAACGCCGCACTCCGCCACTTCTGAAACGCAGTGCTGCATCGTAATTACAACAATACAGGGCAGCCCTGCGTTTCCCCCCGTGCTGGTGCCAAATTTAGCTGCCAGCGCAGGCACCCTTGCACCATAGTGCAAGGGTGCTTGCGGTGTGGGTAAGGAAGTTGTGCCTTCCTGCACATAAACAATCTTAAATCGCGATATGTAACTTCTATGTGTGCTGCTTTTTGCAGCACACATGGAAGTTGCAACTCGTCATTTTTAGAACGATTGGTTATGTGTAGGAAGGGATATCTTCCTGCACTTAAACAATCATGCATAGCGTTTTGCTGTTTCTATGTGTGCTGCACAATGCAGCACACATAGAAACAGCAAAAACGAGATGAAAATAATGCATTTCTCCTCTTTGCGCCCTGTTAAGAGCAGGTTTTCCCTGGTCTTAATTTTGGCGCTGCCCCATGTTTACACCACCCTTGTACATATGGGGCAGCGTCAAAATCAATGGGTGTTGCGGTGGAATGCCCACCGCAACACCCATTGCCCACACCATTCTCGCTATGTATAGCGTGAAAAGGGGCCTTATTTACAAGGCAGTGTTAAGCCATGTTAAGTGACTTAAAGCTGCCTTGTAAATACGGCAAAGCATGTATCGCCGCCGCAATGTCCAAAAGAGTGATGGTAGTGGCGATAGGGGCTTGTAAATATGCCCCAGAGTGTCTCATAAAAACCGACAGAAGTCGTGCACATGGTCATACCTCGTTGCTCCTGACCAGGATCAAGAGGACAGTGAGCCCCTCCCAGACCTACTTCACGGAACAGACAAAGATTGACCACTGGAAGGAGTTCAGCTAGTTCCCAACCATACCCAGCTGCAGGAATGATGCAGAGACAATTTTGTCAACTTTCAATGCTGGGGTTGACTCTGCTGCACCCTCACATCATCCACAGTAGGAACAGTCTAGACCATGTAGCATGCAGGCCTGGGTGAAATTATGCATGAGTAATTGGAGCCATTTTTGTAACTTCGTGTCAATCTTGTGATGAAAAGCTACTGCATATTACCCAATTATGCCCACAAGTGTAATTTAGAGTAGTTTGGGGCAAAATGCTTATCGCAAGAGCACAGGAACAAAGAGCGAGTGGCTGATGGCAGCAGCTGTTCGTGTTCTGTTGCATTTAGCACTAGTTCTTTAGCGCTAACTGCTACCTCTGATCCATTTTGGGCACAAGTGCATTTGTACTAAAAAATAGCACTGAATAAAGGGATACACTCCTTGTGTAAATCCGGGTAATCTCATGTAATTTTGCTGTAATTTCATGTTATCACGCTACATCAATGTATGCAAGTTATGCTCACCACTAGAAGCAAGTCATTGGGGACCCAACATTCATGCACTGAGTTTCAGATGATCCATCACCCATTTTATGCTGGAATACCTTCAGGACCGCTTTTAGATTAAGGTAGCTCTCTAAAAACACTGTTAATAGGACAGCAATTCAGAAACTAGTAAGCTGTATGCTTTTCCATAAGCTATTTTAATGTATGCCATAATGTTTGACATAACACGGTCAAGATCTGCGCCGTGTTTGTGAGTCACTTCAATCGGTAAACTTTGATTAAATAAACGATAGCTCTTATTTAAACTGGCAATCTTGAAGTTGAAGCCCTAATAAGCAGTGTTCACTGAAATTGTAAACTGTGCGATATGCTGATCCTTTTTACGTGTATTTTATGTAAATGGTAGCATATCAGAATATCGAGCACCAAAATCTTGTGCTCCCAAAATACCATAACCTAAATATAGACTGCCAGAATATTGTGAAGGTAAGTATATCTAGGTAAGTATAGATTTAGGGCCAGATTACAACTTTGGCCACGCCGCTGCTGCTCCCACACCACCAAAGCTGTGTGAGCACAGCTTGCCAGATTACGAGGTTTCTCATGTCTGGCAGACCTTTCTTTGGCGGTGCCTCTGAAAAAGGGCACCACAGTGGGAGCGTCAAAGACAGTTCCTGCATGGCATGGACTCTGCAGTTCATGCCCTGCAGGAACTGGGGTTTATGCTCACTTGGGGGCACAGCATATGTCCCCCTGCACACACCCTATTGCCCTGAGGCCCTCTTTGTTTTCTCTCCGCCACAGTTTTCATGACGGGCTAACCGCCAAGCATATTGTGGCATCAAGACCGCCGCAGCACCGACAGGGATCAGCGATCCCTGGTGGATGTGGCAGGCCCATAGCGGTTGGACCGGGCAACTAGTAATAGGGTGGTCGGACTGCCAGTGCGGCCGCCACCATGGCTATACGTCCATCCATTCAACTGCTGTAGTCATAATTAGGCCCTTACTATTCTTAAGTCCTCATCTTCATACCTTCCATATCTATCTATCTATCTGTCTGTCTGTCTGTCTGTCTGTCTGTCTGTCTATGTGATCCATCTATGTATCTACCTATATTGCGTATATATATATATATATATATATATATATATATATATATATATATGAAGTATAGTAATTCTATGTTTACCAATACATAGACTTCCCTTCTCAATATTTCTGTAGTCAATATTCTGGCTATGATATTTTGGTAGGTTTATCTGTAAGTGTAACTTAACCCTGCGTTATTGTCCACTACTTCTACAGTGCACTGAAACCCACGTGGATTCCGTCAGCACTGTAGAAAACAATGAGAAAAATAATTAAAAAGAAATAAACCTGCATCAAGGCAAAAGTGACTTAGTTGCTGGACCTTGGACCGACTTTGGTTCCTCAAAGTCAATAAGTAAATCTGTGTTTGCCCTTGCAGTATCAGATTCAAAGGACTTCAAGCAGTCGCAATGACTAACTACCATCCTGTTCCTGGAATGGAGGACATGTTTTTTTTTTTTTTTTTTGTTTATATTTATTTATTTAATGCGATTTTATATAGGGCGAACATTACCCGAAAGTGTCAGAGCGTTTTATAAAAAAAAACAGCTACGTTACATAAGGACTTTGGATTACATGAGCTACATAAGAGACACAAACAGAAAAAATTGCAAATGTACAAGTTGTAAAGTCACACAAGGAAGAGATACACACAGAAAAAAATTGCAAATGTACAAGTTGTAAAGTCACTCAAGGAAGAGATACAAACGGATAAACTCTAAACTCATAGGAATGGCAGAAGTACAAATGTCTACTACATATACTAGTGGTTAGACTTATATTATCTACTGGAGGTCGCCAGTAGATAGTTATAGTTAGGACCTATTTTCCATAGGAAATCCGCAACATTCTATTCCCAATAAGTCTGGCGCCGGTTGACGAATCTTCGCGAAATTTTCCAAACTTTTGCCCAGCTCCGCTCCTACCCTGACGTGGTGATTCGTCAAGCGGGGGCCGAGAAAAAAGGGGGGTCCCAAAACGCGTTTTCCCCATGCAATTTCCCATAGGATCTGTTGTCGCAGCTACAGCCCGAACCGCTGAACGGAATTACACCAAATTTGGCAAAGAGGTAGTCCTCAGTTCAGACTCGTGCCTTTTGCATAAATGGTGTGAATCCGTTCAGTAGTTCCTGAGAAAATTAGAGTTAAAAGTACATATATATCTATGGCCGGTGAGGATTCACGCACCCTACCCGCACCGTAAGCGCACCCTCCCTGAACCAAGCGAGCACCCTCCTGATCGCGTGCTGAATGCAAATTGGCTGTCGAGTGTCTGTCTACATTCGAAACCAGGAACTGTTGGCGGCCATTTTCTGCCTCGTTAGAAGCGAGGCTGAAGAAGCAAGGGGAATAAGTGTGTAAAAAATATAAAGGGGGCAGAGTGGAAATACTCTGACCCTCTAGGGGTGCTTAGGGGGTCCCAGAAAGACCCCCTGGGGCCCCCTTTAAAAAAAAAAAACGGCGAAAGTGTGCACGCATCCTATCGCGTTTGGTGCACGGATCTTCTCTCGTTGGGTGCGCGGATCCAAAAACATGGAAAAAATATATATAAAATAAAGTTTTGAACATATAGTTAAAAAAATATTTTGAAAAATATAAAAAATATGTTTGAAAAACCCATTAAATTCAAATAATATTTTTTAATTTTTCAAAGAATTAATTGAAAAAATAAGTTTAAAAAATTGTGATAAAAAAGTATTTAAAAAAACATAATTAATGAAATTGACACACTGAATTGGAAAAATATAGAAATCCAATCAAAATCATTAACCATGATATCTTTAGAGATAAGTTATAGATAGGAATTAGCATTTAAAAAACCTTTGCAATTCACTGAAAAAACCATAGGTTTCATGCACGTTATAGTTAGGAATTGACATTTAAAAAACCTTTGAAATTCACTGAAAAAAAACCAAAGGTTTCAGGGGCGTTATAGTTAGAAATTGGCATTTAAAAAACCTTAGAAATTCACTGAAAAAACCATAGGTTTCAGGGGCGTTATAGTTAGCTGGACATTTCCCTCGTACAAAACCCTAGAAATTCCCCTGTTATAGTTAGTTCAGCTAACTATGACTCACGCCCCCGCAATGCACTGCTGATGACGTCACATATTACATCACTCATGACATGGTCAGTGACATCACTGATCACATCACTGATGAGATTTCAAATGACATCACTGATGACGTCATCCATGTGATAAATTAGTGCATCTTCTCACACCCTAATATAACCTTTGATACACTGAGTCAAAATTTCAGACGGCCATTTTGAAAACCATAGATACTCCAATACCAATAACTACATACCCACTCATTAACTCTTAGGTCTACATACACCTCCACTCACTCACTCACTCACCTGTACAGTCACTCATACTTACAGTCACTCCGTACAAGACTATCATATGCATTTATACACCTATATAGACACTCACAAACCGCCAATCATCCATTGAGGTACTGACACACTCAGTCAGTCGTGCAAATAATTAAACACAGTCCAATTTACTCACCTATACAGTTAAACACACTCAAGTTCACTTACTCATAAAAATAGTACCACATTCTTACGCTCTTATACAATCATTGATAAAAGCACACACTCATCCATACAGCCACTCTCACAATCACACACTCTCACATATACCCACTTATATACTCTTGCACACATATATACTGCCTTTCACATATGTAGTTAGTCACACATGTACCACTGAGATATACATTCAATCCCTAACACACCCATACATAGACTCACCCAACCATACAGTCCATCACAGATGCACTCTTAAAACCATGCACCCATAGAATCACCCACTCACACATCTATGCATAGAGTCACACACACCCTACCCACACAAACACTCAGGCACCCATACAGATACTCAATAACCCATATAGACACTCATATAGCTATTCACAAAACTATGCAGCCACTTATACACCAACACACAGACACATACAGACATTCACACAGTTTAGTCACTAGTCTGCAGTAAGATACATTTAATGACTCACTTATAGAGTCAGTTACGCACCTAGAAAATCATCCATTCACACACTTGTACACCCACTCATTCTTCAACCGACCTTTTCCTATATATATTAAACATATTAAAACTGTACAGAAACACATACTCACTGGATGATGTCATCAGTGATGTCACTGACCATGTCATGAGTGATGTAATATGTAACGTCATCAGCAGTGCATTGCGGGGGCGCGAGTTATAGTTAGCTGAACTAGCTATAACAGGGGAATTGCTAGTGTTTTGTATGAGGGAAATGTCCAGCTAACTATAACGCCCCAGAAACCTATGGTTTTTTCAGTGAATTTATAAATATAAATACAAATAGTAAATGTATTCATGATTACATTTTAACAGCGATTAGGCTTGGACAATTAAATATTACATATTTACAGAGTGAACGGAGAAATAAAACATCAAAAGGGGTAGAGAGAGGTGGGAAGAGTCGGAGGCCGAGATTGGCGAGAGGAGAGGGGGGGACCTGAGGGGGAGAAAGAGATAAGGCAGTCCAGTTCGGCAGGATGGAGTGCAACGGACCGAAGGACAGGGCAAGAATCAACAAAATGGCAGATCAGGGTCCTGGACATCAAAGGAAACCATCACAAAAAGGCAAGATGCACCAAATCAAGACCCAAAAAACCTGGAGAGCAGAGTTCCATTAAGTAGGGTGGGGGGGGGCGCAGCCACAGCACCAAGGGAGGAGGCTGCTCACCTACCAATCACATTTAAGGTGGAGACTGCTCACCTACCAATCCCATTTAAGGTGGAGGCTGCTCACCTACCAATCACATAAGGTGGAGGCTGCTCACCCACCAATCACATTTAAGGTGGAGACTGCTCACCTACCAATCACATTTGAGGTGGAGGATGCTCACCTACCAATCACGTTTAATGTACCAGCGAGCACTGGCAGGGTGCTTTGCACCATTACCAAACAACTCCTGAATGGCTTTAGCAGTTGAAGGACATGCCCTTTGTGTTTTAAAACTGACCAGGTGTTCCGCAGCTGGTGAATCTTGCGAGCTGTAGCTTTATTTCTGGTTCTGTCCTTTTGTACTTCCTGCTGTCCATGACCTGCTGTAAGATGTTTTGCCCTTCATCCAGAATACATGATGTAACAATGCCTCAAATTACAAAGTAATCATCAAACATGAGCCAACTAAGGGGTAGCAGTTTGGGAAAATACTCAAGAAACATATCAAACAATTACAAAAAAGCCAAGTCCGACAATGAAACCAAGGCACAATACAAAATTGGCTGCCAGCCTTTTCGCTTTTTCAAAGCTTATTTTATGTTACGGAATAATGCGAAGTTCTTACATTAAAAACTATTTGTAAAAAACACATAAGGGAAGGACTTGGGATGTAGAAGTGCTCCTTGTGAAACAGCTGAATGCTGTCACTCACAGTGAAGTTAGTCAGTGGCTGACACACTGCCCCATGCTGTCCACTGTAGTGTGCTGAAGAAGAATGTGAGTGGCACAACAACCGACCAATGGATGAAGAGCGTTACAACAAACAAATGATGGACGGAATGCTGACAATGCAAACATTCTCCCCCAGTCAAGAGATCTGGGTTAAATCCATCGTTCTTTTGCCCACTACGCCACCCCAGTTTAGACATGGCCATATGCAAATCAGTCTTGACCCTGTGCCTCATGGGAACAGTCCAGCCCGAACTGCCAAGCCATGTCTTCCCTGGACCGGAATCAAGCATCCTAGGACCGGTTTCTGGCTATCAGCCGTCATCAGCCAGGATAGCTTGACTCCAGTGGCGTAGTGAGCACGGGTCCCACGTCTGGGAATACCCATCCCACTTAGGGCGAAAAGCGTTACAACAAACAAATGATGTTCGCCATAAGTTGGCAGGGTATGCTCAGACGTGAGTCCCTTGCTCATTTTGCCACTGGATTCAAGCAAGCCTGGCTGAAGACGGCTGAAATGCCAGAAACCGGTCCTAGGAAGCTTGTTTCCGGTCCAGGGAAGGCATGGCTTGGCAGTTCGGGCTGGACTGTTCCCATGAGGCACAGGGTCAGACTGATTTGCATATGGCCATGTCTGAACTGGGGTGGCAGAGTGGGCTAAAGAACGGTGATGGATCAAACCCAGATCTGTTGACTGGGTGTGAGTGTTTGATTGGTTCTGATGCTCCGTCCATCACCAACCCCTTTTGTACCGCTTTGTTCGCCATAAGTTGGCAGGGTATGCTCAGACGTGAGTCCCTTGCTCATTTTGCCACTGGATTCAAGCAAGCCTGGCTGAAGACGGCTGAAATGCCAGAAACCGGTCCTAGGAAGCTTGTTTCCGGTCCAGGGAAGGCATGGCTTGGCAGTTCGGGCTGGACTGTTCCCATGAGGCACAGGGTCAGACTGATTTGCATATGGCCATGTCTGAACTGGGGTGGCAGAGTGGGCTAAAGAACGGTGATGGATCAAACCCAGATCTGTTGACTGGGTGTGAGTGTTTGATTGGTTCTGATGCTCCGTCCATCACCAACCCCTTTTGTACCGCAATGGATGAAGAGGGCTGGCTGATGGACAGAACATATAATCATGAGCTCACAGTTGTGCAGGGTCCAAGGGCACGCCTGGTGGTGCTCATTCATGAGCAGGCATCAAAGGGCCAGACTTCATTGCAATAGGTGTTTCATTTTACTGATTGTAAATAACAGTGCCTGCAGTTCGAACCATTTGGAGCGTCTTCGTCTGGGTTATGTCTACAAAGCAGATATAGTTCTTTTGTTTAACACGACCTGCCCTGCCCTGCCAAAATTCACCTCGTCTTGACTTATACACTTGTTCGACGGCACCGGATACTCTCGGGTGCTTCCTGCGTAAACACTGCCTGACCCTCTCTGCAAAGGTTAATGCGTTATGTAAACCTGAGTTACTCATTTACTCCACAGGTTCCATTCATCTCACCTCGAACCACAGAAATGGCTGCGGGGAAGCTTAAATATTATCGAGGGAAACACTCTGTGCAAAGTCCTGCGGCAGCACATTTAGGGAGGTCTTGGCACCAGCCTTTCGTTGCACAACATCCTACAATTTCATCAACTTGTGCACAAAGCCTTGCTCGGTGCCACTAAAAGACCAGTGGTGGTACAGGTCGCATGCAGCCACTCTGGTTATCTAGTATGCAAACTTAAAACAATTATACAGGTGTAGCTGCAGTGTGTGTGCGCGCGCACACTCTCTCTCTTTCTCCCTCTCTCTCTCTCCACACACACACACACTCTCTCTCTCTCGTTCTCCCTCTCTCTCTCCACACACACACACACACACACTCTCTCTCTCTCTCTCTCTCCACACACACTCTCTCTCTCTCTCTCTCTCTCTCTCTCTCCACACACACACACACACTCTCTCTCTCTCTCTCTCTCCACACACCACACACACACACACACTCTCTCTCTCTCTCTTTCTCTCTTTCCACACACACACTCTCTCTCTCTCTCTCTCTCTCCACACACACACACACACACACTCTCTCTCTCTCTCTCCACACACACTCTCTCTCTCTCTCTCTCTCCACACACACACACACACACACTCTCTCTCTCTCTCTCCACACACACACACACACACACTCTCTCTCTCTCTTTCTCTCTTTCCACACACACACTCGCTCTCTCTCTCTTTCTCTCTCTCTCTCTCTCTCTCTCCACTTTTCACTCTTCCCTGAACAAGACCTGCCAATCAAGTTTGTGATTGTAGTTCTGTGGATGGGTGTGTGCGTTAGTGTTGGGATTAGTGAATGGTTGACGCAGCACTGTAATGACTCAGCCAGCATTATGCTACAAGTGGGACTCGTCATGCTGCTGGTGGTCACCATCATGTCACAGGTACCCGTCTTAGGTCAATCGCCACCATTAAGACAAGAATTACCACCATGATGCTAGAAGTGAGCAGTGAGCATGCAGAGCTGTGTGTGTGTACGTGTCTGCGCTCTTTGTGGCTGTCAATCTTATTTGAGCCTATTACCACCACCTCCTTGACTAGCCCAAAAGCAGCCAGCGTCAGTCCGACGGTTTGGTGGGCCTGAGCACAAAGGGAAAGTGTGAGGCCCTTCTGATATACATAGGAAGTGACACAAAGGGAAGTGACATCACTTGATATTTTATCACCACTGGCATTGTGGAAATGACTACAAGAAGTGGCTGAAAAAAGGTGCATCTGCAAATAAATTAAACCCCTAAAGTAAATGTCTGCGTCTCTATGGAGTAGACAGACATTATATTAATCTCACTGAATAGATACATTATCTCCCAGTTCACAGAATGTTACCAACAAGGGGACAACTTCGCTATTGTTATTCACGAGTGTTTTCCTGCTTACATTAAAGTTATGTAAAACAAATGACATTTCCTGAATGGCAAATGTTCAATTCTTGACCAAAGACACGTGAACACCAAATGACAACCAAAATGAGTTTTAGAATTTATTTGGTAAGTATCACCTTTTTTGGTAAAACGTGTATTAGCTGAAACTAAGAGATCTGAAAATAGTTTGTTTAGTGGTTGTGGTAAATCTAATTTCACTTGGCTCTTAATGTAGTTTCTATTAATCCTGCAGACAGAAAAGTATTTCTTTGTCTGGTGAATACTATCGCGTCTTCCTGTGTACTCTGGCGCTCTGAGCAGGGTTTATTGGTTTACAGTAAACACGACATTGGCAAGGGTGATGTTTGTGGAGCCCTAGAGACTTGATTCCTCATCTTGCCTTTACTACTTGGCAGAGTTTGTGTGATGCTGGGCAAACACTTTATCTATGCTCAGGGCCGCTGAAATTTTCTAATTCTGCAGCTGTGGCTTTTTCATAATTATGGATTTGCCACATAATACAATCTGCAGATTTCACCCAAACAATTTTGTTTCTAAAGGAATACAATGTTTTCGGGGTCTGAACCACTGCAGCCTCTTTACATAGGCTGACTGATTACCTTTTCATTGCTGATTGCTGTATGCAAGTCATAAACTGGCAGTAATGAAGTGCAGAAAATATTAATAGGTTTTGAAATAACAAAATAACACTGTCACAGATTGTTTCACAGTATGCCACATAATTTGCCTTGTCTCCCTGCATGCTTTCGTCAACCGTGTTGCATAATTTGGCCCTCCATTGCCTTGTCTTTGGCCTTCCATTGTCATGTAATTTGACCCTCTGTTGCCACATAATTCCAGTGGCCCTACCGCATGTCCCCAATGTTCTAAAATTGGGAACTTCTAGAAATAATCTGAACCACAGCACTAACTGCCATATGATATGAGGGTTAAACTACACAAAGCACTTCTAAACTAAA
The DNA here is from genome assembly GCF_964204655.1 of Triturus cristatus. NCBI lineage: Eukaryota > Metazoa > Chordata > Amphibia > Caudata > Salamandridae > Triturus > Triturus cristatus. Next base: position 1,087,607,145 of record NC_140582.1, on the reverse strand, counting down.
TATTGAACCACTCTCCACTGACCTCACACAACCTGACACTAGCACACGCCCAGGACTGATAGAAAGTGTGCCAAATAAAGAATGGACTTTGATGCCATAAAAACGGAAGTTAGCACAATATTAATGTGAATAGCATATCATAAAAATAAAGGAGCCGCATCGCGCAAACTCATATAACCATGGAACATAGTTCTTTTCTCCTCTCCCCACTCGTTTTCCCTCCCCCTCCCCTACATAATGGCGGCCGCTGCACGGTCGCGCCGCTGGCGCACCGTAGGCGTGCCTATGGCAAGCCCATCTGCGCCCATCCGACCGCGGCCAGCGCCAGGACACCTGGTTCTCCGAGGCTTCACCGCTACGACTCAACCACCCTCCACGCACTCAACCCCAGAAGACACGTCGACTGCACAAGATCCTCACCTAACACCACCCACGGGCAGTTCTCGTGCAGACTCTGCCACAAATCCTTCACCACCGCCAAAGGAATGCCCGACACACACCACCGAAACCCCGACCTGCATCCTGCTCAATGTGCGCTCTCTGCACCGACACGCCACTGGGATTTGGGACCTGCTTGACACCCTCTCGCCCAACGTCGCCTTCTTCACTGAAACCTGGACCAACGCCACCTCCGGTCCCGACCTCGCCCCCGCCATACTTGACGGCTACAAGATTCAGCGAAAGGACCGTCCACATCGGCCAGGAGGAGGACTAGCTAGATCCCCCTCTGCCTCTCCACTTCCAGCACGAGTGCGCCCTACTCCAACACAGAACACTTCCAGAGCCAGACTAGCCCCAGGACCACGCTACGAGGCACCCTCATCTACAGACTGCCAGGACCTTGCACCCACCACATAACTACCATCGCCGAGCTCGCTGCACCTCACGCCATCACCTCCATGGACTACATTCTACTCGGTGACCTGAACTTCCACCTCGACAACAGCAACAACCCCGACTCCACCACTCTCCTCGACAACCTCGACAACCTCGGACTGAAGCCGCTCGTCAACATGCCCACCCACAGAGCGGGTCACACCCTCGACCCCATCTTCACGGGAGGAACTAACATCCGCTTCTACCACACCTCCCAACCCATCTGGACTGACCACCACTGTATCCACTTCATCTTCAACACCACAAGCGCACCTAAACCCGCCTGACGCCCGCAAGAACGGAACTGTAGCAAAGTCACAGAGGAGCACCTAAGCACCACCCTCCGTCACCATCCCCCCATCACTGCAACCGAAACCAACGCCGCAGCCAGACAATTTCACCGAAGGATCTCCCACTGCACAGACAAGCTGACACCCCTCCGCCCACCTGCCAAACAACGCCCGCTAACAGCCGCCTGGTTCACCACAGATGCCTAGAGAAAACCTGGCGAAACCTGAAAACCACGTGTTAGAAATGGGGGTCTCTAGTCGACAGTAGCCGGCGCCGATGTCGAATAGTGACCCTTCTCCCTAAGTCAGAGTAAGGGGGCTACACCCTTTGATAACCCCTGCTCAACCCTGTGGTAACGTAGCACGAGCAGACAGGCCTATCTCAGAGGCAGTGTGTGAAGCATTTAGGACCATACACAATAACACAGAAAAGACGCTACAAAATAGACACCACAAGCAGTTGTTAAAAATAGTTATCTTTATATAGATTAAACACGAAACTGAGAAATGCTCAAAGAACCACAATGCACGAAATTACAGATTTGTCTCAAGAGCGATGAAAGCACTTGTGCGTGCAGGTGGAACGAACTTGGTTCGGGGCCGGGATCTATGCGACCCGGTGGTGCACAATGTACAAGGTACTTAGGATATAAAGGGGCACGGTGCACAGCTCCTCAGGGAAGGTGCGGGATGGCAGGCGGCCCACAGCGGCCACAGTTCTTGGGCGGTAGTGTTCCGCAGTGTGTACTCACGATAATCCTGGGACGGGTGTGGAAGCGGCACCCAGCGGCGCCCGCGGAAGTTGACAAGGTTCCCGATGTGGAACTAGCGTGGGCACTCAGCGGCGCAGCTCTTCAACTGCAGCGGCCTACGATAGCGATAGCGATGATTCTTGTGGCAAAGTAAGGATGGGCACTCAGCGGCACAGCTTCTCGGTGGCGACGGCCCAAAACAATGATAGCAAGGATTCTTGTAGCAAAGCCAATGCGGGCCTGCAGCAACACAGCTCCTCGGCTGCAGCGGCCCACAGTGGCGGTGGTTCTGATTCTCGTAGTAGGGCAAATGCGGGCACCCAGCGGCACAGCTCCTCAGCGGCAGTGGCCCACAATAGCTTCAACTAGGTTTTTCGTAGCAAGGCCAAGATAGGCACTCAGCGGCACAGCTCCTCGGCTGCAGCGGCCCACTATGGCGATAGCAATAGTTTCCGTAGACAAGGCAAATGCGGGCACTCAGCGGCACAGCTTCTCAGCTGCAGCGGCCCACAATGGCGATAGCAATAGTTTCCGTAGACAAGGCAAATGCGGGCACTCAGCGGCACACCTTCTCAACTGCAGCGGCCCACAATGGCGATAGCAATAGTTTCCGTAGACAAGGCAAATGCGGGCACTCAGCGGCACAGCTTCTCAACTGCAGCGGCCCACAATGGCGATAGCAATAGTTTCTGTAGACAAGGCAAATGCGGGCACTCAGCGGCACAGCTTCTCAGCTGCAGCATACCACAATGGCAATAGCAATAAGTTCCGTAGACAAGCAAAAGCGGCATTCCCCACTGTAGATCCAGAGGCCTTGGATTTCTCGACAGAGGCCTCACCTGCGAGTGAGATTTCTCTCAATAGGAATCCGGGCTGCTGAGGAATGAAGTCTAATGTCCCTGAGACTTCGGCAGGGGGCAAGCTCAATTCAGGCCCTTGGGTAGTTGCTTCAGTGGATGGATGAAAGTTTCAAAGTCCTTTCCCTCTCGTTTACACGGCCAGAGGTTCGTCTTGGCATCCCGAAGTTACACCCCACGAAGGGGTTTCAGCTCAGATCTTTATACCCCAAAAGTCTTTGTTCTTGAGAAAGTCACAAATCACTCGCCCCGGCCAGAACCAGTTTGGTGTCGACTTGGGACACTTTATTTACGCGGCTGCATCCTCCCTTCCCGGGAGAGGGGCCCACCATCAGACACCCAGCGGGAGGTGGAGCCATCATTCACCTTGCCAGGAGCAGCCCTGCTCAGATCAAAGGGGTCACCCCTCCCCATACTTCAACGGCAGATTGCTCCATTCAACCCATGTCGGCCCCGGCCTGCCCTTGCCCTCTAAACCAGACAACCAATACACATACCAGCAGAACACACAGAAAGACTTGGACAAAAAGATACCTACTTTCCAAAAGCGGCAATTGCACACGCAGAACATAAAGACAATCACTACTACCAGATGCACGTTAATATTTGGAGCGGAAGCATACCAAATTCGATCTCCCTGGCATGTTCCTTCGTACTATTGGGACTACACCGGTTCATCAGTTATTTTATAATAAGGAGCATTTGCACTGTGTCACTGAATGGCAGTGGCACAGCGCCCAGAACATCTAACGCCAGCAACCATGAAGGAGACATAAACGACAAAAATGGAAGGGAGACCTATGCCAATGGTGCCAAATGTGCCAGGTCTAACACCACGGAAGCACGGAACAACCACAAGAGTGCCCTGAAGGAATACCACCAGCACATAAAAGACACCAAACGGACCTTTATAAGAGACAAAGTCCAGACCAACGCGACCAACGCCAAGGAACTGCTCAACGTCATACAGCAGTTCGCAAAACCCGCCTGTGAAGCCACGGACGTCTCACCTTCCCAAGAACTCTGTGACAAGCTCAGCTCCTACATCCTTCAGAAGATCAAGGCCCTCTGCAACAACTTCAGCGAACCAACGACTATCACCACACCCCTACCCACTGCCACTGATAAGCAGACCAACACATCCTGGGATCCCGCTACCATCGAACTCATCACAGCGACCATGAAGAAAACACACTCAGGAGCTCCAAAGGACCCCTACTGACCGCACATCTTCCACAGTGCCGCCACCATCATCGCACCCGAACTAGGACGCACCATCAACGCCTCCCTCAGATCAGGCATCTGCCTAGACGACTGGAAACGGGCAGAGGTAAAACCCCTCCTCAAAAAACCATCGGCCGATCCAACGGACCTGAAAAACTACTGGCCCATCTCTCTCCTCCTGTTTGCAGCCAAAGTCACCGAGAGACTCATAAACGCACAGCTGACTGCCTTCATAGAAGAGAACTCCATCCTGGACGCCTCCCAGTCTGGATTCTGCAGCAACCTCAGCACCGAGACAGCCCTCCTCGCCGCTACCGACGACATCCTCATGCTACTTGACCAGGGACACACTGCGGCCCTTATCCTGCTAGACCTCGCCGCAGCCTCCGACACGTCTCACATCATACTCTCAGAGCTAGACTGCACGACGCGGGAATACAAGGAACCGCCCTTGACTGGATCCAATACTTCTGCTCCGGCAGAACCCAGAGGATCCGACTCCCTCCCTTCCTCTCCAAACCCACGGAAATCAACTGTGGATTACCCCAGGGATCATCACTCAGCCCCACGCTCTTCAAAATCTACATGGCCCCCTTCACCGCCATCGCCAGACAGCATAGGTTCAGCATCGTATCCTACGCCGACGACACCCAGCTCATCCTCTCGCTCACAAAGAATCCCAAAGATACCAGACACTATTTCCAGCAAGGTATGAAGAACGTGGCAGCATAGATGAAGGACAGCTGCCTGAAGCTCAAATCAGAGAAGACCGAGGTCCTCATCCTCGGCCCCTGCACCTCCGCCTGGGACAACACCTGGTGGCCCTCCACCCTCGGGAGCCCACCCACCCCTACCGACCACGCTCGAAACCTCGGCATCATCCTTGACTCTTTCCTCTCCATGAACCGCCAGATCAACGCCGTCGCCTCCACTAGTTTCAACTGCCTTCGCATCCACCGTAGGACCTGCAAGTGGATCCCGGCCGACTGCAGAAGGACCGTCACCCACACACTCATTACCAGCAGACTGGACTACGGCAACGCCCTCTACGCCGGAATCAACAAAACTCTTATGCACAGACTCTAGACTATTCAGAACGCCGCAGCCAGACTCGTCCTCGGGACACCGCGCCATGAGCACATGACCCATCAACTTTGAGGCCTCCGATTTAAACTTACACACTTTAACTTCTTGCATTGCACCTACCTTACTCCGGTATCCTTAAAACGCATTTCATGTGACAGGGGAGATAGATGCCCGAGATGTAGCATGGAGAAAGCGGGCTTTTCACATTTGGCCTGGGAATGTTCGGTGGTCAGGCAGTTTTTGGAGGAGGTGGTGGGCAGGATTGCTGCGGCCACGGGCCTTCGGGTGAAGCCGGAACCCTTGAGCTGTCTACTTGCATCTGTCTCGAAGCCTAAGAAAAGGAAACTCCCATATAAACTCCTACAATTAATGCTAGTTCTAGCTAGACGCAGTGTAGCTATAACTTGGATGGGGCAGAGGGGTCCGGAAGTGCCAATATGGCTCAAAGATGTCCGAGATTGGTCTCTAGCTAAAGAAGTCCATATGAAACTCACCCGTAGGGACGAGAAGCTACAAGTGGACCTACTGATTTGGCACGAAATGTGTACTTCTGGGTTGACGGAGGGGGAACCCTCCACCCAAGTTGCAACTGACAGCCCCCTGTGTCCATCCCACATTTACTACTAAAACCTATACTTATGCGCGAAGAGACTCCGCAGTCAGTCAGAGTTGAGAATGCAGAGGTAATGCAGAGGAGTAAAACTCAGCACATAGATTGTGAATAGCAATTTGTGGGACATTTTGTGCACTACAAAATGCCCTACAGAGTGCAAAGTTTGAATCATGCCCTCATAGATTATGGCCAGGTGCAGGCCTAAACTATACAGAGTGTAAATTAGGAGTTTTTTTTTTTCTTTATATTTTTATTGAGAACAGGAAAAAAAAATGTACTCATCCAATTAATAACTCCAATAAAACATATGAAATCAGATAATTAGAAGAGAATAACATTCCTTTCAACAAAATAGCAAAGAATTCTAATAAAATCAATGGAAATTAATTATAATTCATGAGAAAAACTTTTACATAATCAATTATAATAAAATACAATCTGTCTGGTATAAAACAACATATTACCAGTTACGAATTATCTGATAATAATCCCTAGATTTTATATTATGACTGATCTGAGCATGATCATAATCAAGAAAAACAAAATAATAACGAGTCCATATGATTCTAGGAGCGAGAAATATCTCTGGTAGTTTGTAAGTAATCCAACATTTTCTAAAGTCGTTATGTAATAAAAAAAAATGTATTATTTAGGAGAACATTTTTCCCAGATCCTCCTAAATTTCACAGTTGCTCCTACACGTTTAGCATAGGCCTCCTCGAATCTGAAGGTCCGAACCATTTTATTAAACCAATGCTCTAAGGACGGTTGTTTAACGGTTCTCCAATTCTGCAGAACCAATGACCTGGCTACAGCAATTGAAATCAATACAAAATACTGCTGGTTTTTTGTTAAACCTTTTACCTCGCCTGAAGAGCCAAATAAAACCAGGGTGGCGGATGGCTCAATTGTTACAGATAAAATCTGAGACATCTCAGAAAAAACCCCTTGCCAAAATTGTTGTAAATCATTACATTCATAGAAAATATGTACCCATCCGCCCTCACCCTGTTTACTACATCTGAAACATCGATTGGGACATGTTGAAAACATGTTTGATAATCTCTGAGGTGTATAATACAATAACCATCTTGAAAAAAAATTCATTCTCTTAAAATTTGCGCCTCTTAGTGATTTATTTGCTAATTCGCTGAGCTGTTGCTATTCTTTAACATTAAACCTGCAACCTGTCTCAGAATAAATTTTTTGTGACTCATTTGTGATAATCTCATCAGAATGTGCCTTTTCATGGAGTAGGCGATACCAATTGCCAACCCCCACCATTCTGTTTGTCATTTGTTTAACAATTTGATATATGGATTCGCCGAGCATTGAATAATTAATTTTAAGAAAATTTACTAATTGTAGAAAACTCAGAGAAAGAGCAGTGGTCATTGTAGTGATTCTCATTTGAACTATATCCCAAGAAATTAATGTTTCATGGTTATAAAAATCCCCGAGCTGTCTAAAACCTGATTCTTGCCAGATCCGATAAAGCCCTTTAGAGAGTTTCAGACCACCTACTTCGGAGTCCTGAATAACGGTATATGCATGGAATGCCGGAATAGCTCGAGATTTAAAAAATAACTGTATTCTTTTAGCTAGAGTCAATATTACCTTATATCTGGACTTCTTGGGAAGTTTTGCGAGGCGTAAAAACACAGGTAGTCTTATAGCACTCTCATTCAGCATTTTGTTTATCAAAAAATTATCAAAAACAGATTTATCTTGACCCATTTGAGAAAGTAAGTTAACTAGCGAAGCCTGGTAATAAGTTGAAAAATGTGGGAGTGCCAATCCGCCTGATGTAACATCTAATTGTAATGTAGCCATTTTAATCCGTGGATGTTTACCATTCCAGACAAATTTTCTAATTATTTGATCTAATTCCTTAAAATAATGAATCGGAATTTTCAAAGGAAGATTAATAAAAAGAAACAAAAACAATGGGAGCACTGACATTTTAATCATCGATATCCTCCCTATTAAAGTTAATTGCAGCAGGAACCAATTAATTTAATAATTTTTTTACTTTCATCAGTGTACTAGTGTAGTTTAATATAAATAATTGCCCAAAGTCACTTGTAACGTATATCCCCAAGTATCTTACTGGACACGATGGTTTTAACTGAATGGATAATGGAATATCCGAGGGAATCACATTGAAAGTTAACATTTCCGTTTTCGCTTGATTGATTTTATATCCACCGACCTGAGTGAACCTCTGAATATCATCTAAAGCATTCTGTATATTAGTCGCCCCGGCTTTTAAATATAAAATAATATCATCAGCATAAAGCTTAATTTTTGACATCCCCTCAATTGGAGGCAAAATCGTCAGATTTGCACGGATTTTTATAGCAAGAGGCTCAATAAACAGTGAGAACAGGAGAGGGGATAATGGACATCCCTGACGTGTACCACGTTTAATCTTAATTCTTCCTGCTTCTAAACCGTTAATAATGAGTTTAGCCTCTGCATGGCTATATATATCTTTTAACATTTGTACAAATTGTAACGGAAAACCAAATTTTTCCAAAATACAAAATAAAGCCATCCAATCAACCAAATCAAAAGCCTTTTCGGCATCCATCATCATTATTACCGTGTTAGATTTATTAATAGAAAAATAATCAATAGCTTCAGCTAAATAATATGTGTTAGATGCCATCACACGTCCTGGAATAAAACCATTTTGGTCAATATGCACCAATTGTTCTGCACAGGGGGCTATCCTTCTCGCCCATGTTTTCATAAGCAGTTTATAATCTGTATTTAACAGGCTAATCGGACGGTAGGAACTAAGATTAGTAGGGTCTTTATCTTTTTTAAGGAAAACAACTAATACCGATTCCTTAAAACTTAGTGGAATATCTATACCTTCTTTAATCTTATTAAAAAGTTCAACCAAAAAGGGTAATAATTCTTCTTGAAATGCCTTATATATTTCCACGGGAAACCCATCCGCTCCACTAGCCTTTGCATTGGGCATACTTTTTAATACAGATTGAATTTCGACAATGTCTATTTTAGCATTTAATCTTTCCTGAAGTTGTTGTGACAATAATGGTAGCTCTAATGCTTCAAAATAATTCAAAAATTCTTCCTGATGTATAGCTTGTACCTCTCCGTAAATTTGATTAAAATATGCTAAAAAAACCTCAGCGATTATTGACTTCTCGTCTACTAATATACCGGTTGTTGTATTTTTGATTTGGCTAATTATTTGTGCAGCTTTCTGAGATTTCGTGGCCCAAGCCAGAAACCTACCAATCTGTTGACTTTCCTCATATATTTTTTGTTGATAAGCCTTACTCCCTGCTATTTCCTCTAATAAAAAAAATCCTTTAAATTTTCCTTAGCTGTAACTGATTCTTGAAGTTGTTCTTTTCTAATAAATTCTGGAGTATCCGTTAAGGTTGCTTTTAATCTAGCATCTTCAACGGCAGTCTGTAATTGCACAATCTTTTGTTTCCTTTGTTTACCTATCCTTACCTTATAAGTTTTAATTCGACCTCTAAGAGTAGATTTAAATGCCTCCCAGACCATAAACAAAGGTGCAGTATCTAAATTAAACTGAAAAAACTCCTTAATAAACCCTTTGGTTTTCGTCATCCAAATAATATCGTGTAATAAAGATTTATCAAATTGCCATCTGGCCTTTTTTTTTTACAGCTATATCTAACCTCAACGTAAATGAAACAAGAGAATGATCTGAAAAGGAGTTGACCACTATTTCTGCCGGACCATTGGCAACAGATTTATCTACTAAAAAATAATTGAGTCGGGAGGCTGATCTATATCTTGCTGAATAACAAGTATATTGTAAAAGACTGTTATTGCTCTGTCTCCAGGGATCTACTAACGAGAAATCTTTTATTAGATTATTTATTATTTTTGCCGTTTGGGGCTTAAGTTGTCGCTTTGTTTTATTAGATGTGTCTAAAGACAACTTCTGAATAAAATTAAAATCCCCTCCTAGAATTAATATCCCTTCCATTTGTGCCACTAATTGATATATTTGACCCAGAGCTTCAGTATCATCCTCGATAGGACCGTAATAATTTAGCAAATCAAGAACTATTTCTTCCTGTAACTTAACTTGAACCCATAGTCATCTGCCTTCCCATCTCGTCGCACCTCCTTGACCTGCCAGTCATAGATAACACAATACCTACTCCACGCACAGCTAAATTAGCTGAAGAAAAATATGCTAACTGATATTTCTTTGGAAGTAACAACCTAGGAGTATTTGTCCTAAAATGTGTCTCCTGTAGAAATATGATTTCAGGCGAGAGAGTACTTATCCAATTTAAGATAGCCCCACTTTTCCGGGGATTAAGTAACCCATTAACATTACAAGTGACAATTTTTATATTCTGCATTTTTGGCCCCATTTTATTTGATTTCCTCCATAGCTCGCAAAATTTCCATAAAAAACAATTCTAATCATAATCAGTTCAAATTTTTCCTGTTCATTTTTTAGTAAGCCTAATTCTACCCCAACCTCAATCCCAACCCTACAACCCAACCCAGGAATGTGGACCTCCCCTAGGACCCCGCTAGCCACATCCCCTCCCTCCTTCGCTAAAATAGGTGCCCTGTTCCTGCACCCCAGATGATCTGGCCCTCCCCCCAATAGTTATAAACGAAAAAAGAATGGAGAACAATGCTCCGCTCCGCTCAACATGCAAAAAAAAAAACATGACGGCACAGACTCACTTTAGAACAGAAATTTCTTTCAGTAAATCCTGTGCCTCATCTATTCGTGAGAACATATGAAACTTTCCCTTAACCAACACCCTTAACTTAGATTGCTGTGCAATCGATGCCTGAGCTCCCTGGGCCTTAAACAAATACAGCATTTTCACGAACTCCTTACGTCTGCGAGCTGAAATAGCAGACATGTCAGGGAAAATTTGACATTTCTCACTAAGTGGCCAGCTCACGGTAGATCAGCTATGGGCAGTCCCGCTGACGCGTAGCCGCAGGTGTTGCCCCTCCCCCCCTTGATGGAGTCCGCAATGGCGATGGGGTGGGGAGCGTCGCGAGCGATGCAGACCGGGAGAAAGAGCTCCGCTCGGAAAATTCCGCAATCTACTTCTCGGCACAGCGGAGGTTTGGTTTGATTTGAAAATGCGGTTTCTGGGCACTGACGTTTGATCGGACCTTGCAGCCTCAGTGTGGTGCTGCGGTGGCTGCTGATGCAATTGCTCAGCCGACTCCGGGCTTGTAGAGGATTGTTGTTTGCTCTCTCTGACGGACGCCTGGGATTGTTGCCTGGTACTGCTCCTCGAGGCAAGGCAGTGGGATGTTCTGTTGGGGGCCTCACGTGGATTGTCTGGAACTGTTTTTTTAGGCTTGTGATTTCCTGAAACCAGCTGGATTACTGATTTATTTGCCGCTGTGGATTTGATGAGGAGGCTCTCAACCAGTAAACTTTAAATATTCCAATATACCTCCACATTTATTTTAGGCACAGTGGGATTTTTTGGGAGTTCTGTTCGTTTTTTTTGTGTGGAGTTTTTGAGTTTCTTGGGGAAAAAAAGGGTTAAGGAGCATTGTTTAATTATCGCCACTGCTGGGAGCTGGGAGCTGGGAGCTGGAAAAGAACGGAAAAGAACGGCGCCTATCCAGTTACAGAGCCATAAACTTATAGAGCACAAAGCACTCTGGCAGTAAGGAGTTGGGGGACGTCCAGGGGCTTGGGTTCAGCACGCAGTAAGGGCAAATGAGTAACGCACTGGTATAAATATTGTGGATACCGGGACAGAGGAAGAAGCAGGAGGAAGAAGAAGAGAAAGGGAGAGGGGAAAAAAACGGGGCGCTGAAAAATAATTGAATAAGATGGGGAGACATTTGAGACAGGCTAATGCAATAGCTAAAGTGGATTTAACAACGGCGTTGAAAGCAAAAAAATGTATGATGCAAGTAAAAGGCGCAGTTTCTCCAGCTAAGGCCCCTACTGCAGTAAATACGTCAAGCTCTGAAAGTTCTATAGAGGACACCCATGAGATCCAGTCAGAGATACAGTTTGCGAGGGAGGATTCAAATCATGCAAGTCATGCGACTGAAGTAACCAAAGCAACTAAAGTAATTAAAGTAACTGAGGGGCCAGCGGATGGAATGAGTCAGACCTGTGAGTTATCGTCAGGGAGTGCGTCAAGGGCCGAGTTAAAAAACAGTAAAGATTATCCATTGTTTATAAAATAAAATGCTCAGCCCATATCAGGTCAGGACGTATTACATTTAAACACAGCACTACCAGTGTCACCAGGGGAGGATATTCCAACTAGCTCCCTGGAACCAGTATACGTCTCTCCATCTACTCAGGTTTTAGCTCCGGTTCTGGCTAGCCCAGTTCTTCCTCAGTCAGTCTCAGAAGGTCAGCAGCAAGGGCACAGAAATGTATTGGTTCCATCTGATCAGCCTCTGTTACTCGAACTGTCTCCTGTTAAAACATTAAATTGTCAACTGCTGTATTGCTCTCAGCCCCAGGAAACCTCTCGAATAGTAGGAGAGAGGCTAGATCAAGTGGTCGATATCAAGAGTCCGGGCTGGCAGCATGTGGAAGGTATGACTACTGAAGTGACACAGCAGCTCGAGATAAAGATCTTGCTTAATCTCATATTGGATGAGATTAGAGCAATGAAGAAATCGCAGGAGAGTGAGATAGCTGCTCTTCATCTTCGTCTGGAGAAGATTGAGGAATCAGTGGCAGGAGTTCCTGCAAGATTTCAGGAAGCGGAACTCAGGATAGTTCATTTAGAGGATCAGATGAGTTCCATGATTCAGAAAATCAATTCTGCAGCATCAGATGAGGCAATACTCGAGAACAAGCTTGATGAACTTGAAAATCATTCTCGTCGATCTAATCTGCGGATTGTAGGAGTGCCTGAAGGGATTGAGGGTATTAATACTCTCTCATGGGCTGAGACTTTTATTAAACAGAAAGTACTTCCAGATTTTTCCGGAGATCTAACATTAATAAGGGCGCATCGGGTTCCTGCACATCCCATTCCTAATGCTAAATTCCCGCGCACAATTCTTATTAACTTTTCTGATTACAGAGTTAAGGAAAAAGTTTTGTCAAAAGCAATTCAGCAGAGACAGTTTTCTATCAATGATGGGACTAAATGTAAATTACGAGTTTTGTCGTGAATTGGCCCCGGCGTTTTCAAACCTGTGAGACTGTTAGCACCAACCACTGAACTTCAGTTCTACCGATTGTACAAAAATCACAATGTGAGAGTTGTTTTGTGCATTTATTAAGTTGCATTATTAAGATTGTGCAAAATGTGTTTTTACACTCAAAGTCAGATGTGTACACTTATTTGATTGTGTTTCCTTTGGAATAAATTTGCTATGACTTGTTAAAGTTCCTTTTCCTGGCTTTATGCTAACTATGCCTCAGTTAGGCCTCAATTCCATTTTGTTAAAAATGATTGGCTCCCCTTGCATGTTCACTGTTTATTATTTTTGCAGCACACAGTCAAGCGAATACATGTTTGTTTATTTACATTGATGTTGCTCTTCCTGTTTTTGAAGAAAATCTTTTCAACATTGGCCCACTAATGTTGCGATCACTCAAGAACCCTTCCGCCAGCTCATTGTCCTGTATTCATTCACAGTTGGTAACTGTTGTTTTGTAACTAGTTTGTCCTGCCATCTCTGGATGATATCAGCATCGAGGGTTGGATCCAATATTCATGAAGTAGAATTGTGCTTAGATGTCAAGACAATATGATATTTAATAGAACTGGGATCTGATTTGCTGAAGTGATAGCATTTTTGGTGACACTATGATGATTTTGTAGTTGTAGTTATCTTCTATGGGAAGATTTCTGTGAGACCGGCCTCACGGCGTTGCCCTCTCCATCATCCAGCCAACCTGCAACCACTCTCAAGACACGACATCTCCGACTCCGGCCGCCCCAGCCACCCCCGATCCGCGGGCCGGCCAGAGGCCTGACAGACTCAACACCCTACCACGCATGTCCAACCGAGGGAGCGGGAACCCTCGAGCCAGACCCAGAGGCGCCAGCCCAGTCACACCTCGGGTCACCTTCCCCGGGAGGACTTGATCGGCCACCAGGCCCCTGGGGAGCAGGCGCCTCCCCTGCCGAGCGTCTGGGGTCCCTCCCAGACCCACCTGAAAAGACCAAAGAAGTGAGCGGCAGGAAATCCCGCCGAACCCCCTCCGTCACCCCAGTCCCCCCTCTGGGAGCACTCCGGACTTCAAAGAACCAGCGGAGTATAACAAGGGGTGCCGGAGAAACGAGTGCAGAGAAGACCTGGAACCATCCGAGCCTGCAGACGCTGTCGCGGCTCCTGAATGCTGAAGTCACCTGGGCCTGCTGAGTGACTCGCGGCCTCTTGCTACTGAACCATCTGAGCCCTGCAGACGAGGTCGCGGCTCCCGAACCCTGAACCACCTAGGCCTGCTGAGTGATTCGCGGCCCCCAGCTATTGAACCATCTGAGCCCTGCGGACGGAATCGCGGCTCCCGAACTTCGACCACTTGTGCCTGCTGAGAGACTCGCGGCGCTCCCCTTGAGGACGACTCGGTAAGAGATCGCCCAGAGATACGACACCCTCCAGCTCGAGGATTATGAGCTTTCCGCAGGGTATTTCGCAGAGACACTATCTTGAAAGACTGTCCCGCTACCCCCATTCCCCACGACCGATTTGTGGTACGTTGTGCCACTGCTGTACTGCTTGCATCTTGGATCATAAAGATCCCTTGAAATCATCGATAAAAGAACCTATCGTCCTACAAAGAATACGTGTGGTGTTACTCTGTTCGTAGGGTATCTCAGGGTGTGCGCGCCTGGGTCGGCCTACTTGGGAGAGGTGGGTCAAGGTGGTGGGCAAGACGTGTATCGAACCCCCCTCCGGCGAACGCCTTTCCAACATTTGGTGGCAGACGACGGGATCCGAGCCGACACCGAAAGAGAGCGTGCAGTGAACGACTGACGCACTACCAAACAGAGATGGAAGGAGAAACCTCCCTGGGTGCCGCAGGTACCGAAATAAGTTCACCGTTCCGAGAGGATCAATTGGACCATTACACACATAGAGAATTAAAACAGTTTTGCAAAGACCTTGGCATCGCTACCACCGGATTAAGCACAAAGGAAGACTTCCAGAAAGTACTGAAAACCTGGGTCGAGACGTGGGCGCCCCCGACCCAAACGGAAGGAGACTCTACCCATGAACCACCAAGCATCCCGGCGAGAAACAACGGGCCAGAGGGGAACCTGTCCCCCGAGGAACTAGCGGACCGAGAGAGAAGCCGCCACCACGAACTTGAACTGGCAAAACTAAAAATCGAGGGAGAAATAAAACTGGCAGAGAAGAAGTTGGCCGTCGAGCAGTTACGGCTACAAGGGGAACTCGAAGAGAAGAGACTCCAAAGGGAGCACGACGAAAAGAAACTCCAGCTAGAACATGAACGCGGCCTGAAGGAGATTGAGTGGCGGGCTAGAAACGAAAAGTCACCGCCACCCGGGAATCCACCGCCCGCTCCCACCGGGGAAACCAAAGTTCACATCCCCAAGGATGTGGTAAAGGAGTATTACAAGAACGATGATATCCAGCAGTGGTTTAAGGCCTACGAAGTCGCCATGACCTCTCACCGAGTCCCGCAGAAGGATTGGGGGGCTGGCCTATGGGGCCGGTTCTTAAGCGAAGGAAGAGACACTCTGCTAGATCTGCCCTCCACGGTCATGAACTCCTACAGCCACATGAAGGAAGCCCTCGTGGGCCGGTACGGACTCACCCCCGAAATGTACCGACAACGATTCCGAGATTGCAAGAAAATACCGGGCACCACGTGGGTAGAATATGTGAACTTTTACAGCCGAGCCTTGGACGGGTGGATCAAGGGCAGCAAGGTCTCCACCTTCGAAGAACTGTTTGATCTGATTGCCTGGGAACATTTAGCGGCCAATTGCTTTATAGAACTGCGCCAGCATCTCCTGGACAGTAAACTCACCGACCCTCGGAAGCTGGCCGCTGAGGCTGATCGTTGGGTGAACACCCGGGCCACCCGGGGCCCCGTGGGGGACTACGGCCGCCACAGTCAAGGCCCCCCCGCCAGAGGAGCGGAGGGAACCACGGCCGACCAAGAGACTTCCCCGGGGGGTCCTCCACCAGCCCCCCCAGCAGCCCACCAGCGGCGGGTTCGGCACCGTCCCCAGCAAGCACCGGAGCCCCAGGACGACCAGGTCCACGAGCTAGGATCACCTGCTTCCGCTGCCAACAGCCCGGGCACTACGCCAATGACCCACAGTGTCCCCAGTATCAGCGAACCACAACGACCCACCCCACGGCCCGGCAGATGGCCTCCGTGGCTCTGGGGGAAGAGATGGAAGACTCCGAGGAATGGGAACCGGCGGCCATGGCCCTGGTCTCCCTTGGTGATCGAGAAATGGTCCCCGGGACACCCTTGCCCG
The DNA here is from genome assembly GCF_964204655.1 of Triturus cristatus. NCBI lineage: Eukaryota > Metazoa > Chordata > Amphibia > Caudata > Salamandridae > Triturus > Triturus cristatus. The sequence goes on along the minus strand of NC_140582.1, from coordinate 1,087,590,990 downwards.
CCAACACAGAAAAATACCGACAGCAGGTGACCATCAACGGCCACCGAGTCGAGGGCCTTCGCGACACCGGGGCGAGTGTCACCGCGGTCCACCGCAGCCTAATTTCAGAAGACCAGATCCTACCCGGGGCCCTCTGTCCGGTCGTATCCTCCGACAATTCTGAGAGCCTCTGCCAGATGGCGCTGGTGCCCTTCGAGTGGGGAGGGGTCTCCGGAGAACTGAAGGTAGCGGTCCGGACATCGCAGCCCGTAGACTGCCTCCTGGGCAACGACCTGGAGAGTTCCCCGTGGGGGCAAGTAGAACGAAGAGCCCACCTAGAGATGATGGGCCTACCAGAGTGGGTCTGCGCCACCACGCGCTCCATGACCGCACGATTGCCTCTCTCCGAGGGCGGGGAAGCCCTCTTACCGAACACCATCCCCGAGAGCCGGGACACCCTACCGGAAGCAGACCACCCTCCTTCAGAGGGAGAAGGAGACACTAACCCGGGAAAAGGACCGGAACCTTCCGCCCCAGAGGCCCTGACGGAGCTCGAAGAACTGCCCGAGATGGCCCAGTGGCGCTGTGAGGGGGGGCCCTCCCGTGAAGAGTTCTGCCAGGAACAGGCCACCTGCCCCTCCCTCGGGGGACTTAGACAACAAGCCGAAGCCCAGGCCGCCGGTGACCGAACCGGAACCCATTGGATCTATTGGGACAATGGCCTCTTATACAGCGAGCAAAAGTCCGCCGAGCTAGGCGCAGCACGGGTACTGGTGGTACCCCTGCGGTTCCGGAGCCTCCTCCTGGGCCTGGCCCTCGATGTACCCTTGGCAGGACACTTAGGCCAAGACAAGACATATCAGCGATTGGTTACCCACTTCTATTGGCCCAAGATGCGGGCGAATGTAGAAGTACACTGCAAATCCTGCCTCACGTGCCAGGGCAGTGGGAAGAGTGGCGGAAAACGCAAAGCTCCCTTACAACCGTTCCCCGTTGTGAGTACCCCGTTCGAGCGGGTCGGCATCGACATCGTGGGACCCCTGGATCCGAAGACCGACCAGGGCCACAGATTCATCCTTGTCCTGGTGGACCATGCCACCCGCTACCCCGAGGCCATCCCCCTCCGCACCGTGACGGCTCCCGTGGTGGGCCGGGCTCTCATGGGGATCTTCTCCCGGGTCGGATTTCCCCACGAGGTTGTGAGTGATCGCGGCACTAACTTTATATCCCGCTACATGAAGTCCCTGTGGCAGCAGTGCGGAGTCACGTATAAGTTCACGACCCCCTACCACACCCAGGGCAACGGCCTAGTGGAACGCTTCAACCGAACCCTGAAGGGAATGATCCTGGGCCTCGAAGAGCCCCTGCGCCGGAAATGGGACGTCCTCCTCCCGTGCCTCCTGTTCGCATACCGAGAAGTCCCCCAAAAGTCTCTGGGGTTCAGCCCCTTCGAACTGCTGTACGGACATCCCGTCCGAGGGCCCCTGAGCCTGGTCAAAGAGGGCTGGGAGACAAGCCCCCGGGGGACACCCCCTGATGTGTTCCGCTACATCCTGGCGCTCCGCAACCAGACGAGGAAGTTCAGAGAACTCGCAGAGGCTAACCTCGAGGCCAGCCAAGAAGAAATGAAGCGCTGGTATGACCAGAACGCAACTCTGGTCGAGTTCCAGCCGGGCCAGCAGGTTTGGGTCATGGCCCCGGTGAAGCCCTGCGCCCTACAAGACAAATGGACTGGTCCCTTCAAGGTGGTCGAGCGGAAGAGCCAGGTCACGTATCTGGTCGACGTACAGTCCCCACGGAACCCCCTCCGGGTCCTCCACGTGAACCGTCTCAAGCCCCACTTTGTGAGGACGGAATTAAGTTTGCTACTGGCCACCGATGATGGGGCGGAAGAAGACACCGAGCCCCTGCCCGACCCCCTGAACGCTAAAGACCTGGATGGTTCCGTGGAGGGAGTGAGACTTTCGACCACCCTCACTCCCCAGCAGTCCGACGACTGCCGCCAGCTGCTCAGACAATTCGCAGACCTCTTCTCCCTCATTCCAAGGGTCACCGACTGGTGTGTCCACGACGTGGACACCGGCGACAGCCCGCCTGTGAGACACCGAGCCTACCGGGTGCCTGACCGGGTCCGCACCTGCATCAAGACCGAGGTACAGAAAATGCTCACCCTGGGAGTAATCGAACCCTCCGACAGCCCCTGGGCCAGCCCGGTGGTTCTGGTCCCGAAGGCGGCTTCCCCCGGGGTCGCCCCCGAACTAAGATTCTGTGTGGACTATCGGGGGCTCAATGCGGTCACCCGCGCAGACGCTCACCCTATTCCCCGCGCCGACGAGCTCATCGACCGCCTGGGGACCGCCCGGTTCCTCAGCACTTTCGACCTGACCTGCGGATACTGGCAGATTGCTCTCACGGAGGGAGCGAAAGAACGCTCTGCCTTCTCCACGCCAGATGGCCACTACCGCTTCAGGGTCATGCCGTTCGGGATGAAAAACGCCCCAGCCACCCCTTTTGGTCCTCTGATCCCGGCTCCATTCTTCACGATTATCTAAAGCCCTGGGACCTGGCAATTTGTTGGTGAGGCTACTGTTGTCAACAAGGTGCGTACCTCTAGCGTCAACCTGTAACGCGTCGAGAGCTTAAAACTTTTAGCCCACTCAGTGATTTGCTCACCCCTAAAAATATTGTTGGAAGTCACCGGCGCCTCAAGAAATAGGAAGTAAAATCAAGGAGGATAGAACTTTTTTCTGCTGGACCAGATATCTCGTGCTCCACCAAAATGAGGGACAGGCACCTTGGAGGTATTATTTATATACTCTGACCTTGGGACACCCTTGCCTCCTTCTATCTGACATTATCCCGATTTGTCCTCATAACATAGTACTTTCCATCGTAAATTTTTAATGCATGACTAAACTAGCTCTAATTTTATCAATTGTGTAATTGTATCAGATTTCTACCTTGCACTTTGTACTTCCACTTTTTATAGTACTTTTATAGAATTTTGTACCACAGAATCTATAGAATCTACTAGGCTAGCCCCCTTTTTAAAGGTTCTATAAGGTTGGGCATCATATACTTGCTATGGTATAGAAATGGTTAAGAGCAAGGCACTTGCCCAAAATTCTCTAACCGACATCCCACTCACAACTATTGACTCTTTTTTGGTACGATCAGTTAGTGCGATTACAGATAAAATAGATAAGACAGAACGCCGCCTATTGTTGGGACCAGGTATGGCGGCAGGAGGGCAGGTGGGCAAGGGCAGTGAACTAGTACCAGAAGGGAGTGTGCAATTGGAGGAAATAACCTATACTGAGAACCTAGGGGCTCCTGGGGTCTCCCAAAGCACAACGGAACCAGAGCCTCATACACAATTTGACCCCCTATGCATTCATACACTTGATGGATCATCAACCCCGAAGAGAAAGAGAGGGTGCAAGAAGAAAACAGTAATGGTGGGTGGTAACAAAGGCAAGAAAGGACCCACCCAGAGACCCACAGGCCCAGCCTGCAGGAGCACAGTTGACCAAGATACCTTTTTTAATATACAAACTACGCAAATTGTATCCACTATAGTAACAAAAATTGAGGAGTTGTTAATTACGAAACATTGAAGCAGGAAGTTTCAAAAGGAAGGAAATAGTAAAGTGAAAAAATAAGTATAACACGAAAACCATCAAAAGGAAGTGCAACAGTGTAACCACCACAAGTACACCAACTGGCCAGGCTGGAGAGAAGTAAGGAACCACTGAACACAACAACAGAAAGAGGGAAATTGCACAAACAGGATAAAGCAAATGAAGAATAAAGAAAGTAACACAGGTGGCGTACACCTAAAACATCAACCTAAAGGAAGGCATGTAGAGAAGAGAAAATGGTGAAAACCCAGTAAAGAGAATCACCAAAATTAAATGCAAGAAAAATGCGATCTGGGTAAATTGTAACACACAGAAATTACAGTACAGTCACACCTCAAGTTAGACCACAAGTGAAAATGCAGGAAAAGTACGATCTGGAGGAACTGAACTACACAGAAAAGAAAATTCAGTAACTCCTCAAGTTAGACCATGTATGTAATCCTGCGCACAATATCACAATTAAACTGTAAATATCAAGTACACAAGTAAAGAATCAGAGGAACAAAGAAAATGCTCCAGGAAAGTGCGATCTGGGTGAACAGAACTACACCACAAAGAAATTCAGTCACACCTCAAATTAGACCACAAATGAAAGTGCAGGGAAAGTACGAACTAGGTGAACTGAACTACACATCAAATAAATTCAGTCACACCTGAAGTTAGACCAAACATGAAAACCTGCTCACAATAAAAACAAATGCAATGTAAGTAAAATCAGGTGAAGAACACAGAGGAAAATAAGGAGAAATACTCCACATCAAAGTACAAACAGAAGGAACAAAAAATGCTCCAGGAAAGTGCGATCTGGGTGAACAGAACTACACCACAAAGAAATTCAGTCACACCTCAAATTAGACTGCTTATGAAAGCGCAGGGAAAGTACGATCTAGGTAAACTGAACTATACAGCAAAGAAAATTCAGTCACACCTCAAGTTAGACCACATAAGAAAACCTGAGCACAATAAAATAAATGCACTGTAAGTAAAAATCATGTAAAGAACAGAGGAAAATAAGGAGAAATGCTCCACATCAAAGAAGAGATAGAAAATGTAAGAAAACCTGCATGCCAAGAAGGAGAAACATTACTAATACAGTATCATGTATAAAATAATATGGTCAAAATTACATCCAAGAATAAATCAATACAGGTAAAATAAGTAAACACATAGCATGGTAACAGCAAAAATAAAAATCAATGCAGGTATAAGTAGAAACATGAAATTGCATAATAGTAAAACGCCGTAATAATGGGAGCCAAGAATAAGGCAAAAACAGGTTGCATGTGTAACCCATGTAACCTGAAGTTCAGGATTTAAGGAGAACTGCAAAGCGTCTCTAAAGTAAAGCAGTAAAACTGGAAACGGTAAAATAATGTCTCCAAAAGTACCTTAGAAACATATGGCTCCACGGACCTCAAAAAATAAGTCAATGCAGGTGAGAAACAGGTAGAAACAAGCATTGGCATAGCCAATAGGTCTCGCTTTTGGGACCTTATAAGTATTTAGTTTTGCAGCACAATATCCTTGGTGCAACAACATCAGCTGTTGCATGGCTAAACCTTGTACCTTATAAGTGTTTAGCCATGCAACAGTTGATGTTGTTGCACCAAGGATAGTGTGCTGGATAACTAAACACTTAATGTCCCAAAGGCGAGACCTATTGGCTATGCCAATGCTTGTTTAGCGATGTTGTGCAGCATGGATAAAGAGGAACCCTCCATTAAAAAAAAAGATGCTATTATGCAGTCGCAGCAGCTGTGCCATTTTGTAGGTAATAGCACAACACATGAACGCACCTACAGCGTGCGTATGAAGTTTTTTTTAAAAATGTTATTTACTGATCCAAGTTGTACTGGTAAATAAAGAAAAATAAAGCAGTGGCAAAGCTTTTTTTTTTTTTTTAAGGCAGGTGGAGGGAAATAACGAAAGCAGTGCTCAGAAGCAACATGGAGAGTACTGGTGCGGGAAAGATTACAGAGAATGGGGTCAGAAGCAACATGGATGGTGGCTGGACAAGCAGGGCGAGAGAGAGCAACGTGGAGCACGTGAGAACAGAAGCACACAGGATAAAGAGAGCAACGTGGAACGGGTAGAAGCACACAGGGAAAAAACTGCTGTACAGTACTACTACAGTAGTGCTAGGCCCTAAACTGGCATGCCAAGCAGAGCGAACATGCAGGACTTACTCACGAACATATTGTGACTATTCACAGCAGTGTTTCGGTACTCAAAGAGACAGCAGTGAAGGTGTTCAGATTAGGCACTGCCACGCTCGCGAATGCCTTACCGTGCATAGCAGAAGTCAAAAGTGCTTCGGCACTGCACACTGCCACCACCATGCCACCAGTGCTGGAGGCCTGAAAGGGGACAAAGGGGTCCTTGTATCATACCACAGTCAAGCTAAAAGCATCAGTGAAGGTCTTACTGTAAACAGCAGGAGTCAATGGTGCTGTGGCACTGCACACTGTGCACTACCCCGCCCACGCCACCAGTGCTGGAGGCCTGGCAGGGAGCAAGGGGTCCTTGTATCATAATAAAAGCACCAATGAATGACTTACCGTGCGTAGCAGGAATCAATGGTGCTTCGGCACTACACACCAAAGAAAGAGAGAGAATGCATGTGTGCGTGAGTGCCTGTGTGTATGCGCGAGAGAGAGGGAGAGAGAGAAAAAGCGTGTGCATGGGTGTGTGTATGTGTGTGTGTGTGAGAGAGGGAGAGAGAGCGTGCATGCGTATGAGAGAGCGAGAGCACGCATGTGTCCATGTGTGGGTGTGTGTGAGAGAAAGAGAGAGAGAGAGTGCATGTGTTTGTGCGTGTGTGTGTGTGTGTGAGAGAATGTGCATGTGTGCGTGCCTGTGTGTGTGTGAGAGAGAGCGTGCATGTGTGCATGTATGTGTGTGAGAAAGGGGGAGAGAGAAAGAGAGCAGCGAGCCTGCATGTGTGAGTATGCATGTGTGTGTGAGTGCGAGAGAGCGTGCATGTGTGCCTGTGTGTGTGTGAGAAAGAGAGAGAGAGCATGCATGTGTGTGTGCCTGTGTGTGTGTGAGGGGGAGAGGGAGAGAGAGAGCGTGCATGTGTGCGTGCATGCATGAGGGAGAGAGAGAGCTTGTGTGCGTGAAAGAGAGAGAGAGTTGATGCTGCATGGCAGAGCATGTTAGGGATCCCACAGCAACCCTCGAACCCCTGTTGGCATGTGTTTCGTGGAAAACATGAATATGACTCCAACTCAAGGTTTGTAGGCGTGTGTAGGGCACCCTGCCATCCCAGAACAGTAGACTGGGTGTTAACTCTGCTAATTACAAACACAATTAATACAATGCACACATTGAAGGACGGAGGTATCGAATCGGATGAAGGTCTACGTTGGTTTTGATTAGATGAATCGGGTGGCTCTGTATCATAGGTTATTAGATTAGGATTCCTGTACTGGCTTGATGTATTGAACTTTTATGAAGCTGTCTTGTTACGCATGATTTAATTACGAGATGTAAACATGCACACTAGTTAATTACAATCTTAACTTTAGTAAACTGTTTAGCACATTGGGGGTTGTCATGGCTTGACAAAGGGATTGGTTTCCGAGAAGAATCCGATCTCCACATAGTTATTGTAAAATGTTTATTATTGTATAATATCAATGTTTATTATTGCATAATATCACTGAATTACACAACCGGTACCTGCAAGCATTTAAATACAGGAGATGCTGTTGCTATTTAAGGCCACGGGGTGGCAGTGGTAGTCTCTCGAGTGGTGCACGCGTGGCCGTCGCGCGAGGCGAAAGTGAAAGTGAGCGCGATTGCGATCAAGCGCGCGGCGAGCGATGTGCTTAATGAGCATGATGAATGCCATATGGCGCCTCTGCTCAAGCGCGCCTTCGCACACATGCACTGCAAGCTGTAGCCGGCGGTAGCATTTTGTGAAGCCCTTACTTAAAATCTCGCCAGACCAGCGCAAGCGCTGGGTCAGGCGAGACCTAAAAATTATGACGCCGTAGAAGGGGAGCATGTATATCAGCAAAACAGCATTGCTTAAGTTCTGTAACATAACTTAAGAATTACATGAAGAGATGAAGAAATAAATGCAGCGACAAAACCTGGAAAGTGTCTCTGTAAAGATGAGGAATGGGGCTGGCTGCAGGAAGACAATGTTCCCCAAAGTACATCAGGCTCCACGGACATCGAAAAAAATAGCAAGGAAGATCCGGGTTGAAGTATGAAGAATAGTACCAACTAAAATGGTGGCACGTAGGAAAAGGCACGCCGGATGGCTCAAGGCACACAAGGGTGGTAAAGCGTGCCCGAGCTGCAAAGGTCCCAGGATTCCAAAAAGACTGGAGAAAGGAGTGTTCAGGCTCACGTGGTAGGAAGCGCGCGGAGCGCGCGCAGTGACCGTGGCCTCCTCGTGGATGGTTTGAAAATCGCGCAATATAACGGTAAGAATGCGCGCTGAGGAAGCTGAAATAACTGTCACAAAATGACATGCCGTGGCACTCTGGTAACTTCCAAAAGGGAAAATAAGGCATAACCACATATGACTCTCCGTGAAAATTGGAAGTAAAGTATACGATCTCATGCCCTAAATCACGAACATCCACAGTACAATCACAGGATATCAGAATACCAAATGAAGAGAGTTGAAATAGCACCAGGCTAAGTTGAAATCCATACAAGGTGCAAAGCGCAGAGTACATTAATTAAGTCTGCTAGCTGATAAGTATAGGTGCTGCAATAGCTGAAAACATAGTTGCACTGACTGAAAAGGCATGCCTCTTAACTGGCAGAAAATCTGGAAGTAGCAGGAAGCATACACCGAGTCAATGACTGCAAGGTGTCTAGGGCAGTAGGAAACATACATCCAGTAGGTAGTAGCAGGAGACGTACGTCCTGACAATGGCAGCAGGAATCAGGCAGGAAACATGAGCCCAGTCAGAAGCAGGTAGTAGAAATAAGGCAAGAAGAAGCAGGTTGCAGGAAATTTATGCCGTGTCAATGGGCTGTCCGGTGAATTTGGACACTGGTGAGGCGGGTGAGCGTAAAATCCTTTGGGAGGTTCTTTTCTTAAGTAAAATCTTGTATAAAAGTACCTTTTTGAAGCTTGAAAAAGATCCTCACGTGTAGTTTTGAGCCCATCCTCGTCGCCAATTTATGTTGTATCTTATGAAGGAGTTCCAGAAGACTTGGTTAGGTTACAGATGATAAGTTTCTTCTTCTTAGATGGTAGATAGCTTTTCCAGTAGATATGTATTATATAAGGCAGTAGATATGTAATATAAACCCCACCAGGAGCATCCTCTCTGCTGCTCAGCCCAGGATCCAACTGACAGTCCCACTCACAGCATACCAAACATTCCAATGACATCACATTCACACTAGCATTCTACACTCACTGGCTGAACAGCAGAGGAAGACAAACAGGGAAGGTGTAAGGTAGAAACCTTAGATATGACAGTCATATATTTTAAAAGAAATTAATGTAAGAAAAGGCATTGTCCTCTGAAATTTGGCCAACCAATATTTTGAAATGGAATATTTTATGTATGACTCTATTTTAAATTTGTAACGGCTTTCACTGTTGTTTGAACATGCCGAATAAAGCTTGTATTGAATTGAATTGAACATCATCAACTTTACATCTATAATGTGTCCTAGTTTATTAGGCTTCCAATCTTGGTGCTTGCCATATTAGACACCTCTAGTAGCACGATGTCGTCTTGCTTTGTTTTCAGCACAACTCTGCATTTACTGTCCAACTCATTTCCTCATATATCTCTCTGCTATTGTTGTAATAGGAAGTATATCCTCTCATAGAATCTTCTACTCACGTTTTATGATCTCTCAACACAATCCTTATTGGCCGTCCCAAATATACCAATACAGAGCCCGATACACAAACACTTTGCTGTGAGTAGGTGTTGGTTGCTTTTGTTGTACTCCAGCCTGAGTCCCCTGTTACAGAAGGAAGCAAGGTATACTCTAGGAATACTTCTAACTTACTTCTGGAATTCAGCAGTAAGCCTCAAATGCTACATAGGAAAGTCACAGCACAATCTTTTGAACCGGGTTCAGAGTTTCGATGAGATAGGGAAGCCTGACACAAGAGTGTGTGTTTGTTTTGAACCTAGACCTGCTGTTGTATGTAAGCACAACAGCAGTAATAAGCAGATGAGTAATTTGCAGGCCAAAGATTTGTCCTTCATAAGTAGACTCTGAAACAGAGAAAACCATTGTTGAAAAATGTCAGGTCCTTTACAATAATTCTTTGTGCTCAGTTAACTTTCTTGGCACCAAATGTTTCCATGGTCTGTTTTTATTAAAGGACATTGTTGTATAAAGTTTCATCTGGCAAACTAAAAGATACTCAAAAGGTACTCTTTGTGACAAAACAACATGTCTTTTGTAGGAATCAGGCATGAGTGTATGCGTACCCACAGTATGAGGATTCCGCGAGCATCAGGGGAGATTCTTTACATGCACCTTCGGGGGAAGCAACAGGGACATTGACTTGCCTCCTTTTAATTAGAAGATATTGACAACGAATGCCCATAATATTTTAATTCTTAAATAAGAAATTCCTTTATGAAAATGCCAAATCAGTATGTGAGCTACACTCACCCCTAAAAGTATACAATAGTGCCTTGCAGACCTCGGTCAAGGGTAATAGCAATTGTTAAAGGCCCTGAACCTGAGTTAAAGGACCAAGCTCAGGCATAGGCCTTAACAACCGGGATAGCAAAACTGAAGGGCTATGAGCTCATTAGAGCATTCCATGTACTGAGGGCAAAATGTTCTCAATTTAAAAGGGAGAAACACAGACATTGAATGTTGCAGCAGAAGGTCTATGCCAGTCACCACGAGCCCTGAGCCACTCCATTGTTTGTAATGGAGCTCTCAACATTCTAATGTGCTAATATAGCCTTATGGCCGGCTTCCGAGGGCTATACCAGTTGTTAAAGGTCTGAGCCCGATAATGAGGGATAGGGTCTTTAATAAACGATATAGCCTGAGGCAGAAGGGCTATAAGGCTATTAGAACTCTTCATCCACTGAGGTTAGAACGTTCTAAATTAAAATAGGAGAAACAGAAAGACAAACATTAGCATGTTGGCGTATAAGGCTTATACCAGCCATTATTAGCCCTGACTCACTTCATTCTCTGCAATGGAGCGCTCAACGTTCTAATGTTCTAATATAGCCTTAGAGCCTGCCGTCGCGGGCTTTACAGGTCATTAACCCCTTCCATGCTGCGCAGATTCCGCCGCTGTGCTGACGGAATTTTGCGCGGGCGTGGTCATGACGGAACGGTTCCGTCATGAGCACAGCTCAACCGTGGCTCATGACGGAACCGTTCCGTCATGAGCACCGAAGGGGTTAAAGGCCTGCTCCAGCGTTAAAGGCCCGAGTCGAAGGCCCGAAGGCGAGCGGGTCCATTAGAGTGGGGCTATTAGAACATTCCACCCCTAGAGGGGGTTGAAATCCCCTCGAGCACCGTGAGGCCTTTGTTCAACATTGGAATGTTGATGCTCCGTGCTTCTATTGGCCATTAGAAGCCTGGAGCACTCCATTGTCTTCAATGGAACTCCCAACATTTCAATGTTCTAAGAAATTGTTTTCCCTTATACACACTAGCCATCTGCCTCTTACAACAACTGGGCAAACCCAGCAGGCAGTGTGATATAATCCAACAGGTTTTAGGGAATTTTCCCCCAAGGAAGAAACCCTGGCTAACAGGAGCTGCGGAGAAAGAGAGAGCTGCACCTGTCATACTGGAACACTCAGAACCTGGCACTAATGGGCGAAATCCAAGACTATTGAGCTGTACTACTGGCTTACTTGGAAGCACCATGGGTATATTGATCGGCATCGCACATATTAAACAGCATCCACCTACCTTGAATAGCTTCCTACTGAGCAAAGCTAGGACAGTAAGCAGCACACGGGCATACTGAAGCAGGCCTCACTTGTTTAGTAACACTATTTACTATTTACAAACCGCACTAGGGCACATTATTATAGCAACTCAGCATATTGTACCACATTCAGGCAGATTGAGCAGTCCGCAGGGGTTAGTGGCTTCCCCATGGCACATAGACCAATAGTTTGATATTACCGGCAGCCCTCCAGTATATAGAGCATCGTTTTGATTATTAGCCATATATTTGATTATATAAGCAGAACACAGATAATGCCAGCAGCACCATAGCTTAATGGCAGCATCCTGGTATACTGATCAACACAGGGGCAATTGAGCAGCACCCCTCCTTTCTAAGTAGGGTAAACAGTAAACACACATTTATCAGCGCCCACAAAACTTTGTTGAGTAGAGTGGTATACTGTTGCAATATTTTACATTGGCCTGGCACATTGAGCCGCACCCTGGCAAATGTATGTATGTATGTATGCATGTAGTTGGTATTTTATTGGCAAAACCTACCAAAATGCTGTATAGCTAAAGTCATCAGTGGGCAATGATAGGCAAAATCCTGGCCAAAATATGGCAGCCTGGGGTGGCTGATAAAAATCCATTCAGATAAAAATCTATTTCTTTCTGGAGACTCCACTTCCCTAAATTAAAGAAGATTAATTAGGGCAATGGAACCGCTCCCAAATACAGGTCAAAAGCTGTGCTCATTTTCAAGGACCTTGAGAAAGCACTTGACAAGCACAGTTGGCAATGCATGTTTAAGGTCTTGGAGAAATTTGTCGGAGGCCTTACAATGTTATGCTGGATTAAGATCCTATGCACCAGACCCACTGCTAAGGTAAAACAGGTGGTTGCATCTCACATTCGTACCGGGTGGAGTGGTGCTACCCACTTTCTCGCCGGGTCTTTGCCGTGACTATGAAGCCCTTCATGACCCTTATTCGAGAGGCGGGATGAAGGTGGTGCATCGTCTTAGCAGATAATACACATAATGGCATATTTACAAGCCCCTATCACCACCAGAACATCACTTTCAGTGAAGTTGTGGTGGCGATAGGGGCCTCGCCGTATTTACAAGGTAGCATTAAGCCACTTAACGTGGCTTAGTGCTGCCTTGTAAATAAGGCACCCTTTCATCCTGTATTTAGCGTGAAAGTGGAGGGCAATGGGTGTTGCGCTGTGCGTTCCACCGCACCAGCCATTGATTTTGACGCTGCCTCTTATTTACAAGGGTGGCGTAAATAGGAAGCAGTGCAAAATTAAGAACATGGAAAGCCTGGTCTTAAACAGGCGAAATGAGGATAAATGCTTTATTTCTTCTCGTTTTTGCTGTTTCCATGTGTGCTCCCTTGTGCAGCACTCATAGAAACAGCAAATCACCTATGATTGTTTATGTGCAGGAAGGGGGAATGCCGTTTTGCAACTTCTGTGTGTGCTGCATTAAGCAGCAGACATAGAAGTTACAGAACAGCATTTAAAGATTGTTTCTGTGAAGGAAGGAGACCTTCCTGCGCATAAACAATTGTCCCCTCAGCACAGGCACCCTTACACTATGGTGCAAGGGTGCCTGCGTTGGCGCTAGGCAGCTAAAGTTAGCGCCAGCGCTGGGGAAACGCAGGGCTGCCCCATTTTCTAGTAAATATGGTGCAGCCCGGTGTTTCTAAAGTGACGAAGCGTGCCATTAGCCTTCTTGGCTTAGCGACACGCTTTGTTACTTTATTGTAAATGTGCCCCATATTGTCTTAATATATGTGGATAATATGCTCCTTTTGAAGGATTTTAAAGTAGAACTATTTGCTCCTGGAAAAGTTTAGATTTCTGTCAGGGATGGGAGTCAATAAGGTGAAATCACATGTTAGCCGAAAGCAGCAGCTGCATGAAGTAGACCTGGGAAAATGCACTATAAAACGGGAAACCACCACGTTTCGCTACTTTGGTACCAAGATATGCCACACATAAACTGGTCTGTCAGACTGCGATCAGGTGGCTCCCATAGGATCCTTGAGGTCTCTCACGGTAAACAGCGTAATTCCACTAGTGAAAATTGTGAAGTTGCTATACCTTATTCACCTTTATTCAAACCTCCATCTTGTTTTAATTAGAAAAACCTTTAAAGACATCGACACGCTCCTTGGGGTGTCCTACGGTTCACTGGCAAGTGCAGGGTTGCCTGAAGACAATGAAAACTCCATGCATGTAAGGGTGGTCTGGAGACCCTGACTTACAGGGTATTCAAGTGAAGCACAATTGCAGTGGGCTTCCCTCATTGGCTGGGAAGTAAAAGGCAGAGACTGGGCAGGAGAAGTGTCACTCACGCCGGCTGCTTTATCTAGCGGCATGGTCTCCCAAGGGGATGCACCTCCTGGTACAGGTCGCTTGGAAACGCTGGGAAAGAGGTGCCCACTTAACACACCAAGGTGGCACAATGCCCCAGCGACCCAGTAGATGGGATTCCAGGTCACACACAGAGGTTTAATGCTAAAGATTTACAACTATGGGAAACAACAGATATCTACCTGCACCAAAGGGGATTTATTCAGGGACTGTACTCGAAGCCCCTTCCAGGGTCTAGCAGAAGAGGGTGGCCTGGAGAGAGGGCAGCGTGTGACTTAAGCCCCTTCCAGGGTCTAGCAGAAGAGGGTGGCCTGGAGAGAGGGCAGCGTGTGACTTAAGCCCCTTCCAGGGTCTAGCAGAAGAGAGTGGCCTGGAGAGAGGGCAGCGTGTGACTTAAGCCCCTTCCAGGGTCTAGCAGAAGAGGGTGGCCTGGAGAGAGGGCAGCGTGTGACTTAAGCCCCTTCCAGGGTCTAGCAAAAGAGAGTGGCCTGGAGAGAGGGCAGCGTGTGACTTAAGCCCCTTCCAGGGTCTAGCAGAAGAGAGTGGCCTGGAGAGAGGGCAGCATGTGACTTAAGCCCCTTCCAGAGTCTAGCAGAAGAGAGTGGCCTGGAGAGAGGGCAGCGTGTGACTTAAGCCCCTTCCAGGGTCTAGTAAAAGAGGGTGGCCTGGAGAGAGGGCAGCGTGTGACTAAAGCCCCTTCCAGGGTCTAGCAGAAGAGAGTGGCCTGGAGAGAGGGCAGCGTGTGACTTAAGCCCCTTCCAGGGTCTAGCAGAAGAGGGTGGCCTGGAGGGAGGGCAGCGTGTGACTTAAGCCCCTTCCAGGGTCTAGCAGAAGAGAGTGGCCTGGAGAGAGGGCAGCGTGTGACTTAAGCCCCTTCCAGGGTCTAGCAGAAGAGGGTCGCCTGGAGAGAGGGCAGCGTGTGACTTAAGCCCCTTCCAGGGTCTAGCAGAAGAGAGTGGCCTGGAGAGAGGGCAGCGTGTGACTTAAGCCCCTTCCAGGGTCTAGCAGAAGAGGGTCGCCTGGAGAGAGGGCAGCGTGTGACTTAAGCCCCTTCCAGGGTCTAGCAGAAGAGGGTGGCCTGGAGAGAGGGCAGCGTGTGACTTAAGCCCCTTCCAGGGTCTAGCAGAAGAGGGTGGCCTGGAGAGAGGGCAGCGTGTGACTTAAGCCCCTTCCAGGGTTTAGCAGAAGAGGGTGGCCTGGAGAGAGGGCAGCGTGTGACTTAAGCCCCTTCCAGGGTCTAGCAGAAGAGGGTGGCCTGGAGAGAGGGCAGCGTGTGACTTAAGCCCCTTCCAGGGTCTAGCAGAAGAGGGTGGCCTGGAGAGAGGGCAGCGTGTGACTTAAGCCCCTTCCAGGGTCTAGCAGAAGAGAGTGGCCTGGAGAGAGGGCAGCGTGTGACTTAAGCCCCTTCCAGGGTCTAGCAGAAGAGAGTGGCCTGGAGAGAGGGCAGCGTGTGACTTAAGCCCCTTCCAGGGTCTAGCAGAAGAGGGTGGCCTGGAGGGAGGGCAGCGTGTGACTTAAGCCCCTTCCAGGGTCTAGCAGAAGAGAGTGGCCTGGAGAGAGGGCAGCGTGTGACTAAAGCCCCTTCCAGGGTCTAGCAGAAGAGAGTGGCCTGGAGAGAGGGCAGCGTGTGACTTAAGCCCCTTCCAGGGTCTAGCAGAAGAGGGTGGCCTGGAGAGAGGGCAGCGTGTGACTTAAGCCCCTTCCAGGGTCTAGCAGAAGAGGGTGGCCTGGAGAGAGGGCAGCGTGTGACTTAAGCCCCTTCCAGGGTCTAGCAGAAGAGGGTGGCCTGGAGAGAGGGCAGCGTGTGACTTAAGCCCCTTCCAGGGTCTAGCAGAAGAGGGTGACCTGGAGAGAGGGCAGCGTGTGACTTAAGCCCCTTCCAGGGTCTAGCAGAAGAGGGTGGCCTGGAGAGAGGGCAGCGTGTGACTTAAGCCCCTTCCAGGGTCTAGCAGAAGAGGGTGGCCTGGAGAGAGGGCAGCGTGTGACTTAAGCCCCTTCCAGGGTCTAGCAGAAGAGGGTGGCCTGGAGAGAGGGCAGCGTGTGACTTAAGCCCCTTCCAGGGTCTAGCAGAAGAGGGTGACCTGGAGAGAGGGCAGCGCGTGACTTAAGCCCCTTCCAGGGTCTAGCAGAAGGGGGTGGCCTGGAGAGAGGGCAGCGTGTGACTTAAGCCCCTTCCAGGGTCTAGCAGAAGAGGGTGGCCTGGAGAGAGGGCAGCGTGCGACTTAAGCCCCTTCCAGGGTCTAGCAGAAGAGGGTGACCTGGAGAGAGGGCAGCGTGTGACTTAAGCCCCTTCCAGGGTCTAGCAGAAGAGGGTCGCCTGGAGAGAGGGCAGCGTGTGACTTAAGCCCCTTCCAGGGTCTAGCAGAAGAGAGTGGCCTGGAGAGAGGGCAGCGTGTGACTTAAGCCCCTTCCAGGGTCTAGCAGAAGAGAGTGGCCTGGAGAGAGGGCAGCGTGTGACTTAAGCCCCTTCCAGGGTCTAGCAGAAGAGGGTCGCCTGGAGAGAGGGCAGCGTGTGACTTAAGCCCCTTCCAGGGTCTAGCAGAAGAGGGTGGCCTGGAGAGAGGGCAGCGTGTGACTTAAGCCCCTTCCAGGGTCTAGCAGAAGAGGGTGGCCTGGAGGGAGGGCAGCGTGTGACTTAAGCCCCTTCCAGAGTCTAGCAGAAGAGAGTGGCCTGGAGAGAGGGCAGCGTGTGACTTAAGCCCCTTCCAGGGTCTAGCAGAAGAGGGTGGCCTGGAGGGAGGGCAGCGTGTGACTTAAGCCCCTTCCAGGGTCTAGCAGAAGAGAGTGGCCTGGAGAGAGGGCAGCGTGTGACTTAAGCCCCTTCCAGGGTCTAGCAGAAGAGGGTCGCCTGGAGAGAGGGCAGCGTGTGACTTAAGCCCCTTCCAGGGTCTAGCAGAAGAGAGTGGCCTGGAGAGAGGGCAGCGTGTGACTTAAGCCCCTTCCAGGGTCTAGCAGAAGAGGGTCGCCTGGAGAGAGGGCAGCGTGTGACTTAAGCCCCTTCCAGGGTCTAGCAGAAGAGGGTGGCCTGGAGAGAGGGCAGCGTGTGACTTAAGCCCCTTCCAGGGTCTAGCAGAAGAGGGTGGCCTGGAGAGAGGGCAGCGTGTGACTTAAGCCCCTTCCAGGGTTTAGCAGAAGAGGGTGGCCTGGAGAGAGGGCAGCGTGTGACTTAAGCCCCTTCCAGGGTCTAGCAGAAGAGGGTGGCCTGGAGAGAGGGCAGCGTGTGACTTAAGCCCCTTCCAGGGTCTAGCAGAAGAGGGTGGCCTGGAGAGAGGGCAGCGTGTGACTTAAGCCCCTTCCAGGGTCTAGCAGAAGAGAGTGGCCTGGAGAGAGGGCAGCGTGTGACTTAAGCCCCTTCCAGGGTCTAGCAGAAGAGAGTGGCCTGGAGATAGGGCAGCGTGTGACTTAAGCCCCTTCCAGGGTCTAGCAGAAGAGGGTGGCCTGGAGGGAGGGCAGCGTGTGACTTAAGCCCCTTCCAGGGTCTAGCAGAAGAGAGTGGCCTGGAGAGAGGGCAGCGTGTGACTAAAGCCCCTTCCACGGTCTAGCAGAAGAGAGTGGCCTGGAGAGAGGGCAGCGTGTGACTTAAGCCCCTTCCAGGGTCTAGCAGAAGAGGGTGGCCTGGAGAGAGGGCAGCGTGTGACTTAAGCCCCTTCCAGGGTCTAGCAGAAGAGGGTGGCCTGGAGAGACGGCAGCGTGTGACTTAAGCCCCTTCCAGGGTCTAGCAGAAGAGGGTGGCCTGGAGAGAGGGCAGCGTGTGACTTAAGCCCCTTCCAGGGTCTAGCAGAAGAGGGTGACCTGGAGAGAGGGCAGCGTGTGACTTAAGCCCCTTCCAGGGTCTAGCAGAAGAGGGTGGCCTGGAGAGAGGGCAGCGTGTGACTTAAGCCCCTTCCAGGGTCTAGCAGAAGAGGGTGGCCTGGAGAGAGGGCAGCGTGTGACTTAAGCCCCTTCCAGGGTCTAGCAGAAGAGGGTGGCCTGGAGAGAGGCAGCGTGTGACTTAAGCCCCTTCCAGGGTCTAGCAGAAGAGGGTGACCTGGAGAGAGGGCAGCGCGTGACTTAAGCCCCTTCCAGGGTCTAGCAGAAGGGGGTGGCCTGGAGAGAGGGCAGCGTGTGACTTAAGCCCCTTCCAGGGTCTAGCAGAAGAGGGTGGCCTGGAGAGAGGGCAGCGTGTGACTTAAGCCCCTTCCAGGGTCTAGCAGAAGAGGGTGACCTGGAGAGAGGGCAGCGTGTGACTTAAGCCCCTTCCAGGGTCTAGCAGAAGAGGGTCGCCTGGAGAGAGGGCAGCGTGTGACTTAAGCCCCTTCCAGGGTCTAGCAGAAGAGAGTGGCCTGGAGAGAGGGCAGCGTGTGACTTAAGCCCCTTCCAGGGTCTAGCAGAAGAGAGTGGCCTGGAGAGAGGGCAGCGTGTGACTTAAGCCCCTTCCAGGGTCTAGCAGAAGAGGGTCGCCTGGAGAGAGGGCAGCGTGTGACTTAAGCCCCTTCCAGGGTCTAGCAGAAGAGGGTGGCCTGGAGAGAGGGCAGCGTGTGACTTAAGCCCCTTCCAGGGTCTAGCAGAAGAGGGTGGCCTGGAGGGAGGGCAGCGTGTGACTTAAGCCCCTTCCAGGGTCTAGCAGAAGAGAGTGGCCTGGAGAGAGGGCAGCGTGTGACTTAAGCCCCTTCCAGGGTCTAGCAGAAGAGAGTGGCCTGGAGAGAGGGCAGCGTGTGACTTAAGCCCCTTCCAGGGTCTAGCAGAAGAGAGTGGCCTGGAGAGAGGGCAGCGTGTGACTTAAGCTCCTTCCAGGGTCTAGCAGAAGAGGGTGGCCTGGAGAGAGGGCAGCGTGTGACTTAAGCCCCTTCCAGGGTCTAGCAGAAGAGAGTGGCCTGGAGAGAGGGCAGCGCGTGACTTAAGCCCCTTCCAGGGTCTAGCAGAAGGGGGTGGCCTGGAGAGAGGGCAGCGTGTGACTTAAGCCCCTTCCAGGGTCTAGCAGAAGAGGGTGGCCTGGAGAGAGGGCAGCGTGTGACTTAAGCCCCTTCCAGGGTCTAGCAGAAGAGGGTGACCTGGAGAGAGGGCAGCGTGTGACTTAAGCCCCTTCCAGGGTCTAGCAGAAGAGGGTCGCCTGGAGAGAGGGCAGCGTGTGACTTAAGCCCCTTCCAGGGTCTAGCAGAAGAGAGTGGCCTGGAGAGAGGGCAGCGTGTGACTTAAGCCCCTTCCAGGGTCTAGCAGAAGAGAGTGGCCTGGAGAGAGGGCAGCGTGTGACTTAAGCCCCTTCCAGGGTCTAGCAGAAGAGGGTCGCCTGGAGAGAGGGCAGCGTGTGACTTAAGCCCCTTCCAGGGTCTAGCAGAAGAGGGTGGTCTGGAGAGAGGGCAGCGTGTGACTTAAGCCCCTTCCAGGGTCTAGCAGAAGAGGGTGGCCTGGAGGGAGGGCAGCGTGTGACTTAAGCCCCTTCCAGGGTCTAGCAGAAGAGAGTGGCCTGGAGAGAGGGCAGCGTGTGACTTAAGCCCCTTCCAGGGTCTAGCAGAAGAGAGTGGCCTGGAGAGAGGGCAGCGTGTGACTTAAGCCCCTTCCAGGGTCTAGCAGAAGAGGGTGGCCTGGAGAGAGGGCAGCGTGTGTCTCATAAGAAACGAATCAAAGCTTTAGGCATCCATTTGGGGATCAGGGAAGAAGAGTCAGCAACCAATGCATTGGCAGTCGCCGTTCACACAATGGTCAATGCACGTGTTTTTATTTCAGCACAAGGCCATTAAAGAACAAATAGACATAATATAATAAAATAGAAGAGTAAAACAGTTTTCAGAGCATTCCAACTCATAGATGAGTCCAGCCAACGTTTGTCAAGGCGCCTTACATACATCATTCCATACTATCTAACAATCACATATACATAACACGCGAGATGCAAACTAAAATCACGCTAACCTTAAAAACACATTACTCACAAAAGAACAGGAATTGGTCCGCATAAAAACGGCACCCACCAACTCGGTGAATGTTTCTGTCTGTGCCTCCACATATGCACCAGGGAGGGATGTTTTACCTACAGGGCTCTACAGGGCGGCGACACATCGCACAGGGATCGTCCGAGTATCGCTAGGAAACCATCTGGAAACTGACACTGGAGTGTCCTCAACCATGGAGAGTGGCAGCGAGTTTTCGAAGACAAGCAAACCATTTCCCATTATTCTAGATTGAAAGCCATGCAGCTCAGGGCCTTACTGAGGGAAAGCTCCAGGGACGGACTCATTCCTGAGAGGGTGAGTGTTTGGAAACGAGGGTGGAGTGGAGGGAACAACCCTAAGCAGAGGGAAACGAAAAGGACAAAGTAAATACCCATGGGGTGGGGGGCGAGCTACTATCTCTATCCGATGATCCAAACGATGTTCACATGCCACCCTAAAAAAATCCAAGAGTGTTGTAGTAGTGTCATTGCTCACCCATACCATAGAATCAATCGCCCGAGCATACGGGATGTCACAAGGCGGAACCGAAACAGTGAGTCTGTTCAGCAGACGTCTCTTCTCCCCCTCTCCACCCCCGTCCTCTTCACTGATAAAGAGACGCCACTGTCATGAGTCAGAATACATAGCGACGGGATGGCTCCCCGCGAGCCTGCTGCCGCCCCCACCGGATTGGTGTTTTGTTTTAAAGTTCTTGTTAATTATTGATTCATCTCTTTACAGCCACGCCAAGGCCAGGGGGCGGTAGAATACAAGGGTACAAGGTACGGCACTGCTCTTCTTTGCTAACTAAGCAGACCCGGAGAATGCACCTCTGCAATGCTAAAGTCAGAGCATGAGAGAGCCAAATCGATATAATCGGATTAAATCAGTGGGGTGTGACTACTGTTGCTCCCACCTTCCACTGTATAGGGTCAAAGGCAAGGATGCAGTCAATGAGTGATTGACAGGGAAGCAGAGTTGTGAGAGCTGGGGCATAGCTAGTGTTGGTGCAGTAGGTGCAGTGGCACTGGGGCCCAGACCCCTCAGGGGCCCATCAAATCCTGTGAATTGTTGTATTTTACTACCTACAACATCAGAGGGTATGGCGGGGGAGAGGGTGTGGCTTAACGGCTCGGGGGGCCGACTTTGAAGCTGGCGAACCAGGTTCAAGTCTGGCGGAGGCTCAAACATCCTGTGATTCTGGGCAAATCACTTAGTCTCCCTGTGCCTAAAATTAATGTGTCCTTCTGCAATGCAACTGGTGCTCATGTTAAGCGCTCTGATACCTTTGGGTCAAGTTTGTGCTATGTAAAACAAAAAAACAAAAAAAGACAGTAAAAGGAGCCAATTTCCTTCCTGGCACAAGGGCCCATGACATCCTTGCTATGCTCCTGTGTGAGTGTGAAGGTGGATTCGTTGTGATGTAGTGTATTTAAAGTGGAGTCATATCAACTCTTTCCGAAATTGGAGCAGGGTTCGAGCAGTCATGAGGGATACAGAGATGTTGTTCCAGATCCTGGCTGCATTATTAGAGAATAATACATTGCCTTGTATTTTTTACTATTTGCACTTCTTGGACTCCAGTCTGAAGGTGTCCTAATGGCAGTGTCTTGCCAAATTGAGCTGTGAACCCGTATTCTGGGCAATAATCTTGCCATACTGAAGAGCATCTTGGAAAATTGAGCTGTAATCTTGACACATTGAGCAGCACACCAACAGATCGAGCAGCACACTGACATATTGAACAGCACTCTGACATATTGAGGAATAGCACTTTTTACTTAGTACGTATGCCATTACAATGCGCGTGTTAGAACGACCGCGTTGTTAGTTCGCATACATTTACTATGCAATTCGGAAAAACAAATTGCAGTAGGGGACGCTCGATGTTGGAATAGTATAATTTACCATTCCAACTCCTGTCTGTGCGGACACTAGGGAAGGTGTTGGATTTAAAATCCAACACCTTCTCCCCCCAACGTAAGTCGTTGTTCCGACTTGCGAAGTAAAGGTATGCAAACTAACAACGCGGTCGTTCTGACAACCACGTTGTAATGGCATGCGAAGTATCGCATGCGAAGTAAACGCTGTTTACCATATTGAGAAGCACACGAACATGTTGAGCAGCACTCTGACATGCTGAGCAGCACACTGACATATTGAGGCACTCTGACATATTGAGCAGCACATTGACATATTGAGGCACTCTGACTTATTGAGCAACACTCTGACATATTGAGCAGCACACTGACATATTGACATAGAGAGCAGCACCCACTGATATATTGAGCAGGACACTGACATGTTGAGCAGCACACATTGACATGTTGAGCAGTACACTGACATGTTGAGCAGCACACTGACACGTTGAGCAGCACACTGACATGTTGAGCAGCACACATTGACTTGTTGAGCAGTACACTGACATATCAGCACACTAACATATTGAACAGCTCACTGACATACAAACATATAGATCAGCATACATTGACATATTGAGCAGAACACCGACATACTGAGCAGCACACCGACATGTTGAGCAGCACACTGACATATTGAGCAGCACACTGACATGTTGAGCAGGACACTGACATGTTGAGCAGCACACTGACATGTTGAGCAGCACACTGACATGTTGAGCAGTACACTGACATGTTGAGCAGCACATTGACATATTGAGCAGCACACAAACATGTTGAGCAGCACTCTGACATGCTGGGCAGCACACTGACATATTGAGCAGCCCACAAACATATTGAGCAGCACTCTGACATGTTGAGGCACTCTGACATATTGAGTCACTCTGACATATTGAGCAACACTCTGACATATTGAGCAGCACTCTGACATATTGAGCAGCACTCTGACATATTGAGCCACTCTGACATATTGAGCAGCACTCTGACATATTGAACAGCACTCTGACATATTGAGCGGCACTCTGACATGCTGAGCAGCCCTCTAACATATTGAGCAGCACTCTGACATATTTGAGCAGCATCTCTGACATATTGAGCAGCACTAGCACTCTGACATTTTAAGCAGCACTCTGACATATTGAGCAGCACACAAACATGTTGAGCAGCACTCTGACATGCTGAGCAGCACACTGACATATTGAGGCACTCTGACATATTGAGCAGCACATTGACATATTGAGGCACTCTGACCTATTGAGCAACAATCTGACATATTGAGCAGCACACTGACATATTGAGGCACTCTGACATATTGAGCAGCACATTGACATATTGAGGCACTCTGACTTATTGAGAAACACTCATATTGACATAGAGAGAAGCACCCACTGATATATTGAGCAGGACACTGACATGTTGAGCAGCACTCTGACATATTAAGCAGCACTCTGACATGTTGAGCAGCACTCTGACATATTGAGCAGCACTCTGCCATATTGAGCAGCACACTGACATACTGAGCAGCACACTGACATGTTGAGCAACACTCTGACATATTGAGGCACTCTGAAATACTGAGCAGAACACTGACATCTTGAGCAGCACTCTGACATATTGAGCACACTCTGACATATTAAGCAGCACTCTGACATACTGAGCAGCACACTGACATATTGAGCAGTACACTGACATGTTGAGTAGCACACTGACATACTGAGCAGCACACTGACATACTGAGCAGTACACTGACATGTTGAGTAGCACACTGACATATTGAGCAGCACACTGACATATTGAGGCACTCTGACATTTTGAGCAGCACTCTGACATATTGAGCAGCACTCTGACATATTGAGCAACACTGACATATTGAGCAGAATACTGACATATTGAGGCACTCTGACATTTTGAGCAGCACTCTGATATATCGAGCAGCACACTGACATGTTGAGCAGGACACTGACATGTTGAGGCACTCTGACTTATTGAGCAACACTCATATTGACATAGAGAGCAGCACCCACTGATATATTGAGCAGGACACTGACATGTTGAGCAGCACTCTGACATATTAAGCAGCACTCTGCCATATTGAGCAGCACACTGACATACTGAGCAGCCCACTGACATGTTGAGCAGCACTCTGACATATTGAGGCACTCTGACATACTGAACAGCACACTGACATATTGAGCAGCACTCTGACATATTGAGCACACTCTGACATATTAAGCAGCTCTCTGACATACTGAGCAGCACACTGACATACTGAGCAGTACACTGTCATGTTGAGTAGCACACTGACATACTGAGCAGCACACTGACATACTGAGCAGTACACTGACATGTTGAGTAGCACACTGACATATTGAGCAGCACACTGACATATTGAGGCACTCTGACATATTGAGCAGCACTCTGACATATTGAGCAACACTGACATATTGAGCAGAATACTGACATATTGAGGCACTCTGAAATATTGAGCAACACTCTGATATATCGAGCAGCACACTGACATGTTGAGCAGGACACTGACATGTTGAGCAGCACACATTGACATGTTGAGCAGCACACTGACATGTGGAGCAGCACACTGACATGTTGAGCAGCACACATTGACTTGTTGAGCAGCACACTGACATGTTGGGCAGCACACTGACATGTTGAGCAGCACACTGACATGTTGAGCAGTACACTGACATGTTGAGCAGTACACTGACATGTTGAACAGTACCATGACATGTTGAGTAGCACACTGACATGTTGAGCAGTACCCTGACATGTTGAGCAGTACACTGACAAGTTGAGCAGCACAGTGACATGTTGAGCAGCACACTGACATGTTGAGCAGCACACTGACATGTTGAGCAGCACACATTGACTTGTTGAGCAGTACACTGACATGTTGAGCAGCACACTGACATGTTGAGCAGCACAGGGACATGTTGAGCAGTACACTGACATGTTGAGCAGTACACTGACAAGTTGAGCAGCACTCTGAAATCTTCAGCAGATGTCTGCTGTCATATTGAATAGAAGTCCTCCTGTGTTCTTCGGCACGCGGCAGACACATGGACAAGTACTAACTTAACAATTGGTTGGTTTGTGCTAAATGACTCCAGCTTTCCAGTAATATTAATACCCTGGAATGATGGCCAACCCAGTGGGGTCGAGTGGCATCTGGACATCCTGAAGTCAAAACTTCCCATCAACATTTCACTGTGAAGTCTAGGGCACTTCCAAACTCAATGTCAAATGAATGGCGCTAATTTACAAGTTAAAGTCTACCGCTGTGATTCGTAGCCTTTTGACTTCTCTGGACCCCAAATGAATCCCTTCTGGAAGGAGGGGACCCTCTGCTTATGCAAGTTCTATGATTTGAACCTCAAAACTAAATTCAGACCCCAATTTACATCACTTGGTACGCAATGTACTTAATTCACAATTATTAGAATGAAAAGTTTCTATCTTTTCAATATTTGGCTTTACTTCTAAAAGATGAAGCAATATGCTAGACCCTCGCATATCACTTTGTCTTCTTTGCTCTTAATGCATGCTCTCTTCTTGTCAGCACACACCAGCACTCTATTTGAGACCAGCTGTCATCTTTGACAGATCCTAGTAGATGCACTTGTGCTGCTGCCAAGAATCAAGGTAAGGAAACCAACTTAATTTTCAGAATCACAAAGTGGGGTGAGGGAATAGTGCCCGGCGCCTTCACCTCCTGCACCTAACCCCCGAGGTGCATTTCAAATCCATAGAGTTCTGTTGGAGGTCTTTTCGTACATTCTATCATAGAGATATACAAATTCAGATACAGGCCACGAGGTGTTCTGACACAGTGATATTCCTTTATTTTCTTGTAGTATATTGCCAGCAGATCAGTTCAAACAAGATACAGCACAGAAGTGTTTCAAGGAACACTCTTTTTTCAAGGCTACCTGAAATCAGTCATTTCACATATCTTCAGAAAGAGCAGGAGTATATGACATGATTCACTTGGCAACATGCGCTAACTCTCACAACACTGGCACGGGAGGTCACCAGGACAGATATGGGCCCGGGGGCTGCGGGCAAGGGTAATGGGCACTCACTGTGACAACGACTAGCAAAACTAGCATGTGGACCTAGGCTGGCACAGGGAGGGACTGGAGCTGGCCCAGGGCCATTGACACTTTGCACCAAATCTTAAACATGTGTAATGAACACAGACTGTACAGTGTGCCGTCCCCATTAAACGTGTTCCCAGCCCCCCCACCACCACCTCTCACACTGTGGTTTCTGTAACCCTTTTTCAACTGGGGCTGTGCGTGCGCCTAGAAGCATGTCTTTGTAAAGGATCTAGGAGTTAGGTTTGCACTGCAGAGATGTGTTGTGTTTCCCAGGGCCACTGGAATTATGTGGCAGGAGAATTCCAAATTATGAGGCAGGGTTGAGTAAATTATGCGGCAAGAAAAGCCAAATTATGCAGATTAATGTGGCCCAGTTTGTAACAGTATTATTTCATTATTTTAGCTTTTTTTTTACTTGGGAACGCTGGATGGGCATTGGTTGCACCTGATTAGTGCGAGTTTAATACCCAAATATAGCAATAAGCAACAGAAAGGTGGCCAGTCCAGCTTTGCAAAGGGCCTTCCACTGTGCGGCAACGTGTCACTGCATTTTTAGTACGTTTTGAACCGTTTGAGGTAGAAGCAAAACATTTTTTTGTTAGAATCTGTAGAATATACGGCAGATTATTGATTATGTGACAAACAAGGCAAATCTATAATTATGTGAAAATCGCCGCTCAATCACATAGTTACAGTGGCCCTGGACAGCTTCCTAAGAAAATAACTTATGCGGTGTTCCTCTCAAAGTTTAAGAGCACCACCACACCAGAGGCAGCCGAGCTCACACTGCCATGCGCCCTCTCAGCTAACCAACCAGAGACACGGCAGAAATCTACTTTATGGCTAAAGGCACTTATGTGTTCCCACTGATCCTGTCTGCTAACTACCTGCTTGTAAAACCTGCGCCCTAAAAGCCTTGTGGTCAGGTTTTCCAGACAAAATGTTCTAGCACAGATAAGAAAATTAGGTTGAAGACATTATCAGTGTCATAAAATCGTTTGTACTTTGCCAAGTCATACTGGTAGCATGTTACTTGTTATTGTAGAACTCCCCCCCTCTCTCCACTCCCTCCCCAACCGGTCACCAGGAACAAACAAGCATTGCCTATGCACAGACTGACAAAACTGCAGGCACAGAGAATACACATATGACGCTGACAGTCACACGTGCACACAGCAAACATGCCTACATGAACCATACAAAGGGGTCAATGTTCACAAAGCTAGCACACATGAAAGCACAGCATGTGTGATACATGTATGAATGATGCTTGAGTGCCTGTGGCCAGCTTGCATATAACGCTGACAGTCACACATGCACACAGCAATGGTCCAAAGGCACAGAAAGCATGCATACATGAACCATACAAAGGGGTCAATGTCCACAAAGCTAGCACACATGAAAGCACAGCATGTGTGATACATGTATGAATGATGCTTGAGTGCCTGTGGCCAGCTTGCATAGACTACAGGAAAGCCGGACATCTTGGCTTTGCCAATGCAAACAGAACAGAGGCCCATGAAACACAAATACATTGCGCATTCACATGCCAGTATCCGCTGTAACGATACCTACCTACCGCGCACACCCAACTGAACTTTACCTATTTCTAACACTGCCATCACTATTATGATCCCCCAAAATGAGTGCTTGTGCTCACCACCTGCAACCACCGGCACAAATTAAGCACTAACATCAAGTGAGGGTTACAGACTATAGCCGTTTCATGTAAACAATTCACCAACACGAACAGACCTTCCGTGCCTAGTCCATGGCTTCCCTGACTCGTCTATGAGTCCTCTCAGGATCTGCACCGGTGTGCCCAGCTCAGCTGGCAGGGCATCCCTCATGTGGTTACCCAAGAATCTGCCCCATCTCCCCCTCACCCACTGTAATCCCTTTGAATACTCCACCGAGTGCTGCGGCCTGGTCGAAACAGCACAAAAGGTCACAAAACCTTAAACTGAATTTAGACCGCACGTTAAAAGCAAACAAAAAAAAAACTGCCCACTTCCACGCGAATAAATCATAGGACACAGCTCTACACAGTTAGCATACTAAATATTGTATTAATATAAACCAAATAATTTCCATATCTTGAATGTAAATTGAAAATGTTTACAGCGCTGCCTCGAGCCCACCAGCCTCGCTCTGTTTGGACTAGTAAAAGCAACATGGCTCTGGTCAAGCCGTTCTAGGCGAATCCACACTGAATCTGGCAGTTTCCACCCTAAATTCGACCTTAAAATGCAAATTCAGACCCTGGGTCTGCTTTACATTACCCGGAAGAGAAAAAATATATCGAGAAGCATATAAGCTGGAATTGAAATTTAAAATATGTGATCTCGACAGTACTGCAGATCTTTGAAAACAGGAACGCAAAGAAAAACAAGCATTGGCAAAGCCAACAGGTCTGGCGAGCCCTGGCTTTGTCAATACTTGTTTCGTTTTTTCGTGGTTTATGCACAACTTGATTGTTGGGAAGCTGCTGAGCTATCATTGATCTATAAAAAATTAAGACCTTGACAAAAATATTTTTTCAGCTCAAAAACACACATTGCCTTGGTAGTCCCAGGCACAAAATGCAGCTTGTATGTGTGTGGAAGTGTTCCTCGTGAGAGAGCAGAATGCTGTCACTCACAGTGAAGTTAGCCAGTAGCTCAAGTGGTCTGACCCACGGTTCTATGCTCTATGCTGTAGTGGATGGAAGAAAAATGTGAATGGCACCACAGATTAAGTGCTGAAGAGGGCTGGCTGAAATTAAATAATAATTCCTATTTGTAAAGCGCAAACCTATCATACCCCTTAAGGCTTTCAAGGAGCTGGGGGCCGTTGGGGAGATTAAGTGAGCTATTGCCCAGGGTCACATGATGCTGAGCTGCCGCCGGCCATCAAAGCGTGAGACCAAGCTCCAAACAAAGTCAATCGCTCTGGCCACTGCGCCACACTTCTGTATTGAACATATAATTTCAGTAATTTTAAAAAGTCTTGGCTAACACCATTGAGGCCTGAATGGACCGTGTTTTCCACCTCGCATTTCCCTGTGGGTTGGAACCTTTGTGTGCAGTTTTTTGGGCAGGAGCCGCGGCTGGCACCTCTGTCGCTTTCTCCTGCTCTCCTAGGTAATTACAGCAGGCACTGGAGGGAGAGGGGGCTTTGGAATAAAGAGAGAAAAGAGAGAGAGAATAGAGAAAGAGAGAGAGAGGGAGAGACGAGAGAGTGAGGAGGAAGGGAAGAGACATGGTTTGAACATTTTTGCCAGGGTAGCTCTTTGTTTCAAATCTGTCCTGGCACCAGACCTAAAAACAAACAGTCAAGTAATCACAGGTGATAGCAAGTGGTTACATTAACTGGGTCAAGGGATTCATCTACAAATTACAATTTTAGCAGTATGTTGGACCATTAACTTGGAGATACTACAGCTAATTAATTTAGTTGATGCCCTCCCCGTTGCATTTGATAATGAAAGGGTAGGAGCTAGCATTCACATCCTAAGCGATGGTCCAGTTCAGGTGCTGCAAAGCAGAACATGGGTTCGCCTTCAGAACTAGGAGGCATATTTACATTTTGCTGCGCTGCCCTACGCCAATCCAAAAGGGCAGGAGTGCCCTGTATTCACAAGATTCAGTGCATTTTTGTCCTTTCAGACAGCGCACAATTAGCAGCCGTGCGCCAACGCAGGCATCCTTCCACAATGGCAGGATTTTTTGTACCAGAAGGGACAACTTACTCCACAAAACAATCATTGGATGCGTTTTCCTCTTTCCATGTGTGCTGGAGAGTGCAGCACACATGGAAAGAGGAAAAGCGAGGAGAAATGTGAACATTTCTTCTCCTTATGCCGGTTCTAGGGAGGCGCAAGGTTTTGGCGCTGCCTCAGGTTTATTAGCTATTTTTTTTTTTTTTTTTTTTAAATCTTTATTTCGGTCACTAAGGACCATAAAAGATACATGGGAAAAAAATACAATATCAATTTGACAATGAAGCAAAGACAGTGGTAAAATCATGAACCGATCTTAAAACATTTTAAAAGTATGTTGTTATCTAGACATAAAACGATTACGGATAAACCATGCTGCGGTTAGAAATTTAGCTACTGCACATACAGTGGGGGCAGACAGATCAGATTTTAAAACTCTAAATGCAGGACGATGCTCCCTGAAGCCTAAGTTTCTAAGAAGTGGGACAAGCCAATGTTTGCGTGGAGTGTTGTAAGCAGGACAGAAAAAAATCATATGTAAATCATCTTCTCGCATAAGAGGGCATACTTGGCAATTAGGGCTGGTCAGCGTTTTATGCCAATGCTCCGTATGGGCCCTCAAAGGGAGTGTTCCATAGCGCCACTGCAGATACAATTTCCGTGTTAGTGGTGGGCTAACATCATCAAGGACCAATTCCAAATGGTAATGATCCTTGATAGCAAGGAAGTGTCTGGACAACGAATCTTGACAGGGGGATTCGATTGCAGCCTGTAGCTTGTACTCGCGGTATGCCTCCGCCAACGATCTACGAGAGATCCTGGGGCAAGCACTGCGCGGGTCGAGCCACAGCTCCGGTTTCCCCATCCTTTCAAAAGTGTTCTTAATGTACTTAAACCAGAGTATTTGCAGCACCTTTGGGAGGCGCAAAATTTCTTCTAATTCTGCTCTGTAGCTAGATAACTCTAAAGAACTCCATATTCTACGCCAGTAGGTCAGGGGCTTTAGTCCCAACTCTTCAGTGATTGGTCTTAGGCCGAGATCCAGTCTCAGGGGGAGCAGCGGGGTGCTTAATGGTAAAGCGGTCAATTGCCTGATAAATTTGTTCTCGGTTGTCTGCAGCTTCTGACACGCTGCATGTCCCCATATCTCACCCCCATAAGTTACTGCACCTCTGGCCTGGGTTTTATAATATGAAGAGGTGGGCCAAGTGGCTTATAGGAGGACCTAGATATCATCCTAGATATGCCACCTGTAAGTTGGGCGAGTTTCAGATTTGCTCTAGTAATGTGAGTGTCCCAGGTCAGAGATTGGTTCAGGGTGACCCCTAGGTATTCAAATGTAGAAACCCGGTCTAGTCTTTCGTGTCCTACCGTGGGGTTTGGGCGGGTTGAAGAGGATGGGTTGAAGGTCATGAACTTGGTTTTGTTCGCGTTCACTTCCAAACCACGAAGCTCGCAAAAATTCATGAATCCGTCCAAAATTCTCTGAAGGCCCATCGGGGATTTTGAAAGCAGGAGGGTATCATGCGCAAACATAATTGCGGGTACCCTCCTGCCATTCAACACTGGGGCGTCAATATAGCTTAGCTCTGTCAGGAAGTCTATAACACCGTTCACAAAGAGGCAGAACAGGGTCGGTGCCAACACACAGCCCTGTCTGACCCCTGTGTCCACGGGAAAACCCTCTGAAAGAGCACCTCCCCTGCCACACCTCACTTTGGCATAGTTGCCCCGGTGAAGCCTCATCAACATGGATAGGATGTCACCCGGTACGTCTAGATCTTTAAGAACTGCCCATAGTTTTGCGCGGGGCACCAAGTCGAATGCTGCTCGCAGGTCGACAAAAACCGTATACAGCGTGCCTCCACCCATAGTCACGATTTTCCAATATAAAATATTGAATCGGAAAATCTGGTCTATTGTGGAGACACCCTCTCTGAACCCAGCTTGATATGGGCTCAGTATGTCCTTCTCTGCAATCCATACTTGGAGACGGTTCAGTAGCAGTCTCCCAAACAGCTTTTGTGGGACATCTATTAAGCTTATTGGTCTATAATTGGAAGGGAGCCGAGGGGATCCCTTTTTAAATATTGGGACAATCTCTGCTCCCAACCAGGTTTTTGGAACCTCCATACCGCCCAAAATGGAGTTAAATAGGCACAGCAAATATGGGGCCCAGACGGCTGGTTCATGTTTAAATAGGTCACCAGGCAGGCCGTCTAGGCCAGGTGCCTTGCCGGGAGCTAGACTGTCTATCGCCTCATGTACCTCCTTTAGAGTGAAGGGATGCCCTTTGATTTCGTCAATATTAAGATTGGTTAACTTCGGTGAACCAGATGTGCTATATAGGGATTTGAAGTGGTTTTGCCATGCAATGGCTGAAATATTTGGCTCAATTGCATCAGGTTGTGTTTCCGTCCCTGTATTTACAAGGCGCCAGAATAAGCAGGAGTCTGCACGTGCTAATGTAGTTTTGAGTTTCTCCCACTTGTTGTGCTCCCATTCCTTTTGAGCGTGGCCAATCATACATTTGTAAGCTGAACGCCTAGCCCTAATAACCTCAATCCCTAAGCCCTCTTTGATTGCAGCCAGGAGGTTCGATTTGGCCTTCCGGCATGCACAATTATACCAGGTGGGACTAGGGGGGCGTTTGGTAGGTCCTTGCTGTGTTGTAAAGAGGATGTCAGACAGAGCCAGAATTAAGTCTGTGTGGAGTATTCCCCACTCCGTCCAGTTATCAGGGCAGTCATCTCGATCAGTAATTTCCAGAGCTTTTATGAGTATGGGAATTACCCGGGCATAAAGACTTGGAAGATTGTCTGGATTTAAAAGCAGTCTTTCCCATCTCACTCTCCGTCTATTATTAGCTAGTGTTAGACCCGTCCGAAGGGGCGAGGTCTGATCCCTCATGGCCACACTATCGTGAAGAATATATTCTGCTTCCAGAGCATGATGGTCGCTATCTACACCTGGCAAGACCCTAAAGTCTTTGATAGAAGACCAGGCTGCCAGAGGAACAAGAATATAGTCCAGTTTTGATTCCCTCCCACCCCGGCTATATGTGTGTTTTGGTGGGATATCGGATTTTTTCCGGCCATTGCAGGCCCGCAAACCAAATTTTAAGGTTAATGATGTAATTTGGACCGCAAGAGGTGTCCATGCTCTTGGGCCGGGAGCCTCCAGAGGGGGTATAGACCAAAGCGCATCCTCCTCGTCGGCCAATCCGTCTAGTGAGCCATAGAGGGGCTCGTAATGACAATTTAGATCACCCCCAATTAAATAGGGAGTATCTACTGGAATATCACTTAGAACTGAGGCGAGATCATCTATAGTACGGGATTCAAGCCCATTAATTACTGGGCGGGAATAGACATTTACCAGCATAAGTCTATTAGAGTTTGGCCATTCCAGTAATACCACAAGAATATCGTCCGTGGGAAGCGGGTGTAAAACAGCGCTGCATCCCAAGTCTGCTGCTAACCATGTTGCAAGTCCACCCGAGGGACGTCCTTTCCCTCCCCATTTCGCCTGCATGGAAAATGACGCGTATCCTGGATACGTCACCTCGTCGCGAGCCCAGGTTTCGTGGAACATACAAATGTCTTTACTCCTGACAAATGTGTTCCATTCTGGGCAATGCAGCTTGTTAACGAGGCCCGCCACATTCCATGAGAGCACTTTTAAGGCGGGGGAGTTGATACTACCAGTGGGTTCGTCTACAACTAGGGTACAGCACAGCTCGTGCATTGGGGATGTACTCGTAGCGGCAGTAAGTGCTATGGAAGTCGCCGCCTCACATGGAGGGATATCAGGATATACATGGTAATTAGTAGTCAGGTTCATGATCTCAACCTTCGCAGAGTTAGATTCCTTTATTAGGGGAAGTGGGACACATCCTCTTTACTGCTTGTCCAGAGCAGTCAGTCCTCCCAAACTAAACTCCCAAATCTATTCTGCGTGGGGAAATAGTCTAGGTGTGATAGGTCGCTCATATAGTGGATACCCCTTTTCTCATGGCTCCGCCTGCAGCCTCGGCCGCGTACAAGTTCCCAATCACCCTCTCCCTGGACTTGTAGTACGGATGGATAGAAGAAGGATAGTGGTAGGGCTTGGATTGTAGTTCCCCTGTCACCATAGGGCCAGTTGGTTATGTGGGAGACTGTCCTAGGGTCCCTGAAATTGACCAAGACACAGTCTCCCTGGATGGATTTCTTTACACCGCCCAGCCATGAAGCTCTTCTTACCATTAGAACCTGGCTGCGTATTCCATCGGGAAGAGGTCTGTTAATTGTGAGCCAATTGATAACCTTGTTTTTGAGCGATTCAACTGACTCTTGCGTTGATTCTTTTAAGGCAGGGACACCTGCTAAAATTACTGTAAATGGGCTGGCCTCAGGCGGTAAATTAATAATCGTTTGTTCCCCAATATTACTGTTAATCAAGCCCTTGGTGCTGGGCACAGGCGGGTTCTCTTTTAAACTTCTAATTAATGCCTGGTCTGTGACTGGTAATTTAGGTTGGAGGGAGGAAATGTGGGGTTTTGAGAGGATAGTAGGGGGATTCAAGTTTATAACTGGGAGGGGTATTTTATTCATCACACCATTCGAATCAATATCTGGGGCTGTGGCAACTTTTGCACAAGAAGATGTTATATGTGCCAATTCCTTTGCAATACAATTTAGGGAGGTTTCAATTTTCCCCAGGCGTGCTTCCAGTGGTTTAAGCAACAGCCTCATCAGTTTGTGAATGTCAGAGAGTGTGATGTCCTCCTCCCCAGGATTAGTCCAATATTATCAGATTTCTGAAATGATAGATTAGATGGCAAGAACCCTTTAGATTGTAGTGGGGTTCGACGTTTGTTAATTGTCTCAGGTTTCTGGCTCTGTGGTGCAGTTAGTAATTTGGTGTTTTTACATTTTTTCCCCCGTGACGTCTGGGGCTTCTTACTATTTTTAGGAATAGCTCCTTCTCTCGCTCTTACCATGTTAAGATCTGGCGACTTAGTCCCTGGACTATTGTCCTCCCTGCCGTGTACAATAGTAGTCGGGCTGGAATTAGAATGGGGAGGCTTTGGTGAGGGAAGGGATAATATGCTAAAATCTACCTGAGATGGAATGGTACAATCAATATTAGAGGCGCCTGCTGTAGTGGGACAAGGTAAACTGACTGTTTCAGACATTTCAATTGAGCCCTCTCTCCCAGCCATTGATTGACTGCCATCGAGTCTCTGGGCCGGAGTCCTTGCGGTGGCTAGGGGGCCCAATGATGATCTCCTTACCCATTCAATCTCTTGGGAGATGCATCGTTCAAGTGTAGTAATGTCCTCGATTAATAAAGAACCAGCTTTGGCAAAATAGCTGTCCAAAGTACATTGGGGCTTCCCAGCGGCCATCAAAGTCTTACTCCGTGTCTCCCTCAAGGCCATTTTCTCAGGGCTGCCTTAAGACAGGAATCAGGGGGCACGGGAGGGCAAAATGGCAGGGGAGCTGACCGAGACCGATCTCGACCGTCCTCGAACGGCCTCAAACGGCCCGCCCTTTGCCCGGGCTTCGCCCCGGACTGCGCCCCGCACGCGTCCCGCTCACGCGTAAACTGGAATCAATTAAATAGCGGTAGGAGGTGTGTCCGGGAAGAGGATCAGGTGCGTTGGATGATTGTGAAACAGGGCACCCTGGGCCTCGCAGTCCCAGCACAACAGCAACCTCCCGAGGTGTCCACGCTATTCAGAGTTCCCCCGCAGTTCCAGAGCAGGTCCTCAAGGGTGATGGCAGGTAAAAATGAATTTTAAAAGCAAAGTCCGCGCCTACGACCGGCACCCGCGAAGCGGGGGCCGCGAGGCGTTTTATGGCGAGGCAGTGGGAGGTGTGGCCGGGAAGAGGATCAGGTGCGTTGGATGATTGTGAAACAGGGCACCCTGGGCCTCGCAGTCCCAGCACAACAGCAACCTCCCGAGGTGTCCACGCTATTCAGAGTTCCCCCGCAGTTCCAGAGCAGGTCCTCAAGGGTGATGGCAGGTAAAAATGAATTTTAAAAGCAAAGTCCGCGCCTACGAGCGGCCCCCGCGAAGCGGGGGCCGCGAGGCGTTTTATGGCGAGGCAGTGGGAGGTGTGGCTGGGAAGAGGATCAGGTGCGTTGGATGATTGTGAAACAGGGCACACTGGGCCTCGCAGTCCCAGCACAACAGCAACCTCCCGAGGTGTCCACGCTATTCAGAGTTCCCCTGCAGTTCCAGAGCAGGTCCTCAAGGGTGATGGCAGGTAAAAATGAATTTTAAAAGCAAAGTCCGCGCCTACGAGCGGCCCCCGCGAAGCGGGGGCCGCGAGGCGTTTTATGGCGAGGCAGTGGGAGGTGTGGCCGGGAAGAGGATCAGGTGCGTTGGATGATTGTGAAACAGGGCACACTGGGCCTCGCAGTCCCAGCACAACAGCAACCTCCCGAGGTGTCCACGCTATTCAGAGTTCCCCCGCAGTTCCAGAGCAGGTCCTCAAGGGTGATGGCAGGTAAAAATGAATTTTAAAAGCAAAGTCCGCGCCTACGAGCGGCCCCCGCGAAGCGGGGGCCGCGAGGCGTTTTATGGAGAGGCAGTGGGAGGTGTGGCCGGGAAGAGGATCAGGTGCGTTGGATGATTGTGAAACAGGGCACACTGGGCCTCGCAGTCCCAGCACAACAGCAACCTCCCGAGGTGTCCACGCTATTCAGAGTTCCCCCGCAGTTCCAGAGCAGGTCCTCAAGGGTGATGGCAGGTAAAAATGAATTTTAAAAGCAAAGTCCGCGCCTACGAGCGGCCCCCGCGAAGCGGGGGCCGCGAGGCGTTTTATGGCGAGGCAGTGGGAGGTGTGGCTGGGAAGAGGATCAGGTGCGTTGGATGATTGTGAAACAGGGCACACTGGGCCTCGCAGTCCCAGCACAACAGCAACCTCCCGAGGTGTCCACGCTATTCAGAGTTCCCCTGCAGTTCCAGAGCAGGTCCTCAAGGGTGATGGCAGGTAAAAATGAATTTTAAAAGCAAAGTCCGCGCCTACGAGCGGCCCCCGCGAAGCGGGGGCCGCGAGGCGTTTTATGGCGAGGCAGTGGGAGGTGTGGCCGGGAAGAGGATCAGGTGCGTTGGATGATTGTGAAACAGGGCACACTGGGCCTCGCAGTCCCAGCACAACAGCAACCTCCCGAGGTGTCCACGCTATTCAGAGTTCCCCCGCAGTTCCAGAGCAGGTCCTCAAGGGTGATGGCAGGTAAAAATGAATTTTAAAAGCAAAGTCCGCGCCTACGAGCGGCCCCCGCGAAGCGGGGGCCGCGAGGCGTTTTATGGAGAGGCAGTGGGAGGTGTGGCCGGGAAGAGGATCAGGTGCGTTGGATGATTGTGAAACAGGGCACACTGGGCCTCGCAGTCCCAGCACAACAGCAACCTCCCGAGGTGTCCACGCTATTCAGAGTTCCCCCGCAGTTCCAGAGCAGGTCCTCAAGGGTGATGGCAGGTAAAAATGAATTTTAAAAGCAAAGTTCGCGCCTACGAGCTATTTTAATGCTGGGGCAGCATCAAAGTCCACGGGTGTTACGTGGGAACACCCACAGCAACACCCATGGACCGCCCCTTTGACACAGAGTAAGGCAAGTCAGTGACTTGCGCTGCTTAGCCTTAATCCATATCTACAGGGCCATGCACAGCCACTCAGGATGGCTTTACTTGACCTTGTAGATATGGCTAAGCCCTGTGCGCCATCGGAACGTCACAAATAAGCCTCTAGCTATGGCTTTTTTAGGTCTGGCAAAGACTGCTTTAGTTGTCTTGCAAACTACATGTTAAAAAAGACAAAAGAAAACTAAAGAGAGGGGCTTTGGACTAGTCGTTTTGCTGATGAGCTTCTTTACAGCAGCTCAGCATTTGGCATCAGTTGGGTTACTCAAATTATGAAGTGCTTCCATTGCAGTGCACGAATAGTGAAGTGTCTAATCACTGCACCAGAGTTGCATTTTTTATTAGGTCTCGCCTTGCTATCACGTAAGCGATCGCGTAAGCGAGACTATTGTAAGGGGCATTTAAAAGTGCTCCGAAAAGCGGATTGCATGGCGAGCATGCGCACAATCACGCGCATCGTGCCGCCATGCAATCCGTTTGGCATCGCACTTCAAAGGGTCCGCTCCTCCGCCCCCGCCAAGCGCGCGCGCCACGCTCCGCCGGGCTTGTTTTCATTTGCTTCGGTTCATGTTTTATGATTGTTGTTGCCACAGCTGCCCATTTCGTTTCCCCGTCCTCTGTATTCAGAGACTTTCGAGATACACAGGTACGTGTAATCCGCCACGCATGCTACAACCACTACTCAAAAGCCCCTTGGTTTGAGAGTGTGGGGGTGTTTGGACAGTCACATCGATTCACTCAGTAGATCAAGTCAGCAGCCCGGGTTGGTTCCACTGAGTTTTAAAATACAGACTTGCTCGCCTATTTACAATCGATTGCAGACGTAGCATGTTCAGGAGCTGAGCATCCCTTCTTGTTGCATTGTCTAACAAAAAATACCCATAACACTACTTATGCAATCAATCAGATGTACATTGCACGTGTAGATCAGGATGAGGCATGGTACTGAATGACTGTCTCTCATTCTCAATGCCCATGTAGGCCGATTAGCTGAGTCGATACATGCCACACAAACCATCCATCCTCTTGTTGAAAGTAGTTACTTGTTTTATTTAAGAGTTTGAGCCCTGTTTATACATGGCAGATAGCAGCAAATGCACAACCATTCAGCGATGTCACTCAGTGTTACCGTATGCCGTGAGACTTTACAACTTACAAACCTCTAAATTAATGTTTATCTCTACAACATTTATGGCACTCCTCAGTACTGTGCTTAGAATATGTATTTCATTCATAGCACACTCTCAGCAGCAGGCGCTCTGCACACTGAGCTACCTCGCTCACTGGTGGTGCAATACTTATATATGTTTATCTTTTTCTAAAGCATATTTTTCTGTTAAGATTGTGGGCGTTATACTCTTGTTTTAATAAACAGTTTGGGCCCTCTTTACACTAGGCTTTGGCCTGCTTACAGCGGCACGCGCACAACCTTTCAGCTATCTCACTAAGTGATTGAGAATGTTGTGAAACTTCATAACTCACAAGCCTTTACATTAATATTTATCTGTACAACATTTATGGTGCGGCTTGGTATATTTCTTTCATTTATGGCACTCCCAGCAGCAGGCACTCTACACACTGAGCTACCTCGCTCACTGCTGGTGCAATGTATATCTAGGTGTGTCTTTTTTGAAGCACACTTAGATCGTGAGTGTTATGCTATCATTTTATTAAAGAGTGTGGGCTCTGTTTACACGTGGCTATCACCTGATCACAGCAGTAGATGCACAAACAACCAGAGAGCTTTGGAGCGCGTCACATGGTCACCAGTAACTTTATTTAATTGCACATTTCTTTGTAACAAATACACGTGGGCATTCAATGCTTTCTGGGTCGTTTGAATTTTGATTTATTAACTTAAAAATTAGCTGTAATTAAGGGGTGTACACTGCACCAACCTTTAACGACTTACACCCTTTGAGGGACATTTTGTGTAGCTGTGCAAGCACAACTTTATGTTTAAAATTGGAGCACGGTGGATCTGCTTTGTACAAATTAGCTTGATAAGAAATTTTTGCAACACAATTCCACTCCACACATTTCCATTCCACACCAACTCAATAACACATTTACACAACACACCACATACATCCAATCCACACCATAGAATACCACAGCATGCCACAAAATTCAACAGCACACCAAATAATTAAACTCCACAACATACCACTCCAAAACTCAAAATACCATTCCACATAATGACAATCCATGACACAATCCCACTCCACATAATTCCAGTACACTCATAACAACACAATTACTATCCACATAATTTCTCTGCGCACCGTGCCACATAATTCCACTACAAACATCCACTCCACACAATTCCACAACTAATAATTCCAATTCTCATAATTCTACTCCACATCATGCACATCCACTACCCACCATAACACATGGGTAAAAGACATTGTCATATACAAAGCCAATAGTTCTAACACTCACAAATGCGAGACCTTTTGGCATTGCCAATGCGTCCTCCCTTTTTAGGTCTCGGCTAGCGAAGGCTGCGCTTGCGCAATCTCGCTCGCGAGATTTAATGACTTGGAGAAGAGGGGCTTGAACCCGCCCCTCTTCTCCCCTCTTCTCCATTGGCTGCCCTCTTGAATGCTGGCCAGCCATTGGAGAAGAGGTTTGTCTCTCCGAACAGGCCCCGTCCTTTTCGGATTCGGGGGCGTCTTTTTTGCTACTTTTCTCATTTTGGCAGCCCGGCCCTTTTTTCGCTGGTGGGCGTGTTTTTTTTTTTTTTTTTGCATCCGAAGGTTCGGCCATTTCGTGCGCGGCGGGACTGGGAACGGAGCAGGAAGAACAACATGTGAAGTCTGAAGGTTTAAATTGCAAATTTATGAGAGGTAATTCTGAACGGTGGGTCAACATTGGAGGGACAAAACTTCTAAGGATGTTTGATTCATCTTAAGAGTCGGGCGTGGCTAAGATGGCGGTGAGAGCGGTCGCACTGTGCTGAGCTCCGCTCTGTGCCCGCCGCATTTATCCTGCTAACATCGTGCCTTTCAGTAGCAGCCCCTTTATTTTGGCACCGGAGGTTCCCTAGTGACACCTCCCAATCGCGTCAAAGCTGCCGAGGTCTGGGGAAGCCTAAGAGCTGTGCTCCGCCTGAGTGGTGCTCAGAACGGAGATGTGCTGCCTCGCTACCGGCAGACAACCTCGTCTACTCACGGGTCCCTGGGGTCCATAAATACTGCCCTAATTACGGTGGCACGGGGTGTCCTGAAGAAGGGGGGATACAGGCATGGGCAGTGGGCGCTTTAACCTCTTCTGTAGCGCCATTATCAAGCATGGCCCAACTAGCTGCACAGCTCGAGACGACGCAGAGGCCGCAAGTAAGATTATTATGCTTTTCATATAACGCGCAGCTTGAACTCCGGCACCTTAAGGCACTTTCGCTCTAATGTCTATGGAATATGATGAAATAAGGGTGGCAGCGGTCAGCGCCCTGCGTGAATGTGCAAACTCCTCCCACTGTCCAAGGCCCCCTAAGGTCTCTGTTTGTGCATGTGCGCTATGGTTCGCACCCAGTCTGTGCCCAGGCCGTTCACACTCTGCCCGTGTGCTCTC
Organism: Triturus cristatus; assembly: GCF_964204655.1. Lineage (NCBI taxonomy): Eukaryota > Metazoa > Chordata > Amphibia > Caudata > Salamandridae > Triturus > Triturus cristatus. The sequence continues at coordinate 1,087,550,261 of NC_140582.1, read as the reverse complement.
AGGCACGGCTCGCTGACCACGCAGCCCAAATATTTCACCTGTTTTCCTAACGTCTCTCTTGCTCTCCACGAGGTTTCTCCAAGCTCCTCCCACTGTTCATGCACCTAAGCCCCTCATGTTGTCTGTTCTCGTGGGCCAGGCTTCTCGCAGTGTCCTTGTTAATTTGTGCTGCGCTGTTGTGTTCTCAGTGTTGAAACTGGGCCCCCCACCCGGCACACCCGCTCACCGCTACCAACCCGTGTGACCCTGTTTATTTACGTCCGGTATCTGCTCAATCTGAGAGTGCTCAGAAGCCGCGTATACGCCTTATTCAGATGTGCTTGTAAATTGCTTGTAATCCATTTGCTATGTTGCTCTCACTGCATAACGAAATTGCTGTAGCCAGGGCTTTAAGTGGGATGGAAAAACGGGGGGGCGCTTAAAGGGGCGTGGCAAATATAATTAAGGGCGTGACTTAAACACGTAAATTAAAAATCTGTGCTTAGCATAGTATGCCGCCCGGCTTGTATTTTGCTGTTTCTGTCATTTTATCCAGATATATGATACAACAAGTAGCATCAGACCTACAACATGGTTCGTACCCAGTCTGTGCCCAGGCCGTTCACACTCTGCCCATGTGCTCTCAGGCACGGCTTGCTGTCCACGCAGCCCAAATATTTCACCTGTTTTCCTAGCGCCTCTCTTGCTCTCCACGAGGTTTCTCCAAGCTCCTCCCACTGTTCATGCACCTAAGCCCCTCATGTTGTCTGTTCTCGTGGGCCAGGCTTCTCGCAGTGTCCTTGTTAATTTGTGCTGCGCTGTTGTGTTCTCAGTGTTGAAACTGGGACCACCACCCGGCACACCCGCTCACCGCTACCAACCCGTGTGACCCTGTTTATTTACATCCGGTATCTGCTCAATCTGAGAGTGCTCAGAAGCCGCGTATACGCCTTATTCAGATGTGCTTGTAAATTGCTTGTAATCCATTTGCTATGTTGCTCGGGGGGGCGCTTAAAGGGGCGTGGCAAATATAATTAAGGGCGTGACTTAAACACGTAAATTAAAAATCTGTGCTTAGCATAGTATGCCGCCCGGCTTGTATTTTGCTGTTTCTGTCATTTTATCCAGATATATGATACAACAAGTAGCATCAGACCTACAACAAGTAAGGACTATTGGCTTTGTCAGTGGTTTAGTTGCACAAGATAAATAAGCAGCAACTATGGCTTATTATATGTAATATTGAAAAAGCTTCCACTTTAAGCCCTGGCGACAACACGACGATGTTGCTGCTCCTGAGTTTCAAGAGAAGGGAACTCTTTAAAGGATACAACGCTAAAGCTAATTTCTCCACTAGAGAGAAGTGAGCACGCACGTCAAGGTGCCTGCTGTGACACAAAACGGACAAAAAACGGACCGCTGGTGCCAGGGCACAAAACAGAGCCCGATGGAGACCCATTTCGAGGCCCCATTTAAAAAACTGCCGGTGCTCAGCACCGGTGAGACCCGGCCTTCTTAAAGCCCTGGCTGTAGCATATATGTGTGTGGGAGGCTCTGTGTGTGTGTGTGTGGGAGGCTCTGTGTGTGTGTGTGTGTGGGAGGCTCTGGGTGTGTGAGGCTGTGTGTGTGTGTGTGTGTGAGAGAGGCTCTGTGTGTGTGGGAGGCTCTGTGTGGGGGTAACTGTGTGTAGAATGCTCTATGTGAGTGGTGGGGGTAAGTCTGTATGTAGGTTGCTCTATGTGAGTGGCTCTGTATGTGTAGGTGGCTCTGTGTGTAGGTGGCTCTGTGTGTGTAGGTGGCTGTGTGTGTGTGGCTCTGTATGTGTGGGTGGCTCTGTGTGTGTGGCTCTGTGTGTCTCGCATTGGAGAGTGATTAAGCTATTGACATTGTAAATAACAATGCCGTTTCTTTAAATGTTTTAAAAACAAAAACATACAAGAATGTCATGAGCAATGCCAACAGCTCTAACTTTAACAATGCCGAGACCATTGCATTGTAAATGCTTGTTTTAGAGGGGTCAATAAGCACTGACACTCTCTCCGAGGCAGCGCAGCCACTGTCTCCTCTCTTCTCCTGGGCAGCTGGACCCCCGGCTTTGACTCGTCTTCCTCTGCTGAGGATGGACCACGTGTCTGCAGCAGCATTCTTATCAGCCTCTCCTAGCCCATGCTCCCACCCCCTGCCCCCCCCTAACCACAACACCCCACACTCTCAGACCCGCCTTCCTTCCTGCCTGGGGTCTGGAGACAGCCCTGAAGCGGTAGGTGGAGGGCTGCGGCGGTTGCACTCAGCACCCGGAGAATGAGGTTCGAGGCACGGACACATCACATGAGATCTCAGCAGCAGGTGCGAGAACACACTGAGCTACCAGCTCGTGGAGTTTACAAGGAGAACCGGATTCACACCACGGATCTGCTGGTCCTTACTTATCTCCTGCACCCGCAGCTGACCTTCAGTGGGGAACTGGCACAATCTGATAAGCGTGTAATGAGTTGATTTCTCCAGTCTGGCTTGGGGTGGAATACACATCAGCGCTGGTGGCCCTCGCGGGCAGCGGCTGCGATTATATGGGCATGCACAACTGAAAGGGCATTCGAGGTAAACAAGAAGCGAGAGTGACTTTTCTTGGCAATGAGCAGTCAAATGAAAGGCAGTAGGTAAGAAGGCGCACTGATTTAAACGCTCACTGCTGACATCTTTGGCGATTTGCGTGCTATGGGCTTGCATCCGAGCAATGCGAATTGCAATCATTTAGAAGTACGTTAACCGAAATCCCATCATATTGAGTAATAGTAACAGTTGTTAAAGTACTTAACAACAGAAGTGCACAATGAAGCTCTACATAAAAACAAGCCATTGGTACCAATAGGCCAACTACAGTTAGTTCTCTCCAGTTCATGTATTGTTAGAGCTGCCTGAAAAAAATAAAATTCAGTTGATATATGCCTTTAATGCTAACAGATTTAAATAATAATGGTTTTTTTGTCGGTGTAAATTTTAATTCAGTAAGGTAAATCCAGTGAAGATTCATCATAAAATCTTTATTCGGCATGTAAAAACAACCATTAAAGAACAAGATAACACAGCAAAAGTTACAGTGCAAATATAAAACACATGCGTAACATTTAAATAAATAAAATGTAATGACCAAACATCAATAGGACAAGATAGAAAAACTCCCGTTAGCAGCAATGTATATCATTCGGTCTACAAAGACTAGACCTCAATGTGGCTTGTAAAAAAAAGAGGTGATAGCATGTAGTACATGGTAATTAGGGAGCAACTTCAAATACATAAGAGCAGGAAGTACTTGGATAAAAGTCAAGGTGCTCAGCAGAAACACAATAAACTGCCTTCTTGGCACACTCAAATATTTGCACAACATAACATGTAAAGTGTCCTGCGGGTACCTATTGTCCCAACAGCAAGGCAACATGGAGCAAGAGTGAGCCCACCCACTCGGTGATGCCAAGAGATGGTTCAGCAAGTTATTGAACCTAGCCAAGACAAATCTGTCACTCATATCATGTACCGGAGCAAGGTACGGCTCCATGTCATGTAAGGCCCAGTACTGTTTTCAAGAGCTTATGTCCCCTTGCCTGTTCTCTGTTCAACGATACGCGCGCAAAAAAATAAATAAAGCATTAGCATAGCCAATAGGTCTCGCCTTTGGGACCTTATAAGTGTTTAGCCATGCAACAGTTGATGTTTTTGCACAAAGGATATTGTGCTGCATAACTAAATACTTATAAAGTCCCAAAAGCGAGACCTATTGGTTATGCCAATGCTTGTTTTTTTATAGTGCCCAGACGCCCATGGGTATAAGTTGTGCTTCATAAATTATATTTATTCATTCATTGTTGTTCCCTTTGCAGTGAATTGGCTTTGTGAAATCAGTGGTCATGCAGAAGGTGGATGAAATTGCTTAGTCGTTTTGTGGACACTGATTTTCATCTTAGGGCTTTGAAGCATTGAGCTATTCAGAAGATTAAATGCTCGAAGGCTCTGTGTATTTCGTGGTGTGTGGGTTTGCATGGCTATGGTGATTGGTGGTTGATTGAAACATCCACTGAAGTTCATTTAACCCTGTTTGTGGTGCATGCTTTCTTGTCGGACCATAACATTGTCGAGGTGTGTGGGAGTTCGGTGAGCAGGTCTGAAGATAATGAAGATGATCTCACAAATAGTGGTGGGAATGAGGTCTTCTATGTCAGCTGAGTGCCAGATTGTTGAGTGAGCCTTGATGAGCATGAGTTGATGGACATGCTCAGTGTGTTTGCAATTGGTGGTGATTTGTGGGATGTTGGTGACGATTTAAAAGGTATTTGCGCAGATGTATTTGAAATGGGTGCCCACAGGGCTTTTGAGGTGGAGATTTGTCTGAATAATGTTTTATGTTTTTAATATAACGGGTGTAGAATGTAAAAAAACAAAATTAAAAAAAAGTTCGTCTTTTATGATGCCAGGCAGAGAATTACCAATTATGTAAAGCTCTGATAATAGCTGCTTTGATTATGCCAGGATTTATGTAATGCCAGGGTTTGGATACCAGCAAAGTTCTGGTTCTGTCACCTTTCTGTAAATCTATATAGACGCAGAGTATGACTTAAATGAAGCAGAATCCTGCTCATCTGTCATGAGTGGGCCGCTATTCCTGCACCCAGATTTATGCAGTCCAGAACAATGGACCATATTTTAACGGCTAGAAAATCCGGGCAGTAAAATCACTTTGGGTATGGGCAGCATTGCGGCCTGAACCTGTTTTTCTGCACCCCCCCAACTCTCCGCCATGGCACATGAGGAGCCTGTAATGCTGCGCCCTCCAGAGTAGCCTCCCATGCCCTCTCCTACCCACCATCCTCCCTCCTCACCCTGCGGCACCCCTCGCTCAAATTTAGGCCTGCATAGAGCAGGTGGTAAATGTGAGTGGTAATACTCCGAGGAAAGGGAATATCACGTGTAATTCAGCCTGGAAAAATCAGGCCTGCACAGGTATTCCCCATTCCATGGGGATAAGCTCGCAATTAGATGATAATGATGTGATGATACCCAAGGGTACTGTTTTTTAGGGGTGTGGATTTATAACCCTCCAGTACCGTGCAAAGCATACTCGGGGCCATACAGGAGCAGGCAGTAGTCAGGAAGTGGTAGTTGCAAGGTTGGTGCGAGCTGTCATTCTGTGCACACCCACAAACCTATATGTTTAAGAGTGTTCACCAACTCATAGTCCGTCTCTCTTCGCATGGGAAAAGGTTGCCAATTTACTCCGGCCAAAAGCAAGACAGAAAAGTTTTTCAAGGTCGGAAAAGGGGTATTAGGTCAAAGGAATTTGCAATTGCTCAGCAGATTTTCGAATGAACAAATATGCGTGTGTATAACTTATCTTGAGAAAATGTATATTACAAAAGTTTTCTAAGAGTACCTTTTTCCAGGCCTAGTTCTATAATTTGTGGATCCCTGAAGTCGTAAGTCTGCACTAATGCAAGGACTTATTACTGCAAGTCCACTTAGCTGTGTTTGTGGTTTTTGTTGTTGCTGTTTTTAGGTCTCGCCTGGCGTTAGCAGCGCCATGCGAGGGCTTCTTGTAATCAATACGGTCTCGGAAGGGGACTTGAAGCCCCGCCTCCTCTTCCCATTGGCTTGTCATAGCTTAGGCTAAACGCTGCCCTTCTATTGTGAAGGAGGCTTTTTAGTCACTCCTTGTTGCCACCCTGTCTACTTTTGGTCCCACCCACCTGGATTGGATCATTTACTCGTGGCGTGACACAAGCACTTTTTTCTTCCCTATGTAATGTCGGCTGTCCTGAAAAAGAATGCTTAGTATGCCTGTTCCACAAGAAATGTAATTCTCGATGAAGTAGGGAAATGGGAAAGCAAAATAAAATGTTATCTTTCAGTGGTACTTAATGACAACTGGCGAACAGCTTAGAATGATGTGAGGTCAGCGATTACTAAATAATTTTCGTCTGCTAGAATACAGTGCCACCATGCCATCCTCAATTTTGCAATAGACTCGAGCTGCATATTACCGTTGAATGTGAAATAAATTTGCATGTAACCTCAAAAACGGCATCTGTGTGTCCGTACTCTGTTTTTTGCATGAGATTCGTTGGCTGCGGAGGGGACTGAGCACGCATGCCCCGAGCGAATACATGGCTGCCTCCACGTGAACGTCTTGCATGGCCACTTGAACTAGTCTTCTTTAAAAGCTGCGGCGGCTTGCGATGGGGAAGATCCGGAGCCTCAAGTTCTGCAACAGGGCTGGCATATCACCGCTTGGAACCTCTGAACAAGAGGACTATGAAGCGGGACCCATGGAGTGTGAGAACAGAGACCACATAGGAACATTAGAACTTCTGAAAAAAGTTAGTTCTTGTTGTACATAACAGTGCTTTTGTAGAAAGTGACAGGAGCAGAAGTAGGGGTGCGGGACGAGGTGAGTGTCTCCTAAGGAAAGCTGGCAGTGGTGCGGGAAGGCTCAGGATCTATTGTAGTAGACAACGGTTGAAGTACATTATAAATGAGCGTTTTGCGAAGCCAATAAATCTGCCCTTTTTATGACTGATACAACCTCTCACTGACTTTCACACATACCTGTATCACTGCTCTTATAACACCGTCGAACACACATTGCTTTTACACACACAAACACGGCAAAATGTGGCAATGATGCTGGTGACCGTTGTAGTGTTTCTTGAAGTAGTAGTGGTCTTGGGGTGGCACTCGTATTAGTGATGATAATGTTGGCATGAGTACCACTGAGTTGTGTAACAATAAACATTCCTCGACCAGCTGTACCTATATTATAGTGGTGATGTGGCCATGATGCTGGTGGTAGTGGTGTTGGTAATGGTGGAGATGATAGTGTGGTGTTTGTGGTTATGGTTATAATGGTGACAATAGTGCTACTGATAATGGTGGTGGTAGTCATAGTGGTGACAATTATGGTGGTGGTAATTGTGTCAGTGACATTGCTCTTGAAAGTGTTGGTAATGCTGGTGATAGTGATGATGTTGGAGGCGGTGATAGTTGAGAGGTTATAATGGTGGTGGTGATAGTGGGGCTATAGGGATATCGGTGATGCTGATATTTGCAATGGTGGGGTTGTTAATGGTGTTGGTAGCAGTAATGGTGATAATGGCAGTGGGGAAATGATTGTGGTGATAACAATGGTGGTGGTAATGTAATGTTGCTGGCAGTGGGGACCACGTCCATATTTTCTACGTTAGAAACGCTTTAATTGATTGCATTACTCCTCAGCCGTAGCAGCTATGAAATGTGCGTTGTGATGTCTATTATTGCAGCTGTGTTTTGCACATTCATAGACGAGCCTGTCTTCGCAATCTCACTTTTGTTCCATAATACCGATTCACTACGGGTGGCATTTCCCCCAATGTATTTGCATTTATTTTTCTTCAGTGTTTCTTTTGCATCAATAATATAACAAGCATTAAAAATGCAATAGTTCTCGCCTTTCATTAAGTTAGTCATTTGCTTTGCTATACAATACCATTCGCAAAGCAAATGGCCTTTAACTTAATCAAAGGCGAGACCTATTGCATTTTCAATGCTTGTTTTATTTGTTTACGGAGCGCCTCCAAAGAGGAAAGCACCGCTCATGCTGGCACATTGCTGCAAAAGTTCCATAGAGTCACACCGCAGACAATGCATACTCCAGCAGTAGTAGGTCTGGTTATGTTATGTGTATTTGTATAGTGCGCTAATCCCCCATGAGGTTATCCAGGCGCTATGCAGATGAAAATGGCAGCTGCCTTCTTGGAGTGATTTTTTGAAAAGCCAAGTCTTGAGCTTCGTGTGGAACTTGTGGTGTGGGAGGTTGCACCATGCCTTGGGAGCTGTGTAGGAGAAAGCCTGCCCTCCAGCTGTTGCTTCGTAGGCTTTTGTGCTGCAGAAAACGTGTGTGGTGCTCTGTATGCCAGAAGCACCTGGCTAAACCAATTACTTACTGATAATCTTCATTACCTTCAGGGTAGTCCTCCTCGTCATAGTACTAACATTTGAGGCCACCCCACCTCCGACAGAGATCTCTACACAAGCATTGATCAAATCAATCCAGTGGTTTTGGGGCATAATTATCCCTCCCATCACTCCCATTTCCTGTTAGTAACCATGCACTTATAATTGTGTCACAGGAACTAGGACGGAGGGTGCAAACCTACTATGATGAGCAGGACTAACCTAAGGATAATGAGGATAACCCCTACGTCTCATCCTACTGACAATACTAACATCTGAGGATGTACCAAACCAACAAAGAGACAGAAACAGTGATATGGTGCTCAAGTTCATAATTTTCTACAACATATACTTCATGGCTGACTTCAGTATAGATGTTCCAAAATAATTAGCATCATTCGAAAATAGATCTAATCTGTAATGATCAAAAAAGGTACTTGAGTTCCTCCATGAGGTTGCCTTGCATATTTCTTCTAGAAAAACGAATGATGGGACTGCAACAATACTAATACTACTTAATGTCTATATTCATCCAAGCGAGAAGACAAGCACATGAACAAGTTGTTCGGAATAATAAAATCACTACAAAGGCTGTATTGTCAGGCACAGTTCATAATCTCTGGTGACTTTATTATCAATTTATGCATTACCCCAGGGAATCTGAATAAAAAGGGAAACAACTTTAGACGACAACTTGAAACATTAAGACTGATCCATCTTAATGGAAATACAAAAGAGGATTCACCGGCGACAGTGACCTTTTTAAGCGGGTCTAAAAGTTCAACCATCGATCATACTTTAGTGAGTGAATCTGTAGCACAACAGATGCAAAAATTCCAAATTGTGCCACGCATAGAAAGCGATCATATGCCACAATCATTACAATTGGAGCAATTTACAGCCAGGCTGACAGCATAAAAAAATCTACTCTCCATGCCACGTGCCTACAACTCAAAAAGACTGAAATGGCGTGGAATAGGGATTGAGAAGGTAATGGCAGAAGTATACCGCCAAGCAGGCGCAAGCGAAGGAAGTTCAGAGGAATCCGCAAGTTTAGAGCCACCGCAAGCCGGGGAGGGAGAGAGATTAAGAGCCTGGGAACATTTAACGGGAGCCTTAATGGAAAGCTTTGCGGACAACAAGAGTCAATATTCCGCTAAGCAGCACAGGAAGCCCACTCGGACAAGCAGTCACCATCTCTGGTTCAATCATGAACTACGTAAGCACAAAAGCCTAATAGTGCGCAAAATAAGAGCAGTCTCAAACCAGTTAAAACGGGGGAAAAACCAGACAGAAGCGACTTAAAAAATTAAGAAAGCAATACAAGAAAAACTGTCGAGCAGCGAAAACCAGATATCGAGTTGCAATATGGAATAAACTCCTTCTGGCTAGTAAACAACGGAACAGAAAACACTTCTCACTAACACTCGGAAAAAATAGACATCACAACGCAGGGATAAATGAGGATGCATGGGTAGCTCACATAATGAGTATGTATAAAGAACCAAAGCTCAAATCAACTCCAGTTAGTCAATTAGTAAAAAAGGACAGCAGGAGGAGTGCAGAACAAAAAACGCAGATTCTCCCTGGGGTCATCAATGTAAATAATAAACCCATCGCCCCGAAATGTAAAAACTCCGAAAACTAACGGAAGTAAGTCAATTAATAAAAATCATAAAGAAACTAAATTCAGAGGGTGCACCAGGTCCCAATGGAATCCCCAATGCCCTTTTCAAGGGAGAAGCTTCATATTGGGCCCATTACTTAACCCCACTCTTCAATGAGTTGTTTAAGAAAAATGGAATTCCAGAATCCTGGATGGGAAGTATTATCCAGCCAATTTTTAAAGGGGGAACAAAGCCGATAAACTACAGATTAATCGCTCTAACTGATGTAGAAGATAAGTTATACGCAAGCTGCTAGCTAACTCATTTGAAAAAATGGTCAGATGATCACAACTGCATCCCAAGATGTCAAACATGATTTGGGGCTGGAGCAAGCACTTTAACTAACTTAACGGCATTAACACTGTTAGCCGAAAAAGCTAAATTTAAGAACACCGGCCTGTTCGACTGTTTTGTGGACCTTAAGCAAGCTTACGACAGCATGCCCCGTAATCGTCTATGGGAAAAATTGGCCAGTTGGGACATTCCCATAAAATTGTTAAAGGCCATCAGAGAATTATATACTTGCACATGGAGCCGGGTAAAGTTAGGTGATGGCCGGTGGATAACAAAGAAGATATACACCCAAAATGGTCTGAAACAGGGGTGCGTGTTACCTCCTTCTCTTTTTAATCTATATATATCTGATCTTGAAGATGCCCTCGTGGAAATCAATAGTCATCCACCATCGATAGTTAATGAGGAAATTAGGTGCCTTCAGTATGCCGATGAACTAGTACTCCTAAGTCAAACTCCAATCGGCTTACAACGAGGAATGAGTGCCTTAGCCAAATATTTGACAGCACAAGGGCTAGAATTGAATTTATTAAAAAAACAAAGGTCGTACAGCTTGTGGATGCCAAAACTAAAAATAAGAAATACATATGGCATATAGAGGGGAAAAAAGTCGAAGCAGTCGCCTCCTACTAATATCTTGGATTCTTGGTAGAACGAAAAATGAGCTACAAATCACAGCTCATCTTAATGAGGTCAAAATCCCAAAATCTGATATACGGTTTTAACGTTTAAAAAAAGAAACTTAGCTGTCCATCATACGGCAATTTAATAAAAGTCATGCAGGCACAGTTAATGCCAATGGTAACCTATGGCACTGAAATAATGAAAGGATGTGACATCCCTGCCTTGAATAAAATACAAACAAAAGACTATAAAAATGTATTCCAGAACCAACAAAGTGCATCGCCTGCCCAGTTGCTGCTAGAGTTTGGCTTACTAAATCAGGAATTTCGCAGAAAAGTCGTCTTCGTGAAATTATGCTGGAGGTTGCGTGCTTCTGAAAACGGGACTATAGACCACCTATGCTGGAAAGAAATTGACAGACAAAAAGAAAAGAAAATGCAAGGATCCTGGGGTAGTTATTTAAACCAGGTGATAGAGGACCTCTCTGCCCAATATATTTGGAATCTCAGTATAGGGAATAAGGCGTTCAATAAACGAATCAACACTACAATACAATTTTTGTCTCATTCAACGGATGAGAACACCTTACTGCAAAGACAGCATGTCTGGACGGTTTTCAGCTCATGTGGGAAAAGGAAGCCTCAGGAATATTTATCGGCCTATTTCTCACTTACCCTAAAACATCAATTTATGAGGCTACGTCTTGGCATGTGGGAAACAAAAGAATTAATCCCAGCATGGAAGGATAAAAGTGAAAATCGAGACTGCAGACTATGCGGATACAAAGATGAATCTAGTCAACACATTTTTTGTGTATGCCCAAAGTTATTAAAAGAACGGAAGTCACTATTAAAAACACTACTGAATAGTTTGAATATACCATCATGTAGAGAAGTTGTAATCACCTTGCTCAGTGGGACCTCAATCCCCCTAGTATGCAGGGGGTGGGGGGGTGAAACTTTTAAATGTGTATTTAAAAGAAATCGGTTGAAACTGTGTAGAGGAAATAGATTTTTATTGACTATTGGGCAACCAGAAAAATTTCGAAGAGTTAAATGCTGTTTAATAATAAGGATGTTAGAAAGACATGGACTTCCTAAACCTTCGTTTTAAATGAAATTTTAAATATCTGTTGCACAAAAGTACCTTATAGATTAACTGTGTAAAATTCTACTAATGATTTTATGTGTTTTTATAAGTGTGTAGTAGTATTATTTAAACATGTCATTTGGTGTAATGGTTTTTGTTTTTAAAAAGACCGACCACCCAAAATAAAAATCTTGAAATGCCTTGAATTCCCTCCTGCCCAAGAGTGATCTTTAGACCAAGTTGTTCTGGCTAAGACGTTGCCTGTAGGACCTGATCCATTGAGACATAAGATTAGGTTATTGTATTCTTGGCCCAGCTGCTAATTGAAGCCATTGTTGCTATCTTACCACTATTTGCTGACAAGTTAAAGAGGGATTCGGATTTCCTAAAACCCTTTGACCTCTCTAAGTAAACCAGCAAGCTCTAGTTACATCCAGAGAATAAGGAACGCTGTCTGCAGATTGAAAAAGCAGTAGAAGAATTTCCTGGGATAAATTATCTACAGTTTGAATTTTGAATCCGGTATAAGAACCACTTTGTCAAGAAAAAAAATTCCTTAGAGAGAGAATTTTGAACAATAAATGTTTCAAAAACTTGTTCAGCTTTTTTAAGTCCAGATAAGGACAAAAAGTGCAATTGGATTTCAGTACCAAAAACATAACTGAATGGAGCCACTGAGCTTTCTTGGGAGCTGGACCCGAAATCCTGCTCGTTTTTACACTTGAATCCCTTGAACCATAGCCTGTTTCTTTAAAAGGTTCTTGGGTCCCAGAGTTTGCACAACACAAGACTCTGGAGGAGGGGAATGAAACTCTATCATGTAACCATTCTAAACAATGTTTAAGACCCGCTTGTCTGATATAATTTCTTGCCATTAATCCAAAAAGAGTTTCATTCTTTCCCCCACCATAATGGGTTGTTTGTTATTGCTTTTGCTGTTGGTTCTCCGATTGTTGTTGTGGCCGGGTTTTACTTCCTGTCCCAACTCCCCAAACTTGTAAGGGACGTTTGTCCTGAAAACCTTGAACCAACCTTTTCTGAATAAAAGACTTTTTGGAACTGACAGGTCTAAAAAGCTGAAGACTTCTCTGTTCATTGGGCAGCTTTTTTTCACAGGATCATACAACTGTGACGAAAACCATTTTTCTCCTGGAAAAGGTAGACAAATTAATAATGATCTTTGAGTTTGGTCAAGTTTCCACATTTTAAGCCCTACAAGGCACCTTGTTGCAAATGATGCTCCTGCTGCAGTGGTGGAAGACCAAAGAAAATCAAATGAGATGTCGAATAGAAACTGGGCTAGAAGTTCCATATCGGTTAAAATGTCTGTAGGATCCTTTTGGTATTGCAGGCTGTCATATAGGAGCTGAAATTCCTTCAGAAGGGTTTGCTTAGCATGTGCTTCATAAGTGGAAGAACACAAAGGGAAATTGGAGGCTGCATAGGCCTTCTTCATAAAACCCCCCACCTCTTTATCTATGATGTTTGACAAGGATGCTTGCTCGGAAGCCTATATGGGCGGAGAGGTCATACTGGCTAGAATAGTATTGACCTTATGCAGTTAAAGATATTTTCTAAGACATATTTCTTGAAGGAAAAACTAGTCTTGTCGCTTTCCTTCAACTCCTCATTAAACATGCCCTCTATGATCTCATGAACTGGTAGGTCTTTATTATTATTATAATGTTATGTACACAAGTTTGCTCCAACAGCTTCGTATGGATACAGAGATATTGTTTTAGATTGTAGACCCAATGTTAAAGAACTTGCAGGAAAGTGCTGAAAAATCACTTCCCTTCACTGCCACAGCCAGAACTGGGGTTATTCTGATGCTTAGAAGCCCTTAGTATGAATCTTCCAGGCAGAGGCATCCTATGCCAGATATAGTCTCATATAACAAAGAATCGTAGCTATGTAATTGATTCAAAACGCATCCTCCTTTTATTGCCATACAAGATAATCAGCGATGAGCTCAGGAAAGTCCTGAACACCTCCATCCCCTCCTCCTCTTTCCTTGAGGACTGGAAACAAGCTGAAGTGAACCCCCTCATGAAAAAACCTTCCACTGACCCAGCTGAACCAAAAAGCTACCAAGTCCATCTCGCTGCTCTCCTACCTAGCAAATTCCCTCGAGAAAGTGATCAATCAGCAGCTCACTGAACATCTGGAACAACACAACCTTCTGGACCCCTTTTAATCCAGTTTTCAAGCCAACCACAGCACCGAGACGGCCCTGATCACAGCCACTGATGACATCAGGGCCCTCCTGGACCACGGCAAAATGACAGTGCTTATCCTCCTAGACCTATCAGTCACTTTCAACACTGTCTCCCATCACATGCTGATCAACAGACTCCACTACACTGGGATCCAGAGAGATGCCCTCCAATGGATCATCTCATACCTCACCTTAAGAACCTTGAGGATCCGTCTCCTACCATTGACCCCAGACTCAAGAAGATCATCTGTGGAGTCTCCCAAGAATCGTTCGTCAGCCCTAACTTCATCAATGCCTACACGACCCCACTGGCCCTCACCGTCAGATCGTATGTATTCAACATCATCTCCTACGCTGACGACACCCAGCTCATCCTCTTGCTGTCTGAAGACCCCTCAACAACCAGAACGAACTTTCACAGATGCATGATGGGCGTTGTTAAATGATGAAAGACAGCTGTGTCAAACTCAGCACGGACAAGACGGAAGGCCTCATCTTTGGGAACAACACCTCGCCCTGAAACGATGCATGGTGACCAATGGAACTCGGCCTACCCCGGCCCTGTCAGACCAAGCTTGCAAACTCGGCATCATCCTGGATAACAAGCTATCAATGAAACAACAAGTCAACGCAGTCTCTTTCGCCTGCTTCCAAACCCTTCGCATACTTTGCAAGATCTTCAGGTGGCTCCTAGTCAACCCCAGAAGAACCGTCACACAGGCCTTCATCACCAGCAGGCTAGACTATGGTAACACACTCTACGTAGGAATCACTGCCCGCCTTCTGAAAAGACTTCAGACAGTACAAATTTCAGCAGCAAGGCTCATCCTTGACCTCCCCAGAAGGATCCACATCACACCCCACCTCAAATAACTACACTAGCTACAGAGTCAGAAGAGATACCAGTTCAAGATGCTGACCCATGCTGACACAGCCCTGCACACCGAAGGACCAGCAAGCGCCTGACCTTCCATCAACCGACCAGTCTCCTCTGGTCTGCCTCCCTTTTCCTGGCCACAACCCCGGAATCAACAGAGGAGGATGCTCCTTCTCACACCTGGCAGGCAAGGCATGACACAACCTTCCCAGGCACCTCAGGACTGCCCCATCGCTCCAGCAATTCAGGAAAGAACTCAAGACCTGGATGTTTGAATAAATAATCCACAGCGCAGCAGCCAACATCTCCAGCACCTCGGGAACCTCAAGGGTGATTTGCAGCGCTTTATAAACATTTGACTGATTGATTGACTGAAGAAACAATTAAAAGAAAGTGCCCACCAAAATGTCTATAATGAGAAATGAATGAACCCCACACATCCTAGATTGTCATTTCTTCCCTCAGGTTACAAATTGTGATTTCTTGGCTCGAATGGCATCTCCAACGTCTTTCTTCAACACTCTTTCCCTTACACTCCTCATCTTATTCTGCACTATCATGCTCACCTCTCTCATACCTTTCAATATTTCCATCTCCAAATGTTTGAGATCATTAAACTCCCTATTCTTAATGCTCCTTTCTACCATACCACTCAGAAGCATAAATGCTGCCACTCCAATACTGGCATGTGGATTAGTTTGCACTGCTGGAAGTAAATTCCTCAAAGTTTCCTTCTATCTCAACCCATTTCACAATGTCGATTGCAAGTGGTCCATGATTGCCCTGTTGAAGTGGTCAAGCAACCTGCTGCTCCTTGCACGACAATGCAAGGATGCCCTTATGCTCCTCATGCTAATTACCTTCAAATAGTATTTTATTTCTGCAGACACTGAGTCCAATTATTCGTCACCAGCTCTTCGTGAAATAATGCACAACTAAACACATCCTTGCTATTCACAATGGCAACACTTTGAATGGTAATCTACCACGACCATGCCATCTTTGGATTTGCTACCCAGCACATCAAAGGAGCAGCCAATATCCAGGGTTGATTTACTCCAGAACCAATCAGGAGCCTCCACTGATTTAACAAGACATGGCCCTGTCACCTTTGATTGTTCATGGCTCACACATGTAACACATTCACACACAAAATATTCCACAGAACTTGCCAAGACCAGCCTCTAAAAATGCTCTTGTATTCCCTGTTTTATAACCCTTATGTTAATATGAAATCATGGGGCGACTGCAGCGTGCCTTCCCTTATTCCTGCCAGCAGCACCAACAGCTCCAAACCTCTAAACAGTCCGTGTCTACAACCAATCCATTAGCCACATGCTCACAGGCATCTTCCATGCTCGGTTCCCTGTGGTGTAGCCCCCCATCCATTACATGTGCCTAATGGGGCGTTGTGAAGCTGGTATGGTAAGGCACACCCCACTGGAGCAGTGCAGCATCCTAATGTGCTTCTAACTGGGCATTTGTAAGGCAGGCCTGGACATGTGTCCTTATCTGTAAAAGTGACATAACAGCAAGGTGTGTACTTAACTGGAGCAATCCAGAAATTGCAAGGTGGCATGTTTGGATTGGTGCTAAGCACCCTGTAACATTTTAGTGCCAACCTGAAAATATTAGCACCAACCTTGAAATATGTATTCATCATTTGGCTACATTTAGGAACATCCGGATTGTGTTTGTATTTCACTTATTAGCTAATTGATTGTGATATCTTTCTACTGCTGCGAGTAATGTCCACTAGTCTGCAAATTAAAGATAACACTTTCTTGTGTAGTAGGGGCACAAGGTATTGAGCCCTGAAACAGTAGCAGCAGTGCACAAAGGTGTGCCTGCAGCGGATCCTGTGTTTGATTGGCTGCTGCATACCTGGACGATGAGGACACAAATGACTCCCTTATGAAGAGAAAAATACTCTGCAGTTACATATTGAAATCCTTAATGAGTTCCACTTCAAAGCTACCTGTAAAACTAGGTTTTTTGCAGATTAATTTATAAATGCAGGTTGAAAAAAATACCCCTTTCCCCCAGTTGTAATTTTCTCATATGGATATAGCCACTGGAATTATGATTCTGCAGCTGTGGACTGTTTCACATAATTATGAATTTTCTGCCTTTGCCACATAATCCATCATCTTCTGCATAATCTGCAGACTTTAACAATAAAAAATTGCTTCTAGGTTATACGGTTCGAAGTTACTAAAGACAACATTGGCCTTGCTGGTTTGCGTGTAGCGGAAGGCCCTTTGCAAACGTTAACTGGTCATCTGTTAGGTCTTTTATCTGTATTTTGGTTGTTAAGCTGGTACTAACGAGGAGAAATGTTTGTCCAGGCACAATTACCATGCGTACAAATGATAAAATAATGAAGTAATAGTATCAAAAACGTGCCGAATAATGCTGCAAAACCGTGCATTTTCTTTCTGCATAATCTAGTCAACCTTGCCGCATAATTTGGTGCTCCCCTGCTGCGGAATACTAGTGAACCTGCATGTGGACCACACACCTTCATCCTTGCACCTCCTAGAGTGGGTTTCTTTTTATTTCCATTCCACTTTTGTTCTTTGTTATGCCAGCCTGTCTTACGCCCTGTTTTAAAAAAGAAACAAGCATTTGTGAGAGTTTAAGCTATCGGCATTGTAAATGACAACACATTTTATTTATCTGGTTTGATAATTAACACATAAATAAAAGGCATTATCATTTATAATGCCAATAGCTCAAGCGCTTGTAAATGCAAGACCTATTTCATTTCAAAGAAGCAGGCGCCATTGTCCCGGGCTGCTTGGAAAGTAAAAGCATGCATGGCACGCTGAATGTTGCAACAAAAGCATGTAGTGCCTGCAGTAGGAGAAACTCATTAAAGAAAACAGTACTTACAGACTAAATAAGACGTACCGTGTAACAACAGAAGTAAAAGGGCCAGTCCGCATGGGAGGTTCCAAATGAAGACATGGCGGTACTAAGGAGGGACTAACAAGCCTATTAACGAATCAGAAGCCAACATTTACAAAGGACAATGACACAAACCAATTAAAAATATGGGTGGAGAGTAGGCAGAGCTTCAAGGCCGTACTTGATTACAGCATACCTCACAGAGCAGCGCATGTGCTGCCCAGGCTCGACCTAAAAAGAGGGCCCCTGAATGAAACAGTACACAGGTCGGAGAGCAGGAGTACAGTAACAGAAAACGAAACAAAAAACAACCTGTCTGATCAAATAATAAGCGGGATACCTCACCAAAGTTCTAAAGCAATAAACAGTCACAATAGAGACTAATGCTTCAATATATCAACAGGACGAATCTAAATTCATTTTCTATAACAGGACTAATGTCTTTTTTATTCAAAGTATTAGACATTTGGTATAACATATATTATGAGCACAATCATTGAATATAGAGGGTGTCCCTGAGTATCAAATACCAAGAATGAAAAACTAATGCAAGCGAAAACCCCCAGAGAACAATCATACTCTCAGTCAAACACCAAACATCACATTCAAACCACAAATGTAGCTCATTCATAAGCATCCTCAATAAAATCTGGAAACGGAATTTAAAGTATAACAAGGATCAACATCAAGTTCCCTTATCTTATATACTTGTAAATGTGTATCGGGAAACAACGTTTACAATGCTGTCGGAATAACGCAGTGCCAACACAACGCAGGCACTACAACGAATGCGTCGTTACCACACGTTCCATTACAAAGCAAGTCATTACAACGACTTGCTTAGCGAACTCAGTGTTGGATTTTAAATCCAACACCTTTCCTACTGTTGCACAGACTGGAGTTGGAATAGAAAAATACACTAAGTTGTTGTAACTACTTGCGTTGTAATGGAACGTGTGGTAACAACGCGTTCGTTGTATAGCCTGCGTTGTAAAGGCATGCGTTGTAAAAGCATGCTTGAATACTTGGCCTATTCATGTTTATCTGTTAGATGCCACACAAATATCATTAGATTCCATATTATCTTATGGACCACTAGATTCCATCAGCTGCATTGATCAAATGTTCTGGTCCTTGTATTCCAGTCCTAGGAGAGCATCGACACGTATTGCGGTGAAGACCCTTATTATGGACACACCTTCTTCAGGGTGCAAAATAGGTACAACCAGCCAGCTAGAGGGTGAAACTAAAAAGAATCCCAGGGCGAGGTCTCATAGAAGGCGATTCAAGAGAATAAGTACACGTCTTCTGCCCTGAACGTGCTTTTTGGGGTTTTGTTTTTCTTTGACCTCGATCTAATATCATATTTCTTATTAATTATAGTTGTGAAACCACCTGCCGGGATATCCTTTTACATCCATTCATGTCACTATGCTTTTTTTTATTTTTTTATTTTTTATACTTTGAATTAAGTGCTGGTAGAACAGGCTCAGGGAGAGGTAAGGTAACATGCACAGGTTTATTGAGAACATTTTACAAGTAGCCCACGGCTGGTCCGCCTTTACCACAGACGGTAAGTAGAACATGCGTTCTCAAGAGAGCTCTTTCCACGTTCTACAGCAAAAACACAGCTTGTAAATACATGCAAGTGAAACCATGGCTCATGAGCATGGCTAGTGTACCCATAGAAATAGAAATATACCTCGTGGCAAGTAAGGTACAGCGCCCTTCTGGTTGACCCTCTTTACCTTCACATGTTCTTTCAAGGTTCATGCAAGTTTTGCAGCACCAGTTGTTCCTCGACACCGCACGTTACTGTTAAACTGTATCTTTTAGTATAAATATTAGTTATCATTGGTTATTCGAATAAACAAGCAGAGCAAATATTTACATATTAATATAATACTTTTGAAGATCCTTTTCGAAATATAACTTTCAAATACACTGAAGACCACCGGTTTGACACTGACCTGTAGAAAGACCTATTGGTTTACACCTGTGCTACTCACTATCATAGTAAGGCTTCAATGTGGAACAGTGACTTGAGGAACTGCTAATATATCAACAAGTTTAGTGTTCTAAGTCTTATTGAAATGATCATTATTGGATCATAGGTTTATCCTCACCAAGGTGAGAAGATAAGACCACCATCATGATTGTTTCCAAGCTGAAGCCCATTGGCTGGACCTCAATGACATCACTGCTAAATGAAGCTGCATGCGCCTTTGTTGGTAATGCTGCAAGCCCACAGACCTCTGACTCAGGCATTAGCCCACAAGGTGTTGGTGCACAGGTTTATCAGCGCCAACTAGAAGACCTCGCCTGAAGGCACAACAGCACCATTTGTGTTTGGTAAGTGTTTCAATAGATGCCTGGTCATCTTTGCTTGAACAGAAGGCTATTTATACTTGAGTTTTCTGGTTCAGCACTGTGTCTGCCATCGGTGGCTTTAGCACTATTGAAAGGAAGTGCGCTGGTCTAGGAAGGACTTATGTCAGGTGTTGGTGGCCACAAGATGAGGTGGCTTTTAGCTAGAAGTTTTCAGAATGCCTCAAAAACATTAGCAGACGCTTTAAGATGACTTTCAAAGTGCTGAGCCTGCTGCTACAAAGGACACTTTTTTCACAGTAGGTTTTTATTCAGTTTGGCATTGAAAATATCCCACTTTCCATTACAACGCTCACTATGGGCCTCATTAGGACTTTGGATGTGCGGCACCAAGTCCGCCGTACCCCCAAAGCCGTGGTAAGACCATCCGCCAGATTAGGTGTTTCCTCCTGTCTGGTGGGCTTTTTTTTACATTCCCATGGCGGTGCCCTGAAAATGGACACCGCAGTGGGAATGCCAAAAACAGTTCCTGAACAGCATGTACTGAAAAGTCCAAGCTGTGCAGGAACTGGTGCATGCACACAGGGGGGGACATGTTGTGCCCCCCGGTGCATCCACATGCGGTGAAGGCACAGGGGGCCCTGTAGGGCCCCTTTTGTTTCCTCTCTGCCACAGTGTTCATGGAGGAGGAACCTCTATGACCCCGCCGGTGGAGAGGAAACTTGTAAAATGCTTGGTGGGACTGTGGCGGTCTTGCTATCCATAATGCTGCCTCCTGACCGCCGCAACACCGCCAGGGAACATCGGTTACCTGGTGGCTGCAGCGTGGCTGTGGCGTTCCACCACTCATATTTGAATAGGGTGGTCGGGAGACTGCCAGGGCGTGCCCCCACAAGTCTGGTGGTCAGTGGACCACCAGACTAGTAATTTGGCCGTATATCTCGTATCCAAATGGATTGTTAGTAGTTTACACAAAAACACAGGGAATAAGTAAGATACATCTTCCCATGTTCATAGTGCTGCATATCAACAGCCGCCTTCCTTTACCAGATACAAAGTACTTGCAGACAATATTAGCATTTGATATCTCAAAACATTTCAGGTATTCAGGCATAGAATCAAATTTTCTATTAATGGCATAATCATATACAAATACAATCAGAATCTTTTCTGTGTCTTTTTCAAGGGGGGTGTGTGCCTGATTTGGCCTCAAACTTTACCAAGTACGTGTTCTGTAATTCGTAACAAACACCACTTATATCTTCCATGTGCGCCTTGGATAACATATAAATTCCAGCATATGTCCACTTCCTTAGATCTTTCAACCAGTCCTAAAACTGTGGTGCAGCAGGGGCCTTCCAAAACATGCTAATAATACTAGAGATAAGTCCACAATCCCACATACACATTTAGTATTTTTTGTGCAGTTGCTTCCTTGAGTTATTAGTCTGCTGGTTAACTCACGGACATTATTCCCTAATTGGCACACCTCCCAGCATTGCCAGACCATATGGAAGAAATCAGGGTCGGTCACAGAGCATCTTTGGCATCAATTTGATGCTCCTTGATACATCAACCATATACATTTCAGAGTTCAGTAAGTGTGGTGAAGATAATTGAATTGAGTGTATTTCAGCCTGGCATTTTTTGAGACCACCTTAACACTACTTAAGCATTACAACCATTTGTCTTCGGGCAGCTCAAGATTTAATCGGGTTTCTCACCATATTTTGAGAGGTTTCCTTAGAACGTCTCACAATTGGATTATTGCTGTGTAAAGAGCTGTGATTGCTTGACATCCTTATCCTCGTGTCAGGGCTACCCGCATTACTGAAGAAGTATCTTCACACCTGGTATGTGAGTGTATTGTAAAGTAGAAAACTGCCGGGCCCAGATTATATGTCTCTTTCAAGTCCTCGAAAGAGGTCGGTGTCCCATATTAAAAAGGTCCCCAGAGGCATGGACAGCAGCCTCTAGCCAAGGAAGGACATTATAATTTATAGGTAATAAAATGTGGTTAGGTAATGACCACAGCGGCAGCTCCAGCATAGCCATTGGTTGTATGTAGGTGTTCCTACTGCATTTCACCACCAGCATAAGCACATTACTTGTTCTCTTTCCTCAATCCATCAGTCATCTTGATATAATGGTGTTGTCTACTCCTGCTTTGACATCATCTTTCTCAGGACTACATATGTCCGACAGCCACTGAAGTTGATCCGCGGCGTGATAAACAGAGGACTCTTAAATAATTGTTTCTACATGATTAGCAAAATGTTATGGGTGCAGTCTATGAGCATCGAGGTGGCGCACTGGACCTCAGCAGGTTGTGTAATGTTTATGCTTTTTGTAACGTACTCCAATTCTTTAGGCATAAAGATTTCAATGAGAATCTGCAACAACAAGTTGCAGTGTAGGTTATCATAGGCCCCTTGCGAGGGCATCAGATGCATTTGTGTGCAGTTAGATCATCTAGTGGTGGAATCTTGCCCTGTTGATTGTATGTCATATTATGCTAATTTTGTTTTGAAAGAAACATTCTAATGCATTTGTCTCTAAACAATGGTTGTTTCCGCTCGGTGTCCCACAGGCAGCAGGCAGAGGCAGGTTTTTTTTATTGTTGATTGCTCTACTAAACAATTATCCAACTACTGTGGTCAGAGAGAATGGGATCCTCTGGAGATGGGTTAAGCTAGAACAAGGAGCCAGACATGAATGGTCTTTGCCATTCTTATTTTCACTCTCAGTGGAGTCAGCCATTACTGGTCTGATTAGGAAAGATTCCTACTTTGCTGAAAGTGGTACAGAAGATCGCTTTTCTTTATATGTGGGTGATGTTTTCTTATTTATTACAAACTGACAGAGAGTTCTAGCGATCCCTTCGGTTTCCTCCATTAGTCTGGTCTCAATATTCATTGGAATAAATCTGTGCTATTCCCAGTGCAACACTGGCCATAAGTTACTTCTAAATGGCTATGTCTTCAAGATGATGGGTTTAAGTACATTGGCATTGAGATCACTAAAGTCTGGGACATTTTCCATGAATGTAATCTTGTTAAAATATTGCATGGCTTTAGGGATCATGTGTCACAATGGTGCAAAATATTGTTGTTACATTTGGGAGTAGAACTCAGCAGAAGCAGAGTTGTGTCTGCATGGCTTCACCATCATGAAGAAGAAGGCTGTAAATCTTTGGTCCATGCCCTCAATATCGATTGAGAAGCCTTTTTAATGCCTCTCGGTCTGTATTAGTTTTCCTGTGGCCATCTCCAGGATTGTTCAATGTGAAATGTGGACAGTGAATTTCTAAAGAAGCTTGAAAAATACCATTCTCCTGACGAAGTCGGTGTGGTCGCCTTCAAAGTCATGTAGTCTGAAGTTGCCACTCCAGAATGGTGTTCTTCTCTTTTTTTGTGTGAACTATCTTCCTGTCTTGAACATACATACAGAGATTTTACTCTGAGCTGAGGGCAGCATAAAACATTCATTCCCCCTTCCTCCATTATGCCTTTTCGCCCTTGATTTTCTGCTCCATTTGAAGCCGATTCCACTTTGGATATCTTAATTCTGGAAGATCTTATGTTGAGCTTTTTCTCAACCCTGAGTCAGGATGGTGTTGGTGACTTCCTTATCAAATCCAAATCTTCAATTATCTACAATCGAGAACTACTAACATTGCTAAGCAAGCATTTACCTACAAGACTTTTTCCTCCAATCTGGGACTTTATTGACGAGACCTTTCACAGCCATAACAAGGGTGATACCATGGCTACTGGAAGGAGTCACCCTTTCTTATGCATTTAAGAAAGAAAATTGGGAGACTTTAGCAGGTCTTTGAAAATTGTTTAAGTTGATTACCTTCACTATATTTTTATAGTGGGCCGGTCACTCCTCCACGCACTGCGCACACTCCCCGTGGGTGTGCCCTAGCTGCCCCGTTCCCGCCGCTGCTCGCAGCTGTGCCCCTGACCACGAGGCGTGGTCTCAGCTTCTGGATCGCAGCGCCGCCTCCTGCTGCCTGCGTGACCTTTTGCTCGTTGCTCCTGCCTCTGCACTCTCGTCTGTCCCCCCTGTGTTGGGGCTGCTTTCCCCTGCTTTGCCCAGCCTTTCTATCTTTTTGTCAGTCTCTAGCCCAGTCCGCCGTTTTTCCCGCCGTTTTTCCCGCTGTGCCCCCGCCACCTCCCCGCTCCCCGCCGCTGATCCCCCGCGGCCCCGCCCCCCTCCACCTGGAGCCTTCCCATTCGCCGCCCCGCTCCCGCCTCCCAGCTGCCCCTCCCTCCCACTGGAGCATATAGGGAGGAGTGCACGCAGTGGTGATCTGTGACCTCTGTGCCTCTGGGCCGGTCACTCCTCCACGCACTGCGCACACTCCCCGTGGGTGT
Source organism: Triturus cristatus (assembly GCF_964204655.1). NCBI lineage: Eukaryota > Metazoa > Chordata > Amphibia > Caudata > Salamandridae > Triturus > Triturus cristatus. The sequence continues at coordinate 1,087,525,916 of NC_140582.1, read as the reverse complement.
GCCCTAGCTGCCCCGTTCCCGCCGCTGCTCGCAGCTGTGCCCCTGACCACGAGGCGTGGTCTCAGCTTCTGGATCGCAGCGCCGCCTCCTGCTGCCTGCGTGACCTTTTGCTCGTTGCTCCTGCCTCTGCACTCTCGTCTGTCCCCCCTGTGTTGGGGCTGCTTTCCCCTGCTTTGCCCAGCCTTTCTATCTTTTTGTCAGTCTCTAGCCCAGTCCGCCGTTTTTCCCGCCGTTTTTCCCGCTGTGCCCCCGCCACCTCCCCGCTCCCCGCCGCTGATCCCCCGTGGCCCCGCCCCCCTCCACCTGGAGCCTTCCCATTCGCCGCCCCGCTCCCGCCTCCCAGCTGCCCCTCCCTCGCTCCGCCCCCCCCCCCACTCTCCTCTTATGGCAGAGTGGCGAACGCGCAGCGTGCACGCGCAGCGGGCGCGCCGACTGAGCGCCGAAGGTGCGCCAAAGGTAAGCCCGTCTGCGCCCGTCCGCGCCTGGACCGCGCCCAGTGCCAAGACCTCCGGCCCCCACAGACCCCAGCCCACCCGCCGGACGTACGACACCGCCACCCTCAACGCACTCAACACCGGCCGAATCCCGGGATGCTACCGAGCCACCCCGAGACGAACCCATGGACCCTTCAGCTGTCACGCCTGCAAGTTCTCCTGCATCCGGACCTGCCCCGCACCAGCACCCGCCAAGCCGACCACCAGCAGCAACCACCTCAAGTGCATCCTACTCAACACCCGCTCCGTCCACAGACACACCATCGAACTCTGGAACCTCCTCGACACCACAGCTCCTGACGTCGCCTTCCTCACGGAAACCTGGATGAACGACTCCTCAGCGCCCGACATCGCCATCGCCATCCCAGACGGCTACAAGATCACCCGAAGAGACCGAGGCAACCAGACCGGAGGAGGCATCACCATCATCTACAGGGACACCATCCGCTTCACGACCAACACTGACGACACCCTGACAACCGCCGAACACCTGCACTTCCAGATCCACACGGACCCCAAAACCACCCTCAGAGGCACCCTCATCTACCGACCCCCGGGGCCACGCACACAATTCAGCGAAGACATCGCCGACTTCATCAGCCCGCACGCCCTCCCCTCCGCGAACTACATCCTCCTGGGGGACTTCAACTTCCACCTGGAGAACAACAACGACCGCAACACCACCACCCTGTTTGACAACCTCGCCAACCTCGGACTCAAGCAGCTGGTGACCACCCCCACCCACCTCGCCGGACACACGCTCGATGCTGTCTTCTCATCCAGCAAGGACATCGTCTTCAGCCACGCCACCGGACTCCACTGGACGGACCACAGTTGCATCCACTTCACCTGCAGAAGATCCACGATCCACCACCACCAGCAACAGGTTGCTCGTAGAAACTGGAACAAGATCACAGCAGACCAGCTCGCCGCTTCCCTGAGCCAGCACCCTCCCGCCAGCTCAGCGAACCCCAGCCAGGCCGGCGACAACCTCACGAAGTGGATCAGCAACTGCGCAGATGACCTCGCCCCACTGAGGACCCCGCCTAGCAGACCCGGCAGCAAGAAGGCTCCATGGTTCACCGACGAACTCAAGAGCTCCAAGAAGAACTGCCGAGCCCTCGAGAAAGCCTGGAGAAGGGAGCCAACACCGGACAACATGACCAACCTCAAGCTCGCCACCCGGAAGCACCATCAACTGATCCACGCCACCAAGAAAACAGCATTCAAGGACCGGCTGGACAACAACGCACACAACTGCAAGGAACTTTTCAACATCGTGAAAGAGCTCTCCAACCCCAACGCCGGGAACAACGACATCACCCCGTCGCAAGACCTCTGCAACTCCCTCGCCTCCTACTTCCACAATAGGATCGCGGACATACACAACAGCTTCAGCCGACAAACAACGCTCCCAACGACCGCACCAACGCCCCCCACCACCACCCTCAGCGCCTGGACACAGATCAACACAGAAGACACCATCTGCACAATGAACTCTATCCACTTCGGATCTCCGACCGACCCCTGCCCCCACCACGTCTTCAACAAGGCCGACGCTGTCATCGCACCCCACCTGCGGGACATCATCAACACCTCCTTCGACACCGCCACCTTCCCTGAAAGCTGGAAACACGCCGAACTCAGCGCTCTACTAAAGAAACCAACTGCGGACCCCACCGAACTCAAGAATTACCGCCCCATCTCGCTCCTCCCGTTCCCAGCCAAAGTCATCGAGAAGACCGTCAACAAGCAGCTGGCCGCCTTCCTCGAGACGAATGGATCCCTCGACCCCTCACAGTCGGGCTTCCGAGCCAACCATAGCACCGAGACCGCCCTCATCGCTGCCACCGATGACATCCGAGCCCTGCTGGACAACGGTGAGACAGCGGCCCTCATCCTCCTAGACCTCTCCGCGGCGTTCGACACTGTTTGCCACCGCACCCTAGTGCAGCGCCTCAGCAACATCGGAATCCAGGAGAAGGCACTGGAATGGATCATCTCCTTCCTCGCTGGAAGGACACAGAGAGTTCGCCTACCACCGTTCAGATCTGCAGCCACGGAAGTCATCTGCGGCGTTCCCCAGGGCTCCTCGCTCAGCCCCACCCTCTTCAACGTCTACATGAGCCCCCTTGCGGCCATCGCACGCCAACACAACCTCAACATCATCTCCTACGCCGACGACACCCAGCTGATCCTCTCCCTGACCAACGACCCAGCCGCCGCCAGAACCAACCTCCACGAAGGGATGAAAGACGTAGCCGAGTGGATGACGACCAGCCGCCTGAAACTGAACTCAGACAAGATGGAAGTCCTCATCCTGGGCTCCTCGCCCTCCGCCTGGGACGACTCATGGTGGCCCCCCGCCCTGGGCACCGCACCCAAACCGACAGACCACGCATGCAACCTGGGCTTCATCCTGGACTCCTCCCTCTCCATGACCAGACAAGTCAACGCCGTCTCCGCGTCCTGCTTTAACATCCTGCGCATGCTACAGAAGATCTTCCGGTGGATCCACACCGAGACTAAGAAGACGGTCACCCAGGCCCTCGTCACCAGCCGACTGGACTACGGCAACGCCCTCTACGCCTTAACCACCGCCAAGCTCCAGAAGAGACTCCAGCGGATCCAGAACGCCTCAGCCAGACTCATCCTCGACATCCCCCGACGCAACCACATCTCCGGACATCTGAGAGACCTGCACTGGCTCCCCGTCAACAAGAGAATCACCTTCCGTCTCCTCACCCACGCACACAAAGCCCTTCACGACCAAGGCCCGAGCTACCTCAACAACCGCCTCAACTTCTACGCTCCCAAACGCCACCTTCGATCGACCAACCACGCCTTCGCCGCCGTCCCCCGCATCCGAAGAGCGACAACAGGAGGAAGGTCCTTCTCCTACCTGGCCGCCAAGACCTGGAACACCCTCCCAACCGACCTTCGCCTGACCCAAGACCACCTCTCCTTCAGGAAGAAACTCAAGACCTGGCTGTTCGAGCAGTAGCGGCACCTCACCCCCCCCAAGCGCCTTGAGACCCTCCGGGTGAGTAGCGCGCTCTATAAATGCCTTGATTGATTGATTGATAAATTGTGGATACCAGAGTTATTTCTCTGCCAGGTGTGCAGCATATTTAAGAAACTACTATGGGATTTAAAAACTTAACTTAATTGGTGCAATGGAGCACATGGAATTACATCTTCTGCTTCACAAACAGAGTAATAGAAAACCTCCCACATCTACAGACCCAACATGCCTTGAGTGGTCACACAATACAATGGTCTGAGATACATAGCCACTCACTATTTGAAGTAAGAGCATTGATGAAAACTTGGAGAAGAGAATTCAATTAATTATATAGAAATTTTAACAATGACTTACTAGATGAACTCTAAAGAGAAATGACAAGAAGGACAAATAGAAGATGAAAACTGGGGAGTGGCACTGACACATCTAAGGGAGGTGGCCATTCAGTCCATATTTTGGGTGATCCAACTTAAAAATCTTTACCAGGTTTACTATTATACAACATATTTACATGCAATGAGATTAATTACAACCCTGACTGTGTTAGGAGTAAGGATGTACAATCCACGTTCTGCCACCTAAACACTCCTAACACAATTTCTGGACAAACTTACAGGAAAGTTATGACTATAAAGGGGACCACGATGGAGCTAAACCCTACAGTGCTGGTACTAGGGATAAAGGGTGAAATAGCAATATCCAAATATAAAACAATGTTTTATCACATAGAAATGATGGCAGCAGCATATTGCTTGTGAAAGGAGCAAAAACAACATACTGGAAATGGAAATGTGGAGGAGAGGGATTGACTGGTACATGTCTATAGAAAAGTCTATATTTGAGGGAGGAGGATGCTCAGATGAAATGTGAAAGTATTTTGGGACCAAGGCTGAAGGCAGAGTTACTTTATAAGGCCTTGGAACTCAAAGATGATTTTCAATAGCCTTAGAATTGATACCTTATTTGCTATAATACATGGCCACATGTCGTCCTTCCCACAAAACACATACATTCTTGATGTCATGCTCTTTCATGTGAAAGAGTAGGATGTTTGTAAACATGAAAAAAGAACACGCAAAATTAAACACGCCAAAAACAGTTAGACATTTGTTGCAAAAATATATAATAATCAGTTTAATATAAGTCAAATCTGTTTAGCTCAGAATGTGTGGAAACATGTAGAAAGATGATATCTTTCCTATAATTAGTATAAGCTTTGACAAAATTAGCACGTTGCCATAAATATCTTTTTAATGAAAAGTTTTGTTAAAGTGCAGCTTTAATTGTGACCTGCGGCTGGCTCTGGCAGCAAGTATTGTGAAGTCAGAACTCAACTGCAATAAATGTCTACTTAATTCTTTTTATTAAAGATTAACTAGGTGTGTCTCGAGTCACCCGTAATAAGTAAATAAGACACAGGGTTTTATAGAGGGATTGCAGGTTCCCATGTATTACAAAAGTATCATGTAGCAAGCAATGTTTAATGGCTATAACCTAGACACTGAAATTAAACTGAATCACCTCACGTTAGAGAGAAAAGGCATATAAGGTAATGTCCTGATTCGACTGTTACACTGTAAAATGTCTGGTATTATTGTCATATCTTGGATATCAAAAAATAAAGAAAATCGAACTATGATACTATAGTTCCGTTTTTCAGAGAAGGTGCTTCAATATTGACCTGATTTAATATCTTTAAGAGCTCCCGGCTACTGGAGCCTTGGCAACACAATTCAAGTCTTTTCTCTATTTTGTTTACTAAAAATGTCACGTACAGACAATTCTCAACAGGCTTGCACCTTCATTATCAGATTTGAAAATGCCTTCCTGCACTCTATGAAACCAATGGTTAATTTGGCATTAAGACAATGGAACTCATCAGTTCTCATTCTTTGCTGAGGCCCACCTTTGTCCTTGACCAAGGGTACTCTGACCACCCACTATAGAGATCTGCTACTTTTTAAAGCAAGTTGAAAACAGCATTCCAGCTTGGCAAAGGATGGAACAGGAACTTCATAGAAGATCAACACATAATGGCCTATTATAACGTGATGGTTCTTTTCATCTCCCTAGCAAGGGTGTGCAGTACCAGGATTACGAATTTGGCGGTCCCCGGACCAGACTCACGGGGGTGGCAGTCTTCCGACAACCTTGATTCCAAACATTTTGCAGATAGACACTGAAGAAATGCAGCACGTAATGATGTGGGGGTTTGGTTGTCCACCAAATTTTGGACAATTCCTGTGTCCGATTCTAAACTTACCCCTCGAGTGGTGGGACCATTCACTATCACTAGGAAAGTAGGTCATTCTTCTTTGCAGTTAGCACTCCCTTCCCACTGGTATATTCACATGGTTCCAGAGTTAAACCCGCAGTTGCAGATGTAGCCAGCAAGCCTTGTTCTGTACTGGTAGATGGGTAATCAGCATATGAAGTTGAAGTAGTTATTGATTCACGTGTCTTCAGAGGCCAATCACAATACCTTGAGGTCGGGAAGTGATAGGATATATCAGAAAGATCTTGGCAACCAGCAGATTTCGGCCATGCACCCAGATTATTGAGGAGGTTCCATAGACCACCCTTTAAAAACGGAACCCCGCAGTATTCCCAAGGGAAGGCAATATTCAGAGGCAAGGTACTGTCAGGGTTCAGGGTAGGCCATAGGCACACAGGAACTAGATCCTGCTGCGAATGGGCCAGTGGGAGCTTAGACGGGCAGGAACACTAGAACCGCTACCCTTAAGAAGAGTGACACAAACTAGATTCCTGGATGTGGTCATTTATACGCCAAGTGGGGTGCACCCCTATTTAGACTGCTGGGGGACATAAGTTTGTGCCTGGGAATGAGTTGTGTTGTTGTATTGGCTTTCTAGACTCTCGGTATAGTTCTCACCTTTTTTGCCTTCTCTGTTTGTTATTTTTAACCTCTTTGTTCTGTCAGTTCCTGTTAATCCTTTACTTGCCTTGTTCTTTTGTTTGTAGATTCTTACTAGTGTGTTTTAAGCAGCATCCAGGGGCCTTTGCCAGTTTCCTGGTCGAGCCCTGGCTCATCATAGCATCACCCACTGCTTGAACTGGTATGCCTTGTTTCAGTTGTTATTCATTATTTGAGGCTCAGCCGGTATTAAGTACTGACCTTAAGCCCTCTGTCTTTCAGCTGGTCAGTGCTACCCATTTTCATCACATGAAGCCAGAGTGGTGCTGTTCCTTGAAATAGGCGAATCCCAGTAGAGTGTTCTCCGGTCGAGGACTACGCTCTCACTGCCTTTCTGTGTTTCCCACCCTATTTCTGTGTCTGGTGATACATTTAATTCTGTTCACCAGCACACACATTCAGAGATGGCCAGGGTCTTTCAGCGGGGCCACAATTCTGAAACCTAACAATGATCATCCATTATAGTGCAAGACTATATGCAGTGGTCATTTTAAGTTGGTGCAATATATGTTGTGTAACAAAGTCATGAAGGCGGTGCCTATGTGGGTGAAGCATCCACTGCCTGGAGTGGTAACCTGCCTTCTTGGGCCCTGTCCAATACTCCTTGATCCCTGTTTAAGTGAACAATCTGATCTGCAGCCTCAGCATAGCACCAGTGTGCGACACATGCTAACCGTGATGCAGAGGGCTAAAAGCCTAGCAGCAAGAGCACATGTGCCAGGACACATGCTAGTTGTATGTGGTAAAGCTTCAATGTGGGGACATTTTACCTTACTTAATAGAACAAACTTCCTCTAATGTTAGAACCAGTAAGAGGCCAGTAAGTTCTTTCGTGGCACACATACCACCGGTAGTTGCGGTGATATCCAAATCATTTGGATTATCGGGGAACAGAATAAATATTAATGATAACAAAATGTGTAACATTCTAGAGTATTAAAGTGGAAATCTACCAACCTGCAGAACTATCAGATCATTGGTAATCAAGAATTAATTACTCAAGATCATGCCATAGATGTTTTAAACAGTGATAATGTTCTAAACAAATCTCCTAGTAGTTCTGATGTAAGGCATCAAGGGGTCCATTGGCATACATTGTCTCCTACAGTCTCCCTTGATAAGGTACCTTTTACTTCACCTGCTGCACAAGACTCTTATATGATGTGTTAGATTCCACAATATCCTTCCACTCTTTCCGTTTCTGAAAAAATATATATAACAGGAGGTTCCACTAGGCAAGAAAGTGTAATAATAATAATAAAAAGGGCTCTGTGGTAGCAGTGCTAGATCAGTCTCGGCTGGGAAAGGTGTAGGTGTGGCTATGTACCCTTAGAAGCAGACAAATAGAAATATTTCAATAAAAGATCTTCACAAGGTGCGCTGTAGACATGATATGAGCTTGATGGATTTGCCTCTGTCTAATATAGATGTGCAAAAGGGAGCTCTATCACTATTTGCGGCACAATATGTGTCAAATATAAGAGCTTCTTCTAAGTACCCATGTATACTACTGATCTAGCTTCATAAATGTTGCCAATCGGTTTGAACTCCATTTTATTTGCAGACTTTCCACCTTCCTCAATGAACAATCTTAAGTTGCCTTAGCGCAGTTGTGCTTGGGAGGAAGTGTGGCTAAATGGTCAATACCCCTGGTTGAAAGAAAACAACTGTTGCTTTATGATTATAGCTCTTTCAAAACAGAATTAAAAAGATAGTTTTTATGACTACTTTTACTAGCTCAGTTGAAGCCTTGATTACTTACCTTTCTTCCTTTAAGCACCTGTTTGCCGAAGCAGATTGGCTGTCGGAGTTCATGGATTTCGATTAGCCAATCAGCAGGAGTGCCACAAGGCTAGTCTTTATCACCTCCACAGAGTGACCATGACTGATAATTGAAACAGATATCACAGCAGCCCATACAGAAGGGAAAAGGTTAAGGGGAAGAGAGAGAAAGAACTGATGCAAAGCTTGTCACACTTCCTCTTGGACTGCTATGGAAGTCTGTAAGGAGCAATGTCAGATTAGTAAATAACTTTGTATCATCTACCTAATGACCTTAAATTGGAAGTCCTATAACACAGCCTTTTCTTCTCTAAACTAAGATGCAGTTCCCTGACTGGAAATCCAGAAAAACAATGATTGCTATTGTCATTTTAAATCCATGCGGGGTGGTTTTCACATTTGACTCGGCAAACTTACTACAGAGATTAAAGCACAGACGTCTAAGCCAGTTCATGCTTGAAAATCCGGCAAAATGACAAGATTGACAATGGCTGTGATGAAAACAAGAGAGCTACAAAGTGGAAAATAAAAATGTGCCCAAAAACCAAAAATGTGATGAAAATAATGCACACAAATATATGTACTAATATACAAGACTTTGAAAATCATAACCGATTATGAAAACAATATGAATGCGCACAATAGTGCAAAAAGGAAGTCAAAGTTAAACCAGACACTCCTACTGAAAGATGCTGACTCCTCAATGATCCTCAAATGACTGCTAACCACAAACTGCTTTGGGAAGCAATGAGACTCTGACACCATTCTCTCTTGATATGATAATATCAAAGATGGCCGGTGATTTCGAAATCCCGCTTCCAGCGAGATTCAAGTCAGTTTTATTTTGTTTGTGGCGTTCACCACTGCACATGCCTTCTTCCCACCGATACTGATTATCATCATATGTAGTACTCCTAATCCTGAACCGATGCAGATTGGCAGCATAAGAATTCCTATCCAAAAGATTAAATGGAGAGATGTAGAGTACTAGAATTGTGTATGTACTGCGATAAGGCATGTCATTTCTAATTAAATGATCCAGTCAACCCTAACAACCATTCTAACGAGAATTTGGTAAACAAAAGAGCTTGTTAGTGAAGGAAGCCACACTTTCAAGGAGTCTAATCTACGGCGTAAACTTTGCGACATGATAAGAACCATTTCCTGCTTCATGCAACTCTAAAAGGTATGGACGGCTCTACACCAATTCAAGTGCTGATAGCTACAGGGGCTACAGGAAATGTCATTGATGCCCAGTATGCGTGTCAGTTAGGGATGGCCATCCTAAAACGCAGCTCCCTGACCCATTATGAACTGTCAATGCGTACAATCTAACTTTAGGTCCCATAACCTTTGAGACTGAAAAAGCAACAATAATTTTTCTAGGTAAGCATAAAGAGTAGATAACATTAGATATGATTGGTACTTCCTTTTTTCAAGTTACATTGGGAATACATTGGTTAATTCTTTATCATCCTCACATTCAATAGAAGGAAGGCAAGATGGATTGTGTTTCCTAATTCTGCAAAGAACATTGTTGCATGGGGATTAATTAATCCCATTGCCAAACATGGAAGTAGATGTAAGAGTGGAAAGTCGAAAGGTCGTACCTAAACTAATGACCTGCATAATGTTTTTGACAAAATGAAAGGCTATTTTAATGCATACTCTGGGCCATTATGTCGCATTCACTAGGTTTCAGGTGCAGAAGTTTCTATGGAAGAATATATGCCTTAACAGTCAACGAGAATGAATACTTAAAGAATCACATTGATGAGAATTTAACTTCTGGCTTTATTCAACATTCTAGCTCTCCAGAGACACCCTCCTCTTCATTGTTAATGGGAAGAATGGTGAACTTTGCACCTTTGTTGATTATAGAGCTCTTAATTATGTTATTACTACCCTTTACCATTAATTGCAGTGCTGTTGGATCAAGTAAAAGCAGCAACAATTTTCAGTAATGACACCTATGAGGTGCTAATCATTTAGCTATGGCAAGAGAGGGGGGTGAGTAGAGACTGCCTTTCACACCAAATTTGAATTATTTGAGGATCAGGTTATACACTTCAGGCTATGCAACACCTCAGCAGCCTTCCAATTTTTTATAAACAAAATGCTTTACGATTTTCTTGATTAGTGTGCCATAGTATATCTAGATATATTTACCCCTCTTTAGAGAAACATATTCAACAGATACAGCCCATGCTGTTAAAACTGAGAGTCACTTATTTGCAGAAAGAAGAAGGTCTATTTTTCATACTCAGGAAGTGGACTTCATGGAATGTATCTTAACTCCAAATGGTGTGCCAACTGATAAATAGAAGATGGAGGCAGTGCTACAGTGGGAAGCCCCTAAGTCAGTAGAAGAAATATGAAGCTTACTGGGATTTACTAGCTTTTATTATAACTTCAGTGACTATTTCTGTACTACAGAAACTACCATTACCAAATGTTTTTGTAAAGGAGCAAAGGTTGAGTGGAGTACAGATGCAGAACAAGCATTTCAAAGTTTAAAGTATAAATCTTTATCTGTGCCCATGTGACAACATCCAGATACCTCTCATGCCTTATTGGTTGAACCTGATGCCTTACAAGTGGCGATTGGAGCAGTTTTATTACTGAAAGACTTTGGGTCAGATTGATATAATGGCAGTATAGATACTCTGTTGCAACAGTGACGGAATATCTATACTGCAAAGATATTGATCCGTATTGTCAGAGAGAGCGATATTGGAAATCACTACAGTGCAACTATAACATGAAGATGATCCAGGAGTCCAGGCAACCAGACAGACAAATTATCAAACTGCATCAATTAGAAATGTTGATAGCCCCTCTGGCAGCTCAATAAATACTGATTGCTATATCTTTTGCTAGATCAATGAAACCTTTATGTGTTAAATGCCCTGGCTAGCCTGGACCGTATATGCATGGGAAGATAGCCAGAAACTTCCCGTTTAGTAAATGTTTATATTGGTATGACAAAAGCCAAAGCCAATTGAAAGAAATGCATTTTCAGTCCTTGATCTGTTGCCATCCTGAGGCAAAAGTTAGTTAGTTAGTGGTAATTGATACTGATTTTAATCTTTTAATTTTAGAATGAGAGACAGTTGTATAGAGGATCAACAAGACTAGAACTTTCTGGAATTCCAGAGTACACTTGTGCCCAGTTTTCCATGTAACCTAATATAAAACATCTTGATGGTATCGTAACAAGCTTAAATATGATTTGCCTGAACAGCTGCTGCCCAAAAAAGTTCCTGTGAAGGAAACTTTTCAAAATGATGTCTTACAAATTTACATTTTCCTACTGATTATATCTTTCTCCTACTTGGATTGTTTATGAACTATAGCCACTTCAATATGGGTGATTTTGAAGGTATTGATCATGACGCACTAAAAATTTATGTTGCTAGTACTAGTATACCATTGCTTTATTGTTACTGTCCTCATACCCTCAAAAGTTGAGTACAATTACAAAGAGGAAAGTACTGAATTACACGAAAAGTGCCAGTATGATATCAATTAAGATCACATTTCATGTACTTTTAGTACTGTAATCTAACAATATGAGTATACAGTGAGGACTGCCAGTAACTCAAATGAAGAATGCTCTGTACGTTTCATCATTTGAAAAGGGAAGGCAAGAAATGGGTTCATAAGTCTGTAGATTATATATTATCAAGCTTATTGTAGGGTTGAGGGTATTTATAACACGCATTATCAAAACGAATAGGTCTTGCCGACGAAAGAGGCGGGAGGTGACAACTGTAGAGAGGTTGAGTCATTGGAGAGTGGGAAGAAGGGCCTGGGAGCAAGCACACAAACAATGAAAGTTATGTGGAACAGGCTCAGGACAAGTAGATGGACAGTTGTGGGTGGGAGCGGTAAACAGACAGCAGAGGGTTGGTGGGCAGGAAGACGCAAGTACATAAGAAAACTCAAAAAGACACTTTCTCAAAGAGTGTTTAAAGATTAAAAAAAGGAGTGCTTAAATAAATGAGCAGTGGAAGGACTCAAGTAATGCATCCATGCTCCAGGGGAGGGACAAAAACACGAAGAGGAAAGAATCTAAGGCAGCTGACCACTAAGAAGCAAGGAAATGAGAGTGGCAAAGAAGCCAACCAATGGAAAAATGGGCAGCCTCTGAGCCCACTGTTAAAAAACAAAAGTCCTCGAACAGACAATACATGTGCTGTCCAGGTGAGACCTAAAAAGAATGAAGGGGGCCACTGTGTATTGCTCTTTAAGTATGTTCGTTCACAGTATTTAAATTCAATTGAGGCTAAAAGAGTTTAAAAATATGGGAAGAAATAGAGTGAGATATATGAAGTTAGAAGTTCGAATGTTGTAACACAAATTCTGAAAATTGGTAAATGCTAGGACCTCTGCCAGACTGGAATGTACATTCCGAGAGGATGCAAGAGTGGTGCATATAGGGTGATTGTATGGTAGAGTAAGCATACATGCCATGGAAAACAAGATCAAAAGGTATGTTTGTGATGATCCTTCCATAACCTTATGACATCCAAGAATGAAGGACAACAAATTAAGGAAATGAAGCTGATTGAGACTGCAGGCAGGGGCAGTTTCTCCATTAGGGCTGTGGGGCTGTGCCCCTCTGAAAATTCCTACACATGTAAATAAAAAATATAAAATAGATCTATTTATTTAGAGATATGATGGTATCTCTGAATAAATTGATGTATTTAAGTCTGGGTTCGTTGTCTGTTTCAGGCTGCCTACCCCGCCTCGCTCTGAAACAGGAGACAGAAGACAGGCAGTAAATCAACTTTCTTAACGTGAGGCACCACGCAGATCTTTCTGTTTTAAAGCCCATGATTGCCATTGGGGTCTCCAGGTGTATGTACACTGTAGGCCAGTGATGCAATAAGCGTCACAGTTTCAGGCGTAGTAGACTTCATCCCTGCGTAATTTCTGAGGTCTGTCATTCAAAGACGTAGATCCCACCCTTTCGTCATACCTGAGAGTGGATGCAAGCACTTCTAATCCGGTGCCTTGTTCTCGGTAATGGTAAGTTTTTGCAAGCTGCTGCTGTGTTCTGTATATTGTGCCGTGACCCCTCATCACTCTAACCTCCCCCACTGTGACACCCCACAGGCCCACGCTGCACATTGCTCGCTCCTTTAGAAGTGGAGCTGCGGCATTTGCTCCCTTGTGAAATGGATCCAAATAAGGAGCAGGGTTCGCTCTTGTTCCCTTGCGAAATGGATCCAAATATCCGAGTCAGGCCCAAAGCGAGAGATATGTGCTTACTGTGTGTAACATGTGCTTACAGTGGCCAGTTCTCTGATGGATGGCATTAAAACTGGCCCTGTGTACATGCCCCTAAGGTAAACACTGATGCTAAAAACATGGATAGACTTGCAAACAATGAATGTTGAAAATGCGGAGGGAATGCATTTCAGCGATTTAGTTCCTCTCTTACTTTACATGCTTTACTTAATCGTGCATTCCCCACATGTTAGCTATTTTATAATGTTGTTGTTTATCTGTATTTTTCTGTGCATACTCTGAAGCTTGAGCCATGCCAGGTGTTTATGAGGGGCTTTGATTGAGCACGTAGGCGCTAAGGCAAAGCCAAACAAAGTGCCTGTCAGTTGCCTCTCTGCAGAGCACACAGAACAATGTTTGTGTATTCCATTTGCAACTGAAATTCTGTGGATATGTGTGTGTGAAGGGGGTACACTGATGTCAAAATATTTGAAAGGCAAAAGTAAGAGAAATTAAAGTGCTTACATTTGAGGGAGTGTAGTACATGTTGGGGGCGGTGAATTGACAGAAATGCGAGGAGGGGCACTCGGGGAGGAGTGAAAAGAGGATGCTGAAGAGGTAAGAGAGGGGGTTGAAGATGCGCAGATGGACAAGTGATGCAGAGAAAAAGAGTATACGTATCTAACATAAAGCATACATAATTGAAGGCCAAAACTCATTCCACAGGCCTTCATGCTATTTAATTCAGACTCACTATTTCAGAATTAAACAGTTTCAATGTTAATTATTTATTAGAAATCATTGTTGTTACTCATTTATCTTAAACAGCCAACACCCAGTGACAAAGTCAATCATAGTGACAGGCTTTAGGTGTATTTCAGTTGCTGTGCCATTTATCTGGATAAAATTACAACTCAGAGAGAAACCAAAATACTGGTCTGATGGCACACTATGGGAATCACCGAAATGTATTTAGCATGTTCCTTTATTGGGAGCACCCACTTTTTTAATCTCACTTAAAGACCTGAGGGGAGGAGCTTCGCGCGCATCCAAGATGGTCGCGTGAGCACAGGGCTCCCCGGACCCTTGCCGCTCCTCGCAACTTATCCTGACATTATCCTGGATTTGTGGACGGATTCTGGAAGATGAACCTTGGCTGAATCCATAACTCTTTTCAGAACGTAAATCGGACCTGGGAGACCTAAAATACAGCGTCTTGCATTTTGGAGGCCCACCTGGAAACTGTGCCTGGTGCTTTGGTGAACTGTGGGGCCGGGGCGTAGTTGAACAACAACGGCATCGGAGCCTTGCCAACGACCGCGCCCCCACTTTCAGTTTCGCTTTTGCACTCCTGCATGGCCTGATCGAGGAGCTACTTCGCGCGGCTGGGGCGTCCTCCGGCCTTTGTACTGAAATGATTTGTGCCTTTTTCTCAACGCTTCCGAGCGGGCTCTAGGGCAGTCTGTGTCTGATCTGCTGGCGCCCCTTTGCTATCGGTCCGGGTGGACCCCTCCGGTGAGCATCGCTCAACATGGCGGGCAAGGGGGATCCCGAGAAATGGAGGGCCAAGACATCCCATCGTGGGGGACCAGTCCAGAGTAACATCATGGATCGTTATACCCAGGGTAAAGGATCCCCCGGGCCAGCAAGTGCCGTCGTGGAGGACTCCGGTGGTGGCTCGTCCGTCCCCACGGAATTGTCGCTGCAGGACGTTATGGGCACCATCAACGGCATAAGGGAGACCATCGCCCAGCAGTACGAGGCTCTGGCCCGTAAAATTGACACGGTTGCCATTGATGTTACGTTAATTCGGGCAGATCTCTCTAAGACTAACGAGAGGGTTCAGTCGCTGGACTTGAGGACATCCACTCTTGTTACGGACGTATCAGACCTCCAGGCAACTCTTGGCGATCTAAAGTCGGCAAACGACACGATGTCCCGGCGGCTGGAGGATTTCGAAGGTCGGGCACGACGCAACAATATCCGCGTCATAGGTGTACTGGAGACTTTCGACAATCGTCCGGTGGACCTCATGGTCGAAGATCTTATCCTTAATCATCTTGCTCCTTCAGGCCTGAGCAAGTTCTTCGCCGTGGAGCGTGCCCATCGTGTCCCGGGCGGCAGGCCTCGACCAGGAGCTCCCCCGAGGCCTATCATTGCAAAACTTTTTCATTACAGAGACCGGGATGCGATCCTGCAGGCCTCGAGGGTGCACGGCCCAGTTAATTATGAGAATTCCTCTGTTAACTTCTTTCCGGACTTCACCCAACTCGTTCAGAAACAGAGAATGGGCTTTAAGGGGGTGAAGCGCCGTCTTCGAGATCTGGAACTCAAATACTCTATGCTTTTCCCTGCCAGGCTTCGTGTGGAATATGAAGATCGGACTATCTTTTTTGAACGCCCTGACACCGTGAGTGACTGGTTGGATTCCCTGCCGGACCGGGGCGAACGACCTGGGCGTACTGGCGATGCCGAGGGCGGAGGGCCTCTACAGGAATGATTCTTGGTTCTCCACTTTGACATTTCCTTCTGCGCCCAGCCAGGTTCTACTTCAATTGTATATTTTGTCTATTAATGTTTCGTTTGGGTGCGGGCGGGGACGGGTCCCTTTCCTCCTCTACGGTCTTTTTGTAGCATGGGATTGTTAGGGCGACAGGCACACTGCAAGTTGGGGGGGCTGTATAGTCCGCAGGGGTGCAGGGTGGGGGGAGTTGCAATGGTGTGGGGGTGGGAGGGTGGCAGTGGTTGTTGGGTTGTGTGTTTTTTCTTTTCAAGGCGGTATGTTTGTTCCCTTTCAGTTTCAGGTGTCTGGCTGCGTGCCCGGGGACTCCAGCTTCTTGTGTTGGGATGGGGGGGGACGGGTTGAGACTGAACGTCAACGGATTGGGGGACCGTATCAAACGTGGGGTAGTGTTGCAATATTTGCGCCGATTGGCCCCTGATGTGGTTTTTCTTCAAGAGACGCACTTGGTGGGCAATGTATGTCATGCTATGAACAGGGGGGGCTACCGACTTGTTGCACATTCTGGCTTCACCACTGGATCCAGAGGGGTGGGCATCTTGCTGCGATCTTCCCTCCCGCTTGAGATTGACAAAGTCACTCTTGATGATAGAGGGCGCTATGCGTCCTTGACTGGACGGTGGGAGGGGCAGACTCTTTCCTTGGTTTCGGTCTATGTTCCCCCGGGCCTCCAGACCTCCACTTTCTCGGATGTGGGTCGTATGTTACTTGAACTTCCTGATAGTCTCTTGCTTGTGGGTGGGGATTTTAATTCCGTGATTTCTGGCGAGTTGGATCGTTACCCTCCCAGAGCCCTCTCTGCCGCCCAGGCGTGGCTCGGCGGGTTCTTGGACACTTTCGGTCTAGTGGACTGCTGGAGGTTGATACATCCGACACGGAGTCAGTACACATTCCACTCCGGGGCCCACGGGAGTCTCTCCAGATTAGATTATTTTCTTATGCCCGCGGCCCAGACCACCCGGGTCCGGGAGGTTAAGCACCTGGCCCGGGGCATTTCCGATCACTCCCCATTGTGGCTCCTCTTCGACACCGGGATGCGATCCGCCGGGCGGATCGCCCCCATTAACCCCATGTACCTGCGTGACCCCAAGATTCGCAAGGGTCTCATTAAGTCGCTTGAACAGTATTTTCTTGAGAATGAGGGGTCCGTCTTGTCCTCAGTGTCCCTGTGGGAGGCTTTCAAAACGGTTCTCCGAGGACACGCCCTATCCCTGATCGTGGAGGCCAAGAAAGCTAAGAACGGGGCGGTGGTTGCGTTGGAGGCTGAGATATCGGGGTTGGAGGCTGCCTTGGAGACGGGTGTCACTCAGGACGGGCTCCACGCCCTCAGTCTGAAGCAGTTCGAATATAAGTCCCTTGTTACGGATGCTGCTCGGATAACGTATAGGGAACAGCAGGGTAGATTGTATGATGCTGGGGATAAGGCGGGTAAATTGATTGCTTGGCTTGATAAGAAGGAGAGAGTGAATCGAGTGGTCCTCGTGCTTCAGACGCCGGAGGGAGTGAGTGTGACTGACCCTGGTGAGATTGTGGAGTGTTTTGCTGACTACTTCAGTGCTGTGTACTCCCCGGTGTCTGCTAGAGATGAGGCTGACTCTCGTCACTTGTTGAAGGATATTGCCTTGCCCTGCCTGTCGGTGGATGAGCGTGAGCAGATAGATGCCCCATTATCGGTCGACGAGATTGCTACCGTGATTCGTTCCCTTCGCTCAGGCAAGGCTATGGGCCCCAACGGACTCCCGATTGAACTCTATAAACTGCAACTGGATAAAATTGCGCCATTTCTCCGTCGTATGTTTTCGGAGTCGCTTGAACTTGGTTCTCTCCCTGATGACCAACGTCTGGCCACTATAGTCGTGATTCCCAAGGACGGTAAGCCTCGGGACCGTTGCGCCTCGTACAGGCCTATTTCTCTGTTGAACGCCGAGCCGAAAATCCTTGCCAAGGTTCTTGCTAACCGCCTGCTTACTGTTATTTGTGATCTGGTACATCCGGACCAATCCGGTTTTATCCCGCACCGGAATACGGCCCTTAACTTGCGGCGCCTACATGGCGTACTTGCAAGGGCGGAATATCTTTCAGAGCCGGCCATCTTGGTTTCCTTGGACGCCACGATGGCCTTTGATACGATAGAATGGCCGTATCTTTGGGCCGCCCTGGCAAAGTTTGGTTTCGGGGCGGGATTGATTAGTTGGGTTAAACTCTTATACGCTGCTCCGTTGGCACAGGTTGTCGTTAATGGGAGGGATTCCCGGCCTTTCGTTCTTGGGAGGGGCACTAGGCAGGGGTGTCCGTTGTCTCCCCTGCTCTTCGCTTTGGCTTTGGAACCGCTCGCTGCTTGGCTTCGTTGGGAACCGTCGATAAGAGGGATCCAGTGGGCCCCTGGCTTCGAGGATCGTGTTTCGTTGTACGCGGATGACATTCTTTTGTACCTCACCTCACCACGTAAGTCACTTAATGTGCTCTTTGACATCCTCACTTCCTTCGGCAAGAACTCTGGTTTGATCATTAACTGGTCCAAATCTTGTGTCTATGCTATATCTGGTGGCTCTCCTCTCTTGCCTTCTCGTTTTCCCATTAAGGCGTCCCACTCCGGCTTTACGTACCTGGGGGTGTACGTCTCATTGGACCCGACTGTCCGCTACGAACATAATATCCTCTCTCCACTTCGGAGATTGAGGTTAGATGTGGCTCGTTGGCGTAAGCTTCCCTTGTCTCCCCTCGGTCGTGCGGCACTTTTTAAAATGATGTCTCTTCCCCGATTCCTTTATGCACTTCAGAACTCCTTTGATATTATTCCGGCGGCCTACTTCCGGGAAGTGGAGAGCTTACAAAGGAGACTTGTTTGGGACGGTCGTGCACGTATTGCTCTTGCTAAACTGACTCTCCCCTGGTATGACGGGGGCATTGCGCTCCCGGACATCAGGAGGTACTATTGGGCTTCCCAGCTATCTGCTATTAACCATGCAACGTACGCACCGGGTCCGAATCCGGCTTTCGAAATGGATAGATTTTTGTACATAGCGCTTTACTCTCGATCGGCTGGGAGGAACTTAACCGGTCCCACTAAGATTGCAGTACGCCTGTGGAAGGCTGCGAATGTGGCCATGGGCTGGAATGATCGTTTGACGGGTGCGACCCCTTTGTTTGCGTCTGAAAGATTGGTAAGCCTCTGGAAGACGAAGGGCTTTGAGCGTTGGGACACGATTGGCATCAGCAGAGTGGGTGACCTCTGGGTGAAGGGTGCGGTTAAATCCTTTGCTGCGCTGCAGTGTGAGTACGAATTGAGTGAGAGGGAGTTCTTTCGGTACGTTCAGGTTCGGCACGCCTTGCTCTCGGTCTTCGGGGCTGAGACTGCAGTCCCTGTATCTTCGCCACTCGAGGTCACTTGCCCGACAGTACTATTTCCCTTATCTATAAAAAACTAATAAACGTTCGGGCGGATCTCCTCGTGCGTCTTCGGGAGGCGTGGATCGGGGATGGGGTGGAACTGGACGATGAGGATTGGCAGTCAGCGCTGTCCTCCCCTAAGGAGGTGGCCATACCCGCACGTCTCCGTCTTGTCCAACTTAAAATTCTCCACCGTGTCTACGTGTCGGGCACACGTTTAGTTTTGATGGGTTTTTCTGAAGACGGGCTCTGTAGGCGCGGCTGTGGACTCAGCGCCACTTTTCTCCATGTTCTCTGGGAGTGCTGTGAGGTGGCGGAGTATTGGCGCCGGGTGCATGCTGTCATGGAACGTGTCACTGGGGTCGCTCTGTTGCCTGAGGTTCGCCGATGTTTGCTGAACGTGTGGGAGCCTAATGACTATAATGCGGCTCAGACTCGGTGGGCGGCCCTTGGGAACATGATTGCTAAGAGGGACATCGCACAGCTTTGGGGTTCCCGGCGGCCTCCCACCGTGTCAGTATGGAAGGAGAACATGGACTGGTGCATGTGCAGAGAGAAGACTGTGTATGTGGCCCGGGGTAAGCCGGGGGCGTGGGGTAGAATCTGGGGTCAGTGGAACGCGTACCGAGGGAACATCTGCACGCCCCCCCTCGTGGACACACCTGATGCTGCCTTGTCCCCCTGATCCTGAGGTTCCCGGACTGTTACATTTTACCTGTGGATGGTTGTGGCTCTCCCGTCTCCCCCACCTCCCCCTTGATCATCCTCATTGACCACCCGAGGGTGGAGTATGTATTGTGTGGTCCCCCGGCTGTGGTTAGACGCCCCTTTTTCGATGGTTTCCGCCTTGCTTTTTGGTGTTATTTTTTTTTTTCTTCCTTTGTTTGTATTTCTAAAATTTATGTATCCTGATAGCCTCTGAGGTGCACTCAGTAATTTGTTAATTCGGCTGAGCCCCAGGGGGCCTGTTGCTGCCTTGATATTGATGACCATGTATATATTAGAGGCCGGCCCTGGTGGTTGTAGGCCCATGTTTGTATTGAGTTTTTATGTACAATAAAGGTTTTCGCAAAAAAAAAAAAAAAAAAAAAAGACCTGTCTGCATATATTTCTATATGACTGGTTACAGCTAGCATCTGTGCGTGCTTCTCAAAGTCTGGTTAGAGCATATTTTTCCAAAGTTAATGCTGCATGCAGTGCAAAACACTGGGCAAGCATACATTTTAAAGGGATAAAGTGTCATGCAGAACAATATACATTAAATTATTGCAAGAAGAAATGGGGCAGTTTTTAATGTGTTTAATATTTCAAGACTATACGTTCCCATTGCTTAATAAGCTGTGCTTTATCGCTACATTAATTTGCTTCAAATGCACCATTTGCCAATCTCTTTTTTTTCATTTCTTTCGCAGGAAAGGGACTTCGTATGGAACCAAGGTTTGTCCATGGAACTTGTTCACACCGCTTGCTATATAACAATCCTGCCCAGCGATTACGCCTCGCCACTTTCAAATGTCACCAGCCGCCACTGCCTATGAAGATAGTTGGAATTGAGCTGTCCTCCAGACAAACCACAGGGATCCCGCGTGAAATAAACCCATGGTAAAAAGGAAGACGATTTGGTGCAATAAGTACAACTTACATGGCCAACAGATTGGGAAGCCCGTGCTGGCAGTCTTTTAAGGTTTCAAGTCTTTTTATTTTTCAGGCACATGCTGCTTTGTTTACCTGTATGCTGAAGTTTGGGAAATTTTCCCTGAATCACTCAGCCAAGAAGTCTCTCATTGTTGAGAGAAAATGTGTATTTGTGCCTGCAAGTGTGTCTGTACATGCATGCATGCATGTGGATTATTGTGTGCTTGTGTGTACATGTGTACACATGTCTGGATGTATATATGTCAGTATTTGTGTGTGGGTGTCTGCGCCTGCATACGCGCATGTGTGCCTGTCTACTCTATGTAGAAGTAGATGTGTGGCCTTGCTCACATGGGACATCAACATTTGCTAGCTCCTAAATGGTGCATGTCTGGAGATGTAGACCACTTTCAAGCAGAATGTTCTGTCTACAGAATTCAAAGTTCAGGATCATTTGGAAATTCCTCAAGACCTATAATGTGGTATCAGACTAGGTGCCGACCAAAGCTGTGTGCCCTTTGAAGGGGGTCCTTCCCGCATCATTTCTGTGACCTCGAGAGGGCTAAAGGTTTAACCGGAAAATCTGGAGGCATCTCTAAACTACCACTAGTATTCGGGGCCAGCTGCAGAAAGAGAGGGCTGGCTAACTATCAGGATATATAAAACAAAGAATCAGACGGAAGGGTTGACTTCCTTGGATAATATTACTACGCTGATTCCTTGACAGTAGGGTGTGTTAACCCTGCTCAAAATACATTTGAATGCTTCGATCCCATCACATTTCTAAGACCGAGATTAATGACAAAAAAAGTATTAACAAAGACAAGCTGTTCACCGACCAGCCAGAGAGGTGGCATTGGCTTCCTATATTAACCATTCCGTGTCTTTCTCTTACAACAAACCCAGTGCTGGAGCTCATCACCCCAAAGAGCAGAATCATATTTAATCTCTGACTTTAAAATCACATGTTTGAATTGGACAAGAAGTACTAAAACCCTAGACCTCTCACCTGAAATATCAAACACAGACTTACACTATTTGAGGATACAAAAGTTTATACAATTCTTTACTTTACTTACAAGCTGTTCACCTCTCCAAGTAGGCAAGCATGTACTTGGGATTTTACCGATAATTGGTGAAAGGTGTAATTTCTGGGATGGAAGCCAGGCACTTTCATGAAAGCATTACTTAGCAAAGCTGATTATCATACATCAGGTGTATTATTCTCCAATAAAAGTAGCTCTCATTGACATACACAAGCTCATCATTTAACAGCGAAAGATGTATACCGTCAACTACTAAGCAGAGAAGACATTTCAGGCCGTAAAATGATTTCTTTAAATTCTGCAACGCCCATCAATCTCTAAGCATGGTCTACATTTGTTGTGGCAACCGCAAGCTGATAACTGTACGATAAACAGGATCGAATGAGTCTGGCGCAGCAGAGAATGTAGCCCAATGTAACTGAACTACACAAGTGAGTCAAGTCGATTTCATGTCCTGGAAAGACTTTGGGGCATATGTACATGGGGCATATGTACATGGGGATTGCGCCATGGGAGCTTCACTTTTACGGGCTGACTTTTATTGGCTTAACGACGCTTTGTAAATATGGTACCCTTTCGCACAGGCATCTGCGCGAAAGGGGTGTGCAATGGGTGTTGCTGTGGGTGTTCCACAGAAACCCTTTGCTTTTTGATACTTCCCCAGATTTGCAAGGGTCTGTAAATCTGAGGCAGCTCCAAAAACTAACACCATGCAAAAGTAGGCTTTAGATTGGTGCAAGAAGGAGAAACGCTGTGTTTTCTGCATTCTGCAGCACACATACAAAGAACAAAACTCATTATTGTGTTTTTGTGCATGAAGGGGTGCCTTCATGCACAAAAACAATAATTAAATACCGGCATTTTGCTACTTCCATAAATGCTGTAGAATGCAGGACACATAGAAGTAGTAAATCGCCATTATTAAATCGCCATCCCTGCATCGCAGGCAGCATTGCACTATGGCACAAGGGTGTCTGTGTTGGAGCTAGGCAGATATTTTTAGCACAAGCACTAGGAAAAACACAGGGCCACCCCATATTTACAAGAATACAGTGCATCCCTGCGTTTTCAGAAATTTGCTGTATTGGTGCACCAATACCTTGTACGTATGCCCCTTGGTTCCATGGTTCTCTTCTAGGTTTTATTTTGACTCAGGTTTAGGCACAACACAGGATTTTCGTTTTGTGAATTGGTATTACAAGAAATTCTGTAATATTTGGGGGGAATAATGGGAAAAAAGTCAGCTGTAATGTGAGGTAGGAATACTAGAAAGGGAGTTAGATGAGTATTACAAGGTGATCTTCCAATGTGACCTCAATAACTGGAGACATGAATGACAAGCATTCTATGTTGCCATTGGAATATGATTAGTTAGACAAATTTGTAAATATGGTGTATTGGCAGTCCCATCACAGAGAAAGGCAATGAAACCGGTGGGCCCACATTTCAGTTGCTGCAAAGAGAAACCCCAAGACACTTGGGGGCATATCATCAACTGCATTAGCGTTCAGAAAATTAATGCCACCTATCACCGGATTCTATCGCCCGGTGAGCGCACTATCAGCAACGCGCATCGCCGAGGCAATAGAAATCCAGGCAATATCGGCGTAGAGGGGCAATATCGCAGGATTACCTGCGATAAAAAAGAGAGTTACACAAAAACATTGCTGATAGGGAGATGTGGACTCAGCATATTAATCCACCTCCCGTTATGAACATAGCCAAGTCGGAAAAATAGCAGGCGTAAGGAACCTGTGATAATGCCTGATAACGCTAGTTTAAATATCGCTAGGCCGGCTAGCGATTTCCTTGCTGTTAGGGAGAACCTCTGTCAGCAAATATTTTCGCTGCATTTCGTGTGTCTTTCACACGGGAGCGTCTACCTCGCATCTCATTAGCGATGCAAGCCGGGGCGAAAGGATAATGGGCCCTTCAGCATGGATTCACGCGTTAGCGTGCCCTTGCTGATAGGGCGTTAAACTTATCGCCGCTTTTCGCCTGAAAACGGACGCAAAAGCGGCGATAATTTTAACTACTGCCATTGATGATATGCCCCTCAATTCTTCACAAGCTAGACTCTGAGGGGGATATATGGCCACTGTTTCCCAAAAAATGGTACAGTCAGCTGTATTCCTGGTGACTAATGGCTTAGTGGACTAATGCATCCACTATAAGGGACTATGTTTGACCTTATGGTCACAAGTTAAAATCCCGGCGGGTCTGCTCAGGCTTTCATCCTTCTGGGACCAATAAAATGAGTACCATTGAGTTGGGTAACAATAAACATCTGTTATTCAGTGCCCAAATACCCTTCTGGGTGAACTTGTGCTTTACGAATACACATTATGTAATATATTTTTTATAGTAAGTGAAAAAAGTCTGGTAGAACTAGTCCCAATAGGATGATGAAACCTCTCCCACCTAAAGTTGCATTGTCCATCACCAGGTCCCGCATCTGGCACTAGCATCCTGGCTTGACACTATTTGATTTGTGAATCTTCATTTAAAACTATGCTGTATAGGAGAGACATTATTTTTGGTAATTTTTGGATGTATGTCAAGGGAATCCATGAGTTTTAAAATTGTTTATAAGAGTTGACCACCACTGAGGTGCAACTTTATTTCTCCCTCCCTGATCTCAAGATTAAACACACATTGGCAAAACCAATAGATCTCAATAGTGAAAGGCTTTAAAACTCATCTATGGAAATCTTTTCTACTCCTCTTCCTCACCATCACAATGAAGTAGGGCAGGTGGTGCAATACAAAGAACGAGAACAGGAGAGAGATAATAAGAGAAAGGTCAAGAGGGGGAGTAAGTGACCGACAGGAGAGAGAAAGAAAAAGATGGGAAATAGAGTGCACAAGATGAAGCAGCGAGTAGAGGGAGAAATGGAAAGGGAGAGTAAGAAAAAAAGGGGAAATAACAAGAGAGGAAATGGAAGAAAATGGGAAAAGAAGAAAGGAAAAGGGGAAAAGATGGAAAAAGGTCAAAAGGCTGATAGGGAGAAATAGAGGGAGAGGCAGAAAAAGAGAGAAGTTCTCTAAACTAGAACAATTGTTTTACAAACAAAAGCCTGGTCTGTGTTTTGGACACTCTGTAGCAGGCCACCAGAACACAAACATCAGCTACTGGTATGCAAATCTGGTATACATGCAGGCTGTAATCACACACTTAGCAAATGCTTGTGCAATGTGTGGTGTACCCAATGGCTGTAATCCAGTATTCATCGGACATCCCCAGATGACACTCACCCTTTGTAGGCAGTTTAATCTATATGAGTTAGTGGGTTAACTATTTATTTTTCAATACTTGCCCCTGAATGATAGTCCCCTTATTACAAGTAGTGTGTGGGAGATTGCCTAGCCTGTTTAAAAAAGGAAGTAGGATGGAGAATAGGCCTGATGAGAATAATAACTAGTTGTTAGACCTGACATCCCTGGCCTAGTTTTCCCCAAACATTTTGCCTTCAGACCTCCTGTTTTTGTTGACTTTGTTTTTTGCCAATCTTAGGACTCTGCACACTTTACCACTGCTGACTTTTCTCTAAAGCATGGCAACATTGGCTGACACCCATTTGGCATATTTAATTTACTTATAAGTCCCTAGTAGTGTGCACTACATGCATGGCCGGACTGGCCATAGTGGGCACCGGGCATTTTCACGGTGGGCCACCATGGTGGGGGCCAGTTCTGGGCCCCTGGGGGCCGTTTCTGTGCCCGCGGGCCAGCAATTTCGGCCCCCTGTAACAAAATTGGCCAAAACCAGCCCTAACAAACAGCTCGGCCGCACTCCCCCCCTAACCTCCAGGGGGGGTGGCCGTGCAGTTTGCCATTGCCAGTTTCGGTTCCTGTCCGGCCCTGACTACATGTACCAAGAGCCTGCAAATTAAATGCTACTAGTGGGCCTGTAGCACCAGTTGGGCCACTCATTTAAGTAGCTCTTTAAACATGTCTCAGGTATGCCATTGCAGAGCCTGTATGTGCAGGATTAACATGCTGTGTTAAAATAAACCAAACCAACATTTTTTATGCATATAAGCCACATCTAGTGCAGGCCCTAAACAGCCCCAAGCTGTGTGCAGTGTATTTAAAAAGTTGAACATGTACTTTTAAGTATGACATATCCCTGCAGTATAAAACTCTTCAATTCGTTTTTCACTGCTGCAAGGCCTTTCTCTCACACAGGATAACATTGGAGTTTCCTTTTTATATTTGGAAGTGTTATTTCCAAATGGGAAGAGAAAATTGAGCCATGTTTGGTGTCTCTGGCATTCTAATTTAAATTCCTAATTTATGGTAAAGTTGGATTTAAAATTACAATTCTGAAAATGCCACTTTTAGAAAGTTATACCAAAGGGGATGACGGACGGAGCGCTTGAGCAATTCAAACACTCACCCCCAGTCAACTGATCTGGGTTTAATCCATCATCATTCTTTAGCTCACTCCACCACCCCAGTTCAGACATGGCCATATGCAAATCAGTCTGACTCTGTGCCTCATGGGAACAGTCCAGCCCGAACTGCCAAGCCATGTCTTCCCTGGACCGGAAACAAGCATCCTGGGACCGATTTCGGGTTCATAACCCTCATCAGCCAGGCTATCTTGAATCCAGTGGCAAAGTGAGCAAGGGACCCACGTCTGGGCATACCCTGCCAACTTAGGGCCAACAAAGTGATACCAAAGGGGATGAAGAACGGGCTGAATGTATGACATTGTTCTGCATTCTGTCCATCAATAGCTCTTTTTGCACTTTTAGAAAGTTGGCATTTTTTTTACATTAGCCATTTGTGCCTGGGCACATGACTGGGCATTTGGGCTTTATGTATTCCCCCAAAAGTGCCACACACAATAGGAGGCTCGGTGTGGCTGAGTGGGCCAACGCTGGCAGGATGGGATGGAGGAGTTGGGCACACCTCACTTACATCTGAATAGACTGTGTCCTGTTTCCACACAAAGGGATGCATACCCCCGTAGTTAATCAAGAGCCAAGGCAGGGAAGGCAGGGCATCTTTGCACTTCTAAGGCAGGCCTCTAGACGCTTCTCCCCAATTCAAAGAAACAACTGTGTATAAAAGGAGGACCTTAGACACCACCACTTCAGTACACTTCCTGACCTGTGGAAGAAGGGCTGCTGCCCTGAAAGAACTCTGCTGGACTGCTGCTCTGGAAGAACTGCTGCCAAGCTGCGCAGTTCTGTTGCCTGCTCCTGGGTGAGAAGGACTGGACCTGCATCTCTTGATCCCAGAACCCAGAGTGACTCCAAGGGCTAGTTGGCTGGCATCCTGATCTGAACCACAGGGACAAAACAGCCTTCCATCAATCTTGTACTAGCACCTGGACCCTGCTTTCTGTGAGTCTACCCTGCCTAGTGGTACCATCCCAGTCCTGGACCCTTGGAAGTGGGCCTAAGGTGCTTGCCAGCGAACTGATTAATCTCCTCTGCTGAGCAGTGCATCTCCTAGCAGAACCGACACATCTCCTCTGCTGAGTGGTGCAGCTCCAAAACTCGAAGCAGAACTGACACATTACCGCTGCTGTGTGGATTGGATTAGACCCATTGGAAAGCATCGCTTGGCCTCTGTGGCCCACGAAAACTATGGATTGCCCTGAGGGTGTGGCGCATCCACGGCCCAGGTTCTTGTAGCTGCCAATGACGGTAGCCTCGATGAAAACACCAGACTCTGCATCGCAGGTTCGCAGCTCATGTGATGTTCTCACTGTTTAACTGTTTGAAGTGTTGCACAAATACTTTACAGACTGCCTCTCAGTTTAGCCTGACTGCTCCATGCCAAGCTACCAGGAGATTGAGCACATGTTAATTTGGGGTTTGCTTGTGCCTTACCCTGACTAGAATTGTGGTTGCTGCTTGACCAGGGCTTACACCACAGTCAACCAGTAACCCAAATTATAACACTAGTATATAACTGTATTTCCCATTGGCGGTAACAATTAAAAGGACATTATTTTAGGCATCGCAATTAAAAGGACATTCTTTTAAGCATCTCTCTTAGAAACAGACTGAGAGGGTGAAACACATGTACAAGTTTCCTGAATTTCACTTCGGGAATGGCAGCCTCAGATTGCATGGTGCAGCTTTGATGCAAAGACAAGGGGTAGGTAGGGCTAGGCACACACACCTACTTAGTACAGAATATCCTTGCGGGTGATTGTGCTCTTTACAACCATACATTATATAAAGTAAAGGTTTATTGTATTTTGGAACATTCTTTATTGGGCAGTCGTTATACTTACTAGCTGCAACTGGAACCTTGTTGCTAGGAGACTGGAAGTCATCACCCTTTCATCAATAGCTGTCAAGTACCTTGGTTCAGGGAAGGATTATGGATAAACTTTAGCGACCAAGGATTTAGACTTTGATTTGCTCCTAGTACTGAAGTCATCCATTCAAGGATTATGTATTCTATTTTGCTGCAGTTATCCTTTCTCAGAATACAACCTATATTGTACTTGTTCACAAGAGAAAGTAGCAAACCTCCATTTGCACAGTCATAGTTTACGTTACTTGAATCATGTATAGAATTAAGGTATGGCTCGTGGTGAGTGATGAATACATACTGACAGAAGTGAAAGCAAAATATTAATGAGCATTCGTTAAGTTACCACTGATGGTCTTTTTTTTTTATTAGCAATCATTCAGATCATAGACATGATTTATAATTTACTGAAGTTAGTTATAGGTATAAGAATGTGCATTGCAGTTCGGTTTATTTTATGCATACAGTACAAAGGTTCATTACATTCATCAGCTTTAGGATGTCAGAGTTTATAACAACCACAGAAAGTGATAGTATGGTGGAAGTCCCTCTGTCAAAGCAAGAAAAGTAAAGAAGATGTGCACACTAGTGGTAAACCTGGACATTTTGTGAAATATTGTCAGTCGATCAAATGCCCGCCATATCACAGTTCAAAAAGTTTCAGCTGACGGAAAACTGGATTCTTCGACAATGCAGTTGCCTTGTCGAGTGAGGAAATTCGGCCAGTTCAAAGATGGATAGTGATTACTGTAGAATCCTATATTGCTCCTTTAATAGTTCTTATTAAAATGATTTTCTCCAAAGGACAGGATAAAATGGTTTCAGGACTTTTAAATTTAAGTTCCTTAGAGAACTAGATGGATATTCAGTTTGCACAATCCTTTCAGATACCAGCGATCAAACGAACGTTCCTGAAGAGGTAAGGGCAGTAGATGGCTCATCATTATTATCAGAGCTTGGGAGTGTTCACACAGACATTATTTATTTGGTATGATTTGAATGTCATTGTCACAAAATTGCCCTTAATCTGTTGGTATGCCCTCATCCCTCTGTTCAAAGTGATTTTAGGTATGCCATGGTTACACCTGCACAATCCTAATATTGATTGGGCAACAACAACAAAGGAATGTTGATTAGTGAATTAATTATTGGCCAATAACTAAAGAACACATTCAAATCATCCTTCAAAGGCTTTAGCAATAATAATGTGAACTCCTTTTACAGTTTCACAGTTACATTCCCACCTTTTTATGATTTTTTTCGATGTGTATCATAAGAAAAAAGCAAGTGCTTTACTTCAACATTGAAGTTATGATTGCAAGACTGATATGGAATCTAGGGCATCTATAACTTGTGGTATATTGTTTTGACCAAATAATGGGGTAAGCTAAGAGCATGCATTGACTATAAGAGCATTTAGTAGGATTACAGTGAAGAAGAGGTATCCAGTACCATTGATATCTGTTCTTTTTGGACCAATCAAACAAGCAACCATTGGTACCAAGGTTGTTATCAGGGAGCCTATCCTTTGGTTGTAGTCCAAGAGGGTGATAAATGGAAAACTGCATTGTGCACTAAGTTTGCTCTGCCTTTTTGAGTATCACATCCTCCAAAACACCTGTATCAATGCACAGACCTGACAATGCATGGGCAGATGCTTGTCAATCTACAGCATAGGAGGAGTAATGTCTGGAAATGAAAATTCAACTTCTTTTCTAAGCTGCACTGCCTTTCTGACTCAGTAATGCCCCAGCTGCTTTTAAAGATTTAATCGATGAAGTTCTGAGACAATTTTGGATGTATTTTATATTGTTATTTAAATGGTACCTTGATTTATGAGTCTCTGGAAACACATGTGAAACATGTTAAGGCAGTACCACAGAGACTACAAGACCAAACTTTTTGCCAAACTTGACAAGTGTATATACCACATCATTAGATTTTTTGAGGTACATCATTAGCGCATAGGGAGTTAAGATGGGTGACAAGAAAGCTTCAGCAATCTTTGATTGGTCCACGTCTACTTCTGGAAAGGCCATACTGAGTTTCATGGGCTTTTCTAACTTCTCTAGCAGATTTATTCACCAATTTTCTGAGATAGACAGACCCATGACCAAACGTCTTTGCAATGAAGTTACTCTCACATGGTTTAAACAAGCCACTCAACTGTGTATTTTCTGAAAAAGTGTTTTTCTAGCACCACTCTTTTGCAACATCCAAATGTTGAGCTTCCATTCATTTTGGAGGCCGATTCTTCACATCATGTAATGTGAAGAGTATTGTCTGAGGGAAATATAATCACTGGACAGCTGCATCCAGTACCTTATTTTTCCCTGCTTTTTTTCCCAAGCAGAGTTGAAGTACACCATTTCAAGGAACCTTTAGCAATCAAGAAATCTTTTGAAGAACAAAGTCATCATTTATTTGGAGTCAAACATACTATAGAGGTATACCCTGCCCACAGCAAATTATGGTTTTTAAAGTCCAACAGGACATCAACTAAGGCTAACTAAGTAAAGACGTACATTGTTCTTTTCTGATTATGATTTGAAGTTAGTTATGATCCTGCTCTCCTCAACAGTAAGGTCGCTGCTTGAGCCTGACAGACTACACTGAAAATAGGAATAACACTGTTATTAAACCTTCCTTAATTTTGCTAGCTGAAACTCAGACAATCTTTCTATAGCCTTATTCTAAGTAGAAGATTTTTAAAACCAAAGTATGCATAGAATTGCAGTCTGTCAGTAAAGAAGCATGGCTGACAGAAAAGATAGACAGAAATTAGAAGGTTGCATTAAACGAAAAGATTTTTCTATTTACCGTCAAGCCTATGTACTCTCTCATCTGGATGGTTTTAACATGCTGGTCCGTGGCCTCCCAAACTTCACACTTGCACCTCTTAAAGGCATCCAACACAGTCCGAGGCATGTCTCATCCAGGAACTGAATAAATATAATCCCATTCTGATAGACCTCCATTGGGTTACTTCCCAGCCCATACCCACAACCTTCAAAACCAGCTGCATCATTTGGTAAGCCATTACAATCAGCAGCCTTGCTTATCTTGGAGACAGGCTTACCTTTTCTGGTGGTTTTCAGTAGTATATGTTTATACCGATGACAAGTTGTTGTACTTACCCCACACGGGTGGACATGTGCTACCACAGCTCTTGGTACAACAAAACGCCTCGCCATAGATAAGCCTGGCTATCTAACCAAGTAAGTTAAGAATAAATGCTCATGCACCCTCACTGTAGCACCTTTTGTCTGTTGAGTATCACTAATTTATTGTAAGTCTGCCAAAAAGAGCACCAATTTAAAGGTGCATTTCGCTTGTTTTAACCCTGCATTGGTTGTCTCTCTCCCCCTGTTTTATCTCTTCCCTTAGGTCTCCTACCCCGATATATATATGTCTACTAGGGGTCACCCTACTGCTCCTGGTCATCAGACACAAATTCGAGAACCAGACCAGCAGTAGTGCACCACTCACTGTTTTTATTTTACTTGGTCGTGATGAAGTGCCACCAGACCCGTTGGGGGCTAAGCAGGCAAGAAACATGTTGACCCACTACACCACCTCAGCCCTATAGAACATTACATCTGTGTAGGGCTCCCTCATATTTTAATCAAGCCTGAGCTCTCACAGGAATAAAACATATGACAGTAGGACAGCCCTAGACTTATTTTAACTCACTACCCTGTGCACTACCAAGCCCTCACACCCGCACGCACACTACGGCTTCTTCAAAAGATCTCCATCAAAGAGCCCCATTTACGGGAGCCCGTCGGGCATTGCAGCGCCCTTTCCCCTCCCCTCCCACTAGGAACTGCACACCCCTTTGATACACAATTCGCCCCAGAGCTCGTGTGCAGGACCTGCTTAAATATATCTCCTGGTCCCCCTTGTTTTTGATCTGGTTTTCAGCAGGCCCACAGCCTGGACACAACCACATTTAAGAAGTGTATAAAAATAATGCAGCAGGCCTTTTCCATCTTTCTACCTAGGATCTGTAGCAACATTTCCAACTCGTTCATAACTGCCTAACAATACTCTAATTTAAGAAAGAGCTGAAAGTGCATCTCTTTAAAGAGCACTGCATCAGTGCATTCATTGTCCAGAAACAATCTACCTCTCTTTTTATTCAATGCCTTTATGCTTTTCTTTCACCCTATACAGCACTATGTTGTCTTTTAGCTAGGATTATGATATACAAATACCACATATATACATACACACAGACAACAGGCTATGAGCTGGCTTCATGACTCTAAGATGGCTGGGCATTTTGGAATAATTAAAACAATAAGAGCAGCTAAAAGATATTTTTGATCCTCAACAGTATGTGCAGACCCGCGTTTCCAGTGGCGGCTGGTGACATTTGAAAGTGGTAGGGGCATAAGCATTGGGCATGATTTTTATATAGCAAGCAATGTGGACAGGTTCTATGGACAAACCTGGGGTCCAGGGGGAGTCCCTCTCCTGAGAAAGAAATGAAAAAAAGATTGGCAAGTGGTGCATTTTAAAGCAAATTAATGTAGCGATAAAGCAAGGCTTATTAAGCAGTGGGAACGTATAGTCTTAAAATATTAAACACATTAAAAACTGCCCCATATCTTCTTGCATTAATTTGTTCAACAGATACTGTAATGTGTAAATTGTTCTGCATGACAACTTTAGCCCTTTAAAATGTTTGCTTGCCCAGTGTCTTGCACTGCATGCAGCATTAACTTTGGAAAAATGTGCTCTAACCAGACTTCGAGAAGCACCCACAGATGCTAGCTGTAACCAGTCATATAGAAATATGGGCAGACAGGTTTTTAAGTGAGATGAAAAAGTGGGTGATCTCTATAAAGGAACATGCTAAATACATTTCTGTGATTCCCATAGTGTGCCATCTTACCGGTATTTTGGTTTCTCTCTGAGTTGTAATTTTATCCAGATAAATGGCACAGCAACTGAAATACAC
This sequence comes from Triturus cristatus, assembly GCF_964204655.1. NCBI lineage: Eukaryota > Metazoa > Chordata > Amphibia > Caudata > Salamandridae > Triturus > Triturus cristatus. The sequence goes on along the minus strand of NC_140582.1, from coordinate 1,087,492,605 downwards.
CTAAAGCCTGTCAGGATGATTGGCTTTGTCACTGGGTGTTAGCTGTTTAAGATAAATGGGTAACAACAATGATTTGTTATAAAATAATAAACATTGGAAATGTTTAAAATTCTGAAATAGTGAGTCTGTGAATTAAACAGTATTGAGGCCTGTGGAAGGAGTTTTGGCCTTCAATTATGTGTGCTTTATGTTAGATACGTATCCTCTTTTTCTCTGCCTATCTTGTCCATCTGCACATCTTCAACCCCCTCTCTTTCCATCAGGGCCGGCTTTAGCTCTGGTGGCGCCCCGTGCAACAATGTTTGTTGGCGCCCCCCAAAACCCACCTCCGTCAGGAATTCCCTCATTACCACCCTTCCACAGTGCCCCTTAAGACTCCATAACTACTCTTTCCCAGATGCATTAAATTAATTTTATAGCATTGTTCATACCAGTGTAGGGTGTCAGGGCTGTTTACATCACACATATTACACAGAGACAATCAATCCAGTGGCATAGCTAGCCCTTTGGCAGCCTGTGGTGGCCACTGAGTTTTTGGCCCTGGGGTGGCCAATTTAAGAGTAGGACGGCAGATAAGGGGTGGGGGGTGGGAGGCCACCGTCTCAAAACACGTTCCGCCGGGTGTGGATCACCCACCTTGCTACACCACTGAATCAATTACACGGGTGTAAATCAGTGTATGGGAAACATTACAGAAGACAGACTGGGGATAAAATCATAAATCTCTAACCTATAACATGCAGTTTTCATGCAGCTCTTTGATGACAGTTAATTGCTCAAGGTTCTACATTAGGATTTTAACGTAAAAACTGCAAGTAAGAATAGGATCTCTCTGACAAAAGCAGTCACCTACTGACTTACTTATATTATATGCTCTTTGTGATGTGCTTGGTACACAATCTTTGCAGCAGGCATATTAACCCTCTGTGCTACCTTATGTTGAATCAAAACTTCCACTTAACAGATCCATCTCTCTCTCCAGAACATTAATCACCAGAGTTATCCTGCCATGTTTATTGTTTCCTGAAAATTGTTGTAGGGAAAGTATGCAGCCAGGTGCTTTTAAAACCAGAATATATGTTGCACCGCCACAGAGCCAGCCCTGCCTACAACTTTATTTCAATTTACAAACTAAAAGTGAATTACACAAAATTGAGCTGGCATAGAATGTCTCTAGCAATCAAGGTAGCAAGAAGACATACTGATGGTGCGAGGAGAGAGCTGAGCTCGGCTCTATCTGCCTAGATCAATTAAATTAAATTGATTTCAAAGCACAGATGGTGCCCCCCTGACCTTGGCACCCTGTGCGGTGGCACCGCTTGCACCGCCCAAAAGCCGGCACTGCTTTCCATTCCACTCTTCCTCAAATGCCCTTCCTCGCATCTCTGTCATTTCACCGACCCCAACATGCACTGCACTCCCTCAAATGTAAGCACTTTAATTTCTCTTACTTTTGCCTTTCAAATATTTTGACATCAGTGTACCCCTTCATACACATATCCACAGAATTTCAGTTGCAAATGGAATACACAAACATTGTTCTGTGTGCACTGCAGAGAGGCCAACCCACTGACAGGCACTTTGTTTGGCTTCAGCCTTAGCGCTTGAACACTCAAAGCCCTTCATAAACACCTGCATGGTTCAGGCTTCAAAGTATGCACAGAACTAAATTAAGGATAACAACAACATTATAAAATAGCTAACACCTGGGGAATGCAAGATTAAGTAAAGCATGTAAAATAAGAGAGGAACTAAATTGCTGAAATGCATTCCCTCTGCATTTTCAACATTCATTGTTTGCAAGTCTATCCATGTTTTTAGCATCAGTGTTAACCTAGGGGCATGTACACAGGGCCAGTTTTAATGCCATCCACCAGAGAACTGGCCACTGTAAGCACGTGTTACACAGTAAGCACATATCTCTCGCTTTGGGCCTGACTCGGATATTTGGATCCATTTCGCAAGGGAACAAGAGCGAACCCTGCTCCTTATTTGAATTCATTTCACAAGGGAGCAAATGCCACAGCTCCACTTCTAAAGGAGGGAGCAATGTGCAGCGAGGGCCTGTGGGGTGTCACAGTGGGGGAGGTTAGAGTGATGAGGGGTCTCGACACAATATACAGAACACAGCAGTAGCTTGTAAATACTTACCATTACCGAGAACAAGGCACCGGATCAGAAGTGCTTGCATCCACTCCCAGGTGGTAAATAGACATAATATCGAAAAAAAAATATCGAGTAGCAAGAATATCGAGTTTTTAATATCGAATGGACAGAATATCGACTTGCAAAAATATAGTGGTGAAGAATATCGAAAAACAGGTAAGAAATATCGATTGCAATAATATAGTTGTTAAAAATATCGATTTTTTTATAGTGTTTTAAGTGTTAGTATATGTGTTAAAAGTATGTATTAATATTGGAATGTATGTTAGAATATTTTTAAATTATTGAATTTTATGTTTTTTTATTTTTTTGTAATTTAATTCCGTAGCGGGTTGTGGGTTTATAGGGGAGTAGGGTGGGAAGTAATTTAATTATAGTACATTAAATAATAATTTATAGGAATTATTAATTATTTTTAATTTAATTTTGCGTTTTACTTCTGTAGCGGGTTGTGGGTTTATAGGGGAATAGGGTGGGAAGTAATTTAATTATATATTATTAAATAATAATTTATAGGAATTATTAATTATTATTAATTTAATTTTGCGTTTTATTTCTGTAACGGGTTGTGGGTTTATAGGGGAATAGGGTGGGAAGTAATTTAATTGTTATTAGTTAATTATTAATTGGTATTGCAAATTAATTTGTTGTTGATTAATTATTAATTGGTAAATAATTAGTATTAATTGGTAATTAATTTGTATTAATTGTTTAATTGATAATTATGTTAATTGTATTCATTTAATATTTGTAGCGGGCAGTGTGTTTATAGGGGAATATGGTGGCAAGTAATATAATTGTAAATAAATAATTATGTAATTTATTTGTGTATATTGTTAATTAATATATCTTTAATTTAATTTTGCATTTTACTTCTGTAGCGGGTTGTGGGTTTATAGGGGAATAGGGTGGGAAGTAATTTAATTGTTATTAGTTAATTATGAATTGGTATTGCAAATTAATTGTTTGTTGATTAATTATTAATTTGTAAATAATTAGTATTAATTGGTAATTAATTAGTATTAATAGGTAAATTGATAATTATGTTAATTGTATTCAATTAATATTTGTAGCGGGTATTGTGTTTATACGGGAATATGGTGGGAAGTAATATAATTGGAAAAAAAATTTATTTAAATAATTTGTGTATATCCTTAATTAATATATTATAAATTAATTATTAATTGGTATTATTTGCATTTATTAATGTTTGTTATTGAAAAACAATTGTTTGTTAATTAATTATTAATTGTTAATTAATTAAACAAAAATGTATTGGTATTTAAAAATGATCAATTCTTGTGTGATTGGTAATTAATGGTAATACTTGTTTTTGTATTAATAATTAATTAATTTAAAAATAAAAATTACATGTATTATTTTCTCTACTATTGCACTTACTTGAGTGGGAATAGTAATTTTTACCCCTACGCTATCCAATGCTTTCCCTATTATTGCACTCTCTGGAGTGTGAATAGTAATTTTTACCCTCCCGCTATCCAACGCTTTCCCTACTGTTGCACTCACTGGAGTGGGAATAGTAATTTTTACCCTCCCGCTATCCAACGCTTTCCCTACTGTTGCACTCACTGGAGTGGGAATAGTAATTTTTACCCTCCCGCTATCCAACGCTTTCCCTACTGTTGCACTCTCTGGAGTGGGAATAGTAATTTTTACCCCTACGCTATCCAACGCTTTCCCTACTGTTGCACTCACTGGAGTGGGAATAGTAAATGTTACCCTCCCGCTATCCAACGTTTTCCCTACTGTTGCACTCTCTGGAGTGTGAATAGTAATTTTTACCCCTACGCTATCCAACGCTTTCCCTACTGTTGCACTCACTGGAGTGGGAATAGTAAATGTTACCCTCCCGCTATCCAACGCTTTCCCTACTGTTGCACTCTCTGGAGTGGGAATAGTAATTTTTACCCCTACGCTATCCAATGTTTTCCCTATTATTGCACTCTCTGGAGTGGGAATAGTAATTTTTACCCTCCCGCTATCCAACGCTTTCCCTACTGTTGCACTCTCTGGAGTGGGAATAGTCATTTTTACCCCTACGCTATCCAACGCTTTCCCTACTGTTGCACTCACTGGAGTGGGAATAGTAAATGTTACCCTCCCGCTATCCAACGCTTTCCCTACTGTTGCACTCTCTGGAGTGGGAATAGTAATTTTTACCCCTACGCTATCCAACGCTTTCCCTACTGTTGCACTCACTGGAGCGGGAATAGTAAATGTTACCCTCCCGCTATCCAACGCTTTCCCTACTGTTGCACTCACTGGAGTGGGAATAGTAAATGTTACCCTCCCGCTATCCAACGCTTTCCCAACTGTTGCATTCTCTGGAGTGGGAATAGTAATTTTTACCCTCCCGCTATCCAACGCTTTCCCTACTATTGCACTTACTGGAGTGGTAATAGTAAATTTTACGCGCCCGCTATCCTACACAGAAAATATTGAATATTTTTAATTAATATCACGTTAAGATATATGTATTAATTTTTACTTACTTTAATTATTCATTAAGTTTACTGTTATTTAAGTATTTTTAAGTATGTGTCAGTTAATTATATGTATTATTTCATTTATTTAACATTACTTTTAAAACATTAAAAAAATTCGATATTTTGACTAACTATATTACTTACAACGATATTTTGGATTCGATATTTTTGTAATTTCCTGTTTGGAGATAGGACTTCGATATTTTGGCATTCTATATTTTGGCATCGATATTTTTGTAAGTCTATATTTTTGTAGTCGATATTATGTCAGTGATCCCTCTCAGGTATGACGAAAGGGTGGGATCTACGTCTTTGAATGACAGACATCCCAAATTACGCAGGGATGAAGTCTACTACGCCTGAAACTGTGACGCTTATTGCATCACTGGCCTACAGGGTGCATATAAGATATAACCTGAGACCCCAATGGCAATGAAGGGCTTTAAAAAAGAAAGCCCTGCGTGGTGCGCCACATTAAAAAAGTTGATTTACTGCCTGTCTTCCGTCTCCTGCTTCAGAGCGAGGTAGAGCAGGCAGCCTGAAACTGACAACAAACCCAGACTTAAATACTTCATTTTATTCAGAGATACAATCGTATCTCTAAATAAATCGATCCATTCTATATTTTTGATTTACATGTGTAGGAATTTTCAGAGGGGCACAGCCCCACAGCTCTAATGGAGAAACCGCCCCTGTTCATAGGAACACAACAAGGTAAACAAGGACAAACATTCTACCTTGCCAACATTCCTAGCTTAATGCTATAACACATCTAATTTCTTTAACAAGCATTTGCAATGCAATAGGTTTCAAATTTACGAGAGTTTGAGCTATTGGCATTGTAAATGACAATGCCTTATATTTATGTGTTGTTTAAAAACAGGTAAATGAAAGGCATTGTCATTTGCAATGCCAATACCTTAAACTTTGGCAAATGCCAGACATATAGCATGGCAAATGCCAGCACCCTCTCTATAAAAATTAAAGAAAAGGGGTAGGAGAGAGCGTGTCCTGCCTGCAACTGCCGTCAGGACAAAGGTATTTGAGAAAATAGTGCTCGGCGGCTGTAATTAAAGCCACCAACAACACAACAACAAATCAAAATAGAAACACCTTACTAACGCACTAGATTACTCAACCGTGTAGGAGGTCTTCAGGACATAAGAAGGTTACGACCCTCATAGCTGATCTGAAGAGCCCCATGCACATCATCCGGAACTTCAACATTCTCATAAAGAGATGCTTTTCCGGACCCATGAGCATCTCCTAAAGCAACCCTATGATGTACCGTAAATATGGTCAATTGTGCACATCAATACCCCATCAGTCATCATCATCATCCATCCATTAGAATAGTCACCATCATTCTCCTAGACTTCACAATATGTACCTTTCCTTTTGGTACAAAGCTATACACCTCATTTTCCCCTTCTGACCATTCTCACGCTCCACCAATTACCAGTGGCAAGCCTCAACATGGTACCATATTGAAACCATCCTTCCTACTTCTCATTTTAAAGAAAGGAGACACACCCTTCTGGTCACTTATTGTGGTGTGAACAACCCAGACCATGTCCCTCAGAGCTTTGTCAGTTTTCAGCCCATTCCTGACTGACATGTCCAATGTGTTTTTTAGAAACCTATTGACCCACTCCACTCGGCCAGTGGTTGTGGCCAATAATGTGTATTATAAAAAGAGGTTCTGATATTATTAATATAATTTTTATTCAGAATGTCTCTCATTTGTCTTGAAACAAAATGTGTACCATTATCGAGAATGATGTATTTGCATTCCCTTACAAAAATATCCTTTAATACTCTTATTGTTTCAAGAGCAGTTAGAGCACTCATAAAAATCACTTCTAACCACTTGGAATGAATATGTGCTATAGCAGGCACACCATGTTTTCTTTCTGGTAGAGCAGCAAAAGGAACAGTAAAGTCTAAACAGATATTGACCCAAGGCGCGCCTGGATCATGTATATTGAGTACCACCACCAACTCTGAACCTCTATTCTACTTCCTTGGATAGTGCAAGTCCTTGGAACCTCTGCTTCTAGCCCCAGCCACCACAATCTCTCCTTAAGACATTTCTTTATCAATCTTAGACCTCAATAATTTTGATGAGCTAGTTTAATAAAAATACCTCTGACATAATTGGGAGGTACAGAGGTATCCCCTCTCAGATCTAGCTGACCATAACTCACGGTCAGTCCATCTAAAATCTTAGAGTATGTTCTCACACTTAAACTGGCAGACAATGGGGCATATTATCAAGACAGGCGATAAAATTATCGCCGCTTTAGCGGCAGAAAACTGCCGCTAAAACGGCGATAATGGGCTTGATAATATGCTCTATGGAGTTCCAATTGAAGCCCATGTTAGATGTGAAGGACATCTAACCTGAGCTTCAATTGGAATTCCATAGAGCATATTATCAAGCCCAGTATCGCCACTTTGGCGGCAGTTTTCTGCCGCTAAAGCAGCGATAATTTTAACGCTGTGCTTGATAATATGCCCCAATGTCTCCCCATGCTCCCTTCCAGGTTAATTTCACCACCTCTTTCATTAGTTGTCCCTCTCCATAGCAGCAACCCATTCTTTCCTGTGAACTGCGTCTTAAAGACCCTCTTTCGCATCTTTCTGAGGCTCCTACCTCCTCCGTTCCTAAGTACCAAACACGCGCTCCTTCATCAGGTAAGTGTGATAGGCAATCAGTGAAGCAAGCCTGCGAAACTGGAACATACTCGGTAGAATTTTGAGTAAAATACACCGAGTTCTAACAGCAGCAAATATACACGGTTTAGCAAAAGGTAAAAAGTCTGGGGTGACAATGCAAAAAAGAGGATTTCCTACAACCTGAATAGTGAAAAATGATGGGTTTAAAATTTAAAATATTAGAGAAGTGCATGGACCGATACATTTCAAATAAGGTGCTTCTACCAAGTGACAGGCACACCTCCCACACTAACATCATCCATCTCTTAAAAACACACTCTGGCATTTAAAGGGGCGAGAGAAGGACCGTGAGCGTTGGAAAAGGTTCATCGTTTATACTACGAAGGTGCACTTTCCAAACGTGTACAGGTCCTCTGGAGAAAGGCTTCTTAGACCAAGGAAAGTGTGACCCTTCCTGCAAGCCATGAGAATGTCTCATTGTAAGAAGAGGATGCATTATCTCTCTGCATGCTGCACTTATAACTGAAGCGAGGTGCTGATTTTCATGTTGGGGCAAACTCACAGAACAACCAATGCCATGATTTTGTTCTCTCATGGTCACAGTAGGAGGTATTTTCATACAATTTCCCCACAACCATTGTGGCTCAAGCCACTTTTAGGAGAAAACACTAGTTGCATTTTGTACTTTTTCACGAGGAGTCCGCTCACAGACACCAAAAATGGCAGCGGATGACTTGCGTTAATGCGGGAAAAAGGAGCCACTGGCTCTCAGAGCCTGTCCTGCTTGGAGCCCATGGCTTACTGGAGATTCCAATAACTTGTTCTTTGCTGACATAGCAAAAACAAAAAGCACTGGTGAAGCCAATAGTTCTGGCTTTAGTGTGCAAATGCATAAAAGTACGCGTTCACTAGTGCTGTCTATCGCCTTTAGGCCTACCGCACTGCCTTTGCAAATGCTGTGACAAAGTAGGGGGAAATTGATTATTTTTTGTGTAAAATGCACGGAGGTGATGAATAATAGAAAGTGTCAAACAGCTTCATGATTATGTGTAACAAAGCGGCAAGAATTGTAGGAATTATTAACGACCAACCCCTTTTGATGCACGACCAGGTGCTATCTACCTGTGTATAATAATCTGATAACCAGGTCAAAACAACAATAGGAGCTCTGTAATGACTGTGGGGAAAGTAATACAGCCCAGGTATCTTGAATAGTACTCAAAAGAAAAAGGGTCAGTTAACAAACAACCCAAATATGCTCCTCCAGAGGGGAGACTAGATCAGCAGAATTCAGCCAACACGCGTTTCGTCAACAGGTGAGAAATGTCTCGACTTCCTCAGGGCCGCTAAATAAGTAATAGTCCGTTCAAAAGCAAAAGTAAGTTTCATGATAACAGATTTCGTTGCGCCATTATCACAAACCAAGATAAATGCAGTGCAGTACAGCAGCAGAGTGCCTCCTACTGAGAGTACTCCCGACCCTACATGTGTGTTACGAGTTCTTCTCTAATTCCATTTATGGCTTGAATTTTCATTGGTTATGTGAAAGTCAACGTTCTTTGATCTGAAGGCTTCTGGATTACACCTCCTTTGGCCCGAACATGGATTCAAGTGGACTTGTATTCATGTACTTTCGGATGGACGTTGAATTATTTCTTGTCTTAAGTGAATTCACGATTATTTTTTCAAAATACTTTGCCAGCATTTTTTTCTATTTATACATTCAACTCTTCAGACGTGACAATGTGTTTCTGTTTATTTACGTTAGTATTGAATTTCTACTTGAGGAGTGTGTACGGATGACATGAAATAATAGCTGGGGACAGGAACAGAGAATTTCAACATCCTTAGGGTTAAGCGAGGTTTCACACAAAAGCATCAATGTACTTCTTTTTTTATAGAAATTCTCATTAAATCTTGAAATCTTCGAACAAAACATGACCTTCATTTTGAGATGCTTATTTTAGACTATGGACGCCTCTTTTAATCCACGGTTTCCAGTAAAGCATTTTTCCTTGTTGAATGATAACATGTATTTTATCGCAGTATGAAGAAAGTCATTTACGTCTGGTAATTTATAAAATTCTACTCAAGACAATACAAGCACTATAGATTTTAGGATACATCTTATGTTCTACTTACCCATCAGTGTGAGTGTAACTTCCTTGACAGCTGAGTTGAGTGTACTGTCATCTAGACTGGCCTATCCTCTCCTACTGGTGTTATCCAAAACCACTGTTTGATATGCCTAATTATATAGACCAGGACAACCTGGCCTTTATACCTACTTTCTAGACAAAGTCGCTGTGGGATTGGGATATGGAAGCAGGCAAATACATTTAGGAGATTTAGTAAAGAGCCCATTGAACTAGTTTTACTTTGGTTCCATACGCTAACATTTAATAAAGACTATCTGTCACAAACAATTTTAAGTTTAGAAAGTTTCTCAATAAAAATTTCCAGCCATATTTTAGAAGTGTCCCTAGTAATCTTAATCCCCACAAATGTAGTAGAATTATATGACCATATAACTTCAAATGTATCATTTTTTGATCAGAGCGGAAGTGGCCTGGCTGTTCAGACTGGACTTTTATGGTTCAGGAGTTATTCGCATACTGTTTGCCTATGTCTGTAACAACACAGGCATGCTAAAAATATTGCATAGAATACGGGCCACAGAATAGTGGCTCCTTGCTATTAACTTCTATATTAAGCTTCTTCTTTAGTCAAGTGCTGCAGGATTGACAATTAGGTATTTTTACATGTCAAGTAGGACTTTCCTAATAAGACTAAGAAATTGGGTATTGGTTCAGAGAGGTGGAAGCCCCACTCAAGCAATAATGACAGTCCTTGTCAGGGTGAACCACAAAAGTCACTAAATTAACCGGTGCTTAACCCTCCGGTAGCTTGGCACAAAAGCAGTCAGGCTTTTCTTGGAGGCAACGTGTGAATTAAATGATACCAGAACAACAATAATTCAATCAGAAGAACCTGACATCTGGAATTGTAAAGATTTAAGAGAAAATAGCTCCTAGAAGCACAAAGTGCCACTCGCGGTCATCTGTTCATGCTAGATCAGGGGAAAGTTCAGGCCAATTGCGATGAAGCAAGGGTTGGATACAGGAAACAGGTTAGTCCTGCTGAGGAGTTACCTTCTCAAATCCAGTGCAAAGAGTTCCTTTGACGTTGGAGGAGGGTGAGCATTGTGAACAGTCATCGCTGTAGCGAAAGAGCAGGTTGTGAGTCATGGTCAGTCGATGCTGCATTGTGAAGACCAGGGAGAGCATTGAGGACTGTTGTTGCTGTAGATTTGTGTTAATTGTTTTCATGTGCTATTGTTCCTGTAGCGCAAAGTGTAGCTCTTGCTTTGCCAGTCATCCTTGGCGGTGGCCGTCGACGCGAACAGCAGGTCTCACCGGAACTTTGCATTGCTGTATATTGCTGGCTCAAGGAGCCCAAACTTCAGGACTTTCACCTTTAGTTAGGAAGAGTACACTTTGATGCCAGCCAAAGGTCCAGGACATGGGTAGGCGCCTCTTGGGGATCAGGACTCACTCCAGCAGGATCAGGACTCACACCAAGCTCTCACTTTCTCGACCCCCACCAAGCCGGCTTCCTACCTTCTCATTCCACTGAGACCATAATTCATTCCATTGTGGACGAACTTAGGAAAGGGGCTGACTTGGGCACTACTCTTGGTCCTTCTTGACCTCTCGGCAGCATTTGACACGGTCGACCGCGATCTTTTGGTTGATCGTGTCAGCAGTGCTGGAATTCGGGGCCCGGCACTCGAGTGGATCGTACCTTTTCTCAGCGATCGCTCTCAGGCTGTTGGAGTACCGCAGGGCTCTTCTCTCTCGCTGCTTCTATTTAATCTGTACCTATAGCCCCTGATCCGCTCACTTGGAGAGAGGAAGATTGGCACCTTTAACTATGCCGACAACCTCCAATTGATATTTGATATCAATCAGCCAGCCTCGTCTGGTCTTAACTTCCAATCTACTATGCGATTTATAAGCAAGTGGATGAATATAAACCATCTGAAGCTGAATCCCGATAAAACGGAGCTGATCCTTATTGGTGGGCCAGCCAACCCTTGGAATTCTAACTTCTGGCCACACGAACTAGGAACCCCTCCACCACCAGTATGCTCAACTAAATTTTGGCCACCACTATTAACAGTGACTTGTCGGTGAAAGCCCAGATTGGGACAGTGGTCTCTTCCTGCTTCTTCCAGTTGCGTAGGATCATGAATTTTAGTAGATGCTTTACCATTGAAGCCCTGATCCAAGTTGTGTTAGCCTTAGTCATCTCTCGCATTGACTACGCCAACTCGCTCTACGTGGGCATCCCGGCATACCCGATGACTGACATAATATCGACTACAGCAAGATCGAACTAACAGAATGTCGTGTCAAGAATATCGATGGACGGAATCTGACTGAAATGTACCTGCTGAGTTGTTTCGTTGTTTTATTGAAAAATAATAATAAAAACATTTTTTTAAAAAAAAGAATTTCGATGGACAGAATATCGAAATCCTATCTTTAAAAAGGTGAGTACAAAAATATCGAAACCAAAATATTGTTGTTTAAAATATCGTTGTATAAAATATCGTTTTGTTTAAATGTCTGAAAAATAATATAAAATTAAGTAAATACTAAATATAATTAATAAAAACATAGTTAGAATTATTTAAAAATGTTAAAAATGATAAATAATAAATGTAACATAAAAGAAAATAAACATACATATTTATAAATGTTTATATATATTAACTTAATAATATTAATAAATAATTATATTATTTAATTATAAAATGTTAGAAACATAATACAAATTATAAATATATATATATACATAAACCTGTCATATAAATGTAATAAGTAAATATACATATAATAAAATAATATTTAAATGAATCATTATTTCCACAAATATATTTTACACTACATTAACTATAACATTTAGGTGCCGATTCCGATCCTGTAAAACCCGGGTACGATTCGTCGAAAGAAGCGTATTCTCCATACGATTCGTACCCGGGAAATCCACCGTACAATCCAGCAAGTACGATTCGTACAGAAATACCATTTCCGTACGAATCGTACAAAACACCGTACGGCTAAAAAATACCTACGAGTCTGAACCTGGACAGCGCGTACGCGACGTCCGTACGGAGTCAGGCAGCATTTTACGGACCAGCAAGTACGATTCGTCCCTACGTCACTCCGCACAGCTATTTTTTTACGGCAGCCAAAAAAAGCCGGAAAACTGAGTCTGACGCGAAAACGGAGCCCCGGTACACGACGGACAGCCATGGACCCCATCCTACGTGTCATCCTGGCCCTCTCAGCCTACGGCCTGGTGCACCGAACCCGACACACATGCCGCAGAAGGTGAGAACAACACCCAGGGGCCAAGGGGGGGTGAGGGGCAGGAAACATACCCCCTACCCAAATTAAAATCTATAATCTTGAGGACATACATTACCCCAAGGGTCTGGTCACTCCGGGGGGCATGTCCACCAATCCCTGCGTCACGCAACAACGGAAGTGGACGTGTACGCGTACCCCTACGGCAACACTACAATAGTGATACGCACCGTGCTCACACATACATAGCGTGGGTACGGTTCGTAGCACTATATCAGTGGTGCCGTGGGGTACGCGTGGTACGGACCGTACACACGCCCTCAGAGCGTGTGTACAGTCTGTGTCACCATTGTAGTGGTGACGTAGGGGTACGCGTGGTACGGACCGTACACACGCCCTCAGAGCGTGTGTACGGTCTGTAACACCATTGGAGTGGTGCCGTAGGGGTATGCGTGGTACGGACCGTACACATGCCCTCAGAGCGTGTGTACGGTCCGTATCACCATTGTAGTGGTGCCGTAGGGGTACGCGTGGAATGAACCGTACACACGCTCACTGGGCGTGTGTATGGGCCGTACCACGTGTACTCCTACGGCACCACTACTATAGTGATATGGACCGCACCCACACATACATAGCATGGGTACGGGCCGTATCACCATTGTATTTGTGCCGTAGGGGTACGTGTGGTACGGACCGTACACACCCCATGAATGCGGGGGTACGGTCCGTATCACATGTACCCCTACGGCACCAGTACATTTGGGATACAAGGCGTACACACGCCACAAATGTTGGCCTACGGCCTGGTGCAGCATATTACCTCTATATTGGTGTGTGTGTAGGCCCAGGACAGCAGTGCACTGCACCAAGGGGGTGGGTGGGTGGGCGGCTGCATAGGATTCCCAGCAGTGGACAGACATGTGAGGGGTGGGTGCAGAGGACTCTCAGCAGTGGACAAAGACATGGGGGTGGGTGCATATCACTCCCAGCAGTGGACAGACATGTGAGGGGTGGGTGCAGAGGACTCCCAGCAGTGGCCTGCAATATGAGGGGTGGGTGCATATCACTCCCAGCAGTGGACAGACATGTGAAGGGTGGGTGCAGAGGACTCCCAGCAGTGGACAGAGACATGGGGGTGGGTGCAGAGGACTCCCAGCAGTGGCCTGCAATATGAGGGGTGGGTGCATATCACTCCCAGCAGTGGACATACATGTGAGGGGTGGGTGCATATCACTCCCAGCAGTGGACAGACATGTGAGGGGTGGGTGCAGAGGACTCCCAGCAGTGGCCTGCAATATGAGGGGTGGGTGCATATCACTCCCAGCAGTGGACAGACATGTGAAGGGTGGGTGCAGAGGACTCCCAGCAGTGGACAGAGACATGGGGGTGGGTGCATATCACTCCCAGCAGTGGACATACATGTGAGGGGTGGATGCAGAGGACTCCCAGCAGTGGACAGAGACATGGGGGTGGGTGCATATCACTCCCAGCAGTGGACAGATATGTGATGGGTGGGTGCAGAGGACTCCCAGCAGTGGACAGAGACATGGGGGTGGGTGCATATCACTCCCAGCAGTGGACAGACATGTGAGGTGTGGGTGTAGAGGACTCCCAGCAGTGGACAGAGACATGGGGGTGTACATCATTATCACATGACCACAACTCCATGGGTGTATGTACGCATCCCTAACTGTGGACAATGATGATAGTGCCATAACAACACATCACTGATAGCAGTGTCCCACTCCCAGGAGGATGGATGTCACTCCCCCACTGCATGACACACCACATGTGGATGTGAGGACAAATAACACATGCATACCCACCCCTGGCAGATGCAGCACAATACACACACTGAGATCATGCCACAAGACTGTATAGTCATGTCACTGCCTACTAAACTAAGAGAGCCAAAGGGAACACACACTGTCACGCGCATCCCAGGACTGACAGGAATGTTCAGGTGCTGGGCCAGCCACCAAGATGTTGTCTCTCATGGAAGGACTAGGGTGGAGTTCCCACAGATATAATGCCCACAATTGTGAGTCAGGTGCCCAAATACCCTGCAGAAAAAGTACCATATGTGTGCTAGGCCGAGAGTACACACATGCATAGTGCTGAAAAGGGAGAATTTCTCCATGAAGGCATTTCGACATACTCAATACACAAGTACAGTGACTAGCAAGGATGGCACAGACGATGCTGCCGGAGACATTGCTGAGCAGGCATGGCCATAGTTGAAAGGATCCGTCACCAACAAAGGAAATGTAGACACAGGTCAGCACAACAATTGTGCAACTCTTTGCAGGGAAGATGTCAGGTGCCACAGAGGAAGGAACACTCCTTGGGACAATGTCTCCAAACCAAAATAACACACACTACCAATGATTCTTTGCAGAGACCTTGTGATGGCATGCAGAAACCATGGTCCACCTCATGACCATCAGAGTAGAACATTTCTCAGAACCATAACACATTACCACAACACCAACTCCAGGAGCCTCAGCACCAACATCAATACCTGAAATGCAATAGTGTGCAAAGTAAAAATAAAATGCTTTATTCAGCATAAAAAAAAAAATATATTGAAATGACACTATATACAAAGGCCAATGGCCAGTCCACAATCGAAGTCCTTGGGGGGACACATGGACACGCGTCTCCCCTAGCTTGCCGGCACATTGGAACCCTCAGGTTCGTCGACCGAGGGGGGGGGCATCATGTGGGGAAGGGCAGGTGTGGTGGGTGCAGGGGTGGACGTCTCCAATTCAGGGGGTGGGGCAGGGGGTGCGGTGCCTGTCCCGAAGGAGACATGGTGGTGCCCTGCACGGACAGAAGGGACCGGAGCAACTGGGACGGGGGTGCTGGGAATGGAGGAGGCGGGGACAGATGTTGGGCTGCTGCCAGGTATTGTAGCAGCCTCCGCCCCCTCGATGAGGTCAGCCTCGGACCCGTCTGCGTCGTAGTTGGAATCGCCACCAGACAGGTCCTCTGACTGACTCCCCTCACCCTCTGTGCCACTGGCTCCCGCAGACTCGCCAGCACTGGTGGCACTGGTGCTGGGTCCCTCATCCAGGTCCGTGCAGGTGTCTCCCTCGGTTTCCAATGATGATGCTGTGGGCAAGGTGAAGATACAGAAAAACATCAGTCACCTGTATACATCTGACACATGAGTACAAAAACAATAGGTCACAGTGCATATCAGGCAATGCATCATGAGTAACAGCTAGATTACTCCACACATATGTAAGCCCTGTACTCCCCAGTTGGTAGACCCACCATGGCACTTGGACACAAGGAACAATAGGACACACCAGCCCAAAACTTGAATGAGAAAACAATGAGGAGCTAGTGTCTGGGAACAGGTGAGCACAGCAATACAATGAAGTCATGCCACCTCTTGTTTACCCTGAAAGAAACAGTAGTGGTGCACCCAAGGCAAAGTAACACACCTCAATAACAAAGGTGTCCCCACACTCAGAGACCTGTAAGTACTTTGGAACACAAAACGAAAAAAAGTTGGTCCCTTGGGAATCATAATACTTGACACAATCGACATGGTCATAATGTGGGAATGTGCCATTTTGTCAACTGAACACACATGTGCCTTCATAACAGATGGCTCCCAAGGGGGTGCACACAAAACTACATTTACCCAGTCATTGAAGAAGCTGGCAGCCTTCTTTAAAGGAGCCACCGTTAGAAAGAAATGTTGTTGCAGAAAGTACATATACATGGGCCCACGGAGGGCTTGATGACTTGACGCTCGTAAGTTGGTATCACCAACAACCAAGTACTTACCCAATTTCCACAACACTGGGGGAACATGTATATGTATAATCTGAAAAACAGTCTCATTAGAACAGTGCCTTCTTTAAAATTGTGCCAGCGTGTTCCCTGAAAGTGCAAAGGTGGTTTGGTGTGCACTTCCTTGGGAGACATCTGTCATGCAGGCACATTATTGTTCTTAACAAAAAAACATCAAACTAAAGCATAGAAAACATGAAGACCTGTTGACAAGTGTTGTGAGTGCCAAGGTACAATACCTTGTGACTAACAACTTGAATTATGTCAGTTGTCACATGGCCATCCGTGACCTGATGACACAGTTGCCAACACATCTGACCCACTGCCTGTCATGTGGAGTGGCACACATGTCCAAACCCAGGACAATGCATGAGCTAATGGGCCTACTATTGTGTTGTAAAAAGGCATACCTGCACTGAGGAGACACCCCCATGGCAAGCCAGAATGTCCACACAGATGTCAGCACACAAAGACCAAACTACATAGCATCTTGACCACACACTGGTGCAAAAAATGAATGAGCATGAATCATGTATTTAAACAATTGACACATGCTGCAAAGCACAAACATTAAACCCTGCACAACATCACTGGGACACTGCACGTTGAGTCTCTGTCGAGCCAATTATCGCCCACAAAAATCCCCCATACCTGAGACAATGTGATTGAGACAGATCAAGAAGTGACACCTCATGATCAGGCTTTACTAAAATGTGCAGCACGACTTCCCAAATGTACTCCACATCACCTCGTGTGGCTGCCTACACATATTTGTGACTAACAACCATCAACATATAGTTGTGAATAGACACACAGGCACTTCCCAGTGTGAGTATGCACAAGTCAAATGGGGTCTCCCTGTCCAGTGGACACATGTAGCACACTTTGGATAAATACAAATGAGGCCAGGGAACAATGCCACAGAGGCAAACATATGCTGAACACACTGAGAATGGACACAGTGTTGGATGACACACATGATCACGAGGCAAGGGTGTCTCAGGGGACTGTAGTGGGCACACTGCTCCTTGTTCCTGGAATGATCTGACTGTAACATGAGCAACCGTCCAGGCACTATGCATATCTCCCACTCATGCACATAATGTCTGAGGCCACAACATTGGTCATGCATGCTGCAAGGGTGTTCATTTGAAACCTCACACTCCCATGTTGAGACTCATCATCAGTGCCAGCAAATATGGACCCCCAACAGAGTGAACAGGACAGGGCACAGGCAAGGTAACAACACATGTCACAGACCACCCTCCCACATGATGCAGAAAGCAATGTGTACTTGGATCAACAGGCAGGCTAGATGACCATGTGCAATTGTGATTACACACAGACCAGGGGACACATGTCAAGCAGGGGAAGGGACGAATAAGATCACCGGTTGACTTTGGGGAACAGAATATGCACTGCACATATAAACCCTGGCAGTGTATCCAGGCTACAGAGCACTTCCAAAAGCTGGGGACACACAACACAACAAACAGACAGGTATCTACCCCCTCCTTGCTGCTGTCCCTCCTGTAACTGCCTATCCAGTCCAGGGAACACCACCGCCAGGACACGCATCATGTGGGTGGTCAGGCGTCGGTGCCCGCCGTGGGGGCGTAGAGCCCCAGCTGGACCCGGGCGATCCGCCGGGTCCAGCACCGGATGTCCTGCCACCGTTTTCTGACTTTGGCTAGGCGCCGATTGCTACCCCCGCCACTCTCAAGGCCCTGACGATCCGCTTCCAGATCCCCCCCTTCCCGTAGGCAGTTACCTGTGAGGATGACAAAGTGAGACAACATCACTACACCTGCTCCATGTCACAGAGACACACATTTGAACATTGATGATATGTTGAACAGGGCATAGGATGCTGCCAAGGAATCCCATCTTACTCATATCGACATTGGCCTCTGTGGAAGCCCCAATGCACTACATGGCATTGAAACTACACAGGTGGCAGGAGTGGTGCGACACACTCCCTGATCATGGCACACACTGTGCATCACATGCAACACCAGGCTGATGGACAGCACCTCAAAGCAGTTACATGCCCCAGCCCACTGACGCAACATCAGCAGAGTACACCGACACACACAGGCACAGATCAATCACCTGCCATTGGCAACAGCGGATACATACCTCACTCTGCACATGTGCCACTTGCCTGTGGGGTGTCACAGGTGTCAGGCTAGCTCAGCAAGTCAGACACACAGCACGGCTTACTTCTCACATCAGATGGGTAGAGCTGTTGCCTCCTCCATGCAGCTGTGGTGCAACACTTCACATGGACACTCACCCACATGACAAGGAACCTTCACACACATCAATGTCCAGGAGGGTGTACACATCACTTGGACACTCTCACCATAGCTCCCCTCAACTCATACACATCTGTGGGTACAGTCACCTGTCACACCGGGGGGACCACTGAATCACCTCAGGACAATAGCCAAAAAATGCCACCAAGGATTTGCCAGGCTGAATGTGTCATGCACTATGCAGTGAATGTCATAGTAAGCACAATGCAAGTGAGGAGTGCACACAGGAATTACTTCATGCTCTGCATGATAGACATAAGCCTTTCCCCCTCCTGGGACCCACTCTAAACCTCATTGCATGTCTGTCACACCTGGACACAATGCCAGAAGTGACAGCCACAAAAAAAGGTGCACAGTCAAAGGTAGTGGGGTCAGCACTCATCTGCTTCCCTGGTCTCCCATACAGGCTGGGGTACTGTGGGAGGAGGACATTCAGCAAGGGCTCATTCTCCTCAAGTGTGAATGGCTGGGCCCTCTCCACAGTCCGCGACATGGTGCCAGAGGAAGCACAGACAGCAGCAGTGTGGTCGACAGGAATGTTGTGCAGGCAAGTGCCCTATCATGGGTTCTGGCTGACTTATATCTGTCTTGCTGGGGGCTTTCATTTACAGGAGTACAGAGTGATTGGTCAGACTCATTTGCATCCTACGTTTCCTCCAATCCCTTTAAACATACACCAATCACACAAATTTGCATGGTTCAAATTTTGAGCATCATAGCAGAGCAAACACCACTTTGCAACATTGTAATTTTTGGGCCAACTGACTTTTCAAGCCCACATGATGGTCACATTGCAACTGAAATCTCTGTATCCATGACAACCAGCATGTATTTTGGGCCTAATACTTGTCCCCTATGTAATTTTTGATTCAAAAAAATATGTACGGTGCGTTTCACACGTACCCGTACGGCACCACTACAATAGTGATACGGACCGTACACGTGCTCTGAGAGCCTGTGTACAGTCCGTATCACTATAGTAGTGGTGCCGTAGGAGTACGCGTGTGTGTACGGTCCGTACCACGCCTACTCCTACGGCACCACTACTATAGTGATACGGACCGTACATACGCTCTGAGAGCGTGTGTACGGCCCGTACCACGCGTACTCCTACGGCACCACTACTATAGTGATACGGACCGTACATACACTCTGAGAGCGTGTGTACGGTCCGTTCCACGCGTACTTCTACGGCACCACTATTATAGTGATACGGACTCTACATAGGCTCTGAGAGCGTTTGTACGGTCTGTACCATGCGTACTCCTTCGGCACCACTACTATAGTGATACGGACCGTACATACGCTCTGAGAGCGTGTGTACGGTCCGTACCATGCGTACTCTTACGGCACCACTACAATAGTGATACGGACCGTACACACGCTCTCAAAGCATGTGTATGGTGCGTTTCACACTCTTACACTAGTGATAGGAGGCGCACACGAAAGGAATGGAGGTCTCCGACTCGCACAAGGCTGTACATCAAGTCATTGTCATTGCAGACTTTCATGTGCAGGGCCTAGGTGTGTCAGGGAGTGATATTGCACATGTCTCCTCATGTAGTTGCACAATTGATGTGTGATGACCTGTGTACACATGTCATGTGTGATGGGGCACTATGTGGCACACTTCCCCTTCACACTTTGCACATGTGTGCCTGTAGTACAAACGTGTCAAGCACAGCATCACTGGTATGGCACAGTCACCACCACCCGCAACTGTCCCCTGATGCCAGGGACAGGGACACTAACAACTGACATTTCACAATCAGCGTGCCCCGATGTGACTATGTCATGTGTGTGTCTTGTGTTCCCATGAGCTTGCTGTTACTGTTCCGTCAACTACATCTGCTGTTGCTGCATCAAACATGTGTCTGTGTGGAGATGGGCATGGCACACATCTACGCACACCATGCCACATGTGGATTCCCACGTAAGCAGGGTCTGTATGCATCGGCCATGATATTTTCACATGAGGACATATTTGCGTTGTCTCAATGTTTGTGTTTTCTGTTTTCACGTGTACCCCTTCATCGCAATGTGTGTGATCTGTACATTTGACATTCCATGTGACCTGTGCGTCTAGCTTGCCGTCATCTGTCTGTATGAGATGACATCCTTTAAATGCAGCTATGTGGATGTATGTCACTCCTGTGATGTCTCTGGCTGTTCACTCAGACTGGCCCCCAGCTTGTTTCAGGGCATGTCATGTAGACTTGCCAATCAGCGGGTGTATCTGGCTTTTCGTAGGAGTATCACCAAGCTAGCATACGTGTCCTGGATGTATTGCACACACCAGACTCTATTTAGCAGATGTGTAGTAGCAGTTGAGCATGTGCTCTGTTCATTGACATTGATGTTGTTATGCTCTCAATCTTCGTCATTCATCACAATTGTCTGCAGGGCACCACCTGTCCCCCGACCAATGCCAGACTTGGGTGCCATGAGGGAACGTGCCTGCATCCGACGTTACAGATTCACTCAACAGTTGATTGAGGACTTGACCGCCAAGGTGGCACCACACCTCCAACCGCGACACAGGTATCCCACTGTGCTGACCCCCAAGATGAAGGTGATGGCAGCCCTACATTTTTTTGCCACAGGTACGTTTCAATTCACCACAGCTGATGTTGGTGGCATGTCACAGACAATGTTCAGCCGTGTCCTGCGTGATGTTTTCGCAGCCATGTTGGAGCACCTTGATGAATTCAACCATTTTCCGACTCCTGAGGAGTTGACAGGTGTCAAGGGGGATTTCTATGCCCTGGGAGGGATGCCCCATGTCATTGGGTCCCTTGATGGGACACATGTGGCTTTGGTACCACCACAGGCACAGGAGGTAGCCTATCGCAACCGTAAACATTACCACTCTATAAATGCCCTTGTGGTGTGTCTTGCTAACATGCTGATTTCCCATGTCTGTGCACGTTTTCCAGGGTCAGCACACGATGCCTACATCATGAGGCGTAGCAGGGTGCCACAAATGATGCTGCGGCTGCACAACGGACGTGCATGTCTTGTTGGTGGGTATACTCTGTTTGTCCTGTGTGTTGCGGTATCTCTGGCTCTTACGCCATCTCCTGACCCACTTATTTACATGATGTTTCCATGTAGGGGACTCTGGCTATCCCAACATGCCATGGCTGATGACGCCTCTCCGCAACCCAAGATCAGCTGCAGATCACTGGTACAACAATGCACACGGGCAGACCAGGCGAGTGATTGAGAGGACGTTTGGCCTCCTGAAGAGCCGATTCCGGTGCCTTCACAAGACAGGCGGGTCCCTCCCATATGCACCGGCGAAGGTCTGCAAAATCTTCCTCGTGTGCTGCATGCTGCACAACATGGCAGTGGAGAAGGCAGTGCCACTCATCCTGGAGCAGGATGAGCAGGAACATCCACCCGTGGAGGATGAAGGGCTTGGTCACGAGGCAAGTGAGGAGGAGGAGGAGGAGGACATCCGGAGTCAGCTCATACGCAACTTCTTCTCATAAAGGTGAGTCACTGGGTCTGAGTGTGCACGCTTGTAGCCTTGGGTGGCATGTGTTGCAATGTGTGGGTCCAGCTGACTGTATGCTAAGTGACTTAGATGTGTGTTCTGATGTGTCACTCGAGTGATGATGTAATTCCACACATTTTAGCTGAGACACTTTCTTTTAAATTAGCATGGGGACAACATTGTTCCTGTTTAGTAAATGACCATGTATGCGGAGAAACATCTTTTAGCTGACTTCTTGTGTGTCTGTCATTCCCAGGTTCTTGCGCATGTTGTCTGCTCGTGTCATCGTTGTCCTCCTGCTATTCCTCATGAGGATTGCAACGTGTGCTGAATCAGCGTTCCATGCACAGACATGGGGAAATGTCATTTTGGGTAAGGAATGCAGCAAGGCATTTTGGGTGTGGTACGTGTTTGGAATGTGTGGGGACTGCTTCTGTGCATGTTGTGTTACCATGCATAGATGTCGACTCACCATTGGGAACATAATATGTAGCATGACTCCCATGAATTGATAGTCACCCTTCGTGACAGTCATCTGTAATGGTGTTTTGATTCTGATGAAGGCATCAATGTGTGTAAAACTTCACTCTGAAACATACGGGATGCTATGGGTGGACATAGTGTGGGACATCCCCATAACAGGCTCAATGGGGAATTGCAGCCTCTCCGTGTGCAGCAGGAGGTGTTTGGCTCATCCCCTTAACTTGTGTGCCAGTTCATTTGGATTTACAACATCCGTGTTGTGACGGGGGTGTCCAGCGTAGGTCCCCCATGTTCAGTCAAATGACCTGTGAGTCTGTTCATATTGATGCATTTCCCTTAGTGTGAGCTTGAGTAATAAAGGTGTTCCTCACCCTCCAAAGTGCCTCATCTCTGTCAATGCAGGTCTCTTGCCACTTTGCATGCGTCATCTCTGGCATAGTTGTCAAAGATTGTGCATATGAGTGTATGTGTAGTTCAGCAACATGCATACAGTTCTTCATGGCTAATAATCTCTATTGTGCATGAAGTCCATGGTTGTGTATGTATTTGGGCAGGTTGCTCCCCCCAACGGGCCGTCAATGCCTGCTGAGGGTGTGTCTCCTGTGCGCAGCTCGGCCTTCTGTTTCCTGATCCTGTGTCAGTCATCTTTGGTGGTTGTTCATCCATTTTCTCTGGGTGAGCCATGAGTAACCTGACACTCCTTTCTTTACGTACGCCTGTTGCAGTTGTCCTTTCTGACATCCTTGTATTTGTGTGCTACTTTCGGCCTAGTTTCCAGTACATGCCACCTGCTGCTGCGGCCCCTGCGGCAAGGGCCCACCAAGTTCCCGGATTCTGCAACCCACACACCTCCAAGATGCTCCTCCCTTCCTCCCTGCACCCATTCATTAGGCTGTCATCAGATTGTCTGTGCCACTGTTGTGGCCACGCGGTGCCAAAGGCAGGACCGTCAGCGCATGCAGCGTACACATTGCACGACCCTCATGTCCTTGCATGACCCACATCACACAACAGTCTCATGTTGCAGCCACCCTCCAAGCAATGTCCAACCGAAATTCAACCGCCTGCTCTCAGGCATACCCTAAGTGCACACACCACACCTTTGCATGCTGAGTGTGCAACTCCAACTGCCTACACAGCGCTGCCCCGCCTTCAAGGCCCTGTCACACCAACCAGGTCATGTCCCTCCTACTCCACACCGGCTCCGTCCAACAGCACGCCATTGGACTCTGTTACCTCCTCAACACAACAGGCCCACACATCACCATCATGACAGTGACCTGGATGAAAGCATCCTCAGCACACAACTTCTTCATTGCCATCTCAGACGGATACAAGAGCACCCGCAGGGACGGCACTAACAATCCCGGAGGATGAATTGATATCTATTCCCAAGTACGCACCCAGGGTCACAAATCCGGTTTGGCACAAACCCCCTGAAAACCCTCAGAGTAACACTCATCTACAGATCTCCAGGCCAACATCCACAATTCCGCAAAGCCATCAACACGTCCATCGTCACGCACGTCCTGACATCCACAGGATACATGTGGCTGTGGGCCAGGAACTTCTGGCTGGATGAGAACAACACCAGCATCCATCATTGGTCCATCCACATTAGCATCCACGTCTCTGACGGGCAACACACTGCCACACACCCTGCTACCAATCCCCCAAAGATGC
This sequence comes from Triturus cristatus, assembly GCF_964204655.1. Taxonomy (NCBI): domain Eukaryota; kingdom Metazoa; phylum Chordata; class Amphibia; order Caudata; family Salamandridae; genus Triturus; species Triturus cristatus. The sequence continues at coordinate 1,087,468,085 of NC_140582.1, read as the reverse complement.
TTGATGTAAGTCAACACAGACTGGGACACTGGAACCAACACCACCGCCACACCCTGTAACCTCACACACTGGATCAGCAACTGATCCAACAATCTAGCCACGTTGACGGACTTTTCTGTGACGCACATCAACAATTAAGCCACCTGGGACAAGGCAGACCTATTGGACTTATACACGTCTAGCAGGACTCTTGTGCACAGCTTGCAACACAAATAACCATCAGTGGACTTACAACCCTGGAAAACGGCACACACAGCCATCACCATATCATCAGCAAGGACAATTGGAGATCCTTCAGATGGGGACGAGGCCAAAAAACAGCACGACATCAAGGAGCTCATCAGCATCGTGAGTGCACTGACATCAGCTCTCCATCCAAAAGACACCCCACCCTTGCAAGGTTGAGCCAATCCCTTGCAACTTTCTACCACTGCAAGCTCATGGACATACACGCAAGCCTTGGCATACCGGCAGAACGCACTATTATAGGCGTGACCAACCACCCTCAGGTTTTGGACTTCCATCATCAGCAGATACAACACCCGGCTCATGTGCAACATCCCCTGGGGATCTCCATCAGGACCCTTCCCACACAACATCTCAACCACATCATTCCCCATCCTTGTAGCCCCCGTCCAGCACGTCATGTATGTATCTTTGGAGTTAGCCACATTCCATGGTAGATAGAGGCATGCAGTGACCCAGGCCCTTCTTAGACAATGGACGGCAGGAACGCTGGCTCTCAAGGAACCTCAACGTGCTTCCCTAGCCAGCAAATGTCATCAGGAAGACAGTCAACGAGCAACTGACAAACTTCCTCCACGCAAAGAGCTGCAGGCCACCTGCACAAGACCATCTTCCACAGTAATCACCCCACTGCAACTGTCATCATTGCCACCAACACCGACAACTTTGCCCTGCTCAACAATGGTGAGGCCACCCCTCTTGACCTCTCCACAGCATTATGCACGATGTGTTCACACACTGTCAGCTCACACATCTCCAACACTGGTATCCAGGGGATGGACCAGGATGAAATCACCAAGTGGCTCACCAGCAAGGCCATGGGAGTGGGACTCAAGCCATCAGCATGTAGTACAGTGGCGTCATCTGGCACATGGCCCAGGGCTCATCTCTCAGCGTGTCAATCTTCAATGTGTCCATGACCCCTCTCTCCACCATCACATGCGCACACAACCTCATCATCATCTCGTATGCCATTGACAGCCAACTACTCCTCGCCCTCACCAAAGACACAGCCATTGCCAGTTCCAACCTTCAAGAAGGCATGAGGTCCGTTGATGAATGGCTGAACATCAGCCACCTGAGGCTGGACTTGTACAGGACTGAGGTAATCATCTGAGGTTTGTCCCCTTACAGCTGGGTCAACTCCTTGTGTCCCACCCGCCAGGGCACTGCACCAGCACCCAGTGGCCACGCACGCAAGATGGTGTGCATCATGGACTCGTCGCTCACAATTGCCATGCAACTCACCAGCATCTGTACCTCATGCTGCAACACCCTCCGCATGATGCACATGACCCACAGATAGATCCACTCCAAGGCAAGACAGACCGTCCCCCAGGTCCACGACACCAGCCGTGTCAACTACAGCCCCGCCCTCTACAGAGCAAGTACAGCCAAACTCCTGGAAAACTTGTCCACATCCAGGGTGCATCTGCACACCTCAGCTTCAACATCCCGCGCCCCATCCACATCACCGTCCACCTGAGATAGCTGCAATGGATCACTGTCTGCTGCAGGATGACCTTCACACTCCTCACCCACACTCAGGAGGCAGTCCACAACCCCAGACCCCAAACCAACCTTGGACGTCTGTCATCCAAGACCCCGTTGGGCCAACTCCATGCATCCAACCTTGCCCTGGCCAACATTCTTCACATCCACCGAAGTCCAGCATGCAGGACATAGTTCTCCCACCTGGCTAAACATACTTGGGACTCCCTCCCCGGGCACCTCCACATGAGCCATGACCTCTACACCTTAATGATGCTCTTCCAAATTGGTCTGTCCACACAGTATTGCAAGCCCCCCCTCAGCAGCTTGAGGCCATCACGGGTGAGTATTGTGCTCCATGTTTGTATTGGATGATACATTGTGACACATGTGTTTTCCTGTACCGGACTCAGATCCCAGGGTATGGATGGCTGGAGTTAGTTCAACACTCAGGCATAGTTTGACATTTCCCCACACATAAGTTGTGGACTCATGCAAAATGACTGCAACATCTAATTAAAGAAATTTAGTTTTATTCTCGGTGGGGGGCGTCTATTGTGGGTAAAAATAGGTGCTATACAGTGTGCCTAGAATCCAAAGTTCACAGGGGGAGATGGGATCCTTTGCATTTGAAGTCATCAGAGTCCAGAACACAGTGTTTGTCATCATTGGTCACACTGTGACCAGCAAGTCCATGTGGCAGAGAATGTCAGTGAATGAGGTGCTGCTGTTGCGCATGAAGGCCAGGTGCCAGGCCAGATGACCTGGGAGATGTGGATGGTCCGCTGCCTCTCACGGTCTTTTCCGTGGACGACCCACCTTCCTCGCGGGACCCTCAGATGCAGGCCTTGACGATGTTTGGGACGCTCCGTCAGATGAATCCTCCTCCTCCTCCCTCCCTGTGGCTGGTGTTGGTCTTCGCCTGGTGGCACAGGGAGGGTTGCCCATGTTGTCGGCGATCCGACAGAGTGAATGGCTTATGTCCGTTTGCACCGCCAAGAGCTCAGCCAGTCTTGCCTCCATCCGTCCTTGGTGTTGTTGTTGACTGGAGTGTTGCTCGGCCTGCTGGTTCTTAATCTCTGTGAGGGTCTCCACTACTTGGCTGATGGCCCTGGTGTCACGCCGGTATGCGTCCATGATGTTGCGTATGTGTGACATACCGGTCCCTTCAGCTGGATGGTCAGGTTCTCGCCTCCGCCTGCCTCCACTCCCACCACCCCTGCCCACACGAGCCTGGCCTGCCGTTGTGGGCACATCGGGTCTACGGGACCTCTGAGGGATGGCAGTTGCAGGGTTGTCTGCCTCATCCTGGGTGCCTGGTGAACCTTGTCCCTCCAGGTCAGACTGGCTCAGTTGTTCAGTGCGGGCAGGGCTCCTGGGTGTCTCCTGGGATGTGGCAGGAATGGGGGTTGTGGTTGGCACAGATGTACCTGAGGCAGGTGCTGCAGGGGCTTGGACACCAGAGGGTCCAGGTGGGTTGGGGTCATCCGCAGAGTGTTGAGAGAGGTCGCTGCCGGTGAGATCAGGTTCCTCCTGAGCCTGGGACTGTGATTCTTCCCCCCCATTTTTGGGGGGAGATCCATGATGTTGCCCTGTGTGTGAGAGACAATGTTAATTCTGTTTCATGCGACATCCATGTTTCATACATATTCAAGTTGGCACCGTTCCTCCAGGTAGTTGTATGTGCCTAGCATTCCCCTCACTGTTCACTTGTGGATGAGTATGTTGCGGGGGACAGATTGATATGTTCTCCTGAGTGTTTGACATGTAGATTTTTGGCTTGGATGCTTCTTTGGCTATGGATTGATCTTGTTGTGTCACATGTCCATTGTGAGAGTGGGTAAATCCATTGCCTGCCCTGGGGGTGTGTGCTTGTGTAAGGGGTGTGTGTGACAGGGCCTGCTGGTGGGTGTAGTGTGATTTGGCTGTGGGTCTCCCAGGTGATGTATCTGTCCCCTCATGGTGCATGCTGCCATGACAGTGAGTGTGAGTTCCTGTCCTAGATATCTGAGCTTGTGGTGTTGGTGTTTGAGTTTACAGTAGTCACAGGAGGGCCTTGTGCTGGCTACAGCAGGGCCAAGTGTCAGCTACCTTGTCAGTACTTTGCCAGTCCCTGTGCATTGAGCATGGTGCATCAGTATGTACCTGGGCCATATGGGCTGAGGGCAATGGTGTCTGATTCAGAGTTGAACAATGTGTTTTGTGAGCCCCACCCTCCCAGCATCCCGGACATCCTGGGCCCGATTCACAGAACTAACTTAAGACAAAATCCTAAACTTACTACCATTTTGGTATTCACAGAATGCACTTCCTGCTTTTGGTATTCACAGAATGCACTTACTACTTTTGGTATTCACAGAATGGATTTACGACTACTAACTTTACGTCCGCACTCGGGCCGGAAATTCCGGCCCGGAGGCGGAGCTTCCGGCCCGAAGGCGGGGCTTCCGGGCCGGAGGCGGAGCTTCCGGCCCAGAGGTGGAGATTTTGGCAATGGCTAAATCTCCACCACTGGCCGCTATCCCCACCTCCGGGCCGGAAGCTCCGCCTCCGGCCCGGAAGCCCCGCCTCCGGTCCGGAAGCTCCGCCTCCGGGCCGGAATTTCCAGCCCGAGTGCGGACGTAAAGTTAGTAGTCGTAAATCCATTCTGTGAATACCAAAAGTAGTAAGTCCATTCTGTGAATACCAAAAGTAGTAAGTGCATTCTGTGAATACCAAAAGTAGTAAGTTTAGGATTTTGTCTTAAGTTAATTCTGTGAATTGGGCCCCCAGTCTTGGGTTTGTGCTTCGTGTAGCCTGGGACATGGCATGGCCTTGCTTTGTGGATGGGGCATACACATGTTAGTGGTATGAGTGTTGTTTTTGAGTGTGGTGGTGTCCGGTGAGGGCTTGGGGGTAGTTGCGTGCATTTGGTGTAGTTGGGGTGTGGATGCCATTACCCCATGTTACGTAAGTTGTTTGTGTACTCACCAGGCTCTGCAACTCCTTTGACTCCGTGTACTCCCACCGGCGGAAGCTGGGCCATCACCTTCTCCTCCCAGGGATGGTAATGTACCGGTCTGCGGGGCAGCCCACCTCCAGTGATGTTGCTCTGGGCGTAGTCCTAGTTCATTTTGTGCTTGACTGCCCTCCGCAGATCGAACCACCTGGCTTGGCATTCATTCCTGGTCCTTCTGATGGGCGCAACAGCATTCACCCTATCGACGATCCTCTGCCACAGGCATGATTTTTCGGCTATGCTGGTCTGTCTGACCAATGTTCCAAAGAGCTGTGGCTCGACTCTGATGACTTCGTTGACAAGGATGTCCAGCTCCTCCCTTGTGAACTTTGGATTCTTGTCTGTGGGCATGGTGTGGGGTGAGGGTGTGGATGGTTGTGGGTGTGTGGGTGTGAATGTGAAGGTGTGTGTGGGAATGTGGAGAGGGGGTTTGTGTGAAGGAGTGTGTGTGAAGGTGTATATGTTAAGGTGTATGGGTGCAGTTGTTGGGGTGTGCTCTGTAGCTGCAGTGAGTCTGTTGCAAAGGCCCATGGTTTGTGTGTGTGGGCCCTTTTTATTGGTCCATTTGTGGGTGGGCCAGAGTTTGAATTTTTGGTGGGTGTGTTATAAGAGGTGGTTGTGAGTTTGAGCCTCTGTTTACCTGTTTGGATGTGCCAGGTCAGTCATTTGGATGTTTTTTGTGGTGTTGTGCGAGTAGAATTGACCCTCCTTGTGCTGTTTTACAGTGTCCTGGTTCAGTACGAGTCATTTTCGCGTATGTAAGGTGCATCCATACGCGATGTTGTTGTACCGTGCTTGCATACGCAATGTTGTTGTAAGGTCCGTACATACGTGATGCTGGGGGACGGTGCTGGGGTACGGTGCGTACAAGTACGGTGCTGGGGTACGGTGCGTCCAAGTACGGGGCTGGGGTACGGTGCTGGAGTACGGTGCATCCAAGTACGGGGCTGGGGTTCGGTGCTGGGGTACGGTGCGTCCAAGTACGGGGCTGGGGTACGGTGCGTCCAAGTACGGGGCTGGGGTATGGTGCTGGGGTACGGTGCATCCAAGTACGGGGCTGGGGTACAGTGCTGGGGTACGGTGCGTCCAAGTACGGGGCTGGGGTATGGTGCTGGGGTACGGTGCGTCCAAGTACGGGGCTGGGGTACGGTGCTGGGGTACGGTGCGTACAAGTACAGGGCTTGGGTACGGTGCGTCCAAGTACGGGGCTGGGGTACGGTACGTCCAAGTACGGGGCTGGGGTACGGTGCTGGGGTACGGTGCGTACAAGTACAGTGCTGGGGTACGGTGTATCCAAGTACGGGGCTGGGGTACGGTGCTGGGGTACGGTGTGTCCAAGTACGGGGCTGGGGTACGGTGCGTACAAGTACGGGGCTGGGGTACAGTGCGTCCAAGTTCGGGGCTAGGGTACGGTGCGTACAAGTACGGGGTGGGGGTACGGCGGGGCTGGGGTACGGTGCAGACATGGGGGGTACGGTGCTGACATACGGGGGGTACGGTGCTGACATACGGGGGGGACGTGCGGACATACGCGGGGAGGAGGGAGGGGGGCTGTACGACTCGTATCCCGAGCACAAGTTTACCCAGGATACGAGTGGTACAGAGTTCGCTCCGTACGGGACGTTTTACATACGCTTGTATATTCAGAAGGGCGTTACGGATCGTACTTGTGCGCTCGGACTTCAGTTTTACGATTTGTCTGTAAAACTGTCCGGGTACGTTTCATAGACCTTCTTCCAAAGCGATCCGTATGTATTTTTCACGTACGAATCGTACTTCACCGGTGGGACGGGACTTGTACGATTTGTGCGTAAAAATATACGGATACGAGTCGTACGGGAAATAATTTTACCCGAGCGGAATCGGCACCTAAATAAAATGTTGGATAGCGTAGAGGATAATATTACTATTCCCACTCCAGAGAGTGCAACAGTATGGAAATTGTTGAATAGTGAAGGGGAATAATTTACTACTCCCACTCCAGCAATTGCAACAGTAGGGAAAGTGTTGGATAGCGGAGGGGAATAATTTACTATTCCCACTCCACAGAGTGTAACAGTAGGGAAAGTGTTGGATAGCAGAGGGGTTAACATTACTATACCCACTCCAGCGAGTGCAACAGTAGGGAAAGGGTTAGATAGCAGGCAGGTAAAAATGTATATTCCCACTCCAACAAGTGTAACAGTAGGGAAAGTGTTGGATAGCGGGTGGGTAAAAATTACTATTCCCACTCCACCAAGTGTAACTGCAGGGAAAGTGTTGGATAGTGTAGGGCAGAGCTTTCCAAACTATGTGTCCCGACACAGTACTGTGTCGCGTGCCATGTGTGGGTGTGTCGCGCTAGTCTGCGGGCCGATTAATGCTCTAGTATTGTAATCTGCAAGTACGTCGTAAATCCTAAAAGTGTAATTACATAAAAAACAGTATGCACACAATAGCGTTCAATAAAAGCACTGGTGAATTCATTTTATTATGTTAATAAGCAGGACGGTCAGCGCATGTCCGTGACGCACTACTCTAAGGCAGGAGAGGAGCGTGTGTGTGCGGCCTAGTTCCCTTTGCCGCGCGCGTTTAACATTGAATGCTCAGTAAGTCCACGGAGCCGCCTCTGCATCCCAGGCGCTCGGTACGGCGCACTTTTAATAGGTGAGGCAGCCCGGAGACGAGGAGCACTGCCCGGAGGTAAAGTCTGTTCAGAAGTGTTTAAATGACATGCGGGAAGGTAGTTTCACCAACTTCAGACTGCCGAGTGTGTGGTGCCAAAAGCTTGAAGCAACACCCGTGGAACTTTGAGCTAATGCCAAGTGGCATCCTTTAAAAATGCCCGTAGTTATGCATACCTGGGCATTCATCACACTGCAGCATTTTCATTTTAAATGCATGTATATGAAGACGAACAGAGGAGAAAATACTGCTTATTTTATTCAGTCCGTGACACACCAGATGGCAACACTGAACCATGAGACGTTATTATACATTTTATATATCACATGTTTCATTTAAAGATAGCTTGAAAATGTGCTTTTTAAATAGGGAAAAGTTTACTGAAAATCTCATGTGAAATACTGCACTACGTATGCCCTTTGGTTGCCTACACCAAAAAGAAGAGAACAAGATGTAAGTTTTTAAGTTAAAGGTGTAGATTAGAATTAAAAAAATATATAGCTTTGCGTTATGGGAGCTATTGTTTATGATGCTGTCTTCAAGGTGCAGATAATCATTTTGAGGTTGCGTTTTAAACTTTCATGAATAGATTGTTAATTTTGAAAAAGTACAAAGGTTAGGTAGGGCCAGTAGAAATATACAAGTATGTGGCTGCAGTGTAGAGCAATGAGGTACGGTCCTACCTTCATTATGTCATTGTGTCCTAATACGCCTGTACAAAGCCAACCCTTAACTCCCATTCCAGTTACTACTAGAAAAACTTGAAAGTAGATGCGTTTGACAGATTTATTGATTTTTTGGGGGGGTTCTATTCACAAAAGTTCCATAAACATGCATTTTCAGCCTAAAACTCAAGCAATGGTTAGCCTTTTAAACGCCCAAAGCTCGTACATTTTTGGGCACTCTCAAACTCCAATCAAAAACTCTCTCACCCTGGAAATGGTCAGAAACTTACATCAGCCAAGAAATTAGGTAATTTGATAGGGGTACACGACAGGCCTTTCTCCTCAGGAGATGAAATATAACTCAGCACCCATACACCGACCTACTTTTACAGATGCTCATTTACTACTTTCTTTTTTAATTGGTTCATATATTTATAATTGTGTACTGTAAAAGGTTGAATGATGGTGTGACTGAGTTCTTGGAGTGACACTGCATACAGGTAAATGCTTTGTTTGTCCGTGCATGAGGGCCAATGTGTTGTGATATGATGGTGGATGTCAGATGTTGTTTCTGAACATGTACCATTGCAGGTGTCTGATGCAGGATGATAAGTGTATTGGTGTATAATGGTGCATTTGTGGCCATTTGATGCTGGGGTAGGGATGTATGTTGGTGGGTGTGGGCAAATGAAATTAGCCATGTGTTTGTCCGATAAGTAGTGTGTAGGCATATACCAGTGACTATGCCGATGTGTAATGGTGGTTGGGCAGTCCAATATGATGATGTGTGGATGGTCGTTTTATGAGGGATGTGTTATCTTTTAATGGTGGGCTTGTCAACATATATGGCTGACTGAGAGGACATTTAAGAGATGTTGGAGGTGTTGGCATATACAGTAGTTAATGTTTTGCACTGTGTCAAATGTTACATTACTCTGATGGTGAGAAGACTGGGTGCCAGGCATGACAGTTAAGGATCAATTAGTATGGTGGGGTTGGGCCCATGAGGTCAAGGTAGCACAATTCCTCATTAATGTTACGCCTTGTTAATTTTTATCGGTACAAAAGGGGGGGGGGGGGTGGTGATGGACGGAGCATCAGAACCAATCAAACACTCACACCCAGTCAACAGATCTGGGTTTGATCCATCACCGTTCTTTAGCCCACTCTGCCACCCCAGTTCAGACATGACCATATGCAAATCAGTCTGACCCTGTGCCTCATGGGAACAGTCCAGCCCGAACTACCAAGCCATGTCTTCCCTGGACCGGAAACAAGCTTCCTAGGACCGGTTTCTGGCATTTCAGCCGTCTTCAGCCAGGCTTGCTTGAATCCAGTGGCAAAGTGAGCAAGGGACTCAACGTCTGAGCATACCCTGCCAACTTATGGCGAACAAAGCGGTACAAAAGGGGGTGGTGATGGACGGAGCATCAGAACCAATCAAACACTCACACCCAGTCAACAGATCTGGGTTTGATCCATCACCGTTCTTTAGCCCACTCTGCCACCCCAGTTCAGACATGACCATATGCAAATCAGTCTGACCCTGTGCCTCATGGGAACAGTCCAGCCCGAACTACCAAGCCATGTCTTCCCTGGACCGGAAACAAGCTTCCTAGGACCGGTTTCTGGCATTTCAGCCGTCTTCAGCCAGGCTTGCTTGAATCCAGTGGCAAAGTGAGCAAGGGACTCAACGTCTGAGCATACCCTGCCAACTTATGGCGAACAAAGCGGTACAAAAGGGGGTGGTGATGGACGGAGCATCAGAACCAATCAAACACTCACACCCAGTCAACAGATCTGGGTTTGATCCATCACCGTTCTTTAGCCCACTCTGCCACCCCAGTTCAGACATGACCATATGCAAATCAGTCTGACCCTGTGCCTCATGGGAACAGTCCAGCCCGAACTACCAAGCCATGTCTTCCCTGGACCGGAAACAAGCTTCCTAGGACCGGTTTCTGGCATTTCAGCCGTCTTCAGCCAGGCTTGCTTGAATCCAGTGGCAAAGTGAGCAAGGGACTCAACGTCTGAGCATACCCTGCCAACTTATGGCGAACAAAGCGGTACAAAAGGGGGTGGTGATGGACGGAGCATCAGAACCAATCAAACACTCACACCCAGTCAACAGATCTGGGTTTGATCCATCACCGTTCTTTAGCCCACTCTGCCACCCCAGTTCAGACATGACCATATGCAAATCAGTCTGACCCTGTGCCTCATGGGAACAGTCCAGCCCGAACTACCAAGCCATGTCTTCCCTGGACCGGAAACAAGCTTCCTAGGACCGGTTTCTGGCATTTCAGCCGTCTTCAGCCAGGCTTGCTTGAATCCAGTGGCAAAGTGAGCAAGGGACTCAACGTCTGAGCATACCCTGCCAACTTATGGCGAACAAAGCGGTACAAAAGGGGGTGGTGATGGACGGAGCATCAGAACCAATCAAACACTCACACCCAGTCAACAGATCTGGGTTTGATCCATCACCGTTCTTTAGCCCACTCTGCCACCCCAGTTCAGACATGACCATATGCAAATCAGTCTGACCCTGTGCCTCATGGGAACAGTCCAGCCCGAACTACCAAGCCATGTCTTCCCTGGACCGGAAACAAGCTTCCTAGGACCGGTTTCTGGCATTTCAGCCGTCTTCAGCCAGGCTTGCTTGAATCCAGTGGCAAAGTGAGCAAGGGACTCAACGTCTGAGCATACCCTGCCAACTTATGGCGAACAAAGCGGTACAAAAGGGGGTGGTGATGGACGGAGCATCAGAACCAATCAAACACTCACACCCAGTCAACAGATCTGGGTTTGATCCATCACCGTTCTTTAGCCCACTCTGCCACCCCAGTTCAGACATGACCATATGCAAATCAGTCTGACCCTGTGCCTCATGGGAACAGTCCAGCCCGAACTACCAAGCCATGTCTTCCCTGGACCGGAAACAAGCTTCCTAGGACCGGTTTCTGGCATTTCAGCCGTCTTCAGCCAGGCTTGCTTGAATCCAGTGGCAAAGTGAGCAAGGGACTCAACGTCTGAGCATACCCTGCCAACTTATGGCGAACAAAGCGGTACAAAAGGGGGTGGTGATGGACGGAGCATCAGAACCAATCAAACACTCACACCCAGTCAACAGATCTGGGTTTGATCCATCACCGTTCTTTAGCCCACTCTGCCACCCCAGTTCAGACATGACCATATGCAAATCAGTCTGACCCTGTGCCTCTTGGGAACAGTCCAGCCCGAACTACCAAGCCATGTCTTCCCTGGACCGGAAACAAGCTTCCTAGGACCGGTTTCTGGCATTTCAGCCGTCTTCAGCCAGGCTTGCTTGAATCCAGTGGCAAAGTGAGCAAGGGACTCAACGTCTGAGCATACCCTGCCAACTTATGGCGAACAAAGCGGTACAAAAGGGGGTGGTGATGGACGGAGCATCAGAACCAATCAAACACTCACACCCAGTCAACAGATCTGGGTTTGATCCATCACCGTTCTTTAGCCCACTCTGCCACCCCAGTTCAGACATGACCATATGCAAATCAGTCTGACCCTGTGCCTCATGGGAACAGTCCAGCCCGAACTACCAAGCCATGTCTTCCCTGGACCGGAAAAAAGCTTCCTAGGACCGGTTTCTGGCATTTCAGCCGTCTTCAGCCAGGCTTGCTTGAATCCAGTGGCAAAGTGAGCAAGGGACTCAACGTCTGAGCATACCCTGCCAACTTATGGCGAACAAAGCGGTACAAAAGGGGGTGGTGATGGACGGAGCATCAGAACCAATCAAACACTCACACCCAGTCAACAGATCTGGGTTTGATCCATCACCGTTCTTTAGCCCACTCTGCCACCCCAGTTCAGACATGACCATATGCAAATCAGTCTGACCCTGTGCCTCATGGGAACAGTCCAGCCCAAACTACCAAGCCATGTCTTCCCTGGACCGGAAACAAGCTTCCTAGGACCGGTTTCTGGCATTTCAGCCGTCTTCAGCCAGGCTTGCTTGAATCCAGTGGCAAAGTGAGCAAGGGACTCAACGTCTGAGCATACCCTGCCAACTTATGGCGAACAAAGCGGTACAAAAGGGGGTGGTGATGGACGGAGCATCAGAACCAATCAAACACTCACACCCAGTCAACAGATCTGGGTTTGATCCATCACCGTTCTTTAGCCCACTCTGCCACCCCAGTTCAGACATGACCATATGCAAATCAGTCTGACCCTGTGCCTCATGGGAACAGTCCAGCCCGAACTACCAAGCCATGTCTTCCCTGGACCGGAAACAAGCTTCCTAGGACCGGTTTCTGGCATTTCAGCCGTCTTCAGCCAGGCTTGCTTGAATCCAGTGGCAAAGTGAGCAAGGGACTCAACGTCTGAGCATACCCTGCCAACTTATGGCGAACAAAGCGGTACAAAAGGGGGTGGTGATGGACGGAGCATCAGAACCAATCAAACACTCACACCCAGTCAACAGATCTGGGTTTGATCCATCACCGTTCTTTAGCCCACTCTGCCACCCCAGTTCAGACATGACCATATGCAAAACAGTCTGACCCTGTGCCTCATGGGAACAGTCCAGCCCGAACTACCACGCCATGTCTTCCCTGGACCGGAAACAAGCTTCCTAGGACCGGTTTCTGGCATTTCAGCCGTCTTCAGCCAGGCTTGCTTGAATCCAGTGGCAAAGTGAGCAAGGGACTCAACGTCTGAGCATACCCTGCCAACTTATGGCGAACAAAGCGGTACAAAAGGGGGTGGTGATGGACGGAGCATCAGAACCAATCAAACACTCACACCCAGTCAACAGATCTGGGTTTGATCCATCACCGTTCTTTAGCCCACTCTGCCACCCCAGTTCAGACATGACCATATGCAAATCAGTCTGACCCTGTGCCTCATGGGAACAGTCCAGCCCGAACTACCACGCCATGTCTTCCCTGGACCGGAAACAAGCTTCCTAGGACCGGTTTCTGGCATTTCAGCCGTCTTCAGCCAGGCTTGCTTGAATCCAGTGGCAAAGTGAGCAAGGGACTCAACGTCTGAGCATACCCTGCCAACTTATGGCGAACAAAGCGGTACAAAAGGGGGTGGTGATGGACGGAGCATCAGAACCAATCAAACACTCACACCCAGTCAACAGATCTGGGTTTGATCCATCACCGTTCTTTAGCCCACTCTGCCACCCCAGTTCAGACATGACCATATGCAAATCAGTCTGACCCTGTGCCTCATGGGAACAGTCCAGCCCGAACTACCAAGCCATGTCTTCCCTGGACCGGAAACAAGCTTCCTAGGACCGGTTTATGGCAAAGGCACTGTTAATATATTAGTCAGCCTTAACACCCATTCAACTTTAGTGTTTTTGAGGAATTTACAGGAGTTTTGTTGTGATGTGGTATGTGTGGAAGTATGGTGGTGTGTGGAGTATGAGCGTTGGTTGCGTTGATACATGGTGTTCTTTGTGTGGCTGTATGAAGGGGTGTTGGCGTAACCTTACACCCAGTTTTGCCAGTCACTCTCTTTGTTAGAACAGATTCACAATTGCTTGATTAACCTTCCTGCTTTCTCAAATTTGCTTGAAAATGCACCATTTGCCAACTATTTTTTCTAAATTTTCTCAGGGTGAGAACCCCCGAACCCTTCTTAGGTAGTTCGGGCTCACTCGCTGCGCTCGCGTTACCGTGTCGCAAGATGAAGATTGTCTAAAAGGTGTGTCACCAACATGAAAAGTTTGGAAAGCTCTGGTGTAGGGGAATGATTTACTATTCACACTCCAGCAAATACAACAGTAGGGAAAGTGTTGGATAGCGGGTGAGTGAAAATTACTATTCCCACTCCACCAAGTATAACCGTAGGGAAAGCGTTGGATAGTGTAGGGGAATAATTTACTATTCCCACTCCAGAAAATACAACGGTAAGGAAAGTGTTGGATAGTGGGGGGTAAAAATTACTATTCCCACTCCAGTGAGTGCAACAGTAGGGAAAGTGTAGGATAGCGGGTGGGTAAAAATTACTATTCCCACTCCAGTGAGTGCAACAGTAGGGAAAGTGTTGGATAGCGGGGGGTAAATATTACTATTCCCACTCCAGTGAGTGCAACAGTAGGGAAAGTGTTAGATAGCGGTTGGGTAAAAATTAATTTTCCCACTCCAGCAAATGCAACAGTAGGGAAAGTGTTGGATAGTGGGGGGTAAAAATTACTATTCCCACTCAAGCGCGTGCAGCAGTGAGGAAAGTATTGGATAGCAGGTGACTAAAAATTACTATTCCTACTCCAGCGAGTGCAACAGTAGGGAAGGTGGGGATAGCGGGTGGGAATAATTTACTATTCCCACTCCTCCAAGTGTAACAGTAGGGAAGTGTTGGATAGTATAGGAGAATAATTTACTATTCCCACTCCAGCAAATACAACAGTAGGGAAAGTGTTGGATAGCGGACTGGAATAATTAATTATTCCCACTCCTGTAAAATAATTAATATAAATTACCAAATAATTAATTTTTCTAAAACAATTTACCTCCCGCCATATTCCCCTATAAACGACACCACCAATATTGTTAAATATAACACAATGAACATAAATAATTAACAATTAATTAGATAACTAATAACAATTAACAAGCAATTTAAAAAGCATCACAAATAAATTAGTTCACACAATCAACACTATAAAATAAACATTATATATAAAACTTAATTAATTACATTTTTTTTAAATTAAATTACTTCCCACCCTACTCCCCTATCAACCCACAACTCGCTCCTGAAAAAACAACACAATTAAAATATTTACCAATTAATTATTACCATTTATTAGCCAATTAATAACTAATTAATAGCATTTTTTACACAATTAACAATATAAAATAATAATTACATAAAATAATTAAAATACCGTCAGTGTGTTCCAGGAGAGATCTCTCAATAAAAAGGCTCTCTGTTTGACAACACTTTATATTCTAGTGCCAGAGCCTTACACACTGGAGACAATAGACATTTACCAGCAAAAATTCATACTCTCCGCCTTGTGTTTTCCATTCCAGTTCGGGACTGGTCTTATTTGTCATATAAGCACAATGCTGTTCAGTTTGTGAAAACTTTTTTTTTTTTTTAATAAATATTTTTATTGAAAAATTCAAACATAAAACAACGTACATTGGCATTGTGTACATCCGCATATCAACCGTTTGAGTGTGCATCAAGATCCCGAAAGCATCTTCACAAAACACTGGCACATTAGCGGCATCAGGTAGTAGTAACACAGCCATCAATATTCAAACGAGAGATAAACCATATAATCTCAGTCACTCAATTCAGATTCTGAGGTTTCATGCGGGGGTACACATATGTTTCCTCTGTATGCATTCCACCCTCCCCATACCTGGGTCCACTTTTTGGGGCAGCCTCTGTGAATGTACACTGTTTTTTCGACAACCGTTGTGGTGTCCATGTCTCGGGACCATTGGGCGAGGGTAGGTGTCTGCCGAGAACCCCATCCCTGGGCTATATTGCGCTTCGCCAACAGGAGTCCCAGTGTCACCCAGAGGTGCGCCACTCGGCTAAGGTCTGTAGGCTCCCAGACATTGAGGAGACACCTCCTTGGTTCCGGAAGCGTCGGAACTTTAGTCACCTGGGAGAGTGTGCGCATTATCGCCTTCCAGTATTGGGCAATTACGGGGCACTCCCAGAGGTTATGGAAAAGAGTACCGTCCATACCACACTGCCTGAGACATAGCGGGGAGTCTGCCCGTTTAAGTTTAAATAAGAGTGTGCGGGTGTAGTACGTGCGGTGTAGAATTTTTAGTTGTACCAGCCTCAATTTGGACGATATTCCCACCTCCTTAGGGGAGGAAAGCGCCGCCTGCCAGTCCGTCTCGTCAAAGTCCCCCAGCTCTGTCTCCCATCTAGCCTTAAGGGCAGAAAATGGGTCCGGTTGGTTGTTTATCATCTTCCGGTATGTCAGGGACGTCGCTCTCTTAGTCAGATGCTCCGTGAGGAGTCGGTCTTCCAACGGCGAAGACTCCGCCAGCCGGGTCCCGGGCGGGACCGCCGCCCGGAGTGCGTGTCGGATTTGTAGGTATCGGAATCGTTCAGTGTCGGCCAGGTCATAGTCCGTTTGTAATTGGGCAAATGTGACAAGGTCACCTTTTTTCCAGAGATCGCCGACCCTTGATATGCCAATCAGATTCCACTGTAGAAACCCCTTAGTGGTGCGCAGCACCCCCAACTGTTTCGCTTCCCACAATGGCGTGGCCTGGGTTATCTTCCCGGCCCAACCAAGAGCCCGCTGCGCCTCAAACCATATCTGCAGAGTATATGCCGTAGGTCCCATGGGGCAGCGGCCCCTCGTATGGTTGTAGAGCGCTCCCATGACCCCCCGGCCCCTAGCAGTTGTCGATCCATACGGTACGCCGGGTCATCCCCAGGCACATGGAGCCACTGATTTATTACCATAAGCTGAGATGCCCAATAGTATAGCTTTATGTCAGGGAGGGCGATACCCCCGTCGTACCAGCCTCTGGTCAGCTTATGGAGCGCTATCCGTGGCGCCTTATCTTCCCACAATAGACTGGTCACCTCTGCGTTTATGGCGGTGAAGTATGTAGGTGTGACTGGGAAGGGTGTGTTTTGAAGCAGGTAGAGAAATCTAGGGAGAGCCATCATTTTAAAGAGGGCGGCCCGTCCCAGTAGTGTCAGGGGTAGAGAACACCAATGTTTGACGTCGCTACGAAACCGAATCAGGGGCTTCGCCAGGTTTTCGACAACAAATTTCGCCCTGTCTGCTGTCACATAAATTCCTAAGTATTTGAATCCGTCCTCCACCACTCGGATTTCACACCCCCTCGGGAGCCGCGGCGGGGAGCCCCGAAGCATATACAAATAGGACTTTTCCCAGTTTATCTTATAGCCGGACACCCTCCCGTACGACGCACAGATGTCCAGGAGACAGTTTATCGAGCGCGCCGGCGAGGCTAGGTACAGCAGGACGTCATCAGCATACAGGGAGATGCGGTCCTCCCATCCCATAGTCCACTTTAGGCCCCGGATCACTGGGTCCTGCCGCACCCAGGCCGCGAGTGGCTCCAAAGCCAGAGCAAATAGGAGCGGGGAAAGGGGGCAACCCTGTCGCGTCCCCCGCCCCAACGGAAAGGGGTTCGAGATATGCCCATTTACGACAACCTGTGCCAGCGGCTTGGTATACAGAAGCTTGATCCATGCGCATAGCTTGGGGCCAAAGCCCACGTGGCGAAGAACGGCAAAGAGGAACGGCCACTCCACCAGGTCGAACGCCATCCGAGTGTCCAGCGAGAGGATGGCCGCATCCTCTTCTATCGATGAGCGGTGCGTGAGGACCCCGTGCAACCGCCGTATATTCAGGGCGGTATTGCGGTTAGGCATAAACCCGGACTGGTCCGGGTGTATCAAGGCCGTAAGGTGGGGCTGCAACCTTGTCGCCAAGACCTTTGCCAGAATCTTTGCCTCCGTGTTCAGCAAGGAGATTGGGCGATAGGAGGCGCATTCGTGCGATGGTTTGTTAGGCTTGGGGATAGCCACTATGGTAGCCATTCTCTGGTCCCGGGGTAGAATCCCTTTCGTCAGACTGTCCGCATACATATCCAAAAGGTGCAGGACGATGTGAGTAGCGGTTTTCTTATAGAATTCCACTGGGATTCCATTGGGCCCCGGCGCCTTCCCAGTACGAAGGGCGGCTATTGCAAGCGTGAGCTCCTCCGCAGTCAGGTCTGCCTCTAGGGCCGCCACCTCGGACTGGGCCAACACCGGCATAGCAATGTCTTTAAGGAAAGCCAGATTGTCCTCAACAGTGGACGAGGCCTCCGGTGTGTAAATCTTTTTGTAGTGGGCCGACAGGGCCTCCGCGATTTGCCGCGGCTCCGACGTGAAATCTCCCGTGTCCAACTGGATCCGCGCCACCCACCTCGCCGCACGCTCCCCCTTCTCAAGCAAGGCTAACAGTCTACCCGCCTTATCCCCTAGTTCATAGATCGTATGCTGCGTTGTGACATGTCTAGCTCGTGCCGCCTCCCAAAGATAGGACTTATATTCTTGCTGCGCCATGAGTACTCTATGTGCGGTGTCGTCATCCGTATGCGCGGCATGGTGGGCTTCTGCCTCAGTCACCCCCTGTTCAAGCTGGAGTACCGCTAGCCGTTGGGTTTTCTTGTGGTCAGCTACCATCGAAATCGCCTGTCCGCGAAGGACCGTTTTGTACGCCTCCCACAACGTCGTCGGACTTGTCACCGAGTCCTTGTTTTCTGCGAAATACTGTTTGGTTGTCACCTGAAGGGCTTTACTAATTTTGGGTACTTTGAGATAGCCTGGGTGAATTGGGAATACCCTACGTCTCCGTGGGGCGAAGGTTGCAAATGTAATGAGTACTGGAGAATGGTCCGAAATGCCTCTGGGCAAGTGCGCGACCTCCGTCATTCCCCTCAACCCTGTGGTTGGTGCAAAAATATAGTCTATGCGAGAAAGAGTGTTATAGGCCCCCGAGTGAACTGTGTATTGCCTCTCCTTCGGACAGCGCGTTCTCCAGGTGTCTATGAGGCCGAGTGCCTCCGTAAATTCACGCAGTTTGGGAGTGGCACTGCCGTGGTCTCTGGAGGACGACCTATCCAGTGACGGATCCATCGTCGCGTTGAAGTCCCCACCCATGATTAGCTCCCCATGTGGTAGCGACAGCAGGAACTCTCCCAATGCCCGGAAAGTATCCTGATGGAGTGTCGGGGGGATGTATACTATCACTAAGTTATACATTTTCCCTTCCCATTGGCAGGTCAGTGCCGCGAAGCGACCCTGGTCCTCTTGACGGGAGTCAGCAATGATCAGGGGGAAGCGCTTATTAACTAGTATGCCCACCCCACGGGAACCTGACGTGAATTCAGAGTGTACTGCCATTTTAAACCCCCATCTGTCCAGTGCCTTCGTAGTCGTGCCCACCAAGTGCGTTTCCTGCAAGAGTGCCACCGCCGGCCCCTTGCGCTTGAGGTACTGTAGGACCAGCCCCCGTTTAATTTTATCTCCCAATCCATTCACATTCCAGGACAAAATGCTGAACAAGGGGCTGGATGGTTGCGCATTCCCCACAGTGGAGCTAGCGGTGGCCTCCGAGGTGGGTTTTTGCGTTTCCCCGGTCATGTAGGGTAGTAGAAAAGTGGCAGAACCTGTACACTCCTCCCCCGGTCTATGACAGGCCTAGCTTGCAGAAACCGCCAATGTGTAGTTGCAAAACTTATAACATAACACAAAACAACTTTTCCGTGATACCCCCGGCCCCCCACCCCCCGCCCTGCCTCCCTGCCCAGCGGATTTAAAACTACCCGCCACCCCAACTTAGCAGAGTGCTTAGATCCCATAACTTGGTACTTGCGTGTGGGGGAGGAGCTGCTCGCTGTCCTTCGCCCGCTCCCTGCACCATGTGTATGTCTATGCGAGAAACCAGGTATTGCAGACAGCAAAGTTAAAACATGCAGCGCCCCTGCAGTGTCCGTGTCTCCTGCGACCGCCGGGGCCCATCTGGCACTCCGCTCCGCCTTGTTGTCCAAAGTCCAGTCGCTCCCCTTCTGCTTCAGTCCAGTGGCGCGCGCTCCCTGTCATCCAAGCCAGCGTCTTCCAGAGTCTCGGGGGATCCAAAATGGTTTCGACGAGCACGCCCCCCGCGGCCTGTATCCCTCGCCGGGCGCCATCCCTCCAGCCACTCCGTGGCCTCCGTCGGCGTGGTGAAGAACCATGTGCGTCCCTCCGCTTCCACCCGCAGTTTTGCCGGATAGAGCATCGAGTACTTGAGTTCACAAGCGCGCAACTCCTTCTTGACTGCCAGGAAGTCGCGAAGCTGCTTCATCACTGCTGTGGTGTAGTCCGGATAGAGGGTTACCGTGCAGTTGTCTACCTTCAACGGGGGGGCGGTACGCGCCGCCTGCAGGATTGCGTCTCTGTCCCGGAAATTGAAAATGCGTGCCAGGATCGGGCGCGGGGGAGCCCCGGGTCTCGGCCGTCCTCCGGGCACCCGATGTGATCTTTCCACGGAGAAAAATTTTGACAGCCCACGTGGCTGCAGCTGGTCCGTGATAAGTTTTTCTACGAAGAGGTCCAACGCCGGCCCCGTTCGCTCTCCGGCACACCAACGACTCGTACATTGTTCCTTCTGGACCTGCCTTCCTGGTCATGAAGCTTGACCAGTAGCTGCTTTTGGACCAGTTCCAGCATCTGTACCCTTTTTTTACTTTCTGCCGCTTCGCTTGTAAGGGTCGCCGTGGCCGATTCCACCTCTCGTGTTCATTTCAGCAAAATCGGCTCTCAGCAACGTTACGTCTGTGGAGATCGTCCCTATTGAGACCTGCATCTGGGTCAGCGTGGCCATGATGTCCCTGAGGGTAATCTCCTTAGGTTTGTCAGGGGGGGGGAGCCTGCCTGGTCCTTCTGGAATGCAAACTTCTCGAGCTTGGCCTGCGCCCCCCCAAGGTGCCCCCTGCCTCCCATAGTGGCCGGTGCGGGTGGGCTCCACTCCCGTCGGTCTGGGTCCACAGGAGAAGAGAAGGAGGAGTGCAGCGGTAATCCGGCGGTCGCCGCCGCCTGCCAAGGGAACGTCCACGTGCGGCCTGTCGGTTTCACCAGGGTCCCGCTGCTATCACAGAGTAATCAAGACCCTCCGCAGGCCTCCCGCCACGCTCCGGTCCGCTGCCAGGACCCGTGCTGCCCAGTCCGCACCGCGGATGCCCCCAATGCCAGCCCACCGCTCTCCAGTCACAGACCGCTGTAGAGGCTCGTCGAGGCTCCAGGGAAGTCTAGGCACCCCTCCGGGTCCTCCGCTGATGGTGACGGCACCGCCTCACACGTGCGGCGGCCTCCCGTACCCGTAGTGCACTCCGTTACTGCAGTCCGCCGCAGGCAGGTCTCCGGCCCCCTAGAGAGGGGGGGGGGGGAGGCAATGACACCCCCTAGCTCCGGGGTGTCCACCGTCTTCCTCTGTACGGGACACCGCTTCCAGTCCCCGCGCCGCGCCGTCAGAGCCCCTCCTCCGCCCCAGAAGCAGAGCACCGAGCGATGCGGGGGCCCCCGCGAGGGGACGTGCTGGGTCTATCAGAGCGTCAAGGCAAGCCCAGCTTCAGGGCACTTTACCTCGTGTCCACGGCAGCCACCAGGGTCTCGTTTCCGGCGATAGGAGTCCGTGGCCGAGAGGCCCAGGCCACGCCCCTCCAGGCTCGTCAGGGCCGGCAGGCCGCCACCAAAGGCCCCGGCGCCGCTCCCGTCTGCAGGCCGCTCACACGTTGTCAGGCAGCCCTCCGCCAAGAGGTACGCTGTCAGGCGCCTGCCTTTCCCGGCCGGTGCCTCAGGCACTCAGGGGATGCCGCTGCGAGTTTTCCGCCGGTTTCGACCAGGATTAGTGTCAGGATGGTTGCGGGATCGGGCGTTAGGCACCGGAGCCACACTAGGCTGCGGCCATCTTCGTCGGCTGCAAGCCACGCCCCCCCAGTTTGTGAAAACTTTTAATTGATGTTCTGCATTCTTTGTTTTCTGTCGATATATTTGTCATTTTTTGTATACGTGATATTTTGTATTTGTTCACTGTTTGTAAATAAGTTGAATCTGTTGCCCTTTATGATGTCATGATTTAAATGCATCAAATAAATTCTTTGAATAAGATGAAATAATAGTGAAATAAATCACACAAGCTTGTGAATTGGTAACATCTGCTCGTTTATTGTAAATAACAGTGGATTAGCAATGCAACTAGATAAAAAGTGTGTATACAACTTTCTAAAAGCGGCATTTTCAGAATTGTGACTCAAAATCCAACTTTACCATTGAAGAGGAGTTTAAATTACTAATCATTTGAGGGTTAACATCATGTCTCTATACGCTTCCAATCCATAGTTAGTATGTATTAAATGTAAGAAGGTAACCCAGTGTTAGTCAATGGGAGAGATTGGCCTTATTACATTGAAAAATTACTTTGGGAGTTTTTCACTGCCAGGACACGCAAACCGTGAGTACACATGCACTACTTATTAAACACAATGCACCCTGCCCTAAGAGCCTTTCGGACCTACCTTAGGGTGGCTTATAAATATTAAAAGGGAAGATTTAGGCCTGGCAGACGGTTTATTTTGTCAGGTCAAACTGACAGTTCAAAACTGCACTCCAGGCACCCTCAGACATGTTTTAAAAGGCTACTTAAGTGGGTGCCACAATGATTGCTGCAGATCCATTAATAGCATGTAATTCATAGGCCCTGGGTACATGTAGTACTATTATCTAGGGGCTTAAACATAAATTAAATGTGCCAAGTGGGTACAAGACAATATTACCATGTTTGAAAGAGAGAGCACAAGCACTTTACACTGGTTAGCTGTGGTAAAGTACACCCCTCTAAAGCCAACAAAAACAAATTCAACAAAACAGGAATGGTGAAGGCAACATGTCTGAGGGAATCTCATGCAAGGATACTACCAGAGCCCCTTGACAACTTTCATGTGTACTATTAAGTACAGTGTGGTACGATGGATTCCAGGAATAATCTATCTTTTCTCTGCAATCAAAAGGGAAACGCAACAGATATTCTCAGCATACAATCTTTGATCTTTGCTCACACATTTTTATCCCATAGTACAATATAATGAATTCTTCACATGGAACTCTGTCAGAACTGTTGTTGGTCGAGTTGCTCAAAGGTTTGAGGATTTACTATTTTCACATTGCAATAAACTAATCACAGTTGGATATTTTGGAGTATAATTTCAACTCCTGCTAAGCAGAGGTTAACCCCCAAGCAACAGCTATATCATTTAGTTCTCTAGCCAGGATTACTGAAGGGAACTGGGACGCTGATTGACACTCGGGTATTAAAGGTATCAAAAAAAGGAGAAGGAACTTGTGAATGGCTACTGGTCAAGTATCTATGCTGTTTCTATTGATTTCATATATTACCCAGATGCAATTGCACTCAAAATGAATAATCAAGTTACTCAATATGTGTACTTGACAGGCAAAGCTTACTAAAGGTTGCAGTGAACGGTTACAACTCAAACACTGTATGGCACTATTGATTACACAAAATATATTCAATGTTCAGGCAGATATGTATTTTGTTAGTTCATGGATTCTTTATTTAAATAGGGAAGGTATTGTTAGTAAGCATGCAGATAACCAAATGCTCCTAACACCTGGGACCTTCAAGGGCCATTTTATGACCCCAACATGATTTAGGAGATTATGTAGTTATGTGCTAAACCACAAATAACAAGAAACTCATGTTCTAATATCATTCTATGGGTAAAGGCTTACATATCATTGTCTAATTACTATGTTCAGTTAATAGGCGGAGCTGGCAGTCAAGGTGACACTGTGTATCAATGCTTGCTATGCTCTATCTGGAATTAACCCTAGTTAATCAGCTGCCATTGGCGCAAGGTTGTACAACTCAGTGGATTTGAGCCTAGGTGACTTAGAAACCAAAAAAGGAAGGCAGAGCTTTCCTTGCAGCACAAACACGTTTATCCCTGCCGATGTTCCTAGAAAACAGCATGAG
The DNA here is from genome assembly GCF_964204655.1 of Triturus cristatus. Taxonomy (NCBI): domain Eukaryota; kingdom Metazoa; phylum Chordata; class Amphibia; order Caudata; family Salamandridae; genus Triturus; species Triturus cristatus. The sequence goes on along the minus strand of NC_140582.1, from coordinate 1,087,444,486 downwards.
ACACATTATACATAAACATTTTTATCTTAGATGACTTAGCCAGTCCCAATAATCAGTACAAAATACAAATAATGCAGATCCATTCAGAACACTCTATGACCACCCACCTAAAACTCCATGAGCCTGATATGTACCTTTCTCCTTTCTCATATCTTCACCAATAGATTTCACATTCATGAGCCTGGCATAGAGATTTACTTTTCCTTTCATTCATTCATCCATTAACAGAAGCATGTATGCTTGCTAAATATACAAATGACTCTCAGAAAACTCTGTTCTCTGTCTTTTGGGTCCTGATATAGTTGCTATGTTTCAGTCTTCCCACTGGATCTACTGTTCTGTGGACTTTGCAGATCCCTTTGGTTCCTTTTTATGAAAGCACAATCCCATAAATTCACCTATATGTTGATTAGACAAGATTTTAAGTTTCCCTCGTCGTCATTTGTCGAATTACCTCCCACCATGCCCCCAGCCCACCACTCTTACCTGCATGGGCTGCGCCTGTTCCTTGCTTCTACATTCAGCAACGTAAGTATCCCGGTGAATAGCATGCTTCATGGGGCATGTATCATTAGTATCACATCCACACACAAGCATAGCATTATACTAAGATCCAATCTGCATCTTACATCAGGTCAGCAATTGGTCCTTCTACTCAATGAAGAGGCAGGCTCACCAACTAAGGCAAGACAGGTCTAGTCCACTATTGGTCTATTTCTCCAACTGCCTCTAACAACAAAATATGACTAAGTGGGCATTCACATACCTTTCTAATAACCACCTTCCTATCCCTGCCTTGGAAACACACATGTACCTGACTTTACCCCAGGCATGGGTGATTTTGTACCCAATGTTCAAGAGAACTTTATTCACTGTACTACACAGAGGCGATGATTATGCAAGTTACAAATAAGAGTGCGTATTACTGATAGTTTGATGGGCAGTAAAAGCACATTCTACTTGTGGGAAACTGCTGAGAAGAGTATGCAGCTCTTTTGAACTCCTCTGAGTTACATTTGAGTTGTTCTTTGCTCATATCCTAGTTATCTTTATACACTATTTGCTATAAACTACTCTCTGTCTCCATGTAAGCTTCAAGGGACTTGGCTTGAGACTGGAAGTTGACCAGATTGCCGTTGTCTATTAACCAAACACAGTCATTGGTGAATGGCTTTATCAATTGCTTTTTGTCCCAGTGACACTGGAGGAGGCTTTCAGAAGCTTAGAATTGGTTACCCAAGCAAGAGAAGCTAGACAATAATGGTTTGCTGTCGGGTATGGACAATGTGCGGGTGCCAGGTTCCAAGGGACATGGTGCACTTGCCATCATCACATCGTCCATGTGAGACAATTTCACCCCATTGCAAGATCTCCTTAAGTTACAGCAACCTCATTCAATGTACTACCAGTACCAGCCTTTATATATTGTTCTACAGAAATATTAAATCCAGGATATCGATAGAGCAAGAATTTAGTGAGTCTGTCATGGATAAAGGGGAAGAAAGTTGGAAGGACATTTCTTTCAAAAGACAATTGTGGTTATGGATAGATGTTTTTTCTAAAATCGACGAGGGATGGGAGTAAAGCATTACACAAACAGCTATGTAGCTGCATATATCGCTGTTATGGCATGATACAAATTCAAGAATTAGAATGGTGACGACAAGAAGTGCTAGCTAATGATGTAAAAATCCTAATTAAAATTCAATAATAATATCTGGATTTCCATTATATGATGATATGACATTATTAGTTTAAAAGATTTTATTTGTTGAAAAGATAAAACATAATACAATAGTCGAAAGCATATTATATAAGTATAGAATAATAATGCTAGATCATATGGGGGGAGGGAAGGGAAAGAAAGTGAGAAAAAAGTTTGAGTAGTATTAGCTGCTCTATTATCTTAGTCCAGATTTTATTCCATACTGGAATAGGAAAAGATTCTCCCAAATCAGATTATCAACTACATTCCACTCCTGATTTATCACGAGTAATGGGGATTTCCATTACATTTTTATAAATTTGAGACGCGGAAGGGGATTTGCATGAAAACGATCTTGTGATAGGAGGTGAAGAGGTGAGTGTGTGATTAGAGGCTAAAGCATTAAGCAACTGCAATCAAAGACATACATTGATTGATATGAAGAGGAGAGAGAAAAACTGGATTGTATTATTGAAAAGGGAATATAAATACCATCTTGAAAAAGCTGATGAGTCCATTTAAGGCCGTAAGTTAACCAATCTTTCCAGAAAATAAACCTGTTATTAAGTTTGATATGTTTATTATACCATATTGATGAATTTAAAAATTGTGTGTGATCATCTTGAGCAGATGAGAAGAGTGGCTGGAAGATTTTATGAGCATTTTTAAGGATAGGAAGAGATAGCGATAAGGGAACATGAGAAAGGGAAATATATTCTTCAAATGAAAAAGGGTGAAAAGAGAATTTTTCAACATCCACAAAGGGTAAAGGTTAAAGTCATTTCCATCATCGCACAATAGAAAAGAAGAATGTTTAAGATGATAGGAATGAAAATCCGGAAAATTAACTTTCCAAAGAGACATTCTAGCCTTTTTATTATGCCATAAAAATTTCGAAAGTATACTATATATGCTTTTATAGAAAGACTTAGGAATATTAATCGAAATATTGGATAAATAAAACTATATTACCGGAACAAGCATCTAGTCTACCACACCAGAATAAAAATAAGGGGTGCCAACGCGACGTGGAAGCAGTTAATGTTGATTGTAATTCTTTTAGATTTGAAGCAACCGTATCTTTAATAGAAGGATTGAACCATAGCCCAAGATATTTAATTTTAACTGGATTCCAGTGAAAAGAAGAAGATAAAAAATCGGCATGAAAACAGAGTTTGTTTAGTGGAAGGATTCCGCATTTGTCGGCATTGAGTTTATACCCTGAAACAAGAGCAAAATCATTCACCTCTGAAAGAAATGCTGGCAAGGAAGTTTGTGGATTTTAAATAAATAATAATATGTCATGTGCATATACTGAGAGTTTTAAATGGTTGACACCATATGAGAAACCTGTGATGACTGTATTCAATTGAATTTTTATTTAAAAATTTTTCCAGGGCAAGGATAAATAAAAGTGGAGAGAACGGCAACCTTGTCGATCTCCTCTATAAAGAGGAAATGAAGGAGATACAAGTCCGTTAGCTAGAATAAAAGACCTGGGAGAGGAATAGAGCAGAGAGACATAATTGATACATTTTGGGCCAAAACCAAACCAAGCAAGCGTTTAGAAAATAAAAGGCCAACTGACTCTATTGAACGCTTTTTCGCCGTCTAGTGAGATTGCTGCTAACGATTTTTTATATAATTTAGATTTACTTAAGACATTGAAAAACAATCAAGTATTGTCAGATAAGTGCCGTCCCTTAATGAAGCCACATTGTTCTTTTCCAATCGATTGGGCAATAAACAATCCAAACAAAGGGCAAGAAATTTCGCAAATATTTTATAATCTAAGTTAATTAAAGAGATGGGTCAGAAATTTTTACACAATGTGTGATCTTTGTTTACTTTAGGGAGAAGATAAATTAAAGCCTCCTGAAAAGATCCTTCTGATTTCTGAGTTGAGATAAAATATAAAAATAATTGATGTAATTTGGGAAGAAGGAGCTGGGAAAAAGGCGCATAGAATTTGATGGGGAAACCATCAGGTCCTTTTTTAATAGATTGAATAGCAGTAAGAATTTCATTGATTTGAACATCATCTTCTAAGGAAGACAAATCCACATTAAGAGAAGAAGGAGTATAGAGGTTTTGATAAAAATGTGTAAATTCCAAAAGAATATCCTCATTCTTATGAACTGTAGCTTGGCCGAAGTAAAAATTGATTCAATTTTAGTGCGTTCTTTTTTAATCTTAAAATAATTTGCAAGAAGTTTGCCAACTTTATTTTGTGCACTATAATATTTAGCACTAGATCTAAGTAGATATGAATTAGTGGATTCAGTAGAACGTTTATTAAAAGTAAATTTGGCCTTGAAAAGTTCATTCAAATCAGATTGGGCCTTTGTAGAACAATAGGAATGTTCCAATTGCTTAATACGTGTATGTGTATGGTTTGAGAGGAAGCTCTCAGTTTCTGAGCTACAAACGAAATAATGAAGTGTCTAGAGGCAGCTTTAAAGGTGTCCCAAATACTTTGAGGAGAGGCATGAGGGGATTCATGTTCTATAAAAAAAAGTGTCTGCAAATTTCTGAAAAGCAGGTGTAAATTTAGGGTCCAATAGAAGGGAGCCGTTAAATCTCCATCTCCTAGTTCCTTTAATGGTAGGGAGTAAGTCTATATCTAAGGAGACAGGGGCTTAATATGAAATTAATATAGATCCTATGTCAGAATGGGAGATATGTTGGGTAAGGGCTTTAGAAATAAATAAATAAATAGTCTATACGAGATTGAGAGGAATGAACCGGAAAGAAATAAGTATATTCTTAGAGAGTGGGGTGACATAATCTCCAAGCATCAACGAGGGATCTTTGAGCTATAGTAGGTGTTAATTGAGTATGTATGAAAGAGGGAATGAATTTAGAATTAGAGCATCTATCAATAAAGGGAACAACAACCATATTACAATCCCCACCAAGTATCAGATAGTCATCAGTATATGTCATCAATTTAGATAAAATCTGGGGGCAAAAGATCTTATCAGGATTAGTGGGTACATATAAATTAAAAACGGTCGAAGGAATCTTATTAACCAGTAAAGAAACTGAAACCCATCTACCATCAGAATCTGCATCTTGATGTATAAGTTGGATATCCAAACGCTTGTGACAAAGAATAGCTACACCATTTATTTTCCCAGAACCAGGAGATGCAAAAATATGATCCATCCATTGCCGCTGAAGTTTCTTTACTTGTCTCATGAATTTCTTGCAATAAAACTATTTCATTTTTTAACCCAGCAATGTACGATAAAACCTGTTGACACTTTATGGGACATCCTAGACCTTTAACATTCCAGGATACAACTTTTAACAACATCTAAGTATACAAAACAGTTAAGAAAGCTTGATGTGAAAAACTGCAATTATCAAAATACAATAAGGCAATATGAGTAAGATCCCCAGTAAGAGGAACCCAGTAGAGTGACAGTATAGATAAATAGGATATAAAGTAGGAATCATAAAGGCAAAAGATCAAGAAATGAGCAATAGTGGAAGGGAAAGAGGGAGGCCAGCAAGAGGAAAAGAAAAGGAAAGAGGGATAGGAGAAAAAGTTAGAATATGTATGAAGAGATGAAAAAGCGAACCAAGTAAAAACAATATGATAGAAGGGATACGTTGTAAAAGGACACTACAAAGAGAAGATAAAAGAAAAACAAAAAGGCATACCACACACATATAATGAACATGAGGGTGGTGGAGACAATCCTTCCTCGTTTATTTTTCTTTTTTCTGAACTATGCGGCGACACTGCAAGGCAACATCATAGATATGTCACTCATATACGTTGTAAAGGGGGGGAGGGAGGAGTAATAAATTATTCTCATGATGTCAGAATATAGCTGATTTCACGTAATTTCTTATTGTGACATAGATGTATTTACAACGGTCCTGAACTATGGGAGACCATTTAAATGTTTACGATCAATAGAGGCAACTCAAGGCCAATTTTGCTATTGTGATTACTTAAAAAGCAGAACATTACTTAGCCTCATTACTGGTTCATAATGTCAAAACGTGATCATTAGAAATAGTGAATCATTCAAGATAATGAAAATGAAAGATTCAAAAATTCATGAATAAGGCCAAACGCACAGCTTGATGTCAATAAAGTTATCTCTTACCAAGGGGCTAGCATGCCACGCGTTCACTCAAAGCCACTAGTCCTGTCGGAGATAGTAGAGTATGACATTGATTCTAAAAAGCCAAGGCCTACTTACATTTTTCGCCGAGAGTGAAGAAAGCTAACGTCAGTCCACATGAAGGAAAACGAACGTGTGCTCATGGTATTCAGCGTTTTTTAAAGGGCAGTGGCAAGCGGGAAACCAGGTGTTTACAATCAGGAAGTTTAACTAGTGCAAAATCTTACTGGAACGTGGCGGCCATCTTAGACTGCCTCAGTCTAGTAAAAGAACCTTTGTCAGTGATCAGAATGCAGGATCAGACGTAGCGAAAATGCTACGTGACTTGAATGCAGCTTGATTCTTTTACCTCGAGTGTATTTGTAACCAAATAAGATAATCCTACAATGCATGCCTATGAATCAAACAGATTGTGAAAGTGATTCAGGACAGAGAAACAATTTTTGTATACAAATCAAAGCTAACGTTCGTAGTGATGAAACAAAAGTAATCGTAGCCAAATCTCATAGCCTCTGTATGCATATACAAAATCAGCTCAGACTTATAGCTTACAATAAGATTTAGGAAATACTCGAACATTTTGTGATTTCAATAGAGTTATCTAGTTATGGTTACATCTTGATAGAATCTCACAACATTGGTAAAAGAACAGTGATTGAACAACAGGTGAAATTAGTGTGATCCCACACTTAGTTCAATAATATATCACAATTATCATCATGTTTAACAATAGATGGACATGTTGCTATTGGATTCAGTCAATGACTACAGTCTCATTGTATGTGATACACATGCATTCAGTTTTATGCCAAGCATGCCAGAGAATGGCATTCAGTGGCAGAGTTCAAACCCTGTTTTATGTTGTCAGCACGACAAATCCATTGATTCTCTTTTATCGTGAGTATCCGATCAACATTTGACTGTCTAATTGTGGGTCTCACTACTTCTATTACCCACCACAACATCTCTTTTTCTGTATGTTTCAATCGGATGTAATGGTCAACAAGTGGAGCATTCTCAACCTACATCTGATTCTTGACTGATGTTGTAAAATGCGTTTCTTAACCATTTGTGTTGTTTTGCCTATGTATTTCAAACCACAAGGGGATTGAATACAATAGACAACATTGTTGGTGTTACAATTAGAGAAGGATTTAACCCAAATCTTATCTCATAAGGAAGACGGCACGGTCAAGCGGGAAACTCCAGGATGAAGATGGGAAAGGGAGACATCATACAGGCGGGAAAAGGGATCACATATCAGAAGACCACAATAAACCGCACCTGACAGTAGAAAAGAAAATGGTTATAAGAGGTACAACAGAACAACAATACAATATATCCATATAAGTAAAATGCAAGTAATGACAAACAACAAGGAAACAATCAAATCATCGATTAACGAGAAACATCCATGTTTTCTTCTTTGCAGGTATCCAAGAAATGTTGTAGGGGAGCAGGAGCCTCATAAGTAGTGGTTTTATTGTTATAAGGCACCTTCATAAGGCAAGAATGGAACAAACCATATCTAGCATTCAAACTGCGAAGAGCAGGTCTCAAGTCCCCAAAAACATTCAGTCGGTCTGCTGTCGCTTTGGCATAGTCCTGAGCGAAGAAGAGATTGTATCCTTGCCAGGAAATCTTTCCTTTATGTCTGGCAGCTTGTAAGACCTTAAGCAAATCTGTGTATTCCAAAAAAATATAGAATAAACGCCTCTTGGTTTAGTTGAAGAAGATGATGTTCGTGGGCTTTGTCCCAAGCAATGAGCTCTTTGGATATTCTATGTTGGAGTCTCGGAAAACCCAGAAGACCCGGAAGAAAAGACTGAAAAAAAGAAAGAGGATCTAAACCTTCATGACCCTCCGCAAGGCCATAAATGCGCAAATTGTAACGCCTATTACGATATTCCAGATTTTTCACTTGTTAATTAAGATGAGAAATCTCCAGATGCAAAGAAGGCACTTGGTTGATAACAGCTTGAACAGAGTCAACCCACCGTTCCAAGTGATTCACTTTCTGCTCCATATGCGACCACTTGTCATCAAGACTTTGGAGACGGATATTTACCTTCCTCCATGTAAGGTTTGAGAGCACGAATTTCTTCAAGGATTAACTCCATAGATATCGGCATTAGAGAGATGGAAGGAGAAGGTGGGTCTTTCTTGACACATTTACCTGTTACAGATGATGAGGCAGAGGGTATTTTAGATGACGGTTTAGAAGTATTGTGAGGCATAGTGGGCATCGAACCACCAGTAGCACCACCAGTAGTACCACCAGTGGTAGAATGACCAGATTCCAAGTCCTCAATATTCTCCTGTAAGATGCTGAAAGGATTATGATCCTCTAATGAAGTACAGTCAAGAGGATTAACACAATTACGGGTAGAGCGCGCTTTCCCTTGTGAAATAAATTAGGTGTAGAAGTACACACTGCCTAGAGAAGTCAGGAGATAAAGTAAATACCTCTGTAACAAGCTTCCTCAGAATGATGATGTGCGCTTTTATACAACGTGTGAGGAGAAAAAATAAAAATTACATTGTGGAAAATTAATTTTTCAGAGTTAGCATTCACCAGAGAGCATGTGGGTCAATAAATAAATTGAAAATGCTTGGTGTGGTTGAGCACCATGAGGAGAGTGTTCGGGCAGCGAAAATACGAAAACAAAATTGCGGCCGCAAGTAACGAAGCGTGGCCGAGCATGAAAAGAAAATGCAGGTAGCGCTCACCCCGGACACTTGTAGACGGCTCAAACTTCACAGCTGGGCTTCATTGTCATTTGTGAGCAATTTTGGGGTCCCGACAACGGGTATTGCCGCCAGGAGGATACCCGTCCCCTCACACCGCCACAGAGCTCCACGCAAAGGCAGCCATCTTTGTTGGCGCCGAAGCCATGCCCGATGATAGAACATTATAAAATAAATATTTATAGTTGTTAGCTTGCGCGAAGTGTTGCTGATTGACAGAAATACATTTATCAAATAAATACATTACAGCAGTGGATGAATGAGAGAACAAAATTGCATTGAAAGAGGTGCATTGGGGTGGAAGACAGGAAAATAAGACTGCTTTATGTGCTAAGTTCTAGGAGGAATAAGAGGAGTAAAGCTGATACTGATTTGAATATGGCAAGTTTGGGCAATAAGAAGCCACTTTGCATATGTTTGTGAGGAGGTAGTCAGGGGTAGATAAATATGTGGAACAGCTAGGCATGGATCTCTCAATCTGGCAGCTAGTCCTGCACCGGGGTACTGAGTATAGGGTCTCTCAGATCTCGAAGGACGCTTGTCGCACTCAAATTAACCTCATTAGTAGTCTCATGGAGCTAAAGACAATTTGCTCACATTATTTACCTGACTTTGGAGTTAGAGTGGGAGTGTAGCGTCCATAATCACACTCAACTTTATTTCGTCTATACAGAAGGTGGACCTTGCCATGGAAGTCAGGTCTCATATGATTACTGAATTTAAACAATGTGGACGGACCCACTATGTGTGTGTAAATTGATCACTGTATGTAGTATGAACATGGACCCATTAGGTGTTCTTAAAAGACCCCTCACACACCAACCTGGTTGGTGTCATGCTTCATCATTAGGGTCCCAACCGGGCAGCCGAGTGTCCCCCGGTTGTGCTACGATGCCTGATTACAGCGGAGCTGGTGTTGGTGCGAAAGTGTGATGTGCGGTGATATTTTACAGTTAAACAAATCTCTGAAAATCCTTGCCTTTAATTTTAATGTTGGCGGCTCAGGATATGCTTAAAAACCAATATGTGTAATGCAACTCATCTGGGGTTATTACCCTTTAGTTGGCTATGTGTGGTGGTCTACATGTTTCAGCCCGTGAAGGGTATTAAAAGGGCTTTCTTCAGGTGATGATCTTTGTTTTCGAGAGGGTTGAATTTTAAAGTGATTTCTTCTAATGGCTGTGACCACTGAAATAGTCCAGATGTTTCTATATAAGGTTTTGTAAGTTAGGTGAATGTGGGTATTGTGACCTAGTTGTAGGAAGTACGTTTGAAAGATTTGACCAGCTTAGGCAGTGGAGACAGATGTAGCATTGGAGGAAAGAGCTGCACTAATCTTCCCTCAGGGGATGCTTATCTCAGTGAGAAATGAACTGTGCATAAAGAATGCAAAGCCACACTTTATTCTCTGTGAATGAGGTAGGAGTTAGGGACATGCCATAAATTCCTGAGTCATCTACATCGCACCCAAGACATGAAACAACTTCCCTCAACACATCAGAGCCTGCTCCTCGCTTCTTGAGTTCTGCAAGAAGCTGAAGACCTGTTTCTTCGTATTAGCAACTTTGGGACCACAAGCCTACACACCTGCCTAAGCACCTAGATACCCTCTCAGGTAAATAGTGCACTATGCAAATCAATTTAACATAACATTTAGGGCCTGATTATCTGCCAGACTCATGGTGGTGCGGTGGTCTGACCACCCTATTACAAGATGGGTGGTTGGACCGCCATTGCACCACCACAACTGCAGCAACCGCCAGGGATCCTAGATCCCTAGTGCTGGCATGGTGGTTTTGAGGCTGCAATATGCTTGGTGGGATCACTTTGGTCCCCCCAAGTATATTACAAGTTGCTTCTCCGCCAAGATTTTCTTGGTGGTTCCTCCTCCATGAAAACCTTGGTGGAGAGGAACCAAAGGGGGCCCTACAGGGCCTGTGTTGCCTCTGTGCCATGTGGCGCATGCAGGGGGGCACATGTTGTGCCCCCTGTGTGCATTCACCCTACTACCTGCACAGCATGGACTTCACCAGTCCATGCCAATCAGGTACTCCTGTTGACATTTCTATTGCGCTGCCTATTTCATAGGCACCAAAGTGGGAATGCCAAAGAACTGCTTGCCAGTAACTAACAAAGTCATATTATGATGGGCAGTGCGCACACGGTATGGCGGTGCGGGAGAGGGGTGGCTGCGTGGTGGCCACGCACCTCCAAACTCGTAATCAGATCCTTACTCTTTGGAGTAGTAGTTGGTGGTCACAGTGTCAAAGTTTGCTGAAAGGTCAAAGAGGCATGTAGCAGCCTCTTTGGAATAAACAGTGTTTGGTGACCATCACAGATGTTAATTTACACTTATTCAGTGCCTTCAGATCATTAGCTTTTTTTGCCGGGTGTTCTTCTACAGAGTTCCAGAATTTGTTAGTGTAAATGATGCAGTCTGAGTTGCAGAGCAGTTTTCAAGATTTTGAGATCATTCTGAAGATGTCTATGGTCAGTTTTGAATCATCAGAGAAGTGTTGTGAGTCTCAGGATTTCTTGCCTTTTTTATGCTCACATCGTAGCTTCTGTATTGTCACATTACCTGGATTTTCTTTTCCTGATTATGCATTTTCCTCCACTCTCTTTCAAGTCTTCTTCTTTTTTTTGTAGCAGTAGGTCCAAATTGAGCAAGCCATCCTTCCAAAATTAAAACTGATGGAGTGATCACTTTAGTGATCCGTATCTTTCACTATGATAAGCTTATTTAAGGTAAGTACAGCATTTAGGATGTGGCCATATCAGGTGTTGTCCCAGTCACTTAATGATTCCTAAGAGCTTCAAGGCTGGAAAAGAGGTCTGAGGTCTGGTTGAGATACGGTTTGTCAAACCAAGTGTTGAAATCTCCCATAAAAATGTGCCACGTGACAACGCATGTGATACATCACATGCTATTACAATGCAGTTGTTTCAACGACCATGTTGTTACATCGCATACCATTACAACGCAAGTCGTTACAACGACTTGCTGTAGGGGGCGCTGGATGTTGGAATTGTATCATTTACTATTCCAACTCCAGTCTGTGCAACAGTAGGGAAGGTGTTGGGTTTTAAATCCAACACCTTCCGCCCCCTACAGCAAGTCGTTGCAACGACTTACGTTGCAATGGTTTGCAATGTGACAACATGGTCGTTGTAACAACCGCGTTGTAATGGCATGCAATGTACCGCATGCGATGTAAACGATGTTTCCCCTTCCATAATGTATACTTTTCAGTGGTAAATTTTGATCTCCTATGCAAATTCAGGTAAGGCAGCTCTGTGTCACCAATCTAACATGGACAAAGTATGGTCGAGGTCTGGAAAGTGTTATTCAGGTTAAGGATGGACCAGGTTAGGTTCAGAGAGTAGTATGATGCCAAAATGGGGAGAAGAAACTGGGTGGTAAGCTGAGTGATTCACTGGTGATTACGTGGGGGCTGTAACCCACATTTCTACTATGAAGTGCTGCGTTTAATTCTTTACTTTATTGACATTCTTAATACACATTGCTAACTCAAAAAATGTAATATGCATTTTTCGCTGAAACTTTATAACAAATTGTGAATCATTTTTGACATTCTTCACAGGCCTTGGAAAAATGGTACGGGTGCCAAATTTATGTTGTCCATTGTGCGTTGATGGAACTTTCTAAAGGAACACATTTTTGTTAACTGGGCGGAGCGGGATGCTAAATAATTCTTCAGTTTGTTGAATATCTCTCAAGGGCTGAAAAGAGAAAACTCAGCATCACAACTGTCTGCCTTCTACCGGCCTGTCTTTTTGATGCTAAGCAACATGGATTGTTGCGTGTGATACCCTGAGTGGAATTAATGGAAACTGATCTACTTTTGTAGAATTTGGTGAGCTCCATCTTCTATGAATTATATCAGTCCATAGACAATCTTTCTTGGCTATTGGGCATGGTGTATTCCCATAAATGAACCTTGATGCTAAAATGTCTCTTGGTGGAGGGCACCTAAGACATGCCTACGTATGCATCACTAATTGGTATACATAATTTAGCTTGACATGGCTGCTGTTCAGGAATCTCATAAGATGTACTTCTGTGAACCCACACTGTTTCTTTAAAGGGATTTAGGTGGTATGGCATGACACATAAAGTTGGCATTTTGACATAGGTTTTCTCATGCAAATATGTAAAAAATGTGTATTTTGTACAATATACAAACGCTCTTATGGGATAGTTAGTCGCAAAATCTTGAGTGAACACAGTGAGGAACTGTGAGCAAATGTGGTGTATTATATGGTGTGGTTGTGCGACTTCACCATGTAATACACTTTCCAACACGTTTTAAGAACCTTCAGCTCAACCCTAGGTAGCTATGGCTTTGAGCAGCAGGACGTACAAAGAGGAACACGTGTAAGGCATTTAAACAGCACCAAAACAATTGAAAAAGAAATCGTTGAATCGCTTGTATAATACAGATAAACACCTATTTAGACATCAGTACATGTTTCCCATACCCTATATCTTGGCACTGGAAAACCATAGCTGCTAGTAGCATTTTAGTGTGAGGAGCTTGGAAATGCAGGAAGGTAATTGCTGTAGATGGTTTTATGTTTTTTAGACTGGAACATAAGAAGTGAAAGTGGTTTATGGAATACACTCCAGCTCAGTCAGCATGTACGTACAATAAATGCAAGTAGCCAATCCCTGATTTCATAGTGTGTCTGCTTTCATGAATATGCTGAATTTTAAGGTTTACCAGCATGTAGTGGTTATAATGTGCAATTAAGTCAAATTGTTGAGCTCTTATCAAGAGTTGTTGCGCTCTGATCTTCCCCCAACTTGCATGTCAGTGTAAGACTGAACATTGGCACAAAAGGTGTTTGAGGATATCACCCTCAAAACTTCTAATCACCCTACTTTGGGTGCCTCTTGATCCTACTACCTAGGTGCGTTTGCTGCACACCGTTAATCAAAAACAGCCGCTTTAGCCTATGAACAAAACTTGCACATGTAGCACACACTACTTAAAAAAAGCTAGCTTATATTCTATTTACAGACCTACATAGGTTAAAAATCAAGAACTTTAAGTATTAATCCTTTCCCCCATGCTAATCGCATCTTGACCTGGGGCCTTCTCTGCTAAACTCTCAGCACATCCTAACTGCTATGTACAGTATAATGTTTATTCCTGAAGATGTGTCATTGGACACTCTGTAAAAGATTAGTACCTATCTATTGTGGCAGCACCCTTGGTACATATGCACTGCAAATGCATATGCCAAATGTTACATTATGTGCCACAGAAGAGCAAACTGCATAAAGATTTGCAGGTGTGAACTCAGAATAAAAGGGTCTAGTCCTACAAAATGTGTCTTCCTTAGCTTGCCTCACGAATCACATTAGTTGTGAATATTTTAAACGCACAAAATGTTTATTACATATTGTTATCCTATTATCAATATTTGAAGACTGCTAGAGACCTGATCAGGGATTCTCATTGGCTGACTTGTGGCCGGTGGAGCATTTCAATGTTAAATGTTGACTAATTCATGATGGAGTCTCGAGCTACATGTGAATTACCCTCTTAGGCACATTATACCTTTTCATCCATGAAACCACAGCGTTAACCTCTGGCTCCATTTTCTATCCCTTTTCTGGCTTACTGCTTTCATTTTCAACTCTTTCTGCATGTCATTCACAGGGGCATCAGTCAGTGGCATGTCCTTACTTCGTAGAACAAGCACAGGAGTAATACCCGTAGACCCAACTGAGATGTGGGTGAATGCTATACAAATGCAACAATATCTCAGCGGGATATATTGGAGTTATTTTAACAAGTATGTACAAGACATTACCAAAACGCAACCAAAAAAGAGGAGGCTCAAAGTAGTTCTTTTCAAAGCGCCAATCGGCGTCATATATTTAGAAGATCATGAAAAAAATTTTAAGACAGTGATTGTAAGTATTCATATTCTATCGTGCTCTTACTTTCACTGTCTTAAAAAATGTTTTCATGATCTTCTAAATATATGACGCCGATTGGCGCTTTGAAAATAACTACTTTGAGCCTCCTCTTTTTTGGTTGCGTTTTGGTAATGTCTTGTACATACTTGTTAAAATAACTCCAATATATCCCGCTGAGATATTGTTGCATTTGTATGTCCTTACTTCAGCATCATTTCAAAGGGGAGCTTCTTTCTAATGTGTCTTTTTATCACATATGGAGGTACAGGGCTCTGGAATGGGGCGCAACCTGAACTTCTTTAGATTTGGTTTAATACATCCTCCCTGAAACCTGCAGTCAATAGAAACAAACACTGGCAAAGTCAATCAGATGGCATTGGCAACTTGTCTTTTGAGTTTATCTCTGCTTGTTTTATTTTGTAGTGGTTTTGGAAGAGCTGCTGCATCTTTGATAATATACAAAACGTTGACTAAAAGCAAAAATATTTTTGGCATTAAAAATAACACATTGCCATAGTAATCACTGGCACTGAAATGGACTACTTAGTGTGTGGATGTTCTCCTTATGAAAGAGCAGAATGCTGTTACTCACAGTGAAATTAACCATTGGCTGAAGTGGGCTGACCCACTGCCCAGGAGAGGCCGGTGCAGGTAAGCGCTGAGGGGCAGGGTGGGCAGGGAGTCGAGAGACGACGACGAGGGAAAATAACATTAAAAAAAACACTTACTTTGCGCTCGCCACATCCCCTACTCAGCGATGCGGCAATCGCTAGGTAAGTGATTTTCTGTTTTTTTAATGTTATTTTCCCTCGTCGTCTATCGACTCCACCTCCCCCACCCCCACCCCACCACACCGCGCCTAGCTGCACCGGCCACTCCTGCCACTGCCCCAAGCTGCATATTGCAGTGAGTGGAAGAACAATGTGAATGACGCAGCAACAGGCCAATTGATGAAGAGGGATGGCTGAAAGCCCTTATTAGTATTTCATATATGTATATATAATTTTAGTAAAATCGAAAGGTCTTGACTATTACTTAATTTGAGCCATTTCTTTCAGTTGGGGAAAACCACCACTTATGTTTGTTCTCTAGGGCTTATTTTTCATCATCATACTTTGCACAGGAACAAGGTAAAGAAATGCAGATAATGGGGAAAGAGAGAGGAAAACAAGATGGGAAAATAGTGACAGTGGGAGAAACCATGGATTAGAAAGAACCTGCAAGCTTGAGATAAAGGGAGTGGATGGTACAGCAGGGGGTGAAAGCAGCATCAAGACCAGAAAGACCTGGTATTCCACATCCCTGCCATTCGCATGGACGTTGTTTAGGGGTCACAGCTGCGACCCCTGGCACTGCCTTTGCATCCCCTGGCCTCAGGGTTGGCAAAATCAGTGCCAAGAACATTCGGGGCTCTGCAATTTCTTATTGTTTGGCTGTTTTTCATTATACCAATAGTGAATAACATTTAATTATTCACTATTAGTGTAATAAAAAATGGAGCACGCTTAGGACCTATGGGGGCAGCTGTGGCAAGTAAAAATGTTTTTAAATATATGTTGCATGAGTGCTTGTGGGTGAGAACATGTTTAGGTCAGCCGCGGCCCGTGGAGGGAGTTCCGTGGGGCGGTAAGGCGGGGCAGGGGAGGGGCAGAGTGGGGGGTTCTAAAAACCGGAATATGGATAATTGCAAGTAAGTAAACAATTAAATAAACAAAACGAATTTCGTAGCGTGCGCTGCATCGCATTTTGCGATCCAGCGCGCGCTACGAAATTCGTTTTATTTATTTAATTGTTTACTTACCTGCAATTATCCATATACCGTTTTTTAGAACCCCCCACCCTGCCCCTCCCCCACCCCACCGCCCCACGGAACTCCATCCACGGGCCGCGGCTGGTTTAGGTGAGAGAGAGTGTGCATATGTGTGATAAAATGTTTCTATATATGTAAGCATGTGTGTGTGTGAGTGAAAGTGAGTGAGAGTCTAGTGACAGGTAGTGAGTGAGATTGTGTGAGACTGAGGCCCAGATTTACTATTCTTGGACACAAAGCAAGGCTGAAGCAAAGTTGCTGCGCTGCCTTGCGGCAAAGGAGGAGAGAAACAATTTGCCATATCTAATAAGATATGCTGCATTTTTTCTCTCCCAGTGCACTGGCGCACTTTTGGCAGCTATGTGTCAATGCACATACCCTTGTGTCAGAGTGCACGATGTGTGCATTCCCTGAAGCATAGGTTTGGTACAGGAAGGTGTCCCTTCCAGTACAAAAGCTACGCTTTACCGTGTTGTCCACTTTGCATGTGTGCTGTACAACACCGCAAACATACAAAATGAGAAGAAATGAAAAACATTTCCCCTGTTACGCCTGCCTCAAGGAGTAATACGATTTTGGTGCAAATTCCTGTCTACCAATGTTTGTAGGTAGGCATTTGGTCAAAACCCATGGGTGGTTGCTGGAGAACCCCCATGAACCATCCATGGAGCTCCCCATTGGTACAAAATAATGGAAAGCGGCACATAGTATCCAATGCAAATCCTCAATTGCTGTGATGTTAGGTCAAGTGACATGCCTTTCTTGGAACAAAATCAGGGCCAGAGGTCATTTGATGCCATTTCCTGTGGTGTCATGGAGGTCAAAAGTTATGTGAGATCACTTCTGCTACCCCTTGCATTTTGGTGAATCAACGCCCATGGACATTCTGTAGCACCGGCCTCGGGCTACTGTGAAAAGATTTGGGCTCCTACACTTAATATTTTACAAACTAAGCACTGTTCATGGCTTATGTCAGCTTAAAAATAATATCCAGAATTTGAAAGGTATAAATAAATAAATAAATCTCCTTTTGCTACTTTCTTTGCAATTAATTGACATTTGCATCTTCATCTGATTGGAAGGCATTTATTCCTGCTACGGGTCGGGCTTTTAGAGTGAGGTGATGGTGAGAGGATTGATTGAAAGGGCCAGCAGTTGAGAGCAGACCAAAGAGAGGCTAGGAATGGGCTGGGCAGAGCTCTCCAGAATGAAAAGCCGTTGGGTGCTTAAAGAGGCTTTGGATGCGTTGCATCATGGAGGAGGCTTTCATTCAAGTTGAGGAACAGCGTGTTCCCCAGGAGTACGACACAAAGGCTTGTCAGACATATGCGCCCCAGGAGGATTGCAACCTGCACTAAATGATTACATTGCCATTTTTTTCATCACAGATGCCATGTTTACGCATTACAGAGCGCACCTAGGTTAGGTCACACTGCCCTGCTAAGATTCACAGGTTATTCCACAATGTGCTGCATTGCTGGAGCGAGGTTTTCCCTAAGAATCGTATACCTCCTCCATTTTATCATTTTGAATTAACATGAATAACTGATTAACATTAATAGTATTAATTGTTTGCTGTGTTTAATTAATCAACATTATTAATTAGAAAATACACGTGGGAATCGCATTTGCATGGCCTGATTGATACGTAAACTAATTTCGTACGCATACTAATGTCAGATATTTAGAATTTGCATGTAATACGGTGCTTTTGTGATGTGATTTGTGAATCGTGCTTTAAATTGTGAGTATAAACCGCAATGCGTGTTGCTTTTGCTAGATAAATACACACACATAGAGGGTTTAGTGAGGGAATAACATTTTAATTGTCATTTCCATGTATTAATTACGTTTTGTGTCTCTTTGCTTAAGTTGACCTTTCTGGAGTGGCCACAAAATGGCTGCCATCCCTATTTTGACGGACAGACGAGATACAGAAGTCACTGAGTGAAGTGCGCCTGCGCTAAAAGATGAGCAACAATAACCTTGTCCTGACCCCAGGCAGACTGTACTCGTGAAGGACGCACCGGGAGGAGTGCCAAGCCTCAAACAATGAACTTCCTTAAACCATGAACTGTTATAATTGATGACACCATGAACACAAACCAGCATGTGAATAAACATGCTCTGGATGGATAGAAACTGTTACCATTTTATTAATAAATTGAGAACTACATCTAATGCAACATTAAATGCATGGGAATCAGGAAGAATGATTCTGGTTCAACCAATCAAATTTGTTCTAAAACATGTATTGTAACATTTATTGTCGAAATTTACTATAAAAGTAGACTAGAGAGGGTAATATACCACCTTGCACACCTTCACTTTACCAGATTGCCCGACGTTATGCTGACGGAGAGGACGGTGACACTGCGGGACAGCTGCTTACCAGAGACTCTGATGGACTGATCAGATGCCCAATTAAATTACGAACTGATTCTTTGATTTATGGGCATAGAGACGAAAGATCTGAATTTGACATAGAGGACGCCATTTAGCCAGATTAGGTAACTATGCGAACTAAAATATTGACTGCTATATGATTTCCTTATGCTTTAATTAGGTAAACATATTATTGCATTTAAAGAACTGTGTCGGGTTATTATTTTGAAGTATCTACATGTATATTATTTAGAAGAATAAGATGTCGCTTTTCCCAGCAACTGGCTGATCCATGGCCAATAGTATGGGAGGAACTGTTAGGTTATAATGTGTTGAGACCCTGGTGAGGTAGGGAGGAATAGGTAAACTTGTTGTTACTCATCAGGTGATCGGTGCAATCTTCCTGCCATAAGTTTCCAGCGCATGGATTAAGAGTGGAGAAGAAATTTCTCTCTCTCTCTCTCTCTCGGACCATTGATCTAAAGGTAGAATGAATGATTGATGTTATGGGCCCCATCAGTGAATGAGTGAATGAATGTGGTTGTTGAAGAAGATCTGTGGTCCGTGACGTAGCGAGGGGATTTTTGGTATTCAGCGCTGGAGCAGTTTTTCTGGTAGCAGAATGATGGTTAGCTATTGTTTTGGGTTCAGTGACGATTGCTTGTAAATAGCTGATTGATTATTGATTGGTATTGGTTTATGTACTAACACTCTATGTTGAGTCGCGTCGAGTTATATGTTGTTTGCACGGCTGGGATGTAGGAAGTCAGAAGTTTGTAACAGTTCCGTAGTAGAGCAGAGGTAAGCGAGGCTCTCGGGAAAGACGGGATTGTAGTAGCCCTGTAGGTACACAGGGGAAACGTGTGACAAGTGAAGTTGCACGGCGCATTGTCTGGGTTCGATTTGGCGGCATCGTCGTATGTTGCCATTAGAAATATTCTTGGTGTGAGAGAAGTGTGTATTATAGCGAAGGTTACCTGTGAAAGTTTGGTCCTTAAGTACAAGGAAACCAATTGGCATACCGATAACGCTTATCACTGAAAGGGTAGCAGGTGTTCTTTGAGCTTGTTAGAAGGACAAAGTAGAGGGAAGCGCTGCTTTGTTAACGAGTGTCATAATTCTGTAGTAGGACAGACTGTTCGCTGTTCTCGGGAAAGACAGGATTCTGTGCATATGTATTACATTTTCTTGTATGAACGAGTGTGAATGAAAAGGCATTCGGGTTGATTGCGAAACTCTAGGTTATTTCTAAAATACCAGAGAAACAATTAGCTAATGCTTGCTAGAAGGGTGAAGTAGAGGGATGTGCTACTTTATCAACAGAAGCAACGATTCTGTAGTAGGGCAGAGGTAAGCGCTGCTCTCGGGACAGACGGAATTCTTGTGAAAAAGGTCTTTTGCTGTTCTTTGGTTAGCGAAGCAGACAATGGAGATGTTTTAGTGTTGTTACTAATCGAATCGTAAAAGTTACAGTAAGAGTTCACGGAGTAGTCTTGTAAAGGAGGGGTAGACAAGAGCAGAGCAGAGCGAGCTGCCGCAGCGGCTGCTGACGTCAGAACGACCGCGCTGGGATTGGACAATAGATTGGAGGCGTAAAACGCTCCGGATTGGTGCGTTAGTGTAAAGCCGCGCTAGGAGTGGAGGAATACAGTGTGATGTGAACGCTCCCTGATTGCAGTGTTAGTGTGAGTCGCGCTGAGATTGGGGGATTGTGATAGTGACGTAGACGCTCCTGATTGGTGCGTTAGTAAGAGTCGCGCTGTGAGTGGACAGAATAGCGATACCATTGTAAGAAGACTAAACGGTACACGGAAAACGAGAAAATGTATTACCAACCACCAGAAAAGAAGAAATCGTGGTTTGGGAAAATTAAAAGGTGGTTCAAGAAAGATAAAGTAGTTGAGACTAGGGAAGGACAGTTACTTCCTCCGCCGAAAACACCCGCATCTACAATGATTGCGAAATATGGGTATCATACTTGTATTTGGTTAGATAATTGGATAAAATACACCAAGGACGATGGAGTCCTGGCGTTTCCAGAACATGGTTCCTTTAATTTGGCCGTTTTGAGAAATCTCCGAGACAAAATGATGAACTTAGAACCAAGACCTAGACCGACGCAGTTTGAGGCATTGACGGAATGGGAAGACGAAATGCATGAACCAGAAAAGCAGAGAAGTGGTAGGGGTTATCGATACATGTTTCGGTAGATCATACGGACATGAGACACATGAAGACAGGATGAAACGGTGGCGGAATGCAAGTATGACTGATGGTATGTATCCTGTGAGAATGATAGGAGAGAATGAAGGGAGAAAATGCACTGAGAAAAGGCGGAATATGGATTCGAGTGGGTATGAAGTGAATGAATCAGAAGATGATGTTCTTGATGAGGTGTTTTACAAAAACCCACCACCGTATCGACCAGAACCAGAAGCATTGTCACCAAGTGCCCCAATGAGAGGAACATTACGAATAATTAAAACAGAGACCATGTCACCAGAATTAGGGAAAAGTAACTCTGCAAAAGAAATAGAAAAACAGACCGAAAGTAGGGTAAATGGTGAGAATTCAGTAGAACTGGCCAAAACTACCCTAGAATTAACTGAGAAAATAAGGGAATTGACCAAAAATCTAGAAGCTGTAACAGTTCCAGTAACGATAGGTCCAGAAATGCCCTTTTTTGAGAAACAGAAGGATACTGGACATTGTTTGACAGTACCATACAGAAGCCAAAATCCAATTGAAAATGCTGAACGGAGTCAAATTGACAATCCGTGGGGACCGACAATAAATATGTTTGAACCGAATGTTTCAAATAATCCATTTGTAAATCAGATTTACGCTGAAAAGAGCAGAATGACAATGGAAACATTATTAGAACCACAAAAGGCCCCAGAACAAAATCATGTAAATAATCCAGTAGGACCTTCCGCAGATGAATTAAGTGAATGGCTCAGGGAGTTACAGAAAAAGGATCAAGAATCCCAGTCAATAGATGTGGCAAAATTACGAATGGTATTGGAAGAATTAATAGTAGGAACTATCCCTACTGAAAAATTGAAAAACTACCAGGATGAGGAATTGTTGTTTCTCTGCAAGAGTGCAACCTGGAGAGCGAAAAACCTGCATGAGAGATTAGAGGAAATTGCAAATGAAATGGGAATAGATTTTGACAGATTAAAAGCACTGCAAAAATCCTATTGAGTCGATTTTACTGAGAAGGATATAGAAAACATGAATACCACAGGAAGCATAGGTCAAATTAAGGACATAATTGGTTTGTTGAGAAAATGGGGAGATGTTGACAGATGGAGAAGTAAGTGGTGTAGAAGACGTGATAATATCACAGAAAAGACAGTTTCAGCATTTCCCGTTAGAGAGGAAGAAAAGGTAACGACAGAATATCCCATGAGAGAGATTCCAGGGGGAGTGTATGTCCATGTTCCATGTTCCATGGACAAGACAGGACATTTTGTCTTTCACAAATGATTTCCCTCGACTACGCGAAAAGCCCGTCGAGTGGTACCGGCAGGTAGACAGGTTTGTAAAATTGGCAAAGGTATTATGGATAGATTTGAATAGTCTATTCGATATAATAGTACCAGCAGATTTGTGGACAGAGTGTAAGCTGATGATAAATTGGCCCACTCAGGAGTATCCTAGGGACCCTAAGACGGGAGCTCCCGACCCAGAGGTAATGAAGAAATATGAGCAGGTTATGGCATTTCTGAAAAATAAGGTACCCCCTAAAGAGACTGATTGGGTAAAAATTGATAGAACCCAACAGGAAAGCAAGGAGTCAGTACATGCATATTATGAGAGACTAATTCAGGCTTTTAAACAGTTCAGTGGAGATGAGAACCTGAGTGATAAAGATTTGAGTAATTTCGTATACAGGTTTGTATATGGTTTACGCCCAGAAATTGGTGATATGATAAAACAGCACACAGTTGATTGGCAAAATAAGAAAATAGATGAAGTTTTGAGACATGCAAAATATTTCTGCGATGAGATTGAGGCAAAACAACGGAAACTGAAAGAAAAGGCAATGTGGGCACAGGTAAAGGTAGCCGAACGACAGGAAGCTCAGTTGGTAGAACAAGCGAACAATCCAGGAGTAAGACCAAGATTTGGTACAGGGAAAGGAAAAGGTAATATAGAAGAAGCTAAAAAGAAATTCCCATGTCACAATTGCGGTGAGTTAGGGCATTGGAAATCCGAGTGCAAGAACCCTCTAAATACTAATAATGAAAATCGATCGTTGAATCCACAGGTGCGGAAAAAGGTGGGTGGTCAACTGCAGCAACAGCAGCAGGTGGTAACTTCCCAGAATCAGGTGCCAAAACCACCTTTTCCACAGAACAGAAACTCACAGAAGTATAGTAAGGAATCGGGATTCTACAATGAAGAACAGGTAAATAAACCATCACGCTCTCGCACTGTTTCGCAGTATTGGCTGCAACATGATGAGAGTGATTCAGAAATGGAGTATTGACGGTGCCGAAGGGAGGAAGAAGAGTGCGTACTTGGCGCAACTCTAGAAGTAGACCAGACAGGACCATTTGTAGATGGGAAGATTAATGATGATAACATTATTTTCCTAGTGGACACTGGTGCTACTCGATCTACTGTTAGATCAGCAGATGTTAAGAATCTTCCTCTTTCGGATGAAACAATCCAAGTAGTTGGTGTATCTAACCAACAGTTAAAAAACATACCTTACAGAACCTGTAAAGGTTAGTATAGGGAAATTTTCTGAAATGCACCGATTTGTGGTGTGTGACACCAGTCCTGTGAACTTGCTAGGTAGGGACCTGCTGTGCAAGATGAACTGCACTATATTTTGTACTCCAGATGGAATAGCTTTTGAAACACCAGATGAGGATGTATTGTACAAAATGACCATAGCTAACAGAGAATGTGAGACTATTGGAACATATGCAGTATTTAATCCAGATGAACTGCCTAGAGAATTGAAACTGTCTGTAAAAGCAGAGGTTTGGGATTTCACCGGAGAAGATGTAGGGCTAATGAGAAATGTAGACCCAGTAAAAATTACTGTTAAAGATGGAGTTAGTTATCCAAACATTCCTCAGTATAGATTGACACCTGAAATAATTGAAGGAGTAACTCCAATAATTGAGAAAATGATCAAACAAGGAATTCTGAGAGAAATATTGAGCAGTCCATGTAATTCACCTATAATGGGCCTGAAAAAGCCAAATGGGAAGTTCAGAATAGTGCAAGACCTGAGAAAGGTAAACAAAATCGTTGTACCATGTTGTCCCATTGTACCAAATCCATCAGTGATTTTGTATCAGATTCCCCATGATGCAGAATGGTATACAGTAATTGATCTGTGCCATGCGTTCTTTTCCATTCCATTGCACCACGACAGTCAGCAAATTTTTGCATTTCGGTTTGGAGACCGTGTTTTGGCATGGTGCCGAATCCCACAGGGGTATACAGAAAGCCCCTCAATATTTAATCAATTGTTGAAAAAGTCATTGGAAAGTCTGCAAAGGCCCGAAAATTCAGTATGAGTGCAGTATTTCGACGACCTCCTTGTGGCGTCGAAAACTCGTGAAGCTTGTGAAGTAGACACTATAGCCTTACTAAATCACCTGGCAGATGGAGGATTAAAAGTTTCCCCAGCCAAATTGCAGTATTGTAAGAAGGAAGTACAGTATTTGGGACATAACATTGAAAAGGGATTGAGGAAAATAACAATAGACAGAATCAGAATCATAAAAGGAATGAGAGCCCCCATGACTCAAAGAGAAGTGAGAATGTTTCTGGGAATGGTAGGGTACTGCCGCCAGTGGATCAGCAACTTTTCGCTGATTGCAAAACCTCTGGTACGGCTAACAAGGAGTGATGTAAAAGATCCCCTTGAATTGAACAAGGAAGAATTGGCAGCATTCAAACGATTGAAAGATGGATTGTGTGAAGCCCCAGCATTGGGTATGCCCGATTATGAAAAAAAAATTGAGTTATATTGCAGTGAAAGAAGTGGATGTGCACTTTCTGTGTTAATCCAGAAGCATGGAAGATTGAGGAGACCAATTGCATATTATTCATCAATGCTTGATTCAGTAGCCGTAGGCTTACCTGGTTGTCTGAAAGCAGTAGCCGCAACATGTCGAAGTTTGGAGCAGAGTGAAGGAATCGTGATGGGATATCCTTTGAAAGTGTTTGTACCTCATGATGTGCCGATTCTTTTAACAAGGAGTCGTACTCAGTATATGACACATAGTCGGCTGACTAAGTATGAGAAAGTCATATTAGGTGCAACGAATGTGAGCCTTGCAAGATGTGTGAATGTGAATCCAGCAACGTTGTTACCAGATGGTGAGAATGTGGAAGTGAGAGATGAAGTAGATCATGATTGTTTGGATGTGCTTGAGTATTGTACGAAACCACGACCAGACATAAAAGATGTACCTTTGGCAGAGAATGAATATATAATGTTTGTTGATGGGTCATGTTTGAGAACAGAAGAAGGAGTGTTGAGTGCAGCATATGCAGTGTGCACGGTTTCAGCAGTGATGGAAGCATCCTATCTAAAAGGAGTAAAATCTGCCCAAGTAGCAGAATTAGTGGCTCTGTCTCGAGCATGCAAAATTGGGAAAGGTGTGAGAGTGACTGTGATAACTGACAGCCAGTATGGCTTCGGAGTTGTCCACGATTTTGGCCAGTTGTGGCTACAAGGAGGTTTCCTGACCTCAAGTGGAACTCCTATAAAGAATGCTGAAGTGGTTGGAAAGTTGATTGAGGCGATACAGCTGCCTAAACAATTGGCTGTGGTGAAATGTGCTGCCCATAACCAAGGGGAAGATTATGTTACTGTCGGCAACCGTTATGCCAATGACATGGCACAGTACTGTGCCAGAAATCATTATTCAGTCAATCGGGCAAAGGAGAAAGAAATGACTTCCTATTCCTTAATGTTTACTAACATTGTAGGGACATGGGAAGAAGTGAGACAATTGCTGGAAGAAGCAGGAGATGAGGAAACAAGGCAGTGGGTAAAAGCAGGATGTGCACCAAGGGAAAAGGATCACGTGTGGGTCTATCGAGATGGAAGACCAGTCATGCCTGATAGCATGTTGTCTACCATGGCACGGATGTATCATGACCAGGGACACATAGGGAGAGATGCTATGATTAGGTAGTTTAAGCAGGCCTGGTACAACCCAAAATTCAGAATTATATCAGAGAGCCTATGTCAGAGATGTTTAATTTGTCAGCAGTACAATCCTGGGAGAAATACAGTGGTGAGCCTAGGAACTATAGGCCGAGAAGGAGGGCCTTTTACCAGAATGCAAATAGATTTTATTGAGATGCCAACATGTAACAGATTGAGGTATGTTCTGGTCATAGTCTGCCTATTCTCTAGGTGGGTAGAAGCATACCCAACAAGGAGAAATGATGGATTGACAGTAGCAAAGCTGCTTTTGAGAGAATTCATCCCCAGGTTCGGGTTCCCAGTGACCCTTGAATCAGACAGAGGAGGGCATTTCTATAATGAGATTGTGAAATTGGTCAGTGAAGCATTAAATGTACAACAGAAACTGCACTGTGCCTACCGACCAGAGGCTTCTGGTGTGGTTGAGCAAATGAATGGTACAATCAAGAACAGAATTGGGAAAATGTGTTTAGCCACAGGAATGAAATGGCCTGATGTCTTGCCTCTAGTTTTGATGACCATACATGCAACCCCAGATAGAACTACAGGGTTAAGTCCTCATGAAATAATCATGGGACGTGCGATGAGGCATGCTTACATACCAGTCAACAAGCTGATGACAATTTCTGATGACATGGTGTTGGAGTACTGTAAAGGCCTGGCTGACGCAGTTCATTCTGTGTTTCATCAGGTTGGAGCGGATGCCACCACCCTTGAAAAGAAGCAAGCCCATGATCTAAGCCCAGGAGATTGGGTGAGGATAAAGGTCCACAGAAGAAGAAACTGTTTGGTTCCCAGGTGGGGAAAACCAAGACAAGTCATTCTGACCACGAAACAGCTGTGAAGTTTGCTGGACTGAAAAACTGGATCCATGCCAGTCATACCTTGAGAATACCAAATCCAGTGGATTGCAAGGAGAAAGAGTACTATGACGAATCAGAGTCAAGTACTGAATCAGATCACGAAGAACCAAGAACACCTGAAAATCCTGAAAGGGGGGAAAATGAACCAAAGCAGATTCTGGTCCCCAGAAGTGTCTCTCTGAGAAGAAGATTGCAGATTTCTGACAGCTCAGATTCTGAAGACGAGCAGAGAAAGAAAGGTCCCAGTAAAGAACCTAAAAAGAAGGAAGGAAAAGACAAAGAAGAAGCAGTAAAAGAAAGTCAAAAAGAACAAATCCCAGATGAAAATTTGAGAGACATTCCACCTGAATTAATAGATTTGAATGAAGAAGGGACAGTTACAGAAAGAGAGGGACAGATTGCGGAAGACCCCCGAGGAGGTGTAGGGAACTGCAACATCCAGCTAGGTGAAGGGACAAGTAGTCAGCAGGAAGATTGCGTGCCGGAGATCCGAGGAGGGAAAGAAGTAGGGAAACCAGAACAAGTGGTGGATAAAGAAACTGGTGAAAAGGAAAAGCAAGTTGGGACAGACTCAGAAGAGAGTGGGAACGAAATACCTGAAGGTCGAGTTCTGAGAAAGAGAGCTTGGAGAGAAGAAAAGAATGAAAAGAATGTCAAAGAAAGTAAATTGAGAAGAACTGTAAAACCAGAAGTTTGGCCGAACAAAATAAAAAGACTAAGATATCGACTGTCTCGAGTAAAATCACCAAGAGCTGAACAGGTGAATGAAGTCACGAGTCAGGAAAAATCAAAGGAAAAAGAAACAGTTGTAACAAAAGAATCCGAAAGAACAAGAAAACCTGACCAGAAGTATAAGTCGCCGGAATGGACGTATGTGGCCCTGCCTGAAGAATCCCAAGAGGCAGATAGTCAAGGAAATCCAGAGGAGGCTTTACTGAAAGTGGTTAAAGAAGAAATAGAATCAGAAATCCTGAGAGTTCTCTTGTCCAACATTGGAGAAGAAGAAGCGGAGATTCAGGAAATTCTGTATCCTGATTGGGTGAAGGAGGCAAAGGACGATGAGATGCCAAACTGAATAATCAAAGAAGCTGTTGATGTGGAGAACGATAATAAAAGAGAAGAAGTAGAAAACTAATAGAACCAAGTAGAAGTTTAGAAGCTTTGGGGTAGAAACTGGTCACAGAGTAGAAGAGGCTAAGTCAAAAGACACGGTCTATTTAGTAAAATGGCTAACACGGATGGTAGTAAAAGTAGATGTACATTCATGAAAAGATGGTGTAAAACATGTTGCTGTTGTACAGGATTTTTAATGCTTTTATGGAGCATCCTTGCTCTTGTACTATCATTTAAAGTCACAATAGATACAATAGAAGGAAATGGTCAAAACAAAACTAACATAGGTAAAATCTCAAAGGTAGTACCGACTGTTGAAACAAACATTCATTTGCATAAAGATAGGTCTATTAACGATTTTTCTAATAATGTTTTTTCAAAATTATTATATGAATATGTAAAGACTATGGACGTAAGGGACTGCTACGTTTGCATGCAGTTACCTGCTTCTGTGGCAGAGGGAGTGACTTATCATCACCTTCCAACTACTTACGGAATAACATGTAGTGTAATAGCTAGCCTATTTTATGAGATAGGGAAATTAGAGTATTATTTTTCAGATGTAGATAACATTTTTGCATTAGTGCCTGCTAATAACAAGGTAAATAAGGTAAGGCCTGCAAAGGTTTTAGGTGAATTTTTCCTAGAGACTAGTGAACTAACATTAGAAGCTGTGTTTAAATATAATTTGACATGCAGTTTGCAGAAAGAAGAAAATACATTTTTGAATATGGTTGAGGAAAGAAGGCATAAGATGCACAAAAAGGCATCAGAAGGAAAGGCTGAGAAAACAGCTTGGGACATAGAAATGGAGAAACACCTGACAAAAGGAGAGTCAACACCAACAATAGCTTTAGATAGGCCTCAGAAAGGAAAACTTTGTATAAGAAGGAATCAAACTACATATGATAACCTGTTTGTAGGTAATAGTGAGTGCCATGATACATACCGAATCATGGGTGGATGGGGATTCAAAGGTGGAAGAGATCCAGTTTTCCCTGGAATATATTTTATTTGTGGGAACAGGGCATATTATCGTTTGCCAGACCATTGGTATGGCACATGTTATGTAGGCCTGGTTTTCCCAAAAATCTTTCACATGGACAGAGAAGAGGGTGTAAATAGTTTAAACAGTCATTTAGTTCGTAGAAAGAGGGAACCTTGGGCAGAAATTGTGGGTGACATTTTTTGTGCATTGATACCGGCAGTGGGAATAACTCTGAATGCAAATAAAATTAGAAGATTATCTACAGTAGTGGATCGTTTGTCAACAAGCACTGCTCATGGATTCTTGTTGGTTAATACTGAAATGGTTGCCATGCGTGCTATGGTAATGCAAAATCGACTTGCCCTTGACATTCTTTTGGCAAAAGAGGGTGGAGTCTGTGGAATGCTGAAAGTTCAACATTGTTGCACTTACATTCCAGATGAAAGTAAAGATCTAAAGGTTTACATTAAAAATATTACTGAATTGCATGATGAACTTGTACCACTGGAGGTTGAAGAATGGGAAAGAAAATAGCTGCTATTAAAAATTTCTTAGCTAAAATAGGTAGTACTGTTATAGGTAAAATTCTGTTTCCATTAACATGTGTGATAGTTGCAGTATTAGTGATAAGATTCGGGTGTTTGTGTTGCAGGAAAAAGAAAACAAATAATAAAATAAAAAGAGATAAACTTAAGAGAAAAGGAAAAGATCCAGAAAAAGATTTTGAAGAGATAGCCTTAGATGAGTGGAAAGACAGTGTGTATAAGAAAGCAAAAAGAGATGAATATGAAGAAACTGAATTTTGAGCTATGAGTAAGAAGTCATTTCAAGTTTCCGTAAAAGGGTACTAAATTTGGGTGTCTTGTGGTGATAAAATCATCAAAGGGGGGATTGCTGGAGCGAGGTTTTCCCTAAGAATCGTATACCTCCTCCATTTTATCATTTTGAATTAACATGAATAACTGATTAAAATTAATAGTATTAATTGTTTGCTGTGTTTAATTAATCAACATTACTAATTAGAAAATACACGAGGGAATCGCATTTGCATGGCCTGATTGATACGTAAACTAATTTTGTACGCATAATAATGTCTGATATTTAGAATTTGCATTTAATACGGTGCTTTTGTGATGTGATTTGTGAATCGTGCTTTAAATTGTGAGTATAAACCGCAATGCGTGTTGCTTTTGCTAGATAAATACACACACATAGAGGGTTTAGTGAGGGAATAACATTTTAATAGTCATTTCCATGTATTCATTACGTTTTGTGTCTCTTTGCTTAAGTTGACCTTTCTGGAGTGGCCACAAAATTGCTGCCATCCCTATTTTGACGGACAGACGAGATACAGAAGTCACTGAGTGAAGTGCGCCTGCGCTAAAAGATGAGCAACAATAACCTCGTCCTGACCCCAGGCAGACTGTACTCGTGAAGGACGTACCGGGAGGAGTGCCAAGCCTCAAACAATGAACTTCCTTAAACCATGAACTGTTATAATTGATGACACCATGAACACAAACCTGCATGGGAATAAACATGCCCTGGATGGACTAGAAACTGTTACCATTTTATTAATAAATTGAGAACTACATCTAATTCAACATTAAATGCATGGGAATCAGGAAGAATGATTCTGGTTCAACCAATCAAATTTGTTCTAAAACATGTATTGTAACATTTATTGTCGAAATTTACTATGAAAGTAGACTAGAGAGGGTAGGATACCACCTTGCACACCTTCACTTTACCAGATTGCCCGACGTTATGCTGACGGAGAGGACGGTGACACTGCGGGACAGCTGCTTACCAGAGACTCTGATGGACTGATCAGATGCCCAATTAAATTACGAACTGATTCTTTGATTTATGGGCATAGAGACGAAAGATCTGAATTTGACATAGAGGACGCCATTTAGCCAGATTAGGTAACTATGCGAACTAAAATATTGACTGCTATATGATTTCCTTATGCTTTAATTAGATAAACATATTATTGCATTTAAAGAACTGTGTCGGGTTATTATTTTGAAGTATCTAGATGTATAATATTTAGAAGAATAAGATGTCGCTTTTCCCAGCAACTGGCTGATCCATGGCCAATAGTATGGGAGGAACTGTTAGGTTATAATGTATTGAGACCCTGGTGAGGTAGGGAGGAATAGGTAAACTTGTTGTTACTCATCAGGTGATCGGTGCAATCTTCCTCCCATAAGTTTCCAGCGCATGGATTAAGAGTGGAGAAGAAATTTCTCTCTCTCTCTCTCTCTCTCTCTCTCTATGACCATTGATCTAAAGATAGAATGAATGATTGATGTTATGGGCCCCATCAGTGAATGAGTGAATGAATGTGGTTGTAAAAGAAGATCTGTGGTCCGTGACGTAGCAAGGGGATTTTTGGTATTCAGCGCTGGAGCACTGCTCCAGTCCAGGTTTTTTTCTTTTGAATTCTGGGAGTTCTGATATTGTTTGATCCATTATAAAAACAGGGCTACAAGTCCCAGAATTCAAAGGACCTGGAAAACTTGGTAGCTCTGGGTCAGAGCATGCAGGGAGGATATTTTAAGTATTGCCAACCCAGCAGGAAAAGGGAAAATGGTTGGCACAGAACCATTAACATTCTGACTAATCACTGTAATCGGTAAAAAGGGGGCAAATACTGAGCTAATCAAAAGGAGGTTAGATGTTTTGCAAGGAGAGTGGCAAAAAACAGTCCAAGGATGGTGATAGTTCTAGGCAGGAGCTGGAATATGAATCAGACATTGTGGCAAGACTAGTCTGGAGGGAACATTAGAGGGTGAGATCACGGGAATTATTTATTATATTCAGATCAGTCCAATTAAAGCCACTGACGGGATAGAGGGCGGGATGGTAGAGTGAAGAAAAGCAGAGCAGCAGATGAAGGGGAAGGCACTGAGCATGAGAAAGTGAGGGAAGGAGCAGCCTCACTGCAGACCCTCAGTCTGGGACCGGAGGGGCAGCAGTGAGGAGGGGAAGGCACTGAGCATGAGGAAGTGAGGGAAGGAGCAGCCTCACTGCAGGCCCTCAGTCTGGGGACCGGAGGGGCAGCAGAAGAAGGGGAAGGCACTGAGCATGAGGAAGTGAGGGAAGGAGCAGCCTCTCTGCAGACCCTCAGTCTGGGGACGGAGGGGCAGCAGTGAGGAGGGGAAGGCACTGAGCATGAGGAAGTGAGGGAAAGAGCAGCCTCACTGCAGGCCCTCAGTCTGGGGACGGAGGGGCAGCAGTGAGGAGGGGAAGGCACTGAGCACGAGGAAGTGAGGGAAGGAGCAGCCTCACTGCAGACCCTCAGTCTGGGGACGGAGGGGCAGCAGTGAGGAGGGGAAGGCACTGAGCATGAGGAAGTGAGGGAAGGAGCAGCCTCACTGCAGACCCTCAGTCTGGGACGGAGGGGCAGCAGTGAGGAGGGGAAGGCACTGAGCATGAGGAAGTGAGGGAAGGAGCAGCCTCACTGCAGGCCCTCAGTCTGGGGACGGAGGGGCAGCAAAAGAAGGGGAAGGCACTGAGCATGAGGAAGTGAGGGAAGGAGCAGCCTCTCTGCAGACCCTCAGTCTGGGACCGGAGGGGCAGCAGTGAGGAGGGGAAGGCACTGAGCATGAGAAAGTGAGGGAAGGAGCAGCCTCACTGCAGACCCTCAGTCTGGGGACGGAGGGGCAGCAGTGAGGAGGGGAAGGCACTGAGCACGAGGAAGTGAGGGAAGGAGCAGCCTCACTGCAGACCCTCAGTCTGGGGACGGAGGGGCAGCAGTGAGGAGGGGAAGGCACTGAGCATGAGGAAGTGAGGGAAGGAGCAGCCTCACTGCAGACCCTCAGTCTGGGGACGGAGGGGCAGCAGTGAGGAGGGGAAGGCACTGAGCACGAGGAAGTGAGGGAAGGAGCAGCCTCTCTGCAGACCCTCAGTCTGGGGACGGAGGGGCAGCAGTGAGGAGGGGAAGGCACTGAGCATGAGGAAGTGAGGGAAGGAGCAGCCTCACTGCAGACCCTCAGTCTGGGGACGGAGGGGCAGCAGTGAGGAGGGGAAGGCACTGAACATGAGCAAGTGAGGGAAGGAGCAGCCTCACTGCAGACCCTCAGTCTGGGGACGGAGGGGCAGCAGAAGAAGGGGAAGGCACTGAGCATGAGGAAGTGAGGGAAGGAGCAGCCTCTCTGCAGACCCTCAGTCTGGGGACGGAGGGGCAGCAGTGAGGAGGGGAAGGCACTGAGCACGAGGAAGTGAGGGAAGGAGCAGCCTCACTGCAGACCCTCAGTCTGGGGACGGAGGGGCAGCAGTGAGGAGGGGAAGGCACTGAGCACGAGGAAGTGAGGGAAGGAGCAGCCTCTCTGCAGACCCTCAGTCTGGGGACGGAGGGGCAGCAGTGAGGAGGGGAAGGCACTGAGCACGAGGAAGTGAGGGAAGGAGCAGCCTCACTGCAGACCCTCAGTCTGGGGACGGAGGGGCAGCAGTGAGGAGGGGAAGGCACTGAACATGAGCAAGTGAGGGAAGGAGCAGCCTCACTGCAGACCCTCAGTCTGGGGACGGAGGGGCAGCAGTGAGGAGGGGAAGGCACTGAGCACGAGGAAGTGAGGGAAGGAGCAGCCTCACTGCAGACCCTCAGTCTGGGGACGGAGGGGCAGCAGTGAGGAGGGGAAGGCACTGAGCACGAGGAAGTGAGGGAAGGAGCAGCCTCTCTGCAGACCCTCAGTCTGGGGACGGAGGGGCAGCAGTGAGGAGGGGAAGGCACTGAGCATGAGGAAGTGAGGGAAGGAGCAGCCTCACTGCAGACCCTCAGTCTGGGGACGGAGGGGCAGCAGTGAGGAGGGGAAGGCACTGAACATGAGAAAGTGAGGGAAGGAGCAGCCTCACTGCAGACCCTCAGTCTGGGACCGGAGGGGCAGCAGTGAGGAGGGGAAGGCACTGAGCACGAGGAAGTGAGGGAAGGAGCAGCCTCACTGCAGACCCTCAGTCTGGGGACGGAGGGGCAGCAGAAGAAGGGGAAGGCACTGAGCATGAGGAAGTGAGGGAAGGAGCAGCCTCACTGCAGACCCTCAGTCTGGGACCGGAGGGGCAGCAGTGAGGAGGGAGTGTGTCAGGAGGAAGGCAGTGGCTAGGAGTCTGGAGAAGCCTCAGGCACCAGACAGGGAGTCTTTTCTCACCGGTGTAGAGGGGGCAGCACACATTTGGCTTCTAGTGAGGATGGAGGAAAGATGACGTATTTCAAACTATAAAACACTGCGGGACAGATTTGCCAATTTTTCGCGCAGGGCAGTAGCTGCAAATACTGCGCTGCGTGAGGAGAGAGCAGAAGAGCGACAAATTTACTGCACTATAGCGTTCTCCTCCCCTATCACTAGCGCCGGTGCTGGAATGTGCCTCCTCGCACCACAGACACACCTTTGCACCATAGTGCCAGGGTGTCTCCGAGAGTCTAGCATCGGTTTGTATTGGAAGGGAACACTTGCACTACAAAATATTTTTTTTAACAACAAACTTTATTGTTTTGTACAGTGCAAGGGTCAATCAAGAAAGGCGACTTCGTAATAGTGTGAAACACATAAGCCCCTTCACTGCAATTTCCTCCCACTTCCCTGGTCTGCAAACATCAGACCCCAAACTCCCCCCCCCTCCATTTCCTCACTACAAAATATTATACTTAATATTAAACAAGTTTAGTGCTGGAAAGCAGGGCCAGACGGGCCATAGCGGGCACCAAGCTCTTCCCCAGTGAGCCACCAGGGTGGGGGCCGGTTTTGGACCTGTGGTGGGCCGTTTTTGTTACCGGGGCCGGCAATATCGCCCTCCCCGTAACAAAATCAGCCGAAACCGGCCAAGCAAACAGCTCGGCCGCACTCCCTCTCCCCCCCAAGGGTCCGACCGAGCAGTTTGCCAGGGCCTGTTTTGGTTCCCAGTCCGGCCCTGCTGGAAAGAAAATACCACAAAAAGATTTTGCACTGATCTGCGTCACTTTTGTGGTTGAAACACAGTGTAAAATCTTAGTATATCTGCCCCGTGACAGTGTCAGCCTTTAGGTGGCTCGTCCACCAAATATTAAATGAGGGCTTTTATTTTTAAAAGGTAGACAACTGGACCCAAGCCGAGGCAAGCACTAATATAAGGCTGTGAGACGAGTCACCTGGAAGCTGGTTTTTGTGGTCATTCACTCAGAAGGGCCCAAACAAAATTGACGACAAAATGGGGAAATCGTTTTCCCATATATTGAATGAGGAAATTAGTATTCAACCCCAAAACATGATTGGGAAAGAGGCTCAGGAGTAGCCCGAGTGAGCTATATTTAGCTTGTTATAAGGTTGGACCCCCTGTAGTTATAAGGCAAAAGATGAGGATCTCATGGATGCTATGTTATTATATGTTAAAGTATGTCACGTGCCTTTGGTTATCCGCGCATATATAGTTTGGCACCTCAGTGCTTGTTGATCTGTGGTTTCGATAGCCCAGCCCAAGACCGTTCATTTATGGTTAATATTGATGTTGTTATCCAATGGGGACCCGCCTGTATTTGTGTACCCTTTTCTTGTATTACGTACACTATTGATTGGTTTATCAAAGCATTGAAAAGAGAGTTATGGAAAGGAGCGCCCCTTCAGATATCACAGGAAATGTCTGTGTAGCCCGTTGGAGAGGGCTGGCCTCTATTCTCTTGCCTTTCTACTCTGTTTGGTGAACGCTGATGCGTGAAGCTCTCTTCCAGAGATTATCGGCCTCTGTGACAGTAATTCTGTTGCCTAAACATACATTTATAAAAATACGGCGAATTAAGCACGAAATAGGAATTAACATGCATAACTTGTATTCCGGCTTTTTTTTTGGGGGGGGGGGGGGGAGGGGGCCTAAGTGTAAAGTAGTTCTTTGCTGGTGATTACAGGACAGATATTTCCTGTGGTGTGACCACATTTCCTGATGTGGTATTTCCGCCTTTCGCTCAATAGAAACATGATGTTGCATTTAGCCCTAGCCACTGCCCCCCCCCCCCCCTCCAATCTCTGAATGAGGTCCCACGTGCAGGCAGAGCTCCTACGCGCACCACATCCAGTCTGAATGAAAATTGCGACACTGAAAGGACCCTTTCTCTACAGAAGAAGCTATCCCGGGCGTCCGGTTCCTGAAAACACAATGCTGCGCTTGTTGTAAGCTTTGTGTCCCGACGGCATGACTGGTTCGTCGCCA
Source organism: Triturus cristatus (assembly GCF_964204655.1). Taxonomy (NCBI): domain Eukaryota; kingdom Metazoa; phylum Chordata; class Amphibia; order Caudata; family Salamandridae; genus Triturus; species Triturus cristatus. The sequence continues at coordinate 1,087,408,408 of NC_140582.1, read as the reverse complement.
GGATCCCATGTGAGGAGCAGCGTAGGGTTTCGCAGCATCATAAAAGGTCAATAGACTTGAGATATTGTTTTCTACCTGAGGAGGATGAAACTTTGTTTTATAACATAGTGTTTCAGTTTATGTTCCCCACGCCCCAGCAAAACGTATTTCATGCCAAACAGAAAAAAAAACGTACTCCTGTGCCAAGGAAATCTGCTAGGTTTCCCACAGGGTTGTATGTCAGAATATTGTATACAGAAAGATCGTCTCACATAATTATCGTGTGCACTGTTCGAAGTATTATTTTAATAATACCGTCCCATTGGGTGTAACTTTTTTATTATTAATATGGAAATATTGTTGTAAACTATATTTGGGACACCATAGTTATGTCACACTATTATGATAATAATATTGCAGTATCATACCACTGCGTTCACATGCCATCCTTCCACCAATTTGATTTTGATTTGATTTATTTGTTTATATAGCGCATTGAATAACCCCCGGGAGGGTATCTCAGCGCTCTGGCTGGAGTAGCAGTGCACGTCCATGTCTCACGCGTGGATACCCTAAAGGAGTGTCTAGTTTGTTTACAAGAGTCACTTCAAGGCAGGATTTAAACAGCTGTCTTTTATGAACTGATGAGCCTGTTGGGTAACCATCTTAAATCTGTATTGTATTGATACAAGTCAGAAGCTGACATGGGCAGCAAGTGCATGGGGACTAAAAGAGCACACCACCAACACAGGAATACACAGAGGTCAAAGTGGCATATTTACAAGGAAATGAGAGGGCGCGGATCTGTGGCGAATTTTGCAGCGCCACACTCTGCCATTTCCAAAAAGCAGGAGTGCGCTGTATGTACAACAATATGCTGTACCCATGTGTTTTCCCTAGCGCTGGCACTAAAAATAGCACCCTAGCACCAACACAGACACTCTTGCGCCATAGAGCAAGGGTGCCTGAGTTGCAGAGAATTATTTACGAGCAGGAAGGTGCCCCTTCCTGCACATAAACAATCATTAATGACATTTTGCTCTTTCTATGTGTGCTACAGAATGTAACACACAGAAAATGAAAAAACAAGGAGAAATAAAAGTATTTCTCCTCGTTGCACCATTCTAGTGCCTGCTATTGCATGGCATTCGTTTTTAGGTCGAGGACCGCCGGTCTTCTCCCCTGTTCTCCATTGGCTGGCCTCTTGAATGCTGGCCAGCCATTGGAGAAGAGGTCCGTCACTCCGAACAGGCCCTGTCCTTTTCGGATTCGGGGGCGTGTTTTTTTCAAGAAGTCTAATTATCTCCTCCAGCCAATGGCAGGAGGAGAACACGCCCCTGAATCCGAAAGCTCCGCTGCCTTTCTCCGAGGCATTTCTGCTTCGCCTCGGAGAAAGGCAGTGGTGTGCTTGTTTTCACAGCGCCGCGAAGCTACCAAATGGGCCAAACGCGCTGGCGGCTTCTCGCCGCATGGAGCCCAGAGCGCGCGAGTGTTTATTTCAACTACCCGGGAGGTTGCCACGATCAGAGATAAGGTGCGTGTGGGTGGGTATAGCAAAGGGGCGTTAAAATGAGGTACTGAAGTCCCCTGCTCGGTTTATATTTTTGTAGGTATGGTGAGGTTTACACAATGCCCGGATGAGAAGTGAGCGCATTGTCGTATGTGTAAAGTCTGTCCCCGCACTTCAAGACGGGAGGGGTTGCTGTCCACACCCAGCCCGAGAAACACTGGACCGACCAGAGTATATCAGCTCGTAGCGCACAGGGGCGGTTTGTTCAGCCCGAAGCGCTAGAGAAGTAAAGCCACTCTTTTGCCGGCACTCTTTCTTTAATGTTTGTTTTCTTTTACCTGGGAACCCAAAACTGCATGGTTTGTTTTCTTCAATAAAAACCAAACGAAAACGACTGGGAATCGTTGCCTTCGCTGCCCACTTCCGCCATATTATTTGTTAGAAGGCATTAACCCTTCATATCTGCACTGTAGGAAGGAAAAAGGATTGAAGAGCCGAACCTGCAACGAAAATATATGCCGTGGTGTTCGTTTGTTGTGTTGTTTGGGGAGGGGGGATTCTTAGTGGATAGAAGGGATGCAAACCTTTTCGCATCAAAGCAGTATGTGCCACACTCCCTGGCGCACATTTCACCGGATATATCACCACTTTATATACGTGAAGGCATATGAGGTACGAACTACTATGGAAACATTTCCAGTTGTTTTTTAAACTGGCAATTTGTTCTATATGTAACAACGGGACTGTCACCTCACCATGCATCACCTTCCTCCTGCGCGTCGCTTGCCGAGATCCCCCCCAAACAACAATACTTAATTTGTTTTCTTTAAATAGCGCCTCTCTGATAAATACGAGCGTGGCATTATTGCCTTACCGCTGCGCCATGTTTTTTTTTAGTCATCATATTTTGGGAACAAAATAATTAGTTTAAAAACAGAAAGTGGAGGACTCTTATTTTTTATGTTGGGATGCCACCTGTCACCTTCAATGGTGTGAGTGAAAAAAGACTGTCTGCTGAAGACCTGTTTCTCTCATGGATGTTCGGCAATCAAAGATACATTTTGTCCTGTTTGCGGCTGACGGTGCTGGTATAATTTTATGATCTGCATTTGCATTTACACCCTCGTTGTTTCGGTATTTTGTACTGCACACAGTGTGCTTGCACATGGCTCTCTGCGCTCTGCCTTCGCCAGCGTAAACCGCTCTGGCCACGTGGCCCGCGCTATATAACATCCAAAATAAATAAGCCACGGAGAGCAGTGCTTGGGTGTGGGGGAGGGGGTGTTTCCTATAGGACAGGTTCTGAGAACACACTAACAAGGTCTCTTAGGCACACGAACAAGAGCTACACCATATGCTAATAACATTTGCACCCCTTTTCACACTTGCTCCTACGAGGGCAAGGTGTAACAAGCATTTACAATGCAATGGTCTCGGCATTGGTAAAGTTAGAGCTATTGGCATTGCTCATGACATTATTTTTGTTTATGTTTTTGTTTTTAAAACATTTAAAGAAACGGCATTGTCATGAGCAATGCCAATAGCTCTAACTTTAACAATGCCGAGACCGTTGCATTGTAAATGCTTGTTGGAGCTGCCTCAGATTTACACCTCCTTGTAAAACTGGAGCAGCGTACAAAATCAATGGGTGTTGCAGTTTACAAAGTGGCGTAAAGCCACAAAAAGTGGCTAAATGCCACATTGTAATTATGGTGCAGGGCATTGCAACACTGGACTGTCAAAAACAGTGCTATTCCCAGTGGCGCCATCCCTTTGTAAATACGCCCCATAGTTTTTATTTGGATCTATGCATGAAATGAAACGGCAAACAATAAGATGAGAGACAGCAAAGCTTACATACAGTTGGACTGGGTAGTTAACAGCCCTGGGATAATCAGCAGCTAATGGGCAATATCCTTGGTATGTAGGGTTGTTTTAGACCCTTCCTTGGGTTCCGATTGAATTCCGATGAAAAGCCACCAGCCTAATCTAGGAAGTAGTAAGAGGTCTGGAACTCAGAAACAGAATGGTACATTATTCATACTCAAAAAACTAAAGGTACAGGCAGAGCTCTAGCTTAAAGAAAGGACATATCTGTTACAGCCCAGTTAACGAAAGGTAGTCGGAATGCTATAAGATATCTGCCATTTGCTCTAGTTCTCTGCAGTTCTAGGCTCAAGGAAGAGAGCTCAGTGGCCTTCATTTCATTCAGCGTTACAGAAATTGTGGCAAAACCAAACAGCTCACCACACTTAGATGACCTGGAAACACAAACCACAAAAGGAGGTGCTAAAGGGTGTAATGAATAGCTGGACAAAGCGAGTCATTTACATCCGGGGAGGCTAGCTACTGCATGGCGGGGGCAATGGGGATCGTGTTTCATCCTTTGACCAGCCTGCCATTTTGAAAAGATTTGTGCTGGGTTGGCAAGGTTTTGGTCAGCAAGCCTTCTGTCATGGTGGGAGCTGCTGCAATTGTGGCCTGGACCTCTCAGCATTTTTCTTTCGAAAAGTCACAACAATAAATGTTCCAGACGCAGTCAGCATGTCTTCCCAGCACATGAGGATACATAAGCATGTTTCCTGCCTGGTAGCATGATGGCATGCTGTCCTGGGACTGGAAGAAAGGCAGTAGACGAAAACTTTCTAGACACAAACTCCACTGGTGGGTTTGTAATGGTGAGGGTTTTCCTCAGGGATTAATTAGCTCTCCTGTTAATGCCCGCCTGTTAATGCCCACCTCCAGGGTTCACTGGAGTGTCCTATGTTGGACCATCCAAGCTTCGGTACTAGCAGCAGGGTTTCTTAGACACAGCCTGGGAGCCATTAGTGACCTCAATCTGGTCTTGCACAAGTCCAGGCTGCCTAGAATATGAAGTTGGATTCATACCGAACCCAAGGGTGTCAAAATCTCTGGGTGTACTTATCTCATAAATGGCTGGCTTGAAACTTGAATGTCATAAAGTTTGTGTTCCATTCTGTGGTAGACTAGACTTTTGCAAAGTATTTAGTGCTACGCTGTAACGTGTGTGTGGAGTTGTTAATAACTTTTGGTCAATCTGAGCCTGAGTAGGCAAAATCATATTTTCATTAGCTGGTATTGATCAATCTGCGGCATCTAGTTTGGGCCAGGGCTGCCTGAACTGCGAACACTCTTATCTCCTTGGCATGCTCTCTCTTCGAATCATCCTCTATGCAGGTCTCAGTCAAGCGGGCCTTATACATGCCCTAAGAGTTAGGGTAGCTCCTCCTGCTTGACAGGCAGTTTGGCTGAGCATCCTCCAAACACAGTACTACAACAGGGTTTCTGCTCAGCATTAGTATTCATGCTAGCCTACAGAACAACAAAGCTTTGGTTCTTTTAGTCCTGGTACAACATCAACCTGTCAACTGATGCTGCACAGCTTCAGACAAAGTATAGACAAATGCAGAGGTACAGGCTCCAAAGAGGCTGTACTTATGGCAACCTTGAGACACAGTTGGAAAGATAAGAACCCCCCAGCAGTTGTGCCTCCTTCTAATTTCCACCAGCATCCTACCAGAGCAGACATTTTAAGATGGTTGGGGAAACAAGATATAGTTTATTTGATACGGATTGGAAAGTCATACACCAAACAAAGGCCAAGTATCCCAAGTATGTTTATGATGTAGCTTAGTAAATGAGGGAAAGGAGAGGTCCATGTAACTAAACCAGTTGTACACATCTACATTTGCACTGTTGATTGCATTGTTGCAAGGTTGATTGCAGCTCAGAGACCTAACCGGGAAACCCCACTGTTAGACACAGCTTCCAGGGCAGCTCTAAGTACTGGGAAGCTTGGTGCTCTTAACCCTGATGCAGGGAACCACCGTCTTGTGTGAACTGTAATGTGGGGCCGACATGCAAAAAACACTGAGGGGAGAAGTGAAACAACAGTAGTCAGCCTTCACTTCTCTTCTCTTCCTCTCACTTTGATGAAGGATGGATCACCGAAGGGGTGACCAAACAGAAGCTAAAATGGATTGAAGCCCACACTTTTTTATGGCATTGCATGATTGGCGCAAAGTAATGATGGCAGGAATCTGCAACACATCTTTAACAAGAGCTGCTCTAAGGCAGCCATCATGAACATCAGTGTTTTGTGAAACACGTTATATACGATCGGTATGGGCTCTGTCAGGACAAGAACCCTTGAGGCACGGGTTAACATATATGCAGTACCTGATGGGGAATGGCAGCCATATAACGAGATGGTTGTATGGAAGTGTGCGTTCGGCAGTTGGGAATCCACTGCTATCCACGCAAGATAAATGGGATATAGAATTGGGCCATGAGCTCACTGACAAAGAGTGGGAGGCGATTATAGAATACCCAAGGAAGATTTCCAGAAACCCCAAGTTCAAGTTCATTCAGTTAATGATTCTACACAGAGCATATCTAACGCCACATAGATTACACAAGATGTATCCCGAGGTTTCAGATGGCTTCCCAAGGTGTCATGCACCACAAGCAGAACTGCTCCATATGGTGTGGAGCTGCCCCAGATTAAGGTATTACTGGTCAACAATACATAAAATACTGCATGAAATTGCCCCATTACGTAATGATGATTCTCCCGAATACTGTATATTGGGTCTGGGACCTAAAGGCAGGAAATCTGGCCCCATACGCAGATTCATGAACCTTGCCCTCATATTAGCAAAACGAAATATCACAATGAAGTGGAAGGCCGCTAAGCCACTTAGCATAACAGATTGGCACAAAGAGGTGGTGCAATGGGGAAGGGCGGAGGGGGCCGAAATCAAACGCGAAGAACAAAGGGGGTTACGGAAAAAAATGATCTCTCTAGATTGGAATGTGATGATGGAAGAATTCGGTGTGGTGGATATTTACACAAACTGATCTGAGGTAAATGCTGGGAAAGGTATGTTAAGTACAGTTGAGTGGGGATGACAGGGGACACATAGTATTTCCATTATATTATAATATTTAATGTCGGTTTAGGCAGCATGGAGAGAAGAGAGGGGAGGGTGCCCAGTATTAAGGATTGTGCCGGTGATACTGGACTGTATTGGCAAATCAGCTGAGTTGTTGGGTGGGATGGGAGGGGGTTGTATTGTTAATTCATTATGTCAGAGGATAATTCGTTGGTACGGTAATTCCTGGAAACAATAGAGGATTTAATACTATGTATATGAATCACAAGTCTTGCTACAATTTCCATGGAGGTATACATTAGAGCTCTGCAGGATAGAATATAATACAAGAATGTGTCATGTACAACATATTTTTTGTAATCACAGTATGGGACGGCGAGATGTATGACGGTACCATGTATACAATAATGTAACAGGTTGTTGTTATGTTATAAAATGCAATAAAAAATGTTGAGAAAAAAAATCAGTGTTTTGTGAAACTCTCCATAAACCCTTTGGTTTGGGGATGATATGAAGTAGACAACTTGTTCTACATGGTCTTCATGTAGGTTACTCCCTTCATCAAAAACTGCCACCCTGGGGAATCCAACATGAGAAAATGTCTGCTGGATCTCTTTGGCTCTAAGTGCTCAGAAAGAGAAAACCTTGGTGTAACTAGTGACGTGGTTCACCACATAAAAAATATAATTTCTGCTTGGGATTGTAGTGGGATGATAGGGACCAATAATGCTGATCACTGCCATCAAATGGAAATCCAACCACTTGCAGTGGTACAGGGAGAGCACTTGTCTGCCTGACTCTTCTACTAAGGCCTTGATTGCGAGTACCCTGGAAGAGGGTGCAATATTTATCACACCTGATAACACCTGACAGTGTAGGGGTCCGGAATTTATAGATGCTATAAATAGCACCTATAATGGGTATGCTCCAAAATGGGGCATAACATGAGCATTTTGATGATTTTGACACCACAATTTGTATGTTCAAGAATTACGTAGGCATTTTTCCACTGTTACATTTTGGCAGGTTTAATCTACCAAAATGTATCTTGCAAAAACTGTAAGGTTTTATTGTTTGCCACAAAACATCTAATTCAGAAATGTGCAGCAGTTACTGCACATATCAGAAGTTACCATGGCACATACAATCAGTGCCTTAGGTGGCAAGGCTGGCAGGTCCAGCAAAAGCACGACATCTCCAAGACAAAAAATTAGAAGATGCTGATATTGACCTTGATGTGACCTTACATGGGTACCTCATGAGGGAAATTCAAACAGGAGGTTCTTAAGGCCCTAGAAGACAACTGAGGTTAGCCACAGGCTCAGGATTCAAGGGCTCACTATGAACTAGAACCTCTTCTGATACAAGCTTGAAACTCCAAACATATTTATCCAATGTAGTCCATTCCTTCCCAGGCATTAGCCTTACTAGGACCTCAAGTAGTCAACAGAACATGAAGGTATCTAATGCTCCATGGACATCTGCAGTGAAGTTATATTCATTTTATTTATGAGCATGCAGTTCTGAACTATCTGAGTAAAACGTAACTTACATTCTGGTGATTAATTTCTATAGGAGAGCTGTATCTAGAAGGCTCCACAGCCAAGAGTACTCACTACTACCAACACATTGAGTTCATTCTCCAACAAACCGTCCATGTTAAGGTCATCCTTTCGAGTGTGGTGGATGCATTTGAAATGCTAAGCAGATGGAGAGTCATTACAGGTAGGCATGGTGGGCACCAGACCTGCCTGTAATGGCTATCCAGCTGCTTAGCATTTCAAATACGTCCACGGCACTAGAAGTGTCCACCACTGGAATGAATAAAGCCCATTGACAATTTTATTGTGCTGCACACACCGCATTTGATCACGTTCATGGTAGGCCCAAAATCTGTGATCACTGTGATCCTCTGGCCATCCACACAGACATAAAATATGGAGGGAGTGTAGGGTGCTAGGCAGTAACTATGAGAGGATCTCAGGCTCTCCATCAGGACATCAAAGGACAACAGTCATGCTTTTAAGTGAGTACTGGTCCACTTGAGGTGAATACTGGTCCACTCCTCTTCAATATGGAAACGAGAGTGGAGACCATCTCTGCTTTCAGGTGATTACTGGTCCATGGCTCTTCAATATATAAAGGATGGTGGACACCATCTCTGCTATCTGGTGAGTACTGGTTCACTCCTCTTCAATAAGGAAAGGAGGGTGGACACCACATCTGCTATCTAGTGAGTACTGGTCCACTGCCTTGAATATGGAAAGGAGGGTGGGCACCATCTCATCCAGAGCTGACATCAGCACCAGGCACTAGCATTTCAAGAGGCTCTTATCTCCTTCATTAAAATAGCACTTAGTGGTCTTCCTTATTAAGGCTGCTCCTACCAGCTTCCAAAGGAGCACCTGTGAGGATGCTAACCATATAAATAAATGACTTTATTAGCCAAATTGAACAATTGATTCATTACTAGATGCAAATGTGTGATGTTTATATTATGCTTGGGTACCACAGTACAGACAACCAAATTATGTAGTTAAATACAAAGTAGAGATGAATGGTTGAGGAAACACTTACATAGCTAGAGTATTTCTTGCACTAGTATGTCAAATGTGGGCAATTTACAACCAAACACAAAATAATAAATGGGATTACAGAAACAGTAACTGGTGGTGATATCTACTAAATGAAAGGAATTGTGTGAACTTCCTCAACTCATGTAACATTCTTAGCAATGGGTTCACATATTTCTAAACCAAGTTTGAAGATTAAATGTTAAACACAAGGAAGTAGCTTCCAGTGATGCAGCAAGTGCATTGCTACTGGGGTTCAAGGTACTGAGGGGTCTACTGAACCCTGATTATAGCTATATTTTATCATTCAGATGGTAGCCAGGGGGGCCATTTCCTTCCTTGCACCAGGACCCATAACACTCTGGCCAAGAAACAACTTATATTATGGTTTGATTTTTTTACCACTGTGTTTTACCTCACTATTGTAACGCCATGTAAAATCTTAAGTGAATACAAAACTGATTCAAACAGTGGAAAAAAGAAATCATCGAATTTGAGTACATTTGGTATATTTGTATAGATCTAAATCTGGTGGATAAGCTGCTGTGTCTGATTGAAGATAACAAATACAATTATAATATAATCACAACTAATCGGGCTTCAGACCTGGTCACAGCACAGAAACTGCTACCTTTATGATAACTGATAGCATCCTCAGAAACTTTCATGAAGGTATTACATGCCTTCTAATATTATTAGACCTTACAGGAGCCTGTAACACAGTAGAGCACGGCATACTCCAGGACATCCTTTGACACAGATTAGGCACTGGTGGAACCATACTGAAAGGGTTCTCCCCATAATTATCATCACATACTAAACGAGGTGAAAATCTGAAAACTCTACTCAAATCCTTTATCCATGCCTTGTGGTGTCCTGATTAGATCTAATTTGACACCAATTTTATTTGATATTTTGTCGAAGCACTAGCAGAATTTCTGGATAAACCTTGCGTTTTATACTACCAAAACATTGATAATATGCAATTTTATTTGTACAATTGATCTCTTGAAGCTATACTGACTCTAAAGATATGCTTGGAAGAAGTACAATAATGGATGAACCAGAATCATGATCACAGCACCCACATCCTGATAGAACAACATTGCCTCTTCAGAACAGTGGATTCAATTACAAAGCCATTATGACCAGCACCCCCTTATCTTGCAGACAAATTCACCAATTCTAGTGGCTCTGGAGAATTTGCAGCTAGAACATTAACAGACCACAGACTAAGAAGTGTAAGAAAATAAAAACAAGAAAGCAAGCCTTTTCCATCAATGCACTCAGGATCTTGGACAATATTCCCATATCCATCTGGACTGCCTCAGAGCTGCTGTAATTTAAAACAGAGTTGAAGATAAACCTCATAAATAGCACTAGATCACAATGCAGTCACAGTGCATTTGTGCTCCTAGAAGCTATTTCTTCTATCATTTATTGACTGCATCATTTTCTATGGCTGTCTAGGTTTATGCTATTCAATTACCACATACACACATACAGACATGCAAAGCACCTAAAATTCAACACTTTAAAGTCATAATTTTTTCTGCTCACTTCTAAAGCCTAGAATCACAAGAAAAGGAATGTCCTGTTATCCACTAACATGATCACAAAAATAGCTACATGACTTAGGGGCACATGCATCAAGCTATTTTGCGATCGCAAACGTTGCAAATCACAAAAAAGGCTGTTTGCGATCGCAAAATATTTTACTCCAATGCATGAATATCACATAAATTCGCAAAAAATAGTGATTATCGAAATACCGAATATGTAATTGCGAATCTGTATTAAGTAATAGCTAATAAGAATTCGCAAAACCTATGCATAAAAAAATCGAAAATACCGAATCTGGGAAAACTCGCAATTAGCAATTCTTAAATAAGAACAAATTGGATCAGGTGGTAACCATTTCAAATTGAACAAATCAGGTGTAAATCATCAGCAAACTACTGAAGCAGTCCCAGAAGGCATCAGAAAGCTTCACAATGGCAGCGCTCTACGTAATGGCGAGGAGGATGAGGCTAAGAGAAGCTGCACAGAGAAGAAGGAGGATACAGGAGCGCATTTTCAGAGTGTGCGTTAATCTGCTAGGGCAGACGGTGGAAGTTATTTATGATAAATATAGGCTGAACTTAGACACAATCTATAAACTCATAGCTGCATTGGAACCAATACTACAGCGTCAGACTCGCAGGACACATGCCATCCCCACGCACTTGCAGGTCCTATGTTCACTGCACCTCCTAGCTTAAGGGAGCTTCCTGGGAGTAATTGCTGCAGCTGGATGTGTCTCTCAAAGTGCCCTATCACGGTTTTTTAACTCATTCCTTGAATTCCATGTTGCAGAGGATACACCACCACACCAGGTTCCTCACAACACCACAGGGATTGCAGCAAACTAAATTAGATTTTTATCATGTTGCCCATTTCCCACATGTCATTGGTTGCATCGATGGGACCCATGTAGCCATTTATCCCCCCTCAGTGAATGAGTATATTTACCGAAACCGAAACTTTTACCGTTCATTGAACATTCAAGTAATCTGCAATTCCAAAAACATAATCACAGACATAGTGGCTAGTTACCCTGGAAGAGCACATGACTCCTACATCTTCCAACGTAGTGGCATACACAGACGTCTGCTTGCGGGTGAATTTGGAGAAGGATATTTGCTTGGTAAACAGATGTAATACTCTCTTGCACACCTGTCCGCCATGGTGATACATAGCAGTGACTAATGTATTTTCTTTTTACATCCTGTAGGTGATAGTGCATATGCTGTGCGTTCTTTCATCATGACTCCATATCTAAATCCTACTACACAAAGTGAGCAGCGATATAATGAGGCACACATCTCCACACGCAAATTGATTGAGAGGACATTTGGTTTACTAAAGTCTAGGTTCCACTGCCTCCACTAAACTAGGGGTACATTACAGTATAGGTCGGAGACTTTCTGCAAAATAGTCGCCACATGTGCCATGTTGCACAACATAGCCACTAATAGAGGCATTCCCCTGGAAGACTCTGACAGCGAGCCTGAGGTAGACATCCAGCCAAGACAACCACCACAAGGGGCATGCGGTCCAAATGCAGCAGAGCGGAGACGGAGACGTGCAGAAATCACTCAACATTACGTTTAAGGAGAGGAGCCAAGATGGCGACCGGGACGGCAGCGTAGACTCCCGGCTCCGTGAACCTCCGTATCCCGCACGGATATCCTGCATTAGATCCTCAGCCTGCGCTATGCGCCCGTGTTTGTGAATGAGAGCGGCAACCGATCGAGTGACTCCGAAGTTTCTGGCGGCTGTACCGCCGGAGAAACGGGTATTTGCAATTTGCGGCCTGTGCGGCCCTGGAGCCGGGACCTTGAGTGGACATCTTGGCCGGGTGGCAGTTTCACAACAGCGGCCTTTGGTGACTGGGTGGAGTCGGACTGCCGGATCGGTGCGACTATCGGCCTACATTTCGCCGTGGTCGCTTCCTACCATTAAGCGGAGCGGAACAAGTGCATGCCCGGGGTGGCAGTTCCACGACTCTCCGGTGATTGCCTCCGCCTTCGACGGTGAGCTGCCCGAACGCCGCCCGTAACTCGCCCTGATTCCTGCGGGCTGCTCCCGGATTTTCGCGGGCGCTGGTCCGTGGTGGGGACGACTGTTGCCCGTGACTACATAACGGATACATTTTTGGTCTGCCTCCGGAACCCTGTTTGCCAGCGACATGGACCTTGATGCGCTTGCCCCCGGGTCCCGGTCCCAATACGGGTTGGATCTACCCGGCGGCCATCTTGTCACGATGAAGTCTACCATCCTGTCCACCAGGTCACAGCAGGATCGGGAGTGTGCGACTCTGGGGAGCGTAGCGAAGCGATCGCAGAGAGCTGTGCTGGGGTACCGGGACCTTCTCGAGGCTCTCGGTGCCCTTCATTCCACCTTGCTTCATGGCGTTTGGGTATTGGGGAGTAGGCTTGATGGTGTGGCATCAGCGTTGGGACAGTTGCGGCCTGCCTGTCCTCCGCTGCACAGGGACTTCCTGCACTGCACTCAGGACGACAACGTCGGGGCCACCCCTGTGCCTAGTGACCAGCTGGAAACTCCGGACAGTCTACTATTGTGTGATCGGTTGGCTGTGGATCTGATCTGTCCCGGAGGTATTGGACCTGAGTGGGGGGGGGTGGCCTTGTACGGTGTGCGGCCTCCGGCGACCCTGGGAAAGCTCAAGCAACGGTTGTCTACTCTGGCTGATTCCGCCTTCCTGGACCTTGTGTGCAGTGCAGATCCTGGGGCAGCACTGGGAAAGACGTTCCTCCATAATGCTGACTGGGTTGGTACTCAGAGACTTCCACCCCACCGGGGTGCGTCGCTTCCTGGTCGTTTTTGGACGCTCCTTTACCGTGTAGCATTGGACATGGCGCCGGGTCGAGGGGTATGCATGGGCGGATTTGCCAAGAGTGGTCAAGGATAAGAATGCTCTTTCAGTGGTGGTCGGCTAATAGGCGGGCGGGCTCGGGGTTGCGTGCTCTCATGGTATAACTGTCGGTATAGTAGGTGCAAAATGCTCCCCATCTTTCCTTGACATGGTCGATTTTGTGTTGTTTACTGTTTGCTTTGGGGGAAACATAATGTGCGGGAGGGAGACGCCGGGGGCATGTTTTGAAGGCCCTCCTCCAGTTTATTAATACTCTCTCTACCCCCCCTTCTGGTGGGGTTCTTTTCTTACTCCTTTTTCCCTGTTTCTTCTATATTTCGGGTCTGGTTCCAGGGCGACAGGCACACTGCTGGGGGGGGGGGGGCCGTACTCATCTGCAGAGGTGCAGGGTGGGGGGTTGGGGGAGGGGATTCTTTTAGTCTTTAATCTCTTTTTCCATGGCCTCCTTTTTCTTCTCTGATTCTTCTTGTTTTCTCTTTTCTGGGATCAGCGTGGTACATCTCCTTTGTTGTGAATCGTTGCCCTTTCATGTGTGCCACAATTTCTGGGGTGTTCTCTGGGCTTTAGGGCAGGGGACTGCAGGCGCAGCTGGGCATGATATTCTTCCCTATCCTGAATTTCCTGTGTCTGCGCCATTGATTCAATAGATTGCTGTTTATTGCTTACGTTTATCATTCTGCCTGCCTCTTATCGCTGTTGGGAAATTGTTTGGCACCTGATCCTTCTGTTTTTTTTCCATTATAAAATGAAAACCCTTTTTATCCTGGTGTCCTACCTGCGCTCTTCACTGCCCAGACGATATTAGCATGAAGATTCTGCTCCCCGAGGTGCTGCCTGTGTTAACATTTGATCTCTGTTGTTCTGACTGCTTAGCGGTTGGCCCCGGGGGGTTGTAGGCCCATACTTGTTATTGATTGAAATGTCAATAAAGGTTTTTCAAAAAAAAAAAAAAAAAAAAAAAACATTACGTTTAAGGTGGGTAATCACAAAACAACACAGTATGTGCCCAAAGATTTAATGTGACAATATTGTGGTAGTGTTAATGCACACATACCAGGTGCAGACAAGTGTAGTATGAATACAGACAATTACATGACATTGCCTTGGCACTTAAACGTCAGCAGAAACAATGTACATGCTGCTGGTTTCCTCACCAGATTTGTACGTGTCCATGTATTTACTTTTTCTGGCCACACACTCCCGTGGCCCTCTTAGTAGGCTCACCCACATCCCTTATTGAGCCTTCTGTGCCAGTGTTGCTCCTGGAACTGCGCCTCCTGGTATTTGTCACAGGTACCAGTAGGCTACTGAGGCTGGAGGTGTCCTCACTATCCCCCCTTCAAGAACGTTGTTGCCACCAGCTGCAGCAGTCTGGAGTTGTTCCATTGCATTGGTGCCCTGGATGAGGCCCCTCGCCACATCCCCGTAGCAGTGGCTCATTACCACTTGCATGCTGACAGCACGACAGGAAAGCTGATCTGTTGTCGTGCTCAGCCTATAGATGGCCCTGGTGTAACTGTCCAGGCGCCCCATCAAATTGTGGTGCCTCCTACCATGGGAGGCATGGTCACCCTGGAGGACCCTGCACAAGTCCTACATAGCTGTTGTGACACTAGCAAAGTTTTCAGTGTTTGTCCTTTGCCCGTCTACAACAGCAGTGGTGAGCTCTCTGAGGCAGTCACGGATGTCCCCCATGTGTGTTGCTATTGTCCCCAGTTGGTCCTGCATAATTCTTATGTTTATGCCTTACAGGCGCTGGACCCTGAGCATCTTGCCCTCCAGCCCACTCCAGGCAGCAGCCCCATTGTCCTTAGCAGCTGTCAGGAGTGCCCTGGGCGTCCGCCTGCGAAATGGACAGACCTGCGCCACATTCGTACCTCTGTTGATGGTGGTGGTGTGGCCAGCCTGCTGTGTGGGAGTTCCTGTTTGGCTCTCTTCATCACTCTCCACTTCAGGCAGTGGTGTGAATATTTGCCTGCGTTGAGTGGGAGCAAGTATGGGTCAGGATGCTGGGACTTCTGGTTACTCCTCAGGCTGTGCATCTGGTTCCAGTGACTCGTGGACATCAGCCACGTCACTCTCCTGCGCAGCTGTATCTGTGATTTTAAACCGTGCAAGTTCAGTTCTTTTAGTTGCACATGTTTGTGATATAGCACATTCCAATGTCTAATAAATTAACTTTTTATATGGACAAAGTCTACTTTAGTCACTTCCTTGCTGTACTCTGATGCACTAAAGCTGTTTGGTCCCTCTTTGCCTTGCCCTTACATTTGTCTGTGTACTAGTCCCATAATGCATTTGGGTGTTGCATAGTAACAAGTCGACTGGACTCAGGTGTGCTACACTAAGCAGGACCTGCATTAGGGGCTATTTTAGGTACATTTAAAATTGGAAGATATTTTGCAGTGGTCTTACCTTGTGAGGTACCAACCTGTTCAGAGGTGTCAATCTGGCTTATTCCGACAACTGCCTCTGGCTACAGTGTGGATTCCACCATGTGCTCCAGGGGTGTGTTTGCATGTTCCACAGATGGTCCCCCTCCAGTTTTTTGGGCATCTGCCAGCCTTCCAGCCACTCTCTCTTTGGCTCAGCTGTGCAGGTCGTATCAGCGCTTGCGCAGGTCTGCGATTGAGCGATGTGTGACCCCCACAGCATTTACCTTTGCTTGGATGGCCAGCCACATTTTTCTTTTCACAGTCTCTGCGACCTGCAGGGATAGTTTTCCAAAGAGCTTATCGTGGCTCAACACCACTTCCTCAATGAGGATTTCCTTTTCCTTCTCGCTGAATTTCAGCTTCCTTTTCCTTCCTTCACCTTTGTTGTACCCTTTTTATGTGGCCATGCTGTTGTTTTCAAACAGGTTCTGCTTCAAAAACAGCTTGTTACTGCACAGCTCCAGCAGTCTGCCTCCTCCTCTGACTCTCTCTGTGAACAGTTGTATGCATTCCCTGCGACAATATGGGTAAATCGCTATTAGCGATTCTGTATTAGCGGATTTGCTATTACCGATTTGGTAATAGCGGGATTGCAATTTGATTTAGCGAATTTTACCGATTTGCTAAAATATAGCAATTTTTATGATGCATTCGGTTTTGTGATTCTGTATTAGCGATTTCTTAATATTCGCTATCAAGGAATTGCAAAAATGTTTTTTGATGCATGTGTCCCTTAATGATGCATTCGGTTTTGCAATTCCGTAATAGCGATTTCTTAATATTCGCTATTCAGGAATCGCCCAAAATTATTTTGATGCATGTGCCCCTAAATCTTTAGCATTCTTACTATACACATACCTTCACTTTAAAGTGTGTGTGTATATATATATATATATATATATATATATATATATATATATTACCTACTGGCGGTTGCCAGTAGGTAGTTATAGTTAGGACCACGTTTCCATAGGAAATCCGCAACATTCTATTTTGAATAACTTTGGCGCCGGTCGACGAATCCTCGCGAATTTTTCAAAATAGGTGGGGCGCTACGCTCCGCTCCTTCCCTGAAAGTCTCGGGGGGATTCGTCAAGCGGGGGCTGAGATAAAAGGGGGGCCCCAAAACGCGTTTTTCCCATGCATTTTTCCATAGGACCTTTAGACAGGGCTACAGCCCGAACGGCTGAACAGAATTACTAGAAATTTGGCAGAGAGGTAGTCCTCAGGTCAAGGAAGTGCCTTTTGTAGGTTTGGTGTAAATCTGTTCAGTAGATTCTGAGAAAATAGCCTTTAAATCAATATATATATCTGAGCCAGCTTACGGTGCGCTTACGGTACGCTTACCGTACGCGTACGGTGGCGTGCGCGAGCGCGATTCTGATTGGCTCTTAGATCTTAGTAAACATTCGAATCGGTCGAAACCAGGAAGCGGTGGCCGCCATTTCGTGTGTTTCACTCAGAAAAAAAAGAGTGATAACAAGAAAAGGGGGCAAGGAGGAGAGTTACAGACCCCCTAACATTTGTAAGGGGGTCAAAGAAGGACAGAAAAGTACAAAGAAAACATTTATTGATTTTAAAAAACATCACGGGGTACGCGTACGGTAAGCGTACGGTAAAAAAAAAAAAAAAAAAAGAAATGAAAATCAGATTTAAGTGTTTAGATATTAGGGGGCTCTAAAAAGAGCCGTTGTGTTTATGAAGTGATTTTTTTGTGGTACCTACAAGTAAGTACCGATGCAGAGTCTAAGGTTCAAGAGGAAGACTCTGTTCCCTTCATCATTGAAGTGTACACCATCTCCTCTATAAATGTCTTGCATGTCATAACGCAAGTTGTTGTGGTAAATGGAACCCATACCATAGTCACGGAGGAAAGCAGAAACAGATTTGTTGACGTGCTTTCTTGCTTTGTCAATCTGCGGACAGAAATGATTGGACCAGTTCCATTTTTGCCTTTGGCATATGTTAGAAAACACAAAGGCAGTTTTAGGGAAAAGTGAAAACAGTTGTGCAAAGGTCTCCTTCATAAGCATTTCCAGACCTACCCCAGTCAAAGTGCCTAGGTCATTGCCACCACAGTGCACTATTATGAGGTCAGGGTGTTGGATGTGCATGAAGGATTTCACCAATGGCATTAATTGGTGCCAATTTAACCCTCTCTGACCAATCCATTTAATGTCTACATTTGGCAAAGCAAGGTCTCTCACCATATTTGTTTTCTCTGCATACTTTTCACTCCAGAAGACATAGCTGTGCCCTACAATCCACACTGTGAACATCTTCAAAGGAGAACTGGATGCACTCAGGAGGTGTCTTTCAGTAGAATGGCAATATGAAAAGAAAGACAGTTTGGAAATGGAGGCATACATATTTTTTTCAAAAAAAAAGAACTGATTGGCTGTTTCATACCATTCTAGAATAAAAACTAGGCTGTATGTGTAAATTAATAGAAGCATGTTTTGTATTGGTACAGAAAAATGTGTTACCAAAGAACAGTACTATGGATTTGCTGTTAGGTTTGAAAAGTCAAGCACTCTTGCTCTGTGGAATTGAAACATTGTTTGGCGAACTTCTGACCTGACTCCACACAGCAGTGTTCCATGAGCTGTTGCTATGGTAGCAGGCAGAAGTCAAGTTGGGGGAAGGGTACTAGGCAGAAGTCAAGTTGGGGGAAGGGTACTTTTGGAAAAGGGTTGGTTTTCAACCAATAGAAATGTGTGATTACATTTGAAAAAAAGGGGCAAGCACTGAGATTTGAAACTAACATGTATATGTGTGGAAAAAGAGAGGGAAAGTTTGCCATTATCTGGTTCTGCTGAGAGGAGAGAGGTGTAGAGAACAGAGATCCTGGCTCTGATAATCTGCTGTTTGAGTGCCACATTTCTTTCACAACTAACTAATTTTAAAGGTGAGTTTAGAGTCTGAGAGGGGATGTATATGGTAAATTAAGAAATGAATAATAGAAATGCAATTCTTTTTGTTGAAGTTGTGTTTATTATTTTCTGTTTTGGGAGAAATTTAAATGTGAGGAACATGTAAAATAATATGTGTTGGACAGGCCACATGAAGGGCTTGCTCCCTCCCCGCATGACAGGGCCCAAGCCCCGGCCCTCCAGGTGTTACCCACAAGAACAACCCGCACCCCGTCTCCCGACGGAACTCCTGCCCCCGGACATCCATGTATCATGGGGCCGAACCACTACCGGCTCCCCCGGCCGGACCAGCCGCCATCTTGGACACTGCACCACGAGGCCGCGTGGCCTCAGCTCGACCCTAACCCTGGGCCTGGCCAGGCCCCGACATCCCGGCACCACCATCCACCCAGGAGGTGAACGGACCACTTGGCAGGTCAATGGGAGAAAGAAGTGTCGATAGCTCTCCCCCGCCAGGTGCCGATCGTCCTCCAGCTCCCCCGGGCGCTGGCTCCACCCCCCTGCTGGGTGTCTGGACTCCCTCATCCCGGACCTTCCGACCTCCAAGTGCGAGGGTCCGGACATCAAAGGGCGCCAGACCTATAACTAGGGCAGCTCCAGAGCAGGAAGGCAGTTGTATCCTGGAGTCGAGAGACACCGAGAAGAACTCAGCCTTGACGGACTACCGGCGCTGCCGTAGCCCTGCCTTGTGAACCATCGTCCTGCCTGCTGGCGCTGCCGCGGCCTTCTGCATCCTCCATCCTCGTCGGGACCTGCTGGCGCTGCCGCGGACCGTTGTAACGACCACCTTCATCGGGACCTGCTGGCGCTGCCGCGGACCGTGTAACGACCACCTTCATCGGGACCTGCTGGCGCTGCCGCGGACCGTGTAACGACCACCTTCATCGGGACCTGCTGGCGCTGCCGCGGACCGTGTAACGACCACCTTCACCGGGACCTGCTGGCGCTGCCGCGGCCCGTCCAAAGCTAGAACATCGAGCTCGAGGATTGTGAGCTATCCATCATACCATCTCAGCTACCAGATTGGTAACCAGACTGTCCCGCTACCCCCTTTCCCAAACCAAGAGACTAGAATCGAGGGGACCCCTGAGTCCAGACCTCCTTGTACCATTCCATCGTACCTTAAGAAATCGCTTATAAAGAACGTTAAATCCTATCCTTGTGTGGTGTATATCTGTGGGGGGGAAGTTACTCATCTGTACGATCGCTGGAGACGGCTCTCCCCGGAGACCTCTCCCCTTGTCCTCGGCCGACCCTCCCGGTCCGTCTAACAATATGGACTATGTTTTCACAATAAATTAAGGTGTACTGGTATAATAAAAGAATAGTTTAAGGGTTTGAGGTTGGACTCAGTAATGCAAATACATTCAGCATCACTAAGGCTGGTTGCCCTTGCTGGAGTGTAGGCAGACACCCAGGTTACAAATGATGCTGGTCTGAAAAAGCAGTTTGGACATGTGCTTTGTAAAAAATCTGAAAAGTGGATTCATAATGTGTCAGTCTGTAAAAGTGTTTATCACTTGCCAAAAAAAAGAGCAGTAAGTGTGCTTTCAAATTGGCAAAGAAATTTCGTTTTGTGACTAATGTGAAAACATGACTCTGTGTGCAAATAGGAATTACAGGCAGAGATTTATTGCGTATTGCTCTGGTGATTTCACAGTTGCATTAGATGGAAAGGGGGAGACATTTTTTGGTGCAGAAGCAGACTCTTAGCACACAGGTAGCTGCTTACCATGTGGAATCATGCACAGTATTCACAAGCGAGTGGGGTTTGAGGTTTCAGTCAGTAATGCAAATACATTCAGCATCACTAAGGCTGGTTGCCCTTGCTGGAGTGTAGGCAGACACCCAGGTTACAAATGATGCTGGTCTGAAAAAGCAGTTTGGACATGTGCTTTGTAAAAAATCTGAAAAGTGGATTCATAATGTGTCAGTCTGTAAAAGTGTTTATTACTTGCCAAAAAAAAGAGCAGTAAGTGTGCTTTCAAATTGGCAAAGAAATTTCGTTTTGTGACTAATGTGAAAACATGACTCTGTGTGCAAATAGGAATTACAGGCAGAGATTTATTGCGTATTGCTCTGGTGATTTCACAGTTGCATTAGATGGAAAGGGGGAGACATTTTTTGGTGCAGAAGCAGACTCTTAGCACACAGGTAGCTGCTTACCATGTGGAATCATGCACAGTATTCACAAGCGAGTGGGGTTTGAGGTTTCAGTCAGTAATGCAAATACATTCAGCATCACTAAGGCTGGTTGCCCTTGCTGGAGTGTAGGCAGACACCCAGGTTACAAATGATGCTGGTGTGAAAAAGCAGTTTGGACATGTGCTTTGTAAAAAATCTGAAAAGTGGATTCATAATGTGTCAGTCTGTAAAAGTGTTTATTACTTGCCAAAAAAAAGAGCAGTAAGTGTGCTTTCAAATTGGCAAAGAAATTTCGTTTTGTGACTAATGTGAAAACATGACTCTGTGTGCAAATAGGAATTACAGGCAGAGATTTATTGTGTATTGCTCTGGTGATTTCACAGTTGCATTAGAAGGAAAGGGGGAGCCTTTTTTTGGTGCAGAAGCTGACTCTTAGCACACAGGTAGCTGCTTACCATGTGGAATCATGCACAGTATTCACAAGCGAGTGGGGTTTGAGGTTTCAGTCAGTAATGCAAATACATTCAGCATCACTAAGGCTGGTTGCCCTTGCTGGAATGTAGGCAGACACCCAGGTTACAAATTATGCTGGTCTGAAAAAGCAGTTTGGACATGTGCTTTGTAAAAAATCTGAAAAGTGGATTCATAATGTGTCAGTCTGTAAAAGTGTTTATTACTTGCCAAAAAAAAGAGCAGTAAGTGTGCTTTCAAATTGGCAAAGAAATTTCGTTTTGTGACTAATGTGAAAACATGACTCTGTGTCCAAATAGGAATTACAGGCAGAGATTTATTGCGTATTGCTCTGGTGATTTCACAGTTGCATTAGATGGAAAGGGGGAGCCATTTTTTGGTGCAGAAGCAGACTCTTAGCACACAGCCAGCTACTTACCATGTGGAATCATGCACAGTATTCACAAGCGAGTGGGGTTTGAGGTTTCAGTCAGTAATGCAAATACATTCAGCATCACTAAGGCTGGTTGCCCTTGCTGGAGTGTAGGCAGACACCCAGGTTACAAATGATGCTGGTCTGAAAAAGCAGTTTGGACATGTGCTTTGTAAAAAATCTGAAAAGTGGATTCATAATGTGTCAGTCTGTAAAAGTGTTTATTACTTGCCAAAAAAAAGAGCAGTAAGTGTGCTTTCAAATTGGCAAAGAAATTTCGTTTTGTGACTAATGTGAAAACATGACTCTGTGTGCAAATAGGAATTACAGGCAGAGATTTATTGCGTATTGCTCTGGTGATTTCACAGTTGCATTAGATGGAAAGGGGGAGCCTTTTTTTGGTGCAGAAGCTGACTCTTAGCACACAGGTAGCTGCTTACCATGTGGAATCATGCACAGTATTCACAAGCGAGTGGGGTTTGAGGTTTCAGTCAGTAATGCAAATACATTCAGCATCACTAAGGCTGGTTGCCCTTGCTGGAGTGTAGGCAGACACCCAGGTTACAAATGATGCTGGTCTGAAAAAGCAGTTTGGACATGTGCTTTGTAAAAAATCTGAATAGTGGATTCATAATGTGTCAGTCTGTAAAAGTGTTTATCACTTGCCAAAAAAAAGAGCAGTAAGTGTGCTTTCAAATTGGCAAAGAAATTTCGTTTTGTGACTAATGTGAAAACATGACTCTGTGTGCAAATAGGAATTACAGGCAGAGATTTATTGCGTATTGCTCTGGTGATTTCACAGTTGCATTAGATGGAAAGGGGGAGCCTTTTTTTGGTGCAGAAGCTGACTCTTAGCACACAGGTAGCTACTTACCATGTGGAATCATGCACAGTATTCACAAGCGAGTGGGATTTGAGGTTTCAGTCAGTAATGCAAATACATTCAGCATCACTAAGGCTGGTTGCCCTTGCTGGAGTGTAGGCAGTCACCCAGGTTACAAATGGTGATGGTCTGAAAAAGCAGTTTGGACATGTGCTTTTTAAAAAATCTGAAAAGTGGATTCATAATGTGTCAGTCTGTAAAAGTGTTTATCACTTGCCAAAAAAAAGAGCAGTAAGTGTGCTTTCAAATTGGCAAAGAAATTTCGTTTTGTGACTAATGTGAAAACAAATGTAGTAATATATTTAAATAAAATAAAGGAATTTTTTTTTAGTTTTTTTCAGGTATTGCTGAAGAGCAGTGAACAAAATTTAAGATGCCTACAAAATCCAGAGTAAAAAAAGAGCAGAAAAAAAACCTATATTTGAAGACAACTGGAGGACCTAAGTTAGTTGAAGATGCTCATGTTGGGAAGAAGAAAAAATCTTCTGGTAAGCAAACAAAAGATTTTCTAAGGAACATATTCAAAAAAAGGAAAAATGTACAAAATGTCTGTACTGGAAAGAATGATTTCAATCGAAAAGGACAGGAAAAAATTGAGAATTTAGTTAATGCAAATATACCTTCTGCAACTAAAAAGATAAACTTAAACAGAAAAACAGCGTTTAAAGAGATACGTAGAAAAATGTTTCAGAGGAGAGTTATGTCCAATTTGATAAAGGATGTGAAGAAATATAAGGAAAAGGCAAAGTTTTATAAGAGAAAAAAAGAAATTGAAGCCATTGCAGCAAAGGCATTAGAATTAAAAAGGAAACTATTCATTTTAATTTTGAATAGGATGCGTACATTAGACAAAATGGTTAATGTACTGAAATCACATAGCAAAAGGAAAAGAGTAGTAAACAGAACAAACTTTTGTAAAGTGTTTTTAGGAAAATGGATGCATAGTTCAAGTAGTGAACCTTTTTTTAATGAAGAGAGTTATTTTCAAAGTAATAGTTTGCTGCATGCAGTTGACACCAGAGGTCGTGCTTATGAAGTGAAAAATGGTTGCATAATGGAGAAGGAGATAATGGTTCCAAGAGATGAGGTACAAGTGATGGCGGATGAGGCTATGGGGAGACGTCCTAAAGCCCCAGTGTACACTTGGAATTGTAGTAGTATTTGCACTGTGCGTCAGGAATCTATTGATAAATTTCGTGAGTTTCTAAGAGAATATAGCAAAAAAAGTGTGAAACAGAAGATTAAGGTGCTTCAAAGTCTAGATCCATGCAGAGTGAGAGAGAATACTGGTTTGCAGGGTCATTCTCTGGCTTGTCTATCTAGAAAAGTGTGTAATAGTGTTTTCCATCATTTTAGGATGCTGGCTGTTCATCATACTGAAATGAGAAAGTTTGTGAGACGGTTGTATTTTGCTAAAAGTCCAGCAATAAAGTTAGATGAATTGAATAGGGCTCTGTTCCGTGGAACGGTATCAGATGTAGAGAAGGTTGTTGATGAAATTCAGTTTTGTTACTTTGGTCCTGAACAAAACAGTGCAGAGAAGGACACAGTAAATGAGGAAGAAGTGGAAGAAAATGTAGAACCCTCTGTAAGTAAGACATTTAATGATCACATAACAAAATGTGCAATAATCTCTAATGAAAGACCAAATATTACTTGTATTTGTTGCCGCAGAACTCATTATAGAAAACAAACCAGGTATGTTGATCTCGACAGAAAGAGTGAAAATGAAGATAATTATAAGTGGAAGGATTTTGCCACCTATATATTTCTTGAAAATTGTTTTGAATTGGGTGAAGTTCAGCGTATTTGTAAATACTGTTACAACAAGTTAGAGGAAAATAGAATGCCGACCAGAGCTGTACATAATAATTTAGAATTGGATGCTATTCCTGCTGAACTTTCTGAATTAAATACATATGAGTCTATACTCATTCAATGTGTTCATCCGTTCCAGACCATAGTACGTATGGAGCCCAAAACTGGTAAATTACCTCCTTCAGATTTACTGAGAGGTTTAAAAGGTAGAGTGGTGTATTTGCCCTTGGATTTGAAAAAAAATATGGAAACTATTGATGCGGATACTTTGGAAACTGAACCATTAATTATTCTGGTTAATGGTGTACCTACAAAGAATAAGAAGATTTGGCAGGAGCTGGTAGATGTACGGAAAGTACAAAGAGCAAATTTGTATTTGAAAAGGAATAACAAATGGTATGAATCAATTTATATAGAAGAAGAAGAAGAAGAAGATTTACAAGAAGACACAGAAACACCAACTGGACAAATTGAAAAAGTGGACAAGTCAAAGGAAGAAGAAATTTATGAACATTTTAGCATACATCCTCTTCATTCAAAAGAAGTTATGGGAGACAATATTGATCTATTTCAGATGAAGAAAGCAAAAGGAACTCCCGTGAGTGTATGGGAGGAGAGCTTGGAAGCTCGATGTTTTCCCCAGCTGTTTCCTAAAGGAAAAGGAGGACGATACGATGAACGTCCGGAACAGATTCCAGCTTCTGAGTATCGGACTACAAGACTATATGCTGAAGATCCCAGATTTCGACAAAGTATTCCTTATTTGTTCCATCTTTTATTTGAAAGCGACTTGTCTGCACTGTCTTATGCAGTAAATCACATTTTAAAAAGTGGAGTACATTTACAAAATGTGTCTGCTAAGGATTTTATGGAGAAAGTGCAGCACCGAGATGATCATTTGGAAACACAACTGATCAATCTGATGGCTTGTCAGCGTGGGACAAATGAATATTGGTACCGACGCCATGGTGAATTAAAATGCATGTTACGGAATTTAGGAACTCCAACATGGTTCCTTACCCTAAGCTGTGCCGAGTACGCTTGGGATGATTTACTGGATTTTCTACGAGAGGTAAATTCAAACATTAAAAACATCGAATACAAGACAGCAGGAGAACTGTGCTCATTGGATCCGGTTAATGTTTGCAGATATTTCAATCATAGATTTGAGGCTATGATGTCCTTCATCTGCAATAAAAAAAATCCACCTCTAGGAGAAGTAGTGGATTTCTTTTGGAGAAAAGAGTACCAGGCAAGAGGTGCTCCTCATATTCATATGCTGTTGTGGATCAAGGATGCCCCAAAGTTTGGAACAGATACTGATGAAGCAGTGTTATCTTACATTGAAGAATATGCAACATGTGCTATACCAAAAAGCACAGAAGAGAAAAGGTTAAAGGAGCAAGTTTTACGTTTCCAAAGTCATCGGTGTGGAAAATACTGTCGACGGAAATACAAGAGCAAAGATAAATACTACACTAAATGTCGATTTGGATTTCCTAGACCTGTTCTTTCAAATGGAAGAGTTAACAGTTTTATGTCAGCTGTGAGACATACTATCACAAGAAAATCACCTAAGAATACCTACAACCTTAAAAGAAAAGAAGAATCAAAAAATATAAATGACTACAACCCAGTGATTTTATCCATGTGGAACGCTAACATGGATATACAGTATGTAGCTGACAATTCCATTGCTGTTGCTCGATATGTAACGTCTTACATTACGAAATCAGAAAAAACAGAATTGAAGGAAATGTGGGAAGAGATTTCTCACGAGAAAACTGTCAGTAAGAAGCTGTACAGTTTCAGTTTGAAGATGTTATCGCATCGAGAAATTGGATCCTACGAATGTTCAGATAGGTTATCTTCTGCAAGTCTCTACTCGAAATCAAGAAGAATAATTTGGGCAAGTTTAGGCCTTGCAGCAATGAGAAATCGGGTACTGAAATCTGTTGGAGAAATTGAATATTTGGCCGAGAATGACCCAGAAAGTACAGATATTTTGAAATCAAACATGTTGGATACATATTACCCAAAGAGAAGTCATCATCTGGAGAACATGTGTCTCTATGAAGTGCTGCAGAACTACATTTATTCACGGAAAGCCGCAGAAGACATCAACAATGGAAAATATAAAGTCATTGGTGAGGAAGGATGTTTGGTGAAGCAAACAAAAGGAAGTTTGATAAATCACCGGAAGCTGAGTTGCGACACTACTGACAAAAAGGAATTTTACTACTTGGCTCTTTTACAGCTGTTTAAACCATGGCGTACAGAGGATGAACTACTGGGAGAATTTCAAAGCTATGAAGATTCATTTAATGCTTGCAAAGACAGAATACAATGCAGAACATTCACAACTTATCTGCAAATGTTAAATGAAGAAATTGAACAGGAAACTACAATTGCAGCAGAAATAGCTAGAGACAGTTCTCAGGACAGCCAAAGTTCAGGAACACTCAGTCAAGATCCCCTAGGACAACCAATCGTTGAAAATGAAGCATCAATAGCCATGAATGAAGTGGAAACAGCTATGAATCAAGCTCAAGAAGAATTTATAGACTTACAAAATTTGGAAAGACAACTGAATCAAGAGCAGCAACAAATTTATGAAGAGATCAGAAACAAAATTGATCACGGATTTCTACATGAAAAAAAAGAGTGCTCATGCACATCATTTCATCCAATCAGGATGTATGTAAGCGGACAAGCTGGAACTGGAAAAAGTTTCCTAATAAAAGTCATCAGAAGCTACCTACAGCAAAAAACGGATTCTACTTTGTCTTGTGTGGTTACTGCTCCAACTGGGTTAGCAGCATATAACATAAAAGGAATCACTTTACATCGTTTGCTAATGTTACCAGTGGAGCATGAGAACAAAATACAATACAACAAGCTAACTGGAGAAGCATGCTTGGAAGTTTCAAGAGTATTGAAGAAGATGCAAGTTCTCATTATTGATGAGGTGAGCATGGTATCGAACTTAATGCTTGCCTTTGTGCATTTAAGAATGCAGCAAATTCTGAAGTCAGACTATGACGTGCTATTTGGAGGAAAACACGTCATAGTTTTTGGAGATCTTTTGCAACTTACTCCAGTTAAAGGACAACCAGTGTTTAATACTGTGACACATGAAGACACGAAGAAGTCATTGGGAAGCATCGGTAATACAAATATTTGGTCCTTCTTTGAGTACAAGGAACTTACAACTAATATGAGGCAAGCAAACGATGAAGAATATGGAAGTATTCTGAAAGATATCAGGATTGGACTACTCACAGAAGCTGGCAAAAAAGCATCACAGACTCGGCTGCTACATAATTTATTTCCAAAGGAAGAAATAGTTGCAGAGAAGATATACAAGAACATTGCAGAAAACAAAAGTGTCATCTGCTTAATGCCAACTCTACGTGAATGCTCAATATTCAATGAGGAGCTTTTGAAATTGGAAAAGGAAGATATCAGGAAATTGGAAGCAGTGGACAAAATTGAGGATGGAAGAATTACTGTCACATTAACAGGCACACTGAAAAATAAATTGGATTCACTAGAGAAGAAGATTTCCAAAACAGCTGGATTAGAAAAAAATCTATATGTTTGCATGAACTGTAGAGTATTTTTAAGGAGAAATTTGGATGTTGAAAAAGGTTTAGTTAATGGAGCTATGGGAAGAGTTGTGGGTTTTATTAATTATCAGAAAAAAGATGGAATTGAATGTTTAAAAATAAAATTTGATCAGATAGAAGAAGTTAAAGATATTTGTCGTTGTACAGTTCGTTTCATGCTTGTGAAAGACTTACATGTACGTAGGAAGCAGTTTCCGTTTTCTCTAGCATATGCTGTAACTATTCACAAGTCTCAAGGATTGACTGTAGATTGTGCATTTGTGAACATTGGTTCAACTGTGTTCAAAGAAGGTATGGCATATGTTGCTTTGTCACGAGTGAAAACATTATCAGGTTTATTCATGATAGACTTTGATGATTCAAAAGTTAGTGCTGATACAAACTGTGTAAAGGAGTATAATAGATTAAGAAGAAGCTATGCTCCTCATTTAGGTCAGTATCCTGTGTTGGAGAAACGTGTAGTTTCTCGTAAAAGGAGAAATGAGAATATCTGTAATGAAGATGTAGAGAGGAGGAAAAAAAAGAGGAGTGATGTAATTGCAAGCAAAAAGAATAAGGAAAATGAAGAACAGGTTGTAGGATGTTATTTTGAAAATAGCTCTGGTGTCAACTGCTACGCTAATGTAGTGCTGAATGTTGGATTTTATCTGGAAAGTTTGCAAGAGCAGATAATAGTAAATCAGGGAAAAAGATTCTGTACTGTGCTGAGTCTCCTTTTTGAAAAGCTGAGTAATGATAAAACTCAAATAGAAAGTGCTACTGAAATTAGAAAAGTTTTAGATGTATGTTCAGGACGAACACAGTTTTCTCAAAATGTACAGCAAGACGCACAGGAATTCTTGATTTATTTTCTTCAGGTACTGGAAGAAGAAGGGGTTAACATTGAACATTTATTTGGTCTCTCTTATAAATGGGAACATAGTTGTGAAAACTGTTATAATATATGTGGCTCTAATGTTGATTCTGAAAGGTTTATTTATTTAACATTGCCAGAGAGTAAAACAGTCACTTTTGCTAAATTAGTTAAAGATGCTAATCATAGCATGCAATGCAGTGAGTGTAAATCTGACATGTTTTCAACATTAATTTTAAAGGAATACAGACAGTATGTAATTTTAATGATGCAACGATGTAGAGCTGATGGTTCAAAATTGGATACTTTAATAAAGAAGTTTACAGGACAGCAATTATCAATTTCAGGAAAAACTTTTGTAACAGTTGCAATAATTTTCCATGATGGACCTACTGTAACTTCTGGTCATTACACAGTTTATCTTAAATGTGAAAAAGGCTGGACACTGTGTAATGATTCCCAATTGATTTTTAAGCAACGTTTGCCTTTTGATTTAGCAAATTCCTATCTAATCTTCCTGAAACCTAAATTTTAGAGAGATTTGACAACATCTGGAGAAAACAATTTTACCATTTTATTGGATTACCATTTGGAATTTACAAATAAAAAGATTTAACAAATTATCATTTGGCCTAATGGAAAGGTAACCAATTGTAATGTGGAATTTTTCCATTTTTTAAGGAAACTTTGGAAAACCAAAAATTTAGAAAAAATCGGTAACATCTGCACAATTTAAATTTTGGAATGTTATTGGATTGCCATTGGAAATTTTTTCAAAAAAGATTTTTAAAATTACTATTTGGCCATGCGGAAAAGTAAACAATTCTATTGTGGACTTATTTAATTATTAATTAATCTTTCGGAAACCAAAATGTTACAGAGAAACGGTGACATCTGTACAATTTAAACTTTTGTTTTTTATTGGATTACCATTGGAAATTAAACAAAAAAAGAATTTTAAAATTACTATTTGGCCTAAAGGAAATGGAACCAGATGTATTGTGGAGTTATTTGACATATATTATTGTGATTATACTTCTGAAACAAAAATATCAGACGGTATTTTAAAGAAATAAGTATAGATATTAGATGATATATTTTTAGAATATTATGCATTTCTTTAAAGTTATGTTTATGAAAAAAGAGATTCTGGGCTTTTTTAAAAACAATCTTTGAGATTGTTAATTTTTTTTGCCTGCTGTTAAATGATGAATGCAATTGCTTTCACAATTTATAGTGAAATGCAATATTTTCTGAAAACAGCAAAAAAAAGGCAAAAATATTTTTTGAAAAATATGTAAATATGTGTACTGTATTATTAAATGTTTTATTAAATATTAATACTTTTTTCTTTTTTTTCAGATTGAGATAGAAAATTTTCGAAAACTATAACCATTTTAAAAGCAATTAAAAATAAATTAAATGAATAAATCTTTTTTTGAGTGGGTATGGTAAGTCAATAATGTCATGGTCCCTTTTTTCCACTTCTCTACAATCACATTTGCAGTTTTTAATTGTAGTCTCTCAAGGACGCGTACGGTAAAAAAAAAAAAAAAAGTTTTTAAAAAAATATATAAAAAATAGATGAAAGGTAAGGTTGGCTCTTAAAAGAGCCGTTGTGTTCATGCAGGGACAGAGGAAAGAAAGATTGGGAATATAGATGGTACGACAAGTGTGCTGATCTATTTTACTGTTCACTAGGGAAACACTGGTCTCCCTATAAGTAATTAGATCGTGACAATGGGCGCACCGTACTTCAACCCTCGCAAACCGAGGGTTAATTTCCAGAGGACCAGAAAAAGGAGATGCTCCCCCCACAGATGAAGGGCTCACCTGACCTGCAGAAGAAGGACTCGGCTCTGCAGATGATGGTCCAGGCTGAGCTGCTGTGGATGTGCTTGGTTGATTTACTGAAGGGTTACCTTCAGTAAGTCGAGCATGTGTCCTTCTGTGTACATCCTTAAGGTGTCTCATCATGGTGTGATTCCCAAAGGAATACTTCCTGTCAGGATTACCTCTTGAAGGTACACGCTTACACAGCTTGCAAGTCACTAAGGGTGCATTTACCTTTTGCTGGCCTTCTGGAAAAGTAAAATACTCCCATACGTAAGAGGTCTTTTGTTTCCTCGCTCTCTGCCTCAAGGTAGTGCTGCTAGCCTCACTCTCAGAAGAGCTCTGCTGTTCTGCCATCGTATCACAAAGACAACCCAGCTCCTTCTCCTAAGGGATGACAAGCAGAAATGAGGGGAATGGGTGTGGTGTAGGAGAGTTCTAGAACTGAAAGTAGTTTCAACCAATCAAAAGTTGTGTTTCATGATCACATGACCTACCGTACGCTTACGGTACGCTTACGGCAAAAGTACGCATGCGCGTAAAAAAGGCACGCGCTTGCGCGCATGCGCATAACAGTCACTCCCCGACACTTCCGCGTAACGTGCGCGTGTAGCGTACACGCGTACGCGCCCCACGCGGAGTACGCGCGGCTACGCAAATTGCGTAACTATACGCAAACAGCGTAGATAAATTACGGACATTGCGTAAACCGTACGCTTACCGTAAGCTTACGGTATGCGTACTAAAAAAAAAATTTAAAAAAAAGGAAAAAATGTATTGCTAATAAATTTTACCTGTTTATTTTATAAAATATATTAAAAAAAACATATTATAGAATTTTAAAAATTTAACCATAGTCTTTAAAAAAGGATAGAAAATTAAAATAAAAATATGTAAAAAAAAATAGAAGAAAAAAAAAAAAAAAAAACCTTTGAAATTCACTGAAAAAACCATGGGTTTCACACACGTTATAGTTAGGAATTAGCATTTAAAAAACCTTAGAAATTCAATGAAAAAACCAAAGGTTTCACACATGTTATAGTTAGCTGGACATTTCACTCGTAAAAAACCAATGAAATTCCCCCGTTATAGTTAGTTCAGCTAACTATAACTCGCGCGCCCGCAATGCACTACTGATGACGTCACATATTACATCACTCATGACATGGTCAGTGACATCACTCATGACATCACTGATGACATCTCAAATGACATCACTGATGACATTATCCTTGTGACAGAGTGGTAGACCTCCTCTCACCCTAATATAACCTTTGATACAAACATTCAAAAATAGACACTAAAATTTTCAAAACAATGGACATACCAATAACAGTTACAACAACCTATTCAGTAATTCTAAGATCCACATACACATCCACTCATCCACCAACAATCCTATACAGTCACTCATACATGTACTCACACATCATATGTACTCATACACCTAAACATCCTGTAACACAATCCCACTCATCCATAGAGTTACTCACACACATAGTCACTCATGCTAATAAAGAATCAAACATCCATTTACTTGCATATACAGTTATACACACACCAGCACACTTACTTTTACAGAAACTTACACATACTTAGTCTTTTTAACAATCACTTATAGAAACACATACTTATTCATACAGGAACTCTTCCAATCTCTCACTCTCACATATACTCACTTATAAACAACAATAGTCACATATACTAGTTTAAAACATATGTAGTTACTTATGAAGACACTATTGAGACAGTCATTCACTCACTAACACACCCATGCACACACTCATCCACCCATACAGTCCTGCACACATGCTGTCTTCAACACATACAAACAGTGAGTCACTCATTCATGCATCTATGCACTACGTAATACCCCCCACCGCACCATGAAGACACTCAGACACTCATACTGATACTCAAAAAACCAACTATTAACCTATATAGACACTCATGTAGCTACTCACCAACCCATGCAGCCACTTATATACAAAGTGAGAGACTGATACAGGTATTTACACATTTAAACATTACTCACTAAGCCATGTATTCAAAAAGATACACTTAATCAGTCAGTTATACAATCAATTTTTCAGAAACAAATCATCAATTTAGACACTTATATACTCATTTATTCTTCCATCGACCTTGAGATATACATATATAAAACATATTTAATTTTCAGAAAAACACACATTCACTGGATGATATCATCAGTGATGTCATTTGAGATGTCATCAGTGATGTCATGAGTGATGTCACTGACCATGTCATGAGTGATGTAATATGTGACGTCATCAGTAGTGCATTGCGGGCGCGCGAGTTATAGTTAGCTGAACTAACTATAACGGGGGAATTTCATTGGTTTTTTACGAGTGAAATGTCCAGCTAACTATAACATGTGTGAAACCTTTGGTTTTTTCATTGAATTTCTAAGGTTTTTTAAATGCTAATTCCTAACTATAACGTGTGTGAAACCCATGGTTTTTTCAGTGAATATATATATATATATTATCTACTGGCGGTCGCCAGTAGATAGTTATAGTTAGGACCGTGTTTCCATAGGAAATCTCAAAATTCTATTTTGAATAACTTTGGCGCCGGTTGATGAATCTTCGCGAAATTTTCAAAACTAATGGGGCGCTCCGCTCAGCCCCTACCCTGAAAGTCTCGGGGGGATTCGTTAAGCGGGGGCTGAGAAAAAAGGGGGGTCCCAAAACGCGTTTTCCCCATGCATTTTCCCATAGGACCTTTAGTCGAAGGTACAGCCCGAACGGCTGAACAGAATTACTTGAAATTTGGCAGAGAGGTAGTCCTCAGGTCAGGGATGTGCCTTTTGCATATATGGAGTCAATCTGTTCAGTAGTTCCTGAGAAAATTGCAGTTAAAAGCACATACATATCTATAGCCGCGCACCGTGCGCGCACCGTGCGTGCACCGTGCGCGCACCCTTACGTGCGCGAGTGTAATTCTGATTGGTTGTTACATGTCAGTCAATGTTCGAATCGGTCGAAATCAGGAAGTGTCGGCCGCCATTTTGTTTGTTTTCAGTGCAACAGTGGAAAAGGAAGGTGGCGAACGTGAAAAGGGGGCAGGGTAGAGAGTTCCTGACCCCCTAGCCTTTGTCAGGGGGTCCCTGAAGGACCCCGAAGGACCTCAAAGGCAGAAAAAAACATTTAGATTTTTTTTTTTTGAAATCGCAGGGGTGCGCGCACCGTGCGTGCACGGTGAAAAACCATAAAAAATAATTTTTATACGTAGTTTATTGTAAAATAAATATATAAAAAAAATAATAATACATACATAACTTAGCATTTAAAAAACCGTACAAATTCACTGAAAAAACCATAGGTTTCACACACGTTATAGTTAGGAATTAGCATTTAAAAAACCTTGCAAATTCACTTAAAAAACCATAGGTTTCACACATGTTATAGTTAGGTGGATATTTCACTCGTAAAAAACCAATGAAATTCCCCCGTTATAGTTAGTTCAGATAACTATAACTCGCGCGACCGCCACTCTATCACAGGGATGATGTCATCTGTGATGTCAAGAGTGATGCCACTGACCATGTCATGAGTGATGTAATATGTGACGTCATGAGCAGAGGATTGCGGGCGCGCGAGTTATAGTTATCTGAACTAACTATAACGGGGAATTTCATTGGTTTTTTACGAGTGAAATATCCACCTAACTATAACATGTGTGAAACCTATGGTTTTTTAAGTGAATATATATATAATAAAAATACGCGCACTCACAGAAACAACAAAAGGAGATGAGCGCCCACATCGATACTGAAAATACAGTAATTAAACTGACCACTATGAAACTGTCACCAGAAGAAGAAAAGATTCTTTCTCTTGGCCTAACTTTCTGTTCCAAAAGCAATTTTGACTATGCGCAAACCAGAGTGGATCTTTTTCACTTTGTAAGAAAACTTAAACTTCAAAAATATTTTTTTAACGCAGCAAATCGGAATGTCAACATTGATGAAACTGTAATTGAGGAAAATCCACTCACAGTAAGAGATATGGCCCTGTTGCATGATCTTGTCAACATAGAAAATACAGAAAATCCCGAAACACTCATAGAATTTGCAACTACCTCAGGATTACAAGTATCCAACATTGCTAAAACACCATTTAAACCTAAATCGACATTTATGCCTATGATGCCCAAGGATGGTTTGGACATTTTTGCTGAAAATGTCATCAAAGATCTCAAGACATTGGCATACAGCAGTAGCAGAAATTTTGTGAGTAGCAATTGTAACAAAATGCAAAAATACAACAAACTAATTGACAAAATCAAACAAAGACAAGATGTGGTGGTCCGGTGGTCAGACAAAGGAGGCAATGTTGTCCTCTGGCCCCTGGAACAATATAACAAAGAAGCTCTCCAACAACTATCCGACAAAAACTGTTACAGTCGTGCAAGCCCGAATATCATCATAGGAATCAAAGAAAGATTCCATAAAGCCCTCTATAACTGGAAAAGTGCAGGATTACTCTCCAAACAGGAGTTTGAATACCTAAAATGTGATTATCCTGTATTACCCCAATTGTATCTCATCCCTAAGATCCATGAAAAGCCAGTAGAGCCTCCTGGCAGACCCATAATTGCTGCAATAGGGGGATTGTTGGAAAATGCCTCAAGATACATAGACCACTTCTTACAGCTATCAGTCTGCAGCCTTCCAGCATACATCAAAGACACAGGCAATATTCTCAATAAAATCTATGATGTAACATGGGAAAAGGACCTTCTGCTAATGACCCTAGATGTCAACACACTCTACACCAGCATCAGACATACAGACGGACTTAATGCCTTACATCATTTCTTGGGCAAAAAACCTATGCAAATGTTCCAGCACTCTATGATGATCGTACAGATGGCTGAGATGTGTCTGGATAATAATGTCTTTATGTTTGATGGTTTGACATGTAAACAACTGCAGGGCACTGCCATGGGTACCTGCTTCGCCCCCAGCTATGCTAATTTGCATATGGGCTGGTGGGAGGAGCAGGTGCTCCCAGTATCACATAATGCCACATTATCAGAACATGTAAAAATGTACGTCAGGTACATCGACGACATTTTTATATTATGGAAAGGGTCTGTAGAGAGTGCCAAAGCTTTCTCTGAAGAAATTAACAACAATTCCTTAAATCTCAGATTTACCTGTAATATGAGTAAAGAGAGCATACACTTTCTAGACCTAGAGCTGTACATTGAAGATGACAAACTGCAGTCTAAAACTTTCAGAAAACCCACTGCTGGGAACGCTATACTGCATGCACACAGTTTCCACCCCACCTCTTTGAAAGAAAGTATACCCTACGCCGAATGCCTCCGCATGAAGCGTAACTGCAGCACCAATAAAAGCCTTGTTGAAGCAACAGGAGATCTATGCCACAGATTAGCCCTTAGGGGATATAGCCAAGAAACACTTACCAAAGCGAGAATGAAAGCTGCAACCAAAACCCGTAGAGAGCTTTTAGCCTCAGGTCCCACTGTGAAACAATCCGAGTGTTCTGCTATCAACACTCCTAAACTAATAACAGGTTTTAATGCATATCACACTCAAGTTAGAAAACTCATATACAGACACTGGAACTCAGTCAGGAATGACCCTGTTATTGGAACCATTTCCAGAAAAAACCCTCAAATCACCTTTAGGAGAGCCAGATCTATGAGACAGGAGATAGTAAACAACGCTCCCCGAAAAATCACAAATGAGGGCTCTTGGCTCAAATCTCCTAGAGGTTTCTATAAATGCGCCAAGTGCAAGGCTTGTAGACACGGCATCAATACCAAAGAGGTCAGATTACCTTTCAGACAATCCCCCTACATCATCAGAGGGCACTACACATGCAAATCTGATTTTGCTGTGTATGTGTTATCGTGCACCTGTGGGAAACTCTATGTGGGTAGCACCATTCACCCATGTACGTATTTTACAACACTTGAGAGCTATCACTAATAATGACCCTGCCTACCCTGTCGCTCGCCATATCAATGCAGTCCACAATGGCAAGGTGCAAGATCTTTCTTTTTATGTGGTGGACACCATCCCCAAAAATCCCTGGGGGGGCAATAGACAACTTGCCCTTAGGAGACTCGAATCACGCTACATCATCCTCTACAATTCCAAAATCCCCAATGGAATGAATGCGGATGAAGCATTAACTGTAAACCTCTGATCAATCCCTTGCTGCTTATCCCGCTACTCTCTCCCAACCCTGCAACGTTTAGGACACACATTATTTTAACTTAGGCACACATTAGCCTTGCTTTTTCTTTAAACATTTTTTAGCAACCGGTTTCCTTATCTATGTATGTCCATTTACCTACTTGTTAGCTTACGCCTTAGGAGGCCCACTCTACAGTTATTTACGAACTGTATTTAGACATGTAGTATGTAGCATAGATTGTTTTGCCATAAGCCCACTCGGGCAACACTGCTCTAAGTGCATTTACATAATATACGAATCTTCTCTATTTTAGTATCGACTAAATCCTAAATAGATCACTTACAGATTCGATCCATCTTTGCAATTTACGTGTCTGTCTATTAAGACTCTATCGCTATTAAGATCACTATGAAACATTGTCAGCTTAGCGTACTGTTTTCATTTTCCTTACAGCACGAATGAGCTTAACGCACACTACTGCACGTATACTCCAGAGCGGTAGCATTTGCTTAGTCTGTACTTACTACGCATGGCACTTCCTCCTCTACGATATTTCTCAACCATCCTTTAGGTATCATTAGTACACAGGGTCCTCCTGGCGCACACATGTTTCTTCTATGTCTATACATTGCAAATGGACGTTGCTACACATGAGCATTTGCTTGCCCCCATTTTCAGTTTCTGCAGTATTTTTTTAGAAGCACATTACATATTGGTAAATGTATGCCGTCAATATATTTACATCATGTCTGTGTTTCTTTGCAAATTGAATTGTAGTTATTATTTGGCATGTATTTTTCGCCGCCCGTTGTTTTGCACTGTCATGTTGAAACTGACAGAGTGATTTTCTATGTCTATGATCAACTCTGTGAGGTTGCCCTGACAACTAAAGTAAAACATATATATCTGTCAAACCAGTATGTACTAGATGTAGTGACCAAGGCGGTGCGCCACCGAAACGCGTCTAACCTTTGTTGGATTAAATTTCATTTTTTGCCATTATTTCACGGAGTCTGTGCCTGACTGTTCGCCGCCGCCAGGATTGGAAAAGAATATATATATATATATATATATTATCTACTGGCGGTCGCCAGTAGATAGTTATAGTTAGGATCGTGTTTCCATAGGAAATCCGCAACATTCTATTTGGAATAACTTTGGCGCCGATTGACGAATCCTCGCGAAATTTTCAAAATAGGTGAAATTCCCCCGTTATAGTTAGTGCAGGCAACTATAACTCACGCGACCGCAATCCTCTGCTGATGACGTCAGATATTACATCACTGATGACATATGTGCCTTTCTGAAAAAAAATTTTTTTTAATATATGTAAAGCTAAAAATTAATGGAAGAAGACATGGGTAAATAAGTGTCTAAATACAGTGATGTAATATCTGACGTCATCAGCAGAGGATTGCGGTCGTGTGAGTTATAGTTGCCTGCACTAACTATAACGGGGGAATTTCAATGGTTTTTCACGAGTGAAATGTCCAGCTAACTATAACATGTGTGAAACCTATGGTTTTTTAAGTGAATTTGCAAGGTTTTTTAAATGCTAATTCCTAACTATAACGTGTGTGAAACCTATGGTTTTTTCAGTGAATATAGATATATATATATATATTCACTTTTATATGTTTGGCCCACCGCGGTTGGGATCATGGTTTTATACATATATATATTCACTGAAAAAACCATAGGTATCAGGGGTGTTATAAGGTGGGTTTCGATCGGCCCGCCAGCCTCCCCGAGGGCTGGCTCCACGCCTGCTGGGTGTCTGGGACTCCTCCCGACCCGGCCCTGAAAGGATCAAAAGACAATGGCAGGAAACCCCGACAAGCGACCCCCAGGGGACAAGACCTCTGCCTGCACAGACTCCGGACATCAAAGAGGAGTCGTCCTATAACAAGGGGTGCTCTGGGACTATCCGGCAGATTCGCCTTTGGAAACACCTGAGCCCTGCTGAGTGACTCGCGGCTCCCTGAAGATCGTAAGACCTCCGAACTTGTGCTTGAGCCCTGCTGAGGGACTCGCGGCTCCTTGAAGATCGTAAGACCTCCGAACCTGTGCTTGAGCCCTGCTGAGTGACTCGCGGCTCCCCGAAAAGATCGTAAGACCTCCGACTTGTGCTTGAGCCCTGCTGAGTGACTCGCGGCTCCCACAGACTCTCTTGGTCCCGCCGGACCCCGACGACGACAAGCGTATCCACCAGCTCGAGGATTGTGAGCTGTGCGCCGGATACGCCCCTGCATTTGATCCCTATCCCCAAAGACTGTCCCGCTACCTCCTACCCCCCCAAGACTCTGTGAGCCCGCGCTCCACTTGTATATATTTGCCTTACTGATCATAAAGATCCTACAACTCCGATCTGATAAAGATTTGTTCTTAAGAACTCCCGGTGTGGTGTCTCTTTGTCGTGTGGTGCCGAGTGTATGATCCTAGATACGAGATTCCTCCCCTGAGGAGTCTCCCGCCACTGCCCGGCTACGATACCTTGAGGGTTGACCTCGGGCTAGTCAGTGCCCCTCCGGGCCCCTCGGAGGTCGCCTTCTAACATCCATCAAAAAATCATCTATCACCAACACCTAATCAAGTCCCAGTAGAGAATCAGCACTTTTTAGGTCTCGCAGACCTAGCACTGGAGCGCGCATGCGCTCCTCGCTCTGCGAGGCTTATTATCATCAATATGATTTCAGAAGGGGGCCCAGCCCATCATTCCCATTGGCTGGCGTCATCATTTATGCACAACACTGGCCTCCGATTGAAAATGAGGCTTTATTTTGTTACCGCCCTGTCTCCTTTTGGCCCCGCCCACCAGGACTGGATCTTTTACTTGCGGCGTTAGACTGTCTCCTTTAATTAGTTGGTAGGCACTTTCTTTTTGTCTTTCATCCACAAAGCCTGATGTTGCAGCGCTATGCCCTCTAAATTGTGTTTTTTGTTTATTTCTTTGATGAGCACGTGACCCGCTATGGACACCGCGCTCACTTTATGAGGTCTCGCAGACTTGCGTTGCAGCGCACACGTGCTGCTCGCTCTGCAAGGCTTATTGTGATCAAAGAGATTTCAGTAGGGGCTTGAAGTCCTGCCCATCATTCTGATTGGCTTGCATCACCGTTTAGGGTAAACGCTGGCTTCCCATTGGACTACATTTGACGGAAAAGATTATACAAGCCACCCATGTGAAAGGCCACCTATTAGATCAGGTTTTCTCAAATCTAGAAGACCTCAAAGGAGTTGAACCTATTCCCCTCCCATGGACTGATCATTTCTTGATAAACCTTTCCTGGAGCCTTCAGCACACGAATCTTCCCCTCCAACCTACCTGGACTTTTGACCGTCCTTGGTCCAAACTTCCTTTGGAGAAATGGATCCAAACCCTAGAAAGAACCAAACCCAAAGCTAACCCCTGCCCAACAATTGCCAACAAAAAATTTTCAGACTGGATAAATCAATCACTGGACTCCGTCCTCCCCAAAGTCAGAATAAAAAAGTCTGAAAGGTCTTACAATGCCCCTTGGTTCTCCCCTGAGTTACGAGCATTTAATCAGCAATGTAAAACCAAGGAAAGGCAATGGAGAAAAGAATTCCTCCCTGCAGAATACAGAGCGGCTATCCAAATGTATAAATCTCAAATAAAAAAGGCCCAATCATCCTACTATGAAGAAAAGATCCTCTCAGCCCAGAACTCTCCCAGGGAAACGTTCATCATTATTAAAAAACTACTTAAAACACCCGCCCCTCGTATTGCCCCAGATTCCTCTGGCCAACGGTGCAATAAATTAGCTAACTTCTTTAACAACAAGGTACAAACCATCCTCGAATCTCTTCCTCAGAGGAACGAAGCTCTGGAAATGCCGATCAACCCAGACCCTTACACCACCAAACCCACTCTGGAGACCTTTCCCCCTATGCCCCTGGAAACTCTTCTCACTTTGCTATCCAACGTTAAAAGCGGATCACCAAAGGACCCAGCTCCACTCTACATCCTGAAGAAAGCAATAGCCACCTTAGCCCCCAACATACTGAACCTTATTAACGCCTCACTCAACACAGGATCGGTACCTTCCAGCTGGAAACAGGCCATGGTCAAGGCTCTACTTAAGAAACCTAACCTAGATCCAGCTGAACTGGGAAACTACCACCCAATTTCTCTTTTACAAGGAATAAGCAAAGTGACAGAAAAGTTTGTCAACCAGACCCTTTCAGGTTTTCTTGAAACTCACAATCTGCTGCACTCCTCCCAGACAGGATTCCGGCCTCGTCAGAGCACGGAAACAGCCCTGCTAGCAGTAGTAGAGGAAAGCAGAAAAATCCTCGACTCAGGAGGTTCCACGGCCATCATCCTCCTCGACCTAAGCGCAGCATTCGACACAGTGAACCATGAGACCCTTATCAACTGTCTGAGGAATATAGGAGTCACAGACACCGTGCTTCAATGGATGCGGTCCTTCTTAGAAGGAAGAACCTTTCACGTTTTTGAGGAGAAAGTAACTTCTGAACTGGCCAATTTAACGAGTGGGGTCCCACAGGGCTCCTCTCTCAGCCCGACCCTTTTTAATGTTTACATGTCCCCCCTAGCAACCATAGTTGTCCCCCATGGAATCCGCATAGTGACCTACGCGGACGACATGCAACTGGTGGTAGCACTCAATCAGGCAGAAAACAATACCAACAGCCTCCATTCCTGCCTAGAAGACATATCAGAATGGATGGATATCTCCCAGCTCAAGCTCAACGGTGGAAAGACCGAGATTATGGTCTTACGCAACCACAGCAGCTTTCACCCCAACTCAATGTGGCCTTTAAGCATGGGACCCCCCCTACCCATAAGACCGAAATCAAAAGTCTAGGCATCTGGCTGGACCAAGATTTGAACTTTAGAACACAGGCCAGGAAGACAACAGCTACCTGTTTTGGGATGCTCAGAATGGCCCGGAAAGTCCTCCCTCTGCTCCCCCCTCCAGCAAAAAAGGTACTGATACAATCCCTTATACTCTCCAGGCTTGACTACGGGAATGCATTATACCTAGGCTCACCCTCCTCAGTAATTGCCAAACTCCAGTTAGTCCAAAACAGCGCAGCCAGAATTCTGACGGGCACCTGAAACAGACAATAGCTAAACCAGCTATAAACTCCCTCCACTGGCTTCCCGTGCACGAACGCATCAAATTTAAATCGTTGTGCATTGCCCACAAAACACTGTCAGGAACAGGCCCTGCCATTAACTCAGCCCTGATTCTCCCCTACAAAGCTAACAGAAAACTCCGGTCAGATAACCTGCGTCTGGCTGAGGTGCCGAGAATAAAAAGAGCCAGAAGTGGCGGATGACTTTTTTCCTACAATGCCTCCAAACTCTGGAACTCCTTGCCACTTCATCTACGCCTGATTCCCAATCACCTGACCTTCAGAAAACAACTTAAGACCTTGTTGTTTCCCTAGTCTGCTCTCCGTTCATGTTTGCTTCCACAGCGCTGGGACGCTCCCGGGTAGCCATGCGCTTTATAAATGTCGTTTTCATTTCATTTCATTTCATGAGGTTTTTTTGTTACCGCCCTGTCTCCGTCTCGGACGGCCCATCGGGACTCGATTTTTTGCTTGCGGCGTTACACGGTGGGCTTTATCTGGTGGGCGAGCACTCTTTTAAAAATGGACACTAATGGGGACAATAGGCTGCAGCGCTATGCGCTTTACGTTTATTATTACTTTAATTAGCGCGGCACCCGCTAGGGACACCGTGCTTACTTTATTTATTTATATTTTCGCGGCGTCCACTTCAGGGACACCGAGAGTTCTGTTTTTTTTTTTTTTTACTTTAAAACAGAGCACGGTGCCGCTTCAAGGCCACGGCGCTCGGTTTCTTTATATATTTTTAAAATTTAACACTGAGCGCAGCGCCCACTTTAAGGACACCGCGCTCAGTGTCAAGTTAATAAAAAAAAAAGAAACCGAGCGCTGTGTCCTTAAAGTGCCGCCACGCTCAGCTTTAAACTTGCTGTTTATGTAGTGCAATAGTTGCCTATCTGTTACTTTCCACTTTGCGCAAATAGAAATTGTTTCTTCTCAAGGTTTAGGCATTAATTAACCTTGGCATGCAGACTGCAGTGTACACGGAGAGACATCAGAGGTCTCAATCAGGGCTACCTGCATTCGCAAATGTACTATTTCCAGACGCCAGTCTGGTCCTGAACACGTCACTGCTGTCCTCTCGTGCTGTAGTCAGGTGTTTGCTACTTCTCCGTGCCCTGGCACTGTTAGAGGAGTTGTCTCGTGCATGCGGGGTCCTTCTCTTTTAAGTCTTGACCCGTTCTGCCAGCCCCCGATGTCGTGACTATGCGCACCTTCACTACAACAGCAGCTGCATTCCCCCCCTCCCCCTGGTTTGCCTACCGCTGGCACTCCTCTGCTGCCGGACCCTTGGCAGGCACAGAGAATGAACAACCAGAGGGAACGAGGGCTCCACGAACCGGCTGCTGAGGAGGCTCCCGCGGGGGAGGAGCCGGGGCTCTTTATTGACTCTACGGGATGTGTAAGTGACATGGGAGGACTGTGGAGCGTCAGGAGCCCGGCTCTGCCCCTATGTCCTGCCCCCTCAGGCATTCTCTCTGTTTCTTCTGCCCCTCCTGGACTGCAGCCCGAGTCTCCCCCTTCTGCCTGTAACACAGCCTGCTCTTTATTTCTGCTACCCCCTCCCCTTCTGCTGCCATCCAGCTCTGAGTCTGTTCACTACTCACTCTCAGCATGCTGACTGTCCCACCCGCCTACACCCCCTCTGCTCCCCGCCCAGCAGCCCTCGCTTCCTCCTGCCCTACACACAGCCCTCCACCCGAAGACTTTTTAAAAAAGAGGCTTCACTTTTACACACACAGCCGACCCACGCTCGCTTCCCTGCGCCCCATTCTCCTTCTCGTTCAGTTTCTGCCTCCCCCTCCCATCCCACCGCGCCTTTGTACCCGCTTCCAAAAACCCTCCTCTCATTCCCCACCACCCTCATTCACTTTTCCTTTTCCTCCATTCTCACTCTCTCTTTCCCTAACATCTTCCCCTTCTCTTTCTTCACCCACAATCTCACCATTCACCTTATGGCGCT
The DNA here is from genome assembly GCF_964204655.1 of Triturus cristatus. Classification (NCBI taxonomy): domain Eukaryota; kingdom Metazoa; phylum Chordata; class Amphibia; order Caudata; family Salamandridae; genus Triturus; species Triturus cristatus. The sequence continues at coordinate 1,087,364,290 of NC_140582.1, read as the reverse complement.
ACCCGTTCCCTCGCTCAAAACCCACAACCCTTTCTTCCCTGATCTCCTATCACCTTTTAGGGTCTCTGCAGTTCATCCCCTTCTATTTCTGTAACAACCTCCTTCTTTCTCCCCTAGCCACTGCCCTCCCCAGTTTCTGTAGTGGCACGCCCTCTCTCCTACCACTCTCAGAGCTCACCTTGACGCTAAGCCACTCCGTTCTTTCTCTGAAGTCACTCCCTTCCTTCACCGCCTCTTTCTTACATCCCATCCCTACCCACTCCGCTCTTTCTCGCCCTTTGAAGACAGCCCCTCTTTTTATGCCTCTTTCTTAGCCTAGCTTGGTTTCTCTTCCCGTGACCACCCCACTACCCCCGGTGTCAGATTCCCATTCACACTCGCTGAAATGCACTAAATCCGTTCTCAGCACATTCACCTGTCCCCTCAGATGCCCACTCCCCGCGTCTCTCAGAGGGACCAGTGCAAACTTAGCATCAGCATCACTCTATTTTCTAAAAAAGCATTTACAATGCAATAGGTCTTGCATTTACGTGTGTTTTAGCTATTGGCATTGTAAATGACAATGACTTTTATTTATGTTTTGGTTTTTTAAATGTAAACAAAAAGCATTGTCATTTACAATCAGGGCTCGAGTCGGGGTACCACGCGGGTGGACGGTGTCCCCCCACTTATTTTACCGGGAGCTCGATAACTGGAGCAAATGGAGCCACACATTCACTCTTTGGCCTCTCTGGGGCGAGATCGGCGCTCATTCAGAACGCTGCTCACGCGCTGGCTTCTCTGATGCAATCGCATCTAAGGGGTGAGCGAGGGGAGGCAATGAGTCTGATGGTGCAAGCCACCTTTCGTGACGCCACTTCCTGTCGTGACGTCAGCGTCCCCCCACTTCTTTTTTTAGGACTTGTGCCCTGTTTACTTAGCTTAAACTCGCGTAAATGCGAGACCTATTGCATTGCAAATGCTTGTTTACATGGTGAAATCATCTTAAAATTAAATACAATTCTTAAAACGCAGCACCAATAAATGATTAAAATGGTGCTCCAGACATTCACTCCAATGCTTTTAAGAAGAAATCATGGTAGAGCCTTATAAATAATGCAACAACAATGCATCATAAAACTTTCCTCCTATATGGCACCACGAAAAACCACAAACACAACATCTAACAAATAATGTTGTGAATTACTTTGCAAATAATAAACCTCTGATTTAGAAGAGCAAGGAGTGGAGTTTGCCCAAGGATGTATTGCCTCGGGGAGCAGGGTCCCCTGCTTTCCCTCAAGCCCTCTGACACCGCCATGGGGAATCACTGCCTCGGAGCGCACCCTCCGCATTCTTTTGCAGGAGAGCAGCAAGCGAGAAAAAGATATGGGATGCACTCTATCACTTTAATGCCTAGTACCCATTCCTTTCCAGGCACCTTTGCGGCAGCGTGTCCTCTGTGGGGCCTCCAAGCTGAAATATACACATGATGCGAAGGCTGCTCATAGTGACCACACCGTCATCCGCTCCACTCAACACGCATGCACAGACGTCACCCAAGGATTACACTGACACTTTCATTGTGGGTGAAGAACTGCTGCAGGTTTATTTCATACAACATAAGTATGACGATAAATGGGTTATCTTACGGGCGATCCAGGGCAAGCAGCCCCTCGCTGCTCCGCCCGCCTGGTGAGCCAGTACGCACGGTGGGTCGATGCCCGGCAGTGCGGCACATATTTATTTTCAGATCATCCACTGGGTCACGTGATCTGTCTCCTACTCCCACCCCTTTTGACAGGGGCGGAGCGTGTTGTGGCACACCCCCGGTTGGTCAGGCCCCCCAACCGCCCGAAGGACTAACGGGGCGCCGTCGCGGTCTTCCCAGAGCCCCCTTCGGCTCCTGGACCTTGGCTCGGGCACCCTTACCGTGCCGGACAGGGGTACCCTTACTGTACCTCCTGTCGCAGAGGTACCCTTACTGTACCCTTCTGCCTCCAGATCGCCCTGTAACTCCGCCTGCAACGCAAAAGAGAAACATTAAAACATTCCAATAACGCGCTGTCTCCGCCACGCAGGGTAAGCGGAAAGGGGTGGGAATTCGCGTGTCCAGGCAGGAGCGGCGCGCAGGAAGCAGAGGAGGAACTGGGAGAGAGAGACGCCTAAGTAGGGGGGTCTAGCCTCGCCCCCCCCTATCGGCCCCTCCTACCGGCACACTCATTGGGAGCTCCCCTCCCTGGGCGCGGCCTCGCTCGCGAGGCGGAACAGGGGGGGGGGGTGGAAGGCTGCGACGGGCGGCCACTAGAAAGCTGCCCTGCTGATGTCCCACTGCGTGGGATGTGGCAGCGGCATAGTGACCACACCGTCATCCGCTCCACTCAACACGCATGCACAGACGTCACCCAAGGATTACACTGACACTTTCATTGTGGGTGAAGAACTGCTGCAGGTTTATTTCATACAACATAAGTATGACGATAAATGGGTTATCTTACGGGCGATCCAGGGCAAGCAGCCCCTCGCTGCTCCGCCCGCCTGGTGAGCCAGTACGCACGGTGGGTCGATGCCCGGCAGTGCGGCACATATTTATTTTCAGATCATCCACTGGGTCACGTGATCTGTCTCCTACTCCCGCCCCTTTTGACAGGGACGGAGCGTGTTGTGGCACACGCCCGGTTGGTCAGTGTAGGAGAGTAGGGTCTGCTATCCTATGGTCACCCCAAATTTTTGCTTTTTGCTTCACTGGTTTTTGACATATTGAGGCTGTGGGCCTGTCAATCAGACCCCCAGCCTGCTGTTCTCTCTACTAAATTAAAACTATGCACCCTAGGTGCATAACCGATTGGAAGTGGATCACCCTGTCAGCCCCTGTACCAGTGTACACTAGGTACCCAGGGCATTGGTGTACCCAAGGCCTGCCAGGGGCTGAAGCATGTATTATGCCACCCCAGGCTTGGCCTAACAATTTGACACAACTGGCTGATCACTCAGCTGGGGTAAGTTGGTGTAATCACCTCTTACTTAGGTGTAGTATACCTATACCTAACCTTAAAAGGGACACCTGGTAACCTATAAGTCACTCCTATGGCAGGCCTTAACAATCCTGAAGGCAGAGTGCTTGGTTCCATGTGAGATGGTGCTCTGGCATGAGCTGAGCCTGTCTGCAGTGGTCGGAACAACTTCCTTCTACTGTTTCCAGATATCGTCATACCATATACTCTTAAGTGCATTATGAACCTCGCGGTTAAATGCTATCTTTGGTTTGGCTTTATCAAAACATGTCGAGTAAGGTGTCATACGAATTGGAATACTAACCCCTCGCCAATTCTGGTGACGGGGTTAGCATTCCACCCTTCTAGAGGGACACGACATGTACAGTACCTGAAACCCGGGTAAAATCAGACATAGTCTCAGCTCCACAAAATGGATGCTGCCACCACAGACACAAGTCTGCCCTCCTGCTGCTGGGAGTCCTTCCAGCTTGGGAGGTGTGGACAAAGGGTTTCCTGCCAGGGGAGGTGCATGCACCACCCCAGGCAGGATTTTGTGTATTGGTCAGGTAGGGCTTGAAAGAAACCAGACATGCCTGTGGCTCACAAGGAGCCTCGGTGCATATGCCAGTTCAAACCGGTCCTGGGGCACACCAGTCCCGGGCCTGGGGCGAGCTGGACAAAGGATTGGGGGTGTAACCACCCCCCTTCCTGGTCCCAGCCATAGGGAGGGACCTAGCAGGTAGTCCGGCCCCTAGAATCCGCTTAAAGGTAGGAGCTGTGTCCTAAGACTTCAGACATCCTGGAATCAACTTGAAACTAAGAAGAAGACGGGAACTTTGACATTCTGCTGCACAGAAGACTGAAGGAAATCTCCCCTGTGGTCAGGGAGTGACCACCTTGCTAACGCAAGCACCATCCAGCGAATCAACGTCTGCTTTGCCGCCGCCTCCCGCCGGAGCCCGAGCCCAGAGACTGACAAGACCTGGACCTCCAGACCTCTCACCGCCCGATCCACAGTCCCTGAAAAGAGGAGACCCGGGGAGGCACCGAGACACGTGGAGCCAGCCATCTTGAAACGACTACGACAAGCTGACAAGTGCAACAACCGAGGCTTCCTCCAAGTTGTGCTTTGGGATCTGAGAAGCCCAACCCTCGAGCAGCATCCGCACCAAAGATGAGCCCTCCAGCATCTCCACGATCTGCGTGGGGCCCTTCTGCATTTTGCCACTCGACGCGCCTAACCGGTTGCTGGCCCGCTGGCTAGTAGCCATCTTGGCGACGAACTTTACGAAATACACCGCTGGTCTGGTTGCTCCAGACTGGCCCTTGCTCCCCTCCAAAGGAGCAGTCCTTCTGACCTTGCTGGTCAGAACCATCAGCTTATTTCATCTCCTACAACAATTGCTTTTGCCAAGGCTTGTTTGCTTTGATCAAGTCGCCGACACCGCCAACAGCGAGAGCCTGCGTGGGACAGCTCGTGAACCGACTCCTGGACGTCGTCGACCTCCAGGGACCACGTGGCTGCAGAGACAAGCTACACCTTTCTTCCTGTTTGCACCCGACATTGCCTGGTACCCACCTGGTGCCACGCTGGTCACTGGCTAGTGACTGTGAACACTGTCCCCTCTGCTTACAGGTCTTCAACATCTCCGATCCACTCTTGGATCCACCGCATCTCTCCCGGACCGACCGCCTGCAGCATCTTTGTCTTCAGGCTCCACGGAACAGATAGAAGAAACCCGACGCACTTCGAGGCCTATGCACCCGCTTCCTGTGGGTGAGGTAAAGCTGGCACTCCTGTGCCCAAGTGTAGTATTACATCTCTAGTGCCTGTGTTCCAAATCTTGAGTTCCTAGTCCATCCGGAAGATCCTCTTTGCAGTAACTTTGTACTTTTTACGCACCCATTGAAACCTATGGGAGCACGCGTGTGACTATTTGCTCTGCACACGCCACCCGTGGACCTCCTGGTCACTAACTGAAGTTAGCTCCTTGTAGGCCCAGCGATTCTAGAGGCCCTAGGCCTTTTCCCTTTTCTGTTCGTGGTACTTATACCACTATTTTAGTATATGGTTTGAGCGGCCACCAGGGCCTATCCATATAAAGTGCAACTTCTGTGTATTCTACTGTAATCTTGTTTGACGATTTGTGCTCCTGTGCTCATAAAGAGACTAGGGGTTACTTTGAGAAATAAATACATATATATTTTGAATATATATCTGTGTGGTGTCCTTTCATTGGTATAAAAGGGGGTTGCATTTGGTAAAACAGCTGGCTTAACACGCTTCACGAGTTTAGCCTCAAAGACTGCTTAGCCTACGCTACCACTAGGGCAGCTAGTCCGAAAAGGTGGACTTACAACCACACCATAAGGGTTGCTTGGCATGGTACAAGGTGATCACTTTAGCTAGTGAGCATCATATACCAGGCCAACTTCTCACATTGGTGAGCAGCGGTTGGATTTGAGCTTGCTGTGTTTTACCATTGTAATCTCTTGGTTACCAATTGAAAGATCACATAGGTACCTGTAGGTACATATAAAACAAGATTAGATATACATAAGTTCTACTGAACTTAGTTGTTGTAGAGCAAAGGGAGTAGCACACCCTGACTACAACTACTAGATAGGTTTAGTAGGTAAACCCAAGTGTAGGTAGATTGCAACACATCCACCCACACTTAAGAGCAATGGCTGGGGCAGAGGGGTCCACTGTACCCATCTCTGTTGAGAGTGACCCCCAGAGGGCACCATCCATCTTTGCTACCCTTAATCAGAATGAGCTCAGGCATTTGGCAACTCTTAGAGGCCTTAAACAGCCCAAGAACCCTACCTCTGCTGAGCTCAGAGAACTCTTGCAAAATGATGAAAATCAAAGAGAGCTCAAGAAAGCTTCCCAGTTAGCCCCCTTAGGGTCAGGAACAGGAGGCCCCCCTTCTGAAGATGCTACAGAGGTACCCAGTTCCAATAGTCACCCCTTAGATGGCAATGATACCACAGAGGATGAGAGTGATAAAGGTGCTGATACAGAAAGTAGTGATGATGAAGGGAGAACTAGCCCAGTGCCAAGTGTTATACTTGGCCCAGCTAAACTAAGGCTATTGGGGACTGACAATGGGTTTACCCCATTGGATCTCCCCAGTGGACTTAACACAGGGCTTGGGAGGCAAAGGAATCGCTCAGGTGACTCCAATGCTTCTCATGGCTCTAGAGGCTCTCAAGGTCACTCCAGGAAAAGGATGACCACCCCTCAGAGGAGGGAACATGAGGCCAGAATGCAGGAAGCCCAGCTGAGGATCAGGAAGCAGGAGCTGGAAGTAGCCCTGATGGAAGAAAAACTGAACAAGGCTAGGCAACCTAGAGAGAGTGGGTCTATACCCACTGGTGGCAGCATTGTCCCTAAGGACAAAGATAGGGTCTTTGATAATAGGAACCTGTCTAAGGCTGTGCCCCCCTACAAAAGTGGAGATGACATCCACAAATGGATAACTGCTCTTGAGAGAGCCTGCAAAGTACAGCAGGTTCCTGAAGACCAGTGAGCAGCAATCCTCTGGCTCTCCTTTGAAGGAAGAGGCAGAGACAGACTCCTCACTGTTAGAGAAGAGGATGTCAGAAATTACAGAGTCCTGAAGAGTGTTCTGGTAGATGGGTTAGGCTTAACCACTGAACAGTACAGGTTAATGTTCAGAGACACCCAAAAGACACAGACTCAGGACTGGTCTGAATATGTTGAATGTGCCACAAAGGCTTTGGAGGGTTGGTTGCTGGGAAGTAAGGTATCTGATTTTACAGGATTGTATAATTTGATGATGAGAGAACAGATTTTAAATAACTGTCAAAACCAGCAACTGCATCAACACTTGGTTGACTCTGATCTGACCTCTCCCCAAGAATTGGGAAAGAAGGCAGACAAATGGGTCAGAACCAGGGTTAAGCAAAAGAACCAGAACCAGGGCCAAGGGGGTGATCAGAAGAAAACAGACCAAAAGGGTGGAGATCAGAAATCTAAAGACCAGAAGTCTTCAACAGGGCCCCAAACTACTGCTAAGGAGGGTGGGTCCCAACAACAAACTAAGGGAAAGAAGAAAGAAGGTCAAAAGAAACCCTGGTGCAATCATTGCAAGAATACAACTCACTGGACTAGTGATTGCAAAAAGGGTGGAGCCCCCAACACTGTTGCCCCTAAGGCACCTGCTCCCAGTACTACTGTTAGCAGTGTTGGTCCCCAGACAAAGGGTGTAGTGGGAATCACTATGGGAACTGAAGGAGATTCTGACTTAGACAGAACCCTGACACAGGCAGTCTTGATCTGTGATGGGGACATTGATTTGTCCCTGACTGTGAGCCCCAGTAACCTGGGCAAGTACAGACAGGCTCCTTTAATAAATGAAAAAGTGGCTCAAGCCTACAGGGACACATGTGCCAGTGTCACTATGGTGACACCAGGCTTTGTGGACCCTGGACAGTACATACCAGGTGAGAATTACCTGGTGACCAATGCCAGCAATGCCACTACTTCACATAGTGTGGCAGTTGTTAACTTCTCATGGGGAGGGGTAACTGGCCTCAAAGGGGTTGTGGTTAGTGCAGACCTCCCAGTAGAATGTTTGTTGGGCAATGACCTAGAGAGTTCTCTATGGTCAGAAGTGGAGTACAGGACTCATGCAGAGATGTTAGGTATATCATCACATGTCCTTGCTGTGACCAGGTCACAGGCCAAAAAGTGCCTCACTGAACCTCAGGTCTTGGATCCTCGAACAATGGACCAAGCACCTACCAAGAAGAAGAACAGGAGGGTCAAGGCTGTGCCTTCCCCCCTGCCTCAGAGTGATGATCAGCCTTCCCAGGAAGTTGATCTAGAGGACCCTGAAGGAACTGTCCCTGAAGAGCTTGAACCTGATCAGGTTGAGTTTCTGGGGACAGGGGGACCTTCAAGGGCTGACTTGAGGCAGGCTCAGTTATCCTGTCCCTCTCTTGAACCCCTCAGACAGCTGGCTGCTGCTGAGGCTGCTGGGAATGCTCAAGGTACCCATAAAGTGTATTGGGATGAAGGGCTCCTTTATTCAGAGGCTAGAGACCCCAAGCCTGGTGCTACCAGGAGGTTGGTTATACCTCTGCAATTTAGGGGCTTCCTTCTTACCTTGGCCCATGATATTCCTTTAGCAGGACACTTAGGCCAGAATAAGACTTGGGACAGGCTTGTCCCTCACTTTCACTGGCCTCATATGAATGAAGATACAAAGGAGTTTTGTCGCTCCTGTGTGACCTGCCAAGCCAGTGGCAAATCAGGTGGCACAACAAAGGCCCCCCTAATACCACTACCTGTGGTGGGGGTCCCCTTTGAAAGAGTGGGAATAGACATAGTGGGTCCCATGGATCCTCCCACTGCATCTGGGCACAGATTTATACTGGTGGTAGTGGATCATGCCACCAGGTATCCAGAGGCAATTCCCCTTAGGACCACTACAGCACCTGTTGTGGCCAGGGCCCTGCTGGGAGTATTCTCCAGAGTGGGGTTTCCTAAGGAGGTAGTATCTGACAGAGGTACCAACTTTATGTCAGGATACTTGACAGCTATGTGGAAGGAATGTGGTGTCAACTACAAGTTCACCACCCCTTATCACCCACAATGCAATGGGCTTGTTGAGAGATTCAACAAGACCCTAAAGGGTATGATCAAAGGATTACCTGAAAAGCTCAGGCGAAGATGGGACATCCTTCTACCCTGCCTTCTGTTTGCTTACAGAGAGGTCCCACAAAAAGGAGTTGGCTACAGCCCCTTTGAATTGTTGTTTGGGCACCCTGTAAGAGGCCCACTGTGTTTAGTGAAGGAAGGATGGGAGTTACCTCTCAAAAAGCCTAAGCAAGACATAGTGGACTATGTACTTGGTCTCCGCTCCAGGATGGCTGAGTATATGGAGAAGGCATCCAAAAACCTTGAGGCAAGCCAGGCCTTACAGAAAGCTTGGCATGACCAAAAGGCTGTCTTGGTTGAGTTTCAGCCAGGACAGAAGGTATGGGTGTTGGAGCCAGTGGCCCCAGCAGCACTCCAAGACAAATGGTCTGGACCCCATACAATCCTGGAAAAGAAGGGAGAGGTCACCTACTTGGTCGACCTAGGAACTCCCAGGAGTCCCCATAGGGTACTCCATGTTAACAGGCTTAAAGCATATGTTGACAGGGCAGACATGGGCTTGCTCATGGCTACAGATGAGGGACAGGAGGAAGAGAGTGACCCTCTCCCAGACCTGTTGTCTCAGAACCCTGAAGATGGCTCAGTTGAAGGAGTGACCCTTGGAGGCAACCTCACTGCCCATCAGCAGACTGAATGTAGACAGGTTCTACAATCATTTTCACATGTGTTTTCCTTGATACCTAGTCAAACTGACTGGTGTACCCATGTGGTGGACACTGGTGACAGCCTGCCTGTAAAGAACAAGCTTTACAGACAACCTGACCACGTCAGGGACTGTATAAAGGCTGAGGTACATAAAATGCTGGAATTAGGTGTCATTGAACCCTCAGAGTGCCCCTGGGCTAGCCCAGTGGTTCTGGTCCCCAAACCTCACACCAAAGATGGCAAGAGAGAGATGAGGTTCTGTGTGGACTACAGGGGTCTCAATGCTGTCACCAGGACAGATGCACACCCTATTCCAAGGGCAGATGAGCTCATAGACAAACTGGCTTCTGTAAAGTTTTTGAGCACATTTGACTTAACAGCTGGCTATTGGCAAATCAGATTAGCTGAGGAGTCTAAGGCCAAAACAGCATTCTCAACCCCAGGTGGGCACTACCAGTTTGTGGTGATGCCCTTTGGTCTGAAGAATGCACCTGCCACCTTCCAAAGGCTGGTGAACCAAGTCCTTACTGGGTTGGATGACTTTTGCGCAGCATATCTTGATGACATTGCTGTCTTTAGCTCCACCTGGGAGGATCACCTGATCCACCTGAAGAAGGCTCTTGAGGCTCTGCAAAGGGCAGGTCTCACTATCAAGGCTACTAAGTGCCAGATAGGGCAGAGTAAGGTTGTATATTTGGGCCACCTTGTAGGTGGAGGCCAAGTTCAACCACTGGAGAGTAAGATACAATCCATCAAGGACTGGTCCCCTCCAACCACCCAGACTCAAGTTCGAGCTTTCTTGGGCTTGACTGGGTACTACAGGAAGTTTGTTAAGAACTATGGGTCCATTGTGACTCCTCTTAATGATCTGACATCCAAGAAGATGCCCAAAAAGGTTCAGTGGACAGTAAGCTGTCAAAAGGCATTTGATGACCTGAAGGAGGCCATGTGCTCTGCACCTATCCTGAAAAGTCCTGACTACTCCAAAGAGTTTATTGTCCAAACAGATGCTTCTGAGTTGGGTGTGGGAGCTGTCCTGTCACAACTTAATGTAGATGGTCAAGACCAACCCATTGCTTTTATAAGCAGAAGGTTGACCCCCAGAGAGAAGAATTGGTCAGCTATTGAGAGGGAGGCCTTTGCTGTGGTGTGGGCCCTGAAGAAGCTGAGGCCATACTTGTTTGGCACTCACTTCAAGATTCAGACCGACCATAAGCCCCTCTTGTGGCTAAATCAGATGAAGGGTGAAAACCCCAAACTGCTTAGGTGGTCCATTTCCCTACAGGGGATGGACTTTACAGTGGAGCACCGGCCAGGTACTGACCATGGGAATGCAGATGGTCTCTCCAGGTACTTCCACTTAGGACATGAAGACGAGACTGGTCAAGGCTAGTTTAATGTCCCAGCGTTTGGGGGGGTTGTGTAGGAGAGTAGGGTCTGCTATCCTATGGTCACCCCAAATTTTTGCTTTTTGCTTCACTGGTTTTTGACATATTGAGGCTGTGGGCCTTCCAATCAGACCCCCAGCCTGCTGTTCTCTCTACTAAATTAAAACTATGCACCCTAGGTGCATAACCGATTGGAAGTGGATCACCCTGTCAGCCCCTGTACCAGTCTACACTAGGTACCCAGGGCATTGGTGTACCCAAGGCCTGCCAGGGGCTGAAGCATGTATTATGCCACCCCAGGCTTGGCCTAACAATTTGACACAACTGGCTGATCACTCAGCTGGGGTAAGTTGGTGTAATCGCCTCTTACTTAGGTGTAGTATACCTATACCTAACCTTAAAAGGGGCACCTGGTAACCTATAAGTCACTCCTATGGCAGGCCTTAACAATCCTGAAGGCAGAGTGCTTGGTTCCATGTGAGATGGTGCTCTGGCATGAGCTGAGCCTGTCTGCAGTGGTCGGAACAACTTCCTTCTACTGTTTCCAGATATCGTCGTACCATATACTCTTAAGTGCATTATGAACCTCGCGGTTCAATGCTATCTTTGGTTTGGCTTTATCAAAACATGTCGAGTAAGGTGTCATACGAATTGGAATACTAACTCCTCACCAATTCTGGCGATGGGGTTAGCATTCCACCCTTCTAGAGGGACACGACATGTACAGTACCTGAAACCCGGGTAAAATCAGACATAGCCTCAGCTCCACAAAATGGATGCTGCCACCACAGACACAAGTCTGCCCTCCTGCTGCTGGGAGTCCTTCCAGCTTGGGAGGTGTGGACAAAGGGTTTCCTGCCAGGGGAGGTGCATGCACCACCCCAGACAGGATTTTGTGTATTGGTCAGGTAGGGCTTGAAAGAAACCAGACATGCCTGTGGCTCACAAGGAGCCTCGGTGCATATGCCAGTTCAAACCGGTCCTGGGGCACACCAGTCCCGGGCCTGGGGCGAGCTGGACAAAGGATTGGGGGTGTAACCACCCCCCTTCCTGGTCCCACCCATAGGGAGGGACCTAGCAGGTAGTCCGGCCCCTAGAATCCGCTTAAAGGTAGGAGCTGTGTCCTAAGACTTCAGACATCCTGGAATCAACTTGAAACTAAGAAGAAGACGGGAACTTCGACATTCTGCTGCACAGAAGACTGAAGGAAATCTCCCCTGTGGTCAGGGAGTGACCACCTTGCTAACGCAAGCACCATCCAGCGAATCAATGTCTGCTTTGCCGCCGCCTCCCGCCGGAGCCCGAGCCCAGAGACTGACAAGACCTAGACCTCCAGACCTCTCACCGCCCGATCCACAGTCCCTGAAAAGAGGAGACCCGGGGAGGCACCGAGACACGTGGAGCCAGCCATCTTGAAACGACCACGACAAGCTGACAAGTGCAACAACCGAGGCTCCCTCCAAGTTGTGCTTTGGGATCTGAGAAGCCCAACCCTCGAGCAGCATCCGCACCAAAGGTGAGCCCTCCAGCATCTCCACGATCTGCGTGGGGCCCTTCTGCATTTTGCCACTCGACGCGCCTAACCGGTTGCTGGCCCGCTGGCTAGTAGCCATCTTGGCGACGAACTTTACGAAATACACCGCTGGTCTGGTTGCTCCAGACTGGCCCTTGCTCCCCTCCAAAGGAGCAGTCCTTCTGACCTTGCTGGTCAGAACCATCAGCTTATTTCATCTCCTACAACAATTGCTTTTGCCAAGGCTTGTTTGCTTTGATCAAGTCGCCGACACCGCCGACAGCGAGAGCCTGCGTGGGACAGCTCGTGAACCGACTCCTGGACGTCGTCGACCTCCAGGGACCACGTGGCTGCAGAGACAAGCTACACCTTTCTTCCTGTTTGCACCCGACATTGCCTGGTACCCACCTGGTGCCACGCTGGTCACTGGCTAGTGACTGTGAACACTGTCCCCTCTGCTTACAGGTCTTCAACATCTCCGATCCACTCTTGGATCCACCGCATCTCTCCCGGACCGACCGCCTGCAGCATCTTTGTCTTCAGGCTCCACGGAACAGATAGAAGAAACCCGACGCACTTCGAGGCCTATGCAGCCGCTTCCTGTGGGTGAGGTAAAGCTGGCACTCCTGTGCCCAAGTGTAGTATTACATCTCTAGTGCCTGTGTTCCAAATCTTGAGTTCCTAGTCCATCCGGAAGATCCTCTTTGCAGTAACTTTGTACTTTTTACGCACCCATTGAAACCTATGGGAGCACGCGTGTGACTATTTGCTCTGCACACGCCACCCGTGGACCTCCTGGTCACTAACTGAAGTTAGCTCCTTGTAGGCCCAGCGATTCTAGAGGCCCTAGGCCTTTTCCCTTTTCTGTTCGTGGTACTTATACCACTATTTTAGTATATGGTTTGAGCGGCCACCAGGGACTATCCATATAAAGTGCAACTTCTGTGTATTCTACTGTAATCTTGTTTGACGATTTGTGCTCCTGTGCTCATAAAGAGACTAGGGGTTACTTTGAGAAATAAATACATATATATTTTGAATATATATCTGTGTGGTGTCCTTTCATTGGTATAAAAGGGGGTTGCATTTGGTAAAACAGCTGGCTTAACACGCTTCACGAGTTTAGCCTCAAAGACTGCTTAGCCTACGCTACCACTAGGGCAGCTAGTCCGAAAAAGTTGACTTACAACCACACCATAAGGGTTGCTTGGCATGGTACAAGGTGATCACTTTAGCTAGTGAGCATCATATACCAGGCCAACTTCTCACAGTCAGGCCCCCCAACCGCCCGAAGGACTAACGGGGCGCCGTCGCGGTCTTCCCAGAGCCCCCTTCGGCTCCTGGACCTTGGCTCGGGCACCCTTACCGTGCCGGACAGGGGTACCCTTACTGTACCGTCTGTCGCAGAGGTACCCTTACTGTACCCTTCTGCCTCCAGATCGCCCTGTAACTCCGCCTGCAACGCAAAAGAGAAACATTAAAACATTCCAATAACGCACTGTCTCCGCCACGCAGGGTAAGCGGAAAGGGGTGGGAATTCGCGTGTCCAGGCAGGAGCAGCGCGCAGGAAGCAGAGGAGGAACTGGGAGAGAGAGACGCCTAAGTAGGGGGGTCTAGCCTCGCCCCCCCCTATCGGCCCCTCCTACCGGCACACTCATTGGGAGCTCCCCTCCCTGGGCGCGGCCTCGCTCGCGAGGCGGAACAGGGGGGGGGGGATGGAAGGCTGCGACGGGCGGCCACTAGAAAGCTGCCCTGCTGATGTCCCACTGCGTGGGATGCGGGCAGCGGCATAGTGACCACACCGTCATCCGCTCCACTCAACACGCATGCACAGACGTCACCCAAGGATTACACTGACACTTTCATTGTGGGTGAAGAACTGCTGCAGGTTTATTTCATACAACATAAGTATGACGATAAATGGGTTATCTTACGGGCGATCCAGGGCAAGCAGCCCCTCGCTGCTCCGCCCGCCTGGTGAGCCAGTACGCACGGTGGGTCGATGCCCGGCAGTGCGGCACATATTTATTTTCAGATCATCCACTGGGTCACGTGATCTGTCTCCTACTCCCGCCCCTTTTGACAGGGGCGGAGCGTGTTGTGGCACACCCCCGGTTGGTCAGGCCCCCCAACCGCCCGAAGGACTAACGGGGCGCCGTCGCGGTCTTCCCAGAGCCCCCTTCGGCTCCTGGACCTTGGCTCGGGCATCCTTACTGTGCCGGACAGGGGTACCCTTACTGTACCGCCTGTCGCAGAGGTACCCTTACTGTACCCTTCTGCCTCCAGATCGCCCTGTAACTCCACCACAGTTCTGGGGAGGCTTCCGTCGCTGCCAGATCCCCCCTTCCTCCCTTCGCTGTTATGGGTGCCCTGCCCCTGCGAGCTAGCTTTAGTGGGCTAAATTATGGGTCCTGTTCTGTAACCCGTAAATGACAGCATTAATTTGCAACATTACTCAGAAGCCCAGGGCAGACTAACAAAGGATGTCTATTGGCCCCACTGCCGTTCAGCTTAGACGTGAATGGTGTTCCTAACTTTCTTAGCGATGCCACTGCAGATCTTCCTAACGTAATTATGGGAAGATCTAGCACCTACATATGGAGCCAGAACTGAACCATAGCTGAAATACTTCAAACCATCTATTCCCTTCATATCCTAGCACGAAAGGTTTTAATTTCCACTTTGTCTACAAAGGTGATGTATTGATAGCGTCATGGTTCCCGGATTGCTGCTGCTACGAGGATTGCATGATTTCTCGGCAGGGCAAATCATCAACGTAACTGCTATATGGACGCCTTTTATCATGACTCCGGATAAAGCCAATATGACTGACTGAGCTGCCGAAGAATACATCTCTCAGCTCGAGGACCCGAATTTGTGAACGTTTCCCAGCTCCCTGGCTCCAAGGAAAGGCTGAGCGAGAAGAGCAACACCTCAATCTGTTTCTCAGGCTGGAAAATATGGTATGGGTAACAAGGCATTGGTGAAATAAGCGCTTATGGACCTGCACTCCTATTAAGATTTTCAATTGGCCAAATTAGGGGCCTTCCTGGCTTAGCAGTGTGTTCCCAACAGCTACAGCACAATAAGCAGGGTGAAGGTAACGTGTGAGTTAACCACTTTCCCTACATATATCAACACAAGCTGACATCACGAGTATCTAATGAGGGGATGGGCCCTTAAAAAAAATCTGTGAGCATCAGACAGTATGGGGGCGACAGCCTCTGTCTATGTACTCTCCCCAGCACACGGGAAATATATGCTCACTGTCCCTGGCTGCTTCATGTCACTGTCTCTGAATGGTTACTGCCACAAACCTTAGCTGGTGACAGCATTGTTGGCAGATGATTCGCTGAGACAATACCACCTCCTACAGCATGCCAGACCAAATAAATGAACAATCGATAAAACTGCTAACTCTGCCATGTTTACCTTTTTGGCCATTAACTCCCTAAGTTTGCTTAATGTCATTGGAAAGCAGCACATTTCTGGTCATGCTCATTTCAGAAGGTGTTAAGCCCCTTCCATTACTAGAAAGTTTACGTGCAAAAATCAAGAGGTAAGGTCACTCTCTGCTCTCTCCATTATTACCATGTAGATGAGGGCATGCCATTCCGGGGTGTCTGGCTGAAGTATGCACAGGTAATTGACACTTGTTCTGGGGTGTCTGGTTGAAGTATGCACCGGTAATTGACACTCTCCCACGTGCAGTGCTGTGAACCCAGGGGCCTAATACTGGGCTGTGTATATGCGGCCCAATATCACCATGAACAATTAGCTTGAAGTGGATGGGTGTTAATCTAGACTGGCTGAAGGCAAAACCTTTGACAATCACTCCTGACAAGACGTGCCAACGCAGGTAGAATAAAGAGTTATCAAGCCCGCCTTACTTCCTTTCCCAGTCTGACACAGGTCGAAGAAGATGCCCCTTCCAGAAAGGTCATGGCCTTATCCCTGAAGCCCATCCATACAGCATTCTACCGGAAATCTACAGCATTGCCCTGTAAAGCTTTTTTTTCTTTTTTTTTCTTTTTTGTTTCACAATTAATTACGGTCGATATGCTCTCCCTCAGTTTGAACAAAAGCTTAACTAATCGTACGCCTGCCTAATTCCCTGGACTGACTCGCTTAATGCTTTACGCCTGGAATTGCCCCACCAAATGTGTCCTTGCACTGAAACTCAACTGGGTTGTCTCAACTTCCTTTTAGAGCTAGAAACGCCCCCCGTGCTCCTTGTGCTTACTAAATGGACCCGCTCCTTAGTTTCCAGCACACAATGCCCTTTAATGTCATCTGGCCCTGGTGCCTGTCAACAACTGTGACAGCCTCAATCACCTTCATACAATAAATAAATGAACTTCAAAAGGTCGCAGAAGAGGCAAGCCAGGCTGAGTCTCGGTAGACCATGTCACTCTGGGCTTTCCCTTGTCTCCCTGTGGAACAGGGAGAATAAACTCAAAATTGTTAAGTATGGCACACAACCCAGGCCTTCCGCATGTCTCAAAAAAGCTCAGGCTGCTGACTGTCCTGTATAGACTAAGCTGCCACTATGACTGTGAGTTGCAGAAAAAACTTATACCAGCTGTTTCCGAATAGCAAGGCTAAATATGAAAGGCAGCAGCATCTCTTGACTTAAGTGTGGAACTCGCACTAATAAATACCTTCAAGGTGTTATATAAGACACACAGACCCAGACCTTCAGCTTGTCTCAAAACAACTCAGGCTGCTGACTTTTCTGTATGGACTAAGCTGCCACTGTGACAGTGATTTGGAAGAAACATTACCCCAGCTGTTTTCGGATAGCAAGGCAAAGATGAAAGACAGCAGCATCTCTTGACTCTAGCATGGAACTCACAATAATAACATTGGTAGATCAATTTCCGTGTTAGACCTTCCTACAAGCTGACCATTGCATTATGGTTGAGACTGGGTTTTAGGCTGAACCTTTGACATATTTGTAGATAACATATATATATATATATATATATATATATATATATATATATATATATATATATATATATATATATATGTATACCCTCCCTTATTCTGTTGCACCACTCGGGACAC
The DNA here is from genome assembly GCF_964204655.1 of Triturus cristatus. Lineage (NCBI taxonomy): Eukaryota > Metazoa > Chordata > Amphibia > Caudata > Salamandridae > Triturus > Triturus cristatus. The sequence goes on along the minus strand of NC_140582.1, from coordinate 1,087,347,007 downwards.
ATAACTTTGTCACTTCGTACCTACAGGGATGGAGCTACTGCCAAAGAGATTCCCCCTAGTACCAAATTACCCTAATAAATGCTGGATTTTGGGACAAAGAAACCAGAGAACCTACATGGCTGAGTGAAGCGGCCTCACGATTTTTTGTGACCGTGCAGTGCAGGTACGACTGCCCCTCAAAGCCCTACATGTGTACATATGAAAAGCTGATGTATGGCCAGTGGCGCAGGAGTCTCATGTAGGTATTCAACTGGTCTCTAAAATTATCATCATGACTTGAAGTTGTATAAAACCAGTAGCCCTCAAACACTGCCTAAGGACATAAGAAATGTGGGTCCAGGAACTGGGAGAGAGAGACGCCTAAGTAGGGGGGGTCTAGCCTCGCCCCCCCCTATCAGCCCCTCCTACCGGCACACTCATTGGGAGCTCCCCTCCCTGGGCGCGGCCTCGCTCGCGAGGCGGAACAGGGGGGGGGGGGATGGAAGGCTGCGACGGGCGGCCACTAGAAAGCTGCCCTGCTGATGTCCCACTGCGTGGGACGCGGGCAGCGGCATACTTTGATGCTGGTCGTGATTTAGCAAATTAGGCAGCCAAATTTAACATAACAATACACCCACATGTAAATGTTGGCATTAAACTACAATAGCATGTTGCCATATGAATTATTGAAGGAAATTTCAACCTGTGTTTGACTCGCCATGCTGTCTGCTTAGCTGTTGGCCGTGAATTCATGAAAAAACGCACAGAGAGTGGCTGAAAAGAAGCCCAATCTTCTATATTTTTCCGCTTTTCGAAATAAATGCAGACAGAAAGCACATTGGGTTCTGTCTATGTTTATCTGTAAAAATCAGTACAAACGGAAAACTGTGAGCCTCAATTATATAGCACTTCCTACCCCCTAAGTGGGGCGCTGAAGCGTTTGCCTGCATGCGTAGCATGCTACACCGTGTTGTTAGTAGGCTAAACATGAAGGTGAAACCAGTACATCCGGTGCTCACGCGCTCACAGGAAGTCACTGCCGCAGGGCTAACCACAAGCCGGCCATTGTGTGCGCTAATGTGTTATCAAGGTACAAAGCGTGCTTTCGCTCCAATCACATGATGTCTGGGGTTAAAGGCTGCCTACGCGTCCAAACTCTATTTTTAGGCCTAGGGCTTTCCAGAAAGGAGGCCACGGGGCAGAATTCTCTTTTTATGTAGTTCATAACTCGTGATGGGTATTCTTGGACGAGGATGGGCCGGCTTTACCTTACAGCACGCAATGCATTCACTCTGCTGCAGCAAAACATGTCGACTGGATGTTTGCTGTTCCAAATAAACAGCGGTAAAGTATGTGACACCTTGAATTAATAGAAAGAATCCAATGCAATGAAAGAGGCTTGTCAAGAGGAACATGATAATGCCCACTTGAGTGCTATACGTGGTAGGAAAACCAGGAGGGTGTGGCCTACGAAGCCAAGCTGCAGACCCTGGGAGCAGTCCATGTCAGCCTGTCCAACTATCTGCATCCCTGCTTGATGCAAGCACAACTCCTTCAGTGTGCAGCCCATGTCAGCCTGTCCAACTATCTGCATCCCTGCTTGATGCAAGCACAACTCCTTCAGTGTGCAGCCCATGTCAGCCTGTCCAACTATCTGCATCCTTGCTTGATGCAAGCACAAGTCATTCAGTGTGCAGCCCATGTCAGCCTGTCCAACTATCTGCATCTATGCTTGTTTCAAGCACAACTCCTCCAGTGTATGTCATCCTGTCCAACTATCTGCATCTATGCTTGATGCAAGCACAACTCCTTCAGTGTGCAGTCGAGGTCAGCCTGTCCAATACCCTGCATCCCTGCTTGTTGCAAGCACAACTCCTCCAGTGTATGTCATCCTGTCCAGCTATCTGCATCTATGCTTGATGCAAGCACAACTCCTTCAGTGTGCAGCCCATGTCAGCCTGTCCAACTATCTGCATCTATGCTTGTTGCAAGCACAACTCCTCCAGCCCATGTCAGCCTGTCCAACTATCTGCATCTATGCTTGATGCAAGCACAATTCCTCCAGTGTATGTCATCCTGTCCAACTATCTGCATATATGCTTGATGCAAGCACAACTCCTTCAGTGTCTGTCATCCTGTCCAACTATCTGCATCTATGCTTGATGCAAGCACAACTCCTTCAGTGTGCAGCCCATGTCAGCCTGTCCAACTATCTGCATCTATGCTTGTTGCAAGCACAATTCCTCCAGTGTATGTCATCCTGTCTAACTATCTGCATCTATGCTTGATGCGAGCAGAACTCCTTCAGTGTGCAGTCCAGGTCAGCTTGTCCAATACCCTGCATCCCTGCTTGTTGCAAGCACAACTCCTCCAGTGTATGTCATCCTGTCCAACTATCTACATCTATGCTTGATGCAAACACAACTCCTTCAGTGTATGTCATCCTGTCCAACTATCTACATCTATGCTTGTTGCAAGCACAACTCCTCCAGGGTGCACTCCATTTCAGCCTGTCCAAATATCCCCTTCCATGCTTGATGCAAGCACAACTCATCCAGGGTGCAGTCCATGTCAGCTTGTCCAACTATCCGCATCCATGTTTGATGCAAGCACAACTCCTCCAGGGTGCACTCCATGTCAGTCTGTCCAAATATCCCCTTCCATGCTTGATGCAAGCACAACTCATCCAGGGTGCAGTCCATGTCAGCTTGTCCGACTATCCGCATCCATGCTTGATGCAAGCACAACTCCTCCAGGGTGCACTCCATTTCAGCCTGTCCAAATATCCGCTTCCATGCTTGATGCAAGCACAACTCCTCCAGGGTGCAGTCCATGTCAGCTTGTCCGACTATCCGCATCCATGCTTGATGCAAGCACAACTCCTCCAGGGTGCAGTCCATGTCACCTTGTCCGACTATCCGCATCCATGCTTGATGCAAGCACAGCTCCTCCAGGGTGCAGTCCATGTCAGCTTGTCCGACTATCTGCATCCATGCTTGATGCAAGCACAACTCCTCCAATGTATGTCAGCCTGTCTAACTACCCGCATCCCTGCTTGATGCGAGTACAACTCCTCAAGGGGGCAGTCCATGTCAGCCTGTCCAACTACCTGCATCCCTGCTTGATGCAAGCACAACTCCTCCAGTGTATGTCAGCCTGTCCAACTATCCGCGTCCATGCTTGATGCAAGCAAAACTCCTCCAGGGTGCAGTCCATGTCAGCTTGTCCAACTATCCGCTTCCTTGCTTGATGCAAGCACAACTCCTTCTGTCCATGTCAGCCTGTCCACCTATCCGCAGCCATGCTTAATGTAAGCACAACTCTTCCAGTGTATGTCAGCCTGTACAATTATCCGCATCCATGCGTGATGCAAGCACAACTCCTCCAGGGTGCAGTCCATGTCAGCTTGTCCAACTATCCGAATCCCTGCTTGATGCATGTACAACTCCTCCAGTGTCTGTCATCCTGTCCACCTATCCGCAGCCATGCTTGATGTAAGCACAACTCCTCCAGTGTATGTCAGCCTATCCAACTACCTGCATCCCTGCTTGATGCGAGGACAACTCCTCCAGGGGGTAGTCCATGTAAGCATGTCCAACTATCCACATACATGCTTGATGCAAGCACAACTCTTCCAGTGAGATGCAAAGAGCTCACTAGTGACACGGTTTGCTCAGACAGAGGGGCATGGATGCCAATTGAGATGAGCCAGGGGTAGCAGCTGCTATAACTTGCTTGTCCTCTGGCACTGCCCTCCCTACCTGTGGTACCTCTGGCCCCAGGGGTCATACAGATAGTGGCTGGGCAGGATGCACACAGGGTCAATAAAGCCATATTTGCTCTCTGCGGTTTCTGCTCTGTGACCTCGACATACAAATCAATGTCCACTCACAGGAAATGTAGAAATGACCATCTTTGTAATTGAGTTCACTGATCACAAACTGGGGCAGCTCTGGAGCTCAACTTCCCATCCTCTGTCCCTCTTTCTGTTTGGAACACACATGTATACATGTATAATTGTGTGCATGTATGTGGCGTATAAAGTGCAGACTTAGGTACAAGGCATCGAAGCGCTATACATGGTGGGAGCTTTACAGTAAGCAGTGCTGTTATAACTCTATGGACCACTCCCATCCAACACTGGGAAGCCCTCACTCCATTGCTAATGATATAGGTGTGTTTATAAAGCATTTGAACAGAGTTTGAAATCCATAGTTTTAATTTAGTTTAAATATGAACCCCACATGCCGTGGTATGACGTCATCAAACCATACGTTTGAAGGGAGTGCTTCTAAAATGAGTCATGAAGCGTTCCAGTATTAGTGAATTGTCTAAATCACCAAAGGGGTGGCAGCCGTTCCGGTCCCTCCTATCCCAGGACTTCAGGGAGCTGACGTGTCCCCGATACTTACGCCTCTTACGGCTCAGTACAGATCCGGAAGATAGGGAAACCGCATAGACACCCTGATTAGAATATTGGCCCAGAGGTGGCCCTTTACGCTCTGCTTTCAGGTCCCTTTGATCCCGAGGTAGGGTCTCAATTCTTTTCTTTCTTCTTCTTTCTTTCTCTCCTCTGACTATCTTGTTACCGGGAAAGGGGGGGGGGTGGGGAGTGAAGGCGGGAGGGGGATTTCTCGGGGGTTTGGGTTAAGGGTGGGGGGAGAAAATGATAGCGGCTGATGGGACTAGCAAGCATCTCTTCGACTTCCCACCCAACCGTTAGCGGTGGAAGCGAGCCATGCTTATTCTGCCCCCGCTGAGGCCAGGGAATGTGTAATTGCTTGATGCTATACTTTCCTTTGTTGAAAACCCTAATAAAAGATTTAAACCTAAATCACCAAAGGGTTGGCCATGGGACTCTTGCTCGTTAAGTCTGAGTAAAAACGGTCAGTGCCTTCGAAACGTGAAATCGATGTCATGGGGCTTTGGTCAGGAAGCGTTAACCAACCCACCTGTTTAGATAGCTCAGTGGATTTATTTGTAAAGGGGCAGAGTTGCCATTCTTGCTGCGCTGCTTTGCGTGAAAGGAATGAAATGCTCCATATTTATGAAGTTACGGCACCTTTCTTCTCCCTCCTTGCGATGGTGCACTGTGTGCAGCCTAGCGCCAACACACGCACCCTTGCACCATACCGCACGGGTATCAGCGTCACCGGCAGGGTGGGACACCTTCCTGCAAGAAAAACTATTCCTGTAGGCATTTTCTTCTTACTTTGTGTGCTGCCAAATGTCGCCCACGTGGAAAGAGGAATTATAGCGTGCCATTTTGGTGTGAACCCGTTTACAAGTCTTTGTAAATCTGGGTTTCTGGCAAACTACATGGGTGAATGCAGGGGAACGCCCATGCTCCACTCATGTAACGCCTACCCGATGAGAAGTAGCTCAAGGCAACACCATGCGCTGCATTGCGTTACTTTGTATTAAACCACGCACAGTGGCTTTGTCTGGTGTAGTAAATCCCAGTTAATGACTGGCGTTGCATTGTGATGACTTAGTGGAGAGAGGAGAAATGGGCCGGGATGGAGAAGGTAAAGGAAAAGGCAAGGTAAAAGCAAAAAAAGGAAAAGAATTGGAGAAAGGAAAGATTGCCTTGGAGACAGAGAACCCCAGGATAGCAGTAGAGATAGCGACTTCTATGAAAGGCAATCCCCCCTCCAAATCTGCAGGACTTTCCGTGAATGTTGCACAGGATCTTATGCATAGGAAGGGAAGGATATTTTGGAATGGTTTGTGAGCTTTAAAATCGCTTCGAGTGAAGGCTTTGAATGATTTGCCTAAGGCAGCTGGTTTGAGTCACTTGCCCGTGGAAGGAATAGCAGTGGGAGAATGCATATGTCTGATTGACTGAACTACGAGCCAATCATGGAAGCTCTGATCAGATGGTTTGAGCTCAAATGAGTTCAGTGCCGTCAGAGGTTCAAAGAAAGCAGGCGAGCAGATGCCATTCTGTTTTAGGCCTAGATTTGTGGTGTCATGTGTGTTGGAATGAGTCGGTGAGAGGAATGGGGGCCAAGGATTTTTATGACCTTCCCCAGTTGATGGTGACAGAGCGACAAGGAGGAGTGCTGTTCCCCACTGAGACAATGCGTCTCAGACTTGACAGCGAAGGATCCAGAGAAGGATGCAGTATTTATTGACTGGCAAATGGTTAGCTAAGATGGCTAAAAAAAAGGGCTGGAGTAGCATGGCTCTATGTCAAACGGAAAAAAAACTCTCAGACTGGAATTTAAGGACCAATGCAATTCCCAAGGGTCCAGGATTGCACACAGATCAGAAAAGGAACTGTATCCCTAGCCAGGAACACATGGACAAAGGAGGAAATGAAAGTTCCTCTCTGCCCAAAGTGGTTACTTGCTCTAGGTGCTGCAAGGAGGGGCATTGCAAAAGAGACTGCCAGGTGAAAGGCCATAAACCAGCTTCACCCATTACGGAACTGTGTTGACTATGGATAAGGCTATCCAAGGGGGCCCTGTTGCATTCAAACTAGTGTATATGGACATTTGGGATTGGAACTCAGATGCCTTAAAACACATGCATCCAAATATCATGGGATTTGTGTTGAAAGTAGATATCAATGGAAGGCAGATTCCTGCCCTGAGGGATGGAGTTTCTTACAGGACAATGGTTATATGGAAGAATCTCAAACTGATAGAAATTCCTTCTGGTGCTAAAGGCCCAGGCTTGGTAGCCAGTGGAGATGACATGGAGCATCTGTTTGCCAGGTTTGAGGCAGAAGTTAATGGTAAGACTGCTATGATCAACAGAGGGGTAGGAGAGAAACAAGGTGCTTGATGTCTCTTGACCAATGATTTAATTGCACCTAATTTAGTACCAGGGCAAGAAGCCTGTATGGCTTGGACCATGGCAGCTGTGTTTTCCATAGAACAGGCTACATGTCAGCATCAGGAGAAGGGGACTCGGACCATCCCAGATTTGTGAGGACCAGAGAAGGGTAGCGAGAGCACACAATGTGAAAGCACAAGCTGTGGCATCTGCCACCCCTGCTCCAGGTAGAGAGGAGGATGAGGCCCCTGAAGCAGATTAGGTGTTGGAGTCTAATCATTGCTGCAGAGATGGTTAGCTGCTGGAGGGACTCTGCTAGGCACAATTTGAGTCCCCTACACTTGTGGGACATTGGAAGGAAGCCTAAGAACTGGTCAGCAAGGGAGCAGTTGGAAGGCATTATATTGGCTGGGAGGATGGAACCAAGTGAGCTAAAACAAAGAAAAGAAAAGGTGCTCGTGTTACCATTCACTCTTTCGGTTATCCAAACACTCCAACCCTATCTCTCAAAGTTCGTAATTACCTTATGTGGGCTAACTTGCACCACAGTATCTGTGCCTTTTTTTTACTTAGGCTGATGACTGTAAAAACAACAAGGGAAAGAGAGAAAAGAAAGAAAATCAGCAAGAAGGACAGCCAGAAAAGGACTGTGTCGGTGTATCTCTAGATTTAAACCTATCTCTGGATTACACCAACTCCTATTGACAGAACATTTTTTCTGAATTGCACTTACTTGTGCCATGTTACAAGACGGCAGGACGAGGTTTCCTTTAAGGACACACTTATTTGTGGTTGAGGTGGAGCTTTGTCAATATTCTTCAAACTGGGGGAGGAAGCATGGATGACCAATCATAAGGTAATTACGAAAATTGATTGACTTTAGCATCATGGGTGCTTCAATACAATTCAGTTTGGCCAGTGCCCTGTACGGGGTTGTGTTACTCTTGAAAGCTCAAAAATTTGAGTTCTAAAAAATACTTTCCCAACCCCCTCTTCTGGGTTTCTTTTCTTCTTCTGTTCTTGTTCTGTAAATCTTTTTTTCATTTTGTGTTCTTTTGTAACATTAAGGTGCCGATTCCGATCGGGTAAAATTATTTCCCGTACAACTCGTATCCGTAAATTTTTACGTACGAATCGTACAAGTCCCGTCCCACTGGTGAAGTACGATTCGTACGTGAAAAATACATACAAATAGCTTCGGGAAAAGGTCTACGAGACGTACCCGGACAGTTTTACATACAAATCGTAAAACTGAAGTCCGAGCGCACAAGTACGATCCGTAACGCCCTTCCGAATATACAAGCGTATGTAAAACGTCCCGTACGGAGCGAACTCTGCACCACTCGTATCCTGGGTAAACTTGTGCCCGGAATACGAGTCGTACAGCCCCCTCCCTCCCCCCGCGTATGTCCGCACGTCCCCCCGTATGTCAGCACCGTACCCCCCGTATGTCTGCACTGTACCCCCCATGTCCGCACCGTACCGCAGCCCCGTACTTGTACGCACCGTACCCCAGCACTGTACCCCAGCCCCATACTGGTACGCACCGTACCACAGCACAGTACCCCAGCCCCGTACTTGGACGCACCGTACCCCAGCACCGTACTTGTACGCACCGTACCCCAGCCCCGTACTTGGACGCACCGTACCCCAGCCCCGTACTTAGATGCACCGTCCCCAAGCCCCATACTTGTACGCACCGTCCCCCACACCGTACCCCAGCCCCGTACTTGGACGCACCGTACCCCAGCCCCGTACTTGTACGCACCGTACCCCAGCACCATACCCCAGCCCCATACTTGGACGCACCGTACCCCAGCACCGTACCCCAGCCCCGTACTTGGATGCACCGTACCCAAGCCCCATACCCCAGCACCGTACCCCAGCACCGTACCCCAGCCCCGTACATATACGCACCGTACCCCAGCACCGTACCCCAGCCCCGTACTTGTATGCACCGTACCCCAGCACCGTACCCCAGCCCCGTACTTGGACGCACCGTACCCCAGCCCCGTACTAGTATGCACCGTACCCCAGCACCGTACTTGTATGCACCGTAACCCAGCACCGTCTCCCAGCATAGCGTATGTACGGACCTTACAACAACATTGCGTATGCGAGCACGGTACAACAACATCGCGTATGGACGCACCATACATACGCGAAAACGACTCGTACTGAACCAGGACACTGTAAAACAGCACAAGGAGGGTCAATTCGACTCGCACAACACCACAAAACACGTCTACAGTCCAAAAAACATCCAAATGACTGACCTGGCACATCCAAACAGGTAAACAGAGGCCCAAACTCACAACCACCTCTAATAACACACCCACCAAAATTTCAAACTCAGGCCCACCCACAAATGGACCAATAAAAAGGGCCCACACACATAAACCATGAGCCTTTGCAACAGACTCACTGCAGCTACAGAGCACACCCCAACAACTGCACCCATACACCTTAACATATACACCTTCACACACACTCCTTCACACAAACCCCCTCTCCACATTCCCGCACACACCTTCACATTCACACCGACACACCCACAACCATCCACACCCTCACCCCACACCATGCCCACAGACAAGAATCCAAAGTTCACAAGGGAGGAGCTGGACATCCTTGTCAACGAAGTCATCAGAGTCGAGCCACAGCTCTTTAGAACATTGGTCAGACAGACCAGCATAGCCGAAAAATCACTCCTGTGGCAGAGGATCGTCGATAGGGTGAATGCTGTTGCACCCATCAGAAGGACCAGGACTGAATGCCAAGCCAGGTGGTATGATCTGCGGAGGGCAGTCAAGCGCAAAATGAACGAGGACTACGCCCAGAGCAACATCACTGGAGGTGGGCAGCCGCGCAGACCGGTACATTACCATCCCTGGTAGGAGAAGGTGATGGCCCTGCTTCCGCCGGTGGGAGTACACGGAGTCGAAGGTTGGTGTGAACTTGTGACTTTCACCCAGTCTTGCACGACTAGATAGCTGTGAGTGGCACTTTGTTTACTTTAAAATTGCATAGCTCCGGTTTCACTGATTGGATTTTGCAACGTTCACGTATTTTTCTAAAGTGGGGTGAGATTTTTCTTGTGTTGTGTTGTAACTCTATTATTATTTGAGTGCTGAATAAATAATTTACACGTTGCCTCTAAGTAATGCCTGGCTGCTTTTGTGCCAATATACCAGCCTGTTAAACAGATGATAATTTAATGACTTTTGTGGTTCACTGTGACAAGAATTGTGGCTGATGCTCGAATGGCTCGCACCCTCCTGAACCAACAACCAATTTCTCACAATTGGGAACAATTATTGTAATAACAATCAAAAGGAGTACAGTAAATAATTTGGGATATGTACAGACGCTTTCAGCCTTTAGTGGAAAGAGCAAAAAACGTATATAGAAAAATAGTCATATAAAGGTTGCATATAACGGTTGCAAATAATGACAAGTAATCAATTGCTGAAATCAATAACGAATATTAAAGATTTGGTAACCACTTCGGAAAAACACAGATCTGAAAGAGACACGTTAGTGATAGATTCCTTACCTTAGAATATCCCCAGGCGTCAGACTGGATCCGGAAAGTTTTTCATCAGCAGTACCCCTGTGCATCGGTAGGTGGCGTTGTGCGGCTCCACGTCCGTCGCTGGCATCGTAAGCGCCGGGATGACGTCATGGAGACTACTTAGGCGCCACGCATGCGCTCTGACGTCAGTTCTTTCTTTTTAAGCGCCAGCAAGCGCAGATCCGGTTAGAGCACGTACCCTAGTCACTTTTTGACTGACTTTTTGAGACTTTTGTCTTTACTTCTTTTGAGTTTTGACTCCTGGTGCCGCATAGGGATGCCTGGGTTTAAATCCTGCGGGGCCTGTTGCCATGCGATGTCGGTGGCCGACCCCTATGGCGTCTGTCTCTCTTGTCTGGAGCGCGACCATGACTCCCTTTCATGGTCCGACTGTCTGGCCATGGCTCCGAAGGCTTTGCGGGAGCAGTCCCGAAAGCGTCTGGAGGCCAGGCAGTCGTCTCTGCACCGTTCCCGGTGCTGTTGGAGCATTTGTTTTCCCCTGTGCCTCTCCCGCCGCTGCCACCTGTGCCTCGGGCCGTGGTGGAGGGGGAAGACTGGGAGGGGTCAGAGGACCCTCTTGCACGGCAGTGCGAGTCTGAACATGAGTGGGCGGAGGACTCGGAGGATGCAGGTGGCCTTGACCTCTCCTCTGAGCCTGGATTTATGTCTCCTTCCGCTGTCATGGAGGAGGGCGCCACATATCCTGTGATTCTCCGTAGAGCAACTGAGGCCCTTGACCTTGATCTGCCTACTGTCACTTCAAAGACGAACCTCCTTACTGAAGTGCTTCAGCCGGCAGAAAGGTCTATGGAACCTCTGCTTCCGTTTAATGAGGCCTTGACGGATGTTTTGATGAGCACCTGGTCTAGGCATGCCACAGGGGTCCCTGTGGATAAGAACGTGGCCAGGCGTCATCGCCCGTAACCGTTGACCCGGCCTTCTTGATGAATTATCCGACTCCAGAGACCCTGGTCATTCAGGCCTCCACTTCCCAAAGTGCGTTCCCTACCGCCCCGCCGGATAAGGAATCGAAAAAGCTGGAGCAGTTTGGCAAGAAGCTAATTTCCTCTGCCAGCTTAAGGCTGCGGTCCGTCAACACTGCATGCCTCTTGGGCCGCTACTCTCACGCTGTGTGGGACACAGTGGCACAGACACTGCCCCACTGCCCATAAGAGGTTCGGGCTATACTTTCCCAAGCTGTTGCGGAAGGGAAGGATGCCGCGAAGTTCACCATTAGGTGTGGGCTGGACGCCGCAGATTCTTTAGGGAGAGCGATCTCCACAACAGTGGCCCTGCGTCACCATACCTGGCGCCGGTCCACTGGGTTTCCAGGGGACGTCCAGAGTTCCCTCATGGACATGCCTTTTGATGGCACTCACCTGTTTGGCGATGAGGCAGACAGTGCACTGGATCGTTTCAAGGACTCTCGGGCTACGTCCTAGTCCTTGGGTCTCTCCATTACATGCCCGGCCACGTCTAGCTTTCGTTCCTTTCATGGCCACGGAAGGGGTGCCCCTGCAGGCTCGTTCAGCCAGAAGTCTGCGTAGAACCAAACTCAGCGTGGGCTTGGAGGCCGCCGTTGCGGCACAGGGAGCCAGCGTGCGGGTCAGTCCACCTCCGCTCCCGCCGCATCCGCCTCAAAGCCTTCTTAGACCAAGCTTTGGGGTGCACCCCATGCCAGTGGGTAGCAGGATCCAACATCACCTCCCCCACTGGTGTTCTGTCACTCCACACAGGTGGGTGCTGCAAATTGTCCGGAGGGGTTACTCCCTCCCCTTTGAGTCTACCCCCTCATCCATGCCACCTCAGTTCCACCGCATGTTGGGGGATCACTTTGTGCTTCTCCAACAGGAAGTCACGGCCCTCCTGGCCAAGGGGGCCATTGAGCGCGTTCCTGGGCCAGAAGTAGGACGTGGTTGTTATTCCCACTACTTTCTGGTCCCCAAGAAGGACAAAGGGGGCCTGCGCCCCATCTTGGACCTCCGGAACGTCAAGTTCAAGATGTTGACTCTGGCTCAGGTTTTGGCTGCCCTCGACCCTGGAGACTGGATGGTAGCGTTGGACTTGCAGGACGCATATTTTCACATTCCCGTCCTGCCGGCCCACCGGCGTTACCTGCGGTCCATGGTAGGCCAGGAGCATTTTCAGTTTGCCATGCTCCCATTCTGCCTTACCAGCGCCCCTCGGGTGTTCACAAAAGTGATGGCGGTAGTCGCAGCTCATCTGCGCAGGTCAGGGGTGTCAGTCTTCCTCTACCTCGACGACTGGTTGTTGAAGGTGGGCTCGCCCCAGACAGTCGTCACCCACCTTCAGACTACGGCCGACCTCCTGCATTTGCTGGGGGGTTCTCCATCAACGTGCCGAAGTCGCCCCTGAGTCCCTCTCAGAAGCTCCCCTTCATCGGAGCGGTTCTGGATTCGACGCGGTTTCGGGTTTATCCTCCCGAGCAGCGAGTCCAGGATATTAAGGCAATGATTCCGATCTTTCAGCCTCTGTCCTGGGTTTCAATCAGGATGACCCTCCGGCTCCTGCTCATGATGCCCTCCTACATCCTGCTAGTGCAACATGGCAGATGGCATATGTGGGCTCTGCAGTGGGACCTGAAGTTCCAGTGGGCACAGCATCAGGGCAACCTGTCCGATCATGTCCAGATCTCGGAGGGCACTGCACGACAATTGCAGTGGGGGCTCACGAATCGCGATTGGGTCAGTGGCAGATCACTCTCCCTTCCCCAACCGGAGCACACAGTGGTGACGGATGTGTCCCTCCTGGGATAAGGCGGCCACTTGGGAGAGGCAGAGATCAGAGGCCTCTGGTGTACGGCGGAGTCCCAGCTCCATATCAACCTTTTGGAGCTTTGGCCGATCCGTCTTGCACTGAAGGCATTCCTTCCCTCTGTCCAGGGAAGTGTGGTGCAGGTGTTCACGGACAACACCACCGCCATGTGGTATTGCAACAAATAGGGCGGGGTGGGGTCGTGGACCCTATGTCAGGAGGCTTTGCGCCTCTGGACGTGGCTGGAACATCAAGGCATTACCTTGGTGGTTCAACACCTGGCAGGTTCTCTGAATGCCAGGGTGGACGAACTCAGCCGCCGGTGCTTGATGGATCACGAATGGCATCTGCACTCGGACATGGCGCAAGGTCTCTTTCTGCAGTGGGGAGAGCCTTGGTTAGATCTGTTCGCCACCGAAGAGAATGCGCAATGTCAGCAGTTCTGCGTGTTGGAATTTTCAAGGCGGCACTCGCTTGGCGACGCTTTTCGTCGCCAGTGGAGTTGCGGTCTGTTGTACGCCTTTCCGTCTATACCACTTCTACCCAGAGTGCTGAAGAAGATTCAGCGCGACCGGGCCCAAGTCATCCTTGTGGCTCTGGATTGGGCACGAAGATACTGGTATCCCGAGCTACTCAGCATGGCGATCGATCCCCCGATCTGTCTGCCTCTTCGGGAGGATCTTCTGTCGCAGCAGCAGGGGACGGTCCTCCACCCGAACCTGTCCAACCTACACCTCCATTTGTGGAGATTGAGCTGCGACAGTTGAAAGCTTTCGATCTTCCTCCCGAAGTCTGTGATGTCATTCTGGCAGCCAGGCGTCCCTCCACTAAGACGGTACACGCCTGCCGGTGGAACAAGTTTGTGGCATGGTGCACAGCAAAGTCTGTGGATCCCCTTTCTGCCCCTCTTTCTGGGGTCCTGTTCCTACTATCCTTGGCCCAGCCAGGCTCTGCTCTGGGCACTATCAAAGGTTATCTTTCGGCCATCTCTGCCTTTCTAAGGCTTCCAGATCAGCCTTCTCTCTTTAAGTACCCGGTTGTTAACTGTTTCCTGAAAGGCATTACACACACGTTTCCTCCTGTGCCTTTCATACTGCCTCAATGGGACTTAAATCTTGTCTTGACCTATCTGATGTGTGCTCCTTTTGAGCCCCTTCATAACTGTCCTTTACGTCTTTTCACTCTAAAGACGGCTTTCCTGGTAGCTATCACCTCTGCCAGAAGAGTGAGTGAGCTCCAGGCTCTTTCTTCTAAACCTCCTTTCCTTTCTGTTTATCCGGACAAGGTGGTTTTAAGGACCCGTACTTCTTTCTTGCCAAAGGTTGTCACGCCCTTCAACATCAGTCAGACCATCACTTTACCCACCTTCTTTCCGCCTCCACATCCTTCATAAGAGGAAGAGAGACTCCACCGTCTGGACCCAAAACGTGCGCTCTCGTTCTATCTGAAGCGCACACAACAGTTCCGGGTGGATGACCAGCTCTTTGTTGGCTACGTGGGCGCCAAAAAAGGTTGGGCCGTGCACAAACGAACCATCTCTCAGTGGGTCGTTCTGTGCATCAAAGCATGTTACTCATTGGCCAAGAAGGAGCCTCCTGTGGGGCTGCGTGCCCATTCTACCAGGGCAACGGCAGCCACTACTGCCTTGTGACGCGGCGTTCCCTTGCAGGATATTTGTCAGGCAGCTACGTGGGCCTCGCTGCACACGTTTATCAAGCATTACTGCCTTGACAGTCAAGTCCGGAGAGTTGGCTTCTTTGGCCGTTCTGTTCTCCGTGACTTTCTGGTGTAATCTATTCGCAGACCCACCACAGCGGTTGGTATTGCTGGGATATCTATTCCAAGGTAAGGAATCTGTCACTAACGTGTCTCTTTCAGATGCACAAGTTACTACTTGTGTAACGATATATCTGTAAGAGACATTAGTTAGTGATAGATTCCTTACCGCCCCACCCATCCTCCCCGTTCTGCAAACTGATTTCTAAGGTTAAGGTCATCCCTTTCAGGTCCCTAGTTTCATGGCACCAGTGGTCAGTTTCTTGCATGGCCCTGCATTACTGGCGTGGAAACTCGTGTACAGAACTGATGTCAGCACGCATGGGTGGCGCCTAAGTAGTCTCCGTGACGTAATCCCGGCACTTACGACGCCAGCGACGGACGTGGAGCCGCACAACGCCACCTACCGACGCGCAGGGGTACTGCTGACGAAAAATTTTCCGGATCTAGTCTGACGCCTGGGGATATTCTGAGGTAAGGAATCTATCACTAACTAATGTCTCTTACAGATATATCGTTACAAAAGTAGTAACTTGTGCTTCAAACTGAGACAGAAATATTTATACACATTTGGTGCATTTAGTTTACTTGTAAGTCCCTAGTACATGGTATCACAGGTATCCAGTGCCTTTATCTTAAATACTACTTGAGGGTAGCAGTATGTATTGTGCCACCCACTAAAGTAGCCCTGTAAAACCTGTCTCCAGGTCTGCCAATGCAGCCTGGGTGTACAGATTTAAACTGACATTTTGGCCTGGCAAAACAAACCTTTCGCCAGGCCTAACCTTTCATGTTTTTAAAATATTTTTATAGATTTTTTTTATCATTTCATGTCTTTATTCGGTTTATAGATATAGACCATTAAAAGTACATAATAAAAAAATTACAGTAAAAAGTTAAAATGTCATACATAGTTCTTGTCTGGAAGCTTATTCCAACAGTCATTAACCTATAACATAGCAGTATATGATATCCAGTTCTTAAAAGCAGACAATGTTCTAAAGAGAAATTCAGCCATGTTAGGAATTATGATCATCTGGGCCTGCCATCACTCTAACATAATAAAATGATATCATTGTAGATAAACCGTTCATAAGGGTGCTGTTATAGTGCAACCTCATATGCAAGTGCTTCCAGATATCAGAGATGTCTCCTTCTTCCCAAAGCGGATATAATAAATGTTTTAACAGATAGACAAATATCCCCATTTTCTAAAGCACATAAATAGTTAAAAGATTCCTGATAATAAATATAATGGGCAGTTTAAAAATCGGTGCTAAAAAATAGTTTTCTTAAATCCTTATAAAAACTACAAAATAAAGTGTATTGCGGTATATGTATCAAATTCTGTTTTTAGGATTCTCAAATAGCGATTTTTAGAGAATCGCTATTTGAGAATCGCAAAACGAGATTAATTAAAAATTCGCAAATATTTTGCGATTCCTTGGCATTTCTTAATTATGACTCGCAAATTACGAGTCACAATTAAGGAGGCCCATAGAATGAATGGGAAGACATTTGCAATTTGCGAGTACCCATTAGGTACTCGCAAATTGCGGATGTAATTTCAAGGGTGTCATAAGGACACCCTGTTTCATCCCTGAAATGAGCATGTGTGCACATGTGGTGCTCATATATGCCCTAAGGGCATGTATGTGCACCACATGGCCCTTCGAAAAATACCAAAAAGTGAATTTTTCAAAGAAATCGGAAAGTACCACCAACTTGAAGTTGGTGGTAATTTGCGATTTCTTAAGGAGAAATTGCACAAGTTGGGTGCGTTCTACATTACATTTAAGGAATCGCAATTTGCGATTCCCTAAATGCATGCACAAAATAGGGAATCACAAATTTAGCGATTCCCTATTTTGCGAGGGCCTTTTGGGATGATACATCCCAAAAGGCTTTTTCCTGTTCGCAAACGGGCCGATTCAGAGAACGGGAAATGGGCTTCATACATATGCCCCATTGTGTTTTGAGTGGTTCTACCATCACATGGGCACTTAGGTAGTGTATCCATCCGTGCCCTGATTTTGGGGAAGGCAAACCTTAAGTGCAATGTTCCTAAGCATAATCTAGTATGGTGGAACCTATGTTGGGTATTCTTTACTAGTAAAAGGTAATTTTGTATGCCTGCATACACAGGACCCGACTGATATCTACGTACCGTAGATTTTTTACACTCTCGGTTATCTTTCTAAATCTTTCAGTCCCTTGAGTATAATTTTGACGTCAATTTTGGTGCATTGTAAAATTCTCACTGTATCCTTAACTCTGATGCTATAATCCAGTTTTCTTAAGTGGCTGTCTATATAGGACAGTCATCCTATTTTCCTCCAAGCATCTAGCGTTAGGCAGTCTAATATGATAGCATTTGTAAACTGTCCCTACTCTTCTCCAAATATAATATCACAGGAGAACAGGGCTATCCTGTATGTCATCTTCTAGAAAGTGGGATGCAACCTCCTTATGGGTTATATATATTGAACTTGTGTTTGGCACAGCTAGAAGTTGAGCCAAGAACAGGTTCTGTAAGGTTTGCAGCGGGGCACTATTGGACCAACCCCACAATCCAGCGCCATATGCTGGACTTGGGAGGCATTTACTTTTATACAGCATCAATAGAGATATTCATTTGACTTTCCCAACATCCAGATGAGATGCAGTAAATTGTAGTCCTAGATATGAAAACATTTGAATCTCAACCAGCCTTTCATCCGTTATATGATAAATCCTCTGTTTTGCTCTTACATTTCCACATAAGATAACAGTCTTCTTTAAGTTTACTTTCATATCTTTGAAAGTAACAATTATCTATCAAGAGCTGGAGCCAGTTTGCTGTTCTAGAAAGAACAGCATCATCTGCATATATTAAGAGTAGATCTGGGCAAGACCCAACTATGAGAGCATCGGCCTTGATTTTCTGTAGACATTAATCCACCCCATTTATATAGAGTCAGAAGAGCAAAGGCGCAAGGAAACATCCCTGTCGGATCCTCCGAGCAACCTTAAAAATGTCGGTACATTCCCCCTTCGGGCCATAGTGCACCTGTGCAGTCAAGTGCGAGTACCATTGGGATAATAGTTAACAATACCCTTCGTAGTGACCATATCCGAAAGGGTTTCCCAGTTTATTATGGTTTACCAGCTCAAACACACTATTTAAGTCTGCAAAACATAAATGCAAATGTCCCTCTTTTACAGCTGTATAGTTATTAATGAGCAAATTTAGGTTAACACATTGTTCTATCATTCCAATATTGGTCCCGAACCAATATTGTGTGTCTGAAAGGATATGTTTCTCCTCCACCCATTGTTCCAGTCTACCCAGGAGAATTCTACCTATTAATTTAGCACTTGAGTCCAGGAGAGATATCGGGCAATAACATCTCGGATACCCTCTATCTCCTTTTTAGGTCTCGCTGGCGTTGCAGCGCGAAGCGCTGCCGCCAACGAGACTATTGTTGCCGTGTTTACTCCCAAGGGAGACAGACCTGGGCACGAGCCGAATCCGGTCTGGGCACGAGCCGATTCTGGTCTGTGAACGCGCTTCACAGTGGAACAGCTTGTGCGCGTTAATTCCAGTTGAGTGCTCGTCTCCGGAAGACGTGCTGCACCGATTCTGGTCTGGGCACGAGCCGATTCTGGTCTGTGAACGCGCTTCACAGTGGAACAGCTTGTGCGCGTTAATTCCAGTTGAGTGCTCGTCTCCGGAAGACGTGCTGCGCATTAATTATAGTTGAGTGCTCCAGCAGCCTGGGGCGCCTGTCGACATGCTGTGCTAATGATTACTGTGGGGTCTCATGCTGTGATAATTCTCACTTTCTGTGTTGTGATCGGGAGCAGGCGTATTACTGGCGCCACCGCCACGCCTTCATTAGTCATAAAAGCTGCATGGCAAGCGATAATTAGGGCGGCATGTTTTAGGACATTTTTAGCAATTACTTTGTTTACTTAGTGCTATTAGTGATATCTTTTGTGCATCCAATGCTCTATTTAAACGTGCAACACTGAACATTTTCAAAGAAGGCGAATCAGAGACATTCATTGGAGACACGACCTATTTGAAGACGCTTGTTTCACTGGGGTAAGTTCTGTGAACTGTTTAGTTTGTTTACATTATTATAGTATAACTGGCAGGGTTGGCTAAATTATGCGAGAAAAGGAAAAATATGCAGGAGATGATGGTATGAGGCAAGTGTGGCAAATGTATAATTATGCGTACACCATATAAAAGCAAGTTGCAAAATGTCCGGTGTTGGGCGGATGGGTTCACTGTGCTGTTGCGTCGCCTGTAGGTGTGGTAATGGGTGCATGTGACTAGCTGGCGACTTGTCCTTGTACTGTTACTTGCCTTTGCACTTGTTTTTTTTGCATATATATATATATAGCACGAACTCGACCCGAAGTTTATTGGAGCGCTTTACACGAGCACCGTATTTACATTACACATTCAGGCACGGGGAGATTAAGTGATTTGCCCAGAATCACAGGATGTTGATGCGACCTCGGGGCTCAAACTCTGGTTTCCAGCACCAAAGTCGGCAGTTTAGCCGACGGACCACATCCTCGCCCTTGCCCTGCTGATTTTCAGGGACGGCTGCTCTGTCTTCACAAAGGTCGGGCGAACTATGACTCCGCTGCCTGACCTGGAACAGATCTGTTAGGTGTTTGTATTTTTTTTTTTTTTTTTTTATTTAGCGCAAACTCAATCCGTAGGTATTGGACCACTTTACATGTATACCACATCCATTATAGAAGGACACATTCATGTTTGGTAGGTACGTGGATATTAAGTTATTCATAACCGGCGGAGCCAAGGCTGGTCTCTCTACCTCTGTGACTCCGGTTGCTGCTCGCGCCTCGTGTATAGCTGGTTTTCCTAGTTATCTGGCGAATACAAAAGCGGGCTTTGCTGTGTTTCTGTTTAAAGGCTACACATAAGGGGCTCAACTGATCAAATTGTAACCAGCTGTCCAACAAAATACCGGCAGAAGGGCTCAGTGAGACGTACACTTGTAAGGGGCAGAGGTTACACTCCCGGCAAGTCTGCCTCAGCCTTCATTCTTCCGAGGTGGATCAATAGAATACCATTGATTGGGTAGTAGTTATATCTGTTAACCGAGCGTAGAAATGGAGCAAATTTAATACGGAGGGCTATTTGAAAAGTATAATTTTTTTCCAATGTGCCAGATGAATTTGTCTTTATGTTCTTGGGACTTATAAGAATCTTGTAGTGTGTACTTCAGGCTTGTCATGTGTCTTTGGAAAACTAGCTCATTTTTGTGATATTGTAGTTGCATGATAGTTTCACATTATAATAGTGGGGGCTCGGATGTCGAACCTCCTTTCCGGGTTTTGGTCCTTGTCAGCAGTCATCACCTACTGCCAAAGACCTGCTTTTTAAAATGTATATCACCTGTCCACCTCCTTCCCCTTCCGGTACCCCCTCACTAGTGCCCTCTCTCCCTTTCGTTTTCACCCTTCCAGCCTCTCTTCCCCCGTTCTCTCTCGGTCCGCCATTTCTCTCCATGCCCCCATTTCTCTCTCCCTGTGCCCGCTTTCTCTCTCTCCCTGTACCCCCCTTACTCTCCATCCCATTTTCCCGTGACCCATAGCTTTGGCTGCAGGTGAGTCGGCAGAACTCCTGTGAGAGAAGTGTCTCTAGATTAGGCGGCACGTGCCCCTGCTGGGACCATGGTCAGGCGTTTGTCTGTTACACAGAAAACAACGTCTCCATTAAACTGCAGTTTGAGAGTATTTTTGGTTATTGTGTTTATTTACTGTACCAAATTAATCAGGGTGGAACCGGGAATCTTATGCCAGAGCATCCCAGGAATCCAAAAAGAAAAACTGAAAAAACACATTTTGGAGAAAAATCATGTGATGTTGCAGAAATCGCTTCATTTCTTAGTGGTGTTTAATGTAGGTTCATTTACAAACCCCAGCCATCATATACGGTCTCTGGAATGCCTTAGACCTGGAGGAGTCTCTTGATGCCCATGAGCAACAGTAAAGAGCATGTTCACCGCTGAAGAGAGTGACCACTTCACCATTCATCCCTTTGTGCCTGCAAACAGAGCTGAATACTTCACCTTTCACCACTTTGCATCTGCAAACAGAGCTGACCACTTCACCAGCAAAACAACATTTGCACAAGCGTCGCTGACACCCCGTACTACCGATTTTTTTATTGCATATGATGCCCCAATCACTTCAAGTACATTTGTTGTGATCGGTAGTCCCCTGCTATACATTCCATCGTAAATTTTTAGATCCTGTTTTTTGTATTTTTATTCATCCATTCACACTCCTTTACGTTAAAATAGCCATAGCTTCACTGTACAGTTGCTAGAATAGCTTATAATATGGTATAGTGTGTAATTTTTAAATAATCACTCCACTGCAAACAAAAACATTGATACAAAACACTGCCATTTACAATGCCAGTAGCTCCAACTGCAACAAATGCGAGACCTATTGCATTGCAAATGCTTGTTTTAAATATTGGGACGATTGTACTCTGTCCATGAGACAGGAAGGAAACCCTTTATTGTTGAATTACACACTTGTGTAAAACATGGGGCCAAGAGGGTGACATGTGCCTTAAAAGTATCTATTGGGATGCCGTCTGGGCCCTGAGCTTTTCAGTTAGCAGCTTTATTTAGTGCATTAGTAACTTCCTCTGGACTTTTGGATGGAATTCCTACAGCATCAATAAAATACACAGTTGAGGTAGGCACCTCTGTGGGATAGTTGTCTAGATTAAAAATAGTACTGAAGTGAACTGTACAGTCCCCCCTGTTGTACGGATAACCTCCAACCCTGGATCCTCTCTATCTTGTAGGAATGGGTTGTTTATTGTTTTCCAGAATACGGAATTGTCCTTTAGGTATGCAGCCTGTAATATATCATCTCAGATCTTATCTTTTAGCTCTTCTTTTTTATCGAGAGCAGATTTTTACATAGCTCTCAGGCTTCTGATTTCTTTTTTTTATCTCTTAGTGTATCCCATAGGGCATTCTTCAATTTCCTATTAATCCTGTAACAGTTCCTGTCGAACCATCCCCTCTTTTTTTTACTCATGCTTCCAACCTGATGTCTTCATTTGTCCGAGATCTCTGCCATAGTTTAACAGCAGACTACCATAATAGGTGGTGAGTTCAGGTCTATACATATATTGAAATCTAAGATTTTCTGCCATAACTTCCCTTGTAATGGCAGTGCCATTTATGTTTGCCCATTTTACGCTGATACCACTTCTGCCTTCTATTTAAATTTGGTTCCTAATTTGTTGATCTTTAGGCCTTAAAATACTTATATGAAGGGCCACTGTCAAAATAGAATAGTCACTGAGAGAATTTGAGGTGATGTCAAAAGATTCTATTAAATATCTGCCAATTTTCAGTCACCAAGCTATGGTCAGTAACAGAACTTCTACCATTTCCCTAATATGTTGGTACTAGTGATTGTTCTTCCCCTTTAGAGTGTTCTAACAGTTCCAGGCTATATTTAAAGAATTTCATTTAACGCCTCTCCATATAAACTGTGAAAAGTGTGTAATTTCTTCCCCATTAGTTTTTACATAGCCACAGCCTTTATGGCCCCTCCTGCTACATTGTCTCATATTAAAATCCCCAAGCCATATTAGTATTAACTCGTCCTTGATATCATTTAAAAATAGTTCAATCTCCCTACTGAGGCCCATAATGAGATTGGCTTTTGTTTTATCAAAGACATTAGTATAAAAATTGATTAAAACCAAATGTAGCTTTTCCTTTGTAGGTGGAGGAATTGGAAATAAAGGGAAGATGTATAGGAGCATAATATTTTTAGTGGTGCGATTGAAGACATTCAAACAGCCAAGTCTCCCTTGACTTACCCTCCGGTCGAGAGTGTTGCCGGAGTTTGGAAAGAAATTGTGGAAATGTAAAATCTGAATTTTCTCGTTTTTTAATTCAGCTGTGCCTCATCCATGCTCACCTCTGCCCTGTTTTGAGCCTGACTCTATCCTTGACACCACACCTGCATAAATAAACATTAGGTAACGAATCTAAACTGAGACATTGTAGCCTGCGTAAACATGCAAAGTCAGCACAAAAGAACAGCTGATGTCTGCACTTTGTTTGTTAAACAATAGTGACGCCTTAGATAAAGTTTGCTCAGATAGCCTATCTTGTTGTGCAGCTTCAGGACACGACAGTTACTCAAGGCACCAAGGTTGTTGATTCTTACCGATTGTCTCATTTGTGTGTTCTTCCCAAAGCTCTATTTACCTCTGGGTGTTCCTTGTCTGTGATTTTTGCTATATAAACCCATGTAACCATCGTTCAGTGTGCTCTCTCCTCCTTGGGTATCTTGATGGTACTTGTTGGATGGAGACCCATTCATGAATGCTTAATAAATGACCTATGATTTGACTTTGCGCCAGTGTCGATTCCTCCGTATTTGTTAAGAACCTGTGGCGAAGTGGTGACCCTGCACCAGCAGATTATTAATTAATCTGTTCCACAAATTGGCGCCCAACGTGGGGCCCCATCAAGGGCTTTCAGTCGGACCGGGGGGAGGAGATCAGGTCGGTAAGATGAACTTCACTGAGGGGCGCCCCACCTGAAGAGACTGGTGTTGCTCATGGTCCAAGGTGATTTTTCAGCTCTCCTACTCTGATCTTCCTGGTGGCTGCTAGCCTTGACTGGGGCCTTCGGATGGTCATTTTTGGATCAGGGAGGATTGACAGGTGGGAGTCGAAGACTACACATAAGGTAAATCTGTATTGAACCGGTTCACTTGGTTAGGATTTGTTTTGATATCGTCTTAAAATCTGCTTGGCATTTGTTTTATATCCGTTCGGAATTTGTTTTTGAGACTTGCGTTTGAAATTTGCCGTGGAACTTGCTATTTGTCTTGACTAATATTTTTTCTTACAGGTAAACGTGAGAATATTGTTTCCCTTTCTCTCTGTTGATAAGTTTTTGAAATATAAACATGCCTGTGATTAGTAGTCTTTGAAAATTTTGTGTTTGCTGCTGCAATAAGCAGAGCATTTTAGAAGCAAGTCAGCCGGCGCCACCAGAAGGTACGCTGAATTTTGAGATGTACATCAAATATGGTATCTGTCCCATCATGTATAATGCATTGTGGAACAAATATACAAAAGGGGATCCCCAGTTACAATGGCCATTAGAGGGAACAATGAACCATCACAAACTTGAGTATTTAGAGAATCAATTGTTTTTAAAGAAAGTTAGGCCAGCCATGTTTGATAGTTTGCGTATGTGGAGTAAAGAAGCGAAGGAGCGGCAGCTCAAGGTAGAGAAGGTACAAAGGAAACAGGAAAGGAAGACAGAGTATCAGAAGTATAAGGAATTGTAGGATAAGGAATTTCAGGAGAAAAAGGAATGTTTAGATAGAGAGCATAAATTATTAGTATCTAAGGAATACACAGCTAGACCAACGGTAGCAGTTCAGGTCCACCAAGAGGATGTGGACTCAGATCTTGATGGATTATTGATTGAACGACCCCCACTCCCATATGCACCATTGACACCCCCTCCCCTTGGACCACCGAATGTTGTTGTTCCCTCTGTACCCCCGGTTCCACCTCCTTTACCCGCAGTTGTCTAGCTCCCTATTTTCCAACCAGTACCGGTACATTGCTTACCCCCTCCAACCCAGGCCACTGCACCCCCACCCCAAGCCTCTGCACCTCCACCTCAGACCACTGCACCTGAAATAACTAATGATCCCGTACTTCCTGCATCTGTCCTGACCCCTCAAGTTCTTCATTCTACTGTATCTCAATCACTTCAGGATGTGATAAGGTTAATGGTATTAAATTGGTTAAGTGATCTAGAAATGGAAGTAGAAGAAATGATAGATCAGATACAGGATTTTTCTGAGGACGAGCTTCTTTGTCTTATAAATAAGCTTTCTCACCAACTTATGGTTCAATGGGAGATGACTACAGGACAAAATGGCCCAGATGATGTTAGAGCTTTTAACCGGCAATGTCAGATAGGAGCCTTCCCTGTAAGTAGAGTTAATACTGCCATAGCAACGATAATTGGATATCGTATTGAGCTCTCTTCCTCTCCCCGAATAAGACCTATGAGGGAAGCTGCACCACAATGTATTCCCGGAAGAGGGAATGCCGATAATGATGACCCTGATAGTCCTGATGCTAGAGCCCATTTTTTGTACAATTGGATATATACGCCCTGTAAAAAGACGGATGTACTCACTTTAAAAGCCTCGTTAACAGACATACAGAAAAATCCTAGAGGATTTTATCATGATGTACAGGCAGCCATTGATTCTTGTGTCATGACCCTAGCAGATATGGATATGTTTTTTGGTATCATCCTACCACCTAGTATGTGGCGGATTACCTGGAAACAAGATCATGCTGTTGATTTGGGAGGAGACTGGGCTGCCATAGTAGCGGCCGATAAAGATAGGAAACCTGGTAAGAAACCTAGACAGCTCATACTGGATCTTCCTGGAAACATACTTACTTACATTAAAACGATGGTTCCAGCCAGAAAAATAGATTGGGCACTTCTCACTGCCTGTAAACAAAAGCAGGGAGAGGCCATCCCTGATTTCTATATACGCTTTGAGGAAGTGTTCCACGATTCTAGTGGGCAAGATACATCTACATCTACTGGTTCACATTTATCGATCGATTTGTGGGAAATTTACTTCCAGAGATATCTGTACGCTTAAAGAATTCCGAGAGTACGTGGGCTTCAGTAACCCTGAAAGCTCTATTAGATATGGCTCAGTATTATCAAAATCAGGTGACCACTAAGCAGGAACGGAAAGAAGGAAAATTAAAAGAGTTAAAAACTAAAGTAATGATGGTTCAGGCCCAAGGACCTCAAGGTAGGGGCCTTGGTCAGAATTATGGTCCGTATTTCAGACAACCACCTCTAGGAGGGCCACCGCGTACACAAACTTTACTGGGGCTAGATCAATGTGCTTATTGCAAGGGGAAAGGACATTGCCGTCCACAATGCACCGTTTTAGCGGCCAGAGGGCGAGGAAGGAGGACAAGTGAATGGTAATCGAGGGACTTTAGCTCCCCGAAAGCAGCCACAGCAGGTTCAAGCTTCAGAGAGAAATAGGTCAGGAAATTATTTTGATCAACAAAATCATCAATATTCTATGGAGGATAGGGAATCAGAAGAAACTGTGGGAACACATTTTGCCTAGGACAGCGTAGGACAAGGAGGACCAGTTGAGATACCTGTAGATCAGTCAGGGCCCTATATAACAGCCACCATACTTGGCAGGATCAGAAATTTTTAGTGGATACAGGGGCGCCACGTAGTGCAATATCTCAGAAACTGGTCCCTGGGACACCCTTGTCTGGCCAAATGATCACGTCGATAGGGTTTGATGGAACACCTACTCCTAGCCCTGTGTCCCAAAAACTACCTTTGCAGGTTGAGAATTTCATCACTATAGCCCCCTTTTTGCTTCCCCTACATGCTCCAGATAATCTGATGGGACTTGATCTTTTGAAATATTTTCATGCTGCTATACATTGGTCCCCATCTGGAGTACGCGTTATTTTTGGGAAAAAGACATTGCCTAAACAATACAATTTTTCTTTATGTTCGGATCTTGATTCTGTCCCTGCATGTGTTTGGGCTTTTGCTGAAACAGATGTGGGAAGAATGGACATTTCCCCAGTACATATACAGGTTCGGGAGGATGCTTCCTTACCAAGGGTCCCACAATATAAAATATCAAAAGAAGGTGAGGATGCATTGATTTCGATCATTGATGACATGATACGTATAGGAGTTGTTGAGGAAGTTTCCTCTAATGTATGCAATAGCCCCATTCTCTCCATTCTAAAACGGGACGATGCAACAAGGGATCAAATTTACAGACTTGTGATTGATTTGAGAGAAGTTAACAAAATAGTAATTCCTCACTATCCTGTCGTCTCTGATATTACGACTTTGTTGACATTAATTCCAACTACAGCTACAGTATTCTCTGTTATCGACCTCAAGAATGCCTTTTTCTCTATTCCTACACATGAAAACAGTAGATCTCTTTTTGGGTTTTTATTACGAGATCACTCATTCAGATTTTCTAGGGCTCCACAAGGATATACAGAAAGTCCTAGCATTTATAGTCAGCCACTTAAATGACACTTGGATAAACTACTTTTGCCACCAGGAGTTACCCTTGTGCAATATGTCGATGACATTTTGCTAGCCACAGACACAGTTGAGCATTGTAAAGAAGACACTCTCTCTCTCTTGCATCACCTTGCTGTTAAGGGACATAAGGTCTCTAAGAAAAAGCTACAATATTGTCAGTCTGAGGTCACTTAATAAGGTCACCTCTTGTCTAAGGAAGGTCGTACTCTGACTAAAGACCGGATTCAAACTATTCTAAAAATTCCTATTCCTAGTACTCAAAAAGAAGTCAGGGCACTTATTGGTATTACTTCCTACTGTAGACAGTGGATCCCAAATTTCTCCCTTATTATCAAACCTCTTTTGTCATGTTACTAAAGACACTCTCTCTTCTCTACCATGGACATTTGAATGTCAGGAAGCATATCAGCAGCTTCGTGCATCCCTTTGTTCTGCTCCTGTGTTAGGCACTCCAGACTATGCAAAGCCTTTCATACTATCTGTACACAAGAGAGAAGGATGTGCATTGTCAGTTTTGACACAACCATATGGTAGTAAACATCGTCCATGTGCTTTTTTCTCAGCTGTATTAGACCCAGTGGCCAGAGGACTTCCAGGTTGTCTCAGAGCGGCTGCCGCCACAGCGATCTCTAAACGACAATCTGAAGGGATAGTGTTGAGTGACAAGCTTATGGTACCCCATTCCGTAGATGCACTCCTGAATCAGACTAGGACACAACACTTTACTAGCGCTAGACTGACAGGCTATGAACTTACACTTTTGGCACCTCATATCACACTCAAGAGATGCTTGAAATTGAACCCAGCTACATTGCTACCTTTGCCAGCTGAACAAGCACATGATTTGCACGATTGCATTTTCCTAACAGAAGGACAGACTAAGGGACGAATATGGCTAAAGGATACACCTTTGTTAGACCCTGAGGGAAAATTATGGGTGGACGGATCTTGTTTAAGACTACCTGATGGCACCACCTCTGCATCCTATGCCATAACCACGTTTCAAACTGTGGTAGAAACAGCCCGTATCCCACAAAAATCTGCCCAAGCAGCTGAACTCATTGCGCTTTTGAGGGCTTACGAACTCAGTCAGGGATTAAGAGTGAACATTTACACAGACAGTCAGTATGCATTTGGTGTGGCACGTAATTTTGGCAAGCTCTGGAAGGAACGGGGATTCCTAACCTCTCATGGCTCTAATATACAGCATGGTGAACTGGTAAATTGTCTTCTTACTGCTTTGACATTGCCAAAGAGTGTAGCCATTATCAAATGTAGTGCCCACAAGAAAGTTACAGACAAGGTGGGTCAAGGAAATGCCTTTGCTGACGAAGTTGCACAAGATACTGCAAGTGCCCTCACAAATAAAGTATATGTATTACGATCCCAAGCTGAAAGATGGGAAAACATGTATACAGAGATCAAGGAAATACAGCAGTCAGACACTGAACAAGAAAGGGCAGAATGGCAAAAGGAAGGAGAATTGGATGATGAGGGATGTTGGAGATCAAAAGATATGTCAAAATGGAAATTGCCCTATGCCTATGTATTGCCTTTTGTGACTATGGCTCATGGACCTGCTCACGTTAGTGCCAAAAACATCATTTAGGATTTGAGGAAGATGGCCGTGGGGACAGAGGTCTGAGATCGAGCTCTTGGGGCAAGGGATCACTTCTACGTGTAAATCCCGGTCGCCCACCCCCTGCAACCCCTTCTTAGATCAAGAGCCTCACCGATATAACTGCACCAAGAAGATATCCCAAAATCGCTCTGTGATACCTCCACTGGGATTGCAGACATGCTCCTCTCTGCCTTCGCCTACGGAGGGGAGAACGGCCGACGGACCCCTCAGCTGATGGTCCCGGATATCCACGCTTCAACAAGTCCCCAGCAACACCCGGCGATAGAAAGTCACAGGACGCATCCTTGCCTGAAGAATTACTGATTAAAGACTCCATAAACAACCCGACTGAGTGAGAAGCTCCCTCCCATCAGAGGCATCCGCACTCCCACGAGAACTGGAAGCAGCACCGGTGTACACCCGCAAAACGAGAAGGGGTCCACTCACTGGTACACCGAAACTGTGATAAAGCCCAGAGAAGAAATCACGAGGAATCTTGAACAAGACTCAACATAGGCGCTGTTCCAGCAACGGGAGCCCCAGTCGCGATACCTGATGCCTGACATCAAAATGGCAGCTTGACCCGTATCATTCTCCCGAGCGAGCTCCCGTACAACTAAGCTGAATAGATCCACTCACCGGAGCACCGGATCTTGAATCACGAACCCCTGCAAATGAATAGCTAAGCGGAACCGAGATGTAAGTTCAACTAAAGCGCTATACCAGTGGTTCCCAAACTTTTGACTCCTGAGGACCCCTCTGAGTCACCACTGGAACTCGGGGACCCCCAAGCAATTTGTATGATTTAAATTTCAAACGTTAAAACAGTAATTCGAAAAAAATAAACACGTGTGCACACAAAACAAATACTCGAAATACTAAGGATTTTAGGCGCATATTTACAAACCCCTACCACCATGGAAACATCACTTTTTGTAACGTTCGCGTGTCGATAGGGGCTTCGCCTTATTTACAAGGCAGCAGTAACCACTTAATATGGCTTAACGCTGCCTTGTAAATAAGGCCACCTTTCGCGCAATGCTTACCGTGAAAGGGGTGGGTAGTGGGTTTTGCAGTGGGCAATCCACCGCAAAACCCATTGATTTTGATGCTGCCCCCTATTCACAGGGGCAGCGTAAATAGGAGGCAGCGCCAAAATTAACACCAGGGAAAACCAGGTCTTAACTTGGCGAAAGGAGGGGGAATACTTTATTTCTCCTCATTTTTGCTTTTTCCATGTGTGCTGCCTTGTGCAACACACATGGAAAAAGCAAAACGCCTTGGATTGTTTATGTTCAGGAAGGTGACCCTTCCTGCACATAAACAATCATTAAAAAAATGGCATTTTGTAACTTCCATGTGTGCTGCATTAAGCAGCACACACACACGTGACAAAACCCCATTTCAAGGTTGTTTGTTTATGTAAAGGAAGGTCCCCCTTCCTGCACATAAACAATCTCCCCCTGCACACATCCCCTGTACACAGACACCCGTGCACTTTGTTGCAAGGGTGCCTGCGTTGGCGCTACACTGCTAAGTGTAGCAAGAGCACAGGGCAAAATGTAGGGCTGCAGCATATTCTTGTAAATATGGTGCAGCCCTGCGTTTCTGAAGTGGTGGCGCGTGTCGTTAAGCCACAGAGGCTAACGACACGCTCCACCACTTCTTTTGTAAATATCCCCCTTAGTATTTTATATTGAAAGAATTTGCAAAAAACAAAAAGTTTAATGGGAAGGTTGGTGTTGCATCTCTGTGACTAACTTTTAAATGGTTGGTTTTATTTCGCAGTACGAGGCTCCTACTCCTGCCAGGGCCAGACTGGAAACCCAAAGCAGCCCTGGCAAATATTTTCAGACCAGTCCCCATACGGTGCACACCAAGTGCATTGAGTGTGCCTGACCACTACAAAGGGGGCTTTGGAAGGCTCTTCCCCCAAAGAAATTTAGGAAACAATGGTGCAGTCTACAACACGTTTATCACTTTACATCACACACATATAGAGACAATTAATCATAAGTGTAAATCAGTGTATAGAAAATGTTACATAAGGCAAAGGGCACTACAAGGTGTAGGATTCACATGTCATTTATACTGGTAGGCATTTTTAAAGAGTGCTTGGTCTGGAGAAGCAACAAAAACTCGGGATTCAGAACATAAGACAGTGGTTAGCATTGAATGCATTTCCACCCTAATAAACCTTTTTAGCAGCATCGGGATAATGAAAGACAGGGAAAAAACATAAGTTACTAACTTGCACCATGCAGTTTGCAAGCAGCTCTTTGATGACAGTTTATAGGTCACTGTGCTAGATTACGGTTGTCACTTATGTACTGCACAGTAACAAAATAATCTTTGTGACAAAAGCAGTAACCCACTCGCCTATGCACATAAAATACTGTTATTTAAAATGCACAGTACACGTTCTTTGCAATAGGCATATTAACCCTCTGTGCTATATTAGATAACTCAAAGCTGCCACAGGACAAAACTCTCATCTCTCTCCAGCATGTACATTAATCACTGGTGTTATCTTGGCACTTATATTGTTGCTGGAAAACTGCTAATTATACAAGTGCAGTGCTTTTTAAACTGCTGCCTGCGGCCCCCCCGGGAAAGTGTCAGGGACCCCTGGGGGTCCCCGGACCACAGTTTGGGAAACACTGCGCTATACCATGAACCGGAGCCCCAGCCACACTACCTGACACTAAAATGGCGACCGGTAACGCACAAACATTCTCCCTCTGGGCGAGTACCCAGGAAAATTATACAAAGTGACCTACTCCACGGAGCATTAGATCGGGAATCAAGACCCCCTAATATTTCAAGCCAAGCAGAGCCAGGATCAAAGCGCAACAGGCACGCTTCTCTGTAACGGGATCAACATTCTCGCTACTTGATGCCTGACACCAAAATGACGGCCGGACCCACACAAACATTCTCCCACTGGACGAGTACCCGGGAAACCTATCCGAATTGATTCACTCAATCTGGAATAAAAGGATCTGGAATAAAAGCCCCTGAACATTAAAAGCCAAGCAGAGCTGGTAGTAAAGCTCAACAGGCACGCTGTCTCTACAATGGGAGCACCCAGTCACGCTACCGATGCCTGACATCAAAATGTCCTGCCTGCACTATAATTCTCCCACCAGGTGAGTGCATGAATATATAATGTGAATAATCCTTCTCACCGTAACACTGGACCTCGAGCAAAAGCACCAGATGGTGATTAAAGCTTCAGGCGCTCCAACATAGGGAGTCAAGGGGCACAATACCTCAATGCCTGACCCCAAAATGGAGGCATGAACCCCAGCTCTTCAATAAAAGCGCCCTGACGCACCACCCCAGTAAAGGGAGTCGCAGGACATGGCGCCTCGATGCCTGACCTCAAAACCGCGACATGACCTGTTGCCCGACCTCATAACTGCATCATGACCCGCTCCAACCTATCGCTCAACGATTTATACCCTCACTGATCTGCCTCCCTCACCCAACGATTCCAGTCAACTCACACCTGGAGCCTGAACGCTGAGCATGTAGTGGAACCAAGAGACATAGCTCTCCCCTCGGTATGGGTCACAAACGGCAAATACCTCACAGTCCCAGCCCTCTCAAACCAATAGACTAAGTGAAGCTCCAGGTACCTACCCTCCATCTCAATTGAACGCTGAGCATGTAGTGGAACCAAGAGACATAGCTCTCCCCGATCTGCCTCCAAATCTCGGTATGGGTCACTAACGGCAAAAACCTCACAGTCCCAGCCCTCTCAATCCAATAGACTAAGTGAAGCTCCTGGTACCTACCCTCCATCTCAATTGAGACCTAATTGCGCCAGCCACCGCAACCTCCCCCGACCCCTCCCTTGCAAACTGCATGAAACCACATGGCCCTAACTCCTTCTCCATCATCTTCCCCCAACCTATCACTAAAAGCGAAAAGAAACTTCAAACATAGTCTCATTAGACAACACCCTGATACACTATTTGCCGACATATACCACTGCACCACTAAAGGCCAGCTGAAAATGGATCTCATTTTCCATACCAAAAACCCTACAAACTGGAATACCATTCCGAGAACACATCTCCACATATACAAAACAACTAACACTCCATACAGCTCCAAACTAATGATCTCAATCCCTAACCACCCCGCGCGCAGTGGCAACATCTCGGCGACCATCTACACAAATGGTACAGTCATGATCCAAGCCAACAAAGATAACCTAGATGCATTCGACCACCTCTTCCCCTTGTTATAAAATGTCCTCAATCCCCTATGACATTCTCACCCAAGCAACTACCCCATTAACGCCAACCTCTCCCCCTGAACAACAACCATGCCCATCATCACCCCCCTGAAACGCGCAAAGCACACCTACCTACCAACACTAATCAGAGGTATGCCTCAGATGAGACCCTACAACCCCCTGACCGTCACCTACACACTCCCCCACTAAATTACTCCTCCCCACTATAAACTACTAAAACAAATCCTCAGTCATTGAATCCTAACTCGCTTACTCTACCCGAGAGCCAGAGGTAACCGCACAAATAACGACGTGACCCTCCTCACACCAGGTCCAAGGACACCCACAGGAATAACTCAGGCAACATTATCACCAAAAGCCAATATCTCAATTCCAAGCTCTCCCCTTCCCTGGACAACACCCCCCATGACAGCCAGTACCCTGAAGCCCTCACCCCCTCCTCCTGGGAGACGAATCAGAGACTCGCTCTAGTGGAAAGCCAGCTAGAAACGGTAATAGTGGGTCTCAACTAAATCATACTTAGCCTCACCTCACACCGGAATTCTCAGCAACGCCCACACCTCACACCCTAAAAATTAACAACACAAAACACCCAAGTCCTCTAAAGGCTCAATGGCTCAGCTGGAAAACAACGCCCCTCGCGAACCAATCACAGAGACTTAATAGAACAAAAACCGCAATGCCCATGAGAGAGGCGATAGAACTTGCCACCTCATATGACATATCCCCTACTATCACCCCTAACTCCAAGATCCAGGTTATCAACGGATTCGGTAGAGACTGCTCCCCACCCAGAACGCCAAGACCACCAGCTTTCCTCTCTTCTATTCCCAGGGTCCCCCTAACGAAGAATCTCAACAACGAGAGATCAGCATCAAATGCCTACTCACTAACTGCAGATCGGCCACGAAGCATGCTACCGAACTGGCAGAAAGCATCCTTGAACACGACATAGACATCATGTTCATTACTGAAACATGGCTCAATGAGTTCTCTGCCTCATCCATGGACATGCTTGTACCCCCAGGCTTCTCAATCATTAACAAAAACAGAAAAATCAAACGAGGTGCGGGTACTGCAATCATACAGAAGCACAGCATCTCTGTGATGGAAATTGACTCCTTCAACTATAACTCATTTGAATGCCTAACTGCCAACATTAAGATGAGGGAAAACAAAACTCTACTATGCCATCTCCTCTACCCTCCACCTGGCAACACCACCACATTCGGTGAACACCTCTCTGACCTGATAACTCACTGTGCACTCCGGGACTCCAACAGCATAATTCTTGGAGACCTCAACTTACAATGGAATGAGGAAAGCAACTCTGATACAAACCTTAAATGGACTGCTGCACAACACCAATCCTTCCCAACACTGTACAGAACAAACACATAACAGAGTATCAATCCTGGATGCCATCATAGCTCAAGCAGACACAGTCACTGTCAACCACATCCTGCCGGTGAACTGGTCAGACCACCATTTAATTCTATTCCACATCAACCAAACTACCCAATGCCTGCCACGCACGCAAGAACCCCCCGACTGGTCGAGGAACCTAAAACAAATTCCTCTTAGGGACTTAGAGGAAAAGGTAAGCGCGCTCCTCCCCATCACCACAGGCAACCTCTCCACAACAGAACTCACAAAATACAACACAATTATGACCTCCGTCATGGACCAATTAACCCCCTTGAAAAAGAAAAAAGTGAGGAACACCCCTTCTAGATCCTGTTTCAACTCCGACATTAACTCAGAAAGAAGACAGCTTAGAGCTACAGAAAGACTGTGGCGGAACAATCCGTCCACAATCCTCCTTAATCGACTCAAATCAGTTCGCAGGGCATACAATAAGCAGATCAAGAACGAAAAAAAGTCCTTCTTTTGTAGGGCCCTTGACAATGCAAAAAGCAGGCCGAAAGAACTCTTCAATGTCATCAGACAGCAAACTTCAAAGCCCCTCGCACCCACTGTGCAGGCCTCCAAAGTCCTATGTGAGAACTTTTCTAATTTCTTCGATGATAAAATCACAAAGATTGAGCTCTCCTTGGACGTCCACCTCTGCCACCTTGATAGTAGCTCACTCACTGAGACAGAAGCTACCACATCCAAGCACCACCCAAACAAATAGAAATCTTTAAACCCCATCTCTGAAGCTGAGATAGCCATAATGATTGCTAGTTCGACTCCCTCAACTCACGTCTCGGACCCCATTCCGTCCCAACTGGCCAAAAAGATCAATCTCACCCTATCACTGATCTGGACCAAGATTATAAATAGCTCCCTGAGAACTGGAGTCATGCCTGACTGTCACAAAATCGGACAAGCCACACCTCTACTAAAGAAACCGGGCTCGGAGGCAAATGATCTGAACAACTTCAGACCCGTCTCCAACCTTCCTTTCCTAACTAAAATCCTGGAAAGTTGTGCTCTCCAACTCACCCAACACATGGACTGCAATAAACTCCTAGACCCTCACCAGTAGGGTTTCAGAAAAGGATGCAGCACAGAGACCGCGATCCTGAACGCCATAGATGACATCCACATCTCTCTAGACAATGACAAATGCTGTCTACTCATACTCTTAGACCTATTTTCAGCCTTCGACACAGTTGACCACAAATTACTCATTAAGGTACTACAAGAGGGGATGGGAGCAGACGAGGTGGTCTTACAGTGGTTCACCTCCTTTCTACAGAAGCACACCCAAAAGATAAAAATCAATAACTTCCGGTCTGACCTACACCCCATCAATAGGGGTGTACCCCAAGGATCGGTTCTCTCCCCACAACTCTTCAACAACTACATGGAACCCCTCACCGTCATACTAAAAAAATCCAACATCCCCTTCCACCTCTATGCGGACGACACCCAGATCTATCTCGAAACCTCTTCCATGGACGACATCCAAAGACTAAATGACACTTTAAGAGAAGTCCATCACTGGCTATCACTCAATCACTTGAAACTCAACCAAGACAAAACAGAAATCCTTCTCATTTCCAACAAGGAACAGAACCCCCAAATCACAGAATGGCTGAAAGCCATGGATGCTCTCAACTGCAATCTCACCCTGGCCCACTCAGTGAAATCACTGGGAATCACACTGGACCCAAAATTAGACGTGGCCAAACACATCAAAAACTCCGCCAAGAACGCCTTCCTCAACCTTAAACTGCTCAACAAAATAAAGCCCTTCATCCCTCCGAATGACCTAGCTACTCAAGCCCTAGTGCTGTCCAGACTGGCTCCCCTCAGAGCAAGTCTGAATGCAGCAGCCAGAATGGTCACCTGAGTAAAGAAATTTGAACACATCTCGCCTGCACTCAGAACTAAAATGGCTCCCAATAGAAATGTGTGCGAACTTCAGAACTGCCTGTCTCACGCACAAAGCTCTACACACCGGAAAACCCACTTACCTGGCCGCAAAACTCAATAAAGCAGACCAGACAAGGAGCCTCAGGAGTAGCAACGCTCTACTCCTCATCCCCCCCGAGAACTCGCAAACAAAAAAACGCATCTTGATCTTTCTCGGGGAATGCGCCCAAAATCTGGAACTCCATCCCAGTCCATGTCAGGACCACCCCCTCATTTGTAAACTTCAAGACAACTCAAAGACCTTTTCCTCAACCGATCCCTTCCCAATGGATAGAAGCTGCCAAACGCAAACTCCTGCACACTGCAGCACTCGGCCACCTGAGCATTAAGACTTCTACCTCACCCACTACGCGAACGGTAATTGGGCCTCCCCTCTCGAAAAAGGTCCTCACACAAATCAATTTGTATACGACTCCTATATAATGCGTTTTCATGCCAATAATGTGATACTATATTCTCAGACTTTTAATTCGCCATGACTCAATATGTATAATATTGTTTTTCTTTGACTGATTTCACCATTACTTATGTTGTAAAGCGCTCCGAAACCCTCGGGTCTGGCTAGCGCTATATAAAACACCTAAATAAAAATAAAATAAAATCATTTTCCAATTAAATCCAGTCTGGGATAGTCCGCTCATTCGGAAAACGGCTGAGCATTTGGTTAAAAATTGTATGATCTGCTTACAGCACAATCCTGGGAAGGGAGTATCAACCCCTACTGGTGGATTTTCTCCACCTCAGGTTTCCTTCGAAGCACTCCAAATGGATTACATCCAAATCTTGGATCTTTATCTAGGGGAGAGCCCACAACATCTTCAATGTTCCGAACACTCAGGACCAGTGTCTCTGAATAGCTACGCACTCCCTGACTATATGTATAATGGTACACCTGTCCACCCCATAATTCTGACAAGATTGCTGCAATGAGTTCCTCGCCTGTCTGTAGGCGATCCAACTTCTCCCTATCCACAGGGAACAGTGTTGGAAAGGGCAAATCTTTCTCAATAGGGAGTTGTTGTTCCAGTGTTCCTGGTAGCGGGATTTATATAAAATCTTGATAGAATCTGTAAAGGTATGAGCTATGTCCTGGGAACTCTAAACAATGTACTCCCTTCCCCCTATGGATTTTGGGTATGAATCTAGCCTCCATGTCTGTATTAAATGTACAGTAAAGCAGTTTCCCTGTTTTGTCTGCTCGTAGTGGCAGTGCTGAGATGCAGTCCACAATTTCCTTGCTGCATCCAACAGCTTTTGTTTTAGAGCAGCTCTAGCAGCTTGTAGCCTTCATTTAATTTCTCTCACAGCGACTGCAGATCTTACTATAGGTGTGGCTAAACCTTAATGTTTAATCCCTATACATCACTCCTAAAGTAGTCCCTGAATTTCACTGAGCAGAGTGCATGGTATTGAAAAAGCAGGGTATCTATACCTAATGCTTTACATGTCATGGCAGTGAAAAACCTCCCACTTTTTTTTAGGTCCGGCATTAAGCAAGACCTTTTGATTTTACTAAAATTATATGTATACTACACCTACTTAAAGGGGTTTTCAGCCACCACTCTTCACTCATTGATCTATTGTTGTCATTCCCTTTTTGCTTCCGCCCACAGCACACAGCATGGGGCAATGAGTCAGCCTCTTTAAGCCTCCAGTTAACATCACATTGACTGACTGCATTTTGCTCTTTCACAATGCACACATCCGCAAATAAGGTAGATTAATTAGTTACCTTTATCACCTGTTTTGCCTGATGTGATATTAGGACACATTTGAAGTGAGTGCAGTGCATAGTCCAGCTTTATATCTCCTTCCAATGTGGTTGTAATTTCTTTGGAAATGGACTGCTGCTATCTCATAGCACATCATTGTATTCCTGGACTTGGTTTAATCAATGATCCTTTACTAAACTTTGCCCAGGAAGAAATGCACACTTTTATTGTGTTTCTTTTGCAGCACACTTTTAACACTCTTATTTAAACATAGGCGGGGTGTAATTTGGATTTTAGTATCCAATATTTCATACTGTGAACCCTCTTTCCTTACTTCTTAATTTCTTTTCTTTTTTCTTTCCTTTTCTCGTTCCTGCTTTCTTTCTTACTTTATTTTTTGCCTTTTTCCTTCTTTCTTGCCTGTTTTTTCTCTTCTTCCATTCCTTCTTTCATTTTTGCCCTTCCAATTTCTTTTTTTGCCTTACTTTTTTCTTTCCTTCTGTCTTTCTTTTTTGCCTTCTAGCCTCCTTTTATACTTTTTCTTTTCTTTCCTTCATTCCTTTTTTCTTTCATTCCTTTTGGTTTTCCCTACTTTCATTCTTCTATTCTGTTTTCCTTCTTTCTTGTTTGCCTTCTTTCATTCCTTCTTTTTGCCTATTTCCCTTTTTCTTTATTTCCCTCATTGTTGCATTCTTTCCTTTTTCTTTTCTTTCCTTTCTTTTTTAGCCTTTTCTTCCCTACTTTCATTCTTCAGTTTTTTCCTTCTTTCTTTCTCGTTTGCCTTCTTCCATTCTATTTTTTCTTTTTCGTCTACTTTCCTTTTTCCTTTTCTTTTCTGTTGGTTTCTTTCCTTTCTTTTTTTCCTACTTTTCTTTTTACTTTCTTTCCTTTCTTGCCTACTTTCCTTTAATTCTTTCCTTTCTTTTTTGCTTGCTTTCCCTTTTCTCACCTTTTCTTTCTTTTATGCAGCTATATTTTTGCCTTCTTTCCTTTCTTGTCTTACTTTTTTGCTTTTGCATTATTTTCATCTTTCTTTCCTTTGTCTTTCTTTTTTGCCTTTCTTTCACTCTTTACTTTGTTTTCCTTCTTTCTTTCATTTTCCTTCTTTCCTTTGTTCATTGTCTTCCTCTGTGCTTTCTTTCTTTCTTTCACTTTTCATTTCATTCCTTCTTTCTTTGCCTTCTATCCTTTTTCTTTCTTTTTTGTGCTTTATTTTTCTTTTTTTTGTTTTTTTTGTTTTTCCAAAAACCTTTATTCTTGTAAATCAGTGACACAGCTATTCAGCCGACAACCCGGAGGTACGGCAGCTTTAGAAACACAACACATGCGAGCGTCCACATTTCACTGACAGGAGAGTCAAAGGTTCAATTTTAATGAAACACAAACCCAAACCTAAACACAAGCAAGGCGATAAGTACTGAAAGCTTAAAAAGGGTTCCCATCAGGGGGAGCGAGCCCCAGTTCATCCAAGAGACACAGGTCGATAGCAAGGGAAAGGAGGGGAAGTCAGAGACTCAAGAAGACAAACACATACCAGCAAGAAGTACAAAGCCGGAAAGAAAGCTAAGGGGAGAGCTGCTCCTCAGGCGGGTCCGGGGGCAGGCATATGCCCCCTCTGTACTGGTTCCATCGCCCCCATACAGAGTGCCATTTCCGAGGGCGCCCTCGAGCACAATACACTGTCTTCTCCCTAAACATGCTCCAATCCATGTTTTCCATCCACGCTGTCAATGTAGGAGGCCTAGTAGAGCCCCACAAACGAGCGATGTCGCGCTTGGCTACCATGTTCCCTAGGGTCACCCATTGAGTCTGTGCCGCGTCGTGGTCAGTAGGACCCCAAACATTCAGGAGACAACACCGCGCCTCAGGCTGCATGACGATGCCCGTCACCTCCCCCATCACATCGTAGATTCGCTTCCAAAACTCCATAATCGCACCGCATTCCCAAATAATATGTAGGAAGGTGCCCACCATACCACAGCCTCTCTTACATAAGCCCTCCTCAGAGAAACCCATATGGACCAGCCTGGGCCCCGTCACGTAGACCCTATGGAGTATTTTAAGCTGCACCAGCCGCAGGCGCGTGGGGATCGCGACCTCTTTGGGAGAAGAAACTGCATACTGCCAATCCTCATCATCGAGTTCGAGGCCATCCCTGGTCCATTGATCGCGCAA
Source organism: Triturus cristatus (assembly GCF_964204655.1). Lineage (NCBI taxonomy): Eukaryota > Metazoa > Chordata > Amphibia > Caudata > Salamandridae > Triturus > Triturus cristatus. The sequence goes on along the minus strand of NC_140582.1, from coordinate 1,087,306,782 downwards.
CCCTAGAAGAAGATCCGCCCGAACATTAATTAGTTTCTTATAAATGAGCGAGATCGTACTCTCTGGCATATGGCCATCCAGGATCCGGTCCTCTAACGGAGAGGACTCAGGCACCTTCACCCCTTCTACAAGGACTGACCGCAAGGCGTGGCACACTTGAGCGTATCGGAAGAACTCCGTGCTCCCTAGCTCGTATTCCTTCTGCAGCTCCTCGAATGACTTCATCCTACCCTTAACCAAAAGGTCTCCAACCCTGGATATGCCGATCAGGTCCCATTTCTCAAACCCTTTTGTATGCCAAAGCTTTCCCAGAATATCGGAGTCAAACAGAGGGGTGGCAAGGGTAAGCTTACCCTTCCAGCCCAGTGAATCCGTCGCCACCTTCCATACATGCACGGCCACCCTGGTGGGCCCCGTAAGAATTAAGTCCAACGACTTCGAGTACAACGCTCTGTGGTAATTACCCCCACGTAGTAACCATCGGTCCATGGCGAAGCCGGGACTCAGCGCCGGACCATATACACCATGGTTAATCGCGCTCAACTGAGTGGCCCAATAATAACGTCGAATGTCTGGAAGCGCGATACCACCGTCATACCATGGAAGCGTCAACTTAGCAATCGCTATGCGCGGACGCCCTTCCCACAATAGCGCGCGCTGGTGGCTTTCGACCTCACGGAAATAACTGGCCGGGACCAAGTCAAGGGTATTCTGCAGGGCATAGAGGAAACGGGGAAGAGACATCATTTTAAACAGGGCGGCACGGCCAAGGAGGGAAAGCGGCAACCGCCGCCAGCCCGCCACGTCCCGTCGCAGACGTGCCAAGGGAGGGAGCAAGTTCTTCTCGTATCGTAAAATGGGGTCGGTGGAAATATAGATCCCCAAATACAAAAAACCCTGCTGGGCTATCTGGATCGAGCAGTTGCGCGGGACAGGCGGGACATCCCCACACAGGACATACAAGTATGACTTCCCCCAATTGATGACAAGACCAGAGTTCCTACCGAAAGAGGTCAAGACGTCACAAACCACTATAAGAGATTTCTTAGGCGAGGCGAGGTATAACAGAATATCGTCGGCGTAAAGTGAAATACGGTCTTCGTGGTCAGGCGACCAACGAATCCCACGTATATCGGGGTGCCATCGTATCAACGCCGCCAGCGGCTCAAGAGCAAGGGCGAACAACAACGGCGACAGGGGACAACCCTGCCGGGTGCCTCTCCCGAGCTCCAACGGCGTCGACGCCCGCCCGTTCACCACGACGCTAGCAAGAGGCCCCTCATAGAGCAACCTCACCCAGCCTACAAATCCAGGCCCAAAGCCGAACTTGGCTAGCACAGCCCACAGGTATGCCCACTCCACCGTATCGAAGGCCATCGTGGCATCGAGGGACGCCACAATAGCCGGCTCTCGCATCGTGCCCGTCCTAGCAATCACTCCATGGAGACGTCTGAGATTCAGTGCAGTGTTACAGTGCGGGATAAAGCCCGACTGATCCGGCTGGATCAAGTCGCCAAGCACCCGGACCAGGCGGTTAGAAAGGATCTTAGCAAGGATTTTCGGCTCGGCGTTGATAAGTGATAATGGCCGATAGGAGCCACACTTGTCCCGGGGCTTACCGTCTTTATGTATGACCACAATCGTCGCCAGCCGTTGATCAAGCGGAAGAAACCCATTCACCCGCGCCTCCACGAACATGGCGCGCAGGTGAGGAGCCAACTTATCCGGGTGAAGCTTATACAGCTCAATCGGCAAACCATTTGGGCCCGAGGCCTTACCGGAGCGCAACGCACGGATAGCACACGCCACTTCGTCTACCGTTATATCGCCATCGAGGTCATCCCTATCAATGGCAGAAAGACAGGGCAGAGCGATATCACGCAGAAGGTCACACGAGTCCTCAGTCGGCCTATCCGAGACCGAGGTGTATACCGTACGAAAATAGTCCGAGAAACACTGAACTATACCGTCGGGGTCAGTGACAACCTCTCCCCCATCCATCGACAACTCCGGCACCACTCGATTAACACGCTCTTTTTTATCCAACCACGCCAGCAATTTCCCGGCCTTATCACCAACATCGTACAATCGACCCTGCTGCTCCCTATTGAGGGTTTTGGCAGCGTTCGTCACCAGATCCCTATATTCCAATTGCTTCAAGCTCAAATTATGCAGTGTGGCCGTTGCAACATCCTCTTCCAAGGCCACTTCTAAAGCCGCTATCTCGTCCTCTACTTGTGTCACCTCGGCGTCTCTCCGCCGCTTGGCGGCCACTACCAAGGAAAGGGCCTCCCCTCTCAATACAGTCTTAAAAGCTTCCCACAAGGACACCGCAGATTCAACTGAACCCTGATTATCTTGAAAATAGTGATCAACTGTCTTCAGCAACGCACTGCACAGCTTGGGGTCACGAAAGTACCAGGGGTTAATGGGAGCCACCCTGCCCCCCACCACCCGGCCAATATCCAGACGGGCCCACACCGGCGAATGATCCGATATGCCCCGTGCCATGTGCCTAGCCTCAGATACCAATGAGGCATGCGCAGCCAGAGTGAGCAAGTAATCGATCCGAGAGAGACTCCCGAGGGCCCCGGAATGAAAGGTATATTGTCTCTGAGTGGGGTGCCGTAGCCTCCAACAGTCTACCAGACCAAAAGTATCTATAAAGTCTGGAAGCCACTTCTGAGCACCCCCGGTGTCCCTAGGCGGGTACCTATCGAGCATTCCAGACCCAACCGCATTGAAGTCTCCTCCCACCACTAGCATCCCTTCGGGGAGTTCCAACAAGGCCTTGCCCAGATCAGCAAACGTGGAGGCCTGCAGGGCAGGAGGGACATAAACAGAAACCAATACCAACGTTCTGCCCTCCCACCTCCCCGCCACAGCCACAAAGCGCCCCCTGTCATCAGCGATGGTGGAGTCAACCTCAAATGGTAGGGAAGCTCTAACAAGTATGCCCGCACCCCTGGAGCCCGAGGAAAACCCCGAGTGAGCAATGAATTTATAACCCTTTCTGTTAAGTGCATAACAGGTATTCCCTATAAGGTGGGTCTCCTGCAGGAGGACCACATCTGGCGAGGTCCGTTTCAAGAATTGCAGGACTATCCCCCGTTTAATACGATCCCCTAAGCCATTGACATTCCAGCTAATTATGTTTAAGCCCCTATCCCCCATCCCCAAACACAAAGAGACCTCCACTACCCCCGGAGAACCACGATCGGACAATACTGACAACCATTGCTACGCCTTGCAAGAAAAAAACAACCCCCAACAACAACCCCAACATCCCGAATCCCCCCCCTCCCTGCACCCCTGCGTCAGCTTACAAAGCCCCCCCAATTTGCAGTGTGCCTGTCGCCCTATCAAAAACAAATCTACAAAAAGTACCCCAAGGGAGGAAAGAGCTCCTATCTTCCCCCCGCCGCCCTCCCATTACTGCAGTAGGGTACGAGTCACTGTCCGGGGCTGAGTCAAAACAGACCGACACTGGAGGTATCACTTCTGTCCATCCCGGTCGCCTTCCGCTCCATCCACGCGGTCCCGGCCGGGCTGTCGCCGAGGGAGCGCATCCAACCAGTCCCCCGCCATGTCCGGTGATTCGAAGAAGAAAGTCCGATCCTCATACACCACACGTAGCCTGGCGGGGAAAAGCATGGCATACTTCAGGTCCATCTCCCTAAGCCGCCGCTTCACCCCCAGGAAACTCTGCCTCTGTTTCTGCACCATCTGGGTGAAGTCAGGATAAAAGCTCACAGAGGCATTCTGAAAAGGCACCGGGCCTGTCACCCTCGATGCTTGCAGGATAGCGTCTCGATCCCGAAAATTAAAGATCCGGGCGACAATCGGCCGCGGGGGGGGGCTCCCACCTTAGGCCGTCCGCCAGGCACTCGGTGAGCCCGCTCCACCGCAAAAAACTTGCCAAGGCCCTTAGGCGCAAGATGATTCACCACCAATTCCTCGACGAGTAAATCCACGGAGAGCTCCTCCGAAGTTTCCGGGACCCCAATAAGGCGCACATTGTTGCGCCGGGCCCGACCTTCAAAGTCTTCGAGCCGGCGGGCGGAGAGGTCATTCGCGGTTCGTAGCTTACGAACCTCAGCCTGGAGTTCCGAGACATCGTCCGCGAGACCAGTAGTCTTGAGGTCCAGGGACTTGACCCGCTCATTGGTTTTGCCCAGGTCCGCGCGAATCAAGTTGACATCAACCAAAATCATGTCCACCTTGTGCGCCAGGGTCTCGAATTGTCGCCCAATCGAAGATTGCATCCCATCTATCGCCCCCTTGATATCCTGCAATGATAACTCCGAGTCTGGGGATGAATCGGCCTTCTGTGCTTCCAGCGACTGTCCCGATCCACCAGGCGACCCCTTCTGCTGGGCATAGCGATCCATATTGTTGGATTGGGTATAGCCTCCCCGCCTGGTAGTCTTAGACTTCGACTTGTCTGCCTCCGATTTGGTCGACATCTCGAACAGCAGGGCGGTCAGTCGCAAAAAGACGTCCCTCACTCAGCCAGAGGAAACAGGGACAACTAGGACGTCAGCAGCCAGCCAGGGCCGAGCGGTGGTCTTTCAGACAGCAGGGGACCGGCATGAAGCACTCCCAACCCAGAGCAAGCAAAGGGCGAGAAAGCGAAAGTGAAAGTGCAGCGGCACCCGTCCGCCAGTTCACACCTCCCGAGGCCGCTGTTGTTCAATTAGTGGCTGGGCATCCTGCCAACGCAAGCCCCTGGCATCCTTCGGAGGTAGGCCACAATCTTCCGCCATGCACAACTTCGGTTCCCGGTGGGCGATCTTAGCCCGGACAACGTCAATCGCCCCAGCTGTGACTCATCTGCAGGATTCCGTGCATGAAAATCAGGATTTTGGACAGGATAATTGCAGGAGGGCGCGAGGGTCGCGGGAGCTCAAGGCTCACACGGCCATCTTGGTCAAGCGCTAGGCTCCTCCTCTGTGCTTTATTTTTAAGCCCTTTCCCTCTTTTTGCCATTTTCCTTTTTCCGTTCTTCCTTTCGTACTTTCTGCCTTTTTTGTTCCTTTGTTTCTTTCTTTCCTTCTGTTTTTTATCCTTTCGTCCTTTCTTTTTTGTCTGCTTTTCTTCCTTCCTTCATGCCTGCCTTCTTTAAAAAAAATTCCTACCTTCATTCATACCTTCCTTTCTTCCCATTTTTCAAGCCTTCTTTCTCAAAGGCGCACAAGACTGGTGGCTTTTTTTTTTAGATCTGTGTTAGCCAAGACCTTTTGAGTTTACTAAAACAAAAGTATAACAAAGTTGCCTTTTGGGATCTACAGACAGGCTTCATCCATTAGTCTATCATTGTGTCATTCACAATTTCTTCCCCCACTGCAACATTCATCAAGGGGCAATGTTAGTCCACTTCAACCATTGACTCATTCAGCCATAGACTCATTTATAAGTTACGGCATGCCGCCCTTTCACAAGGAGTACATCCACACACCAGGTAGTTCCCTTCAGTAGAGAGCGCAGCATAGTAATGTGTATTTTTGTGAGACCAGAAAAGCACTTTTTACTTTAGCGTATGTTTTTCTTTAGATTAGATGACTGCCCAGCACCTTCCCTTACAATAATATAAAAATCATGACAAAAAAAAGAATTTGTCAAAAGGCTGCTGGCCATCGCCAGACCTATTGAATTTGCCAATGTTTTTTTCAATGTGGCACGGTTGGCTCGCTCATTGGTTAACACTGGTTTACACTATTACCTCTAAGTGCTGAATTCAGTTTGTGAGTAGCTAGAAAAATGGTTCAAAGTCTTTTTTTTAATAGTAATTTAAAATCCTACTTAATGGTAAAGTTGGATTTTAATTACTATTTTAGAAATTACACTATTAAAAATTGTCATTTTCCTTCCTAAAGCCAATAGGTTTTCCTGTTAGAGTCCAGCTGTCACCTGATCCTTGATGGATCCCCTGTAGTGAGATGTGTGTTGCTTCCAGACAGTGGACAATGGGCCCTGGGATTGGTACTCTAACATTGATATGGTAGCTTAGGGGGCCGTGCCTAGCCCCTTCCTGAGCTCCAAAAGATGCCTACCTTGTCACTAGCAGATGAAGCTCGCACCTAGCCCTTCCTCTTCTGTATCTCTCTAGTCAGGCTGGCACCAAACACCGGAGGTGGGGGGTAGAGGACATGACCAGAACTGGTTTCGGGGGTGGACAAATGCTTGCTCTCCACTCATAGGTTTGCACCAGGCATAGAAGTAGACTTCACAGAGTTCTTCTCAGAACACTTCTTGACCTGTGGAGAATCAGAAGAAGTGTTGCCTTGCTGTCTGAAAGAAACTGAAGGACGACTGGACCTTCTTGCCTAGAACCAGGACCCCATAAGTGACTCCAAGGGTAAGTTAGCTGAACTTCGGTTTGAGCTACAGGGACACAAGTTTTCAGAGGCCATTTCCCTGCAACTCCCCAGCTGATCAGTACCAAATGGGCCTGCCCTGGACCCTGCTACTGACCTCTGCTGAAGTGAGTCCTAACCCCCACGTGGTGCCATCCAGGTCCTGGACTCTTGGCTGGTGGTGTTGTAAACTTTTTTCCAACTTTCTGCCTGGAGAAGCGTCAGCATGGGATTTCTGGAGAAGCTACAGCCGTGAATTGTGACTCGCCGGTTGCCTCAGCTTGCTGGTTTGCCCCATGGAAGGAGCTTTGACTTCTAGAAAATTTCTAAGTCCAAATTTTGAGAGTTTTATCAGAACCGATACAGAGCAGCAACCTGTCGACACCTTTCTGGGCTCACAGTATGCACTTTGCCTGCTCAAAGCTTTGCCGCCTTTGTCGACCACCACACTGGGACCCTGCCGTCATCGAGCAACCGCTGTCATCGTGCTCCCTTCGGATCTAGCTTGCAGCATGCCCTGCCAACGACTTGTCGATGACCACTTTTTCTCCATAAAAGTTTTTAAATCCAAAGTTAAACTCTCCACTGGAATTAATCTGATCCCTGTATGCAAGCCATTTGACTTTAACCCGGTCTAGCGCAACCAGATAATCGCAGTTGACGCTTTTTGGTACTATTTTTAATTCAAATTTGAAAAATTCATATCTCTTCTAAATTGGTATGATTGTTCTGGTGATGTATTTTCACTTTATTACTTTTTGAGAACTACATAAATAATTTACACTTGACTGTTTTGTGCCAAGCTACCAGAGGGTTAAGAACAGGGATAATGAGTTACTTTAGTGGTTCAGCGTGACAAGATTGTGATTATTTGAAGTGGGTTCTCACGTCCTTTAACTAGTACTCCAATGTCTTATAGCATCCAAATGAAAATAGCAAAATGTGCAGTGTCCTACACTGCATATCCATAGGTACAATCACAAAACCCAATGCAGATTCACGCCATAGGTGCATGAAAAATGTTATAGAGAACCCACTTAAGCTTTTATTTCGGTTGGAAGGAAATAGATTTCTTTTCTCAGCATGAAGAAATGCATGTGAAGCAATTAACTCAGCACAAAAATCGAGCATTTCTAATCTTACAGATACTGTAAATATGCCTATTTTAGACATAAAACGGACAATGCAAACAGATGACCTGATGTAAAAACATAATGAAAAGGATGGCCAGTATCAAACTAGTTGGAATTAGTAAACACAAATTGCATTTATATCCATGGAAATAAATACAGGACTATGCTAAGACAGCACACGCAGCAACTGTTAGATACTGAGGGCCAGTGTCAAAGAGCCTTTGTTGGTTCTTAGGAAGTATGAGTCAGCTGATGAGAGATAAAAAGCTTAACTGTCAGACTCCTGTCCAGGTGAACCACAGATGGGGCTCAGTTTGGAAGCCAAACTCAATCTAGAGCTCTATGGCGATCTCTCTACACTGTATGCATAGGCTTGTGTAGTAATTATGAGAGGAGTTAGGGGAGTAGCTAGAAAATGGGAATACTTACTACAAAATGGGAGGGGTTTCAGAAAGGCAAAGGAGGGTTCACAGGAGGGTTAAAGAGGCGTTCAGAGAGGGACAAACACCCACTCACAAAAGGGCAAGACTATTGCTATTCACAAACTGCATTTCTAAAGCTACTACAGCCAGAAGGGTCCAAAACTGGAATAAATGTACTCATTTTTGAAACTTTTTATGAAATCCTGTGCAATGTGTTTTCATTTTTTTATCATACATCTTTTTACTTTCTTTAAAGCATTCCTGTTTGATTGTATAAATAGGCTCATTTTTTTTGCGATCCAAGGGGCATATCAGCAACACCCGGCGATAATTATCGCTCAGCGCTCTTAGCGTGAGGATAATTATTGCCGGGTAACGTGGATTTTTATCGTTGAGACAGCATGCTATTAGCAACGCTTATCTCCTCAGCGATAAAAATCCTCACGCTAACTGCCTAACGTAAGATTATCGCTGGAAACCAAGCGATAATCTCACGCAATGTGGCGTTAGCTTGCTGACAGGGACTCACAAACTTAGCCATGATATCCACCTTCCATAGGATATCATGGCTAAGTCAGTCCTGAAGCAGGCGTAAGGAAAGTAGCGATAACAGGGGCTATCGCTACTTTTCCTGATGCTATGCTTCATAGCATGGGGCTAGATGATAGGAGAAATGTCGCTTAGCGACATTTCTCCTGTCATGTTAGGTCAGGAACGCCCAATTTCCATCTCATTAGAGATGCAAAGCTGGGCGTTAGGAATCCTGACGTGCAAAAGCGGCGATAATTTTTTATCGCCTGCTTGTAAATATGCCCCCAAATGTTTTTGCTTAAAAGAACATCCTGTTGCATTTTTTAACAAGGCTTACAACACATTTAACACACTTGGTAATGCAAGGATAGATTGATCCTAACTCTCCCATCTATCTACAGGTGAAATACTTTTCAGTTCCAACCTATCACAACCAGGCTGACCACATAAGAAACAACCTCACACAAAATACTTTTTCTGCCATCGCTATGTCTGTGAATGTGTGAAATGCTTTGCTCCTAATGTTTGAGAAGGAGGGAGCGGTTTACAGGCAACATCTTGCATGTCCAGGAAAGCAGTTCTTGCCTGACACTGCTTCTCACCTAATGCGATCATTAACATAGTTGTAGACTGGGTGCAGAAGCTTCATTCGCCTACAGTCCATTCCTGGTTATCCCTGCCTGTGTCAAAATATTGTCTGTGCTCCATTTCATGGCCACTAGATTCTTCTAAAGGGTCTCCTCTGACAACACTGCCATCTCATAGGCAAGCCGGTCTGATGCTTGCATCTGGCACTGAGATGCATCAGTAGAAGACTGTACCAGTTTACTGGAATGCTGGCGGAAAGGCAACATTTGCCAAGGGAATATTATGCCTTCGTCCGTTTCTCTTGTGTAGTAGGTGCCATTGACTGCACCCATGTAAGAATTCAGCCACCTCACCACACAGCACAGCATATCTGTAACAGACACTGCTGACACTCCATTAACGTGCAAGCTGTCTGCAATGCCAGGGGCTTCAGTGATCTGCACACTGCCTCTTGCACGGCACTTGGGGGCATATTATCAAGCCAGGCGATAAAATTATCGCCGCTTTAGAGGTAGAAAACTGCCGCTAAAACGGCGATAATGGGCTTGATAATATGCTCTATGGAATTCCAATTGAAGCCCATGTTAGATGTCCTTCACATTTAACATGGGCTTCAATTGGAATTCCATAGAGCATATTATCAAGCCCATTATCGCCGTTTTAGTGGCAGTTTTCTGCCTCTAAAGCGGCGATAATTTTATTGCCTGGCTTGATAATATGCCCCTATGTTTCTTGGGATTTCAATGACGTGGCTCATTACTAAGTGCACCTCACGCAGCTCTACATGTGCATTGGAGGTGGCATCTCAAACAGACTCATTAGTCCGTACTATACAATATGCTCACACTGGCCCTGTACCCACTGCATGTAGGTAGGCATGGTGTATTAGATTCAGAACAGAGCCCACTTTTAAAGAATTTCACATGTATTTGCTGGATAAGCTTTCCCAATATCCTTACACCATAGAGAAATCAAGTCACACTATCTCATTAGCGGCACAGATACATACGCAAGTAGTTGTTGTGAAAATGCAATTCAGCGGTCTCGACCATCCGGGTGGGGCGGGGTAGTGTTATGAGGTTACAAAGACCCTGGGCCCAGAAGACCTCTATTTTCCATATTCACATTTAAAGTTTTTTTAACGATGACTTTTTTTTTTGATACTTAAGGTTATTGTTTTGAGAAAGGCAAAACAGTCCAGCATAAACACAGAAAACTGTAAGTCATAGACATTTACAGGAGCCTGACATCCCAAAATCCACATCCCCATAAGGTGCACACAGGCACAATAATGAGTCAACATAAATCAGTCAATCCACAGTGCCCAGCCATTTTCCCCATACCCTACGGTACTTCTTGGGACATCCTCTTGCTGCATATAGGTTTTTTTTTTTTGGGTCGCGCACCAGTCCACCCCCTTTTGTCCCCTCCCGAAGTCAGGTGGGTCAGGGCATTTCCATGCCGCCGCTATGTCGCGTTTAGCTACACTCATGGCTGTATTGAAATATATTTTTTCATTTCTGGACCCATCCAGCCCATCAGTGATCCCCAGTAAGAAGTGACGTGGGTCGTGGGGAACCACCCAACCCAGGACCTCCATGAGCTCCTCCTCAATAGCTCCCCAGAATCGCGCTAGTTGGGGGCATGACCAGAACACATGGAAAAAATCAGCGGGGGCATGACCAGAACACATGGAAAAAATCAGCAGGGGCATGACCGCACCTAGCGTAGGATGCATCTGGGCATAAGCCCGCTTGGTGGAGGCGCAAGGGAGTGAGGTAGGCAGCGTGCAGGTAGTATAGTTGGATCAGTCTAAGCTTGGCGGACGCGGTAATCGTCTTAGGTGCCATGAGGGCGTCACGTCAATCCACCTCGTCAAGAGGGCCCACCCACTCCTCCCATTGGTCCCTCAACCCATCCATTGAGGTGGGGGTGTTATTAACTAGGGTGCGGTAGATGCGGGAGATACCCTCTTTGCCCAGGTCACCCAACAAAGCCTGCGCCTCGGGAGGGCTGTATTCCGGGAGCCTAGTCTTGTCTGTGATATGTGTATGGAGGGCATGTCGCAGCTGTAGATATTTATAGAATTGGGATGGGTGAAGGGAATAGCGGGCCTGGAGTTCCTGAAATGAATGCATGTGGCCGTTAGCCCAGACATCCCCAAGTTGTGAGATTCCAATAAGGTCCCATGACTTAAACCCTTGCAGCCCGCTGGCCTCATGGAGACAAGTTCCCTGCCAGAGGGGTGTACATTGGGTCAGCCTACGCATCCAGCGAGTGTGGAGTAGTGAGGCCCTCCAGGCCAGCAGCACAGAACGCGTTGCATCGGGCAACTGAGATGGAATAGACCCCCTGTACATCATTGATAGGATTTTGGGCAGACCTAATTTGCTCAGCTCGAGCCGGTAGGCAGGGTCAGACCAGCCCCCATTAAACGTGGATTACTAGGAGACACGCAGCCAAAAAGTAAAGGTACAGATGCGTCATCCCCATATCCCCATCAAAGGAGGGGGATCTGGCAGGTGGTCAAGGCCAAGCGTACCCTCCCCCCACTCCAGAGATATTTAGTAGCGAGACTGTCCAGTTCCCTGAACCAGGTCCTGGGAAAGCAGAAGGGGACGTTCTGGAGGACAAAAAGAAATCTGGGTATGATCATCATTTGTGAACAGGGCGACCCTCCCCAGTGGGTTCAGGGGCATCGTCTTCCATTTTTAAAGGTCCTCCTTAGCCTTTTTCACCAATGGGGCAACATTGAGAGACCAACCCAATTCGGGAAGAAGGGTGCCTTTGCCTCTGTCGACCCATCGGAAACCCTGAGAATTTTGAAATCCATGAAATCGGGGTCGCCGGCGGATCCTTGTACAGCTAGACTTCTGGCCTCTACCGCTGAGGTAGTGAATAATGAGGTTAACGTGCTTATTAACCTCTCCCTTCAAGAGGCAGTTGTTCCCTTAGAGTGGAAAGAAGCCAAAATCCTCCCATTGCTGAAAAAACCCTCATTGGACCCGGGAGTTCCAGGGAATTATCGTCCTATCTCTCTACGTCCCTGCCTCGCAAAAATCTGTGAAAAAGCTGTTAATAAACAGCTTACTGATTTTGTCGAAGGCTTCAGTCTCTTGCATCCTGCCCAGTCGGGCTTCAGAGCTGCCTACAGTACTGAATCTGCCTTGTTAGAGGTCTCGGAAGCTATTCGCGAGTGTTTAGACTGGAGAGGGAGGGCAGCCCTCATAATGTTGGACCTGTAGGCAGCATTTGACACCGTCCCTCATGCTCTGCTCTTGACTCGGCTTGCCAATATTGGTGTCACCGGTAGAGCCCTGAAGTGGCTGGAGTCTTTTTTAGAGGGACGGTCTCAACAGGTCTGGCTGCCGCCGTTTTCATCTCTTCCGCAGCCAGTTACCACGGGTGTTCCACAGGGGTCCTCTTTGAGTCCCCTGTTGTTTAATATTTATGTCACCCCTCTGGTTCTTTTAGCAGAGGCGTGGGGCGCAAAGGTTGTGGCATATGCCGACGACACCCAGTTTTTGTTCACCTGGAGTAAATCGGATTTTTCCACCACAAAGGTGCAGGACTGCCTGAGAGCTGTTTTTCATTGGCTTATGGCGGCTCAACTTAAATGCAATGAGGAAAAGACCGAGATCCTTCTTTACGGTAACTTTCCCCCTCGTTTTCGGGAATCCCTCTGGCCTTCTGATTTTCCCCTACCTCTGTGCTCAGGACTCCCAGCAAAAAATGTAGGGGTCTGGTTCGATGAGCAGCTATCTTTTTCATCCCAGATTAAAAGACTGACGGGGAGCTGCTTTGGGATTCTTAAGTCCCTTAAGAAGTTTCTTCCTCTGCTGCCAAGACCAGCTAAGGAATCAGTGGTGCGGGCGCTGATCCTCTCCCGGGTGGATTATGCCAATGGGCTGTATCTGGGCCTCCCTGAATATATTTTCAAAAAACTGCAGGTAGTTCAGAATGCGGCAGCCCGTTTGGTTTTGAACATCCCATTGAGGTCAAGCATGGCTCATCATCTACGCACGCTTCATTGGCTCCCGGTTAGGAAGCGCATGGAGTTTAAGGCTTTGGTGATAACCCATCGCGCCTTATATGCTGGTGGTCCGCCATATCTCAGGAAACGTTTTGCTTTTTATGTGCCAACCCGGCTTCTAAGATCATCTTCTCTGCTGCTTGCAAGGATTCCTCGGGTGCGCCTTCAGAGAATGGGGGGCAGATCTTTTGCGGTTAAGGCAGCGTTGGCTTGGAACTCACTCCCCGTCTCTCTACGGGCCATCAAAGAGATTAATCAGTTTAAAAAGCAGCTTAAAACCTTCCTATTTTAACTCCTCTCCTCTTTTGGATCCTCACAGGCTCGCGCCGGGACACTCCCAGGAGTAGCTGTGCGCGCTACAAAAACCCATTACATAACATAACATATCCCCAAATATTTAAACGAGTTACGTCGAAGTGGTATACTGGATTGTCAATCGTAGCAGTCCCTGGATAGTGGACAGTGTGGTCCCGATAAAGCGGGATCGGACAGAAAGAGCAGGACGTCATCCGCGTATAACGCAATCTTGTCCGCATCTGTATTGGACCATTCCCAGCCGCGAATATGATTCTCGGCCCGCACCAGAGAGGCCAAGGGCTCCATCGCCAGGGCATAGAGCAGGGACGAAAGGGGGCAGCCCTGCCTTGTCCCCCTGACAAAAGGGAATGCCTCCGATAACACACCATTGACCAACACGCACTTGCGGCTGGGCATAGAGGACATGGACCAGAGCCCTGAAGTGGGGTCCGAACCCCATCTCGCTCAACACATCCATTAAAAATGCCCAGTCCACTGAGTCAAAGGCTTTTTCAAAGTCTATGAGAAGGAGTGCCAGATATGGAGTGAGTAGGTGGCGATGGCTAAGGGCAACTGTAGCCTCCGAAGACAGTGACGGGTCCCACACATGGGCATGAAGCCACATTGGTCTGGATGAACCAGCAGGGACAGATACGGCTTCAGTCGTTGAGCCAGGATGGTGGCGTACAACTTGATTTCCGTGTTGAGGAGAGAGATAGGACGATAGTCCGTGCAGTGACGGGAGGGCGGCTGGAATTTCGGTAGGACCACAATGGTGGCGATGTCCGTCTCGGGTGGGAAGGAACCCTTCTCCACTGCTTCCTCAAATATGTCGGCCAAACGGGGTACAAGAGTTTCGCGAAACAGCGGGTAATATTCCTGAGGAAGGCCGCCTGGGCCCGGGGTCTTGCCCAATGAGGTAAGGGAGATTGCTTCATTGATTTCCTCCCGGGAAATGGGGTGGTCCAGGTCTTTCTGAGCGGCCGAACCCAGCCGGGGGAGACATACATTTCCTTGCTCGAGGAGGGCAGAGAGCGGTAGGCCGGGGGTTCGTGCTGCGTAGAAGTGGGCGAAGACGCGGGCCATCGTCAGCGGGGCACGGTGTACCGCTCCCTCCTCGTCCACCACCTCCGGGATAATGCGGTTTGCCCTGGGATATGTGGCCAGTCTGTGTAAGATCGTGCCATTTTTGTCCCCCCAGCCATAGACTCTTGCCACTGATGATCTCCAGAGGAGCTTAGCGGCCTCCAGGGATAGCTGTTTGATCTCGGCCCGAAGGAGAGTGAGCTGTCTGGCCTGGACCGCGTCGTCGGACACGGAAAGGGATTGTTCAAGGCGGAGCACCTGCGCCTCCCGCGAGGTAATTTCCCGCAACTGCACCTGTCTCTGGCTCTTAAGCTGACCCTTAGCAACACCCCAAATGGTTGCCTTACCTGCCTCCCATAAGGTACCCGGAGTGGCCACCGACCCGTCATTGGTGAAAAAGTACTACTTGAGCTCTGCCCCCACCACCTTTTGGAATTCTTTGTCTTGAAGGAACCATGCATTCATTCTCCATGTTTGGCGACGGGGGGTGGAGCCCCTGTACTAAGAAGCACTGGGGAGTGGTCAGAAATCCATCTAGGAAGGATGCGGACATCTAGGATCTCAGAACATTCAGTAGAGGGAACAAAAACCGCATCTATGCGTGCCTGTGTATGATATGCAGCGGAGGTGTGGGTGAATTGGGTGGTGCAGGGGTGCCAGATACGCCAGGGGTCACAGAGGCCCAGAGAATCGGACCAGCTCCGTAGCTGTTTTGCCTGCGACAGTCTATTGGTGGAGGGAGGACCCGTCGTGTCGATGACCGGGGAGGAGACCGCATTAAAATCGCCCCTAATAACAGTGGGACCCAGAGGCAGAGCAGTCATGAGGGCCGCAGTGTGCTTAAGGGTGGTTGCGAGCATCGAGGGGGGGAATAGATGGACATAAGGTTGAGGGGGGGTACCAGCCAGTGAACCGCAAAGGGTCACCGATAAGCCCTGAGGGTCATGAATGACCTGTGTAAGTACAAATGGCAAGGTGTGTTTCAGGAGGATCGCCACTCCACGGGAACCTCTAGAGAAGCCTGAGTGCCACACTCTACCATACCCGTAGCGTGCCAGGAATGAACAACAATTACCCATCAGATGTGTTTCTTGAAGTAAGAGGACGTCTGTTAAGGCGCTGCGCATAGCGCTGTACTGCCGTACGTTTAAGCCGGTCTAGGAGACCGTTGACATTCCACGATAAACTGTGAAGGGATGCCCTAGGAACAGGTGCGTTGGTCATCGCGGGTGGAAAGTGGGTCTGAATGGTGTGCGCCTCCAGGGATGGGGGAACACGTGTGGGAGCCTGCCTATGTATGGGTGAGCACAGGCAGTGGGGTCGCGTCTGGCTCCTGGCGAGTAAGCACAAGGTATTCCGTGGTAGCTGAAATGACAAAACAATAAAAACACCAAGTTAGGGAAAATAACAATCCCAAACCGACCCCCTCCCTACACTTCAAGAACGTAAGCATCTGTCGACCCCCCCATTATAACAATAACCAAACTAAAACGCTCGGGTAGTTGCGTGGAGGACCCCTCCATATGGACGGATATGCAGTGGTACGACAGTAGAACAAGATAAGTGAGCATGAAAGTCAACCAGTGTTCAAAATCCCCACCAGGGGAGACTCTCGCCGTCATGGCCGGAGGACAACAATCCTGGCTCATCAGGCCCTCAGAGGGTAGGAGTATGTGAAAGGTCCGAGTCTATTCTGGGTGAGCCCTCCCGCGCCAACGATTAGGATATTGCAGGTAACTCGTCAACGGATCGGTGCCTGGTGCGGGACAGAGAGCCCGATTGCCTGGAAGAGTCTCGGAGTCTATGGGCTGTCACGCTCGAGGACCTGGGATCCGCCACCTGAGACCTGCGCCCCCCGCGGGAATGACACAGATTTGCTTGCGCATCTGTATGGGATAATGTTCTCAGAAACACATTTGCTTACACTTCTTCGTAGGCATATTATCAGGTCCTTGAACATTCGGTACAAGGACTAAGTTAATTGTGCAAAATGTTGCTTGTTGTCCGTTCGGTGACAGCTCTGCAAGTGTAGAATAAACAATAGTACCCAGACTATAACTCTGACATAGAGGGAATGGGTGAACAACCCAGCCTTTGTTTAGGCAGAGGAGCATTTCGATGGGACTGTCGAGGTTGCCACATGCTGGAATCCCAGCCCAGCTGAATCCCGTTAGCATCCTGAGGACAGTGACCTGCTCTACACCTAGAGTAAATGGGGAGTTAAACCACTCTGAGGTATTTTGGACGATCCACACACACTAGACGTGTTAGTATAGGATGTGCTAGGTAGCAGTATAGATATAATTATACGTGTTCATATAATCAATGTAACAGCACAATGGTTGAACTATTCATTTTCTTTGCCATTCTCGTAATGCTGATTACTCTGTTTTGTTTCCTTCTATTAATCAATGCAGCACACTTATTTTACAGAAGAATACTATTGCTTCAATAAGTGTTTGAAATGGCAATTAGATAATTTCTTGTATCGGTTTCCACGATTTCCTTGAGGAATCAGGGTTGCCATGTTCTGAGGCTGCACATGCCAGTTGGTACCTTGTAAGGTTAGAGGTGCAGATGGTGCACTGAGAGCTACCCAGGACTACGGTCAACATCTCCTGATGGTGTGCACGGACTCTGTCCCACATAGTTTTGATGTTTATTTTGTTCAAACTCAGTCTTACTGACATAGTAGGAACTTAACGACATGGCACCACCAACGTTGTAGCTTATTTAATGGGTCACATAAGTAGTTTTCTATTGTATTCCCATAGACCAGTGGTTCCCAAACTTTTGACTCCTGAGGACCCCTCTGAGTCACCACTGGAACTCGGGGACCCCCAAGCAATTTGTATGATTTAAATTTCAAACGTTAAAACAGTAATTCGAAAAAAATAAACACGTGTGCACACAAAACAAATACTCGAAATACTAAGGATTTTAGGCGCATATTTACAAACCCCTACCACCATGGAAACATCACTTTTTGTAACGTTCGCGTGTCGATAGGGGCTTCGCCTTATTTACAAGGCAGCAGTAACCACTTAATATGGCTTAACGCTGCCTTGTAAATAAGGCCACCTTTCGCGCAATGCTTACCGTGAAAGGGGTGGGTAGTGGGTTTTGCAGTGGGCAATCCACCGCAAAACCCATTGATTTTGATGCTGCCCCCTATTCACAGGGGCAGCGTAAATAGGAGGCAGCGCCAAAATTAACACCAGGGAAAACCAGGTCTTAACTTGGCGAAAGGAGGGGGAATACTTTATTTCTCCTCATTTTTGCTTTTTCCATGTGTGCTGCCTTGTGCAACACACATGGAAAAAGCAAAACGCCTTGGATTGTTTATGTTCAGGAAGGTGACCCTTCCTGCACATAAACAATCATTAAAAAAATGGCATTTTGTAACTTCCATGTGTGCTGCATTAAGCAGCACACACACACGTGACAAAACCCCATTTCAAGGTTGTTTGTTTATGTAAAGGAAGGTCCCCCTTCCTGCACATAAACAATCTTCCCCTGCACACATCCCCTGTACACAGACACCCGTGCACTTTGTTGCAAGGGTGCCTGCGTTGGCGCTACACTGCTAAGTGTAGCAAGAGCACAGGGCAAAATGTAGGGCTGCAGCATATTCTTGTAAATATGGTGCAGCCCTGCGTTTCTGAAGTGGTGGCGCGTGTCGTTAAGCCACAGAGGCTAACGACACGCTCCACCACTTCTTTTGTAAATATCCCCCTTAGTATTTTATATTGAAAGAATTTGCAAAAAACAAAAAGTTTAATGGGAAGGTTGGTGTTGCATCTCTGTGACTAACTTTTAAATGGTTGGTTTTATTTCGCAGTACGAGGCTCCTACTCCTGCCAGGGCCAGACTGGAAACCCAAAGCAGCCCTGGCAAATATTTTCAGACCAGTCCCCATACGGTGCACACCAAGTGCATTGAGTGTGCCTGACCACTACAAAGGGGGCTTTGGAAGGCTCTTCCCCCAAAGAAATTTAGGAAACAATGGTGCAGTCTACAACACGTTTACTTTACATCACACACATATAGAGACAATTAATCATAAGTGTAAATCAGTGTATAGAAAATGTTACATAAGGCAAAGGGCACTACAAGGTGTAGGATTCACATGTCATTTATACTGGTAGGCATTTTTAAAGAGTGCTTGGTCTGGAGAAGCAACAAAAACTCGGGATTCAGAACATAAGACAGTGGTTAGCATTGAATGCATTTCCACCCTAATAAACCTTTTTAGCAGCATCGGGATAATGAAAGACAGGGAAAAAACATAAGTTACTAACTTGCACCATGCAGTTTGCAAGCAGCTCTTTGATGACAGTTTATAGGTCACTGTGCTAGATTACGGTTGTCACTTATGTACTGCACAGTAACAAAATAATCTTTGTGACAAAAGCAGTAACCCACTCGCCTATGCACATAAAATACTGTTATTTAAAATGCACAGTACACGTTCTTTGCAATAGGCATATTAACCCTCTGTGCTACATTAGATAACTCAAAGCTGCCACAGGACAAAACTCTCATCTCTCTCCAGCATGTACATTAATCACTGGTGTTATCTTGGCACTTATATTGTTGCTGGAAAACTGCTAATTATACAAGTGCAGTGCTTTTTAAACTGCTGCCTGCGGCCCCCCTGGGAAAGTGTCAGGGACCCCTGGGGGTCCCCGGACCACAGTTTGGGAAACACTGCCATAGACCATACTCACCATTTTAATTGGAGACGTCCGTGGTGTTAACTGATAACTCCTTACCAAAGTAGGGAACCCCTATTTTTAGCTGTAGGCTGTTCAAGTTTGAACTTTTAAAAGGAAACTTCAGGCATGTAGTCACACAAATGCTGCGACAACATGGGGACACACTTATAGGTGGGGACATTACCTTCGTAGTAGAGGCCCACGAAGCGTACAGCACAGAAGTATTATACTCATAGGTAACATTTCTGGCAGCATATGCACTAACAGGACATTTTCACAATTATAGCAGAGCTGCATTTCCCAACAACTATGAAGCTTATGAAGCAATAGAAATACACTTAACAATCCAGGAACACCAACATTGGTTCCAAAGCACCCTACCACATGCAAGAGACCATGTTAGGCAGGGTCCCCTTCACGTAGAGGGAGCGACATGTCCATTCTTATCCGGTTACACACCTTACCTAGGCACAAGAAAGCTTACAGCACCAGAGCTACGCACACTTTCCACAGGTCTAGTCAGGGTATACAGATGTTTGACACAGTACGTGAAGCAAACAATGACAAGCCCAGTGAGAAATGCTCAAGCTCTACAACCACATTTGGCAATGCCGGCAATTAGCCCGGTAACTATTAATTCAATAATGAGAAAAGTTCCCACCAGACGGGAGGAAAATAATTTCTGGATTGCACAAAAACAAATCGGCTTGAAGCAGTATTTCCCTATAGGGGACCTCAAGATAAACATAGAATTCTCACAATGTGCCTACCATTGGGGATGGTTCCCCCGGTGAAAGACTACGCCACTTGGGGCACAATATTTGCTCCGGTTTATACCATAACACATAGTACACCATCTACCACAGCTCCTGCCAGGATCTATGGATGAAACTCTTTGGCAATTATGCAACATTCTCATCAATTATTTTAATGAACATTAAAGGGGAAGCAGCAGCCTTCGCAGTACACCAGCCTCTCGCAAAAGTTCCACCATCGTATTAAGAGCGAGAACTACCAAAAATTATTTGCTGAAACCTAGACATCAATAGGTCTAGTTAATTTGGGCGGGAGACCTAAAAAACCACAACTAAAGGATAACTTGAAATTAGCAATAAAGAAACATAGAGGGACCCTGAAACATTAAGTAGGAGGGGAAAGGAGTCAGGGAATAATCAGTACACTCGTATGGGGACGCACGCGATCGTAGATACACTCGAGGGACTCTTTGTTATCTTGACCGCCCTATCTACGACTCACACATGATTATTGTTTGGTGCCGTACGTGATTCTATGAGACACCGGAAGAAAGTTATACAAACCTGTTATTTATTTTGCCAATTGGGACCATCTACTAGTTCGTGGTTCTTTCAGTTTTGAGTTCTTAGAGGACATTCTTTCATCTGCAAACTAGCATATATTGATCTAGTACGTGTTCCTCTCAGCTAAGAATTGGTCTTCCGGCCTGAGCTTCCTGCTCCGATGGACATGCTAGGTGTTTCAGCTACGCTTACACCTTTGATTTACAAGTTCTGACGGGATGACTCCCCTTTTTTAAACCTTCAACGTGTTATGTGCTTGAAGCCCGACATGTAAATTACTACTCAGTTTCAAACAAATCACTTGGGTATTTTTACTAAGACGGTTAAGGTACTTGCGCCCTGAGGAAGGAGCTCATTTATAACCTTGGGATCTCCGAAACGAGCGTCGGCGCTTTTTTGTCTTGGATATTGTACCTTATGTAGATTACATTATATTGTGCAATTTTTCATTCTATATTTTTTTGTTTGTTGTTGTCTTTATATGTATGAATTTACTTTATGCATTGTTTGTCTGACTAATTGCATTTTGGTGTCGGGCATATGACTGTTTGTTTCTTCTTATTTGATATCACTCATTGTGTCAAAGTTCATTCTACAATGTAGTTGGTTTTATATGTAACAAATTAACATTAGTAGTGATTTCACTACAGCATTCATAACATAATGTATAGCATCATTTTAGATAAATAAATGAAAATGAAAGAAAAAATAATTTAAATTTCTTTGTTTGGTCTGTGGACACAGCTTAATTTATGGACGTATTGCCTGTATATACTGTGCTAGTGGGGGGAATGTGTTCCTGTTTTTTGTACTAACTTGAAATTGGCAACAGAGTCTGCTAAACACTGGTATAGTATGAAAAATAAAGAATAGACTAAACCACAGGGTGGATCACCTCCATAGAAATCCTCTAAAATGGTCTATAATTTGCGTAACGGTGAAACAATTAAGCAACCTGGTAGGTATCAAGAAACGGATCCACATCTAATTCGTTCCTTTCAGGAATCATCCGAAAAAAGCTCAGGGAGAGGAGGGAGATCAGCACGCAAGTTGGAGGAATATATGAAACCGAGGATACCCTACAGTACTAAATACTATGCTTAGACTTACTTTAAAACTTTTACCACCTTCTAAAAGGTGCGGCACACATGCAAAGTTGGAAAAAGGGAGAAATAAAATCATTTGTCCGTTATGGAGCCTGGTTGAAGTGGGCTGTATTTTTTGATGCAAAACTGTTAATTTTGTTGTTGTTTTAGTAACAAGGTTTTTTGTCAGAAACCTTGTGTGGTTGAATGGGAACACCTATGCACCACCCATTGAACGCCCCTTTGGCGCTAAGTAATAGGCGCTGGAAAGTAAATTAGTAAGAACAAGATTTTGGCGATTTTGCTTAATTTATGTGATGCAAACAGTGCTAAATCTTAGTAAATATACCCATAAGTGCCCCAAGTAAGTTGTAAGAATTACAACTCCAAATTGATTGTGACATACCTTGCACTAGCAACGTTCTTTACTGGGGGGGGAACTTATCATTTGATTATGACATTCTCTTTGCTGAAAAAGACTAGCCACCTGAGTTTGTTCAACATGTCCCAAGGGGAGAAAGCATAATATTACCAGCCTTTTCCGACCTCGTTCCAGAATCAGTTAAACAAAAATACGCCAAGGAGTGGGCCCTTACGCAAGCCCTGACATTATACCTCAACCACGTGGGTTGGGATGAGGGATCCCCTTACAACATCATATCCATAAGGTCCAGCCCACTGGTGCAACCACAATACCGTAGTAAACATGAAGCAAAACAGGTTAGAGAAATACTCAGTCAAAAAACAGAGCCTCCTTGTCGTCAATATATAACAATCAATGCATCACAATCAACGTACCTTTGACACTGCAAGGGTGAGAGTGGACAGCACAGATGTAGTCACAATGATTAAGAGAAAAAATAATTACGTCAAGAAAATTTATTATCGATTTCATACATAAAAACAGCAAGCACAATACTGTATATTGTCATATGGCTATTTAGGAAGCGGTGACAGTATTAGCATATCAATGCACATTAAAAACAATCATTAACAATGACTATAAAAAATACATCAAAAAATGTGAGGTTAGGGACACAATAAAAAGGACAAAAATAGTCCTATTGACAGAGGAAAGTCACCAAATCTAAGACTCATTGAATGTGACCCTAATCAGTATTATTTCCTATTCAATATGTCACAAAGAATTATAATCAGAGATTTTGTGTGGTTTCCTCATACAAGAGCATCGACGCGTTTCGGTGGGCTATTAGTTCTCGGCCAACACCTTCATCAGGAAAGTTTTAAAATAAAGTCCCAATAGCAGTTACAATAAAATCAACGATCTTGTTTATATAAGAAGCTGTATCCATACATCTACCGCCACTGATTATTTCTGTCTTTTTCTGCGGCAAAAAAGTTGTTCACGGTGGGTTTATAGGCACCTGGGATGTATCTGCAGTGAGTCTAAAAAGACTTCATTGCACAGAAGTTTTCGATATAGGTAGTATCCATATATCTCCCACGCAAAAGTTTTGGCACCTTCGGTTGCTTTCTTTTATATAGTCCCTGCTTCACCATTCAATGTGGGTCAGAATTATATTCAGGCCAGGTTTCGGTGCACAATAAAAGCACTCCGTTAGCCTGTCACAGTGCATTAAAACCAGGGTTCGGTGCAAAGTAAAAGCACTCCGTTTTCCCGTTACGGTGCATACAGATCAGCCCTCTGTGCAAGTACAGCTGAGTACTTGCACAGAGGGCTGATCTGTATTTAATGCACTGTGACAGGCTAACGGAGTGCTTTTATTGTGCACCGAAACCTGGCCTGAATATAATTCTGACCCACATTGAATGGTGAAGCAGGGACTATATAAAAGAAAGCAACCGAAGGTGCCAAAACTTTTGCGTGGGAGATATATGGATACTACCTATATCGAAAACTTCTGTGCAATGAAGTCTTTTTAGACTCACTGCAGATACATCCCAGGTGCCTATAAACCCACCGTGAACAACTTTTTTGCCGCAGAAAAAGACAGAAATAATCAGTGGCGGTAGATGTATGGATACAGCTTCTTATATAAACAAGATCGTTGATTTTATTGTAACTGCTATTGGGACTTTATTTTAAAACTTTCCTGATGAAGGTGTTGGCCGAGAACTAATAGCCCACCGAAACGCGTCGATGCTCTTGTATGAGGAAACCACACAAAATCTCTGATTATAATTCTTTGTGACATATTGAATAGGAAATAATACTGATTAGGGTCACATTCAATGAGTCTTAGATTTGGTGACTTTCCTCTGTCAATAGGACTATTTTTGTCCTTTTTATTGTGTCCCTAACCTCACATTTTTTGATGTATTTTTTATAGTCATTGTTAATGATTGTTTTTAATGTGCATTGATATGCTAATACTGTCACCGCTTCCTAAATAGCCATATGACAATATACAGTATTGTGCTTGCTGTTTTTATGTATGAAATCGATAATAAATTTTCTTGACGTAATTATTTTTTCTCTTAATCATTGTGACTACATCTGTGCTGTCCACTCTCACCCTTGCAGTGTGAAAGGTACGTTGATTGTGATGCATTGATTGTTATATATTGACGACAAGGAGGCTCTGTTTTTTGACTAAGGTCACATTTGGTACCCCTCTCCTTTGTCTTTGGGGTCCCTCTCTCCTCTTTTGAAATAGAGAAATACTCACCCTACTTGAATAAAGAGTGTAATAGAGTTGCACCTCACCAATGAACAATCCTTTGTTTCCAGTAATGAAATCAGATCATTCATATCTCTCAGTCTTATACTACAGACAATTGAACAGGAGTAGGCGCACATTTGCTGTCCCACATATGCCTGGCGCTGCACTAATGAACTATATTGTGCAAAGAAAATATAAAACCACATCTCAATGGCTTTCTCTGCCAAAACATAGCACCTGAAAGCAGGTATCTGACTTCCTTTACTGCCCTGGGCTCACAAACATAGTTTTGCTGTTTACCACAAGGGTATAAGAATAGCCCTGGGTTGTTCTCAGCCAATGTAACAGAACTGTTACAATGCTTTGACAATAAAGGACTGTCCTATCTCAATTAGATATACTTAACAGAGGATGACTTAGCAACACACTAGGCCAGAGTACATCGAATAATTCTAGGACTTGCTCACATAGGCTACAAATTCAACGTATCAGAAATTGTGGCGAAGCCAGGCGCGCGAAGATGGCTGATGCGCTAGAGGCGAGCACCTGTCAGTCTGCTCATAATCCGTCCGTAATCCTGCCTGCCACGCCAAACCTGATGCCAGTTATGCAGCCCACAGCTCAAGTGCTGGGACAGAAGTGGCGGGCAGCGTTCTCAACTTTGAGAGAGACCGGCGACAGTGAGAATCGACTGGCAGCCCTGTCCGTGCACCGCAGCCTCGCATTTCGGGGCCAGTCTTGTGCACGGTGGTGCTGGTGGAGAGGACCGCCCCATCGGGCACTGCATGCATGGACCCCAGGCCTCCGTGACCCTGGAAGTGTTTGGGTGCAGTGCTAAGGTGAGGAGACATATTTGTAGACGCCCACTGCAGGTAGGCCGGGCCAAGCCACTGCGAGGCCTGCAACGGCTGAGATCGGCCCAGGCTGCGGACACAGCAGTTGTCTTGGGTCTACCCCCTTGCCCGGCTTGGAGTCATCCTGACCGTGGGGGCCCCCGGAGCTGTGTGGTCTGTAGATGTGCCCCCCTTCTCTGAGGTTTCATAGCTGCCCTGGGGAGAGCCCAGCTGGGGGGGCCTTGAGGCTGGATACCGGCACTCCCCCATTGCTCTCCTCTCTTAGGGGGTTTTGGGGGATTTGGGAGGGATCTCCGCCTGCCAGGCCCTGGCCGGTGGCAATATGCCCCCTCCCTGTGGCATCTTGCTGCTACCTGGCTGGCTCCGTCGGTCGCTGTGGTAGTAGACACCATCGGGGCTGCTGTTCTTGCATGTGGCTCCCCCTTTCTGTATTTCGTGCCTCCATGGCGCTGGGTTTTTGCAGCATATCAGATTCGACAGACTACTTGTTACAGTTCTCCGTTAGGGGGTACTGTGCCACAGACCACTCCTGGTTGCGGAGGTGGCCAGGCCTGGTCCTGGAACAGCTTGTGGCCGGGATGGACTGGGCCTGGAGCGTTGTCTGCGGGGCAGAGCTCTCACCGCGTTTCTACAGTCGCTGGGTGTTGGTGGGTGGGGCCCCCATGCCGTTTGCCTGTATGACTCTACAAACTCACTGCTGTCCATCGGTGTGTCTTCATCATGGTACCAAGAAATATCCTTTGGTGACCTAGTCCAAGGACAAATCTACGGCTATGACCGCCAAACAGAGCAGTATGAACCAGTACATGAAAGCCTGCTCCAGGAGTACAGATCAAACAAAGTCCCCGCCACAGTGCCCTGACAATGCTGAGCTGTTCGTGGCCATCAACCAATCCAGAGAGGCACTAGAGGTTAGGATAAGGGCAGTGGGCTCCGATGTCACATTGCTGTGTCAGAACCTGCGTAAAACAGCCAGCAAAATGGAGGTGGAGACTAGAATGTCCGGTGTCAACGAAACAGTGGCAGCCCTATAACATAAGATCACTACCTTAACAGCCACAACCAGGGAACTGGCAATATGCATCGAAGATGCAGAGAGCCGCACGAGACGGAATAACTTGTGATTTGTGGACTTCGCGGAGTGCAGCGGGGGCACCTCCATGGACAAATTCCTGACACAGTAGTTGAAGTTAGTGGTCTCAGTGGGAAGCCTTTTGTCTTGTTTCGAGTTCAAGAGAGCACACCAGGTCCTGGTGAAAAAGTCCCCGCCTGGATCACGGCCCAGACCTGTCATTGCGAAACTCCTAAACTATCTTGACAGTGACGCTATATTTCACTTCGCTCGGAGCCAAAATAAAATCATGTATGACTCTGTCCCTATCACGATGGTACAACAACGTCAATCCTTTCTTGCAGCAAAACAAAAACTACAGGATCTCAAGATTAATTACATGCTACTATATCAAAATCCAGCAATTAATTAAATATTGTAAGACAAAATAGAGCCCAGGAGATTCTGGTTTTGGAACCTGGGAGGTATTTCATTCAAGGGCGTATATTTAATGAAGGCTCTTATTTGTTCTGTCGATTCCAAAGAGGTGATACACTCGCTCCCGATAAGAGAATCCGTTTCGGATCTCGGTGTGTCTGACTTATGCATCTCCTCACCTTGAGCCACACCATGAGTTCCATTAAATCCACGCCCTGGGATGAAATTCCTCCCAGGTTCCAAAGGCCAGAATAACCAGGGCTCTATTTTATCTTTGAATATTTCATTAATTGCCAGATTTTTATATCCATGATTGAGGATATCATTCTTCATAACCACGGGCTATTGTTTTCTAGGTTTAGTCCTGATAAAGACCCACGGTGATGTTCCTGAATTAATCACATAAAGGGTTGAAACATCGAGGATAACTATTGGTGCTCCTTATCTCTGTCAAACCGTGTACATATCCAAATTGGGAGATATCTGCATGGGCAGACATCTGCTCTCTTGGGGCACCTGTATGATTTTTTTTTGCCAATTTAGGGAACGTGTTCTTTTTAGCCTTCATTTTCTATGTTTTGTTCATCCTTGTAATTTCCATTTTTGTTATTGTATATGTTACATAACAGTCCTGTGTGCTTTGTGACATGTTATTTGCATTACTTCAGAATATATGATTGGTAATATACTGTGTCATAAAAAAATTTCCAAGGTGTCCTGTATCTTCATTTTGTTTTCACTGATGCACAATTTCATTGTCAAATCTCGAAGAGATAATGGGATTAAATAATGTTTGGTAAAATAAATACTACTTTCCAGACAGAACCAACTGCTGTTGCTTACTACTAGATTTCCCAGGTTCTGAGGGATACTGGGTCACCCCATTACTCTTAATTGACGATGGACATTGAACATTAAGGCTTGCTCTTATCATCATGAAGATGTGCCATGTGAGACTGTTACTACATGTTTTTCATATACAATTGCTTATTTGGTATTAACTGTAAATCTGTGCAATGACGGATTTGCATGTTGTCTCCTTTCCTATAATGGGTTTACGACTATTGCTCTTGTGAGCCTTCGCTCTCCTCAATGCTGTGGTTCTCCACATATGTTATGGGCGTTGGTAACCTGGGTGCCTAATTATGACTGCCACTTTAGAGAGACCTAGGCAAAGCCACCTCTAGAGACCATGTGTTTTGGGAATGTGGGATCCATTGGTGGTGTTCTCCTCCCATTGGGGGTCAGTGTGGACACAAACTATGACAGATACTTCTTGTTCATTGAAGTATGGGGGTGGTGGGAGGAGGAGGGTGGGCAACAGTTGATACAAACTACTGGTTATATTTGTTTTGGTGTGGTCCCGTTGCTCATGCTTTGCCAGATACACATCCGTCGACGATTTCTATGTGCCATTGACACCCATATCTAGTCATATCTGGGGTACTAGACAAAATAAAATGCAGATCAGTTCTCCACTAGGCAAAACGTATGGGGGTGGATATTCTGCTACTTCAAGAGATTCACCTCATGGGCTCTAAGATTCCCTGTTTACCTCAACATGGCTACACTCTGGATTCACACAGGGCTCACGAGATGTGGGTATACTGGTCCACGGAAGAGTCCCCTTCCAACCCCAGAAGGTGTGGAACGATGCTGTAGCCGCCATGTCATGGTGACCGGCAAGCCTCATGGGTAGCAACTTACACTGGGCAGTGTTTATGCCCCCCTTGGGAGCTTTTTTTATTGAGGGCTTTATCTGTATATGGGGCAACCTGCCTAGTAGTCTCTGCTTGATGGGTGGTGACTGGAATGATGTTATGAACTCTGGGATGGATAGGTGGCGAGCATGGAGCAGGCAAGAAGACCCTCAGGAGTCCAGGCTTGCTGCTCTCGTGGCGACCTTGGGTTGGTCTGATGAGTGGAGGTCCATTCACCCAGCCGAGAATGACTACACATTACTTGCCAGTTCATGGGTCCTTCTCCTGACTAGACTATCTGTTTATCTCCAATGACTATCTACATTGAGAATCATCGCCCAATAGCCACCCTCAGGGGTTTTCTGATCACTCTCACGTGCCACTGGGGCTCCATGCCGGCGTAAGTCGCTCTAGATTCTGTTGGTGCATGTCGCCTTGGCATCTCCAGAACCTGACGTATAGGGCAACTCTTCAAAGTGCAATTGTAGAATATTTCACACTTAATACGACCACGGCTCCCTCCAAAGAAATATTATGGGAGGCTCTTAAACTGACTCTGAGAAGAGTCGACATCAGCTACAGTGTGGAATAAAGCAGGCATAGAGCCCAAGCCCGGGTAGACCTCGAAGCACAAATAGAGAACACAGAGGACTGCCAAGGATGGGGAGGCGAGGTAGCGAGATTTCAATTAAGCTTGACTCAACATCTCCACCAGCAGCACCGTATAAACGAGACAAAGACTGCCTGGCAGGCCACACAGTCGTATATACCAATGGGGCAATAAACGTAGTCGTATGCTTCATAGATTGTGCCAGGCAGCCAATGCTGTGCCAGGCAGCCAATGCTGTGCCGCCGGTGCCTGTAGTCCGGAATTCCCAAGGGGTCTATTGTCGGGTCCCCACAAGGTTGCCAAGAGCTTTGCAGAATACTACAAGTTGCTTTATGCTGAGAATGGACAAATAAGTGCTGAACTAGTGCAGGAATTCCTCAGGGATATCCTGTCACAAACTCTGTCGGCTGCAGCTTGCACTTAACTAGATGAAAGGATCCCTCTGGAGGAGTTAGAGACTGCTTTGGCCAAACTGCATACTGGGTAAGCCCCAGGGCCCAACTGTTATCCTAGTGAATTTTTGAAGCCATTTATGCTGCAACTAAGCAATGCTCTGCTGGAGGCTATTTATGCAGCATCAGACAGTGCCATACTCCCGTAGGATTAGCGACACGCGGAAACTAGTCTTCCTCAGACCGGGGTGTCCACGTGATGCTCACTCGTCCTATCCACCAATACCAATTTTGAGGTAAAACTCCTGGCCAAGATCTTGGCCAACAGACTGATACAGCATATGCCAGACCTTGCCCATCTGGATTAGGCAGGCTTTATGCCTCAAAGGGCCTGATGTCATAATATGCGGCGTGTTTCCAACGCATTGTTTTTGGTGGACAGCTTGGGGAGACTAGTTATATAAAGCTTTCGATTTGGTCAGTTGGTAGTATTTGTTCGCTCTGCTTCGAAGTATCAACCTGGGCCCATGCTTCCTAACTTATGTCTGCCTCTTATATACTGGACTTACTGCATCGGTTCAGGTGGCAGAAGCGATTTCTGATCCCTTCAAAATAGGCAAGGGCACCTGACAGGGGTGCTTGCTATCTCCTTTATTCACCCGGGTGATAGAACCCTTGGTGGCGTGGGCGCGCTTGGATCCCTTGGTGAGAGGGTTTGAGTAGTCAATGGAGCTGTCAGACAGGGTCACCCTGTATGCCGACGACATGTTATTCTTTCTTACCAGCCCCCATCCTCTGGCCCACGATTGTTGCAAATAATGCATATCTTCGGTGAGACCTCAGGACTGCATATGAACGCCGTCAAGTTCGTAGTATTTGTTATTAACAAGACCACTGCAGATACATCATGGGCATCGGTTGACACTGGCTGTTTCAGGGTTTAAATATCTGAGGGTATATCACCCCGGATCCTGCCATGCCCTAGGCTCATAACATAGCTCTGATCCTACCAAGTGTAAGGAACGAAATTGAGCACTGGTCCCTGCAGCCTTTACCCCTACTGGGCTGCTCGATGATCTTTAAGATGGTCTCAATGCCACAGATTTTATACCACCCACAAAATGATCCCTTCACAATCCCTCAGACATGGTTTCAACAAGTGACTACGGCTCTAACCTAATTTCTCTGGGGCGGTGGGGTGGTGCGCATTGCCCTCCGAAGCTGTTTTCAATCTACCTATAATGGTGGCATTGCCTCCCCGGATGTCTACTCCTATTGTGCAGCCTCCCACCTATTACATATAAATGAATGGTGGTACAGGCTGCAGACGAATCCACCATATGCGACGGAACGCTTGGCGAAGGGAGACGTTCTGCTCCTAGACCTTCTCTGCAGTGGGAAGATGGGGAGTCACTTTCCCCCGTCGACACAAGTAGGGCTCCACCTATGGAAACAATTGCTCAGATGGATGGGTTGGTGTGGTCGATTGACTCAGATGATACGATAGTGGGACGGGACTTTCCTGGGCCAGGTGGCGTCTCTGCCAGGGTTTTGGCAGTGGGACGCAATAGGTATCTCTACTCTGGGAGATGTCATACAAGGCTTAGTCTTGAAGTCCTTTCAAGAATTACAGACTTTCAGTTACACCATCATCAATTATACAAAAACCTAGAGTTGTGCCGTGCTTTAACTCCTAACCTCCAGGATTTCCATGAGTTGCTGGAGTTTAACTTCCTGGAAGGTAGCTTACTCATGGGTGACCTGGCACACACAAGATTAAACAGATTTATTAGACGTTAACAACACGTAGTGCTACCACACTTCCGGTCCTACGACAAACTTGGTTGGGGGACATACAGACACTTGATGACAACAAGACCGAGGCCCTTATGGCTCCACACGAAGCGGCAATCACATCCAGACTCCATCTTATTCAATTAAAATACTAATACCGAGTTTACTACAACCAACATCGCCTATGCCGATGCCTATACCTGACCTCACCGATATGCCTTCGATGTGCTGTGAACTAGGGCACCTTTTTACATACAGTGTGGGACTGCAGGGCACTATCAGTCTTCTGGCAGGTCTTTTGTTGTGCCTGGAGAAGGTCTTGCCCTGGTAGGTCCCGCTTAACCCCAAGTTGATCCTGTTCCATAGCACCGAGGGGATAGGATGGAACAGGTACAAAAGGCATTTACTGTTTCCAGGCTTAACCCTGGCTAAGCAAGATATTGCAAGATATTACAAAGCTGTGGAAAGATGTGCCGCCACCCATAGTGGGTACCTGGAAGAAAGGAATAGATCATTGTATAGGAATGGAAATAGCTGTATATCGAGGAAGGGGGTACCCACAAAAAACACACTAAGATATGGCAGTGGTGGGCAGACTACAGGGGTCTGGTTCTGGCTCCAGTCCCCACTATAGACTCCCTCCTTAACGCAGAAATACAACAATATACTGTTGGATCCTGAGGCCCCTTGGTGCCATGTTGAGGTTGTTCATTATGATGTAAAGATTGGCAAGTGGATCATGCTTGGGATGGAGAAATTGCTTGATATATTTTACAACTGTGTCATTGAGTATGGTCGATGGGTTTCTGCTGCATTATATATATCGACGGGCCGTGTTGACCTTAATGTTTTTGATGGAAAATTCAATTAAATTTGTTTAAAAAAGATATATATGAATTGCCTATCTCAGTGTCCTGTTCCTGGGTTACAAGTTGCTTAATGAAGACAAAAAGCTTAGCCTTCCTAGAGAAGTGTGCACAATTACAACGACCAAACACATTGAAAAAACTCCAATCAGTACTGGGTTTTCAGAATTTTGGTAGAACATATATACTAGATTATGCACAATGTGTAAAACCGTTTTGATTTAATTTGTTCAGACTTTTCAAGCACACGTTGGACACCAGAACACACACAGATCTTGCGTTCAGTATAAGCTGACATGCTGGATTCAAAACACTTACACACATGTCAGTACCACAATTTGGTGATCTGTGTAATCGCAGAGAACTCGGGTTACACATATATCACATTCAACAATGGTGACACTGTACTAATTTCATATAAATCGCATTTATATTCCAATGCAGAAATGCATTTTGCCCCAACAGAGAAGATACTGACTGCAGTACAGACAGATGTCGTAAAAGAAAGTTCATTGGCTCAGGGAAAACATATAATTGTGGTACCCCGATTACAGGCTTAGAGGCTGTGACAAATGCCAGCGTTCCTAACGTGAAAGCCTTGCATCCTAGATTGATACAGTGGGCCAACTCACTTACAGAAACAGACTTGACTCTATATTTCAAATACAAGCATACCTGAAATATGAACACAAATATCCTCTGCCCAGTGAAATAATGCCTTATGACTTTATAGTTTATACTGATGGTTCTGCCCAGCCTGTAGGAACAAAACACCAATACTCCACCACTTCTACAGCGGTGAAGGGTGAAATGAGGAATAGAGCATTCCAACCTCTCAAAACATTTACACAGTCACTAGGTGATTGCACTGCACAACTGACTGAACTGAAAGCTCTAATTCTGGCACTTGAGAATACTGATCCTGAATTCCCTACAATTTTAGTGTGTGATTCGTATTATTGTATCCAGTCTTACAATGAGTGCTTACACTATTCGAGACAGAATGGATTCAGAGATTCTAAAGAGTACTCTATCAAGCATAAAATGATTTGGCGACAGATGGAAAAACTTAAAGCAGGTGTGCCAAGGGGTAATTTTATTCACACTCTGATCTACCAGCATGTAGAAATACATGTTGCAAGGAATTCATTGGCTGAAGCCTCAAAAGCATCAGTGTAAACTGCTGTTGTAGCTGCAGTGACTGGTTCTAACACAAGGATAGATGGAGACATAATAAAGGCTGTCACAGCTTTGCGCTGTGGCACCCCCTTGCCAAAAGGTTTTACTCCTACCAGCTATGTGTGCAAAACATTCCATTTGCTTATCTTCCTGGGGTGAGGGATAGAGTAATTCCTAATGAAGACTGCAGGTTATAATTAATACTTATGCACATGAGAGTCTACCATCAGCTTACACAGGGGTTGCAGCTACAATTTAATTATTTCAACAACTCTACTAGTGGCCAGGTCTATACAAACTAAAGACTATGTCCTCAGATGTCAAATTTGTCAGCAAATCAAGGTTCCCAACACAGCTAGTCCACCACAGACACCTCTTTTAATTTGAAACAAGCCTCTCGCTTGTGTTTATCTGGGCCACTACACACCGATGAGTCCTTTCTGAATACATCATTTTAGTACTGGATTTCTGTTCTTGGTATATGGGTATGACCACAGTGATCAGTTGATGCTCAAACTGTTATAAAAGATTTGCATATCTTCATCTGCACATATGCAGTAGCTGCATTTGGTTTGGACCAGGGCCCAGCGTTTGCCTCTAAGGCTTACCAGCATACCATCGGAAAACTGGATGAGACTGTGCACTATTCCTTGCCCTATCATCCCAGGGGAAATGTGATGGTGGAAAGGAAAAATCATGACTTAACGCAGTCTTTAACAGCTAGAGTTTTAGGTTCAGGTTGCAGTTGGGTCCACCACCTGTATGGGGTGCAGAGAACCTTAAACAATCTGCCATGAAGATCCTTGGGTGGTCGGACTCCCTATGAAGTCCTGCTTGGAGTTAAGATGTGGGTTCCAGATCTTGACAATCCTAGTACAGTGGCAGCAGGAAACTCCTTTTGATATCGGTGAACGTTTGGCTGTTTTACTGGAACTGAAAGACTTCTGAGATGAGCAAATCAATGAGCTACAGAAACGTTCTGCCACTAGTGAAGTGCAGGCACTACCAGCAACTTCTGGCTGGATTCCAAAGATTGGTGATCGGGTACCAAAAAAGGTTGTAGACCAAAAAATATTTGGCCCATCTTACAGAACGATAGTCCTGGCCCTAGCTGTTCAAGGTACCAGAACTGTACTTTTACCAACTCTTGCTGGTAGTAAACATAAGAGATTTGTATCTATCGATTTCATCAGACCACACCATGCGGCCGGTTCTACATAGTAGGCCATGAGGGCTCTTGGGTAGTTATCTGCCTCTCTCACTACCATACAGGAAATCCCATTACAAGCTTGAACCAGCAGCTGAAGTTTCTTCTTCCCGGCTGGGGACATCTGACACTGAAGTTTTGCTTCTTCCAGTCACATCTACTAACAACACACAATCACAGTGTATGAATTTACAGACTTCAACATCACAACCCACCCGTGGAGTTTACCACCAGTTCTACACAGCTCAAAGAGGCCCCTATATTGAACTGGTAAATGATGTATTGAAGCCTCATCCTTCATCATAAAGTGCAAAGAGACCTGTCCCCAATGAACATTTTAGCGGTGTCCGTAGTTGATGAAATTTTTTGAGAAAAGGTACACTTTGATATAGTTGGACTGACAGAAACATAGCAGATTCCATATATGTTTAAAATTTCTCTTACTGATGTTATTACTCTTGACAGCATGTCTGATTGGGATATTCGTACAGTGAGGTCAGTGCTTGATGAATTAGAGAATTATACTGTATCTGAAAGGGAAGATATGTATATTGTTACATCTAAATATAATGAAATGTTTTGTTTTCACTATTATGCACACCATTACTTGCAAAAAACAAGAACTCCATTTGTAGAATTTAATTACACACAATGAGGACACTGCCCTACACCACGCATATTTTTCTTGCAATTACCCCGTAGACCCATTGTCTTATTACTATAAACTTATCCCTTCCCCAAAAAAGAAAAATATGTCACTGACACAAAGCTAATTTATTAAGCCCCTTTCATTTCCCAGTAGTTTAAAAATCTGTTTAGTGAACTTAAAACTGACAAGTTCAGGGCAATGAGGCTTTGTTTAGAGCGTCTTCTACCAAGACAAATGATTTTTCTGAACAAGACCGATCAGCAAACATCCTGCCTCGGCCTGGCCAAAATAAAGGGTATTAATACACTGAATATTCCCACATTTGCAAGTTTTAAGAATTGATCGCAATTCACAAACTACATGTATGAAACATTCAACAACATGCATGGTACATACAATTCTTCACATTCCAGTCCAGAGGGTTTGCTAGTGTGGTCATTAGATACTATCAGGTGTCATGCACATTTTCTCCACAACACCAAGGGCTTTAGGATAAATAGGCCAGACCCATGTTACACGCAGACACAACTCGGAGGTAGTAATGACCTATTGCGTTGGGAAATTAGAATGGCCAAAGCACTCAACGTTAGATGAGGTGAAGGTCTATCCTTTCTGGTGACATAAATGTATTTGGTTTTTTTCTTGCAAGCTCCTAGAAAGCCATGCCAAAAAAGCCTTTTGTATGCAATATACAACGAGGTGTAGAAAGTTTCACAGCAGGAAGCTACAGAGCAGATATGTCAAACTGACAGAGCAAATTTTGAAAAAGCTCTAGCAGTTGTTGACAATGGTATGACTATGTTATACCTTAAGATTTATTCCCTAAGTAACATTGTGTTATCTGCTACTGACATTATACAGAGTGACATATCCCATTTACAACATGGATAAACGCAGCTTAGGTCTATCGTGCTATTGAGCTGGACTTTACAACCTTTATGCAATGGTAGTGTTTCCTGGAAGCATTTACAACATCACAAGTTTATTTGTGACATGAAATTTGACAAAAGAACAGAATAGCATGACAAGGAAGGACGCGACATGCACAGTGTTAAACAAAGAACATCTGTGGCAGAAACACCATCAGCCGATTGAATTATAAATGGGTGTATTTCTCTGCCAATTTCAATATCCCACTTAATAAACTGCTTACAACACTATCAAGTAGGCAGATATGAAGCAGTAGGGGTGAGCCGTAAAAAAAAAAAAATAGATTTATTGGATTTTTCATCAAAATAAACATGCGACTCAATACTTCAGAGTGGCAATGGCAATAACACACAGCGATCAAAATTATTACAGCAAATACCAAAGGCTGGTAGACAGAATATTTCCAGTGACAGCATATTATCAATTCACACCCCCCACCACGATCCGCCCCACCCAACTTAGTCCCGATGCATATAAGTATGAAGAAAACACTAATATGTACACTGCCTAGTGTATCGGCCTTGGACTATCGTTAAGTAACTATGTTTCAGGAGTAGTCTAAGTCAGCTCCTGGAGTCCCTTTCAGCAGCATCAATGCCCTCCGCCTTGGTTGCTAGATAGGTTTTGTACAGTGTCCAGAAGTTTTTAGGTCTGCTCCGTGGTGGGAGAAGGTCGCTAAAAACTTCCGTTTGAGTGCTGCAGTATAGCATATCCCGTGACCACTGGACAACCGTGGGAGGCGGTCCCCCTGACCAGCAAATCGCCACCCTGCGTTCAGCCAATAGTAATCCTATGTCTATCACCCGGCGTACACCCTTAGGTATCTGTTTAGAGTTGCCTAGCACGGCTAGAGCGGGGTCCAGGGTGAGTGTCAGTTCAGCCACCTGTCCCAATTTCTTGAAAACCAAATCCCAAATGTTGGATATCCCCGGGCAATACCAGGCCAGGTGGAGAAAATCAGCTGTCTGCACGTTACATCATTCGCATGTAGGCCCTTTTCGCAAGCTGTATCTGTTCAATCTCTCTGGGGTGTAGTAGACACGGTTGAGATATTTAAAGTGTATCAATCTATGTCTACCGTTCAAGGAGATGCGCTTCGTGCTGGTACAGCAGTAAGCCCACATATTGTCGTCTATGTCCCGACCTAAATCTCTTTGCCAAGCTAATCAGGTTTTAGTGTAGTGATTTTCTCTATAGGACCAGGATAGTGTAAAGATTTTGGACACTAACCTGGAAGGCGATTTTGTCTTTATGACGTAGGTCAAGGCAGGCAGCTCAGGAGGTTCCATCAAATCGTCCCCTAGAATGTGTAGCAACGCTTGTCGTGTTCTGTGAAATTGGAATTTTGTAAGAATAGTAGGTGTATGGCCACCCGTTTCCAGGTCTCCCCAGCCCTTTGTGATACCATCGTTAAATAGGTAGCCTACAGTCTGTATTCCCATTGAATTGAACACATGTGTGTAACCCCCTTATCCCTGCACAGCACGAGCCAGCGACACCAATCCAGGGGCGCAAGTGGAGAGTAGAGAATGGCACCCGCCTGTAACTGCAAAAGATAGTGCCAAGCATGTACCAATATCCTAGCCCGTCGGTCATCAGTCATAAACATCAAAGCCGGCAATGCTAAAGGGGTTGCCACTACAGTTTCTATATGAAGGTGTGGGTTGTCCGGAGAAACATGCATCCAGTGGAAAGTGTTCTCACTCTGCGCTGCTCTATAGTATAAGTCAAGTCCCCCCATGTGATACGGCAGAGTAAGAACATGCCATCTGACTCGCGCCTGTTTGCCAGCCCAGGCTAGTTTCACCATCAGCGTTGTAAGCCGATGGAAGAATGAGCAAGGGAGCAAGGGAGAACCATTGGAACATTGGTAAAAAGGAATGGAAAACAAGGCAGTACCACCATTTTCATAATGGAAACTCTGCCCAGCAAAGATAGAGGCAGATTAATCCAATGGTCTATGTCGTCCTCCAATTTATTGATAGCTACGCCATAATTTGCCCTAAACACAACCTCTGAGTGTGTGTGTACCCTTATACCTAAGTATCTCACCGCGTCTGTTGACCACTGCAGTGGGTAGTCAGGTTTGAACGGCGTCGTGGCTTGCGTAAGTGGAAATATAATAGACTTCGGCCAGTTGACTCGTAGTCTGGACACAGCGCCGTAATGAACCACTTCACGCAGAACCGGAGAGAGGTTACTTTCAGGCACTCTAACATATAGAAGTGGAAACAATTAGCTCGTAGCCCGGGAACCTAATGCCCTTGTGTCTATGATATTCTCTGAGCGCGCAGGCTAAGGGTTCAGCTACCAGCGCATACAGTATTGGACAGAGGGCAGCCCTGTCGTGTACCTCTGGTGATTGGTATAGAGTCCGTCACTAGGTTACCTATTTTAATTATGGTCGTGGGAGCGCTATACAGAACTCCCAGAAATTGAAGAAAGACCGGCCCCAAGTCCATCCTGGTTAGCACCTGTCTCATAAAGGGCCATTCAACAGAATCAAAAGCTTTCTCCATATCAAGGAATACTGCAACCGCCTGTGTCTCTGGCCGGGTGTGTTGTAGAGCGCCGAGTTAATTTCCATGAAGACCTCGCTACGGGCTTATCAGGACCTGTTTTTGGCGTGCATCTCTTATGCCTGCCATTTGTTGCCGGGGAGAAGGATCACCTTTATACCTTAAGGGATTTACAACACCCGGTTGGCCTACATTGCCTTGGATTGATATTTTGACGATTCATGGATTTCTTGAATGGATCGGTCGAATTGCTTCTAGCCTTGAAAAAGTCCTTTTAGGACGAAACACGTGTCGGCTGTTGTGTACACATTTTTGGATTGTTCAAGAAGATACATTAAAGAAACGTGCAAGTGCAAATCCAAAGCTATTGATGGACTCTAATTTTCTGACATGTTTAAACACATTGTGGAT
Source organism: Triturus cristatus (assembly GCF_964204655.1). Taxonomy (NCBI): domain Eukaryota; kingdom Metazoa; phylum Chordata; class Amphibia; order Caudata; family Salamandridae; genus Triturus; species Triturus cristatus. The sequence continues at coordinate 1,087,267,969 of NC_140582.1, read as the reverse complement.
ACCAGCTTCCCTGGTTTACTATAATTGTCGTGTGCTATAGCAATTGTGGAAAAAAATCTCTGGCCGGGTGTGTTGTAGAGCGCCGAACACTGTGCGTAAATTATAGGTCAGTTTTCTGCCCGGTAGAAATCCCACCTGTTCCGGAGCAACTAGGAGCGGTATTAAAGGAAGCAACCGGTTTGCAAGGATATTTTATTTTCGTGTCCACATTAAGCAGTGAGAGCGGATGGTAAGAAGCGCATTCTTCCGGGGGCTTACCCGGTTTAAGGATTGCAACAATAATCGCTTCCTTCATCGATGGCGGCATAGTTCCCGATACACACAACTCACCAAAAAGTGTACCCAACTGTGGCACCAAAAAATCCAGGAACGCCTTATAACAGTTAACAGTGAGGCCATCAACTCCCGGCGCACTACCCACTTTCATATTCGACAGAGGCAAGAGAATTTCATCCCTCTCAATGGGTCGCATAAGAAACTCATGATGCGTGTTCATGAGCCATGGTAGCTTTATATGTGTGAGATACTCCAAAATGTCCTCCTCAGTGCCTCCGCTACGAGTAGCGTAGAGCTCAGAGTAATATTGTCTGAACCTGTCCGCAATAGCTGCCTCTTCAGTTAGTGTCGCCCTCCGCCGACTTAATCTCTGCTTCCACTGTTAGTCCCTGCCGCTTTTTGAGTAGTTGGGCTAGGACCACTCCCGGCCTTTCACTCTCTCCGTATGCACGAGCTGTGGCATATTTCCCGAGGTGCTTTATTTCAGCATCAGCAGCCTCGTGATATTCCCCCAACAAGACTTTGATCTCTTGCGCAACTTCATCATCCGCATCAGCTTGAAGGCGTTTTTCTAAGGTCCCTAGCTTCTGGTCTAAGTAAGTAAGTCATTTGCGGAGCGCCCGAAGAACACCAGAGTGCTTGGACATAGTAACCCCGTGGATGTATACTTTGAACAACTCCCATATAACATGAAAGCTGTCTACCGATCCCACGTTGGTCGCAAAAAACATTTCAATTGCTTCAGCCATTTCTTCTTTAAAAACCACATCTAGCAAAGAGAAAGGGGGAAACCTCCATGTAAAAGGAGGGATAGTTTTTCTGGGGGTGTCAAGCACTAACAGTATCAGGGAATGGTCCGAAAGTGTACGGGGTAGCACCTCGCATGTACGAGCTCTCTCATTTAACTGCCTGGCTGCCAGCCAATAATCTGTGCGGGTGTGTAGGTGGTACTAAGCTGAGTAATGTGTGAATCCCCCTTTATCCGGGTTCCTCTGGCGCCACACGTCACACAAGTCAAATCTTACCATTGCGCTGTCAACTGCTCTAGGTGCTGCTGTGCTTCTCCGGCCCCCCGACCTGTCCAGCCGTGGGTTCCTGACTAAGTTGAAATCCCCTCCCCAAAGCTGTTGCCCCTCTCCACACAAACCGACCCTGTCTGACAGCGCAGTAAAAAAATCGGGCCTATCAAAATTTGGGCTGTTGATGTTGACTATAAGGAGTTCCATCCCCTTATCACTACACCTGGTGATCACAAATCTTCCTTCCCTGTCCGTGTCTATAGGTATTATTGTCAGGGTGGATCTAGGATTAACCCAAGTAAGTAAACCCACGTGCATGTGTGGTGAATCCTGCCGCATGAATGTTACCATATAAACCTCTACTGCACAGCAAGGGACTATCGTGAGGGAGGTGCGTCTCCTGTAGCAACGCTACATCTATTTTGTGTCTCGTCAGGTAAGTCAGGACTTTACGGAGCTTCCTGTGGTCTTTCAGTCCTCTGACATTCCAAGTGAGGGCCCGTAGTGTGTCATTAGTTATGTCCCTGCGGGACCTACTGTGATCTGTCATGAGGCGTGTCGTGTCTGTCTCGCCAAGCCAGCTCGTGGAACAGATAGGATGCCTGCACACTGTGTGTAATCATGGATAGAACGTTAGCAATGACAATCATCCCAAGTCTCATGTCCCGCCCACCCACGTCAGGTCTACCCCAACTGTGCCCTGACGAAATTCTCCCACAAACTCCCCCTGTGTCAACAAGATGGACAGAAGCTCAAAGCAGCATAACGGTAACTTAGGCACTCCCCCCTTCACCTCCCCAAAACAATACCCAAGCGGGCAGACGTTGCTCGCCCAGCTGGGCTATGCGTCTCAACCAAATACAGATATTGCCCCGCCCGCCGTCCGGCAACAATGGGGCATCTGCTATATAGAACGAGTTTGCCATCTAGATCCTATAACCTGGTTAATCAGAATGAGCATTAACTGTACTCCCTCCCAAATCTAGTCATCTTTCAATGAACTCTACATCCCTGCCCATCATGCGGTGCACTCCTATCTTTTCTAACTCAGTCCTGCAAATCCATACACCCAAAGGGCTCAGATGGATTAATACTGTATCTGCCCAGTAGCTCCCTAGCTGTCACGCTCTTATCTGTGAATCGTGTGGGCAAGAGTTCAGTCACGATCGTCCAGTCGGCCTCCAACCGCTCCCTCCAAGGTGCTGCTACGCAGCTCCTTGGACCACTCCTTCAGGGCTTTTTGCAATGCCTTCGGATCATTGAAGATACGCGAGTGGCCTTGTCGGTTTACACGCAGTCTAGCTGGATAGAGCATGGCATAGTCTATTTGCTATTCTCGTAGCTGGCTCTTCAGCGGCCCGAACTGTCTGTGCGCCTCTTGCACTCATGGCATGAAATCCAGGTACAGAGAGATGTTGGCACCCTCATACTGCAATGTTTGTTTGTCCCTGGCAGCCGTCAATGCAGAGTCTCTGTCCCGATAGTTCAGTAGTCTTGCAATTATCGGTCGTAGGGGGGCCCCAGGAACTGGGCGAGGGCCCAAGGAGGGGTGAGCCCTTTCCTCCACAAATATTGGAGAGAACGTTTCACTGCCAAGGAGTGTTTCCAGGAGCTTCTCGATTAACTTTTCCATATTGCCAGTCTGAGTCAACTCCGGAAGACCCGTGATCCTCAAGTTGTTCCGTCAGGAACTCGCTTCCAGGTCCTCCGCCTTATCTTGCAACACCTGCAGCACTCTACCCATTTGCTTGTGGTCTGTGTCCACAGTTAACTTCACTTCCTCCACCTCTGCTACTCTGCGTTTCGTCATGTCCAGCCTTTCAGCGTGCTTATCCAGTCTCTCAGACATTCTGTCCATCCGGTACGAGAGGGAGTCTATTTTAGTACCCAACACTGAGAGGCTGCCCTGCAAGCCTTTTTCCATAGCTGCCAGCATGGAGGGAATGTCACCGTCTGCGTCTTCCTGCACCTGATCTTGCATGTTTTCCCCATTGTCCGCGGCGTTCTCCCGCCCCTTCGTCTTCTTGTGTTCAAATGAGATTTTAACTCTGCCCATCGTGGTTGGATCGTAGCCACGTCCAACTCGCGAATCCACTGAGCTCTGAGGCAGGTGTTTTTCAGCAAGTGCAGCTCTGGCAGTCCTTGCCTATAGTGCCAACCCCGATCTCCACTCAATGCGCAGACCCACGCAGGCCAACTGCGTCTACGCTTCGCTGGCATGCTGCCCGCGCGTGTGCCCACCGTAGATTTCTCCGTCCAGGCTGCCAACCTTCACTCGCGGCCTCCACAATCCTCCTGGCCAGCCAGTTTAGGCAAACAGAGCAGGTATTAACCCGGGGAATCTACGTGTGATCCTATCTGGAATATGAGTCATGCGCCCCTGCCCTGTACCCTGTGCCCTGTCGAAAAAGAAATAGTTCTTTATGTGCCGCATACCCTAGTCAGCACTAATTGGGGCTTCAACAGGGGTGTAAGACCAACCTCCCTCTGGAAGGAACAATGGAGGGTACTCCTGCTGCAGGTAGTGCCAGTCAGATCCATGCGCTGTACATTATCCAGTCCTCGCTCAAGATGGCGGCGTATTCAGCCAGTCTGGCATCCAAGCAGTCATCGGGTATCAGCCGGGGCCAGGGCACTGACAGGTCTACGTTGCATTCCCAGGCTCGCAGTGCCCCCAGATCAACAGTTTGCACTAATGCGTCAGGAGCGACCTCCTCACTCAGGCATGCCTCATCGCTCTCTGGTTGACAAAATGGCCGATGTTCCAGCTGCCTCAGTTCCGCAGCTGCCAGTCTCTAAAGGTACTCACTGCACCACCGGTGACAGGACCGCTCTCAGCTGCACATCCACGCGTTCCGGGGGGTCGCTTCCTGTCACCCGGAGCTCCGCAATCCCGCCTGGTGTGAAGGCTTCTATCGGGCAGACGAAGAAACAGGCGTCCCAGCAGTCCACCTCAGCAGCGCGCTGATGCCTCAGCCACGGCCACGGCGCCACAATCCCCAGCGGTTGTTTGGTTCTGCCGCATCCAACTGCCAAAGACCGCTTCAGACAGCCCCCTCTCAGTGCCGGTCTGCTGCGTCCGCGCTGACACCGGGACTGTCTTGCAGTGATGCGGTCACAGCGCCGCAGGTGGCCACGCCTCCCTCACGACAGGCTGGGGCTTTCGGTCGCTCACAGAGCCGCAGTAGGTCGCGTTCTTCTTCTCAGCAGAGCGTGGGAGTATGGGCAAGAGGTGGCTCGTTCCACTCACGCGCCCTTCCGACACTTGCGGCAATCTGAGGTAGGTCGATATCGTAAAGCAGATGTAGGATAAGTGCAGGATAATGTAACGACGGCTCGGTGCGTTAAGCTCAAGCGGCCATCTTTCTGGTGATCAAGCTCCGCCCTGACGAAATGTAGCAGGGGTGAGATTTGTACATGAGGCAAGGGTCCTACCTTTCACGTACAGGTGTAGAAATGGAGATATTGCGAGGACACTTTAGGCCATCTATTAGTTTGCAGGGAGGTCATATTTCACGGAGCATGTAATGCTCCAAGGAGAACTTGTCCTGGTACCTGAAAGGTTCCCAGCTGCTGTAATTTATCCAGCTTTCAGATTACTTTCAGATGGGAGTTATTTGATGTTGAATGACCAGGGTTCCTCTGGAATGAAACTGGGAGTGTCTTATGTGATGATGGTTTCTAAGGTCTTTATCTGTAGTACAAATATGCTTTTTCCACCTGACTGTGCAGGTAGGAAAGTGAGAATTTGGCCCTCAATTTCTATTTCAAATGTGAACTTTGATATTCTAAGCAGACTAAAAGCCTTATTGTTTCAGGAGGAATGTTTATCTAACATTTGCATAGGAAATGTTTGATCTTAATGTTGCAAGGTCTTCATCTGAAATCCAGTCGCTACTAAACATTAACCTCCCACATTTCAGAGAACTTGTGCACCGCATTTTTAACACCTCCGATATTGTGGGAGTAGTACACTTTTTTTAAAGCGATTGGATCTGTGTTTGTTTTACCTTCCAGACTGTCCTCCGAGTTATACCACTGTTGATACACTCCATGCTTGGGAGCATATTTGGAGGCATACCACTTGTCGTGTTTCTAATTCTCTGGAAATTGGTTTTATTTCTATTGCTCCTCAACCGATATTCCATCATGCGGCCAAATGGGGATAGCACTGCCCCATGTGCTACTCTGTTAAAGGATGATATAGTATTTTGGCGCACCTTTGCTTCAACTAAATGATAACTGGTTGTTGTTCTTTCGGCATATCTACTTATATTGCGTACAACCTGTATCACGCTCTCTGCTGTGCACTTTGAAGTATGCCCTGAATATATGCCTTGGATGAAAGCAATACTATCTACGGACATAACTGATGGTGGGTCCATTGAGAATTCAACTTCAAAGTTGCCCTGTGTGATTGCAGTTGCTATTAAATGCATATTATGAGCCTTCACTGGATGCCTCGGATCAAGGATTTTCGGATCCTGGCAGGTCCTCTGCTGATGCGCTACTTGCTATCACACCTTCGGCAGCTGCTGAAGGAGTTCGATTTGACCATGTTTGTTCGTTGGAACTTGTGGAAAGGGTGCCAACGGAAACCTCGTCTGCAGCAGCTGGGAACAACAACATTGTTTTTTTCTGCTTCGCGGAACATTCAAACAATCGCCAGCTTGGAGAGAAGATTTTTTTATATTAAGTCGGCAATGTTTTTAAATTGCTAGATTGCTTTTATATGCAACCTTTTACGCACTTTTTTTATATTGATTTTTTAAATGCATTTTGGCTTTCTTTCTGATTTTAATATTGAAAAGCACAATACTTTTAAGACTTTAAGGTTTAATGAAAAGTTTAATCTTCGCTTTTAGCACATGTTTTATGCAGCTTTTAGTCACATTACAAACAAGGAGTGGGTGTCGTGAGATTACATAGGCCCAGGGCACAGAACATCTCCATTTTACATATTCACGTTTTAAAGTTGACAATCTCTTTTAAAGGATGACTTTTCACACACATTTTTCTTTCGCACAGGTATGGTATAATGTTATCAGAAATACATTTGCTTACACTTACACTTCTTAATAGGCATATTATCAGGTCTTTGAACATTCTGTACAAGGACTAAGTTCACTGCTCAAAATGTTGTTGTTTGTTGTACTTTGTGCGACAGCTCTGCAAATGTATAATAAACAATAACAGCCAGACTAGAACTAAGACATATAGAGAATGGGTAAAATTTATTTTAAAAACCCGACACAGCCTTTGTTTATGCAGAGGAGCATTTCGATGGGACTGTTGAGGGCGCCCCATGCCGGAATTCCAACCCAGCTGAATCCTGTTACCATCCTGAGGACAGTGGCCTTCTCTACACCGAGACAGGCTCCCAAATGACACATACCCTCAGGTAAATGGGGACTTAGACCACTCTAAGGTTTTCTGGCAGATCTACACACTCTAGGCATATTAAGATAGCAAGTGATAGAGCTGGAAGAAAATCTGAGAAAGAAAAACCAAGACATGATTGGCAAAGTAATATAGTTTTAATCAAAACCAGCAGGGGAGATCAGTCGCCTCCATGTAGGCTGAAACCTGATATCCGAAGTACAGCTCACAGGCAGCGATATTTATGCTGACAAACCGCAAAAGGATAGTTTTGAAACTGTTGACCTTTTAGCAGTTTCCATGCAAAATAAGCAGAAACCCCCATGTGGGTTTCAGTTCTCGGAATTTGAAGCAACGCAAGAATATGTCTGTGAGCACATAACGCATGGTTATATCATGCTAAATGCTAATTGGGCCAATCTATCTGATCTGTACGTATGGTTTTTTCTCCAAGCCATCTGAGCTTTACATGTGGTGTTTGCAGCAGCGTGCATATGTTCTTCAGTGTGTTCTAAGGCAGGATGAGACACCTGGGGGTCCATTAGGATTTCGGGCGGTGGCACCACCGCGATGCCGGTGGTGCGGAAAAATGCATTTTTCCGCCCGCGAACAGCAGTCCTCACGCCCGCCATGTTAGTGTGGCCGAACATAGCCCATTTCCCGACCAACGCGTGGCGATGCGCACCACCATCAAAGTGCGCCCGCCACCGCATTCGGAGCCAATGGAGACTCCGCCGTGCGGAATGACGTCCGCCCCGCTCCACAAATTAGGATGACCCAAACAAGCAGACACACCGCAGCAGAGAAACCGCCCAACCAGAGACGACGGAAGCATGACAGTGGAGCGCGAAACCAGAGTCCCGGTACTCATCACCCGGTCATGACCGCCATGGACCCAGCTCTACACATCTTTCTGGTGCTGTACCTGCTACATCACCAGGAACTCATGGACCGCCGCGGATGCCGCCGCAGGTATGCAATAACACAACATACAACACATGGGCTGACACAGGGTCCAAATCCACATCAGCCACCCTGGTGGGACAGGGACACATCCACAAGGGCACCCACACATCACCCACCTGCCAGCAAGTCTGCATCCTGGACACGCAGCTACCGCCACCATGCAGCAATGTCCCAGTCAAGTCACTGCAGCGGTGAACACAAGGAAATAAATGTGCACAATGCAGAAGGAAGGGCCAGTGCCAGGCATGGACAGGGCACAAAGACCACAGGGCAACACCCCCTCCCACCACACACAAGCACACCCCATGAAGGCACATGCCATGTGCCCCTCCTGTGCACCCCATGCACAATAAGCCAGGTCAATACACACCTTGCACCAGACAACAAACAATCATGTAGACAGACACTGCAGGAGTGGCTGCACAGGAACACACAACACATAGCACAGTAGCACAGGGCCAGGGAAACACACACACCACCACAACACCACATTCAGGGAAACTAAAATGAGGACAAGCACCAAATGAACACATACAAGGAACTAACATCCAAATGGACACACAGCCTGCTTAGTCACACATACATACCACAGACTGACACATAGACACATACACACCCCACATGCCAACAGCAATGGCGTACAACAAATTGGAAAAACAAAGTGGGATGCACACAAATGGAAGGCCAAGGAGACACACAACAAGCATGTGTACATCACATGCAAGACCAGGAACAGAGAACACCCTCACACCATCAAAGCACACATGGCTGGTACAGGCAGTGAGGACAAACCACAGACATCACAGTGCAACAACACAGGGAGACAGCAAGGCAAGCCATGTAGAGGCACAAGGATGAAAGGAAGGCCCTGAAGTCAAACTGTGAACAGCCATACATCTATACAACTACTTCGCAGGAGTACACCAGCAGCACCACACACAGGGAACATTGACACATGCCATGACTGACAAACACCAGTAGGAATCCACACACATACCCCCCTCACACCAGCAGCACACAACACCAGTGCCAAACACACTGAAGGCTGGCAATACTTGCCAGTCAACACACACACAAACAATCACACACCCAGGGGGTAGCGGCAAACATCACACACACACACAGGGATGCCACAACAAATGTCTGCACAAAAACAACACACAAACACATGACGCAACAGAAATACACACAGAACAACAAGAACAGACATGCCCTGTGCAGCTAAACTGGGGAAAGGCAATGGGAGTACAGACACAACAGGAGGGCACAACATCATCACTCAGGAACAATGCACAGACAACATACCACAACACACACAAGAAGTTCACCATCACAGAAAAACACAGCCACATCAAACAAACAACAGATGCACAGGCACAACAATCACACAGCAAAAACAGCAGAACATCAGGGAAGCACACCAGGCAATGACAAGGCAACAGACACACACAGCACTGCATGCACGACAAGCAGTGTGTGCACAGCAGGCATACCAGCCACACACAGACATCAGTGACAGAACAGCAATCCACACAACACCATACAGCACAGCACACCCAGGAAGTGAAGCAATAACACAGACAACACATATACATCCAACACAACACCAACAGATGCACAAGTCCGGGACACAAAGGTGGAATCAACTTGACCAGAGGACTGGGCAGCACACACAGTTGGATTGCATAGGAGCAACCATGACCAACAAACAGCACCAGCACATCTCATACAACCCATTGGGGAAATGCCCTGAGTGACACATTGACTTTGGACAAAGAACTGCACCACAAAGCACAGTTTCACAAATGAAGTGATGGGGAGGCACACACACATGGAAACCAAGGGGACAGCTGACACCAAACTGAAGTGTACTGCATGCCAGTAGGGGAGGTACCATGCACAAAGAGAATGAGTGCAGACCCACAATGGCTAGGCATCTGAAGCACAGCTAGGGGATGGCATGACAACACACACAACTTGCCACACTAGAGGTAAGAAGTCACCATCTGACAGCAAAGCATGAAAAAATACAACCACAATGGCAGTGTGGGACAGCAGGTCTGCGCAGTCCCCACAAACAGCCACCAGACACATGGATGTGCAACAAACCACAACACTGACTCGACAGTCACACACTCTGCATACTCACAAGTGACAAAAACAACAAGTAGGAGTCAGAGAGAACTGCAAGGACACACCAACACACTGCACAGTGCACTACATACAACTCACACATGTGCATACAACCACATCCAGAGGGCTGAACAATCAAAACAACAGGCATACAACTCCTGGGTGACACGTGTGTAGTTCACATTGCAGGGGCATGCACATATCAACACTCCCCACAAACTCACCCCTACACACCGCACACCATCTGACCATCCAAGAGCACACATGGAAAGTAATCCATGGGACTAGGATGACTGGCCATCTAAGATGACCACACACATACACCACTGGGCACACATAAAGGAAGAACACACATACATGATGACCCTGGGCGGCCTGCCTGCAAAACTGTGTGCAGAAACCCACTCTGTGCCGGCAGTGCCCCCCAACCTGACGGGCCCGATTCACAGAATTAACTTAAGACAAAATCCTAAACTTACTACTTTTGGTATTCACAGAATGCACTTACTACTTTTGGTATTCACAGAATGGATTTACGACTACTAACTTTACGTCCGCACTCGGGCCGGAAATTCCGGCCCGGAGGCGGAGCTTCCGGCCCGGAGGCGAAGCTTCCGGCCCGGAGGCGGAGCTTCCAGCCCAGAGGCGGAGCTTCCGGGCCGAAGGCGGGGCTTCCGGCCCGGAGGTGGGAATTCCGGCCAGTTGCGTAGATTTAGCCATGGCCAAAATCTCCACCTCCAGGCCGGAAGCTCCGCCTCCGGCCCGGAAGCCCCGCCTCCGGGCCAGAAACTCCGCCTCTGGGCCGGAAGCTCCAACCCGAGTGCGGACATAAAGTTAGTAGTCGTAAATCCATTCTGTGAATACCAAAAGTAGTAAGTGCATTCTGTGAATACCAAAAGTAGTAAGTGCATTCTGTGAATACCAAAAGTAGTAAGTTTAGGATTTTGTCTTAAGTTAATTCTGTGAATCGGGCCCGACATGTGCACAATATAGCCAACATGAACTAATCAAGTAAATGACAACTGCTACACCATTGCCCCCACAAGTATCTGGTGCAGGAAGAACTGAAGACCCCGTCACCCCAGAAAACTATTAGTAAGTGAGCCCAAACATTGACCATGTTGAAGTGGCACGCAGAGCATGTGGCACAGTAAACCATATACACACAGCAAAATAACTTTATTCAATAAGGACACTGACAAAATAGATAACAGGAGCAACTGTCTTTATTCACATATTGAACAGATAGGCACCATGACAAGAGAAGAGCAAGGCACAAAATGCAGAGCATGTCCATGAGAAGCTGTACAGGCAAGGCCAAAACAGCAGTGAACAACAAGGCCATGAAAAGCTGCACAGGCAGGGGGCAAAACACAAGGCCAGTGGGCAGGACAAAGTGCAGACTGAGTCCATGAGAAGCTGCACAGGCAGGGGGCAAAACACAAGGCCAGTGGCCAGTCCAAGGTGCAGACTGAGTCCATGCTGCACAGGCAGGGGGCACACAGCAGTGAACGACAAGGCCAGTGGGCAGGACAAAGTGCAGACTGAGTCCATGAGATGCTGCACAGGGAGTGTGTGCGACTGGACCTTTCCACGGTCAGTAACAAAGTCAGGGGGTAACAATGTGCAGTACAGGCCCACCTGTGTGAGAGAAAGGTGTGTGAGGGTAACTAACACTCAGACTTGGCTGTCAGGCGGACTGGGAGCTGGCTGTGTTTTGGGGACTGTCGGGGCACCTGAACGGGAAGAGAGCGGAACAGCTGAAGAAGAGCTATCAGGGGCTTGGACCAGGTGGTGTAGTGGCACGTGGAGGTGGAGTCATGCAGACGGGAGACACGGTGTGGCTTGGAGATTGTGGAGGGGTGCCTTTCCACTTCTTGGGGATTCTAAATGGCTTGCCTGACTTTGGGTCAATGGGAAGTGGTGTGGGCACAACAGGCACACTCACCACCAAAGCTGCATCAGGTGCAGGCGCTGGCACCCCTTCTGGTGATGTGCTGGACCCAGCAGAACGCTTTGCCTGGTTTCACATCTGCCCCCCTTCCACTGTTTACTAGGTGTCACACCTACAGTGCACTCCGGCCCCTGCTTCACTGGGCTTGGAATGGGAGTCAAGGTGGTGGGTGAATCTGCCTTGGAGCCCTTCCTAGGTGTACCCTTGGCATGCACCACCTCCTTGGTGGGCACAGACACTGAATGCATCTGTTTGCGTGATGCTTTAGGAGCAGGAGAGTCCTTGGATGTGGATGCCTCTGAGGCATGTGTGCCTGAGGCCTGCTGCTTTGCTTTTTGTCCACTGGTGTCGCTTGACGGGCTTTTCTCCCTGCGCTCTGGGGTGGCTTTGGTCTTCTGTGGGGATGGTGTCTGCGGCCAGGACCGCTTGGGTTGCTGCTGCTGTGTGCTCCGTGTGCTGTATCGTGACTGTGATGTATGTGGACCGTGGTCACTATCGTCAGACGTGGCCACTGCCAGAGGGGTGGACAAAGGGACCAGAGGTCGACTGTGAGTATGTGCCTGTTGAAGTGCAGACGTCACTGTCGATGACAAAGCCTGGGCTGTCTGGTGCAGCCCACCCACATCAGAATGTATGCCCTCCGTGAAAGAAACCACCTGGGCCAATTTTTTGTCGTGATCAATGAAGGCATTGAGGAGAGCTGTCTGGCCTACACACAGCTGGTGCAAAAGGTCCACAGACTCAGCACTGATGGCAGCAGGGGGGACTGGGGCAGTGGCAGCGGTGCCAAGGGTGAAGGACACTCTTCCCCTCTTACTGAGGTGGACACAGGCAGCACCAGAAGAAGTGGCTGGGAGGGTGGGCACTGGCCGCTGTGTGGTGGAAGATAATGCAGAGTCCCCGTTCCCTGTGCCCTCCAACATGGATGCATCCCCGCTGGCATCAGATGATGTGGTGCTTTGCGCCTCAGGATGGGATTCCTCCAGCAGACTCTTGTCCCCCTCTGAGGGGCTGGTGACATCTGTGTCACTGGGCTTCTGTGCAGCTGTTGTGCTTGTTTCACCCCCACTGGTGTCCGTCTCCTGTCCCTCCGTGACCACAGGAGATGCTGCATGAGAGAGAGAGATGTAGGGTCAGGTCAGTGACAGCAACAGAACAAACATATGCAAGCAATGCATTACAAAAGATGACCACATCTACATGTTACACACCACCCTGTGCAATCACATCGTGCCAACTCACCATATAGACTCAAACAGTGCGTGGCAACTGGACACTCAGGCCTGAGTGAGCCATGTGATGACCACACAGCACAACACCATGCTTGTGGCTTTGTTCAGCCAGACACACAACTAGCTCTGAGCACACCTAGTGACATGATGAGGGCACACTACTTGTTGCCAATGGCAGATCTGGATGGAACAGGAGGGTACAACACAGACCCAGACTACAACATGACAGTCCACAATGGCCATTAGCCCATGCCACCCACCATGTTGTACTGTGGGGACAATAGAATGGTGCACATAGCTGTCAGATGTGTAGGCCTCCCCAATCTGGGTGCATGCAATGGATGCATTGATGAAGGCACTGTCAGATTGGGCACACTGCCGTTCCCACCCACGGGATTCCCAAGACTACCCCAGTGCAGAAGAAACCTGAAGAGCACAACTCAGTATGTAATGTGAATGCACAGCATCCAAATCACCGTTGTCAGTACAGGTAGGGTAAATGCATGCCACCGGCACCCAGCCCAGCAGCCACTTACATGCCACAGCATCACACTACCAACATCACATAGGCCAGCACTGGCACAGGCTCTGTACACATGCAGCCACTCCCAGCCAAAGTCACCTTCCCCAAATGCTCACCCCTGGCTTGCTGCTGATGCTCCTTCAAACGTGCATCCAGCTCAGGCTCTGTCACTGCCAAGATGCGCCCCATTAGTGGTGTCATGCTGCGACGTGCCAAACGCCCAGTGCGAGGAAGCAGCCCCAAGGTCATCTCCGTCACGTTCTTTGACAGCCGGCTGATGTCGTCCCACCTCTTGTGGCAGTGGGTGCGCCGTCGGTTTGAGACCCCAAGAGCTCGAACCTTCGCGGCAGTGGCCCTCCACACGGCCTTACGCTGGTGTACCTTGAGCTGCAGGCATGGGAGACAAGAGGGGGAAATGATCAGGGACACTAAGTGTTATGTACCAACAGCTATGAGTATAGACGCAAGATACAAATTCATCACATATCCAATGATATGTCTATCAGAGACTAGAGTACATCTCACATGGTACATCTGCATGAGAAAAGCTCACGTGAATGCATGCAGGTGTGAGGGGTAACACAGTCCCTGCACATCTCACACACATGCAGGGTGCCAGCACTGGAACCTCTATGTAGCCTGCCCACATCTCCAGTCCATTGTTGGGTTGAGCAACACATACATCACATATCAACCTGGGGGGGTGACCCACTGTGTCCAGTACTGCACAGCCCCAATGTCCCTGCCATGTGAATAGATAACTGTGTCATGGATGTCAAATTGAGGGACATGATCTCACAACTACAAAATGCCGTTCACAAGGGCGGTTGTGTGCAATCTACAGTGCTGAGATGGCCCATAGCTGGATTGCAATGTGAAAAGACTGATTTCATACTCTGTAAGTGAAGTGATGTGTCCTTGTCTTTGTAGACGGGGACTGTGCTGCCCAGCTAGGCTCAGACTGAGATGGACTACAGGAGCACACACAGCCATCCAGCCAAGCAATCACTGTCCTGACTACAGCATGAACAACCTTCTGTGCCACTGTATGGCTGACAACACAACATAGGTCAATCATGCATACATGTGCAGGCAGGGAAACCTATGGCATTGGGTACACACACCCTCCCCCTGGAGACAGCATGTCAGGCAGTGCATGGCTCTACCCCACACTCCCGAGCACATACTGCATCAGTCCAACTACATGTGTGGCCCACCTGCCCTACCACCCCACTGTTGATGATTTACCATGACATTTGGGACACCATAAAGCTGTGGGTACTGTGTGAGCACCTCATCCACCAGGACCTCCAGCTCCTCGCTCGTGAAGGGACTGGCACGGATCTTCTCTATCCTTGCCATCACTGTGGACATGAGACAACGGCGACGGAATTGGGTGGTGAGGGGTCTCAGGCGGCAGTCCCTGGAGGCAGCAGGTGAGGGGTCTCTGGCAGCAGTCCCTCGAGGCAGCAGCAGGTGAGGGGTCTCAGGCAGAAGTCCCTGGAGGCAGCAGCAGGTGAGGGGTCTCTGGCAGCAGTCCCTGGAGGCAGCAGCAGGTGAGGGGTCTGGGAGCAGTGGAAATGTGAGGCTCAATTCCACACATATATAGCCCCCTGGGTTCATTTCAAAGTTGCCAAGCTGCAGCAATTGGTGGTCCAGGTCTGCCTCTTTCAAATGCATCCAATGACCGCCCCCATGGTGGTGGAGCACGCCTACCGCGATCTTCAAAATTGCATCATGCCACCGCTATCGAGCTTCCCATTGTCTCTAGGGCAAGCTCCATGGTGGGGACACACCGCTGGGGCCAGGCGGTAGCTACCGCGATATGGGTGCCATACATTGACACGAGGCACCGTGATTTAGGCGGCAGAGCATGCCCACCGCCATTTCCCCATGTCTCCATGCCTATCACTACCGCACTTGTGTGAATGGGGTTGCTGGTGACACACCGCCGGGGCCAGGTGGTAGCTACCGCAATATGGGTGGCGGAGCATGCCCACCGCCATTTCCCCATGTCTCCATGCCTATCACTACCGCACTTGTGTGAATGGGGGTGCTGGTGACACACCGCCGGGGCCAGGCGGTAGCTACCGCGATTTGGGTGGCGGAGCATGCCCTCTGGCATTTTCCCATGCCTCCATGCCTATCACTACCACACTTGTGTGAATGAGGGTGCTGGTGACACACCGCCGGGGCCAGGCGGTAGCTACCGCAATATGGGTGCCATACAATCGCAATGGCCATCTGGCAAACATCAACAGTGCACAGTACCCACATGGTCAATGGCATATCATTGTGCACACAATGCCAATGTTCCATTTACTCCACTGATGGCTACACATGCCATGTTTGTGTGTGTGATTTCGTAGATTGGCCTGTACTCACTCACATGTCACTTATGGATTTGATGGTTGGGTGGGCAGGACAGTGTTGTTCTGGACTCTACAATGTGTACACATGTCAATGTGTTGAGGTGCAGTGACATTCACAGCAATGCTCGTCTTAATGAATGACGATCCATTTTGCATTGCCTCTCATGTCTCATGTCTGCTCATGCACACATTCGTCATTCCTGCGCCGAGGGTGGTCATTGTGTGGTGCATGTGTGCCAGGTTGTAATGACGCATGAGGTGTGACAGGCACAACAGCTAGGTATGAGACAGTGGGTTTGATTTGTTGCACATATGCTGGATGCTATACTCCCAGACGTGCCCATGTGAAATGTGGTCATGCTCCCTAGGTGCATTCACATTGACCTAGGTGGTGTTTGAGGTGCTTGTCTTGTGTAAGTTGACAGGTGTGCCCTTTGTGTAGCTGAAGGTGTCCCTACATGTAAGCTGGTCTGTAACTCAATATTGATGGCAGTCGTTGTGGTTGTTTCATCCAGAACGTGATATGCTGCGCACATCGCATGATGTATTGCATTGACATATGTCCACTATCATCTCAAACAGGAGGAGGCCAAATTTGAGTCGTCACTTGACGGTGCTGGAGGACATGGAGGATGTTGCGATCATACGGAAATGCCGTCTGAATAGAGCCACCCTGAAAACCCTTTGTGATCTGTTGGAGCCCCACCTGCAGCCTTGCCGGACATATCCAACAGCTTTCACCCCTACTTATAAGGTGATAGCGGCCCTGCATTTTTTTGCCACTGGATCGTTCCAAGAGACAGTGGCCAGCACAGGTGGGATGTCACAACCAATGTTCAGCATGGTGCTGCGTGATGTACTTTCCGCCATGATGATATACAAGGACAGATACATCCATTTCCCCAGGGGTGCTGAATTGCCAGCTGTGAAGGGATACTATCCCCTTGGACACATCCCCAATGTTGTTGGTGCCATTGATTGCACCCATGTCGGGCTTGTGCCACCACAAGCCAGTGAGCACATTTTCAGGAATCGCAAGCATTACCACTCCATAATTGTGCAGGTGGTGTGCCTGGCAGATAAGAGCATCTCCCACGTGTGTGCCAAATTCCCAGGCTCGGCACATGACTCCTGCATCCTGCGGAACAGCATTGTGCCCCAGCTGATGGCTAATCTGCTTCCCGAGCATGCATGGATTGTGGGTGAGTATGACTAGTTGTATTGCGTGCTGGGTGTGTGGGCTCCTGTCCTCAGCCTCAGAGACATTGCAATGTCTATTTGTGTTTGTCATACCTAGGTGACTCTGTATATCCCAACCATCCCTGGTTGTTGAGCCCACTGAGGAATCTCAGGACCCCAGCTGATGTTAGCTACAATGAGGCACATGGGAGGACACGTCGTGTGGTGTACTTTTGGTCTGCGACTGCTCAAGTCACGTTTCCGCTGCCTGGACAAGACCAGAGGTGCACTGGCATACTCGCCCGGGAAGGTGTGTCAGATTGTAGTGGCATGCTGCATGCTCCACAACCTAGCCATTCGCAAGAAGATTTCCCTGCTCCTTGATGATGGTGAGGACACAAGTCCCCAGCCTGCAAAGCAACCCGTGTCCAGTGATGAGGACAGTGGAGAGGAGGAAGGTGTTGACCTGTGTGAACAGCTCGTCACACGGTACTTCACTTGAAGGTGGGTGACAATGTGCAACATACCCATTGTCTGCTGATATTTCTGTTGTCGTGAAGGGGCATGTGAGAATTGTAACAGCAACCAGTTGTAGATCCAGCGGTGTTTGGCAATGTTTCTGGGACAGGTCATTTGAGAACATCTACAGGACGTGTGTGTTGACACTTGTTGCACATTGTGACGTGTGCATGTTGGGTTATCCTGATGGTAGGGGTTGTGTGATGTCTGTGATGCCACACCCAGACCAGTGAAAGTAGTTATGTTGTGTTTCCCTAGGTGCCTTCAACTTCTCCTTGCCTACATGCAGCCCATGCTCCTGGTACATTGTGATCATGTTGAAGGCTGTACATACTGCAATAAAGACGGAGCAGACACGACGACATGTGTGTAAGGATATTTTATTTGCAATGGTGAGATGCGAGGGGGGGTGTACATTTCCATTGGGGGGGTGGGGTGGAGCAGTGAGTTGACAGTTGTGGTCGATGAGATAATCGAGAAGTCACCACATTGATGTGGTGACCCAGGTCAACAAGACCAAAAAATAAGAGGGGGGGACACGGAGCTAGTTAGGGAGAGGTCCTTAACCAATGCTCCAATAGGTAGTACAACAACAATGCAAATGATATCAGTTCCTAAGAAAAAGGGAAGGTATATAACAGCCAAGTCGGCTATAATCAATGTGCGGTGTCTCCAAGTAGACTTGAGTGTGCAGAGAGGAGAGAAAGAGTACTCCTGTATGTAACTTGTGGTGCCCTCACACACCCTTGCAAGTGTATAGCATCATCATTGGGCAGGTGCTCCTCGTGGGGTGGCGCTGCAGTCTCTCACGGGCCCGTTTTAAGGGGCTCTCTGGCGGAGATCTTCTAGGACTTGCCGCATTTGTGCATGAGGGTGCGTGGGTCGGGAAGTGGTGGTAAGTGAAAGATAAAATGACCCAAAGGACCAAAACAGTTTATTGGAAGGTCTTTTGAATCAGGATAAAAAATGTCACGGGGATGGAGACGTAAAATAATGGGGTCATTCTACACTTAACACTCTAGATACTCACCACACGGGTTGAGAGCAGCAGGATCTTATTTGCTTAGTTCCCCTCTCATTTCAGCATTATTTTGCGTCTCCATCCCCGATATAAAAGTGCTCTTTTATATTGCCACTCTCGCGTAAAACACTCGACTTATTTGAACTTCTGATCAAAAAAGATTTAGTATCGATACACCTAAGAGAATATAAGTGGAACAATTTGAACAAAAAGGAACTTGTTACTTTACGAAAACTGGCCACGAATGACAAACTGACGTTCCAACCTGACACACCTGTAGTAATGTCACAAAAAGTTTTTAAAGCTGAAAGCACTTTTATATCGCCAATCTCGCATAAAACACTCAACTTATTTGAACTTCTGATCAAAAAAGATTTAGTATCGATACACCTAAGAGAATATAAGCGGAACAATTTGACCAAAAAGGAACTTGTTACTTTACGAAAACTGGCCACGAATGACAAACTGACGTTCCAACCTGCTGATAAGGGTGGAGCGTTGGTTGTAATGAATACCTCATACTACGAATCTAAAGTTGACCAACATGTACGGGACACTGACACCTACATACCGCTGGAATTTGATCCCACATCTGTTTTTCAGACCACGTTACTACAAATTTTAACTAAAGCCAAAGATCTTGAATGGATCGATGATAACACCCACAGATACTTGACATCAGACCACCCGAAAAGACTGCATATTTATATGCTCCCAAAAATGCATAAAGATCCTCTTGACCCTCCTTTCCGCCCTATTGTGGCTGGATGTGGTTCTTTGCACGAACGAGTAGGAACATTTTTAGATCACTACTTGCAACCATTGGTGCAAAATTGGGTCACATATGTACAAGACACAACGGATTGTCTCATTAAACTACAGAATATTGTCATACCCACTGACACAGAAATTTGGTTGGGTATCATTGATGTATCATCGTTATATACATTGATTCTGCATGGAGAAGGAATTGAGGCAGTGGAGTGGATCCTGTTGAAAAATGACTATGAAGAATCACTGAACATTTGTTTGCTGGAATTATTGCAATTTAGTCTTTATCACAGTTATTTTTCTTGGAAACAGAAATTTTATTTACAAAGAATGGGTTCCTCCATGGGTTTTACTGGGGCACCGACGTATGCAACTATTTTTATGTCAAAGTTTGAAGATACACACATTTTACACAATGAATCATGGACAGAACATTTGAAACTGTATCTTCGATACATAGATGACATTTTGATATTTTGGAAAGGGTCTCGGCAACAACTAGAAAATGAATTATTTGTGTTGAATAATTGCCATCCCCAAATCAAATTCACACACTCAATCAACTCTACAGCCATTAACTATCTGGATATCCTTATTGAAAGGAAAGGCAATTGTCTGGCTACCAGGGTGTATAAAAAACCCACTGATAGGAATAATGCTTTGCATTATCATAGTTTCCATTCACTCACTTTGAAAAACCACTTGCTACTCTCACAATTCATTAGGGTAAAAAGAATCAGCTCAGATGACACCCAGGCCAAAAAAGATATTGAGGCATTATCACAACAATATGCTATGAGAGGGTATCCATCTAAGGTTCTTGATGTGGCAAAACAGAAAGTCTTCAAATTAGACAGATCGCAATTATTGAAAAAATCCCTTAAATCACCATCAACTAGAGAGGTCTGTGTTTTGAAATATTCCACAGCAGCAACAGCAATTGAGCGTTGCATATTGAAACCATGGGAAATTATAGAGCAGGAGCATGACTTTAAGGATGTTTTCAGAGGTTGTCCAATCTTTGCGTTCTCCAGATCTAAGAACATTAAGGAGCTCATGGCAAAGAGAGACTCAGGATGCTCAAACACAGTAACATTAGGTATGCGGAAATGCCACAACTGCGGTGACTGCGGCAACGTGATCGTGGGTGACACTTTGGCACACCCACACACAGGGAAACAAATTAAATTGAAACATACATCTGACTGCAACACCAGCATGGTAATATATGCTATTAAGTGCCCCTGTGGGTTAGTGTACGTAGGGAGAACGACTAGGAAAATTAAGATTAGAGTGACGGAACACAAAAGCATCATTCGCACGGCAAATGTGAAGTCATGCCTAGCGGTACATTGGGGGCAAAAAAATCATACTATACCTCAACTACGTTTCACCATACTGGAACAGGTGTCAATCTTGACGCATGTTGACACGGTCAGACATTTGGCACAAAGGGAAACATTTAGGATTTGTTTTTTAAAAACCTTGAGTCCTTGTGGATTGAATGACAAAATTGAGTTTACATGCTTTTTGTGATTTTAACTTTATTACTTTTGGTCCAGCATAGGTAATTATTGGTGCATATCATGTCCTGAACCATAAAATACTTTTGAGTTGGTTTAATGGGATTCTCAGCTATATAAACACGCAGAAAACCTCAGTATATAGCTGGTGGTGTTTGTTGTGTCCATAGAAGGTACATGGGTGTGACTTTCACAGCACATTATGGGTAGATGTTACCATTGGATTTTAAACATTATTATTGCATATTACCATTGCGCGCTATGATTAACCAGTGCGTATCTATGTTGAGTGACCCCTTTTCCTCACATCATTTTTTCCTTATCTCTCGGCAACACACAAGTCACTGTATAACATAGGGTTGTGACACTCTCGTATACTTAATATACAATATTATTGTTTTTTCACTGATCATTAGCATTTTCATTTTCATCTTTATTCTCATAAGTATTTTTTTATTTGGTATTTTTAACTATTTTTTCATACGGATTAAGTTATTTTCTAATTATTGATTTGTATTGTTGGATACGTTCGGCGTTGTTCACCGGGTTGCTGAAGAGTCCGTCTTTTCAGCTCATATCGGCAAGTCTGTTTTCCATTTCCATTTTGAACGGCGATTGCCGTCACGTACAAACAGGAAGTTAAACACCGGGAGGAACAACTAGTTTAGGTAGATCGAGCACGGAGGAGAGAGCAGTCGTCATTTTTTTGATTTGTGGACCCTTTTCATAGGTAAGAATATGGCATAATGGATGCTATCAGGTTTTTGGCTAAGTCGGGTGGTGCCATTTATATAGCTATCCTTGTGTTTCAGTTGGCGGAGAACCGAGGCACTTCACATAAGCATTGGAGGAAAGGGAGACGACAGTTGTTTGAAGTTTGAAGTTGGGAGTAGGTGTTTTCTATGGATTGTCACTTTCATTACTTCAACGGTAATTCAGGCCTGGTTAAACATATTGTTTCTAATATCTTTTTGTAGCTTGCACTGTCAATAGCCTGCGCATTGCAGGAGGTGTACTATCACATTGTTTTGGTATTTGTGTAGGTGAGTTACTATTTAGCACGCCTCTTCAGCCATTTTAGGTGTTTGGGTGATATTTGGTACTTGTGTATTTGATCACAACCTCATTCGGGTACACAGGGTGTTCTTTACTCTGTCTATTCTGCGTGTTTTTAGGGTCTTTGGGCACTATTTTTAAATTCACCATGCCTAAATAATTACGTTTGCATGGAGCATTCCTACGCTTAATTGAGGACCGGTGTAATGGTCTGATTATGCTCACAGGTCATTTCATATAAAAACTTTATTGAATTGATAATTTTTCCATGACAATGAGAATGTTTGAAATAGATGGATTGTATATCTTTACAGTTTTCCCCTGACGAAGGTGCCTGCACCGAAATGCATTGGGAATTGTGTTGATGCCATTATGACCAATCAAGATATGAAAATATGGAAATGAAAATAAAGAAGAATACAGTATTTTGAACTGTTACCACTTTGTTTTGTACTTATCATTGAGCATTATTTTGGACTCTTTCGGCAAAAAGATTTGGGGATTATCATGATTGGATGAAACCATTTCTTATTGGTGACAGATGAAACTGGGAAACAGTTATAACTAAAAAAAAAATTCGGATAAGACACAAAGGCACACCATATATGTCACCAAGATTCAATGTATATCACAATATAATTTCATTATTTTACATGAAAAGAAATTTCCGATTGGTCGTTGTAGATCATTCAGACGATGTTTTAATTATTCTTTCTGGACAAATAGCAGCCAGCCGACGCGCGTTTCGCCCTAAACAGGGCTTTCTCAAGGCACAGTGTTCTCACAGTCCCGGCGTTCGGGACTGTGAGAACACTGGGACGCTTTTCGAAAACTTACATGGTGGAACTTATCAAGGCACCAACAAACATGAGATCTTAAGGAATGGACTACATTAAAAGTTGCACGAAATTAACAAGATATAAAAGCTTGAAGCGGTCCTAGTGGCCTGACACACTTGTGTCACTGAAACAAATGCTAAATGAATACTGATGGTCAGATCTGGACCAACGGTTTTTAGATTACTGTGCCTTGAGAAAGCCCTGTTTAGGGTGAAACGCGCGTCGGCTGGCTGCTATTTGTCCAGAAAGAATAATTAAAACATCGTCTGAATGATCTACAACGACCAATCGGAAATTTCTTTTCATGTAAAATAATGAAATTATATTGTGATATACATTGAATCTTGGTGACATATATGGTGTGCCTTTGTGTCTTATCCGAAATTGTTTGTTCTGGTGAAGGGCAAATTATCGTTAGTTTTCTCTGTTTATCCAGATTGTGACACTGCAGGTGGATGAGTGTCTGACACGAAGATTGCACCCAAAACTTAATTGATTGATTGTGAAGTTTTCTCACTGTTTGGAGACACAATGATGTGCAGGTTGTCTATAGCAAATCCACCACGGTTTAGTTTAATAACTAAAAATGTATTAACCTGTTTTGAGTTTTTTCATAATATCGCAGAATATTATTTACACACAATTTGAAAAGTTATTGAGCACCACATTGGGTATGTGAATAGTGCGCCCTGACAGCTAAATAGGTTCCGTTTGCTTTTTGTATTTGTCCCTCAGTACCGCCACTTGCTGGCCCAAGAGGTCCACGATTTGTCCCATGCGGGTGTCGATGGACCTCATCAGCAGGATGAGCTCATGCAACAGTTCGTCCGACCGTCCCGTTCGTCCCTGGGCCTGTTCGTATGCGCCCAGGACTCTGGTGATGTGTTCCAGGGATTGGGTCCCAGCCTCCTGGTGTCCATTGGTGACCCTGCCCCTCCCACCTGCCCTGCTGCCACGGACCTTTTGCCTCACCACTGTGGGCACCCGCATCCTCTCCTTGCCCTCCTCTGTCGGTGGTGTGTGCTGGTCATCCTCTGGGACAGGGAGGGTGTTGCAGGCAGCACTGGTGGTGGTGGTGGTATTGGCGGTGGCCGCACAGGCCGTGACAGCAGGGGTCTGATGTGAAGTTGTTGTTGCCGCAGATGTGGTGTGGGGGACGATGGGGTCCTGGGACCTGTTGCTCCCTGGCACACCAGATGGGCCGGCTTCGAGCTCATCGTTCATGGAATCCTGGGAGTCAACATCCGAGAGTCCATGTACCGGGCAGGGGAGACTGGCTCTGCAGGTTGCTGGTGTTGTCCTCTGCAGTGAGTTCTTGGTCACCTGTGGGTCATATGGGAAATGGTCATTGAAGTGCACCCGGCAAGCTTTGTGTTAGCTGCGTGTCATTCACTTTTTGTACACTGCACAATTGACAGATCATCACATTGTTTACTATGAGCACTACTGTGCTTCCTGACATGATGCAGTGGTACTTGCATTACTTGTCCATAGTGTGAGGTGTCAAGGCATACCATGCGACCCATGCACAAATAAGGATTACAGGGACTTGTTGCCATCTAGGGCCTGGCACAACATGTATTTAATTGAGAACTCATTGTTGATTTGTCTGACCTGGCCGACGTCACATCTGGCCATGGACTGGCCATTGTCATCTCCTGCATACCTTTGTCCTATTATGTGCATATCTTGATTTTTACAACCGCACATGCATTCGTATTATTCGAATGGCCCTTGTTGCACTTGCCCCATGGTGATGCACATTTAAATAGGTGCTGTGCATGATTGTGCCCTGACTTCCTTCTACTTGTGCATTGGTGTGTCACACTGTGGTAGCTGTGACAGTTTCCTTAGCTTACCTGTGTGCACACTGTGCTTGGCAATGGGGTAGGTGTGCCTCTTTGTGCAATGAGAGGGCTGGTGTTGTTATATGGCACCATTTAATTTGTGACGAATGGATGGGTGCACGTACTGGCTACTTACCTGTACTGTGCCCACATCTGGGTTTGTTATGTCACACATGTGTGTGCGTGGTGGCGGCTTACATCCTGCTCAGTGGCGTCATGGTCCAGAATCATATGTCTACCTACTTGTAAGTGTGTTTGGTGTACTGCAATGGCTTCCAACTGCTTCTGGGTGGGGTGGGGGGAGGGCTCCATCCTACTGAGGGGGGGCAGGGTGCATGGTGGGAGTAGTGGTACAGGCCTCCCACCCACAAACACCCTCCCAGGGAAGATGGCTACCTACCTGTTTCTTTGGTGTACTGCAACGGCTTCCAACTGCTTCTGGGTGGGGGAGTGCTCCATCCTGCTGAGGTGGGGGGCAGGGGGCATGGTGGGAGTGGTAGTGCAGGCCTCCCACCCCCAAACACCCTCACTGTGAAGATGGCTACCTACCTGTAAGTTTGATGAGGGTGATGTAATGGCTTCCAACTGCTTCTGGGTGGTGTGGGAGAGGGTTCCATCCTGCTGGGGGGGCAGGGTGCATGGTAGGAGTAGTGGTGCAGGCCTCCCACCCACAAACACCCTCCCAGGGAAGATGGCTACCTACCTGTAAGTTTGATGTGGGTTGTGTAATGGCTGACGCATGCTTCTGGGTGGGGTGGGGGAGGGCTCCATCTTGCTGATGCAGTGGGACAAGGGGGCCTGGTGGGAGTTTTTTTTTACTTTCAGCGCGAGTCGCGCACTGGTTCTTTTTTGGATCAATTTCACAGGGAAGCAACTAAATGAAAGAAGGAAAAAGATATTGCGAACCGTTTCTTCAAGTCACGGTTTTCAGTAAGTGAGGAGCGAGGCACACGCTGGTTTTCCCTCTTATAGTACAGTGCGTAATCCGAGGCTGCTGCGAGAATGTTGGTAAAGCAGATGGAAATGTCTCGACCTAGCTTTCCGCTGACGTTCTCTTGCCGAGCAGGAGTCCTTCGTACCCCTCTGAACCTGCTGGCAAACAGAGACGGTTTCAATATAAGACATTCTTACATGCCAAAGCATCGGATATGGTGCAATTACCATGCGAGGCTTACAGCAAAATAGCGCTTCACTTTCAGTGCTTAAAATCCCAGCTCTTCCTTTCCTGTCCGGAGTCGGGTGTTTTACACAGTGGTGTATCCAGTGTTCATGGACCATAGCGCAAAGAAGGACATGCGCCCCTGAAATACAGCAATAATCAGGGGTCAGTGGGCCCCTCAGGCCTCCGGCCCACGGGGCCACAGAACCTGCGAAACCAATTGGAGCTAAGCTTCTGGTTTTATTTTTATAGCCTGTCATGGTGAACTGGTGGGCAGGGATGAGCTACATTAAACTTTGTGCTCCCTCCTTCGCATTGGCCTACACTTGCTAATAGGCTGCAATGTTCCGTGAACAAAGAGACCACAGGTTTGCTTTGTTTTGGTATGCATTTCTTTCTAAAAGTCTTTACTGATTTAAAAGAATCACACGTTGTATGCCTTTTTAGAATGATAACATTGGTATTTCTCTGGAAAGAAAACAATGCGTTTGCCACTGTTTAGCTTAGTCTCCTGGGACATGTTGCGCGTTGTAAACCCTCTCGGATTCATGGCAAGCTGCTCTGCGGGACGTTTTTGGTTTGAAGAGTGTTGTGATCCTAATTGAGCCCAATTTTTAAATTTGCATGATAAACAGTTATACAAAAATCAGCAGGACATTAGATACATTATTGTCAACAGGTGTGAATGACTATCCTTAACAAAGACTCTAATACAGATTGTTTCCTAACCGAGTCTAACATCCTCCTCTGCATTTTTGTATACTAACATTTCTGGGCCATATGGCAAGGTCGCTAACCGGTGTCAGGTCCTACTAGCTGCGCCTCCCCTACAGGTGTGCGCATGCGCAGCCGGGCCCGGTAATTACCCGGTCCACGCCCTGAACTTCATTTACCCACTAAAGGAGGGCCCTTACTCTCCGCCATCCTGTGACGTCATGAGTATGCGCGCGCGGGGTGGCTACCAGCCTAAGGAAAGCGTGACTCCCCAACCCGCGCCCCTTTGAAGCAGCAGTTACCTTGCCCCTGAAGTTCTAGGAGGGGCCAATGGCCCCTCCCCCTGGGCGGGCACCTCCGTAGGATGATGCCCGCCCCCTCAGACCTTCAAATAGTTGCTCACCGGTCATGACCTTACCGCCACAGGCCAGCATTGTTAACCGACGATCTGGCCTCCCCCTTTACCTAGACCTAAACCAGGAGCGCGCTTACTTTGCAAATCCCTCCAACCAGGCCCATACATTATTATACCACAAGACGTTCGCTGCCTCAGTCAAGTGAACCCCGTCCCTCAAGTAAAAATGCTCGCCCCATATACATCCATGTGGAATCGTCTGCAACTGGGGGGTCCGAAATAATTTGTCCAACTGTGTGTTGACCCTCCGTACCGAGTGATTCAACGCCCTGACCGAGACCCCCCCTCGCCACTGCCACCGAGGGATAAGTTGAGACCAAACTACTGTGGAACCCGGGCAAGCCCTGGCCACCCACCCCGCAGTGGAAATGATCTCCTCGATAAGCACGCGCCTCCCCAATTTTGCCAAATCATTCTCCCCCAGGTGAAGTATCACCACTGACGGGGGGGGGGCCGCTGCTGAGCTAAGAGTCCCTGGAAAAAATTCCGAAACTGGCTGAGGCATAAACCCCCCCTCCCGAAAAATGAGATATCCAACCCCTTCTGCGCTGCACTCGCCCTACGGTCTCCTGAAAGAAAAACATGTTCCGCACGCCTAACATAAGAGTGGCCCACAATCCAAGTCACCAATTTCTTGTGTCCTCCGTGCTGTGCCGATGTCGGTCGTTGGCGCCCGGTGACGAGTTCCTCCCCTGCGTGACAGGTTTGAGAAACTGCAAAAAACCAGAAACATACCCGGCGTCACAACATGTCAATACGTACATAACTCTTGTAACGTTCAGATGACCATCTCCCCAATGTCTTCACATTCTCCACTGAGAGACCCCTCGCTACTGCCTCAGTTGCTGCCCCAATCCTAAATGAGTGGGTGCCGAATTCCCTTGGATCGAACCCTGCCAAACTGACCGTTAGCTCCAAGACTCGCCTAAACTGGTACCTAGTCAATGGTGTACCATCGGCGTGACACAGCAGTGTGTCCCCCGCCGTGCACTCCCGCTGCCTGCAGAAAGCCTCCACGTGAGAAACCGGGCAGCAGGGGTTGGCCCGCGCCCGGTGGAGCACTATGGTGTGACCCCGAGAGTCCTGATCAGTTTTCGATCTCTGAATTGTTATTCTCATAACGTCCCCCCTGATCTCCACACCGGCCCACCGTAGACCGCCCACTCTATCAGCTTTTGACCCAGCAACTAACTCCCCAACCCTCAAAGCCCCATAGAAGGCCAGGGAAAATGCCGCCTTGAACAAGATCACCTCCCACTGGGAGCTACAAACACTGTGCAGCGCCCCCAATAAGGCCGTCAGCCGTGCCAATCCAATGGGCCTTCTCCTATCGCCCCGGTAACCCTGTAAACGGCGCCAACCCCTCAAGGCCTTGCGCACCAGAAAGGTGTTAGTATGATCTCGGATACCCTTACCCTGCGCAAAGAAGGAGACCGCCGCCCTATGTCTGTTCGCAGTCGCCACTGAGCGCCCTTCCCTGTGCATTGATTCTAGGTAAGCTGCAAAGCTGTCCCCCTGGGCCCACCTAGCCTCCCATTCCTGCCCCAAAAAAGCCCGGTAAGACAAAAACGCCCCTTCGTAAGCTGTCTTGGTCCTGGGGGCTAAGCTAGCAACCACGAGGTCCTGTAATCTGGGGCACCAATCTGCCAAAGTACTGCCGGGAATTGCGCCGGCTGGGGATCTGCCGCTGGAAGATGTTCCCTGAAAGCCTGCATTTTAAAGCGAGAAAGGGAGTCAGCTGCATTATTGAGGACGCCAGGGACATGCTTGGCTCTGAAAACCACATTCCATTTTAAGCATTGCAACACAATCTCCTTCAGTAAACGGAGTATGAATGGACAGCGTGCCCCCTGCTGGTTTATGCATTCCACAACCGTCATGTTATCCGACCAGAACACCACGGATTGGTTGCATAAGTGTTCCGGCCAGACCATCAATGCTACCCATATCGGAAAAAGCTCCAGAAAGCCAATATTGGTAATCAGTCCCTGTGTCCTCCATTCCGCTGGCCACCGCTGGGCGACCCACCTGGTACCCAGAATGGCGCCAAAGCCGGTACTCCCAGCAGCGTCCGTCCATAAGCCCAATTCCGCCGATGTGGAGGGAGGACCCGGCCACACTACTCTGCCATTAAAATCCTCCAGAAATGCCATCCAAATAAGCATATCCTGGCGAACCTCAGATGACAACCTCGTGTGGTGGTGTTTCTCCCGTAGTCCTTTCATAGCTTGGGCAATAGAGCGTGAAAAAGGGCGTGCCATTGGGATGACCCGAAGCGCAAAATTCAATTGCCCCACCACCTCCTGTAGCTGTTGCAATGTAACCTTGTCTTTGCGTAGGCATTGCCGTAGGGCTGCTCTAAAGCTAGATACCTTTAGCCCTGGGTAACCTGAAGCATCCCTCCATGGAATCAATTTCGATACCAAGGAATTCCAAACAGGTGGACGGGCCCACCGTCTTCCCCGGCGCTAGCGGGACCCCAAAAGCCCGCATGAGCACGCAAAATTCCTGCAACGCCCAAGCACACTCCTGAGATCCCGCCGCACCTAAGAAAAGGAAATCGTCCAGATAATGCATAACCTGCCGGTGCCCCGTCACCTCCCTCATGACCCATTCCAAAAATGAGCTAAACGCCTCAAAGTAAGCACATGAGATAGAACAGCCCATGGGCATACATTTATCTATATAGAACTTGCCATCGAAAGTGAAACCTAAAAGATGATGGTCCAGAGGATGGACTGGGAGGAGGCGGAAGGCAGATTCTATGTCAGATTTTGCCATCAATGCCCCTGGCCCCAGTGCCCGCAATAAATCAACTGCCTGGTCAAATGAGGCATACTTGACACTACAAATCCCCTCATCAATCGCATCATTCAGTGACGCACCTCTCGGTGCCGACAGGTTGTGGATCAATCTGAACTCCCCTTTCTCTTTTTTGGGTACTACCCCTAGTGGAGAACACACAAAATCGGGGACAGGCACCTTCTGGAAAGGGCCAGCTATCCTACCCAGGGACAGTTCCTTGCCAATCTTAGCAGCCACCACTGCGGGGTTATGTTGCACCGACAGTTGGTTCCTGCAATGTGCGCTACCTGTGTAGCCCCCTGCCGGGATCCTAAAACCTTGAGAAAAACCTTCCTGCAGTAGAGTGGCCGCTGTGTGATTCGGGTACCTATTCAACCAAGGGATCATTGCCAAAACATCTATAGGGGTTGGGATATCCCAAATATCTGCACTAAACTGGCTTCCCCCTCCCCCTCTGACTGTGGTTGCCCTGCTTGGACCTGCAAGATGACTCGGGGTGGGAGGGATGACCGCAGATCGAACATGCATGTCTGAATTTACAGGTGCCAGGGGCCCTCGTGCAGGTGCGCTTATTAAAGTCCCAACACACCCCTTTCCTCTCAAACCCCCCCCCCTACCCCTACCCGGGACCTCACTCCCCTGAGCCGCCCGAAAGGGGTGTTGAGGTCTGGTGGAGTACCCCCTGACCGCAGTGGTGGACTGTAGTGGGGGAGAGCTCCCTGAGAACTGCCTATGCCATGACACAGAGTCCACCTTGTCCCATGCCAATGATGTGTCAAATTCCTTCGCTTTCCTGAAATTGACATCATACTCCTTCCAGGCATCCCCCGGGTACTGCTCGCTCCACCCCACAATCCTACTCTGGTAGCAAGCCAATGGCGCCTGCACATTAGGAGGCCGTTCGGCCATGATGGTCGTGAACACTGCGAAAGCCCTAACCCAATTGAGCAAAGATTCCTCTACCCTAAATCTAGCACACTGTGCCCTCCACTCACTTGGATGCATCCACTCCTTTAGTGTCTTTGCCTGTTCCATCTCCCTGTGATCCAGTAGCAATGAAAAAATGTAAACATATTTCCCCGCCCAAATCAATTCCTTCGTTGCCTGGGACACATGTTGTGCCAAATTCTCACTCCTAGAGGGCAATGACCCATCACCCAAGAGAGGCAGTGCCACCTCCTTACCATTCTCCTGCGCCGCGGCCGGTTGACCACCATCTGCCTTCGGTTGGGCGGGGCTGGAACCTGCAAGTGAAGAAGAGGGGGGAACCGCAGCTCTATCCGCTGCTGATTTAATCTTTTCTACCAACTGTGCTGCTTCTGCTGCATGATCTGACGACGCTGGTAACACCCCCCCCTTTTTTAGCCAAGGCAATAAAGCCGCTATTTGAGATACCAATTCAGGCGGGACCGAGTCCGGGCTATCTGCTGGGACTACGGGCGCCCCGGGGGGCATGGCCGGTGGCACTGGCATGGTAGGCAACGGAGAGACCGGTGGCGGCAGACCCGGCACTGGGATCGGTAGCACGGGCGGGGAAGTAGGCCCCACAGGAGGTAGCGCCGGCAGCATGGCAGGAGCCGATGTAACGGGTGCCGGGACCGGTACAAGGGGTACCGAATCAGGTACAAGGGGTACCGAAACCGCGGGTGGGATCGAAACCGGTACCACTGGGGCTGGGGCACTGCGCCTTCGCTTCTTAGCCTTAGACGTCTTGGGCGGGCTAACAAAATCCCCTCCTGACAAGGGTGCCTTCCGCTGCCGCGCGGGCCTGCCTGAAGAGACTGGGGGGGCCAGTAAACCTTTCATTCAAGCGGGCCTCCAATTCATCCACCTTACTCAATCTCCTATTAATGCTGTTCATCTCCTGCATCATGGCCTGCATCATAGCCTCCATCCTGGACCCCCCTTCACCACCCATTGCCCCCGGCATGACTTGGGTGCACCGCCCTACACTAATACCCTAATACAGGCGTAAGTACGCTTATTACCTTCACCAGATGGAGGATATACAGGGGGCTGTAAGCACCATGCAACCGTAACCGCAACGCCCCGGCTTATCCGGTTTGTCAGGGGTGAGTAAACTCTAACGTAGACCCACCCGGCGGCTACCAGAAGCAATGTAATGCGAGCCCCCCGCTCTCCTCTTACCGTTCCAATCCTGCGCACTCCCAGCCGGAATTCGACCTGCGACCACAACCGCTGTCCACCACTACGAGTTTACCACGTGAAATTGCAGGAATGCAGTTCTAACATGCCTAAAATAGAAAATATATTAATTCCTGGGAGTGTGAAATCAAATAATTGGCGACAGCAGACTGTATGAGGTGAAACAACCTCTGTACAAGCTCGTACCCTCTTTTATGCCCCCCCCCCTACTGCCCTTGGCTGTTTCACCTCCTTTGGCTCTCTCAAAACGTAAAAGAGCGTTCAACACACGGCTTAGCCAAGGAAATTCAATTTATGTATTGTGTCAATACCATGATCCCCATCAGAAATGCAGTATCAAATTGCCTAAAATTATAAAACAATCTTCTCTCGGTTCGCCAGCAAACCACACCTGCTCCCGTCTTACCAAACGCTAAAAAACAGATTGAATGGAGCTCAATACACTTGTTAAACAATGAGTGGCGGCCGATAGCGCTGCCGGCTGAGCAACTGGTGTGTTTTCCTTTATAAATGCAAAATAGTTCCCCAATGATGTTGAAAACGAGGCTGGGGCTCGAACACGGAACTCCAGCTCCTAAATCTGCAGCACTGAGTGCTGTGCCACGTTCCTTAGCTCTCCAAATATACCCGCCGCCTGGGATGGCCGCATGACACCGCCCAAGGCCCCCCACACCTCACCTCTGAGATCGATGGCACAGAACTAAAGCGTGCGTCCGCCTCGCACCTGGCCGCCGAGCTTGCGCGCCAAATCTCGCTCAACCAGGACCCTTGAGCGGAGCGTCGATTACTGCCCACGTCCCCGCCGAGAGTCAAGCAGGCTGGATGCGTCAGCCCGTCCGTATTCTGGCTTGAGCGGAGCGTCGAACGCAGTGGAGGCGCGAATTTAAAATTGCCGTCCCGGTCTCCCGCTTCTCCTAGCAGGCGAAACGTCCGCGGTCCACACGCCTCCTGAAAAAAGAAGAAAAGGGTAAAAGAAAATTTAACGCCCTGAACGCCGGGGCACGTCCGTTGTGGGGGAGCGTCCAGGCAACAAGGGGGTCACCTGGGCGCTCCCCACCTCTTTATCCCCCCAGTGGCCCGCCCCCCCTCCCCTCCGACCCGGATGTCGATTAACGACATCCGGGTCACGTAGGCAGCCAATCGGTGGTAGGGCGCGCCCCAGTAGACACGCCCCCACCACCGAGAAGTCCGGGGGAGGTCGCCGCACTGCCATGCAGGCGGGGGGGCCAAGAGCCCCCCCTTTCCATGTTGCGCGTTGTAAACCCTCTCGGATGCATGGCAAGCTGCTCTGCGGGACGTTTTTGGTTTGAAGAGTGTTGTGATCCTTTGTGGGAAGTGTTTTGGTATTGTCTTGTATTTATTGCGATCCTACGTGGGAAGTGACTCTATTCAGCGTTTAGCGGGGTATTGGAGGGGAGGAAGTATTAGAGATGGACCACAAATTATGATTGTAGTTATCTGACAGACATAATTACTCTGTAAATTCCATAGTATTATGTTTATAGATTCTTTACATTTTTTAATCCACTTTCTCTGCTGACGGTGGCAGTTAGTTCCCCTGCTCTGCAATTATTGAAAGGCTGGCTGAGGTGGATTGATGTTAGATTTACTAAGACTATAGCACAGAGGTTCTGGTCTGGTATGGGCGCTATATCAGGCCTGATGAGCTGTATGGTTATGTGGGCTGCACTGAATACAGTCATCTGTGGTAACATTCAGTGGTTCCGGGTCCTGAAGCAGGCCCACTAGAGTGTATCATTTTTATGCAACCAACACTTATGTCAGTCGGCTGTGATAACATCCATTAAAAAAATATATTCTTTATTTCAGATTTTGCATAGTAACATACATGCATGCACACCAAACAGTAAAGCATCTGCAACATTTCTTTTCAAACCGCTTCAGCTTGCTTGCTTTTTCTTGGTTAGTCTTCCCAGCACGTTCCTCCATTCCATCTAATCCCTGCCATTGCTCACCCCACTACATCATAGCCATAATTCAGTTCAAGTCACATGCCCCTTAGTCGGTAGATCTACTATTTTTCTCCCCTACAGCCCCTGCTTTCCAATTTGTGTCTACCCTGAGGGGGCCATTAGTATAGCGGGCGGAACACCACCGCCTGAATGGTGGTGGCGATCCGCCCGCTAAAAATCACTGCCCGCTTTCAAATTCCCCCCTGCCACATTACCATGGCGGGGGAACCCCGGCGGATGGGAAGACCGTCCGCCGGTAGGCAATCCACCCGATTGCCTATCGGGCGGAAAAGCATTCCATATGGTGGTGGTGTCTGGTAGACACCGCCATCCATATTACAATGCAGGCGGGGACCTGCCTTTCTGTGGCGGCAATGCCGCCACGGAAAGGCAGGTGGATTTTTACATTGGGTGCCGTAGCGGGCCCCCAGAGATTCAGGGGGGTGGGGGTGCACATGGGGGTACCTATGGTACCCCCCTGCAGTTCCATGCACAAAATGGCAGGCACCAAGCGGTGCCTGCCATGTTGTGCATGGAAGTGCACAACATGCCTTCTTGGCATTGCGGCGGGCGGGGCTGAGAGCACCGCCCGCCGCAATGTCAGGAATGCGGGATGCGCCTGTCAGTGTGGCGGGCGCATCCTAATTTCACCTACGGACTCCCGCACCAATGGTGGGCGGTCCCATTCCACGACAGGATGGTGGGCGGACAAAGTCCGCCCACCATCCTAATGACCCTCTAAGTCTTCAGGCACCTTCGTCATTTTTACGTGAGAGCCTAATATGGGTCTCCTCGGCCAACGCCCAGTCTGCAGTATACAATGCTGGCCCCTTAAACCCAGCCCTCCCCATTGCAATTTGTTGCATCGCCAGAAGAAGCGCTACCTGGGGCAACATATACTGCATCATTCCTATTTTGGGACGAGACACTATGTCCAATAGGCACTGCTTAGGGATGGGTTTAGCAGTAGTCCTGTTGCTGTTCGGATCCTGTCCACCTCCACCACCTGCAAATACGCCAACATGAGAGCACACTGCTATGCCATGTGTAGGAACATGCTGCAGTAACAAATGATGGACAGAATGCTGAATGAATCCAAGAATCACCCCAGTCAAGAGACATGGGTTAAATCCATCGTTTTTTTGCTCACTACCCCACCCCAGTGTGTGTGTGCGCCTGTGTGTGTGTGTCTGTATGTACGCTTGTGTGTGCCTGTGTATGTGCTTGTATGTGTATCCATGTGTGTGCTTGTGTGTGTTCCTGTGTCTGCTTGTGTGTCTATCTGAGTGTGTGCTTGTGTGTGCTTGTGCGTGTGCGCCTGTATGTGCTTGTGTGTGTGCCTGTGTGTGTGTCTGTTCCACATCACTGACTCCATCCAAGAGTTCTATGTCATACCACTCTACACAGCCAAGTGACAATGCACGCCAGGATATTGCTCCCATAAGGATAGATGAGGCAGTTGCCTTATGGAATCAGCAGTAGATGGTGCCCAATAGCAAGCAAGACCTGGAGAATAGTTTTTCCAGTGGATGCAAGACTCCAGTGTCCATGTGCTGTTGTGCCCACCCGTGCACCGTTCGTTGCACACAACGCTACGACCACTTACATTTCCACCTTACATGTCAGCCCCCACTACTGTAGCCCAAAGGGCCTGCTGAGATCCCTAGAAATGCTTCCATACCCCGCAAGACCATAGAAATTCTTTAGGATGACGTTGTTTGTTGAGTAAGCGATAAATGTTCCCTAAATAAGTGAATAGACATGCAGGCATCCAGGTCTAGACATCATACTGCTCTCATCAGGCGTTTTCTGATAAGAATAATCCTTGCAGTGGAGGTGACTCTTTTCTCAATGCAACTTCTCCCATGTCTGTCACTGCATCTTCTCTTTTATCTCTGTCACTGCCTAGCCTTTCGCTTCTTTCCTCTTGCCTCCTTTCAATGTTGTCGTCACACTTTCTAGATGTCTTCCCGTCTCGCTGTCAACTCTCATGGGCCGCTCCCTCAGCGTTTGCCACACAGTAACGCCTTTCCCTTTTCCAGATTGACGAAATTCCTCCCATAGACATCAGTGGGCTCACTTGCCCACGAAATCGCCCTCACCTGCCAAAACAAACTATTAATTTGCTTCTGTAGGCTCACCTCTTAAAACCACTAAATATCACGCCCTATTCTAGAAAGTTAGAGACTTATTCCTTATATCACACAGATACAAATACAAGCATAAAGGAATAACAAGCATTGGCATAGCCAATAGGTCTCGCTTTTGGGACCTTTTAAGTATTTAGTTATGCAGCACAATATCCTTGGTGCAACAACATTAACCGTTGCATGGTTAAACACTTATAAGGTCACAAAGGCGAGACCTATTGGCTATGCCAATACTTGTTAGATCTTGGGGTGTCCCTACTGCATTGACCCTTTGGACTATCCTTGCCCACATTTGTGTCCTTGTGGCTAATGGTGTCTGTTGAACCAGGCTACCAAAAAGCTGTGGTTCCACTCTGACTATCTCATCTACCATGACTGTCAACTCACTCTCTGTGAATTTGGGCATTTTCTGTGTGGCCATGGTGTGTGGTGTGCAAAGTGGTTGTGGGTGAAGGAGTGTGAGTGGTGGTTGTGGTTGTGATGTGTATGGTGTGTGTTGTGCAGGGGGTTAGTAGTGCAGGTGTGGAAGTGGTGGTGGTGCTGTGTGTGGTGTGGCTGGTGATGTGGTGTCCTTTGCCTCTCCTGTCAGCTGGGGTGTGTGTCCCTTCTCTCATGGAGTATTGCAAAGGATTGTGGTCAGGGAAGGGGCTGGTTTTATACTATGTGTGTGTGTCCAATTGGGGTATTGCTGTCAGGTGTGTTGTCCTAGGATTTGTATGATTCTTTTTGCCATGTGCTTGTGACATTGGGGTGTGTTTTGTGTATTTGGGGGGCATGGCTAGTTTTCTGTGTGCACTTTTTGGCCTTCTTGTGGGTTTTTTGCTTCGTCCACCATAATTTTTACGGATCGTCCGCAGCAGTGGCTGTCGGAGACAGCGGTACGTACCGCGGGACCGTCGGGGATATCCTAATTTCCCGTGCGGTGTCTCCGCTATACTTGCGGCGGGTTGGTGTTTTTCTGCTGCGACTGCGACCGCCGCGGATGGATTTTGGCCATCTCCGCCCGCTACGGGCGGTCTTTCTTGGCCCCGTTCCGCCGCGGTCGGTGTATTTTGGCAGATGATCCTAATTTAGCATCCGTTTTTCCCACGGTGCCGGTAGGCGGTTGTTTTCCGCTTCCATGGCGGTCTGGGTGGTTTTCCGGCCACCATCCTAATAGGCCCCCTGGTGTCTCATCCTGTGTACATGTTGTAAAGCAGGGGTGTGATGAACCGCAGGGCTTAGAGAGGAAGCAGGCCCTTATGTGATTGGTGCATCTTGGCTAGTTTCCCTAGCAGATGAAGATTATGGTGAATTAATTTTGTGCAACAGCTCAGCTGAACTTACCACCAAATGTTCAGTCAAGTTTCCTGAAATTGAAGTGAAATGTGACTTGCATTTTGACCTGCCAGTTTTTGCTTAACCCACTGCCTTTCCGCATGTATCTCCATAGTCATTAAATACTTTATTTCGGTCAGAGACCTTGAACGCAGCAAAAGTATAGAAACATTACTACACTCATTTATCAATTCACAGCAACAGTCTTGAATACCATAGTTTTTAAAATAACTTTTTTCCTTGTCAGTTATATTAGGGTCGGAGTTAATAGAACTGTCCGCATTACAGAGGGGCTGGAAGTGGGCAATCCAATCCTTAAGTAGGATATTAGATTCGGGTCTCATAGAGTTAGTTTTCCCTCCATGGCTGAGCTTATGCCAAAAACTTGCCTGATTCCTATTCGGATGGCAGCCAGAACATCCCCCCTCATTTGGTGAAGCACGTGTTCCTCAGCATTTTATAATATTTATCATTTAAAATCATAACAGCTAGCAGAGAGAGATCAAGATCACCCAGTAAAGATAGAATAGGATTTAAGCAGTGATATAATTGGCCATGGGTGGCATCGTGATTAATATTAGTGTCCTATCCAACATTCCTCCTGTTATTAGTAATGGTCAAGTCTCAGTTGGGCTGGCCAGAGCCATGAGCAGTGGAGACTGGGCTACCTTGGAGGGTTAAGGACAAAGGGAAGTGGTCGATTTCATACCTGGGCTGGACCCCCACATCAAAGACAGCTGACCACGAGTAGAGATCTAAGAGAAGATAATCAATATTACTCGTATTTGCTCCCCTCCTGAATGTAGGATTCCTGATCAAGTCGGAGAGGGTATGGCCATTACAGGCTCTCAGATAATATGGCAGTGAGAAATCTATCATTTGTAGTTCAGGGTTAACTTGATTGGAATGCAGGGTCCTATTTGCTGCGTGATGCCCCAATGCTGGTCTTCATCACTTACTATCCCCCTAATGAGAGCCAAGGGCTCAAAACATATGTTAGAATCTCCTCCAACTGTAAGAGCTGGAGTGCTACTGGCCATTGGAATACATTATCTCAACTCTACTAAAACCATGGATTCCTCAGCTTTCAGGGGTTTTCTGTTGTAAACATTATAAAGAGAGACCTGTTTACCATTCCAGAACAGAAATTCTAGAATTAGGATGTCGAGGGAATTAATATTTAATTGTTTTTCCTGACACCCTATTGAGGAGCTGACCCATGTGGTTAGACCCACAGAGGGTCTTGCCAGTACGTGATTCCTGGGCCGGAATATGGAAGGTTTTAAAACCATGCCTCTCAGATGGCTTTAAGTTCCATGTCTCTTGAAACATAATTATCTCTGATTTATGAATGTAATTACCCCCCAATCAGCTTGATGCAATTGACCTCTTAGGCCCTCTTTGTTCCATGATATTATCATTAGGTTAGTGTGCCCCGGAGGATCAGCTGCCTGGGCTCTCTGGAAAGGTGTTGTTGCTAGCGGGATCCTTTGTTGAAATACAGATACATGTCCTCCCTTCCCAATGGAATTTCTGGGGGTAGATTTGTGTGTAGTAGGTGGACAGTTTTTGGTTAGACCACCGTCATCTAAGACACTGCCCTGGGGTAAACTTTTGTGGAAATTGTCTGGTTAATTCAAAATAGTTGGCACTAAGAGACTGCTTGGGCCTACAACAGAAAATTAATCCACCTCAGCTGGAGTAGAAAGTGGTGCAAAATGATTAGAAGTCACTAGCTCCAGTGGATGCCCCCACCCCCATTAGATCTTCTTAAGCACCTTGGCCAAGGGTGGCATTGTAATTAATATTAGTGTCCTATCTAACATTCCTCCTGTTATTAGTAATGGTCAAGTCTCAGTTGGGCAGGCCAGAGCCATGAGCAGTGGAGACTGGGCTACCTTGGAGGGTTAAGGACAAAGGGAAGTGGTCGATTTCATACCTAGGCTGGACCCCCACATCAATGACAGCTGACCACGAGTAGAGATCTAAGAGAAGATAATCAATATTACTCGTATTTGCTCCCCACCTGAATGTAGGATTCCTGATCAAGTCTGAAAGGGTATGGCCATTACAGGCTCTCAGATAATATAGCAGTGAGAAATCTATCATTTGTAGTTCAGGGTTAACTTAATTTGAATGCAGGGTTCTATTTGCTGCGTGATGCTGGTTAATGCAAAATAGTTGGCACTAAGAGACTGCTTGGGCCTACAACAGAAAGTTAACCACCTCAGCTGGAGTATAAAGTGGTGCAAAATGTTTAGAAGTCACTAGTTCCAGTGGCTGCCCCCACCCCCATTATATCTTCTTAAGCACCTTGGCGCTAAAGCCAAGACACTGCAGAAATGAAAGTGGCAGACACTGGATCTGATCGATACAGGCCCCTGTAGGCCTGGGACACCAAGCCATCTACTAATTTGGGGTTCTAAAAATTTACAAAACCACAATCCCCCATCAAAATACTTTTTGTGCAAGCCTATCCACCCAGTCCTTTGTACCATTAAAATGTCATTGACAGGGCAAACAGGACGTGCAGGTAAATTTGGTTTAATGCTCAGCCAATGGGAGACCTTGTTTCTCAATTCCACATTTGTTGTACCAGCCCCCAGGGGAAGTACAGGAACGTTGGCCAGGATGAACAAGTATGGGCATGATGCCAGCGGAAGATGTTATATGGGTGACCCATCATTGTGTAGTGATGCAGTGGACTTCAGCCCTGTTGATTGGAGAGTTACGCAACGGTACAGTTACTGGGGTAGACGCTGGGACCCTTCGGGAGCTAGACTCAATGGCCTCTAATTGGATCCTATATCCGGGCCTTCCGAATGCCACAGGACGGTCACCCAAACCAGAAACAAGAGGTGGAGTAATGCTACGAACAACTGCGTCATGAGGAGTAACACCAATCTACCCTGCCCCGAGAGGCTATCATCTTCCCTTCTCCATGCGGTGCTTAGCTTCCACAAGACACAATAGAAATAGACGATAGCCGCGAGGGGATGGGTTCTAATGTGGCACTCAAAATAGCATTGAATTCTGCTTTGAGTGAATTAACCAAGTCCCCTGTATTAGTCAAGACCTGCCGGGCAGGAACCTCATTAGATCAGTTTGGCTGGCTAGATTTCCCTCTGATATTGGCGTTCCTCCTCCTGCGTTTGAGCCCTGGGCTAGGACTCCGAGACTGACTAGGAACCTGCATTGAATGTCTGACAGAATATCGATGGAAAGAAAATCGACCTACAAAAATATCGATGTCAAAAATATCGAAGTCCTATTTACATAGGGGCCGATTCCGAACTCGGTCGGAAGGGCACCGAATCGGGTTCGGCCGGAAAAACAACGAGCCGTACACGTGTTTTCCGGCCGACGCGTATAGGTGTACGAGCGAGCAAGTACGATGTGAGCTACATGAAATTCACCGACCGAGTCGTTTCCGGGTCCGAACCGCTCCGTACGTCCCGGTCGGAAGCTAACCGTGGCATGCAATGGATGCGATTTACAAGCGAGCCGGTACGATGCACGCGTCGGACAGCCTTTGCGAGCCGGAGTGTCCGGCTCGCAAAAGCTCCCGGAGTCGGACTTTGGGGGTCCACGTCAGACCCCCTGACACCCGCAGCCCTACGACTCGGACACAGGGGGAGACCTATGGGTCTCCCCAACACAGGCATGTACGGTGCGGGTGGCACGGATGTGTACCCTCTGTAGGGGGCGCATTTGTTTCGAGACGTACCCATTCAGTCAATGGGAGCCCATGTACGCGTCGTACGACCGGCTCCCATTGACTTCTATGGGAGTCCGACCGAACAGAGTCCGACAGCATACGTGCGCATCGTACTCGCTCAGTCGGACTGTAGGGGTCCGGCTCGGTCGGAAAACACTCCGGATCCGACTCGGTCAGAGTGCTTTCCGACCCGGATCGGAATCAGCCCCATAATGGTAAATACAAAAATATCGGGGGAAAAATATCGATGTTAAAAATATCGTTTTTTTAAAATGTTTTAATAATAATGTAAAATTAAGTAAAGAATACATATAAATAAAAGTACCGTAGTGAAAAATATCATAACATGTTTAAAAAATAATAACTAATACATTTAGGTGTCGATTCCAATCCCGTAAAACCCGGGTACGATTCGTCGTACGGAGCGTATTCTCCATACGACTTGTACCCGGGAAATCCACCATACAATCCAGCAAGTACGATTCGTACAGAAATACCATTTCTGTACGATTCGTACAAAACACCGTACGGCTAAAAAATACCTACGAGTCTGATCCTGGACAGTGCATACGCGACGTCCATACGGAGTCAGGCAGCGTTTTACGGACCAGCAAGTACAATTCGTCCCTGTGTCACTCTGCACAGCTATTTTTTTACGGCATCCAAAAAAAGCCGGAAAACTGAGTCCGACGCGAAAACTGAGCCCCGGTATGCGACGGACAGCCATGGACCCCATCCTACGTGTCATCCCAGCCCTCTTAGCCTACGACCTGGTGCACCGAACCCGACGCACACGCCGCAGAAGGTGAGAACACCACCCAGGGGCCAAGGGGGGGTGGGGGCCAGGAAACATACCCCCTACCCAAATTAACACCTACAATATTGAGGACATACATTACCTCAAGGGTCTGGTCGCTCCGGGGGGCGTGTCCACCAATCCCTGCGTCACGCAACAACGGAAGTGGACGTGTACGCATACCCCTACGGCAACACTAGAATAGTGATATGCACCGTACTCACACATCCATAGCGTGGGTACGGTCCGAAGCACTATATTAGTGGTGCCGTGGGGGTACACGTGGTACGGACCGTACACACGCCCTCAGAGCGTGTGTACGGTCCGTAACACCATTGTAGTGGTGCCGTAGGGGTCCGCGTGGTACGGACCGTACCCACACCCTCAGAGCGTGTGTACGGTCAGTAACACCATTGTAGTGGTGCCATAGGGGTACGCGTGGTACGGACCGTACACACGCCCTCAGAGCGTGTGTACGGTCCGTACCACCATTGTAGTGGTGCCGTAGGGGTAAGTGTGGTACGGACCGTACACACGCACTCAGAGCGTCTGTATGGTCCGTAACACCATTGTAGTGGTGCCGTAGGGGTACGCGTGGTACGGATCGTACACACGCCCTCAGAGCATGTGTACGGTCCGTATCACCATTGTAGTGGTGCCATAGGGGTACGCGTGGAACGGACCGTACACACGCTCTCAGAGCGTGTGTACGGGCCGTACCACGCGTACTCCTACGGCACCACTACTATAGTGATATGGACCGCACCCACACATACATAGCGTGGGTACGGGCCGTATCACCATTGTATTTGGGCCGTAGGGGTGCGCGTGGTACGGACCGTACACACCCCATGAATGCGGGGGTACGGTCAGTATCACACGTACCCCTATGGCACCAGTACATTCCGGATACAAGGCATACACATGCCACGAATGTTGGCCTACGGCCTGGTGCAGTATATTACCTTTATATTGGTGTGTGTGTAGGCCCAGGACAGCAGTGTACTGCACCAAGGGGGGTGGGGGGGTGTTGTTTTGAGTGTCCCAATGTTTGCAGGGTGTGGGGCAGTGTGTTGCTTGTCGGAGACGTCGATTTGTTGATGGACCAATGATGGATGGTGGTGTGGTTCTCCTCCAGCCAGAAGTTACTGGCCCCCAGCCACATGTAGCCTGTAGAGGTGAGGGCGTGCGTGCAGATGTACGTTTTGATGGCTTAGCGCAATTGTGGATGTAGGCCTGGATATCTGTAGATGAGTGTTACTCTGAGGGTTGCCAGGGAGTTGCTGCAAACCTGGATTTGTGACTCTGAGGGTGTACTTGTGAATCAATTGCAATTCATCCTCTGGGATTGTTGGTGCCGTCCCTGCGGGTGATCTTGTATCTGTCTGAGATGGCAATGAAGAAGTCGTGTGCTGAGGATTCTTATGTCCAGGTTACTGTCATGAAGGTGATGTGTGGCCCTGATGTGTTGAGGAGGTAACAGAGTCCAATGGCGTGCTGGTGGACGGAGCGGGTGTGGAGTAGGAGGCACATGACCTGGTTGTTCTGACAGGGTCTGGTAGGCTGGGCAGCGCTGTGTAGGCAGTTGGAGTTGCACACTCAGCATGCGAAGGTGTCGTGTGTGCCCTTAGGGGTTGCCTGATAGCAGGCGGATGATTGTGTGGAGGACATTGCTTGGAGGTTGGCTGCGGCATGAGCCTGTTGTGTGACGTGGATCATGCAAAGACCAGAGGCTCGGGCACTGTGCACGTTGCAGGCGCACACGGTCCTGCCTTTGGCACGGCATTGGCGCAACAGTGGCACAGACAAGCTGCTGGCTACATTAAGAATGGGTGGAGGGGGGAAGGGAGGAGCATTTTGGAAGCGTGTGGGTTGCAGAATCATGGCACTCGGGGGGCGGTGCCGCAGGTGAGGCAGCAGCAGGCGGAAGGGGTGAGAAACTAGGCAAAAAGTAGCACACAAAGACAAGGAGGTCAGAAAGGCACAGTGCACAGTGCAACAGGTGTATGTAAAATAAGGAGTGTCAGGTAACTCATGGGTCACTACGAGAAAATGTATGACCAATCACCAAAAATGACGGTCACAGGGTCAGGCAACCAAATGCGGAGCTGCGCACAGGAGACACACCATCAGCATGTGTTCACGTCCCGTTGTGTGGAGCAACCTGCACAAATACATACACAACCAGGGACTTCATACACAATAGATATTATTAGCCATGAAGAACTGCTTGCATATTGCCGAAGTAGACATACACATATGCTCAATATTTGACAAGTATGCCATAGATGACGCATACAAACTGGCAAGAGAGCTGCAGTGACAGAGATGAGGCACTTTGGATTGTGCTGAACACCTTTATTCCACATACACACACAAAGGAAGATGCATCCATGTGAACAGACTCACAGGTCAGTTGACAGAACATGTGGGACATACGCTGGACCCCCCCCTTCACGACACGGATGATGTCAATCCCAATGAACTGGCACACAAGTCAAGGGGATGAGCCAAACAAATCCTGCTGCACACGGAGAGGCTGCAATTCCCCATAAAGCCTGTTGTTGTGATGTCCCACACTATGTCACGGCAAGGTTTCCACACATTGATGCCTTCATCATACGCCACACTCCACTACAGATGGCAGTCAAAAAGGGTGACAAATCAGTCTGACCCTGTGCCTCATGGGAACAGTCCAGCCCGAACTGCCAAGCCATGCCTTCCCTGGACCGGAAACAAGCTTCCTAGGACCGGTTTCTGGCATTTCAGCCGTCTTCAGCCAGGCTTGCTTGAATCCAGTGGCAAAGTGAGCAAGGGACTCACGTCTGAGCATACCCTGCCAACTTATGGCG
Organism: Triturus cristatus; assembly: GCF_964204655.1. NCBI lineage: Eukaryota > Metazoa > Chordata > Amphibia > Caudata > Salamandridae > Triturus > Triturus cristatus. The sequence goes on along the minus strand of NC_140582.1, from coordinate 1,087,223,295 downwards.
AACAAAGCGGTACAAAAGGGGGTGGTGATGGACGGAGCATCAGAACCAATCAAACACTCACACCCAGTCAACAGATGTGGGTTTGATCCATCACCGTTCTTTAGCCCACTCTGCCTCCCCAGTTCAGACATGGCCATATGCAAATCAGTCTGACCCTGTGCCTCATGGGAACAGTCTAGCCCGAACTGCCAAGCCATGCCTTCCCTGGACAGGAAACAAGCATCCTAGGACCGGTTTCTGGCATTTCAGCCGTCTTCAGCCAGGCTTGCTTGAATCCAGTGGCAAAGTGAGCAAGGGACTCACGTCTGAGCATACCCTGCCAACTTATGGCAAACAAAGCGGTACAAAAGGGGGTGGTGATGGACGGAGCATCAGAACCAATCAAACACTCACACCCAGTCAACAGATGTGGGTTTGATCCATCACCGTTCTTTAGCCCACTCTGCCTCCCCAGTTCAGACATGGCCATATGCAAATCAGTCTGACCCTGTGCCTCATGGGAACAGTCCAGCCCGAACTGCCAAGCCATGCCTTCCCTGGACCGGAAACAAGCTTCCTAGGACCGGTTTCTGGCATTTCAGCCGTCTTCAGCCAGGCTTGCTTGAATCCAGTGGCAAAGTGAGCAAGGGACTCACGTCTGAGCATACCCTGCCAACTTATGGCGAACAAAGCGGTACAAAAGGGGGTGGTGATGGACGGAGCATCAGAACCAATCAAACACTCACACCCAGTCAACAGATCTGAGTTTGATCCATCACTGTTCTTTAGCCCACTCTGCCACCCCAGTTCAGACATGGCCATATGCAAATCAGTCTGACCCTGTGCCTCATGGGAACAGTCCAGCCCGAACTGCCAAGCCATGCCTTCCCTGGACCGGAAACAAGCTTCCTAGGACCGGTTTCTGGCATTTCAGCCGTCTTCAGCCAGGCTTGCTTGAATCCAGTGGCAAAGTGAGCAAGGGACTCACGTCTGAGCATACCCTGCCAACTTATGGCGAACAAAGCGGTACAAAAGGGGGTGGTGATGGACGGAGCATCAGAACCAATCAAACACTCACACCCAGTCAACAGATCTGAGTTTGATCCATCACTGTTCTTTAGCCCACTCTGCCACCCCAGTTCAGACATGGCCATATGCAAATCAGTCTGACCCTGTGCCTCATGGGAACAGTCCAGCCCGAACTGCCAAGCCATGCCTTCCCTGGACCGGAAACAAGCTTCCTAGGACCGGTTTCTGGCATTTCAGCCGTCTTCAGCCAGGCTTGCTTGAATCCAGTGGCAAAGTGAGCAAGGGACTCACGTCTGAGCATACCCTGCCAACTTATGGCGAATAAAGCGGTACAAAAGGGGGTGGTGATGGACGGAGCATCAGAACCAATCAAACACTCACACCCAGTCAACAGATCTGGGTTTGATCCATCACCGTTCTTTAGCCCACTCTGCCACCCCAGTTCAGACATGGCCATATGCAAATCAGTCTGACCCTGTGCCTCATGGGAACAGTCCAGCCCGAACTGCCAAGCCATGCCTTCCCTGGACCGGAAACAAGCTTCCTAGGACCGGTTTCTGGCATTTCAGCCGTCTTCAGCCAGGCTTGCTTGAATCCAGTGGCAAAGTGAGCAAGGGACTCACGTCTGAGCATACCCTGCCAACTTATGGCGAACAAAGCAGTACAAAAGGGGGTGATGATGGACGGAGCATCAGAACCAATCAAACACTCACACCCAGTCAACAGATCTGGGTTTGATCCATCACCGTTCTTTAGCCCACTCCACCCGTAGCATCCGCAATGTTTCAGAGGCAAGGTTTACACACATTGATGCCTTCATCAGACGCCACACTCCACTACAGATGGCAGTCAAAAAGGGTGACTATCCCGCAAAAATGGAATAAAGTGTGGGGGGCGTGGAACAAGTACAGAGGGGGCATATGTGAACCACCGCCAGTACAGGATGATGAGGCATCAGACACTGACTAAGGAGAGGGACTCGGGAGCAAATGGCTGGGGCATGGATGTTAGAATTGAGGCCTTGGGCGGACGCACTGCGGGTGGGGTGGTTGTAGAGTTGAGGGTGGTGCTGGTGAATGCTGGGCAACGATTTTGCTATCTTCAATTACTGTACTGTACCGTTTTGCGAAAAAACAATAAAAATCTTTTACAAAAAAAGGGTGACTATCATGTCATGGGAGTGATGCTACATGTTATATGCTCCATGGTGAGAAGACATGTATGCATGGTACCACAACATGCACAGAAGCAGGCCCACTCATTCCCAACCCGTACCACCACCAAAAAGCCTTGCTGCTATCCTTACCCAAACTGACATTTCCACATGTCCGTGCATGGAACGCTGATTCAGCACACGTTGCAATCCTCATGAGGAATAGCAGGAGGACAAAGATGACACAAGCAGACAACAGGCGCAAAAACCTGGGAATGACAGACACACAAGAAGTCACCTAAAAGAATTCTCGCCGCACACAGGGACATTTACAAAACATGAACAATGTTGGACACGGGGGGCGTGGCCAGGCGCCGTAAGAAATGGCCGCCTGATTACGGAGCTCCGCCGGGACCGTTGGTGTCCTACTACATCCGAGACGAATCCGAGCTGAGGGGCTTGCCCGTGAGTGCCCCCAGAACGTGCATACATGGGCTCACTGGAGGGCCCCCCGCTCTGAGCTGTTACCTGGAGAGTACCGGTGGTGCTAAGGTTGCGCCCAGACTTCACGTGGGCGACCGGAGCTGGCGCGGACCCGCGGGCACTCTAACGCAGAGGCGGGCGGAGGAACATTTGGCCCCAGAGGCACCGGCGCCACCATGCGGCCTAAGGGGGGCACCACGACCCAGTCCAACAAGCTGGATAACTATACGGTAGCCAGACCGGCGGTGCAGCCTGGAGGGACGACGAAGGAGGCCGCAGGTCAGGCAGAACCCTCCCTGACGTCCATAATGGCCGCAATTCAAACCCTGGGCACCAGCCTGGAGACGAAAATGGACAAGATCACGATAGAGGTGAACCTGCTCCGTGCCGACTTGGGAAAAACCACGGACCGCTCTAAAACCAATGAAGCTGACATCAAAGCCCTGCAGGAATCGGAGAAGCGGCTCGAGGGCAGGGTCAACGAGCTTGTGCAACAGCACCGGCTGATGGCCCTACGGCTCGAAGACCAGGAAGGTAGGGCTCGGAGGAGCAACATACGCGTGGTAGGTGTGGCGGAAGGACTTGAGGGGGAATGTATGGAGCTCTTTCTTGAGGATTTGATCCTCCGCCACCTGAAACCCAAGAGACTATCTAAGCTCTTCACTGTCGAGCGGGCGCACAGGGCCCCGATACCGAAACCCAAACCAGGGGCCCTACCGCGAACAATTATTGCTAAAATACTGAACTACCGAGACCGCGATGCAATTCTCCAGGCTGCTAGACAACATGGTGATTTACAGTACGAGGGGGCCACGGTTCGCTTCTTCCCGGACTTCACGCTCCAGGTTCAACAGGAGAGGCGCTCCTTTCAGGGGGTCAAGGCGGCACTACGAGACCGCGGGATTCGGTACATGATGTTCTTTCCCGTCAAACTGAAGATCATAGCTGGCGGTAAATCCCTCTTCTTCACTTTGCCTGCGGCGGTGCAGGAGTGGCTGGACGCGGATGGGACTGCGGGGGCCCCTCGGCGGGACGGCACACAATGGCGAGGCGCAGGGCACCCCTCCCCGGGGTCAGCAGCAGGGCGAGTGGAAGGTGGTGAGCAGAGCCAGCGGTCCTGGCGCTCGAGATCGAATAGTCCCCGCTGGGACTCACCCAGAGACGACGCAGCGAGATGAGGCCACGAACGCTCGACTGAGAAGCCGTCGGACAGTAAAGTATTAAAGTTGTTGACTGTAAGACTGGCTTGCTCCACGGGGCAATGTGACTGCATGCTCGAGGTTGCTGAGCCGGGCTCCCTGTTTAGCGGATGCACTGCTGGCCTGGGGGGCTGAGCGAATTGGGCACCACGGGCGGGCGGCCAGGAGGGGGCTGGCCCACGAACTTCCCACGTAGAGTTCCTCGGTGAGCTCTCTCCGGGGCAGGGTTGGGCGACAGGCGCTCTGCAAATTGGGGTAGTGGGTAGTTTGGAACCCACGGAGCAGGGGGCAGGGAGGGGGGGTTTGTTTTTGCAGGGGGGGGCAGGGATGATGAGGACGGCCATGGGGGGGGGAGGGTGGAGTGAATGGGATGTCAGGTCCCTGACCGCTTGCATTGAGTACACTTGCGGGGTGGGAACCAGGGAGGGGTGGGGAGTTGGGGATTCTTTATGGTCACACGAACTAGGTTGTCACTTAGTCAGCCGGAACACCGGGGTGGTGGGACGAAGCACCCTACGAAGCAACGGCTATGGATAGGAGATGGGAGAAGAGTTTGAAAGTCCTCAGCTGGAATGTTAACGGGTTAGGAGACAGACTTAAATGCACTATAGTCCTACAATTCCTCAAGCGCCACCAGCCAGACATAGTGCTAATGCAAGAAACTCATTTGATGGGTAATGTCTGCCAGGCCCTCAATAGGTGTGGCTACACTCTAGCAGCTCACTCTGGCTTCACCTCCGGCTCGAGGGGGGTGGGAATACTCCTGCGTCGCTCACTGCCCCTCCATATAGACCTTATCAAAACTGACCCACAGGGCCGCTTCACGGCTGTCTCTGGACGGTGGGAGGGCCGCACGCTTAACCTACTCTCTGTATACATGCCGCCTGGCCTCCAAGCCCGGGCCTTCGCGGACCTGGGCGCGCTGCTCCTTTCCCTTCCCGGGGGTCAGTTGGTGCTGGGGGGGGACTTAAACGCAGTGGTGTCAGGAACCCGGGATAGGCAGCCCCCCAGAGACCTGCCCCAGGGGCAGGGGTGGTTGGCGGACTTTCTTGAGGCCTTCGGGCTTACTGACGTCTGGCGCCTGCTCCACCCTACAGACACCCAATTTACCTTCTTTTCGGGGTCGCATCATTCATTTTCACTATTAGACTACATCCTTACCCTTCTGCAACACGACATGACAGTACTGGAGGCAGCGCTTCTGCCTAGAGGTATTTCCGACCACTCAGCGGTCCGTACGCACATCGCATTTGGGAGTCGCTGTGAGGGCTGCATAGCACCAATAAACGCTTGGCACTTAAAACATGAGGACACTAGAAAGCAGATATCCAACGCAATCTCACAGTACTTCGAAGAGAATGTTGGCTCGGTAGACTCCCCCGTCACCTTGTGGGAGGCATTTAAACCCGTGATTAGGGGGGAGGCGCTCTCGGTCATTTCAGCTAGACGGCGGGAGCGGCGCATGCAGGTTACAACAATTGAGGCGGATTTGGAGGTTCTGGAGAGGGAGGCACCGGAAGGTGGGGACAGGGACGTCAGGCACAAACTGCAGTTAAAGGCGGCGGAGTATAGAGCACTGGTTACCCAAGAGGCTCAGACCGTGGCTCGTCATAAGATGGGTAGAATATATGATCAGGGCGATAAAGCCGGGAAACTGATAACCTGGCTCGAGAAAAAACAACAGGCCAGTAAGGTGGTGCCAGAAATACGCACCGAGTCCGGGATTGTAGTGACAGAGCCCCGGGGAATAGTGGAACAGTTTGCGAGACACTTCCAGCAGGTCTACAGGCGTGAGTCGGACCGGCCGGAGGAGGACTCCATGGACCTCCTAACCAATATTCGCATGCCCTCCCTATCGGATGAAGATCGGGAGGCTATGGATAGCCCGATCACTGAGGCCGAACTACAGCATGCAATAGGGGAACTTCGCCCTGGTAAGGCTCTCGGACCCAACGGCCTCCCAATAGAGATTTACAAGCTCCGGCCTGACGCCACTAGTAAGTACTTGAAACTCATGTTCGAACAGAGCAGGGAGATGGGGGTGCTGCCCCGTGATCAGCGCATCGCGACCATAGTGGCAATACTGAAAGAGGGGAAACCCAAAGACTCATGTGCGTCATACTGACCAATTTCGCTCCTCAACGCGGAGCCCAAAATACTGGCAAAGACGCTGGCCAACAGGCTCAAAGCGGTGCTTCCTTCGTTGGTCCACCCTGACCAATCAGGGTTCATGCCCCACCGCAGCACGGCCCTCAACATTAGAAGGTTAAACGGCGTTCTGGGGCAGCGCCACAGACTACAGGAGGACGCAGTGGTGGTCTCTCTAGACGCCACCATGGCCTTCGACACCTTAGAGTGGCCATATATGTTCGCAGTCCTGCGCAAACTGGGATTTGGACCTCAATTCATAGCTTGGGTGCGTCTATTATATGCCGAACCCCTGGCGCAGGTACTGGTTAACAACAAGCTGTCCGAGGTGTTCACGCTTGAAAGAGGAACTAGGCAGGGCTGCCCCCTCTCTCCCCTTCTCTTCGCCCTCTCCCTAGAGCCGCTCGCGGCCTGGATTAGGCAGGATGTCTACCTAAAAGGTATGGCATGGGCGGAAGGGTGGGAGGATAGAATATCCCTTTACGCCGATGACATACTCCTGTACCTTTGCAGGCCGCGCAGGTCGATAATTGTGGCACTCAACATATTTGCAAGTTTCGGTCGTAACTCTGGCTTCCGGATCAACTGGGCCAAATCACATCTCTACGTCTTGCGTGGTGACCCTCCGAGGCTCCCAGACACGTGCCCGATCACGGTGGCAGAGGACGGGTTTCAGTACCTGAGAGTATTCATCACCACTAACACGACCCTGTTATACGAGCAAAACCTCAAGCCGCCGTTAGTTCGGCTACAAAGGGAGGCCAAATCCTGGCAGCACCTACGACTGTCTTTGTTGGGCCGGGAAGCCTTATTTAAGATGCTAGTGCTACCACGGTTTCTCTATGCGCTACAAAATTATCCAGACTTAGTCCCTAAAGCCTACTTTGTAGCGAGAGGCTGCGCTGCGCGACCTCCTCTGGGCTGGGTCGCCCCGAATCTCATTGACTAAACTCACACTGGGGTGGTATGATGGCGGTATAGCCCTCCCTGACATTCGCAAATACTACTGGGCAGCCCATCTCTCAGCGATCAATCAGGGGACGTATGGCGACGGGAATGATCCCGCCTACGGTATGGATAGATGGCTGCTTCCCGGAGGGAACTATGAGATAGCACTCTACTCTAAACGGGGTACACGCCAACTCACCGGCCCTACACTTCACTCGGTACAGGTATGGCACATTGCTCAGAGGAAGCTCGGATGGTCAGGAGTCCTTACACTAGCCACGCCACTTTGGGCCTCTGAAAAACTAGGCAATCTGGGACGCACCAAGGGCTTCCGCAACTGGGACTTGATCGGCATCTCCCAAATCAAGGATATCTGGGGCCCTACAGGGACCCGCACGTTCGCCCAACTGCGAGACACATATGAGCTGGCACACACTGAATACTTTAGATACTTACAGGTGCGACACTCCCTACAGGCTAATATCCCACCGGAGACCAAACTACCACAAACCTCCCCGCTTGAAGATAGGTTACTGGATGGACACCTCACAGAACACGCCATATCACTTACGTATAAAAAACTAATCAACAACCCACCCGATATGCTCCTACCCCTTAGAGAAAAGTGGGTCGCCGATGGGCTGGAGATAGACGACGAGGAATGGCTATATGCTTTGGCTTCCCCACGGGAGGTCGCGATATCAGCCCGACTGCGACTTATCCAACTAAAGATCCTACATAGAATTTATATCTCCTGCACTAGGCTACACACAATGGGTAGGGCGGACACAGTACTCTGTAGGAGGGGATGTGGGGGTACGGGTACCTTCTTCCATGTGTTATGGGACTGCCCGAAGATTCAACGGTATTGGAGAAGGGTGGTACAGTGTATGGAGGAGGTATGGGAGTTGGAAATTCGCCCGGAGGCCAAGAGGTGTCTCCTTAACATATGGGAGCCAACGGACCTGCCACCGAAGGGGAGGCTCTGGGTGACGCTCGGACAAATGGTAGCGAAAAGGAACATTGCTAGACTCTGGGGAAGCCCTATTCCACCAAAACTGTCGGACTGGCACAGCGATATGGACTGGTGTATGCTGCAGGAAAAGACTGTGTATGTAGCAAGAGGGTGCCCCCGGAAGTGGGTGGAAGTGTGGTCCAACTGGAATGATTTCAGGGGGGGCATCTGCGAGCCTCCTTCCGACGCGCAGGAAGGCTCAGGAGCTGTGTAGGAATCCCAACGCTCTTGTTGCTCCAGGTGCTATAGAGTGGGGTGCTGAGGTCGCATCACCGATAAGTAGGTATTTACGGTGCTCAACGTGGTGACCTTGTTTTAGGTAGTTGGAGGGGCAATTTAATCGTTAGGCGCCCTTGCGCCATTGTGGTACTATGATCGTTAGGCGCCCTTGCGCCATTGTGGTACTATGCCTATGTTTTATGGCTGTAACAAAGAGAAAATGAGTCCTGCACTATCCTTCTCTAAACTGTGAGACACTTGCACCTTATAACGCCGCCGTACCCCCGGGTTGACGGCACCGGGCTGTGTGCTATACGACAAAATGCATGTGTACAAACTGCGCGGCCAGCCCGAGGGTTGTAGGCTGAAAGCTGTGTATTGTGGAACACTGCAATAAAGGCCTTCAAAAAAAAAAAAAAAACAATGTTGGACACATGTAAATTTCAAAGAAAGTCTCTCCGCAAAACTGTGTGGCATGACATCATCACTCGAGTGACACATCAGAACACACATCAAAGTCACTTTGCATTCAGTCAGCTGGACACACACATTGCAACACATGCCACTCAATGCTACAAGCTTGCACACTCATACCCAGTGACTCACCATTATGAGAAGAAGTTGCGTATGAGCTGACTCCGGATATCATCCTCCTCCTCCTCCTCATCACTAGCCTCGTGAGCAAGCCCTTGATCCTCCACGGGTGGATGTTCCTGCTCATCCGGATCCAGGATGAGTGGCACTGTCTTCTCAACTGCCATGTTGTGCAGCATGCAGCACACGATGAATATTCGGCAGACCTTCTCCGAGGCATAAGGGAGGGACCCGCCTGTCTTGTCCAGGCTCCGGAATCGGCTCTTCAGGAGGCCAAACGTTCTCTCAATCACTCGCCTGGTCTGCCTATGTGCATTGTTGTACCGGTGATCTGCAGCTGTTCTTGGGTTGCGGAGAGGTGTCATTAGCCGTGGCATGTTGGGATATCCAGAGTCCCCTACATGGAAACATCATGTAAAAAAGTGGGTCAGGAGATGCCGTAAGAGCCAAAGATACCGCAACACACAGGACAAACAGAGTATACCCCCAACAAGACATGCTCGTTCGTTGTGCAGCCGCAGCATCATTTGTGGCACCCTGCAACGCCTCATGATGTAGGCATCGTGTGCTGATCCTGGAAAACGTGAACAGACATGGGAAATCAGCATGTTAGCAAGACACACCACAAGGGCATTTATCGAGTGGCAATGTTTTCTATTGCGATAGGCCTGTTCCTGTGCCTGTGGTGGTACCAAAGCTACATGTGTACCATCAATGGACCCAATGACATGGGGCATCCCTCCCAGGGCATAGAAATCACCCTTGACATCTGTCAACTCCTCAGGAGTAGGAAATGTGATGAATTCATCAAGGTGCTCCAACATGGCTGCTAAAACATCACGCAGGACACAACTGAACATTGTCTGTGACATGCCACCAACATCAGCTATGGTGAATTGAAACGTACCTGTGGCAAAAAAATGTAGGGCTGCCATCACCTTCATCTTTGGGGTCAGCGCAGTAGGATACCTGTGTCGCGGTTGGAGGTGTGGTGCCAGCCTGTCGGTCAAGTCCTCAATCAACTGTTGAGTGAATCTGTAACATCGGATGCAGGTACGTTCCCTCATGGCACCCAAGTCTGGCATTGGTCTCGGACAGGCGGTGCCCTGCAAGACATTGTTTGTGAGAATGAAGATTGAGAGTCTGCCAATATCAATGTCAATGAACATAGCACATGTTACACTGCTAATACACATTAGGTAACTATGGAGTCGGGTGTGTGCAATACATACAGGACACATATGCCAGATTGCTGGCACTCCTACAAAAAGCCAGATACACCTATTGATTGTCAAGTCTACATGACATGCCCTGAAATGAGTTGGTGGCCAGTCTGAGTGAAGAGCCACAGATATCACCGGAGTGACACACAACCACATAGCTGCATAGGAAGGATGTCATCTCATCCACACAGCTGACTGCAAGGCACACGCACAGGTCACAAGGAATGTCAAATGTACATATCAAACACATTGCGATGAAGGGGTTCACGTGACAAGAGAAAGACACAGCCATTGAGGCAACGCAGACATGTATGACTGGGAAAATATGATGTCCGATGCACACAGACCCTACAGCGGTGGGAATCCACATGTGGCATGGTGTGCATAGATGTGTCCCATGCCCATCTCCACACAGACCCATGTTGGATGCACCAACAGCAGATGCAGTTGACAGAACACTGACATCAAGCTCATGGAAACACATGACACACACCTGACATAGTCACAAAGGGGCACGCAGATCGTGACATGTCAGTTGAGTGTCCCTGTCCCTGGCATCAGGAGACAGGTGCGGGTGGTGATGACTGTGCCATCCCACTGCTGCTGTGCATGACACAGTTGGAGTACAGACACACATGTGGCAAGTGGCAAGGTGATGTGTGCCACATAGTGCCCCATCACACATGACATGTGTCCACAGGTCATCACACATCAATTGTGCAACTAGATGAGATGACCTGTGCAATATCACTGGCTGCCACACCTAGGGCCTGCACATAACAGTATGCAATGACAAGTACTTGATGGACATCCTTGTGCGACTCGTAGCCCTCCATTCCTGCCATGTGCACGCCTGTATTACCATTGTAAGCGTGTGAAATGCGTACCCGGTGTCTAATGCACTGTACTACTAGTGCGTACCTGTACGTGTGAACTAGTGCGTACCCGTAGGTGTCTAACGCACTGTACTACTAGTGCGTACCCATAAGTGTGAACTAGTGTGTACCCGTATGTGTCAAATGCACTGCACTACTAGTGCGTACCCGTACGTGTGAACTAGTGCGTACCCATAGGTGTCTAACGCACTGTACTACTAGTGCGTACCCGTACATGTCAAACGCACTGTACTACTAGCGCGTACCCGTAAGTGTGAACTAGTGCATACCCGTAGGTGTCTAACGCACTGTACTACTAGTGCGAACCCGTACGTGTGAACTAGTGCGTACCCGTAGGTGTCTAACGCACTGTACTACTAGTGCGTACCCGTTCGTGTCAAACGCACTGTAACACTAGTGCGTACCCGTATGTGTGAACTAATGCATACCCGTAGGTGTCAATGGCACTGTACTACTAGTGCGTACCTGTACGTGTGAACTAGTGCGTACCCATAGGTGTCTAACGCACTGTAACACTAGTGCGTACCCGTACGTGTGAACTAGTGCATACCCGTAGGTGTCTAACGCACTGTAACACTAGTGCGTACCCGTACGTGTGAACTAGTGCGTACCCGTATGTGAACTAGTGCGTACCCGTAGGTGTCTAACGCACCGTACACCCGCTATCATCGCGTGTGTACGCTTCGTTTCACCATTGTACTTGTGCCGTAGGGGTACAATGGTGAAACGCACCGTACACCCGCTATCATCGCATGTGTACGCTTCGTTTCACCATTGTACTTGTGCCGTAGGGGTAAGTGTGAAACACACCGTACCTGTGTGTGGATTTCAAAATTACATAGGATGCACATAAGGGACAAGTATTAGGCCCTAAATGCATGCTGGTTGTCATGGAGAAAGAGTTTTCAGTTGAAAAGTGTCGATCATGTGTCCTGGAACAGTCAGTTGGCCACAAACTACAATGTTGCAAAGTGGTTGTTGACTTGACATGAAGCTCAAAATTTGAACGATGCGAATGCTGTCATTGGTGTATGTTTGAAATTAATTGGTGTATGTTTAAAGGGATTGGAGTAAACGTAGGATTCGAATGAGTCTGACCAATCACTATGTACTCCTCTAAATGAATGCCCCTCAGCAAGACAGATATAAGGCAGCCAGAACCCATGAGAGGGCACTTGCCTGCACAACTTTCCAGTCGACCACACTGCTGCTGTCTCTGCTTCCTATGGACCATGTCACGTACTGTGGAGAGGGCCCAGCCATTCACCCAGGAGGAGAATGAAGCCTTGCTGGATGTCCTCCTCCCACAGTACACCAAGCTGCATGGGAGACCAGGGGAGCAGGTGCGTGCTGAGTCCACTAACTTTGCCTATGCACCTGTTGTGTGACTGTCAATATTGTGTCCAGGTGGGACAGACATGCAATGTTGTTTAAAGTGGGTCCCAGAGGGGGGACATGCTGATGTCTCTCATGCAGAGCATGATGTAGTTCCTGTGTGCACTCCTCACTTGCATTGTGCTTACTGTGACTTTCACTGCATAGTGCATGACACTTTCAGCCTGGCAAATCCTTGGTGTTTTTTTTTCCTCTTGTCCTGAGGTGATTCAGTGGTCCCCCCGGTGTGACAGGTGACTGTACCCACAGATGTGTATGAGTTGAGTTGGCCCTGTGGTGTGAGTGTCCAAATGATGTGTACGACCTCATGGACAGTGATGTGTGTGAATGTTCCTTGTCATGTGGGTGAGTGTCTATATGAAGTGTTGCACCACAGCTGCATGGAGGAGGCAACAGATCAACCCATCTGATGTGAAAAGTAAGCCATGCTGTGTGTCTGACTTGCAGAGCTAGCATGACACCTGTGACACCCCACTGGCAAGTGGCACATGTGCAGAGTGAGGGTTGTATCCGCAGTTGTCAATGACAGGCGAGTGATCTGTGCTTGGGTGTGTCTGTCTTGCATGCTGATGGTGCGTCAGTGGAGTGGGACATGTGACTGCTTGGCACGTGCTGGCCTTCAGCCTGCTGTTGCATGTGCTGCACAGTGTATGGCATGATCAGTGAGTGTGTCGCACCCCTCATGCCAACCTGTTGACTTTCAATGCCATGTAGTGCATTGGGGCCTGCACACAGGCCAATTTCTTATTATGTATGATGTAATTCCTGTCTGCATCCTATGCCCTGTTCAACATTTCAATGATGCTCAAATGTGTGTCTCTGGGACATGGAGCAGGTGTATTGATGCTGTGTCACTTTGTCATCCTGACAGGTAACTGCCTACGAGAAGGGCATGATCTGTAAAGACATCGTCAGGGCCGTGAGATCTGAGAGGGAGCGTAGTCGTCAGCTGCCACAGGTCCGCAAGAGGTGGCAGGACATCCGGTGCTGGACCCAGCGGATCACCCGGGTCCAGCTGGGGCTTGTCAGTCCTCGCCCCCACGGCGGCTGCCGACTCCTGAACCCCCCCACATGAAACGTGTCCTGGCGGTGGTATTCCCTGAGCTCGATAGGCAGTTACAGGAGAGACTGCAGCAAGGAGGGGGTAGGTACATGGCTGTTTGTCGTGTTATGTGTCGCCAGCTTTTGGAAGTGCTCTGTAGCCTGGATACACTCCCAGAGTTAATATGTGCAGTGCATTTTCTGTTCCCCAATGTCACCTGGTGCTCTTTTTCATCCCTTCCCCTCCTTGACATGTGTCCCCTGGTCTGTGTGTAATCACATTTGCACATGGTCATCTAGGGTGCCAGTAAATCTAAGTGCACATTGCTTTCGGCATCATGTGGGAGGGTGGTCTGTGACTTGTGTTGGTACCTTGCCTGTGCCATGACCCGTTCACTATGTTGGGGGTCCATATTTGTTGGCACTGATGATTCTCAACATAGGAGTGTAAGTTTTCAACTGAACACCCTTGCAGCATGCATGACCAATGTTGTGGCCTCAGACATGATGTGCATGAGTGGGAGATATGCATATTGCCATGACGGTTGAACATGGTACAGTCAGCTCATTCCAGGACCACGGAGCAGTGTGCCCACTACAGTCCCCTGAGACACCCTGGCCTCCTAATCATGTGTGTCATCCAACACTGTGCACATTCTCTGTGTGTTCAGCATAGGTCTGCCTCTGTGGTATTGTTCCCTGGCCTAGTTAGTATTTTGCAAATGTGTGCTACATGTGTCCACTGGACAGGGATGCACCATTTTGCTTGTGCATACTCACACTGGGCAGTGCCTGTGTGGCTATTCATAACAATCTGTTGATGGTTGTTTGTCACAAATATGTGTTGCCAGCCCAACGAGGTGATGTGTAAATGAGGCTATTTTTCCAGCACAGTTATTGTAACCCTGAATAAGAGGTGTCACTTCTTGATCTGTATCAATCACATTGACTCAGGCATGGGGTGGGGTATGCGGGAAAGGCATACTTGTGCAACCCTGATTTTTCATTGCCAGGTCTGACTTGTGTGTGAGACTTGGCTGTACAAAGAATCACCGTGCAGTGCCCCTGTGATGCTGGCCAGTGCTTAATTTACCTGCTTTGCAGCCTGTGTCAGTTTTTTAAAAACATGATTCCTGCTCATACATTTTTAGCACCTGTGTGTGGTTCAGATGCAACGCTGTTTGGACTTTGTGTGCTGACATCTGTGTGTACATTCTGGCTTGCCATGAGGGTGTCCCCACAGTACAGCTAGGCTTTTTTTCTACCCAATTGCAGGCCCATTAGCTTATGCATTGTCCTGGGTGTGGACATGTGTGCCACTCAAGATGATAGGCAGTAGGTAATATGTGTGGCCAACTGTGTAATCAGGTGACGGATGGCCATGTGACAACTGACATAATTCAAGTTGTTACTCTTAAAAAATGGTACCTTGGCACTCACAGCACTTGTCAACAGTTCTTCATGTTTTAAATGTGGAAATTTGATGATTTGTGTTAAGAACACTGATGTGCCTGCATGAAAAAAGTCGCCCAAGGAAGTGCACACCAAACGACATTTCCACTTTCATGGAACACACTGGCACATTTTCTAAGAACCCACTGTTAGAATTAAATGGTGTTGCAGATTCTCCATATACATGTTCCCACAGTGCTCTTGATTTTGTGAGACTCCTTTGTTGTTGGTGATACAAACTGATGAGTCTCAAGACATCCAGACCTCCGTGGGCCCATGTATATGTACTTTCTGCAACACCATTAATTTCTAACAGTGGCTTCTTAGAAAAGGTGCCAGCTTCTTCAATGACAGTGTAAATGTACTTTTGTGTACACTGCCTTGTGTGCCATATTTCATGCAGGCACATGAGTGTTCTTTTCACAAAATGGCGAATTGGCACATTCAAAACATGTAGATTGTGTAAAGTATTGTGAGTCCCAAGGTAGCAACATTTTTTCGTTTTGTGTTCCAAAGTACTTACAGGTCTCTGAGTGTGGTGACACCTTGAGTATTGAGGTGTGTCAGTTTACATTGGGTGCACCACAACTGTTTCCTACAGGTTAAACAAGAGGTGGCATGACTTCATTGTATTGTTGTGCTCACCGGTTCACAGACACTAGCTTCTCAGTGTATTTCTCATTCAAGTTGTGGCCTTTTGGGTTCTTTTTTTCCTGGTGTCCAAGTGGCATAGTGGGTCTACCAACTGGGCAGTACAGGGCTTACATATGTGCGGAGTTATCTAGCTGTTACTCATGATGCATTGCCTGATATGCACTGTGACCAATTGTTCTTGTGCTCATGTGTCAGATGTATACAGGTGACTGATGCATTTCGGTTTCTTCTCCTTGACCACAGCATCATCATCCGCAACCGAGGGAGACACCTGCATGGACCTGGAGGAGGGACCCAGCAACAGTGCCACCAGTGCTGTGGAGTCATAAGGAGCCAGTGGCACGGAGGGCGAGGGGAGTCATAAGGAGGACCTGTCTGGAGGCGAGAGCAGCTACGACGCCGACGGGTCCGAGGCTAACCTCCCTGAGGAGGCGGAGGCTGCAACACCAACTGACAGCATCCCCACATCTGTCCCCACCTCCTCCATTATCATCTCCGCCCTCCCAGTTGCTCCCGTCCCTTCTGTCCGTGCAGAGTCCCACCATGTCTCCTTCGGCCCAGGCACCGCACCCCCTGCCCCTGTCACCCCTGCTGCCCTCAGTGAAGAGTCTGTGGACATACTGCGGCAGTTGCAGGTTGAGCAGGCATCGGTGCTGACTGTCCTCCATGGACACACTAAACTGCTCACACAGATGGTGTCGTTCATGGAGGGCATGTCAGCAACAATGTCTGACCAACGCAGGTTTCTGCGGTCCATGGACTCATCCCTGACGGCAGCAGTTTCTCTCCTGCAGCGCTCTGTCCAGCCCCTACCCCGGACCCATCCACACTGCCCTCTTCCATTCCTGCCCAACACACACCCAGACAGTCACGGGCACGCACCCAACCAGACACATCCAGCACACCCCCAAGTAAGGCACAGCGCACACCTCCTGGCACGCACACTCAGGGGAATGTAGGCACACCCACAGGGGCTGGGGGCAGACGACATACACGCAGCCACAGTCGCAGTCCGCAGTCCTCACAACCCTGTTCCTCCAAAACCACTCCCCTTAGCTCCCCTGCCAAACTCTCACCTAAGGAGTCCTATATGGATGAGCTGGGCCTCGCCCCCTTCGTGCAGGAAAGATAGGGGTGGACGCGGTCCCCTACGTCCACCCTTGGACTTGAGTAATGGACTGGCCATTGGCCTTTGTATATAGTATCTTTTAAATTTATTTATTGTTGGTGCTGAATAAAGCCTTTTCTTTTACTTGCAACACTATTGCATTTCAGTTACTTGATGTTGGTGATGATGCTCCGGGAGTTGGTGTTCTGGTAATGTGTTAGGGTTCTGAGAAATGTTTTTTATGATGGTCATGAGGTGGACCAAGGTATCTGTGTGCCATCACAATGTCTCTGCAAAGAATCATTGGTAGTGTGTGTTCATTTAGTTTGGAGACATTGTCCCAAGGAGTGTTCCTTCCTCTGTGGCACCTGACATCTTCCCTGCAAACAGTTGCACAATTGTTGTGCTGACCTGTGTCCACATTTCCTTTGTTGGTGACGGATCCCTTCAACAATGGCCATACCTGCTCACCGATGTCGCCTTCTGAATCGTCTGTCCCATCCTTGCTAGTCACTGTACTTGTGTTTTGGGTATGTAGGAATGCCTTCAGGGACAAATTGGCCCTTTTCAGCACTGTGCATGTGTGTAATCACGGCCTACCACACAAATGGTACTTGTTATGCAGGGTATTTGGGCACCTGACTCACAATTGTGGGCATTGTATCTGGTGGAATTGAACCCTATTCCTTCCAGGAGAGACAACATCTTGGTGGCTGGACCAGCACCTGTACATTCCTAACACTCCTGGGATGTGCGTGACAGTGTGTGTTCACTATGGCTATCTTAGTTTTGTATGCAGTTACATGACAATGCAGTCTGTTGACATGAAATCAGGGTGTGTATTGTGCTGCATCTGCCATGGGTGGGTATATATGTGTTATATATCCTCACACCCACATGTGGTGTGTCATGCAGTGTGTGACAGACATCCATCGTCCTGGGAGTGGGACCGTGCTGTCAGTGATGTGTTGTAATAGCACTAAAATCATAGTCCAAAGTTAGGGATGCGTCCATACCACCATGTAGGTGTGGTCATCTGATGATGATGTACATCCCCCCCATATCTCTGTCCACTGCTGGGAGTCATATGCACCCACCCCTCATATTTCTGGACACTGCTGGTAGTCATATGCACCCACCCCTCATATCTCTGCCCACTGCTAGGAGTCATATGCACCCACCCCTCATATCTCTGTCCACTGCTAGGAGTCCTATGCACCCACCCCTCATATTGCAGGCCACTGCTAGGAGTCATATGCACCCACCCCTCATATTGCAGGCCACTGCTAGGAGTCATATGCACCCACCCCTCATATGTCTGTCCACTGCTGGGAGTCATATGCACCCACCCCTCATATCTCTGTCCACTGCTAGGAGTCATATGCACCCACCCCATATATTGCAGGCCACTGCTAGGAGTCATATGCACCCACCCCTCACATTTCAGGACACTGCTGGTAGTCATGCACCCACCCCTCATACCTCTGTCCACTGCTGGGAGTCATATGCACCCACCCCTCATATCCCTGCCCACTACTAGGAGTCATATGCACCCACCCCTCATATTGCAGGCCACTGCTGGTAGTCATATGCACCCACCCCTCATATCTCTGTCCACTGCTAGGAGTCATATGCACCCACCCCTCATATGTCTGGACACTGCTAGGAGTCATATGCACCCACCCCTCATATTGCAGCCCACTGCTGGGAGTCATATGCACCCACCCCTCATATCTCTGTCCACTGCTAGGAGTCATATGCACCCACCCCTCATATCTCTGTCCACTGCTAGGAGTCATATGCACCCACCCCTCATATTGCAGGCCACTGCTAGGAGTCATATGCACCCACCCCTCATATTGCAGGCCACTGCCAGGAGTCATATGCATCCACCCCTCATATGTCTGGACACTGCTAGGAGTCATATGCACCCACCCCTCATATTGCAGGCCACTGCTGGTAGTCATATGCACCCACCCCTCATATCTCTGTCCACTGCTAGAAGTCATATGCACCCACCCCTCATATGTCTGGACACTGCTAGGAGTCATATGCACCCACCCCTCATATTGCAGGCCACTGCTAGGAGTCATATGCACCCACCCCTCATATTGCAGGCCACTGCTAGAAGTCATATGCACCCACCCCTCATATCTCTGTCCACTGCTGGAAGTCATATGCGCTCACCCCTCATATCTCTGTCCACTGCTAGGAGTCATATGCACCCACCCCTCATATCTCTGTCCACTGCTGGAAGTCATATGCGCTCACCCCTCATATCACTGTCCACTGCTAGGAGTCCTATGCACCCACCCCTCATATCTCTGTCCACTGCTAGGAATCATATGCACCCAGCCCTCATATTGCAGGCCACTGCTGAGAGTCATATGCACCCACCCCTCATATTGCAGGCCACTGCTAGGAGTCATATGCACCCACCCCTCATATCTCTGTCCACTGCTGGAAGTCATATGCGCTCACCCCTCATATCTCTGTCCACTGCTAGGAGTCATATGCACCCACCCCTCATATCTCTGTCCACTGCTGGAAGTCATATGCGCACACTCCTCATATCTCTGTCCACTGCTAGGAGTCATATGCACCCACCCCTCATATCTCTGTCCACTGCTAGGAATCATATGCACCCACCCCTCATATTGAAGGCCACTGCTGGGAGTCATATGCACCCACCCCTCATATTGCAGGCCACTGCTGGGAGTCCTCTGCACCCACCCACACACCCCCTTGGAGCAGTACACTGCTGGCCTGGACCTACACACACACCAATATGAAGGTAACATGCTGGGCCAGTCCTCTAAGCCCACATTCCTGGCGTGTGTACGCCTCGTATCCCAAATGTACTGGTGCCGTAATGGGGTAGGTGTGACTGCACCGTACCCACGCATTCATTGCGTATGTACAGTCCATATCATAGTTCTACTGTGTCGTAGGGGTACGTGTGGTACGCACCGTACCCACGCATTCATTGCATGTGTACGATCCGTATCACTGTTCTAATGGTGCCGTAGGGGTACGTGTGACACGCACCGTACCCACGCATTCATTGTATGTGTACGGTCCATATCACTGTTCTACTGTGCTGTAGGGGTACGTGTGGTACGCACCATGCCCACGCATTCATTGCGTGAGTACGGTCCGTATCACTGTTCTAATGGTGCCATAGGGGTACGTGTGAAACGCACCGTACCCACGCATTCATTGCGTGTGTACGGTCCGTATCACAGTTCTACTGTGCCCTAGGGGTACGTGTGAGATGACCCGTACCCACACATTCATTGCGTGTGTACGGTCCGTATCACTGTTCTAATGGTGCCGTAGGGCTACGTGTGACACGCACCGTACTGACGCATACATTGCGTGTGTACGGTCCGTATCACTGTTCTACTGTGCCGTAAGGGTACGGGTGGTACGCACTGTACCCACGCATTCATTGCGTGTGTACGGTCCGTATCACTGTTCTAATGGTGCCGTAGGTGTACGTGTGAAACGCACCGTACCGACGCATACATTGCGTGTGTACGGTCCGTATCACTGTTCTACTGTGCCGTAAGGGTACGGGTGGTACGCACTGTACCCACGCATTCATTGCGTGTGTACGGTCCGTATCACTGTTCTAATGGTGCCGTAGGTGTACGTGTGAAACGCACCGTACCCATGCATTCATTGCGTGTGTACGGTCCGTATCACAGTTCTACTGTGCCCTAGAGGTACGTGTGGTATGCCCCGTACCCACGCATTCATTGCGTGTGTATGGTCTGTATCACTGTTCTAATGGTGCCGTAGGGGTACGTGTGCAACGCACTGTACACATCCACTTCCGTTGTTGCGGTACACAGGGGTTGCTGGCCACGCCCCCCCAAGTGACCAGACCCTGGTGGTAATGTATGGCCTCCATATTATAGGTTTGGCTTTTATTATGGGGTTTGTTTCCTGCCCCTCACCCCCACCCTGGCCCCTGGGTGTTCTCACCGTTTGCGGCGTGTGCGTCGGGTGCGGTTCGCCAGGTCGTAGGCCAAGAGGACCGGGATGACACGTACGACGGGGTTCATGGCGTGTACGTCGCGTACCGGGGCTCCGTTGTGTAGCGGTTCGCGTCGGACTCTGCTTTTCCGGCTGTGTTTGACTCCCATAAAAAAAGAGCCGTACGGAGTGACGTAGGGACGAATCGTACTTGCTGGGTCGGAAACAGCTGCCGGAATACGTCCGGACGTCGCGTACAAGCCGTGCCGGATCAGAATCGTAGTTTTTTTGACCCGTAGAGGCTTTTTTACGAAACATACAGAAATAGGCTTTCTGTACGAATCGTACTTCCTAGTATGTACGGAAAGTTTACCGGGTACGAGTCGTACGGGGTATACGCACCGTACAACGATTCGTACAGCCTTTTTACAGGATCGGAATCGGCCCCTAAGTGATAGAAATATCCTATGGTGTTAACGACTCTGTTAGCATAAGAATATACCTGTGTGTGTGTGTGTGTGTGTGTGTGTGTGTGTGCAGTTGGGTTGTTGTATTGCGAGACCTGCCCTGTGTGTTGTCCAACTGCACTCGCAGTGACTCCTTCCCCCAGCCAAATCAACCAATCTACTCGAAACAGTAGCTGTAAAAAAAGAATAAAAATCACAGGAATATAATCAAAACCTCTGTGTATTTCTACGGTGTGCATTAGAAGTTGTTTGTATGTGATGTGTGCCTTCCAATGTAGGAATGGCTGAAAGACTGGTATAGGTGAGTGTTAGATTTGGGGGTCTCTAGTTGGCAATGGTTTGCACCTTTGTCCAAATAGGGAACCTTGAGTCTAGTCAGGTTAAGGGGCTACACTCCTAAAATAACCCCTGCTCACCCCCTTGGTAGCTTAGCACGAACAGGCAGGCTTATCTTAGAGGCAGTGTGTAAAGTATTTGTGAACACATACAGTAATACAGTGAAAACACTACAGATGGACACCACACTGGTTTAGAAAAATCAGTATTCTTTACTTGACTTAACACAAGACCAAACAACAAAAATCCACAATACTGTAATCAAAACTAGACTTTAAAATGGTAGGAAATAGCTCAGTTCACTTTAGATTGTAAATTCTACACTTTACTCTCAAAATACCTTGGATGCGTAGCGCAGAACAAACAAAAGGTCGCAGGGAAGGTGATGCGTCGGTTTCTTACACTCAGGGGAGTGGATGCGTCAGTTCCTTATTGCTGCACAGGGGAGTTGATGCTCGCTTCCTTACTGTGTGGGGAGTTGATGCGTCGGTTTCTTACAGCGATCTGTTACAATGACACTCCGGTACAATGCGACAAAATGGCGTCTTGGTTACAATGCGACAACGAAGATGCGATGCGTGCACGCCCGACGGCTATGCGGGGACTCAGTGATCTTCAGAGCCGTGACAGGCCCTACGACATGCTTCTCCGGTTATGCGACGGTGACCTCTGCCGTGGCGGCACGCTTCTCCGGTGATGCAACGTGCTTCGGCGATGCGATGGTGGCAGCGGCGGCACGCTTACTCGGCGATCCGACGGCAACTGCTGCGACGGCGACATGCTTCTCGTCGTTGAGTCACGCTTCCAGCTCCCAGCGACACACAGTCTCTCAGAAGACCCAGCACAACAGCAGGCACTCCAATTCCCAGCAAGGGAATTCAGCGGGGAGCTGGTGGTGAAGTCTTGTATCCCTGAGACTTCAGGCAGGAGGCAAGCTCTAAGTTTAAGCCCTTGGAGATCTTCCACAAGATGATGCACACTCAGTCCTCTTCTACTTTCTTTGGCAATGAAGCAACCACTGCAGGCCAACCCCCAAACACACAGCACAGGGGTAGTCTCCTCCTTCGGCTTCCTGGTTCTTCTCCTCAGCAAAGGTTTGTCTTGATTTCCAGAAGTGATCTAAAGTTCTGTGGTCTAGGTCCCTCCTTTTATACACCAAAATCCTTTGTCTCTGAAGGCAGAGAGTGTCTGTACCTAGTCCAAACCAGTTCTGGGTGCATTCTGCCAGTGCACAACAACTTCCTTTGTCAGTGTAGGCCAGGGTCATCAGACATCCACAGGAGGGGGAGCCAGCATTGTGGAAGGCAGGCACAGCCCCATTCAGGCCCAGGTGCTACTCCTCCCACCACTCCTCATGCAGATAGGTCTATTCAGCCTTGTGCTGGCTCACCCTGTCTCCTGGCGCCACCCCAGCCCCTGTCACTCACAAACCAGACATGGAATGCACAACCTAGCAGAGGCAGGCTTGGATGGGTAGGCAAGAAAATACCTACTTTCTAAAAGTGGTATTTTCAAACACAGAATGTTAAAACCAACTTCACTAAAAGATGTATTTTATCGTTCTGAGTTCAGGCATATTAAACTTGAATTTCTACCTGGTTCCCTGAGTCAGTTAGGATTATATGATGTTATAATCAAACTGCCCATTCTAGCCTATGGGGACAGGTAGCCTTGCAATAGTGAAAAAATTAAATTGGCTGTAATTCACTATTAGGACATGCCACACACATCAGGGCATGTCCTACCTTTTACATACAATGCACCCTGCCCTTAGGCCTACCTTAGGGGTGGTTAACATGAAGAAAAGGGAAGGTTTAGGGACTGGTAAGTGGGTGCACTTACCAAGTCAACATGGCAGCACTAGGCTGCACACAGGCTCTGCAATGGCAGGCCAGAGCCACAGGTCACAAGCTGCTCCGGTGGGTGGCATAATGAGTGCTGCAAGCACACCAGCACCATTTGATTTACAAGCCTTGGGCATACATGGTGCCCTGTACTAGGGTCTGACAAGGAAACCAAAAAAGCCAATCATGGAGTCACTAATCCATTACAACAATTTACATAGGGAGCACTTGCACTGTGGCACTGATTAGCAGTGGCACAGTGCCCAAAGCATCTAGACCAGCAAAACATATAGCAAAACACAGGAGGCAACAGCAAAAAATGGAAGGGAGACCTACGCAAATGGTGCCAGGTCTAACACATGTCCCCTCCAGCTGAAATGTGGGGAAAACTACCTTCCCTCTTGGGAGTTCTCATCACTAAGGCAGAAAAATCTGGACAGACCATCAGAATTGGCGTGTTCTGTACCAGGGCGGTGTTCCATCATGAAGTCCATCCCCTGTAGGGAAATGGACCACCTCAAGAAGCTTTGTGTTCTCACCCCTCATCTGCATCAACCATCTCAGGGGCCTGTGGTCTGTCTGAACCCGGAAGTGAGTCCCAAACAAGTATGGTCTCAACTTCTTCAGTGCCCAGACCACAGCAAATGCCTCACGCTCAATTGCACTCCACCTCTGTTCCCGTGGAAGTAACCTCCTACTAATTTCTAATTTAAAATGCTTATAAAGCGCAGCATACACCTTGCGGTTTCTTGGCGCTGAAGGTTCAGTGGCTGAGGGGAAGGAAGACCGGGGAGAAAATTTAGGCGGGGAAAGCCTGGCTAAATAGGAAGGTTTTCAAGTCTCCACGGAAGGAAAGGTACTGAGTTGCGGAGCGGAGGTTATCAGGGAGAGAGTTCCAGAAGGAAGGGGCCAGAGTAGAGAAATTGGATCCACCCCACTTTTTGCGCGAGAAACGGGGGATCAGAAGAAGGGACTTGGAGGAGGACCGGAGATTTCTTGCGGGGACGTAGGGTTTGATGAGTGAAGTGATGAAAGCAGGGGCAGTGCCCTGACGGGCCTGGAAGACCATGCACCCGATTTTAAAGAGGGAACGTTGTTTCACGGGGAGCCAGTGGAGTTTCTTTAGGAGGGGGGTGGAGTGGTGATAACGTGGGAGGCCAAATATCAGTCTGGCCGCCTGGTTCTGGATGGCTTGGAGTCTACGCAAACTATAGGCAGGGATGCCATGAAAAAGAGCGTTGGCGTAGTCCAAACGCGAGATTACCAGGGCGGCCATGATGGTCTTGAGGGCCTGAGGGGTGAAGAAGCGGGAGACAGAGCGGATGGTTCGAAGAGTGAGGAAACAGGAGGAGACCACGGAGCTAATGTGTGAGTGAAGAGTGAGCTGATTGTTCATTTTGACACCCAGTGTTTTGACAGTGGTGGAGGGGGAGGGTGCAGGGCCGAGAGAGGGGGGCCAGAAAAGAGAGTTCCAGGGACTGGACGAACCACTACTGATGAAGGCTACAGGTTGCACTAGGCCCTCCTCATTCATCTGTGACAGAACAGCCCCCACACCATGCTCTGAAGCGTCTGTTTGAACAATAAACTCTTTTGAGAAGTTGGGTGCCAGGAGCACAGGCGCCTTGCACATGGCAGTCTTCATGGCATCAAAAGCTTTCTGACAGGTGTGAGTCCAGTTCACTTTCTTGGGCTGCTCCCTGTTAGTCAGCTCTGTCAAGGGTGCAACAATGCTGCCATACCCCTTGACAAACCTCCTGTAGTACCCAGTGAGTCCTAAAAAGGCTCTCACTTCTAGCGCTAGGAGGCCTCAGGGTAGCTACGCGCTATACAAATATAATTTCATTTATTCACTTCTGTCTGGGTCTTGGGGGGTTCCCAAGCCAGGATGGTCTCAATCTTGGGCTGTAGGGGCACGACCTGGCTGCTCCCTACCTGGTGTCCCAAGTACACCACGGAACCCTGCCCTATCTGGCACTTACTCGCCTTGATCGTGTGGCCTGCTCTCCGCAGCGCCATCAACACTTCCCAGAGGTGGCGCAGATGTTCTTCCCAACTGGTGCTGAACACTGCAATACTGCAGTGTCATCCAGGCGGCACTGAACTCTTCCAGTCCAGCCAACACCTGGTTGATCAACCTCTAGAAGGTGGCAGGGGCATTCTTCATCCCAAAGGGAATAACCCGAAATTTGTAGTGCCCATCTGGTGTGGAGCATGCTGACCTCTCCTTTGCCCCATCAGTCAAGGCGATCTGCCAGTACCCAGACGTCAAATCAAACGTGCCAAGGTACCTGGCAGCCCCCAACCGATCAATGAGCTCATCAGCTCTGGGGATGGAGTGTGCGTCAGTCCTGGTGAATTGAGTCCTCGGTAGTCCACACAGAACCGGAGTTCGGGCGTGGCACCAGGCACGGCAGCCTTAGGGACCAAGACCACTGGGCTGGCCCAAGGGTTGTTAGAGGACTCAATCACCCCAATGCAAACATCTTGGAGACCTCCTCCTTGATGCATGCTCTCACCCTGTCAGTCACTCTATACGTTTTTTGCTTAACAGGAGGACTGTCTCCAGTGTCTACATCATGGACACACCAATCAGTGACACTGGGAGTTAGGGAGAACAGATCAGAAAACTGTCCCAGCAACTAGTGACAGTCATTCTGCTGCTCAGGGGTCAGGGTGGAAGAGAGGTTCACACCATCCACTGACCCATCTTGCTCTGTTGCAGACAGGAGGTCAGGAAGAGGTTCAGTCTCCTCCTCCATTCCAGCATCTGTTGCTAGGACCCCTGCCAACACCACATCTTCAACACGGCCGACCACATCATCGCACCCCACCTCCGCACCATCATCAACGCCTCCTTCCACACCGCCACCTTCCCGGAGTGCTGGAAACACGCCGAGATCAGTGCCCTGCTGAAGAAACCAACTGCAGACCCCTCCGACCTCAAGAACTACCGCCCCATCTCGCTCCTCCCGTTTCCTGCCAAAGTCATCGAGAAGACCGTCAACAGACAGCTAGCCGCCTTCCTCGAGACCAACGGATCCCTCGACCACTCGCAATCCGGCTTCCGAGCCAACCACAGCACGGAGACCGCCCTCATCGCAGCCACAGACGACATCAGATCCCTAATGGACAACGGGGAAACTGCGGCCCTCATCCTCCTGGACCTCTCCGCAGCGTTCGACACTGTCTGCCACCGCACCCTGGTACAGCGCCTGAACAACACCGGCATCCAGGAGAAGGCCCTGGAGTGGATCACCTCATTCCTCGCCGGAAGAACCCAGAGAGTCCGCCTCCCCCCGTTCCGGTCAGCTGCCACCGAAGTCATCTGCGGCGTTCCACAAGGGTCATCGCTCAGCCCCACCCTCTTCAACATCTACATGAGCCCCCTCGCATCCATCGCACGTCAACACAACCTCAAGATCATCACCTACGCCGACGATACCCAGCTGATCCTCTCCCTCACCAGCGACCCGGACGCCGCCAGAGCCAGCCTACACGAAGGGATGAAAGACGTCGCCGAATGGATGAAGAACAGCCGCCTGAAACTGAACTCAGACAAGACGGAGGTCCTCATCCTGGGATCATCACCCTCCGCCTGGGACGACTCCTGGTGGCCCCCCGCCCTGTGAGCCACCCCCAAGCCAACGGACCACGCACGCAACCTAGGCTTCATCCTGGACTCCTCCCTCTCGATGACCAGACAAGTCAACGCCGTCTCGTCTTCATGCTTCAACACCCTGCGCATGCTTCGAAAGATCTTCCGATGGATCCCCACCGAGACCAGGAAGACGGTCACCCAGGCCCTCGTCACCAGTCGGCTGGACTACGGGAACGCCCTCTACGCCGGCACCGCCGCCAAACTCCAGAAGAAACTCCAACGGATCCAGAACGCCTCAGCACGACTCATCCTGGACATCCCCCGACACAGCCACATCTCCGGACACCTGAGAGACCTGCACTGGCTCCCCGTCAACAAAAGAATCACGTTCCGACTCCTCACCCACGCACACAAGGCCCTCCATGACCTGGGCCCCAAGTTCCTCAACAGCCGCCTGACCTTCCACAAGCCCACCCGCCAGCTCCGCACCGCCAGCCTCACTCTCGCCACCGTCCCCCGCATCCGCAGAGCCACCACCGGAGGAAGATCCTTCTCCTACCTGGCAGCCAAAACATGGAACTCCCTCCCCATCCACCTCCGGACAACGCAAGACCATCTCGCCTTCAGGAAGCAACTCAAGACCTGGCTGTTCGAGCAGTAGCGTTCCCCCCACCCCCCAGCGCCTTGAGACCCTCCGGGTGAGCAGTGCGCTATACAAATGCCTATGATTGATTGATTGATAAGTGGGGCTTCAGGCGGTTGACATGTAGGACCCACAAAGGATTCCTTGGAGACTGCAAGTCCACCAAGTAGGTGACATTACTCTTGCGCTCCACCACCTCAAATGGTCCGGTCTACTTATCCTGGAGCGCACAGGGCTCCACTTGGGCCATGACCCACACTTTCTGACCAGGCTGAAGCTCAACCAGAGTGGCATTCTGGTCGTACCACCGCTTCATCTCCTCCTGGCTGGCTGCCAGATTCGCCTGAGCGAATTGACTAATCGCCTAATCTGGTTCCTGAAGGCTAGCATGTAGCTATATACATCCTGGGGAGGTTTCCTGGGAGCTTGCTCCCTGCCTTCCTTGACCAAACTCAGAGGTCCTCTTACTGGGTGACCATAGAGAAACTCAAAGGGGCTCAACCCTAGGAACTTCTCTGGCCCCTCACGGTAAGCAAAGAGAAGGCATGGCAAGAGGATGTCCCACTTACGCCTCATAGGTTCCTAAAGACCCATAATCATGCCTTTGAGGGTCCGGTTTAATCTCTCAACCAGTATATTACCTTGGGGTTTGTGAAGGAGTGGTGAACTTGTACGTTACACAGCACTCCTGCCACAGGGACTTCATATACTTGGAAATGAAGTTTGTACCATGGCCTGACACCACCTCTCTGGGGAACCCCACGCGGGAGAAAATCCCCATCAGTGCCCGTCCCACCACGGGGGCCGTCATAGTCCGGAGAGGGATGGCTTCCGGGTGGCATGGTCCACCAAGACCAGGATGAACCTGTTGCCCATGGCTGTCTTGGGATCCAGAGGCCACACAATGTTAATGCCCACCCTTTCAAAGGGGGTGCTGACCACAGGGAATGTCTGGAAAGGAGCCGTGTGCTTCCTCCCACTCTTTCCACTTGGCTGGCAAGTCTGACAGGTCCTGCAATGAGTGTCTGATCTTGCGCATTTGGGGCCAATAAAAGTGGGTGACAAGCCTTTCAAAGGTCTTGTCCTGCCCCAAATGTCCTGCTAAAGGCACATCATGAGCCAGCCCCAGTAGGAAGGCACTGAAGCGCTGGGGTACCACCAGCACACGGGCTGACCCAGGCTCAGCAACCTTAGGCTCACTATACAGGAGACTATTCTCCCAGTAGATCCAATGTGATCCAGACTGATCACCTGCTGCCTGGTTTGCAGCCTGTTGCTGCAAACCCACAAGAGAAGGGTACTTCTCCTGTTCCTCGCAGAACTCTTCCCTGGAGGGTCCTCCTTCCTGCTGCCAATGGGTCAGCTCAGGCAGGTCCCCCAGTTCAGCTACCTGTTCCCCTGTAGGTTCCGGGGCATCCCCCTCAAGGTCTGCGTCCTCCTGGACCATGGGAACTGTGGGGGTGGGTTACACGCGCCCCGGCCTCTTCTCTTCAAGGCAGGCACCTGGGCCACTCTTTCAGGCTCCAGGTCTTCTTGAACACCCTTACTGGCTGCCATGGACCAAGTGGTCACGCATGCCCACTCAGGCAAACCCAACATCTCCAAATGAGCACTTCCCTCCACCTTAGTCCAAGGAGAGCTCTCCAAATCGTTACCCAACAGACAGTCAATAGGGATGGCTGGCCTCACAGCTACTTGAAGAGTACCTGAGACCCCCCACTCAAAGGGAACCTGAGCCACCTTGCAGTGGCTCTCTGTGTTGTCAGCGGCAACAACTGGGTAAAATGCATTGGGGATCACCTGCTCTTCATATACCAGTCGACAACTGACAGCTGTCACACTGGCTCCGGTGTCTCTAAGAGCCTCCACTCTATGGCCATTGATGGTCACCCACTGCCTGTATTTCTTAGTGTTATCAGGCAGCTGGGTCCTGGGGACCACCTCACAGTCTCCTAAAGAGACTAGGGACATCTCTGCGGGACCCCACCCACCTTGGGCACCCATTTCCTGCCTCAGGGCTACACTAGACATCTGCCAGGGTGGTGCCCCCAATGGGTGCTGTCTTCCCATACAGGGGACATCTAGCATCATAAGGACAGTGGCCCACTAGACCACACTTAAAACAGGTCTTGGACCCCCTATGAACAAGCTCATCTGTCGGGCCCCTGCCTTTTTCTCAGGGGGAGGCTGGGAACCTTTCCCTTGGTTCCCTTGGGGATTACTCTGGGGCCCTTTCTGGAACTCCCTCTGTTTACCCTTGTCCCCCCACTCCTCTGCTTGGGACCCTACCCACCTTTGGCGAAGTCTCCTACATGACCCTTGTGGACCCGGGTGCTCACCCAGCGGTCCGCCTCCTCAGCAAACTTCCTAGGGTTAGTCAGCTTACTATCAATCAGGTGCTGGCGTAGCTCTGGAAAACAATTATTGGACAAGTGCTCCCATGCAAGCAAATCATAGAGCGCCTCAAAAATATCCACTTTGGTACCCTTCACCCAACCATCCAATGCTCTGCAAAAGAAAGACACATATTCCACCCATGTGGTAGGCTCCAGTTTCTTGCAATTCCTAAACCTTTGTCTGTACAACTCTGGGGTCAAACCATATCTGGACATTAGGGCTCCCTTCATATGGGCATAGGACACCTGCTCCTCTGTAGGCAAATCTAACAAGGTGTCCCGCCCATCCCTAACAAAACAGCCCCACAACCCCGCTTCCCAATCCTTCTCAGGGACCCGGTGGGCCAACATTGCAGCTTCATTACCCCTAAACCATTGACCAATATCCTCATTCTTGTGGAAATCCTTAACTACTTCCTTGGGGATGTAGGCCCTTGCTTCTACAGGCACTGGCGGTATGCTGCTACCGGGGACAGGAACCTCTAAACTTTTGGCTTTGAGTTCCAATTCCCTCAACACTCATGCTCAAAATGCATTTTCTTTTCCTCTAAGGCTAACTTTATTTCTAATTCCATCCCAAGCTCTATCTTCTTGCTCTCTATGTCCTCTGACCATCTATTTTGAGCCTGGCTAGCTCCAACTTATGCACTCTCTCCCTCTCCTCCAGCTCTCCTGGGGACAGGCCCTTGGAAGAAACACTGCTGCCCACCCTGGAAGGTACTTTCTCCCCAGTTGGGCCCAATGGCCTCTCAAGCTGCCCATCTAAATTCTGTGCCTCCACCACCGGCTCCTCAGGATGCTCACTGGCATTCCTAGATTCTACCCAGGCCCTCAGCGCCTTTTGGTATTCATCTTACCTGGTGAGGCCTTTCAAAGAGATTTTACATTTGTTGCACAGAGCCTTGAGGTTTTGCACATTGTAGGTATCAATCCTCTCCTCTTCCAATTCAATGTCAACAGATGCAATAGAAGTTGGCTTACCCATGGTAGAAAAGACTGGCAGTACTCAAGAATCAAAAATAGAAAAGAAGTTCCAAGGAAAAAACTCTATCAAAATGTATGTGGTCGCGTTATGGTTTGCACTCGCTAGTAATGTACACCAATCACTGTATATGAATCACAAATGCAAGTCCAAATCCTCACCGCTGACCACCAATGTTAGATTTGGGGGTCTCTAGATGTCAATGGTTTTCACCTTTGTCCAAATAGGGACACTTGTGTCTAGTCAGGGTAAGGGGCTACACTCCTAAAATAACCCCTGCTCACCCCCTTGGTAGCTTG
Source organism: Triturus cristatus (assembly GCF_964204655.1). Classification (NCBI taxonomy): domain Eukaryota; kingdom Metazoa; phylum Chordata; class Amphibia; order Caudata; family Salamandridae; genus Triturus; species Triturus cristatus. The sequence continues at coordinate 1,087,192,210 of NC_140582.1, read as the reverse complement.
GCACGAGCAGGTAGGCTTATCTCAGAGGCAGTGTGTAAAGCATTTGTGAACACATACAGTAATACAGTGAGAATACTACAGATGGACACCACACAGGTTTAGAAAAATAATTATTCTTTACTAGACTTAACACAAGACTAAACAACAAAAATCCACAATACTGTAATCACAAATAGCTCAGTTCCCTTTAGATTGTAAAAGCGACACTTTGCTCTCAAAGTACCTTGGATGCGTACCACAGAACAAACTAAAGGGTCGCAGGGAAGGTGATGCGTCAGTTCCTTACGCTCTGGGGAGTGGATGCGTAGGTTCCTTACTGCTGCGCAGGGGAGTTGATGCTCGCTTCCTTACTGCGTGGGAAGGTGATGCATCGGTTTCTTACTGCGATCCGTTGCGATGACGCTCCGTTGCGATGTGACAAAATGGTGTCTTGGTTACAATGCGACAGCGTAGATGCAATGCGTGCACGCCCAATGGCCGTGCAGCGACTCGGTGCTCTTCGGAGCCACAACAGGCCCTGCGACACCCTTCTCCGGTGATGCAACGGCGACCTCTGCGGCGGCGGCACGCTTCTCCAGTGATGCGACGCTCTTCGGCGATGCGATGGTGACAGCAGCAGCGGCGGCGGCACGCTTACTCGGCGATGGGACGGCAACTGCTGGGGTGGCGACATGCTTCTCGTCATTGAGTCGTGCTTCCAGCTCCCAGCGACACGCAGTCGCTCAGAAGGCCCAGCACAACAGCAGGCACTTCAATTCCCAGCAAGGGAATTCAGCGGGAGCTGGTGGTGAAGTCTTGTATCCCTGAGACTTCAGGCAGGAGGCAAGCTCAAAGTTCAAGCCCTTGGAGATCTTCCACAAGTTCATGAAAAGCACACTCAGTCCTCTTCTCCTTTCTTTGGCAACGAAGCAACCACTGCAGGCCAACCCCCAAACACACAGTACAGGGGTAGTCTCCTCAATCAGCTTCCTGGTTCTTCTCCTCAACAAAGGTTTGTCTTGATTCCCAGAAGGGATCTAAAGTTCTGGGGTCTGGGTCCCCCCTTTTATACACCAGAATCCTTTGTCTCTGAAGGCAGAGTGTCTGTACCTAGTCCAAACTAGTTCTGGGTGCATTCTGCCAGTGCACAACTTCTTCCTTTGTCAGTGTGGGCCAGGGTCATCAGACACACCACAGGAGGTGGAACCAGCATTGTGGAAAGCAGGCACAGCCCTATTCAGGCCCAGGTGCTACTCCTCCCACCACTCCTCATGCAGATAGGTCTATCCAGCCTTGTGCTGACTTACCCTGTCTCCTGGAGCCACCCCAGCCCCTGTCACTCACAAACCAGACATGAAATACACAACCTAGCAGAGGCAGGCTTGGATGGTTAGGCAAGAAAATACCTACTTTCTAAAAGTGGTATTTTCAAACACAGAATGTTAAAACCAACTCACTAAAATATGTATTTTATCATTCTGAGTTCAGGCACACTAAACTCGAATTTCTACCTAGTTCCCTGAGTCAGTTAGAATTATAAGATGTTATAATCAAACTGCTCATTCTGGCCTATGGGGACAGGTAGCGTTGCAATAGTGAAAAACGAAATTGGCTGTAATTCACTATCAGGACATGCCACACACATCAGGGCATGTCATACCTTTTACATACAATGCACCCTGCCCTTAGGCCTACCTAAGGGGTGGCTAACATGTAGAAAACGGAAGGTTTAGGGACTGGTAAGTGGGTGCACTTACCAAGTCAACATGGCAGCACTAGGCTGCACACAGGCTCTGCAATGGCAGGCCTGAGCCACAGGTCACAAGCTGCTCCGGTGGGTGGCATAATCAGTGCTGCAAGCCCACCAGCAGCATTTGATTTACAAGCCTTGGGCATACATGGAGCCCTGTACTAGGGTCTGGCAAGGAAACCAAAAAATCCAATCATGGAGTCACTAATCCATTACAACAATTTACATAGGGAGCACTTGCACTGTGGCACTGATTAGCAGTGGCACAGTGCCCAAAGCATCTAGACCAGCAAAACATAGCAAAACACAGGAGGCAACAGCCAAAAATGAAAGGGAGACCCACGCCAATGGTGCCAGGTCTAACAGTGAGTGACTGTATGTTTGTTTATACTGAGAAAGAGAGGGGGGTAGAATTTTAGCTGCTGCGACAGTGTTGTCAGAAAGAGGCAGCCGATATAGCAGGTGGGGGTGCATTGTGGAAAGGACAGGCTCTTAGAGGAGGTGAGACAGACAGGATCCAGGTGCCTTTCTAGGAAGGGCTTGCGCCAACTGAATCCTAGAAAACAGCTCCCACCTCCTCTCATCTGCCCATTTTATATCCCCCCACAGTGTGTGTCTCAGTTCCAAATGCATTGACAGATTATGATACCTCTTGCTATACGGCTGCCTTGTGTGTTCCACTGAGAGTGAACGCAGGCAGCCATGTAGGTTATTGTTATATTTTAACATAAATGTTACTACAAGGGCTGTCCCCTCCGCATTAAAATGTATTTTCCTCTTGAGAAGTCGGTGTAGATATTTTCTGTGCATGTGTATATACGGTTTCTATTCCCTTTCATGCATAAGGCTTTGTCACGGTTATGTAGGTCTCCACCCTGTGTGCAGAGGTCTCTGCAAAGGCTGCAGACCAAACAATATGCTTGTAAAGTTGTTACTAGTAACTTTACAGTTGTAGTTTACGTTTATGCTGACTCCGCCCTCTATAGTGAGGGTGTGAAAAAATGTAAGTCAGCAGCGGCTCGCAAGGATCGAGTGATGGAGGATGGTGGAGAAGGGGGGAGGATGCGGGGAAGCGACTATAAAAAAAATTCTATTACAAATGAAAAACATACCTTCTTACCGCGTCTCTCCTCCGTAGTCCTCCCTCGCTCGGCCACAGGAAGCACAGCCAGGCTCCCAGCAGCGTTCTGATTAGTCTGAGCGCCGTGTTTCAGTGCTCAGACGCTGACTGGAGGCCTGGGCATGTTCTCCATGTAGGCTGTGATGCATCCTTCATGGAGAAAATGTGAAGTGCGCAAGACTGTTTTGGGCGACCCGAGAGTGCCGTCCAAGCAGTCTTTGCCCACTTTAGGAGGGTGCTACCACTCCTCCACTGCCCCGCTCCCTCGCGTAAAGCTGTGGGCAGAAGTAGGAGAAAATAAAATGATAATAACGTGAGTTATTATCATTTAATTTTCTCTGTGTTTCACTGCAAGATAGCAGTGAAGCGACGCTCCTCTGCCTTATGTAAGTATGACTTTGTAGTAACTGTACATTCAGAAATGGTGACAAGCTAAATATAGTAAAGTTACTACAATTTGTAAGAATAAATGTACATGTGTAGGTTTAGTCACATGTACATTTACCTTTGTGAATAGGCCTCCTGGTCTTCTTGCATTGGGGAATTTGGAGCAGGAGGCAGCAGCATCTCTTCAACCTCAAGCTCTTCACACTCCAGACAGTCTGATCGCAGTGCTTCACCCATTATCTTGTAGCGCGCCATCGTGTTTGCAATGTCAAGCCGCCAGGACACATCAACTCCAGAGTTTCAATTCATACATCTGCTGCACAGTTCTACCTTTGGTGCATATTCCCTATTGGAATATCAAGATTCAAGTACGGTGGGTCAGATAGGTTTTCAGTTTCCATGCTTAGTGCTCATTGTGCAGTTTCATATCTGAAGAGTAAAACCACCTGCAGACATGTACCTAGTGCTTTGGGGCTACAAGCTCCTCCTTGTAGCACAGCATTCAAGACTAGAGTTGCCGGCTCTCTAGGAACTATTTATGTATTTATTGCATATAAAAGTTGCAACCCTAGCCGAGCTGACAGCGGGCCCTTTACATATTACAATTCAGTTACTATCAAACCTATTTAGAGCCTTCCACTTCTAACTGCATTCAGGGGGGATCCGTGTATCTAGACCACAGCTACTACGGAGCATACTATGTAAGAAAGAGCAGCACATGCGCTCATATTGTTCATATCAATGCATGACATAATGCTTAATGAAAGGAAAATTCTAGAACCGTCCACAGTGAGTGTATAAGTATAGGTGATCGACTTTGTATAAAGTTTTAATAAAATAATTTCAGTAGTAACTTCAACAGACCTGTGTAGCCTTACTTGCAGAATCGAATATCCATTGAGAACTAGTTCAGCCCTGGTGCTTAAGAGACAGCAGGACAAGTCTCTTCAGCAGCTATATAAACAAACAATTTCCAATGTTGATTTTGTAAATGCAAAACCAAGCAGCACAAAAGGTGTACTTTCCCTTGCTACAATTTCCCCAGCTCTCATGTATCGCTTGCTCAGTGATACAATGTGACAGTAGTCATGAGTGAGTGGTGGATCCATGTAACTATACAGGTAAGTGCATGTCATCCCCTAACATCAACATTGGACCCTTTTGTGAACAAACAGCAAGTTGGCGGCAGGACCAGGCTAACAGACTGCAATGAGAAATTAGCCCTCACAGGAGGGTCTGTAGGACCCAGAGAAGAGGGGAGCTAATGCTTTTTGGCAGAAGCTGTTGAAAAGGATGGGGATCTTGGCCACAGAGACAAAACATGCCACTTGAGCACTTAAAGAGGGCCTTATCACTTGGAGGGCCACTCCGCACCTTGGCTTGTGGGACTTGGGAGAATTGGAGAACTAGACTCAGTGGCAGGCCTAGAGGGGCTGGAGGGACGATTGCCCCTCTGGTGCCCTTAGAGAACCCCAGTGTGCTCCAATTAGGCTCTGTAGCTTCCCGCCCTGGCTGTGGCCTTATAATAAAATAAGTTGTGTTCTGGTGCCTGCTGAAGTGGCCTGTGCTGACCTGGGTGCTGGTCCTGCCCCCACTATCCATCACGAGAACACTACACGAGGGCCCATAGAAAAGGAAGGCAGAGCCCACAGGAGGAGAAGGGCTTGACAGAGGAGTTCTGATAAGAGCCTGGGCCCAGTCGACTGGACCTCTCAAAGCTGTAGCAGGTACACTGCAGACACGTGCACCAGAGCTTAGAACACTACCAAATTAATCCGCAGCTAAGGTACCAAAGGCCCACGCCAGGTACCTTGAAATACGAGATCGGAGGAGCTTGGATTAAATTAGGGTCTTAACATGATAACTGGGTGTAGCTCTCAATTGTGCAAAATATGCAGTTGCACAGGGGCCAAGAGGGCCGAGGGGCTCTCTGACCATTGATTATTTATTGCTTTGTTCTACTAAGGATATAGCATTCAGTTGGGCAATTTCCCTTGCTTGCATTAGAGGTAATGGCATCCTAGATACACTTCTGTGATTGTTCTGGTGTGTGTACCAGGGACGCTGTGGGCTCATTGGGAGCCAGTTGAATTATACAGTGTGAGAGGGGGGTGTGGCCATGTCAAGAGTGATGCCTAACCATCTAAGCCCCAGAGTGCGTTCTGCAGGAAGGCTTCTCTTCCAGTCCAGATTAGTCCGGCCTGTTCAAACCCGCTCATATACCATGCGGTGCAAATTCAAAGCAGGCAGTGTGTTCGGTAATCCTGGTGCATGTCAGGATTGCATTGTTGGACAGGATCTGCATTGTTACACAAAAACCATTGATTCCTCCAGCCCTAAATGTGTCAGAGGAGGCCACATGGCCCTGAGAGAGAAGGATCTCAAACTGGCATTACCTCACCCCCACATACTGATGTTCGAATCTAGCTCATGCTTCCTGGTCGGGCAATCTGGCACCCACATGTATATTTTACGTCACATCCTTCAGACAGGGGAGCTAATCAACAAGCTGAAATATATTCCAGTGCCCCACCTCTGACAACTGAGCTATCTTTTAGGCTGCTACACATTATACAGTGTAATGTCTTGGACAGCACAGCCATCACAAATGTCTGAGTCCCACACCTCAGACAGCACAACCATCCCATACATTGACATACATCTCACAGACCTGCACATAGAAAGAAGAACACGATTCAGACTTACACACATGTTATAGTTAGCAGCCTCTACTGCAGAGTTATGCCCCAGGCAGTGCTGGACTGCAGGTTACACACTTCTTACAGGACTCCAACAGCAGAGCTGACCAACAGATGCCTCTCATTTCAGATAGGTCAGCTATCGCTCATATTACATATCTGAGGGACTCAGCCCTGAAAGCAGAGAATGGGATGGTACCTATGAGATTAGGCACAATGTTACTAGTTGTATTCTTTCATTTGTTTCTGGTAATCGCCATCATGCACCGATTTCATTAAAAAAAATTCACTCGCATACCTGACTACAATTATTTGTAAAGAAAAAGCCAGGCGAGATTACATGGTATCCGGACCGCATTCAGGACACATGTCAATGCTAAATTGAGTTATTCTGCAGGTAGCTGCGAAACAAACAATCTCGGACTGCAAAACTATTCCTCGGATCACAGAGATCTTTATGGCAGAAGAAAGGTCCATCGGGCTACATGCCTTTCTGCCTCACACTTCAGAGAGCAGTCAAGGTGCTTTGTTTTCAGAAAGAAGGCTGTGGGGCTTTGGGATTGGGTTGTGTGCCTCCCTAGGGATCAGCTGAGGTCTATTTTGTTTTGGAGTTGGGATTATGGTAAGAGAGCACTGGATAAAATGGCTCTCCTCGAGCTCCCCCAGAGTGCCCATACTTGGGCTCCACCCGTCTCAATTAGGTTGCTCCATGAATGGTGGCCTTTCGGCACAATATTTCGGCATGTTTCGGTGTTGTGAGTTGTGATGCCCTTTACCCACTTTACAAAAGTCCCTCAGCATTTTAAAATTTTCCCTAAAATATACCGAAATATGCTTTTAAAACAGGCGGATCACTACTTTAACTTGTAATTTCCTGTTTCTCTGTGATTGGCACCATGCAGTGCAGATACATTGAGATGGAAGTCAACACTCACAAGCAACTTGCACAGAACCTTTGTAGATGCCTACTCAAGAAATACCAGTCTTTCAGCACATACGATAAAAGAGAATTTATTATAAGACAAGATACAACACAATAGAACATGCAGCACGAAGACTGACAGCAAAGTGGCTGAATGTCCAATGAGGAGAAGTCTACTAAAGCCTTTTATTGGTGCAAACCACAAAGGACAAATGTCATGCTTCGTGCAATATATGTTCAGTAGAATGACATGAAGACATTTCTTCTGAATTTAAGCAAGGGGGCGGCTTGTACCCATCAGAAGTCTCAGCAAGTTACACAAGTGTAGAGCACTAGGCCAATCAGAAGAGGCCAACACTGCGTGATACCCGCATGGTCTGAGGTGGTGTAGCAGATACTACCACGTGCTCTCTACTTGTGACATTTTGGGACTTTCTAAGCTAATGCAATGTACTAGTAATGGTAATTTCTAAAGAAATTATTTGCAACATCAGTTACCGTGAAGGACACGTAGACTGTGCCACTTCTAAATATGGTGTGCCCAGGCGCCTGTGGCTAAGTTAACATCTTGTACTGTCTGAATGTGATTCCGTTAGGAGAGCAGCTTACTTTCAGCAACTGCAGCTAGCAACTGTTTAATGGTTTTATGTCAACGTTCTACAGGCCTTGTCAGTAGATATTTGATATCAAAAAGTAGATAGCTTAATTAGGTTAGGAAAATAATTATAAAAACTGCTTCCACATCCCGCCGTCTTATACCAAATCACTTCTTTGCCTTCATTTTCCTTAGCAGCTGGTACAGGTTGTTTTCATGTAACTTATATAATTTGGCATGCAGTGTGCACAACTGAATGTAACTGCTGATAAGCATACAGGGCAAACTGGTATCCTTATGCAGAGAGTGACCAGTGCTGCTATCCCGATTATAATCATTTCCAATATCCATGATCCCCAGCCACTGAACCATGTCAAGACTTGTTCCCTCATTCTCCCCGACCCTGCTCGCCCATGATGTAGTTCCTGATGTGTGCAAAGTAGTGGGACTCCTCAGTAATCAGGTTGTTGCAGCTCATACAGCTCTATTGTGCCCAGTGAGGGGGTATTGTCCTGACCACAGTGCAACCCACATTTCAGAACATTGGGAATCTGTGTGAACTAATGCATTGTTGTGCAGCGCTATCATTGATGCTCTTTGGAAATATATTGCTTTTCATTGTTTTGGGGGAATTTTTTGTCCTATGAAACCCAGTCAATCACTAGTTAATGGAACTCCCATGCCTGTGGTCCTGTTTAGTCTATAGTTGTCGAAGGTAAAATGTGATATACCTATTACTCTGCAATTTATCATCTACTAGGCACTGTTGGAGCTGGTGTGCACAAATACTTGATGATACAATACATTCATGTTATGTTATGTTAAGTGGAATTTATAAAGCGCACTGACACCGAGGGTTTCCTGGCGCTGAGAGACAGAGGTGAGTCTGGGGTCATCTCTTCATCATTTCTTTCTACTCCGTCAATTTAGTCTGTTTCCCTCAACACATGTTGTACATTTTCTCCGTGGCAATCCCAATTCAGTGGTAAAAGTTCAAAGTCTCAATGTTATTCAATGTTCCTAATTGAAGGTCTTTAGATAAATCTGCAGGCACCATGAGTGTTACGGTAGCACAAATAACTGTAGGTACTCATAGCCATATCTTTGCCGGCTTTGAAGAGCTGTAGGTCATTGGTGCCTTAAAAAGAAAAAACAAATTTCACATTAAATCTTTCAAATGGTTAATCCTTTATTACATCAGGGGTCATCACTACTTTAGCAATAGGCACTCTCAAACGAAGGTGAGGTGCTCTAGAAAGGACACTCCAGCAGAATCTTTCAGGCAGAACCCCAGACGATGAAGGTGATCAATACTTGCAACTGCCTATCAAGTCCCACACTCCTATTGAGGTGGATGCCAGCAATCTTGTTCCAAAAACCGTTGGTGCCCCCCTTGTATACCAAAAGAGGTCACCAGTACCTGGTGAACACAGGGCACTTGAAAACATATAGGACCTGGAAAAGCAGGTATCCAGAGGCTAGGCCTGCTTGCACTCTTCTGATCCTATGATGGTGTACGGCAGGACCAGCCCACTTCAGCTCTGGCTTGCTGCTTTGTTGGAGTGAAGGCTGTACCTGCAGGTGCCCCTGGAGCTGCTGTTGATGCTTGGTGTTCTCGTTCTGGTCCTGATGCTTTCTTGGTGTGAGGGCTGTGGATCCAGGAGATCCGCCCCTCACACTTGGCAGCTGGACAGGTAGTGACGTCTGATGTGGGTGTTGGCAGGAGCCTTGACGAGTGTGCAGCACCAGGCGGTGAAGGCTCAGCCATGAGTGCTTCTGATGGACAACAAAACTAGTGGCATCCAATCATGCCTCCATTGTCTGCCTTTAGTTTGTAGTAGACATGAGTTGCTTTGACGGTGAAGCCACACCTCTTGGGACTTCTTGTGGCGGTGGAGGGGCATGAGCACGCAGCAAGGGCACTTGTAGTTTGCTCTCATGTTTATCTTTGACGCGGCTTTGCGTTGTGTGCTGTTGCTGACCTTAGCACTGGCATGCGAAAAAATATGTCTCTAGTTCATTTGTAAGAGCCTCAGAAAGATGAACAAATCCAAACCGCAGGGTGATAAGTCTTTCATGAGGACCAAAAAGGGTAGACAATGACAGTCCTTGATAAAACAACCGCTTACCATATGTAAGAGATGAGCAGTTCTTATGAAGAAGAAATCAGTTACATCCCCCCCACCCCTTTGTGCACACCAGATCCACCCGTCGCACCAAATGTGTGGTCTATTCCTCACCAAACACTTCCTGTCTGACCTGCGCCTAGGTGTGAAATCAGTAGTTGTGTAACTGTGCGGGCACAATTTTCAGAAATATAAAACACATATTCACCAGTTGAAGTCCTAACCAGAAATGAGGGGGTGGAAACGTGATCATTGAGCATATGCATGCAAACATCTCAAACAGGGAACCTATTACACTGCGTAAGGAGACGAACCCAAATATAATATTGTGCGCAGAACCCCAAAACATCAATTAGCTCCAAAAGCAAAAGAAGAACCAAAACATTGCACTATAATTGCTCCGAGCAGCAAGGGACATATAAGAATCCCCGTCACTCTGTGAGTGCAGCTGTGTGACAGGAGGGAATAGTTGTGGGATTTGCGCAATTCTGTGCAGCATACCACACATGATACTGTAGCGCAGGGGCATAACACAGCGCCCCTCAGTCCCTGCGGTGCGGGGGCCCCCAGGCTTCACTATCCAAGGGGGGGCCCTCATGCCCCTTGTGCGTGCGAATGCTTCAAAAGAACAGCTCGTGGAAGCCTGTTTTCCACCGAGCCGAAAGCATGAAAAACCTTCCAACAACATTGCCTTTTATACCGTGAGGCCTCTCAGGAGCTGAATAGGGCCACAGACCGGAAGCAGCATTCGAACCTCACAACAGTAAAACATCTGGATGCCTCTGCCCGCTTCATTGCTAATTGTGCCTCCTGGGGGAAAGCACACAGGTGGAGTCCCTGAAAGCAGCATAGCTGCTGTGCTTTGTTGCCCTTTAGGTACTGGATGCTAGAAATATTTGAGGAAAGTGCACTGGCATGCTGACATAGGGCACAGAGCCAAGTGCACCGCTCATACCGGCCTCTGTGAGGCTCTCCCTGGCCGCATGGAGCGGGACTAGTAGAGTCTACTGGAGTTCAGTTCCAGTGGAAAGGGATGCTCCTAGATGACCTGCATATTCGGATTATGACAACTTCTGCAAGTGTTTTCGCTTTTTTAATTTAAAAGACACTACGATAACAACTTTCCACGACTACTGTATTAAAAGGGTAGACCCTGCTCACATTATGATGCTAACTGCACACAATGTTAGAATAAATATTCTTTAACATTTACATGTTAGTTCTTCCCATTAGCCCTGAAACCCACTTAGAACTGCTCACAGAGAAACACTGTCAGACATTCATCTTAAGCATTTGTTTTAAAGCCCATAATCCAATGCACCGATGCAACACTGACTATAAGTATGAAGGGTGTTGCAGTTTAATTATCCAATTTCAAGATTAGCACATGACACCGGGGAATAGTATATGCACACACACATAGCTGTCAATTGATCCCCCCTTGTCTTAAGAATCCAGTGCTTGCTTTTTAGCCAATATAATCATGCATTGTGGGACTTGGAGTTTTTTTTTTGTACTTTTTAAGAGTGGGACCGTGAGATTTGAAATCATTGTTTTCACTTTCCTTTATGGATAGAATGTGGGTTACAAAAATGCCAAATAATAACACTAAGAATCCTCCGCTGGCTGGAGATGTCATATACATGAATACCACTTTGCACCTGTTCACACCAATCGTTCACTGTTGCCCATGCTCCACATGTTTCGTTCGGCAGGTGTGCAATTGCTGACATCAATCACCTGTTTTCGTGAGAGTTGCTTACATGGCCATAGGTGGGTTGGGATGCCTCAATGTCTCTAATTTGCTCTTGGTTTACAGCCCCTTGAGTAGCCCTATACGAATGTGTACAATTGTGCCCAGCTGCTGGCCACGCTGTCTCTGTTATGGGAGGGCTTGAACTGATGCTTGCTTCCCATGATACATCTAATTTTAAGTGCAGCTGTTGCTTATGTCATCGTGTTTTGAAAGGAAGGATTTGTCCTGCTCTTGCATCCCACGATGCATCTTCTTAATGATGGGTGGTTCTCCGGCTCCTTGCTTCCCATGTTGCATCAATTTTGTGACAGACGCTTGTCCTCCTCCTCCCATCCCTGGTTGTACTTTTCTTTGTTTTTGAGGAAGGCTCCAATTTCTCCTTTCTTTTTTGTACTGCATCTGTTTTGTAGTGGAGGCTTATAATTCTTTTTGCTTTCTTTGCAGTTTCTGTTGTATGAGGGAGACTTGTACTGAACAATTATGGTCATTTAAAATAAGGCATGCCTTCTGTTTTTCTTTCTTGCATTTCTCAGTTTTCAGCCTCTTAATGGCCTGCCTTCTCATGTGGCACTGTGTGCAGGAGGGGGGCCTTGAAGATAATGTGGACTTGGAATAGGGAATCACAATGGTGATCTTTGAAAATGGTGGGGTGCAATATATGCCCTTGAATTCCATCGAGCTATTAAAGCAAGCTGGCCCAACTTCTCCAAGAGTGCTCAAAGTGGGGTTCTCTTCCCAAGAAACATTTGAAAAAACTTGGGTCAAATAGTTTATTTTTAAGACCCTCATACATTTCCTCAAAAGCCATGCGTTCCGAAACAGGATTTATTAAATATAGAAGTACTTTCATGGTGTCTCAAGTTAATGAAGACCAAAGCTCCTGATGAGTTCACTCAATTCTTTTCAAAATGTGCAGTGAGTACTCACTTATGCTAATAATTATCCACATTATCACAGGGTAGGAGTTTATCATTAATTCCCCACATATGCCTCAGGTGCCCCGGTATGCATAGAATTACATACAATAGGCTGGTTTCCATTTGACTAAATTCCTCTATGATTGGCGACCCATTTGACAAACATTACCTCTAGTATGTCAAGACCTTCCAGCACTGGATGAGTCCCATGTGTCATAGGCAACCGGTCATGCCAAGAATTACACACAAAATGCCAGTTTCAGAATTTTGCAGTTTTCTTCAACCATATACCACCAGTGACCCATCTGTTGAAAGTTACCATTAATATATTAAGATAAGCATTTTTTCATGGTTGCCTGCCTCCCCATATGTCATGGTTGACCACCCTAATGACAAAAATTATCTCCAGTATGTTAGTGCCAGTATTTTGCCCCAAATGTCTCATATGCCAAGAATTACCTGTGGTTTGCCAGTGCCAGCATTTTGTCTTGGGGAACCCCTCATACCAAAAATTACCTTCAGTGTACCAGTATGTTGCTTGGGATGCCCCCTTATGGCAAGACGTATGTCCAGTAAGCAGTATCAGTATTTTGCATATGCCACAAATTACCTCTAGTGTGCCAGTGCCAACATTTTGCCTCAGGTACCCATTATACTAAGAATCACCTTCCATGTGCAAGTGCACCCTTTAGCTGCAGGTGTTCCTTATGCCTAGAATTATTTCCAATATTTCAGCACTAACATTTAACTATAGATTTCCCTCATTACAAGAATTACACCCAGTTTGCCATCTCTAGTTTTTGCCATGGGTGTGCTCTATGCCAAGAATTGCATCTAATCCACCAGCATGTTGAATAGGTCTCTCTTAAGCCAAAAAGTACCTCCAAACTCACATGTGTCACATTCACTCACTCACTCGTAATCTTGATCAAACTCTCTCACTCCTTCACTCTCTCTTGGACTGCCTTTCCCTCTTTCTCACTCACACTCACTCTTACTCTCAGCCACTCTCACTTACTGTCCTATGTGTGTAAACGAGGATCTGTACATTACACCAAATAATGCTACTCTTAAGTTCTTATAAGTGTGTGCTTCAGGGCCCACTACACTATAGAGACTAGTTCAACCTGCAGGGTAAAGATAATAAAAACAGTTTAGGTGTACTTTGAGAAGTAAGGCAGAAATTTTAGAAAGGTATCCAAAACATGGCAATCTTCTCTCGTGAAAGAGTCATGTCACACTTTTAGGCAGGGCCTACTGTTGTCAACAGACCTGTTGTGGAGAATACCAAAATTTACAATGGGCCCACTGCTGATGATTTTCAGCGTTCTTTTTAATCTGATATATTTGTTTCTTATGCAATAGTTTTCCTTCCTCCTCTTGTGATTCTCCCTCCCGTGGACCATTGCTTCTCTACAATCATTTTTATTTAGAGGATTTGTATCCTTCCGCAGCTTGACATCAAGGAACAACTTTTTCCCCCTGTGCACCCCATGGGAGTGCATGTGTATTCATGCTCTATCCCACACATCTCTTCCACCCACGCTCTCCGTGTTACTCCACCTCTCCTTTCCCAAAGCACAGCAACAGCTACTCCCCAGTATTTGACTAAAAGCTTTATGTAGCTGGTTTAGGTGTATCCCCTGTATTCACAACAAGTTGCATTTATTACACGGGGGAGGTGCAGGATGCTGCACTCCATCTCTGCTAGAGATGTTGGTTCTTCCATAGCCTCACAAATCATCTCACTGGGCTACTGCATAGCACAAATTGGCCTAAGACTTTGTTCCAGTTCGGAGTCATGTGCAAAGTAAATTAGGCTTGGGAAGCTTTTTTTCTTTAAAGATGGACACTTCCTGAACCACAGGCTCAGACGACTGTTATGTTCTTTTAAGTACCTGCAACTAGTCCTCAGTGTTCTTTTTTAAAATGCATCAAGTGCAAAAGAACATATTTATATTTTCAGAATTTCCAGTGCGAATGGTATTTGAAAAATAAACCACATTGTTTATAAAAATTGAAAATATTGAATTAGGTGCTCAGTTTTGACATAGATAAAGGTATGAGTTTGCTTTTCCTCCAGTATTTGAAAATGTTTTTTTGTTTAACTTTTTTTTTTTTAAACAGAGCTTTATAAACAAGAATTGGCAAAGCCAATAGCTTGTCTCTGGCATTCTAAATGAGATCTATTGGTTTGACAATCCTTTTTTAGTGTACATATGAATGGCAGTGGGAAGTTTAGATACTCTTTGTAGCTATACTGTGTGTTTGGAGGAAAGTAATTCAAATGTGTTCTTCTGTCAGTGCTTACATGATGTGCACACTATGACAATATGATAGCTTGTATGGCAATGTGTGAGCTGTCTCAAATGCAAACAAAATCCCCTCTCAGTACTATTAATTTTGTCAGATAGGGGAACCATGGTACCAGGTGTTATACTGCCCAGTGTGAAGAGTGGGGAAGCTGGCAGGTCTCCTGGGCGCTGCAGCTACTAGGCGACTCTGCATTTATAGAACAGTATTCCTTTACCAGTGGTATACTTAACCATGTGGACTTTTGTTCTGTGAAAAAGTATTATGCAGAACTGTAACTGAAAAAAAAGAAAATAGGAATTTTTAATCATGCGGTGATGGTACTGAGGGTGACACTTTGAGTATCATTCATTGTTTAATGGACTTCACTTATATCTGATGGAAACAAGCCAAGTTGAGGCAATAAAAATATGCTAGTTTGGGCAAAAAAAACAAGTGCATGAAAAACACCAAATTCAACACTTACAACAAACTTTTGGTATTGTGTGATTTATTGTACGCAAATTGTATTACATTTTTTTACATTATTTTTATTATAAAAACTTTTTCTTATTTGTTTAAAAGACATTGATTTTCCAACAATAGCACTTGCTTGCATAAAAAGAATTATATACAATACAGGCGTCAAAAAGAAGAATACATCAGGCGTTGTTGTGACAGTTCTCATTAATTCAATGAATACACAAATCTGATATATGTCCTGAATTGTGAACTCTAATTTGTTTAGATCCATAAAGTCATATCAATCATTATAAACTGTCTTTTAATATATCTTATATGGAGAATAGGCATAGTAAAATTATGAAAACTGGAGGTAGGTTAGCACTACGCGTGTTTCGGCATTGCCTTCTTCAGGATTCTGTCTCAGTGAACACTATCTGAAACTGTGTCCAATGGGGTTCAGATCTTAAAATGGGGATGGGGATGTCAACACGATAGAATATCTATCTCCTTAATTTGGAAACAGAAGGGTTTTACTTCAAGTATGCCAGGTAAAATTATATTCCAGTCTATTCAAGATATGGTCAGAGGAGACTGCGAGGCCCCTCCGGAAAGCAGAGGTGGGTAGAATGAGCGGGACAGTAAGATTCTAATGAGGCAGACTCTCTGCAGGCATTTTGTTGATCTGTTCCTAGATGTGGAACCCCAAAATACTAATAATTTCAATCAATCTGAAAACACCATGTAACAATTGGAGAACAATGCACCAAAATACAGCACTCCAATCTACAATCATGAAACAGCACATCAAAATAACAGTGGCACAATACAATACAAAGAATGCAATACGACCACCCTCTCTGTGATTATGTGGATACATAGTCACAGCTGGACAACCTCCTCCGGGGTCCAGCAGGAGGCAGTGTCCCAGAGCCGACCGTCCTCTGGTGACACTGAAGTGCAACAAGACCTGGGTAATCGCAAACTCTCAACCAGCTCTACATGTTGCACCAACAGGGGGACCACTGGCTGCTACCACCCCTACGATATCATCCAGCACTCAATACCTTTGCCAATCAAGAGGAGCGACACCTGCTACCACCCTTCACCCGGGGAGCAATACCTGCTACAACCCTAAGTTGGGGAGCAACACCCGCTAATTCTAAAATGAGGAACATTACCTGCTCCGGCTTGCCGCCTCTCTGTGCTGTGCTATTCTGATGCTGGGTCAGTGGGGGCCCATCTTGTTGGCTTTGGCCCATGAGGGCCTCCCTTGCTGTCTCTGTGCGCGTCTCTCTTCGGTTGTACTTGGCGGTGGGATAGTTACAGAAGGGGGAGGATTTGTTTCTGAGTCTCTGGTTCAGGTTCCTTCTCCTGTATATTATGTGATTGTGTTGTCCTCTATAAACAGGCAGTCTGAGGTCTTGCTCTCTTTCTGTCCCTCTCTTTCTACTGTGGTGGGCGCTGAGCGACTGGCATCTAGTCTTGGGTCACAGGACCCATTGGTTTTCACTGCCTGTGCTGTTCTCTCCGGCTCTGCTACCTGACCGTGTTCTTCTCACTTATGTGCATCTGAATTTGGATTTTAGTTGCTGAGCTGTCGCCTTCGCCCCTGGAGAACAGAGAGGGCATCCGTCCTCATTTACCCTTGCCAGCAGTAATCCCTTGTAAGCAGTAACTCCCTGACACTAAGCAGTACCTTCTGATGATGTGGCAGGGAGGACAAATTTCTGCAATTCTTGCCTGCGGAGACTCCCCAGCCAGGGGCAGAATACTTCGGTCAGTGATAAACACAGAGGGCGTTACGCATTCCCGGATGGGACATTACTAGTTTAGTGCTGAGGGGGGAACCTCCTCCTCAATGTTGGGCTTTTGGCATTGGGTGATTTCTGTGGTTGCCCTGCTTTCGGGTGCGACTCTCTTCTTACTGATGGGTGTCTTGGCTCCTCAATTTCTTTTCTTTGCCTGGTAATTATTGCTGCAGTTTTGTATTTTTCGGTTTGTCGTCAGGTTGTCAATGACGCCTCTGGTCAAGCCTGCTTCCCTTGCCCGCATTCTCCACCAAATGTAGAAGCCTACTCCAGAAATACTAGTCTGTCAGCACATATGATAAGAGAGAATCTATTATAAAACAAGATACAAAATAATAGTACGTGCAGCACGAAGACAGACATCAAAGTGGCTGAATGTCCAATGAGGCGAAGTCTACTAAAGCCTTTTATTGGTGCAAACCACAAAGGCAAAATGTCATTTTTCATGCAATATATATTCAGTAGAATTACAGGATTAAGACATTTCTTCGTAATTTAAGAAAGGGGGGGGGAGGCGACTTCAGCCCATCAGCAGCCTCAGCAAATTACACTAGTGTAGAGCACAAGGCCAATCAGAAGAGGCCAACACTGTGTAATACCTGCATGGTCTGAGGGGGTGTGGCTGTTGCTACCCAGGTGTTCACTGCTTGTGACATTTTGGGACTTTCTAAGCTAATGCAATGTACTAGTAAGGGTAATTTGTAAAGAAATGATTTGCAATATCAGTTCCAGTGAAGGCCACGTATACTGTGCCACTTCTAAATATGGTGTGCCCAAGTGCCTGTGCCTAAGCTAGCATCATAAACTGTCTGAATGTGGTTCTTGAACAAGCCTTGCATTACGAGAGAACCTTACTTTCAGCAACTGCAGGTAGCATCTGTTTAATTATTTTGTGTCAACGTTATAGACGCCTTTTTTCAGTGGATATCTGGTATCAAAAATTAGGTAGCTTAATTAGGTTAGGAAAATTATAAAAACGGTTTCCAAATCCACGACTCCCTTAATGCCCTCACACAAGGCAGCCATATTTTTTTCTGTTGCAATGCTAATAGTTCCTCCCCTAAAAATCATTTTTACAGTTGTTAATGTTATTTTTCTTAGCCACCTCTCAAACAATCACTAACTTACTCTAACAAATGCAAATTTCTTGTAATGTTCTCTGTTTGCTGTGTGTCTAGTCCGCGACTTATAAGCTTACTATTTGTTTTCAACTGTCTTCGACATGCGTACAGCTAGAGCAGGCTTCTCCAACGAGTAACTTATGAGCTAAGGGTAGCTCTCCAGCTAAATTGATCTCCTGTTTGCCACACAGCCTACTGAATCAGACGAGATTGCTTGGTTAAATGTTTTTGAGATAAAAATATGTGTATTTTCAGAACTTTTTTTTAAGCTGATGTTTGGAGAAAAATGGTTTAATCAATCAAACAGTATTTGTTGAGCGCATACTGTCACCCTTAAGGGCATCTAGGCGCTGAGGTGCCGTGTCTCAGTCGAAGAGCCAGGTATTGAGCTTCTTTCTGAACTCCAGGGAGGGAGCTGTTCAGGGGTGGAGGGAGTTCCAGGTCTTGGCGGCAATGTCGGAGAAGGAGCTGCCCACGTTGCAGGTGCAATGGATGTAGGAGGGTGCGAGGGCGAGTGAGGCGGAATGCTGGTGTCTTGCAGGCGGGTGGAAGTTCAGTCAATGGTTGATGTAGGGTGTTCGTTGGTTGTGCAGTGCTTTGTATGCGTGCATGAGGATGTTTAACTGAAATCTCTTCTGGATGGGGACCCATTGGAGGTCTCTTAGGTGGGGTCGGTTGGTAGTTTTTGAGGTCACTGAGATCGACCGAGACCTTTTTCAGGAGCGGTCTGACCTCTGCATGTTTCCATCCATCTGGAAAGGTTGCTGTAAAGATGGAGGATGCTGGTGAGGTCCGTGCTGATAGGGTTGGCTCAGAGGTTGAAGAAATTGTGGGGGCAGGGGTCGGTGGGTGCCCCGCAGTAGATGGACGGCATGATGGTAGATGTTGTCGGTGCAGTGAGTGGAGACCAGGTGGTTAGCGTTTGGCTAGTGATTGCTGGTTGTTTGAGGTTGTCGAGTCTGGGTGTGGTGGGATGGGGTTCCAAGTTGTAGATCGTAGCTTTCCTGCTGTTGGAGTAGTCTGAGAGGAAGGTGAAGAGTTCTTGGGAGGGGTATATGGTGTTCTGTGTAGCTGGAGGATTGGTAAATTTGTTGACAATCTTGTATAGTTCCTTTGTGTGGTTGGCTGTGGTGTTGATGCGGCTAGTGATGGCTGTTTTTGGCTTCCTTGATGCGCCAGGGGTAGTCGCTGAGAGCTGCTTTGTTGGCGGCTCTGTCGGAGGGTTCCTTGGAATCCTACCATCGCTTCTCGAGTCGGTAGCAGTTGCGATGGTGGTTCCAAGCTCTGGGGTGTACAATCTGGCTTGTTTCGAGGCTTTGTTTGGTTTCTTGGCGAATTCTTCAGCGCATTTGGTGATCTAGGTGGTGAAGTTCCAGACTGCCTGGTTAAGATCTGCTGAGGTTTCCGGTTGTGTGGTGCTGAGGGATTGGGTCCATTGTGTCTTGGTGACATCTCCCCAAATGCGGTGAGTGGCACTGTGGTGGTTGGTGGCTGTATGTAGAGCTCTGCCAGTGATGGTAAAGTGTATGATGGCATGGTCGGTCTAGATCTATGGAGTGGGTAAATTTGAGTCTGTTGCTGTAGGTGAAGATGGCGTTGAGTGTGTATCCAGCTTAGTACGTGGGTTCGGTGACTAGTTCGGTGAGGCCGATGTTGTTGTGGATCTCTCAGAGGGAGGCGGTGTTGGTGTCGTTGAGTTTGTCACTGTGGAAATTGAGACCACTAAGAAGGACGTAGTGCTGGGAGTTGATGGCCTTGGGGGCGATAAGGTTGGAGATGGTGTCGCAGAAGGCTGGTCAGAGTCCCGGTGGTCTGTAAGTGAGGGTGCCTCTTATCGTGGTCATGGCATCTATTTCTAGTTGGAAGTTGAGGTGTTCCACGAGGGATATGGGGTCATCGATGGTGATGATGCACAGGATGGTTTCCTTGAAGATTATGGCAATGTCTC
The DNA here is from genome assembly GCF_964204655.1 of Triturus cristatus. Classification (NCBI taxonomy): domain Eukaryota; kingdom Metazoa; phylum Chordata; class Amphibia; order Caudata; family Salamandridae; genus Triturus; species Triturus cristatus. Next base: position 1,087,172,325 of record NC_140582.1, on the reverse strand, counting down.
CACCGTGTCTGTTTGCACGGTCTCTGTGTATCATCTTGTAGCCGATGGGTGTAGCGGTGGCGATGTTTGGGTTCGCGTTGGGGCTGGGCCACGTTTCGGTGATGAAGGTCATGTCAGGGGAAAGGGTGCTGATGGTATCCTAAATTTCTATGGTGTGTTTTCAGAGGTAACGGGCGTTGAGCAGGATGCACTGAAGTGGTGCTGGGTATTATGTAGCCTTGTGGGCCTGGGGTCCAGTGCGGCCCGGTGACCCTGTGCGGCATGAGAAATGGCAGTGGTGGTGGGTGAAGGGTCCTTTGGTTGATCGCGGCGAGGCCGTGAAGCAGTTGTTGCGGTGTCCAGGGTCTAGGGCCAGGAGGTCCTTGGCGGTATAGCAATGGGAGGGCCAGGGGTTCTGGTGCTGGGTGCAGTTCAGGCACCGACTGGCGCAGATGGTCTAGCCTTTGGTGCAGCCTTCATTAGTAGTCCTGGGTTTGGGAGGGGCTGGGCAGTAGATCAGGCAAAAAATGGCAGGGAGAGCGGGAAAACAGCAGTGAAAATAGCACAACTGGGCCACAAACAAAATACCAGCATGAAAGCAATTAAAATACAAAATAAATGGGAAAAGAACCCAAATGACCCAGACAACTAAATAGTCAGAGGCAGTGGGTGGACTGCAGGCTCGAACAGTAGGATTTGGGATTGGAAAACTAGGTCCCGGTCTTGAGGAGCCAGGCAGGGGGAGCGGTACAGAGATCAAAGGTCAACGGGCTCCCATTAAACCCGGTATTTGTAAAGCACAAACTAATCACCCCTAAGGGTCTCAAGGTGCTGGGGGTCCTTGGGAAGATTAAGCGAGTTATTGCCCAGAGTCACATGGTGCTGGGCTGAGCTGCCACCGGCACCGGGGATCGAACCGTGAGCCCCATGCTCCGGAGTTAGCCGTCCTGGCCTCTGCGCCATACCATAGAGCTTGCAAAACAGGTTTGAAGCTTTTTATAAGCTGATATATAATTGAGGTTATGTTCTACCCACTAGAGGCATTCAACATTGGTAAAGCCTATTTTACATTACACCTGAAAGCCTGCCTGATGCACTGAGGTGATCATTCCTGGAAACCTTGCATCGGGTGGCCAATAATGGAATCTTGTCTCATATGGTCACTATTAAAATACTAATGATAATAGTGGCTTGGGATGATTTTCATTGAACATAAGTAGCTCCTATTACAAAAACGTTTGGAGACCTCTGAGCTAGAGCCAGTATACTATGTTTGTAAACTGTCTTCAGGAGGACAGCAGGATGCAGCAGCATGTCAAGGGACTTCCGGTACACTGCTTCAAAAAACATAGTTGTGGATCCTAAGGGAGTTAAAGCGGATTGGCAAAACAGGTAACAAATATATTGTTGGGTAGGTGAATGAGGAAGAGAGGGCGGAAGGTGTATGTTGTGTGTGAGGGTGCACGCTTGTCCCTGACATAATGGTGGTAATCCCTGGCATATTGTGATTGTTTGTTAGACTATAGCGCCCACCGCTGCAATAATGTGGATCATTTGATAATGGTCATAAATCTTGTCATATTGTGGGCATTAAAGGCACAACAGGATCAATGACTAGTATAATGCTGGCCCCTGTGGTGCAAATCTTGTCATATTGTGGGCAAGCATGGCATGATGGTGCCTATCATGGTATAATGCTGGGCTTGGCTCAGTGGTGGTGATTCCTCACAAATTGTTGACATCCATAGTATGATGGTGCCAACCCTGCCATATGAGTGGTTTACATCTGTTGGCAATATATGTACCTATGGTGTGTGATGGGATTACATAGAGAACCAAGGTAGAATCTGAAATGAAATGAGATTTATCAAAGCGCACACATACCCAAAGACATCAAGGCACTAAAAAGCTAGGTAATTCAGATGAGAAAAGAACCCAAGTTTTCCGTGCTTTTCTAAAGGAGGCATGGGAATCCAGGCTAGAGACCTGCTGAGGGAGAGAGTTCCACAACTTGGCTGTAGCAACTGAGCAGACTAACTCTAGTTTGCCTTCCTAAATTTGGGGATAACTGCCGACCGTAGATGTCTAGAGGGGACATACCACTGAAATATAGATCTCATTGCTCCAGGGACTGAATCATAAAGAGCCTTGTGAGCAAGGCATAAAGCTTTAAACCCAATGTGATTTTGTACTGGTAACCAGTGCAGCTTGAATAGTTTGGCTGATACTGACCTGTATTTAGTGATGTCTAGTATAGACTTACTGCTGCATTTTGCATTATTTGCAACTTGGGCAAGTAGACTTGTTAAAACCAAGATAGAGTGCATTGCAGTAGTCAATTCTAGATGATATAATTGTCAGAAGTACTTGTTCGCACAGGGTCCTAATTATGCAGAAAAAAGGTGGAAGCTGTGCTGTTCACCTGCCAGTCAAAGGCCAGCTTAAGTGTACACAATCACACCTCGATTTTTTGCTGAGTCGATGGGGATCAGCAGTGATCCTAGCATCTCTGGCAACCAATTGGTGGCCCATGTGGATGGTTTATTACCAAAAATTAGGACCTCCATGTTGTCCCTATTTAATTGTAAACAATTATCTCTCATCCACTTAGCCACCATCTTCATACAGTTGTTGAAATTGGCTGCGACAGACTCATTGTCTTTAGTGATAGAGATAATTATTTGTGTATCATCAGCGTAAGATATTGCCTGCAGTCCAAATGTCTGGATCAGTTTGGCTAGTGAGGAGACATACATATTAAATAAGGTTGGACTCAGGGACGATCCCTGAGGCACCCTACATGGCAGGGTGAAAAGGTCTGATTTAAATAGGTCTGGGTGGAGATCTCCGCTCTGTTTGCAGAGTTTTTTGCACTCTGCAGAGCTCATAAAGTTCTTGAGTGGAGTCTTTTCCTTGCTCGCGCTCGTCAGCGGTAAGTTGGCAAGCGCAAGCGAGGAAAATCCGTCGAGATTTCTCAACTTGGGCGGACGCAGATTGTCATTACCGCTCAAGCTGAGAAACCTTCCGGTCACGTTGAGGAAGCTGCCGCGAGCGTAGAACTTCTACTCGACCGGAACAAAGAAGCAGCGCCCTATTGCGCTATGCGGGATGCAGTTCGTGCTGATTTTACAGCACATGACAAACACCCGGTGCTAAAAATGGGTGCAAAGGGCGCAAGGTACCCAACTCCGCCGCTTGGAGAACTCCGCGTAGCTTGGCGGAGATTTTTTGTCACTTCGCGAAGTGCCTGAGTTAAATGAGTTGGTTGATATCCATCTGTGATCTATCTGTAAGAAAGGATCTTAGTAAGTCTAGTGCAGAAGCTTTGATCCTTAAGTCCTGATATCAGCTTATCATAGAGAGGGTGATGGCATTGAAAGCTGCGGACAAGTTCAATAGGATTAGTGCTGCAGTCTGACCCATCAATCATGGATCTAAAACTGTCTGCCGTTGCAAACAGTTTCTGTGCAATGATTGGTCCTAAATCTAACTTGAGAAACATCTAGCATATTGTGTTGTTCAATATGGGACATAAGCTGTACATTTAGGTGCATGTCCAGGGTTTTTGCCGGTGCATGGAGATGGGAATGTAGTTTTTTAAGTCACTGGGATGATTCAGATGCAGCTTTTTGAGTAAGGGTCTGACTGCTGCTTTTTACCACCTACGTGAATAGCAAACTGTGCTCATGACTTTTTTTTTTTATTCTTTTTATTAAACAGTTCAAGTAGAGTGGTCACCTCATACAGTAAGCATTAATTACAGCTGTGTCTCAGATTCACAAAGCAAGCAGTTATTTCGTACTTTATCTCAGTGGGGTAGAACAGGATGGATGTTGTCTATACATGTCAGGGTGTCGATGGTTCGTCGTGGGGAGGGATATATGGGGGTTCACATATATTACCACAATAACTATTCCATTTAGTCCAGAGCGCTGTCCATTTTCGGGGATAGCCACGTGCTACATATACTGTTTTCTCCCGTAGCTCATGACTTTGTTAATGATGGAGGTCAAGGTGTGAGCAATGGTATTGGCTACTACAGGCATTATTATAGGAGGACAAGGTTCTAAAGAAGAACCTGACTTTATACCATGAAGATAATGCTGCATCTGTTTCACTATTATGGGGATGAAGGATGTTAAAACAGCTGTATGTGCCCCTAATTCATCTCTGATTGCTGAGACATTGGGCTCAGTTGGTAGTGCCAGCTGGGAGTACATTCGTATTTCCTCTGAGGGGGATCAAATTCACTGTAAATTGTGAGAATTTTGTATTGAACATAATCTACCAGTTAGTTACAAAAGTCCTGGGATCCCTTTGCATTAGTAGGATTTTTGGGGGCTGATAGTTTTACAGCCTTGAAAGGTTACCTCATAGATTTGACCGGGTTAATCTTATTAGTGTAGAAGTTAACCTTCTCTTCCCTGATACAGCTTTATAATCCCTAATAAGAGTTTTATATGTGTCTTTCTCTTGGCTCTCATAATGCTTCGTCAGGCGCGTTCTTTTTACTGGCAAGATTTTCTAAGTACTCTGAGCCGTTCGGTAAACCAAAGGGTTAATGGCATTTTCCTGTGCATCTGAGTTTTCTAAAGCGGGCTGCCACATCCAGTGCGGAGCTGAGCCAGGATGAGAACTCCACTGCGGCCATTTCCAAATCCTCATATTCAGTCCTAATCCTGGTTCTAGGTGCCGTTGAGAGAGTCTCTTCTGATAGACCCTCCCAACTTATACTTGCCTCATTATTATCGCTATTTAGGCTACTTGTTTAGCTGGCTGAGAAAGAGAGATCCCACTGCATAGTGGTCTGACTAACTAGGCAACAGGGTTTCATTAAGCTTCAATCGAGGATCATTGGAAAATATACCATTCAAGATGTGTCCTGCAATATGTGTTGGGACATTGACATCTGGGGAAGGCCAAACGCGCCATTGATTCCAGTAGGTCCTTTGTATCCTTACACTCTCATCCTCTAACCATGTATACTAGTAAGACAAATATGTATTTGATGAAAGTGACATGCTGATATTTGGGAACCAAACTCTGTCTTGTCATAGGGTGGTCCAATTATGTTTGTGCAAAGTGGGCCAAATATAACCCTTTACGCACTTGACTATAAGGGTAGCTAGAGCGAGCATTTATAGATCTCTGAGGAAGGTAGTTTGGAGGCAAGAGCTCATAACTCAATCAACCAACAGGCACAATAACTTCAATATCCAGCCTGGAGCTTCCCTTTTTTGATAATAATGTACTTTTTAATCTCACTGCAGTACTAAATACTACACAATCCAATCTAGTATATAGGGCAATGATCATGGGCATGATTCTTCTTTGTGGCACTACATATGCTAATTCCCCTAGCAATTATGGATTAAGTCTGAATCAGTCTAATAGTGAAGATTCAGGTGCCGATGGGAGGCTCCACCGCAATGACAGAGGAGTGTCGCCCCACTGCCTGACTCAGAGCCAGTAAATAAAAATTAAAAGAAGGTCATCGTTTTATTTGTCATTTTCTGGCTCTGAGCCAGCTTGCGCAGGGAGGGGCGGGCCATGGAGAATAGGAGTACTATGTGCACCCCCTAAGTGCGCATATTAGTTTGGCTGACCGTCTCAGGCCGACCAAAACACACATGCACTCTTAGGTTTCTCCAGCCAGGCTGCATTGAGCAGCTGGGCTGGAGAAAACCTCCCAGACTCCCTGCCTGAGCGGAGCATCTTTCCAGCCTGCTCAGTCCAATTGCAGGGAGTCCGTGACATGGCCCCAGTGCTTGCTAGGACCAGGAAGGACGATGCAGAGCGCATCGCGGGAATGGGGAGGCTGCTCCAGGTAGGTGTTTCTTTCTTTTTTATTATAACCCTCCTCCGCAAGCACCCTCCCTCCACCTCTTTATTGTGGTGCCCGCCACAGGTGCCCCACAAGTCAAATGTGCAATCTGTGTGTATTGCGTGGTTTATTCACTGGTGGTGTAATGAATAGGAAGTTAGTTTCAGAGTCTCTAGTGCTCGACTAGCATGTATCCAGCAACTTAGGCTTCCCCCTGAAGATTAAGGTCTGATGTAGTTTGAAGCCATCCTCTGAAGCTGCAGCGGAAGCTGGGTGTGGACTATGTTTCTTCACATGCAGCTATTTAGGTGCCCGAAGCAAGTGTGGGTCCTTACAGGGCCTAAATTATCACCATGGCAGCTGTAGCCCCGTATGAGCAATTGCAATCACCAAGGCAGTTGCAGCTCCAACTTGGGGGGGGGGGGGGGTTCGACGGGTTGTGTTCAAATATTCTTTTTGCGGTTCCTATCAGGAACCTTTTGGGAGACGGAAGGACACTCTGCAGCATGGGTCACATGTGGCTTAGCTCTAAGGTACTCTCAATCAAAAGGGATTGAATTCTGTCGATCTGGGAAGACCTGGTGTATTTAATGTCTTCCTGAAACCCTCAACCAAACTTTGCCATTAGTGGCGTATATTAACTACCACTGCAGTATTGTCTTTGGGCGGCATACTCATAGGGTTTCACACCTAGGTACTTGCTTTCCTAGGTGAGTACCGGTTTCGCTCAGGGGAAACTACTGGTGGGATCCATCTGATAGTGTCTAAAATTACTCCCTGTATCTTCAAAAACTACTTTAATATGGGTCGGAGATACAGGGGTAAGAAAGGTGATGTTCTAGGATGTGTTAATTAACCGTAACATCATACAGGGGTGTTCAACATGTTTCGGGCTTTGATGCCCAATTGGGTCTGTGCCTTCGTCAGGACCTTATACCAATTTCACGGGTCCCATTGTTGTTTGTAGACCATAGTTCTCGGTCTTCTTTTCAGACTTTTTAGACTTGTATGTCATTTATTCATGTATCTTCAATCCGAAATGTGTTAGAAAAATATTCTTGATTTCTTTGAGCCATTAGACACAAGACCAAAACAACATCTCCAAAAAAGAGAAATGACATCCAGCATCTGGGGCCTACAGCCGATCAAAGGTCACTTTCCATGCGGATGTTGCTCAGTATGCCATCTCACCAAAAAAGTCAAAACCATCAATCTAAACAGTGACATGGATTGGACAATAAGAACACATATTAACTGCAATACAAGCCACATAATTTATATGATCACATGCTCGTGTCAGCTCAGATACATTGGGATGACATGTAGAAAATGAACTATATGCATAGGGGAACACTGCAGCAACATATGATGCGGTAGAACAACCACATGAATGAGTACTCATTTTCTGGAACAAAAGCATACTGAGAACGAGCTGGGGTGGATCATCTTTGAAACACTCGAAAGAGTGGACTCAAACGCAGAAAAAATTCTCTTTATAAAAGAACAAAGATGGGTCTACCATCTGGTAACTTCCACCAGAGGGCTAAATAATAACATTCCCTGGCTAGCACTGAATAGATGACTTGAACCACATGATTGGGACAATAAACAAAATGAATCATGTCAACTCCTGAAAAATCGATGAGACTACAACGTAGATGACCTAATGGATAATAACTGACAAATAACGGCAGTAGCACCTTTTTAAGATGGACAGGTTTACAATCAGTGAAGTTATGACGAACTACAAAGTATTAGAACAGATGATAGTGACAGCTCGAATAAATTAGTAAGATAACGACAGAGTATCTACTAAACATAATGTCTATGGCTGGCAGTTCTACTAATGACTAATTACGTTCTCATAATGACTCACTGATTTCATTGTCAATATCTTGTTAATTATCATTACGAGCATATAAGAGATGACATCTGTGTCTATGAATACGAACAATAGGTTGACTTTGACTCTGTTACCCTTGTTTTGTTAAAAATGAAAAACATTTGATCTTGTTTCCCAAAGAACCAGACCTTCTGGCGATACACCGGTAAACACTTCCAGTTCCTAGGCACATGGAAACCAGACATAAAAAAGATATCACATACACTGACCCGTCTCTTGCCAGGACAGACGAGGACCACGTAGGTGAAAGCACAGGGGTGCCCTCATACCAGCAAGCACGTTTATCAGAGGAATGATTTCTGCCCGACTAGCGCACAGCGATTGCTCAGACAAAAAAAAGCACGTTAGTATCTTCCTCACCTGGGTCAACTACCCAGGTGAGGGTAGTTGATCTTTTACTAAATTAAAAGAACATAGTATTCGAAGGGACATTGTGCTAAGCATCATGCGCCGCTAGAATGATACCCTGAAAAAACAATCAAATAAGGTTCTTTTTTCTTTCCTTTCCTTTCTTTTATTGTTTAATATTTTATTTAATTTTGACATGAGCCCTCGAAGGTATAGTCTCAGTCTAAAAAACGAAAAAAATCATCTATGATTTTTACCTCGATACAAATCTATATCGAGCTATATGATGAACGGGTTGCACATTTTCAAAAGCATTTTTCCAGTTTATTGTTCAACTTCTAATGGGTTTTCATAGGTGGCCAAAAGAGCACCCTACCTTGACTGATTCCGATGAAGCACGCAAAATCAGAGCACAAGGTACACTGCTTCTTTTATTATTAATATAACGTTCGCTTCATTTCGGATTTTATTTTCGAACTGTATCTCCTGAATCAAACAAATTGTTGCCATGTTTTGCTTTAAATTCGCTCACTTACTCAGACAATGAGGTTGCATTATATTGAAGAGATAACTAATCATATAAATAATATGACAATACTGTTGAAGATTAAAATTGGGCTAATAACATCAATTGGATAAGAAGTATTAGGTGCACCAGAAGGGCATCCTCATATGAATTCTAACATTTCCTTTTCTTCCCCTCAAAAAGCTTTAGGCTCAAAGAAGCCAAGAATATTCTTCCGACTAACACATTTCGGATTGATGATACGTGAGTAAATGACTTATGAGTCCTAAAAGTCTAAAAAGATGATGAGGACTATAGTCCACAAACAACAATGGGACACCTGAAATTGGTATCAGGTCCTGATGAAGGCACAGACCCAATAGGGAATCAAAGGCCGAAACCTGTTGACCACCTCTGTTTGAAATTACGGTTAATTAACACATCCTAGAACATCACCTTTCTTTTAATCTTATCCCTGCATCTTCGACCCATAATAAAGTAGACTTTGAAGTTACAGGAAGTAAGTTTAGACACTATCAGCCGGATCCCACCAGTACTTTGTCGAGCAGTGGCAGTACTCACCTAGGTAAGCGAGTACCTAGGTGCGAAACCCTATGATGACGCCACTCATCGACGATACCACAGTCGTGATTAATATACGTCACTAATGGCAAAGTTTGGTTTAGGGTTTTGAGAAGACATTGAAAACACCCGGGTCCTCCCAGATCGACAGAATTCACTCCCTTTTGAGAGTATTATGAGACATGGAAGAAGAGTGAAATTCAATACTTATACTTCTATCTCCAGTTTCCCTCCCCCCTCAAACCCCCACCTACTTCCCCCGATTTGAATTTACTCTCAGGTAGACAGCTCTCTTTGGGTGTCCCTCCAATCCAAGGACAGGCTAGGCATACCCTGCTGGATAATATCTCCTTCTTGAGGGCCAGGCAGATCCCTTCCTTCTCTCAGGTAGGCAAGCTTCTGGGCACTAAGAAGAAACCCAGCTCCTTCAACATAAAGTGCAGAGTTCAAGTGATGTTCATATGCCTCTGGGAGAATGACCGTTAGATGGCTTACTGGTCACACAGTAGGCCTTTGTGTACTCTTCGAAGCACTCTCTTCTTTAGCCATGAAGGTCTTTGAACTGGAACAAAGTAGGATGGTTTGCATCCCACTTTTATAGGCATATTCTAGACAGGGAATGTGGCTCCACTGTCTCAACTTCAGAACTGGTTTGAGGTGGTTCTCCTTTCAAGTGTCCTCATACTGCTATATAAACATAGCCTTGTGTAGAGGGATGCTTCCGACAGCAGATCCCACAGCAGCGGTCTCCAAGCTAAAGCACCCATTACATTGGCACAATCAAGTGTGCGGTTTCTGCACCTGGCTGAGAGGCTCTCCAAAGCACTGATCATGGAAAGACAAAAGGGCAAGCCTGACCTAAAAACATCCTCACGTTGCAGAACAGAAACTGCTGTCACCCATGCTATCAACAAAATGTCTGTGCTGAGGAAGAGCTAATCATCAGTACCTTGCAAATAAAAGCCTTCATGTTATTTCTAAAGGTAGCTCTGTCTCCATCCTCCTCTCTTCAGTATCTGCACCGTCCAGTATCAAAAATGCAGGTAATGCACTTCCACTCTCGGGACAGCCTGCCCTCTGGTTCGGCATGGTGGCTTGCTAAACCAGGAATATCCAAAATGGATCCCACTGGCAAGGTAGTAGCACAGGGTACTACTTCTTCAGTCACTGGGGGCCCCCACTGAGCCCAGGACCAATGAATATCTGTAAGATAGGGGGGACTTAGAGACCCATTATCACATTTTGCATGGGGACCCACCACAGGCTTAAGTGCTCAGACTTACTCGCACATTGGGTTACACATGCAGGAAAAACACATGCACTCAACATGCACACAGGTCAGCACAAAGTTCTGAGCATTCACACAACAGTGAAGTCTGTAGGCCACATTCTCAATGACATGTATAAAACAATTTGGCCACATCATCAATAACAAAACATGGTGTGATGCCAACACTGCTTGTGTGCTATACACAGGGCAGTGACAGAAGTCCTCTGGCCATTATGAGGGCATACTTGATGAACCCCTTCAGGTCACAGGACATGTGCTTGATCTTGCATAGCCAGGGACTGGCCAAGGCCTCTGCGCTCACACTTAAATTATTGTGATACTAGGGCTAAAATAATAGGCAGAATACTAGATATGCATGCAGTCCGACACATAGAGAAGGAGAACATAACTGTCTCCTATGTATATTAACTAAAAATGAAAACCTAGCATCTGGGAAAAATGTCAGTTTGTTTCCGTGAAAAAACATGCCTTTCTTTTGGAGAATTTTAGTTTATTTATTCAACAAATAAAAGCTTTTATATAATAGAAAGAAGCTGACAAGGTGGTGTTTGGGGCAAAAATATCTGGCTTTCTAAACTGCATTTTTAATTGTGGGAGATTTATGGACTGCAAAATTATTTCCAAAGCAATAGAGCACACGTACCATAATATGATACAGTCTAAGGTAACGTAGGTGGTCCAAAGGTGACGGTCAACTATGCTTTTGATTGTCCTTGAGCTACCTTTGACCATGGAGCAATTAGGCGACAGCAGGCAGCTTCCTGTTTCTCTTGGTTGCTTTTTAACAACACATTTATTTTCCAATTGTATTGCCATTTGGTGTGAACGGCACAGCTGAAAGTTTTTCAATAGATGTTAGTTAGGGGTAGGGTGAAAGCTGTAGCCAGAGATGCTGCAGAGTGTCCTGTCCAGGGAAAAGGTTAGAGGGGTAGGTGTCATAAAAGGTGAGAAACAAGAGAACAGGAATAAGTGCGAAGGGAGCAGGGGAAGGGATGGCCCTCTTTCGGGGCATCTGGTAAGCAGGTGGTTACATTGTTAAGCCATGTAATTGAGCAGGAGGGTACACTGGGGATGTTGATGGCAGAAGGGGGAAGCGGTGATTCTCCTCAATGTAGTGTTACCACTAGGAATTTGAGGAGGTAGTTCTGAAATAGAAGACTGATATTTAAATGTGATGTCTGAGAGATAATTCACATTGAGTTTGAGAAAACCATTGCTTATATATCGAACTGACAGACATGTCCTTTGCATTTTGCTGGTCTAACCTCTCTGTAAAGCTGATCTCTGGCCATGGATTGGCTCCTGCATAAAATTGGATACTATAGAGAAAAAAATAGGAGTACAGATGGAGCACAGTGTTACCATGGAAAACCAGGTCTCTAATCTTGTAAAGAACTGTTTTTTACAACGCATACGCAACAAGAAGGTACTCCTCTATTAGGAAACCCCCTTTTTCTTTAGCCTTCTTAATCGCTCAATTGGAGCATGCCCAGTATGCCTGGCTACAATAGTGCTTGATTTGGGCAAGTATTATCACATCTTACAAAGCTTGGCCAAGCCTCACTGGCTTTGCATCAGGAAATGAGTGAACTTCATACCACTATCCATTGTACACAGAATAGTTCACAGTGTAGCACATACCTTCCTGTCATGTAATTTGTAGCCTTACTGGATCCCTTGAACTCTCTGCTTTCAATCTTCTTCACTCTCCAAATCCCAAGGGACCCACATCTGGGCATACCCATCACACTTACGGCATTAAATACAAGGTGATGGATGGAATGCTTGAATTATTATTAGTCACTAGGAATTGCTCAAACCACACCCCAATCCATCATTTTTTACCCGCCATGCCACGTCAGTTTTGACTCAGCCTTGTGTAAATCAGTTTTGACCCTGCTCCAGTGGGAACAGTCCAGGCTGAACTACCAGTCAAGGTGCTCCCTGAACCGGAACACAAGCAACCCAGGATTGCTTTCACCCTTATTAGGGCACTTTGGACACTAAAAACAAGGTCATTTTTGGAATGCTTGATTTAATTTCAGCCACTGGTGATCGTTCAGGCCCATATCCCATTGTTTTTGGCCACCATATCACCTCAGGTTGGACCCAGCCACATGCGAATCAGTCTAGACTCCGATCGAATGAGAACAGGCCAGCTCGAACTGCCAGGTCCTCCCCTGAACTAGAACACAAGCAACCCAGGAATGGTTTTGCCCCTATTAGGGCTCATCAGCCAGGTACTGGCAATCCCTTGTTGCCGCATCTCAATCCATTGTTTTGCAAATGGCTGGTTCAAAACTGAGGTGGCATGTTGGGCAAAAGAACGATGGGTTGCAGTGCTACACCGAGCGATTGCCAGTGGTTAGACTTATTGCAAGGGTTCCTCCCATCACATTTCATGTGTTTGATGTACCACCCTAAGTGACAAGGATATGCCCATACGTGGGCCCTAGAGCTCACTGAACACCAGGCGACACTTGACTGATGAGCCCCAATCAGGGTAAAATCGATCTTGGGTTGCTTCTGTTCAGCGAGGACTTCACCTGGCACTGCGGGCTGGACTGTTCCTACTGGAGCATGGTCAAGGTTGATTTGCACATGGCTGGGTCCAAACTAAGGTTGTATGGTGGGCAAAAGAACAATGGGTTAAAATGCTAGCCAGAGCACTTGCCAGTGGTTAGACTTATTGCTAGTGTTCCTCCAAAAACCTTGTGTGTTTAATTTGCCATGGCAAGGATAAGCCCAGACGTAGGTCTCATGCTTACTGGGCCACTGGAGTCAAGCTACACCCGACTGATGGTCCCCAATTAGGATGAAACTGGCCTTGGGTTGCTTGTGTTCCTGTTGAGGATGGTCCTGGTCTGATGGTTCGGGCTGGACTATTCCTATTGGATTAAGGTCAGCCTGATTTGCATATGGCTAGGTCTAAACTGGGGTGGCATGGTCGGAAAAAGGATGGATGCGTTGGAATGGTACTCCGAGCTATTGCCAGTGGTTAGACTTATTGAAACTGTTTCTCCAATCACTTTTTGTGTGTTTGATGTAAATCTTTCCTTGGCGTATATATATATATATATATATATATATATATATATATTCACTTAAAAAAACATAGGTTTCAGGCACGTTATAGTTAGGCATTAGCATTTAAAAAACCTTAGAAATTCACAGAAAAAAACATAGGTTTCAGGGGTGTTATAGTTAGCTGGACATTTCACTCGTACAAAACCATTGAAATTCCACAGTTATAGTTAGTTCAGCTAACTATAACTCGCGTGCCCGCAATGCACTGATGATGACGTCACATATTACATCACTCATGACATGGTCAGTGACATCACTCATGACATCACTGATGACATCTCAAATGACATCACTGATTACATCATCCTTGTGATAGAGTGGCAGACCTCCTCTCACCCTAATATAACCTTTAAAACACACATTCAAAAATAGAAAATACAATTTTCAAAAAAATGGACATACCAGTTACAACAACCTATTGAGTAATTCCAAGATCTACATACACATCCACTCATTAACCAACAGTCCTATATAGTCACTCATACATGTACTCACTCTTCATATGTACTCATACACCTATACATCCTGTTACACACCGCCACTCATTCATAGAGTTACTCACACACAGTCACTCATGCTAAAAAAGAATCAAACATTCCTTTACTTACATATACAGTTATACACTCACCACTACACTTACTTCTACATAAGCGTCCACATACTTACTCTCTTAAACAATCACTTATAGAAACACAATTATTTATACAGGAACTCTTCCAATCTCTCACTCTCACATATACTCACTTATATACACCAATACTCACATATACTAGTTTAAATCATATGTCGTTACTCATAAAGACACTATTGAGACAGTCATTCACTCACTAACACACCCATACACACACTCATCCACCCATACAGTCCTGCACACATGCTGTCTTCAACACATACAAACAGTGAGTCACTCATTCATGCATCTATGTGCTAAGTAATACCCCCACCGAACAATACAAACACTCAGACACTCATACTGATACTCAAAAAACCAACTAATAACCCATATAGACACTCATGTAGCTACTCACCAACTCATGCAGCCACGTATACACAAAGTTAGAGACTGATACAGATATTTACATATTTAAACATTACTCGCTAACCCATGTATTCACTAAGATACACTTAATCAGTCAGTTATACAAAATTTTACAAAAAAAACATCCATTCTCACACTTATTTAACCATTTATTCTTCCATCGACCTTCAGATATACATATATAAAAAATATTTAATTTTCAGAAAGACACATTCACTGGATGATGACATCTCAAATGACATCACTGGTGACATCAGTGATGTCATGAGTGATGTCACTGACCATGTCATGAGTGATGTAATATGTAACGTCATCATCAGTGCATTGCGGGCTCGTGAGTTAAAGTTAGCTGAACTACCTATAACGGTGGAATTTCAATGGTTTTGTACGAGTGAAATGTCCAGCTAACTATAACACCCTTGAAACCTATGTTTTTTTCTGTGAATATATATATATTCACTTAAAAAACCATAGGTTTCACACATGTTATAGTTAGCTGGACATTTCACTCGTAAAAAACCATTGCAATTCCCCCGTTATAGTTAGTTCAGATAACTATAACTTGCGCGCCGGCAATCCACTGCTGATGACGTCACATATTACATCACTCATGACATGGTCAGTGACATCACTCATGACATCACTGATGACATCATCCTTGTGATAGAGTGGCGGTCGCGCGAGTTATAGTTATCTGAACTAACTATAACGGGGGAATTTCAATGGTTTTTTACGAGTGAAATGTCCAGCTAACTATAACATGTGTGAAACCTATGGTTTTTTAAGTGAATTTGCAAGGTTTTTTAAATGCTAATTCCTAACTATAACGTGTGTGAAACCTATGGTTTTTAAGTGAATTTGTAAGGTTTTTTAAATGCTAATTTATGTATGTATTATTATATTTTTTATATATTTATTTTGCAATAAACTACCTATGTATATAGTTATAGATTGACTGTATCCTGTAATATGGAATGGCTCAGCTCTTTTTTTTTTATGTGGATAAACAGCATAGTTAATATCTTCCATAAACTTATAAACAGTTTTTTTTTTTAATTGTTTTTTTTTAGGGTTTCTCCGTGTGCGCATCCGTGCATGCTCCGTGTGCGCATGCGTGCGTGCTCCGTGTGCGCATGCGTGCGTGCTCCGTGTGCGCATGCGTGCGTGCTCCATGTGTGCTCCGTGCGTGCTCCGTGTGCGCATACGTGCGTGCTCCGTGCGCGCACGGTGCGGGCACGGCAAGTCATGTGATTACGAAACAACACTTTTCATTGGTTCATAGTAGTTTCAGTTCCAGAATCTTCAAACACCACACCCACTCCCCTCATTATTTCTTCTTATTTCCTGGGAGAAGGAGCTGAACAGCTTTTCCACTACGTGAGAATGGCAGAACAGCAATCTTCTACAGAGAGTGAAGAGGAGACCTTTGTGCCACCAAGCCAGAGGAAACAAAAGGACTCATTCATATGGAAGTTCTTTACTTTTCCAGAGGGGCAGAAGAAGGTGAATGCCCCAAAAGTCACATGCACTGTTTGTGGAGTTGTCCTATCAAGAGGAGATCCCCCCCAAAAATACTCCTTTAGTATTTATTCTATGATGAGGCACTTCCAAAAAGTGCATCCTGTGGCTTATGCTCGTGAATCTACAAGAGCCACAAGAGACAACCCTCCAGGAGCTCAGCCGAGCACATCATCTGCGGCCGCAGATTCACCTGCTTTAAGACCTCTGGATATCCACCCTCTGTTCCAGAAGGTTCATATACGGTGCAATGTGTGCAATGTTGTTCTCTGTTATGGTGAGAGCAGCATCAACTTAATAGAGAACAAAATACAGCAGCACACATGCTCCACCCCATAATTTTTCTCATTTTTTTTTTGTTCCTGTTGAACAGTTTTTCATTCCCTGTTTTTTTTTTGCTGCTCTAAAAAAAATTAAAAAATACAAAATTCTTAAAAACTAAAAAAAAATACAAAACAAAAAAGACAAAAAAAACAGTTCTTTTCAGAACTCACCAACATCTAAACACTTAAAGTTGATTTTTAATTCTATTTTTTTTATGATTTTCTTGCCGCCGTGCGCGCACCGTGCGCGCACCCCGGGAATTTGAGAAAAAAAAAAATGTTTTTTTCACCCTTTGGGGTCCTTCAGGGACCCCCTGACAAAGGCTAGGGGGTCAGGGACTCTCTACCCTGCCCCCTTTTCATGTTCTCCACCTTTGTTTTTCACTGCCACACACAAAATGGCATCTGACACTTCCTGATTTCGACCGATTCGAATGTTGACTGACATCTAACCACCAATCAGAATTACGCTCGCGCACGGCACCGTGCTCGCACGGTGCGCGCCTATAGATATTTATGTACTTTTAACTGCAATTTTCTCAGAAACTATTGAACAGATTGACACCATATATGCAAAAGGCACATCCCTGACCTGAGGACTACCTCTTTGCCAAATTTCAAGTAATTCTGTTCAGCCGTTCGGGCTGTACCTTCGACTAAAGGTCCTATGGGAAAATGCATGGGGAAAACGCGTTTTGGGACCCCCCATTTTTCTTAGCCCCCGCTTGACGAATCACCCCGAGACTTTCAGGGTAGGAGCTGAGCGGAGCGCCCCATTAGTTTTGAAAATTTCACGAAGATAAGTCAACCGGCGCCAAAGTTATTCAAAATAGAATTTTCAGATTTCCTATGGGAACTCGGTCCCAACTATAACTATCTACTGGCGACCGCCAGTAAATAATATATATATATATATATATATATATATATATATATATATATATATCTATACACATATATATATATATACACATATATACATACATACATACACATATACATATATATATAGATAGATATATTATCTACTGGCGGTCGCCAGTAGATAGTTATAGTTAGGACCGTATTTCCATAGGAAATCTGAAAATTCTATTTTGAATAACTTTGGCGCCGGTTGACGAATCCTCGCAAATTTTTCAAAATAGGTGGGGCGCTCCACTCTGCTCCTACCCTGAAAGTCTCGGGGTGATTAGTCAAGCGGGGGCCGAGAAAAAAGGGGAGTCCCAAAACGCGTTTTCCCCATGCATTTTTCCATAGGGACCTTTAGTCCAAGGTACAGCCCGAACGGCTGAACAGAATTATTTGAAATTTGGCAGAGAGGTAGTCCTCAGGTCAGGGATGTGCCTTTTGAATATCTGAAGTAAATCTGTTCTGTAGTTCCTGAGAATATTTCAGTTAAAAGTACATATATATCTATAAGCGCGCACCGTGCGCGTACGGTAAGCTTACCGTACGCGCACGCTGCCGTGCGCGAGCGTAATTCTGATTGGTTGTTACATGACAGTAAACATTCCAGTCGGTCGAAATCAGGAAGTGTCGGCCGCCATTTTGTGTGTCTCACACTAAAAAACAAAAGGTGGAGAACGTGAAAAGGGGGCAAGGTAGAGAGTTGCAGACCCCGTAGCCTTTGTCAGGGGGTCCAAAAAGGACCCAGAAGTGTGAAAAATACATTATTATTATTTTTTTTTTTTTAAATCACAGGACCGTGCGCGTACGGTAAGCGTACGGCGGAATTTAAAAAAAAAAAAATAGAATTAAAAATCAAAATGAAATGTTTGGATGCTGGTTGGCTCTAAAAAGAGCCGTTGTGTTCATGGAGTGTGTTTTGTACCTATAAGTAAGTACCGATGCAGAGTCTAAAGTTCAAGAGGAAGACTCTGTTCCCTTCATCAATGAAAGGTACACCGTCTCCTCTATAAATGTCTTGCATGTTGTAACGCAAGTTGTTGTGGTATATAGAACCCATACCATAGTCTCTGAGGAAAGCAGAAACAGACTTATTGACGTGCTTTCTTGCTTTTTCAATCTGCGGACAAAATTGGTTGGACCAGTTCCACTTTTGCCTTTGGCTTATATTAGAATATACAAAGGCAGTTTGTGGAAAGAGTGACATCAATTGCACAAAGGTGTCCTTAATAAGCATTTCCAGACCTACCCCAGTTAAAGTGCCTAGGTCATTTCCACCACAGTGCACATTAATAAGGTTAGGCTGTGGGAGATGTAGAAAGGTTTTCACCAAAGGCATTAATTGGTGCCACTTTAACCCTCTCTGACCAATCCAGTTAATGTCTACATTTGGAAAAGCAAGGTCTTTCACAATACCTCTTTTTTCTGCAAACTTTTCACTCCAGCAGACATAGCTGTGACCTACAATCCACACTGTGAACATCTTTCAAGGAGATCTGGATGCACTCAGAAGGTGTTTTTCAGTAGAATGGCAATATGAAAAGAAAGATAGATGTAAAATGGAGGCTAACATACTTTTTTTTTTTAAAACAGAACTGATTGGCTGATTCAAACCATTTTACAGTTAAAACTACGCTGTATGTTTAGAGTTTTACAAGCATGTTTTGTATTGGTTCAGAAAAATGTGTTCACACAGAACATCACTTTGGATTTGCTGTTAGGTTTGAAAAGTCAAGCACTCTTGCTCTTTGGATTAGAAACATTGTGTGCTTAACTTCTGACCTCTCTGCTCACACCAGTGTTCCATGATCTGTTGCTATGGTAGCAGTCAGAAGTCATGTTGGGGGAAGGGATCATTTGGAAAGGGATGAAATTTGCAACCAATAGAAATGTGCGTTTCCATTTGAAAAAATTGTGGGAAGGACTGTGATTTGGAGTTAACATGTATATGTGTGGAAAAAGAGAGGGAAACATTGCCATTAACTGGTTCTGGTGAGAGGAGAGAGGTGTACAGCTCAGAGATTGTGGCTCTGATAATCTGCTGTTTGAGTGCCACATTTATTTCTGAACTAACTACTTTTAAAGGTGAGTTATGAATTT
The DNA here is from genome assembly GCF_964204655.1 of Triturus cristatus. NCBI lineage: Eukaryota > Metazoa > Chordata > Amphibia > Caudata > Salamandridae > Triturus > Triturus cristatus. The sequence goes on along the minus strand of NC_140582.1, from coordinate 1,087,152,920 downwards.
GAGAGGGAATGTATGTGGAGCATTTTGATATAAATAATAGAAATGTGATTCTTCTTTTAAAGTTGTTTTTCACATTTTGTGTTTTGGGAGATATTTAACTGTCTTGAAGTTGTGAGATATTATTGAGTATGTCTTCACCATAAGTTAAGGTGTACTGGTATCACCCAGGAATAATGTTTTCTGCCTAGAATCACACCATGAGTCTGTGTGCACACAGGAATTGTTATCAGAGATTTAATTTGTGTTGCTCTTGCTCTGTTAGCCTTGCACTCGCAGGAAAGGGGCAGTTTGTTTTCTTAAAGTGTGATGGTTAGCATTCAGCAGAAATCACTTTCTCACAAATGAGAGGCAAATGCAAACACATTTGAAAATAGCATGGTACATTTTCCTACCACTTTAAAAGTTGTGTTTTACATTTTATGTTAAGGAAGATATTTAAGTGCCTTGAACATGTTAGATATTATGGAGTATGTCTTCACCATAAGTTAAGGTGTACTGGTATCACCCAGGAATACTGTTTTCTGCCTAGAATCACACCATGAGACAGTGTGCACACAGGAATTGTTATCAGAGATTTAATTCATGTTGCTCTTGCTCTGTTAGCCTTGCACTCGCAGGAAAGGGGCAGCTTGTTTTTTGGAACTGTGATGGTTTGTATTCAGCATAAAAAAGCTGTTTGGGCATGTGCTATTTTCTGTTTCTGAAAAATAAAATGAAAATGTGTGAGACTGTTACAGTAATTATCACTTGCTCTACCACAGTAGTAAGTGTGCTTTCAAATTGCAAATCAAATTTCGTTTTCTGCCTAGAATCACACCATGAGTCTGTGTGCACACAGGAATTGTTGTCAGAGATTCAATTCATGTTACTCTGGTTCTTTCAGAATTGCATTCGTAGGAAAGGGGCAGCTTGTTTTATTGAACTGTGATGGCTAGCATTGAGCCCAAATTAATATGTCACAAATGAGAGGGCAATGCAAACACATTTGACATCAACATGGTAGATTTTCCTTACACTCCTGCAATGGGTCATGTAGTTTGTACATGTTCAGAAGTCAAATTAACCCTTACCACACATGTAGTGTTACATACATGTCTCCAATGTTTATGCAGTTGCGCAAGGATCAATGCAGATCTCTTTTGCAGTTGACAGTAGACAGTCTCCAGAAGCACACTCTTAGCAGCGAGCAAGCTGTTTCTCATGTACAGTGAAGCTTACTATTCAGCGCTGTGTGGTGTTTCAGATAGCAGTGAGTAACGCTAATACATTGAACCTCACCAAGGCTCATTTCCTTTGCTAGAGTGTAATACGTCATTCAGGTTGCACATGTTCATGGTCTCAAAAAGCAGTTTGGGCATGTGCTGTTTTCTGTTTCTGAAAAATATAATGAAAATGTGTCAGACTGTTACAGTAATTATCACTTGCTCTACCATAGTCGTAAGTGTGCTTTCAAATTGCAAATCAAATTACGTTTTCTGCCTAGAATCACACCATGAGTCTGTGCGCACACAGGAATTGGTGTCAGAGATTCAATTCGTGTTACTCTGGTTCTTTCAGACTTGCACTCGTGGGAAAGAGGCAGCTTGTTTTATTGAACTGTGATGGCTAGCATTGAGCCCAAATTAATATGTCACAAATGAGAGGGCAATGCAAACACATTTGACATCAACATGGTACATTTTCCTTACACTCCTGCAATGGGTCATGTAGTTTGTACATGTTCAGAAGTCAAATTAACCCTTACCACACATGTAGTGTTACATACATGTCTCCAATGTTTATATAGTTGCGCAAGGATCAATGCAGATCTCTTTTGCACTTGACAGTAGACAGTCTCCAGAAGCACACTCTTAGCAGAGAGCAAGCTGTTTCTCATGTACAGTCAAGCTTACTATTCAGCGCTGTGTGGTGTTTCAGATAGCAGTGAGTAACGCTAATACATTGAACCTCACCAAGGCTCATTTCCTTTGCTAGAGTATAGTACGTCATTCAGGTTGCACGTGTTCATGGTCTCAAAAAGCAGTTTGGCCATGTGCTCTTATCTGTTTCTGAAAAAAAAATAATGAAAATGTGTCAGACTGTTAGAGTAATTATCACTTGCTCTACCACAGTAGTAAGTGTGCTTTCAAATTGCAAATCAAATTTTGTTTTCTGCCTAGAATCACACCATGAGTCTGTGCGCACACAGGAATTGTTGTCAGAGATCAAATTCGTGTTACTCTGGTTCTTTCAGAATTGCATTCGTAGGAAAGGGGAAGCTTTAATTCGTGTTGGTTTTATTGTGTTTTTCACTTGTAGGAAAGGGGGAGATAGTATTATAAGATTTGAAAATCACAAAAAAAAATATAGTAATAAATTTAAATTACATAAAGGTATTTTTTTTTAGTTTCTTTCAGGTATTGCTGAACAACAGTGAAATAAGTTAAAGATGCCTATAAAATCAAGGAAGAGACAAGAACAGAAAAAACATTTATATATGAAGACAACTGGAGGACCCAAATTAGTTGAAGATCCTCATGTTGGAAAAAAGAAAAAGTCTTCTGGTAAGCAAACCAAGGATTTTTAAAAAAATATCTTCAAAAAAAGAACAAATTTGAAAAATGTCCGCACTGCAAATAGAGTTTCAAGTAGAAAAGAACAGGACAAAAGTGAGAAATTAGAAAATGCTAATGTACAATTAGAAGCAATAAAGATTGACTTAAAAAGAAAAACAGCATTTAAAGACATTCGTAGAAAAATGTTTCAGAGAAGAGTGATGTCCAATTTGCTAAAGGATGTGAAAAAATATAAGAAGAAAGCGAAATTTTATAAGCGAAAAAAAGAAATCGAATCAATTGTAGCTAAGGCTTTAGATTTAAAAAGAAAACTATTCATTTTAATTTTGAACAGGATCCGTACATTAGATAAAATGGTCAATGTAATGAAGTCACAAAGCAAAACGAAAAGAGTAGTGAAAAGAAATAACTTTTGTAAAGTGTTTTTAGGAGAATGGATGCATAGTTCAAGTACTGAACCATTTTTTAATGAAGAGAGTTATCTTCAAAGTAATAGTTTGCTGCATGCAGTTGACACCAGTGGCCGAGCTTATGAAGTGAAAGATGGTTGTATAATGGAAAAGGAGAAAATGGTTCCAAGAAATGAGGAAGAAGTGATAGCTGATGAGGTTATGGGGAGACGTCCTAAAGCCCCAGTGTACACTTGGAATTGTAGTAGTATTTGTACTGTACGACAGGAATCTATTGATAAATTACGTGAATTTCTAAGAGAATATAGTAAAAAAAGTGTTAAACAGAAGATTAAGGTGCTTCAAAGACTAGATCCATGTAGAGTGAGAGAGAATACTGGTTTGCAAGGACATTCTCTGGCTTGTCTTTCTAGGAAAGTTTGCCAAAGTGTTTTTCACCATTTTAGGATGCTGGCGGTTCATCATACTGAAATGAGAAAGTTTGTGAGAAGATTGTGTTTTGCTAAAAGTCCAGCACTAAAGTTAAATGAGTTGAATAGGGCTCTGTTCTGTGGATCTGTATCAGATGTAGAGAAGGTTACTGATGAAATTCAGTTTTGTTACTTTGGTCCGGAACAAGAAAGTGCAGATAATGACACAGTAATTGAAGAAAATGTGGAAGACAATGTAGAACCTACTATTAGTAAAAGTTTTGAAGATCAAATGACAAAATTTACTATCATCTCTAATGAAAGACCAAATATTACTTGTATATGTTGCCGGAGAAGCCATTATAAAAAACAAACAAGGTATGTTGATCTCTATAAAAAAAGTGAAAAAGAAGATAATACTAAGTGGTTGGATTTTGCTACATATTTATTTCTGGAAAATTGTTTTGATTTGGGTGAATATCACCGTATTTGTAAATACTGTTATAACAAGTTAGAAGAAAATAAAATGCCAGCAAGAGCTGTACATAATAATTTAGAATTGGTTGAAATTCCTGCAGAACTTAGTGATTTAAATATGTATGAGTCTATACTCATTCATTGTGTCCATCCGTTCCAGACTATAGTTCGTATGGAGCCCAAAACAGGCAAATTACCTCCTTCGGATTTACAAAGAGGTTTAAAAGGAAGAGTTGTCTATTTGCTATTGGATTTGAAAAAAATATGCAAACTATTGATGCAGATACATTGGAAACTGAACCATTAGTTATTTTGGTTAATGGAGTACCAACAAAGAACAAGAAAATTTGGCAGGAGCTGGTAGATGTACGAAAAGTACAAAGAGCAAATTTATATGTGAAAAGAAATAACAAATGGTATGAAACAATTTATATGGATGAAGATGAAGAAGTTTTACTACCAGACTCAGGAATACCAGCTGGGCAAATTGAAAAAGTGGATAGGTCAAAAGAAGAAGAAATTTATGAACATTTCAGCATACATCCTCTTCATTCAAAAGAAGTTATGGCAAACACTATTGATCTGTTTCAGATGAAGAAAGCACAAGGAACTCCAGTGAGTGTATGGGAGGAGAGCTTGGAAGCTCGTTGTTTTCCCCAGCTGTTTCCTACAGGAAAAGGTGGACGATATGATGAACGTCCAGTACAGATTCCTGCTTCTGAGTATCGGACTACAAGATTATATGCAGAAGATCCCAGATTTCGTCAAAGTATTCCTTATTTGTTCCATCTTTTATTTGAAAGTGACTTGTCAGCACTATCTTATGCAGTAAATCACATTTTGAAAACTGGAGTACATCTACGTAATGTGTCTGCAAAGGATTTTATGAACAAAGTGCAACAGCGAGATGATCATTTGGAATCTCAATTGATTAATCTAATGGCTTGTCAGCGTGGGACAAATGAATATTGGTACCGACGCCATGGAGAATTGAAGTGTATGTTACGGAATTTAGGAACTCCTACATGGTTTCTCACCCTAAGCTGTGCTGAGTACGCTTGGGATGATCTTCTGGATTTTCTTCGAGAGGCAAATTCAAATATTGAAAACATCCAATACAAGACAGCAGGAGAATTGTGCTCTTTAGATCCGGTTAATGTTTGCAGATATTTCAATCATAGATTTGAGGCTATGATGTCCTTCATCTGCAATAAAAAAAATCCACCTCTTGGAGAAGTTGTGGATTTCTTTTGGAGAAAAGAGTACCAAGCAAGAGGTGCTCCTCATATTCATATGCTGTTGTGGATCAAGGATTCCCCTAAATTTGGAACAGATTCTGATGATGCAGTTTTAAGTTTCATCGAAGGATATGCAAAATGTGCTATACCTAAAAGCACAGAAGAGAAACACTTAAAAGAGCAAGTTTTACGTTTCCAAAGTCATCGGTGTGGAAAATACTGTCGACGAAAGTACAAGAGTAAAGAAAAATTCTACACAAAATGTCGATTTGGATTTCCACGACCTGTTCTTTCAAAAGGAAGAGTCAACAGTTTTATGTCAGCTGTGCGACGTACTATTACAAGAAAATCTCCCAAAAATACGTACAACCTAAGAAGAAAAGAAGAGTCAAAATATATAAATGACTACAACCCAGTCATTTTATTCATGTGGAATGCTAACATGGATATACAGTATGTTGCTGACAATTCTATTGCTGTTGCTCGGTATGTCACATCTTACATCACTAAATCTGAGAAAACGGAATTGAAGGAAATGTGGGAAGAGATTTCTCACGAGAAGACTGTCAGTAAGAAGCTATACAGTTTCAGCTTAAAGATGTTATCGCATCGAGAAATTGGATCCTACGAATGCTCAGATAGGTTATCATCTGCAAGTCTGTACTCCAAATCCAGAAGAATAATTTGGGTAAGTTTAGGCCTTGCAGGAATGCGAAATCGGGTACTGAAATCTGTTGGAGAAATTGAATATTTGGCAGAGAACGACCCGGAAAGTACAGATATTTTGAAATCAAACATGTTGGACACATATTACCCAAAAAGAAGTCGTCATCTTGAGAACATGTGTCTCTATGAAGTGCTGCAGAACTACATTTTTACATGGAAAGCCACAGAAGACATCAACAATGGAAAATATAAAGTCATTGGTGAGGAAGGATGTTTGGTGAAGCAAACAAAAGGAAGCTTGATTAATCACAGGAAGCTGAGTTGCGACACTCCTGACAAAAAGGAATTTTACTACTTAGCACTTTTACAGCTGTTTAAACCATGGCGTTCAGAGGATGAATTACTTGGAGATTTTCACAGCTATGAAGATTCCTTTAATGCATGTAAAGATACGATTGAATGCAGTACTTTCACAAATTATGTGCAAATGTTAAATGAAGAAATTGAACAGGAAGCTACAATTGCAGCTGAAGTAGCTAGAGACAGTTCTCAAGACAGCCAAAGTTCTGGAACACTCAGTCAAGATCCCCTAGGAAAACCAATCATAGAAAATGAAGCTGCATTAGCCATGACTGAAGTGGAAACAGCTATGAATCAAGCTCAGGAAGATTTAGTAGACTTACCAAATTTGGAACAGCAACTGAATGAAGAACAAAAACAAATTTATGAAGAAGTCACAAAAAAAATTGACCATGGATTACTACATGAAAAGAAAGAGTGCTCATGCGCATCATTTGAACCAATTAGGATGTATGTGAGTGGACAAGCTGGAACTGGAAAAATTTCTTAATTAAAGTCATCCGAAGCTACCTACAGCAAAAAACAGATTCAACTTTGTCTTGTGTTGTTACTGCTCCAACTGGGTTAGCAGCATATAACATATTACATCGCTTGCTAATGTTACCAGTGGAGCATGAGAACAAAATAGAATATCACAAGTTAACAGGAGAAGCATGCTTCGAAGTTTCAAGAGTGTTGAAGAAGATGCAAGTTCTCATTGTTGATGAGGTAAGCATGGTATCAAACTTAATGCTTGCCTTTGTGCATTTAAGAATGCAGCAAATTCTAAAGAGAGACTATGACGTGTTATTTGGAGGAAAACATGTTATAGTTTTTGGGGATCTTCTGCAGCTCACTCCAGTTAAAGGTCAACCAGTGTTTAATACTGTGACACATGAAGACACAAAGAAGTCATTAGGAAGTATTGGTAATGCGAATATTTGGTCATTCTTTGAGTACAAAGAACTCACTACTAATATGAGGCAAGCAAACGATGAAGATTATGCAAGTATTCTGAAAGATATCAGAATTGGACTACTCACAGAAGTTGGCAGAGAAGCATTACAGAGTCGGTTGCTACATAATTTATTTCCAAATGAAGAAATAGTTGCAGAGAAAATATACCAGAACATTGCGGAAAAAAATACTGTAATCTGCTTAATGCCAACACTACGTGAATGCTCGATATTCAATGAGGAACTTTTGAAATTAGAAAAGGAAGAGATTAAGAAAATGGAAGCAGTGGACAAAATTCAGCATGAAGGAATTACTATTACATTAACAGGCAAACTGAAAAATAAATTGGATTCTCTAGAGAAGAATATTTCGAAAACAGCTGGATTAGAAAAAAATCTTTATGTTTGTATGAACTGTCGAGTATTTTTAAGAAGAAATTTGGATGTCGAAAAAGGTTTAGTGAATGGAGCTATGGGTAAAGTTGTGGGGTTTTGTGAAATACCAGAAAAAAGATGGAATTGAATTTTTAAAAATAAAATTTGATCAGATTGAAGAGGTTAAAGACATTTGTCGTTGTTCAGTTCGTTTCTTGCTTGTGAAAGACTTATATGTACGTAGGAAACAGTTTCCATTTTCTCTAGCATACGCTGTAACTATTCACAAATCTCAAGGATTAACTGTAGATAGTGCTTTTGTAAACATTGGTTCAACTGTGTTCAACTGTGTTCAAAGAAGGTATGGGATATGTTGCTTTGTCACGAGTGAAAACATTATCTGGTCTATTCATGATAGACTTTGATGACTCAAAAGTTAGTGCTGATGCAAACTGTGTAAAGGAATATAATAGATTAAGAAGAAGCTATGCTCCTCATTTAGGTCAGTATCCTGTGTTTGAAAAATGTGTTGTTTGTCGGAAAAGGAGAATATCTGTAATGAGGATGTACAGAAGAGAAAACAAAAGGAGAGTGATGTGACTGCAAGCAAAAAGAAAAAGGACAGTGTTGAAGAGGTTGTTGGTTGTCATTTTGAAAATAGCTCTGGTGTCAACTGCTACGCTAATGTAGTGCTGAATGTTGTATTTTATCTTGAAAGTTTGCAAGAGCAGATAATACTAAATCATGAAAAAAGATTCTGTTCTCTGCTGAGTTTTCTTTTTGAGAAGCTGAGTAACGATAAAACTAAAATAGAAAGTGCTTCTGATGTTAGAAAACTTTTAGATGTATGTTCTGGAAGTACACAGTTTACTCAAAATGTCCAGCAAGATGCACAGGAATTCTTGATGTATATTCTTATGGTACTGGAAGAAGAAGGGGTAGAAATTAAAAATATGTTTGGTCTGTCTTATAAATGGGAACATAGTTGTGAAAACTGTTTCAACACATGCAGCTCTAATGTTGATTCTGAAAGGTTCATATATTTAACATTACCAGAGAGTCAATCAGTCACTTTTAGTAAATTAGTTAAAGATGCCAATCACAGCATGGAATGTTCTAAATGTAAATCAGACATGTTTTCAACGTTATTTATAAAGAAATATGGACAGTATGTTATTTTAATGATGCAACGTTGTAGAGCTGATGGAACAAAATTGGACACTTCTATAAATAAGTTTGTAGGAAAACAATTATCAATATCAATATTGCAATAATTTTCCATGATGGACCTACGATAACTTCTGGTCATTACACAGTTTATCTTAAATGTGAAAAAGGCTGGACACTGTGTAATGATTCTCAATTGATTTTCAAGCAACGTTTGCCTGCAGAATTACCAAATTCCTATATATTTTTTCTAAAACCAAAATTTTAGATACAAATTGCAACATCTGAACAAATCATTTTTTGCGATTTTATTGGATTACCATTGGATATTTCATCAAAAAAGAATTTAAAAATTACCATTTGGCCTCATGGAAAGGTAAAAATTTCTCTTGTGGACTTCTTTGACAGATATTATTTGGGTGTATGAGCTTAAGCAACAAGATTTACAGACGTTATTTATTAAAAATAGTTATTGTTGCTAGATGATATTTTTATTATATATATTATATTTCTATCAAGGTATGTTTTACTGAGAAGAGATTCAGGGCTTTTTTTAAACAATCTTTCAGATTGTTAATTTTTTTGCCCGCTGCTAAGTGATGAATGCAATTGGTTTCACAATTTGCAGTGAAATTCAATATATTCTGAAAACTGCAAAAAAAGGGCAAAACATGTCTTTGTTAAATATGAAAATATGTGTAATGTATTGTAAAATGTATTGTTAAATATTAATACTTTTTTTCTTTTGTTACAGATTGAGAAAGAAATTTTATGAAAAGTAATCCTTTTTTTCTAGCAATTTAAAAAAACCATTTAATGAAAATTAAGTTGGTCAGGTAAGTTTGAAATATCTGTATTTATCACACATTTACTTTCTTAGTTCCATGTTTTCAGTTCTCCTCACTCTGCTGTTGTCATTTCTCTTGTGGTCCCTGAAGTACATTGAAGGATGTAATAAATATTTTATTTTAAAAAAAAAATAAAAAAAAGGTGCGCGTACCGTACGCGTACGGTAACATTTTTTTTTTAAAGAAAAGAGATGAAATAAATAAAAAAAAAAATTGTGAGGTAGGGTGGCTCTTAAAAGAGCCCTTGTGTTAATACAGGGACAGAGGAAAGAAAGAATGGAAATATTAGAAGGAACCGCACTTGTGCTGCTCAATCTTATTATCTATTAGAGGAATACTGGATTCCCCCACAGCAATAAGAGAGTAACAAGTGATGCACCTTATTTGTACCCTCTGAAACCGAGGGTAGATGTCCAGAGGAGCAGAAGAGGGTGATGCTCCCACCGCAGAGGAAGTGCTCGGCTGAGCTGCCGAAGATGTACTCGGCTGAGCTTCTGCGGATGTGCTCGGGTGACTTACTGAAGGGTTTGCTTCAGTATGTCGAGCAAAAGTCCTGGGATGTACATCCCTAATGTGTCTCAACATAGTGTGATTACCAAAGGTATACTTCTTCCTTGGATTACCTCTAGATAAGACACGCTCACAAAGTGAGCAGGTGACTAATGGAGCATTTAGCTTTTTCTGCCCCTCAGGAAAAGTGAAATACTCCCAAACAAAAGAATTCTTCAGTTTCCTCCTTCTCTGTCTAATGATGCTGCTGCCCTGCTCACTCTCAGAAGAGGACTGCTGCTCTGCCATTGTATCCCAAAGACAATTCAGCTCCTTCTCTTAAGGAATCACAAGCAGTAATGAGGGGAATGAGTGTGGTGTTGGAAGTTTCTGGAAATGAAACAAGTTTAAACCAATGAAAAGTGTTGTTTCTGGATCACATGACCTACCGTGCGCGCTCTGTAAGCTTACCGTACGCGCACAGTAAAAGTATGCATGTGCGTACGTAAGACGCGCGCATGCACATTAGAAGCACACGCACACGCACGTACGGCGGTTCCGCGTAAGGTGCGCGTGCGCATAGGGAGCAAGCGCTTACGCGTCGCACGCAAATTACGGACGCGTACGTAAATCGCGTACGCATGCACAAACTGTGCGCGTACGGTAAGCTTACAGTAAGCGGTAAAAAATTCTAAAAAAAAGGTTTGTAGAAGATATTAACTATGTTATTCAACAAGATCTAACCATTTTTTTTTAAAAAGGTGAACCTTTCTATATTGCAGGATACAGTAAATCAATGATTATATACATAGGTAGCATATTGTTTAAAAAAAAAAAGAAAAAGAAAAGAAAAAGAAAAAAAAAGGATTTAAAAAACCTTACAAATTCACTTAAAAAACCATAGGTTTCACACACGTTATAGTTAGGAATTAGCATTTAAAAAACCTTGCAAATTCACTGAAAAAACCATAGGTTTCACACACGTTATAGTTAGGAATTAGCATTTAAAAAACTTTGCAAATTCACTGAAAAAAACATAGGTTTCACACATGTTATAGTTAGCTGGACATTTCACTCGTACAAAACCATTGAAATTCCCCCGTTTTAGTTAGTTCAGCTAACTATAACTCGCGCGCCCGCAATCCACTGCTGATGACGTCACATATTACATCACTCATGACATGGTCAGTGACATCACTCATGACATCACTGATGACATCTCAAATGACATAACTGATGACATCATCCAGTGAATGTGTGTTTTTCTGAAAATGACATATGTTTTATATATGTATATCTCAAGGTCGATGGAAGAATAAATGGGTATATAAGTGTCTAAATGGATGATTTGTTTTTGAAAAATTGATTGTATAACAGACTGATTAAGTGTATCTTAGTGAATACATGGCTTAGTGAGTAATGTTTAAATATGTAAATATCTGTATCAGTCTCTCACTTTGTGTATAAGTGGCTGCATGGGTTGGTGAGTAGCTACATGAGTGTCTATATAGGTTATTAGTTGTTTTTTTGAGTATCAGTATGAGTGTCTGTATGGTTCGGTAGGGGGTATTACGTAGTGCATAGGTGCATGAATGAGTGACTCACTGTTTGTATGTCTTGAAGACAGCATGTGTGCAGGACTGTATGGGTGGATGAGTGTGTGCATGGGTGTGTTAGTGAGTGAATGACTGTCTCAATAGTGTCTTTATGAGTAACTACACATGTTTTAAACTAGTATATGTGACTATTGGTGTATATGTGAGTATATGTGAGAGTGAGAGATTGAGAGAGTTCCTGTATGAATAAGTATGTGTTTCTATAAGTGATTGTTTAAAAGACTAAGTATGTGTAAGTTTCTGTAGAAGTAAGTGTGGTGGTGTGTGTATAACTGTATATGCAAGTAAATGGATGTTTGATTCTTTATTAGCATGAGTGACTATGTGTGTGAGTAACTCTATGGATGAGTGGCGTTGTGTAACAGGATGTATAGGTGTATGAGTACATATGATGAGTGAGTACATGTATGAGTGACTGTATAGGACTGTTGGTGAATGAGTGGATGTGTATGTGGATCTCAAAATTACTGAATAGGTTGTTGTAACTGGTATTGGTATGTCCATTGTTTTGAAAATTTTAGTTTCTATTTTTGAATGTGTGCATCAAAGGTTACATTAGGGGGAGAGGAGGTCTGCCACTCTATCACAAGGATGATGTCATCAGTGATGTCATCAGTGATGTCATTTGAGATGTCATCAGTGATGTCATGAGTGATGTCACTGACCATGTCATGAGTGATGTAATATGTGACATCATCAGCAGTGCATTGCGGGCGCGCGAGTTATAGTTAGCTGAACTAACTATAACGGGGGAATTTCAATGGTTTTGTATGAGTGACAATTCCAGCTAACTATAACGCCCCTGAAACCAAAGGTTTTTTCAGTGAATTTCAAAGGTTTTTTAAATGCTAATTTCTAACTATGCCTACAGAGATAGGACATGTGAAGAAAGAAGAAAAAACGCACAGAAAGAAAAAAAAGAAATGCAGAAAGACGCAACAGAAGTCCTCAAAGACGAAGAAAAGTGCAGGAAGAAGGATAACGTGCAGAAAGAACAAACAGAAGAGCAGAAAGAAGCCTTGTTGCAAAATCATCCTGTACCCTCAACTTTTTCAGACGGATACTGGTGGTAACTGAGTCTGACTAACCAGTCCTAGAGCCAGTGCTATGTTAAAAGACACTCAGAAGAAAGTGAAAACACCTACATACACTATGCGTTGGGGTCCCCCTGTGATTAGCATGACCTCCTCTGTAAGCCCCTAGTATATAATAGGGCAGGGGATTAAAACTACCTCTTAAAACGCGCCACAGGGCGTGTTTGCACATGGCACCTCAGGCCCCGTCCCCTCCCTTACCCACTGTGTAAATATGCCCTGTGCCCATTTTGAGTTGGGAGATTTAGTCCCGTTGAATCCTGAGGGTCCCTAGGGTCCAACTAGACCACTAGGTACCTCCAGTAAGCGCCACAGAGCTGCGTTGCAGAGAGATGTAAAAAGGGGCACGGCCTAGACCACCTCTCTGCAACGCAGCGCAGTGGCGCTTACTGGAAGCACCTGGTGGGCTAATTGACCCCCAGGGTCCCTCAGGATTGAAGGGGAATTATTTCCCAAACTTAAAAAGCACCACAGGGCTTGTTTGCACACGTTAACTCAGGCCCCGTCCCCTCCCTTCCCCACTGTGTAAACACGCCCTGTGGCTGTTTAAGTTGGGAGATTAAATCCCCTTGAATCCTGAGGGTCCCTAGGGGCAAAATAGCCAACTAGGTACGTCCAGTAAGCGCCATTGCAGAGAGGTGTAAAAAGGGCACGGCCTGCACCACCTCTCGGCAACGCAGAGCAGTGGCGCTTACTGGAAGCACTTGGTGAGCTAGTTGGCCCCCAGGGTCCCTCAGGATTGAAAGGGAATTATTTCCCCAACTTAAAACGCGCCACAGGGCATGTTTGCACACCTCACCTCAGGCCCCATCCCCTCCCTTCACCACTGTGTAAACGCGCCCTGTGGCCGTTCTAAGTTGAGAGATTAAGTCCCCTTGAATCCTAAGGGTCCCTAGGGTCAAACTAGCCCACTAGGTACCTCCAGTAAGCGCCACAGAGCTGCGTTGCATAGAGGTGTAAAAAGGAGCGTGGCCTCAAAACACCTGTCTGCAACGCAGGTCCCTGGTGCATACTGGAGATACCTGTTGGGCTAGTTGGCCCTCAGGGACCCTCGGTATTGAAGGGGAATTAATTCCCCAACTTACAACTGGCCAGGGGTCGCGTTTGCAGAGTGCCGCAAGGAGGGGGCGTGGCCTCCGGGGCGAAGCTGGTCTTTTATTTTTATTTATTTTTAAGAAGGAGGGCTGTGTGGCCCCTCTTCTTTTTCTAATTTATTGGCCCTGGGGACCCCATCCCCCAGGGCCTGCACCCTAATTTTTTTTGTTGAAAAAAATTTATTTGGCCCTCCCAAGGCCTTAATCGGCCCCGGGGACCCCAGCCCCGGGGTCATGGCCTTTTTTTTTTATTCTTTAGGAGGGGGGGCTGCGTTGCCCCCTCCTCAGGCCACTTATGGCCCCGGGGTCGGCCTTTGTTTTTATTATTTTAAAAAAATATATATTTATGGAAACACCTAGGACATGCTGGACAAACCGTATGTACCTATCACCATGACGATTTGCGTGATATTCATTAAAAGGCGACTATAAATACAATGAATCCACGTGGAATGTATTTACACCGCTAGTGAAGCTCTGACGTGTCTGACTCTCTACCGTGCCTTATCCCGGCGCCCCCGCCGGTGGGTACTCTCCAAGTAGTCACCCTTGTCGTTTATTTATACAAAGATGGGTAGCTATTGACGGGCACAATTAATACACACGCACACCGAGCCATTCAAAGGGGATTCGACAAAAATTTGACCAAACTATGCAAGAAACCCCCCATTACGGTTAATAAAACACACATCCACCGTCGGATGTGTAATACTTTTTATTTTACTCTCTGGAAAGGAGACGAACCTCACTTGAGAGTCACATCGTGCCCCTGGCTGAGCCCAATGCTGTGTTACACCCACCAGTGCCCGCCGAGTGTCACACACCTGTGTTGTATTCCACCAGCTAGTGCGTATGCTATGACACTCTCTAGCCCATGTGCACTGTAACACCACCCCGTGAATCTGTCATGCCATACTTGCCTTCGCACAGGTTATATTGCCCCATCTAACGTGCCTTCCTCGATGCCTATGTTATAACGCACAGCGCTATGCCATACATGTTACAATCTGGGATCCATATCTTTGTCACACTGCATATGCAACGTTACACTCCCCAGCACATATTGTATATTACAACTTTAGAGACTAGTTAGGTTACACAACACTGCCCTGTGCATAGTACACTCCAAGGCGCATATCGCATAGCACGCGCTAGTGCCTGTGCTATCTCGTGCTCTCCAATTAATCTGTCATTGCGCACAATGTATTGCATATTATATTTCACGCCCCGGTTCATCTTATATCACACTTTTTGTTGCATAGTTTATACCATATACTATATCTAGTTTTCATTTTCAATCGTGCTCTCAGGACTATGTTCTATGTAACACTGCGTCCACCTACCCTTTTCACGGGCATTACATTTTGCGATGGGGGGTGGAGGGTCACGGGGTGTTTCTGCCAAGTGAGCCCAGAGTCACAGTCACAAACGTCCTCTTCTTCCTGAATAAAAGTGAGATTATGCTGCATACTTGTTCATATTTTAAGTAGTTCGCACAGACACACATTTTAAAAACAATAAAGTTCCTAATACCCACCTTCTCTGAACAGTTAGCTTGCTGCCCCATCCACCTCCTCCCTATCCTCTATTGTCTGAATCCATGGACTAGCCTCCTCCCTCTCGCCATGCATGGTCTGATGTGCTGCCAGTGCTGCCAGTGCCCTCCATTTAGCATTATGTACCAGTCCACTCCTCCTGCCCTCCATTTCCCAATTGTATGGCCCATCATTGACCTCCTGCTTAGCCTCTGTGCTTAGCTTGCTGCCCCTATTCTCCTTCCCCCTGCCATCTGATGTCTTTGTGCATGCCCCTGCTCCATCCTTTTTGCCCACCATGTTCCATGGACCTGCAACTCCCATCTACTCTGAGTGTTCTGTTGAGCTGCCACTCCCCTCCCACCTGCCTAGCATTGTCAGATGACTGTAACCTGTCCCTGCCACCTCCACCCTGCCTGTCCACGTGCCATGCCCCTATCCCCTTCCTCCTGTCCTCCATGGTCCATTTTACTGCCACACCCTTCTGCCTTCCCTGGTCTGTTGTGCTGCAACTGCCCCTCCTGCCTGCCCCATGCGGTCTTTTGTAAAGCCCCTTCCCCTGAACTCTCTTATCTGTGCCCAGGTCCTGACCCTCCCTTCTATCCTCCATGGTCCTTTGTGCATGCCCCTGCACCCTCCTTCTTGCCCATCATAGCCATTGTGCTGCCACTAACCCTCCCGCTTGCCATGCATGGTTTTCTGTGCTGCCATGGCCCCTCCCACCTTCCCTGTGTGGTCAGCTAGCTGCCCCTGACCCCCTCCCACCTTCCCTCCATGGGCTGTGTGTATGCCATCATAGTCTCACTGTTGCTCTCCATGGTGTATCTTGTTTCTAGTGCCCATCCTGCCTCACCTCCATGGTCACCTTGCTGCTCCTGCCCTGCCCCCTTGCCCCCAGCCATGTTTCCATGTGCAGACCCCAATTCCCTCCCACCTGGCTTGTATGTTCCATCGTACTGCCCCTGATCCGTCCCTCCTGCCCTTTATGGTCTGTTATGCTGCAGCTTTCTCTCCTGTCTGTCCATTATGGTCAGCTAGCTACCATTGCCTCTTTCCCCTCTGTTCTCTGTTGTCCATGTTCATGGTCCTGTCCCCTCCCTATTATTTTCTATGGATTGTTGTGCTGCACTCCCGTCCCGCATGCCCTGTGTGGTGTATTGTGCTGCTGCAAACCCTGATGCCTGCCCTGTAGGGTCAGTTTTGTGCACCTCTCCATGTCCCTCCTCTCCTCTGTTATCCGAGTCCATGTCCCTACCCCAATTCCTCCTGCCTACCATGATCCAATGTACCATACTTGCGAACATTTTGAACTTGGTAAGAGGGAGATTTTGAAAAAAAACTAGGGTATTGATTTTCCCCTTTGAGTTACATTGAAAAAGAGGAGATTGTAGACAGGAGACAGATCAAATAAAGCCCATTTGAGCTTAAAAACATTGGACGTTTCCTGGCTGAAACAGGTCTGTTGGCATGTATGGTTGTATTACCACTGCCTCTTCCTTCTGCCCACAATGGTCTATTATATTGCCACAGCCTCTTTTGCCAGTCCTGTATTGTTGGTGTGTTGCCCCTGCCCCCCCCCCATTCCACTGCCCTCCATAGTCTGTTGTGCTGCCACTGCCCTTCCTGCCTGCCCAGTGTGGTCAAATTGTTGCCTCTGCACTCTCCTACCTGCCTTCAATTATCAGAGTCCGTGCCCCTGGCCTCTGCCTCTCAACAGTATCCCAATCAACAACTAGATTGCTAACATTCTATATTTATTACAAAAGTGTGGAACGCCTGACGTCATCTTGATGTAATCAAAACTGTAATACCTAGAGCATTTCTTTTAGATATTACATATATGAGAGGGACTTATTTGCATCAAAATTATGGTTAGTGCTCTAAAAAACTAAAATGAGGACATATTTTCTGAGTTTTCAAATAGCGACGAAGAACTTTTAAATTATTTGTAATCTTTATGTTTTTTTATCCAGTTGACCACTTGATTAAATGTTGCAACTAGCGGAGAGGATGTGGTGTTACTTCCAGAGCTGCAGACTTTGCAACTGGGGAACCAGGTCACAGGTTCTGCTTCAGCTCAACATTATGTGATTTCGGTCAAATCACTTAATCTCTCCATGTCTACAACCAAAATGAATTTGATCTTGTGTGATGTAACCAATGCTCATGTAAAGCACTCCAATACCTGACAAGTCTGCACTATATAAAACTGCAAATACACAATAAATAAGTGTTTTGCACACTTCTGTCATTGGGCTACATGTGGGCTACATCAGGGTGATATTTGTGCTGCATTTGGGCTCTTTTGTCTCTGGTGGTCATGTTGGGAGTTTTATTTGTTATGCAGTTTCCTAATTTCCTCATTTACTGCAGTCTCCTCAGTAGGAAATGCTTTCAGTTTTTTACTTTGGTTCCATCAAGAAGATATTCAGATATGTCACACATTTGCCATGAATTCTAAATGTTAGCACTCTAGTTGCTCATTAGATCACTGTAGTAAAGCTACTGCTCACCACAGAAGTCTGCTGCTGGTATTCAAAGTGCATGTTTCAGTCTGCATGTCAGAATTTTTTTATGAAATAGAAGAGGATTTGAGAAGTCAAAATGTGTCCTAATCTTTCTTTCTGCAGCACTAATCATAATTTATATGGCAAAATGAACCCCCTCATTCTGTTTCTTTGTAAATTAAATGTTTTAAGTGTTACCACTTTATTCCACTCAAGATGGCTTCAGGTGTGCCATACTTTTGTCATAAGTAAGACTGTTAGCGCTCTAGTTGTTCATTAGAACACTCTGGGACATTCTGTCATTGGGCTATACTTGGGCTACATCTGGGTGATATTTGGGCTACATTTGGGCTCTTTTGTCTCTGGTGGCCATCTTGGGAGATTTATTTGTTATGAAGTTTCCTAATTTCCTCATTTACTGCAGTCTCCTCAGTAGGGAATACTTTCAGTTTTTTACTTTGGTTCCATCAAGAAGGTATTCAGATGTGTCACACATTTGCCATAAATTCTGAATGTTAGCACTCTATTTGCTCATTAGCTCACTGTAGTAAAGCTACTGCTCACAAGGGAAGTCTGCTGCTGGTATTGAAAGTGCATGTTTCAGTCTGCATGTCAGAATTTTTTAATGAAATAGAAGAGGATTTAAGAAGTCACTCAAAATATGCCCTAATTTTTCTTTCTGCAGCACTAATCATACTTTCTATGGCAAAATGAACCCCCTCATTTTGTTCCTTTTTAAATTAAATGTTTTAAGAGTTACCACTTTATTCCAATCAAGATGGCTTCAGGTGTGCAATACGTTTGTCATAAGTAGGACTGTTAGCGCTCTAGTTGTTCTTTAGAACACTCTGGAGCTCTTGCCCCCCGCCTGGAGCTCTTGCCCCCCGCCAGGCTGGCTTCCGCCCCGCACACTCCACGGAGTCCGTTGTCATCTCGGTCCTGGACAACCTCAGGGAGGGTATGGATACCAATCAGCGCCAGGCCCTAGTGCTCCTCGATCTCTCAGCCGCCTTTGATACGGTGGATCACACCATCTTGCTATCCCGTGTCAAGGCGGCGGGGATCGGGGGGACCGCTCTGGTCTGGCTCTCCTCCTTCCTGAGGGACCGCACCCAGGCTGTCCGCCTGGGTGACTTCACAGCGGACGTCCAGAAAGTTCAGTGCGGGGTTCCCCAAGGCTCTTCCCTTTCCCCCCTTTTGTTCAATCTGTATGTCGCCCCTCTTATCTTTTCCCTCCAACAGATGGAGGTCGCCGTATTCAATTATGCGGATGACCTCCAGCTTGTTTTCAATCTATCCTCTTCCCCCTCTTCTGCTCTAAACTTTCAATCTGTCATGCTCCATATCAGGGACTGGATGAACCACAATCACCTCAAACTCAATCCCGACAAGACCGAGCTGGTATTGACGGGCGGTTCATCCAGCCCCTGGTCTCCTCTTTTCTGGCCCCCCTCCCTTGGCCCCTCTCCTGTACCCTCTTCCTCTGTCAAAACACTAGGCATAAAAATCAATTCTCAACTCACCCTTCACTCCCAGGTTAGCTCTGTGGTATCTTCTTCTTTCCTTTCACTCCGCACTATACGCAGGGTGTCCCGTTTCTTTACTTTCCCCGCCCTTAAACTCATCATCCTGGCCATGGTGGTGTCCCGCCTGGATTACGGCAACGCCCTATATGCCGGCATCCCCGCATATAGCCTGCGACGCCTACAGCAGATACAAAACCAGGCGGCCCGCCTGGCCTTCAAACTCCCTAAATTTCACCACTCTACCCCTCTTCTGAAATCTTTACATTGGCTCCCGGTGCGAGCTAGGGTCCAATTCAAGCTCGCTTCCATCACCTTCTTGGCCCGACTTGGCCTGACACCGGCGTTCATCTCTTCCGAGATCATTCCATACGTTCCCACCAGGGAACTACGCTCGTCCTCCCAGTCCCTCCTCTCCATCCCACGCTACCGGAGAAAGAAGTGGGGAGGTTCAAAATTTGCCACCCTTGCCCCGACCCTCTGGAACTCCTTTCCCCTTGAACTTCGCTCTATCACTCTGTACCCGCAATTCCGTAAACACCTCAAGACCTTCCTGTTCATGAAGTCCTTTGAATAACACGCCAGCAGCTTCCCCAGTCTTCTAGCCCAGGACCTTGTTAACTATAGCGCCAAGAAACCGTTGGTAGACGTGCGCTCTACAAGTAATTTTAAACTCAAACTCAAACTCAAACTCTGGGAAGCTGCAGTAGAACACAAAGGAATCAACTGACAGTCTCTGCCCTTTTTGGATGTACATGTTTTACTGAGAATGTCAGACTTCATTCTCACATGACTGAGAAAGATAATGTGAATTTACAGAAAATATGCTCTCAGTTTAGCTTATAGATCACCTTCCAAACCTCTGTGGGAAAAGCATGAGAAAATAGTTCTCTCAAACATGATTCATGATATCGCAGCAGAAGGCTTTTTCACATGGTAAAATCACCTTAGAACACACCACAATTCCTAAAATGAGTATGGTACCATCAACAAATGATTTATAATGTAACTAAAGTCTTAAAACCTTCTATTAACTGCAATGCTTTTTAATGAGGTGTTATCATGTATATTGGTCCCAAGATGGCTGCCAACACTTCTTGGATGAAGTACTGACAGCCAATCAGATTTCACGATGAGATGTGTGGTTAGGCTCCGCGCAGATATATCTATCTTTTTAACTCTAATATTCTCAGGAACTACTGAACGGATTTACACCATTTAAGCAAAAGGCACGAGTCTGAACTGAGGACTACCTCTTTGCCAAATTTGGTGTAATTCCGTTCAGCAGTTCGGGCTGTACCTGCATCAACAGGTCCTATGGGAAAATGCGTGGAGAAAACGTGTTTTGGGACCCCCCTTTTTCCTCGGCCCCCGCTTGACGAATCACCGTGAAATTTTCAGGATAGAAGCGGAACGGAGCTGGCCAAGAGTTTGGAAAATTTCGTGAAAATTCGTCAAGCGGCGCCAACGTTATTCCAAATAGAATGTTGCGGATTTCCTATGGAAAATAGGTCCTAACTATAACTACCTACTGGCGACTGCCATTAGGTAATATATATATATATATACACACACACAGTATTTTGTTTCATCATAAGCCTATGGGAGCAGAGAGGGTGCTGTCAGCTTCGAATGATGTGGGAGTGTCACTCTACCCGCTATTAGGAAATGGGTGAGTAAGTGACTCATTCCAGAGGACATTAGATAGTCTCTATCTTCTCCCTGGTGGCCAAGCATTATGACCCTGGAGTCTAAGGGCAGTGTCACTCCTGTAGTGTTATTTAGGGTTCAAAAGGGTCGGCCAAAATGTTTTGGCGAGTGGGCAAGACCACCAGATGTGTAACATCGTCCCCTGTTGCTGACAGTTTCTCCAACATAGGTAAGAGGTGCCAAACATGGCATTTAGCCTAACAGGGGCGAAATGCCATCTAGTGAGAACTTTAAATGCACTTTCATTGTATTAAGTACATATTAACATTGATGCCACTCTAACCCATATTGCCCCCATGATATAATTCTTCACCTCTTTCCTTCCTTCCAGTAACTCATGTAGGCATTTAGTAAGTAGATTTAGGGCCTGGTAGATGCGGGAGATCCGTTTTTGACTCGTAGGTTGATTGAATATTTTCTCAAGAGGGGTTACCTTCTGACCTTCCTCAGCCCGTCTCCCTCCAGAACTAGACCATTGAAGTGCTTACATCAGTTGATATCTGTTTCTTCTGAGAAAAAAATGATGTTTCGCATTGGGCTATTGTCAGTAATAGACCTTCATGAAAGAAGTTTTTAAGTCCACGTGGCCCTGTCCCATCTGATATTTAAAAAGTCAAGTTGGTTTGTCCTTGTATGAAGTCTGGGTTATATGACAGAGGGTGAGGGGAAAATGGGAAAGATGTGAGACTTTTTGACAGTGTTAATTTATTCCAATGGGTTAGCAGAGTGGTTGTTAAGTATGATAAAGTATTGTTTGGTGGTCTATGGTGTGGTGAAAGCAAAAGAACGTGTTTCAGTGGTAGGGGTGTGATTGTTCTTTTGAGCTGTATCCAAGGAATCTGGGTTGTGGTTTGCTCGATTCAATTGCAGGGCTAATTTGGGCTGGCTTGATATATTGTAATGTGCCAATGAATTCCAAACATCCCTCTTTCTGGCTTTTGTAAAGAGTGGTCCTCGCTATTCTGGGGGAATTGAATGCAGCACAATATATAGCAATTTGGTTTGCTGGTCCCAAAGGAACTGTGTGCGGAGCTGTTATGGGAGAGTTTGCATAACATACAGGTGTATAGGAAGTAAGATCATCTTCACAGAGTTAATCTGGGCACTCCAAGATAGGTCCAGCCCCCCCATCTGTAGAAAAATATATATATAGTACTTACGTTAAAGTGGCAAGTTGCAGTCGTGGAAGGAAGAGGTTTGAGATGGAACTCAGATTCCCAGAAATCATAATGGGCCCTCTGTGTGTATTACCACAGAACCCCCCCCCCCCCATTGTGGTGAGGCAAACCTAGTAATCATGAGCATCAACTAACATCTTACTAATAATAAACATAACTGTTAAGACCCAAGGGCCAGTAATAAAGAGGCAGCATCCGGGACCTCTGGCCTCGAGAGGGTCCAAGCTGGAGCCCATGGGATGGCGGCTTTTATCCCATCTCGAAAGTAGCTGACCAGACCCACAGGTCCATTGATTCTTTTCAGTTTGTGAACGTTGAATAATACTTATTGTGTGTTTATTATTATTATTTTTTTTTTAACATGCATTTACCTCTGACACCATTGATCACAATTGTATCTTTTCTCAGCAAGCCTGTTTAATGACTGCGAGTTTTAAGTCAATTATTACAATCTCTGATCAAATGTAAAACACCTAATGCTCCTATGGTATCACACTGTATTGAAAAAAACCATGGCCCAAACGACCTCAAATGGACAGTTCTGCGCCACATTCAAGGCAAAAACATCGATGCCTTACTATCCAAAACTGAAGCAAAAACCATCATGTTCTTGGGAACTATCGAAAATGGGCTAAATGAAATGACGGAAGTATCACATATCATATAGAAGAAGGGTTCCATCTGTCACTTCCTCCTGAAGCAAAGAAGTTTGAAGTTAAGAAGAATGAACACAAGTTCATCAATCCAAGTAACTTTATTATTCACCCAAGTCATAGACCTGTAATACAAGACAAACATCAAAAAGCTTCATTGATAGCTAGAAGCTTCACATAAGCTTTAATCAACACTGTGCAACTAATCACTGGAACACAGAAGGACGTTCACCGGAGTATAATGGAAATTTGATTAATCCACTCAAAAGCGCGTTAATGCCACAAAAAATACTGCTTTTCCACAAGAATACGGCAGCAACCAGGAAAGGAATGCACAACAGCGAAAATAACGTAAACGGATAGGTCGCATTAAAGTTTTCCGATTCAACAACAGGGCTCCAAAGTAACACCCCCAACGTTACCATAGCGACGCTGAGCGTAACCACGCCGGAAGCACAAAAGAACCAACCAACACATCTCAGTGAAACGGAGGTTTTCCCAATTGCCGTGGACGTGGAGGAAGGAAACGCCGAACAAACAGAAAGCCGGTACCCCACCAACAGCAAGGTACGAAAAATCACGTTATAATGATTGCGGTCTCCTCACAACCACGCGGTGATACGAAGGGGCATACGACACCAACAAGCACCGCCATTGCCAACGAGCACTTTTGATAAAACGCCACGATCACAAAGACGTAACCGCACAAAGCCCCATTCCGCTTTTAGTTCGCCACAGACCCGTGAGAAACAAGCGGTAATTTAAGTAAAGACATCACGTAACCGAGGTGCGTAGAAGGGGCATTGAGCACTAGCAATCACCGGCATACATAACGAACTCTCAGGACTGCCAAGACTTCCGAATTTAAATATAGCGCTGTTGCGTCCCCTATACATCGCCAACTCATAAGATAAGAGCGGTAGTTAAACCACACTAAATTAGACGTATAAGGCATTACCTCGCTCACAAACTAATCACAATGCTTTGACTTTTTCAACACAACTAAGCCCCCTCCCCTTTTTGCATTTACAGAGTAACTAGCTACAATAAGCAAGATTGGATCAGTAACACATGCAATTCCTTTACCCCAAGAATCAACTAAAAGGGTACGTAACAATTAAGCAGTATGGCCACAACGAGGCAAGTTAAAACTCAAAACCATTAGTGAAAACTCCCATTTCATGGATTCGTTCTCTGTTGTGTGTTATAGGCAAAGACGATACGGCAACCTTCAACCGAGTGTACGTAAGTTTCCCTAACAAATCATGTTTTTAGAAAAACATCCCACTTTAGTATACATACTAAAATAGGCATATCATTATTTCCACAGGAAAAAAATGTCCCACTGGAACTACATAACAGCCCTGAAGACGACCTTATGAACATAATATAGGTCCAATACGACATAGGTCGAAACGCGTTGGCTAGCAGAGATCTAGACACGTTCGGGATAAAAAAATCAGACATCAG
The DNA here is from genome assembly GCF_964204655.1 of Triturus cristatus. Classification (NCBI taxonomy): domain Eukaryota; kingdom Metazoa; phylum Chordata; class Amphibia; order Caudata; family Salamandridae; genus Triturus; species Triturus cristatus. The sequence continues at coordinate 1,087,128,610 of NC_140582.1, read as the reverse complement.
TGTTTCCTAGAGAGCTAAAACAATAAACCAGCTCACTGCTCTCTAGAATTACTACGATACATCTCTCTGACTCTGCTCAGGACCACATTTAAAAGTTAAACGTTGAGGAGCCAATTAGCTTGAGTTCCCAAGACTTACAAAAGTGGACACCTTACTACTGTAGTGCAATAATTTCTCCGTTTGTTCAAAGTACTTTATTCATGTTTTGTGATATGGCATTAAGTCACTGTACAAAATGTAAATAATTTTCATTGTTTTATGTAAAGGACATGTGTGTTGCGAAATGAAGAAGTGTTCTTTCTGTTTCAAACAATCAGAGATTGTAATAATTGACTTAAAACTCGCAGTCATTAAACAGGCTTGCTGAGGAAAGATACAATTGTGATCAATGGTGTCAGAGGTAAATGCATGCTAAAGAAAGTTAGTATAGATTCCGGCCTCTGAATACCTCATCGAATCTTTCCCCCCTTTTTCGTATCTCTATTATTATTATTTGTGCATTTTTTTAGAGCGCAAACTTTACCCGAAGGTGTCAGAGTGCTTTACAGTAGAACCAGTTACATTACATAAGGACTTCAAAGTACATGAATTACATAAAAGTTACAAACAGATACAATCTAACCTCACATAAGAATGGTAGTAAGTATATAAGTCTACTACAGCTACTAGTGGTTAGAGTTACATATATATACAAGTTGCAAATTCACACAAGATTACATATTTAAAAAGGTAGAAGCGATTCGGGTTGGGTATATAAGTATATTACATATTTACACTGCATTATCTTATTGCCATTGCTGTGGTTCTTGCTTACAGCCCGGTCCTCAGGGTAGTGTTGCACTTAAGGATAGTGATCTTGGGCCTGGAGCGATCCCCGAGCTGGTGATGGCCAGATGTCCTCCACGCCTACTACATCTTCAGTGGGAGCTTGCTGGCCCCTCACCTGGCCTGTGTACGATGACGTGTTGGGGAGAAGAAAGAAATAAGGGCACATCGGTGCCCCTTTCAATTCGGCTGCTCTAGGCTTCCTCGCCACCTCAGGCAAGCCCCGCCACGCCAGTCCAGGCCACCACCGCTGTCCTCCAGCGATCTGATCCATGGGGGGCCCCACATCGCAGCAGCACTTGTCTACGTAGCCGCAATCACTGCTGGTCCATGGCGCTGCACTCTGGGCTTCTGCCTCTCACAGCTGCGCTGCCTCACACATGCCTCTCGGCTGCTTATTGGATGGTGTACGTGAAGAATCCAGAGGGCATTTATCCCCCATGGGTGAAATCTGCCATTCGCAATCTCGACTGACTGTTTGTCTCTGGAGTACTATTCTCTTTGCCTTGGATGGCGAGGATGTTCCCATGTCGAAGCAGTATTTGATGGAGCCAGGCTGCCCTCTGATGAAGGTAGTAGAGGGCATAGGAGGCCTAGTATTTTGCAGGCCTCTTCTTGAGTGCGTATTGTTTGATCTCATCCCTCTAATGTAAAAGGAGTCGAATAACGTGCCCCCGTCTGTCGGAGATGGGGAACAACCTTTACATCGCGGTTAGTACACCGCGATGCAGTTACATCGCAATCGTTACAACGACTGCATGTTACCATGCCATGCCGTTACAACGCAAGTCTTTACATCGACTTGCGCTAGATGGCGTGCTAACATTACAAATAGTGTAGTTTACTATCTAAACACCTTCCCTACTCTTAAGTGGACTGGAGTTGGAATAGTAAATTACGCTTTTCTAATGTTAGCACGCCATCTAGTGCAAGTCGATGTAAAGACTTGCGTTGTAAAGGCATGGTGTGGTAACATCTCAGTCGTTGTAACGACCGCGATGTAACGGTATGCGTTGTAAAAACTCGCGTTGTAACATCGTACATCATTCGGAGATGGATTCCTGTCTGACGGCAAGAAGGTGACATGTCTTGAACTAGAGTGCTTGTATCGCCCTCAATTTGAGTTTGTCTTGTGGTCGTGCCTCAGATAAGATAGGATGCATTCTTCTCATTTGAAAAAGTGTATTCTAGTCACGGATGACACCTGTCGTTCATGATCACGATTGCGCCTTTGACTACATGCTATCCTGTTGCCTTGGGAGTGTGAGGATGTTCACATGTCGAAGCAGTATTTGATTGAGTCGGGCTGCCCTCTGATGAAATCTGTGGGGGAAGTAGTAGGCCTAGTATTTTGAGGCCTCTTCTGGAGTGCGTGTCGCCACTATTGGTAAGGCTGCTGCGGTAGCAGAGCCTAATTTAAAATAAATTGTTATTATTACTACATGCCTCGTTGCTCTTAAATATTTTTATCACTTGTAAAAGTTTGTGAGCCTCGTTGTTCTTTTTTTTTTTTTTTATAAATTCTGTTTATTAAACATCAAACAAAGGGGTCATGCCATACAGTTAATCGATAGTACATTACAGGGAGCCGTGTCTTTTACAGGCATTAATGTTTCATCACATGTCATCAAAGTTTGCAACACTGTTACAGATATTGTGTTTCAAATCATCAAGTGGTCGTCTAGGGAGGGAACAATAGGGGGTTCGCACACTCCTCCCCGATATACATTCCATTTAGTCCAGACTGCTATCCATTTCCTGGGGCATCCACGTGTTACATATACTGTTTTCTCTCTTGTCATACACCAATCCATGTCCTCCCTCCACCCTCTCACTGTTGGCAGCGTCGAAGCCCCCCAGTGCAGCGCTATATTAGCCTCATTGTTCTTAAACATTTTTATCATTTTAATATCTTATCTTCCAAGTATTCTTTCTTTGGCTATTTCCTCTCCTCGCCTATACTTTGCACGTACTCACATGGTGGACGTTAGGATCCCGGTCAATCAATCAATACATTTATAGAGCGCGCTACTCACCCGTGAGGGTCTCAAGGCGCTGAAGGGAGGGGGTGCTGCTACTGCACGAATAGCCAGGTCTTGAGGTGTTTCCTGAAGGTGAGATGGTCCTGGGTCAGTCGTAGGTGGGCGGGGAGGGAGTTCCATGTCTTGGCGGCCAGGTAGGAGAACGATCTTCCTCCGGTGGTGGTTCTGCGAATCCGTGGGACGGTGGCGAGGGCGAGGCTGGCGGAGCGGAGCTGGCGGGTCGGAGTGTAGAACGTGAGGCGGTTGTTGAGGTATTCAGGGCCCATGTCGTGGAGCGCTTTGTGTGTGTGGGTGAGGAGCCTGAACGTGATTCTTTTGCTGACGGGGAGCCAGTGCAGGTTTCTCAGGTGGGCAGATATGTGGCTGTGGCGGGGGATGTCGAGGATGAGTCGTGCGGAGGCATTCTGTATGCGCTGAAGTATTTTCTGAAGTTTGGCTGTGGTTCCTGCGTAGGGCGTTCCCGTGGTCCAGTCGGCTGGTGACGAGGGCCTGGGTGACCGTCTTTCTGGTTCCGGTGGGGATCCACCGGAAGATTTTTCGGAGCATGCGCAGGGTGTTGAAGCATGAGGATGAGATGGCGTTGACTTGCTTGGTCATCGTGAGGGAGGAGTCCAGGATGAATCCCAGGTTGCGTGCGTGGTCCGTGGGTGTCGGTGCGGCGCCCAGCGCTGTGGGCCACCGGGAGTCGTCCCAGGCGGATGGGGACTGTCCGAGGATGAGGACCTCCGTCTTGTCTGAGTTCAGTTTCAGATGACTGAACTTCATCCATTCCGCGACGTCTTTCATTCCTTCCTGGAGGTTGGTTTTGGCGGTGGTTGGGTCTTTGGTGAGGGAGAGTATCAGCTGGGTGTCGTCGGCGTAGGAGATGATGTTGAGGTTGTGTTTGCTTGCGATGGCGGCGAGGGGGCTCATGTAGATATTGAAGAGTGTTGGGCTGAGCGAAGAGCCTTGGGGTACGCCGCAGATGATCTTGGTGGCCGCGGAGCGGAAGGGAGGGAGGCGGACTCTCTGGGTTCTGTTGGAGCGGAACGAGGTGATCCAGTCCAGGGCTTTTCCTTGGATCCCAGTGTTGTGGAGGCGGGTTATTAGGGTGCGGTGGCAGACGGTATCAAAGGAGGCTGAGAGGTCTAGGAGGATGAGAGCGGTTGTTTCCCCGTTGTCAAGCAGGGTCCTGATGTCGTCGGTGGCTGCGATGAGGGCGTTCTCGGTGCTGTGGTTGGCTCGAAATCCGGACTGGGATGGGTCGAGGGAGTCGTTTGCCTTGAGGAATGCGATCAGCTGTTTATTGACGGTCTTCTCGATGACTTTTGCAGGGAAGGGAAGAAGAGAGATGGGGCGGAAGTTCTTGAGGTCTTTAGGGTCCGCTGTGGGTTTCTTCAGAAGGGCGCTGATCTCTGCGCCTTCCAGCTCTCTGGGAAGGTGGCGGACATGAAGGAGTTGTTTATGACGTCCCGGAGGTGGGGTGCGATGATGGTGTCGGTTTTGTTGAAGATATGGTGAGGGCATGGGTCAGAGGGAGAGCCAGAGTGGATGATGTTCATGACGTGGGTGGGGTCTTCAGTGCTGATGGGGGTCCAGGCGCTGAGGGTGGTGGGGGGGCGTTGGTTTGGTCACTGGAGGCGGAGTCTGGGCACCGAAGCTGTCGTGTATATCGGCGATCTTGAGGTAGAAGAACGTGGCGAGGGAGTTGCAGAGGTCTTGCGACGGTGTGATGTTGTTGCTGCTGGCGCTGGGGTGGGAGAGTTCTTTTACGATGCTGAAGAGTTCCTTGCTGTTGTGTGTGTTTTTGTCCAGCCGCTCTTTGAACGATGTCCTTTTGGTGGTGCGGATCAGCTGGTGGTGTTTGCGAGTGGCGTTCTTGAGAGCTGTCATGTTTTCTGTCGTCTGTTCGTGGCGCCAGGTTTTCTCGAGAGTTCGGCAGGATTTCTTTGATTCTTTGAGGGCGTCGGTGAACCATGTGGTTTTCCTGTTGCCGGTCTTGCCTGGGTGGTTCTTCAGTGGAGCAAGGGCGTTGGCGCAGTTGGTGATCCACTGTGCGAGATTGTGGGCTGCGTCGTTGGTGTCAGAGGTGTCGGTTGGAGGGTTCTGGCTCAGTGATGTGGTTAGTTGGTCTGTGGTGACTTTGCTCCAGCATCTGCGGGGGATCTGTTGTGGGTGGTGGTGGGATGTAGTCTTCTTAAAGGTGAAATGGATGCAGCTGTGGTCGGTCCAGTGTGGTCCGGTGGAGTGGCTGAAGAAGACATGGTTGCTGGCGGAGAAGATGGGGTCGAGCGTGTGACCGGCGTGGTGGGTGGAGGTGTTCACCAGTTGCTTGAGTCCGAGGTTGGCGAGGTTGTCGAGCAGGGTGGTGGTGTTGTTGTCGTTATTGTTCTCCAGGTGGAAGTTCAGGTCCCCTAGGAGGATGTATTCTGATGAGGCGAGGGCATGCGGGCTGATGAAGTCGGCGATGGTTTCACTGAATTGTGTGCGCGGGCCCGGGGGTCGGTAAATGAGGGTTCCTCTGAGGGTGGTCTTGGGGTCGGTGTGGATTTGGAAGTGTAGGTGTTCGGCGGCGGTGAGGGTGTCTTCGATGTTGGTCGTGACGCTGATGGTGTTCCTGTAGATGATGGCGATTCCTCCTCCGGTTTGGTTGACGCGGTCCTTACGGGTGATCTTGTAGCCGTCCGGGATGGCGATGTCGGGGGCTGAGGAGGCGTTCATCCAGGTTTCCGTGAGAAAGGCGACGTCTGGTGCTGTTGTATCGAGGAGGTCCCAGAGTACGATGGCGTGCTTGTGGAAGGAGCGGGTGTTGAGTAGGATGCACTTGAGGTGGTTGTTGCTGTTGCTTGGTCCGGGGGCGGGGTGCAAGTTCGGAGGCAGGTGAATTTGCAGGCTTGGCAGGAGAAGGGTCCGTGGGTGAGCTTCGGGGTGGCTTGGTAGCAGGCGGGTGGTCGTCCGGTGTTGAGGGCGGCGGTGTCGTATCTCAGTCGGGTTTCCTGGCTTTGGCGGGGGCCAGGGGTTCTGGCGTTGGGCGCGATACAGGCGCAGTCGGGCTTGCCTTCGGCGCGGCCGCTGCGCGGCCTCCATATGAGGGGAAGAGGGAGGGAGGAGCAGCTGGGAGGCGGGAGCGGGGCGGCGAATGGGGGACCAGGGGGGGCAGGGCCGCAGTGGCAGGAGAGAGCAAGGGGGAGCGGGAGTGTGGCACAGAAGGCAAAAGGGGGCAGAATGGGCACAAAAAAACGGCGGGGGAGACAGTAGTGTACAGAAAAACAAGAGGCCGCAGTAATCAAGCACAGATACAATAGCAAAACACGAAGGGAGCAAAGACCAGACCACGGAGTTCAGCGGTCGGGCACAGCGAGTGGCAGCAGCGGGAAGCGTCACACAGGAGGACCGTGTGGTGGCTGAGGGGGCGACCTACCTGGTGACAGGGTCAATGACCTGTTCCGGCGCGGCCAGTGCCTTTTGCGCGGAGGGCGTGTACGGACCAGTTAATCGTCCTCCTCACTTCTGGCGGGTAAAGGCACTTCCGGGTGGTGTGTGGGCTAGTTTCCCGCCGCAACCAACTTATTAGCCTGATGCCGGAGTGGACACGCACTGCTCCACAACCCCTGCCCGTTTTTAGTGGGGTCAACTATTAAATACTCAAGGGATGAACTTCTGACCCTAAACAAGGCAGATGGAAACCATAACTGCCCTCTATTAGACCTACAGAGGGAGCCCAGGAAATGCCACTAGTGCAAACTACACCTGTGTTTCGCCTAGGTCAGAAATAGTGCTGCGGCCACCCCATATAAACATTTGCTACCTGGAGCCACAAATGTGTTCCTGAGTATGCTCATTAACGCACGGTCCTTACCTAAACACAATACAGAATTTGCAGAGATGGGCTCATAGAAGCTCGACTTGGCATTTGTCACTTAAACCTGGGCAGACGAACCTTCCGATCCACACCTAGGCTTAGCAATCCCTGCAGGCTACTCAATTCTTAGAGCAGATCGGGCAGACAAGCGAGGTGGGGGGGGCTAGCAATTATCGTTAGAGACGACTTGCTAGTTTCAGGGTCCGCAGCTGGATGCTCTACAGATTGCAAAGTACTATCCTTTCGTATCACGCTAAGTAAAAACTATACGTTTAAGGGCCTTCTCCTATACAGACCTCCAAGGTCAAGGACCACCTTTCTGAATGCCATTAGCCCTTTTGTAGAATCTAGTATTGATGCAGCAGACTTCACAGTGTTAGGTGATTTCAATTATCATTTAGAAAAACAGGAAGACCACAACACAACCTCATTAGTCTATGCAATGGCTAGCTTCTCCCTGAGACAGACCGTCGAGCATGCTACTCACGATGCAGGGCATACCTTGGATGGCATTTTTACCTCACACTCATCCTTGAAGGTCTGAAGTGCTGTCCGTTCCATGGTCAGACCATAAATCTATAGTGTTCTCATTAGGCACCGATCAGCACACCTCGAGACCGCATAATCCCCGTGTCACATCCAAAGGTCATGAATGGGGCAACATTGATCCATTCACTCTACAAGTGTCCTTATCCTGCTCAAAGCTAGACCTTACCACTGATGTCAATACTGCTGCTCACAGGCTCTCCACCTGGATTAAAGCTGCAGTTGACCCACCAGCGCCGATAAAGACCTTTCTAACCAAGTGGAAAAATCCCTCTGAACCATGGTTTGACGATAAAGTAAGAGCTCAGAAACTAGTCTGTAGAAAGATAAAGAGGCAGTGGAAAGCTAATTACGACCTTACGAAAAAAATACAATACGCACAATCACTGATAGACTACAAGAAACTGATAATGGAAGAAAAAAGTAAATACTTTTCAACAAATATCTTACAAGCAAAAACTCTAGTAAGGAGCTCTTCGCTACAGTTAAAAGCCTATCCAAACTTCCAGAGACACCAAGGATGGAAAGTAGTGCCAAATACTGTAACCTACTAGCTCAGTCTTTTAAAGACAAAGTACAAATCCTTTACAGATGTGATGAAACCATATTTTTTTTTTAAACAAACTTTATTGATTGCCATAAAGTATTATTCAATAGTTACAAACATTTTACTTTGATGTTTCTTGTCTTTATATAACTGGAGTAGCAGGAGTATTGCAGTACGTACATAAAAGTACAAAGAAGTTCACGCTGTTACGGTAACATTCCATATGATGCTTCAATTAGAAAGGTACATCAGTTGGAATAGGGCTATCAACATAACTACTAACAATTACCCACTTTCCCCTCTCCCCACACCAACGTTCTGGCCCGTCATGTTTATTATCTGGCACAACAACTGCATATTTTGCGTATTGCTTGGTGTTCCTTTTTTCTTTGTGCGGGTATGTGTAGCCTCCTTTGCCCTCTAACTACGCTGTCCATTGTAGTACAAATTACTAGTTACTGTGGGTCTGGGGTGGCGTGATGTGGATTGAGGTCTATTGCTTTAAAACTCTCCAGTATGATATCCCACTCCATAGATATTGGGTGTTTGCGCAGCCTCCGAGCCTCTTCTCGTCTGATTGCTGCACTTTTTGCGCCACTCCACCGTACCACCTCATCGTACCATGTGGATAATGCAGAGGGCCTCACAAATTTCCACCACATTGTTATAGCTCATATTGCTAATATAAAAGCGAGGTCTAGAAAGCGAAGCTGGACTTTCTGAGTGCCTGTGGGTTTACACAGCCCTAACAGGCATTCTTCTATGTTGTCTTCGATCTTTAGCTGTGCAACCTCCCCCACAGCGCCACGCACCTCCTCCCAGAATTCTCTACGGTGAGGGCATGTCCATAACATGTGTATGAAACCCGCCTCTTCAGTCTTACAGCGCGGACAACAATGCTGGGTGCCTGAGAACATTCGGTGTAGTCGGCGCGGGGTTAAGTAGGACCAGTGCTGAACCATACATTGTATAAATTTAAATGTTGCATTTCGAGACACTCTTTTTGGGTGTTCCAGAATATTTGCCCATGCCTCATCAGATATGTCTTGTTCAATGGTATCCGACCATTTTGTTCTCAAGTCGGTGATTGGGACTGACGCATGAGCACGAATACCTAAAGCCATTTGATAAGGTGCCGCCCTTCTCCCATGTAGTATAGTGTGCAGACTAATTCATGCGGTGAGGGCTCCATTCGTTAAGGGGCACAAGTCTTCTTAGCATAATGCAACACCATAGCGTGCGTTAAATATAAGTGTCCTGGTGCCCCTGTAGCACGTATGAAGTTGTCATGCTCTAAGAGAGTGTGGTCGCTAAACAGGGCTCCCACAATGTCTATTCCCACTTCAGCCCAGGCCTGCAGCCTATGGTTTGTGAGTCTTTCACCAGGAATTGGTATCCCCAGCAATGGGATGTTCCCATTCATAGGTAATGGAGTGGGAATGTATAGCAGCATTTTTTTCCAACACTTACGTGACGTTTAAGCAGTGGCGTTGTGCATAGGGGGAGTTTGCTTTTTGGAAACAACAGTGTGTGGAGCATCCCCCGGTCAATGTCCTGTATAGTGTACCCCAGTGGTTCCCAAACTTTTGACTCCAGAGGACCCCCATTGAGTCACCACTGGAAGACGGGGACCCCCAAGCAATTTGTAGGATTTAAATTTCAAACATTAAAACAGTAATTCGAAAAAAATAAACCCATGTGTGCACAGAAAACAAATAATTGAATTACTAAGGATTTTAGGGGCATATTTACAAGCCCCTATCACCATGGGAACAACACTTTTTACAACATTCCTGTGGCGATAGGGGCTTCGCCTTATTTACAAGGCAGCGTTAAGTCACTTAGGGCCAGATGTGCGACCCGTCAATTAGCGAGTCACAAATTGCTTTGCATTTGCGACTCGCTAATTGGAATGAACAACAGTGTCTCAGACACTGTTTGTGATTCCTAATGGGGTCACAAATTGCATGCCTCATTAATATTAATGAGGCAGGTGCAATTTGCGACCCCTTTAGGAATGGCTAGCATTCACAGGGATGGTGGCCTGCTGGGGTCAGCAGACCACCATGTCTGTGACTGCTTTTTTAATTAAGCAATTTTTTTTTCAAATGTAGTCCGTTTTCCTTATAGAATAATGGGATGCATTTAAAAAAAAGAAAAATGAAACTTTTCCGTTTCATTTTATTTAGGGCAGCTCTTAAAAAATATTTTCCCACATACTCGGGAAGGGGTCCCCTGGAGACCCCTTCCCCTTTGCGAGTGGTTTACCACCTACTTGAAGTAGGTGGTAGACTGCGAGTGTTTTGCGGCCACAAAACATCAGTACATAGCATATTGAGTCGCTATTAGGAAGGAACGCCCCTTCCTAATAGCGAGAGTCGCAAATGCTATTTTGAGAGTCACTGACTCGCAGAATAGCATTTGCACATGCTATTACCCTTTTTTGCAGCCACAAACTGGAGGATCTCCCGTTTGCACCCGCAAAAAGGTCGTACATCTGGCCCATTACTTGGCTTAACAGTGCCTTGTAAATAAGACCCCCTTTCACCCAATGCTTCGAGTGAAAGGGGTGGGCAGTGGGTGTTGCGGTGGGCGTTCCACCGCAACACCCATTGATTTTGACACTGCCCCCTATTTACAAGGGCAGCGTAAATGGGAGGCAGAGCCAAAATTAAGACCAGGGAAAACCTGGTCATAACTTGGCGAAACAAGGAGAAATGCTTTATTTCTCCTCATTTATGCAAAATGCCTTTGATTGTTTATGTTCAGGAAGGTGACCCTTCCTGCACATAAATAATCTTTAAAAAAAATTACACTTTGTAACTTCCATGTGTGCTGCATTAAGCAGCACACATAGAAGTGACAAAACAGCATTTCAAGATTATGTGCAGGAAGGGGGCCCTTCCTGCACATAAACAATCTTCCCCTGCATGCCGACACCCTTGCACTATGGTGCAAGGGTGCCTGCATTGGTGCTACACTGTTAAGTGTAGCGCCAACGCAGGGGAAACAGGGCTACACCATATTCTTGTAAATATGGTGCAACCCTGCGTTTCTGAAGTGGCGGACCTTACTATGCACCAGGATACGACCATCTTTTTTGGGGTTCTTCAATGATTCCCCCACTATCACCCTCCAACATTGCCTCTATCTCTCCATAGCCCGCCTGTCACATGTATTTTTTTTTATAGCATCTCTCATACCATTGTAGGATGTCGGAGCACTTTACATCACACGCACATATAGAGACAGTGACACATACATGTAAATCAGTGTATAGAAAATGTTACATAAGGCAAAGGGGACTACAAGGTGTATAATTCCCATGTCATTCATACTTGTAGGCATTTTTAAAGAGTGCTTAGTCTGGAGAAGCACAAACTCAGAATTCAGAACATAACACAGTGGTTAGCGTTGACTTTAACAATATAAATGTATTTCCACCTAAATAAACCGTTTTAGCAGCATCAGGATAATGAAAGACTGGGGAAAAACATAAGTCACTAACTTGTACCTTGCAGTTTGCAAGTAGCTCTTTGATGACAGTTTATAGGTCACTGTGCTAGATTACGATTGTCACTTATAAACTGCACAGTAACAAAAGAATCTCTGTGACAAAAAGCAGTAAGCCACTGAACTATGCACATAAAATACTTTTTTTTTTTTAAATGCATGGTACACTTTCTTTGCAGTAGGCATATTAATCCTCTGTGCACCATTAGATAAGTCAAAGCTGCCAATGGACAAAACTCTCATCTCCCTCCAGCAGGTACATTAATCACTGGCGTTATCTTGACACTTTTATTGTTGTTTGAAAACTGCTAATTGTACAAGATACTTTGCAATACTTTTAAAACTGCTTCCTGCGGACCCCCTAGGAATGTATCACGGACCCCTGGGGGTCCGTGGACCACGGTTTGGGAAACACTGGTGTACCCTATTTCCTGCAGGTTCCTACCCGCGGTCCAATACGACAGCCACTGCAGCTGACTAGCGTGATAGTATGCTCTGAAGTCTGGCACCCCCAGTCCCCCTTTATGCGGTTCCACTTGTAATTTATTAAGACTCACCCTCTGGCGTCCAGTCCTCCATAGTAGATCTAGCAGGATTGGGTCTAGGGCACAAAATATGGATGGAGGGACTAGTATTGGCAAGTTAGAAAAGTAATGCAGCAATCGGGGAAGGACCACCATTTTGGATATAGCAACCCGTCCCATTACCGATGGTTTTATGTTCGAACTACGAGTTTGCCAACCACGACTTCTTTATCAACGAGGTCGCAACCACGACCTCGTCTAAACCACAATTTTTTTTTACCACGCATTCCTTTATCACGATTTTTCGTGGTAAAGGAATGCGTGTTAAAAAATTATTTCCATCTACCCCGATCCCTCCACCCCTTTAAAACTAATTACTCCCTCCCTAAATTTAAACACAATTACCCACACACACTAAACGTATTTTCCCATTATTAAAATATTCACGATTACCAACTTAACCTTAAAACAATCTCGATCACCTTCACCTCCTAAATACGACTATATTAATATTAATAAATAAATACGAACACCCTTACCCCCTAAAATCTAAACCCCAACCCCATAAATTTAAACCTAAACTCCCCCACCACCTGAACCCTAACCCCTCTTACCTGTTTCTCTGCGAAGCTCCTCCGAATTCCGCCCTGCCCGAACACTAGACCGCATCAGCCTTAACCACGCACATGCGTGGTTAATGCTGAGTCGTTGTTCTGGCAAGTCGATGTTCGGCTTGCGTGACTCCGGAACTCGTTGATCCGGAGTCGTTGTTCAGGATGTTTCCCATTACCGATAGTGGCAGTGACGACCAGAATGCCACTTTCGACCGCACTGCTCGTATTGCTTTCATCAGATTGCCATCAAGCTGATCCACGTGCGATGTGCCACCGGTATAGTATATTTGCCAAATCTAATTTCGTCTGGGCGATCACCTTCATGCAAGAAGGCGTTCGATTTTCCTTCATTAATGGCGAGACCAGAAACACGTTCAAAACTGGAGAAGATACTAGGGAGGAGCTCCAACATATCTGTGAGGTCCCGCATATATACAATGATGTCATCTGCATAGGCTGATATCAGGTGTTTTGCATTACCCAATTGGTCAGCCTCCTGTCACAATTTAAGTGCCAGCGGCTCTATGGCAAGCATGAATATTAAGGGGGACAGGGTGCAACCCTGTCTCGCACCTCTGTGCACTGTGTATTCTTGTGATATGTGACTGCCGGTGCGTGCTCTCGCAGTAGGGGCTGTGTACAACAGCCAAACCCAACGGAGGTATTCAAGGGGCACCCCAAACCTCTCCAGGGCTTTAAACATATAGTCCCACGTGATGGTATCAAAGGCTTGGCGCAGGAAATTGAAACCATATTTGAAAATCCTTTAGTAGTTACATCTCCTTTCCCACCCTATCAGTTTACTTCCTTCTCCCCTCCTCCCACAGAACAGATTATCCAAATGATAAAAATGTCCAAATGAGGGGCTCCATCCGACCCCTATCCTCCTAAAATACTGCTTAAACAAAGGGGGTCCCCTAATACTAATATAGGTAGACTTTATTCGGATTTCAACAAACCATCCATAATGTGCTTTTATGGATGGTTTGTTGAAATCCGAATAAAGTCTATTTGAATTGAATTGACTAATATAGGTAGAGACCGACAGGGTAAATAAGAGATATAATCAAGAAAATATTCTCTACCTGTGCGAATCTATATGTTCAGAAAGTCACTGATAAACTCAACACTAAACAACTCCGGGCCAAAGAGTGATCAGAAACACAAACATAGCAATATATCAAAAGGTTTATTATAATTGATAATCCATATATCCAAAACAATTTGCTAAGACACACATATATATATATATATATAAAATATTCAATGTCCATGAAGCACACCCCACACATAAAAACATTCACTCAGTCATATCATACAACCTGATTCATAAGCACACACACTCACAAGTCAAGCAATATCAGACATCCAACATTAAAGTTTTTATGAACAGATGAGCATATCCCCCAAAGGAATCAACAGTTCCACAGGTCATATTATCCTTTTTACAGAGAGATTGATGAGGCACATTAGGAAACAGGGATTAAGAATGTGAATAGACAATAAATCAGTCAATTGAGAAATACAGTTAGTATAGGTGACCAATTGAACATTTCTCGTAGTTTGGGGGATTTTGTAACCATAAAGCTTCAGGTTGCTCATCCAGCGCCGACGCGCGTTTCGGTGTTAGACCCCAATGTAGGTCTCACCTTCGTCAGGGCGCATATGTCTACTGAATTTAGAAGTGGGACGTGCCTGTACAGGTACGCTGATGTACTAAAAGGGGATCCAGGGCTGTGAAAAACAAACACAGGCGGTGCTGGGCCAAAACACAGATTCAGCAGCCTGAATGAATGAGAAGTGCTGTCTGAAGAGAGGAATGTTGCTAGAATGTAACGGCCGTTCAAGAAAGAGGGTCCGGTTGGGGATAAATGAAGGAATACGGAATCCTTGATAGTGGAAACTGCCTCAGAACCAACAGCGGAACATTTTGAAGCATGGGCTCAGCCGAATCCAGTATATGCTAGACTTCGGGCGTGTAGTTGATAACAGCGTCCCAGGCTCCAAGAAAGAATGGTCTCGTCGCGCACGGAACGGCTCACATAGAGTCCGAAGTTCCAGCTCCTAAAATACTGCACCTGGTGCCTGATGTTATCAGTGAACAACTAGCCGTTGTATACAAAGAGATAATCTGCTCAGGTATTTTCCCTGATGCTTGGAAAACAACATTGATTATTCCACTCCTAAAAAAAGAAACCTCGATCCAGCCAATCCTAGCAGCTACAGACTTATCGCCAGACTACCCTTCCCGGCTAAGGTGCTGGAAAAACTACTAAATGCACAGCTCACTGCATTTATCTCCTCCACAGACCTTCTAGATCCCTCACAATACAGGTTGCAGGAGAGGCACAGCACTGAGACAGGTCTGGACATGGCAGCAGACGAATTAATCGCTATATTGGATGATGGGGGTAAGGCCTCCCTGATTTTGCTAGATCTATTGGCGGCCTTTGACACTGAGAACCTTGAAATATTAGCCAACAGGCTATCTGAGCTAGGAATTAGAGGCACAGCCCTCCAGTTGCTGAAATAATTTCTCTCAGGCAGGATTCAATTAGTAGAGTCTGGAGCCTTCTCGTCTGAGCAATTTAAACTCCCCTGCGGTGTGCCACAGGGTTCGCCCCTGAGCCCTACGCTTTTTAATCTTTATGTGACCCTGCTCGCTACAATCATCAGACGGCACGGCTTCTCAGTGGTATCATACGCTGATGACACCCAGTTAGTGGTGTCAGTGTCAAGCACTGTCAAAGAGAAAGCAGATCGATTTAACAGCTGCATTCCACAGTTAAACCAGTGGAAGAGGTGCAATTGCCTAAAACTTAACGGCGGTAAAACGGAGGTCCTTCTTTTATGTACTGATACCTCCGTGACTTTCCTGTTCCATTGCAGAAGGTGAAAAACTTAGGTTTAATTTTTGATGACAAACTGACATTCAAGAATCAGATCAATACTCTCCCCTCTACTATATTTTTCATCCTAAAAATTATCTGGAAAGTCTGCCCGTTTATCCTGCCCGACTCCCTGAAAACACTTGTAACAGCATTAGCCCAGTCCAGATTAGACTACGGTAATGACTTGTACATGGGCATCCGATCACAGTTTTTGCAGCGGATACAGCGCCTCCAAAATGCAGCAGCTAGACTACTGCTGGATATCCCAAGGTCCCAGACAGTTTTCCACTGTCTCAAAACTCTGCATTGGCTCACGGTGGACAAGAGGATCAAGTTTAAATCCCAATGCCTAGCTTTTAAGGCGTTGCACAGTGTCGGTCATCAATTCATGAAAAAAGACCTGAACTGGAAGGCGCCTTCCAGAAATCTAAGATCCGCACATAGCAAACTGCTACAAACTCCCCAGGTCAAGAGAACTCAATGAGGCGGAAGAAGCTTTCTGTTAGGGATGGTCAAAACACGGAACTCGCTTCCAGCCTGCCTAAATAACAGCCCTACGCTGTTAGCTTTTAGGAAATCGCTAAAAACCTGGCTCTTTGCTAATTAACATGTTCTTCTACAGTTCCATCGGCACCTTACTGAACTCGCTAGTATAAGTGTCCCGACGCCCCAGGGCACTTGTGCGCTATATAAATGCAAAAATCAAATCAATCAAATCTAACGTAAAGAAGAGTCGAATGACGTGCCCCCGTCAGTAAGGGATGGGTTTTCTGTCTGACGGCAATGAAGGCGACAAGTCTTGAAATAGAGTGATGAATCGCCCTTAAATTGCCTCGTCGTGTCTCAGAAATTGGGTTCTTTTTATTTCTTTTATTTTCAGAAAGTGTACTCAAAACATCAGAAAGCAGCAATTGATGAGTTTGATAGGCTGTGAAAACTTTGTAAACTGTCATGGTCATGCTTATCAGGTAGAATTTGATAAATGAGTCCTTTCACATATTGTTCAAGATCAGCGTTAAGGAGCTACGCATTAATCCCTTGAATTTCTATTGTTGTTCCTCTGACTTCTGCTCTTGCCGTTTTGTCGAATATCAGTCTGTGCTGGTGCTTTTATTTTTTATGCGAGAGTATCTTGTTTATGCACTTGTTCTACTACAAATATCTTGACAGGATAGAAACGATTCTCAGCATGTGGCATATTCTTGCCTAGATTTGTTAATTGTTTTTGTCAGGCCATGGCGCAGAGGTGACTGCCCCCCTTTAAGTTCCTGATGGAATAAATGGATGTCAGCCTTGGTGGCTGAGGTTTGGGACTAGGAGGTGCTGTCGGTTGTCGGTGTACTGTGGTTCATGGATGACACATTTAAGTCCGTGACCTCCCTTCTATCCCTCTTCTGGGACTGAATGACATTTTTGATAGACTACCATTATTAAGCTGAGCTAGTGACTGTGATGAGGGTTTAGAAAAGTGGGCTGGTTGTTAGGCCTTCAGGATTGTTGAGCTCACTGAGGCGGTTGTTCTCCGTACCACTAGGTCCCTGTTGAAGATGAGCTAGAATTTACGTCCCTGCTCTAGATGAGCTACTGATTGTAATGGAGAATTAAGCCAAGGGGATTGATTGGTAGACCTTTAGGGTTGTTGAGCTCACTGACGCTAATTCTTCTCCAAGTCACTAATATAATTTTGGTCCACTGATGGGCCCTGTTCTAGAATTCATCAAAATCAAAATGCTGCTAAATTGTGCTGAAAACTTTTAATGACCTTCGTTCCTAGGCAGGCTTGGAAAAAACTCTGTTGTGTCTTACTTCCCCTAAGCCAGGACCTGATTTCTTGTGTCTGTTACCACTGGGGGAGGCTCTGTTGGTGAACCATGCCACTAACCTCTGATGTAGCAGCACCGTGGCTCTAAAACCAAGTCAGCCTTTGACCCCCCCAGCCATTGCGGTATGCCAACCACAGTGAAGAAAGCTCCAGGCAGCCAGTCAGTACTCTGTTCTAAAAGGTCAACGACAGCAGTGTCAGATCTTGAAGAAAGGGTGGGGTTCCCCTGCGACTGATAAAAAGCTCTGCATCTAAAGTCCATAGTCGCCAGCTTGGATTTGCGCCAGTTGGGGCTTTGCAGCCGCCATAAGGATCCCACAATCCCAATTTCTAAGGTCTTCATGGTTGGAGGGAGAATTTGCTGACACTTTTTTGCCTGGTCCTCACCCAGGCCACACCCCTACAAAGCATGCTGTTTTAATAATTACATGTATATTCTATTGTCAACATTGACATAGAGCACGATATACATAACTGCAAAAAATAAATACAAACAAAGCACAGAGACACCTACGGATAAATGGTTTTAGTTTGAGGTCTGAAGACAAGCCCAATGATGACAAAGGGAATTAATTAAAAGACACACAATTGGACGGAATGCAGAACAAATCAAAACATTCACCCCCAGTCAAGAGATCTGGGTTAAATCCATCATTCTTTTGATCACCATGCCACCCCAGTTTAGACCAGGCCATATGCAAATCAGTCTTGACCCTGTGCCTCATGGGAACAGTCCAGCGTGAACTGCCAAGCCAGGTCCTCCCTGGACCGTAAAAGAGAATCCTAGGACCGGTTTCGGGGTTTCACCCCTCTTCAGCCAGGCTAGCTTGATTCCAGTGGCACAGTGAGCCCTGGACCTACGTCTGGGCATACCTGGTGCACTTAGGGCAAGAAAGCAAAAGACACACAATTGATGGACGGAATGCAGAACAAATTAAAACAATCAACCCCAGTCAAGAGATCTGGGTTAAATCCATCATTCTTTTGCTCACCATGCCACCCCAGTTTAGACCTGGCCATATGCAAATCAGTCTTGAACCTGTGTATCATGGGAACAGTCCAGCCCGAACTGCCAAGCCAGGTCTCCCTGGACCGCAAACAAGCATCCTAGGACCGGTTTCGGGATTTCACCCCTCTTTAGCCAGGACAGCTTTATTCCAGTGGCACAGTGAGCCCAGGACCCACGTCTGGGCATACCTGGTGCACTTAGGGCGAGAAAGCAAAACACACACAATTGATGGACGGAATGCAGACCCAGACGTGGGTCCCGTGCTCTCCATGCCACTGGAATCAAGCTATCCTGGCTGAAGAGAGGTGGAACCCCGAAACCGGTCCTAGGATGCTTGTTTCCAATCCAGGGAGGACCTGGCTTGGCAGTTGGGGCTGGACTGTTCCCATGAGGCACAGGGTCAGGACTAATTTGCATATGGCTGGGTTCGAACTGGAATGGCATGGTGAGCAAAAAACCGATGGATTTAGGCCCAGATCTCTGTACTGGGGTGAATGTATGACATTGTTCTGCATTCTGTCCATCAACTATTTTTTTTGCATTCGTCACCCCGAGTGGTACGGGTATGCCGGGACGTGGGTCCTGTGCTCTCTATGCCACTGGAATCAAGCTATCCTGGCTGAAGAGGGGTGAAACCCTGAAACTGGTCCTAGGATGCTTGTTTCCAGTCCAGGGAGGACCTGGCTTGGCAGTTCAGGCTGGACTGTTCCCATGAGGCACAGGGTCAAGACTGATTTGCATATGGCTGGGTTCAAACTGGAATGGCATTGTGAGCAAAAAAACTATGGATTTAGGCCCAGATCTCTGTACTGGGGTGAATGTATGACATTGTTCTGCATTCTGTCCATCAACTGTTTTTTTTGCATTTGTCACCCGAGTGGTACGGGTATGCCGAGACGTGGGTCCTGTGCTCTCTATGCCACTGGAATCAAGCTATCCTGGCTGAAGAGGGGTGAAACCCTGACACTGGTCCTAGGATGCTTGTTTCCAGTCCAGGGAGGACCTGGCTTGGCAGTTCAGGCTGGACTGTTCCCATGAGGCACAGGGTCAAGACTGATTTGCATATTGCTGGGTTCAAACTGGAATGGCATGGTGAGCAAAAAAACGATGGATTTAGGCCCAGATCTCTGTACTGGGGTGAATGTATGACATTGTTCTGCATTCTGTCCATCAACTGTTGTTTTTTTTCCAAAGGCAATTAATTAGGGTGAGTAGATGGGAAATTACTAGAAAAGGAGTGAAAAGCATGGGCAATGCCATGTTAACTTTGACACAATGCCATGTTAACTTTGGCAACACTGGTATACTGAACTGTTGAAAATCAGTGGTGTTATACAACGAAGGTTAGTCATTTGGGTAAATTGGCAAACGCTTGCGACAAAAATAACTAGGCTTTCTTTGTCCCTCGTTAAATGTTATTAAGGGTGGGAGAAATTTTAAGCAAGAAAAGAAAAAATATACAATTTTTGACCAATAAAATCATATCTCTCGCCTACATCAGGGGTGCTGATTTGTTTTCAGGGGCATAACGCAGGCCCCTGCAGCTAGTGTTGGCACCCTTTTCAGAGACAAATAGAGATTCTGAAAGGTCCAAAGCTCGTACTTAAGTGAATACGCGTATCCATATTCTTTTCTAATAAAATGTCACTGTCAGTTCTGAGGACTTAAGGAGAACGTCCTTTATACAGAAGGTGGGCAAACAGTTATTAGAGCCAGACATACAACCAGAGGGTTACTGTGGTGAAACCATTGATTTACTTGGTTACCGTTGGTTTGTTTTCAAATTCAAGAGCAGAGTGAAATTGTATGTAGCTAAGGAAGGTCCACCAGTTCTTTGTTGGTTCGACCAGAAGCAATTACATATTGTTCTAGATCAGAATAGTAAGGAACAGATGTTGGCGGTTGATAATGGTACTATTATGGGTGTCAATATGATGAAAAAATATCCTAAAGTATTCACTAAGGTATTGGGCAACATTCAGGGCATTGAGTATGAAATAATCCTGGAGGAGAATGCAGTACCTATGGTACACAAGGGTTGCCATATTCCCAAACTGGTGAGAGACAAAGTTTTGAAGGAATTGGATAAGTTATTGGCCACATACATAATAGAACCTATTGAAGCATCCGATTGGGTTTCACCCCTGGTTATAGACAGGATGTGTGGACTTAAGACATTTAAATAACAACACTGTGATACACAGATTTCCTTTACTAAAAATCAACGAGATGGTGACTTGTCTGAAAAATGCCAAGTTGTTTTCCACAGTAGACTGTTCAGTAGCCTATCATTAAATTTCATTGTCCCCAGAGTCTATGAAACTGACCTCATTTATCACTCCATTTGGTTGTTTCCAGTTCAAGCGCATTCCTTTTGGCCTGGCCTTAGCGGGCGGTTATTGTTTCAGTTATTCAGTAAAGAACTTGGTGTGACCTACTTCCAGGATGATATTCAAGTTTTTGGCTCAAGCAAAGAGGAACATGTATCTAGGTTGCTGGTGGTTTTTATAATATCTTAGAGGGAAAGGACCTACTGTGGAACATACTAAGTGTAAATTTGCAGAAAGAAGTGTAACTTACCTTGGTCAAGTCATCAAGTCTGGTGTCAAACCAAAACCTGCTTTGGTGTCTGCTACTGAAGGAGCTTCCAAACCTACTAGCAAAGAGAATGTTAGATCGTTCCTGGGAGTGGCAGAATTCTGTGCTAAATATGCTCCAACTTTGCAGAAAAAGCATTCAAAATTAGCCAATTGTTAAAAAAGAATAGTATATTCACCTGATCTCCTGATTGTGAGGGGAATTTTAGAGCCATCAATCTAGCAATTACTAATGCTACAGCCTCACGTTGTTTTGATCCATTGTTGGATAGCATCATTACCACAGATGCCAGTAACAAGGGTTTAGGGGTGGTTTTGTCCCAGTTGGACGGTGATGGGAAAGAGAACATTATCACGTATGCCTCTAGATCTCTGTCTCGTGAATAAAAATGTACCATCATTGAAAGAGATGCTTTATCATGCGAATGGGCTTTGGAACTTTTCAAAACCTTTATTGGGGGGAAAGCTTGTACCATCTGTAGTGACCATAAACCTTTGGTTAAAATTTTAACAACCAAGGGTTCTACCACTGCATCTTCAAGACTTGCAAGAATATAAATGTGAATGCAGAATTTTGTATATAAGATGATTTGTACACCTGGTAAGAATAATATGGTAGACTATTTCCTGTCTAGGATGTTTGTCATTTTAGAAAAGTGTTAGGATGAGGAATGGAATGGATTTCAAGTGACTCTAATTCATGACCAAGGTTTTGCTGCCATTGATAAGTGTGAGCGGTCAATGGAATATGCGAAAGACTTGGTCCTCCAAAAAGTATTGTTGTACATGTTGGATGGATGGGCATGAATAGATTCCTTAAATGCCTCTATGAAACCTTCTTGGGAAGTGAGATTTGAAATGGCTGTGGTGGATGGTACTCTATCTAGAGGTGAAAGGGTTGTTCCACCTGTGGGTTTGTGCAGCATGCTTGATGAGTTATGCCATGAAGGTCATTCAGGTATCGTTAGAACGAAGTCTGTTGTTAAAAGATTATTCTTGTGGCCTAGTGCATTTTTGTGTTAAGAGAGTCGTTTGTGAGTGCTGTGCTTGTGCCACTGCAAAGTTCTTGCAGACTTTACGCCCACCTATGAATGAAGGACTTCTCCCAAGGACCCTTGGGAAGTAGTAGCCATTGATATTTTGGGACCAATCAGTGAGTCCCATAAGTATTTAATTGTTCTGATTGATTTGTTTTCAAGATGGCCTGTGGTCAAAATTGTTGAAAAGGCTGATACTGATTCTGTTTTGGAATTTTTGGATGAAGTATTTATTTACATTTGAGGGCATACCTGCTTAGATTATGAGTGACTATGGTATCCAGTTTTTGTCCAACAAGGCCAAAACATATTTTGGAAAACTGGGATATAGCAGAGAACCAAATCGTTATATAACCCGAGGAGGAACAGAATGGTGGAAAGATTTAACAGGGTTCTAAAAGGCACCATTCAGTTGGCCATGAAATATAATCGTGATTGGATCACCCAGTTGGGGAAGACAGTGTGGCATATCGTGCCACTTGCAAAGACTTAGCTTGATTACTCCAGTTTGTAATTATGAGTGGTAGGAAACAAAGATCTAAGTATGCTCCCGGTTGGTTGTTCTCTACAGGAATGGAGTCATAGTCTAAGGATGAAGTGCAAAACCGTATATAAGCTGTGCATAATAAAAGTAAAGAATACTATGATGTTAAACATGGAGTGAGAGCAGTAAGAGTAAATGTAGGTGATTGGGTGCATGTTAAGAAGCCGGGTTTGGTTGCCTGAAGGCGGGAGTCAATACTTTAAACCAGAAGAAGTGGTGGACCTTTTGTAAAATGCTGTGAGGTTGTGGAATGAAAAGGTGTGGAACCTAAATAGAATCGCTATACCGAGACGGATTGATTGTAGAAGTTAGGGTGAATTTCACTTGGTGCAGGAAGAAATTGAGAAGGATGACTGGTGGAGATTTGGTTTCGAGGGAACAGGTGTCCCATGGTCATAGTACACTGTTACCCGCAAGTGAATATGATGGGAAAATCATTCGGGATGGTACATTGGATACAACTAGTGATTGCGTCCGTTTAGAGACCCAGGAGCTGGGAGAAGTTGGCTTTGAGGAGAGGGAGGAGTCTGCCACATGTCAAGTTTCTGTGAGAAGGAAGGCTCCAGGCTAGTTAAGAGATTACATTGTTAGCAATAAATAAGGAACGGTGTTCCACGATAATGTACACTTTTAACTGAAATGCTGCACCAAACGGGTCATACATGTTTATGGATGTATCCATGAACACAGCTACCTTGGTTGTGGACAATCGATTTATCATTTTTTTTTTGCATGTTTATTAATTTGACTTTTTTTTCTTTGGTTTCTTGTGGGGGGAAAAGGGGATGTGTTATGTTGCTTAGTAACACAGAATGTTTCTAAGCATTACATTCATAGAATGTTTATGTTCAATAGCATGACGGGGAATGGGCAATCGGGAAATGGACACGTTGGAGGAAGGTTATGTCCACCGGTGCTCCTCAGCTGGAAGGATGTAGCTTACTTATACTTGGGGTTGCGTGCTTATTTCGCAACATTTTGGAGTACATAACGATACAAATACTTGCTTTTGCTGACCTTTACTGTGTTTTCTTTATTTTACAAGCTCTCCATTAAAACAACGACCATGCCGTAAGAAACCTACAAGAGCCACAGTCCTCAAGACCATTGCTCCCCCGATCCCAATCCACATCCAAAGAATGTTTCTGAAATTTGGGCGGGGCGGCGGTTACAATTTGCTGGAGGCCCCCACAATTTTACGTAAGTGGAGAGCGGGTCTTCCCGTGAGCGCGGCCTGCGGTGAGCCTTCTCTCGGCAGCCCAGGCTGCGCTTCACACGCTGGCTGCCGCCGCAGTGAGCAGACACAGGTCGCCTCATTCCTCAGGACTCCGGGACCCTCCCTCTCCCCCGCCCCTCCTTGTGACGACGGAGCCGTCCCGCTATCTGCCCACGGCGGAAGGAGGGGTCCGGGCCGGCTGAGTAACTGTCGCAGAGCAGAGGAGCCACGGCTGAGGTACGCATCCCGGCACCGTGGCCGCTCGGAGATCCCCGAGCCCCGCACGAGAGAATGGGTACAGGATGAGAGAGGCGAGGAGACGCGCGCTGGGCAGCCTTCCTTCCGCGGCCGGGGACTTCTTCACAGCCGGTACGTGCGTCTTTTTGTGGAGCCCAAGGCCCCTTGTCGCTTCTCTGGCGCTGTCTCCCTCCCTACCAGCCCAGGGTCGTCACGTGGCGGCACAGCCCCCACTTTACCGGCCCATTTGGTTCAGCGAACGGGGTGAAGAGGCGGAGGTACGAGGTGGGGTCTGGGTGGGCATTAATCTAGGGAGCAGTGAAACTGAATGCAATGGAGGGGGTGTGTATATATATATATTTGTCTTGCTAGAGTTGTAATTTTGTAATTCTCTGTGTGTGTGTGTGTGTATGTATATATATATATATATATATATATATATATATATATTAGTGAATTGGTTTGCCAGAGTTGCATTTCTATGTGCTTAAAAAGAACAGGGACTGTTGAGCCATTTAGTTACAACTTCAAATAAGCGTTTCCACAGGCCAGCATTCCTGCTGTGCTTCCCATCGACATTGAAAAATTAACATAATGGGAGTACTTTGCTTTTGAATGACCCTCATGGTTATTCGCACACTTTCTCATTCATAACATTAGCCCCTGAGCAAACGCTTTCGCTTTCATATGGCAAATATCGGTACATAAAGCAGCGCTCAGAAAACGAGAGGGCGACACTATACGAATAACGTTAACAAATTGCTGAAGGCACGCAGCGCAAGTCCAGTCTCTTGTCACACCATACGAGGGGCCTGGGAAGCAAATGCCTCCCTGATCGGTTACTTCCCCATCCTACACTTGAAATTAAGCCACTTTTTGTTCAATGTATGAGCGGAAATTAGGTATGTTAAAAAAACACACCTAAAGGCAAATAGGTTAATATGATGAGATTTTGGCATATGCATACTGTGGTAAGTATTAACAACATTACTTTCTTGTGACTCACGGAGATGATGTGGCGTAACTACCGGAGCTGCCGACTTGGAAACCAGGTTCGAGTCTCGTCGTCGGCTCAACATTCTGTGATTCTGTGCAAATCACTTAAGCTCCCTGTGTCATATCTGCATGGTTTTTAACTTTTCAGGGTTCTTGGCTCATATCTGAAACGTCTGGTTTTAAAAAGTTTGTTGAAAGAATTGGACTGAACGAGTAGTTTATATGGCCAGTATAGGAAATTGTTAATATCTTGTTGAAAGTGTAATGCTTAATATTGCACTTTGCCATTTGTAACGTTGTTGCTAACATTTGTTGCAATCATGCAATTTAATGGCACTTAGTTTACTACTTTTATAAAATGGAAAGCGGAATTGACCTTGATGGATTGGAAACTTATATCTGCAGATAATAGCAGATGTCAGATGCGGCGTTTACCTGGCTGAGCCATCCCCTGGCTTGTGTGTGATATGCTGTTCAGACCCACTTCTTTACGCTCAAACCCGATTGCTCTCTAGCGATTGCACAATGAATGTTACTTAGTTCTAAATCATAATTGGCCTTCTAAATGAGTTCTAACCAGTATTTTGAACCCCTTCTTGTTCATAAAAGTATAATTACCCCATCTTCTCTCTCGACCCCATTGCCTTATTACTTTCCACTCACTCCAGATGGGTAAGAGGAGGATTAGACCAATGTAGGTTAACTGAGCTATTTTGTTGGCCAGCGGATTTGACACACCTTTCCCATAGGGCCATTACAGTTATATATGTGCTAGGTGCTTAGAGTTGTGTTGTATCAACCTTAAAGTGCTAAAAAATATGCAGATTTTAAGCTCCTTGGCTAAAAGATTTGGTATCGTCTTGTCAAACTGAATTTGGACTTCAACTACTTAAAAGATTCTGGACTCTGCATTGTTGGCATAGTTTTAAAATTGATTTGTTTAGGTAAGAATGCGCAGACCACTTAGCTACTCATTAGAACAGTGAGGCGGAAGTGTTACCTTCCAGTTTTTGACCTCCTTGAGTGTTCTTGGAAAAAATGTGAGTTTACTTCCAATATGTAAACATCTGGCCCGATGTTAGTTTTTTCATGGTCTCAAAAACTCACTATTATCATGTTCTGTGGAGCAGTAGATGCTTTATTTAGCTCCTTCTTTGACTTTATATCCAACCTCTTGATGTTTGCTAAGTGCTTTGGGTTGCCTTTGCAAAAGTGCCTAGAGTGGGGATGCACACATGGCAAACTTGTAGGCTAAGCATGGATAATATAAATTTAGTTTTTCTAAATTTGTAGCAGATACATTTGTTATGTAAATATATGAAAAATCTAGAAGTGGATCTTCCAGACCTGCTCTGGATGTTGGGCGATTATCGTGGCATGTGCAATCACAGCTAGCTTTATACAGTTGAAGTTTCTTTGGTGGCCTGAAAAGTCACTCCAGTATTTCCGAAGGATGTTAATGGGATGCACACAATACCCTACATTAGTGTCTCCAGCAGTGGTCACTTCAGTTTCCAGTCTATGTAGAAGTTCCTTACTTAAAACACTTTCTGTTTTGTGGCATTCATGTGCATGTTTTACAGTATATTATGCTGTTGAAAGGGTTTCTTAGTATGAGGCACAGTTTTTTTTTTATCTTCAGTTTTGCTAGCAAACGATTCGCTTTCCCACTCCCAACAGTGTTCTCTATTTTGCGCACTATGTACACAGACCCACTTACTTCAAAGACCACTGTTCGGACTTCATCTTTGGGAGGAGTATAATTTGTTATGATCTCGCAATCTTCACCTTGTCTGTTTCAATGACGCACTTCTTACATTTTGTGCTCTCTGGCTCGCACAAACTTCTGAATTACAGGAAATATACATATGCCAGAGAGAAGGCAAGTTGTATATAAATTCGTTTATTATTATACAATGCTGCAAGAAGGGAATATTAGAGGAGTGTGTGTTTTTAACGTTGTACAATGAAATGGTTTATTGGCATAGTTGAACTGCAGTACTCTTTAGACTGGAGGACAGCGGTATTTGTAAACTTATTTCATTTGTATGGTAAGATGAGGGTACATTGTAATGTACAGATTGTTTTGCACTAAATAGTGCATGGGGCGCAATAGTCCGATATTGGAAATGACTTCAAATTTACAATGGAATGATCAGCAACAGAGCAGTTAAGCATTTTCTACCAGCGCTTGTGTGGAGATGAAGCACGCGTCTTTTCTCACGTTTGCTTGAAGATGAGTGTACTACTATATTTGACGTTGAAACAAAACTAAGCCTGCATCAGCGTGGAAGTAAGGGGGAAAATCGCTATATCAAACGAAAGTTTATTTAGACCCTCGTATGCGTAAGATGTATGAGAAGGTTGATAATAGTGTGTAAATACAGAAATAAGAGGTAGCAACACTTAAGAATGATCATACCACATTTTTGAGTTCCAAGGTTTATGCTAGATCTGTTATACAGGGCACTATAAATATTGGATTAAACTGCGGAATAAGTAATCGTGCAATGGTTCAAAGATACAGTTGAGATTATGGTTTATAATGAACACAGTATCAAAAGGCAATCTATAAATAAGAAATCATGGATTACGTTGAACACTGAAAATAATGTAAATTTACAAGTAACATGGATATATGAGCGCAGAGCATGTTTGTTGAATAAATTGGAATGGATTTTGTTTTTGTATCAGAGACAGAGAAGCCACATAAATATAGGTATAAACTTATTTGTGCCAGAGAGAACACATAAGAATATGGAGACAATTGTATTGATGTTAATAATGATACTACGGGGAGATGAAATGAAAATGTTGGTGTACATTGTTTGCATCTTCAGGTATTCTAATGAAGAATCACATGGTGCAAACCGCTTGGAGTCTTATCAAGCGCACAAGTGGCCTATGTATGTTCAGTGTAATGTGATCGAAATCAACAAAATTGAATAAAAAGTTGTTGCTTATAAACTGAATGAGTGGAACAAATGATTCAAGAGATACCGTGAGGTAAAAAGCATATCTTGAGAATTGAATAACTATAAGAAAAGACCTTGTAGTCGGTCATTCCAGTGATGTGGAAAGAATCTGGGAAAGCCATCCGGTATCGAGTATAGGTAGATGCATGGTGCAGTATGTTAAACCCAGATCTGTGACTGGGGTGAGTGTCTGAAAAGTTTCAGCGCTCCGTCCATCATCTCCTTGTGTTTGCAGTACGTTAGGGAACCAGTGTTCTTGCTTCCGAGAGATGCAATTAAAAAAATCAATTAATAACGAATAATAATTTTGCACTACACATCAATCCGGATTTTTAAAGCATAGCTAATCATCAGATAGGGTATCCATGCGCTTGCAAGTCCCGGAGGCTTGGGGAGGGTGTTCAGGGCTTTGCTGCAACGTGGGAGAAGCATCTTCCACTTCTGCCTTGGTAGATGCAGGAAGCATAGGCAAGTGGACGATAATAAAGAATTTTATTGTGTACTTAATTAAAACCATTACAATTTTAGCATAAAATCATCAAGTGTGACAACATTAGCTTTTACATTTTGAATTGTGCAGAGTTGAAAGATTGTTCGATTTTCTCAAAATGAAAAATTGAACATAGTGTATCTAATACCAGGTCAGCACATTTAAATCCAGAATGTAGAAATGTCAGTTGACTGCTTCACAGTGATTGTAGGGCTATGTGTAAGTGAAAGGGAGGCAGAGCGTAGTCTTCTCGGCAGTTGGTGGAAATTCAGGCGGTGGTTAATGCAAGCATGTTTGTGGTTGTGTAGAGCCTTGTGCGTGTGGGTCAGCAGCTTGAATTGGCATCTCTTCTGTACGGGGAACCGGTGGAGTTTCCTGGGGTGGGGTGTGATGTGGGTTCATCGAGGAAGGCTGAGGATGTCTGGCAGCGGCGTTCTGCATGGTCTGAAGTTTCTGTAGGTAGTGTGCGGTGATTCCTACGTAGAGGGCATTGCCATGGTCCAATTGACTGGTGATGAAGGCTTGTGTCACGGTGCGTCTCGTGTGCAAGGGTAGCCACTTGAAGATCTTGCCTAGCTTACCCAGAGTGAGGAAGAAGGCATAGGATACAGCATTTATCTGTGATTTCATGGTGAGCTTGTTGTCAATGATGATTCCAAGGTTTTTGACGTGGTTGGAGGAAGTGGGTGTGGATCTAGGTCTGATGGCCACCAGTAGTCGTTCCATGTGTTGCTGCTGTTGGCAAAGATCAGTACTTCTGTCTTGTCTGTGTTCAGCTGCAGGCATTTGTCCTTCATCCAGTCGGCGATGTTTGTCATGCATCTGTGGGAGGTGTTTCTGGTGGTGGAGTAGTCTGTGAGTGAAAGGATGAGTTGGGTGTTGTGTGCATAGGGAATTATGTTGAGCCTGTTAGATCTGACGATGTTGGCCAGTGGTGTCATGTATCGAAGAGCTTGGGGCTGAGGGATGAGCCCTGGGGGGCACTACAGGTGATCTCCATGGGTAAGAAAAAGGAGTGCTGTGGAGGAATCCTACAGAGGAATATGCAGGATAACTATGGACAATGTAAATTACTTTCTTCTGGACTCGTAGCGTACACATTTGTTATGTGAAAATATTAAAAATACAGAACTGGCTCTCCAGATCTACTGTGGATGCTGAGCGAGTATCGTGGCATCCGGGTAAGCTTTGCACAGTAGAACATACTGTATGCTATGAACAAAGACAAGTACTGCCAAAATAACTGCATGAGATGCATGCTATATTCTATTTTACTGTGTCTCCACCAGTTGTCATTTCTTTTTCCAGCCTGCATGGAAGTGTCTGTTGGTTTATGCATTTTATTTTGACGTCATGCTTGGGCATGTTTTGCTGCTCATTGTGCTGTTTAAAGGGGCTCATGATTAAAAAGCACCGTTGTTTTTACCAGCAAAGATTGGCTTTCTTACATCCCACAATATTGTGCATTATATGTACACACACTGACTTACCCCACAGACCACTTCTCGGATGTCATCTTTGGGACAAATTTATATTTTTACTGATCTTGTCATTTCCACCATGTCTGTTTGGACCTTGCACTGCTTTATGGCTCACTCAATGCTCACAGTATTACCCATCATAAGATATTATTATTCAAGGAAAACTGTAAAGTTTTTACAGTTCTAGAAATTAAGGCTGTTCCCTATAACAGCCCTGTCTTTGGAATGAAGGAGGCTAGTAAATGCTTCCAACAGGTGTAACCTAAGAAGTAGGCATTACTTATAAGAGCAGTATTTTCAACCTGTTGTCAAATGGGGCCTTAGTTCACTGGGAGTGCTCCCATCCACAGCCTAACACAGAAAAACACCTCATAGTACACCCCTTTGGTCCATGAGGAGCCTTCAATGCACTGGTATTGCTATAGTGACGTTCAAAATCGCCGCTTTCCACATCTCTGGCTCTGTCCCATTACTCGTGAAACGGTTGGAAATGTATTAGGCTGCGGCTGGAAGCCTTATGATGTTGTTTCGCTATTATCACTTTGTTTGCTCTTCAATGATCTACTAACCTTGAGCGAAGATTCTCTAGAATTACTTTTATCAGGCATCTATTTTCTCTGGTAAAGTTGCATATAATTATTGGCCCGAAGAGGCGATGAGTTAATCATGAAACGTGTGTTGGCTGTTGCAGGCTTATTGCTTAAGGATTGAGAGTTGGATTTTTCGGTCATCTTGAGGAGCAAACTGTTTTTGGAAACAAGATTATTAATTGGAAATACTATGGACTAAGATGCTCAGTGAATTTCTAACTTTGTAATGAGAAATGTATTAGTGATAATTAAATATAAAGGTTACATTGAATGGATTCGTGACTTTGTTACTACACGTAGGAATATTTTTAGGTCTCGCCTGCGTTGCAGGGCAGAGCCCTTCTCTGCCTTCGCCCCGCCCCTCATTTCCATTGGCTGGCGTCGCTGTTTATGCTAAACGGTGGCCTGCCATTGGAAATGAGGGTTTTCTGTTCACGCCATGTGTCTCCGAGCCGGACTGGCTCGCCTGCTTAATGGGTGACGTGAAGCACTTTCTTATTTTTATGGGGCCATGTGTTTAAACACTTGGCCCCATAAAGACAAGAGACTGCAGTGCGGTCCTATATCGCTTCCGGGACCGCGCTTGTTGTTTCTTACAGTTGGCACAATACGAGAAACCCATGTTTTTTCTTGGAAGAACATTTTGTTTCTTAACAATGAATGCGGTGGCGGTAAATGACACCGGTGCCGATTGATAGGCAGAACCCTGCAGCCAAGGCCGACGCATACCGCTGCTGTGGGCATGAGTTTTAATTCCGGATACAGGCTGGCTGCGCCCAGTACAGGGTATTAGTCTGGAGGAATGTGTAATCTGGATAAACAGCCTTTCCTTGTTCCTCGCCGCTAAGGTGCCCATGGTGATTGTGGTGTGTGATCTTGCGGTCCATTAAGTAGTTTTTATTCAATGAAAAATAATGTCTTTAAAAGGAGGGGGCTCTATGTTTAGCTGCAACATTGAATCACGTCAAAGAGCGCACAGTACACTTATTTGTTTACAGAATTAGTCAGCAGCGCTGCAGCGCCACAAACATCTGCCAAGTTATTTCCCCACAGTTTTCACTAGCCCGCGCCCCCACCCCACCCTCTGCCATGGAACAGAATGGAGAGCGGTCCTGTAATGCCCGCCACTATTCATGCTTCTTTGTAATCAGGTGCACTGATCTGCATAGTTACTTTTCTTAGAGTACTTGTAATGTACACATTAATAATAGCAAGCGCTCTTTTGACCTCATTTGGATGTTTGAAAGAATGCGACGTTACGTCATTGCTTGAGGAGGCGGACCCTAAGAATGCGTTAAGACTCACAAACTGAGCCTTACGTTATTTTACGCGTCACAGCTTCATTTGCATTGTTCTTCAAGCTCCCTTGCGTATCCCATCCATATAGTGTCCGTGCTGGTACAAGCCTTGGTTTATCTCCATCCACAATGTTTGGCTGGTGTTGGGAAAAAAACGCACCAATTTCAAGAACCTCTGCAGCTGCTGTGATTTGAGGCCACACAACTTGAGTTCACCCAGTTATGTAAATGTATTGTTTGCAAATGGCTGAATTGGTCATATATATACTGGAAAGTGGCTATCACAATTCACAATAGGGATTACACAACAATAAAATTCAAAATTTACAATACACCAAAGCTATTTTTTCAATTTTATGTATTTAGATGTTGGTATGGCATGGAAGAGAACCACAGAAGAGTGACAGCAGAGATATCCCGTTTTTAAGATGAACCTATGCATCCATGAGCAAATGAAATCAATCACAGACAGCTCAGTCCATTTGAACCCCCCTCCCACCCCCCCAAACAAGCTAATCAAAAAAAGCACACAAGATTTCAAGAGCCGGTTATTGAAATGCCTGGTCTCCTCCAAAACTACTAACCTCACCACCTGGTCCCAACAAGTGCTGAGAACTTTCAGTGCTGCTATTTTCAACACTCTCCTCTGATTTTGTGATTGTGCATCCATAGCCTAGCTGGAGGCAGTTAGAGATAGTTAGGGGTAGAAATCACTGCACATGACATAGCAGCTTGCTGTTCCCTTCTAATTTGCTACCCTCCCGCTATTAAGTTAAAATGCCTTTCACCTCTACTAGTTTTAATAGCTGGCTATTTCCTCGTGCTTTGAAGTGTGACAGTCTCAAGTATTCAATAAAGATCGTTTCTTTAAAACGCACAATAGTATTTTACTAGGTTCAAAGGTCGAATGAGGTCACTACTTGTTGGGTCATTGCCATGTAAGGATATGTAATGTCACTTCTGCCTTCGCCATTCAAGGTGAAGTAGTGACGTAACATCCAAGGCCCTCCCCGTTTCAGGCCAGAAGTATAGGAAATCCTGTATCCCATGATAAGCACCCAAATAAATCTCTTACAAAGACAACACGGTACTTCCGCTTCGAATGCTGTTTCCTGTTTATGTGAATGCACCTATAATAAATAGCAAGATTTTGTTTTTAGCTGTAAAGTAAAAAAGTGCGTAGAACTGAAATCATATTTTAATGTCCTGAAAATACATGTAAACATTATTTGTCCAAATCAATGTTTTTTAATAAATCTGGCCTTATGAAAAAAAGCAGTAATTTTTGTTAAAATGTGCGTTTTTACATCATGAACTCTTAAATTACATGAATAGATACTGTGAATTGATGTGCGAGTGAGAAAATAAGGATATGTACATTGTGTTGACCTGAAAAGCACTGTTCCACAACTGTCTACAAATCTATGAAAGACGCTTCCTGCTTCAAAACAATTAACCTGCATCCCATCTAAGGCCATGGAATTTTAAAAACAAAGTTATCTTATTGCAAAGCTCTCTATTTTGGGGGGTAGGGGCTTTTAATGCACAGCTGAGATGTTCCATAAACTTCGAATCAACACATTTAGCTCCTGCTCCGAAAATCTGGATCTCTCACCCTCTCAACTTTCCTTTAGCCATAGACACTGTCCTTCAGACTTCTGAAGGCACACTTCTCTTTCAAATCCATCCTGTCCCACATGAAGAATTGCTTAAGACTATATTTAGGAAAGCCTATTCATTTTCAGCATACTTCTTTTGGGAACATGCCTCCATGTTAATATCTTAGTAACAAGCATTGGCAAAAACAATAGGTCTGGCCTATGCAAGAGCTGTTGGCTTTGTCAACGTGTTTTAGCCATATTGTTCAGCATGGCTAAAAGTTAGTGATGTGGAGGGTTTTAGAGTGGAATGGTGAAGAGTGGATTAGAGTGTCGTATTGTGGAGTAACATCGAATGTTGTGAATTGGAATGACAGTGTAGAGTCATGTAGAATGGAGGGGACCAGTATAGAGTGCATTGGCCTAGAGTGTTGCAGAGTAAAGTGCAGAGTTCAATGGCATAGAGTGCAATGGAATAGAATTCAGCAGCGTACAATGCAGCGTTGTAGAATGCAGTTGCGCAGATTAGAGTGTTGCATAGTAGAGTGCAGTGGTGCAGAGTTAGAGTGCAGGGGCATAGAGTGCAATGGTGCAGATTAGAGTAGAGTGGCATAAGATGCAGTAGTATAGAGTGCAGTGTTGCAGAGTAGGGTATTGTAGAGTGCAGTGGTGTAGAGTGGCATTGAGTGCATTGGCATAGAGTAGAGTGGTGTTGAGTAGAGTGGCATGGAGTGCAGTGGTGCAGAATAGAGTTCAGAAGCGTAGAGTGCAGTGGCATAGAATAGAATGGTACGGAATAGAGTGCAGTGTAGTAGAGTGGCGTACAGTGGCATTGAGTGGCGTAGAGTAGGGTGGACTGGTGTAGAGTGTATTGGCACAGAGTATAGTGGCTTAGAGTGCAGTGAGTTAGAATTCAGCAGCATGCAGTGCAGTGTCATAGAATGCAGTGGTGTAGATTAGAGTAGTGACTAGTAGAGCACAGTGGCATGAAGTGCAGTGATGTAGAGTGGTGTGGAGTAGAGTGGCATAGAATGCAGTAGCATAGAGTAAAGTAGCATAGAGTGCAGTGGTGCAGAGTACAGTAGAATGGTGTAGAGTGGTCGAGAGTGTAGTGGCATAGATGTGGTGCAGAGTGGAGTGACGTAGAGTGCAGTAGCATGGAGTGGAGTGATGCAGAGTTCAGTGGTATAGGGTGCAATGATGTGGATTAGAGTGCAGCAGTGCCGAGTAAAGTGTAATATAATGAAGTGGTGTAGGGTAGCGTATAGTGCATTGGTGTTGAGTACAGTGGTGCAGAGTAGAGTGTGATGATGTAGAGTTCAGTCGCATAGAGTACATTGGCATAGAGTGCAGTGGTTTAGGGTAGAGTGTCGTAGCGTTGAGTGGCCTAGAGTGGAGTGCAGTGGCATAGAGTGCAGAGGCGTAGAGTAGACTGTTTCAGAGTAGAGTGAAGTGGCATAGATTGGAGTGGTGCAGGGTAGAGTGCACTGAATTGCAGTAGAGTGGACTATAGTGCAGTGGTAAACAGTGCAGGGGTGCAGAGAAGATTAGAGTGGTGAATAGTAGATTGACTAAGAGTTCAGGGGCATAGAGTTGAGTGGTACAGAGTCAAGTGCATTGGCATAGAATGCAGTGGCACAGTGTTGCAGAGAGGTGTAGAGTGGAGTTGTGCAGAGTGTAGGGTCCTACCAACCAAGGAACTAGCCAATTACAATCCAACCATGGAGAGTAGATTTACATATCTTTATTCCACTGTGTGTAAGTCAGAACTCAACATTCCAAGCCTGCCTTCAACTTATCCCTCCAACCCTTACGTCACATGCCTACGGTGTACAGTGGGAACCAAAAG
The DNA here is from genome assembly GCF_964204655.1 of Triturus cristatus. Taxonomy (NCBI): domain Eukaryota; kingdom Metazoa; phylum Chordata; class Amphibia; order Caudata; family Salamandridae; genus Triturus; species Triturus cristatus. The sequence goes on along the minus strand of NC_140582.1, from coordinate 1,087,093,528 downwards.
AGTTCCAGCGTTCTTTTATTTACAAGACATAACATCTCCCGCTTTGTTAAATATAGTTACAACTTTTCCAAATAGATACATCAATCAGATCCTAATATGGAAGCCACTGTTAATTTACATTATTTAAATTATTTAGTGTAGCCTGAAAGCACTTTTTAGGTCTCGCCTAGAGTTGCAGCGCGAATGCGCTGCCATCGCTTTGCGAGGCATGCAGTATACACTGTAGCTTGGAAGCTTCGTGGAAGCTCCGCCCACTCTCTGCCCATTGGCTTTTGTCTTAAATGCTGCCTTCCGATTGGTTTGAGGCTTGTTGGTCCCTCCTCATTCGTCATTTGTATCCTTCCACGGCTACCAGCCCCTTTACTTCCAACAGTATTTTTCTTCCCCTGCCCCCTCTTGCAGTCCGTGACTTGTCAGACCACACCAGCCCCCCCACTCCCATTTTTACCTTCTTCCCACCCGCACTTCAGATTCTAATGCAATAGGTCTCACTTAAATGCGTGTCCTATTGCATTTTCAATGCTTGCTTAAAAAGTCCTTTCTGTGACGTATGAGGTGGATTAGATATCCCGGCATGCCTCTGTTCGCACTTGCGTCTCACTGGTTTTTTAAACAGCTTGCTTTTTTTTGTTCGAGTGTTTTTTTTTTTAATGCAGATCTATATAGCGCGGTTCACGGGGAGATTAAGTGATTTGACTAGAATCACAGGATGAGGACGCGGCCCGAGGCTCGAACCTTGGTTTCCAGCACCAATGTCAGCAATCTAGCCATCAGACTACATCTTCTCTGCATCCACCAGCCTTCCACCACACAGGCGTAGCCATCTCTGCAAACAGGCGGACCGCTGAGTCAGGCATGTCTCTGAGGGCAAGGGTGTTATCCCATCTCAGAGAAGACATTTTCCACCTCGACAGGCACAGTGCAGGCGTACCTTCAGACATTCAACCTCTAATCACGTCTGCTGGAGGCTGCTGTGACCGCATCGGCCGTGTCGCGGAGAACTGCATTAGAAAAATACCTTTTGATGAAATGATTAACAGTGATGCAGGTAACAGAGGCGCAGAGTTTATTTTCAGCTGGTAAATGTATTACTATACATCAGTGTTTCCCAAACTGTGGTCCGGGGACCCCCAGGGGTCCCTGACACTTTCCCAGGGGGGCCGCAGGCAGCAGTTTAAAAAGCACTGCACTTGTATAATTAGCAGTTTTCCAGCAACAATATAAGTGCCAAGATAACACCAGTGATTAATGTACATGCTGGAGAGAGATGAGAGTTTTGTCCTGTGGCAGCTTTGAGTTATCTAATGTAGCACAGAGGGTTAATATGCCTATTGCAAAGAACGTGTACTGTGCATTTTAAATAACAGTATTTTATGTGCATAGGCGAGTGGGTTACTGCTTTTGTCACAAAGATTATTTTGTTACTGTGCAGTACATAAGTGACAACCGTAATCTAGCACAGTGACCTATAAACTGTCATCAAAGAGCTGCTTGCAAACTGCATGGTGCAAGTTAGTAACTTATGTTTTTTCCCTGTCTTTCATTATCCCGATGCTGCTAAAAAGGTTTATTAGGGTGGAAATGCATTCAATGCTAACCACTGTCTTATGTTCTGAATCCCGAGTTTTTGTTGCTTCTCCAGACCAAGCACTCTTTAAAAATGCCTACCAGTATAAATGACATGTGAATCCTACACCTTGTAGTGCCCTTTGCCTTATGTAACATTTTCTATACACTGATTTACACTTATGATTAATTGTCTCTATATGTGTGTGATGTAAAGTGATAAACGTGTTGTAGACTGCACCATTGTTTCCTAAATTTCTTTGGGGGAAGAGCCTTCCAAAGCCCCCTTTGTAGTGGTCAGGCACACTCAATGCACTTGGTGTGCACCGTATGGGGACTGGTCTGAAAATATTTGCTAGGGCTGCTTTGGGTTTCCAGTCTGGCCCTGGCAGGAGTAGGAGCCTCGTACTGCGAAATAAAACCAACCATTTAAAAGTTAGTCACAGAGATGCAACACCAACCTTCCCATTAAACTTTTTGTTTTTTGCAAATTCTTTCAATATAAAATACTAAGGGGGATATTTACAAAAGAAGTGGTGGAGCGTGTCGTTAGCCTCTGTGGCTTAACGACACGCGCCACCACTTCAGAAACGCAGGGCTGCACCATATTTACAAGAATATGCTGCAGCCCTACATTTTGCCCTGTGCTCTTGCTACACTTAGCAGTGTAGCGCCAACGCAGGCACCCTTGCAACAAAGTGCACGGGTGTCTGTGTACAGGGGATGTGTGCAGGGGGAGATTGTTTATGTGCAGGAAGGGGGACCTTCCTTTACATAAACAAACAACCTTGAAATGGGGTTTTGTCACGTGTGTGTGTGCTGCTTAATGCAGCACACATGGAAGTTACAAAATGCCATTTTTTTAATGATTGTTTATGTGCAGGAAGGGTCACCTTCCTGAACATAAACAATCCAAGGCGTTTTGCTTTTTCCATGTGTGTTGCACAAGGCAGCACACATGGAAAAAGCAAAAATGAGGAGAAATAAAGTATTCCCCCTCCTTTCGCCAAGTTAAGACCTGGTTTTCCCTGGTGTTAATTTTGGCGCTGCCTCCTATTTACGCTGCCCCTGTGAATAGGGGGCAGCATCAAAATCAATGGGTTTTGCGGTGGATTGCCCACTGCAAAACCCACTACCCACCCCTTTCACGGTAAGCATTGCGCGAAAGGTGGCCTTATTTACAAGGCAGCGTTAAGCCATATTAAGTGGTTACTGCTGCCTTGTAAATAAGGCGAAGCCCCTATCGACACGCGAACGTTACAAAAAGTGATGTTTCCATGGTGGTAGGGGTTTGTAAATATGCGCCTAAAATCCTTAGTATTTCGAGTATTTGTTTTGTGTGCACACGTGTTTATTTTTTTCGAATTACTGTTTTAACGTTTGAAATTTAAATCATACAAATTGCTTGGGGGTCCCCGAGTTCCAGTGGTGACTCAGAGGGGTCCTCAGGAGTCAAAAGTTTGGGAACCACTGCTATACATGATAGGGATATCACCACCAGTGAAGAACTTAATAAAACTGCTGGCATCTCGGCCCTGAAAAGAAAACGCACTCGCCTAAAAAGTTTCACCGTGCCGCCGTAAATATTCATGAGCCGAAGGAGCTAATTGGCCCGCTGCCTGGCTGTCCGGCTTTGATTGGCTACTGCCAGTCTGGCTCTTCTGGACTATAGAGCGAGCTGAGGTACAGAGGGGCAACTTCCCCACAGCCTGTGAACCTAGCGTGGATGGACATATTGTAGGATCTCATGCTGTGTGTGAAGCAGCTATAGCGCGGAGAGTGGGGAGTTTATAGAGCCCAGCGTGAGAGAGAAGGGTTCAGGGTGGGAAGGAAGGGTCGGAGAGCAGCGCGAGCTCAGGGTCACACACCGCCAGAGTGGCACCTTACCTGTGTCCTCCTGCCGGCCTGGACTCAGGCTGCTGCTGCCTGGGTAGGAGGGCTGCCCGGAGCCGCTGCCGCCGATGTAGGGGTTGGAGGTGGGGTGGCTGCTCACCGGGTTGACGTAGGGGTAGCCCAGGGGTCTGGAGAAGGAGGCGGCGCTGCTGTACGAGCACTCGTGTGAGGTAAGGCTGGTGTGTGCGGGTACTACTGCCCTCTATGGGACACGGCGTCCCCGCTGCGGCACAGGCATGTGTAGGGTGCCACCCCGGGACACTGGCGCCAGCCCTCGAGGAGCTGGAAAAGAGCGCAGCAAGAGGGCCTGTTTAATTGTCCTTTCACAGAGGGCAGACTTCACCCAGCAAGGTTTCAAGGCACTGCCCAGAAGTAAGTGTGAAAACACCAGCCAGAAGTCAACCCTGTGTGGACTGGAGCCGTAACAAAGCGAATATTTCTTACAAATGCACTCAGTCTTTACAGACCACCCCACTCGGTCAGATTTGTTTTGGAGTATTATTTGGGAGGGCTTAGACGGGAAAATGTATATATGCCTCACACACTTGTGATGAAAACATTGCCCTCCCTGTCCCCCTTGCCTTTTTAAATGTTCAAGCCCTGCCCCCCATTAAGTTCCAGACCCACGTTAAGAGCCCTGTTTCCTGCGCCTCATTACGAGGGGACAGCTAGCATACTCGACTTGTAATTTACTTAACCTTTGAACCAATCTCAAATTGTGTGGTCATTGGCAAATATTTTATTTTACTGTCTCACATAAGTGCACATTCAAAAATTTAAGTACAGCATTTCTGCTGTACAAAATATTTTCGTTTGATTAAATAGACTAAACGTTTGCTGCATGTGTAATAAGAATTGAGCCCACATACAGGGTGCACATGATCACTGACTTGCATGTTAGTTTACTGATAGCATTGCCATCAGGGCAGGAGTGTTTCTCAGTTCATGTTTAAGCACTCCCTGTTAGAATTGGGGATCTCTAGGTGGCTAAGGTAGGTACCTTTGTCCAAGTAGGGACCTTGCTTCTAGTTGGGGTAAGGGGATACACACTTTAAATGACCCCTGCTCACCCCCTTGGTAGCTTGGTACAAGCGGACAGGCTCACCCCCAAAGCACAAATAGACAATATTTTTTTCACATCATGTATTTTCAGTGATATGACCACCGAAGGCTTTGCTTTTACATTAAAAACAGAGCTTTGGACGATACCATTCCCCGCTGAAAGGCAATATTTCTCTACATGTGTTCCCATACCTGGTGTGTCACGAAGTTTGGTGCTTACTTTACCTCCATATTAAACAATAGTAGATGTTTCAGCACCCAGGCTAATATGCTGCATTGCTAAATACATATAAGGTCCCAAAGGCGAGACCGATGCATTGCAAATGCTTGTTTTCTCTTGCTTGTATCTATTTCACAATATTTCTGTTTTACAGTTAGTATTACAGCCCACACCCAATTAAAATGCACTCTTCATCTATGACAGTTTTGCTTTTAATTTCTTGTTTCTATATTGTTTGAGTTAGTTGTGTACTCTTAATTCATTCAGTATTTAAACCTTTGACTTTCCTCTCATGGGGTTGGAACTTTAAGGTTGTGGGTTTTATTCAAGGGACTATGCCAGGATCCAAGTTTTGGAGTTAGCCGTACAAAAAAAGCATTATTCCACCGGATTTGGTGGCATTTGTGATGAAAAAATTTCTGTTGGTAGCAGTTAATATCGTTTTAACACTTGCCTTTCAGAATATAGGTTTTACCCAATCCATTTGTTTACAGTTGGGTTGCAAATCATATATTGGAAGTTTTCAATGCACCACTCACGTGGTCAGCAGTTTCCAGAATTTGCTCTAAAGCAAACACTGGATTTCATGGAGAGAGACAAGAAAATTGTTAAACTATTTGTTCCCTTGTTAAAAATGCAGAGAGAATGTGGGTAGTATATGCCTTTGCCGGGATTTATACGTCTCAGTAATGAAGAAAGAGCCCTTCGTAGATGCAAACTCTGCAAGACCCAAACTGTGAGACTTCTTATGAAGGTTGCCCCAGGATACGTTTTTCACGCTGGTGGAAGAGGAAACTCTGTTACTGGGACCTTCAAACTACAAATACTCCAGTGAAAAAACGCTAGATACACAGACCAAGGATTTTCCCATTGCAATGCGCTTAGTTGCTTTCTTCCAAAATTAGCCCTTTAAACCTAGCCTGCCTGCTTGTCATGTTTTAAGGGTGGAAAAATGTAGCCTTTACAATTGGAAAAAACAGAGGCAGCAGTCTGGCTAGGTAATTTATTATAGATTGTATTGAGAGCAAATGTCAAACTGATACCTTTTAATATATCAAATTGGATAGTTACTAGTAGGTATGAGGTGATGCATTTTTGAGCCGTTGCTTTGTAAAACTGATTACCTTTGTCTTGTTGGGGTTGACCGCCGCCTTCTTCCATTTGCTCAAACACTTAAAGATGTCAAGAAAATGTAATACCCTTGTTAGATTTGACATCTTTTGGTGTGGTTTCCCCTGATTTTGTTTGCCTTCTGATCTCCTGTTTGTTTTTAACCTGTGTTCTGAACTTCATTTTAGCTAGCTTTAGGACTTTGAGCACTTTACCACTGCTGATCAGTGCTAAAGTACATGTGCTCCGTGTCTAAAATGTAATGGCATATTGTTTCTCCATGATTGGCATATTTGATTTACTTATAAGTCTCTAATACAGTGCACAAATTATGCAAACAGTATTGTTAGAAGGCAGTTTGTTAGGCCCTTACCTGCAGAAGTCCAAAGTGTGGATTGAGCCTGTCTGTCTCCTAAGAGATTTCTGAATAGAGGAGCAGTTTCCCAGCCCCTCCCCTAGGCCAGCAGAGGTAGGACTGCTGATTGGTTCTGCTGATTGGTTCCCCAGCTTCAAGCAAACCTGAGCCCCCCCAAACCTGCCCAGGCCCCCTAAGGCTTTGCTGGGTGCACCCCAAATCATTCTCCTCCATCTTGTGAGTTGCAGCCAAGCAGACTCCAGTAAGTGGCAAGGAGGCAGACTAGTGCTTTCTCTCTCCTAAAAAAGTTAAAAAGGGATTGATTTATTATTTTATTTTTTTCCCCATGCCCGTGATTGTATCAACTCTTCTTTTTTAAAATTCTTTAACTGTCTTTGCCTGTGGTTGTTACAGTTTAAAATTGTAGTTTTAACCTGCCCATGATTGCATAATTTATCACCTGCTTTTGTGTTTAAACTTGTGGTTTTTCCTGCCCGTGACAACTTCCATTTAACCTGTTGAATTGTGGGATTTGCAGTCCAAGCTGTAGTTTCTCCTCTCATTCCCTGTGACTATCAGTTTTTCTCTCCAAATTTCTCCTTTGCTCTATGCTAAGACCTGTATGTAAAGCAGTGCACCCACAGCCACCATTTTGTGCTAACAACTCAGTGAAACCAGCCGCCCCCCCCCCCCCAAAGCAACAGGGATAGTCTACATCAGAGGGTGCTCTGAGACAGCAGTAATCTGCTGTGAGCTGTTTAAACTGTGTTTAATAACGACTGTGCATTTCGTTTTTTGGCTAGGAGAGTGAGTAAAGTTTTCATACAAACAGTATTGTTAGAGGACAGTTTGTTAGGCCCTTACCTGCAGAAGTCCAAAGTGTGGAGTGAGCCTGTCTGTCTCCTAGGAGATTTCTGAATAGAGGAGCAGCTTCCAACTCCCAGGCCAGCAAACCTTGTCTGAGGTCGCTGGGACCTTGTATAGTCTGCTATTGGTTGTTACATGTGTGCACTGATTGGTGATTGTATCTGGTGTTTCTATTGGATTAGGGATAGTGTCCTCATTGGTTGGGTATTTGTGGGCTCTGATTGGTTTCTGGGTCTGTGACTCCAACAATGTAGGGTTGGGACCAGCGCTAGGCTTTCTATTGGAAGTAGGGACTAGGACTTCCTGTGTGATTGGTTGTTGGGACTAGTGGTAGGGTAAGGCCTTTAATTGGAAATAGCGATTAGGGCTTCTGGTGTGATTGGTTGCTGGACTAGGTGTGGGACTAAAAGTAGGGTTAGGCTTTCTATTGGAAGCAGTGACTAGGGCTTCCTGTGTCATTGGTTGTTGGGATTAGGGTTGGGACTACTGCTAGGGCTAAGGCCTCTGTTGGACATTGAGATTAGGGTTTTTGAACCGGATTGAGTGCTTGGACTAGGGCTCAGATTGGCTGTAAGGTCCTAGTCTCCTATTGGTTCTGGAAATTAGGGCTGGTGTTGTGATTTTTATAATCTTCGGGCTAGGGTTCTCATTGGCTGAAGGGGTCACCTGATTAATAGGGCTATAAAAGTCCAAGGCTTAGGGTGTTTCAGCCCGGGTGTTGAGGCTAAGGGCAGAGAGGACAGGGCAGTTGCCTGTTTGAACATGTCCGAGACCGGTTGGGACCAGGGCCAGAAATGCTGCCCATTTTCCCATTCAGTAACACCCACCCTACACCATCGACAAACAGAGTAACACACTCACACCAAATGTACACCACACACAACCCTATGCACAAATCAATGTACCAGCATGCACTACAAAACCTACCAAACCACATCTATACACCCTTGTATCCCAACTACCACACATGCCCACCATCACCTACAAACAGTACACAACTCTATTGTATACCACTAACCAATCCACTCCTCACTAACACAATGCCATTCAACACCATACTTAACTACATCCCATCCAGACACTCGCTCCCTGCTCTAATTACTCCTAAGAGACCACCTTTTATCACTAACAAACATATGATCAGCCTTCCATCATTTGTCCAACCAACACCCTCCTCTTCCTTCTTCCATAATAACACTAACGCACAACACATACACTGCACGGCACCACACTTTTTAACTCTTGCAACAAACCAGTCTTAGACAAACACTCTTACTTCTGCTTCATTCCCTCCTACGCACAACATGCACTCCTACTCATAAACACGTCACCACCCCCTCTACCTTACAACCTCCTCTCACAAACAATACTGTACAAACAAATCCATTGCATGAAACGAATATCCTAGCACCCTTTACACTACAAAACATATCACACACACCATCACAACAAGATCTTCAAAGCGCAACACCTCATAATACTTACCATCACAAAATACAAACCTACACCCACCTTTCAAACTTCATAAAGGAACAAACTCCAATGCCAAGCTTTCTCTCTCCCACCACACCTAACACAGATACAGCCACACACCAACTCTCTTCTAACCGCCTCTCATCCATTGCACAATTTAGAACCTTACTACATGACCCACATGCTGCACCACCACCCCTGACTTATACACCTTCCGCCCTAAACACACGCAAACAATATAAGCGACTTGCCACACCTCACAACTTCGCTTCCCCATGTCTACTGCACAACAATGTTACACCACAAAAACAACACAGCACACCAACTCACTCTCAAACACCATCTCCACCACATAAACACGCAGACCCATCAAAATGCCTTCTTAGCATGCTGGGTGAGGAATATGATTCAGAACAGCTACACGATTGCTATCTGAATATAGCGATTGCCAACACTAAAAACACACCTGCTACAAACCCACACAATACTGATCACTCTTCTGCAAAACAAAGTCTCACTATCACCAAAGGCCATTCTCTAAACTGTGTACTAATAAATACTTGATTCCCTCCCTAAAAACAAACATCACATCTACGACCTTCTCACGGATACAAAACCAGACATACTATTCATAACTGAACCGTGGTTGGGAGATGAAATGGCTCCAGTCTTGCATGAAGCCATTCCTTTAGGCTATCAAACTATCAGATCTCTGGGCTTTGTCAGCAGACCCCATACCTTAGCCTAAAGATGGTAGATCTACATCATGGGTGCTCTACTCCCTGGAAAGGTCCCTCTCCAAGTGTGTGTTTACCTTTTGGTGCACCCCACTAAAAACCCAAGTACGCTGTCCAAAAAGCTGCATCTGTATCTTTTGTCTAAGTGCTAAGGACTGGCCAGAACAAAATAACAAGGGGCATTGTTGTCCGACCTTGCACATAATGTTCAGTCGAAATCCCAGGAACATGCAGAGAGCGAACACAGCAATAAGTTCTTATGTGAAAGCAGTCTTTGAAAATATTGCATAAAATAAAGATGCGTAGTAATGTGTGCAAAACAGCAGGCAAGCTGCAATGTGTTCATGCTAAGTTAGTGAAAAACGACAATGTCCCTAAGGGCCATGTGACAGCTTCTATTTGTGCCCATTGATCTATTTTGTGCCCTATCTCTAGGGATATTTCTTGACCTCTGATGACTGGATTGTACGCCTCCCGTAGCGTCAAGGCTGAATTTATTGAGGCTTTATTTTTGGTAAAATACTGTCCAGTAGCTGTGTCAATCGCTTTACGGATAGCAGGGGTTTTGAGCAAGTGTGGGCTTAGCTTCATACAGTGGCGGGGATGTAATTTGGTCCCCCCATATTGGTGCACGATCTGAGATACCTCTTGGGAGATGTCAGATGGTACAGTATTGTGGCAAGTCCTGGGATACCGTCAGAAGGTGGTCAATTCTTGAAAGGAGTGAAATGTGTATTGTTGCTCCCTGGGGTGATGGGCTCGCCATATGTCAATTAGGCCTGTAGCGTTGAGAAAGTCTCTTAGTTGTGAACATCACTCTGCACCCTGTCGAGCGGGCCAGCGATCCATGGCATTAAGAGCAAGATTCAGGTCGCCTCCCATACAGAGCGCACCCTCGGCGTGAGTCAATAATATTTTGCTGAGCTCCTTCAGTGTAGAGTTTTGTTGGGCAATATATTCTGATAAGATTAACGGGCATTCCCTCCCATGTACCCATGATAGCCACGCATCGTCTCCATGTGTTGATGTGAGTGGTGTGGAGTTGGAACACCAACGTCGTTTTTGACTAGTATTCCCACCCCCGAGAGCCAGATGTGTAGCTGGAGTGGGCCAGCATTTTGTATCCCTATCTATCCAGTGCTTTGCTCTTGTTGTCAGTCATGTGAATCTCTTGGAGGAAGACCACGCTAGGCGCATGCCGTTTTATGTAATAGAATATGATTCCCCGCTATATTTTGTCGCCCAGTCCATTGACGTTCCAGAACAATATACGCAGCTGGGCTTTATCTATTGCGTCCAGCGTGGGTGTCTCGTGTTGGTGTATGGGTCGGTGTAGTAAATCACCTCTGTGTGTCTTATGTTGCTGTGCATTGCATGTGACAGAACTCTGTGTTATTGTTCGGTGCAAGAAGACCAGAACCAATAACAAATCCCCAACATGATTCCCCCCCCCCCCTCCCTGCAACGCAGGCCCAGAACTGCCTACTACCCCAACCATGCTTACTACCCCAACCATGCTGAGTGACTTTCATCCCTGAATAACAACAAGAATAACTTTACAGAGGGGAAGCAGCCATAGCCTTTCCCCCGTCCAGCCAAACCTGCTATGAAAAATTGGCGTTCAACCAGCCATAGGGTCTACTCTGCGGAGTCACCAGTCTAATTTTGGGTAATTTCGGGTGGGGGAGAGCCCTCTCGGCCACCACAACCATGTGTCAAGCTGCTAGTTTCTCCTTTCTTCTCTGCGATGCGACCTGTCTCGTTGGTGCCTCGTGTTAGCACTCTGTACCCTCCTCCAGCCCTCGAGCCACTCACAGGCCTCTTCCCGCGAGGCAAAGAACCATGTTTTCTCCTCCTATTTTATTTTGAGGCGGGCCGGGAAAAGCATGTAGTATTTAATGCCTTTGTCCTTCAAGGCTTTCTTGACTTTTAGAACAGAACGTCTCATCTTTTGTACCTTCAGGGTAAAGTCGGAAAAGAGGGAGATAGTGGAATTGTTATGTTTCAGTGGAGGTGCTCTGCTTGCCACCTGTAAAATTATATCATGGTCTTGAAAGTTGAAATTGCGCAATGATGGGGGAGGGGTTCTCCCATTCTGGAGCGAGCCCCAGGTACCCTATGGGCCCTTTCCACCGCGAAGAATTTGGACAGTCCGCGGGGTTGTAAAGATTTAAGTATCCAGTCTTCCACAAAGAGATCAGTTGCTGGGTCCTCCGCTCTCTCAGGGACCTCAAGTATACGGCTGTTGTTCTGTCTTGAGCGACCCTCTGTGTCCTCCAAGGGTGCCTCAACATCTGCTGCGACGGTCTTCAGTTCCTTGACTTGTGCCTTGAGAGATGTAGTGTCTTCTTTCAGAGTCACTGTGGTTGTTCCATTTCTTTGACTCTCTCCCCAAAATTGTATTGGTCTGTTCTGACAAGTGCGAGCTCTATGTTCATGGTGTCTATTTTGTGTTCTAGAGATGAGCAAACTTCCTGAATGGCCACCATTGTGTCTTGAAGCGTGAGTGTGTCTTCCGCCAGGGGGTCCGCTGCTGTGGGCGGCAGAGAGACCGCTGTCTCACTCGGAGCTTGGGCCTCCTTCGAGACTGTGTATTTGTCTAATTTGGTCTGATGGCTGTTTTTGGAACTTTTGTCGGCCATCGTTGCTGTTGCGTTGGACGAAGGATAAACTTTGGCTCGCTTTGTCCAATTCTGCACACGAAGAGATCAATTCTTGGCTGGGGAGTGTGGTTTCTACCACTGCCTGTCTCTAGCCCAACCCGAACCGCACAGGCTATTAATGTTGTATCTGGCTCCTTCTGACAGAGCGATCAAATGGCCGTTTGGTTTGCTCGCTCGATGCCTCATCTATCCTCTACTACCGCTGTTGTCCCCCTCCACAGGAAGCTGACTGGGGGGGGGGGAGGGTGGAGTGCTTGCTCCTAAGTCGGCTTGTTTGGTGGACCTTCGTCCAGTGGGGGGATGGGGGGCTCTTCACTGTAAGTATCTGGGTCAGCCAGGGAGCACCGCAGCCACCACGGCCTGCCGTTGGCACTGTCTGGCCCTGCGGCCTTTTGGCGCCGCGATCAGCTTCTACCGCCTAACCCCAGCTGTGAGGTCCGAGACTATAACTGTCTAGTAGGCCCAGGATCACACCTTCCAGTCCTTCACGGCCTCAGTGCATCCCTCCAATGATGCAGAGGGGGGCCAACTCGCAAGCAAACCTTCTATGGCCGTATCTGCAGGGCCCCCAGCCGTCTGCGCCAGAGCACTACTAGGAGAGGCAGGCCGCACCGCCAGAGCCCCAGTCCGAGAGGAGGTCGGGGTAGGTGTCCATGCCACTCGGCACTCCGCCAGTCGAATCTGCCGTGCGGGGCTATGTCCAGCTACATCAAGCTGGGGAGATATCCGCCTAGCGGTGTCTGCACCTTCCCCCTCCCCCACCCCCTATGGATTAATCACCTTCAAGATAACTATGCAGGCCCTCAGACTCCGGAAGCGATCGGCGTCACAGCTTCAGGTGCCGCTCCTCTTCCCCTGGCTCACAGTGGTGTCCACATCGGCTGCCACACGGGGCACATCTTCTTTTCAGCTTCCCCCTCCTCCGCACAGAGTTCCGTTGCCGTGCAGTGCCGCAGCTCCTATGTTCAAGGCCTGGCCCAGGAAGCGGAAGGCCGACCTCCTCAGCAGTCTCTGCGCTCCGATCGCAGCTCTGGTTACAGTTTCTACGACCTCTCAGCAACCCGTCCACTGGGTGGGCGCAGTGTCTGTGTTTTGGGACGCTGGATGCGGATTATTGTGACCGATGAATTTTGATTTGGCGAAGCGGCCATCTTGCTCGGAAGCTGGCCACCCCCCCTTGTCTGTGTCCATGCTAATCACTTTATTGTACTGCTGTCCATTGTTCTTCAAAAAAGTCTTGTGTTACTATTTTCTCTTCTAAATTTGTTACATATTTTTTAACTTCCCTAATCTGCCAGACTTGTGTAATTCATTAAGTAGCTTTTGTAGGTTCCTGTTTGAAATACCTGTGTCCAAGTTTCACAATCCCTGTAACCCAGTCAGGCCTATATTTTTATTTTACCTCTTCTTTGACTGATGGTAATGCTTGGTAGATTTAGGGCAGCTACAAGTGAGGACGCAACTGCAGACCAAGATATAGTAGTATCTGCTGCTGGATGCGTCCCACAATTATTCATGTCTGTATGAGAGAAGTGAATTTTTACAGTTTTCCAACGCTCTATACACCGAACACTGTGAGGGCTATGTGATACGCCGTAATGAAAATACTAAGGCTGTGATTCCTTCAGCTATCATACTGAGTGCCCTTGGAGACTGTGCGTTCAATTAATAGTGGTCAGTTTGTAATCTATGAATCACATGAAATTTCACGCAAAATGTAAACATATGTAAGAAGAGAAAAGTGTAATCCAAAATAATTTTAAGAAAGGGCAAGACGTGGATATGTGATATGGGTTCATTGGGCACTGCGTCGCTGTTTCTAATCTGGAAATACAGCCCATGAGGAACTGCCAATATGTTGTAACCTTGCTGATCCTGCCTTTGGACTGGAATGGAGGCTACCGGGATATCAACTGATCAATCACGCCCACTAATTCATTGTTTAAGTTTAAGTGCACGCTTGTGATTGAAAATGTCTGTTGTTGTGAACATGAAAGACTGATGTGTAGATTTACCAACATAAAAAAACATTATCTTCCAACTAACCCTTTAACTTAATGACCTTCTATGAAAAAATGTGAGGTTGGGAAGCTGTACGGCAATGTACATTTTGGGTGGTGTCACACAGATGCAGACTAACAGCCGTTGGGTCTCCATAGGGTTTTTATTCTTCTTGCAATCCCTTGGACTCCATAATAGCCACCAAACACCAATGCTACACCACCAGGTCTCTTGAGTACAAATGAAGAAATTGAAACTTTCTGTATCCACTTATTACTTTTTGGAGCTGGTACTATTTCATGATACAATATTCAGTCCGTTCTTTTGATGCACAGAAAGATCGCCAATTGGGTTAACCCCACCTGATTTTATAAGCATAACTTGGAGCGTGATGCCTGCATTGCTGCCACCGCACACAAACTTTCCTTGATTGCAAGACATTTCTTCTGGAGTCAACAGTTCTTCTATATTCAATGGTGTGTGGGTTGATTTGTAATCGATGGTTGGTGGCCCCTGGTTCTCTAGAAGAGATACACCTGGTTATCTTGATGATGTTGCCCACGCAATGTCAATTTCCTAGTTTTTTTTTTTTTTTATTGGAGTCGTCTAGTCAAGTGACCTTAATCACTTCACTGGTACTCCCCTTTATCTGTTGTTTTTTCCCCCAAATATATTTATTAGAATTTTCTTTATCATTGGCATAGATTTAATCAAATAAGTGTTAACTGACTCAGATGCCCCTGACTATTGCAAGGTGCCCACTATAAATTCTGCTGTTCGAATGGCTCACTCAGCTGTCGGGTAGTGATGGTACAACATATAGTCTATCATTGTCAAAGCTTTTAGAGGGATGTTTAGGAGGTGGAAATATTAGGGCAAATGGATTCATGGATGTGGATGTCTGTCTGTCCTCTAGATCGGCCGTTTTCCGGGCATCATCTGGAGTTGAGGTGGAGGTCCGCCCATGAGCCTACTTGCTTCACAAATACCCCTGTATCAGGAGTGTTTGAACCGGTTAAAAGAATGCTATGAGCTGGAATGCAACTTTTATCTGCTGACATGGAACTTTTTGGATGTTCTGATGCATGTTCTTTTCATTGAGTAACTTGTAAATCTGCGTGTTTAGATAAAGTAAATGTAGCATAATTGTTTGCTTGGCCATATATGGGTGAGGGGCTATTGGGTTCAGGTTGCATATATCCTTATCTGACATAAGTCTTTAGCATTTGTTTTTCCCCCCGATGTTTTGACATTGACTGCCCTTCAACGTAGGCCCAGTTCTAGAGTTTGGGCCAGGCCCACCCAAGGACGATCCTGGCCCACCCAGAAGTGGAAAAGCAGGTGAACATACCTGGGCCAACTTTCCTGCTGGCGCAGAACCCAAAAATCTCTCAGCAAGCCACAGAGTCAGGCTGGTTCATTGTCATGGGCAGAATGACAATGGACTGGCAGAGGAGGTACAGCATGGAGCATCTCCTCTCATCCCAGGCCTTCAGAGATGACTTTGAGTCCTTGGGGAGCAGCTGATGCTTTCGAGCAGCACAATTAATAAGTCTTAGGTGGGGGACGTTAGCTCACAGCAGGCCACAACGATCGGATAGTAAAGCTACGGGGGGCAGGTGGTGGGGGGTGGCAGCTTTCTTGGTTTAAAAACTGTGTAGTGACATACCAGATCTAGATAGGAAGTTTCATTCTGTGCACAGTGAAGAGCGATGGAACTTCAGAAATAAAACAATAAGGATTGAAATAAAGTTACCTATGACTAGAAATGGGTAAAAGGAAAATTCGATTTTGACATAGTTGCAAAAGTGACAAAGATCCAGTGAAAGAAAAAATAATGCACCCTCCATGTTGGGGCAAAAGGAGAAGTGGGAGTAGTGCAAAGATACAGAGATAGACAACAGAACATCAGAGATGGAGTGGGGATTAGAGACAAGTAGAGGGGGAGAGGAAAGAGGGTGAAATGATTGAGGAGAGAAGAGATGAAAGAGGCTAGAGGAGAGGGGAAATAATTATAGATCAGCACATTGAGGGAGTGAGACGGGGAGAAAGGAGAGAGGGAAACAGCCATGGAAAAGATGAAGTCAGGGCAGACTAAGTGCAGAGAAGGGTAGAACAAGAGATTGGTAGAAAGAGGGAAGGGTAGAAACAAAAGTGGAGAGAAGGGTGATGCAAATGGATGAAAAGAACAGTGAATGACAGAGTGAAGGCTGGATGTTGAAGAGGATGTTAGAAGTTTCCAGTAAGTGTAAGGAAATGGACACAGCCTCACACACACACTTCTTAGTTCTGATTTTCCAGCAGTCCACAGCTTGATTTAGAGGTTTTTGATACCTAGAGGAAGTGCCATATATGGAGTAAACCCCAAGAAAGGCATAGTATGGTCAAAAAAATGCCACCTGTGAATTCTCTACTGTTTCTAACCATTCCTCCAGAAATAGGTGGATTTTCCCTTACGACTCGAACAATAAAAGATACTTTTGGTCTGATATCTACTAAATGTAGAACAAGCCCTCTTCTTTCCTGAATAACATTAGGGACCTACAAACCAGAAAGCACTCACAGGGACAGGAATCTATGTAATGTCTCCAGAGAATGGTTTTCTGCAAATGTCAAGGGTGGATAAAGCAGGCAGTTACTGACAGCAGCAAGTCAGTAAATGGGACACACTTAAATATAACATTAGGTGTAGTCCACAAACAAGCTCATGGGCTAGAGGAAAATGAGTGTAACTGTCACGAGAAAACACAATTGAAGAAAGGGAGATGTTTTAAGACCGGAAAAAGAACTGAAGTAAAAATCAAAGAGGCAATAGAAATTGAGAGAGTGGGGAATAAGGACATGGGAGGTAGAAAAGGAATGAAGGATAGAGTGTGTGTGGGAGACAGGGGAGTGAAAAAAGAGAGAGAGTTTATAGACTGAGGGAGGGAAATAGTGCAGGGGTGATGGAAATGTGAAAAATCGGGGCCACAATGGAGAGAGAGAGAGAGAGAGAGAGAGAGAGAGAGAGAGACAGGAAAAAAGAGATGGAAAACAAGAGAGGCAGAATAATGGGCGGGAGAATGATATAGGAGGGGATCAAAATAGATTGAGGGGTTTGTAGAATGAGAGAAAGACAGGGAGGTAGACAGAATGAAAAGTTGGTATGATATATGGACAAACATACAGAAACATAGAACATCTAATAGATGTGGTGGGTGAGAACATGAGTGCTGGTGGAATGAGAGAGTAAAGAAAGGGAAGAGCGCGATAACGCTAGAAGGAGGAGTAAAGGGCTGTTCACACATGTGGGGGAGCGAAAGAGAGAGCAAGAGCACGGGTAATATAAATATAAAGATGAAAAGAACGGCTGTAGTTGAAGTGATTTCCTCCAGCATGTTGAGCAGAGTCAGATCATGTCTCTTCCCACAGTATGAAAGTCACCAAGTACCAGGCTGTCTTTCACACCCTAAGACCTCACACTCGGAGAGACTTCTGTATGGCAATCAAAAAGGTCCATGAAAGACTTTGATGTGCACAGACACAGATGCCTGAAGATTAGCAATGAGTTTTCTGACTTATTAAGGGTGGGCAAAGATTTCAGAAGACCTCAGGGTGACCAGGAAAGTCCGTGATGTGAAGGGAAAAGAAGATCTTCTTGTGAAATTGAGAAGATTCAGCAACTTGAGGATGACTTGTGGCACAGGAGCCTAAGGAGGACGAGAGCTCCAATGATTAATGTCCCTGACAAGGAACCTCTGGGCACTTGGGCGGCACCAGGAGCCACAAGTAAATGACACTGAGCAGGAGCCTTAGACCACCCTGGTGAGAAGGAGAGATGGGTACGAGCAGGAGGCTTGAAAACCTTGGAGTGAGCAGGATTTCGGCCAACTTGGGGTGAGCATAAACCTCTGGACCCTGAGGGTGAGCTTGAGGCTCAGGGACCAGAACTGAGCAATGCCCCTGAAGTATATGTTCACTCCCAATACCCACTGCGAGGATTGAGGGTGAGCAGAAGCTTCAGCCATCTGGCGGTGACAGTACACCTCATAACCTTAGGGTGAGCAAAACATCAAGGAAGCTATGCGGATATATGAGGTTTGCGGAATCTCATGGTAAACTTAATGGAAATGAGGATGTTCCAGAGCTTTCATGTAAGAGTGAATAGACTAGATGATGAGCTAGAATCCAAAGGCACCTGAGAGCGATCTGGGACCTTGGGTATCTGAGCAGGAGTCTCAGAGGACCGGAAAGTGAAAATTAGCTTTGGGGTCCTTCTAATAAGTGGATAGTTAAGAGACCAACTGATGGTGAAAGCAAGAGTCTGGAGTCTGGAGGCCTTCGGATGAGCAGCACCTATGGATTCTCAAGTGTGAACAGAAACCTACAGGCAAGAGGATCCACATGAGCTTCTGGGGTCATGTCGGTCAGGACCTACCAAGGATCCATAAGAATTGCCAGGAGTTTTAGGACCTGATTGCTGAGAGAGAATTCTGAGATCGGAGGGTGAGTTAGGGTCTAGCCCCTTCCCTGCAGGGGTAGTTTCCCCACGGTGCGGGGGGGGGCGCGGCGCCGCTGTGCTCGTGACGAGATCAGCTCTTCATGAGTCACAGTGGAGCTGTGCTCATGACGAGCTGAGTTTGTCGCGGCCGTTATGACGAGCTCAGCTCGTCAAGAGCACAGCTCCACTGTGACTCATGACGAGCTGAGCTCGTCATGAGCATGGAAGGGGTTAGAGGATCAAAGAGTGAGCAACTGATTTGGGAACATATTCATTGGAAGACTTGTGAGTGTGTTGCAGAGCATTACTAGCGTTTCCAGCATTGGATAATGTTAATGGTCCTAGAACATTTGGAAAGTGTAAATGTCTCCCCAAATTAGCTCCCTTATACTAACCAAGCAATATTTCATGAAAGGTTGTGATCTGCAAAGGTGGGTCACTAATTTTTGGGTGCCAGGGCCAATGTTTGGCCCTGATTCACCCCTGGACATAGGCTACTTTCAGGCCTGGGTACAAGTGTAATGTCAGCAGGTATGGTGGTTGCTGCATGCACAGCTGAACAGCATAGATATCCTGAACACTCTCACTTATTAGCACATATGAGGCAAAGGCTCAGATGTCATTTATTTTGCGTCATAGCACTGTTTTCTTTTTTAAAGCACCTTACCTGATGTTTCATTGCCTTTAAAGATAGTTGTTTTAAGGTTCATAGTGCACACCCTTTGTACCCTTAACTCCTGTGGAAGCCTTTTTTTATTACGAGTGGCTAAGCAGAACTCTGTACTGCACAGTGTAGCATTGCCTATTCTGAGCATGTTTGTTTACTATAGGGCACTGCAGTATTGTTTTCCTGAATAAAGCTGATTTTATTACTTGGTACAAGTTGATTACCATTAACACATTGCAAAACAAATACATGCTACAAAACAACCAGACAACTCAATACTAGCAGTTAAAGCATGTTGTTAGTTTAAGGGGGCGGTGCATGCTGGAAACATCACTACAGGGGAGACTGCTAGAGGTAAGATTGGCCAAAAAAGCAATATCTCAGAAAAACAGTTTTAACTGTGTTTTTGTTTATTTAGCATGTACAAAGAAAGGGAGGATAAATAATGAAGTTTGCATCATTGTATTAGGTAGAGGTGTGCAGCATTGTCAGAGGGCTTACTGCACCAAGTATATATGTGTATATATGTATATATGTATGTGTGTGTATATATATGTGTGTGTGTGTATGTGTGTGTGTGTGTGTGTATATATATATATATATATTCACTGAAAAAACCATGGGTTTCACACACGTTATAGTTAGGAATTAGCATTTAAAAAACCTTAGAAATTCAGTGAAAAAACCATAGGTTTCACACATGTTATAGTTAGCTGGACATTTTACTCGTAAAAAACCAATGAAATTACCCCGTTGTAGTTAGTTCAGCTAACTATAACTCGCACGCGCCCGCAATGCACTGCTGATGACGTCACATATTACATCACTCATGACATGGTCAGTGACATCACTCATGACATCACTGATGACATCTCAAATGACATCACTGATGACATCATCCAGTGAATGTGTGTTTTTCTGAAAATTAAATATGTTTTATATATGTATATCTCAAGGTCGATGGAAGAATAAATGGGTATATAAGTGTCTAAATGGATGATTTGTTTTTGAAAAATTGATTGTGTAACTGACTGATTAAGTGTATCATAGTGAATACATGGCTTAGTGAGTAATGTTTAAATATGTAAATATCTGTATCAGTCTCTCACTTTGTGTATAAGTGGCTGCATGGGTTGGTGAGTAGCTACATGGGTGTCTATATAGGTTATTAGTTGGTTTTTTGAGTGTCAGTCTGAGTGTCTGCATGGTTCGGTGGGGGGTATTATGTAGTGCATAGGTGCATGAATGAGTCACTCACTGTTTGTATGTGTTGAAGACAGCATGTGTGCAGGACTGTATGGGTGGATGAGTGTGTGTATGGGTGTGTTAGTGAGTGAATGACTGTCTCAATAGTGTCTTTATGAGTAACTACATATGTTTTAAACTAGTATATGTGACTATTGGTGTATATAAGTGAGTATATGTGAGAGTGAGAGATTGAAAGAGTTCCTGTATGAATAAGTATGTGTTTCTATAAGTGATTGTTTAAAAGACTAAGTATGTGTAAGTTTCCGTAGAAGTAAGTGTGGTGGTGTGTGTATAACTGTATATGCAAGTAAAAGTATGTTTGATTCTTTATTAGTATGAGTGACTATGTGTGTGAGTAACTCTATGGATGAGTGGCATTGTGTAACTGGATGTATAGGTGTATGAGTACATATGATGAGTGAGTACATGTATGAGTGACTGTATAGGACTGTTGGTGAATGAGTGAATGTGTATGTGAATCTTAGAATTACTGAAGAGGTTGTTGTAACTGGTATTGGTATGTCCATTGTTTTAAAAATGTTAGTCTCTATTATTGAATGTGTGTATCAAAGGTTATATTAGGGTGAGAGGAGGTCTGCCACTCTATCACAAGGATGATGTCATCAGTGATGTCATTTGAGATGTCATCAGTGATGTCATGAGTGATGTCACTGACCATGTCATGAGTGATGTAATATGTGACGTCATCAGCAGTGCATTGCGGGCGCGTGCGAGTTATAGTTAGCTGAACTAACTATAACGGGGCAATTTCATTGGTTTTTTACGAGTAAAATGTCCAGCTAACTATAACATGTGTGAAACCTATGGTTTTTTCACTGAATTTCTAAGGTTTTTTAAATGCTAATTCCTAACTATAACGTGTGTGAAACCTATGGTTTTTTCAGTGAATTTGCAAGGTTTTTTAAATGCTAATCCCTAAATATTTCGTTTTTTAAACCTTTTTTTTTTTCTGAGAATTTGTATGGTTTTTTATATGCTAAGTTATGTATTTTTAATTAAAGATATTTTTTTTTATTTAAATAAAATTACTTTATATTCATTTATATATTATCTGTATTTTTTTTAAATTATTTTTTTAAATAATTCAATTTTTTTTTTTTTTTTTATAATTTTTTTAATTATTTAATGTCCTCTTTTTTTTTATTTTTTTTTTTATTTATAAATTCTTGGGGTGCGCGCTCTGAGCGCGCACCTAGTACTATTTCGTATGTTTTTTATGAATTCCGGCGTACGTTATTTACGTACGCAAATATACTTATTGGTGCGCGCTGGGAGCGCGCACCCAGTACGTATGCGTACGTACGTACGCATGCGTCCTACGCCCTCGACGCGGTTTACTTCCGCATACGCTAAAATTACACGCAATAACGGTCGCGTATACGCGTGTTAAACGTATGCGCGCTAGGTGCGCGTATATGACGTATGCACCTGCGCGTTTACGCGTTCGTGCATACGTCATCACGGGGTGCGCGCACGGAGCTTGCGCAGTGCGCGCACCTCGGGTTTATACATAATAAAACAACATTTCTTATTGGTTATCATTACTTTCAGTTTCTAATTGTTTCAATACCACACCCAATCCCCTCATGGCAAGTCATGTGATCAAGAATCATCACTTATGATTGGTTTGAAGTACTTTCTGTTCCAGATTCTTCCCAAACCACACCTACTCCCCTCATTATTAGTTCTGATTCCTTTGGAGAAGGAGCTATTCTGTTGTTGAGAGACAATGGCTGAACAGCAACCTACTTCAGACAGTGAGCAGGACACTCTTGAGAGGCAGAGGAACAGGAAGCAGAAGGACAGCTTTGTATGGCAGTTTTTTACTTTTCCTGAGAATGAGAAAAAGGTAAATGCACCAAAAGTTACATGTGTACTTTGTAAAAAAGTCTTATCTCGTGGGAATCCTAACAAGAAATATTCTTTTAGCATTCACACTATGTTGAGACATGTTTACAAAATGCACCCAGCATCTTATCGTCGAGCTTCTGGAGAAAACCCTCCACCTGCTCAGCCGACGACATCAGCAGCAGCTCAGCCGAGCACATCTTCGGCAGCTCAGGGGAGCACTTCAGCTGCGATGGTGCCTTCACCTGTTTCTTTACCTCTTGTTGGTCCACCTTGTTTGGCGAGGTTGTCTACACGGTGCACTGATTGCGGTTCTCTTATTTCTGTGGGGGAGACCAGTCTTGATCTCCTTCAGAGAAAATTTGATGCGCATTCATGCACTAGGCCATAGATGTTTTTTCTTTTTTTGCGTTTTTCTCTTCCTGTTTCCCTCCATTAACTCAAGGGCTCTTTTAAGAGCCACTTATAAACTTAACCAAACAAATTTTTTTTGTGAAAATGTTTTTTAAATTTTTTTTTCAGGTGCGCGCACCCTGCGCGCACCCAAGGTTTTTTTTTTTTTTTTTTTTTTTGAGAGACTCCCCCTTTTTCCTACTAATGCAACTGTGAAATCACCAGAGCAAAACGCAACAAATCTCTTCCTGTAATTCCTATTTGCACACAGAGTCATGTTTTCACATTAGTCACAAAACGAAAAATCTTTGCCAATTTGAATGCACACTTACTGCTCTTTTTTGTTGGCAAGTGAAAATCACTTTTACAGACTGACACATTATGAATCCACTTTTCAGATTTTTTTAAATGCACATGTCCAGACTGCTTTTTCAGACCACAAACCATGTGTATGCTGGGTGACTGCCTACACTCCAGCAAGGGCAACCAGCCTTAGTGATGCTGAATGTATTTGCATTACAGACTGAAACCTCAAAACCCCACAGCACATTATCAGAGCCAGGACCTCTGTTCTCTACACCTCTCTCCACTCAGCAGAACCAGATAATGGCAATCTTTCCCTCTATTTTTCCACACATATATATGTTAATTTCAAATCTCACTGCTTCCCCCTTTTTTTCAAATGTAATCACACATTTCTATTGCTTGAAAACCAACCCTTTTCCAAAAGTACCCTTCCCCCT
Organism: Triturus cristatus; assembly: GCF_964204655.1. Taxonomy (NCBI): domain Eukaryota; kingdom Metazoa; phylum Chordata; class Amphibia; order Caudata; family Salamandridae; genus Triturus; species Triturus cristatus. Next base: position 1,087,070,181 of record NC_140582.1, on the reverse strand, counting down.
ACTTCACTTCTGCCTAGTTCCCTTCCCCCAACTTGACTTCTGCCTGCTACCATAGCAACAGCTCATGGAACACTGCTGTGTGGAGTTAGGTCAGAAGTTCGCCACACAATGTTTCAATTCCACAGAGCAAGAGTGCTTGACTTTTCAAACCTTACAGCAAATCCATAGTACTGTTCTTTGGTAACACATTTTTCTGAACCAATACAAAACATGCTTCTATTATTTTACACATACAGCCTAGTTTTTAGTGTAGAATGGTATGAAACAGCCAATCAGTTCTTTTTTTTTTTATAAAAAATATGTATGCCTCCATTTCCAAACTGTCTTTCATTTCTTTTTACCATTCTACTGAATTACACCTCCTGAGTGCATCCAGATCTCCTTTGAAGATGTTCACAGTGTGGATTGTAGGACACAGCTATGTCTTCTGGAGTGAAAAATTTGCAGAGAAAAGAGGTATGGTGAGAGACCTTGCTTTGCCAAATGTAGACATCAAGTGGATTGGTCAGAGAGGGTTAAAGTGGCACCAATTAATGCCTTTGGTGAAAACCTTTCAACATCTCCCACAGCCTAACCTTATTATTGTGCACTGTGGTGGTAATGATCTAGGCACTTTAACTGGGGTAGGTTTGGAAATGCTTATTAAGGACACCTTTGTGCAATTGATGTCGCTTTTTCCACAAACTGCCTTTGTATATTCTAACATATGCCAAAGGCAAAAGTGGAACTGGTCCAACCAATTTTGTCCGCAGATTGACAAAGCAAGGAAGCACGTCAACAAATCTATTTCTGCTTTCCTCAGAGACTATGGTATGGGTTCCATTTACCACAACAACTTGCGTTACGACATGCAAGACATTTATAGAGGAGGGCGTGGCTTGGGCGCCGATGGCGATGGTCGCCTGAGAGCTCGGCTCCGGGACTGAGCCCGTGATTATCCTGTAAATCGGCGGCTACGGGGCACCCCGACCCCCATGTTTTGGCGACCGGCCCAACGGAGACCTGCCGGGGCCCCCAGCGTGATCGGCACGAGCGGTGACCCGGTGCAAATCGCAGTTAGGGGAACTGCGGAGTGCGACCCAACATGGCGCCCGTACTTCTTTGTCCCCGTGGCCGGATCCGATAGACTGGAGGATCGTCGCTGACGACGGGGCGCCCCCTGCTCGGTGGTCTCCCGGTGGGGATTGAAACTGGACATCGGTCAGAGTGGTCTCTGCTACTGGGGATTGCACTCGGATGAACGGATGCCCACACCATAGTGGAGCCCACGTTGGGACAACTGGAGATCCCGACGGTGGCCCCACTCCCTGCATCGTACTTGGCTACTTTCTCCTGGCTGACCCACTCCCATGGGAGGCGCAACCCTTTGGAACCGCGAGTCGTCCGGTAGAGCTGGTGACACTCGGTCGGCCGTGTGGGCCTGCCCGGCCTGGCGACGATTGTCCCCGCCTCCTTCACGGTGCCCCCGGACGGCAAGGTGGTGGCACGGGCCGCGGCTGGGGCGATCCAACGGGCCTTGGAGACGGAGATCTCCGGCACTTGACTTGAGGCCTAGCACCCGAGGGAGTCGTAGCCGGTGCCGACACTTGGGGACGCCTGCCCCGGGACCCGGGCGGAGAACGGCCGGCGACATGGGGAAACCTAGAGGTGCCAAGGGGACTGCCCCGGTCGTCTCGGACTTGGAGACCCAGGACAAGGAGGAACGCGGAGGTCCAGAGGAGGCCGGTGGTGCACCTCTGCAGCAGCAATTCGACCGTGTTTTGGAGGCGATAGCGACCACGCGCTCGGCCCTCCAGCAGGACATTGCCCAGGTGGCGACGAGCCTGGGTCTCCTTAGAGCGGACCACGGCAAACTGTCGGACCGGGTCAAGGAAGTGGAGGGCTCGGTGAAAACCTTGGAGCCGGCGCAGCGCATCCTGGCCGCGGAAATGAAGGAGGCTTTATCCCGGATCACGGTCCTCGAGCAGAGAGCGGAGGATGCAGAAGGCCGCAACAGGAGGAACAACATTCGTGTGGTTGGCCTGCCGGAAAAGGTCGAGGATGGCGACATGGTGGCGTATCTGGAGGCCTGGCTCCGAGACACGGTGGCCCCGGAGGGTTTGTCCTCCTTTTACACACTGGAGCGTGCCCATAGAGTCCCGGCGAGGCCGCCGCAGCAGGGCCGTGCCCCGCGGCCGGTGGTGGCGCGGTTGCTGCACTTCAGGGATAGGGACCTGATCCTCAATGCCGCCAGACACAATGGACCATTCAAAGTGGCGAATAGTCAGGTGAACATCTTTCCGGATTACACCTATGAAACCCAACGCAGACGGTTTTCCTTCCTGGCGGTCAAGCGCGAGCTCCGGAGTGAGGGTATTCAGTACTCGCTCTTCTACCCGGCGAGACTCCGCGTAATTGTCGATGACAAAACCCAGTTCTTCGACACCCCAGAGGACGCTTGTCACTGGCTCGAACTCTATAGAGCGGGGAAAGGTGGATCCGGCTCTTCGCCTAGACGGATGGCAGAGCCGGGACAGAGGCGGAGATCCAGGAGGACTAGAGGTCGCGGAGGCCGATCGGGGGGTCCCTCAACTGTGGAGACATCGACGGAGCGGAGGGGAGTGCTGGAGGTGCTGACGGCGCTGTCTGGGTCACGGGACGATGCCACGGCGGAGGAGGGGATCCCGGATGACGAGGGGGGCTCAACGGACTCCGAGGGATCTGTACCGGACAGTGGCCATACGCCGGAGATCACACCACAATCGGTGGAGGACATACTGGATGGACAGGGGTAACTGGGTGTTCTTCTTCAGTTTGGGTGGGGGCCCGGCGGGGGGATGGCAGGGGACGGTAAGAGTGGTTGTCTACCGGGGTAGGATGGGCGGGGTGCCCTGGACTGGCCCCCAGGGGGTCTTTTCGTGACACTGTTGTGGGCTTGCTTTAGTCCTGGTGGCCTGGGCGACGAGGGCCCATTGCCTCCGTCCGGCCCGCACCTGGCCCTTAAGGCCTTCCTGTGGTGGCGACTGCAGGATTAGTAAGGTGTAGTGGGTTGTTGGGGAGTGTGGTTTGGATGGGAACTAGATGGTGCTATTTGGGTCCTGTTCTGGGGAGGGTGGATGGGGAGTTAATTAATATTTGGGTTGTTCAGTTTTGTTTGGGGACAATGGCCGCCATCAGTGCTATGAGGATTGATGTCCTTTTATGGTTAGGACCCAGCTGGGGAGACTTTGCGAGACTGATATGGGACAATGGCTGAGATTGCCAATCTGAAATGTGTTACTTGGAACGTACGGGGGCTTCATACAATGTCCAGGCGTCACAAGGTCCACGCTTATTTAGTGCGTAGGGGGATACAAATGGCGCTGCTGCAGGAAACCCATCTGAACAAGGCGGAAGGGGCGGCGCTACAGCGTAGATGGAGGGGGCAGGTCTTTTGCACCTCGTACTCCGCGTATGCCAGAGGGGCGCTGATCTGGGTTAGAGCTGGGGTCCCCTTCCAGGTCACGAACTCAGTGATAGATCCAGAGGGGCGCTATGTGGCCATTTCGGGGACTTTGGGAGGGAGAGACCTAAACGTTTGCTGTGTGTATGCTCCTAATGTCGACCAGACTGCCTTCCTTTCCAGGTTATCGGGCTCGTTGGCCCACTGCCTCTCCGGGCCCATCCTGCTGGGTGGAGATTTCAATTCCGTAGTGGATGTAGACAATGACCGCTCGCACCCACCCCTCCCTGATTCTCCGGTTCGTCGTTTGGCTAGGGACCGTCGGGACTGGCAGACTCACTGGGGCCTAACGGACTTTTGGAGGGCACAACACCCCACAACTAGGGACTACTCCTACTTCTCGAGCCTCCATGAATTGCACGTTCGATTGGACGGCTTTCTAGGTTCGCCCGAATTGGTTTCGGCGGCGGTCCGGTCTGAATATTTGACCAGAACCATTTCTGATCATAACCCCCTCCTGTTGGACCTTCGCTGGTTTCCTGGGGTGCCGGCGGTGCCCACCTGGAAATTACGTCCCGAGACCCTTGAGGACAGTGTCTTCAAGGCGGACCTGGGTGACACGATCTCGGAGTACTTTGCGTCCAACGGTGGCACCGCGAGCACGAGAGCGCTAGAGTGGGACGCTTTTAAGGTGGTGGTGAGAGGGTACTGCATATCTAAACAGGTCGGTGTGCGGCGAGTTATCCTCGCGGACCTGGAGACAGCGGATCGGAAACTCCGCGAGCTGGAATTACGCCGCCCAGGGCACCCAGACTTACAGGCGCGCACGGCGGAGGCGAGGGAGGCGGTGGCAGCAGAGGTCGAACGGCTCCGCTGTTTTGACTATAAAGCCTATACGGTTCGGTCCATCGCGGAGGGGGATAGGTCGGGCGCGCTGTTAGCGTGGCTGGCCAACCCTGCGCGGCAGACTTCACTGACGACGTCCATGCGTAGGGCAGACGGAACCCAGGTGTATACTCAGCCTGCGATTTTGAGCTGCTACCGGCAATACTATGAGCGCTTGTACCGCAGTCGCTCTGTCCGAGACCCTGCCCTGCTAGATAATTATTTGCGGCCCCTAGAGATTCCAGCGATGGAGCAGGAGGTGGCTAAAACCTTGGGGGCCGACATAGAACTGGGAGAGATCCGTAGCGCCATTAAAAAGATGGCGAGAAATAAGACCCCGGGCCTGGACGGGCTTCCTGTAGAGTTCTATGCGGCTTATGCCGATCTCCTAGCCCCTAGGTTGTTGGTGGTATATAGAGAGGCGAGGAGGCTGGGGCGCCTTCCAGGCTCGATGTGTGAGGCATTGGTGGTCCCGCTCCTCAAGCCCGGCAGGGACTCATCCGATCCGGGCTCCTACCGTCCCTTATCGATGCTGACGGTGGATTATAAAATACTTAGCAGCATCTTGGCCACGAGGCTGCTTGGGCACATGAGTTCTTTAGTGCATGAGGACCAGGCTGGCTTTATCCCCAGGCGTAACACGACCATGAACATTCGCAGGTTGTGCCGCTTGCTTGGGGAACCGCTTATGGACGCCCCATGCCCGGTTGTCCTATCAGTGGACTTAGAGAAGGCCTTTGATAGCCTGGAATGGGACTACCTCTGCACTGTGTTGCGGAGGTTCGGCCTCGGAGAGGGTTTCGTCAGCTGGACCAGGGTGCTGTACGCCTCGGCGTCAGCCAGGGTTCGGGCGGGACCGCTGATTTCCTCACGATACCCGGTGGAACGGGGCACGAGGCAGGGCTGCTCGCTCTCCCCACAGCTCTTTGCGCTGGAGCCTCTTGCGTTGCATCTCCGGTCGGGAGCCCATTACGCGGGCCTGTGGACCCTGTCGGGCCCGCACTACGTCTCCCTATACGCAGACGACCTGTTGCTCTTCCTGGAAGACCCGCTTGCTGCCCTACGTGGAGCTGCGACGGCGCTCACGGAGTTTGGGGAGGTCTCGGGCCTTCGAGTGAATTGGACTAAGACATGTCTTTTCCCGATTCGCAGGGGCACCCCTACACCTGCCTTGAGTAGGGAGATTAGATGGGAACCCGACTGCTTCAAATATCTAGGGGTGTATGTCTACCACGAACCTTCTGGCCTCCTTGATGGGAACATTGCCCGGGGCATCCGGGCACTGCGAGGCAGTATGGGCTTTTGGGCCACGCTGCCGCTCTCGGTGGCAGGGCGGATCGCTCTGCTTAAAATGGTGGCGCTCCCCCGGCTGTTATATTATTTCCGGACACTACCGATCTGGATCCCACCGACCACGTTTCGACTATTATGGTCCATGATAGTCGGATTCCTCTGGGGCTCGGGCCGCCGGCGGGTGGTCCTCAAGACCCTGATGAGGCCGAAGGAGGAGGGTGGGCTTGCGGCGCCGGATTTCGAAAAATATTACTTAGCGGCGCAGCTCCAGACCTTCACCCAGGAGATCGCTCGGGAGTTCCGGGGCCCCGAGGACAGGAGGGGAACGGGTATGGCCAGGCATGTTCTCTCCTTCATAGTGATGAGGCAACGATTGGCCTTGCAGGACTTGTCCATGGAGGAGCGGACTGTTCGCCTGTGCTGGAACCGGGCTCACGCCCGGGGCCACCAGCGGACACCGTATGCACCCGAAATACCGCTGGGGATGCTAACGGCTTTGCCCCATGGGGGTGATTGGTCGCGGCTGGCGACCTGGGAGGACGCCGGCCTGCAGCTCATCGGTGATCTCTACGAGGACGGGACGCTCTTGCCATTCCAGGAGCTCATTGATCGCTTCGGGATTCCCCGCGGCGACTTTTTGTTGCACTCGGCCCTTGTTCGAGCGATCCAGGCGCACTGGAGGTCCGGGCAGGCAGAACCCCTTTTATCCCCAGTGTGCCAATACGTGATGATGTCCGCGGGCACGGTAAGGGCGGTCACATGCCTTTACGGTAGACTGCTCAAAGAGGGGCTGGCTCCCCTCACCACCCTGAGAAACCGATGGGAGGAGGACATTGGCAAGGAGATCCCAGAGACGACCTGGGCTCAGCTGGTGCGGCGTGCCTGGAAGGGCACACGCCACGCCCGCTTTCAATTAGTCCACTATTATGTGCTCCATAGAGCATATTTGACCCCGGTGAAAATCAGGCGATATTTTGCGGCGGCCTCAGCGGAGTGCCCCAGGTGCCCGGCCCAGGAGGCGGACCTTCTCCACATGCTGTGGGCCTGCCCGGGATTGTCGGTCTATTGGGAGGAAGTGGGGAAGACCCTGGAGGAAACGACGGGGAGATCTCTTTCGTTGGATGCGGCGGTGGGTCTCCTGCATTGGTTCCCCCATACCCCCAAGAATAAAATATCTAGTAAATTCATCGATTTGGGGCTGCTCCTTGCTAAACGGGAGGTGACCAGGAATTGGAAGGCACGGACCGGCCCGACAGGGAGCCGGTGGCACAGCGAATTTTTGAAGTGGGCGGCGGGGGAGAGTACGCTTAGATACCAGCTAGCTTGGAGGCAGCGTAACGAGAAGGCCGAGGAGACAGCGCTGGAGTGGGAGATGCTTGTGCAGGCCCTTAGGGAGTACTGCGCCCCCGGCGATGCCGAACATGAGGTAGCGGCGCGCCCTGAGTCCCGGTAGACGGTTGCACTTCTCAGCTTTATTGTTTTCCCCATGGGTCCCCAAGAAGATCCGGTTGCGGTTGATGCCGCGCGCTGATGGCGGTGGGGGGGAGGGTTTTTCTGGGATTGGGGGGTTTTAAGGGTGGGGGGGTGTTTTTGGAGTTATAGGGTTGTTTAGAAAAGCAGATGAAGGACAACGAATCCTCCGGGCCGACCTCGACAACCTCCTGAGCCCCCACGGACTTTCGCCGCCCGACCCCAGGGTTGTGGGCTGAACGGCTGTATAAGCAACTTCCGGAGGGGATCGGAGAGTTGGGTTTCAACGCTCCGGCTTGAGATGTAATGCTGGCCGATTATGTAAAGATTTACTAATTCCTGCAATAAAAATAATTAAAAAAAAAAAAAAAAAAAAGACATTTATAGAGGAGATGGTGTGCACTTCAATGATGAAGGGAACAGAGTCTTCCTCTTGAACCTCAGACTCTGCGTCGGTACTTACTTGTAGGTACCGAAAAACAAACAATAAACACAAGGGCTCTTTTTAGAGCCACCTTATATCTAAACACTTAAATGCAATTTTTTTTAAATTTCTTTTTTTTTTTTTTTTTTCCGGGTGCGCGCAGGGTGCGCGCACTCGGCGATATTTTTTTACAAAATATTATTCTTTTTTTTTGCCCTACAAGGTCCTACTTTGACCCCCTTACAATGCCTACTGGGTCTATTTCTACCCACTCTGCCCCCTTTTCAACTGCTCCCCCTTTGATTATCACCTCCTCTTTATGCGATAGCCAAAATGGCGGCCGCCGCTTCCTGACTTCCACTGATTCGAATGTTTACTAAGATCTAACAACCAATCAGAATTGCGCTCGCGCACGGCAAGGTGCGCGCACCCAGCGCGCACTCTGCGCGCTTACAGATATATATATTGATTCAAAGGCTATTTTCTCAGAATCTACTGAACAGATTTACACCAAACCTACAAAAGGCACTTCCTTGACCTAGGGACCACCTCTCTGCCAAATTTTGAGTAATTCTGTTCAGCCGTTCGGGCTGTAGCTCGTTCTAAAGGTCCTATGGAAAAATGCATGGGAAAAACGCGTTTTGGGACCCCCCTTTTATCTCAGCCCCCGCTTGACAGATCCCCCCGAGACTTTCAGGGTAGGAGCGGAGCGTAGCGCCCCACCTATTTTGAGAAATTCGCGAGGATTCGTCGACCGGCGCCAAAGTTATTCAAAATAGAATGTTGAGGTTTTCCTATGGAAACGTGGTCCTAACTATAACTACCTACTGGCGACCGCCAGTAGGTTATATATATATATATATATATATATATATATATATATATATATATATATATATATATATATATATATATATATAATATGACGCTTTTCTCCTCATGCAGCCTCTATCGCTTCTGCCCAGAAACGGAGCGTGGACCACAAGTTGGTGCAGCTTTTAATTTTTATTCAGCTCCAATAACTCCAACAGCATGACGCGTTTCGATCCTCAAGGGATCTTGATCACATGACGCGCTTGCAGAGGGAGGTACATTTAAATGTAATTTAAAAAACAAATTCTTAAAGTGACATGCAAACAGTGTTGTTGAACATAGACATAGACAAAATACTGTTACCTATAATAGGGTACAGATCAAAAATAAATTTTGTACATTCATAGTGATATTATTAAAACTTCTTCAATTAAAAATCTCGGAACACATTGTGCTGTAAGCAAACTAATTGTAAAAATTCATTTTCTTAAAAATCAGTTTTGTTTAAAAATCTCATCATAATAAATAAGATTAAAACAATAAATACTACAGATTTTTTAATACATATAAAATCGTGAGCAAGGTATCTGGTATACTGAAACGCGTAGATCTGTTCATGCCTGTATCCCGTAAAATGAAGGAATTAAGAAAATAAAAAGAAGTGCAAAAGGTTGCAGAGAGTGCGTCCCGTTTGTCCTTCCAGCTGGAGGGATTACTTGTGGATTTAAAGCGGCGTGGTTCTGCCGCAGGGATAAGCACCCACGAGGAGCGCTGCAGTTTAAATACCTTTGGCTTTTTCTGTCTCCACAAGGGAACAAAGTGCTAGTGCTTCCATAGTTTTAAGAAATGTTTTGGGCTATTATGTCAACAATTTTTACTGGTTGCATGGTGTTAGTGCAAAAATAAATAAAGTGCTCAGTGCTAAAAATACTTCTATTGCGTAACCCTAAAATATCAGTACCTAAAACCTTATGTGCATAAAAATAGAAAAATGTTTGGAGGGCACGGCATTGGAAAGAACAATATTGAAACATAATGTTCATCAGTGTATTGTTCTCTTTCTTTTATGTTAGTGATAGTATATTCCTGCCTAAACTCTTCATAGCATCAAACATTTTGATAAACTGTCTGGTAAGATTCTAGAGACAGGTGTATAAATCTTCTGTTTGGTTTAGAGCCCCTGGATGCTTGGTATCGAGATTTAGGATGTATTTTGTTTCCAGTTGTCTAAGGGCTCTAACGCGATCTCCTCCCCTCTTTTTAATCAGAATGCTATAAAGTACTTCAGAAGGATAGAATCTGACTTGTGCCTTTCTTCAAAATTTCGTGCAACTGGATACGCCTGATCAAGATTCTTGATTGCTCTTATGGGCTGGAGCACCCTCTTGTGTCCCTGTAGTATGGTACTACCCACATATCTGAGTTCACAAGGGCACTCCAGCAAATAGATGGCATGGTCCGTTTTGCAAGACAAATGCTTAGTTATAGGGATTTCTATAGGATTGAATGGTGTCTTGAATGTGGTGGTGTTAATACCATGTTGGCATGCCTTGCAAGATTTACATTTGTAGAATCCCTTACGTTGACTAAGCCGTGTACCTTTGGTTGAACCCTCTAGGTCATTTCTCACCAAAGAATCCCTCATTGAGGGCGCCCTGCTGAATGGGATGGCAACCTTTTTCGGGAGTAGATGACCAATTGTCGGATCTCCCAATACTATTGGTCAATTTCTGTTGATCAGGTTGTTGATAATTCTTCCCTGTTTGCTGAAACTGAAGATGAACCTAAATCCTTCAATCCGTTTTGGTCTTTCTTTAGTATAGAAAGGGGTTTCCCTACTCAATTTATTGCTTTTTTTGATTGCAATATCAATACAGGTTGGTGAGTAACCCCGTGCCAAAAATCTATTTTTGCTGGCTATCTGGGCTTGTTTCAAATCATCTGGGTTACTGCATATGCGTTTCAGCCGCAGCATCTCCCCAAAGGGTATACTCTGTATGAGGTGTTTTGGATGGGCGCTGTTGGCGTGCAGTATCGAATTGCCAGCCGTGGGTTTCCTCTGTAGTGTGGGGTGGACCTGCCCTGCTTTTATGTATATCTGTACATCCAAAAAATTTACTGATGATGAACTAATGTCTTCTGTGAAATTAAGGTTTAGATTGTTAAGGTTCAAATTTTGTACAAACGATTCAGCCTCATTTTTGTTCCCTCTCCAGAGCACACATCGGTCTATATATCTGACCCATTTCACAACATTGTTGGTCATTTGTACATTGTATTCTTTGTTGAGTACCCGCTCCTCTCACCAGCCCATATGCATACATGCATAGCTGGGGGAGAAGCTGGCCCCCATCGCAACACCACATTGTTGTTGGTACAGGGAGTTTTCAAATAAAAAGACCTTGTTATTAAGGCAGAATTCAACCATGTTGCCCAGCATAGTGCTATGATGTTCAAAATCTGGTCCCCTGCGTGCTAGATAGTGTCTCGGGGCCCTTAGTCCACCCTGATGTTTAATGGATGTATATAAGGATGTTACATCAAGTGTTATTAGTAGGTAATCCTTTTGCCAAACAATGCCTTGAATTTTAGAAAGAAAATCCCCTGTATCCCGGATATATGAGGGCAACTCTTGCACTTGACTCTGGAGGAAAAAATCCACATATCGTGAAGTTTTTTCTAAAAGGCTATTATGGGCTGATATGATTGGTCTGCCTGGAGGTTTCAAGGGATTTTTGTGCACTATGGGTATAAAATACATTACGGGTGTCATAGGGTTGTCGTTCCGCATGTATTTATATTCATCGTGGGTTAAAAGCCCTGCGTTTTTACAAGCTATGAGCTTCATTCCATAGTTGTAGTACATGTTTTTCAAGGTTTGATAATCACACCGTAAGTAGCACTCTCTTTTCCCTTAGTTGAGACATAACCTCCTCAATGTAGTCCTTTTTGTTCCATAGTACAATATTGCCCCCTTTGTCAGAATTCCGAATGATGATCTCTTTGTTTTTATTGAGTTTGCTCATCAGTTGGTGGTATTGCGTCAACCTTTGCTTTAGTTCTATTGTTCACAGCATAGTTCCGTTTTTTAATACTGCTTGTGACTTGCTTGTTGAAAATGTCAATCGAGTCCCTGAGGGTGATTGGGTTAAATGTTGAACGAGGTCTAAAGGGAGTATAGATTTTCATATATGGTGATTCAATGTTGCCTTGTGACAAAGTGTCGTTTTCATTAGCTAGATCTTGTAGTATACATATCTGTAGATGTTAAGTCTAAGGATGGAGAGCATATAGGTTGTGTTCCTAAAACCTGTTTATTGTTGTTATTCTGCCCCATTTGAAGAAAATGTTTCTTGAGTTTAAGCTTACGGATGCTTTTAAATAGATCCATCCTTGTGGTTGCGTAATTGAACAAACTTTCAGGGCAGTATGATAAACCGAGCGTTGGGAGTTATTTCTCTGCTTCATTGAGGGTAACATCACATAAGTTGATAATAGTTTGACTATTGGACATTTGTGTCTCTTTTATCGTCTCCATTTGCGCCTTGGTTGTAGCTTTAGTGGCTGTTTTTGCTGCTGTACGTCGTTGTTTGGCTTGCCTTCTCTCCCTTCGTTTGGTTGTTGAGTTCCTGCTGGTTTGTTCCTGTTTCTTGGGCGCAGAGTATCTCTGCGCTCGAGGCATAAAAAATCTACCTCGTCTGCCAGAGAGATGCTGGCTGGTACTTGTGACATTGCCTGTGATTGGGCTTCCAGCTCGGTGTCACTTTCTCAGCCCGAACTGATGCTGGAGGTAGATACTGCCTCTGTTAGCCTTTCAGGTTCTGCTTGAGCAGTTAGGGGCCCCTGTGACGTACTGCCATATTTTGATATTTTCAATTTATCATACTTTTTGGCAAATGTAAATACACGACCGCATTCGTAATCCATGAGGTCAAGATGAAATTTATATGCCTTCCTTTCCCTGATTTTGTCTTCGTCTTTTTTTAAACGTTTCAACATTTCTTCTTTTAATTCTTTGAGTTCATCTTGCTGCTCCATTGAATTTAATTCAGCATTTAAATAATCTATTTCAGTTAGAATTTTGGCGCGGTCCGTGTCAGCATATTTGACAAGAATGACCATCAGTCTCATGGAAGATTCTTAGTTGGTTTCTGCCCATTCTTTCATCATTTGTTTATCAGGTTTCTCATAATTAGGTGCCAATAAGATACGTAGTCCCCGTGGGACTCCATTCACATCAAGATACAGTTGAAGGGATTTTCCCTCCCACCATTTGCTTTGTTCGCTTCTCATCAGTCTCTCTCTAGCTGTCCTATTTTATTTCGGAGGCTGATGTTTCGCGTATTTGGTGGTGCATTATGGGTATTGAAGTCTTGCATCGGTGTTTTACTATCGTTAAACATGTCTGCCGCCGCTTCTTCTCTCTCTCTCTCTCTTAGCGCGTCCGCTGACATGGTGTTATTAGCAAGCTGAGTTGTGAATCTCTTTGGTATAAGGAGCAATGTCCGGCGAGCGGTATGAAAAGTTTCCCCTGCTTCCTTCGTGCTCTTGTGCAAACCTCCGTACCCAGCTATTTAGCAATTAAGTCCCACACTTCCACCCGGTAATTGCGCCCCGCGGGTCCTCCGACTCGCGTTCGCTTACCTTTCCGGTGGTTGTAGGTTGTTCGTTGCTGACTCGCTGGGGGGCCTGCCGCCGAGAATCCTCCCGGATTAGTTATCGTTTTGACTTGAGCCCAAGTCCTGGAACCTTTGATGGCGGCCTCTGCCCAAAACCGGAGGGGGTCCGTGTATAACTGGAGGATTCCAAACCGGTTAATTTTATGATGCTTTTCTCCTCATGCAGCCTCTATCGCTTCTGCCCAGAAACGGAGTGCGGACCACAAGTTGGTGCAGCTTTTAATTTTTATTCAGCTCCAATAACTCCAACAGCATGACGCGTTTCGATCCAAAAGGGATCTTGATCACATGACGCTCTTGCACAGAGGGAGGTACCTTTAAATGTCATTTTTTAAAATTTTCTTAAAGTGACATGCAAACAGTGTTGTTGAACATAGACGTAAACAAAATACTTTAAAACTTTTTTGCCATGTTACTTGATGGATGTATGTTAACTATAATAGAGTACAGATCAAAAATAAATTTTGTACATTCATAGTGATATTATTAAAACTTAGGCAATTAAACATCTCGGAACACATTGTGCTGTAAGCAAACGAATTGTAAAAATTCATTTTCTTAAAAATCAGTTTTGCTTAAAAATCTCATCATAATAAATAAGATTAAAACCATAAATACTACTGATTTTTTAATACATATAAAATCGTGAGCAAGGTATCTGGTATACTGAGACGCGTAGATCTGTTCATGCCTGTATCCCGTAAAATGAAGGAATTAAGAAAATAAAAATAAGTGCAAAAGGTTGCAGAGAGTGCGTCCCGTTTGTCCTTCCAGCTGGAGGGATTACTTGTGGATTTAAAGCGGCGTGGTTCTGCCGCAGGGATAAGCACCCACGAGGAGCGCTGCAGCTGCCCGGTGACTGGGGAACCGAAAGAGTGGAGATATAATATGTACATATATATATCAGCAGGAATGTTTCAGCACATGAGCAGGAGCAGACTGCAACCGATCTACATGCTGCATCTCTCCCTTTCAACAAAGGCGGAAACCAAGTAGGGAAAGCGAAGTAGGGACCTTGTTGGTAGTTAGGGTGTTGAGACGTCAAAGTTTGACAATTTCTGTACCTAAAATATCAGATCTCTGCAATACTTTTTACCACTGCCCATTCTCATCTTCGTGACCCATCCAATTTGGCTCATGGCCCTCCCTGCGCAAGAATCCTAGAGCCGGGCCTGCAGTTCGACCTTTTAGGCAGGTGTGGTAGCAAACGGCGTGGACCGCGCACAAACGGTAGTGGTGAAAATGTCATCACCTACCACAATGGTTTTCAACCTGTGTTCCGGGGACCCCTGGGGGTCTGCGAAGCCACCTATACAGGGAGACTTCAGCACTTTTGCATACTTGACACAGACCATATATAGTTTTACAGCTTGGTCGATAATGCTGATGCCTTTGTGGAATCCAGCCTGCACGTCTATCAAAACAATGTTTTAGTCAGCCCAGGCCTGCAACCTATTCAGGAGAACACTCCCAAATGTTTTCCCTGTGCTGTCCAATAATGATAGAAGTCTATAATTGCTGGGCAGCAACTTACTTTGTTTTTTATGGAAGCGTACTATAATGCATATTGCCATCAGAGAGGGACACAGTTTTTCCCTAGAATGCGTTGAATATCTTAGTCAGGACATTGACCAGACCTATCAGTCAGAGTGGAACAAGATGGCTGAGACATAATCGGGACCAGGAGCATTATTGGCCTTCTGCTCCAGGGTTGCGATTTCTACTTCTGGGTGCAATAAGTTTAATGAATCCATTGATACAGGGGCAACAGATTATTGCACTTGTGGACTACAATTGCTGTTCTAGTGTACATTCTTATTATTGGGCTACCTAGGTCTGCGCAAGGATATGGTGAGCCTGACTGTATGGCTCATCTCTGAATATCTGCTCTTTTTCTCTTCTGCTTTCTCAATCAAGTCTTGCCAAATTCCTTACTGGTGGATCTATTTTTTCTTCTTCTCAATACGGTTTTATATTTGCTCCTTGCTTTCTTGAGTGCTTGCTTGTTTATTTGTGAAAGATTCTGGCACTGGTTCGTCCTTCTCAATTCTAACTTAGAGGTTCTACAGTCCTTCTCAAACCACCCTGTGTCTGGTTTCCCGCAATTATGCCTTGATGCCTGTTGAGTGGACTAATAGCATGCAAGCTCATTTGATATCATGTACTTAGCTAGTAAGTTATCATAGTCCTCGTTCTCCTCAGTAGAGATGTTAAACAGAAATTGTTCTAGGAACGTCATCCAGGAATTCCATGTTTCATTTTACTGCTCTCCTACCATTGTCTAGGACAACACTAGCGCTGAAACGGTTGGGACTTTTAGGTCCAGTCAAGATTCTACATTTGAAGCATAGAGGGTCATGATCACTCTCAGGCCGCTGGACAACGTCCATGTCCAACGCCATATTGTTTGTAAATATGATGTAATCGATCAAATTAGTTCTCTTGTTGCTCTGAAATCTAGTGCCACTGGACTATTTGAGATGGTTTGGCCATTTAGAACGCTTAAATGGAAATCAGATAGGAAGTAAACAAAAAATCTCCCTTTTCTCCATCTGCTGAGTTGAATTAGGTTTCCTAATTCTGGCAGCAGGATGCCACACACTCTCCTCATCTTTGCTTAGTGTGTCATCCTATTGGCCTTTTGGGCGGGTGGATATTAAAATCTCCACCAATTATCACTGAGTGCTTATCACTAGTATTCACCTTGGTCTTTAGTTCTTTATTTCACAGATCACCTTTTTAGTGCTCTCAGTTGGTCCTCCGGTTTGCCACACTGGCTTTGTATTAGGTACACATTTAGGACATCTATTAGGATATGCATTTTCTTTTGGACCTTGGACAACCTAACATGCAACCTACATAATGGAGTTGTAGATGACATTTGTGTTGCTGTACAATTCAATTTTGTTGAAATCCAAGTGGGGAGACCCCCAATTGCTCTCCGCCTGTTGATCTTAGTGGCCTCTGTGGCCAACCCATATTGTCTGGGGGTTCCAATTGTTGCAGGGATTCTGCTCATGCACAGAACTATGCGCAGGAAACCAGGACCTCGGTGTATTGTTGTGTACCAAAAAAAGCCACCTTAGTTCCCAGAACCCCAATCCGACTAGCATTAGTGTCTCATTCGTTCTCCGTACTACAGCGAAGCTACCAATGATTAGACAACCTAGAACATGCAACTTAGTAAACTCTCAGGAAGAGTGGGAAACAAGAACACTCTTTCGTTCACACTCCTACTTGTCCACAACGTGAGTCAACAGAGACACTGTATAGTTTAAAATGTTTATTTTTAACTAACGTGCTCTAAGATGCAGTATTCTAGCCAATACGAGCAGCATACTGCATAAAAACAACATAATTAGCATAGTTACAATTCCATAAAGCACAAAAGAGGAAATCATATTATGACAGTGGAAACAGGACTATAGCTCCTTTTACCACCCTCCCCGTGCTCATGAGCTAGTTTAGAATAATTATAGAAGGCCTCTGGGCTTTGTCAGCGAGACCCCATACCTACGAGATCAGATGCAGTGAATTAGGATCAGCACAGCTCTTCTATGTTGGAAAGGATTTCTCGAAGTGCCTTCTCATGCATGTAATGCCATATTAAAAGCACCCGTGTTTCAGTTGGGCCGCTGTGCTACATGTTATGTCTATGTGCATGGGACTGACCAAAGTGAATCAACAGCATACATTGTTATTCGACCTTGAACAGGCTGTACAGACAGAGATCTCGGTGCCCCGCTGGATATGTGAAAGATAGACAGTTCTTATGTGAAGCAGCGCCAGCAAAGTATTTCACGAGAACAGAGCCCTGTAGTGTAGTGTGCAAAAGCGTTAGAATGGCAGCCAAGCCTGTACTACTTATGCTTACTTAGCAATGTCTGCTGTTAACCCCATTTCCTCACTACACCCTCCCCTTGGTCGATCCAACGGACAGTGGACTCAATGAGTTCAAAATAAGAGTGAGCAAGAATTAAGAGCAGCAGTCATATTTGGACAAAGAGTAAAATGGTGCACTAATTCGTGTGTAAAAAACTCATTTTGAGAGAAAAAAGTGAAAAAGAAAAACCATTACAAAAAATATTCGGCAGATGATGGAATTCATCCAGGTTCATTCATTAAGGTGTATGAGCAGTAAGTTGCAACAGCCTCCAAGAGGAAGTCATTGATATTGTCAGAAAAGAGAGTAGCCATCCATTCCAGCAAAGAGAATGAACATACATGTTCATTAACAATGGGAGCTTCTAGCACCATCAGTGGACAACTTGCGTGTTCCTCAATAAAACTTTGTTGTAGGAAATCATGTGCAGCTGCACAGACATCCCATTCCACTAAAACTCCAAGCGCGGCCACGCAGGCCATAATCCCAACTCCAGAACATTACAGCTCATGCGCCACTAGTGGACTCATTAGCAGGTCATAATCCGGGGCAGGAGACACCATATTGGAGAGGCAAAGATCCAATGCCCATGCGAACAAACATTCCAGGCAGTGAAAGACTGGTTGCACGCAAGTGAAATAACCAAAACGGAAGGACAATCCATAAGCCACGCTCCGAGTGGCCAGTGGTAAAGTACCGTAGCATTCAAGCATACGACTGCCGAGCAGCGGCAGCCGGTCCCGGCTGTGTGGTGCCACAGGAAGAGCGGAGCAAGCAAATTCATAGCAGGACTCCAGCGGCTAGTGCAAGTAACAGCGGCAAGCCACCGAAGACGCTGGAAAAAATAGAATGGATAAATGCTGGTATTACACCAAATATAGTTTGAAAAGAGGTCACAAGGCTAGAGCATAATACCTAAAAAAAATGGGCAATGCCTGTTGTGTTAGAAGCATTGAAGATAGTGTGAATCAACGTCCCAAAATGTAGTGGGAGATCGGTATTAAGAAGCACATGTACCTCTGTACGGGTGTTAGCCACGTGAAGGACGAAGGTCTCACAGGCAGATGTGAGCGCAACTTCTTTTTGGGACAATAATGCTCTTATTCTGCTCAATTTGTTGAACCCTGCCTTCAAGGTCGGAATGGAAGGCCAAATCGAGATGTCGAGCCTCCCATGCGGGGGTGGAAAAAGCAAATTTTTACAGCAAACCACACGCTGTGAGACTGTTACAATGTAAGGAATGCCAGCAAGCATGCCGCAGCAATTTTCATTATTGAAAAGCAAATAGCTACCGTTTGCTAGCAGGGTAAACGCTGGTACTGGATGACCCTTCAAAATACACGCCAGATTAGGTGCCGATAAATTACATGCGCCATGCATTTGTATATCCTTACACACAAGAGAATGATCAGGCGAGGAATCGCATGATTCCCCAGTGAGATATACCTCTTTGTCATCCCACAAGCATCTGTATGTGAATGGTAAAGACCACACCTCGTGAAGAAATGCACTACCTAAAGGTTCATAGCGTCCCATGGGATAATGTTTCATACATGAACTAAATTTAAACAAGGAAATGGCAAAGTTATTACCCCATGGATGAGCCACACTGCAGAATTAGTTTAAGCAACTGAAAAAGGCAAAGGTTCTAATTTTTCAATATGTAACAGAGTGTATGTGGAATCCGTCATGGACATAAACTGTTGTCTATCTGTCAAGTCAAATGGCGTAAATAATGATGACGTGTTCATGTAATCCCATGGAACGTTCCCCACTTTCAAGGTTTGCAATGTCCAGGCAAACTGCATATTTGAACGCAATTGATTTTGACCATGATACAAAACAGATACTTCATCACGAACAATATCCACAACAGATGAAACAATGTTGTCTAATGTGTAAATACGAGAAGAAAGAGTGTTAATAATATTATCAACAACAGCAAGCACTTTTTCTAAATTAGCTTGGTCTATTGCCCTTAGACGTGAAGCAGCTTCAATTTGGGACAGCTTCCAGATTTCGTTGTAAGTGGCATAAATAAATCTTTTTGATCTAGGACCAGCAGGACCTTTTATAAAATCAGTCACATCAACGTCACCTGATAACAACGACAAATGGCGTTTAACTGACGTAAGGGTTGAGTGTTGCTACCAATTTTGACATAATTTTCCTACTGAATAGGTAGTAACTGAATGGGAGTCAGAAAAACGTGGATCTGGTCGATCCTGAAGGTATCCTGGGGCCTTGCCTAGAAAACTGCGTTGGCAATAATCTGAACTTGTTTGCCAAACCAACCAACCCTCGGGGTCCAACTAGAGATATTAACAGTATTATTGGGAAGCAACAATTGCAAATCCTAAATGGCCAAATCAGTATGATTATTCCAGGTGTCATGAGGAGCCAGTGTAGGTATTTTAGGTGCATTCATTTGTTTTGCAGTGGCCAGACCTAAACAGGTTGTCTGATAAATCGAACTTTTAAAAAATAGGATTTGTTTTGGGATAAGGCATGCATGATGCAAAGCTTCAGAGCCTTGCACCTGCCAGAATTTAAAACCCCAAACAGACTTAAGATCTACAGTATCCTTCCATAGCTGATAGCCACCCACTGCCAGTTGATCAATAAAGAGTTTGGAATACACTAATTGAGTGTGGGTGAGTGTTAGACCTGTCAGCCCTTTGGGTGGTCCCTCCTCATCATTATTTATTTTGTCCCACTTGTGCCTCAAACCCTGTTTGAATTTTTCCTTTTTGGGAACCACCAGACTTTTTAGTGTTGCTACAGATTCAGGGAGCCATTTTAGCTACCCCTGAAACTTCTGTCTGAGGGCCTGAAGCACAAAATGGTGGCCTCCTATGACATCACCAGCATCCACTGGAACCTACCAGCACCTTCCAGAACCTTCCAGGGGATTCCAGAACTGTGTGACAGTTGGAAACCGTTTAGAATGTTGGGAGGATAAGAGAGGCAGTTGGCAGTTGGAGCTGGCAGTTGGCACCTGACTGGTGAAGAGAGAGGAGCACAAGAGTGAAGGAGGAAGGAGTGAAGCAGCAGGGGTGGAAACTTGTGCCTGGAGTGGGGTCCATAAACCCACCCTTGATACTTGTCCCTACTGATGGATCCCAGCCTATAGCCCTGTGTGGGAAGAAGTCAGAAGAAAACCATCCTAAGGACCTGGACAGCAGGAACAGGCCTTAGAAATAAGAAGACAGCAAGATTCTGACCTGAGAACTGGTTTCCCTGGAGCCTGGCGTCGAGTAGCCGAAGACCTGGAGCCCGAGGTGGAGAAGCGGCGCTGACTGAGGTAGCAGACGTCGTACCCGGAGCCGCCTGAGGTCGTAAGAGGGCGCCGGCGGAGGTCGAGAGGAATACCAAGGGTCGAGAAGGAGGTGAACCGAGGTCGAGCGAGCGGCGTCATCGGAGGAGTGAAGTCCGCCCTCCGGAGTCGTCGGAGACCGAGGTAGAGGAGCACCGGAGGTCGGGAGTGAGGATCGCACTCCGGAGTCGCCCGGAACCTGTGAGGAGGAACACCGGAGGTCGGGAGTGAGGATCGCACTCCGGAGTCGCCCGGAACCTGTGAGGAGGAACACCGGAGGTCGGGAGTGAGGATCGCACTCCGGAGTCGCCCGGAACCTGTGAGGAGGAACACCGGAGGTCGGGGGTGAGGATCGCACCCCGGAGTCGCCGGAAGTCGACAGCGAGGTCAGACCGGCCGACGTCATCGGAGCCGAGTGCGCCATCGGACCGGAGCCGCCCGAAGTCGACATAGTGTGGAGACTGCCCGACGCCGTCGAATCGAAGGTAGAGGTCGAACCGAGGCCACCGACATCGGACCGGAACCGCCTACCGGCGTCGTCATAGAACTGACATTGTGCCGAGGCCGCCGAGACCGAACCGGAACCGCCTCACGGCGTCGACACGACTCCAGCGGCGTCGGAGCATCAGAAAAGGGCAGTAAGTGGAGTAGAGGGCGCCTTAGGCCCTGTGGAGACCTGAGAGACTACTCTAAGGGGCCAGGGAGGAGCTGAAACCCACCTGACTGTGCCTGGGGTGAACTGGGACTAACCTAGAGAGGTTCTGTGGAGAGGGAAGCCAGGGCATTGGAATCCCCCCCTTTGATCTACCTCAGTTTAGGCCTCAGCCTTTGCCTCAGCCAGGGAGTAGTACCCCTCAAGCCTTTCACACCCTACAAGCTGTGCCTGGGCCAATTCAGCCCTTCAGTAGTGAAGTGTCATCTGATTCACAAAGTGTACTGTATACTTCTAATTATTTAGTGGGGTTACTGTATTTATTAAGTTCTCATCTATTTATTGCTGCACTGAATTTCTAGGTCCACAGGACTTGCTGGTGTACAGTATTTATTGGGACAGTATTTATTGATACAGTATTTATTACCTCAAAGTATTTAATTGACTGTATATATTGCACTTGTATTTATGCCCTGTTATTTATAATCACCCCTATTTATTTCAGCAAACAGCCAATATTTATTTGACCTGCTATATTTAAAAATGTATATATTGTGATTGTTATTTATTTTCCCAATCAGCAACTAAGAGAAGAAAGATAAAGAAACATATTTTCATAATTTTTACGGTGTAGAGTCGTTTTTGGAACGGATGCACGCATGGTTATTGTATGGGTATATTGTATGCTTAGCACTGCGCCTGTTTCCTGACCACTCGAGCCAAGCTACCCCGTTGTGTCGGGAAGGTCCACCACCACCCTGCGGAGTGGGAGTGGGCTGTTTCCAACATAAATTGGTGTTCAGTGGTGGGATAGAGCTGTGCCTACATATACTCAACAATAACTGTGGGTAGTCCATAGGCCTACACCGGGAGTTTTCTCACAGCGGCCTTCCTAATTGTGGGTTTTTGTTTTTTCCAAATTTACTCTGGTGGTGGGAGGAGGTATTATTAAAGGTACCCCCCTGCATTGTTACTGCACAAAACCTGTCCTCTAACCTGAGTGGGCAAGATGGAGTTTGTACTAGAAAATCTAGAAACGTACACTGTGGCCCAACTCAGGGAGTTTTGCCAGCGGGAGGGGGTGTACTGTCCCCCAGGAGCAAAGAAGGGTGCACTCCAAACCAGCTTAAGGGCTTGGGGGGAGGCACGCCGAGAAAGCAAGGCTGAGGAGGAAGACAGGGATGGAGAGCCTGACCCCGAGGGGGCTGAGATGTACCAACCTGAGGTGGGGAACCTGTCAGCAGGGCCCAGGACACTTTCTAGGGGGGGCAGCCGTGCCTCTAGTGGGGGCTTATCCAGCGTGGAGTTAGCAGATCGGAGAGAGAAAAGACAGCTCACATTGGATTTAGCAAAGCTGGAGAAGGAGAAGGAGGAACAGAGGTTGGCTCATGAGACGGAGAAAGAGAGGATGGCTCATGAGATAAGACTGAAGGAGATAGAGCTTCAGATCTTAAGAATTGGGGCACCAACTGTTCCTAATGGTGGCAGCCAAATCCAAGAGTCCACCAGGGAATCCAAACCTTACCTGCCAAAGGACATTGTAGCAAGCTATGGGGCAGGTGATGACATCGCCAAATGGCTCGCAGCCTATGAGGTCTCATTGAGGGCCCATGGGGTTCCAGTGAAGTATTGGGGAGGGGGATTGTACAAATACATGCCTCCAGCTGGTAGGGATGCTTTATTGGCCCTCGAAGAGGAGGAGCAAACCCACTACCCCACCATGAAACTGGCGCTCATCAGGAAGTTTGGACTAACTCCGGAAAAGTACAGGCAGAAGTTCAGGGGTAGTCACAAACTGGGCACACAGAATTGGGTGGACTTCCTGGACTATGCAAAGAAGGCACTGGAAGGTTGGATTCAGGGCAGTGAAGTCAGGAACTACGAGGAGCTGTTTGACCTGGTATTGAAGGAACACCTACTCGAGAAATGTTTCCCTGAACTGCGGCAACACCTGGTGGATAGCAAGCTGACCAGCCCCCGGAAGCTTGCTGAGGAGGCGGACATTTGGGCTAGTACCCGGGTGTCCACCAGGGGGACTGGAGGGGATACTCAAAAGGCCGGACAGGGCGCCCCCCAAAAGAAAGAAGGAGGGGAAAAGAAAAAGGAGTTCTCCAAAGGCCCCCAAAATAACTTCCAAGGGAAGGGAACAGGATTCACCTCTAAGGCTAACCCACCCAGAAACCCTAATCCTGGCCAGAGTCAGCAGCCAAGGGTTGTCCATTGCTACGAGTGCGGTGGCGTTGGACACTATAAAGGAGATCCGAAGTGTCAGAAACGCTCACCCCCTCCCACTGGAGGAAAGCCCCCCGGAGTAGCTAGTGTAGTGCTCGGGGAGGAGATGCCCTTAACTAAGGGAAGGGAGTGGGCGGGTGTCACTTTAGTGTCCCTGGGAGAACGGGAGATGGTTCCTAAGATCCAGGTGCCCGCAAATACTGCAAAGTATGGGCAGTGGATCACCATCAACGGCCAAAGAGGGGAGGCTCTGAGAGACACAGGAGCCAGTATGACTATGGTACGTAGCCAACTGGTGTCTCCAGAGCAAGTCATTCCCGATGTACTCCACCCAGCCGCGATGGCTGACGGCAGAACCGGTCACTATCCCGTGGCTGAGGTTCCCTTTGAATGGGGGGGGGTTGCAGGTTCACTTCGAGTTGCCGTAAGCCCTGCCGTGCCAGTCGATTGTCTGCTGGGCAATGACATGGAGCACAACGCTTGGAAGGAGGTGGAATACCGGACTCATACCGAGATGCTGGGTACACCTGACTGGGCCTGTGTTAGCACAAGGTCCGAGACTACCCGAAGAGGGAGTTCATTCCGGCTGGAGCCTGGAACAAAGGCCCAGCCAGCTGCCAGTCAAGGGAAGAACCGAGGACAGGAGGAGCCTGCCTCGGCGTCTCCACCCCGTAGGACGGATAGGCCACCGGAGGTGGTGGGCCAGGAGTCTGCGGAGGGGGACGTTACCAACCTGGAGGACTTACCCATCCCGGCCGAGTGGCACGTGGAGGGAGGCCCGTCCAGGGAGGAATTCTGCCAGGGCCAGAGGGAGTGCCCTACCCTTGAGGGGCTGAGGCGGCAGGCCGAAGCCCAGGCGGCAGGGAACGTTGAAGGGAACTACAGTGTCTACTGGGAGGATGGCCTCCTCTACAGTGAACCCAAGGCACCCCTACATGGATCGTCACGAGCCTTGGTAGTACCTCAACGTTTTCGAGCCTTCCTGTTAGAGTTGGCTCACGAGATCCCCTTGGCAGGACACCTGGGGCAAGACAAGACCTTCGCCCGTCTTGTCCCACACTTTTATTGGCCTCAGATGAAAGTGTCGTCCGATACCTACTGCCGGACCTGTGTGTCTTGCCAAGCCAGTGGGAAAACAGGGGTGAAGCTGAAAGCTCCCCTGGAACCACTTCCTGTCGTTAGCACCCCCTTTGAAAGGGTGGGCATCGACATTGTGGGACCGTTAGATCCACCGACTACAGCTGGTCACAGGTTTATCCTGGTCCTGGTGGATCATGCCACACGGTACCCAGAGGCGATACCTCTGAGGACCATAACAGCACCTGTTGTGGCTAGGGCCCTGATGGGAATCTTTACCCGAGTGGGTTTTCCCAAGGAAGTTGTGTCCGACAGGGGGACCAACTTCATGTCAGCGTATATGCGGGCGATGTGGAAGGAGTGTGGAGTGACCTACCGGTTCACAACTCCCTACCACCCCCAGACCAATGGTCTGGTGGAAAGGTTTAACAAAACCTTGAAAGGCATGATCAGAAGTCTGCCTGAAAGCCTGCGGAGGAAATGGGACGTCCTCCTACCCTGTTTGCTCTTTTCTTACAGGGAAGTGCCACAGAAGGGAGTGGGCTTCAGCCCCTTCGAGCTTCTGTATGGGCACCCTGTACGTGGACCTCTTAACCTGGTGAGAGACGGATGGGAAAGAACTCCCAGAAAGCTCCCCCAGGATGTGGTGAGCTACATGCTGGCCTTCCGGAGCCAAATGGCTAAGTTGTGGAAGCAAGCTTCTGACAACTTGGAAGCCAGCCAAGCAGTGATGAAGGCGTGGTATGACCACAACGCTCACCCGGTGGAGTTGGAGCCTGGCCAGAAGGTGTGGGTGATCGAACCTGGAGAGCTTAGTGCCCTCCAGGATCGCTGGTCAGGACCCTTTGAGGTGTTGGAGAAGAAGGGTAAGGCTACCTACTTGGTGGACCTGAAGACCCCTCGTCAGCCCCTGCGGGTGCTGCATGCCAACCGCCTCAAACCCCACCACGAGAGGCCCGAAGTCATCTTGATGATGGTGACTGACGGAGGAGAGGACGTGGAAAGCGAGCCTCTCCCTGATCTGTTTGCGTCTCAGGAAAAGGATGGGTCGGTGGAGGGAGTGATTCTCTCCCCATCCCTAACTCCTGAACAGCAGGAGGACTGTCGCCAGGTCTTGGGGCAGTACTCTTCGTTGTTCTCCCTTGTCCCAGGTAGGACTCACCTGTGCGTCCATGACGTGGACACAGGAGACAGCCCACCTGTGAAGTCCAAGATCTACCGGATGTCTGACAAGGTGAAGGCCAGCATTCATAGTGAAGTCACTAAGATGCTGGAGCTAGGAGTGGTTGAACCTTCTAGCAGCCCCTGGTCCAGTCCGGTGGTGCTAGTACCAAAAGCTGCACCACCGGGTGCCCAACCAGAACTGAGGTTCTGTGTGGACTACCGGGGACTGAATTCAGTGACAAGGACTGATGCTCATCCGATCCCTAGGGCGGATGAATTGATTGACCGGCTGGGAGCTGCCCAATATCTAAGTACCTTTGACCTTACTTCAGGGTACTGGCAGATCTCGTTGACTGATGGAGCAAGGGAAAGGTCAGCCTTCTCCACGCCCAATGGCCACTACCAGTTCTGTGTGATGCCCTTTGGGCTCAAGAACGCACCTGCCACGTTTCAGCGCCTGGTAAACCAGATCCTCACCGGGATGGAGAGTTTCTCTGCTGCTTATCTGGATGACATAGCCGTCTTCAGCAACAGCTGGGAGGATCACTTGCAGCACCTGCAAGCTGTTCTCCAGGCCCTGAGACAAGCTGGATTGACTATCAAGGCCAGCAAGTGCCAGATCGGGCAGGGGTCGGTAGTGTACCTTGGACACTTGGTGGGTAGGGGAACGGTGCAACCCCTCCAGGCGAAGATCGAGGCCATCATGGCCTGGGAACCCCCCAAGACACAGACTGAGGTCCGAGCATTTTTGGGCCTCACGGGATACTATCGCCGCTTCGTGAAGGGGTACGGTACCATCGTAGCCCCTCTCACGGAGCTCACGTCCAAGAAACAACCTCGACGGGTAGTCTGGACGGAGGCTTGTCAGCAAGCCTTTGAGAAATTGAAGAAAGCCATGTGCGAGGCCCCGGTCTTAAGGGCCCCAGACTTTTCCAAGAAGTTCATTGTCCAGACAGATGCATCAGAACATGGCATTGGGGCAGTGTTATCGCAACTCAACGAAGAGGGTCTGGATCAACCCGTGGTCTTCTTATCCAGGAGACTACTTCCCAGGGAACAGAAGTGGAGTGCAATAGAGCGTGAAGCCTTTGCAGTGGTATGGGCTCTGAAGAAGTTGCGGCCATACCTGTTTGGCTCGCACTTCCTGGTTCAGACCGACCACCGACCCCTTCGTTGGCTGATGCAAATGAAGGGGGAGAATCCCAAGTTGTTGAGGTGGTCTATTTCCCTACAGGGGATGGACTTTCAGGTGGAACATCGGCCTGGAGTGGACCACGCCAATGCAGACGGTCTCTCAAGGTATTTCCGCCTTAGTGATGAGAACTCCCAAGGGGTTGGGTAGCTCTCCCCACTTTCAGCTGGGGGGGACGCGTGTTAGACCTGTCAGCCCTTTGGGTGGTCCCTCCTCATCATTATTTATTTTGTCCCACTTGTGCCTCAAACCCTGTTTGAATTTTTCCTTTTTGGGAACCACCAGACTTTTTAGTGTTGCTACAGATTCAGGGAGCCATTTTAGCTACCCCTGAAACTTCTGTCTGAGGGCCTGAAGCACAAAATGGTGGCCTCCTATGACATCACCAGCATCCACTGGAACCTACCAGCACCTTCCAGAACCTTCCAGGGGATTCCAGAACTGTGTGACAGTTGGAAACCGTTTAGAATGTTGGGAGGATAAGAGAGGCAGTTGGCAGTTGGAGCTGGCAGTTGGCACCTGACTGGTGAAGAGAGAGGAGCACAAGAGTGAAGGAGGAAGGAGTGAAGCAGCAGGGGTGGAAACTTGTGCCTGGAGTGGGGTCCATAAACCCACCCTTGATACTTGTCCCTACTGATGGATCCCAGCCTATAGCCCTGTGTGGGAAGAAGTCAGAAGAAAACCATCCTAAGGACCTGGACAGCAGGAACAGGCCTTAGAAATAAGAAGACAGCAAGATTCTGACCTGAGAACTGGTTTCCCTGGAGCCTGGCGTCGAGTAGCCGAAGACCTGGAGCCCGAGGTGGAGAAGCGGCGCTGACTGAGGTAGCAGACGTCGTACCCGGAGCCGCCTGAGGTCGTAAGAGGGCGCCGGCGGAGGTCGAGAGGAATACCAAGGGTCGAGAAGGAGGTGAACCGAGGTCGAGCGAGCGGCGTCATCGGAGGAGTGAAGTCCGCCCTCCGGAGTCGTCGGAGACCGAGGTAGAGGAGCACCGGAGGTCGGGAGTGAGGATCGCACTCCGGAGTCGCCCGGAACCTGTGAGGAGGAACACCGGAGGTCGGGAGTGAGGATCGCACTCCGGAGTCGCCCGGAACCTGTGAGGAGGAACACCGGAGGTCGGGAGTTCGGATCGCACTCCGGAGTCGCCCGGAACCTGTGAGGAGGAACACCGGAGGTCGGGGGTGAGGATCGCACCCCGGAGTCGCCGGAAGTCGACAGCGAGGTCAGACCGGCCGACGTCATCGGAGCCGAGTGCGCCATCGGACCGGAGCCGCCCGAAGTCGACATCGTGTGGAGACTGCCCGACGCCGTCGAATCGAAGGTAGAGGTCGAACCGAGGCCACCGACATCGGACCGGAACCGCCTACCGGCGTCGTCATAGAACTGACATTGTGCCGAGGCCGCCGAGACCGAACCGGAACCGCCTCACGGCGTCGACACGACTCCAGCGGCGTCGGAGCATCAGAAAAGGGCAGTAAGTGGAGTAGAGGGCGCCTTAGGCCCTGTGGAGACCTGAGAGACTACTCTAAGGGGCCAGGGAGGAGCTGAAACCCACCTGACTGTGCCTGGGGTGAACTGGGACTAACCTAGAGAGGTTCTGTGGAGAGGGAAGCCAGGGCATTGGAATCCCCCCCCTTTGATCTACCTCAGTTTAGGCCTCAGCCTTTGCCTCAGCCAGGGAGTAGTACCCCTCAAGCCTTTCACACCCTACAAGCTGTGCCTGGGCCAATTCAGCCCTTCAGTAGTGAAGTGTCATCTGATTCACAAAGTGTACTGTATACTTCTAATTATTTAGTGGGGTTACTGTATTTATTAAGTTCTCATCTATTTATTGCTGCACTGAATTTCTAGGTCCACAGGACTTGCTGGTGTACAGTATTTATTGGGACAGTATTTATTGATACAGTATTTATTACCTCAAAGTATTTAATTGACTGTATATATTGCACTTGTATTTATGCCCTGTTATTTATAATCACCCCTATTTATTTCAGCAAACAGCCAATATTTATTTGACCTGCTATATTTAAAAATGTATATATTGTGATTGTTATTTATTTTCCCAATCAGCAACTAAGAGAAGAAAGATAAAGAAACATATTTTCATAATTTTTACGGTGTAGAGTCGTTTTTGGAACGGATGCACGCATGGTTATTGTATGGGTATATTGTATGCTTAGCACTGCGCCTGTTTCCTGACCACTCGAGCCAAGCTACCCCGTTGTGTCGGGAAGGTCCACCACCACCCTGCGGAGTGGGAGTGGGCTGTTTCCAACAGTGAGCATTACCTTAGAAGTGGACATAGTATTCAATATAAAATGAATCCGGGTTGGAAATATTGATATCAGTGAAATATACAAATTTTTTCAAAAGAGTTTTCGAACTGCCTTCAATGGGAGCTGGGCAATGTTCCCATTGTGTGTAATTTAAATCATTTCTAAATGTATTAGCTTTATGCAGGTAATGATGGCCAAAATGCTGGTAACAAAATAAATCTGCATAATTTGCAGTATTTAAGTACAAATAATCAGCATCAAATGCAGCCTAATACTTTAAATCAGAAAACAAAGATTCAACGGCTTGTACGTCCCAATCATCAGTGCGTTTATTCTGTTTCACTACATTCCCCATAGAAACACGAAGTACATTGGGAACATTAATCACCTCTGTGGGGCCATGAATTTGGAAGTTCACTGCATCCCACACTATTCCATCCGCAACTGGCCAAGCAGAGATGTTGACAAAAAGTCTGGTCCCTTTTCATGATGTGTGATGAGGAGTGTGGTGCCAAAGTTCCATCAATTATTTTAACTGTAGAGCGTTCAGTGAGGTAGTGACAATTTATTAAAAGAAAAATGTCACAAATCCAATCGACATGAACAAAAAAATGGCGATGAGTTCCCAACCAAATGTATGTCCAAGGAGGAACCAAATAATTTCATCTAAACCAGGTGACAAAAATAGAAAATTTGGAGGGGGGACTCGATGATGTGGAGTTAGTCAAAGGAAAAATGCGACTCATTCAGTGTGTTGTCGTGCAAACCAGGCAATGACTGTGTAGCGGGATACGTATAATCAGTTTCTTCATGAAGACTGCAAGCCGGAGGGTTTAGCAAAGGATCAGTAACAGCGGTCATCTCTATGGCAGTGTCAGGCCTGATGTTGCTGGAATTGGCCAAGACTGTATTCCTGGATATGGTTGGACAGGAAACGGCAGGTGTCATACTATGTAGAATCAGCCAGGTGTTGTAGTTTGACATTGTCCACTTAGATGTATCTGTTTATCTTTGCGACCAGGAAGTGGTGGTAAAATAACTGTATGAGTACCCTTCACTCCAAGCACTGGGACAGGTGCACGATAAGAGGGGCCAAACTCTTTCTTGTTCTCCACCTTCTCACGGACCAGGTCTCCGATCTTAGGTAGCCAGCCAACTACCGGAATCTGCAGCACCTCTTCAGTGGTGGAGGGTAAATGTTCCTTTGCAAGACTGTCTCGAGCCTCTTGTAGTTTCTGTGACACATCAGAATGATTATCTACGTCAAAGGACGCAGCTGTAGCCGCCATGTCTAGACCATCAAGGTCCGGAACAAACATATTCATGCCAAAGAGTATTTCGTATGGGGTCCGCCCACCTAGGGGTCTTCAAGGGAGATCATTTAGTGCACGTTGTACGCTATACAAATGAGCGAACCAGTTCCTGCCAGTACCTATAACCCTAGCTGGCAAGGATTGCTTTAAGTCACGGTTCATTCGCTCCACAACTGAGTTGCCCTCAGGCCTGTATGGAGATGAAAATGTGACTTGCACCCCCAAAGACCTCATGGCATCCTTGTACGCCTTAGAGGCGAGTGCGGGACTCTGGTCAGAATGAATAGTGCCACATGCAAAAATTCCCACAAAGACACGCAAATCCCTGATGACGGTTCGTGCGTCAGCACTGCGTTGTGGCCAAACCCAAAGAAAACGTGTGCACGAATCCACTGCAACCAAGATAAACTTATATGCAGTAGCAGAAGAAAATGGACCGCAGTGATCCAAATAAACACAACTGAATGGTTTATTAGAAATGTACAGCTGTGTTTGTGGCGGGCGTGCTGCTGTTGAAGGTTTAATCTGCTGACAAATGTCACATGAAAGCACATAATTACGGGTTTGTTTATATAAATCACGCCACCAGTAACGTTGCTGTAAGATAGAGACGGTCGCCGAAACGCCTGCATGAGCCGAGGGCATGCCTTCGTATGCGGCTAGAATCAAAGCTTGTCTGCGGTCCTGGTTGGGTATCAACCTGTCGCCAACGTCATTAATTCTCACATAGGGAACTTTATCGGGACTTAAATGGTAAGAGTACTTTGAAGAGAAACCCTGTGGGTACTTGCTTCCCTTCTCTGTAGCAGCTATAGCTGCCAAGATGCCATCATCAGTCTTAGTCATGGATCTTGTAACTGCTGCTACTAAATAAGTGGCTACTGCCGTTTTAGCTGCTTCGTCAGCCAAACTGTTACCGACTGCGTGTACTCCTACGCGCTGGTGGCCAAGAGTATGAATTACTTGTGTGAGAGGCAGACGTTCTTTAAGCTCTGCGACTCTAACCCGTTTTATGCTTAATTGCGCTGCCTTTAGAATCGCGATATTCATTCTGAGACCAAAATAATAAGTTGTCATTAAAAGACAGAACACAGTAGTATGAGTCACTTACGATTGAAGTAGTCACATTAGGATCAGCAAACTCCAGTGCTAGCACCAGAGCCCGTAGCTCCGCCATCTGGGTGGTACAGTCCCCTAGTGCCTGCGTGTGCATGATACTGGACTTGAACTCACCGTTCACCATGGTACCTGCCACTATTGCGCAAACTGCCAAGTAAGAATATTTTGATCCGGTTGTGCAGAACCTTCGGTATAAATGATACAATGGTAGTCCCCGAGCGGGCGCATAGACAGCGGAGCAGGATGAACAAATTCATACTGTAAGAACTCCTGAGTTTGTAATGAGTAGTCAAAGATATAGGTGACATCAGATGATGTCAACGAAGTTGCCCATTGTATCCAACGCGGATGTAAAGCTTTTGAGTTTGGTACACTGGCCCTCGTTAAAGCTGCAAGAGCAGGATATGGTGTTACTACCATCATGCATTTTCCTTGCGCCAGTTTATACTCCTTTAGGATCGCCATCTGGATTGCGGTTAATACTTTTTCAACGTTCGAAAAACGCAGTTCAGCCGAAGTGTATAAATGTGACTTGTAAGCAATAGGTACTGTGTCACCTTCCTTTAACGTCAAGCAGGTAAAACCCACTGCCCCTGGCACAAATCTTATCACCAGGTTTGTGTGGTTATCACGTGTTAACAAGTATTTAGAGATTCAATAAGATCAGACTGCAAGGATTGCAGAATAGCTGAATATTCCGGAAGCCAGCAGGCTTTTGTAAAGGTTGGTTGTATCAAGGCATACAGCGGCTTGATACGCTGGGCATAATCAGGAATGTAAGTTCGTCTGAAGTTTAAAAATCCCAGCAAAGACTGTAATTTTTTCAGGGTTTTAGGAGAGCGCAAACTTGCGCATTTCTCCAAGAAGTGAGGCGCCAGGCCTCTTCCTTCATTATTAAGCTCATAGCCCAGGAACAACAATGTGTACTCTGCAATGTGTGATTTTGCAAAGTTAAATTTGTAACCGTAGTCCGCAAACAAAACTATGATACGGTCCACGCGACAAAGATGCGTCCATAATTCGTCGTCCGTGAGATAAATATCCTCAATGTATGAGTACGCATCTGGGTCTTTCTTAACAGGGAGACAACACGTGCGGCAAAAATGCCTGGGCTGTTTTTGTAGCCCATGGCCAATCTTGTAAATTGTATTTGTTTACCGCCCAGGGTGAAGGCTGTCCATTGACTACTTATAGAGGACAGATTGTGGCTAAAAAATCCACTGGAAATGTTAAGTGTGGTTTTATATTTTTTACGCACAAGACTGTCTAAAAGTCCTAAGCTATGGGTATTCTGAACCGCACAGTTACGACAATGAGAGTTCAAATGTTGGTAATCCAAAACCAAGCGGTACGACCCATCTGGTTTGGTTACTGTAAAAAGAGGGTTTTTCATCGGTGACACACGTCTCAATGACTACTTGATACTCTAATTGTTCAAGTATTTCAGAAACTGGAGGTTTTGCTTCCCGCCGGAGGGGATATTGGGGTTGTGGCGGTGGCATAGACCGCAATGGTATCTCATGTGGCGGAGAGGTTTTATCCCAGCCCACCTGAGTACGGTACAGCACCGGTGCAAGCACCAAAGCCCACTCTTTCGCAAAAGCCATTGCTTGCTCCTTGCCTACGTTGTGTGAAAAACTAGGGAGGATTACCTCCTCCCCCCTCGGAGCGGCTAAAACAAAAGGCGGGGGGCCAGTCTGCCTCAGCTATCAAGATGTCATACGACGGAAGTCAGATTTTCCCCCAAAAATCCCTTTAATAACACGTTGTATATCACCTTCAATTAAAAGTAACATTTCATATAATCAGGGGGAGCCACTTGGGTGTCAGCAGTTTCTACTGTGATGAAAGTGTCAGTTGCTGGCACCTCCAGAAATGGACGCAGTGCTTGCCGCACTATGGTAACCTCTGCTGCGCTGTCTAGCAGCGTTACTGCCCAAGTTAGATTCCAAAGGCGGGTTCTCACCGTCTGTGGCATATCTCGCTGTTAAAGCAGCAACTTTCATTTTCTGAAACGGGGGGCGTTGATGAGGAAAATCGTCCTGCCTCCCTTTACCGTCAGTCTGACGAGGTTGCTCGCGTCCTTGCGGGGCACCTCGACCTCTGCCGTGATTCTGGTGATCACCTCCACCAGCTTGTGAGCCTGATGTTTCCTGTGAAGAACGAGGAGAATGCTGGTCAGGGACCGGAAACCTGTCAGGAGACCTAATTCTTGCGAGGTTGCGCATATCATAAGTGCGCTCAGAGGGTTCGGGCGCTGGTGACACTGCACGTGACCCCTGTTTCTATTGTTGCTTCCCCTGTTTTTTATTTTTTCCAATTCTTTTTAGGAAAAATTGGACGGTCGTCTTTGTTAGACTGCGCCATCTGAGTTTGCTGTTGTGCCGGTATTTTAGCAAAAGGCTTAAAACCAAACTATTGCGTCCAATGGTCTTATAGGCATCGGCAATAATTGTTAGTAACTCTTGGGGTTTCTTTTCTTCAGGGACAAGACGCAAAGCATTAGACACTTGAAAGTTAACCACATCCCCCTTGACGTTCGCAAGTATGAGATCAGCAACTACGTCAAACACTCCAAGCCTCCTTCCCAGTTCAACTGCCGCATCCGGGCCGTGCTCATCCTGAACATTCTTAATCACGGAGGGTAGCAGAGTCATAGAAGGTGTGCCAAAACACTTTGCATACACTGCTGCGAACACCTCACCCCGATTCTCACAATCCATCAATCAAATAAACTTTATTTGTTTTTTGGACAAAAAACCATAAAAGTTGCACAAATACAGGTACATAAAAACAATCATATATTAAAACATAATTTAAAATGATTTCTTATACCGCAAGTGAAATCAACTAAACTAATAAACATGCCCAGATCGTCAGACTCTACACATCCATACAGGTCCTAGATTTCACAGAAGCTTTTAAAAACCCTACTATTAAAAAAATGCAGTCCTCTTTCAACAGTTGTGGATACACGAGGGCAGGTCGAACCTGTCTAAAATTAATTATTTTTTAAAATGGGAACCAAAAAGTGCCTACGGAGGGTTTCATACAGTTTACATAAAAACAAAAAGTGCAGCAGGGAGCTAGCACTTGACCTCTACTATATCCCTCAGGTCTGGCTAGCAAAAGATTGAAGAGGTTCATCCGAAACCTAGTTAATAAAAACTTCTCTGTTGATAAAAACCCCATAAGATAAGGTTCCGTTGTCAAAGTTGTTTTAAGCATTAAAAACATACAGACACTAGGTTTCAGCATCTCCTCGGCTTCCCTGTCCACTTTCCTAGAGGTCAAGAAGGCTATCCTAGTTAATTCCACATCCTTCTTGACGATAGCTTCAGGCTTATAAAATAAATCACCACGCTCTATCCCTTCAAAACTATTTTGAATGTACCTAGCCAGGGAATGCGGGATGAGTTGTCGAGGGACCATACACTCTCTTAGAATCAGATGGTTGAGAGTTAAATCTTTGTTCAGTCAGCACTTTAGCCAAGAAATCAAGGGGCGTAGAGCAAGAACATCACTTAAATGGGGAACCCCTAGTTCCTCCTGGACCGCTAGGTTAGAGGTTCCACGCGGAACACACAGTAGACGTTTCAGAAAATTATTCTCCGCTACCTGAAGGGAAACTGCAGCAGTATATCCTCAAATTTCACTACCATAGGTTGCTATGGCCAAGCTTTTGGCTTGATAGACTTGCAACATAGCTCCTGTTGGTTTCTTCCCTATTTTAGAGGCAAAATTAAAAATTGAGTTTACCCGGTCCAGGTCCCCTTTTTTCCTCAAATTTAGAGGGCCCCATTTAAGTTGATCATCAAAGAGAACCCCTAAGTAGGAAAATACGTTCGTACGGGGGATCTTAGCGGGGCCAACCCTAAATTGAAAACTCTTTTTAGATTGTTGCCCCACTTTCATGACGTAGGATTTGGAATGGTTAATTGCCAAATCCCGATCAGTGATGAATCTGGAGAATGTTGTTAAAAGGGATTGCAAACCCAATTCAGTCCTGGATATGAGGACGGCGTTGTCCGCATATAGCAGGACGGAGATGCCATGCCGCCCTACACAAGGGTAATCAAATCCAGTTGCTCCTAATACACTATCCAAGTCGTTAATGTAAAAATTAAATGAAAAAAATGTGCCAGAATGCATCCTTGCCAGACTCCCCTCTTAATCTCAAGGTCCCTGTAGACCTGCAAATCCTGTGAGACCCTGACATTAGCTTTAGTAGATTAATGCAGGTCCTCAAGGTAATTAAATTGATCTGTAACAGTGGGTACTGTTTCTGTCGCCCTTCTTGAAGACAGGGACCAGGGTGGAAGAGGCCCAAGACTGGGGGGCAGCCGTTCTTTGCCGCTGCATTAAATACTGTCTCCAGTATCGGTGCCCAGAACTGGAGGTCCAACTTAATAAATCCGGAGGGATCCCATCTGGGCCTGGTGCTTTATTAATGGATAACCCTGTGATGCCATCCATGAAATCACCCCTTTCAAAAATTATTACAGGGTCCTTTGTGTCCCGAATTTCTTGGCAGTTAAGCTCCATAGGGCAGTCAAACATAGATTAGAAGTGGAGCACCCACTCCTCCTCTGTGATGTGTGAATCTAAGCCCCCCACCCTTCCTGATTAAAAAGGGGCAAATTCACAACATTCCAAAACCTAGAGCTGTTCCTAAGAGTGCTTGAATCAATCAGCTCCCTCCATGCCTCCTAATTCAGGACACCCTTCCAGAGCTGACTTGTATTACTTTCGACAAACACATACCTCAGTTTGAATTCTTGGTTTGGCTGATAGAGCTTCTCTCAACCTCTTTGCTATCTTGGAGCAATAGGAGTCAAGCCATCTGGGGCCATGTATGGCGTTTCTACTGGCCGGAGCACTTAAGATTTCACCCACTTTACGGGCTATTGATTCATATGCGCCAATAATCTCATTAGGGGGGAACCCACAGTTGTGCATTATGCTAACTCAAGGGCACAAGATACATTTACTTTGCTGTAAGATTTATCTGGGGACACCTGGGACCATTTTAATCTACGCTTTCTGTCAGTCGGTCTCAATGCACCCCTGGTTGGAACGTCGCCAGTTCTTACTGTTAATGGGCCCATCATATGAACTGATAATGGATTATGGTCACTAAATTCACTCTCCAAGATATTAAAACCATGGAAAGATGATTGCAAAGAAGAAGAAATTAGAATAAATCTAAAAGCGACTCCCTACCACGCCCTTTCTAAGTTGGCACAGAAAATTCAGTTTGCGGGGCAGTTAAAGACATCAAGGCCACCAAGTCCAATTCATTTATCATATTATTGAGTAATTCCCCCTGGTCATGATGTTCAAAGTGAAAATCCCTCATGCGGAGGCATCCCAACTCGAAGATACAGGATAGTGTTGGATTACCACAGCGATGTATGTTAAAATCACCAGAAACCAAAAGATTATGGATAATGGGGCCAAAGGATTGTCTAATGATTGCTCCCAAGGTGGTAATATTACAAACATCATGAGGACAGGCCACCGAGTTATAAAAATGAATAATTCCCCATCTAATGTCCCCCTTTTGGCTGACAATGCCATAATTCCTGGGTTTGTAGTTGGCATAACCTGAATCTGGCAATCGACAGCCACAGATATGTACACAACTAGACCACCCTTTGGTCTTCCACTCACCGAGGGAATTGCTGGGGAAAAAAAAAGCCTTGTAACCTTCCAGAAATAAATCGCAATCCACTGACCATGTTTCTTGGAAGCTAATTCCCGAGAATTGCTTCACAAATCGCACCCACAGTGGATCTTGAAGCTTGTTAGCCAGCCCTGCAATATTCCAAGATAAAAAATTATTGGGGCTCTCACCTGGGGGTCTCTCAACTACCTCGGCTGGGGACTGCAGCAGGCTTAAGCTAAAGTCGGGTGCCGAGATTGATTCAAAAGAAAAGAATTGTCTATTTCTTTACCTTTGAAGCAATCTCAGCACCCGACTTTAGCCTAAGATGTTTAAGCTAAAGCACGGGTGCCGCCATTACTACATATCCGATTGAACGAGTTCAATATATGGGGTTTAGTCACACCAAATCCATTAGATCATAGTACATGAAGGTTGTGCTGATGGCGGTGGAACACAATTACTGCCAGCGGGTTCAAATGTTTGTAACAACAGGAAACCCACAGTACCTGATAGCAAACACCAAATGCTAAACAAGAGCCCACGGCCTTGGGTGAAAGGGGGGTGGCCCTGCCTCTTCCTGGCAAGGACGGGCCCGCCCTTGGCCCACGCTACAGGAGTGCAGTGGTGCTTTTCTGGGGACAGCAGGCGCTGGTATGACGCTCCTTCCTTGCGCCAACCAGAGGATGATGGGAGTTGTAGGCCGTTGCCCTCACGGTGGCGATAGAGGCTGGTGCAGAGCCGTTCCCGTCACGGCGTTAGTGAAACCAGCCCGGCCGTCCCCCTCACGGCGGTTAACGTGCTCTAAGATGCAGTACTCTAGCCAATATGAGCAGCATAATGCATAAAAACAATATAATTAGCATTGTTACAATTCCATAATGCACAAAAGAGGAAATCATATTATAATGACATTGGAAACAGGACTATAGCTCCTTTTACCACCCTCCCCGTGCTCATGAGCTAGTTTAGAATAATTATAGAAGACCTCTGGGCTTTGTCAGCGAGACCCCATACCTACGAGATCAGATGCAGTGAATTACATCTCAGGATCAGCTCAGCTCTTCTTTGTTGGAAAGGTTTTCTCCAAGTGCCTTCTCATGCATGTAATGCCATATTAAAAGCACCCGTGTTTCAGTTGGGCCGCTGTGCTTCATGTTATGTCTATGTGCATGGGACTGACCAAATTGAATCAACAGCAAACATTGTTATTCAACCTTGAACAGGCTGTACAGACAAAGATCGCGGTGCCCCACTGGATATGTGAAAGGTAGACAGTTCTCATGTGAAGCAGCGCCAGCAAAGTATTTCACGAGAACAGAGCCATGTAGTGTAGTGTGCAAAAGCGGCAGAATGGCAGCCAAGCCTATACTACTTATGCTAACTTAGCAAAGTCTGCTGTTAACCCCATTTCCTCACTACACAATGTAGCAATAGCGCTGTCTGCAGCCTCCGTCCCCTGAAAGCAAACAGATCTCTTTGTAACTTGCGAATTCCTCCCAACCGTTATCCTCGAGCTGACAGAATGTTAACACCCAGTGAAAGGTCAAAGGAATTATTACCAATCAAAGATCTGCAAGCACACACAGGAGACTGGGCTTTTCTTTTAATTAATTGATGTAGTCAGGTAGGGGTGAGCTTTGGTTCCAGGTGTATTGGAACTATTCAAGGCTGCTGGTAACCATTACTAGTTTATACAATCTGCTAGATATTTGAACCTCATTCCTGTATAGTGGCAACTGCCCTACTAGTGGTATTTTCCCACCTAGTTACTGTCATATTTTTGGCATCTTTTAGCAAGCCAAGAGATATTCTGAACCAGCCTTCCAGCCTTTTTAAGGAGCCCCAGATGATTCGTTCCTCGTCACCTGCTGTGGCTGATTCGGTATGGCGATTTTGCTTCAAGTGTTCTCACCTGACCCTGCTTTGTGGGAGAATACCTACTCCCATCACATGCAAACAGCCGATTGTTGTCACTAATAAACTTCGTGGTGACTGGCGTATAGAACTCCACTTTGCGAAACACTCTTCTCTAATTTAAACTTAAATCTCCTGCAGTGTTTTCCAGGAGAGCACAGGTATGACCCGAGACGCTGTGAATAGGCGCGCTCGATTTTGGTGGTAATGGATGCCCTGGGTTTGGGAAGAGGTCAATGAAAATTCACTTTGTTAATGTATGAGGGAACAGCCAGCAGGGTAATAGAGACGGGCACCCCTGATGATTCAGTTGCCACTGTGACCGATTAGTTCTGGCATGAAAGCCTTCGCACCTGGGTTTAATGGAGCGGAGCCTTTGCCTAATGCACCCCTCCATTTTTCTTCAATGGGACCCGATGTGATTTCTTTGAGTGTACTTAAGGACTTTGGGCCAGACATACAAAGCATTTTTGCAGTCGAAAACTGGCTGATTCAAATAGGTTACCGAATCGCAATTTATGTTGGCGATTTAGTATTTGAAGGGGCATGCTTAGGGTGTCCCTTCCGAATACTGAATCAGTATGGTATGTATTACTGTTTTGCAACTGAATTCCAGTTGCAAAACAGTAATACTTAACCACTAGTTGAGAAAATCTTTTTTTAAGAGCAAAAAAGTCTAACTTTCTTTTTTCTTTTTAAACACATCCTGTTTTTCTTTAAGGAAAACAGGCTGCATTTAAAAAAAAAAGTGTGCTTTATTAAAAAACAATCACAGACATTGTGATCTACTGACCTCAGCAAGCCAATATACCAGTGATGCCTGTGATTTCTATTGGTCTGCAAATTGCGACCTACCTCATTTATACTCCTGAGGTAGGTCGATTTGTGAGCGCTATTAATTACTTTTTCCAAGATGAAAGTTTTCTTACATCAGGAATTGCGATTTTGTAATTGCAATTCTTACAGAATTGCAATTAGGCAATCACAATTCTAGTTTTTGGTACATCTGGCCCTTATTCACTTGTGCCATAGTACGTCCTAGGGTGACTTCTGGGGGTGGACTTGCGATCAAGGAATTCCCTTTCCCTCCGTTTTTTTTTGTTTTTTTTTTATTTACACCTCTGGTTTGTTTTAGGTTGCTTGGGCTACTACCAGTTTTGGAGCAGAATCCGCCAATAATTCAGTCTCAATTAAAAATACGTTTGGAGGGGGCTCAGTTTTTCCTTTTGAAGATTGAATACAGACACTTATCCTCCTCGTGGCCTTCTGCTAGTTCTCTAAAAAGGTCTCTTAAACTAAAAATCTCAGCCTTTCAGTTTGTGATGCCTTTTTTTGGATGGTTATCCCTCCCTTCCCATTAGCTTATTCCTAAATCTGACTTCTTGCTTGCTCTCCTCAGTGGCCATAGCTGTGCTGCTCTTGGATCCCTTGCCAATTGCAATAGGCTGGGTAGAGATCCCTAGTGCCTGCTTTCCTTGGCTTATAGTTTATGGGACTTTATTCACTTCTCAATCAGTGAATAGATCTCTGCAATGGCATTAGTATGATATTTTATAGCTACGCCATAGTTATCTGGCTTAGCTTCCAGCTATTTGTCATCAGTGAGTCCCTTCACACCTTCTGCCAGTACTGGGGCGCTGCAATTTAAGGTAACCATCGATGATTAACTTTGCATTACTTATTTGTTCGTTTTTTCAAATGTAGCCTCAGTGGATCCTTCAGTTTCCTTAGATCTTAGGAAGGATATGGAGATGGAAGATTAATCCACAGGTCTTGGCAAAAGGACGGACAGGAGACTGAAGTCCGTCTGTATTGACACTTAAAGCTTGGTCGTTTTCATGGCCATAACTTCTGGCAAGTGTGAAAGTTCTTGTGGACTTTTTAACCTTAGAACATCTATAGTAATCGGTAATGCATTTTGTACTTTTCATTTGCACTCTTGTATATAGATCTGCGGCAATATGTGTTTTCCCCGTCCAATCGGTCTAGGCCTGGAGTTTTTGTTCGTACCTGCATTATACTAGATGGTGAAGATTGTATGCTATCAAAACTGGAGTGCAGTTGCACCCCCGTGCCAGACACACAGCATAGTGCATGAATGTTCACAAAAAACTTAATTAAATAGTCCATTTTTGACAGTTTTATTCCATTTTGTCCAATATATTTTCATTACTCACTACATTCACATGTAAGGCTGCAAATGTTTCCATTTCTTCTAATGCAACAGATATGCCTATCCAGGCATTTCTCTAATGCAATCGGGAATACATTGTTCATCCTTGGCAGTTTTTTTTCGTATCCCCCCAATGCATTTCGGGCTCTCATAGCCCTTCTTCAGGGGTAACTACAAAGTTAAAAAAATTACCGTTAGTTTTTATGCTCAAGACAACGTGTTGTGAGTTTTTTTTCTTCACTCGTCCCGCTTAGGGCCCTGCTGCTGAGGGCCTGAACTCGGCACGGACGTGGGCCTGGCATCGGCGATGAGCCTGCAGAGTGGATGGCGGATGGCCGAGATCCGGCTGGTGATCGTGCATAGCTGCGGGCCAGCAGGTGACGCAGCGGAGGAGGCAACCTGCTACGGGGTCAGTGATCAGAGCTGTAATCGCCGGGGGTGGCGGCATTTATGACGAAGGCCCCCGCGGGGGTAATTAATGCAGTTGTAGTGGTGCTAGTGCCCTCCCCAGCCAGACCAGTGAAAGGCTTATGACTTCCCTTGCATGGACTGCATAATCTAGTTGTGGCAGCCACGAGGTGATGACGGCTCATGTACAGTGGAGCTGAGGTGATGGTACCCTAAGCAGGCTTGGGATAGGCCATGGAACATACAAGTTGGTTGGTGCACTTGGCCTTCTGCATGGGAGATGATCGGTAGATTCTCCCCACCCTGCATGTGCTCTGCTTCAAGGTGACGTTTGTGCCCTTAACGTGCCCCAGTTGGGTTCAGTGCTTGCGGCTGGCCCGGTCAGGACTGACATCAGCGCCGGAGCCTGCTGCCTGGGGATGTGACACTGGATTGTTTGACTATTAGCTGTATTGATAGGAGTGATGCATTTGTGGATACAGCGTCGCAGTATTCAAGGTGCCACAGGGTCGTGGCATGTATTCACCCAGCGCGACTGGAGTGACTGGTGCGATGGGGGCCTCCTTGGTGTGGCTATTTATAGTAGACTCTGGGGGCCTGGACTGTGACCATGTCTTGTACTTGGTTCCATGGCATTGGCCAGCCAGGCTTGAGGCCTGAGATGCTTCTTTGCTGTCTAGAGCAATAGACCAGTGAGTCCGTCATATTGCATCATGGGCAAGGACAAGACTATGCGTCCTACGCAGCAGACAAAAATGGATCAATACACTGATCCGCATAAAAGTGGTGGTCCGCTGGCAACGGAGGTGACTCATCCCTCAAACGTGCTGGAACCCACAGGGACTCTAATACTAGCAGCCATTGAGGCACCTGGCCTGGCAGGGCAGGCTAAGGTGGAGGCAATAGCAATAGATGTGAACCTGCTGAGGGCGGACTTCAATAAGGTGGCAGAACGCTCAAGAGAGCCAGGTGACCGAACTTAAGGAAGAGCACACTTTAGGCCCTCTAGAATAAAATGGAGGCTAGGATGGAGGATGTGGAGGAGAGATCGTGCAGGTGTAATCTCCGATTCATAGGCTTGCCAGAGGTGGCTGAGAGGGGAAGTCCCGAAGTATCTGTAGAAGAATGGATAAAATCAATGCTCTTGAATGTCAAGTTCTCTAGCTTCTTCGCAGTGGAAAGGCCGCACCGGTCGCTGGCCCCGCCTGGAACGCGCACCCCTCATCCCCCGTACTAATATTGCTAAATTCCTGAACTAAAGAGATCGGGATGACATTTTGCAGACTGTCCGGAAGCAGGGGAAGCCGAATTTCGGCAATGTAATCATTCGTCTCTTTCCAGCAGTACATTTGCAGAGACAATCATTCTGTGTTGTCAAGCAAGAAATGACGGCCAAGGAACTGCACTACATGCTGTTATACCCTGTCAAGCTGAAGGTGATTGACGATGGTCGGACTTTCTTCTTCACCACGCCGGAGGAAACGTGGGATTAACTGGAGATATGGGGTGAATACCGAATGCAAGCCGCGCCCCTGGTGCAGAGGCACAACATTACTGGGACTGCAAAAAGTGGGGGGGAGGGTGATCAGACCACACTCCCAGACATCATTGGCCCTCCAGTGTGCTCTGCAGGCCCAATGCCCCCAACCAGTCCAGGTAGGCCATCATCTGGGGCCTGGCTTGCGTGATCACATTGCATCAATTAGCCCCGGTCCGGTTAAAGGCCCCAGGCAAGTTAACTGCTTCGGGCCTGCTCTTGCTGGGAAAAGGCACACTCCAGTGCGGGGCAGCCCAGGGGCCCTGGGTCTTCACCCATGTGAGGGAGGGGGAGCCACAAGCCTCGCCAGCGCCCTATCTTTGGAACAGTTTGGTACCCACACTGCTCCCAGGGGGCAAGGTTCACGCCGGGGGGTGCGAGTCCAGAATATCCTTGGGTGGAGAGCGGAGAGGCGTTGTCCTTACTGCGAAATGCCCCGGTGAACAACACCTGTGATGGGAGAGGAAGGGTCTGATCGGCTTCCACCGGCAGCACGGCGCTTCAGTTAGACGACTTGCAAGAATGCCCGTATCTGGCCTGTGTCCTGGGCCTCGTGTAGGTGCAGGCATCCCCAGGGCACCTCCTCCTATGCAAGCCGAAGTCCTCGCTGTCACTCGGGGTCAATACCGGCAGCCGGGGGGAAGGTCCGGAATGCTCTCCAGGGGCTGCCGCCTCTGTCACAATAGGCCGGAACGATCCCCTCCGATAGCTGGGAAGAAGAGGTGGGGGGCCGGATGCCACCCCCAGGCAGTCTTTTCGTTGGCAGTGTCCCCACTTGCCCAACTAGACCCGAATTCGGGGCCTCGCGTGCAGGAGCACGCCGCCTCACTCGATATCCAGCTGGGAGAGGATAGTAGGTGATGCTGCCACCTCAAGGCCTTCCTCAGACATCACAGGCCCACCCCTTCCAGGGATGGCTCCGGAGCACAGCACGCCCTCTGCACCGCTCAGCTCCTCATCGCCCGGCCACTCTGCACAGCCCTTGGGGTCCGATATCCCTCTGCACCCCCCCTGATGGTCTAGGTGGCTGGAATCAGGGGTAATGTGACTAATTATGCGTTCCGGGCCCGCAGCACGTCGCTTATGCGACCACCATCTTGAGCTGCTAGCCTCGCCCCCAGAATTGAGCGAACCATGGCTTGTTTTCAATCTGCGTGTGAACTATTTATGGATGTGACGGGGAAAGGTTTATCAATAGGATTAATTTAGCATTTTCCAGTAGCTGGAGTAATCTGATATTCTGTGTCCTGCTTAAATTCAGGTCGCTTGACT
Organism: Triturus cristatus; assembly: GCF_964204655.1. Classification (NCBI taxonomy): domain Eukaryota; kingdom Metazoa; phylum Chordata; class Amphibia; order Caudata; family Salamandridae; genus Triturus; species Triturus cristatus. The sequence goes on along the minus strand of NC_140582.1, from coordinate 1,087,025,999 downwards.
ACTTTCCAGAAACAGAAGGGCCAACTGACTTATTTAATTTGTTGTTCTATTGTGCTGTACAACACTTACATTTCGGATGATGGTTTTGTGCTTATTTTTAGCAAATCTAATTGCAATTGCTAAAATAAGTCAAACAGTGACTGGCGTCCATTAATTAGTTAGAAACAAAAACTTGTAAAAGTTCCTTACTTTAAGGTAAATAAAAATGCAGTTCTTAAAATAAAGGCACAAACACTATAGTTACGGGGTAGTTGTAATCCATGAAGGGACACTAACCTGGACTTCTATGAAACTTGCTGTATTTTGATTCAGTTTATTGACTTGAATGTCGGCAACTTGATGGCTCACAAAAAGACAATGTTTGACAAAGCCAGTATGTATATGAATCACTGCTAGTATTTTGACGCTGAGACTCGGTGCACGTACGTCACTACGAGGGGTGGAGCTGTCAGTGTGTGGCGAGTGAACCGCGCAAACACGAGCTGCAAGTAGGTGGCTGTCTTGTTCGTTTTCCTGCTCCCTCCTGGATTGACTGGCACCCCTCGAGATGCCCGCAGCCGTGACTCCCGTGGCTCCATTGCCAGCCGAGAAAACTGCTAGTATGCTGCTATTTATCTAGATTTTGACCTGGGGTGTTTAATGTTTGTATATGAATTTGTAGCTTTTGGCTAGCTCATGTATTCATTGAAGATGTTTTACAGTTTTTATTGTTTTTACTGTGCTTTTATGATTGCTTTTGCAAATCGAATACAGAAAATGTGATGATGATGAGTCACCCCATTGCTTGGCTTTATCGACCGTCTCATTAGCTTCCTTCTTATGCAGTGACTTTCCTTCCTCTTTTTCTTGTGTTTGTGCATAGCTTAGATTGTTTTCCTTCCTGTTGATAGTATGACTGGTATTCCTTATGATGTTAGGACTTCTATTTTTGACAACGTCAAGAACCTACTTCTATTCTTTTCATCACTCCATGAGAGTGCATCTTTTTCATTGCTCTCCCACTGCATTCTGCTCTTTCACCTCACATACCTGCTTCCACCTCGTGTCCACTCCTTCCCTGCTCCTGACTGTATTTTTCATAATCCTTAAAAAAAGAAACTGTTCGACAGTGCATCCCTCAAACTCCTTGTTCACGGTCATGCCACTCTCCTTTCTCTCATCTCCAGTTTAATTTTCCTCTTTAAAAAATAAAGAGGGCTCAGTAGCTGCATGCTTCTGTTGGGCTCTTCGCTTCTTTTCAGTTTGTGCTCTGGCACAGTCTTTAGGTCGAGCCTGCATTGCTCTGCATGGCATACTGTATTCATGGTAGGGACTTGAAGCTCCACACGCTCTCCGCCTATATTTTTAATTGGCTTGTGTCATTGTCCACTGTAAACTGTGACTGTTCATTGGTCAATAGGCTCAGTTGTCCCTCCTTAGTACCGCCTTGTCTAATTTTGTAACCTCCCATTGTGACTCCCCCGTTACATGTGTTGTTACTCAGTAGGCTTTAATTACAGACTCCAAGCACTATTTTCTCAAATAGCTTTGTCCTGCTGTTTCAGGCAGGACTCGCTCTCTCCTAACATTTTAAAACATTTTTTATAGCACGGTCGAGGCATTTGCAATGCAATATGTCTCACATTTGCGAGAGTTTAAGCTATTGGCTTTGTAAATGACCAGGCCTTTTATATATATATATATATATATATATATATATATATATATATATATATATATATATATATATATATATATATATATATATATATATATATATATATATATATATATATATATATATATATATATATATATATATATATATATATATATATATATATATATATATATATATATATATATATATATATATATAACCTACTGGCGGTCGCCAGTAGGTAGTTATAGTTAGGACCCTGTTTCCATAGGAAATCCGCAACATTCTATTTATTTGGAATAACTTTGGCGCCGGTCAACGAATCCTCGCGAAATTTTCAAAATAGGTGGGGCGCTACGCTCCGCTCCTACCCTGAAAGTCTCGGGGGGATTCGTCAAGCGGGGGCTGAGATAAAAGGGGGGTCCCAAAACGCGTTTTTCCCATGCATTTTTCCATAGGACCTTTAGACACAGCTACAGCCCGAACGGCTGAACAGAATTACTTGAAATTTGGCAGAGAGGTAGTCCTCAGGTCAAGGAAGTGCCTTTTGTAGGTTTGGTGTAAATCTGTTCAGTAGATTCTGAGAAAATAGCCTTTAAATCTATATATATATCTGAGCCAGCTTACGGTGCGCTTACGGTGCGCTTACCGTACGCGTACGGTTACGTGCGCGAGCGCGATTCTGATTGGCTCTTAGATCTTAGTAAACATTCGAATCGGTCGAAACCACGAAGCGGCGGCCGCCATTTTCTCTCTCGCACTCTGAGTGGGGATTAAAAAACAAAGGACAAAAACATGTAAAGGGGCTGTTTAGACAGCTCCTAAGCACCTAGCCATGTTGGGGGAGTCCCTAAAGATCCCCCAAGGCCAAAAACGGAATTTAAATTTTTTCGATAATTTCGCCGATTACGCTTACCGTACGCGTACGGTAAAAAATTTTTATCCCAAAAAAATTATCCATACTCTCCCCACCCCATGTGCAAATGGTGCCCGAAGGGCACCATTTGTGCATGGCCTATTACAGATGTGAAAAATTAAAATATTACCTTTCACAACGAAGCGCATCATATGTCCTCCATGTGCGCACGGTGCGCAAAGCGCATCGTGCGTACATGGCCCATCTAGCGTAACGTGGGCACGCGGTGCGCATAGCGCACCGCGTGCCCACCGTGCGTGCACGGCACTAACTGCGTAAAGTGGGCGCGCGGTGCGCGAAGCGCACCGCGTGCTCACTGTGCGCACACGGTGCGCGAAGCGCACCATGCGCGCACGGAACGAACTGCGTTAAGTGGGCGTGCACGCCACGAATGGCGTAAAGTAACTTAGCATTTAAAAAACCGTACAAATTCACTGAAAAAACCATAGGTTTCACACACGTTATAGTTAGGAATTAGCATTTAAAAAACCTTGCAAATTCACTGAAAAAACCATAGGTTTCACACATGTTATAGTTAGCGGAAATTTTACTGATAAAAAACCAATGAAATTCCACCGTTATAGTTAGTGCAGGCAACTATAACTCACGCGACCGCAATCTTCTGCTGATGACATATGTGTCTTTATGAAAAAAAAATATTTGTAATATATGTATAGCTAAAAATTTATGGAAGAAGACATGGGCAAATAAGTGTCTAAATACAGTATTAGCATCAGCAGAGGATTGCGGTCGCGTGAGTTATAGTTGCCTGCACTAACTATAACGGGGGAATTTCATTGGTTTTTTATCAGTAAAATTTCCGCTAACTATAACATGTGTGAAACCTATGGTTTTTTCAGTGAATATATATATATATATATATATATATATATATGTCACCAAGAATCGCCTCCTCAAACACGCAGGATCGATGCGCAGAGATGAACACGGACCCAAAGTAAGTGCTGTAAGTCTTTATTCGGACAAGAACTTTACACAGCCGCCATGACGCGTTTCGGCCTACAGGAGGCCTTGATCACATGACGCTGCTGTCAGAAGCCTGACCTTTTAAAGTGCAAGTGCATACAAAATCAAATGACGTCATAACAATGGACATAGAAAACAGCTTGAGGATAGCGCTGTGGGAAAAATCATCGTGCCAAATACACAAACACATATATATTCGTTGTATGAATTAATCCTGCTTATACATGTAAAATACGTCATAATTCCAGGATTAGACCACAATCGAAAAACAAATTTCATATGTAAAGTACATTGTTATAATTCCCCTACTGTTAAGAGTTATATGGGGCAACAAACTGGAACCCCAAAAGGCCAAGTCAGGTTATATATTGTGCGTAATTACAAAATTAAACATGCCCATCAATCTAGTCATAGGTGCCAGGTAGCATCACCTCACTAATAAACTTTAAATAAAATGGGAGGAGGAGACAGCTGTCAAAGTCTATTGTAATGGACCTGTGCAAATTAGGGTAGCTCTATATATCTGGTTGAATCCAGTGCCAAATAACCCGCATCATGCCCCAATGTTAACCTGACTGATCATCAAGGTTATCCCAACATTGTAACGTCCACTGTACCTCAAGTCATGTAACAAGAGTATCCACGTTAAGAATTCGTGAGAAAAGTGTGTAAATAATAAGTGAAAGAGGAAGCAAGAACATATGACAAAATAAACTATAAAGTGAAAAAGGAAACAATTCAATCTGCGTAGTTATCGGTTACATCATAATTCATTATTCATTTTTCTAAATTCAGGAGAAACCTGTGCCACACAGTCTAGTGAATAAATGACAGGAAAATTCATGAACTGACCAGAAATGAACATGTAGCACACATGAAGACTCAGAGCCAAGTGAAGAAGTCCTCGCTAGAGTTCAATCCGTTAGGGACCTTGGAGTCTAGCTCCAAGATGTACCTGGTCTCTAGCTTTCTAAGGGAGGCTTCCCTATCACCACCCCGTCTAAGTGGAGGCACTGCATCTATGACAAAGTAGCACAGATGTTCCAGGCTGCTGTTATGCTTGTCACTGAAGTGCCTTGCCACCGGGTAAGACGCATCTTGATTGGTGATAGCTCTCATGTGCTGGAGTATATGCTTGTGTGCCTGCAACTTGGTGCTCCCAACATATTGCAGGCCACAGGTACACTCCAGCACATAGACTGCAAAGTCTGTCTTGCACGTAAGTTTCCTGTTGATCTTACAGGGGGTACTGAAGAAGGGAGAGATGTAAGATGTTGTGCTCTTACCAAGAACACAGGCCTTACAAGAGGAACATTTAATGAACCCCTTGCTGGCCTGTAGCCAATTACTGGTATTGCTGCTCAATTCCGGACTACTTTTAACCAGCATATCGCTCATCGAGCGGGCCTTGCGAAAGGTTATGGCAGGGGAATTGGATATATCTTTGCCAATAATCGGGTCCTGTCGGATCAGGGACCAGTTCTTTTTAAAAATTCTACGCAAGTTAGAATGCTGTCGACTAAAGGTCAGAATCAGTCTCGGTACATCATTCTGTGCAGCTGGAAGGCTAGGAGTGACTGCTGAAGAGGGGTCAACCATGGAAGGACTCAAAATTTGATCTCTAGCCAGAGATCTGGTGCGAGAAATAGCCTTGTCAATAATGGCCGGGGCATAACCCCTTGCCAAAAATCTGAGCTTGCTCTGCTCCTGTGCTTCCCAACAATGTAGGTCAGTACTGCAAATGCGCCTTATACGCAGCATCTCCCCGTAGGGAATGCTGCGTATAAGATGACTGGGATGGTGACTAAAAGCATGCAGTACAGTGTTCCCTGCAGTGGCTTTGCGAAATAATTTGGTTTGAAGCTTTCCCTCCAAAACAAAAACCTCAACATCTAGAAAGTTCACATGTTCCTGGCTTAACTCAGCTGTAAATTGTAAATTCAACTGATTGATATTGATGGCCTGGATAAAGTCAGAGGCTGCTGACTTTGACCCCTTCCAGATGACAAAAAGATCATCAATATAGCGATGCCAGGCAATGATGTTGTTTGCCATGACATCGCTATAATCATTGCGGAGGACTTGCTCCTCCCACATGCCCATGTGTAAACACGCGTAGCTTGGGGAGAAGCAAGCCCCCATCGCGACGCCTCTTAACTGTTGGAACACTGTGTTCTGAAAAAGAAAATAATTGTTGTTAAGGCAGATGTTAATCAAGGCTAGAATCATCTTACAATGGTCCATCATGTACATAGGTTCCGTTCTTAAAAAGTATTCCACCGCCTTAATCCCATCCTGGTGCTGGATACTCGTGTACAACGCAACAACGTCAAGAGTGATTAGCCAGTAATCTTCATGCCACTCCATACCCTTAATCCTCCTTAAAAAGTCATTAGTGTCCTGTATGTAGGAAGAAAGACCCCTCACATGTTTTTGTAGAAAGAAGTCTATATACAATGATGTCTTCTCCAAGATACTGCCCCTGGCCGAAATGATTGGCCTCCCTGGGGGTTTGGCTAAGTTTTTGTGTATCTTGGGGATAATGTAGAAGACTGGCATGACCGGATGGTTTACTTTCAAGAATTTAAATTCATCTGAACTAAGGAGACCTGCACTTTTCCATGCCAGTAGGTTGTTAAAAAAGTCACCCCACGCTGCTTTAACTGCTTTCCATTCACTCCTTTTGTAACATGACCTGTCATTCAGGTGGAGTAGGGCTTCCTCCACGTACATTTGTCTGGGCCATAAAACAACATTGCCTCCCTTGTCCGATTGACGGACGATTACGTTGTCATCACCTTGGATCTTTTTCATCAGATTTCCATAGCCATGATTCCAATGCTGTTGATTTCGCCGGGTATTCTTGACTATATATATATATATTCACTTAAAAAACCATAGGTTTCACACAGGTTATAGTTAGGTGGATATTTCACTCGTAAAAAACCAATGAAATTCCCCCGTTATAGTTAGTTCAGATAACTATAACTCGCGCGCCCGCAATCCTGCTCATGACGTCACACATTACATCACTCATGACATGGTCAGTGGCATCACTCATGACATCATCCTTGTGATAGAGTGGCGGTCGCGTGAGTTATAGTTATCTGAACTAACTATAACGGGGGAATTTCATTGGTTTTTTACGAGTGAAATATCCACCTAACTATAACATGTGTAAAACCTATGGTTTTTTAAGTGAATTTGCAAGGTTTTTTAAATGCTAATTCCTAACTATAACGTGTGTGAAACCTATGGTTTTTTCAGTGAATTTGTACGGTTTTTTAAATGCTAAGTTATGTATGTATTATTATTTGTTTTATATATTTATTTTACAATAAACTACGTATTAAATTTTTTTTTTTTTTTTGGTTTTACACTGCGCGCACGGTGCGCGCACCCCCGCGATTTTTGTAAAAAAAAAATTAAACAAATTTCTGCCTTCAGGGACCCCCTGACAAAGGCTAGGGGGTCAGGAACTCTCTACCCTGCCCCCTTTTCACGTTCGCCACCTTCCTTTTTCACTCTCGCACTGAAAACAAACAAAATGGCGGCCGACACTTCCTGATTTCGACCGATTCGAACGTTGACTAACATGTAACCACCAATCAGAATTACCCTCGCGCACGTTAGGGTGCTCGCACGGTGCGCGCACGGTGCGCGGCTATAGATATGTATGTGCTTTTAACTGCAATTTTCTCAGGAACTACTGAACAGATTGACTCCATGTATGCAAAAGGCACATCCCCGACCTGAGGACTACCTCTCTGCCAAATTTCAAGTAATTCTGTTCAGCCGTTCGGGCTGTACCTTCGACTAAAGGTCCTATGGGAAAATGCATGGGGAACCGCGTTTTGGGACCCCCCTTTTTTCTCGGCCCCCGCTTGACGAATCCCCCCGAGACTTTCAGAGTAGGAGCTGAGCGGAGCGCCCCATTAGTTTTAAAAATTCCGCGAAGATTCGTCAACCGGCGCCACAGTTATTCAAAATATAATTTTCAGATTTCCTATGAAAACACGGTCCTAACTATAACTATCTACTGGCGGCCGCCAGTAGATATATATATATCATATATATAAGATAACTTTTGGTGAATGTACTATTTTAGTAAAAAGAAATTATGCTGTTTAAAATTGGAAGCTTGTTCATTATTTTCCGACCCACATGGGTAAAAATTGGGACTCCAACTCCCGAGATGCTTTGCACTGAGAGGCCCACCTGGGCTGAATTTGATTGAATGGGCTATTTAGTTGGAGGCACTACGGAAAGAACATTGCTTTGCATGCTGCCTCTGAAGAAAGATAATGAATCTGAAACGCGTCAGGCAAAGGCATGCTGTTATTTGTTTCACCGAGGTTGTTCCTGGTAATTTTACTTGCCGTGAGTGCTCTCTACTAAAGGCAACTTGTGGAACTTTATCTATTACGGCCTGCCAGGTCGGGGAGAAGCACCATTGCAGAAATTTTAGCAAATTCTGTGGCGCGCAGATGCAATGCGCCACATTGGAACGACAAGTGGGCTTTCATTTGGAATAACTTTTGGTGAATGTACTATTTTAGTAAAAAGAAATTATGCTGTTTAAAATTGGAAGCTTGTTCATTATTTTCCGACCCACATGGGTAAAAATTGGGACTCCAACTCCCGAGATGCTTTGCACTGAGAGGCCCACCTGGGCTGAATTTGATTGAATGGGCTATTTAGTTGGAGCCACTACGGAAAGAACATTGCTTTGCATGCTGCCTCTGAAGAAAGATAATGAATCTGAAACGCGTCAGGCAAAGGCATGCTGTTATTTGTTTCACCGAGGTTGTTCCTGGTAATTTTACTTGCCGTGAGTGCTCTCTAATAAAGGCAACTTGTGGAACTTTATCTATTACGGCCTGCCAGGTCGGGGAGAAGCACCATTGCAGAAATTTGAGCAATTCCTGTGGCGCGCAGATGCAATGCGCCACATTGGAACGACAAGTGGGCTTTCATTTGGAATAACTTTTGATGAATGTACTATTTTAGTAAAAAGAAATGATGCTGTTTAAAATTGGAAGCTTGTTCATTATTTTCCGACCCACATGGGTAAAAATTGGGACTCCAACTCCCGAGATGCTTTGCACTGAGAGGCCCACCTGGGCTGAATTTGATTGAATGGGCTATTTAGTTGGAGGCACTACGGAAAGAACATTGCTTTGCATGCTGCCTCTGAAGAAAGATAATGAATCTGAAACGCGTCAGGCAAAGGCATGCTGTTATTTGTTTCACCGAGGTTGTTCCTGGTAATTTTACTTGCCGTGAGTGCTCTCTACTAAAGGCAACTTGTGGAACTTTATCTATTACGGCCTGCCAGGTCGGGGAGAAGCACCATTGCAGAAATTTGAGCAAATCCTGTGGCGCGCAGATGCAATGCGCCACATTGGAACGACAAGTGGGCTTTCATTTGGAATAACTTTTGGTGAATGTACTATTTTAGTAAAAAGAAATTATGCTGTTTAAAATTGGAAGCTTGTTCATTATTTTCCGACCCACATGGGTAAAAATTGGGACTCCAACTCCCGAGATGCTTTGCACTGAGAGGCCCACCTGGGCTGAATTTGATTGAATGGGCTATTTAGTTGGAGGCACTACGGAAAGAACATTGCTTTGCATGCTGCCTCTGAAGAAAGATAATGAATCTGAAACGCGTCAGGCAAAGGCATGCTGTTATTTGTTTCACCGAGGTTGTTCCTGGTAATTTTACTTGCCGTGAGTGCTCTCTACTAAAGGCAACTTGTGGAACTTTATCTATTACGGCCTGCCAGGTCGGGGAGAAGCACCATTGCAGAAATTTGAGCAAATCCTGTGGCGCGCAGATGCAATGCGCCACATTGGAACGACAAGTGGGCTTTCATTTGGAATAACTTTTGGTGAATGTACTATTTTAGTAAAAAGAAATTATGCTGTTTAAAATTGGAAGCTTGTTCATTATTTTCCGACCCACATGGGTAAAAATTGGGACTCCAACTCCCGAGATGCTTTGTACTGAGAGGCCCACCTGGGCTGAATTTGATTGAATGGGCTATTTAGTTGGAGGCACTACGGAAAGAACATTGCTTTGCATGCTGCCTCTGAAGAAAGATAATGAATCTGAAACGCGTCAGGCAAAGGCATGCTGTTATTTGTTTCACCGAGGTTGTTCCTGGTAATTTTACTTGCCGTGAGTGCTCTCTACTAAAGGCAACTTGTGGAACTTTATCTATTACGGCCTGCCAGGTCGGGGAGAAGCACCATTGCAGAAATTTGAGCAAATCCTGTGGCGCGCAGATGCAATGCGCCACATTGGAACGACAAGTGGGCTTTCATTTGGAATAACTTTTGGTGAATGTACTATTTTAGTAAAAAGAAATTATGCTGTTTAAAATTGGAAGCTTGTTCATTATTTTCCGACCCACATGGGTAAAAATTGGGACTCCAACTCCCGAGATGCTTTGCACTGAGAGGCCCACCTGGGCTGAATTTGATTGAATGGGCTATTTAGTTGGAGGCACTACGGAAAGAACATTGCTTTGCATGCTGCCTCTGAAGAAAGATAATGAATCTGAAACGCGTCAGGCAAAGGCATGCTGTTATTTGTTTCACCGAGGTTGTTCCTGGTAATTTTACTTGCTGTGAGTGCTCTCTACTAAAGGCAACTTGTGGAACTTTATCTATTACGGCCTGCCAGGTCGGGGAGAAGCACCATTGCAGAAATTTGAGCAAATCCTGTGGCGCGCAGACGCAATGCGCCACATTGGAACGACAAGTGGGCTTTCATTTGGAATAACTTTTGGTGAATGTACTATTTTAGTAAAAAGAAATTATGCTGTTTAAAATTGGAAGCTTGTTCATTATTTTCCGACCCACATGGGTAAAAATTGGGACTCCAACTCCCGAGATGCTTTGCACTGAGAGGCCCACCTGGGCTGAATTTGATTGAATGGGCTATTTAGTTGGAGGCACTACGGAAAGAACATTGCTTTGCATGCTGCCTCTGAAGAAAGATAATGAATCTGAAACGCGTCAGGCAAAGGCATGCTGTTATTTGTTTCACCGAGGTTGTTCCTGGTAATTTTACTTGCCGTGAGTGCTCTCTACTAAAGGCAACTTGTGGAACTTTATCTATTACGGCCTGCCAGGTCGGGGAGAAGCACCATTGCAGAAATTTGAGCAAATCCTGTGGCGCGCAGATGCAATGCGCCACATTGGAACGACAAGTGGGCTTTCATTTGGAATAACTTTTGGTGAATGTACTATTTTAGTAAAAAGAAATTATGCTGTTTAAAATTGGAAGCTTGTTCATTATTTTCCGACCCACATGGGTAAAAATTGGGACTCCAACTCCCGAGATGCTTTGCACTGAGAGGCCCACCTGGGCTGAATTTGATTGAATGGGCTATTTAGTTGGAGGCACTACGGAAAGAACATTGCTTTGCATGCTGCCTCTGAAGAAAGATAATGAATCTGAAACGCGTCAGGCAAAGGCATGCTGTTATTTGTTTCACCGAGGTTGTTCCTGGTAATTTTACTTGCCGTGAGTGCTCTCTACTAAAGGCAACTTGTGGAACTTTATCTATTACGGCCTGCCAGGTCGGGGAGAAGCACCATTGCAGAAATTTGAGCAAATCCTGTGGCGCGCAGATGCAATGCGCCACATTGGAACGACAAGTGGGCTTTCATTTGGAATAACTTTTGGTGAATGTACTATTTTAGTAAAAAGAAATTATGCTGTTTAAAATTGGAAGCTTGTTCATTATTTTCCGACCCACATGGGTAAAAATTGGGACTCCAACTCCCGAGATGCTTTGCACTGAGAGGCCCACCTGGGCTGAATTTGATTGAATGGGCTATTTAGTTGGAGGCACTACGGAAAGAACATTGCTTTGCATGCTGCCTCTGAAGAAAGATAATGAATCTGAAACGCGTCAGGCAAAGGCATGCTGTTATTTGTTTCACCGAGGTTGTTCCTGGTAATTTTACTTGCCGTGAGTGCTCTCTACTAAAGGCAACTTGTGAAACTTTATATATATATATATATATATATATATATATATATATTTGTTTTTTTAAACAACACATAAATAAAAGGCATTGTTATTTATATTGCCCATAGCTCAAGCTCTTGTAAATACAAGACCTGTTGCATTGCAAATACTTGTTATTTATTTTAACACTCATGTTTAACATCTTTCAAAGGTAAATATAACATAGAAGCAGTAGTCTAAAATGCCTTTTACTGTGTCGAGACCTGTGCATATGTAACTACATCATCTCTCATCCACATGTACTGTAGGCCATTTCTGAATACATTTGGTTTGAGAGAGACCGTTGCAGAATGCATGCATGCTCATATGTCGTGACACACCAGCAGCAATTTTTCTCAAATAAAAAGCATTCAAAGATTGCTTGCTGTGCATACTGATGCATTATCATGTGCTGGAGGTCATTTAATTTTTTACAAATAATACCTGGTAAAGCTTACCATTCCCATAAAAAAGACAAAGACCTCTACGAATTGCTTCTAGACATGAGCATCTAATCTCCGGTCACGCTGCCCCTTCAGGAGGATCTTCTGTCGCAGCAACTGGGGAGGGTTCTCCACACGAACCTGTCCACTTTCCACCTCCTTGCATTGAGATTGAACTGCAACAAGTGACAGCTTTCGACCTCCCTCCTGAAGTCTGTGAGGTAATCTTTTTCAGCCAGGTGTCCCTCCACAAAATCGGTCTACGCCTGCTGATGGAACACATTTTGTAAATATTGTACCAACCGGTCTATTGACCCCTTCTTTGCTCCCTCATCTGAAGCCCTTCTGTTTCTACTCTCTTTGGCCCAGCAGGGCTCTGCTCTGGGCACATTGATGGGCTATCTTTCTGCCCTTTCCCCTTTTCTTCGGCTACCTGATCAGCCCGCTCTTTTCAAATCTCCTCTGGTGCAGAGATTCTTGAAGGGGTTAACCCATTGGTTTCCTCCTTTGCCTTTCATAATGCCACAGTGGGACCATAATTTGTTTCGCACCTTTCTGATGGGTGCACCATTTGAGCAGCTGTATAACTGCCCTCTGTGGTTGCTCACCATCAATACAGCTATTTTGGTGGCAATAACCTCTGCCAGGAGGCACTGTCTTCATAGCCCCCTTACCTGACGGTCTTTCCGGACAAAGTGGTACTCTGGACTAAGGAATCTTTTCTGCCTAAGGTGGTAACAGCCTTTCATCTGGGACAGTCTGTTACCCTCCCCACCTTTTATGCACCCCTGAAACATTCCAAGGAAGAGAAACGTCTCCATCATCTGGACCCACAAAGAGCATTCTCGTTCAACCTTGATCGAACCAGAGAGTTCCGAGAGTATGACCAACTCTTTATAGGATACATGGGTGCAAAGAATGGCCGTGCTGTCCAGAAGAGGACTATATCCCGATGGGTTTTCCTCTGTATAAAAATCTTTTATGCCTTAGCGAAAAAAAGATCCCCCTAAATGGCTTAGGGCCTTCAGCGTGGTGTTCCTGTTTTTGACATCCCTCAAGCTGCCACGTGGGCATCTCTGCGCACGTTCGCCAGAAACAATTGCCTGAATTCCCAGGTACCCAGAGAAGGCCTGTTCGGTCACTCCGTTTTGCAGGTTTTTCTGGTTTAAGCAGTTCTGCAGTCCCTCCTCCAGGGATGGTATTGCTCAGGTATCCGTTCAAAGGTAGGGAATCTGCTGCTAGATGTCTCTATCAGATGGACAAGTTACTTGCCTTCGTTAACGCCTTATATGGTAAAGACCTGATCTAGCTGCAGATTCCTTACCTATCAACCCATCCTCCCTGCTCTGCTGAATTGTTTTTAAGTGTCTGGATGTTCCCCTTCAGCTGTTCATGTTTTTTAACACAACGGGGTCATTCACTTCATGGCTTCGTGCTTCTGGCGTGTAAGTCGTGAAAAGTACTAATGTCAGCGTGCCTGAGTGGTGGTTATATTGACGACACGGACGTCATGACGACGAACAGGACACCAATTATGTCATGTGGAGCCAACCAACGCCATCTACGGGCAGGGGTACTACTAAGAAAAATCTTCAGGATCCAGCCTGATGCCTGGAAGTTCAAAGGTAAGGAATCTGTGGCTAGATCATGTCTCTACCAGAAAAGGCGTTCCCGAAGGTAAGTAACTTGCCCATTAGTAGTTGCACAAACGTTTGTATATTAAATATATTCTAATAAAATATTACTTAAAAATAACTAATATACTATTGCATTGAGGCATTAAACACATCCTCATAGAACTAAATGAAGTGGCAAAAGTACTGACAGAAGTAAATCAATAAAACGATTTAACTGCAGGCAGTGACATGGAAATGGCAAAACATCATTGCTGCGCAGAAAAACATATACAGAACAACCGCTGTAAACATTAAAACTGTCCATAGAAAACCCAGATGTTAATCAGTGCTGTGCAATGATGTTGAATGGCTGCTCTCGCACTGAGGACACATTAAGTCCTCATTCGACTCTTTATCAGTAGAACAGTTTCAATTTGTGCAATTGAGTTTAACCGAAAACCAGGACACCTCCAGCTTGTTTTGTAGTGATTACATTTTTGCTTAGTCTACTCTTCTGTTCGTTCCCCCGCATGATTTTGTCCATGGATAATAATCTTAATTCTGCAGACCTGCACTTTCTAATCGCTATGCTTGTTCTAGGCAGGAGAACAACACTACAATATTCTTGTGCTAAAGACTGTGTTTTGCTGCTCTACTAAGTAAGGTCTCGCCTTTATTAGTTGCCTTATGTGATATTATATGATATATCCCTCCTCATTCATGCCTACAAAGCTCTCCACAACATATGACCAGCATACCAGAACCACCACCTTGCATTCCACATACCTGCCAGACAACTCTGTTCTGCCCATCGCACCCTAGCCTCTGCCCCAGGCTCCACAAGAACTGAACTGGAGGAAGTTCCTTCTCCTACCTTGCTACCAAGACCTGGAACACCCTGCCCCTCCACCTCCGGCAGTTCGAGTCGCTGACCCAATTCAAGAAGGATCTCAAGACTTGGCTCTTCGAATAATACTCCATATCCAGAAGGACCAGCAGATTCTCATGGGTGAATAGTTGCGCATTACAACCCCATGATTGATTGATTATAGATTATAAACATCTATTATAGTAGTGCATTTTGTTTTTTCACCGGTTGCAGTCCGGACTCTGGCTATTCTTAACATTGGTATTTTATTTTTACTGCCACAGTAGGAGAATGCATTTCGTGAAAAGGCATCTCCTGAATAGGGATGCCACGTTTCCTAGAGGAAAATACCAGCCATTTGTTGTTGTTTAAGGAGTTTGCAAATGCCTTGCCTTGACACTAAACAGGGCAGTAAATAAAATGGTATGCATTAATTTGTAACATTACTTTTCTGTCTTTGATTCCTTTAATTATTAGTCACGGATCATTAGTGCAGCCCTCAAACACATTTAAAAGTGATTTTTATATTTGTTGTTTGAAGTATGCACACACAAGTGTTAAAAATACCAGCTTTAGGTGATTTTGCCTATTTTTGTACTGGCTGGGACATCAAAATACTGGTGGTACCTATATAAATCCGAATAGCTGGCAACCCTTATCAGGAGACTGAAAGTTTGTTGCAGGATCAGTACATTATTTATTTCCTCCACCCCTGATTGATGCCATAATGGCCATAGTTTAACTTGTATCTGAAACCCTACGTCCGCTGTCAATACAATGCTGTGTTACTCCAGGTGTCTGGGAATACATCCTGCATTCAGACAAATTCTACCTCATTCTCACACCTCACCCCTCACTTTCATGTCCACCCTGCACTCACAGCGATCACACTGCTCACCATGCACTCACTCATTCACCTTGCACTCGCACCACTCACCGTTCACGCACACTTGTCACTTTCACTGCTCACCCTACACTCACAGCGATCACACTGCGCTCACGCTGTTACCCTTTACTCAGATCGTACATCCTCTTACTCTGCACTTACACAAGCGCACCACCCACACTGCACTGATTGCAACCATACTGCACAATTGACCCTTGCCATAAACTCATGCCGTTCTCCCTCCCACTTACCTTGCAGTCACATGAGCACACCGCTCACCCTGCACTCAGTGGTCCCACTGCACTCTGCACTCACGCTTTTCACTCTGCACTCAAGCTTTTCACCCTGTACTTACACAAGCACATACTCACCCTGCACTCACGTGACACTTCGCTCAGCTGTCATTCACTTCTCACTCTGCAATCTCACTCAGACAAGCACATCACTCACCATGCATTCATTCCTCCCACCCTGCACTTTCACCCGCACTCAAATTCATATACCACATCACTCACCCGTCAGTCACTAATCTCACCTTAGCTCACACAATCCTCACTGTGCACTCACACAGTTCAGCCTACACTCAGATGGGCACAGCACTCACCCGGCTGTCAACACTACGCAAACAAGCACAGCACTCAACCTCGAGTCAAACCACTCACCCTGCACTTCCTCCTCATCCTGCACTCACGCGGACAACCCTCTCAGCCTACATTCATACGGGCACTGTTTTCATCCTGTCTACACACAGGGACAATAGTCTGCTGGAACTCATAGGATTACACCAGTCACTCTGCACTAAATCCTCTTACCATGCACGTACCAGTCATTCTCACAGATCACCCTTCACTCTTGTCGCTCACCCAGCACCACACATAGGCACACCACTTGCCCTGCATTTACACCACTTGCACCACCTTGCACTCACTCTGCACTCACTCTGCACGCACTCCTCTCACCCGACACTCACATAGGCCCTCCTTTTACATTGCATTCATGCAGCGCAGCTCACCTGACACTCCCATCACCACATGATTCACCCTGCACTTGCACCACTCACGCTGCACTCACTCACACTATTCACCATCACCCAGCACTTAAATAAGCACTCCTTTTACTCTGCATATATGACGGGCGTGCTACGAACTACGGGTTACATAGGATCACTAATTGATATATAATCTGTAGGATGAAAATGGTTTTTACCTAGGTTCTTTTTATTGTAGTTCATCCCAGTACTTATTGTCAAAATTTGGGTCTGAGTGTCCTATTTCCTCAAAAAGTGACACATTTGCCAAAATTCTTTCCACTTCCTCACCCAAGAAAGTGAGACCTGTGATTTCTGCCATACCTAGATTAAAGGGATATGAAAAAGATGTGTGGGTGTATGTCACCTGTTCCAAAAGTTGCATTCTACTTGTAATCTCCCACCACTGTGCGCTGTCTATAATACTAGACGGAAAGAGGGGACAGAGGATTCGGCCTCCTATCTGATAAATTATAAACCAAAATGATTGGTAGTAGGGAATATTCCTTGATCGTGAAGAAAAACCTTAAGGTTGGGCTTGAAACATATAGACCGACCGCAGAAATTCAGGAACTTAAGTCCATGAGTGTCTAACCTCTTTTTTCCCCAATTTTTATTCATTCTAGATAGAGGCACAAATGAAATAGTTTTCCTACTAGCCAGGTATTGTTAGTTTCAGTTTTTCACGCATAACAAACCCCCCACGTTTCTATTTGTCTCTTCATCCTATATAGAATACATCAATAAGTGCTCCCACGTAACCCGTATGACTAATCATACAACCAAAGGGAAACACTGGTGGGTGAGGGTTATTTGAAGAAAACTGTTTTCTACTCAACATCTGAAGTGGAAATTTAGTCATGAAAGAGTTTTTCCCCACCACCACTGGCAAAATAGGCCAATGTAGACTCTTGCATCACGAGACCCATGGGGGCATGCCCAGGTGAAGCCTGGGTCAAGGACGGGCCCGTCTATGCCCTTCTGAGCCTGGAGGAGGCTGGTCCGCCCCTCTTTCGCTGTAGTTGAAGTTGTCTCCTCCCCTCCCCTTTACTGCACCCGCATTCAGCATCTGCCCCTCTGCCTTACGGCATCGGTTTATTCCTCTTCGCTGTAGCTAGCTGCCCTGCAGAGCTTCCCCCCCGCCAGCTGTGGCCTGCAATGTGGAGGGCCTACCCTTCCCCTGGGCCGGCCTAGCATGCTTTGCCCCCCATGCCCTGTCTCTTGCCCTGCTGAACCATCGTTCCCCTCTAGCCAGTATTCCCCCTGCCCCCATTCCCGCCTCCTGCACCTCTCTTCACCATACTAGGTACTTTCTTCTGTGGAGGTCCACCACCACTCCCGCTCCCCTTACCCCTCACGTACCGTTCCATCCAGCATGGAGACTACAGCACGACCACGTAGCGTACGCATGCAGAGGACCCGCCTCACAAGCTGGACCATGTCCAGCGCCAGGACATCAAACCCAATGGACCGCCACTGCTTCACCTTGGGCGAACTTCAAGCCCCAGATGCCAAGACAACAACTGCACCCATGCCTTACCCGGGACCACCGAAGGCCTTTTTCCTGCCGGGACTGCCGCTTCACCTGCATCACTGAAACTACTACCCACAGCACTCCCACCAGCCACACCGCGCCACACTCACACACCCACCAATAAAGCTGATGCCAACACCTCCAGAAAGTTCCACTGCTTCCTGATTAACGCATGCTCCCTCACAAAAGCATGCCACAGAAGTCTGGGACACCATCACGACCCACTCCCCAGACGCCGTCTTCATTAAAGAGACTTGGCTGAACCCTGCATCTGCTCCAGAGATCGCCACAGCCACCCCTGACAGATAGAAGATTGCACACAGGACCGATCCAATAGAAGCCAGTGGAGGCATCATCCTAATCTACAAAGGGAACCTAGATTGCTCTACTGACACCCCTCCCCCCCCCACACCTTCATGGAGCACCTCCACTTCCAAATCTGGAAAAAAACAGCAAAACCACCATCAGAGACATCATCGCCCACAGGTCTCCAGGACACCGCCCTGCCTTCTGCAATGCCATCCCCAACTTCATTGCCCATTTCGCTATCAACTCACACCTTTTACATTTTCCTAGGAGACCTCAGCTTCCACCTTGAGAACACCGAAGACACCAACATGGTTGACCTAGAAAGACCAGCAGCAAACAACTTTACAAACTGGATGAAGGTAAGTGCTGACTAAGTCACACCGAAAAAACCCACCAACCCCAATAAACTAAAACGACACCCCGACTGGTTAATGACAGAACTGAAAACCCAGAAACGTGACTGCAGACAGAAGGGAAAAAAGATGGCGTGCCAGCAAGACCCTTGAGGCCTGAAAACACTTTAGATGCCCTCAACCGATACCACCACTTCCTTATGAATACCAAGAAGACTGCCCTAGCCACCCCCATCAAAGACCGCTACAACGATAGCAAGGAACTATTCAGCAAAGTCCAGGAGTTTACTAAACTCATGGCTACTGAAAACAACAACACACCCTCACAAGCTCTCTGCGACACCCCTGTGGAATTTATTCACAACAAAATCAACACCATCTACCAGTACTTAGCACCTCAAGCCCCTGTTGAGAGCAGCATCAACCACATCACGCCGACCAACGCACCTCCACACCATCTCACCACATGGAACACCCTCACTGTGAATGAAACTGCGTCCATTGTGAGATCCATCCACTCCGGAGCCCCAGAAGTCCCCTGCCAACACCATACATTCAACCTCTGCATTCAACCCATCAGCAAAGAACTTACCAAGGTCCTCAACTCAGTCATCACCGCCCACTTCCCTCAGGAATGTAAACATGCTGACATAAAGCCGCTGCTAAAGACGCCATTTAGAGGAATCTAAGAACTACCGACCCATCTCCCTGCTCCCTTTCCTAGCCAAGGTCATCGAGAAAGCCATCATCCAGCTCACTAGACATCTATAGAACTACAACTTTATTGACCACTCCCAATCCAGCTTCAGAGCTAACCACTGCACAGAGACTGCCCTAGTCGCAGCCACGAATGACATCAGAATACTAGTAGACCATGGAGAAACTACAGCCCTTATCCTCCTTGACCTCTCAGCATCCTTCAACGCCGTATCTCACCACACACTGATAAATAGACTCCACCAGATAGAAATCCTGGGAGCAGCCCTCAAGTGAATTGCATCCTACCTCGCAGGAAGAATGCAAAAGGTCATCCTCTTGCCCTACTCCTCGCTCTCTAAAAATAATCACCTGTGGTGTACCTCAAGGCTCCTCCCTCAGTCCAATCCTCTTCAACAGATGCATGACACCCCTGGCCAACATATTCAAGAGCCACGGACTCAACATCATCTCCTACACCGATGACATCCAACTCGTCCTTTCCCTGACTAATGACCCAACGAACATCAAGGACAAGTTCCAAAGATGCATGAAAGACGTGGCGCCTGGGTGAACAACAACTGGCTCAAACCCAACAAGACAGAAAACTAATCTTCGGGAAAAGCAAGGGCACCCTCTGGACCAACAAGTGGTGGTCACCTGGGCTGAGCCCAAATCCACGAACACAGCCGCAACCTTGGCATCATCCTCGACAGCCAGCTAGCCATGGAGAAGCAGGTCAGCACCATCTCCTTCGCTTGCTTCCTCACCCTCTGAATGCTCAGGCAAGTCTTCAGGTGGCTCCCACCCAACACCATGTGAACAGTCACACATGCTCTTGTCACCAGCGGACTAGACTACGGAAATCTACGTAGGAATGACTGCCCAACTCATGACGAAACTCCAGACTATCCAGAACACAGCAGCCAGATTCATCCTCGGCCTCCCCATATGGACTCGCATAACCCCCCCACCTCCGGAAACTCCACTGGCTACCAGTCACGAAGAGAAGCCACTTCAAGCTGCTCCCCCATGCTTACAAGGCACTGCATAATGAAGGGCCGGCATACCTTAATCAAATTGATTTTCACCAACCTAACATGAAACTTCGCTCCGAATCCCTTTCCCTAGCAGCCACTCGACGCATCCCCCGGATTGGCAGTGGAGGCCACTCCTTCTCCCACCTGACGGTTAAGACCTGGAGCAACCTCCCCCTGCACCTCAGAGCCTCACCATCGCTCCAGCTGCTCAGGAAGGACCTCAAGACCTCGATGTTTAACCAATAGAAGAACTGGCAGCATGTTCTCCCAGTGCCTCGATACTCTTATCGGGTGATGCAGCCGCATTTTACAAATCCTGACTGATTGATTTGTGAATGGATCCTGGTAGTTTTGCTTTCTTGTGTTTCATCGTTGCTACGAATGAGCCTTGACTTTTTAGTGGTATCGATATAGCTCAGATATACTCTTTACTTTTTAATGGCGTATGTTGGGCACTTGACAGGTCATTATATTTATCCTTGGGCATAAAATGTATTAACACACCACTGTCAATAACGAAAGGTATTCTATAGCCGTTGGCTTTTAGTGCAATTTTTGGACAATGTTTGAATGACATTGGTGTTTTGTCATGTCAACTTTTCTTGGACTGGTATTTTTTCTCAAAGGCGGCCAGTCTAACATGTGCACATTTCTTTGAGATAAACATTGACATGGCATTACCATCGTGCTACGCAAACAAATTATGGACGGAAAGCTGAATAAATCATACATTCACCCCCAGTCAAGAGATCTGGGTTAAATCCATTGTTCTTTTGCTCACCATGCCACCCCAGTTTAGACCCAGTAATATGCAAATTAGTCTTGACCCTGTGCCCCATGGGAACAGTCCAGACCGAACTGCCAGGCCAGGTCCTCCTTGGACCGGAAACAAGCATCCTGGGACCGGTTTCTGGGTATTACCCTTCACCAGCCAGGCTAGCTTGAATCCGGTGGCACAGTGAGCAAGGGACCCACGTCTGGGCATACCCATCCCACTTAGGGTGAAAAGTGCTACACAAACAAATGATGGACGGAATGCTGAATAAATCAGACATTCACCCCCAGTCAAGAGATCTGGGTTAAATCCATCGTTCTTTTGCTCACCATGCCACCCCAGTTTAGACCCAGCCATATACAAATCATCACTTTCACTTGACGTTGATACTGAAGAACTGTTTGACGAAGATTTAAATGTTGATTGACTTCATTTGGTGTCAATTTGCTCCAGCTGATGTGGTCACTTGGCTTTATGTGTATGTGTCAAACTTTGCTTCTGGAACGATCGAGCAGCCATGTTGTCTTCGTTCTGTGACGCACTTACTTTTTCCTTCGCCTTGCACACCATTACAAAATCGTTCTCTTTTCCATAGCCTTTGCAAATTTCCCCAATGCGGGGATATTTACCTTCGTGTGGAAACGAAAATCCAAACCTGATGCACAACTTCTTTTTCTGTGGAGAAATCACTCTGCCCCTCGGCCTTGTTCTTTGGCTTAACTTTCACATTCATGACTGACTCACTCTAGGCACGTCTGGCCTTTGTCAGCAGCTTGTCGATCAGCATACTCTTCAGTCCTGTCACCCATGAGAACTAAGTTTTTCTCAGCATTCGTCGTCTGAAGGAGTCTGACAAGCATCATTAAATTCATTGAACTTAGTCTCTGATGAGCGTATCCAGTCTCTCAACAAACTTGTTGATGGTCTCATCCGCTTTCTGTCAGTGTTGACTGAAGATGTACCTTTTGTAATCTACATTTTGCCACTGTATTGAACTTGAGATTCAAGGCTACCTTGATTTGACTGTATGTCAATTTGTGGCATTTTC
Source organism: Triturus cristatus (assembly GCF_964204655.1). Classification (NCBI taxonomy): domain Eukaryota; kingdom Metazoa; phylum Chordata; class Amphibia; order Caudata; family Salamandridae; genus Triturus; species Triturus cristatus. The sequence continues at coordinate 1,087,003,835 of NC_140582.1, read as the reverse complement.
TTTGACTTTTTACTCCTTCACCAGCAAGAATCTTAAGGTACTTGATAATCTTTTCGTTATCTGCTTCTTCTATCGCATCAATGAAATCATCAAATGTCTCTATCCAGTAATCCATCTGTCGCCAATATTCAGCTTTTTGGATGTATCAAATGGCAGTGGTGGTGGTTTCAAGAATGCGGACTGCATTGTAACTATTTCCAAGATTGGGTGACACTGAGTGTGAAGTTTTCTCAGACACCATCTGCAGTTCGCTAGGACCTGCTTCATCCATACTATCTCTAAGGCCCTGTACTGTGCTGGCCTCTGGGTCATTTTGGACAGTCTGTGAAACCTTCACCTCCCTCTTGGTCTCCATGGTAGTTTGCTTTCGGGAGACCTATGGAGTTGTTCTGAGCTGCCACCCGGCATCTTTGGTGGTGTACCACTTTGAGTATTTTGCATTTGTCACCCCGAGTGGTACGGGTATGCCCAGACATGGGTCCCATGCTCTCCATGCCACTGGAGTCAAGCTATCCTGGCTGACTGGGGGTGAAAACCCGAAACCGGTCCTAGGATGCTTGTTTCCAGTCCAGGGAGGACCTGGCCTGGTAGTTTGGGCTGGACTGTTCCCATTGGGCATAGGGTCCAGACTGATTTGCATATTTCTGGGTTCAAACTGGAATGGCATGGTGAGCCAAAAAACGATGGATTTAGGCCCAGATCTCTGTACTGGGGTGAATGTATGACATTGTTATGCATTCTGTCCATCAATTGTTCTTTTTGAACTTTGGGTATGGACAGCTCAGCGAGAACAACCCTGAGGGCTTCCTCTGGGGTCACTTTCCCCAGCACTATGGCACAATGACTTTCTTTGCTCCGTTCTGGTAAGTAAATGAACGTTTCTTGTATTTGAATTGTGTTGCTTGTAGGCATCTCTTTGTACTGCTTTCCTTATTTTCAAGTGCTTTACAACGCCCGGAGCTGCGTTTTGACTCCACATGCACCAAATGTTGATTCCACACTTCGACTGAGGCATGTGTGGCACGCACGAGCAGTTTTCTGGATCACGGCAAACTGTCTGGGAGAGCACTACCAATCTTTGGGTTACTCATCCTGTATGTCGTTGCCATTTGTAGCATCCTCCCCAGCCCAGGTAGTCGACAATCACTATGCCACACATGAAGCATAGTCTATTCTTCTGCGTGTAACTGCAGACCCCACATTCTAAACCTGCATTCAATTCACTACGCTCCAAAGCTTACATCACAGTTCTATGGAGTCAATCAGGAGCTGCAAGGGTTTTGTCAAAACAAACTCACACAACACTACATACATATTTTGTGATTCCCAGTGGGTCGCAAATAGACCTACCTCAAGAATGAGTTAGGTCTCTGTATGCAACCCCTTGTGAAGAGCAAAAGATCACAGGGATGGTGGCCTGCAGGGGTCAGCAGACCACCATCTCTGTGAATAATTTTCAATAAAGCAATTTTATTTTATTTTTTTTAAGCATCCCGTTTTCCTTTTAGGAAAATGGGATGCGTTTCTAAGAGAAAAATGATAAGTTTTCTTTTCATTTAAGAGTAGGCAGTGGTCCATCGGACCACTGGCTGCTCTCAAAAAAATGTTTTTTTTTTTTACAAACATTCACAAAGGGGAAGGGGTCCCTTAGGGGCCCCTTCCAATTTGTGAATGGGTTACCACCAATTTGAAGTTGGTGGTAAATTGCAAATGTTTTGCGACTGCATTTTGGTGGCAAATTAATTTCTTATCAGTATACTAATTCACCACTAATCCTTTATGGGTTGCAGAGTAGCGTGCTACTCATAAAAAAAAAAGCGCTTAACACCTAGTCGGGGCTAGTAAGCGCTATATAAATGCAATTACAATAAAATGCATGCTACTGCGATGTGTTATTAAGAAGGGATGCCCTAAACATGCCAGTCCCTAATAGCGAATCGCAAACCCAAATTGCGATTCAGTAACCGGTTACCAAATCGCGGTTGGGCCTTTGTACATTTAAAAATGCCTTCTTGTGTCTGCGATTCGGGTCGTTTGTGAACATAAAAAAACCTTTGTACATCTAGCCCTTAGCCTTAATGTCGTGCCAAACGATAAAAAGCAAATTTGCCTTACACCAAAAATATGTTGCCCTTAGTAGCAATCAGTTGCTGATTGCTGCATAGTATCCTCCCTCAAACATTTCATTTCACATTTGAATTTTGCAGGTTTTATTTGCAATTTAACCTATTGTTTCAGAATTACCCCATCCGCTCAGGTTTTTTTTGAGGGTTCACAAACTGTAAAATGTGACAAAGGTATGCAGAAGACCATAGGTTGTAGGATAGTACCACTTCTATGGGGGTACTCTGCATTTGTTGTCCTTCCATGGGCAGCTGTACCCAGAATCAAAGCTGAAGTTTATCTTCCTACTACTTACAAGTAATGTAGAGCTGCAGTTATGTTGTGCATATCGCCTGCATGGGTACTCCGGCACTGAGCAGATTTGTGTGACTAGTTCCGCTTCTGGTAGGTTGGTTTGTTAAAAAGTCAGTCCTTCTGCTTCTTGCGGAATTGAAGGAGAGGAGAAAACTGATTTGGGGCGGAAGTCCCTTTCATGCTTTAGGAGAATGCTCGTCCTCCTGATCGGATTCTGTGTATGCATAGGGTGTGTGCAAGTAGGAGTCAAGTAGAGGTGTCTGGGTGGTTGGTAGAAGGAGATGTGACTGTTCAGTTAAGTGGTACCTAAGTTGTGTAGTGCCTTGAATGTGTATGTGAAGAGTTTGAAATGACCTTTGTGTAGTGGGAGCCAGTGGAGCTCTGTGTAATGTGAGTTCTGTATGTGAGGTTGAGTCTGGCTGCCGAGTTCTGGATAGTTTGTCAACTTCTAGTTAGTTGCTTGCAAATTTCAGTGTAGAGGGTGTTCCCGTAGTCCAAGTTACTGGTGACTAGGGCATGAATTACAGTTTTTCTAGTGTTGCTTGACAGCCATTTAAAAATTCTCCTCAACATCTTTAGGGTGTGGATACAGGAGGCAGTGGCGGCAGTCATGTCCAGTTTGCTGTTGATTATTCCAAGGCTCATAGGTGCTAGGTGTGGGTTAGAGTTTGGCCCGCTACCAGTTGGGGTCCCATGGTTGGGTATTCTTGCTGAAGATCACTACTTCTGTTGTGTCGGTGTTCAACTTGAAGCAGCTGGCTTTCATCCAGTTAGTGACTTAAGGCATGCAGGTGGTGAACTTGTTTCCTGTGTTGGTCTTGTCTGAGAGGGATTGTATGAGTTGCATGACATCGGAGTAAGAGAGAATGTTGATGTGTGCGTGGATGAAATTGGTTAGCAGGATCATAGATGCATTTAAGAGTGTGGGGCTGAGAGATGAACCTTGAGGCACTCTGCAGATGAGTGTTAAGGCTTTCGAGGAGTAAGGTGCCAGACTAAACAGCTTGTGTACTATCTGTTAAGAAAGAGTAGGCCCAGCAAACAATGGGTCCTTGGATGCTGATCTTGTGCAGGCACCTGACGAGGATGGGGTGTGAGACTGTGTCAAATGCTGTAGAGATGTCCAGGGGAATGCAGGCTGCCATGTCTTCTCTTTCAAGCATTACACAATTGTCATCTGTGACAGCGATGAGTGCTGTTTCTGTACTGTGGTTGGGACTGAATCCAGACTGCATGGCATAAAGGAGTAGCATTGAATTACAAGAAAAAAAAGCGATCCTTCAACTATATCGTAAGTGCACGTTGCTTAGCAGCTCGCAGTGCAGGTACAGACAGCAAGAAAGTCAGGCGCCTACCTGCTAATCTTGCAGTCCTGTTTGAATGCTAATGCAAGCTGGTGCTTGCACAGAAGAAACGCTGCAGGGCTGAACTTCTGTTGACTGAGGAACAGCTACTCTGTGCTAAACACCTATTCATAGCTTGTGATTACCATAGTCCTACTTAGTAGTTAGTTTTAGAGCTCCTGTCTAAATAAATATTGATGGTTTTGAGAGATCACTGGCTAAACACCAAACTTGCATGTAAAGCTTATGGCACACTATTTTTGCATGACCACACACTGTTTGATAAACCTGCACATGCTTTTAAACAGAAATGGGGCTAAACTGTCAAACTTTGCCTACTCTTAATCGCAAAGGTAAACAAAAAATCCAACAATTTTAAAGACCTTCCTTTCAGGGTGTGAAAAACAAACCTGCTAAAATGTATGTTTGTGCAGGAGAACTCCACTCACGGCAGGAGACGCGCAAAGTTAATAAGCTTCGAAACTTTACAAAGTGCAAAAGTAGCTTTAGCATTCATTTTGCATGATTTCATGTGTACACAACCCTAGAATAAAGTCTCACCTCTCGGAGCTGTCATATGCCCATAAAAGAAAAACAATATTGTAGATTTTAGCGGTGCCAGTTCTTAGAGACAATGAACAATGCATAATTCAGAGATTCAGTGGCTTGTAGTGTGGAAGCAGGTGGGACGATCTCCATGTAAATAAAAGTGATGGAGAAATCCCATACAAACTTCCCTTTTGGGGACCCAGCTATGTCTACAGAGAAGGTGAGGGCTCCTCCCAAGGTTCCCCCCTGAGAAAGTGACTGGATTGGATGGTGTAGATGACAGCAGATTGACATGCCTATCAAACGGTGAAGGGACACATGACAGCCTGCACAAAGTGGTTGATAGAGTGAAAATTACTGTAACCACAGCTAAGACTAGGTTAAATGTCCTGCTGCTGAAAATTGATGCAAAAGATACACAAATGATGGACGAAATGTGGAACAAATCAATCATTAACCCCCAGTCAAGAGATCTGGGTTAAATCCATTGTTCTGTGCTCACCTTGCCACCTAGACCCAGCCATATTCAAATCAGTCTTGACCCTGTGCCTCATGGGAACAATCCAGCCCGAACTGTCAAGCCAGGTCATCTCTGGACCGGAAACAAGCATCTTGGGCCAATTTTCAGGGTATTGCTCTTCATCAGCCAGGCTAGCTTAAATCCAGAGGCACAGTAAGCCTGGGACTCACGTCTGGGCATACCTGGGGCACTTAGGGCGATAAAGCAAAAGACACACAGATGATGGACGGATTGTGGAACAAATCAAACATTCACTCCCAGTCAAGAGATCTGGGTTAAATCAAACATTGATGGGCAGAAACTGTGATTTAGGTGCTGGTGAGAGAGCATTGGTTAAGGCATTCCTGCCCTGGCAGGGGTACTCCTAGATTCTACAGTTACTTTTCGGCAGTGCCTTGTGACTTCTGTTCTAAGGAAGGTGAGTGGGGTTCTGTTCATCTTTTAGGGAAAGAGGTGTAGTCGGATGGCAGTGTACTGAAGGTACTGGTCTAGCGTCTGAGGCCACTCCTGCCCCCAACCCCCATTTTAAGCCCAACCATTATTGGCAAGTAGAAAGAACTGCAAGGGCGGAGAACAACTTATAACCAGAGATGGGAAAAGAAGCAAGACTGACTCCTGTGGCACACAGAGACGATGGTCCTGTACTGGGGCGCATGAGCACTAGGAGAAAGGCCAACCCAATGGGGGGTCCAGGACCTAGAGCGGGAGGGAAGGTCTACAGAGAGACCGGTAGAAATGCATCCAGATCTGCCATGAGGGTAGTCACCTGGCTAATTAACTGCCCAGAATAGTGCAAATTACACGAGAAAATGCAACGTCCAACAACAGTCCCAATTAGAGAGGTACTACAATCCAAAATAAGGGCAAATGCGGGGTACGCACAGCAGGCATTTCCAGGCAAAATGGGCAGTATGTTAGAAAAAGCACAATGCCAGGCGTATAAACACATATCAAGCTCCCAAAATACATTCGTAGTAGCCGAATTCATCTGTGGTTTGGTCTGGTGCAACAAAACAAAGAACGCCTGGGTATGCAGGCGAAATACTATTACCAAGTATTGAACTCCCCGGCTGGAAGCATGAAGAGCATGCTAAAACCGATCTACGAAGGGACAACCAACCCATGGCAAATCTATATGCAGAAAGCATTGGAAACACTGAAACTGGCAATACAGAACTGGGGTCAAGAGGACATAAACTATCCGCCAATCAAAAATGCAATCAACAAACAATGCTACCAACTGTCACGTAAAACCGACCTAGCACATTACAAAATCAGGGAAGGTCAATCTGGGCTGATCTCAACATACATGGAGCACAAAGCCAGCCCTACCTTAGCCAAGCACTGGGCAGGAAGGCCATAAAAACATTCTGTGGGCAGACTAGTGCCCCTTCCAATAAAAGAACTAAATCCCGGGTGGAAATTCCTTGATCTTAAAATCAACTGTAGAGTTTACAATTTTGAAATAAAATCCCTGCTACATTTGATGTGCTGCTGCCCGGCCTATTAGTCTCGTCCAAAGCTTCTAAAGCCAATGTGGCTATGCAAAGGAGTCCGGACAGTCAAAGAAGCAGCTTCGGTTCTATTCTCTTGCACCATACCGACAGACTTGGCCAGATTTGGGAGATATATGGACAAGCTGTGCACCAGACTTACTGAAGAAAGGCCTTACAACACCGGAGGAGGCTTGAATCAAGCCATTCCCTAGAAAACAGACCTGTTGCTGATTTGAATAAGGCACAGTATAAAACGATACATTGAACTCTGTTGCAACGTTGTTTATATAACTTTTTTTTTTTTAGCACAAATAGTATGTTCGAGGCATATGAGCTGCAGATTACGCACTATGCATAGATCGCCATCTGGTGTTGTGTCCGGATGTTTGCACTTGTTTTTGTCCTGGAAAGTCTTTGGAAGTCACGAGGTAGGTGACTCCTCCTTAGGATCATAGTGCGCATGGGCATCGGCTCCATCCTCAGATTGTTTTTTCCGCCATCGGGTTCGGATGTGTTTCTCGCGCTCCAGTTCGGAACCGTTACCGATTCCTGTTTTGACGCGGAATCCTTCACCCTTTCGACGGTATTGTCTTGATCGCGAACCCTAATCGGCGAGCATCTCTACAAGTCTTCGATTCCGGTTGTCGAAGAAGGCCTTCGGGCCGACCCGAGCCTTGGCATCTGGCTCATGGAAAGCACGCCTTTCAAAAAGTGTCCCCGATGTGGGTTGATCTGCATGAGGTGTGTAACCTCTGCCTCTCTCCTGAGCACGAGGCCAGAGACTGTCCGGCTTGTGCCTCCTTCCGCTCGAATAAGACCATCCGGGATCGACGAGCTTGAAGGACCATGGCTCGCTCGTCGAGTTCGATCCCCGACGACATCTTCCAGGAGGGTGTAGATGTGCCAGAGGAGCGGGTCGAAGAAGACCTCATCAGCGCCTCCGAAGCAGATGACTCCGACGTCGAAGAAGTGACTCCAGCTCAACGGGTCGTAAGTAGAGACGTCGACCCCGACCCACTCCCTACAACAACAAAGGCTTCGGTCACACCTTCACCTTCGGGCTCAGGTGCACACGACACACTGCTTCCCAGGCCCCGTCCTTGGGCCCGGCAAAGAAGCCTACCAAGTCTTCCGGCTACTCGGGCTCGAGTCTGCCTGCCACCGGCGCTGAAACCCAATCATCGGCACAGATAAAGAAGCCGCACCCATCCTCTGAGCCGACCGCTACTTCCACCCCGAAGCCCTAGGCACCGAAGACTCCAACCAGTGACTCCCCGGCACCGAAAAAACACTCGGAGCCGACGAAGAAGCCACTCCCCAAAAGTTCGGACTCTCACTCTTCGGAGTCGAAAAAAGCATTGACACCGAAGAAGCACACAGAGACTGGTGAATCACACGGCTCGAAGCCCAAAACTGCTCCACAGCCAGCGCTGAAAAAGCCCTCGATGCCGACACAGTTGACACCGAACACACAACCTTCTTCAGAAGAGCTTTTTCGACCAGACCCTCAACAAAAAACTCTAACTAAAGACCCTAAAACGGGTCAATTGACTCGTTCCACTGGACATGCCTGCACCAGCTCCACCACTTAAAAAGAGGGATATAGCAACATCACCTCTTAGGGTCCCTTCTCCACCTCCACCTCCTCCACCTCATTCTCCTACGCCATCCCCTACACCGGTAGATGACGACGACACATATGATGACACCGGGGACGCTGACAACAACATGCCACTAGATGACCCCAGTCCACCAGGTTCCCTTGACCCCTGGGATGCCTATAATACGCCTGATGTCCCTAATGTCCCGCAACAGGACATCTGCTCCTCTAGGCCTTCCCCACCAGAAGGTACCATGGGTTTTAATCAGCTAATACACCGGGCTGCCCAGTACCACGGGGTCGACCTACATACAGAACCGGTCAAAGACGATTTTTTTAATGGACACTTTCGACACCACCCAAAGGTCCACATCCACTTTACCCATGCTCAAAGGGGTGATTAAACTCGCTACAGAAGTATTTAAAGACCCTGTCAGGACTAGAATCATCAATCCTAGAATTGAGAAAAAATACAAAGCTGCCCCTACAGACCCAGCTTACATTAAGGGCCCTGTTCCATTAGACTCCATGGTGGTCTCAAATGCTAGGAAAAGGGCTAATTCGCAGACATCCGGTGATGCAGCTCCGCCCGACAAGGAATCTAAACTCCTGGACGCCTCTGGCAAAAGAACAGCGTCCCAGGCAGCTAATATATGGGGCATCGCAAATACTCAAGCCCTGTTAGCCAGATACAATAGGGCTCACTATGATGAGTTAGAGTCCCTACTCCAACACCTCCCGGACAAATGCAAACATAAGGCCAACGACCTAATACAAGAGGGTAAAATTATCGCCAACACCTCTATCCAGTGTGCTCTCGATGTTGCAGATACCGCATCCAGAGCAGTAAACACAAGCGTCCTTCTTTGCAGGCACGTGTGGCTACGCATTTCCGGGTTTAAATCTGAGGTGCAAAGCTCTATCCTCAATCAACCATTCGACCAACAACACCTTTTTGGCCCTAATGTTGATGCATCCCTTGAGAATATGAAAAAGGACACAGACCCAGCCAAATCAATGGGAGCCTTGCAATCGCAAGCTCCCAGACGCTCTTTTCGACGCTCATCCTACAAGGGCAACTCCAGGGGATACTCGTCTGATACCCCATCCACCTCCTACAAGGCTCCCACCCAATCCACCTTCACCAGAGGTTATCAGAGAGGAGGATACAGAGGCAAGAATAACAAGGGCAGAGGCAAGACTAACAACACCCGCTCTGCCTCCACCCCTTCCCAATGACTTCCCTCCGCTTCCCCCGGACCATTCCATTCCAGTCGGGGGAAGACAACAGCAGTTCCTACCCGTCTGGACCAACATCACCACAGACAGGTGGGTGCGACAAATAGTGCAATCAGGTTACTGTCTCGAACTTACCTCTACCCCCCCAAACATTCCACTCAAACAGCGTCCAATGTCAGCAGAACATTTGTCACTCCGGAAACAAGAGGTAATTTTCTTCCTACAAAAAAGTGCAATAGAACTAGTTCCCCTGCACCAACAAAACACAGGAGTTTACTCCCTGTACTTTCTGATACCAAAGAAGGATGGCTCTCTGAGACCTATTCTAGACCTCAGGCCACTAAACCTGTACATACAATCAGACCACTTCCACATGGTCACACTTCAGCAAGTCCTCTCTCTACTTTCACAGGGCGACTTCCTAGCCACCTTAGATCTCAAGGACGCCTATTTCCATATTCCCATACACGCTGCTCACAGAAAATATCTCAGGTTTGTAGTGGACGGGCAGCACCATCAATTCAAAGTACTCCCTTTCGGAGTCACAACAGCACCACGGGTATTCACAAAGTGCCTAGCAGTAGTCGCCAGCCCATTTAAGAAGACAACACATTCACGTCTTCCCATACCTCGACGACTGGCTCATAAAAGCCAGCTCGTACACTCAGTGTGTTCGTCACACTCACGCGATTATCCAATTACTCCACGACATGGGGTTCACAATAAACCACACCAAGTCTCATCTGCAACCCTCTCACACGCAACAGTACCTCAGCGCCACAATAAACACCTCAGAAGCGCTAGCCTATCCCAGTCCAGCCAGGATAGCAAGCATTCTCGCTCTCCTACCCACATTTCAGCCGCATTACTCTCTTCCAGCTCGAGTGTTCATGCAGCTCATAGGGATGATGGCCTCTTGCATATTCATAGTGCCTCACGCAAGACTCCAGATGCGTCCCATACAAGAGTGCTTAGCACACCAATGGAACCAGGCTCAAGGCCAGTTAACAGATCTGGTGTTGGTAGACGGTCGCACTCATCGCTCTCTGCAGTGGTGGAACACCAAAAACTTTTCCAAAGGGCGACCGTTCCTAGAGCCAGTTCCTCACATTGTCATGACAGCGGACGCATCGCTCTCCGGCTGGGGAGCTCACCTATTACATCACACCATGCAAGGCTAGTGGACACCTCAACAGAAGTTATTCCACATTAATTACCTGGAATTACTGGCCACATTCCTAGCCTTAAAAGCATTTCAAAAACAAATATCAGGCAAGACTGTCCTAATCCGCACGGACAACATGACAGCCATGTACTACATCCAAAAACAAGGCGGGACACACACTCTGCAGCTTTCCCAGCTAGCACAGAACATATGGAGGTGGGCTATATCTCAGAACATATTTCTCCTAGCCCAACATATCCCAGGAGTCCAAAACACCATAGCCGATCTGTTAAGTTGTCAAACACAACAGATCCACGAGTGGGAACTCATCCACAAGTTCTTAAACCATACTTTCAAATGTGGGGGCAACCACAGATAGACCTCTTCGCCACCCACGAAAACGCCAAATGCCCAAGCTTCGCCGCCAGATACCCACACCCATTGTCCAAAGGCAATGCGATATGGATGAACTGGTCAGGCAGATTTGCGTACACCTTTCCGCCTCTCCCACTCCTACCACTGGTGGTGCGCAAACTACGGCAACACTCACTGACTCTCATTCTAATTGCTCCAACTTGGGCCAGACAACCGTGGTACACCACGTTGCTGGAACTGTCAGTAGTTCCGCCCCAAAGATTACACCTCTCACCACGCCTCTTAACCCAGAACCGTGGAGAGATCAGACACCCGGACCCAGCTCAGCTCAACCTTGCGATCTGGCTCCTGAAATCTTAGAATTCGGTTACCTTAACCTTCCTCCTGACTGTATGAACGTCATTAAGGAGGCTAGCCGCCCTACCACTAGAGCCTGCTATGCAGCCAAGTGGAAACGATTTGTGATATATTGTCATAACAATAGCATCAATCCCCTAGATGTGTCTATCAAACACATCATAACCTACCTACTACACCTACAAAGGTGCAACTCAGCCTATACGTCTATTTGACTACACCTTGCTGCCATAGCAGCATATCTACAAAATAGACAACATTTATCACTATTCATAGTACCTGCCATCAAAGCCTTTATGGAAGGACTCAAAAGGATAATTCCTCCCAGAGTTTCACCCTCACCTGTGTGGAATTTAAATTTCGTTCTCACACGACTAATGGGACTTCCTTTTGAACCACTACATAAATGTGAGCTACAATTCTTAACATGGAAGGTTGCTTTCCTAGTGGCCATAACTTCTCTAAGAAGAGTTAGTGAGCTACAAGCCCTAACTATTTAGGAACCATTCTTAGAAATCCATCACAATAAGGTGGTTCTCCACACTAATCCTAAATTCCTCCCTAAGGTCATTTCCACCTTCCACCTTAATCAATCTGTGGAGTTGCCCGTATTCTTCTCGCAATCACACACAGTCGCAGAAAGAGCTCTTCATACTTTAGATGTTAAAGGAGCATTGCTCTATTACATTGAAAGAACACAACCTTTTCGAAAAACCAAACAACTTTTCGTTTCTTTCTCACCACCACACAAAGGCAATCCCATATCCAAGTCCGGGATAGCCAGATGGATTATTAAATGCATACAAATTTGCTACCACAAAGCAAAACGCACTTTAACTGTTCCTCCTAGAGCCCACTCTACAAGAAAAATAGGGGCTTCTATGGCATTTTTAGGGAACATTCCATTAGATGACATCTGCAAAGCAGCTACATGGTCTAAACTGCATACATTCACAAAACACTATTGTGTAGATGTGCAATCAAAACAACAAGCCAGTGTGGGCCAAGCTGTACTCAAAACCCTATTTCAGACTACTGCAACAGATACTGGTGGCCGCCGCTAAGGAATGGGACTGCTATACAATCTATGCATAGTGTGTAATCTGCAGCTCATATGCCTCGAACGGAATATGCTACTTACCAGTATGCATCTGTTCTTGGCATGTAGAGCCTCAGATCTACACACGCCCACCCGCCTCCCCGGCTTCCTTTATCTGTTCCAGTATTATCTTATTTAGATACAGCATACAAGGGCATCTTCCTGTTTCTTACAAAGCTCCATCATTTCCCTGCTGGCGAAAAACAATCTGAGGATGGAGCCGATGCCCATGTGCACTATGATCCTAAGGAGGAGTCACCTACCTCGTGACTTCCAAAGACTTTCCAGGACAAAAACAAGTGCAAACATCCGGACCCAACACCAGATGGCGATCTATGCATAGTGTGTAGATCTGCAGCTCTACATGCCAAGAATAGATGCATACTGGTAAGTAGCATATTCCTTTCCTCACAACTGAAATCAGTTAGAATCTCATGGGAACTCTTTTTAAAGTAAGATGCATTGTGAAGGATTTTAAGTAATCATGTTTTTGTCTTAATCTCATTGATGTAAGATATACTGCAAATGGTTTTAAGTAACTGTGCAATGCATTTTTCACTCACTCACTAGTGCAGTGATCCTTTGCACTCCAGATCCAAAATTGTGAGTGCTTAGAAAAAGGTTCAGTATCCTTTGTAATGAAGGAAAAAAGGGTGGGCTGCCATTTCGGTTAGGTGTCTCCTAATGTTATTTGGACTACAGAAGTTACACCATTTATTGGAAAGAGAGGGTGGTGGAATCCATGCAAGAATCTGGAGCTAGCCACGGTCTGTGCGCAGTGAAGCTTACCGGCCTGTGTTTTATCCGCCATAAGATTTAAGCTGTCCCTACAGAAACATGCCTGGGGGCCATGCCAAAATACCTCCTGCGCCAGCGAGGCCTGCGCTGTTTACAAAATACAGGACTGGCAACTTGTGTGAACTGTTCTCAAGGAAAGGAACTTTCTGTTCACTTGCCTGGGATGTCTCCTGCTCACTCTGTCCAAAGTACTTATTTGTAAATGTATTTTTTGGACCAAGCTGCCCTAATGTACATCGTTTTGTTTAACCCTGAAAGACACGGGGCACCTTTATGAATATCTGTGTATAAAGGCTGATTCTTTTTAATATTGGAAGACACGAGTATGTATCATTGAGAGTTATTCTTCCACTATATAGAAGAGAACAGCTCCTGTTGAGCAGGCAGAATGGAAGCATTGTGTAATGTAAGTATATATTTTTACAAATGTTGCATTTGCAAACTAGGATATTTTGCCATTCATGTTTGAGCTGCTCTTGTGGAAAAAGGGAGAAGTGCTGATGACAGAAACTGCGTGGCTCGGAGACAAATGGCTTGGGATTCCACCTTAAGAGTATTTGGCATATTCTGTGTTTGGAAGCATATACAACTTTGTGTATGTATTTTAATGTCAATAACTATTAAACCTTTAATAAACATGTGTATCTATTGGTTGGATTAAATAACGTAATACGCTGTAACTGGTCAGTGAAATGCCAAACACACTCTAAAAAATAGGGAAGATTTGCTCTTTCTGGCCACACCTCTGACTCCGCCCACAGACCCAAATCTCATGTTATTCTCACCCTCTGATTCTCCACCTACAGATCTCCTACTTTTTTTCCCCCTACTTCAACCACTGCTTCCTGTTTATTGTGTTTTGAATGTTGAGGCCTCACGAACTAAAGTATTATCGGAGCCTGACTATGGTGTTTATCACAGCAGTTGCAGATCACTGTTGGCTCAGGTGGGAGCTGGGACTTGAAATTAGGAATCACGGACTGCATAGGGCACTTTCACTGTGCCTTCCCACTTCACTAATGAAGCCTTGTAAAGGTACCAGATAACACTGTATCAGGTAAAATGATATTTTGCAGTCCCTGACTTTCCGTAAGCACAATAATGCATTCTGGCATATGTAGTCTTGCATTACATCACCAAGTGGACTAATACACAGAGAGCAATGTTAGGAAAGGGAAAGCCCATGACTTGACCGCTGTGTCTGTGATATTATGGAGTCCTCTAGTAACATTAAAGGTTAGCCACCCTTATTCTGGCAGTACCAGTCTGAACCCAGATAGAAATATGAGGGCCCTTTTCGCAGGCATATCGGGGTGTATACTCGGCAGACAGTTGTAAGTTCTGTACACATCACTGGTGAGGCCTCATCTGCAGTACTGGGCCCAGTCATGCAGGTTACATTTTAAAAAACAATGCAAAATTACCAACGGGCTAGACGGGGACATATTCATACACCTTCATTCAGGGGGACAAAAACATGCAAGAACCAATAAAACAACGAGGAAACCGGCCTTCCCCATCCACACACTCAGGATCTGTAATTGCATCCCTGTATCCATCAGGACCACCCCAAGGATGCTCCAATTTAGGAAGGAGCTAAAGATGCATGTCTTTTAAGAACAATACATCACAACACAGTAAAGAGTCCACCACCCATTGCAGAACCCAGGACCTCCCACCCAGATTCATTTTTTGGTTGGATCTCTACCTTTGACCATGTACAGCACTCCGTTGCCTTTCAACTATGTATGCACTTTACAAATACCTTCAATGTGAATACGATGGCACTGGTTCAAGCAACAAGTCTTGCCTTTGGAGGCTCTTCATTCTTGCATACCGGGGGAGGGTATCTGAGGGGAGGCATGAATGAGAAACCGTAGAAGCTGTACACAGTGCAGTTGGCAAGCATTTTTTAGTAGTGGAACCCTCCGACAATTACAGACAAGAGACTGGTAGGTTGTAATGCTCTGAAGCAGCATTCACTCTGATGGAGATAGTAATGTAAGTACCCCAGCAGAAGTAACAAGGAGAGAAGATATATTAAAATGGGCTCAGATTAACACCAGAGTCAGTTGTGCTGAGTGAGAACAGTTACCTTGGGAGACTGTTTTCGTTGGAGAGGGGGCAGGGACAGGAGATGAGGTTGGCCCTGTTGCCCTTATATTTGGTCATAAGTAATGTTTGTGTGCTACACCATGGGGGCGGGAGAAGGCTTGGGTCCTTGTGTCTTGCAGAAAGGAGAGAAAATGGTGTATCTGCTCTTTAGGCAGGAGATAAAATGCAGAAAGGGTCAGACTAGCCACTCTGGCATTTCCTTTGTGAGTTGCAAGCTAATGATGCTGGCGGGGCCCAACTGCATTCTTTTTTTAGAGACCGGTACATTTTTTAAACCATGAGACTGCAAAACAGAACAAGAGAGAGAAAGGCATCAAGGGGTGTGGGCCGAAGGAAGAAGGGAAATATCGAAAACCATGAAAAGGGAGAAAGCAAAGATGAGAGAGAACCTGCAAGAGTGAGATAATGTGAATTGAGAATATGTTGGTGGAAGAAAGAGTCAGGAGCTGAAATAGAGTAGACACCCTGGTATTCAACAACCCAGCTCCGCCATGGTTTCCCTCACTACTACCCTTCAACAGTGCCCCTCAAGTCTCCATAACCACTCTCTCAGATGCATTTAATTAGTTATATAGGGCCACTCATACCAGTTTAGGGTGTCAGAGCACACACATATGTGTGTAAATCAGTGTATTGGAAATGTTACATAAGATAGAGGACTACAGGGTGTAGGAGTCCCATGTCATCCATACTTGTAGACAGTATCTTTTGAGTGCTTGGTCTGCAGAAGCACAAATTCAGAATGTAAAACGTAACACCATTGGTTGGGGTTTGCTTTAATAATCAGAATTGATATCTATCCAAATGAACCCATTTTCCAACATTATGATTTCATTGCAGCTCTTTGATGATGGTTAATAGGTCATTGTTCTATGTTAGGATTTTAATTTATAAACTGCAAGTAACAAAACAATCTCTCAGACAAAAGTAGTAACTCACTGACCTATTTACATTATATGCACTTTGTGATCTGCATGGTACACGTTCTTTCCAGCAGGCATATTAATCCACTGTGGCTGCCTTACTATGAGTCAAAACTTCCACTAGACAAACCTCCGATCTCTCTCAATGAAGAATTTTAATCACCGGAGTTATCGTGACATTTTTATTGTTGCCTGAAAACTGCTGGACACCGGTAATGCAGTAGCAGGTACTTTTCAAACCATAATGCACTTGCAAACACGACGCCCCCACCGGAAGTCAGCGACTTTTGTTTGCTTGGTGCATGAAGATGCAAGATTCATATACATTTTGTTTTTCACATTTGGTCTAATTACTACGTGAACTCAAATTACAATAAAACATACTTACAAACTGTGATTACATTCCTGGGTTTCCCAATATTTCACTTCAAAACTATGCACTTGCATTTGTTTAACTGGTTTACGGTCTCAGACAACGGGCAATTTTAATAGGGTCACTGGAAAGTCCACAACGTTGTCTCTGTCCCCCCCTAACCCCGACGAATTTTAGTGTCTCCTACGCCCCTGCCCGTGATGGTCCCCAAAAATGAGTGCCGGCAGACACCGGCTCAAATTAAGCACTGTCTTCGTAGTCTGTGTAGAGCTCGCGGTTCCAAGTAGCAGTTCGAGGCCTTCATCTGGCGTGTTCTGGAGCCCTGGACTGTACAAGAGCGGCGAGTGACCCGTCTGGTTAGTGTCACTGGATGTCCTGCCTGTCACTGCGCACTTTACCCAGGGGTCACGGTGTGTGCTCTGGTGCCTCCTGTGGCCACCCTGTTGTTCGTCAGACGTGCTAAATGTTTTTAGGTCTTGCCTAGCTATTGCGTTTACGCAATCGCTATGCGAGACTCTAGTAAGAGGGGCATTTCAAAGTGCTCCCAAAAGTGGATTGCATGGCGAGCACACACACAATCACGTGCATCGTGCCGCCATGCAATCCGTTTGGGGAGGCGCTTCAGCCCACTGGCGTGTGCACGTGTAGCCACAGCCTCGGCATCATATTTCAAAGGGTCCGCTCCCCCGCCTAGAATGCGCTCCCCCGGCCCAGCCACAGCATGCCGAGAGATTGTTTCCTCATGGCACCAATTTATGGTGGTGCGTGCCGAGACTCTTATTTCTTTAAATTTTGTTTTTAGTATTTAAATGGCCGATTCAGTTTTGAATACATATGTTAGAACTGAGAACCCGGAGATGTTCTTATGATGGGAATAGACTAAACATTTTGTGATAAAAGAATTGCCTTTACAAAAGCTGCTGCCATTGCTTAAACTGGTATCCTCTTCCTAGAAAATTTACATTTTCCGGTGTTGGTTTACTGCTGTCCTCCCTTAGGATGTTTTTACGACCACCTTTTAACTTGTCTACGCATGTTTGTAGTCTCCAGACTTGTTAGAACAACAGATAAGGCTGTGGAATGGCTCCAAGACAGTGTCTGCTTAGTTTCACCACAAACCCCCCACCTCCCCACCCACTTAGCCTTAGGCTGTTTCTAGGCAGTCTGACGAGGTGTTTGTAAACCAGGCTGCGTCTTCTCCATCCTTGTGGTAAACACTGCATACTCCTTTGTAATCCTATTTTGTTTTTTTAACAAGTTTTATGCCAAGTTTGGGTTGTATTAGGCAAAACTGTTGGGTTGTAGTCAAATTAGGTGCGTAATATTAGTACGTGCCAGGAGCTTAGTTTAGGGTGATGTGTGCCGGGACGCTTAGCACTGTTTTAAGCTTGTCTCCTTTAAACATTGTAGGTACAAAAGGACTTATATTTTTAAGGTGCTTAAGCATGGAAATTTATACAAGCCCGTAATGTTAGCGCCGCCAAGCAGGGACAGGTTTGTTAGAAATTCTTTGGGAATAGGCCTGCAGTCGCTTTGTATTTCCAGTCCGGGACATATATATAATTTTGGGGCCTAAACACATGCGCTGTTACCATCCAAAGCCTGTGCACATATTTACTTCACTAAAGCACACGCTGTGTGCACCCATATACATAGTGCTTCTCACCGCTCCCTCTTCCTCTGTTCTCCCCCAAAACCCCTGCTTGCCTCACATTATTACGTAGTTCTCAAATAAATCTGCTAGTAGGGCCGTAATGTTATCGCGTTCAGAGGCCTACTCCTCCGTTATCCTATTCTGTTTACCATTTTTATTATGATTTTGCGGTGTGTTAGGCAAATCTGTTGGGCTGTAGTCAAATTAGGGCCGTAATATTAGTACTTGAAAGGAGCTTAATTTAGGGTGGTGTGAGTGGGACGCTTAGCATTTTATTTTATCTTTTCTCCTGTAAACATTGTAGGCTTGCAAATGTTTTTATTTTTAAGGTTCTTTGGCATGGAGATGTATACAAGGCCCTAATGTTTGTGCCTGTAAGGAGGGACGGGATTGTCCGAATTCATTGTAGGATAGGTGCGCATTCGCTTTGTATTTTGCGTCTGGGACATGTTTTTTTTGTTTGGGGCCTAACACATGCGCTGTTAACATGTAGTGCTTGTGCACACATTTATTTCAGCAAAGCACACGCTGTGTGCACCCATATACATAGTGTTACTGCCTGCCCTTCCTCTGCTCCCCCCCCCTTGCTTGCCTCACATTATCACGTGGTTTACAAAGAAATCTTGTATGAAGGCCAATTAAGTCAGTATGCAGACGATATGTTTTAGTAAAACTGTTAAATGTACAGCTAGGTCAAATATAGTTTAGAATATGTGGCCTTTTAACCAAATATTCTCCAATTTAAAAAATGCTCGTTAAAAACCCGAAATATTGGTACATGCCCAAAATGCACACTCGCCAGTTAAGTAAGTGTGCAAACAAAAGTTTTAAAATAATTGGAGGGTACCCCCCTGTACAGCGTGCATATTACACACAAATTACGACAATAAACACTCTACTCACTAACATATCCTACTAGCTGTAAAAATGCATTACCTTATTAGAAATAACTGTATGCAAAGCATTAATTAAAATTACATGCGCTTTCGGTCTTTAGCTGAAACAACCTTACAAAACTTAATTACAGCCTTTTTTTATCGTAGTATTAGATTTTCCCAATTATAGCACAAATCCTTACTTTATGCATTACTGTTACTGCTACCACATCCCCCCTCAAACAGCATACCTTATTTTAGCAACAGGTCGCCGTATCCTGCAGAGCGATTCCTTTGATGAAAACGCCTACAGACGAATTCACACTCAAACATCTACATTTTACTAACATCCACCTACCTAGCTGTCTGTAGGTCACTGGCGCCACCTAAATTAACATACGAAACTAGATGAAAGAACCCAACAATTGACAGGATCAACCGACTGGCATCTAAACACAAGCATTGGCATAGCCAATAGGTCTCGCTTTTGGGACCTTATAAGTATTTAGTTATGCAGCACAATATCCTTGGTGCAACAACAACAACTGTTGCGTGGCTAAACACTTATAAGGTCCCAAAAGCGAGACCTATTGGCTATGCCAATGCTTGTTATAATCCGCAGTAGACCTCTCCCCTGCAATCTGCAAGCGCGCCCAGATAGGGAGGGCTTTGTGATGCTAGAACAGCGTTTGCCGCAAATAACGTAACACGCTGTTTGACGGTTACGTAGTTATTTCAAAGCAGTTGAAGTACTGAGAGTTTTGCAGCATGCGGTTTGGCTCAAACCTGCTCTTGTGTAACTTTTTGAAAGTACATTTTTTTGTGCTTGAATACTTCCTTGTGCAGGTTTAGCGGAAAACCGCCCTGGGTGACTCATTTTCTTTTTTTAAAGCACAGCTAAACAAACCTCCAAACGTGCAGCCAGGGGCGTTTTTATGGTGCCAGCATCTCTTCCTGTGAACCGGTAATGTACTCCGAACAGTGAAGTCCGGGCAGGGGGAGTGAAGGGTTTGCTGGCTATTGAACCCTGCACTCCTCCCTTTAGCAGACTCTATCCCTGTATCGTTTTACTGTCCTGCCCATCTGATGGGGCACTTAGCAGATACCCAGCGGAAGTGACCCCAGACAGGTGTAGGTGCGCGTTTATGTGCATTTGAAAGTGAAAAGAACGTTTCAGATCAGAGACCACAGGTCAGTCCGGACTGGGTGAAGCTGGGGAGTAAGGACGGCTTTTCAGTTTTTCCCCGCTCTTGATGGGCCTAGAGGTTTGTCAATACCGTCCTTTTCGTCTGTAATATTGCAAATAATTAACCAGATTTTGCACTTCTGGAAGAAATATCTGCTGAGTGCTGTGTACAAGGCGAGATTTGGCAGAATCGCACCGTGTGCGGACCTTGCTATGGCGGATCAGTAAACAGCTGTGCTTGCTACTTCCTTGGAATATATTATTCATTGCAGCCGAGTTATTTATGCATGCATTACCTGCTGTTAGGAGCCTCCAATTACTGGAAGTGGAATCCATTTAATTAGGGACTGCTCTGTGTAGTAATAAACATATATGTTGATGTCATTAAATATGTTAAAATTAATAAAAGATTAGACTAGTTTCGTATTAGATTTTTTTTATTTAATAAAGCTTTTTTATTTTAAAACAATTCATTATTTGTAGCATACAATTATATATATTTATACGTTTAACTATTTTAAATCATTTAATATAATTTAATATTAACTCCTATGGGGTTTTAACTCCCTAAGTCCATTGTTTTCAATGGGAGTTCATTGTAGTATCCGTGGTGGGGATGTCTGGTGCTAGACATTACTACTGAGTCTTTTTGACTGTAGTAACTTTACACTCGTAAATTTGGAGACCCCCTTTGAGTCCTGCTGCTTTGCACACGGCCCCTTGTCCCCCAAGACTGCACCGCACTTTATACACAGTCCCTGGAGGGACGAGAAAACCGGCGTAGCGGTCCCGCAGCGCGGGAGACCGCCTTTGAGTCCTGCTGCTTTGCTGCTTTGCACATGGCGTCTTGGCCCCCAAGACTGCACCGCACTTTAGACACAGTCCCTGGAGGGATGAGAAAACCGGAGTAGCGGTCCCTTCTTAGCCCGTCATAGGCCAATGTAGGCTGGGCTGGGCCATAGCTCTTGGTTGTATTGCGGAGGAGCATTTTGACTTACAAAGGTATTGCAAAACATAAAGGGAGCGGGTAAGTTTGCGCCGCCTGGCCTCTATTTCATCTTAATTTTGCAATCAATTGACTGACCGCGATCCCTTTGGCTGCATATATTAAGACATGGGGAAGAGGAAAACCATGTGTCCCAAAAATTCTCATCAGGAGGATGGGGGGGGGAGCCACCAGACTCTTTTGAAATACTTGTCAGGAGCCATGGGGGCCATAGGGCAGCAGATTTCATCTGTAGAGGAGGCTATAAATATCGAAAGATCTGGGCCAGAAGTAGAGGGTGATATGGGGGAGGAGTTTTCTATTCCTCCATTAAACATTCCAGAAACCCTGGAACCCAGTGCTAGCATCAATGGGTGCATTGCAAACCCCTCTGAGCACATTACTATATATGACCCGGAATTAGACGGCGGCCCCCAACCTCCAACTAAACAAATGCAGAACACTATTAACCCTGAAACCAATTTAATTAATACCCCCCACAAACAACAAGAAAGCAGATCTGCCTTTAATAACAGTATTTCTAGTACTGTGCGGGATAAAAATTCCTAAAAGACCAAATCAGTAATGGACTTGCGAAACCGTAGGAACAACACCAATAAAGGTCCATTGCATAACACTTCAAAGGATCTGGCGGCATTAAACAACAAGTTTGACATTTTGGATTCCTATTTGCGTGAAACATTATCTGACCTTGCAAAAAGAGTGGGTACCATGGAAGCTACACTTTCAAGTCACCTGGAAATTTGCCAGTCGGCTATTGCAAGACCTAAAGCACCTCTTTATGGGGTTCCTGCTTTGGGATGACAAGAAAAAAACTTATTTGCAAAGGCAATTCGCACTCCTAGTATTAGTACGATTTCAACAAGACAAAATCAGATACTTACTAATACCGAGGCAGGTACTAAATTAACAGTTCTGTCTGTAGATCCTACAAAGAGGACTCAGGCGTCAAATCTATCCAACATTGGTACTCCTCTTTGTCCTGATGTTGCCCCTAGGCCAGGCCAGGCCAGCAACAGAAATATCATCCAGGAACATGCAATCGTCCTGTGTCAAACATCCCAGCACTTGATTACAACCTAACTGTGGAATCTAAGACAGTTCTGGATCTCCCTCCGGCGGTGGCCCCATATACTGTGATCCTGGCTAATGTTCCGCGACTACGTGCCGGGGCTATAGAACATTGGGACACATTAAGGAACAAATCGCTGTTCTGGCTGGGCTCCAAAATTGGCTCCTCTGATAATCTTGTTCGCAATTTTAAGATGGCCAGAAGAGTTAGCTGGTTAGGGAAGGGTAAGAAGTTTATGGCAGGGGACTGAGTGATATTAACTTTCAACTCAACAGATTAGGTCCACCACATCTTGTCATGGGCGGGTTCGTTTTCTATTTCCCTGCATGATATTAATGTGGTTTTGTTGGGTTTCTTTCATCAGCCTTCTAATATTACATATTCACACCCACAGGATAGGTAATACCCTACGAGACATACACTTTATAACGTTTCAGTGCAGAATCGCTGAACCTTTTCTCTCATCTGGACCAGGTGGATTGACGCCCTAAGAATAGAGAGGGGCCGAACCTGCTAAATAGTGTAGTTACCGTAGATATGAGCTCATTTGTACAGGGACTAATTGTTCTGGGTTCTACAAACGACATGGTATATCCATCTACAATCACAGAGTTGGTTATACAGGAGAATGCCAGCGAAGCTGTTCCTCCAGCCACAAATAACACAGCTCTCGAAACAGTAGATAAAAATCCAAGTATGACGGTTAACCCTGTTTTTAGTTTGTAAAATGGCTTAATAGCGTCCCCTAATGCGGGTCTTGTCACTGCAGTAGAACCAAGCATAAGCGTGGCAAAGGAGAAACTTATAGATCATACTTGTAATATACTGTTTTGGGACATTGCAGGTCTGAAGTCGAAGATTGTGAATCCACAGTGGACAGAGTTTGCATTTAGGTTTGACATACTATGCTTCCAGGAAACATGATTTGAAGATGCGATCCATCTCAATGGGTTCAAGACATTTTAGTTGCATCAACGCGTGGGAGAGCAATGGATGGACTTTCCACCGACATAGCCTACCATACAAACCTGTTGAATATAGTAATATTGGTTACTGAACGCCACTTTAAAATCATAGGGGCCGACCTGGATAGATCTACTAGTATATTGATTGCGAATTTTTACAATAATGCTCTGCGCAAAGATCAGGCCAAAATGTTGAGGGCGATATCTCTACATGTTATCAAGTTCCAGGAGGCCTCCTGTAAAGATCTCTTTATAATTTGGGGCGGAGATTTTAATATTAGTCTGTCAGCATTGGGATACTGGAGTATGCGGCCTTGGATATAATTGTGAGACTAGCCTCCCTCATTTTAACCATTCTGGCGCAGGTGAGACTTTAAACGATATTATGCTCACTGGTGACTTGGGATTTGCAAATGTCTTATGTAGTTCTTCGACCCCATTCAGCCCAACTTTTAACGGACGAGGACTTTATTCCATCATTGATTTTATTTTAATTTCAGCAAGACATGCCTCTAGACTTACAAATTTCCAAACTCATGATATTGCCCTTAGTGATCATTTTCCACAAAGCATTGGAGTCAAGCTGAATCACAAATCAGTCACAGGGAAGGACTCCTCTATCTATTGTGTAAAAGATGTCACCTTGACGAGTCTAAACACGTTGAGCTGGAAAAAATAGACCCAGACTCACTTATGAATATGATTATATCTAATTGTAGTGAATCCATTAATAAATGCATAGGGGATGGTCATATAGCATCTGAGATACTGGAGGGGTTTTCCGTCCTATCTAAATCTATAGGTAAGTTTTTACACGTAAACTTCAATAGGAAACCTACTGTAAAGAAAGGGTGGTTTGATCACAGTTGTAGTAAAGCACACTCTAATCACAAATCTGCTCTTCACAGTAAGTCTCCAAACAATGATAGAATAAAAGAAGCGAGACGGGCATACCGAAACGCTCTGAAAGCAAGAAAAAGTAGGCTTAGGGAGGAGGCATGGAATAATCTTCGAACCGCATCTGAACTGAAAGACTCCTCAGCGTTTTGGAAAGCGGTTAATGCCCCGTTCTTAGCCGACACAGGGAGGGCAAGTATAGAGAGAGCTGTAACTGGAAAAGAATGGGTGGACCACTATTCTAAACTATATTCTATTCCTTCCCCCCAATCAAGTATTAGCGACTTGGAGGTCGATAGGATAGAACGCCATATTGTTAACCATCATTCACAGCTTCAATTGGATTTCAAAGTCAAAGTCAAAAAAATACTTTATTCGGTTCATAACAAAAACCATAAAAGTATAGTACATAGTACATCGAAGTCAAGACCGATATTAAAATATAACAGAACGATTGTACGAATTTTTACAAACCATACAATACAATTACATATATATATATATAAAAGACATACATTATAAATATCATTAAAAAGATCGATACAAACACATTAAAAAGGAAGCAAAGCACTCGGTCATAATTCATAAATTTCCCACTATGTACACTATAGCCAATTAATCTTTTTCCTCAGTCTCATTGCTATTGCCAAAAAATTTGCTTTATTAAAGATCTCCCAGGTATTACACAACAGCTGTAGGTACAAAAGAGCAAGTTTAACTTGTCTAAAGCCCTTATCTTTGATAAGAGAAATAATTAACTTTTTACGAATGGGGCACAAATGTTTACAAAAGAAAATAAAGTGCACAGTGTCTTTAATAGAGAATCTATCACAAGAACAGTCTCATTGCTATTGCCAAAAAAATTGCTATATTAAAGATCTCCCAGGTATTACACAACAGCTGTAGGTACAAAAGAGCAGGTTTAACTTGTCTAAAGCCCTTATCTTTGATAAGAGGAATAATGAACTTTTTACGAATGGGGCACAAATGTTTACAAAAGAAAATAAAGTGCCCAGTGTCTTTAATAGAGAATCTATCACAAGAACAAATCTCCAAATCCATCTCCTTCGTCCACCCTGGGCGTTCGGTAAGCAGAAGGTGGAATTTGTTCAATCTAAACTTAGTCAATAAGTAACGATGATTCATATTGTTGACGATTCCCAGGTAGGGTTCTATGCCACTGGAGGTAATTAACAACTGGTAAGCCCTTACTGTTGGTATACATAATTCCTTTTCTTCTCTTGCTCGATATACCAACTGCTTGTATGTATCTTTCACCCATTTCACATCCCCCTTTAGTAAATTATTTGGGTGATCAAACAATTCTGGACGACCCATTTCTATTGTTAGTTTTTTAACATAGTTCAACCAGGGGATGGTATTACCATACTCAAGGGCTAAACAATCCCTGAGAATCTCATGATTCAGCTCTAATTCAGGGTTTAACCATATTGAGATCCATTTCAATAGCGGGGCTAAGACTATGCGGTCTACTAGATATTCTACCCCGCACTCTTGGTGAACAATATATCCAGGTGTTGACTGGGGAACGGATAAGATAAATTTCAAGAACTTATCCTCTGCCACCTGCAACGCCTTTACATTTTTGAACCCCCACAGATCAGCTCCGTACATAGCTATTGAGGTGCATTTGGCGTCATAAGTGTTCAACACAGCCTGTAAAGGCTTCACCCCTAATTTACGGGCGAAGTCAAAGACAGCCAGGATAGACCTAGCAAAGGCATTACGTTTGGCAACTAGTTGGGGCAACCAGGTGGACTTATCGTCAAAAATAACCCCCAGATATGGAAATCTTGTAACCCTAGATAAAACATTCCCTTCACAGTGCATAGTCTTGAATCTTTTGGGCTTGCTGCCCACGATCATTACATGAGATTTTGAAAAGTTCACACTTAAATCCAGCGCTTTCATAAAATTGGCAAATAGGTTTAAAAGACATTGCAGCCCCACTGCTGTGCGTGCTATTAAAGCAGCATCGTCCACATATAGTAATGCCGGAATGGAATACTTGCCAGCCCTTGGAATATCTTTGCACGCCGCTGTTAAAACAGCACCCAGGTCATTAATATAGAGGGTAAAAAGTAGGGGGGCTAAAATACACCCCTGCCTAACCCCGTTAGTGATCCCAATCTTGCCCGTACAGTTACCTAAGCGGTCATATCTAACTGTGGCTGTAAGGTCCCTGTGTAAATCGGCGAGAAAATACACAATGTTTTTATCAATGCCAAGCTTAAGGAGCAATCCCCAAAGTTTGGACCTATTCACTCGGTCGAAGGCCGAGGAAAGGTCCATAAAGGCTAAATATAGCGTACCCCTTTTGGCAATGGTGTATTTTCCAATTAATAGCTAAAGGTTGAGGCTTTGATCTATAGTGCCTCGTCCCTTCCTAAACCCATATTGCAGGCATGAAAGGGTATCTGTATCCTCCAACCAAGCTGTTATTTTGCCTAGAACCACTCGCCCTAGCACCTTCACCGCAGAGTCAATGAGAGAGATAGGGCGATAACAACTGGGATCCCCTCTATTGCCTTTCTTAAAAATGGGTACGATGACAGATTCAGACCATGTGTCCGGAATACCTGCAGTACATACCCTGTTAAAAACATTTGTTAAAACTGTGGACCAGATCTTGACATCTGATTTAAAGAGGTCTGCTGGAACGCCATCGGGACCCGGAGCCTTATTGCTCATCATCTTCCCGATAGCGTCTGCCACCTCAATCTTAGTGACCGTTAAAGTATAGGGATCAAAAATAGGGGTAGGCATATTCACCTCCCCACAGTTTTCCCCTTCATAGACTGACTTAAAATGAGAGCACCACAACTGTTCCTGAATACCACAGTCTAATTGGTCATTACAAGGGTCATGGAAAAAGGGTTTGTATGCGACAGCCCAGAATTTGGCGCTATTCCTGAGCACATCCACAGAGGTTAATTCTTCCCAGGCATCCTCCCGAATCTCCCGTCTTCTGGTTTCCGGGGCTTTATTATAACTTTTCCTTAATAAGGCCACAGTAGGCCTATTCACTGGCTTACAATTCAGGGCGGCCTTCAGCATTTTATTGGCTGACGAACAATTTCAGTCAAACCACCCCATCTCAGCAGGATCCTTAGCTTTCCCTGTACGTCTAAGGTCTGCTGAGACCTGGGTACAAATTATTGAATAAGCTTCTAAAACCTCCTCATTCCCTTGCTTCCAAATTCAAACACGTGTCCAGCTCAGATCCTACCTTCCTTATTAAGTTGGTATGAAAGTCTCCCGGTATGACTCTACTCCATCTAATCCTACGGGCCTGATCTATTGGACGAATATCAGATTTGTCCGTTCTATTTTGAGCTATCACAGGCTTTATGATCAGGTCCGAAACACTGAGGGCCACTGGGTTATGGTCGCTGAAATGTGACCAAACCGGTGAATATCCATGAATCCTATCCCCCAGTGCTAAGCTAATAAAGATATAGTCAATAACTGAGTGACTACCATTCCCTTTAAAGGTAAGTATCTCCTCATCCAGCATGGATGGAAGCATCAGACCATTATCCGCCAAAATTATTTCAAGATCACCCTGTACAGAATGTTCAAAAAGAGTCTCCCCTTGCTCTGCTGGACCTAATAGATCTAATGACAAACATTTATCCGGACAGCCATGGATATTGAAGTCTCCCATAACTATAATAAAACATTGATTTTTATTGCCCTCCTTGTAATCTGCCAAAAAAAGCTTTAACATGGCCAGGTGATCAGTCGTGGTGAATCTGTCGTATGAATTATAAAAGTTAATAATTAGGACATCTCCCACCCCACTCAGAGAAATTTGTACTGCTAGGCAGTTTCGTGATCCCGTATCTAGTTGGATATGGGTACCGGGAATGGTAGCTGAAATTAAAGTAACCAGGCCACCCTTCGCCCTCCCCATATTAGATGGAACCGCCGGAATAAAATAACTCGACTAACCATCCAAACTCAGGATATTCCCTGTATCCCAGGTTTCTTGTAGTCCTATAATATCACCCACACCAATAAATTCTCTCCATACTGGGTCATCTATTTTATTTTTGAGACCAGCAACATTCCAAGTTACCAACTTTATGGATGTACCCCTAGACCCTTGATCACGCCCATCTACAAGGGGGGGGCGTTTCTTACCAGTGTAGCTGCACTGGGAACTCTAACCGGGGTGACAGGGATAATAGTATCTTCTTGGATCCCTAGTCACTCGTTTTCTCCCAAATTAGAAAAGGTATCAAATATATTGAAGACTGGAACAGTGAATTCATAAGGACCTCTCCCTTTAAATAGATCACTACACACTGGCCTGATGTTATGCGGGGGATAAAAGAACCCCAAAGGGAGTATGTTTACATACCCATTTTGAATTCTGACTGACCCAGCCTGCCTCAATATGTCATCAACCAGCCTGGGGGATCTAAAGCTTATGACGACAGTCGCCTTCTAAGCTTTTCTGGATCTTACCCACCCACGGCAGCCTTCTAATGATCATGAAATTGTTATCCAAATGTTGTCCCAAAACTGTTTTGTTGGACCGGTAGTGGAGGGCCTTATTTTTTAGTGAGGTCCAATGTTCATTTTGGCCGCCCTCAATTTTGGGAACATTAGCAAGGATTATTGTATAAGGACATGCCTCTACTGGTAGATGTAATGACAATTCTCTCTTGGGGGGCTGTGTCGGGGGACTTACAGGCACATGCATCAAGAAAAGCTTTTGCGAGTCCTTAATTGCGAATATTAAGGAATCGCAATTAAGGACTCGCAAAAGCCTATGCATGTAGGAATCGCTATTAAAATAGCGATTCCTTAACATTCATTAATTGCGACTCACAAATTGCGAGTCGCAATTAATGAATGGCTTCCCATTCATTCCTATGGGCCTCCAGGCCCATAGGAATGCATTGGAGATTGCGGGAGCAATTTGCGAGTACCAGTAGGTACTCGCAAATTGCTCCCGCAATTTCTAGGGTGCAAGGGTGTCAAAATGACACCCTATTGCACCCATGTATTTGAACTCTGCACACATGTTGCATACACACATGCTCTAAGGGCATGTGTGCGCGCAACATGAAACTTAGAAGAATGCAAATAAGTGCATTTTTCTAAGTTTTAGCAAATTACCATGAAGTCCAGCTTCATGGTAATTTGCTCCCGCTAATAGCGAAATCGCTATTTTTTAAACTTTAATGTATTGCATTTAAGGAATCTCAATTAGGGATTCCTTAAATGCAATCGCTATTTAAGGAATCACTATTTTGAGATTCCTTAAATTGCGATTTTTGCATTTGGGATGATGCATCCCAAATGCAAAAATACCGGTCGCAAAGGGGCAGATTCTGAGAATCTGCCCGTTTGCGACCGGTTTTGTGGTTGATGCATGTGCTTGTTAGTCTCCCCACTGGGCCCCGAGGACCCTGTTTCTCTCCCTGAGTGGCTCCAGTGACTTTTGGCACTAAAGTTGGAATACTTAGTCCTATGCCCTGGGAAGTCGCTAGGGGTACTGGTTGTTGGAGTGGGGTGATTATAGAGTCCAACAAGTTATTAACTGAAGCTGTAACTACACTTAGTGAGTGAGCTGCCGATGTACTTGGCCCCGTCTTTGAACCCTTTGTGTTGAGATGTTTTTCAATTACATTAAGTCAGTCCTCTATTCATTCTAACTTAGCCATTAAGGGCGAAGTAAATGGCCTAAGACGTGCATCCAAAATCTTAACAAAATCTGACATAATTCCCCCACTGCTGTTCTCAGTATCTAAATAAATACAATCATTTCTTCCCTCCCCCCTGTCCTCATTGTCTAGGTGGGGGACATTAACTCCATTTCGATCCAATCCAGATTCGGAGTTGCTATTTCTCGGCTGTTTTGCCTGTTGCCGGCTACCATGTGGGGTGTTCTTAGCCTTCCTTTTCCCTGGGACGGTTTTACTACGATTGGTTATCATGTCTGGTCTAGCCCTCAACTGCCTGGTGCATATAGCCACGGGGAAAGGAGCTACACTAGATACAGGTAGGGGGGCGGGAGAAATCGTAAGACTATCTGCTGCTACTGACCCATTTGAAATCAAGTAGGGGTGCGAGCAGTCCAATGAAGCATCAATGGGGGCAGGTTCCATTACAGGTAAGGAGGGAGAAACGGTTTGCCTAATTGGATCCAAGGACAATCTCCGCTCAACTAATTCGATTTCCTTTGCAACTGCCGTTTCTACCTGTTTCAGATAACCATCAAGAGTCCCCATACCCACCACCCTCATACCTGTTTTGGTGTTCACTTTAGCCATACTAATGGGTTGATTGTTACTAGTTACACCTTCCCCTTCAGGGACAAAATCAGGTTCTGATTCACAAAATGAAATGTCCCGCACCACACTTACAGTTCGAATGGCTGATATGTATCCACAAGTTGGAAATTGTCCCAGCCCAGCCTCCTCAGGCCTCTGAGAGCCTAAGAGGGCCCGCCCTTTGCCCGGGCTTAGCCCGGCACCGCCCGCGCACGTCCGGCGACGTGGAGGAACCCTGATTGTATTTAGCGCCTCCGGGCGCGGAAGTGGCTGTGTGTGGGGGCGGGAAACAAGCCGGGGATTCTGGGTGTTGTAGTCCTGCTCCCCCCACTCGGCGACCGCTAGATGTTCTGACAGCGGTGGCAGGGGGGAGCAGCAACCCAGGCAACAAGCGCTCGCAGCGCGGGTCCAAGCGGCAGCCTGACGGTCCCAAAACGAGTCCCAGGTAAGAGCAAAGGCAGCTTCGAATTGACAGAAGGCTCCCGCTCCACCGAGGAAGCCTGATTGTATTCAGCGCCTCCGGGCGCAGAAGTGGCTGTGTGTGGGGGCGGGAAACAAGCCAGGGATTCTGGGTGTTGTAGTCCTGCTCCCCCCCAATCGGCGACCGCTAGATGTTCTGACAGCGGTGGCGGGGGGGAGCAGCAACCCAGGCAACAAGCGCTCGCAGCGCGGGTCCAAGCGGCAGCCTAACGGTCCCAAAACGAGTCCCAGGTAAGGGCAAAGGCAGCTTCGAATTGACAGAAGGCAATTGGATTTGAAAGAGATTGAGGCGGCAATTAGATCGAGTAAGAGTGGTAAAGCTCCAGGGCCAGATGGCATCCCTGTGGATCTTTTTAAATATAACATAGCCTTCTGGGGACCTATTTTACCCATGTTATCAATGCTTGTATATCGACTGGTCTTATTGCTACTTGGAGAGAATCGATTCTGGTCCCGATTTTTTTAAAAGGGGGGCAGGCACAATCCTGCATGCTATCGCCCCATCTCGCTCCTAGACTCCAGGGTTAAAATAATTGGGAGAGTAATTTTATCCAGAATACAGACTTGGGCAGACGAGCATTCCATCATTAGTAATATTCAATATGGTTTTCGAAAGGGCCGGGGCTCTTGTGAACCTGCCACCCTGGAGCCTTCTTCAGTTTGCTCTAATATGTGTATTTTTCATTGAAGGTATTCCTTGTTTGGGACGTATATATGCTGACTTTCTACCACCCCTGGCCACCTATTGCCATGAACAGGTCCGACAACTGTACTAAACTCCAGTATTGAAATGGCTAGTGAAAGAACATCTGTAATGGTCGAGGGGTCAGTAGCCGAGTCTCAAGCATTACCTGAGGCTGCAAGGAGCAACGGGTGATACTGTCCTGTTGGAGAGGTCAATATTTTAAAAACAGAATATGCATCAAAATTCCCGATGCACTTTACTGCCGTAGTATATGTTGAGTTTACTATATTTTAGTTGCAATCCTGCAGACTCAAAACAGATGTGACTATGAACTACTGGGTGATACCACAGAATCATGCAAGTCCGGTTTAAGTAAGAAAAAGGCCGCTTTAATATGACAGGCCTGCACTACGTAATTGCACGGCTCTGGCGACATTTTTTAAAGCCTAAAGCACATGTTCTTATTAATGCAAATAAACTGAACCCCATCCACCAAAAACAGCCTTTCAAAATGCCATTAATTTAACTGTCATTAAACCTCCTTCCTCTCCTAATCGGGTTTTGGTCCTCTGCTTGTCTCTTATATTTCGTAATATTCTCATGTACATCTTGTAGAGCGCATCTCTCCCATCCGCCTCTTTTCTCTATCCCCGACTAGTCCGTTCATGAACCTATCCCGCACTGTAACCCTTCAGTCCGTAAAGTTCATTCCCCTTCCCTAACTTATTCCTTCACAGGCTTAAAACCAAAGATGGCCTCGGTATCATCCAACTTTCTTCTCGAAATATATACCAAAAGTTTCTAGGAAGGGCAGGTTGAGGCGTGCAGTGTTGCCTGGGGAGCAGGATATGGCAGATAAGAGACACCACATTGAGCGTGTCTCCACCTAATCCCTCCCAGATTTCACTACATTGTCCAGTTGACAAATCGTTCATCAGACTGTCCCACTTAACTGATCAGTCACAGCACCCCGCAGGCCCTCTTAGGGTGAGGCTGTACTAACTATCCTGATACACTTAGTAGAAAAAGGGGGGTTAAATGGAATAACTCTGCTTTATATTCGTATAAATTCTGGCATCACGCCGCACAGCCTAAACAAATGCCTTGTTATTGCAACTCAAGAAGCTAACCAACCATTCTTAAAACCCCTTTTTCTCTGTCTCACATCCCCAGAGCTCTTTCAACTCTATCTGTTCCTTTTCAAAATGCTGTCCACCAGAGCTTTAAGTGGGCCGGATCTGTCAGGTGCTGAGCACCCGCAGATTTTTAAAGGAGGGCCTCGAAACTGGTCTCTATCGGGCTCTGTTTCGTGGCCTGGCACTGGCGGACTGCAGTGACAGCAGGCACATTGATGTGCGCGTGTGCACACTGCTCACTTCTCACTAGTGGAGAAGTTACGGCATGACGTCATGCCTGGTGAGCATTGTAGGGGAAGGGACATCTTTAAAGAGTCATTTTCTCTCTGGATTTCCCTTCTCTTTTTGAAAGTTAGGAGCGGCATAATTGTTGTGGTGTCACCAGAGCTTTAAGTGGAAGCTTTTTCAATATTATGTACAAGCCATAGTTGCTGCTTATCTTATGCAGCTAACAGCCATTGACAAAGCCAATAATCATGAATATTTGTCGGTATATTACTTGTTGTATCATATATATGGATGCAATGACCGAATCAACAAAATACAAGTCGGGCGGCGCACTATGCCAAACACAGATTTTTAGCTTGCCTGTTCCCAAGCATTGGTCACGCCCCTTTGAGAGACCCCCCCCCAGTTTTTTCATCCCACTTAAAACCCGGCTGTCCATCTAATTGGTCTTGAACCACCCTTCTCCTATGTATGCAAATATCCGTTCCTTGCTCAATATTCCTAGGTGCTACTACCTCTGCCTCCACGTGTTGGTTTGGCCTGCCCGAGAACCAATCCAACTCTCCTAACCCTGTCAAGAAGTCTGAACTCAAGAAGCCCTTTTAAGGCGTTTTTCAGCCTCCTCCCCCTTCTTGCCTAACAGCCCATTTACTCTCACCTCACTTGCCTTCTAACCTGTTGCTTCGTCCACAAATATCTAACAAGTAGCATCCTTTGCCAGCTAACAAGAGAGGAACTTCCTATTTCCTAGGAAGGTCATAGTCCTAATTCTAGTTCCCTCCCCACCTGTTGCATGATAATCTCCGTCCTGTCCATCTGTCAAAAGACCCTCATCTCAATATTGCTCTTTCTTTTTCCTGTATCAATTCGTGTCTGCTTTTTTTCTGCTTTTTAAAATGTTGTATTGTCATACTTTAATAGTTACAAGGCAGAAAATATTTCACTAAAACAAAAGAGAAAATGTTTAGTGTCCTTGCACAGTCAGAT
The DNA here is from genome assembly GCF_964204655.1 of Triturus cristatus. NCBI lineage: Eukaryota > Metazoa > Chordata > Amphibia > Caudata > Salamandridae > Triturus > Triturus cristatus. The sequence continues at coordinate 1,086,969,986 of NC_140582.1, read as the reverse complement.
TCACGCATCTTAATTCTTCCTGTCCTCTTATACTGTACTGCCTATTTGTTTACTGGTATGTTCCTCACATGCACTCAAAAATGTTCCTCCGTAAAATAGTCTCATATCGTCTTAATTCATTCCCCCTTGGGGTACATCAGGCTCCATGTCTGGTATCTGTCATATTCCTAAGCATTTCCTCATTCAGTCAAAAAAAATCTGTGTCTTTGGGGAAACTTCAAATACGGATTTTTCTCTCCCAATGCACATGTCCATTCCTTGCCTCCATACAATTACACTAGGGCTTACAGTATTAACCCAGTTTCATGCCATCTCTCCCATCATTTAACTATAGGAAATCACACTTTTTCTTATACTTGGGCAGGATTATTTCTACCCACATTCCTAAAATAGGCAATCTTGGAGTACTGTGTTGGATATTTTGGGAACACCTGCCCACTCAGCACAGCCAGTGGTTCTGCTTGCTGTCTTTTCCAAACGTTTGTATAACTGAATATTCTCCGATTGAAAGATGAAATTAGCCCACCTCCTTTTCACATATAATATATTTAAGATCTATGATCAACCCAATCATATACAGCATGGCCTTAACTCTGTGTAATATATTGATCCATCTCAAGTTGAAGTGTGTGGTAACCGTCCCCTCCAAATACCCAATTAGTTATTTAACAATACCTCAGCCCAGTGCGAGTCTTCAAACGCTCCCAGCTCTTTTAACCATTGCTCCGTCACGTCTTTCAAACATTGCTCCTTCAAACTGTTAATTGCCTCTTTGGCACTGCCATTTATAGTCCTGTAGGTCTGCAAAATAATCTTGTTCGTAACATGTGTAGCTTCAAAAACATATGCCCTGCAGTCCCCTTTTCTCCTTCCGGTGTCATACAGATCAGTCGTCATCAAAAAAGAAAAAGTTGACCGTGGTCTACACTAGATGCTAGCACATTACAATTTCAGGAAATATATACATAAAGCAACAGGTAGCGTGTGCTCAATGGATGAAGTAACACTATGTCACCAGATAGTGAGTATATAAGAAAAACACTTTCCAATACAGCAAATGAGTCCAGAGCACCACCAATTGTTAATACAGAGTCCGTCAATCTGACAGGTCCAGAGTTGTATACCACAACCCACAGAATATGAAGACGTTGAGAGAAAATGGTAGTTCCAATTGCTTTAATATTTCTTAGAATATTCAATCCTTTGGGCAGTCTGAACAGAAAACAGCCGACACGTGTTTCGTCTTATTCAATGTGTTTTTTCAAGGCTCAAAAGGTCTTCAGCAAATGGAAACACATTGGAAATGTATCCAGTATGTGCCAGCAGTCATAATCTTCTCCCTCGGCGCTCCGAGGATCGAAGAAAAGTGGTTAAAATCCAATTCTTATGTAAGTCACAAATGATAACGGCCAGTGATGTAACAGCAAATATGCAAATCAAAATGCTTTAAAGTAAGAAATTCACGAGTGAAGCCAGTCCATCATATTAAGGCTTGATAAGCTTTACTTCCATGTCCCAAGGCAGCTCGCGAGCCTCCACCAGCCCAGCCTCTTCTACATCAGATGTGAGGGAGCGGCTCGCCCAGCCTCCTCGCACCCTATGCGCTCAATTCTCCAGCCAATCGTGCAGTCCTTGAAATAATTAATTTAAAAACTGTAAATGCCCTCAATCATCGCCCCAAACTACCTTTATTCAACAGTCCACTAGCCTACCCTACTACAAGAAATTTCCACTTATAACCTACTAGATATTGCTCTAAAAAATGGCTCCACGTGACTCGAATTGTGTTCAGGGTAAGGGATAAAAGAGGAAGGATGCTTTCCCCTGCCATCCCTGCCAAAACTGGCCCTATTTCTAACCCAGTGGCCTGCCCAGGAAGGGTATCCCGCCAAACTGATTTTCTTAAACAGCCTGGAGGGTGGGGTAGTTGAGGGGAAGGTACAGAGGTGCCCTCTAACACCCATCATGCATCCTTTTACTTATTCATTATTTTTAAATTGGAAATTCCCCATCTTACTTTTCCCGAGATACTTCACTTCTAAATAATATTCGTACTCTCCCCTTGACCCCCAACCACAATGTTTTAAGTAGATTTCCTCCTTTGGTTACTGCTCTGATGATGCTGGATTTCTATTTGGCCAATATTTATGGTAGATGGCTGCAAGATGGCTTGGCGACTAAAGTGCTGAGTACTGACATCTAGTGCAACCTACTTGTCACAAATTCAATCCCAATATGGCAAACTCAGTCCTTCAGCCTTCCGATGTTCATACATTGATTAAAACTAAATTGCTTAGTAGTAACTTGATATATTAAACTTTTATAATATAAAAACAGTAATTTCATTAATGGCCTTGGTTTCACAACAGTCCTCTTACACATTATGCTGAACGCGACGCAACTGTGATGAAAAATGACATGCTCAAAAACCACAAAACCAAACTTGTTTTTATTTAGGTCTTTATTGCAGCATACATTGGTCAGACAATTAGAAGTGGGTAGCTTTACATTTCACCTCTTTAAAATATTGCTGTAACCTGATCAAGCATTTAATCGCCAGCATGGAACAATTAACTCCAAACAAAAATCTTTATCTGCCTTTAGCGGTATTTACAAATCTGTTTTCAGGTTAGGTGTCAACATTCTGAAAAAATAAAAAACGAGAAGTGGTCTGGTTAACCACTTCTGCTTACCCGATCTTGGCTAACCAACTTAATAGCGATGCAGAGCGTGGGTCACTATGACATTGAAGGACCCTCCTTTTAAAACAAAAATGAGATCGAATTTGACATGGTCGTGACTTCTACTGTTGATATGTAGGGCACTGGCCCTCATCTGATTGTGTTTGAGAGACCAGTGTATTATGCCTTCTGGTATCCACATTTTCTACACTTTTCGCAAGGGAAAGCATGTCTTTATGCAGTGAAAAATAAGAGCTGCCCACCTCTGGTGTGGGCTATGGACAATACGTTTACAGTAATCTCAAGTACACTCTTCTTTTAGGCGAATGTATAAGGAGTGCTTTTTGTCCCTAGCATGGTCTCGTGGCACTTGAGCAAATTGAGAGTCTTTGAACTCTGTAGATAATTTTAATAGTTTTTGATGCAGGTACGTTACAGCGGCAGATTTTTGTTGCTACATATTTTTTCCAAATTACTCTGAAGATTCGTGTTGGTGTTGTATACATTTTGAGTGGACAGTTGAGAACACGGAATTGTGCATGGTTTTTGTATGCTCTTTGAATTCTCATCCATACAGATTGTGAAAATGAAATAAGATTTGACAGGCAGTATATCAATATTGTTTTCTGATTGCACCATTCTTCTCTAATTATGCTGACTTTAAAGAGATTCCTCATGTTTTCATAATTTTCTACTGAAAATCGAATTATATTCTTTGTGTTAACATCTTGAAGTGTGTCAAATAAAGAATGCAATTTTGATCCCCAAAAGAATCAAAAGATCTTTAAATTGTTTAGATAGCATTTCAAAAAAGCGATGTTTTAATTTTAATGGATTTGTTAAAAACAAAATTGGATGAGAAATAGTATTAAAGGGTGTGAATAAACTTGATATTGGATGAATGTTTAATTTAATATTTGTTTTGTCCTTTAAACTATGCTGGCTAATATCTCACTCCCTTTTTTTTGTTTCCTGTAGATCTCCAAGAATAAACTCAGTATGACCAAGATAACTTGAGGCGGTGAGAGAACATACAGAATGTGCCTGTGTTTCCTTCCTACAACGGTATGGTCATTTTTAGTTCCACATTGCCTCTAAGTCTATTTGCATTAAAAGTAGCCAACTGTGGTAACTTTAGAGACTTTCAGGCAACTATCAATTCTGTTTATGGTTTATAAAATGGCCCTGATGCTAATTTATCTTGTGCAGTTTCTTCCTCAAATGAAGAAGTCTGCCTATGGGCAACGAAAGATTACCTTGCATACATCTCCCTCTTATGTCTTCATCTCTCAGACGCTAAGAAAAGCTTCCTTAGAGTGCATATGCTTTTCAGATTCACAAAGTGATGCAAAAGATAGCTAATGATTGTAACCCTAGTATCATTACATCTTAGAACATCATGAAAGTGGAAAAGTAATATAAAAATGGAAAACCCACTGAAAACGTCCAGGCAATTAACCCCCTGCCGCCTTTCGTCAGTCCCAATAAATATTTTAGCAGGTTAGTTGAATGCATAAGAGGACTCATGTCATTTGGGCCCAATCCGCATGCTTTAAGCGTAAACCCCCAAAATAAGGGGCACAAGTCATTAACCAGCAACTCTAATACGTGCACAACATTTGTAAAATATTTAAGCCGACCAATCTGAGAATAAGGCTAAATGGGTTACATTACTGTTGACCGGCAAGAGAAGGCCATTACCAATAAAAGTACCTCTCAGTACAATCAGTACAAGTAAAGTGGCATGCGATCAGTACTCCTTGGTCAAGGTATACATTAGCCTACCAATAGTTAATGAGGAAGACGTACCCTTAAAGGATAAGCAGCAGTGTCTGTGTCAGCATCCAAATCATGATGCATAGTTCAAACATTTGCTATACAAACCGCAGGCAACATCAATAATTAAAGAACTAACAGGTGGTCATATATTACCAGTTGTGGTATATAATCGATGTAGTGCACAAGAATAGACAAAATTGTACATTGGCTCTCTGTCAGGTGATCACACATATCAGCTATGACATAGAAACTATATAGCATTACAAGTAATGCCAAACCAGCTCTGTTGGTCAAGTACTTATGACTAATTCTAAGATATTATTCAACTACTTATCTAGTTAACTTGGTTCTTGGCACATACATGTTTTTTTACTTAAAAGTGTTTTTGTCTCTGAGGGCCCAGCAGATTCAAAGGTAGCTGAAATGTTAGTCTTTCTCACGGCCAGAAAACCTTTGCATATGATTCCTTTCACACTGTCCTGTGAAACACCAATTCTGGATCCTTCCCATCAAATATGTTGAGCCTTCAAATCATGTGGATTTGGAGGAGTTCTGAAACTTGAATTATGGAAAGTATAAAAATTGGGCTCTCGTTATTTTGCATTCTTCTGTTGATGGCTTGGCACTCAACGAACTCTTGCAATCTCAAAATCCCGATCGCAAACCAGACCCACAGTTTTTTAAATCCATGTATCTAAGAACTCGACTTGGGAGTTAATCCCATCTTCCACCCCTTCAGGTATCCCGAAAATTCACAATTTGATCAACATGTCTTCCTTCTGCAAAGATACAGAGATTTTGTCACATTTTATGAGGGCACTCTTGTTTTTGAGTGGCTTTCCATGTTTCTTAACAGACAGTTCAGTCTTGCCTGAAGTACAACAAAACTGAGAAACCTTCCCAAGACTCCACAGCCTCACCCATGGCTTCATTGCCTGAAAGGTCTGTACCGTACCGTAACTAGTAGGATCTAAGTATCAGGTAACTTCTCCACTGCTTCTTGGCTTGCCGGTAATCATTGTCTCTGCTGTTCCACTGGGAGGAAGTGTGCAGCGTGAGACGCTAGGTGCCTGAAAGATGGATGGATGAGTGTGGGGAAAATTGCTCGTTCAATGCTGGAGTGTACTGTATTCATTCACATTATTATCCTCACGGTGAAACTTAATTCCATGAGTTTGCAGGTGAGTGACACATGTCTATTTCTGTCTTTTTATGTTTGATCTGGTACAACTAGAAGTCTAACATCGATTTTACACGGTTATTTATTAGTTTATTTTGGTGCTGCATCGAGTGATAAACAACCATGAGCATTGACCTACAAAAACATATGCCCTTGGTCCAACATACATGCAATTATAGTTTAAGAGACATTTATATTTGTTTGACTAGAACAAATGTGTCTCAACAATAATTTACTAGATGTTACATAATAATTATCTCGCTTTAAGTTATATCAACTAAGAGAATAAAAGTGGCGGAGCAACAGCGTGAATGTCCTTTGAAGACACAGGGAAGAGCATGCAATCAGTAGCATTTGCGAGTTTGTGGGTGATCTACAATGTTGTTTAACCAATTATTTCTCTCACACTACACTATGGATAATCGAAACAGTTTTTACTAGTTTACGTTCAAGCTGTTGTGGTGTAGTGTTGACTATGTGGAAGCCACGGGTGGTCTCGATCCTTCACAATCTGGGTTTAGACCTAAATACAGCACGGAGGCCGCCCTACTAGAGGTCACGGATAACATCAGAATGACCCTAGATAGCGGCCACTCCACGATTCTGGTGCTGTTTGACCTCTCCGCCGCATTTGATACGGTCTCGCACCGGATCTTGCTGGGGAGACTGGAGGAGATGGGACTGAGAGGTGCAGCGTTGCAGTGGATGTCCAGCTTTCTTTCTTCTAGATCTCAGACCATCAATCTTGGCCCTTATTGTTCACAGACTAGGGAAATAAAGAGGGGAGTACCCCAGGGCTCATGTTTAAGCCCAACATTATTCAACATCTATGTGGCTCCCCTGGCTAATCTCCTGAGGACATTGGGCTTTGTCCCCATATTCTATGCGGATGACCCGCAACTGCTGTTCTCTTTTAATAAATTTGCTCCCTCAGTTCAAGACACCTTTGCTTCAGGGATGAACACAATCTCTATCTGGATGAAGGACCACTTCCTCCAGTTCAATGCCGGAAAGACGGAGCTTATGCTCTTTGGTGATGCCCCGTTGTGGTGGACGCCCGAGTGGGGGCCAGAAGATCTCTGCGCACCCCCCCTCCCCACCTAAGACTTGTGTAAAAAATGTAGGCATCCGTCTTGATCAGGCTCTGACCTTAAAGGAGCATGTGACTGCCACAGTCGGCTCCTGCTTTAATGTATTGGGATTACTACGGAGAGTATTTCCTCTGTTCCCGGACTCGTCCCGTAGAACTCTTATGCAGGCGATGGTTTTGAGTCGCCTCGAATATTGTAATGCGCTATTAATCTCGGCGAATGAGTCGTCTCTGCAGCGCTTGCAGGTGGTTTAAATACCGCTGCACGCCTTGTTTTGAACGCTTCCCCCAGGACTCTGTCCCTTCCTCTTCTCCGCCGACTCCACTGGCTGCCAGTTCACCAGCGGGTGCGGTTTAAGATCTGCTGCACGGTGTATAAGACTCTTTGTAATAAAGGCCCCTCTTACCTTGCCAAAAAACTCACCTGATACTCCCCTATTAGAACCCTCTGCTCTGGCACCAAATCCCTTCTCAAGGTACCTCAGAGTAAGAGAACAAGGTTAGGAGGAAAGGCATTTTCTCACCTTGCCCCGTCTTATTGGAATAAGCTTTCCTTACAACTTCGACAATGCCCCGATTACCTTTGCTTTAGAAAGCGTCTTAAAACCTTTCTCTTCTAGCTATTGGTCTCTCAGCTTAGCCTACCATGTCCTTTGCACTGAGATACCCCTCCGGGGGTGATTAAAGCACATTATAAAACCTATAAATAAATATATATAATAAAATAAATAAATAATTTAAAATGAACATACCACCAAAGCTGCTGGTCCAACATCCTCACAAATTTCTTTTGTGAGCCCATTTCAGTTTTTTTGCTACACACAAAGCGTCTGAACAAGAAATTCTGTACAATACTTATATTGGATGGAACATAATATTCAGCCATTCTATGGTTCTTTGACCTTTTCTGACCCTGTTACTGCTAAAATAAATTTTAAAATGCAGGAGAAAAACAGTTATTAATACATTTTCCATAGATGGAAGTTTAAGCCTTGCGTCTATAAAAAGCATACATCAAATGTTTCTACTTTTATAAAGGGTCACCCTGTACCTGGATTTATGAATTCAATGTCTGATTAGGATATTTGAGGATTAGGATGTGCCAGCTATCGATTATTGGAATTATAGGTTCTCAGCTAGCATTACCGTGTGATGACCTCTTGTATATGGTTGAACTACAATATAAACTCCTGGGTCTACAAAAAACAAAATACTATTATAAGTAATGACCTAGCCGTGTGGGAGAATCCCTTTTAAAGGACGATTTCCCTCACCCACCATAGGTGGCATGCTTCATCATTGGGGAACCTCCTCGCACTGTGATTCCTAGTCAGGGGGAGGAGCTCACGGATCTTTAGAGGGAAGTATAATAACTTTTAGATGAGCTAAGGGTGATGAGGGCAGCAGAGCAAAAACAAATGAAACTGGTGATGGTTAAAGCTAGCTACAGGGTATGCAAATCCCTTTTAGTGCGTCCCTGGGCAAGTATTAAAAACAAGGCACTGCCCATAAAATTAAACCTACTTTTTTGTATCAAAGAAGGAGGATGACATGTTTCAGCCTACAACCCTCAACAGAGGTGGTGTGGCCTTCTTCAGGATCTATACTTCAGTGCTTCTGCTTACTATTGTACTCAAAGTGAAAAAATGAACAAACTATAATATATACAAAAAAATCCAAGTGATCTCGTGAAAGCCCATATAACAACAAATGTGCAAATTGGTTTGTATGGAACAATCTCATCAGACTAACATGGCCTAACAGAACAGCTAGGTCAACAAACGTAATGCTTGGGTGGACACTACCAGCAAGCTCCTGGCAACCGACAAGGTATCACATCCCTACCAACGGCCCCATTTCAGTATTAACTCAATGCCTCTGACAAAGATAGCGGGAGGAATTGACATGTACTTAATACAACGATCTAGAGACCATCAAAGGAAATTGTAAATGGAGTGAGGCTTCTCCACTATCGTCTGGCGTCATGCCTCAACTTAGACCCTGGTGTGTGCTCAGGGCACCCTCTGTCCTACATATCATTCATAGGAGAGCGAGAGGAAAAACAAGAGGAAAACAGAATGAAGAAAAATAAAGGTCTCAAGGTATTTAAAAGGTGGTGAAAAGAATGGAATTAATGTTGCTCACCAGTAGGCTAAAATAATAAACCAATGCAGAGAATGCGCCCATCGATGTTAGTGGGGTCACCTTTATCAAACCGGGCACAGTCAACGGCTTGCAGGGTCCAACGGCACCCTGTTGACTGAATCTGGGCGCGTAAGTAAGTTCAGCATAAAGAGTGCATGGTAAAATCTAAATGTGGCTATACTTCTTTATCAAGCAATCATTCACTGCGTGATCTCTATGGGGGAGTAAGAGGTCCAACAGTGTTCCAGGAGCCCTACTCTTCAAGTTGCAGTAGTGCGGGCATGTATTATTCTCCAAGCGTTCAGTCCTTAGCTGGTGCCTTATATACACACTAGGCGTGCTAGACCTTGGGACACAAGCAATATTATGTAACGAAAAATAGAACATGAAAGTATAACTATGCAATTGGGCCGCGTTACATGTAGGCAAACTCGTAAAAGATGCCACAAAACGCACTAAACCATTAAGAACAAAACATTGTTGGATGGGAAAATCAAAAGTTGCACCGAACGGTGCTCTTACCTTGTGATTACGATACGTCCGGCTGCTCGCCACACTAAAAGAGAGGACACTGGCAAAGGCAGGGGCCTCGAATAGAGGCAAATAATTATCGTAAGACTGTGGCCGCAAAAAGTAATAATGTGAACCGCACTCCTTTTGGCAGCAGTCTGTCACGTCATGATGGACTGCTGGGAAGTGGAGTTATAGCAATGGTTTTGATGGCGAGCGTCACGAGATGACAGAATTCTCGAAAATATAATCACTAAGTGTTGAAAGGACAGTCGAAAACTATCAAGATGACAGCGAGGGGCCGGTACAGCTGATTCTAGCACCTACGCCTGTGCCCGAAAAGAATAGAGGTTAGTGGGTGTGTATGGCAAGCAACATTGACATGGCTACAGTCCATACACCCAGAGCAACATACACAAACACATCAGTGGCGTAACGAAACTTGAGGGGGGCCCCCTGCAAAGCACATGGCTCGCCCCCCCGCAAAGCACATGGAGGCTCCCCCCCGCGGCCCAGCGCGGCCCACCACCTACCACTTTCACTTTTCTCAGGAATGTCACGAGTTAGAGGACATATGGATAACAACCCACAATGCTTTTAATCTTATTAATTGTGGATATATATATATATATATATATATATATCCAAAGAACGCCCACTCGTGAAGAACAGGTAGAGGCCACTCGGGGGAGAACGTAAGAAGATCTTTAATTGATAACAGCGAGTGCATAATGCATTTCAGCCCTTCGGCCTTCTTCAGATGCTGCTGTTTGCAAGGGGTGACTCCACCCCCACCTTTGAATGTCCAGAAGCACTACCATTGGCGGATGTCCGCTGAAACAAGGTCACATGTTGGCAACTCCACTGCAGTTGTGCCACATATATATATATATATATATATATATATATTTCTTCTATAGTCATACAGCCATTGCCAAGTGCTTGAAGAGATTGTCAGTAACCAAGGCATTTCAAGAGCTCTCATTGTTTAACAGATGTAGGCCCAGGAATCGAAAAAGGGAAGGTATGTGGACTAGGTTGGGTGCGAAGACAAACATTTTCGTGCAAACATTCAGGGACAATACATTACAGTTTAATGTTTGGTTTATGTTTAGTTTTACCTAGATTTGGAAAGATCTATTCACCAGAAGAAGGGCACCGCCTAAAACAAGTGGAAATTAAAACTCCTCTCCACATCTCTTCCGTCAGGAGCTTCGCTGAAATCACTGCACCCTGTGACAAGTTTTAGGTGACGTGAAAAAGCAAGAGGGTGAAATAATGGAGCTAGTTATTAACATATACCTGGAAGGAGGTGGAACCCAATGCAAATTTGGAGAAAAAAAATGGTCTACTCCTTGGCAGCATAAGGCTTCATTGGATTGGCACAGCATGAAATAATTAAATATTTAATAAGTGTTGTATGAGAGCTTATGGCTTTGGAGTGAATTTGTGAAAATGTTGCTGCAAAATGTACTATTAGACCGCATCTTTTTAAAACATATTCTCCAGAGGAGAACCCCAAACCCACCTAGAAAAAGTCAAGCTTGCTGGAATTTGAGGCAACACTTTCAAAGGTCTCCGGCTGTGGAGGATGTGCAGCGTGTTTGTTAATGGTAGGGGATTAAATATCCGAAGAGGCATAACACACCCACAAGGATTGACGCGGATACATCCAAACTCTCAGAATTAACCCCGATCAGTCTCAGTGGTTGAGTGGAAACATGCGTAATGAAGCTAAAAAGCCAATACTAATTCATATTGAGCTACTCTTGTTCACCTACATCCATTAATTGGTTCTGCTTTTCGATCTTCCTTCTAACCTGTAAGGCTTTCTGTCAGCAGTCTAGAAATTTGAATATTTTTTTTTGACCAACAAATTATTATAAGTGTGTGCAACATGCATTCGCCATTGTCCCCAGGCTTTGTCCACCAGCTCCAAATAACTCATTCCTTTACAGAACGGTTTTAAGGCATAGCAAAAGTAGCCAATTGCTTAAGGTCCCCACTGTCGAAGTGGGGTCCCAGGGCACACACTTGGTTGCAGCCCACCTGCACCCTCGAGCCTGCAGCCATACCCAGCAGCCCTGGGGAGACTGAACTTCAGGCTCAGTAAGCAGGCAGCTGATCGTGCGCTGCCGCTTACACGAAGAAATACATTGTTAACACGATGTTTGCAGGACTGGCTGTTGTCTGACAAGACCATTTCTTTAGAGGGATATCCTCTAAGGAATGTGATTTTAGAAAAAAGAGTACTGTATGTAGGCCTGGGGGAAAATGTTATTATACAAGGGTGATCTCACACAATTTCCGAGTAATTCATATATTATCTTTTTCTTTTAAGTGTTTATGATTTTTTGCATTATTTTTTTATCCTGTGGGAAAACTGTTTCAAGTGGAAAATACCTCATAGGAGCTGAGTACTTGATGTAAACCCCGGCCTCGAGCCATTTCCTGCTTGAAGTTTTGTAGGAAAGGTAACCTCTCAGTTAGTTGTTACCGGAGACCAGACAACTACCTTTCACACAAAATGCTTAATGTTCGCAAACAATATACCTATTACTCCAGTATTGGAATTTTCATAGATTCCCATAGCTTGTATCATTCCCCGTCGTCGCAATGAGAGTCTCGGTACCCAAAATAACATAGCAGTTGGTACAAAAGAGAAAGAAAAAAAGCCTAGGCCTCATTCCCTTTTGTAGCATATCTACCTCTTTTTGTAAAAAAGACCAAAATAAAGCAACAACCAATCAGATTAGCCTCACCCCACAGAACCTTCCTGAGAGAACCTCAGAGCCTCAGATTTTCTACCGCAGGTTGTGCTTAGGGAGTCTCCTTTGAGCTCTGCTCACCTCAACTCTGTTGACTTCTTTTTTCTACATTTTTTCTTCAAAATTGTTGGTGTTTCATTCAGGAATGTCTGACAAGGAGAAGAAAGCCCTTTTCAAGCCTTGTTCCACCTGTGGCAAAAAGAGGCTGTACGTGGAGGACAGGCATAAAGACTACATTTATTTCCTGTACCCGGATCATAAGGCAGCGGAATACAAGATCTGCCGCACCTTCTCTACGAAGACCCTCCGGGACCGTGGGGGTCGCCTTCTCACTTGGCTCCAGAAGGTGAAGTCAAGGAAGGGTGCTCTGTCCAGTGACAGTGAGGACTCATCATCTGGCACCTCCTCTCGCAGGTCAGTGAAAAGGGGTAGGGCTTCCCCTTCACCATCCTCTGAACGTCCTGTTAAGGCCTCAAAAAAGACCCCCCGTGAGTCTGAGAGCCGGAGTCCGAGTGAATCTCCTCACCACGGTGCAAAGGAGAGGGAAGGACAATCTGCTGCCCCAGCAGTGGTGGAATCCACTAAGGCGTTTAAGAAACCCTCTTCTATATCTTCTGAGAAGTCAGAAAAAGACTCTAGCTCGTCAACGACGCTGCTGAAGACTCCGTTGACGAAAACTTCAAAACCTCAAGTGAAGAAAGTTTCACCTTCGACGGGCTCGTCGATGGTGCCTTCTATTCACACATCGAAGTCCGCGTCGACGGGAGCGTCGACGATGATAACGGCGATGACGAGAGTGTCGACGGTGGCGGCGACGACGGTGTTGTCCACGAGAGCTATGACGACGATAACGACGACGGCAGGAGTGTCGACGGTCTCGTCGACGGCAGTGTCGACGACGCCCATCTCTTCGACGATTCAGCCGTCGACGGTGCAACTTCCGTCGACGACCTCGTCGACGATGTTTCTCTTGCAACGCCGACGGTACCGTCGTCGACGGAGAGGATTACAATATCATTAAAACGAATAACGCCTGATATGACGTCACCAAGTAGGGTGGCCCCCTTGCCTCCCGCACTGTTGCTCGAAGAAGAAGAGGACTCTGATGGGGATGATCAGGATTCTTGTGGCTATGCCCATAGTCCCTCACAATTATTGGTCAAATGTCAGGACACTGATTCAGAGGGTGACTACACTCCTGGGTACTCCTATCAACCATCCTATGGTCGTTAGGCCAGGGTATGGTTGCGGTTCCTTCTTGGCTCCTGGCAGATCTCCAGGGCATGTTGCTTGATTATCGGAAGAGGTTTTCTCAAGCTCCTCCTCCTCCATCTTCGACTTTCTCTGCATTGCATACTGTGCCTACTCCATTGGCTCCTGCAGTAATTTCACTGGGACAACCATCTCAGATGGTTTCACAACTGAAAATTTCCAGTCCAGGTTTACCTCCAGTGGTCCTGGATGTTCATGATGATTCCTCGGACGAGGATCAGGATACTGGCAACACGTCTAACCAGTGTGCTGAGTGGGAGGACTATGTAATCCCGGATCCTGCTTCACCTACTCCTGATCCGGTGGATTCTCCCCCTGCAGATATTGGGGGTTTTCACAAGCTGATGTAAAGAGCCTCCAGTAGATTCCAGCTTCCTATGCCGTCAGTTCTAACGGAATGCTTCCTGTATGATTTTAAGGAGCCCTATAGGAAAGTGGTTCGTTCCATTCCCATTGTTGACCTTGTCTGGGACGAGGGTTTGAAGGCGATGAAGAACCCGGCTACGGTTATTCCGGTTTTGCCGCGCCTTGAAAAGAAGTACAAGGCGCCTGAGGATAGTCCGGCGTCTTTGATTGGTAAGCCGGATTCAGTAATATCCCATGCGGCGCAACGAAAGTCACGTAATCCTTCTGCACCACTAACCACCCCTCCCGATAAAGAAGGCAGGCGCCTTGATAATGCGGGGAAACGGTTTTCCTCTATGGCGAGACTTTTAGTACGGGCAGCTAATGCGTTGGCGATCCTCAGCAGGTACAATTGCCAAATGTGGTGCGACCGGAGGCCAAGACGGAGGCCAAGAAAATTCTACAGGAGCGGGAGGCTACGTCGGCAGAGGTGATCGACTGCGCCATGGATATCGCCACAACAGCTTTCCGTGCACTGGCAGGTGCAGCTGTTCTTCATCGGCAGGGCTGGCTCCGGGCGACTTGGTTCCGACTGGAGGTTCAGAACAAGATCCTGGAACTCCTGTTTGATGGTGAGGCATTGTTTGGGATAAATGTTGACGATGCCCTCCAGGACATTAAAAAAGATACAGAGACGGCGAGGTCTCTAGGCAATCTTCAATATCGTAAGGTTTCTTTCCGTGGGGCCAGAGGGAAGAGTGCCACATTCTACACCGGCTCGTACCAACAGCAACAGTACTCTTCTTATGGTTCGACATCTCAGTCGTATTGCCCACAGTACCAACAACGGCAAGGCCAGCCCTCGTCTTTCTCTCGCTCAAACACTAGAGGAAAACCGAATCGCCAGGGACGTGACACCTCCAAGAGACAATAGCGGCGTTCTGGCTCTGCCCACCTCCCCGTTGACACCTGTGGGAGGCAGGGTGTCTCAATACCTCCACAACTGGACCCGGATAACATCAGACCGTTGGGTGCTCAACATCATTCAAGATGGTCATACGCTGGAGTTTCTTCATATACCACCTTCCAAGCCCCCTGTCGCTATGCCTTCAAAACATCTGCGTCTCTTAAGGCTCGAAGTTCATCAGATGCTCCTCAAGGGAGCAGTGGAGCCGGTTCCCCTGTCTCAGAGGGGGGACGGTTTCTACTCCAGGTTTTTCCTGGTCAAGAAGACGCCGGAGAAATGGCGCCCCATTTTAGATCTCAGGGATCTCAACCCCTCTCACATCAGTCAATCCTTGTGGATGTTCTCTCTCCAGGATATCTTACGTCTAATCAACCCGGGAGATTTCATGGCCACTCTCGATCTCGAAGATGTGTATTTTCACATCCCCATTCATCCAGCCCACAGGAGGTTTCTACGATTCACAGTAGCCAAGAGCCACTTCCAATTTATGGTTTTACCCTTTGGACTTCGCTCTGCCCCGAGGATCTTTACCAAGGTGCTGGCACCGGTAGCAGCTTTCCTCAGGAAGCAGCATTTTCAAATCTTCCCCTACCTGGACGATTGGTTGCTGAAGGCTCCAACCAGAATAGCGGAGGAGACAGTCAGGGCGTGTACAACTCTGTTAAGCAATCTGGGTCTGACTCTCAACAGGGAGAAATCGTCGCTCTGTCCTAGGGGCTATCTTGGACACGTCTCTCAACAAGGCTTCTCCAACCTTCAAAAGGCAAGAAAAACTGAGGTCCTTGGCTCTTTTGTTGAGAAAAAGAAAGTGTCTTTCAGTACGCTGTTACAAATCCCTTCTAGGAGTGATGTCTTCATGCATCCCTCTGATACCCCACTGCGGATGCGATCTCTTCAAGAGCAACTAGACATGCAGTGGCAACAAATTCACGGCTCTTTCGACGACAAGGTGGTGATTACTGCAGCAATGAGGGATGCCGCCTTGTGGTGGACACAGGAGGAGAATTTATCCCAAGGTCTATCCTTCGTAAGCAATCCGGCTCCTCAAGTTGTCACAACAGATGCCTCGCCTAATGGCTGGGGTGCGGTGCTTCAGGACTTGCAGGTCAGCGGGCATTGGTTACCCAGGCACCGCCTCCTTCATATCAACCTCCTGGAACTCAGAGCGATTCGTCTGGCTCTTCAAGCATTTCTTCGACGGTTGCAGGGTTCGTGGGTTCTCGTCCGCACGGAATGGGCGATCCTACACGGAATAGCTCTCACAGCGGAACACCTACCAGGAGTCCTAAACGAAAAGGCGGACAGGCTCAGCAGGCTTTCATCAGTCAGCCACGAGTGGGAACTAAACCAGATGGTCTTGGAGGACATTTTTCACCAGTGGGGCAAACCTTCAATAGATCTTTTTGCTACCCCGGAAAACAGAAAATGCCAGTCTTACGCAAGCAAAGTTCACCATTGCGGATCGCTGGGGAATGCGCTTTCGATAGCTTGGTCAAGCGCATTTATGTACGCTTTTCCCCCCATTCCGTTAATACCGAGGATACTCAGAAAGATCAAGACGGAACCATGCAAGATCATCCTAATAGCCCCGGCTTGGCCGAGGCAGTTTTGGTTCACGGAGCTTCACCTTCTTTCTCTGGTCCCTCCACGTGCTCTAAGGATGATTCCGGATCTTCTCACGATGTCCCAGGGCCGGATCTGGCATCCAGATCCTCGTTCCTTACACCTCTCAGCTTGGCTCCTGAGCAGCGAGAATGCCTAGATCTTCCTTACTCGGATGAAATAAGGGATGTTCTTTCTCAGGCTAGAGCTCCTTCCACTAACAAGACTTACTGTCTCAAATGGAAACGCTTTTGCATCTGGTGCCACCAGCAAAGTGTGGATCCTTTCTTGTCTCAGCCTCATCAAGTTCTTCCTTATTTCCAGTCCTTGGCTAAGGCAGGTTTAGCTCATTCGTCCATAAAGGTTCACTTGGCTGCAGATTCTCGCTACAGACGCACTGCCTCTGGGCCGTCTCTTTGGTCCTCTAGAATTGTCAAGCAATTTCTCAATGGCCTATTTCGAGTTTTTCCTCTTGTGAGGCCTCCGCCTCCCACATGGCATTTGAACTTGGTTCTCACCCAGCTGATGAAGCCTCCTTTTGAACCGGTTCATCGTGTGGATTTGAAATTCCTCTCATGGAAATTAGCACTTCTTCTTGCTCTCACTTCAGCAAGACGTATTGGAGAATTACAGGCTCTTACAATCCAGAAACCTTTCCTCCAATTCAAAAGGAATACAGTAATTCTACGGACTAATCCAAAATTCATACCAAAGGTGCCCTCGGATTTTCATTTAAATGAGCTGGTAATTCTCAAGGCCTTCTTTCCTCAGCCGTCTACACCGGCGGAAAGGGCACTTCATTCGCTAGACGTGCAGCGGTGCTTGAAATTTTATCTGGACCGTACTAAAGCCTTTCGAAAATCTTCGCAATTGTTCATTGCATTCAGTGCTCCCCGCAAAGGTTTACCCCTGTCCAAGCAGGGTATTGCTCGATGGATATCCAGTGCTATACAGTTCTGTCATTCTGCAGCGGACAAGCCTCTATAGGGCAGAATTAGAGCACACTCGACAAGGTCCATGGCTTCCTCTACGGCTCTCTTTGCGGGGGTCAAGATTAAAGACATCTGCAGGGCTGCGACTTGAAACAGCGTGCACACCTTTTCAAGACATTACTGCCTGGAGACCTTGGTACAGGAAGACACGGCTGTGGGCCAGGCAGTCCTGAGGAACCTCTTCCATTGAGTGGTGAGCTTTCCTTTCTTCCCTCCTTTCTTATGGTTTTTGCACATTTTGCTATGTGTTTTCTTATGTGATTGCATTGTACTTTTATGTTTTCTTAAAAAAAAAAAAGTGAAATATGGTTACGGAGAATGAGATGTCTCAAGGGAAGCAACATGTGTTTCTTATTGCTAGCTACTCTGATACAAGCTATGGGAATCTATGAAAGTTCCAATACCGGAGTAAGAAACAAGTTACTTACCTGTAACTTCGGTTCTCCAGTATTGGTAACTTTCATAGATTTCCATGCGCCCACCCTCCTCCCCTGGGAAAGCTCAGCCCTCGGCAAGTTTGGTTGTACTGTTACACAAGGCTACGAAAATCTGAGGCTCTGAGGTTTTCTCAGGAAGGTTCTGTGGGGTGAGGCTAATCTGATTGGTTGTTGCTTCATTTTGGTCTCTTTTACAAAAAGAGGTAGATATGCTACAAAAGGGGATGAGGCCTAGGCCTTTTTTCTTTCTCTTTTGTACCTACTGCTGTGTTATTTTGGGTACCGAGACTCCCATTGCGACGACGGGGAATGATACAAGCTATGGGAATCTATGAAAGTTACCAATCCTGGAGAACCAAAGTTACAGTAAGTAACTTGTTTCTTTCGTAATTTTGCCCAACCCTAAGTAAAGTGTTTATTTTTTGGTCTTACTGTTAGTTAACGTTCGATAGCAACACAATCTGCTGCTATCAGAGATACTGTAAGGTGAGCACTGCTGTAGCAGAAAACCGTTTGTAAAGGGGAAATTCTTGTAGAAGAACTTTCTGCTTGGAGTAAGGAGGGTGTTACTATTTACAGAGCGAATGCAAGGACAGTGCTTGTACAGTGGGAACTATATCCTATAGAAAGTGCTCCTTTAAAAGGTGCTGTTATGAAGGTTACTCATATTCCAAAATATGTCACGATAGGGTGGCAGTGCTGCCCTCCGGGGTGATGTATGGCTCCGCTTTTCATTATCTGTTCAGTAGTGACACTGTCTGTTTTTAGCTTGGTCTCACTTACACGCTTACATCATATTTCTGTCCCACTCTATTTCGGGCTCCTTAGCCTCTACTCTGACACTTACTTCAGTTTGCCAGGCTGCAAGCTGCGGCAATTGCAATGGGTTAGCTGCTGCGGGGGCGGGCTGACCGGGCCCGGTCGCTCACCGATTCCAGTGCTGGCCTGCAGCAATAGGTTACTCCCTCTGCAATTCGCCGCGGTGGGGGTGCAGTTTGTGAGAGTGAGGATGATGGTTGCGGCTTGCTGCGCACCATTGCGTGGCTGCAATAAATCAAACATTTTAATAATGATGATTGGCACCATTGTCACGGTGACAATCACCTATCATGATTACATTTTTGAGTTATTGAAGCCACGAGACGTTGCGCAAACGGCTACCATCCACCTAGCTCTCACAAACTGGAGCAAATCATCGTCACAGTCTCGACTCCACTGCACAGAACCGGGCCCGGGGCCTGTATTACCTTCTACCGCCCGCCCCATGATGCAGTTGCGCTGCGCGCACCGTCGCATGGCTGCAATAAATCCAATATTTTAATCATGATGATTGTCACGGTGACAATCATCATGATTAAAATGTTGGATTTTGCAGCCAGCCACGGTGACGGCCCGCGACGGTGCTCAAGCCGCAACCATCAGCCACCTCACTCCGCTCTCAAAATCTGGCGCAATCTTCACGGTCTCCGCACTCCGTTTAGCAGAACCAGGACCCTGGCCTATACTATACCTTTTAGGTTTTAATCCTGGCTCGGGCTCATGATGCATCCCATTCCACCCCGACTGGACGGACAGAGTCTCAGACTAACCTGCGGCCTAAAAATAATTAAATTATGGCCTCTGGGATGCCTCCTCGCCTCTCCACCAGTCACGCGCAATTTTAGTTGCGTGAGCGGCGATGCGCATGACAATTGTCTTTAGAATAAGACCGCGCAGACATCTGCGCGGCCAGCCCATTACCATGATTAACCATTTAATTTATGAACTCTTAATATATAGCTAGCTCAGTTTATGTGTATTGTAACGTAAATTAGGTAACCTTACTACCTAATAATTAATTACCTATCAAAAAATCCCAGACGTTCATGGATGTCTACTAGTGCTTGCTGGCTCCGCGCAGAGGGGGCCCCTGGAGCGTGGCCCCCAACCAAACTCCCCCCCCCCGCAACACTGGGACTGCAGGGGCCTGTGTTAGGCCCCTGAAACACATGCGTATCCATACAGAGGTTTCAAAAATATGTCAGTGCACAAAATTGTGATTTGGCTGATGTGTAGGTTATCATAGCTCTGTGGAAACATTAGCACGTGTGTTATTCTCCTGTAACGCATTAAATGAACTGATATAATCACTTACATGATTATTTACGAACAGGTATGATAAACTTTAGAAATACTATCTTCTTCACTCTGCCTTGGTGTCTGGGATTCGGAAACATTGGCAGATGGGTCTGTCGGAACCCCCCACGTCCTTGGGATGTCAGTACGTCGTTATGGCGGCTGGCACCTTTAAGGCCATTACCTGTCTCTATGGGCGGCTTTCCACGGAAGGGCTCGCACCCCTGGCTGCCCTGCGGGAGAAATGGGAAGGGGACCTTGGTAGGCCTATACCAGAGACGGCGTGGTCGCAGCTGTTGCGGCGCGCCTTGAAGGGCACACGTAACGCTAGGTTTCAACTGGTCCAATTTTACACTCTCCACAGAGCCTATTTAACTCCGGCGAAGATTTGGCGGTATTTCGGAGGCTCTCCACCAATGTGTCCTCGGTGCAATGCGGAGGGGGCTGACTTCGGGCATATGTTCTGGTCCTGTCCAGGTTTGGGCTCGTATTGGGCAGAGTTGGTGGCGTGTTTGAATCAAGTGACTGAGCGCGAGCTGGCAGTGGACATGGGAACTTGCCTTCTACTTTGGTTTCCGCACACCCCCCGTACAAAAATTACGAGCAAATTCTATGATCTGGGGCTGATAATGGCAAAAAGGGAGCTTACCCTGCATTGGAAGGCAAGGGCGGGACCGAGCGTTGGGAGGTGGAAGGCGAGTTTCCTGGTATGGGCAGGGAATGAAGGGACGCTTAGTCTACAACTGGCCAGGCGTGCTTCTAATGACAAGGCGTTTGATGCCGCTAGGGTGTGGGGAGCCTTGGTGGAGGAGCTTCGTTGCCCAGGGGAGCAGGATGAGGAAGATGGGGATCATGCACGTATGGCCCGGAAGATGGGGAATGGGGGGGGGGGCCCCTGGGTCTGCTGGGGAGTCTGCTCAGGGTGAGGCCACTTGAATACTTTCCGCGAGCAATTGGCACTTGTATAGTATCTTAAGCTGTGACGAGTGGTTGGGCCGTAGTAGTGGTGTGCATATGAGTGGCGGCGCACGGCCTTTGGTCCTTTCGAGAACGCCACTGGGGCTCATCCCATAATATTGAGGTCGGCTCTCCTGAGTTTTGGGGCACTATGTGACTAGCGGGGAGGGGGTCTGCTGCGGGCACACTGACAAGGGGGGGTGAGGGTAGAGAGGGGGGCGGGGTGGGGGTGTTAGGGAAGAGAATGCTGCGGATCTAACTTCTACTGTACTGCCTTAAGTTGGCTAGTGCTCTTGCATGAGGCTATTGTATGTAACGTTGATCTGATGCATCGATAGTTGGGGGGGAAATCAATAAAAATTCAGTATTTGGTTTGTAACTTCAGCCTCTCAGCTAGTCGTTCTCACTCCCTTGAAACTACCTCCACCCCTCACGCTGGTGATCTACACCACAACGCTCCCTTTTGTAGTCAACAAAATTGGAAAGCCTTGGTTGGTCACCAACGTCACAAGGCCATATCAGAGGTTACAGTGACTCTTGGGCAAAAGTACAGAAGGACCTTGTGCCTACCTACCAATCACCTCTATCTCAGCTTGTGTGTCTCTGCCTGTGTCTCCTTCCCGCTGCCGCGTTCGGCATCTTCACGGCCGCTTTGTGGAGGGAGACTACAACTCCCTGGCTCCCTAGCACCTGAAGCTGTCATCCTACCATCCCCGCCTGGAGGCGCTTTAAAAATCACTCAATCCCCCGCGTCGCGGGAACGCGCACGGGCAGCGCCGGGCTAAGCCCGGGCAAAGGGCGGGTCGTCTGTGGCCGTCCGGGGCAGGCCTTGGCTAGGTTGGGCCATTCCTTTAACTGTTTCGCCGTCGCCCTAGTTGTAAGGCCGTTGGACATCTTGGCTCACCGTGAATGTATTCCACTTTCCTGGTCACAGGACATCTATATATGATTGGACTATCTGTCTATGTATAGTTATACGCTTTTAATTTGTTATGACCTTGTGTGTGTTATTGTCCTGTGACACACAAAAAAACTAAGCTTATTTCTGTGTTCTTACTATTATTGTGCTTGGGATCATGACCCCTCGTACTACTAGGCCCAGAAAATCAACGGTGGGCGGTTCAGCGAGGGGGACCTTGGATCTCTTTACAACTAGAGCTGCATCAGCTCTGGAGCACGAAATAGCTATAACAGAACGACGCCTTTCCTCCGAACTCCTCTACAAACGCTCCTCACTGGGTAATATTCAAAGGGCAATAACTCCACCTCCTAATAAAAGGAATAAAATAGATCAAATACATGACACGCGCATTCCTATAGAGCCACAGGATCTAATTCTCCTAACTAAAAGGAATGCAGAAGATCTGTACTTAAATTCCCCACCTGAAGATACCATTACTGATCAGACTTCAACTATATCTATAAATGACCCTAATGGCTCAAAATCTCATAAAACACGGGTGGATTCTGCACAGAAAAATAAAAGAAAGCGAAATGGGACTAACCAGGTTGGGAGGCCCGCAAAAATATCTAAAACAAATAATACCCCTTTAGCCACCTCCAAATATAGGACAGGGAAGACCACAATAGATAGCGCTTTAATTTCGCCCAAATCTCTGAAAGAACTAATAGGCTCGATGGAATTACTAGTGAAATCCCTGATATTGCCCCTTTTAGAGAGAGTAAAAAGAATGTCACTAGAGACTATGGAACAAACTATTAAAACTAACACAGAAATGATCAGGGCTTCTACTCCAATCAGAGATCCAAAAATGACGGATACCAAACCTCCCCAAGAACGATCAGGCGAAAAATCATTAAACCAACATTCCTTAGCAGGGAAAGAAGTACTCCCAACGACTCGACAGATTCATAATAAGTCTAGTACTACGCCTAGAGAAGAGCGAGAGGTTGGTAAAGATAGGATTCACACTGAACAGGAAAACTCATACAAACCCATATGTAGGCCTCTTTCAACTAGCGATAGGATAAGGGGTAAGCAGCAAATCATAGACCTCCCCCCGGAAGCGGTTCCTTACGTGGTAGTATTGACGGGGGTACCGGAATTAAAAGGTACTAGGATCGAGGGACAGCAGGAACTTAAGAATAAAGTGATCCATTGGTTAAGCTCCAATAGACCCTTGCCGGCGCACATTGATGGTGAAATTCTCAATGTCAGGAGATTATGGTGGTTGGGACACAGACCCAAGGACATAAGAGGTGATCTAATTATTATCAATTTTAGAGATAGAAATGTGGTTAGACATATGGGTGATTGGTCTAGTGAGAAGGGAGGAGATGTAGTTTCTACTCTAGACCTAACATATTTCTATCCTCATTCTATGTTGTCAAATTCCTCTAGAGCCTGCCCCCGACTTGGGCGCATCAGAGAAGTACCTGGTTATAATCTGCCCATTTCGAATCGATACTCCGCTCTTTCTGGACTGGAAGGTGTGGATTGACGCTCAACCCGGGTCCGTGGGGAAAAGCAGGATGGAAAGCAACTATCGCAAAAAACAGAAACAGGCTTACCTAACGATAAATGTCTTACAGCCCAGACGGGCGGTAATCACCCAGTACTAATAACATCTTTGAAAGACCTGACAGTTTGTTCTGAACTGTTCCACAAAAGCACAGAACCATCAGAAGTTACAACATCAAATATTCTAGGAAAACGTTCCATCCCATTTAGATCCATGGAAGCTTCAACATCAAAACAGTTCAAAATCCAGACAGAGAAAAAACTGCCCAAACTAGGCCTACCAATAACATTACTCTTCTGGAATATAGCAGGTTTATCCCTGAAAATAGAAAACGGTACTGGCCCAACACTCTTTCTACATTCAGATATAATCTGCCTTCAGGAGACATGGACTATCAACGCAATACATCTTGTAGGTTATAAAACCTACTTTTCATCTGCGGTCCCTACAGCCTCTGGCAGAGCAAAGGGCGGTTTAATTATCTATATTACAAACTTATTAGAAAATGTTCAAATAACTTCGGTTTTGCTTAATGATCACTTCCAAATATTGAGTATCCGCTTCGGTAAAGGGGAACTAGTTCTCTTGGTTAATTTTTATAACAACTTAAAAGAGCCTGAATTATTGGTGGTTTTCCAACAGATTTGCCTTCATTTAAAAACATTGATAAAGGCATCTTCTATGGGTGCAACCATTATTTGGGGAGGGGATTTTAATTTACATCTGTGCAAAATAAATAATGGGTCATTGTGTGGGTTAATAGATGAACAAGAGGAACCAATCCTCCATTTCTCGCACACCGGCGCGGGCGCTATCCTAAATGAAATATTAACTGATATGGATCTTGTAATTGCCAATACAAGAAATCCTGAATCTGACTGGCCGGATGCGACTTTCATAGGTAGAGAAAGTCATTCTATCGTTGACTTTATCTGTGGGCGGAGGGGAGGAGTGAGACTAGAAAATTCCAAGAAAGTTCCAGTTGAACTGGAAACCACACTTGAGCTATCCAAAGCGGGTGTCACTAACACCAGATTTGCCCCTTATCTACTCACTTGGGCTGCTGGCCACGTAATCATAGGCAAAAACACTAGAAGATGTGTGGGGATGAATCATGAAAAAATCTAAGGTAGAAAAGAATTGTTAGTCCCTCCACTTGGGTGCCTAGTCCCCAGGTAATTGCTTTAAGTATTTCAACCATTCACCAAACTTTACCTAATTTTTTCAAACCAATTTTTTATATGTTTTTAATATATATTTTCACGCAGTCAAAGACTTTACACATAAAACATCAAAACTCAATGTTCAAAAATTAATTTCTAATCCCTTCCTACCCATCCATTCTATTCTCGGTTGCAGAACAATCGGACTATGTAGGCAATCCGAGGGGAGACAGTCCATTACACACACAATTAGGAATACTTCCACCTCCACTTAGTCCAAATATTGTGTGTATTTATACAATACTGCATATAATTTTAAATTACTTGGGCTCCTCCTCTTCGTCAGGTCGCCGTGTTTCGGCCCATTGATTCGGGCCTCATCAGGACACTGGCAACAAAAGAAAGAAAAAGCACAGTGTTGCTAGGAAGAAAAACACGCCTGACTTAAGACTTGCTCAGATCAGAGCGACCGGGAAAAATTGTGGTTGGCCGTGGTGTCCTCTCGCATAGTTCTTAGTAATTGTACCGCTCCGGCACAGTCACGGGTGTCACTTTGGGAAATAAAATCTGCAAAAATCGGACCAGTGTCTCCACTCTACTCGTCTCCTCTGGTCTGAAAAAGAGTTCTTAACAGCCGAAGAGGGCGGAATCTACTATGGCATAGTCCGCAGTGCGGGCAAGGCATCTACACCGAAAAAAGGCTTGCAGCTGGTGATCCTAGCAAAGAGTTGAAATACCAAATTGTATTGTTCCTCTAGAAGGTGATTGAGACAGGATGCGGAAATATCTACCTTAAAGGAGCCCCATCAGTTAACTAGGTCTTGCAAGACCACCGGATCTATCTTCCAGTTGCTGAAATCTTCCAGATGCCTGGAGTTCCAATCTGCAATCACATTTAAAGTATCCAGAAAGAGTTCCGCCATGACTAAAAATGGATTGTCTAGGCAGAAATGCCAACGTTTTTTGGGTAGTTCCTCCAGCATTTTGGACTTGTTGATCCCTAGGCGGTTGATTTACCTGCCTGCCAACATGTTGTCCATCCAAAGAAGGGCCCAGCAGGGACAGCGTGCTCTACTTCAGGCACTTCACCGCAAGGGAGTTGGCAAGGAGCGCCAAGCAATTGATGTGTAGCTTGCACTTTTCCACTGGTCTCAGATTAGAACCCGCTTTGATCCTGCTCAAGAGAGAAAAGTTGAGCCTGAACTGCCAAGCCAGGTCCTCTCTAATCCAGAACACAACCAGCCCAAGTCCAGTTTCACCATATTCATGGCTCTTCAGTCAAATACCATTTGGTTCCAGTCATCCAGTGAGCACGGGGCTCACGTCTTAGCAGAACTAATGCAGATTTACAAAAGGTAGGATCTCATCTAAGGTGGCATGTGGGCAAAGGAATTGTGGACTAGGATACATTTAAATAGTGAGGTGTTGAAGGTAATTTAGGTAAAACCCTTAATTGGCTGTTTAAAAGACCTTGAGCTATGTAGTCTTTTCCACTATTCTTCCAAGGCAGAGAAGGTTCTTTCTCCCATTGTTTATCTGATGATCTGAGACACAATTGCTTGTTTCAAGGTCCTCAAGTGAATATATTGCCCAATTTTAGTCTCACAGGTGCTTTGGTGATATCAAACAGGTAGTTTCCTTCAGAAATACAGTAGCTTTGAATTCCAATATACCATTATTGGCTGTACATGCAGTCTTTGTTAGTTAAGACTACGTGTGTCAACCGTATTTTTGTTTTTGCGGTCTTCCTTTATGCAACCTACAGAATCCCGGAAAATATAATGTCCTGTAGAAAATTTGTGAATCTGTAATGATGCTTGCAATTGCCATCATTTTTAGGTTTCTCCGGAGACTGTACATGCATTGCCGCTTGCAAGACATTTTGTTTACTTACAGGGGGCCTAGGGCAGGACCATTGCTTACCATTCATTGGTTTCATTGTCAGCTGGATTTGGTGGCTTCAGTTTGGTCAGCGCGTGCTAGCTTCTCCGCTTGCTAGCTTCACCTTGGCTTCACTTTCTGTTTGTGTTTCCCCCATACTTGGAGCCTGGACCAAGTACTGCTACCTTTTTTCGTTAGTGTCCTTCAACTGGTTCCACTTTATTAGAGTGCATGTGTTTTTAGGTTGTCTTGCTCCTGGTGTAGCTCTGCACTGTTGCTTTCACTGTGTCTCCCATATTCCTGTTTTTTCCATTTACTTTTCATCCTCCCCCCTTCTCACTATTTGGTGCACGATAATACCACCATCAGGCCACAGGTTTTTAGCATTGCTTTTAATAATGATTTCAAAATACATTAATGGCTTTGTGCTATCACAACTAAGTAATCACTGGTGGGTTTTTAAATTGGTAGATGTTTCAATGATTATGGCTTGGATAGAACATTCTAGTTTGAAAATAATATTATATTGTAAAGTGCTTTTTGTTTAGCTGCTTCTATTGCACTTCCTCTAGTAGCTTAAGGTGTGCAGTTTAACAAAGATTACCATACAATGACAGAGCATACTCTGCCACACCATACTATACAATGACAGACTATACCATATCCCCCTATAGAATGACCGGCCATACAATAGTATACAATGCCTGGCTATACTGTACAATGACAGGCCATATACCATACCATACATTGCAAGGACAGGCCCTACCATACTACAGAATGACAAGCCGTACTGTACTATAGACTGGCATACAGTATTATACAGTGACAAGCCAAACCATACTTAGTCATATTGTGCAATGACTGGTCATGCTATTCCATACAATAAGCCATACCATACAATGAAAGCCATACCATACCATACTATACAATGACAGACCATACATACCATGACAGGCCATACTATACTGTACCATACAATATTATTTACAATTACAGACCATCCATACAATACAATGACAGACCATACAATAGCGTACCGTGACAGTCTGTACCATACAGTGACAGACTGTACCATACTATACAAGCCCATACTAATCAATGACCTACCACACCATACTATACAGTGACATGGTGAAAAGAAAATTGGCAAAGCCAATAGACGTTGCATAAGTGAGGTGTATTGTTTTTGGAAATCATTGTTCCTCTTGAGGCGTTACTCGTGAGGCTTAGTAAGACATTGGTGGTCGTGGGACATGAAGTCAAGGGGAACCTGATTCTTTCTGGTGGGATTTTTGAGATCTTACTGAACGTTTGTGGGTAAGCCAGCATACGTTTTTCATCCAAATATTGTGGCCATAATGAAAGTAATAAGTTTATATATGGAGCCTTGAGGATTATTTAAGTAAAAAATACTTGGAAAAAGTTCTGAAAATCAAGTGTTTAGATACAACAAAGGCTTTTGATGTTACAGTGAAGGGAAGCATCAGGAAAGGATTTTAAAGGACCTCAAAAACATTGGGAAAATCAGGATAATCTTGGGCTTATCGGACGAGATGACTTTATTTTTGGTTTGCCGAGATCTAAGAAAGTTTGGTAACTTGTTCATCTGTGCAATTAAGACCTGAAATGCCTCCATGACACCTTGATGTCTTGTAGCTTGTAAAGTGGACAGACTGTTATACATGAATCTTTCCACATCAGGCCTTGTGTTGCAAATACCCACAGTATCAGAACTAAAAACTGGTTTATGATGTTTCACAATTAAAGCATAATTAAAAATGAAACATTTTCTTGGTGGGATATGTGGTAAGCATGCTGGCAGCTAGTGTGTATTAAAACTCTTAAAGAAGTGACCGTAGCAGGCATTCATAGAGGCACTGGAGCGAACGGCGTGGAAACATAGTGGAATGTTCTCAGCTAAAGTGACATGTAACCTCTTTCGTGCTGTCCTTAAAAGGAAGATGAATACACGGAAAGACAGGATAAGAAAAGATGACTAGGGAGTGTGAAAACCATACTATGTAGGTAGTGTTCTGTTCGGTTGAATACCAGGAAATGCTAGAATTATTTATCAACTAAATCTTGGTCCTGTACAGAGGCAGCAGAGCAGGCTACAATAAGATCTTGTCTTGGACTGGTCCCTTCTTGAGACGTTTTATAAATCTAGTAATGTAATTGCCTCGCGAGGACACTAGCATGTGACATTTTTGCAGCTTACAGGTGTTTGTCCACCCCATGAGTGAAGTTAGCTGTAGGATTTAATGAATGAGCTTTTCTATGTCATGTGACCTCATCATTTTGTAATATCTCATACAGTATCCCTATGTTTTCATCCTACACAGATTTTCCACAGACTAGGGGAGAAATTATTTTGAGTAATAGTGGACCATTGTTTAGTCACACGCCAGCCTTGCTTAATTGTTTTCTAAAGCGGTCTCAAGTTTGAGACTTCACTGGTTTAAATTTTAACATAGGAACACATTCACCACAGGATGTGGCAGAACAAGAATATTACTGCGGCAAAACTAGACTATTGCTGCTTTCCTGATTTTCACAGATCGAGAGCTGAGTAGCATTAGTACAAAGTCGATATCGCAGATGCATAGAGGATTTCCCACTTGAGTTCATTAATCGAGGATTTTTTAAATCTGCAATATTTTAAGAGTGCCTGTTTTATTTAAGCTTTATCTAAGACACATATCAGCATGATTTTTAGAGCAATCGACTGGAATACATTGCTCTTTTTCTTAAGGAAAACAAATTCAGGGCAGCCCGTTGCAGGTGTTATTGGTTTCATAAATTGGCTCCAAGATATATTTTTTGTTGACAGGTCAGACAGTAGACAAAGTTCACTAAAAGTGCACCTCTTTCTCCTGCTTACTAATAGCACACCATACTGTGACAATTGCAGACGACCATCTTCAACTAAATCACAGAAGGAAAGTGAGCCATCATCCATATGGATCCGCATCAATTCAACTGTGTTTACCCCATGGTTATCGAATCTATGTGTCTCTGCCAGAAACACCTTGAGCTGAGACCCTAACACAGTTCTCTGCGTTTAGTACCAAACTTTGTTTTTAGATCTCGTCTAAACCTTTTGTTGTCTTACGGGGGGCTTAGAGGCTGCCCATTACTTACCATTATTTGCTTACTTCTTATTCATCAGGTGCAGTAGGCTTCCTTCTTCATGCATTTGTCCCTTCCCTGGAGCATGGATGCATTACTTATGTCCTACCACTGCTCATTATGCAGGCGCTGTTTTTTTATTTTGTTAAAGCACTATATGCAATGTATGTGCTTTCAGCTGTCTCCCTTGTGTACTACCTCTGTGATCTTCCCCCAGTCCCTCCTCTATCCATGTGCTTATCCCAATCCCCCAACTCATCCCTCTGTTGTCCTGCTTGCCCCATCCCCCCCACAAACCCTCCCTTGTCTACGTGATTGCCACAATCCCTCCTGCTGACCATCAGATGTCTGCTTGCCCCCTGTCACCCTCTTGTCTGTGTGCTTGCCCTCGCCCCTCCCATTCAGCATTTGCTGTCAATCTACTTGTCTCCAACCCACCCTCTGTTGTCTGTGTGCTTGCCCTCACGCTTCCCACCCACCATCTGCTGTCCATGTACTTGCCTCCCACCCACCCATGTGTTCTGTGTGGTTGCATTTTCTCTTCCCAGCCACCCTAAGAGATTGCCCCTGCCCCTCCCACCCACCCTCTGTTGTCCGTGTGGTTGCCCACACCCTTACCACCCACCCTCCGTTGTCCGTGTAGTTAACCCTGCCCTTCCCACACTCCCTCAATTGGCCATGTGGTTGCCCACACTTCCCTCCCCACCACCATTGCCCATGTGGTTACCCCGCACTTTTCCAATGCACCGTCCCACCCACCCTTGGTTCTCCATGTGGTGCCCTGCACCTCCCACCCAGCCTCGGCTGTCCTTGTGATTGCCCCATAAGAAAGTGCAACGATGCAACCAGCGCTAATGCACTTTAAAAAACAAAAATGCGTTTGATGCGGTCCGCGACACTGTGCATTTTTTAAATAGTTTAAGCCATGCTGAACAGCTGCCAGGCTGTCCACCAGCCTCCCATATCTCCCTTTAGCCCCTTGCTGCTTCTTCTGTGCGCTCCTTCTCTGCTGCCACTCTTGTGTCACCCCTTATGTCCTTTCCTCCTCCCCATGCGCTCCTTTTTTTTATATAAATGTTTTTATTAAAGATTTCAAATACAAACAACAAGACCACACACAGTCTAACTCTGCAGAGCGATAGGTCCAATACACATATAATCCATGTAGATATCGCAATAGATGTGTGTCCCTTGTCTGCAGAAACCCCCGCCTCGTCTTACCAGGAACATCCTGATCAAAAGGTCCAATCTGTTAAAGGCACACAATGCCTACCATATCCTGTCCTATTTGTTTGAGAACCGCAACTTTTATAAATGTGCTTCTCATGCAGGTAGCACCAGTGCATGTCTTTTTCCCGTTGAGCCAGGTCTGGCGGGAATAGAGAGCCCCATTGTTGACTACATTTCTTCTGGCAACCATCAGGCTCTCCTTGTAGAGGATTTCTGCATATCTTGTAGGTTTACATCTCCCAATAGGTCGACTCCACCCAAGCTTGTGATGACTGCAATTCTGGGCATTCCCACATTGGGGGCTATTGCAATTCTGGCCAGGGCGTCTCACATGATTGTTCCTGACCAGAATCGCAGTCGCTCCTAATGATTGTTGCCTGCACAGCTGTGGTTGGAGAGAGACCATACTACACACATTGTAGAACTTTAGCAGATCTTTAGCTGCACCATTCTGAAGTCTAACTGTATGCCCATCTCTCTCGGTGCCGAAGCTGCTTCTGTCCATACCCCATCTTCTAAGGGACCTATATCTTGCTCCCATTTAGCCTTTTGTGATAACCAATTTTTATTGAGTTTGGTGCAAACAGTAATGACACACATTGATCAATTCCACATTTCCACATCTTCTGTATTAAACAGAGATATAATAAGAGAAGTTGTAACATGGAGCCCATGGTACTCCAACCACTTGCCCCAGATCTTTTCATGTTTCTGGGGCAGTCCTGTGCCTTGTAAATTGGTAGTTCCTGTTGGGTGCACCAATCCACATCCCTTCTCCAGTCCACCAGCGACAGGGGTTCCAAGGAGTACGATTTACATGCAGTGTCGCATTTGGCCCCCATCATTGCCACTCCAGTGAAGACTCTTCCCTTCGTCAATCCCTGCATGCTCTGTGTAATCGCTGGGAGTTGGGAAAGAAATCTAGAGATAATTAAGTTGGATCATTCGGAGGCGTGCGGAGATCACCATGTCCCTCGGTGCCATTCTGACTTCACACCACTTGTCTTCGTCGAGGTCTCCCTTTGCGTCTGTAACCCAGAGAAGCGATCCGGGGCATTAATAAGGAGGGAGTTGTAAATTCTAGAAATGGCGGTCTTGCCCAGCCTCTCCATTACGAGTTTGGCCTCCAGGGGACTAAACTCCGGAATCCGCGTATTTGATAGGATGCCTCGCCCAGCCAGACTTCCCCTAGGTGAGGGATACCAATCCTGTCCCTCCTCCCAAATTCCTGTAAGCTGGCCACATGGAGGAGCCACCTACCCTGTCACAGCATGGTCATCCCGGTGATTTTAAAGTCCTAGCCGATAAGCCAGAGAGCCCCCCTCCAACACTTTATGGTCACCTGCGTACATTCTGGGAGTGTCTGGGGAATGGGGGGAACCATAGTGTGTCGTGTAGTTCATACCAATCTGTAGTACCTGCACGCTTGTTTGGACAACATAAACTTTGGGTGAAGTGCCTAGATTGATTCCGGTCACTCCGCAGGATATGTCGGCCTAGAGTCCAGCTAGCTCACAGTGCCACCCTTGTCCCTCTAACCTTACCAGCCAGTGAGTGGTTTCTGGCAACCACTGAACATGACGACCCTGACCCCTCGGGAATTGTGGAAACAGATCCTTTGCTCAGTCACTCGTGCTCAGAGAAATATACAGAATACACAGTGGGACGTGTTAAACCAACGTTATTCTTGTATAGAATACATGTGCTGCGACCATTAATGGACAGGAGCAGATAAAAGTGATTACAAGCTCCAAAAGCGTGAATAGTAGATATAGTTCTACCATGGTGCTAAAACAGTGTGTGTATGCAGGCATATAAACAAGGCAGTAATCGGGCATACTCCAACTATGCAAAACTCTACCCTAAGTGTACCTAGGAGCCCGTCTTGGTCACGAACTGGACACCCCCTCACGGAGATGTTAGTCCGCTGCATGGTGAAATCTCAGCATGCAGTGACTCTGTGTCAACTGAAGTGCCTCCTCCACTAAACTTTATTTATAATAGAATGTAATCTTACGATGTGCGTATAGATTAGTAATGTTCTGGATATGTAGATAGCCTGTCGCCCCGTGGATGAAGCTAGAATAACATTCGTACATAGTGCATAAAAGGGCCTTGTACATGATGTTCAGGCGTCCTGTTAATGTGCGAAGCTAGATGTGTAAACAAAGTAGTTTCGAAGAACCTATTCCAACTTTATTGTGTGCGCAAATACGTGCAAAAGGTCACAGCAGTAATGTTATTGTGAAAAATAGGACAGTGTTCAAAATTAGCCACTTCACTACATGGGCCTAACTCTGGCACATAGCGAGCTGTCCCAAGAGCCCATCAAGGCCCAGGCTGTTCAATACTTCTTGGTATGCCGGGTCAGCTCATCTGCTATTAAACCAATCATTAATTGTTGTAAGTTGCTGCCTAGTAATAAGTGTAAAGGGCAGGTATTGAGATTCCCCCAACATATGGGGAATGACTCCCATTAACGACGAATATTTTCAAAGACAAGAGAAACCCAAGGATATTAAAGGACCGAGGGTATAAGTACTTTTAAAGGAACTTGGTCCCTTACTTGCGAAGTAACACAAAAATTGATGCATAGAGATACAGTGAGGCCCATGTTAGGTGTCCAAATGGAAAATCACATACATATATTCAGTTAAAATAACACATCGATAGAGTTCAAAAACCAACAAAAGAGAAATTTAAAAAACAACTTCAAGGCTCAGACATTCCTTTGTGTGACTACAATGGAGACATAATGGTCATGTTACATATATTAAGTAGCTATTTTCACATGAACAATTACATGACAATAATTTGAGTCATGGCACTATGGCCGACGGCGTTTCGATCCCTTAAGTTGATGCAGTGATCATCATCTGGACATAAGCTATTATGCCTGAGATAAAACTGCCTGAGAAAATGAGATGGTCTTGTAGGACAGAAGAGGCTTGAGCCATAGGGACATTTGTAATACTCGCCTGATTAAGTCCGAATAGGGTGGCACGTCAGGGTAAGGAGCTAAACTAGGGATGCAGCTA
This sequence comes from Triturus cristatus, assembly GCF_964204655.1. NCBI lineage: Eukaryota > Metazoa > Chordata > Amphibia > Caudata > Salamandridae > Triturus > Triturus cristatus. Next base: position 1,086,936,222 of record NC_140582.1, on the reverse strand, counting down.
GGTGATGGGAGTGGGCTGACGTATAAGAGCCGGTTTGAGGCGGGATGCAATGTGAATCGACAGTCGGGTGGGGTTTTTATAGGCCACGTCCATGACACTGGGGCATCACAAATTTGCCGCTTTTCCCTCAAACAACTAGAGCACGTGAGTCTGAGTGTTAAAACCAGTAAGTTTTATGTCACAGGTCGCCACATCTACCACGTGGGCCAAACAACTGGAGCGCAGCCCATCGCTCCAACCTTGGAAGTGTTGCAAACATTCAAAGCGTTGGGCTGTCCAAAAGAAGCTGTGCTTGAGGTCCTTTAGGAAGTGTCAATGTGGCATGACTGTGCTAGGGACCATCTGCATGCACCCAAGATGTGAGACATTGCACTTGGACGCATAAACTAGTACCCACATAAGCCAGTACCATAGGTGTGTCACAGCAAGGTATGATACTACACAACAACCATCACTCTAGCACCTGGTACAGAACAGTATACGAGAACTGCAAGGAACATAGGAAGATTATATCAGGACTGTAGATAGGGGACTATGACACTGTGCACCGCGGTCACTCTCGATTGGTACCAATTAGGACTTAGAATCATTGACCTGAAGGGTGGAGGTATCGTCGTATAAGTGGAGGATTTCCAAACATCAGGGGGCCTTAGGATTGCAGATCTGTGAGTAATAACGAAAACATCTGCGTACAGTGCTACGCGCTCTTCCATTCATCTTTCCCATGACCAACCCCATGCACGAGCATCACTGTGGATGAGACAGTCCAGTGACTTGATTACCAGAGCAAACAGAAGAGGGGAAAGGGTGCACTCCTGAAGCATGCCTCTGCAGATGGGGAAAAGCAGTGAAAGCGTCCCATTGACCTGAACCCCGGCAGTCGAATTAGCATAGGGAAACCCCACAAGTTTCCGGAGGTAGGACCCAAGGCCTGCCCTCTGCAGCATCACAACCAAAAAGGAACAGTCTAAAATGTCACAGGCCTTTTCAAAGTGTATGAGAAGCAGAGCTGTAGAGTGGGGGATGTGGTGCACCTGAGAGAGGGCCACATGAGCTCTATGGATACAGTGTTAGGTGCTTCTGTGCGGCATGAATCCACTTTGATCCGGGTAGACAAGATATGGCAGCATCTGAGTGAGTCGAGTAGCCAACAGTTTAGCTAAGATCTTGACATCTGCATTAATAAGAGATAAGGCCCTATACAGTGAGCGCAAAAAGAACTATTGATGGACAGAATGCAGAACAATGTCATACATTCACCCCAGTACAGAGATCTGGGCCTAAATCCATCGTTTTTTTGCTCACCATGCCATTCCAGTTTGGACCCAGCCATATGCAAATCAGTCTTGACCCTGTGCCCTATGGGAACAGTCCAGCCCGGACTGCGAGGCCAGGTCCTCCCTGGACTGGAACCAAGCATCGTAGGACCGGTTTCAGGGTTTGACCCCTCTTCAGCCAGGATAGCTTGATTCCAGTGGGATGGAGAGCACGGGACTCACATCTGAGCATACCCGTCCCACTCGGGGTGACAAATGCAAAAAAAACTATTGATGGACAGAATGCAGAACAAAATACAGTGAACACCTATCTTGGGTTTGATCTGCTTTAAGGATTTATTATTTTATTTTATTTATTTAGAAACTTGTATAGCACGCAGCTACCCCCAACGGGGGTGTCCCTGCGCTGCGAACAGTAAGCAGATGTGAGCGGATCACAATGATTGTGGCCATGTCCAACTCTGAGGGGAAGGGCCTTTGGTCTGCTGCCTCGGTATAGAAGGCCACGAAGTGCAAGAGCAGAGGAGACTGATAGCGTTTAAAGTCTCAGTCGGAAGCCATCTGGACCCGGTGTCCTCCCAATGACAGTTCACAGTGCCTCCTCAAGTTTGTCAAGTGTGAGAGGTTGGCCGAGGTCCTGTGCCAAGGACCTATAGATAGAGGGCAGTAGGATGTCACAAAGCATTAGGTGGTCCAGTTCTGGTGGAGGCATGGGAGCTGCCACATAGAGTGTATGGTAGTAGTCAGCAAAAGCATGTACCGGCCTAATGGGCTGTTTATGAAGGCCAGCAAGTAAAGGAGCTTGCCGGACTTATCTCCATGCTCATAGATCTTGTGGGTTGAGGCCCTGTCTGGTCTCCTCTAAGGATACCGGTCTTAGTCTGGATCTCGCCAGTGTCAGCTCATGATCTAAGTCGGCCGTGAGCAGATGGCGGATTTGTCTTCTAGTGTAAGGATCTGGGACTCTAGGTTTGCCATTTGCGACAGCTGGAGTGCTTCTTTGCTGCAGACATATTCTTTAATCAGCCCTATAAGAGAGGGTTTGTTGGCCGCCTATAGCGTTCCAGCAAAGTCCACAGTGCCCTGATTAGTCTAAAGAATGCTTGAATCTCTCCTACAAAATCAGCAAATTGCGGATCCGTGAGGTACCAGGCATTGACTCGCCACATGGGTCTTCTGTTCCGTGTGATATAGGGAGGCCCAACTCAAGAAGGAGCTGAGCATGATCTGATATACCTTAAGGGAGGATTTAAACCTGTGTAAGTTGGAGGATGTCAGATGCTAGCAGCCAGAAATGGTCAATCCGCAACAGCATTTTGTGTGCCGCTGAGTGAAGGTGCCACATTCTCCAGGCGTCACAGAGGCCTGATGAGAAGCCCAGCATAAGAGTTGTGTAGAGCAGCTTCGGTTTGCCTGACTAGGGGGTTCTGAGGTATCTCTAACGGGGTCTGGGTTAGCATTAAAGTCACCCCCTATTGGAATGATGCCCTGGTGGAAGTTTAACAAAAGGTCTTGAAGCTCCTGTAGTGTCTTCTACAGTTGCTGCTGGGGGACATCGGCAGACAGAAGCTTAAAGTGTCTGCCTTCAAGCCGATCCCCAATTCTAAGATAACACCCTTGGGGTCTACATGGGAGGCAGAGACTACCATTGGTAAATCTTTATGGAACATGATTCTCACCCCACTGGAAGAAGCCTGTGTGTAACCCCAGGTCATAACTAAAGCAGCCCAAGAAGGAGCACTGTGGGCCTAGCAGGTGAGTTTTCTGAAGCATGACCACCCCTGGCTAAAAACGTTTAATGTAGCGTGGGAAGGCTGATGGCTTAATGCAATCAAGGAGGCCACTAATGTTTCATGACAGAACCTTTACCTTTATGACCAGAGAAGGAATCACAAAAGGAATCTGTCTTGGAAAGCGGTGCCTGGAGGACCAGCGGGAATGAGCCACCATGAGAACCTTCTGAGGGGCATGTTGACATGTGAATGTGTGATATGTATGGAACCTAGATGCCGTGTGCAAACAAACTAAAAAGAACCCACCCACCACCCCCAGCTGCCTCCTCCCCACACTTCCAACCCTTTAGTATCTGTCACCCCAAACCCCAACATAATAGGACTAAACACCATTGAGGGGCTCTGAAACCGACCCCCTCCCCCCAATAACAATAAGAATGCTGGTGCTTGATAGCATTACAGCATGGCACATCATATAGCAACTAAACAGTACAGGAAAATATATCAACCACATGTGGCTAACCGGGGCCAAAGCCACAGCCCAATGGGGCCAGCAGTGCACCTGCAGCCCCGGCCAGTCAGCACTAGAGAAAGGTGAATCAGCGTGGGGGTCCCCAAGCAACAGGGATCAGAGACGAGGGCCGGCGCCAACCAACAGAGGAAGACAGTGGAGGGGGGAGAAGAAACCGTGGCTTGGGGAGGGGGAAGCGCCGCCAGTCCTAGCAAGACCGCAGTGAAAATACCCCCAATGCCGAATGTGTCAGAGGTCAGGGCCTCTGTGCAGCCCCCACGGGGGCCCAGCTCTGACCCAATTGAATGGTGGGGCACAGTGATCCTGAAGGCGTTTAGTCATTTCGCCTCCACTCTGTGGCCCTGAGGCAAAGGCCCCGGGCTCCATCTTACGTCGGCCGGGTGGCATGAATCATTTGGGGGAGGTGTCTGCACTGCACCAATGGCAGCCCCGAACATTTCCGATCATACCTCCTGTGCCCCCTTTAGATGAGGTCGCATGGGAGGATGGGAATAGGAAAAAGTCGCTGTCGAACGAGGGTGGCTCTGGAGGTTCACGTGGGGCCGCGGGAGCAGATTCAGGACACCACTGCCATCTTGGCGACCTTATGGCTAACCAGTGAGTCTGGGGTGTTGGTTATAATGGCGTAATATATTCGGGATATGGCTTTCTCCGGGACTCCATGAGATAGAAGTCTGTCCTCCAGCAGGGATGCTTCAGCCTGGGGGGATTTCGACGGATCTGTGTCACCAGGACATGGCGCAGTTGCAGGAGTCTAGAGGCCTTGGTACCTGTCAGGTCAAATTCCCTCAGTAGGTCCCTCAGGGTTTACATTCCATCACCACATACTTCCCCTAGTTTGCTAATCACATCAGTGAAACTCCTGCAGATTTCCGACATAAGTTGCTGTCGCATAGTGGTGTTTCTCTTCTTGGAGGCAGTGAAAAGCCCGGCCCAAGACCGGACCACTGCCAATGTATGCGGTGGAAGTGAAGCACGGCTACCCTTCATATGAATTACTTCCGGACAGTTCATATCTCCCATTACAGGTCTATTGATTCTCAGGGAGGAGGGCAAAGCAGTGTGGCTAATTGAGAGGCACAGTAGTATGTCTGGACATCTGGAAGAGTGATTTCCCACTCCCCATACACCCCCTTGGTCAGTTTCCCAAGGGCAATTCTAGCCAGTTTCCCATCCCACAACAGAGTCTGCACTTCTGACTCCACTTGTTTAAAGAACTCCGCAGGTATCCAGTAGGGAGTGTTCAGGATTACATGTATGATTTTAGGGAGAGTGAGGATCCTAAACATCGCAGTCCTGCCTAAGAAATACAGAGGCAGGCTGCATCAGCGCATGACATCATTACGGAATGTGTCTTGATTACACACAAATTCCTTCTGAAGAATTCCACCCTGTCTCTGGTAATGTAGATCACTATGTATCTGAATCCCTCCGCATCGGTGTGGATCGGTCGCCTCGCGGTTCTTAGTTGCAGCCACCCAGAAAGTGGCCACAGGACACAGCTAACGTGGCAACCAGAATAGGCCCCAAACAGATCTAGCAAGTGAAGCAGTCGGTCTATGGTCAGCTGAGGGCCTGATATGTACAATGGGACCTCATCGGCGGATAGGGCTATGCGCCCCTCCCGTGTTCTCTCCCAGCGCAGCTGGAGCACCAAGCGAACATTCCTTACCCTGGTTTGAGTGCCAGGGCAAAAATAATTGTGGATAGTAGGCACCCCTTTCTGGTTCCCTCTCCATACGCAACGGTTTTGAGAATTTCCTGTTCACTTTAACCCTGGTAAGTGACTCTTTATAAAGTAGATCCAACCAGGTCATGTACCACAGACCAAACCACGTCATGTACCGCAGACCAAAGCCCATGCATTTCAGTACCTCCTGCATATGTCTATTCCAGAAGTCTCCAACCTTGTCTGTAGTGCGAGCCACTTCTGAGCAATGAAAATCATTGTGAGATACTGATGGCCAAGCCAGTCGTGCAATGTTACCAGACACCCCCGTGCCCAGTTTCATCAAATCTAAACGGAATGTCCATAGAGCCAAAAGACTAGGGCTTGAACAAAGTAATTTGACTAGATGCACTATGACAGGGGTGCCATAGGGATCAGTGAGAGCGTGGTCTTTGGTGATGTATGAACATGTGTGCGTATGAATGGGATATATGTGTATGGGTGAATCAGAGTCTGTTGTATGTACTTGTGGCACTGTTACATCTATAACACAAACATACAACCATTTTTTTTAAATGGGAGAAATTTAAAGTGCAGAAACATGTTGTGCAACAAAATGATTCAGAATATGGAACATTTTTCTGCACTTCAAATTTCTCTCACTTATAAACAGGTTGTATTTTTGAGTTGAAAATATGACACCAGGTCTACCAGTCACTGCGAGCAAAATACCTGCTGTGTGTATGTGCAACACTTTGAAATAGGAGAAAATTAAACTCAAGAGTTAACGTTAACTTTACATAGATTCTATAAAACTCATCATTTAAATGTTCTCCCATTTCAAAGCGTCACGTTGCATCTAGTGGTCTGTAGTCACGGTGCCGTATTTATAATAGAAAAATAATAATTTGGAATTTCATGTGAAGAAACATGCTTCATAAAATATTAACTACGTAATTGGCTCAATTGAAAGTGGAGGAAAACATGGAGTCAGCATTTCATAGAAATATATTTTTCCACTTTAATTATTAAGTTAACTCTTCATTTTTATTTTCTTCCTTTTAAAAGCATTCAGAAACATCATTTTGTTCTCATGCTCAAATATTGAGTTGACAAGGACTTGTATTTCAGATATAAATACATCAGTGCTTCAGTTCTTCACCTCTGGTCCCTGGGTCATAAATCTGACTCCAGCACTGCTTATTATCAGGTCCTGCTATTTGCAACCCGAAGATTATAATGTAAAACAAACACAGCCTTCCCCTGACTTTAGAAGGAAATATGACCCTCTGCTTATTTAAAAATGAACTCCTGGTTGTGAGCTACTCTGGAGGTGTCTTGAGCTACTGGTAGCTTGCGCTCGACTGGTTGGAGACACCCGGTCATTTCTAACGTATTAAACACAGTGGCGGTGTCCAGCGAGAGCAGCACAATTGTCTCCTGCTCATCCATGGTATAGGCTAGGCAGGCAAACAGTTGCCTGAATTTGAGGTGATTGCTCTGGTCAGCCATGAAGACTGTTTGGTCCGGATGTATTGTTGTTGTCACCATGAACTTCTTGCCCTGTGCCTGCCCAATTCCCTGTCACTGCTTCTACCCATTCTTCCCTCCTGACGGCTCCTCATTAGTGCCACCGAACTGGATAATCTTATCTTTTTTTCCTTGAGAAACGAAATCCACCTCTACTAAAGGCTCCATTTGTTTCGGAGTCAAAAGAAGGTCAGGTGGCAAGGGAGAGATCCTTAAGTAGTTATTTTTTAGGGCTCGCCTGACCCAGCGCATGCGCTGGTCTGGCGAGACTTTTTGTGAGGGCTCAAAAAATGCTACCATGGCCAACCTAGAGCTACAGTGCATGTGCGCGGGCTTAGGAGCAGAGGCTGGCAAACCTCGTCATGCTCATTAAGCGCCTGCGATCACTTTCGCCCGCGATCACTTTCACGGCGCCCCTTTGATGTTCTTGTTCAAAGAACATCAAAGAACATGTTGTGTTAATGCTTTGCTGTGCCCGTTTGACTTACAATGTGCTTTCTCTTTCCACAAACTCGATGTTTGTGTTCCTTTATTTTGAGATGCTTTTAGTACTACTGTTTTGTGGCTTAAAGAACATTAAGGAAATGTTACTGTGAAACTGGATAACGTTCACAGTTTTTATTTCTGATCGCAGCGGCTGCTTCATGTCCGTTGCACCATTCAGGGAGTCCTTTCGTTGGCGCTTTCATGAGGACATGATGAGGAAGCTGGAAACTTTTGGCACATTCTCTTTAAAAGCACAGCATGTTGACGACTTGTTAATCGATTAGACCTATGTAGCAAGCGCTATGGTGGGTGCAGCAGTTACAACTCATGAAATATGGGGTGCAACTCACAAGGTGGGGCAGGTTTGAGTGCACATTGGCTGCAATCGAACTCTTAAGATGATGGGCCGTGTGGATCCATATCAGCACTCAGTCTTCGCTATGTGATCTTGTTTGTTTTGTTGTTGTGTTAATGCTTTGCTGCGTCCGTTTGACTTACTGACTTACAACGTGCTTTCTCTTTCCACAAACTCAATGTTTGTGTTCCTTTATTTTGAGATGCTTTTAGTATTACTGTCACACACAACCACAACCACACGCACAACCCCACACACACAACAAAATGCACACAACCACACACACACAACCATACACACAACCACACCCACACAACCACACACACACAACCACTCACATAACCACACACATAACCACACACATAACCATGCACACAACCACACACACAACCACACACACAATCCCACACATAACCACACATACAATCCCACACATAACCACACACAACCACACACACACGTACAACCACACCCAACCACACACACGTACAACCACATCCAACCACACACACTACCACACCCAACCACACACATAACCACACACACAACCCCACACACAACCACACACACAACCCCACACACATAACCACAACCTCACACATGTACAACCACACCCAACCACACACAACCACACACACAACCACATCCACACACAACCACACACTACCACAACCACACACAACCACACACACAACCACACCCACAACCACACACACACACACCCACAACCACACACACACACAACCCCCACACACACAAGCCCCCACACACAACCACACACAACCACAACCACACACAACCACACACACACACAACCACACACACACACAACCACACACACACAACCACACACACACACAACCACACACACACATAACCACACACACACACAACCACACACATACACAACCACACACACACACATCCACACACATACACAACCACACACACAACCACACCAAGCATTGGCATAGCCAATAGGTCTCGCCTTTGGGACCTTATAAGTGTTTAGCCACGCAACAGTTGATGTGGTTGCACCAAGGCTATTGTGCTGCATAACTAAATACTTAAAAGGTCCCAAAAGCGAGACCTATTGGCTATGCCAATGCTTGTTTGCATGTGTTAACACATTAAATCTATAATGTACTTATGCAGCATGTTGGCACATTAAACCCAGACCTAATGCTTATTTATTGTTAGCAGTTGATCTTCATTAACATTTTAGTGTGAAGCTTTACAACAAAGATCTCTGTGGGTGACTCAAACCTTAAAAAAACTAACTCGGTCGGGCATCTGCTATTCTCTAGAAATAATATCTGTCTTTCGCCATTTGGTCACCAGTGCCAAACGCTTAAACCTTGTTTTGCCGAAAGATGCATTCAATTGTGTTTGGTAGAGAGGGCATGAAGTCATACTGTTGCTTCACAGTCGTAGTTAATTTTCTCCCTACTTTGTGTTTTGGCTGCCTTCCCACCTCTTCTGTTCTTGTTTGTTTTTTCTTTTCTCTCATACTCCCTTTCCTGTTATTCGTCCCCCACACCACACATTCACCCTATCTTGCTCTTTTCTGCCTCCTAATCTTCCCCAACATCCGGTCGGTCAGATCACCGCCCAGTGTAGGTTGCGGTGAGGGGTTGAGGTGGCCTTTTCCTTTGCTAAATCGTTGGCTGGTTGGTAGGAGTAATATAGTGTAGTTTGTCTCTTGTAGGACTTTGCTTGGTGTTTCTGCAGGAGCCTGGGAGAGTGCATTCTGGGGCAGGAGGAGTGTAGGATAGGATTGGAAGTCGTTTCTGAAAGGTTTCCTTCCATACTGCTCATATGGGTGTTACAGATTTCCTTAGGTACTCCATTCACCTGGCATTTCTCCCCCATGTGTCTTTGCACTCCTCTATCATGCGTCTTTGTAGCTTCCGCCATGAAGACATTGATGTGGAACACTGAGTTACTCAGTGAGCAAGCACGGCAGTGACCTCACAATTTACACCCTCTGCCTCCGGTAGCAGATTCATATGCTGCAGGATGCATTTCTTCATAGAGGAAAAAGTATAGCTTTATGTTATGTTGATTTATATAAAGCATTAATCACCTGAGACGATATCCTGGCGCTTCGGCAGGTGTCTGGTCCCCAAAGTGTTTATAAGAAGAACTAGGTCTTCAGCTTCTTGCAGAAATCAAGAAGTGAGAAGAGGCTCTGATGTGTTGAGGGAGGTTGTGCCATGTCTTGGGTGCTATGTAGGAGAATGGACTACCTCCAGTTTTGCTTTTGTGGATGTGGGGAATGTGTGAGAGTGAAGCAGAGCATAAGTTTCTGGTGGCGTTGGTGAAAGTGTATGCTTCTGTTCAGGTATTCTGGTCCTGTTGTGTTGGGCTTTGTATAGAGCTACCCTTGTGAATGAGGAGCCAGTGAAGCTTTCTGAGGTGTGGTGTGATTTGGGTACGGCGTGGGGCGAGGAGTCTGAGTCTTGCAGCAATGTTCTGGATGTCTGGAATCTGTGTATGAGTTGTCTGGAATTTTGGGTGTAGTGAGTGTTGCCGTAGTCCAGCCTGTTCAGCCACCATGATCATGTCCATATCCCTGCACCACTCTGTCCGGTTTGGGGCTTGCGCCGCCCCCCATTTCGGAGCTATATTCCGATTAGCTCACCATCCCCGTTGTTGCCCATTGTCGGTCCACGTGGTTGAGGTCCGTTGGCTCCCATATGTTCAATAGGCAACACTTGGGATCAAGCGGGACTGGGTTCTCGCTAACCTCTGTGATGGTATCCATCACTGCCGTCCAGTATAGTGTAATCAGCGGCACTCCCTCAAAGTGTGATAAAATGTGCCTAATTCGTCACATTGGCACACACAGCGCGGGTCGGTGGCTCTACATATCTTATGCATTGTCACCCTTGTGTAGTAGGTCCTATGCAGTATTTTTAGCTGTATCAGACGCAGCCTAGAGGAGACCGCTACCTCTCTAGATGATGCAATTGCGTCCTGCCAGTCGGTGTCATCGAAGTCCCCAACCTCTGCCCGCCAGACTCCCGGAGTGGTACCAGGGGGTCAGTTTGATTATTAACAATTTTCCAGTACGTAAGAGAAATTGCTTTCTTGTCTAAGTGGTCTGTCAACAGTCGGTCCTCTAAGGGGGACGATTCAGGGAGTGCATGTTTAACCTGCATATATCGAAACTTATCACCAGGAGCCATTTCGTAGTGTTCCTGCAGGTAGGCAAAGGTGACGACCTTTCCCTATTTCCAGAGATCCCCCAGCCGGAAGATCCCTATCAAGTCCCACTTTTGAAACCCCTTGCTCTTTCCCAGGGTACCCAGCCTGCCGGTGTCCCATAGTGGGGTGTATTGCGTAAGTTTGTCAGCCCATCCCAGGTGCCGTGTCACTGTGTGGCAAACATGAACCGTGTGCGCTGGTGGTCCCAGGAGGCCTAGCATTTTCTGTTTGTTGTAGAGTACCCTATTGACACCCCCCGTTCCCAGAGCTACTCGGTCTTCAGCGGTATGCAGGGTCAGTGTCTGGTGCGTGAATCCACTGATTGATTACTGTCAGTTTTGAGGCCCAGTAGTATGCCCGGACGTCGGGTAGAGCGATACCCCCATCGTACCAGCTTCTAATCAGTTTACACGCGGCCACTATTGCCGGCTTGCTATCCCAAAGGAGATTAGTGACTTCCGAGTTTATCGCTCTAAAATACGAGTCGGGGACTCAGCAGGGCGTGTTGTGTAGGGCATATAGAAATCTGGGTAATGCCATCATTTTAAAAAGTGCAGCTCTGCCCAGTAGGGTGAGCGGCAACGCTCTCCAATGTTTAATATCTCGCCCCAGCCTCTGTAACGGTGCTGGAAGATTGAGCGCCTGGAATTCGTCTGGGTCGGACTTTATATATATCCCAAGGTACTTAAAGCTATCTGTTACTACCTGGACCATACTTCCCCTAGGCAGCCTGGGAGGTGGTCCACTCATAATATACAGTACATACTTCTCCCAATTATTCGTGTACCCTGACACCGACCCAAACACCTCACAGATGTTTAACAGTGCATGAAGGGACCATGGGGGGGAAGCTATATACACCAGGACGTCATCGGCATAGAGGGAGATACGATCCTCCCATCCCTCCCTCCACTTTAGACCCCAGATTACTGGGTCCTACCTAATCCAGGCAGCCAACTGTTCCAGGACCAGTGCGAAGAGAAGTGGCGACAGCGGACAACCTGGCGCGTCCCGCGTCCCAGAGCAAATTCCTGTGATATGTGTCCATTAGCCCACATGTGCGATAGGGTTAGCATACAGTAGGCGTACCCAGGAACAGAATTTAGACCCCAAACCCCAAGTGTTGGAGGACAGCAAAAAGAAAGGCCCATTCCACGGAGTCAAAAGCCATTTTCGCGTCAAGAGATGGGACTGCTGTGTCCTCCCGTATTGTATGCTTTCGTCCCAGGACGCTGTGTAGGCGCCAAAGGTTCAAAGCTGTCAGTCATGAATCCCGATTGCTCTGGGTGAACTAATTTAGTGAGGTAGGGGGTTAGTCTGAGCGTCAACGTTTTGGCCAAAATCTTGGCCTCTACGTTAATCAATGAGATCGGCCGATATGATGCGCACTCCACACCGTGTTTGCCAGGTTTATGGATGGCCACTATGGTAGCTATTCGCTGATCTCTAGGAAACTCGCCTTGAGCCTAGCTTGCTTCATACATTTTCCACAGATAGGGGGCCACCTTATCAGCCGTACATTTATATAGTTCTTTCTTATTTTTAACAGTTCTTTATTGAGTTTTAGTAACCAAGAGTATACAACATATAAAGAAATACAGGTATATCAAATTCGCCACCCCCTCCCACCCCCAAGGATCTAAGGCTGGTCCACACTGTCAGTGGCCACCCGGAAAAACCACCGCAGATTGAGAGAGGTGCTACGCTTGGGCACGAAACCGTTTTGATCACAGTGTACCAGCACCGACACCGTTGGAGTCAGCCGCTCCGCCAGCACCTTGGCCAAGATTTTGTAATCCGCATTAAGCAGGGCAAGGGGGCGGTATGACCCCAGATTGGTGGGGTCCCGTCCAGGCTTGAGCAGAGACACCAAATAGGCCTCTCGCATGGAAGCGGGCAAGGTGCGCTTCTCAAGGGCCGTGTTATAGAGAGCGTGCAGCCTGGGCACCAGTGACTCCCGATAGGCCTTTTAGTACTCCACTGGGAGCCCGTCCGGCCCTGGCGCCCTCCAGGAGGCCAAAGAGGCCACCGTGTCTCCGATCTCCTCCACGGTGAGGGGGCACTCGAGCAATTCCTGATGTTTCTCTGGGACCGTGGGCAGACAGGCAGCCTCCAGAAACCGATCCAGGTCCTGCGCCTGCCGGCGCCCCACAGAACGATATAGGGCCGTGTAATTTTCCGTCATTGCCTGATGGATCTCCCACTGTGTATACACGAGCAACCCGTCGGCCCGTGAATAGCGTCTATCGGGGCGTGAGCAGCTTCCTGTCTGAGCAGCCAGGCCAGTAACCGCCCCGCCCGACGTGGCGTGAACTCGAGCTGAGTGAGCCGCATAATTGTGGCAACGCAAGCGCTCCAGCAACTCAGCATGGCGTGCCCGAAGCAGCGCCAGTCGGACTGAGTCACTTCGCCATGATGTTCGCACGAAAGAAGGTGAGATTCCAGGTTAGCGAGCGACAGTGCAAGCCACTTACGAATGTTCCACGTCACGCCCAGACAGTGGCCCCTGATAGTGGACTTATGGGCGTCCCACTCTACTAATTCGCTGCTCGCCGTCCCCTCATTCAGTTCAAAGAATTGCTCGATCGCTGTGCCTAGGGAGGCACAAAATTCAGCGTCCTCTAGAGCTGCCGGCTGGAGTCGCCACGTGGGGACGGGAGGCCGACTGGGGTCGCAGCCTAAGAGGGTTGTGATCAGAGTGGGTCCGACCCAAATATTCTGCCTGGTCTAACAGGGGAGTCAAAGAGTGGGAGCCCACCACCCTATCGAGACGGACGTGAAGGTCATGTACCACCGAATAATACGAGTAGATGCGATCGTCGGGATGCAGGGTGCACCACATATCGTATAATGCCCAACGCGACAACCAGTCGGTAAGGGTCCGCACGTTCGAGACCGCCTGTGTGCTACGGAGGGGCGGAAAGGACCTATCTAGGCGCGTATCAAGGACAGAGTTAAAGTCCCCACCCAGTAGCCAGGGAAGACCCGCATATGGTGCCAGCACCGTTGACAAGCGAGCCAAAAACGGCGGCTGCTTGACATTCGGGGCGTATAAGGAGCCTAGTAGTATGTGTTGACCATTAAAAGCCTCCCACGAGCCAATGTGTATCGCCCTGCCGGGTCAGCTACTACCTCCGTGCATGTAAACGGTGTGCCCGCCCTCACCCAGATCAGTGTGCCGCAGGCATGTGCGGAGTACGTGGTCCCGAAGAGCTGGCCACTGCAACGAGCACGCAGCCGGACGATCTCAGGCTGCGTCATGTGGGTCTCCTGGAGAAGGGCTATGGCCGCCCCATGCCGCTGCAAATAAGAAAAAATGGAATAACGACGAGCTGGTGTGTGCATTCCCCGTATGTTCCATGTGATTACGTCAGTGGTAGCCATCTAGAGCAATTGAGGTCTACAGGGGCTACGGGGCCAGGGTCGGTCGGAGGGGGTAACATAGGCTCGGAGTGTCATGCCGGTGTGTTGCAACCAAAACCCCAACAAAGGAACATTTGTGTACTGCTGAGTATATGTAATGAAAATCGTTAACAGTGTAACTACCGGGGCAAACCCCCAAATGGGCATTCGTCCAAACTGCAAGCTAAGCGCTTATTGAAATAAACTAAGCCAGGTAATGGCTAACGGGTGCGCGGTGTTGCTGTAGCTAACGCAAACTGCTCATTCCCTGCGTTACCCCTACATTCGCCATATGTGCCTTCTATGGTGCGAATGGTACTGAGCATGTGCGAGTAGCCTAACTGTGCCTACCTATACCACCTGCCTCTGACCTCACATAACGCATAAACCCCCCTGAGCAGGATTCTCCTCTACCCCATCCACCCGATACGATCCAGCAAACTTGTGCGTGCCAGCACGCGGCACTGCACCACATCATACAGGGGAATAGGAAAACCAACAGACACCACAACACCCTGTCTCACTCATATCGGCCCACACGCCGGTAGGCGCCGCCATCCCAATGCACTGGGCTCACACAATTTGGTTGGCAGTCTGGGGTGCCACCAGTGGTAGAACTTGATCTTCTGAAAGCATGGTGGACGGGGAAGACTATCTACTAGTCTCAGGTTCACTATGCTCGTGGACAGCCGCTTCTCCCTGGCTGCTCGTGGACCCCTGGGTTGCCACTGCTTCCAGGGTTCCCTGACGCGCCAGCCGCATCCTCTCAGGACAGGGTGCCACCGCGGGGCCAGACCCCATTGCCCTACGGGCCTCCCTCCGCCGCTGTCGCCGCCGTCTCCTCTCCTGGTGTCCACCAACTCCTGAATCTGGGGGCCTCTGACCTCCGCACAGCCCCGCTTCCTCTAACCAGTCCCAGACATCGGCCAGGGCATCGAAGAATCGGGTCCCCTCCTTCGTGACCACCCTGAGGCGCGACGGGAACAGCAGGGAATATGGCATCGCCAGATCGCGCAACTGGCGCTTCACTGCCAGGTAGTTGCTCCTCCGCTTTTGGACTGTCGCCGTGTAATCCGGAAAAAACATCACCTGTCCACTTCCCACTGTGATGGTGTCCAGCTTCCTGGCCTCACAAAGCACCACGTCCCTATCTCGATAGTTGAGGAGTCTGAAAAGGAAGGGTCGCGGCCTAGCCCCGGGTTGAGGCCTCCGCACCGGGACCCTGTGCGCCCGCTCCACCACGAACTGCGGGGAGAGCACCCCGGGGGAGGATGTCACGAAGCCACCCCTCGACAAACTGTTCCGGGTTCCGTCCCTCCTCACCCTCCGGTAGTCCCACCACTCGGACATTATTGTGCCGGGAGCGCCCTTCCGCGTCCCCGGCACGATCCTCCAAGGCATGGACACGGTCGATCAGGTCCTGCAGGGCCACGGTGTTGTTGCGCACCACAGGTTGGACATCCTGGAGCGCTTGGCGTTGCTGGGTAACGGAGTCCGCCAACTTGCGATGGTCCGCGTGCAGGAGGGTGAAGTCCACTGTGACTTTATCGATCCGGGACTCCATGGAGGCCCTAGTCTGCTCCAAGGTAGTACCCAACCGTTCCACCGCCGCCAGTACTGTGTCCATTTTCGCCGCAAGTGCCGTCACCGGAGGCTCCACATCTGTCATTACTTCCTGATGTGGGACCCAGACCCTCCGCCTGTGATCGGCCCACAGACGGCTTGTTCCGCAGCCGGCCCATGACCAACTGCTGTGCTGAAGGCATTCGGCGGCAACCCCGGCACCGGGCGGACAATCCAGACCCCCACTCCTGTTTCACTGGGGTATGAGAGAGTGAACACCACGTTCCCCCCGCCGGCGTGGGGGAAGGAGAGGAGGGAGGGGGGGAGACAAGGATCCTCCTGAGAACGGCGCAGCCACCGTCTATCAGATGCCCACTGCCCGGTATCCCCAGGCTCCGGAGGCCGCCGAGGCCGCTTCGTGCTGTCCCCACAGTGCGTCAGTGCCCCCCGTCGGGCATCCCTCCTCCACCTCAGCGTCTGTGCCCCGCGCCGACCAGGTCTGACGCTATGCCACCTCCGCTGTCGGCATCCGCTGCTCCTAGGCCACTAGCGAGTGGGCCACCCCTCCGCTGCCACCGACTTGGTGTTGACAGTGGTACAACCGGACAGCACACCAGTCTCGGCTATGACCGGGCCCTCCACGCTGTTGTCGCCAGCTGGGACGCTCCCTGTGCGCGTCAGGTATGTGAAGGCGTAAGTCCCGCCACAATACGCCAGTGCCTCAGGGGCTCACGCCAGGTCCAGTCGCTCTCCTCACTGCGGGGTCAAAGCAACCACCCCCCCCCCCCCCCCCCCCCACCTTCTCAGTCGTTCACCTCACGGTCTATTCTAATTACCAGGCCACCGGCTACAAGCCCCGCAAGTCCCGGGCTTCAATGTCATGTCCACTAGTGGTAGGGCGGCCCATCACTCCCCGACCGTCCATAGCAGTTGCCGCCGGGCCCACCACTCTATTGCAGCTCGCGAAGAGGCCCACCTCGCTCCCAGGCCTCCCCGCCGCACCCCTCGGCCTCGTTGGAGTGCTGAGGTCGGGTCCGCACGACTTACCCGGGCAGCTCCAGTAAGTAGTCAGCCAAGTCCCGTAGCGAGGTACTCCAAGCCAGGGTCTCGCACAGTACCCCGGGGATGTCGTCGCAGACTCGATCCGCAGTGGCGCCCTCTCAGCGTGCGTTCCGCGCCGTCGCCAGCAGGCAGCAGTCACCTCTGGGTTTGCGCCGTCTTTGCCGCTTCACCCAATCTGGCAGGCTGGATCACCTCTTCACTGGCAGGTCGCCGGGTCTACCGTTCCCTGCCTCCACTTGCGTCGGTCTCCGTGCCCGAGAGGCCAGCCGCCGTCCCGCCTCCTTTGCGTGGATCATGGTCCGCAAGGCCCAGTCGCCTCGTGGCGAGCCGCGGGCTAGAGTGTCCCTCGCGGCCGGCCAAGGTCTACGGCCCGCTCCGCTCCTCCCGCCGGCCTCAGACTCAGCACAGCACAACTGGAGCTGCGGGCTATCGCCGGCTCTGAATTTCTCCGCGGGGCTGCGGGAGGTCTGTATGTCGTGGCTGGCACCAATGTCTACTCGCTCTGCAGGTAGGATAATTCACAGGATGATGGCACCGGGTGGCAGGAGCTTCACGCTCTGGCGACCATCTTGTTAGCGCGCCAACTAGCGCCCCCCCCCCCACAAGGCTTAATTTAAGATTATCTATACGATGAAAATCCGCCTTACGTTTTTGAAGCAATGGATACAGGTTAGTTTCCACAATCTTAGACACTTCTGCCATTATCTCAACCCCCAGATAAGTTGCCTTCTGTACAACCCGAGGGACAATAACCTGGAGTCCCTTACCGATTACAACAAGAGTTTTATTGGAGTGGAGTCGATAACCCGAAATATGCCCAAAGATCTCCGCTTCCCTTTCAATTTCAGCTAGTGCTCCAGGTGGGTTAGGGGTCATGATGGCGAGATCATCGGCATATGCCAAGATCTTAGTGCCCTCCCCCCCTGCATTGTCCTGCTACGATCTGGTTGTTATCCATAATTTTCCTGACCAGAGGGTCAATGTACAAAGCGAATAGCAGTGGCACCCTTGGTGCGTCCCCCTGCTTATCGACACAGGACCCGACAGTTCCCCCATAATAGCGATTCTGGCCACCGGGTTGTTGTACATTATTGAGATACCCTTAATGAAGCCAGCGCAAACCCTCTACTCTCAAGAGTTGCCCATAAAAACGGCCAGGAGACCCTATCAAAGGCTTTCTCCGCGTCCAGCAGGATTAGCCCGATAGGGTCTCCCGTAATCTCAGCTGCATCAAAGAGAGCAATCACCCTCTGAATATGATCGACTATGCTCCTACCTGGAACAAACTCATGTTGGACAGAAGAGACTAGTTTTTTTAATCACTACGGCTAACCGATTTGCCAAACTCTTGGCACAGATCTTGACATCGCTGTTTGATTAGTGTTATAGGGCTATAAGATCCCAACTCTTTAAACAGTTCCCCTTTTTTGGGAAAGACCACCATATTGGGAAGTCCCCAAGAATTAGGCGCCATCTGACCTGCCTGAGTTTTAAGAAAGACTTCCTCAATAATTCTAGTAAACAGGGAGCCAGCTTTTTATAAAATACCCCTGGAAAAAAATCAGAGCCCGCCGCCTTCCCGTTAGCCAAGGAATTAATGACACCTGCAACCTCTTCTGCCGTAATGGGTACCTCTAATGCTTCTCTTTCCTCCCTAGTTAGCCTTTCCCCCGGAAACTCTGCTAGATAATCCCAAATTTCTTCCTCGCTGCTCGTCGTATCTTCAGTATAAAGTAGTTGTTAGAAGTGTTGGAAGGCAGCCCGAATGTCTGAGGCCTCTGAGACTTCCCCTCCTTGAGGATCGTTAACTGCTAGAATAGCACCCTGTGTCATCCTCTGTCTAATGCGTACCGCAAGCAGATGTCCCACTCTCTTGCTACATTCATACATTTTAGATCTCCACGCCACATATTTCCCTGCCGCTTTCTTTGTTTAAACTTCTAAAATGTTAGATTTGGCTAGTGCTATCCTAGTTTGTACCTGGCCCACCTCTCCCCCATTCATAATAGCTTCAACCAATTGCGTCTGTGTCCCCTAATTTAACATAGAGTTCCTGTAGATAGAGTTTAGCCGAATTCTGAGACCTCCAGCCATACCTTGAAGTTTCCCCCCTTATCCCTGCTTTCAGGGTACCCCATACGATATCCACCCGGGTGCTACCCTTATTCTCAGATATAAATCTCGGAATCCATGTTCTCATATGTGCAATGTATTCTTGATCATATAGGAGAGCTCTATCAATGTCCACTGTGGTACATCCCTCTTTAAGGCCTGGAGTGGGATATCAAGGACTAACGGATTGTGGTCAGACATGACTTGAGGGAATTTAGAAATCTGGCAGTTAATCGAGAGTCTCTGGGACACAAAGAAATAATCAAGCCTTGCATGTGTCTGATGTGGGGCTGAAAAAGGTGAAGCCATAGTCATAGGGTTCTTGCGAAGTCCAGGCATCAATAAGCCCATGAGTCTGACATAAATCCAACAGTGCTTTGAAGACTTTGGGTTTACGTCCTCTGTATAAGCTCAGTTCCAGCTTCATCGTGTTAGTTCTCAGATTTATATTGGAGTACCCACAAATGATTATCGGCAACGGCCACCCGACAAGTTCCATACTTAACCAATTAAACAGAGCTGAATCATCGAGCACTGAACCATAAACCGAACAGAGCGTTAAGGAGAAGTTATCTGCATTACATAGAGTAAGAGCCCATCTACCCAGGTGATCCGCCTTAGAACGTGAAAAATGAAAACTCTTTCTACGAGCCATAATAGCTACCCCTTTTGTACGTGTGCCTTGAGTTGTATAGGAAATCATTTGATAGCCTGCTAATTCTGCCACCTTTTGCCTCCCTGCTTCAATATGTGTCTCCTGTAGACCTATTATATCTGCATTAAGATACTGAATATCTACATTAACCCTGCGTTTTTTACGTGGACAGTTCAAGCCACATATGTTAACCGAAGCAATTCTTATCTTACCCCTTGCCATTTATAACATTCTCTATTAGCTTCAATAAAAAATCATTATCCATACCATATGATCTCCATGCCATTACATATACCTTGACCCAGTGGACCATCCCTCCCCCCGCCCTACCTTGCGGCGAGAAAGGTCCGTAGACCCTTGTGATGCCTCCTGCATGATACTGCTTCCCCCCCACCACCCATCAAACTCCATTGTGCCAACACCAGAAAAAAAATAAGTTAATTATCCAAGTATTTCCGCTTAAATATTTCCGCTTAAAGAATCCTGATGACCGGAGGCTCCTGATAACTCTCGTAGAAAATCTTGTGCTTGTATCTCCGAAGAAAAGACCTTTGAGTTTCCCCGGTGAATAACCTTAAGACGGGCTGGACTCAACAAGTATACTTCACAGCTGACCTTTTGGAAGGGAGCAATAAGCTGACGTAGCCTCCACCTCCTTTCCACCGTAGCATGGCAGAAGTCCGGCCGGACAAAAAAAGAGTGGCCCTCCGCCGAGCGCCTCGCTTCCGGGCGCGCTTTGTCAAAAATTGCCCATACAAATTAGTATAGCTCTGGGTTTGTAGTCCCCTTCCGCTTCACCCTTCCTTTTCTTCAACATGATTGGGAAACGATGTACGTATTGTACTTCTGAATCCCAATGTGAAAGTTCAGGAAAGCCGCCCTTCAACAATTGAAGCACAAACCCTTGGATGTCTTCCCCCTTCTGCATTTTCTGGAATGCACAGTAACCTCAGATTATTGCGCCGCTGGCGATTCTCGAAATCTTCGAGCTTCCACATAACGTCCGTCGTCCTAGATTTGTTCGATGTTACTTGTTGGGCAATGTTCTCTGCTCGTGTCTCTAATCTCAACACTCGCTCTTCCAAAACCGTTGTTCTTTCTGAAATTTCTATACAGGATTTGTTAAATTTTTCGGATGGCCCCTTGTATCAGCTTAGTTGCATGGTGAGCCCTCTTGTGCTCCTGTCGATCCTCAGATTGAATCTGTTTGAGAGTTGAATAGTTAAGATCCATTGAGGGGGAGACCTCAGTAATGGGTGACGTTGAGGTAGGTGTGTTATTTTCCCCTCGAGTACTAACATCAGGTGCCGGCCCGTTGTCAATTTCAAAATGCTTAGTGCAATAGTCCCATTTTAATTGCCCTGAGTGACTTTGATCGGAATCAGATTGGATTACGCCCAGGCTTTTCTTTTTCCCCCCTTTGGTCCTGCTCCACCGTGTCTGAGTGAGAGGACGCTTTTATGTGCTGGGGTTGGAAATAAAGCTGTCCGAATCCGACCCCTCCAGAAGGGAAACCTCATCGCCACTAGCACTAGCGTTGGACAGCTCCGAGTCCTCATTGAGGGAAAATAATTTATCTCCACCTTCAGAGGTTCCTACTGTCAAATGCAGTGCCAGAGAGGGTCTAGAGTTTGCACATAGACCATCCTTAGAGACCTGCTCAAGTTCTTTGCTCCCCTGTTCTCCTGCCAAATCATTTCCCTCCACATATTGGGGCTCCCCATGTGTAATTGCCCCTTGGTCCGATTCTATAGATGAAAAGGGTACCAGTCTCGTACTTGCAGTTGCCGAGGTTGTAAGACCCTTACCGCTTGCAGCCGTCACTTGTAAAGCTTCAGTGTTGTTATCTACAGCCATTCCAGTGCGCTGTTCGCCTTTCTCCTGGATCTTCCATCGGCCAGAAAAAATTCCCGGAATCACCCGTAGTTTGCCTGATACAGAGCCCTCCTCCTCGCCAGGACGCTGATCCTTTGCTTTCACTTTTGTGAGGGCCGCCTCCACGCTTCCTGCCGCTGCGGGAGTAGAGTCTCCTGCCTTCTTTCCATCAGGAGCCTTCCGGGATACCGAGGGACCGCTCTGGCTCGCGGTCGCTTCAGCTCCATTGCCAGTTGCTCCGGCATCTCCACGGTCCTGTAGGGATTTGGATTCTTTTGGTGGCACGTTGATGCATCGCGGGTGACGGTCCTGGAAGCCCGCAGCCAACTGCAGTCTGGATCAGCAGGTAAGCCAAGACGCTCACTTTGCCGTGTGATCGCTCCAGCACTCGTCTCAGCCCGTATATCAAACCGTGCCTGGCCATCAGATGCTTTCTAGTACACTCTAGCTGGTGTCATCTCGGAGTTTTTCCCGGGAGTCAGATGGGTGGAGAATTGCAGAATCTCGTGCAGCCGCCATCTTGCCCCCCTCCGCAGCATCTAGTGATACACAAATTCCACAGTTTCGATTATTATACCTCATCATCCGAGTCTCGATCTACAACAGGAGGGGTACATATATTGTCTCTATAAGCATTCCATTTGCCCCACACTTTCCCCCAATTCTTTAGGCACTCTCTGTGAATATACGTAGCCTTCTCAGCCACCATGATCATGTCCCTATCCCTGCACCACTCTCTCCGGGTTGGGGCTTGCGCCGCCCACCAATTCTGAGCTATATTCTGCTTAGCTATCATCATCCCCGTTATTGCCCATTGTCGGTCCGCGTGGTTGAGGTCCGTTGGCTCCCATATGTTCAATAGGCAACACTTTGATCAAGCGGGACTGGGTTCTCGCTAGCCTCTGTGATAGTATCCATCACTGCCGTCCAATATAGTGTAATCAGCGGCACTCCCTCAAAGTGTGATAAAATGTGCCTAATTTGTCACATTGGCGCATACAGTGAGGGTCGGTGGCTCTACCTATCTTATGCATTGTCACCCTTGTGTAGTAGGTCCTATGCAGTATTTTTAGCTGTATCAGATGCAGCCTAGAGGAGACCGCTACCTCTCTAGGCGATGCAATCGCGTCCTGCCAGTCGGTGTCTCCTAAGTCCCCAACCTCTGCCCGCCAGACTCCCAGAGTCGTGTGGTAAATATTCTTTTTACCTTGACTGAATTTCATACTGAATCTGAAATAAAGTAGAATAGCTCAAAATAACAAGAGGCAGAATCCGTGGTATAAGAGATTTTCTGAATGGGCTTTATTCCAAAATGGCCGACTCGAGTGGCGGCCTTCAGGTTCCGTCACCACGAGGGTTCAGGAAGTGAAGTACAATACTTTATTGACAAGAAGTAACTTTTATAGCTCATACATTACAATGAAATGAATGCAAAAGGCGTAACAATTGATAAGAGAAATGACAGAGTGGTACGTAATCGAAACTAGGCGTAATAAGGAGCAGAAAGAAACATGATTGGCTCTGATTATCATGCATAGGTGGATCTATAAGATAATACTTAACATAGATGCGCGCGCAGCAGCATGACGTGTGATTGACGTGCAACTAGGGGGTGAAGGGGACTTGACATTTAGCTCTACATGTGGAGACGAGAAGTCTGGGGGGTCAAGTCAACCTAATCCCAAATCATATCTAACATCCTATGTTTAGAGAACTATGTTATCCACAAGAAAAGACTCTCGGACAGAATCTATTCTATACTGACTGTGTGTGCGTGTACAAGCGTCTAAGTGTCTATATGAGATGCGAGGGGCAGAAAACTTTCCATGGCAACAGGGCTATGAATTACTTGCAGGAGGACGGAAAAGCCGAGTCCTTTGCTTGTGAGCTAAAGGAAATGTTTACCTAAATCACTGGACAGGAATGCATCGGCTGAAGAGCAAAGTAGATAATTCGAAGGTGAAATACAGCTTCTTGGCAGGCAGGCGAAACTGGCCGAGGCAGGCACCGTTAGCTGCACAGGGAGTAGGACAAAGTTCATGGATACAGATGCGAGCTCAAGCTGAAGCTGTCAGAGACAGAGAGCAGGGAAGGCTTTAAGGACAGAATCGGGCCTACTTGCCTGAACTGTAAAAATGGAGTAACTTAGCCATATAAAGTCGGTGGCCTTTCATACTTAGGAATCGAATATCCAGCCCATTGATGGCGGATCTGACAGAGAACATGTTGACGGTGGACGCACATATGTTTGCGTTTTGGAAACTGGAACTGGAGTGAACATACATGTACTTGTGACATGCACATAGAACCGTTGGGGTCCAAGATAGGGGACATAACTGACCAGAAAAATCCACATTTCCACATTCCCTCCTTGTCCCCTACTTGCCCTTCAAGAGATATCAATCTTCATCATTCCATCGATTTGCTCATGGAGCATCATTTCTTCTTCCTTCTTCTTCCGGCATTTTGAACGAGAACCTTGATATGGAATGCATGATGTGGCACACAGACCACAAATCGCTGGTCCACATTGCAGGCATAAACAACAACTGAAGAGCATAAGAAGGCCAATACCTAGGAAGGATAGAACTCTCCATCCCCAGGCTGATATCACACTCCAAAACCACCCGGACCACGTCCAAGTGCCTGGATTCTCGTGTATCTGGCTCACAATCTTATGAAGGCGTGTTATAGCTTTATATACAGATGGCGAATTTTCTGGTATGAATATGCAGCAGCTGGATCCGATGACCCTGCAAGCTCCGCCCCTATCGGCCAGGATGACGTCAAGGACAAGACGATTCTGGAGAACAACAATTCTCATCACTGATTGTTCTTCTGTCAGATTGCCTAGGGCGGCTATAGTCTCGTTTACTACAGCTTCGAGAGTCTTGGTTAGTCTACGTATCAGCTTACTATTTGATATTGTACCTATATAGGGAAAGATGCCTTTATTGAAATCTACATACTTGTCCCATGCCGTCTCAGTATAATCGACAACTGGGAGATCTCTTCGCTCTCTATTGTGTACTAAATGAACATTCCGATAATAATCAGGGGGAGCTAGGAAAACAGGTGGCAGAAGGAATGCTATGTAACAGGTACCATCCCAATCTAGAGGCAGACGCATATATGCCGTCTGACCACATATAAAGTAAGAATGGCGAGAAGCTCTAAATGAAGATTTACCTTGATCACTATATTCTACTGTAGTAACGCATTGGCTATGGCCCATATGTATGGAACCAACTTTTCTTACACATAATTCACCCTTAACTGGAAATACTGACATAGTGGGCAGAATTAGTTCAACTTCGGATTTGACATTCAGAATCATAAGATTAGGTGTAAAATTACCTAATTTATACACTTCATTTTCTAGATCAGTTCCTGTTCTACTGGGGCGACCCTCCTTATTAGGATGACAGACTTTGAATAAAACTAGATTCAGATTTCCCCATATCCAATGTTGTTGATAAACTGCTGTGTCTGGGTCTATGGAATTTAGTAAACTAAACCATGCCCCACAGGAGCCATTGTGTGTGAACGGATGTGGAAAGAAAGGCAGAACTCCTTTGTTATTCTGATAGGGAGGGAGTCGGCCACACACCCAACAATTGGTGGCATTACTAGTCTGATGGGAATGATGTAACATACTAATGAAAGTGTTATTGCGCAGCGCAAGTCTATAAGATAATTCATGTGGCGGTAGGTCACTAAAAGAATGTTCAGTAGCAACATTATAAACATGTCTAGAAATAGGATGATATATGTGCAAAATCACACTCGTAATAATTACTAAAACACTCAATAAAAACAAAATTAATAATGTCCTCATACAGTAGCTACGCAGTGATTTACAATACGCCTGTCGTTTCAACATTTCTCGGGTATTTTCTCTACTCAGGTCCAAGGGATACATGTCGGAGACAATTCAACCGCTTCACCTTGGAGAGGACTTAAACAATCAAATTGCTCGACTGTTTGGGCCTAAGCTTTAATTTATAGCACTGAGAGTCATTCTGTTCAACAAAAGGAAGTTTTGAATCAGTCTGTGAGGGAGTGCAGGGCACAGTGTCTATATCCGAGGATAGTCCATGAAATTTCTTAATATGGCTGGAATGTATCCAGCCCTTGCGGCCCTCAACTTTCACGGCTGTTCTTGTGGTCAGCAGGACTAGCTTCGGTGCTTTCCACCTGGGCTCCAACTGGGTCTTCCGATCAAAATTTCTCACAAACACCAGATCCCCCGGAGCAACGTCATGGGGTTTCACCTCAGTGTTGTCAGGAAAAGCTGCAGCTACCTGTGAACGACAAGATTGTAGTGCAGACATCAAGGAAGCCAAGTAATCTGTCAGCATATTACAATTAACATCAGTTATTTTACGTGGTATAGGCGTCCCCCACATATTTGGTGGTCTTCCGAAGATCACCTCATACGGGGATAGCCCTGTTCGAGAGTGTGCTACCATTCTTATGTAAAATAGTGCAACTGGTAATGCTACTATCCAGTCAACACCTTTCTCCTTACATATTTTAGACAATCTGATTTTCAAAATTTGATTATGTCGTTCCACGAGACCTGCTGCCTCGGGGTGTCGGACACAGTGGAATTTCCACTGATATCCCAACAAAAGTGAGACATGTTTCATTAATTCGGATGAGAAAGGCTGGCCGTTATCTGAATATACAACACGTGGTAAACCGTACCGCGGGAAGAATTCTCGAACTAACTGTTTGGCAGTAGTCGGGGCCGTGTAATCTGAAACCGGGTACGCCTCTGTCCAACGGGAGAGAGCGCAGACAACTACCAGAACATATTTGAATCCTCGACATCGTTCCATCTGGATATAATCCATTTGGAGCACTTCAAAAGGATGGTCAGGAGTCTGGAATCCACCCTGTTCTACGGGAACACTTTTTCCTGGGTTGAACTGACAACATATCATACAGGTACGGACTTTTTGTTTAGCTGCTGCTCGTAAATGTTTGTTGAACCAAATGTGTTGAATGCTATCTAGCATAGCTTTCTCTCCTAAATGCGCTGGGCTGTGAATTGTAGCTATAATGGCTTGGACCATAGAGTCAGGAAGAAACCATACAGATTTCTCCTTTGTCATCCATCCCTGATCTGTCTGGATCCCTCCTAGTTCAGTCCATTTCTTTAATTCTTCTGCAGTAGCATGCGTCTGTATGTCAATTACGTCAAGTGCGGGATCCTTAATTGTCATACACTGTGTTGGTGTCTGAACTATTGGCTTTGTCATGTCTAATGTGCGATTCTGAGCAGTCTGTTTAGCTGTTCTGTCAGCTAAATCATTGCCTTGAGAAATGATATCAGTAACCTTCGTGTGTGCTTTACATTTCATAATCGATATGGCAGTTGGTAGATGTATTGCGTCTAACAAGGCATGAATGAGGGTTCCGTGCTGAATGTGGGCACCATGGGAGGTTAAATAACCTCTCTCTCGCCACAGCACGCCGAAGTCGTGTACAACTCCGAATGCATAACGTGAGTCAGTGTATACATTAACTTTCTTATTTGTGGCTTGAATACAGGCTTGTGTTAGAGCAATAAGTTCTGCTGCTTGGGCTGACAAAGTATCTATACAATTTGTCTCAATAACTTCAGTGTCTGTTGTGACTGCATACGCGGCCACTAAGTCTCCTGTACTTGCTCTCATGCACGATCCGTCTACATACAACGTCAGGTCTGGATCTAACAATGGAACGTCTGTCAAGTCTTGTCTAGGTTTCGTCTTTATTTCAATAATTTCAACACAATCATGAGCTAGTGGGTCTGTTCCAATTACAGGTAATAGTGTAGCAGGATTCAATGTATTACACCGTCGGATCTCTATGTGTGGCTGAAACAATGTCAGTTCATAACCGGTAAGTCTTGCTATGGTCAAGTGTTGTGTTTGTGTTCGGTTCACAAGAACTTCTACTGCATGTGGTACTTGTACTGTCAATGGATGTCCTAACACTATGGCATCGCTTTGTCTGATTGCTAAAGCTGTTGCTGCCACTGATTTCAGGCACACGGGCAAAGCCTGAGCTACGGGATCTAATGTACTGGAAAAATAAGCACATGGCTTGCGTGATCCTGCTTGATCCTGAGTGAGTACTGACAAAGCAGTACCTTCGCGTTCTGTGACAAAAAGTGTAAAATGTTTGCTATAACATGGTGTTGCTAAAACAGGTGCTTGGCATAAAGCTTCCTTTAGGCTTTCAAAAGCTTGTGTATGTTCCTGAGTCCAAGGGAGAACAGTCGATGTGGCTGCCTCCTGTGTGGTTAACTGAATGAGTGGTTTTGCTAGAAATGCGTACTGAGGGATCCATTGCCTACAATATGAAGTGAGGCCTATGAAAGCCCGCACCTCCTTTTGTGTCTGGGGTATTGACATGTTAGCAATTAACTGGATGCGATCTGGTGTAAGCTGCCTTCCCTCCTTGGACAGCGAGTGACCAAGATAAATAACTCGCTGGACACAGAATTGCAGCTTAGAAGGAGACACTTTGTGCCCCTTGTCGGCTAGAAAATGTAAAACTGTCAGAGAAGCCTTTTCACATTCAGGTTCGCTTCTCGCGGTGATCAGCAGATCATCGACATATTGAAGCAGTGCAGTATTGACTGGCATGTGGATACTGTCAAGTTCTCGTTTCAGTGCTTGGCTGTAGATGCTGGGGCTTTCTGTGAATCCTTGGGGAGCGCGTGAGAATTTAAAGCTGCGCCCATTTAAACTGAATCCGAACAAATATTGGCTTTCCGGATCTATTGGGACGCTAAAAAAGGCATTCTTGAGATCAATTACAGTAAAGAATGTTGCTTCGGAATCAATTGCTGTCAATAATGATGATATATCGGGGACCACAGGAAATTGTGGCACAATGCACTTGTTTAGTTCACGCAAATCAATAACCAATCGGTATACTGGCGGAGCAGTAGGGTCAGTTCGTTTAAGAATCGGAATTATCGGCGAATTACATACATTGGAGTCTGTTTCTACAACTACTCCTTGGGCAATTAACTCATCAATGATTTTCAGCAAAGCCACTACAGCATCTTGCGGTAACTTGTATTGTCGCATTCGTGGTAATACCACTCCTGCCTTGAGTGTAACTCGGTATGGTGTAATGTTCATGCAACCAACATCAGTAGGGCCTTGTGCCCATAGATGTGCTGGTAAAGTCTGTAGTCGGGGATCCATGTCTCTAGACACATAGTGACCTTTAAAATCACGTAAAAACAACCTTATTCCTCCCGGAGAACAACATATTATGGCTCCTAGGGCTTTCAGAGTTTTAATTCCTAACAGATTTTCTGGGCATGATTTAGTAAGCAATAAATCTGTAGTTCGTGTCAAAGGTCCTATCGTAAGTGGAAGAGGCTGTGATACTTCATTAACAATAGGTTTTCCTGAAAAACCAAGGGAAACATTTTGAGAGCCTGAGAGGGGTGCCCCTGGAACTTCACTACGTTTTATAGTTGTTCGACTTGCCCCTGTATCGAGTAAGAATTTTCTATCTTGACCTAATAATTCACTATGTACATAAGGTCCTTCTTGATCTACAGGAATCTCGATAAGCGGTAAGTCAACTTCCCTCTCTAGGCTGGTTCATGCGTAACGCTGATACTCAGGATATTCATACTGTGCAGTCTGATACATTTGTCGTTTGGTGGTTTGTGTGGCAGTAACAGGCAACGGTGGTGCAGCTGGCACAAACTGTATTGGCTGTTGTGCGGCTGGCATGGCCTGGGAATGTGGCATAGCTCCTTGTTCATTCTGATCTTGTCTGAGTGGCCGTGATCTTTCTTGTGTTTTACCTATGGCGATATTGTGTTTTAAAACTGGACAATCGTGTACGTAATGACCTGGCTTTTTGCAATAATTGCATGTCCCTTTTACCAGTCCTGCTGAATCGGAATGTGTCATACCCTTTTTATGTCCTTCAGCCGGTACTGTCTGAGACACTAGCATTTTCATTTTTGTATCTTTCATACGTCTTTGTTCGTGTTCTTGTTCATCTCTAATTCTATTGTGATGATACTGTAACATTTGTAGCATTTGTGACGGAGTGTTACTTTGCCAGGTACTCTCGAATTTCAATATTCTATTCTTTACTGGAGGTAATGCATTTTCTACTAATTTTGTCACAAATAAATGTGGATACGACTCACTACTTGTTTTTATACCACTATTTATTCCAAAACATTTTTCAAATCGGGCATAATAGTCACTTGTGTCTTCATCATGCTTTTGTTTACAGGCCGTGATTGCACCCCAATCTTCCTTTTTCGTAGTTAACAAACGTGGCAGTACTTGTACTAGTAAACCTGGTAATGCTTTGACTTTATCCCCGAGCCCTGAACCTGCAGCTCGGGCCTTTTCTTCCGTTTCTAATGCTGTCCAATCTATCTTTTGGTCTCCCACTTCCCACTCTTTTTCTTTCAGTTTTTCATAAATACCAGCAGGTAAGAGCACCTTTAATATCGTCATAATATCAGGATAGGTATACTCTCCCATCAGCAACATGTCCTTAATTTCTCGGTGGAAACCCGCTGGGTCTTTGTCATGACTTGGTACTACTTTCTTCATTTCTAACAATTCAATTTTTGATATGGGTGTGTATACAAATACACGGTGAAACTCATTGTCTTCGCCTTTTATTGGGTGCACTTCTCGTAAGGGATTTTGTCTATCCATATAATACGGCGTTCTTTCTCTGCGGGGCAGCGGGAACGAATCCGGATTTACAAAAAGGACATACTGTTTACGTGACACTAATATTTCTTTAATTAACTTGTTACTAGAACCTCTCCATCTGTTCGTGAGTAGTTCCGTTAATATATCAGGTAAAGGACCAGGGTCAGCATGTTGGCTCTTATACAGTATAAGGAGTTGCTGAATCATATAGATTCCAGCTAAACGTTGTTCATCTGTACTAAGGTTAAAAAACGTGTGTGCTACGGTCTCATCACCGTATTTTTCAGGACTGTCAATCCAGTGAACGGCTGATCTGGCCAATTCTTGCTCATCCATGGAATCGAGGAGGTGGTAACCCCTTCGTTCTCGTAGTAGTTTATCTGCGGCTTGGAACAGATGTTCAGGAGACTTTAAATTTATTACAGGCGTCGGATACGTTCTGCTATTATTTGGACATACAGAGTGTATGGGATCAGAAAAGCATCTAGTATTATCACAGGATCTTCCTCTGCCTACGTATGCTATGGTTTCTGACTGTCTTGCGGAATTCCCTGATTCGGAGACTTCATCTTGCTCGAACTCGTCTGTTTCCAATCTTTCTTCGTGAATACGTTCTATTTCTCTACGGATTTTTCGGCACATGGCTATTATACAGTTTTTCTTATCGTGTCTCCCTTCTGATATATTCTGGCTCCATCTTGTAAGAATAAGCATTGTATTCGGGTCTACCCCCGGACGGTCTTGATTTCTGATCACGCAGTTTATGAGGAAACGTAACAGTTCCCCCTGTATATCTACTTTCTGGAATTCCATAGCTCTGTTAATACATTCTGGGTCTCGCCCTGTTTGGACAAAATGATATATGTTATCTAGATGCGTAGTCATTCCTGGTAACCTCGCTAAATACTCTGCGGCTCGTCTGATACGTAATGATGCCAGGACCATTTCGTCCTCTTTACCGACCACCGGGTCATATCTACAATCTATAAGGAGTTCTTTAAGCGTGCGTTCACTTACGAATTTGGGTGTACGTGAATGCGCTGATTCTTGAAAAACAAGTTTATTTATTCTAGGTGGCGTAAAAGTATTGCTTGCACCTCCCGTGGCCCCTTCAGGGGCGTCGGGTGTGAATGGATTCGTCGAACGTGACACAGCAACTATAGGTGTCGATACCACTGTAGAATCGATTGCGGGGACAGATGCGGAAACAGATGTGCTTGCCGGAGCTCGTGTCGGGACTTGCTGTTGCACGGGGACAGATACCTGATCCTGACGTTGAACCCCTCTGCCAGACGGTCTATGTGGTGTGGGGTTAGCATACTCGGGAGCTGCGTCATCTAGATATGAGGAAAGAAAAACATCTTCTGCGGTTCTGGGATGCCCTTTTGGATGTACCTTAATTGGAAATAATGGGGGTGGCAAGTCTTTTGGCATCTCTGGAACAGCCTTAGGTAGTCCTTCGGCTAGGAGGGGATACATACCACTCATAAGAGCGTTTCTTTGTCTATCTACTTGTTCTGATTTCACTCGGATACCTTCCTCAATTAATATATTTTCTTGAACTTCCTTTGAACTCTCTTTACTCCTCTCTTCTTGTCTACGTGCTTTTTCTGTACGTCTATGAGATTCTTTACGCCATAACTCTACAGCGTCTTTCTGTGACTGTCTGACTTTTCTTTTCCATAACTCTTCCTCCACTTTCATGATGCACTCTGCATCCCAGGTTCCCGCTGCGGGCCACCTTTGACTTTCCGGCAATCCCTTGGTATAATCTACCCATAAATCAAGAAACAATATGGCATCTAAGCCATGCTTGTGATACATAAAATGCCCTGGGGTGTCCCTAGGAGGAATAGGAACTGCTTCTTCGAGCACCCCTTTTCTGGTAGTAATCTGTCTTAACTTCGAGAAGAGCGGCATCTCGACAACTGATCTGATACTTACTCTTGAATTCACTTAATACGGAAAACACAATAATGAACGGTGAACAATGAACAATCATTCATACCACAATATGCAAGACATTTGAACACTTTAAACATTTAAACATTAAACATTTTAAAAATGACCGACGATGATGACAGTCTGCATAACTAATCACCAAGCTGAATTCTTGACAATAACTGAATACTTCGGAATACTTGATATACTGCTAAACAGTACATATACACTGCTAAACAGTGCAGACCGGATTTGTGTACCCAAATCCGTCTTGACCGGCACAACCTATGTGCGCGTCAACACGCCTCCCCGGCGATGGTACTCACCGGGTAGCTCCTTGAAACGGAAGGCCTCGGAGAATGGACTGGACTCGACGACTGCGGACATCGGACCCTCTGGACATCGGGACTTCGAAAACCTGGTGGGCCTCTGTATACCTCGGATCTTGCTCTCTCAGCTAGGCTCTGGTCGGGATACTTCGCACTTCTCACCGCCTCGTCTGGGTTGATCGCAGCCTCAGTCGCCCCCGCTTGACCGGAGGGAGCTTACAGGAAATCCTGCTGGTACGCGTTTATGGTCCGTCCAGCTGTGGCAGGAGACCGGGCCTGCAACGCACCGCCGGCGCGTGAGATGAGAAAGTGTCCCTATTCGGGCGCCATTATGTGGTAAATATTCTTTTTACCTTGACTGAATTTCATACTGAATCTGAAATAAAGTAGAATAGCTCAAAATAACAAGAGGCAGAATCCGTGGTATAAGAGATTTTCTGAATGGGCTTTATTCCAAAATGGCCGACTCGAGTGGCGGCCTTCAGGTTCCGTCACCACGAGGGTTCAGGAAGTGAAGTACAATACTTTATTGACAAGAAGTAACTTTTATAGCTCATACATTACAATGAAATGAATGCAAAAGGCGTAACAATTGATAAGAGAAATGACAGAGTGGTACGTAATCGAAACTAGGCGTAATAAGGAGCAGAAAGAAACATGATTGGCTCTGATTATCATGCATAGGTGGATCTATAAGATAATACTTAACATAGATGCGCGCGCAGCAGCATGACGTGTGATTGACGTGCAACTAGGGGGTGAAGGGGACTTGACATTTAGCTCTACATGTGGAGACGAGAAGTCTGGGGGGTCAAGTCAACCTAATCCCAAATCATATCTAACATCCTATGTTTAGAGAACTATGTTATCCACAAGAAAAGACTCTCGGACAGAATCTATTCTATACTGACTGTGTGTGCGTGTACAAGCGTCTAAGTGTCTATATGAGATGCGAGGGGCAGAAAACTTTCCATGGCAACAGGGCTATGAATTACTTGCAGGAGGACGGAAAAGCCGAGTCCTTTGCTTGTGAGCTAAAGGAAATGTTTACCTAAATCACTGGACAGGAATGCATCGGCTGAAGAGCAAAGTAGATAATTCGAAGGTGAAATACAGCTTCTTGGCAGGCAGGCGAAACTGGCCGAGGCAGGCACCGTTAGCTGCACAGGGAGTAGGACAAAGTTCATGGATACAGATGCGAGCTCAAGCTGAAGCTGTCAGAGACAGAGAGCAGGGAAGGCTTTAAGGACAGAATCGGGCCTACTTGCCTGAACTGTAAAAATGGAGTAACTTAGCCATATAAAGTCGGTGGCCTTTCATACTTAGGAATCGAATATCCAGCCCATTGATGGCGGATCTGACAGAGAACATGTTGACGGTGGACGCACATATGTTTGCGTTTTGGAAACTGGAACTGGAGTGAACATACATGTACTTGTGACATGCACATAGAACCGTTGGGGTCCAAGATAGGGGACATAACTGACCAGAAAAATCCACATTTCCACAGTCGTACCAGGGGGTCCGTTTGATTATTAACAATTTTCCGGTAAGTAAGAGAAATTGCTTTCTTGTCTAAGTGGTCTGTCAACAGTCGGTCCTCTAAGGGGAACGATTCAGGGAGTACCTCCGCTGCTGGAATAGCTGCTTCTAGTGCATGTTCAACCCGCATATATCGAAACTTTTCACCAGGAGCCATTTCATAGTGTTCCTGCAGGTAGGCAAAGGTGACGACCTTCCCTCTTTCCAGAGATCCCTCAGCCGGGGGATCCCTATCAAGTTCCACTTTTGAAACCCCTTGCTCTTTCCCAGGGTACCCAGCCTGCCGGTGTCCCATAGTGGGGTGTATTGCGTAAGTTTGTCAGACCATCCCAGGTGCCGTATCACTGTGTGGCAAACATGAACCGTGTGCGCTGTTGGTCCCAGGAGGCCTAGCGTTTTCTGTTTGTTGTAGAGTAACTCTGTCTAAGCGGTATGCAGGGTCAGTGTCAGGTGCGTCAATCTACTGATTGATTACTGTCAGTTGTGAGGCCCAGTAGTATGCCCGACGTCTGGTAGAGCGATACCCCCGTCGTACCAGCTTCTAATCAGTTTACACGTGGCCAC
Organism: Triturus cristatus; assembly: GCF_964204655.1. Lineage (NCBI taxonomy): Eukaryota > Metazoa > Chordata > Amphibia > Caudata > Salamandridae > Triturus > Triturus cristatus. The sequence continues at coordinate 1,086,901,677 of NC_140582.1, read as the reverse complement.
TCTAGCCGGCTTGCTGTCCCAAAGGAGTTTAGTGACTTCTGAGTTTATCGCTCTAAAATACGAGTTGGGGACTCGGCAGGGCGTGTTGTGTACGACATATAGAAATCTGGGTAATGCCATCATTTTAAAAAGTGCCGCTCTGCCCAGTAGGCTGAGCGGCAATGCTCTCCAATGTTTAATATCTCACTTCAGCCTCTGTAACGGTGCTTGAAGATTGAGCGCCTGGAATTCATCTGGGTCGGACGTTACATATATCCCAAGGTACTTAAAGCTATCCGTTACTACCTTGACCATACTTCCCCCCTAGGCAGCCTGGGAGGTGGTCCATGCACAATATACAGTACAGACTTCTCCCAATTAATCGTGTACCCTGACACCGGCCCAAACACCTCACAGATGTTTAACAGTGCATGAAGGGACCATGGGGGGGAAGCTATATACACCAGGACGTCATCGGCATAGAGGGAGATACGATCCTCCCATCCCTCCACTTTAAACCCCGGATTACTGGGTCCAAACTAATCCAGGCAGCCAACGGTTCCAGGACCATTGAGAATCGAAGTGGTGACCGCGGACAACCTTGCCGCGTCCTGAATCCCAGAGCAAATTCCCATGATATGTGTGCATTAATCACTACATGTGCGATAGGGTTAGCATACAGTAGGCGTACCCAGGAACAGAATTTAGACCCAAGTGTTGGAGGACAGCAAAAAGTAACGCCCATTCCACAGAGTTAAAGGCCATTTTTGCGTCAAGAGATGGGACTGCTGCATCCTCCCGTATTGTATGCTTTTGTCCCAGGACACTGTGTAAGCGCTGAAGGTTCAAAGCTGTATTCCTGCCAGGCATGAATCCCGATTGGTCCGGGTGGACCAGTTTAGTGAGGTAGGGGGTTAGTCTGAGCGTCAACGTTTTGGCCAAAATCTTGGCCTCTGCGTTAATCAATGAGATTGGCCGATATGATGCGCACTCTGCAGCGGGTTTGCCAGGTTTATGGATGGCCACTATGGTAGTTATATGCTGATCTCTAGGAAGCTCGCCTTGGCTTCATACATTTTCAACAGATAGGGGGCCATCTTATCAGCCGTACGTTTATATAGTTCTTTTGGGATGCCATTGGGACTGCTGGCCTTACGCGACTGTAGCTTGTGGATGGCCACCTTGAGCTCATCCACTGTGATATCTACATCAAGTCCTTCGGCCTCCTCTGATATGAGCACTGGTATGTGTATGTCCCTAAGGAAGTCAAGTGCTTCTTGGACTGTGGTTGTGTTTGTGGGTGTGTACACCCGCTCAAAGTGCGCAGCCAGCGCAGTCACTATCTCTTGCGGGTCTGATGTTGATTCCCCTTTCTCCGACCTGAGCTCCGCCACCCATCTAGTCGCCCGATCCCTCTTATCTAACCAAGCATGAAGTTTGCCGGCTTTGTCCCCTGATTCGTAGACCCTATGTTGAACTGCTGTTATGCGGGTTTTGGCATCTTCCCAGAGGTATTCTTTATATTCTTTTTGTTTCGTGCGCAGCCTATGTGTGTTGGCATCTGAGGGGTCCCCGGCTGGGACTCCAAATGGTGCACTTCCTGTTCTAAGGCTTCTATCTCTTTTTTTCTTGTCTTTTTTTTTTTATACCTTCAATGAGCGAGATGGCCTGCCCCCGTAGGACTGGTTTGTACGCCTCCCATAAAATTAGTAGAGAGGAGACCGAAGCTTCATTTTCTTTGAAGTAATGCGTTGTGATCTTAGGATTGTGTAGGAATCCCGGCTATATGGGGTACACACGACGCTGGGTGGGGACGTGTAGTCTAAACTCCGCCATCACCGGGGAGTGATCAAAGATTCCCCTGGGCAGATGCGAGACCGCCCCAAACCTTCTCATATTGTCAGTTGCTGTAATAATGTAATCTATGCGGGTGAGGCTATTGTGCGCCCCTGAGTGAAAAGTATATTGTCTCATGTCTCCCATCCCCAAAAATCCTACCGCAGATCCCAATGACCTAAATAACCTCCGACCCATCTCTAACCTCCCTCTTCTCTCCAAAGCCCTTGAAAAATGTGCCCTGCTCCAACTAGATAATCACATCTACACTTTTGCCCTCTTTGACTCACTACAATCTGGCTTTAGAAAAGGATGCAGCACAGAATCTGCCATGCTCAATATAGTGGACAACATACATCATGCACTCGACAAAGGTGAATTGTGCCTTCTCATTCTCCTCGACCTATCCGCTGCCTTTGATACTGTTAACCACCCTGCCTTACTAAACACTGTTAAAGTCCGCTTTAGCCTCAATGGCCATGTCCTCAACTGGTTCACCTCCTTTCTCCAACACAGAACCCAACAAATCAGAATTGAGAACTGCCTCTCCAACCCCACTCCGCTCTCGCTCGGTATCCCCCAGGGATCCATTCTCTCTCCTGCTCTCTTCAACCTCTTCATGGAACCACTCACCCTCATCCTCAAACGAGCAGGAATAAATTACCACCTTTATGCCAACGACACGCAACTTTACTATAAGATTAAATCCCACTCCGAAATCCTTCACCTTAATAACACCCTGACCAAGATCCAGTCTTGGTTCCTGTCAGAAAGTGCCATCTTTCTTGCATGGTATACCCCCACTTTTTGCTGAATTGCTGAATGTACTTTGACTGAGTGTGCCCTGGACTCCTGCCAATCAGGTGCCCAGGGCCTATGTTCCTTCCCTAAAACAAACCAAACCCAAATTGGCAAACCCTGACCACATGTCAGCCCCTGGTAAATGGTACCCTAGGTACCCAGGGCCTTGTGACCAGGGAAGGCCTCTAAGGGCTGCAGCACTCCTTGTGCCACCCTTAGAGGCCCTGTACCCTTACACACACACACTGCCTTTGCAGGCTGAGTGTTTGGGTGCAAGACAAAAACCAAGTCGACATGGCACACATCCCTGTGTGCCATGCCCATCACCTACACTGCCATGGCATACATCAGTCACCCCTCTAGCTGGGTGCCTTATGCCAATGGTGTGGGCACAGGAGCAGGAGCCCTGTGCCCCTACAGTACCCAGGTCCATTCCTGGGCACTGTAAGTGCAGTGCTGCCATTTAAGAGTACATGGTGCTGAGAGCTCGTTTAATGTTGAGGAGGCGGCATGTCCCAGATGCCTGAGGACTGGGGCGGAATTGGATCATATGTTATGGACTTGCCCAGCGCTGGGGCCTTACTGGAAAGAGATGGGAGATACCCTGAATGAGGTGACTGAGAGATGGCTGGAGTTCGATATGGCTGTTAGCATATTGCACTGGTTCCCACACACGCCCCAAACTAAAATCACGAGTAAATTCGTAGACATGGGACTTATACTAGCAAAACAAGAAATCACGAGGAGATGGAAGGCAACAGTGGGTCCGACTGGCAAACGATGGAAGGGGGAATTTCTTAAATGGGCCACCAGCGAGGGTGCACTGCGGTATCAATGGGCTCATAGGCGCAGTGATGATAAGGCGCTGGAGGCGGCAGCTGCGTGGGAGGCGTTGGTGCAGGCTCTGCGAGAGTGTGAGTCAGGGGTAGAAGGCGATGACCGAACCGAGGATGAGGGGGCTACCCCGGAGCAATCTGGGAACATCACATAACTTGAATCATTGATATTCCTTGGACTGTATGATATTAGAGAGCAGAGATGGACGCATGCGTTGGTGAGGAGGATCGCGGGAGGGGGAGGGAATGGGAAGCAGTATGGGGGTTAAAAATAGAGGTTTTGTTATGCAGTTTATTGGCTATGCGTCGCATAGGCCGGGAGGGGCCTTGTATGACCCTCCTTAAGTAGGGTAGGACTGGCGGGGGGCGTGTGCCTACTTTGCGGGGCGGATGGTGAAACAACTTGTGTAAGGCTGTATATGTGGTTGTGCAACAAAAAACCAATAAACTATGTTTAAAAAAAAAATGGTGCTGAGAGCTCGTCAAACACGAGCTCCACAGCACCATAATGGCAACACTAAAAACTGAGAAGTTTGGTATCAAACTTCTCGGCACATTAAACCAACACTGATACCAGTGTGGGATTTAATGTACCCAGCACCCCAGAGGGCATCTTAGAGGTGCCCCCTTAAACCTAACCTACAGTCCACGTCTGCTCTGAGGCTGCCTAGGCTGCCACCCAGCAGACATGTTTCTGGACCCCTGGGTAGGAGAGCCCCTGCTCTCCTGGGCCTGCAACAATGCACATCCTGGGCGAGGTGCTAAATCTCCTCCCCCAGGATGGGCAGGGGGAAGATTCAAAGGCATGCCGCCTCTGTGACCTTCCCCAGGCCCCTGCAACCCCCACTCTGGCGGGATGCTTTGGCCGGAAACCCCAAATAAGGACAGGGGATGTGCCAGCCTGCCAACCCCACCCCTCAGGTGGGGGAGGCGAGGTGAAGCACATCTCCGGGCTCTCGCCATCTTGAAGATGGGGAGCCCTACCCTATCAGGACTAGGCTACTGCCCCCCTCCCACAGGAGAGAGGCAGGATAGGGGGTGTACCCACCCCAGGACAGGGACCCATTGGTCCCTGCCCTTCACCTACCTGTAACGCCCCTAAATCTAGTATTTAGGGGCACCCTGAACCTTCCTTCCCCAGATTCCAGATTCAAAACTACAAAGAGCAAGAAGAAAGAAGACCTGCCCTGCAGCTGCTGAAAAGAGGAAGACACCAACTGCTTTGGCCCCAGCCCTACCGGCCTGTCGACCCTCAAACCTGCTCCTGCTCCAACCCGGCATCTCTCGTGGCCAGCAACCTCACCAACCCCGGAGGACCTGACTACCTTTTGGCTCTAAGCCCCTGGGACTCCCATGAGTAGAGGCTCTACTCAAAACCTATCTCTAATCCCTGGCAGCAGCCCGGAACCGGGAACCCAGCACACTCTGCACCAGCCAAGCCTGGCCAGTGCCGGAGTGAACAAAGACCCTGAGGACGACCCCACGGCGACTGTGACCCCGAGTCCGGCACCCAAGGACCTCCCTCGACACTCCTGAAGAAACCTGCAGCCTCAGAACAAGGTGCCCTTCCCAACCGCGATCAACAGAGGGTAAGATGGAGGAGCCAAGATGGCGACCGGAGCAGACGCTTGAGCGCCCGGCTCCGTCGGCCCTTGGCCCCGGACTATCATCCTGATTCCTATCCTTGCCGATTCTCGAGGTGAAACGTGTGCGAAGACGCGCTGTCCACGCCGCCGCTTCCCCGAAGTCTCAGCCCGCCCGGATGCCGGAGTTCTTGGTGCTTTTGTTCTCCGCCCTGGACCCCTGCTTCATTGTGGCCTTTGCCGGCCCCCTGGAAGCTCCGCAGTCACCGGACCCGCTAGCGCAAACCCGAGCCCCGCGGTCCCGACCTCACCTAACACCACGGACTGTCGCCAGATGAGCCTGGGGAGGGACGGCCAGACATCTCCTGCACCCTGCGCCTGAAGGGCTGGGGCTGTAAGGTAAGCCCCGGTGCGGCGGGTCTCCTGCCCCGATCTGTGGACCGCGCTGTGGGAGGCTGCCGACCCCCTTCTTCTATTGCCTAGTCGGCTGCAAAGAGAATCCGAGGGAGGGGAGGCGACTGTTGGATTTCCCAGTTGCGGCGCAGACCTGAGGGGAACTGACTCCTTGCTACGACCCCCCCCCCCCTGGCCATTGTACCGTCCGGCGGTAAAACATGGCGTTGTTTGCCTGCTCGCGGCTGGGGGGTGATTCTCTGGTCTTGCCCGCTGCCCGCTTCGCCCTCCCTCCACCAGACACCAGCTCCACAGTGCCGTCCCGGATTGCTGCCGATGTGGGGGTGCAGCCTCCGCTGACATGCGGCTCCGTTCTGGCCGTCCTGCGGGACTTTCGTCTACAAATGTGTGCTCGCTTTCAGGCGCTGAGTGAGCAGTTTGACTCCATGCTGTCGGCTGCGGGCCGTGAGCGCTCCGTTTGTCATCAACACGGCGTGGGTCTGCCAGTGCTTTTGTCCTCTTGCGGGGACGCAACGGCTGTGTGTGATCGTGCTACACTGGTGCCTGCATCTGGCTTTCCCGGCACCCAGGATCAATTGCTCTCCAGCTCAACAGCGGATACTTTGTTTCCCCGTTCATTGCTGCCTGCTTCATTGTTGCCTTCCTCACCGCGTCTGCAAGAGTATCCAGCTGAGCAACACCTAACATCCTCGAGGACTCGTTCACGGTGGCCTACTGCTTCTTTTCTGTGGAACTCCTGTACTCTACATGCCATGTCTGGACTTTATGTGGTGCACAAAGGGACCTCTACAGATGGTCGGCGGCCATTTTGTGATTCTACTTCACCATCTTCTCCCAAGCGGCCATATTGTCTTTGTCTGCACGGGATGCGGGGCCTTCATGTAGGGGCTGGCTTAATCTCAAGCCCGCGATCGGGCCAGGGCTAGACTGATTTATATCGCCATGGTTTCACGGATGGGCTGGACTGGGACTGGAACTGTATGTATACTTTGTGCGCACTCGTCGCGATCTGTCTTCCTTCATTTAAATTGTTGTGACAATTCATTTTCACACGACCGCTTTTGGTGTAGTGGGTTCTCTGTGTGTGGAAGCCATAGATGGCCGATGGTTTAGGGCGCTCTGATGATACGTAGGCTCCTCCCCACTTTCTTTCTTCTTTTTGGGAGTTTAGATTAGAATAGTCCTATTCTTTTCTCACCCCCTTTATCATAGGTGTACTGTTTTCTTATCTTTCTTTACTCTATTCTTACTCTCTTTCTTGTCTATATTTCGGGTTTATTGGGCGACAGGCACTATGCTGGGGGGGGGGGGGCAGGCCGTAGCCTCCGCATTGGTGTAGGGTGGGGGGGTAATTTACTGTTTCTAATTAGTTCTATGGGCCTTTTTTTCTTTTTATGTTTCTGCGCTATACTTGTTTCGATTCTGGGTCCGGGTGTGGGGTTGACTGAGTGGGGGCGGCACTGGAGGGGTGCGTAATTGCTCATGTGACTATCCTGTTATACAACTGCATTGCCTCACTGCCTGAGATTTTACTTCCATTGCTGTTTTAATGATGCTGCTGCTCTCCCGTGTGGTGAAGATATCGTGCGGACTCGAATCTCCTTGGTTCTTATTCTTCACTGACTTTTTCCCTGATAACATTATTTTGAAAAACTTTAAAATTAACCTTCACTTCTCCTTTCCCTGGGGTCAAGGATCTCTCCAGTCTATAATTCATAAATCGTTGCTAATCTTGACCGTTGAAGCACAGGGGCCGTAATGTTTGTATCAGTGCTTAACCGTATCGTGGCCGGCCTGAAGGTTGTAGGCCCGTATTTGTTCTTTTAATATGCACGAATAAAGGTTTAAAAAAAAAAAAAAAAAAAAAAACAGAGGGTAAGATTTCCAGACACCAAAAGGCACCCCTGCACACGGTGCCCCACGGCCCCCTGTGCCAAATCCCGGGGTACCTACCTATCCTCCAACTACCCAACTTACCTCTCGAAGTGGTGGTGGCACCTGAAGAGTCCTCGTTCCGAGCTTGCAGTCTTTTTCTAAACCGGAGATTTCCCATTGAAATCAATTGAGCGCCCAAAGGCTCAAAAGCACTCTGCACCCAGCTGCCCGAGTGGCCCTGGCAGTGAAAACTCTACACCTACCCACTTCCCCACTTGCCCTGAGTAAGTGACCAGGAGCCCAGCTCCCACAGCCGCGTGGCTTGCCAGTCAGCAGCCACCAACCAAGGCCCCCCTCTCCCTTATAGGATAACATTGGGCCTAACTCTCTCTGCACCCGGCCGCACTAGAGCCGCTGAGTGTGAACCAACTGTACCTACCTGACCCTGGGGGACCCTGAGTCTATGCCCAGAACCTCAACTCTGCCAGTCGAGTACTTACCCTTAAACCGCCAACTCTATTTTCCTCATAGGGTAACATTGACTGGCTTTTTCCTGAAATTTCTTCTAAGTGAGGACTTTTCAAATCTTAAAGTATTCACCAAAAATCAACCGAGTAACGAAAACGAAATTACTCACCTGCTCTTAGGTGAGTGCTGGATCTTGGTGCCCAGCACTGACTCTGAAAAATACTTACAACTGTACTTACCCTTAACTCAATTGTCTTCCATAGGAAACCATTGACTGTTTTTCTGTGAAATTTCTTCTAAGTGTCGATTTCGGCAATCTTTAAATATTCTTTAAAAATCGTATAATATCTGAAAACGTAATTACTTACCTGTTTTGGATAAAGGTCCCAGTACTGAGTCTAGGCACCCAGTACTGGATTACAAAAGTAACGAGAATCTACTGTACCTGTAACCTGAATTTTCTTCCATAGGGAACCATTGACTGTTTTCTTTGAAATATTTTCTAAGTGTCAACTTTTAAAATAGCTAAATATTGTTTAAAAATCATTACAGTAATTAAGTCGACTTTCATCACTTGATTCTGAGTACTGACCCAGGACTGAATCTAGGATCCAGTCCTGGAATTCCAAAAGTAATCTAAAAAGTAATCTGTTGCAAATAACCTGAATTTACCATTGAGCTCAATGCATTGTTGTGTTTAAAAAAATAGAGTTGCCTACTGCAACCACTTGTAACTGTTTACAAAAGTCTATTGCATTTTGCAAAAGTATTTATATGAAACATTCTCATGCTGAGAAAAGTATATTTTAAGTCCAAGTGTTGGTTCTAAAATAAAACAAGCATATATTTTTTATATATAAACCATTGGCCTAGAGTTCAGTTATTGAGTGTGTGAGACCATTTGCTGACTGAGTGTGTACAACAAATGCTTTACACTGTCCTCTGATACTGCCTTACTGCTCGACCAAGCTACCACTTTAGAGAGTAAGGTCATATCTAACTTTAACCTCTGTCAAACCCTGGGGGACTGTGGACTCTGTACACCCTGTACCTATTAAGGAACAGTCTATACAGAGCCACTTTCTCACATTGGTGGATCAGCGGTGGGATACAAACTTGCATTTGTTGAACTACTTGGTTACCATCTGATCACACGACAGAACTCTTAAAAATTGCCTTTAGAATCCTGATTGGTCTTTTCCAAAATTACTAAAAGTCTTGCTAGGGCCTTGCTTAAGTCCCATTAGAATTTTAGAAAAATAAGTCACTATAGTCAGGGTAGAGGATTAGAACTGTCAGGTTAGAATGTCTCAAACAAACCCAGCTGTTAGTGACAATAATAACATGGACCTGGTGGAGGAGCTCGACCTCACACCTTACTTACACTTGTCTTTCAAGGAATTGAGGTCCTTATGCAAACTTAAAAATTTACCAATGGGTCTGCATCCAACCAAACTAAGGCTCCAGGAGCTCTTGGCTGACTATGCTAAGGACCACCCATCTGAACATGGTGATGATCAGTGAGATGAGGAAGGGGAAGCAGAGGAGGTTGACAATAACCCCCCCATACTATTACCTAGGGAGGAGAGGGCACCCATACCCTCCAATCCAAGGATTAGCATCTGGGCACCTAGAGACTACACAGGTGGCTCTGGTACCAGAGAGAACACTGGGGGACCCCCCAGTGAAGAGGACAGCCTTGCTAGAGCTAGAGTCCAGGCTCCTGGCTCTAGAAAAAGAAAGGAGAGAGATGGGTTTAGCACCCATCAATGGTGGCAGCAATAATAAAAATAAGGATAGGGAGGAAACTTCTGACCTTAAAATCCCCAAAGGAATTGTCCCTAAATTTGAGGAAGGTGATGATATCACCAAATGGTTCACAGCCTTTGAGAGGGCTTGTGATATCAGAAAAGTAAGGAAACCTCTCTGGGGGGCACTCCTGTGGCAACTGTTCTCTGGTAACTGCGGAGACAGGCTTCTGACCCTCTCTGGGCCAGAAGCAGGATCCTATGACCTCATGAAGAAAGCTCTGATTGAGTGATTTGGATTCACCACTGAGGAGTATAAAATTAGATTCAGGGGGGCTCACAAAACCCAGACCCAGTCCTGGATTGATTTTGTAGACTTCTCAGTGAAGACACTGGATGGTTGGTTAGCTGGACATGGTGTGCAGGATTTTACTGGATTGTATAATTTATTCTTGAAGGAACATATATTGAGTAACTGCACAAATGAAAAGTTGCATCAGCATTTGGTAGACCTAGGTCTAATTTCTCCCCAAGAATTGGGAAAGAAGGCAGACCACTGAGTCAAGACTAGGGTGACAAAGACAGCCACTGGGGGTGACCAAAAGATAGTGGTCCCAAAACCTCCCCAGGGGAAAGGTGGTGAGAATCCCCAAGATAAAAAGTCTGAGTCTTCCAAAGGGCCCCAAAAACCTGTTCAGGTGGGTGGGACTCAAACTACTCCCTATGTGCCCCAACCATATAGGGGGAGGAACTTTGATCCCTTAAAGGCCTGGTGTAATAACTGTAAGAAGTCAGGACACCTAACTGTAGCTTTCCCCCAAAACAAAGCCCCTAAGGCACCCAGTACAGCTACTCCTGGGGCAGCAAGCATACAAATGGGATCAGAGGTGTACCCTGAGCAAATCTGGGAACACACTGAAGCAAGTCTAGTCTCCCTGGGAGAAGTGGAGTTTGCCACTGTAGCTGTGTGGCCCCCCAACTTAAAAAAATACCTACTGTACCCCTGGGTGAATGGAACTAGGGTAGAAGCTCTGAGGGATACAGGTGCCAGTGTCACTATGGTGAAAGACACACTGGTTTCCCTGAGCAATACTTGATTGGGAAGTCTTACCCAGTCACCAACGCTGACAGTGTCACCACTTGTCATCCCATGGCCATGGTAACATTAGGCTGGGGGGGGGGGGGTTACTGGCCTGAAACAGGTAGTGGTCTCTCCAAAGTTGCCAGCTGCCTGTCTGCTTGGAAATGATCTGGAAACCTGGGCTGAGGTTGAGCTAAAGGGCCATGCAGCCATGCTGGGCATCCCTGAATTGGTGTGTGTGCAAACCAGAGCACAGAGCAAGAGGAGGGGTGAAAAAGTAGGTTTGGAGCCTGAAATAATGGCCCAGCCAACCAAGAGAAAAGGAAAGAAGACTGGGGAACCAGCTTCTACACAGCAAAACATTCAGGACCCCTCTCCCCAGGGAGAGGATTTGGATACCCCTGAGGGAACTGAGTCCATGGAGCTTGACCCTTACCAGGTTGAACTCTTGGGCCCAGGGGGACCCTCTAGGGAAGAGCTGTGCCAGGGTCAGCGAGACAGTCCCACTCTTGAAAGCCTGAGGCAGCAAGCTGTTTCAGAAGCAAGGGGAGATGTCAGTGGTACTCACAGAGCTTATTGGGAAGAGGGATTACTGTATGCTGAGGCAAGAAACCCCACTCCTGGAGCCACCAGGAGGGTGGTAGTGCCACAGAAGTACAGGGAGTTCCTCCTAACTTTGGCTCATGACATCCCCCTAGCTGGACATCTGGGGCAATCCAAAACTTGGGAAAGGCTAGTGAGTCACTTTTACTGGCCCCAGATGCACCAAAAGGTAAAGGAGTTTGTCAGCTCCTGTGTTACCTGTCAAGCCAGTGGCAAGACAGGTGGCCACCCAAAGGCCCCCCTCATCCCACTACCAGTGGTGGGGGTCCCCTTTGAAAGGGTAAGAGTGGACATTGTAGGTCCACTTGAACCTCCCACAGCCTCAGGGAGCAAATGTATTCTAGTGGTAGGGGATCATGCCACTAGGTACCCTGAAGCAATTCCACTTAGGACTACTACAGCTCCTGCAGTAGCCCAGGCCCTCCTGGGTGTCTTCACCAGAGTGGGGTTTCCTAAGGAGGTGGTTTCCGACAGAGGTTCCAACTTCATGTCTGCTTACCTAACACACATGTGGAAGGAGTGTGGGGTGCAGTATAAGTTTACTACACCCTACCACCCACAAACCAATGGCCTTGTTGAGAGATTCAACAAGACATTGAAAGGTATGATCATGGGGCTCCCTGAAAAACTCAAAAGGAGATGGGATGTCCTGTTACCATGCCTGCTTTTTGCTTACAGGGAGGTACAACAGAAGGGAGTAGGTTTCTCACCCTTTGAACTTCTGTTTGGTCATCCTGTAAGGGAACCCCTTTGCCTTGTAAAAGAGGGCTGGGGGAGGCCTCTCCAAGAGCCCAAACAAGACATAGTGGACTATGTGCTTGGCCTAAGGTCCAGAATGGCCGAGTACATGGAAAAAGCATCCAAGAACCTTGAGGTCAGCCAAGAGCTCCAGAAGCACTGGTATGACCAAAAAGCTGCACTGGTTAAATTTCAACCTGGGCAACAGGTGTGGGTTTTGGAGCCAGTGGCACCAAGGGCCCTCCAAGATAAATGGAGTGGCCCTTACCCTATCCTAGAAAGAAAGAGTGAGGTCACCTACCTAGTTGACCTGGGCACTAGCAGGACACCCAAGAGGGCCATCCATGTGAACCGCCCCAAGCTCTACAATGACAGGGCTGACATCACCATGCTGATGGTGACTGATGAGGAGCAGGAAGCAGAGAGTGAACCTCTCTCTGACCTCCTCTCCTACAGCCCAAAAGATGGATCAGTAGATGGTGTGATCTTCTCAGACACCCTCTCTGCCCAGCAGACTGACTGCAAGCAGGTCTTGCAGCAGTATGCTAGCCTCTTTTCCCTGACCCCTGGTTTGACAAACTGGTGTACCCATGATGTGGACACTGGTGACAGTGCACCTGTCAAAAACAAAATCTATCGGCAGTCAGACCAAGTCAAGGAGAGCATCAAAGCTGAGGTCAGCAAGATGCTGGAGTTAGGGGTCATTGAACCCTCTGAGAGCCCCTGGGCCAGCCCAGTGGTTCTAGTCCCCAAACCTCATCAACAGGGTGAAAAGAGAGAGATGAGGTTCTGTGTGGACTATAGCGGGCTCAACTCTGTCACTAAGACAGATGCTCACCCTATCCCAAGAGCAGATGAGCTGATAGATAAATTAGGGGCTGCCCAATTCTTCAGTACCTTTGACTTAACTGCAGGGTACTGGCAGATTGGCATGGCCCCAGGAGCAAAAGAAAAGACAGCATTCTCCACCCCTGATGGGCATTACCAGTTTACTGTGATGCCCTTTGGGTTAAAGAATGCCCCTGCCACTTTCCAGAGGCTGGTGAACCATGTCCTGGCTGGGTTGGAGTCCTTTAGTGCAGCTTATCTTGATGATATTGCTGTCTTTAGCTCCACCTGGCAGGATCACCTGATCCACCTTGGAAACGTTTTAGAGGCTCTGCACAATGCAGGTCTCACTATCAAGGCATCCAAATGCCAGATAGGGCAGGGCACTGTGGTGTATTTGGGCCACCTTGTAGGTGGAGGCCAGGTACAGCCCTTACAACCCAAGATCCAGGCCATCCTGGACTAGGTAGCTCCAACAACCCAGACCCAAGTCATGGCATTCCTTGGCTTGACTGGATACTACAGGAGGTTTGTGAAGGGGTATGGGTCCATTGTGACCCCCCTCACAGAACTCACCTCCAAGAAGATGCCCAAGAAGGTGAACTGGACAGTTAGTTGCCAAAAGGCTTTTGACACCCTAAAAGAAGCAATGTGCTCAGCACCAATTCTAAAAGCTCCAGATTATGCCAAGCAGTTCATAGTGCAGACTGATGCCTCTGAGCTAGGGATAGGAGCGGTCCTATCCCAGACCAATGATGAAAGCCAAGACCAACCTGTTGCTTTTATAAGCAGGAGGCTACTCCCCAGAGAGCAGCGTTGGAGTGCCATTGAGAGGGAGGCCATTGCTGTGGTTTGGTCCCTGAAGAAGTTGAGGCCATACCTGTTTGGGACTCACTTCCTGGTTCAATCTGACCACAGACCTCTCAGATGGCTAATGCAGATGAAAGGGGAAAATCCAAAACTACTAAGGTGGTCCATCTCCCTACAGGGAATGGACTTTGAAGTGGAACACAGACCAGGGACTGCCCATGCCAATGCAGATGGACTTTCCAGGTTCTTCCACTTAGACAATGAAGACTCCATAGGGCAAGGTTAGTCTCATCACCTTTCGTTTGGGGGTGGGGGGGGGGGGGGTGGTTGTGTGAGAAAGTGCCATCTTTCTTGCATGGTATGCCCCCACTTTTTGCTGAATTGCTGAATGTACTTTGACTGAGTGTGCCCTGGACTCCTGCCAATCAGGTGCCCAGGGCCTATGTTCCTTCCCTAACACAAACCAAACCCAAATTGGCAAACCCGGGCCACATGTCAGCCCCTGGTAAATGGTACCCTAGGTACCCAGGGCCTTGTGACCAGGGAAGGCCTCTAAGGGCTGCAGCACTCCTTGTGCCACCCTTAGAGGCCCTGTACCCTTACACACACACACTGCCTTTGCAGGCTGAGTGTTTGGGTGCAAGACAAAAACCAAGTCGACATGGCACACATCCCTGTGTGCCATGCCCATCACCTACACTGCCATGGCATACATCAGTCACCCCTCTAGCTGGGTGCCTTATGCCAATGGTGTGGGCACAGGAGCAGGAGCCCTGTGCCCCTACAGTACCCAGGTCCATTCCTGGGCACTGTAAGTGCAGTGCTGCCATTTAAGAGTACAACACGAGCTCCACAGCACCATAATGGCAACACTAAAAACTGAGAAGTTTGGTATCAAACTTCTCAGCACATTAAACCCACACAGATACCAGTGTGGGATTTAATGTACCCAGCACCCCAGAGGGCATCTTAGAGGTGCCCCCTTAAACCTAACCTACAATCCACGTCTGCTCTGAGGCTGCCTAGGCTGCCACCCAGCAGACATGTTGCTGGACCCCTGGGTAGGAGAGCCCCATCTCTCCTGGTTCTGCAACAATGCACATCCTGGGCAAGGTGCTAAATCTCCTCCCCCAGGATGGGCAGGGGGAAGCTTCAAAGGCATGCCGCCTCTGTGAGCTTCCCCAGGCCCCTGCAACCCCCACTCTGGCGGGAAGCTTTGGCCGGAAACCCCAAATAAGGACAGGGGATGTGGCAGCCTGCCAACCCTACCCCTCAGGTGGGAGAGGCGCGGTGAAGCACATCTCCGGGCTCTCGCCATCTTGAAGATGGGGAGCCCTACCCTATCAGGACTAGGCTACCGCCCCGCTCCTACAGGAGAGAGGCAGGATAGGGGGTGTACCCACCCCAGGACAGGGACCCATTGGTCCCTGCCCTTCACCTACCTGTAACGCCCCTAAATCTAGTATTTAGGGGCACCCTGAACCTTCCTTCCCCAGATTCCAGATTCAAAACTACAAAGCGCAAGAAGAAAGAAGAAGGAAGACCTGCCCTGCAGCTGCTGAAAAGAGGAACACACCAACTGCTTTGGCCCCAGCCCTACCAGCCTGTCGACCCTCAAACCTGCTCCTGCTCCAACACGGCATCTCTCGTGGCCAGCAACCTCACCAACCCCGAAGGACCTGGCTACCTTTTGGCTCTAAGCCCCTGGGACTCCCATGAGTAGAGGCTCTACTCAAAACCTATCTCTAATCCCTGGCAGCAGCCCGGAACCGCGAACCCAGCACACTCTGCACCAGCCAAGCCTGGCCAGTGCCGGAGTGAACAAAGACCCTGATGACGACCCCACGGCGACTGTGACCCCGGGTCCGGCACCCAAGGACCTCCCTCGACACTCCTGAAGAAGCCTGCAGCCTCAGAACAAGGTGCCCCCCCAACCGCGATCAACAGAGGGTAAGATTTCCCGACACCAAAAGGCACCCCTGCACACGGCACCCCACGGCACCCTGTGCCCAATCCCGGGGTACTTACCTATCCTCCAACTACCCAACTTACCTCTCGAAGTGGTGGTGGCACCTGAAGAGTCCTCGTCCCCGAGCTTGCAGTCTTTTTCTAAACCAGAGATTTCCCATTGAAATAAATTGAGCGCCCGAAGGCTCAAAATCACTCTGCACCCAGCCGCCCGAGTGGCCCATGCAGTGAAAACTCTACACCTACCCACTTCCCCACTTGCCCTGAGTAAGTGACCAGGAGCCCAGCTCCCACAGCCGCGTGGCTTGCCAGTCAGCAGACACCAACCAAGGCCCCCCTATCCCTCATAGGATAACATTGGGCCTAACTCTCTCTGCACCCGGCCGCCCTAGAGCCGCTGAGGGTGAATCAACTGTACCTACCTGAGCCTGGGGGACCCCTGAGTCTATGCCCAGAACCTCAACTCTGCCAGTCGAGTACTTACCCTTAAACCGCCAACTCTATTTTCCTCATAGGGTAACATTGACTGGCTTTTTCCTGAAATTTCTTCTAAGGTCGGACTTTTCAAATCTTAAAGTATTCACCAAAAATCAGCCGAGTAACAAACGAAATTACTCACCTGCTGTTAGGTGAGCTCCCAGTGCTGGATCTTGGTGCCCAGCACTGACTCTGAAAAATACTTACAACTGTACTTACCCTTAACTCAATTTTCTTCCATAGGAAACCATTGACTGTTTTTCTGTGAAATTTCTTCTAATTGTCGATTTCTGCAATCTTTAAATATTCTTCAAAAATCGTATAATATCTGAAAACGTAATTACTTACCTGTTTTGGATAAAGGTCCCAGTACTGAGTCTAGGCACCCAGTACTAGATTACAAAAGTAACGAGAACCTACTGTACCTGTAACCTGAATTTTCTTCCATAGAGAATCATTGACTGTTTTCTTTGAAATATTTTCTAAGTATCATCTTTTAAAATAGCTAAATATTGTTTAAAAATCATTACAGTAATTAAGTCGACTTTCATCACTTGATTCTGAGTACTGACCCAGGACTGAATCTAGGATCCAGTCCTGGAATTCCAAAAGTAATCTAAAAAGTAATCTGTTGCAAATAACCTGAATTTACCATTGAGCTCAATGCATTGTTGTGTTTAAAAAAATAGTTGCCTACTGGAACCACTTGTAACTGTTTACAAAAGTCTATTGCATTTTGCAAAAGTATTTATATGAAACATTCTCATGCTGAGAAAGTATATTTTAAATCCAAGTGTTGGTTCTAAAATAAACAAGCATATATTTTTTATATATAAACCATTGGCCTAGAGTTCAGTTATTGAGTGTGTGAGACCATTTGCTGACTGAGTGTGTACAACAAATGCTTTACACTGTCCTCTGATACTGCCTTACTGCTCGACCAAGCTACCACTTTAGAGAGTAAGGTTATATCTAACTGTAACCTCTGTCAAACCCTGGGGGACTGTGGACTCTGTACACCCTGTACCTATTAAGGAACAGTATACACAGAGCCACTTTCTCACAGTTCCACCTTAATCATCTCAAGCTCAACCCTAAAATAACTGAAATCATTCTCTTCACGTCTAAAAACAACCCACTTCCCATACAAGACTGGATCTCTGACCTTAATGCTCTCAACTGCTCTCTCACCACTTCTAATTCAGTTAAGTCTCTAGGCACCACCATTGATAATTACGTTGCCCTCACCTCCCACATAAAAACCTCAGCCAAAGGAGCACTCTTCAGTCTCCGTCATCTCAAGAAAATTAAGCCCTTCATCCCGGCTAATGACTTTCAAACTGTTGTCCAATAGCTGGTTCTGTTGAGAATAGACTATGGCAACGCTATCTTGGCTGGAACACCTAAAGTCTACCTTGCTCCACTCAAATCTCTGCTCAACCTAGCTGCTAGACTTATCTCAGACTACAAAGTTTCGATCACATCTGTCCCGTCCTGAAATCCCTCAAATGGCTACCCATCGAAGGCAGATCCACCTATAAGATTGCATGTATCACGCACAAAGCCCTTCACCAAAACACCCCACGCTACCTCTCAGATAAACTCCACAAAGCAGGCTGTGCACGACCGACGAGGAACACTAACACCATCATTCTTATCCCCCCCCTTTTAAAGAAGAAAGGCACCCAAGCTCACTACTTCTCCGGTAACGCTCCCTCCATCTGGAACTCCCTGCCTAAAGACCTACGCTGTAACCCCTCCTACTTCAACTTAAAAAAAGAACTCAAATTGTTCCTCCTCAAAAAATACTGGGGTCCTTAAGTCCTCCCTCTGACACTGCTCTCACGCGCTGCGACCCCTTCATGTCCCCCTCTTCTGCCCTCCAATTCTATCCCCTCCACTTTCTCCCACCAAACACCCCTCCCTCACGCTACTCTTCCCCCGTATTTTCCCTCCCCGCTCTCTGTATCTACATATGACTCCTAGCCCTACGCACAGCCTCCCTATGATTTACTACTCCTGCTACTCCCGTAACGCCTACTGTCTTCTTCCCCTTCCCTATCTCTTCTCTCTCACCCTAACCCACCCACCCTAAAAGAAGTTCTCACTACCCACGTTAGCTTAATATAGTTGTTTTGTAAATAACTTTCGTATTTTATCTGCTTTCTTTGTTATAGTGGCTCTTGTTTTGTTGATATGTTTTTGAATACTGTACCTCCTCACATTCCTGTAAAGCGCTCTGATACCCCTGGGTCTAGCCAGCGCTATAGAAAACCTTTAAAATAAATCAAATACATAAATGTGTGGATTTTGAAACTGCCAGGTGTCCAGCAAGCCATGTGCCTCTAGGAAATCAGCCAAGCGTGATCTAAGACTGTGTTGAGGCCGGGCAGGTGTACGGTCCACTGCGTCATCTAACGTCATGTTAAAGTCGCCCCCACATTATCAAGTCTCCGTCTGGCAGCGTAAGCAAGAACGCGCCCAAAGCCTGGAAGGCCATCGAGTGCAAGGCGGGTGGGATATACACGGTCACTAGGTTAATTAGACGGCTTTCCCATTGGACTGAGGTCGCAGCAAACCCACGTTGATCATCTTTTAAAGCGCGGTGAACAATAGGAGGGAATTGCTTTCTAACTAGGATTCCCACACCTCGGGACCCTGAGGTAAATTCCGAATGTACTATGAGCTTAAACCCTCATCGGTCTAGTGCTTTACTTGTGGACCCCACTAAATGTGTTTCCTGTAGCAGTGTGACTGCTGGGGCCCTGCGTTTTAGATACTGCAACACCAACCCCCTCTTTACCTTGTCTCTCAGACCATTAACATTCCAAGAGATAAACGATGGCATTGGTGTTATGGTGTGTTGCGTCATTGGGTTAGGTGAGGTCTTACATGGCGTGGGTCCCTATCACAGGCTGGATATTTGAGGTTATGTGTACATATGTTCTCACAGAGACTGTGTCTTATTGTTTGCAGGTATTCAACCAGTACAACAATACCAACAAAAGAAACTACATTCCCAACACTTTTAGTACCCCTTAGAAAATGTCCCTCCCTGCCTCCCTGCATGACAGACTTAAAACTACCCGCCTCCCCAACTTTGCAGAGCGCTTATGTCCCTTACCCAGTTACCTTAGTGGGGTTCGGTCCCTCCTTCCAACCCCCACCCCCTTGTCTCATCATGAACCAATGCCTGATTTAATCCTGAATTCAACACCACCAAACAAGTGAGCGTGTGGTAATAGTAGTGTTCAGATGAGATGTCCATGCTACGGCTTCATCCCCCTCTCCTGGGTACTAGCAGGTGAATGTTGTAAGCCTTTGGGTGGAGAAACCGCAATTTTGTTCCGGCCACGGTACAATCTTAGGTTTAGTCCCTGTCTGGTCAGTGCCGCTCAGGTGAACCGTCTTGTGGTTTTGAACTAGCATCAGATTCAGGCCGTGCACTCGTTACGGACGTTTGGCGCGATCTGCCGTGTTGCTTCCCTGATGTTGCTGTTGGGCGCAACCTCTCCAGCCAGTCCCGGGCCTCCTTCAGCGCGTGGAAGAACCATAACTTGCCCTCCACCCTCAGACGCGGCGGGAACAGCATGGAGTATTTCAACTCCCTCTTTCGGAGTTCTTTCTTAACCTCCAGGAACGTGCGACGTTGTTTGGTGACTGCTGCCTGAAAGTCGGGAAAGAAGGTAATAATTTTGCCCTTAAAGCGGACTGGCGGAGCAATACGTGCAGTTTGTAAAATTGTCTTGGTCCCTAAAATAAAAAATGCGGGCCAGGATCGGTCTAGAGGGTGTCCCTGGTCTCGGCCTACCTCCAGGGACTCGGTGTGCTCTTTCCATGGAGAAATAATTTGAGAGTCCTTTGGGTTGCAGGCGTTGTTGAATAATTTCCTGTACAAATAGGTCAGCTGCTCGTCCCTCTGCACCCTCCGGCATCCCGATAATGCGAAATTGTTGCGCCGAGACCGGCCTTCGTAATCATAGAGTTTGCAGGTAAATACCTTGGTTTCTGTCTCTAATAGGCGCACTTTTCGTTGGAGTCCTTTGGTCTCGGTACATAAGTTCTCGGTGGTTGTCTCTACATCCTTGACTCTGGCGCTCATATTCTTGAAATCAGCTCTGAGCAGGGAGAGTTCGGATGCGTCCACTGAATGTCCCGTTGGATGTTCTACCGAGTCTTGCTGGTCTTTAGTGTAGGCATACTTCTCTAATTTGGGTGCTGAATATTGCGTTGTCCGCGGCCCCCCATCTTCACTTCTGGTGTTGTGTTGCACTATTAGGGTACAATCGGGCGGTAGTACTCACTGCTGTCAACCAAGGAGACTCTGCATCCCCTGCGGCCTTTCGGGTTTCCTACCCCCAATCGGAGAATCTGCGGCCATTCCTTTCGTCACAACGCCAGGTTCTGCCCCGCACGGTCGCTTGCGCAAGTTATTTATTGCCAGTGGGGCCCGCTGCGTGCGTCCTGGGGGCCAGCACGCGTGCACCCTCCAGCTGTAGAGGCACCTCACCACGGATTGGGTTCTAGTACATCATCCGGTATGCCAATCGGTACCACCTCCCCCACCGGGCGCTCACCGCGCCAGTGGCTCTCCGCCGCAGTGAGTCAGCGACCGATATTGTGCAATTGGGAGGCGGCTGCTCTCAATTGCCCTTTGTACCTTCTGGTGCCAATCGCGCGCTGGTGTTTGCTGTACTGGGGCTCAGCGTCACGGTCCCCGCCCCGGGCCTCTGCAGTATTTCCAACCGCCGGAGGGGGAGGGGGCGATAGAAGAAGCCTGCAGGGGTCCGGCCGGGTCAGAAACGTAAGCCCAGGGCACCGCTGCCCCAGCCAGTGCTCCCAATGGCCCCCGGATGCCTGAATCCAAATACAGAGGGCTGCTCGTGGGTCTTCACTGAGTCTGACACACTCTTCACGGGTGCTCCGTGTACTCGAGGCCCCGGCTTTTCCACCCTCACGTAGGCCGCAGCTCGTCCCCACGGTGCTGCGTCGGCGCAAATGACTTTCGTCCCAATTTGGGACCGTCGCTGTCTGCCGAGGGCGGTCCGATGCCTGTGCCACCACTCATCGATCTTCAGGAGATGCGGATTATTGCCCGGATTGTCAGACACGTCGGAAGGGGTCTCGGAGCTCCGTTAGGCAGCGGCCATTTAGTTTGGCTGCCAGCCACGCCCCCTCCAGATGCACAATATTAACTGACCAGAGAAAAGTAATTTCTAAAAACAGCCCAACTAACCAACCAAAAGCGGTGGGCGCATCCCCAATAGCCCATATACTGAATACAGCATGCCTCGCAGAGCACCGCATGTGCTGTTCAGGCTCATCCTAAAAATACATGTGGGACAATATCTACAAAAATCCGTTTTAACTATGAAAAACCAGTAAAATACAATGTTATAGTTTATTTTGCAGCAACATGTTACAAAGTTTGAGTACAAGTGTTTGCTCTCAAAACAATTCACCAAAAGCATAAGAAAGAAGTGCAAAACTCATGAACTTCACCAGATTATGTTCGGGGAATAAAATCCTAGCCCACCCTTAGTGCAGCCTGCGCTCCAGGTCATGCACTATTTGTTGAACAGCCTGTTCCCTGGTGGTAGAAGTCTGAGCTGCAAAGCACTTGAGACTAAGATGGCGCTATCTGTGTGCCAGTGCCTTTCTACTGACACCTGGTTATTTTTTCCAAATACGTGGTGGAGTTTCTTGCACATATGACGCATGTCACAGGCTTTCAAATGGTGCACCACGAGGTGCAAAGGAGGCTCACTAGTGGACCACTAGGATCAATGTGCTATATGTCTAGATCATTTCTCTTCTAGACACAGTATTGCAATATGCTCTGACTTTCTTGGCCTTCAAATAAGTGAGCATCTTGCTCCTTCTTGTGATTTTCTTCCCCTATGTCATCTTATGCAGTTTTTATATAGCCTGTATTGTCCAGTGACTTCATATCTCACTGCTGTGTGCTCATCATGTCTGCAGTTGTAGGGCTTGCCTGTGGACAGGCACTGGTCTCTTGTAATTGTGGTGTAAAGCGTTTGTATGGTATTCCCTATAAATGGCTTTCGTAAGGCATTGCCACCTTCCCGCTCACTCTGTGTATATTTGATGTGCGTTTGGGTTTTCTCTGTGGGCAAAGTGATGGCTGGTTGGTACCCACCAACTCTCTACTCGGCTTGAGGCTGAATAAGGATGCATGCGGGACTGCATCATCGAGAGCAGCAGCTCGTTTTACTCCGGGTGAGTGTGAATAGGTCGGTGCCGTCATGGACTGCTCTAGTGAATGACTGAGATTCCGAGGAAGGATGCTGTCGCTTTCTGTTCTACCATTTAAGCTACGTATTGAACGTTCATTCCTATTCCACGCTACGACTAATACATGCGTGGAGTCTGCAGCCATTGCAATCGTTTTATTATCTGGGAGCTCCCAGACCCAGGGAGAGTCGCGTGCATGCAGCGCGGGAGATGGTGAGTTTTCCGGTTCCAAAGGTCTACCTGCCTGCCTGCCTGCCAGAGAGGGCATCCAAGAGCCAGCTTAGTGCGATGGTTTTGTTTGTTTTCCCAGTTCCTTTTGCCAGACCTCATATTCACTGATTGCCAGACGCCTGAATAATCAGGGGACACAGTTTTGGGGAGACAACCGGGCTCAAAATGAACTAACTAAAGTTGTTGGCGGTTCACGTTTATGAACCAAGTAAAGTCGTTGAGAGCGAGGAGTCTCTGGTTCCAGTGACCAAGAGGTAAACTAACTGGATCCAGAAAGGTTTAGGACCGAGGTTTCCAAATCTGTCCAGAAGGGCCTGATCAATACCATATTTCAGACTGCACTGAAACTCATTTTTCAGAATTTGGCCTGAGAGTTTGAAACACTGAATGTGTTTTCTTTGTACTGGATTAGACTGTGTGACTGAAATAGTGGGCCTTTGAGGGACAAGGGAAACGGCCATGGTATTACACTGAAACATGCTCACTATTTATTATTAACAATGTAGATGTATCGTTTGCTAATCTTGTGTAAGACTCCTTTGGGGACTGGTGTACCAATATGCTTCTGTCCTCACTGTACTTGTTACTGTTACAGGATTAATGGTTTGGAAACTGAAAAATAACACTTAAATTCTGGAGAAAAAAAAGTTTGAACATCTGAGCACCCTGAAGCTACACCCCTTACTGGATGCTCTGATAAGCCGAGCAAGTCCCACTTTGGATTTAGTATTTACTTCTCACTGCCAAGTCCCCTGCCTGGCAGGTGTTCCTCTTGTGTGGGCAGATTTTGCTGACGTTTTTTAAAATTTCCCAGCGCACTTGCACATGTGAAGAACAAAAGTTGAGGTGAATTTTTTTCCAGCCTATCGGAGGTTCTTTTTCCTAGCTTATCCCATCCCAAATAATGCACCCCCACTTGATTGATTCAAGCATTCCATCCCTCACTGGTTTGTATACGTTATTGTGTCGCCCTAAGTGGGCCGGGTATACCCAGGCGTGGGTCCCATGCACACTGTGCTGGAATCAAGATATACCTGGCTGATGAGCCCATAACTAGAGCAAAACCGGGCTTGGGTTGCTTGTGTTCCGGTTCAGGGAGCATCTGGATAGGCAGTTCGGGCTGGACTGTTCTGATTGTAGTGGAGTCAAGACTGATTTGCATGTAGCTCTGTCCAAACTGAGGTGAGATGCTGTGCAAAAAGATGGATTGGGATGAGACCCGAGTATTGAACAGTGGCTGTTATTAGTTTTAGGATTCCATCTATCACGCTTTAGTATGCACCTAAGGTTAGAAGCAAATGCATTAAAAAGGAGCCTGCTCCCTGTTTCTCTCCAGAATTAGACATGAAAAAGATGCTGAGCATATCTTGCACATACCATACAAACCTGCATAAGATGTCAAATATAGATCTCTTTTCGTGCAGGGGACCTGTAGTGCTGAGATTGCATGCTGCAGTGAAAATTAGTATTTACAGTTGTTAATAAATTGACAGCTTCTGCTGCTAATTTGTTCTTAAAAAATTAATCATTTTTCAATCACTCTTCTAGCTTAATGGCTCACTTGAAATGCTATCTTTGAAGACCCTTTCTGTGTAGTCTTGGTACGCTCCCATCAATCTATTGCTTTTAAAAAAAATGTATAGCAGATTCAGTGGAACCTGCAAGTGCTAGACCTATTTAGATGACCCTACACAGGACGTCTGTGCCATGGCCTGAACAAATGTGACTGCATAAGCCCCACCATGAGGAAACTACACCGGCTCCCCTTGCCAGCCACACTTTCTTTAAAACCAGCCACATCACTAAAAAAGCCAAAATGACCGCCCCCCTCGCCTATTTGGCTGAGAAGCTACCATCTCCTTTGGTTCCCAGCCTCCTAGAGGCTAAGAAGTCAGGCCTTCTCCATCTATGTATCGGCCGGGCCCTGAAACACCTTTCCTGTATTCATAAAGACTGCTCCAATGTAGGAAGCAGCTGAAGATGCACCTCTGTAAAGAACACAGGCCACTTCTGCTCCCAGAGCTCTGCTAACTCTTCAGGCACTTGTTGCCTGTATCTATGTGTGTTGCCCTGTATAGCAGGTACGGGTCGGCGGAATTTGCGTAGTCGCGCTATGCAAAGCTCCGCGAAACGGTAAAAAATCGTTGCGAGCACACGGGATTGCTTGTTCCGCCCATTCGCGATACTTTTTTTCCTGTTCGCGAATGCCGTTTGTGTGCTTGGGGAACAATCTCGCGAACACGCATTTTGAAAGTGCGAACAAGCAAAAAATTCAGCGCAACACAGAATTATTGGCAATTCCGTGTTCTCCGTGGAATGCGAAATTACCCAAATTCTGCAAATTCCGCGAGCGGAACAGAATTTACCGCCCAGGCCTCATAGCAGCCCAGTGCTGTGCTAGAAGCTCCTCGCTGTCACCCAGTATAGTTACTGCTTCTTCAGCTGCTACCGTCCCCTTCAGAAAGGTTTTGTTTGAAGCCAGATGCTTGGTTATACTAACAGTCTGTCCGAGAAGATACCCATGAGTTATCCAACCTAAACACTATCCTAATCAGATTGGATGCTCCTATCGATACCACGTACAAGCAAGGAGGGGGGCAAGATTGGTCTTCTTTTATAGCGCCTACGTAATAGAATGCTTTACCATCATAATTGCATGACTTCTATTTACTGTTCGAAAGGAAGCCGAGTCATTGTCTGTTTGCCGCCTCATCTATTCATTTATTGCAATTGATTATACCCATTTAATCCAAGGTACTGTACACGCAACATAAGGTAAACATCGGTGCAAAAGCAAAAAAAACAAAAATCTATTTGCTATCATGTTACATAAGTAGCAGTGCAAGGTTGGTTAAGTGATTGAAGAAAAAGTACCTCGACTAACTTTTCTTTTGAGCGATGGAGTAGAATTGAGAGTCTGGGATTGGCGTACAAAGAAACAAAAGAGCATAACTGAATACATTTAATCAAAAGATGGGAAATGAAACGAGGAATGAAAGCAGAGGTTCGAGGCATGTGAGCTGCTGAATTTATAAGTTAGCATAGATCGCCGCCTAGTGTTGGGTCCGGATGGTTGCACTTTGTTGTTGTCCTGGAAGAGTCTTTTTGTAGTATCGCGATAGGGGACTCCTCCCCTGGACGACAGTGCGCATGGGCATCCTCCTCCATCTTCAGATTGTTTTTTTCTGCCATTGGGTTCGGATGTGTTCGATAACTTCGGATCGAAGTTAGATTATTTTTTAGTTAAAACAATTTTTTACTCGACGGTATTGTCTACGCTCGGTACCCTCTAAATTAATAGAATCATTTTCCAAGAATTTTGGTCGAATCGGGCCTTTTGAGCCTTTTCGACGCCATTTGGTCCATTAGTTAATGGAACGGACCCCTTTTAAAAAATGCCCTCAATGTGGGTCTAAGTTCCCACATAGCGATCATCATACAGTCTGCAATAGCTGCCTTTCTCCGGATCATCGAGAAGAAGATTGCTGAGCTTGTGCACAGTTCCGATCGAAGAAAACTATCCGGAACAGAAGAGCAATTCGAGAAAGCATGCAGAGATCTGTACCTGATCCCGAAGACATCTTTGAGGGCGATGCAGAGAGCGTGTTTTCGGAAGCAGACGATCCAGATGATCTCCAGATCGTGACGGTAGAGGATCAATCCGAATCAGACGATCCACTCACACCAGGTCAAAACGTGAGTACAAGCCCCGTCCCTCCACCCGAGAATAAAACCAAGGTCAAGACATCGCCAACCGGCCTTCGTCAAGACCAGCATAAGCGTTCGGAAGCCCCACCATCGAGTCCGGCTCCGAAAAAGTCACCGAAACCAAACAAAATTTCGGAAGCCCCACTACAAAGCTCGGCTCCGAAAAAGACTGTTAAATCAACTAGTGACTCGGTGCCGACAAGACCACCCCTTGACACTAAAAATACCTCAACACCGAAAAAATATACGGAACCGAGGCAAACGGCCGGCACCAGTGTCACCGAGCCGAAAAAGAGAATCATCGAACCAAAAACCCTTAAGGTCGACCCGAAGCCAACGAAAACTAAGGCTATCGAGGAAAAGGGTTCCGACCCAAAGAGTCGAGAACCAAAAGACATTAGTAAAAAGACTACCCAACCAAAGGCGATCCAACCAAAAAACATGGAACCAAAAAAGATTTGACCGGAAAGAGTCGAACCCAAACAAAAGATCGTCGAACCGAAACCCGTCGATCCGAAAAAAGGAAATAAAGACATTCCTTCGAAGCCGATCGATTCCGGCTCAAAAATTTCGGTGCCGAAACGCCAAAAAATACAGGAAACTCTATTTTTCCCAGATTCTCTCGATCCAAATCAATACAAGCTATCTATAGACCCACAAACAGGTCGTATAATAGCACATAAGAGGAAATTGGACACTGAAGCACCAACTCCAGTT
The DNA here is from genome assembly GCF_964204655.1 of Triturus cristatus. Lineage (NCBI taxonomy): Eukaryota > Metazoa > Chordata > Amphibia > Caudata > Salamandridae > Triturus > Triturus cristatus. The sequence continues at coordinate 1,086,874,721 of NC_140582.1, read as the reverse complement.
CCAAGCAAGAAAAAGGACTCTGATACTTTTCCTTCTACACCTCTTATTCCCTCTCAGCATCCTTCTCCCCCCTTACCACACACACCTCCACAAAACACACATATGGAGGAGCAACACATTATTCCACCACAAGAAATACCTATGGAGGAAGATCAGGAAATACCTCTAGATGAGGAGGATTATTACATAGGCCCTGATGAGGAGGAGGCCCCACAAGATGACTGGCAAGACCCAGATTATGGGGCAGAACCATCAGACATGCCTACACCATTGCCATACCCAACTAAACCCTCTCCACCTGATGACACCATAGCTTTCCATCAGCTTGTAGAAAGAGCAGCTACATATTTTAAAGTAGACATGCATACTGACCCGGTGGAAGAAGATTTTCTATTTAATACCTTTAGCACAGTAGAAAAATCAGTACGTACTTTACCAATGCTTAAGGGGATGCTAAAACATGCTCCAGACATATTTAAAGACCCAGTGAGACAGAGAGTACTCAACCCAAGGTTAGACAAAAAGTATAGGCCTGCTCCTTCAGACCCAACCTATATCAAAGGGCAACTACCAATAGATTCCTCAGTGGTAGCAAATGCTAGGAAGAGAGCGAACTCCCAGACATCAGGGGAAGCACCACCACCTGATAAGGAGTCAAAGTTGTTAGATGCATCAGGCAAAAGGGTAGCCTCTCAAGCAGCAAATTCATGGGAGGATAGCAAATACACAAGCGCTACTAGCAAGATATGATAGAGCGCATTATGATCAATTAGAACAACTCATGCAACATCTTCCAGAAACCCATAAAAATCAAGCATATGATTTAATACAGGAAGGTAAAATCATAACAAATGCATCAATTAAGTGTGCATTGGATGCCGCAGACACGGCGTCAAGAACCATTAACACCAGTGTACTGCTTCGCAGACATGCATGGCTGCGTATCTCAGGCTTCAAACCAGAAGTGCAGAACGCCATTTTAAACCAGCCTCTGAACCAAGATGCACTATTTGGCCTACAAATAGATGACATCTTGGAAAAGATGAAAAAAGACACCGATACCGCAAAGTCAATGGGAGCTTTGCAGTTCCAGTCTAATCGGAGTTCTTTTCGTCGCTCCTCTTTTAGAAGACCGAGCAGAGGTCACACACCACAAACAGGGAACAACTACACCTCTCCCACACAAAATAATTTTGGAAGAGGGAACGCTAGGGGAAACTACAGAGGAAATAATACCAAGGGTAGAGGACGTAGAGGGAACAATACCCGACCCTCCTCGACCTCCCAATAGTGACTCTCACACACTACTCCCAGACCATATAACACCAGTCGGGGGCAGATTATCACAGTTCCTACCGGTCTGGCAATCCATCACCACAGACCAATGGGTAATACAAATTATCCAATATGGCTATTGCCTAGAACTAACTTCTACCCCACCCAACATACCACCCAAACACCGACCAATGTCAAAAGAACACACAACACTACTTCTGCAAGAAGTAAAGTCAATGCTAGAAAAGAATTCAATAGAACAGGTACCATTGCAACAACAAGGGACAGGAGTATACTCACTATACTTCCTTATTCCCAAAAAAGACGGGTCTCTCAGGCCAATACTAGACCTCAGACCCCTCAACGCATACATACACTCGGATCACTTCCATATGGTCACGCTGCAACAAGTACTCCCGTTATTACAACAAGGAGACTTTCTAGCTACACTAGACCTCAAAGACGCATACTTCCACATTCCAATACATCCAGCACACAGGAAATATCTCAGATTCACAGTGGAAGGCAAACATTATCAATTCAAAGTACTACCCTTCGGAGTCACTACAGCACCAAGGGTATTTACCAAGTGCTTAGCAGTAGTAGCAGCACACCTCAGAAGGGAACACATACATTTGTACCCCTATCTGGACGATTGGCTAATAAAGGCAAACACATACAAACAGTGTGCAAGCCATATCAACAGGACTATTCACCTCTTACACGATCTAGGGTTCACTATAAACTACCTCAAATCCCATCTACAACCCTCCCACGTACAACAGTACTTAGGGGCAACAATAGACACAACCAAAGGCAGAGCTTACCCAAACCCAGTCAGGGTTGCCAGTATAAAATCACTACTACAAAGATTTCAACCACAACACTCACTCACAGCCAGAGTGTTTATGCAACTGATAGGCATGATGGCCTCATGCATATTTATAGTTCCATATGCTCGTCTGCGAATGCGTCCCCTTCAAGAGTGCCTAGCACGTCAGTGGAACCAAGCTCAGGGACAATTAAACAACCTAGTGTTGGTAGACAGTCGCACGCATCACTCTATGCAGTGGTGGAACACAAACAACATTTCCAAGGGGCGACTGTTCCAAGAGCCAGTTCCACAAATTCAGTTAACAGCAGACGCATCACAGACAGGGTGGGGAGCCCATCTACTTCAACACACTGTTCAAGGACTTTGGTCACAGGAACAAAAGAAATTCCATATCAATTATCTAGAACTCCTGGCAATATTCCTGGCACTAAAAGCGTTCCAGAAACATATAGTCAACAAGGTGGTATTAATCCGGACGGACAATATCACAGCGCTGTATTATATACAAAAATAGGGGGGGGACACACTCTCCACAACTCTCTCGCCTAGCACAGAGCATTTGGAAATGGGCCATTCCTCAGAACATTTACCTCCTAGCGGAACATCTCCCAGGAACACAAAACCAACTAGCAGATCTTTTAAGCAGATACAGTCAACAAGTACACGAGTGGGAAATTCATCCACAGGTACTGCAACCGTTCTTCCAACAATGGGGGCATCCAGAGATAGATCTCTTTGCCACACACGAGAACGCAAAATGCCCCTCCTTCGCCGCCAGATACCCGCACCCTCAGTCGGAAGGCAATGCGATATGGATGACCTGGTCAGGCAGATTTGCGTACGCTTTTCCCCCAACACCAATGATTTCATTAGTGGTACGCAAGCTCGCACAAGAATCACTAAAAATGATTCTAGTTGCGCCCACATGGGCAAGACAACCTTGGTACACAACGCTTCTAGAACTATCAGTAGTCCCACATCAGAGACTACAACTAACTCCAACACTCCTTACACAGAACCATGGAGAGATAAGGCATCCAGACCCAGCACAAATGAACCTAGCGATTTGGCTCCTGAAATCCTAAAATTTGGATACCTTAAACTGCCTCCAGAATGTATGAATATAATTACAGAGGCTAGACGCCCCACTACCAGAGCCTGCTACGCAGCTAAATGGAAGAGATTTGTGATATACTGTAAAAACAACAACATAAATCCTCTAGATGCTTCCATACAAAATTTGATTTGCTATTTGCTACATCTACATACATGTAACCTTGCATATACGTCTATAAGGTTACATCTAGCGGCTATTGCAGCCTACCTGCAAAACAGACAGCACCTGTCTCTATTCAAGATACCAGCTATTAAAGCCTTCATGGAGGGCTTAAAAAGGGTAATCGCACCTAAAATTCCACCTGCTCCACAGTGGAATTTAAACAGTTTTAACAAGACTCATGGGACCACCCTTCGAACCATTGCATTCATGTGAGATACAATTCGTAACATGGAAAGTGGCTTTTCTTATTGCAATTACTTCACTTAAAAGAGTAAGTGAATTGCAAGCCTTAACAATACAGGAACCATTTCTGCAAATACACAACAACAAAGTAGTCCTCAGAACAAATCCAAAATTTTTACCTTAGGTAATATCCACCTTTCACATGAACCAATCAATAGAATTACCTGTATTCTTCCAAAAGCCACAAACAGTAGCTGAAAGAGCACTACACACACTAGATGTTAGACGTGCACTACTGTATTATATAGACAGAACAAAATCCTTCAGGAAAACCAAACCATTGTTTGTAGATTTTGCACCACCACACAAAGGCAATGCAATATCAAAGATAGGAATTGCTAGATGGATAGTGAAATGCATTCAAATATGCTATCACAAAGCTAAAAGAACATTAACAGTTCCCCCAAAAGCACACTCTACTAGGAAGATGGGGGCATCTATAGCATTCCTAGGGAACATCCCAATAGAAGAAATCTGTAAGGCAGCAACATGGTCTACCATACACACCTTCACTAAACACTACTGTGTTGATGTGCAAGCCAAGCAGCAAGCTGCAGTAGGCCAGGCTGTTCCTTAAACGCTTTTTCAAACTGTTGCAACTAACACTGGTAACCACCAATAGAGGAGATACTGCTATACAGTCTATGCTAACTTATAAATTCAGCAGCTCACATGCCTCGAACTGTAAATGCTACTTACCAGTATGCATCTGTTCTTGGCATGTAGAGCTGCTGCATTTATAATCCCTCCCTCCTCCCTGGTTCCAGTGACAGTTTCAGCATAATCTTAATTAGATACATTTACATGGACATCCCTCTATATTTTCCTTACTTACTCCATCTTTGCCACCAACGGCGAAAAAACAATCTGAAGATGGAGGAGGATGCCCATGCGCACTGTCGTCCAGGGGAGGAGTCCCCTATCGCGATACTACAAAAAGACTCTTCCAGGACAACAACAAAGTGCAACCATCCGGACCCAACACTAGGCGGCGATCTATGCTAACTTATAAATGCAGCAGCTCTACATGCCAAGAACAGATGCATACTGGTAAGTAGCATGTACATTATCTGGAGAGCTGCCAAGGACAGGGAAGAGGTGAAATTGATACGAAAGGGAGAAGACTAAGAATAACCCAAAATTCTACATCCTCAAAGCGGAATATCAGATTCTGTTGACTTACCGATGCCTAGTTACAGGCACTTGTACTACTCAAAAACTTGCACCAATAGGTCCCTGTAGTATGTTGAATGAACTAAACCCAGAATTAAAGTCGCTGAGGTATAAGATTATGGAATTCTTAAGATATCAAGATGTAGAACTGCAAAAGGTAATAACCTATTTCACTTTGTTGTCCAAGACCGATGATTTCTGGTGAAAATGTGCATGGGATGTGGTTGGCAGTTTCTGTGTTCTAAATCACAGCTCCATAAAAACGCTTAGCCTTGAGCAGTACGGAATGATTATTAATAAAAACAGGTCATCATGTTAGCACTTGGACACACTTCTTTACTAACAGTGACTTGTTTGTTCTCTGCAGGGCATTTTGATCGTGTAGATAGATGCCGAAAATGAAAAGGCCCAGCTGTATTTTCAGAATTGCTTCGAGGTAAGTTTCATTTCAGTTCTAGGTTGTAATAGTATGTATTCCCTTTGCCAGTCCCATCTTGTATGCACCGCAAAATTCGGAAAATATGTATGCTTAGAAAACAAGGAAAAATACAACACGGGTTTTACATTGCGGTAGTAGAATGCTTTACCATTTGAGTGGCATATGAAGTCTCTCTTCAGTCCAGAAGGAAACTGGAGACATGGCCTCTCTGCGGTCGTATTTATTAATTCTTAGTAATTGATTATACCAATTTAATCCAAAATGCCGTACGGACCACATAAGATAAGAAATCAATGGGAAAAAAACAATTTACTATGATTTTCTATAAATAGCAGAGCACGGTTGTTGATCGTTCAAGAAAAAGGACCTCTTAGTTTTCTGGATTAGGAAAAAAAAAAAGATGGAACCGAATTGGAGCTATAGCGCATAATTAGGAGTGGGGGTCTAGAAATGTAACACATTTAAACACAAGTCCGAGACATTACACGAGAAACGAAAGCAGAGGTATGTGGCGGAGTTGCGAAGGATGGGAAGAGAGGTGAAATTGATACGAAAGTGATCATAGAGGACTAACACAGGGATTTTAAAGGACATGAAGCAAAACAGTAATATATTTTAGGAAAAATCCAACAAGTACCTTGCATCTTGTTACATGGGTAAAATGACTGCTCAGTTCAAAGTTTTCATGTTCAGAATAAGGATTAGCATGCTAAATTCGAATTATTGCCCCAAGTTCTGTGCATTTTTCAGTTTTCCAACTATTTTTCCCTCCGGAAATTTAGCCAGGTATTACCTGGCGAAAGGCACACTGTGAAACATAGCAGGTGGCAAATCTGAAAATACAGACATAGGTTGGGAACATTGCTTGCTCCTATTCTTGTATTTCCTGTTCACTCAAATCAGTAAAATTGCACAATTGAACCTTAAATGACCTCATTGTTCAAAGTCTTGTTTCATTTAAATAGTTCTAATATCCTAAGGATTTTTTTTCAGAGATTAGTGAAAGAAATATTTTTAATGGTATTTGACTTATCGTTTTTACGTCTTGCGTGCGCATGGCTGGCAGCGCATGCGCTGCTTGCCTCGCGAGATTTATTGTTGATAAGGACTTTCAGGAGAGGGCTTTAATCCCCACCCCTCATTTCCATTGGCTGGCCTCTCCGTTTATGCTAAACGGTGGCCTGCCATTGGAAATGAGGGTTTTCTGTAGACGCCCTTTCGCCTCCAAGCCGGACTGGAGGCCTGCTTTGCGTCTGTCGCAAAGCACTTTCTTATCTTTATGGGGCCATGTGTTTCTAATTTGAAACACATGGCCCCATAAAGACATGAGGTCGAGGCTGGTTTTAACATCGCGCTTTCAGTTTCACTTAAAGTGAAAGCGCGATGCTAAAATAAATACACTGCTGTGTGTGTGATTGGGACAGCGTGTTCTTTTTTTAGTACGCTCAACAATGCAACACATTTGGCAAAATATTGATCTGTGCTCCACCCGTTAGGCCCGTGGACAGCTCGCCTCTTCTTGGTGCGTGAACCGGCCAATGAAAACTGGTTTGCTAAACCAAGTCGCTTCCACTTGTGCCAAAGGCCCGATTTCAGCACTGTTTACAGAGACAACCCACTATCCCCAGGGCAAGATCCTGTAGACAGAATCCATCAATAATGCATGGGTGTACAAGAGCTTGCCTTTGCAAGCCTACCTGCGCTAACCTATTTATTTACCTTGTGTGCTTATTATCACACTTGCTGCGTACACAGAGAACCAGGCGCCTCTTGTTAGCAAAGCACAAACCTGGCTGCTGCTCCTACTTGACACACACAATTGTATTTTATTTCATGTTTAATTGTTCAACAATGCTGGCGCTGATTTATAATCGGCTATCGAGCTCTCCATCTGCTTCCACCTATGGACAGTGCTGCTGTTTTATTGATCGCTGCTTTCATTATTTCAAAGTGTTAGCACGTAAAGCAGAAAGTAGTTTGTGTGCCCTCCATGAGTCCGTGTGTGTGCAAAATGTGGGTGTGTCAGCGTATGTGTAAGCATGAGTCCGTGTGTGTGAGGTTGTGGGTGCATGCATGAGCGCGTCGTTGTGTGTATGTGCAAGAATAAGTTAGCTTGTGTGTAAGTATGAGTGTGTGCATAAGTGTCTCAGTGTGTGATTAAGTGGTGGGTGTGAGTGTCGCCTGTGTGCAAGTTGTGTGTGTCAGCGTGCGTATAAGCACGAGTTAGTGTGTGCACAAGTTGTGTGTCAGCTTGTTTGTTCTCTCCCCATCCCCTCCGAGATCGCTGTCCTTTCGCGGGCACTAATTGGATAACTCCTTGTGCTTAACGGTAACTACCCTTAGCAATACACGTATCCAAAGCCCACATGAACATGTCCAGTTGCGGCCATGTTTAAGAAGGGCTGTAAGCGCCAGGATCTCAACACCGCCCATAGGGCATTATCTGTTTACATGCAGCGCTTAGAAAAGGCACATATGCGATATGTAGCGCTATGTGAAAAGCGAATACTTCAATAAGCAAGCCAGTAGAGTCCACGTGTAAACAAACTTAAAGATGTAGTAAATGCATTCCTATTTTCGTCGAAAGATGACCTGCCTGCTGAGGAGACGGATGTGTCCATGAGACCCGTCAGTTTTGTGGTCTCCGGCACAGGACAGCCTATGGTTGGGGCAGACAGTCACCGTCCTTACTTCTGCTGCAGGATCTCGCGCCAAACACCCCTGAGTGTGATATCTTTTACTGGAGTCATTGAAAATGAAGCAACAACTATCTGTTTGCAACTCTGTGGGAAATGTTTTTGGGACGTTTTAAGGGAAGCGATTTACAAGAGGGAACAAGAGCACGTCCCATATTTTGCTTAAAATCTCTTCGACAGTTGTATGATTCGATAGCTGAGAAAAAGAAATTGATTTTGATTCAGGAGTTGTGACTGAAAAACGTCGGAACTGTGACTGCCACTCAGATAGGTCTCAGCCTTCCACCCCTAGTTCTTTTAATGTCTACCGTCTAATCTCAGCACTCCGACGTAACTGAATGGCTCCGCGTTGCGCTTACAAAAACTTTAAATAACTTAGGTTCCACCCAAATGAGGCGAGCACTTCAGCTCCCGATACCCACAAAACCGGAGAGCTGTTCTTCAATAGGACGTTTATTATGAAAAAAAAATTGTCTGTACAACTGTTAACTTTTTCCATTATGGGAAGTTTCTAATCTATATTTTTCGATCTTAATAATATAAAGATGTCCGAAGCAAGTTTTATTAACAACGGTGACTCTGTTAAACTTTTAGCTGCTCGCTTGCTTCACTTGTTTTTTTCTATTAAATCCCATAATTGATCCCGCTTCATTCATAATCCCTAAACTTTTAGCTGCTCGCTTGCTTCACTTGTTTTTTTCTATTAAATCCCATAATTGATCCCGCTTCATTCATAATCCCTAGTCATTAAAATACTGAAAATCCTGCATTATTACCTCTCATCGGTGCAGTATGTGGGCGCATTTCCAAGAGATTGGTGTTTATAGTCGTATGAACATCGGTCACTCTTTTAATGCCACCACTTTCCTCACAGGTTTTAAAAATTACTTATTTATAAATTGCTTCACACCGTACATGTGCCGCATCAAAGCCCTATGTTCCTATTTTCCTATTAGCGCTGCGAGGCCACACCACTGGCAGAATGTACGCTATATAAGCACGTGTATTCGAAAACTACCGACTATAATATTACTTGGAATTGACCCCTCTTGTTGTTCCCTGGCATCAGTAGTCTAGCTGATCTCACGGGGAGAAGGGGTAGGCAGGAGAGGGTGCGGGCACAAGACTTTTTTTAATGGAGTGTGGCACTTACCCATGCCTGGAGGCCCACTAAACAAGCATTTGCAATGCAATATGTTTCGCGTTTACGCAAGTTTAAGCTATTGGCATTGTAAATGACAATGCCTTATTTTATGTTTTCAAAATTAAAACAAAAATAAAATACATTGTTATTTGCAATGTCAATAGCTCAAACTCGGGTAAATGCGAGACCTATTGCATTGCAAATGCTTGTTTAACATGGGTTGCTTTTCAGCATTTCTTTTGAAAGTATAGGGCATGTATGGACAAGGCTACGTGTCAAATTTTTGTATGCATCTCATCTTGCAATGCAGCTTGAGAATCCTTCTTGCTGTGTTTTTTCATTTTTTCATGTCATATTGATATATAGTATATAAAATAAAGCTGCATGTGATCTTAGCACAGAGGTTCTGTGGAAATATTGCGCAATTTCGCTGTTTGTGCAGGAGGCTCAGAGTCCGATTAGTCAGCAGGAGGCTCAGAGTCCGGTTAGTCAGCATGACCTCTACGTGAAGTATTTGTAGGCTTATATGATCCTAATAATTCTAGATGAAGGCTTTTTAACTTGTTAACGTAATTCATTATAGAGTACATTAAGCTGACTGGCTCTCTGGTGCAGGAGAGATCCTTGCCAGCTGTAAAGTGCTGTTCATCCATCTAGTGCAGCTTTCGTTCTTGCTTAGGAAGCTCCTCTGAGAACCTCTAGAACTTTGATCTTGGCTTAATTTTCACTGATTATAACTCACTGATATATATATATAAACAAATGTATATGGGTAGGTGTTCACGAGAAGCATGTTATCCACCAAGAGGATAGTGATCTGATGGCTAATAAAAACAAAGCTCAAGTATGCGTTCATTTGAACCCAGAAGTGGAAAACCTCCTCCTCTTGGTACTCCACCATTGACAAATTTTTGTTGGATATACCCGCTGCTCCCACCTCTTTTCTTCCTCACTTAAGATACCTGGATACACAAGCAAAGTAGGGGGGAACGGAGCGGTAATGGGGCAGCCATAAATGGCATACACAACAAAGGCCCATTGCCAGCAGTATTTGTTCCAGTTTACTTGGGTATGTAGAGACCTGGGGAAGCGGTTTAAGGAGACTACAGCTAGAATATAATGTTGCGTTTGTTGGTGGTTCATGGAATCTGTGTATGATGACAAGAACAGTGTCACCTAAGAATTATTTTTTATATTGACTAATTCTACTTGAAGACTGCTTTCTGTAGTAGATGGATTGCTGTGATCCATTTGAAAGGTTTTCTTTTGGAGTGGCTGGAATTTCATCTAGGAATCCCATCTTCAAGACCTGTACCACCAGTCACTGCTCGATGTTGGTGATGGACCTTGTTTGCCTCTGGTGCCTCTAGCGTGACCACAATGTGAAGACTTGTCAACTGTCATGAAATTAATCTATAGGCCTTAAGGGAGCATTCCCTCAAGCTCCAGGCGGCTCGACATGTGACGCTCTCGATTCCAGTTGAGAGGAATGTCCCTAGATCAGTTGTGGAGCCCAAAATCTTCGTCGCACTCATAAGTCGTCCCTTCACTCTGGTAGGTTCCACTACAGGAAAAAGAGTAAGAAGTCGATGAGGCTACAACTTCCCCATGTCCGTCGGCCAACGAGATGAGGGAGCTTTGCCATTCGAAGCCTGGCCCCATGGTTGAACCACCGCTTGGGCTGGCTCCGTGCTTCCTCAAATTTCCTGGAGCAGGAGCGATCACCGCTCAACTCCAAGATTTTTCTGAGGCCATGCTTGAGCTGCCTGTTCCTGCCAACGTGCCTTTGGGCCCCGGAGGTTTGTGAGGGTCTCCTGCTTTATCTACACAGGCGGATCGGGCATTGGTGCTTCTCAGGCCCTTTGGATCCACGGATGGATACAGACCTATGCCAATCATACCATCTCGAGCTTCCATTGCATCAGTTCAAACGCCGACGGCCACACCCCCATTCTGATTCCTGACTCAGCAATGGACCCGGAGGGGCGTGGCCCGATGCTGAATCCTGAGCCGACGGAAGTCATACCTTCCAAGCTGGAGCCTGAGCCATTTTCCTTTGAGCTAGGACTCGTGAAGGATTGGGAGGGGTCGCTGGATCCTGAAGAATACCAGCCCCTGGTGTGAGGACTTGGCAGAGGCCAGTGGACTGGACACTTCTCCAGATAATTGCATGCTTTGGCCCCCTACCCTGGAGAGCTTGGTGGTCCAAGCTTCTACCTCCCATGTAAATCCTGGTGCATTCCTTACCACCTCACCAAATAGGGAATCCAAGAGGCTAGACACCTTAAGCAAGAAGATGTTTTCTTCCACCAGCCTGGCACTGCAGTTCGTGAACACCGCATGCCTTTTGAGCCATTATTCCCATGCTCCACGGGATTCGGTTGCACAGGTTCTGCACATGGTCCCTGGGTAGGCCCAGGCCATGCTGTTCCTGGCTGTTGCCGATGGGAGTGATGCAGCTACGTTCAGGATCAGATGTGGACTGGATACCACCGACACGCTACGCTAGCTGTGCGGTTTCCTCGACTGTGGCCTTACAGCAGCATGCTTGACTGAGAACAACTTGATTTTCAGGGGATGGCCAAGTATTGTTTATGGACATTCCTTTTGATAGCTCCTGTCTCTTCAGATACCAGGCATATTGAGTGTTGGAAAATTTTAAGGACAACGGGGCTTGGGCCAGGCCCTTGAACCATTGACATGGCACTTAACCAGCCCCAATGTGCCTTTCCCTCCTTTCGTGCCATGGAAGGAGCTTCCAACTGCGTCTACACCATCCCAGCCACCGTGTGGCCGAGGATGCGGTACCCACAGACCCAGTGGGTCGGGCGGCCAATTATTGGGCCAGTCCACCACTTCATAGCCTCCAAACCCTTTTAGTCTGCAATCTTACCATCATGGGCACCCAGTGGGAGGCGGATGCACCATCACCTGCCCCACTGAAGGTCTATAACGTCAGACCGATGGGTTCTCCACATTGTCCGGAAGGGATACTCCCTCACCTTCATGACTACCCCACCATGAATGCGACCTGCTTTTGACAGACTGACGGAGGACCATCTCTCCTTGTTCCACCAGGAGGTGACTGATCTCTTGGCAAAGGGAGCCATTGAGAGTGTGCCAACGCCAGAAGTATGTTGTTGTTTTTGCTATTCCCGCTACTTCTTGGTGCACAAGAAAGACCGAGACCTCTGTCCTATCCTAGACCTGAACCTTCTCAATTTGTTTCTCAAGAAGTTTGAAATGCTCATGCTTGCTCAAGTCCTAGCTTGTCCTAGACCCAGGAGACTGGATGGTGGCATTGGACTTGCGGGTCGCATATTTCCACATTTCCTTCCTGCCTCCCCACAGGTGTTACCCGCGGTTCATGCTGAGCCACGAGCAATTTGAGCTCTCTATGCTCTTACCAGCGCCATTTGGGTGTTCACCGTGATGGTGGTTGGAGCTCCCCAGCAGAGATTAGGGGTGCCAGTCTCTTTCTATCTTAATGACTGGCTGTTGAAGGTGGGCCCTCCCAAGGCTTTCGTCTCCCATTTTCAGACTAAGGTGGACCTCCTGCATTCGCTAGCAACGTGCCAAAGTCACACCTGACTCCCTCTCAGACGCTCCCTTTCAACCGAGTTGTTCTGGACATGGCTACAATGCAGCGTTGTGATTGGTCTGAGCGTGTGGATCGGCGCTCAGCCAGGGAATGGGGCTTGGGCATGTTCTCCACGCAGGCTGTAATGCAGCCTGCATGGAGAACATGCGAAGTGCGCATGAATGTTTGGGAGGGCCCCAGAGGACCGGCCGAACAGTCATTGCACACTTGGAGTGGGCAAACCACTCCTCCCCTACTCAGAGAGCAGAGCAGCCCCGCCCGCCCCGTAAAGCTGCCCAGCAGTAACAAATACAATCATAATAACCTTGTGTTATTATCATTGTATTTGTTCTTTCTTTCACTGCTTGCAGCAGTGGGGCGATGCTCTTCCGCCTTAGCGGACGAGCCGCCACTGGGGTGGACCAGGGTTACAAAATCGTTTCAAGATTATGATGACCGTTGTATAGGCTTCTGACACATATTGGCCATATCTGTGTTGTTTCTCTTCAGCATCTGTTCTGTCTACTTGTTAATCATAGTGGACCCTTCAGATATATAGTTCACACAACTTGATATTTTCCATTTTAAGGGGATGAGTACGGAATGTATTTAATTTTGTGGCATTACTGCTGCAGTGGCCTCGTTTTCTCCAGCAGTAATTTATGTATCCCAATTGATGATTTACAGGATGGTAGAGCCTCTCCAGTGTGCTGCTTTGCACGGTTTAACGGTGACCTCTGTCTCCATGTTCCTGAACTTCAAGACCAGATTAAGTTCCTCATTGCCGTCTCTCAAGCTCTCCTAAGCACTCAGTTTCACTGCTATAAACACTTTTTGGTGCAGCTCTTTGCCCTTCTTTCCTCATAGATCCTGTTTTTCCTAGGGTCTATTTTCAGAAGTCCCCAAAGTTGCCCTTTTCTTGAGCATCACATGTCCTTGCTTTATAGTATCGTATTTGGGTGGCAGGACTCTTCGATCAGAGGCCTCTTACTCTGTATCTTGTTAATGCTCTTTGTTTGTAAGGCCTTCTGATCCAGCGCCAGGGGCAAATTTACATATTCTCCCTATGTCACAGATTCGTAATCACAACAACTCATCCATACACTCATTCATTGGTGGGGCCCATAACACCAACACGCACTCGTCGCATCCTAATCCGTACACAGGAGAAAAAGCACTGGACATGTGGGTACCTTATTACCTATCAGGATTACATTTCTTTATATTATATACATGTGCACCTATAGAATCCTGACCTTAACATCAAGGCATTCCACCACTTGGTAGATTGACCAATTAGTTGGACTGGTTGATGGTGAATTAGAACCAGCTAAAACACAATTAAAGCATAGGAAAAATTTGATTATTTCTGTTCTCAATTAAAAAATCACAAACTAATTTCTTGTTAATTCAAATTCTGTTAATCTAATAATAATTTTCTCTGCATTAGCATTTAGGTACTTAAGGTCATAACATAAATTCAGTTTATTTCAAGGAGAAGTAGAACCTTTGGTAAATAAGCATAGATTTAGAAAGTGCATTTAATAGTTACCACATATCAAACGTTGGCGACCCTCTGAACAAACGGTGAATTATCCGAATTCTCTGCTACAATCCCCGGGATAAACTGTCCGACCCTCAGCAATGATCAAACCATCAGATGAAATAACTTCCCGAAACTCAGACACCCAAGGTAAACCATGGAAATCTTCATCATCTCAACGTAGACCCAACGCCATGAAAGATCAGCCCAATGAAGCAACCCCCCTTTGGCGGATGAGGGTATTTTATACCCTTTTCCTTCTTACTTCAGATCAACGTGCAACAATTTAGGGGTAGAGAAATGTTCTAATTGGACAGTCCGGGGTCAATTTTCAATTCTTTTAAAAGGACTGGTTCTTCACGAGACTTGGCATAGCTAAGCGCAAATTTTATATTATTTGTTTGGTTCACAGGCGAAAGTTCCAAAAGTAACGTTTGGATGACGAGTAAGCATCCTTGTACAGGTCCGCCATTGTCCCCTTGGTGGTTCACACCGTCCATCATTTGGCAACCCTCCACGCTCATATCCTTGACAAGGAACACGGTGTCGCAGAGCTGAGGCCACTTGGAGATCTCCAGAGCCATCCGATTCTGCGCAGAAGTCATTGCGCTCACATGACGGCGGCTTCATAGGACCTCCATTTTAAGTACTGTGGCCTAGTAGGCCCGAATGCCAACTTAAGCAAAACAGACATAACAATAATTAAAATATAGAATTAAAGATTCTAATGTTAATCCCACTCTAGTCCCAATGTATATTAGTATTTACCTAGCTTGTAGCAACATTTAAAGCAATAATACTCACCATTCTGCAGTACTGAAAGCACAAACATCACAAAAGCCACATAAATCATGCAATTTTCTATTTCACCACAATCTAAATTTAGTTTGCGTACCATAGTTAATTAATTAATTAGTTGTTCTGCCATGCAATTATCATTTTAGTCCCACATGCATCTTGTGTTTAGAAAGGTGTAAATGTTGGTTAGTATTATCTCACTTCAACCTAATTAGTACGACTTAATTTTAGAATGATTACGTAATTAATTACATGCAAAAATAGAGGAGGTATACAACATTTTGTTGCACGTGCTCCATCAATCCCCCCTTTGGTGATTTTTAACATCACCACTTAATCACTACATTTTCTAAATTTTTCTACGGAAATGGTTTTACTCAGTCCCCTTGCAGTGGCTGGGTTACATCGTAGTGTTTCCCATATCATTCTCTTTTGTTTTCTTATACATGTTTTCTTTCAACTCTTCTAGTTATATATCTTCTATCTCTCTTTCTCTTATTTCCTTCTCTTCTCTTTTCTTTTCTTAATTTCTCTTTTTATCTTATTTTGTAATTTTCTTCTTTTTATGCACACTCATCCTAATCTCAATATTAACACTAATAAATCAGTAGAAACTCTTACCAAGTTTCTCCCAAACACCTTCAACCTCCAATGGAACAATTTCTTCATGCAAATCAGTTGTTTTGCAGCGTGAATCTTTCTGGATTCACTATGCTGTGCATTATTCCGCGATCTGGTGGTTGGGTCCGGATTCGTAGTTTTTCTTTTTTTTTTTTTTTGTAGCCCAGGTGGGCATCGACGTCCCACCATTTGGTGTACCTCTCGTGACGTCGGCGTGCTTCCTGCGGAAGTCTCACCTTTGGGGCGCCATCTTCAGATTCTTTTTTCCGCCGTTGGGTCTGGATCGTCATCGAGAAGCTCCAGAGTTTTAAACGGAGGAAGAAGGAAAATACGCGAGTTTCATCGAAGGAGAATTTACAGAAGACTACAGAGAGGAAGGAATTACAGCCGGGACGGCGAAGAAGGAGTAGATCCTCGAAATTCTTCGACGCCCATAGGAAAATGCGCATTCAGGGACTCTGAGCGCAATGGACAAGACACCATTTAAATTCTGCCCTAACTGCCACCACAAGTACGCGCAGAAGGACCAACATCCGGTGTGCAACCTTTGCCTGCCGATCGACCACGAGAGCAAGGACTGCAACGCCTGTTCAGCATTCATGCCGAAGACTCTCTGGGTGAGAGATAGACAGAGGAGAGCCAATTTCAACATGGAAGGCAAGGGTAAGGCCCCGTCGCTGTACGATCTGGGCCTCTCCACCGACGATGAGGACAACATCGCCGAAGGACCTGATGTCTTCACGGTCGCAGAGACCGATAAGAAAACGACTGACGAGGTAAGAGACACGTCGAGTGCGAAACCCCCGAAAGGGCCCCGAAAATCTGAAAGTGAGTCTCGAAAAACAGTCAAAGTCCTCAAAAGGAACACCGGCGCCAAAAAGCTCGATGACCGTGAGTGGATCCAAGGACAGAAGGCCCAGCGGATCCTTCGAGAAGGACTCCCAGGTGCCGAAGGCCATCGAAAGACAGAGTTCGTCGAAGCAGACCCACGAGGTGGGGCGCTCGGCGACGAAAGACAAGACCGCGTCGACACAAGCTCCGTAGAAGAGACCTGCGGTCGACGCCGAACAAGTCTCCAAAATGGAGAAGAAAAAGAGAAGGCTTGAGGCGGAGATGGAGAGCATCCTTCAGAGGAAGAAGGAGTTTGACGAAAAAATGAAGAAATTCAAGATCCCAACGATCCCACCGACAGAGGTCGTCGAGATCGAGGAACAGGAAGAATTCGACGCCGAAGAGCTGTCGAAGGATCCGGAAGAGGAGGAAGAAGGCCCCTACTATGAGGTAGAGGATAAAGAAGAGGATCAGCAGTCGTTCTACGGCTCGGCGCCGTCGACGACTCAGGAGCTGGAATGACAGGACATCGACACCGAAAATCCCGAAGAGCCCGTGGAGACTTATCCTTCGAGGCCTTCACCGCCAGACGACATCGGAGCATACAACATGGTCGTCAAGAGCGCTGCAGCAGCTTTTGGAGTGAAATTAGACGAGGAAAAGCCAAAAGCTGATTTCCTACTCGAGACTCTGCTCCCCATCCAGACGAGGAGCCAGTTCCTCCCCATGCTCCAAAGCATGATGAACCAAGGGAAGGAGGCGTTTAAGGACCCAGCAACATGCCGGTCCATCACGCCCAGAACGGAAAAGAAGTACAAGCACTCCTCGCAGGATCCTCCTTACATCAAGGGATCAGTCACTGCCGACTCCATCATTGCTTCCACGGCCAGGAGAAGAGCCAATGTGCCGGCGACCTCAGGACCACCTCCTGATAAGGAGAGCAGAAGGATGGACCTCACTGGAAGGAAGGTTGAAAGAAACGCCGCAATGCACTGGCGCATGGCAAACTCTAATGCGCTACTGAACAGGCACCAGTACCAGCATTGGGATGAGATGGGGGAACTAGTCCAGCATCTCCCAGAAGAGAACCGACAAAGGTGGAGGAGGGGAGAATATCGCCAACTCATGCATTAAGACTGATTGGACGGGGCTGAGACTTCGAGCAGACTAATGGCCATTGGGATCACTGAAAGGAGGCAGGCCTGGCTGAGAATTTCTGGATTCCAACAAGAGGTCCAGAACAACATATTGAACACCCCGTTCAACGGTGAAACGCTGTTCGGGGCGCTGGTGGACGAGAAGCTCTCCCAACTGAAGGAGGAAAATGAGACGGCAAGGTCCATGGGGGCCCTGCAGTTCAGAGGGATGAGAAGGGGCACTCCAGCTTGGAGACCCTACGGAAGGGGAGGTAACCAGCAGGGAACGTCACACCAAGCATTCCAACAAGGACAGCAGGGTGACAGTCACAGCCAACAAGGACAGCAGAAGCAGAACTGGCAGTACCAACCTCGAGGCCAGTCCTTTCGCGGGAGGGGAAACGGACGTGGCCAAAGAAGAAGAGGGGGAGACCAACCCTCTTCTAAGTGACTTTGCACGCAAGGAGATGCTCACTCCAAGTATACCCCGAGGGGTGAAGCGCAAAATGAACACAGTGAGGGGGGTACACAAAATAAGCGCCTACGAGCATACAACACTGGTAGGCGGAAGACTGGGACTTTACCTTCAACAATGGCAAAAAATAACCACAGACAAATGGATACTCAATGTCATACAGCACGGATACTGCATAGAGTTGGAGAAAAGGCCTCCAAATAGGAAACCAAAGAGAAGACAACGCTCTGGTCAAGAGCTTGCTCAACTCCGGGAAGAGGCACAACAACTACTCCAAAAGGAGGCCATAGAACCAGTGCCATTCAGAGAAAGGAACAAGGGAGTGTACTCAAACTACTTCCTGGTCCCAAAGGTGGACGAAACACTAAGACCCATCCTGGATCTACGATTCCTAAACAAATTCATAAAGACACAAAAATTCAAAATGATATCGCTACAAGAAGTGCTACCTAAAATACAAGGCGGAGACTACATGTCCACCGTGGATCTCAAAGATGCCTACCTGCACATCCCGATGAACAGGCGCCACAAAAACCTGTTAAGGTTCAACATCAACCAGGACCATTACCAATTCACAACCCTGGCATTCGGTCTAAAGTCCGCACCAAGGGTTTTCACAAAATGCCTTGCAGCAGTAGCAGCGTACCTAAGGAGAGAAGGGATTCATGTGTATCCTTACCTAGACGACTGGCTGATCAAAGCAAGTACTCGCGACAAGTGCGAGGAGCACGCAGAGCGGGTGACAAGAACTCTAACAAGCCTGGGGTTCTCGATACACTGGGGAAAGTCATCAATGGAACCAGAACAGGTGAAGATCTTCCTGGGAGCGCAGATCAACACCTTAGACAAAACAGTCATGCCCAGCGACAGGAGAAGGATAGCCCTGCTGAAGGAGACGCGTCTCTA
The DNA here is from genome assembly GCF_964204655.1 of Triturus cristatus. Classification (NCBI taxonomy): domain Eukaryota; kingdom Metazoa; phylum Chordata; class Amphibia; order Caudata; family Salamandridae; genus Triturus; species Triturus cristatus. Next base: position 1,086,855,747 of record NC_140582.1, on the reverse strand, counting down.
ACAGAAGGGGCAAGCTCTGACAGTGAGAACAGCGAGCAAGATCATGGGCATGATGGCGTCATGCATTCACCTAGTCCCCAATGTACGGCTTCACATGAGACCGTTCCAGGAATGGCTGCAACAACAATGGTCACAAGCGAACGGAAGTTGGGAGGATCTAGTGGTTGTTACGCACGCAGTGCAAGAGGAGATAGCATGGTGGAACAGGGAGAACATAACTGTAGGAAAGCCCTTGACACCACCAAGCCCAACTGTGACCATTACCACAGACGCATCCCAGATAGGATGGGGGGCGCACATGAACAAGCTCAGAGTGAGGGGTCTGTGGACTCCAGCAGATGCGGTCAGACACATCAACTACCTGGAATCGAAGACCGTACTGCTAGCCCTGAAGGCCTTCCAGAGGCAGCTATACAACCAAAAGGTGTTGATACAGACGGACAATACTACCACAATGTTCTATATCAACAAGCAGGGAGGAACACAATCGTTCCCCCTTTCAACTCTGGCACAAGAGATTTGGAGATGGGCCATCCCACTCAAAATAGACCTGCTGGCGATACACCTACCAGGGAAAGACAATGTGGAAGCCGATTGGCTCAGCAGACAGACCTCGGCATCCCACGAGTGGGAGCTCAATGGACAGGAAACGCAAAGGCTATTCAAAAGGTGGGGTACACCGACAATAGACCTGTTTGCAACACGCCTGAATGCAAAATGCCGAAACTTCGCATCCAGACAACAAGAAAAACAATCCCAAGGGAATGCCCTATGGATAAGTTGGTCAAGGACATTTGCATACGCTTTTCCACCAATACCACTAATGCACAGTGTACTCAACAAGTGCAAGAACAGCAACATGACATTGATCCTGGTGGCACCACAGTGGGCGAGACAGACATGGTACTCACAAATAGTGGAAATGGCGCAGGGACCTCCACACAAATTCGCAAAAAGAAAGGACTTGCTCTCTATGCAGAACGGAGAGGTTCAACACCCAGAACCAGAGAGCCTCGGACTGGCAGCTTGGCTCCTGAAGACATAGAGTTTGCACACCTTAAACTACCTCCAAGCACTATGCGAGTGCTGCGGGAGGCAAGGAGACCAACAACACGGAAATGTTATGGGGAAAAGTGGAAAAGGTTCACAATGTGGTACAGCAAACATAAACTGCAAGGAAAAATGACAAAGGAATCAACAGTGCTTAGATACCTCACACACCTTCTAAAAGCGAAACTTTGCTCATCGTCACTGAGGGTACACCTAGCGGCGATCGTAGCTTATACACGAGGTGAGACAGGAGGAAGCTTCTTTACGTCACGGGTGGTAAAGAGATTCCTGGAAGGGGCGAAAAGAACAGCGTCACCAAAGAGGATGCCGCCTCCGGCATGGAACCTCAACATAGTCCTGACGGAACTTATGAAAGCGCCCTTTGAGCCCATGCACAAGGCCTCCCTCCAAATGCTGACAATAAAGACAGCCTTTCTGGTGGCAATAATCTCACTGCGCAGAGTAAGCGAGTTGCAAGCGCTAACGCTGCAAGAGCCCTACATCCAGATGCACAAGGACAGGGTCGTAATGAGAACGGACCCACACTTCATGCCAAAGGTGATGTCAGCATTCCATTTAAATCAAACAATTCAAATACCAGGTTTCTTTCAGGACCCAGCAACAAGCGCAGAAAGGGCACTGCACACTCTAAACGCTAGAAGGGCGGTGATGCACTACATCGAGAGGACAAAAGAACTCCGGAAAACCAAACAGTTTTTTGTGTCCTTCGCAACGAGCTTCCTGAGTAGACCAGTGACAAAAAGCACCATCGCACGATGGATTGCGCTAACAATACAATTCTGCCACAAACAGGTGGGGCAAGAACTATCCGAGGGGCCACGGGCCCACTCCACAAGCAAGAAGGGAGCAACAATTGCCTTTTTGGCAAATACACCCATTCGAGACATATGCCAGGCGGCAACATGGGCTTCGGTGCACACTTTCACCAAGCACTACTGCGTGGATATACAGATGAACAAGGAAGCACAAGTAGGACAGAAGGTACTTCAACATATATTCAACTAACAACGCTCATCTTCCACCCAGCCGCCCCAGAGATAACAAACCGCTACAAAATCTATGCACAGCATAGTGAATCCAGAAAGATTCACGCTGCAAAACGAATAGTTTCTTACCTGTCGGTGTAGTTTTGCAGCTTGAAGATCTTTCTGGATTCACTAGCGAACCCACCCACCTCCGCCAGGAAGATGAGGCAGGAGAAAAAAGGGTGGAAGGACAAAGACTGAAATAACAGGATAAAACTGAGAGGAGATATAAGGAAGATACTTAATGCCTAGGGTTAAAAAAAAAAAAGAGAGAAAGGAAGGGAAAAAAGAACCCGAAGATGGCGCCCCAAAGGTGGGACTTCCGCAGGAAGCACGCCGACATCACGAGAGGTACACACCAAATGGTGGGACGTCGACGCCCACCCGGGCTACAAAAAAACAAAAAAAAAACAAAAGAAAGACTACGAATCCGGACCCAACCACCAGATCACGGAATAATGCACAGCATAGTGAATCCAGAAAGATCTTCAAGCTGCAAAACTACACTGACAGGTAAGAAACTATTCGTATTCTTAATGTACTACTTTGGATTTTGACTTTCGTCAGGAATGTAAGTACAACAATTTTGCACTTTCAGCATTCCACAGACTCCTCCCTCTTTGGCCAATATAATATCAAGGGCAAGTCCATTTTGCATGATCATAGCTCTCATGGCAACCATTTCGGTATTCACCATTAAGAACCCTCCAGCTGTGCTGGATGATAAACGATCCACAACTGTAGACAATTTTCTAATTTTATGCGCATTCAGAGATATTCCAATTGCTGGTATCAGTGCTCCAAAAATATCACCTATAATTTCTGACCAACTCTCCCTCCTTCTTCGTTTTAGTGGTCTACCTATTTCGTGCAAACCGTCCTCTCCCCTTCCCACATGAAATATTTTTGGGAAGACCAGGCCTAGGTAACATGTCCCATACCAATGGTCCGGTAACCTATAATAAGCTCTGTTCCCACAGATGTAATATATTCCAGGGAATACCGGATCATTTCCTTCTTTAAATCCCCATCCTCCCTTGATTTTATATAAGTCATGGCATTCACTTGTACCTACAAAATAATTATCATATACAGTATTGTCTCTACTGATGCACAATTTCCCTTTCTGAGGCCAATCTAAAGCCATTGCTGGATTTGTTTCTCCCTTTAAATGATTTTCCTTTCCAACATCCCAACATGTTGTTTCCATCTTTTCCCCAGACACTTTCCTTTGCATCTTAACTCCCCTCTCTTCATGTTCAGGAAAGTTTTCTCTTCTTTTATCAGACTACAAGTAAGATTATTCTTAAAGACTTCTTCTAAAGTTAACTCTCTCGTTTCCAGGAAAAATTCACCTAATGTTCTACCAGGAATCACCTTGTTTAGTTCACGAACTACAGGAATCTGTGAGAAAATATTATCTACATCAGTGTAATAGTATTCTAATTTTCCTGTTTTATAAAACAAACTAGCTAAAACACTACAAGTTATCCCATATGTCAAGGGAAGGTGATAAGTGACACCTTCAGATACTGATGCAGGCAACTGCATACAAACATAAGTCTCTAACCTCCATGGTCTTTACATACTCATACAACAACTTTGAAAAAACATTATGGGAAAAATCATTTATGGACTTATCTTTGTGAAGTTCTGTTCTATCTACCAGTTTTGTAACATGACTTTCATTAACCCCCATTAGTTCTGTTTTCGGTGTGTTCGTCTATATGTTCAAATGTTACTCTAAACGAGATTGTTATTGCTAATGTGATCCAGACAAGCATTAGTAATCCTGTACAACAAAAACACATTTTACACCATCTTCGTGGAAAAACCCACATGTGGGTTTTCTATTTTCTCCGTTTGCCATTTTGGTAATGATCAGTGTCTTTTGACTTGGCCTCTTTTCTTCAAAATGTTTCCTTTGTCTAAACCTAAGGCTCTGATTGCCTACTTGGTTCCTTTCTGGTCACGTGTCTCATCTGGGGTTTTAATTCCTTGTGATTTTCTTTGTCATTTCAATCCCTGCATGAATCGTCTTTGCCTTTAAGTTCCCGATCTTTGTTCAGAACTTACTGATCATCCGTTTCTTCTCTGGTGTCAGACAAGATAACTCTCAGGATTTCCAAATCTTCTTCTTCTTCAACAACTTTCTGCACAGTCACTCCTAGACTTTCCTGGCTATCTGCTTCCTCCTGTATATCAGTAAGTGCCACATATGTCCATTCCGGTGACTTGTACTTCTGGTTCGGTTTCTTTATCCTCTTTGCTCTTTGCGAGTGGTTCTGATCAGTGTCTTCTGGTTTTTCTTGACTAGACACTTCATTCACTTGTTCAACGTTAGAAGATTTTATTCTGGTTAATCAGTATTTCAATCTTTTGATTCTGTTGGGCCAAATCTCTTCTTTTGACTGCCTTTTCATTTTTGTTCCTTTCCCTTCTCGCTCTGTTTTCCAAGCTCTTTTCCTTAAAGTACTTCGCCCTTTGCTTTCTTCTTCACTCTCTTCAGATTCTGTATTGGTCTGGATGTTACTTTCTTTGGATTTCGCTGTCTAGATCTATCCCTCCTTGTGTTTCTTCCACGCACTCTTCCTGCTGACTAACTGTCCCTTTTTCTACCTGGGTGTGTTGTGACCCTGCACCTCCTTGGGGGTCTTCCGCAATTACCTCACCCTCACTCTCTGTATCTAATTCCTCTCCTTCTATCTCTATGATTTCGGGTGGAATTTCTCTTGTGCTTGTACTCGGGACTTCCTTGCAAAAGATTACTTGTTCCTTTTCTCCAGTATTCTCATTTATTCTTTCTTGTATTGCCACTGGTTCTGTCGCCGATTCAGAACTGGTATCAGAAATCTCAAGTCGCCTTCTTAGTGGTATATTTTCTTGTCCAGCAATTTGACTTAGACCTTTTTCTCCTGCTTCTGGGTTTTGTCTTGTTCTCATTTCTTCTGATTCTGAACTGTTGTCTGATGTGTCTTGTTGTTCCTCTTCAGATTGATCTTCCGGACTTGGAACTCAGAGTGTGACTGGCATTAATCCAGTTCTTTACCTTTGCACACTTCACAGCAGTCGTTGTTGCCAGAATCACTTGATGTGGTTTTCCCCAGCATGGAACCAGACAATTTCTCCTTCTGTGTACTTTGATGCGTACCCAATCTCCAGGACTTAAGTTATGAGCTGCCTTCTTTTCAAGAGTGGTCTCATCTGGTCCAACCTGATGAATCACAGAATGTACCATATCAGCCAATCCTTTGCAATAATCCAAGACTAAGTCATCAGATATAGGCAGTAGTTTGTTGACAGGAATGAAAACCTGTCTCATTGCTCTGCCCATGATAATTTCATGGGGACTCAGACCAGTGTTCCTATCAGGAATTGACATAATTGTCATGAGGACAAGAGGCAAGACATCTGGCCATTTTAGACCCATGGCCAAACACATTTTCCCCAATCTGTTCTTTATGGTGCCATTTATCTGCTCCACCACTCCAGAAGCCTCTGGTCGGTAGGCACAATGCAGCTTCTGTTGTACATTCAATGCTTCACAAATCCATTTTATAATTTCATTCTGGAAATGTGTTCCTCTATCTGTTTCAATCGTTACTGGAAAACCAAACCTAGGAATAAACTCTCTCAGTAGGAGTTTTGCTACAGTAACTCCATCATTCCTTCTGGTCGGGTAAGCCTCAACCCAACATGAAAACAGACAGACAACCACCAGTACATATCTTAGCCTGTTACATGAGGGCATTTCAATAAAATCAAGCTGCATTACAGTGAAAGGACCTCTCTCCCGTCCTGTGGTTCCCAAGCTCCCCACAGTTTTCCTTCCTGGATTATATTGCTGGCATATAAGGCATCTCTAACAAAGGCTCTCAGCTATAAGCCAAAACTTTGCATTATACCAGGTATGTTTAAAAAGTCTAACCATGGCATCCCTACCTATGTGAACCTGCCCATGGTACATCCGTGCCATGGTAGAGATCATGCTATTAGGCATTACTGGTCTTCCATCGCGGTAAACCCAAACTCTGTCTGCCTCTCGTGGAGCACATCCTGATTTTATCCACTGTTTCTTTTCCTCTTCTCCTGCCTCTTCCTGTAACTGTCTCACTTCATCCCATGTACTCACAGTGTTAGTAAAAAGCAAGGGACATGACTCCATTTCCTTCTCCCTATTACGATTTAAGGAAGTTTGGTTTCGCGCACAATACTGTGCTAGGTTATTGGCAAACTCATTGCCGGCTGACACATAGTCAATTCCTTTCATATGTGCTGCACATTTTATAACAGCAATCTGTTTAGGCAGCTCTATCGCCTCAAGTAATTTTCCAACCATTTCTGCATTTCTGATTGGAGTTCCACTCGACGTCAAGAAACCTCTTTGGGACCAGATCTGCCCAAAGTCATGCACCACTCCAAACCCATACTGACTGTCAGTAACCACAGTGACTCGTAGATTCTTTCCCAACTTGCATGCTCTGACCAGTGCAAATAACTCAGCAACTTGAGCAGATCGCACCCCTCTCAAACAAGAGGCTTCCAACACAGTCGCTACAGTACACACAGCATGGGCAGCACTCAAAATCCCTTCTCCAGTTCGTAGGCATGCCCCACCAACAAACATCACATAGTCACTCTCTTTCAGAGGCACATCTTTTATGTCCGGACGCGGTTTGGTGCAAAAGTCAAGCACTTCCAAACAATCGTGTTCAACATCATCCTTCACTTCCGCATTCACAGCATCAGGTAGTAATGTTGATGGGTTCACATTAGTGCATCTTACAAGACTCACTTTTGTAGCACCCAAAATTACCTTTTCATATTTGGTTAGACGACTATGCGTCATGAACTAGGTTTTACTCCTTGTCAAAAGGCTTGCCACATCATGGGGCACAAACACTCTCACAGGATATCCCATCACAATTCCTTCACTTTGTTCCAAACCTTTACACGTGGCTGACACAGCTTTCAAACAACCAGGCACAGCTACAGCTACGGGATCTAATACAGCTGAAAAATAGGCAATCGGTCATCTCAATCTTCTATGTCTTTGTACCAAAGTGCACATCCATCTCTCTCACTGCAATGGAGCTCGAATTCTTTTTCATAATCAGGCATTCCAAGAGCTGGTGCTTCACACAAGCTGTCTCTCAGTTGTCTAAAAGCTTTCACCTCTTCTTTATTCAGCTCAAGGGGATCTTTTACATCACTTTTTGTTAGGCGTACCAGTGGTTTTGCAATCAGCGAGAAGTTGCTGATCCACTGGCGACAATATCCTACCATCCCAAGAAACATTCTGACTTCTCTTTGTATCATTGGTGCTCTCATTCCTTTAATTATTTTAATCCTGTCCACAGTCACCCTTCCCAGGCCCTTTTCAATCTTATGACCTAAGTATTGTACTTCTTTCTGACAAAACTGTAATTTTGATGGGGATACTTTGAGTCCTCCATCGGCCAAATGATTTAACAGCGCAACTGTGTCCACCAAGTATGCCTCTCGCGTCTTCAATGCCACCAATTGGCCATCGATGTATTGTACAAGCACTGATCTTTCGGGAAATTTTAAATCTTCCACTGACTTCTTTAGAGTCTTATTAAATATTGATGGACTTTCTGTATACCCTTGAGGGATACGGCACCACGGCAAAATAATCTCACCGAACCAGAACGCAAAAATTTGTTGGCTATCAGGGTGCAATGGGATAGAAAAGAAAGCATGACACAAGTCAATGACTGTGTACCATTCTGCATCATGGGGAATCTGATATAGAATTATCGAAGGGTTTGGCACAATGGAACAGCATTGAACAACAATTTTATTCACTTTTCTCAAATCCTGTACTATCCTAAAAGTCCCATTCGGTTTTTTCAAACCCATGATCAGAGAGTTACATGGACTACTCATTATCTCTCTCAGAATTCCTTGTTCAATCATTCTGTCTATTACAGGCGTTTTGCAGCGTGAATCTTTCTGGATTCACTATGCTGTGCATTATTCCGCGATCTTGTGGTTGGGTCCGGATTCGTAGTCTTTTCTTTGTTTTTTTTTTTTTTTTTCGTAGCCCAGGTGGGCGTCGACGTCCACCATTTGGTGCACCTCCCGTGACGTCGTCGTGCTTCCTGCGGAAGTCCCACCTTTGGGGCGCCATCTTCAGATTCTTTTTTCCGCCGTTGGGTCTGGATCGTCATCGGGAAGCTCCAGAATTACACTCGGAGGAAGAAGGAAGAAAAGCGAGTTTCGTCGATAGAATCACTAGAAGATATCAGGAAAGGAAGAGATTTCATCAGGAGCGCGAAGAAAAGAGGACCAGCGCCCTTTTTCTTCGACGGCCTTGGAGAATGCACGCTCAGAGACCCTGAGCGCAATGGACAAGACGCCATTCAAGTTCTGCCCAAACTGCCACCACAAGTTCGCGCAGAAAGACCAGCATCCGGTCTGCAACCTCTGCCTACCGGTCGATCACCAGAGTATCGACTGCAACGCCTGCTCAGCCTTCGTGCCGAAGACACTCAGGGTGAGAGAGCGACAGAGAAGAGCCAACGCCAACATGGATGGCAAGGGGAAGCCCCCGACGCTCTACGATCTGGGCCTCTCCACGGACGACGAGGACAACGTCGCCGAGACAGCCGAAAACTTCACGGTCGTAGAGACCGACAAGAAAAAAGAAGACGAGGTAAGAGAATCGTCGAGCGCAAAACAGAAAGTACCTCGAAAACACGAGGGTGACTCGAGAAAAACTGAGTCAAAGTCCACGAAGGGAGCCCCGGCGCCGAAAACTTCGACGTCCAAAGGGGGAACCACGGACAAGAGGCCGAGTGGATCCTTAGAAAAGGACTCCCTGGTGCCGAAGGACGCCGAAAGGCAAGGGTCGTCGAAAACATCCCATGAAACGGGCCGATCGACGCAGAAAGAACGTTCGACGTCGACGCAAGTTTCATCGAAAAGACCCGCGGTCGACGCCGAGAGCATCTCCGAGATGGAGAAAAAGAAGAGGCGGCTCGAGGCCGAAATGGAGAACATCCTTCAAAGGAAGAAGGAGTTCGACGCCAGGATGAAGGAATTCAAGATTCCAACGGTTTCATCGGCGGACGTCGGTGAGGTCGAAGACGAGTTCGACGCCGAAGGGCTGACAAGGGATCTCGAAGAGGAAGAAGAACCCTATTATGAGGGAGATGCCGAGGAAGAAGACCAACGGTCGTTCTACGAATCGGCGGCATCTACCAGCAACGACGCCGAATGGCACGATCTCGACACCGAAAACCCGGAGGAGCCCGTGGACACGTACCCTTCGAGGCCTTCGCCACCCGACGACATCGGGGTGTACAATATGGTGGTCAGGAGCGCAGCAATGGCCTTCGGCGTCAAACTCGACGAGGAGAAACCGAAAGCCGATTTTCTCGTCGAGACACTGCTACCCATCCAGACAAGGAGCCAGTTCCTCCCCATGCTACAAAGCGTGATGAATCAGGGGAGAGAAGCCTTCAACGAACCTGCGACCTGCCGGTCGATCACGCCCAGGACAGAGAAGAAATATAAGCACTCCTCCCTGGACCCCCCTTACATCAAGGGTAGCGTGACCGCAGACTCCATCATAGCCTCCACGGCCAGGAGAAGGGCCAATGTACCAGCAACTTCGGGCCCACCTCCGGATAAGGAGAGCAGGAGGATTGACCTCACAGGAAGAAAGGTCGAGAGGAACGCCGCAATGCACTGGCGCATGGCGAATTCGAATGCACTCCTCAATAGACACCAATACCAGCACTGGGATGAGATGGGGGAGCTAGTAAAGCACCTCCCCGAAGAATACCGCCAGAGAGCCTCTCACCTGATAGACGAAGGGAAGAACATCGCCAACTCCTGTATAAAGACGGCGTTGGATGGGGCAGAGACTTCAGCAAGACTCATGGCCATAGGGGTCACAGAGAGGAGGCATGCATGGCTAAGAATCTCGGGATTCAAACCAGAAGTGCAGAACAACATCCTTGGCACCCCCTTCAACGGAGAGACACTGTTCGGAGCAACAGTGGACGAGAAGCTCACCCAGCTGAAAAAAGAAAACGAGACGGCGAGGTCCATGGGGGCCCTACAGCTGAGGGGAATGAGGCGAGGAAATCCCTCAAGGAGACCCTACGGTAGGGAAGGAAGCCAGCAGGGGACGTCGCACCAGGCGTTCCAACAAGGTCAGCAGGGTGAAGGTCACGGACAAGGTCAGCAGAAGCAAAACTGGCAATATCAACCTCGGGGCCAGTCCTTTCGCGGGAGAGGGAACGGACGTGGCCAAAGGAGGAGAGGGGGCGAACAGCCCTCGTCGAAGTGACTCAGCACGCAAGAGGACGCCTACCCTCGTCAGGACCCCAAGGGTGAGGCGCAAAAAATTGTCATCAGGGGGAAGAGAAGATTCAAGAGCCTACGAGCATACGACACCAGTAGGCGGAAGACAGAGGTTCTACCTTCAGGAGTGGCGGCGTATAACCACAGACAAGTGGATACGGAACATCGTGCAGTACGGATACTGCGTAGATTTGGAGAAAAGACCTCCAAACAGGAAACCAAAGGGAAGACTGAGATCGGCCCAAGAACTGGCAATACTCAGAGAAGAAACGCGGAAACTCCTACAAAAGGGAGCCATAGAGACAGTGCCGTTCAGAGAACGCAACAAAGGGTCTACTCAAACTACTTCGTGGTTCCGAAGGTAGACCGAGACCTCAGACCCATACTGGACCTCCGTTACCTAAACAAGTTCATCAGAACGCAAAGGTTCAAAATGACTTCACTGCAGGAGGTTCTGCCACAGATAAGAGAAGGGGACTTCATGGTCACCGTGGACCTCAAGGATGCCTACCTTCACATCCCAATAAACAGAAGGCACAAGGGCCTTCTAAGATTCAACATCGAACAGGAACACTACCAGTTCACAACCCTGGCCTTCGGATTAAAATCAGCACCAAGGGTCTTTACAAAATGCCTGTCGGCGGTAGCGGCACACCTACGAAGGCAGGGAATACATGTCTACCCCTACTTGGACGACTGGCTGGTCAAGGCAAACTCACGCGAAAAGTGCGAGAGGCACGCAAAACGCGTAACAGACACCCTCACGAATCTGGGATTCTCGATCCACTGGGGAAAATCATCGCTGGAACCGGAACAGGTGAAGATTTTCCTGGGGGCAAAGATCAACTCCCGCATCAGTACAGTAGTGCCCAGCGAGAGGAGGACAGATGCTCTACTGAAGGAGACGAAGCTCTACCAGAAGGGGCGAGCTCTGACAGTGAGGGCTGTGAGCAAGATGATGGGGATGATGGCGTCCTGTATCCAGCTGGTGCCGAATGTACGCCTGCACATGAGACCATTCCAGGAATGGCTACAACAGCAATGGTCACAAGCAAACGGAAGTTGGGAGGATCTAGTGGTTGTTACGCACGCAGTGCAGGAGGAGATAACTTGGTGGAACAGAGACAGCATAACAACAGGGAGAAGCCTGACACCACCAATCCCAACAGTGACCATTACCACGGACGCATCGCAGAAGGGATGGGGAGCGCACATGGACAACCTCAGAGTGAGGGGTCTATGGGCTCCAGCAGATGCGGTCCGCCATATCAACTACCTCGAGTTGAAAACAATCCTGCTAGCCCTGAAGGCATTCCAGAGACACCTGTTCAACCAGAGGGTGTTGGTCCAAACAGACAACACCACGGCGATGTTCTACATCAACAAACAAGGGGGGACACAGTCGTTCCCACTCTCATCCCTAGCTCAGGAGATTTGGAGATGGGCCATACCTCTCAGGATAGATCTACTGGCAATTCACCTGCCGGGGAAGGACAATGTGGAGGCAGACTGGCTAAGCAGGCAGACCTCAGCATCACACGAGTGGGAGCTCAATGGCCAGGAAACGGAGAAACTCTTCCGGAGATGGGGGACTCCCACAATAGACCTATTTGCAACACGCCACAATGCAAAATGCCAAAGCTTCGCGTCCAGGCAACCAGATCAGCAATCCAAGGGAAATGCCCTATGGATAAGCTGGTCGAGGACATTTGCCTACGCCTTTCCACCGATACCCCTGTTGCACAGGGTGCTCGACAAGTGCAGAACCAGCAACATGACTCTGATCCTGGTGGCTCCGCAGTGGGCGAGGCAGACATGGTTCTCACAAATTCAAGAAATGGCACAAGGCAACCCATACAGGTTCGAGAGGAGGAAGGACCTGCTCTCAATGCAAAACGGAGAGGTCCTGCACCCAGAGCCAGAGACCCTCAACCTGGCGGCATGGCTCCTGAAGACCTAGAGTTCGCACACCTAAGATTGCCTCCGAGCACGATGCGAGTGCTACGGGAGGCGAGGAAACCAACTACACGAAAATGCTACAGCGCAAAATGGAAGAGGTTCACTGTGTGGTGCCGGAAAAAGGGCCTGCAAAACAGAATGACAAGAGACTCAACAGTACTGAGGTACCTCACACACCTTCTAAAGAGTAACCTCTGCTCGAGCTCACTAAGGGTACACCTAGCGGCAATCGTGGCCTACACCAGAGGTGAAAAAGGTGGAAGTTTCTTCAGCTCGCAGGTGGTGAGGAGATTCATGGAAGGAGCCAAAAGGATGGCCCCCCCGAAAAGGTTGCCGCCGCCGGCATGGAATCTGAATGTGGTCCTGACGGAGCTCATGAAGGCACCGTTTGAACCCATTCACAAGGCCACACTGCAGATGTTGACTATGAAAACGGCCTTTCTGGTGGCCATAACCTCACTACGCAGGGTGAGCGAGCTTCAAGCACTAACGCTTCAGGAACCCTACATTCAGATTCACAAGGATAGAATAGTCCTGAGAACGGACCCACACTTCATGCCCAAGGTGGTGTCGGCGTTCCACATGAATCAGAGTATTCAGATACCAAGTTTCTTCCAAAACCCGACTTCAAACGCAGAAAAGGCCCTGCACACCCTCGACGCAAGAAGAGCGGTGATGCACTACATTGAGAGAACCAAGGAACTCAGGAAGTCGAAACAGCTGTTTGTGTCCTTTGCTACTAGCTTCATGGGTAGGCCAGTGACTAAGGGCACCATCGCATGGTGGATTGCCCTCACTATTCAATTCTGCCACAAACAGGCTGGACAGGAGCTAGCGGAGGGGCCGCAGGCTCACTCCACAAGGAAGAAAGGGGCCACCGTGGCCTTCCTGGCGAACACGCCCATCCAGGACATATGCCTCGCGGCAACTTGGGCATCTGTGCACACGTTCACGAAACACTACTGCGTGGACATTCAGATGAACAAGGAAGCACAGGTTGGACAGAAGGTGCTTCAGCACATTTTCAACGACCAACGCTCATCTACCACCCAGCCGCCACAGAATTAGGAAAACCGCTACAAAGTCTATGCACAGCATAGTGAATCCAGAAAGATTCACGCTGCAAAACGAATAGTTTCTTACCTGTCGGTGTAGTTTTGCAGCTTGAAGATCTTTCTGGATTCACTAGCGAACCCACCCACCTCCGCCAGGAAGATGAGGCTGGAGGAAGAGGGGGTAAAATGGAAAAGATCAAAAGAAATGAAAACATACAGAAAAATGGACAAGAAGGATTAATCAATCGCCTAGGGTTAAAAAAAAAAAAAAAAAGGAAAGGAAAAAAGAACCCGAAGATGGCGCCCCAAAGGTGGGACTTCCGCAGGAAGCACAACGACGTCACGGGAGGTGCACCAAATGGTGGACGTCGACGCCCACCTGGGCTACGAAAAAAAAAAAAAAAAAACAAAGAAAAGACTACGAATCCGGACCCAACCACAAGATCGCGGAATAATGCACAGCATAGTGAATCCAGAAAGATCTTCAAGCTGCAAAACTACACCGACAGGTAAGAAACTATTCGTTACTCCTGCAATTATCTCTGGTGTTAGTTTATACTGAGGAATATTCGGGTAATTTACTCCTTTTAGAATTATTTTCACAGGATCTACTCTTTTCATTAATCCAACACCCTCTCCTGTGAAATCCCATACTTGGGGTTTCACTGTTTTTTTCTCAACTCTTGATGCAATCCTTCCGGATCAAATACAACAAATGCCTCAGTGATTTCAGGTTCTAAGTTTGCCATTGTCATTCTATACAGTACATCTTCATCAGGAGTTTCAAAAGCTATACCATCAGGGGTACAAAAGATAGTGCAATTCATTTTGCACAACAAATCTCTCCCCAGCAAATTTACAGGACTAGTGTCACACACGACAAATCGATGCATGTCAGTAAATTTCCCTATCTTAACTTTTACAGGACCAGTAAGATAAGCTTTTTACCTGTCTATTTGAGACTACGACTACTTGGATTGTTTCACCCGAGAGAGGAAGATTTTTAACGTCAGCTGATCTAACAGTTGAACAAGTAGCACCAGTATCCACTAGGAAAGTAATGTTCACTTAATTCACCTTTCCATCCACAAAGGGTCCTGTCTGGTCTACCACTAGAGTTGTGCCAAGTACACACTCCTCTTCCTCTCCTAGGCACCGTCAATAACTCTCTTCTGACTCACTCTCATCGCGTTGCAGCCAATACTGTGAGGCAGAACCAGCGCGGTAGCTTTGTTACCTTTCCTTCATAGAATCCTGTCTTATTACTGTATCTTTGAGGATTTACGTGTTGTGGAAAAGGTGGCTTTTGTACCTGACAATGTTGGGTAACAACCTGCTGCTGTCGCGGCGTTTGGCAACTCACCTCATTCTGCACCTGTGGATTTAATGATGAATTATCACCATTAGCTCTCGGTGGCAATTTACACTCAGACTTCCAATGCCCTAATTTTCCGCAATTATGACATGGCCATTTCTTTTTTGCTTCCTCTATGCTGATCTGTCCTTTTCCTTTTCCAATATTAGGTTTTTGTTTTGCTTGGCCCATACCATTGGCTTGCTCGATCAACTGGGCTTCTTGTCGCTCAGCTACCTTAACCTGTGCCCACATTGCCTTTTCTTTCAGTTTACGTTGTTTGGCTTCAATTTCATCACTGAAATATTTTGCATGTCGTAACACTTCATCTATCTTTTTGTTCTGCCAATCTACTGTATGCTTTTGATCATTTCACTAACCTCAGGCTTTAAACCATAAACAAATCTGTACACAAAATGACTCAAATCCTTTTCGCTTAATTTCTGTTAAAGGTAGAAATTCCCGCATGACCCCCTTTTTGCTAACTCCTCAACTACTCATCCCATAATGCACCAATATAGTGTAGAACTTGTGTGCCTTCCCAGACTGCAATGGGATTAGATCAACTGACAAGCACAGTTTATAAGCCTGCAGCAACCAGGTGCTTGGCTTTGTTTCCTGTTGGAGCCATGCCCTATTTCTGTGCAAAGTAACCTGCCCTACCTGCTTCTGGATTACTCCTGTTTACAGATTGTTGTTTTCTGGTGTACCCATCCCTGATACTCCGTGACACCGTGTAGTCGAGTACGGCTTTCTCTGGTCATCGTGCGAGGACGCACTGGTTCGTGCCTCCCCCCCACCACCCTCTTGTGGAGCATGCGCAAGGTCGTGCTACAGAGTAACTTGGAAACACCTACATGCAGCAGCGCGACGTAGCGCTGCTTGAGGACCCGTCACGTCAGATTCCCCCCCCCAGGCAAAACCAGGGAGTGTCGTCTTTCGTATCCTTGGGCATCGGCGCTGGGAAGCGTTAACTACGTAAAGGTACGCGGTACCTTTAAGAGCGCAAAGGACGCGCTGGAAGGATTCTTTTTCTTTATTTTTTTTAATTTTATTGTTTTGGGTGATCAAGTACATGCTCCTCTGCGCCGCCGGCCAGAGCGGCTACGCGCTAGCGTCTGGAACCGCTGCTGTTGCTGTTATCTACTGCCTCACCCCGACTTCATTTTTTGCCGCGTTGGGAGGAATTCTGCTGAAATAAGAAAACGCTTTCACTTCCTGTGATCCTCGGCGCGAGAGACAGTAAGTTCGTTCCTGCCTGATGATAAGCACATGACTTTGTTGCTCATTCAGTACGTGCATATCTTCCTCCTTTCCTGTCACGGATTATCGAAACACTGGCTCATTGCCAAACCTGCCTTCTGTACATAGACTGTTTGTGATTGAGCTAGTCTAGACTGAGGCCTGTGTTCTTTAAACAAGAGAGACTCCGTCCTACATGCCTTCTGGAGAATTTACAATCGCAAGCCTCTTCTGCTGGTCTCAGTGAAAGTGTGTGGGGGTACACAAGACATACGTGTAAAACGGAGTTAGTGTCTGGTATAGACTAGGTGTGGGTTCTAATCTGTCCCTCCTTCTTTCGTTACTGCAGGTTCCTTTTATCTACGGACACTCCCAGTCTCCCCGAATCTCTGTAAGATCAAGTCTGACGCTTCCTGGTGGCGCTTCTCTGTCTCTCCGCTTCCTAGAGATATGCCCCCCCTCTTGGTATTCTAATAACCGAGGAGGGGGCTATCTCGGAGGAGAGGAAAGGCGCTTGCTTCGCTCCTGTGGATTTTGGCAACTTCCGTACCTGTAGCCCGAGGCCTCGACAATTTCTCATCTCCACTATATTGCTTAAAAGCCAATAATAACCTCTCGTAATATGCATGTACAGATTCTTGGTGAGTTCTGTCAATTTCTACCCAGTCAGTTTCTTTCGGAGGTACTTTATTTTTCAAAAAGGTAATTAATTACCTGATCATATTTTTTCATTACTTCCGGATCAGGGGCTCCCGCCTTAGGATCCCTAAGATACTCTTGCGTTGGCCAATCTATTGTAATTGTACATTCTGCCCATAAATCTGCAGGTACAATTATATCAAAAAGGCCGTTCAGATCCATCTACAACACCTTCGAAAGTTTGACAAACCTTTCTACCTGTCGATAACATTCAACTGGTTTTTCCCTTAACCTTGGAATATCATTGGTAAATGACAAAATATCCTGTCTAGTCCATGGAACATGCACATATCCACCTCCCAGAATTTCTCTCATGGGACATTCTGTTACCACTGACTCTTTTTCTCATACCAGGAAGGCTGAAAAAGCCTTATCTGTAGTTTCCTCTCTTTTTCTGAACCATCTACTCTTCCACCGATCCACATCACCCCATTTTCTTAGCAATGCGATCAGTTCTTTAATTTAGGTCAACCTCCCTGCAGTATTCAAGTTTTCAATATCGTTTTCGGAAAAATCTACCATATATGGCTTTTGCAATGACCTTATTTTCTCAAAATCAATTCCCCTTTCACTCGCTGTCTCTTCTAATTTTTCATGCAAAGTCCATGGTCTCCAAGTTATACTTTTGCAGAGGAACATTAACTCCTCATCTTGATATGCTTTTAATTTTTCATTGGGAATATTGCCTACGATTAACTCTTCTAATGTTACTTTTAATTTTGCTACATCTAAAGGTTGTGGTTCTGTATCTTTTCTCTGTAAACTCCTCAACCATTCACTTAATCCTTCCGATCTAGGTCCTACAGGAGTTGTCTCGGTTCTTATTTTATCTATTATTCTCTCGGGGGTTTCGGTTGCTGATTCTGTGGTCATAAGTGTCTTACTCGCCGGACTTTGATTTACAGTTACATTTTTAAGAGTACTTAATCCTGATGTTCCTGCCAGATTCTTCCATTCATTTCCTCCGGAACCACTCATTTCTGTCTTCTTTTGCCTATCACAATTATATGGGATTGTTAAACAATGCTCACTATCTTTTTGTTTATCAAAGACCGGTATCACCGGCCCTATAGTTACAGGCACGGTCGCTGCTTGCATATTCTTAGTTAATTCTCTAATTTTGTCCGTTAATTACAATGTAGTAAAAGCTAACTCTGCAGAATTTTCATTTCCAGTTCTAACGGGTTGTGGCATTTCAGAATCTTTAAATGGATTAATTTTTCCCAAATTTGGTGGCGTTTGCTCAATTTTTATTCATTACGGTTTCCTTTGCCGGTACACTCGGCGTCATTAACGTGGAATTCGGTTGATATGGAGGTGGGTTTATAAAACATGTCTTCCAGCACTTCATCTTCTGATTCACTCACTTCATATCTGTAACCTTCTGACCCTGTGTTATTTCTCTTTTCTGTACATTTCCTGCCACTCGTCTCTTCACCATTTCTCAGAGGAAACATACCATCGGTCATATTCGCATTCCGCCATCTTCTCATTCTGTCAGCATGACTTTCTTGACCACAATGTGTACCAAACATGTAATTATACCTTCTTCCACTCCGATGCCTTTCCCTTTCATACATCGCTTCTTCCCATTCAGTCAAAGCCTCGAATTGGGTATGTCTGAGTTTCGGTTCTAACCTCATCATCTTTTCTCTTAAATTTCGTAATACAGACAAACTAAATGAACCACTTTCTGGAAATGCTAGTACTCCATCCTCTTTGGTATACTTTGCCCAATTCTCCAACCAGATACATGTATGACAACCATATTTCGCCACCATAAAAAATGCAGACGATTTCGGTGGAGGAAGTATCTGTCCTTCCCTAGTCACAATCGGCTTATCTTTCTTAAATAGGTTTTTAATTTTCCCAAAAAATGATTTTTTTTCTTTCTCAGGTGGACCGTAGTACATCATTTTTATTTTTCAAAGTTCTTAATCAACTAAGCTTTGCAAATCACTTACTTCACGGCTTCTCTGTATTCTGTCCAATCCTGGGCGTCTACGTCACTCCTGGAATTCACCAATCCCAGCGCTACTCACACTAATCCTGGGCGTCTACGTCACTCCTGGAATTCACCAATCCCAGCGCGACTCACACTAACGCACCAATCCTGGGCATCTACGTTACTCCTGGAATTCACCAATCCCAGCGCGGTCTTTCTGACATCAGCCTTTCTCACTACTCCTGTTCTTGCTGACCCCTCTTTTACAAAAAAATATCGGCAATAACTTTTCTTTGCGTTTTCTTTAATCAAATCCATTAGTAACAACATAAACCATTTCCATTGCCTGTTTCGCTAAACCAAAGAGAGTTTGTTCGTTTATACAAGAATTCTGTATTTCCAGTAGGCAGCGCTTACCTCTACCCTACCACAGAGTTTTTCCCGCTACGCCGATAAAGTAGCACTTCCCTCTACCTACCCTTCTACCAAACAAAAGGCAAACTGTTTATCTGGGGATAAAACACATATGGAGACTACGCTGCTCCTGAGAATTAAGGCCAGAGTTTCACAAGAGAACCTATTGCTATTTCACTCACACACATTCATACGGAAAATGTCCCTAAAGATAACACACAACGATGTTACCACTTTGAAATCAGACCATGCACTGTGCGACTTCACTTGCCACACATTTCCCTCTGCCTGCATACAGGGCAACCAACTTCCTACTTCCTGGAAGTCTTTAAAACAATTGACAACATAAAACGCAACACGAACTCAACATAAAGTGTTAAACATAAATCAATAATCACCAAACCAATGCAATAAAACCATCAATCTGCTACCACGAAATCCGATCCAGCGCCAGGGGCAAATTTACATATTCTCCCTATGTCACAGATTCGTAATCACAACAACTCATCCATACACTCATTCATTGGTGGGGCCCATAACACCAACGTGCACTTGTCTCATTCGAATCCGTACACAGGAGGAAAAGGACTGGACATGTGGGTACCTTATTACCTATCAGGATTACATTTCTTTATATTATATACATGTGCAGCTATCCTTAAAATCAAGGCACTCCACCACTTGGTCGATGGACCAATTAGTTGGACTGGTTGATGGTGAATTAGAACCAGCTAAAGCACAATTAAAGCCTAGGAAAAATGTGGTTATTTCTGTTCTCAATTAAAGAAACAAACTAATTTCTTATTAATTCAAATTTTGTTTATCTAATAATAATTTTCTCTGCATTAGCATTTGGCACTTCAGGTCATAACATAAATTCAGTTTATTTCAAGGAGAAATCAAACCTTTGGTAAATAAGCATAGATTTAGAAAGTGCATTTAATAGTTACCAAATATCAAACGTTGGCGACCCTCTGAACAAATGGAGAATTATCCGAATTCTCTGCTACAATCTCCGGGATAAACTGTCTGACCCTCAGCAATGATCAAACCATCAGATGAAATAACTTCCCGAAACTCAAAGAAACCCAAGGTAAACCATGGAAATCTTCATCATCTCAACGTAGACCCAACGCCATGAAAGATCAGCCCAATGAACCAACCCCCCTTTGGCGGATGAGGGTATTTTATACCCTTTTCCTTCTTACTTCAGATCAACATGCAACAATTTAGGGGTAGAGAAATGTTCTGATTGGACAGTCCGGGGTCAATTTGCAATTCTTTCAAAAGGTTCCCAGGGTAAACTGGTTCTTCACGAGACTTGGCATAGCAAAGCGCAAATTTTATATTATTCGTTTGGTTCACAGGCGAAAGTTCCGAAAGTAACGTTTGGACGACAAGTAAGCATCCTTGTACAGGTCCTCCATTGTCCCCTTGGTGGTTCACACCATCCATCATTTGGCAACCCTCCACGCTCATATCCTTGACAAGGAACACGGTGTCGCAGAGCTGAGGTCACTTGGAGATCTCCAGAGCCATCCGATTCTGCGCAGAAGTCATCGCGCTCACATGACAGCGGCTTCATAGGACCTCCATTTTAAGTACTGCGGCCTAGTAGGCCTGAATGCCAACTTAAGCAAAACAGACATAACAATAATTAAAATATAGAATTGAAGATTCTAATGTTAATCCCACTCTAATCCCAATGTTTCCTATCCCTCCGGATTATCCGCAAGATCTCTCGTTTCTTCTCCTTTGATGTCCTTAAAATCATTATTTTAGCTATTGTTCTTTCTCGCTTGGACTATGCCAACTGTCTCTATGTGGGAATCCCCGCCTGTGAGCTGCGGCGCCTTCAGGCCATTCAGAATCGGGCGGCTCGCCTTATTCACCAACTCCCCAAATTTCATCACTCTTTTCCCCTTCTCAAATCCCTTCATTGGCTTCCTATCCTGCATCGCACCCTCTTTAAATTGGGATGCATAGTTTTCATGGCTCGCGCTCGCACCGCCCCTCTCTTTATCAACTCGATGATCACCCACTATACTCCCAGTCGCACTCTCCGCTCCTCCAGCCAGGCTCTTCTCACCGTCCCTCTTTTCCGCAAAACTAGAACAGGCGGTACTAGGTTTTCTGTTCTCGCCCCCCGTTTCTGGAACGATCTTCCTTTCTACATAAGATCTATTGCCACCTACTCTCATTTCAGGAAGGCACTTAAGACTCACCTGTTCACCCAGGTGTTTTCCTCACACTAACCCCCCTCGCCTTCCCCTCTGCTCCACGTAACCTACTAGCGCCAGGAAACCGCTTGGTCACAGTGCGCTCTATAAATGCTTTCAACTTCAACTTCAATGTATATTAGTATTTACCTAGCTTGTAGCTACATTTAAAGCAATAATACTCACCATTCTGTAGTACTGAAAGCACAAACCATCACAAAAGCCACATAAATCATGCAATTTTCTATTTCACCACAATCTAAATTTAGTTTGCGTACCATAGTTAATTAATTTGTTGTTCTGCCATGCAATTATCATTTTAGTCCCACATGTAGCTTGTGTTTATCAAGGTGTAAATGTTGGTTAATAATATCTCACTTTAACCTAATTAGTACGAGTTAATTTTAGAATGATTACGTAATTAATTTCATGCAAAAATAGAGGAGGTATACAAAATTTTGTTTTACCTGCTCCATCACTTCCAAAATCCTAAAGTCTCCTCATCTCTTTGCAAGATGTGGCTAACCCTCACTTTCATTCATCCTAAGCAAGACATGAGGTTTGTTAAGCAGTTCTGGGAACACGGCGGCTGACGTGAGGATGTTAGCCTAGTGGTTTGAACCAAATCATGGCCGACCCTGTAAACTTCAAGGCAGACGGTCGAGTTTATTTTGAAAGTTTTATAGAGCACGAACAAGACCCTTGCGGTATCAGAGCGCTTAACAGTAAATATAGTTCTTTATACATTAATAAAAGGCAAATTGTAACATATATACAAAAACATGTTGAAAAGCAAAGTGGTAAGGTACATCAGGACGCTATCCCCTTGCATCAGGAGACAGGAAGATGGAATGTCAAGATTGCTTAGAGGGTCCCTTGTCATAGTAAGGGTAATGGCGACAGTATAGTAGTTCACAATATATCTTTGGACCGTACTCGGGTGAATTTGGCCATGAGAATCGATTTTACTTCCTTTTTGAAGGAGACAATAGAGGGGTTAAGTCTGGTATCGGGTGGTAAAGCATTCCAAATTCTGGGCACCATCCCTGAGAAGGTACGGTTATATGTTTTTTTCTTGTTGAATCTCTGTGGTTTTAGTAATACGTTTTCCGCACTTCTGGAAGATCTGAGCCCACCAGAGATCGTCAGCTTCTGTGCTAGATATCTGGGTACTTTGTGGTGCATGGCTTTATGCGTCATACACGCTATCTTCAAATGAATTCTGGCTTCCAGGGGTAGCCAATTCAGGGATTTGAGGTCCGGGGAAATGTGTAGATTTCTTTTAGAACCAGTGATGAGTCTCGCTGCGGCATTGATTGAGGGTCTTAGTGGTGCCGTTGTTGCTTTGAGTAGGCCGCAAAGAGAGACACTTCCGTACTTCACTCTGGGGATAACTAGTGCTTGTACTGCTTGCTTGAAGTCATTGATTGGCAGGAAGGGTTTCAGCTTCCTCAGTGTATTTATCTGGAAATTAGCTCCCTTTGTAGTGTTGCTGATGTGTTTTTGCATATTGAGGTTACTGTCAAGAGTTATTCCCAGTGATTTCGCTGAGTCAACGATGATTGGTTGAACGTTGAATGCCGTAAGGTGTTTTATCCAATCTTGCATTATGGGGACTTGGGCGGGTGGAGCTATTAGCAGGAATTCGGTTTTTAGGTGATTTAATTTGAAATGGTTTTTTGCCAGCCATATCTGGGTATTCCTAAGCGTTGTGTTGAGCAGTTTGATGTCTTCTAAGGTGTGGATCTTGAGGTATAATTTTGTGTCGTCAGCGTACATGTGGTATTGCACGTTAGATGCTTGAAGAATTTCGGTGAGGGGTTCCATGAATGGGTTAAACAATATCGGGGATAAAGAGGACCCTTGCGGTACTCCTAATGTTACTGGGACGGGTTTGGACATGGTGTTGTTGACCCTGAATTGTTGTGTTCGATTATGGAGAAATTAGGTAAACCAATTTAGCACTGAACCTGATAATCCCATTCTATGCTTCAGAAGATCTAACAGGTTCTCGTGTTTGACCGTATCAAAGGCTGAGGAGAGGTCTAGCAGGATGAGTAGGCAGGATCCATTCTGAGCAAGGATTTGTAGCGTGTCATCAATTATATGTGTCATGGCTGATTCAGTACTGTGACCTGCTCGGAAGCCTGATTGGTGTTTGTTAAGAAGGTCAAAGTGGTCCATATGCCTTGTCAGTTGGAGGTGTACACATTTTTCCAAAAGATTGGCCAGGGTAGGGATGTTGGAAATAGGGAGATAGTTGTTTAGGTCCGTAGGGTCGGCCGTGGGTTTCTTTAGAATGGGTGAGACCTGTCCAACTTTGAGGGTGTCCGGAATGCAACCTTGTTAAAGTGAACTGTTTATGACCTTTGTCCAGAGAGGCAGAAGTAGTGGAGTTAAGTTTTTAACAGCGTTAGCGGGTAGAGGATCGGAGAAGTGATTGGCAGGGTTCATGGAACAAAGTATTTTGCCTATGGCTTCTTCGGAGTAAGTCGAAAAGGATGACCAGTCGGTGTCGTTTTTTAGGTTAAGCTTTGATGGGAAATGGTATGGTGCAATTGGCATTACTGGGGAGGTCTTTGTGTGTGGTCCCGTGTGTAAGATTAGATCGTTGAGGAGGTCAGTCTTGATATTGTCTGTCTTCAGAGTGAAGAAGGCAGATAATTCTTCACAGTTGGGTTGCGGGCAAGCTATGTGTTGTAGACGTTGAGGTGTGTCCTTAGATTGGGTTTTGATTAGTTCAAAGAGTTTTTTGGGACGATTTCTTGCGTGGTTGTTTGTAGTTGTAGTTATTTGTAGCTGTGAGCCAAGTCCCCCTCCCGAGATATTACAGTGGCCCAGCACTCTGAAGCACAAACTGCGACATAGGATTACACTATTTACGTACAACGAAGAGCTTAACCCCTTCGGCGCTCATGACGGAACGGTTCCGTCATGAGCGTCGGTTGGGCTGTGCTCATGACGGAACCGTTCCGTCATGAGCCCGCCCGCGCAACGAACCTTCAGCGTGGCGCGGGAATCCGCGCCGCGCTGAAGGGGTTAATGTACTCCTAGCAGTTTATTATTTAGTTATAACCATGTTGATGATTCCCCTGTGGCTTTAATTAGATAGTCAAGCTAAATCTTGGTAAAACAAAGGTTTTAGTTGAAGCAGTGGAGGTTAATATTAAGACAAGCTGGACGGTGCGTAAGATGGACAGGGCTATGACAACTGCCAACTGTTGCAACATCAAAGTTGTACTTTAGTTTGGATTTCAGAGATCTTACAAAGCGGCTTTATGCCTTGATCAAGTCATAAGTTAGAGGATGCATCTTACACTTCGGGTCCCCAAGATAAATGATGTATCTTCCTCTTACTGGCATTTTCCACAGCACTAGTCTCCAATGCCAGTCTTCTCTTGTTAACCTAAATTGCCGTAGCTAGGAACGCCCTCGCATCGTAGATCGACTTTGAGTCACTTTACAATGCAGAGTAGGTGTAGAGCGTTAAAGACTCCACATCATCGTAGCGTACACCTGTGATTAGTGTAAGCTCTAAATGGTGGTATTACTTTGACTCTGAAAAACCTTGTATAGTTGTCAGTTTCCTGATTTCTTCTGGGAGCTTATTTCATAATTTAGCACCCGAAAAATCTACACCCCAAGTTTTCCTCTGCCAAACCGTAGCAGAGCTAAGATGGCTTCATTTTGTTTCAAAGAACTCTGGGTTATAGTTATAACATCTTTCAAGTAAGCAGTGGCTGCTGAACCACACAGTGCTGGGCAAATGGATTCCTTAATGTAACCCACTCCTCTATTGACGGCCAGAGCAACTGCCTCAAAAATGGGGCTCTTTTAACCCGGTCCTCCCTGGCAGCCAGTGCAACTGCCTCAAAATTGAACTGTTAAACCTGTGACTTTACTGACAACCAGCACAACTGCCTCAAAAATGGAACTGTTAAACCTGCTCCTCCACTGGCAGCCAGTGCAACTGCCTCAAAAACTGTAGCTTTTAACCTTGCGCCTCCATTGGGAACCAGTGCAACTGCCTCAAAAATGGATCTGTTAACCCTGCGCCTCCACTGGCAACCAGTGCAACTGCCTCAAAAATTGGGGCCGTGGGAGACCTAGCTGAAGTCGCCCCTCTCTGCGAATATCTTGCTTCTGAATTACTTAAAGTCAATGGCATTTTCCCTTGGACACACCAGTGTACAGTGGGGTAGAGTAGTTCCATGTTGGTGCTTTTAAGTGCCCAAAATACCGTTGCTAAATGGGGCAAAATAAACAACTCGTGTCATCTGCGTGGCTGTGAAATAGCTGACCCGTCTGCAGAATCATCCATACATGCACATTAAACAGTGACGATGTCGGACAGATTCTCTGGGCAACAACACCTCCACATTTAACCAGCCTGATTGAAGTCACCGTATGATAATGCAGGCGCTTTCATTGTTCAGAGAGGAGGCCAACTATCGCCTTCCGCACCCAGGCAGGCCGCGATCTCTCATTGATGCGAACAAACCCTGTATCGGGGATGCCAAATGCTGCAACATATCTCCCTCTGCTTCCAGCAAGTGAATTTGCCATTCCTGTAAGTTTGACTCTGCACCTCTTGTGATGCAAAATGGCCAAACTATAACCCGATTGGATTGGTTGCCACCACACACTGCACAAAGTTAAGATGGAATAGACTGGTTGTAATAGTGCTGTGTGAGAAGAGGGGCTCAGTTATCCAACAAGTATCAAACGGCAGAGTCTGACCAAGTATAGTACAATACCTTTGATAGGAGTGCTCTCCAAGATCTGTGATGTTTGCTGCCGCCTTGATTAAACCTAGATTAAAATCACGCAATGTTAACAAACTGCTAAGCAGCCCCAACCGGCATCTGAAATTCAATGCGTGCTATTTATTTCATAGTTGTCCACATGCCAAGGTGAGTGGAAAATGCCCATCTCCAAGACTTTCTAGTATGATTGAGAGGAAATGTGTCCTCACCATGCTGAAACGAGTCAATGTTTTAAAAGCATGAACTGTTATGGTGTATACGGCTACTCTGCTGCTTCTTGCTAATCCTGCTCTCCTTCAACAACACACATGCTTCTAGCTCCGCTGAAGAAAGGGCTGGGCGGAGAGCTCATCCTGCCAGGCTTCTAGTATGGCAGGCACATCCTTTTGTGTTTCAAAACCTAGTGTTGAGCTCTATTGCACCCTTTGACAACGACTTACTATTTATAAGACTCGGTGCATCACCTTAGCATATGCAGTACCAACACAGGAGTGTCTGGATGCGGTGGCAACAGTACCTGCATCTCTTTTCCCTCCACTCCACCTCAGTCAGCCCACAGTCAGAACTTACAGCTGGTGGGCCAGACTCTAAGGGTGTTATAGTAGGCACGGCTTAGGCTGCTGCTGGTCTATCTCGGACTGTCTGTGGTTTATCAGACTCTTTTGGGCCAGAGTCTAAGGGTGTTGACAGTAGGGCCAGCGTAGGCTGCTGCGGGTCCATCCCTGACTATCTGTGGTTTACCAGAGTCTAGTGGGACAGAGTCTAAAGGTGTGTACATTAGGCCCAGCGTAGGCTGCTGCGAGTATCTCATACTGTCTGTGGTTTACCAGACACAGAGGAGTGTAATAACCTAGACCAGACTCCGTGAATGACACAGGATCAGAGGATTCATTGTCTCAAGGCTGTCTCCACAGACCCGCACAGAACAATATGACATGTCCTCCCAGACCATGCAAGTTCACCTTTGCAGACCTAAAGTAAATATTTAACTAGTACGGACAATATTTTGGCTAAATTGACTGGAACATGCAGCTTCCTTCAGATTGGAATTGAACTTGACGAAAGCAGGTTACAGACAGCAGTGTACTGTTGCCACGTGACCTGATCTGAAGAGACTGAGCCAGAGAGGTTCCCCAGTGTTGTGCCAGAGGCATCACCCTACTTTCAGCACCATAGAGTTTTGAGGATTGTTGTATAGTGATCTAGTTGGTAAGTTGCATGTAGAACCCTTGCGAAACCCCCTCACTTCTCTGCCCCTGTGCTTCCTCGTCTGCCTCCGTAGTACCTAAATAAATTCCTTCAAGGTCCTTCGACATCACACGCACGGTCTTCTGCATTCTACATTCCTCCACTGAAACCTAAGAAGAGTCCAACTTCAGTCGCTAGTCACCAGCTACACCACCACTTTGAGAACTTGCTTCCGCAAAACCAGCAAAGGAAAATGTGTGCTCCTTTCTTGGCAGCATCCAAGGGCCCATCAACCTTCATGTTCTCACAGGTGATGAAACCTGGCTTGTTGCAATGAATGCATGCACACTCGTCTCTGCTGGCGTATAACTAGGGTAGTCCTGTGACTCACACAGCCAGCAGCGAAATAACCTCTCACGCATGCACCAGATTCGGGACGAGATGTGGCCTAACCGTCAAAGCTGCCGACTTCAGAACTGGGGAACAAGGTTTGAGTCCTGGCATTTACTCATTATCATGTGAATAGGGGGAAATCACTTAATCTTTCTGTGCCTACAAAACAAGTGTGACCTTCTGTCGAGTTTGTTCTGTATAAAACTGCAAAAATAAATAAAAAGTACATTTTAAAAAGTTAATAAAGTGTGGTGTGGTTTCTGATACCACACTGTCATCCTCCAGCTTACCAACACCACTTAAACTGAAAGCTATTTACAATAGGAATGATCTTTGTGACTGAAACCTGCATACCCTAGTACCTGTAGAGGACCATCTGGCTACTACAATACATTGTGGCCGCACCACAACCTGAGGACCAGGCATGGTCCAATTGGATAAATAAAGGGTGGAGCTATCACTATCACTGCGGCTCTGCTTGCAGTTCTTTAGCGCGCTATAGATCTGCATCCCTGGGGCTGGTGAAGGTCACCACATTGGCGACGAGGACGGTCTCTACCCCACTGGTGCTGTTCCCGCAGCCCCACCTGCAGTGGTGAGGGTGCCATCTGGGCCGTTTACAGCGCAGTGCCCAGAGCGGCCTTGGGAGGCCTGCGGTCGAGCCTCTGCCTCTGCTACGTCTACTGCTCCAGCTGGGGGAGCCACCCTGCTGCCTACTGTCCCTTTAGTGCTTTATCAGCAGTGCCATCATCCCACCTGCTGCAAGTGAGTAGAGCTCCCTTGTGGGCCTCTGCACCGCTGTCAATACGAGGCAGCGTCAACTGCTGGCGCATGTTTGCCATCCATGTCAGTGCGTGTCCGAGAGAGAGGAGGGACTGACCTGGGTTGTGGGCGCGCCCCTGAGGTCAGAAGAATTGACTACTGCCTTGCCTGGCTGGGAAAGCATTTAGACGACAACCTAAAGGGTGTATGATCAGTGGGCCCGAAAGCTGCCTCCTGAACTTGCCATGTGCTGGAAGTGAGGTGCCCATCAGTGTCACCACTGTCACTAGTTAAGACATTCTGTGAGGGGAGTGCCGTCAGAGAAGACACCAATGTCGAATCAGCATAGTGGATATCTGCATTGCAGCCTAGGACCCAATAGCTTGGGGCGGCCTCCTTCCGCAGGGCGAAGTTAGCATGATGTACGGGCAGCAGCAGAACCTTGCTCCAATTTCGCCCAATCCCCATACCCACTCGTCAGTCACTGCATTGTCGCCATTGAGCGAGCTAGTGGACCTGGCAATAGCTGTGCCACAGTGGCGCTCCTGGGTCGAAAGCTGCAACATTACTTCTGCGTCTCTCAGGAAATGGATGGGGTGGTAAAGAGATCGGTGTTGCATCACTTTGGAGGGGCGGAACGAAACCTCTTTTTTTAAAACCTACCCACCACAGATGGTGAATCGAACGTTGACGCCGCCGTTGAGGCCTTTACCCAGCATTTAGACACTCAGCTTAACCCAGACTACGAGCTGTTTAAACTGCGACAAGCTCAACAAACGTAGGATGAGTCTGTGGACGTTTTCTACGCCATGTTTCAGGTAACTAGCAAGCTTGTACGTCCACATTGAACAACCGGAGAGATCCGGGCGCCGTTGATACAGGGTTGCAAGAAGGCAGTCCAACGATGATTCATTTTACACCAGCTAGGAATCACTCTGAATGCCATCCTATCCTGCCATTGTTGCATGACCTGGCAAACGGCAGAGCCAATGAAATGGACATGGATTTGGCGAAAGGGTCAACCCCACCTGAGGCTACTTGCATTATGAAGGTAAAGGAAGAGCAAGTGGACGCCACCCAAAGACAACCCGCTCGGGCTGAGAGCAACCCTGCGACAGTTGTCAATCGCTGAGGAGGAGCCCGAGAGACAGTTATCGGGTGCAAACCAAGATTAAATCCTGAGCTCGGCAATGACCGAGATAGCAAGGTATTAACCATATCCTTTGCTGGCAAAGAAGGCAACCTGAAAATGCCCACCACCCAAGTGCACCGTGGAGATCGGAGGCACCTTTGTGAGGGCCCTAGTGGGCACTGGAGCCTCAGTTAACCTAATGGACACCACCCAGCTCAACATGATATCTCCACGCCCCAAGCTGGCTCCCACCATAGCGAGAATTTACACCTATGGTGGCAAGGATCCACAGCTGCTGGTAGGAGTAGTGGTAGTGGTGAGCGACAGGACGGTTGACACTGGCCCATTTCCATGTCACGGAAGGCGACACCAGCAACCTCCTGGGCTGACGCACAGCTGAAGACCTGGGTCTCGTCTTCTTCACAGGGAAGATCCATGAGTCGTACGCCACTGTCATCATGCAGGAGCTTCCCCAGATCTTCGAAGGACTAGGACAGCTGAAGAACACCAAAAACGTGGCTGCACATTGATGAGACCTTGAGGCACACGGTGCTGCACCACTAGATGGTACCCTTCTAGCTGTGGCTGCTGGTGGATTAGGAGCTGCGGAATCTGCAGCAACAAGGAGATTGAGAAAGTCACCAATCCAGACACGTTAGGTCTCACCCCTGGTAATTGCGCCCAAAGGCAAGCAACTTGGGGCCTTTCGGCTGTGGGGTAATTTTACTTCCAAGTAAGGCCAGTCAGTGTGAACGGCACATCACCCCTACTGTGAATGACATTGTGGCAGACTTGAATGACGCGCAGTGGTTTACTAAACTTGACCACAATGCCGGCTACCACCAGCTGGAGCTGGAACTAGCCAGTTGCTGTACAATGACGTTCTCAAACCACATGGTCCTTAGGCATATCCTCTGCAGCTGAGGTGTTTCAAAACACATCAGTGAAACCCTCTCTGGCCTTGTAGGAGTTATAAACATCAGTGACGACATCCTGATCTTCTCAGACCCTCTTAAGGAATATTGTGTGGCTCAGGGTAATGCTGCAGCATCTGGCAGACTGGACTGACGCTACCCAAGAAGAAATGGTCGATTTATAAAGGCTTGATCGACGAGTTTGAGTGCGTGTTCTAGTGGGGAAGGGCTGTGAGTGGACCCAAGCAAAGTGGAAGCACTACAGAAGGATTTCAGCCCCCGGTCAGCCACAGAAGTGAGGAGCTTTCTCGGGATGGTGACTTACTGTGGTCATTTAATTTCGAACTAGGCCACCCTGTCTAAATCCTGAGAGCCCTGACAAGGACTGATGCCACGTGGGAGTGGATTGCACACAAGGACAGGGCTTTTTGCCTAGTGAAGCATGCACTTCTGGACAACGCCACCATGACCTACTTCAACCGGAGATACCAGACGTAACTTGTGGTGGATGTTAGCCCAATGAAGTTAGGGGCAGTTTCTTGCAGAAAATGAGAGGGTTCGTGGGTCCCCATCACATATTCCAGCAGAGCATTCTCAGACACTGAGGCTTGATATATGCTCAGAAAGAACAAGAAGCTATAGCTATCAGATTGGCCTGCTGCCAATTCCATCTGTATTCATGCGGACAGCAATTCAAGATCCTTACTGATCACAAGCCGCTTGTCCTGCTCTTCGTGGGAACATCTCCTGTGCCCCTCCCAGCATCAAACGGTGGGCAGTGCACCTGCAGCCATATTCATTTGAAGTAGCATATTGCCCTGGAGTGAACAACCCGGCGGATTATCTGCCATGCCACCCTCCAGCATAGCCGAACAACAGCGAGGAGGGGGGAAGGATGAAGGCGCTGAAGAGTTTTAACACATGGTCGTGCTGGAAGCGTGCCTCCAAGCCCTTCCGGTTGGGGGAGGCCAAGGAGTCGACCATGACAGACACTAGCCTGTCCAAGGCCAAGGAGGCGCTTTTTTGGAAGAAGTGGCAGAACTTCCTAGATTTTGCTAACTCCCATGGAACAAACGATGATGACCAAACTATGGAGGGTCAAGGATGAACTGAACACCAGCAGTAATGGGCTGCTTCTGTGAGGGAGACGCATCATGATACCTCGGTGTCTCTGGGCCAAGGTCATCGACCTGGCTCATCAAGGCTACCAGGGGGTGTCGAAAACCAAGGCAAGACTACGAAACAAAGTCTGGTTCCCTGGAATGGACACCATGGTGGAAGAAAAGGTGCGGTTTGCCACTCGTGCATAGTCACCAACAGAGAACCACGATCTGTCCTAATTATCACCGAAGAGCCTTGCTTGATACCTTAGACCAGACTCCGCATGGTCTTTGGGAACTGCCCAGGCGGCCGACTTACAGGGGTGATTGTGGCCAGCCACACAAGGTATCCGGTAGTTGAGCTGGTACAGTCCACCATCTTCTCTAAGGTGAAGCCGGTCCTAGCAAAAGTCTGGCTTGCTAGGACTCCCGGAGGAGTAGAAACCCGACAATGGGCCCCATTCCAAGGGGAGGAATTCCAGGAGTACCCTTTGTCGCTTAACATCAAGCACCAGAAAGGGACTCCACAATGGCCTCAAGCCAATGGGGAGGCAGAGCGCTTTATGCACATGTTGAACTGAGCATTTTGCATAAGGGTGGGACAGGGTGAAAATGCGGAGTGCTGCCTCCACCAATTCCTGCGGGCATATCAGCAGCCTCCACACAGAACCATGAACTGTGCACCCATAGATTTGCTGCAGCGGCGTCCTACCAGAGACCGCATCCCAGCAGGGCCCACCTGGCAGCCAGCGCCCCTTGACGTGGAAGCAGCTCAAGAGAAACGTAGGAGCACAAACAACCGTGCTAGTCAGATTGCCCCTTCATTTGTCTGTGGGCGATCAGGTCGTCATACAGGTCCGCCACCATGGATGGCATTTCCCATGAGTCTGACAGAGTCACACGACAGACACCAGTAGAGGGTCCTGCTGTGTATGCGTCTCTGGAGTTGGTAGAGTCGCATTATACAAAGAAGACTTAGGATCACCGAAACCTCTGACTAAGACAAACTGAGTTTGGTTGGTCCATTTATTACACTTATAATTTTCGATATTATATACTATCTAAGCAGAGTGACTTGATATTAAGGTCTTGATGAATGCTCCGAACTAAATTTTGTCAGCTTGGGCAGAAACATGTTGACCAATGCACGGGGTATATATCTATAACCCTGTATCCTGTTACCTTTTTAACCCTATCCAGTGGGACATTTGAATAAAGTTGAGTAGTACCCTCTGAGGTAGTTTTAAATTCAAAATTTCTTTAATTACAATTCTTTTGCACTCTGCTCCCCACTCGCACCCTTGAGGTATAAAAACACTTACATGCTAGGTTAAAACGCTCCTGCTCCTTCCCAAGGGGCAAGTTGAAGCCCACACTGGGTAACTTGCGGTCCCAGTGTGCTTGGAGGAACCCAATGATGAAGCATGACACCTTCGGTGAGTGAGGGCTTTCGTCCATTAACAGGCAATGCCCCCGTACATATACACACACATATACAATTAATTTACTATCCTTTATTCAGTGTAAGTTATATTGATTTGGAATTAATAGAGGATAGGTAACACTGGCATCGTCTTATAGGTGTTACAATGTTCCATTAGACCCCCTCGTGTGAGCAATATTATGGAATTTCCCTACGCCTTTTGAAAAGGAAATGTTGTACGTTATGAACGTTCCGGGAACCATGGTCACTGTCCAGCGGGGCCACACTACAGTCCTGGTTCAAATAAGCAACGGCCCCGCCCAAGAAGTAGGGTGACGGCCAGGAAAAACTGGGGGAGATGTTGTCCGGCGAACCTGGAACACCCAGACCCCTGGAAGGTGGTGCCCTAGGCCGCCTCTACAGTCCAGGGGCACACCAGTGGCTGGTGGTGCTACTTCCTTAGGGGATCCTCAGCACCCAAACTGGGCCGGCCTTCGGTCACCCCACCGAGAGGTGTGAGAGATGATGGAGGTCGGAGCCAGAGGTATGGTCTCTGCCCTAATCCAGCCCCGGGTCAGATGCTTCGAGACGATGTAGGCATGATGTAAATAATTAATTTTCAGTTGAAAGAGATGTAGAGTGCCCCCCAGTTTCTGCAATACATTGTGGCCGTACCATACCTCGAACACTATTTACAATATGAATGATCTTCGTGACTGAAGCCCACAGAAACTCACACCCACGGGCACTTGGCGTACACCAAACCAATATGAAATGAGACCCTCATCGTCAGTCACATCTGTGCTACCCCATCGCACAAGCCCCCAAGCCTGCTTATTCAGGTACCTGTAGAGCAGGGGCATAGGGACCCCTCGCCCCCCCCCCTCACTGTATCAGTTTAAGCTGGGTTTCCCACTGGGCTGGATAAGCTGGTGAACTGGGTTCTTATAAACATTCATTAATTGTTTATCGGTGTCTTATGTCTGCAGACAAAATGCTTATAAATAGTACTGCTTTCAAGTACCATGAGAGAGGGCTGTGAGCTTTCAGATGGCATGCTCATGGAAGGGAACACAAAGATAAAAGGTGAAGAGTAGAAAATGCAGAAAGAGGAACACATTGGAGAACAATCAGCATGACAGGAAGATATGAAAGAAAAGGTGAGGATGAGAGAAAAAAGATGGGTAGGTACAAAGGGGAAAAAGAACGGAAGGAAGGAAACGTAAAGAGAAAGATAGAAGAACGGTGAAAGGTAGGATGAAAGGTTAAATGAAGGACTGGATGGAGTAAGGATTGACTGGGGAAAGCGTGCATGGATGGGAGTATTAAAGAATGCACACATGAAGAAGAATGAATGGGTGGATGGTTAAGATAGATGGATTGGTGAAAAGATGGATGGGGCAATGGGTGGATATATGTATAGGTGAACGAATGGACAGATGGATGGCTGAATGGAATAGTTAGAAGGATAAATGGGTGGATACCTGGAAGGCGATGAAAGGAACTCTTCTTAGGAAGCTTGCATTAACTCGCTTCGCGCGCTCGGTTTGATTTGAGATATGTTTAACGTGGGGGTATTTTACTGGCTGCTCCCTTGCTGTAGACTAGAGTGCCACCCGACGTGTACAATACATTCTGGCTGGGCGCTTTCCGAGGGGAAATATAAAGAGTGGAGCGGCTGCTTGTGGCTACACAGTCCCACTACACTTTCACTGCTGGCGTCGCGTGCAGTCATTTAGCCGCTACCGTTCCGCATCGCCGGGTCGGAAGGTAACCACAGTACCCAAGCTGCAGGCGTATCTAAGTAATTGATGGGCATACGTGGACAACGCGGTGGTGTGACGCATGTCACACATATACAAACACAAGCCCTGGGAAACACTAAAACCAATGCAGAGCAATAACTAAAGTAGCAGATGAATGCTCACGCTTGAAAATATAACACTTGCTCCAAAAACTTGGCTGCTGAAAGCGAAAGTAGGAAACATCTTCTGATTAGCTTAACTTCTACTCATCTTTATACCGTTTTTAATATACATTGCGAGGGATAAAAGTGGTCCCCGTTTTTCAACACGGTCCGACAAACCCACAACCGTGCTTCTGACGGGTTCCCCCCGCCTTGTTGGTGGCTGCGTGAATCACAGGAGTTCACAGGGCACGCGCCTTGTTCCTGGGAGTACTGCCGAATGTCAGGTCCAGGAGCTGCAGTTAGAACTGTCGCCACCAGGGGGCAGCGCCTGAGTGCAGAACCGTGCAGCCTGGTTCTTAACCCGCTGATGACCATGAGGAAGGAGCCGAGATTCAGGAAATGAAGGGCGAAGGCAGCACTCGCCTGCGTGCCAGGCTGGGAAGAAGGAAGCCTTCTCCAGAGGTACCGCCGCCTCCGGGAGACAGCATGCCCACCGACAGGAGCTGCATTTGGTCAGTATTCGGGAGTGAGGGCAGGCAGTGGTCGAAAACTTACTTGTGTTTCAAGCTCCTAAATGGCTCTGTTTAAATTTCCATCCTGGAGGACACGCTAAAGAGGTAGTCTTGGCTTCTTCGAGTTTGCATCCTGTAGAAAAGGACTTTTACGGTTTCTTCTACCTGGTATCGAGCACAGGGGCAGTGTTTAACTATTTTCTCAGAGTGCTGCTGATGGATAGCAGGAATCGGCGCGGACCTCTTGTGCGATACATTGACGTGCAGGTTGGGTACTAATGTGTATTTTCACTGTAGTAATGTGGGCGGATGCCTCTAATAAATGTTTCATTATGTAGTGGAAGTAACTACACGCAGAGAATTGAAGGGTGAGCCCGGGGCTGAAAGGCGTTTTACGCACGCATTGCTTCTGTCTGAGCGTTGTTGCGTTGCAGGTTTCAAGGCGCATCTCGTTTGTCGCCCCTGCATCTTTCACACGTTTGCAATGCATGCTCTCGGTGGCCCCAAGCGCCTAGAGGCGTTGAGTTTTACAGTGCGCATTACGTGTCAAGCGCTGGACTGAGTTTAGAGGAAAGTCGTTCCTGTGCTGCATGTGTCTCACGAGATCTTCATTTAAGGTTTGAATTTCATGGCTGCAGTTTTGCGATGTTTACTGTATGTCTTCGCTCTGCGCCCAGGTGACTGGCACACAGTAGGTTTTGATTCCGTTGCCGTTAGTCAGTGTCACTTGCTTTGCTTCATTGTTATTTTGCCTGGAGTTCATATTACCCTAGTATAGAAGTACCCTATGGAAGCTTTAAAACCGCCCGGCTCTGAAGACCTCAGAGAGGCGTTATTTTATTCTTCGAGGCTTTTTTGTCCCTGATAAATTGCGCTCAGCGCTTCAAAATGTCTTCCAGGTAGCCCTGCAGGCGGGGCTCAGAGTGAATAGGAATGTACTGGGAAGTGTGGGGTTAACTCCAGGAAGAATGCTGATGCCATCAGGGCAAAAGGGGAAAAACAACGTTTTTAAACTAAACCCAACTTTTAGATCAAGCATAACAGATAAAAAACGAAGAAAAGACTCCGGTTCGACTTTTAAGGATGGCTTTTCATTATAGGTGGACGAGCCTGAAGCCTGGCTTTGGCTCAGCTCGAGGTCCTGCAGGAACCTCGAGCCCACGCCGAGCTTTGATGTGGCTACTGCTTGCTTGCATCATTTTACCCCGAATGTGGCATTACTGTCAGAGCTGCCAACTGGTTCAGGTCCGAGTCTCGGTGTCGCCTTAACATCCTGTTGTTCTGGACAAATCACTTAATCTCCCTGTACCTATAGCCAATGCAGTTGACCTTATGTAAAGTAAATTGTGCTCACGTAAAGCGCATATCCTTCCGGTCGAGTCAGCGCTGTGTTTCAAAACTGCAGAAAATGAACTAATAGTTAAAAACAAAGCCTTAATATAAGGAAAGAGAAACCTAAACCCATTTCCTGGCTGGTTTGTACAAAGTAAAACAGAACACAGTTATAAATCTCGGCTTCCCCGCTTAAATTGTATGATCTTAAGCAGTGCTTTAAATGGAACAAAATAAGTGCAGGTACTCATTAAATTGAGCTAGTAGGCGGGGTGAGACATGATGATAACCTTTCTGTTGAGTATTCATTTTGTCCTTGATAGTTGTCTCAAACTTTTCATATGTGCAAAGAAGGGCATTTACACCAGTTGCAGGACATACCAAAACATGTGAGAAATGTATGAAAATAAACAAAATATGCTAATTCGTTTCACAAAATGAATGACAAACACCACATGTTAATATTTCCGCAATATTTGCAACTTCTTAATGTCATACTGTTCCTACTTACTTGCATTTGGCGCAATCCTTTTATATTCAAGAGTGCACACACATACACACAAAACAAGTATTCCACGCATTTCTTTTCAAATACCTCCTGAGTGTCCCGATTCTCTTCCGCTCTGATTTCATTTCTCTCTCTCACACAAACAAGCAGACAACCACTCTCTATCAATCTTTACATCTCAAACCTCTCGATCCCTCCCCCTCACTTCTCTCCCATTTGTATCTAACTCCGTCCCACTCTCTTTACCCCAATTGTATCCTATCATTCTCTACCATCGTTCTCTATTTCTCTGTGCCTCTCTTACTGTTTCCATAGCTATCTCAATCGCTTCCCCATCTCTATCTGTGCTTACCCCTTCTGCCTATCGTTTTCCCCATTAAACTCTACTCTGCTTCTTCTATCTCTTTCCCTTCACTCTTAGCCTTCTCTCACCCCATTATCTGTCCTCTCTCCTCAGCAGAAGGCCCCACGGACATTAAGCTTTCAGTGGCAGACAGTGAGCACTGCTGGGTTGTGAACATGTGCAGAGTCCAGCAGGGTAGAGGCCAGGGGCAGAACAATACTGGCCTCTGATGGGAAGGTCAGTATTCCGCCTCTCACCTCACCTGGGCACGAGGGAGTCCGCCCAGGTAATCTCCACCACCTCATCCCCACCCATCATGGACTCAATGTCACAGCAGGCAGTCGGAGTGGGGGTTGATTTGCAGGGGCAAGTGAGTCAGAGGAAAGACAGTCAGACCCCAGTGAGAGGCCAAGGGGTGAAAATGGCCCTTGTTACCTGGGTTTTTAAGTGGACACTCCCGAGCAGGCTCCCCCCCAACCGCCCCCCCAACTCATTCAGTCTGCACACTTTAGTGTGCCCCAGGTAGAAAATGTCCCATACACTACCTTACAAGACGTCGCAGCATGGAGGCTCGGCAGGGGGCTGTTGAGGACAATGAGAGCTTTTATCTGGGTAGGGAGGGAGCAGAGGCCCACTTGACGCAGCAGCAGGCCGCCGTTCAGGCCCCATCGTGCTGCTTGCCACAGATGAATGACACAGACAAACGGCAAAACGACAAACATGCTGCTAAAAAAACAGGAACACAGCTGGCCCTCGGCACCGGCCCAGTGCCAACCTTGTCAATTCGACCCTGAGTATCGGTACTCTCCTTGGCAGTGGAGAAGTGCCGGTACTCAGCTTGGTAAAAATACGAAGTGCCGGTACTCAGTACCGGTGAGTACCGGCCCATTTAAAGCACTGATTTAAGCAAATACTTTATTTCACCAACACTGTTTTTTTGCTTCATTATCATGTATGAAAATACTTTCAAACATGCGAGCTCAAACTACCACTTGCATAAAACTATGACTTTTAATAAGTACTTCTCAGTTCAGTGATTTAATGTGCCTTACTAATGTTAAAGCTTGTCCATGTTAAAGAAATTCACTTTTTTTTATTTTGATGTGAGCTTACCATATTTTACGTGGTTTGGTGTATGATTTACATAGCAAATCTTTTCAGGGGCCTGCTAGTGCACAGGGTTTAAGATCCACGCCAGACTCTTGGATAGGCTCTGTTTCGACATTCCCTGTTCATTTGTTGGTTTACCCACCTCTACCTTTCAGCCTCCCAAGTTTGATAAACGAGCACTGTGGTCTGCCCCGTATCTAAAGGGGAGGTGGCATTTGGTGATGCAATGGTGGTTATGTTATAGGCATTTGCTATAGCGCAAAACGTTTCACGCGGAGGTGTATCATGGTGCTTAGCAACCAAAACAGCAAGTGCAGGTTGACCAGTTGAAACATCCAAGTCTTTAGAAGTTTTTTGAATTTTGAAGGATCCTGGCACAACCAGATTTGCAGATTGAAATGGGGCAAGATGGGCAAAAGATCTGCCACCAAATCTGGAAGTGCGCATGTGAGGGGTCTTTAGTGAAGTTTGATTCAGCGATCTAAGCAATCAAGTAGGCTGGTACTGACCGAGTCGGTCGTGTAGGTAGGTAGGAAGCTGTTTACTTAGTGCCTTAAGAGTCATCCAGCACAGTTCAAAAATGGGACGTTTCGTAACTGGTAGCCAGTGAAGTGCTTTCAAGATGGGAGCAGAGGACGAGCGAGAATAAGGTTGTAGATTAATTGGGTAGCTGTATTCTGCACCACTTGGAGCTGAGCCAGCAATGAATCATTTGGTGCTACTAATAGTGCATTCCAGTTGTCCAGGCGACTCATAATCAGTTCCTGGACGAGTGTTTTCTCTTAATGTAGCCTGGAGCCATGGAAAGACTTTCCCAAGTAAAAGCATTGTGGCACAACAGGTGCCACAGGTTGCACTCACTTGGTCTTTCATAGAAAGTGTCTGATCCAATTTGACGCCAACATTTTTAACCTCCTATTTTGGGCAAGGGGCAGGTCCTAATTCAGCAGGCCACCAGTCCGTTGACAAAGACTCCTGAGATTTGCCAAACCGCACTATCTATGGTTTTTCACCACATAATTTGAGGCAGTTGTTGGTCATCCAATCAGCAATTTTCCTCATGCAGTTCACAAACCGTGGTTTGACCAGATCTGGATCCTGTAGAAAGGAGATGACTGATAGGTTGTAATCGGCATAAGACACGATCTCAAACCCGCAAGATCTAAACAATCTGCACGAGA
Organism: Triturus cristatus; assembly: GCF_964204655.1. NCBI lineage: Eukaryota > Metazoa > Chordata > Amphibia > Caudata > Salamandridae > Triturus > Triturus cristatus. Next base: position 1,086,815,854 of record NC_140582.1, on the reverse strand, counting down.
GGGCCCATGTAGAGATTACATAATATCTGGCTCAGGGGGAACCCTGCAGGACTACTTTTATTGACCCTCATAGTGCGGGAACTAAAGGACTCTATGGATATGGTTTGGGTCTAAGAAAATCCCTGAGCCAGTGTAGTTCTCTGACATGTATACCCTTGTCGCGCAGTCTGCTGATTAAGATTGAATGTGAGACTGTGTTGAAAGCTGCTGACAGATCTAGCAATACCAGCATTACTGGATAACCTGCATCTAATGAGTCTGATGGTATCAGTGACTGCCACTAGTGTGATTTCGGTGCTGTGCATCACTCTGAATGTCACTTGTGAGGAGTCAAGGATCATGTGCCCTTCAAAATAGGTCGAACAAAGCGATACCAAAGGGGAGGATGGACTAAGCGTTTGAGCAAATCAAACACTCACCCCCAGTCAACTGATCTGGGTTTAATCCATCATCATTCTTTAGCTCACTCCACCACCCCAGTTCAGACATGGCCATATGCGAATCAGTCTGACCCTGTGCCTCATCGGAACAGTCCAACCCGAACTGCTAAACCATGTCTTCCCTGGACCGGAAACAAGCATCCTGGGACCGGTTTCAGGTTCATAACCCTCGTGGGACGGGGATGCTCAGACGTGAGTCCCGTGCTCTCCATGCCACTGGAATCAAGCTCTCCTGGCTGAAGAGGGGTGAAACCCTGAAACCGGTCCTAGGATGCTTAGTTCCAGTCCAGGGAGGACCTGGCTTGGCAGTTCGGGCTGGACTGTTCCCATGAGGCACAGGGTCAAGACTGATTTGCATATGGCTGGGTTCAAACTGGAATGGCATGGTGAGCAAAAAAACGATGGATTTAGGCCCAGATCTCTGTACTGGGGTGAATGTATGTAATTGTTCTGAATTTTGTCCATCAACTGTTGTTTTGCATGCTTCAAAATAGGCGGCCAGTTTATGTGGCTTTCTAGGAATTTTCCTAACAGGAAGCAAAGAGACCGGTCAGTAGTTGGAAAGAATTTCTGGATTGGCGTTAGTTTTTTTTTTTTTTTAGTATTGGAGACACTTGGGTAGTCTGCCAATAAGCCAGGAGTGAAGCAGAGGCAAGAGAGATTGAAAAGGTCTGTGACGTATGGTGTAATACAGTGGGCTAAGAAGGAAGTGATCTCGGGGGGGGGGGGGGGGGGGGGGGGTGATCATATGTCCCGTGGGAAGCCAATTTGGCGTTGGCCAGCATCACATGTACCTGTTCCTGCGAGCATGGTTCACATTTCTGTAATGCAGAAATTAGGTTCATCAATGATTCGTGTAAGAAAATCTGTCCTGAATGCCTACATGCGTCCATTGCATAAAGTCTTGGAGAAGGACCCCTTTTCTGCAAGTTGCAGTCTAAATGTTTTTCTGTCTGCATCTGCTCTCTATCTCTTGGGTTCTTTGAAACCTAATTTACTTCTATATTTTAAATAGGGTGTCAGTGAAATCGAAATTTGGAACTATTTATAGAGCTTGGCCATTCAGATGGATTTGGATTATACCATGTAAACATTCATTGCACAGTCAACAAAATAACTGCAATATTACCTCGAGTCCTAGAGGCTCTAGTTATTTTTTTTAGCGTACAACAACATAAATTGTTCTTACAGTGCTTCTTGTCGGTCATGTCACTTCATAGCCCAGTAAATTATCTGCGTAATCACTGCCTAACTGAACGGGATTTTAGCTTCGGAAGTCTGGACGCAAGGATTGAAATCTGTAGCTTCAACAAAGCTCTGCAGCACGTGCATTCTTCACTGAGATGGTGTCTAGGAGTGATTGAACTTAATTTAGAGCACTGTGATTTGCTGATGCTGGTGTCATCCTGTACCCCTGTCCACAGTGGAGAGCTGTGGTGTCCGCGTGGACGATGAACCTGTAAAAAGGTTTTGCAGAGGCTGGGTCCACTCATGCCCACTGAGCTGCGGGGCCTGTGTGGGCTGCTGTGTCCTTGTGCAATGGAACTGCAGTAACGTGCACTGAAGCTGGGGCGTCACTGAGCTGTGGGACCTGTGCTGGCCCGTCTGGGCTGCTGGGTCCTTGTGTAATTGAACTGCAGTGACGAGCGCTGAAGCGTCAGTGAGCTGTGGGACCCGTGCTGGCCCGTCTGGGCTGCTGGGTCCTTGTGTAATGGAATTACAGTCATGTGCACCAAAGCTGGGGCATCACTGAGCTGTGGGACCCGTGCTGGGCTGATGGGTCCTTGTGTTTTAGAACTGCAGTCACGAGCACTGAAGCTGGGGCGTAACTGAGCTGTGAGACATGTCTCTCCTGTCTGTGCTGCTGGGTCCTTGTGTAATCGAACTGCAGTGACGAGCACTGAAGTTGGGCGTAACTGAGCTGTGAGACATGTCTCTCCTGTCTGTGCTGCTAGGTCCTTGTGTAATCGAACTGCAGTCACAAGCACTGAAGTGGGGTGTAACGGAGCTGTGAGACATGTCTCTCCTGCCTGTGCTGCTGTGTCCTTGTGTAATCGAACTGCAGTGACGAGCAATGAAGTTGGGCGTAACTGAGCTGTGAGACATGTCTCTCCTGCCTGTGCTGCTGGGTCCTTGTGTAATCGAACTGCAGTGACGAGCACTGAAGCTGGGGCGTCAGTAAGCTGTGGGACCCGTGCTGGCCCGTCTGGGCTGCTGGGTCCTTGTGTAATGGAATTACAGTCTTGTGCACCAAAGCTGGGGCATCACTGAGCTGTGGTACCCATGCTGTGCTTCTGGGTCCTTGTGTTATAGAACTGCAGTCATGAACACCGAAGCTGGGGCGTAACTGAGCTGTGAGACATGTCTCTCCTGCCTGTGCTGCTGGGTCCTTGTGTAATCGAACTGCAGTGACGAGCACTGAAGCTGGGGCGTCAGTAAGCTGTGGGACCCGTGCTGTGCTGCTGGGTCCTTGTTTTATAGAACTGCAGTCACAAGCACTGAAGCTGTGCGTAACTGAGCTGTGAGACATGTCTATCCTGTCTGTGCTGCTGGGTCCTTGTGTAATGGAACTGCAGTCACGGGCACTGAAGCCGGGGCATAACTGAGCTGTGAGACATGTCTCTCCTCCCTGTGCTGCTGGGTCCTTGTGTAATCGAACTGCAGTGACGAGCACTAAAGCTGGGGCGTCAGTAAGCTGTGGGACCTGTGCTGGCCCGTCAGGGCTGCTGGGTCCTTGTGTAATGGAATTACAGTCTTGTGCACCAAAGCTGGGGCATCACTGAGCTGTGGGACCCGTGCTGGGCTGATGGGTCCTTGTGTTTTAGAACTGCAGTCACGAGCACTGAAGCTGGGGCGTAACTGAGCTGTGAGACATGTCTCTCCTGTCTGTGCTGCTGGGTCCTTGTGTAATCGAACTGCAGTGACGAGCACTGAAGTTGGGCGTAACTGAGCTGTAAGACATGTCTGTGCTGCTGGGTCCTTGTGTAATCGAACTGCAGTCACGAGCACTGAAGTTGGGCGTAACGGCGCTGTGAGACATGTCTCTCCTGCCTGTGCTGCTGGATCCTTGTGTAATCGAACTGCAGTGACGAGCAATGAAGTTGGGCGTAACTGAGCTGTGAGACATGTCTCTCCGGTCTGTGCTGCTGGGTCCTTGTGTAATCGAACTGCAGTCACGAGCAATAAAGTTGGGCGTAACTGAGCTGTGAGACATCTCTCCCCTGTCTGTGCTGCTGGGTCATTGTGTAATCGAACTGCAGTCACGAGCACTGAAGTTGGGCGTAACTGAGCTGTGAGACATGTCTCTCCTGTCTGTGCTGCTGGGTCCTTGTGTAATCGAACTGTAGTGACGAGCACTGAAGTTGGGCTTAACTGAGCTGTGAGACATCTCTCCCCTGTCTGTGCTGCTGGGTCATTGTGTAATCGAACTGCAGTCACGAGCACTGAAGTTGGGCGTAACGGCGCTGTGAGACATGTCTCTCCTGCCTGTGCTGCTGGGTCCTTGTGTAATCGAACTGCAGTCACGAGCACTGAAGTTGGGCGTAACGGCGCTGTGAGACATGTCTCTCCTCTCTGTGCTGCTGGGTCCTTGTGTAATCGAACTGCAGTGACGAGCAATAAAGTTGGGCGTAATTGAGCTGTGAGACATGTCTCTCCTGTCTGTGCTGCTGGGTCATTGTGTAATCGAACTGCAGTCACGAGCACTGAAGTTGGGCGTAACTGAGCTGTGAGACATGTCTCTCCTGTCTGTGCTGCTGGGTCATTGTGTAATCGAACTGCAGTCACGAGCACTGAAGTTGGGCGTAACTGAGCTGTGAGACATGTCTCTCCTGCCTGTGCTGCTGGGTCCTTGTGTAATCGAACTGCAGTCGCATGCACTGAAGCTGAGGCGTCACTGATCTGTGGGACCCGTGCTCGCCTGTCTGGCCTGCTGGATCCTTGTGTAATGGAACTTCAGTAACGTGCTCTGGAGCTGGGGTGCCACTGAGATGTGGGACCCGTGCTCGCCTGTCTGGGCTGCTGGGTCCGTGTGTAATCGAACTGCAGTCGCACTGAAGCTGGGGCGTAACTGAGCTGTGAGACATGTCTCTCCTGTCTGTGCTGCTGGGTCATTGTGTAATCGAACTGCAGTCACGAGCACTGAAGTTGGGCGTAACTGAGCTGTGAGACATGTCTCTCCTGCCTGTGCTGCTGGGTCCTTGTGTAATGGAACTGCAGTCGCATGCACTGAAGCTGAGGCGTCACTGATCTGTGGGACCCGTGCTCGCCTGTCTGGCCTGCTGGATCCTTGTGTAATGGAACTTCAGTAACGTGCTCTGGAGCTGGGGTGCCACTGAGATGTGGGACCCGTGCTCGCCTGTCTGGGCTGCTGGGTCCTTGTGTAATCGAACTGCAGTGACGAGCACTGAAGTTGGGCTTAACTGAGCTGTGAGACATGCCTGTGCTTCTGGGTCCTTGTGTAATCGAACTGCAGTCACGAGCGAATCACTGACACAATATCGAAAGACAAAAAATCGACCTACAAATATATCGATACAAAATAATCGATCACATTATTATCGACATCATATACTTATTTAAAACATTACAAAAATATCGAACACACAATTTCGAACTACATAAATATAGGTACACAAAATATCGGCAACACAAATATCGAAATCCTAAAATATCGATGCTCAATAATATACATATACTTCATAACAAAATATCGTAAACTAAAATATCGACCACTAAAATATCTCCATTTTACTAATATCGACTATATAACATTTAATGAAAACCTAAAATCAAACTACATAAACACCAAATAATGTCTTTTATCTCTACACAAAATTATTATTAAACAATTATATATTTACTACATTTAAAAATGGATTTAAATAATTAACTCTTTACTAAAACATTATTAACAACATTCCTACTTTAAACAACTATATTATTAAATTATACTTTATCAATTCATGCATCCAATACATAATATAATGTTTAGAAAAATACATATAGAATAATACACCACAAAACCACTAATTAGCGTTTTCCTTATTAGGAAACTAACTACCAGAAAAAAAAAAAAAAAATTCGAACTAACCAATAAAAACACTCCGAATTCAAACTGACCAATAAAACACATATTACAACATCCAAAGCACTATAAAAAGAAGTTCAACTTCATTCACAGTCCAAAACCAAAAAAACGAAATTGAATGAAGAGGAAAATCGACTGGATTGCAACTACAGATATAAGAAAATCAACATACAGGAAATGTTTAAAACTATCAAAAGTAAGTTAACTATATTATTCTCATGAAGACTCAAATAGAATAAATTGTAATTACAATATACATACACTATAAATAAATTAATGTCTTCTTTCTATTTCATGTTTTCACTACAGGAAACTCCAAAAGAAACTAAGAAAATACAGAACAGCACCAAAAAAGATACAACTAAAAAGTAAGTATTTCACAACCAAAAATCAACTAATAGATTAAAATACCACCCTAATTAAATCCCAATTGCAAATCCCCTAACCATTCCCTATAAAAATATAGAAACAATTATTACAACACATTTCCTTTTCTTTTCCAGACAAAGAAAATACTAGAGGAAAATCCCACAAATAAAGAATCAGGAGCATTTTACTCAAACACATCAAAACCAACTTTGTAAGTATATAGTAACTAAATCTTGTTTTTTTCTACTGAAAATTAATATAACATCATATATAATAACTATAATATATATTTTTCATAGATAAAGCTACATCAAAATGACTGAAGGAGCTGAATTCATAACAAGCCAGAAGGGAAAAATGTTACTATGCTATATGGGGTACACTTACACACAGGAAAAAGTGTATGGTTTAAAAGTTAACTGGAAATGCACTAAATACTACTCTAATAAGTGCTATGGGCGTGCTACAACACGACAAACAACAGTACTATACACTAGAGAACATAACCACCCACCAAACATTACTGAAATCGAAGTCAGATCTGCTTTAGAAACTATAAAGGAAGCTAGCACAAGTTCTCAAAAACCTACCAGTGTAATTTTAAAAGAGCAGCTTCCCAAAATTCCTAAAACTGCTACTACACAAATGCCATCTGTAACTTCACTCAAAAGAACTATTGCACGTACTAAAAAAACCACTACTACTTCAACCCCAATTCCTCACACATACAGTGAAGTTATTCTAAGTCCAGAACAAAGTATAACTTTCAACAAAGAACCATTTGTCATTTTTGATAATAAAAACAATGACAAAAGAATAATAATATTTGGAACAGCTAATAATCTCTGTAAACTACAAGAATCACATAACTGGATGATGGATGGGACTTTTACCATATGTCCCAAACCATTTTTCCAACTATATACAATACATGTCATATATCACAATTGCAATATACCATTAATTTACACATTATTACCAAACAAACATAACTCCACATACACTGAACTATTAAATATAATAAAACAAAAAACAAATGACTTTTCCCCACAAAAAATAATCCTAGATTTTGAACATGCAATGATTAATTCTATATTAAAAACACACCCCCATACCTCCATACAAGGCTGTTACTATCATTTTAATCAATGCCTATGGAGACACATACAAAAATCAGCCCTAAGCATTGAATATGCAACTAATTCATCTTTTGCATATCAAATAAAAAAACTCATAGCACTAGCTTATGTACCTGACACAGACGTAACAGAACATTACAACATTTTAATAGACAGCGCCTTCTACAAACAAAATGAAGAAAAACTAAGTTCACTATTGGACTATTTCGAAGATACATGGGTCGGCAGACTACATAGATCTGGCCACAGAAGAAACCCTAAATTCTTAATTCCCTGGTGGAACGTATACAGAAGCACCTTAAATGGAGAATCCAAAACTAATAACGCAGTTGAAGGATGGCATAACGCCTTCCTACAATCAACAGGCAGAACAAAACCAACACTAGAAAGATTTATATCATGCCTACAAAAAGAACAGAGTTATCAAGAGTTCCGAATGGAACAATCCATAACTCAGCTAACTCCAAAAACCTCAAAACAAACTAAACAAATGTATAAATATCTAGAGCAACAAGTAAAATTGTACCCTACTACCAAAGGCCTAGAATACCTAAACATCATAGCTAAAACACTTCTTTAAAGTACAAATACAAATAAATGACTAATTACCCATTTTCAATAATATCAAACACATAAAATATATGTATCTTATTACAAAAATAATTACTGTGTGTAACATATTTATACATATTGTCAAAAATATATTAACACACATTAATAATATTTGTAATAAAATAAAAATGAACAATAATATTAAACAATACCCACCCACAAGAAATAATAATAAATTAACTTACCACGTTTATTCCAAAGTCTGAAAAATCCATTTCCTGCTTACACAATCCAAACATTAAAAAAAATGTTCCCAAAAAAAAATGCAAAAATACAACTGGCGATTAAATCCATAAGCCATTCACCAAATATCCTTCGTAAATCCATGAAAAACCCGAAAATAGCTAAAAATATTAAAAAACGATCCATGAAAACCGAAACATTTAAAGTAGTGTAAAAACCATATTGTTCAATAAAACGAACACACACTTCTTTAAAAAAAAAAAAGAGTCCATCCGAAACGAATAACCTAGAAAAGAAATAGTCAAAACAAAGCAACTGACATTCCCACCCACATAAAACAACACATAAACACGTACTAACAATAATACTAGATTTAAAACACTTCTAAATATACATTAAACACCTTAAACCTAACTTTCGAAACATGCCTACACATCGTTAAAAACACGTAAAAACACAACACGCAACTCTAACACATAACATTTCCAAATATAACTAATATATGTACAGCTACACTAAACATTATCTAACTAGGCTCAAAAGTAAATTTAAAACCATCTAAAACACATAAAACAAACCTTACCTTTCACGACGCGAAGTAACTCCCAACCGCGAGCTTCCCTTCAAACCAAATGACCCAAAACAACATTACCCGGTTACAAAATAGAGTGTCCAAAACATAATAAAACATTTAACTATACTAAAAAGCCCTAAATAAATCAGGTAAAACAGTAAATTCACACACAAATATTTTATATTATTTAGTAAAAATATACCTATTTTTTTAATTTACCTACAAATTGTCAACAAATGTTCCTAATTTGTAAAATTATATTAATAAATATTTTAAAATTTAAAATATTTATTATTATAATTGCTAAAAAGATAATACTACAGAACAATGTATGAAAAATTGTTAAATTATTTTTGCATAAATGCTAAAATTTTATTTATGTTAAAAAGATGTTTGTTTCGAAAACATTGTAAAAATAATTAATATTAATATTTTACATATTAATATTAATTAAAAAGGTATAACATGTTTGTACTACAAATATTAAAATGTTTATATATGAAAATATTTGTTAAAAGTTTTGTATAAAGATTTACAAAACCTATTGCTATGTTAATTTTAATTTAAAACACTACATTGTACAACATTATTAATAATCTTTATAATTTACTTAAAAATGTTTGAAAATATACTTAATGTACATAAAATTTGTTCTGACCTATATTCAATATGTTTGAATGTAATTACAATGTAAATAATACTATTTCTGAATGATCTTACTCAAATGAATAAACAATAACAAATTTAAAAAACTACAATAAAAACCATGTTCTTGTCTTATGAATTGTGTTTCTCTGATTATTAATATTAATCTTCTATTATGAATATTTAACATATAGAATAATTATTTTATAAAAAATTACAAATCAATCAATATTATAAAATTACAGAATGCCATTACCCATTATTCCAATACAAAATATTCATATATTTTTCCTAATAATAATATTAAATATTCCAAACATATCAAATTAAAAGGTTACATGTATATATTATCCTAAACTATAAATATAGAATTAATTACTACAAATCCAATATATAAAAATACAATACAAATAATATTCACTTAAATATATTTTTATAACTACTATATCAATGTAATTTAATTAAATTAAATACCAGACAGATTAGAGTAGTTGCTGGACACTGACCATAAACAATTTACTATTCCCACTCCACTCTATAATAAATAAAAGTAGATGCTTGACACTGACCATAAATAATTTACTATTCCCACTCCAGTCTATAATAAATTAGAGTAGGTGCTGGACACTAACCATAAATAATTTACTATTCCCACTCCAGTATATAAAAAATTAGAGTAGGTGCTGGACAGTGACCATAAATAATTTACTATTCCCACTCCAGTCTATAATAAATTAGAGTAGGTGCTGGACACTAACCATAAATAATTTACTATTCCCACTCCAGTCTATAATAAATTAGAGTAGGTGCTGGACACTGACCATAAATAATTTACTATTCCCACTCCAGTCTATAATAAATTAGAGTAGGTGCTGGACACTAACCATAAATAATTTACTATTCCCACTCCAGTATATAAAAAATTAGAGTAGGTGCTGGACAGTGACCATAAATAATTTACTATTCCCACTCCAGTCTATAATAAATTAGAGTAGGTGCTGGACACTAACCATAAATAATTTACTATTCCCACTCCAGTCTATAATAAATTAGAGTAGGTGCTGGACACTGACCATAAATAATTTACTATTCCCACTCCAGTCTATAAAAAATTAGAGTAGGTGCTGGACAGTGACCATCAATAATTTACTATTCCCACTCCAGTCTATAATAAAATAGAGTAGGTGCTGGACACTAACCAGAAAAAATTTACTATTCCCACTCCAGTCTATAATAAATTAGAGTAGGTGCTGGACACTGACCATAACTAATTTACTATTCCCACTCCAGTCTATAATAAATTAGAGTAGGTGCTGGACAGTGACCATAAATAATTTACTATTCCCACTCCAGTCTATAAAAAATTACAGTAGGTGCTGGACAGTGACCATAAATAATTTACTATTCCCACTCCAGTCTATAATAAATTAGAGTAGGTGCTGGACAGTGACCATAAATAATTTACTATTCCCACTCCAGTCTATAAAAAATTACAGTAGGTGCTGGACAGTGACCATAAATAATTTACTATTCCCACTCCAGTCTATAATAAATTAGAGTAGGTGCTGGACAGTGACCATAAATAATTTACTATTCCCACTCCAGTCTATAAAAAATTACAGTAGGTGCTGGACAGTGACCATAAATAATTTACTATTCCCACTCCAGTCTATAAAAAATTACAGTAGGTGCTGGACAGTGACCATAAATAATTTACTATTCCCACTCCAATCTATATTGAATTAGGATTACTATATATGTTAGATTTTTTCAAACAATTACTAATTTGTAAACACTACCCACCCTTATCCCCTATAAATCCTACATCACTCTTATTAAATGAATTATCTTCTTAAAATTGTTAAATGTTAATTAAAATAACATTTCTAAATGGAAATAATTTTTTATGAATAATAAAATTTTGATATATTTATAAAACACTCCCCACCCTTATCCCCTATAACCCCAAAATACCACTTATGAAATATTTTTCATTATTAAAAATATTAAAATTTACTTTTATTAAGAAATTATAACTTTGCATTATATTTTTCAAAAATAAAATATTACATATATTTTGAATGCACTCCCCACCCTTATCCCCTATAACCCCCAATTCCCACTTATGAAATTTATTGTATTAGTAATTTATTTAATTTTAATTTTTAAACCCAAAAATTAAATTTCTATTTTTTTTTTATAAAATATTAAATATTTCTCAAAAACACTCCCCACCCTTATCCCCTATAACCCCAAAATCCCACTTATTAAATGTATTTTATTAGTAAAATGTTTAATTGTAAATTTTAATACAAAATTTTAAATGTAAATTTTTTTGAATTCAATATTAAATAATAAATATATATCTAAAACACTCCCCAGCCTTATCCCCTTTAACCCCAAAATCCCACGTATTACATTTATTTTCTTATAACAATTTTCACATTTAAAATTTTAAAACGAATTTGAAATGTTTTTATTTCTAAATATAATATTTCAAAATTTATATCATAAATTATTAAATTTTATTACTAAAATTTTTAATTTTAAATTTTCATACCAAATTTGAATTTTTTTTTTTTAATTTAATATTAAATATTAAATATATATCTAATACACTCCCCACCCTTATCCCCTATAACCCCAAAATCCCACTGATTACATTTATTTTATTATTACAATTTTCACATTTAAAATTTAAAAACACATTTGAATTTTTTTTTTTTTTTTTAAATATAATATTTCTAAATTTATATCCTAAAATATTAAATTTAATATTTATTTCCAAAACACTCCCCACCCTTAACCCCTATATACACAACATCCCACTAACAATATTTTTTTTCATTATTAAAATTTAAATATTACTATTTTGTTCAAAATTTAAATTCAAATTATACAAATATTTATTAAAATATTTTATTTCTAATATATATTTTTAAAACACTCCCCACCCTTATCCCCTATAAACCCAACATCCCGCTCCTAACATTATATATCCAAATTTAAAAAATTATATTAATAATAGTTAAATAATTATATCCTAAAATATTAAATATAATATTTATTTCCAAAATACTCCCCACCCTTAACCCCTATATACACAACATCCCACTAAAAATTTTTTTTTTCACAATTAAATTTTAAATAATTGAATTTTGTTCAAAATTTAAATTTAAATTCTACAAAAATTTATTAAAATATTTTATTTCAAATATATTTTTTTAAAACACTCCCCACCCTTATCCCCTATAAACCCAACATCCCGCTCCTAAAATTATATATCAAAATTTAAAAAATTATATTAATAGAAAGAAAATTGTTATTTTTAATACACTTAAATAAACATTTGCTGACACTTCTAAACAATAATTTTTTACAAATCACAAAGTGACTTAATACTATACTTTTTCGATATTTTTACTACACGATATTATGTCTTTCGATATACTATACCTCGATATTTTACTACACATCACAATCTCGACATTTTTTACATCGATATTGTTGACAGAGATATATTGTTCCATCGATATTTTGACTTCGATATTTCTGTATATCGATATTACATTTCCGATATTTTGTCTACTCACCGTCACGAGCACTGAAGTTGGGCGTAACGGCGCTGTGAGACATGTCTCTCCTCTCTGTGCTGCTGGGTCCTTGTGTAATCGAACTGCAGTGACGAGCAATGAAGTTGGGCGTAATTGAGCTGTGAGACATGTCTCTCCTGTCTGTGCTGCTGGGTCATTGTGTAATCGAACTGCAGTCACGAGCACTGAAGTTGGGCGTAACTGAGCTGTGAGACATGTCTCTCCTGTCTGTGCTGCTGGGTCATTGTGTAATCGAACTGCAGTCACGAGCACTGAAGTTGGGCGTAACTGAGCTGTGAGACATGTCTCTCCTGCCTGTGCTGCTGGGTCCTTGTGTAATGGAACTGCAGTCGCATGCACTGAAGCTGAGGCGTCACTGATCTGTGGGACCCGTGCTCGCCTGTCTGGCCTGCTGGATCCTTGTGTAATGGAACTTCAGTAACATGCTCTGGAGCTGGGGTGCCACTGAGATGTGGGACCCGTGCTCGCCTGTCTGGGCTGCTGGGTCCGTCTGTAATGGAGCTGCAGTCGCACTGAAGCTGGGGCGTCACTGAGTGGTTGTGCCCCTTCCTGGTGGCCTGTCTAGGCTGCTGGGTCCTTGTGTAATGGAACTTCAGTCATGTGCACTGAACCTGGGGCGTCTGTGAGCTGTGGGGCCCCTGCTGGCCTGTCTGGATCCTTGTGTAATGGAATTGCAGTCACGTGCACAGAAGCTAGGAGTGTCACTGAGCTGTGGGACCCGTGCTCGCCTGTCTGGCCTGCTGGGTCCTTGTGTAATTGAGCTGCAGTCATTAATGTGCACTGAACCTGGGCCGTCTCTGAGATGAGGGGCACGTGCCGGCATGTCTGGGCTTCTGGGTCCTTGTAGAACTGAGCTGCATTCCTGTATGTGCACTGAAGCTGGGGTGTGTTCTTGTAATGTGAATAATCCCTTTGTTATGCAGACGACCCGTGTGACCGAATCAAGTTCAAAAAGACAAACACTAGTCTCTTTATTTTTTTCTTTAGTTACGTTTGCATTTTAGTCTGTAAAAATCGGTAGTACTTATGTTACTACTTTAGTCGTGGATGCAGAGGACGGGTTTGAGTTTGTGCAGTATGCAATGGCGCCTCCTTGTCTACACAGTGTGTATAGATGTTATAGATATCATATGGTGCAACAGGCGAAGGGATAACCCTGAACCCTTCAAGCAGACACAAAGGCCCTTAAATTTCTAGTGCAGAGGCCTTTGCACACATTAAAGTAAACCGCAGAACTAGTACTGCATAACTAAGCATCACAACATTTCCAATACAGTGCTAATATCAGTGTATAAATAAGTGAAATGATCGCCGAACACTCCGGGTATCTTGTGTCCTTGTGATTATTGAAGATCGATTTGCCCAGCCAACACATGTTTCGTCAGGGTGAAAACTCAAGACTTCTTCAGGGCTCTATGGCGTGAAAATCGAAATGAATCGATCACTCTGCCGGTTGTACTTCCGTCCCGGCTGGTATGGGAATGAATTAAAATCTCAAGGTGAAATCAGTAAATGAGGACTTATAAAATTCAAAGGTCCAAGGTGCTCAAGCAAGTATGATAAGAGGTTGCAGCGCACACAGGAGGTTGAAGAGCCGAGTTTGGCTCGGTCCACGGTCAATTGATCTCCTGGAGATCCAGTGTGCTGTTAGGTCCCGTGACTCACAGTAAACGAACCGGAATTCAACTCCTTTAGACGTATTAAAGCATAGGTCTAACAGAAGACCCTCTTGAGTGAGGGATTTCCTAGCAGAAAAACGTTTTTTTCTTAGCGCCACGAACACCCTGTCAGCTTGTGATTTTTAAGTCTCGTTTTTGACAGCACAGTTGTGCAAGGACTTATTGCTACCAGTATGTACTGGCTTTTGACCGCCCCCTTTCAGTCACTGGATTGCTTCAAACAGCCGCTTTCAATCATTGGCCTGAGAGTTTGTCAATTGCATCGTACGGAGCCCAGTGTAGCATCCATACATGAGACATACTTTACACCCTTAGTCCTTTCTGCCAGCTCTCTTCCATGTCTTTCACTCTGATATGCTAATCTAAAATCCACGCCTATTGGTTTTGCCAATGTTTGTTGCTCATATTGTTGCCTTTCCGTGCGTGTTAGGAGATGTATTGTATCGGACACTTGTAAAGCGCACTGCCGCCCAAAGGGTATGCTGACGCTGTTGAACATGTGCTCAGATCAGCCGTGGATGGACAGAACGGCCCTGAGTAGACTGATCGAGGCGAGCCGATACAATTCATTCTCTTGGAAAGAGCCAGGTTTTGACTCTTTTCCTAAATGGCATCAGATCCTCTAACTGTCTGATATTGGTGGGAAATGTATTCCAGAGCTTTGCTGCCGCAATGCTAAAAGCTCTCCCACCAGATGTCTTTCTGAATTTGGGCACCATGACCAAATTGGCCGAAGATGAACGTAAACTCCGGGTGGGGACATACCATGCAAATTTGTACTGCATGGGTTTAGGTCCAACACCATGCAGAGCTTTGAACACTAAGCAGAGAGATTTAAACTTTATCCTTTCTGATACTGGAAGCCAGTGTAGCTCTGCCAGCGCTTGTGATGCGGATGAATGTCTTGGTCTTGCTAAAGCCAGTTTGGCCGCCGTCGTCTGGACCCTCTGCAGTCTCTCAATTAGGTACTTTGGAGACTCTAGCAGCAGTGCATTGCAGTAGTCCAGTCTACTCCAGATAACGCTTCTAACTACCAATGCTCTGGCCTGTGATGGTAGCATTGGTAGGATCTTTTGGAGCACCCTGATGAGAGCAAAGCAGCAACCAGCAGTTTTGTTAATCTGGGTTTCAAGGCTCAGTTTGTCATCGAATATAACTCCTAAATTACGCACCGTCTCTGAAGGTCTCAGAGGAGTATCGGTCGGTATAGGCCAGAAGTCATCTGGAAGTGGACAAGGAACTTTACCTGCTGCGCAGCCCAAGATCTCTGTCTTGTCTGCATTAAATTGAAGAGATTTTTCTCTCAGCCAGCCAGAGGCATCCTTCATACAGGTGTGGAAGTCTTCCAGTGAGGTGAAATGGTCTCCCTCCAATGACAAGATGAGCTGCATGTCATCGGCATAATTAATAAGGCTAGCATTGTGAGCTTTAATGTCAGCCAGCAATCGTCTCAAGTATATGTTAAATAGTATTGGGCTGATAGCCGATCCCTGAGGAACACAATATGGGTTGTTAATGAACTCGGATTGGAACGGTGAGAGAGCCACTGCCTGTCACCTCTTGGATAGGTATGATTGGAACCGTTCGAGGCATGTGGGCTGCTGAATTCATATCTGTGCATAGATCGCTGCCTAGTGTTGGGTCCGGATGTTTGAACGTTGTTGTCCTGGAAGAGTCTTCGAAGTATCCTTGGATAGGTGACTCCTCCCCTGGACTACAGTGCGCATGGGCATCCTCTCCATCCTCAGATTGTTTTTTTCCGCCATTGGGTTCGGATGTGCTTATCTTGACTCAAGTTAGGAAAAACTCTTTTCAGGCCAAAAGGCCTCTAGTTCGCGTCGGTACTGTTCCCGATCGGTATCGATAGTATCTTTGTTAGTTTACTAACTTCCAAAACCAACTTTTTCGCATCTTACCCGACCATCGACCCGACATCGACGATGGAATCGAGGACACCATTCAAGCGGTGCCCTGTATGCAATGCGAAATATCCACACATCGACGTCCATCCGGTGTGCAACAAATGCCTTTCACCGGATCACGACGAATCTACATGTATGGCCTGTGCCCGATTTCAATCCAAGAAGACTCTCCGGAATCGACGAGCGGCGAGACTCGAGGCGCAGCAAGCGGCACCGGCCCCGGCCGACATCTTCAGCGCCGAGACCGAAGATGTCGAAGAAGTGGAGAACCTACCCTCCAGCCCCGCTTCCGAACATAACTCCGGATCGGAAGACGTCGACGAAACACTCTTTCGCAGAGATGAAGATGACACCGAGGTAGGAGACTACAATGAGGCCTTAGGGGCCGAAGAGAGTAGCTCCGATGACGAGCAAGGCCTACCCGTACAGACTGAGGAAATCCCAGTGCAACAGTCTATGGCACCGGTCGAGGGATCGCCTTCGGGCCTTACCCAAAACCTATCCCGCAGTTTTTCGGCCCCGCCCTCGGGCCCGGCCTCGGACATTCAGCGGCAGCCATTAATGCCCAAACCGGCTGGTTTCCCTTCTTCGAAACCAAAAGCTGTATTGGTTCAACTGAAACCGAAACCGAAAGTGGCGCTGGTCGGATCGAGGCCCTCCACACCTTCGACGCCAGCAAAACCCGTTGGCACCGAGCGCAACAAACGAGACTTCGGTGCCGAGCTCGAAGCGGCCGACGTCGGAGTCGACATACGGAAAAAGGCCTTCGGTGCCACCAAACCTACTCGGCTCCCGGCACCGACGCAATCGGCACCGACCCCAAAGGTCAAGCTACCTGCCGCGTCTCACACCGCTTCGACGGCACCACCAAAGCCACACTCATCGAAGGCGTCGACGGCCATTCCCGCCCCTCGACTCCATGACTCACCGGCGCCGAAAAAGTCCACGCCCGCCTCCACAGAACCGGTCGGCGCAAAGGAATCAAGGGCGCTCCAGGTGCCACCCGTGGCTGCGCAGTGCACCAAAAATAAAAATGTCCTCCAGGACACGTCGGGCTCCGAGCCAATAAAAGCTCCAACAGCCTCTTCGGCACCAGCCAACATCCACGGCCCCGAAACTGTTCCAAATCAGGACACGGGTCACCCACACCACGATCACGCCTGCCGAACACTCTGCGGAGACGTCTCCATCGCATATCATCGACGCCGACACCGGCAGGATGATTATCCACAAAAGGAGAATAACTTCTGAGCCAGCTTTGGACTCCTTCCGGATCCCACTTAAGAGAAAGCTGCCAGTGGCTTCAGAACCAGTTCTTTACGAACCTTTCCATTCACCCTACCAGGATCCACAATCCTTCTCTCCCACACACTCCGACACGGATGCGTTGGAGGACTACATGGGTGACCAAGTCCCCTACCCCGGAGGGATGGACCCTGATGGCCAACAGGACCCTGATCATGCTTGGGATGACCCTGTAGACCCAGGTGCACCTATGGATGCACAGGACCCGCAACTCTATGGAGCAAAAACATCTCCCACAGAGGACACTGCCGCGTTCAACGCTCTACTTGAACGTGCTGCGGCCAATCATGGGGTGCAACTTCACTCGGACACCATCGAGGACGACTTTCTCATGGATACTTTCGCATCCTCAGAAAGGAATATAAAGACTCTGCCCATGTTAAAGGGGGTCCTCAAGCCAGCAAAGGACATCTTCAAAGAACCCACCAGGGCAAGAGTAATAAACCCCAGGATCGACAAAAAATACAGATCGGCGCCTGGGGACCCTACTTACATTAGAGGCCAATTACCTCTGGATTCCATTGTCGTTGCGAATGCTCGCAAGAGGGCACACTCGCAAACAACAGGTGATGCTCCTCCCCCGGACAAAGAGTCCAAGGTGCTAGAGACCTCTGGCAAACGGGTTGCCGCCCAAGCAGCTAACATATGGCGCATTGCCAATACTCAAGCGCTCCTCGCTCGCTATGATCGAGCGCACTACGACACATTAGAACAACTACTCCAACATCTCCCTGACCAATTCAAAGAAGGTGCAGAGATCCTCATCAGAGAGGGACAACTGCTCACAAATGCATCCATTAAGTGTGCACTGGATGCTGCGGATACAGCTGCCAGAGCCATAAACACTAGCGTCATGTTGCGACGACACGCCTGGTTGCGAATCTCCGGATTCAAACCAGAGGTACAAAATAACATCCTCAACCAACCTGTCAACCCCGACTACTTATTCGGCCCGGAGGTTGACACTACCCTAGAGAAAATAAAAAAGGACACGGACACTGCAAAGTCCATGGGGGCCCTACAGACGCAGTCCTTTCGGAGCGGCTCCTTTCGTCGCCCCGGAAATAGAGGAGCAGGTAGAGGACAGGGGTCACAGCAAACATACAACAAGGGCAACACACAAAACACCTACGATAAAAACACCCGGGGTGGATATCGTGGCTCCAGCACAAAGGGCAGAGGACGCGGCTACGGCAACACCAGGTCCTCTCTCAAGAACAAGCAGTGACGCCCTCTCCCTTCCTCCCGACCACATAACACCTGTCGGGGGAAGGCTACAAAGGTTCCTGTCCACGTGGAACTCCATCACCACGGACAGGTGGGTCAAAGATATTGTCAAATATGGTTACTGTCTAGAACTAACCTCCACTCCACCCACCATACCTCCAAAAAACCGTCCTATGTCCTCAGAGCACTTAACGCTCTTACAGCAGGAGGTGCAAAGCATGCTTCTAAAAGGCGCAATCGAGGTCGTACCCGTCCACGAGCAAGGTACGGGGGTGTACTCCCTGTACTTTTTAATACCAAAAAAGGACGGGTCACTCAGACCTATATTAGACCTGAGACCCCTGAACCAGTACATTCTTTCCGAGCATTTTCACATGCTCACTCTACAGCAAGTCCTCCCGCTGCTCAAGCAGGGAGACTTTCTGGCCACACTGGACCTCAAGGATGCGTATTTCCACATACCCATTCACCCCTCACACAAGAAATACCTCAGGTTCACTGTTCAAGGGCAGCACTACCAATTCAAAGTCCTTCCCTTCGGCGTGACAACAGCACCCAGGGTGTTCACAAAGTGCCTAGCTACTGTGGCGGCACATCTACGGAGGCAGCACATACACGTCTACCCTTACCTGGACGACTGGCTCGTTCAAGCGAAGTCAGCCCAGCAATGTGCCAGCCACATGTCCCGCACCATCCACCTCCTTCACAGTCTGGGGTTCTCACTAAATTACCCAAAATCCCATCTCCAGCCCGCACACGTACAACAGTACCTCGGTGCGACTATAGACACTCTGGCGGCCACAGCTCAGCCAAATTTAGTGAGAATCAACAGCATGCAAATGCTGATTTCCAAGTTCAAACCACAACACTCCCTTCCCGCGCGAGTGTTCATGCAGTTGATAGGCATGATGGCCTCCTGCATCTTCATAGTCCCACACGCGAGACTACATATGCGCCCGCTTCAGGAGTGCTTAGCACGTCAGTGGAATCAGGCTCAAGGACAGTTGAAAGACCTAGTGTTGGTGAGCGGTCGGGCATACAACTCTCTGCATTGGTGGAATCCACAAAACCTTTGCAAGGGCCGACCGTTCCAAGAGCCTGTCCCACAGATAATACTGACGGCGGACGCGTCTCTCCAGGGATGGGGAGCTCATGTACTCCATTACACAGTGCAGGGACTATGGACACAACAACAAAAGAAGATGCACATCAACCTTCTAGAGCTGATGGCAATCTTCCTCGCTATGAAAGCATTCAAAGTACACTTGTGCAACAAAGTCGTGTTGATCCGGACGGACAACATGACTGCAATGTACTACATACAGAAGCAGGGAGGAACACACTCTCCACAGTTGTCTCATCTGGCTCAGAGCCTGTGGAAGTGGGCCATTCAGAGGAACATGTTCCTCATGGCAGAACACCTCCCCGGCAAGGACAACCAGATGGCGGATCTGCTCAGCAGACACAGCCACCAGATGCACGAGTGGGAGTTACACCCATCAGTACTCCAACCGTACTTCCAGCAGTGGGGTCATCCAGAGATAGACCTATTCGCGACAAGCGAAAACGCAAAATGCCAAAGCTTTGCCGCCAGGTTCCCACATCCGCAGTCGCAAGGCAATGCGATATGGATGAACTGGTCCGGCAGATTTGCGTACGCTTTTCCCCCAGCACCACTGATACCGCTGGTGGCACGCAAACTCAGACAACACTCGCTGACACTCGTCCTGGTTGCTCCAACGTGGGCACGCCAGCCATGGTACACCACCTTTCTCGAACTTTCCGTGGTGCCGCATCAAAGGCTGCTGATCAAACCCGCGCATTTGACGCAGAACCATGGAGAGATTCAGCACCCAGATCCGCAACAGCTGAACCTGGCAATCTGGCTCCTGAAGTCCTAGAGTTTGGCTACCTAAACCTGCCACCTGACTGTATGGACATCATTAAGGAGGCCAGGAGACCCACTACCAGAGCTTGCTATACAGCCAAATTGAAGAGGTTCGTCATTTATTGCAATAATAATGACATTAACCCGCTAGACGCGTCCATCCAAAACATTATTTGTTACCTATTACACCTATACCGATGCAATCTGGCGTACACCTCTATACGTGTCCATTTGACCGCAATCTCAGCCTATCTACAAACCAGGCAGCACCTCTCTCTATTCAGAGTGCCTGCCATCAAAGCCTTCTTGGAAGGACTCAAACGAGTCATTCCACCTACCCACCCACCAGCCCCAATGTGGAACCTCAACTTGGTCCTCACACGCCTGATGGGTCCACCCTTTGAACCTCTACACTCATGTGAGAGTCAATTCCTTACCTGGAAAGTAGCTTTCCTAGTAGCGATAACTTCTTTACGAAGAGTTAGTGAACTCCAGGCACTAACCGTCCAAGAGCCATTCATACAGGTTCACGCCAACAGGGTCGTACTACGTACCAACCCCAAATTCATGCCTAAGGTGGTATCGCAGTTCCATATGAATCAAACTATTGAACTGCCTGTTTTCTTTCAAAACCCACAAACTGTCGCAGAAAGGGCGCTCCATACACTAGATGTAAAAAGGGCCCTCATGTATTATATCGACAGGACCAAACCCTTTAGAAAAACAAATCAACTTTTCGTTGCCTTTGCCCCACACCACAAAGGTAACGCTATCTCCAAAGCAGGAATAGCCAGATGGATCGTTAAATGTATTCAAATTTGCTATCAAAAGGCTAAACGCACTTTAACGATTCCCCCTCGAGCCCACTCAACACGTAAGTTAGGGGCCTCCATGGCTTTCCTAGGAAACATTCCTTTGCATGACATATGTAGAGCAGCCACCTGGTCCACTACACATACATTTACCAAACACTATTGTATAGATGTGCAATCAAAACAGCAGGCAGCTGTAGGACAGGCTGTTCTCAAAACTCTTTTTCAGACCGCTGCAGCTGGCACGGGTAGCCGCCGCTAATAAGAGGGCACTGCTATATATTCTATGCACAGATATGAATTCAGCAGCCCACATGCCTCGAACTGAATATGCTACTTACCAGTATGCATCTGTTCTTGGCATGTAGGGCTGCTGACATTCATATCGCCCTCCCTCCTCCCCGGCGCCTGTAGCAGCTGCAGCTCTCAGAATTACTGTAAGCATGGTCATCACTTTCTGTATCTACTCCATCACGACCACAATGGCGAAAAACAATCTGAGGATGGAGAGGATGCCCATGCGCACTGTAGTCCAGGGGAGGAGTCACCTATCCAAGGATACTTCGAAGACTCTTCCAGGACAACAACGTGCAAACATCCGGATCCAACACTAGGCGGCGATCTATGCACAGATATGAATGTCAGCAGCCCTACATGCCATGAACAGATGCATACTGGTAAGTAGCATATTCAATTTCCATGCTGTACCCACTATCCCTTCGTCCTTGAGCCTGGCCAGAAGTATCTCATGGTTAACCGTATCGAAAGCGGCGGACAGGTCAAACAGAACCAGTATTGCTGACTGCCCCCTGTCCATCCGCATTCGGAGGTCATCCAATACGGCTACCAAAGCAGTCTCCGTACCATGCCCAGGACGGAAGCCAAATTACACATTCTCCAATATCTCATTAGTTTCCAAGAACTAGGAGAGTACTTTACTGACCATCCGCTCTATGACCTTTATTGGGTAAGGCAGCAGGGAGATCAGTCTAAAATTCTTGGGGCAGCCTGGACCCAATGTTGCTTTTTTTCCGCAAAGGTGTCACTACCACTTGTTTTCAGCAGTCTGGTACTGACCCGCTGAACAGTGATTGAATACAGATTTGTCTGGTAGTTGGGAATAGCTCTGAACTCAGCTCTTTCCATATTCTATGTGGCAGTGGATCCAACGTTGAGCCTGAGGAAGTACCTTGTGCTATTCTTGCAAAATCCTCCACCGAAGGGAGTTCAAAGTGACCAAACATATTGGGGTTTTCCCTCATACTTTCTCTTTCATTTTCCTGAGGTGCTTTTGTTGCCTCTACCTTGTCGCTTCCCTCGGTGCATGGACTACTTGGCCCCAGAACCTCGAGAATAGAGGTGATCTTTTCCTCGAAAAAAGACGCGAGGTTGTTACAAAGATCCTGTGAAGGCTGTCTCTTATTTTTGGTGAACTCTGGATTGTCAATGTCCCCCACTATTTTAAAGATGCTTCTGGCACTATTTGAGGACCTTAAAATGAGGTCTGCAAAGTACTCTGCTTTAGTTATACCAATTTCTTTTTTATAGTGAGCTATTGCCTCTTTCCAGGTGGTTTTGTCTTCCTCTGAATATCTCTTCCTCCATTTTCTCTCTGCTGATTTACAGCTCATCTTTCGAGTTTTAAGTAATTTGTTGTACCACGGTGCGGAAGGTCTGCCCTTTATCTTATGATTCTTTAGAGGAGCAACCAAGTCTAGTCTAGTAACTATATGTTCGCAGAAGGTCTCATAATTTTCCTCTACCTGCCTATCTCCATCAAATAATTCCTCCATAGGAAATACCGGGGGAAGCCTTCCAGTCCCTGACTTGGCATTTCTTAGAGACAGTAGTACTGAGATTGTTCATTTTCGGGTTGTGTATCTGGAATTTTATCAGGTCGTGGTCAGACCACTCCACAAACAAGATCTCTGTCCTTCCCACAGCTTGTTCTTTGGCAAAAATTAGGTCCCATGTGTGCCCTCCCTTATGCGTGGGTTCAGTAATTTGTTGAGTTAAGTTCAAGTTCTTACAAGAGTTGATAAGACTGTTATAGTTTGAGTCCAGACTCCCGTTACACCATAGGTGGACTCCTGGCTTAATGCACACATGGGAGCCATAGTACTGACGCTATACGCTTCTCCCGACCACTTGATCATACTTTTATTTTTATTTATCTTTATCTTATAACTGCCCACCTGCGAATTCCTTGATGAATGTGGGAGCACTTTGTTGCATTGCGCTCTATACTAATAACCTCGTCCTTGTGCGCCTCTCCCTTCTGGCACATTAACTGCTTGCCCTTTACATTTAACGAGCTTTAAATCAGAATGTTGAAAAGGTTGGCACTTAGGTATATTTTGAGCTTGGAATTTAATTGAGTGCTGGTTACTATAAACAGCTCATGCTGCCTCAGGATTGGCGTGAGCTGTTTACTTGGGCTCAGCACTCAGACGCGGACGGCCCATGAGCTACTAAACCGACCTGTGTAGTCAAACATGCGCCAGATATTTCCTCAAATAATGTGTTCATGCCAGTTATGAAAAAGTTGGCAGTGCCTAAAGTAATTACTATTGTCTACTCCCTTACAAAAGCTGCGTCATTGCAGTGTATGCTTGTTTCTGTCTCGGGCTGTCTGCAGGTGTGGGTAGAGCTCTGAGGTGCTGGTGCTTCCTGGAGAGCTTTGTAAGCGCCAGCTATTCTATCTGCTGATAGCCGCATCTGCGCACCGAGTGCAGTAAATAGCGGGCCGGACTTGAGCTGACGACGACTAGACCGTGGCTCAACATGGCTCTAGTCTTCGTGTCGCAAGGAGGAAGTGCCTCTGAACATGGTTACTGATGTAAAGGGTTGTACCTGCACTTAGTATTGCATAGTCTTTTCTTTGTGTTCTTACATTCTGTATTCCTCACTTACCTGTTCTAAGTTCCTGGCATGCGCACTTCCAATCATGTTAGTGTTTGAAGGTGCGTCGCTCGAGATGCTGTTTCTAACTGTTGAACAGTCATTGACAGTTCATGCTTCGTTGGAGACAGATGCACTCCCGTGTTTAGCAGCTGTGCCTGAATAAACATCCTTGGACTGGACTCCTCAGTGTCTGGTCTTTCTTGGATTTACCTTCAAATCCGGCACTTTACAACTGAATACTAGTAAAACGGACGCCACCAATAATGAAAGTTAAAATGCACTTAAAATTCCCCCAAGTTTTAAGATATAAATTCACGCAAATGTTGTATTAGC
This sequence comes from Triturus cristatus, assembly GCF_964204655.1. Lineage (NCBI taxonomy): Eukaryota > Metazoa > Chordata > Amphibia > Caudata > Salamandridae > Triturus > Triturus cristatus. The sequence continues at coordinate 1,086,791,119 of NC_140582.1, read as the reverse complement.
AGCAATAAGATTAGCAGCAGAGTAAAGTGCAAAAATACTGGCGCCTGTTGTGATCTCATGCTTGATAACAGCTGACCATCCTTCTGCTCCACTCTATCCTACTCGTTTCAAGCACGGTAGGATAGAAGGATGAGTAAGGGGGCAAACCAAGAAGACATGGACTAAGAGAAATGAAGGAAAATAACGAAGAAAGATATCAGTAAAAACTTCAATCAAAACAAGGAAACACTCCTGCCAGTGAACCTCCTTGTGACTGGAATAGAGAATGGAAATAATGAAAATATTAAAGGTGCAGAAAAACGAACAGCCCTGTGATCAGATTGTAGGTTGAAATGCCAGATGCAGCATAGAATGTGCCTATTGCAGAGTTCATTGGGTAATGTACAGTTTACAGATTCAAATCCTTGTGGGTTTGACCAAATGCAAATCATAGATTCTAATCCCAGTCAGAACACACAGGATAAACATACCTAGTGCAGTGATTTGTGTGTATCCAGGGGGTTAGTGCAGTGACTGCAGATAGTGTTAGGAACGTACGGGTCCCAGTTTGCAGGGTAAGTGAATGAATGCACCTACCACGATAGTTTGTGTGCAGCCCATGTGTTTACGTGACCCAATCGTAATGATTTAATTCCCTACAGTAGTGCACTGTGTGAGCTCCACACCAGCAGAGTACTGAACTTCAAAATCAGTATTGAAACACACCTAAGATGCACCAATATCCCACTGAATACAGCCATAGCACACCCAAGACTACTTCACGCTTGAGTATGTTTTACTTCAGCAGCGTTGCAAAGTTTTCTTTTTCTGATGTAGTTTAAATAAAACATAATGACTATTAAGTGCCAGCACATCTGATGTATACAGGAAATCAGCATGGCAATTTAATTTTGGACTAATAAGTACATGCTGCTGTCACTTCACGCAATCATCGGCACTGGTGACCAACCAGCGTGGTTAGGTGGGTAGACGCATAGAAATGGAAGACCACCAATGGCACTACTTGCTTTGCATCAGTACTCCATGGAGACGCCTACATCAGGTACTTTTACTTTTTGCCAGAAAGCAGAGGGCATATCCTGCATGAAATGAAAGGACAAATTCATAATACCCATACGGTAACGTTACCCCTGACTAGGCTTTCTTGCATTTTCATCTTTATTTCATGTATTTTTTATGCCTGCATTTGTATTGCGGCCAATTTAAGGTACTTTTAAGCACAAAAAACAGGTTGGGTATCCAGAGTCCAATAAGCGGGTTAGAGCTACCACAGGAGTGAACTTAATTGAAAGTACTTTTATAAGCTGATGTTAATCTTGAAATTTTTGTGCCAATAATAATCAAGAATCTTGTGGGTCTTTGCAGGTTTGCTGGCGTACTTCTTTTGTCTCTGTGTATTATTTATTTCATCAAACTATCCCTGCCGTCTAAAAAATGCGAAATGAAGCACGTGGATCCAATGCGAGTAAAGGTAGGTTTCGTTCTCTACGCTTTGCTTTACTTTGCTACTCATGTAATCACCCAGTTCTTCCTTTGTGCTTTTGCTTCTTCACAAACTACCTCATTAATCTCAAGCAGCATGCTAGGTCGCTCTTCATAGGGTGTCTATAACAAGCAGCATGCTGGATTATTCCTTCATATCATGTTTTTAATGAGCATCTCAAGCAGCATGCCGGATTACTGCTTCATATATATTTAGGAAAACACAGGTCAGGGGGAGACCATTTGGGTTCTCGTGTAGCCTAGGCTACTGAAGTTTTTTAGACCGCGTTAGTCAGGTAAAACAAAGTAAGGTAGTCCAGGCGGGACTGGTAATGCAGTATATGCTGGGACACAAGGTTTGGTATGACATCACATTTATTAACAGCATAAACGAAGTATCACAGTGTAATTCTTGTAATAGTTCTGGTGCTCACACATAAAGTGAAAGTGTGTGAAGTGAGGGGTGTTTGTGACATTAAAATGTACATCTCATTGACAACTCCAAATTAATTAGTTGCAGTAATGGAGTTTTGGTTGTAAGGGTCGAAGGCGTTTCGATCTCATGAATGTGAGATCATCAGGACGAGACAAGTGTGAACAGGTAGAATCAAGGTAGGCTTGGAAGCCGGTTTTGAGAATCGCCAGAGGAATTCTATTCAACCAGGAGCGTGAGTTCCAATCACTCTAGGGATGCTGCGATAGTTTAGTTAACGGATGGATACGTAATACCGGGAAAATGGAGGTACGAGCGGGGCAAATAATTGAGTGCAAAAGAAGATTCTTAAGAGGCCACGGGGGCCACAGCTGATGGAAGCAGAGGACCCGTGAATGTTCGGGCGGGTGGTCGGACTTCGTCAAGCAGGTGAATTAATCTTTGTTAGTAACTGCACGGGAGGCGCGACGAGTCTACGTGGTTCGGGAGCTAATCACCAAGTCTTATTACTGATTACTTCTTCATAGCAAGGTTGAAACGAGCATCTCAAGCAGCACGCTGGATTACTCCTTTGTGCATGGTTGTAACAAGTGTCTCAAGCAGCATGGTGGGTTACGCCTTCATACCTGGTTTTAATGAGCATATTAAGCAGCATGCTGAATCACTCCTTTGTGCATGGTTGCAACGAGCATCTCAAGCAGCATGCTGGATTACTCCTTCATACCTGGTTGTAATGAGCATGTGAAGCAGCATGGGGGATTACTCCTTCATTGCATGGTTGAAACCATATGAAGCAAACATTACTCCTTCATAGCACAGTTGTAACAAGCATCTCAAGCAGCATGGTGGGTTACGCCTTCATACCTGGTTGTAATGAGCATCTTATGCAGCATGCTGGATTACTCCTTTGTGCATGGTTGTAACGTGCATCTCAAGCAGCACGCTGGATTACTGCTTCAGAGCATGGTTGTAACAAGCCTCTCAAGCAGCATGCTTTATTGCTCCTTTATAGCATGGTTGTAACCATCTCAAGCAGCATGCTGGATTACTCCTTCATACCTGGTTGTAATGAGCATCTGAAGCAGCAGGCGAGATTACTCATTCATAGCACGGTTTTAACGAGCATTTCAAACAGCGTGCTGGCTTACTCCTTCATAACATGGTTGTAACGAGCATCTCAAGCAGCATGCTGGATCACTCCTTGCTGCATGGGTGTAACGAGCATCTCAAGTAGCACGCTGGATTACTCCTTCATACCTGGTTGTAACGAGCATCTCAAGCAGCATGCTGGATTACTCCTTCATAGCACGGTTGTAACGAGCATCTCAAGTAGCATGCTGGATTACTCCTTCATACCTGGTTGTAACGAGCATCTCAAGCAGCATGCTGGATTACTCCTTCATACCTGGTTGTAACGAGCATCTCAAGCAGCATGCTGAATCACTCCTTCCTGCATGGCTGCAACGAGCATCTCAAGCAGCATGCTGGATTACTCCTTCGTGCCTGGCTGCAACGAGCATCTCAAGCAGCATGCTGGATCACTCCTTCCTGCATGGCTGCAACGAGCATCTCAAGCAGCATGCTGGATTACTCCTTCGTGCATGGTTGTAGCGTGCATCTCAAGCAGCATGCTGGATTACTCCTTTGTGCATGGTTGTAACGAGCATCTCAAGCAGCATGCTGGATCACTCCTTCCTGCATGGCTGCAACGAGCATCTCAAGCAGCATGCTGGATTACTCCTTTGTGCATGGTTGTAACGAGCATCTCAAGCAGCACGCTGGATCACTCCTTCCTGCATGGCTGCAACGAGCATCTCAAGCAGCATGCTGGATCACTCCTTCCTGCATGGCTGCAACGAGCATCTCAAGCAGCATGCTGGATCACTCCTTCCTGCATGGCTGCAACGAGCATCTCAAGCAGCATGCTGGATTACTCCTTTGTGCATGGTTGTAACGAGCATCTCAAGCAGCATGCTGGATTACTCCTTCATACCTGGTTGTAACGAGCATCTCAAGCAGCATGCTGTATCACTCCTTCCTGCATGGCTGCAACGAGCATCTCAAGCAGCATGCTGGATTACTCCTTCGTGCATGGTTGTAGCGTGCATCTCAAGCAGCATGCTGGATTACTCCTTTGTGCATGGTTGTAACGAGCATCTCAAACAGCATGCTGGATTACTCCTTCATTCCTGGTTGTAACGAGCATCTCAAGCAGCATGCTGGATCACTCCTTCCTGCATGGCTGCAACGAGCATCTCAAGCAGCATGCTGGATTACTCCTTTGTGCATGGTTGTAACGAGCATCTCAAGCAGCATGCTGGATTACTCCTTCATACCTGGTTGTAACGAGCATCTCAAGCAGCATGCTGGATCACTCCTTCCTGCATGGCTGCAACGAGCATCTCAAGCAGCATGCTGGATTACTCCTTCGTGCATGGTTGTAGCGTGCATCTCAAGCAGCATGCTGGATTCCTCCTTCATAACTGGTGGTAACGAGCATCTCAAGCAGCATGCTGGATTACTCCTTCCTGCATGGCTGCAACGAGCATCTCAAGCAGCACGCTGGATTACTCCTTCATAACTGGTGGTAACGAGCATCTCAAGCAGCATGCTGGATTACTCCTTCCTGCATGGCTGCAACGAGCATCTCAAGCAGCATGCTGGATTACTCCTTCATACCTGGTTGTAACGAGCATCTCAAGCAGCATGCTGGATCACTCCTTCGTGCATGGTTGTAGCGTGCATCTCAAGCAGCATGCTGGATTACTCCTTCATACCTGGTTGTAACGAGCATCTCAAGCAGCATGCTGGATCACTCCTTCCTGCATGGCTGCAACGAGCATCTCAAGCAGCATGCTGGATTACTCCTTCGTGCATGGTTGTAGCGTGCATCTCAAGCAGCATGCTGGATTACTCCTTTGTGCATGGTTGTAACGAGCATCTCAAGCAGCGTGCTGGATTACTCCTTCATACCTGGTTGTAACGAGCATCTCAAGCAGCATGCTGGATTACTCCTTCATTCCTGGTTGTAACGAGCATCTCAAGCAGCATGCTGGATCACTCCTTCATAGCACGGTTGTAACGAGCATCTCAAGCAGCATGCTGGATTACTCCTTCCTGCATGGCTGCAACGAGCATCTCAAGCAGCATGCTGGATTACTCCTTCATACCTGGTTGTAAAGAGCATCTCAAGCAGCATGCTGGATTACTCCTTCATACCTGGCTGTAACGAGCATCTCAAGCAGCATTCTGGATTACTCCTTTATAGCACAGTTGTAACTTGCATCTCAAGCAGCACGCTGGATTACTGCTTCTGAGCATGGTTGTAACAAGCCTCTCAAGCAGCATGCTTTATTGCTCCTTCATAGCATGGTTGTAACCATCTCAAGCAGCATGCTGGATTACTCCTTCATACCTGGTTGTAACGAGCATCTCAAGCAGCAAGCTGGATTACTCTTCATATCCTGTTCATAACAAGCATTTTAAGCAGCATGCCTGCTTACTGCTTAATAGCATGGTTGTAACAAGCATCCAAGCAGAATGCTGGATTACCCCTTCATATCCTGTTCGTAACGAGCATCTCAAGCAGCATGCTGGATTACTCCTCCTTAGCACGGTTGTAACAAGCATCATGCTGGATTACTCCTTCATAGCATGGTGGTAACAAGCATTTCAAGTAGCATGCTGGATTACTCCTTCATAACATGGTTGTAACAAGCATCCAAGCAGCATGCTGGATTACTCCTTCATAGCATGGTGGTAACAAGCATTTCAAGTAGCATGCTGGATTACTCCTTCATAACATGGTTGTAACAAGCATCCAAGCAGCATGCTGGATTACCCCTTCATATCCTGTTCGTAACGAGCATCTCAAGCAGCATGCTGGATTACTCCTTCATAGCATGGTGGTAACAAGCATTTCAAGCAGCATGCTGTATTACTCTTTGGTTGTAATGAGCATCTGAAGCAGCATGTGGGATTACTCCTTTGTGCATGGTTGCAACGAGCATCTCAAGCAGCAAGATGGATTACTCCTTCGTGCATTTTTGTAGCGTGCCTCTCAAGCAGAATGCTGGATCACTCCTTCATAGCATGGTTTTAACAAGCATCTCAAGCAGCATGCTGGATCACTCCTTCCTGCATGGCTGCAACGAGCATCTCAAGCAGCACGCTGGATTACTCCTTTGTGCATGGTTGTAACGAGCATCTCAAGCAGCACGCTGGATTACTCCTTCATACCTGGTTGTAACGAGCATCTCAAGCAGCATGCTGAATCACTCCTTCCTGCATGGTTGCAACGAGCATCTCAAGCAGCATGCTGGATTACTCCTTCATACCTGGTTGTAACGAGCATCTCAAGCAGCATGCTGGATTACTCCTTTAAAGCACAGTTGTAACTTGCATCTCAAGCAGCATGCTGGATTACTCCTTTGTGCATGGTTGTAACGAGCATCTCAAGCAGCACGCTGGATTACTCCTTCATACCTGGTTGTAACGAGCATCTCAAGCAGCATGCTGAATCACTCCTTCCTGCATGGCTGCAACGAGCATCTCAAGCAGCATGCTGGATTACTCCTTCATACCTGGTTGTAACGAGCATCTCAAGCAGCATGCTGGATAAATCCTTCATACCTGGTTGAAACGAGCATCTCAAGCAGCATGCTGGATTACTCCTTTGTGCATGGTTGTGACGTGCATCTCAAGCAGCATGCTGGATTACTCCTTCATAACTGGTGGTAACGAGCATCTCAAGCAGCACGCTGGATTACTCCTTCCTGCGTGGCTGCAACGAGCATCTCAAGCAGCATGCTGGATTACTCCTTCATACCTGGTTGTAATGAGCATCTCAAGCAGCATGCTGGACCACTCCTTCCTGCATGCTTACAACGAGCATCTCAAGCAGCATGCTGGATTACTCCTTTGTGCATGGTTGTGACGTGCATCTCAAGCAGCATGCTGGATTACTCCTTCATAACTGGTGGTAACGAGCATCTCAAGCAGCACGCTGGATTACTCCTTCCTGCATGGCTGCAACGAGCATCTCAAGCAGCATGCTGGATTACTCCTTCATACCTGGTTGTAATGAGCATCTCAAGCAGCATGCTGGACCACTCCTTCCTGCATGGCTACAACGAGCATCTCATGCAGCATGCTGGATTACTCCTTTGTGCATGGTTGTGACGTGCATCTCAAGCAGCATGCTGGATTACTCCTTTGTGCATGGTTGTAACGAGCATCTCAAGCAGCATGCTGGATTACTCCTTCATACCTGGTTGTAACGAGCATCTCAAGCAGCATGCTGGATCACTCCTTCCTGCATGGCTGCAACGAGCATCTCAAGCAGCATGCTGGATTACTCCTTCATACCTGGTTGTAACGAGCATCTCAAGCAGCATGCTGGATCACTCCTTCGTGCATGGTTGTAACGAGCATCTCAAGCAGCGTGCTGGATTACTCCTTTATAGCACAGTTGTAACTTGCATCTCAAGCAGCACGCTGGATTACTCCTTTGTGCATCGTTGTAACAAGCATCTCAAGCAGCGTGCTGGATTACTCCTTTATAGCACAGTTGTAACTTGCATCTCAAGCAGCATGCTGGATTACTCCTTTGTGCATCGTTGTAACAAACATCTCAAGCTGCATGCTGGATTACTCCTTCCCGCATGGCTGCAACGAGCATCTCAAGCAGCATGCTGGATTACTCCTTCGTGCATGGTTGTAACGAGCATCTCAAGCAGCATGCTGGATTTCTCCTTCGTGCATGGCTGCAACGAGCATCTCAAGCAGCATGCTGGATTACTCCTTCATACCTGGTTGTAACGAGCATCTCAAGCAGCATGGGGGATTACTCCTTCATTGCATGGTGGTAACAAGCATTTCAAGCAGCATGCTGTATTACTCTTTGGTTGTAACGAGCATCTCAAGCAGCATGCTGGATTACTGCTTTATAGCACAGTTGTAACTTGCATCTCAAGCAGCACGCTGGATTACTCCTTTGTGCATGGTTGTAACAAGTATCTCAAGCAGCATGGTGGGTTACGCCTTCATACCTGGTTGTAATGAGCATCTCAAGCAGCATGCTGGATCACTCCTTCCTGCATGGCTGCAACGAGCATCTCAAGCAGCACGCTGGATTACTCCTTCATACCTGGTTGTAACGAGCATCTCAAGCAGCATGCTGGATTACTCCTTTAAAGCACAGTTGTAACTTGCATCTCAAGCAGCACGCTGGATTACTCCTTTGTGCATGGTTGTAACAAGCATCTCAAGCAGCATGGTGGGTTACGCCTTCATACCTGGTTGTAATGAGCATCTTATGCAGCATGCTGGATCACTCCTTTGTGCATGGTTGCAACAAGCATCTCAAGCAGCACGCTGGATTACTGCTTCAGAGCATGGTTGTAACAAGCCTCTCAAGCAGCATGCTTTATTGCTCCTTCATAGCATGGTTGTAACCATCTCAAGCAGCATGCTGGATTACTCCTTCATACCTGGTTATAACGAGCATCTCAAGCAGCAAGCTGGATTACTCTTCATATCCTGTTCATAACAAGCATTTTAAGCAGCATGCCTGCTTACTGCTTCATAGCATGTTTGTAACAAGCATCCAAGCAGCATGCTGGATCACCCCTTCATATCCTGTTCGTAACGAGCATCTCAAGCAGCATGCTGGATTACTCCTCCTTAGCACGGTTGTAACAAGCATCTCAAGCAGCGTGCTGGATTACTCCTCCTTAGCATGGTTGTAACAAGCATCTCAAGCAGCGTGCTGGATTACTCCTCCTTAGCATGGTTGTAACAAGCATCTCAAGCAGCGTGCTGGATTACTCCTTCATAGCACGGTTGTAACAAGCATTAAAATATGCTGCTACATTAAATTCCTTTGTTCCTCAACAGGTGGCAGGGGTGTAACTAGTGAACCGTATGTGTTTGCAAATATGTTTAGCTTTTATCCTGTCTTGCTTGGATGTTGTAATTCTTTCTAAATAAGTAGCTTGGTTTTCCTATCAAGTCTTTGGAGTATTATTTTCTTGGTGGCCTGGTGACGTCTGAATTCTTGATATCAATGTCTTCACAGTATTCCAAGTGGGTGCTGCTGTTTAGTGCTGTAACCAGGGCTACTAGTATTAATGCACTCCAGTCGGATAACCTAGTCTTCTTACTCTAGGATGTGGGTGCGGTTAGAGACTCGGATGCAGCATGACGCAGTAAATAACACTCAAGAAACACAATGACTTTCCTCTAAGGAGGGCTTTAAGCGGGCCGGGTCTCACCGATGCTGAGCACCGGCAGTTTTTTAAATCGGGCCTCCAAACGGGTCTCTATCGGGCTCTGTTTTGTGCCCTGGCACAGGCGATCCATTTTCCCCGGACTGCAGTGACAGCAGGCACATCGATGTGTGCGTGCTCACACCGCTCACGTCTCACTAGTGGAGAAGTGCCATGACATCTTGCCAGGTGAGCGTTGTAGGGGAAGGGAAAAGTAATTTTCTCTCTGGATTTCCCTTCTGTTTTTTTTTTTAAACCCAGGAGCGGCAACATTGTCGTGTTGTCACCAGGGCATTAAGTGGAAGCTTTTTCAATATTATATACTAGCCATAGTTGCTGCTTATTTATCTTATGCAACTAACAACCATTGACAAAGCCAATTGTGCTAACTTGTTGTAGGTTCGCTGTTACTTGTTGTATCATATATCTGGATACAATGACAGAAACTGCAAAATACAAGTCCGGCGGCACACTATGCCAAGCTCAGATTTTTAGCTTATGTGTCTGTAAGCTACGCCCTTAAATACATTGGCCACGCCCCTTTGAGAGACCCCCCCCCCCCCCCCCCACCCTCCGTTTTTCCATCCCACTTAAAGCCCTGCCTCTAAGTAAAATCATGCAGTTGAAAATCTTGTACCATTTACTAGCTTTATGGAGTTCTGGTATTTGTTCTGCCTTGGGCTTACTGGGAGTTGTCAGTCCACCGAAATGCAAGCTTTGTTATTGGATAGCTATAGTAGATATTCTGGCAGATCCAAACTGGACCAGGGTTATTTGTGTATTAGTGACCAGCTGGTCAAATTACAGTATTCCAGGAGGGATGAGACCGCCTGCACAACTCCAGGAAGAAGATGGGGAAGGCAGAGTAACTAGATCCAGGAGAAGGGATGGATATCCTTCGACATTTACAATTCCTTGTTGGAGGCCTTGTTGAAATTTTTAAAAACGACGGGAAGGGTGTCACCAGTTTGCAGGGGAACAACCATCGTTGTTAACGCTCAACCAGTATCCCAATCGGATTGCAATGCCAATGCACAGATCCCTGAAGAACCTTCTCTCTCATCGGTCTGCTGGTTTGATCTCTCAGTGGATCCTTCTGTGTGTGTACACAGATTTAGTGGCACTCTCCACTATGTAGTTATGTTTCAGATGCTTGTTCCATTGCGAATGCTTTTTTGTTCTGAATATGACCTTTTCTCTTGGACGAACTTGAAGCAGATTTTTCACTTGCTTGGCGTATGCAGCTGAGGTCTGGCATACAAATCTTCATGCAGTTCCATGCAGGGGAAAACGAGTCCTAGGGAGTCAAGGATGTGTTTTCTCATTTTAGTTTGCATGGGAAACTTTGCATCGACAGCAAAAACTGCTGAATGTATTTATAAGTTGGCATGAAAGCTAGTAGTTCCGAGAGATGAGCATTTGAAAAAGGTGACGGTTGGGCTTGAAAGGGTTAACACTCTTTAAATAGCTTTGCTGTTTTCAATTGTGGTTTGAAAAATCGCAATTTCTGACAATTGTGTTTGCTTTTTTTCTGAGTAATGTGATTGACTGATGGAGTTTTTTCCGCTTGACAATCACGATTTGTCAAAATTCCTATTGTAGTGCTGTTGGATTAAAAAATACTCCGCAAATGCAGGGTGTAGGGGTTGTGGGGGGGCACAGTGAGAGGCCATTGACCGTAGAGGAACTCAGACATTAAAACCAGGGTAAGAAAAACCCCGGGCGAAAAAAATACTAATTTGCCAAGGAAGCATTGAGATTCTGATGGGGTTCATGATCAAATGGCTGCATTTGTGTGTGAAACAAGCACCAATTATCAAAAAAGTCACGAAATCCAGAGGCTTGATTTTTGGGACGATCATTTGCATTGGCCAGAGGTTGTACACAGCACAGAATGGATACATGGTAGATGTATGCATACATTGAAAAACCCTAGACATGAACTGAAACACGGATAAAGGATAGTTTTGGTTGAGCAAACACAAACCGGGAAAGCCTTGAAATTTGTCAGTTATATTTTGCAATGCACAGAACACACAATGGCACAGTAGAAAAAGCATTGGCATAGCCAATAGGTCTCGCTTTTGGCATCTTATAAGTGTTTAGGTATGCAGCACAATATCCTTAGTGCAACAACACCAACTGTTGCATGGCAAATAAAAGTGCACAAGCAAAATTGCAACTTGAAAAAAAATGCTTTACTGATCTATTGTGCAACACGTCCTGCCCATTGGTTGTGCAGGGAGTTCAAAACTGCCTTTCACCTTGCCTAATGTTACCAGTTCATTACCATTTCCTATGGCCATGGTAAATAATCTGGGTGTGACATTTGATTGTGGCCTCTCTTCTGAACACCAAGCAAAGGCAGAGCTGAAGTCCATTCACCTTTAACGTTATTCTCTATCTAAGGCGTATCCCTGTTGGAATATGAACAAAGAAATAGTATGGTACAGAATTATATGGATATTCACCCGAGCATTTCAACTAATACAGCCACTAGGGTAATGTTGGGACTGCAAGACACCTATTCAAGCAGCTCTGGAATAGCGGGGCTCTCGGGTGATTTTATTTGTTCACTAATAATTTTAAAATCGGCGCCATCATGATGCACAAGATTAAGGCTTCTTTAGCGAGGATCAGATGATGAATGTAGATAGATGCATGCTGAAGAGGGAGTTGGAAAAGGCAAAATTATCGCTATTAATATTTATGTATACACACTGATGTGGGAGTCTACTGACTTTTTGAAAGAGCGTCCATCGCACAAATCAATCTGTCAATTGCAACATGGATTGTGGAAGTCTGTGGCTGGAACAATGATAGGTAAAGGGTATGCTCAGGAGATGCTGTAGATATTCTTTGTGCACTTGAGCTAACGCAAGACTAAAATTGTGTAGAAAGGCCTGACATCTAGAAAGTCCTGATGTGCACTTCCCTGCACCACACAAAGCAAAGGAACGATAACTCCAAAAGCGTTTCTTTTCTAAGTATTTACTTTTGTAACATTAGCGGCACGTTGCACTTTAACTTCACATATTTAAAGCTAAAGCGCGGTGTGCCGCGTACGCTACAAAAGTAAATAAATAGCAAAGAAATGTGGGTGGCCGCCATGTTTAAGGTTAAAGCTGACGTGCAATGCCGTCAATGATGTAAAGGCGACTGCCCACCTTTCCTTTCTATTTGTATACTTTTGTAGCATTCACGGCACGTCACATTTTAGCTTTAACCATGTGAAACTAAATCGCGGTGTGCCGCGAATTCTACAAAAGTAAATAAATAGGAAACAAAGGCGGCAGCCGGCGTGTTTAACAAGCATTGGCCGTGAAAGTAACGCTGCCGCGCGAGACGCGCTGTGGGGTGGGGGAGGGGCAAGCGCTGGTCTGGAGAGCAAGTGACGCGGCCGTCAAACAAAAGCGATCGTGGGCTGGAAGGTTGCCCACGAGTGATGCACTTAATGAGCCATGACGGAAGCGCGCGCCCGTAACCGCAAGCTCTAGGCCACACTGGTAGCATTTTCTGAAGTCCTTACTAAAAGTTGAGCAAGCAGCGCATGTGCTGCTCTAGGCTCGACCTAAAAAGGTGAAACACGACAAGGGCAAACGTTATGGTGTGCACAGTGCATTGCACAACAAACTACCAAATTTCATGGCTTTTTGGGGTGCTGTGTTCCCTGAACCCTAACTAACCTTTAACTGGGTTTATTTTATTTCCGTGAAAACACTCACACTCTTTCCTTTCCTCTCATTTTCTCTTCCTCTCCGTTTCCTTTCCTCCCGCTCTTTCCCACCCGCTCTTTCCCACCCTGACTCCCTTTCAGTTCCTCTTTTTACCTTTCTCTCTTTTTCTTCCTCTCTTTTCATTCCCCACTCTCTCTTTCTCCCTACATAAGGAACGGTAAATAAAACTGTTTTGGGGAGGGCTGGTATAGAGGTGCTCTACCAGGCACTGATCTGTAACTCAGTCTGATAGAGAATACCTACTTAACAAATGGGCATACCTACTTAACTAAAGAGGCCTCTGGTTGGTCTAGATGTATCTGGTACCACACGTATCGTAGATGGGCGTTAGTACTTTATCACATATTTATAAAGTGCAACTGGTTCTGTATTGCAGCAGGAGAACATGCATAAAGAAGAAATGACCAAACAAATAAGTACCATATTCATTCCTGGCAGTTACATCTGGCGCAATAGTAGTACGAATTATGGTATCACCAGTCAAAGTCTGTTGAGTTGTACCTCATGCTCCTAACCTCTTTTTTTAGCTAGTTGGGGTAGTTTGCGATTAGGCCCTCGTAACATTTTGTCCACATAAGGTATCCTCGCCAAATTTGTGTCCTTTTCTTCCAACATGCTGGGGATTCTGAAGGTACCCAGGCTTGTGGATACCTTTGGAGGGGACTGAGAAATTAGCCAAAATACAGCAACATTTTATTTTTGGAAACGGGGGGGGGAATGCTGCTGAAGAAGGCGTCGTTTTTTTCCCCTTCAAATGGTATCTTGAAAGCGTTTGCGGTGCTGCATCACCAGCTTTCAGGAACAGGCATACTTTTGTCAGAAAACCAATATTTTCCACACAGTTTTGCCCTTTTAGTGGGACATAGTGCGTTTTTCCTATTTTTTATGCTTTCAACCGTCTCCCAGTTAGTGTTCGATATGGGTGTGAAACCAATAATGGATCCTGTAAAGCTATACATTTCCAAAAAGTAGACAAAATTCTGAATTCAGCAAGAGGTCCTTTGCGTAGATCCTTCAAGGTTTTCTTATAGAGAGTAACAGTTGAAGAAAAAAAATTGAAATTGGGTTGAAAACTGCCATTTATGTCTACGTTTTGATCTGTAACGAAGTATGGTAGATTTTTGAAAGCTATATACCATTGCGTTCGCTGGACCCTTCTAGTTGCTGGGATATATAGGACTTGTAGGTTCAGCAAAAACCTGAGGTACCCAGAGCCAATAATTCGATGCGCTTTGCAAAGGTTTTTCATTGTGTACCAGGTATACCGCTATCCATTTGGTAAAATATAAAGAGTGAAAAATAGATATTGAGAAAACCTATGTTTTTCCAAAATGGGAACAACGTATGGAGTTTAGAAGCAGTGGTTACTTGTACAGCTCCGAATTTGTGGTTACCCATACTAGCATTTCTGTGATATAAAATTCTGAATTATGCGTGGAGCCACAAACTTTCACCCAGCCAGCATTCCTCCAAGTCTCCCGATAAAATTGGTGTCTCATTCCCCCAGTCTCCCGATAAAAATGGTGCCTCATTTGTGTGGATAGGCCTAGTGTCCACGTTAAGAAACGGCCCTAAGTGCAACGTGGTGGACACATCACACTTTGCAAGTGAAAACTGACCCTTTTTTGCTATGTGCCTCGCTGTGGATTTTAGGCCCTAGCTCAGCCGGCACCTAGGGAAACCCAGCAAACCTGTACATTTTTTTAAACTAGACACCCGGGAAATCCAGGATGGGGTGACTTGTGTGGCTCTCACCATGTTCTGTTACCCAGAATCCCTTGCAAACCTCAAACCTTGCCAAACAAAAACACATTTTCCTCACATTTCTGTGATGGAAAGTTCTGGAATCTGTGGGGAGCTACAACCTTCCACCCACCCAGCATTCCCCCAAGTCCCCTGGTAAAAATGGTACCTCACTTGTGTAGGTGGGCCAAGTACACTTGACTGGCAAGGGCCCAAAACATATTGTGGAGACATCAAAAGTATCTATCACAAAATGACCTGGTTTTGCAAGGGGGTCACTTGCGTACACTGCCAGCCAAGCACCAGTCTACTCACACCCCCAGCCAAGGACCAGTCCACACACACTGCCAGCCAACCGCTAGTCCAAACACATTGCCAGCCCACGTCCGTCCACGTACACCGCCAGCCAAACACCAATCCACGCACACCGCCATCGCATTGTTATTTTTTTCCAAAAAACAAAAGCTCTAACTAAATACATTGCACTAATGCCAACCTTGAAACTGAATAAAAAATATAAAACATTACAGACCAGGCAGTTCACTTTTACGCTCATGGATGCTCCCAAAAACACTCTTGCATGTGGTACATTCTAAAACAAGCAGGCACAGGATTAGAGGACATTCGTGGCAGTACATAAGAGTCTCCTTCCGCGCACCTCTTTGCATACAGACTCTACATCTCCTACAGGGAAAGTTTATTTGGGGTGTGGGAGAACTGTGATCCAAAAAGTTGCGATCTTTCAACCTACCGACATCCTACATCACTCCAACTCTAGGAACACTTGTCTGTTCCACTACAACAAGGCTGCCTAGCATAGACTCTTGAAACTTAACAAAAGTCATCCATGACTCTGGATAACAGTTCTTGAATACAACAAAACTGGCAAAATTACATAAAAAAAAGATTAGCCCCAATAGGGGCAATCCTTGCCAAAGTGACCACCCACAAACATAAAAAGAAGAAATCCCTGGTGCTAGTCAGGGAGGACGGGGGCAGATGGGCCTTCAAATAGGACCGATCTACCCCGGGTGGTAGGGGAGGGCAGAAAACGGACAAAGGCAGTTTAAACGATTAAGTTGAAGTTGAAAGGTTTTATAGAGCGCTCTACTACCAAGCGGTTTCTTGGCGCTGAACAAAGACTATCCAGAGGGACGCAGGGAGAGTACTACAATGAATACGCCATAGAGAATAGGTGGGTTCTAAGAGCTTTGCGAAAGTGCGTGTAGACGGAAATGGATCTGATGGCAAGAGGAAGTGCGTTCCAGAAGAGGGGGCAAGGGTAGAAAATCTAGAGCCACCAAGTTTTTTCCTACGGTAACGAGGGGCGCTGAGGAGGAACTGGGTAGAGGAATGGAGGGTTCTGACAGGGACGTAGGCACTGATCTTTGATCTGATGAAGGCTGGAGCCGTACCGGCCAGTGACATAAAGATCAGGCAACCCATCTTGAATTAAGATTGTTCCAGGATGGGAAGCCAGTGAAGAGTCTTTAGCAAGGGGATAGTGTGATGAAATTTCGGAAGCCTGTAAATAAGGCGAGCTGCCTGGTTTTGGAAAAGCTGCAGACGGCGGCGCTCGTACGCAGGAATACCGACATACAGCCCATTGCCATAATCCAGGCGAGCTAGAATCCTGGCCAAGATGATAAGTTTGAGGGCTTCAACAGAAAAGTAGCGGGAAGTTTTGCGGATTAGTCTAAGGGACAGGATGAGACCACCGAGCTGATCTGGGGGCGCATAGAGAGGTCTTGGCTGATTTTAATGCCCAAGGTTTTCACCGACACAGAGGGAAGGGGAGGGGAACGGAAGGTAGGGGGCCAAAAAGCGGGGGTCCAGGGGTTAGAAGGACCACCGATAAGGACCAACTCCGCCTTATCTGGATTCAGTTTAAGTTGATTGAGGTTCATCCAATCATAGATGAATGTCAGGGTGGAACGGAACTTAAGGATAGAGTCAGGAGAAGGGAGAGGTTGAAAATAAGCTGAAGGTCATCGGCGTAATTTAACACCGTGACCTCCATTTCCTGCAAAGCTGCAATCAGAGGGTGCATATAAAGATTGAAAAGAAGAGGAGAGAGAGACGAGCCCTGGGGCACCCCGCAGGATACAGGGCAGACGGGGGCGGAAAAACTCTCCAGCCTAACGGCCTGGGTACGGTCCGTCAGAAAGGAGGTGAGCCTGGCCAGAGCCGACCCCCGAACGCCGGCGCCCTCGACACGGTCTAAAAGAATAGAGTGGTCGACCGTGTCGAAGGCGGCGGACAGGTCGAGGAGGACCAAGACCTGAGGAGAATTGATGTCAGCGCTCCTCCTGAGCTCGTTCAACACGGACAGAACAACGGACTCCGTGGAGTGAGCAGGGCGGAAGCCAGCCTGGTTAGCGGCGAGGAGGTGATTTTCTTCGCTATAGGAAGAAAGGCAGGAAGTGGTATGACTCTCCAAGATCTTACTCCGGAATGGGAGCACCCGCCTTTTTAAGAATGGGGATAACCGTAGCGACTTTAAACAAGTCAGGAACAGTTCCCTGAGAAATGGAAGAATTAAGCAGGGTAAGGGGAGGGATCCGGGCAGCTGGAAAATATCTCCCTCAGAATATGGGCAGGACAAAGGTCAGAGGGAGAGCCAGTCTGGACTTTCCTCAAGAGAGTGAGGAAGGCCTCCTTGGAGATCAAGGGGAAATGGTCAAGGGTGGAGAGGGTGGGCGGTGGTAAGGGACAAGAGAAAGAAGGGGGAGACAGCGGGATGTGGCGCTTGATCTTAGCAATCTTCTCGGTGAAGTAGTCATTGAGGGCATTGCAGAAGGATTGAGAGGGGGTAGGCTTAAGGGCAACTCTATCAGAGGCTGCAAGTTCATGTACGATCGTGAAGATCTCTTTAGGTTTGTTGGCCGCTTGATGGATTTTCTGGGAAAAATATTCCGACTTGGCTGAGAGTATAGCTTTTTTATAGTCCCGGAGAAGGGCCGAGTAGTGAGCCTTCAGGACCGGACAGTACTTGTGCCTCCAGCGGCGTTCGGCCTGCCTAAGCGCGAGTTTCTGGGTTTTTAGGTCGTCGGTGAACCATCTGTTGGCGTCATGGGAACGACATGTTCTAATCCGTTTGAGGGGGGCAACTAGATCACAAGTAGCAAGCAGCCAACTATTGATGGTAGTCACCTGAGAGTTAGGGGAGGTGTCAGCTAAAATAGGAGATGAAGACGGCAAAGAGCGGGCACATCCACACGGTTCCAATTTCGAGCACTGATGTTTTTAGGGAGGGAGGAGTTAATGGCCACCCTCAAATCAAGAAGGAAAGAAATCAGAGAATGGTCTGACCAAGCACAGGGGAGCACCGAGGGGATGGAAATAGGCTGATTGGTGGTCCATACTTGGTCCAGGGTGTGACCGTGTATGTGGGTGGGAAGGGAGATGTGGGATATGAAATTCATACAGTGAAGGGTATTATTGAAATCTTTGGACATGGGGTCCTCACGAGGATCACCCGGCCAGAAGTTAAAATCTCCTAATAAGAATACCGTGGAATTATTTACAACAAGAGTGGCCAGCAGTTCTTGTATGGCAGGGATAAAATGGGGCATTGTCTGAGGAGGCCGATCTAGAAGCACACAGGTAAGAGGGGTCGCAAGGTTGGTGGAGCGAACAATCAGACAGTCAACTGCTGCAATGGGGGGGTGAGGGAGAGGTTGGAACTGGAGGTTGGAGCGGACTATCATCGCCACTCCACCCACAGTCTTCCCCTCCGGGCGGTCGGCACGAAGGACTTAATACGGGATGGGAAGGGCTGCTAAAACATCTGGTAAAGAGTCGGGAGTAAACCAGGTTTCGGTCAGGAACAAAACATCAGGCTTAGTGGTATCCAGGAAGTCAAAGAGCTCCACTTGATGTTTGACCGCAGAGCGGGTATTGAGGAGGTAAACGGTGGCCGTAGGGGGAGGACATGCGCGGGGTTGGGGCGGCGGTTGCATATATACAGACGGTGACGCCGATGTTTGCGAACTAAGCAGGTAAGGCGGCAAGTTGGTGTAGTATGACTGAAAGATGCCAAGAGTGTTAAGGTGAGCCTCCAAGGAATTGCTAATAGGCCAGTTGGCACAGTAAGCTAGCAGATGTACAGAGGAGTATGTAACAAAATTGGCATAGTGAGGGGTCCCGGCCTGGCGCAGACGGGCTTGCCTTTGGCGCGCCTGCTGCGCGCGTCCGCTGCGCGGCCGGGAGAGGGACATCCTCTTATGCTGGTGAAGAGTGGGCATGGCCTAGCGTGAGCAACGTCACCCAGGGCTTTCCCCGCGATGGCGGCGATCCTTGCCGTAACCCGCTGCAGCGCCTAATCGGCTGTGCAGGTAAGAGCAGAGAGGGGAAGTGAGGGAGGGGGGTGAGTGCCCAGAGGTTAAAAACACATGCCAAAAGTAAAATTAAAAGCGTATTAAACCTCAATGGGGCGATCCTCAAGGGATCGCCCCCATGTAGAACCTGGTGCTAGTGTTTTTCTCCTCCCCGGAGAGGGTGTGGGGGGGCCAGGTGAGCCTCATAACATCATCGGAGAGGAGCACACACATAGGTGCACAGGTGGGAGACGCACTTGAATGTAAGTTTGACCAAAGGGGTCTTCCCTCCCTATGCTGTCCTCCCATGGGGCATTTAGGTCTCTATTTCAGGACTTCGCTATGAGTCCTTGTCATTGTGGAGTTTGACCTAGTGGCTTCTTATCACCGGATGGCTTGTAAGACCAGAGCCCATTATCTACTTTAGGTCCTGATGAATGCCACGGACCCGACCAGGACACACGGTAGAAACATGTTGACCGCACCAATGGCGGTGGGGGGACAATAATTTCCCCACTCCACCGTTCACCTGCTTTTAACACCATATAGCTGCCAGTCACATTAAATTTAATTTGGTAACTATAATGGTTTTTAAATTTCACTCACTTAACACGGGCCCCCACTTAGCTTAGAAGTTCATCCCTGTCGTCCGGTGTATGCTCGCCCTCCACCAAACTGAGATTTTGAAGGGCGAGGATTGATGGACTGGACTTATTTAAAAACGTAAACAGTTTTTTCAGTGGGCATCAACGAAGGCAGAGCTATATGGCCTTTTATAAAGTCACCCGTACGTCCACAATGTCTCAAAATGTGCCGTCCATTAAAAAAAGAAAAGTTCTGTTGGTGTGTTCATAGTTGTAGGAGAGAGCTCTCGGAAAGAAAAGAGAAGTCCAACGAACACCCTGTGTACTGATGTTTCTGCCTCTATGCATCCACCATCGTTGCCAGGCAAGAGTAGATTATCAATTGCTATGATGTTTCTTTGCATTGCGCCTGTAGTCCAGCCGATATACTTTGCAGTATTAAGAAGCATAAGGTGGCTACTAGATTTGAGCTGACTGGAGCTGTGAAGCTGCAGGAATGGACTCAAAGAAGAGGATCGTCCTCACGGTTCGCAAGATGAATGCCCCGCGCACCCCTCCTTGGGTTCAGTCAAAGGATGGATTTGGCTCTAAAACAATGACACCAGAAATGAATAATAAATCAAGCGTTATTGTCCCTATGCCACTGAGAGCCCTTACTGTAGTAAGAAACCACCTCTTCACAGGGCTTCAGTTGATGTGCTTCCAGTCCTTGGGATTTTAAACCGTATTTATTATTGCGGTCATTTGTATCTAATAGGTTATGCAGATAAGCCTTTGATTTGAAATGTCTTCTGAAAACTTTAATAAAGAGGTGGGGCTGCTATATCTGTGTTGTCATTACTTATTAAGTTTGGTAGTTTTGCTATCTTCATTCTGTAATGTAACTGTACTAACAGCAAAGTAAAATCATAGTCGAGACTGAGGCAGCCGAGGATTTGAATCGCGTCTGCTGCTTGCTGTGAGTCAGCAATGCCCTACAGCTCTCGTTTCTTTTACGGGGAACGCGCATAGCCACATCCACCAAAGAAACAAGTGTAGCCCATAGTCGGGAAGTTTAAAATCAAATAAAGCAAGAGATACTGCACAGAAAGGTAAAAATACACAAAAAATGAAACAAAATAGCAAAATAAACCATATAACTGCTTGAAAAAAACCTAAAAAAAACTGAGAAAGCACAGCAGAAAAGTGTAAAGAAGATCCAAAGGATAAAAGAAGTCCAAGGAGCAATTCAATAAGTATAGGAGGTTTATTCTCAGATACAGTGAAGAGACCACCAGTCCAGACAGCAGTTGACTTACAACTACCTGGGATCATTCTCCAACCTCCCCAGCATTCTGTTGCTAAGCTATGACAAATAGAATGCAGGACACAGCCCAGCAACACAGGCAAGGGAAGTAAGGTAATACACATGGGCAAGGAAAAAGATGTAAGAATATAAGTAAAACCACAACACATCTCCCTCCCTAAACATATCAAAAATTGCACAAAGAGAAATGTTAACTAAATTCAAAACAGTAACACATCTGTCCTAGAGGAAAAAGAAAATGTACAAATGTTTATGCTATGAAAGTTTAAGCATAAACCCTTACAAAAATAAAACATAATAAATGTAACTACTCTAAGACATTTTATAGTCCTTGTGCCAGGATGGTCTGAATCTCAATCTTCGTTGACCTCCACGGTCAGGAACACTAGGAACATTGTTATGACATTCGGGTTCAGAGTTGTCACAGGATTCATTGGAAGACATATGACTACATTCACGTTCAAAAGCATCAGAACCAGGCTCCCATTTGACTAGTCGAGACATACTCCACACTTCACCAGAATCCAAAACAACAACATTTTTCCTAACTTCCTTAATAATGAATGGACCCATAAATCGTGAGTGTCCCTTCCTCAAGAGACCAGGTCTTTTGATTAACACTTCATCACGCACTCTCCAATGTCTGAGAAAAGAGGTATTCCTTGAATCAAACCTGCTCCTATATTTATCTTGGTGAAATTTCCGTCTCAAAACAACTCGTTCATCCATTTGTACATAATTGATATTTAAATTTAGCCAAGCAGGACTTAACTTATCATGTGGTTTCCTCCCTCTCAAAATTGAGAAAGGAGAAAGCGACGTTAAACAATTGTGAGTATTGAGGTGGCCCACCATGTTTCCCTAAGCAATTTTTTGAGTGAGGATCTTGTTTGCATTGCTCTTTGGGCACAGGACTTAACAATCTTGTTCATTCTTTCCGCCAGACCATTAGCTTGTGGAGAGTATAAAGCTGTCTTGAAATGTATGATGGACAATTCCCTCAGAAACCTGTTCATCTCATGCGAGACAAACTGAACACCATTGTCAGTGATAAGATGTTTTGGTACTCCTTCTCTCGAAAACTCATCAGAAAGAAACTCCATGACAGTCCTGGTTTTCACAACAGGCACACACTTGGTGACTACCCACTTGGAAGTGTAATCCACTAGTAACAACACATAGCACTCCTCATGCGCAAAGGACTCAAATGGTCCAGCAATATCTAAACCTAACTTGGACCAGGGTTCAGCGGGAATCTCTACAGGTGATAGTGGTGCAGTAGGATTTTTTTTAGTCTTGTCACTATTGGCACATTCCCAACAATCTTTTACCACCACTTCAACCTGCCTATCCATTGTTGGCCACCAATACCACTCACGGACCCTGGTCTTAGTCAGATTCCTTCCTAAATGCCCTTCGTGGGCTAAGTTAATCAGCTTGCTCCTAAGTTTACATGGAGGTATTACACGATTTCCCCTCAACAATTTCTCATCAAAGACACATAAATCATCTTTCACATTGATGAAACATTTCAAATGTTCAGGTATGTCTTTCTATGCTGGCCAACCCTCAACCGTGAATTTTTTGACCAACTCTAACTCATTTTCATCATGAGAGGCTAAAGACCATTCATCCACACTAACAGCAGACTCGTGTACCCATCCTACTAGCGTTATCCTCTTCCACACCAGATTGATCTACAGGTAACCTTGAGAGACAGTCTGCCACAACATTCATTGATCCAGGAACATACTCAACAACGAAATTGAATTCTGACATCCAACGTTTGATTCTCGGGGAAACATTTTCAGTATCCCTGCATGTGAAAATTGGGCATAAAGGACGATGATCAGTCCTAACTACCACAGGCAAACCCCAAAGATAAAACTTGAAGTGATGGATAGCCCAGAAGACCGCCAATGCCTCCCGCTCAATCACAGACTAGCGTTCCTCAGCACCTCTGAGTGACCAAGAGGCGAAGGCAACAATCCTGAACTCCCCATCAACAATCTGTGATAGCACCGCTCCCAAACCCGAGCATACTAGCATCTGTGGACAAGATCGTTTTCTTGCAGGCATCAAAATGTCCCAAAGGGGGCATATGGCTAATTACATCTTTAATAGAATTGAAAGCAGAAGAACAATCGTCTGACCATGTAAATTGAGTACCCTTTTTGAGTAACACTCTGAGAGGAGAAGAAACACAAGCAAAATTAGGAATGAATTTTGAGCAAAACTCTGCTAAACCTTTAAAACGAACGAACTTGGTCTTTGTTGACCGGTGTTGGAGCTCTTACAATACTTTCAACTATATCGAGTTTAGGACTGATTCCTTCAGCAGATATAGTGTGTCCCAAATAATCTACAGATGACACACTGAATTTACACTTTTCTTTTTTGATAACGAGGCCAGCTTCCTGTAGACGTTGTAAAACCTTCCATAGTACATCATCATGATCTTGCACGTCCTTCCCATAAACCATGATGTCATCTTGGAAAATCAAAACCTTAGGCAAACCTACCAAAACTTTATTCATGACCCTCTGAAAGCAAGCTGCTGCAGATGCTAACCCAAAGGGCATACGAACAAATCTGAAAGCCCCTAGAGGTGTCACAAAAGATATTAAGTGCCTGGAATCCGGATGTAATGGAACCTGATGATAGGCAGAAGATAAGTCCATAACACTGAAACACTTGGCATCCTTGACTAAGGCAAGAGTTTGAGAGATATTTGGTAAGGGTTGCCTGTCGACCCAAATATGTTTGTTCAACCCACACAAGTCCACACACATGCGAATCCCTTTACCACCATCTTTGGATGCCAAAACTATGGGGGCTGCACATTCAGAGCACTCAATCTCCTCAATGACACATGCCGAGAGTGGTCTTTTGAGTTCTAAATCCAAGGGTTCCATCAACAGGTGTGGAACTTTCCTAACTTTGCTGACAAAAGGTTGAGCATTATCTTTTAAGATAATTTTATGTTGAAAATTCTTCAGCAAACCTAACTTATCACAAAAAACTTTTGGAAATTGTGAACACATGTCATCAGATGACAAACAAGGAGACAAGAGTAGCACTTTTTCTGGTGAATTGGGATCTAACTTGATCCCCATGTCTCTTTGGTGTCTCCACCCTAAAAGATGATCTCCCCTTTTCGCCACATATACTTTCCCAAGTGTCTCTCTGTCCTTGAACTGAATTTTTCTTATTACAAACCCCAAAACATCAATTTTAACCCCACCATAACCTACTGGACTGATGTCCGGAGGAAATAGTTCAGTTTTTTCAAGCCCATAAACAGCATCCCAATTAGCATCTCCAACCATAGTGTAAGGTGATCCCAAGTCGGCCAGAATAGAAAATCGTTCACCACCAATCAACACTTCACATTCAGGCATTTCTAGTGCATCACCATCAACAACACCATCTTGTCTGACGCTGCAAATAAACTTTTTCTCTTGTTCAACATGTTGTACTGTTTGATTCCTGCCACTACGACACACTCGTGCGTAATGACCTTTCTTTCCACACTTATTGCAGACCACAGATCTAGCAAAACAACTGGGACTATTAGGTGAATGGATATCACTTCCACATCTAAAACATTTAAAACCATTCTTATTGTTTCTGAATTCAAAATGTTCAGGGTCAGAAGACTTATTCCTGAAGTAAGGTTGTTCGGGACTAGGGAACTTCTTATCTTTCTTGCTATGATTCCCTTTCACTCCTCCTTTTGAATCATCTTTCTTAACCTCATCCCATTTTATTTCATGAACAGCTCTATCATCAATAGTAACATCAGAAGTCTTCTCTACTTTCATCTCACGTGCCCACATGTTAGTATTTTCCATGCTTTCCACAATGGATAGCGTGTCCTTAAGGTCAGGATTTTTAGCAAGAAGCTTTTGCTGGACTCTTGGGTCATTAGTGCATCTAAAAATTTGATCTCTTATAAGCGAATCTGTAAGATGTTCAAATTCACAGGTGCGAGCCAGTGTTTTTAAGGTAGCTACATAGCTGCTAATTTTTTCTTGTTTACCTTGGATTCTAGAGAAGAACTTGTGACGTTCTAATACCACATTAATCTTAGAACCAAAATGATTTTCAAGCATCAAAACAGACATGTCATAAATATTTTCAGGTTCACCCTCTCCTCGCCCTAATGGATTTTCATGTAAACTGTCATAAACATGTCTTCCCTCCACTCCTAAATTATGTAGAAGCGTGGCTTGTTTCCGTAAAGCTGAAAACTTTTCCCCTCCAGTAGCCAACACATATGAATCAAAGAGAGGCTTCCACCTTTTCCAAGGCAAGATAGGATCACCAACATCAGTTAAGGATTGTGGTGGTTGGGACATGCCTGAAGAAGCCATCCTTAAGAAAGCACAAGAGAAGAGCAATGATAAAGATATGAATGACTCTTAAAAAAAATAAAATAATAATGCTTAATGCCAGGTGAATTATGAGTACGAAGTGCAGGTGAACATTACATTACTATTTCAAATATATATATATGCCTACTACACCAAAACTTTGTGGTGAAAAACAAAAAAATCCATTTAAAAGTGTGCGCATCACTGACACGCAATGTGGTAGGAAATGTATGCAAGTTCATGCGATGTCAGAAGTGTGCGTATCACTGACACGCAAGGAACATAGTATAAAGTCAAATTAAAAGTGCGCATCACTGACACGCATGGTGGCAATCACTTCCTTTTAAAATATTCACGTGCAGGCATAAGTGTGCGTATCACTGATACGCGTAGCAAGCAGTGTTGGATAGTTGATAAATGGAGTGGTTGGCAAAATGCGATTGGCAGGGTCTGATGTTTAAAAGAAGATGGCACGTCGCGTCAGCCGGGTGGTTCAAGGCACGTAAATGCCGCTCAGAACGATGAAGCCAAAAGTGAGGAAACGCGCGTCACGGAATAGCGCTCGAGTATCAAGTGAGCGTTCTTCAGCGCGTGAAGTCATTTAAAAAAAATTAGAAATGGTAGTTGCTCATTTTCCACTAGAAGTTTGTCGAAATGTATCTTCTGGGAGAATTACAGGGTTACACGCAACCCAGGTGCTCCACAATCATGTCTCCAAATTGAAACGCAGGCTAACAAGACGTTGAGTCACACACAGCACAAGAGTTCCTTAAGTTGTGTCCCACAAATAACGTGCAGACCAACCGTTGACACTTTTTGCTCATTTCATAGAAGTGGGTCAGGACAAATGCAGGCACAGCCAAAACAAGCATCAAATTATTGATGTGTCAAAAACAGTTCAAATAAGTTTAGAGTAACTTTAGTCCACTGCAGCCGAATGATTTAAACGTAAAAGCTTTATCCTTTTCGCCTCCAACAGCGCACAGTCAGTAATAGTAGGAGAGCATTTAAGTAATATGATGAAGAAAACAACCAGTCAATAAGTATATTCCAATAGGCAGAGTACCTGAATTTCATAGATTAGGCGCTGGAAACAGGTAATAGGTTTGATTGGGGAAACTGGTGGTCATCAATTTCTGTCCCCAAGCCGGTGTAACTCGTTGCCAGTGTAAAGAAGATCCAAAGGATAAAAGAAGTCCAAGGAGCAATCCAATAAGTATAGGAGGTTTATTCTCAGATACAGTGAAGAGATCACCAGTCCAGACAGAAGTTGACTTACAACTACGTGGGATCAATCTCCAACCTCCCCAGCATTCTGTTGCTAAGCTATGACAAATAGAATGCAGGACACAGCCCAGCAACACAGGCAAGGGAAGTAAGGTAATACACATGGGCAAGGAAAAAGATGTAAGAATATAAGTAAAACCACAACAAAAACATAAAATAAAAATTAGGAAATTACAGTAGGGGAGCAAACTTTTTCCAGATTTGTTCTATCATCGATCATGTATTTCTTTGCTGTAGAAAGCCAAGGACCACTGTTGGCTGTGTGCTTTGACAGGACTTGACAGGGATTTAGCCTGCCTCCCACACTGAGCTTTATAGATCAGGCTATCTTGAACTTTCTGTTCATCCATGGGAGTCTGGTCCCTTGCTCACTTTGCCACTGGATTCAAGCTAGCCTGGCTGATGAGGGGTGTTACCCAGAAACAGATACCCCGAAACCGGTCCCAGAATGCTTGTTTCGGTCCAGGGAAGACTTCAAGGGCCAAGAGTGAGTTGCATTTGACTGGGTCTGAACTTGGATGGCTAAGTGAGCTAAAAAAAACGATGATGGATTAAACCCAGATCTGTGACTGGGGGTGAGTGTCTGAAACGTTTCAGCACCCCGTCCATCTCCTTGCGTTTTCTTTGTTCGTCCTAAGCTGGCAGGCTATGCCCATACATAGGTCCCTTGCTCACTTTGCCACTGGATTCCAGTAAGCTTGGCTGATGAGGGGTGTTACCCCGAAACAGGTCCCAGGATGCTTGCTCTGGTCAAGGGAAGACCTGGCTTGGCAGTTCGGGCTGGACTGTTCCCTTGAGGAACAGGGTCAAGACTGATTTGCATATGGTTGGGTCTGAACTGAGGTGGCGAAGTGAGCTAAAAAAAACGATGATGGATTAAACCCAAATCTGTGACTGGAGGTGAGTGTCTGAAAAATGTCAGCACTCCGTCCATCATCTCCTCGTGCTTGCAAGATCCATAAAAATATTTACAAACAATTATTATTTTTTTTTAATTCCTCCCACTCCGTTTACCATGCATGGTGAAAAAGAAAAATCTTGAATGTCGATGCTTGTGTTATTAGAGGCAGAACGCTTCTCCTCTTAAATTTTTATGGTCTTTGATTATCTTGCCAGATTATATTTGTTTCTATATGAGGCATATTAATATCTCTATATTTTTGTGTATCCAGTGTTGCTTTGCAGTGCTCCTTCTGCATTGACACACTTAAATTCTTACTGTATTCTCAGGTCCCCTGATATTTTGGCGATTAGCTTGATCTCTAAATATAGAAGAGGACTCTCTTGGGACAGCTAGTCACCTAGCCTGCACCTAAGGGGATATCTTAGCTGTGGTACACTCTGTAACAGGCCAGGCGACAGGCACCACGATGGAAGTACACGTGGGATCTAGCGATTACTGCATGCTGTTTAACGTGTTTCTGAACAATGGCGGACACTGTGCATACATATACATGGCCGTAGACTTGAGCAACCTCAATCTTTCAAAGAGGGGCGCTTGGATGGTGATGTGAAACATAGACTGGTTAAAGGGAGTAATTATAACCATATGAAACCTTTAAACCTTGCTAGTATCTAAAATCATTGAGCTGTTGTGATAAGTAAAAGCAAATGAAGAAAAATCGCATCATATTCTTCAAAAGTTTGGGAAAGTATTTGCAAGAAAATGAAGGTTTAGGACGCAGCAGAGAATTAGGAATGTATATTTGCTTCCTTACCTCATTTTTCTGCTTCTGGCAGAGGCTCAAATGGACAGGTGAGTCTGCATGGCCAGTCGAGCTAAAGTAGCATTTCTCCATGATTTGAGATGGGACTGGGGTAGATTGATGGGTGTGGAGGACATGAATTGAACAGACGCTTGTCTGAAGTTTGCAGTGAGCTATGGTCAAGGACACCTTCGCCTAAATTAAAGGATGAGCAGACAGCCTTCGTTATATATGCCTGCTGGTGACAGAAGCAGTGCCAGGGGACTGCAGAAGAGCAGAGTCTCACAACAGAGCGAAGATGGGGCTCCCAATTAAAAAGGGGTTGGGGATAAAATACATTTTTCATGGATAGGTTAATAGATGCATCAACCTAGCTTGTAGCCAGAGCAACAGAGCAAAGTGAGTGTAAACCAAGAAAGGCTGAGACTACATGGTAACAATAGTAGTGCCAAGAGGAACGCGAGGCAGGGATATGAAATAGTTTACTACGTCACATCAGGCGGAGAGATGGAACATTACGCAGGCATAGGGACCTTCTTTGCTATTTTGGTGTATGCATTTCAAGCCAAACGTTGGTTTTAAAGCACTAGCATATGGAAAAGATGTTGCCTGCCTAGAGCCTTTGGAACCGGTTAACTTGATGGCCTGTTGGTGTGGCATACAGAACTACCTCTATTTAGGATTACATAAATTGATTTTGCCAGGTGTGAAAATGCACCAGATAATTTTGGCGAGTGTTCCTACACCTTGTGATTCCAGGTGCATGCACGCATTGCCACTTGGAATCGGCAAGAGCATGACTTCCTTAGGGATACTACTCTGGCCGTGGTGTAAATTGATGGCCTGGATTCATAAACCCTCAAGGTTGTCTTCGTATTTCTTCCATCGGATGGCTCTAGCCTGAGTGGAGTTATTTACAGGGCTACAAAACTGTGGACTTCTGCAGTAGCCAATACTGGAAAACACATTGCATTATCGAACTCCATGCTTCCTGTGTTTAATAATTTGATTGTTCTACTTTGGATGTCAGAGCCTAGCATATGAGTAAAGAAAAGCTGCTCAGCTTGATTTCCTTGGTGTATTTTTTTCATAGACTTCCTTTCCTTTCTATCACCCGCCATTCCTAGCTCTGCTACATACAAAGATCAATTGCCGCTAAGCAGAGTTGATGTGTGAAATGGTGTGATTTACAGGAAGATATCATGTATCCCATTGTCTGACATTCCTTTAGAAATCCTTAAGTTCTAAGACAGTTTTTCAATTTATTTGTGATTTTGGATGTGCTTCGTGCAACTAGTAGACAGTGTCAGATTGACAGGAGAAGAGGGGTGTAGTTAGATGGGCTCAAAGATGTAGTATGGCTCATTTATCCGCTCACACACTCTTTCCCGAATTAGCACTTTGGTGTGCCATTGACCGCTACTACGGCTGTAGACCAACTGACCAACCTCCTCCTTGGAATTGACCCACAGCGCATGGAACTGTGTCTGTGGGGGAAGATGATGTTGTCACTGACAAAAGCTTGGTTCATGTAGCTGCTGCCACTGCATCCACCTGTGCGTCTAGCACCCAACTGCATTTGTGACCTTGTTGGTGGTCAGCAATCAAGTAGATTCTGCTGTCTGGTCTGTAGAGCTTCGGGTTGGCCCTGGCAACATTTGCTCCTGTGGTGGTGTGGCGGACAGATTGTGGGCCCACGGGCTGATGGTAGGAGCCCTTCCCAGTGAGATGAGCATCTGCTGTTAGAAAGGGTACCCGCGAGGCTCTACTGGCCCACCTTCATTGTTTCTAGAGGACGACTGTGAAGCCTGTGCCTCAGCTGTAAACGGAAGAGGGTGGTGGCAGTGTGCCCCATATTGCTGTGGATGCGTGATGTGGTGGAAGCCAGAGGTTGTGCCTTTTCCTTCATCTTGGATTCTTCTTGTGTGTGATGCGACTGTAGCATTACCTCCATTGTGTCATGAAGCACTGATACAGCTTGGGTGCCTATTGCTCGTCCGTGCTGACTGACTTTGTACCTCTGATTTGACTCTGGAACACTTTTGCTGGTGGACTTTGGTTGGGTACTTAGGGACTGGTTGTTGTCTCTGGAGTGTGCTGCAATGTTACGTGGGTGAAAACATGGTGGCATACAACATTGCGAGTCCTGTTTGGTTGCTTTCCTGTTAACACCTGCATGACAGGCCGTCTGCTGTGCCCTGTGTGCCCCAAAGCAGAGTGCCTACTTCTAGTGTACGCCCTGTTGTGTCAAGATGGGTAAATCGAGGCAAAACAAGCCATGCTATCCTTTAACCCTATACACACCACCCATAGAGCGGATGAAGACTAAGAGCTCGGTTGAGGGGGGGTGACACTGGACTCCCCGATTCCATGAGGTACCATAACTTTAGAGTCATGTTTCAGGATATGAAGCACAGTCTATGATCGATTGACTGGAAGATCAACTCCTTGACATCCTGCATGGACCACGTCTCGACAAGCAAGCCTCTAGGATTTATACTGCTAAACATTACATCTCATATATAAAGAATGACAGGCATTTGCACAATAAAAAGTGTCTAAAAAAAGAATGAATGCTTGAAGTCCACAAGGGTAACAAGCATTGGCAATGCCAATAGGACTCGCCTTTTGAACCTATTGGCTTTGCCATTTTCTTTCGGCAATGCTGTACTGCATCAGTACGGTACTGTGCAGCATGGCCAAGCTAAATATATTAAATAAAGCAAAAAGACAAAAGGCATGTGCAGGCATGATGATGGGTGTGAGCATACATAAATGCAAAGTGCACCTACAAAATGTTACAGGTGCCATTTTTTATGTACGGATTTGTGATGGATCGGTAAATAAAAATAATGAAGAAGTAGCACAAAAGCACTTATTTAAGGCAGAGAGGCCAGCAGGAATTTGCTACGTTATCCTATTCTCCTCTGCCCAAAATAAATCAAAAATAAAATATAAAAAAGGGGACAACAGAGGAGCTGGGGGAAGCAACATGAAGTGAGAGTGAGAGGGGAAAAGCTGCACCTGAGAGATCGTTGGGCAGGGAGAAGCACACAAGCGAAAAAGCAACACCAAGTGTGTGGAAGGAAGGACGTTTTGTGGAGGAAAGCACAGAAGACCGCTTGAAACACAAGAGACCCAACAACATAGAGCTCTGGAAGCAGGTATTTGATAGGGGAAAAGCACACAAGGGAGATAGCTGAAAAACACATGCACGCTTAAGCTAAAATAAAAAAAGTAGTTTCCTAAAAGGCACCAGTGGATGGATGGAAGCAAGCCAAATCAGATAGATGGTAAACCAGTTATGCTCCAGTGGATTGACAACGTAAGGTGGAGAAGCTGGGCAAGGAAAGACATTGAATAAGAGTCGAGCAAATGCGAGTGACAAAGGCTGGTGAGATGCAAGCCCCTCTTTAACTATTTGGTAAGCTGACAACTGGTCTTTTGCAAACTGGCTCAACTTAAAAATGTGTAACTTCCACACATTTGAAAGTGCAGATTTCAAGTTTTGTGGGACAACCACTTATGCATAAATCTTACATTGGAAAGAAGCACACAGAGGAGGGACAGCAACACAGAAGCGGTGAGCGATCAATGCAGGGGCTGGGAGGGTGGTGGCAGCGCACAAGGGAGTCTGCTGAAAAAATAGGTTTTGCCTTTTAATGATGTTACCTGAATATTTGGCTTTGCCAGCAGTTTTTGCCAAATCTGATCAACTTCAGCAAAACGAAAAACAATGTGTTGATGTCGATCAGCATTCATAAAAAACAATAAGCATTGACAATATACATAGCTTTTGGTTAATGTGCTAATACCTGCAACAAATAGAACTTTAGAGTGAGACATTCTAGAGGGACCGGGAAGGACCCTGTGCTTGCAGTTCAATGCAAGCACTGAAGTGCAGGTGATAGATATGCTCAAACAGCCAATAAAAGTAGGTGCGAGATGAATACTCCACTGAGATGACCGAAGAAATGGCTCCCAAAGTCTTTAGTAGCTAGTTGAACAAAGCCAGTGATTGAAAATGGGGCACCCAAAGCCCACTCCATGAATGTGGTTAGGTGCACATCTCTGTGACAGCGTTTTTTAAATTTGTTTATTGAATTTTAGGCTCGAGAAATACACGTGCAGTAAGTCCACGGCAGAGCCGCACAGCCAAGGGCAGAATACAAAAATATTGCAAATTATAAAGTGAAGAAGTAAACAGCATTACAAGACCTATTCCCTTATATAGCAGGCTTTGGAGGCGAGTCCACCCAGCAGCTTCGACAAACTAGTTAAAACCAGGAACAGAAGGAATAAGAGACAAGAAATAAAGGGGAAGACGGGGGGAGAGGGAAGCCCAAATGATAGATCGATCCTAGCAAACAGTAGCCAAGTATGACTGCAGGTCACTGAGACGCAACATCTCGCACAACTGCAGGCACACATCAGTCAGCACTCCCCCCGGATTGATGTGGCACCTCCAATCAACCCACCCATCTCAGGGGACTGAGGGTCAGCAGAGCTCTGCAGGAGCATGTAAGCCTGAAAGGGCCCCCAAATGTCTTGGGGCGAGCATGAAATGTTGTAGACTTGTAAAGCGCACAGCTGCCCCAGCAACGGGGCGTCCTGGCGCTGTAGACCGCTGGGGAACCCGTCCTGGCTATCCCTGTGAGATGATCCCTTTCTGGGTATCTCCAAGGTGAAACCAGGCATCCCTGGCGTCTGTGGGGGGCCGTTGTAGAGATGAGGCAAGCTTAATGCCCAGAGTTGCCGAGTGTGTTCCTGGTTAGTGTAGGTACCGAGGCGAGAATTATCGAGTCCGTTTTGACCCTGGTCCACGACCCTGCCGCGTCGGGAATTGAACCCTGGTCCCTGGCCGATTCTCTGCTTACGGGTCTGCCGCCTCTAACCAGTGAGCCACACCTCTCCACAAGCGCCATCAAATCCCAGGCACAGACAGTTGGTCCTCGGTACGCAGCATGGCAAAGCCAGTCTTCCAGGCGGCGGCACAGGCGGCGACCACAACACATCGCCACTCGTCGCTTGCCCAGCAGCAGCGGTGCAATCAGTCTACGAAACTCCGGGGGGTTCTCCTTAACATACCACAATAAAGCGAAGGGACCACACTCGAGCCGCAGCCCCGCCCTCTCACGCAAAGCTTCTAAAAGGGCCTCCCAGTATTTACAAATGAATTTCAGGCCATTCCCGTACCAAGTGCAGGAAATTCACGCACGGGATGCACCGAACACATTTCGCCTCATCTGCCAGGCCACGCTTGCGCAACCACTCCGGAGTTTGATACAGTCTATGCAAAAACTTAGTGTATTAGGCACAGTCTATAGTTGGGTGACAATGCCCTCACCTGCACACAGCAAGCCTGTCATCCGCTATGGGGTGACCAATAAAACCTCCCACTGCTCCCGGCAAGCAGGAACAATGACAGGGGCCCTGCGCGGCATTCAGCGGTTTTCCAATAAAGCTTTCAAGGGCTTGAAACGTAGAGGGAGTGGCAGGAAACGACGCATAGTTTGCTTGTAGCTCTGCTCTGAGTTGTAAATAAGTGAAATATTCCAATATGGTTATTTCCCATTTGCCAATGACCTGTTGCAGCTCTGTGAATGGGCCATCTGGGAACGACACACTCATAGTGGTAATCCGGAGCCTCCTCGGTCTATTGCGTGTGCATTTCTTGAGAAAAGGGAAGGGCGGGGTATCCGATTACAGGGATTGATGGGGGCAAACAGCATGTCCAGCTTAGCCCGATGTCACAACTCATAACAGGCCTAAATAGCTGATCTCTATACAGGACCGTATCAAGTGAGTGGGGTGCATGGTCGTTCACCGGCACCATATGGGCCATAAACTGAGTGGGGTAAAGCCAATAATGTACAAACTGCACCTGAGCACCGTAGTAATAGAGGTTCATATCTGGGGCGCCAAGTCCGCTTTGCTCAAAAGGAAGGGTAAGGATCTCCAAAGCGATTGTGGGCTCAGCCAAAAGTCCCAAGTGAGGGGAAGCAGAAAGTTAATAAACAAATATAGAAACTTGGGCAATATAATCATTTTTGCAATAGCCAATCTCCCTTCCAATGAAAGCGGTAGTCTCGACCAGCGGCCACTAGGCTCTCCATTAAGGAGCCATAATTGGACCTCCGTAAGACCTCAACTTCCCGACTTAGCCACACCCCCAGGTATTTCTTGTGTTCCCTCACCCAACAGAGAAGGAACTCAAAGGTGAACTCCTCTGTTGTGCCCGTTAGCAGAAAAATCACCGATTTGGCCCAGCTGATGACTATTCCGGACAGACCTCCAAATCTTGTAAATTCTCTTATCAAGGGATATATGTTCCTGTCAGGGTGTTTAATATATAGGGTGACGTCTTCCACATACATGGACACCAGCACCGACGCGGAGTGAACGCCTTGCCCGATGCGCATGGTGCTGCCGAAGATGCGCAGCCAAGGGCTCCATAGTGATGGCAAATAGGATAGGCGAGAGTGGGCAACCCTGCTTCGTGCCCCGAAGAACCGGAAAAGAGGGGGAGATTACACGGTTGATCCGCAGGCACGCAATGGGCCTAGCATAGAGAAGCCTGAGGGGTTTCAGAAATGTGTGACTAATACCCAGACGCACTAACAGAGTGAACAGATGCAGCCACTTGAGCAAATCAAATGCCTTAGTTGCGTCAAGGAATATAGCGGCAGCTGCAAGGGAAGGCTCCATCTCCTGAAGGATTGCAAAATAATGTGCACAAATTGTGTGTCGTAGCTCTACCAGGCACAAAGCCCGACTGGTTCGGGCGCACAATGAGAGGGAGCAAGGGGAGAAGCCGCAACACAATCAGCTTAGCCACAATTTTACTGTCCGCATTGATCATGGACAGTGGTCGGCATGATTCGCAGCACTGACAGTCCTTATCAGGCTTCAAGATAGTAACCATAAGCACCTCTCTAAGCGAGAGGGGCAGTTAGCCTTTTTCCAATGATTCACTATACATGATTAAGAGATGGGGAGCCAGAAGGGCTGCATACTCGTGAACAAAAAAAAAAAAGCCGCCATCAAGGCCCGGGGCCTTATCTCCCGGGAGTGACCTGATGATATGGATAATCTCCTCCACCGTAAATGGCTCATCCAGGAACTGCGGATGCCCCTTGTCTAACCAAAGCAATTGGATCGCATCGAAAAAGAAGTTGTAATCCAAAGGGGTACAGGTCTTCATCACCCTATAAAGGGATGTGTAGAAGGGAAGCATTTCCTCCTGTACTGCTGCCTGCCCAGTCGCCAGCTCCCTCTCATTTGTTCAAAGTTCAACAATGTAATCATCCACCCATGGTTTATTATAAAGACCCGCTACGGTCTTGCCTGCCCAGTCTCCCTACACATCACGCCTCTCTGTCCAGGTAATGCGTCTCTCGAATTGAGGCCTCCTCAAACTCATCTATTTTCCAACAAATGTTCCCATTACTTTTGCTCCCCGAGATGCAAAATAGTCACTCTCCAGTCCTCTGATCTCGGTCTCAAGTCACTGTAGTTCCCCCTTAATCGCCCGAAGGACTGCCGCCTGCTTGGCTATGCATTCCCCTCTGATCACTGCTTTAAAAGCCTCCCACAGCACAGAGGCGGACCCCACCGTATGCGCATTGCAACCCAAAAAGTTGACTATCGCCTGACGAATAGTCACAAAACACTTGGTCCTTCAGTGCTCCAGTCGAAAGTCGCCATGTGAAGGCCTGTCCGGAGTAGTCTGGCACGAAAAGTTCCAGGAGCACCGGAGAGTGGTCCGAAAAGCTACTCTGGATATACGATACCGTAAGCGTAATGATGAATATGCACGTGTGTTCAAGCATCTACATGTATGCACCACGACCTTGCCGCGGCCCCTGCATTATAATGTATACACATACATGCTCCACTAGACGTGGCATAATCAAGACACCGCAGCCATTTGATTTTTAATTTACAGCCCCAAGAAAGAAGCTGCTCAGCAGTTAATAGTGTCTGATGGCAGCAGGAATTATGATATCACAACTCAACAGTAACACGTTATTTCAGTAGAGCTACCATGTCAATTTATTACATGTGACTAGACGTCACATCTTGACTCTAATAAGGAAATTATAGACTTGATTTTATACAGGAATTTCAGGAGCAATAGTAATAAATATTTTTTTCTGTAGTGTTTCACACCACCCTTCTGCAATTTCTAAACTTAAATAAGCGATGCTACCATTACCTAATTTATGGGTTCGAGGCATGTGGGCTGCTGAATTCATATCTGTGCATAGATCGCCGCCTAGTGTTGGGTCCGGATGATTGCACATTGTTGTCCTGGAAGAGTCTTCGAAGTATCACGAGATAGGTGGCTCCTCCCCTGGACTACAGTGCGCATGGGCATCCCCTCCATCCTTAGATTGTTTTTTTCCGCCATTGGGTTCGGATGTCCTAATCTTAGCTCTTAGAGTATTTAAGCCTTTTACGCGTCGGTATCGTTTTCGTTCGGCGCCGAGTATCTTCATCGAAGTTAGCCATTTGCCCTTCGACGTCAGAGCCAATCAAGATCGACGATGGAACCAAAGACATCGAATAGCCCCTTCAAGCGTTGCCCTCTTTGCAACGCTAAGTATGCTCGCTTCGACGTGCACCCGGTGTGCAACAAGTGCCTCTCTCCAAACCACGACAAAGCCACCTGTATGGCGTGCTCCAGGTTTCGATCGAAGAAAACCCTTCGCATTTGTCGAGCAGCTCGGCTCGAGGCGCAAAAAGCGGCGCCAAACCCGGACAACATCTTCGGGACCGAAGATGAGGAGGTCGTGGACCTTGAAGTTCAAGGAGAGATATCAGATCCGGCGTCGGAGTGTGACTCCGACTATGATGCCGAGGACGAACATATTCTAGATGAAGAGGAAGATGAAGTCGTCGAACAGGTAGGAGACGACGAGGAGGCCCTTGGGGCCGAGGAGGATAGCTCGGAAGAGGAGCTACGCCCACAGGTCCACTCAGGGCCCAAAGAGACACTCGATAAGGCTCAGGTTGCGGGATCGCCACAAGGCCTTACCCAAGATCATTCCTCTCGTTCTTCCGCCCCGCATAAATCCCCGGCGTCGAATTATCCTAAAGAGCCGTCGGTATCGAAAGCGCCATCACTCGATCAACGAGAATCGAAACTGAAGGCAACGGCACCGAAACCGAAAGGGAAAAAGTCTCTACACGGCAACAAGGCCTCGAAGCCCTCGGAGCCGAAGACACAAAAGAAGGCTGTCGACGCCGAGAGGAGTCTTACGAAAGTCGAGCCGAGTGCGGCACCTACAATCAAGGTCAAGGTTGCCGACCCGAAGATATCGACGCCAAGGAGCGTCGACACACATATGGAGAGCGGCCCTCGAGAGCCACCCCATTTCAGTCTTCGTGTCCAGAAGACAACATCTGGTACGGGGCTTGATGCCACAACGAAAAAGGCGTCGAAGGACCGTGTCCAATCCACGGCACTGTCTCCCTTTGTAAAGCAGAAGGTGTCGGAGTCGTTATTACGCATCCAAGACAAGGCTTCCATGATTGGCGCAAAAGCAGCCCCGCAGCCAAAAACGGTCAGCGTGGTTCACATTGCGTCGACGCACATCAAGTTCGGACTCCCACCAGCGGTGCGACCAAAAATGTTTGACGCCAAGAAGGGCCTCGACCCACAAGCACCTATCGACCCGAAGAAAAATGTCGAGGCACCGACAGGAATACAAACTGAAAAGAGAGCTGTTGCAATACCTCACGACGATGAGGATCCCAGGCAATTTATTGACGCCAACACTGGTAGACTTTCCATATACAAACGGAAAATAGTAACAGAGACACCAATGGAACCCTACAAAATTCCATTAAAGAAGAAAAGAACCACATCACCAGTTCTAGTGGAACAAATTCAATATTGTGCCACAGAACCTCAGTCATTCTCACCCACACACTCTAATGTGGATGCTGGAGATGCTGGTGATATGGAGGGCACTTATCCTATGGACACTGACCCTGAAGACCAAAACCAACCTTGGGTGGACAATACTGATGCAGGGGACCCACATACTGCTCCAGACACACAGGCATATGTGGTGAAAACATCTCCTACAGAGGATACGGCTGCTTTCAATGCCTTAATTGAAAGAGCCGCCAACAATCATGACGTACAGCTCCACACTGATCCTATTGAGGACGACTTTCTAAGGGATACCTTCTCTACCTCAGAAAGATCTGTTAAAACTCTGCCCATGTTGAAGGGGGTCCTCAAACAAGCGAATGTCATTTTTAAGGAGACCACAAGGGCGAGAGTCCTTAACCCTAGAATTGAAAAAAAATATAGGCCAGCTCCTGTGGACCCTGCCTACATAAAAGGACAGTTGCCTTTAGACTCATTGGTGGTTTCCAATGCTCGGAAGAGAGCCAATTCACAGACAACGGGTGATGCTCCTCCCCCAGACAAAGAGTCTAAGGTCTTGGAAACATCAGGAAAGAGGGTTGCTGCACAGGCAGCTAACATCTGGAGAATTGCCAACACTCAGGCACTTCTGGCTAGATACGACAGGGCACATTATGATACCCTAGAGACACTGCTACAGCACCTCCCAGATCAGTATAAAGAAGGAGCAGAGTCACTAATTATAGAAGGGAAGCTTATAAGCAACGCTTCCATTAAGTTCGCTCTTGACGCAGCTGACACTGCAGCTAGGGCTATTAACACCAGCGTCATGTTAAGACGGCATGCTTGGTTAAGAATCTCTGGATTCAAACCAGCAATACAAACAACTATACTCAATCAACCTGTCAACCCTAACTCCCTCTTTGGCCCCGAGGTTGACACCACCCTAGAAAAACTTAAAAAGGATACGGAGACTGCAAAGTCTATGGGGGCTCTGCAATCACAGCAGTTTCGGAGTGGGTCCTTTCGACGCTCCAGCAACAGAGGACCATCTAAAAGCCAAAACTCCCAACAGTCGCAGTACACTAAAGGAGGTACACAGACCACCTATAATAAAAATAATAGAGGTGGATACCGTGGAAACAACGTCAAAGGCAGAGGCCGTGGTTCAGTTCCAGTGGTTCACTAAGTGGATGGCGGGCAGACTTCGACATCGAGAGGGGGCCGAATGGTCCGGACCCTCCTTTGGCGCTTCTATCCCGGGTACTGCTGTGCTTACCCACAAGGAATAGGGAGCTCCCGACTGACTTACAGGTGGTGCGCAAGTGCTGGAACCGTTTGGCCAGGCACTCGGGCATGCGTACCCCCTATGCTCCGGAGATCCCGTTGGTAGTGTGTGAGGCCCTGCCACACGGTGGTGATTGGGGTAGACTCCGAGACTGGGAGGAGACTGGGATACTTGTGGTAGGGGACCTATTTGAGGACGGCACCCTCCTTCCTTTTAATGACCTGATGGAGTGCCATGATATACCGCGAGGGGATTTTTTGCTCCATGCCGCCCTGACGGCAGCCATTAGGAGACACTGGCGGGAGGGGATGGCAGAACCTCAGACCTCGCTGGCATGCCAATATGTTGCAATCGCGACGGGAACGCTCAAGGCGGTCAAATGTCTCTACAGGCGGATTGCCCACAGCCTGTGAAAACCACTGGTGACCCTACGTCTCAAGTGGGAGGAGGACTTGGGGGAGCTCATCGGGGATAAGCCATGGGGGGAATTAGTAGAGCGGGCTTGGAAGTGTTCTGGGAACGCCCGGTTTCAGTTGATCCACTTTTATGTGCTACATAGGGCCTACCTCACCCCGGGCAAGGTGAGTGACTACATCGGGGTTTCGGCAGCGTGCCCGCGGTGCGGCCTGGAGGGGGCACATTTCCTCCACATGCTTTGGGATTGCCCGCTCCTGGGACAGTTCTGGCGGGGAGTGACGTCTGGATTGGCGGCCGCAACTGAAAGAGATGTAGCATTGACGCCGAGTTGTTGTTTGTTACATTGGTTTCCACACACTGCCAAGACCAAAATTACTAGCAAGTTTCTTGACCTGGGGCTGGTCTTGGCCCAGAGGGAGATTACTAGCCACTGGAAATCAAGGACGGGTCCCAACTTGGCGCGCTGGACTAGGGAGTTAGTGAAATGGGCAGAGGCAGAGGGGAACTGCAGGTTGCGTATGGCCGCCCGCACTGGGAGTGACAGATCTCTGGAGATGGCGCGAGTGTGGGTTGCATTGGTGGAGCTGGTAAAACACCCACCTGGAGATACTGACGGCTCTTCTGACCGGGGGGAGTCAGCAGCGGATGCTTAAGGCTTGGTGGCACTGATGTAGCATGGAGTGGGGTGCCGATACGATGGTATGCTCTTTGGTGAATACTTGTCCCTTACACAGGCAATGGCGGTTCGGAATGCATGAACTGTGAACTATCACTATCCTGCCAGTGGCTTTAGCCCGGAATCTGGTCTTCGCTCGGTGGCATGCCGAGGGGGAGGGGGGAGAGGGAGGAGGGGTTAGTTGGGGTAGGGGGGGTGGGGGGACGGGTGAGTTCCAGGCTGCAGCAGTTGATCGGAGGGATACCTATTAATAGATTTCGTTAACTCCTACTGCCAGACGGCGAAAGAGGCGCCGGGGATTCCCCCCAATTTGATTACATTTCCCTATAGTAGGCGGGAGTGCCTTTCTTTGTTGCTTGCAGTTGATTGGTGCTGCCTTGTGGTGCTGTAATATCCTATTCAACACTAAGTTTGTACTTAATCTGTCTATATGCAGCTTTCTTTGAGTATGTGTATGTGCCTATGTCCTTGGCTAACTCAATAAAATTTGTTTAAAAAAAAATAATAAAAAAATAAAAATAAAAAAAAAGGCAGAGGCCGTGGAAACAACAGCTCCAGGTCCTCCGCCACCAACAAACAGTGACGCCTTGTCACTGCCCCCCGACCACGTAACACCTGTCCGGGGGAGACTCCTGTCAGTCTGGGAATCCATTACTACAGACAGGTGGGTGAGAGAAATTATCCAGTACGGTTATTGTCTAGAGTTCACGTCCACTCCACCCAACATACCACCAAGACACCATCATATGTCCGCAGAGCACTTGCACTTATTCCAACAGGAAGTTCTCAGTATGCTCCAAAAAGGAGCCATAGAACTCGTGCCTGCAGAAGACCAAGGATCAGGGGTGTACTCACTGTATTTTCTGATCCCCAAAAAGGATGGGTCTCTCAGACCCATACTGGATTTACGACCTCTAAACCATTACATTCTCTCAGAACATTTTCACATGCTCACTCTGCAACAAGTGCTGCCGTTGCTCTGTCAGGGAGACTTTCTCGCAACATTAGATCTCAAAGATGCGTATTTCCATATACCCATACACCCCTCACACAGAAAGTATCTCAGGTTCACGGTTCTAAATCAGCATTACCAGTTCAAAGTCCTCCCTTTCGGAGTAACAACGGCACCCAGAGTGTTCACCAAGTGC
The DNA here is from genome assembly GCF_964204655.1 of Triturus cristatus. NCBI lineage: Eukaryota > Metazoa > Chordata > Amphibia > Caudata > Salamandridae > Triturus > Triturus cristatus. The sequence goes on along the minus strand of NC_140582.1, from coordinate 1,086,749,466 downwards.
CTGGCAACAGTGGCGGCACACTTAAGGAGACAGCACATACACGTCTATCCTTATCTGGACGACTGGCTTATCCAGGGAAAGTCAGCCCAGCTCTGTGCCAGCCACATGTCCCACACCATTCACCTTCTTCACAGCCTGGGCTTCTCACTGAATTATCCAAAGTCCCACCTTCAACCCGCCCACGTACAGCAGTACCTAGGCGCAACCATAGACACTATGGCAGCCAAGGCACAGCCCAATTCAGTGAGGATCAACAGCATGCAGTTGCTCATAAACAAATTCAAACCTCAACACTCACTACCGGCAAGGGTGTTTATGCAGTTGATAGGCATGATGGCCTCCTGCATCTTCATAGTCCCGCACGCGAGACTACATATGCGCCCGCTTCAGGAGTGCTTGGCACGTCAGTGGAATCAGGTCCACGGACAGTTAAAAGACCTAGTGTTGGTGAGCGGTCGGGCATACAACTCTATGCATTGGTGGAATCCACAAAACCTTTGCAAGGGCCGACCGTTCCAGGAGCCTGTTCCACAAATCATACTGACGGCGGACACGTCGCTCCAGGGATGGGGAGCTCATGTACTCAATCACACAGTGCAGGGACTATGGACGACACAGCAAAAGAAGATGCACATCAACCTTCTGGAACTGATGGCGATCTTCCTAGCCATGAAGGCATTCAAAGTACACCTGTGCAACAAAGTAGTGTTGATCCGAACGGACAACATGACTGCCATGTACTACATACAGAAGCAGGGAGGAACACACTCGCCACAGTTGTCTCATCTGGCTCAGAGCATGTGGAAGTGGGCCATTCAGAGGAACATCTTCCTCATGGCGGAACACCTCCCGGGCAAAGACAACCAGATGGCAGATCTGCTCAGCAGACACAGCCACCAAATGCACGAGTGGGAGATACATCCATCAGTACTCCAACCGTACTTCCAGCAGTGGGGTCATCCACAGATAGACCTATTCGCCACAAAGGAAAACGCAAAATGCCAAAACTTTGCCGCCAGGTTCCCACATCCACAGTCGCAGGGCAATGCAATATGGATGAACTGGTCCGGCAAATTTGCGTACGCTTTTCCCCCAGCACCATTAATACGGCTGGTGGCACGCAAACTCGAGCAACACTCGATGGCGCTCATCCTGGTTGCTCCAACGTGGGCACGTCAGCCATGGTACACCACGTTTCTGGAACTCTCCGTGGTACCGCATCAAAGGCTACGGCTCACACCCACACTTTTAACGCAGAGCCATGGCGAGATTCGGCACCCAGATCCGCAACAGCTGAACCTGGCGATCTGGCTCCTGAGATCTTAGAATTTGGCTACCTAAACTTGCCTCCGGAATGTATGAATATCATCAAGGAGGCAAGGAGACCCACTACCAGAGCATGCTATGCGGCCAAGTGAAAAAGATTTGTCATTTATTGTAAAAATAATAACATAAATCCGCTGGATGCGTCAACTCAAAACATTATCTGTTATTTATTACACTTATACCGATGCAATCTGGCATACAATTCCATCCGTATACATTTAACCGCACTAGCAGCTTACCTTCAAAACAGACAGCACCTCTCACTGTTCAAAGTGCCTGCCATCAAAGCTTTCCTGGAGGGCCTCAAACGTGTGATTCCCCCTAGACACCCCCCGTCGCCAGTCTGGAACCTACATGTGGTCCTCACCAGACTAATGGGACCACCTTTGGAACCTCTACACTCTTGTGAGATTCAATTTCTAACCTGGAAAGTAGCTTTTCTAGTTGCCATTACTTCACTAAGAAGAGTTAGTGAACTTCAGGCACTAACCATTCAAGAACCGTTTATACAGGTTCATGCAAACAGGGTCGTATTACGCACCAACCCTACTTTCATGCCCAAGGTAATTTCACAGTTCCATATGAACCAATCCATAGAACTGCCCGTGTTTTAACCTAATCCTGAGAATGTAGCAGAGAGAATGCTCCACACACTTGATATCAAAAGGGCTCTCATGTACTATATTGATAGAACACAAAATTTCAGGAAGACAAAACAACTGTTTGTTGCCTTTTCTCCACAGCACAAAGGCAACCCCATTTCCAAAGCAGGAATAGCTAGGTGGATCGTTAAGTGTATACAGATTTGCTATCAAAAAGCTAAGCGCACACTAACGATTCCTCCAAGAGCCCACTCCACACGAAAATTGGGGGCCTCCATGGCTTTCCTGGGAAATATTCCTTTAGAGGAGATATGTAGAGCAGCCACATGGTCCACTATACATACCTTTACCAAACACTACTGTGTAGATGTACACTCAACACAGCAAGCTGCTGTAGGACAGGCTGTTCTCAAAACTCTTTTTCAGACTGCTGCAGCTGGCACGGGTAGCCGCCGCTAAATCGAGGGACTGCTATAAAATCTATGCACAGATATGAATTCAGCAGCCCACATGCCTCGAACCGAATATGCTACTTACCAGAATGCATCTGTTCTTGGCATGTAGGGCTGCTGACATTCATATCGCCCACCCTCCTCCCCGGCGCCTGTAGCAGCTGTAGCATTCAGTAATTACTAGTTAGCATGGTCATCATTCACTGTATTATACTCCATCTATGCCACAATGGCGAAAAACAATCTAAGGATGGAGGGGATGCCCATGCGCACTGTAGTCCAGGGGAGGAGCCACCTATCTCGTGATACTTCGAAGACTCTTCCAGGACAACAATGTGCAATCATCCGGACCCAACACTAGGCGGCGATCTATGCACAGATATGAATGTCAGCAGCCCTACATGCCAAGAACAGATGCATACTGGTAAGTAGCATATTCGTTACCAATTTACAGACTTCTGGTTGGTGGAAGACTGCGTCTGCATTGCTGGGATCAAATTCAGGACCTCCACAATGGCACATTTTGTCAGAGATGAGCAACCAGCTCACTTAACTACCCAGCCGCTTAGGGGGCACCTTCACATTTTTAGACTGGCTCCCTTGTCATTGTTTGTGAGTTTGTGGAGATCCTATTTTAATTGACTAAAACAGCTCATGTGTATTCTGCATTAACTGCACAATAACAAGGTAGATGACGACATGCTTGATTTGAAGAAGTGTGCAGGGCCCCATGGCAGGATTCTGTCCATGCTGCATAGGCCATGACGTTTCAGCTGAACGTAAAGCACAAACCCTGGTGCATACGTAAAGCACAAAATCAATCGTGCTCCAAATTATACCTTTAGGTTGCATCATTAACATATAATAGGGACAGAAGTGGGGGGCACTAACTGTGATCGGGTGTTCGCACAGTGAAACACGAATATGGTAATACATTGAAAGAGAATTTCAAAATAAACAACTGCTCAATTGATTTTACTTTTACAGTCCATGTATTCATCAGTGTTTGTAATCTGTAAGAAGCAAGAGGGATTGAACCTTCATTGCCTGGAGTAAGTGTTGTTCGTATTGATAAGAAGCATGCACTTCTTACTACAAGTTGTAGCATTCTTTGAGGGCAGTAACAAGGTTGGGGCAGGGGGTGAGTCACTACAAGAGGCACACTGGATTCATCCATGAGACTTAAAGCCACTGAAGGCAAGCCAGCACCAACCACGTGATGAGCCATAAATGATGCTGGCGGTGGAGTCCATAAAACCTCATGATAAAAAGTCGCCTGGGGACATACAGGATCTGTGAATGCATGTTTGAAAATTTGCATTCCAACGACGAGGTTATAATACTACCGAGCTGCTGAAGCTTTTAGAAAGGGATTTGGAAAAAGTGCTGCTGCTCTTGGTGGTCACTTCACTGCCTCTGTGCGGAGATGCTCTTGGCTTGCACACTCCACGGCTTGTAGTTCCGCAGAGAGCGAGCATGTCTGTTTTATGTTTATTTTAACCCCTTCGCCGCGGCAGGAATTCCGCCGAGGCGCTGGGTGGGTTTGGGGGCAGGTGCGGTGGCGCTGTGCTCGTGACGGAACCACTCCGTCACGAGCCACGGTTGAGCTGTGCTCATGACGGAGTGGTTCCGTCACGTCTCCGCCCACTGCACTAATCGCCCGCACAGGCGGGGAATTAGCGCCGCGTGGGCGGATCGGCCGCCAACAGCCGCAGCATGACGGAACCACTCCGTCATGAGCACAGCGCAACCGTGGCTCATGACGGAGTGGTTCCGTCATGAGCGGGGAAGGGGTTAAGCGGGCAAGGGGCTGCACATTCCTGAATCTGAAGCTCAGAGGGCTCGCACCATGCAGGACCAGAGCACAAATAAAAGTACTCTGCAAAAAAAAAAACATTTGCACTGCAATAGGTCTCGAATTTACGAGAGTTTGAGCTATTGGCATTGTAAATGACAATGCCTTTTATGTATGTGTTTTTCTAAAAACACATACATTAAAGGCATTGTCCTTTACAATACCAGTACCTAGAACTCTCGCAAACATGAGACCTATTGCATTGCAATTACGTTAGGAGAGAGCATGTCCTTCCTTTTCCTGCTGGCAAGAGCATGCAGGACAAAACTTCTTTGAGAAAACAGATGCTCGGAGGCTGTAATTAAAGCCGACTGAGCAAAAACACGTAAGAGGGGGTGTCCTCATGGGAGGTTACAAAATGGGAAAAGGTGGTACTAAGGAGGGACTACTAAGCCTATTGACTAATGAAAAGCCACAGTTTGAAATGGACAATGAAACAAGCCTTTGAAAGAACGGGGCGGAGCGTAACGTCTACCTTAATACAGCATGCCTTGCAGAGCAGCATATGCGCTGCCCAGACAATACCTAAAAACACGACAGATAACTATTCTAAATAACCTCACCCAGTTAAAAAGAAAAACAGCTAATCTCAGAAGGGCCATGACTCCTATATATTTGCCTGTAATTATTTTGATGCCTATTTTTAAAATCATTTATTTCTCTTTATGCCAGAAGACAGTATAATGACATTAAAGTGTGTGCCAGGGTATGGACTAGCTTCATTTCCTTTTGGTTTTAAATGGGTCATTTATTCTAGAAGAGTAAATATCAGAAAATACCAAATGGAATGGATAAATATTCCCATATTCTGTCTTTTTAATGAAGGGAAAAACAATTTTTGGCGTAGTTAGGAAAAGTTGCATTTTATCACAAAACTGAAGGTTACAAGTTACAGAGTTCTTCATAGCATATTAGTCACAGATTATGTAACTTGGTCAAAATAATTAGGGTAGACGCCTAAAAAGGTGAAACGATTGCCTATGGAGTTTTAAAATGCTTGGATGACTTCCAGCTCCATTAAAAAAAACACCATTAGACATAAGTGACTTATAAAATGATTGCCTTGTAACAAATAGTCCTTGTTTTCTAAAGGTTCAAGACAAATCAGCTTCAATAAACTTGGAAGCTTGTCTTGAAGATTAAAAATCTTAAGGTGAGCTACAATCGGATTCATGGCTTCCAATGTCACAGACTTGTTATTATGACACAAACAATTAGGGTTTTCAAGTGTTTATTGGGGACTCAGAATATTGTCTCATCTCATTTTTGAGTGATAGAATGGCAACAGTTGGAATTGGTAGAAATAGGTCTCTAGGGGCCCGATTCTGATGCGATTTGTAAAGCTTCCTGACCGAATGGGTTTGCAAATGGTTTCCGACCGGATCGTGAGAGTCCAACTGACGAGTACGATGCACTCGGATGCTTCCAGATACGATTTGGTTAGACTCCCATTTACTTCAGTGGGACCCTTTGTTCCGACTGAATGCATAGGCTGCCATTGAAGAAAGGGGTGGCTGGGGAAAATTGGGCACCATGTGGCGGGCTCCCCTAGTGCCTGCTACACTATGCATGGCTGGTAATGGGGACCCATGGGTACCCCCACGGGCTCGATTTTGAAGGTTCTGTGTTCAGGGGGCCCACTACGAGCCCCCAAAGTCTGATTCCGACTGCCGATTAGAGTCTTGACGGCACGATTCAGAAAACCTGTCCAAATCCAGCATCGTACTTGGTCGTTTGGAAACACGGCCCGTAGAGACATACGATTCTGCTCCGTACAGCTTGGTCATTCCAAATGCTGTTGGATTCGGATTGGGATATTCCTAACTCACATCGTACTCAGTCGGTCGAAAAGACCCGTTCCCGATCCGATTTGGATGGAGCAAATTCCAATCGGAGGCCTTCCTAACTGCATCGGAATCAGGCCCTAAGTGTTAAGTCTCAGCCCAAAGGAGAGCTATCTCAATATCTTCAAGGCAAAGTAGTAGGCCAAGGAAAATTCACAAAGAAAAGCCTTGAGCACATACAACTTTACCGTCACAAAGTTTCTAACTTGCTAAATGAATGGAGAGTCTATATTGGTCCTCAAGTAAGGCAATATCAGGTTAGAAAGGACTTGTTTAGTCTCAACCTCCTCTGAGTTAGTTTTATACCCCATATCAATCCTACTCTTTGCCGCACCCCAAACATAGGTAGAGCGATCAGCCCCCCCATTGAACTTCATCAGTGGCATCCAGCCCTTCCCACCGAGGTCAGACTAAAAAGCAATTGCACCAACCTTTCACAAGCATCAGTATTAATTCTTACCAAATGGCCCAAGGAATGTTTAGGCGTATACAAGCACAACTCTATCTCTCTTACAATTCTCTGATTCACTCCATGTTTAAGCACAGCCACAAGTTCACCAATGCACAGCTGGAGCACCACTCCAAACCGCACACAGTACTTATCCGCACCACTCAAAACTCAAAATATAAACCCACAATCTACCAACCACACTTACAAATGGAGTAGTCTATTACTCAACCACTCTGGGGGCTCATTGGGGCTAAGAGACGATATATAAATGCTACAATCAGTGCTTTAAATGGAAATGCATAAGTGTAGGTACTCACTGCCTCAGGGTATCTGCTTGCCACTGAGAAGTGCTGGTACTCATCATATTGACCCCTGCTGATGCATGCAGTACTCTCCCTTTCGAATGAAATATGTGCAAGTTCTTCGTTTCTGACAGCACCTGCTTACTTGAATAACTCGCAATACATTACTTTGGCAGGATGCTACCACTGTATTGCAAAAATGGGCAATGACAGTGGGACTCCTGCTGGATGAGATCTGTTTGCATGCGTTTACCCCTAGTCAATAAGGCCCTATGACCTCACAACAGTCCCCCCTTCCACCCTCCCCACGCTTGTAATTGGTATGACTGGGTCGTGTAAATGTGTTTGGGATATGGGAAGGGTATGTTAAGTCTCCAGAGGAGTCCCGCTCAGCTTGTTTGAGGTTTCCAGGTCACCGTATGCCTCCTCAGAGGGAAGGACAGACTGCCTCAGCCCATAAGTGGGGGGCTCCACACATCCCAAAAAATAGTATTTTCTGTATTGAGGATCTAAATAATTTACATCATTCTACATAGATAGTCGTCTGAAGAGGCCACTACTGACGTCAGTGGCAGGCTGCCAAATGTCTAAGGCCTGAGAGGGTGGCATACCTGTTGCTAGCAAACATCTATAAGCGCAGAAGGAGGAGATTTGGTAAAAGGATGGGCCGTAGAACAAGTAGAAGCAGAGTGCACGCTCCTCTCGGCAGTTTGGTGCAGTCACCAAGTTCAGAGTGACGGGAAATACATTTTAATAGAAAATACCTTGAAGAAACTTCTATGTGGTCTCCTCTTTAAGATTTAAGTGAAAAGTGGGCAAAAGATGGTGCCCCATTTTGATGATATTCACATGAGATTAATTTACTTACACTTAATCCAAATGAGAATCATTACATTGATAGTGGGTTTTCCTAAAAATGTGGCATGGCTTTGGGAACCAAGAGCCACCACTAAAAAGCCCTGCAAGTTTAACAAGCATTTGAATGCAATTGCAGCACTCATGCTATAGCTGTAAACATCTTAAGCTAACGCACTGGTGCCCTGATTGCTTCAAAAGAAAGGAAATAGAAAAACTTTTTTTTCAATGTATTTACTTTTGAAGCACCTCGCTTTAGCTTAAGATGTTTACAGCCAAAACACTAGTGCCGTGATTGTTACCAATTTAAATAAAGAGAAAAAAATGTTGGCTGCGCGTCTTTTTTTTTTCTCTTTATTCACTTTGGTTACAATTGCCGCACTCACGCTTTAACTGTAAATATCTTAAGCTAAAACGCAGTGCCACGATTGGTTCAAAAGTAAAGAAATTGAAAAACATTTTTTTTCTATTTGTTTACTTTTAAAGCAATCAATGGACCAGCGGTCTGGTTAAGATGTTTAGAGTTAAAGCGTGAGTGCGGCACTTTTAACCAAAGTAAATAAAGAGAAAGAAAATATTTGCAATGCAATAGGTCTCGCGTTTAAATGCAAGATTTATGTCATTGGAAAAAAGTGCCCGCCATTGTCCTGACTTGCTTGAAAAGAGAAAGCGCGTGCATGGCGTGCTGAATTTAAGCAAAGCATGTTGTGCCTGCGGAGAAACTCAATAAAGAAAATAGTGATTAAAGACTAAATAACACGTACCGTGTAACAACCAAAGTAAAAGGGCCAGTCGCCATGGGAGGTTACAAATGAAGACAAGGCGGTACTAAGGAGGGACTAACAAGCCTATTTATAAATCAGAAGCTAGCATTTACGAAGGGCAATTACATAAGCCAAGCCAATGACAAATGTGGGCGGGACTTCTCTTCCATACCCAGTACAACCAGTCTCGTAGGGCATGCGCGCTTACTCTAGACTCGACCTAAAAACATGCTCCTCTGTGACTGGGTAAGTAGATTTTTTTAGCCTAACAAGAAAAAAAGCGTTAGCAGATGAGACAAAGCTGGTCAGATGAGCAATGTTAATCAGCGTGAAGCGCTGAAGCAAATTTGGTCCTGAAACCTTTGTGCTGAGCGGCAGTAAAAACGCTTCATGTACGTGAGGAGCTCGTACTGCCGTCGTGAGCAGCGCTCAGTTCATTTTACCAGCTAGCGGGGAGCCTCCAAAGATGATGTAGACGACTCTGGATGTATTGCTGCTCTGCAAGGTTATTTATTATAAGTAGAGGAGCAGTGAAAACACAAGATAATAGGTGACATTAAAATGGAGGGAGTAGGAATGTCGAGAGCTGGAAAACGCATGCACTCTTATGGAGTGCTTAACCAAAAAGTAATTCCCAAAAAGTGACCAATGGAAGGATTTCAAGGTGGCCAATCAAACGAAGGCTATGCTCCAGGCGAGTGACCAACACAAGATGAAACCTGATGAACAAGGAAATCCATTCAATAAGAAGCAGGCATACGAGTGACAATAAAGCCAACCAGTGATAAGCAGTGGGTGGGCTTTAAGTCCACTGAAAGATTTTGGTAAGCTGATAATAGGTCTGTTCGAGGCACATGAGCTGCAGAATTCATACTTTTGCATAGATCGCCATCTGGTGTTGGGCTCGGATGCTTGCACCTTGTTGTTGTCTTGGAAGAAGTCTTTTGTAGTCACGAGATGGGTGACTCCTCCCTTGGACGATCGTGCGCATGGGCATCGACTCCATCCTCCGATTCTTTTTTTCCGCCATCGGCTTCAGCTGTAACTTCAGCGCTTCGGTTCGGTACCATGTTTTCCAAACCACTTCGACACGCAAACCATCGCAAGCTCGATGGTATTGTTCTCGTGCCTTTCGACGCGCTAACTCAAAAACTCGATTTTGATCGTCGACACGGGCCGTTGGGCCTATCGACGCCAGTCAGGCCTACAGCTAATGGAAAGGACTTCATTCAAAAAATGCCCCTAGTGTGGAGCTAAATTCCCACACAGCGACCAACACAAGGTCTGCAACCTTTGTCTCTCGCCCGAGCACGCAGAGAAAAATTTTGAAGCCTGCCCCTCCTTCCGGTCCAAGATCGCCGGGCTCGACGACACGTTATGGCGCAACAGGCTGCACCGGTGCCAGAAGACATCTTCAATGAAAACCCCCAACGTTCCAGAGGCAGAAAATTCTGAGAATCTCGACATTGTATCCGAAGCAGATGACTCAGACTCCGATGACCACATCATTCCAGGTCAACGAGTGAGTACAACTACCCCTGCCCCAACCCCACCCAAAAAAATGAAGGCTCCGGTCAAGACTTCGCCTCAAGGCCCTAGTCGCGACCAAAAGACAACTTCAAGCCGCCCGTCAGTGCCACAAAAACACAGTTGGTGCCGAAAGCGGGACCATATCCCGCTTTCTCCCAAAAGGCCTCGGCGCCAAGCACTTCAGCGCCGAAAGAACAAATGGCCTCTGACCCGAAGACACCTCAAACCTTCGGACCCAAAAAAGATTTCGGACTCTACGCCGAGGAATCAAAAACCCCTTCAAAGGCTCCAGAACAGAAATCTAAAGCACGTTCAGAATCGAAAAAGTCTGCGCCAAATGCACACGCCAGCGAGCGAGGAAGAACTGTTTCTACCAGATCCCATCGATCCAAAACGGAAAACACTGCATGTGGACCCTAAAACAGGTCATATTGTCAGTATCCCTACGAACAAGAGCAAATTGGACACCTCACACATTCCTGAGGTGCCTGTGAAGAAAAAGGACTGTGCAACTTCACCATTAAGACCCTCTTCTCCTGTTCTTCCTACTAAGCCTTTCTCTCCTCCAAAGTCTCCTATACTTCCTCCATACTCACCATCATCGTGGGATGATGATGACCTAGAGGGTGGGGGTGGAAATAATGACCCTTTCAATAATCTTGATGATGACACTCACATACCACAGGACACATGGGATGACTACAATGACCCTGTAGATCCTCCAGACCTTACTGACCCAGAGGCATACCCAACCAGGCCATGGCAACATTGGCTTTAGTCAGCTCATTAATTGGGCTGCCCAATATCATGGCGTGCAAATGCATTCAGACCCCACAGAGGAAGACTTCCTCGTAGACACTTTTGCAGTCACTAAGGACAGTACAAACATTACCCATACTGAAAGGTGTCATCAAACATGCTCCTGACATCTTCAAAGACCCTGTCAGGACCAGGATTCTCAATCCTCGGCTTGATAAAAAATATATAAACCTGCCTCTAATGATCCCACCTACATTAAAGGATAACTCCCTGTAGATTCCCTAGTAGTGACCAATGCTAGGAAGCGGGACAACTCACAGACCTCCGGTGATTCTCCACCTCCAGACAGTGTCAAAATTCCTAGACGCTTCAGGCAAACGAGTTGCCTCCCAGGCAGCTAATCGCTGGAGGATAGCTAATGCACAAGCATTACTTGCCAGATACGATAGATAGGGCTCACTACGACGAGCTTGAGGGCCAAATGCAACATTTGCCTGACCATTACAAGGCCAAAGCTAATGATTTGGTTCCGGAGGGCAAGTTAATACCAAACGCATCCATTAAATGTGCCCTCGATGCAGCAGACACTGCATCTAGATCACGGGTCCTCATAGTACGGCCCGCGGGCCGTCAGCGGCCCGGCAAGCCTTCCCTGGCGGCCCGCGGACCTTGCACACAGTGCCTGTGCCCTGTGCTTGTCAGCGAACACCGCCGGTTACAGCAGCACGGAGCTGTGAGGCCGGGCGATTCTTTTAAAAAGCATTCACTTGTTAATGAGGCTTTGTTGTATTTCACCTCTTCTTAGCGCCCCTGCATCTCCCCTCTGAATGAGTGGAGATGCAGGGGCGCTAAGAAGAGGTGAAATACAACAAAGTCTCATTAACAAGTGAATGGTCTTTAAAAGACCTGTGAAGTACTTGGGTGCGGCGGCTGTGTGCGGTCCCTGGAATCTGTCTCACCGCGGGGTGAGGTGACAGAGGACAGCAGGGTGAGTTGATGGAGGGCAGCAGGGAGTGAGAGCAGGGGGGTGAGGTGACAGTGGGAGGAAGACAAAGTGCGACAGAGGGAGGAAGAGGGAGGGAGACAGAGGGAGAGGAGGACGACAGGGAGAGGAGGAAGACAGGGAGAGGAGGAAGACAGGGAGAGGGGGGAAGACAGGGAGAGAGAGAGGGGACAGAGGGAGGGGGAGGGAGGGAGGGAGAGGGAGGGAGACAGAGGGAGGGGGAGGGAGGGAGGGAGGGGGAGGGAGGGAGGGAGAGGGAGGGAGACAGAGGGAGAGGGAGGGAGGGAGAGGGAGGGAGGGAGAGGGAGGGAGACAGAGGGAGAACGGAGGAGGGAGGGAGGGAGACAGAGTGAGGGAGACAGAGGGAAAGAGAGCAATAGAGAGAGGGCGGGAGACAGAGTGAGAGATAGATAGATAGAGAGGGCGGGAGACAGAGTGAGAGATAGATAGATAGATAGAGAGGGCGGGAGGCAGAGTGAGAGATAGATAGATAGATAGATAGAGAGGGCGGGAGACAGAGTGAGAGATAGATAGATAGATAGATAGATAGGGCGGGAGACAGAGTGAGAGATAGATAGATAGATAGATAGAGAGGGCGGGAGACAGAGTGATAGATAGATAGATAGATAGATAGATAGATAGATAGATAGATAGATAGATATGTGTGCATACCGGGTCTGGTGGCTCAGTGGATGAAGGCGTCGGCTGCAGTGGCCTGTGTTCAACCTCATGGTCATAGTTTTTTTTTGCTCTAGCCCCGCCCCCTCCCCCACTGGCCCCGCCCCACCGGTGCGGCCCTCAGCCAGAAACCACACTGTAAATTTGGCCCCCGAGAGAAAGTTTGTGAGTACCCATGATCTAGATCAATCAACACTAGTGTATTATTGCGAAGGCATGCATGGTTGCTCATTTCTGGGTTCAAACAAGAACTACTATACTGAATCAACCGTTCAATCAGGAACAACTTTTTGGCCTAGCTGTAGACACAGCCTTAGAGAAAATGAAAAAAGACACTGAGACTGCAAATTCCAAGGGAGCATTACAGGCTCCTTTCTTCGGTCCTTTTATAGGGGCGCATCCAAGACCATCAGTACAGACTGCTTCCTCCTCCTACAAAAGTCCCACACAAACATCCCCCAACAAGGGATATTTCAGAGGTGAGTACAGGGAAAATAACAACAAAAGAAGAGGCAGAGGTAACAATACTCGCACCTCCCCCACTAACAAACAGTGACTTCCCTCCACTACCTCCAGATCATTCCACTCCAGTCGGAAGGAGACTCTCACAGTTCCTACCTGTCTGGAATTCCATCACTACAGACAAGTGGGTAAGACAAATTATCCAGTACGGTTACTGCCTGGAACTTACTGCAACTTCCCCCTAACATACCGCCCAAACTGCGTCCCATGTCCACAGAACAACTAACGCTCCTCAAACAGGAAGTTCTCTCACTGCTTCAAAAGCAGGCAATAGAACCAGTTCCCCTAGAACATCAAGGGACAGTAGTTTACTCCCCATGTTTTCTAAACCCCAAAAAGGACGGTACTCTTAGACCGATACTGGACCTCAGACCTCTCAATTTCTACATACAGTCAGATCGCTCTTCAACAAGTCCTTCCACTGCTTCAACAAGGCGACTTCCTTGCCACATTAGATCTCAAGGATGCCTAATTCCATATTCCCATACACCCTGCTCACAGGAAATATCTAAGATTCACAATGGACGGCCAACACTATCAGTTCAAGGTTCTCCCATGCGGAGTAACCACTGCACCCAGGGTCTTCCCTGAGTGTCTCGCGGTAGTAGCTGCACACTTGCGAAGACAACAGATCCATGTATTTCCATACCTGGACGACTGGCTGATAAAAGCTACACAACTTGGGGTTCACAATCAACCACAGCATGTCACATCTACAGCCCTCCTACCTACATCAGTATCTAGGGGCGACGATAGACACTTTCAAAGCTCTAGCATACCCCAATCCAGCCAGGATAGCCAGTATGCAAACCCTCATCACAAAATTTCAACCCCAACACTCCCTTCCAGCTCGAGTGTTTATGCAGCTTATAGGAATGATGGCCTCTTGCATTTTCATAGTACCTCACGCAAGACTTCAGATGCGCCCTTTACAAGAATGCTTAGCACGTCAGTGGAATCAGGTTCAAGGTCAACTTACAGATCTGGTGTTGGTGGACAGCCTCACACATCGCTCTCTGCAGTGGTGGAACACACAAAACCTTTCCAGAGGGCGGCCGTTCCTAGACCTAATTCCACAGATAGTGCTAACTGCGGACGCATCACTCACCGGCTGGGGAGCCCATCTCCTAAACCACACAATTCATGGCAAGTGGACCACTCCACAAAAAGTGCTCCACATCAATCACCTAGAATTACCAGCAATATTTCTAGTGTTAAAATCGTTCCAGGCACATCTCCTCAACAAGACTGTCCTGGTCCGCACGGACAATATGACAGCAATGTATCACATACAAAAACAAGGAGGTACACACTCTTTGCAGCTGTCTCACCTAGCACAAAGCCTATAGAGCTGGGCCATTCCACAAAATATCTCTTCTGGCAGAACATCTTCAAGGAGTGCACAATCAGATTGCGGCTCTGCTAAGTCGTCAAACACAGCAGATCCATGAATGGGAACTTCGGCCTCAAGTTCTTCAACCATTTTTCCAGATGTGGGACCACCCAGACATAGATCTGTTCGCCACACATGCAAATGCAAAATGCTCAACCTTCGTCGCCAGGTTTCCATACCCGTTGTCCGAGGGCAATGCAATATGGATGAACTGGTCAGGCATATTTGCGTAGCTTTTCCGCCACTCCCACTCATTCCGCTAGTAGTACGCAGGCTCAAGCAACAGTCTCTCAAGATGATCCACATGGGCACGGCAACCATGGTTCACAACACTCCTCGAACTCTCAGTAGTTCCACACCAAAAATTATGTCTCTCCCCAAAACTGCTGACACAGAACCATGGAGAGATAAGGCACCTAGATCCAGCACAACTCAATTTTAGCAATCTGGCTCCTGAAGTCCTAGAGTTTGGTTACCTTAATCTCCCACCGGACTGTATGAACATTATCAAAGAAGGCAGACGCACTACTACTAGAGCTTGCTATGCAGCCAAATGGAAACCATTTGTCATTTACTGCAATCACAAGAAGATTGACCCGCTAGATGCTTCAATTCAGAACATCATTCGGTATTTACTGCATCTACAAAGATGTAATCTAGCATACTCATCCATAAGATTACATCTGGCTGCCCTTGCCGCCTACCTGCAAAACAGACATTTGTCATTGTTCAGAGTACCTGGTATCAAAGCTTTTATAGAAGGCCTTAAAAGGATAATTCCTCCCACACTGCCACCCTCTCCGGTGTGGAATCTAAACATTGTCCTTACTAGGCTCATGGGTCCTCCATTTGAACCTCTACACTAATGCCAACTGCAGTTCCTTACATGGAAAGTAGCATTCCTTGTGGCAATCACCTCTCTCAGGAGAGTAAGTGAGATCCAGGCTTTAACCATACAAGAACCATTCTTACAAATACATCGTAATAAAGTGGTTTTTAGAACCAATCCAAAATTCCTTCCCAAGGTAATCTCTGCTCTTCATCTTAATCTGTAGAGTTACCAGTATGTTTTCAAAACCCAGATTCCGTAGCCGAGAGAGCTCTTCACACACTAAACGTCAAAAGAGCTATACTTTATTACATTGACAGGACTAAACAGTTTAGAAAGACAAACCAACTGTTTGTAGCTTTCTCTCCACCGCATAAAGGAAACCCCATCTCCAAAGCTGGAATTGCCAAGTGGATAGTCAAATGCATTGAAATATGCTACCAGAAGGCAAAACGCACATTAACAATTCCCCCTAGAGCACACTCAACACGCAAACTAGGGGCTTCCATGGCATTCTTAGGGAACATTCCCCTAGAAGACATTTGTAAGGCAGCGACATGGTCTACCACACGCACCTTCACCAAACACTATTGTGTAGACGTGCAGGCGAAGTAACAGGCTTCTGTAGGCCAAGCTGTTCTTAAGGACACTTTTCCAAACAACTGCAACAGATACAGGTGACCACCGCTAAGGGAGTCACTGCTGGTACAGTCTATACAAAAGTATGAATTTTGCAGCTCATATGCTTCGAACGGAAAATGCTACTTACAGTATGCATCTGTTCTTGGCATGTAGAGCTGCAGAATATCATACGCCCACCCGCCTCCCCGGGACCTGTATCTGTATCTGTTCCAGTGTCATCTTACTTAGATACATTCACATGGACATCTTTTCTGTTTCTTACAAACTCCATCATTTCCCATCATGGCGAAAAACAATCTATTATGAAGTTCGCAATCTATTTGAAGAGAGACAAAGTGGAAGTAGCCTTCATTTGGGAGATGCCTATTCAGTGGACTCATAATGAAAGGGCTACGACGGAGACACCGGTGGCTGTATGCCTCTTATAGCACGCATGCTAGAGGTGCCCTTTAATGGATAAGGAAGGGCTTCTCATTCTGAGACATCAAGACGACGGGAGATCACGGGAGCAGGTTCTTAGTTGTTCATGCTGTATGTTGTCCACCACACTCCTCAATGTCTGTGTCCCAGATTTCGAATGCCCACACTTCTACGCCTGTCTGCAGTCACTATTTAGTCTGGACTCCTAGACCGTCAAATGTGGAGGGGTATCCAGTGTCATTCTGAATACTACTTTAGAGTGATCTCGAGGTGATCCCAGGAGACCATCAGCTACTACTAGGGAGTTACTTCCTACAATAGAGCAAGTTGATGTGGTTGATGTCGGGAAATTTACACATTTTACACATCCTTTCTTAGTGTGTGCTTCCATGTTGATTGCTGCTCGTGGGCATGGGAGTGATGGTCTGACTGTGGGTACCTGAATGCACTTTTTTCTCATGCAGGCTTTACAACCATGCTCCTGTCATTTTGGAGATTATGCGGCCAGCATGGATTCCGCAGGTTCTCCTTTGGCATTTTCCTTCCTATGCCCTGCTGGGCTCGGTTTTCAAATTTGAAGTGGGTGAGGCTATATCATGCTATTTCCGTAACAATCTGATTTCTGTCTCTAGCTTCAGTGCCTCATGTGAGATTTTAAGGCATTTATTCCTTAAATGGATTTGTGGTAGTGCGAAACAGGATACCAAGATTTAGGACTTTAAACTGGGCCATTCCTTCACTGGTGACAACAGAGTGCTTAGGGAGATTCATTATAAGCTAAGAGTTCAGTGACTTTGCAGAACACAATGTTACATTTATGGGAAAATAAGCGGTTGCCAGGGTCTGTGGCATGGTAAGCCATATAGGAGCTGCTTGTGATAAAACAACTATAAATCTGCCAACAATTCTCTACTTTGACACCCCCAGTTTCTTGGTCTGCTTCAGGTAGTACTGTGAGCACCTTTACTCTTCACTGTTTTACTCTCATATTAGAATATTTTGATAGGTTGACGTGGGCATGGTTGGAAAACAGTGATAGGGAACATTTGATGCAGCTGGTCTTGGTGGAAATCAAAAAGACTGTCGAAAAGATGGCCGGTGACCGAGCCGCGGGAGCTGATTTCTTTACTGTTGACTATTAAAAAAACATACATTTTCGAAGAACGACTGGCGGCGGTAGAGGAGCGGGTTGCCGACTGTGAAGAGAGTAGCGGTGATACCCGGGAGCAGCTGCTGCGCATGGACAAGGTCCTGGAGGTGATAAAGAGTCGCAACGAAGATTTGGAAGCCCGCTCTCGCAGAAATAACGTGAGAATTATTGGTATTGCGGAATCCACGAACATTGGCACTATGGAGCACTTCGTTGAAGGGATGTTCCGCGACCTGTTTGGTGAGGCCCTGTCGGCCATGTTCCTGGTTGAGAGGGCACATCGCACTCTGGGGCCGCGGCCGGTGCCGGGGGCGCCGCCGCGCCCGATCCTTGCCAGGATCCTCATCTATCGAGACAGAGACACGATCCTACGGCTGGCACGTGAAAGAGGTGAGCTAACATTCCAAAACATGGCAATATCACTGTTTCCCGACTTCTCTCAGGCTGTGCAGGCCGCCAGGCGTGAATTCCTCCCGGCGAAGCGGATCTTCCAGAAAGTGGGGACAAAATATGCGATGTTATATCCTGCTAAGTTAAGGGTCCACCACGGGGGGAAACCGATGGTCTTCACGGCTGCGACGGAAGCACTCCAATTTGCGAGGCAGGCGGAGCGGACGCTGAGAGACAAACGTTCCGGGCAGGGGACACCGCCGCACGACCAGCTTAGTGACGTTGTGTAACTAGGCCTACATTTTATGTACTCGTTGAACTGGAACGTATAGAGACGCCGGACAGCTTGGTTGTACCGTATCGCTTGTTGCTCTAGTACGGAGACTCTGAACTTATAGAGTGTCGTGGCTGCCGTGGGGAACGGAGAGGTCAAGGGATACGAGGTTCGGGGACTACTCTTGAACATTGACTGAGAACTTGTGAGGGGATCGGTGTTGGGCTTACCCCGCCGCAGGCAGATAGTGTATATGTTAATGGGCGGTAATGTTCGGCCACCCTGTCGCCTTTTGGACAGGGGAGTATGCCGGTGACCCACGCCCTCACAGGGATGATTCCCGTAATTTCACTGATGCAATATAGTTGTTGGGTGGGGTGGGGGGGGGGGCGAGTGTCTCAACATGATTGGGGGGTTGGTGTGGGTGGTGAGGGGATTTGGTTAATGTTGTTTGGTTTTCTTACACTGCACTATTTGAATGTAATACTACAGGATGATGTGGCCCTGCCGCTGACCGCTGCCATGTTCTTCTTGCTGTTACGAAATTCAGAGCGAGAGCTCTTCCTGCGAACCACATGCGCGCTGCCGCTACTGAACCCATTGCTGCGTAGGAAACACCACCGCACACATACCTGACCGCGCTGCGTTGTTTTACTTGGAATATTCGTGGTCTGAATGACCATCGTAAGATCAGTTTGACCCATGCATATCTGACACGACACCAAGTTGACATCTGTTTCCTTCAGGAAACGCATTTGCCCCAAGTAGCCGGGGTGAGGCT
Organism: Triturus cristatus; assembly: GCF_964204655.1. Taxonomy (NCBI): domain Eukaryota; kingdom Metazoa; phylum Chordata; class Amphibia; order Caudata; family Salamandridae; genus Triturus; species Triturus cristatus. The sequence continues at coordinate 1,086,730,644 of NC_140582.1, read as the reverse complement.
TCGACATGCTAGATGGGGCGAAATACACACGTCCGGCTACTCCAGCTACTCCCGGGGAGTGGCCATTTTAATACGGCGAGGCCTACCCTGGCAAACATATCGGGTGCATGCCGACACTGAGGGGCGCTACATAATATTGCAGGGGAAGCTTTTTCACATGCCAATGACACTAGTCAACATATATGGCCCAAACTCGGACGACCCTGATTTCTTCCGACATGTCTGGCACAAGACACAGTCGTTGGGAGAGGGCGCATGCATGTGGTAATCTCGCAGGAACTAGACAGGGAGGGAGCGGCCCGCGTGGATCACCCGCATGTGGCTGACCTCCTCCGTGGCCTAATGACGGACTATCAGCTATTAGATTCGTGGCTCGTTCTGCACCCCGAGCTGCGGGAGGGCACCTGCTTCACCCCACACAGGGGAGCTTGGTCCAGGTTGGATTTTTGGCTTTTAACCCCACAGGTACATGCATGGGTGTCAGACGTCGCGCACAGGGCGCGCACCCTTTCTGACCACTCGCCAGTGGAACTGATGCTACGCGTGCCACAGCCATATGTGACGCCCTTCGCGTGGCGCTTACCAGCACAGGCCCTGACCGATCCGGTGTTTCGGGAAGATATATACCAACGCGTTACGGAATATTTTGAACAGAACACTGGCTCTGTTACGTCGGAAGGCACCCTGTGGGACGCTTTCAAGGTGGTAATACGAGGTCACTGCATCGCGGGACAGGCCGCGGTGCTGAAGACCATCAGGGGAACGCTGAAGCGGCTGGAAGACAGCCTGCATGCTCTGGAGGTGCAGTACTGTTCGGACCTATCGGCGTCAACTCTGGCGGAAACACGCATCAAGCTCACGGAATACCAGGCTGAAACCGATAGGGAGCTTAAGTTTCTGACTAAACAGGCGGTGGCCCGCAGATATGGCGAGGGGGACCGACCGGGCAAGACGCTAGCTCTGCTGCTGCGTTCGCAGCGGCCATCCCCCTTCATCTCCTCAGTGGCGACACCGGAGGGCGGGCATGCGTATACTCCTCCAACAATTCTAGATACGTTTCGGACTTTTTATAAAGAATTGTACCACACCCGGGGTGCGCCGCCGCTGTCGGAGCTGTCGGGATACTTTGATACGATCCAGCTCATTTGGTTTAATGCACACCAAAAGGGGTACTTTGATCGCCCCTTTGAGATAGACGACGTTAAAGAGGCGATAGGCGCATTGGCGGCCGGGAAGGCGCCGGGACCGGACGGGTTACCGGCACAATTCTATAAGGAATATGCGGATCTGCTGGCCCCCAAACTACTGGCAGTATATACTGAGGCCGTTGAAGCGGGTGTGCTCCCGGAATCGATGAGAGAGGCGGTCATTATCGCCCTCTTAAAACCGGATAAAGACGCGCAACACTGCGATTCCTATAGGCCGCTGTCCTTAATTAATACGGATGCAAAGATTTTCGCGAAAATGCTAGCATTGCGGTTGCAACCGGTACTGCCACTCATGATACGGCCTGACCAATCGGGCTTTGTGCCGGGCCGCTCTACGTCTCACAATCTTCGAACTTTATTTGGGGTGCTACACTACTTAGCCCCGCATGTACAAGCCGTAGCGGTGCTGTTGGACGCAACAAAAGCGTTCGACTCCCTGGAGTGGGGATTCCTGTTTCCCTTGCTGCAGCGAATGGGTATGAGTGAGGCATTCATTGGCTATATTCGCTTGTTGTATACCAACATCACTGCCCGGGTACGGGTTAACGGGCTGGTCTCTGCGCCCTTTGCCATCGGGAGGGGTACGAGACAGGGCTGCCCCTTATCGCCCCTGCTATTTGCCATCGCCACAGAGCCCTTGGCGGCTCGCATCCGACAGCACCACGCAAACCGGGGCATAGGCTTTTCGTCGAGGGCACTGACCGTGTCTCTGTACGCGGATGATATTACCTTGTATGTAACCGACCCGCGGGAAAACCTTTCGCCCATGACAGGAGAATTGATAGAGTATGGCTTGCTATCAGGTGTAACCATAAATTGGGAGAAGTCGGTTATTCTACCTTTGACGGCCGGGACGACTCGCTTTTCCCCGAATTGCCCGCTGAAATGGGCGGACGGACCGGTGCGATACTTGGGGGTCTGGATCAGCACTGATATGCAGCAAATATGGTCGGAGAATTATGGGCGTACACTGGGCTGGGTCGAGGAGCGGGTCGGCCGCTGGAAGCATTTGCCCCTTTCGCTGGCGGGCAGGATTGCGGTGGCCAAGATGGTCATCCTGCCGAAGTTCTTATATCTCTTCGGGAACATTCCGCTGCCCCTGACTGCTAGTTTTTTGCGCCAATTGCGCTCGCAGATGGTGGAGCTGGCGTGGGGCGGTAGGCAGCCGAGAGTGGCGTGGGAGGCCCTCACTCTCCCGCAGCGACAGGGAGGCCTGGCGGCGCCGGATTTCCCGCTCTACGCCTACTGCGCGCAGGCACAGTTTTTACACCACTGGGTCCACCCAACGCCGTTCCAGCCACATGTGGCGATAGAAACGGATAGAGCGGCACCGTTGCCACTCGCCGTGGCCCTATATGCGCCGCACAAACGGAGATGCGCTGACATAGACCCGGTGAACGCACTTAGATGGGCCTGGGATGGGCTGCGACGCAGGGCTGGACTGGACCTCTTGTATGCCGGATCAATGCCGCTGCGACATAACCCAATGTGGTCCCCGCTGCAGAATATGCGCACTGGCGAGCGGGCTGCGGCGCACGGCCTTCGCACAGTGGGTGACTTGTTCCCGGGGGGTTCCTTCATCACGCTGGAGCAGATGTGTGGCGAGGAGGCTCCGACGCTGTTAGACACGCTACTTTACTGCCAGTTACGCCACACAGGTCAAAAACTGTTTCCCACGTTTCCGGCTCCTCCGCCAGATTTACCAGCCCTGGAGAACGTGCTGGTGGTGGAATCAGGACGCAAGCTTATATCCAGATTGTACCAACGTATGCAAGCTAGCCATCCTGTAGTGATCCCGGCGGCCCGTGAGCTGTGGTCTGCGGAATTGGGTTCCGACATTTCTGATGAACACTGGGATCTATGCTGCAGGCTCCTGGGGGTCCTATCCCCTAATTACCGACTTCGCCTGATACACTTTAAATATATTCATATGATATATCGTACCCCTCACCGGCTCCACCGCATGGGACTGAGAGATTCCGATGCTTGCTGGCGGTGTCGCGCGGGCGGGGCGACCTTCATACATATGGCGTGGGACTGTCCCCCGCTGGCGGCTTTCTGGGTCAAAGTGTTAAACATAGTGGGAACGATCACTGGTCTGCAGATCCCATGCACCCCGCAGGCTACACTGCTAGGTATATTGCCTATGGTCAAGCCCAAACACCGGAAGTTGCCAGCGATGCTTATCCTACTAGCCAAACGCCAAGTTGCGATGCACTGGGGGGTGGCTACAGCGCCTAATATCAGGGACTGGGTGCGAAGTGTAGTATATTGCCAGTCGCAGCTAGCGCTATATTGGGAGATGATGCCGATGCGTTCCAGGCCAAAGGATATCTGGGAACCCTTTACTCACTGGTTGGCGCAGACAACGCTTCAAGAACTGTAATTTTCAAGTTAATTCCCTGCTATTGCTGGGGGACGGATGCAGGTCGGATGGCATGTAGTGCACGCTGGACTGCATAGATGGATCGGGAGACAGTACGGCGGGAGGGGGTGGGCGTATGGTTGGGTCAAGCGCATGGGGTTCGAACACTTTGTGAGGGAGCATATCTATAGTATTACTAGCGGTGAAGTGGAGGGCGGCAGTCTCGTCCATAACATGTTATATGTACACAGCAGTGGATTGTATTGTTTTCTGTTGTTTAAAAATGCAAATAAAAAGAATTTAAAAAAAAAAAAAAAAAAACATACATTTTTGTTTCAGTTCTGCATATTCTAGCCATATTCGATGAAACACATAGCTGTGGCTTCCTTCTGCCACCTCTCAGGGAAGCAGCTATTCCTGTAAACTGGATGTTTCACATGCATCTTGCAGTCCCCTGTCTCATCTTAACACTGTACTAACATCTTGGCTAAAATGATTGACAATCTCCTTCTTTCTGTTATAAGGGGTCTTGTTCTACATGACCAAGCTGGTTTTATTCCTGGTTGATCAGCTATTCATATCCTAACCATGTTTTTAGGTCGAGCCAAGGCAGCGCAAATGCGAAGTCTGCAAGACCTGCTGTAATCACTATACAGAGTGTAATCCAGCCTGCTGCTTACCATCTCTGCTGCCTGCTAACTTGTTCACACAGCTGATACCTCACTTCCGTTAAAGGCTGAGGAGCGCCGGTCAAGTACACTGTGCTTATGCTTGAATTTTTTATGTGTTGTTTTGGAGAACTCTTTTGTTTAAATGCTCTGCCAAGAGCCCAAGAGTGGCCGGTGAGAGTTTGGATGACAGGTAGGCTGCATGGGCGGGGCACTGTTTACGGAAGGTATATTTCTGGTTTTTTTTTCCCCATTATCACCTACCAGATTCGTCATTCACGCGACATGCATGGTCCAGTGTTTCTCAGTTCTGAGAGACTGGTTGCTGTTTGTAGTGCTCATGTATGCGGTGGATTTGGCGCACTCGCACCCTGTTTTAAGCTTGTGGCTCGCAGTCTGAGCCTCTCATTTCACTTCCACCATGAATACTGCCCTGAGCCAAATCTCTCTTCGATTTCTCCTCGAGTGTCATGGCCGCTCTCACCTTTGACTGCTTCATCACTACAGCTTTTAAGGAGAGGGTTGTGCCTGTGAACATCCACGTATCCCGGCTCATCCTGTGAATACCATCGCCTAGGCCCATCCTGGAGTTAAGGGTAGCTAGCTTTTAAGACCCAATCACCTCATGTACAAGAATCATCACTCTCGCCTTGCTAACATTCATGACAGCCACATTAAACTTCTAACACAAGCTCATTGGCTCAAACCGACAGCATTGGCAGCTAAACGAGGCGACCTCTACCCTGTCTTTCTGTCCACCTCGTACTGCTGTGTTTTACATCACTCTGCTTTTCTGCATCACTCTGCTTTGTTTCGAAAATGCTCTATCGGGAAAGTCATTCCCTGCAAACGAGCAGTCGGCTTGGGGCACGAACCCCAGCTCCTCCCTCCTCCACACTGTGTAGGTTCCGCTGTGCTATTCGAGCAGGTTTCCAAACTGTTTTAGCAGGGTATGTTTTTTTATTACCAACTGGCACATTTCGTTTGAGCCCTTTTTTGCCTGTACTGGATGAATCGTTTTTCCAGGACGTAGTAGGGTAATCTTTATTATTTTATGCGAGTTACGACAATTCCGTTCTTCAGATCCCATCTTCAACCTATGGAATGAAATGTATATCCAATTCCTATAGAGCGTTGCTAGCCAATCATCATCTTACAACATGTCGAAGTCGCACATTCGTAAATGCAGATCCCACACGGATGCAGAGCCGAGCCACTTCAGGGCTGTAATGTGAGTCTGGTGGAGATTAGCATTCTGCAGTCTGTCAGTGGGCGAGGCTGTGTTTACGTTTCATTCCTCTCTGTCCCAGCATTGTGGGTTTGAACAAGTTCAAAGGCAGCAGCCTCTCTAAATACATAGACTGCTTTATAGCAGGACGTCCAGCTCATGCCGATACAGACTCTAATTTGGTTTCTCTAGTTCTGCATCGCTGGTCATTGTGCCACACCCTTCTTCCCCCTTTCACCCACTCTTCCGTTGGCATCTTTATTTGCTTTTGGACGCTAGGGCCCGCTCAGATGGCATGCAGAAGGCGGGGAGCGCTCTCCTGTTCGCTTGCCACCTTCCTTGTTAAGGGCTGCTGCTCTGCTGTGTGTAAACAGACACATTGTGACGCGATTTGTGGTGATTGACAGCTTGGCAATACAGTGGTACTGACTCAAAAGATAATAAATAACCTACAAAAACGTAATAAATATGGGACAAGTTAAAAAGATGTAGTTCGAGGCATGTGGGCTGCTGAATTCATATCTGTGCATAGATCGCCGCCTAGTGTTGGGTCCGGATGTTAGCACGTTGTTGTCCTGGAAGAGTCTTCGAAGTATCCTGGGATAGGTGACTCCTCCCCTGGACTACAGTGCGCATGGGCATCCTCTCCATCCTCAGATTGTTTTTTTCCGCCATTGGGTTCGGATGTGCTTATCTTGACTCAAGTTAGGAAAAACTTTTTACAGGCCAAAAGGCCTTTAGTTCGCGTCGGTACTGTTCCCGATCGGTATCGATAGTTATTTGTTAGTTTACTAACTTCCAGAAACCAACTTTTTCGCATCATACCCGCCCATCGACCCGACATCGACGATGGAATCGAGGACGCCCTTCAAGCGGTGCCCTGTATGCAATGCGAAATATCCCCATGTCGACGTCCACCCGGTGTGCAACAAATGCCTTTCACCGGATCACGACGATTCCACATGTATGGCCTGTGCCCGATTCCGATCCAAGAAGACTCTCCGGAATCGTCGAGCAGCGAGGCTCGAAGCGCAGCAAGCGGCACCGGCCCCGACTGACATCTTCAACGCCGAGGACGAAGATGTGCAAGACGTGGAGAACCTACCCTCCAGCCCCGCTTCCGAACACGACTGCGGATCGGAAGACGTCGAAGAACAACTCTTCCACAGAGACGAAGCCGACACCGAGGTAGGAGACTACAATGAGGCCTTAGGGGCCGAAGAGAGTAGCTCCGGTGACGAGCAAGGCCTACCCGAACAGACTTTGGATATCCCAGTGCGTCAGTCTGTGGCTCCGGTCGAGGGATCGCCTTCGGGCCTTACCCAAGACCTATCCCGCATCCATTCGGCCCCGCCCTCTGGCCCGGCCTCGGATATTAAGCGGCAGCCTATACTACCCAAAACGGCTGGTTTCCCTTCATGGAAACCGAAACCTAAAGCCGTCTCGGTTCAGCAGAAACCGAAACTGAAAGTCACACTGGTCGGATCGAAGCCCACCACGCCTTCGACGCCAGCCAAACCCGTCGGCACCGACCGCATCAAAAGGGACTTCGGTGCCGAGCTTGCAGCAGCCGACGTCAGCGCCGACGCACGGAAAAAGACCATCGGTACCGCCAAGCCGCTTCGGCTCCCGGCACCGAAACAATCGGCTCCGACCACAAAGGTCAAAATGGCTGCTGGATCTCACATCACTTCCAAACCAGCACCAAAGGCACAACCATCGACGCCGTCGACAGCTACTACCTCTCCTCGACTCGATGACCCCGTGGCACCGAAGACGTCCACGCCTGCCTCAACGGAACCAGTCGGCGCCAAAGAACCGTCGGCGTTCCACGTGCGGCAAGTTTCAGCATCCTTGCAACGCATCAAAGATAAGGCGGCCCTCCAGGACACATCGAGCTCCGAGCCGAAAAAGGCTCAAAAAGCTTCTCCGGCACCGGCCAACATCACTTTTGGCCTGCCACCATCCACGGCGCCAAAACTGTTCGAAATCAGAACACGTGTCACCCACACCAGGATCACACCTGCAGAACACTCTCCTACGGAGACGTCGCCTTCACACATCATCGATGCCGCAACAGGCAGAATGATGCTTCACAAGAGGAGGATAACTTCTGAGCCAGCTTTGGACTCCTACCGGATCCCACTAAAGAAAAAGCTGCCAGTGGATTCGGAACCACTTCTTTACGAGCCTCTCCATGCCTCTTACCAAGATCCACAGTCCTTCTCTCCGACACACTCCGACACAGACGTTTTGGAGGACTACATGGGTGACCACGTCCCCTACCCCGGAGATATGGACCCTCGAGGCCAACAGGACCCTGACCAAGCTTGGGATGACCCTGTAGACTCGGGTGCACCTATGGATGCACAGGACCCGCAACTCTATGGAGCAAAAACGTCTCCCACAGAGGACACTGCCGCATTCAACGTCCTCATTGAACGTGCTGCGGCCAATCATGGTGTTCAACTCCACTCTGACACCATCGAGGACGATTTTCTCATGGACACTTTCGCATCCTCAGAAAAACATGTTAAAACTCTACCCATGTTGAAAGGTGTCCTCAATCCAGCAAAGGACATTTTCAAAGAACCCACCAGGGCCAGAGTAATAAACCCCAAAATCGACAAAAAATATAGGTCAGCGCCTGGGGATCCTACCTATATTAGAGGACAGTTGCCTCTAGATTCCATAGTAGTCGCGAATGCTCGTAAACGGGCGCACTCGCAGACGACTGGGGATGCCCCTCCCCCGGACAAAGAGTCCAAGGTGTTAGAGACCTCCGGCAAACGGGTTGCGGCCCAAGCAGCTAACATATGGCATATTGCCAATACTCAAGCGCTCCTGGGTCGCTACGACCGAGCGCATTATGACACACTAGAAACATTACTACAACATCTCCCTGACCAATACAAAGAGGGAGCAGAGATCCTCATCAGAGAGGGACAACTCCTCACAAACGCATCCATCAAGTGTGCACTGGATGCCGCAGATACAGCTGCCAGAGCCATAAACACTAGCGTCATGTTACAACGACACGCCTGGTTACGAATCTCCGGATTCAAACCTGAGGTGCAAAATAACATCCTCAACCAGCCGGTCAACCCAGACTACTTATTCGGGCCAGAGGTTGACACCACACTAGAAAAAATAAAAAAGGACACAGACACTGCAAAGTCCATGGGCGCTCTCCAAACGCAGACCTTTCGGAGTGGCTCCTTTCGTCGCCCCGGTAATAGAGGAGCAGGTAGAGGACAGGGGTCACAGCAAACCTACAACAAGGGCAACACCCAAAGTACCTACGATAAAAACACCAGGGGTGGATATCGTGGTTCAAGCACAAAGGGCAGAGGACGCGGATACGGCAATACCAGATCCTCTCCCAAGAACAAACAGTGACGCCCTCTCCCTTCCTCCCGACCACACAACACCTGTCGGGGGAAGGTTGCAAAAGTTCCTGGACACGTGGAACTCCATCACCACGGACAGGTGGGTCAAAGATATTATCAAACACGGTTACTGCCTAGAATTAACCTCTACTCCACCCACAATACCCCCAAAACACCGTCCTATGTCCTCAGAGCACTTAGCGCTATTACAGCAGGAAGTGCTAAGCATGATGCAAAAAGGCGCAATAGAGGTCGTACCCGTCCACGAGCAAGGTACAGGGGTGTACTCCCTGTACTTTTTAATACCAAAAAAGGACGGGTCACTCAGACCTATACTAGACCTGAGACCCCTCAACCGCTATATTCTTTCGGAGCATTTCCACATGCTCACCCTGCAACAAGTCCTCCCACTGCTCAAACAGGGAGACTTCCTGGCCACACTAGACCTCAAAGATGCGTATTTCCACATACCCATTCACCCATCACACAGGAAATATCTCAGGTTCACTATTCAAGGGCAGCACTACCAATTCAAGGTTCTTCCCTTCAGCGTCACAACAGCACCCAGAGTTTTCACAAAGTGCCTAGCTACTGTGGCGGCACATCTACGGAGGCAGCACATACACGTCTACCCTTACCTGGACGACTGGCTTGTTCAAGCAAAGTCAGCCCAGCAATGTGCCAGCCACATGTCCCGCACCATTCACCTCCTTCACAGTCTGGGGTTCTCACTAAATTACCCAAAATCACATCTCCAACCCGCACACATACAACAGTACCTAGGTGCGACCATAGACACTCTGGCGGCCACAGCTCAGCCAAATTTAGTGAGAATCAACAGCATGCAAATGCTGATTTCCAAGTTCAAACCACAACACTCCCTTCCCGCGCGAGTGTTCATGCAGTTGATAGGCATGATGGCCTCCTGCATTTTCATAGTCCCGCACGCGAGACTACATATGCGCCCGCTTCAGGAGTGCTTAGCACGTCAATGGAACCAGGCTCACGGACAACTAAAAGACCTAGTGTTGGTGAGCGGTCGGTCATACAACTCTCTGCATTGGTGGAATCCACAAAACCTTTGCAAGGGCCGACCGTTCCAAGAGCCTGTTCCACAGATAATACTGACAGCGGACACGTCTCTCCAGGGATGGGGAGCTCATGTACTCAACTACACAGTGCAGGGACTATGGACAACACAACAAAAGAAGATGCACATCAACCTTCTAGAACTGATGGCAATCTTCCTGGCTATGAAAGCATTCAAAGTACACTTGTGCAACAAAGTCGTGTTGATCCGGACGGACAACATGACCGCCATGTACTACATACAGAAGCAGGGAGGAACACACTCTCCACAGTTGTCTCATCTGGCTCAGAGCATATGGAAGTGGGCCATTCAGAGGAACATGTTCCTCATGGCGGAACACCTCCCCGGCAAGGACAACCAGATGGCGGATCTGCTCAGCAGACACAGCCACCAGATGCACGAGTGGGAGTTACACCCATCAGTACTCCAACCGTACTTCCAGCAATGGGGTCATCCAGAGATAGACCTATTCGCCACAAGCGAAAACGCAAAATGCCAAAGCTTTGCCGCCAGGTTCCCACATCCACAGTCGCAGGGCAATGCGATATGGATGAACTGGTCCGGCAGATTTGCGTACGCTTTTCCCCCAGCACCGTTGATACCGCTGGTGGCTCGCAAACTCAGACAACACTCATTCACACTCGTCCTGGTTGCTCCAACGTGGGCACGCCAGCCATGGTACACCACTTTTCTCGAACTTTCCGTGGTGCCGCATCAAAGGCTGCGGATCAAACCCGTGCATTTGACGCAGAACCATGGAGAGATTCAGCACCCAGATCCGCAACAGCTGAACCTGGCAATCTGGCTCCTGAAGTCCTAGAGTTTGGCTACCTAAACCTGCCACCTGCCTGTATGGACATCATTAAGGAAGCTAGAAGACCCACTACCAGAGCTTGCTTTGCAGCCAAATGGAAAAGATTTGTCATCTATTGCAATAATAATGACATTAACCCGCTAGACGCATCCATCCAAAACATAATTTGTTACCTCTTACACCTATACCGATGCAATCTGGCGTACACCTCGATACGTGTCCATTTGACCGCAATATCAGCCTATCTCCAGAACAGGAAGCACCTCTCTTTATTCAGAGTGCCTGCCATCAAAGCATTCTTGGAAGGACTCAAACGAGTAATTCCTCCAAGCCACCCACCGGCTCCGATGTGGAACCTCAACTTGGTCCTCACACGCCTGATGGGTCCACCCTTTGAACCTCTACACTCATGCGAGATTCAATTCCTTACCTGGAAAGTAGCTTTCCTAGTAGCGATCACTTCTTTAAGAAGAGTTAGTGAACTCCAGGCACTAACCGTTCAAGAGCCATTTATACAGGTCCACGCCAACAGGGTCGTACTACGTACCAACCCCAAATTCATGCCCAAGGTGATATCGCAGTTCCACATTAATCAAACTATTGAACTGCCCGTTTTCTTTCAAAACCCACAAACTGTCGCAGAAAGAGCACTCCATACACTAGATGTGAAGAGAGCTCTCATGTACTATATCGACAGGACTAAGATCTTTAGGAAGACTAAACAACTTTTCGTTGCCTTTGCCCCACACCACAAAGGTAACGCTATCTCCAAAGCAGGTATAGCCAGATGGATCGTTAAATGTATTCAAATTTGCTATCAAAAGGCTAAACGCACATTAAAGATTCCCCCACGAGCCCACTCAACACGCAAGTTAGGGGCCTCCATGGCTTTCCTGGGAAACATCCCTTTGCATGATATATGTAGAGCAGCCACCTGGTCCACTACACACACATTTACCAAACACTATTGTGTAGATGTGCAATCAAAACAGCAGGCAGCTGTACGACAGGCTGTTCTCAAAACTCTTTTTCAGACCGCTGCAGCTGGCACTGGTAGCCGCCGCTAATAGGAGCACAGATATGAATTCAGCAGCCCACATGCCTCGAACTGAATATGCTACTTACCAGTATGCATCTGTTCTTGGCATGTAGGGCTGCTGACATTCATATCGCCCTCCCTCCTCCCCGGCGCCTGTAGCAGCTGCAGCTCTCAGAATTACTGTAAGCATGGTCATCACTTTCTGTATCTACTCCATCACTGCCACAATGGCGAAAAACAATCTGAGGATGGAGAGGATGCCCATGCGCACTGTAGTCCAGGGGAAGAGTCACCTATCCCAGGATACTTCGAAGACTCTTCCAGGACAACAACGTGCAAGCATCCGGACCCAACACTAGGCGGCGATCTATGCACAGATATGAATGTCAGCAGCCCTACATGCCAAGAACAGATGCATACTGGTAAGTAGCATATTCATTATCTTATTTGGTAAGGTTCTCTGAGACTGTATGACACGTTTCTTTTTTGTTTAAAAGATCTCTTTGTTTCTTCAATCTAAGTAACAGTCTTTTCTGCAAGGGTAATCCAAAACAGTTGTTTTGCAAGACGTGCCTTTCGTTTCAATGCTCTCACATTTTTTAAAAATAACGTGCTTTTCTTTAAAAATTAGGAAAAATGTAAACAAACTAAAGCAACTGATGGCTAAGACACCAACACTCAAAAAGAGAAATTCACCACTTTTAAAGTAGTACTTTAACCATAGGTGCGACTGTATGCTCAACAGGGGTTAGCCTACATTTTTAAGTACTCCTTGTATACTACAGTAGGCCACAGATTAACCGAAAATCAGTGTCATTGCACTGAATCTGTTATTCCCCATTTAGAAGCCTTTATTTCATCACCACTGTTCTCCTGCTTTTATTAAGTGAAATGTCTGGGGCAGTGCTTAATCAACTCAACATTGTTCAATTACACATCACATAATTCAACAACAAGATCACATAATACAAATCAACAACACAATTGCATAACATACCACGTATATACAAATCACACCACATACTTCCAAAACACCCCTTAAAATTAAACAGCACACCACATAATTAAACTCCACTGCACAACTACTCCACAACGCATAATACCCTACGACATAATTACTCTCCATAACACACAGTCCCACTCAACATAATTGCTGTTCACTAAATACCCCATAGATTCTAACCACAAAATTCCACTGCACAATATTCCACATAATTCCACTCCACACCACACACACCCACTCCCCTCCAAAACTCATAAGTAAAAAAAAGAAATGACAATGCCAGTAGCTCTAATTCTCGCAAATGCGAGACCTATTGCATTGCAAATGCTTATTTGCTTCTGAGAAAGAATTGAGTCCAGATATGAGCAGTGCTTTTGTAAACAAAAAAGTCATCCTACTCGCTCGATTGGAGATGCTTGTTTTCTGCCATTAGGAGACTGGGAATTGGAAAAGAGCTGCTGTCCTAGATATCGTATACTAATCCGACAGCGAGGGCCAGGGTGAACCGGGACAAATCAGAAACCTATTGTGTCAGAGCGGAATATACCTGGCTGGGATATTCATGTGCTGCTGACCTTATGGCCTTATGACCTTTTACTATGTATAACATTTGTTCTGCCTTGGGGCTGGGGTGTTTCCCTGTAAAGTACTATGAAGAAAATAATAACCAAAATAAAAACTGTTGGAGTAGGGAGGGGGAAAGTGCTAGGCAAGTAAGGGAGGATACGAGGTCGAGGCTGGTGGTCTTTCACCAGCAGTCCTAAAGGGGGCCTTTGGATCTGCCTCTCTGAAGGTGAAGTAGTAATCCTCCGTATCCTTTGAGTGCTGCTACTTGACATTGGATGCCGTCCCGGTAGATTGCAGTGTTCCTTTAGTACATTGGGTGGGAAGACCTGGTGGGATAGGATATTCTTCAGTTCATGCAGGAGCTGTTGTCAAAGAGGAGGGCTCGGTTTTAAGCTTCGGATCTTCGTGTTCACATGAGTTTGAGTGTATCTTTGTTTTCGAAATTGCTAGCATGATAGTATTCAGTTGCTATTCTCAAGTTGAAGGTTAGTTTATAGACTGATGGCCAAGTTTGGTCATTTGTTTAGGGACCCAAGGACAGTGAGCAGGATGGGTCGTGCAGGACATGTTGAAGGCTACCCCGTATTCCATAGGCAGCCAGTCTACGAAACAGAGTACGTTTGTTATGGGATCTTTTGCCTTCAGCTCCAGGATTCATCACGGTTGTATTGTTTCATTATGCAAAAGTACATTGCTTGACCACTACACCACCCTACTCTGCTTCACTTGAGCACCTTCACCAAATCATGGAACATTGCATCGTCGTGGGAGAGACCCTCTCCCCCCTCCTTTTTTTTTTTTTTTTTGTTTGCTTGTTTGCTACCTTTCCATAGTTTAATTAAATAATCATTACCTGTAACTTAAAATAAAAATATTTCTTAACTGTGACTGCATAATACCAGACTATTCATGGATGGGTTGCATGTAGTGGTTAGGCGATGTAGTGTTTAACCAATTTGGATGATGTACAGTAATTGTATTGAACTTATAGTAATGAGGCCTGTGGGCTAAATTTCATTTTTCGTCGTTTCCATTTAGTGTAAATTTACCTTTGTGAGTTTGTTCATTAATTTTCATTTTCTTTTCTTAGAGAACACAACTATACGCCAAAGAAGTCCTGGAAAGAAAGTGCCAACCCTCTTTTGCTAAAAAGGAGATGTACAGACTGTTTAATGAAAAGTATTCCGTGAACCTTGCTAGTTTCATGAGCGAGGGCCCCCATTTGAATGAGTCTTCCTTCAAGTACAGGCCACCATTTGGATTTCACAACTACATTGATGATGTTCGGAGCCTCTTAAAACTGATGCCGGACAAAGATCTGCCAGAACCCTTGAAATCGAAGACCTGTAAACGCTGTATCGTGGTTGGAAATGGTGGCATCCTTCACGGCTTGCAAATAGGTCATGCCGTTGACCAGTATGACATCGTAATAAGGTATTTGTTTGTTTCTAATACATAATCATACGACTTTAGTCACGTCACACTATAATTAGGGCGTGACTAGGAAAAGCTAACCACCTTACAGAAGAACATCTGTGTGATGCTGGAGCGCTTGTTGATACGACTGGGTGGATGTGACCTGACCTGACCTCGTTGTTTGGTCACTTTTGTTGCTGTAAAAATTGGAAAAACTACCAAGGTCCAAGGGACTTGCTATTCATTTTTTGTATAACTTTGTGGAGACAATATTATGGTGCTGACAATCTTCTCCAACTACATGGTTTCATTGCAAACACTCGGTTGTATGATAGCCAACTGTCATTGTCTGTGCAAAGCTCTATAGGAAGGCTTCCTTCCTGTAGCCAGAAGTCCCAAATGTACACGTGCAGCAGTAGTAGACCCTTGTGGAAAGGCAGTGTGTGTAGAGTTGTACCGGTCCGCACTAAGGAGATGATGCAAAAGGTCTGTAGTTTCTTAGTGAAGTTATCATTTGTTGGTGGTTCATGTACAATGTGATCGCAGATGTCGTAAAGTTCTCTAAGCTTTAGGCTGATCTTTGAGTTGCTGATTAAACACATTAGTAAAATATTGTTCACCCTTCCTAGGAAAAAATCAAGAATGCTCCAAAGAGGCGTAAGCTTGGATCACCATCGAGCTGTTATCAAATCATCATCTGCCAGTTGTGTAATTATTTCATCTTATGGTAGAGTAATTAGTAATACATATTTAATCCCCTAGCTAAGCCGTTCATGTTTGTTTTTGACTTCAGATAAATGCATTAGGAATGCCACCTAATTTTTGTTTTCGAAGACAAATTAGCTTGTTGGTTGCAACACTTGTCTGGCAAATGTAGGCTAATGTTCGCTCCATGGTTGTGTTGCCATGCAAAGCCTTAATGCAAAACAATTAAAGATTTTTTTTTAACGCAATAACAAATCGTAAGGTTTACGACACATAGTTAATATAATATTACAAGGGAGAATCTGAAAGTGGAAATCACAGTTTACCTTGGTAATTCGGAAACTTGGTTTGTACTGGAAATCTTGAAACTTAATCTGTACTGTCCCATACCAATGCAGAGAACATTGCATTCTGAAAGAGCTTCTTGATGGCAGGGTAAATCAGTCTGATCGCTCTCCTCCACCCCTGTTTCACATCCAAACCCTGTTTAGGTTGCAGCCTACCAGAAAGCACAGCGGTCTGGTTTTCTAAACAGATAGTTGACCTAGAAATGCATTCCGCCCATTGCTTACCATTGGCTTTGTGGTGTGTAATTCACATTCTCTGGCTTCCTATTTGCTGGCTTTATTTGCTTTAGGCTGTCCAGCCCACGTTTGTCCCCCCTATTGCCCATACCTTGTTTACTGTGTTTTTCCACAAATTCGCTTTCTGTAAACAGGCCTTTAAATCTTGTTCTTATCTTGATACATTTACAGTGCATTCAGAGAGAGGTCAAATGTCTGGCTGTGTCTTCCAGGGAGCTTGGTGTGTATTTTCTTTCTCTTAATTCAAAGTGAGAGGGTTTATATGAGAATCATGCTGGCTAGTGGGGATCTGCTTGAGGAAGGCTTTACAGATGTTATTTTTTTATCTGGCACTTACAGTTTACATTTTTGTAAATTAACCATGCTGATGATCAAATCAATACTTTGGGTGTTGACTTATTTATCATTTGTTTGTTGCATAATTTTATCAGTAAAATTGTATGTGAGTGCAAATGTAATGGTCATTTCAATTGATGATTTGCTGTCTGTAATGGCTGTACGTTACCATACCATGCATACTCCATTACCCCACTCTACTCTGCACCACTCCACTTTACACCTCTTTACTCTACACCACTCCACTCCACTCCATGGCAATGCACTCTATCCCATACTACAACACTATACACCACTGCACTCTACACCACTCTTCACCACTCCACTTTGACCCCTTACTCTGAAACACTGCACTCAATGCCACTTCACTCTATGCCAATGCACTCTACACCACATTACTCAAAACCAATGCATTCTATGCCCGTCTACTCTGCACCAAATCACTCTACGCCACTCTATTCTACTCTGTACCACTGCACTCTGCGCCACTGCTTTCAACGCCGCTCTGCACCACCCCCTCTACTCTTCGTCACTTTACTGTATAGCACTACACTCTGCAGCAGTATACTCTGCAACATTGAACTCTACGCCAATCCACTCAAAGCCACTCTAATCTTACATCTATTTAAAAACACATTAAGTGAATATCAAAAGTTTTGGAAGTCCTTGACCAACATATGGTGATCTAGTTCCTTATTACCTTATGGTTGCAGTTTCTATCCAAAAGAGTCAAACTAGGAAAATAGAATAGTCTTGAGGGTAGTCCTGTTTTCTTTTCTTTAATGACCTATTAAATTTAGAGGTCTCCCCTGTGTTATGATCCATAATTGGCTCATAAGTTTAAGAGGCTTTGTCCGCCCCTGGAAGAGAGGTGGAAGTGAGACAGCCATAAAAGGCTCATATTGATAGATTTTAAGAGTCTGAGGAAGACAAATCCCTTTTCAATCAATAATTTCTTCTATGTAAGGTATATAGGCATTTATATTGGATTGCAAACTTCTACTTGCTGTTGATTTAGCTTTCTTCTAGCATGTGTACTATCTGGTAGATCTCGTTTCGGAGCCTGCTTATGATTGGCTCAAATTAGCATTTTATCACAACTTGAAGGTATGGTTCTTGTGCCAGCTAGTGAGGGGCTTAAGAATAGTCACTCAAAAAAGAGTACCTGCCTACACTCCTGCCTGACACAAGTCTCCATCAGCAGCTGTTTGACGAGAACTGTGTATGTCTCACTTGACTGTCTGCATTTCTGTTGTTAATTCTTCAAAATGTGCATTGAGTGGGCTTTGGCTCCATCAGAGGAAACCTGTGTTACTGCCTGGTGTATCATCGTGTGTCCTATTGGAGTGCTTGCTTTGTAGAGTATGTGGAGCTGTTGTAATCTCAAAAGTAAACTGAATCATGACATGACATTATTTGTTACAGATGCACGCTGCACGGAAAACAATACTAGTTTGCTTTGTGTTTTCCGTCTAGCAGGGCTTTATATGGTTTTATTCTTTACTCGGAATGCAAGCCAGATGTATTGCCAATGCCAAAGCTTGTTTATTCAGGCCACTAGCCTTACTGTGTGGTGTGCAGCTGATGCCCATCGGCATACATTGAGAAGGGCGTCACTCATTGGGAAGGATAATTGCAGTTCTGATCAGAAGCTCTGATGACGTGCTTTGCGTTGCCTGGTCTTTCTCTGGGACTTAGGAGGTTCCCTCTTACGTAACCCCGTACGTGACAAGTAATTCGTAACCAGGCACGGTCTATAGTTCATGAATTCTGTATACTATAGCGCAACCTATTGGCCCAGGATGCACAGCCTGTAAATTATTAGTCGACAGAGTTCGAATGAAACCTTCAGGTTTAGTCTTTGTTTAATGCATGCGTAATTCAGTTCCATCCGTTCATTTTCCATTTAAAAGAAAGAAAAATGAACGGCCGAAACTGAATTATTTGAACTCTGTCGACACGCCTCTCAACATTTTCACACTTTCACAACGAAAGTGGTGTGCATTCTACAACTTTTCAGGTTACATTGCATCTTCTGTCCAATGTTCGTTTGCACCCTTCGAGCTAGTCCTGTCATGCAGTGTATTGTTGAAAGCGTAGTCCATTGGCAACTTGGCATCAGAGGTTCACTTTACAGTCCTAGCTCTGCACAGTGAGGACAAGGACAGGTTTTATCCCTGTTTTTGTTCGTCATGGTCAGGAGATTTGTATTTCTCATACAGCATGTTTTAAAAGTGGTGAACTGCGTTGGTGCACCGATGTGGATTGAAAAAATACAGGATGTTGTCTTGTTTTCTTTAGGGTGGTTGTCACGTGGTTTTATTCAGACACTTTCGGCACATTTGCTTTGGTTCAAACATCACTGTTAGTGTGGACGTGGAGACGTGGCATATCGTTGCAGGTACATCTTTTGTTTTTATTTTTGTTTTAATTATGCTTTTGGTTGTTCGTGAACGCATGGGTGGTTTCTAATATGTCGCACACAAGGATTTGGCACGAATAGGTTCACGGTTATGTTGAGTAAAACACATGGGATTCATACATCTGTATTTTACGCATGGGTTCTTTTGGTGTTTTTTTTAACCTTCAGATTACACTCAGTGGTGGGTAGTTCATACAATTGAAGTGGCATATAACAGCAGAATGTCTGTTTTTACGCTGGGAGTTAAGGGTTCTTAAATATTTTTTTAGCATTGCATAATAGTGATCCCCTGAAGAAGGGCAAGTTACGAAGAACAGTGAATCTCTTTAAGTTTTGAAGAAAAGCCTGAAGGGCACTGTGGAATTTAGTGTTGAAAAAAGTTAAGAATGGAAAATGAACGGACGAAACTGAATTACGTATGGATTGAACAAAGACTAAACCTGAAGATTTCACTTGAACTCTGTCGACTGATAATTTCCTGGCTGTGCATCCTGGGTTTGGGGGACTTGACGAGGCTCCTGTTTCTAGGAACATATTGACAAAGCAATTTCATATACTTATGTCCAATACCTGACATCCCCAGACACTATATATTTCAGGCGGCATTAAAATAAGCAATTCTGGTGGATACTTCTAACAACAGATTCCTCACCTTGTTTAAATACCCCCGGGCGCCAGACCAGGGCTGGAGATTTTTTTTTCTAGCATTTCCCGTGTGCATTAGTAGATGGATAGTGCTGCTCTGCGTCGACATTCTCTCACCCTGGAAGTGGCGCCAGAGCCACATATAATTGGCACCCCTGCACGCTGATGTTAGTTTCTTTTTTTCACACCTTAGGATGTCGATCCAGAGGTCGCTCACTCAACCTTTCTGCTATTTGACAGGATATTTTGTCAACATTTCCAAGTGTGCAAGGGATATATCTCCTCTAAAGACTACAGGATATAAACTTTGCAAGGACTGTCACAAACAGATGTCTGTGACGACCCCCACCTGGTTTGCCTCTGGTGCCTGGTTTTTATTGTACATCTCTAAGTTTTGGCAGGAAAGCGCCATGGTGAATCAAAAGGTGATCTGGGATAGTGAAGCCAAGCTTCACATCAACGCACATCATCCGAAGGAATGTAAAAGCTGGTCTCGGTTGAGGACCCACTTTCATGGTCCTCTTCTCCTTCAAAGTTGTTTCTCAGTTAAAAACAAAGATAAAAAACACAACAAGTTGATGAAGACTATCCAATTTTCCACCAGTCTTATCAGACATACGAGTGCCTCTCTGTATCTGAGTGAGACATCTTGCCACAGATTCCTTACCTTTGAATTTCATAGGTGTCAGACTGGTTCCGGAAGAATTTTCTTCAAGTGATACCCTCAGACCTGTGCTATGGTAGGTGGTATCAATCTGCTCTGGGTGACGTCGGCACTGGAAGTGACGTGCGCTTCACCTATATAGGAACTATCTCGGCACGCTGACGTCAGTTCTTTTCTTTCCGTGCCAGTCAAGCGCTGATCCAGAAAGAGAGCAACCCTCTATGACTTTTTGGCAGGATTTTTCGTCCTTTTATTAACCCTTTTAAGGTCTCTCTGAGCCCAGCACATGCGCTGGCTCGGAGAGACATTTTGTATGTGAGTTTTCAAAGTGCTGCTGGCTAGCCTAGCGCTTGCGTTCACGCGACCGTGCACACGCGAACTGCTAGCCTTCAGCAACACCTTGAAAACCTGTGTGTCATCGCGATCACTTTCGCTTTCAGAGCGATCGCGATGACGCACGCTTTCAATGCATGTTCTGATTATGTCAAGAACCATAGCTCTTAACTCTCTTCATGCCCATGATCTTTCCGATTAAGTCTTCGTTTTGTAGGTATTCCATGCTCTGAAAACTTGAATGTTATTTAACTTCACATTTGATTTGCCGTATGCTGTAAAACTTAAATCACAAGAGTCCAATGTCGCCCAAAACCACGCTGTGCAGCTTAAATAATCCTACGAACACAGACTATGCTAGAAGTTGAAATTGCACTATGTTGTCATATGCAATAATGTAAAATAGAAGCCGAGTGAGGACTATGACGTCATTGACAATAAAGCTACAAATAAATCAGAAGCAGAAAGAGGACCAGGTCAGCACATATGATAGAAAAAGAACAGAAAGGGAAAATGGACTATGTTTTAATAAGCATCACAGCTGGAAACAATGTAAGTTGAAGTAGGCTAGGTCGTCATATAAAATTATATAAAATAAGACTAATAGTTAATGACGCCATAGACAATACAGCTAAGCATACTTGAGACTGAGAGAGGACTTTATAAATGCTGTATGTCTTTACATACGAAAGATAAAAGGATTTGAAATGCTCCCCTCGCACCCTCTGCCCCTTCTCACCTCTCATACTCTCTCACGTTGCCTCCTCATTCATCCTCTGGAGCACATCTTGGCTCAGCCGCTTCAGCGGAAAGGACCCGAGGCTCCCTCCTGTTCCAGAATGCCGTTGCGCACACTTCCGGGGCACGCACAGGGAGATCTACCAGAAACGTTTCTCGCAGCCAGCGAAGTATACTAAATGCGAGCATGCGGTGAGAGAACTGATGCAGTTGCAACAGCGCCAGCTTCCTTGTGGTTTCCGGAAAGAAAGAGCTTCCTAAAGCGAGGGTGGCGAAATGGAGAAGAGAGAAAGAAGTAGAAGAGGTAAAGCAGCTGTATGTAGTCGACTTTGAGATAGGAAATGGGTAGGGCCTGGGCCTAAGGTGTCGAAATAAATGATGTGTTTTGGGTTTCGGAGTGTATTAGTGCATCAATGGCTGCAACAATGTGGTACATGAGGTTTGCCCCCACAGTCGCCCCGGACACGGATGGGAGCGGTGGTGGGGGAAGCGGAGGGCACAGGGGTGTGGGGGTTTGGAGCAGGAGCACATGGTGGTTGCGCGGTGTTTGGAGGGGGGAGGGGAGGCGGAGGACTTGGGGAAGGAGGGGGGAATCGCGTTGGGGCAGGGGCGCATCTCTACTTTTGGCTGCGGGACTGGGCGGCGCGGTGGCCGGGCAGCGCTTCAGCAGGGGTTATGGCAGACAATCGGCGGACTCGCGCACGGTGGGGTAGATTGGCGAGGCTGCCACATGCGGTGATCCTGGACAGATGAGGGGTTTGGGCTGGATAAATTACAGCCATCACACTGATGTGTGTCGGAGAGCGAGGCCGCCAGCGCATCACTGATACTAAGAGGGAGAGAAAGTTAAAGTGCGCCATGCGCGCGCTGCGTTCACGCGGGGACAGAGCAGCAGAAACTCGCTTGCGAAAGTGAAAGCGGGAGCGCGAGAAGAGACGCTGCGGGTGCACATGGGATGTCCGGGGGACAGGAGATGCGCACACCGCGTGGCTGTACATGCGCGTACACCAACTCAAATCCGCCAAAGCCTGCGCGTGCCCATCTCCTGTCCCACTTCCGAGGCAAGTCAGCATCAATAGATCTCGCTGGCGACAGCAGCGCTTCGCGCTGCGTTCGCCAGGTGAGATCTAAAAATGATATACATATGGACCTTACATACGTTTAGGCGAATTGCACTTCTTATGGCTTCAGTATTCGTGCCTAGACTTTTTTAAGTTAAAGGGACATGAAATCAAAAACTTACGAATGAACATTCCGGGTTAATTTTTCAGTTCTGGGTACACCGTGTTGCTTCGTTTTGGCAATGGCAAGCTTACAACAAGCATTGGCATAGCCAATAGGTCTCGCCTTTGGGACCTTATAAGTGTTTAGCCATGCAACAGTTGCATAACTAAACACTTATAAGGTCCCAAAAGCGAGACCTATTGGCTATGCCAATACTTGTTTTAACTGCTGCAATCTATTAAAGTCTCACGTAGAACATCAAAGCGGCCATGCGGCCGCGAAAGTGATCGCGATCAAACATCAAAGTGGCCGCGAAAGTGAAAGTAATCGCGGTAAAGTGCGACGCCCGCGCACATGCACTGTAGCTCTAGGCTGGCCTGGTAGCACTTTTTGGAGCCCTCACAAAATGTCTCGCCAGACCAGCGCATGCGCTGGGTCAGGCGAGACCTAAAAACATCTATTTTATCTTGCCTAGGAGTCAGCGACAATGATTGTCTTTATTTTCCATTCTCAAAGAGAGCATGAACTGATTGTTGGGTAATCTGGAGAGGACGAGGAGGGGAAGAGGGGAGCTCGACCTGCAATAGCCCGTCTGCAAAGGAACAGCACAACAGGTGAGCCAGGCTGACAAACGGTATGTTCTCTCTTTAGCAGCCCCTCCCTCTACCCAAATCCCTGTACTTGTCACCCAAGGACTGCAACCAGCTAGACTAATTTCCCATGCCATCAATACCTGTGTCTACCACCCCTTTGCACCTACCGCCTCCATGCCAGTGCACATGCACATTGCTGTAGCTTTGAAGGATCTGCTCTCAGGATTAAAAGGGGGATTTACCAAACAATAACAAGTGGAACGAAACTGGTGCTACACTCATGTAAAGCGCTCTGATACCTATTTAAAGCTTGGATTGGTTGTTGCAGCAGGTTAATGCTATCAGTGATAAATAGTGTTGCGCTTCCCAATCAGTGCGCTTTCCACTAGCGTCACTCTGTAGGTTTGTAAACACTAAAGTGAGCTTCATGCTTTTGATGTCTCAAGGCCAAGCACCCTGAACTATTTGCTGAAGATCCATCCACAGCGCTTTTGTACTGAAAACTCATTATCAGGAAATAACCATGAAAATTATTTGTATAAATAAAAATACATAATTAATATATATACATTTAATTTACAAGTAATAATAAAGTGCCTCCATCCGTTTCTTAAAAGCTTGCTGTATGGACAGTGACACCTGTTTTTATTTCGTAAACCATTCATAATGGCTTAGATACAAAGCATTATCTATATTTAGTATTCTAGAACAATATACTTTACTTTCATATTGGGGGAGTTCCTTTAAAATGACATGATGATTATTGGTGTCATATAATCCATAAATAAATATTCTATACTTTAAAAAAAATCCTCTGGTCTGCATGAAACGAAACCTTGGGAAAAAAACAGGTTTCTGACACTCTTCTGTCTTGTCGGTACCTTCCAATATCTCAGAGACTACTGAAAGATGAATCTCATTTCAGCTCTTAAAACAAGCATTGGCATAGGCAAAATGTCTTGCCTTTGGGACCTTTTAAGTGTTTAGCCACGCAACAGTTGATGTTGTTTCACCAAGGATATTGTGCTGCACAACTAAATACCTATAAGGTCCCAAAGGCGAGACCTATTGGCTATGCCCTTTTTTGGTGTGTAGTAACGTCCTCTAGTAAGACTTTGGGGTTCAAGCGGTGCGGCTATTTCGTCTGCCTGTGGTGTCTGGAGCGCAACCACGACTCCAAGCCGTGTCCTGATCGCCGGGTCATGGCACCGAAGGTTTTGAGGGCGTGGTCTCTGAAGCTGCTCGCGGCCCTGCGGACTCCTCGGAGTTCCTGATCCTGGTCAAGAGGAAAGTCCTGGCACCGCTTCAGTAATCCAAAGTCTTCTTCGTCCCACTTAAGATCGTCGGGACATTCAGATAGAGACACAAAAAACACAGGAAGCTTTGATTTCTCCTCATCTGTTGGCTGACGCAACGCAGGATCTGAAGATGGATCCGAACCAGCGCTGATCAAACTAATGTAACCTTCCCCGGTGCTGGTCCCAAGACCTGTGCTCCTGGCGCCCCAGTTCTAGTCTGATTCCCTTGCGACGCAGTCCTGGAGCCGTGTTGACGGCAGATTCCAGCACTATTAGGACCTAGAGGTCCTAGGTGTTTTCCTGAGCCTTATTCTGGAGGGCTAGAAGTGGGATAAGACTGGGAGGGGTCACTGGACCCTTTAGAAGATCAGCCTTATAAACAGGATATGAACTGGTATGAGGAATTGGGTGAAGCCAGCAGACTGGATACCTCTCCAGGTACTGGCATGCTTTCTCCCCCCACTGGGCTAAGGAGAGGGAGCATTTTATGCAATGGTGGTTCGTAGGGTGGCTCAGGTCCTTAACGTCCAGTTACCTTCAGCAGCAGTCAAGTCTAACATCGTGACGGAGGTGCTACAGTTGAGAGTTTCTTCTTTGGAACCTGTGTTCCCTTTTAATGAAGCCCTCACAGACGTCCTTCTGGAACCAAACCTGCACAGGGGTTCCTGAGAACATGCAATCACACATCGCCTTGCCCAGGGCAACCCTAACTTGCTTTTCAGCCACCTCACCGAGCTTGATAGTCCAAGCCTCTACCTCCCATGGCGCGTTCCCTTCTGCCTGCCAGAGAGGGATTCAAAGAGGCTGGACAGTTGAGGCAAGAAAATGTTTCCTTCGCTAGCCTTACATTGCAGTCAGTGAACACCACATGCTTATTGGGCCGTAATTCCCACTCTTTGTGGGAAACGGTTGCGCAAGTGCTTTCACATGTCCCAGATGAGGCCTAGGCTATCTTTTTTCCAAGCCGTAGCAGATGTGAGAAATGCACCAAAGTTCGCCATTCGATGTGGCTTGGATACAACTGACTCGCTGGGCAGAACGATTTCTACGACTGTGGCGGTTAGACACCACTCCTGGCTGAGAACATCTGGCTTTACAGGGGATGTCCAGGCTTTGTTCATATACATGCCCTTTGATGGCATAAGTCTCTCCGGAGACCAGGCAGTCACAGGGCTGGAACACTTTAAGGACTCACGGGCTACAACCAAGTTCTTAGTTCTCTCAGCTGCCTTCTGTCCCCAGTCTGCGTTTCGTGGCTATGGAAGGGTCTTTCCACCTTGCCAACCCTACCCTAGCCACCGTGCTCTTAAGTTGCTATTTCCGCTACTTTCTGGTCCCAAAAACGTACCAGGGCCTTCGTCTTATTCTAGACCTATGAGCCCTCAACTACTTCCTAAAAAAAAGGCAAAATTCAAGATGCTCCCATTGGCGCAGGTCTTGTCTGTCCTGGACCCAGGAAGATTGGATAGTAGTGTTAGACTTGCAGGGCGTATGTTTTCACATTCCTGTCCTTCCTGCCCACAGTCGTTACCTGCGATTGACGGTGGCCCACGAGCACATTTAGTTCACAGCGCTCTCTTTTGGCCTTACCAGCTCCCCTCGGGTGTTCGCGAAGATGATGACTGTGGTTCCAGCTTATCTGCGGAGATGAGGGCAGCCAGTCTTCCCCTAGCTCGACGACTAGCTGTTGAAGGCGGGCCTGTCCCACCTTCAGATTACAGTGAATCTCCTGCATTCACTGGGGTTCAGTACCAGCTTTCCAAAGCCACACATGACTCCCTCTCAGACGTTCCCTTTCATCGGAGCTATTCTGGACACAGTGCAGTTTCGGGTCTATCCTCCTGTTCGGGGAGTCGAGGATATTTCAGCCTCTATCCTGGATTTTTGAGGCTGCTGGGCCTCATAGCCTCCTGCATCCTGCTAGTGACACATGCCAAATGGCATATGCGGGTTCTGCAGTGGGACCTGAAGTTCTAGTGGGCGCAGTATCAGGGGAATCTCTCCGACATGGTCCAGATCTTGGAGGGAGCTGCACAAGACCTGCAGTGGTGGCTGACAAACCGCGATTAGGTCATAGGCAGACACCTCTTCCTTCCCCAACCAGATCTCACAGTAGTGACAGATTCGTTAAATGTGGGATGCGGTGGCCATCCGGGAGAGGTGGAGATTAGAGGACTGTGGTCTCCAGCGAATCCGGACTCCACGTCAACTTGCTGGCGCTCCAAGCGATCCGATTGGAATTAAAAGCCTTTCTACCCTGTATCAAAGGAAGACTAGTTCAAGTGTTCACAGAAAACAACGACCGCCATGTGGTACTGCAACAGAAACAACAGAGTGGGGTCATGAACTCCTTGTCAAGAGACCCTATGTCTCTGGACATGGCTGGAACAGCAGGGCATAGCCCTGGTGGTTCAACACCTGGCAGGTTCCCGAAACGCAGGGGCGGACGAAATCAGCCCTCGATGACTAGCGGCTCACAAGTGGTGTCTCCATCTGGAGGTGGCAAAGTCTTTTTCAGCAGTGGAGAGAGCCTTTGTTAGATCTCTTTGCCTCCAAAGAGAACTCATAATGTCAACCGCTTTGTGCGTTGGAGTGTCCAAGGCCGGTCTCACTCGGAGACTCTTTTCTTCTCGAGTGGAACTCATGTCTCCTGTATGACTTTCCTCCCATACCACTACTGGCCAGAATCCTAAGATCAGGAACGACCAAGTCCAAGTCATTCTTGTGGCTCCAGACTGGGCACAGAGAGTCTGGTATCCCCAGCTTCTGCAAATGAGCATCGATTCTCCCATCAGGCTGGCCCTTCTGGAGGATCGTCTGTTGCAGCAGATGGGGCTGTGACCCCCTTGCTCCTTATAGGAGCTATTCCCCTTCCCGTTTGGGTCGTCAACCCTTCTTCCTTTCTTCTGTTAGGAACAGCACACCCTGTGATTTACCGTTCATATCTTGGGATTCATGTGCCGGACCTTTATTGCCCCTGGTCCCACCTTGTTAATGTGCCTATATAGGTGGCTGTTAGAAATGGGATTTTTGGTAGACTAGGGTGTGGGCCAAAGCCAGGCAAAAACCACCACTCTAGTTAGGATAAGGGAGTTACACATCTAAAATAACCCCTGCTCACCCCCTTGGTAGCTTGGCAAGAGCAGCCAGGCTTATCTTAGAGTCAGAGTGTAAAGCATTTGCACCTAACCAGCAATAATACAGTGTACGCACTACAAAAGGACACCACACCAGTTTAGAAAAATATCCAATATTTTTATATAATTAAACCAAGACCAAAAATGATTAAAAAAAAGCCACAGTACTATACTTAAAAGATGACAGTTAAACAATACGCTGATTAAAAAGAGTTCCTTGTGTGGATAGCTCCATCCGGGCTACCACGGCGTCATGAACACACAAATCCAAAAACAGTTCTGGCTGACAGCGGGGTCGCAGGTCAGCTACGGTGTCGGGAAGACCCGCAAACAGTACCTTTCAGAGATGCAGGGCGATGGGGCCCTTGAAGTCACTCACGTTGCAGGTCGAGCGCCTTTCTGATGGGATCAGGAGCGCTGGCGCCAACAGGCGTAGGGTGCGCCGTGCGGTGCCCCCAGGTCGTGGTGCGAGCAGCAGCTCGGTGGCGGCGTCAGATGCCGTTGTCGGTGAGACCAGGGTTGCGGTGCAAGATGAAGGCGGTGCTTGTCATGGGGCTAGCAGGGCGCAGTGCAAGCAGTGGCGTAGTCATTGCTGAAGTGCTGGCGTCGGCTGACGAACTGGAGTCTGGCGCTGGTGTCGGTAGGCCAAGGCTGCGGTGCAGGATGAGGGCGGTGCATCGTGTGACTTGCGTGCGGTGCCCTCAAACCACGGTGCAAGCAGCGGCGTCTATTTCGGATTGAAGTGGCGGCGTCAGGAAGGCTACGGCGTCGTCATGTAGCGACGTGGTGCTGAGTGCGGTGCCCACAGGTCGGGGTGCAAGCAGCGGCTCTGTGGCGGCGTCAACAGGCGGCGTCAGTGAGATCAGGGTCGCGTTGCGGCGGTGCTCTCTGCTGTGCCAAAGCTTCGGCGTGATGCAAGGCGTTACGGAGTGTGGTGCCCACAGGTCACGGTGCAAGCAGCGGCTCGGTGGCAGCATCAACAGGTGTCGTCGGTGAGACCAAGGTTGCGGTGCGGCGGTGCTCTCTGCGGTGCCAAAGATTCGGCATGAAGCAAGGCGGTGTGGAGTGCAGTGCCCACAGGTCGCGGTACAAGCAGCAGCTCGGTGGTGGCGTCAACAGGCGTCGTCGGTGAGACCAAGGTTGTGGTGCCCTCTGTGGTGTCTTCAGGACACGGGGTCGACAAGGTCGTCGTAGGCGTCCTCGAGGTGGTGTTCCTTGGGTTGCAGTACGAAACACACAGTCCCCAGTGCTGCGGGTCGAAGAACCTGGAGTCTTTGATTTTCCTGAGACTCCGTGAACAGGGGGCAAGCTCTACCTCAAGCCCTTGGAGAGACTCACAAATTAGGTTGCAGAAAGTCCAGGCCAGGCCTTTCACTGCCCAAGACAGAAGCAGCCACTGCAGGTCAGCCCAGCAAAGCACCCAGCAAAACAGTTGTTCCTTTTCACAGCCTTTCCGGCTCTTCTTCTTTGCACCCAGGTCTATTTAGCCCTTTCCTGACCTACCTAGACCATCTGGGGCCCCTCCAGCCCCGTAGCCTTCTGTCATCCAAAATCCAGACAGGCAATCCACATTCCAGCAGAGGCACACGGGATGACTGAGCAAGAAAATACCTACTTTCTAAAAGTGGTATTTTCAAACGCAGAATGTAAAAAGCACCTTCACTAAAAGATGCATCTTTAGAGTTCAGGCATACAACATTTTATTTTCTTACCGAATTCCCTGGGCCAGTTATGTTTATAAAAGGTTATAAACGCAACTCCCATTCTGTCCTATTGGGAACTGGTAGCCTTGCAATAGTGAAAAACGAAATTGGCTGTAATTAACTATTAGGACATGCCACACACACCAGGGCATGTCCTGCCTTTCACATACACTGTACCCTGCCCACAGGGGTACCTTTGGCCTACCTTAGGGGTGCCTGACATGTAAGAAAAGGGAAGGTTAGGGACCGGCCAGTGTGTGCACTGGCCAAGTCGACATGGCAGTTACAAACTGCGTGCAGACTCTGCAATGACCGGTCTGAGTTACCGTTTTCAGAGCTACTTACGGGGGTGGCACAACCAGTCCTGCAGGCCCCCAAGTAGCATTCGATTCACTGGCCCTGGCACACACAGTGCCCTTTACTAGGGGCTAACAGGTAAATCAAATAGCCAATCATGGAAACACCAATCCATAACACAATTTACACAAAGAGCATATGCTTTTTAGCACTGATTAGCAGTGGTAAAGTGCCCAGAGTCCTAAAACCAACACACACAGGTCAGGGAAAAATAGAAGGAAAAAGCAAAAAGTTTGGGGATAACCCTGCAAAAAGGGCCATTTCCAACAGTGACTCAGACATCACTGTGGAGCCGACTAATGCCACCTACCAGCGCGCAGGGGTATTGCTCAAAGAAAAATCTTCCGAATCCAGTCTGATGGATTGGAAATTCAAAAGTAAGGAATCTGCGGCTAGATACTAGATAACGCGTTACCGAAGGTAAGTAACTTGTCCTTCAGTCCAGGTCTTCCACGGAAGAGCCAATCCCACAACTTATTCCAATCCAACCTGAATTTCCAGGCTTTTTAGTGATGCCACAAGCTAAGGCCTTCAAGGAGGCCATGTTGTGAATCTTTGGCACCCTTCTGGATCAAAGGGGCTTGCCTCTGGGCCCAATTACCTCCAGCCTGATTACCATTGGTGGAACTGTCCTTAATCCCATTTGGGTCACTTCACCTGCTTCAACTCCAGAGCTGAAGCCCATCCTGATTTCACACCAGACACTGAGACCTGCTCTGCTGCTCCACACATCGTTGTCAATGTTGAAGTTGCTGATTCCAGAGGAGGAACCTATTCTTTTTGACTCAGAAATTATTCTGGCACAACCTGAACTGAAGTTTTGCCCCGCTTCATCCTCAAGCACAGCCAATGCAACCCCATTCTAAGTCAGATGGCATCCTGTCTCTTTCCCAGCCAATACATGTTCCTCTTGCTTCAAAAAATATTTTTTATACATTTTCAAGGTACAAGTGGGTTGTATGCCTCCTGATGGGGAATCCAAACATATGGAGGCATTCAGAGAGCTGGTGTTTTATTCAGCCAACCTCGTCCTCTACTTCGTCAAGATGGTGAAGACTCCGCTAAATAAATCATCCGCTCTGGGCAGGACACCACTGACTATTATGAGAGTGCAGTTGCTGTTAGCATGGTGCTTTGTCCTTTCTGCACCAGTGCAGCATAATCCCTAGTTGTCTCGCACCTTTAAAGGCTTTGGATGAGGTCTGCCGCAACAGCAACACCAAGGTCTACTTCTGCAACTATAGACACTTCTATACCATTCCAGGTCTGAGTCAGGGATCCAACTGGCAACCTATAGCTCAGTCCTTTGATCCTCCAGCCATCAACACCAAATCATTTTAACTTGCACTCTGTGGCACATGGTCATCTTGTTGGGGCCAGGATAAGGTGTTGCCTCCAAGGTTGACAGACCATCACATCCGACAAACGAGTGCTTGAAATCATTCAGCAAAAATATGCACTCTTTGACGCACATACCACCCACACAGAATGTCTGTCAGAACAACACTTGACCAGCTTACAGAGGAAAGTCCAGGCTCTTTGGGACATATGACTTCCCAAGAGATTCCCGGTATCAGAAATAGGGACTGGATGTTACTCCCTTTATTTCCTGGTGCTTTTGTCCTAGTTTAGACCTCTACCCTCTAAACATCTTTCTCAATAAGGATAAGGACAAGATGCGCATGTTGGCCTAAGTTCTAGCTGGAAAGCACAAAAGGTGAGGGAAGGAATGCTTAAACACTGGCAATTGCTTGGGGTAGCATCCAACCAACCGTTCTTTAGCTCACCATGCCACCTCAGTTTGGAACCAGCCATATGCAAATCAGTTATGACCCTGTTCCAGTAGGGCAGGTCCTCTCTGAGCCAGAACACAAGTAACCCAAGACCAGTTTTGCAATGATTAAGGCTTCTCAGTCTGGTATAGCTTGATTTCTATACCTTACCTACTGGCTGATGAAGGCGGGTTGTTTGTAGACCACCTCTAGACGAAGGCAAAGCTGTACACATCTTTGGGGTTCTCGATCCACATGACGAAATCAGATCTGAATCCTTCCTGGTTTACCGGAGCTGTTCTCTATATGGTGCTCTTTCGAACCTATCCCCGCCCTCAACGTACCCAGGCCATTCGGACTATAATCCAGATGGTTCATCCCCTGTCCTGGATCTTGGTGAGAGCGGCCGAGGCTTCTTGGCCATCTCATCTCATGCATCCTGCTTGTTAAACATGCTAGGTGGCATATGCAGGCTCTGCACTGGAATTTGAAGTCATTTGGCTCAGCACCAAGGAAACCCTTTGGATTCTATCCAGGTTTTGAATGAAACTGCGAAAGACCTGCAGTGGTGGCTGCTCAACCACAGTACGACCGATGGCAGACCCCTTCCCCCAGAGTTGGTGGTTGTGCCAGATGCATTGTTGTTGGGTTGAGGTGGCCACTCAGGGAGAGGCCACAGGACTCTGGTCTCCCGCAGACCCCTGCCTCCTCATCAGTCTATTAGATTTGCAGGCAATGTGCTTGACACTAAAGGTCGTCTTTCCTTCCATCTAGGGGAGTCTGGTTTAGGTTCTTGTCACCGCTATGTGGTTTTGCAACAAACAGGGCGGAATGGGGTCTGGTGCCCGGAGGCTCTGTGCCTCTGGAGCTGACTGAGATGCCAGGGGTTCTCCCTGGTAACCAACACCTGGCAGGATCTTTGAATTCCAAGGCGGACAAAATAAGCAGGCATCACCTACACTCAGAAGTGTCACATGGCATCTATTCGCAATGGGGAGAACCCTGACTGGAACTTTTGATCACTGCCAAGAACATGCAGTGTTTAAATTGTTGTTTGTTGGAGTCATTTTCTGCCTAGAGTGGAGCACCTAACTCCTGTATGCCTTCCTGTCTCTATCTCTCCTGGCTAAAGTTGTGAAGATCTGGAATGACCTGGCCAAAGTCATCTTTGTGGCTCTGGATTGGGTTAAGAGAGTGTGGTATTCAGGACTTCTGGACATGAGCATCCGTCCTCTGATCCGATCACACTGCTGCTTCAAGGAACTATTTGCAGCAGCCGGGCAGAGTCCTCCATCCGGGCCTGCACAACCTAAATCTTGATGCATGTAGTTTGAGCGGGAACACCTGAATGCTTTTGGCTTTCCTGCCGAGGTAGTGCATATCATCCTGGCGGAGAGATGTTCATCCACAAAAAAATGTATGCTGAACATTTGGAGACGTTTGTGGCATTTTATTAAAAATAGCTCCGCAAGATCTTGCAGTGACCAAGATTAAAAGTTATTGATCAGACTTGTCGGCCTTTTTTTTTTTTTTTTTTTTAAAACCTTTATTCTTTGAAATCAGTGACACAGCTGTTCAGCCGACAACCCGGAGGTACGGCAGCTTTAAAAACACAACACATGCTAGCGTCAACATTCCACTGACCGGAGAATCAAAGGTTCTATTTTAAATAAACACAAACCCAAACCTAAACACAAGCAAGGCGATAAGTACTGTAAGCCCAGAAGGGGTTCCCATCAGGGGGAGCGAGCCCCATTTCGTCCAACTGACACAGGTCTATAGTAAGGGAAAGGAGGGGAAGTCAGGGACTCAAGAAGACAAACACATACCAGCAAGGAGTTCAAAGCCGGAAAGGAAGCTAAGGGGAGAGCTGCTCCTCAGGCGGGTCCGGGGGCAGGCATATGCCCCCTCTGTACTGGTTACATCGCCCCCATACAGAGTGCCATTTCCGAGGGCGGCCTCGAGCACAATACACTGTCTTCTCCCTAAACATGCTCCAATCCATGTTTTTCATCCACGCTGTCAATGTAGGAGGCCCATTAGAGCCCCACAGACGAGCGATGTCGCGCTTGGCTACCATGTTCCCCAGGGTCACCCACTGAGTCTGTGCCGCGTCGTGGTCAGTAGGACCCCAAACATTCAGGAGACAACACCGCGCCTCAGGCTGCATGACGATGCCCGTCACCTCCCCCATCACCTCGTGGATTCGCCTCCAAAACTCCATAATCGCACCACATTCCCAAATAATATGTAGGAAGGTGCCCACCATACCACAGCCTCTCTTACATAAGCCCTCCTCAGAAAAACCCATATGGACCAGCCGGGGCCCCGTCACGTAGACCCTATGGAGTATTTTAAGCAGCACCAACCGCAGGCGCGCGGGGATCGCAACCTCTTTGCGAGAAGAAACTGCGTACTGCCAATCCTCATCATCTAGTTCAAGGCCATCTCTGGTCCATTGATCACGCAACCCTAGAAGAAGATCCGCCCGAACATTAATAAGTTTCTTATAAATGAGCGAGATCATACTCTCTGGCATATGGCCATCCAGGATCCGGTCCTCTAACGGAGAGGACTCAGGCACCTTCTCCCCTTCTACAAGGACTGACCGCAGGGCGTGGCACACTTGAGCGTATCGGAAGAACTCCGTGCTCCCCAGCTCATATTCCTTCTGCAGCTCCTCGAATGACTTTATCCTACCCTTAACCAAAAGGTCTCCAACCCTGGATATACCGATCAGGTCCCATTTCTCAAACCCTTTTGTATGCCAAAGCTTTCCCAGAATATCGGAGTCAAACAGAGGGGTGGCGAGGGTAAGCTTACCCCTCCAGCCCAGTGAATCTGTCGCAACCTTCCATACATGCACGGCCACCCTGGTGGGCCCGGTAAGGGTTAAGTCCAACGACTTCGAATACAACGCTCTGGGGTAGTTACCCCCACGTAGCAACCATCGGTCCATGGCGAAGCCGGGGCTCAGCGCTGGACCATACACACCATGGTTAATCGCGCTCAACTGGGTGGCCCAGTAGTAGCGTCGAATGTCTGGAAGCGCGATACCACCGTCGTACCACGGAAGCGTCAACTTAGCAATCGCTATACGCGGACGCCCTTCCCACAATAGCGCGCGCTGGTGGCTTTCGACCTCACGGAAATAACTGGCCGGGACCCAGTCAAGGGTATTCTGCAGGGCATAGAGGAAACTGGGAAGAGACATCATTTTGAACAGAGCGGCACGGCCAAGGAGGGAAAGCGGCAACCGCCGCCAGCCCGCCACGTCCCGCCGCAGACGTGCCAAGGGAGGGAGCAAGTTCCTCTCGTATCGTAAAATGGGGTCGGTGGAAATATAGATCCCCAAATACAAAAAGCCCTGCTGGGCTATCTGGATCGAGCAGTTGCGCGGGACAGGCGGGACCTCTCCACACAGGACATACAAGTATGACTTCCCCCAATTAATGACCAGACCAGAGTTCCTACCGAAAGAAGTCAAGACGTCACAAACCACTAGATTTCTTAGGCGAGGTGAGGTATAGCAGGATATCGTCGGCGTAAAGTGAAATACGGTCTTCGTGGTCAGGCGACCAACGAATCCCACGTATATCCGGGTGCCATCGTATCCACGCCGCCAGCGGCTCGAGAGCAAGGGCGAACAACAACGGCGACAGGGGACAACCCTGCCGGGTGCCTCTCCCGAGCTCGAACGGTGCCGACGCCCGCCCGTTCACCACGACGCTAGCAAGAGGCCCCTCATAGAGCAGCCTCACCCAGCCCACAAATCCAGGCCCAAAGCCGAACTTGGCTAGCACAGCCCACAGGTATGCCCACTCCACCGTATCGAAGGCCATCGTGGCATCTAGGGACGCCACAATAGCCGGCTCTCGCATCGTGCCCGTCCTAGCAATCACTCCATGGAGGCGTCTAAGATTCAGTGCAGTGTTGCGGTGCGGGATAAAGCCCGACTGATCCAGGTGGATCAAGTCGCCAAGCACCCGGACCAGGCGGTTAGCAAGGATCTTAGCAAGGATTTTCGGCTCGGCGTTGAGAAGTGATATCGGCCGATAGGAGCCACACTTGTCCCGGGGCTTACCGTCTTTATGTATTACCACAATCGTCGCCAGCCGTTGATCGAGCGGAAGAAACCCATTCGCCCGCGCCTCCACGAACATGGCGCGCAGGTGAGGAGCCAACTTATCCGGACGAAGCTTATACAGCTCAATCGGCAAACCATTTGGGCCCGAAGCCTTACCGGAGCGCAACGCGCAGATAGCACACGCCACTTCGTCGACAGTTATTTCTCCATCGAGGTCATCCCTATCAATGGCAGAAAGGCAGGGCAGAGCGATATCACGCAGGAGGTCACACGAGTCCTCAGTCGGCCTATCCGAGACCGAGGTGTATACCGTACGAAAATAGTCAGAGAAACACTGAACTATACCGTCAGGGTCAGTGACAACCTCTCCCCCATCCGTCGACAACTCCGGCACCACTCGATTTACACGCTCTTTTTTATCCAACCACGCCAGCAATTTCCCGGCCTTATCACCAACATCATACAATCGACCCTGCTGCTCCCTATTGAGGGTCTTGGCAGCGTTCGTCACCAGATCCCTATATTCCAGTTGCTTCAAGCTCAAATTATGCAGTGTGGCCGGTGCAACATCCTCTTCCAAGGCCACTTCTAAAGCCGCTATCTCGTCCTCTACTTGCGTCACCTCGGCGTCTCTCCGCCGCTTGGCAGCCACTACCAAGGAAAGGGCCTCCCCTCTCAATACAGTCTTAAAAGCTTCCCACAAGGACACCGCAGATTCAACTGAACCCTGATTATCTTGAAAATAGTGGTCAACTGTCTTCAGCAACGCACTGCGTAGCTTGGGGTCACGAAAGTACCAGGGGTTAATGGGAGCCACCCTGCCCCCCACCACCCGGCCAATATCCAGACGGGCCCACACCGGTGAATGATCAGATATGCCCCGTGCCAGATGCCTAGCCTCAGATACCAAAGAGGCATGCGCAGCCAGAGTGAGCAAGTAATCAATCCGAGAGAGACTCCCGTGGGCCCCGGAATGAAAGGTATATTGTCTCTGAGTGGGGTGCCGTAGCCTCCAACAGTCTACCAGACCAAAAGTATCTATAAAGTCGGGAAGCCACTTCTGAGCACCCCCGGTGTCTCTGGGCGGGTACCTATCGAGCATTCCAGAACCAACCGCATTGAAGTCTCCTCCCACCACCAGCATCCCTTCGGGGAGTTCCAACAAGGCCTTGCCCAGAGCAGCAAACAAGGAGGCCTGCAGGGCAGGAGGGACATAAACAGAAACCAACACCAACGTTCTGCCCTCCCACCTCCCCGCCACAGCCACAAAGCGCCCCCTGTCATCGGCAATGGTGGAGTCAAACTCAAATGGTAGGGAAGCTCTAACAAGTATACCCGCACCCCTGGAGCCCGAGGAGAACCCCGAGTGAGCAATGAATTTATAACCCTTTCTGTTAAGTGCATAACACATGTTCCCTATAAGGTGGGTCTCCTGCAGGAGGACCACTTCTGGCGAGGTCCGTTTCAAGAATTGCAGGACTATCCCCCGTTTGATACGATCCCCTAAGCCATTAACATTCCAGCTAATTATGTTTAAGCCCCTATCCCCCATCCCCAAACACAAAGAGACCTCCACCCCCCCCCCGGAGAACCACGATCGGACAATACTGACAACCATTGCTACGCCTTGCAAGAGAAAAACCACCCCCACCAACAACCCCAACATCCCGAATCCCCCCCCTCCCTGCACCCCTGCGTCAGCTTACAAAGCCCCCCCAACTTGCAGTGTGCCTGTCGCCCTATCAAAAACAAATCTACAAAAAGTACCCCAAGGGAGGAAAGAGCTCCTATCTTCCCCCCGCCGCCCTCTCATTACTGCAGGAAGGTGCGAGTCACTGTCCGGGGCTGAGTCAAAAAATGCCGACACCGGAGGTATCACTTCTGTCCATCCCGGTCGCCTTCCGCTCCATCCACGCTGTCCCGGCCGGGCTGTCGCCGAGGGAGCGCATCCAACCAGTCCCCTGCCATGTCTGGTGATTCGAAGAAGAGAGTCCGATCCTCATACACCACACGTAGCCTGGCAGGGAAAAGCATGGCATACTTCAGGTCCATATCCCTAAGCCGCCGCTTCACCCCCAGGAAACTTTGCCTCTGTTTCTGCACCATCTGGGTGAAGTCAGGATAAAAGCTCACAGAGGCGTTCTGAAAAGGCACCGGGCCTGTCACCCTCGATGCTTGCAGGATAGCGTCTCGATCCCGAAAATTAAAAATCCGGGCGACAATCGGCCTCGGGGGGGCTCCCACCTTAGGCCGTCCTCCAGGCACTCGGTGAGCCCGCTCCACCGCAAAAAACTTGCCGAGGCCCTTAGGCGCAAGATGATTCACCACCAAATCCTCGACGAGTAGATCCACAGAGAGCTCCTCTGAAGTTTCCGGGACCCCAATAAGGCGCACATTGTTGCGCCGGGCCCGACCTTCAAAGTCTTCGAGCCGGCGGGCGGAGAGGTCATTGGCGGTTCGTAACTTACGAACCTCAGCCTGGAGTTCCGAGACATCGTCCGCGAGGCCAGTGGTCTTGAGGTCCAGGGACTTGACCCGCTCATTGGTTTTGCCCAGGTCCGCGCGAATCAAGTTGACATCAATCAAAATCATGTCCACCTTGTGCGCCAGGGTCTCGAACTGTCGCCCAATCGAAGATTGCATCCCATCTATCGCCCCCTTGATATCCTGCAATGATAACTCCGAGGTTGGGGATGGATCGGCCTTCTGTGCTTCCAGCGACTGTCCCGATCCACCAGGCGACCCCTTCTGCTGGGCATAACGATCCATATTGTTGGATTGGGTATAGCTTCCCCGCCTGGTAGTCTTAGACTTCGACCTGTCTGCCTCCGATTTGGTCGACATCCCGAACAGCAGGACGGTCAGTTGCCAAAGGACGTCCCTCACTCAGCTGGAGGAAACAGGGTCAACTAGGACTTCAACAGCCAGTCAGGACCGAGTGGAGGTCTTCCAGACAACAGAGGATCTGCGTGAAGCACTCCCAACCCAGAGCGAACAAAGGGCGAGAAAGCGAAAGTGAAAGTGCAGCGGCATCCGTCCGTCAGTTCACACCTCCCAAGGCCGCTGTTGTTCAATTAGTGGCCGGGCATCCTGCCAACGCAAGCCCCTGGCATCCTTCGGAGGTAGGCCGCAATCTTCCGCCATGCACAACTTCGGTCCCCGTGGGCGATCTTTGCCCGGACAACATCAATCGCCCCAGCTGTGACTCAGTTGCAGGATTCCGTGCATGAAAATCAGGATTTAGGACAGGATAATTGCAGGAGGGCGCGAGGGTAGCGGGAGCTCAGGGCTCACGCAGCCATCTTGGTCAAGCGCTAGGCTCCTCCCCCCTTGTCGGCCTTTTTACATTTACCAGATTAACCATCTTTGCTTAAATCACCTCTTGCCGTGCTTTTTCTGAAAGGGTTACTCCACGTCTCCCCTGAAACCTTCCCCCTCCCTTTGTGATGCCCGAGTTGGACCCTAATTTGTTTGTCACATGTTTGACGTGTACTCCATTTGAGCCAATGAGCAAAGATCTTCTGCATCTTTTGAACCTGAAAGCAATTTTTCACATAGTGACAACATCTGCTCCTCGAGTCAGTGAGTTGCAAGTGCTCTCTGTCCTGCATGGTGGTGCAACAGTCTACAGCAGCATCCATGGCCAAGGTTGTGTTGCTCTCTATGTTGGACAATCCAGCAACCCTCCTGCATTCTTTGCTCCACCTCATCCCTCGAAAAAGGAAGACTCTATTGTTTGCGTCCCAAATGAGCTTTGAGCTGTGACATCAATTGCACCAAGAACCACCAAGTGGACGATCAGCTCTGTGTGGGGTTCACAGGGTAAGTCAGTGCAGAAATGAACCATTTTAAGATGGATTGTCCTCTGCATGAAAATATGCCTTGCATTAGCCACTAAGCCGCCCTCCCAGAGGGCTTGAGGGCTCATTCCATTAAATGTACCAGGTTGCCCACCTGGCCGCAGCCCATCCAGCACGTCGCCTCTCGGGAGCGGTCCATTGCATGCAAGCGTTCTGGAGTATAGTACCAATATGTCACAATCTCTGTAAGTGTCTCCGTAAGCCCCATGTGATACGCAGAATGCCTGGCCCTGTAATATATCCCATCCCACTCTTTGTGGCGGAGTGTCCTGCCCAACTCTCGCTCCCACCGCTCTCTGCTAGGATTGTGCGTGTATGTGTGGTTGATCTGCAACCGCTTGTAGAGATCGGAGATGAGTTTTTTATCAGCCGTGCGGGTGATGAGCCATCTTTCGTACGGGGAAAGGCGCCTGTCTGCCTTGGAGCGGACCTGTGGTTGAAGCGCCCAATGCCTTACTTGTAGATATCTTAGTCTCTCTGTCTCCGGGAGCCCAAATTCCTGCCTCAACTGAGCCAACGAGTTGACCCCCTCAGCGCCATAGACATGATACAGAAAACGGCAACCAGCCGACCTCCAACCTGCAAAAGCTGCCTTATCCATACTATGGTTTAAATCAGGGTTGTCGGCCAATGGGGTGAGCGGTGACGGGAAGGTTGTGAGTTTGTGCTTGATGTTAGTGGCATCCCACACTTCCAGGGAGACCCGTGTGATATACGAGGCATATAGATTAGGGGGCCTATGGGGCTTGCGCAGGAAGGGAATTTCCTGCAAGGGTCGCGCAGCCATCGCCTGGTCCTGAAACAACCAGTGTTTCTCAGATTCCCATCTGCTCCACTCCACCAGGTACCGCAATGGAAGTAGAGCTGGAGATCAGGGACTCCAAGCCCTCCGTCTTCCGGAGCAAGCGTCACTAGTGCCCGTCGCATTCGTGGTTTCCGACTGCTCCAGATAAACTGGGCTAAGTCGGATTGTGTCTGCCGATTCCACCCGGCAGGCGGCCGTAGAGGTATGGTGCGAAAAAGATAGAGGATCTGTGGCAGAATGGTCATTTTGACCGCTGCAGTTTTGCCTAGCCATGATAGGGGGTAGTGTTTCCACCGGCCAAGCTCTCGGCGGATCTTCCGGCGCAGTATTGCATAATTAGTATCAACCACTGCAGGGAGGGAAGCAGGGTTTGCAAATATTCCCGGGTGGGACGTGACAAAGATAGGTCTAGGGCCATGGATTTATCAGCATTCACCTTAAATCCAGTAGCTCGGGCAAAGGCATCCAGCTCTGCTAAGCAAGCCGGCGGAGCGCTCCTCGGCTCAGCAAGTGATATTAACACATCATCCGCGTATAAGCTAATCGTGTGGACATAGCCCCCAAATTTGATCCCCCTGACCTCCGGATTCTGCCGCATTCTCTGAGCTAGAGGCTCCATGTAGAGGGCGAAGAGAAGGGACAACAGCGGGCACCCCTGTCTCGTGCCTCTTTCAATATGGAATCGGGAGGATGTATAGCCATTCACTCGGACCGTAGCTGTGGGAAACTTATAGCAATTAAGTACATACATGCGAAATCGTTCCCCCATCCCCACTCTTTCTAACA
This sequence comes from Triturus cristatus, assembly GCF_964204655.1. NCBI lineage: Eukaryota > Metazoa > Chordata > Amphibia > Caudata > Salamandridae > Triturus > Triturus cristatus. The sequence continues at coordinate 1,086,689,808 of NC_140582.1, read as the reverse complement.
CCTGCTCCAAATAGGACCAGTGCATGCGGTCGAATGCCTTTTCAGCATCGATGGCTAGCATCATGTATTCCCCCGGGACCCGGGTAGCCTTCTCGATAAGGTGTAAAATCTGTTTGGTATTATCCGATGTTTGGCGTTCAGGGAAGAACCCCGCTTGGTCCGGGTCGATGAGGCCGGGCATATAGGAGCCAAGACGAGCGGCAAGAATCCTTGTGTACAATTTAAAATCTATATTAAAGAGGGATATTGGGCGATATGCTCCGCAGCGAGATCTATCCTTCCCGGGTTTGGGGATCACCGCTATAGAGGCCTCTAAGAGATCACTTGGTATCGCCCCCTGGTCGGCAAAGGAATTAAACAGCCGGGTGAGAACCGGGGCGAGCAAGGTGCAAAACTTCTTGTAAAAAATAGCAGAGAAGCCATCCGGACCGGGCGCTTTTCCCAGCTTGAGACGAGATATAGCGGCTATGACCTCCTCCGTCTGAATGTCTCTGTCAAGGTGGTCAGCCTGGGCCTTAGTCAGAGCTGGCAGGGTAACAGAATCCAGGTAGGCCGTCCCCTCAGGACTTTCTAACGAGGCCCCCGTGTAAAGAGTGGCATAAAAGTCGCAAAATGTTTCCGCTATAGTGCCATCATCTGACACGCATGTACCATCCGCTCTGGAGATCTCCTTGACCCCGTGTCGTTGACGGATCTCCCTCAATTTATGGGCGAGGAGGCGTCCGCATCTGTCCCCCCGGCATATAATAATAATAATAATAAAGAGGTTTATAAAGCGCCTGGTTACACTAACTAGTGTGTCCCCGCGCTGCGACCCATTGGAACAGCCAAATACGTGGTAAGGAGTCCGTGAGAAAAAGAAGGCTGATAAAGACTAATCTGGCTGGAAAAGCCAGGTCTTCAATTTTTTCCGGAACTTGGTTTCGGATTGTTCCAGCCGTAGTTCCAAGGGGAGAGTGTTCCATTGTTTCGCTGCAAGGTAGCGGAAGGATCGTCCCCCCATTCTTGTTCATAGTATGCATGCTTCAGTCGCAGCGCCGCAAATTCCGCCCTATCTTGATCAAGCGCTGCTAGTTGGTGGCGCGCGGCTTTAAGCTGTCGCCACACCCTTGGGGCTCCCGTCCTCTGGTGCATCTGCTCCAGCTCTTGGGTCTGTTGTGTGAGCTCATCCCTTTTGCGCCCGCGCTCCCTATTGTCAGCCACCGAGACCGCGATGAACTCCCCCCTAATGACTGCTTTCAATGCCGCCCATTACGTAGCAAGTGTGGTGTCCGGGTTTGCGTTATGTTAAAGGTAGTCGCCAATGGAGTGCTGTATGCGCTTAACAACGTCCTCTCGGTGTAGAAGAGTGTCCCTAAGACGCCACACCCTAGCCGACCGCAGTATGAGTGGAAGGGTGAGGGTGGCGAGTATTGGAGCGTGATCCGACAGGGAGGCCACCCCTATATCGACAGCTGTTGCGAGTACGCGCACTGGAGCAGATGCTAAGAAATGGTCCAGTCTAGCATAGGTCTTGTGTGCATTGGAGTAAGATGAGTATTCCCTTTCAAGAGGATGAAAGCTATGCTAGAGGTCGCACAGCCCCAGGTCATGTAAACGTGTAAGCCCCTCGGCTGAGAGTGCCCCCGATTGGTATGGGGTGTTTATATTAGAGGTTAAGTAAATTTAAAACTGTCATCACTTAATTGTACTTGCCTGCGAATTAGTGGCTCCTGATGTAAATGTATCCACATTTACCTGTGATTTAAAGACTCCAGATATACAGCCTGCGAGGCAATGATTGTCGATGTTATCTCTGATGTAAAGGCAGCACACCATAGTCCGTGCATTTCATCTGCCTTTTGCCTATTATTCACCATGATTTTTCCTGTTGTCAGTCAGTGTCTAATTTGTTTTTTGTGCTGAGCATTAGCCTAAGCTGGAATACATGTAGGTATACAGCTTTTTACATCAGGTGCAGTACAGTCTCATTTTTCTAGCAATGTCCCTCTACTACCATCACCAATGCTTTCAGCATTTCAGTGTTTGTCAGAAGTGTTAATTACTTTTATGGGGAGGTCCAGACAGTGATTTCCTCCTGGAAGATATCGCTTTTGTCCTAAAAAAAAAACAACTGTGTATATTTGCCATTGCTCTCAAAGACAGACATGAATTGGCTTGTTGGAAGACCGAATATTGTGTGTTGGTTTCCTGCTCCATCCTAACCTCAGAAGCGCTTCCAATTTGTTGACTGTTGTCTTGGATCTTGTGCCTTGGATAATTATGTCCTTGAGTCTGAAAGTGGCTGAGGATGATCTCCCAACCCCTGCCTTTCTATTCCTTTTTAGGTCTCGCGTGGCGTTGCAGCGCAAAGCTCTGCTCGCCTCGGCGAGATTTATTGTGACTGAGGAGTTTTAGAAGGGGACTTGAAGCCCCTCCCCTCATTGCCATTGGCTGGCATCATCGTTTATGCTAAATGCTGGCTTGCCATTGGAAATAAGGGTTTTTGGTTGACGCCCTTTCGACTCCGAGCCGGACCGGGTCGCCTGCTTTGCTGGTGTCGCAAAGCACTTTCTTATCTTTATGGGGCCATGTGTTTCTAGTTAGAAACACATGGCCCCATAAAGACAAGAGATCCCATACTCCGGCTGCAGCGCGGTCCTCTTTCACTTTCGGGACCGCGTTTGTTTTCTTTACTTTTGTGTCGTAGAGGCGCACGTTCCAACCGTTTTCCTCTCCATACGCAAATATAGCAAACAAAGCGCTGTTTCCGTAGCACACGCAAATGCAGCCTTTTCTGCCAGCCAGTGTCCTGCTTCTGAACTGTTTGGCACAAGCTGAGGTCCTCGTCTGTCGTGTTTAATCACGAGTCCTTTGTGGGAACCATCACGTGCTCTGAAAGCAGCAGCTCTGAGGGAAGAACACAGCATGAGAGAACGTCTTGGTTTCTGTGTCTGCATCTCGATGCCGTTCTTAACCAGGGCCGCGTACTTTGTTACATTTAATGAGGGCTGATGATGTGGCGCTTTTCAATGTTCTTTGTTTGACTTGCGGCCACCATTACAGTTTAGGGTAGTTGGCAGCCATTGCAGTGCACTGTTAGTATAACCGTTGTTGAGGTGTTGTTGCCAGGGCCAGTGGCGTACCAAGGATTCCGTAGACCTATTCGAAGCATGCAAAGTGGACCACTCGAATAAACGTGTTGGCTAATAAAATAACCAATAATTGTGGCGCAATGGGACCCATATTAGTACAGTTTAATACAGAGCACAAATTCTGTGTTTAAATATTTTGCACAGATGTCACGCGATTTGTTTTTAATGTAATTTAACCCATTCTTCCGAGATAGGCGGGGCATCGGCACAGACGTCAGGAGAATCAGTGTGCTTTCATTCCTCAGCTGGTGTCATTTAGCTGTAACTTGTTTACTAGTACAGCTTAACCCCTTCTGTGCCTATGACTGCTGAAAAAAATCACGTTTTTCACACATTTTTGTGTGGGAAAGTTGTGGCATCAGCGGGCTGACACAAATTTCCTACCACCCAGCGTTCCCCCGGGTCTCCCGATAAAAACGGTGCCTCACTCGTGTGGGAGGCCCAAGTACCCACGACAGGCAACGGCCCACATTGTAGTGAGGCGACATGAAAATTGCCAACCTCAAAACGACCTGGTTTTGCAAGGGGGTCGCAGGGCATTCTGGGTAAGGAAACGTTGGGGGATCCGCGCAAGCCATACCTCCCTGGAATCCCCCGAGTGTCTAGTTTTCAGAAATGTGTGGGTTTGGTAGGTTCCCCTAGGTGGCCGCCGAGCACCGGGCCAAAAACCCAGGTGACCCCCCTTGCAAAACCAGGTCGTTTTGAGGTAGGCAATTTTCATGTCGCCTCAATACGTTTTGGGCCCTTGCCGGTCGCGGGTACTTGTGCCTCGCACACGAGTGAGGCGCCGTTTTTATCGGGAGACCCGGGGGAACGCTGGGTGGTAGGAAATTTGGTGGTCAGCCCGGTGATGCCACAACTTTCCCACACAAAAATGTGTGAAAAAGGTGATTTTTTCCAGCTAAATTTGAGGTTTGCAGGGCATTCTGGGTAAGGAAACGTTGGGGGATCCACGCAAGCCGTACCTCCATGGAATCCCCGGGTGTCTAGTTTTCAGAAATGTGTGGGTTTGGTAGGTTTCCCTAGGTGCCGGCAGAGCTAGGGTTCAAAAACTACAGCTAGGCACTTTCCAAAAAAAGGTTAATTTTTCACTGCAAAATTGAGGTGTGACCATGTTGCGTTTTGCGCCGTTTCCTGTCGCAGGCACTAGGCCGACCCACACAAGTGAGGTACCATTTTTATCGGAAGACTTTGGGGAACGCGGGGTGGGTGGAAATTTGTGGGTCCACGCAGATTCCAGAACTTTCTACCGCAGAAATGTGGGGAAAATTTGTTTTTTTTTGGCAATGTTTTAGGTTTGCAAGGGATTCTGGGTAGCAGAACCTTGTGGGAGGCAGTCAAGTCACCCCATCCTGGATTCCCCTGGGTGACTAGTTTTCAAAAATGTATAGGTTTGCTAGGTTTCCCTAGGTGCCGGCAGAGCTATGGTTAAAAAACTACAGCTAGGCACTTTGCCAAAAAAGGGTCATTTTTCACAGCGAAATTGAGGTGTTTCCACGTTGCGTTTTGCGCCGTTTCCTGTCGCGGGCACTAGGCCGACCCACACAAGTGAGGTACCATTTTTCTCGGAAGACTTTGGGGAACGCGGGGTGGGTGGAAATTTGTGGATCCACGCAGATTCCAGAACATTCCACCAGAGAAATGTGGAGAAAATTTGTTTTTTTTGGCAATTGTTTAGGTTTGCAAGGGATTCTGGGTAACAGAACCTGGTGGGAGGCAGTCAAGTCACCCCATCCTGGATTCCCCTGGGTGTCTAGTTTTCAAAAATGTATAGGTTTGCTAGGTTTTCCTAGGTGCCGGCAGAGCTATGGTTCAAAAACCCCAGCTAGGCACTTTGCAAAAAAGGGTTATTTTTCACACCGAAATTGAGGTGTGTCCACGTTGCGTTTTGCGCCGGTTCCTGTCGCGGGCACTAGGCTGACCCACACAAGTGAGGTGCCATTTTTCTCGGAAGACTTTGGGGAACGCGGGGTGGGTGGTAATTTGTGGATCCATGCAGATTCCAGAACTTTCCACCAGAGAAATGTGGGGAAAAAGTGTTTTTTTGTGCAATTATTTAGGTTTGCAAGGGGTTCTGGGTAACAGAACGTGGTGGGAGGCAGTCAAGTCACCCCATCCTGGATTCCCCTGGGTGTCTAGTTTTCAAAAATGTATAGGTTTGCTAGTTTTCCCTAGGTGCCGGCAGAGCTAGGGTTAAAAAACTACAGCTAGGCACTTTGCTAAAAAAGGGTAATTTTGCATTGTGAAAATGTGGTGTGTTCACGTTGGGTTTTGAGCCATTTCCTGTTGTGAGCACTATTCCTACCCCTACAAGTGAGGTGCCATTTTTATCGGGAGACTTAGGGTAATACAGATTTGTAAAGTAACTGTTATTACCTATTGACTTTCGATGCATTTCTGCCTTCCAAATGAAAGACATTGTGAAAAAAAGAAGTCATTCTTAAAAATGACTGATAATTCTCATGCTAGTATGAGTAATCCCAATTTCGGAAATGTGCAAATATCTACTGTTTCTAAACTCTATATTTTGTTCCCATTTCAGAAATACATAGGTGTCTTTCATACCGATTTTTACATGTACACATTTTTACAGAATAATTACTATATACCCGGTACATAATAACAAGCATTTGCAATGCAATAGGTCTCGCATTTACACGAGTTTGAGCTATTGGCATTGTAAATGACAATGCCTTTTATTTAGGTTTGGTTTTTACAACATAAATAAAAGGCATTGTCATTTACAATACCAACAGCTCAAAATCGCGTAAATGCGAGAACTACTGCATTGCAAATGCTTGTTTTACCTCGCTGCCATGCATGATGCCAAACGCAAAGCGGCAGGCACAACACCAGGTCTTTAAAGAAGATTCAGACCTGTGTTATGCAATACTAACTCTGCTCTATCAAACCTGCCTAACGTCCACGCAATTCCCAGAGAGCTGGAGGGGTTCGATCTTAATTCCCATATACACGAAGGGCGACAAAAGGGATCCATCCACTCACCGCCTCATTGTCCTCCAGGACATTTAAGCCCAGGCTTACGCCTCTGTTCTATTGAAAGACCTGGAACAGTGGGCAAAAGTGAATGACATAATTCCACTCAGTCAAATGGGCTTCAGGGCAGACTCTTTCACACCGGATAACATTGTGTCCCTTTCCTATTTAATACACCGGGCAACGAACAACAAAAAACTCCCACTCGGTCTGTTTTGTGGATTACTCAGCCACCTTTGACCTCATTGAGAAAAACAGCCTATGAAGGAAGCTTAGAGATTTGGGCATACCAAACAAACTTCTCCAGGCCATTATATCCCTATACACTTCTACATGGGTGCAGGTCAAGTAAACACCGACAGCGGTCACAAGGAAAATCCAGACAGATAATGACCTTAAGCAAGGTTTTGTGCTTGCGCCCCCTGTTAATCTCTTTTTTGCAGACATGGGCGCAGCACTGAAACAAGTGAGCCTTATCCTGCCCAAAATTGGAAACATTAAGGTCTCAGTGCTCCAATACGCCAATCACGTAATTCTTTTGCATCACACTAAAGTAGGCTTACAGAAGGCCCTCAATGCCTTGCACAAGTACAACCTGTATAATAAAATGGTGGCAAATGGCTCCAAGACCAAAGTACTAGCCTTCTGTAATTCAACCAAAAAAACTAATTGCACATGGACCTTGGGTCCATTAACAATCAGAACAGCCGATGCCTATAACCACCTGTGTGTCTGTGCATCAACCAAAGGCGGTACCAAAAAGCACCTGATGCACACTGTGTCAAAGGCGGAATCAATAATAATCATGTGCAAATGAAACAATCCCCTGGAAAGCCCTTCTACCGCCCCAAAAAGATGAGTCCTAGCAGCTACCCTCCTACCAACGATCAAGTACAGCCACAAACCGGGGCCAACTAGTAAACATCATGGATAAGAATCAGCTCAAGGCATACAAAATGGTTTTCAGACTACCATCATATCTACGGAGCTCCTTCATAAGGCTTGAATGTGGTCTGGAGGGCCAAACATGGGCAAGCATGGCGTCCTTTGTAAACAACTACTACAGGGTAAAAAAAAAGCCCCACCTAACACCATGAAACTGTTCTCCAGAACACCTTCACCCAAGAACCCATGGTCATTACAGCTTCAAATAACAATTGCCACCCTTCAAATCAATCAGACGGTATTAAACAGTTTACAGCGTTCTTGAGCCAATGTTAAAGCAAAGCTGAAAAAACAAACAAATATTGTCAATGGCAAGAGATATGGGGAAACCTAGTAAATCAATGTTACTATCAGTGGTGGGGCAATCGTATGCCAATGCTCAGCCAGACTGACTCAGACCCCAACCTTATCTTAGCTGTGCACTTCTGAAAGCATGCCATAAATCAATAATGTTTGCAAGCCTTATGGGACTGCAATCTAAAAAGGTAAACCCCAGGTGGCAGTCACTCACTAAAACGTCAAACTGCAGACTTTGTGATTCCATGTGTGAATCTTTTAATCCTTTATTATGCGGTTACCTTGCACTCTTCAAACCACAGAAAACACTATTAAAACCACTACTTTTTGCCTACGGCATAAGAACAAAAATACAATAGGTCTCGCAGTTGCGAGAGTTTGAGCTATTGGCAATGCTTTTTATTTATGTGTTTGAAAACTTGCAAGCGGTGCGTAAACATGCACTATGTAGGTTTTCTGAACACAAATAAAATGCATGGTCATATACAATGTCAATAGCTCAAACTGTTGCAAATGCGAGACCTCCTGCATTGGAAATGCTTATTATGCAAAGGCATGAGATACCTGACTAACTCACAATTGCAACAGCGTTTTTTTTACGCTGTCCAGTGGGCTTATATGCTGTGTTTGGCAATGGTCCAGTCCATTCCCAGTTATAACATTCAAGTCAGCCCTTTCATCCTTGTATGCCTCTGTTGCTCCTGTAAAAGCAACTGTGAATGTGCATAAAAGCTGCAGTTTGAGTGTCTGATATCGGCACCAGAGGAAGAGATACAATTACACATGGTGTCCGGGGCACAAGAATATAGGAGCTGAGCTGAATCGCTTCCATCTATTTACAGTTAGCTGCCTTTACAGAAGCTCAAGGAGGCAGTAATTTGACCCGGAAACCAGGGGTGAACCTGGGTGCCTGCAGCCCTTTGGAGTGAAAGAAAAGCTTTTCAGGCTGCTCACATTTGTAGTTTACGGAAGGAAAAGGAAATACAGCAATATGCGCACAAGACCGCACGGTGTCTGCAGCGCTTTCAAGCAAACTATTGTAGGATGCGGGGGAGCAGTAATCAGCTAAAATGGGGCGGCAAGCAACTTCATATACTTTTACAGAGTGCTGCAAAATGCAAATATTGGAAAATAACTACTAAAGCGTCCAGCCAGTTACAGCTTGGGGGAGCTCTGAGGGGGACATAAAAGCATTGGGTGTCTTCCGACACCGGGATCTGAGACTGAAAATGCAGCTTTTCTAAACATTCACAGTTGCTTCAATGGGAGCGCACTATTACACATGATGTCGGGGGCACAAACATATAGAAGTGAAGCAAAAAAGTTTCAGTCTATTTACAGTTGCCTTTACAGAAACTGAAGGAGCAACACAAACGTGACCAAAACAACATTTGATTGAAAGTGAAGTTTCTCAAGCTGCTCACATTATAAAGAAAGCGAAAAGAAATACTGGAATGTCCGCCTAAGACCACACAACGTGTCTGCAGCGCTTTGAAGGAACAGAAGATGGGAGGGTGGGAGGCAGGGGACAGCAAGAAACTACAGGTTATACATCTTGATCTTGAAGTTAGCCTAACACTCAGGAAGCCTCAATTTTTACATACGCTTGCATTCATATTTTTTCAGTTCAGACTTCACCCTTTCATCTGAAATGCTTCAAACGACTCTTCATGTCGTTGATGAAAACAGCGATGTCTTGGAGATAGATCCCACCGTTCCTAGGCCCCCACAGACACACATGAGAACTGCAGACTGGAACCTTGGTGCTTCCAGAAAAAACACACAGACAACACGCACTCATTTTGCATAAAGTGTAACTTGAGAAAAGGGGCGTTTGTTTATGCAATAACAAGTAGTCATTTCTCTGAAGTATTTACATTTTAAACAAGTTAGGACTATTGGCTTTGTCAATCGTTGTTAGTTGCATAAGATAAATTAGCAGTAACTGTGGCTTGTATATAATATTGAAAAAGCATCCACTTGAAGCCCTAGTGACACCACGACAATGTTACTGCTCCTGAGTTTCAAAAAGAGGCACAAGAATCCAGAGCAGACATGGCGAGTAAGTTGGCTGAAGAGGTGGGGGTGGCAAATGGTGTTCACGGGCGCTTTGATGTCCTCAGTGGCCGCGCGGCTCTGAGGAAATATGAATTTTGTGATCAGTTATGTCCCCTATCGTAGACCCCAACGGCTCCATGTGCATGCTATAAGTACATGTATGTTCCCTCCAGTTCCAGTTTTGCAAGACGCAAATACATGTGCGTCCACCGTCAACATGTCCTCTATCAGATCCACCATGAATGGGTCAGATATTCCATTCCTAGGTATGAAAGGCCACCGACTTTATGAGGTTCACTTTCCACATTTCACAGATTCAGGCGAGTAGGCCCTGAATTCTGCCATCAAGCCTTTTCCTGCCTTCTGCCTCTGAAAGCTCCAGTCCGAGCCTGCATCTGTATCCATGAACTTTGTCCTACTCCCTGCGCGGCTAACGGTGCCTGATCCAGCCTGTTGCCTGCCAAAAACTGTATTTCACCTTCAAGATTATCTGCTCCGCTCCTCATCCGATGCATTCCTGTCTAGTAGTTTAGGTAAACATTCTTCCAGCTACCGTGCAAAGGGCCAGGCCTCACTGTCCTCATGCAAGTAATTCATAGCCCCTGTTACCATGGAAGATTCCTGCCCCCTCGCATCTCATGTAGACACTTAGACGCTTGTACACGCACTAACAGTCAGTATAGAATACATTCCGTCCGAGAGCTTTTCCTTTTGGATAATACAGTTCTTTAAACATAAGATATCAGATATGATTTGGGATTAGGTTGACATGACCCCCCAGACTTCTGTCTCCACATGTAGAGCTAAATGTCAAGTCCCCTTCACCCTCTAGTTGCACGTCAATCACACGTCATGCGGCTGCGCGCGCATCTCTGCCAAGTATTTCTGCTGACATTGCAGGATTCTCTCATGGATCCACCCACTTGTGACATCATGTTTAATGACTTATTTAGTTACACCTATGTTTACGCCTTTTTTCATTACGTATGTGTATTATATCTGTATTATCAGCTGTTACGCCTCTTGCATCTGTCTTAATGTAATGCTTTCCATATAAATACCATTACTTGTCAATAATGTATTGCCTTCCTTCCTGAACCCTCATGGTGATGGAGTGTGAAGCCTGCAATTCGAATTGTATTTCCTTTGTAGAGGAATAAAGCCTTTTAGAACCTCTAATACCACGGATTCTGCCTCTTATATTTACTGAGTTATTCTTACTAGACTTTACCGCATAAAAAATAGTACCGGTAATGAAATATTTACCACATAAATTGGCGCCCGAACAGGGACACTTTCTCATCTCACGCGCCGGAGGTGCGTTGCAGGCCCGGTCTCCTGCCACAGCTGAACGGACAAAAACGCGTACCTGCAGGATTTCCTGTATCTCCCTCCGGCCAAGCGGAGGTGACTGAGGCTGCGATCAACACCCAGACGAGGCGGTGAGAAGTGCGAAGTATCCCGACCAGAGCCTAGCTGAGAGAGCAAGATCCGAGGTATACAGAGGCCCACCAGGTTCCGAAGTTCCGAGTCCAGTCGAGTCGAGTCCAGTCCGGTCCAGTTTCAGTTCAGTTCCGAGGCCTTCCGTTCCGAGCTACCCGGTGAGTACCATTGCCGGGGAGGCATTTAAACGTGCACATAGTCTGTGCCGGTCAAGACGGGTTTGGGTACACAAATCCGGTCTGCACTGTTTCAGCAGTGTATCTGTACTGTTTAGCAGTATATCTAGTATGTCTTGCATATAATTAAGTATTATTTAGTGTTAGTATTATGTCAGTAACTAGTTTCTTATTAGTCATCATTATTCGTTAAATGTTAAATATTAAATGTTTTAATACGTTCTATACATTGTGGTGTGAATGACTGTTCATTATTGTGTTTATTTGTATTAAGGTTGTTTAAGATTAAGTAACCAGATCTAAAAATGCCGTTCTTTTCGAAATTAAGACAGATCAAAACTAGAAAAGGGGTACTCGAAGAAGCTGTTCCCATCCCACCTAGGGACACTCCAGGGTACTTTATGTATCATAAGCATGGCCTAGATGCCGTGTTATTTCTTGATTTATGGGTGGACTACACCAAGGATTTACCAGAGAGTCAAAGATGGCCCGCAGCGGGGACCTGGGATGCAGACTGCATCATGAGAGTAGAAGAAGAATTATGGAAAAAGAAAGCCAGACAGTCACAGAAAGATGCCATTGAATTATGGCGTAAAGAATCATATAGACGTACAGAAAAGGCGCTCAGACAGGAAGAGAAAGGTAGGGAGAATTCGAATAAAACCCGAGAAAATTTATTAATAGAGGAAGGTACCCGAGTTAAATCGGAACAAGTAGATAGACAAAGAAACACTCTTATGAATGGTATGTATCCTCTTCTGGCCGAAGGATTACCTAAGGCTACCCCGGAAATACCAAAAGACTTGACTCCTCCATTGCTCCCGACAAAAGCACATCCTAAAACAGCAAAGGACGTTTTCCTTTCCTCCTATTTAGATGACGTAGCTCCCGAGTATGCTAATACCATACCACACACACCGCTTGCCGATGGTGTTCAACACCAAGAGCATCCGTCTGTATCTCCGCAGCAGCAAACTCCTGCACTAGTTCCAACAGGTCCGTCCGTTTCTACTGTTTTTCCCGCATCTACAATTTCTATCTTACGTCCAACGAATCCTTTCGTGCCTAGCACCTCAGACGGTGCTACAGGAGGTACGACAGACATGTTTGCCACACCACCACGAAATAAACAGACCCTTAGAGATTTAGCACTCCAACGTACACCCCATCTAGTGACATCCGACATGTTTAGAGAACATCTTGTGGATTGTAGATACGATCCAGTGCCAGGTAAACAGGACAGATTGCTAATATCATCACTACGTATAAGACGGGCTACATTGTATTTAATGACGATACCAGGAATGGTTGAGCACCTAGACAATATATATCACTTTGTCCAAACAGGGCGAGGCCCAGAAAGTATTAACGAAGCTATGGAATACCAGAAAGTGGATGTACAAAGACAACTACTACGTTTTTTCATAAACTGCGTGATCAGGAACCAAGACAGGCCTGGGGCAGATCATGATACCATGCAAAAACTTGCCAAATGGGGTCAGAACATATCAGACGAGAAACATGATAAACAGTCATGCATAGTAGTTATGTGCCGAAAGATCCGCAAGGAAGTAGAACGAATACATAAAGAAAGACGAGAAGCAGACAGAATTGAATCAGAGGGAGAGGAGGAGCAAGAATCAGAACAAATAGAAACGATAGCTTACGTAGGTAGAGGAAGACCCCATAATAATACTAGAGGCTTCAATGATCCGATATGTCCGATACGTCCAGAATGTAATAGACATTTTCAAACCCCTATGTTAAATACAAGGTCCCCTGAACACCTATTCCAAGCCGCTGATAAATTACTCCGAGATCGAAGGGGGTACCATATGCTCGATTCCATGGATGAACAAGAATTGGCCAGGTCAGCAGTACAATGGGCTGACTGTCCCGACAAATACAGTGATGATGCACTAGCACACACGTTTCTGAACCTTACCCCATACGAACAGCGTTTAGCTAGTATATACATGATTCAACACCTCCTTATATTATATAAAAGTCAACACTCCGATCCTGGACCCTTACCTGACATATTGACCGAATTACTCACGAATAAATGGAGAGGTTCAGGTACTGATTTGATTAAAGAAATTCTAGAATTTCGAAACCAGTATATAACTTTCGTGTGCCCAGAACACGTTCCAGTTCCCACTATGGGAAGAAAAATGTATCACATAGATAGACTGAATCCGTTACGCGAAGTACACCCAATCAGAGGTGAAGGTAATAACTTTACACGCGTGTTTGTGTACACGCCTATAACTAAAATCGAATTATTAGAAATGAAGAAAGTAGTACCCAGCCATGACAAGGATCCAGCAGGTTTCCACCGTGAGATAAAAGACATGCTACTCATGGGAGAGTATACCTACCCCGACATTATGAAAATACTGAAAGTGTTAATGCCTGCCGGTGTTTACGAGAAACTCAAAGAAAAGGAATGGGAGGTGGGAGACCAAAAGATAGATTGGACAGCATTAGAAAACGAAGAAAAGGCCCGAGCTGCAGGAGCAGGGCTTGGGGAAAAGACTACAGCACTACCAGGATTACTAGTGCAGGTACTGCCACGTTTATTAACTACGAAAAAGGAGGACTGGGGTGCAATCTCAGCCTGTAAACAAAAGCAAGATGAAGACACTAGTGATTTCTATTCCCGATTTGAAAAATGTTTTGGTATAAATAGTGGCATAAAAGCAAGTAGCGAGTCATATCCACATTTGTTTGTGACAAAATTAGTTGAAAATTCCCTACCGCAAGTTAAGAATAGAGTATTGAAATTTGAGAGTACCTGGCAGGGTAACACCCCGTCACAGATGTTACAGATGTTACAATATCACCACAATAGAATTAGAGAAGAACAAGAACACGAACAAAGACGTATGAAAGATACAAAAATGAAAATGCTTGTTGCTCAGTCAGTTCCAGCTGATGGTCACCAAAAGGGTGATTCAACAGGTCCAGTTAAAGGGACATGTAACTATTGTAAACAACAAGGTCATTATATACACGATTGTCCAGTTCTGAAACATAATATCGCCACGGGTAGAACTCAGGAAAGACCACGTCCACCTAGACAGGATCAGAATCAACAACAAATTCCTCAGCATGCACAACATAGGTCAGCTCCGCAACAACTAGCTCCGCAACAGGCAGCTCCACAACAGACCGTAGCACCACCACCAGCGCAGCCTATTGCTGCCACACAAGCGACAACGCAACAGATGTACCAGTATGCACAAGCAGATTATCCTGATTATCAGCGATACACATGAAATAGCCTAGAGAGGGAAGTTGGCTTACCCCTTATTGAGGTTCCTGTAGATCAAGAGGGACCTTATGTACATAGTGAACTATTAGGGGAAGACAGAAAGTTTTTACTTGATACAGGGGCAAGCAGAACAACTATACGACGCAGTGAAGTTCCAGGGGCACCCCTCTCAGGCTCACAAAATATTTCCCTTGGATTCTCAGGAAAACCTATAATTAATGACGTAACACAGCCCCTTCCACTTACGGTTGGTCCATTGACACGAACTACAGATTTATTGCTTACTAAATCATGTCCATAAAACTTGTTAGGTATAAAAACATTGAAAGCTCTAGGAGCTATAATATGTTGTTCTCCGGAAGGAGTACGATTATTTTTACGCGATTTTAAAGGTCACTACGTGTCCAGAGACATGGATCACCGGCTGCAGAGCTTACCTACGCATTTATGGGCACAAGGCCCCACTGATGTTGGTTGCATGAACATTACACCATATCGAGTCACACTAAAAACAGGAGTAGTACTACCACGAATGCGACAATATAGGTTACCACCAGATGCTGTTGCGGCCTTACTGCAAATCATTGACGAACTCATTGCACAAGGAGTGGTTGTCGAAACCGACTCCAATGTATGCAATTCCCCGATAATTCCGATTCTTAAAAGAACGGATCCAAAAGCATCACCAGTATATCGATTAGTTATTGACCTGCGCGAATTAAATAAATGTATTGTACCACAATACCCTGTGGTCCCAGATATCTCTTCATTACTAACTGCTATTGATTCAGAAGCAACGTTCTTCACTGTAATTGATCTCAAGAATGCTTTCTTTAGCGTACCAATAGATCCGGAAAGTCAATATTTGTTCGGATTCAGTTTGAATGGACGAAGTTTTAAATTCACACGCGCACCTCAAGGATTTACAGAAAGCCCCAGCATCTATAGCCAAGCACTAAAACGAGAACTTGACAGTATCCACATGCCAGTTAACACTGCCTTGCTTCAATATGTCGATGATCTGCTGATCACCGCCCGAAGCGAACCTGAATGTGAAGCAGCGTCACTGACGGTTTTAAAATTTCTGGCCGACAAGGGGCACAAGGTGTCCCCTTCTAAGCTGCAATTCTGTGTCCCGCGAGTTGTCTACCTTGGGCACTCGCTGTCCAAGGAGGGAAGACAGCTTACACCCGACCGCATCCAGTTAATTGCTAACATGCCACCACCCAAGACACAAAAGGGGGTGCGGGCTTTTATAGGCCTCACTTCATACTGTAGGCAGTGGATCCCTCAATATGCATTTCTAGCAAAACCACTCATCCAGTTGACAACACAGGAGGCCGCCACACCGACTGTCCTCCCTTGGACTCAAGAACATACACATGCTTTTGAAAACTTAAAGAAAGCTTTATGCCAAGCACCTGTTTTAGCAACACCATGTTACAATAAACTGTTTACACTATTTGTTACAGAACGCGAAGGTACTGCCTTGTCAGTACTCACTCAGGAACAAGCAGGATCACACAAACCATGTGCTTATTTCTCTAGTACATTAGATCCAGTAGCTCAGGCTCTTCCTGCGTGCCTGAAATCAGTGGCAGCAACAGCTTTAGCAATCAGACAAAGCGATGCCATAGTGTTAGGACATCAATTGACAGTACAAGTACCACACGCAGTAGAGGTTCTCTTGAACCGCACACAAACACAACACTTGACTATAGCGAGACTCACCGGTTACGAATTGACATTGTTTCAGCCACACATAGAAATCAGACGTTGTAATACGTTAAATCCTGCCACACTTTTGCCAGTAAATGGAACAGATCCATTAGCACATGATTGTATTGAAGTCATTACTATCACGACAAAACCCAGACAAGACTTGACAGATATCCCTTTATTAGATCCAGACTTGACATTGTATGTAGATGGTTCATGTATGAGAACAAGTACAGGAGAGTTAGTGGCCGCTTACGCAGTCACAACAGACACTGAAGTCATTGAAACAAATTGTATTAACATTTTGTCAGCTCAAGCAGCAGAGCTCATCGCTCTGACACAAGCCTGTATTCAAGCCAAAAATAAGAAAGTCAACATATACACAGATTCACGTTATGCATTCGGAGTCGTCCATGACTTCGGCGTGCTGTGGCGAGAGAGAGGTTATTTAACTTCTCACGGTGCCCACATCCAACACGGACCCCTCATTCAAGCCCTATTAGATGCGATTCATTTACCTACTGCAATATCGATTATGAAATGCAAAGCTCATACAAAAGTTACCGATATCATTTCTCAGGGTAATGACCTAGCTGACAGAACAGCTAAACAGACTGCTCAGAACCAGACTCATACAACTGACGCGACAAAGACAATAGTTCCGACACCAACACATTGCATGACAGTTAAGAATCCCGCCCTTGATATAATTGACATACAGACACACGCTACACCAGAAGAAATAAAGAAATGGACTGAATTAGGAGGGATCCAAACGGATCAAGGATGGATGACGAAGGAAAAATCTATATGGTTTCTTCCCGATTCCATGGTTCAAGTCATCATTAACACAATACACAGTCCAGCGCACCTAGGAGAAAAAGCTATGCTAGACAGTATTCAACACATTTGGTTCAACAAACACTTGCGAGCAGCAGCCAAACAGAAAGTACGTACCTGTATGATATGTTGTCAGTTTAATCCAGGTAAAAGCATCCCCGTAGAGCAGGGTGGATTTCAACCTCCCGATCATGCTTTTGAAGTCCTCCAGATGGATTATATCCAGATGGAACGATGTCGAGGATTCAAATATGTTCTCGTAGTTGTCTGTGCTCTTTCCCGTTGGACAGAAGCCTACCCGGTTTCAGATTACACTGCCCCGACTACTGCCAAACAGCTAGTGCGAGAATTCTTCCCACGATATGGTTTGCCACGTGTTGTATACTCAGATAACGGCCAGCCATTCTCATCCGAATTAATGAAACACGTTTCACTTTTGTTAGGCTACCAATGGAAATTCCACTGTGTCCGACATCCTGAGGCAGCAGGTCTCGTGGAACGCCATAATCAAACTCTGAAAATTAGATTGTCCAAAATATGTAGAGAAAAAGGTGTCGATTGGATAGTAGCCTTACCAGTTGCACTCTTTTACATGAGAATGGTAGCACATTCTCGAACAGGGCTATCCCCGTACGAGGTGATCTTCGGTAGACCACCAAATATGTGGGGGACGCCTATACCTCGCAAAATCACTGATGTTGACTGTAATATGCTGACAGATTACCTGGCTTCCTTGATGTCTGCACTACAATCTTGTCGTTCACAGGTAGCTGCAGCTTTTCCCGATAACACTGAGGTGAAGCCCCATGACGTGGTTCCAGGTGATCTGGTCCTAGTGCGGAATTTCGACCGGAAGACCCAACTGGAGCCTAGGTGGAAATCGCCAAAACTTGTTCTACTAGCAACAAGGACAGCCGTGAAGATCGAGGGACGTAAAGGGTGGTTGCACTCGAGTCATATCAAGAAATTTTATGGACTACCGTCCAGTGTGAACACTCAGCCCTGCATTTCCTCACAGACAGACTCAAAGCTCCCCTTGGTTGAACCCACGAAAACGGAACTTTATAAACTGAAATTAAGGTCTAGCAAGTCAGACAATTTGATTGTTTAAGTCCTCTCCAAGGTGAATCGGTTGAATTTGTCTCTGACATGTATCCTCTAGACCGGAATAGAGAAAGAAATCAACAGATGCAGCTTAAAAAGCATGCGTATTGTAAATCGCTTCGTAGTCGTTGCACAGTAACACTATTAATTTTGTTTTTTCTAAGTTTTCTGATCATTATAACTAGTATATTACTTCGTATGTATTACCCTATTTCTAAACGTGCTTATAATGTTACTGCTGAACATTCTTTTAGTGAATTACCTCTGCATGAGTTGTCCTATAGATTTGCGCTGCGCAACAACACATTCATTAGTATGTTACATCATTCCCATCAGACCAGCAATGCTACAAATTGTTGGATATGTGGCCGACTCCCTCCTTATCAGAACTATAAGGGAGTTTTGCCCCTCTTTCCATATCCGTTCACACACAATGGCTCCTGTGGAGCATGGTTTAGTTTGATTAATTCCCTAGATTCAAATTTCGCAGTTTATCAAGACAACTGGGTATGGGGAAACCTGAACTTGGTTTTGCTTAAAGTCTGCTACCCTAACAAGGAGGGACTTCCCAAAAGAACAGGAACTGATCTAGAAAATGAAGTATATGGATTAGGTAATTTTACACTTAACCTCCTGATTCTGAATGTCGAATCCGAAGCTACACCAATCTTGCCCGCTATGTCAGTATTCCCAGTTAAAGGGGAATTATGTGTAAGAAAGAATGGTTCCATACACATGGGCCATAGTAAATGCACCACTGTAATAAAATTCAGTGATCAAGGCAAATCTACATTTAGAGCTTCCCGTCATTCTTACTTCATATGTGGCCAGACCGCATATATATGTCTACCTCTAGATTGGGATGGTACCTGTTACATAGCATTCCTTCTGCCACCTGTTTTCCTAGCTCCTCCTGATTATCACAGAAATACCCATTTAGTACACAATAGACAGCAGAGAGATCTCCCGATTGTCGACTACACTGAAACGGCATGGGAACAATATACAGATTTCAATAAAGGTTTCTTTCCCTATATAGGTACAGTCACTAATAGTAAGCTGATACGTAGATTAACTAGAACCCTTGAAGCAGTAGTAAACGAGACTACTTCCGCCTTAGGCAATTTAACAGAAGAGCAGTCTGCTATGCGGATTGTTGTGCTTCAAAATCGTCTTGTCCTTGACGTCATCCTGGCCGATAGGGGCGGAGCTTGTAGAGTCATCGGATCAAGTTGCTGCATTTTCATACCAGAAAATTCACCGTCAGTATATAAAGCCATAACCCGCCTTCATAAGATTATAAGCCAGATACACCAGAGCCCAGGCACCTGGACTTGGTCCGGTTGGTTCTGGAGCATGTTGTCAGCCTGGGGATGGAGGATCCTATCCTTCCTAGGTATTGGCTTTCTCATACTATTCAGTTGCTGCTTATGTCTACAATGTGGGCCAGCGATTTGTGGCCTGTGTGCCACATCGTGTATCCCACCTCCAAGTTTTCGTTCAAAATCCCGGAAGAAGAAAGAAGAACAAATGATGCTATATGAACAGATCGATGGATTGATGAAGATTGATATCTCCTGAGGGTCCGTAGGGGACAAGGAGGGAATGAGGAAATATGAATTTTGTGATCAGTTATGTCCCCTATCGTAGACCCCAACGGCTCCATGTGCATGCTATAAGTACATGTATGTTCCCTCCAGTTCCAGTTTTGCAAGACGCAAATACATGTGCGTCCACCGTCAACATGTCCTCTATCAGATCCACCATGAATGGGTCAGATATTCCATTCCTAGGTATGAAAGGCCACCGACTTTATGAGGTTCACTTTCCACATTTCACAGATTCAGGCGAGTAGGCCCTGAATTCTGCCATCAAGCCTTTTCCTGCCTTCTGCCTCTGAAAGCTCCAGTCCGAGCCTGCATCTGTATCCATGAACTTTGTCCTACTCCCTGCGCGGCTAACGGTGCCTGATCCAGCCTGTTGCCTGCCAAAAACTGTATTTCACCTTCAAGATTATCTGCTCCGCTCCTCATCCGATGCATTCCTGTCTAGTAGTTTAGGTAAACATTCTTCCAGCTACCGTGCAAAGGGCCAGGCCTCACTGTCCTCATGCAAGTAATTCATAGCCCCTGTTACCATGGAAGATTCCTGCCCCCTCGCATCTCATGTAGACACTTAGACGCTTGTACACGCACTAACAGTCAGTATAGAATACATTCCGTCCGAGAGACTTTTCCTTTTGGATAATACAGTTCTTTAAACATAAGATATCAGATATGATTTGGGATTAGGTTGACATGACCCCCCAGACTTCTGTCTCCACATGTAGAGCTAAATGTCAAGTCCCCTTCACCCTCTAGTTGCACGTCAATCACACGTCATGCGGCTGCGCGCGCATCTCTGCCAAGTATTTCTGCTGACATTGCAGGATTCTCTCATGGATCCACCCACTTGTGACATCATGTTTAATGACGTATTTAGTTACACCTATGTTTACGCCTTTTTTCATTACGTATGTGTATTATATCTGTATTATCAGCTGTTACGCCTCTTGCATCTGTCTTAATGTAATGCTTTCCATATAAATACCATTACTTGTCAATAATGTATTGCCTTCCTTCCTGAACCCTCATGGTGATGGAGTGTGAAGCCTGCAATTCGAATTGTATTTCCTTTGTAGAGGAATAAAGCCTTTTAGAACCTCTAATACCACGGATTCTGCCTCTTATATTTACTGAGTTATTCTTACTAGACTTTACCGCATAAAAAATAGTACCGGTAATGAAATATTTACCACAGCTCACTGAAAACATCAAAGCGCCCGCGAAATGTAAGTGATCGCAATCGCGATCACACTTCAAAGCGCGGCTGTGTGACAGGCGAAAGTGAAAGACGAGTGCTTTCAGGCTGCCAAATGGTGCGTGCGCCCGGCACACATGCACAGTAGTTGGCGGCCTGAAAGCACTCGTTTGCACTTCCAAAAGTGCTTACTATAAGTCTCGCCAGAACAGCGCTAAAGCGCTGTCTCAGGCGAGACCTAAAAAACCATTGCAAGTTGCTGCTCAGTTTTTGGCTCTGGGTTCGTCGGGTTCTTGGTGAACCTACAAGTCCTATATATCCCCACAACCAGAAATGTCCAGCGGATGTAACGGTATATTGCTTTCAAAGAGCTGTCAAAATTCGAAGAAGTTACAGGTGAAAACGTTGAAACAAAAGGCGCTTTTTTTCAACAAATTTTCATTTTATCCTATATTTAACTGTTAGTTTCTATAAAGAAACCTTGATGGATCTACACAAATGACCCCTTGCTGAATTCAGAATTATGTCTACTTCTCCAAAATGTATAGCTTTCCAGGATCCATAATTGCTTTTGTACCCATTTCTACTATTAACTGGAAGGAGGTCGAAAGCACAAAAAATTGCAAAAATAGGCTATGTCCCAGAAAAATGCCAAAACTGTGTAAAAAATGTTGGGTTTCTGACAAAAGTCTGATATCCCCTAAAAGCTGGGAAAATTGTGATTTCAGCCCCACAAACCCTTTTTTGATAACACTTGCAGGGAAAAACCCATATGCTTTCATTTGCAGCCCGTTTTTCCCATTTTCCCCAAAAAAAACTAAATTTTGCTGTATTTTGGCTCATTTCTGTGACCCCTCCAGGGGAATCCACAAACCCTGAGTACCCTCAGAATCCCCATGATGTTGGAAGAAAAGGACGCAAATTTGGCGTGGATACCTTATGTGGTCAAAAAGTTACAGGGGCCTCAGCGCGCACTACCCCAAATAGCCAAAAAAGGGCGTGGCACAGGAGGGGGAAAAGGCCTGGCAGCGAAGAGCACAAATTCTGTGTTTAAATATTTTGCACAGATGTCACGCGATCAGCATAAGATTCGGACTGCCTACATGTAACAAGCCCCTTGCTTTCACTTTTCGCCGTTCACGATGCTTTAGAGTGAATAGAGAAGGGGCGGTTAAGGTGGGGATATGGGTGGGATTTTACCACCTCACCCCCCGGACATCTTAAGAGCACTGTGCCTTCGGTATAGGCAGGCAGTATATTTCACTCCGGCAAATGTAAACTAACTTTAGCTCAATTTGCTAAAAAAAAGAAGTATTGTGGTACTTTCGTTTGTTTAAAATAAATAAACATTCAATTTGTACAATTGTAATACCTGACGTGGTGTCTGGGAGTGTATAGTAGGCGGTAACTAATGGGCGTGGAGCTGCCCACAGAATGCGCAGAGCAGAAGGCGATTTGTCCTTCATCTTCAGAGAGAACCTTTAGAATGTATTCATCTAGGTCGCAGTTCTACAAAGAAAAATATTGGTAAGCATAACATAGTCATTGTGTACCAGTTAAACACTACAATATGTGACTCATCCTAAAAATAATTTCAGGCGTATTTTAAGTACATGCTCGTACATCAAAGGTAAATTGCCACTGGGGGAGATAATGATGATTGGGCTCTCATTTACATTTGTAAAGCTCTGATTTCAAGATGTTTGTTTCAGGTATCCTAAATAAACTCATAGCACGAATACAAAGGTTGTGGGTTGTAAGATGGCGCTATTTTTCGCCATGCACAATTTTTCATTTGATGGAATCCCTCTGGAAGCGTGCTCGCTCAGTACGAGCACTGTCTCGCAGCTTGCTGTTGGAGGCACTCGTGCTGTCTAAAGTGCATGGCGACGAACAGCGGGCTTTGGTTGTGACATTCCACAGGAGCCTCTCCAGAACTAACGGCAGCATGTCCGTGCTGTGTAGAGCCGCCTGCCCGAGGCTGCTGCCCCTGGCCCGGGCCCCCCTTCCACGCATCGGTAAGCATACACATTATAAGTTCAGGGGACTGTCCAAATCATTTATTTGTAAGAAAGAGGGGAACGTGCACGTGTTCATAGGATACAGTGAGGGATCATTATGCCGGCACAAATGTCCTACCACACAGTGTTCCCCTCAGTCTCCCGAGTAATATTACACCTCACTTGTGCTATTGCCCCTATGTGCCTCTGGGGGGGGTGGGGGGGGGGGCCTTTTCTGGGCAGCCCTCACCCCAGACTTTTGAAAGAAAATATTCCCGGATGCCTAGTGGGCTTTCTGATCCCAGAGGGGGAAGATAAGGGGCTATTTCCCCCATCTGCCTCCTGGTCGGGGGGAGGTAGAAAGACTGTGGCAATTGTTTTTGGGGTGGGGGCACTGGCATGCCCATTCTGGACAGCCCCCACTGTTTCGTATAACAAAATCCCTAGTGCCTAGTGGGCTTTCTTGCCCCCCCCCCTCCTCCCCCCGGGGACAGATCAGGGGCCTCTGCCCCCTGGGCTGGGGCATAAAGACTGTGGCATATTTTTTGGCGGGGCGTGGGGGCATTGACATGCCAATCTTGGGCAGCTACCAACCCTAAATCACATTTTTTTTAAATCCCTGGCTTCTAGTGGGCTTTCTGCCCCCCAGGGGGCAGATTGTGTATGCTGCCCCATCTGTCCCCTCAGGGAGGGCAGAAAGACTGGAATTTCGCTGAGGGGAGGTGGGGGCATTGGCATGCCCATCTTCGCAGCCCCCACCACTATAGCAATGCAAAGAAATGACTGAATTGCCCCAAAAAGAAATTGGGGGGAGCGAAGGCCCTTCCCCAAGAGCCCACTCCCCCTCCCTGGTGTCTAGTGGGTGGTCCCCTAATTGGGGATCAACCTCCTGGGGCGATCTCCAAGCAGGGATCCACTAGGGAGTGGTACCATTGGTACCATCTCCCGACTTTCTGCTTGCTCAGGGGGCTGAGATAGCCCCCTGAGCACGTAAAAAATGAAACTGAAATGAGCCTATTGGCTCATTTCAGTTTTGGTTTCTATGAAATGATGTCAGCGTGACGTGCTCGCTGATAGTCATTTCATAGAAACGGAATAGACAGCCTAGGTAGCTGGGAAAGCTCTTCTCCAGCTCCTGAGGCTGCTCTGGGGGAAAAGAAATCCCTCTGGTGCTTACACCAGAGGGCTTTCAGGTGCCCTGTGTCAGGACTGCCGGTAGCCGTCCTGAGCACATGAGCACCGTGGCTCATTGGTGAACACCAAACCCCGTAAGGATCCTATCCAATGCATACATGGTCTATCCTTAGACAATATCTGGATGAAAGACCATGAGGACGAAAGACTGTTTTATAGTTTGTACAGTTTATTTCACACTAAATTACTTATTATGTTCATCTTCAAAACTAATCAATCATATTTGAAATCAAATTCAAGTCACCTTTATACTGTGCCCCTGTGACTGCTGTACGAGATATTACTATAATATGCAATAACTGCAGAAATGTTGGCAACTAATTGAATCCGGTCTAAAAGACACAATGTGGACTGGTTTGAAATACCATAACGTATTACTCTGAAGATGGGAGATTGCTGAAACAATTATTGGAGGTGAGGTTGTGGCCCTCAGCTCTGCGTTACACAGAGCAAGGGAAATAATTTCGAGGATAAAGCTTAAAGTTGAAAAAAAGGATAAAAATTCATGCACCAATACAATTTACTATCAACTGCGAAATGCAAGAGGGCTATTATAACTGTTGCAATCCCATCATATGCACAATTGCTTATTAGAACCTAACGGTTTAATTGTAAAAGCAAGATTAGAGCAAATTTATTTGCTTACAAGCACAAATGAAAGATATCTCAAACAGCTTTCAAGAATGAAGATAAAACACAGTCTATATGTAGTTTATATCTGAATCCACTCCTGGATGAAAGAAGGCATCTTGATACAATATATCTTCCAAGCTTGCCAATGGAGGTTGCACTCTGGAATAGCCAACTCCAGCTCTTTTCCTTCCTAGTCACTTCTCAACTCTTCTTTCCTCCTAAACTACTGTATTCTTCAACTTTTTACTTAGTAGCCACTACTCTCTAACTTCCTCTACCCTCAGTTTCCTCCAGTCAAGTTTTTCTTCTCGCTATATCTTTACCACCTCTTGTGAGAAAGTGCCATCTTTCTTGCATGGTATGCCCCCACTTTTTGCTTAATTGCTGAATGTACTTTGACTGAGTGTGCCCTGGGCTTCTGCCAATCAGGTGACCAGGGCCTATGTTCCTTCCCTACCAAAAACCTCCAAATTGGCAAACCCTGGCCACATGTCAGCCCCTGGTAAATGGTACCCTAGGCAGGCCTCTAATAGCTCTAGCACTCCTTGTGCCATCCCTTAGAGGCCCTGTACCCTATCACACACACACTGCCCTTGCAGGCTGAGTGTCTGGGTACAGGACAAAACAGAGTCGACATGGCACACATCCATGTGTGCCATGCCCACCACCTACACTGCCCTGGCATACATCAGCCACCCCTCTAGCTGGGTGCCCTATGCCAGTGGTGTGGGCACAGGAGCATGAGCCCTGTGCCCCTACAGTACCCAGGTCCATTCCTGGGCCCTGTAAGTGCAGTGCTGCCATTTAAGAGTACATGGTGCTGAGAGCTTGTCAAACACGAACTCCACAGCACCATAATGGCAACACTGAAGACTGAGGAGTTTGGGATCAAACTTCTAAGCACATTAAACCCACACTGATGCTACTGTGGGATTTAATGTACCAAGCACCACAGAGGGCATCTTAGAGATGCTCCCTGAAACCTAACCTACAATCCACGTCTGGTCTGGGAGGCTGCCTAGACTGCCACACAGCAGACATGTTGCTGGACCCCTGGGTAAGAGAGCCCCTGCTCTCCTGGGTCTGCAACAATGCACATCTGGGCGAGGTGCTAGATCTCCTCCCCCAGGATGGGCAGGGGGAAGCTTCAAAGGCATGCCACCTCTGTGAGCTTCCCCAGGCCACTTGCAACCCCCTCTCTGGCGGGAAGCTTGGCTGGAAACCCCAAATAAGGACAGGGGATGTGCCAGCCTGCCAACCCCACCCCTCAGGTGGGTGAGGCAAGGTGAAGCACATCTCCGGGCGCTCGCCATCTTGAAGATGGGAGGCCCTACCCAGTCAGGATTGGCCACTGCCCCCCTCCCACAGGAGAGTGGCAGAATAGGGGGTGTACTCACCCCAGGACAGGGACCCATTGGTCCCTGCCCTTCACCTACCCGTAACGCCCCTAAATCTAGTATTTAGGGGCACCCTGAACCTTCCTTCCCCAGATTCCGAAATACAAAGAAGAGCAAGAAGAAAGAAGACCTGCCCTGCAGCTGCAAAGAAGAGGAAGACACCAACTGCTTTGGCCCCAGCCCTACCGGCCTGTCGACCCTCGAACCTGCTCCTGCTGCAACCCGGCACCTCTTGTGGCCAGCAACCTCACAAACCCCGGAGGACCTGGCTACCTTTTGGCTCTAAGCACCTGGGACTCCCATGAGTAGAGGCTCTACTCAAAATCTGCTTCTAATCCCTGGCATCAGCCCAGAACCGTGAACCCTACACACTCTGCACCCGCCAAGCCTGGCCTGTGCCGGAGTGAACAAAGACCACTAGGACAACCCCACGGCGACTGTGACCCCGAGTCCGGCACCCAAGGACTTCCCTCGATGCTCCTGACGACGCCTGCAGCCTCAGAACCAGGTGCCCCCCCCACCGCGATCAACAGAGGGTAAGATTTCCCGACACCAAAAAGCACCCCGGCGCACTGCGGCCCCCTGTGCCCAACTCCTGGGTACCTACCTGTCCTCTAACTTACCTCTCGAAGTGGTGGTGGCACCTGAAGAATCTTTGTCCCGAGCTTACAGTCTTTTTCAAAACCGGAGCTTTCCCACTGAAATCAATTGAGCGCCAGAAGGCTCAAAAGCACCCTGCACCCAGCCGCCCGAGTGGCCCTGGCAGTGTAACCTCTACACCTATCTACTTCCCCATTTGCCCTGAGCAAGTGAACAGGAGCCCAGCTCCCACAGCCGCGTGGCCTGCTAGTCAGGAGCCACCAACCAAGGCCCCCCCTGCCTCCCATAGGATAACATTGGGCATAACTCTCTCTGCACCCGACTGCCCCTGTGCCGCTGAGGGTGTAACAACTGTACCTACCTACCCTGGGAGACCCCTGAGTCTATACCCGGAACCTTAACTCTGCCAGTCGATTACTTACCTTAAAGCCGATA
Source organism: Triturus cristatus (assembly GCF_964204655.1). Classification (NCBI taxonomy): domain Eukaryota; kingdom Metazoa; phylum Chordata; class Amphibia; order Caudata; family Salamandridae; genus Triturus; species Triturus cristatus. The sequence goes on along the minus strand of NC_140582.1, from coordinate 1,086,662,760 downwards.
ACTCAATTTTCTCCATAGGGTAACATTGACTTGTTTCTTCTGAAATTTCTTCTGTGTGGAGTTTTCAAAACTTAAATATTCACCAAAAATCAGCCGAGTAATGAAAACGAAAATACTCACCTGCTATTAGGTGAGCTCCCAGTGCTGGATCTTGGTGCCCAGCACTGACCCTGAAAAATATTCACAACCATACTTACCAGTAACCCAATTTTCTTCCATAGGAAATCATTGACTGTTTTTCTGTGAAATTTCTTCTGTCGATTTCTGCAAACTTTAAATATTCTTTAAAAATCGTATAAATTATGAAAACGTAATTACTTACCTGTTTTGGATAAAGGTCCCAGTGCTGAGGCTAGGCACCCAGTACTGGATTTCAAAAGTAACGTGAACATACTATACCTGCATCTTGAATTTTCTTCCATAGGGAATCATTGACTGTTTTCTATGAAATTTCTTCTAAGTGTCAACTTTTAAAATGGCAAAATATTACTTAAAAATCCTAGTAGTAACTAAGTCGACTGTTATCACTTGTTTCTAAGTACTGTCCCAGTAATCCTGAAAGTAATCTATTGCAAATAACTTGAAACTTCCATTTAACTCAATGCATTATTGTGTTTAAAACTGTGTTGCCTATTGCAACAACTTGTAACTTTCTACAAAAGCCAATTGCATATTGCAAAAGTATTTATATAAAGCATCTCATTCTGAGAAAGTATATTTTAATACCTATTGTTGGTTCTAAAATAAAACAGGCATATATTTTTTATATAAACCATTGGCTTAGAGTTCAGTTATTGAGTGTGTGAAACCATTTTGCTGACTGAGTGTGTACAACAAATGCTTTACACTGTCCTCTGATACTGCCTTACTGCTCGACCAAGCTACCACTTTAGAGAGTAAGGTTATATCTAACTTTAGCCTCAGCCAAACCTATGGGGACTGTGGACTCTGTACACCGTGTACCTATTTGGGAACAGTATATACAGAGCCACTTTCTCACATTGGTGGCAGTGGTGGGATACAAACTTGCATTTGTTGGACTACTTAGTTACCATCTGATCATACAACAGAACTCTTAAAATTGTCTTTAGAATTCTGATTGATCTTTTCCAAAATACTAAAAGTCTTGTCAGGGCCTTGCTTAAGTCCCATTAGAATTTTTAAAAAATAAGTCACTATAGTCAGGGTAGAGGATTAGCACTGTCAGGTTAGAATGACTCAAACAAACCCAGCCATTAGTGAAAATAATAACATGGACCTGGTGGAGGAGCTCGACCTCACACCTTACTTACACTTGTCTTTCAAGTAATTGAGGTCCCTATGCAAACTTAAAAATATACCAGTGGGCCTGCATCCAACCAAATTAGGGCTCCAGGAGCTCTTGGCTGAGTATGCTAAGGACCACCCATCTGAACATGGTGATGGCCAGTCAGGTGAAGAAAGGGAAGAAGAGGAGGAGGGGGGAAATTACCCCCACACTATTCCCTAGGAAAGTAAGGGCCCCCATACCCTCACATCCAACAATTAGCATCTGGGGACCTAGAGATCACACAGGTGACTCTGGTACCAGAGAGATCACTGGGGGACCCACCAGTGAAGAGGACAGCCTTTTAGAAAGGCTAACCAAAAGATTAGAGCTAGAGTCCAGGCTCCTGGCTCTAGAAAAAGAAAGGAGAGAGATGGGTTTAGCACCCATCAATGGTGGCAGCAATAATAAAAACAAGGATAGGGAGGAAACGTCTGATCCTAAAATCCCCAAAGGGATTGTCCCTAAATTTGAGGAAGGTGATGACATCACCAAATGTTTCACAGCCTTTGAGAGAACTTGTGAAATAAGAAGAGTAAAGAAACCTCTCTGGGGGGCACTCCTGTGGGAACTGTTCTCTGGTAACTGCAGAGACAGGCTTCTGACCCTCTCTGGGTTAGAGGCAGGATCCTATAACCTCATGAGGAAGACACTGAGGGATTTGTATTCACCACTGGGGAGTATAGAATTAGATTCAGGGGGGCTCACAAAACCCAGACCCAGTCCTGGATTGACTTTGTAGACTTCTCAGTGAAGACACTGTATGGTTGGTTAGCTGGACATGGTGTGCAGGATTTTACTGGATTGTACAATTTATTCATGAAGGAACATATATTGAGTAACTGCACAAATGAAAAGTTGCATCAGCATTTGGTAGACCTGGGTCTAATTTCTCCCCAAGAATTGGGAAAGAAGGCAGACCACTGGGTCAAGACTGGGGTGACAAGGACAACCACTGGGGGTGACAAGAAGAAGTTGGTCACAAAACCTCCCCAGGGGAAAGGTGGTGAGAATCCCCAAGATTAAAAGTCTGAGTCTTCCAGAGGGCCCCAAAAACCTGTTCAGGGGGTGGGACCCAAACTACTCCCTATGTGCCTCAACCCTATAGGGGGAAGAACTTTGATCCCTTAAAGGCCTGGTGTAATAACTGTAAGAAGTCAGGACACCTAACTGTAGATAAATCTTGCCCCCACAACCAAGCCCCTAAAGCACCCAGCACAGCTACTCCTGGGGCAGCAAGTATACAGATGGGATCAGAAGTGTACCCAGAGCAAATATGGGGACACACTGAAGCGAGTCTAGTCTCACTGGGGAAAGTGGAGTTTATCAATGTAGCTGTGTGGCCACCCAACTTGAAGAAATATTTGCAGTACCCCTGGGGGAATGGGACTAGGGTAGACGCTCTGAGGGATACAGGTGCCAGTGTCACTATGGTGAAAGACACACTGGTTTCCCCTGAGCAATACATGATTGGGAAGTCTTACCCAGTCACCAATGCTACTAGTCATCCCATGGCCATGGTGACATTAGGCTGGGGTGGAGGGTTACTGGCCTGAAACAGGTAGTGGTCTCTCCAATGTTGCCAGCAGCATGTCTGCTTGGAAACGATCTGGAAACCTCAGCCTGGGCTGAGGTTGAGCTAAAAGCCCATGCAACCATGCTGGGCATCCCTGAATTGGTGTGTGTGCAAACCAGAGCAAGAGGAAGGGTGAAAAAGTAGGTCTGGAGCCTGAAATAATGGCCCAGCCAACCAAGAGAAAAGGTAAGAAGACTGGGGAGCCAGCTTCTGTACAGCAGGACATTCAGGACCCCTCTCCACAGGGAGAGGATTTGGATACCCCTGAGGGAACTGAGCCCATGGAACTCGACCCTTACCAGGTTGAACTCTTGGGCCCAGGGGGACCCTCTAGGGAAGAGCTGTGCCAGGGTCAGCGAGACTGTCCCACTCTTGAAAGCCTGAGGCAGCAAGCTGTTTCAGAAGCAAAGGGAGATGTCAGTGGTACCCACAGAGCTTATTGGGAAGAGGGATTACTGTATGCTGAGGCAAGAAACCCCACTCCTGGAGCCACCAGGAGGGTGGTAGTGCCACCGAAGTACAGGGAGTTCCTCCTAACTTTGGCTCATGACATCCCCCTAGCTGGACATCTGGGGCAATCTAAAACTTGGGAAAGGCTAGTTAGTCACTTTTACTGGCCCCAGATGCACCAAAAGGTGAAGGAGTTTGTCAGCTCCTGTGTTACCTGTCAAGCCAGTGGCACGACAGGTGGCCACCCAAAGGCCCCCCTCATCCCACTACCAGTGGTGGGGGTACCATTTGAAAGGGTAGGAGTGGACATTGTGGGTCCACTGGAACCTCCCACAGCCTCAGGGAACAAATGTATTCTAGTTGTAGTGGATCATGCTACTAGGTACCCTGAAGCAATTCCACTTAGGACTACTACAGCTCCTGCAGTAGCCAAGGCCCTCCTGGGTGTCTTCACCAGGGTATGGTTTCCTAAGGAGGTGGTTTCAGACAGAGGTTTCAACTTCATGTCTGCTTACCTGAAACACATGTGGAAGGAGTGTGGAGAGCAGTACAAGTTTACTACACCCTACCATCCACAAACCAATGGCCTTGTTGAGAGATTCAACAAGACATTGAAAGGTATGATCCTGGGTCTCCCTGAAAAACGTAAAAGGAGATGGGATGTCCTGTTTCCATGCCTGCTTTTCGCTTACAGGGAAGTACCACAGAAGGGAGGTTTCTCACCCTTTGAACTTCTCTTTGGTCAGCCTGTAAGGGGACCCCTTTGTCTTGTAAAAGAGGGCTGGGAGAGGGCTCTTCAGGAGCCCAAACAAGACATAGTGGACTATGCGCTTGGCCTAAGGTCCAGAATGGCTGAGTACATGGAAAAAGCATCCAAGAACCTTGAAGCCAGCCAGGAGCACTGGTATGACCAAAAAGCTGCACTGGTTAAATTTCAACCTGGGCAACAGGTGTGGGTTTTGGAGCCAGTGACACCAAGGGCCCTCCAAGATAAATGGAGTGGCCCTTACACTATCCTAGAAAGAAAGAGTGAGGTCACCTATTCAGTTGACCGGGGCACTAGCAGGACACCCAAAAGGGTTATGAATGAATGAATGAAGATGTGCTTATATAGCGCATGGCTACCCGGGGGCATCCCTGCGCCTTGAACCGCCTTAAGCTCTACAATGACAGGGCTGACATCACCATGCTGATGGTGACTGATGAGGAACAGGAAGCAGAGAGTGAACGTCTCCCTGACCTCCTCTCCTACAGCCCACAAGATGGGTCAGTAGATGATGTGGTCTTTTCAGACACCCTCTCTGCCCAACAGCAGACTGACTGCAAGCAAGTCTTGCAACAGTATGCTAGCCTCTTTTCCCTGACCCCTGGTCTGACAAACTGGTGTACCCATGATGTGGACACTAGTGACAGTGCACCTGTCGAGAACAAAATCTATCGCCAGTCAGATCAAGTCAAGGAAAGCATCAAAGCTGAGGTCAGCAAGATGCTGGAGTTAGGGGTCATTGAACCCTCTGAGAGCCCCTGGGCTAGCCCAGTGGTTCTGGTCCCCAAACCTCATAAACAAGGTGAAAAGAGAGCGATGAGGTTCTGTGTGGACTATAGAGGGCTCAACTCTGTCACCAAGACAGATGCTCACCCTATTCCAAGAGCAGATGAGCTGATAGATAAATTAGGGGCAGCCCAATTCCTCAGTACCTTTGACTTAACTGCAGGGTACTGGCAGATTGGCATGGCCCCAGGAGCAAAAGAAGAGACCGCATTCTCCACCCCTGATGGACATTATCAGTTTACAGTGATGCCGTTTGGGTTAAAGAATGCCCGTGCCACCTTCCAGAGGTTGGTGAACCTTGTCCTGGCCGGGCTGGAGTCCTTTAGTGCAGCTTATCTTGGTGAAATTGCTATCTTTAGCTCCACCTGGCAGGATCACCTGATCCACCTTGGGAAGGTTTTAGAGGCTCTCCAAAATGCAGGTCTCACTATCAAGGCATCCAAACGCCAGATAGGGCAGGGCACTGTGGTGTACTTGGGCCACCTTGTAGGTGGAGGCCAGGTACAACCCTTACAACCCAAGATCCAGGCCATCCTGGACTGGGTAGCCCCAACAACCCAGACCCAAGTCAGGGCATTCCTTGGCTTGACTGGGTACTACAGGAGGTTTGTGAAGGGATATGGGTCCATTGTGACTCCCCTCACAGAACTCACCTCCAAGAAAATGCCCAAGAAGGTTAACTGGACAGTTAGTTGCCAAAAGACGTTTGACACCCTGAAAGAAGCAATGTGCTCAGCACCTATTCTAAAAGCTCCAGATTATGCCAAGCAGTTCATAGTGCAGACTGATGCCTCTGAGCTAGGGATAGGAGCGGTCCTATCCCAGACCAATGATGAAGGCCAAGACCAACCTGTTGCTTTGATAAGCAGGAGGCTACTCCCCAGAGAGCAGCATTGGAGTGCCATTGAGAGGGAGGCCTTTGATGTGATTTGGTCCCTGAAGACGTTGAGGCCATACTTGTTTGGTACTCACTTCCTGGTTCAAACTGACCACAGACCTCTCAGATGGCTAATGCAGATGAAAGGGGAAAATCCCAAACTACTACGGTGGTCCATCTCCCTACAGGGAATGGACTTTGAAGTGGGACACAGACCAGGGACTGCCCATGCCAATGCAGATGGACTATCCAGGTTCTTCCACTTAGACAATGAAGACTCCATAGGGCAAGGTTAGTCTCATCACCTTTCGTTTGGGGGGGGGGGGGGGAGGGGGGAGGTTGTGTGAGAAAGTGCCATCTTTCTTGCATGGTATGCCCCCACTTTTTGCTGAATTGCTGAATGTACTTTGACTGAGTGTGCCCTGGGCTCCTGCCAATCAGGGACCCAGGGCCTATGTTCCTTCCCTAAACAAAAACCTACAAATTGGCAAACCCTGGCCACATGTCAGCCCCTGGTAAATGGTACCCTAGGTACCTAGGGCCTTTGTGACCAGGGCAGGCCTCTAAGGGCTACAGCACTCATTGTGCCACCCTTAGAGGCCCTGTACCCTAACACACACACACACTGCCCTTGCAGGCTGAGTGTCTGGGTACAGGACAAAACAGTCGACATGGCACACATCCCTGTGTGCTATGCCCACCGCCTACACTGCCCTGGCATACATCAGCCACCCCTCTAGCTGGGTGCCCTATGCCAGTGGTGTGGGCACAGGAGCATGAGCCCCGTGCCCCTACAGTACCCAGGTCCATTCCTGGTCCCTGTAAGTGCAGTGCTGCCATTTAAGAGTACATGGTGCTGAGAGCTTGTCAAACATGAACTCCACAGCACCATAATGGCAACACTGAAGACTGAGGAGTTTGGTATCAAACTTCTCAGCACATTAAACCCACACTGATGCCAGTGTGGGATTTAATTACCAAGCACCACAGAGGGCATCTTAGAGATGCCCCCTGAAACCTAACCTACAATCCACGTCTGGTCTGGGAGGCTGCCACACAGCAGACATGTTGCTGGACCCCTGGGTAAGAGAGCACCTGCTCTCCTGGGTCTGCAACAATGCACATCCTGGGCGAGGTGCTAGATCTCCTCCCCCAGGATGGGCAGAGGGAAGCTTCAAAGGCATTCCGCCTCTGTGAGCTTCCCCAGGCCACTTGCAACCCACACTCTGGCGGGAAGCTTGGCCGGAAACCCCAAATAAGGACAGGGGATGTGCCAGCCTGCCAACCCCACCCTTCAGGTGGGGGAGGCGAGGTGAAGCATATCTCCGTGCGCTCGCCTTCTTGAAGATGGGAGGCCATACCCAATCAGGACTAGGCCACTGCCCCCCTCCCACAGGAGAGTGGCAGAATAAGGGGTGTACTCACCCCAGGACAGGGACCCATTGGTCACTGCCCTTCACCTACCTGTAACACTCCTAAATCTAGTATTTAGGGGCACCCTGAACCTTCCTTCTCTAGATTCCAAAATACAAAAAAGAGCAAGAAGAAAGAAGACCTGCCCTGCAGCTGCTAAGAAGAGGAAGACACCAACTGCTTTGGCCCCAGCCCTACCGGCCTGTCGACCCTCGAACCTGCTCCTGCTGCAACCCGGCACCTCTTGTGGACAGCAACCTCACAAACCCCGGAGGACCTGGCTACCTTTTGGCTCTAAGCACCTGGGACTCCCATGAGTAAAGGCTCTACTCAAAATCTGCTTCTAATCCCTGGCATCAGCCCGGAACCGCGAACCCTACACACTGTGCACCCGCCAAGCCTGGCCTGTGCCGGAGTGAACAAAGACCACGAGGACGACCCCATGGCGACTGTGACCCCGAGTTCGGCACCCAAGGACTTCCCTCGCTCGACGCTCCTGACGACGCCTGCAGCCTCAGAACCAGGTGCCCCCCCAACCGCGATCAACAGAGGGTAAGATTTCCCGACACCAAAAGGCACCCCGGCGCCCTGCGGTCCCCTGTGCCCAACTCCTGGGTACCTACCTATCCTCCAACTACCCAACTTACCTCTCGAAGTGATGGTGGTACCTGAAAAATCTTCGTCCCCAAGCTTGCAGTCTTTTGCTAAACCGGAGCTTTCCCATTGAAATCAATTGAGCGCCCGAAGGCTCAAAAGCACCCTGCACCCAGCCGCCCGAGTGGCCCTGGCAGTGTAACCTCTACACCTATCTACGTCCCCATTTGCCCTGAGCAAGTGACCAGGAGCCCAGCTCCCACAGCGGCATGGCCTGCTAGTCAGCAGCCACCAACTAAGGCCCCCCTGCCTCCCATAGGATAACATTGGGCATAACTCTCTCTGCACCCGGGTGCCGCTGAGGGTGTAACAACTGTACCTACCTGACCCTGGGAGACCCCTGAGTCTATGCCTAGAACCTTAACTCTGCCAGTCGAGTACTTACCTTAAAGCCGATAACTCAATTTTCTCCATAGGGTAACATTGACTGGTTTCTTCTAAAATTTCTTCTAAGTGTGGAGTTTTCAAAACTTAAAATATTCACCAAAAATCAGCCGACTAACGAAAATGAAAATACTCACCTGCTATTAGGTGAGCTCCCAGTGCTAGATCTTGGTGCCCAGCACTGACCCTGAAAATTATTCACAACCGTACTTACCAGTAACTCAATTTTCTTCCATAGTAAATCATTTTTCTGTGAAATTTCTTCTTAGTGTCGATTTCTCCAAACTTTAAATATTTTTTAAAAATCGTATCAATTATGAAAACGTAATTACTTACCTGTTTTGGATAAAGGTCCCAGTACTGAGTCTAGGCACCCAGTACTGGATTACAAAAGTAACGTGAACATACTATACCTGCAACTTGAAATTTCTTCCATAGGGAATCATTGACTGATTTCTATGAAATTTCTTCCGTCAACTTTTAAAATAGCATAATATTACTTAAAAATCCTAGTAGTAACTAAGTCGACTTTTATCACTTGTTTCTAAGTACTGTCCCAGGACTGAATCTAGGATCCAGTCCTGGAATCACAAAAGTAATCCTGAAAGTAATCTATTGCAAATAACTTGAAACTTCCATTGAACTCAATGCATTATTGTGTTTAAAACTGTGTTGCCTATTGCAACAACTTGTAACTTTCTACAAAAGCCAATTGCATATTGCAAAAGTATTTATATAAAGCATCTCATTCTGAGAAAGTATATTTTAATACCTATTGTTGGTTCTAAAATAATACAGACATATATTTTTTATAAAAACCATTTGCCTAGAGTTCAGTTATTGAGTGTGTGAAACCATTTTGCTGACTGTGTACAACAAATGCTTCACACTGTCCTCTGATACTGCCTTACTGCTCGACTAAGCTACCACTTTAGAGAGTAAGGTTATATCTAACTTTAGCCTCTGCCAAACCTCTGGGGACTGTGGACTCTGTACACTGGACTCTGTACACCCAGTACCTATTTGGGAACAGTATATACAGAGCCACTTTCTCACACCTCTACCAATTGTTATTACATGCCTCAGCATCTGCACAACGCTTTCTCCAGCTCCTAAATATTCTCCTTTAAAACTCTCTAGGCCACTATGTTCTGCCACCTCCCCCTTTCCTTATGCCTTATCCCACCAAACATGCCACAAGCCAGCAAGGCCCCTTTTGTGCACTTAATTTATTTACCCATTTATAGGAAAGTAGGATCCATTTTTATGTTTACCCCCACTTTTTGTTTGGTGTCATTGTGTTTTTGACCTAGTCTGCTGGGATCCTGCTAATCAGGACCACATCAATTGTACTTTCTCCCCTACATTGACAATGGTAAGTACTTTGGTGCCTCCACAATTGGCTACTGGTATACCCTTGTAAGTCCCTAGTATATGATACTGAGGTACCCAGGGCATAGGTTCACCAGGAATCTCCAATAGGCTGCAGCATGTGTTGTGCCACCCATGGAAGTCCACTGAAACTGTGACTACAGGCCTGCCCGACAGATATAAGTTTCCTCATATCTGAGGTCACTGTACTTAAAACCTATAAGTCATAGCTATGGCAGGCTCTTTATTCCTGATGCCAGGGTGCTTGGTTACAAGTGTGAGGGTGCTCCTGCACGAGCAAGATACCTCTACAAACTCCGAAGTCCATTCTCCAGGCTTTGTAAGTGTGGTCAGCAATTTTAATATATAGTGGACATCAGTCATTATTAGATGTCTAACTATATAGTGGCTGCACGGAAACCGGTCATGTTTTGTTTCAAACATGTTGGAATCATACCCCAACACTGATTCCAGTGTTGGTAGCATGATCCCATGTACTGGGGGCTTCTTATGGTACTCACCTGTACTACCAATAACAACATTTCAGGATCCGCCATCAAGCTAGTGCTGCTGCCGACCACATACACGATTCTGCCCTCCTGCTGCTGAGCTGAGCTCGAGCAGGGGAAGGTAGAACAATAGATTTCCTGTCACAGGGGGGTGTGACGACCTCCCAGACAGTACTTAGTGTATTGGGCTAGGGTGGCGGCGCTTGCTAGTGCCATCGGACTACTTTGAAGGGCACATTTGGTGCCCTCCTTGCACACTCCAGTTTGAGACAGTTCAGGGAGCCCTTGGTTCCCGCCCTGGTGCTAAACTGGACAAAGGACATGGGATTATCCTCCCCTCTGTCCAGCTCCCCCCTGAGGGACCCTTGAGTTGTTCCAACCCTTTCTTTACTGTACTTAAGGGCTTACCTGTGGGTGGGTCCTTAGATTTGTCATGGGACAAGACTCAACCCTGAAACTATGTCGTTCTTTGACCATCTGGAGACTTAAAGTTCGACTGGAACCTGGACTGCACCAAGGAACCGACACTGCACTCCTGCTGCTGCTCCTGGTCTCACTGTTCTTCAAGTCTTCTTTGTCATCTGTGTCTGTGCTTTTTTCAGGTTCTTTAACAGACCTGTGGGTATCAAGAACACCCGAAGCAATCTCCCTTGGTGTAAAGGAGTCACTCCCTTCAAGGTTCCTCTGCGACTCTTGTGCCTTCGGCCTGTGGGTCATCCTGAGGGTCTTCTTCTGCTTCCAGTGGCTTTCGTGCTTGCTCGAGGCCTACTCTGACTCTGCTGCTGTTGGTGAGTCCTTTGGATCTTGCTGGTCCCAACGTTGCCTCTTCGTCTTCCACGACAGTTGCAGCTACCAAGGCTTGTAGATCCTCCTGCCAGACACCGACCACCTAGTCACCGACATCCGATGTGTGACAGTTCGTGTACGGCTCCTGTTCTTCCTCCGTGTCGCCTGGTTCTCACAGCTGCAGTGATAAGGTCCCCGTCGACTCTCCAGAACCTCCAGAGGTCGATGGGCATTGTGTCTTCGTGCCTCCTGGTCACCTCTGAGTGGCATAGACACTGTCCCCTCTGATTAAATATTCTGCACATCCGGAGTCCAGCCTTGAATTCTACCAGGGTCCTTCCTCAACTTCTCCAGAGGTATCATCTTCTAAGTCTTCCATTATTGTATACGGAGGTTTCTGACATCTCTTCACCCCTATGCACCTGGCTTCCTTGGTGTAAGTATCCTGGTTCCTGAGGCATGCACAGAGGTGGGCTGGTTCTCCAACCTTCTGTCCTTCAAAAGACTTCTTCAAGGTCCTCTGGGAAAGGTCCCTCTTCAAAACTGCGACTTCTCCATTAGGCACGCGTCTGTATTCCCACTCTGCACACAGTCTTTGTGGGGTTCTTGGGTACTTACCTTGGGTGGTTCCTTGTTTCCCTGGCTCCTCTGGGCCTTCAAGTCCAAGTGCTGTTCTCTTCTGCAGTTAGCATTCCACTTTTTTAGTATATGGTTTGGTCTCCCCCCTTGAGACCACAGTATTTTGTGCTACTTACTTGGCTGCATTTGAAGTATTCTTCTGTATTGTGTTGATCTCTCCGGGTAGGAGAAATACCAACGTGATAGTGTGTTTTAATAAATAGACTTATTCTTGCTCCTGTGTGGTTTCTTTTAATCTAGTCCATACTACAGATTAAACTGTTGATATAAACTGCTTAACACTCCTTCAAGATAAGCCTGAAGTCTGCTCTCCAGAGCTATCACTTTGAGAGATTTCTATGGTTATAAAAGACCACTAAAATCACCATAAGGATTGCCTGGACCAGTGCATCATTTAAATAAGTGTGCACCATATACTAAGCCAGCCTCCTAGACCATCCTTCTCTACTTTCACACCATTATCCTCTTGTCTTCTTTGGATCCCAACTCTTTCTTCATTTCTTCAATTTTCATTGTTTATTCCACTTATTAACTAACTGCTTATTCCACCTATCACATCAAAATGCAGCTTTTCCACCTGAAGCATAGTAGTGACTCTGCCCTTCTGTCTTCCTCTCTTTTTGTCTTTTTGTTCTCCATCCATATTATTAACCGCTACTTCCTCTTACCATGTGTCTGGCGGCCTCATCATCACAAGATCAGTGACTTAAAACTCCAGTACATTCAGAATCTGATGTTTGTGTGACACCGGATCAAACCTCCTCTTTATCACTGAAACGTGGCTTGGCGTCGCAGCAGCCCCCACACTTCAAGGGAATATACATTCTTGCTACCAAATTCTGACGAGAAATCATTCCACTTAGATAGTCGACAAACAATGCTCTGTTCTATCAATCCACCTATTCCCATCTAGATCGAGAAACTTGTCAAGGACAGTGGCAACGCTGGCTCCCTGACAGCTTCAAAATGTTTGGACCATGACTCCTATTTCCTAGGCCATGGTCAATATGAATACCTAGGTTGCTAAGGTTGCTACTTAACCATCTTAATCTCCCCTCCCCTATGAATCCATTTTTCAACTGGAAATTACCATGTTGCCTCAGGAACTCCCACCCCCCACTTTGATGGAAGTGAGGAATCTTAGAGTGATCGTGTATGTCACAAGTAATTACTGTGAAATGGCGTCTTCTATTCAGAGCATATCTTAAACTTCCTCCTCCCGCATAGGCATCCCCCAGAAGGATTCAAGCATTATCACCTTAGTCTTGCAGCCCTCTAGATTATAGTTGCATGATCTTTGTGCCGCAATTCTAGGAACTACCTGAACCTCATGCATGTCATTCCAGCTTTTTTGCATTAATTGCCCACACTATATCAACCATGCATAACCAATGAAGTGGTCTCCTGCTCAACAACCCCAAAATGCTTGAAGGACTCCTCACGGGTAAAAAGCACTACAAATTCTACAGTATAATACAAAGTGAGCAATGGATACCGATGCAGACTTTGGACTAAAATCTGACTCTTTACTAGCCTTGAGTATCCTGCGTGAAACCAAGGTCAGAATAAAAGCTCTGTGCATGCCAACGAATCTGGACACCATCTCCCTCGTCGGACTCTTGATTGTACATGCCAAGGAATATTAACACATTCTCCCTCATCGGGCTCTGTGCATGCCAAGGAATCTGGAAACATTCTCTGATCAGGCCCCTCTCAAAACCGTAAAAACGATGCGGTGGGTCCTTTTCTTGTGAGTTTTATATCCTAAATTGTTAAAGAAGCATCAGTGTTTGCATCTCTTTTCAGGTCAGCATCACATGGACTGGGAGTCCTTGTACTAATGTTCAGGTCCTAATTTACATGCGTTCCCATCTCCTCACTCTACTCACATCCTCCTTCAGGTCCTCGTCGTTGAGCCTCCACCTGAAGTCCCTCACAGATTATGTGTTTGAGAATATATAACCACTTGAATAAATCCAAATGCACTGTGGGATTTCCATGGTAAACCTGTAGTGTTCTTGGGCTCTTGACTGATCTATTGACACTCTGTAGATACACTGTCAGAACAGTGCACGCTAAAGACGTGATGGTGAATGCGCGTTCTTATTGGGCTGTGTCATATTTCTGAATCGGACCCTGTCCGCCGAACGCACTTTCCATGGGTTTTACTTCCATGTGATGAGAAGCCCCAGTGCTCAATTTTCAGACTCGATACTACATATGTTATAAGTACAAAATCCCCTCACTCTTTGCCTCTTCTTAGAACAAGGCCTGGAGGACTGTTGTGCACTACACGCGTCCGGCACTACTCCCTGCTACTAGCTTGTAACTAAACCACTGGCCCAGCACCAAGTTCGTAGCAGAGAGGCACTCCCTTCTCATCGCCTAATTCTTGATCCTTGCCCTGCAAAAAGGATGGGATGAGGTGGAAATCTGCCACTTTAGCCAGGTTATTTTTAATGCCCTGCTTTAATGGGATCAAACTAAAATACTGCTGGGCACATATTATCAATGCTAATTATTTCCTTGTTACTTTCTTACTAAGAGAACACTTTTAAAAAAACTTTTAATTCATTTTTACACGTTTTTAAAACATCACATTGGTTTACCCAGAGATTTCTGTCCCGGAGAAAGTGAACATAAATAGCATCGATGCATAGATCAGTCATTAAGGTTCCTTTGCATTCCACACAGGCTCATCTTCATGAACAGATAACTTGGTGATCCACCACGTCCGGGCTGTAGTGAGTATTTTATTAGGTTCTGATAACCAGTGAGAAATAGTTAAAGTGTTCAGACCTCTCTACATTATGGAACCTCCTACCTTGGTGCCCTCTTAGATTTGCATGACCTATTTTGCATGATATTTGCACCTTGCATCAGTTTTGTTCGTCATAACCTGACCTCATATACAGATATGAGTGAAAGGGGTGTTCTTGCTGCTAATAACCTTCAGTTTACTAATATATCTAATATATCAATATGCCCTGGCTAGGCTTACTCCAGTGCCTCTGTTTCAAGTGGTAATCAGTCCGCGTAGGTATGTGCACGCAGTTACTCCAAAACATTTCACTAATTACAGCAGCAGAATAATCGGTGGCTACAGACACTGCCATTTGAAATGTTGTTGATAAAGGCTTGATCTGGAGGAGAGCAGTAACCGAGATTTGCCAAAACAATTGCTTATCTTCCATCTATGCCTTTAGTGGTCGAACCGCCACTAATAAGAGGGTCCTCCATGGTGTCTGCTCTTGATGTCTCTGCTGTAGGGTTTACCACGTTATAGCGACAACTCTGTCAAGAATGGTGGCTGCGTGGCCACCCAGTCTAGAATAATAGGACCTCCACCATGTCTGATGCAGTTAAATCTTTGAATGACTGTCATAGAATTAAATCTCTGTATTGTAAAGGTAAATAAAGTGTCTCTAGCATGTTGGGCAGACTCACCAGCATTTTATGTGGACAAGATGGGAGTGCTGACCATGTCTGTCTGCTGATACGTTTGTGGTCTATTAAAACACAGAGGTCATGCAGTGCATCGGGCTCTCCCAGAGCATCTTCCGGGACCTCTGTGTGGGTTCTGAAAGTGGTGGCTTTCCTTCAGACTTGCAAGATCCATATAGTTTGGAGATTAGGAAATGGGAGCACCTACAGCTCCAAGTCTTGTGCCTTTTTCTGTTTTTCTGTGTAAAATTTAGTTTGTGCACTTAGTTCAGTTTTCCTATTTCAACATTCCTATTTGCAGTAACGACTGCAAATGTATTGGATGTCCGTGCCGATTGGGCGCCCTCGAAAGAACCAATGTAACAACCTAGTGGGATGGATGGGTGTGGTAAACCTCCAAATGAGTTTGATTTATTGGCCTTTGCTATTGTGAGATAATAGGTGTATCTTTACCAATGGAGATCATCTTATCCACTGTAAAGAGTTGCATTTGCCTGATACATTTCATGCGCCTCTTTGTCTTTTTAGATTGAACAGTGCGCCTGTACATGGCTTTACCAAAGACGTTGGCAACAAAACTACTATAAGGATGACGTACCCGGAAGGAGCACCAATGTCGGAGCTGGAGTATCGCCACAATGGCCTCTTTGTTGCTGTCTTCTTTAAAACCGTGGACTTCCGCTGGCTTCAAGCAATGCTGAAAAATGAGTCGCTGGTAAGTTATCAAGTCTGAACATTTTATTGTCCAGCGTTTACTTTGCAAACACGATTATGCGGCATATGTCATATTTTTCTACTTGTTTTCCGTTTTTAAAATGCTACGCATTATAATACCAAATTCAGGCTTATCCGAGGGCTAATGGAGAAAAAGTCTGACTTATGAAAGTGAGTTAATACTTTTTGATGTAAATTATATTTTCAACTCTTTGCTTGCTTATAACTTGTTTCCAGACAGATGGCTCTGTTTCTCATTTCCAAGTGAATATCTTCTATACGGTTGTATTTAATTCTCACCAAAAAACCTTTTCCGGGCGTTTACTGAGGTTGTCTAGCCATCTCTCTTCATGCATTTCTTTATTTTTCAAAAAGTGTATTTTTACTGCATCGTGTCATGGTTCCCACAGTTCATGCGGAGAGTGAGGGATTCTGCCGTTAACAGCTCTTAATAGTTTTTAATAAAAAATATTTATCACTTTCCACGAGACTGAAAGCACGTGGGCAACCTCGGTTTGGGTTCTCCACTTAAAGTATTTTCCATCTGTTAATAAGGGGTTTACAGAACTCTTTGTCACAGAAGCCTAACATTTCAAAGGTAGCAAGCTGAGATTCCTAAAAAATGGTAAAGATACTTTCGTTACTATAAAGAGAAAACAGTTCAGAACATTAGTGAGAGATGCATCTCCAATAATATTGCTTGCGTATTATACCAGTCCTCTGCCACAGGTATCTTCAATAAATTCATCAACAACCATCCCTCTTGCTTGAAGGAGCCACAAATATGGAAGCAGTGATGTTCATGTGAGATGCTATGTCCTTCAGCAGACCATAATGAACTGAAGGAATGTCACTGTGCTGCATGTTGGGATTCTGGTAGTCTTTTGGTTGCCTTACTTTACCAACACATTTTTAGGTCGAGCCTAGACAGCGCTTGTGCTGTCAGTATGATCTGTTGTATGTACTTTGTGGGCTTCGACTCTGCCCATCACTTCATTTGTCTAATTGCTTGTCTTTTAAAAGTTCCTTGCTTGTTAGTGGGTAATTCCTCTTCCTGGTCCCTCCTTTTTGGAACTCGTTCACTCCCCTGGACCATAGCCCCATGGCTTGTCTTCAGCTTTTTTCTTATTTTACTTTTGTGTCGGGAACTATTTTTTTAAAGTTAGAACAGCTCTTCACATATGCAAACTCTCCTTCCCTCCTTCTCCTCGGCCTGTGGCTCCCTCCTGCTTGTCTGGCTTGTTTCTCCCCTGTAGCCCGCTCAATTCTGCTGATCCCCAACTCCCCCCACCCCCTTGCTCCTACTTGGTTCCTCTTCCAGTCCATTTATATCTTCATTCTGTCCAGTCTCTTACCCCCAATCCACCCACTATTCTTTCCACTCCCTTCGTTTCTCCTCCGCTCCTTGCTCTATGATTGTCTTTGCTCCTTTCCTCCGTCTCGCAGCCCTCCCAGTGGCTCCCGCTTCCCCCGCCCTCCTTCCTTGCTGTGCAGCAGGAATGCATCCGTCTCCCTCTCTGTGAGAGATGTAAACAGCAGAGAGCAGATGCATTGTTCTCCTTCAGGGTATCTAACGAATCACACGCCCATGTTCTCACAGTCACTGCTGAAAAGTGGTTTTAGTCTGGGTTGTGTCTCTCCATAGTTGTGGCCATTGCCAGTACGTCTGTCTCTTCTGAGCCATGCTGGGCTGGGCTGCAGCAGAGTTTCTCAGATATATATCAGATACATTGAGCCGGTAGGAGGGCTAAACGCAGGCATGTCCTGTTTTTTAATTATTTATTTTTACACAGTAAGATCACTGCCCGACCTCACACGCGCTGAGACCACGTGATGCCTGATGACTACCTGATCCGGACGGGAGCTTTGTCTGCACTGGGCAGTCCTCTCATGAATCCGCACTTTTTCAATCAGCTGTTAAATTTCATCCTATACATGGAAAGACTGGCGAGTGCAAGATTGAGACTGTCTGATAGAGACATCTACCTGCAGATTCATTACCTTATAATTCTCCCCTGGATCCAGAATTTCCAACAGTACCTCTGCGTGACGGTAGATGGTGTTGCGCTTCTCCATAGTGATGTCAACTATCTGATGTGACATCCATGGAGTCAATATATAGCCCCTCCCGACGCTCTGACGACAGTTTTTTCTTTTCCGCGCTTTCAACGCTGGTCCGGTAAGTAGTTCCTCTGGCTGTTTTTAGGCCTACCCATTTTTGTTGAATGGAACAGTGTGTTTTTAAACAAACTTTCATGTCCTCGAGGTTCAAGCCTTGTGGGTCCTGAAGTCGACAAATGTATGCCACAGACACTCAGTCTGTATGTGGTGCCTGGAAGAAGCACCATGATTCTGAGGAGTCCATCACCCCGTGAGTTCATCATTTCAAGGGCCTGCTTTCTTGTTCAACCACCCTTGGTCTCATTTGACTGCTTTATCTATGCAGACCGATGTCTGTCTTTTTGTTTTGGGGACCTACCATGTCCCTTCTTGTTACCACACCTCTCTTTGAGGTTAGCTATTGCCCATGGCCTTTACCTGCCTAAATCCTTATTCTTCAGCCCTCACCATATACTCCTTGTTCTGAGGGGTGGCTGTTTATCTCTTTTAGCAAGAGTCTTTGACCCTTGGCTTTTTTCTCTTAGAGTGGTTCACCAAGGACTTGGTTCCTCTTTTTAACTGCTATTTTCTTCTTGGTTTTCTCCTGTTCCTACACAGAACGTATTTGTGTGTCTAGCCCATTCAGGGTTGGGTGTATCAGTCCTTGATTTTGCACTCTTGAGAGTTCCTTCCTCTTGTTGTGCCTTCACTTCCATTTCGAAGATGTGGTGTCGTTTTTTTCTTTCTATATGGTGATATATTGAAGGCTTTTTGTGATCTACATTTGTGGTATTCCTCAGGATTTCCTTTCTTTAGGTTTAGACTTCCTGCATTTTTTCTGTTCCCAGTCTCATGTAGAGATGCTCTTTCCTGGAGTCCATACTTGTATTCTTGTGTGTACTTTACACTTTTGGCTTCATCTTTTCATGCATGCTATTATTTGCACTTCTGCTTCTTAGGTTCTTTGTCATTGTTCAATGATGTACCTTCTCTCTTCAATACCCCAGCCAGGTATTTCTCTGTCTGACTCACTTACTATTGGATGTTTCTGAGGCATTCCTATTCTAACCTTCAGGGTGTTAGTATTACGTGAACACGAATGCCAGTCTTGATTTCTCTCTAACAAGGCTTTTCAACCTGCAGTCTTCCATCACAAGATAACCTTCTGGGCCTGTTGCAGCTCCACCAGTCAGTCGGCCTTTTTTTCCTGTGCCAGCGGACGTTCTTTTTGTTTTGTGTGTGAGGCTTGTCACACTTTCACTTTTCTTTTCCAGTTACATGGCTCTCTTCTGCCTCGTACGTTTGTTGTCTGTGACATTATTGTGTCTTAATTGGGACCTTGCCCAAATGTATATATTATCTATACTATACTTATACCTATGCGTGTGTGTGTATATATATATATATATATTACCTACTGGCGGTCGCCAGTAGGTAGTTATAGTTAGGACCCCTTTTCCATAGGAAATCCGCAACATTCTATTTTGAATAACTTTGGCGCCGGTTGACGAATCCTCGCGAATTTCTCAAAATAGGTGGGGCGCTACGCTCCTACCCTGAAAGTCTCGGGGGGATTCGTCAAGCGGGGGCTGAGATAAAAGGGGGGTCCCAAAACGCGTTTTTCCCAAGCATTTTTCCATAGGACCTTTAGACAGGGCTACAGCCCGAACGGCTGAACAGAATTACTAGAAATTTGGCAGAGAGGTAGTCCCTAGGTCAAGGAAGTGCCTTTTGTAGGTTTGGTGTACATCTGTTCAGTAGATTCTGAGAAAATAGCCTTTAAATCAATATATATATCTGAGCCAGCTTACGGTACGCTTACCGTAAGCTTACCGTACGCGTACGGTGGCGTGCGCGAGCGCGATTCTGATTGGCTCTTAGATCTTAGTAAACATTCCAAACAGCCGAAACCAGGAAGCGGCGGCCGCCATTTTCTCTCTCGCACTGAGAGCTAGGTTGTTAAATAAAACCAATAAACATGTAAAGGGGCTGTTTAGACAGCTCCCACACACATAGCCATGTTGAGGGAGTCCCCAAAGACCCCCCAAGGCCAAAAATGCCATTTTTATTTTTTCGCTAATTTCGCCGATTACGCTTACCGTACGGTAAAAAATGTAAAAAAAAAAAACACTATCCACACTCACCCCACCCCCTGTGCTTTTGGTGGCCGCAGGTCACCAAATGTGCAGGGCTTATTAGATGTGTGAAAAATCCACAATATTTTAAACAAAAATAATAAAAGAAAAAATTAACAACATTCTCTCCACCCCACTTATAAAAATTACGAAAAATTAAAATATTACCTTTCAAAACGAAGTGCATCATATGTCCTCCATGTGCGCACGGTGCGCGAAGCGCATCGTGCGTACATGGCCCATCTAGCGTAACGTGGGTAGCGCACCGCGTGCCCACCGTGCGTGCACGGCACTAACTGCGTAAAGTGGGCGCGCGGTGCGCGAAGCGCACCGCGTGCTTACTGTGCGCGCACGGTGCGCGAAGCGCACCGTGCGCGCACGGAACGAACTGCGTTAAGTGGGCGCGCACGCCACGAATGGCGTAAAGTAACATAGCATTTAAAAAACCGTACAAATTCACTGAAAAAACCATAGGTTTCACACACGTTATAGTTAGGAATTAGCATTTAAAAAACCTTGCAAATTCACTGAAAAAACCATAGGTTTCACACATGTTATAGTTAGCGGAAATTTTACTGATAAAAAACCAGTGAAATTCCCCCGTTATAGTTAGTGCAGGCAACTATAACTCACGCGACCGCAATCCTCTGCTGATGCTAATACTGTATTTAGACACTTATTTACCCATGTCTTCTTCCATACATTTTTAGCTATACATATATTACAAATATTTTCTTTCCATAAAGACACATATGTCATCAGCAGAAGATTGCGGTCGCGTGAGTTATAGTTGCCTGCACTAACTATAACGGGGGAATTTCACTGGTTTTTTATCAGTAAAATTTCCGCTAACTATAACATGTGTGAAACCTATGGTTTTTTCAGTGAATATATATGTGTGTGTGTGTGTCTCTGTATATGCATATTTAGGTCTTTATAGGGATGTATGTATGTGGATGTATATATATATATTTATATTAACTGAAAAAAACATAGGTTTCAGGAACGTTTTAGTTAGTTGGACATTTCACTCGTACAAAACCATAGAAATTCCGGCGTTCTAGTGAGTTCAGCTAACAATAACTCGCGCCCCGCAAAGCACTGCTGATGACGTCACATGTTACATCATTCATGAATGGTGCATTTCTGAGCGCCTTTTATTTTAAAAGTCACATGACAGTCTCTTAGAAACTACAGTCCCCATGATGCATTTTGCTTGGCAGTTGTAATATGATGCATGGAAAGTTGCAGGGGGACCTTCTGGAGTGGCGAGTTCTGTGTATGGAGGGGTTGGCGGAGGAAGGGCAATCGCTGCAGAGTGAGTCGGAGGGAACGAGTAGGGAGCTGTATTCCCCGCTATCTTCGGAGGGGAAGGGGGGAGGTGATGAAGGCGAGGCTGATCCTGTGCGGCACTGAGCGGGGCTGACCCGGATACTCTCGCGCTGTGGCCGGTGGCCTGCCTCACTCCAAGGTACTACATATGTATATGTTTGCTGATTGGACCTGTATGTACTGCTTATTTCTGATGTCGGGGGGAGGGGTGTGAAATTTGATTGTTTGTATTAAAACGAAAACTAAAGTTTTCAAAAAAGAAATATGATGCATGGAATCTTGTTACATCCATATGCCTTTTCAATAAAGGGATTCAGACAGGGAGGATTCCCTGCTCTGATCGTGCCGGAGGACTGGCATTGTTGTAAGACCAAATGAAAAGCGAGCACTTGGCACATTAAGCAAGCACAAGACATCGTGAGTAAATGAACCCACTATGAGATTTGATGCATGCACGAAAGAATTGAACTTTTTATTGAAAAGGCATATGGATGTAACAAGATTCCATGCATCACATTACAACTGCCAAGCAAAATGCATCGTGGGGGACTGAAGTTTCTAAGAGACTGTCATTTGACTTTTAAAATAAAAGGTGCGCAGAAATGCACTTCGCACTTTCAGATCTCTCTACCTGTGATCAAGACAAATGTTGTCGAAACACGTAAGGAGAAGGAGAAACTTACTGCGCTGCTGTGCCTGCAATTAAAATGCTGTGACTCCGGTAATGGGCCTCATCGTGTTTGTTAATGGAGAGTTAATTGATGGGCTGCTCCGTGCCCATTGTTCTGAGGCCGCCCTGTAGGGTCGGGGGCCCCTTTGCTCGGAGGCTGTTTGTGGATATAGATACATATTTATTTATTTTTTAAATTGTGAATAATTTTTTGGTAGGAAATCTATATTCATTCTTTTTCTTTTTTTAAAATATTATACAGAAGTCGTGCACCCTACGCACAATCTACACGATGGCTGCGCGCATTCCAGTAGCCATTTTGAAAAGTCTTGCTGGGGTCGCGACTTCGGCGTAATTTGTAAAGTATGAAATATCTTTGAATTAATTATAAACAAAAGTTTTCCTTTAAGTGTTTCTTAAAATGTATTAATAAAAGTATTTTTAAAGTATTATTTTCAATATAATTTCCACTAAAAATTATTCGATTATTATTGGATTCGGAGGATCGGAGGGATGGCCATTTTGCTCGATCTGTTTTGCAAGATTTTTTGGTCTAGTCAGGTGGACACCCTCCTCCGGGTGAGGTACGGCTTGAGGATTCTATTCAAAAGGTGAGGAATCAACAGGCAGAAGTATCCATCAGAAGAGCAAGTTACTTACCTTCGGTAACGCTTTTTCTGGTGGATACAGTATCTGCCTGTGGATTCCTCATTGTCCCACCCGCCTCCCCGTTGTCCACCTGTTTCTACCAAAAAGATGCTTTTACAGTTTGGCATGAATTTTTTTAATATGTCTTAATCATGCTTATGTTTTAATAGTGAGAAATGCTTGATCTGTTGCTATTTCTGCATTTGTGTGTGTGTGTGTATATATATATATATATATATATATTACCTACTGGCGGTCGCCAGTAGGTAGTTATAGTTAGGACCACGTTTCCATAGGAAATCCGCAACATTCTATTTTGAATAACTTTGGCGCCGGTTGACGAATCCTCGCGAATTTTTCAAAATAGGTGGGGCGCTACGCTCCGCTCCTACCCTGAAAGTCTCGGGGGGATTCGTCAAGCGGGGGCTGAGATAAAAGGGGGGTCCCAAAACGCGTTTTTCCCATGCATTTTTCCATAGGACCTTTAGACACAGCTACAGCCCGAACGGCTGAACAGAATTACTTGAAATTTGGCAGAGAGGTAGTCCTCAGGTCAAGGAAGTGCCTTTTGTAGGTTTGGTGTAAATCTGTTCAGTAGATTCTGAAAAAATAGCCTTTAAATCAATATATATATCTGAGCCAGCTTACGGTGCGCTTACCGTACGCGTACGGTGGCGTGCGCGAGCGCGATTCTGATTGGCCCTTAGATCTTAGTAAACATTCGAATCGGTCGAAATCAGGAAGCGGCGGCCGCCATTTTCTCTCTCGCACTCTGACAGGGGGTTGAAAAACCAAGTGCAAAAACATGTAAAGGGGCTGTTTACACAGCTCCCAAGCACCTAGCCATGTCGAGGGAGTCCCCAACGATCCCCCAAGTGAAAAAAGGCAATTTTATTTTTTTCGAAAATTTCGCCGATTACGCTTACCGTAATAAAAAAAAAATATATATATCCACATTCTCCCCACCCCGTGTGCAAAAGGTGCCCGAAGGGCACCTTTTGTGCATGGCTTAATAGTGCTACACAAAACATATATTTTACCTGTCACAACGATGCTCATCATATGTCCTCCATGTGCGCACGGTGCGCGAAGCGCATCGTGCGTTCATGGCCCATCTAGCGTAACGTGGGCACGCGGTGCGCGAAGGTTTCACACATGTTATAGTTAGCTGGACATTTTACTGATAAAAAACCAATGAAATTCCCCCGTTATAGTTACTGTAGGCAACTATAACTCACGCGACCGTAATCCTTTGCTGATGACATATGTGTCTTTATGAAAAAAAAATATTTGTAATATATGTATAGCTAAAATTTAATGGAAGAAGGCATGGGCAAATAAGTGTCTAAATACAGTATTAGCATCAGCAGAGGATTACGGTCGCGTGAGTTATAGTTGCCTACAGTAACTATAACGGGGGAATTTCATTGGTTTTTTATCAGTAAAATGTCCAGCTAACTATAACATGTGTGAAACCTATGTTTTTTTCAGTGAATATATATATATATATATATATATATGTGTGTTCGAGGCATATGAGCTGCAGATTACACACTTTTGCATAGATCGCCATCTGGTGTTGGGTCCGGATGTTTGCTGTTTGTTTTTCCTCTTGGAAAGTCTTTGGAAGTCACGAGGTCGGTGACTCCTCCTTTGGATCGTATTGCGCATGGGCTTCGGCTCCATCCTCAGATTGTTTTTTTCCGCCATCGGGCTCGGATGTAATCTTCGCGCTCCGGTTCCGAACAGCTTCCAGTTCAACGATTGACGCGCAATCCTCACCCTAAATCGCGGTATTGTTTCGATCGCGATCTCTTCAATCAACGCACCTTCTCATCGGCACAAACCTTCGGTTCAAGTCGTCGACGGCGGCCTTCCGGCCTACCCAAGCTCCGGTCCCGGCTCATGGAAAGAACTCCATTTAAAAAGTGCCCTCGATGTGGGTCCAAATTTCCCCACACCGATCTTCATGAGGTATGCAACCTCTGCCTCTCCCCTGAACACGAGGCTCGAGACTGTCAGGCCTGTAAGTCTTTCCGATCCAAAAAGACTATTCGGGACCGAAGAGCCAGAAGGAACATGGCACACTCCTCGACGTCCATTCCAGTCGACATCTTCGGAGACGACATCGAAGATCCGGAACAGCATCGCACCGAAGAGGACCTCGTCCACGCTTCCGAGGCCGACGAGTCAGATGTGGAAGACATCACTCCGGCGCAGAGGGTCGTGAGTACCAATCTACCCGCCCCCTCCCCCCCCACACCCGCGCCGACATCCAAAAAGGTTTGGGTCACGCCTTCGCCTCCGGGCCTAAGCAAGACCAGAGACACTGCTTCACACACCCCGCCTTCGGGCCCGGTGAAGAAGCCAAGTAAGCCTTCCGGCGGCTCGGGCTCGAGCCAGCCTACCAGCGGTGCCGAGAAACACACTTTGCCACCGAAAAAGAAACCGGCCTCCACCTCGACACAGAGCTCCGCACCGAAGCCCTCGGGGTCGAAACTCAGCTCTTCGGTACCGACGCCATCTTCGGTACCGACCAAACCACACAAGGCCACCGACACTTCCAAGCCGAAGCCCATCTCGGTGCCGACCAAGAGACCGGAGGTTCCCAAGCCGGGTTCTAAGCAACAAACCGGCGCGGAAAAAACTAAAAAGACATCGGCTTCGGCGCCGAAGGACCAAATAACCTCACCAGAACTATTTACACTGGATCCCTTGCAAAAAACTCTCACCAAGGATCCGAAAACTGGACATTTGACACTCTCTACCAAAAAGAGACATTTGGAGAAGCCTGCTCCTCCTCCACCTCCAAAGAGGAAGGACTCTGCTACCTCTCCTTTCAGAATACCTTCCCCTCCCCCTCCACCTCCTTCCCCACCTTCACCCCCTCTGCCCTCTCCACCCCCACCTCATTGTTCTCCGACCCCGTCTCCAGACGATGATGATCAGGGGGACCCATATCATGATATAGGGGATGTGCCACAGGACCCCACCCCTACAGGATCCCCAGACCCATGGGACGATTACAATATTCCAGATATCCCCAATGTCCCACAAGATGATCTTTACCCTTCTAGGCCATCTCCCCCAGAAGATTCATTAGGGTTCAACCATCTTCTGCAAAGGGCGGCACATTATCACGGGGTGGAATTGCATACCGACCCGTGGAGGAAGATTTCCTCCTAGACACATTTGATACAGCACATAGGTCCACCTCCATACTGCCCATGCTCAAAGGAGTGGTTAAGCATGCGCCAGAAGTTTTTAAGGACCCAGTTAGAGCCAGGGTCATTAACCCACATATTTAAAAAAAAATACAAACCTGCTCCCTCAGATCCCTCCTACATCAGAGGACCAGCGCCACTAGATTCTTTAGTAGTATCTACTGCACGTAAAAGGGCAAATTCACAAGCGTCAGGTGATGCACCACCACCTGACAAAGAATCAAAACTACTAGATGCATCAGGCAAACGCACAGCATCCCAGGCGGCCAACATATGGCGTATAGCAAACACACAGGCACTACTGGCCAGATATGACAGAACTCATTATGACGAGTTAGAAAGCATAATGCACCATCTCCTTGAAAAATATAAAGCTAGGGCCAACGAGTTAATTCAAGAGGGTAAAACAATCACAAATACCTCCATACGTTGTGCCCTAGATGCAGCAGACACAGCCTCCAGGGCCATCAACACCAGCGTCCTTCTCCGTCGCCATGCTTGGCTAAGGGTATCTGGTTTTAAACCAGAAGTACAAGCCTCCATCCTTAACCATCCCTTTGACCAGGAACATCTATTTGGGCCAAAGGTGGATGAGGCCTTAGAAAAAATGAAAAAAGATACGGATACCGCAAAATCCATGGGGGCCTTACAGTCACACCCGCCCAGACGCTCCTTTCGCCGCTCCTCCTTTCGGAGTACATCCAGAGGCTACTCCTCAGACACAGCGTCCACATCATATAAATCCCCTACTCAGACCACCTTTACAAAAGGTTACCAAAGAGGCCGCTACAGGGGTAACAACAACAAGGGCAGAGGCAAAACCAGCAACGCCCGTTCTGCCACACCTCCTACCCAATGACTTCCCCCCGCTCCCCCCACACCATTCCACTCCGGTCGGGGGCAGACTCCAAAATTTCCTTCATGTCTGGGCGACCATCACCTCAGACAAATGGGTGACCCAAATAATTCGGTCAAGCTACTGCCTAGAACTAACATCTACCCCCCCAAACATTCCACCCAGGCAACGCCCATTGTCACAAGAACATTCAAAATTACTAAAGCAGGAGGTAATCTCCCTCCTACAAAAACAGGCAATAGAACACGTTCCTGTCAATCAACAAAATATGGGGGTCTACTCCCTATATTTTCTCATACCAAAAAGGGACGAGACTCTGCGACCTCTTATTGATCTCCGGCCCCTAAACACATACATACACTTAGACCATTTTCATATGGTAACGCTTAAGCAGGTACTTCCGCTCCTCTCCCAAAACAACTTCCTCGCCACTCTGGACTTGAAAGACGCATACTTCCACATTCCAGTGCACCATGCTCACAGAAAGTACCTCAGATTTGTAGTGGACGGACAACACTACCAATTCAAAGTGCTCCCGTTCGGAGTCACAACAGCACCACGGGTATTCACCAAGTGCCTGGCAGTGGTGGCGGCACACTTGAGAAGACAGCACATTCACATCTTCCCATACCTAGACGATTGGCTGATAAAAGCCACTTCATACAATCAGTGTGTACAACACACCACCACCACAATCGAACTACTTCACCAAGTAGGCTTCACGGTGAACCACCAAAAGTCCCAGCTACGACCATCCTACATAAAACAATACCTCGGTGCCACCATAGACACCTCAAAAGCGATTGCTTGCAATCCTGGCCGGATTGGGGTAGGCTTTCAGGCTTTACGACAAAAATTCATACCTCAACACTCCCTTCCAGCACGAGTGTTCATGCAACTAATAGGGATGATGGCCTCTTGCATTTTCATAGTGCCCCACGCAAGACTCCAGATGCGTCCCCTCCAAGAGTGCTTAGCGCACCAGTGGAACCAGGCCCAAGGTCAACTGACAGATCTGGTGTTGGTAGACGGTCGCACCCATCGCTCTCTGCAGTGGTGGAACACCACAAACCTTTCCAAAGGTCGACCGTTCCTGGACCTGGTTCCCCAGATAATACTAACAACGGACGCATCGCTCTCCGGCTGGGGAGCTCACCTATTACATCTCACCGTGCAGGGCACATGGACGCCTCAACAAAAGTTACTCCATATCAACCTTCTGGAGTTACTAGCAATCTTTTTAGCCCTAAAATCTTTTCAAACACAGATTTCAGGCAAGGCAGTCCTCATTCGCACAGACAACATGACGGCCATGTATTATATACAAAAACAAGGCGGCACACATTCTCCACAGCTCTCTCAATTAGCACAGAGTATATGTAGATGGGCAATTCCCCACAAAATCTTTCTCCTAGCTCAACATGTCCCAGGAGTCCAATACACCGTGGCAGATCTGCTCAGCAGACAGACACAACAAATCCACGAGTGGGAACTTCACCCACAGGTTCTTCATCCGTTCTTTCAAATGTGGGGGCATCCACAGATAGACCTCTTTGCCACCCACGAAAACACAAAATGCCCAAGCTTCGCCGCCAGATACCCACACCCATTGTCCAAAGGAAATGCGATATGGATGAACTGGTCAGGCAAATTTGCGTACGCTTTTCCGCCTCTCCCACTCATTCCATTAGTGGTGCGCAAACTACATCACTCCCTCACACTAATCGTAGTAGCTCCAACGTGGGCCAGACAACCGTGGTACACTACGCTGCTGGAACTCACTGTAGTACCACACCAAAAACTACACCTCTCACCATGCCTCCTAACCCAGAACCATGGAGAGATCAGACACCCGGACCCAGCTCAGCTCAACCTTGCGATCTGGCTCCTGAAATCCTAGAATTTGGGTACCTAAATCTTCCCCCTAACTGTATGAACGTCATCAGAGAAGCTAGACGACCTACCACTAGAGCTTGCTACGCTGCCAAGTGGAAACGATTTGTTGATTATTGCCATAACAACACCATCAATCCCCTGGACGTGTCCATCCAACACATCATAGGCTACTTACTCCACCTACAAAGGTGTAATCTAGCCTATACGTCCATTCGACTACACCTCGCAGCAATTGCAGCTTACTTACAAAACCGGCAACATCTATCACTCTTCAGAGTACCTGCCATTAAAGCCTTCATGGAAGGCCTGAAAAGAATAATTCCCCCCAGAGTACCACCCTCACCTGTGTGGAACTTAAATATCGTTCTCACAAGGCTAATGGGGCCTCCCTTCGAACCTTTGCACAAATGCGAACTACAATTCCTAACATGGAAAACAGCTTTCCTTGTAGCCATCACTTCCCTTAGAAGGGTCAGTGCGATACAAGCACTTACCATACAAGAACCTTTTCTTCAAATGCACCATAACAAGGTTGTTCTCCGTACCAACCCAAAATTCCTACCTAAAGTCATTTCCCCTTTTCACCTAAACCAATCTGTAGAACTACCAGTATTTTTCTCGCAACCACAGACCGTTGCAGAAAGGGCTCTGCACAAGCTAGATGTCAAACGAGCCTTACTCTACTACATCGAGAGAACACAACCTTTCCGCAAGACCAAACAACTGTTTGTCTCTTTCTCTCCACCACACAAGGGCAACCCCATCTCAAAATCAGGGATAGATAGGTGGATTGTAAAATGCATCCAGATTTGCTACCACAAAGCAAAACGAACGCTATCCGTTCCCCCTAAAGCCCATTCTACACGAAAGATAGGGGCTTCCATGGCATTTTTAGGGAACATCCCATTAGATGATATCTGCAAAGCAGCTACATGGTCAACACCGCACACTTTCACCAAACACTATTGTGTAGATGTGCAAACTAAGCAACAAGCTAGTGTGGGCCAGGCTGTACATAAAACACTATTTCAAACCACTGCAACAGATACCGGTGGTCGCCGCTAAGGTTGGGGACTGCTATATAGTCTATGCAAAAGTGTGTAATCTGCAGCTCATATGCCTCGAACGGAATATGCTACTTACCAGTATGTATCTGTTCTTGGCATGTAGAGCTACAGATCTACACACGCCCACCCGCCTCCCCGGCTACCTGTATCTGTTCCAGTTTATCTTATTTAGATACACACATGGGTTTCTTCATTGTTATTACTACGCTCCATCTTTCCCTGCTGGCGAAAAACAATCTGAGGATGGAGCCGAAGCCCATGCGCAATACGATCCAAAGGAGGAGTCACCGACCTCTTGACTTCCAAAGACTTTCCAAGAGGAAATACAAACTGCAAACATCCAGGCCCAACACCAGATGGCGATCTATGCAAAAGTGTGTAGATCTGCAGCTCTACATGCCAAGAACAGATGCATACTGGTAAGTAGCATATTCCTTATTTAGTATACTATGTAAACATGTGAAAATGTGTCGGTCCACCTGTTTACCTCGGTGGGACTGAAGAAATGGGTGGAACTGACGTCAGCACGGCAACAAGGTCCTCTTATGGCTCCTATGTTGTCATACGGTGTCGCGAGCGGAGCCGTGCTAGTATGACATCGTCATCGACGTTGGAGAGCTAGGAAAGAATTTCCGCGGAATGCTGGCGCAGGGGATATTCACCTAAGTGTTCAGGCTAGTCCTTTGGGAGCATCTGTTTATGTTGCCACTCCAGAAACCAAAACCAGTGATCCGAGGGCAGAGGCTCTGCAGATGGCACACGAGGTGGGGAGCCCAGTCGTGTGCACCGGCGGGGCAACGAAGTGACAAGCACCACTACCCATAGAAAAGGTAACGAGGGCACTGAATAACACAGGATCTTCTCTTTGTATCCGGCAGGAACAACAAGGTTAAAATGCCCTAGTTAAAAAATGTGGAATTAGTGCTCCAACGGTCTTCAAGAGGACCTGCGATGGATGCCGCTTCTGCCTTCTGTACCCTGGAGGCGGCACATGGGTTACATGGTACGGTCATACTGCGGGGGACCTCTCATGGCACTGCTCCACACTTCTGGGACATCGCTTTCCATTAGCTGTGTTTTCTGATGACGTGTCGCGCCGGCCCTGTCCAACAGCAGAACCCCTTTAGATCCAAACAGACTCTTCCACTCTCTCACCAGAAGTGAAACCAGGCCACGCGGACACTTTCACAATACAACAGCCGGGAATGCACTTTTCAGTAAAAAAAAAAAACATTCCTTCCTCCTAATTTATCAAATAAATGACTCACGAATTAATCTGTAGACTAAACAGACGATTTGACTCATCCATACACGTCTGGACGGCGAACCAACCAGACGTGTATGGATGAGTCAAATCGTCAGATTAGTCTACAGATTAATTCGTGGATACCTTTGCAACCTTCTGAGTCTTAAACGGTGCCGGTAAATAAACACGAGAGTTGGCTCGCAATACCGACGTGCATGCGTGATTTAAAAAACAGCCTTCAGACTGAAACGTGGGCATTTATATAATCGCTAGAATCTTATTAACTGCGATATTTTGGGGCAGTTACGCATTTGCGACTTGACGCCCCTTCATTTCTACCTTCGATATAAGAACTAACAGCTTTTTGAGGGGTTAACCTTGTAAATAAATTTGTCCTGAAGATGGTCTTGTTAAAGAAAATCTAAAGACCGAAACGTCGACTCTCACACTGTTTTCCAGAGAAAATTATACCATTGTGAAAAAGTGTTTGATCAATTTGAAAGTGAAGGCATCAATAATTGAAATATTTCCTTTCACTGTATCAATTGTTGTTATTTGAAGTACCCTTTTGAACTTTGAATATAAATTCAATTTTTATATATACACCCGACTTTATCTCCTCCTTCTGATTCATTGTCTCTATTACATTGAGTTTAATATGTGATGATTCATTCGCACTTTATTTAACTTTGACTCTGATAATCTAAGTTGATTTAAGAATACAACAAGGGATAATTGTAGGTATATAACCAACCTACTTTCAAATAATAATTGAAATCATACAAACTAATTGTCAAAAAAATCCCTTGAAGGCACCCTTCTACCTGTTTATTCAGTAGAAGCGAGGCTCAAGAAATCAGTGGATCAAGTGTGCAAAACGTATAAAGGGGGCAGGGTAGAAATACCCTGACCCTCTAGACCTGCTAAGGGGGGTCCCACAAGGACCCCCAGGGCCCCAAAAAAGGCAAAATGCACTCATGGTGATCCGGCCGTTAAAAAAAAAATAATTTAAAAAAAAAGCGCGGGCTCCCGCGCTTCTTTAATAATTAGCCCCTAAGAGGGCCAAATCCCGGGGGTAGAAAATATTACATTTGATGGGGGGCCCACAGAGGCCCCTCAGTCCCGGGGACCGCCACCCCCCAGGGATTTAAAAAGAAAATGAGTGGGTGGGGGGCTCAAAGGCCTCCCCCAACCCCCGGGGACCACCACCCCCCGGGGCTTTTTATATTGTGGGAGGGGGGGCCACGTGGCCCCCTTCCTGGGGCCGTCGATGGCCCACACAGGGAGCTGCATGTTAGCAGCTCCCCGTGTGGAAAAGCAATG
This sequence comes from Triturus cristatus, assembly GCF_964204655.1. NCBI lineage: Eukaryota > Metazoa > Chordata > Amphibia > Caudata > Salamandridae > Triturus > Triturus cristatus. Next base: position 1,086,630,588 of record NC_140582.1, on the reverse strand, counting down.
CCGGCTCCCGAAGGACGCAGGGAGCCGTGGGGGCATTGGGGCTCCGGCCACGGTCCCCAACCTTGTATATAGGCCCCGGGGGATGGGACCCCCTGGGAGAATAGAAATTAGTGATAGGTCCTAATTTTTATTCTTACGGGCAAATTACGAGTCACGCACGCAGCGCTCAGCACGGCCCCCTGGTGTGCACGCGCATATGACATCACGCTCAGGCACGCGAGCGGCGCGTAAAGTAATATGTATGTGTCACGTATGCGCCTGGAGTCGCGTACCGGTCGCATAGCGATTGCGCACGAAAATACGCACCCATCGCCCATCCTACGCGGATCCTACATAACAATCCTAAAATGGTGGCTAGGTTCCGCGCAGCAATCGAGAAAGGTATGCTTTGGGTGCGCGACTCCCCAAAACAATTGAGGGGGAAAAAACAATAAAGAAAATAATATAATTATATATAAAAAAAATAAAACAATAAAATGTTTCAATATTTAAAAAAAAAAATATTGTTTTTATTTATATTAAAAATATATAATGTAATTTAAAACAAAAATATGTAAAAATAGTTTAAAAAATGTAGAAAATCAGTATAAAAAAAATATAACTATTATTACATTTAAAAATTGTCATTTAAGAAATCTTTGAAATTCACTGAAAAAGTCATAGGTTTCAGACATGTTATAGTTAGCATTTAAAAAACCTTTGAAATTCACTGAAAAAACCATAGGTTTCAGACATGTTATAGTTAGGGATTAGCATTTAAAAAACCTTTGAAATTCACTGAAAAAACCATAGGTTTCAGACATGTTATAGTTAGGAATTAGCATTTAAAAAAACCTTAGAAATTCGCTGAAAAATTCGCTGAAAAAACCATAGGTTTCGGGGGTGTTATAGTTAGCTGGGCATTTCACTCGTGCAAAACCATTGAAATTCCTCCGTTGTAGTTAGTTCTACGAACTATAACTCGCGCGCCCGCAATCCACTGCTGATGATGTCACATATTACATCATTCATGACATGGTCAGTGACATCACTGATGATATCTCAAATGACATCACTGATGACATCATCCAGTAGATGTAATATGTGACGTCATCAGCAGTGGATTGCGGGTGCGTGAGTTATAGTTCGTAGAACTAACTATAACGGAGGAATTTCAGTGGTTTTGTAGGAGTGAAATGTCCAGCTAACTATAGCACCCCTGAAACCTATGTTTTTTTCTGTGAATATATATATATATTTATATATCCTCCTCCTCTTCCAATTACCAGTGTCCTCCTTTTCTTCCCCATATGATTATCTTATGGGTGCTTCTAGAGGTACAACCTCTGTTTCTGCATCTAGAACGTTATTGTCCTTTCAGTCTCCTTGTTAGAGTATTGCTCCATACTCTTCCTTGTGCATGGGTTATGGTTTCCCTTCTTTTGGTTTCTATGAACCTCACTAGCGTTGCCTTCTGTCCTGGGTTTCCTTCCACGCTGCCAGCCATGTTTCAGGGTCTGTTGTGCCTGTGCACTTGTTTTAGGTTGAGGTGGAATGTTGTCTTCAGATGCATTTCTCTTCCTCTGCCAGGAGTACAGCTTTTTCTATCTTCTGCTTTCATTACCTCTGGGTTCTACCACAGTTATTGGGTTGCAGAGCAATTTCTTTCTACCCATCCTGCCTTAGAGCAGCTGGTCTCTTCTGTCTTTTTATGCTCCAGCTAGACACCGGCTAGTTCTACTCAGGGATTTTGATCTAATCATTTTGCAGGCCCTCTTCCAGGTATGATTTTGCTTTATCTAATTCAGCTAGATTTCTCTATCAAATGAACAAGTTACTTACCTCCGGTAAAGTCTTATCTGGCAGAGACCGGATCCAGCCACAGATTCCTTATTGATCCTTCCCATTCTGGTAACTGATTTATTCCTACCTAAAATATCCTGCTTGATATTCGGATATTCCTCCTTCTTGATATTGGAATACTCGTCCTTGTAGATATGTCTTTATTGAGAGAGATGTATTTCTTTATTGGCACTCTGTTTCTCTGGCCAGTTTCTGTAAGTATCTCCGCGTTTTGGCACGGAATGTAGTCACTGAAGAAACTGACGTAAGTGCGTCAGGAGGAGCTATATATGGACTTCGTCAACATCACATCTGATGGTCGACATCACTACGGAGTTGCAAAATGCTATCTTGCGACATGCATAGGTAACGCTGGAAAATAAATTCTGGCTCCAGTCTGGCACCGGGGTTGAATTCTAAGGTAAGGAATCTGCAGCTAGATCCTGTCTACACGATAAGGCATTCCAGAAGGTAAGCAACTTGTTGTTCAGCTCCGCAACAGAATTGGCAGTTTCACCCTCTGCCTCCAAAACCTTTCGAGGCTATGTCTCTTGCCCCAGACATTTAGAGAGATAAATGAATCTAAGCTCCTGCTACAAAAATCAAAGAAAGAGAGCACACGCGACTGTGGGGGTTTGATAAAGGTTGAAAGACCACCTGATTCTGTCTTCAATCCTCCTGAATCCAGTAGAACAGACCTCTAGGTTATTGCACGTACTACAGAGCTCAGCATGCAGCGAGAAGCTCAGGGTTTACAATGCTGTGGGGGCCAACTGAGCTTTTCATCCTTCTCAGGTCAATGGACGGCGCTGCAACTCATGTTTCGCTAGGCAATACAGCTGTTGCAGAGGGGGGGGGGGGCTTTGGGGGAGTCCCTACTATTAGTAGCAACGAAAAAGTTATTTTTTTGTACAGTCCTCGATACTACAAAAAGCAAATGGTCTGCAATGTTAAAATGATTGGCTACCGGCTGGTCAAGTTCCTTAATTTTTGGTGATTTGTGGTTCCTAAATGGTGTACAGAGTTCATTTACTGTTTGGCCTACACATTTACTGCTTTGTTGTTGGCACTGAATCACATAAATAATGCATGTTGAGCAGCACGTAGGAAGCTGTCTTATTCCATAAGTCCTTGGCGTAACAGAAATAGTTACTGATGATGTTTGTAAAAGGTACTCACATGTGGTGCACCTTTTAGAATCACAGCAGTGAGCCTCTGCATCTGTTACAGCTTGCTTGAGTTCAGCTTTAACAACAAGAGATCATAAATTGAGAGCTCTCAAGTAAGGAATAACCAGCGGTTTTGGAAAAACCTTTTGCGATTTTTCACTAGTGGCTAATAAGGGAAACATTTTTTGCATTACGTTTCTGTAGTTAAAAGCTGATGGACACTAGTCAGCCATAAATGGGATTCTTTTACTTTTGTTTCTGCTGTTGGTATTTCAAGAAAGTGCTTCCCTGGCTAACTGTAAAGACCTGCCAATTTGGTGCTAGAGGATAGCCTTGCATTTGAAATAATCAAGCACGCTCCTGTTAATGTAGTGTCCTCATTGCTGCAGAGGCGTCTTATTCTAAGTACTTGATGGCATAATCACTAAAAAACACAGGTTAAAGTTGAGTAATACGTAAGTTTTCTAACAATAACACATCTACTGTTTTAAAGCAACAAAAATAAATCCTTGAATTTCACCAATTATATGTAACTACTGACAACATAAGTATAACTAACACCACTATATATTTCAGATGCGATCAGCTGTGCAAGTTCTACTTGTCAGTTACATATAACTGGTGAATTTTCAGTGTTTTTTTGTTATTTTTTAAACCGTAGTTTTCTTATTATTAAAAGACCTTCATATAACTTCACTGAAATTTTTGATGTTCCCAAAATTCCAAAGGTTTTTTTTAAATACTGAAGTTGAAATCTTAGTGACGTACTTACGTATAACTCCACTTTAACTTTTTTTCCCAGTGAATTTCCATGTTTTTCCTTTTTTTTTTTTTTAATCTTTTTTTATTGAGAAACAAATCCACATTACATATCATCTTTTCCACATGAGCAGGAGACCATACATCTTTCCATTTCCGGAACTGTACAACAGAAAATCAGAGCATTGTAAAGGAAGATCCACATTAAGGGTTTGCAAGAGTCTCGTCATCATTTAGGGGTAGTGGGGGAGCACAAATATCTCCCCTATAGGAATTCCAGGGCTCCCAAACTTTGTTCCATTTCCCAGGGCACCCTATGGCCACATATACTAATTTTTCCCGGAACATGAACCAATCCAAATCCGTCTGCCATTTCCCTAATGTTGGAGGTTGGTGGGCCCCCCAGAGTTGTGCTATGTTCCTTTTGGCCACCATGAGTGCTAGAGTAACCCATAGGTTCTTGTGGGAGGTGAGGTCAGTTGGTTCCCAAACATTTAGGAGGCAGCGTCTTGCCTCAGGCTGTAGGGCTGTAGGTCTACTGCGAGCACCTCCTGAAGTGTGTGGTGTATGGGCTTCCAGTATGTTTGTATGTGTTCACATTCCCAGATAATGTGAAGGAACGTATCCACCTCCCCAAACCCTGTCTACACTCACCACTATCCGTCCTCCCCATGCGTACCAAGCCCGGCCCAGTAACATAAACGCTGTGCAATATTTTTAGTTGCACTAGCCGCAGCCTTGCCTGGACCACCACTTCCCTCGGGAGGAGACCGCCTCTCGCCAGTCTTCTTCGTCTAATTCTAGGCAGTCATTAACCCATTTGTCCTTTAGGGACTGGAGAGGGTCTTCCATGTTGTTTATCAGTTTCTTGTAGATCAGAGAGATGGCTTTCTCGGGGAGATGACCGTCAAGTATTCTATCCTCGAGGGGGGATGCGTCAGGGAGGGAAGACTTACGGGCTAGGTGGGCATGGAGCGCTTGTCGAACCTGACGGTACCTATAGTATTCGGCGCCCGCCAGGCTGTATTGCTGCTGGAGAGTGGCAAAGGAGAGGATCCCGTCCTTAACCCAAAGATCCTTGATCTGGGAGATACCAATGAGGTCCCATTTGTCGAACCCTTTAGTCTGCCACAGGTTCCCCAGCCGTTTGGTGCTCCAGAGAGGAGTTGCTAGCGTGAGCGTACGGTCCCATCCAGGTGTTTGTTCGCCTCATGCCACACTTGTGCGGTTGGGCCCGTGAGGGTGTATTTACGAGGTTTAGAATAGAGAGCTCTATTATAGTCCCCACCAGGGAGAAGCCATCTATCCATGGCATACCCTGGATCATCCACGCGGCCATACCTTCCTTGATTGATCGCTGTCAATTGGGCCACCCAATAATATTTCCTAATATCCGGTAGACTGATGCCACCGTCATACCAATTGAGGGTGAGTTTGGTTAGGGCGATCCAAGGCTTGCCTTCCCATAAGAGAGTTCTCTGTAGCGATTCTATCTCTTTAAAATACAATTTGGGAACTGGATCCATGGAATTCTGAAGGGCATGAAGGAAACTGGGCAGGGCCATTAGTTTGAAAAGAACCGTCTTGCCCAACAAAGAGAGAGGCAAGGACTTCCAGTGGCCGATAACACTTTTCAACCTCTGTGTTGGTGGTAAAAGATTGCGGTAAGGCGAAGCGCCAGATCGGAGGTAATGAAGATACCGAGATAGCGAAGCCTTCCGAAGCAATCTGTATCGGGCAGTCTTTTGGGAGGACTGGCAGATCTCCCTGCAAAACAAAGAGCACGGATTTAGACCAGTTTATGGTAAATCTGGAATATCTGCCAAACACCGCAAGAATATCTAGGAGGCATATCAACGAGGCTCTTGGGGAGGCCAAATACAGCAGAATACCATCTGCGTATAACAAGATCCTATCTTCCCATCTCGGGGACCAACGCATACTGCGGATCATTGAATCTCTACGGATCCACACCGCCAAAGGCTCCAGTGCCAAGGCAAAGAGGAGTGGAGATAGAGGGCACCCTTGACGTGTTCCACGGCTAAGTTTGAAGGCTGCCGCCATGCGGTTATTCACAACAACTCGGACCATGGGTTTTGAATATAATAGTCAAACCCAGCCAACAAACTCATGGCCAAATCCCAGTTTGTCCAATACCGCAAAGAGATAAGGCCACTCTACCATGTCAAAGGCCATGGTAGCGCCTAGCCACACCAGGACTGCCGGTTCCAAGATGGTTGATGCTCTGCCCAACACTCCATGCAACCTGCGCAGGTTTAGGGCAGTGTTGCGGTGAGGCATAAAGCCAGACTGGTCGGGGTGCATCAGGGTGTCTATCACTTTTACAAGGCGCGTCACCAATATTTTAGCTAAGATTTTGGGCTTGGCATTAAGTAGTGATAACGGCCGATAATATGTGCAGCAGACTTTAGGTTTACCATCTTTATGAATGGCTACAATGTTTGCGATTCTCTGCTCAAGTGGAAGCATCCCCTTTTCTTTGCCATCTATAAACATTGAGTGAAGGCGAGGAGCTATCTTGTCAGGCTGTAGCTTGTACAGCTCAATCAGAATACCGTTAGGATCCGACGCTTTCCCGGATTTGATTGTGCGTATTGCTTGAGCGACTTCGTCATATGAAAGGTCGGAGTCGAGGTAATGGCGATCTGCATCAGACAGGGCGGGGAGTACAATATCACGAAGTAGGGCCGCATTGTCTCCCTCTATGTAATGACCCTCCATGCTGTAAACTTTCTGATAATAATTGCCAAAACTATCTGCGATGCGTTGCGGGTCTGTGATTGTGTCAGCTCCCCTCCCAGTCAGCATGGGTACCAGTCTGTCCGCCCATTTCTTCCTATCCAACCATGCAATCAACTTCCCCGCCTTGTCCCCATGCTCGTAGATCCTACTTTGTGTCTCTCTCCCGTGCTCCTTAGCCCGGTCAGTTGCTAGCCCCTTGAGTTCATCTTGCTTTAAGCTAAGGAGAAGTAGTTTCTCCAGCGTCACCGTATGTTCCAGCTCTTCCTCCAGTGTAAGTACTTGTGCCTCCACCCTCGCCAAGTCTTTTTGTGCTTCCTTTTTCCTACCAGTGATGAGGGATAAGGCCTTCCCGTGGATCACCGATTTATAGGCTTCCCATAACGTTTGGGCTGAGTCCACTGTTCCCTCATTTACTAGGGAATAATGTTCCGTGGTCTACATTAACCTCTTCCGAATGGTGGGGTCTCGTAAATGCCATGGATTTGTGGGAGCTATTCTCACTGTATTTGTGTGGCCCAAGACCATGTGCATCCAAACTGGAGAGTGGTCTGAGATGCCCCTGCCCAGGTGTCTGATCTCACTTGCCTGTGCCGCCGGGACTAGGATATTGTCAATACGGGATAGACTTAGATGGGCCCCAGATCGGAAGGTATATTGGGCCCTATCCGGATTACACATCCTCCAACCATCCACCAGCCCCATAGCTTCGAGGAAGTTAGAAAGCCACCTCTGTGCGGGTCTGATTTCCCGTGGGGGATGACGATCCAGCTCGCCGGATACCACTGCGTTAAAATCTTCCCCTATTATGAGGGAGCACTAACCGTGTCGCCCCTAGGTCTTTATATGTCTCGGTCTGAAGACTGCGGGGAACATAGACTGAAACACAGGTGATCGTCCGTCCCTCCCACAAACCTGAAATGCCAATGTATCTACCCCTATTATCGGGCCACATAGATTGTACCTTGAAGGGGAACGATTTCTTAATTTGGATGCCCACCCCTCGTGAACCAGACGTAAAGCCTGCATGTGCAGCCAACCTGTACCCCGCTCGATTCATTGCTTGACACGTGTTCCCAATCAGATGAGTTTCTTCCAACAGTATGACGTCAGGGGCATGTTGCTTGATATATTGATGCACCATACTACGCTTAATCTGGTCTTTTAGCCCATTGACGTTCCAGCTAAGGACTCTAACCCCTACATCCCAGTGAGTACCCATCTGAGATTCCGTAAACAAGTGGTTCCTGCTCTGTGTATATACCCAGAATTGTCGATTGAACTGAACCTGTAAAAAGTTTTATGATCAAACAACAAGAACAGCCCCTCCTCACCGCCCCCCACCCTGCTCCCCTGCACTCCGGGCTTCGAACTGCCCATGACTAAATTTGCAGAGTGCCTGTTGCTCCACCAACGTGGCTAAAAGTAGAAAATTGGGGTACGTGGTGCCCCCCTCCCATCAAAAATACCATTGCTCAATCGATTACAACGAACTCAAAATACACCCAAAGATATGCAGTGAGAAAGGTCCGGGGTAAATAATATCTAAACTTTAGGTCAATCTCCCAATCGGACCCGTGTGACTTGGAGTCTTCGATCAGCGCACCCCCCAACCCCCAGCACAGCTCCCCCTCGCCCCCCCCCCGCCCCCTCCCAATCAACTTTACCACAACGTCAAATGGTCTCTCGGTCAGCGGTTCTCCAGCCCCACTCCGCCGCAGACTCCGGATGCTCAAAGAACCAGGCTCTACCATCCGCCTCCACCCGGAGCCTGGCGGGGAATAGCATGGCGTATTTGTAGCCTTTCTCCCTCAGAGTTTTCTTAATTCCGAGGAACGAGCGTCTGTTTCTGGACCATCTGTGTGAAGTCCGGGAAGAACGTTATTTTCGCGTTCTCGTACTTCAAGGCCGAGCGTGTTGGAGAATAACATCTCGGTCACGAAAGTTGAGGACTCTAGCCAGGATCGGACGAGGGGGGGGGGGCCGGGCCTCGGTCGACCTCCGGGAACCCTATGCACTCGCTCGATGACGAACAATTGCCCCAACCCCTTGGGTTGCAGATGGTTGAGGATAAGGTCCGCCACGAAGATATCGGTAGCCTGCCCTTCCGATTTTTCCGGGATACCCAGGATACGGCCGTTGTTGCGGCGCAGGCGTCCTTCATAATCATCCATATTGGATTTAGCGAATTTCCGAAATGTTTGCAAGTCTTTGACTTCCAGTTGCAATTGGGAGGTGTCTTCCACCAGGCTTGTAGCGGTAAGTTCCATTTGCTTCACACGCTCATTATTCCTATTCAAGTCCGCCCAGAGCAGGTGGACCTCTACAGTGATGGCATCCAACTTATGCTCAAGGGAGGTCTTGATACCCGCTATCACTTCCAGGACGTCCTTAAGTGTTGGTTCCGATGCCACTTCTCCCTGTGTTGCACCACCCTTGCCTGCAGGGGAGGAATCAGGCAGTGACGTCTTGGGGAGCGCGTTATCTGTCAAGTCTATTCTGCTGCACGGACTTGGAGCCCAGTGATGACGACATTGTGCCCCCAGCGCTGTTTCAGATATGGTGTCCGTGATGCACCACCTCTCTGGGCGAACGACCACACACTCACTGCTTTCGGTTCCACTCACTACCTCTACGAGACAGACCTCAGAGTTGGCGACTGGGCAGCTGGCCACCTACAACGTCGAACCACAGCACACGTCGGCTGATGTCCAACCAGTAGTACTCACGCCGTGGTCCAAGGGTGCAGGGCGGGCGGAGACAAGAATGGGCCACCGCACGATAGAACAGCCATGTATCCCAGGCCGCAAGAAGCCAATTGACAGGCCCTCCGGGGGAGAAACCGGCCCAGCGCTGTGTCAGTAGAGGATGAAGGAGGACCATCGACCATCCGCGCTGCCACCTCACGGATTTTTTAGCGTGGATCACAGTGAGGGCTGCGCTGGGCAGACGCCTATAGTAACAGTGTCTACAGTGAGTGTGGCACTCTGTAGGCTCAGTGTTCATCAGAGGCGTCTCAGCACCCCGAGACGGCTGATCTGTGCTACTCCCCCAGGCTGCCTTGGATCAGTGTGCTAGTAACAGGCTGGATCCCAGAATACAGGGTTTGCAGGTCTTGGCTCCTCTGAGGGGCGCGGGCAAAGCGGGAGTCCCACACCTCCCCTCCTCGGGTCCACAACGGATGTTGGGTCCAGGGTGAACCCAGGATCAGTGCTCCGGTGCGCTGTCTCTCGAGCTTCGGGAGCTGTTCCCACAGCTCCAGGAACACTCCAGGAGGGGGGGGGGGGTTGGGGCAGCACGAGACGGGCCCCGGCCGGTACGCTGTAAACTACAATGGGGTCCTCCGGAGTGTCAACCAGCGGGCCCGGGGTCTGCCGCCAACTGCCTTTACGATCAAGGCCCCGGCGCCCACTCCGTTACCAGGCCTCGGGGGATCCGGGGCGCTCCCGTTTCTCAAAAACTGCTCAACAAATTTACATCAAGTCACAAAAACATGCTTTCTGAGTAATAATCTAGCTTTCTGCCACATTTGATGTAGTCCTGTTCAGCCATTTTCTCTGTATCATTGTCCAATATGTCCTATGGAAATTGCATGGGTAAAAAAGAGTTTTAGGACCCCTCTATTTCTGATCCCCCGCTTGATGGATCACCTGTACACTTTCGAGGAAAGAGCTAAGGTTGATGACATTTTGGGGAAAGTATTGTGAAGATTCATCAGATGACACCAAAGATATTAGCAAAACAAAGAAAACACTCTTCCTATGGAAATTGACTGTAGTGTTGGGCCCACATGTTTGCAACTTGGTTTTCTTCACAGAACTTTGAGACAGAACACTTTTTGTAATTCCACTCTTGGTTCACAATGCACCAGCCCATTGGCGCCACCTCAGATTATCCACCACCATGGGGCTCAGATGTTCAGGGATCCTGCTTCAGTAGCAACATGTTCCACACTGGTTTTCTCAGTGCTAGCTATTCGCAATTTGAACCAGTCATGAAAATACCATTTCTGCACCTCTGAGATTCCCTTTACCGCAACACAGGGACTTTGAAACAGATGGTCAGCAATTGTTATTCTTCGATGCACCGTGCTTCCTAACACCAGTACTCAATGAACCAAGAGTCTTCTCAGTATTTCTTTGGAGACTGCAGCTAGGGCGAGGGTATGCAGTGTACAGCCTTCCATTTTTGCCTTCGGTGTAACACCAAATGTCGCCTAACCAAAGAGCCCAATGTCTGTAATTTGTGTCTCTCACCAGACTTTGAGGAGATCTTCTGTCATACAATACAAGAAGACTTTCTGGAACTGGACAGAAAGGTTTTAAATGCAGCAACACGCCTGGTCAGAAACGCCAGACATCTTTGGGGTCAAAGACCTGCTGGCACCGAGGAGGAAGAGTGCCAGAAACCGGTCCTAGGAAGCTTGTTTCCGGTCCAGGGAAGGCATGGCTTCGCAGTTCGGGCTGGATTGTTCCCATGAGGCACAGGGTCAGGCTGATTTGCATATGGCCATGTCTGAACTGGGGTGGCACAGTGGGCTAAAGAACGGTGATGGATCAAACCCAGATCTGTTGACTGGGTGTGAGTGTTTGATTGGTTCTGATGCTCCGTCCATCACCACCCCCTTTTGTACTGCTTTGTTCGCCATAAGTTGGCAGGGTATGCTCAGACGTGAGTCCCTTGCTCACTTTGCCACTGGATTCAAGCAAGCCTGGCTGAAGACGGCTGAAATGCCAGAAACCGGTCCTAGGAAGCTTGTTTCCGGTCCAGGGAAGGCATGGCTTGGCAGTTCGGGCTGGATTGTTCCCATGAGGCACAGGGTCAGGCTGATTTGCATATGGCCATGTCTGAACTGGGGTGGCACAGTGGGCTAAAGAACGGTGATGGATCAAACCCAGATCTGTTGACTGGGTGTGAGTGTTTGATTGGTTCTGATGCTCCTTCCATCACCACCCCCTTTTGTACCACCGAGGAGGAAGAGACCAGGCCCTCCAGCAGGACAGGGGGAGAGAGTCCGAATGCAGTCTTCTTCGAAGCTTCCAAGAAGGAGGAATTCCTACAGCTCTCCGTGAAACAGGCGCCAGCCCCGGTACCCGTAGAACAATTAGACACCCTGCATCTCTTCAATACCACAGGCACCCAGCAAGGTATGTCTCGAGTACCGAAAAGGCCCTCTGACTGAGGCAGTGCTGTGCTCCTGCAGTAGTTGCTGAACTCTTTGGGTTAGGTTCCCCCAACTGGGGCCCACAGAACTCGAGAGGATGGGTAGACACCAGCATAATCCCCATCCAATGGAGCCGAGCCAATCTCTTTTTGCAATTGCCTCTACCGTGAGATCCCGAAAAGCCACAATCTGAACCGAAATCGATGCAAATGCTCCCCCACCACTGGCAATGAAACTAAAACTGAAGTCAACCTCAACACTAAAATCAGACGTCACCAAGCAGACATTCTTTGAGAAAATGTCTAAGTGCTCGATTCAAAGCAGAAACAAATGTTTATGCATAAAAATTTGGGCAAAATCCTCACCAAGTTTCCCAACTCTAGTGTTTATCTCAATCCCAGAAAGGTGCAGGCTGGTCTTCAAGAGAAACCAGGCCTCAACGCTTCAGGCCCCCCACCTCCAAAAGGGTCAGAGAAGGCAACTTCATGTCAGCATTCTTTCACATCCTGATCCACCCAGCACATCAAAAGTACCTTCAATTTGTGGTAAGTGGACAACTCTTGCAGTTCAAGGTATGACCGTTAGAAGTCACTACATATCCAGGAGTGTTCACACACCCTAATGCAAGTGCCTAACAGTACTAAAAGTGAATCTGCTCAGAAATGCTATACATGTTTTTCCATTCTTGGTTGACATTAATGCCTAACACACACTCAAAACAGCATTGTCTATTTCACAGTTCCAAATCAACACAAATGTTACAACTTTAACCCCAGCAGGTCTAGCCTTTCCTGGCTTCCATCTTAAATGCATTGAGACGGAAAGCATAGTACATCAAAGAGGTGGATGCTATTCCAACTGCTTCTGCTTCTTTTTCAGACACAATGTCCTTTCGCTGTATGAACTGTGCTGAAACTATTAGGGTTGATGGCTGCATGCATAGCGATTGGTCAACATTCCACATGCTCATTCTCTGGAATGCCTTTTTGAGGCAGTGGATCCGAGCTGAAGGGCATTGGGAGAAACTAGTATAAGTACCAACCAAGGATCAGCGTACTCTATGTTGGAACAGCAATAACCTGTTGCTCAGAAGACCCTTTCTATATCGACTTCTGCAAGTGACCATTACTGCTGACTCATCTCTTGTGGGTTGGGGTGGGGGTGCTCACCTACACGAAATGAATGTACAAGGCACGTGGACTCCTAAGCACCAGGGTCATCACATAAGCTACCCGAACATGTTAGTCATTCGTCTAGTCATTAGAGCATTCTTCAAACTCATCCAAGTCAAAGCAGTCCTCCTAATGAAAGGCAACATGGCAGCCATGTGTTGCATCCAGAAGTTGGTGAACCCACCCCCCAGTTCTCTGCACGGCCTCAGGAGATGTGGCCCTGGACAACACAGTAACAATCACCTGTTGCCAAAGCACTTGTTTGGAGTAGAGAACGATTTTGCAGAGCTTCTCAGCAAGACTCATCAACAAGCCACGAATAGGAACACCACCTACAAGTCCTTCACAGCTACTTCCAGAAGTGAGGGACCGCAACTATTGATCTGTTTGCCACTCCCAAAAAGTCAAAATGCCAAAACTTTGCTTCCAGTTACTCCCACCCACAATCCATGGACCATGCACTGTGGATGAACTGGCCTCATCACCTCTCACAGAATAATTAGTGAGCTTCAAGCTCTTAAAAGTTCAAGGATAGGGTGGTCCTTTGCTCCAACCCCAGATTTCTGCCAAACGTGGTCACATCTTTTCACATGAAGCAAACCATTATTCTTCCTTTCTTCTTCCTGCAACCAGTCTTGTGGCAGAAAAGACCGTCCATGCCAGATGTAAAGAGTGCACTCGCATATATTATATTGATAGAACTAACCCATTTAAGAAGTACTTTCAATTATTTAAAGCCTTCCCGAACCCTACAAGTGTGTAACCATCTCTATTGCAGGCAGTGTGAAATGTATCATCAAATATATACAGTTTGGCTATGGTCAAGCATGCACTCCCCGTGCCCCCTAGAGCCCATTTTACTCGTCACAAGGGAGCCACTCTAGCTTTTCTGAGTATAAAATCCCTGTAATGGATAGCTGAAAAGCTGTCACTTGGTGAACACCACACACCTTCACCAGGCATTATTGCATAGACGTTATAGCACGTCAGCAGGCTTTAGATGGTCAAGTTTTCCTACGAACACTCTTTGGAACATCTGAGTCGTATGCTCACTCTAGCCCTTACTTTGCAGTGGAAGTAGCTTAAGGCTATGCAGAGCCACACATGCTGTGAACTTAAAATGTTTCCATATAACCATCTAATTGGAGCTTGTAGTGCTGTGGATTCATGTGCGCCCACCCTGAGGTGGTGCCAATGTATTGTGCACCAATGGTGGAGACACAACATGTCTTGAGACACAAACTTCTTTGAAGAAAAACAAGTTGCAAACGTCCGGGCCCAAAAGTAGATGGCAAGAATATGCGTAGTTGTGAATCTACTGCAATACACGCTATGAACATATGGTTACATGTTAAGTAATGTTTTACTAAATGGGTTTGTGACATACTTCATTGACTTTCAATATCGGGTCGGCTGCATTGAGCCTAAGGGGGAGGGCAGGAGAGGTTTCACTGTTCTTTGAGTTGAATAGCAAGTTTGCTAGTTTGTTGCTCTTTGTGAACACAACTAAACCTCCTTGTCAGAGGAATGATCTCTCAAAGGTTACTTCTTGGTCGTGAGTGGGCAAGAAGAATTAAAATCGTGTCCTTTTTTCTTACTTGTTTCTTTTTCTTTTCTGTTATTCTGATGACTCATGAGGTTTGGTTACTGGTTTCTGGTGGCACCAATTGGTTTGGCCTTTTTTTTGGGCTGCCGGTGGGTGGCAACCACCACATGGTAGGTTTCATGCAATTTAATAAAGTGGGCAAACTAGGTGGGAAATGGCTGCAGGCTCAGAACAAAATGGTAGTTGGATTTAAAATTGTTACCAAAAACATTTGCTGTATGTGTCAGGTGTACCACTTGGGTGTAACTGTTTACGTTTTACTCACTGAACTAGAACCATATTGGTAACATTTTGACCTTTTCATCAACTCTCCTGGACTCCACCAAGCCAGCTCCTTGTTCGGTTACACTGTACAATGAGTTGTTTCAAGGGTTATTTTTCTTTGAACTGATCCAGGGGACCAGAAGCAGACCAGTTAAGTTCAACACAATTGGATTTGCAATGTAGCACAGACTATGAACCACCGGAGAGATAGCTCGGCAGTGGAGATTGCAGAGGGGCTTGTGAACAGCAAGTGTGAAGAGCACTGTGAGCAGCCCTACGAGGCCAAACCGCACCAGCAGGATCATGTTATCTTGCATAGGGCTCATTCAGTTTCGCAGATAGATCGAATGAGCTAACAGGAACTGAAACTGCTGAGGCAGCAAGCAGCAGGTAGGTGGAATGATGTTGAGTCACTTGATACTTCTAGATAGCCCTAGTGTGTTGGTTTTTCCAGAAAACCTCAACATGGACAACAGACATGATCATTTTGACAGGAGACTTTTACGTGGATGGTTGGGGATGCATATGAAGGAACTTTCCAGGCATGTTGTTTGAAGAGAAGAAATCCCTCTTCAAATTTTTGGAGTTGCGAGATGCAGCTCCTGAGACTACTGAACAGTACCTTTCAACACAACCTCCATTTATTACATTGCCAAACAAGGAGGTACAAGATCCCACACACTGAGGAGGTATAAGTACTGGGGGACTGGACGATGGTGAACAAAGCGGCTGTCTCTCTGTAATGTTTAGCTGGGAATCAAAACAAGCAGGCAGGCTCCCTCAGTCTCTCCCTGTCTGGTTGCTATGACTGAGAACTCCAGCAAATAACAAAATGTCTTCAAGAAGTGGGGATACCTCACCTTAATCGTCTAGAGCGCTGACACGAAGAGCACACTTTAGGGTGTGTGCTGATATTTACACCTACATGGACACTTTTTTGGTCACTCACTATTTTGGTCCTGACAAAAGCCTTATGAACTAATCGAAAGGCTGAAACTAGTAGACCCAAAAATTCAAGGGATACCGAGGTACATACTATACCTCTTAGAGATCCCGACGTTGTTTTTACATATGTCCTAGGACCCTTTTAATAAAACTTTTATAAGGGTTATTCCTAGAGACATTTTTAATTCGTAACTGCACTTCACATATCACTTCACTGTTCTTCACAAACAACCTGCTCCGCTGTAACTCAGGCGTTGAAGCACAGCTGGATTGCATTAGGTGATCCAGCTGGACCCCGATGATGAAGCATGCCACTTACCAGGTAGGTGGGTGAGGGGTTCGTAAAAACTACCTACAGTTGTTTGCACTCCTTTGTATTGAAGGTAGTGGCAAGGATCATTTGACCACAGTTACCTCGTAAAAGGACTTGTCCATCTTGTTTATACATATACTTTTACCATCCGTCATATAGGTTCTAAGAAATCTGAGATATTCTGGCCTCCAGGAGGAGTAGAGTTCACCATTTACGCCTCATTGGCTGAAGTTTGATCTGTTTCACATGGGGTTGGATGTTCTGCTGAACAAAAACTGTTGGGGCTAAGGCAGTGTATATTTCTCTTACAATTATGTTGGATTTCCAGCCTTATAACGGTAAATGATTCAAGCATGCATGTGAATCTACGAAAGATACCAATGCTGGAGAACTGGAGTTAAAGGTAGGTAATTAAGTTCATAATTGGTGCCTTGCTTCACAAATTGAAGGGGGATTTCGGGAAGGGGATTTGTGTTTTGAGTTTGGATATCCAAAATTCCTTTATTTTTTTTTTTTATTGAATTTGGATAAGGTGGCTGGGCTGTCAATACAGACCACAAATGGAGCTGTGATAAGTTTACTCTATGCAAATTGCATATTTCCAGCCTATCACCTTCTCTATGATTACCTTGATAATGTCCGCTAGGTGTTATTGTGCTTTGCCCCAAGAAGTATGAGCTAGTGTTTACCATTTCCAATCCTCCTAGTGTTTGTAGGAGTACATTTTCTTTTGTTTTCTCCTTGTGAGTGGTCATTTATTTTAGATGGCCACCCGCCACAGGGTGTTACTGGGAAAATTGTCTCAGAGTTAATGTCGTCTCCACCACCAAACAATTTTCTGCGTCCATATAACCTACTTTTCTAGAGTGACCCATTGGTTGGAGGAAATTGTCTCCTACTGAAGGCGGCCATGTCGTTCTTTGAATGGTGAATTTTCCGAACTTTCCATAACTTTTGCAGTGGAAGTTTAAAGCTTTATCCACCCATAATGAGAATGTCCGCATGTGATGTGCCCGGCTTGTTGCTGTATTCAGCAGTCGCATATTTTTTATGCCAGGAGTTGAATCCAGTCAGTGATTAGTATAAACTGATTTATGGTATGAAAAGTGTATGTAGAAAGGTTAGGAGAAAAAAAAAAAGCACTCATGACTCTTGTTTTCTTGCTACATTAGTCGATGTGGAATCGGATGTTCTTCTGGAGGCAGGTAGCTGAGAACATTCCAGTGCAAGCGAAGCAGTTTCGAATTCTTAATCCACTCATCCTCAAAGAGACCGCCATTGATCTACTTCAGTTCCCGGAACCACGTGATAGATGGTGGGGCTGGGACAAGGTATGATTGTGCTTTTGATGTATGTTTGTTAATTCCTTAATAGCTGTAGCGGCTGCACAAGATGTGCACTAACTTAAAATGATTTACTGGGGCCTTATTGATTGGGTGCATTTTATTGTAGATTAATAAGGTGAGGTGGAATTAGCGTTTCTGGGGAATTCTGGGTGTATTGTTGAAATTTCCATGTCTCTTAAATATCAGCTGGATCCACATGACGTTCTTAAATATGCAAATATTCTCCATTGTTCCAATATAGCTACAAATATAGGTGGGGTCTATTCTTTACAACATAAGTACTGTACACTGCATACTTCAGACAAACCCAGTGGTTTGGCCATATTTAAGAGCAAAAGCCAGGGTATAGGAAGTGTCCAAGGTGGACGGAGACACCAGTTGTGACTGAAGCATAATGTGTGGAACCAGCGATATGTCATGGTGTTAGTCGGGTCTGGACGGCGATCACGCGACAGTGCTGCTGTTGGCCTAGACTGAGGAAAAAGAGATGAGAGGGCTACGGGGGCTTGAATCCGAGGGACCAGAGAGCTTCAGGGGTGAAAATAATGTGGGCCTATAAAATTCCACTTGCAACACGAATTGAGATGAACATGGAAAGCCTAAATGCAGAACAGGGACTATTTGGCATACGTTGAATAATGGAAATAGGCACAAAGAATACAGACTAATTCGGGCCTATGCCAACAATCTGCAGGACTGTAGCAGGTCTCCCTGTTGTGTTCATGTAAGGCGTTAAAGAATTATTGTTACTATTGTTCTTGGTCTGTAGACTCTCCATTATCAACCTGTTACCGGACTGGAAAGTGCTCCTGCATCTGTCTCAATGCAGAGCTTGCTGGGGTTGTCCACTTGCGTGTTGTCAATGCCTGCCATGTGGGAGACTAGGGGGAACAGACCTTGTAGACGTGCCCACTTCTCTGGAACTGTGGGAAGTTGGTGCCCCTACTTTTTGATATAAAGGAGATCATGTTAGTACCTGCGTGGATCATCACCACCCTGGGTCTCGGCATTGGAAAGAAGGCCTCAAAAGGCGTTTGAATCCAAAACGTATATGTACAGGGACATAGCTGACTTCTCTGTAGAAATACTGTCACTCCTAACCAGTGGCACTGAGCTACTGAGCTACAGACTTACAAGTTGGTCTAAGTATAAAGATGGACTTTGCAAACCCAGTCCCAGAAATGACCCACCTGCTTAGTTGATGTCTGCTATCCTGTCTGTTGTCTTTAATTCATTGATTCATGTAACATATTAGAACCTGCAAGCCCTGAAAGGGCTTGGTGCTAGTACGAAGAGTCTGGGAAGATATTTTCTCTGAAAGTCTGTTAGGAATTGAAGGGAAGGGGCTGTATCTGCACCTGTTTTACCGGCCTTTTATCGTGTTCTCTGTTTCAGAATGTGCCCACGTTGGGATGTACAGCTGTGATCTTGGCCACCCATCTCTGCGATGAAGTGAGTTTGGCGGGTTTCGGATACGACCTCAGCCAGCCTGGCGCACAATTGCACTACTATGATGACCGCTGCATGGCTGAGATGAACGGGTTCAATATGCATGACGTCACTCAAGAAACAAAGCTTTTACAAAAACTGGTTAAAGAGGGGGTCGTGAAAGACATCACCGGGGGAATCCACTGCGACTTCTGCAGTGATGCAAGGCTATGATTGGAGTTGAAATTCACGATCAGTTCTGTGTTATGTCCCAGACAGGCGTTTGTGATTGCCTTATCAGTGTTCGGATGAAAAAAGACTTTGAAAGCAATGGTTGTTTAGGTTTCTTGCTATCACTGACGCTAACAGATTGTTTTTTTTTATTTATTTGAGGCTTGTTTCTGTAAATATGTTAAATATTAATTCACGGACGGAAACCTAATGAATTTACAAAGATTGCAACATTTGACTGCACTCAACACGCCTCCTGACAGCAAATATTTTGTTTGGTGCTCAGGATTGCAGATTCCATGCCTTGAAATAGTGATAATTAGGTGGACACGGGGCATTTTATGCTGATGATGAAGACAAAAAGACCTGGATTTTAAAGAACAAGATGTGACCAGTATGTCTGCAGTGGTTTACTGTGTAACCTCTTCTATTTTATTGTGTTTTCCTCTTTTTAATGAAAGTTTTTTAAAAGATCGAAGCTCCGAGTGGTTTTGAGATGTATTTATCTGTTGAGGAAACACATTCTCCATGATAATGTACACACCTGGCACGATTTTGAGGGTTGGCCTTGAGACGCAGGCAATAGCTTTGAGCTGGCTCGGTGCACTCCCTCACTGGGACAAACCCGCTCCCACTCTGCAACCCTCTCTGCCTGCTGCATCTAGGCAGTGTTTAGATAGCTGTGTGCCTTCCCACTGCACACAGACGATCCATGCAACAGGCATGAGCTCGCAGTGTCCCCAGCCCCCTGCCAGTACTTCATTAATACTGCCTGCCAGTCAGTAAGGCTCCGTGGACCTAGTTCATTGTTGTCTGTTGCCCTTTAAGGGCATCAGCCTCTGAGATGGGATACTTTTACAGAATTCCGAATTTATTAATTGCTCCCGCCCTCCAAATTTAGTGTGGGTCTGAGGGCAAAACAGGCCATCAGCCTCTTTGACTATCTGGGAGGAAAAGGACCCAGTGAGAGGATAGCAAATTTACCTTGTGATGCAACCCATCTGCAATTCCCTGCTAAGAGCGCAGCTGAAGGCTAAGAATACAAGGGACCGGAGTCTCCAAGCCCTAATAAATGGACCAGGAGCCTACTGGGCTTCTTAGAAGTACATGGCAGGGAGCACAGCCTGCTAGTTGGAAACCGTGTACAGTAGTAATTATGCTCATTTCCAACACTACTTGGCATGGTCGGAATGGCCTATAGGGCAGTCAGGCAGTGCCGGACGGGCTGGTCGGACAGGTCAGTGTGTGGGACGTGGTTCTGGCTGTTTGTGGGCCTCTTTTTTGGTCTACTCTGCCGGTTTTTATGCATGAGTTCTCTGATTTAAAAAATCAATGCAGTCTTCCATAACTTGCGAAGCTCTTCTACAGTGTCTTTACAAGTTCAGAACTTCCCCAATTTGAAAATACAGCCACTTTTTCACTATGTAATTCACTAATCGGACCACTTTAATTTGGTGCCCGAGCCTATTTTCTGTCCCTGTCCAACCCTGCTAGTTGACTAACTAGGTAAGATTTCAAAGTGTAGCTCCCTGTGGATTCTTTAGTAAGCGGCCTATATTCATGAGCTTTTGCCTGGAAGTCCAGAATCCAACAAGTAGGCGTTCATCAGTGGAAATATTCTGCTTGTGCTTTGGGTTGGACAGTAAAACCCTTCAGTGAAAAGCTGATGAAGGTGTGTGTGGTCTCTAGATTCTCTTGGTGAATGAATCTTTCCTGCTGCATGCTTCAGCGGATATTGTTCCTTGTTTCCTAAATGTGCCATGTCTGCCAGTTTGTATTGTATTTAGTCGGGCAAGATGAAAGAAAACCAGTGTGTTCTCTGTCCAACTACGGGACTATACTGTGTTCCCCAATGTATAATTACAGGACTACTGCTACATAGATGTAATTATTGTTAAAAAAAAAGATAATGAACATACACTGTTATACCATACAAAGTAAGTTGTAGGATTGTTTTTTTATGTGTAATCTTTTTCATATTGTGAGAAAATCACAAGTGCATACACCCCACTACGAGTTTCAGGGTGCTTTAAATTATGTTCTGTTAGTGTATTCCCTCAGCATTGGCCATTGTGTTCTGCATCAAAATTTGTAAATCTAAACACACATGATGTTTACAGTCTTGGATAATCAAACAACTGATTAAATTCAATACGGAGTAATATACTTACCGGTACCCCTGACTAGGACTAAATTCATGGTTGGCGACTTCTGCCCTTTCACCGGTGGAATAATTTGCAAAGAAAACAAATATTGGGAATCTGCGTCAGTCAGACTATAAAAAAAAAAAATACTATATATATTTTTTCACTAAACACCGGAAAACCACATCTTGCATCTTTGCATAAACCAAAAACAGTCTGGTGAGGCGCGGGTTTTTGGAAGTTAGCTGCCATTAAACAATCAGAAGATCTCTACCAAGACGTTTTCTGTCATTGGCTGAAATAGCCTGGTATTTCAGACTGTTTTGTTAATTCTGATTGGCTGTCATCAGCTAAACCGTGTTAGTTTCAATTGTTGGATCTTTCTGGTTGTCTGAAGGCTGCCCGTTCAGTGATTGCCCACCTATCCCATTGTGAACTGTTCTATAACTGACAGAATGTTTGAGCCTGTAATCCTACAGTGGTTTGTGGGTTGTTGCTGTATACCATCTGCCTTTTTTAATCCGCGGTATTCCGCTTACCTCGGAATAAAAAATAAAGCACATCCCTTACAACAAGTACAAATCCCCGTGCTAGCCTTTTATTTTGTCATTAAATGTGGTCAGAAAGTACCTGGAGGAACATTACAATTTTTTTTTTTTGCCTGGGTAAAGTTTTTTTTTTTTTTTTTTTTTTAACTTTATTGTTCCAACAGGGTGTACACTGCTATTCAGCCAACAACCCGGAGGCAGGCAGCGTGTATACATAGCGGCACACCGCCAGTGCGGATCCATGGCGTACACCAGATTAATACCAGGAGGATTACATTTTGCAATATTTAACAGCAACAACTGGAAGCGTGAGTCAACAGGAGGCGACACATATCAAGAACCAACATCCCTGCCATCACCACCCCATGGTCATCTATTGCAAAGCCCGTGCAAGCGCAGGGCAAACCCGCCCATGAACAAACACAATCTGGACGTCAGACCACTCGCATCGGGGTGAGCACCCCCACCATGTTCCAGCCCCATTACGCAGCCCCACACCCTCTGCTCCACATCACCAGTCAACCAGCTCAGTCGCTCAGTCTCCATCATTCGCCTCCGTCCCCGCCAGCCAGTCCACAAGGGGCTGCCATATATCAACCGGTCGTGAGCGCTGCGGCATCTGGTCCCAGTAGGAGGTCAATTGTTCCCTACAGTACACCGCTGATCCTATCCAGCCTGATATTTTCGGGGGAGCCTTACGCTTCCAGTGAATCGCTATTTGACGCTTGGCGAGCAATAACAGAATGGCCACAAGCCTACGCGATGTATTAGGTATATTTTTCACAAATCCCAGGAGGGCCACAAGCGGGTCGGGATCCATTGTCGCGCCCACCATCCGCCCCACGATATGGAAGACCTTTTCCCAAAAGCTATGCACCGGGCCACACATCCACGCCAGGTGAAAGAACGTAGCCTCCCTCTCGCCGCACCGCCAACACTTCGTGTCAGACTGTAAACCCATCTTAAAGAGTTGAATGGGTGTACGATATATCTTATGCAAGTAGTTAAAGTGGACCAGCCGCAGTCTATAATTAGGAGACAGGTTTTCAAGCTGGGTGCAACAGTATTCCCACTGTTTCTCCGTGACAGTTATGCCAGCTTCACCCTCCCACGACGCCCGGGAATCCACGTGCGCAACCGGTGTTGCGCATTGAGTGACCCTGTAGATGCGCGTGATCAGCTTGCGCGAGGAGGAGTTCGATAGGACGTCTTCCAGTGCCGCCAGCGTCGGCGGAGCCTTCGGGAACGTAGGGTATCTATGTTTACATGCCGACCGCAACTGATAGTACAGCAGGAGCTCCGACGCCGACAGTGCGGGCGCCGCTACCATGCCCTGCACTGTGAGAAAAGTATCATCCGGGTACAGATCGCCCGCCACCCTCAGACCGCAGGCTTGCGCCCGACGCACCACTGCCGCATCAGTTAATGGACCTAATAATGGGTTTCCCCCCAGCGGCATGCTCGGGGCATATAAGTCAGAGGTGCCCGCGCGCTTCGCAATGTTCCACCAGGCCCACCGCACCATTTCAACGGTGTCAATGTCATCCTGGGGCCGCCTGTATCTCTGATACACCGCTGTCCTCAGAGGGCAGGGTGCAGCCGTGTCCATCTCAATTGCCACGTGGGGCTGGTAAGAGAGCTGGTGATGCCAGTAGTGCAGGTATTGGGCCTGTGCACTATATGCATACAGCTCAAAGTCCGGGGCCGCCAGGCCCCCCTGACGAAATGGGAGCGTGAGGAGATTCCAAGCTACACGGGGCTGCCTGCCCGCCCAGACCAGTTCAATCATGGCCGAACGGAGGCGGCGGAAGAAAACCTTCGGTATAGGCAAGGGAATATTCACGAATAAATAGAGAAATTTAGGCACTACAACCATTTTTGCGATGGCTATGCGGCCCGTCAAAGATAGCGGCAGCGTTTTCCATCTCTTCACTTTGCTCTCCAGCCACTCCATGGCCACCCCAAAATTGGACAGCCAAATGTCTTGAACTGAGCGGCTCACCCGTATGCCCAGGTACTTGACCTCGTCTGTAACCCAGGCGATCGGGAATTCCGTGGGGCACTCGAGTGTACCATCCGTCAGTGGTAACATCACTGATTTCGACCAATTGACATCTATGCCAGTGAGGCCACTATAGCGCACCACCTCTCTCATCAGCGGGTCAAAGTTCTCCTGAGGGTTCAGCATGTATATGGCGATGTCATCAGCATATAGTGATATGAGCAGCCCGCGCGATGTGAAGCCAATGCTACGCTGGGTATGATGCTGTCGCATGCGAGCCGCCAACGGTTCCGTTGCAATAGCAAATAGCAACGGCAACAGTGGGCACCCCTGCCGGGTCCCTCTGGTAATGGAGAAAGGGGCGGACGTCTGACCGTTTACCCGCACCCTGGCCGTCGGATCATTATAGAGTATGCCAATGCGCCTGGCAAATTGCGGGCTGAACCCCATATGGGTGAAGAGCGTCCGGAGGAACTTCCACTCCAGAGAGTCGAACGCCTTCGTCGCGTCCAACAGCGCCGCCGCGGCCTGCACCTTTGGGTCCAGATAATGCAAAAGACCAAACCGCACTCGGAGGTTGTGCGATGTGGACCGACCCATCACAAACTCCGACTGGTCGGAGAGCGCTATCTGCGGCAACATAAATTTTAAGCGGTCGGCAAGCAACTTCGCGTAGATTTTGGCATCAAGATTGATTAGTGATAGCGGGCGATAGGAGTCCGGACTTATGGGGTCTTTACCGGGCTTTAGCAGTGTGATGATCAAGGCTTCACGCATCGACTGCGGGAGAATGCCACTCTCCACTGCCTCCTCAAAAACCTTATGTAGTCTCGGGACCAAGATGTCTGCGTATTCTTTGTAGAAGGCTGCCGTCAGCCCGTCAGGGCCCGGTGCTTTACAGGGCGGCAAGCCAGCTATTATCACTCTGATATCGTCGGGCGTGAATGGTAGGTCCATGTATTGCTGGGCACTATCATTGAACCATGCTAAAGCTATGGTGTCTAAGTAGTCGCTGAGCACATTGTCCTCAGGCGTCACCCTGGAAGTGTACAAGGCCCTATAGTAATCTGTCATGGTTGCCAGTACAGCCGGTGGCTCCCTCACCACGCCCCCCCCTGCAGTTCAAGGATGTGATCCGACCCTCGTGGCTGCCGCAGCATGTTCGCCAGTGTGCGCCCGGCGCGATCGCCTTCACCATACCGTCTGGCTTGGCAGTCCTTAGACAAGTACGCTACCTCCCTGTCCGCCTCTTCCTGATATCTAGTAAGCTTCGATCTGAATTCGGCACGCAGACTATCCGTCGGCGCAACCATCAGGGCCGTCTCGAGCTGTGCAAACTCGGACTCCAATTTACTCAGTGTAGCTCGTATGGATCGCAGCACTCCAGTTTTCAGCGACATACAGTATCCTCGCGTAACCACTTTACAGGCCTCCCAAAGCACGCCCGGCGAATCCACAGTACCCTGATTGATCTCAAAATACTCCACGAGCTTGTCGCGCAATTCCTGCTGGAATACCTGGTCACGCAGCGCGCGGGAGGGAAACCGCCAACTAAAGGGTTGAACATATTGTGTTGGTGTGGACAGGGACAGGTATACCAGTGCATGATCAGATAGCGACCTCGGCAGGTGTGTCACCTCCAGAACCGAGGTGTGTAAGTCCCTGGACAGCAGCCAGTAGTCCAGCCTGGACCAGGCCGCTCTGTGCGCTGTTATGCACGTACCCGCGCGGACTCCGGGGTGCAGGAGCCGCCAGGAGTCCACCAGCTCCGCATCCTGGATAACACAACCGAGCGCCGCTGACGCCTTAGGATGATGCTCTCTAGACGAGCCCTGCCTATAAAAAGTGTCGGAAAGAACAACATTATAGTCCCCACCCCATAAAATCGCCGCCGGGCCGCGAGCCTGTACCTTATGCCACAAGTCCTCGTAGAAGGCAGGGTTGTCATCATTCGGGCCATACACATTCACCAGCACCATTCTCATGCCGCACAGCGTCCCCACCAACAGTATGTATCTGCCTTCCTGGTCCCTGATTTCCTCGTGTGTCTGCCAACGAAGTCCCCTTCTGATCAATACCGCCACCCCTCTGGAGTAATTAGAATAGGAAGCGTGTACTATCTCACCCCAGCGCGCGTGGCGAAGCAGCTGCGCAGAACACGCGGTCAAGTGAGTCTCCTGCAGGAGGCACAAGTCTACTTCTTTTCTGAGTAAGAAGGCCTGAATCAGCCGGGCCTTGCGTCTATCATTCATGCCCCTAACATTCCAAGTGAGGAATCTTATTTGCTGCATGGCATCAGGGACCTGATAAAAGCACATTCCAGCAGCGGATCAGTTCCGAACAGCACAGCACGCAACCAACAATAGTAGCAGAACGAGTCAGAGACCAACAGCCAAGCGGGCCACAGTGCCTGAGGGTGGATGTAGCATCGCAAGTAAAGTGGCTTCCACCAGGGCGATGAATGGTGTATAGTAATCGATGCATCGCAGAAGTGCGCCCCCTCCCAACTCAACGCTCCAAAACAAACAAATAACCCCATCATCCCAAAAACTCAAATTAACATATTCCCCACCCGCTCCAACCCCCCAATCAGGTTGTGCATTACCCCCCCCAGGCCACCCCCCCCCCCCCCCCCCCATCATACAAACTGTACCTAAGGCCAGTGATAGTGACCAACGAATGGGAATCATCCCCTGAGGTACGCAGGTTGGCTACCTATTAACCCCGTACTCGTGACAGGGTGATCGAGCGCTGGCCAGCATGACGGCTCAAAGACCCCCCTCCCCCGAAACTGTAAACACAATGTCACCCTTTTCCACTCGAGCAGGGAACCCCCGCTGTAGCAGGCAAGCATCAGGCCCCAGAACAGTCAAGACAGGCAAGCCACCGCAATATAGCAGTTAACAAACAGTGTTTATCACTCAACATCACTTAGCCTGTCCTGCAGCTCCTGCCCCTCTGGGGGAGTTTGGTTCTTCTGGTCTCTGGCCAGCTGTTTCGCATATTGCAGAGCGGCTTTCGCATCTAGAAAGAACAATGGTTTACCGGGGCCCTGCACCCTTAGCTTCGCAGGGTAGATTAGAGAATATTTCGTGCCCGTTTGTTGGAAAACCTTTTTTGCTGGCAGGAATTCTCTACGAGCAGCCTGGACCTGCATAGTGTAATCCGGATATATTGCAATGTGGTTGCCCTTATATTGCACGTCCTTGAGGTCTCTTGCCATGCGCAATATCGTGTCTCTGTCCCTGTAGTTTAGAACGCGTGCAATAATGGGCCTACATGGCGCTCCTGGCTTAGGTCTCGGACCGAAAGTTCTATGCGCCCTTTCCACGAGGAACATCGATGACAGTCCCGACCCAAACAAATCCTTCATCATCTGTTCTACATATTGTTCCATGCACGTAATGTCCGTGGATTCCGCCACACCCGTGATGCGGACGTTGTTGCGTCTCGAGCGCGCTTCCAAGTCCTCGTTCTTTTGTTGTATGAGAGCTAGCACCTTATCCATTCCACGCAGTTGTTTGACGAGGTCTGTCTGGCCCTCCTCCGTGTCCGCCACACGTGTTTCCAGGACCTCGACTCGGCCCTCTTGTTTGGCCATCCGCGTCGTAATGCCGTCCATGCGTGCCGCCAGGGCGTCCATTTTACTGTCTATGCCCTGCAGGCTCGCCTTCAGGTCTTGGAACATCGATTTGATGTCCGCGTCTTGAGAGCCCCCGCGGTCCTCTCCCGCAGCGCCACCCTCATGGTGTTCTTGGTCCGGTGCCTTCTGCTTGGATTTGTCGAACGTGAGCCTCGACTGCCGCGCGTCGGATTTGCCCATGGCCGCGGCCCAGCCCAGTCCGCCAACACCTCAGGGTACTCTCACGCCACCAGGCACCCAAGGTCAGTCGCCCGCGGCTGGCAACCAGACAAACTATCGCCCTCCACCGCCGGGGTGTTGCACGTTCTTCTCAGCAAGGAAGGACCCCAGTGAAGCAACTGCAGGCGCCGGCACAGGGACCACCGCCACGGGACCCCCGATACAAGGAGCCTCCCGCACGGCGGCACCACTTCAGTCCACCAGTGAAGGGTCACGTCTCTCGCCTCCTGAACCACAACAGCGCTACTGGCCTCAGCACAATCTCCTCAGCGTGTTCTCCCGCCGGGGGGGGGACACCCGACCAATCGTCGGCCCACTCCTCACGGACCAGTCGGCAAGGGTCGGCCGAGCACTTTCACCATGATCTGCCCCCCTACCTCGTCTGGGACCGCAGCACCTTCGTCCACCGCCGACATCAGATCCCGCCGACTGGGCCCACAGTGTTAGCCGCCAGCCGCGTAGCTTCCCCAAGGAAAATGGCCGCCATCCGTCTCCCGCCGCGGGGCTCGAACCAGGCACCAACAGCACAAGGGGCACGAGCGCTCCGCAGGCACGAGGCGATATCGGACCCCTCAAGGCAGGGCCTCTGCCGCCGCAACCCGGCAGCGCCCCTCGGTCGCCAGCGCAGGCTCCCGCCGTGCTTCTCTGGAGCACTCTCCGAGGCCCGATTCCTTCCGGCAGGCAGGGCTCTCTCTTTACTCAGCCCACTCACAGGTTTCCACGAGCCTCGCCGTCAATCCCGCTGACCCCGCAGTGCGGCTCCGCGATCAGGGCAGGCGTCGCTCATTCCGCGGCTCCAGGAGGGGTGGGAGATCTCCGTACCGCGACGCGGCACCCCCGCGGTCCTGCTCCACTCTAGTCCCCGGCCCGAGCAGGCGTTACAGGCCTCCACGCCGCTCGCTGCCTGTCGGGTCAAACACCGGTTCCACGCCAAGGACGAGACCAGGAGTTACATCGGGCAGGGCACCACCGCTGTGCGCCTCATGAGGGTCGAGGGGTCCGAGTCAAGACATCTGTACAGCAGATAAATGTCAGATTGATGTGCTCGATCAGCGGAGCTGCGGTTTCAGGCAGCCATTCCGCTCGGCAGCCAAGCCACGCCCCCGAGGAACATTACAATTAGCTGTATTGAGTCACATCAACCCCCACAATGACTGGCATTTGTGCATTATGCTTTGCGATATCCTGTCTAAGGACTTTTCATAACTGACACATATCTTTGTGTAAAATACTCCATTTCTGTAGCTCAACAGGGACCTCAATGCCTTCAGCTGTCAATGCTGTGAGATTACGTAAACAATGTTTGAATTTTAGATAAATATTTAGAAATGTTTCCATATGTGAATGTTTTCTGTATGAGCAAAAAGAGAGAAGGCCATGTGTGACAAGAAATACCTTGGTGAGCATTCTAATTACAAAAGGTTCCTTCTAGATTAATTTCTGCCAATGGTTTTGCAGAGTGAATCTTTTTTAGGTTACTTTGCTGTGCATATCCCATCATTTTGGCCCTTTTTATGATTGGCCTCTTGATTCTAAAGGGTCCGCTGACCGAAGTTAACAAACCTATTGGAATTGTACGATTTTCACATTGTCACAAAGATTTTGGCTGCTGCTGTGTGAAAGTGTGGGGAAAAATAAGGAAACAGTTAGGGAATAGGACTTGGTTTGAGCAACTCCTCCTGTAATTCCTATTATCTTTCCAACTCCTGTTAGTCAGATTTTTCCCATCCCTGGAGTTATCGTTATCTCTAACACTGGGGGTGGGGAAAATCCAGCCATGTTCCGGGCCAATCTTATTTGAGGGCCTTAATTGTTGGGCTTTAAAAGACATTGTGTTTACGTCCAAATTCAAGTATGAGAGACTCCTTAGCAGGTCTCAAATGTACTATGGCACAGATTTGAAGCCACAGCTTCCTACACTGAAGAAGACTTCCACAGATTGAATTTGAAAGTTCATGCAGCTTTAGGAAAAAAAACCACAGAAAAGTGATCAGTGTAATGCTTGAATTTACCTGAGCCACTGGTAATAACTTGTGTCCGCATCCCAGTCCATCTTTTTTGCCCAACATTCCATCCTGTACAGGAGCCAGCTGTATGCAAATCAGCCTTGGTATTGCTCTAATAGGAACATTCCAGCCTGAACTGCCAGGCTAGGTTTCCTCTGAACCAGATCCCAAGCAGCCCAGACAGGTTTCAATCCTTCTGGGAATTGGCAGTAGAGTGCAGATTGGTTCTAGTAGCACGGTGAGCATTGGACTCCCGTCTGGGCATACTCATCGCACTTGGTTTCAGACTGCAGCTTACAGAAAAGTGATAGATTGAATGCTTGAATTAATTTCAGCCACTGGTAATTATTAGGGGCCATATCAGTACTTGCCATTTTGAGACTGGGTTGAGTTTGGTAATAGGGAAACTTTGGGCTTGGGCCGCAGCGGTTTGGGTTTTGTGAGAATTACTTCCAAAATGTTCAACTTTGTGGCCGTTTTCTAACTTTGCCTTTTCTCCAAATGTTGTTTTATGTACCTGTTTATTGACTCACAAAGTTAGTAGCCCTGGTTTTCCATGGGAGAAGAAGGTTACTTGTTCTCAGGCTTGTGCATTTTTCATCCCTAAAAGTCTGTAAACCTTGAGTAAAAATGGTGTGCAATAGGCCATGTTGTTGTTTGGTTGAAGTAGACACTTGACTGTTACTTAAAACAGCCGAGCCTGATGAGGATAGACCTAAGCATGACAGCTGAGGTAGATGTGGTCCCTGATCAGTCTGCACAGACTTTAAAAGTGTCATTTAGATTCAGAGATTCCAAGCATTTTTTGGATACTTACAAAGATTTATAGAAAAATAGGGAAACCTTCCACTGGTTGCTTTGGCTATAAAGATGACCCAGACACTTGTTAGGATGTTAATGAGGCTTAAGAATCTCGAAACAGTTCCCAAGTACATCTGTAAGAATACCATTGAACACAGTCAAAGGGGAGAGAGGGAGCTCATCTTAGAGGCATGCCCTCAGACCCAAGTCGAAATGACAGTAACTTTGTTCTTGAAACAACATGTTCACCTGAGGCTGATTTCCACTTTCAAAACAACCTTAACTAGTATATTACAAAATCTACCTGAACTTTGAGGAGGCCATTTTAATGGCTCCAGCCCTCCTTGATGTCCAGGAGCATTCTTCCAAATAGTTGCCATTTAGGGTTCTTGTGCATTCCGTATTAAGAACATTCATAGTGCTTCACGGATGAGAGATCAGATGGCTGAATGCATGAGAAGAAAAACACTAGTTAACAGCTTTTTGGAATGAATGCTAATCTGAAATTACCTCGAAGCGTTTTGCTACCTTCGATCCATCTATGTATCAATGAATTCTAGATATACCAAAGCATATCTAAACTTATATAGAAGAATTTGTACTACAGCCACATTCTTTGGTCTTGTAATTGGTTTCATGGATTTAATCTGTTCACGTTATATTATAGATAACGTAATAATATTCAACATAACAAAAATATGATTTTTAACTCTTGGCACACCCTTACATTTATTCTGCTGTTTATCCTTTGCGTTAGAGGGTACATCCATTACAGGGGTACTTATAAAACACTACCAAAATTATCTATATTATTTATCGGGCTACTGGAGGTCCATCGGGCGTGAGGTATACTCCACTCCATACACAAAGTAATTAAGATATTAGCCACTGTTAAGAAGAAGCTGAAGTTGGGAGCAGAAATATTGAGAACTGTAAAATTCGACAGCACTTCTATATGGATGCAGAATGAATTGAAAGATCTTTAGCATAAGAAACCAGGAATCACAGAGGAACTGAATACTGTCACTGGTGTACAATTAGAAGCTCTACCTCAAGCTGTAGTTACTGCAGATTGTCAACAGGCAATGTGATTTGCACTCCGATATCCTTCTTCAATGAGGTTGTCTGGGATCAGACAGCGTGATTCAGGCCCAGATGATTATTATCCCATTGGATGGGTCACAGAGAAAATCAAGAGACAGCAAAGTTAAATACATCTTTCAGTGGAAAGCTTATTTTAAATGTGGTGTGTCTCCAACAAGGAGATCATTGACTCCAATCAGATTCATCTCGCAGGGATAAAATCCATCTTAGGAAATAAATATTTTGGCTTCCTGGCCAACAACTCCTACTCCACAGCTTCATTGTAATTTAGCTTCCCCAGAAAGTGGCCACAGTCTAAAGCAGGACTACTCACTCCCTGGACCACCTCCTGAATGCACAGCCAGATTATCCCCTATGTATTTTTCCCTGTGTTTGAAAGGATTCCTTTGGTTAGCCCTGCATGTTTGAACAAACATAATTGCAAACAGGAGGTGCTGCAGACTATCGAGCAGGAATAAAACACTTGCCACTTCTCAAAAGGGTCCCTATTGAGGAGGATGAGGATAGGACATAGTATGTTAAATGTGTTTCCTAACACCCCTTCCAAAAGTACCAGATATTTCATTTGCCATTCTCTTCAGGCTCGTTTAGGATGACCACCTCACAAGATGTCATGTGGTTATTTATGCAAGTTGACTTGGACAACCATTGACCTCTAAGATCTGAATCCTTATATTCCTGTACTCTAAAAGCACAATAAATAGCAGGTGACTACCCTTACCAATTAACACCTCTTCTATTTGAAATAAAATCTGAAACCAGGGTATTTACTAAATTCATGTCAGCAGTTGTGCACACTTGCTGCCTTCCCACAAAAGCTATTCATATTTACCCATCTCTGGACGATTGGCTAGTGGTAGGAAATGAAACGTGGGCAAGGTAAAAAGGGAACATTGTTGCTCCGGTCCAAATTATGATTCATGGTGAACAGGAAGAAATCAAGCCAATTACCCTCAAAACAGGAATATTTGGTGGTACCATTAGGGTTTTTAGCCTTTCTCACGATGAAGAGTGGTGGTATTTCAAAGTCATGTTCTGCTTTAGAACAAGTTTCTGAAAGTTAGATCAGTGATGTCATGAGCAGGACGACATTGTACGTTCCATTGGTATCACATGCATGATTGAATGAGATTGCTTATGGAATGACTTACTGATTAATGCATGCTTAGTTTAAGAGACTCACAAGTCATATGTCACTGAGAAGAGTAGGAAGCCTATGCGATGGTGGACAGCAAAGTGTATATGCAAAGGCAGGCCTTTTCATGTCCGATTCCTGTGATGAACTTTACAACAGATGTATCCCAGTATATGACGTGGTTGACAGTGCTGGAAAAATGAATGATGCACAAGACTACCTCCACTGCTACAGCTCATGTCACTGTACGTATATTTGACTGCAAATCACAATGACCTTGTCCTGTCTGCTGACAAGGAGGCACTCGCTTTGAGTCTTTTTTTTATATAAAACAGTTTATCCAGGGAGATCAAAAAGAGCTAGCAGAAGAGCTAGGCAGTTGTAATCCAGGAATCTGAGTTACATCACACGTTAATACTGTACATTTTCCACGTAAGTGGCATGCGAGATCTGTGTACTGCATTGGAAAAGATAAACGCCTAAACTACGCTTCCAAATATCCACAGCAGCAGTCCTGGGGCACTGCAATATTGATATTGTACTCCACATTTGCTTGAACGCTTACACCACTGCCGCAGGTATCTATCACAGAGGACCACGATTCTCAAAGCACCAACCGTGGTCAGAGGGACGCGATTCTCCAACTTAATGGAGTTGTCAGTTACAACATATTGAAGTTTTTTGGAACATCACAATCTACTGTGACTTAACTTATTGCCCTTCAGTTAGTCTTATGCAAAGTTAATCACCTTAGCAGCCTACCTTCTGGTAACTTCGGGCCTGATTCACAAAGGTAAACTTACCTTTTTGTTTAAGTTCACGATAGTTTGCTATTCACAAAGCATAGCGTTGGTTTTCTCATCATCCCTTCCACACTCATTCAAGTAAATTCTTCATTACCAGTAGCGCCACCTCTAAAAAAAAAAAAAAATGCGTCCATTAGGTTGTATAGCACAAAGTGCACTGAGGAATGTGATGTCTCTGGAAATTTACCAATAGTGAAACTGTTGGAGCTGATAATTTATTGTGAACACCTCTCACAGCCCTTCAGGCTGAGCCTAATCTCAACTGAATAGTGAAGGCCCCAAACTCTGAGATCTTTTTCAATTTTCTTGGCTTAAACTAAGTATGAGTAAGAGGTGGCTCCAGAAACGTAGGTTTAGAGCCTGTGGTGTTGTACAGCACATGCTGTACACCTGCTGTCATTTGGTGATTTACTACTAGTATCCTTATGAGTGCTGAGTCCCCGCACATAAAAAGACTTATCTTTTTGCAATTACCTAGAAGACTCGTGGCCCTTGACAAGGTTGAAAGATGCACAGCTAGGAGTTGCTGTTCAACTATATAAATTGATATAATGTCCTTTTACAGGGGAGAAACCCTTTAGAAGTCAATGCCCGCCATTTAACAATGCAGTTTGAAGATTATGAACACAACATTTGTCCATTCTTCTACTAATGATCACTAATCTGTGTTGTGAGCATTTGCTAAGGTTTAGTAGGTGGTGGATCGTTTCAAAAACACATTAATAGGGCTTTTTAGATGGATTCAGAAGGATGAATAGACCTACTAATGTTCATGGTCATACATGGGACTTGAAAACTGTCAGACTCTCTTTGAGCCAATTCCTAGGAGTCCACTTAGAAAGCATATATTTAGTGTTGTCTTTGTAGTAGGCCTTTACCCACAATTTATAAAAACTGAAGCATAGCGTTCCAGGCATACATTCATTACAAATTACTGCAAGGGCATTCAAGCACTCCAAGAAGGAGGTTGGAATAAAACTTGCTTGCTACTAGTTTCGCTTTACAGCCTCCTTCACTGTAATGGAGAAATGCTCCTTTGTCGGCTGGTGCACAGCATGTAAATCACTGATGGATGAAGTCTGCAAAATGGCAGGCAACTTACCCAAGACAATAGTTCTGGATCTTGCATCTGTTATAGATTCACCCCTTCCAAAATGTCACGTTTCAGGGTAGAAACGACAGTAACTGACTAGTAAAGCATATGGTAACTCATTAGGGCATTGTTGAGTTCGGGTCAACCTCAGTCTTTTTCAGACGCATCTATGGTGAGTGCACCACTTATGAAATTTGGATTAAAACTAGTATCCTGAGTATTAACAAGAAAATCGGTTCTAACGACTTTTTTTGTTCTTTCTGGGCATATGTTTTTTCTTTGTGGATATTAAAGGTGTCCAGTGTAGAAACAGGCAAGAAGGGTTTAACAGGCTAACAATGTAAACAAATAGACCTTATTCGATGCTACTCAGTTCCAAGATGCAACTGAAACTGACCAGATCTTTCTCCACAGACGTCTTATCAAATGTTCGAAACCCCATATAGAATAAAGTAGGTTTGGTAGAAATATTTTAAGACCTTCCATCCGGGATTACCACCAGGAACATACAGATTGAAGATCGTAATGTTTTGATACATGAACACATGCCCCTTTGATGGAGAAAGACAATAAATGAAAAAAACTCTACAAAGTCTTTTTCTACTTTCACTGTGTTGTTTTGCAAGGCAGTTCCGTCAGGACTTAGCATTTCAATGGAGGAATAACGTAGTACAGCAGTTATGAAATTGCTTATGTGTTGTATACATTTTCAATTTGCACAAATTATTAGTTTAAAATCCGTATTATAGGTAAATAAATGCAGCTCCAGAATCTGGGCGTGGTTTTAGGTATCCTCTTTATTTCTATTATAGAGCTGTTACATACTTGCTGTAAAGTACTACTCTGGTAAACTGTGTTTCCATTTTTGTGTGTTTTGTAAGTGCCAAAGTTCTCATGCAAGGTTTTTACTGAAGCCCCCTCTTAATTTAGGCAAATATCTTCTTTGTTTCTTAGTAAACAAGCAGTACTGTCATAAACGGTGTGTGGTGTGGTTTGATTTGACTTCTTTGAAAGTCTTATAAAGTTGGTTTGGGAATGGGCCTTGACAGCATTGAACATTTTTCACCCTTTCTTGTTTAATGTCCCCCACTCCCATCTGCACTCGACTTAATGCTTCATATAGCTTGTACCCTACCCCTCTATCAAACTGACAATTTCAAGGTTGCGCACCATTGGATTGCAACCTAGTTGATTTGATCTCTGTTGATGAAAGATGATGTCGTTTCTCTGTGCTCTCCTCTTCTGGCATGTTCAACTTGGCAGTGTGCTTGAATAGCAGCTATGATAAAAGGCAGAGGGTCAAATGTGACCTTCAGTCACTACTGTACAGAAAAATGCTGCAGGCCAAAGTGGCTATTTGCAGCTGGATGTTCTTCAGCCGATGCATCCTCCAGACTCTCTTGAACCCGAACGTCTTCCATTGCTACCATAACAAAGGGTTTAGGACTAACTGTAATGCAGATTACAACGATGAATGTTAGCCCATGTCATTGATGCACAGCCATCAGGACCCCAGGTCTGCAGTCTGGGTCCTGCACTTACTGCCACCAGTGTAGGAGATATGAGATTTTTACAAGAGCCCACGCGAGGTTGTAAGTGGATTGACAACAGAATTTATTGTATTTGGCACTTAGCAGAAGTTTTAAAATAGTAATGAAAAATAGGGATTCATATTTCATCAGGCCGCATCATCCTGTTTTGTAAGAAATCGAATATTTGGGTCGTTGATAGATAACAGCAAGTGAAAAGTAATTTTTTCAAACCAAGTAAGAATCACACTGAGAATAGCCTTGTTGACAATGTTTGTTAATGTTTCTCTCGATTAAAGGTATAAAAAATTATTCACAATAGTACGTCAATAAGTGATTCCTAAAATGTCTGCCTTTGTCTAAAACTCCACAAGGACCAGTTTAAAGTTGAAAGATTGTAGTCGAAGTATCTTCACCCTTGCTTGTAAGACGAGAACTGGATTTCACAGGTATGCAGTAAAAGCTGTGGATGCATAGCATAAGCAATGGTGTTCTCATCAACCCCATCCACATTCATTCAAGTTAATTCTTTATTACTAGTAGCGCCACCTCTTAGAAAATGCATCCATTAGGTTGCCTAGAACAAAATGTGAGTGCACTGAAGAATGTGGGGAAGGTCTCAGTAAATTTACCAATGGTGAAACTGTCAGCGTGATAATTTATTGAGAAGACCTCGCAAATACTTCAGGCTGAGCCTATTTTCACCTGAAAGGGAAGGCATCAACCTCGGAGATCTTTGTTAATTTTCTTGACTTAAACTAAGTATGAGTAAGATGTGGCTCCAGAAACTGTTTGGTTTACGGCCCTTGTTGTTGTCCAGCACATGCCATGCACCTCCTGTCTTCTAGTGTTTTTATTTGAAGTCCGATCCTGTTTCATGTGCTTGACATATGACTACATCCCTGAAATCCACAATGCTCACACATATAGACTCTTCTCAAGATTATTTTATACAGTCTTTGGGCTTGCTGGAGATAGCCTCCTATTGCATCTTAATCCAACCAGAGATTGGTCTCCAGATATTTCGATTAGGTAGTCCTACACTACAGGCGCCAAAGACAGCTATAATGCCTTACTCAAGCGACCCGATTGTATGGGAATGACTATGGGGAGAAAAGACAGGAGGCTGGGACAGGTGAACTCTTCAAATTCTATGAGAAAGATGGGTAATAAGCACTCAATGTGAGAAGTTGGCCTGGTATATGCTGTCCACTAATTAAAGTGGGCACCTTGTGCATGTCCAAACAACCCTTTTTAGGTCTCGCCTGACCCAGCGCATGCGCTGGTCTGGCGAGACTTATTGAGAGGGCTCCAAAAAGTGCTACCAGGCCAGCCTAGAGCTACAGTGCATGTGCGCGGGCGCCGCACTTTACCGCGATTGCTTTCACTTAAACGGCCGCTTTGATGTTTGATCGTGATCGCGATCACTTTCATTTTCACGGCCCCTTGGCATAGCAATAGGTCTCGCTTTTGGGACCTTATAAGTATTATAGTTATGCAACTGTTGCATGGCTAAACACTTATAAGGTCCCAAAGGCGAGACCTATTGGCTATGCCAATGCTTGTTGATCATTAGGTTAAAGACAACCTTTATTGAAAGCTATCCTAGTAGTAGCTATGGAGAACACCCTTCAGGCTAAGTCTCAAAGGAATGTAAAGCAGATCAGAACCTCCTGAATGACCAAATGAAAGGAGAACCACACAAGAGATATATAAAATATATGTATTTATTACTAAACACTCTCTACTAACCTCTTTATGAGATTAGAGCACAAAGCACGTAATATTAGATCACTAGAACGACAGTAAATAGCACAATACACAGCGGGCTCCAGAGGGAGACCGAACCACATACTAAGAAAGTGGTATAAGAACCACGACTTAACTAGACACAGTGCCTACAGCACGTAGAATCGCTGAGACCACAAGGAACCACCCAAAGTAGTGACACAGGGGACCCACGGAGGACGGGTGCAGTGTGTGAACACAGGAGCGAGCTCCGTACAACTGTATGGAAAAGTCGTGGTTGGAATTTTAGAGTTTAAGGACACTTCGGAGAGGACTTCAAGCAAACCCCTTGGAACATAGAAGGTTCTAAGGCCAGCACCCTTGAGTGTACCGAGATACCCGTGTTACCTATCGCAG
The DNA here is from genome assembly GCF_964204655.1 of Triturus cristatus. Classification (NCBI taxonomy): domain Eukaryota; kingdom Metazoa; phylum Chordata; class Amphibia; order Caudata; family Salamandridae; genus Triturus; species Triturus cristatus. The sequence goes on along the minus strand of NC_140582.1, from coordinate 1,086,592,435 downwards.
AGGAGCCGGGTGCATAGGGGTCAAGTGTTGTCAGAAACCTTCATCGATTTCAATGGCGTGATGCTAAAAAGCGCTGCTGCCGGGAAGATGAAAAGTGTCCGGTGGGATCCAAGCCTGGATCCGAGATGAGAAGAACCTGAAAGCAGAGGGGACAGGTCTGGTCACTTCAGAGTGACCAGGGGCACAATAGACGAATGCCCACCGAAGTCGGGTGCTTCAGGTGAGATGATGCGATGCTTGACTCTGCCACCACGGGGACCAGGAGATGTCAATGACGACCAAAGTCCGGAGGTGAGCTGTCCCACGAAGGATGTCGAGTGCTGGGTCAGTGTCCGGATTGAACACCAACAAGCCTTGGCAACTGCAAACCACACGAGCAGAGGAAATAAGCTTTGGTGCGGACCAGCAAGGTCCTGGGGACTCTCTAAGCAATGGAGAGTCAGGGCACGTCTGGAGCAACCAGGAAAGCCCACGGAAAGTCAAAGTTACCTTCACAGGGACCCACAGGCCAATGGATCAGGGATCGCGAAGGGACCTCGAGCTGAATCACGAAATACCAGCCCACGGAACACTCGTGGATTGTAGGCCGAAAATCTTCGGTGGAAATACTGCTCGGGGTCAGGACTACAAGTAGCCCAAAGCAGAGCCTCAGGAGATCGCCGAAAAGCATATGCTCCTGCAAAAGTACACGGTGTGCAGAGGTTCGGGTTGCACGGACCCCTCGAGGGATACTGGTGTCAGAATTGCCGGGAGAGCAGATCGACCTCAGAGACCTCGGGAACCCACCTCCTGTATTACAGAAATCTTCTGAGTCCTCAGGAGCTCGGGAGATGCAAAACGGTCAGATGCGTGTAGGTGCCTGCTGCTGCAGGGGAGTAACTCCTTTACTCCAAGGGAGATTCTTCCGTCATCCAGCGTAGTGTAGATCGTACTTGGTTTCTGAAGCAGAGTTTAGTCCAGTTAAAATCTAAAGTCCTGTAGTCAGGGTTCCTACTTTATACCCAAGGAAGGGGTGGGACAAACTCTGGGGACCCACCTATGGGAGGGTCAGGACAGAGGGGTGGCTACACCCACGTCCTTTGTCCAGTTTCGCGCCAGAGCAGGAGCAAATGGCTCCTGCAACCGGTTTGAACTGGACTATGCACAGGGACACCAAATGTGCCCCCAGTGCAGACTTCAAACTCTCTCAGAGTGCACCCACCCAGCCTCAATACACTAAATCCTGTTTGGGAGGTGGTCACACCTCCCTGTGACAGGAAACCTATTGTCAAGCCTTCCCCTGCTCAGCAGCAGGAGGACAGACTCGTGTCTGTGGCTGGTAGCATCCATTTTGTGATGCCCAGGTCGAGAAAGCTGGTACCGGGTAGCCCGGTGACCCACAGTAGTGGTTCTAGAAGGGAGGAATCATACCTCCCACACCAGTGACTGGTGTGGAGGTATGATTCCAAGGTGTTTGACACCAAACACGACATGTTTCTAAGCAGCTGTTTAAAAGTTAGCATTTACAGCGAGGTTATAATGCACTTAAATATATATGGTTGGCTGCATCACAAACAACCCCAGAAAATAGGTTCCAAAGGCTGCAGAGGGGCTCTGCTTGTGCAGGGGCATCATCACATAAAACCCAGCACCCTGCCTTCAGGATTGATAAGGCCTGCCATAGGGGTGATTGATAGGTTTATATGTGCAGTGATTTAGAATAGATATAGTGAACCTATATCTAAGTTAGGGGTGCATGCACCACCTTACGCAGGCTGCAGTAGCAGACCTGTGGTGTCCGTTTGAATGGGCTCTCCGGTGTGGCATAATTCACGCTGCAGCCCCTGGGAGGCCTCTGGGGTACCTATGCCCTGGGTACATGGTGTACCATATACTAGGGACTGATAAGGGTACCCCAGTATCCAATCTGGAGTGTACCTAAAGTACATGCACAACCAATTTAGGGAGAAAGATAAACTGGGGTTCTGATTAGCAGGATCCCAGTCAGACTAGTCAAAAAACAGCAAAACACCAGGAAACAAGTGGGGGTAACCATGCAGTCAGATTCCACCTTTCTACACTCCATGCCCAAGTTAAAAACACCTCAACCAAGTTACCTCAAAGAGCATTCAAAGAAGATTGAAATCAACAAAGAGGACACAGTAGATAGCAACTCCAGGGAACAATGGACACCTAGGAATTCCAAGAAGCCCACATTTAACAGACAAACCTTGACACCAAAGTCTCCGTTATCAGGAACATGACACACACTGTACATCTCATGACTTAACTGAGCTCAATGAACTTCTAAATAACAAGCTGCATTGGGAAGCTACTAGGCCGCGAAACGTGGTTCAACATAAATGAAGGCGATTGACTACAGAAAGTAGGCAGAATGCCTTGAAAACCGCATTTCTCCGAAGAAACTTCATTGATAGTCATACAAGCTAGAATATTCTCCACCGTGTTTTGCGGACTCCGGAACACCTTTTCATATAGTTTTCTTCCATGTAAAATAGCACCATCAGAGTCTTTGTCCATGGATGTAATTATAATAATTTGCAATGGAAGCCTATTGAAGGTCTATTTTTTTTCCTGAATCTGCATAAAAATCTGTAGAATATTAGAGGAGGAGTCCATTACAGCATCTTAAATGCAAGACCATTCGTTGACAGGATGTACATAAAAGTAAAAACGTAGTCCTATAGGCGTACATTGCAGGTAAGGCTTAAAAAAAGGGGACTGTCTTTCAAGAGCCTGGGAGGCTCCCCTTTGCACAATACTTTGTACTGGCAGTTTGCCTCCCAGAGTCTATTTTTTTTTTTCGGGCTCTTTTAGAAGGATCTCTGAATAATTCTGCGGGATTAAAACGTCAAAAATCACTTTCTAATCATTAGGAAATAATTTTTCCTTGCTTCGCTTGATGTTTTTAAATACCTTCTGTTGTGTGTATAATTTAGAATCTTTTTTTTCTGAACAGAATTTTGGTCAAAATGTCTTTACTTTCTTCAAATTGTATCCCTGTGGGAGAAAAAAGGCAGGTTCAGGCGCCCACAAACTCTGTGTAGTTTGCCTACTGGCTACACATTCTACCAAAGAGTGTGACATTAATCAAAAAGAACATTAAAAGACCGAGAGGGCATCAGACTGAGAGGCATGATGGAAAATATATGAGCAGAAGAGAAAGAGACCTGAAAGATCAGCTTGCTACAGCACATATATCTCCTCTGGCCAAGGACACCTATAAAGCAAGATCCAAGGAGAACAAATCTGAAGAAAAAGAAAAGCATCATCACCATTATTGACACCATAGAAAAACAACTTCATTAACATCATGGTTGAGCGCCTCAGTGCCTACATGCTTTCTCTTGAGGGAAGGCAATCTGCGACGTCATTGTCACCATCACTCATCATCGTCAAGACACTTGAGGTCCATCTCATTTGTGTGTGCTGATCCGTCTGATACAATAATAGTATGGAGTAGGACTCCTGTGAAGGAGACTAGGAGGCTGTTCTTCCGGGTCGGAGCACTGCATACAATTGACTAGATTCACCATATGCGATAGGTGCGATTTTCATTTTTTGCCTCAGTCATATTATTTGTAAATCACTCAAAAGAAACTAACTAAGCTGCAGCTTACAATTGTTTTTTGTTGTGTACGGCGTATAGACCAATTCATATGGTCAAATATTAAGAGTAAAAAATAGGTATCCAGGAAAGCTATGTATTTCCGAAATGGGCTTTGTGCACATAAGGCACATTATAATTGAGGACCAGTGGTAGAGCCTTTTGTGGGTTTCAGTGCCAGAATGCTAGTGGATGTGCTGCAGATAACAAATTAGGTGAATTAACAGAGCTGTGTGAGTGATCCTCTGTGCTGGAACAGAGGATGAGTGGAACATTACACTTGAGTTGAATCGGTGGAGCTGTGTCTCCCCCACTGGAACTGAAGATGTGCTATATATCACAAATTTTGTGCATCGGTAGAGCTGTGGGGAGAGCCTGTGTTGTAACAGAACGAGTGGCACATCTCGCGTGAGATACATCGGCAGAGCTGTGCGAGTCTTGGTGATGGAACAGAAGATTTGTTATGCAGATTTGTAGAGTGCACTATCACCTGGGTGGATATCCTAATGTTAAGCAGGTGTGAGCCTATCAAAACCTAGAGCCTAGTAGGGCTACTTGAAATGCCAAGTTTTCAGCTTCTTGGAGAATTTTAGAAACCAGGAGGTTCTTATGTGTAGTGACAGGTTCTTTTATGCTTTATCAGCAATGTAGGAGAAGGCTCGACCGCTTGATATGGTTTTCTTTGTGTGCCAGTAGTGAAGGACTGGGTTTTCTTAAGACCCAGCGGTGCCAGGGGACAACACCTGAAACCTTCGTGGGTTACCTGTTCTGGCGTACAAGACACAGAGACACGGGACACTTCCAGTGACGTCAGAGATCAGAGTTTATTTACTGCAGGGATACAGAAGTCACAAGAAGTACACAGCGTGTAGGTTCTCGGAGACTGCTTCAAATTCGTAGAAGTGGGTCGCTCCTTTTATACACGTTTTTGCCATAGCGCAGTATGGCGAACAAAGGTTACAACTCAGTTCCCATAATAAACTTCAAAAAGGGTCGCGTTCATGTTTCAGGAGGCCGGAACATGATTACAACAGTCTTGCCGGTTCCCAACTGTAAAAACATATCCCCTCCGCAATAAACACATTAAGAGGAAGGACGGAAAACAGGATACGAGGAAAGGATGAGGATGCACAACAGGTTAGAAAAGAGTGTTAGAGGCAATAAAGGAAACTCGAGAGAGGGATCAAAGACCTCGTGTCTAATGTATGCGTGACTAAAACAATAGACCGGAGCGGCAAGATGAGCCTCGAGCGGGGCCATCTGCCTTACTCGTGTCATTCCCCTCGTCATAAAAGTCACCTCAAAGAAACACGTGTCCTTCATACTATCTTGAAAGTCCCAGGGTCACGAAACGGACAAAAGCCCGTTCGCTGGCTACTTGAGGGCAAGAAACAAAATGGACGCTGTATCTAAAATGGAACCCGAGGGTTCGAATGAACGAACACAAAAATGAGATGAACCGTACAAGGCTGCATAGCGAAACTTCGCACACCCACTGTACTCGTCATTTGCGGTTCATAGATACCACACTCGTCCATATTCGTCACCACTCAAAAAGTGCCGTCCCGTCTCACACGGAACCTCAGACGCTCCTTTTGCCCTCATGTAGGCAAGCACTAGTCTAGATCAGAATCTATATCGATATTCATCAGATCGTTCAGATGCTGCTGAAACATCATTCTATCCATCAATGTCTCCTTGGTAACAGATGGCCGCCTTATACACGTCGCAGCACATTGGCCACATAAGGCAGGACCACACTGAACACAAAGACAACACGTGAACAGAAACGCTACAACAGCCCCTACAATCATCAGAATACTCCAACCCCAAGTTGACATCAGGCCCCAAAACCATCCTAAAAGCGTCCAATTACCTTCGTCCACGTGTATGGACTCGGAAATCTTATGCAACTTCGAGATGGCTTGATATACAGTCGGAGCATTGTCAGGGATGAAAATGCAACAACTCGAATGGATAATTTTACACACACCCCCTCGATCTGCAAGAACAACGTCTAGAACCATACGGTTCTGCAACGTCATGAGTCTATCCGCCTGTAGTTCCGCTGTTAGATTACCAAGGGCGTTTGCAGTAATATTAGCGGTTGATTCCACCACACGGGTCAACTGTCTTAGGTTCCTACTATTAACCATAGGTCCCCAAAACGGCAGGAAACCCTTAAAGAAGTCTCCCGCTTCTTGACCGGCAGTATCCTCTTTGCTAATTACGCCTCTCACGACTCTGGTTTTGTGATAGTCAGAAGCAACTGTGAAGGTCGGAGGTAAGAGATTCGCGATATAACAGGTACCCGAAAAGTCGCGGGGTAACCATGTATATGCGCGCTCATAACACACAAAATAGGTGCCCTTGGCGGTCAGAAAAACAGGGGAGGAGAGCATCGGTAGAACATACGTTTCAGTGCAAGCACTGTTCCCAAGTTGTGCTCTCGGATTTCGACCCAAACCTTGCAAACAGAAATTACCAAGGTGCGGTACAATCCATATAGGGGACGAGCTCTTCAACTGTCTATCCCCCACTGACGTACCATACTCAGCCTCACTCAGATCCTTATAAGCCTGTACTTCTTCGTCTGGAATGAGTGATGCATCGAAAACATCTCTGTCCAGATCTGCTATGGCTATCGCCAGAGGCTTGTGGTACGGACCAGGACCGGACTTGACAGATCGTGGCTCTCGACTAGGGTAAGAGTCTAGTGCACTGCGAAACATGGTTTGGAATGCTCGAGCTGAACCCTGGGAACTGTATGGAAGGACCAAGTACGGAATACCCCTATCCATGGTGTGTGGCATTAACCCACATACCCAACAATTTGTAGTATTCACCACTAACTGATGCTGATGTAGGAGTTGGACAAAAGAATTATTCCTGAATTCCGCACGTCTAACCTGTTCGTGTTGAGGCAAAGGATGAAAAGAATGTGGGGAAACAGTAGTGCGGGAACTTAGGTTAGGAGAAAAGGTAGGCGAAACAGAAGGCAAGAATTTCGATACCCCAAAATACACTCCGCCCACCAATAACATAGATACAGTTAGGAATAACAAAAACACCTGAAACAGAAAACATTTTGTTCGCACGACCCTCCATAATTCTGATCTCTGTGCCAACACCCTTTCTTCTTCCACCAGCTTAAAGAATGCCATCCTCTACAAACCGTCCGTGACGTTCTTGACGCACTTTGTTCTGAGCAGCGATTATCAATCCCCAGGAGTTCCCAGGAATCGACAAAAGTAACCAACCTAGCGTCAGAAACCTGCTAAACAGAAAGAAGTACCCGCACGGCCCTACGGTAACCCGGATGGAGAGGTTCAGATTTATTACAAGTCTCTTAGCAGTGGAAAGCACGAAAAACTTAAAAAGAAAGGATGTAATTGTTCATAACATTCATAACGTCAAAACCACTATACTATCAATTTTTATTAGTCTTTGAAGTCCTTGAACGAAGAAAGTATCGACTTCTTCCAGGTTGAGTTTGTTCTACGAACAATTGTTCAGATGGCGCAGCAGTGTTCAATGAAGCAGATGACGAGTCAGACCTTGGGTTTTCTGCTACTGATGACTCCACTTGTGGATATGGCAATGACGAATCCTCCACAAGTTGAGCGTCGCTGAATGGCACGAAACGCGAGGGAGTCTCAGTCTCTTCGGCCGAGATCCCAGTTCTCACCCAACCGTCAGTTGGTAAGGGGATCGGTACCTTCTTTGTATGACTGGCATGGACCCAATTCTTCCGGCCCTCCAGTCGAACCGCTGTCCTCGTCGTCAACAAGACTAAGTGGGGTCCAACAAATCTTGGCTCCAAATTACGCTTCCGACCGAAATTTCGGGTGACTACCCAGTCACCTGGCCGGAGCTGATGCCCAGGACCCTCTGTCTGCGCCGGTAGAGCTTCAAAGACCTGTTGATGAATTAATCGTAGTTTAGTGGTCAAATCATACAAATAATCGATCAACATTGGATATTCAAGACTATCAAAAGCCCTAGGTCTCGGGACTCCCCAAATATTTGCAGGGCGACCGAACACAATCTCATATGGGCTGAGCCCTACTCGAGAGTGTACCGTCGCCCTGGTCGATAGGAGAGCCAGAGGCAAGGCATCAGGCCATGACAGACCAGTCGAAGCCTGGATCTTAGCAAGTTTCAGCTTCAGGGTACCATTGTACCCTTCAACCAAACCCGCTGCCTGAGGATGGTTGGCACTGTGGAATTTCTGCTTTATTCCAAGGCCCTTACACACACTCTGCATCACACTACCCACAAACTCACTTCCATTATCCGACCACACAATCCGCGGCATTCCATACCTAGGGAAGTATTCCTTCAGCAAGATTTTCGCTGTGGACAGGGCAGTATTATCCTTAAGAGGATAGGCCTCGATCCATCTGGAGAACGCACAAACCACAACCAGAACATACTTCAAGTTATTGCATCTCTCCATATGGATGAAGTCCAGCTGGATAACCTCAAAGGGACAGGTAGGAGGAGCGAAATGACCAGGTGGAGTGGGGGTGCCTTTTCCAGGATTGTGCATCAAACACACCATACAATTCTTAACCACTCGTTCGGCACATTTAGCAATACCATCATTCCTCCACACAGGGGACAAGAACTTGCATATTCCTTTCGCACTGATATGTGACAAACCATGAGCCATCGTCACAACAGCTAACACGTATGCATCTGGAAGCATCCATCTCTGACATTCCGTCAGATCAACCCAACATCCATGCATATCCAATTTCCCTGTACTTTCTTTCCACTTGGTCTTTTCAGCTTCAGTAGCTCCATTCTGAATTTCTTTCACACTCTCGACAGTATTTTCACACATACCAGTCTCTTCCGGCCATCTCACTGAACTCGTAACGTACATTCGAGTCGCAAGATTCTTAGCCGTTTCTTTAGCAATCTCATCCGCAAATGCATTACCACGACCAACATCATCCGTCACTTTCCGGTGCGCACTACATTTGACAATCGCCACTTGTTTAGGCAATGTAAGTGCATCTAAAAGATCATTCACTAGTTGCCCGTGTTGAATCTTCGTACCATGCGATGTCATAAATCCTCTCTCTCTCCACAATCTTCCAAAGTTGTGCGCAACACCAAACGCATACTGACTATCGGTAAACACATTCACACGCTTTCCTTTTGACAGAACACACGCTCTCGTTAATGCAATTAATTCTGCCGCTTGTGCTGAATTCTGGTTCAATCTCGCAGTTTCCACGACCGTGCTCAATGTCACCACAGCATACGCAGTCGTCACATCGCCATTCGGCAACTTGAAACAAGAGCCATCCACATACAAAGTACCATCGGGATCCGACAAGGGAGTGTTTTTCAGGTCCACACGACCTTTTGTTTCTTCCTCAGTTCGTAAATAACAATCATGGGGCAACACGTTATCTGATTCTATATTAATCGGCAACAATGTCGCCGGATTCAGTACGTTACAGCGCTTAATCTGAATATGACTTGCCAAAAGGGTAAGCTCATACCCAGACAACCGTGCACTCGTTAGATGTTGAGTCTTTGTCCGATTCAAGAGCGTATCGACTGCATGCGGAACCATTACTATGAGCATATTGTCCATGACCAAACCTGCGGATTGTCGAATAGACGCCGCGGCTGCCGCCGTCGCCCTCAAACAACTTGGCAACGCTCTAGCTACCGGGTCTAAGGTCGAGGAAAAATATGCACACGGACGCTGTTTATCACCAAATTGTTGCGTTAGGACACTCAACGCACAACCGTCCCTCTCATGGACGTATAATGTGAAAGGCTTACTGTAATCTGGAGTACCTAACACAGGAGCCGAACACAGTGCATCACGTAGTTCAGAAAAACTTTTCTGACATTCCTCCGTCCAAGGCAAAGGAGTCGAAACGTCCTTGCACGTGAGAGCTACCAATGGTTTCGCTAACAGTGAAAAATTCGGGATCCACTGTCTGCAGTACGACGTGATACCTAAAAAGGCACGCACATCTCTCTGAGTTGTCGGCACAGTCATTCGAGCAATTGCTGCAATTCGTTCAGGGGTCAACCTTCTTCCCGCCTTTGACAATAAGTGACCGAGATAGGTAACTTCTTGACAACAATATTGTAGTTTAGAAGGTGACACTTTATGATGCAAGTCGCAAAGGTGCTGTAACAAAGACACTGTAGCAGCTTTACAGAGCTGTTCAGTGTCAGCAGCAAGTAACAGATCATCAACGTACTGAATCAAGGCTGCACCAGCCGGTAACACAAACGCATCAAGTTGACTTTTAAGAGCTTGGCTGTAGATTGATGGACTCTCACAGTAGCCCTGTGGAGCGCGTTTGAATCTGAAGCTACGCCCACCTAATGAGAAACCAAACAAATCTCTGCTTTCTACAGCAATCGGAATACTGAAGAACGCATTTTTCAGATCGATGACCGAGAACCATGATGCAGTGGCTGGAATCAGAGTCAGTAAAGCTGTAATGTCTGGCACCACAGGAAACTGTGGAACAACAACTTTGTTGACCTCCCGTAAGTCGATAACTAAACGATACACGGGAGGCTTGGAGGGATCCGTTCGTTTCAGAATAGGCAACACGGGACTATTGCACACATTACCTCGTGTTTCTTCAATAACATCTTTGCCGATCAGATCGTAAATGATCGCTAACAGTGCCCGTTCGCCATCAATGGAGATACGATACTGAGGTATACGTGGCAAACGCGCACCCACTTTAAGTTGGACAACATAAGGTGGTATATCCAACAGGCCCACATCATTGGGACCTGTTGCCCACAAGGAATCTGGAAGAGACCTCAATTCCGGGGGGAGTTTATCGATCGACAAATACATAGGGGAAATCACACTCTTACCCAACGTAAGCTCCACACCCGTAGGAGAACAGTACAAAGTCGCATGTAGCCTCTTCAACAGATCTAAGCCCAAAAGATTCTCACCACAACCAGTAGTCAAAATCAAAGGAGCTTCCAGCTCATGAGACCCAATTGTAAGGGGCAAAGGGCTGGAGACCGGATTGCTAACAGGGGCGCCAGAAAATCCAACGGAAACATTCGTTAAGCCAGACAAAGGCGCGCCAGGGAGTTTAGAATGCATGATGGAACTTTTCGCTGCACCAGTGTCCAACAGAAAAGGTTCAACAACGCCCAAAGTGGCTACTGCAACATAGGGCCCACTCTGATCAACTGGAACTGATACTTCTCCCTTCCTTTGTCTACGGCTGTCCTAGTAGATACCATCCGCATCAACATCACACTCAACATAATGATCGTCCACATGATACTGTGCAGACCGATCAGACGATGATTCGCGTCGATCGAAACAATTCTGCGAATCCGAAAACGTCGAAAAGCGTTCGGTCTGATTCTGGGTAACTCCGCGACCTCTACCACGAGAAGTCTGTTGAGGACCACCACGTCCTCCCCGAGCCGACACACCATTAGCCCTATCACGTAAAACCGGACAATCGAACTTAAAATGACCTTCCCCACGACAATATGCGCACTGATTATATCTCAGCACAGTGCGGGGCGCAGGCGAAGCATTGCGCTGCTGTGGTTTAGAAAACTGTGGTTGCGATCTAATTGGCTGCTGCGCATCACTAAAATTCGAACGCGGAGGATAAGCTTGCTGCAACAAGACCTTAGTTTTGAGATCCTTAGTTTTCTTTTCTGCACGCTCACTTTCCTCTTTTTCCCTATTCTCATAATATTGGGCCGTAGCTAATATTTGGGCAGTGGTAGAGACAGCCCACGCACTCTCAGAATTCTTCAACTTGTTGCTCAAGTCGGGCAACAAATTTGATACAAATTTGTCAACGAACAACCGTTGACCACCCTCAGAACCCATATCCTGACCACTATGATCAAGGAACGCCTCTTCGAACCTCGTAAAGAAGTCGGACACACTTTCATCCTTCTTTTGCCTGCATGCTGATAGTTTGTCCCAATTGACGCGCATCGCTGGCATAAGCGTCTTCATGAGGGTAATAATCCTCTGGGGCAAAGCCGCAATAACCTGTTCAGGTTTAGCCCCACCGACCTGCCGGGCATCTGCCGCTGTAAGAGCAGCCCAGTCACCGCCTAACTCGGCTACATGATTCTCATGACGGATTTTCGCCCAAACCGGCTGAGGCACCACATTACCGAACAACATATCAATATCGGCTAGGTTCATAACTGTAGCATCCACCAATTGGGACAGCTCCTTATAATAACCCGCGGGGTTCTTACGAGGATCGGGTAGTGATTGCTTCACTTGCAAAACTTCCGACCGCTTCCAAGGGAGGTGTATCCACACTCTCTGGAAATGCGGTTGGACAGGAGGGTTAGCAGCAGCATCACCTGGCATCCATACTGGGGGAACTTCTCGCATTGGATACTGACCAGGTTGTGCCATCCATTCCGTGGTCGCGTCCTTAAACAGTGCGCGTGGTTGCACTGTACATCGAAAGGACAACAAACGTTCTAAAGCCTCTCGGACTTTATCGCCTACAATGACACCCGTGGCAAACCGGAGCTGTAGCTTGGAAACCTCAGATGGCATATCATCAGCCATATCATCATCCCACTCCTCTTTTAATGACTTACACAATTCTTCGAACACAAATCGTTGCGTGGGCGCATTGAACTGAGAAAATGTTTCGAACACTACACGTGGGGTGTATCTAACAGGGTTGCGAATCCATCTGCGCGCCGTTTTTACCAATGATTCACGTTCCCTATCATCAGGAAGCTGACTACGCCTTTGAGCAACATCCGAAAGAGTCGAGCCAAGTATCGGCCCAAAGAACGGAGAATAAAGAGAAGCAACAGCAGTCAAGAGACGGTTACGAACAGAAGGGGACGACGAAGAAGACGAAGGTGTAGCAGCCATAGGGGCAGAAACAGTAGAGGTAGATGCAGCAGCAGGAGTAGCGGGAACAACAGACTGAGGAGGGACTGGGAAAGGCGCAATAGGGAGAGAAGCCGGACCAAGGGGATGTACGATCTGTGGCCCAAGGGGATTCAGGAGTACAGGAGGAACGGCGGGCTGACCAGCAGCCGCCAAAACAGCAGGTTGAGGAAGAGGGGGATTAACAAGACCCATAACATCAGGAGCATAAGGAGGTGGCGATTTCATCAGATAAGACAAAAGCGAATCTTCCACCGATTCTTCTCCTGTCTTATCGATCGTAGAAGGTAGCGTCGGGTAACATTTGTCCACCGACATATGGTGAAGCCGAACACTAACTTCTTGCTCCTTCTCGTTTCTGTCTAACTGATACTGTTCTGCATTGCGCATCACCGTAATGACACCTTCTCGTTTATTTTTCTTGTTCTGTTTGATTTCTTTCTGCTTGGCCTCTTTCCGCCATAACCGGAAGGAATCAAACATGGCCGGCCTAGCTTTCTTTTTAAACAAGTTTGCCTCCAAGTTATCTAAAATGGCAGTCTCAAAACTGCCATGAGGTGGCCAACTAAGGACACCATCCTTTTTAGTATAGCGAACCCAATATTCATTATATACGATAGGACCCACGCCATGGCGACTATAGAGCTCATAAAGCGGAGTTCCAACCGGAGGTATCGGGCAGGAATCCTCCAGCCGGGAATCCATGCTGCAACATTTGAGAAACCCAAACAAAGTACTACGGCCAGGCATCGTGCACACTAACCGAGTATACAAACTTCAAGGGCTATCGAATTACGATGTCCTCGCAAAAATGCAAGACCCTCGGTTTTTGGCAATTGCAATCGTCAAATAAAACCCAACAACTAAGAACCAACAACTAAGAACCACAAATGCAATGGAACCATGCAACCAACAAAGCAACACTGGGAGCGACCCACAAATACTTAACTGAGAGGGAGCAGTGGCGTCACCAGGAAGGCCCGTCTATCGTCTCGCCGTACAAAGGACTACGCCAGGCACCAAACAGGTCGACAGTCAGGGCATCGGTCCATCGCAGCCGTCAGGAGGCGGGGATCTTCGCGGAAAGGACGTCGGGCCACTTATTTCGACAACTGGATCGATGAAGCGGGGTGCACCTTCCCTCGGAGATTTCACACGAAGTTCCTCACGATCGTCGGACTTTGGACCGGTACCGTTGATGTCGCCCCACGTTGGGCGCCAACTGAAGGACTGGGTTTTCTTAAGACCCAGCGGTGCCAGGGGACAACACCTGAAACCTTCGTGGGTTACCTGTTCTGGCGTACAAGACACAGAGACACGGGACACTTCCAGTGACGTCAGATCAGAGTTTATTTACTGCAGGGATACAGAAGTCACAAGAAGTACACAGCGTGTAGGTTCTCGGAGACTGCTTCAAATTCGTAGAAGTGGGTCGCTCCTTTTATACACGTTTTTGCCATAGCGCAGTATGGCGAACAAAGGTTACAACTCAGTTCCCATAATAAACTTCAAAAAGGGTCGCGTTCATGTTTCAGGAGGCCGGAACATGATTACAACAGTCTTGCCGGTTCCCAACTGTAAAAACATATCCCCTCCGCAATAAACACATTAAGAGGAAGGACGGAAAACAGGATACGAGGAAAGGATGAGGATGCACAACAGGTTAGAAAAGAGTGTTAGAGGCAATAAAGGAAACTCGAGAGAGGGATCAAAGACCTCGTGTCTAATGTATGCGTGACTAAAACAATAGACCGGAGCGGCAAGATGAGCCTCGAGCGGGGCCATCTGCCTTACTCGTGTCATTCCCCTCGTCATAAAAGTCACCTCAAAGAAACACGTGTCCTTCATACTATCTTGAAAGTCCCAGGGTCACGAAACGGACAAAAGCCCGTTCGCTGGCTACTTGAGGGCAAGAAACAAAATGGACGCTGTATCTAAAATGGAACCCGAGGGTTCGAATGAACGAACACAAAAATGAGATGAACCGTACAAGGCTGCATAGCGAAACTTCGCACACCCACTGTACTCGTCATTTGCGGTTCATAGATACCACACTCGTCCATATTCGTCACCACTCAAAAAGTGCCGTCCCGTCTCACACGGAACCTCAGAAGGAGTCCTGACAAGCATAGGTGTCTGGAAGGTTTGTGAAAGTAGATGTGATTCTTTAGGTATGGTGGGCCAGTGGTATGTAGTGTCTTGAAAGTGAGAGGGAGGAGTTTGAATTGTGCTTGTTTGTGTATGGGGAGCCAGTGGAGCTCCTTCAGGTGCAGTATTATGTGAGTGCAACATGGCAAGTTGTGTTTCTGCCTGCCGAGTTCTGCATGGCCTGCAGCCTTCTGGTGAGGTTTTTTGTTGAATCCCGGCATAGAGGGTATTCCTGTAATCCAGCATGCTTGTGACCAGGGCATGCATAACGTTTATCCGAGTGCTGATTGGGAGCCATTTCAAAATCTTCCTCTGCATCCTCAGGGTATGGAAGCAAGAGGCGGTGACAGCGTTGACTTGGACTGTCATGCCAAGTTTGCTCTCTATGATGATGCCCAAGGTTCTTGGCGTGTGTAATGGGGGTGGGTGTCAGAACTAGCTCTGTTGGCCACCAGTTGGCTTGTGCTTCAAATACTGGACAGTCTATTTTAAACAGACAATTAACCCGGTTGTCTAGGTATGCGCACCAACTCTGAATCTCCAGCTTATTATTTATTCATCTGCTAGAACTAGCATAGTGCTTAGACAAGTGATGATGTAAAGTCTATAAATTGTTATGATTTTTCCCTGTTACTGAAAAGCCTAGCTGCTTTTTATTATCTTCAGTAATGTTAACAATATTATGTGTACTAGCTCTTGGTATTCTACAATAACAATTTTAAAATAAATATGTTGAAATACATATTTTGTCTCTAGAGATATTGATTGTATAATTCATTATTGAACGATCATTTGGATTACCACTGCTTCTTGTTAGTAACCCAAAAGCATTGACACCACCTCATTTATGTACTGTGTGGGGGGTCTTCTGGGCTACAATAACCTGATTTTCACATTCAGTGGTGGTGCATTGAACTAAGTACACTCGTGTCACCTGTAGGTGTAAAAACAAACCCTGTAGGCCTGAGCCAAAGACTAAATTTACACAACAGGCATTTGATGAGGATGGCATGGGAGACTGTGTCAAACACTGTGGAGAGGTCCAGGAGGATGAGGGTAGTTGTGCATCCTGTGTATGTCATCCATGGTGGTGATGAGGGCAGTTTCTGTGCTGCGGTTGGGTCTTACCAAGACTGACTGATTGATTGGTGTCGAGGAGTTGGTGGACATTGAGGTATTCAGTGAGGCATTGGTTGATGAATTTCTCTAAGACTATGGCCAGAAATGATAGCAGGGAGATGGACCTGTAGTTGGCGAGTGTTCAAGGGTCCACAGAGGGTTTCTTTAGCAATGGGATGACAGTTGTGTGTTTCTAAGCATCTGGGAAGGTTGCGGAAGAGGTGGTGCCATTCAGAATGGCTATGAGCATTGGGCTGATGGGTTGCAGACCTCTGGAGTAGGCAGTTTGTGGGCAGGGGTCCAATGGGACCCCTGATTGGCTGCACTTCATGGTGACTGACATTTCTTCGGAGATGATGACCGGCTACATGGTTAGCATTGGTTTTGTTTGGTGTTGCACATCACACAAAGGGTGAAGATGTGCGTCACATCGCCCATCTGGTGTCTAAGAAGCAAAAGGTGGATATTTTGTGTGATGATAAGTATAACAAATAGATTTGTCAGATGTGGTCCTTTGCAGGTGCCAAATATACTCTTAAAGCATGCAGACTACGCACATGGCATCTGTGCAGGCTTTTTGTAGAGTGAGATCAGCTGCACCTATAAGTACACTCCAGACAAAAGGCTAAGTGCCCACTTTAACTCAACAATTCTAAATAAACAGGTATGCAGTCAACTTGCTGCTTGTCATCCTGGTAATACTCAGCTAGTCCCTGATGGCGCTATGTTAACGGGGTGCTAAAAATGGGAGGCACCCCTAGCATCTCCTGATCCTCTCCCCAGTTGTGGTTTTTATTTCAATGAACTCCGGACCCATGTCGGGCTGTACTCCACTCACCCACCTTACAGAGATTTGATGATGGAATCAAAGAGTGATGGATGGAAGGGCTTGACAAATGCACTCACCCTCTAGGATTTTCTGTTTTCATTCCCACAGCTTTGTCAGCTTGTTTGCTTCATTACAGTCAGTGTGTGCGTGGCTGTGCCTGTTGAGCAATGTATATGGCTGTCTATCTGTGTGCAAATGCCTGCGCCGCATGCAAGGCAGCCCATAATCAATCATTTCCTCCCCTCCAAACCTCCCCCCCCCCCCCGTTCTTTGACAAGTGAATTTAGTTATTTTGTTGTGAGGCTTGAGTGAACAGGCTGTCCATTGTTGGCCTGTGGGCCCCATAAATCACAGTGAACTGAACAAACGTCTAACGAGTTGTGGTGTTTTTCATAGAAGTTATTTTAAAATAAGACCCTGGGGTACACTGATCCTGGAGCTCCAGGTCTTGTACATTTAAATGTTATGTACTTTGCCCATTTCTGCTGAAAATAGAAGTTGTTTGCCTGAAAGATGAAGCCAAAAACTATAATTGATTGATTTCTGTTAATGCACGAGAACCACACCTTGAGTCAAATTGGCGTAAGCAAAAATTTAAAAAAACAAATATGTTTTCTTCTGAACTTTTTGGGTGGAAGGAGCATGATTAATTGCCACTTAAATCACACATCCGTTCCGGATGAGAACAAATAAGGGATTCCTTGCAAAGAAACGGAGACCATGAATATTTTAAAAAGAAAACCTCCTATGGCGCTGCCAGTGCCAACAGCAACATAGATCTTTTTTTTCTTCATATAGTAAGTGGGGTGGGGGCAACACAGACAATGGGAGGGTGGGATGTGTGAGAGAAGAAGCATATGGTGGGTCGTTGGAGGTGGAAGGTGGTAAGCGACACGACCAAAGAGTGCGGGGAGCGAAGAAGAAAGTAAAATAGTACCAGTATCAAAGCAAGAGCTATGGAAGGACACTAATCAAGATGAAGCAATTAGTCTTTGGTCTATGCTCCACATGAAAGAAGTGAAGTTGGCACATGCTGGCCAAATAGAAGGCAGCAAAGAAAAGTGGCAATGAATGATAAGCAATGGACTTGTATACAATATCTCTCACAAACCAAATTACATGCAAGGCACGTACTGTTGCAGGTGAATAACAAGACACAACAGAGTTGACATTGGGCATTCACCTAACACAGGCATTTCCCACCCAAACACCTGCCAGGGGATAGCAGCAGCTATGGAGATCTACTAAGCAGAGGCAATAGGGAAACTCATGAGTGAGCGCTCAGTCCCAAGAGTGGAACACAGCTCTGTTACTCCTGAAAACATGAATGCTAACTCTGTGCTCCAGGTTTCCACACCCCGAATCTGTAGGGAAAGCTCTGTGGCTAGAGTTTTCAGGGACTTTGCTTACACTTTCTGTCTCTACCTCACATTCAGTGTCATTCGTAAGATGAACTGGGTACAATGACAAAGATTTTGGTAGTCCCGCTGTGGGTACCACTGTTATGGTGCCCACTAGATATGTTGGTATCTGTTTTGCAAACTACTTTCCGGGTCGTAGTTTACTCGGTAAGATTGAGGGGTGTGTGTCACATTTGCCAACAACCATGTTGGGATATCATTTTAAAATACATTACACAACAAGTGCACATCAGGGAATTAATGGGCAGTGGAAAGGGCGAGGAACACGGATTGGTATTGATTCCAAATGTGAGAAAACACAATATTTTGTAAAATTACCCAAGTCTTTGAAGACTTTCAAAACAGAAGGAGAAAGTGTGTATGTATTTGTGTTTTGTGAGCATGTCAAAATTCCTGTGAATTCAAACAGACACCTCACCATACCCAACTGAAAGCAGCTGTACCCAACTAGTTACCACAAAATACATTTATTAAGGGGTATAACACCCCAAACGCTATGCCCCTGACCGCTTCAAATCCATGATCGCTTAAATTAGAAACTGGGAAAACTGGTACATCCAGACCGATGCTCCATGAATTTCACAGTCTGGCACCAGCATTCTTAGAGTTTTAGGGGCTTATCTACAAGCCCCTGGCGCCGGCAATGCGTCACTTTTAATATGGTAAAAAGTGACATAACGGCGGCGCAAGGGGCTTCTAAATAAGCCCCTTAGTATTTGAAGCTTTTAGCAGAATTTATGGCACTACTCTCATGGAAGCATGCAATTAAACTAACAAGGCTTGCTATGTAGCCATTCACAACAAGCATTTGTAATGCAATAGACCTCGCATTCACACGAGTTTAAGCTATTGGCATTATAAACGTCAATGCCTTTTATTGATGTTTTGGTTTGGTGGTGGTATTTGCGGTGGTGGAGGTGGTGGTATTGATGGTGGTGGTAGTGGTATTGGTTATGGTATTGGTGGTGTTGGTATTGGTGGTTTTGGTTGTGGCATTGGCACTGTTGGTGGTATTGGTGGCGGTGGTGTTGGTCTTGGTAGTAGTATTGGTGGTGAAGAGAGGCAGAGAAGCGAGGAGAGTGAAGAGAGGCAGAGAAGCGAGGACAGTGAAGAGAGGCGGAGAATCAAGGACAGTGAAGAGAGGCAGAAAAGCGACGACAGTGAAGAGAGGAAGAGAAGCGGTGACAGTGAGGAGAGGTAGAGAAGGGGGACAGTGAAGAGAGGCAGAGAAGGGGGACAGTGAAGAGAGGCAGAGAAGGGGGGATGGGGACGAGAGGGGGAGAAGCAAGGGCAGTGAAGAGAGGCAGAGAAGGGAGGGACAGTGAAGAGAGGCAGAGAAGGGTGTAGTGTAGTTCCTATTTCCCTTATGGGCTCTGCGCATTGGAATAATATACACTATACTTTTTGCATAGGACTAAGGTCAGTATGCCCCTTATTGAGTACATTAAACGTAATTACTTGTGTGTGCCAGCTAACTCAGTGGTCACTAGAAACTTCTCGAATGAACAAGAAGGGATTAGTTTCTGACAACCGCATAAACATGACAACTTTGTTTCCCTTAGAATCGGAACGCGTCTCAGAATCGTGGAAACAATAGATAACAGTTTCACTCAAGTCAATCGTTCATACTTAGTTTCTCCAGATTTACACAGAAAATAGAAAGACGGGTGTTTCAATAAAAGGGTTTATTGAACAGTCTTCTTTCTCGTGTAAGAGATATGAGCTGTTACGATCATTAGAAAGCAATATATAATACGCACATCGTAAGCAGTAAGAAGAAATAATACTGCAATAGCATTGTCTTTTAGGTATGACACATATTTATATATACATACATAAATAACACAGGCTAAAATGTGAATACTCGTCTAATGCTTCTAAATAGTCCTACCCCGGTGTACCTAACCTAAGTGTGGTGCGAGGTTAAAGTAGGTGCTGTTTTCTATAGTATGGTATACACCAAGTTTAGTATGAGTTTAGTATGCCAAGAGTCCCTCTAGGTTCTAGTCGGCTCCATACCTTTAGAATGAGTGAGGTAGGAATCTCTATAGGGGTCTCAAACTCTTAACACCCCGCGAAGGGAGTCAGAACACAGGAAGCTGGATTCTCTGTGAGCAGGGATGACAGCGTCCGGTCAGTGCGTCAGGCCGGGATATGGTCTCTTCCGAACTTGCCGTGGCGAACCGTGCAGTCAAGTCATGCGAGGAACCGCCGTGCCATGGCATGGTTTGCCATGGTAAGGGAAGGTATATTTATACCTGGAAGGTATTTAGGAATGCTAACATTGACGTAAAGTCGGGCAGAGGAAGACGTCATGGATGAACCCCTAAGGAATAGTAGTTCATGTATTATAGATGAGTTCTTGGAGAAATCAATAATCCTAGCTAGGGAAAGTCCCGTTCGGCTTAAGGGTCTGGTTTCTAAGAACTCGTTGTGACATGGGATGGACGGATGTAGGTGACCATGCCTGTATTTGGTTAGCATGGCTAATGCCTAAATAAGGGCTCGGATTCTATGCCTAAGTAAGGGCAAAGCGAGTTGTGCCTATATAAGGACATGATTCAGGGAAACCTATATACGGGTATCTAAATCGAAACACAACACCCACTCCAATGACTACTGTTCGATATTACTAAATGCTAAACATGCTGAAACACATAAAATTGAGTCTCACATGTTCACTAAAAACATTTGTAAAAGCATACAAAAAGTCTTCGTTAAAAGTTTGCTGCACATGAAATGCAGGTGCTGTACATATTAAAGCAATGTTGCATTTGAAGCCTATATTTACAGTGAATAAGAAGAGAATGAACACAAATATATACACATATGTGATGAAATGGTCCAGTTTTACAGAAAGGAAAAAAAATAGTTCAGAGCCATTTCATGTCATGATTACATAAATTCAAAAAAGGTGACAACATGTCCCTGGAAGAGTTTCAAAGAAGTCTGTTCTCTATGAATAGTTCTACTGTAAGCAGAGCTGTTAGCCATAAAAGAAAAAGTCAATATTCACAAAAATGTGATCTTAGGAAAGTTCCAAATTTAGTATTTTTGTAAAAAAAAAAAGAAAAATGAAGGCCAAATTCATAGATTGTATGGTACACTGTGAGCCAAATCAAAAGTTATTTGAAGATGCTGGGGAAAACATGAAATCCTCTAATCCTGTAGACAAAAATTTTTCTAACATTGTCGGTGACAGGTTGATTAACTCGTTTAGGAGACTAACTGCACATAGATGTGATGCATCGTCAGTAGCAGTGCTCGATGATACCTGTGTGCCTGTTGATCCATCTCGTACTTCAGCAGTAGCACGTTGCATCTGTGAGATCTCAATGAATGCCGTCATCAGGATTGGTAGCCGCTGGGGCAACAGAGCGTGGGCCGTTATCTGGTCCAGCAGAGTGTCGATATCCGTTGGCATGACTGATGGGAGTGTTAGACAGATGTCTAGCACGCATTCTTCACCGCAAAGCAGACAGCATAGAACAGGTAAGATGCAATCTTGCCAGATTGGTCTAAATGACAAACCATGTGGTATTTCGTTCTCGTAGACGAGGTAACCCCAATAGTTGTACTATGCGCTCACGACACATCCTGTCCAGGAGAGCATTCTCCAAGGTGCTGGGAGTGACGCTGGTGGATTTGCTTGCCATAGCATAGCAGTAGGAATAAAAATAGCATTCCTGCAATGAGTGCTATAAGTAGCGGCAGACCACCAAACACCAAGTGCATGAAGTTTGGAATGGTTCCGAGGACTGCCTGAAAAGATGTTAACAGTCCCGAACATACAGTCTTAAATACATGCACAATACCTCTCGTATCAGACATGTTTAAGATATGTCCCCACATTTCTGTGAAATGTGTAGGGCAACTTGTTCTTAACAGAGCCTGTATCTCAGCCAAAGTCCTTGCGACTTGTAGATCATAGGTTTCTTTGGCCGAGGTCAAAGGCACAGTTTGTTGCAAAAGAATGGCTTTTATTCTGCTTAAAGTATCAATTTGTATAGAAGAGATGTTCAGCGAAGGCTATAAAGGCAACTCCCTGACTGTGTCTATTCGAGGGAACAAGACTTGCATACAGCAAGTGACCCTGGAGGTAACCGTTACTAGATATGGGATACCTGGCAACATGCCACAAACGCTCTGATCATTTAACATGAGGTAACTTCCATTTGAAAGTTGTCCAAACGTTGGATTAATCACAGCGGCTGGTGAACCTTGATGTTATTTATGAGAAAATTGTGGCATCTAATGCTGCTATGGTTACAGACACAGCTTCTGCTTTTCAAAATTCAGAGTTCGATCATGGCATACACACTCTGGACTCCTTTCCCTCCATTACTGTTGAGGAGCTATCTGTATTGGTTAAACAGATTAAAAGTGGTAGTCCAGACGATACTATTCCAGCCAGATTAATGCCCTCTTTATTTGATACATTATGTCCCACGATCATTAAACTTATTAATCTGTCCCTGAGTACTGGATCTGTCCCTAAAGAATGGAAACGTGCACTTGTCAGGCCCATCAGGAAAAATACCACCATTGCCTGGACTGAATTATCCAACCTAAGGCCAATTTCACTGCTACCTTTTCTTGGGAAACTTACAGAAAAGTATGTCAATAGACTCCTTTCCAACTTTATTGAAACTGTGGGCGGCCTTGACCACTCTCAATCTGGTTTCAGGCCGAAACACAGTACAGAGTCTACATTACTATCTGTTATGGACGACCTGCACATGTTCCAGGATAGGGGTTATTCAGTGATCTTGGTCTTACTGGACTTATCAGCAGCGTTCGACACCGTGTCTCATAACATTCTTATTGACCGGTTGTCGAACGTGGGGGTTAAGAACAAAGCTCTGGCATGGTTGGGAAGCTTCCTCTCTGATCGTACCCAGACTGTCACCATGGGTACGTATCGTTCAGCAGAGATGAAAGTCTCGAAAGGGGTACCACAGGGCTCTTGTTTAAGCCCAACACTTTTCAACATCTATGTGGCGCCCCTAGCGAGAGTGATGCGCAAATTTGGCTTCATCCCCGTGTCTTATGCGGACGATACGCAGCTCCTCTTCCCTTTTAAGACTCTTACCCCGGAATTGAGGAGCTCTTTCTCTGCAGGCATGGAAGCTGTGGCATGTTGGATGTCCTCCAACTATCTACAGTGTAACGTAAGTAAAACGGAGGTCATGCTGTTTGGTGAAGCAAAAATACTTTGGACTCCTGACTGGTGGCCTCCTGGTCTAGGCGTAGCACCTGAGCCCAAGCAGCTTGTTAAAAACCTGGGGGTTCGCCTTGACCAGGATTTGTCATTGAAACAACACACGAACTTTGTCGCAGGCGTATGTTTCCACACTATTAGCTTGCTGCGTAAAGCCTTTCCATTGCTGCCTGACCAATTCAGGAAAACGCTGGTGCAGGCCCTTGTCATGAGTCGGATTGACTACTGTAATGGTCTCCTACTCTCTGCAAATGAGGGAGTACTGAATAGACTTCAGGTAATACAAAACACTGCGGCTCGCCTTGTTCTCAATGCCCCCCAAAGAACTGCATCAAAGCCTCTGTTAGAAGAACTCCATTGGCTTCCTATCCGTCAAAGGATAAAATTTAAAACTTGCTGCTTAATATACAAGAGCCTAAACAGACAAGGTCCACTTTATTTGGAAAAGAAATTTATCCCATACATTCCATCTAGAACGCTCAGATCCAGCAATGGGCACTTACTGGTAGTGCCGCGTGCCAAGAAGGCCAGGCACGGAAGTAAGGCACTTTCAGTGTTGGGACCTAAATTGTGGAACTGTCTTCCTGTAGCTATTCGTTCCTGTTCTGAACACTTGGTGTTTAGGAAACAACTAAAAACCCTGTTGTTCACAAATGCGATCTAATGCCTTCCGCATGTCCCACTCTTGATATAGGACTCTCACGCCAGAAGCACAGAGATACTCCAGTTGGAGTCGATTCTAGCGCTATAAAAACCTGCAAATAAATAAATAAATAAATAAATAAATAAAGGTTTGCAGTGGAACCGCTACAGGCCCCGTGTAAGCTAATATCCCGACATATGAGTGATCCGCTCAGTGCATTTTCACAGTGTGTACCACTAATAAACACTTCACGCCCCTCACTCCAACATCTGTGTGTGTAAGGTAAATCCCAGGATGTCCTGATGTATTCTTTACCCAACCTTTCATATTTGCCTACTGGCATGTGTTTAAGGCAATACTGAAAATGGAAAGTTGTAACAGGCAGAGTTATTTTGCCATGTATGATCCATTTTGTAGCTGGTTTTTCTGCTACCGTAAATGGCAATTTTTCCAGTTTTTCAATGCTCAGCACTGTATACTTCACTCCTCTTTGTGCCAGTTCGATCTGTTTGTCAGTGAGATTGTAATCAGAAAACAGAAGACGTGTTGATGAAACGCCAAGGCACATAGCCTGCACACAAGTTTTGTAGCGTCCAGCCTAATGACAGGATAGAACGTAATTGAGACTGGCCTTGATGCAGCAGGACCAAATCCTGTTCCACAATGTCTATAGCAGAAGATACAATGTTGCCCAATGAATATATCCTGGATGACAGAGTTGTTAACCCATTGTTTACCACAGCGAGAGATTTCTCTAAATGAATACGATCAATTTCTCGTATTCTTTCTGCGGCGTATGCTTGTGTCATCTTCCATATTTCATTATAAGCAGCATAGATGCCGGCATATATGAAACGTTTTTGACGCGGTTTTCTTGGACCTAGCAAGAATTCCCTAAGGTCTGCGTCTTCTTTAAGTAAAGATAAGTGTTGTTTCACATCCTCTAATGTACATGTCTGTAGCCAGTCAAGGCATAACTTTCCTACACTGTATGTTGTTACTCCCCCTGGATGCTGTCTTTGAACATAGCGTGGGTCTGGCCTATTGATTGTTAAACCTTGTGTTTTGTTCAGGAATCTTTCTTGACAGATGTTTGTGTCTGTGGGTCAGAGCAACCATTTTTTCCATTCGGAATCTGATCTGTTGTATTGTAAGATAGTATGTACGTCGACCACCCCCTGTGTAGTGCTATTACTTGCAGGTTTCGGTATGGATGGTGTGTTCGTGTCTTTGATCTTGGCTAACCCAAGGCAAGACGTTTGTTGGACAGTGTCATTCAAAAACATTATCTGCTGTGGGATGATGCACGCTCTACACAAAGCTTCTATACCCTGGACTTGCCAATCTTTTGTACCCCAGACACATTTTTTGTCAATTGTGTGTTTCCAAAAGTTGAAACCCTGTCTAGACAGTTGGGCAATAAAGGCTGCAGAATAAATTTGTTTTGTTTTCGTTAACATATTTTTTTTCCTGTTTTGTTCACATTTTTAAAGTAAAACATTTCTGGCTTGGATATGTTGTACCCTGAAAAATATGGAAACTTCATTTCAAACATTTTTGAGCTACCCCTTGGTGGTGTAGGACAATGTTCCCATTGGTTATACATAAATACATTTCTAGGTGTTGCAGATTTATGCAAGAAATGATGACCATAGTTTGTAACAAAAAAGCTGTTCATAGTCTGTTGAACCCTCTAAGTATTCATGGTTAGAGAATGCAGCATATTTCTCTAGATCAGACATCATGTTATTAACAGTCTCAAAGTCCCAATCATCAGAATAGGTAATAAAGTCACTTAATGATATCTTGAATAAGTGTGGAACCTTCAAAAGTTCCGACGGACTGAATATATCATCATCCGTTTTGTCCCAAACTATACCATCTTGTATAGGAACGGCTGTGATGTTCACTGCTGACAAGTCTCTTGCTTCACGATGGGATGATTTGTGTGGTCTCAAAAGTAAGCTCAAATTTGTACTTTTTGTGTCCAAATGAATATATCTTCCATCTATCAACATGCTCAGAGTTATTACTAAAGCTAGCCAAAGCAGAAAGAAAAATATTCCAGAAATAGTCCATAGTTCAATCCATGGTGAAACCAGATAAGTCTTTTTCACGTGTTGAAAAAAGTCTTGTGCTTGTTCTTTGAAAGTTCTTTTGGCTGAGGTCGTTTTAGGCTCACTGAGATCCTCAGAAAGCGTATCAAAGTTAATGAAATAGCCAGAAGCAGTTCTGCCAATGGTTGAAATTGCATCAGGATTCGTTGAAATCACTGGAACCAGTGGATCACTTGCTACGTTGGTGTAGACCGGTGTATCAGGACGAACTGCTATTTGGGTTTCAAGAGGAACGAGTTCCATACCATTGTTGTTTAGTCCTTCATTTCCTACTGTTGGATTCTCAATGGTAAAGAGTCTTTCAGTTTAAACCTCTTGGAAAGTAGCTAGAGGAATGAATCTGCTACTTGGTCGGGGTCCACTTGGCCTACTGTTCAGTATTGGCCACATAGTGGTTTGATGAGGTCGATGGACACAAATCTTCTCCTTTTTACCAGCAAGGGGCGGCTTGTTCTTGATCCGTGGATTGCTAGGACAGGTACTGGTTGTCTCTAAGAAGGCCCAAATTCCTTCTTGCCCGCGATCTTTTCTCTGACTAGATCCCCAAGCTTTGGAATCCAGACAGGCCTTGCTGAGACTGCTGGATTATCCCCAGTGGTGGTTGGCTTCAGGAACACGTTGCTCTGTTTCGATCTTAGTTCGTTTAAGTCCTGTTAAACAGCCAAATGATCTTTGCTATCAAATGGTTTATTTTCCACCACTGTGCCTTCACATTCAAGATCTGGAACCCACATTCTTGTCCCAAATAGGACCTCATATGGAGTGACCCCCTTAGAGAACTTCTTGGCAAATTGTTTAATGAGAGTTGGACCTCATAAAGATGTTTAACCCACCCATCATCCGAACCTAACACCCTAGCTGTTATAGACCGCTTTATGTCCCGGTATTTCCTTTTCGCAAACAAATGTTCCTCAGGATGGAATGGAGAGGAGTACCGCAGTGCTACGCCCAAAATGCCCATGGCTTCTTTGTAAGCCTGAGAGCTAAACGCAGGGCCCTGGTCAGAGTGTAGTATGCCAGTTGCGTATGTGCCGATAAAGGCACGCAAATCTTTTATAACAGTTCGAGCAACAGCTGAGCGCTGAGGCCACATCCATAGGAACCTGAAGCACGAATCTACTGCGACCATGATATATTTATAGTTACCATGCCTCTGCAAGGGACCGCAGTGCTCCAGGTAAACGCAAGCTAATGGTTTATCTGAAATTAATAGGGGCTTCTGCGCAGGACGTTTCACTGTAGAAACTTTCATCTTTTGGCATATTTCACATTCCAAAACATAGTTTTTGGTCTGTTTCCTAATGCCAGGCCACTAATTTCTCTGTTTTCAACGATACTGTGGCGGAAACACCTGCATGGGCAGAGGCTATCCCTTCATGTGCTGTTGGGATCAGTCCTAATCTACGTTCCATGTTTGGAATTACCCTATCCCCCACTCCAGGGATTCAAGCAAACGGAACGTTGTTCGCATCAATTATATACGAGTATTTGAGTGGAAACTTTTTAGGCAATGTTGCACCACTGCCTTTGCTTGAAGCATTGACAGCCAACAATATCTCACTGTCTATTTTTGTTTTTGAACGAGGGATCGCAGCTACGGAAGCAGTTTGCACAGCCCCTTTCATGGCTTAGTCAGCCAATGAATTCCCTGCAACGTGAACGCCATCACGTTGATGACTCAGCGTGTGTATCACGTGAGTGTTTTGTAGTCCGTTTCGCAACTGATCTACTTGTTCACAAAGCGTTTTATGCTTGATTGTGCCTCCTTTTACATCTTTGAAATCATTTTGAAGCCAATTCTGTAAATACTCATTGTATGATTGTACACAGTAAAAAGAATTGCACACTATAAGTGTGGGGAATTCATGATCCGTATTTTGAAGTGCCAATTTGAATGCTTGTAGTTTAGCTTGCTGAGCTGTGCAATCTCCTAGAGATTGTGTTTTAGAAACCATCAGTCGGAATTTACCATTGCTCATACGACCTTTAACGATCGCGCTGGCTGCACTGTAAGCTTGCTTACTTTTTTGGGGGGAAAATATTTTTTATTGAGCACTGCATATAGTTCACAAATGCATACCTTAAGTAATATGCGTTTTGGAAACATTACAAAAGAGCAACTTGGGAGGCATCATGTTCGCATATTGTAACGCAACAGACGTAACGTAATAGTAGCTCACAGGAAGTACAACATTTCTTATAACATAAGTGGACAATCTACAACCTCAGGTAGCTAGTAACAATTTGTCACAAGGAGAGCGGGGAGGACAGTCGGCACGGGGCTGAGTGGTGGGAGGCTCGGGATTTCACGGGCCCTATGTTTTATAATCCGCAGGAAGACGCATGGACAGCTTCAGGAATCGAGGACACGACTACAGCAGACGCCTTCCCCTTTAACTGGGATGAGCTCACGGACAACCCCGCCCAGTATGATGACACCACGGGCCCGCAGCCAATAAAATCATACGAAGAACAGTACGGAGTGTGTACGAAAACCGGAGCGGGAGACTTGGAGAAGGAAGGACGTGAGAGGGAATTCAGAGAACGAGAGCGAGAACAAGGAGAACGAGGACGCCCTGAGGACCGAGGACGGATGCCGAGGGTTGAGAAGCCGGAGACAGGAGGACTCCGCAACCACGTACCGCCGAGCCGCGCCCACAGAGGAGCGTGGCTAACCCAGGTACGTGACCGTTTCACGGGCTGGGTCGGGAGGCGGGAGAAGGCGGAAACTTAGGATATCGCCGCTCGCCGACTCGATTGTGTCTGCACTAACTCCTTCCTCACTTGCACTGGTCCCGTTGCACATCGGCCGTAGCCTAAATCGCACCTGAGCACCAGAGTGTTGTCCTCACTTCCCCGTCCCCGTGTGAGAATAGAGAGAGCTTGTTTACTGACCGCCTCCTTTGCTTCTGTCTCTCTTTTGGGTCGCCGGCACCTCGGAGTCCTCTACGCTGCCACAACTGACCGAGGGACGAAGCATCGCAAGATACGAAGCCGGAGCCACTAACACCCGACAGAAAGCAGAGACTTGTTCCCCTTGAGGCCAAAAACCCCCCTACTGGTTTGAAACAATCTGGCTGCGTCCACTAAAAGGGACTTTATCAAAATAAAACCATCCCTGACTAGACGTAGAGTCTTGAGTCATTCATCTCATCCGCTCACAGTGGTGGAGAATGCCGGCACAGATCCGTCCATCTGCACTTTAAAGATGGATGCCCTAATTCAACATATTATCAAAGGACAGGAGAAGCTTGAATGGGCGGTCGAGCGCCAGATGGCTTCCGCCAGTGCGGACCGCGACGTTTTCAAAGACACGATAGCGGCCCAGTTGGAGGGACTCCAGAAGGTGGTGATGGATCCTCAGGGCACCCCAATTCGTGAGACCAGGGGGCCGAGCCAGTCAACCCCCGCAGGTCTGTCCCTCCAAAAGTACGTGCCGGGAGAGGACCCAGATGCTTTCCTCACAAATTTCGAGAGGGTAGCGCGGGCCTGTAGCTGGCCCCTGGAAAAATTGCCTTTTTTCTTGGCTCCTCTTCTGGTGGGAGAGGCTCAAGCCAGGTGGCCAACGCCAACGGAGAAACACCGTATGGAACAATTAAAGGCATCATCCTGGATCACCTGGGCCTAGACGCAGAAGCGTATCGGGTGAGGTTCAGGAGAGAGAAAGGTGGACCTGGGGGAAATCCCAAAACGCTATTCTTCAGGCTTAAAATGGCGGCCGACAAATGGCTAACTCCCGGTACCAGCTCCAAAGAAGAAATCATGGAGAAAATATACCTGGAGCAATATCTAGAGGCATTGCCCTACAACACTCAGCGGTGGTTGAGACAGCATAGCCACCTGACGGTCCATCAAGCCGTTGAGATGGCCACGACTTTTTCTAGAGCCCAACCAAAGGGGTACAGTGGGGAGGGAGAGAAGCCACGTATGATTCCCCTCAGACCTGAGAAGAGGCTCAAACTCCCGGAACCGATAAGACCCCGACACACGAGGTTCGAGGTCCCAGGACTGAAGGGCCCCCAATGCTTTGACTGTGGGGAGTGGGGCCACATTGCCCGTGTATGTCCAAAGAAAAGACCAACGGAGGAACCCATGGAAGTGGGTTACATACCCAAATCTATTCTGTATACTGCGGAGATGGGGACGGCCTTCCATGTGAGTGTGCAGGTAAACGGTCACGTCATTAGAGCCCTCTTAGACTCAGGATGTAAGCAGTCGGTGATCCAGGAGTTGTGGGTTTCGCATGACCAAATCGTCCCTGAGGCCTCGGTACACATTAGATGTGTACATGGAGACGTGAAACCATACCCGGTAGCTGTCATCCCATTAGAACACTCGGGAGGGGTCCAAAACCACATAAGGGTCGGAGTACTGGATGAACTCCCGGAAGACCTCATTATCGGAACCGATAATCCGGACTTCTTGGACCTATTCCAACGAGTGTTGAACAAACCAAAGCAGGGTACTCGAAAAGGGGGTGGACCTTTAGACACATCTTCGGCCCTGATCACCCCCGAACCATGGCTTACGGACCGTAGCTTCAAGTTCGCTCAAGCCAATGACACCACCCTATATAACGCCTGGGAACAAGCTCACAGTACCACCGATTCCGAATCACCTAGGTACCCCAGGTTTCTCATCACAGACGGGTTGTTATATAGACAGGCATCCCCCACGGATCCCCACCAGCTGTTGGTACCCAAGGCCTTTAGGGAGCAAATAATGTTTTTTTCCCACTCGCATATCCTGGCTGGACATACTGGGTCGGAGAAAACAACACAAACGGTACTCAGGTATTTCTATTGGCCTGGGATCTACCAGGACATCAAAACCCATTGCCAAGCCTGTACAGTGTGTCAGAAGAGGAATACTCATCGGCCTCCTGGAGTCCCCTTGCAACCACTACCTGTGATAGGAACTCCATTCGAGAGGGTCGGGATGGACCTGATAGGGCCCTTACCCCGCACAAAAAAGGGTCACTTATACGTACTGGTCATAGTGGACTATGCCACCCGTTTTCCCGAAGCTTTTCCCCTGAGGACTCCCACTACCCGGAATATAGCAGACTGCTTCCTGGAGCTATTCTCTCGGGTAGGCTTCCCCAAGGAAGTTCTTACAGACCAGGGGACGCCCTTTGTCTCTCGCCTGATGAGAGAAGTCTGCAGACTCCTAGACCTCAGTCACATCAAAACATCTGTGTACCATCCACAGACGGATGATCTAGTGGAGCGATACAACGGTACACTAAAAAGCACCCTTAAGAAAATGTTGGAGGTAGAAGGATTAGAATGGGACCGCCTCTTACCCTTGGCCTTGTATGTCATCCGCAGTCAGGTGCAGAGCAGCCTCGGATGTTCGGCCTTTGAGATGTTATACGGGCGCCAACCTCGCAGCCTGTTGGAGATGACTAAGGAGGTGTGGGAGAAGGAAGAATCCCTGGAAGCCCGGGAAATGCTGGATTATACTCCGGCATTGAAAACGAAGATAGGGAAGCTCCGCGATCTCGCTTACACGAATCTAGCGAGAAGTCAAGAGAAACAGGCCCACTATTACAACCGGGGCAAGAAATGGAGAACCCTAAAGGTGAACGACTGGGCCTTGGTGCTTCTTCCAACATCCACACACAAGTTCCGGAGCGAATGGAAGGGACCATATAGAGTCGTCGCCACTATCGGGAAGACCACGTACAAGGTACAACTGTCCCCCAGTAGGACCCAAGTTTACCATATAAACATGCTAAAAAAATGGATAGGCCCTCCCCCGAAAACGGCCTCACTCTCACTGCCTACGCAGGGGAAAGGAGGGAACACGCTACATCAACTACCAATCAACACCGAGCTCAGTCAAACCGAGAGGGACGAGCTGATGGAGGTCCTGCAAGTCCACTCTAGCATCTTCTCAGATCTCCCTGGGAAAACACATCTCGCTGAGCATCACATTGAGACAACCCCAGGAAAAGTGGTCAAGCAACGCCCCTACAGGATACCCGAGGCAAGGAGAAAAGCAGTCCAACAAGAAGTACGAGACATGATGCAGTTGGGAGTCATCATACCGTCCAGAAGTGAGTGGTCCTCCCCTATAGTGATGGTGCCAAAGCCAGACGGGAGTATTCGTTTTTGTATGGACTTCAGGGCACTGAATGAGATCTCGTCCTTTGATGCTTATCCCATTCCCCGCATCGACGAACTTATAGAGAAATTGGGGGAGGCCCGATACATCACCACGTTGGACCTGACTAAAGGGTACTGGCAGGTACCCTTACGAGAGGAAGATCGGAAAAAGACCGCTTTTTCTACTCCGGAAGGGCTCTACGAATTCACGGTGTTACCCTTTGGACTGCACGGCGCCCCGGCCACCTTTCAGCGCCTCATGAACACGATTCTACAACCACATCAAGCTTTTTCCTCCGCTTACCTTGACGATATCGTAGTTTTCAGTCCAAACTGGAAGACCCACCTCCAACATCTGCACACGATCTTCCAGGCATTAAGAGCCGCCGGATTACACATCAATTCCAAAAAGTCCAGGATGGCATTCCACAAAGTGAACTATTTAGGATATGTCCTGGGTCATGGCCTAATAGCTCCCCAATCAGAAAAGATAAAAGCCATCACTGCTACCCCTTTCCCTTCCTCAAAACGTGAGATGAGAGCATTCTTAGGGTTGATAGGGTATTACAGGCGCTTTATCCCTAACTTCTCTGAAGTGGCAACCCCCTTAACCAACACTCTCCTCAACGAGGTCAGACCCTCCGTATTTCACCATCCCACAGAACAGATGTTACACGCCTTTCACACTCTCAAACACATCATCACTTCCAGTCCGGTACTGTCCTCTCCGGACTTCTCACGTCCCTTTATCTTACACACGGATGCCTCGAACCATGGGTTGGGGGCCGTCTTTTCCCAAGAGACGGGTGACGGGGTTGAACACCCCGTTGTCTACATCAGCAGGAAACTGTTCCCTAGGGAGATGAAGTACCCGACAATAGAGCGTGAATGTCTAGTGATAAAGTGGGCCACGGATAAATTACGCTACTATCTTGAGGGGCGTCACTTCCTCCTCTATACTGACCATGCACCCCTCCAATGGATGAGCCGGAACCTCTCCAACAATCCTAGGGTTCTCCGTTGGTTTCTATCCCTCCAGCCTTTTTCCTTCACTCTCAAACATAGGAAAGGAAAAGACAATGCTAGTGCGGATTACCTTTCCAGGATATTTCCTCTCCCCGATCGGGAGAAACCGGTGGTGGAGGAGTGTCACAAGGAGAGCAGGGAGGACAGTCGGCACAGGGCTGAGTGGTGGGAGGCTCGGGATTTCACGGGCCCTATGTTTTATAATCCGCAGGAAGACGCATGGACAGCTTCAAGAATCGAGGACACGACTACACCAGATGCCTTCCCCTTTAACTGGGATGAGCTCACGGACAACCCCGCCCAGTATGATGACACCACGGGCCCGCAGCCAATAAAATCATACGAAGAACAGTACGGAGTGTGTACGAACACCGGAGCGGGAGACTTGGAGAAGGAAGGACGTGAGAGGGAATTCAGAGAACGAGATCGAGAACAAGGAGAACGAGGACGCCCTGAGGACCGAGGACGGATGCCGAGGGTTGAGAAGCCGGAGACAGGAGGACTCCGCAACCACGTACCGCCGAGCCGCGCCCACGGAGGAGCGTGGCTAACCCAGGTACGTGACCGTTTCACGGGCTGGGTCGGGAGGCGGGAGAAAGCGGAAACTTAGGATATCGCCGCTCGCCGACTCGATTGTGTCTGCACTAACCCCTTCCTCACTTGCACTGGTCCCGTTGCACATCGGCCGTAGCCTAAATCGCATCTGAGCACCAGAGTGTTGTCCTCACTTCCCCGTCCCCGTGTGAGAATAGAGAGAGCTTGTTTACTGACCGCCTCCTTTGCTTCTGTCTCTCTTTTGGGTCGCCGGCACCTCGGAGTCCTCTACGCTGCCACAACTGACCGAGGGACGAAGCATCGCAAGATACGAAGCCGGAGCCACTAACACCCGACAGAAAGCAGAGACTTGTTCCCCTTGAGGCCAAAAACCCCCCTACTGGTTTGAAACAATCTGGCTGCGCCCACTAAAAGGGACTTTATCAAAATAAAACCATCCCTGACTAGACGTAGAGTCTTGAGTCATTCATCTCATCCGCTCACACAATTCCAAGAAATGCTATCCAGTGCAGTACCCATTTCACCCCCACCCAAAATAACCCTCCCGAAACAATAACCCAACAGAACAATTAACATAGGTGCCGCTTTATAGACTAAACACCCCGTTGATGTACCTGCGTCCCATGTGTTTCAGGTCTAAGAACCCCAGCAAGGGGAGTGTACCAAGGGGGGGGGGGAGGAGAGAGGGGGGAAAGAAGAGGGGGGGAGTAATAGAAAGAAAGGATAGAAGGGGAGGGAGTATGAAACCCAGCCAGGGAAAAGGGAGTGAAAAGGGGGGCTCCCAGGCAGGGTACAGACAGACATGAGTCTGCCAGCTCCTAACCATCCGCACCACTCTCCTGCAGACCATATTGCGATACCACGGGATCAACTTCCTCCATTGCCTTAAATTGTTCTACTAGGTGTGCCCAGTCCAGTGAAATCGCTCGCTTCCGCTGCCCCTTATACTCTTCTCGGTATAAAGCCTTCCTTTCAGCCACCGCCCATCTGCCCACCTCTTCGCGCCAAGCGCCCACTCGCGGCGCTAGGGTAGACTTCCAGCGTTTTGTTATCATACTTTTTGCCAATATCAGAGCCAACCCTGCAAATCTGCGTAACAACTTTGCTTTTTTAGGGAAGGGGAATAACCCCAAGAGGCAGGCCTCAATGGTGTCCTATGGTGTGCGCCCCGTCAACACCGCCAGCCCCCGAATAATCTCTGACCAAAACCCCTGCAGCCGTGGACAGTACCATATCATATGTAGGAAATCAGCGTCAGGTGCCTTGCATCGTGGGCATGCCTCGGACGCCGTGGGGAACATCTTTTGTATCGTTGCTGGGGCAAGGTACGCTTTATGTAGAATAAACAACTGGATCGTTTTTAAGTGGCAAATCCGAGAGACTCGCCGGGGATGCTCTAATATTTGTGCCCATTCCCTGTCTTCCAATTCCCGCCCCAAGATCAAGTCCCACTTCTGCCTGAGATGTAGCAGTGGAACATGCAAATGCTCTCTCAAGCCGCGGTAAAGCCAGCGCACCAGGTATCGGCCATGTCCCATAATGTGTAATGACCTCAGCAATTGGAAAGTTGGGGGTTCTACTCGATCCATGTACCAATAAGTTTGAATGAAACGCACTACACCAGCATGCGTGAGAAATAAGGTGTCAGTCACTGAATTGGCACGTGCAAACTCGTCATGCTGCATCAGTTTGCCCTCGAGAAAGAAATCCCCGATTGTCTCCACCCCCTCCCGAGTCCACCCCTGTAGTTGGATCATTGATAGTACCCGTCGCCTAGTAGGCAGTCCACATAGGGGGATATTCGGGGCGTACGGAGATGGTAACCTAACCATCTTTTTCGCCTGTGCCCAGTACTGCAATGCAACATGCAACAAGTAAGGAGGATCACGCAACTTCTGTGCACCTGGACACAGCTGCAATTGAAGAAGCCCTTGTTTAATAATTCCGGTGTGTACCCAATTTCGAATAAATTCTTAGCCGCCAACCAATATGCCAGCCACTGTAATTGTCCCGCTATGCAATACGACTTAAAATCAGGCGCCCCCATGCCTCCTACAGTACTGGGCAGCTGTAACTTAGTTAGCGCCAATCGACGCCTGCCCGCCCCCCACACCAAAGATAATCATAACGTATCAACCAATTTAAAAATCCAGGCCGGCAGAACCACTGGTAAATTCACAAAGTAATAAAGGAGGTGGGGTAGCATGACCATTTTCAACACCGCCAAGCGGCCCGCCTCCGTCAGTGGCAACGAAGTCCAAAAGGCGATCTGGGAGCGCAGCGAGTTAATGGCGCAAACTACATTACCGTCTATGGTATCAGCGTCAAATCTATAAATATGAATCCCCAGGTATTTAAAAGTAATAGGCTCAACTCGGAAATGCAATTCACCAAATTGGAGTGTAGGAGACGCAGCGGTATTATAGAAGGCGAAGGCTACCGATTTAGTAGCATTAAGACCCAAGCCCGATATTGCCCCGAATCTAGAAAAGACAGCAGCTATTAGGTGTTTATCGACCTCCAAATCACGAAAATGTAACAGCATATCATCCGCGTACAAAGATACTGAATGTACCTCCCCACGTAGCGGAATGCCATATGGGACCATAATCTGACGCAGGTGCTGTGCAAGAGGCTCAAGGGCCAACACAAATAGCATGGGCGATAAGGGGCAGCCCTGACGAGTACCCCTCGATATTAAATACAAGGAAGAGATGGTCTTACCCGTCTTAGCACGCGCCGTGGGTCCAGTGTACAAAAATTTAATCCATGCACAATAGGAGTGGGGCAGGCCAAATTTAGACAACAACGCCAGCATATACGGCCAGCTAAGAGTATCAAAAGCTTGGCGCACGTCTAATGACAAGCAGCCAGCAAGCGGGAAAGAGTCAGATGCCGCGTGCATCAAAGCATGAAGCCAGCAGATATTAAAAGAGGTACTGCGTTGGGGTACGAATCCACATTGGTCCGTGTGGATCAGGCAGGGTAGATGTGGAGGGAGCCGCAATGCCAAGACCTTACTGAGTATCTTATATTCTGTATTCAGAATAGAGAGTGGCCTGTAAGACAGAAGGTCAGTCGGTACCCTGTCCGGTTTCAATAAGGACGTAACGATCGCCTCCTTGGTAGTAGGAGGCAAAACCCCATTCTCCAAGGAAGTAGTATAGAGTTGCAACAACCTTGGGATCAATTTATCCGCAAAAGTGGAGTAAAACTCCACTGGAAGACCGTCTGAGCCTGGCGTCTTATTGCGGGCCAGCGCCTTTATCGCCACTCGAATTTCTGCAGCAGTAATCGGAGCAGCCATCTCCTTGGCCACCGTATCAGAAACCTTAGGAAGCTGAACCTCGGACATGGGGCGGCATAATTTTCCTGAAACACAGCATTAATCTCACCCTGAGATGTAACCAATACATTATTAACCGTGTGCACTGCTAGAACTGGAGTAGGACTCCACGTTGGCTGGATCAGTCTTGCCAATAGGGTACCCGCCCTATCCGCCTCAGAGTGTGTACGCTGGGTATAAGCATCAAAGTCTAACAGGTGTAGGCGCTCTAATAGCTCTGCATACTTAATCCTAGCAGACTGTAACGGCTCTGCGCCGTCCACACTCCCCTGGGCCGCCACCTCCAAAGTCTGCAACTCCCTCTCCAGGTCTGTAATGCCCCTGATCGTTTCCCTCCGTGACCCTGCCAGAGACCCCATGGCAACCCCATGTACCGTCACTTTGAAGGCCTCCCATTCAATAGCCCTGGACGAGGCAGAACCTTAATTTTCAACAAAAAATGTGTTAACAGCTGTAGACAATGCTGCCCGATATACCTGGTCTTCTAGTTGTAGAGGCTGCATCCTCCACGTTGGAATAGGAGCTGGGGAAGGGCCCCAGGACAACCGCACTTCGATAGGATTGGGGTCGGATATTGTCTTGCCCTGAAACTCACAATGCGTGATAGCAGAGGAGAGCTCTGGAGAGCAAAGAAAATGATCCAGACATGTGTGTAACTTATGGGGGTAAGAATAAAAGGAATATTCCCTCATATTCGCATGCATTGCCCTCTAGGTGTCTAATAAGCCCCAGCCTAGCGCCCAGCGAGTTAAGGTTACCGCCAGCGCCCTCGCTGCCGTGTTGAGTAAGGGAGGATGGGAACGATCTAGGCCAATGTCAAATACTGTATTTAAATCACCACCCAGGACCCACGGGACATGGGACCAGCCAGCAAGCGCCCGGGATACCCGCGCAAAGAATGCCTCTTGGCCTGTATTTGGTGCATAGAGGGACCCCAGCACAACCTGTCTACCATCTAATGCTCCCAATAGAAGAACAAACCGGCCCTGATCGTCAACTCTGCATTCAGTAAGAGAGAAGGGAATGCCCGCCCTAACCCAAATGGTAGCCCCCCGGGAAAAGGCTGAATATGCCGTCGCAAATAATTGACCACGCCATCTCCGTTGCAGCTTCGCGGTTTCAGTGGGGATTCAATGCGTCTCTTGAAAACAAATTATGTGGGCTTTACAGCGATGTAATTGCGCAGCTATTCTATGACGTTTAGCTATGCAGATCTTCCTGAGTGTAGGGCATACACAACTAGCGTCATAATCACTAGTAGCTATACCCACCTCATTTTTTTCATTTCTTTTAACTAGGCTGTTTACCACTTTATTAAACACATTTTTTCGTGGACAAACAGTACCTATTTTATCCTTTCACCACATCTACACATTCTAGGGCCCCTTACCCCCACAGCACCCTCCGGCAGGAACAGAAGATCCCCGCTAAAGAGCCCCATTATTGGGAGCCCGTCAGGAATTGCAGCGCCGACCTGACGAGGGGCAGGCTCAAATGATGAAGCATGACACCTAGCTTGCTGGGTGTGTGAGAGCCCTAGTTCCAACAAAAGGGTTTCCCCCTTCCATGACACACTATTATACCGCTGATACTTTTACCTTTCCTTCTCTGACCAGAGGAACTTTGTATTCTTTTTGTATTATTGTTTAGCTATGCAACCCATACCTCGCACATTCCACGAAACCAAGGTATAAGAATTAACAGCCGGCATCATCAAACAGAATAAAGAACCCCCCCCGAGCCCAGCCCACCCAATCTCACCCATTCCCCCCGGAGCCTCAGACCATTCGGCATAGATACAACAAATTCAACAAAATCCCAATACTGGGTCGAACGCCCAAACATCGTTCGACCAAACCATGCAAACAAAATAAGCATACTTCACATACAACCAATGCTACCGCCTTTGGGGGAAGGTCGCTAACACCAGTAACAGTCGCGTAAAAGCAGTAAGGCACACATGGGAGCGCCCAAAATGTGGCCCGGGCCAGGGACCTATTCATCTGTTCCCACCTGTCATAACGGTGTTCATGTTCTATGATGCGTTGCCCGACAGGCATGGCGCGTGTGACGAACTAGAACTCTTCAATCCCCCCGCCTGCCCTCCAGAATCTGCTGACGATTCAAAGAGTCGGAGATCGAACTTTGTGTGAGATGACCCTTCTTACGCCTTCGAGGGGGGCGTTGTGGTTTGGGCAATGAGGAGTCCACGCGCCTCATGGGTTTCACATCGGGAAACGTCTTGTCTATACCACATAAGAGAATAGGGGGTCTAATGGCAGACAATACAAAGAATAAGAAAGGAGTAGGGTGTGTAAAATCAATCAAGCCCATGCGTAATCAGAGCAGAGAATGGATTACCATCAACCTTACTCATCCAATGAGACAAATAGTGAGAGCAAAGACACCTCTCATGATCGTTTATATCATATGGTATCCAACTAGAACAGAGGTGTGTCTCTCGATCGTAGAGACTGCCTCACTAGTTAAAGGCTCTATTGCTCCCTTTGTGTTGATGGAGAAGCGTCAAGAGGACACGTGAAAAACTGTGACCACCTAACAGAGTAAAAGTGCAGTGCAGAAAAAGGAGACTGTGGATTCTAAAAAAGGGGTTGTGTGGAGAGTGCGATATAATTCAATTCACTCCACACACCTTAATTAAAAAGGTGTGACAAAGTTACCAGCAGTGCTGACTAGTCACTGCTAGATGAGGGTTGACATGTTTCAGCCTTCAAGGGATTGTGGCCCGCGGCTTTCTTCAGGACCTTTGTGCTTCAAAACTATGCTACTGCATTCAATTGATACATTTCCCAATGGTGCAGTGTGCCCCCACTTATAAGAAAAAGTGAAACTAAACAAAACCAGAGAAGTAGTAATAAATACGACCTCAAGTAGTCCTAATCCTCTATTTCACAGGGTGCGAGCATCACCTGTGGAGACAGGACAATTAACACACATAATCCAACTAAAAACTTAAACATTACTGTCTACAAACAGGCAAATTAAATAAGTGTGCCTGGTCATATTGCTGTGAAAAAATCTACACAATGCTTACCCAGCATGATCAGGGATTTCACCTCACCTACCCTGGAACCTGGCTCAGGTTAAGGAGGCCCCGCTCTGGATCGTGGGTGACAAAAACAGAAAATATTCTTCAACATGAGAGAGCCAAAGTCAGTCCCAGTTACTATCTCGCGTTAAAATAGACGCAAGATGTTTTCACTCTTTATAGATAGGTTCACCCCTTCAGTAAAAACCCATACCAAAATCCCAACTCTCATTACAAATACCAAAAAACGCATAATTTAGCGATTGTAAATGCCCCAGACTGGCATTTGGATCAAGATCTAATTTGCTGTCACGTACACCTCTCAATCAAAAAGATCAAGAGAGTCACTGTCAGTCTGACTACTCGTACTCAACAAAGCCCCTGTTATTGCGAGTATAAGTGCCATCTGAAAGCGCCCCAGCCGAGTGTGCTAGATACAAAGACAAACGGAAAAACTCATCAGCCCTTACCTATCGTCTAAACGTCTTGTCTAGCCACTCCCACACACTGTCAGGGGTATCGAAAAACAGGGAATGCTGTTCATAAAGGATTTTCAGTTTTGCAGGGAACAATAAAGCAAATGACAGGCCCACTGCTCGAGCACGTGCCTTCACCTCCATGAAGGAAAATCTTCTGCGTTGGACTGCTAAAGTGTAATCCGGAAATATGGAAACTTTGGCATTATCAATCTGCAGAGGGCCATGATCCCTTGCTGCCTGCAGTAGATGATCCCGATCCCTATAATTTAAAATCCTGGCCAGAATAGGACGTGGGTTAGCTCCTGGTATTGGACGACGTGTAGGGACCTGATGCGCCCTTTCGACTGTGAAATGTACAGACAGTCCGGTGAGGCCCACAGCAGACTTTAACCAGTTCTAAATATATTCCGTAGACGTAGATCCTTCCGTCCCCTCCGGCAGTCCCACTATTCGGACGTTGTTCCGACGTGCCCGGCCTTCCGCATCATCAGCCCGTGCCTGGAGGGAATCAATCTGTTGGCGCATATGTTGGATCTGCCCGTCATGGGCCTGTACCTGGGGTACCATGGTGTCTACCTTCTGCTCAGTCGTACGAACCCTCTCTGCCAATTTCTTATGATCATCTTTTAGCAAGTTAAGATCCACCGAGATTATGCCTAGTTGTGCTTCCAATACAGAACGGGAATCGCGAATCTCCCGCAGAATCATGTCAAGCTTATCTCCGGACGCGTCGGTCTCCTCAGCCCCCTCCACCTGATGGGACATGGCAGAAGAGTGACCCAATGCCGGTGAGAGAGATCCTGTTCCCCCAGACCTTGGCGGCACCCTAGGCCTTCCCCTTCCCATAGCCTGCAGCGCAGTAGGGCCCGGTAACGAGTACCCAGCAGCAGTGGTATATCAGCGACTACCACTCAGCCAGTGATGTGTTGCACCAGACTATATGCGTCCCCCTCCAGTCAACAGTCCAAGGAAGCGGTAAGGAAGCCCCCAGTTCAATCACAGGAGCAGCCCAGGTACCCTGACAGACTATGGCAGCCGCACTCCAGTAGATCAGGGAGCCCCCTTTAGCGCCCCAGTCCCGAAACAGAGCCACGGGCATCAATCCGGTTCTCCTGTGGCTCCCGTGGCATCCAGTCTAAGCAGTTCAAAAAGGCCTTTGCACAGCCGGATATCCGCAGTGTAAGGCCTCAGCCACCGGTGCATGCCAGTCTCAATTCACCCCCCCGGCACATCTCCTCGCCAGGCACCACCGGACCAGGCAGGGCACCACCGCAGCAATGGGGACCAGCAGGGCTCCGGTAGGTAGATAAACGCCGCCTGTCCAGTACTTCCAGCCCAGGAGACAGGATGGGGGGGCCCCCACCAACCAACTCACAACAGTCCACCCCTCCGCAGCTTCAACAGCCATCCGGGAAGGGGCTCCAGGCACCACCACAGGAAAGCCCGCGGCTCCCAGCACTCAGCAGGCCCAGGGAAGGCAAAAAATCACCGCCGCCAAAAGGGACTTCCTCATGGGATCCAGACGTCTGGAAAACTCAGTCGAGGCTGCCCCGCCGACTGAGCACGCCGGCTGCTCTCCGTCCACCGCTTGACAAGGTAGGGAGAGTCG
Organism: Triturus cristatus; assembly: GCF_964204655.1. Lineage (NCBI taxonomy): Eukaryota > Metazoa > Chordata > Amphibia > Caudata > Salamandridae > Triturus > Triturus cristatus. Next base: position 1,086,550,242 of record NC_140582.1, on the reverse strand, counting down.
GATATGCAGTCGGATATAATGCTCCGGCCCGGAGCTCGTCGCTTAAGCGACCGCCATCTTGGGCTGCAGACCAGGCCCCCTCACTGTAAGCTTGCTTACTTTCCGTAGCGGGTTGTGCGGATCCGTCAGTATAAATTATGAATTCATACTGGTCAAGAGGGAGAATCTCAATAGGCAGAGGACATTCGTGTTCGTATTGCAGGAATGCTTGTGTTTTTAAATAAGGATCAAAAACATATTCAACATCTGTTGCAGCAAGAGAATTAACCCATTGTATCCATCTTGGATGTAAAGCTTTTGCATTCGGAATGCTCGCTTTTGTTACCGCCTCTAAGGCTGGTATTGAAGTCATGATAATAATGCGTTTCCCCTGGGCTAGAGCTCTTTCTTTTGCTACAGCGGTTTGAACTGCTGTCAGACTTTTTCTATTAAAGTGAAGCGCATTTCCGCTGGTGTATACAAATGTGATTTGTATGCAATTGGTACTTTTTCACCATCATTAAAAATTAAGTAGGTGAATCCGCATTGACCTGAAATTATTCGGATCACTAGATTGCGTGTATTTACGTGTATTTGTAGGTGATTTGTTGCTAACAAGTCAGCTTGTAGTGAACGCAGGATATTTGTGTGTTCCTGTGTCCAATCTGTGGTTTTGAAATCAGGTTTGATTAGTTCGTAGAGAGGTTTAACCCTTTCTGCGTAATTTAGAATGTGAGTTCTTCCAAAATTCAGGTAACCTAGAATCGACTTTAAAATCTTCAGCGTTTTTGGAGGTTGGAGCAGTGCACACTTTTCTAAAAAAGTTCACTGCCAGGCTTTTGCCTTCACTTGATAGTTCATATCCTAGGAAAAGGACACTGAGATGGGCAATTCTAGATTTTTTTAAATTAAACTTGTAGCCCTCAGCCTTTCCAGGTCATCATCTGTCAGATAGATATCATCAACATTTGACAATGCCTCGTCATCATAAATTTGTAGTAACTCTGTTACTCTTGCTGAGAATAACCCCGGGCTGTACTTGAACCCTTGTGGGAGTCGACAAAAGTGACGCTGGGTCCCCATTATTGAGAAAGCTGTCAAGTAACTACTTTCAGCTGCTATGTTTTAACAAAAGAAACCATTTGAAATATTCAATGTGGTTTTATATATTTTTACGCACAATGTTATTCATTAATGCTGTACTGTGTGCATTTTGCACTGCAAAAGTTTTAGAACAAGTGTTCAGGTGTCTGTAATCCAAAACTAGATAATATGTGTTGTCTGGTGTGGAAAACAGGAAACACAGGATTGTTCATTGATGAAGTGCATGTTTCAATCACCCCTTGGTATTCAAGTTGATCTAAGATCTCCCTGACCTGTTTTTTTAGCTTCTTGCTTAATTGGGTACTGCCTTTGTGCAGTAGGTTGACATTTTAACCCCTTCCATGCTGCGCAAATTCCGCCGCTGTGCTGACGGTTTCTTGCGCGGGCGTGGTCATGACGGAACGGTTCCGTCATGAGCACAGCTCAACCGTGGCTCATGACGGAACCGTTCCGTCATGAGCACCGAAGGGGTTAATAGGATTTTATGGTGAGGTGAGTCCTCATCTCATCCTACATGATTTTTGTATAATGCTGGAGCCTGGGCTACCGCCCATTTCCTGGCATAAGTACATTTTAAATGTATAGGAACGTGGTTGGAGAAGGCTGGCATAATGATGTCTTCGCCGTGTGGGCACTCCCTGACAAATTCTGGTGGCCAGTCTTTTTCTGCTAGAAGTACATCATAACCCCTTGAAAGTTTTTCCCAAAAGAGTGCTTTCACTTTTCTGGAGTGTTATTTCATATAACTTTTGTGGAGAGCTAATCCTGGTGTCTACAGTTTCAGCTGTTATATCTCATTCAAGTCCACTGTCTCCAGAAGTTCCTTCAGGTTCTGGCGAGCTATTCTTACTTCTGCTGTACTGTCCAGCATTGTCAGAGCCCGTTCTCCGTTCTTGAGTTGTGTTCTCAGGATTTTCGGCATGTCTAATCTTCAGACCTGCTACCTTTTTCTTAGTGAATTGAGGTTTTGGTTTGTTTTTCTGATCGTCTTTGGACTTCACGAGTTCTTCTTTGTGATCTGACTGTCCTCTTCTTTCGGATGCCTGTGACGATGTCTGAAAGGTACAAGAGGAACGTGTATCAGTATCTTGATACCTGTCAGGTTTTTTCAAATTATCCCTATTCCTGAGGTTTTACTAATACAGAGGGCTCCTTTTGGGGAGACCTACCTCGGGATTGAGAACGTTTCTCTTTTGAATGTTGTCAAACTTCTTTTTAGAAGATGCGGGACTGTGTTTAATTGAGTCCTTTTCAGGACCTTCAGACAGTTGTGGTTTAACCGGTTTTCCACCCAAACTGACTCTGCCTAATTCTTCATAGGACTTTTCTATTATTCTGGGTAGTTCATGTTGATGTTCTGTTATATCAAATTCCCTAAATATTTGGTGGATCGCTACTGATGCTGCCTCCCCTTTTATATTAGGTAATATTATTGTTGAGACCTGGTCGAAGTTTTTCAGTAATTTCATACCTAAGTTCAGAGCAGGCTCTGCCCCGTATTCGTTTTAAATTTGTTTCAGGCCATCAGGTATTACAGCAATAGACGGAACACCATGTGTTTTAGTATAGATGGCAGCAAAGATTGTGCAAACAACAAAAGAGGAGAGAGCCGGTCAATATGTAAAGAAACTGGGAGCCAAAGAGAAAAAGACAGATTCAGCCCACTAAGTTGAGACAAATCCCATCAGCCCACCGCTTTGGCAGAACATAATCATCTGGGAGTAAGGTGGATCAACTCATTGCAGTGCACCCTATTTCAGGGGAACCATCACTGTGTATATGCAATGAGTCCAAGCCGAAGGGGAGGTACAAGGAGAGGGGTACCGACGGACAGAGCGGGGCCTCAGTACACCGAGCAGTTGCCGGGTGAGGTGAGGCGTACTCCCACATAATGTTGGGAACACTCTGACATCCCTTAAACAACTGGACAAATCAATGACTGTTTGATTTTGGTAGGGTATTGTCACGGTGATGTTCTTGTCAAAGTATTTTTGTAAACACACATTTCTGCAGTAGCATTTCACCATACATGGTCCTGACAAAAGCCAGGTAACTGTAACCTTTTGGCTGAAACATGTCGACCTCTATTGCTATAAGATAGTTATTATTTTTTCAAACTATCAGATTTTTACTTGCTTTTTAATCTTGGCACCTTTTCTTGACAACGAATGAAAGTTGGGTGGTGTTATCAGTTAGCCATTTTTATTACACTTCTATTCTGTTTTGCACTGCATTGCACACCTTTTTCAGTACCACTATGTTTTGAGACTTTTTCTCTGGAAGACTGCAAACTCATTGCATATACACAGTGATGGTTCCCCTGAAATAGGGTGCACTGCAATGAGTTGATCCACCTTACTCCCAGATGATTATGTTCTGCCAAAGCGGTGGGCTGATGGGATTTGTCTCAACTTAGTGGGCTGAATCTGTCTTTTTCTCTTTGGCTCCCAGTTTCTTTACATATTGACCGGCTCCCTCCTCTTTTGTTGTTTGCGTATTTGATGGGGGTTTGGAGTTTGCCTGGTCGTTAAAGATCATTCCCCTTAGACCCTCCATGATTATTTTTTGTTGGTAGCAAAGACTGTGCCCCAAGTGGTGCAGTCTTCCAGATGTGGTGTGATCCCCATTGGTAGACAGATTGTTAGGATTCTGTTTTTGTCATAAGGGCTAGTATTAGGAAATACTGCTTCAATTTGAGTGATTTTTTGATCCATTCAGAATGGAATTTGTTCATGTTTTGTGGGCATTTTACCCATGACTGCGTGTCAAGTGTGTGGAGTAATTTTTAGTGTATTCCCCTGATGAGGGGTCTGATTTGGAATGGTTATTGGTGGTTGGACTGTAAAAGTCCACATCACATATTGGACTAATTGTCTGTAAATTGTTATCAACTCTTTCAGTTGAGTGAGTAGTTCATCGTCTGACATTGTTTTAATGTCAGGATGAGGTGTGTAGCCGGCTAAAATTGGCCATGTTGCTCCTGGTCTACCTAGTGGACCGAGCCTGGTAATGTGATTGTAATGTTTTAGGGTGCCTTTAAACCAGAGCTGATGCTCCTGGTATGTGAGTGGAATTTCAACCTCCTCTGGTGGATCATCTTCTTTGAAGAAGTGAAACACATGTGTAATTGGATTTGATTCTGGGAATGTAATCCACGAATAGAATACCTCTGTCTGAAAAGATTCATGTGCCTCTATCACAAAAACTTCTCTACCACCTCTTGGTGTCAGGCCATGTTTTAGAGTGATGGCTCTCCTTAAGTTTGGATTGATGTGTATAACACCCTCATCGGTTTCATTTAAACCTGTAGTATTAAAGCCTGTTGCAACTGGGTCAGCCGCAGCCTCTGTACTATCCCCGTTTTGGGACATTGTTTTTTTTAAATATGCAGAACAAGTTTCAAGGAAACAAAGATAAGGTGCACAATATTTTGGAACACTGTATCCTTCAATGTTGAACAAACCAAACAGCTAATACATAGGATTCTCGTCCTATTCAGCTATGGCGGATATTATCCCTACCCACTCCAGACGTCTTATGGAGTATTATGAGTAGGGGTCTCTGGGAAAAGCACGACTGAGTTACTTCAGTATCTAGCGTTAAATTAGTGCCTTACCAAACGTCGGGCGCCATGTAGTGTAGTTCCTATTTCCCTTATAGGTTCTGCGCATTGGAATAATATACACTATAGTTTTTGCATAGGACTAAGGTCCGTATGCCCTCTATCGAGGACATTAAACTTAATTACTTGTGTGTGCCAGCTAACTCAGAGGTCACTAGAAACTTCTCGATGAACACAAAGGTATTAGTTTCTGACAACCGCATACACATGACAACTTTGTTTCCCTTAGAATCGGAACGTGTCTCAGAATCGTGGAAACAATAGATAACAGTTTCACTCAGTCAATCGTTCATACTTAGTTTCTCCAGAGTTACACAGAAAATAGAAAGACAGGTGTTTCAATAAAAGGGTTTATTGAACAGTCTTGTTTCTCGTGTAAGAGATATGAGCCGTTGCGATCAGTAGACAGAAAGCAATATATAATATGCACATCTTAAGCAGTAAGAAGAAATAATAGTACAATAGCATTGTCTTTTAGCTATGACACATATTTATATATACATACATAAATAACACAGGCTAAAATGTGAATACTCGTCTGATGCTTCTAAATAGTCCTACCCCGGTGTACCTAACCTAAGTGTGGTGCGAGGTAAAAGTAGGTGCTGTTTTCTATAGTATGGTATATAACAAGTTTAGTATGAGTTTGGTATGCCAAGAGTCCCTCTAGGTTCTAGTCAGCTCCATACCTTTAGAATGAGCGAGGTAGGAATCTCTATCCGGGTCTCAAACTGTAACACCCCGCGAAGGGAGTCAGAACACTGGAAGCTGGATTCTCTGCGAGCAGGGATGACAGTGTCTGGTCAGTGCGTCGGGCCGGTATCTCTTCCGAAATTGCCGTGGCGAACCATGCAGTCAAGTCGTGCTGTGTAACTGCCGTGCCATGCCGTGGTTGCCATGGTAAGGGAAGGTATATTTATACCTGGAAGGTATTTAGGAATGCTAGCATTGATGTAAAGTTGGGCAGAGGAAGACCTCATGGATGAACCCCTAAGGAATAGTAGTTCATGCATAATAGATGAGTTCTTGGAGAAATCAATAATCCTAGCTAGGAAAAGTCCCGCTCGGCTTAAGGGTCTGGTTTCTAAGAACTCGTTGTGATGTGGGATGGACGGATGTAGGTGACCATGCCTGTATTTGGTTAGCATGGCTAATGCCTAAATAAGGGCTGGGATTCTATGCCTAAATAAGGGCAAAGCGAGTTGTCCCTATATAAGGACATGATTCAGGGAAACCTATATACGGGTATCTAAATCGAAACACAACATCCACTCCAATGACAAGGGCAGTGAAGAGAGGTAGAGAAGGGGGAAAAGTGAGAGAGGCAGAGAAGCGAGGACAGTGAAGAGAGGTGGAGAAGCGAAGACAGTGAAGAGAGGTTGAGAAGCGAGGACAGTGAAGAGAGGCAGAGAAGCGAGGGCAGTGAAGAGAGGTAGAGAAGGGGGGACAGTGAAGAGGAGCAGAGAAGCGAGGACAGTGAAGAGCGGTAGAGAAGGGGGAAAAGTGAGAGAGGCAGAGAAGCGAGGACAGTGAAGAGAGGTGGAGACAGAAGGACAGTGAAGAAAGGCACAGAAGGGGGGACAGTGAAGAGAGGCAGATAAGGGGGGACAGTGAAGAAAGATAGAGGATTGAGGTCAGTGAAGAGAGGTAGAGAAGGGAGTACAGTGAAGAGAGGCAGAGAAGGGGGGACAGTGAAGAGAGGCAGAAAAGGGAGGACAGAGAAGAGAGGCGGAGAAGGGGGAACAGTGAAGAGAGGTAGAAAAGGGAGGACAGAAGAGAGGCAGAGAAGGGGGGACAGTGAAAAGAGGCAGAGAAGCCAGGACATTGAAGAGAGGCAGAGAAGCGAGGACATTGAAGAGAGGCAGAGAAGGGAGGACAGAGAAGAGGGGCAGAGAAGAGGGGGACAGTGAAGAGAGGCAGAGAAGGGAGGACAGAGAAGAGGGGCAGAAAAGGGAGGACAGAGAAGAGAGGCAGAGAAGGCAGAACAGTTTAAAGAGAACAGATAGGAGACAAGGTCAGACGAGCATTAGCAACCCCTGCCTTGGCAAATAGGGCATTATTTCATTTTTAAATGCTTTTTTTACAAACATATGCAATAGGCATCAAACGTTTAGAAATAAAACAAAAAATACTGCAGTCTAAAAGTAAAATGCTGCTGCTGTGTTCAATACTGTAAAGTTTGTGCGCTTTACATGAGCACTAGTTACGTTACACAAGGACACATTCATGAGCCTATGCACGTGAAAAGGATTCTGGGAAAGGTCGAGTGTGGTGGCCACATACCCACTGTCAGCTGCTGGGGCAGAGATAACCAAGCTTTCATAGCATAAGCATGTAAATGTGGAGCACTGCAGGAGCCGAACATGTGGCTGGACAAGGCATAAAGCGGTTTATGTTATGAACGTAGCTTCAGGGCACTGTAGCAGTTTCGGTTTGAGGGCCCCGCTTTGTGCAGTTCTAGGGTTATTACTGCTGCAGTCAGGTTGCCTCATGTAGACCCCTTTGGCTGGGAAAGCTTGATTTGTTTACTGTTTTCTAGTGGTTAATGTGTAAAATAAAGGCCTCTTCCTGGCACTGATCGTCCTTGTGTACTGCATGTATAGGCTGAGTGTACCAAAGAACTTTGCCTTTTATTGGTCACAGACACGGTGATGGTTTGTGACGTCACCAAACTTATGTAGCTTTAATGCAGTAATGTATATATGATGGCCTGGTATGTTTAAACCAAGGTGTTCTGAAATGTTCAAAGATGGTGGGGTTGCAGCATGGACGCATTCCTCTGCAGATCAGAAGCACTGGTCTCACTCTCAACACCCCCCTCATTTCAAGGCACTTTACATAAATGCCGATCATATCGGGGCGCCAGAGACTTCCCAGGGGGCTGATGCGATCCAGGGGCACGTCCTGCCCAGGGTGGCTTGGTTGGAGCTCTGGGTGTGCCTCGCACAGCATCCCTACCCTGCGGGCAGGGCAGCATGAACAGCATGTCCACAGGGCCACAATGGCACCAGGGAGACCACATCTCGGTTTCTTCGCTGCGATTTCGTAGACTTTTTCGGAAACATTACCTCTTCATTTATGTGTGTTTGATACAGCGCAGCCATACCTTTTTGGAGCAGTGTACATAAACAGAAATACAAAAATAAATTAAAATAAATATAGAACATAGAAGTTAGAAAATCAAATGGCAGGAAGGGAGGGCGTGTGAACGGTGCCCACCGGGCAGGCAGGTGAGAGCTAGAGCTCGCTGGACTCCCAAAAGGGTTCGCCTCGAGGTACACTCCTGTAAAGCCCCCCTCCCCAAAGTCTCCAGCTTTCCCATAGCAGCCCCGCTGCTCTGCTGTCACTCACATTTCCTCACTACACACTAATTTCACACACTGCACCTGTGGAAGGGTGAGTCCAGTCACGCCATAAGCTGCTCTTGTCTTCCTCAGCCCACCCAAGTGTGGGTCAGTAGATCCAGTACACCAAAGGCTTTGGTCCAGTGTGGGTGGGAGTGCGAGAGCCAGCCACGACTCTCATGATGTGCACAGCGCGTGCGACTGCACGAGACAATACCCCCACAGCCCTCGGCTGACCGCGGCTGGACTGGCCTGATCCCAGGAGGGTGGTGTGTGGCCAGCAGACCAGAGGAAGGCTGAAGCCCCCTATGGATCCATATAGGTCTCTTGTGATCGCCCCAGACATACTCTGGCACGTTATCTCATCAGAGGGTCACGCATAGTAGATCCATGAAGAAAAAACCCACAATGGATTAAAAACACGGAGGAATGCTTTCCTTTCGCATGCAGCGGGGGATAGGGCGGGAAGGCTGACTGAATATGGAGCATCGGCCTTAATTCAAAGTACGCTTTTGAGTCAGCGATATTCCACCATCTCTCACAAACCGCGCTGTTTTCACACCAGTCTCCACAGCAGCAGACCAGTGAGCCCGGTGAAGGCACGACAACCAAGTGACGAAGTCACAGCCATGTTCCCAGAGGTTTCTATGGAGGAAATGAAAGTGTTAACATGGCGTTTCACCCTCACTTGAACTGTGGTTGCTATGCAACCGGGGCTGATCAATGGGATTTCTACTGCATTCAGCCTCCAGAGATGGCCTCAGAAACAGATGGCCCTTTCGCGCGCAGACTCTGACACACAACAAAAACAACACAAGTAAGCTGAGACTGCAGCAGATGGCACCGACAAAGATAAGAAATTGCTTCGAGACAGACGCAAAGCAGATGAGCCAGTCTGGATGGGCCGGAATAAAGGGAGAAAGGGCAGTGGCCAAAAAACAACATTTTTAATGGGAAGCCAGCGTTTAGCATAAACGCTGAAGCGACCCAATGAAAATGATGGGCGGGGCTTCAAGTCCCCTTCTGAAATTTCCTCTCTCACTTTAGGTTACGCCAAGCGAGCAGCGTATGCGCTGCAACGCTAGGCGAGACCTAAAAAAGGACTCACTATAGCATTACAGGAGAACATTCCACTCTGACATTAGCAAAGCTGCTACATAGACTTCATCCATAACCTCACTAAGTATGATTCTCTGAATAGAGCAAACACAAGGAGATGATGGACGGAGCGCTGAAACTTTTCAGACACTCACCCCCCTGTTACAGACCGGGGTGAATCCATCATCGTTCTTTAGCTCACTTCACAACCCCAGTTCAGACACAGCTATATGGAAATAAGTCTTAATCCTGTGCCTCATGGGAACAGTCCAGCCTGAACTGCCAGGTCACGTCTTCCCTGGACTGGAAACAAGCATCCTGGGACCGGGTTTGAGCTAACAGCCCTCAGCAGCCAGGCTAGCTTGAATCCAGTGGCAAAGTGAGCATGCTAGAAAGGAAGCACAAGTGGGTTAAACTATTCTAAAGACAATGTTTGCAAACTTACTTTTGGCCAACTAACTTTAGAGGCCAAGGGTACTGGTTTTTAGTCGGTGCGCAGCATACGAACTTTAAAAACACTTGCTACAAATGTAGAAGTTACTTACCTGTAGCTTTTAGTGTTGTACATTCTCGCATGAGTATATCACCTCCCAGAGAAAGTAGCAGTTACATTCACGAATTACCCTACTGTGGCGTAACATACATGCCAAGTTTTTATACCTGAAAAGTGGGAGATTTTGACAACAAATTAGGGGGAATACATTTTTCCAAATTGACTTCAATTGAAGCAGAGGCATTTTCAGGTAGTAGAGAGCTAAAATAATGCAATTATTTGCTTGTAAAATGGGAAGCCTTTCCCCTGATTTGGGCCAGTTGGCATGTATGGTTACTCCAGGACATTGTCTATTTTCATGTGGTCAATTTAGGCCTGATTAGGAACACCACCATTTTACATGCTCACGTTATAAAGTTGAAATTTCTTAAACATTGATATTTAACAAACATTTGCTTGCATGCCTAAACAGGGCAATATTCTGTGAAATGGCTTTACTTACGTTTACACTTCTTCTTAGGCATATTATTGAGTGCTTTGAACATTCTATACAAGTGCTAAATTCACTCTGCAAATGTTATTTGTTATTGTCCACTCGGCAACAGAGGTATCATGAAAGAATCAACAATGGCGGCCTGACTGGGTCTTCGGCATGGTTACATGGGTGAGGTTTTTAATGTAAATGATATCACTCCTTTGTTTAAACCGAGGAGCATTTCGCTGACACGGTCGAGGTTGCCCCATGCTGGAATTTCAGCCTAGTTGATTCCTGTTTACCTCCCGAAAGGGATGATGCCCAGCTCTCCACCAACACGGGTTCCCTGATGAAACATACCCACAGGTAACTGGGGAGTTAGATCACCCTACAGGGATTCTGGCAGATTCATTCACCCTAGGCACAGGTAAGAGCACAACTATGTTTATACGCATAGGGCCCGATTCACAGAACTGACTTAAGACAAAATCCTAAACTTACTACCATTTACTCATTTTGCATTTTGGTATTCACAGAACGCACTTACTCATTTTTATATTCACAGAAGGCACTTATTCATCAATGAGTAGGTGCCTTCTGTGAATACCAAAATGAGTAAGTGCCTTCTGTGAATTCCAAAATGAGTAAATGCCTTCTGTGAATACCAAAATGGTAGTAAGTTTAGTAGTTAGATCTGTGAATCGAGCCCATATATTCTCTGGAACAGCACACTGGTTGAATTGTTTATTTACTTTACCATTCTCATTATGCAGATCACTCTGTTTTGTGGCTTTCTATTGATAATTTCAGCACATGTATTTTACACAAGAATCTTATTGCTTCAATAATATTGAAATTCCAACTCGAGTATTTCTTGAGTCTCCCTTTGGGCATGCAAGAATTACCAAATAAAAGGGTTTTAGATCCATTTCCACAATTTCATTGAGGAGTCAGGGTTGTCATTTTTTGAGGTTGCACATTCCATCTGTTACCTCGCTAGGTTAGGGGTACAGATGGTGCACTGAAAGCTAGCCAAGACTTAGGCTGACATATCCATATGGTGTTCTTGAACTCAGTCTTGCGCTGTTTTGATGTTTATCTTGTTCAACAAATGCATAGTTTTACTGAGAACATATAAGACGTAGGACATGGCGCCACCAACGTTCTAGCTTGGGTTCTTTTTTAATGGGTCTGCCGAATAGTTTTCTGTTGTGTGTCCAAAGCCCCTACTCACCGGAGATGTTGGTGGGGTTAGGGAAGAAATGCTCCTCAGCAAAGTAGGGAATCCCTATTTCTGGCTCTAGGTTGTTCACGTTTGAATATTTAAAAGGATCACCCCACAGAAGTACCCTCTCTGAATTCCACATATTCAAATGGCTAATGCATCACCAGTTAACATACTGGTAAACAGCAGACCAGTAGTCACACACACAATGCAACAACATGGGTGCACCCTTACAGGGGTGGGGCTTTACTTTCGTAGTAGAGGCCCCCGAAGCATACAGAACAGAGGTATTCTATTTATGGGTCACATTCCCATCAGTAAAGGCACAATCAAGACACTTTCACAGTTACACTGTAGCTGCAGTTCATAACAACTACACAGCTTGTGAAGCATTAGAAATACTATTAACATTTTAAGAACACCAAAATTGGTTTAAAGGCACCCTACCACATACAGGAAACAATGGTAGACTGAGTCCCCTGAGTAATGAGGGAGCAACATTGCCAGTGTTACCCAGGTATAGGAAATGTTACTGCACCAGAACTACGTACACTGTACACTAGTGTAGTCAGAATATATAGATGTTTGACACCATACGTGATGCGAACAATGACAATAAACCGCACAAGGGCAGCTCAAGCTGCACAACCACATTTGGCTAAGCCAGGCATTAATCTATGGACCATCAATACAGTAATGGGTAAGTTTCCCATCAGGCGGGAAGAGATTCCTTTTTGGATTGCTCAAAAAATGAATCAGCTTGAAGCAGTGTTCCCCCATTTGAGATCCCAAGAAAAACATAGAATTCTCACAATATGTTTGCCAATGGAGATGGCCCCAGCAGTAGAAGGCTACGCCACTTGAGGCACAGTCTTTGCTGCAGTCAAAGGTACACCTTTATTAGCTGTTTTGCCTGAGGTGCTTAAACTGATTCAGAATAAGTACAGCGAGGCCCCTGCCCTGGATTTGGGGATGAAACTGATAGGCATTTTGCCAGAGTGTCCTAAATCATGTTAAGTAATATAAAAGGGGGAGCAGCAGTGTTGGCTGTACACCAGCAGCTCACACAGGTTGCTCCGGGAGATCAGGAGCACAAACTACCTAAAATTATTAAAGAAACCTATGTATCTATAGGTAGAGATAATTTGGGAGACAGACCTAATAAACCACAGATTAAGGGTAATTCTGAAAAGGATAACTTGGAGCAGGCACCTGAGTCTTCCAAAAAGAAGTGAATAACAAAAAGAAAAGACTAAAACACTGGGTGGATCTCCTCAACAGGAGTCCACTGAAAAGTGCAATCATTTGCACAACTGTGATACAATTAAACAGCCTGACAGATATCAGGACACTGCTGCACGTCCTTCACATTTCTTTCAGGAGTCATCCGAAAAATGCTCGGAGGGAGGAGGACAGTTCGAGCATAGAGGAGTATGTGAAACCGAAGTAGGCCTCCCAATGCTCAATGACTTCATAAACAAGCATTTACAATGCAATGGTCTCGGCATTGGTAAAGTTAGAGCTATTGGCATTGCTCATGACATTATTTTTATTTATGTTTTTGTTTTCAAAACATTTAAAGAAACGGCATTGTCATGAGCAATGCCAATAGCTCTAACTTTAACAATGCCGAGACCGTTGCATTGTAAATGCTTGTTTGAAATGACCATGTGTTTTTTATAGACCCCTTGATTACACAATTCACGGAGCCTGCAGGTCATTTACTTTTAGCATGCACAGTGAATACAAATCGGCACTTGGTGTTTTCATGCAGCATTTTGACTTATTGCACACACTGCAGTGTCATTTTTAAAAGCCAATTCAGTGCGCAAAGTCATTGAATAAAACCACAATTCACCAGATTTGCAGGCATGCACCACATGATAGTCCATATCGTATCTTACTTCATTTGGAATCCGTGAGTTTGAAGGGTATTCCAGCTCACATCCTTGCCTCGTGTTCTTTGGTAATATTATTGGGAAATCCCCTCTTTTTCCAAAGCATAATAAGAGTGAGTAGGGCCTCTTTTGCCAAAAAAATCACCTCCCAAAGTTGCTCCGTGAAAGGGGCCTATACTCAAATAAGGCGGCATCAATGTAGCAGACACAGAGCTTCCTGCTGTTAAATCATGGTCATTTCAAAAAAGCAAGTGATTATTTTCCCGTGAACGAGGCTCAAGAACCGAGTTGAAACGCGTTGGGACAGAGAATATTTGCAGGCAACTTATGAACTGTATCTGTTTTAATAAAGCACGTGAACTCCATGGAATAGGTCTCAATGGCTTTTTTCTGCGCAAGAGAAAAGGTTTTGTTGTGTGTGTGTGTCTATATGTCATGTGATCAAGGCAGGCAGCTGCCGAAACGCGTAATGGCGTGGCTGTTTTGAGCGGTAAATAAATCAAAATTGCACATATTTGGGTCCACTCGTTTGTTGGCGAAAAGAAGCAACGAAGCAAAAGCGAGCAACTGATATATATATTGGTTTTTTGAGTTGCCTGATATAAACTTACCATTTTTGTTGTAGAGGCAATGTGTACTAAAGGCATGCATGGTAATGACATACATCAGTCCATGTGTGCACAATCATGATGATACATTGTCTGCTGTCTTGGAATGGGTTTTCTTAAACAAAAAAGTACCTGCAGATAAGTGAGAGTTGACGATTCTAAAAGAGTAGGCTCTGGAAGCAAATTTGTGAAACAACCAAATGCAAGACTTTACATTTAAAGCTGCGAGCGCTGTGCGTCGCGTCAGGTTGTAGTTTGCAGACAAAATATTTACAACAGGAGCAGCAACGAGCACGCAGAAAGAACACATGCAAAATCCCTCAAATGTATCAACATCAGCAATCTTCAGGTTTACCACTCCGATGTCAGCCAATGAAAATGGCAGAATCGGTTGCCGATACAAAGAAAGGACTATTATGATAACGCTCGCTGTGAATAAAGCAATGGGCTGAAAGTTCAGACAGCAGCCATTTTGGAATGGATCTATTTCCCAAAATCGTTGATTATTCTACTGGACTGCTTGTGGTTGTGGAGCTATCGCTAAGCAAAATGTTGAAATCAATTCGTGTCTACATTACGTACAAGAATAACTTAAGGCTATTCAAGTTGTTACTAAACAATTCAGATAATTTTACTCTCAGTGGTTTAATGTTCCAAGATAGCCACTTGTTCTTCCACCTATCGGGTGCTTCTTTTGACACGAAGTGCTTGAAAACGTATTTCTGGCAATAGTGCACCTAAGCAAGATGTTTCCAATGTAAAGCGGAAGAGTCAAACAACAAGCAATGCCAGGCGACAACGGTGTCAGTAAGGGCCCGATTCACAGAACTAACTTAAGACAAAATCCTAAACTTACTACTTTTGGTATTCACAGAAGTTAGGATTTTGTCTTAAGTTTGTCTTAAGACAAACTTAAGACAGACTTAAGACAGCTTTAAGACAGACTTAAGACAGTCTTAAGACAGACTTAAGACAGTCTTAAGACAGACTTAAGACAAACTTAAGACAGACTTAAGACAGACTTAAGTTAGGATTTTGTCTTAAGTTTGTCTTAAGTCTGTCTTAAGTCTGTCTTAAGTTTGTCTTAAGTCTGTCTTAAGACTGTCTTAAGTCTGTCTTAAGACTGTCTTAAGTCTGTCTTAAGACTGTCTTAAGACAAACTTAACACAAAATCCTAACTTCTGTGAATACCAAAAGTAGTAAGTTTAGGATTTTGTCTTAAGTTAGTTCTGTGAATCGGCCCCTAAGTGCTTAAGTCGAACATCTTGGCCTGATACACGTGGGGCTGAGACAGCGATGAGGCGGAAGGAAGGAGGGGTTTCCGCACGGAGCACATTCGCTGTGACACTGCCGGCTTTGCTACTGGAGTGCTGCTCTAAGCTGATGCAATGTGCTTTGAGTTCTGGGTCCGAGCTGTGCTGACGGTGAGTTACAGGCTGCGATCCGCGTAGTTGCACTGCATAGGGTATCGCCAGGCAAAGAGCTGGACATGAAACGTATCTTTACACACTACAACAGGCATTATAATCTTTAAAGAAACAACACTGAAGATTGTCACCTTACCCACAGATGTGTGCGCGAGTTTAGCTTCAAAGCTCGAGTAGGCTTAGCGAGGCGTGTAGGTGTTGTGTTTTGGTATTGTGGTTGTGGGCAGAGGGACCCAGGAAGGGCTTCAACTGCCCTTGGAACAAGCACGCACCTAATGAGAAGATCGCGACCTGGCAATTAACAAATGCGTCCGGACGCCGGGACACCACCGCCTTTCTCCGAGGCAGGCAGAGCAAAAATGCCTCGGAGAAAGGCTGCGTCCTTTTCGGATTCGGGGGCGTGTTTTGCGGTTTAATGAAACGGAACGCAAAAAACACGCCCCCCGATCCGAAAAAGACGGGGCTTCAACGGAGTGACTGACCTCTTCTCCAGTAGCTGGCCAGCATTCAAGAGGCCAGCCAATGGAGAACAGGGAAGAAGAGGGGCGGGTGCAAGCCCCTCTTCTCCAAGACATTAAATCTCCGGACTTCCGGTCTGCCGACCGGATGGTCCCGAGACCTAAAAAAAGGAGGACAAACCTAAACAAGCTTCAATTCAAAAAGAAGAAGGTAGCTGGCATCAAACTCAAGCATCAACATACATACTGGCATTGGAAAACCACTTCAAAGCATCCAGATACACTTAACTGGAACTCAGGCGTTTCTACTGCAAGTTCTCGAATAATCTTTGAGTCAAAAGTATGTCAATTCAATTTCTTTATTCACTTTTCATCTTCTCATTGAATTCTTTAGTTGTATGAATAAGTCATCATTCATCTTTGTTTCTTCAAATTGATTTCATCCATATGTTGGAACTCAATGGCATTATCTATAATTATTCAGTTGTTTATAGTTCCCAAATTAGAATGCATTTCGGGTCCTGTAACTCTGCATCAGGGGTCTCTGAAAAAAAAGAAATATGGCAATATGTACTTTTTTTGCACCAAAAGGGTTACTACCAACACAACAATAATGTGACCTGTATATAATATGAGTGTGATTTAGATTGAACTCTCGCTCTTTCTCCAGTGAACATGTGCAGCAAACCCAACCTCAGTGCTCAATGTGCCTGAACAGACTTCAGAACAATTTGGTTCATAAAAAATAGTTCCATACACACCCCTTTTTCTCACCCAGTGACTCCAGTAGTTTTTAATACCATGAGCGCTTAAATGATGCAACACCTTACGTAGTATTACATTTGTGCCAAAAAAACTCTTGAATGAGGAGTATATCTGCATTTTGCTATTTCTGCTGGAGGCTATGTGCATGTCAATATAATACAAACAATGCCGCTTGTAAAGCATGCTAAACCAATGGTACTCGATAAGTGCCAAAGCTCTCGATTGCAGGTCTACCTGCATGTTTATGCGTTAGCTGGGGGTGACTGCATATGATTTTAAAAGTGATGAAGCGATACCGCTTGTAAAAACATGCCCAGACAATAGTGCTCGATATTAAACAAAATGCTGATTGATCCTTAAATTTACACTCAGTGTCTTCCATCCCACTTAGGAAAATACCGTAACTAGTGCCCATGGTGCCGACCAAATCCTCCCAAAGTCGCTGTCATCTATGGAGTGCTTCTATATACCGTGACCTCAATAGGAGTGTGTAAACCTAGAATCATACTACAGAACACCAATCATGAAGGTTCTATGTCAACCAGCGAATCAGCAAGCTAGGTGGGCTTAAATGGACATAGTCCAAAAAATAAAATTGCGGGCTCAACCCTGGATCATGCATGCTTCAGATGCTCAGACATGCTGGTAAGTGCGTAAGCTAGTGCAGTGCTGTCAATACTGCTAAATAATGCGCTAATGAACAAATATGAAAAATCACATGCTGGTATCTACATGATTCACAATGCCCCTAATCCGATGATAATATGTCCAGTGAATATGTGCAAGTTCCCCAACAAAATACAAATCCAAACAAAATGTAAAGACGCAATGCAGTGAACTAAAAAACTACATAGTTGGTCCTGGAATCCCAATATGATGAAGTGATGTTAAATTTCAAAACTCTAATAAGTGTGCTTGAATAATGCAAAATGTGTAACTGATAACCCTGAATAGTGTAGAGCTTACAGGAAGCGCATGTATTCGAGCTTATTGTTTGTCCTATAAGGCTGCATAGTGTTTAGTCTTTTTATCCAGAAGAATTCTGATTGAGAGCTTTTTATGATTGCCCATTCCTGCCCTCACTGTGACTATTTCCAAAATCTGGAACCGTAGTTGAGAAGTGTTATGGCCTGCTACCAACCAATGCCTAGCTACACTAGAGGTTTTGTTTAGAATATTTCTTCTGTGCTCCGTGAGCCAAATTGTAATCTTTCTTTCTGTTTTTCCCACGAATAATTTACCACATGGGCATTTTAGAGCATATACAATGTTTCTACTGTTAAAATTTTGCTGAAGGCTTCAGTTTGATAATGTTGCCTTTTGTGGATGTGCCAGTATAGTATCCATTGTAACATTGTTACAGAGAATGCAATTTAAACATCTTTGTGTTTGTTTGAAGGTGGTGTCCTGAATTCGATTCTTCAGAGATAAGATTTCTTTAATTTTTTTTTGTCAAACCATTTTTATTGCAGGACCAAATATATCATAGAACACTCAGGACAAATGTTAGTAATGCAGGTTTCCCGCCCCCCTTAACCATTGATCCGTACAGTATACACAGCCATACTGCCCACATCCCGGAGGCCGGGCGGCACCATTTAATCATATGGTACATCGTTACAGTACTTACAAGTATGATTGCCTGGTGGGGAGAACCGCTGCCCGCTTTTAACGTTATCCCCCTTCTCCCCCAAACACCCATGAATCTCACATTCTACTTCCATTAAGTTTGAGGTTACAATCCCTCCCTCAGCCCTCCCCCCCCCCAGTGCCCTCCCCATAGCGCCTAGTCAGGAAGAGTTAATGTGTGTGGTGGTTAGCAGGAAAGATCCATTAATCCCTAAGCGTGTGTGATTGGCAGGGGAGCTGGTATCACGACTACAGCGGCTGCGTCATCAGAGTCCACGTCTTCTTCCCTGCTGGTTAGGCTGTCTCGCAAGGCCTGTACTAACATTTCCCACTCCATGGCCGCTGCCTGAGCTCGCTCATCCGGTTTGCGGTGAGCTAGCTGGTACCTGAGTGTGCTCTCGCTAGCCGCCCATTTTAGGAATTCGTTCAGCCACCTCCGGTGTGTTGGACCCACCTTCGACTTCCACCCCTTAGTCACCTCCCTCTTTGCCAGTATTAGGCCCATGTCTATAAATTTGCTGGATATTTTGTTCTTGGGCGTGTGCGGGAACCAGTGGAGTATACTCACGGCCGCGTCGTACTGTAAGTCCCTATCCGCTACCTCATTCAACGTGCTGCCAACCTCCCTCCAGTACTCCTGCAGGTGTGGGCAAGCCCTCAGCATGTGGATCAGGTCTGCTCCTATCCTGTGACATCTAGGGCAAGCAGCCTCCTCAGCCCCAAAGTATTTCCTTATTTTCTCAGGGGTAAGGTATGCTCTGTGGAGCACATAGAAATGAATCAATTGAAATCGCGCATTTCTCGTGCTTTTTCTGGCTCTACGCACTAGTTGTGTCCACGTGGTGTCCGGGATTTCCACCTGCAGGTCCAGCTCCCACTTGTTTTTTAACGCAGCCAGGGGCTGAAGGGTTTCATTTAGCATCCGTGAGTAAAGACACGTCACTGCCTTGAAGGTGCCAGCCGACATCATTGTGTATTGGCACGCCTGCATCGTCGCGGGCTCAACCAGACCTTCCCCCCAATGCGCCTGTATGGCCCTCACTACCGCCGCGTGCAATAAGTAATCCCCTCGTGGGAGGTCGTAATGATCTTGCATAGTCTGGAACGGGGACAGCACGCCGTCATCATACAGGTCCCCCACCATCTGCAGACCCACCTCCTCCCACAGCTGCAGCCTAGACCAATCACCCCCGTGAGGAAGTGCCGTCACCAAGTCCAGAGGGATTTCGGGCGCATATGGGTGCCTGACTCCTGCTCGCCTCTGCGAACTGTTCCAGCACAGGCGGAACGTGCGCTCCTCCTGGGTCAGATCCCCGAGTGCCAATCTCTGTTGGAAGGTGATGTAAGCCAACACATGACGGGGAGTTCCAGTGTCCCTCTCCCGCTCCGGGCCGCGGTATACTCTCGCTACCTCCTGCGTGAAAGACTGCAGTTGTGCTGCTAAATAATAGAGCTCGAAGTTCGGGACCGCCAGGCCCCCTTCGTCTTTTGGGCGAGTCAGCGTCGATAACGCTATTCTGCGTCTGCCCGAGCCCCACAGGAAGGATGTTATCAGCGACTTGAGTTGCTTAAAAATCGTTCCAGGCACCCAAACTGGAAGTGTCCTGAAGTAATATAATAATCGGGGCAAGGCAATCATCTTCAGAAGAGATATGCGGCCCGTTACTGATAGTGGCAGGGTGGCCCAGAAACACATGCTACTTTGTAGTGCACGAATGCAACGC
The DNA here is from genome assembly GCF_964204655.1 of Triturus cristatus. NCBI lineage: Eukaryota > Metazoa > Chordata > Amphibia > Caudata > Salamandridae > Triturus > Triturus cristatus. Next base: position 1,086,530,393 of record NC_140582.1, on the reverse strand, counting down.
CCTATGTTGCCCTCTAACAAGCACGAGGCGTCATGGTACACATGCACCCCCAGGTAGTCCAGACACCTAGGCTCCCATCTAATCAATTTGTAGGTAGCAAGGGGAACAGACAGGTCTTACTCCAATTAACCCTGAGGCTAGATACCCTGCCGAAGCGCTCCAGGAGTCTGTCTGCGCCCTCTACCGTGCTGTCGGAGTTCTCCAGAAAGAGGAGGAGGTCGTCCGCGTACAGCGAGATGAAGTGACGGGTCCCTCTGAAAGCCAGACCGCCGTAGTGGTTGCCCATTCTAGCCATGGCCGCCAGAAGCTCCACCGCCAGTGCAAACAGCAGGGGGGACAATGCACAACCCTGCCTGGTGCCACGACACACCTCATACTGCTGTGATACCAGTGTGCCCACTTTCACTCGTGCCCTCGCCGAGGAGTACAGCACTTTTGTCCAGTGTATGTAAGTGTCACCCAGGCCGAATCTCCGCATCACTTTGTACAGATAGTCCCATTCCAGGCTATCGAAAGCCTTTTCGATGTCAACCGACAAGACTAGGGGCGCCCGCGCCTCGGGCGGTGGGTCATTCATCAGCCTAATCAATCGACGAATATTGTGGGTGGTGTTACGGGTGGGTATAAACCTAGATTGATCCTTATGGATCAGTTCTTGCATGTGGTGCAACAACCTGGTCGCCAGTATCGTGCTTAGAATCTTGTAATCTGTCGTTAACATGGACAGAGGACGATAGGACGCCGGGTCAGTACTTTCTCTACGAGGCTTTAGTAAGGGGACCATTATGGCCTCACGCATAGAGCGCGGGAGACGTCCGCTGTCCCTGGCTTCATTATAGACAGTTTGGAGCTTGGGAGCCAGTTGCTCCAGGTACCGCCCATAAAACTCTATGGGCAGGCCATCCAAGCCCGGGGTTTTATTGCGAGCCATTCGTTTCACAGCTCCTTTAATTTCCACCAGTTCTATTTGGCCACCTAGGGCATCTGCGTGCTCCCGTTCCAGCCGTGGCAGTTGCAGCTCATCTAGGAATGCCTCTATTTCCTCTCCCTGTGCCAATAACGCGCTTTTGTACAATTGCGCGTAGTAGGACCTAAAGCCGTCCAGAATGTCCGGTTGCGTGGTGCCTATACGGCCCTCCCCGCCCCGTAAGGCTAAGATAGTATGACTGCTTCTAGTAGGGTTTGCTAACCAGGCCAGTAGTGTCCCAGCTTTATCCCCCTCGGCATGCGATTTAGTCAGGTAGGTTCTATAATCGAAGCCACGAAGACGCTCCACCTCCACCGCTACCGCCTCCCGCGCCTCGCAGACCCTGTCCTGAAGATCAGGACGGTTGGGGCGTGCCACCTCAGCCTCTCTCAGCGAGCGTTCGGCTCTGTCTAAGTCGTCCAGCAGGGTCTTCCGTATCCCCGCGTATTTCCCTATGCAGTGGCCCCTCACTACAATCTTAAAGGCATCCCATTCCACGGCCCTAGAGGTCGCGGTGCTGTCCTTCTCTGCGAAGTAGTGCCCAATCCTCTCACTTAGTGACTCCCGGAATGGTGGGTCATCTAATGTGTCCGGCCTCAGTCGCCACGTCGGGATTCGTGAGATTTCATTCATCCAGCCTAGTGTTAAGAGCAGGGGATTATGGTCAGAAATAGTACGAGCCAGATATTCCGACTGAGCCGCCGTTGAAAGGACTGATGGAGAGCACAAGAAGGTGTCCAGTCGGACATGGAGGTCATGGAGGCTGGAGTAGAACGAGTAGTCCCGCTCCGCTGGGTGCTGAGCGCGCCAAGCGTCAGTCAAAGCCCATTTGTCCTGCCATTCTGATCTGGTTTTCGCTAGCCGGTGTACCGGGGACGCGGGCAGCGGCGGATGAGATCTGTCTGCTATGGAATTGAAGTCTCCCCCTAAGAGTACTGGGCCTGCGAGGTAGCCAGCCAACACACCAGAGAGCCGTGCAAGATAGGACGCCTGGTCCACATTAGGCGCATAAATACTTCCTAGAGCTATATGCTTGCCCCTGAGCTTGCCCTCCACCGCTACGTACCGTCCCTCTGGGTCCACTACGTGTCCGGTCACCTGAAAAGGAGTGCCCGCCCGTATCCAAATTAACACCCCTCTAGCGAAGGCGGAGTACGTGGTGTAAAACAGTTGGCCCCGCCATCTACGCTGTAGGGCTACGCCCTCCTTCTTGGTGAGGTGAGTCTCCTGCAGACACGCGATCTGCACTCCCCTGCGGACCAGGTAAGCATGCACCTTGTGGAGATAAGATTTCTTTAATGTTCCTGAGTCTGCAATATGCAAACAATGGTTTGTAAATAAACCTTGGAGATAGGTTTGTTTTGAAGAATTTCCCACCATCCTCTTGGAATCCTCTTTAGGAGTTTTTATAGCAGGTTGTTTCTGTCCAGTTGTCCTACTCGATGTATGGATTGATCCAATATGGATTGAGGATGTCCTTGTGTCTAAATCTGGCCTTAAACACCTTAGAAGCCGTGGACAAATCTTCAGGATCTGAGACAATTCTTTTTTAATCTGATGAATTCAGAGAAAAGGGAAGATGGTTTTTCAGGGCTGGTTTGTGGAAGCTCTCGAAATGTAAACTGTTGTTTCTATCTGTGGGTATGGTGAAGACGCTGGTGTGGATACCTGTGGTGGTAAATTTGACCATCACATCCAAAAAAGAAATTTCCTGTTTTTGGATTTGGTGGGTTAACTTTATGGGACTGTTTCTGAGGTTTGATGTAGTGATGGTGTTTAATTTGGGAATTGCCCCTCCATATCAGGAAAATAGAATCTATGACTCATTTGTACATGTCCAAATGTTCCTGCCATTGCTCATCCTGCAATACCCAATCTGCTTCACATTTGGTCCTGAAGATATTAGCGTATGAAGGTGCTCCAGGAAAACCCATAGAAGTTCAATTTTTTTTGTAGCTAAAACTCTTACTGCCATGGATGTCATCTCAGATCCAGAAGATTTGTCCATAACTTATGAGTTATTTAAGGTCAGATTTAGACATCAAGGATATCCTAAATCCACCTTTAATCAATCCATGAATCGAGTAGAACAACTAACAGAAAAAGCATATTGGAAAAAACTCCTAAAGAGGATTCCAAAAGGAGGAGTGTGTGTACTTAAATAATCCACAAAGGCTTACTCCATCGGAGCAACATCAATAGAAGGTGGGAAATTCTTCCAAATGAACCTGATCTCCAAGGTTTATTAACAGACAACCATTGTTTTCATACAGCAGATCATGGAACTCTAAAGAATCAGATTCAGGACACCACCTTCTAAGGAACACAAAGATGCTTGAATTGCATACACTATAACAACGTCACAACAGGTAATATAATGGCACATCCCACGAAAGGTAGCATGATCTAACTGAAGCATTCAGCACATTGTAATAGTAGAAACGTTGTCTATGCCCTAAAATGCCGATGCGGTACATTATACGTGGGAAAAAACGAGAGAAAGATTAAAGTTTGGATCTCCGAGCACAAAATCAATATCCGAAACAAAAACAAAACCTCTAGTGTAGCTATGCATTGGTTGGAAGCAGGTCATAACATTTCTCACCTGCGGTTCCAGGTTCTGGGAGTTGTCACAGTGAGGGCAGGCATGGACAATCATAAAAAATTCTCAATCAGAATTCTTCTGGATAAACAGACTAAACACTATGCAGCCTTATAGGATGAACAATAAGCTTGAATACATGTGCTTACTCTAAGCATTATTCAGCTTTATCAGTCATACATATTGCATTTTTCAAGCACACTTATTAGAGGTTTAAACATTTTATATCATCCCCATTTAGGTCACGGCATAGAGAAGCATGTTACGTCGATCTGAGGCACACCTAGCATTACATACATGCAGGATTACTGTTCTGTTGTTAGTAACCCTTTAAGTGCAAAAGAAATACATTGACATATTCTTTATTTTCAGAGACCCTTTATGAAGGGTCATAGGATCCAAAATGCATTGGAATTTGGGAACTAGAAACTACTAAATGATATAAATAATGCAGTTGAGTTCCATGATGTTTTGACAAACATTTGGCTGAAATCAATTTGAAGAAACCAAGATGAATTAAGTCTAATTCATACAATTAAAGAATTCAATGGGAATATGAAAAGTAAAGAAATACATTTAATTAACATACTTTTGACTCAAAGATTATTCGAGAACTTGCAAGTGGTTTTCCACTGCTCGAGAACTTGCAAGTGGTTTTCCACTGCCAACATGTATGTTGATTTATTAGAAAAGGTGCAACACGAAACTTTGCTCATACCTGGACAGCACAAGGAGGTTCAAAACAGATTATTTACAGAGAAAGAATTAACAGGGAGCAAAGGAGTGCTCAAGTGGAACATTGTTCAATCAAAGTCAAGTATGCCACGGATATTGAGGAGTCTGCTTCTGAATGGGGTAGGAGCTCTGACCATGCTGGACAGCACAGCAGAAGTCACAATAGTTTGCCAGAATCTTATGGAGTGTCTGGTGACAGTAGCAATGAGTAACTATGTCCAGGTGGAAACACTGGAAAAGAGACTGAGTGTCCCTAGTAAATTATATGAATTGCAACTCCAGATGGAGGGGGATATCCCACATACTATAAATGTTGTCTTCTGGGAGAAATTGGCATTCGGCTATCACATTCTCTTGATCGAAAAGGACTGGCCACCGGAGTTTGTTGTGGATTGCTCCAATGGAGAAATGTTAATTTTACCTGCTTTTTCTGACCTTTTTCCAAAATCAGTAAAACATACATGTGTGAAGGAGTGGGCTTTGGAGCAAGCTCCGGCGTTATACCACAACCACATAGGTGGGAAAGAAGGATCCCCTTATCACAAAATACATGGAAGGTCCAGCCCAAAACCACAGAGACAATCCCCCATTAAACATGAGGCTAAAAAACAAGTCAGAGACATCCTCACACAACTTAAATATCGAGGTATAAGAGAATGTTGCACCTCACCAATGAAAATTCCTTTGTTACCAGAAATGAAACCAGACCATTTAGTCTTAGATTATGGTCACTTGAACACTGCTACACTCACATTTGCTGTACAATACGCTCATAGCACGCCACTAATGAATAATATAGTGCATAAAAAATCCAAAACCACATTAGACATCTCAAATGGATTTTTCTGCCAAAACATAGAACCTGAAAGCAGGTACTTGACCGCATTCAGCACTGTTGGTTCCCAAAAACTGTTCAGTAATTTGCCACAAGGGTATAATAATAGTCCCGGGCTGTTTTCAGCCCCTGAACTGTTACAAGACTTTGATAACCAAGCTGTGTCCTATGTCGATGGCATATACTTGACAGATGAGACTTATCAACACACTTAGCAGAGTACATTGCATAATTCTAGTATTTGCTTACATAGGCTACTAATTGAACTTAAAAAAATTAAAGAATGTTTATTTTAGTGTCCTGTTCTTGAGATACGAGCTGTCAAGTGACGGCAAAATTCATGCAATGCATTTTTTTACAGAAGTGTCTGCTTTTACAACTACCAAACACATTGAAAAACCTCTATTCAATATTGGGTTTTCTGAATTTTGGCAGAACTTACATACCAGATTATGCACAATGGGTAAATTCGTTCTACAACGTGATTTGTCCAGACTTTTCAGGCTCACATTAGACACCTGAAAACTCACAGATTTTACATTCTGTACAAGCTGACATGGCAGCTTCCAAACATTTACACTAACGTGTTAAGGCCACAAATTTGGTGATCCATGTAATTGAGGGTACATCCCTATACACTTATGTTACATTCAATGAAGGAGACATTGTGCCAATTACATATAAATCGTACTTATACACAAATGCAGAGATGTATTTTGCACCAACAGAAAAAAATCCTCACACCATCACAGACTGTTGTAATGAGAGAAAGATCATTCGCTCAGGAAAAACAAATAATCGTTGTGACTCCCGTTCTGGCCTTAGAGGCTTTGACAAAGGGCAGCGTTCCAAACACAAAAGCTTTACATACGAGATGGATACAATGGGCCAACTGATTCACAGCAACAGATGTAGACTACGTATTTGACTCTACATTACCAACACAAGCATATCTCCAATATGAACACGAATATCCTCTGCCCAGTGAAATAATGCCTTTAGATCAGTATTATTTTTTAACCTACACTAATGCTTCTTCCCAGCCTGTATTAGGGACCAAACACTAATACTCTTCTGCTTGCGCAGTGGTATAGGATAGAATGAAAGATAGAGAATTCCAACCTCATAAAAAATACACACAATTACTTGGTCGTTGCACGGCACAGCTGGCTGAACTGAAAGCTCTAATTCTGGCACTTGAGTATACGGATCCTGAATTCCCCACTCTTATTGTGTGTGATTCGTATTATTGTGTCCAGTCTTACAATAAGTACTTACACTACTGGAGCCAGAATGGATTTAAAGATTCAAAAGGGTACACGATAAAGCACAAGATGCCTTGGGGACAAGTGGCCAAACTTAAAGCAAGTTTGCCACGGGCTCATGTGATTCACATCAACATGTAGAAATACACATTGCAGGGAATACAATGGCTGGCGAAGCTGCAAAAGCAAAAGTGTAAACTGCTGCAGTCATTGCAAAAACTCTTCCAGTATGAGGATAGATGGAGACATTATGAAGGCGGTCAATGCTGCGTGCAATGGCACCCACTTACCGAAAGGATTCCAATTAAATACTCCTACCAGTTAATTGCACAAAACATTCAATTTCCTGATATTCCCGGAGTGGGGATAGAGTGATACCTAATTAAGATAGCAGGTTAGGGCTTGTTCTAGCCGCATATGAGGATCTTGCTTCTGGTCATGCAGGGGTGGAGGCTATAATTTCACTATTGCAGCAAAGCTATTGATGGCCAGGTCTATACAAACAAGCTAAGGAGTTTGTTCTTAAATGTGACATCTGTCAGCGGGTGAAGGTTTCCACCTTACTTTCCCCTACGCAGACACCTCTATTGATATCAGACAAGCCTCTGACTAGTGTTTATCTGGACCACCGCAGAAACTTACACTCAGAAGGGCCTTACAAGTACATCATGGTAGCAGAGATTCCTGCTCTCGATTTCTATGGGATGGCCACAGCGATCCGTTGATGCTCAAACTGTTATAAGACACTTTCATGTCTCTATCGGGACACATGCAGTAGCCCCATTCTATTCAGACCAGGGTCCAGCGTTAACCTCTAGAGCTTACAGGGAGACCATGGGAAAATTGGATGTGACTGTGCAGCACTCTCGAGGAAAATGCAATAGAGGAGAGGAAGAACCATGACTTAAACCAGTCTTTAATAGCTAGAGTACTAGGCTCAGGTTTCCGTTGGGTTCACCACCTGTACGAGGTCCAGCAAGCCTTAAACAATCTGCTGAGAAAATCCTTGGGTGGTAGGACTCCCTATGAGATCCTGTTTGGGGTTAAGATGCGGGTTCCAGACCTTGACAGTGTCAGTACAGTGGTGGCGGAAACACCTTTTGACATCAATGAATGTTTGGATGTTTTACAGGACCTGAACAAGTTCAGAGATGCTCAGAGCAACGTTCAAGAAAAACGTTCCACAACTGGTCGAGTGAAGGAAGCACCAGCCACTCCTGGTTGGATTCTAAAGATCGGTGATCTGGTCTGGGAGACGATTGTGAACAAGAAGGGTTTTGGGCCATCTGTACCTGTCCTGGCTGTTGAAGGTACCAGAACTGTACGTTTAGTGCCCCTTGCTGGTAGTAAATGCAAGAGATTTGCATCTGTAGTCCTCATCAAACCACATCATGTAGCCAATGTTACATAGTAGGCCTCGAGGGCTCCTGGGTAGGTACCTGCCTCCTCTCACTACCCTACAGGAGGTCTTGTTACAATCTTTGACCAACAATGAAGCTTCATCTCCCGGCCGGAGACAGCCAACTCTGAAGTATCACTACTTCCAATTACATCTGCAAATAACATACAATCATCGTGTACTTCAAATAACATGTATTTTTAAAGCACACATTCATCAATGGACATCTTGGCGCTGAGTAACAGATGTTTATTGTTACCCAACTCAATGGTAATGATTTTCTCAATCTCTGAGGATGAAAGGCTCAGTGGGCCCACCGGGATTTGAACCTGTGACCATGAGGTCAAACACAGGCCCCTTTATTGGAAGCATTAGTCCACTAAGCCAGCAGACCCGACTTTACACAGATTTTGACTCAACTAGGGTCAGTTATGGCATCTACAATGTACCTCCATTAGAATCATCTACCAGTCCTACGCAGCTTCATGAGCCTTCCACGTTTGTACAAACAGCCTTCGGCTATTTTGTCAACTTTGATGACTTCTTCTCGGATTCGTCAGACCCACCTCCACCTCACAGTGTGGACCACGTGAATTTTACATGTGGCTCAAAAAGACATACTTTGTCCCTCTATAGATATACATTTAGATTACAATTTCATTACTTTTCCTCTTCCTTTGGATTGATTTTGTGACAGTCTTTTTCTTGCTTCTGAATGGACATTATCTCCCACAACGCTCTCCTGTTGCACTGGTAAAGAAGGTTTTGAAACCCCATCCTTCATCACACAAAATGCAAAGAGACCTTACACTGGTGAACATTTCGACTGTTCCAGTTCCTGATGGAATTGTTTGAGATAATGTATCATACAATCTATTTGGACTGACTGAACCTTTACAGATACCTTATGTATTTTGTACATCTTTAAATAATGTTATTACTCCTGGAACTATCTCTGGTGTATGGGACATTAACACAGTACATGGAATGCTTGCTGAGTTACAGCATTATACTGTTTTCAGTAGGGAAGAAATGTATGATGGTACATCCAATTATGATTAAATGTTTTGTTTCCACCATTATGGTCACCATTATTTACATAAAGCAGGTAGTATTCATGCAGTATTTAATTACACGCAATGGGAACACTGCCCTACACCACCACAGGGTAGCTCAAAAATATTTGCACAGGTAATTTGTATATTTTTCTGGTCACGATCCAGCAGACTGAGTCTTAATATTATAAACGGACACTTTCTCCAGTGAAGAAAATTATGCTCACTAATACAATGTTAATTTATTCTGCATCTTTCATTTCTCAGCTGTCGACACAAGGGTATGAGTTTTGGAGAGACAATATTGATTTAAAATCTATACTGAGGACAAAAGATTGGAAGGTTCAGGGGAAAAAGGCTTTATTTAGAGCATGCTTTATACCACAGCAACCTATTTACCTGAACAAAACTGTGCAGCAAACATCCTGTCTTGGCCTGGCCAAGATAAAGGATTTAAATACACCGAATATTCCCACATTTGCACGTTTTGAGAACTAGCAACAGTTCACAAATTACACGTAGGAAACATTTTTCAGCATGCTTAGAAATGGGACATAAAATGCTTCATGCTCCGATCAAGGGAGATTGTTAGTGTAGCCGTTAGATACTAAAGGATGTCAGGCACGTTTTCTAGACTACACAAAGCGGTTTAGGATTAATTAGGTCAGACCCACGTTATGTGCACACACAACACTCAGGAGTGGTAACAACATACAGCGCTGGAAAGTTGTGCCTCGATTCGCTAAAACATTCAAAGTTGGCTGAGATGAAACAGTACTTGTGCCTTCTTTCTGATTACATGGGTCTACAGGACTATTCACTAGGTCCTCGAAAACCACATCAAAAGTTCTTTCCGTATGCAATATACAATGAAGTGGGGAATGTTTCACAGCAGGAAGTGGCTGAGAGACTACGTGAGATTGACAGCAAACCTGGAGAAAGCTCTGGCAGTAGTTGACAATGGCATGACCACCTTATCCACTAGGATATATTCTTTAGGCAAACAAAGGGGGCACTGTTCCAGAGTGAGTGTTGCAAGGAGTCAACACGCAATACAAAAGGATGAGGGGACACGAAGAAAGAGAGAAAGAGAGGGGTGCCAGGTCAGGGCCCTAGTAGTAGGGGTGGCGAGAGACGCAAAATGTCTCTTGTTACCCTCACACATCCCAAGGGATGTCATGCTTCATCATCGGGCTGTTGCTCATATACTTGAATCTTGTGTTTTTTATCTCCCTTCCCTTCTTATCTCTTTCACAGGTCATAATCAAGGGGGTATAGATGTACTTCGGATTATTAGCCGCCACCCACAATTAGTTTGGAGACGATCTTCCTCTCCCCATTGATGTGTGAGAGGGCCAATGCTACCCCTCTCACAGTAAATACGTCCATGCACTCACCACACACCACCCTCACTCTTGGTCCAGATGAAAAGCCAAGGATCGTTTAGACCAACTCAGGCGTGAAACATGTTGACCTCAGCATAGTTACCTGGGCACATTGCTCCCCCGCTGGTAACTCCTAACCTATGGGTTTTTTACTCTGCCAAGGGTACCTCTTCATTAAAAAACCTTTTTTCTTGCAACCCTTAGGCAGTTTTAATACGCACTGCACGCACGCACACCTCCCCACATAAGACCTTTTACCCACACACCCACATGCACCCATCGGCAGCTCTCTAAAAAGATCTCCACCAAAGAGACCCTTCGGGGGACCTGTAGGGCATTGCACCGCCGGCCCGACGAGGAGCAACAGCCCGATGATGAAGCATGACATCCCTTGAGATGTGTGAGGGCAACAAGAGACATTTTACGTCTCTCCCCACCCCTACTACTAGGGCCCTGACCTGGCACCCCTCTCTTTCTCTCTTTCTTTGTGTCCCCTCATCCTTTTGTATTGCGTGTTGACTCCTTGCAACACTCACTCTGGAACAGTGCCCCCTTTGTTTGATTAACTCATTACTCTTGTGGAGCACGGGCACAGGACCATTAACAGGCTCCCGGTCCCCCTCTCTCCTATTTTTTTTTTTGTATATCTTTTTATTAAAACTGATTCGACAACATGGCATAGTATCACAGACTCATAGCAAAAGTGACAGCAAAACAAAGGTTCTTCAAAATACTTTGATGTTACACAGTCGGAATTATACGGTGAGGGAGACATCTTCTTCTAACAAATGGGGGGGGGGAGCAGATATTACCACGGTATGCGTTCCATGGGGCCCATATTTTGGAACACTTGCGAGGGCAGCCCCGAGCAATGTATACAGACTTCTCTCGTTGCATGCACCAGTCAAGATCTTTTTCCCAGTTCGCAACTGTGGGTGCGCGTGAGGCCCCCCAGAGCTGTGCTCCCCCTCTCCTATTTTTGAATCAGTATTTAGAACAGCGGCTCAGCCGAGGGACCCTATCTCTCTTTTTCCACACTTTCCTTTCCCTCTTTCCTATCTGAGACATGACCACCTCCACCATGGTGGACAACCTAGGCTTGAGCTTTGGTGAAGACATTGTGGCGGAAATTTTGAGAACCCCGTCATTACTGGATAGTGACGGCAACACAGCCTCAACCAGCGCTCAGGGCGACTGGAACTCGCTAGCCTCTCTCAAGAAACTGCAAGTCAAAATCGCCCTCCATGGCTCAGTTATGACTGAATACCTTAGAGCCAACGCAGCACCCAATGGCCTTCTGGTCCAGACTGCACCCAGGATATTCCTGGAAGACCTCATTTTTAGGCGGGAATGGAGTCAAATAGCCTGGAAATGCACCCGCGATTGGATTATCTTGATAATCAGCACTGCCAAACGACTCTCTGAAGCACTAATAATAAAAATCAACATAGCAGAGAACGGCATCAAAACCGGCATCAGTATGTCAGCATATAAAACCCATCTAGCAGAGATCAACAAAGAAATAGCGGATCATCGTGACTATCTTCTCAACCAAAAAATTACGAGACTACAGAAAGACCTAAAAAAAAATCGACAGAGAGAAAATCTGTCCATACACTAAAGAGGATTTCTAACCTACAGATACTGATGTCTTGTCAGACGATGGCTCTTCCACATCCAATCAATCAGGACATTCCTCCTATAGCAACTCCAGCAATCAGAGCTGGGGTAGACAGCCCAACCAACAAGGCCTCCTACCACCACCTCCGATGCCACCGATGTACGGATACCCAGTCCAACCATATCCACAACCAGGACCTATGTGGTACCCTCCGTACAACGTACCTCAACCAGGGTTCCAACAACCTTTTTTCCACAACCCTCCTCCTCCTTTTCAGAACAGAGGCAGGGGCAGAGGCAGGGGAAGAAGAAGAGGGAACAAACAGTTCCAATGGCAGGACATGGACAACCAGCAGAGAACAACAGGGAGCATGACGCACCTAAGAAACTGATCGTCAACCTTTCATCCAGGGTACTCAATCCGGATGAGACCACAGCACTTGAAATGGGTTTAGGATTTGTACCCACACCCAAAGAAGACAATTTCCAGCTTAACGAAGAACTACATCGACTCTTCCGCAAGGTCAGACTCAGGGCCTTCTTCAATGACACTACCACATCAGAACAGGAGGACACAGGACTGAGACCACCCTCCAGAATTACACCCACGGCAGGCATGGTCCCTAATGAGGTCCTCACCTTCGAGAAGGCGGTGCTCAAGGAGGCTAATCTTTTGAAACCTCCTAACAGTTACAACAATATGTCCAACAAACTACGCAATGCTGCCAACTCATTAAGAAATGATACCACGATCATTACCAAACCCGCAGATAAAGGGGGCGCCACAGTGATTCTCAGCATCGAGGACTACGAGCGGGAATGCACCAACATCGAGTATTACGAAATACTGGAGACTGGTCCAACGGCACGTCTACTGGGACAGATCCGCATCATGGTGAACGTCCACGGAAGGTTGGATCACTACCAAAGAAGCGGCATTTCTTGTGAATAATACACCCAGGATGCCCTACTTCTACCTCCTCCCCAATATTCACAAGGGGGTCATTCCCTGTCCTGGCCGTCCCATAGTATCAGGCATCAACCCGCTTCTGGAACCCCTCAGCCAATTTAGCGACTTCTTTCTACGCCCCCTGGTCCAATCAACACCAGCATACCTAAAAGACACCCGAGATAACCTCAACCTCATCCAAGTGGTCAACGACGAGAATACGGAGGACATCAACCTACTGATCACACTCGATGTAGAGGCACTATATACTAACATTCCCCAGGATGCCACCATTGAGGTCACCAGTAACCTCCTACGAGAGTCGGAACTCCCCACCAACACACCGGTGGATTTCATCACAGCCCTCATCTCGATGGCCTTAACCAACAACTTCTTCATGTACAAGACCTCCACGTACCATCAGGTACAGGGCACCAGTATGGGTAGTACCTTCGCCCCGAGTCTGGCAGGCCTGTACATGGCCCATTTTGAAGCTGCCCACATCTACACCGATACTAACCCATTCCACGAGAACCTTGTCACGTGGAAACGTTACATTGATGATATCCTGATCCTTTGGAGGGGGCCTGAGACAACGGCCAAGACATTCCACGAATGGATCAATAACCAGGACCCACACCTACGCTTCACCATGACGACTAGCACGAAGGAGATCCCCTTCCTGGACCTTTTGATCAGCCTCGAGAACGGAGTACTGCACACCACCACCTACGGGAAAAGTACAGACTGCAATAGCTTCCTTAGCTTTAGGAGTTTTCATCCAAAAGCACTAAGAGAGAATCTGCCTTACGGCCAATTCTTGAGAATTAGACGCAACTGCAGCAGGATACATGAGTTTGAATCCCAAGCCAATCGCCTGGCAGATAACCTCACGGAGAGACACTACCCAGACAAGCCAGAAAGCTGGCCAGGAACAACACACGAGAAGGCCTATTGGAGACGAGGGCACCCAAAACCAATGACCTCATAACCTGCGTCACGACTTTCACCCCTCTTTCTAATCAAATCAAGAAGATAATTAATCGGAACTGGAGGATCCTCAACAGCGACACACTTGCTATCCAACCCCCCCCCCCCCCGGTTTGCCTTCAAGAGAACTACCAACCTGGGCGATCAACTGGTGAATACACGCCCACAAACACCGCAGGCGATCAAGGAAACCACCTTGTGGAACCTCCCAGCTGTCACAGGACACTACCCATGTAGCACGTGTGAGGCATGCTCCTCTACACGGCACACAAAGTCACTACAACTGGGGAACTTCCGATGGGAACAACGAAAACATACAAACTGAAACACAACCAGTTGTGTGTATCTCATCACATGTCCTTGCACTTTGTACTACATTGGAATGACTACCAGAGCAATAAAGAAAAGGATCAGCGAACATAAAAGCACGGTGCGACGAGCGCGCACAGTCCCAAAACTCACTAATCACTTTCTTGAAAAAGGCCACCCGTGTGAGGCCATCCAGTGGACTATCCTAGAGGCCAACCCAGGTTGGAACAGTAACTCCTTCTTTAGACGTGAACAACGGTGGGTCCATCGCCTTCACACCAATACTCAGGGCCTTAATGATGAAATTCCCTGGTCGGAGCTGTAACCCTCTGACAAACCCCACCCTTCTGGGCCTTTACCGTCTTTCGCTGACACGACATCCTACCGTGTTCTGCACCTACGAGCCGCTCCATCGAACTCTATGGGCGACAGTTTTACACACAAACACGTACAACTCTCATTCGTGCCGCACCAGCACCTTCCGCGGCATACTTTTCCATAACCCTGCTCTCTGCCTTACGGGCTTCCGCCCTATGTTAACCCTGTACCATCACCTTAGAAGTGTCCCCTCGGGATGAGTTACACGACCTCTGTGTGCACTCCGCTCTCCACTACCCTATCTCAATGCTTTTTCTCATGCGTTCACGTTAGTTGAGGTAGAGTTGGGCGCAATAATAATGAAATACTCAGTCTGGTCATTGGGTGCATTTTCACCACACCACGTGCCCACCAGTGGGCCCAGCTCATACCCTTCTCTGGACCTAGATGCACACACCACACACTGTGGGTTAACTCTTCCTCCCGTGTAACCCACTACTCACTACAACGCGCACGGGTAGGTCCAGCGCGCTTCGTGATACACATGCGCGCTACTACACACTAGCGTTTCATGGCACACGCGCATTGGAGCCAGAGGATGACAGGGCGTTATGGGGCTTAACCGGAAGCAGGCACCTCCTCTGTGACCCCCAGCGAACACTGATAAGACGGCCAAGCTCTCTAGTTCACCACCTACGAGCTGGCGTCCGGACGGGGTAGGCTACCTGTGCCGACACCCGAGCAAAACCGTGAGTAATCGAATATGGTGCTGTATCTACCAAGTTCAAAGTAAGCCTCTGTACTTTAAGTGTGAGTGCTCCGATATTGATGGTACGTTGTGCGCATGCGTCTCTCCTTTTTCTCCCCCCTCCGCCTTTTTCGCTCGTCCCGCTGGCCTCATTTCGGCACCCACAGCCCAAGAAGGTGCGGGCATCCCACGCCATAAGCTTATGGAGTAATACTATCTCCATGTTTAGGTAAGCCGATATTCAGCCCTTGACTCACGCATTTTGAGCACTAATTCTGTCGCGGTAATATGTCTAGAGGTTTGTCGAGGTACACGCTTACCCTCTCTGCCACACCAGTAACGGAATAGAGGATGGGCGGAGTGTGGCTTTGAGGCACAGCACACAACCTTGCTCGTCCCTACCTACCACTCACGTCAGGTGTTTGCCTGCTGTCACGGCCCCGACCGGGGCTGTATGGGGGGGCTCGCCTACTGAACCCATGCATAATCGTTATGCTTTGTCCAAAGGCACCTCTCCGACCTCGCCTCGCTACGGATGGTAACTCAAGCAACCCTACGGTGGTTGAACTGTTCATATACTACCAACTTGTCACGTCTCACCTCGTTTTAACAATTTACACTTCCTGGACCTTTGCTGTCTGGGAAATCATACCCCAGGGTACAGAGCCAATATACTTGAACCTTGTGTTTTTTATCTCCCTTCCCTTCTTATCTCTTTCACAGGTCATAATCAAGGGGGTATAGATTTACTTCGAATTATTAGCCGCCACCCACAATTAGTTTGGAGGCGACCTTCCTCCCCCCATTGATGTGTAAGAGGGCCAATGCTACCTCTCTCACAGTAAATACGTCCGTGCACTCGCCACACACCACCCTCACTCTTGGTCCTGATGAAACGCCAAGGATCGTTCAGACCAACTCAGGCGTGAAACATGTCGACCTCAGCAGAGTTACCTGGGCACATTGCGCCCCTGCTGGTAACTCCTAACCTACGGGTTTTTTACTCTACCAAGGGTACCTCTTCATTAAAAAAAAAATTTGGGCAACCCTTAGGCAGATTTAATACGCACTGCACACACGCACAACTCCCCACATAAGACCTTTTACCCACACACCCACATGCACCCATCGGCAGCTCTCTAAGAAGATCTCCAAAGAGACCCTTCGGGGGACCCGTAGGGCATTGCACCGCCGGCCCGACGAGGAGCAACAGCCCGATGATGAAGCATGACATCCCTTGGGATGTGTGAGGGCAACAAGAGACATTTTGCGTCTCTCCCCACCCCTACTACTAGGGCCCGGACCTGGCACCCCTCTCTTTCTCTCTTTCTTCGTGTCCCCTCATCCTTTTGTATTGCGTGTTGACTCCTTGCAGCACTCACTCTGGAACAGTGCCCCCTTTGTTTGATTAACTCATTACTCTTGTGGAGCATGGGCACTGGACCATTAACAGGCTCCCGGTCCCCCCCCTCTCCTATTTTTGAATTAGTATATTCTTTAGGCAACATTGTGTCATCTGCTATTTATATCATACAGAGTCCTCTTTGCAATATGGGCAATCACAGCTTGGGTCTATTATGCTATTAAGATGGACTCTGCAGACAGCATGTTCCATGTTCCACGGTCGCGTTCCATGGACACACCTGAATGCCAGTTTAGGTGGTGAATTGGAATCACCATACAATCCCACTATCGAGCAGACCTTTATGGCTAGGAGGGATGCGACATACACTATGTTACATATCGAAAAGTTGGAGAAGTTACCATTTACTGTTGCAGAAATTCCATCAGCAGACTGATTAATGCACAGGTTTATTTCTCTGCCAATTTCCACTTTGCATTTTAAATACTGCTTTCAACCCCATCAAGTGGGCAGATATGAAGCACTAGGGGAGGGGTTTGTACATAAGGCATGGAGCTTACCTTTCACATACAGATATAGGAATGGTGAGACTGAGGATTTTCTTAGCGGTACAGACTGCGAGAATACTTTAGGCCATTCTTTAGTTTGCAGGGAGGTTATGCTCCACAGCTCATTAAATGCATCCAAGGCAAACTTGTCATGTTATCTGAAAGGTTCTCCAGCTGCTACGATTTGTCCAGCGTTCAGATTGATTTCCAATCGGAGCTATTTGTGGTTAAACGATCAAAGCTGCTGTGGGATGAGACTAAAAGATACACAATTGTTATGTTATGTTAAGGTATTTGTAGAGCAGGGATGAGACCAAAAAGACACACAATTGTTATGTTATGTTAAGGTATTTGTAGAGCACATGGCTGCCCCAGAAACGGGGCGTCCCAGCACTGAGATGAACACCAAGTTAAACGTCAGAACAGAGGAATGATTAGCATTGGGTGAATAGGCAAGTCTTCACCAGCCTTCTGAAGGTAAGGTAGTCAGGTGTGCTGCGGATGTTGCAGTGCAGCATGCATGTGGGAGCATAGTAGAAGCATAAATCACTCAAGATTCTGGGGCCGATGTCCCCCAAGTTTCTGTGGGTGATGCACAGCCTTTTGAAGCGCACTCTCTGTTTGAGAGGGAGCCAGTGAATTCGACAGAGGAGGCTGAAGATATGACAGTGTTTAGGGAGGGCAAAGATAGCGCGAGCAGCAGCATTCTGAACATGCTGCAGCCTTTTAACAACGGATTTGTTGGCTCCCAATAGAAGCACATTGCAGTAATCTATTCTAGCAAGGACAGAAGATTGGATGATCAGTTGACGAGTCTTGGAGTCAAAGAGACCAAGTATAGGTTTGAGGCCCTGCAACAGTCCAAAACATTTCTCTGCCACTGATTTGGCATGGGTCTCGAAATTGAGATCACTGTCCATCATTATGCTGAGGTTTTTCACCACCGGTTTGGGAATGGGGGGAGCTCCGAGAGCAGGAGGCCACCATTCATTGCCCCAAAGATGGTGCTCTCTGCCTATCAGAAGGAATTCGGATTTTGACAAATTGAGCTGCAAGTAGTTAGCAGCCATCTACTCCGAGACTGCGGTCAGATCCTGCCTAAAATTCCTCATATCCTAGCTGTGGTTGTTGGAGAAGGCAAACATCAGCTGGGTGTCATCAGCGTATGACACCAGGGAGATGTCCCGGGTTTTGGCCAGCAGTGCCAGCGGCCTCACATATACATTGAATAAGGTAGGGCTTAATGCTGAACCCTGCGGCACCCCACGGCGTAGTAGATGAGTGCGTGAAAGGGGGGCGGAACCTTGGAAGGTCCGATCCTCCAGGAGAGAAGAGAACCCTGAGAGGGCCGAGCCTTTGACACTAATCTCGTCCAGACGCAGGAACAGGATCTTATGGGAGACTGTGTCAAAGGCTGCGCTCAGATCCAGCAAGATTAATGCTGTGGTTCTGCCGGCATCCAATGAGGTCTGTAGTTTTTCCATGACTGCCAGCAAAGCGGACTTGGTGCTATGCCAAGGCCGGAATCCAGTTTGAGAGATATCAAGTATAGAGTTGGCTTCCAGGTAGGAAGTTAGTAGAGAATAGGCATATGATCCTGAGATTTTGGACAGAGATGGAAGCAGCGAGCTAGGACGAAAGTTTTCTGGCATGGAGATATCTAGTGACGTTTATTTTAGCAGGGGAACCACCTTGGCGTGCTACCAAGGCTTAGGGACCACTGCCGGGGAAAGGGACAGATTAATTAACTCCAAGCACTCAGGCAGGAGACATTGCTGATATTTCCGGAAGGCATTGGGTTTCATGGGGTCAGCTGGGGAACCTGATTTCACTTTGATAAACAGTGCTTCCATGGCTTGATGGGAGATCGGGGGCACACTGTAAGTGCATGGGGAGGGGTGGCAGCACCTCCAAGGACTGAAGATTGGAAAAGATAGATTCCAGAAGATGGCAGACTATGTGTGTGGAACCTGGGACCAGTTGGACTAATTGGCCTGCTGCCATGTCACCCATGAAGACACGAATATCGGGAGGCTCCTGCAATTCTAAGTCGAGATTCAAATCCCCCACAAAGTGAAATAGGCTGCCTGAAGGGCTAGTGAGGTGATGGCATTGGCAAGGGCTTCTCTGAAAGTAGCCGTTGGGCTGAGAGAGCAGCAGATCAGAAGCCCAGTGAGTGTAAAATTAGCTGTCAGGGTAATTTTAAAGATAGCGCTTTCGCTGTTGGCGATGTCTATGGGGACTAGGCTGTAGGTATAGGTGGCTTTATATATAACAGCGATGCCTCCCCCTCTAACTGTGGTTCTAGTAAGGCACCTCATTACATACCCAACTGGAACGGCCAGGGCAGGAATCGCCACCGAGTCATCAGAAAGCCAAGTTTCTGTTAGGAATAAGACCTCAGGGGATTGGTCCTGGAGGAGATGAAACACCTCAGCATGGGGTTTAGTTAAAAAGTGGCAGTAGAGGATGAGGATAGTGAGGCACTCAGTGTTAGGATCCAGGTGTGGGCTAGTCTAAAAAATGCAGTGATTACAATAGGTGGGACAGGCCTCTGGGGAAAGGCTGTGATCCCCGCATGTTGCCTCACGTTGAAGAGCGACCAGAGCCTCCCATGAGTAGACTATTCTTTGGGACAGAGGAGGGGCAGAGTTCCTGGCTCCTGGTGGCATCCTGGCGTGGACGGGCGCAGATGGGTTTGCTTTGGCGCACCAGCAGCGCGCCTGCTGCATGCGTTCGCGCAGCGGCTGGATTAAATGCATGGGGGCACAACTGGCTCCTCCCGGACAGTACAGTGATTGGTTGGAACTGGCCAATCAGTGCGCAGTACTATCTGGCAGAAGAAATGGGCGAGCGCTATGTGCAGTAGCAAGTGCACATGATTAAAAGCAGCGTTATTCAGTGCAAAGAAGCGTTATAAGGTGCAAAAGGCTAAAAATGAGCACCAAAGTTTAAAAGGAAACTGAGCACACAAATTAAAAATACAGTCTCTCTCTCAATGTCATCAATTGATGAACGGAATGCAGAACAAATCAAAACATTCACCACAGTCAAGAGATCTGCGTTAAATCCATCATTCTTTTGCTCACCATGCCACCCCAGTTTAGACCTGGCCATATGCAAATCAGTCTTGACCCTGTGCCTCATGGGAACAGTCCAGCCCGAACTGCCAAGCCTGGTCCTACCTGGACCGGAAATAAGCATCCTAGGACCGGTTTTGGGGTTTCACCCCCATCAGCCAGGATAGCTTGATTCCAGAGGCACAGTGAGCCCGGGACCCACGTCTGGGCATACCCAGATGACTTAGGGCGAGAAAGCAAAAGACACACAATTGATGAACGGAATGCCGAACAAATCAAAACATTCACCCCCAGTCAAGAGATCTGGATTAAATCCATCATTCTTTTGCTCACCATGCCACCCCAATTTAGACCTGGCCATATGCAAATCAATCTTGACCCTGTGCCTCATCTGGCGAGAAAGCAAAAGACACACAATTGATTAACGAAATGCAGAACAATTTAGCCTTCAATTAAGGTTTTGAATGTGAACTTTGCTGCTTTAAGCAGACTGAAAGCCTCATTGTTTCAGAATTACGTGGCCTTAGCATCTGCAAGGGAGATGTTTGATGTTCAAGTTGCAAGGTCTTCCTTTGAGATACGGTCGTTGCTCCGCACCAATATCCACACTATTTTGGAGGAACTGGTGCACCGCATTTTTAACATTTCCAGTACTGCTAGGGTTAACACTCTTTTTTTAAGCAAATTGGCACTGGGTTGGTTAATACCTTCTGTTAGACCTGGCACCATTGGCGTAGGTCTCCCTTCTATTTTTTTTCACTTTTTGTCTCCTTCGTAGTGGCTGGCGTTAGACGCTCTGGGCGCTGTGCCACTGCCATTCATTGTCACAGCGCGAATGCTCCTTATTATAACTTAACTGTATGAACTAGAATAGTCTTAGTAGTGCCAAGGAACATGTTAGGAAAGTCGAATTTGGTATGCTGGTGCTTCAAATATTAACGTGCATCTGGTGGTGGTGATTCTCTTTATATTCTGAATGTGCAACTACCGCTTTTGGAAAGCAGGTATCTTTTTGTCTAAACCTTCCTGTGTGTTTTCCTGGTATGTGTATTGGTCGTCTGTTTTAGAGGGCCAGGGCAGGCTGAGGCCGACCTGGGTCGAATGGAGGAATCGGCTGTTGAAGTATGGGGAGGGGTGACCCCATTGATCTGAGCAGGGCTGTGCCTGGCAAGGTGAATGATGGCTCCACCTCCCACTGGGCGTCTAATGGTGGGCCCACTCTCCCTGAAAGGGAGGATGCCGCCTCGGAAATAAAGTGACTCAAGTCGACCACAAACTGGTTCTGGCCGGGTTGAGTGATTTGTGACTTTCTCAAGAACAAAAACTTTTGGGGTGTAAAAATTTGAGCTGAAACCCCTTCGAGGTGTGTAACTTTGGGATGCGAAGACGAACCTCTGTCCGTGTAACAAGAGGGATAGGACTTTGAAACTTTCATCCATCTACTGCAGCAACTACCCAAGGGCCTGGTTTGAGCTTGCCTCCTGCCGAAGTCTCATGGACATTAGACTTCATTCTTCAGCAGCCCGGATTCCTCTTGAAGGGAATCCTACTTGCAGGTGAGGCCTCTGTCGAGAAATCCAGGGTCTCTAGTTCTACTGTGGGGAACGCCGCATTTGACTTGCTACGGAAACTATTGCTATCGCCATTGTGGGCCGCTGCAGCTGAGGAGCTGTGCCACTGAGTGCCTGCATTTGGCTTGCTACAGAAACTATTGCTATCGCCATTGTGGGCCTCTACAGCAGAAGAGCTGTGCCGCTGAGTGCCCGCCTTTGCCTTGCTACGGAATCCATTGTTGTCGCTGTTGTGGGCCGCTGCAGCTGAGGAGCTGTGCCGCTGAGTGCCCACATCTGCCATGCTACAAAAACCATTGCTTTCGCCATTGTGGGCCGCTGCAGCTGAGAAGCTGTGCCGCTGAGTGCCCGCTTTGACCTTGCCACGAAAACTATTGCTGTCGCTAGTGTGGGCCGCTGCCGCTGAAGAGTTGTGCCGCCGAGTGCCCGCATTGGTCCTACCACGAGGATACTACGAGAATCAGTACTATTGCTATTTTGGGCCGCCGCTGCTGAGGAGCTGTGCCGCTGAGTGCCCACCCTTGTTTTACTACAGAAACCATCGCTATTGCTATCGTGGGTCGCTGCAGCTGAAGAGCTGTGCCGGTGAGCGCCCACGCTAGCCCGTACATCACGAACCTTGCCATCTTCTGTGTGTGCCGCAGGGCACCGCCTTCTAACCCCGTCCTAGGATTAGCGTGAGTGCACGCCGCAGACTGCTGCAGCCGAAGAGCTGTGGCCACTGAGAGTCCGCCTGTCATCCCGCACCTTCCCCGTGAAGCTGTGTCCCCCTTTATATCCCAGGTACATTGTGCATAACCGGGCCGTCTAGGCCCCGATCTCGAACTAAGCCCGTTCCACCCGCACGCACGAGTGCTTCCATCGCCCTGAATGAATCTGTAATTATGTGCATTGTGGTTCTTTGAGCATTTCTCCGTTTCGTGCTTAACCTATATAAAGATAACTATTTTTCTATACTTGCTTGTGGTATCCATTTTGTAGCGTCTTTCCAGCGTTATTGTGTATGGTCATAAATGCTTCACACACTGCCTCTGAGATAGGCCTGGCTGCTCGTGCTACGTTACCACAGGGTTGAGCAGGGGTTATCAAAGGGTGTAGCCCCCTTACTCTGACTTAGAAAGAAGGGTCACTATTTGACATCAGCGCCAGCTGCTGGCAACTGGAGGCCCCCATTTCTAACACCTTCCAGACTACTCTTCAGCATTATTCCATCTTTCATGCACTCTGTGCTTGGAAGTATTTTGGAGGCTTACCACTTGTCCTGTTCCTATTTTTTGGGCCGCTGATTTTCTTTATTCTGTTCCGCAATTGATGTCCCACCATGCAGCCAAATGGGAAAGACACTTCCACATGTGATCCTGTGTCATGAGAGAATGATAAAGTCCTTTGGTGCACCCTTGCTCCAAGAACTAAACAATGACTGGTTCTTGCTCCTTTGGCCTGTTTGGCTTCATTGTGTGCAGCCCATATTCCACTGTCTGCTGTGCACTTTCGAGTGTGCCCTGGACATATGCTTGGGAATGCAACCGGTTCAATCTTGGACATAGAACAGCTGCTATATCCCCTAAAGGTCCACTTGTACCGTTGCCCTTCATAATTGTCGTTGCTTGAAAATGCATATTATGAGCCTTGCTAGGATGCTTCAGCTCCTGGTGATTTGGATCCTGGCTCGTTCTCTGTGGATTCAATACTGGCCATTCCTTCTTCGGTGGCTGCTTAGGGGTGTGGATTTGACCATGTTGTTCTATGCAGCTGCTGGGATGGGTGCCAGCAGGAACATTGTCTGCGGTTCCTGTAAACAGTGATGTTTGGTCTACTACTTGGAACATTCAAATTTGTCAGTTTCAAGCAGTAGAGCTTTTTTAATTCAGCCTTTTTTTTTAATGTGATAAATCTCTTTTAAACTGTCAATTTTACTACGATTTGGCTTTCTGTATGCTTTTATTATTAAAGAGCATAATGCTTTTTAGGATTTAAGGTTTTCATAACCCTGTATTTTTAGCATGAATTTTAGGAAGCTTTTAGCTGCCTTACGTCCAAGGAGTGGGTGTCATGTGGTCACATTAGGCCTGAGTAGTAGCACCACCATTTTACATGCTCACTTTTCAAAGATGACATATTTTCTCAAACATTGACATTTAACACACATTTGCTTGTGTGCCTGTACAGGATAATATTCTCTGAAATGGCTTTGCTTATATTTATACTTCTTCGTAGACATATTATTGAGTGACTTGATCATTCTGTACAAGGACTAAGTTCGCTGCGCAAAACGTTGTTGTTTGTCATTGTCAGCTACACAGCAGAGCTATCAAGAAAGAATCAACAATGGTGGCCTGACTGAGGCTTCGGCATGGTTACATGGGTGAGGTTTATTATATAAACAACATCACTTTTTTGTTTAGACAGATGAGCATTTCACTGACACTGTTGAGGTCGCCCCATGCCAAAATTCCAGCCCAGCCGATTCCTGTTTACCTCAAGAGAGGGATGGTGCCCAGCCCTCCACCAAGACGGGCTCCCTGATGAAACATACCCAAAGGTAACTGGGGAGTTAGATCACCCTACAGGGATTCTGACAGATTCCCTCACCCTAGGCTCACCAGGATAGGGGGCGCTAGGTAGGAGAACAACTACAACGGTGTTTATATGCAAGCATATATTCTATGTAACAGTACAATTGTTAACTGTTCATTTTCTTTACCATTCTCGTGATGCTGATTACAATGTTTTGTTTACTCCGATTGATAATTGCAGCACATGTATTTTACACAAGAATCTTATTGCTTCAATAAATATTGAAATGCCATAGTATTTCTTGTGTCTCTCTTTGGAAATACATGAATTACCAAGAAAAAGGGTTCTAGATCTGTTTCCATGATTTACTTGGGGAGTCGGGGTTGTCATGCTCTGAGGTTTCACACTCCACCTGGTACCTTGCTAGCTTAGAGGTTCAGATGGTGCATTGTGAACTAGCCAGGACTTAGGCCAACATATCCTGATGGTGTGCGTGGACTCAGTCTTGCTCAGTTTTGACACTTATGTTGTCCAACAAACGCACAGTTTTACTGAGAAAGTATAAGCCGTGCAACACTGGGTGTGAATTGTGGTAATTTTCAAGATACGATCCAGAGTCACATGTGACACACATAAAAATGAAACTTTTTTATGGTCCAGGATGGCAAGAAATGTGCACAAATTATGATTCTACACCACTACAGGCTGCTATGTTACAAGTACCCTTTTTTCTTCACCATGGGATTCACCCGCATGTTCGTAAAAGGCAAAATATTTCTGTGCAAGTGTGAGATCCTAGAACATATATTTTTCATTAACATTCATGTTTTCTAGATTAACTAAAATAACAAGAAATATTTCACAACTAGGCATCATTTACAGTTTTCTTTTTACCAATTAGCAAAAGTACAAACTCAGTTAATCGTTCGGGTGAAAACACCACTGCAGAATTGGTTTTAAAATGAAAACAAAAGCAGAAAATAGTGTCCTAAATGTAAAGATGCATCTGCCTTTTAAGAATATTGCAGAACTGTATTATCCCATCATGCCTAGCAGGGAGTTAGGCATTTAGGCCCAGATTCCAATACTGCATGGTTTGATATTTGACAACTACCTCATGTTCAGAATTTTCTCACTAAAAACCAGGACTTGCACATGAAATTTGCTGTTTACTGCAATGAATTTCACATGTGTTTGTGCATACCGCATATGTTCATCTAGTAGTTTTGAGTAGGTTTGGAGGCATGGTAATTACTCTAGCACTACATACCAATCTGTGTGTAATGTGAGTTATACAAATTATAATTTAGTACCCTACTTGAATTGGAGCTTTTGTGTTTTCATACACCCAGTAAGGATGATACTCTACAGTGCAGGCCTTTTTAAAAGGCTATTATTGGCTAAAACAGAAAAATCTTTGCAGCGTCAATTAGTCCTCTTCTTTAAACTTTTTTTTTCATGAAGAAAGATTTTGTGGCTTTTTTCTTTGGAGCATGTTTTCACCAGCCTTTTTAGGTCTTGCCTACAGACAGTTTTTGCCACCTATCTTCCCCACTATATATGTTTAGCTGTGTTTATTATGTACCATACAACTTCTCTGCTGCTGCCCACCTCTTTTAGTCAAGCCTGCGACAACGCATGCACTGCATTAGCTAATTTTTTATTTATTTTATTTTACATAGTTTTATATAACGCAAACTTGACCCGAATTGGGTATCAGAGCGTTTTACATTCCACCAGTTGCATTACATGAGGACACATTCTTTTTTGTTAGGCATGGGGAGATTAAGTGATTTGCCCAGAATCACAGGATGTTCAGCGTCATTGCCGAGACTCGAACCCAGTTCCCCAGATTTGAGGTCGACCACCTTAGCCCTTAGGCCAACTCTTCTCCTCATGTTTATGAGATGTAATGTTTACAATAAAGGGATTGGAGCTCCCCTATTGCTTACCATTTGTTGTCTTTATCGTCTCTCTGCTGACTCTTAATTGGCCAGTGCATGCCAAGCGTCACTTCCTTTCCTTTCTGTTGTGCATGGACCAATTACAGATCGATTCAACAAAATTGGTGTCCGTTCCCTGCTTGTGCCGTGATTGAGGTACTATTTATTCTTGCCCCTGCCCAATCCCCTTCTGCGTGGGGCTTCTTCACCTCCCACCCACCCCTTCTCCGTGCTGCTCCCCACGGCTAGTGCTCCCTCTCCCCTTCCTTGCACCACCCTCATTTTGCTTTCTCCATAGCCCCCTCCTCCTCCCTTCTGTTGCTTTTCCCCTCCTATTGTTGCTGCTGCTACCCTTCTCCCTCGTGTTACTTCCCCCTCCTTCTGTCTGTGTTGCTGCTCTCTCCCTCCTCCCACTACACCTTCCTCGTGTGGCTTACCATCCCCCATGCTTTATGCATTTTTAAACATATTGCAGAGCGTCGTGGGCTGCTGTGTAACATGGCGTAAAAAAGAAAAATGCTATGACACAGTCAGTGCTGGTTACATCACAGAACTTTTTTTCCCTGACTTTGATCCACATTGCATAGCAGCTTGCCCTGCAGTGTTTATTGTCCTGTTTTATGTTAATTTCAGCCCTGATGAAGTTCTGAACTTTGTTGGAACAAACCGCGTTGGCTGGATCCTTTGTATACC
Organism: Triturus cristatus; assembly: GCF_964204655.1. NCBI lineage: Eukaryota > Metazoa > Chordata > Amphibia > Caudata > Salamandridae > Triturus > Triturus cristatus. The sequence continues at coordinate 1,086,503,501 of NC_140582.1, read as the reverse complement.
TTGACCTAAGAAGAAATAATAAACACGTTGTGTTTGACTATATGAACTGGACTCTTTATTGGACTTTTACTGGTGCACCTCTCCGTTTGCTATCAACTGCTGTGCAATCTGTCAAATAAATGTTGACAAAGCCAATAGATCTCGCATAGGCATGACCTCTTGGGTTGGCCAATGCTTGTTTTTATTGGTATCAGTTAACTGTGGTTTCACTGTACTTTTACATTTACACATAAAATGTTTTTGAGGTTCATTGTAAAAAAACATTCTTTAGTTTGCATAATTTTACACTATAAATACTTAGTCATATAGTTTAATTTTTTCTCAGCTTCACTTGTCACTTCCTTTTATTCCTTAAAGCTTGTTTCTTGCCGCTTCCCGGGCTCCCTTCTCCTGTGTTCATTCAGTTAAACATGAAGTTTTATGATGCTTTTAGAGTTGTAACTCTCTGAGGTGACTTGTTTATTTACATTTCCAAACGTTGATCCTTCTCTCATGAGCCTGGGTTAGATTGCTGCTGTCATGAAGTGTAAGCTGCTGTGTGACAATGTGATATAAAAACAAGCATCGCTCTCGACATGAGCTTGGTAGGATCTTTTACCCGTGATGTTTGGATGTCTACGTGTAAAATTATCTTCCATAAAAAATGGAAGCATAGACTATTCAATTTTCATGTAACAAAGCGACTTAATTTGATGTACATAAAATGGAAACTTATAATGATGTGCATGAATTCAGGTTTAGTTTTACTTAGAGCATTTAATGTTGAAGTTCATTCATTTTCTTTTCACAGATTATAACATTTCTGCCAAGATGTGTTTTGCGCAGGCCAAGGGTTTTTGCAAAGCTTCTAGAGTTTCATGAACCCTAAGTACAGGTTTCTGTGACAACGGGGAAATGGAGGGGGAGTTCTGTGAAAACTAATTAGTTATGTCTGTAAGAAAGATATTGAAAATAATGCGGATTGGTTGAGTGGCATTAATTTGTTGTGCAAAATAAATAAGGGGCATATTATCAAGAAACGGCGTTAAAATTATCGCAGAAAACTACAGCTAAAGCGGCGATAATGGGCTTGATAATATGCCGCAGAGAATTCCAATAGAAGCCCATGTTCTGATGTCAACATGGGCTTCTATTGGAATTTTCTGCTGCTAAAGCGGCGATAATTTTAATGCAGTGCTTGATAATATTACCTTAAATCGTTTGCCTTTTAAGTTAAATAGTCGATGGGGTCGGTGGTAGCGGTAGCGGTAGTCAGGAGTGTGTCGTATACAAGACTCGTGCTGGTGCCCTTCGATGTGTCAAATATGCAGTTCAGCTGTAGTCTTATGAGGTTTGTGTGCAAAATCTTGTGAAGCAACCAACATTTTAAGATTTATGTGCCATTGTGCAACGTGGCATCTGAGCTGTTACAGTTGATTTTAAATTACGTGTGTGAACATTAACAAAAAAGACACAATATTTGAAATTACTTTACCATAATTTCATACAACAAAAATGACAGCTGCACATTTTACGTAAAGAAACCAGTGCAAAATGGCATTACGTGTTAGGCACGCATGCGACCATATTGATTAGAAGTGGAACTCTTGTTTTCCCATCCATCCAGCTCCATCCTGACTTCCTGTCCACCTCTCCCATTTTCAAACTTTATTTTCACTTTTAGTTTAGTTTTCCTGCCGCTTTTCTTTCATTGTTAAGTTTTTCCCCTGTCTGTTTTGTTATGTCCGGGGTGGCACAGGACAGCAGTACCCCCAGACGGTAAGGTCCTAATCAGCGAAACCTCAAAAAGTAACGTGCACATTAATATATGTCACATGCCAGGACCCTGAGCGGTCATGAGCCCTTTTATTTATACCTCCGGGCGAGCCGGCCCTCTGGGTGCATGGAAAATGATACTTATTGTAGTGCGGGCCGGGTGGCTCCATCACTACATCCCTCTTTTCCTTTGGATACAGAGACGAAGGGCGTTCAGTGACCTCCCTTGGCCATCAGCATACAAAGTCTCGGAGTCTCTGACTGGGGGCAGGATTCGGCCAGACGAAACATCTGCCTCCGGGAGTTGTCAGTGGCTCCTGCCCTGGCAGTGTTGTCGGGGGATAACAAATGTCTCTGGGTGATATCTTTCTGCTCCTCAGACACGGTGACCTTGTCCCTCAGGTCGGTGGAGAGGGGTCGGCGTTCCTTCTGGGCGTGTGGGGTGGTGACATGACTTCTACCTCCATTGCGTCCCAGTGACCACCATCATCCTCTTCTCGTGGGACTATGTTCACCTTTTTAAACCATGAGATATTTCGTGCAATCGTGTGGTACCCACGCCGAGCAGACACCATGGTTCCATGAACCTCCGTGACTTTCCACACATCAGTTTCATACAGCGTGCAATATTTCCAGCCTGGATGTTGGTCCTTAACAATTACACGATCCCCCCGCGGATGTCGGTCACTTGCGCCTTCCTTGCTTGGCTAACCTTCACGTTGGGGGCCGTTCTCCTGGCTTGCGTGGCCTCCAGGTCAAGCTTCCTTGGACTCCATGCAGGACCCGCCAGAAGGCTATCTCGTGGTGCTGGTCGGAACATCAGGTGCGAGGGGGCACATCTTGTAGTGCAGTGGGGTGTCTGGCAGTAAGCATTTAAGAATCGCTGCAGACATTCTTTCGCTTTTTCACCTCTCTCCACACCGATTCTTAGTGCCCGGTTCAGGGTCGGCATAAAACGTTCCACTTCCTCATTTGCCTGCTGTCATTGTGGCTTGATCTTGTGATGCGGAATGGCCTGGGACGCCAGGTACTCTTGGAAGACTCTTCCCTGGAAGGGTGGTCCATTGTCTGATTTGAGCTCTTCTGGGAGGCCCATCAATGCGAAAACCCTGTCTAGAGTGGCCTTGATCTGTGGAAACACTTTCTCCATGATGGGGAATTTGGAATAGGAGTCTATGAGGGCAAGAGTTCTGCGCTCATCGGGGAACGACCCAAAGTCAATGCCGACCTGTGACCATGGATGCAAACAGGGTTCTTCTGTGATAACTGGGTAGGGAGCAGGGTCGCCCCTGGTGATGGTGCAGGGGTGGCAGGCACGTATGGTATTGTCGACCATTGAATACAATCCCGGAACCCATACTTTGTTGTGGAGACGGGCTTTCGTCTTGGCTATCCCCTGGTGACCCACATGTGTGAGGTCGACCACCCTCCGCTGCAGGCTCTGAGGAATTACGATGGCGGTGCCTCGTAGCACTACTACATGTGGCCCTTCACTTAGCTCGCTGCAAGCTCTCCACAAGTTTTGGCGTGGCATCCTATCTTCGTCTTTCAAGGCTCGAGCTCCACCCTGGAAGTGTTGCCAGTTCCGGTCAGCCAGCGTTTCTTTCACCTTGCTCAGGCCCTTGTCACCAGTGGTCGCATCCCCTACCTCCTCCAGCCTGAGCGCTTTGGGGCATGCCTCTTGGGATATCATCCGTACGAACTCCTCCGTGCTCTCTTCATCAGCGACAGGACCTGCCAGCCCGGTTGGGACTGGGTGCCCCTGAAAAGGAAGTCTGTGGTAGTGTTTATTCCTGGGCGGAATATTACTTTGAACCAATATTGTTGCTGTTGTACAGCCCACCTCTCAATCCTGGGCAGTGCTAGTCAGGTTGTGCCTGCAAAGAGAGGGATCAGCGGCTTGTGGTCCGTCACCACACGAAACTCATGCACGTAGAGATACAAATGGAAGTGGTCACATGCCCATTTAATGGCAAGGGCCTCTCTTTCTATCTGGGCATACCGTGTCTCTGTTTTGGTCAGGGCTCGGCTAGCTTAGGCTACCGAGACCCAATGTCTTGCGGTTGTCTCCTGGAGGAGGACGGCCCCCAACCCCCTGGGCTGGCATCGACTACCACCTCCGTGCAGCGGCTCGGTTGGAAATATGCCATTACCATCTTATCCATGAGGGCTCCTTTGATGGCTTGGAATGACTCTTCTGCCTTGGCAGTCCATTCCCACGGTTCTCCGGTTTTCATGAGACCTCTTAGTGGTTCGGACAAAGACGCCAGGTTTGGGATGAAGCGACCACAGTACATGGCCATTCTCGGTAAGCTGCGGACCTCTGTTGATGACGTTGGCATTGGGGTAGAGCGGATGGCGATCACTTTCTTTGGATCAACTTGCAACCCATCGCGGGAGAAGATGTAGCTGAAGAACTCCACTGATTCTTGGTAGAATGAGAATTTGACTTGGTGGAGGGTCAACCCACTGTCCGCAAGCCATTGAACCGTGTTCCTCAGGTGCATGTGTTGATCCTCGAGATTCTTGGAGAACACAAGGATGTTGTCACTCAGGTTGATGACTCCCTGCAGCCCTGAGAGTGTTTCCCGGATGGCGTTCAGGAACACCTCAGCGGCTAAGTCTCCGGTATCGCCGCAGTCCCACATGAGTGGAGAATGTTGTTATGTATCTTGTCTCTGGGGCAAGTTCAAGCTGGTGGTAGCCGGCGTTCAGATCAAGTTTTGAAAAACACTTGGCTCCATTGAGGTCCGCCACAATATCCTCCATTGTGGGCGTGAGATGTCTTTCGCGCTTCACGGCCTGATTAGGAAGGCAACGACCAGGGGCGACACCCACGGCGTGGGGCCTGTCACCTTCTCAATTACTCCGAATTGTTCCACTTTTCGTAATTCCTCCTTGACCTGTGGGCGTAGGTGGAAAGATACCCTCCGATGCCTTAGCACTGAGGGTTTGACCATTGAGTCAATGTGCAGTTCAACTGCTTTCCTTTTAGGCAGCCAAGTCCTTCAAACAGCATGGGGAATTCTTGGAGGATTTCATGAGCGTGTAGGTCGTGCACTTGGTTGGCAAAGAACACCAACTCTAAGTCTTCCGCTGTGTGACAGCTGAGGAGCATGCCCCTTTTTCCTTCCATAATGTGGCACCTTGTGGGAATGCGATGTCCCTCGCTGGTAACTTCTACTTCGATGACTCCTCTCAGAGGAAGCGGTTCGATCCCTCCGTATGTATAAATTTTTGCCCTGGAGGGTGAAAACGGGGGTCGCGGTGACAGGCGTTCGTATTGTTCACTGTCCATGACATTTACTGAGGCTCCTGTGTTGATGAGGGCCTTGACTCTCGATCCAGCCATTGTGATAGAGCACATTAGCGGGGGTCTGCGACGTGGGCCATCCCGGCTCACGAACGACACTACGAATAAGTTGTTGTCTATGCCCAGACCGTACCCTGGTGGGGTGATGTCTGCCTGTTCCAACGGGCCATCCAGCGATAATTGTCTGATGGCCGCTGACACACCTCGCTGCCCTGAGGTATTGGCCCTTGATCTTCCACTGCGGCACACTTTGGCGAAGTGGTTTAGTTTCCCCCATCGGGAGCACGTCTTGCCGTTCGCAAAGCAGGGGCTGGCTGGCAGATGTTCCAGGCCTCTGTTTCTGCATGTTCCTTTTCCTGATGAGCTCATGTTCCCCCGGAGCGCAATCGATCTCCTTTGGATGACGTCTACCCTCTCCTCTTTGACTATCGGTGGTCTGGGTGACCCTGAGTGGGTCAGGTGTCGGTTAAGGGCTGCCTCCATCTCGTCTGCCCGTGCATTCAATAGCTCATGGGACCTTGCTAGTACCAGTTTATCATCGAGCCACGTTCCCAGTTGTCTGAGTATCAGGCAACGCAGTAGTACTGATCTGCACCCTTGTATGATCTGGGCCCTGGGTCAGGGAACGTGCATGAGCTGGCTAGCTTTCTTAGTCGAGCGTAAAAAATGTCTTGACTCCGACTCCTCTTGCTTTGCCTGATGGAGCTTGAACCTCACAAAATCAGGGTTGATTTGAGGGTCAAAATGTCTGCTCAGGGCTGCCACCACCCTGCTGTAATAGTCCTTGGCCCCAGTGTTCAAAAGTGTTTCGAACAGGTCATATAGCTCCACTCCTCCATAGCACATTAGCAGTGATCGTTTCACCGTACCGTCTGTTTCTCTCATCCCTGTGAAGTAGTGATCTAGCCAGCCAATCTATAATTTCCACCATGACGCGGCCGTGGCGGGGTCTGCTAATTCGCTAAATGGGGGAGGGGGCGATACTGTCGCGTGGCCATACTGTGGCAGGGGCTGTTGCTGAGTTGGCGGGGCAGAAGCGGCACCCGCTCATCACTCCTGTCGAGGCACGTGGTGTGCACTGTCACTTGGGCTTTAATTGGTTTTGCTTGGGTTTTATTGTCCTTTTTTTCAGTGCTGTTAGTACTCTGTGCTGCTCCCAGTGTCGTGTTGCAGTAAGGTGTGCGTGTGGCAGGGCACTGTTTGCAGTCTGTCTTAATGGTGTGCTTCAAAAACCCCATTGGTTTTGCCAATGCTTGACCGTAGGACATTGCACTGGGCTTCATTTGTTTGTTCAATGTGTCTTTTGTTCTTGAGCTTGCCAGTGCTTATTGCTGTGTTTCCTCTCCCTTGGATGAGCACGGAAGGGAGTGGGAGCAGACTCGAGTTGGAGCGGGGCCTCTCACTAATGAGTCACGCGGCAGTGACTCGGGCCTTCTCGCCTACCGGAGGGGCCTCACTCACCTCCTGGGCTCTTCTCTTGCCCGGACACCACGTGGTCATCACGCACTGCAGCGCTGGGTGGAGGATCCTTCCCCTCCCTTCTGGATGTAGCCTCGGGGCAGACAGGGCACTCGGGCGCATACAGCCCTAAGAGCGCCACTCCCGTCGTGCGCGGCTGCAGGGCATGCGCTTCTCTTCACAGCAGGCAGGCTGGGGCACGGTGATGCAGCCGGGTCCTGGGCAGAGTCCGGTGCGGCAGAGGCAGGGCTTTAAGTGGGATAAAAATACTAGGGGGTCTCTCGAGGGGGCGTGGCCAATATAATGAAGGGCGTGGCTTAAACATACATAAGCTAAAAATGTGTGCTTAGGATAGTGTGCCGCCCTACTGGTATTTTGCTGTTTCTGTCATTGCATCCAGATATATGATACAAAAAGTAACATCATACCTACAACAAGTCAGGACTATTGGCTTTGTCAATGGTTGTTCGTTGTATAAGATAAATAAGCAGCAACTGTGGCTTGTTTATAATATTGAAAAAGCTTCCACATAAAGCCCTGGTGACACCACGACAATATTGTTGCTCCTGAGTTCCGAAAGGAGAAGAGAAATCCAGAGAGAAAATGACTCTCTTTAAAGGATTTCCCTTCCCCTATAACACTCGAAAAAACGGACCGCATGTGCCAGGGCACAAAACAGAGCCCGATAGAGACCCGTTTCGAGGCCTCCTCAAAAAAACTGCCGGTGCTCAGACCCGGTGAGACCCGGCCCACTTAAAGCCCTGGGCAGAGGCATGGGTGGGACTTGTCTCGTCACCAGTGTGATGTCCGGGGTGGCACAGGACAGCAGTGCCCCAAGACAGTAAGGCCCGAATCAGCAAAACCACAAAAATTAACGTGCACACTAATATATGTTACGGGCCAAGACCCAGAGTGGTCATGCGCCCTTTTATTTATACCTTCGGGCGAGCCGGCCCTCCGTGTGCATGCAGAATGATACATATTGTAGTGCGGGCCGGGTGGCTCCGTCACTACATGTTTGGCTTACTTTTCTTGTCATCCCGACTATACCGACTATCCCAATCACCCCACTCCCACACACCCTGTTATGGAAGAGGCAGGCACTGGCCCATAGGAAGCTGAAACTCTCTGACGGCAGCTTAAGTGCATTGCTCTGCACAACATTTTTTCTGCAGACGAGATGGCGGCGCTGGTATTTTTCACAGTACGACCTCCCTCTAAGTGGACTGCTGGCAGCAGACATGGCACTGTGCGGTGGAGTGCGGTGCAGCTTTTCTTGCCACACAGGGGTCTACCGCACTCAGCGGCAGGTCATGAATTGCTGGGCTGAAATCATTGATTTCACTGACCAGGAGGACCTGTTTGGCATTAATGTGGTGGTGACAGGTCAGTGATGTTTAAACCTTTCCAGGAGGCATTATGACATCACATGTAAGTTTAAGTGATATATAATGTTTGGGAGGGAGAGGCACTGCACTGAAAACTGACTACTTGCTGTGTGAAAAAGGCCGCTTTATTGAAATAGGTGCACATCACAACATTTCCTGGTGAACTGCCTTACAAAGCTTAAACCTCACTATACATCCAGTGAACTAGCCCCTGGTCCCACCCCCACTTCTATGCCCCCCAACATACCCACCCTGCTGCTAACTCATTTAACTGTATTGCATTTCAACATTTTCAACTTCCTATTCTCCTTACCACCTATGACTTTATGTATGAACTTGTAAGTAAGCAAATGTCCTAAACTGAACCTTGAACTACCTGCCTAACCACCCCTTGCACATTGTTCACCAACTGGCAACGCAAACCGACGTCTGCCAACTCCTAGCAAACTTTGTATCCACCTGAAGCACCTGTTCCAAGCGACAATGTACACAACAATACCTCTGTGCACCTGTCTCAACAACTGAGCCCTTATCTCATAAGACCAACAAATTGAACCCCAGGAAACCCTAGCTAAAGGGACGGTAGGTGGGGAAAATAGACACCGCTATGCTCACTTCCACCAGGTCAGCTGAACCCAAAATGGTGGCATGGAGTCCACCATGACAACTTAAATATAGTTTGGGCTGTAATTGGGCTACACATCTAGCCCAAATCAAAATGGCAGTCACTGGACTGACCCACCCTCCCAATCTGCCCGCGGCGCAGACTTCGCACTGGTCAGCTGTTCCCCAGCCTCCTCTTGGGAGGGAGGGGCTGAGCACAGGAAACTGACCCCTGGCTGTGTGAAAAAGGCTACTTTATTGAAACAGGTGTACATTACAAATTTCCTGCAAACCGCATTACAAAACTAAAACCTCACTAAACATCCAGTGAACTGGCCCCACCACCCACGGTCCCTCCCTCAACATACCCACCCTGCAGCTAACTCATTTAACTGTATTGTATTTCAACAGTACCAACTTTCTATTCCATCTACATCTATGACTGCATGTATGACCATGTAAGTAACCAAATGTTCTAAACCGAAACTTGAACTATCTGCCTACCCTCCCCTTGCACATGGTTCCCCAGCTGGCAATGACAACCAACTTCTACAACCTCCTGGCAACATTTTCATGTCCCACCACCCAGAACAAGGGGGCTTGGGAACCTATCCTTTTCTGCCTCTCTGCCTCTTTTCTGTGTGGTAGATGACCCAATCACCTAACGACAAATATTCAAACCCTTCAGCTAACACTTTTCTTATCTCCAGCAAGTATGAGTCCATGCCCATCGGAGACAGATGTACCCAAACTTTGTGCTCTTAAATCTATTGTCCAAATCAGATATATAACCAAAATCAATCTCCCTACAAAAATGTGACATCTCCGTATTCAACTTCCTTTGTGCCCAATCTATCGCAGTGGGCTTGCATGCCCCTCTCCAAGACCTCTGCGGCACAAACCTGGTCCATAAAACATAACACTCTGCCCAATGTTCTTTATTCTCCAATAAGTCCCTATTCATATTCCTCAACAAAACAACCCCTTTCTCTTTCACTAGATAATTCTACGAAAAGTGAAGAAGCAACACATCCGGACACCTCACCCCCATCATCAAGCCATTCAATGTGTGTAATAGGTCCCTCCAAAGCATTCCACCCTTTCCCCTCCACATAACCCTAAAAAGCCAATCATTAAAACCCAAATTAGACCCCACACCCCTTTGGCGAGCCTGGATAGCTGCCTACTTGATTAATGCATGGCCGACCAGCCCAATATCCATTTCCTCAGCTGCTGGACCCACTACTGCACCTGGAAAGAAACAAACAAGCAGTAAGCAATTCACTATGCAGCAGCCGCCATACAACCCTCAACCTCTCAGAGCCTGTACATAGTGCCTATAGCACTTTGACGACCAGCAGCCTAGCTGCTTGATGTCTTTGTGCGCCCAACCCCCATTTCCTGCTTCCGATGTTGCACTAATGCAAAAAGATTGCATTCTGTATTCTACGGCCTGCAATCCCAGCTGAATCAATGCCTTTCACAGCAACACTAGTACCTTTCCCCCTGTGTTGGCCAGAATCTGCTTCACAACAAGATGCCCAGTGCTCATCGCGTGCCTGCCAATGGACATGGGCATGGTGAACCCACTGTATTTAAGATGACCCTCTTCCCTTGCGCTCTTTGATTGGTTGTGGAGCGGCTACTTCATATCTCCCATCAACCTGTTGATTTATCAATGTCCTCCCACCTCACTCCACCTGGGCCCCTGCCCCCCAACAATTCCGACACTCTGAAAGCCCCAACAAACATCCACAGCATAAGTGTTGAAAATAAGCAAGTCTTTACCACGTCACTACACACCTCAGCCAAATGCTGCAACACTTTTCGAAGTAAATTCCAAGACAAGGGGTTTCTAGCCCACCCCCTCTGTCCGTCCCTGCTCCCATGCACAAGCTTCCATTATCCTGCATCCCATCACGCCTGCCGATGGAGGGTATCCCCATAACAATTTTCCCCCTAAAGGCCAGTCCCACAAACTTCCAAGCAATGGTAACCCGTGGTAAACCCTTGTCTATGAGGTCCAAGATATAATGGATCTCATTATCCACCTGTAACCGACCTTCCTTCCAGTGCTGCACCCCAGACGCTAGGAATTCCTTCCATGCCTGAACATATACACTCCGCGTTGACTCTGCGAGGGACCCTACCACCCGTTGTACCATCCTGCATTGCCTACGGACCGCAACTTCTCCGACATGGGCATTGAGTCTCTGTCTGAAACATTGGCCAGCACGTGGAATCTCCCCACAGTGAATGAGACAAGGCATCCGCAATGTCATTGTCCACCCCAGGTGCGTGTTGCACCCTGAAAGAGATGTCATAGCCCAACCAGCCCAACAAAAAAGACCCGCAGCAGCTTCAGGACCTGTCTACCCTGCCAATAGAGGCCGAAACACAGCCCCCCTGTTGCATCCAAAAACATTTGCACAACCCACGTCCTCCCTCCTTGCCAAAGGGATGCCGTTGAAAGCATGCAGGATAAAAAAAGTCCTCCTTGACCCCTGCCGAAAGCTTGACATGGTGATGAGGAAGTGTAAACCCGAATAACACCCACCACAAACGCCTGCAGAATGTCCTCTTTGCCCGTACCACCCTGCACGTAAAGTTGAGGTGACCCAACAGAACCTGAATCTCCCTCAATTTCACGTTTTCCCATTCCAGCATACCAATTAGCAGTCTCAGCATTTTCTCTTTTTTCTCCTGCGGTAGTCTGGCCTCCATCAGATTGGAATCAATCTCAATGCCCAAGAACGATAATACAGTTTGCGGACCCACTGATTTTTCCGGCGTCAATGGCACTCCTAGTTCACCCATGAGCTCTTGGAACCTTGCCAGGGGAGTCCACCAAACTGGGTGCCCCCATGATAAAGAAATCAGCCAAATAGTGGTTTACCAACTGATGGCCCATATGCCATGTAAACAGCTATTGCAAAAAGGAGCTAAAACTCTAAAACAGAGCACTTGAATGGAGCATACCATTGGCAAAGCTTTGTCCAGGTACCACTTTCCTTCCAGTTGTAAACCCAATAGCTGGAAATCATCAGGCTGCACTGGAAGCAGCCGAAAAGCCATCAACACTCACTGGCTTGCCATCACCACCAGTGACATGGCCACATCTGCTGAAGAGTAGGATACTGAACCACTTCTTTCGCAATGAAGTTGTTCACTGACCCAAATGTCCGGCCAGGACAAATACTGTATCAAACGAAATTGGCCCCTCACTTTCTTAGGCACCGCTCCAATTGGTGACACAATCAGATCTGCCATTGGCCAATCATTAAAGGGTCCTGCCGTACTTCCCTCTGAGCCCTCTTTCAGCAATTTCTCTTGCACTGCCTGTCTGTGCTTCTTTGCCAAATGCAAATCCTACGCCCTCCTTCACATCCAAGGACCGCCATGTCCCAAACAAAAACCCCAACAAAACCCCTCCCATAACAGCTTTGCCTCTTCTGCTCGCCTGTAAAACTGTAGCTAATACTCTACTTTCTCAAGGTTAAACCAAGGTACGATCCTTTTGCACCAGTTCCCTGGGCCCCCTCCTGCCTCAGGGACCTGAGAATTGCTGCTGATTACCTCATTGGCTACTACCATACGTCTGCCACTTTCCTGCACCCTGGCCTTGGAATCCACTCCCTGCAGTAAACAGGAAGGTGTTGTCCCACACATTTCAAGTATTTGTGGAGCAATTTGCAATATTCTCGAGTGCACACTCCCTTGTTACAAAATCCCAGCAGGTGCTCTCTGTCCCCAGTTGTGCCTTTCAGTTCCCCCCTTCCTTGGATGGGATATCCCTGAAAGAGGCGATACACTATAGATCCTCCTTGCCAGTGGTCTCTCCTCTGAGGTCCTATTCGGCCGTTTCTTGTGCACTTGCAACACATTGGACACCTGATTAGTGGACCCCTCCCCACTACCAAAATCTGGCCCCTCATCCCGCACTTCTCCTTCCTCCACACAATACTCCTCATAGCCCAATACTGTGAACCGTAGCAAGTCATCCACATCGTCCCTATTGGCGCTTGCCCCCATACCCAGTGTAGAAGCTGATCCAAAAGCCACAGCCGTAGTATGATGCGCGGTACCCAGGGGGGGCAGAATTAACCCGTCTCTGTCACTCTGCCAACACTACTCTCATGCCTGCTGTCTCACGTGTGCCAGAGACCATTCTAGACCTACCAGCTGCTGGGGCCAACAAGGTCATACTGGACCTTCGTATGTTGGCCATGCCAGGATCCCCCACAGATGTCAAGTGAACCACGCTGGGACCAGCCTTCTCTTATCCTAGGTGTTGACGAGCCACACCTAGCTCCACCAAGTCTGGAACTCCGCTTCACCCCTGCACTTGTAAGAAAGATGACAGAACTGTTGTGCTGGCACCCTGCGCCTAACCGTTATTTTCTAAAAGCTATTTCTTACTGCAGATTCCTCACCTTTTGAATGTTCCCATGGTGTCAGACTAGGTCCAGAAAACCCTGCGCATCGGTAGGTGGTGTCCAGCGTTCCTGCGCCGGTAGTGATGAGCATAGCTGTATATAAGCACCACCCACATGTGCTGACGCCAGTTTCTTCATGCTTCACCAAACGTAGATCCGGCGCTAGCCCTGTTTCCTCAATTTTTCTTGTATTCCAGTATGCCTGGGAAATGCCACCTCCCAAAAAACACAGGTTTTATACTGTATAGGAACTGTTTGTACCAGATTCCCTTTAAGTTTGTCTCTGGTGCTTCGGGGTGCACCATGACTCAAAGGCCTGCAGTGACAGCACCTTGATGCATACAAAGGCCCCCGCGACATGCAGCAAAGCTGTACATTGCATACCATTACCAGTCGAAGGGAAGTTCGCATTTCCGGTTGTTCCTGTGGCTGATCATTATCACAGGTTAAGTCTTTGAGTAAGTCAAAGAATAAACATAAAAAGTCTGAGACTTGGCCCCTTCCCACCACTCTTGAACTCCAGAGAAGGCGCAACGGCATCAATGCCTTGCGCAGTCTTACTCCCAAAGCCATGCCACGTGGGAGCAGATTTCTATCCTTGTCCCTAGGCATCCTGAATTTCCACTGCCGTCTGCGATGCTACAGCAAATCAAAGACTTAAGTGATGCCATGCTGCAGCTCTTTGGCACACTACCGGCCACATGTAACCACGAGTACCTACACCTGGGATCTTGTTGGCAGGTAGGCCCTCAGCACCTGCTGGGCCTTCTGTAGCCGTTGAGGGTCCTGCACAGACATCAGTGTTGTAACTGACTTTGGCGCTACTACTCATGCCAGGACATGGTTCATTGATGCTGCTAGATGACGAATCGCTTCCTACAGTGCTTACCGACTCTGAGTTAGTGCCACCTGCAGCAAGACAGCGCGTGCTTCAGACTTTTTCAGATTGAACTAGTCTATGGATGGCATATCCATTGTCAATTATCAATTATACCTATACTCTGCCCCTTGACTTTGTAGAAGTACAAGGATTATTTGGGTTTGGATATCCAGGTCCTTGTCCATATCATTGAAAGCCACGAGACATGGGTTATCCGGGGTGTGACAAAAACACCTATTGCGACAACTTCTATATGGAAAAACAGAATATAACTCTGGTGGGTTACCAGTATGAGGAATTGACATTACCGCGAGAAGCTGGTTATTACCCTGCTTGTTGTCCAATTATCATTTTACTGACACTATGTTGTATGTTAATTGTTCAGGGATAGTATTGCATAAGGGCACGTATTCTTTGGTAAGACCAAAGGACCCCAATACTTTGGGGTGGTATTCCCGATATTCTGCCGTGGACTATTTTTCTTTCTGTCTAATGGGACATAGTCTAATATTCATAATAGTACGAATGATCTGGCACTTGGGATGGTGTACCTTGCAAACATGCGAAGCCTAAAGTAAGCTGAGTTAAAAGGACATTGACCAAAGAATTCTGTGAAGGAGTGACAGATCTTGAAGTCAATAACTATAGTAATGGTATCACCTGTGGATGCATCCTCTCCTCCATAATTATATTTGGTGGTACTGCTATGGCCAGCAGTGAGAAAGCTAGAGTTTTTGTTTTTGGATGTAAGCTGCAAATATTGTCTAACTCTACAGTAGCAGCTATGCTTGACATCACCACACAACTGGAAAGTATGCGAATATATTCCGAGTAGACTAGATATGCGGTCAATTTCATCCTAGCTAAGAGTGGTAGTGTGTGCGCGGTAGTCGGAGACCAGTCTGGGTCTGTATGTCCTACCAACTGTTTCACCCCTTCAGTGGCTATTGTAGGGGCTTTTAACACCGTTGGTAAACTATGAAGCCGGCCCAGCAACTCTGCAGCCCGGTGGTGGCCAGGACCGCATTCCCCGCAGGCAGTGTGGACAGCGAGCGGTCCAATCACCACCCCCCCTTGGTCGTGCAACCACAAAGCCTCTTTAATGTGCCCTTAGAGACACACAGCCAAAGGGCGTGGCTTCGGAGCCATTGGTGATGGCCGCCGTTTTCGGGAGCTCCGCGGCAACGTAGGCAGCAGGGAGTCTCCAGGCTTCTTTTCCTCGGTATCGGACCGCGGAATGCGGCATTTCAGTCGTCGGAATACCTCTGCTACCGCTGTGATGATTCGCGGAGCGTTTCCATGCCGTTAAGGTGATTTTATATCCTCAAATGCAGTCAGTCAGAGCAGCGGCCGCCATTTTGTTTTCTGTGATGTTATTTTCCTGACGCACTCGTTGCCTTATTATCAGTGCCATTCTCTTCAGGATTTCTGCTGTTAACATATGCACAAAGGTTTTTTCCTCAACTGGGTTGCAATTCTCTGGACTTCGTTGTAATAGTTATTGGAGTACCTCCTGCAGCGTCTTTTTTCCTCATTTTTTTTTTTATTTTTTCTTTCCATCAACGTTTCTTTGCGGAATTCCTCTGACTTTGACAATTATTGTTATCCGAACCTTCTTTCCTTGTGACCTTCTCTACCATTACCAAAAGGGATTTTGTTTTCTTTCTCTTCATGGCAATGCCGCGTGGTGCTCGTAGTGGGGCGCACCAAGCTATTTCCCCTCCAGTGGCTGATAATAACCCTTTTAATGTCCTACATGATAATATGGATGAAGCTCCCCCGGAGTCCTCTGACTCTAAAGCCTCCTCTTCGGCGGGCACTCGCCCCAAACAACTCTACAAGCTACCAGCGGCTTCTCCTTCCGGCAAAAGGGTAAAAACTAATCCTCCTTCTCCTACTAATCCACCCTCTTCAGTCTCTATGGAGCTTCTCCTTGATGAAATTCGTGCTCTGAAGCCCTATATGGAGGAAACTAACTTGCGCTTACAAAGCCTTGAAGACAATTGGTCTCACACCATCCAGAGAGTTGTGGTCCTTGAACAAAGAGTTGACGCGTCAGAGGAGACCATGCATCAAGTCCCCATTTTACATACAGAGATTGATCATCTTAAACAACAAGTTGAACAATTGGAAAACCGCAACAGGCTCAATAACCTACGTATTTATGGTTTGGTTGAAGGTCTTGAAGGTTCTAATCCACTCTCATTTTTCCAGTCATTTTTACCTTCTCTTCTTGGTCTTCCTGAATCTCCTCCTTTGAACATTCAACGCGCTCATCGTTTGGGCCGGATGTCTGCCTCTTCCTCCTCTTCAACGAGACCTAGAGGTGTTATCTTATATTTTCTGGAATATACTGACTTGCTCAAGGTACTCCAAGCTGCCAAACAAAAAGGAAAGATTTCTTGGCGAGGTTCCAATCTATTTTTTACTCAGGACTATGCCAAAGTGACTGCAGATCGTCGGAAAAGGTTCCTGGAAATGAGACCTACTCTTCGAAGTCTTAATGCTAGATATGGCCTTTTTCATCCCTGCCTTTTTAAAGTGACGTATAACAACAAGACTACATCTTATGAAGACCCGGTTGTTCTTCAACAATTTTTGAATACATGTCGTCATGACTCTATGGATGTATCCAGATCGTAATTGTTTTGTTTTCCTCATGTAGACTGCTTGCTGTTTTGCTGTATTTGGCTCTAATGTTCTACACTGTTAATATATGTATTTTGTCTTTTTCTCTTTAGATTTGGATATATGGGCCTCTGTATGTTATCCTCTTCAGTCTTCCTGGATGACGTCCTCCCTGTCGTTGTTGTCCTGCGGTTTCCCGTTCGGCGTCCCATCTCCCTTATGTGGTTCCAACACCCTCATCCTTTCTTGTTCTCTTGTGGTATGTCTTTTGCTACTGTGCTCTTATGTTTATGGAGTTGGTTTATTTTGATTTGTCGTTCTCTTCTCTTTATTCTATTTTCTTCTTTTGCTTCCCATACCTTCTTTTGCTACCGTTGTTTCACTACTTTTCTCTTTATTCTTATTTCTTATTCTTTTCTTTCTCTTTATCTCTTTCTTCTTAACCATTTACTTCAATCTATTTTTTGCTTCTCTTTTTCATCCGTTTATTTCCATTCTCTTCACCTTCTTCAATTTCAAATCTCTCTTTATTCTTTGATTTCCTTACCTTTTCAATACAATGTGTTTATGGCGGTTCTTCAGTTGTATTTACTTGGTTATGTATCTTCTTTCCTTTTACGTATTTGGTACTATTTCTTCTCCCTGCAATTTTTTTTTTTTTTTTTTTTTTTTTTTTTTTAATATTTTTATTGCAGGAATCCGTAAATCGTTACATAACCGGCCAACATTATATATCACGCCCGATCAATGAGACGCAACCCTCCGTTCCCCCACCGTAAGTTACTTACACAGCCATTCAGCCCACAACCCTAGGGTCGGGCGGCGAAATTCAATGGGGGCTCAGGAGGATGTCGAAGCTGGCCCGGAGAACCCGCTGTCCGTCATCTGCTTTTCCAAACAAACCCATAAACCCAAAATAACACCCCACTCTTAAAACACCCCAAACCCAGGTAACCCTCCCCCTCCCCCCGCCATCAGCGCGCGGCACCAACCGCCGCAGGATCTCCAAAAGGACCCCCGGGGAAAGCAATAGATCTGAAAAGTGCAATCGTCTATCGGGACTCAGGGCGAGCCTCTTCCTCAAGCTCAGAGTCGCTGGGGGCGCCATAATCCCTAAGGGCCTGCACCAATATCTCCCATTCCAGCGCTGCCTCCTGTGCCTTCTCATTACGCTGCCTCCAAGCTAGCTGGTATCTGAGCGTACTCTCCCCCGCCGCCCACTTCAAAAATTCGCTGCGCCACCGGCTTCCCGTCGGACCAGCTCGTGCCTTCCAGTTCCTGGTCACCTCCCGTTTAGCAAGGAGTAGCCCCAGATCAATGAACTTGCTAGAAATTTTATTTTTGGGGGTATGAGGGAACCAGTGCAGGAGGCCCACCGCCGCGTCAAGCGATAAAGATCTCCCCGTCGTCTCCTCCAGGGTCTTCCCCATTTCCTCCCAATAGGATGACAATCCCGGGCAGGCCCACAGCATATGGAGGAGGTCCGCCTCCTGGGCCGGGCACCTGGGGCATTCCGCCGAAGTCGTACCAAAATATCGCCTGATTTTCACCGGGGTCAAATAGGCTCTATGGAGCACGTAGTAGTGGACCAATTGAAAGCGGGCGTGGCGTGTGCCCTTCCAGGCCCTCCGCACTAGCTGGGCCCAGGTCGTTTCCGGGATCTCCCTGCCAATGTCCTCCTCCCAGCGGTTTCTCAAAGTGGTGAGGGGAGCCATCCCCTCATTGATCAGTCTGCCGTAAAGGCAAGTGACCGCCTTCACCGTGCCCGCAGACATCATCACGTATTGGCATACTGGGGATAAAGGAGGTTCCTCCTGCCCGCGTCTCCAGTGCGCCTGGATCGCTCGAACAAGGGCCGAGTGCAGCAAAAAGTCGCCGCGGGGAATCCCGAAGCGCTCGATGAGCTCCTGGAAGGGCAAGAGCGACCCGTCCTCGTATAGATCCCCGATTAGCTGCAAACCGGCGTCCTCCCAGGTCGCCAGCCGCGACCAATCACCCCCATGGGGCAGAGCCGTTAGCATCCCCAGCGGTATTTCAGGCGCGTACGGTGTTCGCAGGTGGCCCCGGGCGTGAGCTCGGTTCCAGCACAGGCGGATAGTCCGCTCCTCCATTGACAAGTCCTGCAAGGCCAACCGTTGTCTCATCGCTATGAAGGAGAGAACATGCCTGGCCATGCCCGTTCCCCTCTTTTCTTCGGGGCCCCGGAACTCCCGGGCGATCTCCTGGGTGAAGGCCTGGAGCTGCGCCGCTAAATAATACTTTTCGAAGTCTGGCACCGCACGCCCACCCTCCTCCTTCGGCCTCAGTAGGGTCCTGAGGGCCACCCGCCGGCGGCCCGAACCCCAAAGGAATCCGACAATCATGGATCGTAAAAGTCGAAACGTGGTCGGTGGGACCCAGGTCGGTAGTGTCCGGAAATAATATAGCAACCGGGGGAGCGCCACCATTTTAAGCAAAGCAATCCTCCCAGCCACCGAGAGCGGTAGCGTGGCCCAAAAGCCCACACTGCCTCGAAGTGCTCGAATGCCCCGGGCAATGTTCCCATCCAGGAGGCCAGAAGGTTCATGATAGACATACACCCCTAGATACTTAAAGCAGTCGGGTTCCCATCTAATCTCCCTACTCAGAGTAGGGGTAGGGGTGCCCCTGCGGACCGGGAAAAGACAGGTCTTAGTCCAATTCACTCGGAGGCCCGAGACCTCCCCAAACTCCGTGAGCGCCGTCGCAGCCCCATGTAGGGCATCTAGCGGGTCTTCTAGGAAGAGCAACAGGTCGTCTGCATACAGTGAGATGTAATGCGGGCCCGAAGGACTCCACAGGCCCGTGTAATGGGCTCCCGACCGGAGATGCAGCGCAAGAGGTTCCACCGCCAGCGCAAAGAGCAGAGGGGATAACGAGCATCCCTGCCTCGTGCCTCGTTCCACCGGATATTGTGAGGATATCAGCGGTCCCGCCCGAACCCTGGCCGACGCCGAGGCGTACAGAACCCTGGTCCACCTGATGAAGCCCTCCCCGAGGCCGAACCTCCGCAACACAGTACAAAGGTAGTCCCATTCCAGGCTATCAAAAGCCTTCTCTAAATCCACTGAGAGGACAACCGGGCACGGGGCGTCCACAAGCGGTTCCCCTAGCAAGCGGAACAACCGGCGAATATTCATGGTCGTGTTACGCCTGGGGATAAAGCCAGCCTGGTCCTCATGTACCAAGGAGCTCATGTGGCCGAGCAGCCTCGAGGCCAGGATGCTGCTCAGTATTTTATAATCCACCGTCAGCATCGATAAGGGACGGTACGACCCCGGATCGGAGGAATCCCTTCCAGGCTTGAGGAGCGGGACCACCAATGCCTCACACATCGAGCCTGGGAGACGCCCAAGCCTCTTCGCCTCCCTGTATACTACCAACAATCTAGGGGCTAGGAGATCGGCATAGGCCGCATAGAACTCCACAGGAAGACCGTCCAGGCCCGGGGTCTTATTTCTCGCCATCTTTTTGATGGCGCTACGGATCTCTCCCAATTCTATGTCGGACCCCAAGGCTTTCGCCACGTCTCGCTCCATTGTTCGGATCTCTAAAGGCCGCAAATAGTTATCGAGCAGGTCAGGGTCTCGGACCGAGCGACTGCGGTATAAGCGCTCGTAATATTGCCGGTAGCAGCTCAGAATCGCAGGCTGGGTGTACACCTGGGTTCCGTCTGCCCTGCGCATGGACGTCGTCAGTGAGGACTGCCGCGTAGGGTTGGCCAGCCATGCCAGCAGCGCGCTCGACCTATCCCCCTCTGCGATGGACCGAACCGTATAGGCCTTATAGTCAAAACAGCGGAGCCGTTCGACCTCCGCCGCCACCGCCTCCTTCGCCTCCGCCGTGCGCGCCTGCAATTCGGGGCGCCCGGGGCGGCGTAACTCCAACTCGCGGAGTTTTCGATCCGCTGCCTCTAGGTCAGCGAGGATACTTCGCCTCACGCCGACCTGTTTAGAAATGCAGTACCCCCTCACCACCACCTTAAAAGCGTCCCACTCTAACGCTCTCGAGCTCGCGGTGCCACGGTTGGACGCAAAGTACTCTGAAATCGTATCACCTAGGTCCGCCTTGAAGACACTGTCCTCAAGGATCTCGGGCCGTAATTTCCAGGTGGGCACCGCCGGCACCCCGGGAAACCAGCCAAGGTCCAACAGGAGGGGGTTATGGTCAGAAATGGTCCTGGTCAAATATTCAGACCGGACCGCTGCTGAAACCAGTTCGGGCGAGCCAAGAAATCCGTCCAGTCGAACGTGCAATTCATGGAGGCTCGAGAAGTAGGAGTAATCCCTGGTTGTGGGGTGTTGCGCCCTCCAAATATCCGTTAGACCCCAGTGAGTCTGCCAGTCCCGACGATCCCTAGCCGAGCGACGAACCGGAGAATCGGGGAGGGGTGGATGCGAACGGTCAATATCTACATCCACTACTGAGTTGAAATCTCCACCGAGCAGGAGGGGTCCGGAGAGGCAATGGGCCAACGAGCCCGATAACCTGGAAAGGAAGGCAGTCTGGTCTACATTAGGAGCATACACACAGCAAACGTTTAGGTCTCTCCCTCCCAAAGTCCCCGAAATAGCCACATAACGCCCCTCTGGATCTATCACTGTGTTCGTGACCTGGAAGGGAACCCCAGCCCTAACCCAGATCAGCGCCCCTCTGGCATACGCAGAGTACGAAGTGCAAAAGACCTGCCCCCTCCACCTACGCTGTAAGGCCGCCCCTTCCGCCTTGTTCAGATGAGTCTCCTGCAGCAGCGCCATTTGTATTCCCCTACGCACTAAGTAAGCGTGGACCTTGTGGCGCCTGGACATAGTGTGAAGCCCCCGTACGTTCCAAGTAACACATTTCAGATTAGCTACCTCAGCCATTGTCCCATATTGTTCTCGCAAAGTCTCCCCATCCGGGTCCCAACAATAACAGGACATCGATCCTCACAGCACTGATGGCGGCCATTTTCCCCAACCATAACTTAACAACCCAAATATGAATCAACTCCCCATCCACCCTCCCCAGAACAGGACCCAAATAGCACCATCTAGTTCCCATCCAAACCATATTCTCCAACTATACCCTACTAATCCTGCAGTCGCCACCGCAGGAAGGCCTTAAGGGCCAGGTGCAGGCCGGGCGGAGGCAGTGGGCCCTCGACGCTCAGGCCACCAGGACTAACCGAAGCCCAAAACAGTGTCACAAATAAACCCCCTCGGGGCAAATCCAGGGCACCCCACCCTCCCTACCCCGGTAGTCAGCATCTCCGATCGACCCCCGCCACCCCCTCGCCGGGCCCCCACCCAAAGTGAAGAAGCTCACCCCGTTACCCCTGCCCATCCAGAAGGTCCTCCGCCGATTGCGGTGTGATCACCGGCGTATGGTCACTGTCAGGCACGGATTCCTCGGAGTCCGTTGGACCCTCCTCGTCCTCAGGGACCGCTTCCTCCGCAATGGCAGCGTCCCGTGAACCAGACAGCACTGATAACACCTCTAGTACTCCCTTCCGCTCCGTCGATGTCTCTACAGTTGAGGGACCCCCCGAGCGGCCACGGCGACCCCGAATCCTCCTGGATCTCCGTCTCTGCTCCGGCTCCGCCACCTGTCGAGGCGAAGAGCCGGATCCACCTTTCCCCGCTCTATATAGTTCGAGCCAGTGACAAACGTCCTCTGGGGTATCGAAGAACTGAGTTTTGTCATCGACAATTATGCGGAGCCTCGCAGGATAGAAGAGCGAGTATTGGATACCCTCGCTCCGGAGCTCGCGCTTGACCGCCAGGAAGGAAAACCGTCTGCGTTGAGTTTCATAGGTGTAATCCGGGAAGATTTTCACCTGGCTGTTCGCCACTTTAAATGGCCCATTATGTCTGGCGACATTGAGGATGAAGTCTCTGTCCCTGAAGTGCAATAATCGCGCCACCACCGGTCGTGGGGCACGTCCCTGCTGCGGTGGCCTCGCCGGGACCCGATGGGCCCGCTCCAGGGTGTAGAAGGAGGATAGACCCTCCGGGGCCACCGTGTCTCGGATCCAGGCCTCCAGATATGCCACCATGTCGCCATCCTCAATCTTTTCTGGCAGGCCCACCACGCGGATGTTGTTCCTCCTGTTACGGCCTTCCGCGTCCTCCGCCCTCTGCTCCAGGACCGTAATCCGGGATAAGGCATCCTTCATATCCGCAGCCAAGGTCCGCTGTGCCGGCTCCAAGGTTTTCACCGAGCCCTCCACTTCCTTGACCCGGTCCGAAAGTTTGCTGTGGTCCGCTCTAAGGAGACCCAGGCTCGTCGCTACCTGGGCAATGTCCTGCTGGAGGGCCGAGCGCGTGGTCGCTATTGCCTCTAGGACTCGGTCAAATTGCTGCTGCAGTGGTGCACCGCCGGCATCCCCGGGGCCCCCGCGTTCCTCCTTGTCCTGGGTCTCCGAGTCCGAGACAGCTGGGGCAGTCCCCTTGGCACCTCTAGGTTTCCCCATGTTGCCGGCCGCTCTCCGTGCAGGTCTCGGAGCGGGCGCCTCCGAGTTCAGGCCCCGGCTATGACTCCCTCGGGTGCTAGGCCTCAGGTCGAATGCCGGAGATCCCCGTCTCCAGGGCCCGTTGGATCGTCTCAACCTTGGCTCACGCCACCAACACGGCGTCCGGGGGCACCGAGGAGGAGGCGGAGACAGCCGTCGCCAGGTCGGGCAGGCCCGCACGGCCGACAGAGTCCCGGAGTGGATGTCACCAGCTCCACCGGACGATTCGCGGCCCCAAAAGGTTGCGCCTCCCATGGAAGTGGGTCGGCCAGGAGAAAGTGGCCAAGTGCGGTGTAGGGAGTGGGGCCACCGGCGGGGCCTCCTGCCGTCCCCGCGTGGGATCCGCTAGGGTGTGGGCCTCCGTTCATCCGAGTGCAATCCCCGTTAAAAGAGACCGCTCTGACCGATGTCCAGCTCCGATCCCCACCGGGAGCCGGCAGAGCAGGGGATGCACCGCTGCCAACGACGTTCCTCCAGTCTAATGGATCTGGCCAGGGGGACAAAGAAGTCCGGGCGCCATGTTGGGTCGCACTGCGCGGTACCCCGGACTGCGATTTTCGCCGGGTCACCGCTCGTGCCGATCACGCCAGGGGCCCCGGCAGGTTTCCGTCGAGCCGGTCCGCAAAAATGCGGGGGCTGGGGTGCCCCGCAGCCGCCGAATTACAGGATAATCATGGGCTCAGTCCCGGAGCCGAGCTCTCAGGCGACCATCACCATCGGCGCCCAAGCCACGCCCCCTTCTTCTCCCTGCAATGTTCTGTTTTTCCTTCTCTTACAAATGTAATGATTATTATCCAGTTTTTAATTATTCATGCTTTTCTGTTTTCTCTCTATTTGCATTTTCTCCCTTATCTGTAGATGTCTTTGAATATTTTATCTTGGAATGTTAAAGGTCTTGGTTCACCTATTAAACGTCAAAGAGTTTTGTCTCATGTAGCAAATTTAAAAGGGGATATTGCTTTATTACAAGAAATTCATGTTAAAGATACTGAAATTCGTAAATTACGTCGTCATTGGGTTGGTCATGTTTTTGCCTCTCCTGGGTCTGGGAAGCGTAATGGTGTTGCTATTTTATGTCATAAGAGGCTAGATGTTCATCTTGTCAAACAAGATAATGATTCAGAAGGTAGGTGGGTAGCAGTCTCTTTGTTGATTAATAAAATTCCTCTGACTATTATTAATATTTATGCTCCCACTGTTCCGGATAAAGTCTTTTGGCCCCATATTCTTTCCCTGCTCATGCAATACACTGATGATTATCTGATTTTGGGTGGTGATTGTAATATGGTTATAGACCCCTTTTTAGACAGAAGATCTGATTCTAGGTTCTCCCCCTCCCACATGCATTCTTTGTTTACCTCCACTATTTCCCAAAGAGCTCTTGTTGATTCTTGGAGGCTTTGCCACCCTACTCTTCGAGAATACACTTTTTACTCACCTCCTCACTCTTCCCAATCCCGATTAGATTATATTTTCATTTCCAAAGCCCTCACTCAACTCATTACTCACTCTGACATAGGTTCTATTTTACTTTCTGATCACGCCCCAGTCTCTTTAAGTCTAGATTTACTCCCCCCCGTGAAAGGCACTAGGAGATGGAGGTTTAATAACTCTCTTTTATTGGACCCACAGTTTACACAAGCCTTTATGGATTTTGCCTCTTCATTTTTTGAGGACAATGACAATGAAAGTTCTTCCACAATTAATCGCTAAAGAACAATGTGGTTTTATCAAAGGACGTCATCTATCTGATAATACCCGTCTCTTCTTTAATGTCCTAAGTAAATCTCATTCGCATAAGACTTCATTGGCAGCTGTTGCATTGGACGCTGAGAAAGCTTTTGACAGAGTCAACTGGCAATTTATTTTTTCTTCCCTTTCTTGGTTCGGTTTTGGCCCTAAGTTCCTTTCATATGTCTCAATGCTCTACTCTTCTCCTAGGTCCTTTATTTTGGCCAATGGCCTTGTCTCTTCCTCCTTTCCTCTTCTTCGTGGTGTCCGGCAGGGTTGTCTGCTTTCTCCGCTCCTATTTATTTTAGCATTAGAACCTTTCTTAACTAAGATTCGTATGAACGATGAAATTTCTGGTTTCCCTTATGGTGCTACACAGTTAAAGATCTCTGCATACGCAGATGATATTCTTTTATTTATCTCGAACCCTCATACGTCTCTCCCATCATTTTTATTAGAGGTTTCGAACTATGCATCAGTGTCTGGCTATAAGCTTAATGTAGACAAATGCGAAATCCTTCCTCTTAATAAATTCTGTTTTCATGCTGACTTCTTAGCTTCTTCTTTCCATTGGAGTCCAAATAAAATCAAATATCTTGGTCTTTGGTTTACACCTTCTATTAAGGATACTGTGGCTTTGAACCTTAAAAATTTACTATCAGCCCTTACTGCCTCTACGAAACAATGGCATCCCTTGTTCTTATCTTGGTGGGGTAGATTAGATTCTATCAAAATGATGTTGGTTCCGGTAGTCTTATTTCTCTTGTCGAATCTTCCAGTTAACATCCCCAAATCTTATTACAAGAGTATTTATTCCATATTATCTAAATTTTTATGGCAAAACAAAACTGCCAGAATGTCTTTTTCTAAACTTAAATCTCCTAAACATTTAGTTGGTGTTAATTTTCCTGACTTTTCCTCATATCATACTTCCTTTTTTCTCACTCACTCTACCTCTTTCCTTTCTGATCATATTCCTGATCCCTCATCCCGTCCTTTGTGGGTAGAAGTTGAAACCTCCTTTTTTCATCCCTTTGCGTTTGAAGAGTTTGTTTCATTGTCACAAGCTCCAAAGAAATTTTCTCTTCCCATCCTTCAACATGTTCGCAAGACCTTTCAACCTATCATTTTGCATAACTTGGATGATCGTGCTCGTTTTTTACAATCTCCTATTTGGTGTAATTCTCTTATCAAAATTAAAAATAGATCTATTTTTTGGAGTGACTGGTTATCTCTTGGTCTTAAATGGACTTATCAGCTTTTTCACGATGGTTCTTTTATCCCCTTTTCTGTTCTTCAAGATCGTTTCTCTCTCCCCCTCTCTTCTTATCCCAAATATACTCTATTAAGAACGGCGGCTCAAGCTGCTTATGATGCTCTTACGGGTACTTCCATTCAATATAATTCTTCTCTCATTTCCTTACCATTTTTACACTCTTCCCCATCTTCTTCTCAAATTTACAAAAAATTGCGAGATTCGTCTGCTCATCGAGTGAAGTCTGCTGTGGAGTGTGCTTGGGAATCAGATTTAGATGATTGTTTTCCTCTTTCTACCTGGGATAACATTTGGATCAAAATAAGGAAATCATCTAGAGCGGCAAATACAACCCAAACTCTATTTTTTATATACAATAGACTTTTAATTACCCCATGCAAACTACATCACATTGACTCTTCTATCCCGTCTATCTATTGGTCCTGTTCGGCTTTGGTGGCTGATCTTAAACATATGTTGTTTACTTGTCCTGCTGTTCACCTTTTCTGGTGCAAAGTATGGCAACAAATTAATTCCATTTTCTCCACCAATTTCCCCTTTTCTCTTTCTCATATTTTTCTTGGTAGTCTTTCACAAATATGGTCCTCCTCCACTGCTAATACCTCCATTGTTGATCTCCTTCTTGCTGTGGCATTTCAACAGATCACGAAAGCTTGGAAGGATACCTCCCTTATTTCTTATCAAGCCTGGTGGTATGGGGTTTGCTATAATCATAGACTAGATAGGGCTTATGTTCACCCTATTTCCCTTGCGATTAAAAGGGACTTATTATGGTTACCCATTACCTCCTTTCTGAACTTGTCTGCCCAACCCCTTCCTTTACATAATCCTTGCAGGGAGGACGTATCTAAACCTCCTTGATTATCTTGTTATTATTAATGATTCTGATATTATTAATGTATGAAGATTGCCATCTTTGTTCTATCTCTTGTTGAATTATTAATTCCTGCATAATGAAGTTGTATTTTTTCTTTATTCTGCCAATTATTTATTATATATTGTTGTAATATGTTTCTGATGATACCCCTTTTTCTTTTCTTCTTTTCTTCTCTCTCTTTCTCTCTACTCCTTTTTATTTTTTCTGAAATGTCTTGCAATTTATTCTTTCCTACAAAATGTATATTACTACTGTACTGGAACTTTTTTGTTCTTCAATAAAATCCTCTTTAAACTGAAAAAAGAGACACACAGCCATCCTGTCAGAAGCAGGATCCCATATTTTCTGTCAGGGTGGCAGGCAATCAATTACTGGTCAAGTAGGTCCTGCAAATTCTTAAACAGGTTTACTTCCATATCTTTTGTTTTCATCCCCACCTCATCCTTCAGCAATGGCTGATGGGGGAGAATTTGTCACTCTTAGGGCAGGAATTGCCGGCCTTTCCGGCCAAAGGATCCATAGAGAAGGTACCAGCATCAAAAGTAGGAACTGGCTTCTACTCCCGCTACTTAGTGGTGCCGAAGAAGGAGGAAGTCTATCCTATCCAACATTTTCCCCCTCCATGCCTTCCTGCAGAAGGACAACTTCAAGATGGCTATCCTTGCCCAAGTCTTGTCTGCCCTCAACCCACTCTGCAACAACTTCAATCCATGTCAGGGGGACCCACAAAAGTCACTAAATTAACCTGTGTTTAACCCTCTGGTAGCTTGGCACAAAGCAGTCAGGCTTAACTTGGAGGCAATGTGTAAATTAAGTATGCTGCACACAAGTAAAATCTCAAACCAATTTAGAAAATATAGTAAATTGTAATAAATAGAAGAATACCAAAACAACAAAAATCTGTTCAATAGAGCCAAAGTATTCAGTGAAAATATTACACAAAAGCACAAAGCGCCACTTGTGGTCATCTGGTCTCCCTAGACTGGGGGTAAGTCATAGGTTCATGCCGGCCATGATTGAGTGAGGGTTTGATACAGGGAGCAGGTTAGCACCTTCAAAGTCTGGTGTGAAGAGTTTCCTTTGTGATGGAGGAGGCCCAAATGAATAGGCTGAGTATTGCGGATGGTCGTTGCTGTAGCTTCGCATTGGCAGTCGTTATGGACTGTCACTGCTGTAGCACAAAGTGCGGGTATTGTGTTGCCAGTCGTCGCTGCTGGCGCAAAGAGCAGGTCTCACCAGTACTTTGCGTTGGCAGTTGTCTCGAATAGCAGTATGTTGGCGCGGATGGGCCCATTCGCAGTTGCAAGGAGCCTAAACTTCAGGATTTCCAGCTGTCCTTCAGGAATACACTCTGATGCCAGCCAAGGGTCCAGGACCTTGCGAGGTTCCTCTTGGGGAAGGAGGTCTTCCCTCTTGAGGATCAGGGACTCTATACAGCAGAGGCCAGTAGGGCTCAGGTATAGAATGTTGATGTTATACACACTAGGACCCTTGTGGTTCTGGGAGGACTCTGAAGAGGAATTATGTAATATGCGGGTGGTGTTAGGGTGTGGTTAATTGGGAAATATGATGTAATGTGCAGTGTGTCAGTGTATGCTGAAGAGGTAAAGTAATGCGTAAACGCAGCTCCTATGTGGCATAATTAATCTGCATGTTCCTGGGCTGGGGAAAACGCTACAACTGATGACGAGTAGGGGATACGTGCTAGAGAAGACAACCAGAGAAGACAACACTGCTCACCTTGAAAGTTTGCAATGATATGGCAAACTACTTCTGCGTACCATGTGTGCCCAGAATCGAGGCAGAGTGATCTGTGACCAGCACATGTGGGCTCAAAGCCCTGCTCTATCCTGCACACGGCTGCTGAAGAGATTGAAGGCCTTGCAGAGGAGCATTTTCAAAACGCCTGCCAAAACTGTTAAAAAGGTGGTCGACAGAGATGCTGCACTGCACCCCAAGTACAGAACGATTGTTCAGGTGAAGCAAAAGATAATGACAGTGACAACAAAGTATGAAAACCAGATAATTTACTCACAGTAAGGGCTATTGAAGCTTTCTGCGACACCAGTTCAAGCACAAGGCTAGTGCTTGTAGAAGTTGTCGTAGAAGTTGTCAGTGCTGGAAAATGCTGTCTTAACAGTACTTGCTCTAAATGGTGGCAGAAGAGAGATTGAAATACAATACAGCTGTGTTCCTGAAGTCACCACCACCTTTTGACACTTCTAAGAAACAGAGCATTGGTACCAGGTGAGTTGTGTGGATATAAACCATTTGATGAATTCATAGATGCACTAGAGGAAGAAGATGACAGGAAGATCACCAAATATTTAAAAAATCTTGCAGGTGATGAAGTGAAAGAAGTGCTAAAGAAAATCTCACAAACCAATGTGAAATCGTACCAAAAGGAAAAAGAAGTTTTGGAGGCCAAGTTCATTCAAATGTCGACTATGAAAGGTGTGTCTTCAACCAAGCCCTACAACAGGTTGGCAAAACAATGGACGAGTTTGTCGAAAGACTTGATGGACTCATTAAACATTGCAAGATCTGTGACTTCACCAACGAAGAATCTATGCACCTCAGAGTCATTGATGGCTGCCTTTCAGATTTGTTTAGAAGGAGAATGCTGAGAGAAAAACACATCTAGAGAAAATGCTGATGGCTGCTAGAGGAGAAAAACATGCGGACTGACAAGCTGCTGACATGGAAGCAGGAACAGCACACATTGAATCGGCATTGACGGTGAAGAGCAAACACAAGCATAAACAGGATACACATAGGTTGATATCTTCAAAGAAAACAAAGCTATGCTTCCAATGTGGATTTACGTTTCCCCATGAAGGCAAATTTCCAGCCATTGGACAAGTCTGCAAAAGTTGTGAGAAAGAGAATCATTTCATAACTGTGTGCCAAACCAAAGAAAAATCTAGCGTGTAACAACAGCAAGAAAAGATGGACATGAGAATGTTCCAGAAGCATTCTCGCCACTCCCCTAAAAACAAAAAGTAACATCAGCTATGACAAGTAGAAACCAGGCCAGACCAATCGTCGTCAAGCTCATCGTACAAAGGTTTCTCAAAATCACTATCGAGGTTAAACAAAGAAGATGGGTGTGTGGTGATGATATCTACCAAAGGACTGCGCGCATATGTGGGGTTAGCTGCCTTTAAAAGGGATCACAGTTCAAAGAAAGCTCACTAAAGTCACAAAATTCATTTGGACACTGTCTCAAAATTACAATGAAAGTTAACGATCACCCAGTAACTTTCATCATAGACAGTGGTGCGTCACATCAAGCTAGTTGGAAAGTTTAACAGCCTATCCCCAGTACCTCACCTCACTACGTCAGGCACACAGCTATATACGAGGGTGGCTTTTGAGCCATTGCCAAGCCAAGGGTCGCTCACCCTGACAATGCAACACAAAAAGGCATCAGTGCAAGCCACCATTCATGTTCTACAAGGGACTTCGTTGAGTGAATGTTTGCTCAGTTTGCCACCGCTGCTGACATGGGGTTGATATCCCTCAACTGCACCGTCTACGCTCAGTCTAAGATCATGAGTTGATTCCCGGCATTGTTTCGTGGCCTGGGAAAACTCAAGAGAATGAAAGTAAAGCTACATATCAATGAAAACATTCGCCCTGGTGCTCAGCGGCACTGTAGAGTTGCTTTTCATCTTCAAGAAGCTGTAGAGAAAGAGTTGGAAGCACTCTTAAAACATGACATAATTGAACACTCGTCAGGCCCCATGCCATTGGTTTTACCCATAGCAGTAGTACCGAAAAAGGACAGTAGCATAGCGGTGTGCATTTGCGTTAACATACACCAGGCAAACAAAGCCATTGAAAGGCAAAGACACCCTGGTCCACACATAGAGGAGATAATCATGCCATTGGATGGAGTCAAAGTATTTTCCCATCTTGACCTGAATAAAGGATACCATCAACTCAAATTAGAGGAGAACTGCAAGTACATTACTACCTTTTTGACTCATGTTTTTGTTTAACTTTGTTTTATTGTTATTATTGTTATATTTGCAGTACACATTACATTTGAGCACGATTGCGACTGAATTCAATTTGAGTCTTAGCTTTGTATAACTAATGCAGTTACAGCAGTCGACATTTCGTTCATTGTCATATTGTTCAGATTCCATGCATTAACAGTTGGTGTATCAACGTATCATACAGGTTTAATCTATAAACAATGTTGTTAAATCCTAACTCATAACATATAACAGTTTACCCTACACCCTGGAGCATTTACAGTAGATCCTTGCGTTGCTACAAGCAGCACATCCGCGGCATCGCACCAGCCCGTCTATCCATGTCGGCTATGTGTAATGCATACCCACCTTCCCTCATCTTCCAAAGTTCAATGTTCACAGTTCAGTTGGTACAACATGGTGCTCGGAGGCTGAAAATGCATCCGGATAGTGAGCAGGAAAGCATTAGGACGGGAAGAGAAGAAGTACGACGCGCCATGAGTGGTAGGGGGAGTGGATGCGGTATGTTGAGAGGAGAGAGATGGGAGTGGAAGCGGGGGGGAGGGCAAGAGAAATAGTGTTTCTGCCATAGACTTGTGCAGGCTATCTTAGCAGAGAACTGTGTGCCTCCCTCCGGTTGTATATTGTAGGTTATCTACTCACTACCTTTTGACTCATGTTGGTTTGTTGCGATATAAGAGACTGAGTTTTGGAGTTTCTTCGGCTGCTGAGATATTTCAGGATGTCATTTGCTGAGTAGTTCCAGCCTGTTACACATGCTTATAAGGGCAAACACAAGGAGATGATGGACAGAGTGCTGAAACTTTTCAGACACTCACCTCCAGTCACACATCTGGGTTGAAGCCATCATTATTCTTTAGCTCATTTCGCCACACTAGTTTTGACCTGGCCAAATGCAAATCAGTCTTGACCCTGGTCCTCATGGGAACAGTAAAGACGGAACTGCCAAACCAGGTCTTCCGTGGACCGGAAACAAGCATCCTAGATCCTGGTGCTGGTTTCGGGGTAACACCCCTCATCAGCCAGGCTAGCTTGCATCCAGTGGCACAGTGGGCAAATGACCCACTGCTGGGCATACCCTGCCAAGCCAGGGCAATTAAAGCAAACACAAGGAGATGATTGTCCGAGCGCTAAAACTTTTCAGACACTCAGTCCCAGTCACAGATCTGGGTGGAATCAATCATCATTCTTTAGCTCACTTCACCACCCCAATTCAGACCTGGCCATATGCAAATCAGTCTTGAGCCTTTGCCTCAGGGGAACAGTCCAGACCTAACTGCCAAGCCAGGTCTTCCCTGGACCGGAAACAAGTATCCTGTGACCGGTTTTGGGGTAACACCCCTCATCAGCCAAGGTAGCTTGAATCCAGTGGCAAAGTGAGCAAGGTACCCACATCTGGGCATACCCTGCTAAACCAGGGCGAACAAAGCAAACACAAGGAGATGATGGACGGAGTGCTGAAACTTTTCAGACACTCACACCCAGTCACAGATGTGGGTTGAATCCATCATCATTCTTTTGCTCACTTCGCCACCCGAGTTCAATTAGTATGTCATCCCATGCTTTTAATTACAGTGATAAAATACTGTTTTTTGGTAGAACACAGAAAGAACATGACAAAACACTTACCCAAGTGTAGAAATTCGAACAACAGAGCACAGCACAACAAATAGTTCCAACTATCATTCGTCAGTAATAGATTTAATTCCGGAAATGAGCAGTAGATGGAACAAGCAGTATAACACAATCTTGATCATAGGTGGATCAGTTTTCAAAATGTTGATACGTAGATGAAGCATACAAACAGCCGACACGTGTTTCGTCATTATGCGACTTTCCCAAGACTGTTAACAAAACATAAAATGTAGAGCTTAATTTTAATACAAGAGGGAAGTCTTACTTCAGTCTTCCAATGTTCAACACTTAATTGTTCCTAATATCTTAGTAAAAAGTTCACTGATCCCTGTACAACGTAATCTATAGATGGAAAAAGGGAAAAAGTGCACGATAAAAATAGTGCCAGAAGATAGTTATCCCAAATGCAAGTGCGACAAGGTCTGTGTAAGAAAAGGTAGAAAGTTATATCCAACCTTATAACCCAACTTGACAATGACCAACAAAACCCCAAAGTGATAAAGAACTTATAAAGAATACAAAGATGTGATCTGAAAAAATGCAATCAGCCCTTGTACATTCTGCCATCCAAAGACAGTCTTGTGTATACTAAGAGGGAGAGGAAGAGGAAGAGTGATCATCAGTGCTATTCTCATTGTTGGCATCGGCACTAGTCCCATTGTTATCATCAGTGCTATTCTCATTGTTGGCATTGGCACTAGTTCCATTGTTATCATCAGTGCTATTCTCATTGTTGTCATCAGCACTAGTCCCATTGTTGTCATGGCACTAGTCCCATTGTTATCATCAGTACTATTCTCATTGTTGGCATCGGCACTAGTCCCAGTGTTGTCATCAGTGCTATTCTCATTCTTGGCATTGGTACTAGTCCCATTGTTGTCATCAGTGCCATTCTCATTGTTGGCATCGGCACTAGTCCCATTGGTGTCATCAGCGCTATTCTCATTGTTGTCATGGGCACTAGTCCATGGTTATTAGCGCTATTCTCTTTGTTGGCATCAGCACTAGTCCTATTGTTATCATCAGTGCTATTCTCATTGTTGGCATCGGCACAAGTCCCATTGTTATCATCAGTACTATTCTCATTGTTGGCATGGGCACTAGACCCATTTTTATCATCAGTGCTATTCTCATTGTTGGCATTGGCACTAGTCCCATTGGTACCATCAGCGCTATTCTCATTGTTGGCATGGGCACTAGTCCCATTGGTATCATCAGCGCTATTCTCATTGTTGGCATTGGCACTAGCCCCATTGTTATCATCAGCGCTATTCTCATTGTTGTCATGGGCACTAGTCCCATTGTTATCATCAGTGCCATTCTCATTGTTGGCATGGGCACTAGTCCCATTGGTATCATCAGCGCCATTCTCATTGTTGTCATGGGCACTAGTCCCATGATTATCAGCGCTATTCTCATTGTTGTCATCGGCACTAGTCCCATTGGTATCATCAGCGCTATTCTCATTGTTGGCATGGGCACTAGTCCTATTGGTATCATCAGCGCTATTCTCATTGGCATCGGCACTAGTCCCATTGGTATCATCAGCGCTATTCTCATTGTTGGCATGGGCACTAGTCCTATTGGTATCTTCAGCGCTATTCTCATTGTTGGCATGTGCACTAGTCCCATTGGTATCATCAGTGCTATTCTCATTGTTGGCATCGGCATTAGTCCCATTGGTATAATCAGCGCTATTCTCATTGTTGTTATCGGCACTAGTCCCATTGGTATCATCAGCGCTATTCTCATTGTTGTCAGGAGCACTAGTCCCATTGGTATCATCAGCGCTATTCACATTGTTGGCATTGGCACTAGTCCCATTGGTATCATCAGCGCTATTCTCATTGTTGGCATGGGCACTAGTCCTATTGGTTTCATCAGCGCTATTCTCATTGTTGGCATGGGCACTAGTCCCATTGGTATCATCAGTGCTATTCTCATTGTTGGCATCGGCACTAGTCCCATTGGTATCATCAGCGCTATTCTGATTGTTGGCATTGGCACTAGTCCCATTGGTATCATCAGCGCTATTCTCATTGTTGTCATCGGCACTAGTCCCATTGGTATCATCAGCGCTATTCTCATTGTTGTCAGGGGCACTAGTCCCATTGGTATCATCAGCGCTATTCTCATTGTTGTCAGGAGAACTAGTCCCATTGTTATCATCAGTGCTATTCTCGTTGTTGTCAGGAGCACTAGTCCCATTGGTATTATCAGCGCTATTGTCATTGTTGGCATCGGCACTAGTCCCATTGGTATCAGTGCTATTCTCATTGTTGTCAGGAGCACTAGTCCCATTGGTTTCATCAGCGCTATTCTCATTGTTGGCATCAACACTAGTCCCATTGGTATCATCAGTGCTATTCTCATTGTTGGCATCGGCACTAGTCCCATTGGTATCATCAGCGCTATTATCGTTGTTGGCATCTACACTAATCCCATTGGTATCATCAGCGCTATTCTCATTGTTGGCTTGGGCACTAGTCCCAGTGGTATCATCAGCGCTATTCTCATTGTTGGCATGGGCACTAGTCCCATTGGTATCATCAGCGCTATTCTCATTGTTGGCATCGGCACTGGTCCCATTGGTATCATCAGCGCTATTCTCATTGTTGGCATCGGCACTAGTACCATTGGTATCATCAGCGCTATTCTCATTGTTGGCATGGGCAGTAGTCCCATTGGTATCATCAGCGCTATTCTCATTGTTGGCACGGGCACTAGTCCCATTGGTATCATCAGCGCTATTCTCATTGTCAGGAGCATTAGTCCCATTGGTATCATCAGCACTATTCTCATTGTTGGCATTGGACTAGTCCCATTGTTATCATCAGTACTATTCTCATTGTTGGCTTCGGCACTAGTCCCATTGTTATCATCAGTGCTATTCTCATTGTTGGCATCGGCACTAGTTCCATTGTTATCATCAGGCTATTCTCATTGTTCGCATCGGCACTAGTCCAATTGTTATCATCAGTGCTATTCTCATTGTTGGCATAGGTACTAGTCCCATTGGTATAATCAGCGCTATTCTCATTGTCAGGAGCATTAGTCTGATTGGTATCATCAGCACTATTCTCATTGTTGGCATTGGCACTAGTCCCATTGTTATCATCAGTACTATTCTCAATGTTGGCTTCGGCACTAGTCCCATTGTTATCATCAGTGCTATTCTCATTGTTGGCATCGGCACTAGTTCCATTGTTATCATCAGGCTATTCTCATTGTTCGCATTGGCACTAGTCCAATTGTTATCATCAGTGCTATTCTCATTGTTGGCATAGGTACTAGTCCCATTGTTGTCATCAGCGCTATTCTCATTGTTGTCATGGGCACTAGTCCCATTGGTATCATCAGCGCTATTCTCCTTGTTGTCATGGGGACTAGTCCCATTGTTATCATCAGTGCTATTCTCATTGTTGGCATCGGCACTAGTCCCATTGTTATCATCAGTGCTATTCTCATTGTTGGCATGGGCACTAGTTCCATTGTTATCATCAGCGCTATTCTCATTGTTGGCATCTGCACTGGACCCATTGGTATCATCAGCGCTATTCTCATTGTTGGCATCAGCACTAGTCCCATTGGTATCATCAGCGCTATTCTCATTTTTGGCATGGGCAGTAGTCCCATTGGTATCATCAGCGCTATTCTCATTGTTGGCACGGGCACTAGTCCCATAGGTATCATCAGCGCTATTCTCATTGTCAGGAGCACTAGTCCCATTGGTATCATCAGCGCTATTCTCATTGTTGGCATTGGCACTAGTCCCATTGTTATCATCAGCGCTATTCTCATTGTTGTCATGGGCACTAGTCCCATTGTTATCATCAGTGCTATTCTCATTGTTGGCATCGGCACTAGTCCCATTGTTATCATCAGTGCTATTCTCATTGTTGGCATGGGCTTTAGTCCCATTGGTATCATCAGCGCTATTCTCATTGTTGGCATTGGCACTAGTCCCATTGGTATCATCAGCGCTATTCTCATTGTTGGCATCGGCACTAGTCCCATTGGTATCATCAGCGCTATTCTCATTGTTGTCATCGGCACTAGTCCCATTGGTATCATCAGCGCTATTCTCATTGTTGTCAGGAGCACTAGTCCCATTGGTATCATCAGCGCTATTCTCATTGTTGTCAGGAGAACTAGTCCCATTGTTATCATCAGTGCTATTCTCATTGTTGTCAGGAGCACTAGTCCCATTGGTATTATCAGTGCTATTGTCATTGTTGGCATCGGCACTAGTCCCATTGGTATCAGTGCTATTCTCATTGTTGTCAGGAGCACTAGTCCCATTGGTATCATCAGCGCAATTCTCATTGTTGGCATCAACACTAGTCCCATTGTTATCATCAGCGCTATTCTCATTGTTGACATCTGCACTAGTCCCATTGGTATCATCAGCGCTATTATCGTTGTTGGCATCTGCACTAATCCCATTGGTATCATCAGCGCTATTCTCATTGTTGGCATGGGCACTAGTCCCATTGGTATCATCAGCGCTATTCTCATTGTTGGCATGGGCATTGGTCCCATTGGTATCATCAGCGCTATTCTCATTGTTGGCATCGGCACTGGTCCCATTGGTATCATCAGCGCTATTCTCATTGTTGGCATGGGCACTAGTCCCATTGGTATCATCAGTGCTATTCTCATTGTTGGCATGGGCACTGGTCCCATTGGTATCATCAGCGCTATTCTCATTGTTGGCATCGGCACTGGTCCCATTGGTATCATCAGCGCTATTCTCATTGTTGGCATCGGCACTAGTACCATTGGTATCATCAGCGCTATTCTCATTGTTGGCGTGGGCAGTAGTCCCATTGGTATCATCAGCGCTATTCTCATTGTTGGCATGGGCACTAGTCCCATTGGTATCATGAGCGCTATTCTCATTGTTAGGAGCACTAGTCCCATTGGTATCATCAGCACTATTCTCATTGTTGGCATTGGCACTAGTCCCATTGTTATCATCAGTGCTATTCTCATTGTTGGCATCGGTACTAGTCCTAATGTTATCATCAGTACTATTCTCATTGTTGGCTTCGGCACTAGTCCCATTGTTATCATCAGTGCTATTCTCATTGTTGGCATCGGCACTAGTTCCATTGTTATCATCAGGCTATTCTCATTGTTCGCATCGGCACTAGTCCAATTGTTATCATCAGTGCTATTCTCATTGTTGGCATAGGTACTAGTCCCATTGTTGTCATCAGCGCTATTCTCATTGTTGTCATGGGCACTAGTCCTATTGGTATCATCAGCGCTATTCTCATTGTTGTCATGGGCACTAGTCCCATGGTTATCAGTGCTATTCTCCTTGTTGTCATGGGGACTAGTCCCATTGTTATCATCAGTGCTATTCTCATTGTTGGCATCGGCACTAGTTCCATTGTTATCAGCCGAGCTATTCTCATTGTTGACATCGGCACTAGTTCCATTGTTATCATCAGCACTTTTCTCATTGTTGGCATCTGCACTGGTCCCATTGGTATCATCAGCGCTATTCTCATTGTTGGCATCGGCACTGGTCCCATTGGTATCATCATCGCTATTCTCATTGTTGGCATCAGCACTAGTCCCATTGGTATCATCAGCGCTATTCTCATTTTTGGCATGGGCAGTAGTCCCATTGGTATCATCAGCGCTATTCTCATTGTTAGCACGGGCACTAGTCCCATTGGTATCATCAGCGCTATTCTCATTGTCAGGAGCACTAGTCCCATTGGTATCATCAGCGCTATTCTCATTGTTGGCATTGGCACTAGTCCCATTGTTATCATCAGTGCTATTCTCATTGTTGGCATCGGTACTAGTCCCATTGTTATCATCAGTGCTATTCTCATTGTTGGCATCGGTACTAGTCCCATTGTTATCATCAGTGCTATTCTCATTGTTGGCATCGGCACTAGTACCATTGGTATCATCAGCACTATTCTCATTGTTGGCATGGGCAGTAGTCCCATTGGTATCATCAGCGCTATTCTCATTGTTGGCATGGGCACTAGTCCCATTGGTATCATGAGCGCTATTCTCATTGTTAGGAGCACTAGTCCCATTGGTATCATCAGCACTATTCTCATTGTTGGCATTGGCACTAGTCCCATTGTTATCATCAGTGCTATTCTCATTGTTGGCATCGGTACTAGTCCTAATGTTATCATCAGTACTATTCTCATTGTTGGCTTCGGCACTAGTCCCATTGTTATCATCAGTGCTATTCTCATTGTTGGCATCGGCACTAGTTCCATTGTTATCATCAGGCTATTCTCATTGTTCGCATCGGCACTAGTCCAATTGTTATCATCAGTGCTATTCTCATTGTTGGCATAGGTACTAGTCCCATTGTTGTCATCAGCGCTATTCTCATTGTTGTCATGGGCACTAGTCCTATTGGTATCATCAGCGCTATTCTCATTGTTGTCATGGGCACTAGTCCCATGGTTATCAGTGCTATTCTCCTTGTTGTCATGGGGACTAGTCCCATTGTTATCATCAGTGCTATTCTCATTGTTGGCATCGGCACTAGTTCCATTGTTATCAGCCGAGCTATTCTCATTGTTGGCATCGGCACTAGTTCCATTGTTATCATCAGCACTTTTCTCATTGTTGGCATCTGCACTGGTCCCATTGGTATCATCAGCGCTATTCTCATTGTTGGCATCGGCACTGGTCCCATTGGTATCATCATCGCTATTCTCATTGTTGGCATCAGCACTAGTCCCATTGGTATCATCAGCGCTATTCTCATTTTTGGCATGGGCAGTAGTCCCATTGGTATCATCAGCGCTATTCTCATTGTTAGCACGGGCACTAGTCCCATTGGTATCATCAGCGCTATTCTCATTGTCAGGAGCACTAGTCCCATTGGTATCATCAGCGCTATTCTCATTGTTGGCATTGGCACTAGTCCCATTGTTATCATCAGTGCTATTCTCATTGTTGGCATCGGTACTAGTCCCATTGTTATCATCAGTGCTATTCTCATTGTTGGCATCGGTACTAGTCCCATTGTTATCATCAGTGCTATTCTCATTGTTGGCATTGGCACTAGTTCCATTGTTATCATCAGGCTATTCTCATTGTTCGCATCGGCACTAGTCCAATTGTTATCATCAGTGCTATTCTCATTGTTGGCATCGGTACTAGTCCCATTGTTGTCATCAGCGCTATTCTCATTGTTGTCATGGGCACTAGTTACATTGCTATCATCAGCGCTATTCTCATTGTTGTCGTGGGCACTAGTCCCATGGTTATCAGTGCTATTCTCATTGTTGGCATCGGCACTAGTCCCATTGTTATCATCAGTGCTATTTTCATTGTTGGCATCGACACTTGTTCCATTGTTATCATCAGTGCTATTCTCATTGTTGTCATCGGCACTAGTCCCATTGTTGTCATCAGCACTAGTCCCATTGTTATCATCAGTACTATTCTCATTGTTGGCATAGGCACTAGTCCCAGTGTTGTCATCAGTGCTATTCTCATTCTTGGCATCGGCACTAGTCCCATTGTTGTCATCAGTGCTATTCTCATTGTCGGCATCGGCACTAGTCCCATTGGTGTCATCAACGCTATTCTCATTGTTGTCATGGGCACTAATCCATGGTTATTAGCGCTATTGTCATTCTTGGCATGGGCACTAGTCCCATTGTTATCATCAGTGCTACTCTCATTGTTGGCATGGGCACTAGTCCCATTGTTATCATCAGTGCTATTCTCATTGTTGGCATGGGCACTAGTCCCAGTGGTATCATCAGCGCTATTCTCATTGTTGGCATGGGCACTAGTCCCATTGATATCATCAGCGCTATTCTCATTGTTGGCATAGGCACTAGTCCCATTGGTATCATCAGCGCTATTCTCATTGTTGGCATGGGCACTAGTTCTATTGGTATCATCAGCACTATTCTTATTGTTGGCATGGGCACTAGTCCCATTGGTATCATCAGCGCCATTCTCATTGTTGTCATGGGCACTAGTCCCATGATTATCAGTGCTATTCTCATTGTTGGCATCGGCACTAGTCCCATTGTTATCATCAGTGCTATTCTCATTGTTGGCATCGGCACTAGTCTCATTGTTATCATCAGTGCTATTCTCATTGTTGGCATGGGCTATAGTCTCATTGGTATCATCAGCGATATTCTCATTGTTGGCAAAATGCTCCAGCTTGCTGTAAGGAGAGTTTTCATCTTTTTCCCTGCCTGCAAAGTGCCGGGCTGGGAAAGAGATTAAAGTATTGCTACTGCACGCAGGGAGCTGCATTTTCAGCAACTACCTGCGCACAAGAGCAATGCCGGCCCCCCAAGCGACAGGGATTGATTGTGACAATGGGGGCTTTGATGCTCCCCCCGCGGTCTCCAACATGCACACTAGGTGCTCTGGGTGAGTCTAGGACCACTAGCGAGACATGGCCAGAGACCGGGGGATGGGGTGCCCGGG
This sequence comes from Triturus cristatus, assembly GCF_964204655.1. Classification (NCBI taxonomy): domain Eukaryota; kingdom Metazoa; phylum Chordata; class Amphibia; order Caudata; family Salamandridae; genus Triturus; species Triturus cristatus. The sequence goes on along the minus strand of NC_140582.1, from coordinate 1,086,462,555 downwards.
ACCAAAATCTGGCCAGGGAGGGGTGCTGCGTTGCCCTCCTTCCCTTGCGTAAAACTAACTTCTTTTTTTTTAAAACTTGTATTTATTGATTTTCTGCATAGTTAACATACATTACAGACATTGAAGTTAATGATTACATTGAAAAGCATTAGACAGTACAGATGCATCATTGTTGCTTCGCACATATTGCATTTGCAGAGTTACAGCAGGAGTTATTGCCTTGTTAGGAACTGTCCTTTCTTGAGCGATGTAGTCACGTAACAGTTGAGACATCACCTGAATCACTTAAGGGGGTCGGTCACAGCTTATCACACATAGTATCCACCTTTCATAGATTAACATTTTATACAGCAGTATTGACAAGGGAGATAACATAAAGGAGTGACATCATGACCTCTCAAATTTTCACGTAGCAATAAAATTGAGTTTAGCCTGTAGGCTTGGGATGAGTAGGGACACGAGCAGTGTCAAGTGCCCGCATCAGAAGGAGTGCCTGATGCGGTTTCCGCATCTCGCATTAAGAGATACTGTTTAAAAGGGCCCCATTCGTCTTTGGGCCATGAGGTGCGCTGGAGTGTTTCAGCATGTATATTGGATTGTTCTTGGCAGTATATTAGATTATCAAGCCATTCTTTAAATTTGGGGGCATGCCCCCTGCCTCATCTGCATGCTACTCTACGCTTTGCTAATAACAATGATAGTGTGATGTAACAGCGGTATGGTTTAGGGATCTGTTCAGTGTAACCTAATAGTGCCATTGGTGGATTGCATTCTAATGTGATAGATGTCATCTGCGCTAGGGCCTCAAAGACCTGCGTCTAGTACTCCATCACACGCGGGCATTCCCATGCCAGGTGTATAAACCCAGCTCGTGGGCTACCACATCTGTCACAGCGATCCGTTTCCCTCAATTTAAATCAAAACATCTTGGCCGGGGTGCAGTATAAGCGCTGCAAGAACTTATAGTGAATAATGCGCAGCCTACAGCTAGCGGAGATGTGTGCAGTTTGTAGGCAACAATACTTCAATTCCCAGATCTGTATTCCAGTGCATTTGAGATGTGTTCGTGGGTTCAGGTTGTTGCATGTGAACAATATGATAGAGTGTAGATACCAGATGGTGTAAAACTAACGTCCTGGTTTTGGCGAAGGCACAGCAAGTGTGTTTCCTTTTGAAAAACAATGTGAAATCCTTAATGCTAATTACATGCATATCTCGTGGTCCTTTACGCAGCTCTAGTATAGAATATGCACAGACATCTGCCCAATGAAGTAGAACTTACTCATTAACCAAATTAAAGTACTCCAGTTGGGTAGACGTTTTTGGCGAAACTTGGAAAAAATGATGTTTGATTCTGGCCTTGCTGCTGATTTCACAGAAATGAAACCTCAACGTGAAGCAACTGCAAATATAGCCATAGCAGGTGCCCCAGTTAAAGCTCCACTTCAGTAACAATCCTATCTTCTTGGACTTGGCAAAGGCAAAACATCCGTGTTTCCTCTCCAATTACACATTGAAAAACAATATGAAATCCTTAATGGAAGTAAAGTCATCATTGATCTATTGGAGCAAAATCTGATGTGTAGTGACTGTGATGAGTGGTTTCTTTCTTGTCTTCTCCTGGGGGAAGCAGAGTCCATGGTTCTCCCTTTTAAATACCCTTAGTATGGAAATGCCCAATATGCATAGCACCACTCACACACCCTCTTACAAACATACACAGGCACTCACACACCCACTGAAAGACCCACACAGGTACTCACAGACCCACACAGGCACTCACAGACGCACACAAGCACTCACACAGGCACTCACAGACCCACACAGCTACTCAACTCACCCACTCTCAAAGGTGACAGGTGACAGTTAGGATTAAAAAGTGTTTTAAAAAGTAGAAATTCATTGAACAAACTAAAGGTTCCAGGGACGTTATAGTTGGGCTTAGATTTCACTCCTACAAAACCAGTGAAATTCAGCAGTTATAATTACCTGAGCTAACTATAACTTACACCCCAGCATGCACTGCTTGTGATCATACATATTACATCACTCATGACATGGTCAGTGACATCACTAATGATATTCCAAATGACATCACTGATGACATCATCCACAGAACCACACACTCACACCACTAAACAACCTCTCATATACCCCCTCACACACCCACACAACCACTCACATACCCATCCACAGATCCATACAAGTACTCACACAACCACTCACTCATCCATAGAGCCACTCACACAATCACTTGCTCACTCATACAGCTAATCACTCACCCTTACAGCCACAAACTCACTCATACAGCTACTCACACACCCACTTATTCACCTATTTAGCTACTCACACACACACCCACTCACTCATACATACAGCCTCTGAACACAGCCACTCTCTCACCCATACAAGCACTCACACACTCATTCACACAGCCACTTACATACCCATTTACCCCCAAAAAATTGAACAAAAACAAAGATTACACACACACACACATATATATTTATGTATGTATATAAATATAAATAAATAAATAATGCTTTCACTGATCCCGATGAGAATGACGAGCCCGTCTGGATGAGGTGCAATTCAAATATTTATTCGGCAGAAAACAAACAAGACACGTTTTGATCTCACACATGGTATATATAAAGGGGTTTCACTTACCTGCAATATACACACACTTTTTTGTTTTAAAGGCATACATGGTGAAGGCATTTGCATGGTAAAAACTTGCGTGGTAATGGCAATGTGTGGTAAATGCATGCGTGGTTCCGTCCTACATCCAATAATAACTGCTACCTGTGTAATCTTAAGAAAATAGAAAGAAAAGAAGCGCTATTTAGCAATATATTTTTATTTGGTCTGGTTTCTATTGTGTTTGTAGCTATGTATTTCAGGTTCCTCGAGCTTTGGATAACTCATACCCATGCACCAGGTTAAGTTTTGTATTGCTTCACTCTCTAATCTAGTTCCTATAATCATGATTGATAGTTGATCCTCTAATTAATTGAAGTCTTGTAAATTTATATTGCAACAATGCTATTATAATGCTTGGTATTATTCTGTTTGAGCTCCTAATTTTCTAATTTAAGTGAAGAAAATAAATATTGCAGTAGAAAAAATATACCTGCAGTATCCTCTGAGGTCCATAATTGGGTTGTGACACTGACATAAGTCACTAAATTTGACCAACAGGACATTATAAGGTTGATTGGAAAGCAAAATCAGTTGTGGCAAAAATATTCCAACCAAGCCCACACTGCAGGAAGCCGAGACTAGAATGGGGCCTGATTGGCTCACAGCAGCCTGCAGCATACAGTCCACCAGGAGTGACTGAATGGCAGGTCTGCACCAGGGTCTGAACTGTGCACTTGTGATAGGGAACTGGTTGTGACCAGAGTGTGACTCTGATCCACGAGTGGAGAAGAAAATTCCCAGGTCACAAGGAAGAGAGTAGTTCGCACACATCTTTTGTTTGTGAATTTTATATAGTGCGAACTCAGCCCGAAGGTATCTGAGCACTTCACATGAGCACCAGTTGCATTACACATGGACACATTTGTTTTGTTAGGCACGAGGAAATTAAGCGATTTGCCCAGAATTACAAGATGTTGAGCGTCCCTGCCAAGACTCGAACCCAGTTCCCCAGCTACGAGGTGGACAGCTCTAGCCATTAGGCCACATCCCGAGGGGCAGTGGCACAACAGCCCTACGGAGACTACTGCAATCACTGCATGATATCACAAGTCAACATTGCTGGAGACAAAAATTGTCAGCAGCATATTGAAATGTCATTTGTAGTTGTTATTGCTACACCTGCTTTAAATGGGATGAAAAGGCTGGGGGCTCTTAAAGGCGTTTGACCCAAGAAGCATATCTAAGAAACCTCTACAAGAGGCACGGCTTTTCCAACAACTGGAGAACCAAAAGCAGCCCTGCAAAAATGCTCAAACCAGTCCCGCTCCCTTTGTCGCTTTACGCAGTCTCTCTCTTTCCAACCATCCGTGTTCCCTCCCTCCTTTTCTTCTCACTCCCTTTTATCCCTCTCTAATCGCTTTCTCTCTACTTTCCACCTCCCTCTCTTTGTCTCTCTCTTAAAGCCTTCCCATGCCTGCTGCAGTCAACCTCGGGGAGCTAGAGACAGTGACAGAGACACTGAAGTGTCCCTGGGCTTTAAAACTGGCCTGGGAGGAGCCCCGCCCATTAAGGAAGTGACCGGATCATTACCAGACCTGTCTGGTCTTGTGCTGCGCTTGAAGATTCATACATAGATGCTCATTGGGCAAATAAAAAGAGAGAACTCTGCATGCGCCAACCCATTTTTTAACTTGTTATATAGCACAATTATTTTGGGCCACAAGCAATAAAACAATTGCCAGGGTAAATTTGAAAGTAAGATGGCATTTGCCTGCCTGCTATTGCTATATGCAGAGGGCCATGTGTAGAAAGGAGATAATGTGCTTATTCAGTTGGAATGAAACAGTGTTGTAGGCCCATGGACATAGAAGGGGGCGAACCACAGAAAGTTCAAGTGAGACTCAAGCCTGGCTCTGGATCAGCTCCAGGTCCAATTGGAACCTCAAGCCCAATGCGAGCAGAGCTATCATGTGGCTTCTGCCTGCCACACTCCCTTTACCTAGCATGCAGGGTTAAGGTCAGAGCTGCTGAGTTTGAAACTGGGGAACCAGGTTTGAGTCTCGACGCCAGCTCAACATTCTGTGATTCTGGGCAAATCACTCAATCTTCCCATGCCCAATAAACCATGAATGAGACACGTGTAATGATGATTCTGCTGCTCAATACTTTTGAGTCGAGTTTGCTCTATGTGATAACTGCAGAAAAATGTACAAAGAGGTAAAAACAATGAATTAACATAAAAGGGAGAGGCTAATAGATATCTACTTAGTGGCTAATTTTTACAAAGGGTAATCAGAAAACATGGATAAATTGAGGCTTCCCCGCTTTACTTGTGTGATTTTAGGCATATATTTAATCTCACAAAAACTCTTTTTTTCTCAGAATTGCATATTAAAGCACTTTCAAATGCGTGAGTTGCGAATACCATCTGTACAAAAACCTCGTGTTTGATTAAATAGTCTATAATGTTGCTCTATAATAAGTGTGGTCACATACAATGTTCATATGACAACTGTATTGCCTCTTAGGTCACTAATGGCACTGTCACCAGCGTTGGGGGCGGGAGGTGGGGGTGCTTCCAGGTTCATGTTTTAAAACTATCACATTAAGAACTTCCAGAGTCAGTGATATAACTTGACTTATTAATGTCAAAGCTTCCACATATTAATGAAATACACTTTTTAGAATTTTGAAGAGACTTTATCATGCTTTAAGTGGTTTGTTGCATGATTTACATAGCAAACATTTGTAATGCTCGGCTCGTGCACGGGCTTCTAAGCGCCAAGTCAGACCACTGTCTTGGCTCGGGCTTCTAAGCGCCAAGTCAGACCACTGTCTTGGCTCGGCTCTCCCTGTGAATTTGTCGGCTCGCTCACCTCTACCTGAACACTAGGAGAAAATGACAAATTACAACATGTGGCTGCTTCTGCGTGCCACAAAGTGGACTTCCGGTGACGTTGCGTTGCTGCTTGACGTGTGCAGGCAGGCATCATTGTTTTTCTTTACCCAGTTACGGACTGCTGTAGCGGGCCCAGCAGGGCACTAGTTCAATATTCATTTGTGCTCACTCTACAAGTGCTCAGTCATTGCTGGTCCACTCAGAAGACCACTGGTGGCAGTCTACGGAGACAATCGGACGCTCTCTTGCCATGCACTGCCTTAAAACCGGCTATGGGAAGATGTCCCTCCGCGTAAAACACCCTCTGAAGAAGTCACATCATGATTGAAATAATCCAATTAAATACACACACTTTGTGGTTGCTATGCCAAAGGCCCCTCTCTCAACCAGGGCCTGCTTTAGCGCACATTAATCCTATGCGCAGCGCTACTTTAAAGGCGAGTCAAAACTACCACTAAAAAATACTCCGACCTCTCTCTCTAGCAGGAACTCACAAGAATTATCTTGTAATTTGTATTACTGCCTGAAGTCTGGACCACAAGGAACTCTACAGCAAGTGCTTTTAAATTATAAGTTATCACTAAGCACAGCACCCCCTAGGTCAGTGAGCCCTCCCCCCCCCCCTTTCCAGGTCAGCGCCCAAGGCCACAGCTCCTGTCGCTCCGCGCTGAAGCCGGCCCGGCCTTCAACTCCTGTATATTTACCCTCAAACAGTCTGCCCTTATTTTGCTGACACTCAATTACTAGTAGAAAGAGATAACCAGACAAGAGGCTGTCACGAGCTTTCGTCACGCGCCTTCTCATCTGCGCGCTGCATTGTTTGTTGTCCAAAGCCTGTTCCTGCATAGCTTGAGGTGTCGAAGGTCAGAGGCCAACTGCAGCGCCGCAGCAAACTTTCCATTCACGGCAGACAATTCACTGCCGCACTCGGCGGCGCGCGTGCAAGCCGTCCTCCCCTTTCTCCGAGCTGGAAAATATTTAAAATATGCGGCTTCAGCGGGGAGCTGTCAGTCAGGAGCATCGCGTGTCTCCTTGGGCTTCCATCCATGATGTGACACTTCCGGCCCGCGGGCAAGGCTGTTGAGCAACAGGCCTCTCCCTACACATGATAATAACTACTTGATTTTATATAACCCTTCCTTTTGTTCTTTTGATGTTTCTAATTATGTTATCCAATTCATGGTATCCATTTACCGACCTTGGAAGGATGGCAGGTAAACCACATAGCTCCTGAGGCGGAAGCCTGGAGGATCGCGTAGCGGTTTTTAAAACTTGTGAAATATCGCAAATAATTGTTTTACCTGCTTGTTGCACTTTTCACCCTGGGCACTCCCCCTCCTTCAAACCAACAGTAACCACCCCGCGCAGCCGATGTAAATGTTGCCGCGGGTACTAGCCTATTCCTGCCGCCATTAGCCGGTAACAAGGCCACGCCCACTATCCCGAGGCCACGCCCACTGGTAGCCTATAAGTCGCGCTTTCAGGTGAGCTCGCAGTCAGTCTACCACATAGCTCCTGAGGCGGAAGCCGGGAGGATCGCGTAGCGCTTTTTAAAACTTGTGAAATATCGTAAATATTTGTTTTACCTGCTTGTTGCACTTTTCACCCTGGGCCCTCCCCCTCCTTCAAACCAACAGTAACCACCCCGCGCAGCCGATGTAAACGCTGCCGCGGGTACTAGCCTATTCCTGCCGCCATTAGCCGGTAACAAGGCCACGCCCACTATCCCGAGGCCACGCCCACTGGTAGCCTATAAGTCGCGCTTTCAGGTGAGCTCGCAGTCAGTCTACCACATAGCTCCTGAGGCGGAAGCCGGGAGGATCGCATAGCGCTTTTTAAAACTTGTGAAATATCGTAAATAATTGTTTTACCTGCTTGCACTTTTTACCCTGGGCACTCCTCCTCCTTCAAACCAACAGTAACCACCCCGCGCAGCCGATGTAAACGCTGCCGCGGGTACTAGCCTATTCTTGCCACCATTAGCCGGTAACGAGGCCACGCCCACTATCCCGAGGCCACGCCCCCTCCCTCCGCCCCATAAGGATGTGCCTCGGTCGGACGCGCAGCGGATGCGCGCTGCGGGCACGCCGCCAGCGTGCCGAAGGCGCGCCAAAGGCAAGCCCGTCTGCGCCCGTCCGCGCCAGACCGAGCCCTGAGCCCAGAACCCCTGGAACTCCAACACCTTCTCCACTGAGGTACTCCCAAGACACCCTCCTCCAACTCGGGAAGGTTTTTCCCACCCCTTGCCGCAACATTATCTCTTTAGAGGAAGGACGATCCTGCTGCTCGGTCTGCCCATACAGGCTGACACCTCGAATCCTCCCGAAAACACGATGGATTAAGATGGCTCTACTCAATTGCAGGTCCCTCCCGAAACACCGAGCAGAAATCAATATGCTTCTGCTGGAATCCGAACTTGAGGTTCTCTTCCTCACTGAAACATGGATCAACTCCACTTCAGACCCTGACACAGTTCAAACACTTCCCCCCGGTTACCTAATCAAACATCAGGATAGACTCTCCGGGACAGGGGGCGGAATTGCAATTATCTACAGAAGCAACTTGTCCTGTCACTTCAAGGACAGCCCAATTCAGAACTGTGAAAACGTTCGGTTCTCCATCCATTTATCACCATCAAAAACCCTCTCGGGAATCCTCGTCTACCGCCCTCCAGGACTGCATAGCCTTTTTTGCAAATCCCTGATGGAAACCATCTCCTCTCTCGCCTGTCTGTCACCCAATTTTACGGTCTTAGGAGATTTAAATCTCCACTTTGACGACTCTTCAAACAAAATAACGGAAGACCTTAAGGAAGACCTAGCTGCCCTTAATATTCATTTAAAAGGCAGTCAGCCCACCCACTCTAAGGGCCACTTGCTGGACCCCATATTCACTAATCTCCCCAGCCTAGTAGTGAATGAACCCTCCCTATTCCTTGGTCAGACCATCACTTGATCTCTTTTAAACTTCAATTTTCTAGCGAAGCGCCGGATAGATCCCCCCCCCAAGCACCAGCCCGCCCTTGGCAAAAACTGGACACGGCAGTATGGATCCACGAATTAGCCTCCACTACACCTGAGCTCGACCCAGATCCCTCCCTAGCAGATGTCCAACTCCCCTCCTGGATTGAACAATCCCTCGACGTAGTCCTCCCCGTCAAACCTCTCCCCAGTAAAAAGGGAATCTTCAAATCTCCCTGGTTCACCCCGGAACTACACGAACTCAGAAAAAGGTGTTAAAAGCTCGAGCGCCTCTGGAGAAAGGACTGGGCTAACGAAAGCAAAATTGAATACAGGTCTGCCGTGAAGGATTACAAAACTTGCATAAAAAACACCCAGGCAACTTTTTTCGAGGGAAAAATATTAGCTGCAGCTAATTCCGCCAAAGAAACCTATCGCATCGTCCGTCTTATGACGAAAACTCCGGAACCACTGCCCATACCAGACCCATCTGGCACTAGACGCTGAGTTTTTTTCAACAAAAATCAACAACATTTTAAAAACCCTCCCCACCCACAACATCCCCTTACACTCCCCGACTCCTCCCACCTGCCCGGAGGCCCCATGTTTCGAAGCATTCTCCCAGGTGTCCACAGAATCGTTCTTGACCATCCTTCATACAGTGAAGAGTGGAGCTCCCACAGAACCGGCCCCCATGAGCAAATGAAAATTGGTTGATTCCACGATTTCCTCCCCCTTCACCAATCTCATTAATGCATCTTTTGCACAAGGCACCGTCCCAACCAACTGGAAAAACGGCACAGTCCGCGCGCTTCTCAAAAAGCCCCACCTCGATCCCGTTGACCTGTCTAACTTTAGACCTATCTCACTCCTCCCGGCCATCAGCAAAGTGGCCGAGAAAATTGTCAATCAGCAATTATCCCTCTTCTTAGAATCCAACAACCTTCTTCGCAAATCCCAGACAGGGTTCAGACCAGGATAGGGTACGGACACCGCACTCCTAGCCGTGGTCGAAGAGGCAAGATCCATCCTAGATGCAGGAGGATCAGTGGCAGTGATCCTCCTGGACTTGAGCGCCGCCTTCGACACGGTGGATCATGCCATCATGATCCACCGTCTTAGCATGGCAGGAATCTCCGGTACCGCCCTGTCTTGGATCAAATCCTTCCTAGAAGGCAGAACCTTCCAGGTGACCGACGGCTCAGTTAACTCCAGAGCTCTCCCCCTCCAGTGTGGGGTCCCCCAGGGCTCCTCCCTGAGCCCCACACTCTTTAACGTATACATGTCTCCCCTCGAAGACATCGTAACCCCATTCGGCATAAAAACGGTTATGTACGCCGACGATACCCAGCTGGTCGTCTCTCTAAACCAGTCGACCAAATGTCTGGACAACTTGTCATCTTGCCTCCAGAATATATCCCAATGGATGTGCGACTCTCCTTTGAAACTAAACGGAGAGAAATCTGAGATCCTTCTGCTGGGGGACCCACGCAGACTCCCCCCATCCCTCTCTTTGCCACTCTGCATGGGAGCACCCCCCTCCCCTAAGACTGAAGTCAAGAGCCTGGGTATCTGGTTAGACCAGGACCTCAACTTTAAAGTCCAGGCCAGAAAAACAGCCGGCACGTGCTTTGGCCTCATTCAGATAGCTCGAAAAATCCTCCACCTAATCCCCTTTCAGTCCAGGAAACTGTTAATACAGGGGCTAGTTAACTCTAGACTGGACTACGGAAATGCCCTATATCTAGGTGCTCCCTCATCAGTCATCATCAGACTGCAATGTGCCCAAAACGCCGCGGCCAGACTCCAGACCGGGACCAAATCTAGATGCTCTGCCAAACCGGCCCTCAGATCACTACACTGGCTCCCGATCAAGGAAAGGATCACCTTTAAGACCCTCTGCATCTCACACAAAATACTTCAAGGCAGAGGCCCTCCCATTCTGAGATCTCTCGTCAAACCACATCACTCCAACAGACAGCTCAGATCAGACTCCCTTTCCTTGGCCAGTGTCCCCAGAATAAGAAAGGCTCGCTCAGGGGGGCGACTGTTCTCATATAATGCTCCAAAGCTGTGGAATTCTCTCCCACTCCCCATCCGAAGAGAACACAACCTACTGGCCTTCTGTAGGCAATTAAAGACCTGGCTCTTCGCATAAAACCCTCCATACAGCTCCCCCTCTCTGAATGCTACAGGTTGACCGACAGCGCTGGGACGCCCCAGGGTAGCTACGCGCTTTACAAATCTGAAATCAAATCAAAATCAAATCATATGTGGTAAATAAAATAAATATTACCGGACTGAATTTCATGCGGAATCTTAAATTAAAGTAAAATAGCTCAAAATAACGAGAGGCAGAATCCGTGGTATAAGAGGTTTTCTAATGGGCTTTATTCCATTCAAAATGGCCGACTCGAGTCGCGGCCCTCAGGTTCCGTCACCACGAAGGTTCAGGAAGTGAAGTACAATAATTCATTAACAGACATGTATTTTTATAATAAGTACATTACAATGAAACGAATGTAGAAGGCGTAACATTTGATAAGAAAAATGACGTAACAGTGACATAATCGAAACTAGGCGTAATAAGGAATAAAAGAAACATGATTGGTTAGAATTATCAGACATAGGTGGATCTATAAGATAATACTTGGCATAGATGCGCGCGCGGCAGCATGACGTGTAATTGACGTGCAACTAGGGGGTGAAGGGGACTTGACATTTAGCTCTACATGTGGAGACGAGAAGTCTGGGGTCAAGTCATCCTAATCCCAAATCATATCTAACATCCTATGTTTAAAGAACTATGTTATCCACAAGGAAGAGACTCTCGGACAGAATCTATTCTATACTGACTGTGTGCGTGTACAAGCGTCTAAGTGTCTATATGAGATGCGAGGGATAGAAAACTTTCCATGGCAACAGGGCTATGAATCACTTGCAGGAGGACGGAAAGGCTGAGTCCTCTGCTTGTGAGCTAAAGGAAATGTTTACCTAAATCACTGGACAGGAATGCATCGGCTGGAGAGCAAAATAGATAATTCGAAGGTGAAATACAACTTCTTGGCAGACAGGCGAAAACTGGCCGAGGCAGGCACCGTTAGCTGCACAGGGAGTAGGACAAAGTTCATGGATACAGATGCGAGCTCAAGCTGAAGCTGTCAGAGACAGAGAGCAGGGAAAGGCTTTGAGGACAGAATCGGGCCTACTCGTCTGAACTGTAAAAATGGAGTAACTTAGCCATATAAAGTCGGTGGCCTTTCATACTTAGGAATCGGATATCCAGCCCATTGATGGCGGATCTGACAGAGAACATGTTGACGGTAGACACACATATGTTTGCGTCTTAGAAACTGGAACTGGAGGGAACATACATGTACTTGTAACATGCATATAGAACCGTTGGGGTCCAAGATAGGGGACATAACTGATCAGGAAAATCCACATTTCCACATTCCCTCCTTGTCCCCTTCTTGCCCTTCACGAGACATCAATCTTCATCATTCCTTCGATTTGCTCATGGAGCATCATTTCTTCTTCTTTCTTCTTCCGGGATCTTGAGCGAAAACCTTGATGTGGAATACACGATGTGGCACACAGACCACAAATCGCTGGTCCACATTGCAGGCATAGACAACAACTGAAGAGCATAAGAAGGCCAATACCTAGGAAGGATAGAACTCTCCATCCCCAGGCTGATATCACACTCCAAAACCACCCGGACCACGTCCAAGTGCCTGGATTCTCGTGTATCTGGCTTACAATCTTATGAAGGCGTGTTATAGCTTTATATACAGATGGCGAATTTTCTGGTATGAATATACAGCAGCTGGATCCGATGACCCTACAAGCTCCGCCCCTATCGGCCAGGATGACGTCAAGGACAAGACGATTCTGGAGAACAACAATTCTCATCACTGATTGTTCCTCTGTCAGATTGCCTAGGGCGGCTATAGTCTCGTTTACTACAGCTTCAAGAGTCTTGGTGAGTCTGCGTATCAGCTTACTATTTGATATAGTACCTATATAGGGAAAGATACCTTTATTGAAATCTACATACTTGTCCCATGCTGTCTCAGTATAATCGACAACTGGGAGATCTCTTTTCTCTCTATTGTGTACTAAATGAACATTTCGATAATAATCAGGGGGAGCTAGGAAAACAGGTGGCAAAAGGAATGCTATGTAACAGGTACCATCCCAATCTAGAGGTAGACGCATATATGCAGTCTGACCACATATGAAGTAGGAATGGCGAGAAGCTCTAAATGAAGATTTACCTTGATCACTATATTCTACTGTAGTAACGCATTGGCTATGGCCCATATGTATGGAACCAACTTTTCTTACACATAATTCACCCTTAACTGGAAATACTGACATAGTGGGCAGAATTAGTTCAACTTCGGATTTGACATTCAAAATCATAAGATTAGGCGTAAAATTACCTAATTTATACACTTCATTTTCTAAATCAGTTCCTGTTCTACTGGGGTGACCCTCCTTATTAGGGTGACAGACTTTGAATAAAACTAGATTCAGATTTCCCCATATCCAATGTTGTTGATAAACTGCTGTGTCTGGGTCTATGGAATTTAATAAACTAAACCATGCTCCACAGGAGCCATTGTGTGTGAATGGATGTGGAAAGAAAGGCAGAACTCCTTTGTTATTCTGATAGGGAGGGAGTCGGCCACACACCCAACAATTGGTCGCATTACTAGTCTGATGGGAATGATGTAACATACTAATGAATGTGTTATTGCGCAGCGCAAGTCTATAAGATAATTCATGTGGCGGTAGGTCACTAAAAGAATGTTCATCAGTTATATTGAAAACACGTTTAGAAACAGGATAATACATATGCAACAATATACTTGCAGTAACTATTAAAAAACTCAAGGAAGACAAAATCAATAAAGTCACAATACAGTGGTTACGCAGTAATTTACAATAAGCATGTCGTTTCATTATGATTCTGGACTCTACATGATTCAGACCTAAGGGATACATGTCGGGACAGATTCAACCGCTTCACCTTGGAGAGGACTTAAACAATCAAATCGTCCGACAGTTTAGATCTGGACCTGAGTTTCTGTTTATAGCACTGAGAGTCATTCCGTTCAACAAAAGGAAGTTTTGAATCAGTCTGTGAGGGAGTGCAGGGCACAGTGTCTATATCTGAAGGTAGTCCATGAAATTTTTTTACGTGACTGGAATGAATCCACCCTTTTCGTCCCTCGATCTTCACGGCTGTTCTTGTGGTCAACAGGACCAACTTGGGTGCTTTCCACCTGGGCTCCAATTGACTCTTCCTGTCGAAATTTCTCACAAAGACAAGATTACCCGGAACAACGTCATGGGGTTTCGCCTCAGTGTTGTCGGGAAAGGCTGCAGCTACCTGTGAACGAGAAGATTGTAGTGCAGACATCAAGGAAGCCAGGTAATCTGTCAGCATATTACAGTCAACATCAGTTATTTTACGTGGTATAGGCGTCCCCCACATATTCGGTGGTCTACCAAAGATCACCTCATACGGGGATAGCCCTGTTCTAGAGTGTGCTACCATTCTCATGTAAAAGAGTGCAACTGGCAATGCTACTATCCAGTCGACACCTTTCTCTCTACATATTTTGGACAGTCTGATTTTCAGTGTCTGGTTATGTCTTTCTACGAGACCTGCTGCCTCGGGGTGTCGGACACAGTGGAATTTCCACTGATATCCCAACAAGAGTGAGACATGTTTCATTAATTCGGATGAGAAAGGCTGACCGTTATCTGAATATACAACACGTGGTAAACCGTACCGTGGGAAAAATTCTCGAACTAGCTGCTTGGCAGTAGTCGGGGCAGTGTAATCTGATACGGGATACGCCTCTGTCCAACGGGAGAGAGCGCAGACAACTACGAGAACATATTTGAATCCTCGACAACGTTCCATCTGAATATAATCCATCTGGAGGACTTCAAAAGGATGGTCAGGAGGCTGAAATCCACCCTGCTCTACGGGAACACTCTTTCCTGGATTAAACTGACAACATATCATACAGGTACGAACTTTTTGTTTAGCTGCTGCTCGTAAATGTTTGTTGAACCAAATGTGCTGAATGCTGTCTAGCATAGCCTTCTCTCCTAAATGTGCTGGACTGTGAACTGTAGCTATAATGGCTTGAACCATGGAATCAGGGAGAAACCATACAGATTTCTCCTTCGTCATCCATCCTTGATCTGTCTGGATCCCTCCTAGTTCAGTCCACTTCTTTATTTCTTCTGCTGTGGCATGTGTCTGTATGTCAATTACGTCAAGTGTGGGATCCTTAATTGTCATACACTGTGTTGGGGTCTGAACTATTGGCTTTGTCATGTCTAATGTGCGATTCTGAGCAGTCTGTTTAGCTGTTCTGTCAGCTAAATCATTGCCTTGAGAAATGGTATCAGTAACCTTCGTGTGTGCTTTACATTTCATAATCGATATAGCAGTGGGTAGATGTATTGCGTCTAACAAGGCATGAATGAGGGGCCCGTGCTGAATGTGGGCACCATGGGACGTTAAATAACCTCTCTCTCGCCATAGCACGCCGAAGTCGTGTACAACTCCGAATGCATAACGTGAGTCAGTGTATACATTAACTTTCTTATTTGTGGCTTGAATACAGGCTTGCGTTAGAGCAATAAGTTCTGCTGCTTGGGCTGACAGAGTATCTATACAATGTGTCTCAATAACTTCAGTGTCTGTTGTGACTGCATACGCGGCCACTAAATCTCCTTTACTTGTTCTCATGCATGATCCGTCTACATACAACGTCAGGTCTGGATCTAACAATGGAACGTCTGTCAAGTCTTGTCTAGGTTTCGTCTTTATTTCAATGATTTCAACACAATCATGAGCTAGTGGGTCTGTTCCAATTACAGGTAATAGTGTAGCAGGATTCAATGTATTACACCGTCGGATCTCTATGTGTGGTTGAAACAATGTCAGTTCATAACCGGTAAGTCTTGCTATGGTCAAGTGTTGTGTTTGTGTTCGGTTCACAAGAACCTCTACTGCATGTGGTACTTGAACTGTCAATGGGTGTCCTAATACTATGGCATCGCTTTGTCTGATTGCTAAAGCTGTCGCTGCCACTGATTTCAGGCATGCAGGCAAAGCCTGAGCTACGGGATCTAATGTACTGGAAAAATAAGCACATGGCTTGCGTGATCCTGCTTGATCCTGAGTGAGTACTGACAAGGCAGTACCTTCGCGTTCTGTAACAAAGAGTGTAAAAGGTTTGCTATAACATGGTGTTGCTAAAACAGGTGCTTGACATAAAGCTTCCTTTAGGCTTTCAAAAGCTTGTGTATGTTCCTGAGTCCAAGGGAGAACAGTCGATGTGGCTGCCTCCTGGGTGGTTAACTGAATGAGTGGTTTTGCTAGAAATGCGTACTGAGGGATCCACTGCCTACAATATGAAGTGAGGCCTATGAAAGCCCGCACCTCCTTTTGTGTCTGGGGTATTGACATGTTAGCAATTAACTGGATGCGATCTGGTGTAAGCTGCCTTCCCTCCTTGGACAGCGAGTGACCAAGATAAATAACTCGCTGAACACAGAATTGCAGCTTAGAAGGGGACACCTTGTGCCCCTTGTCGGCTAGGAAATGTAAAACTGTCAGAGAAGCTTTTTCACATTCTGGCTCGCTTCTCGCGGTGATCAGCAGATCATCGACATATTGAAGCAGTGCAGTATTGACTGGCATGTGGATACTGTCAAGTTCTCGTTTCAGTGCTTGGCTGTAGATGCTGGGGCTTTCTGTAAATCCTTGGGGAGCGCGTGAGAATTTAAAGCTGCGCCCATTTAAACTGAATCCGAACAAGTATTGGCTTTCCGGATCTATTGGGACGCTGAAAAAGGCATTCTTGAGATCAATTACAGTAAAGAATGTTGCTTCGGAATCAATTGCTGTCAACAATGATGATATATCAGGGACCACAGGGAATTGTGGTACAATACACTTGTTTAGTTCACGCAAATCAATAACCAATCGGTACACTGGTGGAGCAGTAGGATCAGTTCGTTTAAGAATCGGAATTATCGGTGAATTACATACATTGGAGTCTGTTTCTACAACTACTCCCTGGGCAATTAGCTCATCAATGATTTTCAACAAAGCCACTACAGCATCATGCGGTAACTTGTATTGTCGCATTCGTGGTAGTACCACTCCTGCTTTCAATGTAACTCGCTAGGGTGTAATGTTCATGCAGCCAACATCCGTAGGGCCTTGTGCCCATAGATGTACTGGTAAAATCTGTAGTCGGGGATCCATGTCTCTAGACACATAGTGACCTTTAAAATCACGCAAAAACAACCTTACTCCTTCCGGAGAACAACATATTATGGCTCCTAGTGCTTTCAGAGTTTTAATTCCTAACAAATTTTCTGGGCATGATTTAGTAAGCAATAAATCTGTAGTTCGTGTCAAAGGTCCTATCGTAAGTGGTAGAGGCTGTGATACTTCATTAACAATAGGTTTTCCTGAAAAACCAAGGGAAACATTTTGAGAGCCTGAGAGGGGTGCCCCTGGAACTTCACTACGTTTTATGGTTGTTCGACTTGCCCCTGTATCGAGTAAGAATTTTCTATCTTGACCTAATAATTCACTATGTACATAAGGTCCTTCTTGATCTACCGGAATCTCGATAAGCGGTAAGTCAACTTCCCTCTCTAGGCTGGTTCATGCGTAACGCTGATACTCAGGGTATTCATACTGTGCAGTCTGATACATTTGTTGTGTTGTGGTTTGTGTGGCAGTAGCAGGCAACGGTGGTGCAGCTGGCACAAACTGTATGGGTTGCTGTGAGGCTGGCATAGACTGTTGCTGAACTGGCATGGACTGTCCATGCTGCATAGCTCCTTTTTCATTCTGATCTTGTCTAACTAATCGTGGTCTCTCTTTTGCAATACCTGTAGCTATATTTCGTTTCAGGACTTGACAATCATGTACATAATGGCCTAGTTGTTTACAGTAATTGCAGGTTCCTTTTACAGGAACTGCAGAATCACCAGAATGTGTCACACCCTTTTTGTGACCATCTGCTGGTACTGTCTGAGAAACTAGCATTTTCATTTTTGTATCCTTCATGCGTCTATGCTCGTGTTCTTGTTCATCCCTAATTCTATTGTGATGATACTGTAACATTTGTAGCATTTGCGACGGAGTGTTACTTTGCCAGGTACTCTCGAATTTCAATATTCTATTCTTCACTGGAGGCAATGCATTTTCCACTAATTTTGTCACAAATAGATGTGGATATGAGTCACTACTTGCTTTTATACCACTATTTATACCAAAACATTTTTCAAATCGAGCATAATAATCACTTGTGTCTTCATCTTGCTTTTGTTTACAGGCTGTGATTGCACCCCAATCTTCCTTTTTTGTAGTTAATAAACGTGGCAGTACCTGTACTAGTAAACCTGGTAATAGTTTAACTTTATCCCCGAGCCCTGAACCTGCAGCTCGGCCCCTTTCTTCCTCTGCTAATGCTGTCCAGTCTATCTTTTGGTCTCCCACTTCCCACTCTTTTTCTTTCAGTTTTTCATAAATGCCAGCAGGCAAAAGCACCTTTAATATTGTCATAATATCAGGAAAGGTGTACTCTCCCATCAGTAACATGTCTTTAATTTCTCGGTGGAAACCCGCTGGGTCTTTGTCATGACTAGGTACTACTTTTTTCATTTCTAATAATTCCATTTTTGATATGGGTGTGTAAACAAATACACGGTGAAACTCATTGTCTTCGCCTTTTATTGGGTGCACTTCCCGTAAAGGATTTTGTCTATCCATATAGTACGGTGCTCTTTCTCTGGGGGGCAGGGAGAGAGAATCTGGACTTACAAAAAGGACGTACTGCTTACGTGACACTAATATCTCTTTAATTAGCTTGTTACTAGAACCTCTCCATCTGTTCGTGAGTAGTTCCGTTAATATATCAGGTAAAGGACCAGGGTCAGCATGTTGGCTCTTATATAGTATGAGGAGTTGCTGAATCATATAGATTCCAGCTAAACGTTGTTCATCTGTACTGAGGTTGAGAAACGTGTGTGCTACGGTCTCATCACCGTATTTTTCAGGACTAACAATCCAATGAACGGCTGATCTGGCTAATTCTTGCTCATCCATGGAATCGAGGAGGTGGTAACCTCTTCGTTCTCGTAGTATTTTATCTGCGGCTTGAAACGAATGTTCAGGAGATTTCAGATTTATTACAGGCGTCGGATACGTTCTGCTATTATTTGGACATACAGAGTGTATTGGATCAGAAAAACATCTAGTATTTTCACAAGATCTTCCTCTGCCTACATAGGCTATTGTCTCTGACTGTCTTGCAGAGTTCCCTGATTCGGACACTTCGTCTTGCTCAAACTCGTCTGTTCCCAATCTCTCTTCATGAATACGCTCTATTTCTTTACGTATTTTCCGGCACATGGCTATTATACAATTTTGCTTATCGTGTCTCCCTTCTGATATATTCTGACTCCATCTTGTAAGAATAAGCATTGCATTCGGGTCTACCCCCGGACGATCTTGATTTCTGATCACACAGTTTATGAGGAAACGTAACAGTTCCCCCTGTATCTCTACTTTCTGGAATTCCATAGCTCTGTTAATACATCCTGGATCTCGTCCTGTTTGAACAAAATGGTATATGTTATCTAGATGCGTAGTCATTCCTGGTAACCTTGCTAAATACTCTGCGGCTCGTCTGATACGTAATGATGCCAGGACCATTTCGTCCTCTTTACCAACCACTGGGTCATATCTACAATTTACAAGGAGTTCCTTAAGCGTACGTTCATTTACGAACTTAGGTGTACGTGAATGTGTTGACTCTTGAAAAACAAGTTTATTTATTCTAGGTGGTGTGAAAGTACTGCTAGCACCTCCCGTGGCCCCATCTGGGGCGTCGGGTGTGAATGGATTCGTTGAACGTGATACAGCAACTATGGGTGTCGATACCCCTGTAGAGTCGACTGCGGAGACAGATGCGGAAACAGATGTGCTTGCCGAAGCTTGCATCGGAACTTGCTGTTGCACGGGGACAGATACCTGATCCTGACGTTGAACCCCTCCGCCAGACGGTCTATGTGGTGTGGCGTTAGCATACTCGGGAGCTGAGTCATCTAGATATGAGGAAAGAAAAACATCTTCTGCGGTTCTGGGATGCCCCTTTGGATGTACCTTAATTGGAAATAATGGGGGTGGCAAGTCTTTTGGCACCTCCGTAACAGCCTTAGGTAGTCCTTCGGCTATAAGGGGATACATACCATTCATAAGAGCATTTCTTTGTCTATTTACTTGTTCTGATTTCACTCGGATACCTTCCTCAATTAATAGATTTTCTTGAACTTTATTTGAACTTTCTTTACTCCTCTCTTCTTGTCTACGTGCTTTTTCTGTTCGTCTATGAGATTCTTTACGCCATAACTCAACAGCGTCTTTCTGTGACTGTCTGACCTTTCTTTTCCATAACTCTTCCTCCACTTTCATGATGCACTCTGCATCCCAGGTTCCCGCTATGGGCCACCTTTGACTTTCCGGTAATCCTTTGGTATAATCTACCCATAGATCAAGAAACAATATGGCATCTAAGCCATGTTTATGGTACATGAAATGTCCTGGAGTGTCTCTAGGAGGAATAGGAACTGCTTCTTCAAGCACCCCTTTTCTGGTAGTAATCTGTCTTAACTTCGAGAAGAGCGGCATATTGACAACCGATCTGATACTTACTCTTGAACTTACTTAATACGAGAAACACAATAATGAACAGTGAACAATAAACAGTCATTCATACCACAATATGCAAGACATTTTCTGAATACTTTAAACATTAAACATTAAACATTATAACAATGATCGACAATGATGACAGTCTGCTTAACTAATCACCACGCTGAATTCTTGACGATAACTGAATACTTCGGAATACTTGATATACTGCTAAACAGTACATATACACTGCTAAACAGTGCAGACCGGATTTGTGTACCCAAATCCGTCTTGACCGGCACAACCTATGTGCGCGTCAACACGCCTCCCCGGCGATGGTACTCACCGAGTAGCTCCTTGAAACGGAAGGCCTCAGAGAATGGACAGGACTCGATAACTGCGGACATCGGACCCTCTGGACGTCGGAATTTCGGAAAACCTGGTGGGCCTCTGTATACCTCGGATCTTGCTCTCTCAGCTAGGCTCTGGTCGGGATACTTCGCACTTCTCACCGCCTCGTCTGGGTTGATCGCAGCCTCAGTCGCCCCCGCTTGACCGGAGGGAGCTTACAGGAAATCCTGCTGGTACGCGTTTATGGTCCGTCCAGCTGTGGCAGGAGACCGGGCCTGCAACGCACCGCCGGCGCGTGAGATGAGAAAGTGTCCCTGTTCGGGCGCCATTATGTGGTAAATAAAATAAATATTACCGGACTGAATTTCATGCGGAATCTTAAATTAAAGTAAAATAGCTCAAAATAACGAGAGGCAGAATCCGTGGTATAAGAGGTTTTCTAATGGGCTTTATTCCATTCAAAATGGCCGACTCGAGTCGCGGCCCTCAGGTTCCGTCACCACGAAGGTTCAGGAAGTGAAGTACAATAATTCATTAACAGACATGTATTTTTATAATAAGTACATTACAATGAAACGAATGTAGAAGGCGTAACATTTGATAAGAAAAATGACGTAACAGTGACATAATCGAAACTAGGCGTAATAAGGAATAAAAGAAACATGATTGGTTAGAATTATCAGACATAGGTGGATCTATAAGATAATACTTGGCATAGATGCGCGCGCGGCAGCATGACGTGTAATTGACGTGCAACTAGGGGGTGAAGGGGACTTGACATTTAGCTCTACATGTGGAGACGAGAAGTCTGGGGTCAAGTCATCCTAATCCCAAATCATATCTAACATCCTATGTTTAAAGAACTATGTTATCCACAAGGAAGAGACTCTCGGACAGAATCTATTCTATACTGACTGTGTGCGTGTACAAGCGTCTAAGTGTCTATATGAGATGCGAGGGATAGAAAACTTTCCATGGCAACAGGGCTATGAATCACTTGCAGGAGGACGGAAAGGCTGAGTCCTCTGCTTGTGAGCTAAAGGAAATGTTTACCTAAATCACTGGACAGGAATGCATCGGCTGGAGAGCAAAATAGATAATTCGAAGGTGAAATACAACTTCTTGGCAGACAGGCGAAAACTGGCCGAGGCAGGCACCGTTAGCTGCACAGGGAGTAGGACAAAGTTCATGGATACAGATGCGAGCTCAAGCTGAAGCTGTCAGAGACAGAGAGCAGGGAAAGGCTTTGAGGACAGAATCGGGCCTACTCGTCTGAACTGTAAAAATGGAGTAACTTAGCCATATAAAGTCGGTGGCCTTTCATACTTAGGAATCGGATATCCAGCCCATTGATGGCGGATCTGACAGAGAACATGTTGACGGTAGACACACATATGTTTGCGTCTTAGAAACTGGAACTGGAGGGAACATACATGTACTTGTAACATGCATATAGAACCGTTGGGGTCCAAGATAGGGGACATAACTGATCAGGAAAATCCACATTTCCACAGAACTAGTGACCTGCCGATCACCGTGTTTGTCAGGTCAAAGTTCAGTTCACTGCACGATCCCCCCACGTTTTCCAGTGGTGGGTGGTAAACTTACTAAGTCTGTGGACTGTGGATACCCACCTCGACTACGGACTACCCAAGCTCGTGAACAGGCCCAGACTCTTCTAACATGTTTCGACGGATCGTCCTTCGCAGAAATATTTGATACAAATCGAATCAGAAGGTGCATTTAGAGTAGAGGGGGCTGCGCTAACAAGTTAACAGGGCGAGCCGAGCCGACGGTCTGTCTCGGCTCCAAATCCCATTCAGTAGCCCAGATCTGAAAATATTTGCCACGTAAACTATGCAACAAACACCATGCAACATTTCATAAAGACTTTTCAAAACTGGAAAAGGTGTATTTCCTTAACACGGTCACGAAGATGCGTTTCTTCTTGGTACATCGGATTATACTGCTGCATTGAGGTGCATTTATGAAAATGAGCAGCATGAATTTAAAAATACTCATTCCTCCACTGACCGTGACAACGATGGTGGCGAGTCAGTCGTCATTTGCACGCTGTATGTGGCCTAGATTCTTAGATGGAGCAAGAATTTAGACAACTTAAATCAAACTCAAGCAATGTGCTTGTACAGCACACACCATGAGCTCACTTATTTCAAAGTGCTCTCAACTGCTACAAGGAAAAGGAAAGCACATTGAAATCAAATATTTGCAGAAGATCACCAGTTTAGTCAGTCAGGGAAGCGGGGGAAAAAAATCCCAGGTTTTCTGATTTCATACTGTAACCGTGCCATTCAGCCGCTAGATGGGGTTTCTATTTCCGCTTCTTTATTACATCAAAGGTTAATGTTTGTGTGTTGATTCTTGGAGCACAATGTTGGAGTGTGTGTCTCAGGCAGGAGTCGAGTGAAAGCTCGGACGGCTCATTCGGGGCTTGTGGGTCCAAACGTACCTTGAGCTGAGCCAGAATCAGGCAGCATGCTTGGGCATGGCACGAGCTTTGAGTGCTTTGCCCACCTCTCCTTACAGCACAGGTTTCCCAGAAAAGTAGCTGAAAAGTGCTGTGCAAGTAAAGAGGCTTGGTAGCCAACGCTGGAAGGATGCTGATGAAATAAACTAATACTTCGGAATGTTTTGAGCTTCTGTACGTAGGGAGGTGGTCTCCACAAAGCATATTGATGATTTTTCAGCCATCTTATCCTGGGCGAAGGACTAAGCACAGCTAGAGACGTGTCAGCTTCCTGGGAAATAAAGACTGTGACTGCTCCAAGCGTAACCTGAAATTGATTGGACATGTGGGCTGTCCCAGGATTGAAACTGAAGAAGGACATTGAGCTTTAACTGATTGCAATGGGAATAGAGGAAGCGATCAAGCAAGTTCCCCAGTTTCATGGCCTCAGTTTTACTGCTCGTTAGAATGGTTGCTTGGGGACCATTACCCTTGTTGACTGGGGAATCCTAGTGACATCATGAGACTTTCTGGACAAAGGAAGCCGTAGAGATAGAATAAGGACCTGCTCCCTCTTCCATCCTGGGACTTCCGGGATGGGGAAAAAGCAGGGAAATAGAAAAAAGTCTTGCTCTCCCTGTGTAACGAGAGATACCTCCTGACAGGGGAATGGATTGGCCATCTTGGGGCTTCTGAGTTAGCAAAAGTCATAGAAATATAAAGCGGACAAGCCTTAGGACTAAAACCAGACTCGCTCAACCAGCCAGCTTGGAACTTCCTTAATTGGGAATGGAGGAACCAGAAAGAGGGCTCACCTGAACATGCTAAGGACAGGGTCCAGGATGTCCTTGTTTGTGAATAGACATGTGCATGAATCCTTTATAGTCACAGTATTTGCTAGAGGAATACTTTTCTGAAAAGATAATCCATCTGCTTGGATTCCATGCGGGAATTCTAAATAGTTGTATGCTTGAACTTTGCATTTCAATTTACTGAAGATGCTTGCCAAGAAGCGAGGTATCACCCATCGAGTACAAATCCCGCTAAAAAACAGCGCACATCCTGGAACCGAACAGCAAAAGACAGCAAGGCTGCAGGAGGAGGCTTTGAACCGACCCTCTCGGCTCAACCAGTAAACAGACTTCGGACAGATGCCGAGGACAACAATTGTGAGCCCTCAAACACGAAGTCTTCAATACAGTTCCAAAGTCAGTGGCCTACTAAACAACCATGGTTTAAAGTTACAGAGTCAACCCAGGAACCCTAAGAACCAGGGTAATTATATAGATGAAATTACTATGGTTCATTTGGGATACCATCAGCCTCCAGGAGTGATGCTATATAATTGAATTAGAGCACCTATAGAATAAAGCAATAAGATAGTAAGCCTAAAACACAAGAGCCTAACTCGTGCATTAGGCTTAGTATTTTACTGTTTTACTGTACATGTGTTCTAATTCAATTATATACTCCTGGCGGCAATGCTATTCCCAGTGAGCCATGGTTTTGTGCTCTATGCACTGCTACACAACCATGGCAAATAAACTTGTAATAGTCAGTGCCAACTCAGTCAAGACACTCTATCCTCCAATCCTTTCCAAAGCATCTGCAACAATTCAAATACAGGACCGTAGAGGAATTCCCTTAGACACTCACCACAGAGCAATACCATACTGGACCGCCCAGGACGATCAAGACAGGTCTTATCTTCTCTACCCAGATACAATGTCTTGGTTTGACACCTGTCTCAATTAACTGAATGTGGCTAGCCGCAGAGATCCCTTATGTACACAAACTAAAAATAGCTCCTTCTCCTTTGTTTGATTGGGCCACTAAATTGATACACAGTCAAGTGTTGTTACAAGAAGATTCTTGTCTAGGTGAAATGGAACAAGTACCCTCCCCATATGAACTTGTAATTGGAAAAGAGGCATGGGAATATCTATGACGACAATTAAATAATAGTTATTTAAAAAAAAGTATGGTTTAAGACCCTCCATGGAGCATATATGGTATGGAGTTCTGTACGTAGAATATTAGAGATCAGTACATCAAGTTTTTATACTCCCCTGACTATTATTTTGATTTTGCCAAAGATTTTTAGAGATCAGCTTATGAGTAATTGGGTTCAAGTTGGGGTGTATTTTTCTGCTTTAGGCATAATCTCTTTTGATGATTTAAAAAAAGAATTTAATTTCCAATGGAAGGATTTCTTTTAAATATTTGCAAGTTAGAGATTTGTACTACGAAAAGGGGGTGGTTCTGCCGGATTTAAAAGATCTAAAACTATTGAGAGATTATTGGGTGAAAGAAAAAATAGAATTGGGGAGATTTATGTTTTTTAAAATTCTGTCATGACTGATGATATGGGTAAACACTATCAGAAGTGGCGAGAGAAGGTAGGGATAAGAGATAAAAAAGAAATAAAATCTTTTGATTTGGCAAAATCTATTTTAATGTCCGCTCGACTACAAGCACAGTTTTATAAGCCTTTTTTTTTGTATTATACCCCGGATAAGATTGAGAAATGGCGATAGGGTAAAGGAACATGTTGCCTCCGATGTGCACTACATAAAGCAGATATCATTCATAGTTTTGCTACTTGTGGCGAATTAGGCATTTAATATATCCAGGTTCCTATTGGAGGAACTCTATCTGGCAGTAGTGCTATCACCAGATGTAATTTTATTGGGAGTAACGGAGGTGGATCAACCAGAAAAGGGACAGGAGTGGATCTTTATTTCTATGGCAATCGTAAGGCTTTGCATTGCATAGATCCTAACCCGCTAGAGGCCTAACAAAGGTTAGCTCTATTTTTGGTAGTTTATAATTTAGAAAAAGCAATATACATGCAGAAAGGTAGACGTGCAGGACATGAGGGCTTGAGAATTTGGGCCCCTTTAATAGAGCGGGTTAGAAAGTACCGGGAGGAGGGAGTGCCAACTCAAGAGAGGTAAATGTTTATATATGATTCTTTGCACTGAGCACTTTCAGGAAAGGGGGTTGTTTTTGGTGGGTCAGTGTTTTTTTTCTTCTCTGTGTTGTTTTTGTGTATAAATTGTGAACTTTTTTATGGTGATATATATATATCACAATTTATTTACGAAAGCAATGATTATGAATGAATTGTGATAAATATTTCTGGTGGCCCACCAGCTGTGTCGGGGTGGGGGTGGGGGGGAGGTTAGGATGAATTTTGAAGGATCAATAAAGAAAAATATATTTTTTAAAGGAACATACATATCTAATACTGCACAGTCCATACAACAATCTCCAGTCTTATTACAATCATAATCTTAAAACACACTAAGCCCAACAGCCTTCCCACTACTTTTACCTTTGCCAGCCTTCAACTCCAAAGCTGTGGCTGAATCCACCCAAATTAAACATTTAAACCAAGCATATAAAATGGGGCAGAAGAACATGTCCAAAGTTGTGATTTCAACACAGCCCCTCACTGTGAGTGATCTACCTCTGGCTGTCGTGAACTCCTGTCTACTGCAAAGGGAGATCATGATCTGGATGCATTCACGAAAGAGAACAGCATGCATCAAAGCGGGCTTAGTTCTACAGTTAAGGATGCCTCTTCAAGGTACAGGACGACACTTAATTGGCGATGAGGGCGGATATGGTGGGTCCTCTGCTCTGGGCCCGCACAGCGGGGGATGCTGACTTAAACACCCTATTGGATGATATGGCATGTACTGCGATCTGAGACCTAACTCATACAGTCTCCTGTAATGTCCGCTTTATGCTGTTACATTACAATTTCCTCCACAAGACCTACCTAACCCCTCGGAGCATTCACCGCATATCTCCTGCCCGACAGGACAGTTGCCTGCGCTGGTACACAAGTGGGGCAAACTTCTTGCACCTGGCATGGCTGTGCCTGTCAATGCAGGACTACTGGGCTGAGGTGGTGACAGACTTAAAGAGGACCACACACCTAAAAATTGAATGCACACCACTGAATTGTATGCTGGGCTATGTCAAGCGGCCAAAGGTCCGTAAGATTGGCCATAAATGTCTGCAGTTCACACTGGTATTGGCCAGATGTAGAGTTGCCATAACCTGGATGGGCCTGTGTACACCGTAGTTGAACTTTGGTACTGGGGCGTACAGAAGTGGTCACTAGAAGAAGAGAAACACATGAAAATGATTAGACATAACGAAAAACTGGAAGACGACCTCCAGGATTGGAAGGATCATGCGATGCATTTCTAGATCCACATGCAACCGCTGACTCCACTGATAGTGACTCCACAGGTGAGAGCTGGGTGATGACTCGACCCCAGGGGTGGATGGAGACTAGTTCTAGCAGTATTGAGGTGATTTGTCCCTAAGCGTGGTGTGCTGGAGTGTACCAGGGGTGCCGGAGAATGGCCAACAGAGTGTTTGATGGTTGAAAGACTGGCTCCACCAGCACGATCTGCAATGCATTGTATACAGTGCTTGGCGAACTACTGTATTTTGTGATTTAAAACTGAAAAGTAAAGGTTTAAAAAAAAAGGTTCCCTGATCAAACTTAGTAATAAAGAAGCATAGTAATTTTCCACGCTGCTAAGTCGACAGACCAAAATACTCTAGAACATAAGCTAGATGTTTTCAACTCAAAACTATCCCAAATTGAAGATGCTATGACAAATCTAAGTCCCAGGTTATCTATTGTTTTAATGTCCTCATCCATTCAGCAAATGTATGTCAATACATGGTACTCAAGAATTAAGAGCAATCGACTACATCCTCCTGACAGACTTCAACCCTATCACAAGAAGACATTCAGAGCCTGCTGGCAGACTTTAACACTTTGTCCCCTCCTACCATCGCACTCCTCCCGGTTGTTACACATTCACCAAAACAATACAGACTTTCTCACCGTTTAGGTCCAGGCATCAGTCCGAATCAATGATAAGATTGAACAGGAACATTACTCAGTTCAGTTCAAATATCTTTATTCGGTCTAATTAGACCATAAACGTATAAAAGCTATCAAAACACATATATAACAGCACATCAATATACAATAATCCATTAAATATCCATATAAAAGTTTATAAAACATCACATAAAAGCAGTTGCCCTCTGCTTAATGGAATGTTCATTGTATACAGCAGCAAAAATACAGATCTTAATAGTAGGCAAAGTTTTCAGGTAAGTAAAGCCACTCTGCAGTAGCAAATATTTACCGCCCTAAGAATGGGCAATAGGTAGTGTTTGCTCAACAGTGCATACAATTTACATAATAACATTAAACAAACATTAACAAAAATACAATAACAAACGTTTATTGCTGTTTACTAAGAAGGATAAACTGTCCTTCCTCCTTCCGCCAAAGATCATTATATGAGTCTTATTTTGGTTGACCATGAGTTCTAGGCTGGCCATGAACTTACAAAAACACCCCACAGGCGTTGCAAGTCATTCATAGTCCTGGCAATTAGGACAGTGTTGCCTGCATAAATTAGTGTGGGGATACTACGGTCACCTACATGATGACAATCTGCCCTAAGTTCCACCAATTTATCCTCTAGGCTGTTTATATAAATAAAAAAGAGGAAGTGGGCCAAAACACAGCCCTGGCGTACTCCTCTTGCAAGGCTAAAGGTCGGTGTAGTCCCCCCCTTAAGCCTTACCTTACACTGGCAGTGACATCATTGTGCAGTACTCTAAAAGAAATTGACAATATACAAATGAACTCCATATCTCAGTCATGATGC
Source organism: Triturus cristatus (assembly GCF_964204655.1). Lineage (NCBI taxonomy): Eukaryota > Metazoa > Chordata > Amphibia > Caudata > Salamandridae > Triturus > Triturus cristatus. Next base: position 1,086,433,766 of record NC_140582.1, on the reverse strand, counting down.
CCCACAATTTGGACTCATTGACAGAGTTGAAGGCAGAACTCAATCCATCAAACCCAAATACAGCTTGCCATGCTTGGCAGGACTCCTCGACTGTGTCTAGGCTAGAGCAGAAACTGAATTGGAGAACCGAGAGGATGTTACGCTCCTCGGCCCATAACTGCAGAAGGTTCAACAAAATGAGGCCCATGATCTCTGCAGTTATATAGATCAATGAGATGGGGTGAAAGCAGTGCTGATCAATGTTTGAGCCCTTTTTAAAAATAGGAACAATAGTGGCATGAGACCAGTTCTCAGGGGGGCCAGTAGCTAAGGCAGAATTAAGGACATTTGTCAGTAATGGGGCCCACAATGGAGTGTTAGCTTCAAACAGATCAGAGGGAAGCCCATATGGACCAGGAGCTCATCCAACCGGACAACTAGCCGCTGCCTGCAAACCCTCTCCCAATTCAATAGCTGTGCCAACAAAAAACTTAGCAGAAGGCTGGGACACAGTAGAAGGGCTAGTCGGCGGCTGGGATGAAACTAGAGGGGCATAATTGGGGGAATCTGAGTGCCCTGAGTAAGAGACAGCATACAGCTTATTAAAGAGGGCGACCCAGATATCAGAAGAAATAACAGTATCGATACCAGGATCTTTTTGGGCCTCAAAATATCTGCGATTCACTGTTGTCCAAAAAGCCTTGCAATTGCTTAGTTCACGAGCCTGCACCAGTGAGAAAAAGCTGCCTCTCTAACAGTATCCTTCCTGGTTTTAAGGGCATCTCGATACAGAGCTCTACATCCCTGCATCGCATCCTGTTCACTGGGGATTTTTTTCAAAGCTGCAAGTTGGTGGTTATGTGCATATGTACAGTTAACTTCAAACCACTTAGCAGGTGGCTTATGGCCCATATTAAGTGGAACCACAAGGAGGTCATGTGCTGCTCTATAGATCTTATAAGATCTATTGAGAAGTGTAGGACCCCAAACCTGAATGTGATCGTCTGATAAACAGACCAAAAAGTCAGGTATGTTAAGGCCACTAAATGCGCTAGGAAGGAAGGTTCATCAACCTTAGACCAGGCATTGATCACCCCACGATTCCTAGAAAATAATAGGAGAGGAGGATGGACATTCTGGAAAACAGTGAGCCATGTAGAGAAAGAGACAGACGTCTATGGTCGCTGAGGAGGGGAATCAGCAAGATTGTAATCCAGAACCCAATCTCTTAATGATTTGGAAAAAGGACTAGAATCAATGTGGCTCAAAGTACCTCACCCCACAAAAGTGGGTATAGTATTTGGTTTTAGGCTCAAAGCATCAAAGGAAAAGATTAGATTAAATTGAGCCAGCAATAAATTGCATTATTATATAAAATTTTCAGCAACAATCTTGCTGCAGAACACTTAAACAGCATAATTTGGTAATATACTAAATCACAATTTGACCATAACACCTTTGCCAGAAATGTAAGTGAAATGAATGTGGTAAGACCACCCTTGGCCCAGCCCATGTTGCCAGCCTCCGCTGGAGTGTGGTAAATAGCATACCTGTCCACTTGAAAAGGGTTAATAAGCCAAGTCTCTTGGAGACATATAACAGCATGGCGTTCAATTAACCTAGGCCAGTCATGCCTATCCCATTTGCTAGCTAAACCAGCAAAGTTCCAAGAGGCTCGAGATAGTGATTGCTTTATATGGCTTTCAGTGTCCTCAATGGGAATAGGTCTGCAACAGGGGCCGTAGATTCAATATCAATACCCAAGTTGCACACACTCTACTGGTACATCACTCAGACCCAAGGGAGTGACAACACCAGGGAGTCAGTCCTGTTGATCCAGTTTGATCCAGTTGCGTTAAATGAGTAAACCTGTTGAAGGTTGGGAAAGTAGGCCCGGATGGTATAGAAGTTGGCAGATGACCCTGAGGTTTATAAAAATAGCCAATAGGGAGGCCCTTGTTAGCAGTTGGCGCAAGGCAAAACAAACTTAACTTAGACAAGATGTCATTAGCCACTCTTCTATCTTTGAAATTAATAATGATACAGTCAGCAGCCCTTAACCCTGTCTCAGGCCAGGCCGCTCCCCCGCCGCATAAGCACACCCTGCTAGTGCCGTGTCCCTGCCCCTCGCTACTGCTGCTACTGCTGCTACTGCTGCTACTGCTGCTACTGCTGCTACTGCTGCTACTGCTGGAAGTTCGAGGCCCTCCTCCACCCCCAGGCTCCCACCTGCGCCTCATCCCTGGTGGCCCAGTGGTGGGCTGTAAGTATTGTAAGTATTGCTCTGCCTGTTTCTGTCTGCTTTCTCTCTTTTTTTGCTCATTTGTGCTTGCTCTGTCCATCCGATTGTGTTCTGTTTGCTTTCACTCTCTCTGCTCATCTGTGCTTGTTTTCTGTCCATCTGATTGCGTTGTGTCCCTGTCTACCTCGCTTTCTTTCCGTTTTTCGTGATCCCCCGTTGTGCTGCCTCTGCTCCCCTCTGCTCCCCCCGAGTGAATAAAGTTGCCTCCTTGTCTTTTTTGCTTTTTTTGCCGTCCTTTCCTCCTTTCCCCGCCGCCCGCTTCCCGCTCTTTCCCGCCGCTGCGTCCCCTGCGGCCCCGCCCCCCTCCCTCCCATTGGCTCCCGCTACCCGCCTCCCAGCTGCTCCTCCCTCCCTCCACCCCTTCTTAATGCAGGCCGCTGCGCGGCCGCGCCGCTGGCGTGCCAGAGGCGCGCCAGAGGCAAGCCCGTCTGCACCCGTCTGCACCTGGACCGCGCCCAGCGCCAGAACCCCTGGCCCCCGACAGGCCCACCACGCACGACAGACCTTCGGCGCCGCCACCCTCCGGCACTCAACACCGGCCGCTCGACTGCCTGCTACCAAGCCACCCCGAAGCACACTCACGGACCATTCTCTTGTCGAAACTGCTGCTACACCAGGACCCGAACCACCGCCTCCCACACCAGCCCAGGAAACAACAACGATCTCAAGTGCATCCTACTCAACACCCGCTCCGTACACAAGCACGCCATCGAACTCTGGGACCTCCTCGTCTCAACAGCCCCGGACGTCGCGTTCCTGAAACCTGGATGAACGCCTCCTCGGCCCCTGACATCGCCATTGCCATCCCGGACGGCTACAAAATCATCCGGAGGGACCGTACCAACAAGCCCGGAGGAGGAATCGCCATCATCCACAGGAACACCCTCAGAGTCACGTCCAGCACCGAAGAAATTCTCAGCACCGCCGAGCACCTACACTTCCAGATCCACACCGACCCCAAGACCACCCTCAGAGGAACACTCATCTACAGACCACCGGGTCCACGGCCACAATTCAACGAATCTATCGCCGACTTCGTCAGCATGCACGCCCTCGCCACCACAGACTACATCCTCCTGGGGGACCTGAACTTCCACCTGGAGAACAACAACGACAACAACACCACCACCCTGCTCGACAACCTCACCAACTTCGGACTGAAGCAACTAGTGAACACCCCGACTCACTAAGTAGGCCACACGCTGGACCCCATCTTCTCCGCCAGCACCAACGTCACGGTGAGCCACACCACCACTCTCCACTAGACCGACCACCGATGTATCCACTTCTCCTACAAGAAACTCACCGCACACATCCAACCGCCGCAGATCCCCCGAAGATGCTGGAGCAAAGTCAGCACTGACCAGCTGACCGCCGCCCTCACCCAGGGCCCCCCGGCCAACGCCTCGGACACCAACACCGCTGCCCGAAACCTCACACAGTGGATCAGCAACTGCGCCGACACCCTCGCCGCTATCAAGAACCCTCCAAACAAGCACAACAGCAGGAGAACCACCTGGTTCACCACAGACCTCAAGGACTCCAAAAAATCCCACCGAACTCTAGAGAAAGCCTGGCGCCAAGAACGGATTGCGGAAAACCTCGAGGCCCTTAAGACCGCCACACGCAAACACCACCAGCTCATCCGCATCGCCAAGAGAACGGCCTTCAGAGAGCGCATAGACAACAACGCACACAACAGCAAGGAGCTCTTCAGCATCATGAAGGAACTCTCCAACCCAAGCTCCAACTCCAACGACATCCCCCCCTCACAGGACCTCTGCGACTCCCTCGCAGCCTTCTTCCACCGCAAGATCGCCGACATACACGACAGCTTTGCAAACCAGACGCCTCCACCAGCCGCAGAACCAACGCCCCCCACTGCCCTCCTCAGTCGACGGACCCCCGTCAACACCGAAGACGTCACCCAGATCATGAACACCATCCACTCCGGCTCTGCATCCGACCCCTACCCTCACCACATCTTCAACAAAGCAGACACCATAATCGCACCACACCTCCGAGACATCATCAACAGCTCCTTCGAGTCTGCCACCTTCCCTGAGAGTTGGAAACACGCTGAAATCAACGCCCTCCTTAAGAAGCCAACAGCAGACCCCAAGGACCTCAAGAATTTCCGGCCCATCTCCCTACTCCCCTTCCCGGCGAAGGTCACCGAGAAAGCAGTCAACAAGCAACTGACCAACTTCCTCGAAACCAACGGCTCCCTCAACCCATCCCAGTCTGGCTTCCGCAGCAACCACAGCACCGAGACCACCCACATCACAGCCACTGACGACATCAGAACCCTGCTCGACAACGGAGAAGCCACAGCCCTCATCCTCCTAGACCTCTCAGCTGCCTTCGACACGGTCTGCCACCGCACCCTAAAAACACGTCTCCACAACACAGGGATCCAGGGGAAGGCCCTGGACTGGATCTCCTCCTTCCTCGCCGACAGAACCCAGAGAGTCCGCCTACCCCCGTTCCACTCAGAGGCCACCAAGATCATCTGCGCCGTACCCCAAGGCTCATCACTCAGCCCTACGCTCTTCAACATCTACATGAGCCCCCTCGCCGACATCGTCCGCGCACACCACCTCAACATCATCTCCTACGCCGACGACATGCAGCTGATCCTCTCCCTGACCAGAGACCCAGTCACCGCCAAATCCAACTTCCAAGAAGGAATGAGGGCCGTCGCCGAATGGATGAAGATCAGCCGCCTGAAACTGAACACAGACAAGACGGAGGTCCTCATCCTTGGACCATCCCCCTCCGCCTCGAACGACTCCTGGTGGCCCGCCACCCTGGGCACAGCACCGACACCCACTGACCAAGCACGCAACCTAGGGTTCGTCCTGGACTCATCGCTCATTATGACCAAGCAAGTCAACGCCATCTCCTCCTCCTGCTTCAACACCCTCCGCATGCTACGAAAGATCTTCAAATGGATCCCCACGGAAACAAGAAGGACTGTCACCCAAGCCTTCGTCACAAGCCGGCTCGACTATGGCAACGCACTCTATGCAGGGACAACAGCCAAGCTACAGAAAAGACTGCAACGCATACAGAATGCCTCCGCACGCCTCATCCTGGACATCCCCCGCCACAGCCACATCACCGCCCACCTGAGAGACCTGCACTGGCTCCCGGTCAACAAGAGGATCACATTCAAGCTCCTCACCCATGCACACAAAGTGCTCCACATCCCTGGACCCGAATACCTCAACAAACGCCTTTCGTTCTACGCCCCGACTCGCCAACTTCGCTCTGCCAGCCTCGCCGTCGCCACCGTACCACGCATCAGAAGAACAACAACAGGCGGCAGATCTTTCTCCTACCTCGCCGCCAAGACCTGGAACTCCCTCCCCACCCACCTCCGACTGACCCAAGACCTTCTCACCTTCAGGAGACACCTCAAGACCTGGCTGTTCGAGCAGTAACAGCACCCCCCCGCCAACCTCAGCATCTTAAAACCCTCGCGGGTGAGTAGTGCGCTCTATAAATGTACTGATTGATTGATTGATTGATTCAGTGTCATCTGGTTTTGGAGTATTACCCACCCAAGGAACTCTGCTCACAAGTTTATCTGGTTGTGACATAGCGTGAAACCACCAAGTCTGGTGTTAGCCCAGTGGATGACCTTGTTGACCAATTGTTCATAATCCTCATGTGCTTAATGGGGGTGCATTTCTTAAAATCACAACAAAAGGGGTAGCCTGAGGGGGCAGTTGCAACGTGTGGCCCCTAGAGAAATCAGTGTGCTGCATAGGGCCAAGGCTTATGCCTCCAGAGCCACACAATCTAGCTTGCTGAGCCTGGTCCTCACTAGTGCCTACAGAAGACTTTTGCGCACATGCCTGTGATACATGAATAGGCATGGCTGGACTAGAACTACAGGCGGTATCGTTAATAGCCCAAGAGGAATCAGTCACACCATCAGGGGCTTAAGGATGTGATGAAGGGGTGTGATGAGTGGGCCAAGTCAGTAGTGCAGCCTAGTGGGCCAGATAGGAAGGATCTTGCGGAATGTTGCACCAGCGGAGTGTCCCTCAACTTAGCCAAAGCATCCTCAACCTTGCTTAATCTGTCTATAATAGGGCCCAGAGATGCATTAAGAGAAGCTATTATACTCTTCCACATTTTCGCGGGCTAGAACCGACAACGAATCTTGCATACAGCTCATTAGTCAAGGGCTAAATTCACATGTTGAAGCTTGGGCTGGGGTAGATGACACAATAGGTGGTTCTGGATGTAGTCTTTTGATTTGGCATTCCTGTCCAATCTCTTCCTCTTGCCCTCTCTGCTATTAGTCACCTATGAATTAGTCAGATTAGTTGGGCACATAAATGGTTGGTCTCATCCCATGTTATCATCACACTCCTGAGTAGTAAAAGCAATCAAGGTTTTAGTGCCGGTGGAAATGGCCAGTTCATCAGGGCCCAAGGCTTGCAGAGGAGGATCTGTGTTGGGAGGGCATGCTGACAGACATGGTGCTCAGGGAGAGCTTGTGATAGCTCAGGAAATGGCTTGGGCAGAGATGTAAAAGACAGGCGCTGTTCCGCCAAGTCAATTCCCTACTGCTGACCCCCAGAGCAGGTTGCAGAAAGCTGTCTAGGGCGAACCTGGGAAAGGTTTTGCAGCGGCAGGATCAGCCCTCCGTTTCCCCATTGATGCTCACGAATGTGGTGTAGTGTAGTTCTGAAAACAAAATCAAGATGCTGTGTCTCAGGGAGCCAACACTTCAATAGGCTGGGGGTAACAACATAAAATTTGGACGATTATTTCCCAAAATTGCTGCTAAGCAAATTTGACATTGCTTAGTGGCAATTCTTTTGCCGCTGACAATCACCAAAATTCATTGGCATGTAAGTGACGTATTTATAATACGTCGCTACATGGCGATAGTATCTGCTAGCCGCCAGGAAAACTGCAGCTAAAATTAGCGTCAAGGCGATAAAAAATTTGATAATATTGAGAGAAAAGGGACAAAAAGCCAATTAGCGGCAAAGAAATTCCCTTTTCAGCCTCTAGAAGCACAAATAGCCTATAAATTCACCTCTAATGAAAAAATAAAATAAAAACAATGGCATGCAGAATGGAGCAACCAGGGCCAAGTACAGCACAGGTCAACAACCCCCCCAACCAACCGCAACAGCCAGGATGCCCAGCCAGAGTCCCGAGGAAAGAGGAAATGTAGAATCAGGGTCTCATATATGAAAAAGTGATGCATCCCTGGAGAAAAACAGTGATGCAGCACTTTTCATTGCAACATCCTTGCGACACCATGGTGGCCAATGCCTGGAGGTGCGGACAGTCCCCAGGACCCGGAGGCCCCGGTGGACCTGCGTCTGGGACCCCACATTGGAGACACCAGTGCTGTGTAGTTGCTGCGGCCTGACAGTGGGGGCAGTCCACATTGGTAGTGAGCCTCTGGGCTGTGGCAGTAGACATTGAGGCGTCGGCGATCGCCCTTACCTGGCAGCGTAGTCTGGCAAGTAGCATGGTTACACGTTGCGGACATGTGTGGGACGACCCGCGCCTCTTGGAGTTGTGATCGGTAGAGCGCTCCTGCACACCGACGTGGGGAGGTCTGCATTGAATAATGCTAATCCGGGCGTGCATGCGCTGGCCGGACACTGTGGAGGTGAGGCACCTGAGCTGCGCTGAACTTGTGTGGTGGCGGTGCAGCAACTTCTCACAAGAGGCCCGCCCTGTTGCATCACCTGCGTCGGGAGGCTCCCCAGTGGAATTGGCGGTGACTGCTACACCCAGGATTGTGAAAGTCACAGAATTTGAGAGAGCATGGCAGAATGATTCCCAGTGTCCATGTCCAGGTCAGGAGAAGGTGGGATTGGGAGTAGAGGAGGCCCAGGGGTCGACTCGGACCCAGGCCTAGCACCTGTGGGTGGTGCACACCATACGATGAGCAATCCCTGCAGTGCAGCGGTCCTACATCGCCAAGGGCACCGCACAAGACTGGTGGTGGATTCCACTAACATGGCACTAGTCGCTGATATCAGCCGTTGGTGGTGGCAGGTGCCTGGGGCACGGGGTCGTTCAAGTACCGGCCCTTGGATGTGCTGCCTGATCTGCCCTCACTCACTGGGGAACACGGAATCCAGTTGCCACTGTTATCTCGGAAGAGGCGACCTGGTTGCGCTGCCTTTCCTCACCCCTGGTAGTGAGATCTTGGGTGTACAGGTGATTTCCTATGGTGCCGCCCTAATTGAAGATTCCTGGCTAGCATATACCTGACTGGAGGAGAGGGGCCGGCTGGCCACACTGAAATGCACCGCATTCCATACACAGTGCCAGGGCATCTGGCGCAATGATGTCCCGCCTGCAGACGGGGGTGGAATTGACATTTGGCAGCTCCTCCGTGTCAGTAAACCGAGCGGCTAGGGTTCGCTGTCCGGTGGGGCAGGTGACAGAGGACACCCTTAACTCCAAACTAGACTCTGTACTTGCAGTGGGTACCTCCCTTGAACTAACGCACACTTCCTTTGAGAGACAAAATCACAGTCAACTTCACCCTGGAGCTCGCAGATCATCACAAGTTAACTTACAAGGTACACAACATTGAGCAAGAACTGGTAAAAGGTGGAAGTGGATAAAGCCACAGTTATTTTCTTCCCTGACTGCACCACGGGGGTGCAGAGGGGCTTGTCTCTAGTGGTTAAGTGATGCCTCCGAGAGTTGGGCATCAAATACTCCCTCTTCTACCCGTAAAGGCTGCAGGTGATCTCAGATGTTGACACGCAAATCATTGACACCGCTGAACAGGTCTGGACCTGGCTGCAATCTATTGGTCACCAGATGCTGCGGACAGGGAGTGAAGGGTCTGCGCAATAAGCCACTCATACTGGGAGGCGTAGGAGGAGCAGGCTCTCTACAAGCCACCCCCAGTCAGCAGCAGGTTATACAAGAGAGGCAGAAGGCGCCGCATGTGGCGGTGAAGATGCGCAATCGCACTCAGACAGGATTCCAACACATCCCCTGAACGCTCCCTCAGCAACGTGGGCTCCACTGCAACATGGTCATCTGTTGCGGAGTCCGTGCAGCCCCCAGATGTGACTCCTCAGATTGCAGATAACCTAATTTAATGTTGACTGGTTGTGTGTCTCTCCTACTTCCATGGTTACAGACAGCTTTGGAAAGTCTCTGGTTTTGTGCAGTTCCTGTTCTCCAGCTTCCGAGGTCTGCACTTAGAGGGGATCAGGTCCAGTCGTCACCCATAGGGAACAGAGCAATTGTTCAGGTGAGCGATGCATTTTATGGGTGGTGGTCTCTGTGGTGCTCCGAGCTGCAATGGCAAGAGGTCCATGGCATTGCTGACCTTGCCAAGTATGAATTGCGGGAGTTCTTCTATTATCCGAGGGCCTCATTTATAAAGCCCTAGCGGCACTCTTGCAACGCTGTAACATCACTTGTTTAACGTTTCGGGGCGCGATGTGCCACAGCATGTTACCAAGGCCATGTAAAGCCAATTTGCGTAGCTTTTCAAGGCCTTGTAAATATTTGCCTCTTTTGCGCATTAATAAGTGTGAAAAAGAGCGTTCAATGGGTGTTGCTGTGGGCGTTCCCACGCCAAACCAATAGAATCTGAAGCATTCCCATTTTTCAGAGAAACCATAAACCTTCTGAATGCGTCAGAATCTAACACCACCCCAAGGATGGCGTTTGGGTGGCGCTACAAGAATAAATGTTTCTTTTCTCCTCTTTTTTTCACTTTTTCTATGTGTACAGCATTCTGCATCACACAGAGAAAGTGGAAAGACACTTGATTGATGATATTGTGCAGGTAGATGTCCCTTCCTGCAAAGCATCAATAAGCACCGAAACACAGTCACCCTTGCACCATGGCGCATGGGTGCCTGTGTTGGCACACGGCAGCTATTGTGCGCCAATGTAGGGGAAAAAGACAGGGGGGCTTATTCATGAGCCCCTCGCGACAGTTTACCACCACTGGTGCGTCATTTTCTTGACATACTTGCAACATTGATTTTTCACTACATTGTGCCGTATTTACAAAGTGACCCATCTAGGCATATGCATAACCATGTAAAGCCCTGTGCCACATTATACCTACTTCGGGTATGATGTATGCAGGGCAGGCATTCCCACGCAACAAAGCCTCATAAAAGTGGCTCAGTGAAATCTATCAGATTTCACTGTGACAATTCTAGGATGCAATTGCATCAAAACCTTGCACCTGCCTCATGGCAGGCGTAAGGGTGACGCAGTACCATAGGATAGGCTTGCCCATGCATTGCTGGAGTAGCTTCATGCTTGCGACACAGCTGCAGCAATTCGTGACTTTAGCGCCAACAGTTATGTCAGGAGTCCAGATGTATCTGTCATTGATTGAGACATGGAGCGCAGTACAGTAAATACGGCACATCCATGTTGTCGCAAGGAGGGCCCAGTGAAAAGTGTCCAATTGCTGTTTTATCACAGCAATGCAACACTTTTCAAGAATGGGGACCAGGAATACGCCTTATCTTATTGATAGGGCGAATTCCTGACATTTTGTTTAGGCACAGGGCAGCGCAGCAATATTACTTGCAGCACTGTCCAGCACCCAAACATCTTATATATGGCCCGAAATGTTTACATTGATTTTATGACCAGGTATTTTCTGACCTTAAAAAAATGCCTCTAATTGGACTTAACAGCAGTTTTTTTGGTTTTGCGTCATACAAGGAAATTCTTGTAAATATTGTGTTGTGTGTTTTGCGGGAATTTTTACGTGGGAACTTCTACCTTGCATCTCATTTTTGGTAAGTCACTCTAACAGAAGTGCTGATGTGAAAAATTCAAGTTTCTGCTAGAAAATTGCCGCTAACTAGAGTTAGCAGCAACTTGTAAATAATATGATAAAAAAAACAAAAAACGCCGTAAAAATCAAAAAAATTGACGTTACGGAGAAGTTCTTGAAAATATGTCCTATGGTACCTTTAGATAGCAGATTTCAGGGGGGTGGTCCCGGCCCATCTCCTCCTGGAGCAGATGGGCCCGCTCTTGGCGCAGTCTTCGCCCAGGAGCGAATCACGCGAGTCCCATGCTGCGGGACTCTTCCTGGGATTATATGGCGCTCAGGCGCCATACAAACATTGAGGCCCTCCTCCTGTGGGCCGAGGCTGCTGGGGAATGGGGTCCCCTGAGGCAGTCAAAAGGGTGTGGCATAGCGAGGCTCCCAATTCAGAATGAATTCACACTCGCTGTACCAAAACAGTAGGCTCAGCCATTTGTGCCTGCTTCATAACTGTAGCTCACCAGTGAAACACAGACTGGAAATTGTAAACTGAATCTCCAACTACAATTTTGCTATTCTAGTCCAAGGTTTTCCAGCCTTTCTGGAATAAGAGCTACTCATGATCAATTCAACTTTTCCTGAGCTACTAATATTATTAGCGTTGTAACAGAAATTAAATCAAGCAATATTACATTAGTGGCTACCCTTTGCAAGATTATTAGCAGTGATAACCTCACAGTAGCGGCTGCTACCGGACAACATTGTTTATGGGGGGGATAAAAAAAAACTTACCTGAAACAGACAGAAGGCCACCTCTCCTCCGTCCTCTTCTTAGCCGGCAGCAGGAAGCACCAGGGCAGCAGGCTCTCCTGAGCCAATTACAATGCTGCCATGCAGCATTGTGATAGGCTCCCCATAGCCAATCACATTGGTCTGAGCGACAAGGAGGCTTTGCAAGATTCTCATCAGGCAGTGTAATGCAGCCTGGTGGGGAACATACAAAGTGATCATGACTGCTTGACGGGCCCCAGCGGGCCGGCCAATCAGTCATATGCACTTAGGGAGTGCATAACACTCCTTCCCCTGCGCCGCCCAGCCCCGCCCTGCCCACCACTGACATCCATAGGAAAAATACAATGGCATTGTAATTTTCCTTTGGAGCAGTGGAGCGACGCTCCTTTGCCTTAGTGGAGGAGCTGCCACTGTAACCTCAGTTCATCAGGCACAGTTGCAAACAGTACAGACAATCGCAAATATGGTTTTAAGCAACGCAAAACATCAGCAGCAAAGAAATCAGAGTCCGTGATCATACAAGAATAATATGAGTAACGTAATATCGCGAGTAGCTGGGGCGCGCCCGCCCCCCCACAATGGGACCAATGGCTCAAAGATCTGGATTGGTGTCAGAGGGCGGAGGAAACTATCTATAGGTCCAGAGGTTGTGTGAAGAAATGGAGGAGGGTGTGGGGCCCATGGTGCAAGTACCGAACCTCGGGAGGTGGGGGGGCAGTAGTAGCGGGCCCCTTTGGTTGTCCCTTTGATCCTCATTTGGGTTATGTCATGCTGTGGGTTTATGAACCTTCTGATCACTGCTATGTACTGTATGAGACCTTGAGCAAAGTTAATAAAAAGATTTATAAAAAAAAAAAAAGAATAATACGAGTAGATTGTGTTCTTGACGTTTCAATCTTCCATTTTTATTATTTCATTTTAATCAATAGCGGTATTGCTTTTTCTTCATCAGCCGACGCGTTTCGTCCTGTTGACTTAGGACTTCTTCAGGGCTGAATTTTAAAAAAAAATAAATATATATATATATATATATATATATATATATATATATATATATATATATATTCACTAAAAAACCATAGGTTTCAGGGGTGTTATAGTTAGCTGGACTTTTCACTTGTACAAAACCATTGAAATTCCCTCGTTATAGTTAGTTCAGCTAACTATAACTCGCGCGCCCGCAATGCACTGCTGATGACGTCACATATTACATCACTCATGACATGGTCAGTGACATCACTCATGACATCACTGATGACATCTCAAATGACATCACTGATGACATCACCCAGTGAATGTGTGTTTTTCTGAAAATTAAATATGTTTTATACATGTATATCTCAAGGTCGATGGAAGAATAAATGGGTATGTAAGAGTCTAAATGGATGATTTGTTTTTGAAAAATTGATTGTGTAACTGACTGATTAAGTGTATCATAGTGAATACATGGCTTAGTGAGTAATGTTTAAATATGTAAATATCTGTATCAGTCTCTCACTTTGTGTATAATAAGTGGCTGCATGGGTTGGTGAGTAGCTACATGGGTGTCTATATAGGTTATTAGTTGGTTTTTTGAGTATCAGTCTGAGTGTCTGCATGGTTCGGTGGGGGGTATTACGTAGTGCATAGGTGCATGAATGAGTGACTCACTCTTTGTATGTGTTGAAGACAGCATGTGTGCAGGACTGTATGGGTGGATGAGTGTGTGTATGGGTGTGTTAGTGAGTGAATGACTGTCTCAATAGTGTCTTTATGAGTAACTACATATGTTTTAAACTAGTATATGTGACTATTGGTGTATATAAGTGAGTATATGTGAGAGTGAGAGATTGAAAGAGTTCCTGTATGAATAAGTATGTGTTTCTATTAGTGATTGTTTAAAAGACTAAGTATGTGTCAGTTTCCGTAGAAGTAAGTGTGGTGGTGTGTGTATAACTGTATATGCAAGTAAATGTATGTTTGATTATTTATTAGCATGAGTGACTATGTGTGTGAGTAACTCTATGGATGAGTGGCATTGTGTAACAGGATGTATAGGTGTATGAGTACATATGATGAGTGAGTACATGTATGAGTGACTGTATAGGACTGAGGACTGTTGGTGAATGAGTGGATGTGTATGTGGATCTTAGAATTACTGAAGAGGTTGTTGTAACTGGTATTGGTATGTCCATTGTTTTGAAAATTGTAGTCTCTATTTTTGAATGTGTGTATCAAAGGTTATATTAGGGTGAGAGGAGGTATGCCACTCTATCACAAGGATGATGTCATCAGTGATGTCATCAGTGATGTCATGAGTGATGTCACTGACCATGTCATGAGTGATGTAATATGTGACGTCATCAGCAGTGCATTGCGGGCGCGCAAGTTATAGTTAGCTGAACTAACTATAACGGGGGAATTTCAATGGTTTTGTACAAGTGAAAAGTCCAGCTAACTATAACACCCCTGAAACCTATGGTTTTTTTCAGTGAATTTCTGAGGTTTTTTAAATGCTAATTCCTAACTATAACGTGCCTGAAACCTATGGTTTTTTCTGTGAATTTCAAAGGTTTTTTAAATGCTAATTTCTAACTATGCCTACAGAGATAGGACATGTGAAGAATGAAGAAAAAATGCACAGAAAGAAAAAAAAGAAGTGCAGAAAGAAACAACAGAAGTCCTCAAAGACGAAGAAAAGTGCAGGAAGAAGGATAACGTGCAGAAAGAACAAAAAGAAGAGCAGAAAGAAGCCTTGTTGCAAAATCATCCTGTACCCTCAACTTTTTCAGACGGATACTGGTGGTAACTGACTCTGACTAACCAGTCCTAGAGCCAGTGCTATGTTAAAAGACACTTAGAATACAGTGAAAACACCTACATACACTAGGGAACATTATGCGTTGGGGTCCCCCTGTGATTAGCATGACCTCCTCTGTAAGCCCCTAGTATATAATAGGGCAGGGGGATTAAAACTACCTCTTAAAACAGGCCACAGGGCGTTTTTGCACACGTTAACTCAGGCCCCGTCCCCTCCCTTCACCACTGTGTAAACACGCCCTGTGTCCGTTTTTAGTTGGGAGATTAAGTTCATTTGAATCCTGAGGGTCCCTAGGGTCCAACTAGCCCACTAGGTACCTCCAGTAAGTGCCACAGAGAAGCGTTGCAGAGAGGTGTAAAAAGTGGCACGGCCTGGACCACCTCTCTGCAATGCAGCTCAGTGGCGCTTACTGGAAGCACTTGGTGGGCTAGTTAGCCCCCAGGGGCCCTTAGTATTGAAGGAAAATTATATCCCCAATTTAAAACGTGCCATAGTGCGTGTTTGCACACGTCACCTCAGGCCCCGTCCCCTCCCTTCACCACTGTGTAAACGCGCCCTGTGGCTTTTCTAAGTTGAGAGATTAAGTCCCCTTGAATCCTAAGGGTCCCTAGGGTCAAACTAGACCACTAGGTACCTCCAGTAAGCGCCACAGAGCTGCGTTGCAGAGAGGTGTAAAAATGGGCTTGGCCTCAGAACACCTGTCTGCAGCGCAGCTCCCTGGCGCATACTGGAGATGCCTGTTGGGCTAGTTGGTCCTCAGGGACCCTCAGTATTGAAGAGGAATTAATTCCCCAACTTACAACTCGCCAGGGGGCGCGTTTGCAGAGTGCTGCAAGGAGGGGGCGTGGCCTCCGGCCCGATGCCAGTCTTTTATTTATTTTAATTTTTTAAGAAGGGGGGCTGTGTGGTTCCCCTTCTTATTCTAATTTAATCGCCCTGATGACCCCATCCCCCAGGGCCTGTCTCCTAATTAAATTTTTTTGACCCCAATCCCTAGGGCCGGCCACTGTTTTTTATTATTTTTAAAAAATATATATTTATAGACACACCTAGGACATGCTGGACAAACCGTACGTACCTATCACCATGACGATTTGCGTGATATTCATTAAAAGGCGACTATGCATACAATGAATCCACATGGAATGTATTAACACCACTAGTGAAGCTCTGACATGTCTGATGCCCTACCGTGCCTAATCCCGGTAGACACCCTTGTCATTTATTTATACAAACATGGGTAGCTATTGACGGTCACATTTAATACACATGCACACCAAGCCATTCAAAGGGGATTCGACAAAAATTCGACCAAAACTATGCAAGAAACCCCCCTCACGGTTAATAAAACACACATACACTGCCGGATGTGTAATACTTTTTATTTTACTCTCTGGAAAGGGGACGAACATCACTCGAGAGTCACAGCGCGCTCCTGGCAGAGCCCAATGCTGTGTTACACCCACCATTGCCTGCTGAGTGCCACGCACCTCTGTGTTGTATTCCACTAGCTAGTGCATATGCTATGACACTCTCTAGCCCATGTGCACTGTAACACCACCCCGTGAATATGTCATGCACACTTGTCTTCGCACGGGTTGTATTGCCCCTTCTAACGTGCCTTCCTCGATGCCTATGTTATAACGCACAGTGCTATGCCATACATATTACAATCTGGGATCCATATCTTTGTCACAGTGCATATGCAACGTTACACTCCCCAGCACATATTTTATATTACAACTTTAGAGACTAGTTAGGTTACACAACACTGCCCTGTGCATATTACACTCCAAGGCACATAACGCATAGCACGCGCTAGTGCCTGTGCTATCTCGCACTCTCCAATGAATCTGTCATTGCGCACAATGTATTGCATATTATATTTCACGCCCGGTTCATCTTATATCACGCTTTTTGGTGCATAGTTTATACCATACACTATATCTAGTTTTCATTTTCAATCGTGCTCTCAGGACTATGTTCTATATAACACTGTGTTCACCTACCCTTTTCACGAGCATTACATTTTGCGATAGGGGGTGGAGGGTCAGGGGGTGTTTCTGCCAAGTGAGCCCGGAGTCACAGTCACAAACGTCCTCTTCTTCCTGAATAAAAGTGAGATTATGCTGCATACTTGTTCATATTTTAAGTAGTTCGCACAGACACACGTTTTAAAAACAATAAAGTTCCTAATACCCGCCTTCTCTGAACAGTTAGCTTGCTGCCCCATCCCCCTCCTCCCTATCCTCTGTTGTGTGAATCCATGGACTAGCCTCCTCCCTCCTGCCATGCATGGTCTGATGTGCTGCCACTGCCCTCAATTTAGTATGATGTACCAGTCCACTCCTCCTGCCCTCCATTGCCCAATTCTATGCCCCATCATTGACCTCCTGCTTAAACTCTGTGCTTAGCTTGCTGCCCCTATTCTCCTTCCCCCTGCCCTCTGATGTCTTTGTGCATGCCCCTGCTCCATCCTTTTTGCCCACCATGTTCCATGGACCTGCCACTCCTATCTACTCTGAGTGTTCTGTTGAGCTGCCACTCCCCTCCCACCTGCCTAGCATTGTCAGATGACTGTAACCTGTCCCTGCCACCTCCACCCTGCATGTCCACATGCCATGCCCCTATCCTCTTCCTCCTGTCCTACATGGTCCATTGTACTGCCACACCCTTCTGCCCTCCCTGGTCTGTTGTGCTGCAACTGCTCCTCCTGCCTGCCCCGTGCGGTCTGTTGTGAGGCCCCTTCCCCTGAACTTTCTTGTCTGTGCACAGGTCCTGACCCTCCCTTCTATCCTCCATCGTCCTTTGTGCATGCCCCTGCACCCTCCTTCTTGCCCATCATAGCTATTGTGCTGCCACTAACCCTCCCACTTGCCATGCATGGTCTTCTGTGCTGCTATGGCCCCTCCCACCTTCCCTGTGTGGTCAGTTAGCTGCCCCTGAATCCCTCCATGGTCTGTGTGTATGCCATCACAGTCTCACTGTTGCTCTTCATGGTGTGTCTTGCTTCTAGTGCCCATCCTGCCTGACCTCCATGGCTATCTTGCTGCTCCTGCCCTGCCCCCTTGCCCCCAGCCCTATGTTTACATGCGCAGACCCCTACTCCCTCCCTCTTGGCTTGTCTGTTCCATTGTAATGCCCCTGATCCGTCCCTCCTGCTCTTTATGGTCTGTTATGCTGCAGCTTTCTCTCCTGTCTGTCCATTATGGTCAGCTAGCTACCATTGCCTCTTGCCCCTCTGTTCTCTGTATCCATGTGCATGGTCCTGTCCCCTCCCTCTTGCTTTCTATGGATTGTTGTGCTGCACTCCTGTCCCGCATGCCCTATGTGGTGTATTGTGCTGCTGCAAACCCTGATGCCTGCCCTGCAGGGTCAGTTTGGTGCACCTCTCCATGTCCCTCCTGTCCTCTGTTATCCAAGTCCATGTCCCTATCCATTTCCTTCCATGATCCAATGTACCATACTTGCGAACATTTTGAACTTGGTAAGAGCCTAAGAGGGAGATTTTGAAAAAAAACTGGGGTATTGATTTTCCCCTTTGAGTTACATTGAAAAAGAGGAGATTGTAGACAGGAGACAGATCAAATAAAGCCCATTTGAGCTTAAAAACATTGGACGTTTCCTGGCTGAATCGGGTCTGTTGGCATGTATGGTTGTACTACCATTGCCTCTTCCTTCTGCCCACAATGGTCTATTACATTGCCACAGCCTCTCTTGCAAGTCCTGTATTGTTGGTTTGTTGCCCCTGCCCCCCTTTCCACTGCCCTCCATAGTCTGTTGTGCTGCCATGGCCCTTCCTGCCTGCTCAGTGTGGTTAAATTGTTGCCTTTGCACCCTCCTACCTGCCTTCAATTTTTAGAGTCCGTGCCCCTGGCCTCTGCCTCTCAACAGTATCCTAATGAACAACTAGATTGCTAACATTCTATATTTATTACAAAAGTGTGGAACGCCTGACGTCATCTTGATGTAATCAAAACTGTAATACCTAGAGCATTTCCTTTAGAAATTACATATATGAGAGGGTCTTATTGGGATCAAAATTATGGTTAGTGCTCAAAAGACTAAAATAAGGACATATTTTCTGAGTTTGCAAATAGCGACAAAGCACTTTTAAATTATTTACCTTTATGTTTTTTATCCAGTTGACCACTTGATTAAATGTTGCACTTAGGGGAGAGGATGTGGTGTTACTTCCAGAACTGCAGACTTTGCAACTGGGGAACCAGGTTGGAGTTTCTGCTTCAGCTCGACATTCTGTGATTCTGGTCAAATCACTTAGTCTCCCCATGTCTACAACCAAAATGAATTTGTTCTTGTGTGATGTAACCAATGCTCATGTAAAGCACTCCAATACCTGACAAGTCTGCACTATATAACACTGCAAAAACACAAAATAATAAGTGTTTTGCACACTTCTGTCATTGGGCTATATTTGGGCTACATCTGGGTGATTTTGGGCTACATTTAGGCTCTTTTGTCTCCGGTGGCCATCTTGGGAGATTTATTTGTTATGAAGTTTCCTAATTTCCTCATGTACTGCAGTCTCCTCAGTAGGAAATGCTTTCAGTTTTTTACTTTGATTCCATCATGAAGGTATTCAGATATGTCACACATTTGCCATAAATTCTGAATGTTAGCACTCTAGTTGCTCATTAGATCACTGTAGTAAAACTACTGTTCACCATGGAAGTCTGCTCCTGGTATTAAAAGTGCATGTTTCAGTCTGCATGTCAGAATTTTTTAATGAAATAGAAGAGGATTTGAGAAGTCACTCAAAATGTGCCCTCATTTTCTTTCTTCAGCATTAATCATAATTTCTATGGCAAAATGAACACCCTCATTGTGTTCCTTTTTAAATTAAATGTTTTAAGTGTTACCAGTTTATTCCAATCAAGATGGCTTCAGGTGTGTCATACTTTTGTCATAATGAAGACAGTAAGCGCTCTAGTTGTTTTTAAGAACACTCTGGGACATTCTGTCATTGGGCTATACTTGGGCTACATCTGGGTGATATTTGGGCTACATTTGGGCTCTTTTGTCTCTGGTGGCCGTCTTGGGAGACTTATTTGTTTTGAAGTTTCCTAATTTCCTCATTTACTGCAGTCTCCTCAGTAGGAAATACTTTTCAGTTTTTTACTTTGATTCCATCAAGAAGGCATTCAGATGTGTCACACATTTGCCATAAATTCAGAATGTTAGCACTCTTTTTGCTCATTAGATCACTGTAGTAAAGCTACTGCTCACCAGGGAAAACTGCTTCTGGTATTGAAAGTGCATGTTTCAGTCTGCATGTCAGAATGTTTTAATGAAATAGAAGAGGATTTGAGAAGTCACTCAAAATGTGCCCTAATTTTTCTTTCTGCAGCACTAATCATACTTTTTATGGAAAAATGAACCCCCTCATTTTGTTCCTTTTTAAATTAAGTGTTTTAAGAGTTACCACTTTAATCCAAGCAAGATGGCTTCAGGTGTGCCATACGTTTATCAGAAGTAGGACTGTTAGCGCTCTAGTTGTTCTTTGGAACACTCTGGGAAGCTGCAGTAGTAGAACACAAAGGAATCAACTGACAGTCTCTGCCCTTGTTGGATGTACATGTTTTACTGAGAATGTCAGACTTCATTCTCACATGACTGAGAAAGATAATGTGAATTTACAGAAAATAAGCTCTCAGTTTAGCTTATAGATCACCTTCCAAACCTCTGTGGGAAAAGCATGAGAAAATATTTTTCTCTCAATCATGATATCCCAGCAGAAGGCTTTTTCACATGGTGAAATCACCTTAGAACATACCACAATTCCTAAAATGAGTATGGTACCATCAACAAATGATTTATAATGTAAGTAAAGTCTTAAAACATTCTATTAACTGCAATGCTTTTTAATGAGGTGCTATCAGTATATTGGTCCCAAGATGGCTGCCAACACTTCTTGGATGAAGTGCTGACAGCCAATCAGATCTCAGGATGAGATGTGTGGTTAGGCTCCGCCCACATATGTATATGATTTTACTTTTGATTTTCTCAGGAACTACTGAACAGATTGACACCAGACCTGCAAAAGGCACATCCCTGACCTGTGGACTACCTCTCTGCCAAATTTCAAGTAATTCTGTTCAGCCGTTCGGGCTGTACCTTGGACTAAAGGTCCCTATGGAAAATTGCATAGGAAAAACGCGTTTTGGGACCCCCCTTTTTTCTCAGCCCCCGCTTGACGAATCCCCCGAGACTTTCAGGGTAGGAGCGGAGCGGAGCGCCCCACCTATTTTGAAAATTTCGCGAGGATTCGTCAACCGGCGCCAAAGTTATTCCAAATAGAATGTTGCGGATTTCCTATGGAAACACGGTCCTAACTATAACTATCTACTGGCGACCGCCAGTAGGTAATATATATATATATATATTACCTACTGGCGGTCGCCAGTAGGTAGTTATAGTTAGGACCCCTTTTACATAGGAAATCCGCAACATTCTATTTTGAATAACTTTGGCGCCGGTCGACGAATCCTCGCGAATTTTTCAAAATAGGTGGGGCGCTACGCTCCGCTCCTACCCTGAAAGTCTCGGGGGGATTCGTCAAGCGGGGGCTGAGATAAAAGGGGGGTCCCAAAACGCGTTTTTCCCATGCATTTTTCCATAGGACCTTTAGACAGGGCTACAGCCCGAACGGCTGAACAGAATTACTAGAAATTTGGTAGAGAGGTAGTCCCTAGGTCAAGGAAGTGCCTTTTGTAGGTTTGGTGTAAATCTGTTCAGTAGATTCTGAGAAAATAGCCTTTAAATCAATATATATATCTGAGCCAGCTTACGGTACGCGTACCGTAAGCTTACCGTACGCGTACGGTGGCGTGCGCGAGCGCGATTCTGATTGGCTGTTAGATCTTAGTAAACATTCGAATCGGCCGAAACCAGGAAGCGGCGGCCGCCATTTTGTGTGTTTCACTCAGAAAAAAAAAGAGTGAAAACAAGAAAAGGGGGCAAGGAGGAGAGTTACAGACCCCCTTACATTTGTGAGGGGGTCAAAGAAGGACTGTAAAGTTCAAAGAAAACATTTATTGATTTTTAAAAAAATCACGGGGTACGCGTACGGTAAGCTTACGGTAAGCGTACGGAAGAAAAAATAAATTAAAAAAGAAATGAAATGCAGATTTAAGAGTTTAGATATTAGGAAGCTCTAAAAAGAGCCGTTGTGTTTATGAAGTCATTTTTTTAGTGGTACCTACAAGTAAGTACCGATGCAGAGTCTAAGGTTCAAGAGGAAGACTCTGTTCCCTTCATCATTGAAGTGCACACCATCTCCTCTATAAATGTCTTGCATGTCATAACGCAAGTTGTTGTGGTAAATGGCACCCATACCATAGTCACGGAGGAAAGCAGAAACAGATTTGTTGACGTGCTTTCTTGCTTTGTCAATCTGCGGACAGAAATGATTGGACCAGTTCCATTTTTGCCTTTGGCATATGTTGGAAAACACAAAGGCAGTTTTAGGGAAAAGTGAAAACAGTTGTGCAAAGGTGTCCTTCATAAGCATTTCCAGACCTACCCCAGTCAAAGTGCCTAGGTCATTGCCACCACAGTGCACTATTATGAGGTCAGGGTGTTGGATTTGCATGAAGGATTTCACCAATGGCATCAATTGGTGCCACTTTAACCCTCTCTGACCAATCCATTTAATGTCTACATTTGGCAAAGCAAGGTCTCTCACCATACCTGTTTTCTCTGCAAACTTTTCACTCCAGAAGACATAGCTGTGCCCTACAATCCACACTGTGAACATCTTCAAAGGAGAACTGGATGCACTCAGGAGGTGTCTTTCAGTAGAATGGCAATATGAAAAGAAAGACAGTTTGGAAATGGAGGCATACATATTTTTTTCAAAACAAAAAGAACTGATTGGCTGTTTCATACCATTCTAGAATAAAAACTAGGCTGTATGTGTAAATTAATAGAAGCATGTTTTGTATTGGTACAAAAAAATGTGTTACCAAAGAACAGTACTATGGATTTGCTGTTAGGTTTGAAAAGTCAAGCACTCTTGCTCTGTGGAATTGAAACATTGTGTGGCGAACTTCTGACCTAACTCCACACAGCAGTGTTCCATGAGCTGTTGCTATGGTAGCAGGCAGAAGTCAAGTTGGGGGAAGGGTACTAGGCAGAAGTCAAGTTGGGGGCAGGGTACTTTTGGAAAAGGTTTGGTTTTCAACCAATAGAAATGTGTGATTACATTTGAAAAAAAGGGGGAAGCACTGAGATTTGAAACTTACATGTATATGTGTGGAAAAATAGAGGGAAAGTTTGCCATTATCTGGTTCTGCTGAGAGGAGAGAGGTGTACAGCTCTGAGATCCTGGCTCTGCTAATCTGCTGTTTGAGTGCCACATTTCTTTCACAACTAACTAATTTTAAAGGTGAGGTTAGAGTTTGAGAGGAGATGTATATGGTAAATTAAGAAATGAATAATAGAAATGGAAATCCTTTTGTTGAAGTTGCGTTTATCATTTTCTGTTTTGGGAGAAATTTAAATGTGAGGAACATGTAAAATAATATGGACTATGTTTTCACGATAAATTAAGGTGTACTGGAAAAAAAAAGAATAGTTTAAGGGTTTGAGGTTGGACTCAGTAATGCAAATACATTCAGCATCACTAAGGCTGGTTGCCCTTGCTGGAATGTAGGCAGCCACCCAGGTTACACATGGTGGTGGTCTGAAAAAGCAGTTTGGACATGTGCATTTAAAAAAATCAAAAAAGTGGATTCATAATGTGTCAGTCTGTAAAAGTGATTTTCACTTGCCCAAAAAAAAGAGCAGTAAGTGTGCTTTCAAATTGGCAAAGAAATTTCGTTTTGGGACTAATGTGAAAACATGACTCTGTGTGGAAATAGGAATTACAGGCAGAGATTTATTGCGTTTTTCTCTGGTGATTTCACAGTTGCATTAGTAGGAAAAAGGGGGAGCGATTTTTTGGGGGAAGAAGCAGACTCTTAGCACACACCCAGCTCCTTTCCATGTATAATCATGCACAGTATTTACAAGCGAGTGGGGTTTTCAGGTTTCAGTCTGTAATGCAAATACATTCAGCATCACTAAGGCTGGTTGCCCTTGCTGGAATGTAGGCAGCCACCCAGGTTACACATGGTGGTGGTCTGAAAAAGCAGTTTGGACATGTGCATTTAAAAAAATCTGAAAAGTGGATTCATAATGTGTCAGATTGTTATTTTTTTTTGCCCGCTGTAAAATGATGAATGCAATTGCTTTCACAATTTATAGTGAAATGCAATATATTCTGAAAACAGCAAAAATAAGGCAAAAATATTTTTTGAAAAATATATAAATATGTGTACTGTATTATAAAATGTTTTAAAAATATTAATACTTTTTTCTTTTTTTTCAGATTGATATAGAAAAATTTCGAAAACTAGAACCATTTTTAAAGCAATTTTTTTTTAAAACAAATGAATAAATATTTTTTTGAGTGGGTATGGTAAGTCAATAATAATAATTGTAGTCTCTCAAGGACCTTGTAATGTGATAATTGATTTTTAGTGTTTTTAAAAAAAAAAAAAAAAAAATTACGCGTACCGTACGCGTACGGTAAAAAAAAAAAAAAAAAAGTTTTTAAAAAACATATGTAAAAAAAAGATGAAAGATAAGGTTGGCTCTTAAAAGAGCCGTTGTGTTCATGCAGGGACAGAGGAAAGAAAGACTGGGAAAATTAGTCAAAGCGACAAGTGTGCTGATCTATTTTGTTGTTCACTAGGGAAACACTGGTCTCCCTATGACAAATTAGATCATGACAAGAGGCGCATCGAATATCAACCCTCGCAAACCGAGGGTTAATTTCCAGAGGGCCAGCAAAAGGAGATGCTCCCCCCACAGATGAAGGGCTCACCTGACCTGCAGAAGAAGGAGTCAGCCCTGCAGATGATGGTCCAGGCTGAGCTGCTGTGGATGTGCTTGGTTGACTTTCTGAAGAGATACCTCCAAAAAGTCGAGCATGTGTCCTTCTGTGTACATCCTTGAGGTGTCTCTTCATGGTATGATTCCCAAAGGAATACTTCTTGTCAGGATTACCTCTTGAAAGTACACGCTTACACAGCTTACAAGTTACTAAAGGTGCATTTACCTTTTGCTGGCCTTCAGGAAAAGTAAAATAATCCCATACATAAGAGGGCTTTTGTTTCCTCGCTCTCTGCCTCAAGGTAGTGCTGCTAGTGCTAGCCTCACTCTCAGAAGAGCTCTGCTGTTCTGCCATCGTATCACAAAGACAACCCAGCTCCTTCTCCTAAGGGATCACAAGCAGAAATGAGGGGAATGGGTGTGGTGTAGGAGAGTTCTAGAACTGAAAGTAGTTTCAACCAATCAAAAGTTGTGTTTCATGATCACATGACCTACCGTACGCTTACGGTACGCTTACGGTACGCTTACGGCAAAAGTGCGCATGCGCGTAAAAAAGACACGCGCTTGCGTGCATGCGCATAACAGTCACTACCCGACACTTCCGCGTAACGTGCGCGTGTAGCGTACGCGCGCACGCGTCCCACGCGGAGTACGCGCGGCTACGCAAATTGCGTAACTATACGCAAGCAGCGTAGAAAAATTACGGGCGTTGCGTAAACCGTACGCTTACCGTAAGCTTACGGTACGCGTACTAAAAAAAATAATAAAAAAAATAGAAAAAATGTACTGCAAATAAATTTTACATGTTTATTTTAAAAAATATATTTAAAAAAACCATATTAAAGAATTTTAAAAATTTAACCATAGTCTTTATAAAAGGTAAGAAAATTAAAAAAAATATATGTTTTAAAAAAATAGAAGAAAAAAAAAATTAGCATTTAAAAAACCTTGCAAATTCACTGAAAAAACCATGGGTTTCACACACGTTATAGTTAGGAATTAGCATTTAAAAAACCTTAGAAATTCAGTGAAAAAACCATAGGTTTCACACACGTTATAGTTAGGAATTAGCATTTAAAAACCTTAGAAATTCAGTGAAAAAACCATAGGTTTCACACATGTTATAGTTAGCTGGACATTTTACTCGTAAAAAACCAATGAAATTCCCCCGTTATAGTTAGTTCAGCTAACTATAACTCGCGCGCCCGCAATGCACTGCTGATGACGTCACATATTACATCACTCATGACATGGTCAGTGACATCACTCATGACATCACTGATGACATCTCAAATGACATCACTGATGACATCACTGATGACATCATCCTTGTGATAGAGTGGCAGACCTCCTCTTCCCCTAATATAACCTTTGATACACACATTCAAAAATAGAGACTAAAATTTTCAAAACAATGGACATACCAATAACAGTTACAACAACCTCTTCAGTAATTCTAAGATCCACATACACATCCACTCATTCACCAACAGTCCTATACAGTCACTCATACATGTACTCACTTATCATATGTACTCATACACCTATACATCCTGTTACACAATGCCACTCATCCATAGAGCTACTCACACACATAGTCACTCATGCTAATAAAGAATCAAACATACATTTACTTGCATATACAGTTATACACACACCACCACACTTACTTCTACGGAAACTTACACATACTTAGTCTTTTAAACAATCACTTATAGAAATACATACTTATTCATACAGGAACTCTTTCAATCTCTCACTCTCACATATACTCACTTATATACACCAATAGTCACATATACTAGTTTAAAACATATGTAGTTACTCATAAAGACATTATTGAGACAGTCATTCACTCACTAACACACCCATACACACACTCATCCACCCATGCAGTCCTGCACACATGCTCTGTTCAACACATACAAACAGTGAGTCACTCATTCATGCACCTATGCACTACGTCATACCCCCCACCGAACCATGCAGACACTCAGACTAATACTCAAAAAACCAACTAATAACCTATATAGACACCCATGTAGCTACTCACCAACCCATGCAGCCACTTATACACAAAGTGAAAAAATGATACAGATATTTACATATTTAAACATTACTCACTAAGCCATGTATTCACTATGATACACTTAATCAGTCAGTTACACAATCAATTTTTCAAAAAGAAATCATCCATTTAGACAGTAATATACCCATTTATTCTTCCATCAACCTTGAGATATACATATATAAAACATATTTAATTTTCAGAAAAAACACACATTCACTGGATGATGTCATCAGTGATGTCATCAGTGATGTCATTTGAGATGTCATCAGTGATGTCATGAGTGATGTCACTGACCATGTCATGAGTGATGTAATATGTGACGTCATCAGCAGTGCATTGCGGGCGCGCGAGTTATAGTTAGCTGAACTAACTATAACGGGGGAATTTCATTGGTTTTTTACGAGTAAAATGTCCAGCTAACTATAACATGTGTGAAACCTATGGTTTTTTCACTGAATTTCTAAGGTTTTTTAAATGCTAATTCCTAACTATAACGTGTGTGAAACCTATGGTTTTTTCACTGAATTTCTAAGGTTTTTTAAATGCTAATTCCTAACTATAACGTGTGTGAAACCCATGGTTTTTTCAGTGAATATATATATATATGCTTATATGTCTATATACAATTGTATAATCTTACACATTTATATATACAAATAAATTAGCATATGACACACATTAATTTATCTTCATTTACATATATATACAAAGAAATACATCACCATATGATGCAAAGCAATATATATTTACATACCAAACCCACAAACCCAAAAACTCAAAGAATATTAGTACAGAAAACAACAAATGACTAGAAATTTCAAAAGATTTAGCTCAAGAGAACAGATCCGAATCAGTTCCAACAAAGCATGATGTTCCAATGTAAGCAACTATGAAATAGAAAAAAAGAGAAGAGAAAATACAGAAAAAGCAAAAAAGAAAGGAAGGGAGAAAAAGGAAAGAAGAGAAGAGGAAGAAAAGGATATGTTTTATATCCAAAAATTACTATCAACATATAAGTTAAAAACAACAACAGCCTAATGTTTCCTCCACCTCAGAAAACGCTTAAGAGGTGACGGACCCATTTGATTTGCGAAACACATACAATTAACCATATCATTCTATGCAGAGAATTCAAAGAGGACACCTCTTAACATCAGTATATGAAATAATTGAAATTCCTCAAACATGATAATAATGGTAAAGTTCACATACCAAAATGGTGGCACACCGACCACCCTTGATTTCAAATATTTGTATGTCCATATAACCACATATTTCTACAAACAAACATAGAGGAAAGAAAATAGAAGAGAAAAAAGGAAATATTTTACTATACATTTCTTCAAGTCCATAATCCATTATCGATCTAATTCACTGACCATAAATATGTGGTATATCATCTTACCTATATCGAATATTTTCCCAAAAATTCCTAGATACATAAAGACGTCCAATACATGTCTTATGATGGAACTTGACTATCATTAGGCAAGAATGGCTTGATAACCGACATTTTCACAACAATATCTGCCAAAAACAGCCAATAGGAAAGTCTGGCATCAATGAGACAAATGGTGTCCAATTCGACCTGTGAATAAATGAATCCAAACGTGAAAGTATATCCTACATAGTCCAATCACGATCTATACATCAAACACTGTCTAAAGTGTGAAAACCACACCATTTTTCAATCGCCCTTATGTAAGGACGGACCTAACCTGATTCATTCCTACATCTTGTAGCTTCCCAAGGGTGCCTCAATTAGCACCCCACATTATTATTAACATATCGAGAACCAAAGAAAATATATATACATAATCTTATGACCCCAAATGTATCAGGCCACCTCCTTACAAGCATGTCAAAAAAGACGACAACATTACCACAGAAATATCGAGCCGCTATTTTAAAGGCAAACCCGCCCCAACCACGAGGAGAAGGTAACAAAATCACTTTTCGTATTAATTGTCACTCTCAAAGTCAGAAAGTCCGATTTTAGTTTTTAAGTTTAAAATTGAAGAGATCGCCACGAAAGTCTGTGCATGGATCTAAGTACATAGTTACCAAACACCTACATATATTCAAAAGGGGCGTCACAAAAAGTCTGTATACTAGACTAAGCACATAGTTAACAAACACTTACTTATATTCAAAAGGAGCACCGACTTTCGTCCAGTTCATCAAACGTTGGTATCGATTCAGTGGTTCTTTTAAAGCACCCTCCATGCACTCATATTCCGGTCACGTGCTCGAAGCTCATACCGGTATCCAGCAACCGCCCCGATGCAAAGCTCACATGGGCGCCATGTTATAATGGTGTTAACGTAGTCAACGTATATATTAAAACATCCCAAAAAGGAATAGAGGTAGTGATTTTTTGATATTGTGACATCACATTCCTAGTTTCCAAAAAGTATATCTTACCAGCGGGCCGGCCAATCAGTCATATGCACTTAGGGAGTGCATAACACTCCTTCCCCTGCGCCGCCCAGCCCCGCCCTGCCCACCACTGACATCCATAGGAAAAATACAATGGATTGTAATTTTCCTTTGGAGCAGTGGCGCGACGCTCCTTTGCCTTAGTGGAGGAGCTGCCACTGTAACCTCAGTTCATCAGGCACAGTTGCAAACAGTAATGTAAACAAGGTTTAGCAAATATGGAATGTCTCTTTGTGCACATGACTGAAAATTCAGCTTTAAATATGTGTTGAAAACTCAGACATTTTAGTCCACATCTCAGTTAATGAGTTCTGAAAATACACATATTTTGTCTTGAATTTTGGTATACATGAATTTATTTAACCAAGTAAAAGCATCTAAGTTAGTTAGATGGTCTGCACACTGGAGAGTTACTTACAGTAGGTAGAAGAGCTACCAGTAGCTCATGAGCTACTTGTTGGAAAATCTTGCATCTAGTCCTTACCGGAACCTGGTTCAACAAGAGTTCCCTCAACATAATAGACCTCCTGCTACCCCCCAGGTCACTCAATCATTAGCAGTGACTGTGAAGAGATAATTGGAGAGGATCTGCAGTCCTCTTCAGAACCTCCTAACGATGCAAAGAGATGCTTTGTTTTAACGCTTGAAAATGTAACTAAATGAACAACAGATCTTCTCCAACTCAATGTCATGTATTACCTTCCTAGTAAAAATGCAGCATTTACTGAGGAATGCATAGAGCTCACCCAATCAACTCAATGTGACAAGGTCATTTTTTTGGGAGACTTCAATCTTTATTGGGGCAACAAACAAAGATGACTCTGCGGTCAATCTCCTCTCCTCGTTCCTTACTGGAAATGATCTGATACAACACAGCCACAGTCCTACCCACGGGAAAGGAGCAATATTAGAGTTAATTATATTGAAGAGTGACATACTCATAGTAGAAGATCTCATACCTGTAGACTGGTCTGGTCATTTTTCATCTTTCTCTCCATGTTGCTCTCTCACTACATTACCGGAGGCTGACCTAAAAAGGAGTTAGCATGGTTTTGTGATACAAATATTATGGACCTCTACGTTCTTGGGTGCAGAGTATACTTAACCTGATCAATTCTGACTCCGGTATTAAAAGAATATCAATCATTCGACAGTCCTCTATTCCGTCTTTTGGAACTGTTTAATCAATTAACTCCACTTAAGAGCAGAAAGAAAAGACCAAAACCATTGGCCTCCTGGATTAATAATAGTCTATTTAAGGAAAGGAAAGCTCTGAGACTGATGGAAAAATCATGGAGACAATCACCATCCACCACCAACCTCACTTTTTTCAGAAAGGCAAGATTCATGTATAAAAAAACCATCTTCAGTGCAAAAGCGACTCATTTTAGATTGCTCATCGACCACCCCAGACAGCTCTTCGAAGTAGTTAGAATTGCTTGCAACACTCCCAGGTAAATTAAATTTGACAAACCCGTTGCTAAAGCAGAAAGTGCACAGTTCTTAGATACTAAGGTGAAATTGATTGAGCAATCACTGATAAGCTGTCTGAATCAACAATACAGCCAGATCATAACTTATAAATCCAAGACCACTTGGCATTTCTTTGACAAAGTAGGGAAGGTCAAATTATAAGTACAAAACCCTGAGACCATTTTGCGGTCCCAATTCCCAGAAATCTAACAAAAGACATTGCCATAACACTTGCTTCCATACTGGACGAAATTAGTAAATCTCTCACTCATCCAGGGAGTGATTCCTGACTGCTTCAAGTGTGGACAAGTCACCACACTGCTCAACAAACCTCCGGCAGCCATGAATAACCTCAACAACTTTTGTCCAGTTTCCAAACCAATCCATGCAAAAGTCATCGAAAGATGGATAGCGTACCAACTTACTCAACATATCCCGGACAACAATCTCTTAGATGAATACCAATCAGGATTCAGTCAAGTCTGTTGCACTGAAACAGCACTTCTTCAAATCATCGGCAATGCACTTTGCATCGTGCAACTCATGCCTCTTGATTCTACTCATCCCGTCAGCTGCCTTTAACACAGTTAAGCACAACCAGCATCTTGACACTCTTAAAAATTGGATTGGCGTTGATGGAGTGGTTCTCATACCTCATGGTCAGATCAGAGAAGCTAAAAATAGCCTTATGCTTATCTAAACCATTTGCCCTTACAGTAGGGAATTCTCAAGAATCTATCCTTGCCCTGACCCTATTTAACCTCTATGTTGAACTCCTAGGAGTTTTAATAAGAAACTCTGGAATTATCTACCATCAATACGCCGATGACACTCAACTGTACATAAAGATCTCCTCCCCAAGCAACATCTTCCAGCTAGCCAGCACTATAAACATGGTTGAATAGTGAATACCTTCCAATCATTTAAAGCTGAACCCATACAAAACTGAATTCCTAATCGTTTTCGGCATTGCAATCATCACTGTCAATACAATCATGATTGGGCTCAACCAACATCCTCAACTGCAAGCCACCATTGTCGGCAGTGCTAAATCACCTGGGATTATCCTAGACAAAATCTGGTGCTTCATTCCAGAACAAGAGCTTAAAACACTAACTCAATCACTGGTCCCGTCTAGAATTGACTATTACAATTTTCTCTTAATTGGTTTTTCAAAGATTCATCTCACTCCAATGAAATCAGTTTTACATGCGGCATCATGTTTCGTCCCTGCGGCCAAAAGGAAAGACCATTTACTCCACTAGCTTCCATTTGAAGCCAGAACCATGTACAAAATGGTTTGCATCATACCCAAGGCACTTCCCACATCTACTGCAGAGCAATTGGCTACAACGCTGCAGATGTCCGGTGGGTCTAGATCAGCCCGGAAAGTTGAAACTCTGCTTCTAGACCCCTGACCTTTGAAAAGGAGCTATCTATTTATCCTTTTCAGGGAGTGCAACCCTAGTCTGACATTCTCTACCTCTGAGTCTAAACACCACCACCTCACTGGCAATCTTTGTTTTGGAATTGTCATCGTTTCTATTCAAAAGACATTTTAGTTCATTTCTTTTCATCTTCCACCAAAAAGTGTTGCCAAAAATGTGGAATCCGCCATTTTGAGTCAACTACGCTAAAGAGCAGCCCATCATCCTGTTTCTGGTACGCTTAATGTTTGCAATACAAAACAAAGGACCTTCTTAGAAATAGAGTGGAAGCTTTGTTTTGAGGCCCACAGGCACTGAGGGTGGCTAAACTGTTTATCTTTTCACAAATTATATGTAAACACGACCTAGTAGATTGTTCTTGCCATTCGGCAACACAGGTTTGGACCGGCTCTGAGTGGAAGGAGCAGGCAAATGATGTCCCACACATTACCTGGAGAACATGTGTACTGGTCACACAGCACACCTGCTGGAGTCTATCAGACGTTTATTCATTGCGAGCTCTGGCTGCGTTTCTCCACAAGGCACACACACAATAAATCGATGTTGTTATTTTTAAAGACTTTCTTTTAATCCAGTTTTAGTGCAGAATAAATGGAAGAGTATAATTGCAGAAATAAGCAAAATGATAGAGGGGGCAAAAGCACAAAATGTAAATATTATGAAAGCAGGCAACATGTTTTACTGTGCATTTTTAAAGATCCCTGTATGCCTAATCTTGAAGCATCAATGACTTTGCCATGATGAGAGTTAATATTTCGCTAAAGTCAACACACATCTGTTTGTACTTGTACTTTATTCATGTTTTCCAGTCCATGGGCCTTTCCGCAAGACAAGTCCTAATTAGTTGAAACATTATGAGACAATGTGGCACTGATGGCCCTGAAGGTGCCCAGACCAACGCCATGTGACCTGCTGTCTGGAATGTTGTCTATCTACTGATCTCTCTAATGGAGGCAGCTGTGAACAGCTGTTAACTTCTTTTCACATTGTTTATTTTGAGTAAAGTTAACTTCATTATTTTGTTGTCTCTGAAAGAAATAAAGTGAGAATCAACTTGCGCACTCGTGTTAAAGCCTAAAGCTCTCAGCAGCAACTAACAGATCTGCCAACTTGAAATAAAACCCCACCTTGTGATGAGGGGGTGGGTCCCCTTGCGAGAAGTACCTAACAGGCACTCTGCCCACCTTGCCCCCGAGCTTCCTCCTCCAAAAAATCACAAGCCAAGCTTGCTGCAGCTGGTGCCGATGTCCTGGGTGTTTTCACACCCAGGGCCGGCTTTACCCACTGGTGGTGCCCTGTGCGACAATGTTTGCTGTGCCCCACCCCCAATGACCACCTCGCTACGGATCCCCACACTACCACCATTTGACAGTGCCCCCCCCAAGTTTCCATAACCACTGTCTCTTAGATTCATTTAGCTTTATAGCACCGCTCATACTAGTTTAAGGCGTCAGAGCACTTTACATCACATCTACATTGCCGGGAGACAATCATATGTTTGTAAATCAGTGTATAGGAAATGTTCCATAAGACAGAGGCCTACAAGGTGTAGGAGTCACATGTCATCCATACGGGTAGGCAATATAGTTTAAGAGTCCTTGGTCTGGAAAAGCACAAATTCAGGGGCGTATGTTCAAGGAAGTGGCGGAGTGAGGCATTAGCCGTCATGGCTTAACGCCTCACTCCGCCACTTCAGAAACGCAAGGCTGCACCATATTTTCAACGATATGGTGCAGCCTTGTGTTTCCCCCTGCGCTGGCGCTACACTTAGCAGTGTAGCGCCAATGCAGGCACTCTTGCACCATAGTGCAAGGTTGTCTGCGTGCAAGGGAAAGATTGTTTATGTACAGAAAGGCCACCCTTCCTGTACATAAAGAATCTTTAAATGCCATTTCGTCACTTCTATGTGTGCTGCTTAGTGCAGCACACATGGAAGTCACAAATGGCATTTTTTAAAAAAAGATTGTTTATGTACAGGAAGGGGGACCAAGGCAGCACACATGGAAAAAGAAAAAACGAGGAGCAATAATCCATTTCTCCAACTCAAGACCATGATTTTCCTGGTCTTAATTTTGGCGCTTCCTCCTATTTATGCTGCCCTTGTAAATAGGAGGCAGCGTCATAAGCAATGGGTGTTGCGGGTGCAACACCCACTGCCAACTCCTTTCAGGCTAAGAATTGCGTGAAAGGGGCCCTTATTTACAAGGTAGCGTTAAGCCACATTAAGTGGCTTTACGCTGCCTTGTAAATAAGGCAAGACCTCTATCGCCACGGGAATGTCACAAAAAGTGATGTTCCCGTGGCGATAGGGGCTTGTACATATGCCCCTCAGAATTTAAAATGTAACAGCATTGTTAGGGGTTTTCTTTAATAAGTATTGATTTCTAACCAAATTAACCCTTTTTTATTAGGATAAGGAAAGACTGGGCAAAAAAACATGTATCTGTAATATATTCCTTGCAGTTTGCATGCAGCCCTTTGACGTTAATAGCTCACTGCTCTATAAGAGGATTTTAACAGTTAAACTGCAAGTAACAAAAGGATCTCTTTGACAAAAGTGATAACCCATTGACCTATTAATAGTATATGCACTTCTGTGATCTGATTGGACAAGTTCTTTGCAGCAGGCATGTTAACCTTCTGCGCTGTGCCATGATGAGTCAAAACTTCCACTACGAGACAAAGCTCCGGTCTCTCTAGAGGAAGGCCATTCATCACAGGAGTTAACCTGACATGTTCATTTATGCTTGAACATTGCTGGGACAAGGAACCTGGATTCAGGTGCTTTTAAAACAATACACACGGCGCCCCCACCCCAAGTCAGCGCCCGGTGCAGTGGCACCGATCGCACCGCCCTAGAGCGGGCCCTGTTCACACCCCTTAATGGAGTCAGCAGTTCAAAGCCTCGGAAAACGAACTGGAAGGCCCCTGTTTGCACTGGTTTTCAGCTCGTTTTTCCACTGTGTGATATCAGCTCCTCAGCAGGTGACCGTGTGATGGGAGCCGATATCGTGTGTCACAGGGTAGCACCATGCGAGCTGGCAGATCTGAGTTAATCAAATGAGTACATCAATGAATAACAAGAAGCATATTTTCAAAACTCATGACAAAATGCACATTGTCTCACAAGATTGAAAAAAAATGCATTAGCCATTGCAAATGCATTACGACTTGTGTGGCCATCAATAGGCAACCCAGCAAAGGCACAATACAGAGGGCTCCTCAAAGATATGTAAGGCGAGCATATGCGATAAGAGCAGAGATCAGGCCACAGAGCACCGGGACTGAGAGCAGGTTCGCCTCAGTGCTGCATTGGATAGTGGTGCCCCCATCTGGCTGAAAAGTGCTACTCGCTGATGGGGAGCTCTGATGACACACATCTTGGAAGCCGAGTGTCTGAGCACCGATGGGACACTGCAACAGAGGACCGACACTGACAGAGATTGAGGATTGCATTCTGACCCCACAATGTCACGGGCAGAAAGAAACACAGTCTAACATTCTGCTTTGCTCGGGATTTTAAAAGGCAAATCTTAGGACCCGGCTTCATTTTATTTCCTGTGCTCTGTTTTATATTTTGTAGTTTGTTCAGCATTAGTCCTGGACAACAATACAAAATATGAAGCGTTGATTCACTATTATAATCTCTCAGTCCGCACTAAGTTGTTGATTTGACCAGGATGACCTGAATTCTTTGATAGGAAAAAGCATAAACTGCTTTGGAAGGATCTGTGATCATCTGACACGTTTACCTGTGGGTTCTGTTAAACAGCGCTCTATGGCCAGATACACCCTTTGCGGTTACTAGGCCGAAGGGACTTCTGTATATATTTTCACTAAAATAGTTCACACTTGTACTTTCGCGGACTTACTCAATTACAAGTAGAAAAGATGTTCATTCAAGATGCTGTCACGAGCTTTCGTCACGCGCTCCCGCCTTCGCCCCGCATTCTGTGTTGTCCAGGGCCGGTTCCGGTATAGCTTGAGGCACTGAATGAACAGAGGCCCGTGCGGGGCCTCAGCAAACTTTCCATTCGTTGGAAATCAGCAATAATTCACTATCAGTATCACACTCAGCGGCAGGCGGGCACTCCTCCCCTTTCTCAGAGATGGGAAATATTTAAAATATGCGGCTTCAGTGTGAGAGGGCCAGGAAAGGCAGGAGCGCCGGCCGCACGTCTCCTCAAACTTCCTTCCATGATGTGATACTTAAGACCTGTTTGAAGAGGGCTGATAAGCATCAGGCCGCCAAATGAAAATAATTATTTGATGTTATATAACCCTTCGCACTGTTCTTTTGACATTTCTAAGAGCCCTAAATAACAAATGTTACCCAACCTTGGAAGAAAGGATGGCAGGTTTGCTTTTATCTTGCAGCGATTGGAACTTGTGACCTGCAGATCACCGCGTTAGCCAGGGCAAAGGTCAGCTCACTGAACGTTCCTCCCGCCTTCTCCGGTGGTGGGTGGGAAGCTTTTTAACAACTCTCCCCCAGCTGTGCCAGCATCCCACCAGCCTTCCTGCCATTCACCTTCTCCATCAGTCATGGACACTTAGACTAAATCAGTAGCGGCTCATCCGCTAAGGCGGAGGAGTGTCGCCCTACTGCCAGGAGCAGCAAAGAAAGGAAAAAATAAAAGTATAATAACGGGACGTTATTATCATTTTATTTTTTCCATCCTGCTGCGGCAGTGCGTGGCGGGGCTGCAGGGGAGGAGTAGTAGACACTCCTGTGTGCAATGACAGGTCAGCCATCTCGGACCGCTCAAAACAGTCATGCGCACTCCCCTGTTCTCCATGCAGGCTGCATTACAGCATTGGAGCGTTGTGTTTGGCTCAGGTGTGGGAACCTGGCTGCCTACTTGCTGTTCTGACCTGGAGTCAGACACAGGCGAGCAGGAGAGAAGACGCGGGACCCGGCGGCGACGGGAAGGTACGTTTTATTTATTTATTTTAATCAGCCCGAGAACTCTCCCCATGCCCAACCTCCAACCTGCGAGCTGTGCCGGCCGCCCCCGCAAGACTTTTGTGGCGTTATAACAGCCACAGTTTGTTAACATCATAAGTTGGTACATAAGTTATCAAGATGGCATTGGTCACTAACATAATCAGCTCTTTGTTTAAATTCCTCTTAATGCATACAGTTCATTCTAGTCCATAGTGTAAACTTCTCTTTATTGCATTGTTAGACCTGGCACCATTGGCGTGGGTCTCCCTTCCATTTTTCGCTTTTGTCTCCTCTGTGATTGCAGGTGTTAGATGCTCTGGGCGCTGTGCCACTGCCATTCAGTGCCACAGCGCGAATGCTCCCTATTGTAAATTGGCTGTATGAATTGGTATAATCCTAATTGACCCAAGGAATATGATAGGAAAGTCGAATTTAGTATGCCTGAGCTCCAAATATTAAAGGGCATCTTTTATTGACGAATATTTTTATATTCTGTGTTTAAAACTACCACTTTGTGGGAAGTAGGGATTTTCTTGCCTAAATCTTCCCGTGTACTCTGCTGTTATATGTATTGGCTGTCTGGTTTTGGAGGGTCAGGGCAGGCTGAGACCGACCTGGATTAAATAGAGAGATCTGCAGTTGGAGTAT
The DNA here is from genome assembly GCF_964204655.1 of Triturus cristatus. Classification (NCBI taxonomy): domain Eukaryota; kingdom Metazoa; phylum Chordata; class Amphibia; order Caudata; family Salamandridae; genus Triturus; species Triturus cristatus. The sequence continues at coordinate 1,086,396,208 of NC_140582.1, read as the reverse complement.
GGGGAGGGGTGACCCTTTGATCTGAGCAGGGCTGTGCCTGGCAAGGTGAATGATGGCTCCACCTCCCACTGTGCGTCTGATGACAGACCCCCTCTCCCTGAAAGGCAGGATGTAGCCTCGTAAATACAGTGCTCCAGGACGACACCAAACTGGTTCTGGCTGGGTTCAGTGATTTGTGACTTTTTGAGAACAAAGACTGTTGGGGTATAAAGATCTGTGCTAAACCCCTACGCGGTGTGTTACATCTGGACGTCAAGACGAACCTATGTCCGTGTAACGAGAGGGAAAGGACTTTGAAACTTTTATCGATCTTGCTGAAGCAACTACCCAAGGGCCTGATTTGAGCTTGCCTCCTGCTGAAGTCTCAGGGACATTAGACTTCACCCATCAGCCATCCGGATTCCTATTTGACAGGGATCCTACTCGCAGGTGAGACCTCTGTTGAGAATTCCAGAGCCTCTGTTTCTACTGCGGGGAACGCGGGCTGAAAGTTATCGTGATCGCTATTGTGGGCCACCGCAGCTGAGGAGCTGTTGCCGCTGAGAGCCCGCATTTGACTGTGTTACCAAAGTCCTCGTGATCGCTATTGTGGGCCGCCGCAGCTGAGGAGCTGTTGCCACTGAGAGCCCGCATTTGCCTGTGTTACCAATGTCATCGTGATCGCTATTGTGGGCCGCCGCAGCTGAGGTGCTGTTGTCGCTGAGAGCCCGCATTTGCCTGTGTTACCAAAGTCATCGTGATCGCTATTGTGGGCCGCCACAGTTGATGAGCTGTTGCCGCTGAGAGCCCGCATTTGCCTGTGTTACCAAAGTCATCGTGATTGCTATTGTGGGCCACCGCAGCTGAGGAGCTGTTACCGCTGAGAGCCCGCATTTGCCTGTGTTACCAAAGTCATCGTAATCGCTATTGTGGGCCGCTGCAGCTGAGGAGCTGTGCCGCTGAGTGCCCGCATTGGTCGTCCTACGAGAATCATCGCTATCGCTATTGTGGGCCGCTGCAGCTGAGGAGCTGTGCCGCTGAGTGCCCGCACTAGTCACCACTTCGAGGATCTTGCTATCACCTGTGGGTGCCCGCCTTTAAGCCCCGTCCCAGGATTATCATGAGTGCACGCCATGGACCGCTACAGAGGGGAGCTGTGGCCGCTGTGAGTCCGCCTGTCATCACCGCGGCTTCCTTGTGAGGCTGCGTGCCATGCCCCTTTAAATCTTAGGTACATTGTACATCACTGGGTCGCGTGGACCCCGGCCTCAAACTAAGTTTGTTCCACACGCTTTTTGAGTGCCTCTATTGCTTTGAAGTGAATCTGTAATTATGTGATTTGTGGTTTCTTGATCGCTTTTGAGCCTTGTGTTAAGCCTATATAAAGATACTTATTTTTCTATAGCTACTTGTGTGGTGTCCCTTTGTAGTGTCTTCACTGCGTTGTTGTGTGTGGTCATAAATGCTTCACACACTGCCTCTGAGATAGGCCTGTCTGCTCGTGCTACGTTACCACAGGGTTGAGCAGGGGTTGTCAAAGGGTGTAGCCCCTTACTCTGACATAGGAAGAAGGATCCCTATTTGGACACCGGCGCCAGCCGCTGCCAACCAGGGATCCCCATTTCTAACATGCATAAGAATAAACACAGTAATAGCCTAGCTCCGCATATTCTGTTATGCATCATCCTTCAAATCATAAGTCCTTCAGTTAGGTGTCTTAAATCACTGTTTAAGACAGCTTCTCCTGTCTATTACTTGGTACAGCGTGTTGCGGCTTGGAGGTTTCCCTTGCTACCGAATGTCTGGTGTTCGTGACCCTGTGGCCATGCCTGGCCTGCAACTGCCATGTCTGCCCAGTGCTGACCTTTTCTTACCCCTTTTTAAAAAAACAAAACAGATTTTATTTGTCAAGTTGCACATATATTGCAGAGCTCTGCATCCCAGAGACATCGGCACAATCAACCTACACAGATATGATGACTTTGACTTTTTCCAATGTCGCCAGAACAAATTTATGCAACAAAGTTGAAAACACCAACTCCCCCCACTGCCTCACCCCTCCCCCGATCGCAAAAGATCTGCTCAGCCCTGCCCCCCACATACGTGCAAAGCCAGGCGAATGGAACTCCCTGAGTCCCTCCGCCCTTGCACCCCCACCCACCACATCATAGCCATAACCTATCACAATAAATGAGTTTCCTCCGCCGGTGGCGGTTCTAACATGAGACCTTGATAGTCTGCCCAGCATCTCCAGATTTTGTAGTGCTTGAGTGGGCATCCCCTGGCAACAAAGGTAGGCTGTTCCAACCCCATACAAAAGTCCAGCCCATTCTTCCATGCGGCCAAAGACGGGGCCCTAGGTGCCTTCCATGCCCTGGCAATGTCCCTCTTCACCAGTGTGAAACCCAACAGCATGAGGTGTCTCTTGTAAATATTACCGCCTATCCCCTCCATGACGTGCAGCAAGGCCAATTGTGGTGTGCGTGAGAGCCTCCACCCCAGACAGTCAAGCACCCCTCTCCAAAAACGATCCAAGGTCAGACAATGCCATACCGTGTGAATGAATGTGCCCTCCTCCCGCCCGCAGCGAAGACACTCTGCGGAGTCAATCAACCCCGCCCTCCACAAGCGGACCCCTGTATAGTAGACCCTGTGAAGGTATTTGAACTGGACAAGGCGGAGTCGCATAGCTATAGCCGCACCCCACGGTGCAGCCAGGGCCTCCGTCCAGTCCTCCTCCTCCAATGAACCCACGTCCTCCTCCCAGTAACCCCGGAGCTTCTGCAGTGTAGAGGAGCAATGTACAATCAGGGATTGGTATATACGGGAAATTTTCCGGTCTGGCAAGTCTCCCATGAAAACCTTTGCTTCCAGTGGACTGAATTACGGTAGGGACTCTAAGCCCTCTAGGCTGGGGGATAGGGCATGCCGAAATTGAAGGTAGCAAAAGAACTGGGACCGTGGCAAATGAAACTCGGCCTGAAGATCTTGGAAGGATTTAAGCTTCAGGCTTTTCATACCCCTTTTGTTTGGCCTCAAGTGTCCCTGCCGTGGGGCATCCCAAGGACATTGTTCGGGCAATTGTCCTTTTATGTGCTTGTGTCAAGATATTTATTGTTAAACTTCATAACTCCCCGCCACACTGGTGGTAGTTTGCTGACCTCTGACAGTTTCCTACAAGACGATGAGAAGCCTTGAAGTTCAAATGCCCCAACGATGTTCAGGAGGAACATGTCGATCCCCGCACAAGACAGGTGTGCCTTGTTGTCTGTTTAATAACCCAGTCTCTTTAGGTTGATGAGGGCATGCCTCACGAATTCCCAACCCATGCCTTTGCAGAACGTGCTCATTGATATGTTTAATCTCTGTGCCTAGATCTCTTAACGGCTCTTTGGCTCACAACCCTTGCCATTCATATTGTGCAATGATTTGTGACCATACTATGTCCACTGGCTGCACCAGCTGTGATATAGTTGTGAGATCCACCCAGATGGCTTCTAGCAGAGCTTTCTGTCCCATTGCCATAAGGCTATTTCCCCCAAGATGAATGACTACTGTCTCAGGGCTCCCATGCGCCAGTTGTACATCCTCCACCACCGTAATAAGCTGGCCCCACTTCATGCCGGACATGCCCAGCTACACAACCTTGGTGTTGCGTAGCCATATGCCGCCACACAGCCTCCTGGCACCAGCCCACTGCTGTGCTCTTGCGATGTTGGAATGTATTATTATCCACATAGTTTTTTTTCTTTTACTCCATTCCCTGCACTGATATAACCCGGTGTTAGTACGATAACGGTCTAATGTAAGCCTTAATTGCTGAGGATTTCCACCTCCCTCCGCTCCTGATTCTGTCGTCTGCCATGCCCTCACCGCTGCCGTGGTGTCTGCCCCGATACCGATACAGAATTAGTGTGACCTTAAGCTTGCTGGTGTGAGGCCCACTGGTGACAGGGATCGGCAGAGGAGAATTGAAACCTGCTGAGGTAGCTGTTATCCGCGTGTATGAATAGGGGAGGGCTGCCTTCTGCCCGTACCTGCATATAGCTGCTGGTTAAGCATACCTGGAAGTGCTCGCTTTCTGCAAAGCAATCCAGCCATGTGTGCTTTCCTCTCTCTTCCTGGCCAGTTTTTGACCTTGTCAGGTACAGCACCAAATGTGTGTCTACTCGGAGGCAAGCTGCGCCTGGGGTCCCCTTGACGGTGCCACCAATTTGCTAATCCTGAACACCCCGAAGAATGCTAAGGTAAAAGCTGCTTTGAACAAGTGCATCTCGTTTGTGGTTCTACTTATGTCATGTGGGGCCCATAGTACCACCTATAGCCTCTCAAAATCATTGGAAGTCTGGCGTTGTGAAGTTTGGGTTGCAAGCTGCCCAACCCTTCATTACTGTGTGGTTGTCAAATTAGTTTGTTGGGTCCACCGCATGTATAGCTTAGAGTAGTATGCTATGGCGCTCAGGTGTGACTGCACCCATGCTCTGGAATTTCCCTTCTCAAAAGCCCGTTGTATGAATTGCGCCAAGTTCTTGTTCCAAACACTTATTTACATTTCAGCGGTCTTTGGTGCGAAGGCCCTGCCAATGAGTACACCTAGATCACTTCCACCGTGTCCCATATGTCTGCTCATCCGCCCATGGTGCGAGTTAGCAGAACCTCTCCGACTGAAAGCAAGAGGGAGCGTCAGCAATTGAATTAATACATCCTGACATGTGCCTGGCTTTTATCGCTATGTTGTTTACTAGCTGGCAGCCCACCATTGCTGTAGCATGCCTAACACTTTTAGGCAGCGTGCCACCCCTAGGTTTATTGCTTGGACCACTGTATGGTTGTCTGACCATACGTTACCTGCTTGTTTGACAGCTGTTCTCGCCACAGTATAAGTGCTACTACTATTGGGAGTAACTCAAGGAGAGCTAAATTTCCTGTGTCCTGCCAGCTCCTTGACCACTTGATGGCACACCATGTGATGCCTAGGATGGAATCAAAGCCTTCGCTACCTGCTGCATCTGTATATAGGCTCAGCTGTTCAGTTGACACTTAGGGAGCCTGCCACATCAGGGTCCCGTTGACCTTCTTCAGGAACCTTTGCCATTGCTGTAAGTCCCTCTTGACCCCCGTAGTCAGCAGACTCTGTGATGTGTTCATGGGATGCCCTTTGTCAGCCATGCCAGATGCCTTGCAAATGTGCAGCCACCCGGGATAACTCTGGTGGCGAAGTTAAACTTCCCTAACAGCGGCTGTATTTTCTTGAATGTTGCTTTCCTTTTAGCCAGTAGCCCCTCAATCTCTTGCTTTAAGCCTTTTATATTTTTGTCTGGTAGCCTACACACTCTCTAATTTGAGTCCCCCTGAAGCCGTGCTCATGCCCGCCTGCACGCGCATGCACCACACACCACAAAGCCACGGAAATTGAGAGGAGGTAGAAGCCGGTCTGGCTGAAATTGTATAATGGTATCTTAGACGTTACATCTCCCCTGCCTGACTCTTGGAGCGATGCAGTTATTGCACTGATTTTAAAGCCAGGAAAGAATCCAATTCAATGTCAGTCATACCGCCCAATTACTTTACTAAATATCGACTATAAAGTCTTCACTGGAATGTTGAATAACAGGCTTTGTAAAGTTGTAGGGCCATTAATCCACATGGATCAAAAGGGTTTCCTGCCAGGCCGACAGATGTCTGATTTAGTACATACTTTAATTGGGTCGATTGACTTGGTTTCATCACAGGACCTCCCCCTTTCAATCATTACTGTTGATGCAGCCAAGGCCTTTGACTGGGTGAACTGGCACTTCTTGGACAGGGTCCTGAAGATCTTCGATTTTGCTGATAGATTCAGGGAAGTGTTGAAAAAAATATATAAGTCCCCCCGGTCTCACATTTTGGTTAATGGTAATCTCTCCCCTGTAGTTAAGATAGGGCGCGGAACTAGGCAGGGTTGCCCGCTTTCTCCCATTTTATTTGATTTATATATAGAGCCATTAGCTCAGAGCATAAGATTAAATCAGAAGATTGTCCCTTTTGAAATAAATGGGTTTGTACGAAAGTTAGCACTGTATGCGGATGATTTGATTCTTTTTTCATCTAATGTTAGCCCCACACTTTCAGAGCTTGTAGCTGAAGCTCAAATTTTTGGAAGCCTGTCAGGTTATGAGATAAACAACGAGAAAACCGAGATTATGGCATGGAACATCACCGATCAGGAGGGGAACTTTGCCAAAGAACTCAGATACTTAGGAGTTATAATAACTCAGGACCCTGCCCAAATTCCTAAACCAATCTAGATAGAGTCTCAAAGGAGGTCGATGTCTTACTAAAAAGATGGCTGAGTATCCCATTGTCACTCTATGGGCGAGTCAACCTGATGAAGATGTGCGTCCTTCCAAAATATGCCTACCTTTTTAATAACATCCCTCTAGAATTTGGAAAATCTGATGTTCTCAAAATACACTGCAAGATATCTTCCTTTATCTGGGCAAGTAAAGCGATCCGGCTATCCTGGAAAAAACTTAGGCGTAAACTCCAGTGAGGGGGGGGTGGGCTTACCAAATTTTCAGCTGTACTGTTGGGCCTACCAACTAAAGAACTGTAGAATGTTATTCCTCTCGCTGATAATTCACTGATAGGTTGCATGTTCAAAACTATGTTAGTAGGGGAAGAGGAGCTAGGTTTTATGTACAAGTTCGGCTCTCCTAAATTCTTTAAAAAAATCTGTTTAAAGACTTTGCGTTTGCCGGCTAGGCTGTGATCGGACTGCCGAAACTGTTTAGGACTATCCTATTATAGTGAATGGGCACCAGTTTGAGACTCTCCCGGTACACCGGAGTGTCTTTTGGACACTCTTGCTTATCCACTAAAAGAGGCAGGAGTCGTATATTGGAGAGACCTCGTACTGGGCGATAAATGCCATTCCTGGGAATATTGGAGTCATAATACTAACTGTACTCTGTCCAGGTTTAAGTTCTATCAGCTCTCTTCCTGGTGTACGAGTCAATGCTGGCCACCCTTGGATGATAACAGTATGGAAAGCAAACTACAAGACCTAGCTCCCAGGAAAAAAGAAGTGGCGCAATGGTATAATCATCTCTTGGTAGCAACAGATAGAAAGATGGATCAGCCATACAGAGTCTGGGAGAATTACTTGCCAAGCGAGGAGCTGGAAACCTTATGGCAAGTATCTTTAGATATTCTTTACCCCTGATTAAATCTGCTGCACTCAGAAAAAAACACTTTTTCACATTTCACAGGATCTATTGGTCCCCACTTAAGATATCCAAGATAAAGAGTGGTGGAGAAGCCAGCTGTCTGAGATGCGGCCATCAGAACGCAGATGAAGTCCACGTATTCGTTTCCTGCCCTAAGATACAATGATATTGGTCAAATGTGGTTAAAACTATCTCTAGGGCCCTGGGTAGCATCGTGGAGGTAAGCCCATCTCTTATAATATTTGGTTTTGCTACTGCACTGGGGGTGGTTTCAGACCCGATAGGGCCCCAACAAAAACTGGTGTTTTACTTGATTTTGCTGGCCAGGAGGGAGATCTGTAAATTTTGGCACCAGACGACACCTCCCACAGAACGCTAGATCAAAGAGTAAATGTTTATAGAGAAAAGCCGGCTGAGTTTAGGGATAGGATAATGACCCAATGATTAAAACCTCTGGTCAGCTCAGGTTGCATGTTATGGGTATTCCCTGTAAAGAAAATCAGCTGAGAGTGGAACCACCAATCTAATACGCATCAGAGGTGGTACAGGTCGAATGGGTGCTATAGCTACGGAGGTCTTATGAGATGAGTCAAAAAAAAAAGAAGAAAAAAAAAGATGCGTTGTTGCTATCTCCCTTGGGTTAGTGGTTCTCAGCGGCTCTCAAAGCCGGTATTCGCCTTATTTTTAACCCTGCCATAGGATCCCATTATTTAATTCACTCTCTTCTTTGAGGGGGACCCTATAGGCAGTTTTAAACTCACAAATCACTGCCCTACACCAAACACCAAAAAACCCAGCTCCGCTGTAAGTCAGGCGTCGCAGCACGCCCAGTGTGCGCTCGGTGCCTTGGGTGGGATGATGAAGCATGCCATCAACTAGGTTGGTGGGTGTGGGTTCTTTTAAAATCCTAATGGTTTTCCTAGGCACAAACTAATCAAGGATACCATTGTAACATTGATATTTTGCATAGCAAAGTAACAGAGGAGTTATATCAGCTTGGTAATCTGGCTAAATTTGGGCCACATGTGAGTGAAAGGCAGGTATTGAGTAGTCTATGTAAAGACATTAACATTGTGATCAGGGAGGCTAACAATTGCGGCAATGTAGTCATCATGAATCAGTTTGACTACATGAATGAGATCGAGTGCCAATTGAGTGACTTACTATGCTCTGACCCAATTGGACCCAATCTCACTAAGGAGTTAGCTACACTAATTAATTTGAGAGTGAATGGAAAGATATTTGTATATTAACAGACGATGAATTTTGTTATCTGTGGATTGGACAATCTAAATTTCCCCATATATGTATCTTGCCAAAAGTCCATAAGGAATAGCCTTTTCCACCGGGCCGACCCATTATCTCGGGTGTGAATTCCCCTACAGAGAGGTTGTCCGAATTTGTGGACATCAGACTTCAAAAACATGTGCAGAACATTCAGTCTTATATAAAGGACAGTAAGGATATATTGGTCAAACTTAAGGATCTGACTTGGTCAGGTGATCTATGGTTTGTCACCTTTGATGTAGTCAGTTTATATACATGCATCCAAAATAACTTTGGAATTATGGCAATATGGTCCTATTTGGACACACAGAGGGTTTAGACCATTTTGAGTATAACAACATGATAATGCAGATGATTCAAATGATCTTGACAAAAAACATTTTCCTACATAATGATCAGTGGTTCCACTAGATACAAGGGGCAGCCATGGGTTCCAGGTTTCCTCCCTCTTATGCCTGCCTTTTCATGGGCTGGAATGAGTGGGAACATGCATGGGGCAGAGGTGCCTCCCCCTGGGCTGAATATACAGTCTTTTGGGGGAGGTACATTGATGATATTATCTGTCTCTGGTCACGGTCGGAGGAAGCACTCCAAGATAATTTTTCCTTTTTAAATGATAACCTGTGTAATGTTACACTGACTATGGCATGCCACAAAAAAAAGATGAATTTCCTAGATCTCCATTTCTATGTGAAGGATGGGGTGGGTCAAAGCAATCTTTTCTGTAAGGAAACTGTGCGCAATTGGATCTTGCAAGCATCAAGTGTGCACTCAGGGTCAGTAATTCAGAATATTCCCTATGGAGAAATGGTCTGTGTGAGAAGGAGCTGCAGCAAGGATGATAAATGTCGAGCAAACATTTTAGACATCAAGAAACGCTTCCACAAAAGGGGATATGAAATGAAGGTGTTAAATAATGCGGAGGCAGGGATACAACGGTTAAAAAGGGAAGAGTCACTTGTGAATAAGTAACAGCGGAAAAAGGGGAGGAAGAAAAGAGAAAATTAAGGTTTATCACTAAATACACTGCCTATAGTGATAGGATTAAAAAAAAATCAGGAAAAATGGTCATCTACTTATGGATATCCCCAGTCTAAAGGATTCCTTGACAAAAAAACCCTCTATAACATTCAGAAGGGGGTCCGCTTTAAGGGACTTACTCTGCCCTAGTTACATCACTACGGTACAAGAAAAGAGTACATGGTTGCCACCTACGCCAGAGTTTTTTTTTACATGTAACTCTTGTAATATTTGCCCATATGGTAGGAATAAAACCAAGAAGTTCAGTTTCAATACTGCACAACAGTACAGTTTCAGGCATTTTATCAATTGTAACACAACTTTTGTTGTTTATGTACTGAGTTGTAGGTGTGATTTGATATGTGTGGGCAGTACTACCTTTGCCTTAAATAACGGGTACAAGAACATCGTAGGGCCATTCCCAAAGGGGATAATAGCTACCCGATGGCTGAACATTATAAAACTGTGCATCCTGATGACCTTAATCTTTGGTTCCATGAGATTTACCATGTCACTATAGAAAACAGAGGTGGGGACAGGGATTTGATTCTGAGGCAATTAGAGGCGAAATGGATCTGCCGATTATGGCCAACCACCCATGGTCATAACACTGATAATTAATTTAATCATTTCTTAAAGTAGGGTTAATTTCTGTATGCATTGGGGACAGACATGACATTTCTTTGATAGTGTTATCTATGACTGAGCTCGCTTTGATTCTTTTCACACTCAAATCGTCAGTGTGTTCCTACCGACAATTGCACTTAATTGGAAGGAAGCAGGATACATTTATTGCTCATGAATTACTGCATTGGAAGTTGGTTGTAGGCATCAATAATGGTTTCTATATGATTACATGACTTTGGTTGGAATGTTGGTTGTAATATGTATATAGGTAATGGTGTAATACTTGTTTATTTTATTTTATTGATTATTTCTTGATTGACTATTTCTTATTGGGTTTGTTGAATTGGGCCCCATTAAAATTGGGTCAAGGTGGAAAATCCACTGAAACTGTGTGTAGCGCTGGGACAGCGCATTATTTGGAATTTGGTATCAATTGAATTATGGCTATTGGGGAAACTAAAGCCCTTTGAGGATGCCCTGCATGGGGTCCATTATTTGAGGGCCAACTATATGTTATTTGAACATCGCTCTCTATCCTGGGAATAAAACTTGTTCCAATATGGCTGCCACTCTATTTATGGACTCTGGTAGGGCGTTTATAGCTGGCTTTAAGTACAGCATGGGGTCAACATCGTCTTTGCTCATGTCCTGGTCCAAGGACTTATTCATTTAAGTATATTTTTTCAACAAGCACTTGAGTATATGGGGAAAGTTTCATTATAAAATGTCTCACCGACCTGGTATACGATGGGCTACGAGTTCTAGTAGGAGTATCTCCCCTAATGCAGGGGTTTGGATTTTTAGATTTCCTCCCTCTTTCGGATTAAAACTTTGGGTCACCAATACAATAGGTAACACTACTTTTGAACTTGACGGAATATGTTCCAAGATGGCTGCCGTTCTTCCCACAAACATCACGTAATATTCAGACTTGACGCGTCCTTGGTAATGCGACGCTGTCCGGATGACGTCTTGGGATGTTTTTTAAATGAAGAGAAAGATGGCGTGGGTTTTTCGAAACCAGGCCACACGCCGTGCACAGTTGAACACCTGATACGATGAGTAAATTGGATCGGGTTAGTGTGAATGATGGTAGTGCCTAAAAATAAAGAAGAATAGTGCATACCATTGAATTGGATAGTTACGATTTTACTCAGATATAGGGTCTATCTTTGTGGACTGAGCCATTTGATATTGGGTCTTGGTGTCCTTGAATTCAATGTTACATTCTGGTTTTACTGTTCGGTCTTTCCGCTTAAGGAATCGGATGACTTTGTGATGACCAGTGATTGCTTATCATGGTGATTTCCTCACTATGAGGTGGGTATACAAATTAGATTATGTTGAGTTAGATTTTATTGATCAAGATGAATCTTGCAAGGGGAGTGTTCAATGAAGTTTACCCTTGGTGACCTTTCCTTGACTCTATGAGGCAGATAATTGATACTCTAGACCAACTACCCATCTGAAGTATGTCTTTAATGTCTCTCTTATATAGGTATAAAGTACGGGGCCAGATAAATGCCAATGGTGTTTAGAGGTAGTCCTTTAATCAGCAGAAAATACAGAATGTGGAGGACGTTATATCCATGTTACTAAGGACTCGATAGTACCATATAACTCATTATAAATAAGATATTTTAAACATCATTTTGAGGTGAGGTCAACTATATATTTCTATGGGAATTTAGGAATATGTGTGATTATTAAACATAATTGTGTTGGCCTTGTGGCAAAATATATATGAATATCCATATAAATTCATGTGTATGCACTTCAAAAGATATCATGCTTAGATATATCACAGTAACATGAGGCTTGGATCTCCAAAGGGCTTCCCATCTGACCTTGACTGGACAAGCTTCAACAGCTATTCTCTACCCCCTTAGAGGTCACTTTGCTTGTCCTGACTACATGATATTTCTTAATCTGGTTGTGCAAGTTGCTTACACAGTGCCATGCCAGCCTTTCTGGTCTGCCCATATCCAGCTGTTTATAATTGGCATGGTGCAGATCTTTCACATCCATGTTAGCCATATTTGGCTTGGTGCCTTATTCTAGTTTTGCTGACATGGCATTACTAAACGTATATAGCACCCAGAAACCGGCCACTCTGGGAAGAAGCAGTCTGAGAGCCCCTAAGGCAGGAGACCTGACTTCTTCCTTGCTAATTAGCAATGATGCATGGATTTGGTACCAATAAATACATTTCACTCTGTTTCCGAGCAAACCTGCTATGTCTGGTGAGTTTCATTCATTTGCTCCTGGGAGGGTGCCAGTATTTCCCCATCAGAATGGTGTCAGAAAAAGTGGGACATTGGAGGACTGTGATGTCACCAGTCGGTAAGTCAGATGTAAGCTAAATAACTAACTTGCCTTGCTGCAAGTGACCTTTCAGTTTTTCAAATGCGTATTTAACTCATAGTATTAATAAAAGGGGCATTAACTGGCAGTTAAAATGAACAGGGGACTGTAGAGAATGTGTTTAAAATATTCTCTGTATCAATACACTAATTGATATGTGGCAGACACTGCAGGAGAGCCTGTGTTAGAGAATAATTTATGTGTACCTACACATATAAGAAGTAGTGAAACAGGTGACTGATAAGTAACTAAGTTATTTTATGTCAATAGATATTGACAAATGGCTAGACCCTTCGGGGGTTTTATAAAAAACCGTTGCAGGAGACCCTATGCTAGGATGGGGTATTGATTTTACCCAGAAAAAGAAACCCTCCCAGAATATAGTGAGCGGAGCATCTGATTTGCGGGTTGCACCGGAACACAGGGAAATGATTTTGAAATATGCTTAGTTATATTATGGATAAAAGACTGCATTTGAATAGGGCATTGACCTTCTGAACTGGGTCTCTATGTTTCCTTGAAATATTTCTTTGATTTATATAAAAAATGGAGCGCATTAGTGCATGTGAGAAGGAAATTGGTTTTATATGTGATGTCTCTGGCTGGTCGATAACTGTTGATGCTCCTCTTTTTAACTCATTGTATCCACTACCTCACAACTTTTCCTTTGTAGGAGACCTTTTGTATTTATCTTTCAGGGTATAAGTGCACATTGTGAGTGAAAAACACACAAAAGCACATTTTCATCAGAGGGGAGCTCAGAAGAAAATCATAGTAAGCCCACTAGAAAATTGTTTAAACCGGCAGGAAAAAAAAAGGTCAAAACAAATCAACACCAGATAGCCCTGCAGATAAAGGCAAGAATATGAATTATAGAAAATATGTTAACCCCTTCGCTGCCAGGCCTTTTCCCCCTCCTGTGCCACGCCCTTTTTTGGCTATTTGGGGTAGTGTGCGCAGAGGCCCCTGTAACTTTTTGACCACATAAGGTATCCACGCCAAATTTGCGTCCTTTTCTTCCAACATCATGGGGATTCTGAAGGTACTCAGGGTTTGTGGATTCCCCTGGAGGGGTCACAGAAATTAGCCAAAATACAGCAAAATGTAGTTTTTTGGGGGGAAAATGGGAAAACGGGCTGCAAATGAAAGCATCTGGGTTTTTCCCTGCAAGTGTTATCAAAAAAGGGTTTGTGGGGCTGAAATCACCATTTCCCCAGCTTTTAGGGGATACCAGACTTTTGTCAGCAACCCAACATTTTTTACACAGTTTTGGCATTTTTCTGGGACATAGCCTATTTTTGCTATTTTTTGTGCTTTTGACCTCCTTCCAGTTAATGGTAGAAATGAGTACAAAAGCAATAATGGATCCTGGAAAGCTATACATTTTAGAGAAGTAGACAACATTCTGAATTCAGCAAGGGGTCATTTGTGTAGATCCATCAAGGTTTCTTTATAGAAACTAACAGTTAAATATAGGATACATTGAAAATGTGTTGAAAAAAAGCGCCTTTTGTATCAACGTTTTCACCTGTAACTTCTTCTAATTATGACAGCTCTTTGAAAGCAATATACCGTTACATCCGCTGGACATTACTGGTTGTGGGGATATATAGGGCTTGTAGGTTCACCAAGAACCCGATGAACCCAGAGCCAAAAACTGAGCAGCAACTTGCAATGGTTTTTTATTATGTACCGGGTATATAGTAATTATTCTGTAAAAATGTGTACATGGAAAAATCGGTATGAAAGACACCTATGTATTTCTGAAATGGGAACAAAATATAGAGTTTAGAAACAGTAGATATTTGCACATTTCCGAATTTGGGAATACTCATACTAGCATGAGAATTATCAGTCATTTTTTAGAATGACTTCTTTTTTACACAATGTCTTTCATTTGGAAGGCAGAAATGCATCGAAAGTCAATAGGTAATAACAGTTCCTTTACAAATCTGAATTACCCTAAGTCTCCCGATAAAAATGGTACCTCACTTGTAGGGGTAGGCATAGTGCCCACGACAGGAAATGGCTCAAAACCCAACGTGAACACACCACATTTTCACAATGCAAAATTACCCTTTTTTAGCAAAGTGCCTAGCTGTAGTTTTTTAACCCTAGCTCTGCCGGCACCTAGGGAAACCTAGCAAACCTATACATTTTTTTAAACTAGACACCCAGGGGAATCCAGGATGGGGTGACTTGACTGCCTCCCACCAGTTTCTGTTACCCAGAATCCCTTGCAAACCTAAAATATTGCCTAAAAACCACTTTTTCCACACATTTATCTGGTGGAAAGTTCTGGAATCTGCGTGGATCCACAAATTTCCACCCACCCCGCGTTCCCCAAAGAATTCCGAGGAAAATGGCACCTCACTTGTGTGGGTCAGCCTAGTGCCCGTGACAGGAAACGGCGCAAAACGTAACATGGACACACCTCAATTTCGTAGCGAAAAATGACCCTTTTTTTGAAAAAGTGCCTAGCTGTAGTTTTTGAACCATAGCTCTGCCGGCACCTAGGGAAACCTAGAAAACCTATACATTTTCGAAAACTAGACACCCAGGGGAATCCAGGATGGGGTGACTTGACTGCCTCCCACCAGGTTCTGTTACCCAGAATCCCTTGCAAACCTAAAAAATTGCCAAAAAAACGGCATTTTCCTTACATTTCTCTGGTGGAAAGTTCTGGAATCTGCGTGGATCCACAAATTTCCACCGACCCCGCGTTCCCCAAAGTCTTCCGAGAAAAATGGTACCTCACTTGTGTGGGTCAGCCTAGTGCCCGCGACAGGAAACGGCGCAAAACGTAACATGGACACACCTCAATTTTCTAGCGAAAAATGACCCATTTTTGGCAAAGTGCCTAGCTGTAGTTTTTGAACCATAGCTCTGCCGGCACCTAGGGAAACCTAGCAAACCTATACATTTTTGAAAACTAGACACCCACGGGAATCCAGGATGGGGTGACTTGACTGCCTCCCACCAGGTTCTGTTACCCAGAATCCCTTGCAAACCTAAAAAATTGCCAAAAAAAACACATTTTCCCCACATTTCTCTTGTGGAAAGTTCTGGAATCTGCATGAATCCACAAATTTCCACCCACCCCGCATTCCCCAAAGTCTTCCAAGAAAAATGGTACCTCACTTGTGTGGGTCGGGCCTAGTGCCCGCGACAGGAAACGGCGCAAAACGTAACGTGGACACACCTCAATTTCACAGCGGAAAATGACCCTTTTTTGGCAAAGTGCCTAGCTGTAGTTTTTGAACCATAGCTCTGCCGGCACCTAGGGAAACCTAGCAAACCTATACATTTTTGAAAACTAGACACCCAGGGGAATCCAGGATAGGGTGACTTGACTGCCTCCCACCAGGTTCTGTTACCCAGAATCCCTTGTAAACCTAAAAAATTGCCAAAAAAACCACATTTCTCCCACATTTCTCTGGTGGAAAGTTCCGGAATCTGCGTGGATCCGCAAATTTCCACTCACCCCGCGTTCCCCAAAGTCTTCCGAGAAAAATGGTACCTCACTTGTGTGGGTCGGCCTAGTGCCCGCGACAGGAAACGGCGCAAAACGCAACGTGGACACACCTCAATTTCGCTGTGAAAAATGACCCTTTTTTGGCAAAGTGCCTAGCTGTAGTTTTTGAACCATAGCTCTGCCGGCACCTAGGGAAACCTAGCAAGCCTATACATTTTTGAAAACTAGACACCCAGGGGAATCCAGGATGGGGTGACTTGACTGCGTCCCACCAGGTTCTGTTACCCAGAATCCCTTGCAAACCTCAAAAATTGCCAAAAAAAACACATTTTCCCCATATTTCTGTGGTGGAAAGTTCTGGAATCTACTTGGATCCCCAAATTTCCACCCACCCAGTGTTCCACAAAGTCTTCCGAGAAAAATGTTACCTCACTTGTGTGGGTCGGCCTAGTGCCCGCGACAGGTAACGGCGCAAAACGCATCGTGGACACACCTCCATTTCTCAGTGAAAAATGAACTTTTTTTGGCAAAGTGCCTAGCTGTAGTTTTGTAACCCTAGCTCTGCCGGCACCTAGGGAAACCTACTAAACCCAAACATTTCTGAAAACTAGACACCCTGGGGATTCCAGGGAGGTATGGCTTGTGTGGATCCCCCAACGTTTCCTTACCCAGAATGCCCTGCAAACCTCAATTTTAGCTGAAAAAAATCACCTTTTTCACACATTTTTGTGTGGGAAAGTTGTGGATACATTTTTGAAAACTAGACACCCAGGGGAATCCAGGATGGGGTGACTTGACTGCGTCCCACCAGGTTCTGTTACCCAGAATCCCTTGCAAACCTCAAAAATTGCCCAAAAAAACACATTTTCCCCATATTTCTGTGGTGGAAAGTTCTGGAATCTACTTGGATCCCCAAATTTCCACCCACCCAGTGTTCCACAAAGTCTTCCGAGAAAAATGGTACCTCACTTGTGTGGGTCGGCCTAGTGCCCGCGACAGGTAACGGCGCAAAACGCATCGTGGACACACCTCAATTTCGCAGTGAAAAATGAACTTTTTTTGGCAAAGTGCCTAGCTGTAGTTTTGTAACCCTAGCTCTGCCGGCACCTAGGGAAACCTACTAAACCCAAACATTTCTGAAAACTAGACACCCTGGGGATTCCAGGGAGGTATGGCTTGTGTGGATCCCCCAACGTTTCCTTACCCAGAATACCCTGCAAACCTCAATTTTAGCTGAAAAAATCACCTTTTTCACACATTTTTGTGTGGGAAAGTTGTGGCATCACCGGGCTGCCACAAATTTCCTACCACCCAGCGTTCCCCCGGGTCTCCCGATAACAACAGTGCCTCACTCATGTGGGAGGCCCAAGTACCCGCGACAGGCAAGGGCCCACAATGTAGTGAGGCAACATGAAAATTGCCTGTCTCAAAACGACCTGGTTTTGCAAGGGGGGTCACTTGGGTTTTTGGCCCGGTGCTCGGCGGCCACCTAGGGAAACTGACCAAACCCACACATTTCTGAAAACTAGACACCCGGGGGATTCCAGGGAGGTATGGCTTGTGTGGATCTCCCAACGTTTCCTTACCCAGAATGCCCTGCAAACGTCAAATTTAGCTGAAAAAATCACCTTTTTCACACATTTTTGTGTGGGAAAGTTGTGGCATCACCGGGCTGACACAAATTCCCCACCACCCAGCATTCCCCCGGGTGTTCCGATAAAACGGTGCCTCACTTGTGTGGGAGGCCCAAGAACCCGCGACAGACAAGGGCCCACAACGTAGTGAGGCGACATGAAAATTGCCTGTCTCAAAACGACCTGGTTTTGCAAGGGCGGTCACTTGGGTTTTTGGCCCGGTGCTCTGTGGCCACCTAGGGAAACCTACCAAACCCACACATTTCTGAAAACTAGACATCCGGGGGATGCCGGGGAGGTATGGCTTGCGTGGATCTCCCAACGTTTCCTTACCCAGAATGCACTGCAAACCTCAAATTTAGCTGAAAAATCACCTTTTTGACACATTTTTGTGTGGGAAAGTTGTGGCATCACCGGGCTGACACAAATTTCCTACCACCCAGCGTTCCCCCGGGTCTCCCGATAAAAACGGTGCCTCACTCGTGTGGGAGGCCCAAGTACCCGCGACATGCCAGGGGGTGGGGGCAGATTAGGGGCCAATGCCCCATCTGCCCCCCGGGGGGGGCAGAAAGACTGTAGTAATTGGGGGGTGGGGTGGGGGCATGGGCCTGCCCGTTTTGGGCATCCCCCACCTCTATTTTTTTGTTTTTTAATTCCCTGGTGTCTAGTGGGCTTTTTGCCCCACCGGGGGGGAGGGGCAGATTGGGGGCAGATGCCCCATCTTCCCCCCAGGGGGGGGCAGAAAGGCTGTAATGGTGGCGGGTGGGTGGGGGCATTGGCGTGCCCATTGCGGGCAGCCCCCACCCTAAAAAAAAACTAAAAACTAATCCCTGGTATTTAGTGGGCTTTCTGCCGCCCCGAAGGGGCAGATTAGGGGCCAATGCCCTATCTGCCCACGGGGTGGGCAGAAAGACTGTAGTAATTGGGGGGTGGGGTGGGGGCATGGGCCTGCCCGTTTTGGGCAGCCCCCACCCCTATTTTTTTTTTTTTTTAATTCCCTGGTGTCTAGTGGGCCTTTTGCCCCCCGGGGGGGGGCAGATGGGGGCTAATGCCCCCATCTGCCCCCCAGGGGGGGCAAAAAGACTCAATGGTGCCAACGTTATTTGGGGGGAGCAAAGGCCCTTGCCCAAGCCGCTCCCCCCCCTGGTGTCTAGTGGGTGGATCCGTGCTTGGGGATCGCCCTCCTGTGGCGATCCCCAAGCAGGGATCCACTGGGGAGATTCTCCCCTTTCCAACGATACCTCTCCCGTCTTTCTACGTGCTCAGGGGGCTGAGATAGCCCCCTGAGCACGTAGAAAGTGAAACTGAAATTCCCCAGGGAATGCCTCATGACGTGCTGGACTCGTCATGGGCACAGTTCGACTATGCTCCATGACGAGTCCAGCACGTCATGGGCACAGAAGGGGTTAAGTAGCTGCGTGCTACTGTGGAAAGTAAAGCAATAACAAAGTATAGATGTGTGAACATTCAATTGTTATATTCCCACAATGGTAAAAATTTGAATTAAAACTCGAGGCAGAATTGCCTAGCATTCCATATAAAAAGAGAATGGACTTTGCATACATTGTCCTGTGTTTCATAGAAGATATTTTGTGTTTGTTTCAGTACATAATTTTTTTTTTTATAGTTTTTTTTATTAAACAAAAAGAGTCGACAACACAAGATACATTACAATGTAGACAGATTACTTAATACTTGGCTTAGACTTCCAAATCAGTACATGAACACTTACATAATTGCTGCAAGGATAATTAAGGCAACGGTGGGTCATCATGTGTAGGTATGTTCGGGGGGTACAGATCTCACCTCGGTAAAGGTTCCAATCATTCCAGATTTGTGACCATTTTCGGGGGCATGCTCGAGATACATATACTGTTTTCTTTCTAAACATGCACCAGTCCATGTCCCTTTCCCAGGCCTCTGTCGTTGGTGCGTGCACAGCTCCCCAAAGTTGCGCTATATTTCTTTTTGCCACCATAAGGCCTAGTGTTACCCACATGGTGCATTTGTTATTCAAATTTGTGGGCTCCCACACATTCAGGAGACACCTCTTAGCTTCTGGACGGATAGTATGTGAGAGCACTTCACTGATGATCTCGTGTATTTTATGCCAGTATCTTTGGATGTGTTCGTATTCCCACAATATATGCATGAAGTTTCCTATACTACCGCAGTGTCTCCTACAAGTCCCATCGCCCCCTGCTCCCATTTTCACTAGAGTGGGTCCTGTTATATATACTCTGAGCAGTATCTTTAATTGGACAAGTCCCAGCCTTGCAGATATAGCCACCTCTCGCGGGGACGCCATCACCACCCTCCAGTCTTCATCATCCATGATTATACCGTCTCTGTCACACTTCTCCCTTATGTCTTGGAGTAAGTTGCTTGAGTGATTAATTCGTTTTTTATATGTCAGGGAGATGGCCTTGGATGGGAGGTAGCCATCCAACATCCTATCCTCGAGTGGCGAGGACTCCGGGGGAGTGGTCCTTACCGGAAGCACTGCCCGCCGTGCGTGGTGAACCTGCATGTATCTAAAGTGTTCTGTATTGGCCAAGTCATATTCTTGTTGCAGGGAAGCAAAGGATTTTATGTCCCCTTTTACCTATAGGTTTCCTATCTTCGAGATACCTATGAGGTCCCATTTGTTGAAACCTTTTGACTGCCACCGGTTCCCAAGCAGTTCCGAGTCCCATAGGGGAGTGGCCAGCGTCAACCTGTGGTCCCACTCCAAACTTCTGTTGGCTGCTTGCCAGACTTGTACCAAGAGTACCAAGTCACCTCGGCTTGCTTTTTTACGATGAAGGTCCTACGAAAAATACTTCCTTCCATTCCTTTTTCATTAAGGAAAACGGTAGTAGGAGCCTTGGTTCTGTCGAGAGTCGATTACTGTAACACCCTGTATCTGGGAGCTGGCGCAAGACAGTTCTCAAAACTTCAGTCACTACAGAATGCGGCATGCTCGAATATTGCTGGACTTACCTAAACATCATCCGACGTCCAGCGGTATAAAGCAGTTACAGTGGCTTCCAGTTCGACGACGAGTGGACTTTAAGGCCCTCTGCTTGGTGCACAAAGCTCTGTATGGAGGAGGAGGGGGGACCTTAGGCTCCTCTTCCCTCGGTACATACCAGCACGCTCTCTTAGGTCTGCAAATATGGGGTTCGTATGTCTCCCCAAGACAAGAAGAGTCAGATGGGGAGGAAAAGGTTTTTCGTTCCAAGCGGCTAAGCTTTGGAACTCCCTCCCTACACAGATGCGACAACAACCTAACAGGACTCTATTCAGGAAAACGTTGAAAACCTGTTTTTTTGCAAAAACGTAGATCTGCTGATGCTGCACTACCCGCACACACCTCAGCACCAAGACGCCTCGGCAATAGCGCGCTTAATAAATAATTCAGTCAGTCAGTGTTTGGTTGGGCCCGTCAGAAGAGATTGTCCACTTTTCGAGTACAATGCTCTGTTATAATGTCCCCCAGGTAGTAACCATCGATCCATGGCATAGCCTGGGTCGTCTATTCGGCGGTAAATGCCATGGTTAATGGCGGCCAGGTGTTCTGCCCAATAATACTTTTTGAGGCCAGGGAGGCCAATACCTCCATTGCACCAGCCGAGATTGAGTTTGGCGAGTTCTATATGAGGTTTCCCATTCCATAGTAGGTTCCTTTGGAGGTTTTCGATTTCTGGCAGGAACTAGGTCAGGGGAGTTTTTCAACACGTATAAAAAGCGGGGCAGGGACATCATTTTGAAAAGCTTTGCCCTGCCTAGCAATGAGAGTGGGAGTGCCCTCCAATTTACCATATCGGGCTTCAGTCTTTGTAGGGGTGGCAGGAGGTTATGCTCAAAGCGGTGTGCAGAATCCGTCGTGATAAAAATTCTCAAGTATTTAAAACCTAACGTCATGATCTGGGCCAGGCACCCTTTCGGGAGGCCGGGGGGGGGGGTCCTTTGAGGACATATGTAATCGATTTACCCCAATTGATCAAGTAGCCGGAGTATCTACCAAAAACTTTTTTGGTAGATATCTAGCACACTTATAAATGACGCCTTAGGTGAAGCCAGGAAGAGAAGGATGTCATCCGCATATAGTGAAATGCGGTCTTCCCAATTATCTGCCCACCGCATTCCCCGTATCACTGGATCTTTACGGACCCATGATGCCAATGGCTCCAATGTTAGTGCGAAAAAGAGGGGATATAGCGGGCAGCCCTGGCGAGTTCCCATTCCAAGTTCAAATATTTCCGACTTTTTGTTATTAACGTCCACTTGGGCGAGGGACTCCGAGTAAAAGAGTTTAATCCATTGGGTGAAGCGTGGTCCAAAACCCATTTTTTCAAGGACTGCAAAAAGGTATGGCCATTCGATGGTATCGAATGCCATTGTGGCGTCAAGAGATACAATTATTGCCATTTCTTGAATAGTCTCTACTCTCCCCATCACCCCGTGAACTCTACGTAAATTCAGTGTGGTGATTCGTTGAGGCATGAAGCCTGATTGGTCCGGGTGAACCAGCCTGCTAATCACTTTGACCAAACAGCTGGCAAGGAATTTGGCTAAAATCTTGGGTTCCGCATTAAGCAATGATATTGGCCTGTATGAGGCACACTCTGTCTTTGGCTTACCCTCCTTATATATTGTCACTAGTGTCACAATCCGTTGGTCCCTCTGGAGTATTCCCAGGTCCCTACTCTCCTTTGTACATCTCCCGCATGTATGATGCAAGTTTATCCGGCCGAAGTTTAAGCTTGATTGGTAGGCCATTCGGGCCCAGAGCTTTCCCTGATCTGAGACTTCTAATTGCCTGGGCTATCTCGTTGTTAGTCAGGTCACTTTCTAGCAGTGCTAAGTCATCAGTCGAGAGGGTCGGAGGATAATGTCTCTGAGCAATTGTTGAGAATCAGTTGTTGTGTATGTTGTCTGTGAGCGGTATTTGTCGCTGTAGTGTGCCGCCAACATGTTCGCTATTGCCTGTGGATCAGTGATTTTTTGGCCTGTCTTGTCTACTAACTCAGGCACCTGTTTACTTGCAAGTTCTTTCTTGTCCAGCCATGCAATGAGTTTCCCTGCCTTGTCTCCCAAGTCATATATTCTTCCCTGCATCTCCCGTCCCATGACTTTGGCCCTGTCAGTCACTATCGCCTTGTAGCTGTCTCTCTTGAGTTGTAGGACATGAAGCTTTTCTGGCATCACCTCCCCGTCAAGGTCTCCCTCCAGCTGAAGGATTTCATCCTCTGCTGCGACCACATCTTTTAACTTTTCCTTCCGCACCCCTGCTATCTGGGAGAGTGCCTGCCCTCTAATTACAGTTTTGAACGCCTCCCACATTGTCTGGTCGGAACGTACCGACCCCTGATTTTACCGGAAATAAAGTTCCATTGCCTCGTGCAGTGCTGTTCGGACCCCTGGGTTACAGAGGTGCCAGTGGTTAATAGGGGCGACTCTACCCATCCTCTGTTGTCCAATAACAAACTGGGCCCATATAGGGGAGTGATCCGAGATGCCCCTTGTCATATGTCTTACTTCCTGAACATGCTCAGTTTGGGACTCCGGTATCAATAGGTAATCAATGCATAATAAGCTATGGTACGCTCCTGAATGATAGGTGTGTTGGATACTATCGGGATGAAAAGACCGCCAGACATCAATCAGTCCCAGGGTTTCTAGGAAGTCTGGCAGCCACCAGTTAGAGGGACCCAATTCCCTGGGCGGGAGACGATTCAACGTGCCTGAGACCACAGAGTTAAGATCTCTCTCCACAATGAGAAGGCCATCCGGGATCGATGGGAGTATGGACCCCAATTCTATGAATGCAAGCCCTTGGAGGCCCGGAGGCACATACACCGACATCAAGGTCAGGGTTTCCCCTCTACATTGCCCTGTGATACCTATGTATCTACCCCAGGTGTGTCAGCCCACGTTGAAGTAACTACCATGGGGAAGGAGTTTTTAAGCATTATTCCCGTACCCCTCGAGCCTGTGGTGAAGCCCGAAAGCGCAGCCAATCGGTATCCCCGCCTATTGAGGGCCTTCCAAGTGTTACTCACACAGGTGTGTTTCTTGAAGCATTACCAAGTCTGGGGCGTGTCGCTTGATATTTTGAAGTACTACACATCGTTTGATTTTATCCCCCAGAGACCATTGACATTCCAGCTCATTAATTTGATACTCTTCTCACATTGTGTACTCATCAGGACCTACGTGTTCCCAGTCAAGTAAAGCGATAAATCTATGGCACCTTGTCGACCCAACATAAAAAAAACAACAAATCAACATCCCCACCCAACAACCCCCTCCGTGCTTCTCTGCACTCTGGGCTCAGAACTGCCCATCAATCACTTAATGCAGAGTGCCTGTCGCCCAATAATTAACTAAAAGAAGAAACTGGGGGAGAATAAGGTGTCCCGTACCCCCCCTCCCAATAATGTTATTCATTGAGTTCCCCAGGCATGGTCAGGTTACCTGTTCCTGCGCCTGGCAGGCAATGTTCAATAGTGAATGAGTGTCATCCTGGTCATCACTTTTGACTCTAGCTGCAAGTGTTCGGTTGGGGTAGATTCAGTGGGCACCGGAGTTGTGTTCTGCCGCCTCTCTCCAGCTGTCGAGCCACTCAGCTGCAGCTTCTGGGAAGTCGAAAAATCTGGTTCTTCCCTCGGCTTCCACTCGGAGCCGGGCCGGAAACAACATCGCATATATCAAGCTTTTTTCTCGAAGTCTCTTTTTGACCGCCAGAAATGAATGCCGCTGCCGTTGTACCGCTTGCGTAAAGTCCGGATAAAAGGTGATTTCTGAGTTCTCATATCTGAGTGGTGGAGCTACTCTGGCGGAATGTAGGATAGTGTCTCTATCTCTGTAGTTCAATAATCTGGCCAGTATCGGGCGGGGAGAAGCCCCAGACTTTGGGGGCCTCCCGGTACCCTGTGAGCCCTTTCGATCACAAAGAGGTGTGATAGGCCCTTTGGTTGTAGGTGGGCAGTGAATAGGTGTTCTTCAAAGAGATCCATAGCCGGCCCCTCCGATTTTTCTGGTACCCCTAAAATACGCACAGTGTTGCGCCTCGTGCGCCCTTCATAGTCGTCAAGCTTGCTTTCTGCGAATTTCCGGAATGCTTGTAGTTACTGGATTTCGGTTTGTAGCTGTGTGGTGTCTCCCACCAGGCTCGCCGGGATGATTTCCAGTTGTTTGACCTTTTCTCTCTTAGTGGCAAGGTCGGCCCTGATGAGCATCACCTCAGAGGAAAGGGTGTCCATCCGTTGTTCCATGGATGCTCGCATCCCGGTAATGGCTTCCATGACGTCCTTTAATGTCAGGTCTGGGGCCTCACTTTCCGCTCCCCCCCGGCGGTCTGTCTTTAATCTGCCTCTGATTGGGTAGGACTGCTTTTGGGCAGGTGTAGCGGTCCAGCTTATTGTTTTGGACTGTCTTAGGGCGCCTTGTAGTCGACATGGCGAGATCCAGTGTAGTTGCAGGACTGAGGCTCTACAGCTGGCGACAGCGGTTCTTGGTGCGAGTAGTTCTCCACTTGGACGAGGGGGGAGGGGAGGGGAGAGGAGAGGAGGGGTGAAGTCGTTGGATTGCCGTTGACACCGGCTCCCCACTGACTGCCGGAGAGGGGTGTAGCAGTACGTGTGGCTAAAGCTGCGTCAATTCTGCTTCAAGTCTCAAAACCCCCTACCGTGATGGTCCAATCTTGGTGCCCCACTGCGTGCTCTGGGCTCGGACTACGGCCTCCCCAGAGCGAATTCGGGCCTTCAGAAAGAGGTGACAGCTCCCCAGGGGGTGCAGGATCGTAGGCTTCTTAGCGGTGGTCGTACCTCTAAGACACACCACTGCGCGCAAGGACTTCAGGCTCAGTAAGTGCTCACACATCCAGCCAGTCCGCTGGGTAGGGGGTGAGTGGGAGGGGGGAAGGACCCCCCTGTGCTTCCAGTGGGCTGCAGGGGAAGGGGGTTGAGAAGTTGCCACTGGTCAACTAGCTGGCCTGATTTTCGTAGCGAAACTTGGGGCACGGGCTCCTCAGTTGCCCACCTCTTGTGCATCAGGATCAGCCACGCCAGGTCTGGTCTTCATGGGGCGTGTTCCTCCGATCCTGCACCGCCCGATATCCGGCCCCCCTCTGGACCCAGTGCAATGCGAGGGGGCTACAGCTCCTCTGTGTCCTATTGCAATGTGTGGCCTCTTCACTGCGGCGGTCCGCACCTCCTCGTTTTCACTGCCCCCCTACTTGCAATGGTGCTGCCGCTGCTCCTCCAGGGTCCATCAGCTGCAGGGTATATTCAAATAGGGCCTCTCTTACTTGTGAGTGTAATCCCGGCCACACAGCGTTGTTTGCAGGATCGTGGACTTGGGCGCTGGGGTACTCCGCCGAATCTTGTCGCCTTCCAATCGCTCACCTTCAGGCTCGGTCACCACTCCAGGCCCCGGTTTCCACGTCGGAGAAGGCCTCAGCCAGTCGCGGCACTAACTTCGGCTCCCGGGACCTGTCGAGTTTGGGGTCGTTGCACTCAGTGGCACCTCTGGTTGCTGATTCTTTCCTCGGAGGAACAGATTTGTGTGGCGGATTAGCGCATTCAGGGAGGGTGTCACGGAGCAACCCTAGCTAGCGGTCATCTTGTTACGCCGTGTAGCCACGCCCCGTTTCTGTACATAATTACTGTATTAAGGATTGTTCATGTTTTATGTATCACTTGTAAATGTTATCTCATAACAAATGAAGCGCTCTGAAACCTTTGAGTATAGCTAGACCTATATAAAATTGAAAATAATAATAATTGTAACATGATAATGTTAAAACTAACTTTTCCTAGGAAATGGCACTAAATAGGAAAAGAGTAGGCCTCACAGACAAAAAACAAATTTTCAAAGTAGCAGTAAAATGTGTACACAGGCCTAGAGTTTCAAAAAGACTCCTGTGCAAAATGTTACATCACTCTCCTTAGATACATGATATTAAATATTAAAAGCATTCACATTGTATGAGTAATTGGTGGCTGTTGTACGGGTAAAATGCTAAAATAAAAGCGCCCTCCCTTTTACCACACTGCAAACGATAGATTTTGACTGGCTTGGAATGCCTGCATTTTATTAGAATGACCTGAGCTGAGTCCCAGCACCAGCTGCTGCCTTCTCTCCTAAAAAGTGTAGAAGTTGACACCTGCGGGCCATAAAACACCGCTAGATAAATAAGACAGGGCTGACCCAGGCACAAGTAAAAACTGTGGCAATTAGGTATTAAATTAGTATCAAATAGCACATAAAAGCACCTACCTTATAGACAACTAGTCTTGAAAGTTAGAAATATAGCTTCATTATTTTGGATAAAAGAAAAAGGATGAAAGTCAGGACTTTCTTTCCTAAAAAGCACATTTGTGGTTCTAATTGTTAATAATGCCTTATTTCCAAAAGTGTAAAATAACTTTCTATGTTTCATTAAAGCTTCTGTGCTTAGTTTCAAAAGAAGCTTTGTAAGCGTTATAAATAAATGCATTTAAAGACAAAATGAAAGGAATGAGGCTTGCTTTTCATACGTAGCAACAATTAAAGGGTTAGTGATTATTATCCATTAATGACTACATGTAAAATGTTATTAAAAGTTATTGCACTAAAATAATTTTTGCATTTTTATGATCTTTATAATGTCTAATAACCGTATTGTGAAAAATATATAAAATTTATCAATGTCTAAACGGGCGAATATGTTGTGTACTAAAGAAAAAGGGCGAATATTAAGTTTACCTAACAACGCCAATATTACTGTCTCTTAGTGACAAACTTAAATTAGGATTTCTAGTATGGCCTAATGGCTGCAGTCTCAAATACAATTAAAAGTTATGCAAAAAGAGTAGCTCTAGAGACGTGAATTACATCGCACGCCTTAATGCACAATAGTTCTGGGCGCATTATGGCATTCTGAAAACTAAAATTTTGAGCCAGTTCTTTAGGTGCTAGAAAGCACACTGCACACAAATAAAAATAAAAAACAGCAGAAGTTAGATCCTACCTTTCAAATATCAGGACGGACGCCCCTCAGTCATGCTTCTCGAGAGATACTTTCAAATGTGTTGGCCACATGGGGATAACTTTGCTCAGACAAGGGACAACAGGTTTAAGGGTAAGAGGCCAAGTTCTGTATTTAGCCCTAACTAGCACTGCGAAAGCAAAATGTCTACGCAGGGAGTTTTAAGCATTTTTTTTTATCTGAGGTTAGCCACTGTGACTGTGTGTGATTTCCACTTTTAAGGGGCCTACATTAGACTATGAAAGCATCACAGCATTTCCTGATGTATACATGTACATATATAATTGTGTAAATGCAAGATGTACATTTAGTCTATAGCCCTTGTAGTAATAATACAAATAAATAAATAAGGGCTGTGTTTGGTTGAAGGGGAAAGATATTCCTTTTCAGCAGTTTTTGCTTCTATTCGGTCTACAGCCAATGCTTTGTGTAGAAAACATGTAACACGTGTTAAGCAACCGCACACTAGAGTGCAACTTGTTCTAAATAGAAAAAAATAGATATATAATACATGCTTGTAATGTTGAAGAGTAGTTTAACAATAACTTAATACCTTGTATTAATTAAAGTTTCTGATTATAGCATGGTAGGATAAAACACTACAGGTAATGTAAACTTTGCTCTCAGGATGTCTGAGGCTATCATCTACCTAGGAAAAGTAGGGACAAATTAATGATCAATTCATGTTAATAATATTCAGGATATCATTAAGAAATGGAAGAATTTACATAGTTGTTTCAATTAAATTATGGCCTTGATTAAGCCTTCCTGGAACAAGATTGGACACCACAGATCTGTTTTAGATAACATTAGCTAAAGAAAATATTGCATATTCTGTTAGGAGCAGATGGGGATATCACTGTTTTCTTGAGAAATAATACCAGTGTAGGAGATATGCAGGGTGGGGTTTATTCTACTGAACAACATTATCAAGGGGAACAGCGTAGATACCAGAGAGTACATAAGAGTAGGGTGTTGCAGGGATTCTGCTTATGCGCAGAACTATGCGCAGGAACCCAGACCCTCAGTGAATTGCGGTGTACCAAAAACTCACCTCAGAACCCAGAACCCCTTATCCGGCCAGCATCAGTGTCCCATTCGTTATCCGAGGTTTAGCTCGGCGGTCCCAATGTATAGACAACCCAGAACAAGCGACTTAGTATATTTCTCAGGAATGGTGGGAATCAGAAATACCTTTTCGTAATTATTCTCGTACCAGTCCACAACAGAATAAACAGAGACACGGGAAAAGTTTAAAGAGTTTATTTTATCAACCTCATGTCCTAAGATGCAGCAGTTTGGCTAACATTAGCAGACAAACGATTAAAATCAAAACCATCAGCATAGTTACAATACCATAGAAAATGAAAGGAGTAATCATACTAAAATGACAGTGGATCTAAGCCACCTTCCTTTCTCTAACACACTAATAGTATTATTAGACTAATAAAAGGTCTCTAGGCTTGAATGGGGAACCCCATACCGTAAAGATCAGCTCAGAGAGTTCACATCACAGGATCAGCTATGCTCTGCTCCTAGGAACGCTCTTCTTCCGAATGTAATGAAAACATGTAACACTGCAATATTAAAAGCACTCGACTTTCAGGTATTTGCAGCTGCGTGCGTGTTATGACTAAACTAGTGGGCCGATCAACCTGAACTCAACAACATGCACCGTCTAGCGACCCAGACTGTTTCTTTTACACTGTGTACAGACCAAGGTCGCTGCTCACTGTTTGGGATGGTAACAACAGACAGTTCTCATGTGAAGCAAAGTCGAGTAAGCATTTCTCAATTTAATAACATGTGACTACAGTGTCGTGTTCAAAAGCAGCAAAAGCAGCAAGATGGCTTTCTAACATCTAACGCGGTTATGCTAACTTAGCATTGTACATATGTAGATAACGATCTTCACTACACCCCTCCTTGATCGGACCACTAACCAGTAGGGGCACACTTGCAAGAACGCAGAGTTCAAGTTTGATAGAACGGAACCAAGGGCATGAACTATAAGTCCATATAAGGTAAGTGAAAAAGTTCGAAGGAAAAAAAAAAAACAAAGAAAAAAGTTACAACGGAGTAAAAAACCATGTAGAGGATAAAAAAAACATCATTGAAGGACGTATGACGAAATGAAAATGCAAAAGTCAATCCATCAATGTATAGGCACAATAAGTTGCAACAGCTTCCAAGAGGAAATCATTGGAACGTTCCGCAAAATTATCTGCCATCCAGTTCAGGACGGGGATGGTACATACATGCTCCTCAACCACCGGAGCCTCCAGCACCAGACGAGGACAACTGGCGTGTACTTCAAGATAACTTCTTGCTAAGAAGTCAATCGCAGCCGTTCCGATGTTCCGAAAGACAGGCTGCACACAAGTAAAGTAGGGAAACCGGAAGGACAATCCATAGGCTATGCTTAGAGTTGCCAGTGGTAAAGTGCCATAGTATTCAAGCATCCGGTTACGAAGATGGAGCAGCCGGGACATGTTGTCGTGTGACGCAAGTTGTGCATCCATAGCGCAGGGCGCAGATCAACAACAGTATTCCAGCTATGACGGCGAGAAGTAAAGGGAGACCTCCGAAGACACTGGAAAAATAGAATGAAAAAAGGCCGGGATCACACCAAAAATAGTTTGAAAAGAGGTCACGAGGCCGGAGCCCACAATTTTAAAACAATGAGCTATGCCACTTGTGGACGAGGCATTAAAGATAGTCTGAATCAGAGTCCCAAAATGAAGTGGGAGATCAGTATTCAAAAGCGCTTGCACCTCAGTGCGGGTGTTTGCTACGTGAAGGACAAATGTTTCCCGGGATGAAGTCAACGCGACTTCTTTTTGAGACAATAGAGCCCTTATTCTGCTCATCTTGTTGAACTCTGCTTTCAAGGTTGGAATGGAAGGCCAGATGGATACATCGAGCCGGCCATGCGGGGGTGGGAAAAGGACGTTACTACAGCAAACTACTCTCTGTGATACAGTCACTATGTAGGGAATTCCCACTAACATCCCACAGCAAGCTTCATTATTTAACAGCAAATAACTACCGTTAGCAAGCAGCGTAAAAGATGGAGTAATAACTGGCACAGGAATCCCTTTCAGGACACAAGCTAAATTAGGGGCGTGCACATTACATGCACCATGCAATTGAATGTGCCTACACACAACAGAGTGATCCGGAGTCGAAGTGCACTCTTCACCTTTCAAGTAAACCTCCTTGCCGTCCCTCACACATCTGTATGTGAAAGGGAGTGACCAAACTTCATGCAGGAAGGCAGTACCGAGTTGTTCATATCTGCCTAAAGCATAATGTTTCATGCACGAACTAAACTTAAACAGGGGGAACGGTAACATGATCAACCCATGTACAAGCCACACAGCAGAATTCAATTCAGCAACAGAGAAAGACAAAGGTTCTAACTTTTCAATGTGTAGTAATGAATATGTAGCATCTTTCATGGACATGAATTGCTGTTTTGCAGTTAAATTAAAAGGAAGGAACAAAGATGAAGTATTCATGTAATCCCAAGGGACTTTCCCTGCCTTTAAAGTTTGCAACGTCCATGCAAACTGCATAATAGAACGCAATTGATTTTGACCGTGATACAATACAGACAAATCATCCTGCACAATGTCTACCACAGATGATACAATATTATCTAAGGTATAAATTCTAGAAGAGAGGGTGTTAATACTATTATCTATTACAGCCAACACCTTTTCGATATTGGCTTGATCAATAGCACGTAATCTGGATGCAGCCTCAATTTGTGATAACTTCCAAACTTCGTTATAAACAGCATACACCCATCGTTTGGGCCTGCCAACAGCAGGACCCTTAACAAAATCATTCAAATCTATTTTGTCATTTAATCGTGCTAAATGAAGTTTAACAGACGCTAAAGTGGAATGTTGCAGCCAAGACTGGCATAACTTCCCTACTGAGTAGGTAGTTACAGTGTCAGAAGATTCAAAACGGGGGTCTACACGAACCTGTGTATACCCCTGCTTGAGATCCAGAAACCGATGTTGACAGGAGTCTGAACTTGTTTGCCACACCAACCACCCTTCCGGATTCAATTCAGAAATATTGAAGGACGTGTTGGAAACCTGTGTCTGCAACATAGCAAGTGATAGATCCGTATGATTACCCCAATTGGGATAAGCACCCAGACCCGGAACGGAGGGAGAATTTAATCTTTTAGAAGTAGCCAATCCAAAACAGGTTGTCTGAAAAATGGATGAATTTAAAAATAACATGTGATTCGGGATAAGACAGGCACGATGCAAAGCTTCTGTTCTCTGTACTTGCCATCGTTTGGAGCCCCAAACCGATTTAAGATCTACTGTAGCTTTCCACAGATCATACCCGCTGTTAGACCTGACATCCTTGGCGTGGGTTTTTCCCCTATCTTTTGCCTCTGCTACCCGGATTTTTGATGCTGTGCTGGATTTCGTTTTTGCTGGTTTAGATGCTTTGGACACTCTGCCACTGCTAATCAGTGCCAGAGTGTAAGTGCTCCCTGTGTAAAATATCATATTGATTGGTTATACCTAATTGGCATATTTGTATCACCCTGAAGTCCCTAGTAAAGTGCACTGTGTGTGCCAGGGCTGGTGATGACAGATGCTACTAGTGGGCCTGCAGCGCTGATTGCGCCACCCACACGAGTAGCCCTAAAATGGTGTCTCAGGCCTGCCACCGCAGACCTGCCTGCAGTCCCTGGACTGCCATGTCCCCCTGGCCAGTGTCCACACTGGCCAGGCCTAACCCTTCCCTTTTTGTACACATCAGTCATTCCTATGGAAGGCCCACGGTACCCCCCTGGGCAGGGTGCAGTGTATGTAAAAGGTAGAGCATGTACTAGTGCAGGTATCATGCTCTGGTAGTGAACAGCGGCCATTTTGCGTGTTCACTGCTGCAAGGTTATCTTGCTCCATAGGCTAACATGAAGGAGGCTGGTGCCAATGGCCATCAGCCTATCTTCCCAAAGGAACAAGATAAGACATGAGTGTTTGATATCCCTGAGCTCAGCATTTAATAACACATCTTTTAGGAGAGGTTGTTTTTAAACCCCGAGTTGGAGAACAGTACTTTTTAGAGAGTAGCTGTTCTCTTGTCTGACCCTTCCGTGTGCCTGAGCATGCTTGTGGATTGACTGTCTGGTTTGAGAGTGACAGGGGCTGGGGAGCCCCCAGGAGGTTGGATGAGTCAGCCCTTTGCTGAATGACTGCATTTGCAAGTAGAGTGGAGGGAGGAGATAGCACCTGGGAGTGAATAGGGCTGTGCCTGCCTGCCACACTGCTGGCTCCACCTCCTGCTGGGCGGCTGACGACTCTGCCCCTCACTCTGAAAAGAAAGAAGAAGACAGGAAAACAAAGTGCTCCAGCAACACCCAGAACTGGATCAGACCGGGCTCAGGACCCACTTGCACAAAGACTTCAAAGACTTTTAGGGGTATAAGTACAAGACCCCTGACATCAGATTGGTAGATTCTACGTTCAAGAGGAACCTCTGCCAAAAGAAGGACCGCTGAAGAACTGAAGGAAGATTGCCTTGCTGTGTGCTCCAAGGGCTGACCTGTTCTGCTGTTCAACTGAAGGAGAGAAGAAGGGCTTGCTGTGTGCTGTGCCCCTGCCTACTTGCAACTACTAAGACTTTGCTGTGTGCTGTGTCTACAACTGAATCTCCAAGGGCCTGAGAAGAGCTGGCCTCCTGTTCTGGAACCCAGGGTTAAAAGGTTCCCCAGAAACTGAACTACGCTATTAAGATCGCGCTATACCGACCTGGAGCGTAAACTTGCCAACGACTGCTGAAACTCCCGATCGGTGTGCGCATCGACACACGGCTTTTGCGAGGGTCGGAGGACTGTGTGGCCTCCCCTCGTGAATCCTGCCTTGCACCATCAACGGAGTCCCTGAGGGCGGCCCGGCCGTGTCCAGCACCCTCTAATCCCTGTTGCCGTAAGAGTTTTGCACCGTCTGAGGGCCGCACATCGCCCCGCAATCTCGCCATACCTTGCCGACGCTCCCGAGGCGAAGATCGAGCCCGCTGCCCTCTCATTGGTTGAGAGGATCGAGCCCCCCTCACTAACGCCGCGCTGGGATTGGCCAGCATCATCGAGACATCCTGAGAAGCCGCTGCCCTCTCATTGGTTGAGAGGATCGAGCCCCCCTCGCTGAAGCCGCGCTGGAATTGGCCAGTGACATCAGGACGTCCCGAGAAGCTGGCAGAGTGGTGCCCGAGTCACCTGCGTGACCCGTCTTCATCGAAGGAGCAGCGAGTGCCTCCAGCGTGCCCCCAGCCTGTGAGCCCAGGAAGAGAAGGGCCGCACTGCCTTCCCGCCGCTCGTTGGATTGTCGAGAGCGGGCGGAAGGGCGGACGTGACAGGCCGGGGCTGTCAAGGAAGAATCTGCCCACGCTGAAGCTGCAGCTTAACGCGCACGGTGAGAAGAGCTGACTGGGTATTACAGCCCTGCTGTAATACCCCCTATGATAGCGAGTAGAGACTTGAGACTGTTCTTAACATAGAAGAAACTTCCTAGTAACCTAGTGCAACCATTAAGCTTATGTGCATTTACCCTATAAGTGATCGTCTTTTCTCCTGCTACACTAGATAAAGTTATATTTTTGATATACTCACCTGTGTAGTCTACATTTGTGGTGTACCGGGGGGGTCATTGTGGTTGTTGCTTGCAAATACGTTACACATTGCCTTGGGGATAAGCCTGTCTGCTCGAGCCAAGCTACCTAGAGGGTGAGCAGGGGTTATCTACCGTGTGTGTCCCTGTACCCTGACTAGAAGCAAGGGTCCCTATTTGGTCTAAGGTACCTACCTGTGCCAACTGGAGACCCCCAGATCTAACATTGGTGGTCAGCGGTGCGGATCAGAACCAGTATTTGCACTTGACCTGCAGTGATTCTCTGTACATCACTAGTCTAGTCAGCAGTTACATATTGCACAAAGTTTTTGAAACCTATTTTTGGAAGACCTAGGAAGCATCATGTCTCTGAGTGGAGTAGGCGAGGAGATGGAATTGCAATTTGAAGTAAAGGAGTTGCTCACATACAAAAAGGAGCAGCTGAAGCAATTCTGCAAGCAGCTAGGATGCCCAGTGAAGGGCAGCGCTAACAAAGAAGAGTTACAGAAAGCTCTAAGGGCCTGGTGGGAGGCCAAACATGTTGAGCCAGAGGATTTGACTGGAGAGGAAGGTGCACAGGAGCATGGATTTGGATCCAGTGATTTGCCAGTGAATAGGCCAGCATCTAGGGCTGGCAGCACCCCTTCCAGTAGGGGCCTCTCTCCAGATGAGCTGGAGGATTAGGGCCCATGAGATTGAACTTTTTAAGCTCAAAGCTCAAGCAGAGGAAAGAAAAGTGCGCCTTGACAGTGAGAAGAAGGCGGAGGAGAGGAGGAATGCTCTCGCTTTGGAAGAGAGAAAACTCCAGTTGGCTCATGAGTTGAGCATGAGAGAGCTGGACATTAAAGCCAAACAGGTGGAGTCCAGTCCTAATGGTGGCAGCGGGTAAAGTATACATACCGAAAGATTTGGTGCAGAATTATCAGAGGGGTGAGGATATCTATGCATGGTTTAGATCTTATGAGCTTGCCTTGAAGATGAATGAAGTGCCTGAAAAGAGTTGGGGGGCAGGTTTGTGGAAGCATTTTGAGGCCTCTGGGAGGGATGTCTTAGCACCCTTAGAAGCAGCAGGTACCTAACCTACCCCACTATGAAGGAGGCCTTATGCCTCAGGTATGGGCTTACACCAGAACAGTACCGCCAGAAGTTTAGGAACTTCAAGAAACTTGATTCAAGTACTTGGGTGGAGTGTGTGAGTATGTACACGCGTGCACTGGAAGGTTGGATAAAGGGCAGCAAAGTTACTGATTATGTGGGGTTGTGTCACTTGATTAGTTGGGAGCACTTGAGTAGTCTATGTGTCCCAGAGCTGTGCCAGCATCTTTTAGACAGCAATTTAACTGATCCCAGTGAGCTTGCTAAAGAGGCAGACCGCTGGACTAGCACCAGGGTCAACAAAGAGGTGGTAAGTATCCCAGCCAAGGTTGGACAGGGTCCCCAGCAGAAAGGTGGGGAGGACAAGGGTAACAGTAAGGAGTTCTCTAAAGGGCCCCAAAACAGTTCCCAGGAAAAGGAGTCCCAAGCCCCCAAGCCTAAGAAGTCTTGGCCCCATAAGGGCAGACAGGACAACAGACCACCGCCTACTTGCTATGCTTGTAGGGAAGTGGGGCACATCGCCCCTAAATGTCCCAAGAAACCCCCAGCACCAGCTGCTGCTCCAGTCCCAGGGTTAGCTAGTGTAGCTTTGGGAGGGGATTTGATTTCCAGTGGGGAGGAGGGATTAGCTATGATGACCCTTGTTTCTTTAGGAGACCAAGAGATGGTCCAGGATACCTTGATACCCGCTAACACTAAAAAATACGGGCAAAAGGTGACCATCAATGGGAGGGAGATAGAGGCTCTGAGAGACACCGGGGCTAGTGTGACATCTGTCAGGTGTCAGTGGGTGTCTGAAGAGCAAGTCATTCCCAATGTACTCCGCCCAGTGGTGGCAGCCGACACCTCAGTGCGCCTCTGCAAGATGGCACGTGTTCCCTTTACATGGGGGGGAGTCTCTGGTACCTTGGAAGTCTGTGTCAGTGATGCCTTGCCTGTAGATTGTCTGTTGGGTAATGACCTGGAGAGTTCTCCATGGAAGGACGTAGAGCACCGAACTCACTTGGAAATGTTAGGTCTGCCAGAGTGGATCTGTGTATCCACACGTGCTATGACAGCCAGTAGGGGTGGATCAGTAGAATTGGAGCCTGGAACAATGGCCCAGGAACCTGCCAAGAGAGGAAGGGGCAGAGGGCGCGGGAAACCGGCCCCCACCGTTCCCACGGTCCAGGAGGAAGCAGACCCTGAGGAGGATGCCCAGGAACCTACAGGG
Source organism: Triturus cristatus (assembly GCF_964204655.1). Classification (NCBI taxonomy): domain Eukaryota; kingdom Metazoa; phylum Chordata; class Amphibia; order Caudata; family Salamandridae; genus Triturus; species Triturus cristatus. Next base: position 1,086,359,644 of record NC_140582.1, on the reverse strand, counting down.
GAACAGGTGGCCGAACTGGGGGAATTGCCTGAGCTGACCCATTGGCAGCAAGAGGGTGGTCCCTCCAGGGAGGAATTCTGCCAGGCTCAAAAGGAGTGCCCTTCTCTCATTGGTGTGCGGCAGCAGGCTGCAGACCAGGCAGCGGGCCTAGGGTCCAAGGAACATTTGATCTACTGGGAGGATGACTTACTTTATAGTGAGCCTAAGTTTGCTGAGCCCGGTGCAGCCCGTGTGCTGGTGGTACCCGAGCGCTTCAGGATCTTCTTACTGGGTCTGGCTCATGACGTGCCTCTCGCAGGACATCTGGGGCAAGACAAGACCTATCACAGGCTTGTCACCCACTTTTACTGTCCCCAGATGAAGAAGCACGTCAGTACTTTTTGTAAGTCTTGCCAAACCTGTCAGGCCAGTGGTAAGAGCGGAGGAAAGTGCATGGCACCCCTCCAACCTTTTCCCGTGGTGAGCACCCCTTTTGAGCGGGTGGGCATTGATATCGTAGGGCCCCTGGACCCCAAGACAGCCTTAGGTAACAGGTTCATCCTGGTCTTGGTGGACCAAGCCACCCGGTACCCGGAAGCAGTCCCTCTCAGGACAGTCACAGCACCCGTGGTGGGCCGTGCATTGATGGGGATCTTTTCCCGCGTGGGGTTCCCCAGAGAGGTGGTCTCCGACCGGGGTACCAACTTCATCTCTAGGTACATGAAGTCCCTGTGGGAGGAGTGTGGGGTAACTTATAAGTTCACCACTCCTTACCACCCTCAAGGAAATGGGTTGGTTGAAAGGTTCAACCGCACCCTGAAAGGTATGATTATGGGCCTAGCGGAGCCTATGAGACGGAAGTGGGACGTCTTGTTACCATGCCTGTTGTTTGCCTACAGGGAGGTGCCCCAGAAGTCCTTAGGGTTCAGCCCCTTTGAACTGCTGTATGGCCACCCTGTTAGAGGACCTCTCACACTGGTGAAGGAGGGGTGGGAGAAATACCGTGGGAAAACCCCCCAGAATGTGTTCAGCTATGTGCTGGCCATCCGCAACCAGACGCAGCGCTTCAGGAAGCTCGCTCAAGAGAACCTAGAAGCCAGCCAGGAAGAGATGAAAAGATGGTACGACCAGAATACCACTCTGGTTGAATTTCATCCTGGGCAGAAAGTGTGGGTGATGGCGCCGGTGGAGCCTTGTGCGCTCCGTGACAAGTGGACCGGGCCATATGAGGTGGTAGAGCGCAAGAGTGAGGTGACCTACCTGATCAACATGAAGACTCCTAGGCAGCCCCTGAGAGTCCTGCATGTGAACCGCCTCCAGCCCCACTTTGAGAGGTCTGAAGTGACAATGCTTATGGCTACAGATGATGGAGGGGAAGAGGATAGTGATCCTCTCCCTGACCTCCTGGCAGCCAAGGAGCAAGATGGGTCAGTGGAGGGTGTGGTCCTCTCCCCCACCCTGACCCCAGAGCAACAGAGAGACTGTCGCCAGGTGTTGGGTCAGTTTGCATCCCTGTTCTCCCTGACCCCAGGTGTCACCAACTGGTGCGTCCATGATGTGGACACTGGAGATAGTCTACCTGAGAAACAGAAGTTTTACAGAGTAGCTGACAAGGTCAGGGCCAGCATCAAGGAAGAAGTTTCCAAGATGTTGGCGCTAGGGGTAATTGAGCCCTCCAGCAGTCCCTGGGCTAGCCCAGTGGTCCTAGTTCTCAAGAAAGCTGCTACACCCGGTGGCCCGCCAGAACTTCGGTTTTGCGTGGACTACCGTGGGCTCAATGCGGTCACCAAAACTGACGCGCACCCCATCCCCAGAGCTGATGAGCTTGTGGATCGGTTAGGAGCTGCCAGGTATCTCAGCACCTTTGATTTGACTTCAGGGTACTGGCAGATTGCCTTAACTGAGGGGGCCAAGGAGATGTCGGCATTTTCAACACCAGAGGGGCACTTCCAGTTTCGCGTCATGCCCTTTGGATTGAAAAATGCCCCTGCCACCTTCCAGAGACTGGTCAACCGGGTACTGACCGGGCTGGAGCAATTCAGCGCCGCATACTTGGATGACATTGCTGTGTTCAGCTCCACTTGGGAGGAACACTTGCAACACCTCTGTGAAGCGTTGAAGGCCCTGCAGAAGGCAGGCCTCATTATCAAGGCCAGCAAGTGCCAGATAGGGCAGGGATCAGTGGTGTACTTGGGACACCAGGTGGGGAGCGGCCAGGTGGCGCCCCTACAGGCGAAGATTGATACCATTCTGGCTTGGGAACCCCCCAAGACCCAGACAGAGGTGAGAGCCTTTTTAGGACTCACCGGGTATTACAGACGGTTCATCAAGGGATATGGCACCATTGTTGCCCCCTTGACAGAACTAACCTCTAGAAATCAGCCCAGGAAAGTGAATTGGACCGAGGCCTGTCAAACTGCTTTTGATGCCCTGAAAACTGCAATGTGCACAGCACTGGTGCTTAAGGCACCTGACTTTTCCAGTGAGTTACACATAGGCGGCTCCCCTGACACTCACAGGGAGCTTAGCCGGGCACTACACGGCATCACAGAGCCGAAATTGCTTTTAAAAAAAGTTATTTTCGAAGTTGGTTAGAAAAAAATTGTTTTACTTTTTAATTCACTCCTTGTCACACCGCCTGGTCATATTAGCTGTTGGGGCATTTTCGAGCCGTTTCTGGGCTCTGAATGACCTCTGGTAACCAAAGTCTAAACCGGAAGGTCCCGCCATCTTGGATTGGGAAGAGGGCATTTTGCGCTCTAGTGCGAGGGCGAACACGGGCCCTCGTGCTATAAATTAAGGCAGGTGCCTCGGGCGCAGCCTGTACACATAGGCGGCTCCCCTGACACTCACAGGGAGCTTAGCCGGGCACTACACGGCATCACAGAACCGAAATTGCTTTTTAAAAAAGTTATTTTTGAAGTTGGTTAGAAAAAATGTGTTTTACTTTTTAATTCACTCCTTGTCACACCGCCTGGTCATATTAGCTGTTGGGGGCTTTTTCGAGCCGTTTCTGGGCTCTGAATGACCTCTGGTAACCAAAGTCTAAACCGGAAGGTCCCGCCATCTTGGATTGGGAAGAGGGCATTTTGCGCTCTAGTGCGAGGGCGAACACGGGCCTCGTGCTATAAATTAAGGCAGGAGCCTCGGGCGCAGCCTGTACACATAGGCGGCTCCCCTGACACTCACAGGGAGCTTAGCCGGGCACTACACAGCATCACAGAGCCGAAATTGCTTTAAAAAAAAGTTATTTTCTAAGTTGGTTAGAAAAAATTTGTTTTACTTTTTAATTCACTCCTTGTCACACCGCCTGGTCATATTAGCTGTTGGGGGCATTTTCGAGCCGTTTCTGGGCTCTGAATGACCTCTGGTAACCAAAGTCTAAACCGGAAGGTCCCGCCATCTTGGATTGGGAAGAGGGCATTTTGCGCTCTAGTGCGAGGGCGAACATAGGACCTCGCGCTTCATAAATGGCCGCACTCACTCGTCCGCGCAGCGGGCGGGCGCAGCGGGCGCGCCGATGGCGCGCCGGTGGCGCGCCAGAGGCAAGCCCGTCTGGGCCCGTCTGGGCCCGTACGGACCTAGGGCCAGACATGCTGCCCAAAGCAAAGCGAGGGCCTCTCACATACTCGCAAGAACAACTTTTGTCTCTCTGCCCCAAAGCCTCCTGCCTTTGTCCGATGGGATTGAGGATGGATGTGCTTTTTAAAGTCTGCGATCTATGTACTACGGAAAGTAAAGAGGCCCAGAATGCTCCCCCCCCTAGGGAACTACTTCGACTAGCCCTCCTGAACTGTAGATCTTTACCTAGGCACTCCTTACACATCCACCATCTGATCTTGGATCATAAGCTTGATGTGCTATTTTTGTCGGAAACATGGACATCTGACAGTTCGGATTTCGACATGGCGAACGCTCTTCCCCCCGGATTTTGTATCTTCTGCCTGCACAGACCGCGAGGCAGAGGGGGCGGGCTGGCCATTATATATAGAGATACTTTGACATGTAGGGCCGCTGAAGGGTCTATCCTGGATGCGGAAAGTTGTAGCTTTAAGATTCAACTGTCCCCCAATGACTCACTGTCGGGGTTGCTGATTTACCGGCCTCCGGGCAACATCAAGCAGTTCGCGAACTCTCTGCTTGAAGAAGCCCCGATGCTAATAGCGTCGGCACCCAATTTTCTCCTGCTTGGAGATTTAAACCTACATTTCGACTCAGCGGAGGATAAAGCTGCAAACGACCTAAGATCCGAACTTGGGTTGGGGAACATTACCCTCCATAATCAGGAGCCCACCCACGTCAAGGGCCACTTATTGGATACGGTGTTTTCTAATCTTCCCCTTCTTTCCATGTCACCGTCCCTGCCTCTCCCTTGGACTGATCACTTCTTGATCCCCTTTCAACTGGGTTTCGTTACAGCTCCCCCACCTCACCCGGCAGCCACAGCACAAGTACCAGTAAGGGCATGGTCGAAACTCCCGGTCAGCGATCTTACACGCAAGCTGACACATACCATCCCGGTGCTTAATAGGGATCCTATAGAGGCAGATGAGGCTTTCTGCGAATGGCTCAGCACAGCCTTAGATGCGGTACTTCCCCTGAAAATAGCCAACAGGAAGACGGGGGCCCCAAATCCTTATGGTTCACCCCAGAGCTGGGTCTTCTGAGAAAAATTTGTAAAAAGAAAGAACGTGACTGGCGGAAAAACTGGGCAGGAAACTCCAAAGAAGAGTACAGGGCAGCCATGAGAACTTATAAAGTGGCACGCAATGCCACCAAAGCGGCCTACCTTGAAAACAGGATAAAATCATCAGCCAATTCTTCACGGGAAACCTATAAAATTCTCAAAGAGCTGCTCAAAGTTCCAGTATCTCCAGAACCCTCAGAGGGGAGTACGGACCGCTGTAACCTTCTGGCCCAGTACTTTGACCAGAAAATTCAAAACATCATAGCCGGCCTCCCCTTGCCCCGTCAGAGCCCGCCCTTAGGGGAGAGCTGTCTGGCCACTGATAGAGCCGTGCTGGACAAGTTTGCCCCGATCACCAGGGAAGCTTTCTGTAAAGAGCTGGCCTCGCAAAAAAGTGGCTCTCCGACGGATCCCATGCCTATGTACATCCTAACCTAGTGCAACCATTAAGCTTATGTGCATTTACCCTATAAGTGATCGTCTTTTCTCCTGCTACACTAGATAAAGTTATGTTTTTGATATACTCACCTGTGTGGTCTACATTTGTGGTGTACCGGGGAGGTCATTGTGGTTGTTACTTGCAAATACGTTACACATTGCCTTGGGGATAAGCCTGTCTGCTCGAGCCAAGCTACCTAGAGGGTGAGCAGGGGTTATCTACCGTGTGTGTCCCTGTACCCTGACTAGAAGCAAGGGTCCCTATTTGGTCTAAGGTACCTACCTGTGCCAACTGGAGACCCCCAGATCTAACATTGGTGGTCAGCGGTGCGGATCAGAACCAGTATTTGCACTTGACCTGCAGTGATTCTCTGTACATCACTAGTCTAGTCAGCAGTTACATATTGCACAAAGTTTTTGAAACCTATTTTTGGAAGACCTGGGAAGCATCATGTCTCTGAGTGGAGTAGGCGAGGAGATGGAATTGCAATTTGAAGTAAAGGAGTTGCTCACATACAAAAAGGAGCAGCTGAAGCAATTCTGCAAGCAGCTAGGATGCCCAGTGAAGGGCAGCGCTAACAAAGAAGAGTTACAGAAAGCTCTAAGGGCCTGGTGGGAGGCCAAACATGTTGCGCCAGAGGATTTGACTGGAGAGGAAGGTGCACAGGAGCATGGATTTGGATCCAGTGATTTGCCAGTGAATAGGCCAGCATCTAGGACCCCAGAGAGGTGGTCTCCGACCGGGGTACCAACTTCATCTCTAGGTACATGAAGTCTCTGTGGGAGGAGTGTGGGGTAACTTATAAGTTCACCACTCCTTACCACCCTCAAGGAAATGGGTTGGGTGAAAGGTTCAACCGCACCCTGAAAGGTATGATTATGGGCCTAGCGGAGCCTATGAGACGGAAGTGGGACGTCTTGTTACCATGCTTGTTGTTTGCCTACAGGGAGGTGCCCCAGAAGTCCTTAGGGTTCAGCCCCTTTGAACTGCTGTATGGCCACCCTGTTAGAGGACCTCTCACACTGGTGAAGGAGGGGTGGGAGAAATACCGTGGGAAAACCCTCCAGGATGTGTTCAGCTATGTGCTGGCCATCCGCAACCAGACGCAGCGCTTCAGGAAGCTCGCTCAAGAGAACCTAGAAGCCAGCCAGGAAAAGATGAAAAGATGGTACGACCAGAATACCACTCTGGTTGAATTTCATCCTGGGCAGAAAGTGTGGGTGATGGCACCGGTGGAGCCTTGTGCGCTCCGTGACAAGTGGACCGGGCCATATGAGGTGGTAGAGCGCAAGAGTGAGGTGACCTACCTGATCAACATGAAGACTCCTAGGCAGCCCCTGAGAGTCCTGCATGTGAACCGCCTCCAGCCCCACTTTGAGAGGTCTGAAGTGACAATGCTTATGGCTACAGATGATGGAGGGGAAGAGGATAGTGATCCTTTCCCTGACCTCCTGGCAGCCAAGGAGCAAGATGGGTCAGTGGAGGGTGTGGTCCTCTCCCCCACCCTGACCCCAGAGCAACAGAGAGACTGTCGCCAGGTGTTGGGTCAGTTTGCATCCCTGTTCTCCCTGACCCCAGGTGTCACCAACTGGTGCGTCCATGATGTGGACACTGGAGATAGTCTACCTGTGAAACAGAAGTTTTACAGAGTAGCTGACAAGGTCAGGGCCAGCATCAAGGAAGAAGTTTCCAAGATGTTGGCGCTAGGGGTAATTGAGCCCTCCAGCAGTCCCTGGGCTAGCCCAGTGGTCCTAGTTCTCAAGAAAGCTGCTACACCCGGTGGCCCGCCAGAACTTCGGTTTTGCGTGGACTACCGTGGGCTCAATGCGGTCACCAAAACTGACGCGCACCCCATCCCCAGAGCTGATGAGCTTGTGGATCGGTTAGGAGCTGCCAGGTATCTCAGCACCTTTGATTTGACTTCAGGGTACTGGCAGATTGCCTTAACTGAGGGGGCCAAGGAGAGGTCGGCATTTTCAACACCAGAGGGGCACTTCCAGTTTCGCGTCATGCCCTTTGGATTGAAAAATGCCCCTGCCACCTTCCAGAGACTTCGCCAAATATCCATCACTGGCCTCCCCCCCATCATGGGTAACCACCGTTGTGGATCCTGTCAAGCATGTCCCAACTCCTTGGTCAGACAAACCCTCAACATCAACAAACGAACCATCAAATTGACGGAAATGACAAACTGTCGAACCGCTAATGTGGTTTATGCTATCTCCTGTCCTTGCGACCTTATTTATGTTGGAGAAACAGGCAGGGAATGCCGCCTGAGGATTGGTGAACACAAGTCTAAAATCCATCTGAAGAAAACAGGGGCTCCTCTAGTACCCCACTGGACTAGCTCGGGCCACTCAGAACTAGACCTCAAATGGGTCATTTTGGAAAAAATACGTACCCCGGCGGGTAAGGACCCCACTACTCTCAAAAAGAAGAGGGAGGTTTTTTGGATATATTACCTTGATTCTGTTGCCCAGGGCCTCAACGAGATCTGCCCTTGGGAAAATGCCATTACTTGAGCCTATATTCCGGGACCCTCTACCTGCTCGGCTGCCTTTGTCTGTTTACTCGAATAAATTTATATATATTCTATTACTTTATCATTTTTTCTACTGTGATGTAGACTTACCTTTTGTTTTGTTTTGCTTGGGCTTTCTTATCTGAAAGAGGTTCTCCCCTCTTTTTCCCCCCCCCCCTCACCTCCCCTTTAGATATATTGTCTAAATCCTGATACTCCACTGTAATTTGAGCTGGCTTATATAGCTCCATTTACTCGTCTTTGATTATCCTTTTGCATGGTTTATTGACAGTACTAGATCTGATCCTCAGACCTAGTTACATACGCTATACTGCTGTGATTTCTTCCCTTTCCAAAATGGCCGCCCCTTTTATCGGCCTTCCCAGTACTGCTCCGGCAGCCCTTCGTTTATTTCTTTACTCCTGGGACTCCCGCGAGACTAATTCTTCTCCGGCTCTTAATCTGGTTGGGTTCTATTTAAACTCTGGACGGTTCGGCTCATGTCATTTGCGCCTTCTGGACTTGATTCTGCCGCATTCATCCTGCTGGACCCGGTTTCCGTCTGAGCTCCGTGTTCGTCAACGGTAAGACTCTCCGTTGTCCTCTCCCAGTCTGCTCCGTTGCGGCCCTGAGTATACTGGCAGTCCTTTGGACCCACTTATCCCTCCCCTGTTGATTTATTTGTGTTAGCCTCATTTCAGTTTGGGCTTGTTGTAAAGCCGGCGATTTTTTCTATCTTAGACACACCCCATTTGGGACCCTTCTGTGTCTTTTGGACGCCAGCTGGCACTTTGTGCTTATTACTAACTTGGCATCCGCCTGTATAGAATCTCTGAAACAGATTGTCCGTTTCCCTTTTCAGATTATTCATCCTACCTGACGAACCTGATATCTACTGCATCCCCCCCCCCTATCTGCCGTGTTCTCAAGAATCTGTCTGTGGACTGTTCACGTACCACCCGATTGGACGGCCTGCCATAGGTGGGACTAACGCAGTATTCTTATCCCTTAGCCCCAGATATAACATGCATTCTGCGTCCTTAGCTGACTTCTCTTGGATTTATTGTTTTTTTCTCTTTTCTCCCTCAGAAATACCCTCTGGGCTGGACTCACATAGTTTGGGGCCCACAACTGACAGGCCGATTGTGGTTGGCCCCTTGACTCTAGCTCTTTAACCACCTTTTGATCTAGGAACACAGTCGATTTAACTATCCCCTTGGTAAGCCTTCTTCATATTGCATACTGTTCTTTATTTGCGACCCGGTATTTCTGTATACTCTATGTCTGCCTACATCGTTCCTATTGACCCCCAGGGTCGGTCTCATTACTGCATGATTTTGATTTTTGCTGACGTACTGTTCATTCTTTCTCTTTACAGAACACATGTGTCCCCCTTGTCGCTTAGCTTTTGTCTCTTCTATATCGCTTTGAAGAGCCGATTTGCAAATAGTACTGTGGATTGAAAGGTATTGCTTCCTTCTGATAATCACCTATATATCTCTCCTTCTGACCTTTGTCTATACATAATAATAATAATAATTTTATTTATTATTTTTTGCGGTTTTTTCACTTGCATTCTCTGTCTTACCGTATTGGCTGACTTCTTTTGCACGCTCCTATTCCCATTTAATTTCTCACTTTGGGCGTATACCTATTTCTTGGCATGTAAACTTGTTCTCATTTGAATAGATCCTATCTTGCTGGGTGCACCCCGTTCTCCTTTACCTGTAGCCTCCTATTAGTTTGACTCTCTGTTACCCAAATATCACCCTAGCCTCGGGCTGTTTTGGACTCTAATTGTGTAAAGAAAGGAAGAGAAGAAAATATGTACATATGTATGTTTTGTTGTACATTAACCTACTGATTGTAATGTCTAAAGTTTTCTTTTTAGTATAATCTGTAAATTTTGATGATGTTTTGTTTTTTGTGTTTCTCACCCTTGTTTATGATGTCACAATAGACCCGTTCTGTGTTGTCCCACACACCTTACATCGTCGTTGCCCTGATGAAGGTGTAGTTTACACCGAAACGTGCGTTGGCTCCTGCCCTTGTGGGCTCATTGAAAGAACTCATCTATCCCCACTAAATGGGACTGTATTAGCGCATTCCGAACTGGATGCAACTTTTAATGTGTGGATAATAATTGTATATATAAAGTGTCTAATTTGTATTTGTTTTGTCATAATTATGAACGTGTTGTTTGAATGAGAGTGTGTTTGTTTGTGTCTCTGTGTGGGACTGTGCATTTATAGCTATAATTAACGGCTTATTATAATGTCTATCCTCTTGGCTAAGACCATTATCACAATATTGGTGTTTAAATAAAATATGTTTCTTTTATTTTCTTTGCTCTCTTGATTTCTTTGAGTCTGCCCCGGCCCGGGGCCTATTTCCATCTAATTTGACCCACCCTTGGGCTTAACGATATCAGTTCAGTGTAGACAGTGGGGCCTGTTCTTTCTCTGAAGGTTTCCGTTGTTCCCTCTTCCCCTGTCTACCCATCCTACTCCTAGGGACCCCCCTTCTTATGAATACCTTCCAGAGACTGGTCAACCGGGCTGACCGGGCTGGAGCAATTCAGCGCCGCATACTTGGATGACAGTGCTGTGTTCAGCTTCACTTGGGAGGAACACTTGCAACACCTCTGTGAAGCGTTGAAGGCCCTGCAGAAGGCAGGCCTCATTATCAAGGCCAGCAAGTGCCAGATAGGGCAGGGATCAGTGGTGTACTTGGGACACCAGGTGGGGAGCGGCCAGGTGGTGCCCCTACAGGCGAAGATTGATACCATTCTGGCTTGGGAACCCCCCAAGACCCAGACAGAGGTGAGAGCCTTTTTAGGACTCACCGGGTATTACAGACGGTTCATCAAGGGATATGGCACCATTGTTGCCCCCTTGACAGAACTAACCTCTAGAAATCAGCCCAGGAAAGTGAATTGGACCGAGGCCTGTCAAACTGCTTTTGATGCCCTGAAAACTGCAATGTGCACAGCACCGGTGCTTAAGGCACCTGACTTTTCCAGTGAGTTACACATAGGCGGCTCCCTTGACACTCACAGGGAGCTTAGCCGGGCACTACACGGCATCACAGAGCCGAAATTGCTTTTAAAAAAAGTTATTTTCGAAGTTGGTTAGAAAAAATTTGTTTTACTTTTTAATTCACTCCTTGTCACACCGCCTGGTCATATTAGCTGTTGGGGCATTTTCGAGCCGTTTCTGGGCTCTGAATGACCTCTGGTAACCAAAGTCTAAACCGGAAGGTCCCGCCATCTTGGATTGGGAAGAGGGCATTTTGCGCTCTAGTGCGAGGGCGAACACGGGCCCTCGTGCTATAAATTAAGGCAGGTGCCTCGGGCGCAGCCTGTACACATAGGCGGCTCCCCTGACACTCACAGGGAGCTTAGCCGGGCACTACACGGCATCACAGAGCCGAAATTGCTTTTAAAAAAAGTTATTTTCGAAGTTGGTTAGAAAAAATTTGTTTTACTTTTTAATTCACTCCTTGTCACACCGCTTGGTCATATTAGCTGTTGGGGGCATTTTCGAGCCGTTTCTGGGCTCTGAATGACCTCTGGTAACCAAAGTCTAAACCGGAAGGTCCCGCCATCTTGGATTGGGAAGAGGGCATTTTGCGCTCTAGTGCGAGGGCGAACACGGGCCCTCGTGCTATAAATTAAGGCAGGAGCCTCGGGCGCAGCCTGTACACATAGGCGGCTCCCCTGACACTCACAGGGAGCTTAGCCGGGCACTACACGGCATCACAGAGCCGAAATTGCTTTAAAAAAAAGTTATTTTCTAAGTTGGTTAGAAAAAATTTGTTTTACTTTTTAATTCACTCCTTGTCACACCGCCTGGTCATATTAGCTGTTGGGGGCATTTTCGAGCCGTTTCTGGGCTCTGAATGACCTCTGGTAACCAAAGTCTAAACCGGAAGTTCCCGCCATCTTGGATTGGGAAGAGGGCATTTTGCGCTCTAGTGCGAGGGCGAACATAGGACCTCGCGCTTCATAAATGGCCGCACTCACTCGTCCGCGCAGCGGGCGGGCGAAGCGGGCGCGCCGATGGCGCGCCAGAGGCGCGCCAGAGGCAAGCCCGTCTGGGCCTGTCTGGGCCTGTACGGACCTAGGGCCAGACATGCTGCCCAAAGCAAAGCGAGGGCCTCTCACATACTCGCAAGAACAACTTTTGTCTCTCTGCCCCAAAGCCTCCTGCCTTTGTCCGATGGGATTGAGGATGGATGTGCTTTTTAAAGTCTGCGATCTATGTACTACGGAAAGTAAAGAGGCCCAGAATGCTCCCCCCCCTAGGGAACTACTTCGACTAGCCCTCCTGAACTGTAGATCTTTACCTAGGCACTCCTTACACATCCACCATCTGATCTTGGATCATAAGCTTGATGTGCTATTTTTGTCGGAAACGTGGACATCTGACAGTTCGGATTTCGACATGGCGAACGCTCTTCCCCCCGGATTTTGTATCTTCTGCCTGCACAGACCGCGAGGCAGAGGGGGCGGGCTGGCCATTATATATAGAGATACTTTGACATGTAGGGCCGCTGAAGGGTCTATCCTGGATGCGGAAAGTTGTAGCTTTAAGATTCAACTGTCCCCCAATGACTCACTCTCGGGGTTGCTGATTTACCGGCCTCTGGGCAACATCAAGCAGTTCGCGAACTCTCTGCTTGAAGAAGCCCCAATGCTAATAGCGTCGGCACCCAATTTTCTCCTGCTTGGAGATTTAAACCTACATTTCGACTCAGCGGAGGATGAAGCTGCAAACGACCTAAGATCCGAACTTGGGTTGGGGAACATCACCCTCCATAATCAGGAGCCCACCCACATCAAGGGCCACTTATTGGATACAGTGTTTTCTAATCTTCCCCTTCTTTCCATGTCACCGTTCCTGCCTCTCCCTTGGACTGATCACTTCTTGATCCCCTTTCAACTGGGTTTCGTTACAGCTCCCCCACCTCACCCGGCAGCCACAGCACAAGTACCAGTAAGGGCATGGTCGAAACTCCCGGTCAGCGATCTTACACGCAAGCTGACACATACCATCCCGGTGCTTAATAGGGATCCTATAGAGGCAGATGAGGCTTTCTGCGAATGGCTCAGCACAGCCTTAGATGCGGTACTTCCCCTGAAAATAGCCAACAGGAAGACGGGGGCCCCAAATCCTTATGGTTCACCCCAGAGCTGGGTCTTCTGAGAAAAATTTGTAAAAAGAAAGAACGTGACTGGCGGAAAAACTGGGCAGGAAACTCCAAAGAAGAGTACAGGGCAGCCATGAGAACTTATAAAGTGGCACGCAATGCCACCAAAGCGGCCTACCTTGAAAACAGGATAAAATCATCAGCCAATTCTTCACGGGAAACCTATAAAATTCTCAAAGAGCTGCTCAAAGTTCCAGTATCTCCAGAACCCTCAGAGGGGAGTACGGACCGCTGTAACCTTCTGGCTCAGTACTTTGACCAGAAAATTCAAAACATCATAGCCGGCCTCCTCTTGCCCCGTCAGAGCCCGCCCTTAGGGGAGAGCTGTCTGGCCACTGATAGAGCCGTGCTGGACAAGTTTGCCCCGATCACCAGGGAAGCTTTCTGTAAAGAGCTGGCCACGCAAAAAAGTGGCTCTCCGACGGATCCCATGCCTATGTACATCCTAAAGCAGTTTATGGATGTCATAGCGGGACTGGCAGTAGATCTACTTAACGCCTCCTTTGCCGCCGCCAAGGTCCCCCCCAGTTGGAAGCAGGCCATAGTAAAAGCCCTGCTAAAAAGGCGGGGCTTGACCCCGGCGATTTGTCCAACTTTCAGCCAATCGCCTTACTGCCGGGGATGGGAAAGATTGCTGAGAAATGGGTTAACCGGCAACTCTCGTCCTTTTTGGAATCCAACGAGTTGTTACGGCACACCCAGACTGGCTTTCGGCCCGGTCAGGGCACTGACTCGGCGCTGATCACCATGGTAGAAGAGGGCAGGTGCATCTTAGATTCAGGAGGATCAGCAGCCATGGTCCTCCTGGATCTGAGTGCGGCATTTGACACGGTGGATCACAAGATCTTGATCCACCGGTTGGAGGAGCTGGGAGTAAGAGGCCTGGCGCTCACCTGGCTAACGTCATTCTTGAGTGATCGAACATATCAAGTGTGCGAGGGCAACAATAGATCAGTGCCCACCCCCCTTCAGTGTGGTGTCCCGCAGGGCTCATCACTGAGCCCTACGCTTTTTAACGTCTACATGGCCCCACTGGAGGGGGAGGTCGCACCCTTTGGAGTGAAACTCGCAACGTACGCGGATGACACCCAACTGATTGTTTCGCTCTCGCTCGCAGAAAGCCATGGTGAGAAGTTTGCCGCCTGCCTTACCAACATCATGGCATGGATGGCCGACTCAAGACTCAAGCTTAATGCCTCCAAAACCGAGGTGATGTTGCTGGGAAATCTCTGCACCTCCCTCCCCAAATGTATGTGGCCGGCTTGTTTAGGAGATCCTCCAACCCCGAAGGGATCCATAAAAAGTCTCGGCGTCTGGCTTGAACCGGAGCTATCGATGCACACTCAGGCGAAAAAAACTGCAGGGTGTTGCTATGGGCTGCTCCGCTCAATACGGAAAGTTTTGCCCTTACTCCCATTAGACTCCAGGAAATTGCTGGTACAGGGCCTTATTCTGTCAAGACTGGATTATAACAACGCCCTTTTCCTGGCTGCACCGGAATACACCCTGAACGTGCTCCAGAGGGCACAGAATGCAGCTGCAAGACTACACCCAGAAGAACGTCAGCGAAACCGGCCTTGAAAGCGCTCCATTGGCTGCCCATAAGAGCGAGAGTGAAATTCAAAGCGCTCTGTACAGTGTTCAGAGTCCTCCAAGGCACAGGCCCTCCGATCCTTAGAGATCTTATCCGCCCTTACAAATCATCACGCACGCTCCGCTCTGGCGAGGAAAACCTGGTAGCTATCCCGAGAGCAAAAAGAGCAAGGACCGGAGGACGCCGCTTTACAATAAACGCGGGTCAGCTATGGAACTCCCTCCCAACATTAATGAGGAAAGAACCTAGCTTGACCAGATTCCGAAAATCCCTGAAAACGTTCCTTTCCCCCCAGAATGACTAACATCTCCGGATGCGATTCAGAGGAGGTCTGTCTGTGTGTACACGTAGCGCTGGGACGCTCAAGGGCAGCCATGCGCTTTAGAAATTCTTTTTCATTTCATTTCATTTCATTTCATTTCAGTTCATAGTGCAAACAGACGCTTCAGAGCAAGGTGTGGGAGAAGTACTCTCACAGATGGACGATGAGGGCGGGGACCAACCGGTAGCTTTCATTAGTAGGAGGCTACTCCCCAGGGAACAGAGGTGGAGTGCTATTGAAAGGGAAGCATTTGCTGTGGTCTGGGCCCTGAAGAAGCTGAGGCCCTACCTGTTTGGGACTCACTTCCGTGTTCAGACCGACCACAGGCCCCTCAGGTGGTTAATGCAGATGAGGGGTGAGAATCCAAAACTGTTGAGGTGGTCCATCTCCCTACAGGGAATGGACTTCACGGTGGAACACCGTCCCGGTACAGAACACGCCAATGCTGATGGTCTGTCCAGGTTTTTCCGCATTAGTGATGAGAACTCCCAAGAGGGTGGGTAGTTCTCCCCACTTTCAGCTGGAGGGGACACGTGTTAGACCTGACATCCTTGGCGTGGGTTTTTCCCCTATCTCTTGCCTCGGCTACCCGGATTTTTGATGCTGTGCTGGATTTCGTTTTTGCTGGTTTAGATGCTTTGGACACTCTGCCACTGCTAATCAGTGCCAGAGTGTAAGTGCTCCCTGTGTAAAATATCATATTGATTGGTTATACCTAATTGGCATATTTGTATCACCCTGAAGTCCCTAGTAAAGTGCACTGTGTGTGCCAGGGCTGGTGATGACAGATGCTACTAGTGGGCCTGCAGCGCTGATTGCGCCACCCACACGAGTAGCCCTAAAATGGTGTCTCAGGCCTGCCACCGCAGGCCTGCCTGCAGTCACTGGACTGCCATGTCCCCCTGGCCAGTGTCCACACTGGCCAGGCCTAACCCTTCCCTTTTTGTACACATCAGTCATCCCTATGGAAGGCCCACGGTACCCCCCTGGGCAGGGTGCAGTGTATGTAAAAGGTAGAGCATGTACTAGTGCAGGTATCATGCTCTGGTAGTGAACAGCGGACATTTTGCGTGTTCACTGCTGCAAGGTTATCTTGCTCCATAGGCTAACATGGGGGAGGCTGGTGCCAATGGCCATCAGCCTATCTTCCCATAGGAACAAGATAAGACATGAGTGTTTGATATCCCTGAGCTCAGCATTTAATAACACATCTTTTAGGAGAGGTTGTTTTTAAATCCTGAGTTGGAGAACAGTACTTTTTAGAGAGTAGCTGTTCTCTTGTCTGACCCTTCCGTGTGCCTGGGCATGCTTGTGGATTGACTGTCTGGTTTGAGAGTGACAGGGGCTGGGGAGCCCCCAGGAGGTTGGATGAGTCAGCCCCTTGCTGAATGACTGCATTTGCAAGTAGAGTGGAGGGAGGAGATAGCACCTGGGAGTGAATAGGGTTGTGCCTGCCTGCCACACTGCTGGCTCCACCTCCTGCTGGGCGGCTGACGACTCTGCCCCTCACTCTGAAAAGAAAGAAGAAGACAGGAAAACAAAGTGCTCCAGCAACACCCAGAACTGGATCAGACCGGGCTCAGTACCCACTTGCACAAAGACTTCAAAGACTTTTAGGGGTATAAGTACAAGATCCCTGACATCAGATTGGTAGATTATACTTTCAAGAGGAACCTCTGCCAAAAGAAGGACCGCTGAAGAACTGAAGGAAGATTGCCTTGCTGTGTGCTCCAAGGGCTGACCTGTTCTGCTGTTCAACTGAAGGAGAGAAGAAGGGCTTGCTGTGTGCTGTGCCCCTGCCTACTTGCAATTACTAAGACTTTGCTGTGTGCTGTGTCTACAACTGAATCTCCAAGGGCCTGAGAAGAGCTGGCCTCCTGTTCTGGAACCCAGGGTTAAAAGGTTCCCCAGAAACTGAACTACGCTATTAAGATCGCGCTATACCGGCCTGGAGCGTAAACTTGCCAACGACTGCTGAAACTCCCGATCGGTGTGCGCATCGACACACGGCTTTTGCGAGGGTCGGAGGACTGTGTGGCCTCCCCTCGTGAATCCTGCCTTGCACCATCAACGGAGACCCTGAGGGCGGCCCGGCCGTGTCCAGCACCCTCTAATCCCTGTTGCCGTAAGAGTTTTGCACCGTCTGAGGGCCGCACATCGCCCCGCAATCTCGCCGTACCTTGCCGACGCTCCAGAGGCGAAGATCGAGCCCGCTGCCCTCTCATTGGTTGAGAGGATCGAGCCCCCCTCACTAACGCCGCGCTGGGATTGGCCAGTGACATCAGGACGTCCCGAGAAGCCGGCAGAGTGGTGCCCGAGTCACCTGCGTGACCCGTCTTCATCGAAGAAGCAGCGAGTGCCTCCAGCGTGCCCCCAGCCTGTGAGCCCAGGAAGAGAAGGGCCGCACTGCCTTCCCGCCGCTCGTTGGATTGTCGAGAGCGGGCGGAAGGGCGGACGTGACAGGCCGGGACTGTCAAGGAAGAATCTGCCCACGCTGAAGCTGCAGCTTAACGCGCACGGTGAGAAGAGCTGACTGGGTATTACAGCCCTTCTGTAATACCCCCTATGATAGCGAGTAGAGACTTGAGACTGTTCTTAACATAGAAGAAACTTCCTAGTAACCTAGTGCAACCATTAAGCTTATGTGCAATTACCCTATAAGTGATCGTCTTTTCTCCTGCTACACTAGATAAAGTTATATTTTTGATATACTCACCTGTGTGGTCTACATTTGTGGTGTACCGGGGGGGTCATTGTGGTTGTTACTTGCAAA
Source organism: Triturus cristatus (assembly GCF_964204655.1). NCBI lineage: Eukaryota > Metazoa > Chordata > Amphibia > Caudata > Salamandridae > Triturus > Triturus cristatus. The sequence continues at coordinate 1,086,342,118 of NC_140582.1, read as the reverse complement.
TACGTTACACATTGCCTTGGGGATAAGCCTGTCTGCTCAAGCCAAGCTACCTAGAGGGTGAGCAGGGGTTATCTACCGTGTGTGTCCCTGTACCCTGACTAGAAGCAAGGGTCCCTATTTGGTCTAAGGTACCTACCTCTGCCAACTGGAGACCCCCAGATCTAACACCCGCCAATTGCCAACTCGCCCATAAAGGACTTGGAATACAACAATTTGGTGTGTGTCAGCCTAACTTTAGAAGCAGACTCAGGCGCAACCTTAAAATAAAAGGAGGCCGGATTTGACACACTAAAATCAGAAAAATAGGTGAACTTTTCCACTAACGTGGCAGAGCTGCCCATCCTAGGGGCGGGGCAGTGTTCCCATTGTGTATAATTTACAAAATTTCTAAACGTATTTGCTTTGTGTAGGAAATGCGTGCCATAATGTTGATAACAAAATTGTTCATCATAATTAGCAGTATCTAAATACAAATCCTCAGCATCAAATGCAGCATAATATTTCAAATCAGAAAACAGTGCTTCTATGGCCTGAACATCCCAGTCATCTGAGTGAATGTTCTGCTTAACGACATCACCCATAGAAACACAAAAAACATTTGGCACATTAATTACTTCAGTGGGGCCATGAATTTGAAATTTTACGGCATCCCAAGAGATCCCATCACGTACAGGCCAGGCAGTAATATTCACAAAAGTCTGGTCCCTCTTCATAATGTGTGATGAGGAGTGGGGGGCCAAAGTTCCATTAATTAGTCGAATCGTAGACCTTTCATTCAGGTAGTGTCCATTGATAAGTCTAAAAAACACTACCACAAAGCCAATGGACATGAACAAAAAAACACATATGAGCACCAGCCAAATGTAAGTCCAAGGGGGTATTAAAAAATGTCTTTTAAACCAAGCCACAAAAATAGAAACTTTGGACGGGGCAATGGAAGTCATTGAACGAGAATCAAAAGAGTCTTGTGAGAGGGCGACTGTGGTGGATTGTAAAACAGGCAAGGTAACATCCGCAGGATAAGCATACTCAACTTCTTCAAGCACACCACTAGGCGTTTGTGGCAACAAGGGACCAGTAACGGCATGCATCTCGATGGCAACATCAGGCACTGTGTCAGAAGCTCAGGCCACAACAGAATTTCTCAGCATCGAAGGGCAGGAAACCGCCGGAGTCATACTAAGAAGAATCGGCCACTCGCTGTAGTTTGACATTGTCAATCGAAATGTACCTGTTATCCTTTCGACCAGGAAGTGGAGGTAAAATGACTGTTCTAGTACCCTGCACTCCAAGCACTGGAACCGGTGCACGATAAGAGGGGCCGAACTCCTTCTTGTTCTCCACCTTCTCACGGACCAGATCACCAACTCGAGGTAGCCAGCCGAATACCGGAATCTGAAGTTCAGCTTCAGATGAGGAGGGTACGTGTTCCTTCGCTAGACTGTTTCTGGCTTCTTGAAGAATCTGCAATACAGCACAGTGTTCATCTACGTCAAAGGGTGCGGCTGACACCGCCATGTCAAGACCATCAAGGTCTGGGACAAACATTTGCACACCAAAGAGCATCATGTATGGGGTCCGCCCACCCAGAGACCTTCTAGGGAGATTATTAAGTGCACGTTGCACGTCATACAATTGGGCTAGCCAGTTCCGGCCAGTACCCAAAACTCTGGCTGTCAAAGATTGCTTTAAGTCACGGTTCATTCGCTCCACTACACTATTACCCTCAGACCGGTATGGAGACGAAAATTTGACTTGGACCCCCAAATTTCTCATGGCCTCTTTGTACGCCTTAGAGGCGAACGCCGGGCCCTGATCAGAATGAAAGGTACCACATGCAAAACTCCCAACAAAGACACGCAAATCTTTTATGACAGTGCGAGAATCAGCACTCCTTTGTGGCCACACCCACAGAAAACGCGTGCACGAATCAACAGCAACCAAGATGTCTTTGTACGCAGTATCAGAGGTAAAAGGACCGCAATGATCTAAATAAACACAACATCGGTTTATTAGATATGTACAACTGAGTTTGTGGTGGGCACGCCGCAGTTGAAGGTTTAATCTGCTGGCAAATGTCACAATTAAGAACATAAGCTCTGGCTTGTTTATACAAACCGCACCACCAGTAGCGTTGTTGTAACAGAGATACAGTAGCTGCAACGCCGGCATGCGCTGACGTCATGCCCTCGTGAACCGCTAATATCAAAGAAGGTCTGCAGTCCGCGTTGGGAATCAATCTGTCACCAACGTCATTAATCCTCACTAAAGGGACTTTATCAGGACTTAAGCGATAATGGTAACGAGCAGGGAAACCTCTCGGTGGCTTCTTTCCCTGCTCTGTAGCAGCAATAGCTGCCAAGATGTCATCATCGATCTTACTTTTGGATCTTGTAACTGCTGCTACTAAATTTGTCGCCACTGCTATTTTTGCTGCCTCGTCAGCTAGGCTGTTGCCGACAGCATGGACACCAACTCGTTGGTGACCAAGAGTGTGAATTACATTCACGAGAGGCAGACGTTCTTTAAGATCTGCCACTCAAACCCAAAGCAGTTTATGCTTAATAGTGCAACCTTTGGAATCATGGTAGTCATTCTGAGACCAAAAATGTAGATTGTCGTTGTAAGATTGAACACAATAAAAGGAGTCACTCACTATAAGTGTAGTGACTCGGGGATTTGCAAAATCCAATGCAAGCACCAGAGCACGAAGCTCCGCCAACTGAGCGGTACAATCACCCAATGACTGTGTATGCATGACATCGGACTGGAATCACCATTTACGAAAGCACCGACTACAATTGCGCAAGCCGCTGAATAGGCGTGCTTTGATCCAGTTGCGGGTTGCGCAGAACCGTCAGTGTATATGACACAATGGTAATCCTCGAGCGGGCGCAAGGACAGAGGAGCCGGATGAACGAATTCATACTGCAAAAACTCCTGAGTCTGAAGTGCCGCGTCAAAGATAAAAGTGACGTCCGGCGAGGTCAAAGAAGTGGCCCATTGTATCCACCTTGGATGCAAAGCTTTAGAATTCGGTACACTGGCTTTTGTCACCGCCTCAAGGGCAGGATAGGGTGTTACCACCAACATGCGTTTTCCTTGCGACAGCGCTCGTTCTTTCAGAATCGCCATTTGCACTGCTGTCAGAACTTTCTCGACAGCGGAAAAACGCAGTTCAGCTGAAGTGTACAAGTGAGATTTGTAAGCAATGGGGACGGTGTCGCCCTCATTGAACGTTAAGTATGTGAAACCAACTGCGCCGGGCACTATTCTTATGACCAGGTTAGTGTGGTTATCACGCGTCAGTAAGTACTTAGAAGCAAAAATATCAGCTTGCAATAACTGCAATATAGCCGAATGCTCTGGCAGCCAACAAGATTTGGAAAAAGTAGGTTGTACCAAGGCATAAAGCGGCTTGATATGCTGGGCATAATCCGGGATGTAAGTTCGATCGAAATTCAAAAAACCCAGCAGGGATTGTAATTTCTTCAGTGAAGTAGGAGCACGGAGGCATGCGCACTTCTCTAGAAAGAGCGGAGCCAATCCTCGACCTTCATTGTTGAGTTCGTACCCCAAGAACAACACTGTATATTCCGCAATGTGTGACTTCGCAAAGTTGAATTTGTAACCGAAGTCTGCAAACAAAACAATAATGCGATCAACGCGACGGAGATGCGGGTTCAACTCGTCATCTGTGAGATAAATGTCATCCACATACGAGTACGCATCCGGGTCTATACCCTCTAAGAGGGAGACCACGCGAGCGGCAAAGACTCCTGGGCTGTTCTTATAGCCCATTGGTAATCTTTTGAATTGTTTTTGTTTGCCACCAGAGGTGAACGCCATCCACTCACTACTAAGAGAGGACAGGTTATGGCTATAAAAGCCATTGGAAATGTCAAGTGTGGTTTTAAACCTTTTTCTCACGACACTATCGACGAGAGCCGAACTGTGGGTGTTCTGTACTGCACAGGTCCGGCAATGAGAGTTTAAGTGCCGGTAATCCAAAACTAGGTGGTACGACCCGTCAGGCTTCGTCACAGTGAACAAGGGATTATTCATAGGTGACACACATGTTTCGATTACTCCTTGATATTCCAATTGTTCATTCAATTCATTGTGAGTAGTAGTAAAATACTTTATTTCGATTGAATTTACAATCATAAAAAGTTCATTTGAAGCTTTACAACATTATAAAAATAAAAATCAGTTTGCCCACTGACTGCTTAAAAAGGGAGGCAATTTACATAAAAACACTGACACTCTAAGAACAACAATAATAGCGCAAATAATCAGTAAAAATTCAGTTTGGTAATGGCTGTTGAGGGAAGCAGACATTTAGGAGTAAACACTAACACTCTATATACAGGAATAATAACCGAATAAGCGGTAAAATCCTAAGAAACATTTGCCGATAGTTGAAAATGAATTTTCAAGCAGGCTTTAAGAAAGCAGGCTACAGTTTTGGCTACATACGGGGTATCTAGATTTTGAAGTGCCAGAAGAGCCGGTCTGCATCTTCTCAGCCCTATATGTCGAAGCAGAGGAACCAGCCAACGTTTCCGCGGGGACTTATAGAAACCGCAGAAAAAGGTTACATGCAAAGTTGACTGGCGAATAAGACCGTCACAGGGACAGTTTGGTAGTTCCCGTGACCAGTCTAAGGGCACAGGCAATGAAACAAGACGATAAAATAGATCAAACCGAAATCTGGTTAAAACATATCTCTCATAATTTGACAGAAAAAATGACAGATAAAATTGAATGCCATGAGGAAATTGGACCATCGTTAAATGAACGTTTGATTTTTTCACAAGTTCAGAACACAAACGAAGATCACTCAAGTGGTCAGCACATAGCTTTTTCAAAGATTTTCTAGATATGTCCACTAAGGATTCGGGATCAGTAAAATATGCAGAGTGATTCAAATCTGACAAAAATCTCGATACATATAGCAGCCAGGGAATCTTTTTCCAGTAGGACAAAGTGAGACAGTCAGATATTAGTGACCTAGTTAGATGACATTGCTCCTGGGTCCATATACGGTGCCAAAGTAGAATCGGTTGGTAGCTAATGATATCAGTCAGATACTCCCGACCGAGTTCCACATGGGTGCCGAAGGTAGGAGCACTACGAGGGAGGGCTAGTATATATTTCAGAAAGGAGTTTTCTGTAATTTGTAGGTCGTCAGCAGGCACATAGCCCCAGACTCCTGCACCGTATGTTGCCACACTCATACACTTGGCTTGGTAAATCTGCAAGAGCACAGTAGGAGCGGGCTTACCCAATTTCCTGGAAAACGAGGTCAGTGCAGATGTTGTACGTTGAAACTGCAGTTTTTTACTAGATATAGCAGGTTTCCAGGACAGGTGATTGTCAATAAGGATACCTAGATAAGGATAGGTGGTGGCAGTTTCTAATCTGGTCTTCTCGATAAAGAGAGATTTACATTTTTGGGCTCTTTTCCCGATGTTCATAACAAAAGTCTTAGATTTATTGACTTTAAGACCAAGAGAAGACATAAATTCACAGTATTTATCTAGTTGGATCTGGAGTTGATTAGGTGTCCTAGCTAAGATGACTGAATCATCTGCATACAATAATGCAGGAATAGGGCGGGAGCTTATGCAGGGTAGATCTTTGCTGTCAACCAACATCGCTTGCTCCAGTCCGTTAGTATAGATGTTAAATAGGAATGGAGCAAGGACGCATCCCTGCCTTACACCTTTTTCAATATTGAAGGATTCCGTAAGCTCCCCTTTAATACCATATCTCACGCATGCTTTTGCATCCGAGTATAGCTCTCGGAGAAAATTCAGCAGTGCAGGATCTATGCCCAGATTTTTCAAAATCGCCCAAAGCTTGGAGTGGATTACGCAATCGAATGCGGAACTCAAATCCACGTAGACTAGATGAAGTTTACCACCTTTGGCCCCTACATATTTACCTATAAGCAAGGTCAGATTTAAGGCCCCACCTTTGGCCCCTACATATTTACCTATAAGCAAGGTCAGATTTATTTTTATTCATTGTGAGGTCTAGCTTCACGACGCATGGGGTATTGCGGTTGAGGTTGAGGTTGGGGCGTAGTCCGCAACGGAATCTCATGGCCGGGAGACATTTTATCCCAGCCAACCTGATTTCGATATAACGCAGGCGCTTGCACCTGAGCCCATTCCTCGGCGTACTTTTTAGCTAGGACCTTAGGCACTGTGTGCGCAAAGGACGGGAGGATTACCTCCTCCCCTCTAGGAGCATCTAAAACGAAAGCCAGGGGCCAATCTGCCTCCGCCAACAGAATATCATAGGTAGTGGTCAGATTATCCCAAAAAAACCCTTGAATTGTACGTTGTATGTCACCTTCAATTTGAATGACTATATTATATCAGGGGGAGACACCCGAGTGTCAGCAGTTTCAATATTCACGAATATATCAGTTGCTGTCGCCACCAGATATGGACGCAGTGCTTGTCGCACTACTGTAACTTCCGCCGCGCTGTCTAGCAGCATTAGCGCCCATGTCAGGTTCTGAAGCTGCGTCCGTACCATCTGAGGCATACCTCACCGTCAGTGCAGCAACTTTCTTCTTCTGAAACGGGGTCTTTGATGTGCAGATTCTTCCTGCTTGCCTTTGCCGTCAGTCTGTCGGGATTGCTCACGTGCTTGCGGTGCACCCCGACTTTTGCCACCGCCTCCGCCACCGGACTGTGAAGCCGATGTTTCCTGTGAAGAACGAGGAGAACGTTGTTCAGAAACCTGAAATCGATCAGGTGACTTAATAGTAGCACGATCGCGCAGATCATAAGTGCGTTCACTACCTGACTGTACTGGAGAGGCAGGACGAGACCCCTGTTTCTGCTTCTCCTGTTTTTTCGACCGCCAACTTTGTTTTGGAAAATTAGGGCGTTCGTCCTTACCAGACGAGTTTGCCTTTGTCTGCTGTATTAAATCAGGATTCTTCACAGTTGGTTCAACACCTAAAGCGCTACGACCAACTTGTTTATAGGCGTTCACGATGATTTTCGCGAATTCCCTCGGCTTGTCGTCTTCGTTCACTGTGTCTAATTTATTAAGCACTTGGAATTGCATAGCATCTCCTTTTAGGTTGCCCAGTATCATGGTAGCAACCACATCGAACACTCCGACAAGCCGCATTCCCAATTCTATGGCAGCCTCCGCACGTGATTCTCCTGAACACGTTTAATAACGGAGGGCAGTACCGACAGAGACGGAGTGCCAAAGCACTTCGAGTATGTCGCTGCAAAGACCTTACCCCAGTTCTCACAATCAGCCATATCTGGGACTAAGTCTTTCGGCAAAGTGATGGTAAGGATCCTGTGTTTTTCCACAGGAGTCGTATGTGGATAAACCGCTTCCAATTGGTCAAATTTCTCAGCAAGCCAATAAGGGAAATCATCCCTATTCTGGGGGCGCTTGCCCACAACCGAATTAACCATAACAGGACTAATAACCACCGCGTGGTGGTCCGTCGGTTGTCCCGCAACAGCAGTTGCCCCCACCTGCACGTTGCGAGACACGTACTGCACTAAAGCCCTATGTACTGTAATAAGGGCTGTGTGAAGTACACGCAACTCAGCCACCGTCACCTGTAGATAGCGGGGATGAGGCGTATATCCGGCTAGTACCGGCCATGTGGCCCCTGCAATCGACAAAGGGCCCATTCTCGCTGGTATAACCGCATGGGGAAGGGCGCCATTAAACCAAATGCTATGCTGCCATGCAGAAATAGGAATTTCCTGAGTCCTATATGGCGTATAGTTGGCTGGAAGCTGCGTGGCAGTATAGGTGTGGAACGTATCATCGTCTTCACTCACCGCCGGCAAAGTAACCCAAGAGTAGAACAACTCAAACGGAAACAACGCATCGGCACTTACCACAAAAATCACAGCCATACCATCGTCCGGCACCCCATACTGCGCCAGATGATGTTTCAGGGGTGCCCGGCTATGAGCCGGAATATCGACCGCCATTAGGACACAAACAGTAAATCTACAGTATATTAGTAGCACTAGGGTTCAGATTAAATAACCTTTTTAATGATCAAGCTTGAAGGAACCTATTTAGTCGAAATACAGGTAGGTTAAACCGTCACTCCCGTTATCCGGAAACCAGAGTGAGGGCGTTGCAGACTAATACAAGCACTACTAAGGCGTCTCAAATCAATAGACCAAACGTTAGGTGCGCCATGTTACAGGGATTCTGCTTATGCGCAGAACTATGCGCATGAACCCAGGCCCTCAGTGAATTGCGGTGTACCAAAAACTCACCTCAGAACCCAGAACCCCTTATCCGGCCAGCATCAGTGTCCCATTCGTTATCCGAGGTTTAGCTCGGCGGTCCCAATGTATAGACAACCCAGAACAAGCGACTTAGTATATTTCTCAGGAATGGTGGGAATCAGAAATACCTTTTCATAATTATTCTCGTACCAGTCCACAACAGAATAAACAGAGACACGGGAAAAGTTTAAAGAGTTTATTTTATAAACCTCGTGGCCTAAGATGCAGCAGTTTGGCTAACATTAGCAGACAAACAATTAAAATCAAAACCATCAGCATAGTTACAATACCATAGAAAATGAAAGGAGTAATCATACTAAAATGACAGTGGATCTAAGCCACCTTCCTTTCTCTAACACACTAATAGTATTATTAGACTAATAAAAGGTCTCTAGGCTTGAATGGGGAACCCCATACCGTAAAGATCAGCTCAGAGAGTTCACATCACAGGATCAGCTATGCTCTGCTCCTAGGAACGCTCTTCTTCCGAATGTAATGAAAACATGTAACACTGCAATATTAAAAGCACTCGACTTTCAGGTATTTGCAGCTGCGTGCGTGTTATGGCTAAACTAGTGGGCCGATCAACCTGAACTCAACAACATGCACCGTCTAGCGACCCAGACTGTTTCTTTTACACTGTGTACAGACCAAGGTCGCTGCTCACTGTTTGGGATGGTAACAACAGACAGTTCTCATGTGAAGCAAAGTCGAGTAAGCATTTCTCAATTTAATGACATGTGACTACAGTGTCGTGTGCAAAAGCAGCAAAAGCAGCAAGATGGCTTTCTAACATCTAACACGGTTATGCTAACTTAGCATTGTACATATATAGATAACGATCTTCACTACAAGGGTATCAGTGTCATTGCTGCACAGTGTTTCAGGATGAAGGTATCAGACACCCCCAAGGAGAATGTCATATTTCCACTAAGGTAGGAGATGTTTCCACTAAGGTGGGAGATAAAGGGATACATTTCACAATTTTAATATAAATGAATATGGCCTCTTGAAACACATTTTTGCAGCAGTATATTTTTTTGAATAAATGGAATTTACTCACAAATACCTAAGGATAGTTTGGAACAGGGCAAGTACTGCTTGCAGCTTCAGTAAGGATACTCTGTTGTATGCACCCCTTGTAGCGCACTTAGGGATGAGGAATGATGCTGTTAGAGTGCAGTTTCATGAATATGAAAGGGATGTACAGATCACTAACAATAAGGTTCTAGAACTAGGGAACCAAGAGATTTAGAAACATGCTGTCCCCGTAAAGTGATTACCTTATGAACTTGTGGTTCGCTTAGAGCCTAATGTGCCTGACACCAGTACTATATTATTAGTTATATCTGTAGAGGTAGAGTATTTTTCTCTCCTCAGTGGGTTTTAGCAGTGAAGTCCATCCACAGAGTGAAAGCCTCTTTGCCGTTGTGCTGGGATACCCAGTACACTTTGTTCACTGTGAGTCCCAATGTCAATACGCAGGCAGTAAAGAGAGACTTGGACCACCTATGACTGGAAGGTGGTAGCATCGTTTTGCAGTAGGCTGATGACCTCCTTGTGACATCTCCATCACTTGAGACCTGTGAAAGCCTGTGAAAAACACACTGTAGCTCTGCTGAACTACCTCCAGGAGAGAAGACACAAAGCCTCATTGTCAATATGCCAGTGCTGCCAAAAAGAGGTGACTTACCTGGATTTTGTGATATTCCAAGGTACACGCCGCATGCCACCTGACAGAACAAAATTGTTTCAGGGCATTCAGCTCCTGTCCACCAAGAAAGGAATGATGTCCTTCCTGGGGATAATAAACTGCTGCCACCAATGTGTCCCTGAATGCAGATGCTATGACTAATGAACTTGCAAACTGTTTCAAGAAATTGAAAGAGACATTGTGTACTACGCCATCATGGGGACTGCCTGACCACAAACTGCCTTTCCATCTGTTTCAGAGCAAAATGACATTGCAAATGAAATGGTGTTGCACATGGTGTGCTGACACAGCTGGAAAAGAAAGGCCTGTGGGACACAACTATGTGACTTTGCTTTCTGCAGTGATTGGGGGTCGCCAGCTGTGATGGTGGAGAGGACGGCTCTCATTGTGTTGGACTATACTTGTATTGTCTAGGTGCCACATTTGGTGCGGTTGTATTTGGTACGGTTGTCGTTGTCTGGATCGACACAACATTTTCTGCTGGCAGGCGCACAGGTTATAATGGCACCATGTTGTCTAATTGTTATGTCATAATAAGAGGCCCACCTTTTAATTTGGCAAACGTATTACCTGCAATAGGTTATTCTGATGAGATCCATTCTCTTGGAGGCAGATGAGACCTCTAAGTATGTTGGTGGTGAGATTGTAGAAAATAACACCACGCCAAGATTAGACACCATTAGAAAAGGCAGACTATAGGAGTGGTCACTGATGGTTCTTCAGCAGACTGACAGACACTAATTACAGAGCAGGGTATGCTATAGCAATAGCTGAAGTGCAGCTCTGCCACTTCGAACATCTACTCAATAAGATGAGCTGTATGCTGTAACAAAAGCATGAATACTATTCAAGGATAAAATTGTTAACATTTACACTGACTCACATTATGCTTTGCAGTTCTTATTTGTTGCCAGCTGTGGAAGTATCACGGATTCATAACAGAAGCAGGGAGCCTTATTAAAAATGGTCCTTTAGTAAGGATCTTGTTAAAAGCAATACTATTATACACCAGGATAGCGGTATAAAATGTGAAGCCTACACAGGAGCTGATTCTAAGTTAGCCAAAGGTGATGCCATCGCTGACACAGCATTAAATGAAAGCATGTTACAGCCAGTGCAGATGGGACTAATGTATAAAGCATTTCCAAAAATACAGCTCATTCAGAGACAATTGAGCAAGCTAATGTAAAGGAAGCACAATCGTCTGCAATGCCAGAGGAACATAGAGGGTGGATTGATGATGGATGTGAGCCGAATAATGAAGAGAGTGTGGGCCTACCAGGATGAGATGTCTGTGTCCCCACGCAGTATGTTCCTTTCCTTTTCAAGACTGGAGCAGAGACCCTCTGATATTGCACAAGGGAAGATGAATGCGCAGATGCATGTTGCTTCCCAGTGAATAGATTCAAATATTTACTGGTGTGGATGGATACATTTTAAAATTGAATGGAGGTGTGTCCAACAGGGAAGAATGATGCAGCAACTGGGGCGCAGTGCTTCAGGAAAGCCAGTTCTCCAAGGTTACGACCCACCAGGGCATAAATAGCGATAGAAGGAGATCACTTAGTGACTACATTAATGCTAAAGAGGTTGTTTTGGGGAATAAAGTATAAGATGCATACCCCATACCACCCTCCAACTTGAGGCCAGGAGGAGTAAATGAGCTCCAAAATAAAAATAAAAAAATCGATTATTAGTAAAGGCAACTGATGGAACAGGCCTGAAATGGCCTGATGCTCTGACTTTAGTACTGCCTGCAATGTGGCAAAGACTTCTAAAGCGATTATGGAGACATGGTCTGTTGCAAAATATATATGAATATCCATATAAATTCATGTGTATGCACTTCAAAAGATATCATGCTTAGATATATCACAGTAACATGAGGCCTGGATCTCCAAAGGGCTTCCTATCTGACCTTGACTGGACAAGCTTCAACAACTATTCTGTACCCCCTTAAAGGTCACTTTGCTTGTCCTGACTACATGATATTTCTTAATCTGGTTTTGCAAGTTGCTTACACAGTGTCGAGCCAGCCTTTCTGGTCTGCCCATATCCAGCTGTTTATAATTTGCATGATGCAGAGCTGACATGGCATTACTAAACGTATAGAGCACCTAGAAACCAGCCACTCTGGGAAGAAGCAGTCTGAGAGCCCCTAAGGCAGGAGACCTGACTTCTTCCTTGCTAATTAACAATGATGCATGCATTTGGTACCAATAAATACATTTCGCTCTGTTTCTGAGCAAACCTGCTATGTCTGGGGAGTTTCATTCATTTGCTCCTTGGAGGGTGCCAGTATTTCCCCATCATGGTCATGGTGAGAAAAATAAAAGCTGTTTCTTTTAGTTCTAGGTGGACTGGACAACAGATGGTGAACCAACGCCATGAATGGATTGAGGGGACAAAATGCAGGGCAGCACCCCAACGCCTGAGAGGACGATACCAGAAATTGATGACCATCTGTCCCCAGAGGACTTGCGCAACACAGCAGTCAAGAAGAGGACAGACCGACCATTTTTACAATCCATGAGGGCAAATCATAAAGTGTCAGAGGGATGTGTCATAAACTGATGCTGTTGAGTGAAGTACACGACACAGTCTCAAAGAAAGGTGATGGTCTGCACCTACAGATAAATAGACTGAAAACAGAAATTCTAATGTATTTGTTTCTAAAATTAATAAAAATACTTTGAAATAAAAAATAAAAAAATAGACTGAAGAGGACAACGCAGGGCAGGTCAGTGAAACCGCCCCTGAACAAGACGACTGCAGACCAGGAGGAGAAGCAGATGACCGCTCACTGCGTGCCTTTAAATTACTGACACTTGCAGAAAGTGCCCGGGAACTGAGTGACTAAGTGACAATGTAGCTTGATGCATTGCATAGAGCAAACAATATTTGTTGGACACCTAATTAGGAGTATGCTGCCGGTATCACAAACAGCCTGCTGATATAATAATGATCTCATCAGGATGTATCAATGTGACAATACATGCATTTTATGCAAACACTGTGTAATGCCATCCAAGGATATGTGACTAATGTTTCATATATATATATATATATATATATATATATATGTATATATATATATATATATATATACATATATATATATATATATATATATATATATATATATATATATATATATATATACAAAGTGTGGTACGGTATATTGGACACAAATTCTTCTGAGATCAATGTAAGTCTAACAGTAAAAAAAAAGAACATATGATAAGTCTTCTTATCCCGTGGGGACCAGTGTCTGAGACTGTTTTAAGCGCCGGGCAATTGACCTGTAACCCACATTCTTCTTATTCATAATCAATAGGCACTTTGTGTGTTACTTTTTGTGAACTTTGACTTCTGAAGGAACAAGAATAAAAACGAATGAATAAGAAGACTTATCATCTGTTCTTTTTTTTTAATGTTAGACTTACATTGATCTCAGAAGAATTTGTGTCCAATATACCGTACCACACTGGTGGGGACCAGTGTCTGAGACTGTTTTAAGCGCCGGGCAATTGACCTGTAACCCACATTTTTCTTATTCATAATCAATAGGCACTTTGTGTGTTACTTTTTGTGAACTTTGACTTCTGAAGGAACAAGAATAAAAACGAATGAATAAGAAGACTTATCATCTGTTCTTTTTTTTTAATGTTAGACTTACATTGATCTCAGAAGAATTTGTGTCCAATATACCGTACCACACTGGTGGGGACCAGTGTCTGAGACTGTTTTAAGCGCCGAGCAATTGACCTGTAACCCACATTTTTCATATATATATATATATTCACAGAAAAAACCATAGGTTTCAGGCACGTTATAGTTAGGAATTAGCATTTAAAAAACCTCAGAAATTCACTGAAAAAACCATAGGTTTCAGGGGTGTTATAGTTAGCTGGACTTTTCACTTGTACAAAACCATTGAAATTCCCCCGTTATAGTTAGTTCAGCTAACTATAACTCGGGCGCCCGCAATGCACTGCTGATGACGTCACATATTACATCACTCATGACATGGTCAGTGACATCACTCATGACATCACTGATGACATCTCAAATGACATCACTGATGACATCACTGATGACATCATCCAGTGAATGTGTGTTTTTCTGAAAATTAAATATGTTTTATATATGTATATCTCAAGGTCGATGGAAGAATAAATGGGTATATAAGTGTCTAAATGGATGATTTGTTTTTGAAAAATTGATTGTGTAACTGACTGATTAAGTGTATCATAGTGAATACATGGCTTAGTGAGTAATGTTTAAATATGTAAATATCTGTATCAGTCTCTCACTTTGTGTATAAGTGGCTGCATGGGTTGGTGAGTAGCTACATGGGTGTCTATATAGGTTATTAGTTGGTTTTTTGAGTATCAGTCTGAGTGTCTGCATGGTTCGGTGGGGGGTATTACGTAGTGCATAGGTGCATGAATGAGTGACTCACTGTTTGTATGTGTTGAACACAGCATGTGTGCAGGACTGTATGGGTGGATGAGTGTGTGTATGGGTGTGTTAGTGAGTGAATGACTGTCTCAATAGTGTCTTTATGAGTAACTACATATGTTTTAAACTAGTATATGTGACTATTGGTGTATATATGTGAGTATATGTGAGAGTGAGAGATTGAAAGAGTTCCTGTATGAATAAGTATGTGTTTCTATAAGTGATTGTTTAAAAGACTAAGTATGTGTAAGTTTCCGTAGAAGTAAGTATGCTGGTGTGTGTATAACTGTATATGCAAGTAAATGTATGTTTGATTCTTTATTAGCATGAGTGACTATGTGTGTGAGTAACTCTATGGATGAGTGGCATTGTGTAACAGGATGTATAGGTGTATGAGTACATATGATGAGTGAGTACATGTATGAGTGACTGTATAGGACTGTTGGTGAATGAGTGGATGTGTATGTGGATCTTAGAATTACTGAAGAGGTTGTTGTAACTGGTATTGGTATGTCCATTGTTTTGAAAATTTTAGTCTCTATTTTTGAATGTGTGTATCAAAGGTTATATTAGGGTGAGAGGAGGTCTGCCACTCTATCACAAGGATGATGTCATCAGTGATGTCATCAGTGATGTCATTTGAGATGTCATCAGTGATGTCATGAGTGATGTCACTGACCATGTCATGAGTGATGTAATATGTGACGTCATCAGCAGTGCATTGCGGGCGCCCGAGTTATAGTTAGCTGAACTAACTATAACGGGGGAATTTCAATGGTTTTGTACAAGTGAAAAGTCCAGCTAACTATAACACCCCTGAAACCTATGGTTTTTTCAGTGAATTTCTGAGGTTTTTTAAATGCTAATTCCTAACTATAACGTGCCTGAAACCTATGGTTTTTTCTGTGAATTTCAAAGGTTTTTTAAATGCTAATTTCTAACTATGCCTACAGAGATAGGACATGTGAAGAAAGAAGAAAAAATGCACAGAAAGAAACAAAAGAAGTGCAGAAAGAAGCAACAGAAGTCCTCAAATACGAAGATAAGTGCAGGAAGAAGGATAACGTGCAGAAAGAACAAAAAGAAGAGCAGAAAGAAGCCTTGTTGCAAAATCATCCTGTACCCTCAACTTTTTCAGACGGATACTGGTGGTAACTGAGCCTGACTAACCAGTCCTAGAGCCAGTGCTATGTTAAAAGACACTTAGAATACAGTGAAAACACCTACATACACTAGGGAACATTATGCGTTGGGGTCCCCCTGTGATTAGCATGACCTCCTCTGTAAGCCCCTAGTATATAAGAGGGCATGGGGATTAAAACTACCTCTTAAAACAGGCCACAGGGCGTTTTTGCACACGTTAACTCAGGCCCCGTCCCCTCCCTTCACCACTGTGTAAACACGCCCTGTGTCCATTTTTAGTTGGGAGATTAAGTTCATTTGAATCCTGAGGGTCCCTGGGGTCCAACTAGCCCACTAGGTACCTCCAGTAAGTGCCACAGAGCTGCGTTGCAGAGAGGTGTAAAAAGTGGCACGGCCTGGACCACCTCTCTGCAATGCAGCTCAGTGGCGCTTACTGGAAGCACTTGGTGGGCTAGTTAGCCCCCAGGGGCCCTCAGTATTGAAGGGAAATTATATCCCCAATTTAAAACGTGCCATAGTGCGTGTTTGCACACGTCACCTCAGGCCCCGTCCCCTCCCTTCACCACTGTGTAAACGCGACCTGTGGCTGTTCTAAGTTGAGAGATTAAGTCCCCTTGAATCCTAAGGGTCCCTAGGGTCAAACTAGACCACTAGGTACCTCCAGTAAGCGCCACAGAGCTGCGTTGCAGAGAGGTGTAAAAAGGGGCTTGGCCTCAGAACACCTGGCTGCAGCGCAGCTCCCTGGCGCATACTGGAGATACCTGTTGGGGGCGCGTTTGCAGAGTGCTGCACGGAGGGGGCATGGCCTCCGGCACGATGCCAGTCTTTTATTTATTTTCGTTTTTTAAGAAGGGGGGCTGTTTGGTTCCCCTTCTTATTCTAATTTATTGGCCCTGATGACCCCATCCCCCAGGGCCAGTCTCCTAATTATATTTTTTTGACCCCAATCCCCAGGGCCGGCCACTGTTTTTTAATTTTTTTTAAAAATATATATTTATAGACACACCTAGGACATGCTGGACAAACCGTACGTACCTATCACCATGACGATTTGCGTGATATTCATTAAAAGGCGACTATGCATGCAATGAATCCACGTGGAATGTATTTACACCACTAGTGAAGCTCTGACATGTCTGATGCCCTACCGTGCCTAATCCCGGTAGACACCCTTGTCGTTTATTTATACAAACTTGGGTAGCTATTGACGGGCACATTTAATACACATGCACACCAAGCCATTCAAAGGGGATTCGACAAAAATTCGACCAAAACTATGCAAGAAACCCCCCTCACGGTTAATAAAACACACATCCACTGCCGGATGTGTAATACTTTTTATTTTACTCTCTGGAAAGGGGACGAACATCACTTGAGAGTCACAGCGTGCTCCTGACAGAGCCCAATGCTGTGTTACACCCACCATTGCCTGCCGTGTGCCACACACCTCTGTGTTGTATTCCACTAGCTAGTGCATATGCTATGACACTCTCTAGCCCATGTGCACTGTAACACCACCCCGTGAATATGTCATGCCACACTTGTCTTCGCACGGGTTATATTGCCCCATCTAACGTGCCTTTCTCGATGCCTATGTTATAACGCACAGTGCTATGCCATACATATTACAATCTGGGATCCATATCTTTGTCACAGTGCATATGCAACCTTACACTCCCCAGCACATATTTTATATTACAACTTTAGAGACTAGTTAGGTTACACAACACTGCCCTGTGCATATTACACTCCAAGGCGCATATCGCATAGCACGCGCTAGTGCCTGTGCTATCTCGCGCTCTCCAATGAATCTGTCATTGCGCACAATGTATTGCATATTATATTTCACGCCCGGTTCATCTTATATCACACTTTTTGGTGCATAGTTTATACCATACACTATATCTAGTTTTCATTTTCAATCGTGCTCTCAGGACTATGTTCTATATAACACTGTGTTCACCTACCCTTTTCACGGGCATTACATTTTGCGATAGGGGGTGGAGGGTCAGGGGGTGTTTCTGCCAAGTGAGCCCGGAGTCACAGTCACAAACGTCCTCTTCTTCCTGAATAAAAGTGAGATTATGCTGCATACTTGTTCATATTTTAAGTAGTTCGCACAGACACAATGTTTTAAAAACAATAAAGTTCCTAATACCCGCCTTCTCTGAACAGTTAGCTTTCTGCCCCATCCCCTTCCTCCCTATCCTCTGTTGTGTGAATCCATGGACTAGCCTCCTCCCTCCTGCCATGCATGGTCTGATGTGCTGCCACTGCCCTCAGTATGATGTACCAGTCCACTCCTCCTGCCCTCCATTGCCCAATTCTATGCCCCATCATTGACCTCCTGCTTAAACTCTGTGCTTAGCTTGCTGCCCCTATTCTCCTTCCCCCTGCCCTCCGATGTCTTTGTGCATGCCCCTGCTCCATCCTTTTTGCCCACCATGTCCCATGGACCTGCCACTCCTATCTACTCTGAGTGTTCTGTTGAGCTGCCACTCCCCTCCCACCTGCCTAGCATTGTCAGATGACTGTAACCTGTCCCTGCCACCTCCACCCTGCCTGTCCACATGCCATGCCCCTATCCTCTTCCTCCTGTCCTACATGGTCCATTGTACTGCCACACCCTTCTGCTCTCCCTGGTCTGTTGTGCTGCAGCTGCTCCTCCTGCCTGCCCCGTGTGGTCTGTTGTGAGGTCCCTTCCCCTGAACTTTCTTGTCTGTGCACAGGTCCTGACCCTCCCTTCTATCCTCCATCGTCCTTTGTGCATGCCCCTCCACCCTCCTTCTTGCCCATCATAGCCATTGTGCTGCCACTAACCCTCCCACTTGCCATGCATGGTCTTCTGTGCTGCCATGGCCCCTCCCACCTTCCCTGTGTGGTCAGTTAGCTGCCCCTGACCCCCTCCCACCTTCCCTCCATGGTCTGTGTGTATGCCATCACAGTCTCACTGTTGCTCTTCATGGTGTGTCTTGCTTCTAGTGCCCATCCTGCCTGACCTCCATGGCTATCTTGCTGCTCCTGCCCTGCCCCCTTGCCCCCAGCCCTACTCCCTCCCTCCTGGCTTGTCTGTTCCATTGTAATGCCCCTGATCCGTCCCTCCTGCCCTTTATGGTCTGTTATGCTGCAGCTTTCTCTCCTGTCTGTCCATTATGGTCAACTAGCTACCATTGCCTCTTGCCCCTCTGTTCTCTGTTGTCCATGTGCATGGTCCTGTCCCCTCCCTCTTGCTTTCTATGGATTGTTGTGCTGCACTCCCGTCCTGCATGCCCTGTGTGGTGTATTGTGCTGCTGCAAACCCTGATGCCTGCCCTGCAGGGTCAGTTTGGTGCACCTCTCCATGTCCCTCCTGTCCTCTGTTATCCAAGTCCATGTCCCTATCCCATTTCCTTCCATGATCCAATGTACCATACTTGCGAACATTTTGAACTTGGTAAGAGGGAGATTTTGAAAAAAAAACTGGGGTATTGATTTTCCCCTTTGAGTTACATTGAAAAAGAGGATATTGTAGACAGGAGACAGATCAAATAAAGCCCATTTGAGCTTAAAAACATTGGACGTTTCCTGGCTGAATCGGGTCTGTTGGCATGTATGGTTGTACTACCATTGCCTCTTCCTTCTGCCCACAATGTTCTATTACATTGCCACAGGCTTGAAGGAGGGTAGATTTTGTATCACAGGGGGCCCCTGGCCCGTTCTGTCCACACCTGAAGTATGAGACCCTTGTCCTTGCCCTGCCAGCTGCATTTGTAGGCCGTATTAAATTGACCAGCGGGTCCTGTGTTGCTATATAATTATCCTGAGGCATCCTTACCACTCAGCCAGTATAAAACCCCTGTGTAGGCCCTTCTGTTCAATATGTAGGCCTCTTTGTTAAATTGACCATAGCTCTGCAATTTTAGTGTATAGCAGTCTGAAGGCAGGTCTGCGAGGCCTTCTGCTCCAAACCAGTAGCCCCCACCCTACCCGAGTGCTCCGTGCTCGGTATCAAAGTTCAACATCCCCCTGAAGCTGTCGACATACAGTAGGCTGCATCCTGGACTGGTACTTGCTTCCTGGGCAGGTTTCCCGCTTTTAAGGAAGTGGCAACCG
Source organism: Triturus cristatus (assembly GCF_964204655.1). Classification (NCBI taxonomy): domain Eukaryota; kingdom Metazoa; phylum Chordata; class Amphibia; order Caudata; family Salamandridae; genus Triturus; species Triturus cristatus. Next base: position 1,086,322,402 of record NC_140582.1, on the reverse strand, counting down.
CAGAGCGTCAAGTTAGGAGAACTGAGGAGATTTTATACATGAATATATTGAATTCCTGTACAATACCCATTATTTTCTGCTTGCTCTATGGAACTTACGATAAGCGATTGGCCTGAGAGACTGACCTTTTCACCCAGTCCATTGTCAGCATTAAGTGGGTAAATGACGAAATGTCTGGTAAAATCTGCAGACGAAGCTTTTGGGTAGCATACGTAGGTAGATGTAGCGTGCAAAGGAGCCCACAAAATGATATAAAAAGGGAGCACCCACAGATATCGACGGACTACCTCGCCGTCTGTATGTAGGTTAACAGGCAGTGCAGGTTTTCCCCAAGAGCTGGGAGCTCTTGTCTTCCTTTGCTTAAAATGTCTTGCTCTGCTTTGCTTGAAGTATCTTATTCTATTTTACCTATATGAAATGTCATGTTATGTTTAACCATTGTTCTCTTTACTTTTGCATTTAAAAGATTTTGTATTGTAATTGCAGGAATGCTTGCTCTAAGAGTAAACGTGAGTGTTCCTAGGTAACATTTTCCTTGGTGTAACTTGTTTCTCATGATGCATTTATAGATGTGTTTTCTCTCTCTCTCTGTCAGTACATTAATTGAGATACAGAGAATATCATGACAGCTGTATGATTATCTGGAGTCTGTATTTTGTACTTTATGTCTCTATTCTGCGGTTTCTTTGAAGTTGCATCTTCTCATTAAACTGCCATTGTATTCTGCCTCCAATTCCATGTCTCATATGTCTGTTTTCTTCATTTTTGGAGCAAGCGTTCCTAGGCACCCCGGCTCAAATTAAGGTGCCCCTTTTGTCCCTGACTCACTCTCCTGCTCAGTTCTGTGGTGGCTCCCGGGGATCTGGGGACCGCCCCTAGCTTCCTTGACCCGTAATAGATCTTGCCTCCAACAGCCTCTCTTGCAAGTCCTGTATTGTTGGTTTGTTGCCCCTGCCCCCTTTCCACTGCCCTCCATAGTCTGTTGTGCTTCCACGGCCCTTCCTGCCTGCTCAGTGTGGTTAAATTGTTGCCTTTGCACCCTCCTACCTGCCTTCAATTTTCAGAGTCCGTGCCCCTGGCCTCTGCCTCTCAACAGTATCCTAATGAACAACTAGATTGCTAACATTCTATATTTATTACAAAAGTGTGGAACGCCTGACATCATCTTGATGTAATCAAAACTGTAATACCTAGAGCATTTCCTTTAGAAATTACATATATGAGAGGGTCTTATTGGCATCAAAATTATGGTTAGTGCTCTAAAAGGCTAAAATAAGGACATATTTTCTGAGTTTTCAAAGAGCGACAAAGCACTTTTAAATTATTTGTTATCTTTATGTTTTTTTATCCAGTTGACCACTTGATTAAATGTTGCACTTAGGGGAGATGATGTGGTGTTACTTCCAGAACTGCAGACTTTGCAACTGGGGAACCAGGTTGAAGTTTCTGCTTCAGCTCGACATTCTGTGATTCTGGTCAAATCACTTAGTCTCCCCATGTCTACAACCAAAATGAATGTGTTCTTGTGTGATGTAACCAATGCTCATGTAAAGCACTCCAATACCTGACAAGTCTGCACTATATAACACTGCAAAAACACAAAATAATAAGTGTTTTGCACACTTCTGTCATTGGGCTATATTTGGGCTACATCTGGGTGATTTTGGGCTACATTTGGGCTCTTTTGTCTCCGGTGGCCATCTTGGGAGATTTATTTGTTATGAAGTTTCCTAATTTCCTCATGTACTGCAGTCTCCTCAGTAGGAAATGCTTTCAGTTTTTTACTTTGATTCCATCATGAAGGTATTCAGATATGTCACACATTTGCCATAAATTCTGAATGTTAGCACTCTAGTTGCTCATTAGATCACTGTAGTAAAACTACTGCACCATGGAAGTCTGCTCCTGGTATTAAAAGTGCATGTTTCAGTCTGCATGTCAGAATTTTTTAATGAAATAGAAGAGGATTTGAGAAGTCACTCAAAATGTGCCCTCATTTTCTTTCTTCAGCATTAATCATAATTTCTATGGCAAAATGAACCTCCTCATTGTGTTCCTTTTTAAATTAAATGTTTTAAGTGTTACCAGTTTATTCCAATCAAGATGGCTTCAGGTGTGCCATACTTTTGTCATAATGAAGACAGTAAGCGCTCTAGTTGTTTTTAAGAACATTCTGGGACATTCTGTCATTGGGCTATTCTTGGGCTACATCTGGGTGATATTTGGGCTACATTTGGGCTCTTTTGTCTCTGGTGGCCATCTTGGGAGACTTATTTGTTATGAAGTTTCCTAATTTCCTCATTTACTGCAGTCTCCTCAGTAGGAAATACTTTCAGTTTTTTACTTTGATTCCATCAAGAAGGCATTCAGATGTGTCACACATTTGCCATAAATTCAGAATGTTAGCACTCTTTTTGCTCATTAGATCACTGTAGTAAAGCTACTGCTCACCAGGGAAAACTGCTGCTGGTATTGAAAGTGCATGTTTCAGTCTGCATGTCAGAATTTTTTTATGAAATAGAAGAGGATTTGAGAAGTCACTCAAAATGTGCCCTAATTTTTCTTTCTGCAGCACTAATCATACTTTTTATTGAAAAATGAACCCCCTCATTTTGTTCCTTTTTAAATTAAATGTTTTAAGAGTTACCACTTTAATCCAAGCAATATGGCTTCAGGTGTGCCATACGTTTATCATAAGTAGGACTGTTAGCGCTCTAGTAGTTCTTTGGAACACTCTGGGAAGCTGCAGTAGAACACAAAGGAATCAACTGACAGTCTCTGCCCTTGTTGGATGTACATGTTTTACTGAGAATGTCAGACTTCATTCTCACATGACTGAGAAAGATAATGTGAATTTACAGAAAATAAGCTCTCAGTTTAGCCTATAGATCACCTTCCAAACCTCTGTGGTAAAAGCATGAGAAAATATTTTTCTCTCAATCATGATATCCCAGCAGAAGGCTTTTTCACATGGTGAAATCACCTTAGAACATACCACAATTCCTAAAATGAGTATGGTACCATCAACAAATGATTTATAATGTAACTAAAGTCTTAAAACCTTCTATTAACTGCAATGCTTTTTAATGAGGTGCTATCATGTATATTGGTCCCAAGATGGCTGCCAACACTTCTTGGATGAAGTGCTGACAGCCAATCAGATCTCAGGATGAGATGTGTGGTTAGGCTCCGCCCACATATATATATGCTTTTAAATGCTATTTTCTCAGGATCTACTGAACAGATTTACACCAAACCTACAGAAGGCACTTCCTTGACCTGAGGACTACCTCTCTGCCAAATTTCAAGTAATTCTGTTCAGCCGTTCGGGCTGTAGCTGTGTCTAAAGGTCCTATGGAAAAATGCATGGGAAAAACGCGTTTTGGGACCCCCTTTTAGCCCTTTTGGCTACGCTTCATAGACGACTTGTTTTTATTATGGAGAGGGACGAAAGAGGAATTTCTAGATTATCTAGCGGTTCTAAATACAAATGATGTGGGCTTGAGCTTCACGCATAATTTACACTCGAAGGAAATTGAATTTCTGGACACCAAAATTTATGTGAAAAACAACCAACTACATACAACTGTCCACAGAAAAAAGACTGCAACAAATAATCTGCTGCATGGACTAAGCTTCCATCCACAATCGCTGAAGAAAAGTATACCTTATGGCGAATTCCTTTCGGATGAAAAGAAATTGTTCGGAACCCCAAGAAATGGAAAGGATGATTGATGAAACCAAAACCCGCTTTTTAGAAAGAGGTTATAAAAATACGGACATCAGACGTGGGGAATTGAAAGCAAAGAAGAAAACCAGAGCAGAACTCTTGATAAACAAAAAGAAGAAAACTGAGATTGTGGAAGGCAAAGAAAAGCACAAAAGTGTGACAGACAATGAACAACCACGCCTAAAATTGACATATAGCAAGGAAAGTTTTAGGATTCAAAAAACGTTAATCAAATACTGGAATGTCCTAAAAAAAGATCAAGACATTGGCAACCTTATTGGAGATCGACCAATGGTGTCATACAGAAAAGCCCCTAGCCTATCTGATTCATTGGTTAGAAGCCATTTTGAAGAGAAAAAAAACGGAAACCTGGCTCCAACAAAGGTCAAAAGGATTTGCCAAATGATCAACATATAAGGCCTGCAAAATTGGTAAGAACCTCAAAAGTTTAAAAGATCCAAGGGAAAGTTGTTCCAAATCAAAGAAGCAATCACATGTGAGTCAACTCATGTAGTATATATATTGGAATGCTTTTGCGGAAAAAGATATATAGGAAGCACCACCTGCTCCCTCAAGAAACGAATATTGGAACACACAAGATCCATAAAAAATCAAGATCATACGTATGCTATGGCCAAACATCTCAGTACCCATAAAGGCAAATCATGGTTGGACATGAGCTTAGACGCCTGGAATCTAGGCTAATCATAAGATTCAAAACCAAATCCCCTATGGGTTTGAACGGGGATGAAGAGCTATATGTACACCTGTAAATAAACTATTCTTAGAAGAAATTAATGAACAAAAGAATAATCCAAATGGATATAAAAATTATATCAAGCCATATGGACAATAACAATAGTTTAACATGATTATTTCTTTTCCAACTTTCCTTGTTTCCTTTCTCTTCTCTTCTTTTATTTTGTAAGAGTACAAACTCCATACATTTTGATGTGGATTAATTTATTTCTGCCAATGGGGTCGATACTTCGATGTTCTATTCTGGCACTTAGCCATAATTGTAATTTGAACTTAAATTAACATAGGAGCACTAACTATGATCGGTTTATCCGCTCTCGGAATACGATCCTTCAAGTGTTACATAACACAGATAGTGCGCGCACTTGACTCGCACATATGTTAGTGCTCTTGAAATTAAATTAAATAAAAGATGATGATCATCGCAATGTCGCCCCTAACTTGGCAGAACAGAGGTGATCAATGATGCGTATTGAATTGAAAAACTACCACACCCAGAATGCATTGTAACGAATGGTAGTACACTTGTGTATAAAAGCAGAAAGTAAAAAAGGACTTCTTGTTTAAACTACCGTGATCAAGAACAGAGTTCGAAAGGAGAAGTGCATCTAAATAAAGAACTACTAAAGCCAAAAGGAGTGCTGCGTACTCATATTTGCGGAAAATATATATATATTATCTACTGCCGGTCGCCAGTAGATAGTTATAGTTAGGACCTATTTTCCATAGGAAATCCGCAACATTCTATTCCCAATAAGTCTGGCGCCGGTTGACGAATCTTCGCGAAATTTTCCAAACTTTTGGCCAGCTCCGCTCCGCTCCTACCCTGAAAGTTTCGTGAACAGAATTACACCAAATTTGGAAAAGAGGTAGTCCTCAGTTCAGACTCGTGCCTTTTGCATAAATGGTGTGAATCCGTTCAGTAGTTCCTGAGAAAATTAGAGTTAAAAGTACATATATATCTATGGCCGGGGAGGATCCGCGCACCCTACCCGCACCGTAAGCGCACCCTCCCCGAACCGAGCGCGCACCCTCCCGATCGCGCGCTGAATGCTAATTGGCTGTCGAGTGTCTGTCTACATTCGAAACCAGGAACTGTTGGCGGCCATTTTCTGCCTTGGTAGAAGCAAGGCTGAAGAAGCAAGGGGAATAAGTGTGTAAAACATATAAAGGGGGCAGAGTGGAAATACTCTGACCCTCTAGAGGTGCTTAGGGGGACAGAAAGAAGGACGCCCCTGGGGCCCCCTTTTTAAAAAAAAAAAACGGCGAAATGCGCGCAGGGTGCACGCATCCTATCGCGTTTGGTGCACGGATCCTCTTGCGTTGGGTGCGCGGATCCAAAAACATGGAAAAAAATATATAAAATAAAGTTTTGAACATATAGTTAAAATAATATTTTGAAAAATATAAAAAAATATGTTTGAAAAACCCATTAAATTCAAATAATATTTTTTAATTTTTAAAAGAATGAATTGAAAAAATAAGTTTAAAAAATGGTGATAAAAAAGTATTTAAAAAAATATATAATTAATGAAACACACTGAATTGGAAAAATATAGAAATCCAATCAAAATCATTAAACATGATATCTTTAGAGATAAGTTATAGATAGGAATTAGCATTTTAAAAACCTTTGAAATTCACTGAAAAAACCATAGGTTTCATGCACGTTATAGTTAGGAATTGTCATTTAAAAAACCTTTGAAATTCACTGAAAAAACCAAAGGTTTCAGGGGCATTATAGTTAGGAATTGGCATTTAAAAAACCTTAGAAATTCACTGAAAAAACCATAGGTTTCAGGGGCGTTATAGTTAGCTGGACATTTCCCTCGTACAAAACGCTAGAAATTCCCCTGTTATAGTTAGTTCAGCTAACTATAACTCGCGCCCCCGCAATGCACTGCTGATGACGTCACATATTACATCACTTATGACATGGTCAGTGACATCACTGATGACATCACTGATGACATCTCAAATGACATCACTGATGACGTCATCCATGTGATAAATTAGTGCATCTTCTCACACCCTAATATAACCTTTGATACACCGACTCAAAATTTCAGACGGCCATTTTGAAAACCATAGATACTCCAATACCAATAACTACATACCCACTCATTAACTCTTAGGTCTACATACACCTCCACTCACTCACCTGTACAGTCACTCATACTTACGGTCACTCCGTACAAGACTATCATACGCATTTATATACCTATACAGACACACACCGCCAATCATCCATTGAGGTACTGACACACCTAGTCAGTCGTGCAAATAATTAAACACAGTCCAATTTACTCACCTATACAGTTAAACACACTCAAGTTCACTTACTCATAAAAATAGTACCACATTCTTACGCTCTTATACAATCATTGATACAAGCACACACTCATCCATACAGCCACTCTCACAATCACACACTCTCACATATACCCACTTATATACTCTTACACACATATATACTGCCTTTCTGTCAGGGTCAAGATGACGTATCCTGAAGTGCTTGCACAGGAACAGAGATGCTAGTTCCCAACACCCTCTACACGGCAGCCAGAGTTCCAGAAACGTTCACCTGGACTCCGAAACTACCCCGCAGGGGGGAAGGGGAAGTGGATAAAATAATAAACAAAGAAGAGACTGGTCCTGAAACTCCGGTTCCTCACTATTCTCCTCGGCTTCTTCTTATTTCTGTTGTCAGCTCTGGTTAATGAGAACCTTGAAACAAACACGACACTATTACTTTCTACTCCCTTCGACTTCTAACACTCTCTATGTGTTTAACACCTACCCTGGGTTTCAAGCACTGTGCCCCTCTTCTGTATGTCTGTCTTGTTGTGTGGTGTTTTCTTTTCTTTTCAATTCTTTTCTGTGGGTCTGGTCACTTCTTGCCGACTCTCTTTCCTACAAAACATCTTTCTATTAATTCTTTCTCTTTCCCCTTGCCTTTTCTATTTGTTTCTTTCTTAACTTAAAAAATAATTATTTTTTAGGCTTACTTCTGGAGTGGGAATATTCTTGCTTGTCCTCTTCTTCTGTGTTTTGTCAAGCAGAGTTATGCTTTCTCTCTATTCTGTTCTAGTACTAAACTTGTCTTTACTTAACTTTTCCTTATTTCTAGGTATCTTGTACTAGTGAACGGTGTTGAGTGTATTTTGTATTATTTTCTTCATCTCTATTTGACTGCACATAAATCTTTCTACTAAAGGGGGTGAATTTCTGATTACTTGAGTTATCAGATACGTTCTCTATGCAATCTTTCCTGTCAAATACTTTTCTCATTCATCTCTCATGTCTCTCAAATGTACTTAGCTTCGGTCTTCTTTTTTCTGTCACCGGATGGCGCCAAAAGACCTCCAACTATCTGCTCGGGATACTCGAAGATGCATTGAAAGTCTTCCCGAGGGTTGAAGAGAATTTCGTCGTCTTAACTGTCTCTGTATATCTTCCTGAAAATTCTCTTCAGGGGGTTTCTTGGAGCGTGAAAAGGTTTCTGACTTGGAAATCTATTCTGTAAAACCTGGCGCAAACTAACTAACTCTAATTCTATTCTCTCTGACTTTTTCCTCAGGAACTCTAATGTCAAGATGCTACTCTCTGAATCTCCTCAGTGAAGTGCGTCGTCCTCTAGGAGCGCGCGCCTCTCAAAACCTCGGAACACCTGTGGGGAGAAAGACTAGACTGCCGCTTCTGCTTCCAGAGCGGCCGCCATCTTGGAATTCCTCTTTCTTTGTAGTTCAGTCCATGAATGGTTCTTTGCCCTTCTGTTCAATTCTGGGCAGCAGAAAGACCCCAACGTTGCCCCCATTACCGCCTCTTCGTCCTCTGGTGGCCTGACAGTGTACCCCCCAACAAAGGAGGTCCTCTCATTCCTGGTTTGGTAGGGAATCTTTGATGGAATGATTTCACCAATCTAGGAGCATGAACATCTGACTGTAGTTCCCAAGATCGTTCCTCGGGCCCATAGCCTTTCCAATCTATCAAGTAATAAAGCCTTCCTTTAACTACTTTGGAATCCAGAACTTCTTTCACTTCGTACTCAACCCCTGATTCTAACTGAATGGGTTTTGGAGTCAATTCCCTGAGTAAGCCTGCTGATGCCTTTTTTAACAGGGAAACATGAAAAACAGGATGAATTTTCAATTTAGGAGGTAATTTTAACTGGTAGTTAACTGGTGAGGTTTTCTCTTCTATCAGATATGGTCCTATGAATCTGGGCTGAAATTTCCTGTTTCCTTTTAGTCTGAGATTCTTTGTGCTTAACCAGACTCTATCTCCTTTTTCTAGGGAAGGACCCTCTCGTCTCTTTTTATCTGCATATTGCTTGTATTTCTGTTTTGCCTGTTCTAAATTTTGTTTAGCAGTTTGATGAACTCTACCCAGATGGGTCACCAGATCTTTCACTGCTGGAACGGAAATATCCGTTTGTCTAATAGTTGCATTTGGGTGTCTCCCATAGTTTAAATAAAATGGGAAATAACCTGTCGAGACATTTTTGGCGTTGTTATGTGCGAATTCTGCTGCCCATAACAACTCTGACCACTCTCCTTCTTGCTTCAGAAGGAACAACCTCAAATACTGCTCTAACTCCTGATTCGCTCTCTCAGTTTGCCCGTCTGTCTCCGGATGATAGCTAGTCGAATACTTGGCTTCAATTCCCAATCCACCCACAAAGGCCTTCCAAAAATGAGATACAAATTGTGTTCCCCTATCAGAAATAATGACCTTGGGGACCCCATGTATCTTTACAATTTGTGTAGTGAAGTGGTGGGCTAACTGTTTGGCTGTTGGAATTTCTTTTAGGGCCATAAAGTGCGCCATCTTAGAAAATGCATCTACGAACACTAGAATTGTATTATAACCTAAACTTGAAGGTAAATCCACTATTAGATCTAGTGTAACTGTATGCCATGGGTATGGTGGAGTGGGTAGAGGTTGCAACAACCCCTTGGGGGCCTGCCGTTCCGATTTTCCCTGTGCGCAGATCTCACAAGTTCTGACGTACTCCTCAATGTCTCTGGTCATATGCGGCCACCAATAATGTCTCTTGATCAGCTCTTCTGTTTTCGTTTCTCCTTTGTGCCCTGCCAAAAGATTGTCGTGACATTCAGCCATCACCTGATTCCGTAACTCCGGGGTTGGCAAGTAGAGAGCTTCCTTAAAGTAAGGCAACTGTTGCTGAATGTTTCTTTCCTTGTCTTCCTCTACCCATTCCTGTATTTCCTCTGGGCTCATTCGTTTGAGGATCTGCTCCTTTAAGTCAGAAGATATTGTAGCTCCAATTATTTTGTCTTCCGGAATTATTGTTTGATCTTTGATTTGATTCTTCTGGTCATTTGTTCCCAATCTGGATAGAGCGTCCGCCTTGCCATTCTGGGCTCCTGGTCTATAGGTAATGACAAAATCATAGTCCGCGAAGTACAATGACCAACGGAGTTGTCTTGGTGTTAGCGTCCGGGCAGACTTCAAAAATTTCAAATTTCTGTGGTCGGTGAAGACTGTCACTTGATGCTGAGCCCCCATGAGATAGTGTCGCCACTCTTTAAATGCGTCCTTAATTGCCAGTAACTCTTTTTCTGTTATGGTGTAATTTATCTCTGCAGGTGTTAGTTTTCGTGATCTATAGGCGACTGGATGTAGTTGGCCGGTTACCTTATGCCGTTGGGATAATACCCCTCCCACTGCCAGATCTGAGGCGTCCGTTTCCACGTAAAAAGGTTCAGTAGGGTCAGCATGCTGGAGTATCGGTGCGGTCGTGAAGTCTCTTTTTAGGAGTTGAAAGGCTCTCTCTGTTTCTTCCGTCCATTCGAAACGCACTCCTTTTCTCAGCAGACGCGTCAAGGGTAATATTTTCCGTGAAAATTCGCTTATGAATCTTCGATAGAAGTTCGCGAACCCGATGAAACTCTGAACCTCCTTTACACACTCTGGGGATTTCCAATCTACCACAGCCTTGACCTTCTGCTCGTCCATTTTCATTCCAGCCGGGGATAAAACAAACCCCAAAAATTCCACTTGGGAGACCCCGAATGCACATTTCTCCAATTTTACAAACAATTTGTTTTCTCTAAGCTTCTGTAGCACTTTCCTTACGTGTTCCTGATGTAGACTTGAGTCAGACGAATAGATTAAGATGTCGTCGATGTACACTATTGCGCATTGGTCTATGTACTCACTGAGAACATCGTTGATGAAATGCTGGAAGGCAGCCGGGGCGTTGCACAGACCGTAAGGCATAACTTGATATTCGAACAGCCCAAATCGAGTCCTGAAGGCTGTCTTCCATTCATCCCCCTCGCGTATCCTCACAAGATGGTAGGCTCCTCTAAGATCTAGTTTTGTATAGATCTGCGCTCCCTTCAACTGATCCAATAAAACAGAAATCAGAGGAAGCGGGTATCTGTTCTTTTTGGTGATCTTATTGATTGCGCGATAGTCTATACAAGTTCTGAGATCTCCCTCCTGCTTTTTGGGCACAAAGAAAAGCGGCGAAGATACGGGTGACTGGGATGGACGAATGAATCCATTCGCTAGATATTTATCCAAGTATTCCTTCAAGTGGTGATGTTCCTTTTCTGTCAACGCGTATACCCGACTGCAGGGGAGATTGCAACCTGGCTCTAGATCTATTTTACAATCATAAACCCGGTGGGGTGGCAATTGTTCCGCTTCTGTTTCGTCAAAAACATCGGCAAAATCTTCATATTCCGACGGAATCTTCTGGGAGTCTATCGCACAGACAGACATCTCCGCTGTGCACAAGGCCTGAGCAGGATTACACTCTCTGGTTCCTTCTTTTGTTTCAAAACAATTTTTTTGACAATATTCTGAATCCATCACTATGGTTCTTGTGCTCCAGTTTATTGTTGGGTTATGCTCCGTGAGCCATGGAAGGCCCAAAATAAGTTGAAACTGTGGTGCGTCAATTAGATTGAATTGAATCCGTTCTTCGTGTCCATCACAGTGAATCAATTGTACCTGTTCTGTATGACTCACTATTGGTCCAGATGAGAGATTCGTCCCATCTACTGCCCGAACCGGTTCACTCTTGGGTTTCAAGATGGCTCGTAACCCCACCTTGGCAGCAAATTTTATATCACAGAAGTTTCCGGTGGCTCCGGAATCTATCATCACTGAAACTTCTGTCAACGTTTCTTGCCGGAACTTGAGTACCATGGATAGAATTAGATGTGGAGCTGACGACTGTAGAGTGTTAGCCACTTGATGTTCTGTTGGAGTTGACTTCTGATTAGCATCCACCGGTCCAACTCCCGCTACTGGTGGTGCCGCGAGTTTTCCTTCGGCTTAAAGGGGGTCTTCGGTCTTCTTGGACAACCCTTTACAAAATGCCCACTGGAGCCACAATACATACAAAGATTTCCTGCCCTTCTTTTCTCTTTCTCTTCTTTGGTTAGAGGACCTCTTATCGTTCCAATTTGCATGGGCTCCGAACCTTGTTGTCCGTCCACAGCCTTACTCCCTTCTGGCCGAACCCGATCAAATCTCGGAGCTACTGGCCTGAATTCTTTCCTTTTTTCTCCTCTCCTCTCTCCTTGACGAAAGTCTATTTCTAAGACCAGGTCCACTAATTCCGAGATCTCTGTGGGTCTATTAGGTATCTGTGCCAACACATCTTTAAGTTCATCTCTTAGACCTCTATAAAAAACTGCAGCTCTCTTGCTTTCTGGCCAGTCCGTTTCTACGACTAATTTATTGAATTGGGCCAAATATGCTACTAGATCTCGGTTTCCCTGTCTCAGGTCCAATAATTCATTGTCTACTGCTTGAGATATTCTCCGCCTGTCGAAAATTCGAAGAAATTCTTGTTTGAAGTCTTCATAGTTTTGTAACAGTGGATCATCCCGGGAAACCAGAGGCATTGACCAGGACGCTGCATCTCCGCTCAAGTACGACAGAACAAAGGCCACCCTAGACTGCGCATCTGGGAAAATGGAAGGGCGACACATAAAGTGCAAGGAACACTGTGTGATGAATAGCTGTGCCTTTTGTGGGTCCCCACTAAAACGCTCCGGAGGAGCCAACGGAATAACTGGGGACAATGAATGGATCACTTGTGTAGTTATTCTATTTGGGTCTTCAGTGGATGAGTCTAAGGCGTTCCTCCCTGAGCCGAATGGCTGCTTAACCCGTTGAACTAACTCCGCTGTCTCTTTTCTCGAGTTAATCACCTCCTGCCTCAGGTTTTGGTTGTCTTCTCTCACTGCCACCAACTCCTTTTGAATGGTCTCTAGCACTACTCCCAAGGTCTGTAAGTTTATTCCTTCTGCCATCTCTGTCCGGGTGCAAGTTTTACCACTTGGGCACTTCACTCTGTCAGGGTCAAGATGACGTATCCTGAAGTGCTTGCACAGGAACAGAGATGCTAGTTCCCAACACCCTCTACACGGCAGCCAGAGTTCCAGAAACGTTCACCTGGACTCCGAAACTACCCCGCAGGGGGGAAGGGGAAGTGGATAAAATAATAAACAAAGAAGAGACTGGTCCTGAAACTCCGGTTCCTCACTATTCTCCTCGGCTTCTTCTTATTTCTGTTGTCAGCTCTGGTTAATGAGAACCTTGAAACAAACACGACACTATTACTTTCTACTCCCTTCGACTTCTAACACTCTCTATGTGTTTAACACCTACCCTGGGTTTCAAGCACTGTGCCCCTCTTCTGTATGTCTGTCTTGTTGTGTGGTGTTTTCTTTTCTTTTCAATTCTTTTCTGTGGGTCTGGTCACTTCTTGCCGACTCTCTTTCCTACAAAACATCTTTCTATTAATTCTTTCTCTTTCCCCTTGCCTTTTCTATTTGTTTCTTTCTTAACTTAAAAAATAATTATTTTTTAGGCTTACTTCTGGAGTGGGAATATTCTTGCTTGTCCTCTTCTTCTGTGTTTTGTCAAGCAGAGTTATGCTTTCTCTCTATTCTGTTCTAGTACTAAACTTGTCTTTACTTAACTTTTCCTTATTTCTAGGTATCTTGTACTAGTGAACGGTGTTGAGTGTATTTTGTATTATTTTCTTCATCTCTATTTGACTGCACATAAATCTTTCTACTAAAGGGGGTGAATTTCTGATTACTTGAGTTATCAGATACGTTCTCTATGCAATCTTTCCTGTCAAATACTTTTCTCATTCATCTCTCATGTCTCTCAAATGTACTTAGCTTCGGTCTTCTTTTTTCTGTCACCGGATGGCGCCAAAAGACCTCCAACTATCTGCTCGGGATACTCGAAGATGCATTGAAAGTCTTCCCGAGGGTTGAAGAGAATTTCGTCGTCTTAACTGTCTCTGTATATCTTCCTGAAAATTCTCTTCAGGGGGTTTCTTGGAGCGTGAAAAGGTTTCTGACTTGGAAATCTATTCTGTAAAACCTGGCGCAAACTAACTAACTCTAATTCTATTCTCTCTGACTTTTTCCTCAGGAACTCTAATGTCAAGATGCTACTCTCTGAATCTCCTCAGTGAAGTGCGTCGTCCTCTAGGAGCGCGCGCCTCTCAAAACCTCGGAACACCTGTGGGGAGAAAGACTAGACTGCCGCTTCTGCTTCCAGAGCGGCCGCCATCTTGGAATTCCTCTTTCTTTGTAGTTCAGTCCATGAATGGTTCTTTGCCCTTCTGTTCAATTCTGGGCAGCAGAAAGACCCCAACGTTGCCCCCATTACCGCCTCTTCGTCCTCTGGTGGCCTGACACTTTCACATATGTAGTTAGTCACACATGTACCACTGAGATATACATTCAATCCCTAACACACCCATACATACACTCACACCATACAGTCCATCACAGATGCACTCTTAAAACCATGCACCCTTAGAATCACCCACTCACACATCTATGCATAGAGTCACACACACTCTACCCACACAAACACTCAGGCACCCATACAGATACTCAGACAACCAATCAATGACCCATATAGACATTCATATAGCTATTCACAAAACCATGCAGCCACTTATACACCAACACACAGACACATACAGACATTCACACAGTTTAGTCACTAGTCTGCAGTAAGATACATTTAATGACTCACTTATAGAGTCAGTTACGCACCTAGAGAATCATCTATTCACACACTTGTACACCCACTCATTCTTCAACAGACCTTTCCCTATATATATTAAACATATTAAAACTGTACAGAAACACATACTCACTGGATGATGTCATCAGTGATGTCACTGACCATGTCATGAGTGATGTAATATGTGACGTCATCAGCAGTGCATTGCGGGGGCGCTAGTTATAGTTAGCTGAACTAACTATAACAGGGGAATTTCTAGGGTTTTGTACGAGGGAAATGTCCAGCTAACTATAACGCCCCTGAAACCTATGGTTTTTTCAGTGAATATATATATTATCTACTGGCGGTCGCCAGTAGATAGTTATAGTTAGGACCGTGTTTCCATAGGAAATCTCAAAATTCTATTTTGAATAACTTTGGCGCCGGTTGACAAATCCTCGCGAAATTTTCAAAACTAATGGGGCGCTCCGCTCAGCTCCTACCCTGAAAGTTTCGGGGGGATTCGTCAAGCGGGGGCCGAGAAAAAAGGGGGGTCCCAAAATGCGTTTTCCCCATGCATTTTCCCATAGGACCTTTAGTCAAAGGTACAGCTCGAACGGCTGAACAGAATTACTTGAAATTTGGCAAAGAGGTAGTCCTCAGGTCAGGGATGTGCCTATTGCATATATGGAGTCAATCTGTTCAGTGGTTCCTGAGAAAATTGCAGTTAAAGTACATAAATATCTATAGCCGGGCACCGTGCGCGCACCGTGCAAAGACAATAAACATAGTCATTACAATGGGCTACAAGGAAACATTACCAACACAATGCTATCACCACCCATTGCTAAAACAGCTGAGGGGAGGTACTGTCTCTAACATGATCAAAAATGAAAAATTCCTTGAGGACGAGAACCCTCACCTGACCTTATTTGGTTTGTTTCATCATATGGTCCCTCCTCACACCATCACAACCTGATGTGGTGTGGTATCCAACTCCTAAAATAGGGGGAGGTCTTCTAAGTGTCAGTAAAACCTATGTGAATCAGGGATGTGGGTAATGGTGCAGAGTGCAAAATGTCAAAAAGTAGAAAAATGGGCAACAGTGAGGTTAAAACTATTTCTTGGTGGGACTGTGCTGCTTTATTCTGTTCTCCAAAAATAGGATTAAAAACACGAAAAACATGGTAAAGATTCATCTCTGACATGAAAACCTGATCAACATGTTTCTGCCCTAATATAATCCTCATCCACCCAACCCATAATGTCTTCCTCAACCATGGGATATCATATACTCACTTTCAACATTGTTTTACTATTCCATCTTAAAACCAGATGCATTTATTTGGGGCAAGGGAGGGGCAGGTCACGAGGAAGAAGAAGAAACAGCATGCATGTCAGCAGGTTGTTCTGGTGTGAGGAGGGACTCTATGATGAAGCGTGCCACCTAAGTGATTTTGAGGGTTCTCGTCCTAAAGGATCATGTTAGACAGTACCTCCCTTCCCTGGTTGACCACAAGTGTCATATCAGTGTACAGATCCGGGTATTTTTGTGTTTGGAATTGATTTTTAGAGGTTATACCTTCTGGTCTTTAGCTACTCCTTGACCTCCTTTGTGTTTATTATATTCCTATTGAAACTTCAGACTTATACCTCTGATAATTATATTATTCTGTGTTGTTTGTCATGGGCTAATCTCCTACTTTTCTATTTTTTCCTCTCTCTTTTATGTCCATATTTTTTTCAAGATGCTATGCAAATATACTATACAAATTATATCATTTATTGTTAAAGTATTATGCCACCCAGTTAAGAGGCAAAAAGTCTCTGAAAAGTTTGAAAAGAATAATGGTGATATTTATGTATCCAAGAAACTCAAATTGATGGTAAAAGTTTTTTATCTATGTATAAAGGACAACTAAATACCATTGTCTCTTCTCCTGCTAAAGGACTGAAGAATGGCGTTGCTATTCTTTTTTCAGATAAATTTCAATTACAATTGTTAAAGAGCCATGATGCAGAAGGTAGATTTGTTTAGGAAATAAATTCAGACTGATGAATTTGTTTTGAACTTAGTTAATATATATGGTCCTGCAAAAGACAAACCTATCATCTGGAGAGATAGCACTACAGAAATTGTTAAATGTACCTCTTAGTGTAGGAGGCAATTTTAATTTAATTAGGGATCCCCTCTTAGAAAGAATTTCTATTTTCAAATTACGACCCACAAAATCTTTCTCCTTATTCAAATCTTTATTCTCAAATACTAAACTCATTGATCACTGAAGACTTTTATATCCTACAGATTGTACTTTTTTTTCAAAACGCACTGCTTTTTCTGCAGAATTGAATATTTACTCTCCTCTCAGAACCTTTGGGATATGATTAAAAACTCTACCATGGAACAAATGAGGATTTCTGATCATGCATTCATTTATTTTTCTCTAATATAAGAGGATATGCATACTTCCAGGAATAGATGGAGTATAAATACTGAGATAGATGAATGTGATACCTTGGCTGTTGTGGATAGTCACAGGTGCAAAGTGCAGTATAGGAGGGATGAAAGTCTAGGTGCCACTTATGAATGTAGAACCCTGGCAATTGGTGCAGTTGCTAAGCGGTGCAGAGTGTGGTGCAGAAGAGAAAGGATGAAGGTGCAGGTGCTACACATGAATGTGATGCTTTGGCTGTTGATGTAGATGTTCACAATTTGCAGATTTGACTAGATTGGGGGTGAAGGCCCAGGCACTACTCAAGGATGTGGTATTTTGGCTGCTGATCAGATGGCCACAAGTTGAAGAAAATAGTAGAGGGGGATGAAATAATAGGTTCTGCACATGAATATGGTACCTTGCCTGTTGATTCAGACGGTCATAGGTGTCACAGTGTAGTAGAGGGGGATATGAAACCATGTGCAATATGCATGAAAGTGAAACCTTAGCTGTTGATGAAAAGGCTCACCAGCAACTGATATCCTTGTGTACTTTAATGAGACTTCTTCACTCCACTCGGGTTAAGCGTTCTTCTGCGGTCCAGTGGTGCCCTTCTGCACTGCTCATCCTTCCTTCACTTAGCTGTTTCTTTTTCAACTGTAGGGCCGCTATACTTTGTTCCTCCTCAGTGGCGGTTGGTGGCAGATCACATCGGAGGGGCGCAATACACACAAAAATATACATAATAATACACAAAACACAATAATATAAATATACACACAAAAAATCACTTATCTTACACTGACGCTCGATGTTCTCGTTGTTCTGCATCAGGTCTTTGGAGCGAAGTCCACAGCCAACTGTCTCATTCAATCAAGACGCTATTCTCATGCTGTTGATTAGCTGGAGTGGGCATGCTCTACGCTCCTGAAGGCACTGTAGGTCTGTGCCTGCTCTCCAACCCAGCGGTCCAAGACAGCTGGCTTGTAGAGGTTTGAATTACACTTGTCGGTTTGGTTGTAGGAACGTAACTGGCCAAACCAATCAGCGCAATGAAAACTTACGTGGCCACTCCTCACTACTGCCAAAAATTGGCAGCAGTGACTCACTGGCCCCGCCCTGCCCTCATACTCTATTTGCTGGCAGAGAGCGAAAAATAAAATGGTAATAAATTAATTTTATTACCATTTTATTTGTAACGCTTTTTGCGCAGAAGTGTAGGGGGGGCAAAGCTCGTCTGCTCACATGGAGGAACACCCTCTGCTCCTCCTCTAAGCCCACTCTTACTTGTTATGCACTGATCCTATCCAATCTCGGTCCTCCTCTACTCCTTCAGCCTCTGTCCTTTTCTACATTAAATTGCATCAAGTCACATTTTAATTGATCTTCTCTACCCTCTCTGTGCTCCCAGCTTTTAACTCTACACAGTGATTGTAACTAAGGGCTTGATTATGGTGACAGTGGACCCTGTCACGGACAGCCCGCCGGTGGCGGTATCACCACCACCGCAAACAAGTTTTCCACCCGCCACATTTTGATGGCAGACGGCTGTGTGGTAGTCAAAAAAGACTGATTGCCACGGATCCGACGGGCTCAAGGAGCCCGTCAATCCATTGGAGGCAGAGTAATGCCTACAATGGTGGCGGTGTCTAACAGGCACCGCCGTAGGTATTACGATGCTCCTTTCCGATGCCCTTTCATGGAAGTGAACACACCATGAAAAGGCAGGCTGAAAGGGACCTACGGGCCCCCCTTGTTCCCTGGCCCTCTGATATGGGCACTGGGGGGCACCTAAGGTGCTTCCCTACATGTCCCTGCACCATGTGGCAGACACCCATGTGCAGTGTCCCTAGTTTGCATTGTGGCGGGTGCTGCAGCACCCACTACAATGCAAACTATAGGCATTGCGGCCGCTGTGATGGCGGTGGCATCATTATGCCTATGTCGGGACCGCAGATAGTCTGATAAAGCGCATCCAACATAGCAGTATAGTGGAAAGCATTCACACAAATGAAATACATAGTAAAGTGCATACAATAGAACAGCATAAAGATGGGCCGATCCCATCACAATCGATACATTCCGTTTGGCACCTTGAGCGTTCCTGACGGTTAGAAATGCTGCTTAAAAGACTTATGTCAAGGCAAGATATACTCTATGACCCCATATTCTAAAAGCATGGCTCTTTAATAAAATACCTAAAAGGTCCCTCGGACTTGCCAGCTCAACCTTCCATATGAACCGGTTAACACGTGCTAGGGGACAGAACCATAGCTGGCATAGACTTAGCCCTTTGTCGATTTCCTGCACATCACTTCCGTTTTAGGAAAGGAGCAGACTCTATAACAGACATAAGGACTACTTAACAGCTGGAGACAGAGTACTGCAACCTTGCACTTTCACAATCCTAAAAACTTTAAAATGGGCTTTAAAAAAAACCCAGAAAAAAAGTCTATAAAATTCACAAAAAAATATAAAGCTCTGAGTGGATAATGAAGTGAAAGCTAGTGGGGGTGGGCTGGGTGGATGAAGGAGTCATCTGGATATATGACTTTCTTCTACCTGCGAGGTGGTAACGCTATGATAACCCCATACCCCAGCACCACACAGAGCTGCAGAGACACACTGTGACTTATATATATTCAGGTGGGGGCAAATGATGCCACTTCCTGCAGGAAGGTAGATGGGATAGAACTCCTGCCCCCCTATTGAGCTTGAAGTGAGAACTGCCAATCTGCGGCTGCCATGAACCCATGGAGTCAAAGACAATTCCCAAGTAACTAAAATTGGTCACACTACCAAGAGATTGACCACTAACCAATAATTTGGAGATTTAGGGGCATATGTATCAAACTCTCGTTTAGCGAATCCTAATTTGCGATATTTTGCGATTCGCAAATTCAGATTCGCTAAACGGGATGTAAAAAATTAATCGCTAATCATTTGCGATTCCTTAAAAATCGCAAATAATTCTCAGACACCCGTTTTGCGATTTCTTAATAGCGAAATTCGCTAATTAAGAAATTGCAAAAACAGGAATCTGCAAGCCAGGTGCAGCCTGATGACATCACAAACAGGAAACTGGAGTGATTTCCTGCACCTGCTCACCTGAGCCACACCCAGAGGCTGCTTGGGGAGTGTGAGGAGGAATCCCAGGAGAGAGCAAACAGCAATGGAGGCCAACAAACAACAGCAGGGCAAGGATGCAGAGAAAAGGAAGAGAAAACATAAGTTTTCCGAAAAGGAGCAGGAGGTCCTCATTGAGGAGATGGTCTGCAGCCATGAGCTCCTCTTCGGCAAGAAGGCACTGCGTGTCCCAGAGGCCTGGAAGAGGAAAATCTGGCTAGAAATACAGAGTAAGGTGAATGCAGTGGGAGTCACCACACGTACCATCGAAGAGCTGCGCAAGCAGTGGTACGACATGCGCCAGAGGTCCAAGGAGAGGGTGGCAGCCAGACTGAAGGACGCCAATCAGACTGGAGGAGGACCATCCACTGCAGAGCAGCCAACCCCCCATGAGGAGCTCGTGGAGTCTACTCTCCTGCCTGAGAGCGTTGGTGGTGTGGCTGACATAGACAGCTCCAACCCTGCATCCAGCAGTCAAGGTAAGATGCATGCAAAATCAATCTGCACTCCTCCCCATCCCTTGCACACTTCCCCAAATGCGCATAGTAAACTCCCAAAATGTCAATCCAGGCCAGGTCTTACAGCACACCCAGCAATGCATCACGGGACTCGTAGTACTGTGTCTGACTGTGTGTCCATGACACTAACGAAATTAAATGCAACATGTGGGTTGGGGATAAGTGAATGATACAGTGTCAGAGGTTAGCCAAAAAAAAGTTGTAACTTTATTGATTGCCACATGCAGACAATAACACAAACTCATGTAGTCCCCTTTACATCCACAGCACATGGCATGGCACAAGAAGACAGCGCAGAGGGAGAGGAGGCTGCACACCCTGCGGACTCCAGCGATGACACAGAGCAGCAGCCAATCCAGCGCAGGAAGCGCGCACATGTGCCCCCACTGCCTCCATTTGAGGACGAATTCCCTGCCACAGGGGATGACACCGACAGGAGAGAGGGGAGTCAGGGCGTGTCACATATGCCCAGTCATGACACACAAACGCCAAGGATAAGACCACAGGAGACATCCAGATCAAGGCCCAGGAGCAGCACTGTGACTGAAGCAGAAGGGTCCGTGTTCTCAGGCCTGGAACAGAGCATGCTGCAGGAACAGCGCCTGCAAAGCAAAGCACTGCGGTCAATTAGTCGCCAGCTATGCCGCATACACAAGGACCAGAAGAACATGGGGGAGGGCTTTGTGGCCATGGCAGGGGCAATCCATGAGCTCTGTGCCACTTTGAGGCACACCCAAGCTGCCAATGACAGGGCTGGCCGACGTGCCAATGCACGCCTACACAATTACACCAAGGCCGTGAACCGCCTCTGCACCACTACCAGCACCGTCACACACAGAAGCATAACAATGCAGGTCGACATGGCACACTGCTGCCAGGATATTGCCCGAGGGCTTGCGCAGGTAACCACTGCTGTGGAGCAGCTGCAGACAGCCAATGCTGGTGGCAACGCACTCATGGCCTCTGCCGAGAGTGAGGACACCTCAAGTCGCAGCAGCCTCACTCCCACCTTGCCAGGGGAAAGACGCCGCTGTGCCAGACAGGGTGCAGGCCAAGGGAACACCATGGGGGGCACTCAGCCTGGACGTCACCGAAGGAGGTGAACATCTGTGGGGACACTCACTGCAACACGGGTGCATTAACCCGAAAATGCTGTTTGCACAATTACTTGTGCCTTACCTGCACTGTGTGCACAACATGTGCTGGGGACAGCTACTCTTTCTTTCATGTGAAGTGTGATTAAACACTTCACACATCATCAAGCTTTGTTGTCTCACTTCATCATTACTCACCTAGAAGTAGTTTTGTGTGATCTCTGTCCGTCTCTGGCGTCCAGCAGCTGCCCCAACTCCTGCTGCAGGTCTGGCAGGGGGAGCAGGGTGCTCGTCATCCGATGTGTCTGTATCGGTCACATCAATTGTGGTCCCTTTCCTCATTGCCATGTTATGTAGCATTGCACAGCTTGCCACGATTTTACAGCAGGTCTCAGGGCTGTATTGCAGTGCGCCTCCACTTTTATGCAGGCACCTGAAGCGGCTCTTCAGGATTCCAAAGGTTCGCTCAATGACGCAGCGTGTAGATCTGTGTGCCCTGTTGTAGCTCCTCTCACTTGCATTTGCAGGATCCAGATATGGGGTCAGGATGAAGTTGCGCACTGCATAGGCACTGTCACCTGCATGGACAAACACAATAGGTAAGTCAATGTCCCCCCCCTCAAGTGATGTAGTGGATGTATTGATGTGTGCCATGTATTTACCTAGCAGGTACCCCTCCCCAAACTCTCCAGCACTCAGACGTCTGTGTATTCCACTGTGTCTGAAGATGAAAGAGTCATGTGTACTGCCGGGGTATTTGGGTACGATGTCTGTGATGAGATACTTAGCGTTGCACACAATCTGTATACTGAGTGAATGGTAGCATTTCCGATTCCTGTAGACATATTCAGTTGCTGCTGGGGCTGTGATGGCCACATGGGTCCCGTCAATGCATCCAATGACGTGGGGGAAACGTGCAATCTGGTAGAAGTCCAGTTTTGTTTGCTGTAATGCTTGTTGGGTAGTGGGGAAGTAAATGTGATGTGAGAGCCTCTGCAGCATTGCATCTAGGAAGGCATGGAAGAAACGCGACTCTGTGACACCCCACCAACCTCCGCTATTACCCGTTGAAAACTCCCTGACGCCAGGAGGTGCAGGGAGCACAGGACCTGCACATGTGTGGGAATGGTTTGTGTCCTGCGTGTAGGGTGCTCCAAGTAGGGTTTCAGCTCCTCAATCAGGTCCATTATGGTCTGTGGGTGCAGTCTGTACTTGTCATAGATGTCCTCTTCAGTGTGCTGGAACAGAGTGATGCGCAGCCTGAATATACGTTCCTGTCTCATTCTCCTCTGAGCAAGGGCCCGAATACGCAGCCTCCTGGCTATCACGAACATTGCTGCCATTGTGGGTGGGTCTGTTGCATTGTGGGGTGGTTTATGTACCTTGCACCAGTTTACCACCTGCAAGCAATTGGTGTTAATAGCGATTTCTTAAATTGCGAATTTCGTGAAATCGCAATTAGCGATTTTTTCATACATGCGCTTGCGATTTCTTAGTTTGCGATTTCTTGTTTGCGATTTTCGCTAAGCTAAGAAATCGCAAATTAAGTATTCACAAGGAAAATCGCAGTTTCAATGTTTCGCAGCCTAAGAAATCGCAAATTTAGCGATTTCTTAGTTTTCTGTGTGGAAGTGTGTCATACATATGAAATTGCGAAAAATCAGTCGCAAACGCTGTTTTTAGCGATTCGCAGCGTTTGCGACTAATTTTTCCTTTCATACATATGCCCCCAATGAGCAGATCCAGGTTTTTCATAAAAGTCACAAAAGACTCCACTATCATTTGAAGAGCCTTCGGGGTCCAGACTGTAAGTACTGCATCGTCTGCATATAATAACGATGGTACAGACAGGTATGCTATCCTTGGAATATCCCTAACAGCAATGATCAGAAAGAGACTCAAATCATCAGTATAAATGATAAACAACATCGGAGACAACCTTGGCACACTCCTCTATCTAAAGGGAAGATGTCAGACATTTCACCTGCCGTCCCGAACCAGATCTCTGCAGCAACTTTCTCATGAAGGTTGTATAAAAATTCACCAGTGCCACCTCAACCACCATATCCAACAGCTTCAACCAGAATTTGGTTCTGTTTACACAATCAAATACTGTTGATAGGTCCATGATGGCTAGCAACAGTAGACAGCGCTTGGTGATGATGTACTTTCCAACTATCAGATGTAAATTTAGACACTGTTTCACTGTACCCAGCCCTGGACGAAAATCAAATTGATAAGTGCGCAGAAAGTTATTTAGCTTTGCCCACGATTTTAAATGGTTGAAGATCACCCTTCCAATTATTTTAACGGTGCTGTTGATGAGGGCAAAAGGGCGTTAGCATTTCCTGCAACATACGATCTCCTTTCTTGAATATGGGAATTGTGGTAGAAAGTGCCCATGAGCAAGGAATCTATTTAAACAAGAGCTATGAAATATATTTGTGATAAAAGAACTGCACAAATTGACATTACATTTGATGAGTTCCATAGGGACCCCATCCTGTCCTGGGTCTTTACCTCCTGATCTGGCCGGATGGCTTCCTCTACCCCTTGTAGGTTGATAGACAATGTGGGTGATTTATCTAATTTGCCCCAAAGTATTTCCCCCAGACTCTCCTCTGGTTTTATATCATAGATAGCACTGAAGAGGGGCTGTGCCGGTGCTTCCCTTTGTCTGAACTTTTTAACAGTGTCCCAGGAAACTTTGCAGTGCAGTACTCTCTAGGAGCTGCCAGTCCCTCTTTTTCAAGGCATGCTTCTTGCCCTTTCAATTGCTGTTATGAGTATTAAGAACCGCAGTACAATCTTTCGGCATAACAGTGAGTTCCATTCTTAACCTGTAGATGAGCAGTGCCCATCAAACCATCGAGGACTCTCCTGGGCACACCGGTACAGCTTTAGCAGGTGGTTCCTGATACACAAACATAGTTCATAATGATCAGTCATCGCCCCCTCGATTATTGCAGTCAGATAGTCCAGAAAAATCTGAAGACGGACCTTCAAAAGTATTCCAAGGGTAGCTCCAGGTTCTTTTAGGTGCTGTGCAAGCTTAAGATCATCATTAGAGTGCTGAGTGACAGGGATTATTTGTGACAGGGGATCTATCCTAAATACTCAGAAGTGTCTTACTGCAGTTAGAGTGTTGTGGTCCTCCTACTCCATCTCTAAACTAGCTCCGTGAGAGAACCTAAGTAAGAAAAGTCTAGTAACAAATGTGTAGTCGATGACCAAGGCCCGCCCAACCCCTCTAAAGGTGGCCAGAGATGGCCCGTCTCCCATGAACATATCAACTCCTGCTCATCGGGATTACTTGTCAATTTATTATTGCAGTCCCCACAAAGCTTTCAGAAAACAGATTCCCTTCTGTACTGTAGCCACTAGAAGTAAATCCAATAAGAATGCAGCGAAAGATGTGCAATGTTATGGTATAGTGATCAATCAACAATATTCATGTGCAAAAATTCTTTTTATTTTGTTCTAAAATATAACATGTAAACATACAAACTAGAGGGTCATAGACCATCCTACTCAGATCCACCAGTTTACAAACGTTTATCACCAGGACTTGTATGTTAAATATTATCACAGTGTATTTATCCTCCATCAATTGTTAAAAAAAATCATTGCAATTAAAAACAAGTACAATTAATACAAATTCGTAAGCATTTCAATCTCAAATCCTAATTCTTTAAAAGTTAAGGTTTTATCATATCAATCACAAGTTCTAATTCTTTGAACGTTGACAATTTGTTTTAATTGTATTTGTTTTTAATTGTAATGATGTCTACTATGACTGTCTAATTTGTATGTTTACATTTTATAGTTTAAAACAATGTAAAAATATTTTTGTGCATGAATATGAACAAATATTGTTTTGAGTAATAATAGGAGATACGGGTCGTTTGGCAACATTGACCACTATATCATAACACTGCATACCTTTCAGTGCATACTTATTGGATTTACTTCTAGTAGCTACAGTACAACAGCAAATTTGTTTTCTGGATTGATTGATCTACGCTGTCCCTTTTGGCTATAGAGGGTGACTCCCTTATTCTTACAGCCCCCACAAAGCATGAGATTGAGCTGGAATTAAAATAAATCCCCTAGTGGCTTTAAATTCAATAACAAGGAAATCATTTGAACAAAAGGAGCACATACAGGATTTAAAAAATCATTACTGTAAAAATAGATCAGATAAAAATAAAAGAGAGGTACAAATAAAAGGGACTCAAATTATCCTTTATGAGCAGGGCCATAAAGGCCGACCTTCCTGTGTTTATTGCTGACACTTGCCCTCTTAGGTTCGGATTTACTCATACGGAGAGGCCGGCCGTGGCCCTGTCACACGAGGAAGGAATAGCAGGGTAGGAATAACAGGCAAAACTTGATCTTGCGTCCAGCAATGTTACAGCTCAGAAAGAAAAAATTATGATCGATATTTTTAGACGGTGGGCCTTTTTTTGAGATCCCATCTCTCCTAGAATTACAGGCAGGTAGAGGCACCTTGGTACCATTCAAATGTTCAGACTTCGTTGGATAGAGCTTCATAACGATTCTTGACAGGTATTAAAATTTGATCCCCACTACATGATGAAACACCTGATGGCGGCCCAAAGCTTGAGACACGGATGGAGTGTTCTCCTGGCTGCTCATGTCGCTATCAAGGATTATGGATGCTGAGTAGTTATCTGCCTACGGGTGAAGGGAACTAGGTGTGTAAAAGTAACCCAATGGAACGAGAGGTATGTTTCCCCAGACACCAGCATTGGCCATAGGTCCGAACAATAGACTTTAGACCAAAAGAGTCGATCTGAAATTCAATGTGACACAATCCCCACATGAGTCAGCAGGATATCACTGGCCAAAGAAAAAGGAAAACCTTATGAACATGCTAGCCAATCCTAAATCTGGTTTTGTGGATCCATGTAGAATTCCCCCTAGTCCCTAAGTAGCGAAGGAACCCCCTTGAGAATCACCACGTAAGGGCTGGCAGCTAGGGAGAGATTAATGGTAATCCATTTGGGGTTAGAAAAAGTATCACTAGACATTTGCCCTGCCTTGTGCAGATGGGCTAATTCCTCCTCTCTGGGCCTATTATGCCCATCAGATGACGGATGTATCCTGGGGGTTATAGTGGGCCTAGACGTGCATGATATGTTCCAGTTATAGACCCTCAGAGTAATCCAAATGTGGAAGAACTGCAAAAGGGAGGCTGGGAGGTAGATGTGGGATGGTGTTCCCTGTTAGTGGATTGTGCGGTAGTAGCAGGTTGAAGTAGCGGCCTTGAATGAGTAGCTAATTGAGTCTCTATGGATGTAAGTTGGTCCATGAAAGGGGAGAGTTCAGCCTACAGGAGCGTCTTAAATTTGGTACAGTAGTCCTACATAAGACGCTCAATGTGGGACTGGCTAGAAATGAAATCCCACAAACCCCTCCCAGGAAAAGGAGAGGGAGGAGGGGATAGAGCGGGCGAGATTGGAACCTGAGGTGCTGAGCTCATGGCCGTAGTTTGGCTGACCTGATTAATGTGGCTGGGTGTTGCTCTCTGCCCATTGCGCGTTCCCCATTTTGCCCTCTTGTTAACTGGAGATTGAGGGCTGCTAATATCATTCCCTGTCACAGAGAGGGGATTTGTGAGGACAGCGGCATCAGCAGTTGAGGTATACGTGAATGGAGACAGTCCAGGTGTTGAGGGGCAAGTCTATAACAGCCTCATTGGCAGTGGAACCTGTAGCTAAGCCGAGGTTCAAAGACAACCACCTTTCAGTCAAAGCAATCTCAGTGCTAATGACCTCCACAGCCCTCTTCAACGTTCTGTCGATTGAGGTTCACTTCGGGGGGGGGGGGGGGGAGCAGTAGAGACGGACTGGCCACCAAAGATTTTCTTCTTTCACATTATAAACAAGAAGATGACTACAACCAGACTAAACAAGACCCACAGATAAGGAAGATGCAGACCCAGAACACGAAGGAAGATAATCCGAAAGTACATTTTAAAGCAGATCCAAGAGTGGTGGCCCAGCCCAGCCTCCTTCAGGCCCTGTGGACATGAATGGGTCTGCCCTTGGCCCGCGCTTTGCCAAGGCACGTCCCATGCCCGAAGTGGGCTTTTAGGAGGCACCCCCTGGTGGAAAATGGAGCTGGAGGGTTATGGGGCTTGTGGTTCTCTCTGGCCCTGTCGCAAAGTGCATTCCCTTATTATTCATTGTTGTTTTAAATGCTGAAGGATGTTTCTCCAAGTTCAGTGTTTTTGATGTAATACACTATTTTAATATTTAAGTGTGAAGCACTCAAATACTATTCAGTGCATGAGTACTATCTAAAACTCTTAAATAAAAAAGTTAGTAAGTCGGTAAAACATAACTATCGGATTGTGCTGGAGAGCTCTCGCCACATTCCATCAGGAACATGATCTTCCTCAGGATGATCGGAATTAAATTATGTAGGCTGCCACTGGTCATATCACTACTGTTTAATTCCTTAAAAGCCGCCAAGCTGCCCATTTACCTTTGGGGTGATGACGAGAGGCAAAGTCAGCTGGTTTCTAGGCTCCACGAAGGTTGATGAAGTCAGCGAATATAAATACTTTGAGCTTATATTTGACAACAAGGGGAGCTTCGCGGCCCAAAATGAGGAGCCAAAAAGGTAAGGGATTGCAGTGGCAGCAGGGCTAAGTGCTTTATTCAGAAATATGAATGGGCTGTCTTACAGCCCCATTTTAGAAACAGCAACGGCAAAGGTGGTGCCCACTGTCGCATACGGAAGCAAAGCCCTACAGGGCAGGGACTCAAAAACCTCGGACAGTACCATTGTAAGAATCTACAGGGAAATCTTTCAACCCTCCAAACCCACTTCACCTGCTCAAAGCAGGTTAGAATTTGAACTAGTTAAACAGGCAGTTGCCAGGATTGCAGCTTTCATCAAGATATGTTACAGGCTCAAGTCCGCCAACGAGAACACCATAAACCACCATGTTTGGCTAGAAATAACTCAAAAAATCCTACTCAGCGGCCAGAGACTATTTCAAAAGATCAATTGCTTTACTTGAATTATCACAACTGTGGTCCACTTTGCCCAGCCTTGAAGTCTTCAAAAAAGTCATCAACAAAGCATCAAAATTGCCCTCATCCCTAGAAGACCGGCCCTTACTTGAGAAGCGTGCTCATGCTTGGATGGTACTAAACAGTGATACCTCATTAAAGCCGCAGCAATACCAGGGCAGGTCATTCTGATATATGATAAAAGGCAATTGTTTGGCATCCTCCCTTCACCCATGCATGTCCCTCGAGGGCAGAGAGAGAGGCCACCTGCAGGCTGTGCGGCCACCCACAGGAGGGCGTAATCCACACCATCTGCCTTAGCATGTCCACGTTAAGCCATTGGCTGCGGCCTTCCTTGATTCAAGTTAGGATGCGTACCTGCAGATAAGCCATACTAGCCTGCCTAAACTCCAGAGACAAGCAATCTCTCAAACAGTAAAGTATCTCCAGAGAGTTGACGGGCCTTTAAGGGAAGCTCCTGCTCTGCTAATACAAAACTGCTGGCTACAAACTCTGCTCCTCCGAAGAGCGGGGCGACACCCCTTAAAGCAACCCAGCCACCACTGCCTAAACCACCGAGCTTGGCACCAGGGAATCACCAGGATAGCTTGGCACCAAGGCAATCACCCAGAGCTTTGAATGGGATGAGAAAACTAGGGGGCCTCTCAAAGGGGCGTGGCCTATGTGATGACAGGCGTGGCTTAAACATGTAAGCTAAAAATCTGTGCATAGCATGGTGTGACACTTGACTGATATTTTGGTCTCTCTCTCTGTTCCAGATACAATACAACCTCTGACATACGCCTTACTTTTATGGGCAAATGCCTAAAAAAGTATTTTTGATTGACCTACTCCTACAACAAGCCCAGACTAATAACTTTGCCAATGGTTGTTAGTTGCATACGTTAAACAATGGCTTTGTTGTATATAATATTAAAAATATCTTCAGCTCCGAAATGAGGAAACTATGAAATAACTATATAAAGTGTCCGGTGAAGAGTGGTAATCTGCCGAATTAAAACACGTTTTTGTTCTCACTCTGAGGGTGATTGGAAAAATAGGGAGCCCGATTGGGGCTCGTCTCAGCACCTGGTTTTTAGAACTGCCGGTTCCCAGCACCGGCAGGACCCGGCCAACTTAAAGCCCTGCAATCCCCCTCAATTACTGTGTCAGTACAATACTCAGCATAAGCCTTCCTGCCTGCACATGTACTTTACCCTAGCACTAGCGCATGCGCACCTCTACACACAAGCACTTTACTCCCTCATCACCTCGCGGCCTTCAGTATGGCTATGTCCAAAAGCCAGGATTACACAAACCTTGTCCCTACTCCGGGTCGGACTGCGAAAACAAACAGTCTTTCTGAATATCTCTACATCATGCAGACAACAACAAGGAGGGCTTGGGGAGGGGGGCAGCCGACCGCAGGGAGGTCCCCCCCGGGCAGTTTGGCAGGGGCTTGCGGGGGGAGGCTGGCCTCGCGCCGGCCATTTTGTATTTGGGCACTTTAGTTTATAGCCCATAAGGAGCCCAAGTATTTATGCTTTGGGCTCCTGCTCCCAGCCACCATTTTAGGTTTTTTGGTGACCTGGTGGCTGGGAGCTTAGCTGGTAATTTTTGTCTGGAAGAATTTGTTAGAGTTATAAGTCGTTTTTGTGGTAAATCTGCAGGACGACTATGGCGGCGGAAGACTATCGTGTCTTAGAGGCCCTCCGGCTCCTGAGTGAGGCGGGCCGGATGGACCTTGTCATAGGGGAGGTCACGGGGCCATCGCGACCTACCCGGCAGGCTTCTGCGGGTGTGGCGGCGGCGGTGGCTGCTTATACTTCCATGAAGCGTTTGCGACCGGTTCAGGTGAGTGAGCGGGGCCGCCCGCGCTTTAAAAAGGCGGCCCGGCTCGTTTATTATGGCCTTGTGCTTTGGGAGCGCCGGGGGAGGCAGGTGTTGAGGGCGGTGTTGAGGGTGATGTGTGGCGCGAGGGGGCGGGAGCATTTTTTCCAGGATTTGGAGGGTGCTCTTATTCCTCCCCCGCTGCGAGAGTCAAGCGCGGGGGAGGACGAGCCGTTAAGAGGCGTGCTGCCTCGCTTCCATCGGCACCAGCGGGAGGGGAATGCGAAGCGGAGCAGGCGGGGAGCGGCAGGGGCAAGCGTTTAAGTCGTGTGGCCTCTGGGGGCATATCGAGCGCGTGTGGGAAGGTTTCATCACGCGCGAAGCTCGCTCTTCCTGCAACTAAGAGTGTGGGAAGCACAGGGGATGGGGGTGGTTCTCGTGTGGCAGGAAGTTTTGAATTGGGGAGGCTCCCCTTGGGGTTTGTGGGCTCGAAGCAGGACATGGGGGTTGAGCTAGTTGGAAAGGGGGCAGGGTGTCATGAGGATGTGGGGCTGGATAGCCCATTATTGTTTTCTCCCCCCCTTCGGGGGGAGTTAAGCCAGATTCTGTGGGGGGAAGTTCGTTGGGAGAGGGCGAGTGGGCTCAGGTGGGGGGTTGGAGTTGGCAGCAAAAGGGGGTTTATTATGGTGACTTTGAGACTTTTGGGACTCCAGTTTTGTCGCGTTCAAGGGGTTATGTTTCCCCTGTAAGGGGTAGGGAAGGTACTGTATTTGTAGCGGCTGGAGGGGCTGGTTTTGGAGAGGAAAGGGGGGATGATAGTGTTTTAGAGCCTGCTGGTGGGGGCCAGGACTGGGAGGGTTTGGATATTTTTCCTTCATGGGCAGAGGGGGTTCGGGGTCTCGGGGAAGGGGATGCATGGGAGGCTTTTCAGGTTCGGAGTGAGGAGGGTTTGGGTCAGAGGTCATTTGCAGAAGTTGGGTCTGGAGGATGCGAGAGTGTGGTTTTTGAAGGACAATTGGTCCATGGCAGGGTCAGACTTCGGGTTCTGCGTCGGCGGTGGTTCAGGCAATGCTGGATTGGAGTGAGGATGAGGAAGGGGTGGTTTCTACGCCTCGAGTCGGTATGGTTCAGCGGGCAGCGGCCGGTTTGCAGGGACCCGGCACACCAGTCCAAAATTTCTCTTCACAGGTTAGGAAAAGTTCCAGTGCAGCAGACTCTGTGGGGCGTGGTGCGGCCCGGTGGCGCCGAGGAGAAGGGAGGGTGAGACCTTGCGGGGCACATCCCGTACCCGCGGGGGATCCCTTCGCGGCCAACGCACGAAGGTCCGGCGCGACTTTGTTGGCCCCAACATCAGGCAGGTCACGTTGGTCAGCTTCAACGCATGGAGATCTCGTCGCGGCCAACACACGAAGGTCCGGCGCGACTTTGTTGGCCCCAACGTCAGGCAGGTCACGGTGGTCAGCTTTCACACAAGAAATGGATTTTCAGGAGAGTTAACGGAGGGGGGAGCACCGGCGTGTACAGTCGGCCCCCCCGATAGGTAGTCCATCAGGGGCCGTTGGGGCCAGTTGGGGTCATGCAGGGTCCGGTAAGGCCCGTACTGTGGAATTTGATAAAGATGTTTTGCAATTGGAGGAGCCACTTCTGCTGGATTACGATGAGGACAGCCCCGAGGAAGCGGAATTGCGGGATGGTGAGGGGGGGCCCTCTCATGTGTCTCATAGGTTTTTTGCAGGTTGCAGGAGCAGTACCCCGGAAACTGCCAGTGGTGGTCAGACCCAAAAGAGAGCGCTGCCCATCGGTGAGGGCGCATGGGACGGGTGATTTATATGAGAGGTCGGCACGGCGGTCAGAGTCCGCCTGAGCATCCTCTTTAGAGCCAGGTGAGTCCGCTGCAACACAGGCCAAACCTAAAATGGTGTCTGTGGGGACGGGGGGGAGTGGGGAGGTGACGGAAGGGAGATTGTACAAAGGAAAATATGTTACAGATACAGGGGTAGGCACGGAGGATGGGGGATTAGTGCTGAGCGCCAAGGTGGAGAGTGGGACTAACACGGACACAGCAGGTGGGAAAGAGCCTTTGTTAAGTAAGGAATTGAAAATTAAAAAACTCCCTTACATGGGTGTGACAAAGCCTTTGAGTGCGCATCTAATGCTGGCCACGAAGGAGCACATATGGAAATGGGAATACGTGGAGATTTTGAAGCTCCTTCATAGGGAGGTGCGGTCTAAGGAGGGCTCTAAAGAGGAAGAGTATGAATTAGCAAAACGTCCAAAGGTGCCGTTGCCAATTGAGAATTGGACGGCGGCATTTTTGATTTACTCCAGCGTTTATTGCGAGAAATACCCTGAGCGCTGCGTGGCTCTATTTAAGTATATGGACGTCATACGGAAAGCCCAAATTACGGGTAGTGGTTATGCGTGGGCACAGTATGACGAAGAGTTTCGGGCGCGAATGGCATGGGATTCTGAAGCAAAATGGGGGGAGTTAGACAATGATTTGTGGCAGCATACAATGGGGGCTGCTCCTGGGGGCAAGACCATTTTCACAGCCAGCGGCTTGCCTTTAGTCTACCGGCCCTTTCAGGGGAAGCCCACCCGTGGTGGGGGGGGAAGTGCGGCTGCGACACAAACTGGTATCGGAGCATGTTGGTGCTTCAATAAAGGCTTATGCAAACGGGAATATTGCAAGTACCGCCATGAGTGCTCTAAGTGCGGAAAGAAACATCCCCTTGTTAACTGTTGGGGCATTAGGCCGCCAGGCGGGCAGCAGGGGCAGCAGTCAGCTGCAGGTACATTGGGCACACTGCAGCAACACCAGGGGGGAAGGGGGGGCAGGGGTGCACAAGGTACTGGGCCAAAGGGCTCCTACGCCAATTAAGTTGGCTCAGCTAGGGGAGGCTTTGCGGGGGTACGAGGATGTGGGCGCAAAACAGACACTGTTGGAAGGGTTTCAGTGGGGATTCCATTTGGGTTACCAGGGGCCGCGGCTCAGAAGATGGGCAGATAATTTGAAATCAGTAGCAGAACATAGCGCAGTGGTGCAGGAGAAACTGATTAAAGAAGTGCGGGAAGGGAGGATGGCAGGCCCTTTTGATGATTGGCCGGTCCAGAATTTGATCATATCCCCTATTGGGGTGGTGCCTAAAAAGGAAGAGGGGCAGTTCAGGCTGATTCAGCTTTTGTCATGGCCAGAGGGGTCGTCGGTAAATGATTTTATTGATGAAGATACAGCTTCAGTGTCCTATTCCTCAGTTGACGTGGCTATGTCCCTAGTGGTGACCGCGGGCGCAACTGCAGAAATGGCAAATGTGACATTAAGTCGGACTTTCGGTTGCTTCCAGTCCATCCTGACGATTGGCCTCTTTTGGGGATCCAATTTGAGGGCAAGTGGTACGTGCATAAGGCATTACCGATGGGTTGCTCTGTGTCATGTGCTCTATTTGAATGTTTCAGCACCTTCCTTCAATGGTATTTTACGCAGCGCACCGGGCATGTTTTTGTCACGCATTATTTGGATGATTTCTTTTTTGTTGGTTCCCCGGGCTCCGTGGAGTGCCAGATTGCTCTGGACACTTTCCATGAGCTCATGGAGGAACTGGGGGTGCCGTTGTCACCTGAAAAGACAGTGGGGCCTGCTACAGTCTTATCCTTTTTGGGTATTGAAATTGATTCTATTGCAATGCAAGCTCGCTTGCCTGATGACAAAAAACTTAAAATGCTGGAATTGTTGGACAGAATGTTGTCTAAAAGAAAGGTAAAGGTGAGGGACATTCAAGTTTTACTGGGGCACCTCAATTTTGCTTGCAGAGTGGTCAGGGCGGGTAGGACGTTTTGTAGGCGGCTAGGCCGCGCATTGGCAGGTCAGCATTTACCGCACCATCATGTGCGCTTGTCAGCAGGGGTGAAGGAGGACTTGCGCATGTGGTCGGTTTTCTTGCATTCCTTTAACGGTGTGCCGCTGGCTAGAGGGGAGGATGTACAGTGGGTTGTTCAAACGTTTTCGGATGCGGCAGGCAGTGATGGTTTTGGCATTTACTGGCAGGGTAAGTGGTGCGCAGAGAAGTGGCCGCAGGACTGGAGGAATGGAGGGAGGAGCATTACTTTCTTGGAACTTTTCCCGTTACTCGTGGCTTTGACCATTTGAGGGAAGGACTTGGAGCATACAAAGGTGCTCTTCCGGGTGGATAACATGGCAGTGGTGGAAATTGTCAACAGGCAGTCAGCAAGTGAGGAACAGATCTTGAAGTTGTTGAGGGTGTTTGTGCTGGGCTGTCTGCGTTATGATATTTCATTCAGGGCTTTGCATGTTCCGGGTGTGGACAATGACATAGCGGATGCTTTGTCTCGTTCGCAGTGGGGGAGATTCCATGGGCTGGCCAAGGAGGCGGACAGGACACCGACCCCGATGCCGGAGCACCTCTGGTATGTAGGCAACGTAGGGTATTTCAATTGGTGGTAGGTTCCTTGTCTGCGTCCACGCGGGCGGCATATGCACTGGCCTGGAAGGAATTTTTGGCATCTGGAGCTTTCAGGAGGAAGGAGTCTTGGCGCCGATCTGAAGATGTTATTCAGTTTATATTGGACCTCATTGAGAGAGGCTTGTCCAAGGTCATGATTGCCGGGAAATTGGCAGGAATTTCTTTCATGGGGAAACTCCTTTGGGGTTGTTCCCCTTCTGCGGGTGAAGTGGGTAGGAGGATGCTTGAGGGTTGGGCGAGGGAGCGGGGAGGGGTTCCATTGGCTCGCTCACCTCTTTCTTGGCAGACGTTGGCCCGTTTGTTGGATGTTTTACCTGTGGTTTGCAGGGATGATTTTGAGTCTTCTTTGTTTGCCACCCTTATGGCATTCATGTTTTTTGGGGCTTTTCGAGTTTCGGAGCTCTTAGGGACCAAGTGTAGGCGGGGCATTTGCTGGCAAGATGTGTTTTTTGCGGACAAGGGCCTGAACATCTGGCTGGCCAATTCGAAAACCGATCAGTGGGGCATAGGTAAAGGGGTGTGGTTGGAGGCAGAATCTCCCAGTGTTACGTGTCCGTTGCGGTTGGCAAGGCGATGGAAGGCGTTGTCAGGAGGGTCTGGGAGCGACTTAGTTTTTAAACATATCAATGGCTCTCGGGTAACTGATTACCAGCTGCGTATGGTTTTGCGTAAGGGGTTGCAGAGGATTGGGTTGGACGGGGCTCAGTTTGGGACTCATTCTTTTAGGATAGGGGCAGCGACTGAGGCGCATAATAGGGGTTGGTCTCAAGGGGACATTATGCAACTGGGGCGCTGGTCGTCAGACTGTTTTAAAAAATATGTGAGAGTTAATGCGGGGGAGGCGCACGCGTCAACCCCCCTTTTATGAGTCTCATACTGTTTTTCTCTTTTCAGGTTCTGTGGCTGGGCCCCATTCGAAGGAGTTGACGGTGTGGATTGTAGGGCATTCGTTCATCAAATGGGCCCAGGTTCAGGCGTCCCAAAGTTATTTCGGGAAAATGTTGGGGTTTAATGAGCAGTTTTTCAAAAATTTGTGGAAGGGAAAAGGGGGTATGTTGTGGAAGGACCTTATTCTGTGTTTGAATAATGCCATGGTGAGGGGACAGTGCCCGGATATTTTGTTGATACATTCGGGGGAAAATGATCTTTGTGGAGTTAAAGGTGTGGTCTTACTACGGGCAATGAAGAGGGATTTAGCCTTACTAAAGGAGTGCTGGTCGGGATGCCATATTTTGTGGACTGAGTTGGTCCCGCGGAGAGTCTGGAGAGGGGCTGTGAATCCCAGAGCTATTGATAGGGCACGGAGGAAGGTGAATGCGGAGATTTCAAGGTTCATTTATCTAAGCTGGGGATGGATTTATATCTGCTTGAAATGAGGGAAGTTTTGTCTAGATGCGTGAACGTTCAAGAGCATGGTCAGGGAGTTTAATGTTTTTGAGGGGGGGCAGAAAGGGGGGTGGGTTAGTTCTCACCCCCCCCTCCTTTCTGGGTGTCGGGGGTTATTTGTATTTGGACAGTTTTTGGCTGAGGTTGGTTGATTAATTGTGAAGTTGGGTTATCGACAGGGAAAGGATAGGTTGGTTATTTTAGTTC
The DNA here is from genome assembly GCF_964204655.1 of Triturus cristatus. NCBI lineage: Eukaryota > Metazoa > Chordata > Amphibia > Caudata > Salamandridae > Triturus > Triturus cristatus. Next base: position 1,086,285,767 of record NC_140582.1, on the reverse strand, counting down.
GGTTACACAGGTTGGGGGAGTGATAGCTGTAAAGGGGCAGGCAGGGGAGTTTGTTTAACGGAAGGTTTGCATTTATGGGGTATATGGTAATGTAATGTTTGGTATTGTTTTAAATGCTGTAATGTACGGGCGGGGGCGGGGGCGGGTTCGAAGAAATTTAGGGGAGGGGGCGGGGTGGCGGGGTTAGGTGTACTGTTTATTTAGTGAGGTTTAGTTTTGGAAGGCTTTTGCCAAGATCGTTAATTTGTAATGTGCACCTGTTCCAATAAAAGCGGCCTTTTTCACACAATCCTGGGTCCATGGTCTGCTCCCCCCGCCCCCCCTCTCCCCCCCTCCCTCCCGCTCCTCCCTCCCAATGTCCATAGCAGGGCCACACGCGGTGCCAGTAGGGAAAATGACAGTTCATTCTCCACGCTTGCTGAGTTGCTGGCAAATCGTCCAAGCAGGACCACTTAGTATTTTAGCCGAAAGATAATTATGTCTTTTTTTTTTTTATTCTACGGAATACCATTTTTATTGTATTTAAAAACTCTACGGATTACCATCCTCATTGCATTCATTCATGTCGTATGTTTTACATTGTAACTATTTTAATTAATCAAACAATAAGGTATTTCATTTTCATGTTCAAAGATCACAGGTTTGCGTGCGTGTCCTCTCAGAGTAGCCAACACACCTACTCAGGCTTCAGTCTGACAAGGGAGAGGCGGGGCGACCAGGTTTAAGTCTCAGGGCTGCTTTGTATTATTTCTCTGACGTGACCTTTTCAGTCCCTTTTTCCCTGAGTTCTGAATTGCACGAACCCAATTCAGTGCTTCTATGTATTGTCTGCTCTACGTTCCTGTTAGACATCTGTACATTGCTGGCTTCTGTTTGTCTGCTGTGTTCAGCCCTCCTGGCCCTTTATAGTTTTTCTTGGTGCTTTCTTTAGCACGTGTAGTTTTCTCTGTAGCTCACTACGTGCTTTACTGCACGGCCTGTGTGAAAAGTGTTTCATTGTCTAAGGAACACGCTACCGATGCTCTAATCAAGTCTGTCTCGACTCTTTATTCCTTTTGAGGTTGATCATATGAATAACATTTTGCCTGAAGCATGCCACCTGCCATTTCAATACCAAGCAGCTTTTCAGTTCTGTTGCTATGACATACCCTGTATTTGTAAAGCACACGTTCACCCAAGGGCATCTTGGCACCGAATAACTTATGTTTATTGTTACCCAACTCAATGGTACTGATTTTATAGACGTCAAAGGGACGAAAGCCTGAGTGGACCAACCGGGATTTGAACCCTGACTATGAGGTCGAACACAGACACCTAAAGTGGGTGAATTAGTCCACTAAGCCACCAGACCCAGCCTCATATGACATCACAATACTGCGCTCTACAATGGCTGCTTCTGCAGGGCTTGTATGCTGACTGTGGTCGATCAGGTGCTGTTTGTACCTGGCCTTGTAATGAGACATGATACCTGGGATCATCGATTACAGGGCCACTAAGCAGTACCTGGTGTCATAGCTGCTTTACCCGGCTGCAGTATTAATTCATTCAAGGGTTAGAGGGGATGTGGTGGCAGCACCCTTTTTTTCACAAATGTTAGTATTTACCTTTACGTTACACCGTTCATGGCTAATGTAGCCCATCACAACTAAGTGAGAGTCTGCAATTGGTAAAAGGACAGCTGATGCTCAGCCAATGATACACTGGTGAATAAGTGACCTACTTTTAAAAACTGCTATATTGGCAGTGGGTGCAACTTACCTGGCATGAATGGTGTCCACACAATTCACAAGTGAAAGCAAGTAAAACGTTTCAGTAGAGATGGCATGATGATGGTGTAGGAGATCTTTAGGCATGCATCAATGGATCTTTGTTTTATAATAACAATGCATGCTTCCTAATACACTCATAGAGGCTTTGGTCTGGTCAAGTGTCATTCTCAATCAGTGCTTAGTTTGCAAAAGAATGAGTGCTGGTGTCCAAAGCTCTGCTCAGAAGCCTGTGCCCGGCACTATTAAATGTCAGATGATCCATACACCAGGGCTGCTGTAGTCTTGAATTCACCTCATGTCTCTTTAATCCTCTACCAGACATTCCCTACCCATAGACCTCACTGCAGGGTCCTGCTTTTATGTGATGTTTTTTCCGTCTTTCTTTTTCTCCTTCTTTCCCCTTTAGGTGTTATTCCCTTTCTTGGTCTCTGGAATTATCTGATGAGGAACAATAAGTGTCAGTCCCCAAAAATGAGTTCCCGTAGCCCCCACCGGCAACCACATGCTCAAAATGAGCCGGTGTTCACAACTGGTCACAATTATCTTCCAACCATCACAGTTTACAGCATGAGGCAGCGTGTTGACCCACTTTGTTCACTGGCTGCATGGAACTGTGAGTAATGGCATTTTGCCTCATCACATGTGCCTGAAGAGATGAACACCTTCGTGCAAGGGCTCAACCACAACTTACTTTATTATTTTTGACTTTTGTTTGTAAAACAAAACATTGGCAAGGTTTTTCTGAGGCCACACCTATTGGCTTTGCTAATGCTTAGTGTTTTTGTTTAGTATAAATTATCGTAGGCCAGCCCAGCTATCTGCCCTGATGCCTTGGTACAGCATGCTACAGTGACTTTGCGGACCCCAGGAGTCTGTGACTCCTACTCAGGGGGTCCACAACTGTCTAGATTAGAAAAGTACATAAGATTAATAGATTGAGTCATTGCTGTAAGACTGTTACCCACACACGGGGCCCCAAGCTCAAAGTTACTTCACTTTAAAATATCATGAAGGCTCATGCTGCAGCGTTCTTTGCATGACCTGCACAATTTTTAGGCGATAATAAAAATGTCAGGTTAACTGTGATGATTGATACACTTGCTGGAGAGGTCTGTGTTTTGGCTAGTGGAAGTTTTGACTCACCACATAAGGTGTATTTGTAAAGTACATTTTTCAGCCAGAAGGGTATCTTGGCACTGAATAACAGATTTTTAGTGCTACCCAACTCACTTTATTTTATTGACCTCAGAAGGATGAAAGACTGAGGGGACCCTCGATGAATGGAACCTGTGACCATGAGGTCAAACACAGGCCCCTACAGTGGATACATTACTCCACTAAGGGCCAGATGTAGGTGGCTAAATACCGGTCGGTATCGCCGAAATTCGTTAAATGTCTGCGTTACCGACCGGTATTTACCCATGTGCGATGTAGGTATTACCGAACGCCATCACTAATAAGGAATCAGTAAAAATAAGGGAAACCAGTTACCGATTCCTTATTTAGCGATTGGCAGACACCGAAACACTAAAATACCGAATCGGTAAATAAGAAATCGACAAATAATCGCAAATGCGCTGTACCAAAAATTGGTAATACCGAATTTGCCAAAAATCGGTATTTAAGAATCGGTAATTACCACTGACTCCAAGCAGGTGGTAATCAGGTGCACTGCATAAAAACAGCCCCAAAATGCAAAAGTGTGAACACAATGGCGGCCCTCTACGTTATAGCAAGGCGGCTACGTTTGCGAGCAGCAGGACTGAGGGTCTGGAGACGGGAGGAGAGTGTGTACAGACTGCGTGTCACACTGTTCCAAATCACTGATGCAGAAATACATGAGAGGTACAGGCTACACCCACAAACCATCCTAGACCTGATACGGGACCTGCACCCATTCTTGGAGCATCAGACACCAAGGGCGCACGCCATACCAAGACATGTGCAGGTGCTCTGTAGCCTGCACCTACTTGCATCAGGAAGTTACCAGGGTGTGATAGCTGTGGCAGGTGGTGTGTCACAGAGTTGCCTTTCCCGTTTCTTCAACTCCTTCTTGGATGCCATGATGCAGAGAATGCATCACTACATACGCTTCCCCAGCACACAGGTGGAACTGCAGAAGACAAAGCTGGATTTCTACCAAAAGGCACAGTTCCCACGTGTAATAGGGTGCATTGATGGTACCCACATACCAATCTGCCCACCTGCTGCTACAGAATACATATACTGCAACCGCAAATCCACGCATTCCATCAACGTGCAGGTGATATGTGATGCAGACAACATCATCACTATATTTGTAAAGTAACAACCTAGGCAATTCTTGTAGACAGTGATAGTCAGTATTCTACTATTTACTAACCGACTAGTTTAAGCAGTGAGACGAAACAGAGAATAAGATTGTGATTCTTTTTTAATTAGAAGTTCTATACATGTTCACAATTAAAAACAATTTTATTCTATACATAATAAAAAGATCATAACAGATATAAAATAAATAACGAATTACATGAAAATAAAAGATAAACAAGTGTAGTGGCACAGATTTTTATAGTTCGACGCGCGTTTCGGCGTAGTTTACGCCTTCGTCAGGAAAACTAAGGCCACAATTCCTGTGTTTCAAGGTTCAGAAGGAGGCTTTTTTCCAGGTAGGTAGACAAATATTTTTTCTCCTGTTGAGGAATACCTTAGTTGATGTTTATTCCCCAGAATGCGACTATAAAAGAATAGCTAGCCTATCTTCAAATTCTCCATTTTTTGAGCGAATAAACATCAACTAAGGTATTCCTCAACAGGAGAAAAAATATTTGTCTACCTACCTGGAAAAAAGCCTCCTTCTGAACCTTGAAACACAGGAATTGTGGCCTTAGTTTTCCTGACGAAGGCGTAAACTACGCCGAAACGCGTGTCGAACTATAAAAATCTGTGCCACTACACTTGTTTATCTTTTATTTTCATGTAATTCGTTATTTATTTTATATCTGTTATGATCTTTTTATTATGTATAGAATAAAATTGTTTTTAATTGTGAACATGTATAGAACTTCTAATTAAAAAAGAATCACAATCTTATTCTCTGTTTCGTCTCACTGCTTAAACTAGTCGGTTAGTAAATAGTAGAATACTGACTATCACTGTCTACAAGAATTGCCTAGGTTGTTACTTTACAAATATATTGTACCCTGGCCTAGGAATTTTCAGGGGGTCCTCATTCTTTACACAAATGACAACATCATCACTGACATCGTGGCCATATTTCCAGAGAGTACCCATGACTCCAACATATTCAGGAACAGTGGGATCTATACACGTCTGGCTGGTGGTGAATTTGGAGAAGGATACCTGCTAGGTAAATCAATGTGACACACCCTGATGTATACCTTGGATGAATGTATTGGTGACTCCAATTAATGGCACTTCCTTTCCCATTTAGGTGACAGCGCATATGCCGTGCGGTCATTTATCCTAACTCCATACCACAACCCTTCCACCCCAAGTGAGAGGAGATACAATGTGGCACATTAAAGCACGCGCAACGTTGTGGAGAGCACCTTTGGACTACTAAAAAGCAGGTTCCGTTGCCTCCACAAAAGTGGAGGTGCACGTCAGTACCGCCCCATCATCTGCTGCAAAACAATAGCAACATGTGCAATGCTGCATAACCTTGCCACAAAGAAAAGAACAGCAGTGGAACTAACTGACTCTGAGGACGAGGGTGAGGACTGTCCACAGCCAGAGCACAGCGCAGCAGGTGTGGCAGCAGCACCAGATGGGAGACACAGATGGGCTGAGATAACACACAACTATTTCTGAGTAAGTAAGGAGACATAGCCAGTTACTGTATGTGAGTGATGGTGTTTAATGATCATAGCACACCACCACAACTTGAAGTGTGTCACATGTTAGGCCTAAATCAAATGCAGTGTCCATACAAAAAATGGGTTACATCACCCATTTGAGGAAAACCATGTTAAGGCTGGCTCTACTTCCTGCGCCCACGCGCTGCACTGCTGCGTTCCTTGGCCACACTGTCCTCACTGCCAGTCTGTCCTGTGGCAGCGCTGTGGCATTCGCTGCACCTCCTGGACTCTGTGGGAGGGGGGGGGGGTGATGCTACTGTGGCTAGTAGCCTCTTCACTTTCACCCCCATAACCTGTAGTGGCTACCTTGTCAGTTTGTAGCACTTCTAGTGCACTGGTCACTGTGACCAGCCCCCTTGCCACATCACGGCTGCAGTGGGCCATCTCCTCCTGCATGGCACTGAGCGCCTGCACAACAGAGAGGTGGCAGTGGAGAGGCGGTTCACCGCCTTTTTGTAATTTTCAAGTTTCTGCCTCTCCCTGCGCCTTGACAAATGGTCCTCATCTAATTTGCTGCACAGCAGCCTCACAGCCTCGGACACGTCCCTCATGCCCTCAGCCACAGTAGTGTTCATGGAACAGATGCCCTTCTCAATACGCTGCATGTGGCCATTCATCTGTGCCATCTGCCGCTGCACTGACCTAATTGCTTTTCCTTGCAGGTGCTGGACCTTCAACATGTTCCCTTCAAGGCCAGCGAACACACTCTCATCTTCGCCCTGAGAAGGAGGACTGGCTGCCCTTGCCCTGCAGCATCTGTAATGTGTGTGGGCGCGCTCTGTGGGGTACTGTGATCCTGCCCCGTTGGCATCCTCAGCCACCGTGGACTGTTGTCCTCCTGTGCTGTCCTCCTCGGACACCTCCATCTGCTGGAGGGTGGCCACTGAATGCCTCCTGCCTCTCGGTGCTGGTGGCATTGATGGTGGCGGTGGTGATGGTGGTGGTGATGGTGGCGGTGGTGGTGGTGGGGTGGTGTGCCCTGCAGGCGACTGGACCTCCTCCTCTTGTCTCCTCTCTGTCCTGGGTGCCTTGCCTTTGCTCCCCTCTGCTGCCCTGCGAGATGGCTCGCCTGTGAAGACAAAATGTACAGTTGCTCACTTATCTGGCAGCATTTGCATTGTAATAAATTTCATGCCTGCCAATCACACTGACTGTCCTCTGCTTGCTAATTGCTAATTGGTGTCACATGCCTTTGGGTTCAGTGGACTGACACGTTACTTCTGACTACATCTCCCATAATGCATTGCAGGTTCCCTATGCCTCTTTTGGGATTGGGGGTAGGGAGTGCTGTGAATGCATCTTACCTTGTTTGTTGGCAGCTCTGGCTGAGCTGTCTGCATCCCCAATCCCACTCACACTCTCCGGCTGGAGGGTGGACTCGACCAGGAGATCCAGGGCAATTGGTGCAGGTGCTGTGTTCCTTCCTCCACCTGTACGGTTGGCCTGCTTCTGCCTCTCTGCCAGCCTCTCCTTAGCAGACTGCCTCAGATCATACCATCTTTTTTTTAGGTCCTCAATGGAGCGCTGGGTGACTCCGATGGCATTTATTTTTTCTTGACTTGCAAGCCAAATCTGCCTTTTCTGTGACTCAGGCACGTGCAGGGACTGTTTGCCAAATAATTTCTTGTGGTCCTTGGTCTCATCCTCAATAAGGACCTCCAGCTCCCTCTCACTGAATTTGTGCTTCCTTTTTCTTTCGCCTGCCTCCTTCTCCCTCTCCTGCTTGTCCATTTTGCTCAGTTTTGTTTGCAAAATTCAGTTGAGTTGCTCCTGGCTTCTCTGCTCTGCTCCCTGCCTCACAATCAGCTCCAGGTTCAGTGCAGATGCATGGGTGTGGCCACTTCCTGTTTGGGAGGTAATGAGGATGCACAGGATTGGCTGTTTCGACAATTACCGATTTTTTTAATTACCGAATCGCTAATTACCGAATCGGTATTAAGGATTCGGTGATAACCAATCGGTAATAGGGAATCGGTATTTATTTTTTACCGATTCATTCCGAATCGCTATTTATTAACGATTTTTACTGAATCAGTAATTTTTACCGATTCATTACGTACATCTAGAATACCGAGTTCTTAATAACGAATCGATAAAATTTGCTATTAAGGACTCTGTATATCAGGATTACCTACATCTGGCCCTAAGCTACCAATCAGAAGGCCATCACAAACGAATAGGGTGAATGTGCCAGTTGCAAAGCACAACATTTAACAAGCAACTCACAGATTTGTATTTCTTGGAGATAGCCCAGTGAGTTAATGATATTGTTATAGACATCCATTTATTGTTACCACAAATTACAATGCCTCTAACATAGCACTGTAACCAGCATCAAACAGCAGAAAGCAAACATCAAGGCATTGGTTTAGAAACTTTTTTTTTTATTCCTCCTTCTTTTTTTATTCGGAGGCTGCTAAAAAGGGCGCCTGTATGTAGTAATACTTTTTTTGTAAGGGCAAACAACCCCAACCACTGCGTTAAATTTTTAATTCTGACTCACAGTTACTCTAGGCCAAGGACTCTTGACTAAAAGAGAAGATGAATCAAAGGCTTTGTCTTTTAGAAAGAAACCCACATTCTGAAAAGCTCCAACCTTCCCATTAAAATTTTGATCATTTTTGTTTGTTAATTAAAGAATCTTTAAATAATTTGTGCATGTGTTTGGCATATACTTGTTTCTGTAGTTTTGTGTACTTTTTTACGGTTGAAATTATTTAAGTAGGTGTCCCTGGCTTATACTAGTGACTCAGTGGGTGCCTGTTAGACCCGGCTTCCTGAGCACCAGGGCACTCAGGGGTAACTGCGCTCCAATCGCATCAACTGGAGTGTTCCCCACTGGTGTCCTGGGGCCAGAGTACTAGTGGACCCAAAACTGGATAACCAAGTACTCCTCTCCAGCACTTGACTCTCTCAGTGTAGCGAGACAGAGCAGTCCAAGGCTTACTCAAGGAGGTGAGGTGGGGTTAGACATTCAGAATACAGTGCACACCGTACCACCAGCTGACAAACTCAATGTCCAGTCAGTGCTTTACTTTTTATAAAAGAAAAGTACTTTAATACACACAAGATAATTATGCTACACATAAAACTAGGATAAACAGTGAAAACCAGATGTCTCTACAACCCTCTGGGACAGAGTTCTGACCCCAAACAGTATTATAGCGCCTAGACGCCAAGCACTATAAAAATACAGTTAACATGAAAACACACAATAAGCATTGCATATTACAGACCATTTTACACAGGGCTGCTCTCATTCACTAGAGCCTTGATACCAATCTTTGGATTGAAAGGATATAGTTTCAGCATATGGTGTGAAGTCAAATGTTCGTGATCAGCCCCATGACCCCCACCCAAAGCAACAGAAGTGCCCTCCCGTCGTGAGTGAGGTCACCGCTCTAGTGGTGTCAGGGATCTGACCACAGGTGCCTGATGTTTTGGCACAGTTTACTGGAGTCCCACTAGTCCAGTAGCCACTGGCTAGCTGTAGGAGGGTAGTGGCTGGACAGAGTGCCAGTTCACCCTGATACCCCCAGAGATCACAAAAAGAAAGGTGGGGGCCTGTTTCACTGGCCTCTATTCCCAGCTACTGCTTGTACAGGCTCCCACAGCGCCGGGGTGGAGGTTAGAGGGGATTTGAACTCACCTTCAAGGACTAGAATCATTCCCCCTCTCTGGCTTCCTTGATGTGCTGCCGGCTTCCTTGATGTGCCACAAGCTTCCTTTCCACACCAACTCCAGTGATGTACTGTAAGCTTCCTTTCAACACCTTGGGCAGCTGTCTGCAATTTCCTTGTTCAAAAGCACACGCTCCACAAGTCTCACAGAAACAGCTGGTCTCCAATGTTGCTGATGCCATGGATTGTCATTGAACTCTTGGCAGCAGAATCCATCCGTCATAGAGAAAACTGCCTTAGTTCCAGACGCAGTGAACAGTGTCTTATCTCCTGCCTTCACACTGCGGGTTGCACCTGGCTATCTTCAGATGGATCTGGTGTGGCCGCCTCTTCAGTCATAGACCAGTCTTGAACAACAGCTGACCACTCAGGCCAGACTTTTATCACCTCTGATTGATAGGCTCATCCAATCAGAGGGTCTGCAACTTTTACATCCTGAATACACCTCCAATCACAAACCCATCATGGTATGTGCAATGCATGGCTAAAGCATGCACAAAATGGTAATTGAATGGTAGTGGTTAAAATTTAGGAAAATGGCGCCACTCAGTACTTTGTCATATACATGTGTCGGTTCGGTCTAGATTAATACCGGTGCTGTAGGGTGAGGGACACCACTAATCCCCCTCAAGGTTTGCCAGCAGCAACAAGAATGATTATCCCCAGCACACGTAAACACTTTTTTTTTGTTGAAAATTAATATCATAGCATTTTGTGAGCAATGTTCGAAAAACAGTTGAATAAAGATTAATGTCTTTTTTTCTTCTTTTATTGTCACGTTCTTCTGGCAGCCTGACAGCCACAGCCAACACGTGTTTCGTCGCTAATGGGCAATCTCCCGCGACTTTATCAAGGCTGTATGAGATAAACAAAACAAACAATGTACCACCTTACAAAATTATAGGTGTACATAAAGCTTAAACCATAGTAATGTTAAAACGTGCTCAAAAGCAACCACAAGCAAGATGGCGGAAAATGCGTGGTAGGCCAAAAAAACCAAATTAACAATTTGGGCTCAGTGACCCAAAAGACTATTCCAGCAACGGAAGAGAGAATCCCAGAATTAATAGCGGGAGTTTGTGATTTCACCGTGACACGATCGCATAGTGGGACTATATATAAGTTAAAGGATTTTGGATGGTGCAACTGAAGATGTTGTCAAGTCTAGACAACGTAGACCCTTAAGCCCAAGATTGAGTGATAAGAGTGCAGAGAGAAACTTTGTAAATATACATACCTCTGTCTTGCTTGACAGTGATCTAGAATTATGAATAATTAAATTATATAAATGAAGGTCATGCGTGGTAAGGTTATGTATGGATTTGTGATGCCAAACTTAAACCTCAAAAACCTACTTGTATTGTGGTGATAATTCCAACCCACAATAATGGGTTCTGTTCCCCGTGACGTCACACTATTGTAAGAAGAGATGACCAGGGGTCCATTTATGTCCCTGGAGAAAGAGTTCCATGTATCCTGAAATAATGTTGAATATGTGTTTCAAAGATGTGTCACAGGACACATTGTACATCGAATCAAAACACCCCAAGTCCAAATGTGAGGTTCATCTAATCCTAATGTATGTGTCAAAACTCGCAAAGTATGCTGTCCTATTCTGATCCCATGATCGATAGAAATGAGGGGGTATATTAAGCAGTTAAACATAGTCAGTGGTTCGTAACATCTCTAGGATTTGAAAATTACCGAGTATAAGAAAAAGATGCAAACTAATCACTCGTATCAGGAGCCACATGACACATTAATTAAGTATCACGCTGTTGTAGGCTAGTTCTCTGTCATAATACTTCAGTTTATATATCTGTAAAGTATATGGTGTATTTCAAAGTTTATTTGCAATTGCACTGTATGCGTGAATATATCACATATTATGCGCAATCATACCATGTGAAGTATAGGAAGCAAGCAAAGTCACGTCGCGTGTAGCAATGAATCTACCCTCTAACGTATTTATGCCACAGGAGTTAAAAGCCCTCACATCTAAACCAAATACTGACCACTCGATACTTATGTGCTCTGACGTCCAAATTCTATCACGATGATAAAGCATCGATCCTAAGTCGCTGTTTAAAACGTCTTGTGCAACTAACTAAGTCCCCCAGGCTCTTACCGTTATATTGTAGTTGTAATGCTTGACGTCGCTCCTCGCGTCTTCCCGGTGTATCGGTGCGCGGTAAAGATGCACACCATGTCTGTGACTATATGGACTTCATCACATGATATATTGAAATGGAAAAAGGACTGTTTGTGTTTCCACTACCCAGCGCAGTGTAATGGAAAGAGGACTAGCTATCTGTTGTATTTTTGGCGGCCATGTTTAATACCCTACAGTTTAACATAAACCCAATGTGTATTTATGGAGATCGTAACAAAGCCAAGCTGAAGCAATAGTTGAATACGTATCATACATCTGAAGTAATCAGGGTTCAATAGAAAGACGGCATACTGGAGGATTTTTGTAGTGATAATTCTCGTGATATCTAAACATGCATATCTATGATGAGTGCCGGTATTGAGTATCTAGTGGTGCAAACAAAGATGTGAGAAGTTCATTGGTGCTCTTATTGTCGTCCTGTATCTGAGTGCCAAATGAATTTTTGGATTCAGTTGAGTAAAAATCTCTTCCATCTTGAGGTAAACGTGAGGAAATGGAATGTGAAAAGAATTATTTTGAGTAGTCACGCAGTGATCTGGCATAAATGAGAAGTCACATTATACATATTTACAATTATCTCACATATAGTACAGGTAATTATGTCATGGGAAGCAAAGGACCGTTGCATAATGTATCGTTGCAAGTGTTGCAGCCATGAAAACCCCTACCTTGTTGTGTCAACCAGTTCTCTTTTCTGTCAGTCCTGGGGTAGCTGGGGCTTAGCATATTCCTAAGTGACAGGCCTCTTCTGTACGTGATAGTGGGGTTATCTGTGATGTGATTACTGAGCGTTCTGTCTGCTTTAAGCAGATGCCAATGTCTTTTAAGACTACCTAGAAATACACTTGACCAGTTGTTGTAGCCAGTTATCACCCGTAAGATCTCTTTCTTTTGTACTTGCTTGTTATGTTCTCTAAGTGTATCCTGTCTCTTAGTTTTCTGTATCCTGAGTTCAGCCTTCTGTAGTGTCTCTGTTTTATAATCCCAATTCTGAAACCTGGTCATCATGTTGCGCTTATGTTCCTCAAATTCTGGGTCATAGCTGCAATTATATATTTATTTACCATATGGTATAGATCTTATCTGGTGTAAGGGATGGGCACTGGATGCATGTAATACTGCATTGCAAGCTGTTTTCTTGCGGTAAAGTCTAGTCTGTATTGTGTTGTCTCTAACATAGATCTCAACATCCAAGAATGTAACACTGTTAGTGCTGTGCTCAAAGGTAAACTGAATGTTGTCATAATTGCTGTTCAGGTGTCTAATAAATTGCATCAATTTCTCTGTGGAACCTGTCCATACCATTAGGCAATCATCAATATATCTACCCCAGTATAGGATCGAATCATTCCATTGAGCCCCCATTGGACCCCAGATCCTCTTCTCTTCGAACCAACCCATAAAGAGATTGGCATACGAGGGAGAGAATCTGGAGCCCATGGCCACTCCTTGTTTCTGTCTATACCAGTTCTCTCTGAAAAGAAAACATTGTTGTCTAGTATCCGCTCTATCATCTCGATGAGCATTTCGTTATGGCTCCATGCGCTCGCTGATCTGGTGTTTAAGAGTTTCTAAATCGCCATTAGACCACAATCTCGCCTGATGCTGGCATACAGGGCGGTAACATCCTGTGTCACCAAAGTCATACTGTCATCTCAATTCAAATCTGCCATAATACCCAGAACATGTTTCGTATCTCTTATGTATGAAGGCAGATTTTTCACTAATGGTTGCAGGAAAATATCCACATACTCTGAAATTCTCTCTGTGGGTCCCTCATTCCCTGATATAATGGGCCTGCCAGGAGGAAAAGGCAGGTCTTTGTGGATCTTTGGGAGTGTGTATATACAGGGATACCTTGGTTTATCTACTCTCATGTATATAAATTCATTGTCATCTAGAAGTCCCCGTCCATGCCACTGTTTGAGATGTCTGTTGATGTGGTTCGTGAGTGACCATATAGGATTGTTAGGGAGCGATTCATAACATTGATTATCATTGAGTTGTGTCAAAATGTCATTCTCATAGTCTACACTTCTCATAATAACAATATTGCCCCCTTTGTCCGCTTCCTTGATTGTCAAGTCTTTGTTATTAGCAAGATTTCTAAGGGCCCTGCATTCCCCTTGGGTTAAATTGTCTGGTTTCAGTCTGCTGTGTGTCTTATTTCTTTGATTATGTCTGTCCAGGACTACAGTCACTAATTTATGGAAAATATCTATGTTGTTCCCTGTGAACAAAGGCGGAGTCCATTTCGATTTTTCTTTTAGTCTGCTAGTAATGCTTAAGTCACTCGCTATATTGAGATCAAGCATAACCATTTCTGCCGTTACTGCATCATCCTCACACTCAGTCAGGGATAATAATAATCTGGTTTCCAGAATATCTTGTATCGTATGTGGGCTTGATTCAAACATCCCATGTCTTGGTTCCAAATCTTTATTAGCTCAACCTGATATTTCAAAATGTTTTTTAATTTTCAATTTTCTCACAAATTTGAACAAATCTATTTTTACTTCACATATATCACCATGACTGTTAGGACAGAAATTCATGCCCTTAGTGAGTGCTGAGGCTGCATTATTGGAAAGGCATTCATCAGACAAATTAACAACATTCACTTGATCAAGTTCATTCACTTTTTCTGGTTCCATGACCGGGTTCTGACACCCATGCGATCGTCTCCCTGTCCTCCTTCTCTTACCCCTCCTGGTTTTTCCAAAGGTATGATACGCTTGGTTTCCCTGTTCCCACGTTTTATTCTTTGCACCTCCGTTAAAAAACGTCTACCATCGAGAGATTATTGCTACCTTCTCCTTTGTCTGACTCGTTTTCACTTGACAGGGCTGTATCCAAGGATGTTGAGCTAATACTCGTGGATTTGCCATCTGTGGCATCTATCACACTTTCTTTCGGAACTAAATGGTCATTTTTTTTGCGAATGTGAATATTCTGCCACTTACATAATCACGTTCGTCTCTCATAAGTTTTCTAGTTTTGCGCTGCTTTATGTCTGTCAAATGACGTTGTAACACCTCATTGAGAATGTTGTAGTTTTTCTCTGTAGCTTCACTCAGGTTAAGTTTAATGATCTCAGATTCTAAGAGGTCAATTTCTTTTTGATATTGGGAGACTTTTCTCTCGCAATTTTCTATGAGAATCATCATGAGTTTATTAGAATTCCCAGTCAGTTCTTCTTCCCAGGCAACCAGTAGGTCTGCCTCCAGATCATCATACGTAGGTATGATCTGTGATCGGAGTCCCCTGGGTATGCGTTTAACGCGTATATATTGTTTAAGTGTGGCCGCGTCCCACCACCTGGACATTTCATTTCTCCTCAGTCTCTCCAATCTTATAAATTTCTCTCTCAGGCCCTCTTGTTTAGGAGCTTGTCCGCCATGTGCTCCCAAGTTTGTGGTGCTATCAGATGATATGTTATTAAAGAGGTCCTCAGCCTGTTTATCTCTATTTTGTCTCTCTCTTGTGAAGGTAGTCATAATGACCCTGGTGCAGCCTCCTAATGCACAAAATGGTAATTGAATGGTAGTGGTTAAAATTTAGGAAAATGGCGCCACTCAGGAGTTTATCATATACGTGTGTCGGTTCGGTCTAGATTAACACTGGTGCTGTAGGGTGAGGGACACCACTAATCCCCCTCAAGGTTTGCCAGCCGTAGCGAGCAGCAACAAGAATGATTATCCCCAGCACACGTAAACACTTTTTTTTTTCTTTTTAAATTAATATAATAGCATTTTGTGAACAATGTTTGAAAATCAGTTGAATAAAGATTAATGTCTTTTTTTCTTTTTTTCTTCTTTTATTGTCACGTTCTTCTGGCAGCCTGACAGCCACAGCCAACACGTGTTTCGTCGCTAATGGGCAATCTCCCGCGACTTTATCAAGGCTGTATGAGATAAACAAAACAAACAATGTACCACCTTACAAAATTCTAGGTGTACATAAAGCTTAAACCATAGTAATGTTAAAACGCGCTCAAAAGCAACCACAAGCAAGATGGCGGAAAATTCTTGGTAGGCCAAAAAAACAAATTAACAATTTGGGCTCAGTGATCCAAAAGACTATTTCAGCGACGGAAGAGCACAATTTCCCTTCATGTTTTTCTGGTACCAGCCTGTGCATCCCTAAAGAGGAATTTTAATTAACTCCAGCCCAGGAGGTTCTGACCAGTGGGGGAGGGTCCTCTTAGCAGAGTAAGTGCAGCTAAACCCAGATAAGAGCTGAGTGTCTACCCCAGTCCACCAGTCCACCAGGCCTTTCCAAGGAAATGGGGAGGGGCACGGGGGGGCTGGGATGTCCATCAGAACGGCTCGCATTCCTCACACTGGCTCAGCTCACCATTCTTCCCCAGTACACCCACGGGCTCTCAAACACACTTCAGGTAGACAAAGGCAACAGGACCACAGGAATGGCAGACTGCACAGACTTGGTCAGGAGGGTGCCTAGGGACTCACCCCTCCTGAATATAGATTTATTGCTGCCACCACTGTCCGTCTACCACAGCCTTAATAGAGAGGGCAGTAGCCACTCTCTGAAAAATAGGGGTGCACTAGGCATTCCCCCTCGACCTCAGAGCCAAGCTCACGGGTCTCAATCCATGTAAACAGGGAGACCCTCAGTGGACATGTATGATTGTCATGCTCACTGAGGTAGGGATCTAGAAACCATACTCGATAGAAACCTCCTGAGGCGGAAGCCGGGAGACTAGGTGTGCATGGAAAGTATTTTACATGTTTTTTAAATTGTAAATTTTATGTGTATGTGTACATGTTGCGGTGATTAACGACTGCTCATTGCACAATCCACTCCTCCCTGCCACTCACCTCCCCCTCAGTCGAATCGGCCCTCGGCCCTCGGATCGGGAAAACGCCGCCGCCATATTGGGGGTAGAGCTGGGTTGACGGCATAGCCGTTGGGACCTCCCGACCCACTATGATTATTTAAACGCTGCCTTCAGCGCGCTTCCTCAGAAGTTTATAGAAACCTCCTGAGGCGGAAGCCGGGAGACTAGGTGTGCATGGAAAGTATTTTACATGTTTTTTAAATTGTAAATTTTATGTGTATGTGTACATGTTGCGGTGATTAACGACTGCTCATTGCACAATCCACTCCTCCCTGCCACTCACCTCTCCCTCAGTCGAATCGGCCCTCGGCCCTCGGATCGGGAAAACGCCGCCGCCATATTGGGGGTAGAGCTGGGTTGACGGCATAGCCGTTCGGCCCCTCCCTCTTCTGGCTATATTATGAGCACTTCCCGTCGACCGCGCAGCGGACGCGCGCAGCGGGCGCACCGCGGGCGCACCGAAGGCGCGCACAAGGCAAGCCCGTCTGCGCCCGTCCGCGGCAGACCGGGCCAGGGGCCATAGCCCCTGGCCGTCGCCCGACCCTGGGAAAGATCTATAGCTCTGGATTCCTTCATAACTTACGACCCCCTGTGGAAACTAACTGCCGGCATTCACATCACCCGCTTGACTTATCCATTATTTGCCAATATTGTAATGCAAGGCTCAATACTGCTCCGAAGGAAGCTGACCTTCAGACCTTCACAATGCTTCTTTTAAACTGCAGGTCCCTTCCAAGACATAGCTCGGAAATCTCCTTATTGTTGGACGATTTTGCACCCGATGCCATCTTCTTAACTGAAACCTGGTTAACTCCAGAATCCGATCCCAACCTAGTGCAAACACTTCCCCCTGGCTATCAAATTGCACGTAAAGATCGTGCTCAGGGAAGAGGCGGGGGACTGGCAATCATTTATAAGGCTCAATATTCGTGCCTATGTGTCTCAGACTCTATTCCGGATTGTGAAAGTCTGTCTTTCTCTATCAAATTTTCTCCCAACGACTGCTTCTCAGGGATTCTCATTTACCGCCCCCCAGGCCCCCTGAATCAATTCCACATGGCACTACCCTCCTATGTAGCTGAATCAACTGCGTTTTCCTCCAAATTTACATTATTGGGGGATCTCAATATCCATTTTGGCAAGAGCTCAGATAATCTGGCTAAAGAACTGATAGCAAGTCTGGCCGCAGTTCAGTTGGAGCAATTAGTTCTGGCCCCAACACATATTAAAGGACACCTGTTGGACCCTGTATTTAGCAATAGTACGGAACTCAAGATAGAGCCCCTTATTCGCCTTCCATGGACTGATCACTTTTTAATCCCTTTTGTGTGGTCGTTAACTAGATCTGTTTCCTACATTCTCAAGCCGCGTAAGATGAGAAATTGGTCCAAGCTCCCATTAGATCAGTGGACCAGTCACCTGACAGCCAATAGACCCTCTTTCTCACAGAATGTTTCATTGGATACCAAGGAATTCGACGACTGGATTCGGAACTCGCTTGACTCCATACTCCCTGTAAAAGAAATCAGCTTAAAAAGGGTACGAGAAACAGCTCCATGGTACTCGGAAGAGCTCAGAGCAAAAAAACGGCACTGCAGAAAGCTCGAAAGAAAGTGGCGTTTGGGCTATACCACCATCGATAAAATCGCGTACAGAGAGGCTATCAGAGCCTACAAATCAGAAATAAAATCCAGGCAATCCACCTACTACAGTGATAAAATCATGAAGGCCAGATCAAAACCGAGTGAGATTTTCCATATCATTAAAAGTCTTACTAAACTTCCTTCACCCGGGACCCCCAACGACAACACTCCCTCCCGCTGTAATGAGTTAGCGGAATTTTTCTATCAGAAAATCAATAAAATGTACTCATCATTTGTAGTCTCAGCCCAGGAACCCCCCCCTAATGATTTTTCTCTTATCTCGGAAACTGCTCATTCCCCACGAATGATTTTGGATCATTTCCCTTTGATTAATCTAGATACATTAGAGACTCTTATACAGCAAGTAAGATCAGGTTCCCCATGTGACCCTGCTAGAGATCGGAGCATATAAATTCTCCCTACTTCCACGGACAGGGTAAATCCACAGTTGCACGCACATACATTCATCATACGCTAGGGCCCATCACACTAACATTCATTCAATTACTCTATCCACACTGAATATATGAGGGAAAACCTAAAACAATCTGCATCTAAAACGAGGTCAATGCGACCATAAAGATATTGTCCTGAGTCATGATTTTAAACATAGGAAATACATTCGAAACTCAATAAATGACAAAGAAATAACCACCCGACACTGATATTCAAACAAAGATCATTATTTATCTAAATTAGTTCAATGAAAGTCAATCAATAGCAAGATCAGCAAGATCATTATTCTCATAATTACCTATTCTAGCTAAATGGGTCAGGACAGGTCTCTCAGTAAAGTCTCCCGAGTCCTCACGAGCATAGGTTCAGGAAGAAGTGGCCTCAAATGCTACAGACCCTCTCTAGTCTAGTAGTATTTATAACAAAACTAGCGAAATAAAAGTAACAAACAAACTCTGTACGTCCGTTGAGCCGCTGAGCAGAGCGAGCAGGAAAGGATGTCATCTGGCAACATTTAGAAAACCTCCGCTCAGGAAAAATCACAAAAATAAAAACACGGAAGAAGGAAACTCGAGTTCGGAAGCGATACATTCATGAATGCTCTTCCTTGGTACCATAGCAGAGCCACCGCAGGTTTATCATAGTTCAATGTGGCTTTATTCTTCTCCAAGGACAATTGGAAGCATGCCCGGAGCTGCTGTCCTCACGGAAACTTTTAAATCAGACAGAGGCTGTGGTCAGGTGACTTTCAACCATGTTCAGCAAGGCCTCTCGTCACATCTCAATCACTCGAGCGCAGGCTGTAAATAGCAGCCATCTTTGTTTAGGCCAAAACGGACCATCTTAATTAAAAGAAACACAAAACAACGTTACTACATCATAATGATTATACAGTGTTAATCCCCACTAATACCCTTATGTGTATGTAATTACCTAGCCATCTGCGACACAAGAAAGCATTATAGCACGTTATTTTAAAAGCACAAACACGAAACAAATAGCACTTTAGCAACACTTATTTAATTAAATTGCACACCAACTTAGTTCATATATTATTAAGCAACATATATGCATTCCCACGTGTAATTTCTCTCATTAGTAGTGTTGGTTAATTAAGACTTTTAACAAAACTAATAATTAGTGATTATAAATCAGTAATTTTAATCATAACATATAAACAAAACTGAAGCTTAAAACTCAATAAATTTTCAACAGAAAACTCTGCTCCAGCAATCCCCCCTTTGGTGATACATTATCACCACAAAAACCAACCCCCCCAAAAAAAAATGTAGTCCCAATTTTAGGAGAAATCGAAAATGTCTTTTATGACTCAACATTAAACACCAGACTCTCTTTCATCATCCCTCTTTGACTCCAAATAAACACTCTCCCTCAATTCTTCTAATTCTATTTCTTGTTGGTCTCTCCTTGACCTCTTTTGCTTCTTTTCAATATTTCCTCTAATTATTCTCTTTTTCCCTCCCCTGTTTTTACAACACAAACACCCCAATCTTAGTATCAATAAAGCAACAATCACTAATGTCAATGGAAATAATATTTTACCAATAATGGTACTACCTATTTTAGCAATAAAACTCTTAACAGCAACTATCTTATTAGCTATTTTAGTCCAAATACTTTCAGCTTCCAGTGGTACTAATTCTTCATGTAAATCAGTAATATTTTTGATATAGACCTTTAGATCTTTGCTTTCATCAGGAATGTAAGTGCAACAATGTTGAACTTTCAGCATTCCACAAACTCCACCCTCTTTGGCCAATAAAATATCAAGGGCAAGTCGATTTTGCATAGACATGGCACGTACGGCAATCATCTCCGTATTTACCAAAAGAAACCCTCCAGCGGTACTTGTCGATAAGCGATCCACCACTGTTGACAGTTTCCGAATTCCATATGCGTTTAAAGAAATTCCCACTGCTGGAATTAAAGCTCCAAAAATATCACCCACAATTTCTGACCAAGTTTCTCTCTTAAATCGTGTTAGTAAATTAATGTGTTCTACATCTTCTATCCTATCTATATGAAAAATCCTTGGAAAGACCAGGCCCACATAACACGTGCCATACCAATGGTCAGGCAACTTGTAATAAGCCTTGTTCCCACAAACATAATACACTCCCGGAAAAACTGGATCTTCTCCACCTTTAAAACCCCATCCTGTCGCAATGAAGTATGTATCATGACACTCACTAGTCCCAACAAAATACCTAGCATATTGGGATTTCTTTCTGGTAATGCATAGTTTACCCTTCTGTGATGCATCTAAAGCTAAAGTTGGACTAGCTCCATTCCTCAATTCCTTTTCCATCTCAATATCCCATATTGTCTCACTCACTTTATATTTCCCTGCCTTTTCATGCATGCTCACTCTCCTTTCCTCTACCATGTCTAGGAAAGCCTTCTCTTCTTCTTTCAAACTGCAAGTTAAATTGTTTTTAAAAATGTAATCTAATGTTAATTCTTCTTTCTCAATAAAAATCTCACCAAAAATGTTAGCTTCTTTAGCTGGATTCAGCTTTCTATTCATAGGCAATTGCCAAAAAATATTATCTTTGTTAGACATTTCATAATCTATTTTCCCTAACAAATAAAAAACACTACTTAACACACTACATGAAATCCCATACGTAGCTGGTAGATGGTGATAAGTAACACCTTCTGAAACGGATGCAGGTAATTGCATACAAACGTAGCAATCCCTAACTTCCATTGTCTTTACGTATTCATACAACAACTTTGAAAAAACATTGCTAGAAAAATCATTAATTGACCTATCTTTATGTATGTAAATATTACTAATTCTAGTTGGAACTACTTTCTGTGAACTCTTCTCTATGTTAGTCACATTTTCAGTATGTATTCCAAAAGTGTCTATTGTAATTCTAAAAGTAACTAGCAAAGCTAATACACCCCATAATAGCATTAATAATCCAGTACAGCAGCAGCACATTCTACACCATCTTTTCAAGAAGGCACATCTACTTTGATTATTCTCTGTGTTAGCCATTTTACTACTTTGGCAGTGTCTTTTGACTTAGCCTCTTCTACTCCACTACTGAAATTTAGATCACTATATTATTTCAAACAGCTAATTTTAGATTTTCTTCTTTTCACTCTTTTCCAAGTGACTCCTTCAGTTCACTCAATTTGGATTTTCATCACTTTTCACTTCTTCTTCAGCGACATCAAATTGTATTAGATCTTCAACAACATCCTGAGCATCCGACTCTTCTCCAATATCAGTCAAGATAACTTTCAGGATTCCAACAGTTTTCTCCTCAACCACTTCTCGTACGGTCCCCTCTGGATTTCCTTGACTTTCTGCCTCTTCACCTTCAGACAGTGCCACATACGTCCATTCCGGTGACCTATACTTCTGGTTAGGTTTTCTAATTCTCTTAAACTCCTCCGGTTCTTTTGGGACTTCTTGTTTATCACTCTTTGCTTGATTCTGACTAGACACCTCGTTCACCTGTTCAGCTTTTGATGAATTCGCTTGTGTCAGTCTATATCTCAGTCTCTTTATCCTGTTAGGCCAAAGATCTCCTCTTACACACCTCTTCGGTCTCACTTCTTTATTATTTCTTTCTCCGATCCAAGTTCTCTTTCTCAGAACTCGACCCTCTGATTTCTCATTCTCACTTTCATCTGATTCTGTTTCATTTGCCTCTTGTCCATGAACAATTTTCTTTTGCTCCACAGTCTTTTCTACCACTGATTGAGATTTCTCTAATTCTGTCCCTCCTCGGGTCCCCGACACGCAATCTTCTTGCTGTCTACTTGTCCCTTCACCTAGCTTATCAGGAATGTTCCCTACACCTCCTCGGGGGTCTTCCGCAATCTGTCCCTCTCTATCTTCTACTGACCCTGCTTCGTCAGGTGTAATCTCAAGTGGATTTTCAACTTCCTCATCTGATTCAGGTGTAATCTCTGTGGAATTGCTCTTTTCTCTTCTTTCTTCTCTACCGCTTGTTGGAACTTCAGGCACTCTTACAGAATCTGATCTCTCTTCTGAGACTCTCAATGTTTCTCTTGAAGCCTCTCTTGGAAAGAAAAAAGAATCACCTGACTCTCTTTCTCCTTCCCCCCTTTCAGGATTCTTTTTCCTTCTCACTGGTTCAGTTTCTGCATCATCACTGGAATCTGACTCTTCAAAATACTCTTTACCAGTCCCTTCTTTTGGATTTGGAACTCTCAGAGTATGACTTGCATGAACCCAGTTCCTCACACCAGCACATTTTACTGCAGTTGTCGTAGTCAAAATAACTTGTCTTGGCCTTCCCCACCTTGGAACCAAGCAATTTCTTCTTCTGTGTACTTTAGTCCTCACCCAGTCTCCTGGAATCAGATCATGAGCTTGCTTCTTTTCAAGTGTAGTAGCGTCTTCTCCAACCTGGTGAAACACAGAATGAACTGCGTCAGCCAGGCCTTTACAGTAATCCAAAATCATGTCATCAGTTATTGTCATCAACTTGTTGACAGGCACAAATGCATGTCTCATTGCACGTCCCATTAATATTTCATGTGGACTCAAACCTGTGGTTCTATCTGGAGTAGACCTAATAGTCATAAGCACTAGAGGCAAGACATCAGGCCATTTCATTCCAGTGGCTAAAAACATCTTACCAATTCGGTTTTTGATTGTGCCGTTCATCTGCTCAACAACACCAGAAGCCTCTGGGCTGTATGCACAATGTAGCTTCTGCTGTATGCTCAATGCTTCACAAATTAAACCCATGAGCTCATTGTAGAAGTGTCCACCTCTGTCCGACTCAATTGTCACTGGGAACCCGTACCTAGGAATCAACTCTCTTAACAGTAACTTTGCCACTGTTATTCCATCATTTCTCCTAGTCGGATAGGCCTCCACCCATCTTGAGAACAAACAGACTACCACTAGAACATACCTCAATCTGTTCACTTGAGGCATTTCAATGAAATCTATGTGCATCCTGGTAAAAGGACCTCCTTCTCTGCCTATTGTTCCTAGACTCACCACTGTCTTTTTTCCAGTATTGAACTGCTGACAAATCAAACATCTCTGACAGATGCTCTCTGCAATTAGCCTGAACTTTGCATTGAACGAGGTTTGTTTGAAGGACCTAATCATCGCATCCCTCCCAAGATGTCCCTGGCCATGATACATTCTTGCCATTGTTGATAGCATGCTATTTGGCATGACTGGTCTTCCATCTCTATAAATCCAAACATGATCTGTCTCTCTTGGGGCACAACCTGCCTTGATCCAATCTCTCATTTCCTCATCTCCTGCCTCATCCTGCAACTGTTTCACTTCATCCCACGTTTCTAGGACATTAGTAAACATCACAGAACAAAAAGACATCTCCTTTTCTCATGCCCTGTTAATCGAATGATTGTTCTTTGCACAATACTGTGCTATGTCATTGGCAAAACGATTACCAAGAGTAACAAAATCATCTCCTTGTCCATGAGCAGCACACTTCACAACTGCTAATTCTTTAGGCAGCTGTATCACCTCAAGCAACTTTCCAATCACTTCAGCATTCTTTATTGGAGTCCCACTCGACATCAAGAAACCTCTCTGTAGCCAAAGTTGGCCAAAATCATGAACGACTCCAAATCCATACTATCAGTCATCACAGTCACTCTCAGATTCTTCCCAATCTTGCAAGCTTTCGTCAGTGCCACCAATTCAGCCACTTGAGCAGATCTTACTCCTTTCAAAGGCTAAGCTTCCATAACTTCTGAAACCTTGCACACTGCATATGCTGCACTCAGCACACCATCATCAGTTCTCAGACATGATCCATCCACAAACAACACATGATCACTCTCAGGCAGTGGTAAATCTCTTATGTCTGGTCTAGGTTTTGTGCAGTAATCAAGCACATCCAAACAATCATGATCAACATCATCTCCCACATTCACATTCTCAGCATCTGGTAGAAGTGTCGCTGGATTCACATTCACACATCTCTCAAGAGTCACATTTGATGCTCCCAGAATGATTTTCTCATATTTAGTCAGCCGACTATGTGACATGTACTGGGTTCTGCTTCTTGTCAAAAGAATTGCCACATCATGAGGTACGAATACCCTTACAGGATATCCCATTATTATACCCTCACTCTGTTCCAAGCTTCTGCATGTAGCAGCTACTGCTTTCAGACAACCTGGCAAACCCACAGCTACGGGGTCAAGTGTCGTTGAGAAGTACGCAATCGGCCTTCTCAGTTGTCCATGCTTCTGAATTAACACTAAAAGTGCACAACCATTTCTCTCACTGCAGTACAACTCAAACTCTTTCTCATAGTCTGGCATTCCCATAGCAGGAGCTTCACACATTCTGCTCTTCAACCCTTCAAATGCTGCCATTTGTTCTCCATCCAATTCCAATGGGTCTCTCACCTCACTTTTAGTCAATTTAATCAGTGGCTTTGCTATCAGGGAGAAATTACTTATCCACTGACGACAATAACCCACCATCCCCAGAAACATCCTCACTTCTCTCTGGGTCATCGGGGCTCTCATTCCTCTGATAATTTTGATCCTGTCATCAGTCACCTTTCTCAAACCCTTTTCAATATTGTGTCCAAGATAATGCACCTCTTTCTTGCAAAATTGCAATTTGGCTGGAGATACCTTTAACCCTCCATCTGCCAGATGATTCAGTAAAGCTATGGTATCTACTTCACAAGCCTCACGTGTCTTCGATGCCACAAGTAAGTCATCGATGTACTGTACCAGTACTGAGCTTTCATCCTCCATCCTCTGCTACCAGGAAACTGCTGCAGATCGGAGCATATAAATTCTCCCTACTTCCACGGACAGGGTAAATCCACAGTTGCACGCACATACATTCATCATACGCTAGGGCCCATCACACTAACATTCATTCAATTACTCTATCCACACTGAATATATGAGGGAAAACCTACACCAATCTGCATCTAAAACGAGGTCAATGCGACCATAAAGATATTGTCCTGAGTCATGATTTTAAACATAGGAAATACATTCAAAACTCAATAAATGACAAAGAAATAACCACCCGTCACTGATATTCAAACAAAGATCATTATTTATCTAAATTAGTTCAATGAAAGTCAATCAATAGCAAGATCAGCAAGATCATTATTCTTATAATTACCTATTCTAGCTTAATGGGTCAGGACAGGTCTCTCAGTAAAGTCTCCCGAGTCCTCACGAGCATAGGTTCAGGAAGAAGTGGCCTCAAATGCTACAGACCCTCTCAAGTCTAGTAGTATTTATAACAAAACTAGCGAAATAAAAGTAACAAACAAACTCTGTACGTCCGTTGAGCCGCTGAGCAGAGCGAGCAGGAAAGGATGTCATCTGGCAACATTTAGAAAACCTCCGCTCAGGAAAAATCACAAAAATAAAAACACGGAAGAAGGAAACTCGAGTTCGGAAGCGATACATTCATGAATGCTCTTCCTTGGTACCATAGCAGAGCCACCGCAGGTTTATCATAGTTCAATGTGGCTTTATTCTTCTCCAAGGATAATTGGAAGCATGCCCAGAGCTGCTGTCCTCACGGAAACTTTTAAATCAGACAGAGGCTGTGGTCAGGTGACTTTCAACCATGTTCAGCAAGGCCTCTCGTCACATCTCAATCACTCGAGCGCAGGCTGTAAATAGCAGCCATCTTTGTTTAGGCCAAAACGGACCATCTTAATTAAAAGAAACACAAAACAACGTTACTACATCATAATGATTATACAGTGTTAATCCTCACTAATACCCTTATGTGTATGTAATTACCTAGCCATCTGCGACACAAGAAAGCATTGTAGCACGTTATTTTAAAAGCACAAACACGAAACAAATAGCACCTTAGCAACACTTATTTAATTAAATTGCACACCAACTTAGTTCATATATTATTAAGCAACATATATGCATTCCCACGTGTAATTTCTCTCATTAGTAGTGTTGGTTAATTAAGACTTTTAACAAAACTAATAATTAGTGATTATAAATCAGTAATTTTAATCATAACATATAAACAAAACTGAAGCTTAAAACTCAATAAATTTTCAAAAGAAAACTCTGCTCCAGCAATCCCCCCTTTGGTGATACATTATCACCACAAAAACCAACCCCAAAAAAAAAAATGTAGTCCCAATTTTAGGAGAAATCGAAAATGTCTTTTATGACTCAACATTAAACACCAGACTCTCTTTCATCATCCCTCTTTGACTCCAAATAAACACTCTCCCTCAATTCTTCTAATTCTATTTCTTGTTGGTCTCTCCTTGACCTCTTTTGCTTCTTTTCAATATTTCCTCTAATTATTCTCTTTTTCCCTCCCCTGTTTTTACAACACAAACACCCCAATCTTAGTATCAATAAAGCAACAATCACTAATGTCAATGGAAATAATATTTTACCAATAATGGTACTACCTATTTTAGCAATAAAACTCTTAACAGCAACTATCTTATTAGCTATTTTAGTCCAAATACTTTCAGCTTCCAGTGGTACTAATTCTTCATGTAAATCAGTAATATTTTTGATATAGACCTTTAGATCTTTGCTTTCATCAGGAATGTAAGTGCAACAATGTTGAACTTTCAGCATTCCACAAACTCCACCCTCTTTGGCCAATAAAATATCAAGGGCAAGTCGATTTTGCATAGACATGGCACGTACGGCAATCATCTCCGTATTTACCAAAAGAAACCCTCCAGCGGTACTTGTCGATAAGCGATCCACCACTGTTGACAGTTTCCGAATTCCATATGCGTTTAAAGAAATTCCCACTGCTGGAATTAAAGCTCCAAAAATATCACCCACAATTTCTGACCAAGTTTCTCTCTTAAATCGTGTTAGTAAATTAATGTGTTCTACATCTTCTATCCTATCTATATGAAAAATCCTTGGAAAGACCAGGCCCACATAACACGTGCCATACCAATGGTCAGGCAACTTGTAATAAGCCTTGTTCCCACAAACATAATACACTCCCGGAAAAACTGGATCTTCTCCACCTTTAAAACCCCATCCTGTCGCAATGAAGTATGTATCATGACACTCACTAGTCCCAACAAAATACCTAGCATATTGGGATTTCTTTCTGGTAATGCATAGTTTACCCTTCTGTGATGCATCTAAAGCTAAAGTTGGACTAGCTCCATTCCTCAATTCCTTTTCCATCTCAATATCCCATATTGTCTCACTCACTTTATATTTCCCTGCCTTTTCATGCATGCTCACTCTCCTTTCCTCTACCATGTCTAGGAAAGCCTTCTCTTCTTCTTTCAAACTGCAAGTTAAATTGTTTTTAAAAATGTAATCTAATGTTAATTCTTCTTTCTCAATAAAAATCTCACCAAAAATGTTAGCTTCTTTAGCTGGATTCAGCTTTCTATTCATAGGCAATTGCCAAAAAATATTATCTTTGTTAGACATTTCATAATCTATTTTCCCTAACAAATAAAAAACACTACTTAACACACTACATGAAATCCCATACGTAGCTGGTAGATGGTGATAAGTAACACCTTCTGAAACGGATGCAGGTAATTGCATACAAACGTAGCAATCCCTAACTTCCATTGTCTTTACGTATTCATACAACAACTTTGAAAAAACATTGCTAGAAAAATCATTAATTGACCTATCTTTATGTATGTAAATATTACTAATTCTAGTTGGAACTACTTTCTGTGAACTCTTCTCTATGTTAGTCACATTTTCAGTATGTATTCCAAAAGTGTCTATTGTAATTCTAAAAGTAACTAGCAAAGCTAATACACCCCATAATAGCATTAATAATCCAGTACAGCAGCAGCACATTCTACACCATCTTTTCAAGAAGGCACATCTACTTTGATTATTCTCTGTGTTAGCCATTTTACTACTTTGGCAGTGTCTTTTGACTTAGCCTCTTCTACTCCACTACTGAAATTTAGATCACTATATTATTTCAAACAGCTAATTTGAGATTTTCTTCTTTTCACTCTTTTCCAAGTGACTCCTTCAGTTCACTCAATTTGGATTTTCATCACTTTTCACTTCTTCTTCAGCAACATCAAATTGTATTAGATCTTCAACAACATCCTGAGCATCCGACTCTTCTCCAATATCAGTCAAGATAACTTTCAGGATTCCAACAGTTTTCTCCTCAACCACTTCTCGTACGGTCCCCTCTGGATTTCCTTGACTTTCTGCCTCTTCACCTTCAGACAGTGCCACATACGTCCATTCCGGTGACCTATACTTCTGGTTAGGTTTTCTAATTCTCTTAAACTCCTCCGGTTCTTTTGGGACTTTTTGTTTATCACTCTTTGCTTGATTCTGACTAGACACCTCGTTCACCTGTTCAGCTTTTGATGAATTCGCTCATGTCAGTCTATATCTCAGTCTCTTTATCCTGTTAGGCCAAAGATCTCCTCTTACACTCCTCTTCGGTCTCACTTCTTTATTATTTCTTTCTCCGATCCAAGTTCTCTTTCTCAGAACTCGACCCTCTGATTTCTCATTCTCACTTTCATCTGATTCTGTTTCATTTGCCTCTTGTCCATGAACAATTTTCTTTTGCTCCACAGTCTTTTCTACCACTGATTGAGATTTCCCTAATTCTGTCCCTCCTCGGGTCTCCGACACGCAATTTTCTTGCTGTCTACTTGTCCCTTCACCTAGCTTATCAGGAATGTTCCCTACACCTCCTCGGGGGTCTTCCGCAATCTGTCTCTCTCTATCTTCTACTGACCCTGCTTCGTCAGGTGTAATCTCAAGTGGATTTTCAATTTCCTCATCTGATTCAGGTGTAATCTCTGTGGAATTGCTCTTTTCTCTTCTTTCTTCTCTACCGCTTGTTGGAACTTCAGGCACTCTTACAGAATCTGATCTCTCTTCTGAGACTCTCAATGTTTCTCTTGAAGCCTCTCTTGGAAAGAAAAAAGAATCACCTGACTCTCTTTCTCCTTCCCCCCTTTCAGGATTCTTTTTCCTTCTCACTGGTTCAGTTTCTGCATCATCACTGGAATCTGACTCTTCAAAATACTCTTTACCAGTCCCTTCTTTTGGATTTGGAACTCTCAGAGTATGACTTGCATGAACCCAGTTCTTCACACCAGCACATTTTACTGCAGTTGTCGTAGTCAAAATAACTTGTCTTGGCCTTCCCCACCTTGGAACCAAGCAATTTCTTCTTCTGTGTACTTTAATCCTCACCCAGTCTCCTGGAATCAGATCATGAGCTTGCTTCTTTTCAAGTGTAGTAGCGTCTTCTCCAACCTGGTGAAACACAGAATGAACTGCGTCAGCCAGGCCTTTACAGTAATCTAAAATCATGTCATCAGTTATTGTCATCAACTTGTTGACAGGCACAAATGCATGTCTCATTGCACGTCCCATTAATATTTCATGTGGACTCAAACCTGTGGTTCTATCTGGAGTAGACCTAATAGTCATAAGCACTAGAGGCAAGACATCAGGCCATTTCATTCCAGTGGCTAAAAACATCTTACCAATTCGGTTTTTGATTGTGCCGTTCATCTGCTCAACAACACCAGAAGCCTCTGGGCTGTATGCACAATGTAGCTTCTGCTGTATGCTCAATGCTTCACAAATTAAACCCATGAGCTCATTGTAGAAGTGTCCACCTCTGTCCGACTCAATTGTCACTGGGAACCCGTACCTAGGAATCAACTCTCTTAACAGAAACTTTGCCACTGTTATTCCATCATTTCTCCTAGTCGGATAGGCCTCCACCCATCTTGAGAACAAACAGACTACCACTAGAACATACCTCAATCTGTTCACTTGAGGCATTTCAATGAAATCTATTTGCATCCTGGTAAAAGGACCTCCTTCTCTGCCTATTGTTCCTAGACTCACCACTGTCTTTTTTCCAGTATTGAACTGCTGACAAATCAAACATCTCTGACAGATGCTCTCTGCAATTAGCCTGAACTTTGCATTGAACGAGGTTTGTTTGAAGGACCTAATCATCGCATCCCTCCCAAGATGTCCCTGGCCATGATACATTCTTGCCATTGTTGATAGCATGCTATTTGGCATGACTGGTCTTCCATCTCTATAAATCCAAACATGATCTGTCTCTCTTGGGGCACAACCTGCCTTGATCCAATCTCTCATTTCCTCATCTCCTGCCTCATCCTGCAACTGTTTCACTTCATCCCACGTTTCTAGGACATTAGTAAACATCACAGAACAAAAAGACATCTCCTTTTCTCATGCCCTGTTAATCGAATGATTGTTCTTTGCACAATACTGTGTTATGTCATTGGCAAAACGATTACCAAGAGTAACAAAATCATCTCCTTGTCCATGAGCAGCACACTTCACAACTGCTAATTCTTTAGGCAGCTGTATCACCTCAAGCAACTTTCCAATCACTTCAGCATTCTTTATTGGAGTCCCACTCGACATCAAGAAACCTCTCTGTAGCCAAAGTTGGCCAAAATCATGAACGACTCCAAATCCATACTGACTATCAGTCATCACAGTCACTCTCAGATTCTTCCCAATCTTGCAAGCTTTCGTCAGTGCCACCAATTCAGCCACTTGAGCAGATCTTACTCCTTTCAAAGGCTAAGCTTCCATAACTTCTGAAACCTTGCACACTGCATATGCTGCACTCAGCACACCATCATCAGTTCTCAGACATGATCCATCCACAAACAACACATGATCACTCTCAGGCAGTGGTAAATCTCTTATGTCTGGTCTAGGTTTTGTGCAGTAATCAAGCACATCCAAACAATCATGATCAACATCATCTCCCACATTCACATTCTCAGCATCTGGTAGAAGTGTCGCTGGATTCACATTCACACATCTCTCAAGAGTCACATTTGATGCTCCCGGAATGATTTTCTCATATTTAGTCAGCCGACTATGTGACATGTACTGGGTTCTGCTTCTTGTCAAAAGAATTGCCACATCATGAGGTACGAATACCCTCACTCTGTTCCAAGCTTCTGCATGTAGCAGCTACTGCTTTCAGACAACCTGGCAAACCCACAGCTACGGGGTCAAGTGTCGTTGAGAAGTACGCAATCGGCCTTCTCAGTTGTCCATGCTTCTGAATTAACACTAAAAGTGCACAACCATTTCTCTCACTGCAGTACAACTCAAACTCTTTCTCATAGTCTGGCATTCCCATAGCAGGAGCTTCACACATTCTGCTCTTCAACCCTTCAAATGCTGCCATTTGTTCTCCATCCAATTCCAATGGGTCTCTCACCTCACTTTTAGTCAATTTAATCAGTGGCTTTGCTATCAGGGAGAAATTACTTATCCACTGACGACAATAACCCACCATCCCCAGAAACATCCTCACTTCTCTCTGGGTCATCGGGGCTCTCATTCCTCTGATAATTTTGATCCTGTCATCAGTCACCTTTCTCAAACCCTTTTCAATATTGTGTCCAAGATAATGCACCTCTTTCTTGCAAAATTGCAATTTGGCTGGAGATACCTTTAACCCTCCATCTGCCAGATGATTCAGTAAAGCTATGGTATCTACTTCACAAGCCTCACGTGTCTTCGATGCCACAAGTAAGTCATCGATGTACTGTGCCAGTACTGAGCTTTCATCCTCCATCCTCTGCTACCAGGAAACTGCTGCAGATCGGAGCATATAAATTCTCCCTACTTCCACGGACAGGGTAAATCCACAGTTGCACGCACATACATTCATCATACGCTAGGGCCCATCACACTAACATTCATTCAATTACTCTATCCACACTGAATATATGAGGGAAAACCTACACCAATCTGCATCTAAAACGAGGTCAATGCGACCATAAAGATATTGTCCTGAGTCATGATTTTAAACATAGGAAATACATTCGAAACTCAATAAATGACAAAGAAATAACCACCCGACACTGATATTCAAACAAAGATCATTATTTATCTAAATTAGTTCAATGAAAGTCAATCAATAGCAAGATCAGCAAGATCATTATTCCTAAAATTACCTATTCTAGCTAAATGGGTCAGGACAGGTCTCTCAGTAAAGTCTCCCGAGTCCTCACGAGCATAGGTTCAGGAAGAAGTGGCCTCAAATGCTACAGACCCTCTCAAGTCTAGTAGTATTTATAACAAAACTAGCGAAATAAAAGTAACAAACAAACTCTGTACGTCCGTTGAGCCGCTGAGCAGAGCGAGCAGGAAAGGATGTCATCTGGCAACATTTAGAAAACCTCCGCTCAGGAAAAATCACAAAAATAAAAACACGGAAGAAGGAAACTCGAGTTCGGAAGCGATACATTCATGAATGCTCTTCCTTGGTACCATAGCAGAGCCACCGCAGGTTTATCATAGTTCAATGTGGCTTTATTCTTCTCCAAGGACAATTGGAAGCATGCCCAGAGCTGCTGTCCTCACGGAAACTTTTAAATCAGACAGAGGCTGTGGTCAGGTGACTTTCAACCATGTTCAGCAAGGCCTCTCGTCACATCTCAATCACTCGAGCGCAGGCTGTAAATAGCAGCCATCTATGTTTAGGCCAAAACGGACCATCTTAATTAAAAGAAACACAAAACAATGTTACTACATCATAATGATTATACAGTGTTAATCCCCACTAATACCCTTATGTGTATGTAATTACCTAGCCATCTGCGACACAAGAAAGCATTATAGCACGTTATTTTAAAAGCACAAACACGAAACAAATAGCACTTTAGCAACACTTATTTAATTAAATTGCACACCAACTTAGTTCATATATTATTAAGCAACATATATGCATTCCCACGTGTAATTTCTCTCATTAGTAGTGTTGGTTAATTAAGACTTTTAACAAAACTAATAATTAGTGATTATAAATCAGTAATTTTAATCATAACATATAAACAAAACTGAAGCTTAAAACTCAATAAATTTTCAACAGAAAACTCTGCTCCAGCAATCCCCCCTTTGGTGATACATTATCACCACAAAAACCAACCCCCAAAAAAAAAAATGTAGTCCCAATTTTAGGAGAAATCGAAAATGTCTTTTATGACTCAACATTAAACACCAGACTCTCTTTCATCATCCCTCTTTGACTCCAAATAAACACTCTCCCTCAATTCTTCTAATTCTATTTCTTGTTGGTCTCTCCTTGACCTCTTTTGCTTCTTTTCAATATTTCCTCTAATTATTCTCTTTTTACCTCCCCTGTTTTTACAACACAAACACCCCAATCTTAGTATCAATAAAGCAACAATCACTAATGTCAATGGAAATAATATTTTACCAATAATGGTACTACCTATTTTAGCAATAAAACTCTTAACAGCAACTATCTTATTAGCTATTTTAGTCCAAATACTTTCAGCTTCCAGTGGTACTAATTCTTCATG
Organism: Triturus cristatus; assembly: GCF_964204655.1. Lineage (NCBI taxonomy): Eukaryota > Metazoa > Chordata > Amphibia > Caudata > Salamandridae > Triturus > Triturus cristatus. Next base: position 1,086,251,969 of record NC_140582.1, on the reverse strand, counting down.
TAAATCAGTAATATTTTTGATATAGACCTTTAGATCTTTGCTTTCATCAGGAATGTAAGTGCAACAATGTTGAACTTTCAGCATTCCACAAACTCCACCCTCTTTGGCCAATAAAATATCAAGGGCAAGTCGATTTTGCATAGACATGGCACGTACGGCAATCATCTCCGTATTTACCAAAAGAAACCCTCCAGCGGTACTTGTCGATAAGCGATCCACCACTGTTGACAGTTTCCGAATTCCATATGCGTTTAAAGAAATTCTCACTGCTGGAATTAAAGCTCCAAAAATATCACCCACAATTTCTGACCAAGTTTCTCTCTTAAATCGTGTTAGTAAATTAATGTGTTCTACATCTTCTATCCTATCTATATGAAAAATCCTTGGAAAGACCAGGCCCACATAACACGTGCCATACCAATGGTCAGGCAACTTGTAATAAGCCTTGTTCCCACAAACATAATACACTCCCGGAAAAACTGGATCTTCTCCACCTTTAAAACCCCATCCTGTCGCAATGAAGTATGTATCATGACACTCACTAGTCCCAACAAAATACCTAGCATATTGGGATTTCTTTCTGGTAATGCATAGTTTACCCTTCTGTGATGCATCTAAAGCTAAAGTTGGACTAGCTCCATTCCTCAATTCCTTTCCCATCTCAATATCCCATATTGTCTCACTCACTTTATATTTCCCTGCCTTTTCATGCATGCTCACTCTCCTTTCCTCTACCATGTCTAGGAAAGCCTTCTCTTCTTCTTTCAAACTGCAAGTTAAATTGTTTTTAAAAATGTAATCTAATGTTAATTCTTCTTTCTCAATAAAAATCTCACCAAAAATGTTAGCTTCTTTAGCTGGATTCAGCTTTCTATTCATAGGCAATTGCCAAAAAATATTATCTTTGTTAGACATTTCATAATCTATTTTCCCTAACAAATAAAAAACACTACTTAACACACTACATGAAATCCCATACGTAGCTGGTAGATGGTGATAAGTAGCACCTTCTGAAACGGATGCAGGTAATTGCATACAAACGTAGCAATCCCTAACTTCCATTGTCTTTACGTATTCATACAACAACTTTGAAAAAACATTGCTAGAAAAATCATTAATTGACCTATCTTTATGTATGTAAATATTACTAATTCTAGTTGGAACTACTTTCTGTGAACTCTTCTCTATGTTAGTCACATTTTCAGTATGTATTCCAAAAGTGTCTATTGTAATTCTAAAAGTAACTAGCAAAGCTAATACACCCCATAATAGCATTAATAATCCAGTACAGCAGCAGCACATTCTACACCATCTTTTCAAGAAGGCACATCTACTTTGATTATTCTCTGTGTTAGCCATTTTACTACTTTGGCAGTGTCTTTTGACTTAGCCTCTTCTACTCCACTACTGAAATTTAGATCACTATATTATTTCAAACAGCTAATTTTAGATTTTCTTCTTTTCACTCTTTTCCAAGTGACTCCTTCAGTTCACTCAATTTGGATTTTCATCACTTTTCACTTCTTCTTCAGCAACATCAAATTGTATTAGATCTTCAACAACATCCTGAGCATCCGACTCTTCTCCAATATCAGTCAAGATAACTTTCAGGATTCCAACAGTTTTCTCCTCAACCACTTCTCGTACGGTCCCCTCTGGATTTCCTTGACTTTCTGCCTCTTCACCTTCAGACAGTGCCACATACGTCCATTCCGGTGACCTATACTTCTGGTTAGGTTTTCTAATTCTCTTAAACTCCTCCGGTTCTTTTGGGACTTTTTGTTTATCACTCTTTGCTTGATTCTGACTAGACACCTCGTTCACCTGTTCAGCTTTTGATGAATTCGCTCGTGTCAGTCTATATCTCAGTCTCTTTATCTTGTTAGGCCAAAGATCTCCTCTTACACTCCTCTTCGGTCTCACTTCTTTATTATTTCTTTCTCCGATCCAAGTTCTCTTTCTCAGAACTCGACCCTCTGATTTCTCATTCTCACTTTCATCTGATTCTGTTTCATTTGCCTCTTGTCCATGAACAATTTTCTTTTGCTCCACAGTCTTTTCTACCACTGATTGAGATTTCCCTAATTCTGTCCCTCCTCGGGTCTCCGACACGCAATCTTCTTGCTGTCTACTTGTCCCTTCACCTAGCTTATCAGGAATGTTCCCTACACCTCCTCGGGGGTCTTCCGCAATCTGTCCCTCTCTATCTTCTACTGACCCTGCTTCGTCAGGTGTAATCTCATGTGGATTTTCAATTTCCTCATCTGATTCAGGTGTAATCTCTGTGGAATTGCTCTTTTCTCTTCTTTCTTCTCTACCGCTTGTTGGAACTTCAGGCACTCTTACAGAATCTGATCTCTCTTCTGAGACTCTCAATGTTTCTCTTGAAGCCTCTCTTGGAAAGAAAAAAGAATCACCTGACTCTCTTTCTCCTTCCCCCCTTTCAGGATTCTTTTTCCTTCTCACTGGTTCAGTTTCTGCATCATCACTGGAATCTGACTCTTCAAAATACTCTTTACCAGTCCCTTCTTTTGGATTTGGAACTCTCAGAGTATGACTTGCATGAACCCAGTTCTTCACACCAGCACATTTTACTGCAGTTGTCGTAGTCAAAATAACTTGTCTTGGCCTTCCCCACCTTGGAACCAAGCAATTTCTTCTTCTGTGTACTTTAATCCTCACCCAGTCTCCTGGAATCAGATCATGAGCTTGCTTCTTTTCAAGTGTAGTAGCGTCTTCTCCAACCTGGTGAAACACAGAATGAACTGCGTCAGCCAGGCCTTTACAGTAATCCAAAATCATGTCATCAGTTATTGTCATCAACTTGTTGACAGGCACAAATGCATGTCTCATTGCACGTCCCATTAATATTTCATGTGGACTCAAACCTGTGGTTCTATCTGGAGTAGACCTAATAGTCATAAGCACTAGAGGCAAGACATCAGGCCATTTCATTCCAGTGGCTAAAAACATCTTACCAATTCGGTTTTTGATTGTGCCGTTCATCTGCTCAACAACACCAGAAGCCTCTGGGCTGTATGCACAATGTAGCTTCTGCTGTATGCTCAATTTTTCACAAATTAAACCCATGAGCTCATTGTAGAAGTGTCCACCTCTGTCCGACTAAATTGTCACTGGGAACCCGTACCTAGGAATCAACTCTCTTAACAGTAACTTTGCCACTGTTATTCCATCATTTCTCCTAGTCGGATAGGCCTCCACCCATCTTGAGAACAAACAGACTACCACTAGAACATACCTCAATCTGTTCACTTGAGGCATTTCAATGAAATCTATTTGCATCCTGGTAAAAGGACCTCCTTCTCTGCCTATTGTTCCTAGACTCACCACTGTCTTTTTTCCAGTATTGAACTGCTGACAAATCAAACATCTCTGACAGATGCTCTCTGCAATTAGCCTGAACTTTGCATTGAACGAGGTTTGTTTGAAGGACCTAATCATCGCATCCCTCCCAAGATGTCCCTGGCCATGATACATTCTTGCCATTGTTGATAGCATGCTATTTGGCATGACTGGTCTTCCATCTCTATAAATCCAAACATGATCTGTCTCTCTTGGGGCACAACCTGCCTTGATCCAATCTCTCATTTCCTCATCTCCTGCCTCATCCTGCAACTGTTTCACTTCATCCCACGTTTCTAGGACATTAGTAAACATCACAGAAGAAAAAGACATCTCCTTTTCTCATGCCCTGTTAATCGAATGATTGTTCTTTGCACAATACTGTGCTATGTCATTGGCAAAACGATTACCAAGAGTAACAAAATCATCTCCTTGTCCATGAGCAGCACACTTCACAACTGCTAATTCTTTAGGCAGCTGTATCACCTCAAGCAACTTTCCAATCACTTCAGCATTCTTTATTGGAGTCCCACTCGACATCAAGAAACCTCTCTGTAGCCAAAGTTGGCCACAATCATGAACGACTCCAAATCCATACTGACTATCAGTCATCACAGTCACTCTCAGATTCTTCCCAATCTTGCAAGCTTTCGTCAGTGCCACCAATTCAGCCACTTGAGCAGATCTTACTCCTTTCAAAGGCTAAGCTTCCATAACTTCTGAAACCTTGTACACTGCATATGCTGCACTCAGCACACCATCATCAGTTCTCAGACATGATCCATCCACAAACAACACATGATCACTCTCAGGCAGTGGTAAATCTCTTATGTCTGGTCTAGGTTTTGTGCAGTAATCAAGCACATCCAAACAATCATGATCAACATCATCTCCCACATTCACATTCTCAGCATCTGGTAGAAGTGTCGCTGGATTCACATTCACACATCTCTCAAGAGTCACATTTGATGCTCCCAGAATGATTTTCTCATATTTAGTCAGCCGACTATGTGACATGTACTGGGTTCTGCTTCTTGTCAAAAGAATTGCCACATCATGAGGTACGAATACCCTTACAGGATATCCCATTATTATACCCTCACTCTGTTCCAAGCTTCTGCATGTAGCAGCTACTGCTTTCAGACAACCTGGCAAACCCACAGCTACGGGGTCAAGTGTCGTTGAGAAGTACGCAATCGGCCTTCTCAGTTGTCCATGCTTCTGAATTAACACTAAAAGTGCACAACCATTTCTCTCACTGCAGTACAACTCAAACTCTTTCTCATAGTCTGGCATTCCCATAGCAGGAGCTTCACACATTCTGCTCTTCAACCCTTCAAATGCTGCCATTTGTTCTCCATCCAATTCCAATGGGTCTCTCACCTCACTTTTAGTCAATTTAATCAGTGGCTTTGCTATCAGGGAGAAATTACTTATCCACTGACGACAATAACCCACCATCCCCAGAAACATCCTCACTTCTCTCTGGGTCATCGGGGCTCTCATTCCTCTGATAATTTTGATCCTGTCATCAGTCACCTTTCTCAAACCCTTTTCAATATTGTGTCCAAGATAATGCACCTCTTTCTTGCAAAATTGCAATTTGGCTGGAGATACCTTTAACCCTCCATCTGCCAGATGATTCAGTAAAGCTATGGTATCTACTTCACAAGCCTCACGTGTCTTCGATGCCACAAGTAAGTCATCGATGTACTGTACCAGTACTGAGCTTTCATCCTCCATCCTCTGCTACCAGGAAACTGCTGCAGATCGGAGCATATAAATTCTCCCTACTTCCACGGACAGGGTAAATCCACAGTTGCACGCACATACATTCATCATACGCTAGGGCCCATCACACTAACATTCATTCAATTACTCTATCCACACTGAATATATGAGGGAAAACCTACACCAATCTGCATCTAAAACGAGGTCAATGCGACCATAAAGATATTGTCCTGAGTCATGATTTTAAACATAGGAAATACATTCGAAACTCAATAAATGACAAAGAAATAACCACCCGACACTGATATTCAAACAAAGATCATTATTTATCTAAATTAGTTCAATGAAAGTCAATCAATAGCAAGATCAGCAAGATCATTATTCTTATAATTACCTATTCTAGCTAAATGGGTCAGGACAGGTCTCTCAGTAAAGTCTCCCGAGTCCTCACGAGCATAGGTTCAGGAAGAAGTGGCCTCAAATGCTACAGACCCTCTCAAGTCTAGTAGTATTTATAACAAAACTAGCGAAATAAAAGTAACAAACAAACTCTGTACGTCCGTTGAGCCGCTGAGCAGAGCGAGCAGGAAAGGATGTCATCTGGCAACATTTAGAAAACCTCCGCTCAGGAAAAATCACAAAAATAAAAACACGGAAGAAGGAAACTCGAGTTCGGAAGCGATACATTCATGAATGCTCTTCCTTGGTACCATAGCAGAGCCACCGCAGGTTTATCATAGTTCAATGTGGCTTTATTCTTCTCCAAGGACAATTGGAAGCATGCCCAGAGCTGCTGTCCTCACGGAAACTTTTAAATCAGACAGAGGCTGTGGTCAGGTGACTTTCAACCATGTTCAGCAAGGCCTCTCGTCACATCTCAATCACTCGAGCGCAGGCTGTAAATAGCAGCCATCTTTGTTTAGGCCAAAACGGACCATCTTAATTAAAAGAAACACAAAACAACGTTACTACATCATAATGATTATACAGTGTTAATCCCCACTAATACCCTTATGTGTATGTAATTACCTAGCCATCTGCGACACAAGAAAGCATTATAGCACGTTATTTTAAAAGCACAAACACGAAACAAATAGCACTTTAGCAACACTTATTTAATTAAATTGCACACCAACTTAGTTCATATATTATTAAGCAACATATATGCATTCCCACGTGTAATTTCTCTCATTAGTAGTGTTGGTTAATTAAGACTTTTAACAAAACTAATAATTAGTGATTATAAATCAGTAATTTTAATCATAACATATAAACAAAACTGAAGCTTAAAACTCAATAAATTTTCAACAGAAAACTCTGCTCCAGCAATCCCCCCTTTGGTGATACATTATCACCACAAAAACCAACCCCCCCAAAAAAAAATGTAGTCCCAATTTTAGGAGAAATCGAAAATGTCTTTTATGACTCAACATTAAACACCAGACTCTCTTTCATCATCCCTCTTTGACTCCAAATAAACACTCTCCCTCAATTCTTCTAATTCTATTTCTTGTTGGTCTCTCCTTGACCTCTTTTGCTTCTTTTCAATATTTCCTCTAATTATTCTCTTTTTCCCTCCCCTGTTTTTACAACACAAACACCCCAATCTTAGTATCAATAAAGCAACAATCACTAATGTCAATGGAAATAATATTTTACCAATAACGGTACTACCTATTTTAGCAATAAAACTCTTAACAGCAACTATCTTATTAGCTATTTTAGTCCAAATACTTTCAGCTTCCAGTGGTACTAATTCTTCATGTAAATCAGTAATATTTTTGATATAGACCTTTAGATCTTTGCTTTCATCAGGAATGTAAGTGCAACAATGTTGAACTTTCAGCATTCCACAAACTCCACCCTCTTTGGCCAATAAAATATCAAGGGCAAGTCGATTTTGCATAGACATGGCACGTACGGCAATCATCTCCGTATTTACCAAAAGAAACCCTCCAGCGGTACTTGTCGATAAGCGATCCACCACTGTTGACAGTTTCCGAATTCCATATGCGTTTAAAGAAATTCCCACTGCTGGAATTAACCCCTTCAGTGCCCGCCCCTTTCCCCGCCCAGTGCCGGCCGTTGCATTAGCGGGCGGGGTCTATGACGAGCTGGACTCGTCATGGGCACAGCGCCACCGCGGCCCATGACGAGTCCAGCTCGTCATGGGCACTGAAGGGGTTAAAGCTCCAAAAATATCACCCACAATTTCTGACCAAGTTTCTCTCTTAAATCGTGTTAGTAAATTAATGTGTTCTACATCTTCTATCCTATCTATATGAAAAATCCTTGGAAAGACCAGGCCCACATAACACGTGCCATACCAATGGTCAGGCAACTTGTAATAAGCCTTGTTCCCACAAACATAATACACTCCCGGAAAAACTGGATCTTCTCCACCTTTAAAACCCCATCCTGTCGCAATGAAGTATGTATCATGAGACTCACTAGTCCCAACAAAATACCTAGCATATTGGGATTTCTTTCTGGTAATGCATAGTTTACCCTTCTGTGATGCATCTAAAGCTAAAGTTGGACTAGCTCCATTCCTCAATTCCTTTCCCATCTCAATATCCCATATTGTCTCACTCACTTTATATTTCCCTGCCTTTTCATGCATGCTCACTCTCCTTTCCTCTACCATGTCTAGGAAAGCCTTCTCTTCTTCTTTCAAACTGCAAGTTAAATTGTTTTTAAAAATTTAATCTAATGTTAATTCTTCTTTCTCAATAAAAATCTCACCAAAAATGTTAGCTTCTTTAGCTGGATTCAGCTTTCTATTCATAGGCAATTGCCCAAAAATATTATCTTTGTTAGACATTTCATAATCTATTTTCCCTAACAAATAAAAAACACTACTTAACACACTACATGAAATCCCATACGTAGCTGGTAGATGGTGATAAGTAACACCTTCTGAAACGGATGCAGGTAATTGCATACAAACGTAGCAATCCCTAACTTCCATTGTCTTTACGTATTCATACAACAACTTTGAAAAAACATTGCTAGAAAAATCATTAATTGACCTATCTTTATGTATGTAAATATTACTAATTCTAGTTGGAACTACTTTCTGTGAACTCTTCTCTATGTTAGTCACATTTTCAGTATGTATTCCAAAAGTGTCAATTGTAATTCTAAAAGTAACTAGCAAAGCTAATACACCCCATAATAGCATTAATAATCCAGTACAGCAGCAGCACATTCTACACCATCTTTTCAAGAAGGCACATCTACTTTGATTATTCTCTGTGTTAGCCATTTTACTACTTTGGCAGTGTCTTTTGACTTAGCCTCTTCTACTCCACTACTGAAATTTAGATCACTATATTATTTCAAACAGCTAATTTTAGATTTTCTTCTTTTCACTCTTTTCCAAGTGACTCCTTCAGTTCACTCAATTTGGATTTTCATCACTTTTCACTTCTTCTTCAGCAACATCAAATTGTATTAGATCTTCAACAACATCCTGAGCATCCGACTCTTCTCCAATATCAGTCAAGATAACTTTCAGGATTCCAACAGTTTTCTCCTCAACCACTTCTCGTACGGTCCCCTCTGGATTTCCTTGACTTTCTGCCTCTTCACCTTCAGACAGTGCCACATACGTCCATTCCGGTGACCTATACTTCTGGTTAGGTTTTCTAATTCTCTTAAACTCCTCCGGTTCTTTTGGGACTTTTTGTTTATCACTCTTTGCTTGATTCTGACTAGACACCTCGTTCACCTGTTCAGCTTTTGATGAATTCGCTCGTGTCAGTCTATATCTCAGTCTCTTTATCCTGTTAGGCCAAAGATCTCCTCTTACACTCCTCTTCGGTCTCACTTCTTTATTATTTCTTTCTCCGAACCAAGTTCTCTTTCTCAGAACTCGACCATCTGATTTCTCATTTCACTTTCATTTGATTCTGTTTCATTTGCCTCTTGTCCATGAACAATTTTCTTTTGCTCCACAGTCTTTTCTACCACTGATTGAGATTTCCCTAATTCTGTCCCTCCTCGGGTCTCCGACACGCAATCTTCTTGCTGTCTACTTGTCCCTTCACCTAGCTTATCAGGAATGTTCCCTACACCTCCTCGGGGGTCTTCCGCAATCTGTCCCTCTCTATCTTCTACTGACCCTGCTTCGTCAGGTGTAATCTCAAGTGGATTTTCAACTTCCTCATCTGATTCAGGTGTAATCTCTGTGGAATTGCTCTTTTCTCTTCTTTCTTCTCTACCGCTTGTTGGAACTTCAGGCACTCTTACAGAATCTGATCTCTCTTCTGAGACTCTCAATGTTTCTCTTGAAGCCTCTCTTGGAAAGAAAAAAGAATCACCTGACTCTCTTTCTCCTTCCCCCCTTTCAGGATTCTTTTTCCTTCTCACTGGTTCAGTTTCTGCATCATCACTGGAATCTGACTCTTCAAAATACTCTTTACCAGTCCCTTCTTTTGGATTTGGAACTCTCAGAGTATGACTTGCATGAACCCAGTTCTTCACACCAGCACATTTTACTGCAGTTGTCGTAGTCAAAATAACTTGTCTTGGCCTTCCCCACCTTGGAACCAAGCAATTTCTTCTTCTGTGTACTTTAATCCTCACCCAGTCTCCTGGAATCAGATCATGAGCTTGCTTCTTTTCAAGTGTAGTAGCGTCTTCTCCAACCTGGTGAAACACAGAATGAACTGCGTCAGCCAGGCCTTTACAGTAATCCAAAATCATGTCATCAGTTATTGTCATCAACTTGTTGACAGGCACAAATGCATGTCTCATTGCACGTCCCATTAATATTTCATGTGGACTCAAACCTGTGGTTCTATCTGGAGTAGACCTAATAGTCATAAGCACTAGAGGCAAGACATCAGGCCATTTCATTCCAGTGGCTAAAAACATCTTACCAATTCGGTTTTTGATTGTGCCGTTCATCTGCTCAACAACACCAGAAGCCTCTGGGCTGTATGCACAATGTAGCTTCTGCTGTATGCTCAATGCTTCACAAATTAAACCCATGAGCTCATTGTAGAAGTGTCCACCTCTGTCCGACTCAATTGTCACTGGGAACCCATACCTAGGAATCAACTCTCTTAACAGTAACTTTGCCACTGTTATTCCATCATTTCTCCTAGTCGGATAGGCCTCTACCAATCTTGAGAACAAACAGACTACCACTAGAACATACCTCAATCTGTTCACTTGAGGCATTTCAATGAAATCTATTTGCATCCTGGTAAAAGGACCTCCTTCTCTGCCTATTGTTCCTAGACTCACCACTGTCTTTTTTCCAGTATTGAACTGCTGACAAATCAAACATCTCTGACAGATGCTCTCTGCAATTAGCCTGAACTTTGCATTGAACGAGGTTTGTTTGAAGGACCTAATCATCGCATCCCTCCCAAGATGTCCCTGGCCATGATACATTCTTGCCATTGTTGATAGCATGCTATTTGGCATGACTGGTCTTCCATCTCTATAAATCCAAACATGATCTGTCTCTCTTGGGGCACAACCTGCCTTGATCCAATCTCTCATTTCCTCATCTCCTGCCTCATCCTGCAACTGTTTCACTTCATCCCACGTTTCTAGGACATTAGTAAACATCACAGAAGAAAAAGACATCTCCTTTTCTCATGCCCTGTTAATCGAATGATTGTTCTTTGCACAATACTGTGCTATGTCATTGGCAAAACGATTACCAAGAGTAACAAAATCATCTCCTTGTCCATGAGCAGCACACTTCACAACTGCTAATTCTTTAGGCAGCTGTATCACCTCAAGCAACTTTCCAATCACTTCAGCATTCTTTATTGGAGTCCCACTCGACATCAAGAAACCTCTCTGTAGCCAAAGTTGGCCAAAATCATGAACGACTCCAAATCCATACTGACTATCAGTCATCACAGTCACTCTCAGATTCTTCCCAATCTTGCAAGCTTTCGTCAGTGCCACCAATTCAGCCACTTGAGCAGATCTTACTCCTTTCAAAGGCTAAGCTTCCATAACTTCTGAAACCTTGCACACTGCATATGCTGCACTCAGCACACCATCATCAGTTCTCAGACATGATCCATCCACAAACAACACATGATCACTCTCAGGCAGTGGTAAATCTCTTATGTCTGGTCTAGGTTTTGTGCAGTAATCAAGCACATCCAAACAATCATGATCAACATCATCTCCCACATTCACATTCTCAGCATCTGGTAGAAGTGTCGCTGGATTCACATTCACACATCTCTCAAGAGTCACATTTGATGCTCCCAGAATGATTTTCTCATATTTAGTCAGCCGACTATGTGACATGTACTGGGTTCTGCTTCTTCTCAAAAGAATTGCCACATCATGAGGTACGAATACCCTTACAGGATATCCCATTATTATACCCTCACTCTGTTCCAAGCTTCTGCATGTAGCAGCTACTGCTTTCAGACAACCTGGCAAACCCACAGCTACGGGGTCAAGTGTCGTTGAGAAGTACGCAATCGGCCTTCTCAGTTGTCCATGCTTCTGAATTAACACTAAAAGTGCACAACCATTTCTCTCACTGCAGTACAACTCAAACTCTTTCTCATAGTCTGGCATTCCCATAGCAGGAGCTTCACACATTCTGCTCTTCAACCCTTCAAATGCTGCCATTTGTTCTCCATCCAATTCCAATGGGTCTCTCACCTCACTTTTAGTCAATTTAATCAGTGGCTTTGCTATCAGGGAGAAATTACTTATCCACTGACGACAATAACCCACCATCCCCAGAAACATCCTCACTTCTCTCTGGGTCATCGGGGCTCTCATTCCTCTGATAATTTTGATCCTGTCATCAGTCACCTTTCTCAAACCCTTTTCAATATTGTGTCCAAGATAATGCACCTCTTTCTTGCAAAATTGCAATTTGGCTGGAGATACCTTTAACCCTCCATCTGCCAGATGATTCAGTAAAGCTATGGTATCTACTTCACAAGCCTCACGTGTCTTCGATGCCACAAGTAAGTCATCGATGTACTGTACCAGTACTGAGCTTTCATCCTCCATCCTCTGCTACCAGGAAACTGCTGCAGATCGGAGCATATAAATTCTCCCTACTTCCACGGACAGGGTAAATCCACAGTTGCACGCACATACATTCATCATACGCTAGGGCCCATCACACTAACATTCATTCAATTACTCTATCCACACTGAATATATGAGGGAAAACCTACACCAATCTGCATCTAAAACGAGGTCAATGCGACCATAAAGATATTGTCCTGAGTCATGATTTTAAACATAGGAAATACATTCGAAACTCAATAAATGACAAAGAAATAACCACCCGACACTGATATTCAAACAAAGATCATTATTTATCTAAATTAGTTCAATGAAAGTCAATCAATAGCAAGATCAGCAAGATCATTATTCTCATAATTACCTATTCTAGCTAAATGGGTCAGGACAGGTCTCTCAGTAAAGTCTCCCGAGTCCTCACGAGCATAGGTTCAGGAAGAAGTGGCCTCAAATGCTACAGACCCTCTCAAGTCTAGTAGTATTTATAACAAAACTAGCGAAATAAAAGTAACAAACAAACTCTGTACGTCCGTTGAGCCGCTGAGCAGAGCGAGCAGGAAAGGATGTCATCTGGCAACATTTAGAAAACCTCCGCTCAGGAAAAATCACAAAAATAAAAACATGGAAGAAGGAAACTCGAGTTCGGAAGCGATACATTCATGAATGCTCTTCCTTGGTACCATAGCAGAGCCACCGCAGGTTTATCATAGTTCAATGTGGCTTTATTCTTCTCCAAGGACAATTGGAAGCATGCCCAGAGCTGCTGTCCTCACGGAAACTTTTAAATCAGACAGAGGCTGTGGTCAGGTGACTTTCAACCATGTTCAGCAAGGCCTCTCGTCACATCTCAATCACTCGAGCGCAGGCTGTAAATAGCAGCCATCTTTGTTTAGGCCAAAACGGACCATCTTAATTAAAAGAAACACAAAACAACGTTACTACATCATAATGATTATACAGTGTTAATCCCCACTAATACCCTTATGTGTATGTAATTACCTAGCCATCTGCGACACAAGAAAGCATTATAGCACGTTATTTTAAAAGCACAAACACGAAACAAATAGCACTTTAGCAACACTTATTTAATTAAATTGCACACCAACTTAGTTCATATATTATTAAGCAACATATATGCATTCCCACGTGTAATTTCTCTCATTAGTAGTGTTGGTTAATTAAGACTTTTAACAAAACTAATAATTAGTGATTATAAATCAGTAATTTTAATCATAACATATAAACAAAACTGAAGCTTAAAACTCAATAAATTTTCAACAGAAAACTCTGCTCCAGCAATCCCGCCCCTCCTCGGACTACGGTGTCAGTCAGTCAAGTTATTCTCCCCACCCTGTTGGAGCTGCTTAACACCTCTTTAATCACCTGCAATGTTCCACCTACGTGGAAACAAGCCATGGTGAGAGCACTGTTGAAAAAACCTAACCTTGACCCCACTGATCACGGTAATTATCGCCCCATCTCCCTGCTACCCTGGGCGAGTAAAATTCTAGAAAAACACATTAATTTCCATTTGACTGTGTTTCTCGAGAATAATCATCTACTTGATGTCTCTCAGACAGGATTCCGTCCTAAACATGGAACAGAAACGGCCCTGTTGGCCGTAATAGAGGAAACTAGGTGGATCTTAGATCGGGGAGGATCAGTGGCAGTCATCCTCCTCGATCTAAGTGCAGCCTTCGATACAGTGAGCCACGAAACCCTACTGCACCGACTCCTTAATTTGGGAGTATCAAGGAACGCCCTAGCCTGGTTTAAATCCTTTTTGAGTGGACGGACATTTCAGGTCTTTGATGGAGACTGTATTTCCTCAAGTAAACCCCTGGCCTGCGGGGTTCCGCAGGGATCGTCACTTAGTCCTGCCTTATTTAACGTGTACATGAGACCACTGGCTGAGATTGTTCACCCATATGGTATTAAGATCATTACATATGCGGATGACACTCAGCTAGTGGTCTCCCTTGCGCAAAGGAATTGTGACTTTCTTACTTGTTGTAACGCTTTTCGCCCTAAGTGGGATGGGTATTCCCAGACGTGGGACCCGTGCTCACTACGCCACTGGAGTCAAGCTATCCTGGCTGATGACGGCTGATAGCCAGAAACCGGTCCTAGGATGCTTGATTCCGGTCCAGGGAACACATGGCTTGGCAGTTCGGGCTGGACTGTTCCCATGAGGCACAGGGTCAAGACTGATTTGCATATGGCCATGTCTAAACTGGGGTGGCGTAGTGGGCAAAAGAACGATGGATTTAACCCAGATCTCTTGACTGGGGGAGAATGTCTGCATTGTCAGCATTCCGTCCATCATTTGTTTGTTGTAACGCTTTTCGCCCTAAGTGGGATGGGTATTCCCAGACGTGGGACCCGTGCTCACTACGCCACTGGAGTCAAGCTATCCTGGCTGATGACGGCTGATAGCCAGAAACCGGTCCTAGGATGCTTGATTCCGGTCCAGGGAACACATGGCTTGGCAGTTCGGGCTGGACTGTTCCCATGAGGCACAGGGTCAAGACTGATTTGCATATGGCCATGTCTAAACTGGGGTGGCGTAGTGGGCAAAAGAACGATGGATTTAACCCAGATCTCTTGACTGGGGGAGAATGTCTGCATTGTCAGCATTCCGTCCATCATTTGTTTGTTGTAACGCTTTTCGCCCTAAGTGGGATGGGTATTCCCAGACGTGGGACCCGTGCTCACTACGCCACTGGAGTCAAGCTATCCTGGCTGATGACGGCTGATAGCCAGAAACCGGTCCTAGGATGCTTGATTCCGGTCCAGGGAACACATGGCTTGGCAGTTCGGGCTGGACTGTTGCCATGAGGCACAGGGTCAAGACTGATTTGCATATGGCCATGTCTAAACTGGGGTGGCGTAGTGGGCAAAAGAACGATGGATTTAACCCAGATCTCTTGACTGGGGGAGAATGTCTGCATTGTCAGCATTCCGTCCATCATTTGTTTGTTGTAACGCTTTTCGCCCTAAGTAGGATGGGTATTCCCAGACGTGGGACCCGTGCTCACTACGCCACTGGAGTCAAGCTATCCTGGCTGATGACGGCTGATAGCCAGAAACCGGTCCTAGGATGCTTGATTCCGGTCCAGGGAACACATGGCTTGGCAGTTCGGGCTGGACTGTTCCCATGAGGCACAGGGTCAAGACTGATTTGCATATGGCCATGTCTAAACTGGGGTGGCGTAGTGGGCAAAAGAACGATGGATTTAACCCAGATCTCTTGACTGAGGGAGAATGTCTGCATTGTCAGCATTCCGTCCATCATTTGTTTGTTGTAACGCTTTTCGCCCTAAGTGGGATGGGTATTCCCAGACGTGGGACCCGTGCTCACTACGCCACTGGAGTCAAGCTATCCTGGCTGATGACGGCTGATAGCCAGAAACCGGTCCTAGGATGCTTGATTCCGGTCCAGGGAACACATGGCTTGGCAGTTCGGGCTGGACTGTTCCCATGAGGCACAGGGTCAAGACTGATTTGCATATGGCCATGTCTAAACTGGGGTGGCGTAGTGGGCAAAAGAACGATGGATTTAACCCAGATCTCTTGACTGGGGGAGAATGTCTGCATTGTCAGCATTCCGTCCATCATTTGTTTGTTGTAACGCTTTTCGCCCTAAGTGGGATGGGTATTCCCAGACGTGGGACCCGTGCTCACTACGCCACTGGAGTCAAGCTATCCTGGCTGATGACGGCTGATAGCCAGAAACCGGTCCTAGGATGCTTGATTCCGGTCCAGGGAACACATGGCTTGGCAGTTCGGGCTGGACTGTTCCCATGAGGCACAGGGTCAAGACTGATTTTCATATGGCCATGTCTAAACTGGGGTGGCGTAGTGGGCAAAAGAACAATGGATTTAACCCAGATCTCTTGACTGGGGGAGAATGTCTGCATTGTCAGCATTCCGTCCATCATTTGTTTGTTGTAACGCTTTTCGCCCTAAGTGGGATGGGTATTCCCAGACGTGGGACCCGTGCTCACTACGCCACTGGAGTCAAGCTATCCTGGCTGATGACGGCTGATAGCCAGAAACCGGTCCTAGGATGCTTGATTCCGGTCCAGGGAACACATGGCTTGGCAGTTCGGGCTGGACTGTTCCCATGAGGCACAGGGTCAAGACTGATTTGCATATGGCCATGTCTAAACTGGGGTGGCGTAGTGGGCAAAAGAACAATGGATTTAACCCAGATCTCTTGACTGGGGGAGAATGTCTGCATTGTCAGCATTCCGTCCATCATTTGTTTGTTGTAACGCTTTTCGCCCTAAGTGGGATGGGTATTCCCAGACGTGGGACCCGTGCTCACTACGCCACTGGAGTCAAGCTATCCTGGCTGATGACGGCTGATAGCCAGAAACCGGTCCTAGGATGCTTGATTCCGGTCCAGGGAACACATGGCTTGGCAGTTCGGGCTGGACTGTTCCCATGAGGCACAGGGTCAAGACTGATTTGCATATGGCCATGTCTAAACTGGGGTGGCGTAGTGGGCAAAAGAACGATGGATTTAACCCAGATCTCTTGACTGGGGGAGAATGTCTGCATTGTCAGCATTCCGTCCATCATTTGTTTGTTGTAACCCCCTGGGGATTAGTCGGCGGCTGATAAAGGCCACCGGATGCTCCCTTCCCTTCTCATTGAGCTGGACAAGAACTGCCCCAACTCCCCTGTCTGAAGCATCTGTCTGCACAATGAAGGTCTAACTGTAATCAGGGGCCTTCAACACAGGTGCATTGCATAGTGCAGTCTTCAAGTCATCAAATGCCTTCTGGCACTCTTCGGTCCAGATCACCTTCCTGGGCTGCTTCTTAGAGGTCAGGGCTGTCAATGGAGCGACAATGGTCCCATAGTTTTCTACAAAGTTCCGATAGTAACCAGTAAGGCTCAGAAAGGCCCTTACCTGGGTCTGAGCAGTGGGAGTCTCCCAGTCCAGCACCGCCTGGACTTTAGCCTCTAGGGGGCGAACCTTTCCATTACCCACCTGATGTTCAGGTGTCAGTTCAGAGGCAAGCTTAACTCTCTCAACTGAACCATCCTTCTCATCACCTTGCAATAAGTCAGGGAGGGACTCACTCTCCTCTTCCAACTCTTCAGCCATTGCAAGTAAAGAAACTGTGCAATTCCTGGAAAGACACACCACCCTTTCTAAGGGTACCTCCATGACTGGTAGGGGAACCGAGGGTGCCTTCATCGGGCCACCAGACATGCTGCTGGCCTAACAGACCAGACAGGTATGGCAAAATGTTTCCACATCCTAACCAACTCCTGGCCAGTAAAACAGAGGTGTTAACCTGTCCTTTGTCTTTTTGATGCCCAAGTGACCAGCTAGGGGTACTTCATGGGCTAGCTGCAGCAGGAAATTCCTGTGCACCTGAGGAACCACCAACCTTTTGCTGGCTCCTTGCGCTGGGTCAGCGGGCTCACTGTAAAAGAGTCCATCTTCCCAAGCCACCTTGTGCTTTCCGACTACCTGACAGATTCCTCCTGCTGCCTTTCAAAACCTGTTTCCCTCCCTTCTTAGGTATGTAAAGATGGTGGTGAGAACAACGGAAGGAATCTATCAGCCTCACCCCAAAATGACTGAATGGAAACAGAACAAAATTAACCTTGAGTGCTCCTAGTGTGGGGCATCTGTACTGTGCAAAAATGTGACCTCGGAGCATCGCCCAGTGGTTAAATCACATAATTGTACATTAAATGATCTGTCATGAGTAACCAGTAATATTTTGTTTTGGGGCATGGCCGCTGTAATGACAACATCAAGAAAAAGTTTCCGCTAGGTTCCCTTGCCTTTAAGTTTTGGAAAATAAATCCGCTATATTAATGTGATTTCAGAGCAGATGACATATTTTCGTTTGCATTTTTTTGATTATTGTATACACTTTCCTGAGAATTTATGGTGAACATGTGCAACAGATTATGTATTTTAAAGCATGTTAAGTAAAAAATTAATATCATTTTAAATTACAATTTTACAGGGTGAGGCAGGATGATCAGATTTTCCACAAGAGTTTTTGAGAACATTAATGTGCAGTGGTGTACATATGGCATTTGTAAGGTTATAAGCCCTGGTCAAAATGTTTTAAGGCAACTGTGAGGATGCCACACTAGGGGTTTTGTCTAAGGCTGTGACATATGAAACATTCCACAGCTTATTGGAACATCTACCATAGCCAAAACTCGATATAATTAAAATGCAACTGTACATGACATTTGAGAACTTTCTTTAAAAGCAAAAATAAAAATGAATAGCATATTGTCAGTAACATTATTGACAAATGGACAGAATAAAGACATGTTATAGGCGGTTTATTATCTTCAAGGAGTGTCAGAAAAGCCCATAAATACCAAGTAATGCCTCCAAGAAAATATATGTCAAAATATAGGTATAAAAATATATTCTTAGGGATTCCATGTTAATTTTATAGGGAGTGAGCTTGCATGAGCTTTCTAAATATGTTTGTAACTGCTTCACATCAGTGACCGATTCCTACTGTACCGACACATCTGTGAGAGCTCTACACTAATCATATATTGCCGGTTTTCTGTTAGTTCTTCTCGAAGGATTTCTGTGGAACTTTATTCAGATTTCAAAAATATCTACTGGTGTACTCCCCAACTGGAGTTCACATCTCCTTTCAATTCCATTGCAGTATTTGACCTTGGTAGTAACATACTACATACATCTGTGATACGACAACAAGTAATGTGTGTCAAAAAGCATACAAAACAACTAGGAAGTTACAAAATGAACAGCACATTAGAGATGAAAATTACACAAAATAATGTTGTACTAAGCAATTTATTACAGGAATATATGTTGAAAAATGTGTATTTTATTTGAAGTTGTATAATTCCTTGATTAAGAAAATGATTTTCATTCAAATAAGAAAACTCCACAAATGTATGTTTCCTACACATAGATAAAAGCTTGAAAATTACACCATCACATCTTCAAATTGTGTGATGTCATGTACTCTTCAACACGAAGAACAACAAGGCATCATCTACACCTTTTTGAAAAAGAGATTCCAAAATGACTTACTATGAACTAAAGGCTACGTCACACACACTGGAAACATTTTGCCCAACATTTCTATATTGGATAATTTGTGTTCACTTTCAAAATGTGGATATGGATATTTACTTACGAAGGCACAAGTGTAGATCCCAATTCATGCATCCAACAGTTTTCCGATAATGGGGTTAAATCTGAAACAGTAACTACAAATTGCAATTGTACTAGTAACAACAGATATTCAGGTTCAGCCCCATTTACACTGTGATATAAACCATGTTCTCAGCTGCTGTGAACACTTAAATGTGCTTCATGTGCTCTGTTAATATTAGCACGCTTCATAGCAATCAAATGCAGCCCATAAGAAAGATGGAATATAACTTAGAACGGTGCAAAAATGTCTATTTTAACACAGTGTTTAAGATAATTTGTGAAAAGCATTAACAATAAATATGTCAAACAGCTTGTCTTCTAGATGATTTCATGAAGTCAGCTAGGAATTGTTTGAAATCTGGCTCTCTAGTTATTTCTTTCTCTGCAGCTTACAGTATTAAATTGCTTTTTCTTCCATAAACATAGTCCTTCTAAATGGAGTGAAAATCTGAGTAAGACAAGAAAATAAACTTTCACATGATGCTGTTGAAGCAGCAAATGATACAGCTATCTAAATGTGGAAATGCATCGGTAGTCAAACAGAAAGAGAAGCGTGTCTGAAAGATCAGCACTTTGCAGAACATTTTTCAAAATTAGAGGCTTTGCCACATCAATTTCACTTTTATTATTATGAGAATTATATGAAAATTCAGTAATTGATGAGCGTACTGATTTCTCCAAGAAATTCTCACTGGCAGGTGTCAAAGCAGCTAACAATTTATATAGATTCACATTTTTTTCACTGAAACGCATTTCCGGTTCTCCAATGGTGTTGTCAACTAGACTGAAGTATACTCTGGCCAAATTAGCATCTGAGTCATCACTATCAAATGTAGGATCTTTTTCCCAGTTGATTCCATTATTAAAGCGTGAGTTGGACATTTTAAGGCATTTTGATGCAGAAGGAAATATTAAATCAGATGCAAGCATTAGTGGGTGTTGCAGAAACTGCGTAAGTGGAAAAGCACATGAATTATCATCACAGAGTACTTGGAGATTTTCCACTGCTGTGGATATCAAATTCACTGCTTTTACTCATGTCCATATTTTTTCCTTGAAGAAGAAATTAGCTGGTTTTAGAAGAGAGAGCACCTTTCTTCAACCAAACTGACAAAACGTAGATCTTCACTTTATTAATTGGGCTAGAAGACCTCTTGCCTCAGTTGTAATATCTGACTGAAAATCAGCTGATTTACTGACAGATTCCAACAGCTCAGTGAGTTCATCTGTGCTGCTAGGAACAGCATAAGTGGTTTCCAAATGGCCTGTTCACTGATGCTCCAGCAGACGATGAAGTTTGGACCTTTCATATATTGCTGCCACTGTACCCTTAAGAGTAAAATTGTAAAGTGCACCACATAGGTTTCAAAGCTGATGAATAACAGATTGTAATTCAATGACACGTACCACTACTAATTGTAACTGATGGTTGAAACAGTGAATATAAGGAACTGTTTTATCTAGTTTTTGTTGCAAAAATGCCTGTATACCACCTTTATGACCAGACATGACGATTGCTCCATCATAACGCTGACTAATAATATTTTGTGGATCCTAACTAACACCAGTGAGTTGTTTTAAATTAGTGTCTGTAATGGAGAAAGCATCTAACCTTTTCAGTGCAATTAAACCAATACATTGTTCTCTTGCTTTACTTTGAAAATTGTAACTTATAATAATGGAAAGGTTCTCAATGCCCACTATTAAGGTCCTGACGAATGGCGATGGATCCCTTTAGGGGACAGATCTATGGCAGAAACATGTTGACCATTGTTAGGGATATATTTTGTTTAATCCCTAGTCCTCTCTTTTAACTTTGTCCCTGAGACCACCCAATAAAACTTTAGTGGAGACATTTTTAATCACCACTTCGCTAAATTGTTTGCACTCTGCCCCTCACCCACCGCTCATCTTGAGAAAACACCTCAGCTCCTCCCCTCAGGGAGTTGTAGCCCACACCTTGGTGAGAGGAGGGAACCCATATGATGAGGCTGTTTTCTGTAGCCAGCCAGCGTGCTTTCCCCATGCGCCTGCATTTCTTCTTTGATTGTGGACATGCCCCCTTGCTGGTTGTTGTTGTTGTGACCATGTGGCTGGTGTCCATTTTGTGTAGCCAGCCAGTGTGCTTTTGCCATAGGCCTGCATATATTCTATTTGTTCCCCATGCCTCCTTGCTAGCTGTTTGACCATGTGGCTGGTGGCCAATTTGCGCAGGCAGGTATCCAGTGTGCTTTTGCCATAGGCTTGCATGTGTTGTTCTTCTATCATTATGTTGTGGCGATGCCTCCTTGCTGGTTCACCATGTGGTCAGTCGGTAGCCATTTTGTGTAGGTAGCCAGTGTGCTTTTGCCATAGGCCTGCATGTCTTCTTTGCTTTGTTCCCATTCCCAGTGCCAATGTGCTCTGTGTTGTTTTTGTTGATGACCATGTGGCAAAGGCAGGCAGCCACTTTTGAGATAATAAATTAAAACAAATGATATGCTCGAGGATAATGTCACTTATTTATAAATTTTATTTTTTATTTTTTTCAATGTTAGTTTAATGTAATGTTTTACTATTTAAAAAAAACGTTTTTTTATAGATTTCTTTTAACCATTTTCATAACATCTGGCATTAATGAATCACATATACAGCAAGCCCAAATAAATTGGACTTTTTGGATGTAACAATCTTTATTGAAAATGACAAAATACAAACAAAAAACTTACTTTAAACCTACTGCCAAGAACAGCCTTCTGTCATACCAAAGCTTTCATCCACGCCCGTTGAGAGAGAACCTCCCCTATGGGCAATTCCTCAGGTTAAGACGAAATTGTAGTAATGTTCAAGACTACAAAAATCAAGCAAAAGAACTCAGCGATAAACTTCACATCAGAGACTATCCCGCCAGGATTATCAAAAGATGCCAAAAGAGGGCTAGAAACCAACAAAGAGACACCCTCCTTGACACCATTGTGAGGGAACCTACAGCAGACCTAGTTACCTGTGTCAGTACCTATAGCACAGTGTCTAACGATGTCAAAAAAATCATCAATAAAAACTGGAGTATCCTTACCTCGGGATCCCTTAAATGGCCTAAACCTAGGTTCTCTAATAAAAGAACCAGGAACCTGAAAGACTTACTAGTACACACAAGACCACCGGAAAAACCTGCCAATAAGGCCCCACAGGGACTCTGGAACAATACACCAATAACCGGACATTTCCCATGTGGTTCCTGTTCTGTTTGCCATTTAACAACGGCGACTAAGACACTGCAACTGTTGCCTAATTTGAAATGGACAATCAGATCACATACTAACTGTAACACTACCCATGTTGTCTACATGATCACCTGCCCCTGCGATTTACGCTATATCGGAATGACGTGTCGCAAAGTCAAACAGAGACTTTGCGAGCACAGGAGCAACGCCAAGTGCAAGAAGAGCACTACCAAAATGAGCAGTCACTTTTTAGAGAAAGGACATACTGTCAATGACCTACAATGGGTTATCCTGGAGACCTTGACCATTAAGAACTTCAACGCTGAGAAAATACTGTTCGAAAAAGAACAAAGATGGGTCTATCGTCTTCAAACACACATACACGGATTGAATGATAATATTCCATGGCTCAGCTTTAAGAACTAATTATATTGACAAACTGTGTTTTTCCCTCTGTCAGCACTTCTTCTTTTTGAGACCACTGTGTCAATATAACTTTATTCATAATGAGCATCTCTATATGGATGTTAAACATATATGTGTGAATAATTTTTCAACTCCTTCATTTGGGCAGATAGTGCTTTCTAACCATGTAATATTGACAACGCGTTATCCTGTTGCTGAGAATAAAGAAAATTTCAGTGACGGATTACTGCGAAACAACTGTACCAAAGAAACTATGCCTAAAGTAACTTAATTTAAAATAGTATGTGAAGATGGAAACAAGACATACTTATGAAGAAATGCCTTCTGCCTTTTTTCCTATTGAACAGTTTGTGACGACTAACTCTTCAGAATCCATGTTTTGTCTTGCTGTATCTCGTTTAATTTACAACTGTCTGCACACTGGGATATCCAGCCGATAAAAAAACTCATGGGTGGGACATAATCTGTTACAAGTCCGCTTTCTCCCTCTACACCTTCTCTGCCTCTTTAAAATCTTTGCAACGCAGGCACCCGTATCATTACCGGGTCCTAGGAGGCAGAGTCAGCACTGGTCACGTACCGACGCCGAAGAGGTAACAGGAAGAAGAGGCCAACGTTAAAACCGTAACGTATTCCTCAAAGGCGCCTTTTTATGAACTTTCCTTTTTTTATGAACTTTCTTTTCTCCCCTCTTTATTACTGAAAGAGCGTGAAGCGACCTCCCTAGAGTACCCGCTGTAGCCCACAACAAGGGATACCAGGTATGGCCGCAACTCCATCCCCTCCTCGTGCATGCTTTGTAATCTATGTAACGCGCCTCTGCCTCTTACCAGCCATTAATGCATACCTTAATCTTTTCCCGTACATGCCTTGCATTTCAAGGTAATACGCTATTGCCCTTTAGCAGCTTTCCAAGCGCTCCCTAATCAATCGGCAATAAAAGCTTCATCTACATTTTTGAAGTTCCTAGAAGGCACGAGTCATCACTTACACACTATTGCCCTTTAACAGCTTTAATGCGTACCCTAATTAGTTCCTATCTGTGTGTCTCATGCGCTTGTCGTTACTTGAAATCTTCAGGACTAACACTGCACATGTACCCTAACACAGCGCGCCTTGCCCTTAATGCTGCACCTGATGATAAAAGATTATCAAAATAAGAATTGAATAGATTGCACTCTTGGTCCTTCGGGGCTATCAGCGAGCATACATAAGAAATTACGTTCATTGCGCAATACAACAATAACCGTATGAGCTGACTGTGTTTTTTCGTCTAAGGACCTTTCCACCTTATTTCTAATAATAATACCATGGGGAAACACACGCACTTTGATGCACGTCTTGGTTATCCTTCATGATTGTATCTCATTGAGTTGGTTTTAAACATATGACAAAATGGATTGTGTATCGGTTGAGTTCTTGCTGGAAGGAGGGACGAATTTTGCCATAATGAGTGACTCTCTAGAAACTGCCATTCACTTCTAAAGAATTGCCATTTTTTAGCTGTTATAATGTTTGATGCAACTATTACGATTTGCATATACATAACATATGTAAAAATCTAACATGGTCTGTTTTTTGATATTTTCCCTCTCCCCTCCCCCTACAAATTCTTTCTGATTGATCAATATAGGTTCAAATTGAACTAACATACATGGGACTAATGATCATCCCATCCTGATTTTTTCACCAGAGACCCCTTGAAAATTAGGGTCCTCTCCACTTCGTTAGGTCCTGAAGAAAGCCCACTTGACCCTTCGGGGCTTTAATAGGGCTGAAACATGTCAACCTTTTTATGGACACCTTTTTATAGTGCACTAGACCATAAGAAGTCTTAGACGTGCACACTTACAATATATTTTTTTTAAATCATCTCGAACCCAGTTCTCTTAAAGACATTTACTGGTTTTACGAGATTTTTACTGAATATCCTTTCACCACACGTCACCTCACTGAAAACTCACATTTTTTCTTTCTACAATCACTACTGAAACTACCAGTGGGACGACCTCCGGGTGGAGGAAGCATTGCAGTAACCCAATGATGATGCTGTCACGTTGATAACAATTGAGCGGAGAATCAAAATATACCGCCTTATTCGATCTTTGCTAAACGTGAATGAGGGTTTCTTAAACAGTACCAAGCACTGACTTTGGTTCTGGTTCTTTCAGGACTAGTGATCCACTCTCCTATTGATTTTTGTGATTAATGAATCAACCCCATGTCTGCTATAGGTGCATAACAGCAATAATTGTGTAAAGATTATTCGATTGTCCATGCATTTGTCAGCTGCACCTCCCTGCGAGCCACATCCCACGTGATGCATTGCACATAAAGCAAACAGTTACAGCTGTATTGTTTTGTTATTGTTGTTGCTCTTTCTAATCCTTCCTGAGTGTAAAGTCACCATGAAAGTTAATGTTTGTGCAGTTTTCCGTTTTACGAATGAACACTGTTTACAATTGTTGATTATAATAATTTAAGTAACCACACTAAATGATATTGTTTGTTTGGACCACTACTTGAACTGCAACAATGCCACGTTTCACTGATGTTTTTCTTGCTTGTTTGCTTTTAGGTTCACAAGAGAAGAGACATCACCCACAGTACTGCCAGACAGAAGGCCTCTGAACGAAGTGACACGTGACTGACTACACAACACGGTCGTCTCTTCAACTTGTTGTGAAGGGAAGTGCCACTGCCAACTGATAGCTTCAAGACGACCCCAAAAAAGGTGCTGCCAAGAAAGTGGCTAGTGGGGAGCAGAAGAAGCAGATTTCCACCACTGGTATGCCGGCCGCACCTTTTTCAGGAAAGTTGTGCTTGCCGCACCGGCCGCCGAGGAGCAAGCTGAGAGCAGCACTTCTGCAACACCACCTCCCCAACCTAAGCCCAGGACCATGTCTGTCAGTGAGGCAGCCAGTGCAGTCATGCTAATGTCGACGAGTGGCGCTGTTGAATTGGATTTGTCTCTTTCGCAAAGTAGTACACAATCGTTTCAGGAAACACAGCGAAGTGGACAGCAGCAGCCAGCAATGGATGTTAGAGCAGAACAGGAGGTTGAGCTTCCTTCAGAGCAAAAAGTTGAACCTCCTCTTTTAGAATCCTTGGCTCCCACACCCCCAGCAAGGAAAAGAAAGGGTACTACAGCACCATCTTCTCCAACCCCCACCTCTGATTATGAATATGATAGGGACATGGAGTGGATTCCGACAGAGACCAGGAGACAACAGGAGAGATAAGGGAATATAAAAGTTCCAGAAAGACTTAGACTTATGGAAGGGGTTGAAGAGGAGGATGATGATGACGAGGTAGTCATGGTGGAAGGTGACACAGAGGAATCTGACATTGCTATTCAACCTGCTCTGAGGGATGTGGCTGAGGTAGAACTGCCACCAGCTCCCATATTTGCAAAGCCCCAGCTGAGACCTGCACCAAACCCTGCCTCAGCAGAAGCAGAGAGGCAATCAACGACATGCCCACCTACCTCCAGTTCGTCTTCAGGCATTGGCAGGAGCCCGGTAAAAAAGTACTCCTCCCCAGTTTGGGACTTTTTTACAGTTAGCAAAGAGGGGGACCACATTGCAGAATGCACCATGTTCGTCGAGGTAAGCCTGGTACACATTATGGTATTGGAGACCAGATGAACCATATGAAAAAACACCACACAAGGGGCACCTTAAAAAATTGCTGAACCTGGTCGT
Organism: Triturus cristatus; assembly: GCF_964204655.1. Classification (NCBI taxonomy): domain Eukaryota; kingdom Metazoa; phylum Chordata; class Amphibia; order Caudata; family Salamandridae; genus Triturus; species Triturus cristatus. Next base: position 1,086,225,318 of record NC_140582.1, on the reverse strand, counting down.
GGTGGTAGGGAGAGCCGGAGGACATCAGCTACAAGTCCAATCAAGGCGGTAGGTGATCATGAGGAAGAAGAGGATGATATCTTCACGCAAAGCAGCCTTGTCCCAGCAGCGCATCAGCAGAATCACCCACCTCAGCGACGTCACAATGGTACAAGAAAACTCAGAGTGAGTTGATGGAGACACCGTGGCATACAGTGACTGCCCCACCACCACGATGAGTCTACCACTAGCATCTACTTCTCAAAAGACGCCTGTCAGTGTCCCAAGAATAGACGAGCTAAACCCCAACCACGAGTTTGTACAATGTAAAGCAGGCAAAAAAATTAGCACTGGACCGCCTCCCTTTTTGCATTTGTGGAAGGAGTGGAATTTTTGGAATCTGTGGCAGCCATCTGTCCAAAATGCAAGGTACCAATTAGAACCTATTTTGCCAGAGTGGCTGTTCAAGCGCTGCATAACGATGTGCTGCTGTTGGTTGGACAAGATTTGAAGCAAAGTGTTGTTTGCACCATTCACCGACAGGCATGTGGACCAGTTGTCAGGTGACTGATTACATGTGCATCACTGCACACTGGATCTCTTTTTCAGGGGTAAAGCAAAAGATACCTTCCGGTCTTGGTCCTGACGAAAGTTTTAAGAGTATTCGGCGGCATGCAACAGTGGCCATGTTCGCCATGGAGAAATCACATGCAGCTGTAAACATCTTGGAGGAATTTAACAGCAAGGTGTATGAATGGCTGCGACCCAGAGGTCTTAGAATTGTATTTGTTGCCACGGACAATGGCAGTAACATAGTCAAGGCCATGTCAGACTGAGGCTATTTCAGGGTCCTGTGTTTGGCCCATTGCATCAACCTGGTGGTGTAAGACTTCCTCAAAAAGGAAGACATAGTCAGCAACATATTGACCACCTGCAGAAGAATCTGCAGCCGTTTCAGCCATTCTTTTAAAGCCTGGAAGCAGCTGAGGATTATTCAGCATAATAATAGAGCACCAGTTAAAGCTGTTACAGGAGGTGCCAACACATTGGAACTCCACCTTTTACATGCTGCAACGTATGTTTGGGCAGTACAAACAGATCAATGACCATGTCATTCAAAGGAGAGGGGATGCATGGATGTGGACAAATGGGGCCTAATCAAATGCCTGACACAGATGCTACTCCCTTTTGAGGTTTTCACGTGGGAAGTTATCAGGGAGGATAGTACGATGGGACAAGCTATCCCTTTACTGCATCTCCTACAAGACCAGGTAAAGAAGGCATCTGAAAGGTTCGCCCCTGCAGTTGTGAATGAAAACACAGAAGCAAATGCCTTGGTTGAGAGCTTAATCCTGGGCTTGGCTTCTAATATAAGGCTGCAACATGACATCATAGAGTCTAAAGAGTACATATCCGCCACACTACTTGATCCTTGGTACAAAAAAATTCTGCCTACTTTCGTCCCTTTTTCTGAAGGGGATGTTTTAAAATACAAGCGGTGGATTGTAGAACAAGCTGGAGACTTGGAAGAGGAACGGCTAGAACTTCGAGTCCCACCCCGCAGTTCCTGGGTGCAGCCTTCAACTTTGAGAGAGGGCAGTCTTGTCTCACAGCAGCCAACAACAATATCAACCAGAACAACCGCAATAACAGCAAAAGAAGAACCAGACCCAACCTTCAATTGGCAGGGCTCAAGGCGATGGAAAAAACAGGCAGAGCAAGTTGCAGCACCAATGACCCTCCACAAGATGTTCTAGAAGTATTTGGATGATCAAAAAGAGGTCTATGTGGATCAAAATCCATTGATGTATTGATATGGGAAGATGCGCCGATGGCCAGAGCTCAGCAGGCTGGCAATAAAGTATCTGGCTTGTCCTGTCACAAGTGTGTCTACTGAATGTATATTCAGTGCAGCTGGTGCGGTCTTCACAGTGAGAGGGACCAGTCTCTCGCCTCACAATGTGGAGAGATTGACTATGATCAAAATGAACCAACATTTTATACCACACAATTACACCGTTCTTGAAACAGCAGCACAGGAGGAGGAAGAGGGTGATTGGTCCGAAATTGAATAAAATGTGTTAGCTGACCAAGTTCTGGGTGAACCACCTGGGTTTGAGGACAAACTCTACTTCCTAGACTAAGTATGCCAGTGCCCTCATAGAACTTTTAAAATGTTCACATTGAACTTAATTCTTTCTTTGCAAAAGAGCATTAAAAAATAAATAGCTAGAGGAACATTATTATTTTTCTGTCAAATTTATAATGCCCCACATTTTGTTATTAGTCACATATATATTGCCAGATTGCAGTTGGACCAGTGTGAATTGAAGAAGCCTCCACAATTCCTTCATGGCACGGCGGACAATGCCTGCCCCCATCGCATGCCGATTGCCTAATGCCTATCCCTTTTTGCATTACTTAGTACTAGAACAGCTGTTCCCTAAAATTATTTATTATGTACACGACGGCCTGCCAATACCAATTTCCAATGTGTTGCCTACAGCAAAGATCATTGAATACTCAGTACCTGAACTACCCGGGCTTCCCTTGGATTGGATGAGGTAACTTCAACTACTGCAACAGTGAGTGACTGATTGCGTGAGTGATGATTTAAGTTGATTGATGATTCATGAGGTGGCAGACACTCAGGCAGGGTGTGTGTTGAACTGTAATATGGGAAATTTCTTGAGCTGATTATTGATTTGCATTGTTTGGGGCTTGAGTGATGGGCACCTATTTTGTTTTCCCTGTAGATGATGATCAGCCCTTTCACACTTAACCAGATTTAATTAATTGCAGGGGCATTCTCCTTTTTTTCTGGTTCTTCAGAGACCAGAACAGTCACTTTAGTTATTGAACAAAAACCTATACAAAATATTGCAATTCTGTTTCATTCTCTACTTGTTTTTCAACAGCAGTGCACTGCACTCACACTTCTATCCATAGTTTTTTAGATCTAGAATGAAGAACATCAGTCATCACTGTCAGCATGATCAACATTAAGGCCTTGTGTTGCCTAACTGTAAACACCTAACCTAAGCTTATCGACTCCAGACTTTGAGTCCATTTTTAATAACTTGTGGATTTCCAAATAATACTGCTAGCTCCACATTAGCCAAAACTTACTAGTATAGCTATTACTTCTATTTTAGTACAATCAGACATTCTCATTGTGTCATTATCATCACATAGTACTCAGGTGGTGTCAATTGTTTGTAAATTATTGCTAAATATATACCCACTTACTCAGTCTTTCTACTTACATTTAGTTGCCTACGATGGATAATCACCAATCAATTGATGGAGCGGGTAGTACAAATTTTGTATACCCCCCCATTCTGCATGTTCATACTAATTAGAATAATCTATTAATTATAATACTATTAATGTGTTTGTGTGAAAATTTAATCAACATTACTAATGTACGAAAACATACATGGGATTTGCATTTTGCATGGCTAAAATAATTTGTAATTCACATATGTACGCATACTAATATTAGAAAAATAGAATATTGCATGATACATGTTGCTTTTGTGACGTTATCGTATGTTGCACCAGATGACATCACTGGGTGAATATGGACGCTTTAAATGTCGCCATATGCTAGATAATTACAAGCACATAGGGGAATTAGTGAGGGTTTAACATTTTATTCGTTATTTCCATGTTTTAATTACTTTTTGTGTTTGTTTTGCTTAAGTTATCCTTTGGGCCTAAAGGCAAGATGGCCGCCTAACACACACGACGCGACGGCTACCATTCCACGAGGTTTCAGACCAAGTGCGCTTGCGCCAAGCACCCGCACCAGTAGCCTCAGCTTGACCCCAAACGCGCTGTGCCTTAGCAAGGTCACGATGGGATGCTTGCCAAATGTTCAAACAAAAGACTTATGCAAAGAACCGTATGGATCATGCCTGACAATATGACATCATGGACTGTGCGAAACTAAACCGGACGTTTCCAACCGACCAATGGGATTAGCCCAAATTCTCAATATTGTAACTTTTGGTCCTTATTTTCATTATATAAACGATGTTAGAATAGAGAGAAAGAAGCTTACTGTTCCGGTTCTACTTTTGCTGACGGAGACGACGGTGACGCTACGTGACGGCTGTGTTCCTGAATCTTTGACAGACTGAATTGCTGCCCAATTTCTTGATGAACTACGAACTATTGAAAATCTATGGGCACTGATCGATACTTGCACGTCTCTGGTCATTGACCCGATCTTTGGGACTGTAGCGTGCTGACGACTAAATTTGATGACTTAGAGGACGACCGATAGCCAGAATAGGTAAATATGGTGTTCTGTGATTTGCGTAATGATTAATAAATTTACTAGATGGAACTAAAAATTCTTGCATTATTTAGATAAACAAATGATTGATTAACAAGAAAATGTGTTTGGTCGTTTATTGAAGGGGAGTAGATCAGGATATTTGAGTATGCTTTAACTGGACTAAATCATCAAACTCAATCCAACTAAATTGATCCGTCGTTCACGTGGGAGGAGTATCTTAATGTTTAGGGTTATGATGTGCAGCAATAAAGGTAATAGTGTATAGAAGTGTAAATAACTTTTCTCTCTATAGGTTAAAAGGTATTCCTTTCATGTCAGCGCTTGGAAACAGTTATTCCTCCCGTAAGTGCAGACCAGTGAGAAGCGTAGTGCGAATGATTGGTGTTATGGGCCCCACCAAATGATTGTAGGAGTGAATGTGTTAATGTGATATTTGGTCTGTGACGAAGGGAGGATATTAGGTACAGGGTTTTGTCTTGATTCCCGTTACCCAGGTTTTCCGCGCTGCATCAGTTTTTCTGGTAGCAAGATGATGGTTTTTATTGTTTTGGTTTGGTGATTATTGCTTGCACATTGCTTATTGATTATTGAATATTGATTGGTATTGGTTTATGTATTAACACTCTATGTTGAGTCGCGTCAGGTTCTATGTTGTTTGCACGGCTTCTGGGATGTAGGAAGTCGGAAGTTTATAACGGTTCTGTAGTAGAGCAGAGGTATGCGCTGCTCTCGGGAAAGACGGAATTGTTGTTGCCCTGTAGGTACACAGGGAAGACGTGTAACGAGTGAAGTTGCATGACGCATTGTCTGGGTTGGATTCGGTGACATCGCCATGTGTTGCCATTAGAAATATCTCCTGTATGAAAGAAGTGTATGGTAGCGAAGGTCATCTGTGAAATTTTGGTCTTAGGTACCAGGAGTCCAGAAGGTACTCTGATAATGCTTATCACTGAGAAGGTAATAGGTGTTCCCTTAGCTTGCTAGAAGGATAAAGTAGAGGGAAATGCTACTTTATTAATGTATGTCATAATTCTGTAGTAGGACAGACTGTTCGCTGTTCTCGGGAAAGACAGAATTCTGTGTGAATGTACTACATTTTTCTGTGTGAAAGTGCGTGAATGAAAAGGCATTCAGGTTAATTGTGAATCTCTGGTTTAATTTCTCAGGAGCATTGGGTCTCCAACTAGGTGTCTTAATTCTGGAGAAACGGTTAGCTGATGCTTGTTAGAAGGGTAAGGTAGAGGGATGTTCTACTTTATCAACGGAAGTAACGATTCCGTAGTAGGGCAGAGGTAAGTGCTGCTCTCGGGAAAGACGGAATTCTTGTGAGAAAGGTCATTGACTGTTCTTTGGTTAGCGAAGCGGACAATGGTGGCGTTTTTATGTTGTTACTAACAGATTTGTGAATCGGGCAAAAAAAAGTAAAAATCTTACCGAGAGAATTTTGTAAAGGAGGGGTCAACAGGAGCAGGAGCTGTGGCAGCGGCTGCTGACGTCAGAAAGACCGCGCTGGGATTGGCCAGTCAGCTAGAGACAGAGACGCTCCTGATTGGTGCGTTAGTGTGTGCCGCGCTAGGATTGGAGAATTACAGGGTGACGTAGACGCTCCGGATTGGTGCATTAGTGTGAGTCGCGCTGAGATTGGAAAATTGCAGAAGTGTCGTAGACGCTCTGGATTGGTGCGTTAGTGTGAGTCGTGCTACGATTGGTCAAGAATAACAGTACAGTCGTAAGGAGAGACTAGCGATACACGGAACACAGAAAAGATGTATTACAATCCACCAAAAAAAGAGAAAAAGTCCTGGTTTGGGAAAATTAAGAAGTGGTTTAAAAAGGACAAACCGATTGTGACTAGGGAAGGACAGTTACTTCCTCCACCGAAAACCCCTGCATCCTTTATGGTTGCAATATACGGATATCATACTTGTATTTGGTTAGACAATTGGGTAAAATACACTAGAAACAACGGAGTCTTAGCATTTCCAGAGCATGGTTCGTTTAATTTAGCGGTTTTGAGAAATTTGAGAGAGAGAATGATGAATCTAGAACCAAGACCTAGACCGACACAGTTTGAAGCATTGATCGAATGGGAAGATGAAATGCATGACAGAGAGAGACAGAGGAGTGGCGGAAGATATAAGTACATGTTTGGTAGATATGGGCATGACACACATGATGAGAGAATGAGAAGGTGGCGGAATGCAAGTATGACTGAAGGTCTGTTTCCTGTGAGAATTACTGAAGAGGTGGAGGTAGAAAATGTACAGAAAAGAGACATAATGTAGAGTCAAGAGGGTATGGAGTGAATGAATCGGAGGATGATGTTCTTGATGACATGTTTTATAAAAATCCACCTCCGTATCAACCAGAATCTGAAATGTTGACACCAAGTGCACCAATGAGAGAAACTTTACGAATCATTAAGTCAGAACCAGTGTCCCAAGAATTAGAGAAAAATAATTCCATTAGAGAGGTAGAGAGAAAGTCAGATAATAAGGTAAGTGGTGAAAATTAGGCAGAATTAGCAAAAACCACTTTAGAATTAACTGAAAAGATAAGAGAATTGACTAAGAATCTAGAAGCTGTAACTGTTCCAGTGACTATAGGCCCTATGATGCCTATTTTTGATAAACAGAAAGATAGTGAACATAGTTTAACAGTTCCTTATAATAGCAATAAACAGATTGAGAAGTCAAAATAGAGCCTAAAAGAAAATCCATGGAGACAGACAATGAGTATGATCGAACCAAATGTTTTGAGTAACCCATTTATAGGCCCAAATATAGCAGAAAGACATACAAGGACAATGGAATCAATATTAGAGACACAAAAGGATTCAGAACAAAGTAATGTAGATAAACCAGTAGGTCCATCTTCAGAAGAATTGAGTGAATGGTTGACAAGCTTGCAGAGAAAAGACAAAGAATCCCAATCAATAGATGTGGCCAAATTACGAATGGTACTGGAAGAGTTAATAGTAGGAACTATCCCCACAGAGAAATTAAAAACTTATCAGGATGAGTAATTACTATTTTTGTGCAAAAGTGTAACATGGAGGGCGAACAATCTGCATGAAAGACTAGAAGAAGTAGCAAATGAAATGGGTATAGATATTGAAAAGGCGAAGGCTTTACAAAAACCATATCGAATAGATTTTACTGAAAAAGATATTGAAAATTTGAACACCACAGGACGGATAAGTCAGATTAAGGAAATAATTATTTTGTTGAGAAAATGGGGAGATGTAGATGAAAGGAGAAGCAGGTGGTACCGAAAACGAGATGATGCCCCAGATAAAATGTTTGCAGCATTCCCGGTGAGACAAAAAGAAAAGGTAGTAACAGAATGCGCCATGAGAGAAATTCCAGGAGGAGGATATGTACATGTTCCATGGACTAGAAAAGATATTTTGTCATTTACAAATGATTTCCCTTGACTCCGCGAAAAGCCTGTTGAGTGGTATAGGCAAGTGGACAGATTTGCGAAATTATCTAAAGTATCATGGATTGACCTAAACAGCCTGTTTGACATAATAGTGCCAGCAGATTTATGGACAGAGTGTGAATTAATGATTTATTGGCCTACACAAGAATACCCTAGGTATCCAAAGACAGGAGCCCCAGACCCCGAGGTAATGAAGAAACAGGTTATTGCCTTTCTGAAAAATAAAGTACCACCTGAAGAAACCGATTGGGTGAAAATCGACAGAACTCATCAGGAAAGTAAGGAGTCGGTACATGCCTATTACGAAAGGCTGACTTTGGCCTTTAAACAATTGGTGATGAAAATTTGAGTGAAAAGCATTTAAGTCATTTTGTATACAGATTTGTATATGGTTTACGTCCAGAGATTAGTGAGATGATCAAACAACATACTGTAGATTGGCAAAATAAGAAAATAGATGAAGTATTGAGACATGCAAAATATTTCAGTGATGAGATTGAAGCAAAACAGCGAAAATTAAAAGAGAAGGCTATGTGGGCACAAGTAAAAGTAGCAGAGAGGCAGGAAGCTCAGTTAGCGGAACAAGCGAATAATACAGGCCCTAGACAAAAATTAATTCCTGGGAAAGGTAAGGGAAATTTTAATATAGAAGAAGCTAAAAAGAAATTCCTGTGTCATAATTGCGGTAGAGTAGGGCATTGGAAATCCTAGTGTAAATTTCCCCCAAGTACTAACAATGAAAATGCATCATTGAATCCACAGGTTCAGAATGAGGTGAGTGGTCAACCGCAGCGACAGCAGCAGGTTGTTACCCAACAGAATCAGGTGCCAAAACCGCCTTTTCCAAAAAGCAAAAACTCACAGAAATACAGTAATGAGACAGGATTCTACAACGAAGAACAGGTAACTAAGCTGCCGTGCGCTAGCGCTGTTTCGCAGTATTGGCTACAACGCGATGAGAGCGATTCAGAAGAGGGTTATTGATGGTGCCAAAGGGAGGAAGAAGAGTGCGTACTTGGCGCAACTCTGGAAGTAGACCAGACAGGCCCATTTGTGGATGGGAAGATAAATGATGAAAGTATTACTTTCCTAGTCGATACTGGTGCTACTCGATCAACTGTCAGGTCAGCTGATGTTAAGAACCTTCCTCTCTCGGATGAAACGATCCAAGTAGTTGGTGTATCCAACAGACAGATTAAAACTTATCTTACAGAACCAGTGAAAGTTAGCATAGAGAAATTTTCAGAAATGCACCCCTTTGTCGTGTGTGATACAAGTCCTGTGAATTTGTTAGGTAGGGATTTGCTGTGTAAAATGAATTGCACTATATTCTGTACCCCTGATGGGATAGCATTTGAGACCCCTGATGAAGATGTGTTGTATAAAATGACTATGGCAAACAGAGAGAATGAGGTTACTGAGGCTTATGCTGTATTTAACCCTGATGAATTACCTAAAGAATTGAAACAGTCCGTGAAAGCAGAAGTTTGGGATTTCACAGGAGAAGATGTGGGACTAATGAGAAATGTAGATCCAGTAAAAATAACAGTGAAAGAGGGAGTAAGCTATCCAAATGTCCCTCAATATAAATTGACACCTGAAATAATTGAAGGAGTTACTTCTGTGATTGAAAAGATGATAAAACAAGGCATTCTGAGAGAAATAATGAGTAGTCCATGTAATTCCCCGATTATGGGACTGAAAAAGCCTAATGGAAAATTCAGGATAGTGCAAGATTTGAGAAAGATAAACAAAATTGTTGTATCTTGCTGTGCCATTGTACCAAATCCATCTGTGATTTTGTATCAGATTTCCCATGATGCAGAATGGTATACAATGATTGATCTATGCCATGCTTTCTTTTCCATCCCATTGCACCATGACATTCAGCAGATTTTTGCGTTTCGTTTTGGCGAGCGTATTTTTGGCTTGGTGCCGAATTCCATAGGGGTATACAGAAAGCCCCTCAATATTTAATCAGATATTGAAGAAATCCATGGAGAGTCTAGAAATGCCCGAAAATTCAGTGTTAGTCCAATACATCGACGACCTTCTTGTGGCGTTGAAAACCTGTGAAGTATGTGAAATAGACACTATGGCCTTGCTGAATCATCTGGCTGATGGAGGACTTAAAGTGTCACCATCAAAATTACAATTTTGCAAGAAAGAAGTACAATATTTAGGCCATAATATTGAAAAAGGACTGAGAAAGATAACAATAGACAGAATCAGGATCATAAAAGGAATGAGAGCCCCAAGACACAAAGAGAGGTGAGAATGTTTCTTGGAATGGTTGGATATTGTCGTCCATGGATTAGCAATTTTTCTTTGATTGCAAAGCCTTTGGTACGTTTGACAAGAAGTGATGTGAGAGAGCCCATTGATTTGAACAAAGAGGAATTGGGAGCTTTTAGGCGATTGAGAGATGGGTTGTGTGAAGCACCTGCATTAGGTATGCCTGATTATGAAAATGAGTTTGAGTTGTACTGCAGTGAGAGAAATGGATGTGCACTCTCTTAATACAGAAGCATGGAAAACTGAGGAGACCAATTGCATACTTCTCATCAATGCTAGACCCAGTAACTGTAGCCTTACCTGGGCGCTTAAAAGCAGTGGCTGCTACCTGTCGGAGTTTGGAACAGAGTGAAGGAATTGTGATGTGATATCCTGTGAAAGTGTTTGTACCTCATGACGTGGCAATCCTTTTAACAAGGAGTCGCACTCTGTACATGACACATAGTCGGCTGACTAAGTATGAGAAAGTCATATTAGGTGCAACAAATGTAAGTCTTGTGAGATGCTTGAATGTGAATCCTTCGACGATGTACCATTACCAGAAAGTGATTTTGTGATGTTTGTAGATGGGTCTTGTTTGAGAACAGATTTTATTTATTTTTTTATAATTTTTATTGGGTTCTTGGCAATCCATTCGAGCAGATAATACAATTTATCATACATAAATAATGTGCTGGATCTAAACATAGTACATCAACAGAAAACAAAGAGAGAGAGACCCCCACAAACATACATAGAGAAAATTCACCGATTTAAATTATAGTAACAAATATCAATATTGATCTACCACAATCCAAAGATAGTTTTAGTCAAAATAAGATTCCCAGATTTTGGTGAATGTACGCAGTGCCCCAGTCCTTTGTGCAAAAATAAATTCGGATTTCCTAACTTTCTTAATTTTTTAATAACATTCATCAACAGTTGGAACTGTTTCTGTCTTCTAATACTGAAGAATCAGTGATCTAGCCACTGCTATTAGAATATACAGAAGTTGCACCATAGAATCAACCAAATTTAACTCTGGATCCAATCCAAATATAATTAGATTTTCATATCTGGTGATCGTAAAATGTAAATGAAGAGAAAACAAAGAGAACATTCCTTTCCAAAATAACTTAATTTTAGGGCATAAAGCCATTAGTCAAGTCCGGTTGAATACATCTGAAACAAGTGGGCGATGTAGTGCTATACATTTTAGCCAAAGTTGCAGGAGTATAATATAAAAGCCACTTACTAAAAAAAAGCATTCGTCGCCAATTGGCACCTCTCAAAACCGTAAAGTTAAATTTATTTAAAGTATTCCAAAAATTATCAGTTATTCTAATGCTTTCCTGCTTCTGCCACTTTTTTATTGCTTTGGCGCTTACATCCTCCTCCCTGCTTTGTGCTAAGCTTTTTCTCCATTTTGCGGGATTTTTAAAAAGTGGGGACCAGAAAAGGTCATTTGTTAAATGTGATAGTTGACTATTTTGTGCTAAATTAAATTGAGCCAAAGATTTATACAATAAACCATATTAACCCATAAGAAGAAAGTTTCCACGAATTAAGGTGGACATCTCATCAATAGTCAACCATGCTCCATCTTTCACAAAGTTCGATAAAGTTATAAACCCAAATCTGGCCCAATTATATATAATTTCTGGCCCGATATTAATCCCGAGTCCCAGGACAGCGTCACTCAGTGGAGTTATTAAGCTCAAAAAAGGAAGCGAGTACCTTTTCAGCATTACTTCACGTTTTTTAAAAAACCAGCTCAGAACCTTATATCTGACTAATTTGGGTGATTTAAATATCGAAAGAGGAGAAGGAATTTTGGTCTCTTTACAAATTAAATAATAAAAAAAGTTTATAAACAGAACAACTCTAGGTATTGACTGTTTAAATCTTGAGAGATACTGTGCAAAGTATGCATAGTAGTAGTCTTTCAAATTTGGCACCCCAAAACCTCCTTGTTCCTTATCTACATATAAAGTATTAATAGCTTTTCGAGTTTTTTTTTTAGCCCAGACAAAGGCTGAAAATAAAGATTCAACTTTTGAAAAAAAGAAGCCTGGGAGTGAACAGGAAATAGTAGAAAACAGGAAATTAAATAAAGGAAGTACTGACATTTCAATTAAAGCCACCCGACCCAGAATGGATAAAGGCAATGGATTCCATCGTAGAAGCATATCACTGACTTTTTGAATCAAAGGCTCGAAATTCAATGTATACAAATCACGTACTAAAGGTGAGAAAAGAACGCCCAAATACTTTTTGGGTCTATTATTAACACAGCTCTGAATATCTAAATACAATTCAGGATTATTCTTACCACAGATCAAAATTTCAGTTTTCTTCTTATTTATTCGATACCTCCCCAATGCTTCGAATTCTGTAAAGACCGAAAAGGCCTGTATTTGCGTATATATCTCAGGTTTCAGCAGCAACATAATATCGTCTGCGTATAATTTAATTTTGTCCATACAGGGAATAGGCGGAAGAATATCCTTACTTTTTCTAATTGCTACTGCTAAGGGCTCGATAAAAAAAGCGAAAAGAACGGGGGATAATGGATATCCTTGCCTCGTCCCTCTTTGCACTGAAATCGAGCCTACAATTAATGAGTTATCCAGAATATGAGCTTTTGCCCCCTGATATAAATTCCTAATTAGGGTAATGATTTGAGAGGGAATACCAAAGTGCTGTAAAATAGAAAAAAGTGTATCCCAAACCACCAAATCAAAAGCCTTTTCTGCATCTAAAAGGAGAACCAAAGCCGGAACCCTACGTGTTTCAAAATAGTCTAAAGCCTCAATCAGATAATGTGTGTTAGTAATTAACTGACGGCCTGCAATAAAACCATTCTGATCTGCATGAATCAATTGCGAGGCAGCATGGTTAAAACGAATAGAGAGCAATTTTGTAATAATTTTATAATCTGAATTGAGTAATGTTATGGGCCTATATGAGTTGGAGTTTTGGGCTAGTTTCCCTTTTTTCAAGAAACTGACCACCGTTCCATCGTAAAAAGACGCTGGAATTGGGCCACCATCGAGCATAGAATTTACTAGTAAAAGAAGGAGCGCAGAAAAAGAACTGAGGAACATGGCAAAAAATTCCGCTGGAAGTCCATCTGGACCACAGGCCTTACAATGAGGAAGGCTTTTAACAACAGACTCTAATTCATCAAACGTAAATAATGACGCCATTACTTCTTGGTCCAGTTGAGGGAGAATAGGAAGCCGATATTTATCTAAAAAATCATTCAATCTCCCCTGATCCATAGTGTGATATGAGGTATAAATATTCTCATAATGGGACAACATAATTGCTCCAATCTCTCGTTGATCTAAGGTATCCACGCCACTAACTGGAGATTTAAGAGATCGAATTATATTAGCTGCAGCACGTTCTCTAACCTGCCATGCCAAGAATTTACCCGTAAAATTACTATGCTCGTAAATTTTTTGGGCTTGTCTGCAAAAAATGTCCTCACTTCTAGCGAAATAATGTGCATTCAACTCCCGTTTTCCGGCATTCAATTGATTCTGTATTTTAGGAGACGGATTACGGATACGGATTATGATACATTTGATTTCCTAAAACCTGTATATTTTGTTGCAATTGATTCTTTGTATCCCTATAAATGACTGATTCCTTTGCGTCCCTTCCTATAACTGCCCCCCGTATAAATGCCTTCAGTGAGTCCCATACAACATGAACGGGGGCTGTCCCCATATTTCGTTCAATATATTCCGTAATCTCCTTTTTAAGAGAAGTAACCCATATTTCATCAGAGAGATAAGATTTATTAAAAATCCATCGTTTCTGAGTATTCGTGCTTTCCTCCAGCACAAACTCAGCCGCTAACATCGCATGGTCGGAAAAGCCATTGTGTAACATCCGATAATGCTGGATTTTAAATTTTGAGGAAACCAAAAGAAAGTCAATACGTGAAAATGACTTATGCCTTCCCGACCAACAGGTATATTCTCTTTTATAAGGATTTAAAAAGCGCCATGGATCAACAAGATCGAAGATCCTTACATTATTCATAATTGTCTGAAGTGATTTAGGTTTCAACTGCTTTTTCCCACCGGTAGTAGAATCCAAGTTCGGTTTCATGAGAATATTAAAGTCCCCTCCGATCACAATATCCCCACCAACCATCAGTAGGGACTGAAACATCTCATCATATATTGCAGGACGATCATTCAAGGGGGCATAGAAGCTTACAAAGGTAATATGCAATAGTCTATTCTTTAATTTACACGTAACCCAGCACCACCTACCCTGAGTATCCACATTAGTTTGAATCAACTCCGCCTCTAATCTCCTATTAAGAAAGAGTGCGACTCCTCTCTCTGACGCAGAAAAACCCCGGTAAGAGGCCCACCCCTTAAACATAGAAAAACTATCAGTTTTAAGAATAGGAATATGAGTTTCTTGCAAAAATATAACTGCGGGATTTTCAGACAGAATCCATGTCTCGATTGCCCGCATCTTCTTTTTATTATTTAGGCCATTCACATTAAAAGAGATAATTTTCAAATTTATTTTAGTCATAATTAGAGCCCCAACTTAGAACCCATACCACACATTTTCCCTTATTATCCAATTTTACTTAAACAATCAATACCTTCATTAATATGCATCGGAAAATCAAGCACAAAGACCATGATAACCTCCAGCAGTTGTCCAAGCAGCAAAAACAAATAAAAAAATAGAAACAACAAAAATTTTGCCAAGAACATCATTTTGATTTTTTTGAACCCCCCCCCCCTACAACCTGTGGCACCCTCCTAACACTTCCTACTTCTTCCCACGCGCACCACAGGAACCTTCCCCTTAACATTGGGGTGTCCTGAATTTACACCCCTTCACCCCGAGACCGTGTCCCCCCCCCCTTAACTGATAAGAATTCGCAAAAGCAAAAGAGAAAAAAGGGAAAAACGGATTAGCGCATAATCTAGATTATAAGCAGAAACAATCAAATACAAGTCATAAATCCAGACTAGCTAATTTGAATTCCATCGAGCAACGCTTGTGCTTCCTCCACATCCGATAACATGTAGAATTTCCCTTTAATCAGCACTCTGAGTTTAGATTGTTGTACGATCATTGCTTGGGCCCCATTACCTTTAAAAAGATGTAGAATTTTAACGAACTCCTTCCTACGTCTCGCCGCAGCTGCGGACATATCAGAAAAAATACGGCATTTCACCGCTTCAGTTACAGGGAACTGCCTTTGTTGGATTGCCTTAGAGAGAATTCGCTCCTTAACCCTAATATCAGCAAAATTTAACAGAATAGTTCATGGGAGAGTTGAGTTCGGAAATGGGCGAGCAGGGACCCGACGTGCTCTAGTGATGGTGAGGTCGTCTTTATGCTCCGGAATTACCACCTGATGGAGAAACTTAGTCACCCAGACACGCATATCTGTCCCCTCAATTCCTTCAGGAACACCTACTAAACGTAGATTGGACCTTCTATTATAGTTCTCCAAATCGTCCAATTTGATCTCAAGAGCCTTTGTAAGTTTAGAGACATCTTTGGACTCTTGCTTCACCGAAACCATTTGGTCCTCCAGAGAAGAAATCCTCTCCTCTGCCTCAAGTAAACGAACTGGAAAAGAGGAGACTAATTCCTTTATTTTATCCATTTTGTCCAGTCGCTGATGAATCGCAGATAGCTCTGCATTTTGGGACCTCTTGATATCTCTCACATCATCCAAAATTATATTCAGCATGTCCTTCACGGACATCTTCATCTCCCCCTCCGTCTCTGTGTCCATTTCTAACAGGGGGCCCAAGGGGTCTGTCGCCTTCCTGTCACATCCCCTATCAGAGGCTTCAAGGGGGAGTGTTGTTGCACTCCTTACATCTTCTTTTCCAGCATCAGCAGCATCCGTTATTATCTTTTTTCCTTTTGATTCAGATGTAGGAACACCAATAGAGGGAGGGCTTGTAGAGATGTTTGCCACCGGACACGGCCCATTTATGCCAACCTGCTGAGTCAAGCCTAGCTCCAGGTTTGGAGACCCCAAGGAAGTCGCATTGTTAGGCGAAGGGAGGAGTGGCTTTTTAGTAAACAGATTAAATTGTTTAGACGGTGGACACGATAGGGGAGACTGAGTAGATTTAAGAGTCTTAGAATGATCCCCAGGATGTAAAACATTACAGTCATCCCCCATATTCAGCGAAACTAGATTTTCAATTAATGTATCCTCGGCCTGTGAGCTCTCCGGTGAGCGTATCGAGTCGGCTTCCTTGGAGACAGCTCCATCTATAAGCCTGGCCGCTGCCTCTTTTGCCTGCTGTCGACGTTGCTTGGCTTTGACACAAGCATTTAAAAGCTTTCCCATAATGCGTGCATCAATAATTACTCAAAAAAAAGAAAAAAGTCCGGGGGTTTACACTGCACACTAATCACCAAGTATTTTCCTTTTTTTTCCCTTTTCCCCCTTCAAAATCTTGAGAAAAAAGTACAATATCTTAAGGAAAATTAAAGTAAATTGGTTGTGCAGTCCATACGAAAATTTGAAAAAAACAAAAGCTAAACTCCAGCCAATCCACAAGAACAGGACAGTTTCATAGCCGAAGCAGCCAGCCACCTCCTCCCCCGCTCACTCACTTAATGCTTGCCGCATCCATGTTCCATGTTCCATGTTCATTGCCAAAAGGAACTGTCCACCAGCGATAGCCGAGCAATGCAGCAGCCAGGCTCCAATCCGCGAACAGGGAGCAGAGAGTGAACAGCTGTGGGCCTCGTCTCCCTCGTCTGCCTCAACACGTCAAATGCCTGCAACAACGCAACTCCGAGGAGCAGCACACAGACGGGGGAAGCCGGACCGGCGCTGTCCCAGCGTCGCAAGAATAATAATGTCTACACTATTCCTCCGTCCAATGGTCCACAAAGAACTCGTGGCGCCGGCTCAAGGGCAAGTAGCACAGGTGGGTAGAAAGAAAGGCGAGAACAGCGTAGCCTTCGCTGCGGCGCGGACCAGCGAACACCCTGCGGCCGCCGCCACCATCATTGACCGCGAAAGGGGGGAGGGGCAGCAACGCGGCTCTTAGGTGTGCGTGGAGGCGTGGATCTCCATCGCGCGGCTTAAGTTTGCCCTTGCTTGAGAACAGATGATGGAATGTTGCGTGCAGCATATGCAGTATGCACAGTTGCAGCAGTAATGGAAACATCTTACCTGAAAGGAGTAAAATCAGCCTGAACTTGTCGCTTTGACTAGAGCATGCAAGATTGGGAAGAGTGTGAGAGTGACAGTGATAACCAACAGCCAGTACGGCTTCGGTGTGGTACATGATTTCGGCCAGATATGGCTGCAGAGAGGATTTTTGACATCGAGTGGAACTCCCATTAAGAATGCTGAGGTGGTTGGAAAATTGCTTGAGGCGATACAGCTGCCTAGGCAATTGGCTGTTGTGAAGTGTGCTGCTCACAGTCAGACTGGTGATTACATTGCCATTGGTAATAAGTACGCCAATGATATGGCTCCATATTGTGCACGTAATCAGAATTCAATAAACAGGGCAAAGGAGAAAGAGATGATTTCTTGCAACTTGATGTTTACTAACACTGTAGGTCCCTGGGAGGAAGTGAGGCAATTGCAGGAAGAAGCAGGAGACGAGGAAATGAAACAGTGGGTAAAAGCAGGATGTGAACCAAGAGAAAAGGATCATGTGTGGGTCTATCGGGATGGAAGACCAGTTATGCCTGATAGCAGGATTTCTGCCATGGCACGGATGTATCATGGTCAGGGACACATAGGGAGAGATGCCATGATCAGGTCATTTAAGCAGACCTGGTACAATGCAAAATTTAGTCTTTGTCAGAGATGCCTAATATGTCAGCAATACAACCCTGGAAGAAAGACAGTAGTGAGCCTAGGAACAATAGGTCAAGAAGGAGGGCCTTTTACCAGAATGCAAGTGGATTTCATTGAGATGCCTCCCTGTAACAGGTTGAGGTATGTTCTAGTTATGGTCTGTCTATTTTCTAGATGGGTGGAAGCATTCCCAACAAGGAGAAATGATGGAATAACAGTGGCAAAATTACTTTTGAGGGAATTTATCCCTAGATTCGGATTCCCAGTAACCATTGAATCAGACCGAGGAAGACATTTCCATAATGAGATCATAAAATTGATTTGTAAAGCATTGAATGTACAGCAAAAATGAATGGTACTATCAAAAACAGGATAGGGAAAATGTGTTTAGCCACAGGTCTGAAATGGCCTGATGTCTTGCCTCTGGTACTCTGACTATTAGATCAATACCAGACAGAACTACAGGGTTGAGCCCCCATGAAATCATCATAGGCAGAGCGATGCGGCATGTGTTCATACCAGTCAACAAGCTGTTACCTATAACTGATGACATGGTGTTGGATTACTGTAAAAGCCTGGCTGACGCAGTTCATTCTGTGTTTCATCAAGTTGGAGCGGATGCCACCACCCTTGAAAAGAAGCAAGCCCATGATCTGAGCCCAGGGGACTGGGTGAGAATAAAAGTACACAGAAGAAGAAACTGTTTGGTTCCAAGGTGGGGAAAACCACGACAGGTTACCTTGACCACAACAACAGCTGTGAAGTGTGCTGGACTGAAAAACTGGATACAAGTAAGTCACACATTGAGAATTCCAAATCCAGTGGATAGCACAGAAAAGGAGTATTTTGACGAATCAGAATCTAGCACTGAATCTGATGACGAAGAGACAAAAACATAAGAAAACCCTGAAAGGGGGAAATCAGAGCCTAATCTAACTTTCGTCCCCAGAAGTATTTCCCTGAGAAGAAAGTTACAGATTTCTGATACCAGCTCAGACTCAGAGACTGAACAAGGAACTCAATGTTCTAGAAAAAGACAAGGAAAAGACAAAGAAAAAGACAGTGAAAAGACAATTAAAGAAATTACTGAAAGAGAAGTTCTGGATGAAAGATTGAGAGAAATTCCACCTGAAATAACTCATTTAGATGGACAGGTGCCAGATACAGAGAGAGAGGGAAAGATTTCTGCGGAAGACCCCCGAGGAGGTGTAGGGAACTCCAACATCCAGTTAGAAGTAGGGACAAATAGTTAGCAGGAAGATTGCGTGCCGGAGATTCGAGGAGGGACAGAAGTAGGGAAAACAAAAGAAGTGGTGGAAAAAGAAGCTGTTGAAAGTAAAAAGCAAGTTGAAACAGAGTCAGAGGAAAGCGAAGACAAAGTACCTGAAGGTCGAGATCTAAGAAAGAGAGCTTGGAGAACTGAAAAGAATGATAAAGGAAGTAAACTGAAAAGAGTAGCAAAAGACGACGTTTGGCAGAATAAAATAAAAAGACTAAGATATCGATTGACACGAGTAAATTCACCAAGAGCTGAACAAGTGAATGAAGTGACGAGTCAGGAGGAATCAAAAGACGAAGAAATAGCTGTAATTAAAGACAGCAAAAGAACGAGGAAACCTAACCAGAAGTATAAGTCACCAGAATGGACATATGTGGCCCTGCCTGAAGTAAAAGAAGAGGCGGATAGCCAAGGAAATCCAGAGGTGACTGTACCAGAAGTGGTTGAGGAGGATGAAGAATCGGAAATCCTGAGAGTTATCTTGTCCGATACTGGAGAAGAAGCGGATGTTCAGGACATTCTGTATTCAGATCACGAAGGAAAAGTGAAAGATGATGAGATGCCAAACTGAATGAGACAAGAAAGCTGCTAATGGAAAGACAATAAAAATACAGGAAAAGACAAAAACTGGTAGAACCAAGTAGGTGCTTAGAGCCTTGGGTTAGACAAACTAGTTGTGAAGTAGAAGAGGCTAAGTCAAAAGACACTGTTCATTTGAACAAAAATGGCAAACACAGATAATTGAAAAGGTAGATGTATATTTCTGAAAAGATGGTGTAAAATGTGTTGTTGTTGTACAGGATTACTAATGCTTCTGTGGAGTATACTTGCTCTTATGATCTCATTTAAGGTTACTATAGATACAATAGAAGGACATAGTGAAAACAAAACTAACATAGAAAAGATTCAAAAGGTAGTTCCGACTAGAATAGATAAAAACTATTTACATAAAGACAGGTCTATAACTGATTTTTCTAATAATGTGTTTTCGAAATTATTGTATGAATATGTAAAAACAATGGACGTAAGGGACTGCTACGTTTGTATGCAGTTACCTGCATCTGTTTCGGAGGGAGTGCCTTATCATCACCTTCCAGTAACTTATGGAATAACTTGTAGTGTAATAGCTAGTTTATTTTACCAAACGTTGAAATTAGAGTATTATTTTTCAGATGTAGATAACATATTTTCACATGTACCATCAATTAACAAGCTAAACAAGGTAAAACCTGCAAAGGTATTAGGTGAATTTTTCGTAGAGACTAAAGAACTAACATTAGAATATATATTTAAAAACAATTTGACTTGTAGTTTGAAGAAAGAAGAAAATACATTTTTGGATATGGTTGAAGAAAGGAGATTGAAAATGCAAAGGAAGGCATCTGAAGGAAAAGTGGAAAAGACAGTCTGCGATGTAGAAATGGAAACACACTTGAAAGGAGAAGCTAGTCCGACGATGGCTTTAGATTGGCCTCAGAAAGGGAAATTGTGTATTAGAAGGAATCAGACTGCATATGATAATTACTTTGTAGGTAATAGCGAGTGACATTATACATACCGAATCATGGGTGGATGGGGTTTTAAAGGTGGAAAAGATCCAGTTTTTCCTGGGTTATACTTTATTTGCGGGAACAAGGCGTATTATCGTTTGCCAGACCATTGGTATGGCACATGTTATGTAGGCCTGGTTTTTCCAAAGATTTTTCATATGGAAAGAGGAGAAGATGGTGTACATAAATTTGGTAGTTATTTAGCACGTAGGAAGAGAGAATCGTGGTCAGAAATTGTGGGTGATATCTTTGGAGCATTGATACCAGCAGTGGGAATATCTCTGAATGTAAACAAAATTAGAAGACTTTCAACAGTAGTGGATCGCTCATCAACAAGCACCGCTGGAGGATTTTTATTGGTAAACACTGAAATGGTTGCCATGAGTGCCATGATAATGCAAAATCGACTTGCCCTTCATATATTATTGGCAAAGGAGGGTGGAGTCTGTGGAATGCTGAAAGTTCAACATTGTTGTACTTACATTCCAGATGAAAGTAAAGATTTGAAAATTTATATCAAAAATATAACTGAACTGCATGACGAAATTGCACCACTGAAGGTTGAAGGTGTTTGGGAAAAGATTGGAAAGAAAATATCTGCTATTAAGAATTTCTTAGTCAACCTAGGTAGTACCTTTTTAGGTAAAATCTCATTTCCATTAACATGTGTGATTTTCCTAGTATTAATATTAAGATTAGGGTGTCTATGCCATAAAAAGAATAAAATTCAGAAAAAGTTAAAAAGAGAAAATTTAAGGAGAAAAGATAAGAAACAAGAGAGGGAATTTGAAGAAATAAAATTAGAAGAATTCAAGGAGAATATGTATAAGAGAGCGAAAAGTGAAGAGACTGGGGAAACTGAGTTATGAATAAAAGCAAGAACTCACTTCAATTCCATAAACAGAAATACAAAATTTTAATGGTGTGGTGATATAATCACAAAAGGGAGGATTGATGGAGCGGGTAGTACAAAATTTTGTATACCCCCCATTCTGCATGTTCATACTAATTAGAATAATCTATTCATTATAATACTATTAATGTGTTCGTGTGAAAATGTAATCAACATTACTAAAGTACGAAAATATACGTGGGATTTGCATTTTGCATGGCTAAAATAATTTGTAATTCACATATGTACGCATACTAATACTAGAAAAATAGAATATTGCATGATACATGTTGCTTATGTGACGTTATCGTATGTTGCACCAGATGACATCACTGGGTGAATATGAACGCTTTAAATGTCGCCATATGCTAGATAATTACAAGCACATAGGGGAATTAGTGAGGGTTTAACATTTTATTCGTTATTTGCACGTTTTAATTACTTTTTGTGTTTGTTTTGCTTAAGTTATCCTTTGGAGCTAAAGGCAGGATGGCCGCCTGACACACACGATGCGACGGCTGCCATTCCACAAGGTTTCAGACCAAGTGCCCTTGCGCCAAGCACCCGTGCCAGTAGCCTCAGCCTGACCCCAAACACGCTGTGCCTTAGCAAGGTCACGATGGGACGCTTGCCAAATGTTCAAATAAAAGACTTATGCAAAGAACCGGATGGATCATGCCTGACAATATGACATCATGGACTGTGCGAAACTACACCGGACGATTCCAACCGACCAATGGGATTAGCCCAAATTCTCAATATTGTAACTTTTGGTCCTTATTTTCATTATGTAAACGATGTTAGAATAGAGAGAAAAAAGCTTGCTGTTCCGGTTCTACTTTTGCTGACGGAGACGACGGTGACGCTACGTGACGGCTGTGTTCCTGAATCTTTGACAGACTGAATTGCTGCCCAATTTCTTGATGAACTACGAACTATTGAAAATCTATGGGCACTGATCGATACTTGCACGTCTCTGGTCCTTGACCCGATCTTTGGGACTGTAGCGTGCTGACGACTAAATTTGATGACTTAGACTGACAGCGAGAATAGGTAAATATGGTGTTCTGTGATTTGCGTAATGATTAATAAATTTACTAGATGGAACTAAAAATTCTTGCATTATTTAGATAAACAAATTATTGATTAACAAGAAAATGTGTTTGGTCGTTTATTGAAGGGGAGTAGATCAGGATATTTGAGTATGCTTTAACTGGACTAAATCATCAAACTCAATCCAACTAAATTGATCCGTCATTCACGTGGGAGGAGTATCTTAATGTTTAGGGTTATGATGTGCAGCAATAAAGGTAATAGTGTATAGAAGTGTAAATAACTTTTCTCTCTATAGGTTATAAGGTATTCCTTTCATGTCCGCGCTTGGAAACTGTTATTCCGTAAGTGCAGACCAGTGAGAAGCGTAGTGTGAGTGATTGGTGTTATTGGCCCCACCAAATGATAGTAGGAGTGAATGTGTTAACCCCTTCGCTGCGGCGGAATTTCCGCCGCAGCGCTGGGGGGTGCGGGGGGGGGGGCAGCGCGGTGGCCCGGTGCTCATGACGGAGCCACGCAGTCATGAGCCACGGTTGGGCTGTGCTCATGACGGAGTGGTTCCGTCATGACTCCGCCCACTGCGCTAATCGCCCGCACAGGCGGGGAATTAGCGCCGCGTGGGCGGCGCGGCCGCCAACGGCCGCGACATGACGGAACCACTCCGTCATGAGCACACGGCAACCGTGGCTCATGACGGCGTGGTTCCGTCATGAGCACGGAAGGAGTTAATGTGATATTTGGTCTGTGATGAAGGGAGGATATTAGGTACGGGGTTTTGTCTTGATTCCCGTTACCCAGGTTTTCCGCGCTGCATCACAATCATTCAGAACAATCCTACAGTTGGAGCTCACCTGTGTGGGACTGGAAATGGGACCTCGTGTGTGAAGTTATGATGCCTTCCCTTTTATTGCTGCACGTATATTCAAGTAAGACAACTAGTATGGATGTAATTTAACTTAGTAAGAAATAAATTAACTGCTACTGTTTTTCATCTGGATAGTTCAGACCCTTGACATAATATTGCCTAGGTCATCTCATCATGGCAGCATTCCCCATAATGGTCAAGATAGTTAGAGAAGTAAAAGCCTAAACTCTATAACTAAGTGCTATGCTATATCTAGTCTTAATTTACAAGCATATCAACCGGCTGCATAAAACTACTTAAAGGCAGCAGTGCAAAGTAAAAGTAAAATAAACTGCTTCAGGAATAAATTTAGATTATAAAAAATTGTTTCCCCCTTAATTTATTTACAAAGCAACCCACCTTCTCCACCCAAACAACATGCCCACCCCTCTCCCAAACAAAACTGACCCAAGCCCAAGAAAGTCTCTTGAGTCGTACTCCCAACTCCCTTCCCACCCTTTCCACCCAGCCCCAAAAAACAACAAATCCCTCCCACCAAAACAAAATATTTTAAAAAGGGTAAGTAGAGGGCATTATGGACGTCGGTCTGGAGTTGGTCCATGCTTTGCTCCATCGAGGTGAGTGGCCCTCGATAGTGTCTAGCCGCTGCAGGATGCGGCACAGCAATGGCCTGTTGCCATTCTGGTGGGGGGTGGCAGCAGTTGGCTGGCGGTGATGCTGGCAATGAGATGACCGGGAGGCTGCGGTGGACTGGCTGCACCAGGGCATGGGAGCTGTGCATTGATTTCCTCCTCCTCCTCTTCCAGGACCACCAGCTGCTGGTATTCCTGCTAGATATGCTCCAACCTCTGCCGCTGCAAACGGGCCACTCTTTCCTGCCTGTCAGGTGGTCCGGCTGGACAAGCAGGAGCAGCTACATTGAAAAAAACAACTAAGACAAATAGTAAATAATGCTCTGTGCAAACAATTGTTTTAAATAACAGCGTGACACAGTAGCAGTAGATTGCTGGTCTCCTAGGGCCATTGGAATTTATTTGATGTTATGATTATGATTAGGAGAATCACAAGGCCAATTTTATGGGTTTTTTACCCACACTTTGCCAAACATAAAAAGCAGTGACTGTGTGGAAGAAAAGTAACAGGGAAACTGGCAGAGAATAACATCACATCTCCGATCTCTTTTCAGCAGGTACATCATTAGAGCTGGCATCCTTGGCCTGGTTTCTCCTTAACTTTTTGGCTTCAGACCTCCTCTTTTTGCTGACTTCTTTTTTGCTGGCTTTAGGAGGCTGCACACTTTACCACTGCTAACCAGTGCTAAAGTGCTTTTGCTCTTTCTCTAAAACATGGCAACATTAGCTTATACCCAATTGGCATAGTTAATCTGTGTGCAGTTTACACTGTCATTTTCACCTGGGAAAATACAACTTTTGCCAGACCAAAACCTTCCTTTTTAATACACATATGTAACCCCTGAAGTAGGCCTAGACAGCCCCAAGGGCAGGGTGTGGAGTTTTTAAAAAGTTCGACATGTCCTTATACGTTTTCCATGTCCTGGTAGTGAAAAACACTTACATTCATTTTTCACTACTGCAAGACCTATCTCTTCCATAGGTTAACATTGGAGTTGCCTTATTACATTTTATAAGTGTAATTTACAAATTGGAAGAAATAACTGGCTCTTATGTAAAGTCTCTCGAATACTAATTTTAAATCCTAATTTAGGGTGAAGTCGGATGTTAAATTACCTTTCTGAAAATGTCACTTTTAGGAAGTTTGCATTTTCTTACCGTAGCCATTTGGTGCCTGCAGCCTGTCTCTGGTCGCATGACGGGATATGGTTGGTAATTGGGCTTTGTGTAGTCTTTCTAGACAGCCACACACAATGGGAGCCTAAGTGTGACTGGATGTGCCATCACTGACAGTTGGGAGGGAGGAACGGGGCCCAGCCTCACTTACACCTTAATAGGCTGTGTCCTGAATTAAAACTACTTATGCATATCCAGATATTGCTTCATGTGCTTGATAGAACATGAGGAAAATGTAACCCTATGAAGTTCTTTGGCTTCCTGACAGTCTATTCTTTTCCTGCTAGTAGAAATGTCATGGAACACTGCATTTATTATTGGAAAAAGGTAGAGGAACGATTATTTTGTTGGAAATAGAAGTACTCCTTTCTAGTTTTTATTTACGCTCAGTTAAACATACTTAAGGGAAAGGACTGAGTAAAAATATCATCACTTTTTTCTCACCCCTTAGCCTGCATTCGCCTTGTCATTTTCCTCAAAACGTGCGATCTCACCTACATGTTTCCTTTTTTGTGTATCAATTTATTGTTAAAAACTACCGTTGTCTACACTGTTGTCTCTAAGACTGCTTCTTTTTCTTTCTAAACGCACACCTCCTTCACCTCCTCTCTTTCCTACATCATCACCTTCACGGAATGTATGTCACGGTGTGACACTGTGTTTAGCAAGTCAAGCACTGGGGAGAGGAGTTGGCCTAACGGCTAGGGCGGTCGACCTTGAATCTGGGGAATCGGGTTCCAGTCTCGGCAATGACGCTGAACATCCTGTGATTCTGGGGAAATCATTTAATCTCCCATGCCTAACATTAATGAATGTGTCCTCATGTAAGGCAACTGGTGCTCGTGTAAAGCGCTCTGATACCTGATACCTTTGGGTCAAGTTTGTGCTATATAAAACTCTGTAAAAAAAAAAAAAGCATAATTTACACGCCCAAACTGTGACCAACACCCCTTCCGTGTGAAGATAGCTGAGTGAGATATGCTCTACCTGTCGAGATGGGTGCAGATATGTGTGTGTGTAATCTTCAAGCTTCACACTTAGTCATTCATCCTTCTGAAGTAGATCCACTGAATAGTAACACTTAGGGGCCGATTCCGATCCTGTATTTTTTTCCCCGTACGACTCGTATCCGTATTTTTTTACGTACGAATCGTACAAGTACCGTACAAACGGTGAAGTACGATTCGTACGGGAAAAATACATTCGAATCGCCTCGGGAAAAGTCTACAAGATGTCCCCGGACAGTTTTACGTACGAGTCGTAAAACTGAAGTCCGAGCGCACAAGTCCGCTCCGTACCGGCGTTCTGAATGCACAAGCGTATGGAAAACGTCCCGTACAGAGCGAACTGTGTACGACCCCTACCCGGGTACACTTGTGCCCGGGGTACGAGTCATACGCCCCCCCCACCCCAGCCCCGTATGTACGGACCGTACCCCCAACCCAGCCCCGTATGTACGCACCGTACCCCCAGCCCCATATGTACGCGCTGTACCCCCAGCCCCGTATGTATGCGCCGTACCCCCAGCCCCGTGGAGGGTGGGGGGTACAGTCCGTACATCCGGGGGGGAGGGGGTACTGTCCGTACAAATGCAATGTTGGGGTACGCACCGTACATGATGACACGTACGATGTGGGTGATGGCGTGTACGTCGCATAGCGGACCCCTTTTCCTCGTGCATCGCTGCGTACTTAGCTTTTCCGGCACTTTTTGGTTCCCGTAAAAATATAGCCGTGCAGAGTGCTGTGGGTACGAATCGTACTTAGTAGTCCGTAAAACGCTGCCTGACTCCGTGCGGACGTCGCGTACGCGCTGTCCAGGATCGGAATTGTATGTATTTTTTAGCCGTACGGTGTTTTTTACGATTCGTACGGAAATGGTATTTCTGTACGAATCGTACTTGCTGGTTTGTACGGTGGAATTCCCGGGTACGAGTCGTACGGAGAAAACGCTCCGTACGACCATTTGTACCCGGGTTTTACAGGATCGGAATCGGCACCTTAGTATTTACAGTGCTTTAAAGTGACAAAGTCCACAGATAGCAAGCACTATAAAACAAGTTATCACGTTTTATGGCTCTAATATTTAAACCAGTCATAACACTATATGAAGTCAATTGTCTAGGCGCAGATGTGATATTCACTTGTTTGCATCAGATTCGTAATGTTCCCTTGCTGAAATTCAAATCGGGTATTACATCTGACTTTCAGCAGTGCCAGTTGAGGATGTGCCAACAGAGTAAGTGGGTGGAGCTGGCTGAAGTGGGTGTGGCCTCTGACAAACATTTGAGCACCTGGACTTCATATTTTACAAATTAAGTACTGCTCCATGCAAAGCGATGCATACCCCCTGTAGTTAGTCTGGAGCCAAGGCAGGGAAGGCAAGGCATCTGTGCACTTCAAAGGCATGCCTCTAGAAGCTTCTTTCCACTTCAAAGGCACAAATGTGTATAAAAGAAGGATCTCAGTCACCACCACTTCAGTACACTTCTGGACCTTAGCATACTCTGCCAGGAAAAAAGAATGCTGTGCTGCTGAAAGGACTGTCACTCTGCTGGAATGCCACTCTGAAGAATCTGCTGCCTGTTGTGCTGACCTGCTGCCCTTTTGCCTGGGGAGGAAGACTGGGACCTCCAACCTATCTTGAACCCAGGACCCCAGAGTGATTCAAAGGGCTAGGCTGCTGGCCTCCTGATCTGAGCCTCAGGGACATAAAAGGCTCCCCAAGATATCCAGGACCCATCTTCGGCAAGTTCCTGCCCCCAAGTCATGCTGCTCAGCTCCTGGACCTGTGGTGTGCCTCAAAGGCTCTTAAAATTAAGCTTTTAGGATCTTTGCTACTGTGAATGGGTCAGTTAGCAATGAAACTGTGCGCACCGGAAATCAGCACGAGCAGCCACCAGCCCGTCTCGTCACACAGCAAACATTGTTCACCGCGGAGAACCGCTAATGCGAGGCTCCACCCCACTTTTCCATGACATCTGGCCCGCTCCTCGCAAAACACCGACCACCACCAGCGATACTCTCCTTGCTCCCTTCGGCCCTCTCCAATGCGACCAGAAACCCTTGGTGCAAAACTTGAGAAGGTAAACCTTCAGCTGAACTAATATTAGACTGTATCCGACTCATGCTCCATCGTGGTCGGCCTGAACTTTTGACTTTGAGCTGGTCCAGTGTGACCAGATAGCCATGGTCGGTGCTTTATGCTTTTAGGTGCTATATTGCAGTTTATTATTTAAAAATTCATAACTCTGGTTCTACTGATTGGACTTTCCTACATCATCACCTTCACGGAATGTATGTCACGGTGTGACACTGTGTTTAGCAAGTCAAGCACTGGGGAGAGGAGTTGGCCTAACGGCTAGGGCGGTCGACCTTGAATCTGGGGAATCGGGTTCCAGTCTCGGCAATGACGCTGAACATCCTGTGATTCTGGGGAAATCATTTAATCTCCCATGCCTAACATTAATGAATGTGTCCTCATGTAAGGCAACTGGTGCTCGTGTAAAGCGCTCTGATACCTGATACCTTTGGGTCAAGTTTGTGCTATATAAAACTCTGTAAAAAAAAAAAAAGCATAATTTACACGCCCAAACTGTGACCAACACCCCTTCCGTGTGAAGATAGCTGAGTGAGATATGCTCTACCTGTCGAGATGGGTGCAGATATGTGTGTGTGTAATCTTCAAGCTTCACACTTAGTCATTCATCCTTCTGAAGTAGATCCACTGAATAGTAACACTTAGGGGCCGATTCCGATCCTGTATTTTTTTCCCCGTACGACTCGTATCCGTATTTTTTTACGTACGAATCGTACAAGTACCGTACAAACGGTGAAGTACGATTCGTACGGGAAAAATACATTCGAATCGCCTCGGGAAAAGTCTACAAGATGTCCCCGGACAGTTTTACGTACGAGTCGTAAAACTGAAGTCCGAGCGCACAAGTCCGCTCCGTACCGGCGTTCCGAATGCACAAGCGTATGGAAAACGTCCCGTACAGAGCGAACTGTGTACGACCCCTACCCGGGTACACTTGTGCCCGGGGTACGAGTCATACGCCCCCCCCACCCAAGCCCCGTATGTACGGACCGTACCCCCAACCCAGCCCCGTATGTACGCACCGTACCCCCAGCCCCATATGTACGCGCTGTACCCCCAGCCCCGTATGTATGCGCCGTACCCCCAGCCCCGTGGAGGGTGGGGGGTACAGTCCGTACATCCGGGGGGGAGGGGGTACTGTCCGTACAAATGCAATGTTGGGGTACGCACCGTACATGATGACACGTACGATGTGGGTGATGGCGTGTACGTCGCATAGCGGACCCCTTTTCCTCGTGCATCGCTGCGTACTTAGCTTTTCCGGCACTTTTTGGTTCCCGTAAAAATATAGCCGTGCAGAGTGCTGTGGGTACGAATCGTACTTACTAGTCCGTAAAACGCTGCCTGACTCCGTGCGGACGTCGCGTACGCGCTGTCCAGGATCGGAATTGTATGTATTTTTTAGCCGTACGGTGTTTTTTACGATTCGTACGGAAATGGTATTTCTGTACGAATCGTACTTGCTGGTTTGTACGGTGGAATTCCCGGGTACGAGTCGTACGGAGAAAACGCTCCGTACGACCATTTGTACCCGGGTTTTACAGGATCGGAATCGGCACCTTAGTATTTACAGTGCTTTAAAGTGACAAAGTCCACAGATAGCAAGCACTATAAAACAAGTTATCACGTTTTATGGCTCTAATATTTAAACCAGTCATAACACTATATGAAGTGAATTGTCTAGGCGCAGATGTGATATTCACTTGTTTGCATCAGATTCGTAATGTTCCCTTGCTGAAATTCAAATCGGGTATTACATCTGACTTTCAGCAGTGCCAGTTGAGGATGTGCCAACAGAGTAAGTGGGTGGAGCTGGCTGAAGTGGGTGTGGCCTCTGACAAACATTTGAGCACCTGGACTTCATATTTTACAAATTAAGTACTGCTCCATGCAAAGCGATGCATACCCCCTGTAGTTAGTCTGGAGCCAAGGCAGGGAAGGCAAGGCATCTGTGCACTTCAAAGGCATGCCTCTAGAAGCTTCTTTCCACTTCAAAGGCACAAATGTGTATAAAAGAAGGATCTCAGTCACCACCACTTCAGTACACTTCTGGACCTTAGCATACTCTGCCAGGAAAAAAGAATGCTGTGCTGCTGAAAGGACTGTCACTCTGCTGGAATGCCACTCTGAAGAATCTGCTGCCTGTTGTGCTGACCTGCTGCCATTTTGCCTGGGGAGGAAGACTGGGACCTCCAACCTATCTTGAACCCAGGACCCCAGAGTGATTCAAAGGGCTAGGCTGCTGGCCTCCTGATCTGAGCCTCAGGGACATAAAAGGCTCCCCAAGATATCCAGGACCCATCTTCGGCAAGTTCCTGCCCCCAAGTCATGCTGCTCAGCTCCTGGACCTGTGGTGTGCCTCAAAGGCTCTTAAAATTAAGCTTTTAGGATCTTTGCTACTGTGAATGGGTCAGTTAGCAATGAAACTGTGCGCACCGGAAATCAGCACGAGCAGCCACCAGCCCGTCTCGTCACACAGCAAACATTGTTCACCGCGGAGAACCGCTAATGCGAGGCTCCACCCCACTTTTCCATGACATCTGGCCCGCTCCTCGCAAAACACCGACCACCACCAGCGATACTCTCCTTGCTCCCTTCGGCCCTCTCCAATGCGACCAGAAACCCTTGGTGCAAAACTTGAGAAGGTAAACCTTCAGCTGAACTAATATTAGACTGTATCTGACTCATGCTCCATCGTGGTCGGCCTGAACTTTTGACTTTGAGCTGGTCCAGTGTGACCAGATAGCCATGGTCGGTGCTTTATGCTTTTAGGTGCTATATTGCAGTTTATTATTTAAAAATTCATAACTCTGGTTCTACTGATTGGACTTTACACGTTTTAATCTTGTTTGATTTATCAAATGAAGCTCTAATTTTCTAAATTGGTATGGGATCTTTTTGTGTGTTGTTTTCACTGTTTTACTGTTTGGAGTGTTGCACAAATACTTTACACATTGCCTGTAAGTTCAACCTGACTGCTCTGTGCCAAGCTACCAGGGGGTTGAGCACAGGTTAATTTGGGTTTTGCATGTACCTCCCCATGACTAGGATGATTGTGGTTGCTGCTTGACAGTGCTCACACCCCAGTCAACCAGTAACCCAATGTGTAACATACATTAATCATCAACGTTATCATTTTTATTGTTGCCCGAAAACAGCTGGACACATAAGTAACTATGTAATGGGTGCTTCTAAACCCATATGTTATTTGTAAGCACAGTACACCCTACCCAACACCAGGTGAGGCTGAACCCCAAGTAACAAAAGGATGTCAGTGACAAAAACAGTATACCACTGAGCTATCTACATAAAACACAGTTTTGTGATATGCACTGTACATGTTCTTTTCAGAAGGCACAAAAACAGGAACATTAATCATTGGAGTTTTCTTTGACTTATCAAGCCTGGGTTGCTGCTATCACTGCATCAGTGTGTGGAATTGCACACGCTCACAGTTGACAGCTGCTCAGGTCAGTTGCTGATGAGGATAGGAGTGAGAGTTGCCAGGCTGCAGTGAGGGCAGGCTGGCACAGAGCTGCTCCTCTCTCATTCTACAGTACTGCAGAAGTCACGGTGAGAGCTCATGGTGTGGAACACTAGAAAGTCCAGAGCAGGCCCGTGCAGTGTGCCTTTTAAAGACACAGCAAGTTTTCACTGACCACCGGACACAAACAGCTGACTCTCCCAACCAATTTCCCCGCAAATTTTTCCCCTCTGTCTGCGGCAATGTAAGGTCTCTGTGCGATGCAGCCAAGGGTATGTGCACCAAGAACCTGACCATACATGGAAGTGCAGCAACAAATATCAGAGCAATTACCATTCCAAACATTTGAGTAAAAAAGTGAAAAGAAGGGGCATTTCCGCACATCCAGCACTACTTGAGGGTCTTAAACAGGTTTTCAATTTAGATACACACTCTATGACATAAATTAGTTATACAGGCAACTACACTCCGGAGTTAGAAAAGCACATAATTCACACGGTTGTACCAGCACTGTTCATAGGTTGAGGAAATGTTGGGAGCCCACACAAGAACACATGCACACAATAAATTGCAGAATTACATAGGAAATTTACAATTTAATGTGCAAGCTACTGAGTAATCTCAGACTATCCCCTCTGACAGATAGTTTGTGAAATGTGTGACGACCAGGCAAACATGGACTGATGGAGGGGGCCATTCAGACAAGTCAAGTGCCATCATTAGATGGGTGACAGGTTTGCTTCTCACGTTGGTTCTTGCCATTTTTCCAGTGCTGATAAACTCTATCAGGGTCACCTTTCCCATTCAGGAGGTGGGCCTTTGTCATCATCAGCATATCCAAATGCATCTCTTCTAGTCTTTGTCTCATTCTACTGTTGAATCCTTGTTCACAATCTGCACTAGATGCCTGGAATGTTGCAAAAAAACATTTGCCTAGGACCACACAATTTGGTCATGTGTGAAAGCCGGGATTAATCATATATTTTCTGGTTTCATATTATTTTGCAATTCAGACACTAGATTGACATATCTTTCCCCTGTTTTACATCAAAGATTAATGCTTTGGGTGGCAGCCTGAAGCCACAGGAAAACTCTGCTCATCTGGGCTCAAGGGTCCAAAGACCTCGAGCTGAGCTAGAGCTACAGAGCATATGTCTCGACCAAGCAGTGGCTCTCCCATCTGTACCACCAATCACCTATCATAAAGGATGAGGGGCTGTGCCAATGCAAGCTGTAAGTTATTGCACCACCAAGAGGCCTTGTAAAGGTAGGGTCAACAGCCTTCCATTTTTCTTTAAAACAATTTTTATTGACTTTTTCACAGCACTCTACATAGTTACAGTCAAGACAGTTGGCACGGTTGTTGTAATTGCACATTACATTTCTACTGATCTACCAAGGGTGAGGCAGTATACTGGAATAACGGGTTTGACTGTTGATCACCGTTTGTGGTCATGCAGTATCAAGGTGTGTCTTAATGTAATTTCGGTAAGGAGCTATTCATCTGAAAAAGTATCCGGTCCCTGGAACTACCGGCGTGCATAACTAACTGGGGATGGGAACTTGGGGCAAGCGGGTCGGGGCGAACTGGAACTACTCCTGTGGGTGTCTAAAAATGGGAAGGATTATGTTGTTGTGTGTATTTGTAGGGGCGGGGAATGGGGTTCTATAGAAGCATAGCTCAAGCAAGCTTGGGTGCATTGCGCAGGCCTCTATTCTCGTGGGGGTGCTGCAAAATCACGTGCCATGGTGAAGTCAGGGAGTGTTTGGGGGGGACTCGGGTTGTGTATCTTGGTTCGTTGCAGTTGTGGGTGGTGGTGGTTGCTGAGTGCTTACTGTGTGGTGGCGGAATTGGTGTAGCAGTGTAGCCCACTCTGTTGAAATGTGTTTCCTACGTACACCTTGTACCTCCTCCCACCTGATTGTGTCTTCCTCCCAGTCGCCGCGCGTAGCTGCACGCACCCAGGACTCGCTCCACTCCCCGTGACCCCCATTGACTGCATCGAGTGCCGCATGTATTAAATTAATTTTCTCGGCACTGAAAACCCGCCTCCATTCACTGAGCAGGCAGGATTACACTCCTCATTTCAGCAACTGACCCCTCCCGATACCTGATTGAATACTTTTCGGCACTGACACCGCGCCTCCATTCGTTGAGAAGGCTGGACCTAGTGTGTAACTTCAGCTGTTGATTCACATCAAGACGTTCACTACCGCGACGAGCACGGTTTTTACTGACGACTACCCCGTCACTTTACCACTCATATGCTCAAGTTCATATGCTCACATTTTGTCCTGATGATGAACTCAAATAACTGAGTTCGAAACGCCGTCGACCCTATGCAACTCGAACCTATTTTGTACTAATTTTACTATGAAAAAATGGTTCTCTATTGTTGCCAATGCGATGTTCCTTTTTAAAGAGTCCACCCTCACCTGCATGTCACGCTTTCTTGTCACTAAATATGTGAGCACTTGAATTCAATCTTTGTTCAATAAATAAGTATCATACATTGACCTCTCCTGTCCCCTGTTTCTCTATATTAAGTATCACTCTCCAATATGATTCTTTGAACCTATACTAAATCATTCTCCCTCTAAAGGGTTGTACATTTCACCGGACCTTCTCAGGCCATCCCGAACCATTGTTCTCTTCCACATTCCTCTGCCGAGCCCCATTTACCGACTGCTCCCATCCAGGCTGCCAACGGGGGTCGCTCTGGGGTTCTCCAGTACATTGTGATCCTTCTCTTCACCAGCAGTAGGGATAGGGAGGCAAAGCATGTTTGAACCTTAAAGGCTTTTCGTCTGCGGAATATCCTGATCCCGCGGACCTCACAGGTGTTAATGTCAGTGAGCTCTGTTAATTCCTGCAGCGCCTCGTGTATTGTACTCCAGTAGGACCGTCTCGTGGAACAGAGCCAAAACATGTGATTAAATGTTGCATCTGGGGATTGACACCTTAGGCACAGAAATTGTGTATCTGGGTAAAATCGTTGGAGCCGTGCAGGGTAAGGTAGGCACAATGTAGTATGGAAAACTGTATATTTTTAAACCGAGTGTTCTGGGACACTTTCTTTGGTATTCTAAGGTTTGTTCCCATTCCTTGTCATGCAGTGGGCGCCCTATCTCTGCCTCCCACTTCTATCGTTGAGGGGCAAGTGTGGTGGCAGTGAGATCTCGGATTTCTTTATAGAGCCCATGCCCATGTGGAGAATTGTGTGGAGTACCGGGTGTGTTGTGGGTTCCCTGTCAGAGAGATCCCAGATATGGCAGCTGCTGAGAACTACTTGTCTGTGGAGTAGGACCTGCCCCCATGGGAGACCTGCTTCCTCTGAAAACTGATCGAATGGTAACAGTTGACCCTCCGCAAACAGGTATCCCACCTCCAGGAAAGAGTGATTCGTACAGGCTTGCATTGCTCGGGCGGAGTAGTATCCTCCGTTTCTGGGCAGGCCGGCCAGCGGGAATAAGGAGGCATACAGGGGGGTCTTGCCAGACATGCAGTGAAGTCGTAACATGCATGCTCGTGTCACCGCACCTGTACAGAATGTGTTGACGCAGGATGGGTGCCTGGGAGGAGCAGGCGGCAAAGAGCTTGTACTGATATGGATCCTCCCTCCGAGGTGGTCTCTGCCAAATGGCGCAGCACTGTCCAGCAGGACAGCCACTGGAGTTGTGCTGCAAGAAAATAGGCCTCAAAGGATGGCGCTCCCACTCCCCCTTGGTCTGTCAGGAATTGCAGCTTTGAGAGGGCCACTCTTTGATGCCCGCTGCCCCTTATAAGAGAACTTAATAAGGTGTCTAGTTCTTGAAAAGAAGAGCGTGGGGGGGCGTGGCCAGGCGCCTTGGGAAATGGCCGCTTGATCCCGGAGCTCCGCCGGGGCCGTTGGTGTTCTTTGAAATCCGGCCATAATCCGCACGGAGGGGAGCGCCCTGAGCTTCCCCCCGGATCCCCTTGATCTGGTGCCCCCAGAGAGCCGCTCGGTGACCGCCGGAAAGAACCGCACCGCCCGGGAGATCGGCCGCGACGGACGGCGGCAGCAGGACGCATCGGCCTTGGAGCTCCGCGACGGCCGAGGGCGAGACTCGAGGCCCCGTCGCGCGGCCTGCTTGGTGACCTGAGCGGAGGGGCGCCGGCACGGAGGGACGCGGCCGCGTGTGCGGCGATTGATCCGGCGACCAGCAGTAGTGAGGGACACGACACCGCGATCGAGGCTGGTGCGGAGAGGGCGCCATATCCAGCCGCAGGAGCGGGGTGACAGGGCCCGGTCCGGGCTGTTGCCGAGGCCTACCCAGCACAGACGCCGGGTGGAGGCTGCTGATTGCGGCCGGGGACGGTTGCCGCCTGGGAGCCGGTGAGTGGGGCGTCGCGGCCGCGCCCAATCGCGAATCTACCTGAGTGCGACGAAGGCCCCCTTCCACATTGGCCTTGAGAGAGCCAGGGACACACCGGAGGACGCTGGTACTTACCAGGGGGCCACCATGAGGCCCAAGGGCGGCGCCGCGACTCAGGCCAACAAACTTGACCAGTACACGGTGGCCAGGGTGCCGCCCCAGACGGAAGGGGCCACGAAGGAGGCCGCAGGCCCGGCGGAACCGTCCTTGCAGTCCATCATGGCCGCTATTCAAACTCTGGGCACAACGCTCGAAACAAAGATGGACAAAATCACTATTGAAGTGAATCTGCTCCGCACCGACCTCGGGAAAACCTCAGACCGCTCCAAAGCCAATGAAGTCGACATCAAGGCACTGCAGGACTCGGAGAAGAGGCTCGAGGGTCGGGTAAATGAGCTAGTGCACCAACACCGCCTGATGGCCCTGCGCCTGGACGATCAGGAAGGTAGGGCCCGGAGAAGCAATGTCCGCGACGTTGGTGTGGCGGAGGGGCTTGAAGGGGACTGTATGGAGCTCTTTCTTGAGGACCTGATCCTCAGGCACCTGAAACCCAAACGTCTCTCTAAGTTCTTCACGATCGAGAGGGCACATAGAGCCCCTGTCCCACGACCCAAGCCTGGGGCTATGCCACGGACGATCATAGCGAAAATCCTGAACTTTCGCGACCGGGACGCAATCCTCCAGGCGGCGAGACAACAGGGCGATCTAAAGTACGAAGGGGCAACGGTCCGATTCTTTGCTGACTTCACGCTCCAGGTCCAGCGGGAGAGGCGCTCCTTCCAGGGGGTCAAGGCGGCGCTGCGAGATCGTGGCATCAAATACATGATGTTCTTTCCCGCCAAACTGAAAATTATTGCTGACGGCCGCTCCCTCTTCTTCAACTCACCGGAGGCTGTACAGGAATGGCTGGATGCCGGAGAGGCGGCTCAGGGTTCACGGCGCGAAAATGAGCGGTGGCGCAACGCGGGCCCTCCAGCCACAGATCGAGAGTCGGCGGCAGGACGCCCGGAGGGTGGCGAGCTGAGTCAGCGGTCCTGGCGTTCCAGGTCGAACAGTCCCCGTTGGGACTCGCTGGGAGACGGAACGCCGCGTCGAAGCCAAGACACCTGACAACATGAAGGCATCGGACAGTAACGTATAACATATGTGCCCTCACTTTGAGATTAATTGGCCCTGGGGCGCTGTGGTTGCAAGTCCTTTGGGGGCCGGCTCCAGTTCCGTTTGGCACCAGGCCTCGGGGACTGAACGAACTGGAACACCACGGACGGGCGGCCAGGAGGGGCTGGCCCACGAACTTCCCAAGTACAGTTTCCCGGTGGGTTCACCGGGGCAGGTTTGGGCGACAGGCGCTCTGCTAATTGTGGCACTCAGGTTTCACCACGGGGTCGAGGGGAGTGGGGGTCCTCTTGCGCCGCTCGCTGCCTCTTCACATAGACCTCACCAAGACTGATCCGCAGGGGCGCTTCACGGCGGTGTCGGGGCGTTGGGAGGGCCGGACGCTCAATCTACTCTCAGTCTATGTCCCCCCGGGCCTCCAGACCGGGGCCTTTGCAGACCTGGGCGCATTTCTCCTTTCACTTCCTGAGGGGCAGCTGGTGCTAGGAGGGGACTTTAATGCAGTAGTATCGGGATCGCGCGACAGGCAGCCCCCTAGAGAACTGCCACAGGGGCAGAGGTGGATGGCGGACTTTCTAGAGTCCTTTGGACTTACTGACATATGGCGCATGCTCCACCCCACCGAAAATCAATTTAGTTTTTTCTCTGGGGCACATCACTCCTTCTCGCGGCTTGACCACATCCTTACCCTGCTGCAACATGAGATGGAGGTGCTGGAGGCCGTACTCCTCCCTCGCGGCATCTCTGACCATTCGCCGGTCCTTGCCCACATTGTGTTCGGAAGTAGGCGAGAGGGCTGCATTGCACCAATAAATGCCTGGCACCTGAAACATGAGGTTACTAGGAAACACGTTTCCACCTCCATATCGCGTTACTTCACAGAGAATGAGGGGTCGGTGGACTCCCCGGTCACCCTGTGGGAGGCATTTAAACCCGTGGCGCGAGGTGAGGCGCTGTCGGCCATAGCGGCTCGACGGAGGGACCGAACCCAGCAGGTCATGACATTAGAGGCGCAACTGGAAGAACTGGAAAGGGAGGCATCGGCTAGCGGGGACCGGGAGGTTCGGCACAAGCTACAGCTTAAGGCTGAGGAATACAGAGCGCTGGCGACCCACGAAGCCCAGGTGGTGATGCGGCACAAAATTGGCAGGATCTATGACCAAGGCGATAAAGCGGGGAAACTCATTGCTTGGCTTGAGCGGAAGCAACGTGCCGGTCGGGTAGTGCCTGAGCTGCGCGCTGAAGACGGGAGAGTGATTACGGAGCCGCGGGAGATAGTACAACAGTTTGCTGCTCACTATCAGCAGGTCTATAGGCGGGAATCGGACCGGCCAGAGGAGGACTCTATTGACCTCCTTGTTGATATACGTCTGCCCACTCTCTCGGACGCAGACCGGGGAGCTTTGGATAGCCCTCTCACTGAGGCGGAGCTACAGCGGGCGATTGGGGACCTCCGCCCGGGCAAGGCACTCGGTCCAAACGGAATTCCCATTGAGCTCTACAAGCTCCAGCAAGACGTCATTAGTAAGCACCTTAAATCCATGTTCGACCGTAGCAGGGAAATGGGGCTGCTGCCCCGGGATCAGCGCATAGCGACCATTGTAGCGCTTCCGAAAGAGGGAAAACCTAAAGACTTATGTTCCTCATACAGGCCCATTTCGCTCCTCAACGCTGAGCCCAAAATACTGGCGAAAACGTTGGCCAATAGGCTCAGGCCGGTGCTAGCCTCACTAATACACCCCGACCAATCGGGGTTCATGCCTCGCCGAAACACGGCCCTAAATATCAGGAGACTCCACGGGGTGCTAGGGCAATGTCATAGGCTTCAGGAGGACGCGGTGGTGGTCTCACTGGATGCCACCATGGCCTTCGACACCTTGGAATGGCCGTATATGTTCGCAGTCTTACGAAAGTTGGGTTTCGGGCCTCGCTTCATCGAGTGGGTGCGCTTATTGTACGCGGAACCCCTGGCGCAGGTGCTGGTAAACAACAAGGTGTCAGAAGTCTTCGCACTAGCCAGAGGGACTCGACAGGGCTGCCCCCTTTCGCCACTTCTTTTTGCCCTCTCGCTGGAGCCGCTTGCGGCCTGGATAAGACAGGTTGCCACCGTGCAGGGCATAGCATGGGCGGAGGGGTGGGAGGATAAAATATCACTGTATGCTGATGACATACTTCTTTACCTCTCTAAGCCGCGTAGCTCCATGATAGCGGCGCTGGACATACTGGCTAGCTTTGGTCGCAACTCAGGGTTCAGAGTTAACTGGGCTAAATCGCACCTCTACGTCTTGCACGGGGACCCTCCCAGACTCCCTGCCTCCTGTCCTATTCGGGTAGCAAAGGATGGGTTTAAATATCTCGGAGTGTATGTCACCACCAATAAGACCCTGCTGTACGAGCACAACCTCAGACCGCCGCTGCTCCGACTCCAGAGGGAGGCGAAATCCTGGCAAAACCTCCCACTGTCATTGCTGGGCCGAGCAGCGCTTTTTAAGATGTTATCGCTCCCGCGCTTCCTCTACGCTGCAAAACTACCCAGACCTGGTCCCGAACGGCTACTTTCTGGCGATCGAGACCGCAGTACGCACCCTCCTCTGGGCCGGGACGCCGCGTATCTCGCTGGCTAAGCTCACGCTGGGGTGGTACGATGGCGGAATAGCTCTCCCCGACATCCGTAAATACTATTGGGCGGCTCACCTGTCCGCGATTAACCAAGGGACCTACGGGGACGGGAACGACCCAGCGTATGGTATGGATAGGTGGTTGCTTCCCGGCGGGAATTATGACATAGCACTCTATTCTAAAAGAGGGGCGCGCGGACTCACCGGTCCGACGCTCCACTCGGTGCAGATATGGCATATCGCACAGAAGAAACTCGGCTGGTCTGGCGTCCTCACGATGGCCACGCCACTCTGGGCCTCCGAAGCACTTGGCAATCTCAGGCGCACCAAGGGGTTCCGTAACTGGGACCTGATTGGCATCTCCCAGATCAAAGACATCTGGGGGCCTACGGGGGTCCGCACTTTCGCCCAAATGAAAGAAGCATACGAGCTGGCAGATACTGAACACTATAGGTACTTGCAGATAAGTCACTCCCTGCAGGCCAATATCCCACCGGAGGCCAAGCTGCCGCCCGCCTCCCCCCTCGAAGATAGGCTGCTGGACGGGCATCTCGCGGAACACGCCATCTCCCTCACCTACAAAAAACTTATCAATAACCCCCCAGATGTGCTTCTCCCCCTAAAAGCAAAATGGGTCGCGGAAGGGTTGGAGATAGATGACGAGGAGTGGCTCTACGCCCTGGCCTCCCCGCGGGAAGTCGCGATATCGGCCCGATTGCGGCTCATTCAGCTGAAGATCCTACATAGAGTTTACATCTCTTGCACGAGACTACACATGATGGGGAGGGCGGACACAGCACGCTGCAGGAGGGGTTGTGGGTACACAGGAACGTTTTTCCACATACTGTGGGGCTGCCCGAAGATTCAGAGGTACTGGAGAAGAGTGGTGCGGTGTATGGAGGAGGTGTGGGAGGTGGAGATTCGCCCTGAGGCTAAAAGATGCATCCTTAATATATGGGAACCAACCACCTGCCGCCAAAAGGGAGGCTCTGGGTCACACTTGGCCAAATGGTTGCGAAGAGGAACATAGCTAGGCTCTGGGGAAGCGCTGTTCCGCCAAAACTATCAGATTGGACCAATGATATGGACTGGTGCATGCTGCAGGAAAGAACTGTGTATGTTGCGAGAGGGTGCCCTAGTAAATGGGTTGAGGTATGGACCAAGTGGAACGATTTCAGGGGCGGCATTTGTGAACCACCCGCCATCGCGCAGGAAGAACCCGGAGATGTCTAGTATCCTGCTGGTGCGGTTAGGGTGTTGGGAGGGGGGTGGCGGCTGCAGCCCCGAGCCTTGGACACGGGAGACAACTGTGGTGTGGACCGGTAGCTAAGGGGAGGGAGGGGGGGGAGTTTGTTGAGTTTGTTAGTTCGATTGTTTGGCACTATAATGCAACT
Source organism: Triturus cristatus (assembly GCF_964204655.1). NCBI lineage: Eukaryota > Metazoa > Chordata > Amphibia > Caudata > Salamandridae > Triturus > Triturus cristatus. The sequence goes on along the minus strand of NC_140582.1, from coordinate 1,086,183,919 downwards.
TGGGGCACTCTGCCCATATCTTGGTGGACATTCTGAAGGACACTAGATTTGCCACATACTAGCTACACCTTGGTACACCGGTATCCTTCAACGCCGCCGTACCTCCGGGCTGACGGCATATGGGCTGTGTGCTTCGAGACATATGCAAGTTAATTACCGCGGCCGGCCCATAAGGGTTGTAGGCTCTCTGCTGTGTACCTTTGACTCTTAATAAAGGTTTTTGAAAACAAAAAAAACAAAAAAAACAACAAAAAAAAAAGAGCGTGGAGGGATAACGGAAGTAATGGCAAAATGATAGAGGAATTGCGGCACTTAAATCATTTTTGCTAAGGCTTTTCTGCCTATAGGGGCTAAGGGCAAGGTCTTCCAGGAATTTACTCGGATTTTGGCTCCCGCCAGAGCCCTGCGATGATTGTCCTCAAATAGGCCCAAAGGGGAGTGATAAAGCCTGATGCGGAGGTATCATGGAGGGCCAGTATTCCAGGCAATGCTCGAATTTCCAACCCTTATCTCTTGAGGGGGAAGGTCTGGACTTAGTGGGTATATAGTGGATTTCGGCCAGTTGACCTTTAGCCCTGCCGCAGCCGCAAAGTCCGAGAGTATGTTCCATATGGGGCTGAGATCTGCTGCGTTATCTAGCACATACAGCAGCAGATCATCGACGTATAGGGACACAATATGCATGGTGCCTGCTATTTGGATGCCCCAGGCTTCTCCTTCCTGGCATAACCGAATCGCGAGAGGCTCCATCGCCATGGCGAACAAGGAGAGGGAGAGAGGACACCCTTGCCGAGTGCCTCTCTCTATCCGAAGAGGTGGGGAGATGTATTTGCCAAGTCGCACTCTGGACATGAGCTTCGTATATAATAGTTTTATGTGCGCTCTGAAGACGGGCCCTAGCCCTATCCGCTTCAGTGTCTCGAAGAGGTACGGACAGGTTAGGGTGTCAAATGCTTTTTCCAGGTCCAGGACCCGGCAAGCTGCCCTGGGGTTGCTGCCCGAGCCTGGTCCTGCACACAAAACAGCCTGCGGATGTTTTGAGACATATTCCTGCCCGGCACAAACACGTTATGATCCGAGTGTATTAACGGTGGGAGCATTGGGCTTAATTGGCCCAACAGGATCTTGTAATCAGTGGACAATAGCTTTATTGGCCTATATGAGGTCAACTGCATCGGGTCTCGCTCAGGCTTCAGAATCGAGACTATGAGAGATTCCCATAGAGAGCCAGGCAATTCCCCCTCCTCCAGTCCTGCCTCATACATGTATGCTAGTTTTGGCGCCAATAATGTAGCGAAGGTGCTGTAGTACTCCAGGGGTAAGCCGTCTATCCCGGGGGCTTTGTTCCGGTATAGGGCCTGGATTGCTTGTTTCACATCCGAGGGTGTGATCACTGTCTCAAGGAGGGCCTTATCCTCACATGGAATCTGAGGTATGGTGAGAGGTGCTATGAAGTGATCGACTAGCCACTGGCAGTTCTGTGTAGGGCTCTGATATACCTTTGCATAGTGGTCCTGGAAGAGCCGCAAGATATCTGTCTGGGAGGTGGCAACACTGCCCGCAGGGCCGACAATTTCAGTAATTGGTCGTGCGTCCTGGTTCTGGCGGGCAAGTCAGTTCGAGGAGTGCTCCTGACCTGTCCCCTTCCCTATGTTTCCTGGCTGCATATAGCTTGAAGTTATATCTACGCAGGTATTGAGTATTGATTATTTAGGCTGGCGTACGGAGATCTACTTGAGCATGTCCGCCATCTTGGCTGGCTTAGCCACGCCGGTCAACGGCCTTTCATGAAGAGTGAAGAGCTGTGCCAAAGCAACCCATGAAGTACTGCGCTGCTGAGAGGCCTTGTCAATGGGAAGCCGTACGAGCGCCTTGTACTCTGGTAAAAGGGCTTCCAAGGAACCAGCACAAAGACAATGTGCGAGTTCTGCCCAGAGACTGGGCACATTGTGAGTAGAACAAAGCTGTTATGCCCTTGCAATGGGCGAAATATTTTCAAAAGCCCTCTTTGTGCAAGTAATTTGGTACCTTTAAGCAAAAGAAGTGAACCAGGGTTACAACCATGTAACAGAGCAATTTGTAAAAAGAATACTTTAGACCGTGCCATATATATCTCAGTAGCATCTGTCAATGTATAGTCAAAATCAATAATGCTTAACCTCAGACTGATAAAAGACTGAGTAGGCCCTGCCAGATTTGAAATTTGTAATCTAGAGGTTTCCTAAATGGATATTATGTTATCAAATCGTTCAAACATAATATCGCTTCAAATCTGGCTGAGGAGCCAACTTTGCCACAGACCTCCTTGTAGCAGTCGTCCATATATTGAGACGGGCCACCTACAGCACGCATTAGGCAACAAGCTTTGAAACCTGGTCAGCCGGTTTTAAAATTAATGCAAAATCTACCTTGTTAGTGTGTCCTACAGTCAAAGAATAGCTGCCAAGTTGACCCCATCTTATGTATTGTAACTGCTAGTTCTGGCATTATTTGCCAACAACACTTTGCATTCTAGGGCACCTAGTTTTGCTTTTCCCCTTTGAAGGCATGGGCTTCACAGATCAGTGTGCAAGTGGAGCAGATACAATTCAGATCTGCATTTTTGAGTCTGACACCCTGTCTTGAAAAACCTACAGTTTCATCACAAAAGAAGGTAAATATACTGTGCATAGTTTACAATAAATACAGTCCATGTAACAGTAACGGGCTCGGCACTGGGCACACATTATTTATGCAATAGACAGACATTCAAAACAACTTCATTAAATCCTTTGATCTTGATGAGAACTGTATGTTGCACTGCAATGCCAATCAAGTGAGCAACTTTTAGAGGCTTCCCATATACATTCCAAACAGCCATTTTTTCCCAGTAATCTGACAACAAACTCGCTAAGGCACTGTAAATGTGCGTATAGTTCATATGTTTTTCATATTTTATCTGAGTCAGCATTTCCCATTATTTGTTGAGCCATTCTGCCTTCCTACGCAGGGCCGGCTTTAGCGCGGGTAGCGCGGTGCTACAATGTTTGTTGGTGTCCTCTCCACCCCGCCCCCATCCATGGTGGAGGTAGTGACCGCCTCCACCATGGATTGCCTCACTACCTACCACCAATTAGCAGTGCCCCTCAAGTCTCCATAACCACTCTCTTTCAGATGCATTTAATTAGTTATATAGCGTCACTCATACCAGTGCACGGTGTCAGAGCACTTTGCATCACACACACACATTGCACACAGACATTCAAACATATGTGTATAGATCAGTGTATAGGAAATGTTACATAAGCCAGAGATCTACAAGGTGTAAGGTTGACATGTCATCCATACTGATAGGCAGGATAGTTTAAGAGTGCTCGGTCTGGAGAAGCACAGACTCAGAATTGAAAATGGAACACCATAGTTGGGTGTTCTTGTTAATAATAAGAATCGATTTCTAACCAAATTAACCCTTTTAGCAACATTAATCTATGCTCTAATGTATACTTTGCAGTGTGCATGCAGTTCTTTGATGACACTTAATAATTAATTGTTCTACATTAGGATTTTAGCTTATAAACTGCAAGTAACAAAAGGATGTCTCTTAGAAAAGTAGTAACCCACAGAACTATTTACATTTTATACACTTTGTGATGTTCTTTGTAGCAGGTATATGAACCCTCTGTGCTATTTTATGATCGGTCAAAACCTCAAATAGACAAAACTCCATTCGCTCTCCAGGAAGAACATTACTCACCGGAGTTATCTTGACATTTGTACTGTTGCCTGGAAATTGCTGAAGGCGAGGAATGTGGCAGCAGGTGCTTTTAAAACCCCCAAAAAACTTGCAAAAACTCACTCAGTACAAACTGAAATTTATTAATATATTGGAGGACCGCTCAGTGGCGAGAAACATCCACAGCAAACCAACAACTCACAGCCAAAGAGGTCTGATTGAGACGAGAGATATTTGTGATCATGAAAGCTGTCGTGTCTTATACCAAGAACAACAGACACGAAGTATGTTTATCAGGAGCTTTATTTCACACTTCTTATTCGGTCTCTGTCCCTACTCTGTCTGCCCTCTTCCTGCCGCTTCTCCTCCCCTTCCTCTGCCCTCCTGACTCCGCCCACTCCAACCACTATACTGCTCACTCTCGACATCTTCCCCTTTTTAACAAAATGAAATGACTGACTTGTTTACAATTCTTCAATAAGTCGTTTCGGCTTGCGGATGTCCCGTCTCGGTCGAAGTGACATCGTTCCTGCTACCAACTCAAGTTCTCCTTGAGCATCAGGATACTGATTCTCAACAGCCCCGGCAGGCTGTTCTCTGCCTTCACTCTCTTGATGCCCCAGCATCCTTTGGAGCGACTCTTTCATGACTGGAGTGCATTTCTGAAAATGTGACACATTTCGGGTAACTCTTCGGCTGTCAGACTCTGCAGTCACCATAGTGCCCTTTTTCTGAGTGATCGTCAGAGGCTCGGCTCTGAACTTACAGTCTGTTTTCCTTTGCTGTTCCTGCTTGACGAGGACACAGTCTCCTTCATGGATGGATGGTGATCTCGCTCTCCTTCTGGCGTCCACGTATGATTTCATTCCATCTTTCCCACGACGGTCAGCTGACATGACCTCTAGATGAATGCGAGCAGGTGAGACTGCTCTCAGAGCGCCTTCCCAGGTGGGTATCCAGTTCCTGATTGGTCTACCCAGCATTAAGGTGGCAGGGCATTTTCCCGTGGTGGCATGTGGAGTTGTTCTATAAGCCCTGAGGACTTCATTGAGAGCCACCTGAAGATCCTTTTTCTCAACGGTCGCTTGTTGAAACGTCTTCGTCAGGGTGGCCATGAATCGTTCAATGGTACCATTGGCCTGCGGCCATAGGGGCGTGACTTTGCGATGCGTGAAGTTCAGATGTCTCGCAAACTCATGTCCATTAAAAGGAGGGCCATTGTCTGTCTTGAGTTCTTTCGGAATGCCCCACGCCGCAAACACTTCATCTAGCACCGCAACAGTGCTTGACGCACTGGTAGAAGATACAAACTGGGCTATTGGGAACCTTTAATACTCGTCCATAATTGCCAGGACATACTTTCCTGACTGAAGAGGTCCATAGAAGTCCATAGCAAGTTCTTGCCACACGCCACTGGGCAATTTTGTCATTTGCAAAGGAGCTGGGGGAACTCCTTGACTGACGAGTTGGCATTGTGGACAGTCTTTGAGGGTGAGTTCTACCATCTGATCCAACAGTGGGAACGACACTCGCTCTCTCAGAGCTCTCTTAGTTGCAACCACTCCTCGATGACCTTCGTGGGCGAGATTAATGATACCCTGCCGTAGTTGCGTCGGAATGACAATCCTTTGGTCCCTCAGCAGAAGCCCTTCCGAGGTGGCAGAAAGTTCCTCACTCACATGTCGGAAGGCTTGCAGCTCTTGACTACTTGCAGGATCCTTCCTTTCCTCCTCACTGTCGTATCTCCACCTATTTGTCTGCAAACGACGGAGTACCTTCTGCAGAACGACATCCTGTGCAGTAGCCTCTAGAATGGCCTCCAGGGGAACCGCTGGTGGTTGAGCGTGACCCACAACAAAGTGGACATACTCCTCAGCTATGGACGCTCGTGACGCCGACACTGCTTGAGGGTGGCGTGACATGTAGTCAGCCGGATTCGCTGATTTTCCCGGTTTGTGCAGTATGGTGTAGGTGTATTCCTGCAACCACAGACCCCATCGCTCAATCCGAGGTGGCATCTTCGACCTGGGATTTCCAAATATGGTGACGAGCGCCTGATAATCAGTCACCATTGTAAAGTGTTTGCCATAAATGAAGACATGGAAATGTTCGCAGGCCCAGACAACAGCCAGACTCTCTTTCTCTGGTTGAGAATACGCCTTTTCGGTGTCTGACAAACTGCGACTCGCATAGGCCACAATATGGCGCTGATCCTCATCATTATCATACTGAGCCAGGATTGCACCTAGGCCCACCGGGCTAGCATCTACAGTTATTTCCGTCTTTCTTTTGGGGTCAAAATATGCCAGATCGCCGGCCGCCTCAACAGCCCGTTTGATGTCTTGGAATGCCCGCTCACACTGAGAAGTCCAGTCAAAAGGTTGTCCCTGCTTTGTGAGAGTTCGGAGGGGATGGCTAATTGTGGCATAATCCTTGATGTATCTGGCGCAATAACTGGCCATACCCAAAAAGGAACGAACATCACTGACGTCTTGAGGGCTCTTGGTGTCGTTTAAGGCCATCACTTATTCAGGGTCAGGTTTCATTCCCGCTCCGGAGAACACATGCCCAAAGAACTTGAGTGTGGATTGATGAAATTCACACTTTTCTTTGTTTAATGTTAGATTGGCATCCAGCAGGGCATGACATACCCGATCGAGGGCCTTATCGTGTTCTTGAACATTGGACCCGTACACAAGAATATCATCGCTGTAGTTCAGCGTATTGGGTATATGGTGTATGGTTCGGCGTATCGCCTCTTGAAAGATCTCCGCAGCCGAGGAAATGCCAAAACTTAATCGTTTGTATCGAAACAAACCCAAGTGAGTTGCAAAAGTTGTTAAGTACCTTGATCTTTCATGCAACTCCAGCTGATGGTAGCCCTTGTTTAAGTCTAGTTTCGAGAACGCCCTGGCACCATTTAACGCAGCAATCATATCACTCAAGTGAGGCCCGGGATGGCGTTCCCTTTCAATCGCAGTGTTAGGAAGCCGCATGTCCACACACAGCCGCACTTTCCCAGAGGAGCCTTTCTTTGGCACGATGACTACGGGTGACACCCACGGGGTGGGGCCGTCAGTCCGTTCAATAATGTCAGAGGCGAGTAGTTCTTGAAGTTCATCCTCCACTGCTTGCTGGAGGTGGTAAGGCACTCGCCTGGGATGTTGAGCGACAGGTCTTATCTGGTCGTTGATGTGAAGCCGAACCTGACATCTATTCATCTTTCCTAGCCCGGTGAACAGCTTGGGGAATTTGTGTAAGATGTCTTGGTCACCACTGACCCGGTATAGAATCTCGACCAAGCGAAGTCGCTCCGCCGTCGGTAAGCTGAGAAGACAGTCAGCTTCCGGGCCATCAATCACATGTATGAATGCTGACACCGACTTGTTCTGATGTCTGAGAGTGGTTAGAAATTTTCCTAAACAGGGGAGTGGTTTCTTTGACATCCAAGTGAATACCCTGACGTATGCCGGGCACATAGGAGGCGGTGACTTCATCTTTTTATACTCCGTTACCGGGATGTAATTTAACGATGCTCCACTGTCCAGAACAAACTGCGTGGCATGATTCCCCACACTTATGTTCAATCTCTGGTATTTTTTTAGTTGGTCCGGATCTGCGACCATGCTTGCATATTCAACAGTGTAATCTGATTCACAAGACCCTGATCGAGAGTCTCGGGACGGTGATCTTCTCGCCCAGTGAGATCTCCTCGACTCCCTGCCAGAATGTGACGAGCTAGAAGACGATTTTGGCCGATCTTGTACGGCTTTCGCATGGTGTCGTCTGGTGTCAGAGCGAGTTGGCCTCGTCCCTTCGTTCTTCCTTTTCCTGCGATATTCTCCACATGTCGCTTCAAAATGATTAGTTCGGCCACATTTCCGACATTGCTGCCCCATGGCTGGACAGGCTTCTCTGTGTGGGAAGTCATACCTGCACCGATAGCATTTCCGTCCACCATCTTGTCTCCTGTCTTTTCTGCCTGACTCATGCCTCCTGCGCTCTGTGCGTCGCTGGCGGGATGATGGTCGGGGCGGGTGCCGTCGCTCCTTCGAATATCTGCGACTGTGACTGTCTTGCACCCGACATACTTGCTCTCGTCTCTCCGGGCGCCCGGTCTCCATGCTCTTGGCTTGCTCCTCGGCTTGGTCATAAACTCGGGTCATTTCCTCTATTTCCTCCAGGTTATGACTCTTCCTTAACAGTCTCCTCCTCAGTGTCTCAGACTGACACCCATCAATTATTTGTGACCTGATAGCATCATCCGTTGAGAACGCATCAAATTCACAATATCTGGACAATCGACGTAACCTCGTTATGAAAGTGCTCATCACTTCCTCTTTCCCTTGACGGGCTTGGTGAAAAGCATATCGTTCGTAATCCACATTTCTTTTATGCAAGAACTTCTTGTTCAGCGCATCACGCACTTGATCATATGTTCCTGTGTCCGCTCTAGGCAGTTCTTTGATGACCTTGCTAATTTCTTTGCCCACCAGGTTGCGCAGCGCGATAACTTTGTCTTCATCCTCGGTCACTTTTGATCCCTTGATGTAATCCTCAAAGTCCTCAAGCCATTCCTGCCATCTGGGGCCCATGCTCTCTCCAGCCGTAAGTGGTAACGGCTCTGGTGGGCGCAAATGTGACACCCCCGTCACGATCGGTTTGACTTCAGTTCTTTGCGGCGAATTGTGGTTCGACATCCTGACAGCACACTCCTGGGGTCGTCTTGTCTGTGCACGTGCTTGTTTGTTTTGTTGTTCTCTCCTTTGTTTCTTCTTTTTTTTTTTCACTTGCCTTGGCTGGTGCTTGTTTATTCTTGCCTGACTTCAAAATGTCCGCCCCATTGATTTCATGGGGATGTCTTCTAGGAAACTGCCTGACTCCAAGATGGCCACTACATAGGGCCTCTCACTCCCACGAGGTCTTGGCTGTACCTCTCATCAAGCTTGCCACACTTCTCTCAGCACTCCCGCAGTCACAGCACACTATCAGTGCTTCGCGCACACTTTTAGAGCAGTTCACCTGGCAAGGTAGGCTCGGATTGAGCTTCCGACAGATTTCTTCGCGTGCGTGCCGTTCCTCACGCATCGGGGGGGAGGTTTCGTTTTAGCGTGAACCAGCGCTCCTTCGGCCCCACTCTTCCACGGGGCTTCACTGCAATCACAGGCGTTTCCAGTAGAGTCGGGGTGGGCTCCTGCTCTATCCTCTTTACCAGCACCTCAGCTTACACACCTCAAAGGCGACTTCCACTTCGGCGCGAACCGGCGCTCTTAATTCCAACGCGCCTTCCGTCGGTTGCACCATGGGGACAGAGACACTTCTCTTAACACGTCGGGGAACACTGGGCTGCAGTATCCCACTCTCGTCGCCAGCTGTCGTGTCTTATACCAAGAACAACAGACACGAAGTATGTTTATCAGGAGCTTTATTCCACACTTCTTATTCGTCTCTGTCCCTACTCTGTCTGCCCTCTTCCTGCCGCTTCTCCTCCCCTTCCTCTGCCCTCCTGACTCCGCCCACTCCAACCACTATACTGCTCACTCTCGACAAAAGCGAGATAACGGCGCGGTCTCAAAGCATGACACGCGCTTTCATGATCGCTAATGTATTTAAACAGCCAGACACGCGCTTTCATGATCACTAATGTATTTAAAAAGCCACACAAGCCCCGGCAGCCGCGCTCCCATAACTGAAAGGAATGCAGCAAGCGGCATATGCAGGAACCACTTGCTGCTTGCCGTGGAAGAGGAATGCTTACTTTCTGCTCCACCGAGATCGCTGCCACTGCACCCCCGGGCCGCAACAAGCAAAAGAGCATTTTCGCGCCGCTCCCATTTAATAAGCACCGGCGCGAAACGGCCTCTCGGGGGATGTGATGCCCAGTGAACTATGTTCGCGCTTCGTACGACACTGTGCTTGGGGTAGCATGGGTGGGTGCGCGCACCCTACAGGGAACCCTGCTCCCTACCCCCCTCCGATACGAGCAGGGCTGCACGTCTCAATGAGTGCACAAATCGAGTTGCCCACTGGCCTTCTGGTGTGTGGGACCCAACAGTAGCAATTCCTTCCTGGGGCCCCAGAGGGCAGTAATTTAATTAAAAACATCCTGACTACGCTGATCAGAACCTTGAGTCTAGCTGGAAGGCAGCTGGCTACAGTGGTGCTGTACAAAGATTTCTCCTCATTTCACCTGTTTAAGACCAGGATTTTTCCTGGTCTTAATTTTGCCCCTGCCCCATATTTACGCTGCCCTTTTAAATATGGGGCAGCGTCAAAATCAATGGGTGTTGCAGTAGAACGCCCACCGTAACACCCCTTGCACGCTAAGTATAGCATGAAAGGGGGCCATATTTACAAGGGAGCGTTAAGCCACGTCAAGGGGCTTAACGCTGCCTTGTAAATAAGGCGAAGCACATATCGCCACAAGAACGTGACTAAAAGCGACGTTCCTATAGCGATAGGGGTTTGTAAATATGCCTCTCTGTGCTGCACACAAGTCTCGTCGAGACCTACACACTTGCTGTCACATTAAATTTGACACTCTATTGCACACGATTTAGGCAGTCAGGAGTCATTGAGGCGTACCACAGTATGATGCGCTCAGCTGATTCATGATTCAAGCTGAGACCCCGCGGCACCAGCCTCAGAGTCCGTACCAAGTCATGTGTCCTGTCTACATCCTATCCGGAGTCTTGTCACAAATTGAGAATTGTCTTTGTCAGTGCCTACGCGAATCCAGGTGCAGTGCCTTTAGTTGTCTTTTGTTTTGGTTTTCTGGCAACCACATCGATAGTCAGGGCTTTTAGTGGGAAAAGAAAACGGGGGGTGCTCTAAAAGGGGTGGGACAAACCTCAAAAGGGTGTGGCCTATCAAAGTAGGTCTAAATAAAGATAACTAGTGTAGCAGTACCCGCTGCTCTGACAAGCTCTAGGACTCCTCGGAGTGTCATCAGATTTGGAATTCCCCACTCAGGCTTGCTCTCTCCCCTCCTTATTACATCAAGCCTATGTATGGGGAACGCCATACACCCTCCCCAGTACCCCAAGACCGGTGTCAACATCCCAGGAAATGCCCAAGCAGACACCTCCCTATAGGGTGGCTTCCCGTGAGGCTGAGTGTACCAGAAGCACTGCTCCCAGAAGGCAACGCGGCTTCACAGGGGTGAGTTTTAACAAAGCCACCACCCCCGTCAAAACATGCCACAGAGTCCTCCTACAACGCAGCTCACCTGGCATGCCGTCATGCCTTGACCTCCACTACTCAGTAGTGAGCAAAATGAGCATGCGCACATTGATGTGCATGCTCTCACTGCAGTCCAAGAAAAAAAAAAAGAAAATGAATTACCTCTCCGAGGCCCGAAAATAGAGCCTGATAGAGACCCGTTTCGAGGCCCCCTGAAAATAACTGCCGGTGCTCAGACCCGGACAGGCGCGCAACACCCATTAGACTCAAAGGGCATCAGCCCCCCCCTTCCCCCTCGTCGTGTGTGGCAGCCCGGGCTGAGACAGCTTCCGGGCACACACACAGCCGCACCCGAGCACTTCACAGGTCTTTAAAAGACCATTTGTATGTTAATGAGGCCTCGCTGTTGTTTCACCCCTTCTAAGAGCCCCTGCAGCTCCACTTTGCATATTGCTTAAAGTTTCAGCCCCCCCCCCCCCCGAAATTTTTTCTTAGCCCCCCCCCCCGAAATTTGGCTCTAGTTGCTCCTCTGGACCCGGACCACTTAAAGCCCTTCTGCTTGCAAGAAGATGATTATGGGGCAAAATCTGTTCTTTTGTAATCTCTTGTGGGGCACCTGCAACTAGAGTGGGGTTTTGGCGTATCCAGGTCCACTCGGCGCAACTCTGGATCAAAGTGCATGATGCTCCTGATCTGCACACTAACATCAACCTGCTTACTACTGGAGTACCTACACTCTCTCACACACACACTCACTCGCTTCTTCTCTCCCTTTTTTTCTGATTTGGGCTGCAATAATTCCCAGTCTATAAAGAGCTAGGCTCTGATGGTACTTCTTTCAGGGTGCAAACTCCATTCAAAAGTCTGCTCATGTGTTCAGACCCAACCACAGGGTTGCTGGCCCTACGGGTGACCAATCCATGCTGCTGACTTACCGTTCCCTTCTGCTAGCCATTACACTATGTGGCATATTTACGAGCCCTCACCGACACCAGAACCTCACTTTTTTTGACGCCCCGGTGGCACAGCGCCATTTTCCATATTTACAAGGTGGCCCTGAGCCACTCTGCTTGACTTAACTCCATCTTGTTAATATTCCCCTTTCCGCCACAGTCCTCTGCAACAAAGAGGCGTGCAGTGGGTGTTGCTGTGGGCATTCCACCGCAACACCCACTGCTTTTTGACGCCGCTCTAGATTTACAAGACTGAAGCAGCTCCAAAAACTAACGCCATGGAATACCAGGCGTTAGATTGGTGATACAAGTTGAAATTATTAATTGCTCCTCGTTTTTTGTTCTTTCCAAGTCTGCTACATTCTGTAGCACACATAGAAGGTGCAAATTGCAATTATTTATTGTTTATGTGTAGGAAGGTGTCCCTTCCTACACATAAACAATTGTCTCTTGCAGCATGGCAGCAGGGTGCCTGCACCGGCGCTAGGCACCTTTTTTTGCGCTAGTGCTAGGAGAAACACAGGGGTGCGCTGTATTCTTGTGAATATGGCACATCCCTACTTTTGGAAAATGTCAGAGCATGGCAATACCAAATTTGGAGCAGGTCTACTCTTGTGCATCTTACTGTAAATATGCCCCTATATCTTTAGCTGCCTACCTACTGGCCACTCCAGGCGATCAGAGGGGTGGCTAATGAGATTGCCAGAGAAGCCCTACTCCAGTAACTCAGGGTAGACCATGCCTATTAAATTCTCACTCTCTTTCATGCCCTGACATATGAACCTTTCATGCAATGGGTGCCTTAAATCTGCAAATGTGCCCTTTATCCACCAAGGACAGACACAGTGGCAAATTCTAAAGCGTTCAGGGTCCTAGACTCTGAAACATCTTGAGTCCCATTCAAGAGCAGACCCACATGAACTCCTTAGCAAAAGACTGCTATGTGGAACCAAACCTGTGCTGCCTGACAAAGACTATGGCAAGTGGTCCGGTCTCTTGTCCTATCAAAATTAGACTATGGGTACGCCATTCTCCCAGAAGTACATGAGCCACGGCACACCCGCTTCTAAGCATCACTCGATGCACCAGTCATACTGGTCTCTGGTACCAAGAAGTTTCATCATGTCCCTTCTATCCTGATAGCCTTGTATTGTCTGCCTATGAAGCCAGAAGCACCCTTAAACTTACCACCGTTGTCCATGAAAATTTCCAAATTATCAAATAAATTAGTTATCCCAGGTGGGCAACGAGAGCTACAGAACTCAAACTCCTGCTTGAACTCCTGTTCTACAGAAAGAAAAGGACCCTCAAACAATCCTTCTGAAATCCCATTCTGCCTGCTATTACAAGGGTCCCTTCCCATGACTGTTTCAAAAACGAAATGAAAAAAAATACTATTGCAGCAAATATTACTGACCTGATCAACACCTTGCAGAATTGACAATTCGGACAATTTATTACTTTACGGCAACCCAGGTGCCGTTTCTGTTAAAAAAAAAGCATATCACGTAGTCAGGTCATGTAGAAAAAGGATGTACATTTATTCTTCAAGTTATATCTTCAATTACAGGTTACAGGAAAATGGTAGGTTCCCATGTAATGCCCCACCAGGAGCAGCCACTGGGCTGCTCTGTCCATGCCGTCCTGCTGACTCTTACCCATGCACACACACGCTCAGTATTCCAATGACCTCACACCCTGGCTGAGCAGCAAGGCAGAGAGCATCAATGGGAGGATGCATTATACCAGACAGTAGATTACAACAGTTCCCTTCGTGTGGAAGGATCATTATCAAGCGGCCTTCTTTTAGAGGTCATGTAGTCTCTTGTGTGTTATTTACGTTGCGAGATTTTCTCTTGTTTATGGTTATTAGTTGAACAGTGTTTTTACTTGGTGTGGTGTTTATATGTAAATCTAAAGGTGCTGTCATTGGTGAAACTCAGCTGTCCACCTGTTCCCCGCTGTAATCAACCTTGCAACCTATGTAAAGTGCTGTGTCATCCCTTAGGTCTTGTCTGTGCTTTATACAAGCAGAAGTAAATACATCTAACCATCTCCAGGTCAGGAAGCTTCTGAAGACAGAACTTGTTAGGCTGGCATCTCTCAGCAGTGACCCACTTTTACCAGATAGTGGTGTCACAACTGTCATTTGGTTGGACTATACCTTGCCCCTCTGGCAGCGTGACATTTTCAGTGGTCTCTATTAGCCTCAATGTAAGTGAGCAGTTTACAAAAACCCAAACTTATTATATAAATAAATACAAGTTTGAAGGATGTACTTTGGGTGCTAGCCCAGCTACAGCATCAGGACCCTCCAGTGCTCACATGTTCTCCGCTTGAATTGTTAAACAAATTTTTATTGTTTACAGATAACATATGACAAGAGCAGTTGAGACATATCACAGTCAAATTATTTAATGTTTCATGCACTGTATATTTACAGAGTAGATAGAATGAGGTCTCATCTTTTACATACAATATTGAAGTACATGCCATAGTCTATCAGAATCAGCGGCGGCCGATCCATTGGAGTGGAGGAGCACCACCCCCCAGCAAATAAAAACGATAATAAAACGGATTTTAAACCTGATTTATTGTCGTTCTATTTTAATCCCCTGGACCCGTCCCCAGGACTCTGATGAGTCTTGGGGGCGGGTCCAGGAGATGACTGCTGGTGGGGGAGTGAGGCACTCCCTTCACTGCGCATGAGGTGTTTGGCCAGCCGTGTCAGGCTGGCCAAACACATCATGTGCAGAGAAGCTCTCTCCAGCCCCAGCTGTGTTGCTGGGGCTGGAGGGAGCAGGCACAGGCTCCCAGTCTGCCTGGGAGCGCAAGTTGCAGCTTCAGGATTGGCCCCAGTACATTCTGGGAGCCTGTTCTCAGAGCCAAGAAGAGCGCAAAGCAGGGGGAGACAGCGGCGGCGGCGGCGTGAAGGTACGTTTCTCCCTCCCTCTCCCCTCCTTGGGCCTGGCCCGTCCCGCTTCTTTGGCAGGGAACTAGCAACTACTGATCAGAATGGATGGTCAACTGACACTTATACTGAACAAATCCTCCTAATCCCACTCTCCCCTCGCTCATACTCCTTGCCATGCTGTTGCATATAAGTTCCCACACTGAGTAACAGATTTTTAGAGCCTCCCCTACGTGTTCAGTTCCCTCCTCCTGCAGCCCCATTTCAGCTGCAAAGATGGTCAGGCGCTGTCACTCCTCGAGGCAACCGTTGCCAACAGAAAGCTGTGCAGTGTGTTGGTGTCTGTGTCTGAGGCTATAAGACAATCCACCAGGTTTTCCTATGCCCTAGCAATTGCCCCCCGCCCCTCTTCAGCTCCGGGAATAGTACAGTGCTTTCAAGCCCTGCCCAATTGGTGAGCTCCTCTTGCCATTTAGCTTGTCTCGGTCCCCCAGGAGCCCTCCAGTGCATAGTGAGTTCCCTTTTCACAAGAATCAGTGCCAGGTCAGTGAACCTGGTAGTTGTTTTGCCTCACGTTGGGCGCAGAAATCCCCCAAGGTGGCAAGCCAGAAGGGTGCAAGGGGTTGCCTGAGTAATATTATTGATGCAATCTGTCACTGCTTCCCAGTACCCTGCTGAGGAGGGGCAGGCCCACACCATTTCCACCCCAGGTTCCCCACATTGAGGACATGTGGCTGCCGCTGTGGTAAAAAACTTATTAAACCTGTCAGGTGTGAGGAAAGTCCTGTGTAGGAAGAAAAGGTTAATCAGTTTGAACCTGGCATTACGGGAGATGGCGGGAATCTTCTCTAAGATTCCACCCCAGTCCACATCGGTAAGCTGTAATTCCAAATCCGTCTCCCATTTCTCCTTCAGGTCTGTCATAGCAGTAAGAATGTTAGTGCATGTGGCTCGGTATAGACAGGCAATGGCTTTAACTCGACCTGCTGTGGAACAAAGCAGCTGGCAACCTTGATGTATGCAGGTTTGGATTCCCCAGCCCCCCAGTGGTCCCTTGGCCATTATTGCCTGGTGTAGTAAGAATTGGCCACCTGAAATGCAGACTTCCATGGCCAACTCCTCAAAGGGGAGCAATTCTGCATCCCGGTAAAGGTCTCCCACCCGGGTTACCCCGTAGGCATCCCACCCTGCAATTCTCACCATGCCCCCTCCCCCCCAGGCCACCACCTCTAGCTCTTGTAGCGGGAAGCAGTGGGCAGGCAGCTCCGGGGAGCCACGAGGAACCGCATGAGATCCCTCAAATCGAGAAGTGAACAACAACCCCCTCCTCTGGGTGCATCTTACTGTCTATTCATTGGTTAAACCACTGCAGCTGCGCCACCAAAGAATATACCTCTAGGTTCAGAGCCACCATCCCTCCCTCCTTCACAGGATGCTACAATTTATTCATCCCCACCCTCTGTTTGTCCATACCCTAAAACCAGCTCAAATAGCAACGACTCTAGGCCTCGGAACAACTGGCAAGGGACTAGTAGGGACACAAATCCCACTCACTTGACACAAACCTTGTGATTGCCTTTTCAATATGGATGTGGGCGGGACCACATTCAATTTGGGTGGTGGTTAATTAGATGTTTTGAGCCATTTTACTGCATTTTCAGCAACCTGGTTGTTGCATTCTCCTCTTCTCTTTCTTTGTTTCCTTCTTTCCCCTGTCCCTTTGCTCTCCCTTGCTTTGAGCATGGAACACTGTACCTGCGTTGTACAACTGCTGTTCCATGTTCCAGAATTCGCTAGGATTCAGTTACTGCTTTTACCTTGCTTAGTTAAGTTGCACTGTGCCTCTTGTGGATTAAACTTGGAATTTTACTTACCACTTGGATCCGTTTTACTATACAAATGGCGACGAGAAACTGAAGACTTCGCTAGCTACAATTCACTCCGAGGCACAGGTGCTGCGACGTCTTCCGAACCCGTTTTCTGTTCTGTTCGTTTTCGTCCTTTGAAGTCTTTCTACGTGCTGCTGCCATATATTCTACGCTCATCACTGAAAACCGCACACTTCTCGTTATTTTGGTGTGCTTTTGGCGGAATTTCACTCAAATTGTGAAATATTTGCGAGTCATCGGACATCTTCAGCTCCGTCAACTATTGCAGTTGCCTGGTTACCGGCTGTGATGTTTGTTCATCATCTTTTTCCGTCTATACAGCAGTTGCCTGGATACTGGATCTGACGTATGCTGCCTGGTTACTATCCCAAGAGTCTCTTGCCTACACATTTGTCTGTTCTCACGTTGGTCGCGCTGTGCCTCATCACGCCGGAGGCCATTTTGGAGCGGGTTTGAGGAAGTTTCTTTGGGTTCAGTTAATTTTGCCAGAACGTTCGTTTACAGTTATGAAGTTCGAGTGTCTCTGCTCATCCTGCCAAGAGGATTAAACACCTTGATGTTCCAACGATCTTCGCGCGCGGTGATGAGCCCACCTTCCTGTATGCTCTCCCGTAATTTTTTATCACGGTGGTGAGCACGCCTTCGTTCCTTCTACAGGTAGGAAAAGCCTGTATTTTTCAGTGACAGGCACACCTTGTGTATTACATCTTACAATTTATAGCCTGGTTTTTTTCGGTGGCAGGCACACCTTGGGTTTTATTTAGGTTTGTTTTCATTACAGTGACAGGTCCTTTTTAATTTTACTCATCATATTTTTACACACACTTACTTGTGTCTATATAAGCTGTTCTGTCATCATCTTTTTATACCTTCTAATTGGGTCGGGTTCATCAGTAATTGTTACTCCTTATATTATTTGAGTTGGTTGTAATTTTTCTACCACAGAACCACCTATCCTATGGACAAGATGGAAAGAGGAATTTTTCTCTTATCTCAAGGCCATTGATGGAGAACGTATGTCAGCTGAGAGGAAAAAGAACATCTTTCTCCACTGCTTAGGTTCTGAGGGACAGTTAGTTTACAGGACTCTTCCTCCTGTCAGGTCGGGTGGTGATTACAATGTGTATGATGAGGCCATTTTGCGCATTGAAGGTAGGTTTATGCTAACAACAAGTGTTGCCCTTAATAGGTTTAAATTTTACACTAGAGCTCAAGACGATGGCGAAAGTTTCGATGAATTTCTTACTGCCCTCCGTGCTTTATCTTTACATTGCAACTTTGGGTTGATGACTGACGAAATGATCAGGGACCAAATCATCGTGCACGTGAGAAGCAAGAAAGTACAGGAGCAACTGTGAATAATGGGCGACCATAATTTAGAGACTGCCATTAGTACAGCCAAAGCTCTAGAGCAGTCTGACAAGTGGATCAAGTCTCTCAACAAGGAAACCAAATCTCCTACGTCTAGTGAGGTTAATACTGTCAACCCTAGCACACCATAAGGTTACTCCAAATACAAAGGGGAAGCTAAAACCAAACAATGCTATTGTTATAGATGTGGTAATCCAGACCATGTAGCTTCATTTCCACGTTGTCCTGCTATTGGTAAAGAATGTAACAAATGTGGACGTTCAGGACATTTCTAAAAAGTGTGTAAAAATATGTCTACGGCTACTTTGGATTCTAGGAAATCCTCATCATCTTCTTCCAACTTGGGAAAAGGGAAAGTTTCTTGTGTCTCTTGTGACCTTTCTTCTTGTGATCATTCACGGGATGATGTAGAGTCTGTTATGTGGTTTTGATTCAAGATTCCTTTGATGTTTCTGAGACAGATAACATTTGTTCTCCTAAATGTATTGTATACATCATGGGAAGAGAGTTGGAACTCATGGCAGACTCGGGATCGCCTTGGACGATAATTACAAAAGATTATTGCTTACAATCTATGGGAGAATTGGTTGATTTTAATTTGTTATGCAAACCTGATATTGTAGCGTTGAATTTTGATGGCTCCAACATTGATTTTATGGGTTTGAAGGAAGTGCTTATTGAATTCAAGGGTAATTCTGCCACTATCAAATTATATGTTGCGTTCAAATGTGTCAATGTTTTAGGCTGGCATGACCAAGCCAAGTTGGGTATCGTGTTGAATCCTAGGACCAAAGAACCTGTTTCTGTACTTGCTCTATCACCAGCTAGTACTGATTTCACTAATTTGTTTTCTCATGTATTCACTGATGATCTTGGCAAACTTATTGGTTTCAGTCACAGGAACAAAGTCAAGGAAGGTTCTATCCTGGTGAAACAAAAGTTGAGAGGAGTTCCCATCAGCATTCGGGTGGAGTTAAAGGACATGTTGGACGTGATGGTTGAGAATGACATTATTGAGGAAATTGAGTCTTCTGAGTGGGTTTCTCCCATTGGTTTAGCCCAAAAACCTGATAAAAGTATTAGGTTGTTTGTAGATTTGAGGTCGCTGAATATCAATTTAGTTGCTGATTGCCATCCTCTTCCTAATATTAACGAAATGTTATGTATGTTGGATGGTGCGTGCATTTTTCCCACTCTTGATCTTCGGTCTGCCTACCACCAAATTGAGCTCACAGGGGATTCCAAACACTATACTGCGTTTATCACACCCTTTTTCAATTTAAGAGGATGCCTTTTGGCCTGGCTTCGGCCGCATCGGTATTTCAGAGGGCCATGTACCACATTTTTAAAGATGTGAGTACTTTTGTTAAATGCTTCCAGGATGATATTCTTATTTTTCAAAAAATGACGAAGACCACTCTCATCATGTTAAGGAAGTTTGCTTTAGGTTAGGAAAGTGTGGGTTGACACTCAAAGCTGGCAAGTGTAATTTTTTTGTAAATCAGTGGAGTATCTAGGCCTTACGCGCTCTGGTGATGGTGTGGTGCCCAAGAAATCTTTGGTCGATGCCATCATCAATTCACCAGCTCCTGACAATAAAGAGAAACTCCTCTCTTTTGCGGGTCTATGTGAATACTATAGTAAATTCATGTAGAACTTTGCCACCAAGATGGAGCATCTCAGAGAGTTGACCAGAAAGTCTCCTGAGTTTGTCTGATCAGATAAACAAGAGACAGCTTTTACACAGATCAAAAATGAGATTGTTAATGCTCCTACCCTGTAGTCTTTTTGCCTTAATAAGAGATGCATCATCACTGTAGATGCTAGTCTTTACGGACTTGGAGGAGTTCTTACCCAGTGTTCAGGACAGGAAGAGTGGTGTGTGGCTTTTGCTTCTAGGACACTTTCCGTGACTGAGAGGAGAAATGCCGTGATTGAGAGAGAGTTGTTGGCATGCATCTGGGCCATCAAACACTTTCGTAACTATATGTGGGGTAGCAGATTCACGCTTAGGACTGATCATAAGCCCCTGGTTGGCATATTGTCTCCAGGGGGCGGGTGAAATCCTACTGCCCGTATAGCCCGACTCACATCTCGTTTATAGGAGTACGATTTTGAGGTGGTGTATGTCTCTGGCAGGAGCAATGTCACAGCTGATTTTCTTTCTCGATTACCTTGTGCTGACAAGTGTGTTTCTCCTCTTGAACAAGAAGTGGATATGGTTGCCACCATAAAAGATTTTGTCTCTCATGAATTTGTGTGTTTGTCTGAAACTGAGTGGATAACAGAGATGAATAATGATGTTTTGTGTCAACGGATTTTTGAATGTGTCAAAAATGGCAGGCCTAAAGAAAGATCTGCTACTGCTGATATTGCCCCTTTTTTTCGTGTATCTGGTGAGATTAAAGACCTTGGGGGCTTGCTTTTCAAAGGAGGTAAGATCATCCCTCCTGTATCTATGCAGAACAAGATTTTGTTACTTGCCCACCAAGGACATTTAGGTATGTCCTCCATGAAACGGCTCATCAGGGCCAATTTTTAGTAGCCTGGACTCGACAAAATGGTTGATAGGGCTGTTATAGAGTGTCCTGAATGCATCAGCAGTGATAAAACGCTTTAAGTTTCTTCTGCCCCCCCTTAAACCTGTCTCTTGGCCTGAGTGTCCTTGACAAAAGATGGCTTTTGACATTTCGGGTCCCTTTAAACACTTACCTTCGAATGCCCATTTTGCTCTTGTCATGGTGGACTATAACTCTAAGTGGCTGGAGGTTAAGTTTGTTGTAAATTCTTCTACTCACATCATTATCACTTTTTTCGAAGAGGTTTTTGCACGTGAGGGGTCCCACGAGATTATTGTAACGGACAATGGGGCCCAACTCACGTCACACGAGATGGAAGTTTTTTTTCAGATGTGTAATATCAAACATGGGACCACATCGCTATATGAACCAGGGGAAAATGGCCAAGTGGAACAGTTTAATCGAGTAATTAAGGATGGCATTCAATCAGCTGGCATGTCTAGTGAGCCTTCGAAGGATGTTGTAAGAAAGAAGTTGTGGATGTATCGCATCACTCCACACTCGGTAACCAGTGTAAGTCCTTTCAGGCTATTGAAGGGCAGAGAACCAATTTTGGATATTTGTCCATGGTGGATAAAAAAGGTTAATATGGTGAATGACAGTGTTGATGTGAATCTTGTTGCCAAACTTGTGGAAAGCAAGCAAGACAAGATGAAGGTGTTATTTGACTCCATAATGAATGTCAAAGTTCCCGACTTTGCTGTAGGAAACTGAGTTAGGATAAAAAACTTGGTGTTTTGGCGAAAGGTTTTTCCAAGTTCTACCATCCTATTAAAATTGTTAAAGTTTGTAAGAACAGTGTCATTACTCAGGATGGTAGAGTATGGAATGTAAGGAGGGTTGCAAAATGCAAGACTTCACATAGTGAGGAAGCTCCACTGTTACATGATTTTCCTAATTGCAGTTGTAACTCTTCTCATTCTACCCAATCTGTGGCATCCAGAGTTAAGAGTAATGATCGACCCAGATTTGTACCTGTAAGGTACATGTCTTGATTTTTTTCCTTTTTATTTTGTGTTAAGAGTGAGATGTGTTGCATTCTCCTTTTCTCTTCCTTTCTCTTTCTTTGTTTCCTTCTTTCCCCTCCCTTGCTTGGAACATGGAACACTGTTCATGCGTTGTACAACTGCTGTTCCATGTTCCAGAATTCGCTAGGATTCAGTTACTGCTTTTACCTTGCTTAGTTAAGCTGTACTGTGCCTCTTCTGGATTAAACTTGGAATTTGACTTACCACTAGGATCCGTTTTACTTTACACTGGTTTAAGTCCTATCATGCTAAACAGCCATGCACCATTGACCAAGAGAAACAAGGGCAGTCATAGCACCCAGTCTACTGCCTCTATCCCACTTACTGGCTGTAGTAAATAAAGTCTACAGTAAACACAAGAGTTTGAGAAGTCTGCAGAGGACATCCATGCCTTTCTTCAGGGGGACAACATTGTGCCTCATGCACTGCATAGGTGTCGCCTATAAGTGCCATATTTATAAATCGAGTCACCTCTTGGTCCCAGATGATGCTACAACCCTCTATTTTAAGAACCCTATTTTCCTACGTATAAATTGAACCTTATTTGTTTTTCAAAGCTCTAAATGGACATTGAGCTTATGTCATATTCTATCTTAGTTGGTGCTCCTAATGCCTCACCTCTGCATCCTTGTCATCCCTGTACACTGGTATGCCAATTAAACTAAAAAAGTCGAGTTCAAGGTGCAAAAGGCTGTAAGATGGTTCAAGCCAGAAATACCCAGAGCATAGAAAGTGGCATAGGTGGTTAGAAAAGGACCAACCTGCCAATTCTCTTAAGCTGAAGGAATTCGATTTAAAAGTAGTGAAGGCAGCTGTAACCTGCATTGTAACCACAGTCGCTACTAACTCTAGACCCTGCACTCTAATGTCGCTAACAATCTGGTAGTGTAAAGCTCTTAAGGATGGTAAGGAGGGCTCAGGTATGGGGTACTCTGCACACAGAGGGGAGGGTCCTGCTTGGAGTTGAAGAGCCATGCTCCTACCTCTCTGAAGGTCCTCTGCCCATAGTCAAGGGTTCCATGTCGGGGAGACCTCCCATGTGGGTGAGCCGAGTTGAGAAGATAAAACTCCAGGGCATCCATAGAGTCCAGGCAGATTTATGAAGGAGCCAGGGGAGGGGAGCCTGCTAGAGAGTTACAACACAGTCATGGATGGAAGGGGGTGGGGAGCTGGCAGTGACTGCACAGTAGCTACAGGGGAAAGGGGGAGGTCCTGTGCTTGGAATAGGAAGTGCAGTCCTGCAATTTGTGGGCTTTGTGGTCTGATGGGGTGGAGGCTTCAAGTGCAGGTATCTCTGAGAGGAATCAGTCTTGTGTGTGGCGGTATCAAGAGGGAAGGGATTTGAAATGGAACATACATGAGGATAGCAGCCGTGTTGGTTTCTTATGAAGAGGTTGGGATGGGCAATCTATGGACTAAAAGCACCACTCTAATTGTGATGTTAATGAGCCTCTGGAGAAGGAGTATTGGGTGGAACAGGTACGTGAAAAGGGAGGGTAGAAGAAGGGAGAAGGAGGATAGGGGTGCCCGGGATGGGAAAGTCTCTCTCAGTGGGAGAGCCAGCCTCTCTCGTATACCACTGCTTCGCTTCACCTCCGCCATGCAGCTCATGGATCGTCCGCTCCACCTCCTTTAAAGACCAGAGAACAGACAAGCAGTGCCCGATAGACGGGGGGCCCGCGCAGCTCGCAAGGACCCTCTAATTCATTGATGGGCAGAGGGAGGGGTCCAGGCTGCACTCCCCACCGCTACCTCAGCCGCACTCTCCCCGGCAAAGCATCACACCTACACATATTAGTAAACTGGTTACTGAGGCTTACATTTATTTTTGGGGTTCCAGTACCCCTGGGGCCCCACTCTGCCTATTCCTTTGCGTTATCCATTTCATGAAAAGGAATATAAAGTAGGGTTGCCAAAAGAAAAATGCCAGCCATGTGTTGTTTAAAGAGCCTGGAAAGACCTCGTCTTGACCCTAAATATGGTTATAAATAAAAAAGTATGCATTCATTTGTAATTTGACTTTTCTGTCTTTGTTCCCTTTAAATCAGTCATGGATCATTCAGGCAGCCCTAGAACACAATTAAAAGTGCTTTCTATTTATATTTGCTGAACAGATAAATGCTGAAAATATGGCTTTAGGTGACTGTTTATTTTTGTACTGTCTGGACATCAAAATAATGACCTGGCAACCCTAATCCTTAAACTGGAAGTTTGTTGCAGGAGCAGCACATTATTTATTTCCTCCACCTTCGATCCCTGATTAACGCCATAATAGCAATAGTTTCACTTATATCTGAAACCCTATGCCATCGTCAATAACATGCTGAGTTACTTCAAGTGTCTGGGAATGCACCATGTGTTCAGACAACTCACTCCTTATTCTCGCCCTTCACTTTCACGCTCATCCTGCACTCACAGCGATCGCAATGCACTCACACTGATCACCATGCATTCCACCATTCACCCTCTCACCCTGCACTCACAGTGATCACTCTGCACTCACATTGCACTTGCGCTGTTCACCCTGTACTTCACCCTGTAGTCACAAGAACACACTACTCAACCTGCACTAATGTGACACTTCACTCACCTGTCCCCCTTAGTGCTCAATCTGAAATCTCACTCAAACAAGCCCATCAGTAACAATGCATTCATTCGTCCCACTCTACACTTACATCCGCAACCAAATTCATATGGTCACCTCCCTCACCCTGCAGTCACTCCTCTTACCCTACTCTCACACCGTTGCTTTGCTCATCGTGCACTCACATGGGCTCTCCTGCCACCCACACAGCACTGAGGGTTAATGTGCCTGCTACAAAGAACGTGTACCATGCAGATCACATAAGTGAGTGTGAGTAAACTATGATTAGCACTATAAAAAATGAAATGTTTGTCAGAAAGGTGCTATTGAGAGATTAGGTGTATTGTTGGTGAGTGGTAGTGAGGAAATTCATGGAGAAGGAGGAAATGGGGGAGTGGGCACCAAAAAAGACTGTTGCACCATGTGCAACCAGTGCTAAGGCCAGCACTGGCTGGGAGTGTTAGCCCCCCCCACCCCTGAAGTTCGGGTCTACTTGCGCCCCTGAGCACCACCAAAATTGGAAGGACACTAACCTAGTTAACCTGATGGTACTGTTAAAAAAATGATTTAACCAATACAGCCCTGCAGCCACAGGCTGTCACAGAACTACACACCACTGGCACTGACCTGGCCGGCGGCTCTGCTGACTTAACGCGCTGGTGCTGAAATTAATTGGACCGGCATCAGGGGCAGCACACTGGTCCTATTAATAATTGAAAGTACATTTTGAAGCAGTGAGAGAAATGCCTCACTGAGGCACTACTAATTTTGCGAGGCGACTCTTGAGGAGCAGCAATTGGTATGGGCCGCTTCACTGTAACGACTCCCTTGGCAAACGACGGCCCGAGCATGATTCTATGGCTCAGTAGCAGCTGCACAGGGACAAACTTTGGCCTCTCTGTACAAACAGCCAGTATGTTTCTCAATGTGGAAACCAAACACCCAACCAGGATGTACGGCTCGGCTCTGTCAATTATATGCCAACTTGCCCTCTCGTAGAAAGCAAATATTCTAATCCACAAGAGGCCTAGTAGACGCGGTGTGAAACAGGTGATGGAGGCGCATTCACCAGTCACATATTCACCCCGTCTGTCGCACACTTGACTCCACAGCGATAGGCGACTCCACCATTCCATCAAGTCATACTTGCCCAGCGTGCGTGAACATGATCCCGTATCATTCCCCGTAATTCTCCCTCAGTGTAGGAAGGTGGAATCTGACTATATGGTTGCCCCCACTTTTTTCCTGGTGTTTGAATGGTTTTTAACTAGTCTGGCTGGGATCCTGCTATCCAAGACCCCAGCCTATCTGCTTACTCCCTTAAATGATTGGTGTGCATATTAGATGCACTAGTGATTGGATACTGTGGTACCTTATGAGCCCCTAGTATATGGTACCTTAGGTACCTAGGGCATTGGTACTTCACAGGCCTACCAGGGGCTGCAGCATGTATTATGCCACCCCTGGGAAGCATTCTCAATCTGACACCACAGGCCTGCTACTGCAGCCTGTGTGAGTTAGTGTTATCACTCCTCAATGAGGTATAGGTTCCTATATCTCACCATACACACACATATCAGCCACCCCTATTGCAGGCCATAACAATCCTGAGGGCAGGGTGCTTGGTTTACTATGTGAGGGGGTGCTTCTGCATGAGCAGGACCCCTCTGCAGCTGGCAGAGTCTATTCTCTGTTGCTGTTTGTGGATGCGGTTAAACCATATACTCTTAAGTGCGTTATAACCTTGCGGTAAATGCTAACTTTGGAATGACTGCATCAAAACATGTCGTGTTTGGTGTCAAACAACTTGGAATCATACCTCCACACCAGTAACTGGTGTGGGAGTATGATCCCACCCTTCTAGAGGGGATGACATGTACCCACTGTACTAAACGGTGGAAATCTCCAAGAGCCCTGGCATCACAAAATGGATGCCACCAGCACAGACACTGGGCTGCCCTCCTGCTGCTGACCGAAACTCGCAGTGGAGGAAGCCCAACAAAAGATATCCTGTCACAGGGGGGTGTCACCACCTCCCAGACAGGATTTAGTGTATTGGAGCTGGGTGGGTGCACTCTTAGAGTGCTTTGAAGTCCTGCACTGGGGGAGCAGTAGGCTCCTCTGTGCATATGCCAGCTCAAACCGGTTCAGGGGCCACCTGCCCCTGCTCTGGCGTGAAACTGGACAAAGGGAAGTGGATGTAACCACCCACTACCCCGACCCTCTTAGAGCTAGTCCCTCCCCTGTCTTCACTATAGGATAGCAAGCATTGCCAATGCAATTCAGATTACCCTGGACGACGCTCTACAAAGAAGAATCCTGGCCCTTCTACGTTCCACTATCTCTGGAAGACTGAAGAATCTCCCTTGGAGTCAAGGAGTGACTCCCCTGCTTGGCAGGCACCTGTAACTTCAACCGACAGTTGCAAACTTCACCGCTCCCGCCGGAGTCCGAAGTCCCTGCGTCCCCTGAAGCAGATTTCCTGACCTTTCGATGACCATTTTGAGTCCCCAGCGAAGCTGTGGCATCTGGAACCCACGAGTGATGAGGAACAGCAATACCAGGGAACCGTGCACTGATTTCAAGTGCAAACCCTAAACAACGTTCTACGAACTTGTGCTTTGGACCATTTGTAGTCCAAGTCCCTAGCAGGTCTGATTCCGAAAATCAGCAGCCTACCCCATCCTGAGTGACCGTGGGCTCCTGTGAAACGTTTCCTGCAAAGGCATCTTTGCGGTTACTTGCCCGTTGGCTAGTGACTCACCCGAAGACTTTCTAACCAACTTCAAGGGCTCTCCTGATTGCTCCGGGCTTGCCCTCACTTACCCTTGCTGGGTAAGTCCATCAGACCTTGCTGGTCTGCATCACCAACTATCTTCAGTTCACACGAGACTTGCAGTTGCCAAGGATTGTTGGCTCCAATCCGGTTGCCGACACCGTCATCAGCTGCAGACGTTGTGGGACCCTCCGAATCCAGCTGCTGGTCATCTTCGATCCCTCCTGGACCTCGTGAGTGAAGAGACTAATCACCATTGATGACCTGAAATGACGCAACATCAGTGGTCATCCATCCTGCTGGCCACCGGTCACTGGCAAGTGACTTTGAACACTGTACCCTCAATTTTCAGGTCCTCTCCATCTTCAATCCACCTTCGGATTCCAACGGACACCTCTCCAGTCGTCTCAAGCAGCAAGTCTTCATTGGTCTCCATTGAAAACAGCATCGCGACCCGACACCAAAAGACACCTATGCACCCGGCTTCCCTGAGTGAGGTAACTCGTGCACTCCGGTGCCCAAGTGTGTGTTGGCCCTCAAAATACTTACCCTGTAAGTGGCTTGCTTGGTGACTTCTTTGAAGTGCCCTAAAATTTTAAAATACAAACCGCGACTTGCTCCATTGTAACCTATAGGAAACCCGCGGCTGTGTTTAGACACTGCACGCGTCTCCCGTGGGCTTGTTACTTACCTGCTAACACTGCAGTAGTGAAGCCCCAGTGATTCCCAAGGCCCTAGGCTTTGTCATTTTGCAAGTCAACTTTGTTAAACCATTTTCTTAGTATATGGTCTGGTACGCCCCTAGGGCTACAGCCATATTTGTGCTTAATTTATTGAGAACTGTTGACATTTGAATGTGTATCTGGGTTCTAATCTCATAAAGAGATTAGTAGAGTGTATCTAGAAATAAATACATATATATTTGATATATATACCTGTGTGGTGTCCTTTTAATTTGGTAATTCAAGAGATTATAAGGTAAAACAAGCTGCTTTACATTCCTCAGAGACTTAGCCTGAAGGCTGCTCTCCACAGCTACCACTAGGATAGCTTTCTTTAAAAGGTTGTCTTTAAACCTATCTACCATAAGAGTCGAATTGGACTGATCCAAGGTGGCCACTATAACTAGTGACCAGCATATGCCAGGCCATCTTCTCACATTGGTGGGCAGCGTGTGGGATTCCAGCTTGCCATTGTTTTACCAGAAAATCTCTATTTGAATTACTAACTGAAAACCACTAAAGGTACTCAAGGTACATATAAAGTCAAGCTAGTATCAATAAGTTCTACTGAACTTAGAGCTGTTTGTGAAGGGATAAGCACACCCTTGCTACAGCTCAAGCTAGGTTCAGTAGGCCTCAACTAGTGTAGGTAGTACAACACTGCACAACGCTAGTATGTCTCACCAAGGTGGAGCCAGTGGGTCCACCACATCTCAGTACAAAGACATAGCCTACACTGACCTGAAGGCCTTATGCTTTGAAAGACAACTGAGGGTGGGCAGGAGTCCCTCCTCACAACACCTGATAGATCTGTTAGTAGTAGATGACCTGAAACAAGCTCTAGGAGCTAGTGGGTCTGCATCAGGGAGTGGGTCAACCATAGGCTCTGGGTCTGATGATGAAAATCAAGATGACCTGGAGTCTGTGATTGAGAGGCCAGACCCAGAAAGGTCTGAACAGTCAGAGGAATTCTCCTTAAGAGAGCTGACAAAGTGGGAGATAGGACAAGGTCCCCTTCAAGGGAATCTGACCATTCATATCACTCTGGAAGAGACTTTGTTCAACAGAGGAACTCCACCTATCCCAGGGAGACCTCCTCTGACAGAAGGTTCAAGATGCTCCAGTATGAGGAAGCTAGGCTTGCCCTCAAAACCAAGCAATTGGCCTTAGATAGGGAAGCATTCGAGCTCCAAAGAGCTTCTAAGAAGGAGGGGTTAGATACCCCTGGTGGCAGCAACAGTGTCCCTAGAGGCACAGATTACATTCCAGACCATAGGAACCTGTCCAAGGTTGTTCCTCCCTACCAGAGTGGGGATGATATCCACAAATGGATTACTGCTATGGAGAGCGCCTGTAAAGTTCAACAGGTCCCCCAGACACAGTGGGCAGCAATCTTGTGGCTCTCCTTTTCAGATAAAGGTAGGGACAAGCTCCTCACTGTGAGAGAGGAGGATGCTAATGACTATGAATACCTGAAGAGTGCATTAATAGATGGGTTTGGCTTAACCACTGAACAGTACAGGTTGAAGTTCAGAGACACCCAGAAAGCACAGACTCAGGATTGGGTGGACTTTGTTGATTGTTCTACCAAGGCTCTGGAGGGTTGGATAGTTGGCAGTAGAGTCACTGACTTTAAAGGATTGTATAATTTGATTATGAGAGAGCAGATCCTTAATAATTGTCAAAACCAACTCTTACACCAGTACCTGGTGGACTCTGATCTGACCTCTCCCCAAGAATTGGGAAAGAAGGCAGACAAATGGGTCAGAACCAGGGTTAGGCCCAAGAACCAAGGTGGTGACCAGAAGAAAGATTTCACTAAGCCCAAAGAGAAAGGTGGGGATAATAAAACAGAAAAGTCCTCTGAAGGGCCCCAAAAACCCAGTTCTGGGGGTGGGTCCCAAAATCCTTCCTCTTCCAATAAGAAACCATATTGCCATGTGTGCAGTCAACCTGGACACTGGAAAACTGACTCCAGCTGTCCAAAGAATGGCAATAAAGAAAATGTTCCTCCCACTGTAGCTCCAACACCTCCTGTTACTACCAGTAGTAATCCCCCAGGTGGTGGGAGTGCACCCAAAAACTTAGTTGGGTTTTCTTGGGGAACTCAGGTGGACTCTGGCCTAACCAGGTCCCCTACACAAGCAACTCTAGTCTGTGATGGTGGCATGGGGTTTGCCAACTTTACCATGAGTCCCAATATATTGGGCAGGTACAGACAAGAGCCCATGATCAATGGTCAGAAGGCTGTGGCCTACAGGGACACAGGGGCTAGTGTCACCATGGTGACAAAGAGACTAGTGCCCCTAGAACAGCTTTTACCTGAGTTTAGCTACCAGGTGACCAATATTGATGGAATTAGGACAGACCATCCCATGGCAGTGGTAAATCTCAGCTGGGGAGGGGTCACTGGCCCAAAGAGAGTGGCAGTGTCCCCAACCTTGCCTGTGGATTGTCTACTGGGGAATGATCTGGAAATCTCAGCCTGAGCTGAGGTAGACCACAATGCCCATTTAAGAATGTTAGGCATCCCTGAGAGAGTGGATGAGACCCTGAGGGCCTCACCTCCACCCCAGAAGAAAGTAAGGAGAGTGAAGCCTGAAACTATGGATCACTCCACACAAACAGAGAGCATAGGGGGTGAGGAACAGTCCTCCCCCCACCAGACTAAAGGTAAGGGTCAGCTTTCTAAGGGAACTGACCCTGCCCCTTGTGAAGTAACTGCCCCAGAAGTGGTCAGGCCTATCCTGGCCACAGCTCTGATGGCAGGGGATCTTTCCAAGGTGGTACCCAGTCTGGAGCAGGTATCCTGCTCCTCTCTACCCTGCCTTAGTCAGCCCAGGGCTGCAGAGGTCAGGGAGGTCAGTGGACCCTTAGTGGGCCCCTATCCAGAGGAACCCCCTCATCAACAGATCAGGGACACCCAGCAGAGGAGTTCTAGCCAGGTGCATATTCCTCTACATGCTGAGGGATCCCCCTTACCCCTAGGTATAGGTACCCCCCTGATGGACTTTGTTGGGCACAGGGAAACATGGGGCATAGTTGCCCCAAACATTCCAATGCCCTCCACTATTCCAAACAGAGGGACCCAACCCCCAGCTGTAGACAGCCAGAGGTTGACCCTTAGGGCCAGATATGACACAGTCATGGACAGAAAGGCTTCCATGGTGACCAGTGTTCTGAGGAGGTTGAGACCACCCCAAATAGGGCCTCACTTCCAGACTCAGACACCCCACCAACCTACTTCTGTACGAGAAGACCATACAGGTAATTTCCCTAGACTTTGGAGAAACTCTAAAACCCCTTGGGGTAGGATTTCCCAAGTGGACCATGAGACAGGGAGCAACCATGCTAGTGCAGGTTCTTCCTTATATGGCCACTCAGGAAATAAAGGCTTAACTGGGCAAGGTTAGCCTTATCTCCTCTTCTTTGGGGGGGGGTGGGGAGGGGGGGGGGGTTATGTAGGAAGGTGGAATCTGACTATATGGTTGCCCCCACTTTTTTCCTGGTGTTTGAATGGTTTTTGACTAGTCTGGCTGGGATCCTGCTATCCAAAGACCCCAGCCTATCTGCTTACTCCTTTAAATGATTGGTGTGCATATTAGATGCACTAGTGATTGGATACTGTGGTACCTTATGAGCCCCTAGTATATGGTACCTTAGGTACCTAGGGCATTGGTACTTTATAGGCCTACCAGGGGCTGCAGCATGTATTATGCCACCCCTGGGAAGCATTCTCAATCTGACACCACAGGCCTGCTACTGCAGCCTGTGTGAGGTAGTGTTAGCACCCCTCAATGAGGTATAGGTTCCTATATCTCACCATACACACACATATAAACCTATCAGCCACCCCTATTGCAGGCCCTAACAATCCTGAGGGAAGGGTGCTTGGATTACTATGTGAGGGGGTGCTTCTGCATGAGCAGGACCCCTCTGCAGCTGGCAGAGTCTATTCTCTGCTGCTGTTTGTGGATGCGGTTAAACCATATACTCTTAAGTGCATTATAACCTCGCGGTAAATGCTAACTTTGGAATGACTGCATCAAAACATGTCGTGTTTGGTGTCAAACAACTTGGAATCATACCCCCACACCAGTAACTGGTGTGGGAGTATGATCCCACCCTTCTAGAGGGGATGACATGTACCCACTGTACTAAACGGTAGAAATCTCCAAGAGCACTGGCATCACAAAATGGATGCCACCAGCACAGACACTGGGCTGCCCTCCTGCTGCTGACCGAAACTCGCAGTGGAGGAAGCCCAACAAAAGGCATCCTGTCACAGGGAGGTGTCACCACCTCCCAGACAGGATTTAGTGTATTGGAGCTGGGTGGGTGCACTCTTAGAGTGCTTTGAATTCCTGCACTGGGGGAGCAGTAGGCTCCTCTGTGCATATGCCAGCTCAAACCGGTTCAGGGGCTACCTGCCCCTGCTCTGGCGCAAAACTGGACAAAGGGAAGTGGGTGTAACACCCACTACCCTGACCCTCCTAGAGGAGTGGTCATAGAGCTAGTCCCTCCCCTATCTTCACTATAAGATAGCAAGCATTGCCAATGCAATTCAGATTACCCTGGACGACGCTCTACAAAGAAGAATCCTGGCCCTTCGACGTTCCACTATCTCTGGAAGACTGAAGAATCTCCCTTGGAGTCAAGGAGTGACTCCCCTGCTTGGCAGGCATCTTTGCAGTTACTTGCCCATTGGCTAGTGACTCACCCGAAGACTTTCTAACCAACTTCAAGGGCTCTACTGGTTGCTCCAGGCCTGCCCTCACTTACCCTCGCTGGGTAAGTCCATCAGACCTAGCTGGTCTGCATCTCTGACTATCTTCAGTTCACACAAGACTTGCAGTTGCCAAGGCTTGTTGGCTCCAATCCGGTTGCCGACACCGTCATCAGCTGCAGACATTGTGGGACCCTCTGAATCCAGCTGCTGGTCATCTTTGATTCCTCCTGGACCTCGTGAGCGAAGAGACAAATCACCATCGATGACCTGAAACAACGCGACATCAGTGGTCATCCATCCTGCTGGCCACCGTCACTGGCAAGTGACTTTGAACACTGTCCCCTCAATTTTCAGGTCCTCTCCATCTTCAATCCACCTTCGGATTCCAACGGACACCTCTCCAGTCGTCTCAAGCAGCAAGTCTTCATTGGTCTCCATTGAAAACAGCATCGCGACCCGACACCAAAAGACACCTATGCACCCGGCTTCCCTGAGTGAGGTAACTCGTGCACTCCGGTGCCCAAGTGTGTGTTGGCCCTCGAAATACTTACCCTGTAAGTGGCTTGCTTGTTGACTTCTTTGAAGTGCCCTAAAACTTTAAAATACAAACCGCGACTTGCTCCATTGTAACCTATAGGAAACCCGCGGCTGTGTTTAGACACTGCACGCGTCTCCCATGGGCTTGTTACTTACCTGCTAACACTGCAGTAGTGAAGCCCCAGCGATTCCCAAGGCCCTAGGCTTTGTCATTTTGTAAGTCGACTTTGTTAAACCATTTTCTTAGTATATGGTCTGTAGGGCTACAGCCATATTTGTGCTTAATTTATTGAGAACTGTTGACATTTGAATGTGTATCTGGGTTCTAATCTCATAAAGAGATTAGTAGAGTGTATCTAGAAATAAATACATATATATTTGATATATATACCTGTGTGGTGTCCTTTTCATTTGGTAATTCAAGAGATTATAAGGTAAAACAAGCTGCTTTACATTCCTCAGAGACTTAGCCTGAAGGCTGCTCTCCACAGCTACCACTAGGATAGCTTTCTTTAAAAGGTTGTCTTAAACCTATCTACCATAAGAGTTGAATTGGACTGGTGCAAGGTGGCCACTATAACTAGTGACCAGCATATGCCAGGCCAACTTCTCACACTCAGTCACTCAGAACTTACCACAAGGTTGCCTTTGACAGCGTGGACCATCAATGCTTCTGCACCGCTTGATTAGGGCGTCAATGTAACTAATCCAGCCTTCAGCCATTATGGCTTTGCCCCCTCTTGCTGCGCTGAAGTGAACCACACCCACTGCCTAGCCCCACCCACATCTAGTGAAAGTTAAGATTCTGACTCAGCTTTATTTTGCTTGGCGGGAGCAGTCAGTAGAAAACTGAAATAAGCGCACAGGAGTTAAAGTCAGTCAGGTAAAATGAGCACAGGAGTTAAAGTTAGTCAGTGAAAATCAATCAGTCAGTATTAGTGCATGATTACTAGCGCTCCTGAAGACCCACAATTATGTGTGACTGTGCATTTCAGTGCATTGATACGGACCACCACACTGAAATGCGTTAATCTAACACCTGATGCGTGGTACATGGCAGGGCTGAGACTTCAGAGACGATTTAAGGCATAGCCAAAGTGGGCTCTGTCCCAGGGCCCCAGCCTTTGAGGGGAGCCTCCTGATAGTCTTTCTGTGTTGACCTTGAATTATTACTAAACTGATTGTTTTGAATACCATTATCCCTCAATTTAATTTTAAGGTGGGCGATGTGTGGGAGTCTACTATAGCCATTCTGCAGAGAAATGTTTATTTCTCATGCAACATCCATAAAAAGGTTTCTTTTATCTCGCAATAGGACCAAACATATGAGGCGGAAAGATGGCCGCCGACTGACCTCAGTGAATGCCGCTGCAGTTTTTCTCCCCCTGAAGCGTCTAAAGATGTGCAGATAATGGGATGCTATGCTACCTCGCACTTACCTGTATGAATCGCTAGACTCGCTGGTCAGGCTGCTGGGTCTCGGGTGTTGCGGTTGTTTGCGGAGATTTAGGAGATCTTCTTTGGCCCTCCAGCTGATATAACTCAGAGCCTTGTGCTGACAGCCGCGGTGTCTCGGTACCTTCAGAAGTGCCGTTGGAGTTGTCGGACAGTTATGGTCCCCAAAGGGAACAAGATTGCCAAGGAAACCGCCAAGGACCCTCCGATGGAGGCTGTGGCTGCCTCCAGTACCGCGGCCTCTGCCGTGTGGGGTCTGAATTAAGTTCGGCGTGGGGCCCCCTCAAAAAAGGCTGACAAGAGCGGGAGTAAACCAAAAGATGCTGGTGTAGCAGGAGGGACTCGGCTCCGTGTTGCGGCGGCGGCGCCGGAGTGCTCTCTGTGGCAGCCAACTGTCGTGGCAGCCTTCATGTCGGCTTCGGTCTCCGCCATCTCCCTTGGCGGTGGAAAACAGAACACCCCCAGTTTGACGGGGGCCGCAGCATTGGGTACAGCGGAGTCTGCCGTAGCGGAGACAAACCCGGCTCAACATTGAGTCGTGACTGAGCTCGCGGCCGAGCTGTGTGTGCAACCCGGACTGGAGCAGGATCTGCATTCGAACTTGGATGCTGAAGAGGAAACCCAGCCACTATTGCTGTCCTCCCCAGAGCCGCTGAGAGAACAGGGTGAGACCACGAGTGGCGTTAGAAGTCTTGTGGAACCTGATGCTCGGCCCTCTCAGGCTAGCGTCAATGCTTGTGTTGGCAGGTCAGGTGATAATGGCCCTGTTACCATCATGGAAGCTGCCAAGACTGGTAAGACTGGCAATACTTGCAATAACTGTCTAGCCACTATAACTGATGCTTCTCATATGGCCATATCTCAGGATAAGATTGCAGGCCAAATCTCGATCCCATTGTGGTCTAAATCGCCCCTGGGATCCCGGAGGGGGACAAGTTTTACTCGCTTAATGATGACTCTGAGTCGCCAACGCCCAGTGATCCTAATACTTCCGATGAGACAGATTCTGAGGAATCTTCCACTACACAAAAAACGCATTGCAGTAGGTCTTTGGCTTCGATATGACGGGCAAGGTCCGGAGCTAGACTCTCTAAATCTGATTTAGCTATGGCTCGAATGGGACTATTCTGCCACACATATGACCTATGGGAATGATTCGCAGATCGCTGTGCAAGGAGGATCCATTGGCTCTGAATCTGCTGCTCAACCCTCACTAGAGCTACTGTATTCTACTCTCAAACAGATGCATTGGGAGGCTAGACTGGAGAGCCGAAGATCAATTCGAGCCACCAAA
This sequence comes from Triturus cristatus, assembly GCF_964204655.1. Lineage (NCBI taxonomy): Eukaryota > Metazoa > Chordata > Amphibia > Caudata > Salamandridae > Triturus > Triturus cristatus. The sequence goes on along the minus strand of NC_140582.1, from coordinate 1,086,148,197 downwards.
AAACTGCAGGGCTCCATGCGCAAAGTAAATAAACTGTGCACTGATATGGCTGAAAGGGTTACCCACATGGAGGATAGAACTGTTGCCTTGGAGGAAGAAGTTTGCAAGTTACAGGTATTCAAGGAATCCCAGGAAAAGCAATCTTTGGATATGTGCTGGAAGCTTGAAGACTTTGAAAACAGGCAACGCAGAAACAATGTGCGGCTATTAGGTCTGGCAGAAAATGTTGAAGGAGAAAATATAATGTCTTTTGTCGTATCCTTACTAAAAGGGAGCTTTTCCCGATCTTGCCCAATGGAATTAGGACGTGGAGGTTCAGCGGGCACACCGCTTCCCAATGACGCAGAAGAAAGCCAACGCCGCTAGTCAAGGGGAGCGACCAAGAGCAATTTTAATTTACATCTGGAACTTTCTCCTTAGACAGGCCATAATTGACAGAGCGAGGCCAGATTCCAAACGGACTTTTGAGGGACACACATTTTTTGCTCACCCTGATTTTTGTCACATCACGGTTGAGCGGAGATGGAGACTCCGGCAGCTGATAACTCCTTTTCAGGGGATGGGCTGTGAGGCGTATTTGTTATTTCCCGCTCGGCTTAAGGTCATCCTAAATGGGAGGGTGCAAATGTTTTTTTCTGAAGTCAAGGCACAGGAATATATGACTGAATTGAAGGATGCAAAGGGGAGAGGTGTAGTTGGTCGTACGTCACAAGGGGGACACACTGCCGATTGACTGTTGATTCTGAATCTGTTCCTTAGGTGGGGGTTCTGGGTTGCGGCAACCTGAAGCTTTAACTAGGCTGGTTAAACCCCCCTATTCTTTATATATGTTTAGGTTAAGATAGTAACCGGGTGTGGGATTAGATGGTGTTCTTGGGCTTCAGGAGGGGGGGAGACAACGGAAACTCGAGATGTGAGATAGGCTGCCATACATAGGTCATGTTTGGGTTGTCGGGGGTGGGGTGGGGGGGGTGGAATTTTGGTAGGGGGCCGGGGGTGGGGTGGGTAAGTGCACAGCACTGCACGTGAAGGAAACTCTGGTAAATAGCTATGAAAATGGAAAGAAAATGAGCTTTGGTAGATCTGTCTTGGTTGAATTAAAGAGGCAATCAGGTTTTTTGTTAGAAGGAAACTTGCTTAATATGTAATAATGAGTCTTTGAATTGCTTCAATCAATGTTTGTGGGCTAAATGATCAAGGTAAAAGGCAAAAGGCTGCAATCTTACTTAAAACATTGCGAATTGATATATTATGCACTCAAGAGACCCATATAGAGGGCACCAGAGGTAATATCCTGGAACAACTTGGATATAAACTTATGGTTAATACCAAGCAAGGTACTTGAACAAGAGGGGTCGCTATACTTACCCGAAGGAGGGATATAATAGCCAAAAGAAAATTGTCTGATAGGTGGGGCCGTTGGGTTTTGGTAGAATGCTCATGGGGAGGTGAAATTTGTGCAATCTGCTCAGTTTATGGATCGGCCTGGGAAGATCCTGAGGTTTTTTAACTTTTGAATACTGAGCTTGCAACATGGCCCACTCCTGTAGTAATGTGTGGGGATTTTAATATTAAATATTAATGGCCTGGGTGGGCTATGGGGCAAAGTGGGAGGCGGATATCTCGGTCGGAAAAGGAGGGCTTTCAAGGGGTTATCTAAAGCTCGATGACCCTGGTAGTACTTTTTTTCTGCTCCCCACAAGGCTGTTTTTAGACTTGACTATTTTTTTGTATCAAATTTTTTTATCTCAAGGTTTAGGATAGAGAAATATCCTCGGATACTGTCAGATCATAACCCCTTAGTTTTGACAGCTGCTTTTACTGGGGGGGGGGGGGTGAGGCCCGAGCGGGTCTGGATCTTTGAAAGGGGGCTTCTAAAAGATCCAGAATATGTGCGCCACATGAAAGAATGGATTAAGGAATTTTGGGATAGCAACAGGGAGAGCGCTCGCGCAGGGAAAGTCTGGGATGCGTTTAAAGCGGGGGCCAGAGGGGAGACATTGAGTTACAGTTTGCACCGGCAGAAAGAGGCGGCACAGCGAGAGGAAGCACTTTGTAACACTCTGATTGGGATGGAGGAGTAGCTTGCTATTGCTATTAATATGGGCAAACGAATCGAGGACATATTGCTCCGGTTGGCCCTAGCTGAGGCCAAAATAGGAGATCGGACAGCTGCCAAGGCTGCGGAAAGCCTTCTGGCTAACAAAGAGCATTGCTATGAGTTCAGAGAACGGGTGGGGCATACTCTAGCAGTTAGTTTGAGTATAGCAGGTGAGATACCCGAAATTGTGAATGATAGTGGGAATCTAATTGTTGACTCACCTGGGATCCGGGAAGTGTTCTGACAATTTTATCAACGTTCATATAGTGAGAAACCTCAGATGGAGCGAAGTTCAATCCAGGGGTATTTAAGTAAAATTCCTTTGCGGAGCATTGACCCTGAAGATAATGAGATACTTGAGATCGCACTGACCCAGGATGAGATCTTTGGTGCACTGAGCAGTCTACCCTCTGGTAAGGCTGCCGGTCCGGATTAGATCCAACTACAGTTTTACAAAACTTTTGTGGATATAATTGGACTTGATTTGGTCAATATTATTTGCCAAGCTCAAAAGGGTGGTTCTGTTCCCAAGTCTTGGGCGGGAGCAGATATTATAATTTTTTTTAGATAGGGTAAGGCACCCTGGGAACCCGGGTCGTATAGGCCAATAACACTAATGAATTGCGACGTTAAAATCTTTTCCAAAGCTATGGCAACACGATTAAATTATATTATTGGGAAAACAATACACCCTTGTCAGCATGGGTTTATTCCGGGGAGTAGAACAACGCAACATACTCGTCGGGTAATAACCCCATTTGATGCAACTGAGGTCTCAGGGGACCCTATGGCTGTGATGCTTTTGGATGCTGAGAAAGCATTTGATAGGGTCTCCTGGGACTACCTCTGGGAGGCTATGAGATGGTTCGGCATCGGGAGAGGATTCATTGAAGCCATTCAGATTTTGTATAGAGCACCAACGGCTCGGTTAAGACTGAATGTGGGATATATCGTACCTTTTTTTATTAAACGTGGGGGAAGGAAGGGTTGCCCGTGCTCCCCTCTTCTTTTTGCCATATACATTGATCCGCTAATATGGCTGCTGGAGGCTAAGAATGGAATTAAGCCTATTGTTTGTCAGGGGTTGGAAACAAAAGTTCTGGCTTACGCGGATGATGTAGCCATCGTTACCTCTAATCCCTCAACTGCGCTAGATGCAGTTGGATGGTAGCACATGACTTTGGTAGGTTCACAAGGTATGCCCTAAATAAGCAAAAAACCGAGATAATTAAGAATGGGAATGTGGATCTGGATGATCCGCGAGTGACTGAATCAGCTGTCTATTTGGGCATTGATATTACGTCGGAGTTGGGGAAGTTAGTGGCAAGAAACAAGCCCGTAATCGGGAAGTCTAAATCAGATTTTGACAGATTTAACAAATTACATATGTCATTAGTGGGCTGCTGCAATGTGGTAAAGATGCTGTTTTTACCCAAAATACTTTACTTGTTCAGGGCAATTCCCTTACAATTTGAAAAACATTGGTTTGCGGCTGTCAGAGGCTGTGCTGTCATGAGGCACGGGAACAGAATGTCGCTATTTCCCAATGCCCCTCCAGGATTTCCAGCAATATGCAATGCTTAATACACAATGCGATGAAACCCCAGGGGGGAAAGGGGATGGGACAGAGAAGAGACAGGCACACTCGTCTGGATCTTCTTCTTCTTATTTCAGACATCTTCCTCTGGCAATTCTGTTCGCTAAGAAGGAAAAGGTTAACACTTAGTTTCCTAATATCTTCTGACTCTCCCACTATTGCCTAATAGTTCCAAACCTACCCTAAGGAGGTGTGACCCTGGCTCCTCTTCTGTCTGAGTGATACTTGTGATTGAAATGCTGCAACTAAACAAAACGCGCGTTAATATTCCCCTTCTAATTTGTTATCTTCTAATTAACCTCCTCTAATCTCACTCTCTTTTTCCTTTTAGATTTCTCACCTCATGTTATCACTACAGACGTTGTGTGGATACTCAGGTAAGTGTTCTCTCTTTAGTCGTGTTATATATATTTACTGCCATTGAAGAATCTCTTTTGTTATGACAAAATCGAAATCGGCAAAATATAACGACCAACGCAATTGCCTTGGAGTTAAGGTCTTTGCAGATCTTAGAAATTTTAAATTTCGATGATCCGTGTAGACTGTGACCACATGTTTCGCACCCATCAGATAGTGCCTCCATTCATTAAACGCATCTTTTATGGCCAATAGCTCCTTTTCAGTTATTGTATAGTTTACTTCTGCTGAAGTTAATTACCGAGATCGAAAAGCCACTGGATGCAATTGCTCTGTAGTTTTATGTCTTTGGGACAATACTCCTCCTAAAGCCAAATTTGAAGCATCTGTTTCAACATAAAATGGCTCCGAGGGATCTGGGTGAAGCAGAATTGGGGCTGTAGTGAAATCCTTCTTCAACTGGGTGAAGGCCTCCTAGGCCTCCTTTGTCCATTCAAACCTGACTCCTTGTTTTAATAACTTAGTTAAGGGAATCAATTTTTTAGAAAAGTCTTGAATAAATCTCTGATAAAAGTTTGCAAAACCAATGAAACTTTGAATCTCCTTCACTGATTTTGGAGATTCCCACTCAACCACAGCCTTGATCTTACTTTCATCCATTGTGATTCCATTGGGCGAGAGCACAAACCCAAGAAATTCCACTGTGGAGACATTGAATGCGCATTTCTCCAATTTGACAAATAAACTGTTTTCTCGTAGTCTTTGTAACACTCTTTTTACATGTAATTGGTGCTCATCCACTGAGTTCGACTGTATCAGTATATCGTCGATATACACAATTGCATTCCGATCAATGAACTCCTTCAACAAATCATTTATAAAATGCTGAAATGCAGCTGGAGCATTACACAGACCATATGGCATCACTTGATACTCAAAGAGCCCATGCTTGGTTCGGAAGGCCGTCTTCCATTCATCACCCTCCCGAATTCTCACAAGATGATATGCTCCTCGTAAATCCAATTTGGTGTAAACTTGCGCTCCTTTCACCCGATCTAAAAGGGCCGAGATCAAGGGCAGAGGATATCTATTCTTAATTGTGATTCGATTTATTGCCCTATAATTGATGCAAGTTCTTAACTCCCCATTTTTCTTTGGGAAAAAATAGTGGCGAGGAGACAGGCGGTTGTGATGGTCTAATAAATTCATTATCTAGATAATTTTGCAAATATTCTTTCAGATGTGCATCTTCTCGTACGGTTAAAGCATATATTCGACTACAAGGGAGATTGGAACCCGGTTCCAAATCTATTTTACAATCGAATACTCTATGGGGCGGTAGTCTTTCGGCCTCCTTCTCATTAAATACATCTCGAAACTCAGAGTACTCCTCTGACAATTCTGCAGTGGTTATCACACAAATTGTAGCATCTCTTTCGCTCAAATGAAACGCTGATGACTTTGTCTGCTCACTCTGATGTTTACTATAACAATTTTCTATACAATATTTTGATGTCAGGGCAATTGTTCGAGCTTCCCAAGCTATAACTGGATTGTGTTCTGTCAGCCATGGCAAACCCAATATCAGTTGGAACTGTGGAGCATCGATTAAATTGAATTGCAAAGTTTCACTGTGTCCTTCCTCCGATTCCAGCTCCACCGGTTCAGGCCCGGAATAGAGATTTGTGCCATCGACAGCTCGAACTGCTTCACTTCGATCCTTTTTTAAAGCTCTCAGACCAATCTTTTCTGCAAACTTCAAATCGCAAAAATTGCCCGTAGCTCCCGAATCGACCATTACTGTAATTTGAGTAAATTTTCTCTCCCTAAATCGTAGGGTCATCATCATTACAAGATCTGGGGAAGCCGACTGTAAGGTGTTCGCCAAGGTATGCATTTCTGGAGTTGTTTCAGCTTTCGCAACCACCAGTCCAACTCCGCTCACTGGTGGTGCTGGGTGTTTTCCGCCGGGGTTTGCCGTGGTTTCTTCAAACAATTGCGAACAAAATGTCCACTGCCACCACAGTAAAGACATAATTTGTTTGCCCTCCGTTTCTCTTTTTCCTCTTTAGTAAGGGGGCCTCGAATTGTTCCAATTTGCATTGGTTCTCCCCCTCGGGCTGTCTCATTTTCTTTGACTCCTTCAACTCTGGCTCGATCAAATCTTGGAACACTAGAACGAAACTCTTTTTTCTTCTCACCTCTTCTCTCGCTCTGTCGGAAATCAATCTCTAGTACCAAATCGACTAATGCTGAAATCTCAGAAGGTCTATTTGGCACTTGCGCCAAAGTGTCCTTTAATTCATCTTTTAATCCACGATAAAACACAGCCGCCCTTTTATTCTCTGGCCATTCTGTTTCCACCACTAGTTTGTTGAACTGGGCCAAATAAGATATTAAATCACGATTGCCCTGTCTAATCTCCAATAGTTCGTTGTCTGTGGCTTGCGTAGCTCTTCGCCTGTCGAAGATTCGTAGAAACTCTTTTTTGAATTCGTCTAGGTCAAATAAAATAGGATCATTTCTTGTCACTAGGGGCATCGACCATGAAGCTGCATCTCCACTCAAATATGATAGGATAAAAGCCACTCGAGACTGCGCATCGGGAAAGACTGCTGGACGACACATAAAATGTTAAAGTACATTGTGTCATAAAAACCTGCGCCTTCTGTGGGTCTCCATTAAAGCGCTCGGGTGGGGCCAAGGGAATCACGGGTGATAAGGAATGAATTACCTGAGTAGTAATCTTTGGTTGAGAAACAGAGGCATCAATTGTACTTCCTTCCTGAGAGGCTGAATATTTAAAATTGGGTCCTGACACTAGACTACCCATCTTAACTGCCAAATCTGCAGTCTCTTTCTTAAGCTCTCTATTTTCCTCTCTAACTAAGACTAATTCTCTTTGAATACTTTCTAGTACTTCTCCTAGCTTTTTTAAATCTAGACTCTCCGGCATTCTGCTCAGGTGCTAGTCTTCACGTGGGCACTTCACTCTGTCAGAGGCTGTGCTGTCACGAGGCACGGGAGCAGAATGTCGCTATTTCCCAATGCCCCTCCAGGATTTCCAGCAATATGCAATGCTTAATACACAATGCGATTAAACCCCAGGGGGGAAAGGGGATGGGACAGAGAAGAGACAGGCACACTCGTCTGGATCTTCTTGTTCTTATTTCAGACGTCTTCCTTTGGCAATTCTGTTCGCTAAGAAGGAAAAGGTTAACACTTAGTTTCCTAATATCTTCTGACTCTCCCACTATTGCCCAATAGTTCCAAACCTACACTAAGGAGGTGTGACCCTGGCTCCTCTTCTGTCTGAGTGATACTTGTGATTGAAATGCTGCAACTAAACAAAACGCGCGTTAATATTCCCCTTTTAATTTGTTATCTTCTAATTAACCTCCTCTAATCTCACTCTCTTTTTTTTAGATTTCTCACCTCACGTTATCACTACAGACGTTGTGTGGATACTCAGGTAAGTGTTCTCTCTTTAGTCGTGTTATATATATTTACTGCCATTGAAGAATCTCTGTTGTCGCTGGATTTATTCTCAATAAGTACTTGTTAGTTTTGCCTATATTTTTTCAATTACCTCTCCTGGTCCTATGCCTTATTTTACTAGGCTATATCATCTTGGACCTTAGTAATTTTGTCTGTATTTATCAAACCCTTTTTTTATAGAAAAAACGGAGTAACTAAGAATTAATTCTTACTGCTGGTGCTGACTCTTAATCCTCCCTATAAACGATAGTGTTCTCACTTATAGCGCATGCTCCCTTCAACATTGAGCTCACTGAGCGCTAATCTCTTATTACTCTGTAACCTTCTTGCGCATGCTCAATTACGGAACAGTCTTACTTCTATTAACTCTAACTCCCTCTAGTCACTTCGATATTTTTCCTCTCGTCGAGTCTTCGCCCGCCGACTCCGCAGATACAAAGGTTTTCGTCCGTTGCTCTCTCTCCAGTCAGGTGAAGTGCGCCACAGCGCGGGCTCAGCACCTGGATAATCCAGGGTGCAGCCGCGCACTAGAGCGCGAACCTTTACTCCAAATGTCTTTTGATGGCCGCCATGTTAGGGACGATGCTCACTCGTCTCCTCAAACCTTTTGGAACCAACCATCCTTTTAAACTAGTTTTGTGGAAGATTACACCCACCATTTGTCTCTTCCTCTGCGGGAATTTAGCGATCCTGACAGCGGCACTTGAGAACATAGTAAATCGGTTTATTTGGGCACAAAACTAGGAGGGCTCTTAGGTATATGTCACTGCCTAGGGAAAGAGGTGGCTTTGCAGTCCCTGACTTTAAAACCTATTATTGGGCCACGGCCCTCCAATATATGAGTAGTTTATTTGGTGGGTGCTATACGATCCCTGGGCCGAAGCAGAGCTTCCAGATGTGTATAAGCTATTGCTTGGCGATGAAGCGGTGAACCTTTTTATTAAATTTAGTGAGCCTAGCTATTTTAAGAGAACAAGCTTTAAGACCTTGCTGGCAGTGTTTAAAATCTGGGCTGCACTTAAAAAGAAGACGGGCCTTGGGAGAATACATTTCTATACTTAGCTGTACAAAAACCCTATGTTTCCCAGAATTTTCTCAAATTCAATTATGGCAGAGTGGGCGAGGTGAGGGGTTCGGAAAGCTGGGGATTTAATACGGATGGATGGAATTCACCAATTCAACAATATCCAGGTTGAATTTGGCATCAAAAGGACAAACTTTTTTAAATATCTGCAGCTACAAAGTTTTTTCAGCAGGAAGGTGGGAGGGCTGAAAGGCTTTGGTAAAGTTAAAGTCATTGATGCTATTGGAGATGGTAGGAATTGCACTATAAAGACAATGTATGCTGAACTAGTAATGCTCAAGCAGGATGATCTGGAAAAACATGGGAAGAAATGGGCAGAACAGCTGGGTGTAGAACCGGAGAAGTTTCTTGATTCCTTAGACGGTTGTGTGCTCTGCTGGGCTTCAAGCTCAGCATTATAAGACAATCGTTGCACTTTATTACACCCCGGCGAGGATTGCACAATGTGGGGGGCAGGTAGGAGTTAGATGCCCTCGGTGTGACTCCTTGGATGCCGATTTAGCTCATATGTTTGCGTCCTGCCCACGTCTTGAAATTTTAATGAATTCTATCGAGAAATTTCTTGACCAGACATTGAGCGTGAAAGCTAAGTTAACCCCAGCTTTAATACTTCTTGGGGTTAGCAGCAACAGAGTGCGAGATCCATTTTATCGCTTCCTCTTCCTGGCTGTTGGCCGTTGTGCGGTTATGCATAGCTTCTGCCTGGTTAGACCCAGCAGCCCCGACACTCCAGCATTGGCTCGCGCGGTTGCTTGCCATCTTTAATTTGGAAAGAGATATTTATGAGAGAAAGGGCAAAAGAGGGAGGTTGCTGGGTAGGCGCATCTGGGCCCCTGTTTTAAGCTGGAAGCAGTCTCAGGCATCTAATTGTCCCTGATCTATTTGAATCTGTGGGGGTGTAATCTATCATAATGGTTAGCCATAGCAAATATTGACGTTTGCAAATTTAATTGGATAACTGTGTTTTCTTTGCCTCTTTTGATTGTCTTGTGAATAAGGATGAATTTTTTCTTTTGATAGTTAAGAAGATTTGATCAATCCTCACGTTTTTACTAATTGTATAACTGTGTGCTGTTTATATAAAAACTGCAATTAAAAAAAAGGACCAAACATATGAGAAATGGGAGTGCATCACAGATATTATTTGCAGTAATATTAGTGAACTGCTGATGTGTTACAATATTGATAACACACATCACTATCCCTGAACATAAGATGCAAACACATTTAGAATTCTGACAATTGCGCCTGTATACTGTCAGTGACCTGGCCTAAGAGGGCATGAAAGAGCTGAAATGCAATCATAAATTCAAGCCTGTTCTGAACAGGGGCCCCTAAAATAGGTTTGGCCCAGGGCCCCCAAAATCCTTAAGATGTCCCTGTTAGACTTGCTGCATTTCTTTTGTTAATAGGGCTCAGCCACGGGGCCAGGGCCGGCTCTAGGGCAGTGTGACCGGTGCCACTGTACCGGCTGCTGACTTTGGGAGGTGTGGGGGGGGGGGGTGAATGCCGTGTTTGCAGGTATATTATTGTTTAAAAAGCACCTGCTGTGATGTTGCTTTCCTCCAGCAATTTTCATGCAATAATAAATATGTCAAGATGACTTTCAGAGTTTTCTCTAGTGCAAGTTTTAAGGTAGCGCCGAGGTTAATATACCTGCTGCAAAGAATGTGTACCATGCAGATCTCAAAGTGCAGGCTGTCACACGGCGGTACCTATAAAAAAGACACTGATATGGGAACGCCAAAGCAAATTCTTGCAGGGCATGGACTGCCAAGTCCATGACCTGCAGGAACTGGGGATGCATGTACACAGGGGGGATAACATTAGCCCCCTGCATGTATCCCCAGGTATGCGATCTTGTATAAGCTCAAAACATTTCCTTACCATATGAGCAGAGCTCTAGTTGGGAATCTTTAGTGAAATCTTATATTGGTACCACCATTGGAGTCCTGTGCTTTTCTAAAGCTGAAGTGTACTTGCCTGTGTAACCAATTCATGTCATGGTGTGTGTATGTAAATTGCAAACCTGCCTCAAGACCCATCATGTGGCGCTGTATGTGTGGAATGCACCGCACTTTCATTTTTTAGAATCAATAATTTTTATTACGTGATACTCATTCAAATTCCACAGCTCAACTGCCTACAACCATCGGCCGGCAGAGCGTAATGGGATGGTCAGTACACAGCGCACAGGTCTACAGCCCGGAGAGCGACCCCGCAAGAAAACGATTTAGTGTAGAACAGACCTGCAGGGCAACTGCTCATGCACCACTTTTATAAAAATTGAAAAACAAGACAAACAGACAAACCCCCAACCCCCCCAAAATCCCCACCCTCACTGCATCAGTCTCTAACCTCCAAGTCTAGTCCCCCCAAGGTCAGCGGTCCTAGCCCGGGATGAGTCAAACTGCCCCAGCAGCCCCTGCCGGTTCCAAAGGGATGAGCTGAAGAATTTGTAAGTATTTTGGGCACGTGACTTCCCTCAATTCCTTTGACAGGAGCTGCAAGAAAGGACCCCAGAGCTTTGCATATACTGACCCCTTCCCATCAACGCTGAGCGTTAGGCGCTCCATCGCGAGCAGGTGGCAGAATCTCCGTATCCAATCCCTCGGGTCTGGCGCAATCGGAGAGCCCCACTGTGCCAGAAGAACCTGCTGCGCCGCAAGCAACGCTAACGCAAGTTGTCTGCCCCGCAACGAGCGCAAGGGAAAGGAGCTGGGATGAGGAAGACCCAACAGTGTGTACGCAGGATCCCGGGGAAACGTGATCTGGAACGCCCCATCAAGGTCATCAAGAATCGCCGCCCAATACCGCACCAGTTTCGGGCAGTGCCACAGCAAATGGACTAGGGTGCCAGGAAGACTGCACCCCCGCCAGCAAAGGCCTGACTTAGTGTTGTCCCAAGACTGAATACGCGCTGGAGTATAGTACCAATATGTCACCACCTTATAAGCAGACTCCGCGCCCGCCGTGTCAGAAGCTGTATGATGGGCTCGGTAGAAAATATGCTCCCATTCGTTGCGCGTCAGAGGGCGCCCCAGCTCAGTCTCCCACCTAACCTGAGGCTTCGACCGCTGCTGCTTAGGACGCACCATTATCATTGCGCACAATTCCGATATGAGTTTCCGGTCATCTTTTTTACAAACCAACCAGCACTCAAAAGTGGTCAGGGGCCGCAACATCAAAGCGAAATTAGCAGGTTGGGTCACCCAGTGCGCCAATTGCGAGTAATGAAAAGCGTCAGGCTTCGGTAAGTCAAAATAGTCTTTGCACAGTTGGGCAAAGGGGATCATGCCATTTAAATCAAAGAGGGAGCCCACCCTCTTACACACCTCCTCCCTCCATCGCTAAAAGACAGGAGACGGGCATTCCCGCATGAAAGTCAGGGTTGTCCACTATAGGTGTCATAGGGGATGGAAACGTGGTCCAACCCCTATGGCCAGCTAACTGATCCCACGCTTTGAGAGTCGGTGAAATCACTGGTGACGAATAAAGGCCCTATGCCCTATGCTTCCGTGGAAGCCAGAGTTTACGCCAGATATTACACCCAGCGACCGTCTGATCCATAAAGTTCCAGTGTTTGCTGGACAGCGGTCTATTCCACTCCGTGACATAGCGCAGACAGGATGCTTGGTAATAGACACCCAAGGGCGGAAAACCCAGCCCCCCGCGGTCTTCGGCGAGGTAACAAGGGACAATGCGAGCCTCGGTCTCTTATTATTCCACAAAAACTTATTAAGGACCCCCTGCAATTTCCAGAGAGTCCCCGGTGGAGGCTGCGCAGGGAGCATCTGAAACAAATAAAGGACACGTGGGAGCACAGTCATTTTTATTGCCGCGAGCCGCCCATACCAGGCCAGATTAAGGCGAGACCAGTCGGATAGCAACTTGCAAGTGTGATCCACCAACAGGTTGTAGTTGAGGGTGACAGTTTTAGCAATGGAAGAGGTCAACCGGATACCCAGGTAAGGAATGTCGGAATGCACCCACTGGAAGTCAAAGTCACGCTGCAGGTCGCGAACCTCTTCATCAGGGATAGAGAGATTAAGAATCTGTGATTTCGAAAAGTTCACTTTAAACCCAGCCACTGTTCCAAAATCATGAAGCTCCCGCGCCAAATACCGCAGGGTGGTGTCAAGATGGATAAGGGAAAGAATAACAACGTCCGCACACAGACTAATTTTGTGTATGTCGGCGCCAAACTTGATTCCCTCTCTGTCCGGATTCAAGCGTATGCGCTGGGCAAAAGGCTCCATATAGAGCGCAAAAAGTAGCGGGGACAAGGGGCACCCCTGCCTTGTCCCCCTGGAGATGGGAAAGAGGGAAGACTTACACCCATTCACTCTCACCGATGCCTTAGGGGCTGCGTAAAGACATTGCACCCAATGTATAAAATTCTTACTGAGCCCAAAAGCCCGCAAAACGGCAAACAGGTAGTCCCAATCCACTCGATCAAAGGCCTTCTCGGCGTCGATGGAAAGAAGACAAGCCTGAGCCCGAGATCGATGAACCAGGTCTATGATATGAAGAACGAGCTTGGTGTTATCCCCCCTGCCGTGTAGGAATAAAGTCTGTTTGGTCTGGGTCTATGATGTAATCCATCAGGGGACCAAGAGGCGCCGCCAGGATACTCGCAAATAACTTTGCGTCTATATTTAAGAGGGAAATTGGCCGATACGAGCCACAATCCCTCGGATCCTTCCCGGGTTTAAAGATGACCGTAATCGCGGCCTCCGACATGGAGGGCGTTACTTCGCCAGTATCCAGGAAAGAGTTGAAAAGACGCATTAAAAGCGGAGCCAGCTCAACGCAAAAGGTTTTAAAAAACAGGGCGGAAAAGCCATCCGGCCCAGGCGATTTGGCTTTCTTGAGACGGGCTATCGCAGATATGACTTCCTCAATGCGAATAGCAGACTCCAACGTGTTGGCCGAGGATGCAAACAACGGCGTAATGCGGCAGGATGCAAGACAATCCTCCCTCCCGCAGGACCCGACTCCTCCCTACTATTCAAGCGCTGATAGAAATGGCGGAGCGAATCCACAATAAGGGCGTCAGTGGTACGCTCAACCGCTTGGGAGTCCCTAATGGACTGAATCGCTGTCCACTGTGCGCACACTTGCAGCCTATGGGCTAACAGCCTCCCCCCTTTATCCCCACACAGGTAAAATTTATGGCGCAGGCGCAGGAGTGCATGCTCGGCCCTATCAAGGTCTAAGTGCTTCAGCGTGCGCCGCTTCGTTTCAAGCTCCCTCCACACCCTAGGAGCACCTGTTCTTTTGTGGACAGACTCTAAAGCTCCCACCTCCTTCTCCAGCTCTACTCGTTTAGCCTTACGCAACTGCCAGGTAAGTGACGATCGTGTCCCGTATACGAGCAACTACCGATTCCGAGTGTAGTAAGGAATCGCGCAGGCGCCAACCGGGTGGTGAGGGCCTTATACCATGAGAGGTGAACTGCACCGATATGCGTGCATGGTCAGAGAGCGAGCGGGGGGTTATAATCGCGTCAGATAAGCAGGGCAAAAGGGAGGTGGAGGCGAATAAGTGGTCGAGGCGGTCATAGGTTTTATGTGCTGCTGAATAGTAAGTGTGATCTCGCTCAGTGGGGTGTTGTACGTGCCAGACATCATGCAAACCGCCATCACTCATCCATTGCCTCCCCCTGCGAGAGCGCGTCCGTACGATGGGTCCGCTGCTCAGACCTATCCATACACGGATCCATCACCACGTTCAGATCCCCACCCACCAAAATCAGGGCGTCTGGGGAAGCCAGAATCTCAGAGAAAGCCATCCTCAGGAAGGGTTCCTGATGCTCGTTCGGGGCATACAACGATCCTATAGTGAAGTGCGTATCCCCCGAGTGCACACGAACCGCAAGGAATCTCCCTTTAATATCGACGACCTGGGAGAGAACTTTACACTGAGCGCGCGCGCTAAAAAGGATTGCAACCCCATGCTTTTAAGCCGAGCCTGAAGACCACAACTGTAGAGGGAAGCGCTTGTCTCTCAACCACTTAGTGTCCTTAGAAAGGAGATGAGTCTCCTGCAGCAGACACACATCACGCCCCGCACTCTCCAGGAGGGACAGGATAGCGGAGCGCTTAACAGGACTATTCAAGCCCCTAGCATTCAGGCTCACCACCTTTAGGCTCCTACTCATAAAAGTCGGGGAAGGAAGAGCCGTGACCTAGGCGCAGACCACCAGAGCGATAAGGCGGGCAAGAGGGCAGTGACCCAGGCCATATATCTTCCAAACCCAAAGGAGAACTGATGCGGAGCCCCAAAACATTCCCAAAGCAACCCCGTCCCCCAAACAAACCCCCCCAACCCATAAGACACAACCAAAATAGAAAATACAGATCAAAAAAACGGTACTCAGGAGCCCCGTAAAGAGACAACAGTCTGTCACAAAGATCAAACGATGAGGGGAACATGGCACCATGGAAAATTGCGCCGCTCACTGGAGGCGATATACATCCAACACCCAAGGGGCAGTTGATGGTAAAAACACTCAACCAAGTTCCGCTCTCCTCCGGCACCAAGAAAGAGCCCACCTGATGCCAGCCACGCATAGCTCGTGGAACGCCGTTGTTGTCTGTCACCTGTGCCACCGATGTGACGATGTGACAGCCGCCTCCCTCTCTATGAGACTAGTGGACACATCGGGCCTCGAAGACTGAGGGGATTTCCCAACCCGCTGCCAGCCATCTGAGCGCCTTCGCCACCGCGGGGGAACGCCAGCCATCCCAGACGGAGAAGAGGACCTCTCCAACCCCAGGACTTCGTAAGCGGCATCCAAAGAACGGAGCTGTAGGAGTTTGCCCTGGTATTTGAAGATAAGACGAAACGGGTGACCCCACGAATAAGGGATGCCTTTCTCACGGAGGTGACCAGTGATGGGCTTGAACTCCCTACGTTTAACCAGGGTGGAAGCAGCTAAGTTCTGAAAGAGTGCTGGCTGGTGACCGCGAAATTGCACAGGGTTGAGGTCCCGGGCCTTCCGAAGGATTTGCTCTTTAAGCTGGAAATCGTGCACGCACACCAGAATGTCCGGCGGAGAAGCTTTAGCACCCCTCGGCAAGCCAACATGGTGCACGCGGTCCATCTGGATTTCCCACTCTTCCCCCTCCCCCAAGATCTGCCAAAAAAGCTGGAGAACATATTCGCGGAGGTCATCCCTTTCCATGGCACAGCCCGAATTCTGATATTATTCCGTCGAGAACGGTTTTCCAGGTCCTCGACGTGGGCTTGCAGATCAAGATTTTGCTCTGTGAGGCGAATGACATCCTGCTGGAGCTGATGCAGATCGTCCTCCCGCCCCAACTCGTGCTCCTCCACAGTAGCGACGCGCTGTCCAAGGGCGTCCACGTCGCGCCGCACCTCACGGAGATCAGAGGAGAGCTGAGAGCGAAGCTCCAGAATATCTTCCTTAATGGCTGAGAATAAGTCAAGCATAAAAGCCTTAGTGGCCTGCTGATCACTATCCTCAGACTGCGGCGAGTGTGGGCCCGATTGGGATGAGGACGGGCCCGTTGATTTCTGCAAGGTGTCCTTTAGGGTCTTATCTCGCCTATGCTTGGTGGACGACATGGCAGTCAAGTGAAGCGCCCACAGAGTCACCAGCCCAGCAGAGCCTTGAAAGCAGGAGGGAGAGGAGGGAGGGGGTCAGCGCTATGCCACCTCCTAAGCCTGCTCCCCAGCACACAGCAGGGCCCCCACCACCACACCGACCGTCGACATACGGCCCGAGCACCACCTCTACGAGAACAGCTACGCCCCCGCAGTCGCAGGCCAGAGCGCACTGACCTCGCGCTGAGAATGGGACACCCTCGCACTGCAGGCCCCAGGAGATTCCACCGACAGTCCCTCACACCTCTCTGCCAGCAGGCAGGCGCCGCCCGCCGACTCACGGGCCGAGTGCAGGCCCCCGGAAGCCAACAACGCAGGCCTCACAGGCCCGAGGCCACCACCAGGCCCAGTGAATGTCCATGCAGGGGGGGAGCCCACAATCGCAGCCCGCGCCCCAATGTGGCCACTTAAAGGGGAGGCATGGACCGTCCCACACAGCAACACTCTGAGAGGACCTGCAGGGAAGCCCCATGTGCGCTCCACAGTCGCGCAGCCCTCCGTCCGCCGAAGCGTGGACCGCAAATCCCCACCTGGCAGCGAGCACTCCCTCTCTCAGCAGCGCTGCTATACCGGGACGCACTCACCGCCAAGTCGTTTCCAGGACTCCACTGTCCGCTGGGGCATCAAGCTGCGCGGACCCGTGCCGATAGGCCGCAGTGCCGGATGTCGCCAAGCCGGGCCCTTCAGATATGAAAATGGCGGCCTTGGAGTGGGCCGCACCACAGTCCCCGCAGCAACTCCGGGCCGACCAAGAGGCGAGCCCCAGTCCACGCTGCCACCGCCACCGCAGCACCACTGGACGCCCCCGCCGCCGCCAACGCCACTCCAGGCCGCCGATCGCGGCAGGCTACCAGATCCAGCAAGGCCGCCGGGCTGCAGCAAGGCCGGGCCGGATTGCCCCACGGAATCTTCAGATCGCCGTTCCTCGCCAAAATAAGGACAACCGCAGATACAGGGCGAGCCACACACACAGCGGGGCACCACGGCAGGCTCAGATGGGCACCAGGGGGCCAGATAATCAAGGCGAAAGTTGGGCGGCGCCGTAGAGACAGGATAACGTGTCTCACTCCGCCGCCATCTTGTTACGCCTCGCATTTTCATTTTTTAAGCAAAAGTTTGGAGTGACGTTTGCACTGATATTTGTTGCTGCACCCATATGTGTGGTCCGGTTCTTGGCGCACATAGCAATGGCTTCAGCGCACAGAGACCTTACACTGACGCACACAGAGGAAAAAAATTAGAGGGAACATTGCTACTGACTGATCTATATGTTGGGGGTTTGTTGGACCAATGTCCATCAGAGCCCCGCTGTCACCATCGCGTCCAGACTCCTCCATTGACCAAGTGAAGAGCCAAAAAGCAGCAGACCGTGGGATAACAGTCACAACTCTACCCTCACAATCTCAATATTGCTTTCCATTGGTGTTTCGGTGGCGAACAAACCTCCACACCTGAGCTGGCGGTGTTCCACCAATAAAAGGTGATAAGCAAACTCTTATAAGGTGATAAGCAAAAGGTGCAGCATATTTGCTCGTCGATCACTGTGACTCTATACCATGTCGACGCCGTCATAGGAGGTATGCATGTATTAATGTATGTTATAAGAGCAGTTGACATTACTGTTGTAATCAAGATATGAACCCTACTTCACCAGAATCTTGTAAAATCTTCACAGGAATATGTAAAAATGAGCTCACCATCATTATGTGCCTGTCTTGAAGAAAACTGTAATGTCCAAAGTAGTTCACATTTAAATGTAGTATGGGTATTAACCGATACACTCTGGAGAGATCAAGTATTTGAAACCTTGTTTGTAGTGTCATTATTTGTTATCAGGAAAGTACTGCATGATGAGAAGCTAGTGAGGCTGGCAACATTATCTTCCCATAATAATACGGACACATCTTAAGGAAAATCTAAATATGATAGACTCCTACAATTGTAAGTGCATGCCATCTACACCTGACATCGCACTTATTCTAACGATAGCTCCCATTAAACAAGCATTGGCATAGCCAATAGGTCTCGCCTTTGGGACCATATAAGTGTTTAGCGATGCAGCACATTATCCTGGGAGCTGTGCTACCACGGATTGAATAGTTATATAATTACTACACACTGGGTCATGCAGTATGATTCTGGAGTATATGCTTGCCTCTGCCGTGCGCTTCTTCCTGGCTGGCATTATGATAACCAACACTTGGAAGGCTTGTGTGAGGTCAGATGCCAAGGGGCACCAGAAACCAATCTATACAACATGCATATCTCTTTTCCTGTGTGATCTTTGAATATCCAATGGCTCATGCAACAGAGAGTTACTGGTGATGAGGGGCGGATACGTAACCATGATGGAAAGGAGGGGTGGTACCCTGCTTCAAATGACTTGTACCGAGCTGACAGGGTGTGGCTTTAGTATATACACATTCGCATCCAGAGTTTGGCTATTTAAGTCATTTGTGTGCATCCTCCTTAGAAAGAATTGACCAACCCTGGTTCATAATGAAGTCAAATTGCAGATTAAAACTTCCCTTTATTGTTATTATGATCACATCTATTTATAGTAGTTTTTATTCACTGGTGAGTACAATTAGATAGCGGTTTGTGGGTGTAAGGTTTGTCTTGTATTTGAGAAGATTGTTTTCTGTATACAAACAGTGCTCTTCCAACAACCCAATAGGTGAGATGCAGACAGTTCCACAAGCAGTTACTAGAGGCCCATCAAGTCAGATACAAGGAGTTGAAATGTCATTCACAATCCTGGGGTGTGGCTTTAACCTAAAAATCTGCAAATACACTCTAGCTATTTTAATGAGGTGTGATCATTTTCAAGAGGATAAGTGAATATACCAGAGCTGCTTTATAATGAGGAATGCCAGTGACTAACAATTTCGATTTTTCGGGAACTATTTTTTGTGCATTGGTGACATGCTGTCATTCAAAGCGAAAGCATCCAATGGCTGGTCTTTTGACCTTCGGCTGGAGTGGAAGCGAGTATAATTTGAGTGACTGGTCAACCAACGGGGAAAGTGTTGATTGGAAGTCTATACCTGTATGTACCCAGTACCGTAGCATTTTCTAGCAGAGATTTATTGTTTTGCCAGTGATCAATTATTTCGGAAAGTCAAACCAAGTTCAGTAAGCAGCACAACGAAAAATGAACCTAAATTTCAGCTAAAAGATGATTAAAACGTCCCTTTTCTCTGAAACGGATTTAACAGTATCGACCACTAGAGAGCAGGACAGCAGAAGCAAAGGTTAGCAAATGACATTTCAGCGGATGACCAGGTGGTACTAACGAGGGGCAATTTTGCATAGAGCATTAATGCGCGTTGAAATGATAATACGGCCACAATATGCTTCTGTTTCCTTGCATAATTTTGAAAACCAAATCGAACAATGCCTCGCTGCACGATTACTGTCTACGGTGCACTCCGTAGTGAACAAGCTTGATATTTCTTATACAAGGAACTGAGTTTAACTTTAAGCACGTGGTGTAGCCAACAATGTTTTCTAAAGTATCACACCTGGTTTCTCCGTTTTAAACCCGCATAGTGCTAAATTACATACACGTTTAACCTATTCATGCACTGTTACACAAAGATCAGCAGGGTTGATTGATATGGCCGAATACGAACAAGTATTGCCAAATCGGTAGGCTTGGTTTTTATGTGATAGTGACCTGCTGGTTTTGCCAATGCTCGTTTATTGGTGCTGGCAGTATAACCTGGAACATTGTGCCTAAAGTAAGTTAGCGCACTAATTACACAACAAATCGACTTTGTACCCTCGCTGGCACTACAAGCCGGTGGCGAAAAGTTATAAGGTGATGAGAAACCGATTATAAACTACGCAATGTGCCGCTCGCTCCCCAACGGTTTGCCAAGGACAATGCACTTAGCAATTGTAACACATTTATTTAAGTTTACAATTATTTTAAGGGATGAAGAAAAGGGTCCGCGCGCCTCTGTTGAATATAATCACATTAACAGAAATCACTAATTTTCTGGTCACTATGAAATTGAATCTGTGCATTTTACAGATAATATGCTCGAGTCATTTGTCAAGCAAGATAGAGCATCAACATCACCATTGCAAAGGAATGGGATGGATTAGTATTTGAAAAAACAGATGGCCCCTGACCCGCCGCTGATCAAGTTGCCAAGGGGCATTAGGAAAAAGAAACAGATGGCCCCTGAATGCGCCGCTGATCAAAAAACAACAAACACAACCAAAGTGAAGGCAAATGCAAACAGCTCTTTTCAAACACTCGTGCTTTTGCTGGCATCCATCTTGCGGGAGTGAGCAGTGGCGCGCGGGCCATCTGTTATCAATTAGCGTGGCCGCATGCGCTGCTGCTCGCTCCCGCTAGGTGGATGCCAGCACAAGCACGAGTTCTTGAAAAGCGCTGACCAATTTCTAAAGGTCATCTCCTAGAGCAGCTCATGCGCGCTGCCTAGGCTAGACCTAAAAGAAGTAAACACCTCTCAACACATGTATAAGGTTGCAGTTCATTTTGTAAGATTGGTTGTCCATATTCCAAATTCCTGTCCCCTTCTGAAGGCTGAGCAAAATCATTGCTACCTTTCACCTCTCCTGCCATCTGAACATGCCTGTCGTTCGTCAGAAATATTGACCCTTTACCAATGTAATCCGAGGTAAAGGTGATGTTACATTATTCTTGCTAAATTTTGTCAAAGGTGGACAGATCCAATGTAGTGTGGTACGGTCAAAATGAAGCAGTGTTTGGGAACCCACAAGGTGGGTTAAAAGGCCCCTCACACACCAACCTGGTTGGTGTCATGCTTCATCATTGGGGCCCCAACCGGGTGGCCGAATGCCCCCCGGTTGTGCTGCAACGCCTGACTACAGCGGAGCTGGTGTGGTGCAAGAATGTGATGTGGTGATGATTAAAAACATATATCTCTGAGAATCCTTGCCATTAGACGATTTATTATTGGCGGCTCAGGATATAGACTAAAAAGATATGTGATGCAACTAATGAAGAAATAATTATCCGCTAGTTGGCTGTGTTGTGGGTCTACATGTTTCAGCTCACGTATGAAAATAATAAGGAGCTTTCGTCAGGACCAGTGTATAGTGAGTGGCAAAAAGTGAAGTGCCACGTGGTGAAAAAATATTTAAAAAGGTTATTTACCTACACACTCGCTAAGGTGTGTGGACACAGTGTCGACACAATTGCAGACACAGGGGAGGGGAAAAGGATAATTACACTATGGCTGAGTGAGAGCGCTGAGCGGGAAGCGGGAGGGGGGCTCCCCTGTTTTGCGCATTGTGTTCCTCTTCTTTAGACTGTGCCCACCCCATACCTCTAGCGCTTACGGGCTCCATTTAGCCTCTTCTCACTAGCGCACAGTGGGCCTCTCACTATGTACACACCTCGTGATGAGGTCTCACGACCATTGCCGGTATAATCACCTGGCGCTATTCGTGTACATTTCACCATTTGCTCATTGTAGTATTGCCGTGTTATTTACCACCTGGCACCCCTAGTTCACAGAGCGCTTCGCGTCTTACCTAGCATCTCTAATGGTCTTGCCTCCGCCTTTTCGCTTAGCAGCATGATACACCCCAATAGTGTGTGTGTCACCAACGGTACGTTCTCTGAAGACAGGTTTGATTAATCACAGCACTCTAAAATCTATTTAAAACTATATTTGATTGTTGCCTACATTCCAGGGCACCAAATGTAATTCTCATATGTGTTTTTTGTGCTGTCTTGTTTTCTTCCACAGGTTTGCGCCGCAGTGTCTGCAATTGTGTCGACACTGTGTCCACACACCTTAGCGAGTGTGTAGGTAAATAACCTTTTTAAATATTTTTTCACCACGTGGCACTTCACTTTTTGCCACTCACTATACACTGGTCCTGACGAAAGCTCCTTATTATTTTCATACGTGAGCTGAAACATGTAGACCCACAACACAGCCAACTAGCGGATAATTATTTCTTCATTAGTTGCATCACATATCTTTTTAGTCTATATCCTGAGCCGCCAATAATAAATCGTCTAATGGCAAGGATTGTCAGAGATATATGTTTTTAATCATCACCACATCACATTCTTGCACCAGACCAGCTCCGCTGTAGTCAGGCGTTGCAGCACAACCGGGGGGCATTCGGCCACCCGGTTGGGGCCCCAATGATGAAGCATGACACCAACCAGGTTGGTGTGTGAGGGGCATTTTAACCCACCTTGTGGGTTCCCAAACACTGCTTCATTTTGACCGTACCACACTACATTGGGTCTGTCCACCTTTGACAAAATGTATTTACATCCAGGGGATACGGACAAAACCCCCTTCTTTCCCTAGCTCTCCCATTGTTCTTTACATTATTCTTGCTAACACCTATCATGAATATCACTTTCACACTCAAACGTTCATGATATAATGAAATTAATGTAGACATGGCATATGCATCTGATCGTGCGTGTGTGACAAAAGAACTTGCAGTGGATACTACAATATGACTATGGAAATTGGATATTATGCCTGAAAATACATGATAATATAATTCAAGGGTATTAATGAGTGAGAATGGATGTGTCATCACATAATCAGGCCTAAAGCACACAGCACACACTTTATAGTCCAGGGAACCTTAAACATGTAATAATATGATTATAGAACCCTGATTATTAATGCGCAAAAAACATATATGTTTGAACATTGAGATGCTTGTACACCATAGGAAAATACAAATTAGGCAGCAAATAAAATTGATTACAAAATGCAATTCCTCTCTCAATGAATAGCTTAAGAAATACAAACAGATCCAAATGATAAATGAGAAAAAATAAACCATAGTCTCAGACCAAACTCTAGCCACATGATCCCATATAGAAACATTGACTCTAGAATCACTGGTGCACTAAAGACCTCTAGCAAAAGGGACATATGTTCCTCCATGAACGGGATGGAATCCAGGCACCTCTGGTTACCAGATGGGAAGAGGGTGTTTTTTTTCTTGAAGGGCTTGTGAGTAGTAGGGGTAGTTGGGGAAGGAGTAGGAAGGTTGGATGGGGTGGCTGTACGAGGTGTGTGTGAAGTAGGGGGTTTAGGAACAGTTGTTGTGGTGGGTGGGTGTTGTGTGGGTGAGTGTGTGTCTGGAGTGCTATGGTGAGGTGTGGTGTGTCGTGTTGTTTCCTGCAACATATGTGTCCTTTATGATTGTGATGAATGTCTTGGTGTAGTGGATGATGTTGGTTTGGGTATGTGCTTTGGTGGTGTGTGTATGGCTGTTGCTATTTGCTTGTTTGTGGGTTTGTTCTTTTGTGGTGTATGTTTGGCTGATGTTGGGCGCTTGTCTGCTGGTTTGTGTTTCTGTGGTGTTGACGATTTATGTAATATTGTGTGTTGTGAGGAACGCGTCCTTTTGGATGATGTTGTGGTGGGTGTGGTGCTTTCTGTGGAGCTGGTGGTGGGTGTGGTGGTAGTGGGTATAGTGGTTGTTGTTGTGGTGGTTGGTGCGGTCGTGGATGTGAGAGTGGTGGTGGCTGTGGTGGTGGTGGTTGTGTTGGTGGCAGTGGTGGTTGTGTGTATGGTGGTAGTGATGGTTGTGGGTGTGATAGTTGTGGTGGTAGTGTCGGTATGTTTAGGTTTGTGAGTATGTTTATGATGTATGACTATCTGTGTGGAGGTCTGTGTGTATTTTTTTGGCAGACTATGTGGATGTCTGTGTGGATGTACTGGGTGAAAGAAAAACGGAGGTGGATGGTGGTGGTATGGAGAGGGCAGAAGGAGTTATAGTAGAGGAAGGATCAATGGTGAAAGCGGCAGGGGTTATTGGGAGGTAGGCAGTGAGGTCTGAGGGTGGTCTGGACATACCACGTCCCTTTGTATGGTACACACTGTACTGTGACTGCCATCCTGGAAGGCCAGCAATTGAGCCAACTGTTGACAGACTCCCTCAATGGCAACCAACAGTGCTAGTCTGCCCAACTGAAATACTGCATTTCTGATCCATGATACCACAGATTATTTGCTATACTTGTTCCTGGCTCTGTACTAAATAAAATGTACATGTAGCAGCTGCCAGATACAAAATCTTGACCTAATAGAATACTTACCATAAGCCTCGCATAGTCAATAAAAAAGCAGGGCATAGTGAATGTTCATGCATGTTGCTGCTCAGTCACATTTCTAAACGACTGTAAGAATTTGCTGGATGCATCACTTATTAAATGGTCATATGTAGTACAACCATAACCCGTTTGTTGCCTGCAGGCTTTGTCCTATAACAGCTGACACACAAAAGTAGGATATCTCAGATATCTTCATTATATACATGAAGTAGGACTTAATGCTTTATGGAGATGAGTCAAATGATCATCCTGGAAATGTATGTGCTTAAACTGTAAATGTGACCATATATTTCTCATATATTAAGGAAACACATTTTTGGCCACCATGTCAACAGTAAACTCACACTAAAGTGCTGGAACATATCTGTAGTGATGGACAAACAAATTGTAAAAAAAACTTTGCTCATGGAATGTGGCTTGCACATGATTGTTTTTAACAATCTGCACATATGAAGAATATAGTATGATATTTGTTTATTTGAAGAGTTTATATAGCGCGAACATGATCCTTGCGGGTACCAGAGCGGTGACGGTGGTATTATCTCAGTGTTAGGACAATTAGATCAGGCACAGCAAAAACATAAAAGCAAGCAGTGATCATAATATCATAATCTAGGACAGTAAAGGATTCATCAGGCAGCATTCCCAATAAGGGTTGGGTCCACTCAGTGTTGAAACAGAGAAATCATAAGGACAATAGTGGAACAGGCTAGCAGTAATCTTTAGGTGTGGTTGATGAGTATAGACTGCTCGGAAAGGGAGTTACTGGGGTCTAGGGCAGAAATCTGCTCAAGAGTGATAGTTTAAGTCCTTTCTCAAAGGATGCGGTTGTCCTTAGTTCTATTTCAAACCAGCCCACCTTGAATATATTTAAAAGTTACCTTCCTGTGTTATACATCGAATGTCCACATCTTAGCAGCAGATGTCTGGGCCTCACCTACAAAACACCTTGACTAGTTAGAACCAGCTATTTCTCTGCCTGCCAGCACAAAGTTCCAAAAAAGCAATAGAAAAGCTTGATGTACCATTCACTCTATCCAGGCTGGAGATGTGTCAGGACTTTAAACACACTTGTACTCTGGTGGCTCTGGCTTCCTGCTAGTGCTCCTAAAATAAGGTATGTAGAATATGTACCCTGTCCATTGGGCCAGTAATGTATCATTCACATGGATTCCAAGGAGACTCTATGCTACAGGTGAGCGACAAAGGGCGTTTGCCAGAGTCTGGAATTTGTTGGTAACCAACTGACACACCACATCGCAATTGTAGAAAAAGCTGTTACTGCACCACAACTTGGTAGGAGATCAGACTGAAATTGCCAATAAGAGGAGAGGAGCAGACCCATGACCAAAATGACAAAGAGCAAGGTTCAGCTGACTGAAGTCTGAGAGAAAACTGTGTTCAGTGAAGGAGCTGCCCAGGAAAATCAAGTCCAACTAGCGAGAATTGACAAAGCGAAACTCCGAGATTCAAGACATTAAGCATCTGCAGCGATGCCTTACAAGGCAGTGAGTGTGTGGACCTATAGGAGCCCACAACTGCCCAAATGCAGTTTAAAGAGTCAAAGAGGTTATTTTCCATCGTCCTGTGTCTTCGGGTAATGGCCCATTGGCTGAAGCAAGAATCACTGATTTAGGACCACCTTGAAACATGCTCTTACCCACTGCCACCAGACCGGAAGTGACTGGGTTTGAGGTCTGGAAGACAGTATCCAGGCTGTGCAGGACTCAGAGGTCCCCACTACACAGACAAGACCCTCAAAGAAGCAAGCTAAAAAAGGTTATCTGGGCTATTGGACTAGCTTTTTATGATGCACCTGTACTGTGAACTCGTTACTACTGGCAGTTCTGCGGTTTAATGTTAATTCTTCAGACAACGGAGTTGGTACCTTCATGTAATGTTAATGGCAAAGGTATGGAGCATCAAATGGCCTTTATCAAAGGCAGGTTACCGACTGGGAATAAGAACAAGTTTGGGACACCCCAGATGTGCACCACATGAAACAATGCCACTGACCATCATGGCACACCAAAGAACACCAATACTGAATGACATTGGAGGAAAGAGAAGAGACAGGAGAAACACAGACAAAATGCACACTCACATCCACAGTGCTGCCTGGGTTCAGCTTGATAAGCATTTTCTTTCTGGGATCAGCTTGAAGCATTACTTGACCTCTGAAAGACCATGGAACATATATCCAAATTCCAAATTGGGAGAACTGGCGAGCACACCCAGCCTACATAAAAAGAAAAACACATCCATTCAATTTATTTGATAAAGACCCATAGGTATTAGCTGAATTGTGCCGTGAAGAATTATGACTGGGAGCCGAGTGTAGATTTTCAAATGAATATACAATCTCCTTCAAATGAAATGGAAATTGCCTATCTATTATAAGTGAGAAGAAGCAAGTTTATATTACCAGACTTGCTCTCAGGAAATACAAATGTAAATATAAGAAACTTCACGAGTCCACTTGAATTCTCAACCACAGTCCATTCAGCCAAATTCCTGGGCCACTGGTGGCATTCTATGCTTGCAAGTTAACAACATTAAGCTGTTCATCTATCAAATGCATCTACTCAGAAAGATTGCGTTCCTGTACATTAAGAACTTGATCTGAAAGTTTGGGCTGAGCTGTTCCTATTGGAACAGGGTTAAGACTGATCTGCATATGGCTGGTTCTAATCTGATGTGGCATTGTGGACAAAAGAACGGTGGGATGGCATGCTACCCTGAGCGATCACCAGTGGTTAGACTTATTGCAAGCATCCTCCAATCACCTTTTGTGTGTTTGATCTACTCAGAATAAAGTCATCCATACAACAAAAGGATTTCTTATATCTCAGATAAGCAGACAGCATACCCTTCTTGCAGATTTAACCAAAGCTAATAATGATTGTGGGCCCAATGATAACTGGGGCCCAAAATAAGAAAACAATATCTTTTAACTAATTAACCCCTGTTGTGCTAAGCCTCTTTCTGATATTTTGGGCTGTCCAGTCTTAAGCCTTCCTAACCATTTTTCCACAAAAGGTATGCAAGACAAATTTGCGTTGTTTCTCCCCCTAGCCCCAACCCCCAACCCCCACATGTTGGGTATTCTAAATATACACACACAAAAAAACTATAAAATAGTTACAAGGTAGAATTTTTTTATTTTGGAAAAACGCGCTGTGCAATAAACTTTTTGTTTCTCAAGAACTGAATCAACAGAAGGTTTGCTCTACCTAAAACCTACCTTATTCTCCGTTTTCAGGAACAGGCACTGTTTAGAACATAAATAAATAACTTTTCACCAGAGTTTTTACAATTTTCTAAGCCGTAGTCAATTGTTCCTATGTTTGTGGTTTTTACCTCTTTACAGTTAATCATGGAAACCGGTGTAAAACCCATGGGTGAACACAAAAACTATATATTTCTGAAAAGGAGGGACAATTCTGAATTCAGCAAGGGGTCAATTGTGTAGATTGTTCATCACTTTGCCAAAAAAGATAATAGTTGACATCAAAAAACTAATGAAATAAGTAGGAAAACACAAAAATAGGTGACAAAGAATTAATCTGCAATTTTTCCCCCATGGGGGCTTGTAGGATACTGAAATGTTGTTGGAGTTGTCCCCCCACTTTTTGCCCCCTGTTTAACTACTAGATACTGGTTTTTAAAAAGCTTACCTTATGGAATGTGGCTTGCACATGATTTTTTTAACAATCTGCATATATGAAGAATATAGGATGACATACATTGCATTTGTGCCTCCATTCCAAATCAACTGTGTGAACTCTAAAGTCTGTTTCATGACATCATTAATCATTTTGCAAACAGTATGAGCAATCCTATATGTATGAAAATAGTGGAATGCTGTTTCTGTTAAATATGCCCTTGTGGAAGATATGTAACCAACATTAACCACAATCATGCTAAAGTAAAAGGCTACCAGGATATGCTACTGCTTCTTGAGATTCCCTATTGAATACTTATATGTATGTCAAAGTACAGCTTTGTTTGGAAGTATAAAACAATTAAGTAAAAATTATTATTTTATTTCTGTCAATAAAATTATTTATTATGATACACAAAATTTGGAGATAAGAACCATTGCATTGATCTGTATATCAACTATCGTTGACGTATTCCAAAAGGCAATTCCTGAAAAATTTCAAATACTGATGTGATAAATAGCACAAAATGGAAAAGCACAACATGTATATGTTGATAGAATTCCTATGTTGTTTGATATACACCCTATTTTCAAGTTTGTGTATGTTTGGTCCCTGTAACCAAACAACCCCTGACTGAGGTTCATCTTTTGCAAATTAGTGAAATCAGATAAATAGCTACTTGTACTTAACATACTCACAGAAGACACAATTACTGTAGCATAAATATTCCTTACCTCTAGGTTGCTTTTATGCAACATGTGCATCTATGCTTCTATTTCACCTAGTAGATGAAAGGTTAAGCCAGACAACAGGCCATACACTTAACAGCTTACTTACCCTCTAGTTGCTGCAATCTGGTCTTCTGCTCCCCATCAAGCAGTGGATAGGCCATCAGCAGTAGCGGCCCATCGCGGGGGCAGAGTGCACCGCACTCGCTTCCTCTGCTCGAACAACTTGTCCAGCTAGACCTCTGCCACCATCTTGTTCCAGCGCCAAAGGTCCTCACAACCAAGGGAGCAGCCAGAAAATTAAAATACCCCCCACTTTGAACAAAAGCTCTTATGGCACCAAGCAAACGAGTTAGTCATCACAACGCTTTCCAGAAGAGCTCTCTTATTGCCTACATCCAAGCATCTATCCATTCACCCTTTCAACCTTCCTGCTGATATTCACCATTTCATTCTGTCATTCATTCATTCATTCATTCTTTCATCCATCATTCGGTATTTCACCACTCCCTCTGTCCACCCATCCACATGCAACCTATCCATTTATCACCAAACCTATCCATCAAATCCATTTATCCATCCATCCAGACATCTAGTTATACATCCATCCACTCTCTCACTCATCCATCCACCCTTTCATCCATCCACTTTGAACAAAAGCTCTTATGGCACCAAGCAAACGTGTTAGTCATCACAACGCTTTCCAGAAGAGCTCTCTTATTGCCTACATCCAAGAATCTATCCATTCACCCTTTCAACCTTCCTGCTGATATTCACCATTTCATTCTGTCATTCATTCATTCATTCTTTCATCCATCATTCAGTATTTCACCACTCCCTCTGTCCACCCATCCATATGCAACCTAACCATCTATCACCAAACCTATCCATCAAATCCATTTATCCATCCATCCAGACATCTAGTTATACATCCATCCACTCTCTCACTCATCCATCCACCCTTTCATCCATCCACCCTCCCTTTCACTCATTCATCAATTCGTTCACATATCGATCCATCCACCCTTTTATCCATGCATCCATCCACACTCCCTTTCCCTCATCAATTCTTTCACCCATCAATCCATTTTTTCACTCATCCATCCATCTTTTCCCTCATCATCCATCCATCCTTTCACTCATCCATCTATCCACCCTTTCATCCACCTATTCACCCTCCCTTTCACTCCTCCGTCCATTCTTTCACTCATCTATCCTCCTTCCATTCAATTAATCCACCCTCCCTTTCACTCATCCATCCATTATTTTACTCATCCAAACTTGCATTAATTATTTCATTCAGTCATCCATCTACCCATCCATCCTTTCACTCACTCACCCATCCATCCATCCACCCATTCACTCACACATTCATCCATCCATTCACTCGCACGTCCCTCCATCCATCCATATATCCATCCTTTAATTCTGTCCATCCATCCACTCTTTCGCTCCACCCATCTATCCATTCATCCACCCATACTTTCACCCAATCATGCATCAATACTTTCTTTCATCATCCATCCACCCTTTCACTCATCCATCCTTTCACCTATCCACCCTGCCTTTCCTTCATCCAGCCATCCATCTTTCACTAATCCTTCCATCCTTTTATCCATCCATCCACCCTTTCTTTCACTGATTCACCCATTCTTACACTCATTTATCCTTACATCATCCTTCCACCCATTCATCCATCCCTCTACCCGCCCACCCTTTCACTCACCCATCCATCCACCCTTTCATTCACACATCCATGCATTCATCCATCCATCTATCCAATCCAGCCATCCCTCCTTTCACTCACTCATATATCCATCTCTCCTTTCATGTAATTTATGAGCTTATGTCTGCTGAGTTGCAGACAGAAGAGGCTCATCAAGAACTCCACCACCGCTGTAGCTGCTAAAGCGAGAGTTCACTACACCCCTGCATCCATCAATCCTGTCTCTCATCCATCTATCCACCCTTTCATTCCAACCACCCTTCCATCCTTTCAGTCCATCCATCCACCCATCCATGCATCCACCCTCTCTTTCACTCATCCATCATTACATCCATCCTTTGACTCATTCACTCATCCACCCTTTAACTCATCCATCCAACCACCCTTTCACTTACACACCCATCCTTCCATCCATCCATTCTTTCTTTCACTCACCCATACACCCACCCACCCACCCTTTCACATTATTTATGAGCCTTTGACTGATGAGTTGCAGACAGAAGAGGCCTATCAAGAACTTCACCCCCGCTGAAGCTTCTAAAGTGGGGGTTCACTATTCCCCTGCTCCCAACGCTTACATCAGTGCAGGCTACTGTACCTATAGACCCCAAGATCCGCACTTTAGCAGTGATAGCCCGCCACATTTCGTTCTTCATATGGGGGCTCACTTAAGAAATGGAACACATACAATTATGTAACAAATGGTTACATATGTTAGTAGTGTAACATTTATTTACATCATAAATATTTTTTATCTGTCACTCCAATCTACATTATATGATTATTTGAATATATAGATTTGTGAAATTTAAAAGGAGTTGGATTACTCATGAGATTTGAGATATAATTTGTTTAGCTTTTGTTGTGCCATCCCCTATGACTGTGTATACTGGGACAGGACCTCATCCATCAGAATGTCTCATCGGGAGTGACGTCAGGGGCCCTGTCACCAGTATGGTCCGCCAAGGTCGCCAACAGTTCCTATGAAGCAGCTAATTCTCAGGAGGTCTGCCCTGTTCCAAAGCTAGGAGGCGTCTGAAAATCCGTTGAAAAACTTGAAGGTCATTGACACATGTACCTTTGCCAATAGGCGTATTCCAAAACCATTGGACATTTTAGAAACAATCACCCCGTGTTAGCCAATAGGCGGGCAGTACATTGCCGAAGGTTAAATGTACGAGACGTACGATTTCCGTTTGTCCTGACACATAGGTGAAGCACTGTGATTTTGAATGTATGATTGTGTTAAAATAATTAGGAAATACACACCAACAGCTAATCTGCCTAAAATATTATTTTAAACACCGTGAAATCATAAGTCATATAAATGATATTTTAAAAACAAAGTTATATGTGCGATGGCAGCAGCGGATTGTAAACACATACTGTGCGCGGTATGAATGACACCTCCGTTGATGGAGCTCAAAATAGAAATAATAAAACAAATTAAATCCAACCTCTGTATATAAATGCCACAAACTCGTTGACAGATGTAAAAATGTGGTTTCAAAATACATATGCACACAAGTGAACACAGAATGTATGTCAATAGGCCATTGAGAGGACTGTTTATTATAAGCTTATCATACATTGTAGATGACTAATTGGTAAATATATGTGTTTGCTTTTATCTCCTTATATATAGCTTAGCATTATGTATTTGAATTCACAAATTGTAGGTGATTTGTAATGCCTTAGAACTTGTATTAAAGGTCCCTTTATAAATCTAATTATACAATTTCTCTTTTAGAGACATCCTCCTACCGCAAAACAACTCTGCAAGGGTGCATAGAAGGCGACCTAGGATGTCCTCCCCTTTCCCAGACCCCACCCCCATGCAAGAAAGATACATTATTTTAAAATGCTACCTAAACAGACAGACCCATCAACTTGAACCACAACTTTAGCCACTTAACCAAAACCCAACTGCCATACCGCCTATTATGAAAACCATGTCAGTCCTTAATTTGTCTGCAACACTGGAGCCTTCTTCTCATAAGGGCAAATAACACTAAACACACATGTGCACATATTACTATCTAGATATACAGGTGATAGACTCCTCAATGTGTTGTGATTTATACCGCTTAGGCTGTAGTCCATAGGATCAGGGTTATATTGGTAATGTGTATGGTTGTGATGACTACATGGGCGAATTGATTTCCTAGAAACTTATCTTGTCAATGCAAGAGGATCAGATTGTGTAACTGAGAAAATGTCATTTTGGATGTACCTACTGTTTTAAATAATACTAACATATTATTTTTTAAATGTTTGTGTTTTCCATAAATGAACATACACTGTCATTATCTGTAGTGCAAAAGAATCATTGGTGACCAAGGAAATGCAAATGGTAGCATACTGTGTGCATACAGATGTTTGCATCTGAACGTTTTTCTGGTGTGGTACTCAGTTTTGTGGGTAGAAACACTGACTCAGGTAGCATTATACCTCTGTGGGTAAAATTATGTTATGTGAAAATAAAGCTCTCTGCTTACTTGAATTTTCAACAACTTCAGTATTATGTGACTAACGTTACTTCTAAGCACTTAAACCTGAAAAATGTATTGTCTCTACCTATAAATTATGAATGTACTACTGTTTGTAAAATGGTCTGTGTGCATGATTTAGTAGTTGAAATTTCACCATTATTATAGGCATAAAACTTTGCATAAAGGTCATCCAGATATAGGAAGAAAGGTTAGAGGTTTACTTACACATCACATTTTCATAACTCACAAACGAGTTAAGAAGACATAACAAATGACATGTACTGCAAGAATAGTAGTGCTTATTTAAAAAATATGCACATATTTATTTGAAGTGGTTAAGTGAGAACAAAACAGACCTTTTCTTGGCAAAGCCAAATATAATCATCATTATATCAGACACAGAATTGGTAGTCATGGTGTATCTTTTTAAGTCCAGCCGCAAATGTTTGGGGTCAAGTGTCTCATTTACATATAGTCTTCAAAAAGGAAATGTAAGATTTGAATTGTCCCGAGAGTAAAATGTTGTGGCTGCACACAAGGGAGTTATATGTGCCTCTTGCTGGTGGTTCTGTTGTGATCCTCTGCCACTGGTCATGATAATCGTCCCCTCGTCAGAGTGACCGGTGGGTCAGCAGTGCTGGATTGCCAGGGATGGCAGGTGTCTCCTGGGTTTACAGAGACACCCTCTCTGTGGAAGGAGGTGGTGTGTGGTCCACTGAAAGTCTGGATGCACAGACAGGGGTAGTGTTGCCAACCTTAGCCCCACACATCACTGAAACCATTCTGAACCATCCCAGGAAAGGAAAACAATACAGATATGTCTCTCAAGAAGGTAATTGCGCCCCCTCTGCAACCGCCTAATGTCACTCGGCACAGCCTTGATATTTTTGAGGAGCTTATAACCTGGCCCATCTGCTCTTCATGCCGGGAGGCAGCTCCAATGATATTCTGGCCCATAGTATCCCTGAAATGAGTGGGCTTACCCTGTTGTGTTGATGTTGGTCTCCCCCTACCCACACTGCCCTGTGGCCTTGGGTCCTGACTCACCTGCAGATATGCCAGTGGTCTTGGCAAAACAGGAGGCAGGACCGGGGTTCACACTGACAATATTGAGGTTGCAGATGGGCCAAAGGGAGCAGTGACTACTAACAAATGTTGCCGATAAGGAGACACAACAATGGTTGTAGATGGCATGGTGGACAGAGTGAGCCTTCCCTTAGCTGTCTCCCCAGATACACCTGATGGACCAGGCTGCTTCTC
Organism: Triturus cristatus; assembly: GCF_964204655.1. Taxonomy (NCBI): domain Eukaryota; kingdom Metazoa; phylum Chordata; class Amphibia; order Caudata; family Salamandridae; genus Triturus; species Triturus cristatus. The sequence continues at coordinate 1,086,113,953 of NC_140582.1, read as the reverse complement.
ATCCAGATCAGGACCAGCATGAGTTGCATCCTCATTGAAGGCTTGTGCAGGAGTTGGTGCTGTGGTAATAGTTGGGGAAGAAGCTTTAGGACCTTCTGATGCTGGAGCTGGTCCTGCAATAGGAAATTGCATGATCTTTGTTAGTAAATCTGTGTGTAAGGGTATGATATTGATGCAAAATATCAGAGTTTGCAAAACATTAGGCTTACGTGCAAACTTCTATTTTTGACCAAGACTTTGCTTTACATGTTAATTTGTTCAATATTTATGGTTATGTGATTTCTCTTCGAATTTGTTTAGTAAAATCACTGTACACTTCTAAATTCTCCCACAGATTCACAAATTAACAAGTATGAAATAGTGACTGACATGTTTCTTTTTTTACATCACAACTATTTGTCACGTCCAATCAGTGATATGGAGAGCTTTCACATTTTGAAACCTCTTTCTGAACCAGAATTAGTATTTTTTTGTGCTATGACGCTCATTAAACAGGTAAGTCATTGTCCTTTTACAATGTATGAGACCATAATTGCACACTAAGGAAAGAATATGTGACGTTACAAAGTGATCAAAATGATCGCGGAAGGTTACATCGCATGATGTGATAAGTTAGTCTATGACGATAGTGACACATGGCATGAAAGTATGGTAGCTCTTACAATGCTTTATGGAAGTTGTAGTAATTTACCAATAAGGGTGTAGCTGTTTTTGGTTACTTCACCAATGGATGACTCCATTTTATTTAAAATCTTACCATAATAATAAATTGAGAGTAAACCTACAGACTGCTAGGGCTGGACCAAAACCTATTTAAAGGGACACTGAAGTGTGTGTCAAATATAGTGCTGCTAGCACACTAGTAACTTTCTATGTCCAGCCCATTGGTACATACAGTATATACTTTTCAGAGTACATAATTGATTCTTGTTTGTTCAAATTGTTTTATAGGTAAGGCCACCATCTAAATAGACCAATACACAAGACCTCCAGATGTGAGTAGCAAGGGTATGGTTTACCTGGTCTTAAGGGCCTGTCTATAACAGGGTCTGTGGACTGGATTAAGAAGGTGAAACCTAGTGAGAGACTGTTAATAAAGATTTAACTACAACAGTTACATCATGCCTTTCTAACTTACTTCCACAGAGAAATGTTATATTGATGAATGAAATGAGATTAATGTCCATAGTTCATAATATAACAATGAAGAAATATCTTCCCAAATGAAAAGCGTTAGTTTTTGCTGTAGAAAATGATTCCTTTTATTCTTTTAATCAATAGAAATTCTTTAAAATCTCAGCACGCATTTGACAAAACTGCCGATGCGTTTCGTCCCTCTTGGTACTTCTTTAGGGCTTCATAAGTAAAAGACATAAACCATATGTTCTTTGAGGTTAATCCCTAAATGAGCAGGTGAAATAGTTGTTCAGTGGCGTCCGGTTCAAAGTCGAAAATCTTTTCGACTTTGAACCTGACGCCACTGAATGTTGCTTGAGAGATACATATGCCATTTACTTGTCCTACGACTATTTCGCCTGCTCATTTAAGTATTAACCTCAAAGAACACAACACATGGTTTATGTCTTTAACTTATCAAGCCCTGAAAAAGTCCCAAGAGGGACGAAACGCGTCGGCTGTTTTGTCAAATGCGTGCTGAGATTTTAAAGAATTTCTATGGATTAAAAGACTAACCCTTTTCATTTGGGAAGATATTTCTTCATTGTTATGTTATGGACTATGGACATTAATCTCCTTTCATTAATCAATTATTTGCTCTTTTGATTGCAGGCCATCTCTGTTAAAATTTGCGTGGGGGTGTTGTATACCACTCCTTTGGGGATGCATGAATGTCACGTCCTCGGTCCTCTGCATCTAGTTCTAATCAGAATATCATAGCCACCATACGCCATAACGACTGGTGCAGGGTATTGTCGCCCTGACCTTTTTCCTTGTGCTCTCAAAAAAATATCTGATATCATGGGAAAAATTCAGAAAATTAAAACATGTGACTCTAATGGTCTATCCCCAAAACAACAATCTGCTGCTGGCTGCTTCTGAGCAAAGGATGATGGTATAGCATGGGTTGTGCATTATCGTGTGCTTAACAGGTGTGATTACTTAGGACATTACTTTCAGGTCGTTAATTCTGCATCCCTCATTCGGATGCAAGGCTATACCACAGAAATTCTGTTCTGTGAAGTATTTCCTCCAATGCTACACTGCAGCGAGCCCGCTATGCAGAAGGTAATATATAAATTTGGAGGGTGGAATCCTGCCACACTAACGGCGGCGGAGTGTTATACGACAGCAGGGGATTAATCGCTGAATGCGTGGTAGTCCCACTAGGATGACACGATGGATGGCGGTTTTACCACTCTATATATGAATCGGACAGGACGTACTCTGCAACGCCGGCGGGTGGAATTAAACCTCTGCAACGGAGGATGGACGGACCTCCAATATATAAATTGGGCCCTTCGTGTCTAACCAAAAGACTGCAGGAGAATGAGGTGTTAAGAGAAGAACATGAGTCATTTAGACACTCCAAAGACCAGTATCCCTCCCACGGACTTTAATAGTGTTTATTTCACAGTCTACTTGAAATGTTTATATCTGTATGCACATTTATGTATGTTAATTGTACACATGCGTACAATCTTCATGATTGACTGTTGTGAGTTTTTATCCGTGGCCCACTAAAATTCTCTTCTAGAGATGCCACTATTTTAGTGCAGTGTTTCCATGCCATGTGGGGCATATTAATCATTGTTATTGCACCCTTGCGGGGTGCAAAGGTAACGTAACAATAAAGCCAGATTTGTCTATCCACGCAAGGCCACCTTGAGTGGCTTGATAAATCTAGAGTAACGCAGCAAAAATTGCTGTGTTGTGTTACTCTGCCCCAGAGAGGCGTTCCATGGGTGGAGCGTGGGTGTTGCCACGCATCCACCAATGGATTTTGGTGCATTCCCAGATGTACCATCCATCACAGGTAGATCTAGGTATGTGTTAAAATGCTATGCTTCCGCAGGTGAGGCATAACAAGAGGAAATATCTTAATTTCTCCTCGTTTTTCCTCTTTCTATGAGTGCTGTATTCTGCAGCACACATAGAGAGAGGGAATTGCCTCAGAAGATTGTTTTTGTGAAGGAAGGTGCCCGTTTCTGCTCAAAAGCAATCCTGCTTACAACGCAGGCACTCTTGCACCATGGCGCAAGGGTTCCTGCGAAGGCGCATGGTATCGAAGAGTGCACCATTGCATGGAAAGGACAGGAGTTTGCTGTATAATGTTAAATATGTTGCATTCCAGCCCTTTCCCTTTCACGCAGTGCAACGTAGCTTGCTGCATTGCCCTGCATGAACATTGGATAAATGTGCCTCCCAGTTTGTGTTGTTGTTATCCTGCCATTGGATCCAGGCAGCTTATGGACTCCTTCTCATATCCCATATGCGTTGGTGGGGAAATGATGGACGTATGAATGTCTCTCAGGTACACATATTTTTGAATAGGGCCAACACTGCCCTAAGGTACTCCGAAGCGCATAAGTGCATTATATTTTGATCGTTATGTGCTGTTATGTGTTGATCTGTTATGCGTTTCTGTATCTTTAGTTCGTAACTACAGACACTTCTGCGAGGATCCAAGAACTACTGCGCGAGGATTGTTCGGCTGACGAATGTTTTTTTACCTAGTCTTGTTCACATCTCTTCTGTACACTGCTTAAACAAAGAACTGTATGTATCCCATTAACGAGGATGTAGTCATTTTAATGGACGAGTTTTGTTGGAACACCTGCCAAAATAAATAAATACTTCGAATCCATTGTAAAGTGTTCCAGAAAGGCATTTACAGAGGCAAATGGTTATAGAAGGCATCTCATTAATTATGTCATTACGAATTTAATATCTATTAACCTCTAACCTTGGTTACCGGTCGCGTGCTGCTCCCTGGAAAGCGCTTCGTCAGGTAGTAAGTGCTATATAAATATAATTTACACAATTACAATGAAGTCTGAAAATGTCCGCGGTTATTGAGATGTGTTTGGGTTACATAGCTGATCTAAGAGTTCCCTCCTGTGGTGGAATGCTGTAACTGCAGCAACATTAACAAACGTCCCTAGAGGCCATGGCTGCTTATCATCAGTAGCTGAGGGTGACTGTGATTGAAAGGCATTGTTTGTATTGTACTGTAGAAAGTATATAGCGCTTCCAACTCTACATGGAGTCAATAAGCACTACCATCCACACCGGATTTCAGGTACCCTCTCGGAGTGCATGCTCATGGTTTGCATTACTCATGTAATGTGCCTCACAGCGCTAGTTCACCGTCTGGTGGGTATGTGTGCACAGATATAAACAGCATCATTATATTTGACAGACACAAGGCGTGCAGAAGTGAATGTATATTCAGTTGTCTCTTTAACTGCGCATTCTTAGTTTGGGCATTGTAGTGTTTAGCGTCAGTCGAGGTAGCGGTAAATTGTATAAACATTTATAATAGCGCCTACTCCCCTCAGACTGCAACGCGCGCTGGAGTCGCCGCAGTGCACTCCTTCTCTATGGGATACATCAACTCTGAGCACAAAAGGAAACTCTTTGCTCTGGCATTCTTATAATGTAAAGAGTCCTTCAGGGAAAACGGCAGGCTGCCTGCCATTCTCCTCACACATACAACAATGCACAATCAACTGTTGTGAGTACAACATTTTTAAAAAATCACTCAACAGAGGCAACCAAACATGCCTGCTCTCTGTCTCCATGAGGCAACCCCTGGCAATATTAGCAACATTCTTCTTATGCAGCTCCCCACCCACTCTTATCACTGGCAGGGGCCATTACCTCATAACAGCCTCCATATAATATGAGGGAAGAGGTACTTTGGATGAGCCTGACGTCATACAATCTGCCACAATGCCATTTGGGCCACAATATTTGCAGTGCTTAATCTGAAGGGAAAAAAAAGTGCTGGTGCCTACTTTTTTTTTACACAGAACCTAGATCCATCGAGATGGAATCAGACAGTGCACAGTGACGAGTGCTTCAGCTGTCTGATCGATGTCCAGGTTCTATACAGTGAGTTAAGGTCCCTGGAAATAAGTGCTGGTAGTTCCCACTAGAAATCACTGATGCAAATAAACCACTTAATATATGAAAGTGCCATGAAGGGTTACAGCTTCGGCTCTGCTACTACTGGCTGCATTGCATTGCGTAATTTCGCCACAAGGGGGTGCCAGTGGACTAACAGAGCAATCATCAGCAGCTATGATTGCTTGTGATACCTGACAATTGGAGTCTGAAGAACAAATAAATGTAAACTGCACTGCTTCTCTAAAAAAAGTGTCAGTGGTGTCCACTGGCAATTACCAGCTAAAATCAAACACACACACACACACACACCTACCTGCACGTTGTGCTTGTCAAGTCTAGTGTTTCATCACCTTTTCCTGCTTCTTCCAACCCACCCTTAGCCCATGGATTCATTGTACCACGAAGGAGCCATTATGTTTACTTCTCATTTCACTTTTAAATAATATTTGCCAAATGTTTGTTTGAATATCTAATACAATATTGACACACGTCATGTGCCACAGGGTGTTGGATCGCACAGAGAAGTCTCCACTATGAGTGGCGTGACGTCACTGTCTGAGCATACATGTTAACACAATGTCTCACTATTAGAGGCGTCGCTGGGTGGGTGAGGGTAGAGGATGGATCCGGTGCCTCATCTGTAAATGACCCAGCTCCCCTTGTGCCCCACAACCGGCGACATCCAGCCATAAGACACTCTCCTCCCAGCCTGAGAATAGAAAGTTGTTCCTATTTACATCTCAGGTTTCATTACTATTGCATACCCTAAGAGTATTTGCTTTCACATGTTAGTGTTTTTCTGTAGTTTTTCATTCAAACTAACCCTGGGCGTAGTTCGCGAAGTAGCGCTATGCGAAGCTACGCAAAGTGCACTTCGCACTACGCGAGCTACGCGAGCTACGCGTAGCACTTTGCGAACTGCGTAGTACCCTGTTTGCACTGTGCAAGATGCTGTTTTCAATGATTGCACAGTGCGGACAAGCATCCGGCACTGTGCAATCATTGAAAACGGCATCTTGCACAGTGTGAGCTGTAGTTTTCTGCCGCTCGAGTAGATTTTTACTCGAGCGGCAGCTTTCTCAACGCGGACTGGTAGTTTCTCATCGCGAGCGGTCGCGAGCATACGCGACCACTCGCAATGAGAAACCTGACCTCCCCGCGTTGAGAATCTCGCCAGGAGGTTTATTTTCCACGCTCGCGATCGGCAACTTGATGTTGCTGATCGCAAATGAGGAAAAAGTCTCGCCGGGATGTCATTTTGCTTGCTCGCGGTCGCCAACTTGCACTTGAGGACCTCGAGCAAGCAAAAAAGGACCACTGCACTACGCTACGCGTGTTTGCACTGTGCTACGTGCGATTCACGTAGTGCGAAGTAGCGCAAACTTCGCAAACTACGCGAGCGTAGCATAGTGCTTTGCCCAGGCTTAATTCAAACTTAACTCCTGTATAGTGCCTAGAGTAGAAAGAGTTGCCGCTATGTACCGGTGTGAGTTCAGGATGTGGGTGGACCGTGACCGAGAGCGGAGGAGTTCAGACTGAGCGGAGTGCACATTTCTCATCAGTGGATCATAAAGGGGTTCAGAATACAACCTCACAGAGCAAAGTTCATGTGTGCAATGATTATGTGTGAAAGTGTGTGAAGGAGGTACACATCGGTGAAAATAATTGCAGGGCTAAAGGTAAAGAAAGTTTTGTGCTTAGACGAGAGTTGGAGCGTTGTGTGTGCAGAAAGTTACATTCCCCTGTGTTGTACAAATAACGCTGTCCATAATCATCCTGTTACTATGATTACGGCTCCATCTTGCGTATTGACACCACTGTGATGTTGCCCTCACTCAGGCGCCGACGACCTTCGTAGCGTTTTTTCGTACTCTGAACTGTAACATGTTAAATGACCTTTTTCCTTTCTCTCTGAGCAAAGTACATTCTGGGACCCGGCTCGAAGCAACTAATTTCCGTGATAACCATCTATTGACCCTTGGTGATTCTTCTCTGCCTTCCCTTTGTTTTACGAATCACCACCTGCATCACGCAAACACGTCCTGTTGTAAATTAATTAAACTTAGGAATGCTCATGCCACCTGGCCTATAGGGTCAGGTAGAGAACACAACCCTTGGGAAGGAATTTCTATTACCTGTTATCCTGTATCTTGTAAAGGGAATGTTTGCTAGTGGATGACATGTTTTTGCACATTGAGGGCGTTGTTGCTTTAGGGGATTTAAGCGCTATAAAAGACTGTGAGCCACGGATTGAAGTGGCAGTCTCCTGAGAACCTACCACTGATGTACTTCTAGGACAACTGTACCTAGCTGCAGCTAATAAATTGAAGTTCCTATGCCAACAGAGTGTTCCGTGTCTCTGTACAATTAAGCAGGCGAACTCAGAAGATTTCAGGCGTACCCTGCGCCGCCAGGCCTAATTCAGCCTGGTTCTTCAACTACAGCAGGAAGAGGTCAAAATAAGAGAAGACAGTTTACAGGTTCAGGTATAATCATCCTGTTACAACAGCAGGAAGAGGTCAAAAATAAGAGAAGACAGTTTACAGGTTGAGGTATTGTCTTCTGTCCAATGGCAAGTCAATATACAAGATACTCATGGCCTCATTTACTATATTTTGACGCGTGGCAGCGAAGCAAGCCTTCCTGCTGCGCTGCCATGCGTCAAAATAAAAGGGCAGGAATGCGCTGTATCTACAAGCCGTTATCCCCTGTGCCAGCGCACAAACAGCAGCTCTATGCCAACGCAGACACCCTTGCATCATGTTGCAAGGGAGCCGGTGCTGAGGGGATGATTGTTTTCGTGCAGGAAATGATTGTTTCATGCAGGAAGGAACGTCTTCCTGCACAAAAACAATAATTGATGGCATATTCCTCTTTCTATGCGTGCTGAAATCTGCAGCTTGCATAGAAAGAAGAAAAAACAGGAGAAATAAAATAATTTCTTCTCGTCCCACACCTACGCCTCCCCTGGGGAGGTGCAGAATTTTTTTTTTTTTTAAAGTTTGAGTTCATTATGCAATGAAAAATAGTAGAGGAAAAGAGCATGTACAAAAAGTACAATACATCTCAATTAGATATATATAAAATTATAAGGAGAAAGATAAAACCAAAATACAATCATTATCAAAGAACACACTGTGTGAAGTAAAAGGAGTGTGGGGTGATAGGAAGGGAGGGAGAAAAACAAGGGAAGGAGAGTGTATCATAACTTTATGTCACTAAAGAAGAAATAACATATGGAAATAGTCACTGTAATCATAAAAAACACTTGAAGAATAAAGAATCATACTGTGATAAGGAATACAACGTAAGGAGTAATAATGATAAGATATTTGAAGAAGTAAAAAGATAATACATTTCATTATGGAGGTATTCGAACTTCATCCAAAGTGTTGACCGGTATAGCAGTAAAAGAGGCAGCCCAGGTTAGGTAGGTAGTCAAAGGGAGCCACACAAGATCACTTTTAATAGATAAAGATATAGGAGTAATGTAATTAATATCAAGTCTGTGATGGAAACAGACGGCGTTCCACCATGCTCTAAAAGTGACTTTGTCTGCCTGTTTCTAATTGGAAGTTATTAAATGGAGGGCCACTGCTAGTAATACATCTATTAATTTAAAGTTTGATGGTGATTGGGGCAATTGAGGTGATAAAGAGCCTAAGAAAATGGTGGAAAGGGAGAAACATACATTAGTTTTAAAGATTCTATTAATTTGAGACCAAACTAATTGCCAAAAGTGAGAAATAGAGGGACACTCAAAAAGCATGTGTTTTAAATCAGCATGGGTGCAGCGACAAGACCAGCATGGAGGTGAAGAGTTCGAAGTGAAGGAAGCTAGTTTAGCAGGGGCAAATAAAAGGCGTTGGTGACCAAAATAAAGGGTTTGAGAAGTGTTAGCAGCTCGAGAAGTTTTATGAATTTTGAACCATAGTTTATCCCAAATGAGGGTCGACCAGCAGTCTGTTAGGTCCTTTTCCCATGCCAATTCAGCCTTCGTTTTGTCCCTGTCTGAGGAAAGAAATAAATGTATATATAAAGAGGAAGCTGATGGAGAAGAGGCTAATAAGGGAAAAAGAGTGGAGCATCTCGAGGGTGGATTAGGAGCAGATGCTGAAGAAAGAAGATATTGGGTAAGAAAAGGGTGTCAAAAATTATACTGTGCTTTAAAAGATGACGGTAGTGAAAATTTAGTTTGAAGGTCAGAAAAGGATAAGGGAACATCATCAAGTAATAGTTGTGAAATCCAAAACAACCCCTTGAGTCTCCAAAATTTCCAGTAAATGGTGCGATTTTTTATACGTAATAAATTATTGTGCCAAATGGGTTGTTGATCTAACGAGGAAGGCGAAGGATAAGAGGAGGGTAAAAGAGGGATGAGAAGTTTGCACGTATGGGAAATACCTGGAGGCCGAAAGGAGGCTATATTGTTGGTAAATGCAAGAGACTCTTTAAAATCAAAAGGGGATATAAATAAATTCTCTATAGAAATCCAAATAGGAGGATGAATACACTGATCAAGGGAAAGCCAACGGGATGACTGTTTTAAAGAGAAGGCGTAATGATAAGATTTGAAATCAGGAAATTTAAGACCACCAGAAGATTTGTGTGCTTTCAAAGAAGCCAAAGCTATGCGGGAGGATTTACCCTTCCAGTGAAATTTTGTTAATAGAGAATCAATTTTCTTAAAATAAAGTCCAGGAATATGTACAGGGATCCTTGAAAGAATATACAAAATCAAAGGAGAAAGCATCATTTTGATTGAGTCCAATCTTCCCCACCAAGAGAGAAAAAGCTGGTGCCAACGTTCAATAGTGTCCGATAGAGTTTTGATGATGCAGTCAAGATTTAGTTTCAAAGTTTCTGAAATGTTAGAAGAGAACCATAGGCCTAGATATTTTATTTTAGAAGGTTGCCAAGAAAAAACGGTAAGTATAAAATTGTGTTTAAGGCAAGTCATATTATGAGGTAGGACCTCGCATTTGTCTGAGTTAAGACGATATCCAGATAGTTGAGAAAAAATATCCACCTGATTGAGAAAGGAGGGAATAGACGTGGCAGGATTGGAGCAATATAAAATAATGTCATCCGCATCTACAGACATTTTGACGTGGGCAGTATCAAATTGGAACTCAGTAATCTGAGTATCTTGTCTAATCTTAGTTAAAAAGGGCTCTAATGCTGATATAAATAAGAGAGGTGATAACGGACAACCTTGTCTTACTCCTCTGAAAAGAGGAAAGTAGTCCGAGGTCTTGCATTTAACGAAAATAGATGCTCTAGCGCCTGAGTATAATAAGGAAATAAGGGAGATTAGTTTTGGAGGAAATCCTATCCATTTTAGGGCCTGAAACATGAAATCCCATCCAATCCTGTAAAAAGCTTTTTCTGCGTCTAAAGCTATAGCTGCATTGATTGTTATTAATTGTTTTTATTGTCCTTTGAGGGATTCTTGCACTTTGCACTTTTAAAAATCTTCTGAAAATATTTTGCTCCCGCATCTCGGCGGCGTTGAGCGGTGATTGGCTGCCCAAGGGCCAATCAGACGCGACGGGAAGTGCCTGTTGTTGCTCACCGTCCTTTAAAACGAGCCGAGGCGGACGCGCGCTAACCTAAGTACTCGCGCTGAGCGCTGCTAATGCCATTTCGCTTGAAACTTGACATTGAATGTTGTTAATTGTTCTTTGAGGGATTCTCGCACTTTTGAAAATCTTCTGAAAATCTTTTGCTTCCGCTTCTCGGCGGCGTTGAACGCTGATTGGCTGCCCAAGGGCCAATCAGACGCGACGGGAGGTGCCTGTTGTTGCCCACCGTCCTTTAAAACGAGCCGAGGTAGACGTGCGCTAACCTAAGTACTCGCGCTGAGCGCTGCTAATGCCATTTCACATGAAACTTGACATTGAATGTTATTAATTGTTTTTATTGTTCTTTGAGGGATTCTCGCACTTTGCACTTTTGAAAATCTTCTGAAAATCTTTCGCTTCCGCTTCTCCGCGGCATTGAGCGCTGATTGGCTGCCCAAGGGCCAACCAGACGGAACGGGTGGTGCCTGTTGTTGCCCTCCGCCCTTTAAAACGAGCCGAGGCGGACGCGCGCTAATCTAAGTACTCACGCTGAGCACTGCTAATGCCATTTTGCTTGAAACTTGACATTGAATGTTATTAATTGTTTTTATTGTTCTTCGAAGGATTCTTGCACTTTGCACTTTTGAAAATCTTCTGAAAATCTTTCGCTTCCGCATCTCGGTGGCGTTGAGTGCTGATTGGCTGTCCAAGGGGCAATCAGACGCGACGGGAGGTGCCTGTTGTTGCCCACCGTCCTTGAAAACGAGCCGAGGCAGACGTGCGCTAACCTAAGTACTCACGCTGAGCGCTGCTAATGCCATTTCGCTTGAAACTTGACACTGAATGTTATTAATTGTTTTTATTGTTCTTTGAGGGATTCTTGCACTTTTCACTTTTGATAATCTTCTGAAAATCTTTCGCTTTTGCATCTCGGCGGCGTTGAGCGCTGATTGGCTGGCCAAGGGCCAATCAGACGCGACGGGAGGTGCCTGTTGTTGCCCACCGTCCTTTAAAACGAGCCGAGGCAGACGTGCGCTAACCTAAGTACTTGCGCTGCGTGCTGCTAATGCCATTTCACTTGAAACTTGACACTGAATGTTATTAATTGTTTTTGTTGTTCTTTGAGAGATTCTTGCACTTTGCACTTTTGAAAATCTTCTGAAAATCTTTCGTTTCCGCTTCTCGGCGGCGTTGAGCACTGATTGGCTGCCCAAGGGCCAATCAGACGCGACGGGAGGTGCCTGTTGTTGCCCACCGTCTATGTGAATCCCACCTAATGCGGATGCGCGCAGCGAGCGTGCCGCTGGTGCTCCGAAGGCACGCCAAAGGCAAGCCCATCTGCGCCTGTCCGCGCTGGGACGCTGCCAGTAATTCTGCTCAAAATTTGGGGGACAGACTTGCTTACACGCGTTCTGAACTTGTGTCCCTGGATATCAACTGTTTTACTTGTCCAAAGCACTCCTAGACTCCGGAGGCGGAATTTTTCCGGTGTGACCAATGCCGGTCAGTTTTTAAGGCAGATGGTAGAGGGACTCTACCCCCTGAGTCAACTGAAGTTAGATTCCTCAGCCTAAACTGCCGGTCTCTTGTAAAACATCACGCAGAGATTTGTGACCTGCTAACAGAAGAACGGCCAGAAGGCCTATTTTTAACTGAAACCTGGTTAACCCAGGATTCGGGTGCAGTGGCCTGGCTGGCGCTCCCCCCAGGCTATACTATATATCAACTTAACCGCCCTGTCAATCGAGGTGGCGGTATTGCTTTAATCCTGAAAGAGCCCTTTTCTTGTAGTTTCAGGAAGGAGGAGATTCCTGAGTGTGAAAGCGCTTCTTTTAAAATCACTCTTAACCACAACTTTACGGTTTCTTGGCTGCTTATTTATCTGTCTCCAGGGCCAACAACAAAAAAAGAAGGGAAGCCCTAGTGAACAAAAAGAAGGGAAGCCCTAGTGAACAAAGTTACCCTACTTGCGAGTGGAGCGGCAAACTTCACTATTTTGGGCGATAATAACCTTCATCCAGAAGAGAGTGATAAGCCAGAGAATGCCTGGTTTCTGGCTAAATTTGGAGGCCTGTCAATTGGTACAATGTGTGGTAGATAGCACTCACACCGCCGGGCATTTGCTGGACCCCATCTTTTCTAATCTGGGTGCTGTAACTGTGTCACCCTTGGTCCCTTTGGTCTGGACAGACCACTATTTGGTCCCTTTTTCTCTTCGGCTGCCTGGGAAATTGGTGCCATATCGTTCACGGTCTGTGATGAGGTGCCCTTGGCAAAAATGGGATGTCAGTCAATTCTCAGAATTGTTGTTAAAGTTCAAGCCACAGTTTCTCCCAAACATAGTGGCATCGGACTCCCTTTTTCAGGATTGGCTGACGCAAGCCTTAGATACATGTATCCCTGAAAAACGTTGCTTAAGGAAAAAGCTTGGACCTTCCAACCCGTGGTTTAATGAATCCCTAGCTGAAGCAAAAAAGGCATGTAAGCAATTGGAGCGATCATGGAGGCGTGCCAACGATATAGGAGCTAAAAATAAATATCGGAACTCCATCAAATCTTATCATAGGCTGATTCGGAAAGCCAGAGCGGAATATATTGCCACAAAAATTTGGAGAGTAATAACCCGCCCAAAATGATTTTCTCCCTACTAAAAAACATGCATCATTCTAACGAAAAAGTTGATCCTCCAATTTCCACTAACATTCAATGTGAGGAACTTGCAGATTTCTTTGTGCACAAGGTAAAGACTATTTATAACAACTTGCCAACAGCCTGCCCCCCTGCAGCCACCTTGAATATCAACCGAATAGTCATGCCTGAGGACAGGTTAAACCTCTCTAATTTAACATTGTGTTCTTTTCCCCCACTTTGGCTTTCTGAGGTTGAATCTCTCTGTTTTAAAATTAAATCAGGCTCTCCAGCTGACCCTCTGAGACCAGATCAGCTTCGGCAAGTTATCGATTCAATCTCTCCAGCGATTAGGGAATTGGTTAATTTATCACTGTCCTCTGCATTATTGCCGGCAACTTGGAAGCATGCAAAAGTTATACCTTTTTTAAAAAAGAAGCCTTCCTTGGAGCCACGGACCCGAGCAATTTCCGTCCGATCTCCCAGCTCCTTTTCTTAGCTAAGGCAACAGAGTTGTATGTTAACTCAGTCTTGGCTGAATTTGTAGAGCACAACAAAACTCTTGACCCCTCACAAAATGGTTTTCGTTCCTGTCACAGCACCGAATCAGACATCCGGTGTAGCCTAGATGTTGGGAACTCCGCAGCCTTAATTCTTTTAGATTTAAGTGCCGCGTTCGACACTGTTTCCCATGATATTCTTCTAGGCAGACTTCATGATATCAGGGTCCGGGGGCTGGCCTTGGCTTGGTTCCAATCCTTCTTGGAAGGTAGAACCTTTCAAGTGGTTGTGCCACCGTACCACTCTCAGATACATGCGATCAAACATGTGGTCCCACAGGGCTCTATATTGTGCCCTGTGCTTTTTAACATCTATGTCCAACCCCTAGCTCTGTTAGCAAAAGGTAGAGGGTTGGCTTTGGTTTCCTACGCCGATGACACCCAGCTAGTCATCGCCTTCTCAAAAAAATGTCAAGGTAATCTTTTTAAATTTAAAGAGGACTTGTTAGCCATCTCTGACTGGATGACAGCAAATTGCTTACAGCTTAATGCTGCCAAGTCAGAAATTCTTGTGGTGGGTAGAGACAGTGCTCTTTGGTCTGAACAGTGGTGGCCTGACAAATTAAAACCTGCACCCCTGCCAAAAAAGGTAGTCAAAAACTTAGGCTTTTGGATAGACAGTGAGCTTTCATTCGATGCACAATCCAAGGCCTTAGCGGGATCTTGTTTTGGTCTTCTAAGAGGGTAGAAACCTTTACTTGGCTATTTTCCGCCAAACTATTCTTCAGGCCACAATTTTATCGAGGTTGGACTATGGTAACTCCCTCTACTTAGGCACCAATAAATCTTGTATTGCTCGCCTCCAAAGAATTCAGAATGCTGCAGCTCGTGCCCTGCTAGCACTTCCCAAATCTTGTTCGGTTGCAAACTTTTTGCCTAAGCTTCATTGGTTGCCGATAGCGAAAATAATCCATTTTAAGTCTCTGTGTGTGGACCCTAAAATATTGACACGCCAAGGACCGCCGATTTTAGCGGATCTGCTGGTCCAATGTGTGCCAAATCGCCCTCTGCGATCGGCTAGCTCTGGTTCGGTCTGCACTCCCCGTTTTTATAGAGCCAGAGCAGGTGGTCGCTCTTTCAAGGTTCAGGCAGCGCACCTCTGGAACTCCCTTCCGACCTCAATTAGAGGACTTCAGAACCATCTGGCATTTCGAAAGGCTATAAAGACCTGGCTTTTCCCAGCGTAGGCTACTCTCCATGTTCTAGAGTGGTTTATTGGCTCTTGTTTAGTTAGCGCTGGGACGGCGCGTCACTGGGGCAACTATGTGCTGTACAAATTTAATAAATAAATAAATAAATAATGGGGTAGTCAAGAGAGGAGGCTTTACTAAAGATGTTGAAAAAGACTCTGGAATTATCGGATGATAGTCGACCTTTTACGAAACCCGTCTGTTCAGGACCAATAAGATTGGGTTAAATAGGATCAATACAGAGAGCGAGAATTTTTGCAAATATCTTATAATCAAGGTTAACTAAAGAAATTGGGCGGTAATTTTTGCATAGAGAAGGATCTTTATTGTACTTAGGGATTAAACATATCATGGATTCTTGAAAAGTTCCACAAAAAGAACCAGCTGCAATAAAAGAGTTAAAAAGAAGTAAAAGATTTGGAAGAAGCAGGTTGGCAAAATGTGCATAAAATTCAATAGTAAATCCGTCGGGACCAGGAGTTTTTCCTCTTTTTAATACCGACACTGCATGCGTAATTTCTGACAGAGTGATATCCTTTTCTAAAGAACTAAAATCAGTGTGATGAGAAGGAGGGGATTCAATAGAGTGAAAATAAGAGGAAAGATCATTTGAGGTTTGTTGCTGTTCAGGGGTATATACATTTTTGTAGAAGGAGACAAACTCATTCAAAATATCACTGTCCTTAAATCATGAGGTACCGGCAGCGTTCCCTAGGAATTCTATTCTAGTCCGTTCTCGTTTTAATTTTAGGTAATTAGCTAATAATTTCCCCATTTTATTGTGGCCTCCATAATAACGAGAACTACTTTTTAAAAGATAGGACGATGCAGCTTCGGTGGATAATTTATTGAAGGTAAGTTTTGCATCAATACGATTCTTTAAGGATGATTCAGTATTCGAATGATAAGAAGTGTGTTCAAGTTGCTTGAGCTAGTAAGCAACTGGGCAGTTTGGGCTTCAAAAAACTTCATTATAAAGCCTCTGGCTGCAGCCTTGAAAGAGTCCCAGAACATTACAGGAGAGGAATTTGGAGTAGAATTAAAAGACAAGAACTCAGAAACAAAAGCGCTGAATTGGCCTGAAAAATTAGGATCGGATAATAAGGTATTATTAAAGCGCCATCTACCAGCATGAGGTGTAAAAGGTATCAAATCAAAATCAACATAAACTGGGGCATGATCTGATATTAAAATTAAGCCAATTTCCGAGTGGAGGACCTGTTGAGAAAGGGATTTACTGAAAAAGAGGTAGTCAATTCGGGATTGTGATTGATGTGAGGGGGAATAGAAACTATATTCTCGAAAATCTGAGTTGCACAGCCTCCAAATGTCAACTAGAGATTTGCGGCGTATGTCGGAAGTGAATTGTGAGTGCATCTTAGTGTTAACAAATTTAACTGAGGAATGCCTGTCTAATACAGGGTCAAGAACTTGATTACAATATCTGCCAAAAACAATATAATCATCATCAAATAAAAGAAGTTTATCAGAAATATGGGTCCAAAAAACATTGTCAACATTAGCTGGTGCATAGACATTAAAAATAACTAAAGGTATCTGATTAATGAGAAGTTTAACAATTAGCCAACGATCTTCTGCATCTGATTCTTGATGAATAACTGTGATCTGATATTTCTTGTGGCAGAGAATAGAGACTCCATTTTTCTTACCTAGAGCTGGGGAGATAAAAACATTGCCTACCCAACATCTTTTCAGTTTAGACGCTTTGGTTTCAGACAAATGGGTTTCTTGAATCAATGCAATGTCTGTTTTTAATTTGGCTAAATGGGTTAATACCCGTTGTCTTTTTATAGGATTATTTACTTGCTTAACATTCCATGTAGTAACTCTAAAAGTAACCAATAAAATGTACAGGTACAATCACTATGTGAACAGTGAATTCCTCAAATACACTACTAAGAGAGAGAAAACAGATAATGGAATAAAGATAGAAGTGCAGATTCAGGACTGAAAAAAAGGGAAGAGGGAATGATAGGAGAGATGTCATAAAGAATGAAAAAGAAGAAAGATAAGAAGAGGAAAGGTGAGGAAAAAGGGAAAACAAAGCAAAGAACGAAAAGACAAAACAATCCAGATGTAACAAAAAGACATACCACAGGCAGCCAATGAGAGTGGAGATGGTGGAGCAACATAGGGAAGGCAGAACACCAATCAGTCACTGAGGGACATAACCAAAGTATGTATACAATGTCATCTTCTATGTGCGCACATCTCCAACAGTTTGATATAGGAATTAAGGGGCATATCAACAACAACCGGCGATAATTATCGCTAAGCGCACTTAGCGCTAGGATAATTATCGCCGGCTAGCGTTGATTTTTATCGCTGGGATAGCGTGCTATTAGCAACGCTTATCTCAATAGCGATAAAAATCCTCAAGCTAAGTGGCTAACGTGAGATTATCGCTGGAAACCCAGCGATAATCTCACGTTAGCTTGTTGATAGGGACAGACAAACTTAGCCATGATATCCTCCTTCCATAGGATATCATGGCTAAGTCAGAAAAATACCAGACGTAAAAAAGCAGCGTTAACCGCGGTTAGCGCTGCTTTTTTTGTCTCTAACAGGGTTAGCGATATTCTTGATAATAGGAGAAATGTCGCTTAGCGACATTTCTCCTATTATTTTACTCTGGAACGCCCCCTTTGCATCTCATTAGAGATGCAAGGGGAAGCGTAGAGTAAAAGGGTGCTAACATGCAAATTTGCATGTTAGCACCCTGTTGTTGATAGGGCGCTAGTTTTATCTCTGCTTTTTTGGCTTTTAAAGCCAAAAAAGCAGAGATAAAGCCCTTGTTGATATGCCCCCAAGTTAGAATAATTTAGGGGGGCGTGGCTTAGCACCTGACATGAATGGCAGCATTTGTGTAACGCTCCGTGGAACGAGCCGAGGCAACCACATCCTATGGCTCGCTTTCAGACATTGGTGAGCGGTTTTGGATCTCAGAAGATGCACTGACCTTACACCGACTGTTTTCTGCGACCTCCTGCAGCCTGAATCACCGGGAATTCAGCGTGTCACACTCGGCGTTTTAGAGGCGCTGACCGTGGCCGCCATTTTGGCTGCGATGTCCTTTTTTGTGACGAGACGCTCCGGTGAGAGAATTGTGGCGCACATATGCTTATGGCATCTTTCTCCTTCTGGCAACTTAAGCTCTTGGCAATATGAGGTCTCAATACCTGTGGAGCCTTCTATGGACTAATATTTGCCTATGATGTTCTGCTTAATGCCAAATATTGTTCTGTCCCACTTTGCTCATGTCAAGATATGTCCTGGTTGTTAATTTTTTGCGGGACCCGGATTACCCAATTCCTTTGGGCTTGGAGATGTCTTTTGCTGTACATTTTTTGATGGACAGTGTTCCCTACATCCTCCTCTTGTCGCTGTACCTGAAGGAAGCCTTGGTTCTGGTGACTGTCTGAAGTGAAGTACGTTCGCCTGCTGTGATTACAGATCCCATGCCAGCTTTCTATATGTTGAAAAATAAAGTTATAATTATTAAAGCTTTCACCGAAGACTACAAGCCGTCTTAGACATTCTACAAGCAAGAAGAAGGGTATTATAAATAAATGTCCTTTAGTTATTGGTTCTTTTCAGAAGAGGAGCTCCTGCCCTAATCTTTTGCGTGCTGGAACGGATGTGAAAGCTTATTTGCAGGTCCCTCCTCATTTCCTAACCTTTTTCTATTGATTACGTTGCTTGAACTGATTCTTATTACGGCTCACTCAATAATACCTCTTCACAAGGTGTGGTTTTGGTTTCACTGGAGCACAGTAATAATATTCCTGAACATATCATCTCTGTGTCTCTCTTATGGGAAGATTGGAAAATCTGGGCTCCTCTGCGCCATGCATCACGCATACGTTCATCAAAAACTCTAGAATCTTCTCTGAATTTTCTAAGATGGAAGACTCGTTGGCATCTGTTTCCAAGGCTTCCTTTCCTTTGAATGCAGGTACTTCTACGGCTGGCAAAGTCACCACCAAAAGACTGAAGAAAGACCCACCTTCTCCATCAAAAGCCTCCTCACCTATATCTTTAGAAGTATTACTGGAAGAGATAAGGGCACTTTGCACCTTTATGGAGGATACCTCTACCAAGTTGCAATTCTTAACTGAGAATTGGTCTCAGATGAATGAGCGTCTGACTAGGGTGAAACAGAGTGTCTCTCCCTTCCCTCACATGCATGAGAAGGTTAATTCTCTTCAGTCTCAGATGTCATCGTTACAGCAACAGGTCAAAGATTTGGAAAACAGAAATAGAAGAAACAGCCTTCGCATTTATGGATTGCCGGAAGGCTCAGAGGGGCCAGACCCCATATCTTTCTTCAAATCTTTTCTTCCTAAATTATTGCATCTACCTGAAGGAACTTCACTCAATATTCAGCGAGCCCATAGACTTGGTCATTAATGCGCAGATACCTCCTCTTCTCGGAAACCAAGAGGGGTCATCATGTGTTTTCTCGAGTAAATAGATCTTCTCAAGGTGCTTTCAGCAGCTAAGTCTATTCACCGTATCTCTTGGTCCGGTTCTATATTATTTTTTGCTCAAGATTATGCTAAGTCCACAGAAAACAAGCGCAAATAATTGTTGAACATGAGACCTGCTCTACGTGCAATGGGTGCTAGAAATGGCCTTTCCACCCCTGCCTTTTCAAGGTCACTTATAACAACAAAACAACAACTAATGAGGACCCTGTCAAATTGCAAATGTTTCATCAATTTTAGCAAAAGTGACTCTATGGACATTTCTGGAGCTTCATCTTCCCAAGCTGTTTAATTGGTTCTTTCGTTTAATATAATTATATCTCTTCTTGGTTTTATTGTTTTTAGGTTTTAACGTGTAATACTTCAATTTACACTATTTGTTTATTTTTGGACATTCGTCTAGTTGGCTTATTCGATGGTACTGTCATTATATTTTGCTTGTTCTGTTTCCTTGTTATGATGAATATTTTTGTCTCCCCCCCTCTTCCTTACAGGTTCTTTGATGTTCGCATTTACTATGTACCCTCACCTTATTTGAATTGCTGTGGTTTGTTCTCGTCCTCGTTTCGTTGAGACTGGACGCACCATTTGTTCTTCATGGCTTCACCTCCCCCCACTCCTTTGTGATGTCTTTTGAATTAGGTATGTTGTATCTTTTTCATTGTCATTCTTTTTTTTCACTTCTTCTTTTCTTGTCGTTTCCTATCCTTGTATTACTTCTTCTTCTTCTGCTTCTTATTTTCTTTTCCTCCCTCTTTTTGTTCACTACTATGTCCTCACATGCGTATCTACTTTGCTCAGATCTCCTTTTCTATTATCTTTTCTACTTTCACGATTTTCTATCCTCTTCTTTCTTGTCTCTTTTTTCTTCATTCTTTATTTCACTTTTCTATTTAAGTCTCTCATTTTCTACTCTTCTTGGTTTCTTATCTCATGCTCACTTTTACACCTATTGTTCTCAATTTCTCTCTATCATTATATCTTATGCTTTTATAGTTGGAATGTTACATATCTTACCCTTTGCTCTTTGAAGGTCAATGTAGGCCTTCATTTTCTTGTCATTTTCTTGTTGTTTTTATGTCCTTGAAAATCATATCATGGAATGTCAGAGGTCTGAATTCTCCTATCAAACGGCAGCGTGTTTAACACATTTATCCAAATTGGGAGGAAATATTGTTTTGTTGCAGGAATCCCATTTGAATGCTACAGAATCTTTGAAGTTGAAGAAAGGCTGGGTTGGGAGTGTTTTTTTCTCTCCAGGTGACAGTAAACGCAATGGAGTTATCACTCTTTGTCATATATTGTTAAATATTAACTTGCTTACTCAACAATCTGATGAGGAGGGTAGATGGTTATATACTAAATTGAAAATTGGAGGTGATCTGGTATCTTTGTTTAATGTTTATGCTCCCACTAATGGAGATTCCTTGTTTTGGACTTCTTTATCTCAGCAAATCTCCTCGTGTATTGATGACAATTTTATCCTCGCTGGTGATTGGAACCAAGTAATGGATCCCTTTATAGATCAAAACTCATTGGTTTCTTTTAAACCACATAAAGCCCATAAACTATTTATTCAGACCATCCAGCAATATAAACTCATAGATGCTTGGAGAATTTGCAATCCCACCACTAGAGAATGTATGTTTTTCTCCCCAGCCAAACTCAGTCTAGATTGGATTATTTCTTTGTTTCACACAACATATCCCAAACTTTAAAAAGCGCTGATATTGGCTCTATTTTGATCGCAGATCATGCTCCCATTTTCATTCAATTGGATATAGTTTCAAAGTCTAATTTATCAATAAGATAGCGGTTTAATAACTCACTTCTTCTATACCCAAATTTTCACTCCTCTTTTGTTTCCTTTTTTAGTCAATATGTTGATTTAAATCAATTTGATACTCTTCACTTTTCCGTAATTTGGGATGTATTCAAAGCAAAATGCCTGCAAAAAAGACAGTGATATTTTGGCTGAGATAAAGTAACTGGAACACTCCTATTATTCTTCAAAATCCAAAAATTTACTCTCCCAATTCATTAAGGCAAAATTTTAATATAACAAGGAATCAACGGATAATGCCTCAATATATTTGTTGAAGTCTAGCGCAAAGTTCTATGGTGGTCAGAATAAGTCTGGCAAGTTTTTGGCAAACTACTTAAAAATGAAACATAATAAGTTTGATATTGATGCCATTTTTGGTGAAAACAACACACTACGAACTAAGGACCCAGAGATACTTAATTAATTTCTTCTATAAATCACTATACTCTCCTGAGACCACACCTACAGAATCTTATATTACACAATTTCTCTCAGGTATCCATAAATCGTTTAACACTCAACTTGATTTAACCCCTTAGAATCTGATTTATCACATGAGCTCTCAGTGCTTTACAAATACTTAAGAAAGACAAATCCTCGGGACCCGATGGGTTTACGGTTGAATTTCTCACCCACTTCACTCCCATCCTTCTTCCCAAGCTACTCAATCTCTTAAATCTTTTTACACAATCAGGAGAATCTTCAGGGTCCTTTTTAGAAACTCTAATATGTCTAATACCCAAAGAAGGGAAGGATTTGAAATATTGCAAGAATTACAGACCCATTTCTCTTGTAAATATTGATTATAATTTTTTTTCCAAAGCCCTGGCTATTCGTCTTGAATCCTTCCTCCCTCAATTATTGGGCGCAGAACAATCTGGTTTTGTTAAAGGCTGTCTTGTCTCTGACAATACTCGATTATTTTTTGATATTTTACCAAAATCCTCACACTTACCCCATTCATTAGCTGCAATAGCATTGGATGCCGAGAAGGCGTTTGATCGAGCCAATTGGTCGTACCTCTTTCATACATTGAAATGGTTCAGTTTCGGTTAAAAAATTACCTCTCTGATTTCTATCCTATATTCTAATCCACGAGCAGCCGTTTTTGTTAATGGTACTTCATCTGCCTATTTTGACTTAAATAGAGGGGTACGTCAGGGCTGGCCATTATCTCCGTTCCTTTTTAATCTAGCCCTAGAACCCTTTTTGTCCAGAATTTGTCAAAACAATGACATAAAGGGATTTGAAACTAAGGATATACAAATTAAGTTATCAGCATATGCTGATGATATATTATTATTTCTCTCTGACTGAACCACAATCTTCTGCCCCTGCCTTCTTACAAGAAGTGGAACTTTTTGCCTCTGTCTCTGGTTATAAGCTTAATCGGGATGTGTGAAATATTACCTCTAACTAAATATACGTTTAAGGATGATTTCAGTTCTTCTAACTTTGCTTGTAACTCACATCATATTAAATACTTGGGTCTTTACTTTACCCCTTTAATTTTGACAACGTTATCTCTTTGCATGGAAAAATGTCTACATAAAATCTCCTCTCTGACCACTAAATGGCACCCTTTCTATCTCTCATGGTGGGGTCGTCTAGATACCATCAGAATGATGCTGGCCCCATTAGTTTTATACACCCTTTCTAATGTCCCTGTCCCTATTCCCTAATTTTTTTTTTACAAAAATGTATTCTATATTATCATCTTTTCTGTGGAACAAAAAAAATCCTGCATGTCCCTGTTGCGATTAATAAAGCCAAAAGCAGAGGGCGGGGTTAATTATCCTGATTTCCCTACTTTCCATAAATCTTTCCTACTTCGCCAGGCCTCGATATGGCTCTCTGATTCCCCACTGGATTGTCCTATGTGGGTGGTACTTGAACGTTCCTTTCTTTCCCCTTTCTCTTTTAAAGAATGTCTTTCCTTTACCCGTAGGCCACCATCTTTTTCTACTCCTGTTCTCAAATACACCTGCAAACTTCTGGGCTTTTCTCCAACCGCATCTCCTACCGACCCAGACTCCTTCCTTAACTCCTCTTTGTGGCACAACACATCCATTTTAATCGGTGGAAAACCATTTTATTGGAAATCTTGGAGAAACAAAGGCTTAATTTGGACACACCAACTATTTTCTCAACATAGGGTCTTGTCTTTCTCTGAAGCTAGTCAACTTTTCCACTTACCCCCTTCCTTCCATTCTAAATATAACTTATTCTCACAAGCTCTTTTAAACGCATATACTCAAATTCTATCTCATCTTAAACCTCCCCCGGTTAACAGCTTATGTGCTTTTTTTACTTTCCTGTCCTAAAGCATCCATTATTTACATTCATATACGATCCTCACAATCCGTTAGAGCAAAGACCAAAGTTAAACTTTCTTGGGAGGAGGACCTTGGGGTTGACTGGCCATCTTCTTTGTGGAACAAAATATGGTCCAAAATTAGGAAAACTTCTAGAGCTTCAAATGTTACACAAATGTTATTACCTACAACAGGCTTTTGCTACATCCTGTTGTATTACATAAACGGCATGTCACAGTACCGGACATCTGCTGGTCCTGCTCCTCCCCACTCGCCGATTTGAATCACCACCTACTTTTTACTTGCCCTCACGTACCTAACTTCTGGACATCTGTTTGGGCTCAAATTAACTCTATCTTGAACTCCAGTTTCCCTTTCTCCATCACACATTTATTTCTGGGCGGTTTATCTCCTAACTGGGAGGATCATATTTCCAGTACAAAGATTGTAGACTTATTGTTGGCAGTTGCCTTTCAACAGATCACTAAAAATTGGAAGGATTTTACGAACTTATCTTTCCAAGCTTGATGGTATGCAGTATTTTATCATCACAGATTGCATACAGCATTTGTTCATCCTGTTCATCTATCCATGAGGTGCTTAAATGTATGGTCACCTGTTACATCGTTCATTGATTGCAGTGCTAAACACTCTTTTTCTTTAACTCCTGCTCAACAAGAAGTTGTTCGGCCTCCATGATATTCCATATCTTCGATGATGATATTTTATAATATATTGTTATATTTTGGCTAATGTTATGTTGCTATATGGTTGTTAAATGCAACTGCGTTATTGGTATATTGATGTTTTATTGCTTTCTCATTCCAACCTAAACATGTTTGCATGATATCTTTATCTTATATGTTCTCCTTTTCTCTTTCTTTTCCTGTTTTTCTTTTTGTTCCTACCTTTTTCTTTGCATCCTTCATAATATATTGTACTGTATCACTTGTTTTCCTAATAAACTTCCTTTTTGAACTAAAAAAAAGTTAGAATAATTTAGGGCCATATGTACATAGACTTCCATTTGCGAATTCCCTAATAGCGAATGTTTGCGATTCGATATTAAGAAATTGCAAACAGCTATGTAAAACAGAATGTTTTATACTGTTTGTGATTCCCAAAGGGTCACAAGGGACATGCCTTATTAATATTCATGAGGCAGGTCACAATTTGTGACGCATTGGGAATGGCCAGCACTCACAGTGATGGCGGACTGCTGCTGGGGTCATCAGACCACCATGTCTGTGACTGCTTTTTAAATAAAGCAATTTTTAAATTCCTTAAAGGAAAACAGAATGCATTTAAAAAAAAAATTAAAAGTTTCCTTTTCATTTTTTTAAGAGTAGGCAGGGGTCCTTGGGACCAATGCCTACTCTTAAAAAATGTTGTCTCCCACATTCTCTTGGGAAGCCCTTCCCGTTTGCAAATGGGTTACCACCTCCTTCACGGAGTCAGTAAAGTAGGAATGTTTTGCGACTGCATTACGGTTGCAAAACATTTATACATGCCCTTGCTACTCGCTATTATGAAGAGCCGTTCTTGGCATGCCCCTTCTTAATGGTTACTCACAAACTCAATTTGCGATTCAGTATTAGCGTTGTACATTCAAAAATGCTCTTTTCTGGTCGCAAATGGCCCAATTCTGGAAATCGGGCCATTTGCTAGCAGAAAAAAGCTCTGTAGATGCCTAGTGGCATCTAGTATTTTTGGTAATGAGTGCCAGTCTTGAAGTGTTATATAGAAGTGAAGCTTTAAGCAAGCCTCTCAAAGTCATTAGTCATGACACAGTAGGATATAGGACCATTTGTAATCCGTAAATTGCTTCTAATGTTGTCTCTGCCATCTCAATCTAGAATGTTTCTGCTGTCGAGGTGGAGAAAACAGGTTTCATTATTGTTCTATACAAATTGTAAACAACCACTCTATAGTATTTCCGTATAAACAAATTGGAGAGGATGGTGGGTCATATGGTTGGGGTCCTAGTGCTGGGCATAAGCAATGTGTCAATTGTGCATATTTCTATTAAGCCATGTGTCCAATGTGCATATTTCTATTAAGTAAACTGTAAATTGTGAATATTTCTATTAAGTAAAATGTGAATTGTTCATATTTCCATTTAAAAACATGTCAGTTGTGCATGTCTTATGTCTGGGAAAAATGTAGGCCATATTCCTTCTGTAACTCAGGAAATGATTTAGGATGACTGTAACTGTGGGGATCCTACATATCGCCCTCGAGTAGCTCACAGGAGGAAATATCTGTTAACACAGCACATGAAGACAGAAATAAATCAAAACCTGCTCATGTACCACATAAACATTAAAGGAAGATGTATCCCACGTCACATGGGGTTAGATGTCTCAAAATGTCTACCAATGCATGGCCCGAATCATGTTTTTGGGGATCCCTCTATCCCTATCACTACTTAAGTTGGACCGGTCTGATCTCTTTAGAACTGGATCATGTTCCCTTCTCCTTCCACAATCAACTTTAACTTTCTGAAATCTGTTTATATCCCTGGACAGGTTAGGAAAACAGTCCACCTTGTTGCCATTAAGAGCTAATCCAGAACTCAATACTGCTGTTGTCCACTATGTTGGCAAAGAGAAATTCCCCTTCTGGATCCTTCTAGGTTTGTTGGTGTGCCAGATGATCAAAGATTAAGGCTTATTTCGATGTCAGGCGGAATTCTTCCGCCCAACACCGACTCGGTTCTGGGACCGGCCGACACCCGATCGGCAGTCCCAACCGGCGCATTAAAATGCGAGGAACACTGTTTGGTCGCATTCACACTTTTCACAATGGGAGCTTGTGCTACGGCTGTAAACTAGCTGTACCACAAGCTCCCATTGAAAAAAAGGGAGGTGCAGTTCATCCCTGCACCCCGTGGCAGGCACCTCAAGATGCCTGCTACAAGGTGCAGGGATCAACCGGCGGCACCCTGGGTGCGCCCTTGGTCTCCAACCGGATGCCGTGCACCAAAGGGGGCCCTGCTGCGGGCCCTGCTGGGGACCCGCAAACACACTTTCTGACATGGTTTCCATGTAGGACAGGCCGGCATAGAAACCATGTCGGAAAGCGTGCATCGTAATCTCAAGTGCAGAAAGGCCCACACCTTGAGATTACTAGCCAGCTTCCGACTGGTGGATGGGCTCTCTGAGCCCTTCATAAGCAAGCCGGAATGACCGTCCAGTTTACTTTCCGACACCGCTATCATATTGAGGCTGTCAGAAAGTAAAATGCGGCCCTGAAGGCTTCGGCCTGGGCTGCATCGTAATCGACCCCTTAGAGTTCAGATTATTACTATGGGACTGGAGCAAAAGATAGGTAGGTGAGCTGGTGGAGCAATAGCAAAAAGTATTTACTGCTGAAGGCTGGGTATGGACAAGGGTGGGGAGACATTAGATGGAACAGATAAGGGTGGTAATATAGAATAGTGTGTAAGGTTCAAAGTTTTCTAGCCTACCATGGAGATGAAACTAGTTAGATTCTAAATATAAAATATATTAGCAAACTTTCTTCATCCAGTTGGGATAAACCTTCTACGTCCTGCCACCCTGTAAATCGCCCAAGCAGTTATGTGTGTCTACTTTGGGCCAATCATCAAACAATACAGGCAGCAGTTTTAGGTGAGAACTAAATCCTACTTTGTCCAGTAGATCAGGACTTTCTCCTTATGCTGTTCTTGTGCCTTCATGGCATACAGTTTACAATCTCTCTATGCATATCTACAGTCTTAGTTAAATGTCTGCCTTTATATTTGCTACTCAATATTGACTATCAAGTGTGCTAGGAAACAACTCCAGAGAAAGATCAGTGCAGGTTCATAAACAGAGGTAATTTTAACCGGGCAATGCGCACTCTACCTATGCCTTCAGTTGTACTCTTAACCGACTCCTTTCTTTATACAACTGTCTTTTTGTAGATCTCTCTATGTTAGCCAATTGTTTCATAACTGATTTAAGCCATCTCTCTGTCCAAGTACAGAGGGCATACTTCACTGTTGTGTTTCTGTGTGTCTGGGCCTGATGTAACCATTGCTGGTTTGGTCAACAAGTTCAAGAACTGTTCTAGGTCTTCTGGCTCAAAGTATTCCCTATTCTTTTCATCTGCAATAATCAACATTTTAACTAGGTCTAAAAATCCATAGCTGATGTGTCATTAGGTCGAGCCTACCGGCAGCGCTTATGCGCTGCTTATTCTGCCAGGCATGCAGTAGTAGAATATGCTGTGTAAGCCTCGCCCACACTCCGCCCATACTTTTCATTGGCTGGTGTCATTGTCATTCATAAAGGCTTTCTTCCGATTCATTATGAGGCTGGTTAGTCCCTTCTTGTTACCGCCCTGTCTCCATTTGTTACCGCCCATGAGGACTCGATCTTTTACTGTGTAATCAAGCATTTGCAATGCAATAGGTCTCTCATTTACGCGAGTTTGAGCTATTGGCATTGTAAATGACAATGCCTTTTATTTATATTTTAAAAACCAAAACATAAATAAAAGGCATTGCCATTTACAATGCCAATAGCTCCAACTGGCGTAAATGCAAGAGCTATTGCATTGCAAATGCTTGTTTTTAAGTTGTGTCCGGAGTGCTAGGACCTGCCTGTGTGGCAAAGCAATTTCTTGTAAATTGTTTGCTCAAATAAAGATCTTGTGATTTCTTGTATGTGAAGGGGCCATTGTTTTTCTTCACCAGTGACATGAGCAGTTGTGCTTTTGATGTCCCATAACAGCAGGCTAAAGTTGGCCTTGGTGTATCTTGTTTAGTGAATGATTAATCTAATTGTGTGTGCTCAGTGAAATTTCAGCAGAGGAAAAAAGTTGAGCGGTTGCAGTTCAGGGAGCAACGGACACAGAAAATGCTGTACGTTGGCGTCGGCCTGTTCCACCACTTTGGTTAGTCCCAGAAATCTGACAATATTTCACCTGCTCCTAATATCCAAGTCAACTAATTTCATCTGTACATTTCAGAGTTTTCTTTTCTCAATATGGGCTTCTGTACAGTAATTCTAGCTTGCATGTTACTGCCTCCAGTCTTCAGTCTAAACTAGCCTTGATTAAAACACTGCAATATCTGTTTTGATTAAATTTATTTTTCTTCCCCTGTGATCTCCATGGTGCTCTCTTTGATTAAGCTGATGGCCATTGTAATTGCCGATAGTTCCTTCATCAGGGTTTCCAGAAGAACTTGCGCCTGTTCGAGGTTTATCGTTGATGACTGACCAGCTATGCACTTCTTAGTAACTGCTTCAGAAAATAGTAATTGGTGTGTAGATTTAGGACTAGATATAAGTCACATTGATGTGTGTTCCAAAATGTCCACCAGAGAGCCATAAACTAATAAAGCAGTGATTCCACAAACTCTAAATTGGTAGTTTCTGTTATGGCACTAGGGTGGCATCAGGGGGTTGTGCAGCAGGTACAGTAAGCAGATGATGCGGCTGCAAATCTCTCAATTCGAAGTCCATAGTTTTTTGCTATGATCACAGAATCTGTGCTCTTTTGGTTCCACATTTAAGAATGCTTTACCTTATTCATAATCTACACATTACCAGCTTGGCAATTTGAGTGCAATACTTCCCAGTATCGAATAGAGCAATTCAGGGGTCAAGAGCAAGGCACATCATTATTGACTTGTGAGGTTTTTTAACTCTGGGATTACACTTTTCATAAGTGGGTTATGAGGGTTCCTGCATAGTCAGTTGAAGCAGTCGGCTTGTGTGGGTGGAACAGGCATTCCAGTTCAGGACTTTTATTGCGATCAAAGATGGCCACCACCATTCCCATACAGAGCGTAATGACATATGTGTTTTCTGTTTTGCCTCAACAATTCAAGCTGCAAGTTAGGGCAATGATTTAAGAGGGAGGAGTTCCAACAGTGAAGGTCACAAGGCAAGCATGGTGGACAGACGAAGGAGTCGGCAGCAGTTGGAAGTTCTCACCGATGTATGCTTCTGTGTCAGGGCGCATCACAACATTGAGCACATGTGTGGAGCCGCTTCTCCCCAGCACACCGCATTGGCATTCCTAAATGCCGCTACTAAGGTTTGGGTCCAGTCTCTTGCGGCTCCGCTCCATGAGGTAATACCTGCCAGGGTGTCTTCTAATGCCAGTTATGCATTATCTATTCTTTTGTGTTCTCAAAGTGTCTGAACAAGTCATGATGTTACCTCCAATCACGACTGTACATTGAATTGATTCAAGTATGGTGTATAGCCATTCTCCAACTTTGTGTAAATTATTTCCATTTCCACAAAAATATTATCAATATATATGCGCCAAACATTGCTGCAATCCTTCTAGCATATCGATTATCCGCCCCAATTAAATCAATAAAATTATTCCAACAACGTGTCGTGAATAGTTTGGCATCTGATGGGACCATGTTAAACATGGTGTAGCAGAATATTATTAAGAAAAGGGTGGCAATATAGTGATAAAAAGTGATAAAATACATAGTTCAACATTCTGGCTGCTGGCAGCAGAAGCGGATATCCTGGTGGTGCCAACCATTACAGTAGGCTGCGGCCTGGATGGACACCTGAGCTATGTTTTTGTCCATTTGTGATACAAACTATGAATTCTGGTATTATATCTGTGTATAACACTGTGTGGCATTGACCGGTAGTGTGAAGAAGAAAGGCTCTGATGTAAAGTATATGTACTGTGAAAGGTTTTAGAATTTAGTAAACTCATTTGGCAATCTTTAGAATTTTGTGGAAGTTTAGAAAACCCCCAAAGTATTTTCCTCTGTAAATAATGCCAGCTATTACACCATATCTGGGCGCCATATAAAGGGTTCTTGTAGAAATCTTGCCTCTCATCATGAAACACCTACATTTTTCTACCTTTTTGGTGCACTGTTTTTGGTGATATTTTGACTCTGTGCACCGTGGCTCTCTGCACAGTGCCACCACGGGTATGCTCTGTCCCTATGAAGTTCCACGCGTGGAAATTGTCCATATTAGAATTGGCTTATTTATCATTCTAGTAAGGCCATGGTAGGTTTGCGTGGAAAATGCACCAGAGGCGTAGTAGCTGAATGCCACATGTGTGCGTCTGTGTACATTTACACCACCAACATATGCAATTCAAGTTACACCATTGTGACCCTGCCGTAACACATGGCACAGTAAATTGCTCTGCCATGTAAGAAAACATTTCTTTTATACATCAGATAATTCTCCCCTTACTGAGCCCTGTACCCACAGGGTTGTACACTTAGCATATAAACGTGGAACATACTATTGTACAAAGAAAGGTTTCACTGTCTTGGAAAAGTGTCATTTTCTATGGAATTACCTCGCTCTGCCTCAGTTTTTCTAATTTTAGGTATGAAAATGCCAGAAATACTAGAATCAGGCTTGAAAGTTATTTTTACTTTTTCTAAAGAAATTACCCAGTGCTATAGATAGATTTCTGCTGTCCCCAGTGGAATGATTAGTTAAGAAAAAAAATCTGCTTTCTTCCGCTTGGAAGCCTGGTAGTGATAAACTGGTTCTGCTAGCTTCCTTCTCATCAGTGACAGTACTTACTATCCTGATGGGGGTGTGAAAAAGCATTCTGCGAAATCACTGAACACCAACCTCGGATGTGTTACTTGGCCTTGGACAGGGACACATGGTATTGCGGTTGTGACCTGGCTCTTGTCTTGAAGATGCCATGGAGTGCCTGGCGTGAAAGAAGTCTTTCATCAGAAAAGTCCTCTCAACCATTCATCTTGACTCCCAGGGGGAGGATGCTACTGCCATATTCAGAAGAAGGAGTGGCTCCTCATTTCTATAGGGTTGTGCCTGATTGGGTCTATGAGCTCTAGAGAGGGGATCCTGGCTTGTGCTGCTTTAAAGAAAGACTTCTGCAATAGTTTACAGTTTGGCATGAGGTGCTGTATAGGTGGGATGTCTAATGGTGGGAAAATGGCATTGATCAGACCAAGGAAAGTGCCTTATTGGTGACTAGTGCACTGGATAAAATAGGATCTCACCATCAGCTCATCAGAACACATCTGGACCTTAGGAGGGACTAAAACAGACAAAGGAAGAAGATGCCTACTTGTTGCCTGCTGTCTGCCTGTGAAAATGACTGAGTTGTGACCTGATCTCCATTTGGTCCCATTGACAGGTAATGCTCTTTAATATGGATGGCGATGTCTACCAGACCATATGCCCTGCCTAAGGGATACAAAAGACAAAACAAGAGCTCTATCCTGTGTGGGAGAACTAGTTAGTCTGTAGAGAGTAAATTCCACTCAACCCTGTGGGTGCCCTGGCTGCAGAGAGACCTGGTCCCTAGGAGCCTTCCCTGAAGGCTTGGGAACTGTAGGGAATACTAGAAGTAGCTGTTCCAGAATCTTCAATAAATTAGGACTCTAAGCTGTAGCAAGATGCAGGGGTAAAGAGCTCGGATTCATTATTTGAGCTGTGACTGGTGTCCCACAGAAAAGCGACAGGAAGCTAGAAAGCACTGGAGTGTACCAGCGTGGAAGGCAACATAATCTGTTACTGACACCCATCCTCTTTGAGAAAGATCAGTGGCCTGGTAAATTTTCCTTGTTTTTGTTTGTAGTGCTAGAGTGCCCTCTGATGGCCATTTTTGATAATGCACATAGACTAACAATGAGTTTTACAACCCCTTTGTTAAATGGGCATTTTGGGCATTTTCTTCAAAAAGTCATATCTCCTGTTCTCTTAATGTAATTTTTCCCATGTATGTATCATTTTTCTTATTACACTTTCCTTGATTGTTCTAAATTAGTTTGGGGATTAGTTATGTATGTTGTTTAGATTTTTTTCTTTCTTTTTACAAATGTCTTTATTGGTTGTAGTAAAAGTAGAAGAAGAAACAAAAAACACAATAGTAACAATTCCAGTGTCTCACTCGCAAACGATATCACATCATCAACAGAATAACAAACATAAACAATGGAGTCACAATAACCTAGACAAGCTGCATCCCCACCCTGAGGTGTGGCAGTGTGTCACAATGAAGAAGGCCCCTGCATGGGCATGGGTCGCAGTATGGTGAATCGTGACAATAGTCCCATGGGGAACAACACAATCAGGAAGGGCACCCAGTATCACCCGCCCGCCAGTACTGGCTAATTCTCATGTGGCAATATAAGAAGATCCTGTAGGCCAGTGTGAGTGGTCACTTTGGCCGGGGGCACCAATCCTGGGGTGCCTGTCAAGGCCCCCAATGAGTCCCACACCCCACGGTCATGAGGGGCAATGCTGGCATGGTTGTATTACCCAAACTATAAGTGGAGCCCACAGAGGGGCCTGTGCCTGCGATCTTACATGCTGGGATGGCTCATTCTATGTGCTGAAGTCTGGGACAGAAGGACCTAGGGTAGTGTTCAGCGTGGACGTGAATAATTTTTTGCCTCTAGTTTCAGATGTAGGGATCCCAGTACCCACCCTCAACATGCTAAAATACGCTGGCCAAACCTAAATGCAAAAATCGGCTGGCTATCATGATGTAACGGAATTGAAAAGAAAGCATGACACAAATCAATCACTGTGTACCACTCAGCATCATGTGGAATCTGATACAAAATCACTGACGGATTTGGCACAATTGGACAACATGCCACCACAATTTTGTTAACTTTTCTCAAATCCTGTACAATCCTGAACTTCCCATTAGGCTTCTTTAGCCCCATTATCGGTGAGTTACACGGGCTACTCAGTAGTTCTCTCAAAACTCCTTGCTGAATCATTTTCTCAATAATAGGAGTTATTCCTTCAATTATTTCTGGTGTCATTTTGTACTGAGGAATGTTAAGATAAGTAATTCCCTCTTTCACTGAAATTTTCACAGGATCTACATTATTCATCAATCTCACATCCTCTCCAGTAAAATCCCAAACTGTTCTTTTCACTGTGTCTCTCAGCTCTTGAGGCAAATCCTCCGGATCAAACACAGCATATGCACCAATCATCTCACTCTCTCTATTTTCTAGAGTCATTCGGTATAAAACATCCTCATCTGGTGTTTCAAAAGCTATTCCATCCGGCGTACAAAAAATTGTACAGTTCATTTTACATAGCAGATCCCTGCCTAACAAGTTTACTGGGCTAGTGTCACAGACTACGAATCTGTGCATGTCTGAAAATTTCCCTATTTGTACCCTTACTGGTTCAGTAAGACGTGTCTTGATTTGTGTATTGGCTACACCAACTACTTGGATTGCTTCATCCGAGAGAGGAAGATTTCTAATATCTGCTGACCTGACAGTTGATCTAGTCGCACCTGTGTCTACTAAAAAAGTAACACTTTCTTCATTTATTTTTCCATCTACAAATGGTCCTGCCTGGTCTATTTCTAGAGTTGCACCAAGTATGCACTCTTCCTCCTCTCCTTGGCACCATCAATAGTCACCTTCAGACTCACTCCCTTCATTCTTTAACAAGTACTGTTGTACCTGGTTAGAACGCCTTGGTTTGTTTACCTGCTCATCATTGTAGAATCCCGAATCCTGATTGTACTTTTGTGACCCTCTATTCTGCGGCAAGGGCGGTTTTGGCTCTTGACTCTGCTGTCTCACAACCTTCTGTTGTTGCTGCTGTTGATTATTCCCCTCGTTCTGCACCTGTTGATTTAAGGGTTTACTCTCATTATTCGCTAATGGTGGATTTGTACATTCAGATCTCCAATGTCCCAGTTGGCCACAGTTGTGACACGGGAACTTTTTCTTAGCTTCCTCAAGATTCCCCTTTCCTTTCCCTGCATATCTGGGCCTATTCCCTGTATTATTTGCCTGTTCCACCAACTGTGCTTCTTGTCTTTCCGCAACCTTCACTTGTGCCCACATTGCCTTTTCCTTCAGCTTTCTCTGTTTTGCTTCAATTTCATCACTGAAGTATTTTGCATGTCTCAGAATCTCATCTATTTTCTTACTCTGCCAGTCCACTGTATGCTCACGAATTCTCTCACTAATCTCAGGTCTCAGGCCATATACAAATCTGTATACAAAATGACTCAAATCCTTGTCACCCAGGTGTTCATCCCCACTGAATTGTTTAAAAGCCAGTATCAGCCTCTCATAAAAAGCATGAACTGATTCTTTTGCTTCCTGATGTGTTCGATCTATCTTAACCCAGTCTGTTTCTTTTGGAGGAACTTTACTTTTCAGGTATACAATCACCTGATCATACTTCCTCATTACCTCTGGATCTGGTGCTCCTGTTCTCTGATCTTTTGGATATTCCTCAGTAGGCCAACTTACAACTATTTTACACTCAGCCCACAAGTCTGCTGGATCAATTATATCAAACAGACTATTCAGGTCAATCCACAGCACTTTTGACAATTTCACAAACCTATCTACCTGCCTATACCACTCGACGGGCTTTTCTCTCAGTCGAGGGAAATCATTCGTAAATGATAAAATATCCTGTCTGGTCCATGGAACATGTACATATCCTCCTCCAGGTTTTTCTCTCATAGGATAAGCATCCACTGTTTTCTCTTTTTCTCTCACAGGAAATGCTGAATAAGTCCTTTCTACTGATTCCTCTCTTTTCTTATACCACCTATCCTTCCACTTTTCTACATCACCCCATTTTCGAAATAAAGCGATCATTTCCTTAATCTGTCCTGTTCTACCAGCACCATTCAGATTTTCAATATCCTTGTCCGTAAAATCCATCCTGTAAGACTTCTGCCAGGCTTTCACCTTATCAATGTCTACTCCCTGTTCATTCGCTATTGCTCTTAACCTGTCATGTGTATTTTTAGCTCTCCTGGTGATGTTTTTACACATAAATAATAACTCTCCATCATGATGATTTTTGAGAATTTCTGTAGGAATTGTCCCTGCAACAAGCTCCTCTAATTCTACACGTAACCTGGCCACATCAATTGCCTGTGAATCTTTATCCCTCTTTTGAAGAACTTTCATCCATTCATTCAAATCTTCAGCTGTTATTTCAGTAGATTTTCTCACTGGAACCACTTTCTTCTGTGGTTCTAAAATTGGCATCCCTGAACAACCAGCATCACTAGCATCATCCAATCTCGAATTAGACTGTACCTCCAATCCTTCATTACATGTGTCCTGTCTGGAATGTCTCAGATCACTACTTTCTGTCCTTCTTCCTGAATCTCCTGAGGGACCAGCCAAACTTGTTATCTTATTTCCAACATATGGAACCACCAAACCATTTTCACCCGTCCTCTGCTTATCAAAAATAGGCAAAACTGGACCTATGGTTACAGGCACCGTAACAGCTTCTAGATTCTTTGTCAGCTCTCTAATCTTTTCAGTCAGTTCAGATGTAGTTCTGGCTAATTCTCTCGTATTCTCATCACCACATCTTTTCTCTCTCTCTTTTTCCCTGAAAGGATTACCACTTCTTAACTCAGGTGTCACAATTTCTGTCTCAATGATACGCAATGTATCTCTTATCGGAGAAACAACTGGTGTCCTCTCTTCTGGTTCTGGTCTATATGGAGGTGGTCTCTTGTAAATCATGTCATTCAAGACCTCATCCTCATATTCATTAATTCCATATCTTTTCACTTCTGCCTCCGGAACCCTTTCCGCACCCTTCCTTTCTTCCCTTTCGTCAACTGTTCTCATAGGATAAAATCCCTCTGACATACTAGCATCTCGCCATCTCTTCATTCGATCATGATGAGTTTCACGATCATGTTTCCTTCCAAACATGTATCTGTAGTTTCCTCCAGACCTCTGTTTTTCTCTCTCATGTACTTCCTCTTCCCATTCCACTAGAGCCTCAAACTGTGTCGGCCTTGGTTTTGGGTCAAGACACAACATCTTTTCTCGTAAATTTCTTAACACGGCCAGATTAAATGAACCATGTTCTGGGAATGCTAGGACACCATCTTCCTTAGTATACCTAACCCAATTCTCCAACCATATACATGTATGATACCCATATCTCGCAGCCATGAAGGATGCAGGCGTTTTCGTTGGAGGTAACAATTCACCTTCTCTTGTTTTAACATCTTTATCCTTGTCAAACCATCGTTTTATTTTTCCAAACAAAGATTTTTTCTTTTTCTCTTCTTGGTAATACATTTTAGCGTTTACCAAAACTTTCTAATCCCTTCCGTAATACAACTGTACAATACGATATTTTATCCAATAACAGCGCGACTCACACCAACGCACCAATCCTGGAACGTCTACGTCACCTGTATCCCTTCCAATCCTTGCGCGGCTCACACCAACGCACCAATCTCAGCGCGAGCACTGTACTGATCTAGTATCCAATCAGAGCGCGGTCTGTTTGACGTCAGCAGTCGCTCCTACTCCTGTCTCCTGTCACTCGTCTACCCCTCCTTTACAAAACTTCTTAGTAGACTTCGTGTCAAATTCTACAAAATCTATTAGTTACAACATATAAACATCTCCATTGTCTGTTTCGCTAACCATAGAATAGTAAAGAAAATCTATTTCACAAGAATCCCGTCTTTCACTCACTTCTGTTTCAGTACGGAATTAATACTCTCGTTGACACAGTAGCACATCCCTCTACTCTACCCTTCTAACATGCATTCATTAACTTGTGGTAAATATTCTTTTTACCTTGACTGAATTTCATACTGAATCTGAAATAAAGTAGAATAGCTCAAAATAACAAGAGGCAGAATCCGTGGTATAAGAGATTTTCTGAATGGGCTTTATTCCAAAATGGCCGACTCGAGTGGCGGCCTTCAGGTTCCGTCACCACGAGGGTTCAGGAAGTGAAGTACAATACTTTATTGACAAGCAGTAACTTTTATAATACATACATCACAATGAAGTGAATACAGTAGGCGTAACAATTGATAAGGACATTGACGTTTGGTGTGCGTAGCCGAAAATGGGTGTAATAATGAGTAAAAAGGAACATGATTGGCTATGATGTAATACATAGGTGGATCTATAAGATAATACTTAACATAGATGCGCGCGCAGCAGCATGACGTGTGATTGACGTGCAACTAGGGGGTGAAGGGGACTTGACATTTAGCTCTACATGTGGAGACGAGAAGTCTGGGGGGTCAAGTCAACCTAATCCCAAATCATATCTAACATCCTATGTTTAGAGAACTATGTTATCCACAAGAAGAGACTCTCGGACAGAATCTATTCTATACTGACTGTGTGCGTGTACAAGCGTCTAAGTGTCTATATGAGATGCGAGGGGAAGAAAACTTTCCATGGCAACAGGGCTATGAATTACTTGCAGGAGGACGGAAAAGCCGAGTCCTTTGCTTGTGAGCTAAAGGAAATGTTTACCTAAATCACTGGACAGGAATGCATCGGCTGAAGAGCAAAGTAGATAATTCGAAGGTGAAATACAGCGTCTTGGCAGGCAGGCAAAACTGGCCGAGGCAGGCACCGTTAGCTGCACAGGGAGTAGGACAAAGTTCATGGATACAGATGCGAGCTCAAACTGAAGCTGTCAGAGACAGAGAGCAGGGAAGGCTTTAAGGACAGAATCGGGCCTACTTGCCTGAACTGTAAAAATGGAGTAACTTAGCCATATAAAGTCGGTGGCCTTTCATACTTAGGAATCGAATATCCAGCCCATTGATGGCGGATCTGACAGAGAACATGTTGACGGTGGACGCACATATGTTTGCGTTTTGGAAACTGGAACTGGAGGGAACATACATGTACTTGTGACATGCACATAGAACCGTTGGGGTCCAAGATAGGGGACATAACTGATCAGGAAAATCCACATTTCCACATTCCCTCCTTGTCCCCTACTTGCCCTTCAAGAGATATCAATCTTCATCATTCCATCGATTTGCTCATGGAGCATCATTTCTTCTTCCTTCTTCTTCCGGCATTTTGAACGAGAACCTTGATATGGAATGCATGATGTGGCACACAGACCACAAATCGCTGGTCCACATTGCAGGCATAAACAACAACTGAAGAGCATAAGAAGGCCAATACCTAGGAAGGATAGAACTCTCCATCCCCAGGCTGATATCACACTCCAAAACCACCCGGACCACGTCCAAGTGCCTGGATTCTCGTGTATCTGGCTCACAATCTTATGAAGGCGTGTTATAGCTTTATATACAGATGGCGAATTTTCTGGTATGAATATGCAGCAGCTGGATCCGATGACCCTGCAAGCTCCGCCCCTATCGGCCAGGATGACGTCAAGGACAAGACGATTCTGGAGAACAACAATTCTCATCACTGATTGTTCCTCTGTCAGATTGCCTAGGGCGGCTATAGTCTCGTTTACTACAGCTTCAAGAGTCTTGGTTAGTCTGCGTATCAGCTTACTATTTGATATTGTACCTATATAGGGAAAGATGCCTTTATTGAAATCTACATACTTGTCCCATGCCGTCTCAGTATAATCGACAACTGGGAGATCTCTTCGCTCTCTATTGTGTACTAAATGAACATTCCGATAATAATCAGGGGGAGCTAGGAAAACAGGTGGTAAAAGGAATGCTATGTAACAGGTACCATCCCAATCTAGAGGCAGACGCATATATGCCGTCTGACCACATATAAAGTAAGAATGGCGAGAAGCTTTAAATGAGGATTTACCTTGATCACTATATTCTATTGTAGTAACGCATTGGCTATGGCCCATATGTATGGAACCAACTTTTCTTATACATAATTCACCCTTAACTGGAAATACTGACATAGTGGGCAGAATTAGTTCAACTTCGGATTTGACATTCAGAATCATAAGATTAGGTGTAAAATTACCTAATTTATACACTTCATTTTCTAGATCAGTTCCTGTTCTACTGGGGTGACCCTCCTTATTAGGAGGACAGACTTTGAATAAAACTAGATTCAGATTTCCCCATATCCAATGTTGTTGATAAACTGCTGTGTCTGGGTCTATGGATTTTAGTAAACTAAACCATGCTCCACAGGAGCCATTGTGTGTGAACGGATGTGGAAAGAAAGGCAGAACTCCTTTGTTATTCTGATAGGGAGGGAGTCGGCCACACACCCAACAATTGGTGGCATTACTAGTCTGATGGGAATGATGTAACATACTAATGAAAGTGTTATTGCGCAGCGCAAGTCTATAAGATAATTCATGTGGCGGTAGGTCACTAAAAGAATGTTCAGTAGCAACATTATAAACATGTCTAGAAATAGGATGATATATGTGCAAAATCACACTCGTAATAATTACTAAAACACTCAATAAAAACAAAATTAATAATGTCCTCATACAGTAGCTACGCAGTGATTTACAATACGCCTGTCGTTTCAACATTTCTCGGGTATTTTCTCTACTCAGGTCCAAGGGATACATGTCGGAGACAATTCAACCGCTTCACCTTGGAGAGGACTTAAACAATCAAATTGCTCGACTGTTTGGGCCTAAGCTTTAATTTATAGCACTGAGAGTCATTCTGTTCAACAAAAGGAAGTTTTGAATCAGTCTGTGAGGGAGTGCAGGGCACAGTGTCTATATCCGAAGATAGTCCATGAAATTTCTTAATATGGCTGGAATGTATCCAGCCCTTGCGGCCCTCAACTTTCACGGCTGTTCTTGTGGTCAGCAGGACTAGCTTCGGTGCTTTCCACCTGGGCTCCAACTGGGTCTTCCGATCAAAATTTCTTATAAACACCAGATCCCCCGGAGCAACGTCATGGGGTTTCACCTCAGTGTTGTCAGGAAAAGCTGCAGCTACCTGTGAACGACAAGATTGTAGTGCAGACATCAAGGAAGCCAAGTAATCTGTCAGCATATTACAATTAACATCAGTTATTTTACGTGGTATAGGCGTCCCCCACATATTTGGTGGTCTTCCGAAGATCACCTCATACGGGGATAGCCCTGTTCGAGAGTGTGCTACCATTCTTATGTAAAATAGTGCAACTGGTAATGCTACTATCCAGTCAACACCTTTCTCCTTACATATTTTAGACAATCTGATTTTCAAAATTTGATTATGTCGTTCCACGAGACCTGCTGCCTCGGGGTGTCGGACACAGTGGAATTTCCACTGATATCCCAACAAAAGTGAGACATGTTTCATTAATTCGGATGAGAAAGGCTGGCCGTTATCTGAATATACAACACGTGGTAAACCGTACCGCGGGAAGAATTCTCGAACTAACTGTTTGGCAGTAGTCGGGGCCGTGTAATCTGAAACCGGGTACGCCTCTGTCCAACGGGACAGAGCGCAGACAACTACCAGAACATATTTGAATCCTCGACATCGTTCCATCTGGATATAATCCATTTGGAGCACTTCAAAAGGATGGTCAGGAGTCTGGAATCCACCCTGTTCTACGGGAACACCTTTTCCTGGGTTGAACTGACAACATATCATACAGGTACGGACTTTTTGTTTAGCTGCTGCTCGTAAATGTTTGTTGAACCAAATGTGTTGAATGCTATCTAGCATGGCTTTCTCTCCTAAATGCGCTGGGCTGTGAATTGTAGCTATAATGGCTTGGACCATAGAGTCAGGAAGAAACCATACAGATTTCTCCTTTTTCATCCATCCCTGATCTGTCTGGATCCCTCCTAGTTCAGTCCATTTCTTTAATTCTTCTGCAGTAGCATGTGTCTGTATGTCAATTACGTCAAGTGCGGGATCCTTAATGGTCATACACTGTGTTGGTGTCTGAACTATTGGCTTTGTCATGTCTAATGTGCGATTCTGAGCAGTCTGTTTAGCTGTTCTGTCAGCTAAATCATTGCCTTGAGAAATGATATCAGTAACCTTCGTGTGTGCTTTACATTTCATAATCGATATGGCAGTTGGTAGATGTATTGCGTCTAACAAGGCATGAATGAGGGTTCCGTGCTGAATGTGGGCACCATGGGAAGTTAAATAACCTCTCTCTCGCCACAGCATGCCGAAGTCATGTACAACTCCGAATGCATAACGTGAATCAGTGTATATGTTGACTTTTTTATTCGTGGCTTGAATACAGGCTTGTGTTAGAGCAATAAGTTCTGCTGCTTGGGCTGACAAAGTATCTATACAATTTGTCTCAATAACTTCAGTGTCTGTTGTGACTGCATACGCGGCCACTAAGTCTCCTGTACTTGCTCTCATGCACGATCCATCTACATACAACGTCAGATCTGGATCTATCAATGGAACGTCTGTCAAGTCTTGTCTAGGTTTCGTCTTTATTTCAATAATTTCAACACAATCATGAGCTAGTGGGTCTGTTCCAATTACAGGTAATAGTGTAGCAGGATTCAATGTATTACAC
This sequence comes from Triturus cristatus, assembly GCF_964204655.1. Classification (NCBI taxonomy): domain Eukaryota; kingdom Metazoa; phylum Chordata; class Amphibia; order Caudata; family Salamandridae; genus Triturus; species Triturus cristatus. Next base: position 1,086,072,076 of record NC_140582.1, on the reverse strand, counting down.
CGTCGGATCTCTATGTGTGGCTGAAACAATGTCAGTTCATAACCGGTAAGTCTTGCTATGGTCAAGTGTTGTGTTTGTGTTCGGTTCACAAGAACTTCTACTGCATGTGGTACTTGTACTGTCAATGGATGTCCTAACACTATGGCATCGCTTTGTCTGATTGCTAAAGCTGTTGCTGCCACTGATTTCAGGCACGCGGGCAAAGCCTGAGCTACGGGATCTAATGTACTGGAAAAATAAGCACATGGCTTGCGTGATCCTGCTTGATCCTGAGTGAGTACTGACAAAGCAGTACCTTCGCGTTCTGTAACGAAGAGTGTAAAATGTTTGCTATAACATGGTGTTGCTAAAACTGGTGCTTGGCATAAAGCTTCCTTTAGGCTTTCAAAAGCTTGTGTATGTTCCTGAGTCCAAGGGAGAACAGTCGATGTGGCTGCCTCCTGTGTGGTTAACTGAATGAGAGGTTTTGCTAGAAATGCGTACTGAGGGATCCACTGCCTACAATATGAAGTGAGGCCTATGAAAGCCCGCACCTCCTTTTGTGTCTGGGGTATTGACATGTTAGCAATTAACTGGATGCGATCTGGTGTAAGCTGCCTTCCCTCCTTGGACAGCGAGTGACCAAGATAAATAACTCGCTGGACACAGAATTGCAGCTTAGAAGGAGACACCTTGTGCCCCTTGTCGGCTAGAAAATGTAAAACTGTCAGAGAAGCCTTTTCACATTCAGGTTCACTTCTCGCGGTGATCAACAGATCATCGACATATTGAAGCAGTGCAGTATTGACTGGCATGTGGATACTGTCAAGTTCTCGTTTCAGTGCTTGGCTGTAGATGCTGGGGCTTTCTGTGAATCCTTGGGGAGCGCGTGAGAATTTAAAGCTGCGCCCATTTAAACTGAATCCGAACAAATATTGGCTTTCCGGATCTATTGGGACGCTAAAAAAGGCATTCTTGAGATCAATTACAGTAAAGAATGTTGCTTCGGAATCAATTGCTGTCAATAATGATGATATATCGGGGACCACAGGAAATTGTGGCACAATGCACTTGTTTAGTTCACGCAAATCAATAACCAATCGGTATACTGGCGGAGCAGTAGGGTCAGTTCGTTTAAGAATCGGAATTATCGGCGAATTACATACATTGGAGTCTGTTTCTACAACTACTCCTTGGGCAATTAACTCATCAATGATTTTCAGCAAAGCCACTACAGCATCTTGCGGTAACTTGTATTGTCGCATTCGTGGTAATACCACTCCTGCCTTGAGTGTAACTCGGTATGGTGTAATGTTCATGCAACCAACATCAGTAGGGCCTTGTGCCCATAGATGTGCTGGTAAAGTCTGTAGTCGGGGATCCATGTCTCTAGACACATAGTGACCTTTAAAATCACGTAAAAACAACCTTATTCCTCCCGGAGAACAACATATTATGGCTCCTAGGGCTTTCAGAGTTTTAATTCCTAACAGATTTTCTGGGCATGATTTAGTAAGCAATAAATCTGTAGTTCGTGTCAAAGGTCCTATCGTAAGTGGAAGAGGCTGTGATACTTCATTAACAATAGGTTTTCCTGAAAAACCAAGGGAAACATTTTGAGAGCCTGAGAGGGGTGCCCCTGGAACTTCACTACGTTTTATAGTTGTTCGACTTGCCCCTGTATCGAGTAAGAATTTTCTATCTTGACCTAATAATTCACTATGTACATAAGGTCCTTCTTGATCTACAGGAATCTCGATAAGCGGTAAGTCAACTTCCCTCTCTAGGCTGGTTCATGCGTAACGCTGATACTCAGGATATTCATACTGTGCAGTCTGATACATTTGTCGTGTTGTGGTTTGTGTGGCAGTAACAGGCAACGGTGGTGCAGCTGGCACAAACTGTATTGGCTGTTGTGCGGCTGGCATGGCCTGGGAATGCGGCATAGCTCCTTGTTCATTCTGATCTTGTCTGTGTGGCCGTGATCTTTCTTGTGTTTTACCTATGGCGATATTATGTTTTAAAACTGGACAATCGTGTACGTAATGACCTGGCTTTTTGCAATAATTGCATGTCCCTTTTACCGGTCCTGCTGAATCGGACTGTGTCATACCCTTTTTATGTCCTTCAGCAGGTACTGTCTGAGACACTAGCATTTTCATTTTTGTATCTTTCATACGTCTTTGTTCGTGTTCTTGTTCATCTCTAATTCTATTGTGATGATACTGTAACATTTGTAGCATTTGTGACGGAGTGTTACTTTGCCAGGTACTCTCGAATTTCAATATTCTATTCTTTACTGGAGGTAATGCATTTTCTACTAATTTTGTCACAAATAAATGTGGATACGACTCACTACTTGTTTTTATACCACTATTTATTCCAAAACATTTTTCAAATCGGGCATAATAGTCACTTGTGTCTTCATCATGCTTTTGTTTACAGGCCGTGATTGCACCCCAATCTTCCTTTTTCGTAGTTAACAAACGTGGCAGTACTTGTACTAGTAAACCTGGTAATGCTTTGACTTTATCCCCGAGCCCTGAACCTGCAGCTCGGGCCTTTTCTTCCGTTTCTAATGCTGTCCAATCTATCTTTTGGTCTCCCACTTCCCACTCTTTTTCTTTCAGTTTTTCATAAATGCCAGCAGGTAAGAGCACCTTTAATATCGTCATAATATCAGGATAGGTATACTCTCCCATCAGCAACATGTCCTTAATTTCTCGGTGGAAACCCGCTGGGTCTTTGTCATGACTTGGTACTACTTTCTTCATTTCTAACAATTCAATTTTTGATATGGGTGTGTATACAAATACACGGTGAAACTCATTGTCTTCGCCTTTTATTGGGTGCACTTCTCGTAAGGGATTTTGTCTATCCATATAATACGGCGTTCTTTCTCTGCGGGGCAGCGGGAACGAATCCGGATTTACAAAAAGGACATACTGTTTACGTGACACTAATATTTCTTTAATTAACTTGTTACTAGAACCTCTCCATCTGTTCGTGAGTAGTTCCGTTAATATATCAGGTAAAGGACCAGGGTCAGCATGTTGGCTCTTATATAGTATAAGGAGTTGCTGAATCATATAGATTCCAGCTAAACGTTGTTCATCTGTACTAAGGTTAAAAAACGTGTGTGCTACGGTCTCATCACCGTATTTTTCAGGACTGTCAATCCAGTGAACGGCTGATCTGGCCAATTCTTGCTCATCCATGGAATCGAGGAGATGGTAACCCCTTCGTCCTCGTAGTATTTTATCTGCGGCTTGGAACAAATGTTCAGGAGACTTTAAATTTATTACAGGCGTCGGATACGTTCTGCTATTATTTGGACATACAGAGTGTATGGGATCAGAAAAGCATCTAGTATTATCACAGGATCTTCCTCTGCCTACGTATGCTATGGTTTCTGACTGTCTTGCGGAATTCCCTGATTCGGAGACTTCATCTTGCTCGAACTCGTCTGTTTCCAATCTTTCTTCGTGAATACGTTCTATTTCTCTACGGATTTTTCGGCACATGGCTATTATACAGTTTTTCTTATCGTGTCTCCCTTCTGATATATTCTGGCCCCATCTTGTAAGAATAAGCATTGTATTCGGGTCTACCCCCGGACGGTCTTGATTTCTGATCACGCAGTTTATGAGGAAACGTAACAGTTCCCCCTGTATCTCTACTTTCTGGAATTCCATAGCTCTGTTAATACATTCTGGGTCTCGCCCTGTTTGGACAAAATGATATATGTTATCTAGATGCGTAGTCATTCCTGGTAACCTCGCTAAATACTCTGCGGCTCGTCTGATACGTAATGATGCCAGGACCATTTCGTCCTCTTTACCGACCACCGGGTCATATCTACAATCTATAAGGAGTTCCTTAAGCGTGCGTTCATTTACGAATTTGGGTGTACGTGAATGCGCTGATTCTTGAAAAACAAGTTTATTTATTCTAGGTGGCGTAAAAGTATTGCTTGCACCTCCCGTGGCCCCTTCAGGGGCGTCGGGTGTGAATGGATTCGTCGAACGTGACACAGCAACTATAGGTGTCGATACCACTGTAGAATCGATTGCGGGGACAGATGCGGAAACAGATGTGCTTGCCGGAGCTCGTGTCGGGACTTGTTGTTGCACGGGGACAGATACCTGATCCTGACGTTGAACCCCTCTGCCAGACGGTCTATGTGGTGTGGGGTTAGCATACTCGGGAGCTGCGTCATCTAGATATGAGGAAAGAAAAACATCTTCTGCGGTTCTGGGATGCCCTTTTGGATGTACCTTAATTGGAAATAATGGGGGTGGCAAGTCTTTTGGCATCTCTGGAACAGCCTTAGGTAGTCCTTCGGCTAGGAGGGGATACATACCACTCATAAGAGCGTTTCTTTGTCTATCTACTTGTTCTGATTTCACTCGGATACCTTCCTCAATTAATATATTTTCTTGAACTTCCTTTGAACTCTCTTTACTCCTCTCTTCTTGTCTACGTGCTTTTTCTGTACGTCTATGAGATTCTTTACGCCATAACTCAACAGCGTCTTTCTGTGACTGTCTGACTTTTCTTTTCCATAACTCTTCCTCCACTTTCATGATGCACTCTGCATCCCAGGTCCCTGCTGTGGGCCATCTCTGACTTTCTGGTAATCCCTTGGTATAGTCTACCCATAAATCAAGAAACAATATGGCATCTAAGCCATGCTTGTGATACATAAAATGCCCTGGAGTGTCCCTAGGAGGAATAGGGACGGCTTCTTCAAGCACCCCTTTTCTGGTAGTAATCTGTCTTAACTTCGAGAAGAGCGGCATCTTGACAACTGATTTGATACTTACTCTTGAATTTACTTAATACGAAAAACACAATAATGAACGGTGAACAATGAACAATCATTCATACCACAATATGCAAGACATTTGAACACTTTAAACATTAAACATTAAACATTTTAAAAATGACCGACGATGATGACAGTCTGCATAACTAATCACCAAGCTGAATTCTTGACAATAACTGAATACTTCGGAATACTTGATATACTGCTAAACAGTACATATACACTGCTAAACAGTGCAGACCGGATTTGTGTACCCAAATCCGTCTTGACCGGCACAACCTATGTGCTGTCAACACGCCTCCCCGGCGATGGTACTCACCGAGTAGCTCCTTGAAACGGAAGGCCTCAGAGAATGAACGGGACTCGATGACTGCGGACAGCGGACCCTCTGGACATCGGGATTTCGAAAACCTGGTGGGCCTCTGTATACCTCGGATCTTGCTCTCTCAGCTAGGCTCTGGTCGGGATACTTCGCACTTCTCACCGCCTCGTCTGGGTTGATCGCAGCCTCAGTCGCCCCCGCTTGACCGGAGGGAGCTTACAGGAAATCCTGCTGGTACGCGTTTATGGTCCGTCCAGCTGTGGCAGGAGACCGGGCCTGCAACGCACCGCCGGCGCGTGAGATGAGAAAGTGTCCCTATTCGGGCGCCATTATGTGGTAAATATTCTTTTTACCTTGACTGAATTTCATACTGAATCTGAAATAAAGTAGAATAGCTCAAAATAACAAGAGGCAGAATCCGTGGTATAAGAGATTTTCTGAATGGGCTTTATTCCAAAATGGCCGACTCGAGTGGCGGCCTTCAGGTTCCGTCACCACGAGGGTTCAGGAAGTGAAGTACAATACTTTATTGACAAGCAGTAACTTTTATAATACATACATCACAATGAAGTGAATACAGTAGGCGTAACAATTGATAAGGACATTGACGTTTGGTGTGCGTAGCCGAAAATGGGTGTAATAATGAGTAAAAAGGAACATGATTGGCTATGATGTAATACATAGGTGGATCTATAAGATAATACTTAACATAGATGCGCGCGCAGCAGCATGACGTGTGATTGACGTGCAACTAGGGGGTGAAGGGGACTTGACATTTAGCTCTACATGTGGAGACGAGAAGTCTGGGGGGTCAAGTCAACCTAATCCCAAATCATATCTAACATCCTATGTTTAGAGAACTATGTTATCCACAAGAAGAGACTCTCGGACAGAATCTATTCTATACTGACTGTGTGCGTGTACAAGCGTCTAAGTGTCTATATGAGATGCGAGGGGAAGAAAACTTTCCATGGCAACAGGGCTATGAATTACTTGCAGGAGGACGGAAAAGCCGAGTCCTTTGCTTGTGAGCTAAAGGAAATGTTTACCTAAATCACTGGACAGGAATGCATCGGCTGAAGAGCAAAGTAGATAATTCGAAGGTGAAATACAGCGTCTTGGCAGGCAGGCAAAACTGGCCGAGGCAGGCACCGTTAGCTGCACAGGGAGTAGGACAAAGTTCATGGATACAGATGCGAGCTCAAACTGAAGCTGTCAGAGACAGAGAGCAGGGAAGGCTTTAAGGACAGAATCGGGCCTACTTGCCTGAACTGTAAAAATGGAGTAACTTAGCCATATAAAGTCGGTGGCCTTTCATACTTAGGAATCGAATATCCAGCCCATTGATGGCGGATCTGACAGAGAACATGTTGACGGTGGACGCACATATGTTTGCGTTTTGGAAACTGGAACTGGAGGGAACATACATGTACTTGTGACATGCACATAGAACCGTTGGGGTCCAAGATAGGGGACATAACTGATCAGGAAAATCCACATTTCCACAAACTGTTTCCTCTAGGACTGCTCCAAAGAGTTTTACAATCAACTAAATACTCATACATTCACGCACATTCATACAAGAAAATATAGTACATACACACAGAATCCTGCTTTCCCGAGAACAGCGAACAATCTGCCCTACTACAGAATTATAACACACGTTAACCAAGCAGCGCTTACCTCTGCCCAGTCCTTCAAACAAGCTCAGAGAATACCTATTACTTCTCCCGCGATAAGCTTTAACGGTGAACCTTACGGATCCCTGGGTCTTAAGACCAGAGTTTCATAGATAACCTTCGCTACCATACACACTTCTTTTATACCAGAAATATATCTAGTAGTAACACACAACGATGTCACTGATTCCGAACCCAGACAATGTGACGCGCAACTTCAATTGTCACACGTTTCTCCTGCATACATACAGGACCAACAATCCCGTCTTTCCCGAGAGCAGTATATACTTCCCTCTGCCCTACTACGGAACTGCTACCAGCTCCCAAATTCCAGAAGCACTACATAAAACTCAACACGACGACTCCAACATATAGTATTAGTACATATACCAACATCAATCAATAATCAATAAATCAAAAGCCAATGTACAAGCAATCTAATCAGATCAAGACAATCAACAACACCATCAAATTCTGCTACCAGGAAATTGATCCAGATCAGGGTATATAAATTCTCCCTACTGCCACGGATAGAGTAAATTCACAGTTACACGCACATACACTCACCATACACTTGGGCCCATTTTACTAACATACACTCAATTACTCTATTGTCACTGAACCTGTGGAGAGAAAACCTTCTAAACACCTTGCATCTGCACTAAGGTCGATAAGACCAAATTGACACTGTCTTGAGTCATGATTTAAACAACAATCTAAACAACAATAATCAAAATAGAGTACTCAATAATTGACAAGAAATAACCACCAACACTGTTTTTAAAATAATGGTAATTTATCTAAAAATTAGTTCAAATGGAAAATCAATTCAAAAGCAAAATCATTATTCTCATAGTTACCTATTCTAGCTAAATGTCATAAATGGGTCAGGACAGGTCTCTCGATAGAAGTCTCTCAAGTCGCCGTCCTCACAGCATCGATCCTCACCAACGCAAGTTTGGGAAGAAGTGGCCACAGACCCTCTCTAGGCTAACAATACTTATAGTAATTTTAACAAAAGAAAGCAACATAAAATGTTTTAGATATCCGCTGAACCGCTGAGCAGAGCGAGCAGGAAAGGATATAGCATCGCTACATTTGGAAAAAATCTCCGCTCAGAAAAATCACAAAAATAAAAAGACGGAAGAAGGAAACTCAAGTTTACAAATGTTTCTTTTCACGTTCACATTTCCTCGGAACCAGCATTGTGATCACAAAGTTCATTGTGGCTCCCTTGTCCTCCAAGGACACTTGGACTCTCGCCCAGAACTGCTGTCCTCACGGAAAACTTTTTAAACCAGGCGAAGACTGTGGTCAGATGACTCTCGACCAGGTTCAGCAAGGCCTTCTCATCAAAACTCGATTATTCGAACGCAGGCTTTAAACGGCAGCCATTTTTCAATAGGCCAAAACAGACCATCTTAATTAAAAGAGACAAAAACAACGTTACCACAGCATAGTGATTAAAACAATGTTAACCCCACTAACACCCTTATGTGTATGTAATTATCTAGCCTTTGCAACACAGAAAAGCATTAGTACACGTTATTTCAAAAGCGTTTTGTGCTTTAAAACAAACAACACTCAGCAACATTCATTTAATTAAACCTGCACATTATTATTAAGCAACATTTATGCATTCCCACGTGTAGTTTTCTCCTGTTAGTTCGTATTGATTAATCAGAATTTTACACAAAACAAATAATTAAGGATTACGATTAATATTTTTAATTCACAACACATAGACAAACTGGAGCTTCAAAACCCCGATAAATTTTCAACAGAAAACTCTGCTCCAGCACACACTCAGTCAGCAAATGGTCTCACACACTCAAGAACTGAACTCTAGGCCAATTGTTTTGTATAAACAAATATACTGTTGTTTTATTTCTAGAACCAAGCAAGCCTGGTACAGGTAACCATATAAATACTTTGCAGTAGTAATTGTCTTGTTTGAACACAGTTCAGAATTACAGTATAACTAGTACTGGTTTTGATGACAGATTTAAGAAAGCAGATTGCAACACATTGCAGGTATAGTACATTCAATTGAATGGGCTTTTTAAGAAAAATGTTAATTACTTTTCAGATTACTTTTCTAACCACAGGACTAGATCCTAGATTCAGCCCTGGGACATTTCATGAAAACAGGTGAGTAAATGTGTTTTGGTTAAAGGTATGATTTTTAAGGAATATTATTGTATTTCAAAAGTTGACACAAAAACATTTTCACAAAGAACCCCCAATGTTATCCTATGGAAGGAAATTCAATTCACAGGTAAGTTACTTTTTAGTTACTTTTCTTACTCAGTGCTGGACACCTGGGTTCAGCACTGGGATCTTTCCTGCAAACAGTTGAGAAAAATCTCCTAGGGTTAAGCTCAGAGCACATTGGGGACAAAGTTAGCACCAAAGGGGCACCCTCAGCGGTGCTAGGGCAGCCGGGTGCAGGGTGCAGTTTTGAGGTCGGTGCCCTGTTGAATTCAAAGGAGATTCTCCAGGACAAAGAAAAACTGCAGGCTCGGGGATGAAGATCTTCCAGGAGTGACCACCACTTTGAGGGGTAAGTTGGGATGTAGAGGGATGGTTAGGCACCACTGGGTTGGGCACACAAGGCCGTGGGGCAAAGGGTGCAGGGGTGCCTTTGGACGTTGGATTTTCTTACCCGCTCTGGTCGCGGTAGGGGGGGTCTCCTGGGTTGAGGCTGCAGGTGTCATCTGAAGGCTTGAGGCAGGTCAGGGGTCGCAGGATCTCGGGTCAGGATCGCCGGGGGGACCTCCTCGTGCACAAACACAGGCCGGGCTCAGCGGATGCAGAGTGTGCTGGAGTCGCGGTTTCTGGCTGGCACCAGAAGCTGCAGTTCAAACACGTTCGGAGTTCATGGGAGAAGCAGCTTGGAAAGTGAATGCAGGCAGGTCCTCTGGGGTTTTTGAGGTTGCTGGCCGATGAACACACCGGAGTTTCGCAGGAGCAGGTTCGAGGGGAGACAGGCCTGTAGGGCTGGGGCCAAGTCAGTGGGCTTCGTCCTCTTATTAGCTCTGCACGGCTTCTCGGCCTTCTTCTTTTCTTGTTGTTGCTGGATCTGAGGAAGAAAGGTTCAGGGTGCCCCTAAATACTAAATTTAGGGGCGTTACAGGTAGGTAAAGGGCAGGGACCAATAGGTCCCTTCCCTGGGGTGGGTACATCCCCTATTCTGCCACTCTCCATTGGGAGGAGGGCAGGAGCCTGTCCCTGGTTTGCTGGGTCCCCCCATATTCAAGATGGTGGGGACTCGAAGTTGTGCTTCACCTAGCCTCCCCCACCTGAGGGGTGGAGTTGGCAGAGGTGGGCCCACCTCTCTTCCTCACTTGTTTTTCCCGCCAGTTCTACCGCCCAAAGTAAGGGGTAGAACCAGTGGGGACCAGTTGCTGAAAGCAGTAAATGGTCTGGAGAGGCTCACAAAGGCGGTATGCCTTTGAAGCTTCTCCTTCATGAACCCTGCCCATCCTGGCACCTCATCCCAGGATGTGCATTGTTTCAGGCCCCAGAGAGCAGCAGGCTCTCGACCCAGGGGTCCAGAAACATGTCTGGTGGTGGCAGCCTGCGCAGCCACTCAGTCAGGTCACTGGTAGTTGGTCGTTTTTCAGGGGGCATCTCTCAGATGCCCTCTGTGGTGCATTTTACATTAAATCCCACACTGGGATCAGTGTGGGTTTAATGTGCTGAGAAGTTTGATACCAAACTTCACAGTCTTCAGTGTAGCCATTATGGAGCTGTGGAGGTCGTAAAGACAACCTCCCAGCACCATATACTCTTAATGGCAGCACTGCACTTACAGGGCCCAGGAATGGACCTGGGTACTGTAGGGGTAAATGGGCTCATGCACCTGTACCCTCACCACTGGCATAGTGCACCCAGCTAGAAGGGTAACTGATGTATGACCGGGCAGTTGTTTGTGGGCAAGGCACACAGGGATGTGTGCCATGTCATCTCTTTGTTTTGTTCTGCACCCAGACACTCAGCCTAAAAAGGCAGTGTGTGTGTGTCAGGGTACAGGGCATCTAAGGGTGGCACAATAAGTGCTGCAGCCCTTAGGGGCCTTCTCTGGTCACAGTGCCCTGGGTACCTATGGTACCATTTACCAGGAGCTGACATGTGGCCAGAGATGCCAATTGGGTTTAGGCTTCAATACAGTTTTAGGGAAGGAACACAGGCCCTGGGTACCTGATTGGTAGGAGCCCAGGGCACACTCAGTCAAAGTACATCAGCAATTCAGCAAAACGTGGGGGCATACCATGCAAGAAAGAGGGCACTTTCTCACAACGTCCACCTGGGCCTTCTGCACTCCGATACCAGGTGTTAAAAACCCTCCTCAGGTGTTCTACATGTGGGGCATTCAGGGGATGCCACAGGAAACATGCACTTGATGTGTTTCGGTGTGACGTAGGCCTGATGCAAATAGTTAAATTGCATGTAGCAGAAGCGTGGCTTACGTGAAACCTCCTGTACATGTTGCAACGCCCAGATCCAATGACTGTCTGTGAATTGCGTCTGAAGGTCTGTCATCCACCGGTCTTTAGCCCTGTCATCTGACTAGCAAGCTATGTTATTTACTCAACTTTAATGCTGTTCGATACTGCTTGAAAGTATGACATATTTCTCTGGGAAAAAGCCTGATGTTTGTGTCATAGTTACCAGGGGTTGAGCATTGTGTTCTCAGTGAACTCTGTCGTAACCTAGCAATATTGTGCCTTATTAAGTTGATGGGGCACTCTTCACAAGTTAATCATTCACTTTTTTTACAGTTTGCTTACATAATTACATTCCTGTCATATTAGTACATTACACTCTTACCCAATTCTAGATATAGAGCCTGATTTAAGGGCATATTATCAAGAATGGCGTTAAAATTATCGCCGCTTTAGCGGCAGAAAACTGCCGCTAAAAGCGGCGATAATGGGCTTGATATTATGCCGCAGAGAATTCCAATAGAAGCCCATGTTCTGGTGGTAATATTAACACCGTCCTTGATAATATGCCCCTTAGAGTTTCACAGATGTCGTATGCCATCACAAATGTGATAGATATCCTGTCTGTCCAATTACGAGTGCTAGACCTTATAATGCACTTATTATAAGGTGCATGGGATATTTTGCGCATTTGTGATGTACTATTGCATCTGCCACATGCTGAGTCAGTTTTTGTGTGATTTAGGAACTCTGTTTTAATTATAATGTATAGTTGATTTTCCTAATTCGGAAATATACACTTTGTATTTTCTCACACTGAAGTATAAACAACGCTTTTTTTGTTTTCTTTCAAGTTCCTTTTTTCCTTCAGGGTTTGAACTTTAAATCATATAACTCTTGCAGAGACCAGATTATAATCTCTTTAAACCTGATGGTAATATGCTTCCAAGTATTTATTTTATCAAAGGTGTCTCGGATATTGGACCACCTACCGCACCTTTACTATTTTCTTTAAGGAAGTTGGGGTCCACTCCTCATTAGAAGCTTTTGGGGTTTAATTTGTTCCTAGTATGCCACTTTTAAGTTTGGCATTAGCCAATATCTTTTGATTTTACTAAAATTATAGATAAGATAAATTTATTTATACGGGCTTCCAGCCAACCCTCTTCATCCATTGGTCTGTTATTGTGCTATTCACATTTTCCTTCTGCCCACTATAGCGTGCAGCACCGGGGAATGGGTTAGCAGACTTCATCCACTGCCTAACTTCCCTGTGAGTGATGGTATCCTGCTCTTTCACAAGCAGCACTTCCACACACAAAGTAGGTCCCTTAAGTGCCAGGAAACTACTATGGCAGCATGTGCATTTTGAAACCATCCACCCACCTCTCAGTTCTGATGCCTCATTTAGAGCGGTGACAAGGTACCATTGAACATTCATCTCCTTCGTCTCAGAAAACACTAGCAAACTTTGTTTTATGCCCAGAAACCTGAACGTAAAAAAAAAAAAATCAAGAATCAATGTACCCATGCACTGAAATGAGACATTAGGAAAAAAACCTTGGGGGTTTGTCTTTGAACAATATAAACAAATGCTAGCTGACCAGTCATTCCTCCGTTGCATGCGGGCCAGCTGACACAGCAATTTCCCAGAAAGTGCTCCCGCAACCTTAACAAAAGCACTTTTGGTGAAAATGCCTAGGGTTCACTGACAGGATATCGACCTCCAAAATATCCCCTTGTCAAAATATTGTGACCAAAATATCAATGTCAAAAATATCATCATCCTATACTTTCAATTGTAAGTACAAAAATATCAGAAAACAAATATTGTTGTAATAAATATCATTGCATTAAATATTGTTTTTAAAATATATTTCAATTAAAATAATAAATATTAAATATATTAAATAGTAACATGAATAAAGAAAAATGAGAGTTAATATTGATTTTAACAAATTTAATAAATAAACAATTAAAATAAGTGAAACACACATATAATAATTAGTATATATATATATATACAATAACATATATCTACTTAAAAACAATTATTTAACTAACCATTTTAATTTTTATAATAATTTCTAATTGTTTAAGTAATATAAAAATATAACAAATATATATATATATATTAAGGAAGGCAAAGTGGAATCTAAATTGCACAGGAAACCCACGGCTGGGAACACTGTATTACACGCAACCAGCCACCACCCCAGACACCTCATCCAAAGCATACCTTATGGAGAGATGCTGCGTATTAAACGTATTTGCAGCACCTGCGATGAGTGTCATTTAGCTCAGCAAGAGAGCAGGGAGAGATTCCTTGCTAGGGGTTACACCCCTAAGATCATTGATGCGGCCATTGCTAAGACTAATAATATCACGAGGGATGAGTCTCTGGCTATTAAATCTACCATTCTTGACGATGATAATAAACCTTCTGATTCCATCACCCGTATGATCCTCACATACAACTCACAACATGGGCAAATGCGAAAAATCCTTAACAAAAATTGGCCCCAGATACGCAATGATCCGATTTTAGGAGACATTACATCTAAGACTCCAGATATCACATTTCGGAAGGCACAGGCAATGCGTGACATGTTAGTAAAAGGAAGTTCAGAAGTCATAACACCTACAACTTGGTTATCTTCCCGTAGGGGATTTGTGAAATGTCCATCATGTAAGGCAACTAACACCACGGCATATGCATGCCCTTTCAAAACAGATTTGGTACCTATTACCAAATTTTTAACATGTAAAACGGAGCATGCAGTTTATGTGCTGGAGTGTCCTTGTGGCCTGCGATATGTAGGCAGCACAAAGCTGCAGGTCCACAAAAGGATACTCCAGCACATAATCAACAACTGTGACCCCTCATACCCCGTTGCAAGACATTTCAAGGATGCACATAACCCAAATCCAGGGTTCCTAAAATATTTTGTGATGGATAGTGTCTTACTTTTGAGCAGGGGAGGCAATCGTGAGGCACTTCTCTGCTTATTGGAGACTAGATACATTTTGGAACTGGATAGTAAGGCTCATTCTGGGATGAATTCAAGTGAAGATTTCTATACCTGCTTCGAACTCAAGGCTTGCTGGTGTCTATTTTGATGAATTTTTACTGTTAGCTGTTTACATTTTGTAATTTGCTGCGTCTCAATTTTTAAAAAAATCTTTAAGTAATTTTTTTAGCACTGTTGCACTTTGCACTTTAGTTAGGTGGCACTGTAAGACCAAAATTAAATTGGTATTAGTATTTTTTGAAAATAACTACATAGAAGCAGAATCAATGCCCACTTAGGGCTTTATTCAGTTCCAGCCGCAATAGGATTAATGTCAATGTATGCATTAATATATAGGACAGCGAACAGTACCCTATATACTAGAAGAGGTTTTAAAAGGCATATATTTATTATCGATGTATTACTTGATACATTTTAGGCTTTTTAACTTTTCTAAACCAATTTTATACTTGGCATAATGAGCACATAAGATTTTAAACGATACTTATTTATGAACTGATTTTAGGTATGCGTTTTTATCTTTATTTAACATGTACGGTTATTTCAATAATGTTTTAACTGTTATGTTATTTGTTGTGCTTACACTAAACATGGCTGGTTATGTGGTACAATGTTTTTGAAAGAAAGACCATGTACATATATTTTTTCTATGTCCATCTTGTCATGTGACAGGTCACGAGTTCATGCACTTGCACTTTAAAAGGTTTTTGCACTTCGCAAGCGCGTTATGTGAACAAGACCTCTGGAAGGTCGAAACACGTTGTAGCGGAGGTGCGGTGGCTTATAAAATAAAAATTTACTAGCACCAAGATAGTTCTTTGGAGATATATATATATATATATATATATATATATAAAGAGAAAGTGGCACGTACTCATAATCGGTATGAATAGGGCTAATTTATTATGTTCAGGTCTCCCACGACCCCACAATGACAGAGAGATGTGTTTCGCCTGCGCAGCAGGCTTATCAATCTAATTTGGCGCCGAAAAATCAAACTATATATACTCCTCCCCTCTACTGTAGACACAAATAAACATAGAGAGCAGACTACATGGGTCAATCCATGGCTGGAAAACACATTCTATGCATGTTAAATAAATAAAGTGCATAGTGTAACAAATAGCAGCATATTGCGGAGCCTCTCTTTTTCAACAATACAAGATGTTATCAGTGCGTTCTCAGCCCGGGAAAAGAGCAGATGAAAATAACATTCCAAAATGAAAAGGTGATTCAAAATAGTACCGCACCAAATGCGCTCAACAAAATATATGCAGCCCACCCACTATTTCTTCAAAATTGAATATACTTAAAAGACGTGCTCATTTTTGCATTCAAAAAACGAAAATTGAAAACCCACATGTTACCACATTAATGAAAGGAACACATTTCCCCAAATAGCAGATGCGGCAAAAGTAGCAGGATACTCATATAGTTGAAAAATATATGTAAGCCACCTGGAACATAACAAAGATATAACAGTCTTGTGACAAGTCCACGGGGCTCAAATTGCACCAACTAAGTGCACTTTACGACCTGAATGTCAGCCTCTGGACAGTCTCAACTGGTTAGTAGAACTACTAGATCCAGAATCCCTTTCAACGGAATTGCCGATCACACTCCGTGCGGGAATTGTTGCAATAGTTCCAAGTGTAAATGAAATAAGCCTTTAACCTGCTCCAAAACTCTCTGTCTATATATCTATATATATACACAACTACATCACCCAGAAGCCCCTGAAGGCCTCGCCCACTGAGGCAGGTGTGGCTAATCAACGGTGTGCGATCAGCAGCGCTTTCATACACCCGTTACAAATGCCACTGAAGAAAGGAGCACATCCTGAAACGCGTCTGGCGATACGGAATGGTGTTTTGTTCCATGAACTGGATCCTGCTGGCACGGTGCCAAATTGAATAAAGAATCATGGGCAGCATTTTTCTCTGGGAGGCTTCATTTATGGGTTCCTGTTCGATGGATATATATATACATGCGCATACACCAATAACATAAAATCTTTAACAAATAAACCATTCTAATTAAATAAACGAAGGAAACAATTTAACATTTAGACTAAATAATTTACACATTAAAAACATTATAATATAATGTTATAATTTTAAATAAACAAAAACATAATATTATAAATTATAACAATATAAAATAAAATATAAAATGTAATACATATACTATTCCCCCTACAATTTATACAAAACTACTCAAACTATTATGTTAAATATATCAAAAATTGACTACTCACATTTCACGCTATGCAAAAATAATAAAACTGGGAAAAATTTACAAATCTCCTTCCAGTAAACGAAACAGTAGGGAAAGTGTTGGATTACTGATAGGTAAAATGTACTATTCCCACTCCAGTTAGTACAACAGTAGGGAAAGAGTTGGATTGCGGAGGGGTAAAATGTATTATTCCCACTCCAGTCAATACAATAGTAGGGAAAGTGTTGGATAGCGGAGGGGTAGAATTTATTATTCCCACTTCAGTCAGTACAACAGTAGGGAAGTGTTGGATTGCAAAGAGATAAAATTTACTATTCCGATTCCAGTCAGTGCAACAAAAAAATATTACCATGTTAAGTACATATGAAAAATAACTCCAAATATTACTATAAATAAATAAAAAACAAAAATGATGTTCATACAAATAATTTTTTCAATTAGAAATTATTTCTACACAAAAATACAATTTATTACATACATATAATCTAGTTACTTCCAACCCTATAACCCGGCAAAACTCACAACGTGCACCTAAATCTTACCTTCAAAAAGCAAAATATTCACACTATTAATATAAATATTTATCAACAAACTAATTATCATTAATTAAATGTTAATTATTAATCAATTATAATGAATCCACTTCCCACAATACACCTCCACAAAACACACAACACACTCCTTAGATTTAACAGAAAACTAGTTACACAATTAGCATAATTAATGATCAATTTGATAATTAATATTAATTAAAAAATTAATTATGAATTCCTTAAAATTAATTTACTTCCCAGCATAAACCCCTAGAAAACCCACAACCCACATCTAAAATCTTTTTGAAAAAAAGAATTGCCCAATTAACATAATTATTTATCAATTAAACAAATATTATTAATTAAAAAAGAAATTTAATTCATAAAAAAGAATTAACTTCCCACCCTTTACCCCTATACACCCCACAATCCACACCTAAAATTAAACTTAAAAAATTAATTACACAATTAGAATAATTACTTGTCAATTAAAAAATGAATATTTAACAACTAATTATTTATTAATTAAAATATATTTTCTCCCCACCCTTTACCTCTATTAACCCCACAACCTGCACCTAAAAAAAAGAAAAATAGCAATTAACATCATTATCAATTAATTAAATAATATTAATTAACAACTAATTATTAATTTAAAAAAAAATACTTCCCACCTTTTACCCCTATTAATCCCAAAACCTGCACATAAAATGTACTTAAAATAAATAAATAGCACAATTAACATAATTCAATATCAGTTAAATAAATATAATGAAATAAAAAATAATCATTACATTTATGGAGTACCAGAGCCTGGTGAGTACATACTCAAATAGCCAATATTGATAGGAAATACACAGCCACGGTCAAGGACACAGCGATACAAATCAATGTCAGGAAAGCCATAACAACATTAAGCAAATGAGCCTGTGATGTGTATGCCAGTTTGACAAAATACCTGCAATCTCAGACTAATATGTAACTTTTTCATGATATGTACCAACTTGCTAAAAACCACATTAAGGCTTTGGCCTCATAACAGCAACCACCACTGTCTTCATCCTGTATGTTTGTTCATTGGCTTGTGGTGAGCCAAAAGCCACATGTGTACCATCAATGAAGACAATGACATGTGGCATTTTGCCCAAAGCATAAAAGTCACTCTTGATGTCAGCAAACTGTCCTGGTGTTGGGAACTTGATGGACAGGTTCAGGAAATGTAATATTGCTTTCAAAAAATCACGACGCACACGGCTAAACATTGTCTGTGACATCCCACCAGCAGTAGCCACAGTATACTGGAAGGTTCCCGTGGCAAAGAAATGTACGGCTACCATCACCTTCACCTTAGCGGTCAGCGCAAATGGATATGGGCGTCCAGGTAGCAAATGTGGGGCCATCTCCTCTGCCAACTCCTCTATGAGTGGTCTGGTGAAGCTGTAACGTCTTATGCTGCCACTTTCTACCATGGTCTGCAGGTCAGGGAAGGGTCTGGAGACAGCCGGTCTCCTGCGGTACATAGGTAACAAATCAAAACATTATTCATACACTTTCCAATTTGGTAAGAAACATGCAAAAACTCATATACTACATCAACGCAAGACTCAATGAAGTCAGATGTGTAATGTTGAGCCTTGACACAAAGGACAGCTATTTAACCCTTGCCGAACATTTCATTTTATAATGATTTGTCCACAATTGCAATGCAGTGCTGTGACTAATCACTGGTGTCTGTCACAGTCCATGTGATCAAAAATTACATACTAAACACACACCTAATAAAGCATCAAAGATAGATGTTTGTAACAACTATCACATGGTGGAAAGGTACACAGACACGGATCATGTAATGCCACCTAGGTTGAACACTAGAAAAAGACAGCGTGTCACCATGCACACCACTGTGATAAGGTAGACACTGTCATGATGTAATGTCTGACATCCATGTACTATCACATACATAAAACATTCATGATGTGTAGCACATCTTTTTTGACAAGCATACATGTATGTCTGTGACACAAAGACACAACAGCAACTCACATGCCAAATACAAGTTGATGTCTCAAGTAAATATCATTAACAACATCAACAATGGAGTGTCTGCGTTGTACAAGACTCATCTGTGGATTCACTCAAAATAACTTCACACAATTCACTTTCTAACACACAGTCCGAGAAAGCAGTGATTATGTGTGGATGTAACCTGTGTTCACACAATGATCCCCTGGGACTGTGTCCAAGCATAGAAGGGTGATCTGTGAAGTGGTCACTCACAGTTGTGAGGTTCCTCACAAACAATGTATTTGATGCACATCAAGGTTGGCTCATCATGGGAGAGTCAGCTATAAAGTACTTTGTCCAATATGACATGGGAATCACTATACCCACCCATGTAATGCAGCACAACGTAAGGTTTGCTATACTGTCTGACATGCTGATTGATTAGTGTAGGGCACATGAGCCTCACCCAAAACGTGAGGTTTGCATCCTTTGGCTGTTGACTGTAATGGTGAACGACGTGGGTGAGTATTGAGTGCACACGTGTGCCGCATCCGAACCAAGCATCACGCACACATAGCCTTGCCAAATACCACGCATCAGTCGTTGGTCTAACACATTTCAGTGTGGAGGGCCGCATCACTGCACTGAAATGCAAAGTCACACATATAAGCCTCATAACAGCAACCACCACTGTCAGCCATCTTACCAGCACAGCTTCACTCACTCACAGGGAAGCTGAGACACAGGAAGGAAGGCTGGGATTGCTGGGAAGATGGGTGTAGCTGAAAGCATGACGGGAGTCGTAGTCACACTCAACAGCACTCCTCCCACATGGCCCAACAATCCCACCTTGAACCATGCTCATCTCACAGGGAGTGAAAAAATACTGGCAAGATGGCTGACTCTGGGCTCTGGTGTGTGAAGCACAAGGCCCTGTTGGGAGTTGTGCTCAAACAAACACCAGGTTCCACTGTCAGACATCTTGAACGTAAAGTTTGACTCACTGTTATGGAAGCATGGTTCATGGTGGCTTATTTGGTCTGGGGGGAGGAGGAGTGCTAGCTCTGACTACATATACCAGCAGGCCCGGTCACACACACACCCCTCCCACCAACACCAAACACCACACCTGGGACTATGCTCTCCCTGAGAGTAAAGGAAAATCAACTTCCAAGATGCCTGACACAGGACTCTGGTGTGGGGAGCACAAGACTATGATGGGATATGTGATCAAAAATAGATTTTGACTAACAACATACCTGCAATGTAACTGGAAAGCTCGCCATTTACAAAAATGTACAAACTTAGCACTAACTCACAGCAAGGCAATGGGATCCAAACACCAGTCACATGTAGTGTGACGAACTGGCATGAATGCAAATTCAGGACGTTGAGTGTAAAAATTCAGGACAAAGGGTCAAAATTCAGGACAAACATTCAGGACAGGAGGTCAAAATTCAGGACAAATTTTCAGGACAAAAGGTACATTTTACAGACACATCAGAGGAGGTCGCGTAATAGAATATAATTAAGCCCATCCATATCCAAACATATTCAACCATTTGCAAATCTATTCATCATGTATCCTTCCATCCATCATTTCACTCATCCATCCCTCCATCCACCCTTTCACACATCCATCCATTATCCATCCATCCATCCACCCTTTCACCCTATCTATTGGTACACTCATCCATCCACTCTTCCACCCATCCATCCATCCATCCATCCATCCATCCATCCATCCTCCCTTTCTCTCTTCATTGACTCTTTCAATTAGCCATCCTTCCTTCCACCCATCCATCTACTCATCCACTCATGAATCCATCATTGGCCCTATTACTCATCCATCCACCCTTTCATTCCTTCACTAACTATCCATCCTTTTGTCCATCTACCCTCCCTTTCACTCACTCGTCCATCCTTATATCCACCATTTCACTCATCTGTCCATCCATTAACCCTTTTACTTAAAAAATCATCAATCCATCCATAATTTCACTCATCCATCCACCCATTCACTTGCCCATCATCCACCCTTACACTCATCCATCCATCCTTTTACTCATCCATCCATGCTTATACCCATCCATCTACCTTTGCGCCCATCCATCCATTCATCCATCCATCCATCCATCTTTTTACCTTTTTTCCATCCATCCATCCTCTCATTATTCATCCATTCATCCTTTCATTCCTCCATTCACCCTTTCACTAATCTATCCAGCCATTCACCCATCCCTTCACTTACTCACTCACCCACCTTTTCATATTAATTATGAGCTGAGCCTTTGTCTGCAGAGTTGCAGACAGAAGAGGCCCATCAAGAATTTCACCCTTGTTGTAGGTCCTAAAGCGTGGGGTGGGGGTAGGGTTCACTATGCCCTTGCACATAGGCAATCTGAGTCATGAGTCATGCATGATGCACAGTGCCAGGCTATGAAGTGACTGTGACATGGTGTTGTTTCCAGGGCTTTAAGAGGGATGTCTGGGGGGTCTCTCCAAAGGGGGTGTTCGATGCAATTAAGGGCGTGGCTTAAAACACCTGAGCTAAAAATCTTTGCTTAGTATAGTGTACCGCGTGACTGGTATTTTGCCTTTTCTGTCATTGTATCCAGGTATATAACACAACAAGTAACGTTACACCTGCAACAAGCTTGGGCTTTGTCAATGGTGTTAGTTGCATAAAATAAAAAAGCAGCAATCATGGCTTACTCGAATATAATATTGAAAATGCATCCGTTTTAATATGGTGAGACTGTGAAAGAACTCTAGCCCCTTCTTTTTACCTTCTTTCACCAGCTTCTTTTCTTAAACTGCATTCTCACCTAGCAGCATTGGCGTTTTTGCACATTTCTTGCATCTGACATTCTGCCCTGTCCTAGACGGAGACTGGGGGAGGCCCACCACATGCTTTGCAGCCCAGACTGCCCATTGTCATTCAGTATGTGGCAATCAGCCAGAATACAGAATGACAATGGGCGGGGTAGGGCTGCTCTTGTGCTCCGAGGAAGAGTGTGAGGCGGCCCTATCAGGGAGATGAGGCTTCATGCAGGGAACAGTGCTGTTCCCTGCAATGCCCAAAATTACAGACAAAAGACATCCATAAAAAGGATCCTCCTGAACAACGGACGTGAGGTCCAAATTACGGACGGTCCGTGAAATTTAAGGACGGTTGGTCACCCTAGTCACATGCAGCAGCCATCTTGTTTGCACACATTCACTCCCAGGAAAGCTGAGTCATAGGAAGGAAGGTTGGGTTTGCTGGGAAGGTGGGTGTAGCTAAAAGCAAGATGGGAGTCGTTGTCACAGCTAACAATCCTCCTTCCACATGGCCCATCAAGCCTACCTTGAACTATGCCCATCTCACAAGGAGAGGAAAAGTACTGGCAAGATTGCTGACACTGGGCTCTGGGGTGGGGAACACAAGGCCCAGTTGGGAGTTCTGCACAAACAAACACCAGGCCACCACTGTCAGACATCTTGCCATCACTGTTTCACTCACTCACAGGGAAGCTGAGTCATAGCAAGGAAAGTTGGGTTTGCTGGGAAGGTAGGTGTAGCTAAAAGCATGATGGGAGTTATACTCACAGCTAACAGTCCTCTTCCACATGGCCCAACAATCCCACCTTGAACCATGCTCATCTCACAGGGAGTAGAAATGTACCAGAAAGATGGGCCCTATGTATGAATTGGCCACAAGTCACACCTAGGCAGTAGGCCTGTCACACTAGTCCCCACTCTCAGCCATCTTCACTGTACATTTCCACTCACTGTCTGGGGATGCATTGTCCCAGATATACTCCCTGGGCTGGCTGGAAAGGTGTGTGGAGTATGGGACATGGTGTGAGTTGCAGTTATTGCACACATCACTACCCACACACAAAGCAACATGTCCATCAGTGACAAGGGATACCTGACAGTGAATGGAAGGGCCACAGCAAGATGGCTGACACTGTTGGATGGTGTCATGTACACAAAGCACTGTTGAGAGTTGCATTCAACTACTACATCATGCAGCGTTGTCAGTATCCTTGCCACTACACTCCCCTCACTGTGATTGATACTTTGTCCACGAGGAGGAAGCTGGACTGGGTGGGAGGAGGGGAACAACTTCCAGCAGCATAACACAAGCACACAAACCTCTGTACCTCACAGCTCTGAGCCTGAAAAAGTAGGAAAGCAGCCTTGGTTAACTCATCTGGCCTTGGAGGACAAGGACAATATACATGATGTGATCAGTCACAAAGCAAAGCAATAACACTTTTTACTACTGACAGCTATTCTCATGTGTGCAATGAGATGAGAACTAGGAACACATTCATCAAAATACCATAAACCAAACGCCACATACATTCTGGACTGTGAGTGTGTAGGTGGCCACACCAATTTGACTGCAAACAACATGCACAAATAGGAGCACACATGCACAAATCTTGAAACATATCGTAAGAGGCAGAGTATGTATATCATTGGAAAAGCACAGACGTTGGAACTACCAACACACCTGTGTCATGCACAGGGTGTCACTTGCCAGTCAATGCCTATGTACAGTCAAATGAGCAAAACATGCCCATTTATGCACAGAGCTAGACATGCTCAGCAAAACACTTCTTGTTAAAATCACAATGTTCGCTGAAAGACTAGGCCTCAATCTGTGACAATAGAGGACTATTTAATGTACCTACACTCATTATAATGTACAATAGCAAATGTAATGTGTATGATACGATGACCTGTGCAAAAACACCACAAACATTGTGTCTCTCATCTACCCACAGGGCCTGCTGGGGACACTGCAGGAACAGAACAGGAATCCCAGTCCAAGACCCTGACCCTGAGCTCTCCGGTCTGGATGTCTCTCAGCCCTCAACGTATGACGATGAACTACCTGGTCCCTCCGGTGTGGGTCAGCATGCAGCACCAGCAGCTCGAACACCAGCACCCCCTGCGACCCCTCCCGTAACATCTGTCAAACTCCAGATGACCTCTTCCAACATGGAAACACCAAGGCAAAAAAACAATGAGAGTACAGCAACACAGGGTACTCTGGAGTTTACGGACAACAACTCCAGTGTCGACGATGAAGGAGACTCAGTGTTGTTTGTGTCTGCAACAACAGGTCCTGCTCATGTGGGTAGGGGTGGTAGGAGGGGCCATGGGGAGAGGTCCTTGTGAGGCAGCTGGTGCTGATGATTAAGCAGATCCACAGTTGGCACACATTCTATATGCATATCGAGAATGCACCAGAGACTTTGGCCAGGTAGTTGAGATCCTCAAGGACATGCAACAGCAGCAGGCTGCCCATTGTGCCAAAATTGACTCACGCATGTCCAGAATGGACTCACACATGTCCAGAATGGAGTCCAAAATGAATAGAATTGATGAACAGACTGCGACGCACAGGGACATACTTACCTGCCTCCACCAGAATGCTGACAACATGAACCTACATCCCTGTGTGCCCACTACATCTGTTGCTACTACATCTGCAACTGCCACAGGGAGGGATGAGGACTCTGGCGAGAGTCCCCTGAACCGCAGCAGTCTGCACCTGAGGGTCCCCCAGAAAAATGTAAGAGGGGTCATCTGAAGAAGGACAAATGAGAGACAGATGGCTATGCATTTCCCCAGGAAGTGACAACCTGCTCCTGATATCCTCCATTGTGTGCACAGCTTTCCCTTTGTTTTTTTTTTTTTTAATATTTTTATTGAGTTTTTGCAAACAAAAAGCAACACATCTTGGTATCAAGGTTAGCAGGAAATCAGCCCAGAGGTAGTGCAATAAGTCAGTACGGGCACAGTTAATATACAAAGACGCTCCATCTGTATCATACATTAGTATCCATCCCACACTATGGCAAACGATAGGTTGGCTATTCTTGGTCACTGAGTTCAGAGTCTGAGGCATCGTGCGCGGGTTCACATATATTTCCTCTATAAATATTCCACCCACCCCACACCTGGGACCACTTTTTGGGGCAACCTCTACGCACATATACAGTTTTTTCAACCACCATTACAGAGTCCATGTCCTGGATCCATTGAGCGAGGGTAGGCGACTGCCCTGATCCCCATCGCTGGGCTATATTGCGTTTTGCCAGCATGAGCCCCAGCGTCACCCAGAGCTGTGTCACTCTCTTGAGGTCTGTCTGTTCCCAGATATTGAGGAGACACCTCCGCGGCTCCGGGAGTGTCAGGACCTTGGTCACCTGGGAGAGTGTGTGCAGTACCCCCTTCCAGTAAAGCGCTATGACTGGGCACTCCCAAGCTTTCCCTTTGTTGACTGTCACTGAACTCCCCCACATGGGATGGAGGGTCTAAGTTGGATCAATGACTCAAATGACTGTGAACTTGGATCTGAAAATTTCATCTACTACCACCAACAACTCCTCTGTGAACTTTGGATTTCAAATATTGGTACAGCACTATCACTTTCTTGTAAAGTTTCACACATGCACTGCAATACATCTTTATTCACACAATACTTGCTACTGTCGTGAAATAAACACTATTTGTAATATAGAGATGATGTCCAAAATAATGCTTTGGCTGAAAAACAAGTACGGCAATTTACCTACTGTCTTGTGAGTAAATGTAACATGACACATAGAAGAGATACACACAACGAGGTCAACACAACACAAATAGTACATGGCATCCATCCTTATTGCCTCCACTGTTGTAAACTGAAACCGCATTTCAATGCACAAACACTAATCATTGTTAGACAAACTGAACATCAGGGCACATATACAGTATGTAAATGAATGTTGGATGTGTGTATACAGATGAGACACACCTCAATGTGGAGCACAGGTTTATTACACAGGCACAACATGTTGCCTCCACCACAAATGAAATCAAATCACACTGTGACAATAAGCACAAATTAAAGAAGATGTTTGAAAATGTTTAGAATTGAGTGTGTGGCACAGATTCCTGATCCCAAGAAAGGCTGCACTCTGTAATATAGCTGCATTGTGGGTCTGGGAGGTTACATGTCTCCATACAACAGTCAAAGGACCCTGTGAAGGAGAGACATAGAACAGTCTTGAAATACCCAATTTTCTGCATACCTCTCCAAGAGACATTTCATACTTCACATTTTTTAATTGTGAACATTAGCTAGGAGTCATGTCAACACTGTACTGGTGAACATACTAACTCAATGGACACCAAACAACTCCAAGGATCATGTTAAGTAGCATGCACCCACACGTATACAGAGGTATTGTACAACAGACACATATTATGCAAAGAAAGTGCTTTGTCAACTCATCATTGCATACTTACAATCATGAGAAAAAGTTGTTGATGAGCTGTCTCTGAACATCCTCCTCCTCCTCATCATCACTGGTAACATGCTCCAGGCCTGGATCCTTCCCTGCTGGAGGCTACTGGTCCCCGTCATCTTGGATGAGAGGTAGCTCATTCCTCACTGCCAGGTTGTGTAGCATGCAACACACGATGATGATCTTAAACACCTTCGCTGGTGCACATTGGAGGGCTCCTCCTATACGGTCCAGGTGGCGAAATTGTGTTTTCAGTAGCCCAAATGTCCGCTCAATGACTTGCCTGGTCCGCCCATGTGCCTCATTAAAACTAAACTCAGCAGGGGTGACAGGGTTCCTGAGTGGTGTCAACAACCACAGCATGTTGGGGCATCCAGAGTCTCCTAAATTTAAACATGAAAGACTTTGTGTATCTGAAAGAAGGGTACAACCTGACATACAAGCAGCACACAACATAAACTGCCAACATTGCCCACCAACAAGCCAGGCACGCTGATTTGGCAGCTGAGACACCATCTGTGAGATCCTACTGTTTCTCATAATGTAGGCGTCATGTGCTGATCCTGGGAAACGTGCACAGACATGTGAGATCATCATGTCAGGCAGCCATACCACCAGGGCATTTATGGAATGGTAATGCTTACGATTCCTGTATGTTTGTTCATTGGCTTGTGGTGAGCCAAAAGCCACATGTGTACCATCAATGAATACAATGACATGTGGCATTTTGCCCAAAGCATGAAAGTCACTCTTGATGTCAGCAAACTGTCCTGGTGTTGGGAACTTGATGGTCAGGTTCAGGAAATATAACATTGCTTTCAAAAATCACGACGCACACGGCTAAACATTGTCTGTGACATCCCACCAGCAGTAGCCACAGTATACTGGAAGGTTCCCGTGGCAAAGAAATGTATGGCTACCATCACCTTCACCTTAGGGGTCAGCGCAAATGGATATGGGCGTCCAGGTAGCAAATGTGGGGCCATCTCCTCTGCCAACTCCTCTATGAGTGGTCTGGTGAAGCTGTAACGTCTTATGCTGTCACTTTCTACCATGGTCTGCAGGTCAGGGAAGGGTCTGGAGACAGCCGGTCTCCTGCGGTACATAGGTAACAAATCAAAACATTATTCATACACTTTCCAATTTGGTAAGAAACATGCAAAAACTCATATACTACATCAAAGCAAGACTCAATGAAGTCAGATGTGTAATGTTGAGCCTTGACACAAAGGACAGCTATTTAACCCTTGCCGAACATTTCATTTTATAATAGTTTGTCCACCATTGCAATGCAGTGCTGTGACTAATCACTGGTGTCTGTCACAGTCCATGTGATCAAAAATTACATACTAAACACACACCTAATAAAGTATCAAAGATAGATGTTTGTAACAACTATCACATGGTGGAAAGGTACACAGACAGGGATCATGTAATGCCACCTAGGTTGAACACTAGAAAAAGACAGCGTGTCACCATGCACACCACTGTCATAATGTAGACACTGTCATGATGTAATGTCTGACATCCATGTACTATCACATACATAAAACATTCATGATGTGTAGCACATCTTTTTTGACAAGCATACATGTATGTCTGTGACACGAAGACACAACAGTAACTCACATGCCAAATACAAGTTGATGTCTCAAGTAAATATCATTAACAACATCAACAATGGAGTGTCTGCGTTGTACAAGACTCATCTGTGGATTCACTCAAAATAAATTCACACAATGCACTTTCTAACACACAGTTCAAGAAAGCAGTGATTATGTGTGGATGCAACCTGTGTTCACACAATGATCCCCTGGGACTGTGTCCAAGCATGGAAGGGTGATCTGTGAAGTGGTCACTCACAGTTGTGAGGTTCCTCACAAACAATGTAGTTGATGCACATCAAGGTTGGCTCATCATGGGAGAGTCAGCTATAAAGTACTTTGTCCAATATGACATGTGAATCACTGTACCCACCCATGTAATGCAGCACAACGTAAGATTTGCTATACTGTCTGACATGCTGATTGATTAGTGTAGGGCGCATGAGCCTCACCCAAAACGTGAGGTTTGCATCCTTTGGCTGTTGACTGTAATGGTGAACGACGCGGGTGAGTATTGAGTGCACACGTGTGCCGCATCTGAACCAAGCATGACGCACACATAGCCTTGCCAAATACCACGCATCAGGCGTTAGTCTAACGCAGTGTGGTGGCCCGCATCACTGCACTGAAATGCAAAGTCACACATATAAGCCTGTGCCAAAGCTCTGCGGCCCAAGCACTGGCTGCTAATTATAATAACACCAAAGTTGGATGGTACAGGCAGGGTGCGGTGCGCACTGCTGTGCAGACTTCTTGAGATGCTTAATGCTACAACGTATATATTAACACAATGGGGTGACCCTGTGTCCCTAGGAACCTGGGTATTTAACGTATAAAGAACAATGGTTCCCTTGGGTAGAAACAATGCGTATTGTAGTTAGCCGTAGTTACTTCAGCATAACATATAATACATTTCTGAAAGCAAAAACATTTCTTGAACAAAAGGGGAAAG
The DNA here is from genome assembly GCF_964204655.1 of Triturus cristatus. Classification (NCBI taxonomy): domain Eukaryota; kingdom Metazoa; phylum Chordata; class Amphibia; order Caudata; family Salamandridae; genus Triturus; species Triturus cristatus. The sequence continues at coordinate 1,086,043,162 of NC_140582.1, read as the reverse complement.
AGGAACAAGAACACAGAGAAAGGATTTTCATTGATTTATGTATCAGAATTGATAACATTCGATAAACAGAAACACATTGCAGAATTTTATACTTCCAAATTCATACAGTGATACAAAATAGTGAGATAGTGGTGCTCAGTGGTGATATAAATACATAGTGCAGTGAGGTGAGGGTGGGAGGATGTGGTTTGTTTTTGAAAGGCCAGATTCAAAATGCAGTAACAAGTAAGTTAAACAAATTAAATAGTTGGTAACAACTATGTCCTGCAATCTGTGCCACAATAGATCGTCGACGTTTCAACCCTATGGGCGCTTGGTGGAGTGTCACAAGCGGGTCTTCATCAGGACTGTGGAGGAGGAGGCCTATGGGAAGGAGTATTATAATAAAGAGTGTTCAAGTTCCTAATATTTGACAGTAATTGAATTAAGAATTGAGTTGAATTACATAAACTCACCCTAGGATTTCAAGGGCGGTCAAGGCAAATTGATTGGAGGGGTATGGTTATTCTAACAGGATGTCTGTGAAGTAGAAAGCCTTGTGATGCCTCCTTTGAACACACTTGTCAATCATCATTAAGCTCCCAGCTGGAGCCTTGGCCTAGAGTATTTAAGAGCTCATTTCTCACTTGCTCCACAACCAGGAAGCAGTGTTTCGTGAGGACTCCGTGTTATCAGCCCAAGAAAACAATCATTCTTTGGTGTGTTTTACCATTGCCCCCTGACTATACCTTTTTTCAAAATCACTCTCCTGGTTTAGTGATTAATTTCCCCTCATTTTGTTTTCCTTTAGATCCTTTAGATCTTCTGTGCACTTCATTTCACAGTTGGTACGATTTTAGACATACAATTGTGTTTTACTCACATCTGAGTCAGCACTTATAATACCTTTCTACTTCACAGACATCCTGTTAGAATAACCATACCCCTTCAATCAATTTGCCTTGACCGCCTAGGGTTTATGTAATTCAACTCAATTCTTAATTCAATTACTGTCAAATATTAGGAACTTGAACACTGTTTATTATAATACTCCTTCCCATAGGCCTCCTCCTCCACAGTCCTGATGAAGACTCGCTTGTGACACTCCACCAAGCGCCCATAGGGTTGAAACGTCGACGATCTATTGTGGCACAGATTGCAGGATATAGTTGTTACCAACTATTTAATTTGTTTAACTTACTTGTTACTGCATTTTGAATCTGGCCTTTCAAAAACAAACCACATCCTCCCACCCTCACCTCAATGCACTATGTATTTATATCACCACTGAGCACCACTATCTCACTATTTTGTATCACTGTATGAATTTAGAAGTACAAAATTCTGCAATGTGTTTCTGTTTATCGAATGTTATCAATTCTGATACATAAATCAATGAAAATCCTTTCTCTGTGTTCTTGTTCCTCTTTCCCCTTTTATTCAAGAAATGTTTTTGCTTTCAGAAATGTATTATATGTTATGCTGAAGTAACTATGGCTAGCTACAATACGCATTGTTTCTACCCAAGGGAACCATAATGCTACAACGTAGCACTGGTTCAATCACCGCGCGGCATACATTTTAGGAACGTCAAGTAGTGCCTGCCAATGGCTGCTACAGAGACATTGATGAGAAAGTGTGAGTTCTGTCAGACTCACAGTTACAGGTCAAGTGGGTTGTTACGTAGCCTAGACTGCCTCCCGTGGCGCCAGAGGGTGGCAGTTTAATTCAGATTAGTGACTGCTGCCTAATGACTCATGAACTTGCGGTGCTGCGGTAATGAACACTACGGCGCAACTGACCCGACCCAGCTAGGCCTACCGCGTCTGACAAAAACACCTGGACTCTCACTGAGGAAGCAGAAGTGGGGCTGGGAAGCGCCAAACTCTGCACAGTTCTTCGTCCACCCGGCCCACCCACTGGTGTTCCTTCAACCTGCCACAGTAGCCTTGGTAGGAGTGCTAAAGTCACCCGAGGTGCGACGCTACCTCAGAGTCCATACTGGTGACCTGCTTGTCACATCTCAGACCTGGCAGCGCCCTCATGAGAATCAGCATGGCAATGTGATGCCTTGCCTGTTGTTCATGTTGCTTTTCAGCAACTGGCACTTCTCCACAGGAGTAGTGTCAGTGACACTGACACTTTCTGTGGAGTACGCAGGCAGATTTTTTACTTTTGAAACTCACGAGCCTCCTGCTTGGTTCAGGCGTTTGGCATAGTTGAATCCAAATGTATCATTAGATACATTTTGTAGGTCCCTGCAGCAAAGTGAATCCCCACTGTCTGCATGTTTAGTGTCACAAGTAACTCCTTCACCAAATCTGATTTAGATTGATGAATGGCAACAGACCTCGTTCTGTTCACTTTTCTGTAGCTTTTCTCCTATGACCACCCTAAATTTGTCACACGGCTGATTCACCCAATGGATGGACAAGTCACTTATTAAAGAAGCAGCCAAGACACGCGATGAATGATTGTCTGCCTGCCCTCTATTACTGAGCACTGCAGTCACGCAGTCTGTCACCGGGTAGAGCCCTTCCATTTCTGGTCCTTTGAAGCAATTTTAAGATCTTTTAAATTTCTCCTTGCTCAAATGGGTGTAATTCATGATATTTACATGTTTTAAACATCTTCATTGCTTGATTTTCATGGCGAGAAAGTGTCACTCATAGTCGTTGAAATGTCACTCATAATTACACTGAAAATATGAAAATGACACACATAACTATGTGAAACCTTGGCAGCTATGTACACATTAGCTATTGGTCATCATGGTGACAGACGCGGTTCACTATTCAAAGGACGCGTTCTCCGCATCCGAATCGAGCCTGACGCACACATTGGCTATTGGTCGTCATGGTGACAGACGCGGGTGAGTAAAGTATTCAAAGGACACGTTCTCCGCATCTGAACTGAGCCTGATGCACACATTGGCTATTGTTTGTCATGGTGACAGACGCGGGTGAGTATTCAAAGGACGCATTCTCCGCATCCGAACCGAGCCTGATGCACACATTGGCTATTGGTCGTCATGGTGACAAACGCGCGTTTTGCTTCGTGTACGAATCAGTTAGCTTACAAAAACAATGTATCAAAATCAATAGTGTTATGATGCGGAGTAGTTGAACGACGCAGGAGACGTGTCTAATGCGTGCAATGTTATGGATTGGCCACATTTGGATAATGTGAAAGACTCGGACCTATCGCTTTGGACGCATGGAACAGTATCCGTCTCTGCTGCACAGATATAAGTCTGTTCTGTTCCCAAGAGACGTCACTTGCCTGCACTACATTCTACTTGACAAGATTTCTACCTACCACTGCTGTTCCCTTTGCATCCTCTGGGATCTACACTGGCACATACTGTGGAGAGGGCACCAGCTTTCACAGAGGAGGAGAACCAGGCCCTTCTGGACAGCCTCCTACCACAGTACAGCAAGCTGTATGGAAAACCAGGGGAGCAGGTGAGTGTTGATTACACTGCCCTTTTACTTGGCCATGTTTTAAAACAGGCACTACAAGCATTGTGATACCCAAGGGCAAGCATGCACACATAGGTAATGTAAGTCTTACAGTGTGTAGATGCGTGTTCTGGACAGGTACAGTGATGTAGAAGTGTGTTTGGTGGGATTGATTTTTCTGCACTGTTCTCATGTTATTAAGGCAAATTGCACACAGGACAACTGCCCATGATGATACTTGGCTGATCTTTAGACATTATCTGCCATTCTGAACATGATCTATATGTCCAAGTGTGTGATGAATGAACATGTAGCATGTGGAGTAATGGTGTGCCACCATGTCATCCTTACAGGTCGACGCCCATCAGAAGAAGGAAATTTGGCAGACCATCGTCCGGGCTGTAAGATCTGTGGGGGTCTTCAAACGCAGCGTCTGCCACTGCCAGAAGAGGTGGCAGGACCTCCGTGGCTGGAGACGGAGGATTGCAAGAGTCCAGCTGAAGCTGCCACCTCCTCGCAAAAGGGGAGGCCGACAGACCCTGACCCCCACATGCTCTGGATGCTGACGGTGGTCTTCCCTGACCTGGATGGGCAGTTGAAGGGCAGATAGCAGCAAGGAGGGGGTGAGTATGTGCCATGTTGCTGAACTATGTTTGACATGCATGTTGCACTCCCTCAGCCAGGTAACCCTCACAGGTCGTCTGTCTAGTGAGACACCACTTCTGTGGTAAAATTTAACTATGCCCCATTATCATCTGATGCCCAGGTGTGTCCCTTTCCGTCTGTGACATGTGTCACTTAGGTCCTGTGTATTTGCTGTAGTCCAAGGTTAATGTGATCAGCACCATATACAACAGTTGCATTGAGTTGACCACCATGAGTGATGTAATTGTCTGACATGTGTCAGCACATTGACTGAAATATGACCTGTACTCTGTGTGGGACAAACATATATCTTCAAAATGGTGATCTAGGTGCATATAGGTTTGCGAAACAAATGCTACACACCCGTGCAGCAGGTGAGACCAATGTTGATACCTCAGACAAATGAAATGGATAAGTAATCAAAATATATAGTCCCCTGCATAGTGCTCTGTGTAATCACATGTATCACATGGACCGAGGACAGGTATGCCAACTCAGGCCATCTGAGACACTGTCACATCAGATTTGTGTGTGTCAGACAACACTTTCCCCATTGTAAATTTGAAAATCATGGGTCAGAGTGACAGTGTGGACAGGCAGAACTTTTTTAAATACACTAGTGGCAAATATAGAAGATATGGACAGACATCTAATGTATGGAATATGGCTCAGATACACAGGACAAAACATCTGTGTGTCATCCCTTGACTCTATATAATAGTGGCTTCAACATATATGTGTATGCTGCATTACTTTCTTCTTGAGAGCTCTAAAAAAGTTCATGTAGACAGATTTGTTAATTCATATACTCCAATGTCTAAATAGAATAACGTGAACTTGTCAAAGTGTCTAACTTGTGTGTAGCACGTAGGGGACATGTATACTTGACCAAAACAGATGTTGCTTTAACAGTGAATACATGATTGTGACACGGTGCTGACTTCAAAGTTGTGATTTACTGGCCCTGTAAAAAGAGTCAGTACAGACTGGTTAGCCAGACAGGCCAGTGGCATAGTATGACACATGAACATTTGTGAGGATGCAGTATTTGTACTTGTCTGTTGTCCTGCATGCAGACCATTATAGCATTGATGTTCAAGACACAGGTGCCCATCATGATGACTGGGGATGGAAGTATGTTCTGCATGTCAACTTAGAAATGTGTCCATCCCATTTGCTGTATCACTTCCAGACTCCCTTGCATGAGATGAGACATGTTTGTAAGACACATGACCCTCAGGAGCATTACAGATCAGACAACAGCCAAAATAGTGTGTTAGTGGACATGTATTTAGTGGTCTTTGAAATACATCTAACAGATGGTTCCATTGCCATCATGTGTTTGGAAACCATGGTTTACTGGCAGACTGACAAGTGCCATGTTCACATATGTGAAATGAATCTAAAATGTGCCATGAACATTATGCAAGGGCTTGCTCTGTGATGTGTTCTGATGAGACTCATGTGTCAAGTCTATGCAGTTGACTGATGTGAATCTCTTTCTCATCCTTGTTCAGAGCATCATCTACGGCTAATGGAGGAGACAGTTCCACGGATCAAGAGGAAGCGGCTAGCCACACTGAGTCCACATGGGAGGAGGAGGGGGGACCCAGTGGCACGGATGGTGAGGGGAGCCACACTGAGAGCCAGTCAGAAACATCTACATCTGCAGAGGACCAATCAAGCTCTAGTGATGACTCCCTTGTGGTGATGGGTGTTACGATAGCAGAGGCTATAACATCATCAGAGTCTGCCCCGCCCCCATCATCATCTCCACCCTCACAGCTGCTCCCATTCAAAGTGTCCATGGACCCTCCCGTGTTAGGGAGCATGTCTCCTTCAGGCCAGGCACTGCACCTCATGCATCTGTCACCCCTGCTGACCTGAGTGTGGAGTCTGTGGATTTGCTAAAACAGATACATGTGGGGCAGACATCCATGTTGAGTGTCCTCCATGCACACACCAGTCTTTTGACACAATTGGTGTCATTCATGGAGGGAATATTTATTTATTTATTTATTTTATTTGTGGGTTTATATAGCGCTAGAATCGACTCCAGCTGGAGTATCTCTGCGCTTTATGGAGCCGGTAAAACAGAGGAATAGAGGAGCTAGATCTCATTTCTGAACAACACAGTTTTCAGGAGTTTTCTGAAAGTGAGATGTTCTTTACACTGTCTCAGATAAAGGGGAAGTCTGTTCCACGGGGTGGGGCCTAAGATTGATAGTGCTTTACTACCGTGTCTAGATTTTTTTGCACGGGGAGTCACCAAAAGAAGGTAGTTACTGGATCTAAGGGAACGAATAGGGACATAGGGAACAAATTTGTTCTGAAGATAAATAGGCCCTTGTCCATTTAAGCATTTATGGATCAAGCAGCATATTTTAAACTTAGATCTCTGGCGAATAGAAAGCCAGTGCAATTTCTCCAGAAGAGGTTTGGACGCCGTTCTCGGAGGAGCATTAAGGACAAGACGAGCCGCAGTGTTTTGAATGACCTGAAGCTTGGCCAGCACGTATTCGTTGGCAGAAAGCAACAGGCCATTACAATAGTCAATACGACTCAGAACCAATGTTTGAACCAGAGTTCTCCTAAAAGAGTCCGGTAGTAAGGGAAAAACTCTACGTAGCAGGCCAATAGTATGGAAACAGATTCCAACAGTGTGGTTGAGGTGCTGTCCAAATAACAGGTCTTGATCCAGGCGAATCCCCAAACTCTTCACAACCTGTTTGGGTTCCGGAGCTATTCCCAAATCGGGAGGCCACCAATCAGGAGTCCACAATAGTTTGGCTTCTCCAAACAGCATTAGCTCCGTCTTACTGACATTACACTGGAGGAAGTTGGAAGACATCCAATGAGCCACCGCCTTCATGCCCGCAGAAAAGGAGTTTTTAATTTCAGTGGACATGGTCTTAAAAGGGAAGAGGAGCTGAGTATCATCAGCATATGATACTGGGATGAATCCATAACTGCGCATCACTCTTGCCATCATCAGACATGTCTGCCCTACAGTGAACAAATCAGTCCATGGCCTCCTAAGTGACAGCAGCAGTGTCCCTCCTACAGCAGTCCCTCATCCCTCCTTCCTCTGCCCCATCCACAGTCCCTACTACCCTACTTGACCCAAGCACACTCACACAGGCACATGCACACACCAACAGACACAAGCAGCACACAGCCACCCAAAACAAAGTTTTAAAAAAAACACGCAATCACACTCTGGGGACTGACATCACACACACAGGGGAGAGGGCCGTAAAACACACACACCCATCCACAACAACTCCGTATTCCTCAGCTACCTCTCCTTCCAAACCCCCTATCCTTGACTCTACTACAACCCCCCCTTCCCAGAGGGTCTTCCTCTGTGACCTTGGCCTCTTCCCCCCTGATACATCAGACCAGACTCGCAAGCGGAAGAGGAAATCCACCGGCACAGAGAGGAGAACCCCCCCTGCACGCACACCCTTCCCTAAGAGTAGGAACATACATCCCCCAGAATGAAGAAATCCAAAACCCCACCACCATCCTACACTTCCACCACAAAATCTACTTCCTCTCAAGCCCAGGCCAACCCACCCAAAGTTCACACATCACACCCCATCCCAGTTTAACCCACACACCGTTACACCATCCCCAAGATGATACGGCCCTCCCCCTACCACAAGCACTTCCCCTCCCACAACCACACCTCCTGTCTGTTCTGGACACTGCAGTGGAGCCCCCAGCCCCTCAATCAGACCTGTCCACTGCAGTGGAGCCCCCACCCACTCAATCAGACCTGTCCACTGCATTGGAGCACCCACCCCCTTAATCAGCCCAGTCCACTGCAGTGGACCCTGGCACTTCAGTCGACCCCATCCCTCCCACAACCCAAACTGGTACACCCTAGTCCTGTCCCTGTGGTGCCTGGCATGCCCCAAAAGTTGCCCCTCCAAGGGAAGATGTCCCCTAGATGTAGCAGTGTAGGCAAGTGAGGGTGGAAGAATCATATGGATTACCCCCTAAAGGACTATAAACTGGACTGGCCATTGGCCTTATTGTTCTTCATGTTTTTGAATTTGAAATACAAATGCTGATTAAAGCATTTTTTTACTTTTGTAGATTTGCTTTTCGTGTACCAAATTTTGTTAATATGTCTAATGAAATTGCTGTTGAAATCTTGTTGTGGGAAAATAATGATATAGTGATGTGATGGACTGCAGGTGTCCATGGTATATGTGTCCCAATACAGAATGTATCAGAGTCATCATTGTCTGCAATTGCAGGTTGTCAAGATCCACAACTTTTTGGACAATGAGTGTGACATGCTTTTAACAACCTACCATCTTTGACTTACACTTTTACACATAGGTCGTGCTGACATTTGTACACATTGTACAATTTTTTAAAGGTGCAAACGTCTACGATGGACATGCAGAATAGCGCATTGATGATTAACCAGTCACCTGTCTCATCAGTACAACTTGGTAAACATGAAGTTTGACTACGTGCAGATGACTTTAGGCACACACATGTACACAGGCTGATGGAAACAAAGTATTCTGTGTGCTGTAATTGTTGGATCCATGTCCAAGTCTCATTCTGACATGGTAGACCCCTGCCAAGACCAAGCTTGACACAGCTGACCTTCCACAGTAGTGAAATCACCTAATGGCAGTGTGTTGATCTGTGACATATCCTGAGCCCATGGTGTGTGTCATGTGAGCATGAATCTCTGTCTTCAAAACCCCTTTCCTACCAAGACTATAGTCCCTGCAGATGTTCCTGTTTGAGAAGCTTTCTCTGTGCTAACTAGTCCAGTGCTTTCTAGGACTACATGACTTTGAGTGGCCAAGATGTGGGTGTACCAGTAGAATGGAGTCATTATGGTGACATCCCTGGTTGGGTTGAGTCAAGGGCCTGCACTGTGAGCAAGCTCACATGTGACACATTTTGAATTCCCAGAGTCACATTTGTGCTAGCAACATCAGCATGTTTTAATCTGTCATCTATTTCAGCAAGTTTGTCACTTGTTTGTATCTATGACTGATCACAATCAGCAGATTCTACCCTTCACTGTAGCCTGATGGCAACATGTCTTATTTGTAGGTCTCCTTGAGTGATTTCATTATTCTGAGACAGTGTTGAAGTTCCAAATGTGTCCAATACATATCACGTTATGCATATGTACTCCATCCTAAACGGATGTACAAATTTACCATGTGTTATGTCTACCTATGTTTATTGTGTTTGTGAAACACATATCCCACCACCCCCCCTGGCGTTGTCATCAGTGCAGGAAGATTAGCTTACACATTTGCCCGTGCATTTGAGACTACTGACACAGTTGTTGTATCCCCTATCTGGTGAGCCATGTGTCTTCCAAGCTTTATGTAGTACACACTCGGCATTGGCAATTTGACAATAGTGATGATCTGCACATCATGCAGCTTTTGTAGTTAGATGCAGAATTGATATGATAGACATGCAAACAAGTTAACATTGTAAATGGTCTGATCTTGAGTTGTGTGCAATGCACATAGTCAACACATGTTGACTGTCTCATACATTGTTGTTGGTCAATGCTTTTCTACACAGCAAGTAGTAATGTTGTCTACACATGTAGCGCTTACAAACAAAATCAGGTTGGATCCCACCGGGCAGTGAGACTCACTATTTCAAGACTCCTGGGGGTTATCTAATATTTTTCAAAACTCTTTCCAGTACAGTTCCGGTTAACAATCCATAAACTGATTAGTCAATACTGCTCAACTTTAAAAAGATTCGTCAATAACCACATTCAATACACATCCACCCTAGTTGAGAATAATGTGTATACACAACTCAAAATATAAAGGAATTTAGAAGAAATGTGTGAAAAGGCTAGAGAGCACCTCACATGCGCAAACCCACAGGGCTGCTGGATGGTACTCGCCAGTGTGCCCACGTTATCATCATTGGTTGCTCTCTAGCCACAACAGAAAAAAAGGGAGAAGAAATAAAGGTGTGTGTGAAAAAACTCTTTAGAGGTGGAAAGTCAAACAACAGATAAGTGTGTGACAGACAACACAAAAATTCTGTAGCTCTCTCAGTGTTCTCTCAACCCCAACTGTGCAATGAGAAAGCAATTCTCAAATTAAAATTGAGGTACCATCACATACAATATGTCCTTTATTAGTTGTTGTGAGGGTCCTCAGTTTAAAAAGCAGGCATGTCACTGGCCACTTTTAACTGCAAAAGGCCAACATGTTTCATTGCCATACACTCTTGGCAACTTCGTCAGAGCTTTTGGGGAGTCAATCTTCACCTCAGTCCTTTGTCCACACCCAATCTAGTAGCTGCTTGTGGCCAACGTACCAGCAACCACCGTCATTAAAAGAACCTGTGCCAACTGGTCGCGTTCCATTCTTTGGACTGCATATGTCAGTCCTGTCGCACTCCGGAGTTTCCTCCGCGTTCTCTCGTCCCGCACGAACTTGTAGCGCTGACAGATGTGACACAACCACTTCATGTTTGTTGCAGTGGAAGGCTCATGATTCTATTTTGAGTGTCTGTGGGCTTTTGTGGTGTCGTGGGCAGTCTCCTGTGTGCTTCATTGTACACTAACTCATCAAAATGTCAATCTTCTGTGAGTGTGTTTACTCATGTTGACCTGCATGTTTTGAGTATGGGTTGTTGTGGACAGATGCAGTGGATTTGTGTCCCATACATATATGTAAAAACCAAAGGAAATGATGGACGGAGTGTTGAACATTGCAAGAACTCACCCCCAGTCAACTGATCTGGGTTTAATCCATCACCGTTCTTTAGCCCACTCTGCCACCCCAGTTCAGACATGGCCATATGCAAATCAGTCTGACCCTGTGCCTCATGGGAACAGTCCAGCCCGAACTGCCAAGCCATGTCTTCCCTGGACCGGAAACAAGCTTCCTAGGACCGGTTTCTGGCATTTCAGCCGTCTTCAGCCAGGCTTGCTTGAATCCAGTGGCAAAGTGAACAAGGGACTCACGTCTGAGCATACCCTGCCAACTTATGGCGAACAAAGCAAAAACCTTTGGTTTGCATATGGCCATGTCTGAACTGGGGTGGCAGAGTGGGCTAAAGAACGGTGATGGATTAAACCCAGATCAGTTGACTGGGGTGAGTGCTTGCAATGTTCAACACTCCGTCCATCATTTCCTTTGGTTTTTGCTCCATACATATATGTGTCTGGCAACTCTTGTTCAACCATCAAATGTGTGTGTCCTCGAATGTGGCGTGCTGGGTGTACCTTCCTGACCCAGAAATTGCCACATTGGTCATGCGCAACAGTACATGGACCCATGTTTGTATTGAGATCAGAAAGATGTGTGGTCAATAATGTATTCCTCGTCATACAGCCAGTGATCCACACTGTCATGAGTGCCTGTACAATGTCAATTGCCAATGTAGGTTTAGATGATGCACATTGCTGGTGATCAATGTGTGTGGTGTGTAGTCTAGTCAAGTGTGACTTGTCATCTGGCAAGGCCCCTACCTACAATGTGGCCTCACATTACCCGCCATGCCCTTGGAGTAATGGTTGGTATGTGAGATGATAGTTGTTCTTGCAAGGCATGTGACACAGTGCACAAGAGTGAGTGTGCTCAAAAGTATGTCCCACATCCTTATTTGGCATCACAGAGTGTCAGCAGACAGGATATTGTCACCACAGTGCTATAGCCTTCAGGGTACTGTATAAGAGAGCCAGTCTCTTGATGTGTTGTTTGTTGTTCCACCAAGCTTGTTCTGCATGTGACTCTTGTGCACGCGGTCATCATACAATGCCTGATTGGCCACATTCACTGTCCCAAATTATGGAATACTCCCAGATTGTACTCAACACACATATGTCTCGATGGTGTTCTGACCCACATCGTGTGTATTGTGCCAGGCAAGAAACACTTCAACACTCACACAGATGTTGTGTTTGTTCTGCAGTGTGTGGCTGGTTGGTTGTCTTTGTGCATCTTCACTCATGTATTACGACTGTGTTTGAATGGCATTGAGTGGATGTTCAGTTTATTTTTTTTTCTCTACTGACCCTGGGACTACTTCATCTTCACTTTGCACATCCCTTATGTTTTGCATGTCACCTTGCTGCCACAGTGTGGGACTGGATCTCATCAATGCTGTTGTTTCAGATTGAATCCTTTGTATTTGTGTCCGCTTGTGACAAAAACGTGTGTTTATGCATTTTGGATGGTCACATGTTACATTGGCCAATTAAACATTGGTGGCAGTGTTAGCCCTCAATAGCACTGATTGCCTGCACATGGCTGGGGTATGTAACGCACACAGCAATGCCTCAACAGTTCTGTTGTTGTTTGGCAAAGAAACACTACTTCATCACTACATTGCTTGTGTGTTTTGGCACAAAAACTACATGATTGCTTGAACATGCTGGGGGTGTGAGATCTACATTCACCTTTTTGTCACTACAGTGTTAGCGGGTTTATATCCCAAATCCACTATATGGTTGACAATGCTGGGGGCTTGAAACCCACATTTACCTTTTTGTCACTATAGAGATGGGGGATTTGTTCAGCTTGTCACTCTGTGTATTTTCTTTACAGGCAGTTTGCACACATAACACAAAATTTGCATTGCAACCTTGGGGGAGTGTTAGGCATCCACCCTCTAATGGGGTGGCCATTGCTGGCAGTGATAGACATCCACCCCTATAGGTAGAGAATGCTGGTAGTGATAGACAACCACCCCCTATAGGTAGAGAATGCTGGTAGTGTTAGGCATCCGCCAACTTATGAGGTGGCCAATGCTGGTTGTGGTAGGCATCCACCTCCTATGGGGTAGACAATCCTGGTAGTGATAGACATCCACCCCTATAGGTAGTAAATGCTGGTAGTGTTAAGCATCCAACCCCAATGGGGTGTCCAATGCTGGTAGTATTAGGCATCCACCCCCTATGGGGTGGCCAATTAGGCATCCAACCCCAATGGGAAGGCCAATGCTGGTAGTGTTAGGCATCCACCCCTCTCTGGGGTGGACAATGCTGGTAGTGATAGGCATCCACCCCCTATGGGGTGGACAAGGCTGGTAGTGATAGACATCCACCCCCTATGGGGGGGACAATGCTGGTAGTGATAGACATCCACCACCCTATAGGTAGAGAATGCTGGTAGTGTAAGGCATCCACCCATTATAGGTAGAGAATGCTGGTAGTGATAGACATCCACCCCCTATAGGGTGGTCAATGCTGGTAGTGATAGACATCCATCCCCTTATTGGTAGTGAATGCTGGTAGTGTTAGGCATCCGCCCCCTATGGGGTGGCAATGCTGGTAGTGATAGACATACATCCCTTATAGGCAGAGAATGCTGGTAGTGATATACAACCACCCCTTATGGGGTGGCCAATGCTGCCAGTGTAAGGCATCCACCCCCAATAGGGTGGCCAATGCCCGCAGTGTTGGGCACCCACCCCATGTGGGGTAGCCAATGCTGGCAGTGTTATCCATTCACCCCCTATGGGGTGGACAATGTTGGTAGTGATAGACATCCACCCCCATATAAGTAGTGAATGCTGGTAGTGTTAAGCATCCACCCCATATGGGGTGGCCAATGCTGATAATGTTAGGCATCCACCCCCTATGGGGTGGCCACATTGGGCCTGCCACACGGTGCAGGAATTAACAGGGGGGCAACATAGCTGACCCTTTGACCTCCAATTGGAGGCTCTGCACCAAAGGGGGCCCTGCTGTTATCCCCCAAACACACTTTCTGACATGGTTTCCTTGTCAGACAGGCCGGCATTGAAACCATGTCAGAAACCATGCATCGTAATCTCAAGGGTGGAAAGGCCCACCCTTGAGATTACTGGCCGGCTTCTGGCTTGCCGACGGGCTCTCAGCCGGAATGACCGGACGGTTTCCTTTCCGACTGCCTCCACCATAATGAGGCGGTCGGAAAGGAAAATGAGTGGCTCACTACGATGCGGCCCTGGGAGCCTTTACAGGCCGCATCGTAATCGGCCCCTTGGTGCTACAACCTGCATGAAGCCCAGCCTGCAGAGGATGAAGCAGATTTTGTGACTCCCCAGATTGGGCCAATTGATTGAAAACTAGTACTAAAGTAATTTAGGCAGACATGGTGGTTGGAAATTGGCCTGCAAATGTTGATGAACTCGGGATCCAACATTGTTTTTTGGAGTAGCGAACGAATGTGTGCTTGCTTCAGTTTATCTGGAATATAGCCCAAAATCAGAGATGCATTGATAATCGCCTGAACATGGGAGTGATTTTTCAGTGGAAGTTCTTTATGAAGTCTGGCAGGCAAAGCATTAGCGCCCGAAGCAGATGACCTGCTATTCTTTACTAATGCAAAGCAGACAGCATCATTTTTCATGCAACATGGCTGAACATCTGCGGTGTATTTGGAGTGTGCTGCGGACTGCATTCTAATGTAGATGCCTACCTTGAAATACAATCTAGATGTGGTTTAACTGAAAATATTTTTTGCAAAAAAAAATCTGCAAATTGGATACATTTAGTCACTGAACAAGTTGGTTGTGACTGGTTTGTAGTCGTTTTTAGATCTTAATTAACAACAAATACTGCTTTTGAAATTACTTTTGAAGTTGCTTCTCCTGGAAGTCATGTTCCTGGAAAAAGGTGTATATTGCACAGTTCTAGGACTTAGATGAACTTCAACATATATGAGATGCCTTTCAGGTTAGGTTCAGTCAGTCAATGGGATGGAATCTGATTTTAAAGTTATCATAGATGCCCTAAGGCTTGAATTTCAAAGGAGTAAAAATTGTGGGTCACTACATAATAATGGATAGTGAGAGCTGATAAAATAACAGAATTTACTCTTTCCTCGAAACTTACCGACTTTCCGAGTTTGAATTGTGTCAACAGCAATTTTGTAGTTGAAGGTAACATCATACATCATTCATACACAGATAGGCCTTTTACTGTATGTAGTGAATCGGCAACCAGTGTGGCTTGTATTACGCCTACGAAAATTAAAACAGAATTAGTCTGAACACAGAAGCAGCATGTACATTGGCAATGCCAGTAGGTTTGGCTTATGAAAGGGCCTTTTGTGTCATTGGTGAGTTTGGGCACTCAATAAGTCATCATATATGCACTCTCGCTCATCTTTGCAGTCATTCATCAAACCACTGACTCATTTTACAATCATCCTCTAGCACAACTATAAAAAACACACAAGCTCAACAACATGTGCATCACAAATTAAAGAATACAAGTCTGAAAAAGAAAATAGCTGTTATCTAAACATGGTGAACCTATGCTTGCAATAACAAAGTTAAACATAGCATTAGGTATCGGGGTCGGGTCGGAACGGCACAAAAGTAAAAGTGACATTACCAAACAAACCAGATAGCTAAAAACATTGCCACATTGGCAAATCAGGTCAGTTTTGAACTTTCACAGACAGGAGGGGCCATATTTAGGAAGCCAAATACCGGTCGGTAACGGCCGAAATTCGGTAAATATCCCGTTACCGACCGGTATTGAGGCACTTGAGATGTAGGTGGCTGATTTCTGGATTCGGTATTTACCAAATCGGAATTTTAAGAATTCGGTATTCGTTATTTACCACCAACTACAAGTTGATGGTAAATGACGAATACCTTTAAAAAAGCATTTTTGTGCAATTTGTGAAGTGCCATGTGGCAGACATACATGCACTTAGGGCATGTATGTGCGCCACATGTGCACACATGCACGAATCAGAGGTGCAACAGGGTGTCAATGTGACACCCTGCCACCCATGATAATGCCTCCCCTATTACCGATTCGGTATTTACCGAATCGGTAATAGTAACTGGCTTCCCATTCATTCCTATGGGCCTCCAGGCCCATAGGAATGAATGGGAAGGGATGCATTATTACCGATTCGGTAAATACCGATTCATGAATACCGATATTTACCGAATCGGTAATGATTACCGATTAATTACCTACATACTATTTACCGATTCATAAATACCGAATCGGTAAAATTCGGTATTTATGAATCGGTAAATGTTATGTTACCTACATATGGCCCGATGTGCGGGTATTTTGCGTGGTATGTTAGACTGCATACATTTGTGTTAGCTGCAGGCAATACTTGTGGTACTATCAGAGAAACCAGCAGTAAATAATGGCCCACTTGGCCATAAAAATGTCCACAAAGTGCTAGAAAACCGTTCCACACACTGAACTGTCAGACCAGCCCATCAGGCACTGTCTAACTGCCTGATAGGGCACTCCAGCACTGGTCGTTGTCCATTATGCAGTGGCAGTGTAAATAGTCTATCATAGTTTTAAAGTTTCAACATGGCTGCCACGTTTAGAACCAAAGTGCCGGCCATCTCGGAATCGTAAATTAATGCTACGCAATAAACAGTAGCATTCCATAAGACTCTCCATTAGAGGAAGCGGCCATCTGGAATGTGACGCACTGCAGGTGAAATGTGTGACAAGCAAGTAATCTGTTGACACTGTCTGGAAAGCTGTATTATCCTCTTGACAAAAAATAAAATGAAAAGAGGATAGGTAAAAAATGAAAGGGGAGCTGTAAAAGGAGAAAATAGAAAACTGAAGGACTGGCCAACCAGCCCTGACACTGAAGCGCACTGGTTTATAGGTGTATGTACACATGTGATCAGACAATGTCATAATTTACAGGGCAAGAGAGCAAATTACTGATGTGGACTAAACCATTACCCCGTGCTTGCGTACTTGGCAGTAGAGTGTAAATGACACTCAGACAGATCAATGACATTACAGAGCTGACCCAAACACCCGCTATAAATCTATGTGGTGGATATATAAATATATATACCCCTTTAAAATTAAATATAGACTCACCTGCAGGACTGAGTACGCAGTCTACGTGCTCGAGTGCAATTGTGGCCTATGATACATGGGTAGCACCAAACTGTAGGTGCATCTCCGCATTCTGCAACACCTCAGGGCCATAGTCAACAGCAATGCCACATACCCTGTTGCACAACATTTTAAGGAGGTCAACAGTAACAACCTGGAGCACTTTAAATACTTTGTCATAGACTGCATGCCGCCACTTAGAAGGGGCAGAAACAGAGAAAAATTACTGCGCCAACTAGAGTCTAGATACATCCTTGAACTCAACACCAAGACACCTTCAGGGCTTAACATGAGCGAGGACCTCCATAACTTCCTATAGGTCCAGCAAGTCCATTGCCACATTGCATTCTCATGCATCCGCACTATTTGTATTTATTGTATGTATTGTATATTTTGCACACATTGGTGCCAATTACGATCCGGTAAAAATTTTCCCCGTACGACTCGTATCGGGTCTTTTTACCGTACGAATCGTACAAGTGCCGTACAAACAGCCAATTACGATTCGCATGGGAAAAAGACCATACGAATCGCATTGGGAATAATTCCCAACACGTCCTCGGGTCGGAAAATGTGTCCGACACGTCCTCGGACGAATCTCCGTACAAATGTGAAAAGTGAAGTCCGACCGCGGAATCACGATTCTCATGCATCCGCACTATTTGTATTTATTGTATGTATTGTATATTTTGCACACATTGGTGCCAATTACGATCCGGTAAAAATTTTCACCGTACGACTCGTATCGGGTCTTTTTACCGTACGAATCGTACAAGTGCCGTACAAACAGCCAATTACGATTCGCATGGGAAAAAGACCATACGAATCGCATTGGGAATAATTCCCAACACGTCCTCGGGTCGGAAAATGTGTCCGACACGTCCTCGGACGAATCTCCGTACAAATGTGAAAAGTGAAGTCCGACCGCGGAATCACGATCCATCCCGTGCGTCAGAAGTTACAACCGTATGGAAAAAACACCGTCCGCACCGAACACCCATAGCAACCATGGAGACATGACCCCCCCCAGCCCCCGTACGTACGCGCCGACCCCCCCCAGCCACCGTACGTACATGTCGAACCCCCCGTGTATGTACACCCGTGTACGTGTCGTACCCCCCGTGTATGTACACCCGTGTACGTGTCGTACCCCCCCTGTATGTACACCCCTGTACATGTCGTACCCCCGTGTATGTACACCCCTGTACGTGTCGTACACCCGTGTATGTACACCCCTGTACGTGTCGTACCCCCCTGTATGTACACCCGTGTACGTGTCGTACCCCCGTGTATGTACACCCCTGTACGTGTCGTACCCCCCGTGTATGTACACCCCTGTACTTTAGAGTCATACCCCCACCCGTGTATGTACACCCGTGTACGTGTCGTACCCCCGTGTATGTACACCCCTGTACGTGTTGTACCCCCCCTGTATGTACACCCCTGTACGTGTCGTACCCCCCGTGTATGTGCACCCGTGTACGTGTCGTACCCCTCCGTGTATGTACACCCCTGTACGTGTCGTACCCCCGTGTATGTACACCCCTGTACGTGTCGTACCCCCGTGTATGTACACCCCTGTACGTGTCGTACCCCCCGTGAATGTACACCCCTGTCCGTGTCGTACCCCCCGTGTATGTACACCCGTGTACGTGTCATACCCCCGTGTATGTACACCGGTGTACGTGTCGTACCCCCCGTGTATGTACACCCCTGTACATTAGAGTCGTACCCCCACCCGTGTATGTACACTCGTGTACGTGTCGTACCCCCATGTATGTACACCCCTGTACGTGTTGTACCCCCCCTGTATGTACACCCCTGTACGTGTCGCACCCCCCGTGTGTGTACACCCGTGTACATGTCGTACCCCCGTGTATGTACACTGGTGTACATTAGAGTCGTACCCCCCGTGTATGTACACCCGTGTACATTAGAGTCGTACCCCCACCCGTGTATGTACACCCCTGTACGTGACGTACCCCCGTGTATGTACACCCCTGTACGTGTCGTACCCCCGTGTATGTACACCCCTGTACGTGTCATACCCCCGTGTATGTACACCCATGTACGTGTCGTACCCCCTGTGTATGTACGCCGGTGTACGTGTCGTAACCCCCAGTGTATGTACACCCGTGTACATTAGAGTCGTACCCCCACCCGTGTATGTACACCCGTGTACGTGTCGTACCCCCCGTGTATGTACACCCCTGTACGTGTCGCACCCCTCCGTGTATGTACACCCCTGTACGCGTCGTACCCCCGTGTATGTACACCCCTGTACGTGTCGTACCCCCCGTGTATGTACACCCCTGTACGTGTCATACCCCCGTGTATATACACCCCTGTACGTCAGAGTCGTACCCCCACCACAACATTCTAAGTACGGAGCGCACCCCAGGCCCCAACATCACAACCGCATGTACGAGTCATACCAAGCCACACACAAGGACAGCACTGTACAACAAAATGGCCCATGTACACACCGTACACACGCTAAAAACGCACGTACACAACCAGGACAAACCAAAACAACACAAGAATACACCATTCGAATGGCACAAAGCCACAAAACATGTCCAACAACCACTAAAACAACACATTCACTGACCTGCAACTGCCAAAAACAAACAGAGGCCCAAAACACCACCACTCCTTATAACACACCCACCCAAACTTCAAACACAGCCACACCCTCCAATGGACCAATAAAAAGGGCCCACACACACAAACCATGAGCCTTTGCAACAGACTCACTGCTGCCAGACCACACAGACAACCTACAGCACCAAACTAGAACCTTTACTACTCCTCACACTTGCACACCTTCACACACACACCTTCACAAACACCCCCTCATCACATTCACACACACACCTGCACAACCACACCCACACACCCACAACCATCCACAACCCCCCACCATCCACACCCACACCCCTCACCATGCCCACTAACAAGAATCCAAAGTTCAGTAACCGAGAGTTGGAGGTCCTTGTCGATGAAATCCTCAGAGTCGAGCCACACCTCTTTGGAACATTGGTCAGACAGACCAGCATTTCAGCAAAAACAGCCATGTGGCAGACCATCGTCGATGCTGTGAATGCTGTTGCGGACACCAGAAGGAACAAGCAGGAATGCCAAGCCAGGTGGTACGATCTGCGGAGGAGGGTCCGAGCCAAGATGACGGATGAACACAACCAGGCCAACGTCACTGGAGGAGGGCCGTCCCGCAGACCCGTACACTACCATCCCTGGGAGGAGAGGGTGATGGCCATACTGCCGGTGGAGGCAGTCGAAGGATTAGGAGGACTCCGAGACCCGGGTGAGTACACAAACAACGCACCTCACATGTGGGGAACGTCATCCACAACCAAACTCACAAACAGGCACGCAACCACCCCAAGCTATCGCATGACTCAACCACACTCCATGAACACGCACATGCCACTGGCGCCACCATGCCCCATGCACCCAGCTGGACAATGTCAAGTCACAGGCCACAGAAGACACCAACACATGACACAGTAACCCGGATGGCGGGAGGGTGGGCCCAAAAAATCACATAGTGCAACTCAGAAGCAGACAACAATGCCCTCTGCCCATATGGCCTAGGTCACAGCCAGACAAACAGTGTGTCCCCACACAGGAAAGACTCGCCAGCAAATGGCGGACGCCTTGCATTAACACATGGGGGTGACGGCACTGTTTTGCACATGACAGCAGCTAATGAACAGCCAACACTGTGAAAGAGTGGCAGCACACACCACCACAGCAGCAGCGCAGACACAGACACTACACCCAATGGGTGCCTGGAGATCAGAAACAAACTCACATCAACAAGCCAAGGGCCATTCAAAGATCTGCTAACAGTGTGTGCCCAGGAAGCTGGGCTGAGGTGACAGAGGGTGACACACAGAGGGAGGGAGAGGGGGACAGAGAGGGAGGGAGACACAGGAAGACGGACAGAGGGAGGAGGCTGACACACAGAGGGAGGGAGAGGGGGACAGAGAGGGAGGGAGACACAGGAAGACGGACAGAGGGAGGAGGCCGACACACAGAGGGAGGGAGAGGGGGACAGAGAGGGAGGGAGACACAGGAAGACGGACAGAGGGAGGAGGCTGACACACAGAGGGAGGGAGAGGGGGACAGAGAGGGAGGGAGAGGGGGACAGAGAGGGAGGGAGACACAGGAAGACGGACAGAGGGAGGAGGCTAACACACAGAGGGAGGGAGAGGGGGACAGAGAGGGAGGGAGAGGGGGACAGAGAGGGAGGGAGACACAAGGAGAGCAAATCAGCCTTGTGGTGTGTGGGAATGTCTGCTCGTCAGCAGGTGGACTGCGTGCATGTAGACAAGGGTGGCCAGTGCCAGCACCCCCCCTCTCCTCCATGGCAAAACACAGGGCCATGTCACAACCTGTGCACGAGCACAACGACAGCTACCTGCATCATTGAAGTGTGTGGAACAACTTCATGTGCATTGTCTCTCTCACACACAGGTCAACCTCGTGGTTCACCCCCCAACACTGGGGGGGAAGACTCACAGGACCCGGCTCTGCGGGAGGCCGATCCCACCGGCAGCGATGACTCTCACCACTCTGTGGACGACCCCGACCAACCTGGCCCCTCTAGTGTCCAACGACCTGCAGCACCTGCGTCAGGTACAACGGGGCCAACCACCACCCCCACTCCTGCCACATCCCAGGAGACACCCAGGATCCCTGCCCCACCACCACAAAGCAGCCAGTCTGTCCAGGAGGGACAAGGTTCTCCGGGCACCCAGGAGGAGGCAGGCAACACCGCAAATGCCATCCCTCAGGGGTCCCGGAGACCCGATGTGCCCACAACGGCAGGCCAGGCGCAAGTGGGCAGGGGTGGTGGGAGTGGAGGACGGCAGAGGCGCCAGCCTGACCAGTTGGCTGGGGAACCGGTATATTCCCATGTCCGAAATATCCTGGACACATACCGGCAGGACACCACGGGCATGGCCCAGGTTGTGTCTACCCTCAACGATATGAAGGGGACCCTCGATGAGATCAAGACCCAGCAGGCCCAGCAACATGCGGAGCAACATGCCTGTCTACTGCAACACCAACGGAGGATGGAGGACAGACAGGCTGAGCTCGTGACGGTGTTCACGGGAATTCACAGTACACTCCGTCGGATGGCCGACAACATGGGCAACCCTCCCTGTGCCAGTAGGCGTAGAACATCACCACCCACAGGGAGGGATCAGGAGGAGGAGGAGGAAACATCCGATGGAGCATCCCAAACATCGTCACGGCCTGCTTCTGAGGGTCCCCGCAGGAGGGCGGGTCGTCCACGGAAAAGACCGTGAGGGTCGGCGCTACAGCACCATCTCCCAGGACACCTGGCCTGGCACCTGGCCCACTGGAGCAACAGCAGCACAGCATCAAAAGACATTCTCTGCCACATGGCCTTGCTGGTCACTGTCTGACCAATGTTGACAAAGACTGTGGCATGGACTCTGAGGATTTCCAATGGCAAGGACACCAACTCCCCTACTGAACTTTGGATTCCAAACACCCGGAAAGTCCCTCATGTCATACCCCCCCACCCCCCCACTAAAATAAAAAGTCACACCATGAAGAGAAGATGCCTGCTGGTTGCATTATTACCTTACATGTGTCTTGTAAAGTCTAAACATGCCCGAGTTCTCTTTTGACTTCAACCATCCACACCCTGGGGCCTGAGTCTGGCACAGGACACACGGGTCACAGTGTATTAGGCAAGACAGACATGGAGCACCATACACACCCGTGATGGGCCCAACCAGCTGAGGGGGTGGCCGCACAACCGTGCCGACAGACATATTGAGTACAGCAACAGTCATGCGCAGAGGTCAGGGATCATGTGGAGTGTCCTGTGGGGCACCCAGCTATGTGTAGACAGGTGGCAGAACCATGTCCTGCAAGCTTGAGTCCGGTGGATGCAGAGAATGGGGGCCTGGCCAACGTTGGATGCATGGGGATGGCACATGTCACAATACCCACACAGTCATGGACATCATGCACAATACACAGTCTAATCCCACACACACAGCTTGCATCTTGCTACTCTACACATAGACACATAGCCACTATCAGGGAAAACCAAGCCAGACATGCCGGAGGCACCGTGGCAACACACCAGCATTGACTGAGAAGAGGCACCTTGGAGGCATAGGGACACCTTTATTAGTCATGTATTCGGGATTGCAGAGGCAACTCGGAGTACACATACACAGGTCATGTGGAGTAACATGTGGGTCCAACACTGACACCCCCCTTCTGCAGCACAAATGCGTGATAGCCATGGAACTGGCACACAAGTGTCGGCTAACAGCTAAACACCCCCAGCTGCTCACGGAGAGCCTGCCATACACCATTGATCCGCTGATGTGGAAGTCCCACAGCATGTCAAGCCAATGCAAACCGTATGTGTCCGAGGGCAGTGTTACACACATTGATGCCATCATCACAATCCACTATCCCATCACAGATGACTGTCAACAAGTCTGACCATCTATTCAGGTGTACCCAGCTGCATGTAATGTGTACCATGGTGATGCAACATGTCTGCAGAGGAACCAAACATCGACAGGGGCAGTGTGCATACATCGTGAACAACTGCCACGCCCAATACACCCCTGATGCATCCCTTACCCTAAGGAGACTTCCAAACGTGTCCGTGCCTGTAACGCTGAGTCAGCACACGATGACGTGTCCATGAGGAATAGCAGTGCCACAACAATGCAAGCAGCAGACGGCATGCGCAAGTACCTGGGGAAGAGAGACACACAAGAAGTCAGCCACAAAAAGCACAGCCACTTGCATGTGCATGTACTCGACACATGTATGGTTGACAACATGCTAGGTCACAATTATGACTGGGGAAATACAACCATCACTGGCACCATCACTCCAGTGACACACCCACACACACCTCTGACTCACGTGCCATACATGCAGGTGGAGACACACATCGCAACACATGCCACACGGGGACCAATGCGTGCACACTCAGACACTGGTACTCACCACTATGCAAAGAAGTCGCGTATGAGCCGAGTCCAGATGTCCTCTTGCGGCTCCACATCCTCCACATCACTAGCCCCATTGCCAAGCCCTTCGTCCTCCACGGGTGGATGGTCCTGGTCATCTTGATCCAGGATGAGTGGCACAGCTTTCTCAACTGCCATGTTGTGCAGCATGCAGCAGACCATGAAGATTTTGCAGACCTTTGCCGGGGCATATGGGAGGGCGCCGCCGGTCTTGTGTAGGCACCTGAATCGGCTCTTCAGGAGGCCAAACGTCCTCTCTATCACTCGCCTTGTCCGGCCATGGGCGGTGTTGTAGCGGAGCTGGGCCGGCGTGATGGGGTTGCGGAGAGGTGTGATCAGCCATGGCATGTTGGGATAGCCAGCGTCCCCTACATGGAAAACACATGGACATAAGCAGGACAGGCGAAGCGGTCGTGCTGGAAGTCTACGCAAAATACAGGGCAGACAGACTGTACCCACCAACAACACATGCTCGTTCGTTGCGCAGCTGCGTCATCATTTCAGGCACCCTGCTACGCCTCATGATGTAGGCATCGTGTGCTGATCCTGGAAATCGAGCACAGACATGTGAAATCACCATGTTGGACAGACACACCACAAGGGCATTGATGGAGTGGTAGTGCTTGCGATTCCGGTACGCTACCTCCTATGCCTGTGGTGGTACCAAAGCCACATGTGTCCCATCTATGGACCCAATGACATGGGGCATCCCTCCCAGGGCATAGAATCCACGCTTGACCCCAGTCAACATTTCAGGGGTAGGAAAATGGATGAAGTCATCCAGGTGAATCAACATGGCCTCTAAGAAATCATGCAGCACACGGCAGAACATGCTCTGGGACATGCCACCAACATGAGCTATGGTATTTTGAAAGGTACCCGTGGCTAGAAAATGTAGGGCTGCCATTACCTTCAGCTTGGGTGTCAGTGCCGTAGGATACCTGTGCAGCGGTTGCAGGTGTGGTGCCAGTCTCGCCGTCAAATCCAGAATCAACCGTTGGGGGAAGCGGTAGCACCGGATACAGTCATTCTCCCGCATGGCAGCCAAGTCCGGAATTGCTCGGGGAAGAGGCGGCGCTCTGCAGTAATTTGGAAGTGACAAGGAAGAGTGAGTGCACCACAACAGCAATTAATTTGTACAGAGCACATGTTAATCTGTCTATACACATATGCTACATACGGAGTCAGGTATGTGCCACATGCCCTGGACATGTATGGCTGCCAGGTGACACTCCTACCAAGACCCAGCTACACACGGAGATTGTGAACCTCCACATGCCATGGCATGGGATTAGCTGTGTCCCAGTGCAAGTGAACAGCCAGACGCAAGACAGGAGTGACATACATCCACACATCAGCAGAAGTAGGATGTTGATTGCAGAGACTGGTAGCGGAACACTAGAGCCACAGGTCACATGACATTACACTAGGACAGCCCACACACCTTGCCATGAAGGTGTACATGTCATGACTCACCACACATTCATAGAGAGGATGCAGACATGTCCTTGTTACGCTACTCCGTGTCCATGCATACATACGCACCTCACATCCGATACCACATGTGGCATGGTGTGCGGAACAGTGTGCAATGTCAATCTACACACAGACACATGTTGGTTGCTGCAACAGCTGCAGTTTTTGAGGGAGCTCCAACATCAACCTAATGGGAACCCCCCACACATACATGACATAGTCACATCGTGCACCGTGGGTAGTGACATGTCAGGTGTGGTAACCCCTGTACTGGGCATCAGGGGACACTTCCGTGTGTTGGTGTCATGCCAGTGACGCTCATCACAAGTGAGCAGTACGACATGCACACATGTCAAAGGAGTCAAGGGCATGCCTGGCACACATTGCACCGTCACTCATTACATGTGTACACATCTCATCATACATCTGGTGCCTTCTCGACTCAGGAGTAATGTGCCACATCACAGCCTGTCACACCTGTGCCCCACACATGTAGTACTGCCCAGACAATGCCTTGATGTCCATCCATGGACAAGTATGTCAGCCCTATTCCTTCCTGTGTGCTGCCTGTCACCACTGTGATGTGTGAAAACCATTACTGCTGCTAAGAGGGCCTGTGTACGTTCCCATATCACTATGGGAGTGCTGCCGTATGTGTACCCATAGTGATGGTGAGCGTACAGGCATGTGTACGGTCAGTAAGTACGCATACGCAAGAACACCCATAGTTGTACGGCCCGTACACGCGTGCGTACGTTTACTATCACTATGGGTGTCCTCGCGTATGCGTACTCGTAGTGGTACGGCCCGTACACGCGTGCGTACGTTCACTATCACTGTGGGTGTCCTCGCGTATGCGTACTCGTAGTGGTACGGCCCATACACGCGTGCGTACGTTCACTATCACTATGGGTGTCCTCGCGTATGCGTACTCTTAGTGATAATGAGCGTACAGGCGTGTGCACGGGCCGTACCACTACGAGTACGCATACGCGAGGACACCCATAGTGATAGTGAACGTACGCACGCGTGTACGGGCCGTACCACTACGAGTACGCATACGCGAGGACACCCATAGTGATAGTGAACGTACGCACGCGTGTACGGGCCGTACCACTACGAGTACGCATACGCGAGGACACCCATAGTGATAGTGAACGTACGCACGCGTGTACAGGCCGTACCACTATGGGTGTTCTTGAGTATGCGTACTCATAGTGGTACGGCCCGTACACACGCCTGTACGGGCCGTTGCTATGCATTTGGTGTGCCCTAGGGCCCCGGAACGCACCGTACCTGTGTGTGAAGCTCATTTTTACATAGGGGACACATGAGGGACAAGTATTAAGGCCTACATGCATGCTGGTTGTCATGGAGACCAAGTTTTAAGTTTGAATTTGTTCTGGAAGGTGCACAGCAGAAGTCAGTTGGAATGAATCTACTTTGTTGCAATGTGTTTGTGGGGTTGACATCATGCTGAAGAAAAAAACACAATAAGAACCCACTGACTGTGCTAGGTTTGAAGGGATTGGAGGAAACATAGGATGCAAATGTGAGTGACCAATCACTCTGTACTCCTGTGCATGAAACAGGCCAGCAAGGCAGATATAAGGCAGCCAGGTCCCATGAGGGATCACTTGCCTGCACATATTTCGATTCTACCACACTGCTGCTGCTCCTGATTCCCTGGAACCATGTCAAGGTCTGTGGAGAGGTCACAGCCATTCACCCTGGAGGAGAACCTGGCATTGCTGGATGTGATCCTCCCACAGTACCCCCTGCTGTATGGGCGACCAGGGTATCAGGTGAGTGCAGAGGCTACTAGCACAGACTGTGTCCCTTTTTTGTGACTGTGACTTCTGCCATTGTGTCCAGGTGTGACACACATGCTATGTACTGTAGGGGGGGTCCCAGGGGGGGGAATGCCTGATGTCTCCCAGCAGTGCCCAGACATAGGAGGGGTGGGTGCCTATCACTCCCAGCAGTGCCCAGAGGCAGTGAGGGGTGGGTGCCTATCACTCCCAGCAGTGCCCAGAGACAGGAGGGGTGGGTGCCTATCACTCCCAGCAGTGCCCAGAGACAGGAGGGGTGGGTGCCTATCACTCCCAGCAGTGCCCAGAGTCAGGAGGGGTGTGTGCAGAGTCCTCCCAGCAGTGCCCAGAGACAGGAGGGGTGGGTGCCTATCACTCCCAGCAGTGCCCAGAGGCAGGAGGGGTGGGTGCCTATCACTCCCAGCAGTGCCCAGAGACAGGAGGGGTGGGTGCCTATCACTCCCAGCAGTGCCCAGAGACAGGAGGGGTGGGTGCCTATCACTCCCAGCAGTGCGCAGAGTCAGGAGGGGTGTGTGCAGAGTCCTCCCAGCAGTGCCCAGAGACAGGAGGGGTGGGTGCCTATCACTCCCAGCAGTGCCCAGAGGCAGGAGGGGTGTGTGCAGAGTCCTCCCAGCAGTGCCCAGAGTCAGGAGGGGTGGGTGCAGAGTCCTCCCAGCAGTGCCCAGAGACAGGAGGGCTGGGTGTGATGCACAGTGTGAGCCTTTATAATTGATTGTGTCTTTGCCCTCATTCCACCTGTGTACTTTCACTGGCACGTACTGCTTTTGCCCTTCCCTAGAGGAGTATGTCCCTATGGCAAAGGTGCAATGCGTTGGCTGTATGACATGCCTTGTTGTAACCAGCTAATTTGTTCTCATATGTGTCTCTGTGACATGTTGCAGGTGTATTGATGTAGTGTCACTTGTACATCCTCACAGGTAGGCGCCTCTGCCAAGGAGCAGATCTGGCTGACCGCCGTCAGTGCCGTGAGGAGTGCGGATGGTCGCAAGCGGCGCCTGTCCCAGGTGAGGAAACGCTGGCAGGATATCCAGTGCTGGACGCGGAGGATCGCACGGGTCCTGCTGGGGGACTCACCTGAGAGCCATAAGAACCGCGGGCGCCGCCGTCTCTCCCACATCCACAAGCGTGTGCTGGCGGTGGTATTTCCAGACTTGGACAGGCGCTTACAGGAGATGCAGCAGCAGGAAGGGGGTAGGTACATGTGTGTTTGTTGTGTTTCACCAGCATTTGCAAGTGCACTGTTCCATGGATGCACTGCCAGGGTTTAATGGTGCTGTGCAGATCCTGTTACCCACAGTATTGCAGTGCTCTCCTGCCTCCCTTCCCCTCCTTGCAATGTGTTCCCTGGTCTGTGTGAAGTCACTCCGTCACAAGGTTATGAAGCCTGGCACCTTCTCCACGTGTACAATGCCTGCAGCATCATGTGTGGGGGTGGTGTGTAACAGGTTTTGGGACCTTGCCTGTGCCCTGTCCAGTTCTGGTCTTGTGGGTTCCATGTCAGTTGGCACTAATGCTGAGTCCAGACATGGGAGTTAGTCTCTCAAGTGTTATGCCTTACAGCACGCATGTCCTATGTGGTGGCCTGTGACATGATGTGCATGAGTGTGCGGTACGCATAGTGCGGGGATGGTAGCGTGTGTTGCAGTCATTCCCATTCAGGAGCATGGAGTTGTGTGGCCACTACTGTCCCCAGGGGCATATTTTCCTAGGTATCATGTGTGTAATCCGAATATGTCGACAATCTCTGTGTCTACAGCATAGGTTGTGCTCTGTGCCATTGTCCCCTGGCCAAATGTATATTGACGTGAAATGTAGTACAAGTGTCCACTGTACAGCCTGACCTGATATTCCTTGTTCATACTCACCGTGGACATTGCCTGTGTATCTTGTTACAATCATCTGATGATGCCCATTCGTACATGATTATTTGGACAGGCGCACCTTGGGTATTTTGTGTGCAACCTTGATTTGTTGCATCCCATGTGTATTTCACCCAGACTAAGGGATGTAAGTGCTTCCTGTGTCTCCAAATAATAGTCTCATGTAGGGGGTGGATGGTGCGGGCATGGCCTTCATGTCACAACCTGATATCTCCTTGCTAGGACTGGCCAGTGTGTGATGTTTGTCTGGAC
The DNA here is from genome assembly GCF_964204655.1 of Triturus cristatus. NCBI lineage: Eukaryota > Metazoa > Chordata > Amphibia > Caudata > Salamandridae > Triturus > Triturus cristatus. The sequence continues at coordinate 1,086,013,711 of NC_140582.1, read as the reverse complement.
ATGCACTCAAGGTGCAGTGGGCTAGTCATGGTGGGCATGTTTTCAGTATAACCTAGGCTGCATGTGCCTCTTGTTCCTGGATATGGTCCCTGCTCATCCCTAATTCCTGCCACGCTGTGTGGTGCAGATGCAGCGCTGGATTGTCCCCAGGGCCTTGCTCCTCAGTCAAAATTCCATTCCATCTCATTTGCTATTGTGTCATGCTCTCCATAGTTTTTCGGTGGCATGGTGGGTCAAACAACTGTGTCTTGCATGCCCTACATATGTACCTTGTTTTGTAGATGTTACTCTTCTTTTGTTTCAGGCTATGCACTGTGACCTATGTAGATTGGACTCATGTGACATATGTATACAGGTGTATGATTAATTTCTGTCTCTTCACCCTGCCCACAGCATCGTCGGGGGACACGGAGGGAGACATGGGCACAGACGGAGCAGAGGGACCGAGCACCAGTGCCAGCGGTGACATCGGGGCTGGCACATCAAGTGGGACTGAGGCGGAGGAGAGTGAAGCCGGGGACCTGTCGACTGGCACAACAGAGTATGAAGATGACGGGTCCGAGGATGATCTCTCCGAGTGGGCGGCGGCTGCACCAGCAGCTGACAGCGGCACTACATCTCGCCCCGCCCCCTCCATTGCCATCAGCCGCCTCCCACTTGCTTGTGTTCCTTCCCAACGTGCCCGGTCACCACATGTCTCCTTCCTGCCAGGCACCGCACCCCCTGCCCCTGTCTCCACTGCTGCCGCCAATGCCGAGTCTGTGGACATCCAGCGGCAGTTGCAGGTTGGTCAGGCTGCGATCCTTAATGTCCTCCATGGCCACAGCCAAGTGCTGCACAACATGGAGGCATACTTGGAGGGCATTCATTCATCGCAGGCTGACCAACGCAGCTTGCTGAGGTCGATAGACTTGATACTGACTGCAGCAGTGGGTCTCCTGCAGCGCTACGTCCCACCCCCTACCCCTGCCCCATCCACACTTCCCACTCCCATGCCTGTCCCACGTACACCCAGACGTCAGCATGCACCCACCACAACACACACAGGCACCACACCAGCAGGGAAGGTCCACCGCACACCTCCTGACACGCACACACAGGGTGAAGTAGGCACACCCACTGGGTCGGGGGGCAAACGTGTGACACGCAGCCAGAGTGGGAGTCCGCATTCCACCCAATCCACTCCCTCCAAATCCCCTCCCCTCAGCTCTCCTGGCCACATCTCCCCCAAAGACTCCTTCATGGCCGCTCTGTCCCTGAGTCCCACAGTGACACCACCACGCAAGCGGTCAAGGAAGTCCTCGGTCAGGGTGGTTGATTCCCTCCCCCCTGTCTACACCCTCCCCCAGTGGCGCTGCGACCCCTCCCTCTGACCCCCCCCCTCCTTGGGGCCTGTGGTTCCTTCGGGTGCAGGGGATTCCCTGGAGGACCTTGCTAAGGTGTGCAGCGAGATCCTGGCCTCCGCCTTTGGCCCTGCCCCACCCCCTGTGGTGGAGTCCTCCATCCCTGCACTCACGACGCCTACCCTTCACCCTCCTGTCCCTGCGGTGCCTGTTTCTTCCCCCCCACATGATGCCCTCACCCCTGTGGAAGACGACGGAATGTAACTGTGCAGGCAAGCTAGGGGACACGCATCCCACTGTGTCCCCCATCCAGCTGTGACTTCTGGACTGCCCTATGGGCTTTGTAAATATTGAACTTCCTACAAACAAGATTTTTTTGTTCATGCTGAATGAAGCAATTTTTTTTTTCCCCTTGGAACACTACTGCTTTGCTGGTATTGCTGTTGGTGGGGCTGCTACATGGTTTTGGGTGGTGTTCATGTCTTGGGTGTGTGGGAACACATAGGGGGGACCCTGGGATCTCTGTGCCATCACACGGTGTTAGCTAGGTTTCTGTGTTCATGTAAGCAGTTGCTGCATGGTGAAATTGTCCAAAGGTGTATTCCTTCCTCTGTGTACCCTGACATCTTCCCTGCAGGGTGTTCCCCAATATTTAGCGCTGAGTTGTGTGTACATTAGCTGGGTGTGTGACGGACTCCTTCTACTTTGCACATGCATGCTGAGCGATGTCTCCACCTGCATCATTCGTGCCATTCTTGATAGTCATTGTACTTGTGTATGTGGACTATTGACATGACTTCATGTGGACATGTTTTCTTTTCTGCGCTATGCATGTGTATACTCCCAGCCTCGCACACATGTGGGACATGTACTGCAGGGTCTTTGTGCACCTGACTGGAATTTGTGGCCATGGTATCTGTGGCTACTCCACCCTTTGCGTTCCATGGGCACTGCTGTGAGTGTTAGGCACCCACCCCTCCTGCCTCTGGGCACTGCTGGTAGGACTCTGCACACACCCCTCCTGACTCTGGGCACTGCTGGGAGGACTCTGCACCCACCCCTCCTGACTCTGGGCACTGCTGGGAGTGATAGGCACACACCCCTCCTGCCTCTGGGCACTGCTGGGAGGACTCTGCACACACCCCTCCTGTCTCTGGGCACTGCTGGGAGGACTCTGCACCCACCCCTCCTGACTCTGGGCACTGCTGGGAGTGATAGGCACACACCCCTCCTGCCTCTGGGCACTGCTGGGAGGACTCTGCACCCACCCCTCCTGACTCTGGGCACTGATGGGAGTGTTAGGCACCCACCCCTCCTGCCTCTGGGCACTGCTGGGAGGACTCTGCACACACCCCTCCTGACTCTGGGCACTGCTGGGAGTGATAGGCACCCACCCCTCCTGCCTCTGGGCACTGCTGGGAGGACTCTGCACACACCCCTCCTGCCTCTGGGCACTGCTGGGAGGACTCTGCACACACCCCTCCTGTCTCTGGGCACTGCTGGGAGGACTCTGCACCCACCCCTCCTGACTCTGGGCACTGCTGGGAGTGATAGGCACCCACCCCTCCTGCCTCTGGGCACTGCTGCGAGGACTCTGCACCCACCCCTCCTGACTCTGGGCACTGCTGGGAGTGATAGGCACACACCCCTCCTGCCTCTGGGCACTCCTGGGAGGACTGCACACACCCCTCCTGACTCTGGGCACTGCTGGGAGGACTCTGCACACACCCCTCCTGACTCTGGGCACTGCTGGGAGTGATAGGCACATACCACTCCTGCCTCTGAGCACTGCTGGGAGGACTCTGCACACACCCCTCCTGCCTCTGGGCACTGCTGGGAGGACTCTGCACACACCCCTCCTGTCTCTTGGCACTGCTGGGAGGACTCTGCACCCACCCCTCCTGACTCTGGGCACTGCTGGGAGTGATAGGCACCCACCCCTCCTGCCTCTGGGCACTGCTGCGAGGACTCTGCACCCACCCCTCCTGACTCTGGGCACTGCTGGGAGTGATAGGCACACACCCCTCCTGCCTCTGGGCACTGCTGGGAGGGCTCTGCACACACCCCTCCTGACTCTGGGCACTGCTGGGAGGACTCTGCACCCACCCCTCCTGACTCTGGGCACTGCTGGGAGTGATAGGCACACACCCCTCCTGCCTCTGGGCACTGCTGGGAGGACTCTGCACACACCCCTCCTGTCTCTGGGCACTGCTGGGAGGACTCTGCACCCACCCCTCCTGACTCTGGGCACTGCTGGGAGTGATAGGCACACACCCCTCCTATTTAACAATATGTACGCTTAGTACATACACGTGTGTGGGTTCGCTCCATGGGGGTAAGGTTCGTACTTACACTGTTGCGGTGGGAGTACGCTCCATACGTACGCAGGTGGGGTACGGGTCGTACTTACACTGTTGGGGTGGGAGTACGCTCCATACGTACGTGGGTGGGGTACGGGTCGTACTTACACTGTTGGGGTGGGAGTACGCTCCATACGTACGTGGGTGAGGTACGGGTCGTACTTACACTGTTGGGGTGGGAGTACGCTCCATATGTACGCGGGTGGGGTACGGGTCGTACTTACACTGTTGGGGTGGGGGGTACGCTCCATACGTACGCGGGTGAGGGTACGGGTCGTACTTACACTGTTGGGGTGGGGGGTATGCTCCATACGTACGTGGGTGAGTGTACGGGTTGTACTTACACTGTTGGGGTGGGGGGTATGCTCCATATGTACACGGGTGAGGGTACGGGTCGTACTTACACTGTTGGGGTGGGAGTACGCTCCATACGTACGCGGGTGGGGTACGGGTCGTACTTACACTGTTGGGGTGGGGGTACGCTCCATACGTCCGCGGGTGAGGGTACGGGTCGTACTTACACTGTTGGGGTGGGGGGTAAGCTCCATACGTCCGCGGGTGAGGGTACGGGTCGTACTTACACTGTTGGGGTGGGGGTACGCTCCATACGTACATGGGTGAGGGTACGGGTCGTACTTACACTGTTGGGGTGGGACGTATACGTACGGGGGTGAGGGTATGGGTCGTACTTACACTGTTGGGGTTGGGGGTACGCTCCATGCATACGGTGGTGGGGGTACGGTCCGTACATATCCGTCCCCACGCTATGTGATGCTTGTGCGACCCGTACCCAGGCCTTTGCCACGTGGGTACAGCCGTCCCGCCATTGTTGGGGTGACGTAGGTGTGGGCGTAGTACGACTTGTACCCACGCTCTTAAGGCGTGGGTACGGGACGTACCTGTATAGTTGTGTTGCCGGTTCGCGTCGTCAGGCACTTCCTTTGTGGCGGACGCTGGCTTTGCTGGACACGCACCCACCCCCTCGTAGTGACCAGGGCATGGGGGTCAGGTATGTCCAGGGCATGTGTGCTGTGTGACATTGGTGGTGGTTTTGTGGCCTGCCCCTGGTCCTGCCCCCCCTTCCCCCCCTTTCCCCCCCTCCCTTAGTTGTTCTGACCTTCTGCGGCGTCTGCGTCGGAACCTATAGAGGAGGTCAACTGCTATAAGGGCCGGGATGACACGTAGGTTCGGGTCCATGTCTGTCCGTCGCGTACAGGTACTCCTTGTTCGCGTCGTCCTGATTTCCCGGCAGTTTTTGGCAGCCGGAAAATATTCACCGTGCGGGATGACGTCGGTGCGAATCGTAATTCCAGGCTGCGTGCGTCCCGACGTCACGTCGGCGCTTTCCCGGATCGCATTTGTATGTTTATTTTCGTCGGTCGGGGTTTTGTACGATTCGTACGGAAATGGTTTTTCTGTGCGAATCGTTATTCCATGTTTGTACATTTTGACGACCGGGTACGCGTCGGACGGAGAATTTGCTCCGTCCGACGGTTCGTACCCGGTTTTTACAGGATCGTGATCGGCACCATTGTATATTCCGTATTCCTGTTTTTCATTTTGAGCCCACCTGTTTCTACTTGGCTCACAGTGTTATGGCCTGATGCCACTTTCTTACTTTGAGGATATAAATGTACCGTAGATTGTTTTGAAATTCACTCATACACGCAACTTACACTCAAACACGCAAAATGTCAACTGATAGTTAGATTTCTATCTCTAATAGTATAGCACTATCACTCTTCTCGTACACGACCCTCCAGCACTCCTCTTATCTTCCCGCACTCTTGTTTGTTTAAATTGACAGATCACTGACCTGATAGTGACCCTCGTACCGGCAGCTTACCACTGCCTCTCTACGTGGCCACCCACTCTTACTCACATTAAGCCAACCGAGTCCTGTGCACAGAAGCAGACAGCTTACCCACATTGATTGATTACGTGCTCAACCCAAGCCCCTTTATTCTCCCAGCTCCTGGCACCTACTCTCCTTGTGGACCCAGTAATCTTGACCCGAGATACCTGAGCATTGTTCTTACACTCATACTCCAGTTTCTGGTGCTGACACATGTCTTCACTTGGCATCTCTACCCCTTTTGAGTCTGTCTACCACATGACTCGTCCAGATCCCACAATCCCTGAGTGAGCTCCAATCATTGAGCTTTGTCGAGGTATGTTAGTCTCACTTTACACTCACACTGCAGGGGATATATCGTTTTGCCATCCAGGTCCGTAGAGCACATTATTGATGCATTCATACACTCATTAGGGTGAGAGGAGGTCTGCCACTCTGTCAGAAAGATGATGTCATCAGTGATGTCATTTGAGATATCATCAGGGATGTCATGAGTGATGTCACTGACCATGTCATGAGTGATGTAATATGTGACGTCATCAGCAGTGCATTGCGGGGGCGCGAGTTATAGTTAGCTGAACTAACTATAACGGGGGAATTTCATTGGTTTTTCACGAGTGAAATGTCCAGCTAACTATAACATGTGTGAAACTTATGGTTTTTTCATTGAATTTGCAAGGTTTTTTAAATGCTAATTCCTAACTATAACGTGTGTGAAACCTTTGGTTTTTTCAGTGAATTTGTACGGTTTTTTAAATGCTAATTTTTGTATTATTTAATTTAAAAAAAAAATGTTTTATTAAAAATAAAATTCCAATATATTCATTTATATATTATCTGTATCTTTTTATTTGTTTTTGCTTTTTTTTAAAAAATTCAATTAGGATAAAGTTGAACAGTTTTTTTAATTTTTGCAATTAATTTTTCTCCACTTTTTTTTTTTTTTATATATATTCTTGGGGTGCGCGCTCTGAGCGCGCTCCTAGTACAATTTCTACAAGTTTTTTATGAATACCGTCGTACGTTATTTACGTACGCAAATATACGTCATAGTGCGCGCTGGGAGCGCGCACCCAGTACGTATGCGTACGTACGTACGCATGCGTGCGTGCGTCCTACAGGCTCCACGCGGTTTACTTCCGCATACGCTAAAATTACGCGCAATAACGGTCGCGTATACGCGTGTTCAACGTATGCGCGCTAGGTACGCGCATATGACGTATGCACATGCGCTCCTACGCGTTCGCGCATATGTAATCACAAGGTGCGCGCTCGGAGCTTGCGCAGTGCGCGCACCTCGGGTTTATGCATAATAAAACAGCACTTCTTATTGGTTATCATTACTTTCAGTTTCTAATTGTTTCAACACCACACCCAATCCCCTCATGGCAAGTCATGTGATCAAGAATCATCACTTTTGATTGGTTTGAAGTACTTTCAGTTCCAGATTCTTCCCAAACCACACCTACTCCCCTCATTATTAGTTCTGATTCCTTTGGAGAAGGGGCTATTCTGTTGTTGAGAGACAATGGCTGAACAGCAACCATCTTCAGACAGTGACCAGGACACTCTTGAGAGGCAGAGGATCAGGAAGCAGAAATACAGCTTTATATGGCAGTTTTTCACTTTTCCAGAGGGACAAAAAAAGGTAAATGCACCTAAAGTTACATGTGTACTTTGTCAAAAAGTCTTGTCACGTGGAAATCCTAACAAGAAATATTCTTTTAGCATTCACACTATGTTGAGGCATGTTGACAAAATGCATCCAGTGACTTTTCGTCGAGCTTCTGGAGCAAACCCTCCACCTGCTCTACCGACGACATCTGCAGCAGCTCAGCCGAGCACATCTTCGGCAGCTCAGCCGAGCACTTCTTCTGCAGTGGTGCCTTTGCCTTCTTCCACACCTCGTTTTGGACCACCTTGTTTTGCTAGGTTGTCCACACGCTGCACTGATTGCGGTAAACTTATTTCTGTGTGTGAGACCAGTCTTGATCTCATTCAGAGAAAATTTGATGCCCATGAGTGCAGTAGGCCATAGATGTTTTTTCTTTTTTTTCGTTTTTCTCTTCCTGTTTCCCTCCATTAACTCAAGGGCTCTTTTAAGAGCCACTTATAAACTTAACCCCAAAAAATTTTTGGGAGGGATTTTTTTTTATTTATTTTTTTGAGGTGCGCGCACCCTGCGCGCACCCAAGGTTTTTTTTACATTTTTTTTTTTTTTTTTAAATTTAATGTACAAAAAGAGGTGAAGAAATGGAAGCATGAAAAGGGAGGATTGAGTAATACTAATATTTTTCACTTATTTATTTAAAAAAAAAATAAATTCGAATTTTTTTTTTTTTTAAGTATTTTGCAAGGGAACAGATTTTTTATTTTATTTTTTCTTTCCAGTTCTGCAAACAAAAGAAAATAAGTATTAATATTCAATCCTACATTACAAAAAGCATTACATGTTTTTACATATTTTACAAAGCAATTTTTTGCCCTTTTTTTGCTGTTTTCAGAATTTTTTATTTTTCACTTAAAATAGTGAAAACAATTGTATTCATCATTTAACAGCGGGCAAAAAAAAAAACAATCTGAAAGATTGCTTAAAAAAAGCCCTAAAACTTTCCTCACTAAAATATACCTTGTTAGAAATATTACATATATATTACAAGTACTTCTCTAGATGAATAAAAGTTTTCTAGACAAACCGTCTTTAAACCTTGTCGCAAAAGCACACATGCCAAAATAATTTCTGTCAAAGGAGTCCACAATTGTTTTTATTACTTTTCCTTTAGGCCAAATAGTAATTTCAAAATCCTTTTTAAGTGATATCTTCAATTATAATCCTTTAAAATTACAAAAAATGCTTCCTTCAGATGCAGTTTTTAGTTTTCAAAATTTAGGTTTCAGAAAAATTAAGTAAGAATTGGGTAAATCATAAGGCAAACGTTGCTTGAAAATCAATTGGGAATCATTACACAGTGTCCAGCCTTTTTCACATTTAAGATAAACTGTGTAATGTCCAGAAGTTACAGTAGGTCCTTCATGAAAAATTATTGCAACTGTAACAAAAGTTTTTCCAGAAATTGATAATTGCTGTCCTGTAAACTTCTTTATTAAAGTGTCCAATTTTGAACCATCAGTTCTACAACGTTGCATCATTAAAATTACATACTGACCATATTTCTGTAAAAATAATGTAGAAAACATGTCTGATTTACATTCAGAACATTCCATGTTGTGATTGGCATCTTTAACTAATTTACTAAAAGTCACTGATTTACTTTGTGGTAATGGTAAAAATATGAACCTTTCTGAATCAACATTACTACTACATGTGTTCATACAGTTTTCACAGCAATGTTCCCATTTGTAAGAGACACCAAATAAGTTTTCTACTTCTACTCCTTCATCTTCTAGTACACTCAAAATATATATTAAGAATTCCTGAGCATCTTGCTGGACATTTTCTTTAAACTGTGTAGAACCACAACATACATCTAAAAGATTTCTAACATCAGTAGCACTTTCTATTTCAGTTTTATCAGTACTCAGCTTCTCAAAAAGGAGACTCAGGAGAGAACACAATCTTTTTCCATGATTTACTATTATCTGTTCTAGCAACTTTTCAAGATAAAATACAACATTGAGCACTACATTTGCATAGCAGTTGACACCAGAGCTATTTTCAAAATGGCAACCAACAACCTCTTCAACACTGTCCTTTTTCTTTTTCCTTGCTATCACATCACTGTCCTTTTTTTTTTTTGTTCTGTTCATCCACATTACAGATATTCTCAAATCTCCTTTTCCGACAAACAACATGTTTTTCAATCACAGGATACTGACCTAAATGAGGAGCATAGGTTCTTCTTAATCTGTTATACTCCTTTACACAGTTTGTATCAGCACTAACTTTTGAGTCATCAAAGTCTATCATAAATAAACCAGATAATGTTTTCACTCGTGACAAAGCAACATATGCCATACCTTCTTTGAACACAGTAGAACCAATGTTTACAAAAGCACTATCTACAGTCAATCCTTGAGACTTGTGAATAGTAACAGCATATGCTAGAGAAAATGGAAACTGCTTCCTACGTACATATAAGTCTTTCACAAGCATGAAACGAACTGAACAACGACAAATGTCTTTAACTTCTTCTATCTGATCAAATTTTATTTTTAAACATTCAATTCCATCTTTTTTCTGGTAATTAATAAAACCCACAACTCTTCCCATAGCTCCATTCACTAAACCTTTTTCTACATCCAAATTTCTCCTTAAAATCACTCGACAATTCATGCAAACATATAGATTTTTTTCTAATCCAGCTGTTTTGGAAATATTCTTCTCTAGTGAATCCAATTTATTTTTCAGTTTGCCTGTTAATGTAAAAGTAATTCTTTCATGCTGAATTTTGTCCTCTGCTTCCATTTTCTTAATCTCTTCCTTTTCCAATTTCAAAAGTTCCTCATTGAATATTGAGCACTCACGTAGTGTTGGCATTAAGCAGATTACAGTATTTTTTTCTGCAATGTTCTGGTATATTTTCTCTGCAACTATTTCTTCATTTGGAAATAAGTTATGTAGCAACCGACTATGTAATGCTTTTTTGCCAACTTCTGTGAGTAGTCCAATTCTGATATCTTTCAGAATACTTGCATAATCTTCGTCGTTTGCTTGTCTCATATTGGTAGTGGGTTCTTTGTACTCAAAGAACGACCAAATATTCGCATTACCAATGCTTCCTAATGAGTTCTTCGTGTCTTCATGTGTCACAGTATTAAACACTGGTTGTCCTTTAACTGGAGTGAGCTGCAGAAGATCCCCAAAAACTATGACGTGTTTACCTCCAAATAACACGTCATAGTCTCTCTTAAGTATTTGTTGCATTCTTAAATGCACAAAGGCTAGCATTAAATTTGAAACCATGCTCACCTCATCAATAATGAGAACTTGCATCTTCTTCAACACTCTTGAAACTCCGAGGCATGCTTCTCCAGTTAGCTTGTGGTATTCTATTTTGTTCTCATGCTCCACTGGTAACATTAGCAAGCGATGTAAGGTAATTCCTTTTATGTTATAGGCTGCTAACCCAGTTGGAGCAGTTACCACACAAGACAAATTTGAAGCTGTTTTTTGCTGTAGGTAGCTTCTGATGACTTTTTATTAAGAAACTTTTACCAGTTCCAGCTTGTCCACTCACATACATCCTGATTGGTTCAAATGATGTGCATGAGCACTCTTTCTTTTCATGTAGTAATCCATGATCAATTTTTTTGATGACTTCTTCATAAATTTCTTTTTGTTCTTCATTCAGTTGTTGTTCCAGATTTAGTAAGTCGATTGAATCTTCCTGTGCTTGATTCATAGCCGTTTCTACTTCAGTCATGGCTACTGCAGCTTCATTTACTATGATCGGTTGTCCTAGGGGATCTTGACTAAGTGTTACTGAACTTTGGCTGTCTTGAGAACTGTCTCTAGCTACTTCAGCTGCAATTTTTGCTTCCTGTTCATTTTCTTCATTTAACATTTGGACATAAGTTGTGAAAGTACTGCATTCTATGCTGTCTTTGCTAGCATTAAAAGAATCTTCATAGCTTTGAAATTCTCCCAGTAGTTCGTCCTCTGAACGCCATGGTTTAAACAGCTGTAAAAGAGCCAAGTAGTAAAATTCCTTTTTGTCAGTAGTTTCGCAACTGAGCTTCCTGTGATTTATCAAACTTCCTTTTGTTTGCTTCACCAAACATCCTTCCTCACCAATGACTTTATATTTTCCATTGTTGATGTCTTCTGTGGCTTTCCGTGAATAAATGTAGTTCTGCAGCACTTCATAGAGACACATGTTCTCAAGATGATGACTTCTCTTTGGGTAATATGTGTCCAACATGTTTGATTTCAAAATATCTGTACTTTCTGGGTCATTCTCGGCCAAATATTCAATTTCTCCAACAGATTTCAGTACCCGATTTCTCATTCCTGCAAGGCCTAAGCTTACCCAAATTATTCTTCTGGATTTCGAGTAAAGACTTGCAGATGATAACCTATCTGAGCATTCGGAGGATCCAATTTCTCGATGCAATAACATCTTTAAACTGAAACTGTACAGCTTCTTACTGACAGTCTTCTCGTGAGAAATCTCTTCCCACATTTCCTTCAATTCTGTTTTCTCAGATTTAGTGATGTAAGATGTCACATATCGAGCAACAGCAATAGAATTGTCTGCCACATACTGAATATCCATGTTAGCATTCCACATGGATAAAATGACTGGGTTGAAGTCATTTATAAATTTTGACTCTTCATTTCTTTTTAGGTTGTAGGTATTTTTGGGAGATTTTCTGGTTATAGTATGTCCCACAGCTGACATAAAACTGTTGACTCTTCCTTTTGAAAGAACAGGTCTAGGAAATCCAAATCGACACTTTGTGTAGAATTTATCTTTCGTCTTGTACTTCCGTCGACAGTATTTTCCACACCGATGACTTTGGAAACGTAAAACTTGCTCTTTTAACTTTTTCTCTTCTGTGCTTTTAGGTATAGCACATGTTGCATATTCTTCAATGAAAGATAACACTGCTTCATCAGTATCTGTTCCACACTTTGGGGCATCCTTGATCCACAACAGCATATGAATATGAGGAGCACCTCTTGCCTGGTACTCTTTTCTCCAAAAGAAATCCACTACTTCTCCAAGAGGTGGATTTTTTTTATTGCAGATGAATGACATCATAGCCTCAAATCTATGATTGAAATATCTGCAAACATTAACTGGATCCAATGAGCACACTTCTCCAGCTGTCTTGTATTCATTGTTTTTAATGTGTGAATTTGCCTCTCGAAGAAAATCCAGTAAATCATCCCAAGCGTACTCGGCACAGCTTAGGGTAAGGAACCATGTTGGAGTTCCTAAATTCCGTAACATGCATTTTAATTCACCATGGCGTCGGTACCAATATTCATTTGTCCCACGCTGACAAGCCATCAGATTGATCAGTTGTGTTTCCAAATGATCATCTCGGTGCTGCACTTTCTCCATAAAATCCTTAGCAGACACATTTTGTAAATGTACTCCACTTTTTAAAATGTGATTTACTGCATAAGATAATGCAGACAAGTCGCTTTCAAATAAAAGATGGAACAAATAAGGAATACTTTGACGAAATCTTGGATCTTCTGCATATAGTCTTGTAGTCCGATACTCAGAAGCTGGAATCTGTTCTGGACGTTCATCGTATCGTCCTCCTTTTCCTGTAGGAAACAGCTGGGGAAAACATCGAGCTTCCAAGCTCTCCTCCCATACACTCACGGGAGTTCCTTTTGCTTTCTTCATCTGAAACAGATCAATAGTGTCTCCCATAACTTCTTTTGAATGAAGAGGATGTATGCTAAAATGTTCATAAATTTCTTCTTCCTTTGACTTGTCCACTTTTTCAATTTGACCAGTTGGTGTTTCTGTGTCTTCTTGTAAATCGTCTTCTTCTATATAAATTGATTCATACCATTTATTATTTTTTTTCAAATACAAATTTGCTCTTTGTACTTTTCGTACACCCACCAGCTCTTGCCAAATCTTCTTATTCTTTGTAGGTACACCATTAACCAGAATTACTAATGGTTCAGTTTCCAAAGTATCTGCATCAATAGTTTCCATATTTTTTTTCAAATCCAAGGGCAAATACACCACTCTTCCTTTTAAACCTCTCAGTAAATCAGAAGGGGGTAATTTACCAATTTTGGGCTCCATACGTACTATGGTCTGGAACAGATGAACACATTGAATGAGTATAGACTCATATGTATTTAATTCAGAAAGTTCGGCTGGAATAGCATCCAATTCTAAATTATTATGTACAGCTCTGGTCGGCATTCTATTTTCTTCTAACTTATTATAACAGTATTTACAAATACGCTGATCTTCACCCAATTCAAAACAATTTTCAAGAAATATATATGTTGCAAAATCCTTCCACTTATAATTATCTTCATTTTCACTTTTTTTATACAGATCAACACTCCTTGTTTGAATTTTATAATGACTTCTGCGGCAACAAATACAAGTAATATTTGGTGTTTCATTAGAGGTGATAGTAAATTTTGTCATATCATCCTCAAAATTTTTAGTAATAATGAGTTCTACATTCTGTTCCTCATTTTCCTCATTTACTGTGTCCTTTTCTGCACTTTCTTGTTCTGGACCAAAGTAACAAAACTGAATCTCATCAGTAACCTTCACTACATCTGAGACAGATCCACGGAACAGAGCATTATTCAACTCATTCAACTTTACTGCTGGACTTTTAGCAAAATACAATGTTCTCACAAACTTTCTCATTTCAGTATGATGAACAGCCAGCATCCTGAAATGATGAAAAACACTTTTACACACTTTTCTAGATAGACAAGCCAGAGAATGTCCCTGCAAACCAGTATTTTCTCTCACTCTGCATGGATCTAGTGTTTGAAGCACCTTCATCTTCTGTTTTACACTCTTTTTACTATATTCTCTTAGAAAGTCACGTAATTTATCAATAGATTCCTGACGCACAGTACAAATACTACTACAGTTCCAAGTGTACACTGGGGCTTTTGGACGTCTCCCCATAGCCTCAGCAGCCATTACTTCTTCCTCATTTTTTGGGACCATTTTCTCTTTTTGCATCACACAACCATCCTTAACTTCATATGCTCTACCATTGGTGTCAACTGCATGCAACAAACTATTACTTTGAAGATAACTCTCTTCATTAAAAAATGGTTCAGTACTTGAACTGTGTTTCCATTCTCCCAAGAACACTTTACAAAAGTTACTTTTTTTCACTTCTCTTTTCCTTTTGCTTTGTGACTTCATTGCATTCACTAATTTTTCTAATCTACGCATCCTATTCAAAATTAGAATAAAAAGTTTTCTTTTTATTTCCAAAGCCTTACTTACAATATTTTCTATAAAAAAAAATTTCTTAATAAAATTTGATTTTTTCTTATATTTTTTCACATCCTTTAGCAAATTTAACATCACTCTTCTCTGAAACATTTTTCGACGAATGTTTTTAAAATCGAATTTTCGTGTTAAATCTGTTTGACATACTTCTGATCGTACATTAGCTTTTTTTTTGCTGTTGACTGTGTTGTTGCTTTGTACACAAAACTCTCTTTGTTTTACAGTTATTTTTGCCATTTTTTTGTTTTTTGAAAATCTTTTTTAAGAAATCTCTGCTCTGCTTACCAGTAGACTTTTTATTTTTGCCATCACCAGCTTCTCCTGCTATTTTTTTTTCCCAGTTTTGTCCAGATATACTTGTTGTTGCTTTTCTTTCCTTTTTCTTGTCCTTAAAGGCATTTTTTTTTTCACTGTTGCTCAGCAATACCTGCAAGGAACTAAAAAAAAATCCTTTTTGTAATTATAATTCATTAAAATATTTTTTTTTACTTTTCATTTATTTCAAATGTTTTTCCATTTGTCTCTCATTTGTGATTTACTAATTTGTGCACAGTACTAACCACCACAGTTGAAAAAAAACAAGCTGCCCCTTTCCTGCAAGTGCATTTTTTAACAGAACAACTGCAACACAAATTATATCTGTGGCCACAATTCCTGTGCACACACAGCCTCATGGTGTGCTTCTAAGCAGAAAACAGAATTTGGTTTGCAAATTCAAAGCACATTTACTACTCTGGTAGATCAAGTGATAATTGCTGTTACAACCTTACACATTTTACCTGGAAAATCACAGAGGCAGAAAAGAGCACATTTCCTAACAGCTACTTCATACCATAAGTATCTGCAACCTGGCTGAGTGTTTAGAGTAGAGCAAAGAAAAAGAGGCCTTGGTGACGTTGAATGTGTTTGCATTACACACAGACCTGAGTAGTACGCATGGGAGTGTTGGAGAAGCTGCTGCGTGTGTCCCAAGAGTGTGTTTCTGCAGACTATGTATTGTCAGCTGCAAGAGACACGAGCAAGGAGATTTCCAGAACTGCATGAAGACTACAGGGATGTATGTAACAGTGCATGTGTGCTAAGGGATAATTTGTGTAAACACAACAGGCTGCCCCTTTCCTGGGACTGCATTTCTTACTGAACAACATCTTCACAAATTAAATCTCTGCTCACAATTCCTGTGTGCACACAGACTCATGCCATCTTTTTACGCACATAACACAGGCTGCCCCTTTCCTGGGACTGCATTTCTTACTGAACAACATCTTCACAAATTAAATCTCTGCCCACAATTCCTGTGCGCACACAGACTCATGCTATGTTTTTTGGAACAAAACAGTGTCCCTGAATAGTACCAAATTACTGTTACAGCCTGATACATTTCCCTTATCATTTACAGAAACAGAAAACAGCACATGTCCTAACAGCTCCTTAAGACCATGTCCATGTGTTACAGGGTGAGTAATTAGACTAGATCAATTTAAATGAGGCCTTGCTGACGTTGAATGTGTTTGCATTACACAGTGCTATCTGAAACAGCACACAGAGCTGAGTACTACACATGAGAGTGTTGGAGAAGCTGCTGCGTGTGTGCCAAGAGTGTGTTTCTGAACACTGTGTATTGTCTGGTGCAAGACAGATGAGCAAAGAGACTTCCAGAACTGCATGAAGACTGCAGGGATGTATGTAACAGTGCATGTGTGCTAAGGGATAATTTGTGTAAACACAACAGGCTGCCCCTTTCCTGGGACTGCATTTCTTACTGAACAACATCTTCACAAATTAAATCTCTGCCCACAATTCCTGTGTGCACACAGACTGATGCCATCTTTTTACGCACATAACACAGGCTGCCCCTTTCCTGGGACTGCATTTCTTACTGAACAACATCTTCACAAATTAAATCTCTGCCCACAATTCCTGTGCGCACACAGACTCATGCTATGTTTTTTGGAACAAAACAGTGTCCCTGAATAGTACCAAATTACTGTTACAGCCTGATACATTTCCCTTATCATTTACAGAAACAGAAAACAGCACATGTCCTAACAGCTCCTTAAGACCATGTCCATGTGTTACAGGGTGAGTAATTACACTAGATCAATTTAAATGAGGCCTTGGTGACGTTGAATGTGTTTGCATTACACAGTGCTATCTGAAACAGCACACAGAGCTGAGTACTACACATGAGAGTGTTGGAGAAGCTGCTGCGTGTGTGCCAAGAGTGTGTTTCTGAACACTGTGTATTGTCTGGTGCAAGACAGATGAGCAAAGAGACTTCCAGAACAGCATGAAGACTGCAGGGATGTATGTAACACTGCATGTGTGCTAAGGGATAATTTGTGTAAACACAACAGGCTGCCCCTTTCCTGGGACTGCATTTCTTACTTAACAACATCTTCACAAATTAAATCTCTGCCCACAATTCCTGTGCGCACACACTCATGCTATCATCTTACGCACATAACACAGGCTGCCCCTTTCCTGGGACTGCATTTCTTACTGAACAACATCTTCACAAATTAAATCTCTGCCCACAATTCCTGTGTGCACACAGACTCATGTCATCATTTTAAGCACATAACACAGGCTGCCCCTTTCCTAGGACTGCATTTCCTACTGAACAACAACTTCACAAATTAAATCTCAGACAACAATTCCTATATACACACAGACTCATGCTGTGTTGGTAGGCACAAAACACAGGCTGCCCCTTTCCTAAGTTATCAATTCTTATAGAACTAATGCTTTTTTCAAATGTGCTGCCATTTTCCAATCTTTTCTTTCAAAGTGATTTCTGCTAAATGCTAACCATCACAATTAAAAAGAAGCTGTCCTTTTCTTTCAACTGCAAGTCTTACATTTCAACAGCAACACAAATTAAATCTCTGTCAACAATTCTTCTCTGCACACAGACTCATGGTTTGATGGTAGGCACAAAACAGTATTCCTCATTGTTACCAGTACACATTAACTTATGGTGAAAACATACTCCATAATATTTTACATATTCAAAACAGTTAAATATCTCGCAAAACAGAAAATGTAAATCACAACTTTAAACAAATAATCACAATTCTTTTTTTATATCTAAATTAACCACAAACACCCCCTCTCAAACTCATAACTCACCTTTAAAATTAGTTAGTTGTGAAAGAAATGTGGCAGTCACACAGCAGTTTATCAGACCAGAATCTCTGAGCTGAACACCTCTCTCCTCTCAGCAGAACCAGTTAATGGCACAGTTTCCCTCTCTTTTTTCACACATATACATGTTAATTTCAAATCTCACTGCTTCCCACATTTTTTCAAATGAAATCACACATTTCTATTGGTTGAAAACTTCAACCCCTTTCCAAATGTACCCTTCCCCCAACTTGACTTCTGCCTGCTACCATAGCAACAGGTCATGGAACACAGGTGTGAGCAGAGAGGTCAGAAGTTCAGCAGACAATGTTTCATTTCCAAAGAGCAAGAGTGCTTGACTTTTCAAACCTAACAGCAAATCCAAACTAGTGTTCTTTGCTCACACATTTTTCTGAACCAATACAAAACATGCTTTTTAAAATTTAAACATACAGCCTAGTTTTTAGTGTAGAATGGTTTGAATCAGCCAATGAGTTCTTTTTATAAAAAAAGTATGTGTGCCCCCATTTTTCAACTGTCTTTCATTTCTTTTTGCCTTTCTACTGAAAGACACCTCCTGAGTGCATCCAGATCCCCTCTGAAGATGTTCACAGTGTGGATTGTAGGTCACAGCTATGTCTTCTGGAGTGAAAAATTTGCAGAAAAAAGAGGTATGGTGAGAGACCTTGCTTTGCCAAATGTAGACATCAAATGGATTGGTCAGAGAGGGTTAAAGTGGCACAAATTAATGCCTTTGGTGAAAACCTTTCTACATCTCCCACAGCCTAACCTTTTTATTGTGCACTGTGGTGGAAATGACCTAGGCACTTTAACTGGGGTAGCTCTGGAAATGCTTATTAAGGACACCTTTGTGCAATTGATGTCACTTTTTCCACAAACTGCCTTCGTATATTCTAACATATGCCAAAGGCAAAAGTGGAACTGGTCCAACCAATTTTGTCCGCAGATTGACAAAGCAAGGAAGCACGTCAACAAATCTATTTCTGCTTTCCTCAGAGACTATAGTTTGACTGGGGTAGGTCTGGAAATGAGTTATAGTTAGGACCGTGTTTCCATAGGAAATCTCAAAATTCTATTTTGAATAACTTTGGCGCCGGTTGACGAATCCTCGCGAAATTTTCAAAACTAATGGGGCGCTCCGCTCAGCTCCTACCCTGAAAGTTTCGGGGGGATTCGTCAAGCGGGGGCCGAGAAAAAAGGGGGGGTCCCAAAACACGTTTTCCCCATGCATTTTTCCATAGGGACTTTAGTCGCAGCTACAGCCCGAACGGCTGAAGAGAATTATGTGAAATTTGGCAGAGAGGTAGCCATAAGGTCCATGAAGTGCCTTTTGCAGGTTTGGTGTAAATCTGTTCAGTATTTCCTGAGAAATTAGCATTTAAATCAATATATATATCTGTACGCGCGCAGCGTGCGCGCACTGAGCAAGTCCTGTGCGCGCACCTTGCCGTGCGCGAGCGCACTTCTGATTGGTTGTTAGATGACAGTAAACATTCGAATCGGTGGAAATCAGGAAGCGGCGGCCGCCATTTTGTCTCTCGCATAAAGAGGGGGTGAGAAACAAAGGTGGAGAACTTGAAAAGGGGGCAGAGTGGGGAGATATTGACCCACTAGGCATTGTAAGGTGGTCACAGTAGGACCTTGTAGGGCAAAAAAAAAGATTTATATTTTGAAAAAAAATATCGCCGAGTGCGCGCACCCAGCGCGCACCCGAAAATTTTTTTTTCAAAAAAAAATAATAAAAAATCGCATTTAAGTGTTTAGATATAAGGTGGCTCTAAAAAGAGCCCTTGTGTTTATTGTTTGTTTTTTGGTACCTACAAGTAAGTACCGATGCAGAGTCTAAAGTTCAAGAGGAAGACTCTGTTCCCTTCATCAGTGAAGTGTACACCATCTCCTCTATAAATGTCTTGCATGTTGTAACGCAAGTTGTTATGGTAAATGTAACCCATACCATAGTCACGGAGGAAAGCAGAAACAGATTTGTTGACGTGCTTTCTTGCTTTGTCAATCTGCGGACAGAAATGATTGGACCAGTTCCATTTTTGCCTTTGGCATATGTTAGAAAACACAAAGGCAGTTTTAGGGAAAAGTGAAAACAGTTGTGCAAAGGTGTCCTTCATAAGCATTTCCAGACCTACCCCAGTCAAAGTGCCTAGGTCATTGCCACCACAGTGCACTATTATGAGGTCAGGGTGTTGGATGTGCATGAAGGATTTCACCAAAGGCATCAATTGGTGCCACTTTAACCCTCTCTGACCAATCCATTTAATGTCTACATTTGGCAAAGCAAGGTCTCTCACCATACCTGTTTTCTCTGCAAACTTTTCACTCCAGAAGACATAGCTGTGCCCTACAATCCACACTGTGAACATCTTCAAAGGAGAACTGGATGCACCCAGGAGGTGTAATTCAGTAGAATGGCAATATGAAAAGAAAGACAGTTTGGAAATGGAGGCATACATATTTTTTTCATAAAAAAAAGAACTGATTGGCTGTTTCATACCATTCTAGAATAAAAACTAGGCTGTATGTGTAAATTAATAGAAGCATGTTTTGTATTGGTACAGAAAAATGTGTTACCAAAGAACAGTACTATGGATTTGCTGTTAGGTTTGAAAAGTCAAGCACTCTTGCTCTGTGGAATTGAAACATTGTTTGGCGAACTTCTGACCTGACTCCACACAGCAGTGTTCCATGAGCTGTTGCTATGGTAGCAGGCAGAAGTCAAGTTGGGGGAAGGGTACTAGGCAGAAGTCAAGTTGGGGGAAGGGTACTTTTGGAAAAGGGTTGGTTTTCAACCAATAGAAATGTGTGATTACATTTGAAAAAAAGGGGCAAGCACTGAGATTTGAAACTAACATGTATATGTGTGGAAAAAGAGAGGGAAAGTTTGCCATTATCTGGTTCTGCTGAGAGGAGAGAGGTGTAAAGAACAGAGATCCTGGCTCTGATAATCTGCTGTTTGAGTGCCACATTTCTTTCACAACTAACTAATTTTAAAGGTGAGTTTAGAGTTTGAGAGGGGATGTATATGGTAAATTAAGAAATGAATAATAGAAATGCAATTCTTTTTGTAGAAGTTGTGTTTATTATTTTCTATTTTGGGAGAAATTTAAATGTGAGGAACAAGTAAAATAATATGGACTATGTTTTCACAATAAATTAAGGTGTACTGGTATAATAAAAGAATAGTTTAAGGGTTTGAGGTTGGACTCAGTAATGCAAATACATTCAGCATCACTAAGGCTGGTTGCCCTTGCTGGAGTGTAGGCAGACACCCAGGTTACAAATGGTGCTGGTCTGAAAAAGCAGTTTGGACATGTGCTTTTTAAAAAATCTGAAAAGTGGATTCATAATGTGTCAGTCTGTAAAAGTGTTTATCACTTGCCAAAAAAAAGAGCAGTAAGTGTGCTTTCAAATTGGCAAAGAAATTTCGTTTTGTGACTAATGTGAAAACATGACTCTGTGTGCAAATAGGAATTACAGGCAGAGATTTATTGCGTATTGCTCTGGTGATTTCACAGTTGCATTAGATGGAAAGGGGGAGCCATTTTTTGGTGCAGAAGCTGACTCTTAGCACACAGCCAGCTACTTACCATGTGGAATCATGCACAGTATTCACAAGCGAGTGGGGTTTGAGGTTTCAGTCAGTAATGCAAATACATTCTGCATCACTAAGGCTGGTTGCCCTTGCTGGAGTGTAGGCAGACACCCAGGTTACAAATGGTGGTGGTCTGAAAAAGCAGTTTGGACATGTGCTTTTTAAAAAATCTGAAAAGTGGATTCATAATGTGTCAGTCTGTAAAAGTGTTTATCACTTGCCAAGAAAAGAGCAGTAAGTGTGCTTTCAAATTGGCAAAGAAATTTTGTTTTGTGACTAATGTGAAAACATGACTCTGTGTGCAAATAGGAATTACAGGCAGAGATTTATTGCGTATTGCTCTGGTGATTTCACAGTTGCATTAGATGGAAAGGGGGAGCCATTTTTTGGTGCAGAAGCTGACTCTTAGCACACAGCCAGCTACTTACCATGTGGAATCATGCACAGTATTCACATGCGAGTGGGGTTTGAGGTTTCAGTCAGTAATACAAATACATTCAGCATCACTAAGACTGGTTGCCCTTGCTGGAGTGTAGGCAGACTCCCAGGTTACAAATGGTGCTGGTCTGAAAAAGCAGTTTGGACATGTGCTTTTTAAAAAATCTGAAAAGTGGATTCATAATGTGTCAGTCTGTAAAAGTGTTTATCACTTGCCAAAAAAAAGAGCAGTAAGTGTGCTTTCAAATTGGCAAAGAAATTTCGTTTTGTAACTAATGTGAAAACATGACTCTGTGTGCAAATAGGAATTACAGGCAGAGATTTATTGCGTATTGCTCTGGTGATTTCACAGTTGCATTAGATGGAAAGGGGGAGCCATTTTTTGGTGCAGAAGCTGACTCTTAGCACACAGGTAGCTGCTTACCATGTGGAATCATGCACAGTATTCACAAGCGAGTGGGGTTTGAGGTTTCAGTCAGTAATGCAAATACATTCAGCATCACTAAGGCTGGTTGCCCTTGCTGGAGTGTAGGCAGACACCCAGGTTACAAATGGTGCTGGTCTGAAAAAGCAGTTTGGACAAGTGCTTTTTAAAAAATCTGAAAAGTGGATTCATAATGTGTCAGTCTGTAAAAGTGTTTATCACTTGCCAAAAAAAAGAGCAGTAAGTGTGCTTTCAAATTGGCAAAGAAATTTCGTTTTGTGACTAATGTGAAAACATGACTCTGTCTGCAAATAGGAATTACAGGCAGAGATTTATTGCGTATTGCTCTGGTGATTTCACAGTTGCATTAGATGGAAAGGGGGAGCCATTTTTTGGTGCAGAAGCAGACTCTTAGCACACAGCCAGCTACTTACCATGTGGAATCATGCACAGTATTCACAAGCGAGTGGGGTTTGAGGTTTCAGTCAGTAATGCAAACACATTCAGCATCACTAAGGCTGGTTGCCCTTGCTGGAGTGTAGGCAGACACCCAGGTTACAAATGGTGCTGGTCTGAAAAAGCAGTTTGGACATGTGCTTTTTAAAAAATCTGAAAAGTGGATTCATAATGTGTCAGTCTGTAAAAGTGTTTATCACTTGCCAAAAAAAAGAGCAGTAAGTGTGCTTTCAAATTGGCAAAGAAATTTCGTTTTGTGACTAATGTGAAAACATGACTCTGTGTGCAAATAGGAATTACAGGCAGAGATTTATTGCGTATTGCTCTGGTGATTTCACAGTTGCATTAGATGGAAAGGGGGAGCCATTTTTTGGTGCAGAAGCTGACTCTTAGCACACACCCAGCTGCTTACCATGTGGAATCATGCACAGTATTCACAAGCGAGTGGGGTTTGAGGTTTCAGTCAGTAATGCAAATACATTCAGCATCACTAAGGCTGGTTGCCCTTGCTGGAGTGTAGGCAGACACCCAGGTTACAAATGGTGATGGTCTGAAAAAGCAGTTTGGACATGTGCTTTTTAAAAAATCTGAAAAGTGGATTCATAATGTGTCAGTCTGTAAAAGTGTTTATCACTTGCCAAAAAAAAGAGCAGTAAGTGTGCTTTCAAATTGGCAAAGAAATTTCGTTTTGTGACTAATGTGAAAACAAATGTAGTAATATATTTAAATAAAATAAAGGATTTTTTTTTAGTTTTTTTCAGGTATTGCTGAAGAGCAGTGAACAAAATTTAAGATGCCTACAAAATCCAGAGTAAAAAAAGACCACAAAAAAAACCTATATTTGAAGACAACTGGAGGACCTAAGTTAGTTGAAGATGCTCATGTTGGGAAGAAGAAAAAATCTTCTGGTAAGCAAACAAAAGATTTTCTAAGGAACATATTCAAAAAAAGGAAAAATGTACAAAATGTCTGTACTGGAAAGAATGATTTCAATCGAAAAGGACAGGAAAAAATTGAGAATTTAGTTAATGCAAATATACCTTCTGCAACTAAAAAGATAAACTTAAACAGAAAAACAGCGTTTAAAGAGATACGTAGAAAAATGTTTCAGAGGAGAGTTATGTCCAATTTGATAAAGGATGTGAAGAAATATAAGCAAAAGGCAAAGTTTTATAAGAGAAAAAAAGAAATTGAAGCCATTGCAGCAAAGGCATTAGAATTAAAAAGGAAACTATTCATTTTAATTTTGAATAGGATGCGTACATTAGACAAAATGGTTAATGTACTGAAATCACATAGCAAAAGGAAAAGAGTAGTGAACAGAACAAACTTTTGTAAAGTGTTTTTAGGAAAATGGATGCATAGTTCAAGTAGTGAACCTTTTTTTAATGAAGAGAGTTATTTTCAAAGTAATAGTTTGCTGCCTGCAGTTGACACCAGAGGTCGTGCTTATGAAGTGAAAAATGGTTGCATAATGGAGAAGGAGATAATGGTTCCAAGAGATGAGGTACAAGTGATGGCGGATGAGGCTATGGGGAGACGTCCTAAAGCCCCAGTGTACACTTGGAATTGTAGTAGTATTTGCACTGTGCGTCAGGAATCTATTGATAAATTTCGTGAGTTTCTAAGAGAATATAGCAAAAAAAGTGTGAAACAGAAGATTAAGGTGCTTCAAAGTCTAGATCCATGCAGAGTGAGAGAGAATACTGGTTTGCAGGGTCATTCTCTGGCTTGTCTATCTAGAAAAGTGTGTAATAGTGTTTTCCATCATTTTAGGATGCTGGCTGTTCATCATACTGAAATGAGAAAGTTTGTGAGACGGTTGTATTTTGCTAAAAGTCCAGCAATAAAGTTAGATGAATTGAATAGGGCTCTGTTCCGTGGAACGGTATCAGATGTAGAGAAGGTTGTTGATGAAATTCAGTTTTGTTACTTTGGTCCTGAACAAAACAGTGCAGAGAAGGACACAGTAAATGAGGAAGAAGTGGAAGAAAATGTAGAACCCTCTGTAAGTAAGACATTTAATGATCACATAACAAAATTTGCAATAATCTCTAATGAAAGACCAAATATTACTTGTATTTGTTGCCGCAGAACTCATTATAGAAAACAAACCAGGTATGTTGATCTCTACAGAAAGAGTGAAAATGAAGATAATTATAAGTGGAAGGATTTTGCCACATATATATTTCTTGAAAATTGTTTTGAATTGGGTGAAGTTCAGCGTATTTGTAAATACTGTTACAACAAGTTAGAGGAAAATAGAATGCCGACCAGAGCTGTACATAATAATTTAGAATTGGATGCTATTCCTGCTGAACTTTCTGAATTAAATACATATGAGTCTATACTCATTCAATGTGTTCATCCGTTCCAGACCATAGTACGTATGGAGCCCAAAACTGGTAAATTACCTCCTTCAGATTTACTGAGAGGTTTAAAAGGTAGAGTGGTGTATTTGCCCTTGGATTTGAAAAAAAATATGGAAACTATTGATGCGGATACTTTGGAAACTGAACCATTAATTATTCTGGTTAATGGTGTACCTACAAAGAATAGGAAGATTTGGCAGGAGCTGGTAGATGTACGGAAAGTACAAAGAGCAAATTTGTATTTGAAAAGGAATAACAAATGGTATGAATCAATTTATATAGAAGAAGAAGAAGAAGAAGATTTACAAGAAGACACAGAAACACCAACTGGACAAATTGAAAAAGTGGACAAGTCAAAGGAAGAAGAAATTTATGAACATTTTAGCATACATCCTCTTCATTCAAAAGAAGTTATGGGAGACAATATTGATCTGTTTCAGATGAAGAAAGCAAAAGGAACTCCCGTGAGTGTATGGGAGGAGAGCTTGGAAGCTCGATGTTTTCCCCAGCTGTTTCCTAAAGGAAAAGGAGGACGATACGATGAACGTCCAGAACAGATTCCAGCTTCTGAGTATCGGACTACAAGACTATATGCTGAAGATCCCAGATTTCGACAAAGTATTCCTTATTTGTTCCATCTTTTATTTGAAAGCGACTTGTCTGCACTGTCTTATGCAGTAAATCACATTTTAAAAAGTGGAGTACATTTACAAAATGTGTCTGCTAAGGATTTTATGGAGAAAGTGCAGCACCGAGATGATCATTTGGAAACACAACTGATCAATCTGATGGCTTGTCAGCGTGGGACAAATGAATATTGGTACCGACGCCATGGTGAATTAAAATGCATGTTACGGAATTTAGGAACTCCAACATGGTTCCTTACCCTAAGCTGTGCCGAGTACGCTTGGGATGATTTACTGGATTTTCTACGAGAGGCAAATTCAAACATTAAAAACATCGAATACAAGACAGCAGGAGAACTGTGCTCATTGGATCCGGTTAATGTTTGCAGATATTTCAATCATAGATTTGAGGCTCTGATGTCCTTCATCTGCAATAAAAAAAATCCACCTCTAGGAGAAGTAGTGGATTTCTTTTGGAGACTAGAGTACCAGGCAAGAGGTGCTCCTCATATTCATATGCTGTTGTGGATCAAGGATGCCCCAAAGTTTGGAACAGATACTGATGAAGCAGTGTTATCTTACATTGAAGAATATGCAACATGTGCTATACCAAAAAGCACAGAAGAGAAAAAGTTAAAGGAGCAAGTTTTACGTTTCCAAAGTCATCGGTGTGGAAAATACTGTCGACGGAAATACAAGAGCAAAGATAAATACTACACTAAATGTCGATTTGGATTTCCTAGACCTGTTCTTTCAAATGGAAGAGTTAACAGTTTTATGTCATCTGTGAGACATACTATCTCAAGAAAATCACCTAAGAATACCTACAACCTTAAAAGAAAAGAAGAATCAAAAAATATAAATGACTACAACCCAGTGATTTTATCCATGTGGAACGCTAACATGGATATACAGTATGTAGCTGACAATTCCATTGCTGTTGCTCGATATGTAACGTCTTACATTACGAAATCAGAAAAAACAGAATTGAAGGAAATGTGGGAAGAGATTTCTCACGAGAAAACTGTCAGTAAGAAGCTGTACAGTTTCAGTTTGAAGATGTTATCGCATCGAGAAATTGGATCCTACGAATGTTCAGATAGGTTATCTTCTGCAAGTCTCTACTCGAAATCAAGAAGAATAATTTGGGCAAGTTTAGGCCTTGCAGCAATGAGAAATCGGGTACTGAAATCTGTTGGAGAAATTGAATATTTAGCAGAGAATGACCCAGAAAGTACAGATATTTTGAAATCAAACATGTTGGACACATATTACCCAAAGAGAAGTCATCATCTGGAGAACATGTGTCTCTATGAAGTGCTGCAGAACTACATTTATTCACGGAAAGCCGCAGAAGACATCAACAATGGAAAATATAAAGTCATTGGTGGGGAAGGATGTTTGGTGAAGCAAACAAAAGGAAGTTTGATAAATCACCGGAAGCTGAGTTGCGACACTACTGACAAAAAGGAATTTTACTACTTGGCTCTTTTACAGCTGTTTAAACCATGGCGTACAGAGGATGAACTACTGGGAGAATTTCAAAGCTATGAAGATTCTTTTAATGCTTGCAAAGACAGCATACAATGCAATACATTCACAACTTATCTGCAAATGTTAAATGAAGAAATTGAACAGGAAACTACAATTGCAGCAGAAATAGCTAGAGACAGTTCTCAGGACAGCCAAAGTTCAGGAACACTCAGTCAAGATCCCCTAGGACAACCAATCGTTGAAAATGAAGCTTCAATAGCCATGAATGAAGTGGAAACGGCTATGAATCAAGCTCAAGGAGAATTTATAGACTTACAAAATTTGGAAAGACAACTGAACGAAGAGCAGCAACAAATTTATGAAGAGATCAGAAACAAAATTGATCACGGATTTCTACATGAAAAAAAAGAGTGCTCATGCACATCATTTCATCCAATCAGGATGTATGTAAGCGGACAAGCTGGAACTGGAAAAAGTTTCCTAATAAAAGTCATCAGAAGCTACCTACAGCAAAAAACGGATTCTACTTTGTCTTGTGTGGTTACTGCTCCAACTGGGTTAGCAGCATATAACATAAAAGGAATCACTTTACATCGTTTGCTAATGTTACCAGTGGAGCATGAGAACAAAATACAATACAACAAGCTAACTGGAGAAGCATGCTTGGAAGTTTCAAGAGTATTGAAGAAGATGCAAGTTATCATTATTGATGAGGTGAGCATGGTATCGAACTTAATGCTTGCCTTTGTGCATTTAAGAATGCAGCAAATTCTGAAGTCAGACTATGACGTGTTATTTGGAGGAAAACACGTCATAGTTTTTGGAGATCTTTTGCAGCTTACTCCAGTTAAAGGACAACCAGTGTTTAATACTGTGACACATGAAGACATGAAGAAGTCATTGGGAAGCATCGGTAATACAAATATTTGGTCCTTCTTTGAGTACAAGGAACTTACAACTAATATGAGGCAAGCAAACGATGAAGAATATGGAAGTATTCTGAAAGATATCAGGATTGGACTACTCACAGAAGCTGGCAAAAAAGCATTACAGACTCGGCTGCTACATAATTTATTTCCAAAGGAAGAAATAGTTGCAGAGAAGATATACAAGAACATTGCAGAAAACAAAAGTGTCATCTGCTTAATGACAACTCTACGTGAATGCACAATATTCAATGAGGAGCTTTTGAAATTGGAAAAGGAAGATATCAGGAAATTGGAAGCAGTGGACAAAATTGAGGATGGAAGAATTACTGTCACATTAACAGGCACACTGAAAAATAAATTGGATTCACTAGAGAAGAAGATTTCCAAAACAGCTGGATTAGAAAAAAATCTATATGTTTGCATGAACTGTAGAGTATTTTTAAGGAGAAATTTGGATGTTGAAAAAGGTTTAGTTAATGGAGCTATGGGAAGAGTTGTGGGTTTTATTAATTATCAGAAAAAAGATGGAATTGAATGTGTAAAAATAGAATTTGATCAGATAGAAGAAGTTAAAGACATTTGTCATTGTACAGTTCGTTTCATTCTTATGAAAGACTTATATGTACGTAGGAAGCAGTTTCCTTTTTCGCTAGCATATGCTGTAACTATTCACAAGTCTCAAGGATTGACTGTAGATTGTGCATTTGTGAACATTGGTTCAACTGTGTTCAAAGAAGGTATGGCATATGTTGCTTTGTCACGAGTGAAAACATTATCAGGTTTATTCATGATAGACTTTGATGATTCAAAAGTTAGTGCTGATACAAATTGTGTAAAGGAGTATAATAGATTAAGAAGAAGCTATGCTCCTCATTTAGGTCAGTATCCTGTGTTGGAGAAACGTGTAGTTTCTCGTAAAAGGAGAAATGAGAATATCTGTAATGAAGATGTAGAGAGGAGGAAAAAAAGAGGAGTGATGTAATTGCAAGCAAAAAGAATAAGGAAAATGAAGAACAGGTTGTAGGATGTTATTTTGAAAATAGCTCTGGTGTCAACTGCTACGCTAATGTAGTGCTGAATGTTGCATTTTATCTGGAAAGTTTGCAAGAGCAGATAATAGTAAATCAGGGAAAAAGATTCTGTACTGTGCTGAGTCTCCTTTTTGAAAAGCTGAGTAATGATAAAACTCAAATAGAAAGTGCTACTGAAATTAGAAAAGTTTTAGATGTATGTTCAGGACGAACACAGTTTTCTCAAAATGTACAGCAAGACGCACAGGAATTCTTGATTTATTTTCTTCAGGTACTGGAAGAAGAAGGGGTTAACATTGAAAATGTATTTGGTCTCTCTTATAAATGGGAACATAGTTGTGAAAACTGTTATAATATATGTGGCTCTAATGTTGATTCTGAAAGGTTTATTTATTTAACATTGCCAGAGAGTAAAACAGTCACTTTTGCTAAATTAGTTAAAGATGCTAATCATAGCATGCAATGCGGTGAGTGTAAATCTGACATGTTTTCAACATTAATTTTAAAGGAATACAGACAGTATGTAATTTTAATGATGCAACGATGTAGAGCTGATGGTTCAAAATTGGATACTTTAATAAAAAAGTTTACAGGACAGCAATTATCAATTTCAGGAAAAACTTTTGTAACAGTTGCAATAATTTTCCATGATGGACCTACTGTAACTTCTGGTCATTACACAGTTTATCTTAAATGTGAAAAAGGCTGGACACTGTGTAATGATTCCCAATTGATTTTTAAGCAACGTTTGCCTTTTGATTTAGCAAATTCCTATCTAATCTTCCTGAAACCTAAATTTTAGAGAGATTTGACAACATCTGGACAAAACAATTTTACCATTTTATTGGATTACCATTTGGAATTTACAAATAAAAAGATTTAACAAATTATCATTTGGCCTAATGGAAAGGTAACCAATTGTAATGTGGATTTTTTCCATTTTTTAAGGAAACTTTGGAAAACCAAAAATTTAGAAAAAATCGGTAACATCTGCATAATTTAAATTTTGGAATGTTATTGGATTGCCATTGGAAATTTTTTCTAAAAAGATTTGTAAAATTACTATTTGGCCATGCGGAAAAGTAAACAATTCTATTGTGGACTTATTTAATTATTAATTAATCTTTCGGAAACCAAAATGTTACAGAGAATCGGTGACATCTGTACAATTTAAACTTTTGTTTTTTATTGGATTACCATTGGAAATTAAACAAAAAAAGAATTTTAAAATTACTATTTGGCCAAAGGAAATGGAACCAGATGTATTGTGGAGTTATTTGACATATATTATTGTGATTATACTTCTGAAACAAAAATATCAGACGGTATTTTAAAGAAATAAGTATTGATATTAGATTATATTTTTTAAGAATATTATGCATTTCTATAAAGTTATGTTTATGCAAACAGAGATTGTGGGCTTTTTTAAAAACAATCTTTGAGATTGTTAATTTTTTTTGCCTGCTGTTAAATGATGAATGCAATTGCTTTCACAATTTATAGTGAAATGCAATATTTTCTGAAAACAGCAAAAAAAAGGCAAAAATATTTTTTGAAAAATATGTAAATATGTGTACTGTAATATTAAATGTTTTCTTAAATATTAATACTTTTTTCTTTTTTTCAGATTGAGATAGAAAATTTTCGAAAACTAGAACCATTTTAAAAGCAATTAAAAAAAATTAAATGAATAATTCTTTTTTTGAGTGGGTATGGTAAGTCAATAATGTCATGGTCCCTTTTTTCCACTTCTCTACAATCACATTTGCAGTTTTTAATTGTAGTCTCTCAAGGACCTTGTAAGGTGATAATTGATTTTTAGTGTTTTTAAAAAAAAAAAAATTACGCGTACGGTAAAAAAAAAAAAAAAAGTTTTTAAAAACATATATAAAAAATAGATGAAAGGTAAGGTTGGCTCTTAAAAGAGCCGTTGTGTTCATGCAGGGACAGAGGAAAGAAAGAATGGGAATATTAGACGGTACGACAAGTGTGCTGATCTATTTTATTGTTCACTAGGGACATACTGGTCTGCCTATAAGTAATTAGATCGTGACAATTGGCGCACCGTACTTCAACCCTCGCAAACCGAGGGTTAATTTCCAGAGGACCAGAAAAAGGAGATGCTCCCCCCACAGATGAAGGGCTCACCTGACCTGCAGAAGAAGGACTCGGCTCTGCAGATGATGGTCCAGGCTGAGCTGCTGTGGATGTGCTTGGTTGACTTACTGAAGGGTTACCTTCAGTAAGTCGAGCATGTGTCCTTCTGTGTACATCCTTAAGGTGTCTCATCATGGTGTGATTCCCAAAGGAATACTTCCTGTCAGGATTACCTCTTGAAAGTACACGCTTACACAGCTTGCAAGTCACTAAGGGTGCATTTACCTTTTGCTGGCCTTCTGGAAAAGTAAAATACTCCCATACGTAAGAGGTCTTTTGTTTCCTCGCTCTCTGCCTCAAGGTAGTGCTGCTAGCCTCACTCTCAGAAGAGCTCTGCTGTTCTGCCATCGTATCACAAAGACAACCCAGCTCCTTCTCCTAAGGGATCACAAGCAGAAATGAGGGGAATGGGTGTGGTGTAGGAGAGTTCTAGAACTGAAAGTAGTTTCAACCAATCAAAAGTTGTGTTTCATGATCACATGACCTACCGTACGCTTACGATACGCTTACGGCAAAAGTACGCATGCGCGTAAAAAAGACACGCGCTTGCGCGCATGCGCATAACAGTCACTCCCCGACACTTCCGCGTAACGTGCGCGTGTAGCGTACACGCGTACGCGCCCCACGCGGAGTACGCGCGGCTACACAAATTGCGTAACTATACGCAAACAGCGTAGATAAATTACGAACATTGCGTAAACCGTACGCTTACCGTAAGCTTACGGTACGCGTACTAAAAAAAAATTAAAATAAAAGGAAAAAATGTATTGCTAATAAATTTTACCTATTTATTTTATAAAATATGTTTAAAAAAACATATTGTAGAATTTTAAAAATTTAACCATAGTCTTTAAAAAAGGATAGAAAATTAAAATAAAAATATGTAAAAAAAAAAGAAGAAAAAAAAAAAATTAGCATTTAAAAAACCTTGCAAATTCACTGAAAAAACCATGGGTTTCACACACGTTATAGTTAGGAATTAGCATTTAAAAAACCTTTGAAATTCACTGAAAAAACCATGGGTTTCACACACGTTATAGTTAGGAATTAGCATTTAAAAAACCTTAGAAATTCAATGAAAAACCAAAGGTTTCACACATGTTATAGTTAGCTGGACATTTCACTCGTAAAAAACCAATGAAATTCCCCCGTTATAGTTAGTTCAGCTAACTATAACTCGCGCGCCCGCAATGCACTACTGATGACGTCACATATTACATCACTCATGACATGGTCAGTGACATCACTCATGACATCACTGATGACATCTCAAATGACATCACTGATGACATTATTCTTGTGACAGAGTGGTAGACCTCCTCTCACCCTAATATAACCTTTGATACAAACATTCAAAAATAGAGACTAAACTTTTCAAAACAATGGACATACCAATAACAGTTACAACAACCTATTCAGTAATTCTAAGATCCACATACACATCCACTCATCCACCAACAATCCTATACAGTCACTCATACATGTACTCACACATCATATGTACTCATACACCTAAACATCCTGTAACACAATCCCACTCATCCATAGAGTTACTCACACACAGTCACTCATGCTAATAAAGAATCCAACATCCATTTACTTGCATATACAGTTATACACACACCAGCACACTTACTTTTACAGAAACTTACACATACTTAGTCTTTTAAACAATCACTTATAGAAACACATACTTATTCATACAGGAACTCTTTCAATCTCTCACTCTCACATATACTCACTTAAATACACCAATAGTCACATATACTAGTTTAAAACATATGTAGTTACTCATAAAGACACTATTGAGACAGTCATTCACTCACTAACACACCCATAAACACACTCATCCACCCATACAGTCCTGCACACATGCTGTCTTCAATACATACAAACAGTGAGTCACTCATTCATGCACCTATGCACTACGTAATACCCCCCACCGAACCATGCAGACACTCAGACTGATACTCAAAAAACCAACTATTAACCTATATAGACACTCATGTAGCTACTCACCAACCCATGCAGCCACTTATATACAAAGTGAGAGACTGATACAGGTATTTACACATTTAAACATTACTCACTAAGCCATGTATTCAAAAAGATACACTTAATCAGTCAGTTATACAATCAATTTTTCAGAAACAAATCATCAATTTAGACACTTATATATCCATTTATTCTTCCATCGACCTTGAGATATACATATATAAAACATATTTAATTTTCAGAAAAACACACATTCACTGGATGATGTCATCAGTGATGTCATTTGAGATGTCATCAGTGATGTCATGAGTGATGTCACTGACCATGTCATGAGTGATGTAATATGTGACGTCATCAGTAGTGCATTGCGGGCGCGCGAGTTATAGTTAGCTGAACTAACTATAACGGGGGAATTTCATTGGTTTTTTACGAGTGAAATGTCCAGCTAACTATAACATGTGTGAAACCTTTGGTTTTTTCATTGAATTTCTAAGGTTTTTTAAATGCTAATTCCTAACTATAACGTGTGTGAAACCCATGGTTTT
Source organism: Triturus cristatus (assembly GCF_964204655.1). Classification (NCBI taxonomy): domain Eukaryota; kingdom Metazoa; phylum Chordata; class Amphibia; order Caudata; family Salamandridae; genus Triturus; species Triturus cristatus. Next base: position 1,085,980,002 of record NC_140582.1, on the reverse strand, counting down.
TTCAGTGAATATATATATATATACACATATATATATATGTTATATATGTTACCTACTGGTGGTCCTCAGTAGGGAGTTATAGTTAGGACCATGTTTCCATAGGAAAAGCGTTTTTTGACCTAGAACTTTGGCGCCGTTTGATGAAGCTTCATGAAATGTACCAAAAAAAAGTGTGCCGGTACTTCTAGTTTTGCATGGAAAGTCTTTAAAGTCTTTAGACACGCCTGCAGACTGAACTGCTGGATGGAATTACACCAAATTTGTCATAAAGGTAGCTTTTGGTTCGCAAATCACGAGTTGTGTTATTTGGTGTAAATCTGTTCAGTAGTTTGCGAGAAATTAAAGGAAATCCAAACTTGTATATCTAGGGCTGCGAAGCCTTCACAAATGATAATAAGCTTGTGCAGAGATCTGTAGAACTCTGATTGGCTGCCAACACTTCAACCAGGAAGTGTTGGCAGCCATCTTGGGACTCGGATCCAGGTGAGCTCTAAAAAAACACAAGAAATAGAAAAGGGGTCAGAGTACGAATACCCTAACCCAATAGCCTTGGTCTTGTGGCAGGGTAAAAAAGCATTTCATTTTAGATCATGGCGAAATTCATGAATATTTGTGAATCCTGCGCTTGATTTTAATGTGGCCCCTGAGTGGGGCAGGTCCCGGGGCAGGCGTAGTTTATTCAAAAAAATTGAGGGGCGCACGAGGCTCCCATCCAAGGTTTCATTTATGCCCAGGAGACCACCACCTCCCTAGGGCTCATGTTAATTATAAACGGGGGCCTCGCGGACCGGTTGGGTCCCGGGGACCACCACCTCCTCAGGTAGGCCCTAGAATAACAAAGGAGTGGGGGCCACCCAGCCCCCCTCCTGGAGCCATATATGGTCCTAGGCATTGCCACCCCCGGGAGTCAGCTCCTGTTTTCTCCTGAGGTACCCACCCTCGGGAGACACCTGTTTGCTTTTGCTTGACAGGAGATGACAGCTTCTGCCAAACAAAAGCAAACACTCTGCCCACAGAAAGCGTGAGCTGACAAACTGCTCCTGCTTGCTGGGAGCAGAGTTTTTATATCTTTTCCTGCCCGCAAACATGCGGGCAAGAAATGAGATAAAAGCATTACTTCTGCAAGCAAGGAGCTGCATTTTCAGTGGCTTCCTGCATGTGAGAGCAATGCCGGCTCCCGCAAGAGGCAGGCAGCAGGCTGGGACCGCAGGGCCTTGAGGGCCCCCCCATGGTCCCATAGCACACTGAGTACCCTGGGTGGGCTCCAGGGCACCCAGAGAGATGTGGCCTGGTCCCGGTGGATGGGGTCTGTGTGGCCGAAATCTGCCCGGGGAGGGTGCCTCTCATTTTACTTAGTAGTATGTAAAGGCCTTCCCCCTTTACCCACGTTGATGGACAGCTTAAGAAAAGGTCCTGAGCATGTTTCCCACCATTTTGGTGATGCATTATTGATACAGATGAATATGAGGACACGTCCTCCAAACAAAGAAGCAGTCACTTAATTTAGTTAAGAAGGAAGCTACTCTGTTTGGTAGAGATTCACCTCTTTGTAGTCTTGTCTGTTCTTGAAGACAATTCATGTAATGACAGATTTGTGGATGAAGATGCTCGAGGATCAATCTCAATGCCAAAATTACATGCACACAAAGTGACTGGAAACATTCCCTTGTGGTCTTTTACTTAACTGTAGTGTAGAATACGCACAAGTCATTTATTCAACGAGGTAGCACATACCAATTAACCAGACAAAAGTACTCCAGTTGGGAAGATTTATTATTTATTTATTTTACAGTTTTATAGAGCGTGAACCAGACCCGTGAGGGTATCAGAGCGCTTTACAGGATTGAAGGGGGGAATAAAACATAAGGGTGGGAGGGATCACACTGGGAGAAAAAGTTACAGAAGGGATACAGGAGGAGCACGCAGTTTAAAGTCAAGCTACTTGAGGGAGAAAAATTGAAGCATGCAGAGTAACAATAAAAAGGTTTCCAATCCATAAAAATATAATAGTTTGAACAGGTAGTTATAAGGTACAAGAGGCAAGTCTATGAGGTGATTGTAAAGAGTTCGCTAGATGAGGTATTTTCCCATTAAGAAAGTTTTGGTCTCCTTCTTAAAGTGTGCCAATGACGGGAGTCTTCTAATGGAGGGTGGAAGGGAGTTCCAGATTCTTGGAGCGGCTCCAGAGAAGGCTCGATTGTAGGTTTTTTTCTTCCGGAAATGTGCTGGCTGCAACAGCAGGTTTTTGGCAGATCGGGAATTTCTGGCCTGTCCGGATATCACGAGTTTTTGTGCAAGAAATGACGGTGAGTTCGTGTGCAGAGCTTTGTGAGTTTTCTGCAAAAATTGGGACTCATCTTGGAAAAGATGAGGGTCCATTCAGGCCCTGGTACAGAAATTGAGCCTCAACGGGAAGCACTTACAAATATAAACATAGCAGGTGCCCCAGTGGAAGCCCAGCTTCAGTAAAGCACAAACAATCCTAACTTCTTGAGGTTGGCATAAGCAAAGCAAATGTGTTTATGCTAGAACAATCGGAAATCCTTAATGGAGATGACTGTATCATTGATCTATTGGAGTGCAATGTGATCTGGGGTTTCTGTGATGAGTGATTTATTTCTCATCATCTCCTGGTGAGAGCAGAGTCCACGATTCTCCCTTTTAAATACCCTAAGTATGCAAGTACCTAAAATGCATAGCACCACTCACACACCCACTCACAGACCCACACAGACACTCACAGACCCATTCACAGAGCCACGCGGCCACTCACACACCAATCTTCACAAAATCTTTCCAAAAATGTGTGCTGGTGGGTCTTATTGTGCATGGAAAGTTATTGGGTGATCCATCAAGCGGGGGCTGGGATAAAGAGGGGGGGGGGTCCAAAAAGTTTGTTTCCCATGTTACTTCGCAAAGAGATTTTAGACACAACAACAGCCCAAACCGCTGAACGGAAGTGCCTCAAATTTAGCAGAAAGGTAGATCTTGGTTCAGAAAACAAACTTTTTGTTATTTAGTGTAAAATCTTTTCAATAGTTTTTGCTATATTAAATTAAAAACAAATGTATATATATAAGGACACGGATCCTTTGTGACTCCCACGTGGAGCTTCATGAACCCATGCATCAGCAGCAGTACTGTTATTGGAAACCTGTGTAGAAAGTTGTGGTTGCCATTTTACATACCGGGACACGGTCCTGTTGGGATGAAAAGGCAGCTTGTAAATTGTAGAAGGGATCAGGGTAGAGGTATCCTGACCCTTTGCCTTCATTGTAGGAGTCTCTGAGGATCCCTTATGAGTATCAAAATGCCCCATTTCTTTTCATGTGGCGGAATTCACTGAGCCATCGTGAAGTTTGCCAAAAAATCAAAAAAATATATACATTAACACACTCCCTCACACACTAATACACCCACTCACAGACCCACTCAGACAATCACACACCCACTCATAGACTCACACATCCCCTCAACAACCTATACAGCCACTCACACACCCACTCTCAAAGGTTACAGGTTACAGTTAGGAAATAACATTTTAAAAGTCCTTCGAAATTCACTAAAAAAATAACGTTTGCAGTGATGTAATATTTAGAAAATAACATTAAAAAAACTTAGAAAATCACTGAAAAAAATCTAAGGTTACAGGGATGTTATAGTTAGGCTCAGATTTAACTCGTACAAAACTAGTGAAATTTAGCAGTTATAGTTACCTCTAACGTACACCCCTGCAGTGCACTACTTGTGATCACACATATTACATCACCCTTGACATGGTCAGTGACATCACTGATGGCAACTCAAATACACTGAATGGAGTGAAAAAGTCACTCTGTAGTTGAGATACATAGATAATGTGTTTTTTGTATGGGAAGGAACTGAGAAGGATTTGAATAGCCTTGTATTTGAATTGAACAACAACAATGTAAATTTAAAATTCACCATTCAGCACAGTCAGAGAAGTGTTAATTTTCTAGATCTCAGGCTAACCATTAAAGATGGAAAGTTAGAAACAGATCTGTTTAGAAAAGAGACGTTGGGGAACTCAATTCTGCGTGCCGTTCGCTGCCACCCCTCTACTCTAAGATGGAACATCCCCTACAGTGAGTTTGTATGAGCCAAAAGAAATTGTAGCTCGACTGAGAAATATGAAAAAAATAAAAAAGATATGCTGGGAATATTCCGTGCTACAAAATACCCCCACAAAATGCTCAACTGGAAGCATCTAAAGCAGAGTGAAGCCCTCTTTGGATATTCAGATCAGGAGCCAACTTTGGGAGACTGAACAAATCCCATAAGATCGATAACCAATTTTAATACCCAATCTAGAGATTTCAAAGAAATTGTAAGGAAAGGAAGAGATGGGATATTCTTACACAGGATCCGATCTTGAAAACCAAATTGGGCCAATCTGCATCCATTATTTATAGAAAAGGTTTATCCTTAAAGGATATGCTTGTTAACAGCCATTTAGAACAACATAAGAACAATTGGCTAGAGACAAAGGGAGGCTTCCATATATGTGGCAGATGCAAGGCGTGCAGCCATAGTGAGACTATGAAAGAAGTCACTTTTCTAAGAATCAAAACACAGTGAAGATTACTAAAAATATCCACTGTTGAACTGATTTTGTTGCCTATGTGATTGTGTATCCATGCCAGAAATGGTACATTGGATCAACCACTTTCCCTGTAGAGAAATGAATACTTGAGCATTGGAGGGCAATAACAAACAGGAATTTTTCCTATAGCATGACTAAACATTTCCACGAGGTTAATAATGGGGATTTGACAACTGCCAAGTACTTTGGCTCGGATGTGATACCTAAAAATCCAAGAGGAGGAAATTGTACTCAGGCCTTACGCAGATTGGAATCAAAGTTGAATTTAAAGGCTGTAGTGTTTTTCCCACAGGCATAAATAATGATGAGGAGTTATATGTACATTTGTAATTGCTGAACCCTTCTAGACCATATTCCTGATTATGAGTCTCTGTATCTGTTCCTTTTAATTGTTATGTTGTATCTGTAACCTGATATAGGAGTGTGTATGGTATACGTATGTTTTATATCTCGTATGCAATATTATTTTTTCAGCGTGTTCACATTGAATATAACTGTGTCCACTTAGTTGGCCCTACCAATAACTATACATTGGTTAACAATATACTATTCTTTTTTAACAGAACATCCAGATATGAAGCTATGGATGGAAGAGCAGCCACTCCCTCAAACAGTTAAAAGCACTGGGATTATGCGGTTGATTTTTGACCTCTTCCCCTTAATATTGTCTGGCTATGAGTAGTGTATGCTAGCTATTGTGTAGTATCGGGGCACAGTCATGTTAAGTTGGGATATCAAAATAACATCTTTGAATCAATTGTTTTCTCTGTACAAATATGGGTACTATACCCAGAAATTAACATGGAAGCCCTTTAATATACTTCTGTTTAGGGCACTAGGTTGTGAATGTTAATGGGAATAGAAGTGGAATTCCATGTTTCTTGAGTATCGATAAAGTTTTGAGAAAGACAACGAGAAATGAGCACAGTCACTAGGTTGTGAATACTAACTAATAGAGGGGATTTCCACGTTGGTATGTAGATAACGATAACGATATATGCCTTCGCTGGTTGCTGTAAATGCAATTGACACAATAGCGCTATGTATAATTACTCCACATGATGTTTTCACAGATGTTAGAAGAATTTGTTTGATTACAGCGCGCTAATCTTAATTTTATTGTTGTGTATTTGCGTGTGTGTAACGAGAGCTGTCAACTTTGAGACTCGGGAACCGGGTTCAAGCATCAGCGACAGCTCAACAGCCTGTGTTTCTGTGCAAATTACTAAATCTCCCCGTGCCTACCAAAAATGATTAGGTCCTTATGTAATGCAACTGGTACTCATGTGAAGGCACTCTGATACCTTAGGGTAGAGTTTGCATTATATAGAACTGCAACAAAACACTTTTAACTAAGAAGGAAAATATCTCCCCTCCCTCATCCCCCTCCACCCTCTGCCGGATTTGGGACTGGCTAACCAGGTTAGACCTATTTTCGGTCCCAATCCGATCGTGCCCAGTTCGCCCCTCCTTTACCTCCATCTTAAGATACCTGGATATCTTCTGCTTTCGCCAGGCTCTGTCATGTTCGGCTCACAGTGCAAGCACTGCGCTGTGAAGATGGCTGCAACATCCCCCCTCCCAAACCCCCCCCTTGCATCTTCAGATTGCCCAGGTCACTGAAGGGAATGTGGAAAGATCCAAATACGTCTTATAGTAATATCTTATTTTGGGAACATCAACTTACGAATGTAAACACGTACCAGTGATTTCCTGTTATTCTTGCTCTGTGTCACAAGAAGTAGTACAGAAGGCTCAGATGAGCTACTCCCACAATAAATAGCTGACAGTAAAAAATTACTAGAACAGATACAAAAAACTGTTGACGATTTCTACAGAATAGAGCAAAATAAAAAATCTGTGAAGGTGCGTAAAGACATTAGAACATACAACATCGAACGTACCTACCCATACTTACAGAAGGATTTCTGCTCCCAAAGGGCATACTCTAACCCACAAAACAGTAGAGCGTGGGGTCGCTTCAATAGACGTAACAATTTAGTGGGATTTTCAGATACCTCTGCTGATTCTTCAGATAACTCTGACACAGGTGAAGGAACTAGCGCTTCCACCTGTCCCCCTGGCTCTACTTACCCAGGACAAAACAGTAATTTTGTAGGCAGAGGCCACAACGAACCACCAATACGTGGTCGCGTCAAGCAACCCCAGAGATGGTACAACCCACCGGGCGAACGCCAAACTCGCCAAAAGTTTTACCAATGGTAACTATTGACAAACACCAAAATATACCTATTTTCAATCTCTCACATCATGTACTCACAGATCCTGAGCTGTCCTTACTTAGTAAGGGATTATCCTTTGTACCCACTACACATCCAAACTTCCTAGAACTCCATACGGAACTCCTTAGATTTTTTAGACGCTTACGTCTACATGCATTTTTTCTCATGAATCCCTCTCCTCCTCAGATCGCACACACTCCTTTCAGACCCCCTTCCAATTTTTCACCTTCCACCAGCATGATTTCCACAGAAATAACCACTTTTGAGAAACTAGTTCTCAACGACTTAGCTGCCTTGGAAACTAAAAAACTCTTTATTCCCTACAACATTACTCTACAAGAAAAGAAAGCCATCATGTCCTTGAAAGATAATGACTCATTAGTCATCAAATCAGCAGATAAAGGCGGTGGGATTGTCCTCCAAGAAAAGGTCATGTATAAGGCAGAAATTGAACGCCAACTATCTAACACAGACAACTATTGTAGACTACTCACTAATCCCACAAAAGAGCTACAGACACTTATTTCACAAATCACTACTGAAGCTAAACTTGAAGGATTTCTGAGTCAGAAGGAATTCCTTTTCCTCAATGTTAAATCTCCCCGTACCCCGGTCATATATACTCTCCCCAAAGTTCACAAAAACCAGACTAACCCACCTGGACGTCCCATAGTCTCTGGTTGTGGCTCTATTCTTGAGCCCTTAGGTCAATACATCGACCATTCCATCAAGGAATTGGTCCCTGCAACACAATGTTACATCATCCCTTCAACCCTGAACTTAATCTCCTCTGCACCATGGATGTAGAATCACTCTACACGAACATTCCACAAACTCCGGCACTCCTGGTTATTCGTGACATCTTGGATTCCAGACCCCGTCCACACTTTGTCCCCACTCTTTTCATCATTCAATTGTTAGAACTCTGTCTGACCCGTAATTTTCTCAGCCTCGAAAATAAATTTTATCAACAAGTGAAAGGTACATCCATGGGTGCAGTTTTTGCACCCAATCTGGCCATTCTGTATATGGACTACCTAGAACAAAGGACAATCCTTGCCACCACTAACCCTTTCCTTCCAGCTATTGTCCTTTGGCGTCGCTACATAGACGACATTTTTTTGATTTGGAATCAAGATGAAACTACACTCTCCCAATTCGCCCACTGGCTGAACAACAATTGCTCTGGCCTTACCTTCACTAACACACATCACAGGTCAGACATCCCCTTTCTAGACCTTACTGTATATCATTCTAACGGAGAATTACTTACCAAACTGTACAGGAAAAGCACTGAAAGGAACACCTAGCTTCGGTATGAAAGCAATCACCCCAGAGCCCTTAGAGACTCTCTACTTTACTCCCAATTTCTGCGCATTAGACGCAACTGTTTTTCAAAGGAAGATTACTTCATTGAAGCATCTACCCTTACTGATAAGCTCAGAGCCCGTGGCTACCCCAAAAGACTCGTGCGGAACGCACAAAAACGTGCGTGGTATTGCCCAAGGGAGGTCCTCTTATCTCCCAGATTGAAAACCAGTTCCAATCGTATTGTATGTATCACCACCTTCTCTCCTGCCTCAAACCCCATTCGGAAATCTATCCTGCACCACTGGCCAGTGATCAATGCAGGTAGCCTCTCACTTGAATGTCCTTTATTTGCCTTTCTAAAAAACCGCAACCTTAAGGATCATCTTGTCAGAGCTGCACTCCCCTCTCCACGTCCAATGTCTACCCTTGACGAACTTTGGGGTCGTGAGCCCCTTATTGGACATGTAAAGTGTGGTAATTGCAATGTATGTAGCACAACCATTGAAGGAAAGAATTTTGTATTTAACAATGTATCTATCAAGTTGAATTGTTTTTCCAATTGCAATACCAGCAATGTCATTTACCTAATATCATGTCCCTGCAATAAAGTCTACATAGGCCAGACAACTCAAAAGGTCAAACTCCGCATCGGCCAGCACAGGAGCCGAGTACGCTGCAAAACTCCTAATGCTCCCCTAGTGGAACATTTTCTGGAAATGGGACACAAAGAAGATGAATTCAAATGGACAGTAATCAAAACGATCAAGCAACCACCAAGAGGTGGAGACATCACCAAAATCCTGAATAAGGAGGAACTGAAAATGATAATTCGCACCAATAGCATTAAGGACGGTTTGAATCGCATTGAAGACTGCACCAATCTCATCTAAAAACAATTGCGCATTTCTATACTTGGTCCTTCACATTGTCCTTATTGTTCTGGCTAGTCTCCTCTGCCACTATGTACAGAAATTGCTGATAAATGTTTTTTTTACTTGGTCCAATTACTTGGTCCTTCACATAGCCCAAGTTGGTCATTCTTCCCTGCCACTGTTTACAGTAATTGTTGATATATGTTTCTTTTCAGATAGTCCCTCTTTTAATTAAAAGTAGACATAATCTGCCTTTCACATTGTGCCCTAGCCCCTGTCAATGTACATCACAGCCCTTTTTCCCTGTATCATTTATAACGTTCTGACCGCTACTTGAAACAGTTATTTTGCTGTTCTAGTTTTAGCACAGTATTTGTTTATCCCACTTCGACCACATCAATTCAGTACCTGGTTCGTCATGAAAATCTTGCGCCATTTAATTTCTTATTTTGACTTTTAATTGTTGTTCAGCTTATATAATGTTCGTGTTGTACTGTTCATTATTATTTCCTCCCTTTATTGTGCTTTATTCTCGCCGCTTCTTCTCTCTCTTTATCACACTGAGCACTATTGAATCCCTTCTTTGTGTCTACATTACCCGTCCCAAGATGGCGCTGCGCTTCTACCCACTGCGCACGCTCAATTGGTTTTAAACCCTGACTCCGCCCTGCCTCCCTGTCACTCTGCATCCCCTTACTGGAGGGCCCACACAGTATCGAGGTAAGCGTTAACCCCGTTCCTCTAAGGCCTTCGCCCTCACCCCCGTGTTTGCTTGTTGGCCCTTTTTATCTCATACCTCCCTTATCTCTCCCCCCAGTGCATTGTCACTCCGCATTAAATTCAGCCCGTTGAAATCCTATTCCCGGACGGGAACCCTTGGCTTGTCAACGCACAGGTAACTATTCGCTTTCATCCTCCCTATCCATACCTCGCCCCGCTTCCCTCCATTTATGTCACCCCTCCTTCTATTCCCCAGGTCAGCTTACAACTGCTGTACCCTTGCTCGAGTACTACCATTCCAAGCCGCCCACGGCCACAACAGTACCTTCCCTCCTTTGGACACGAATCTACCGCGTCCAACTGGTGAGCGTCCTTCGCGGTTCGGTACGCGGTCACTGGCGGTTTTTAGCCCCCACAGGCACGCCGCATCACTTTCATCACTTACCCCTTGTTTAACGCAGTGAACCCGTTCGCTTTGGTTCATGGAGTCACTGTTATTATCTTGTCTGTTACCGAATCCTTATCGTTTTTAGCATTCATTCTATCCACACATGCTAACTGTGTCACCACGAGTATCGGAACAGCAATTCAGTTTAAGCATAACTATAGCCTTCTCCTCTCGTATTTTGGTCACCACATGATTCGCTTGCCATGCCTTCAGAGCACTTGCCCATGGAATTACACCTGCAATTCTGCCACCTATTCTCTTGCATGGAAGCACTCGCAATATTATTGGTTTAGATCACGGTTCAGTTGTATCTCTCCCACAGCACTCTCCTTTTGTTCCATCACTAGCCGCATGCTTACTTTTCAGCATGCTCATTCAAACTCTTTCAAAACTGCCTTTCTTTATGTCAACCCTTTTTCTCTTAATTTCACAGGCAATTTCTCATGCTCAGGCCAGCAAAAATTTGTCCTGATGATGATCCTAGTATTTTAAACAGGATCGAAACGTCGTCGACCCAAGCTAACAACTTGCACATTAATCCAATGTGTAAAAAAGTGCAATTGTTGTTATAAAAAGCTTCTAACATTGGAAATGTATATAAGCTCCTTCTGTCTTGCCTGAAATGCCCCCTTGTTCACTTGTATGTAATTGTTTATATGTGATGTAATTTCTCCCTGAAGGATACAGGACTGTGTCCCACAATAAGGTTGCTGTTATATATGTAAATATTGCATCGTAGAAATTAAAAGGTTTGTCCGGCTGGACATTCGCTAATATAGTATCGATTCTGAACTATATTTATTCGGATTGTACCCTCAATTTTCTAAGGACCGCTGTTTCTTTTGAAATACTACTACCCAAGGTCCTTGTTTACCTTGTTTGGGTTCCCTTGTCTTTTTTCAAATACTCCCAGAAGGCATCAGGATGTTACCAAGATTTCTGTATTACAGCATTGCGCAGACGGGTCACCTTCCCTAAGTGGCAAAGCCTTTTTTTAAATTTCAGTACTTCTCAGAGGCAGTCGCGCAACACCCATTGGGCTCACCGGGCTTCAGCCCCCCCCCCCCTTCATGTGTGTCAGCCCGGCTGAGACAGCCTCGCGGGCTGGCGTCCGTCTAATTGCAGCCGCACCTGAGTACTTCACAGGTCTTTAAAAGACCATTTACATGTGAATGAGGCTTTTGTTGTGTTTTCACCCCTTCTTACAGCCACTCTGCCTATGGCTGGAAGACTTAGCCCCCCCGAAATCTTTTTCAGCCCCCCCCCCGAAATTTGGCTCTAGTTGCCCGCCTGCTCAGAGGAGTGTCCCACATCATGGGTACAGGCACGCAACACCCATTGGACTCAAAGGGCTTCAGCCCCCCCCCCCCCCCCCGTCGTGTGTGGCAGTCCGGGATGAGACACCTTCCTGGGCAAAAAAGCAGCCGCACCCGAGCACTTCACAGGTCATTTGCATGTTAATGAAGCCTTGCTGTTGTTTCACCCCTTCTAAGAGCCCCTGCAGCTCCACTCTGCCTATTGCTTAAAGTTCAGCCCCCCCCCGAAATTTTTGCTCAGCCCCCCCCCCCGAAATTTGGCTCTAGTTGCGCCTCTGCATGGGTGTATCCAGCATACACAAACACGGTGCTTGCCGGTAGCTTCTACGGGAAAGAGAAGCTGTCCACAGAACATAACCATTTTAACGAGGCAGAACTGTCAGAACCAGCCCCGTTTTTATTAGTTTCACTTTTATATTGCGCGAACTGTACCCGAAGATATTAGAGTGCTTTATTACATGAGCCTCAGTGTGCCCAGAATCAAAGGATGTTGAACCGAGACTCGAACTTGGTTCTCTGAAGGAGAGCCTGGCACCTGCACAAGCTGTGGGGCTAGAGCACTGTGGCACAGTCCAGTGGTGCACGTACACAGTCTGGGAGCAGTGGCCCCTGGTGCCCCCTCCCCCCTTTACATGGACACATGCTGTGGGATCCTGTGTGGCACTCTCCTGTGAAACAAGTACACAGACTGCCGCCATAAACCCATAAAACCCAGGTCTTTAAGTGGGCCTGGTCCGGCATCGAAACAGGTCCCAATCGGGTTCGGATTTATACCCTGGCCTCAAAATAACAAACGGTGGGCGGGCCTAGCAAACTGGGCTCACGCTAACACCTCTGCCCTATTCACCTCCCTTACAAAACCACCAAATAAACTTTAACCCAAAGAGGAGCCCAGGATGCTATTTTAATAGCATTCATCCCGGCCCGCCATGCCTCTTTTCTCTGCTCGATAGGAGCAACGTGGCTAGGGTCACTTAGGAACCTTCTGCAGCTCCCCATCTTTATATCCTATGGAGTGGATCCGGCCTTTCCTCCTGGATGTGGGGTTGTTTGGAAACCGCAATCATCCCTGGACAAACAATACGTGTTAATACGGTGAGTAATGGGTGGCACTAGGTCAGACACTGGCCTAGTTTTAAATAATGATTTAAAGACTGTGCCTTTTCTGCTTTTGTCGCACCTTTTCCTCCTTCTGCCGCTTGATATTGCTGGATCACTTTTTGAGCTGCAGGGGCAGGATTCTAAGATGGAGGCATATATCTATGTTGGTGCTGGGGGCAATCACCTCTGGGGTCAAACAAGTAAGTAAGCAAACACGGTAGCTGTTTAGCCTCCATGCTGAAGAGAGCCGTGCTAAGGTGAATTTTAAACCGCACCAAATTTACATTAAAGAAAACAAGTTATGAAATGCATGAGCCAGGATTCTTTAAGCTTCAACTATGTTGTGTATTAATGTATGTGGTATGGGGGAGGACAGACGCGTCCGTGGGCATTCATTGTTAACATGTCGCGTTCATTGCCACTGCCGCTGCTCAAAGGAGGGCAGGCAAGCTTGTAATGTGGCATGCGCCCCAACGCATGCTCAACAATAAAATGTAGGCTTACCTTCAAAACACACAGCACACTAGCGCATGCATGCTATTTAAGTACTTACACAAGATGTTAAGGAAATACCAGGGTTTAAAGCAATACATAGCTTGGCAAGCTTCCCCAGGGACCCCCTTTTGTCACCTGTGTGCTTGCATTTGCGTTTCAGGGACGATGTTTACTCAGTGCAGTGTGCCACAAACATCATGTTTGAATTTAATAAACTCTCTTAGAGACTGAGATATACAGCACACAGGCTTGACACACCCCGTTTAGAGACCTCCAGTTTTAAAGCCCTGACCCTCACAATTGCATGCACATAAGTTTGTGGGATACAAGTTTGGCACCACCCTCCTTTGGTTTATGTACGTAGACTGGCATCGAAGCCCTCTCTCACCCTCCCCCGTGCTGCAAAGTCAGGAATTCTTGGCACCTTTGACGTGTACATATACATAGTCTCCCAACACTAGCGTCCCTCTGCGTGCCCACCACTGTTTGCATGCACACAGGATGTGGGGATCTGGCACGAGGGTACATGCACAGAGACAGGCAGCAGAACCCCCTCCCTACTCTTCCCCATGCTTACACACACACTGTAAAATCGTTTCTTAGTGGTACATTTTATGTGCACATATACAGTGGGCCCCCCTACTGGAGTATGTGTCCACAGACTTGCAGCAAAGCCCCGTGGCGTTCCTCCTCCCCCACATGCACAAAGGGTTGCAAGCACACAGGGTCTGGGCTCAGGGACTGGGGCACCCTACCAGGGCACATGTACACAGACTTGCACCAGAGCCCATTGGCACCCCATTCCCATTTGCATGCACACAGGGCAAAGGATCAGGGACATGGGACACCCTACCAGGGCACATGTACACAGACTTGCACCAGAGCCCATTGGCACCCCATTCCCATTTGCATGCACACAGGGCAAAGGATCAGGGACATGGGACACCCTACCAGGGCACATGTACACAGACTTGCACCAGAGCCCCGTGGCACCCCATTTCTGTTTGCATGCACATAGGGTGTGGGATCAGGGGGGGGGTGTCAGTATCACTTGCATATCTGGATAACTATACCTCTTCGTAATAGTTGAAGCATTTTGTACACCCTAGAGAGAAGGCCCTACTCACATGTTGGTACCAACATAGCATATAGCGATGGATGGCCCATGTGGCTAGTAATTTCTCCCTGGTGGCAGACTTTCAAGTGGGGTTTGCAGGTCATGGTCATTACAATTGTGTGGCTTTTTAAAAATGTTTACATAACCTGGTGGTGATATTTTCAAATCATGGAATGTTACTTTTTCTTTTAGTAATCAGGTCTTCGTGCGCATGCTCTGTTTGTCGCGTCAGTCTCTTGTTTAACCTGCATCTTTGGATTATTGTCAGTGGTTACAGTGGAAACCCAGACCTCCTCCACATCTTGTTTGGTTCTGGAATTTCCTGTCATTCACAAATTAACATCCCCCATCCCTGTAGCTCCCACCGTACGCACACATCCCTCACAGACGTCTATGTGCTTGCCACATTTATGCTGCAAAAAGCACTCAAATCTAGTTTTGTGATGATAAACTGTTTATTTCATATAAATGACATTTATTTCATTTCACGGCGTCATTAGCAATTAGCGATGTCACAGAGCTATCGAGGTTAGGAGAACACAAATAAGAGTAATAGAGCGTAGACTCTCTATGAACACATTTGCTTCTTTGCGCTTGGGCCCTAGTAGCAACAAAATATGATGGTGTTTGCGGTCCGGAGGCTAAAAGCTGTAATGACATTGCGGGCTCCTAACACTGTACATAAGCTCCCATGTAACATGGTCTGTCTGAGTGATCATATCTCCTCTCACATGCACAGCCTTTCCATGTGCTCCATTCTCCTCACAGTCTCTCTCCAGGCCTCCTCACACGGCACACACCCCATGCTCTCTTTCGCTCTCTTCACATGCCCCGCCTCCTCCCACTATCTTACTACACACCCCCTGCACAGTTTTCCAAAGCTCCTCACATGGTCATGGTCTCACATGTTCTGTACATGAGCTCAAGTAATCTTACATCTTGTGTGCACAAGCCTCAAGTGCATATTTGGAAATTAGTAATATTGTGTCAACAGACCATGATGAATTCCAAACTTTCTAAATCTCCAGGATCACCTCAGCATCCTTTCATCTCAGCATCAGAGCAGCATCACCGCCTCAACATCAGTGTAGCACCAGCACAGCATCACTCATCACTATCTCAGCACCAGCATCACTCAACACCACCACAGCACCACCTGAGTATCATCACAGCACCTCCTCTGGATCAGTGCACCACCACCAGTACAGTACTTCGTTAAATGTAAAAAGTGATAACTTTTGCTTGGGAAGAGGTAGAATTGTCATGTTTGATCTCAAAAGAATTGTAATTTAAAATCCTCTTTAATAGTAAAGTCGGATGTTAACTCACTATTCTGAAAAGGCCACTTTTAGAAAGTTGGTATTTTCTTGTTTACCATTTAGTGCCAGCAGCCTACTTCCTGAGCCACATGGCTAGGTGTAGTTGGCAGTTGGCCCTTGTGTATTCCTCCCAGACAGTGAGACAAAGGGGAACTAGGTGCTGGCAGAATGGGCCATCTTGACACCACATTTTTATTACCCTAGATCTCTTGCAGCCTAGGCTGAGGGAAGAGGGGAAATTCCAGAAACAATGGCAGAAAGACCTAGAGATTTCTTCCACTTCTAAGTCATCTGACACAGGTATAAACATTAGACCTCAAGAGCCACTACTCAGTTCACTCATGGACCTCATGAGGGCCTTAACAAGGACTGCCTTGTACTTCAGAGGACAACCCTGCTGCTTGAAGCCTTCTTTATATTTCAGAGAATCACAGGACTGCCTTGCTGCATGATCCCAAGACTACCAGAGTGACTCTTGCCTGTTCTGAGCCACAGGGAAACAAGAAGTTCCTACAACCTTGAACCCCCACTTTGACAATGCCTGAAGTGAGCTCTGCCCTCCAAGTAGTGCCCACCCAGTCCTGGACTATTTGAAGTCGTGGTTAAGGTGCCCAAACAGCCAAAAACCCAAACTTGGGACATTTTTCTACTAAAAAGTGACCTGCGAACAGACAAAAGTCCGGGACCTACCTGCTTGCTGACCCGCCCGAGGTGAATTGCTGGTTAGCCTGACTTCTTAGTAGCTCCCACCACGTTCCTCCCCAAAACAGCAAATCCTGTTCAGCGGCTCCTCTCAGGAAGGGCATCTGGCCTTGTGAAGCCCTCGTCGGCGACAGCCTACAGCTTCATCCTGCTGGAGATTCTCGACTTCCCAAAAAGTCTGAACGTGGAAATCTTTGCCGTGAGTTTGTCCAGCGGCTACCCGACAATGACATTACCTCGCTGTTTTGCCCCGCAAACTTTACCTTCTCAGGCATTTTTCTTCAAACATTCTTCCACGTGCGAAGGTAAGCGGAGACCGGGCCTAATACACCTTGCGTTTGGCCATAACATTTGACTTTGCCCCAGTCTTGATTGACTATTGGCCCATGGTTGTCCCTTTGATCTTTTAGGGGCTATTTTTTCCACTAAAATCACTAAACATCCATAACTCAGGTTCTACTGATTGGATTTAATTCATTTTGGTGTCAAATATTTTGTTACATTTGCCTCTATTTTTCTAAGTTTGTGTGGAATTGTTCTTGTGTTGTGCGTTCACTTTATTGCTGGTTGTGCACTGCAAAAAACTTTACACATTGCCTCTATGTTAACCCTCGCTGCTTTTGTGCCGAGCTACCAGAGGGTTAAGTGCAGGTGAATTTAGTGACCTTTGTGGTTCACCCTGAAAAGGATTGTGGTTGTTGCATGAGAAGGTTTCACACCACCCTCAACCGAAAACCCAATTTCCCACAATAAGCTACACTAACTGAATTTGTTATAATATTTCATAATAAGTAGAACAGACCTATGGCACCAGACATATCGATATGCTAGGACCAGCATTTTGCCAATGGTGGGGTGTCCCAAATGCCAAGAACTACCTCTAGTCTACCAGTACCAGTATTGTACCATGGGTGCTCATTATGTCAAGAACTACCTCCCTTATGCCATCACCAGCATTCTACCATGGGTGCACCATATCAAGAGGTATTTCCAGTAGGCCAGTACCAACCTTTTGCTAAAGATGTCTCATGTGTCAAAAATTAACTCTAGCATGCCAGTGCAAGTATTTTCTCAGACGACCCCGTTATGTCAAGAATTGGTGCCAGTATGCCAATGCCAGTATTTTGTTATTGGTGCCACTATAAGCCAAGATTTAGGTTAGGTATGCCAGGATCAGAGGCAGACTTGCAAGCATAATACCACATTCTCACATACTTACATTCTGTTATTTCTGCTCATTCTCACCTTCCAACTCAGTCATTCTCACTCACTAGCACTCAATTTTACTTTCATTCACTGGTTCTCACTCATTTGTACTCCCTTACATTCATTCCTACTCTAATTCACTCATACGTACTCACTCACACTGACTTGCTCTCACTTTTACTCTCACTCTCTCATGCTCATTGTCTCTGACTCACTCATATTCCTTTACTGACATTCAATCTAATTTATTCTCACTGTGGGCTTTCGTCAGGACCTTATATGTGTGGGGTGTTACAGGGGTTGTTATGAGTTTGTCAGTGCCCTGTGTGTAAAGCACACGCTACGGTGCTTATATGTGCAAGAGGTGTTTCCTCTCGGGTTGTACACCTGATTATAGCGAACAACTCAGCATGGAGCTCAGCCGGGGGCCAGGACCATGTGCACTTGCGCAAAGTTGTTGGACCCTCAATGAACCTGTTGTCCGGGCAGAGGCTCCGTCCCGAGAGGAAACACCTCTTGCACATATAAGAACCGTAGCGTGTGCTTTACACACAGGGCACTGACAAACTCATAACAACCCCTGTAACACCCCACACATATAAGGTCCAGCCGGTAGAAGAAAAGGCCTGGCTGAAACTAGTTGACCGCACAGGACGTCGGAGGCCATAAGCCTACCGTGCACGTGCGATAGCCTTTGTTTTTATTGACTGCCTGGGGCCCACCATTAAAACAGTCTTTGGGACACCCAGGACAGTATTTTAAACCTCACTCAGAGCACACCCGCAGCACCCTCACGAACCAAAACAACCCCCTCCGCGGTAATCTGGCGTCGAAGCACACCTGAGGTACACTCGGAACCTCGGGTGGGGCCCAATGATGAAGCATGCCACCAACTAGGTTGGTGGGTGAGGGCCTTCATAAAAACCTAATGGTTTTCCCCCACCCGCAGACATACAAACAACTTAAACAAGAGCTAGTTCTCATTGATTATTAACATAGTTCCAAAGAGTACCAGGGAACTGGAAAACCCTGCAATGGGCATGAGAACTAGTTTCAGGAAAAATTGCATCAAGTGCAGAAATAATCCAATTGCTAGGATTAATGTTGTTTACCTGAGCATTTTCACCTAATATGCAAGAATGTTCATTGGAGGCAGCACTCAATTTTTCAGTGGAGACATTAGGCCCTCTACATTTTTTTGTACCAGGAAAATGTGTAGAAATTGTATTCTGGTCTTAGTTGTCACAGGCTAAAGAGAACCTGGGAGCTGAATGATCAGATCAAGTAACAGGAAATCATGTAAGTGAGTTATAAAATTTTCAGAGACAAATATGATGTCTCACAAAATCAATTAGGTGAGGCCCAAAGTTTTGCAAGTAGATGAACGTTTTTACAAAGGTACTAAAGAATCACAATTGAGCCAAATATTAAAATTCCCCAGCAATAGGAACTTAGATGAGTGTAATACAGAAGCTGCTATCTAATCTGCCAAGTTGTTAAGAAATGAAAGTCAGACAGCCAGGCGTTGTATAGACCAAAACTACAGAAACAGTGGAAGAAGCCAATGGGAAGAGGAAAACGGAAAGCATCTCTGCATGTGAAAAAGATGTCATATTCAAAAATCCAATGTTCATCTTTAGCCTGAAAGCCATGGCCAACCCGCCCCTTACTTTGCTGGACCAGTTGTAATGGATTGTTTTGTTCTGCATGGCTTCCAGTGAAGCCTCCATCCTCTACACCAGATTCTAAATCTGGTAACTCACTGCTATGACGTAGCAACGGTTGATAACAAAACTTGTTACCCACTGATACTACGTCATAAAGGCCTTCCAGGCTGACAGAGCTCTCTTATGCCTGAAAGCATAGTTCTGCTAGTCTGCAGGGGCGTAGCTTGGTCAGTGCGATTAGGGAAGGGGGGTGAATCATACATTTCCCACCTACAAAACAGTATTCCGAAGGGTGGAGGGATGACCAAGGATTGAGATACAGTGTTCCCATGTAGAACAAGTGCGATACTGATTTTCAGTGGGCCCGTGTCCAAGTTCTTGATAAAAAAATAATAATAACAAGTTAAAATCTTTTAGTCAAACAAGGACCAACAAAATCATAGGAGACCCAACTCAGTGCCCCCAGATCCAACTCTCAAGCCAAGAATTAATTTATTTGGTGGGGTGTCACACCCCAGAGACCCGCCCGAAGGTACGCCCCTACTTGTCTGCTTTGTCTGAAAACAGCAATTACAGCTGCAGGAGAGGGAGGGAAGGCAGGGAAGGTGGTGTGGCTTTAATAAGGATAGAATGTGAGGTATTTATTCACATTTGGATCAGGCAGAAGAGGGCATGTAATGTATGGTTACCCATTACTCATGTATCCCTGCATAGCAGTTGTAAGCAGGGGCAGATGGTTTTGGAAACCATATAGTACATAAAATTATAGATGGGTAAAAAATGAATTAATGGGGTGTTTTTCCCCTCGGATTTCTGAGGGACATTATAGACAACTTCACTCTCACTGACTGTTTGATATCACTCAGAACTCCTCAGTAAAAAACATTCCATTAATTAACTTTTACCCGTCTATAATTCAAAATGTAGCCGACAGGTAGGGCCAGTGAAATGTCTGGGCTGGAGGTGTCTTTAATCCAAGTTTCAGCAATAAAGAAAGAGCATTGGCCTCAATACAATTATGAATGAACTCAGAGGGGCAGATTTATAATAAAGTAACGAAGCGCGGTGCAGCAAGTCATTTTGCTGCTCCGCACTGCGTTAGTTTGGAAGCACAGGAAGGTGACATATTTACAACAATTTTTTGCATCTCTGTGCTTCCCCCTGCGCTGGCGCACAAACTGCTGTAATGCGCTGATGCAGGCACCCTTGCACCATGGTGCAAGGATGCCTGCGTCACGGGAATGATTGTTTCTGTGCAGGGAAGGTTCCCTTCCTGCACAAAAACAATCATTAGAGGTTATTTCTTCCTATGTGTGCTGCAGAATGCAGCACACATAGGGAAAGAGGAAAACAACGAGGAGAAATGAATACATTTCTCCTTGTTGTGTCTCCCTAAAGCTTTTTAAAAAATCCCGTGGAGTGTTATATTAAGTCCTTGCCTACTTTTGATTTTCTGTGGGAGTGTGTTACAATACCATTGAATGGCCACAGGTGGCACTATGCTTACTCCAAGATTGAGCTGGAGAACATTTACTACTTTTATGTGACTTTTAGCGCTGTAGTAACTTTAGAAGTACAGCTTGTGAATAGCAATGGTCTTACTTTTTAGGTCTCGCCTGAGCCAGCGCTTTAGCGCTGCACTGGCGAGAGCTTTAGTGCATGTGCGCCGCCGGGCGCGCACACCATTTGTCCGGCTGCGTGAACACTTTCGCGGCCGCTTTGATGTTCTCAGTGAGCCACGCGGCCACTGAGAACATCAAAGCAGCCGCGAAAGTGATCACCATATGCTCTGCTCGCATCTCCCTCCCCCCCCTTTCGGAACATGGTTCGTGTGCGCTTGCTTTCGTGACTTGTTATTTTTGACACAAAAATACTACATCTGTTTCATGTGGCGACTGGCAACGTTCAAAAACTACGCCGTATTTGTTTATTTTTTTAAAAAAGTGAACGCGCACGTTGCTGTGAAAATAGCTACACATGTGATCCATGACTCCAGACGTTCTTTTTTTGTTGCTTTTTTAATTTTATTCGTGTATTTATTTATATATTTATTGCCTTGCAACCCCCTTCAATTAATTGCCTCTTCCCTAAAAACACATTCAGCCACTCTATTTTGTACCGAACAGCACAAAGCGCATACATTATTAATGCTTCAATAGCTCCTTCCTGCCAAGAACAGGGACGCCGAACGCGCATCAATAGGGAGGATAAAAGGAACGAGCGCTGCTGTCTTGAGAAGTGGTTTGCCTTTGAAGGTTATGGTTCCCTAACTTGGCGCTTGTGGTAGAAAAATGTTTTTGAATGTGCCGTGCTGTGTGCTCCTTTGTTTTACTCTTGTTGATTCCAAGCCACCCAGGCTCAAGAAGTGGCCCTATTCATGCTGCAAGTGTTGCCACGCGTGCCAGCTGCAACGAGACGCCATTTATGGGCCAGCGTGCGGTCCTACTATTAATGGGCTCTGTGGTACGTTGCTCTAAATCGCTGCAAGGGATACTGATACAGCAGAAAGGAATGCCCATGCAAGGCAGTTGTGCACATTGTCAATTAGTATTCCCTTTTATAATTATGTTTAAAACTTTTGATTAGCAAGCTAAACCAGTTACTCCTATTGCATTTGGCCTAATCTGTTACATGAGTGCCACACAAACTGGATTTGTAAAATTTTCCATCACATGCATTGAGTTAAAAAAATGAATTGGCCATGCCTTAGTGTGTCTTTGACGCACTAGCCAGTAGCCACCAGGATCGGACTGGGACAGAAAATAGGCCCAAGCACCAAAATAAAATGTCCCCTCCCCCATTAATGAATTAGAAAGCTAAATAAGCATTGGCATAGCCAATAGGTCTCGCTTTTGGGACCGTATAAGTATTTAGTTATGCAGCACAATATCCTTGGTGCAATAACAACTGTTGCATGACAAAACACTTATAAGGTCCCAAAGGCGAGACCTATTGGCTATGCCAATGCTTGTTTGAGAGTAGCTGTCTGTAGTAGCATGTCCATCCCTAAACTTATCTGTAAATTTCCCTATATCCGTCTAATTTAGTAATAAGTATTCCCCGTTTTGCCCCGGTCTCTACAATATTTACTATAAAAACGAATACCTAGGTGCAGAGGCGCAACTGGAGGCAAATTCCGGGGGGGGGGGGGGGGCGGGAGGGCTACTAAAAATTTCTGGGCGGGGGGCTAATTCTTCCAGCAATAGCAGACTGGAGACGCATGGGCTCTAAGAAGGGGTGAAAAAACAACAAAGCCTCATTAACAAGTAAATGGCCGTTTAAAGACCTGTGAAGAACTCGAGTGCGGCTGCAATAAGATGGACGCCGGACCAGCCCACAACAGCTCAAAAACTGTCTGTGTGTGTGCCCGGGAAGCGGTCTCAGCCCGGGCTGACACACGACAGGGGGTGAGGGGGGGAGCTGAAGACCATTGAGCTCTATGGGCGTTGCGCGCCTGCCTAGGTGTGTAGAGATATCTGCCACGTTGGCAGATAAGACAGCATAGCCAGGTGCGGAGGTGCCAAACACACACGTGGTTTTATTAATTCTCTAGTAAGTGAGCAGCACTGTTCAACTGCTAGATTACTCACTACTTAATTCAGTTTGTGAATAGGCCCCACGGTGGTTCAAGCTTTTGTCCTCAGCAGTGCATACATAGCATCAGTGGCGTCACTAGGGGGGTGCGGGGGGTGTGGACCGCACCGTGTGACACCATCACATGGGGTGACACCGTGACATCATTTCCCAAATGAGACTATTTACAATGTTGAACGTATAATTAGATGATGGAAGGCGCAATACGGGTGTTTTATATAACTCCTAATAAAGTTTTTGTTGCGAAACCGGAGTGCCAATAGCTTAACAGTCCTCTAAGATGTAGAGATGCAGGTCATATGACCCTGACGTTCACGTATTGATGTAGGAGAAATGAGGAGGCATTTAAGGCGCCAACATAGCGAGATGGCGTTTAATTGCACAAAAGGCAGAAACTGAAGTTTTGAGACACTGCTCGTTCCCTGCATGAGGTAGGTTCTGGATGAGGAATGCGGTCATGGGGGAAGACTTTTTTATAGATCCTAAAAGGGGAAAGTGAAGTAGTGCGGCTCCCCGCAAACCAGAGCGAGTTACAGCAGAGGTGAGTGTCGGCTGGAATTTCAGGGGTCCCGGGCTGCAGCGACTTTCAGGCAGGCTTGGAAAGGGGGCCCTGTCAAAGCCAATAGCCCTCACTTGAACATGCGGCGCAACGCTTGAACGCAGAGTACAAACTCTGGCATGGCACAAGGGCCAGGGGAGCTACTGCATGCGGCAAGCTGGCTGGGTGACTTAAACGCTCGTCGCTCACACGTGCAGTGATCTGCGGGTCACTCTTTTAATCCCGGCATCAATGACTCGGCCTTTCAACCTTAGATAACAACAGCTTTTGTTTATAGTCCTTAGTAGCAACTATATTTCCCAAGCGATGCATAGGATCCATTGCAGAAAGCTCAATTCTTCAAGCAGGGAAACAACCAATGCAAACACATTTCCAATGAAATTCAGCTGAAACAGTCAGAGACTTTTTCTTATTATTACATTAACACAGGGGTTGTAAGCATCATAGAGATACGGCCGCCTTCAAAAGCTAAAAAAAAACGCCTATGAAACGAGAACCAATGTCACATAAATTGAGTTAGTCTTCCACTGAAAGAAAGCAAATACATTTGATAAAGGGGTGCTGACGTGACTAATTACTTTTCGCTTTTAAATATGCTTCCAGGGCACCCCGCCTCATATATTGTAAATAATAACTCTCCCAATTGCTGGGCTTGTGGTACCCTTTTCCGAGCTGTGCTGGCGCCTTTCACTGACTCGAATTTCAGGTTTGCACAAACATCTTTTTAGCTGCTGCATTGACCTGCTGAGCCACGATTGAGTACATTGCCTTATATGTGCTACTTTCTAATTGATACAGGTAGCGACTAGTCCAGGGCAACTTGCAACTAATTTAAGATTCCCTACAGTTATACCTGTAGCTCATTCCCCCAGTACAAAAAGGGTGTAAAAGTAAGTAGGCCGGTATTATTATTATTTATATATTATTTATATAAATAGAGCCGGTTGAGAACTATAGGCATGCATCCCGTTATTAGGCACTGGCGGACTCGGAGGAGGTCCCTCATGGGGTAAGTCGTGAGGGGGTGACACCATGAGTTACCGCACTGGGTGACACCAACCCTAGTGACGCTGCTGCATAGCATACAAAACTCCCAACTATGGAGGCTTCTCTTCACAAAAGTATTATTGTGTCTGTGCGAGAGGTGGAATGCACCCCGTCCACAGTCAGTTATTAGCCGAGTTTCCTATGTATGTATTTTCAGTTTTAGTAAAGAACGTGTATGAGAATTGTATCTAAAAACCAAAGATTTGCACTGGTTAATTCAGACATTTCTGGAGAAAAAGAGTGAGTGAGAAAGAGTAGGGTGCGAGAGAAAGGTAGAAAGAGTGAGTGTGACAGATGGTGAGTGAGAGGGGCAAAAAGAGATAGAGTGAGACAGACAGGGAGGTAGATGGGCAGAAACAGAGAAAGTGTGACAGAGAAAAAAGACGAGGCAGAGAGCGAGTGAAAAAGAGAGACAGCAGGGGAGACCAGGAGATGCAGTGAGTGTGAAATGAAAAGGGACAGAGAGAGAGAGAGAGGTGGTAGAGAGAGCCATTGAGAAAGAGGGAGTGCAAAGAGTGAAAAACATCCGCGGACAATTCACCTTTAACACTCTCAGTGAAACCTCTCACCTTGTAAACTGGAAAATATTAAAAGCTATTCTTTTATTCACAAAAATAAAAGAAAACAAAAAAAATAAAGTTTTTCACCTAATAAATGTAGTTAAATTGGGGCTGGAAATTTTCTACTGGGTCTGTGCGGCTTGTGCGCCAGTGGTAGACTATTTTTGCATTACATTTACACCAGTGAAACACATTGCAACAACTGTTCAGTGCACGTTTTGGATCACGACCGGCGCAAAATAGCACGTCACTAATGCAAAATTACTGAGCACTCGTGCAAAACCTGCCCAACTCTCGTGCAATTACATGATCTGACCCAGAATGAGTAACGAGGCAAAGAGAACATTTCAGTAGCCAGACAGGCCTTGAACTGTGCTTAACGTCTACCTGTTAGCGCGTCTCTGCACCCTAGCGCTTCGCTAACCTCGCTTCGGAGAGCTTGGCAAGCACGTGCATTACGTAGCTTTGAATTAAGCAGGCTAAGCAAGTCAGCAGACAATGTCCCCCCCACCTCCCTCAATGCCTGGACCAACCCACAAACCCCGTGGTGCACGCGGATCCCTGCTTGTCTTGGATAAAACTTCAATTGTCCTTAAAAAAAAACACCAACATTCTTGAACTAGAGGCAAATTTATACATCATGGAGTGCTTAATTTCCATGGAATTTCGCTCCCCCTCGCAGACAGAAGTTGTATACACAGGATTTTAGTATTTCCTCTCCGGCTCCAGCACTAATTTGAAGGACTGTAAAAGTTTGAACGGGTTCCAGTCCTGTGCGGTTTGCCGGGTCTCTGCCGCGCGCGGCGCGGAGTCAAAACAGGCCACTCTCCAACAGGCGCAGTAAACCCTTCAGCGCGTTTCCGTTCTTCTCACACATTATCAGAAACGTCCATTCCTGTTTTTTAAGAGCCCTGCAACAAGTGGGGTGTTTTTGCTGCTTTTTCTCCGGCTGATCAATACCCACGAGAAACCGTGCCCACCTACTTTTATTGACTCCCACGCGCTGTGTTTTCTGATGCAAAGAGATGTGCGAGGCCGGAGGAAGTATTTCTGTCACTTGAACATGTCCAGATGTGGATTTTGCAGCAGTGGCACTGGGCGCTCGGAACTGCTCCAGATGTTTACCTTGCTCACGAGAGCAGTAACCCACCTCGGAGAGAACACGGTCTGAGAAACTCAGATAGCATTGTCAGAGATAAGATCTACGACCGGACTCTAGAGGGTTAAATACATAAAGAAATAAAAAATAAGTACAAAATAAATAAAAAATAAATGAAAAAATGCATAAAGAAGCATATGCACATTTGCGATTTGATGTGTAAAAAATGTTGTGGCCCTATTTATCAAGGGGGTTGCACCGCTTTTGCACCAAGCAATGTGTTGCATGCGCGGTGCAACCTAGAATTGTAAATTATCAAGCCACGCAAGGCCACTTTGCGTGACCCTAAAGTGCCTTGATAAATAAGCAGTAACTCAACGCTACACAAATCTCTGTGTTGCATTACGCTGCCCCAGGGAGGCATTCCCTGGGAATTCCCAACCAACTCCCATGGATTCTGGTGCATTCCCAGATTTATCATTATTGGTAGACATGGTAACGTGTCAAAATGCTACGCCTTGCCAGGGGAGGGGTAATGAGGAGAAATATCTTTATTTCTCCTCGTTACTTCGTCTTTCTATGTGTGCTGCCTTGTGCTAGGGTGTCTGCGTTGGTGCTCAGCAGCCAATGTGCGTCAGCGCTGGGAGAAGGACAGTAATGCGCCATATTGTGATAAATATGGTGCATTGATGCCTTTTAACTATAACGCAGCGCAGTAAGGTGACTTGCTGCGCTCCATTACTCAGAGATAAAAATGACCCTAAAAATGAAAAATAAATACATGCCTGTGATTCCACATAAGGATAAAAATCTAAATAAACTAGCAAACCAACAGATAGGTAGTTACCTGATGCTTCAGTAAGAGTTGTCCTACATTATGAGGGAAGATGCTGGAGCTGAAGTTAGCTATTCCAGCCGGTACCTCTACTCCTAACTCTAAGCATTCAAGTGAGGCACGGGGCACAGTGGGTCATTGCAGACAGAGGACGTGGGAGGGTAGGGTGGGGCAGGACAGACTCCGGAGTGGAAGTGGAAGCTAGTGGTGTAACACAAAATAAGGTCCCCAGCAAAATGTGATGGTTAGCCCCTGTGCTTCCCATCTCTCACTGACACTCATTGGACTTTGCTGAATGGTGCCCTCATTAAAGATAGGGGACCTGGGTTGCGCCCTTGGAGGCATATCTGCTTGCTCCTCCTGTTGGAAGGGGTCATATGGGGGCGGACAGAGCATTTGCACTCTGCCTCTACCCCGGAGCCCCTGTGGTTTTACCTGGTGTGTTTCTGCACCTGATAAACAAAACAACAACATTGATACAGCGCAACTGAAATTCAAATTAAAAAAGGAAACAACCAAGTAGTTAAGTGCAGATAAAGTAAATCTGTAGGAGCAGGTTGTGGATATGGGGACATCTGTGTTTATTTTCAGGTAGATACAAAAAACAGTGGTCCAGTTGGACAGACAAGAGGATAGGCTAAATCATTTTCAGTGGTTTCTTAGGTTCCTCAGGAGCAGTACCCCCTTCTTGCAGCTCTAACTCTGATTTAGAATAACGGAGGTTCAGAATGGTCAGATGAGGGGAAGGGAGTTAGGAGTTAGGGAGGGTACTGAGGGGAGGGGGGCCTGGAAAGAGAACCTAACACGTTTTCAGGCAATTCAATTATTTGACATAATCATCATTACTTAGTATATCAACACACACAAATATACTCAGGTTTAAATGTAAATGAAATAAGTAACTCTTGTTTACATGAACAAATGAGGAATTCTATCTGGAATGTATAGTTTGTTTTCTTGAAAAGGTTAATGTTCTTGAATTGAGCGTTTTGACTCTCGTTGTTCCCAGACTACCATTTTTTTAACGGCATATGTTTTTTGAGTTCTTCTAAAAATTGGGTAGACTTTGTTACTCCTATAACATGATCTGGAGCAATCATGGGCATTGGTGTTCTTTTGGTCTTTGGTGTATATGGTTCGTTGAATTGAAACAGGGTGTCAGCTTTTGTATTTGCAGTGCCTGGTCGGAATGTTATGGTAAAATTGAATTCAGCAAAAAAAAGGGTCCAGCGTAATTGACGTGGGGTAAGAGGTTTTGTACATCGCAGGAACTGTAAATTGCGATAATCCGTATATACTGTTATTGGGAACTTTGCTCCTAATAGCTCATGGCGCCACTCCTTGAAGGCTAAACGGATGGCTCATAGTTCTTTCTCTGCCACCGTATAGTTGAGCTCTGCTGGAAGGATTTTTTTTGAGAGGTATGCTACAGGAAGTAGTTCTTGGGAACATGGATCTCTTTGGGAAAAAACTGCTCCTATTGCGGTGTTAGAGGCATCAGCCTCTACAATGAATGGTTGTTGAGGATTAGGGTGCTGTAGTACTGGAGCTGTTATAAATGCTTTCTTGAGTTCAGTAAATACTTGTTGTGCCTCTGTGGTCCAATGAAACTTAACCTTTTTTGTAATAATTTTGTGAATGGACTTGCTTTCGTGGAGATATGACTACTGAACTTTGCTGACTAAATCGCTCCTGGTGCCTAATAATTACCACGAGGGTGAACTACGGAGGGAAGGTGACGGTCTTTGTTGCTGGACGCCCCTCGCTGTCGCTGCTTTCTGGTTGCTGCCGTGAGGTGAACGGCCTCACGCACTACAAACCCCAGCATTACCTTGATCTTCGGCGCTTGCGGTGACGTCACCAGGCTGCGCCGGAACACTACATAGGCCGCCTGGTGACTCCGCAGCGCGGGACGCTTTGCTGACTAAATCGCTCCTGGTGCCTAATAATTACCACGAGGGTGAACTACGGAGGGAAGGTGACGGTCTTTGTTGCTGGACGCCCCTCGCTGTCGCTGCTTTCTGGTTGCTGCCGTGAGGTGAACGGCCTCACGCACTACAAACCCCGGCATTACCTTGATCTTCGGCGCTTGCGGTGACGTCACCAGGCTGCGCCGGAACACTACATAGGCCGCCTGGTGACTCCGCAGCGCGGGACGCGCGCGGGCGGCGCCCAGGCGAAGCCACTGCCCGGACCTGACTGGACTGGACCACCTCCCTAACACTGGCATATGTACACCAGCAGGAGAGGTATATTGGTTTTTCGAGGCGGTTCTGGTCATAAGTGCAGTGCATAACGGATATGAAAGTTGAGGCTTGTGACCTGTCGATATACCATTGATAGGCAGCTTGGGGTCTTGACATTCGGATCACTGCTTTAATGTTTCACCATATTGACAATACTTGTTGATTGTGTTATTAGCGGGGCGTATATTGTATTGGATGGCAGGCAAGGGGAAGCGTGTGGGAGGAGGGGGGTCTGTGTCTGGCACACTTGATCATTTTATCACTAGAGCAGTGTCTGTCCTAGAACATGAACTGGCAATTACAGAGCGGAGGTTATCCTCTGAGATATCACAAGCTAGGCGGTCATCGTTGGGATTACTTGCTTTAGCAAAATCCCCAAGAGACCTAACTTTGCAGGACGTGGGAGATGTTGTGCAGGAGCGGGATATGGGGGATAGTACCATCACATCATTCAGTCAAAATGGCCCAAATGACCTTCCGAGAGAGGTTGCCCCCTTAGTTACTAATACTATTACTCACCCGAAACCTGCTTCGACTCACCCACAGACAAGAGCTAACAAAAAGGGGGTTAAAAGTGTTGTTGCAAAGAGGAAGAGAGAGGGGCCGACCCAGGGGGGGAGACAAGCTAAACACGCTAACACCACGACACATCCACCGTTAGAGCCTGGCGAGGTTCAGGTTGTTGACAACTCTACGGTGGATGAAACTACCAATAGGCCTCTGGACCAGTTACAATTTAGAGACCTGACTTCTCAGATTGAACAAGTAGTCCGCTCCCTATTATTGCCACTTCTAGAAAGAGTAAAGGTGGTTTCTGACAAAGTGGATCGTCCCGAGCAAACTATTTTAGACAATTTTTGCTCACTGAAAAATGTTATTAAATTAGCCAATAAGGATAGTACTATCCCCATCAAAGTGAACCCTATTCTTCCTGTCCCGTCACTTTCTTCTCCCAGCACTGATACTCCAATTATAGCTAATTCTAGGGTAATTCCCCCTAGAACTATATCTCCAGATAATACCAGTTCACATGGTGATACTCAGGTCAGGACTGGCTTAAGGGATTCATTAGGAACTAAATCTGTTAGTAGGAGTACACACATAGGATTAAAGACAGATACCAGGGATAGAACAACTAAATCTAACATCCATATCAACTTACCCCCTGATTCTATTCCCTATGTCATTGTCCTGACTGGCGTCCCAGAACTGAAAATTGGTACAGAGGAATCCTACCATCAACTTAAAAATAAAGTAATTTTCTGGCTTAATCAAAAGAGACCAATCCCGAACTTTTTGGATGGGAAGATTCTCTTTGCCAGAAGAGTTAGTTGGGTGGGTCCCGGACCAAAAAACGTGCCAGGGGATTGCATCATCATTAATTTCAAGGATACTCGAGTGGTGCGTTTTATTTGCGATCACTCATTTAGTGGGGTTAGGTCGGATATAAGGGTTCATGACCTAAGGCATTTTTATAACATTCAACCAAACACCATTGGTAGCACCGGTCAAATTCAAGAAGGTAGGGAATTCAACCCAAACCTTGCAACACTGCCCTGTGAGCATAGTGAGAATAGATTCTACCCGGACACTTTAGCCTGACCGGGTCAGGAGGGGTTATATCTTAGTATGTCTCCCCCACTAAACACTTTGTTAGGCAGAACTGAGGAAAAGGGAGCAGCAGCTATAGACCCGCATGACTCCATTCAAAAAAATACCTGCAAAATTTTAAGCTGGAATGTTGCTGGTATTAGACTGAAAAGTAAGGATGAGATATGGGCGGGTTATGTTGTGTCTCATGATATCATTGCACTACAAGAAACCTGGGACACAGCAAATAGCCTCTTTCTGGACGGTTATGCCCATTTCTATATCCCAGCTACACCTAGCTTGGTGGGGAGGTCAAAGGGGGGCCTCACATTGTTGGTATCATTGAACCTGAAAGGATCAGCTAAACAGGTGGACTGTGGTTCCCAACACTGTTTAGCTGTTGAATTAGTGGTGCCAAACTCCCCTTCCTTGTTATTGATTAATTTTTATAATTCGAAAGATTCTGTCAGTCCAAATCAGCATCTAGAATCTTTGGGGGAGGTCCTGGATAAATACAGAATGTCACATAACAGTTTTGAAGTCATCCTTATGGGTGATTTAAATATCCATCCCTGCAGTCTAGGTTGTATTTTAAATGAAGAGGATGGATCTCCCTATTCATCACCCACACATTTTGAACACACTAAACAAGGTGAGGCCTTGGAGAGCCTATTGGCCTCCGCAGACCTCTCTGAACCTGGTTGTTGTACGGAAGGTCAGAGAATGTGTACTTTTAAAGGTTCTGACCCAGGGTCTGTCATCGATTATATTTTCGTTTCCTCTTTGATTTTTTCCTTGATTTTAGATTACAGGGTGGAGGACTCCGCATTTAGTGACCACAATCCAGTGATAGCTGAGGTTGCCTTGGAAGGGTTTTGGGTCTCCAAAGACTCAAGAAAATTGGGCACCAGATCCCTTGTAGCTAAAGATCAAGGCAGGAGGCTAAAATGGGCCCAGGTGACTCCGATCATTTTTTTACAAGAAGTTCTGTCCAAGGTTGAAGCGGAGATGGGTACCTGCTTAGACCATGACAGTACTAACTCTAGTATAGTTGAAGCTTTTACTACCATTTGCCAACATGTAAACGTGGCCCTCTTGGTTAATTCCAAGCCAGGATCTCACAAAGGCAAAAAATGGTTTGACTCCAAATGTACTAAGGCTCATTCTGCCCTTCTGAAGGCAACCAAGGGTAAACCAAGTAATAGACATTTGATTGCGTCTCTGAGAAAACAGTATAATCTAGCAATGAAAGCCCGGAAAAAAGAGATTCAGGAAGAAGCATGGAATGATCTATTGTCACCAGATACTATGCAGGATAGTTCTAAATTCTGGGGAGTGATAAATCACTCCTTTTTTTCCAGTAGCGCGAACCAGGCTATGGACTGTTGTATTCCTGATGAGCAGTGGTTAGCCCATTTTGGTGAAATATATAGTTCAGTCTTGCCTGGGCATTTAGAGGGGCGGTTACCCTTGAATCAAGTTGGTCCAGTCGCGGCCTTTAAGGAGGAGGATGTAGAAAAAGCCATCCTAGAGACTTCTAAGAGTAAGGCGCCAGGTCCAGACGGTGTTCCCGCGGATCTATATAGGTCTGCACCTAAATTGTGGGCTAAAATTTTAACAAATGTCTTTAACGCCGCTAGATTTAAGCATATCCCCGACTCCTGGGCAAAATCTATAATCATCCCAATTTTTAAAAAAGACCAGAGGGATGATCCTGCCTGTTATAGGCCTATCTCCCTAATTGACTCCTCCGTCAAAATCTTAGGTAGAGTTATTTTGGGTAGATTGAATACCTGGCTCGAGGGTAGCGGCATATTATCAGATGCCCAATATGGCTTTAGGGCTAATAGGAGCACGCAGGACCAATGCTTAAATCTTTACTTACTTATCTCCAAATACACGATTGCTAAGGAGGGGTCTCTGTATATGGCCTTCATGGACCTCTCTTCAGCTTTTGACCTGGTCAACAGGTCAAAACTGTGGAGTATTCTCTTGGACATAGGGGTTGATCCCCCTTTAGTCGGTTTTTTGGCAGATCTTCATTGTGGCTTACTATCCTCGGTGAGAGTTACACAGGGGGGAAGGTGCACCAGCTGTTTTAACTCAGAGAGGGGTGTAAGGCAGGGGTGCATACTGGCACCTCTCCTTTTCATATTATATATAAATGCCTTGGGCCCAGTCTTGGCCGATGCAGCGGTGGATGTTCCTCGTGTAGGAGACATTAAGATCCCAGTTCTCCTATACGCGGACGACGCCGTGCTTCTGGCACGCTCTGGGGTGGCTCCTGACAGACTACTGGCCTCTTTCGGTGATTTTATGACATCATTAGACCTGAAAACTAACACCCAAAAATCACAGGTTATGGTCACCGGCCAGGCCGGTAGGAAAAGGAAATCTAAACTCTTTTCGTGTCTAGGTCACGAGGTCAAAAGGGTCCCAATTTTCACTTATTTGGGTGTTACCTTTGATGAGATAGGTACATGGGGCCCGCAACATAAATTAAAAGGCAATTCTCTGGCTAGATCGGCTGCAGCTATACTTGGATTTGCTAAAAGGCTGGGAGCTCGCCCTCTGGAGGCCATCCTGAAAGTTTATAAAGCAAAATCGTTGGCAATAGCC
This sequence comes from Triturus cristatus, assembly GCF_964204655.1. Lineage (NCBI taxonomy): Eukaryota > Metazoa > Chordata > Amphibia > Caudata > Salamandridae > Triturus > Triturus cristatus. The sequence goes on along the minus strand of NC_140582.1, from coordinate 1,085,946,712 downwards.
ACCTATGGCTCTGCCATATGGGGCTATACGAATACCAACAATATCCAGAGGGCGGAAAATAAGTTCTTAAGATCCTTGCTGGTTGTCCCCCAGTCTACACCCACCTTTACAATACACTCAGAATTGGGCATGGGGTTTGTCGCGGATTTAATTAAAGTGGCCCCTGTGATATGCTGGCTAAAATCCTGGCTTAACCAGGAGATCCCTCTAACCCATCGGATACTCAGGGATTGTCTCGTCTTGGATAGAGCCCTGAGAATTCCATGGTTAGTATATGTGAAAAAGAGGTTGGCAATAGCAGGTAGACCAGAGTTGTTTCACTCCCCGGATTGTATTAACAAAAAGGACATTATGGGGATTAAGACTGCATTACTAACACGTTTTATGGCTGATAGGGAGGATATAGAATTAAATAAACCGTTAGTGAGAAGGAACTACGGGCTAATAACGGTTCCCGGTCTTGAACCTTACTTGACATTTGTAACTATGCCACTTCATAGGTCTCTTCTCACCAAGTTTCGCCTAAATCTGATACATTTTGTGTTAGGCTTTTATCCCACTTGGGTTACTCCTGATAATGCTACCCCATGTGATTGTGACAATTTTTCTTGTCAAGACACATTACACTTTATTATGTTTTGTGAACATTATGCACAGATTAGGTCAAAATATCTGTTACCGATACTTAAAGAGGCTGGTTTTGTTCAGGTTCGGCCAGCGCTTCTGTTCTTACAACTGTTGCCTAATACTACTATTGCTTTCTATGTAGCAAATTTTTTAGTGGCAGCCGTTCGTATTAGCAAGAAGCGTTTTAGTGTACGGTCTAGCATGAATTTAACTGATGTGGTTGTGACAGAGGGTGGCGTTTAGGTGTGGAGTTTTCTATCCCTGTTAGAGTTTTTAAATGAAATTTTTATCTTTTTATCCTATTTATTATTTTTAAATTCAGAATTGAACCCATGAAATAAGTTCTCTTCAAATTTTAATCATGATAATGTCATTATATTTGTAATTGATGAATATGTACCCTGTATTTTATGTAATGTGACTATTTGTTTGTATTGTCTCTTTTTTTGATCTTTAATTGATCGAATAAAAGTTATTTGACTGACTGACTGACTGACTACTGAACCGTTGATGGAAATTGGCAAATCCTAAAAAAAACGTTGGATATCTTTCACAGAAGTTGGGATGTCCCACTCTTGTATTGCTTGTATTTTACGTTCAGCTATCATTATGCCACATGGTGACAATATAAAACCCAGAACTTTCACCTTTGAAGTGTGAAATTCACGTTTGTACAATTTGCAAAATAAGCCACTGGTCTGTAGGGTTTGCAGAACAGTTTTTACATGATTTTCATGCTCTGTCTGAGTGTTGGAATAAATCCAAAAGACATCAATATATACAATCACAAATCGTAATCTTTGAGGACATCATTTACAAAGAATTAGAATGCCACAGGGGCGTTACACAGCCCAAACGGCATGACACAATACTTGTATAATCCATAACAAGTGCGGAATGTTGTTCTCCACTTATCGCCAGCTTTAATACGCACCAGATGATATGCTCCTCTTAGGTCTAGTTTGGTGTATACAGTAGCTGTACGTACTTGATCGAGAAGGACCAATATAAGAGGTAAAGGATAACTTTTTTACTGTGATGTTGTTCAGTGCTCGATAATCTATGCAAGAACGTAACTCACTGCTACTTTTTGGGACGAAGAAGAGAGGAGATGCGGCTGGTTACTTGGAAGATCGTATTAAGCTGTTTTTTAGATACTTGTCTAGGTATTCACGTAAATGTGGATTTTCATGTTTGGTGAGAGCATATATCTGACTGCACAGTATTCTGGCCCCAGGAAGTAAATCTATTTCGCAGTCGTATATGTGATGTGGTGGTAAATGCTCAGCCTGACTTTTGGTGAAGATGTCTCGGAAAGATTTATACAAAGGTGGTAATTCAGTGTCTTGTTCAGCAGCAGTTGCTATACTCTGCACTGTATCTGTGGAGTGGGGTTCACTCAACATGGCTAGATATTGAGATCCAGAGATTCGTTGTAACGGTTTCTCAGACAAACATTCATGTTGACACCAATCCGTGGTAAATATAATTGTTCTTTTAGCCCAGTCAATATATGGGTTGTGTAGTATTAGCCAAGGCATCCCAAGGATAACACTGAACTGGGGTGCATCAATTAAATCAAAACAAATACATTCACTATGTTTTGCAACTTGTATATAACAAGTAATCGTTATATTTACAGTGGAATGTGTTATGGGACCAGAAGTCAGAAGAGTTCCATCAACTGCCCGAACTGCTACAGGCCATGCCTTAGTCACTATAGGTATTTTTAATTTGTGCCAAAATGTAGAGTCAATGTAATTCCCAGTTGCTCCTGAGACAATCATGACTGTTAAGAATTCATGAATGGTTTCTACTTCAAACAATACGTGGAGAGATAAATGTGGAACTGCAAGTTGTAAGGTGTTTGCTAAAGATTGTTCAGGAGATTGAATAGTAACACTCAGGGAATACTCCTGACATTTCCTCTAGCCTCTCAGTTTCCCTGTGGTTTAGTAACTTCTTTGATGTTCGTGAGTCCCATTCCTTTAGGTTTGACTGGACACTCCTGTACGAAATGCCCCCTTTTTCTGCAATATAAGCAAAGTCCAGTTTTTCGTCTTCGATCTTTTTCTTCCTGTGTGAGTGGCTTTCTGACTCCTCCGATTTCCAATCGTTCTGTGTTGTCTTGATTAACATTTGTATATCGTTCCTTGGTTCTCGTAAAAGCACGAAACTCCGGTCGTTTTTCTCCCCTTTACGGTCTGATAGGCGATGATCCAGTCGTAACATAAAGGCAATTAAGTCTTCACAGGACTTAGGTTGTGGATCAATGGTTGCTATTAAATCTTTAAGTTCATGCTCTGAATTTGATTAGCTTTTAACTTAGCTTTGCTACTGTTCTCTTTTTAATTACTATGTCCTCTTCCTAATTACATGTTTTTGTCACTGATGAATTTGAAGTTCAATTGCCAATAATCCAGAATGCTTAACTCTTATTCAGCCAAAAATGAGTTAACAATTCAATGCCATCCAGGAGGTATTACTCGCAATATTGTTCACTCTTGTTCAGTATTTTTGTCAAATAACCATGACCAAAACTATTCGATGCGTATTATACTGCCCAACACTGTTTGTTTGACATGAATATTGCAGCCGATATGGAATTCACCTACCAAGAATCTTGGAATCCCCTATCTGCTCCGTGTTTCATTCAATGCAGGATTCAACTGTGAAGAACACCGGAGTCTCCTACCTGCTCCGCGTTCCAACCGCAATAAACACGTCCTCAATTCCACGATATGGCCGAAGATACTGGACGGAGCTGCCGGAAACAGTCTTCCAGAACTCAGGACTCTGAATAATCCGCGCTTGGCGGATGGGCGTGGCTCCTTTTATGGACTCGAGACGCCCGTACGCTGGCTGCGTAAGCTCATGTTTCAGATAAACATGTGCTACGCAAAAAGGCTAAGACTGTGCCAAGGAAAATAAAAGACTAAGGAAAATAAAGAAAAAGGTTAAAAGGAAAAGGAAATAAATGATAACAAAACAACCCATATGCCATCCACATAGTTAATCTGCAACAGACAATGTTTCATTGTTTTATCTATTGCTTCATGTCCTTTTGCTTTTTGTCCTGAAGAATGCTCCATTATTTCAGGGAGATGTCTGATGCTGCCTGGGGTTCATGATAACTTTTAAGGTATCTTGATTCAATTTGCTGGAGCTCATATAACTAGTTAGCATGGAGGAGTCTCGTTCGGTATCAGAATTAACTGGCCAAATTGCTCCACCAACTAAGAACGGCAATGCCCCACCGCCCACAGAATTGAGAAAGAGCTATCAATCTGTCAATTCTTTCTGCGTCCGGGCGGGATGAGGTTTCTCTTGATTTTCAGGTAGAGACAGCTAAAGTCCTCTTGTTTCTCATGCCCGTAGCTTAAAGAGATCCTATTTTAATTTATACTCCAGGCTGGTGAAGTTTTTTATGGACCATAGGTCTTTAGAGAGATTGTTCCGGAGTTTCAACCCTGTCAGTTTTAATGGTCTGCCTCCGAATTTAACACAGTTTGAGCTGAATGTATTTATATAACGATGTCTATACAGCACACACCTAGGTGGGAAGCAGCAAAGTTCTGAACATCAGGTGAGAGCCCAAAGGGAAGGGTCTTATATTAGTTAGGAGTAAATTCTATTTCGTAGTGCAATAATGCTCTTTGAAGATGTGATTTTAATTTCTTTCTGAAGGCCTCGAGGGTTGGTGCTTTTCTGATGTCAGTGGGGATGCGGATCAATCAATCAGGGGTTTATATAGTGCGCTACTCACCCGTGAGGGTCTCAAGGCGCTGTGGGGATGGGGGAGGCAGCTCCGGATCAGTCGAAGAGCCAGGTCATGAGGTCCTTCCTGAACGTGTGCAGGGTCGGGGAGCGTCTGATGTTCACCGGGAGCTCGTTCCAGATTTTGGCCGCGATGTGGGAAAAAGCTCTTCCACCGGTTCTGTTCCTACGGATGCGGGGGACCTCTGCCAGGGCGAGGTCGGTGGAGCGGAGGTTCCTCTTGGGTATGTGGAAGGCTACTCTTTCATTGAGGTATTTGGGTCCGATGTTGTGGAGGGATTTGTAGGTATGGGTGAGGAGTTTGAAGGTGACCCTGTTCTCTACGGGGAGCCAGTGGAGGCCTCGTAGGTGATGGGTAATGTGTTCATGGCGTGGTGTACCGAGGACGAGTCTGGCTGCGGCACTGTGGATGGTCTGGAGTCTGTGTAGAAGGGTATTGTTGATTCCGGCATAGAGGGCTTTGCCACAATCCAGTCTGCTGGTAATGAGTGTGTGGGTGACGGTCCTTCTGCAGTCGGCGGGGATCCACTTGAAGGCCTTATGGAGGATGCGAAGGCAGTTGAAACTGGTGGAGGTGACGGCGTTGATCTGGCGGTTCTTGGAGAGGGAGGAGTCAAGGATGATGCCGAGGTTCCGAGCGTGGTCTGTAGGGGTAGGTGGGCTTCTGAGGGCGGAGGGCCACCAGGTGTTGTCCCAGGCGGAGGTGCAGGGGCCGAGGATGAGGACCTCGGTCTTCTCTGAGTTTCGCTTCAGGCAGATGTCCTTCATCCAGGTTTTCTCTAGTTACACTTGTTTTTTCTCACAGCACCATGTTGATTTTCCTTTACTAGGGTTCTTACCACACGGGTTACTCACTCTACAATATTGTCTGACTCATTTCACTTGCCTACAATATGTATACACGGAAGTTTCACATTGGCAACCAATCCCAAGGTTCTACACCCCTGTGTTCCCACCGTTGTAACATCAGATTGAATTCTATTTGCATACTTATAGTACACTGTCTAGATACATGTCTTTGTTTTCTATTTACGTTCTATACTGCCCCTGACGAAGGGATCCCGCAAATCCCGAAATGCATTGGGCTTCAACACCAATGAAGACAAAAACAACTTGATTGATTCCTTTTTTTTCCTTATTGGATACCTTTGTATTTTTGAATAAGATGCATTTACTGTTCAACATATTGTGAAATTAACAATATCTATGTGATGATTAAATCTTTTTTGCTTTTCACTTGTTGTTAAAACTGATCGAAAGTTATTAATACATCCTTGGTTTATAGTTAAGAATTATCCACTCAAAAATTGTACTCTGATAAATGTGCATCCAGGGATTCTTTTCCCGCCCAGTGAACAGTGCGAGGCACTAAGTGGGTTTTCCCACTTTCCCTTTTTCTCTTCATCCAGGCTGCCACGTTCTTCATACCTTCCTGAAAACAGAGCCTGGTGTCTCCGGGATTCTTCGTGAGTGAGAGGATGTACAGGGTGTCGTCAGCGTAGGATACGATGCTGAGCCCATGCTGTCTGACGATGGCTGCGAGGGGGGCCATGTAGATGTTGAAGAGCAAGGGGCTGAGTGATGATCCTTGGGGGACTCTGCAGTTGATTTCCGTGGGTTTGGAGTGGAAGGGAGGGAGTCGGATCCTCTGGGTTCTGCCGGAGAGGAAGGATTGGATCCGCTCGAGGGCAGCTCCTTGTATTCCCGCGTCGTGCAGTCAGACTGCGAGAGTACGATGTGAAACGGTGTTGAAGGCTGCGAAGAGGTCTCGAAGGATAAGGATAAGGGCTGCGGTGTGTCCCTGGTCAAGTAGCATGCGGATGTCGTCGGTGGCGGTGAGGAGGCCTGTCTCGGAGCTGTGGTTGAGGCGGAATCCAGACTGGGAGGTGTCCAGGATGGAGTTCTCTTCTATGAAGGTGGTCAGCTGTGCGTTTACGAGTCTCTCGGTGACTTTGGCCGCAAATGGGAGGAGAGATATGGGCCAGTAGTTTTTCAGGTCCGTTGTTTCGGCCAATGGTTTCTTGAGGAGGGCTTTTACCTCCGCCCGTTTCCAGTCATCTGGGTAGATCCCAGATCTGAGGGAGATGTTGATGGTGCGTCCTAGTTCTGGTGCGATGGCGGTGGCAGCCCTGTGGAAGATGTGCGGTGGGCAGGAGTCCGTTGGGGCTCCCGAGTGTGTTTTCTTCATGGTTGCTGTGATGAGTCCGACGGAAGCGGGATCCCAGGACGTGATGGTCGGCTTGTCGGCGGCAGAGGGTAGGGTGGTAGTGCTTGTCGTTGGTTCGCTGAAGTTGTCGTAGAGGATCCAGAACTTGGATGCATAGCTGGAGAAGGTCTGCTTTCTGATATTTGCCTTTTTCAGCTCTTCTGGCTGGCCGCCTGGCCTAGTATGTTGGGGTATCTATTCTAGTGGCCTTGTAGGTGATGCAGCTATTCTTGAAGATAGTGGGGCACATGCATCAACAATGCCATTTGCGATTCCTTATTAGCGAAAAATAAGGAATCGCTAATAAGGAATAGCAAAAGGCTATGCATGTAGGAATCGCTATTCAAATAGCGATTCCTTAACTTTCCTTAATTGCGACTAGCAAATTGCGAGTAGCAATTAAGGAATGCCGTCCCAATCATTCCTATGGGCCTCCAGGCCCATAGGAATGAATTGGAGATTGCATGAGCAAATTGCGAGTACCAGTAGGTTCTCGCAAATTGCTCATGCAATTTCAAGGGTGCAAGGGTGTCAAAATGACACCCTATTGCACCCCTGAAATTGATATGTGCACATATGTTGCACACACACATGCTCTAATGGCATGTGTGTGCGCAACATGAAACTTTGAAAAATGCACAAAAGTGCATTTTTCAAACTTTTAGCAAATTACCATGCAGTTCATCTTCATGGTAATTTGCTCCCCCTATTAGCGAATTCGCTAATTTTTTAACTTTCATGCATTGCATTTAAGGAATCTCAATTTGGGATTCCTTATATGCAATCGCAATTTAAGGAATCTCTATTTAATGAATCGCTATTTAAGGAATCGCTATTTAAGGATTCCTTAAATAGCGATTTTTGTATTTGGGTTGATGCATTGGGATTAGGTTTTATTTACTCGCTAACGGGTGTTATTAGCGATTCGGTATTTTACCGACTGGATTTTGGCTTGATGCATGAGGCTGAATATGTATAACGTGGCTGGAAGGACAAGGCACATGCAGGATCTAGGTGAGTATGGGTTTATTTACCTCACCCACTGACACCAGCTGTCCAAGCTGCCCCCAGAGAACTCTCACTGCTTAGGGCCTTGAGTTCTCAACTCTAGAACCCATAAGGCATCTGCAGAGCAGGTAGTACACCTCTTCCTCTTTTACAGACAAGCAAAACTTATGAACAAATAACAAAAGAGATAGAGAAAAAAAAGAAAAGACAAAATTAAAGAAACCGCTCAAATCAAACAGCATAATCTTTCAAGTAAGAGGGTGACTGCCTAAATCTTTTCACTTTGTTCAGTTCAGACTCAACATATCCAGGGAAGACACATTGCTGCTTGTTGCGATAGAATCTTCACTGCCCTCCAAAGGCACCAACCCATCTTCCACGTTGGAAATGTGGCTAAGATTTCATATGTGTTGCTAGTGTAACATTGCCAGAAGAACTAGGCACATGCAGTATCAAGGTGAGAATAGATTTATTTAACTCGACCACCAACACCAACTGTCCAACCCATCCCCTTGCTTAGGTCATTGAGTATTCAACTCTAGAACTTGTTACTCATCATCAGTACAGACACCACATTAGGGTCTGGGGTGGGTAGTTTATTTATCTATGGTAATTGTTAAACACGCAATTAGCCGAAGGTGTCCTAGTGCTAGTGAAAATCCAACAGCACCTGCACCACTTGGAAAGAGAGAACATGCACATTTTCATCTGTTTCCCCGATTTAATCAAATTGGTTTGTCTCCTCAAATGAAAAGGGAGCAGGTCCCACTACTAACGACCCGTGAGGCAAAGTGTCTTCCCTCGTGATGTGTTTTCTTGCACTTGGGTACCTGAAAGAAGTAAGAAAAGGATGAGCAGGAAATTCTTGATGGCACGCACTAAGTGAACAATTGTCATATGAAGACGGGGATACAGAGGCTTTTAATAAGGATGTGTTTCTCCTCTGTAGGCCAATGAAGCTCATGGAAATGCGTGGAAACAGTAGCATAGATATGTTGCACAATTCTGCACCAGTGGGAGATATTGAGGTTGGTTTGATGGTAAGCCTGGGTAGAGAGCATAGTTGAGACAACCTCCAGCATGCTCTTGAATGATAGAATAATGGACGTATGTAGGCTTCAATGGAGGTATTTTCCTCAAGATCTTTAATTGTCGAAAGCAAGAGGATGTGACTTTCTCACTTTGAGTAGAGAATGACAGTGTTGTCCATAATGAGATCCAAGTTTCTGACAGTGTAAACAAGGGATGGACTATGCCCTAACTCAGCAGGCCACCTATTTGGAGTCCAGCGGGATGTAGGGCCACCTACAATCAGAACCTCATTTTTTCCTGAATTCAGCTTCAAACAATTAGAAGATATCCAGTCTGCCACCGCTTTCAATCCACTTACAAAATAACGTCACAGTAACCTGTCCCGCCCAGTCTCAATATTACCTATGTTTCATCTGCATAACACATACAGCACAGCTGATGATCCTTGAGTAGGTTGGTCACAGGGGTTCCATACAAATCGAAAAATTTCAGACTAGGTGAAAACAGTGCTTAATTTGAGCCGGGGCTTTCAGGTGCTAAGCACCAACACTTCATTGTTTTCGGTGCTAAGCACCGGCACTTAATTGTCAGCACCATACCTAGAACAGTCTACCACATGGTGGCGCTGCTCATCGAATTTAGAGATGAGCAGAACCACGGTTGTTTAGAAATACAATATACATTAAAATTGCAAATACCTGCCTCCCCAGCCATTCATTTAGCTTTTGGGATGTGGAATACTCTGAAGTGTTGCATTTTCATGCGAGAGAGATGATAAGTAGTTGTTCTGGCAGAGATGACAAGGGCGATGGGTAGTGCAAGTTGCAGTGGCCTCCCGGTCAGAGCCCTGGCACTTAATATTTTACAAATTAAGCACTGGATGAAGACCCCTGTGCCACTCTGTATGTTAGGGATTTGGAAGAGGATATGAACTGGCACCAGGCCCAGGCTGGGAACCTAAACCGGCCCGCAGCGAGCTGTTTGCAGGGGCCGGTTTAAGCCGGTTGTGTTACCTTGGGCCTATATTGCAGGCCCCAGGTAACAAAAACAGCCCTCCAGGGGCCCAAAACCAGCCTCAACCCTGGCGGCTCACCGGGGAAACGCCAGGTGCCGGCTACGACCAGTCCAGCTCTGACTGCCACATGACTACTGCTTGCGCCTACCGGTGATAAAGGAATATAACCAGTCTAGGGCAGGCCCTCTTTTTCCAATTTCTGCCAACCAATTTAGCAACAAAGGATGACAGACTGAGTCGAAGGTGGCAAAAGATCAAGTGAAATGAAGGTCGCCACTTCAGATTGGCCCAATATTGTGCAGAATTCAATTTGAACTGCTAGTATCGCAACTTCACAACCATTATACAACTGAAAACTTGCTTGATCAGAATTTAGGAGAAAATGATTTGAGAGAAAGTATGATACCTGCATATTAACTTTTTTTCTGATTCTTTCACACAAAAAGGGAGTAGTGATATAGGGCGATAAGTACTAGGTGTACCAGGATCTAATGAAGGCTTTTTGAAAGCAGGGCAACACATGCCCCTCCCATTCCAGTGGCTCATTGCCAGTCTTGAAGGAGGAATTAGGTAGATGGCATAAAGAAAATCTAATGTATGGTGCTAACGTGCAATATTCCAGCAGAGCGTAGTTTGCTATGAAATCCTTATTTAATTCTTCTTATAGTTCGCAAAGTAATATCCGTAGAGATGATGCTAAGTTCCCGGGAAGGTTTGTCAAATATAAATATGCTAGTGGCATAATAATCAGGTTGAGCTAGTCTAAGTAAGTTTCAAGCGCTTTCTTATATTTGTTCCTCTCTTCCAAAGAGTACCTTTTACACCAACTTCATTAAAGGCTCTGCAGGGTCTGTTAGTGGTAGCTAACTCCATAGTGAACCAGGGAACTGAAGGAACTGTATGCTGAGAGGAGGAATTGGCTAAAGGGTCAACAGCATCTAAGGCAGAAGTGATCGAAGTGTTAAATTTAGTGTTATTTTCCTTAGCAAAATAATGTATGTCACAGCTTTGCTCTTCTATCAAGGAACCAGTTCTTGAAGTAGAAAAGTTTGCCAGTTTGCACTGCGGACCCAATGGTTAAAGAGTACGAGTAGGCCTAAGGCGTCTATGATGTAACCACATAATTAAGGGCCCAATTAGGGTGACGGTGGGAATGCAACTGACAGCCCGTGGGTGACGGTCTCACCGCCATCAGACCAATCATATCTGCCCGCCATATTTCAATGGCGGGAGGATGGGTGGTGGTCGGAAAGACCGACTGGCAAGCATTCGATAGGCTCCTTGAGCCCGCCGGTGCGGCGGAGGGGGCCATATGCCCTACAATTGTGGTGGCACTACCGTAGGGCTTACGATGTCCCTTTCTGCCCGCCTGTTCATGGTGAGTACCCGCCATGTACAGGCAGGCGGAAAGGAACTTTGGGGGCCCGTAGCGGTCCCCTCTTTCCCACTGGCCCTCCAATGTGGGCACTGGGGGGCACCTGTGGTTCCCCCCTACATATCCCTCTACCATGTGGCAGGTACCGCATGGTGCCTGCCACATAGTACATGGATATGTACAGGGTGCATTTTATGCATTGTGGCAGGTGCTGCAGCCAGCAGCAATGCAAAAAATACACAATGAAACCGCCTTGCAGGAGGTCGCATTGTAATCCCTATGGTGGGACAGCCGACGGCTAGTCAGTTGGTCCCATTTCCGATAGGGTTGCCCGCCATCCTAATCGGGCCCTAAGTGCAGTTAGGGACTTCTCTGTGAGAAAACGACTCTAAGTCAACATGCCCTCCTGCAGATTTAGTAAACAGGATGCTGATGCTTTGTAGCTTAAAGGAGCACCGAAGGTAAGCCTTTTTGTGACAGTCTGTGCCCCATAATAGGTGTACTGCAGTCCAGACGCAGAGGCGGACAGCCCTACCAGGGCCTGCATGTAGGTTGAGCTACTACAGCGCTAATCCGAGAAAGAAAACAAAACGGGGGCAGACCCGTCAATGGTAAAGTGCAAAAAATCGAAAATGTGGAAAAAACCTTATTTCCCTGAAATTGTGCCCCCAAATCACAAAAGCCTATCCCAATTGTGGCAGTACCATTAACAAACTCGGAAACTCAATATAAAACGTGACTTGACAATAAAACGCAATAGAACATTGAACAGTCCTGAAGAGGTGTTTTCAGCTGCCCAAAAGATTTATAAAGAGGAGCACATAAAAAGTTAAAGTAAAAAAGTCAGGCCCTTGTTAGCCAGTACACACATTATTGTGTTCGAATACTTTAGCTTTGGTTCAGAGTTGGGGTGATGCGATCTAATTTCTTTAGGCATATCATGAGAAATCCCACAGGATTCAGTAAATAGCAAAAGTGAAAGTATCTTTTTTTGTTTATCAGAGCAGGAAATGGAAGAGGCTGACAACTAGTTTTGAGCTTTTCCATTTTTCTTACTTTCCAGGACAAACAGAGTTTTGTGTTGGATCTGGTGTCCATGGTCAGTAGTTGAGCTCTCATAGCAGATATGTGATCATTTTGCCTGCGGCCGTAAACGATGTGGTCTGTTCTGTATCAATTGTGGCTTCTGAATTTATTTTTGGGGAAGACTTAAACATGCAGACATGCAGAGCAGTTAAATGCACATATTTATTATACAATGCTCACGAATAACTAAATAGGTAAATAAATACATGTATGGATATTTATGCACAAATCAATAATATTACATTTATGATTCAATATGGACTAATAACTGATTAAACATCTCACAAAAGCATCAATTCATTCATATGTATGAGAAAATATTCATACTTATTATGCAATAGGGAAAAATAAATAAATACAAAAGTAAAAAATATGTGAATATGAATACATACATATTTGTATATTTATGATTATATATGCATAGGCAAATAAATAAATAAAGTGCAACTACTGCATCATTAAGGCTCCATTAATTTCGAGATTTAAAGAGAATGCATTGGTAACTTCTTTTGTTTCCACATTATTTTTAGAAAAGACACTTACACAATAGTTTGACAAGTAAGAATGACTTCATGTTCCTGTGCTCCAACACCTATGCATTAGGGAAAGGGTACTGTGGTAAATTAAGTAACAAAGTTCAGCCCTGATATGAAGCAAGAAATATCAATTATTTATTTAGGAGACTCTACACAAACCCCATTCATAGACACATAGCCAGTAAGTCTTCACTGTGAAACAAAAGCATCTTTCATTACTAAATAGCATTAGGTAAACCACATCTTATCAAATAGTCAGCATGGATATGTTCACCTTGGTGTACCGGAAGGAGATGTGCTTTAGTATTTATGCACCTAAGGATGGCGGGTGGACTTAGCGGTGCTGGGACCGACCGCCAGTGGTGCGGCGGTCCCGCACCTGCAATTAGGATGCCACCGCCACCATGACGGTGGCATCCTCCATTCCCAGCATTGTCATGCACAAGGTGACAGGCACTGCGAGGTGCCTGCCACCATGTCCAAGACAATGCAGGGGGGTACCATGGGTACCCCCATGTGCACCCTCAATACCCTGGGGGCCCACAACCGGCCCCCAAAAGCAGACTCCACATGGCTTTCCATGGCGGAGTCTCCGCCATGGAAAGCCATGCACTGCTGCCCATGCTAATATGGAAGGCGGTGTCTAGCAGACACCGCCACCATATATAGCCCCTTTTCCGCCCGGTTGACTGGTCGAGCGGCGGAAAACCAGCGGACGGTCTTTCCGTCTGCCGGGTCCACCCTGCCATACTAATATGGAGGGGGGGAAATGGGTGGGGGGGCTAAGGATGTAGGGTAGATCGCTACCACCAAGCAGGCGGTGTCGATCGGCCCTACATCCTAATCGACCCCCTAGTGTTTGTAGAGCTGCAACCTAGCCAAAAGGCAGAATGTTTTGAATTACTTTGGTGGGTGCGATGAGTGATGTTTCAGTGATGTGGTACTTTCTGAATCCTGATTGTGTGTTGTCTAGAAGATGGTAAAGTTTGAGGTGGGTTGTGAGTTGTTTGTTGATGGCCTTCTCAATCACTTTAGCTGGATAGGGGAGCAGGGTGGTGAAGCTGATGTTGCTCGGATTATTCAGGTCAGCTGCTTCTTGAGGAGGGTGTTGATTTCTGCAAGTTTCCATTCCTCCAGGAAAGTGGCGGACGTGATGAAGGTGCTGATGCTGTGGGTCAGGGTGGTACTGATTGGTTATGTTCCCAGTTTGTAGATGTGGTGGGGGCATGGGTCCATTGGGGTCCCTAAGTGGATAGTCCCCATGATTGCAATTATTTTGTTATTGGTGAGGGTTGTCCCTTCGGTCGGATGGCTGTCTTGGTTGGTGGTAGGTAGGTTAGCAATGAGTTCTCTGAGGTTGGGTTGGTGTTTGAAGTTGCTGTAGATGTTTGTGATTTTTCTGTGAAAGAAGTTGGAGAGGTCATTGCAGAGTTGTTGGGAGGCAGCAATGTTGTTGACAGTGGATGAGGGAAAAGTAAAATCCTTGACGGTCAAGAAGATCTCCTTGCAGCTGTTGGAGCTTCCGTCGATGCAGTCCACTAGTGCTTTTTTATTGGTGTGTCTAATTTGCTGGTGATAGCGTCTGAGTGCAGCCTTGTAGGTAGCTTGAGTCTCGCTCTATATTTCCTTGATAGATGTTTACAGTGTCATTTGGTGTCTCGGAGGTCTTCTGTGTACCAGCAGGCCTGCTTGTTTGATCTACTATGCGTATTGGGTTTGATGGATGTGAGGGTGTCAATGCAGTTCTTGATCCAGTTGTTGATGTCCTTGTCCAGATTGTCTGTGAGGCTGGGTTGATCAGTACTGAGGACGCCAAACCAGTCTGCTTCTGTGATATTGCCCCAGCTGCAGCTTGGAATGCTGAACCTAGTAGGGATGTTGACTTGAGGTGTGTTGATTTGGAAGTGGATTATGGCATGTCAGTCCATGTGAGCTTTCAGTATTTCTTCCAAGGGCTCACTAAATTTGCTGTCTTTGTGTTTCAATATTTCAACAGTAGAGGAAGTGTGAATATGGACTATGGTTTTCAACACTTTGTTCCTTAGAGTAATGGCTCGTCTACTACATTGGAGCTGAAGTAGTTAATTTATCTTTAGTGACTCATCGGTTCTGTGATACACTCCCTACAGTGTAAATGTCCAGAATTAGATAGAAGCCTGTTTCCTTTTCTAGACCAAACATTAGATGCTTGGGCATTGTTGTCTATTGTTCTAGAAAAAAATCGAATAGGCAATTAAAACTTGTAGTGTTGGCCAGTTTCTTTTGGTTGTATTGGTCATTTGAATTCCTACTTTACTAGATTGCTGGTTTTCTTTAAAAATTAAAAATAAATCTTTGGCGTGTAAGCTTATATGATTTTCAATTCTCAGATTTATGTGTATTTTAATATGAAAAATAAAAGGTACCATAGGAGTTTCTTCATTTTTTTACCCTCTTTTAATGGAAAATAGTGAAAAAAAGTATATGGAAATGTAACCAATTCCCTGTTAACTGACTTAGATTGTTTTAAATGCCTTATTAAAATTTCACTTTAACACACTTAATTACTTCTGAAAGTGAAGAAAATTCCTTCTATTTTGCTGGCCAATTAAATAAAAAATCAACATTAAACAAAAATGGTTTGGTTTGTCTCTCCTTCAGTAGTCACTTTGTGACTGTTTATATGTGTTTTTAAGACAAATACAAAACAAATATATGTGTTTTTAAGTGTAAATTACATGTTCCCTGCCAGTGATTCTCCTGCTTTGGCCTTATTCAGTGCTTTTCATGGTCTTCAGAGACTTTATTTGCACTCCTGGATCATCTTATTTAGAACTCCCCTTGATCTCCACAACCCGCATGCCAGCCCCCCATAGCCTCATTCGCACCCTTTTTTGGCATGCCTAATGGCGGCATTTGACCATCTCATCCACTCTCCACCTGGTCTACTTGGACCATACCATCCTAGTTAGCGGTATAGCCTTGTACCTGGACAAAGCGATAACCTCTCTGATGAGCTCTAACTAGAGCAAAGCACATTGTCAGTGGTTGCTTTTATTCATTCCAGTTTGACTTAGATGGTATTTTACCAATCCAAAGCTGTGATGCTGTGCCTGGAGTGGTAAAAGGTTTTTGCCATTTTTCAGCTCATGGTGGATGACACTTGCGAATCCTATACTTAAAGACTTTACTGTAAAAAATGACTAGAGGCTTTCTCACTCTCTAGCTCGGTGAGGATGGCACTGTGCTAATCCAATGCTAAAAACTTTGCTTGAGAACGAGACATTTGAAGTGAGCAAATTGAGAGTGTCGGTAGTGTTGTACGGTGCTCCATATAAAGGAGCTGCTCTACACCTAAACTTGGGAACTACCCAAAGTTTTGTGCTTCCGTTTGTGCATAATTATCGCTGGAAGGGTATTGGCTTGACTTGTAACTCACCGAGTCCACTTCTTTGAACTGGGTGCAAGAGGGAGAGCAAGTCAAGTTGTATATGTCCTTTCAGGTCTCAGACAGCAGGTTCAGTCCTTTTCGGATCTTCCACAGGTCCAGGAGTGTTCTGAAGTATGTGTCTGGAGATGCCACATTTATGCCTGACACAACCTTGTCTGTGGGAATGACCCATGTGAACGCTTTAACCAATGGGGTAAGGTTCCAAGGGCTAACCCTACTCACTTTGGGCATTTTCAAGATGGTCAAAGACTTCATCTGCTCTGAGGGCTTGGGTGTGTGTGAGGGGTGTAATATGGTAATCCTGATGTCCTCCCACATCTAACACTGAAATCCAGTTTTAAGCAGTCCATGTGCCCACAACAGCCTCAGAGAAAGAAGTATTTTAGGAGAAAGCTGAGCTTTCAGCAACCACACAGTGGATATGCAAACATATTTTTGCCATTCTGTTTCTTTCCTTTGATGTGTGCTCAAAATATCTTATGAAACCCCCCAGCAGAGCTGTCAAGCAGGTATTGCACTCTAGCAGGATCTGAGACTGTGATGTCAACAAGAGCCCCACTGTGATGGGGTCTGGTCTGGTTGTGGAAATAATAGAAGAGCGGAGGCCTGGATGTTAGCCACATCTGCTTGTAACAGGGTAGGCCTCTTGGAAAGTAATCAAGTCCTGGTGTCAGCTGCACTGGTAGCTTGGGAACAGCTACACCTTCCTTTTCTTAGCAGTGATGTATTGACAGCCTTGGGAAAGTGAGATTAATACCCAATCTTGGGTCACAGTAGTGACCACCCTTATCAAGGGTCTGCAATAAAAAAAACACCAAGGGGCTTATTTCCAAGCCCCTTGCACCACCCGTACATCACTTTTCCCATGATAAAAATTATGCAAAAGTGGCGCAAGGGGCTTGTAAATAAGCCCCCAAATGCGATCACAATTTCTTCTAGTGCCAAACTGTTATATGCGATTCTTCTGATGGTAAAATTGGTGAATGCAGTTACAAATTTCCTTAGTGCCAGGCTTCCATAGATACTTTCACTGCCTTTTACCCCCTTGTAAATACCGTGAGACATCACGGTGCCCTCACACAGGTACAGATTGAGGGAGAAAGTTAACACACTCCAAGGCACATTCCAGGAGGTACAGTGTCACAAGACCTCACCACATGGCATGTGGTCTTCACTTATAAAGAGCAATGTACGCCAGCGCTTCTTGGTGCTAACAAGTAAAAGGACCTGGCTAGATCTGGAGGTGCAGATCCTTCCCTGAGCAACAGTTGACCAAAGTTTAATTCATCTTACATGGCTCCCCAGAGCCCTCATCTTCTCGAAAGCTTTTCAATCATACAAGGTTAGCTCCAGCATCCCTCCAAAGCAGTCAATGGGTTTCAGGTCATTTCAAGGTAGCTTTAAATAGCAGGATGCAGAACTTCCTGGTTCCTCTTTCCGGAAAGTGGCAGTCAATGACTTGAACCCTGCAACTCAGATATCTTTCTCTGATGTGAATTCTGTCCCACACTATTACTCAATGTGCAGACAGAGATTGTGGGTGACTTACTATTTCCCTGCTTACTGATTTACCATGTCCTTGCAGATTTTTTCTCATTTCCCATTTACTTGTTGTTTTTTGGGTAAGCCCTGTTTTACTATCTAATTCTTACCATCTCATCTAACGTACATTTACAATGTGACATTTACCTTACCCTTTTTTACGAGTTACAGTTATTTCCCTTCTTTATATTTTTAACAATGTTACTTTCCCCAGCCTCTTAAACTCCCTTGAACCATCACCGTAAACCCATTTCCCTTCACCCTTTAACCCTTCCCCAATTACCCTTAAAGCCTTCACCTTTACACCCTTCACTTCTAAACACCGCAGCAATTTACTCCTAACCACGTTGCCTTTAAAACTAAAGCTGCTCTAAATGCCTCAGCCTTCACCTCTAAACCCTCCACCCCTAAACCCTTAGTCCTTCACTCTAAGCCCTTCACCCTAAGCCCTTCACCCTTAACACCTTAACCTTTGACCCCTATACCCTTCAGCCTACACCCTTGAATGCTTTACCCATTGACTCTTTCCTTTTAAACACTTTCTATTAAATTCACTTTACCATTTAATCCTCCTCCTTTCATCCGCCAAGCCTTTACCGTTAAGCCTTTCCTTTCTAAACCATTCATTCTGCACCCTTCATTCTTAGATTCTTTACCTTTCACACCCATACTCATCAACCTGTAAGAATAGTTTTTTCCCTCTAATTCCCTCACCATTCACCCTTCACCCCTAAACAATTAACCATTCACCCCTAAATCACTGACAATACACCATTCACTCCTAAAGTTTTCATCCCTAAACGTTTCACCCCTAATCTCTTCACTCTTCAGCCTTTCACTCTTCACGCTTAAACCATTCAACCGTGAACCCTTAGCTTAAGCGTTACCATCCTCCTTCACATTTAAATCCTTCACCCTGCAACCCTAAATCCTTTACCCTAACCCCCTTAAACTAACCCTATCCCAAAACAAGGATTACTGACACAATTTTGTGGGAAACAATTTCATTGAAAAAACTATTGGAAACAAATATCATTCACATTAATATAATCTAAAAATATACCAAAATATTGAAGTTTTAATATAAATAGAGTTTAAAGTATTAAATGTCAAATATTTTAGTATCTACATTTAATATAATGTATATAACATACATTCCACTAATATTTTATTCTATGTATATAAATATAATTATAATAACACACAAAAATATGTGTTTGTTTTTATATAAACATATACATATATAAAATGTACATATATATGTTAACAATTCATAAAAATATTTATTTTACATTAAAGCATATTTTTTCATATTTTAAATAGTGTTGTACCTCAGCGGGGTTAAATGTACTATTCCCACTCCAGTCTAAGCAACGGCAGGGATATTTATGGACTTCCGAAGGGTTACATTTATTATTTACAATTCAAACAAAGTTACAGTAGGGTTAAACACTGGATTTCGGTGGGGTAAAATTCCAGATAGCGCAACAATAGGGAAGGTGTTGTACTTCACAGAGTAAACTTTACTCTTCCCACTTCAGTCTGTGCAACAGTATGGAGAGTGCTGGACTTTAGATTGTTTTAAATCTATCATTCCCACTCCAAACAGAGCAACATCATAGAAAGTGTTGGACTTTGGAGGGGAAAAATTTACTTTTCCAACTCCTGTCTGTGAAACAATAGGGAAAGCTTCAGATACGGAAAGGTGAAATTTACTCTCACTCCAATTAGCTCAACAGTAGGTAAAATGTTGAACTGCAAAAAGGCTAATTTTACTATTCCTACTACCGTCTAAACAAGAGTAAGGAAATTATTTAACTTCAAACACATTACATGTCTAAGTAACACCATGAATGCAGAAGAAAATAACCTCTCAATATAAAAATTAATTAACATGAAAAATATATACATATGTAATAAAAAACTCAAAACAATTAATCAATTTACATAATTATTATTTAATAAAATGATGAAGTGACTAATTACCGAATAATAGTTATTCAAGTATTAAATAATTAACTCCCCACCATATACCCCTACATACCAAACAGCCCGCACCTAAAATATAACTAAAATAAAAAGTATTCCCTAATTTACATATTTAAAATCAATTGAATAGATAAATAACAATAATTAATTGTTAACAAATGTTTGCTTAATTAATTTCTCAGTTTAGACCTTTACAAACCTAGCAGCTCCCAAAACTAAAATATAATTAAAATAAATTCGTTTTCCAGAATTTAAATATTTCAAATGTAATTAAGTAATGAATGTACAAATAATAGATAATAGTTAATTATTACTCAATTCACTTCCCAGCCTTTACGCACAAACCTAGCAGGTCACAACCAAATATAAGCAAAATAGATAGATATTCCATAAATGATCTAATTAAAAATCAAACAAAGAATTATTTGATACTTAAATGTGAATTAATTATTACTTCCCACTTTATACCCCTACAAACCTAAAAGCTGCAAATAACATATATCAAAAATAAATTAATATTACATAACTTACATTATAAATCTAAATTATATAATTGTATAAAATGTATTTAAAAATATATAGATAATTAATGCTTAACTAATATCACACCTTATCTCCCTATAAACCAAACAAAAGACTACAACACTATAAATTACTATTAAAAAATAAATAATACATTCTAAATCACTTTCAGTTAGAAACTATATTTAAAAATAATAATAACATTTATATAAACAATAATAAAACAAAATTAATAAATCAACTGAAACACATTCAAATAATTAAAAAGGATAATTGTAACCATTATATATTAAAAACGATATTAAAACATCGACATTATTTAAAATTAGATTACTTATCTCAAAAAACGATATTCTTGTCAACAATATTTGTGGATTATATTTGTGTATCATAATATTTAATTTCCAATATTTCTGTCTCCCGATATTTTTAAACTGACATTTTGTCCAAACACACCCAAAAAAATTATTCATACTTATCATTTATATATTTTTCATTAAATGACTTACAATGAAATGACAAATGATATGATGGTCTTTACTTAAATTGTAATCTGTGATGAACAGCCCATGAATGCCACTAAATGGTATGTTCCCAGACTGTGGATTCCACAGGTCTAGCTCTTGGACTGATTTCAGGTCATTCCTGGCTTTTTGCATATTACTCCAATATAGCTCAAACCACAGTTTTTGTACTCAAGAGTCAGCAGAAGGAGTGGTGGAGTTGAGTGTTCTCTGTTATAGGAACCCATCACAAAGGCACAAAGGGGGGAGATTCTTCCTTGTTGTGCTACTTTACAACCTTTTAGGGGCAACACCGCTACGGAAGAATAGAGCAGGAAGAGGCCAGGACTGTGCTATACCTCAAAGGGTCGTCTGTCTTCTGTTCCCACACATCCCCAAATATGGTCCATTTCAAAAGGCTACAGGAATACCTCGGGGGAGCCATGGAGTTTATTTTTTTGCCTGGAAGGTTCCCTCCAGGTTCTACTTTATGGAAGTCCCCACCAACTTCCATTTTATGAAGGTTCCCTCAAACTTCCATCTTATGTACCATTCACGCACAGGAGACCCAAAAAGCATTCCTGGGTTGCAATGGTGAAGGACAGCAAATACACATCACTCTCATCTTGGTACACAGACAGTGTAAACATACATGTGACATCCATGTCTCACATGGATGGAGCGAAATACCCAGTTGTAAGTGTCTGGCAGACAACTGTAAGCAGGAGAGTCCAGCAGGCACCTCTCCCTGTGCAGACAATAGGCAAAAAGGCCAATCCTGCTGCATCTGCTGTCAGTCCTCCACAGCCCGATGAGCTGATGATAGACACACTCAGAAAAGTAGGGGTCCACATATTGTATTCCTCTAGACCACAGGGTCCAACTATGGGTCTCAATCCATTTCTATGGTGGACTTTAGTGTACAAGTATGATTGTCAATTGTAATGAAGCTTCAAAATCCAGAGACTTGCTTTATGAAGCTTGGGGAAGGGGTCTGCAAATGGATGCCCTGCATGGTTGGAAAGGGGTCACAGAGACAGCTACATTTTATTAGACTTGTTCAAATGCATAGTTCTTAATCACAACAGCATCAGCTCACTCCTGGCTTCATTCACAGAATCACGCGATTCAGACAGGGAAACGATTGGAGACTGGAATGGTGAAAAGTAGTAGGAACACTATACAACTAACCATCATTGGGGTGGGAACTTTCAGAGGTTCACATCTGGGTCAGCAATAGGCAAATCAATACCTAACTGCACTGTTACATATATCTCTCTGCTTTCACTCAGTATGTACAAACAATCATGAGTTTTATAACCTTTGTTGTTTTTCTCCCTCCTGGTTCCTCTTCGGGTTAGTCTTTCTTTAAGGGCTTTTTACCATTCCTTGTGTATATATTGCTTGTTCTACTGTTCATCTGCTGCTGTGTTGGAGTCTGCTACTCCTTGGCATCTTGGAGATGAGTCCTGGTATCCTGATCATTGTCTATTCTCACTAAATGTCAACAATTCCCTGAATCAAGGTAATCTTCTACCCTTGCACCATCTCATGTTCTGTAATTCTTGTGTACTGAACTTTTGGCTTATACCCTACTTATTTAGAAACTCCTCTATTTGCTGCTTGAGGTCACAACTGCATATCAGATTGATAACAGAGCTTTCCTTTTTTGCTGAGGCTTGTGCGAAGTGAGTGACGGCAGGTGTGGGGTTTTGGACACAGACTTAGGTGTCATCTACGGGGGTGGACTGGCCTGAACCCTATGAGGGACCCTGAGTTCAACACTTGACAGAGATCCCATCCACATATGAAAAGGATTATCTCATTATGGAATGTGGAATCAAGGAATCGATAAATGACCTAATGATATGTGATTTAAATGCCCTGAAGAAGTTCACTTGTTGTGAACGAAACGGGTTGGTTGTTTGCTGTAACATTTGAAGTTTCTTTTTCATACAAGCAAAATAAAGAATATATGGAATATGCTAAATCCTGATTTGGAGTTCTTTGCACGAAAATCCATTTGCACCACTATTTGTATATTTGTGCTAATAGATGTCAGTCTATGCCAAATATTCCTGGCAATGTAACTTCCCAGCATGATCCCCTGGATCTTCTCTTCCACTTCACAGTTTTCCCCATATTTTTCTGGTGAGGTATTCAAGTTCTCGATGCTTTCAGAAAAATCTGAGAAGGCAGAGATTCTTAGAAGATTTACACCCTCAGCCAAAGCCTATCACAATTGCAAAGTAACCAAATCAAAGGATTAGTAGGATAAAACCTCTGGGAACTGGGCCCTCTTGTCCCTAATGCTAATTTATTGAAGGTTATTGTTTGCGATCATTATCTGGGTTGCAGCAATGACTGCTATTATTTGAATGACTGCAAAGGAAGAATAATCGTGAGTCCCTTCAGAACTCATGCTGTTATAGTTGGCTTTTGATGATGACAAACATCTCTTAATATGGAAGCTGAATGAACAAGCATTGGCATAGCCAATAGGTCTCACCTCTGGGACCTTATAAGTGTTTTGCCAGAGGTATTTGGAAGTTTGGTAAGAGATGCAATTTAACATAAAGTGATATGAAAAAGGAAACCAGGAAAGTGTGATGGGGAAGAAGAGGGCAGCAGAAGAGCTGGGGGAGGGAGCATCTGGAAGACACTGCGAGGCGCTGAGAGTCGAGCTGCACAACTACACGCTCCGCTCTCACATTTGACGTCCCAAACGTCAAAGTATAAGCAAGTAAGTGACACTTTTTGCTGTTATATGTTGTCTCAACATCCCCAGGCAGTGAAAGTTTAGGGCTTCACGTACGAACTTGAGGGTAAACTTGGGAGCAAACCAGCCGAAAGTACATGAATAGAGCGGCCGTATTTCCAAACCGATACCTGATTGTTTCGTTCCCTCTGCAGTGTTGAGTCTGCAGAAGTGGGGGTGGGGGCATTGGTTCATGATACCTGTTTGTTTCATTCCCTCTGCAGTGTTGAGTCTGCAGAAGTGGGGGTGGGGGGCATTGATTCATGCGGAGTAAAGCTGCCATGAATACAGACAGCCAGGGGGGTACATCAAGCAGGCGCTGCAAAACATGAGAGGAGCTGTTGGAGGTGCATGGAGCGAAGAGGAGGGTGGGAAGGGAGGCAGGGAGGGAAGAAGGAAGGCGTGAGACAGAAATGGACAGATAAACAAGGTGGCACTGCTCGCTCCCGCAGGCAAAACACCGTGGGATGCGAGGAATGCAGCTGACACCCTGCGTGCCCCTGCTCGCTTCCGACAGCAAAACACCGTGGGAGTGACCAGTAAACAAAGAGGCGGGACATGCGCCCGCCTTTGGCCATTTGCCTGCTTTCATTATTGAAATCCACACGCAAAGGCCAATCCAATATGTGGAAGGAGTCAGACCCACAAGAAGAAGTTTAGAGTGATAACAAGAAGCCTCCTCATAGAGCAGTGCATGCGCACTGCACTAGGCTCGACCTAAAAAGAGACAATGATGGGCTGCATTCAGTTAAAAAAAATGTGAACTAGATACTTAGCTAATCTTTTAGCCTGCACGATATATAACATTTTTGTGTCTGAAATCACCTTTTACTGAGGGTCATTAAAGAGGTTACTTCAATTTGACTATTTCCGTGAGACTATTACTACTATTGCAGTGTTCTTAAAGCAGGAGAAAGACCAGCTAGGCTGATTGTCACATAAACCAATATCATTACTTAATACCACTTTTAAATCTTTTATAAAACATCCCAAACAATTATTTGGTTATAGGGACCAAATAATTATCAATCAAGCATGGTTTGATTCCAGGCAGCGGTACCATCTTCCACACCAACTTGACCCTGAGCCTGATCAACTGCGCACAGACGTTGTCCAATCCTATCCCATGGTCCTATGAGACAGTGAGAATGGGGGAACAACCTTTACAACGCAACTTTTACAACGCACTACCATTACAACGCATTTTTTACAACGCATAATCCATTACAACGCATGATATTACAACGCATGACACTACAACGCATTTTTAAAAACTACCATTACAACGCATTCCATTACAACGCATACTACCATTACAACGCATACCATTACAACGCATAATATTACACTATACTATCCAACACTTACCCTACTGATGCACCCCCTGGAGTTAGAATAGTAATTTTTACCCCTATACTATCCAACACTTACCCTACTGATGCACCCCCTGGAGTTAGAATAGTAATTTTTACCCCTATACTATCCAACACTTTCCCTACTGTTGCACCCCCTGGAGTTAGAATAGTAATTTTTACCCCTACACTATCCAACACTTACCCTACTGTTGCACCCCCTGGAGTTAGAATAGTAATTTTTACCCCTACACTATCCAACACTTACCCTACTGTTGCACCCCCTGGAGTTAGAATAGTAATTTTTACCCCTATACTATCCAACACTTACCCTACTGTTGCACCCTCTGGAGTTAGAATAGTAATTATTACCCCTATACTATCTAATACTTACCTTAAATGTAATTTAATATTATGCGTTGTAATGGTATGCGTTGTAAAGGTAGTATGCGTTGTAATGGTAGTGCGTTGTAAAGGTATTTTTTAAAAATGCGTTGTAGTGTCATGCGTTGTAATGTCATGCGTTGTAATGGATTATGCGTTGTAAAAAATGCGTTGTAAGTGCATGCGTTGTAATAGTGTGCGTTGTAACGTCATACATCCGTGAGAATGGGTTCAAGCATCTCATGGGGGTTTCAGTGGAAAAGATGTAAGAAATGGGCATCAGGTCAATCAAATAGGCTCAAATGTTATACCAAACCCAGCAGGCAGGGGTAGTAATTAATGTCCACACCTCTGAGGCACCTATATACAAAGGGGTATTAGAAGGCTGCCCCTCTTTTCTGTATTCTATACAATAGACATGGTGTATTTATAAAGATAGCTGATGGGGCGTATCCAACCAGTCGTTTGTACACACTCTACAGTGAATATTACAGAATACACTGATGATGTCTCCTTTTATCCTACAAACATTTTGGCAACACTAACGGCTATTAAGAAAGGTGTAAAGGAATTCTACAGACTGAATCAGGCAAATTAACAGATTGTACTGGCGGGTGATAAGCCAACAGCAGACTCATGGGCTATGTTATCTGCAAAATCTACTAGAGTATTCCTATTGGCTTACGTTTCGACTAGATTTAAATGTAACTTCGACCATTAATACGTCCAAGTGGTGACACCTTCCAAGATCCCAGATAGATTGAATAAATATGATAGTTATTATTTTTCCCAAATTTCTTAACCTATTCCGATCACTACCCTTGTATGTACCAATAGCTTTCTTTCAAAAATATCTGTTATAGCCTTAAACTTTGCTCGGGGAACACGCGACCTCTTGCATCTCCCTTATGATTGTTTGACATTCCCATATTCGTGGCTGTTTTGTTGGGTTGCCTTAGGAAAAGATTAATGCTTCCATCGCAGTAGTGATTTGACTGTGGAAGCTTTTTATTATTATTTT
This sequence comes from Triturus cristatus, assembly GCF_964204655.1. Lineage (NCBI taxonomy): Eukaryota > Metazoa > Chordata > Amphibia > Caudata > Salamandridae > Triturus > Triturus cristatus. The sequence goes on along the minus strand of NC_140582.1, from coordinate 1,085,920,549 downwards.
TTATCTACTGAGTATGGTGCCATATACTTGTCCAATGTAGCATTTTAGATATTTGAAGGATTCTCAATTCAAGACTCTCATTCATTTTTGCAGGATCCACACAACTGCGCCCCAGGCATGCAAACACTGTACAGTGGAGGCAGACACTGCGGACAGTTTTTGGCAACTCATATTACCCATACTATGCCCCTGTGGAAAAGATTAGATCACGGGTGCGTAGGAGATTTCTTCTTCAATCTAATTTCATCAACTTAGATACACGAAATAAGCACTTGCAAAGCCAATAGGACTTGCCTTTGACAAACCTGCATTTTTTTTAAATGTATTTTATTTCCTTCAAACATGCAATAGACATTAAAAGGGTAAAAATAATAACAGAAATGCTGCTGTCTAATAGTGATGAGCAAATGTTTCCAAAAAAATAAGTAAAAAATGTATATCACAAACATTAATGTGAAATGAAGGTAGAAATGATAGAAGAGATTGGCCCACCATCTCTGGCACTGATGTGCACTACTATAGAGGCAGATATTCACGTGTGTTCAGGCAAAATACCATCACTCATCAAGAAAGTCAGTGGCTAAAGTGGGCTGACTCATTGGCATATGCTGCATTTTTTGGGGGGCGGAAGCAAAACGTTAATGTCGCTCGAACAGATCAGTAGATGAGTGAAGCTGAGTGAAGGCTCCAGTATGTTTATATATGCAAGCATTTTTTGAATACTTTTATAGAAAAATGAGGCTGGTGAGACAACTAAAGCTAAAACCAAAGGAAATGATGGACGGAGTGTTGAACATTGCAAGCACTCACCCCCAGTCAACTGATCTGGGTTTAATCCATCACCGTTCTTTAGCCCACTCTGCCACCCCAGTTCAGACATGGCCATATGCAAATCAGTCTGACCCTGTGCCTCATGGGAACAGTCCAGCCCGAACTGCCAAGCCATGTCTTCCCTGGACCGGAAACAAGCTTCCTAGGACCGGTTTCTGGCATTTCAGCCGTCTTCAGCCAGGCTTGCTTGAATCCAGTGGCAAAGTGAGCAAGGGACTCACGTCTGAGCATACCCTGCCAACTTATGGCGAACAAAGCAAAAACCAAAGGAAATGATGGACGGAGTGTTGAACATTGCAAGCACTCACCCCCAGTCAACTGATCTGGGTTTAATCCATCACCGTTCTTTAGCCCACTCTGCCACCCCAGTTCAGACATGGCCATATGCAAATCAGTCTGACCCTGTGCCTCATGGGAACAGTCCAGCCCGAACTGCCAAGCCATGTCTTCCCTGGACCGGAAACAAGCTTCCTAGGACCGGTTTCTGGCATTTCAGCCGTCTTCAGCCAGGCTTGCTTGAATCCAGTGGCAAAGTGAGCAAGGGACTCACGTCTGAGCATACCCTGCCAACTTATGGCGAACAAAGCAAAAACCAAAGGAAATGATGGACGGAGTGTTGAACATTGCAAGCACTCACCCCCAGTCAACTGATCTGGGTTTAATCCATCACCGTTCTTTAGCCCACTCTGCCACCCCAGTTCAGACATGGCCATATGCAAATCAGTCTGACCCTGTGCCTCATGGGAACAGTCCAGCCCGAACTGCCAAGCCATGTCTTCCCTGGACCGGAAACAAGCTTCCTAGGACCGGTTTCTGGCATTTCAGCCGTCTTCAGCCAGGCTTGCTTGAATCCAGTGGCAAAGTGAGCAAGGGACTCACGTCTGAGCATACCCTGCCAACTTATGGCGAACAAAGCAAAAACCAAAGGAAATGATGGACGGAGTGTTGAACATTGCAAGCACTCACCCCCAGTCAACTGATCTGGGTTTAATCCATCACCGTTCTTTAGCCCACTCTGCCACCCCAGTTCAGACATGGCCATATGCAAATCAGTCTGACCCTGTGCCTCATGGGAACAGTCCAGCCCGAACTGCCAAGCCATGTCTTCCCTGGACCGGAAACAAGCTTCCTAGGACCGGTTTCTGGCATTTCAGCCGTCTTCAGCCAGGCTTGCTTGAATCCAGTGGCAAAGTGAGCAAGGGACCCTTTCCGGTCCAGGGAAGACATGGCTTGGCAGTTCAGGCTGGACTGTTCCCATGAGGCACAGGGTCAGACTGATTTGCATATGGCCATGTCTGAACTGGGGTGGAAGAGTGCGCTAAAGAACGGTGATGGATTAAACCCAGATCAGTTGACTGGGGGTGAGTGCTTGCAATGTTCAACACTCCGTCCATCATTTCCTTTGGTTTTTGCTTTGTTCGCCATAAGTTGGCAGGGTATGCTCAGACGTGAGTCCCTTGCTCACTTCGCCACTGGATTCAAGCAAGCCAGGCTGAAGACGGCTGAAATGCCAGAAACCGGTCCTAGGAAGCTTGTTTCCGGTCCAGGGAAGACATGGCTTGGCAGTTCAGGCTGGACTGTTCCCATGAGGCACAGGGTCAGACTGATTTGCATATGGCCATGTCTGAACTGGGGTGGAAGAGTGCGCTAAAGAACGGTGATGGATTAAACCCAGATCAGTTGACTGGGGGTGAGTGCTTGCAATGTTCAACACTCCGTCCATCATTTCCTTTGGTTTTTGCTTTGTTCGCCATAAGTTGGCAGGGTATGCTCAGACGTGAGTCCCTTGCTCACTTCGCCACTGGATTCAAGCAAGCCTGGCTGAAGACGGCTGAAATGCCAGAAACCGGTCCTAGGAAGCTTGTTTCCGGTCCAGGGAAGACATGGCTTGGCAGTTCAGGCTGGACTGTTCCCATGAGGCACAGGGTCAGACTGATTTGCATATGGCCATGTCTGAACTGGGGTGGAAGAGTGCGCTAAAGAACGGTGATGGATTAAACCCAGATCAGTTGACTGGGGGTGAGTGCTTGCAATGTTCAACACTCCGTCCATCATTTCCTTTGGTTTTTGCTTTGTTCGCCATAAGTTGGCAGGGTATGCTCAGACGTGAGTCCCTTGCTCACTTCGCCACTGGATTCAAGCAAGCCTGGCTGAAGACGGCTGAAATGCCAGAAACCGGTCCTAGGAAGCTTGTTTCCGGTCCAGGGAAGACATGGCTTGGCAGTTCAGGCTGGACTGTTCCCATGAGGCACAGGGTCAGACTGATTTGCATATGGCCATGTCTGAACTGGGGTGGAAGAGTGCGCTAAAGAACGGTGATGGATTAAACCCAGATCAGTTGACTGGGGGTGAGTGCTTGCAATGTTCAACACTCCGTCCATCATTTCCTTTGGTTTTTGCTTTGTTCGCCATAAGTTGGCAGGGTATGCTCAGACGTGAGTCCCTTGCTCACTTCGCCACTGGATTCAAGCAAGCCTGGCTGAAGACGGCTGAAATGCCAGAAACCGGTCCTAGGAAGCTTGTTTCCGGTCCAGGGAAGACATGGCTTGGCAGTTCAGGATGGACTGTTCCCATGAGGCACAGGGTCAGACTGATTTGCATATGGCCATGTCTGAACTGGGGTGGAAGAGTGCGCTAAAGAACGGTGATGGATTAAACCCAGATCAGTTGACTGGGGGTGAGTGCTTGCAATGTTCAACACTCCGTCCATCATTTCCTTTGGTTTTTGCTTTGAGACAACTAAAGCTGCCACTATGCCAGACCTAACAATGATTTAAAAATCCTGGACTCGAGCTTTTTAAAAAATATCCAGATCCAGGTCCTTTTGTCTCTGCCCCAGCAGATGCTTCAATAATCTCTTTTTCTAAAACAGAGGCTAAAAGAACAAAGGTCCAACTAGTTCAGAATGTTGTAAATATTTTGTGGAGGTGAAAGACTGCAAAATATTTAACTCGAAAGAGAAATGGATATCAAAGTTGTGTACTAGACCCAGCCCAATATATGTTATGGATGAGACTTGCACTTATGACACCAGTGCGTCTTGAAACACAACCACATCGTACTCGACATGAGTTGTGTTTTACACAAGCGTGCACAGCATCATGAAACAAATATTCACTGGCGGGAATACCCCTGCTGTGCTTCGCTCTGGCCAGCAGACGCGCCTCGCTGTTCAAACATGCGCATCTGCATCTTTTTAGAACACCGAAAAAACACGAACACCGAAAAAACACTTCCACCAGATCTGATTGTTATTTTTGTTATTTTCTTTGTTAGCTTGACTGATAACATAGTTGTATGCGATTACACTAGTTAGGAACATGATTGAAAAAACTGGAACACCAAAGTGATATCCATCCTCCTTCTGGCTGTGCGAGAAAGAGTTAAATGAAGGCCAGTTATTTGAATACCAAGACACCGGAGGGAGTCTCAGGACATATTCTCCACTTTGGTAGCATTTTGCAACTAAAAATTATACAAATTCTGCTTTATGTTTTTTTCCCATAGCTTAGGAATTTATGTTATGAAAATTGATTAAACCTGTTCTTGCGCTATAATCTAATAGAATTGGATTTGTGTACATGGTTGAATCATTTACTAAGAAAGTATTGTTCAGTTTATGTGTTTCGACCCTTGAAAAAGGGACATTACCAACTGGCTTCATGAGAATGTCGATCTGACTCTGATTGTGTCTGAAGTGTAATATATTCTGCTCTTGATTGGTGCATGCTATTAGATGGTATTGTTACATATAAGAATATTTATGTTTCATTTAACAATAGAACATCAAAAAGCATGCACCAATTAGTAGCCTACCAAGTGTAGAAGTGATGCCCTCCAGGTATGGAGTAGTATTCCTATAGTTTTTTTAATAAATAATGAATGAAAGTAATCAGCTTCCACTCGGAAAACACAAGGCATTCTTTTCACTTTTATTTTCCATTGTATTGCAGTGTTAATCAATAACAGCTGCATTAGTTCAGGGGTATTACTCTAGGCTCAGCACATGAGTTCGGTGTATTTACTTAAGGAATTTGAACCAGGATAGCATCAGCTTTGTGTAGATTTTGTCTATTATTCAGTGTTTGCTGACCGGGTCTGTGTCTGCTTTCATGGAAGATGGAAACTTAAATTAATGTCATATTCAATTCATTTAAAAGCTATTTCAATTATATGATCTTGTCTTACCGCCACACCTTTTTTTTGCTTCTTTCTCGTCTTTTATTTTTTTTATATATTTTTTTTAATAAATCTTTTTATTGAACATTCTCGACATGAAGGTACATATTCACAAATCAATAAAGGGGTTCTTTCTCTTGTCTTAATTCTGTGCCAGATATTTTCTCGTAGTTTATGTCATAAGAACAAAAACCCGGCTGCATGGCAAATCACTCCTTGCCTGTGCATTGAGTTATGGTGTTGTCATATCAGCAGCTCACATATCATCCTATCTGGATAAAGCGCGTTCTCCTTGGAACTATGGGTCTTGTACTGTCAGATTTGTGCACTACATTTTGTTGTTTTGTAATTGTAAGCCCATGGGTGGATCTCTCACGTAGGCAGGATTGCAACTGATCGCTTTTTTATGATTTCCTGTTCTGCACCTTTAGGTGTGAGATTTATGGTAAGAACCATGTAATTTATTGTTCAGCCATACTGCAAGCATCATACCAATAGTCCATCGTTGAGCCCATATTGCATGCATTATCCAAATACATCCTGTGCTTGCGATTTGGACTTCATTTTTGATTAACAACTCAATTGCTCTGTCCAAATTACAAAGCGTATATCTGTTTGTTTCTTTCTATAGTTTTTGAACTTGCCTATATTGCCATTCAATACATTTGTGCAATATTAAGCTCTCATCTCAGCTAATCTAATGTGGCTTATCTTTTTTATCTAAATTTCAGCTCCAGCTATAGCTAATTCAGAACTTGGCTGCCAAAACATGCCTTGATCATCTGTGTAGGGTGCCTTCACTAGCTCCTTATAGACAAAATAGTCCAACTGAAGAGTCTTTGCATTTGCCCGAACAGCCCTACACTTATCTGCAGGCGTAATTCAATGTATCTGCCCTCACAACATGTGCACTGTGTTGTCTCTCGTCACTTGGTCCTGACCAAGATTTGTGAACTCAGAGCTGGTGTCTGCTCCTTTGTGTGTCGGGCCGCAAAATTGTGGAAATCCTTGCCATGCCTTCACCTTCGCAACTCTAACTGCCTCTCGTTTAGGAAGGCTCTTAAAGCCTGGCTGCGTTAATGTCTCTCCTATTGTTTCTTGTTTCTTTTTTTCTCTACTGTTGGGTTAAGGTATGTTGGTCTCAGCGCCTGGATGCCCTCTGTTTAAAACCTCTTAACACAATAGTAGATGGCTCAGTGTTTCTGCTGGAGTCTCAAACTGTAACTCTGACATCTAGGAGGTTATCATGCTTTGGGTTGCAGGGGCTCCCATACATGGTTGCCTCTTTAGGGTCATTTGAGTGTCAGCAAACTATATATATTATCAAATTGCGTCTTTGACCTTCTAGTTTATGGATCCTTGTGTCCTTGGCCACTAAGTTGTCACCTAATAATAATTATAATAATAATAATAAAGCAAATAATAATAATGAAATAAAAATACAAGAAGAAGAATAACAATGCCAGAGTTTGTAATTTTAGTATTTCAACCCCTCTTCAGTCATTTATTTTCACTTCTTTTTGTAGACATTTTAAGTTTCTCTTTCGAGGCTTTTGCAGAAAACGTTATGCTGTTGATCACCTAAAATCATTTACTGTGTTCTCTTTTTCTAGAAAATGTTTGACCATTGATGCAGATGTCACCGAGGTCCTAACTTTTGTTTGTACTGAACTATTCTTATTTTTAGCATCCTCATTGGTCTTTGTCACAAGAGCCAAGTTGCTCCCCAGGCTGAAATGGCATTATTCGGGCTCTCAAGGGACGAGGCCAACTTATCCAGCTCTGACAAGGTTTTTATAGCTATATCTTGTATGGTTGCTCGTTCCTTGATACTTTAAAATTGGAAATCTAAGGAGATCCCAAGGCATTTAAACTGGTTTAATAAAATGAAAAGGATTTGGAAATTTGAAGAGGCTTATGCCAAGAGAGTAGGGGATATAAGGAAATATGAGAAAAATTGGAAAAAATTTGAAGAACTGCTTCTACTTAAGGATAGGACGTAGAGTTGTCGCGGGTTTTTTTATTCTGGAAGAGTATTATATATTTTTTATTGGTGTTTAATCTGACAGGTTCAATCATAAAACCATTATTGATCTTCAAGGGGACTGGGGCAATGATTTTGTACTTTTTCAAGTTATAGAGGATTTACAATGCACAGTTTCAGGGGTTCGCTGAAGAAAGATCTTGTTTATTGAATGTGATTTTATTATGCTATTTACTGGCTGCAATTTCCATTTGCACTTTATCTTGTTAATCTTATATTTTGCATTTTATAACTCAATACTGTGTTTTTCTTGTAAGTGAATTTTTGCTGCTATTATACCTCCACTTTATGTGGTGATAATACTTGCATGCGATGTTAATAGTACAGTTTTTTACTTAGGTAATTATTGGCTGCTATTGCATCTGCATTTTAAATGTAGGAATTAATTTTCGTTCTAAATGACTCAAGATGGATCTTATATCACAGTTGAGAAACATGTGATTTTGCTGCTACATTCTGCATATGCACTTTATTTGCGGGCCTGTTAATATCACAATAGAATGGCATGATATAGCCTATATAAACACACAGTACCCTGAATGTTGCTTAGTAAGCAGATGTCTTTTTTTCTTGTAAGGCAATTTTTGCTGTTATTATACTTCCACTTTATGTGGTGATAATATTTGCATGTGATGTTAATAGTACTGTTTTTTACTAAGGTAATTATTGGCTGTTATTGCATTTGCACTTTAAATGTAGGAATTAATTTTCGTATTAAGTGATTCAAGTTGGATCTTATATCACAGTTGAGAAACATGTGATTTTGCTGCTACATTCTGCATTTGCACTTTATTTGCTGGTTGTTTTTTACCTCCAGTCCGTGTTAATATACCAAGCATTAATGGTTTGTCCAATCATGGATGTCCATATGTTGTGTTTGTAGATGTGTATCCTGGCATCCTTCTGCTCTGCTCAATAAAAAAATAAAAATAAAAAGAGCCAAGTTGCAAAGACAAGTGATTGCATCTATAACATTTTCCGCATTGCAATTTGTGGATTGTGTATGGGCAATTTTTGATTCCGTTATACAGAAATTCTGTCACAGTTGAAGTCTTTTCCTATAATACAAAATGTCAGCTTTTGTGGTGTCCCTGCATTGGTGTGAGATTCATGGCTGTCATTATGCTTGCCACTTTCTAAGATTTCTTTTGCAGGCGGAGCCAAAATCTTAACTAAACTTCGTGACACTTCCTAGGAGGAATTTGTCTTCCTTTATGTGATTGTAGCAGCAATGCTTCCCTTGGTATTCACCACACATTTTCAGCATTTTTTGGGAAAATTTATTTCGCATAATTTTGATGATGATATTTCTGCTTCAGCAAAGTAATACTCTTTTTTACACAGTTCTTGCACATTCGCAGGAAATGCTCCTATGGCTAATTATCCTTGCTAATTCTGGGGGAAAAATGCAACTAGTGTGGTAATATATTTCCGAACATTCGTTAGAATACTGTGATGTCATGGTTTTCCGTCTTTGTGCCCTTTGATTTGGTCTAGAACATGTATTTATACATTTGAGTTTAGTATCAACTAGATATTATTGGATATGTTGTTCAGCCGTCCATAAAGCTTTCTATATCAACATTTCTTCCAAATACAGATGTGAGTATGAAATTGTCAGTGAATGCCCATTTTTTCTCATATCCTTCCTTAAAAGCGTTTTCCACCTCTGGAGTGAATGCTCTGCCCATGGCTAGACCTTTTACTTGCCTGAAGAACTGATCATCAAGCATAAAGTAATTAATTGCCAGGAGATTGTAGGCTAAAATTACAATGAAACCTGCCTGGGCATTGTGGGTCCTTCCCTCCTGTTCATATATATTTTGAGGACTTCCAGATCCAAACCCTGGGAAATGTTTGTAAATTATCCTTCCACATCCATAGTAGCAAAGACATTGGAAACCAGATAATATGTCAGACTTATAATCTTTCTGTTATCTTTGATGAGTGTTCCTGATACATTCCAACACATATACTTTAAGTACAACATTTAACCCTATTAAAAAAGACCACTCCACTTGTTCCCCCTAATTGCATATGTCTTTCCCTTGTGCTCGACCAGTGCTACCTTAACCAAACTGTGGCTATTTAAATCCCTCCCTCCCTACCACCCTCCCCGTCTGTCATTCTGTAAGATAAGCCTAAAACAGCCAATGCCAAATTCCACCCCCACCCAACCAGCCCACCCCCATGTCTATGGAAAGGATTCGCCTCCGTCTCTGCTGTCCCACCCTGACAGCATTTTAGGAAGACGCTCCTTCCGCGCACCCCCACGAGCCCCGAGCCACCACCTAACGCCACCCGCTGCTATCCTAGTACGTGTAATATCAACCAGCTTTGACAGAAGGCTAAGGTGCCGATTACGATCCGGCAAAAACCGGGTACGAACCGTCGGACGGAGCATATTCCCCGTCCGACGCGTACCCGGTCGTGTAAATATACAAACATGGAATTACGATTCGGACAGAAACACCTTTTCCGTACGAATCGTACAAAACACCGACCGACTAAAATAAACGTACAAATGCGATCCGGGAAAGCGCCGACCTGACGTCGGGACGCACGCAGCCTGCCATTCACGAACCAGGAATTACGATTCGCACCGACATCATCCCGCACGGTGAATATTTTCCGGCTGCCAAAAACTGCCGGGAAATCAGGACGACGCGAACAAGGAGTACCAGTACGCGACGGACAGACAGGACGACGTGAACAAGGAGTACCAGTACGCGACGGACAGACAGGACGACGCGAACAAGGAGTACCAGTACGCGACGGACAGACAGGACGACGCGAAAAAGGAGTACCAGTACGCGACGGACAGACATGGACCCGAACCTACGTGTCATCCCGGCCCTCATAGCAGTCGACCTCCTCTACAGGTTACGACGCAGACGCCGCAGAAGGTCAGAACAACTAAGGGAGGGGGGAAAGGGGGGGAAAGGGGGGGGGCAGGAGCAGGGGCAGGCCACAAAACCCCCACCATAGTCACACAGCACACATGCCCTGGACATACCTGACTCCCAGGCCCTGGTCACTACGAGGGGGTGGGGCCTTGTCCAGCCAAGCCAGCGACCGCCACAACGGAAGTCCTTGACGACGCGAACCTGCAACACAACCAGACAGGTACGTCCCGTACCCACGCCTTAAGAGCGTGGGTACGAGTCGTACCATGCCCACACCTACGTCACCCCAACAATGGCGGGACGGCTCGTACCCACGTGGCAAAGGCCTGGGGACGGCCCGCACAAGCATCACATAGCGTGGGGACGGATATGTACGGACCGTACCCCCACCCCGTATGCATGGAGCGGACCCCCAACCCCAACAGTGCAAGTACGACACGTACCCCCACCCGCGGACGTATGGAGCGTACCCCCCACCCCAACAGTGTAAGTACGACACGTACCCTCACCCGCGACGCATGGAGCGTACCCCCACCCCAACAGTGTAAGTTCGACCCGTACCCCCACCCGCGGCCGTATGGAGCGTACCCCCACCCCAACAGTGTAAGTACAACACGTACCCTCACCTCGAATGCATGGAGCGTACTCCCCACCCCAACAGTGTAAGTACGACCCGTGGCCTCACCCGCGGACGAATGGAGCGTACCCCCACCCCAACAGTGTAAGTACGACACGTACCCTCACCTCGAATGCATGGAGCGTACCCCCCACCCCAACAGTGTAAGTACGACCCGTGGCCTCACCCGCGGACGAATGGAGCGTACCCCCACCCCAACAGTGTAAGTACGTCACGTACCCTCACCTCGAATGCATGGAGCGTACCCCCCACCCCAACAGTGTAAGTACGACCCGTACCCTCACCCGCGGACGTATGGAGCGTACCCCCACCCCAACAGTGTAAGTACGACCCGTACACTCACCCGCGGACGTATGGAGCGTACCCCCACCCCAACAGTGTAAGTACGACACGTACCCCCACCTCGAATGCATGGAGCGTACCCACATCCGTGTATGTAATGAGCGTACATATTGTGAAATGGGAGAGGTGTGTGCAGAGTCCTCCCAGCAGTGCCCAGAGACAGGAGGGGTGGGTGCCTATCACTCCTAGCAGTGCCCAGAGACAGGAGGGGTGGGTGCAGAGTCCTCCCAGCAGTGCCCAGAGACAGGAGGGGTGGGTGCAGAGTCCTCCCAGCAGTGCCCTGAGACAGGAGGGGTGGGTTCCTATCATTCCCAGCAGTGCCCAGACACAGGAGGGGTGGGTGCCTATCACTCCCAGCAGTGCCCAGAGACAGGAGGGGTGGGTGCAGAGTCCTCCCAGCAGTGCCCTGAGACAGGAGGGGTGGGTGCAGAGTCCTCCCAGCAGTGCCCTGAGACAGGAGGGGTGGGTTCCTATCACTCCCAGCAGTGCCCAGAGACAGGAGGGGTGGGTGCAGAGTCCTCCCAGCAGTGCCCTGAGACAGGAGGGGTGGGTGCAGAGTCCTCCCAGCAGTGCCCTGAGACAGGAGGGGTGGGTTCCTATCACTCCCAGCAGTGCCCAGAGACAGGAGGGGTGGGTGCAGAGTCTCCTCCCAGCAGTGCCCTGAGACAGAAGGGGTGGGTTCCTATCACTCCCAGCAGTGCCCAGAGACAGGAGGGGTGGGTGCCTATCACTCCCAGCAGTGCCCTGAGACAGGAGGGGTGGGTGCAGAGTCCTCCCAGCAGTGCCCTGAGACAGGAGGGGTGGGTTCCTATCACTCCCAGCAGTGCCCAGAGACAGGAGGGGTGGGTGCAGAGTCCTCCCAGCAGTGCCCTGAGACAGGAGGGGTGGGTGCAGAGTCCTCCCAGCAGTGCCCTGAGACAGGAGGGGTGTGTGCAGAGTCCTCCCAGCAGTGCCCTGAGACAGGAGGGGTGGGTGCAGAGTCCTCCCAGCAGTGCCCTGAGACAGGAGGGGTGTGTGCAGAGTCCTCCCAGCAGTGCCCTGAGACAGGAGGGGTGGGTGCAGAGTCCTCCCAGCAGTGCCCTGAGACAGGAGGGGTGTGTGCAGAGTCCTCCCAGCAGTGCCCTGAGACAGGAGGGGTGGGTGCCTAACACTCCCAGCAGTGCCCAGACATGAGAGGGGTGGGTGCAGAGTCCTCCCAGCAGTGCCCTGAGACAGGAGGGGTGGGTGCAGAGTCCTCCCAGCAGTGCCCTGAGACAGGAGGGGTGGGTTCCTATCACTCCCAGCAGTGCCCAGAGACAGGAGGGGTGGGTGCAGAGTCCTCCCAGCAGTGCCCTGAGACAGGAGGGGTGGGTGCAGAGTCCTCCCAGCAGTGCCCTGAGACAGGAGGGGTGGGTTCCTATCACTCCCAGCAGTTCCCAGAGACAGGAGGGGTGGGTGCAGAGTCCTCCCAGCAGTGCCCTGAGACAGGAGGGGTGGGTTCCTATCACTCCCAGCAGTGCCCAGAGACAGGAGGGGTGGGTGCAGAGTCCTCCCAGCAGTGCCCTGAGACAGGAGGGGTGGGTTCCTATCACTCCCAGCAGTGCCCAGAGACAGGAGGGGTGGGTGCCCATCAGTCCCAGCAGTGCCCATGGAACGCAAAGGGTGCAGTAGCCACAGATACCATGCCCACAAATGTCAGTCAGGTGCACAAAGACCCTGCAGTACATGTACCACATGTGTGCGAGGCTGGGAGTATACGCATGCATAGGGCCAAAAAGAAAACATGTCCACATGAAGTCATGTCAATAGTCCACATTCACAAGTACAATGACTACCAAGGATGCCACGAATGATGCAGGTGGAAAATGGCTCAGCATGCATGTGCAAAGGTGAAGGACTACGTCACACACCCAGCTAATGTACACACAGCTCTGCGCTAAAGTCAGGGGACACCCTGCAGGGAAGAAGTCAGGGTACACAGAGGAAGGAATACACCTTGGGACAATTGCAACATGCAGCAACTGCTTACATGAATGGAGAAAGGTAGCTAACACCGTGTGATGGCACACAGATCCCAGGGTCCCCCCTATGAGCAGCACACTACTACATTTCCCACACACCCAACACATGACCAACACCCACAACCATGTAGCAGCCCCACCAACAGCAATGCCAGCAAAGCAGGAGTGTTCCAAGGGCATGAGCAAAAAACTAGTATGAAGTAAGTCCAATAATTACAAAGCCCATAGGGCAGTCCAGGAGTCACAGCTGGATGGGGGACACAGTGGGATGCGTGTCCCCTAGCTTGCCTGCACAGTTACAAGCCGTTGTCTTCCACAGGGGTGAGGGCATCATGTTGGGGGGAAGGAACAGGCACCGCAGGGACAGGAGGGCGAAGGGTAGGCGACGTGAGTGCAGGGATGGAGGACTCCACCACAGGGGGTGGGGCAGGGCCAAAGGTGGATTCTAGGAGCGCGCTGCACACCTCGGCAAGGTCCTCCAGGGACTCCCCTGCACCTGAAGGAACCACAGGCCCCAAGGAGGGGGGGGGGGGGTCAGAGGGATGGGTCGCAGCGCCACTGGGGGAGGGTGTGGACAGGGGGGGGACTCAAGCACCCTGACCGTGGACTTCCTTGACCGCTTGCGGGGTGGTGTCACTGTGGGGCTCAGGGACAGAGCGGCCATGAAGGAGTCTTTGGGGGAGATCTGGCCAGGAGAGCTGAGGGGAGGTGATTTGGAGGGAGTGGATTTGGTGGAATGCGGACTCCCACTCTGGCTGCGTGTCACACGTTTGCCCCCCGACCCAGTGGGTGTGCCTACTTCACCCTGTGTGTGCGTGTCAGGAGGTGTGCGGCGGACCTTCCCTGCTGGTGTGGTGCCTGTGTGTGTTGTGGTGGGTGCATGCTTACGTCTGGGTGTATGTGGGACAGGCATGGGAGTGGGAAGTGTGGAAGGGGCAGGGGTAGGGGGTGGGACGTAGCGCTGCAGGAGATCCACTGCTGCAGTCAGTGTGGAGTCTATGGACCTCAGCAAGTTGCGTTGGTCAGCCTGCGATGAATGAATGCCCTCCAAGTATGCCTCCATGTTGTTGAGGACCTGGCTGTGGGCATGGAGGACATTAAGGATCGCAGTCTGACCAATCTGCAACTGCCGCTGGATGTCCACAGACTCAGGATTGGCGGCAGCAGTGGAGACAGGGGCAGGGGGTGCGGTGCCTGGCAGGAAGGAGACATGTGGTGACCGGGCACGTTGGAAAGGGACACGAGCACGTGGGAGGCGGCTGATGCCAATGGAGGGGGCGGTGCGAGATGTAGGGCTGCTGTCAGATGGTGGTGCAGCCACCGCCCACTCGGAGAGATCATCCTCGGACCCGTCAGCTTCATACTCTGTTGTGCCAGTCGACAGGTCCCCGGGTTCACTCTCCTCCGCCTCAGTCCTACTCGAAGTGCCAGCCCCGATGACACCGCTGGCACTGGTGCTCGGTCCCTCCACCCCGTCTGTGTCCATGTCTCCCTCCGTGTCCCCCGACGATGCTGTGGGCAGGGTGAAGAGACAGAAATTAATCATACACCTGTATACATATGTCACATGAGTCAAATCTACTTAGGTTACAGTGCATAGCCCGAAACAAAGTAAGAGTTACAACTACAAAACAAGGTACATATGTAGGCCCTGCAAGACACAGTTGTGTGACCCACCATGCCATGGAAAAACTATGGAGAGCATGACACAATAGCAAATGAGATGACATGGAATTTTGACTGAGGAGCAAGGCCCTGGGGACAATACAGCACTGCATCTGCACCACACAGCGTGGCAGGAAATTGGGATGAGCAGGGACCATATCCAGGAACTAGAGGCACATGCAGCATAGGTAATACTGATAACATGCCCACCCTGACTGGCACACTGCACCTTGAGTGTATGTCCAGACAAACATCACACACTGGCCAGTCCTAGCAAGGATATAACAGGTCTTGACATGTAGGCCATGCCCGCACCAACCACCCCCTACATGAGACAAATCTGTGGAGACACAGGAAGCACTTACATCTCTTAGTCTGGGTGAAATACACATGGGATGCAATAATTCAAGACTGCACACCAAATACCCAAGGTGCGCCTGTCCAAATAATCATGTACAAATGGGCATCATCAGATGATTGCAACAAGACACACAGGCAATGGCCACCGTGAGTATGTACTTGGAAAATCAGGTCAGGCTGGACAGTGGACACTTGTAATACATCTCACGTCAAGAAACATGGTGCCAGGGGACAATGGCACAGAGCACAACCTATGCTGTAGACACAGAGATTGTCGACATTCTCGGATTACACACATGATACCTAGGAAAATATGCCCCTGGGGACAGTAGTGGCCACACAACTCCATGCTCCTGAATGGGAATGACTGCAACACACGCTAACATCCCTGCACTATGCGTAACGCACACTCATGCACATCATGTCACAGGCCACCACATGGGACATGCCTGCTGGAAGGCCTGGCACTCGAGAGATTAACTCCCATGTCTGGACTCAGCATTAGTGCCAACTGACATGGAACCCACAAGTCCAGAACTGGACAGGGCACAGGCAAGGTCACAAAACCTGTTACACACCACCCCCACACATGATGCTGCAGGCATTGTACACTTGTAGAAGGTGTCAGGCTACATAACCTTGTGATGGAGTGACTACACACAGACCAGGGAACACATTACAAGGAGGGGAAGGGAGGCAGGAGAGCACTGCAATACTGTGGGGAACAGGATCTGCACAGCACCATAAACCCTGGAAGTGTATCCATGGAACAGTGCACTTACAAATGCTGGTGAAACACAACAAACACACACATGTACCTACCCCCTTCCGGCTGCTGCATCTCCTGTAGACGCCTGTCCAAGTCTGGAAAGACCACCGCCAGCACACGTTTCTGGATGTGGGAGAGACGGCGGCGCCCGCGGTTCTTGTGGCTCTCAGGTGAGTCCCCCAGCAGGACCCGTGCGATCCTCCGCGTCCAGCACCGGATATCCTGCCAGCGTTTCCTCACCTGGGACAGGTGCCGCCTCCGACCATCCGCACTCCTCATGGCGCTGACGGCGTCCAGCCATATCTGCTCCTTGGCAGAGGCGTCTACCTGTGAGGATGAACAAGTGACACTACATCAATACACCTTGCACATGTCACAGGGACACAGATTAGAACACATTTGCTGTTTACAACAAGGCATAGTGTGCATCCAACGCATTGCACCTTTGTCATAGGGACATGATCCTCTGGGGGAAGGCCAAAAGCAGTACGTGCCATTGAAAGGACACAGGTGGAATGAGGGCAACTACACAATCAATGATCCAGGCTCACACTGTGCATCACACCCACCCCTCCTGTCTCAGGGCACTGCTGGGAGGACTCTGCACCCACCCCTCCGGTCACAGGGCACTGCTGGGAGGACTCTGCACACACCCCTCCTGTCTCAGGGCACTGCTGGGAGGACTCTGCACCCACCCCTCCTGTCTCAGGGCACTGCTGGGAGGACTCTGCACACACCCCTCCTGTCTCAGGGCACTGCTGGGAGGACTCTGCACCCACCCCTCCTGTCTCAGGGCACTGCTGGGAGTGATAGGCATCCACCCCTCCTGTCTCAGGGCACTGCTGGGAGGACTCTGCACCCACCCCTCTCATGTCTGGGCACTGTTGGGAGTGTTAGGCACCCACCCCTCCTGTCTCAGGGCACTGCTGGGAGGACTCTGCACCCACCCCTCCTGTCTCAGGGCACTGCTGGGAGGACTCTGCACACACCCCTCCTGTCTCAGGGCACTGCTGGGAGGACTCTGCACCCATCCCTCCTGTCTCAGGGCACTGCTGGGAGGACTCTGCACACACCCCTCCTGTTTCAGGGCACTGCTGGGAGGACTCTGCACACCCCCCTCCTGTCTCAGGGCACTGCTGGGAGGACTCTGCACCCACCCCTCCTGTCTCAGGGCACTGCTGGGAGGACTCTGCACACACCCCTCCTGTCTCAGGGCACTGCTGGGAGGACTCTGCACCCACCCCTCCTGTCTCAGGGCACTGCTGGGAGTGATAGGCACCCACCCCTCCTGTCTCAGGGCACTGCTGGGAGGGCTCTGCACACACCCCTCCTGTCTCAGGGCACTGCTGGGAGTGTTAGGCACACACCCCTCCTGTCTCAGGGCACTGCTGGGAGACATCAGGCATTCCCCCCCCTGGGACCCCCCTACAGTACATAGCATGTGTGTCACACCTGGACACAATGGCAGAAGTCACAGTCACAAAAAAGGGACACAGTCTGTGCCAGTGGACACTGCACTCACCTGATAACCTGGTCGCCCATACAGCATGGGGTACCGTGGGAGGATCACATCCACCAAAGCCATGTTCTCCTCCAGGGTGAATGGCTGTGACCTCTCCACAGCCCTTCACATGGTTCCAGGGAATCAGTAGCAGCAGCTGGGTCGTGGAATACAGAGATGTGCAGGCAAGTGCTCCCTCATGGGACCTGGCTGCCTTATATCTGCCTTGCTGGCCCATCTCATGCACAGGAGTACAGAGTGATTGGTCACTCACATTTGCATCCTATGTTTCCTCCAATCCCTTCAAACCTAGCAGTCTGTGGGTTCTCAATCTGTTTTTTTCTCCTGCATGATGTCAGCCCCACAAACACATTGCAACAAAGTAGATTCATTCCAACTGACTTCTGCTGTGCACCTTCCTGAACAAATTCAAAATTTAAACTTGGTCTCCATGACAACCAGCATGCATGTAGGCCTTCATACTTGTCCCTCATGTGTCCCCTATGTAATTTGGAGCTTCACACACAGGTACGGTGCGTTCCGGGGCCCTAGGGCACCCCAAATGCATTGCAACGGGCCGTACACGTGTGCCTACGTTCACTATCACTATGGGTGTCCTCGCGTATGCGTACTCATAGTGGTACGGGCCGTACACACGCCTGTACGCTCACTATCACTACGTGTACGCATACGCGAGGACACCCATAGTGATAGGGAGCGTACAGGCGTGTGTACGGCCCGTACCACTACGAGTACGCATACGCGAGGACACCCATAGTGATAGGGAGCGTACAGGCGTGTGTACGGCCCGTACCACTACGAGTACGCATACGCGAGGACACCCATAGTGATAGGGAGCGTACAGGCGTGTGTACGGCCCGTACCACTACGAGTACGCATACTCGAGGACACCCATAGTGATAGGGAGCGTACAGGCGTGTGTACGGCCCGCATCACTACGAGTACGCATACGCGAGGACACCCATAGTGATAGGGAGCGTACAGGCGTGTGTACGGCCCTACCACTATGGGTGTTCTTGCGTATGCGTACTCGTAGTGGTACGGACCGTACACATGCCTGTACGCTCACCATCACGATGGGTACACATACAGCAGCACTCCCATAGTGATATGGGAACGTACACAGGCCCTCTTAGCAGCAGTACGGCGGTTTTCACACATCACAGTGGTGACAGGCGGCACACAGGTAGGAATAGGGCGGACATACTTGTCCATGGATGGACATACTTGTCCATGAATGGACATCAAGGCATCGTCTGTGCATTACTACATGTGAGGGGCACAGGTGTGACAGGCTGTGATGTGGAACATTACTCCTGAGTCGAGAAGGCACCAGATGTATGATGAGATGTGTACAGATGTACTGTGTGACGGTGCAATGTGTGCCAGGCATGCCCTTGACTCCTTTGACATGTGTGCATGTCGTACTGCACACTTGGGATGAGCGTCACTGGCATGGCACGGACACCAACGCACAGAAGTGTCCCCTGATGCCCGGTACAGGGGTTACCACACCTGACTTGTCACTACCCACGGTGCACAATGTGATTATGTCATGTATGTGTGGGGGCTTCCCATCAGGTTGATGTTGGAGCACCCTCAAAAGCTGCAGCTGTTGCAGCAACCAACATGTGTCTGTGTGTAGATTGACATTGCACACTGTTCCGCACACCATGCCACATGTGGTATTGGATGTGAGGTGTGCATGTATGCATGGGACACGGAGTAGCGTGACAAGGACATGTCTGCATCCTCTCAATGAATGTGTGGTGAGTCATGACATGTGCACCTTCATGGCAAGGTGTGTGGGCTGTCCTAGTGTAATGTCATGTGACCTGTGGCTCTAGTGTTCCGCTACCAGTCTCTGCAATCGGCATCCTACTTCTGCTGATGTGTGGGCGTATGTCACTCCTGTCTTGCGTCTGGCTGTTCACTTGCACTGGGACACAGCTAATCCCATGGCATGGCAAGGTTCTCAATCTCCGTGTGTAGCTGGGTCTTGGTAGGAGTGTCACCTGGCAGCCATACGTGTCCAGGGCATGTAGCACATACCTGACTCCCTATGTAGCATATGTGTATTGACAGATTAAATGTGCTCAGTACATATAAATTGTTGTCGTAGTGCACTCACTCTTCCTTGTCACTTCCAAATTACTGCAGAGCACCGCCTCTTGCCCGACCAATTCCGGACTTGGCTGACATGCGGGAGAATGACAGTATCCGGTGCTACCGCTTCCCCCAACCGTTGATTCTGGAGTTGACGGCGAGACTGGCACCACACCTGCAACCGCAGCACAGGTATCCTACGGCACTGACACCCCAGCTGAAGGTAATGGCAGCCCTACATTTTCTTGCCACGGGTACCTTTCAATATACCATAGCTCATGTTGGTGGCATGTCCCAGAGCATGTTCTGCCGTGTGCTGCATGATTTCTTAGAGGCCATGTTGATTCACCTGGATGACTTCATCAAGTTCCCAAGCCCTGAAATGTTGACTGGGGTCAAGCGTGGATTCTATGCCCTGGGAGGGATGCCCCATGTCATTGGGTCCATAGATGGGACACATGTAGCTTTGGTACCACCACACGCACGGGAGGTAGCGTACCGCAATCGGAAGCACTACCACTCCATCAATGCCCTTGTGGTGTGTCTGTCCAACATGGTGATTTCACATGTCTGTGCTCGTTTTCCAGGATCAGCACACGATGCCTACATCATGAGGCGTAGCAGGATGCCTGAAATGATGATGCAGCTGCGCAACGAAAGAGCATGTGTTGTTGGTGGGTACAGTCTGTCTGTCCTGTATTTTGCATAGCCTACCAGCACAACCGCTTCACCAGTTCTAACGATGTCCATGTGCTTCCCATGTAGGGGACGCTGGCTATCCCAACATGCCATGGCTGCTCACACCTCTCCGCAACCCCATCACACCGGCCCAGCTCCGCTACAACACCGCCCATGGCCGGACAAGGCGAGTGATAGAGAGGACGTTTGGCCTGCTGAAGAGCCGATTTCGGTGCCTCCACAAGACCGGCGGCACGCTCCCATATGCCCCTGCGAAGGTCTGCAAAATCTTCATGGTCTGCTGCATGCTGCACAACATGGCAGTTGAGAAAGCTGTGCCACTCATCCTGGATCAACATGACGAGGACCATCCACCCGTGGAGGACGAAGGGCTTGGCAATGGGGCTAGTGATGTGGAGGATGTGGAGCCGCAAGAGGACATCTGGACTCGGCTCATACGCGACTTCTTCGCTTAGTGGTGAGTACCAGTGTCTGATTGTGCACGCATTGGTCCCCGTGTGGCATGTGTTGTGATGTGTGTCTCCACCTGCATGTATGGCACGTGAGTCAGAGGTGTGTGTGGGTGTGTCACTGGAGTGATGGTGGCAGTGATGGTTGTATTTCCCCACTCATAATTGTGAACTAGCATGTTGTCATCCATACATGTGTCGAGTACATGCACATGCAAGTGGCTGTGCTTTTAGTGGCTGACTTCTTGTGTGTCTCTCATCCCCAGGTATTTGCGCATGCCGTCTGCTGGTTGCATTGTTGTGGCCCTGCTATTCCTCATGGACACGTCATCGTGTGCTGACTCAGCGTTACACGCACGGACAAGTTTGGAAGTCTCCTTAGGGTAAGGGATGCATCAGGGGTGTATTGGGTGTGGCAGTTGTTCACGATGTATGCACACTGCCCCTGTCGATGTTTGGTTCCTCTGCAGCCATGTAGCATCACCATGGGACACGACATGCAGCTGTGTACACCTGAATAGATGGTCTGACTGGTTGACAGTCATCAGTGATGGGATAGTGGATTGTGATGATGGCATCAATGTGTGTAACACTGCCCTAGGACACATACGGTTTGCATTGGCTTGACATGGTGTGGGACTACTACATCAGCGGATCAATGGTGTATGGCTGTCTCTCCGTGAGCAGCTGTGGGTGTTTAGCTGTTGGCCGACTTTTGTGTGCCAGTTCCATGGCTATCACGCATTTGTGCTGCAGAAGGGGGGTGCCAGTGTTGGACCCACATGTTACTCCACATGACGTGTTCATGTGTACTTCGAGTTGCCTCTGCAATCCAGAAAACATGACTAATAAAGGTGTCCCTATGCCTCCAAGGTGCCTCTTCTCAGTCAATGCTGGTGTGTTGCCACGGTGCATCCAGCATGTCTGGAATGGTTGTCCCTGATAGTGGCCATGTGTCTATGTGTCGAGTAGCAAGATGCAAGCTGTGTGTGTGGGCTGAGACTGTGTATTATGCATGATGTCCATGAGTGTGTGGGTATTGTGACATGTGCCATCCCCATGCATCCAACGTTGGCCAGGCCCCCATTCTCTGCATCCACCAGACTCACGCTTGCAGGACATGGTTCTGCCACCTGTCTAAACATACCTGGGTGCCCCCCAGGACACTGGACGGGATCCCTGACCTCTGCGCATGACTGTTGCTGTACTCAATGTGTCTGTCAGCACGGTTGTGCGGCCACCCCCTCAGCTGGTTGGGCCCATCACGGGTGTGTATGGTGCTCCATGTCTGTCTTGCCTAATACACTGTGGCCCGTGTGTCCTGTGCCAGACTCAGGCCCCAGGGTGTGGATGGTTGAAGTCAAAAGAGAACTCAGGCATGTTTAGACTTTACTAGACACATGTAAGGTAATAATGCAACCAGCAGGCATCTTCTCTTCATGGTGTGAATTTTTATTTTTGTGGGGGGGGGGGGGGGGGTGTATGACGTGAGGGGCTTCCCGGGAGTTTGGAATCCAAAGTTCAGTAGGGGAGTTGGTGTCCTTGCCATTGGAAATCCTCAGAGTCCATGCCACAGTCTTTGTCCACATTGGTCAGACAGTGACCAGCAAGGCCATGTGGCAGAGAATGTCTCTTGATGCTGTGATGCTGTTGCTCCAGTGGGCCAGGTGCCAGGCCAGGTGTCCTGGGAGATGGTGATGTAGCGCCGACCCTCACGGTCCTTTCCGTGGACGACCCGGCCTCCTGCGGGGACCCTCAGAAGCAGGCCGTGACGATGTTTGGGATGCTCCATCGGATGTTTCCTCCTCCTCCTGATCCCTCCCTGTGGGTGGTGATGTTCTACGCCTTCTGGCACAGGGAGGGTTGCCCATGTTGTCGGCCATCCGACGGAGTGTATCGTGAATCCCCTGGAACACCGTCACTTGCTCAGCCTGTCTGTCCTCCATCCTCCGTTGGTGTTGCAGTAGACAGGCATGTAGCTCCGCATGTTGCTGGGCCTGCTGGGTCTTGATCCCCTCGAGGACGGACACAACCTGGGCCATGCCCGTGGTGTCCTGCCGGTATCCAGGATGTTACGGACATGGGAATATACCGGATCCCCAGCCAACTGGTCAGGCTGGCGCCTCCGCCGTCCTCCACTCCCACCACCCCTGCCCACTTGCACCTGGCCTGCCCTTGTGGGCACATCGGGTCTCCGGGACCCCTGAGGGGTGGCATTGGCGTTGTCGCCTGCCTCCTCCTGGGTGCCCGGGACACCGTGTCCCTCCTGGCCAGCCTGGCTGCTTTGTGGTGTTGGGGCAGGGATCCTGGGTGTCTCCTGGGATGTGGCAGGAGTGGGGGTGGTGGTTGGCCCCGTTGTACCTGACGCAGGTGCTGCAGGTGGTTGGACACCAGAGGGGCCAGGTTGGTCAGGGTCGTCCACAGAGTGGTGAGAGTCGTCGCTGCCGGTGGGATCGGGCTCCCGCAGATCCGGGTCCTGTGAGTCTTCCCCCCCAGTGTTGGGGGTGAACCACGACGTTGACCTGTGTGTGAGAGAGACAATGTTAATTTTGGACCATGCAACATCCATGTTTCATCAGTTTCAACGTTGACACATTTCCTCTTGGAATTAGGATCTGTCTTGCATTCCACTCACAGTGCACTTGTGCATGGGTGTGTCCCTTGGGCACAACTTTGGCCCCTTTCACTATGTGTGGCACAGGCTTACTTGCTGCGTCAAGTGTGACTGCAGTCAGCAGTGGAGTGGGCAGGTGTGGCGAGCCATGCATTGGCGCCTTCCGTGTAGCACTGTACATGTGCACATGGAGTGGATCCACACACTTATATAATGCAGGCAGCTGTCGTTGTGCTCGTGAACAGGTTGTGACATGGCCCTATGTTTTGCCATGGGGAAGAGGGGGGGTTCTGGCACCGGCCACCCTTGGCTACATGCACGCAGTCTACCTGCTGACGAGCAGACATTCCCACACACCACACGGCTGATTTGCTCTCCCTGTGTCTCCCTCCCTCTCTGTCCCCCTCTCCCTCACTCTGTGTGTCAGCCTCCTCCCTCTGTCCGTGTCCCTGTGTCTCCCTCCCTCTCTGTCCCCCTCTCCCTCCCTCTCTGTCCCCCTCTCCCTCCCTCCGTGTGTCAGCCTCCTCCCTCTGTCCGTGTCCCTGTGTCTCCCTCCCTCTCTGTCCCCCTCTCCCTCCCTCCGTGGGTCAGCCTCCTCCCTCTGTCCGTCTCCCTGTGTCTCCCTCCCTCTCTGTCCCCCTCTCTCTCCCTCTGTGACCCCCTCTGTCACCTCAGCCCAGCTTCCTGGGCACACACTGTTAGCAGATCTTTGAATGGCCCTTGGCTTGTTGATGTGAGTTTGTTTGTGATATTCAGGCACCCATTGGGTGTAGTGTCTGTCTCTGCGCTACTGCTGTGGTGGTGTGTGCTGCCACTCTTTCACAATGTTGGCTGTTAATTAGCTGCTGTCATGTGCAAAACAGTGCCTTCACCCCCATGTGTTGATGCAAGGCGTCCGCCATTTGCTGGCGAGTCTTTCCTGTGTGGGGACACAGTGTTTGTATGGCTGTGACCTAGGCCATATGGGCAGAGGGCATTGTTGTCTGCTTCTGAGTTGCACTATGTGAATTTTGGGGCCCACCCTCCCGCCATCCGGGTTACCGTGTCATGTGTTGGTGTCTTCTGTGGCCTGTGACTTGACATTGTCCAGCTGGGTGCATGGGGCATGGTGGCGCCAGTGGCATGTGCGTGTTCATGGAGTGTGGTTGAGTCATGCAATAGCTTGGGGTGGTTGCGTGCCTGTTAGTGATTTTGGTTGTGGATGACGTTCCCCCCATGTGAGGTGCGTTGTTTGTGTACTCACCCGGGTCTCGGAGTCCTCCTAATCCTTCGACTGCCTCCACCGGCTGTATGGCCATCACCCTCTCCTCCCAGGGCTGGTAGTGTACGGGTCTGCGGGAGGGCCCTCCTCCAGTGGCGTTGGCCTGGTTGTGTTCCTCCAGCATCTTGGCTCGGACTCTCCTCCGCAGATCGTACCACCTGGCTTGGCATTCATGCCTGGTCCTTCTGGTGTCTGCAACAGCATTCACAGCATCGACGATGGTCTGCCACATGGCTGTTTTAGCTGCCATGCTGGTCTGTCTGACCAATGTTCCAAAGAGCTGTGGCTCGACTCTGAGGATTTCATCAACAAGGACCTCCAACTCTCGGTTACTGAACTTTGGATTCTTGTTAGTGGGCATGGTGAGGGGTGTGGGTGTGGATGGGGGGGGGGTGTGGATGGTTGTGGGTGTGTGGGTGTGGTTGTGCAGGTGTGTGTGTGTGTGAATGTGATGAGGCTGTGTTTGTGAAGGTGGTTGTGTGAAGGTGTGCAAGTGTAAGGTGTGGTGAAGCTTGTAGTATGGTGCTGTAGGTTGTCTGAGGGGTCTGGCAGCAGTGAGTCTGTTGCAAAGGCTCATGGTTTTTGTGTGTGGGCCCTTTTTATTGGTCCATTGGTGGGTGTGGCTGTGTTTGAAGTTTGGGTGGGTGTGTTATAAGGAGTGGTGGTGTTTTGGGCCTCTGTTTGTTTTTGGCAGTTGCAGGTCAGTGAATGTGTTTTTTTAGTGTTTGTTGGACATGTTTTGTGGCTTTGTGCCATTCGAATGGTGTATTCTTGTGTTGTTTTGTTTTGTCCTGGTTATGTACGTGCGTTTTTAGCTTGTGTACGGTGTGTACATGGGCCATTTGGTTGTACGGTGCTGTCCTTGTGTGTGGCTTGGTACGACTCGTACATGCGGTTGTGATGTTGGGGCCTGAGGTGCGCTCCGTACTTAGGAGGTTGTGTTGGGGGTGCGACTCGAACGTACTGGGGTGTACATTGACGGTGGTACGACACGTACAGGGGTGGGGGTACGACTCGAACGTACTGGGGTGTACATTGACGGTGGTACGACACATACAGGGGTGGGGGTACGACTCGAACGTACTGGGGTGTACATTGACGGTGGTACGACACGTACAGGGGTGGGGGTACGACTCAAACGTACTGGGGTGTACATTGACGGTGGTACGACACGTACAGGGGTGGGGGTACGACTCGAACGTACTGGGGTGTACATTGACGGTGGTACGACACGTACAGGGGTGGGGGTACGACTGGAACGTACAGGGGTGTACATTGACGGTGGTACGACACGTACAGGGGTGGGGGTACGACTGGAACGTACTGGGGTGTACATTGACGGTGGTACGACACGTACAGGGGTGGGGGTATGACTCGAACGTACTGGGGTGTACATTGACGGTGGTATGACACGTACAGGGGTGGGGGTACGACTCGAACGTACTGGGGTGTACATTGACGGTGGTACGACACGTACAGGGGTGGGGGTACGACTCGAACGTACTGGGGTGTACATAGACGGTGGTACGACACGTACAGGGGTGGGGGTACGACTCGAATGTACTGGGGTGTACATACATGGGGGTCGGACACGTACAGGGGTGGGGGTATGGCTCGAACTTACAGGGGTGTACATACATGGGGGTCAGACACGTACAGGGGTGGGTGTACGACTCGAACGTACTGGGGTGTACATACATGGGGGTCGGACACGTACAGGGGTGGGGGTACGACTCGAACGTACTGGGGTGTACATTGACGGTGGTACGACACGTACAGGGGTGGGGGTACGACTGGAACGTACTGGGGTGTACATTGACGGTGGTACGACACGTACAGGGGTGGGGGTACGACTCGAACGTACAGGGGTGTACATACACGGGTGGGGGTGTACATACACGGGGGGTACGTCTTGGACGTACGGGGGCAGGGGAGGAGTGTTGGGCGCGTATGCGGGCACATGTCTCCATGGTTGCTATGGGAGTTCGGTGCGGACGGTGTTTTTTCCATACGGTTGTAACATCGGACGCACGGGATGGATCGTGATTCCTCGGTCGGACTTCACTTTTCACATTTGTACGGTAAATCGTCCGAGGACGTGTCGGAAACATTTTCCGACCCGAGGACGTGTGGGAAATCATTCCCGATGCGGTTCGTATGGACTTTTTACCATGCGAATCGTGATTGCCAGTTCGTACGGCACTTGTACGATTCGTACGGTAAAAAGACCGGATACGAGTCGCACGGGGAATTTTTTTACCGGATCGTAATTGGCACCTCTGAATATTATAAAACATATTCTACAGACATTCACAAGTTGTTACTCACTATTAGCCCGGGATGGATGAGAAAAAAAAAAAGAAGAGGCTATCCCCCAAGCATTCAAAAGAGAGGAAAGGAGCATATGCCATCAAGTATTCAGTCTCTTCTTGACAGCAGACTGCCAATCTGAAAGAGCTTGTTGAGCATCATGTTCATTAAAATAAAAGTGTGTTCGGCCGTCCTTCATAACCTTTAAGTGAGCCGATTCTTGCAGGAATATTTGTGAACACAGGTTCTTGAAAGGATCCATCAGTTGGTGCAGCTTCCACCGCTCGTCCATTGTTTGCTTGTCATCCAGCGCAATGTCGGGGAAAATCAAATTTACAACTATCCTCCCTGCGTCGCTGACTCGCCGTCACACTAACTCATTCACTCACGCATGAATTGGCGGGGCCCATAACACCAACATGCACACGTCATATCTCACGAGTCTGCACACAGGAGGGATGATAATAAAGCGCTGGACATGTGGGGGAGTACCTTATTACCAATAGGGAAGAAAGGCTATTTACAGAATATACATTTGCATCACCATCTATAGGATCCTAACCTTTACATCAAGACACTCCACCACTTGGTCGATGGACCAATTAGTTGGACTGGTTGATGGTGATTTAGAACCAGCTAAAACACATTTGAGTTCAGAAACCTATAATCACCTGATCGACAAACTCATAAATTCGGTTAATCAATTATTTGTTTATCTAAATTTTGTTTGCAATTAAAATTAGCATTATTGTCAATCAAATTTCAGTAATTTAATCAATTAGCACAAATCGCATGACATTTTTATATTTACCTATTCTGGCTAGCGGGACTTTTCTAATTCAATTGGCTCTGCACAAATCAAATTTAGCTGCTCGATTGTCCCACTAAAGCAGGCCAAGGCTCAAAGTCCGGAAAGTTCTCTGCTCAGCACGTTACAGTCCCAAAGATCTCCAAAGGACCAGAAATCGTGCAAGCATCTATCATCGCCTGTGGGGTCGGTAGTGGTGTGCGGTCAGCAATCGATCTCCATTCTAAACTCCTCCCTATTCTACTGGCCCTTTTTATAATAAATTTCGGGATAACATTAAACATCCTTAGGCTAAGAAAGCAGATGATTGGCTGTTAGAAAACATCCGATTTTACAGTACTTGAGGTTCTCATGGATTTTGCTGGTTCACTTCCTCTGTCCATGTTGTCCTTATGCAACAATGTAAAAGTTTCGCTTGTATGTCCCAATTGTTCATTTTGACCAGATTTTACTGACTGAAGTTTGGCAGTCCTCCATGTTCCTATCCTTGACCAGGAACACTGTGCGGAGGTTGCCTGGAGGTTTACGAAGCCATCCGAGTCTGCGCAGTAGGCATCACGCTCACGAGACGGTGACCACTTCCGAACTCCATTTTGGATGCCATTTTTGGAAGGTCCAAATGCCAACTTAAGCAAAACAAACACAAATGAGTAATTAATAGACAGAAATGAAGATTCTAATGTTAAACCCTCACTAATCCCTTTATGTATTAGTCTTTTCCTAGTTTTTAGCGACATTTAAAGCAATAAAACTCACCCCTCGGTCCTCCACGGGAATGCAAACATCACAAAAGCAACAAGAATCATGTGATATTCTATTACCACACATACTATTATTAATATGCGTACCACAGTTAATTATTATAGTTATTCTGCCATGCAAATAGCAATAAATCCCACGTGTAATTGGTGTTTACAAAAGGGTGTAAATAGTTGATCAGTATAACACAGCACACGGTTAATTTAAGTTATTATATTAGTCGGTTAAATGATTAATAATTTCATGCAGAATAGAGGAGGTATACAAAATTTTGCTTTACCTGCTCCATCAATCCCCCCTTTGGTGATTTTTAATATCACCACAAAATCCCATAAAATTTGTGATAGAAATGAATTCAGTTCTCTTAAGTTTTGTTAGATCACATAATTGTTTCCCTTGTCTCTTCTTCTCTTGCTTTCTTATACACATTGTCTTTCCATTCTTCTAGTTCTTTCTCTTCCATTTCTCTTTCTTTTCTTTCTTTCTCT
The DNA here is from genome assembly GCF_964204655.1 of Triturus cristatus. NCBI lineage: Eukaryota > Metazoa > Chordata > Amphibia > Caudata > Salamandridae > Triturus > Triturus cristatus. Next base: position 1,085,891,800 of record NC_140582.1, on the reverse strand, counting down.
TTGCTTTTTGTAGTTTCTCTTTTTATGTGTTTTCTTACTACATAAACATCCTAGTCTCAGAATTAACACTAAAAATATCACACACGTTAGTGGAAATAAAATCTTACCCATAAAGGTACTACCTAATTTTAGTAGAAAGTCCCTAATAGTAGCAAACTTTTTCCCAATCTTTTCCCAAATACCTTCAACCTCCAGTGGAACAATCTCCTCATGCAAATCAGTTATATTCTTTATGTATGTCTTCAGATCTTTACTTTCATCAGGAATGTAAGTACAACAATGTTGAACCTTCAGCATTCCACAGACTCCACCCTCTTTTGCCAAAATTATATCAAGGGTGCAAATAGTTGATCAGTATAACACAGCACACGGTTAATTTAAGTTATTATATTAGTCGGTTAAATGATTAATAATTTCATGCAGAATAAAGGAGGTATTCAACATTTTGCTTTACCTGCTCCATCACTTGCACAGGTGCGAACGCACAAATATAGACATTGTGTCAATTTTTTTTTTTGATAAACAAGTTTTTATTGTTTTAGGTTGTACAACATAAGAAACTTTCAGGCCCTTCGAACCACCACCACACAGCAATACAGCATGAAGCGCATCATAGTCCCGCCCTCCCCCTGAAACCCCCCCACCCCTTCCCCCGTCCGCTAAACAACCCTTTCATGGTATGTTGCCCATCCATTTCCCCCAGACTTTTCGGTACTTCTTGGGGCAACCCCGTGCCCGGTAAAGAGTTCGTTCCTGTGCCGCACACCAGTCCACCCCGGTGCTCCACTTGGCCCAGCTAGGCAGTTGCGGCTGTTTCCATGCCGCTGCAATGTCTCGCTTCGCTACCATTAAGGCCGTCATGAGGAATAACTTCTCCGGGCGTGTGCCATCCAGGCCGTCAGTGATGCCCAGTAGGGTGTGTCGAGGGTCATGTGGCACCTCCCACCCCAGGACCTCCGTGAGTTCGGACTCTATGCCCCTCCAGTACCCCTCCAGTTCCGGGCAAGACCACACCATGTGAATGAAGTCGGCCGGCTCAGAGCCACAACGGGGACAAGCCGCGTCGGCGGAGAGGCCCGCGCGGTGTAGGCGAGCCGGTGTGAGATAAGCGTTGTGCAGGTAGTAAATTTGGATAAGCCGCAATTTGGCGGAGGCCATCACCAGTCGGGGGGCCATAAGAGCATCCCGCCAGTCGGCCTCATCCAAGGGACCCACCCACCCCTCCCATCGTTCCTTAGGCCTTCCAGGGATGTAGGGGTGCAGTTGATGAGGGAGCGGTAGATCTTGGAAATGCCCCCCCTCCCCAGGTTACCCATCATGACGTGAGCCTCCGGGGGGCTGTGGTCCGGCAATCTAACGTCCAGCGGGGTGTAGGTGCGCATGGCATGGCGTATTTGAAGGTATTTATAAAATTGGGAGGAGTGGAGGGAAAAGCGCGCCTGCAGCTCTGAATATGAGCACATACGCCCCCCGCCAGACATCTCCCAGCTGTGAAATGCCGAGTAGATCCCATGATTTAAAGACCTCTAGCTCCACAACCTCCCTCAACCTTGTCCCATGCCACAGGGGAGTGACGCGGGTCAGCCTCCTAGTCCATCGGGTGTGAAGGAGCGCCGCTCGCCAGGCCAGGAATATTGCTTTGGTAATATCCGGGCAAGAGGCGGGGATGGAGGCACCATACAGGCGGGCCTGAATACCGGAGAAACCCAGGTCCCCCAGTTCCACCCTATAGGCCGGGTCGGACCATACCCCCCAAACCAGTCATGAATGACCAGGAGGCGGGTGGCCAAGTAGTAGAGGTAGAGATTGGACATGCCCAGACCCCCATCAAAGGTGGGCAGGCGGCATAACGATAGAGCCAGCCGTGGCCTCCAACCACCCCAAAGAAATCTCGTTGCCATCCCGTCAAGCTCACGAAACCAAGGTCTCGGAAAGGAGAGGGGAGTGTTTTGCAGCCCATACAGGAACCGGGGAAGAATCATCATTTTGTAGAGGGAAACCCTCCCCAGCGGATTGAGGGGTAGTGATTGCCATCTCGCCAGGTCCGCCTTGGCTTTCTTAACCAGGGGGGTCACGTTAAGCGCCCAGCTCAGTTCCGGGAGAAGGGAGACCCAGATTTGAAGGACAACCGGCGGAGGGGAATGGTATCCTGCCATTCGAAACATTCCCGGGAGGGGTGCAAAGGAACCAGAACCGATTTCCGCGAGTTTAAATACAGACCAGATGCTCGGTCAAAGCGGCCCAAGATGTACATAGCACGAGGTCCGGAGCGCACCGGATTTCCAAGGTACAGCAGGACGTCGTCCGCATAGAGGGCGATTTTGTCAGCCTCTAGGCCCGGCCACTCCCAGCCCTGAAGGAGATGGTCAGTTCTGATCAGGGCCGCAAGGGGTTCCATCGCAAGCGCAAAGAGAAGGGGCGACAGCAGGCATCCCTGCCGTGTCCCCCGGCCGATCGAAAATGGCCCCGACAGTGCCCCGTTGACCAATACCCTGGCACGGGCCGGGCGTAGAGGACCCGCACCATTCCCAAGAAGTTGGGGCCAAAACCCATGTGGGTCAGGACGTCAAACAGGTAGGCCCACCCCACGGAATCGAAGGCTTTTTCGAAGTCGGCAAGCAGGAGGGCGAGGTATGGAGTTAAGCGGTGGCGGTGAGCCAGGGCCACGTGGAGGCGGCGTAGACAATGGCGAGTGCCCCGATCGGGCATAAAGCCACGTTGGTCCGGATGGACCAGGCTCGATAAAAAGGGCCGGAGCCGTTGGGCCAGGACAGCCGCGTAGAGCTTAATGTCGGTATTATTAAGAGAGATTGGTCGGTAAGCCGCTCTGTCAGTGGGCGGCGGCGTAGACTTGGGCAGAACCACAATCGTGGCCATGTCGGCTTCCGGGGGAAAGGAGCCTTTCTTTATTGCCTCTACATAGAGATCGCGCAACCTCGGGACCAGGCTATCTTTATAGGTGGCAAAGAATTCCTGAGGGAAGCCGTCGGATCCCGGGGTCTTCCCAGCGGACGTACGCCCTATCGTGTCCCCAATTTCTTCAAGGGCCCGGTAGAGCAGAGAATAAAACTGGACGAAAGCTTCCGCTATCGCCACGGAAGAAGACTGGAGCACGCCGGCAGAGTTGGCAATCGCCGGAATGATGCGTGACATCCTGGGATAGGTAGCCAGGTGATTTAGCAACGCGCCATTCTTATCGCCCCATCCATACACCCTCGCTAGCGAAGACTGCCAAAGAAGCTTGGCCGCTTCAAGCGATCGTTGACGAATCTCCTCGCGAAGGAGCCGCAGCTGCCGGTTCCCGGCTGGGTCGCTGAGCTCAGAGAGAGTCTGCTCCAGCCGCAGCGCCCGGGCCTCACAGGCGGTGAGCTGCTGCAGCTGCGTCTGGCATTGCCGCACCACGTGCGCCTTGGCAGCGCCTCTAATGGTCGCCTTGCAGGCCTCCCAAAGGGTGCCCGCCGAGGAGACCGAACCCTCGTTGGTGCAGTAGTACTGGGTCAGCTCGGTTCCCACCGCCTTATGAAGTGTCTTGTCCTGGAGGAACCAAGCGTTAAAGCGCCACATCTGACGGGCCGTACGGGGTGGAGGGCCCAGACTCAGGAGGACCAGAGAGTGATCCGAGATCCCCCTGGGGAGGATACGGACATCTTGGATGCCCACGCAATCGGCGGGGGGGACGAAAATCGCGTCAATACGCGCGTGGGAGTGATGGGCAGCCGAGGTGTGGGTGTATTGACGTGTGTGAGGGTGCCAACTCCTCCAGGCGTCGCATAGGCCCTGAGCCTCTGCCCAACCCACCAGCTGCCTTGCTCGCGCCGCGCGGGAGTCTGAAATCGGTCCCGACGAGTCCAGCTGAGGGGCCAAGACGGCATTGAAATCCCCTCCAAGCACAGCAGTACCTAGAGGGAAGGTTGCCAGCAGAGATGCAGCGCGAGATAAAGCCTGCGACAGTCCAGATGGTGGCGCATAGAGCGACAGAAAGCTGATCGGCCTACGCTCGAGGGTGCCGCAGATGGCAATCCCGGTTCGGTGAGGGTCGTGGGTCACCTGTGTAAGGACGAAGGGGAGGGAACAGCGCAGCAGGATGGCAACCCCGCGGGAGCCGCGGGAGAACCCCGAGTGCCACACCCGATCATACCCGTAGCGTGCCAGAAAGGGACATCTCTCACCGAGGAGGTGGGTTTCTTGAAGCATGAGCACGTCAACCCCTGTGCGCTGGGCATACTTAAGGACTGCGGTGCGCTTGAGTCTATCCAACAGGCCATTCACGTTCCAGGATAGGATGCGCAGCTGGGCCTTAGGGGCTCGGTATTCCATGGAAGTGGTGGATGCAAGTCGCGCCGGAGGGGGATCGACCAGGGGGGTGCTGGGAGGACACCGAACGGTGCGGGCGCGCAGGGAGGGGACGAGGAGCATGCAATCCCAAGGGGGATGACGAATCCCAGACCAGAGGAAGCCAATGAAGGATGGCGGAGAGCGAGCGCCAGTGGAGCGCGAGGCAGTGTCTGTGTGGAGCCACGTAGTGGCACTCGCAGGGAGCTGCTGTGTGACGGGCCCAGTAGGAAGCAAACCCAACCTAAAAAGAACACCCTCCCAAGGAGGAACAACCAACTAACACCCACCCCTAACCCCCCACCCCCCACCCTACACTTCGAGAAAGGAAGCATCTGTCGCCCTAACGTTAACTGACAACCACAAGGCCCCAAGCAGGAGCGCCTGGGTGTAAAGAGCGTGGTGGACCCCTCCTGAAGTACGGATGTAAGTGTTCTGTCCTAGGTTATTACATAAGAGCGGGAAACCGCTGAGTCTGCTGCCCCCACAGCGGGACCAGGTCGTCGACCCCCCCCCCGCCAATGCAGAGCACGAAGAAAAGTCACATGGCAGGGCTGCGGGAGAGGTCGGAAAGGTCTATATGCGCATTGAGGGGGGTCGGAGACTGATCCGGCAGGGGCGATGGGTGGCGTTGAGATCCCCCAGCTGCTTGAGAGGATGTCCCGGATGAGGCGGAGGAGTCTCTCGGTCCCCTCCCCGACACACTCGCGGATCGTGTCCCAGCCGCCACCGCGCCTTGGCGCCGCCGGGATTGCGTGCGCCTCCTGCGTCGTGGTCGCGGAAGCCTGGCTGCATCCTGGTCCTGAGGCAGTTTGGCAGGCGACACCCGCCCGGGCTGGCGCAAAGGACTTTCTTCGGTGAGCCAGGTCCACGCCGCTCGGGGAAAGGTCTATATGCGCGTTGAGGGGGGTCGGAGACTGAACCGGCAGGGGCGATGGGTGGCGTTGAGATCCCCCAGCTGCTTGAGAGGACGTCCCGGATGAGGCGGAGGAGTCTCTCGGTCCCCTCCCCGACACACTCGCGGATCGTGTCCCAGCCGCCGCCGCGCCTCGGCGCCGCCGGGATTGCGTGCGCCTCCTGCGTCGTGGTCGCGGAAGCCTGGCTGAATCCTGGTCCTGAGGCAGTTTGGCAGGCGACACCCGCCCGGGCTGGCGCAAAGGACTTTCTTCGGTGAGCCAGGTCCACGCTGCCCGGGAGTGTCAAAGAACAAAGTCTTGCCCTGGAAAACAACGCGGAGGCGGGCCGGGAACTGAAGTTGGTAGCTGAGGCCCATGGAGCGCATCTTTTGTTTCCCCTCCGTGTAAGAGCAGCGTTGTTCCTGGACCTCCCGGGTGTAATCCGGGAAGATCATGATGGTGTGGTTGTTAAAGGACAAGGGGGCTTTCACCCGCGCCTCCCGCAGAATAGCGTCTCTGTCTCTGAAGTTGAGGATCCGCAAAAGGAAGGGGCGCGGGGGGGCCCCCACCGGAGGTTTGGCTGCCAATGACCGATGCGCTCTCTCCACCACGAACCAGGTTGACAAGCTGGCCGCCGGCATCCAAGATTTGAACCACGCGTCCAGGAAGTCGTCGGTGCGGCCAGACTCGACCCCCTCCGGAAAGCCCAACAGGCGGAGGTTGTTGCGGCGGGCTCGGTTTTCGGCATCCTCTGCCCGCCGATGCAGCTCCTTGGAATGGGTCGTGAGCACCCGGACTTGGTCTTGGAGCTGGCGGATGTCATCCTCCGCCGTCGAGATCCGCAACTCCGTCTCCGTGATGCGGGCCGTGGCGTTGCGGAGGTCCTGCCACAAGAGCGTAACGTCCATCTTCACCTCCCCGACCATCCCCTCCAGGGACATGCGGGAGGCGCCGATGGCCTGCAAGATGACGGCCAGGTCTTTGTTAGGAGTCGATGCCGCCTCTCTGCCCGCACCCGGCGGGTCCAGGTTCGTAAAGTGGTCGATTTTGGTTTGGCGGGACGTGGTCACCGGCTTGGTGCCCCTGTCTTTGCCCATGGCGGCGTCCGGGATGTATGCGCCGGTCCCTAGGCGTGGTACGGCGGACCGCCTGCCAGGCACGCCCGTCAGTCAATTAGCCGGCCGGTGCAGGGCCAGGGACCGCAGGGCTGGGAAGAGAGGAAGGATAAAGGCACGTCTGTCCCCCAGCGGGGGGAGGCCAGGAGTCCGCCGGATACGGCACTTCCCCGCTCCGATCCGGGCCGGGCCGCCCTCTCACCTCACAACAGCTGCCCTGGCGCGACCCACACTCATAGACGTCGCCAGCTGAAGCGTAGTCCCAGATCCGCCGCACCACTGTCGCCCGCGCTGGGCCTGCAGGCTCGTCACGTACAGTGGGGCCACCCCTCACTCGCCACCGGCCCCGGACCGACAGCAGGACCCCTCCGGGGATAGGGCAGGGACGTCACCGCCCTGCCGGCAGCATAGATGGAAGCCCCGCGTCCGGTCAGGCCGGGCGAGATCCGGGGGGAATGGGACGCCCCCCCTCGCCGGCGGCAACCCCCAGCTGGTAGTATGGGGTGGGGATGGGCTCCAACGTCAGCAAGGCCAGACACGAGCTCCCACGCCGGCCGCTTCTGCCTGCACCCACAAAGCGCCTTCACCCCTCACGGTTCGTCCACTCTCGGGGCCCAGCAGGATGCCGCCGCCTGGCCGGTCGCCCGGACAAAGGCCTCCCTGCCCGACACCAGAGACAGGGCGAGGGGAGACCAGGGGGGGTCATCGTCACTCACCGGTGCGAGTCCCCAGCCGGCGATGCAGAGGAGAAATGGGTGCCAGGTCCAGCAAGGCCGGGGGCGACCGCCCGCACGGCCCGCGCCACTCGGTCCGGTCCGTCCTCGCTGCAGGGCCTCCGCAGGTCCCGGGCCTCCGCCCCGTATCAGCTCCGGGGGGCGCCCCGCCAATCATCACCCTCTGCAGCACACTGATGGTCTGTGGAGGGCAGGGGTTCGCCCCCCGGGTCCCGCGATGGGCGGCAGGCCGCCGCCAGCCACACGGCCTTCGCTCCCCTCAGGGCGCCGCGGGACTGGCGTAGCGCACAACGCCGGCCTCAGAACCAGCCGGCTGCGTCCCACCTGCCGTCTCGGCGAACGGGCACCAGAACTCAGCCCAGGGTGCGGGAAATCGGCTGTAAGTAGCACCGAGTGTGGCGCAGCAGCCCCGCTGCGGAAGGTGAGCTTCGGATCGCTGCTAGGACAGCAAGACAGGGATGGAGATCGGATGCGAGGGGTCAAGCATCAGGAGCCTCACATCGGTGCGGCCATCTTGATTAGCGCCACCTAGCGCTCTCCATTGTGTCAATTTTTACAGGTGCTGATGGGCGAGCCTTCAAATATATCGCCTGCCGAAGCAGAAAATAGCCAAGTAACACCAGAATTGGGCGTACAAAATTAGGCCGGCCTTTATTAGCTTGTGTTAAGACCAGAGGTAACCTATGCACACGTTGGACCTGAGAATCCTTGTCCCAATCTCCTAGGTCAGGAAAGGCTTTCTGAAAGAGGTTGACGATAAATGCCCGAGGATCATTACCTTCTTTCCCTTCCGGGATACCAAAGACCCTTAGATTCTGGCGACGTTGACAGTTCTCGAGGTCTTTCAACTTTGCTTGCATGAGCCCAATTTGAGAGTTTTGCGATTTTGCAAGATTCACTGAATATGTGTTGGCCTCCTCAACCTCTGCTACCCGCTCCTGCAAATCCACGACCTCAGAGGAGAGCTGAATAACCTTGGATGTAACATCCAGCAGAGCTTGCTTTATCTCTTTACTGTCTACTTTGGCCTGTTGATAATACTCTTGTGCCTCCGTTCTCTGAATTGATAATGCCTGAATTATTCTGGACAGTGATGGCTCCTCACCACCTGCCGGTTGATAACCTTCAGTGGGAGCTTCCCTCGCCGGTAATGTAGAACACAGGGCCGATGGTGAGGACAACTGAAAGCTTGAGGGTACATTTTCCGCCATTTGCACTGCTGTTACTGTAGCAGTTTCAATTGACGTTGTTGGAGGGCCTGCAAGTCCGTTTTTCAGGGTGCCCGATAGCCGCCCTTGATCGTTCATGCCCTCATGAATGCTTGCTGCAGCCTCTGAGGGTGCTACTTGTAATGCTTGCTCATTACTGAAGTGGGTTCCTACTCCAACTCCTACTGCCGGAGCCACTGCCGCCATACTGCCAGAAATAGACAGCCTAGAGACAATAGCCTTGACTTTGCCCTTTGTAGAAACCCATTTGCATAAAGGACTTGCTGCCAAGCCAACCTTAGCCGTGTTTGCAGCTACCTCCTTAAGCCGCCCCACCGTGTTAGCAACTTGAAGCTTTGCTCCGCCACCCCAGACCTTGGCTCCCTTGCCAACCTTCCCGGCCTTGAACCTTTTGCTTTGCCTCCTTTCGCCCCCTCGAAGATGATAACCTTAGAGTTAAAAGAAGCCTGTGCATCATTGGTATGACTTCTCAGCATGTAGCTCAATGCATCCTGCTCCTTCACAAATTCCGTCGAGGGGCTGGACTGGCCATTTTCAATGTCTTGAGCCGAGCTCAGAAACACCACGTCTATAACCAAATCATCTGTAACCAAATCATCATTTGTCATTTCTGCAGGCCCGACACCCAAAGAGCTGCACAATAAACTTTCAAGCTGATCTGCTGTACCATTGCTTGCGCTATTCCCGTTCTCTTTTCTTTCTGCTGCATTGGACATTTCCTCAGAGGTCTGAATTGTCTGGCTTTTTGCTACTAGAAAATCTTCTACTATCAGACTGCCCAAGTCAGAAGTAGCCGCTGGTTTGAAAGGATTTAATATCAGACTATTCAAATCCGCAGTAATAACTGACGTTATTGCTGAAGTAGAAGTAGAGGCCAAACAAACTCTAGGGAGACGGTGTATCTCCTTATTCAATGTTGTGGCTGCTTTCACTCCTCCTTTTTCCACTATATTATCGGCCATAGTTTCTGTAGCTGACCCACCTTTCCCATCTATTCTATGGCAGGCATCAAACAAAGTGGGTCTTTTTACTAAAGCATCCCCATCTCCAAAACCCTCCTGAACAGCTGAATTCAGCAGCTCGGCCATTGCAAAACATGAACTGGAAGTTTCTGTGCTGCAGGACTGGAGCAGTTCAGTGCCTTTCGCAGAGTCCAACAGTTTCAGTATAGGCTTTCCCAGCCGTGAAACAGTGTTTTTATCTAAGCAGAGAGCAAGGGTAACATCACTTCCCATCAGCTCACCTGTTGTATCGCCCATAGTATTGCCACCGCTGCTCCTTCTATCATATTGCCATCCCCCCGCAGTTGCTCCAGCCTCTGCTGGTCCCTCCACACGACCTCATCCCCTTGTTGTGCGTGGCGGGACCATTCTCGCTGTTTGTGGCTCTTCCAACGTTGCTGCCGATCTCCACCAGCCTCCTCGGACCTTCTTGGTGCTCACCGGCTCCAATGGCGCCTGCCGTACTTGCTGAGTGAGCCAACGAGCCGCTCGAGCAGCGCTCACCGGTCCGTAATCCGACACATCAACTGAGGGGTTTCTGCAAGTTTTTTCACTATTTACTCAGTACTAAGGTTGAATTTGCACCCGGGAGCTGTGACCGCAAATTGATTAAGCCAGCAGGCGGGCGGACGGGTGAGTGGCAGTTCATCCGAGGCTCATGGGGTCAGAGCAGAGACGAGTGTCCTCAGCGCGTAGTCAAGCCACCATCTTCCCTTCCCCAATCCTCTCCTATGTTACTGAGCCAGCCTTTGATGAGTGTTCCTGTTTCCAAATCCAATAAATGTGTTGAGAAATCCATTTATTTGCAGGTGTACCAGCATTGAGTCACACCCTGATGCTTGCTACTTAACTATCCTCCCTGCAAACCTTCATTAAGGATTAGGATTTGTCTATGTATTTCACAGATGGGATTGGAATTTACATTTTAGTACTGTAAATTATTACTCAGATATCTTAATGCCTCATTCAGAGTTAGATGGATATCCTGACGCAGAACTTTTCATAGAAATGTGCCACTTTCTGGGATTGGCAGGGCTGGGCAACACAAACACTTTTATTTTGCTGTTTTTGATTGCCAGGGGAAAGGGTGACTTCTTCTAGTAGCCACAATGCTGCCCTGCACTTAAATAATAAGTAAAAGGTGTCATGTGTCTTAAGAAGGGTCCCAGAATGATGAAAAAGTTCAAAGGGCTGAAAAACCTCCTTGGCACTGACAGGTAAGAAGGCAAGACATTTTAAGCAGTGTTAGGAAGATGAAGAAGAAAGGCAAGTCACTCCGGACTGTCATTCCTTCCAGCATCTTGTGTTACCCTCCAAACATTTCATGGCCTTATGATTCTCTAGGCATATAAGAGTGTTTGCCGCCTGAGGCATTTCGTGCCCATAACACAAATCAGGAGAAGGTGGTGCTGCAGCAGAATGCAATGTTTTGGTAGTGCAATAAATCCCACAGTGGTAAGAGCTGTGGCCAGCTCGGGCAGGTGCCCAATATAAAAAAGTGCCCTTTTCTAGACCTTGCACCCAGTATTCATTTCATTACTTGCAAAAACAAACAGGCATCTTGAACATTGTGGTTCACTTCTCTTGATTGAAGATCAGCCACTAAGGGATCGACCAGACTGCGGAAATCTGGAGCAGTAGCCAATGGGTCCAGGGTAGGAGCTCTACATGAGCCTTCACTTTCTTTTTGACCTTCCACGATCTTTCTTTCTTCAGGTCGTAGAGACTCATGTTTGGCCGATACTATTTATGATTTACATCTTCAAAAGCTTTTATTGCTGATACTAGGCCTTTGTTGTTGTTATAGTTAGAGAAACCTATCACTGTTATTTGTTTCTTAAACAATTGATTCAGAGTTGCTGTGCATAAGTGTAACATCTCCTGTTTGTGAATCATGCTTCAAATAAACCTTCACTGTGGGACAATCCTCTATCCTTCCATTGTTTATTGGCAATGTTTGATTTGTGAGACTCAATCACAGGGTGCTACTAACCTCTGAAAGCCTTAAGAAAGCACAGAGTGCTGTGAATACCATGAGGTTAAGAAGTTGGACCAGATCAACAATCCTCTTTGACACATTCTGATATGCTACTAATTTATTTATATTTATTATTTGAGCTAATAGTTCTTGATGTGTATTCATGTGGTTAGAAATAGCCTGTCAGTTTGGTGTATATAATCAGTGATTGTTTTTTACTTTCCTAGAACATCAGGATTACTTTGATATTTCCAGTAATCATATAAAACGCATGTATTCTTGTTGGCAGGAAGGTAGGAGACTGGATAATAACATATGGTACCAGACTAATAAGGGTGTGGGGATAAGAACAGAGTAGCCCTATCTCTAATGCTCGCTTTTTATTGTTTCATATCTCCTGCCCTACTGTCCTCTTCCCCAAGCCCTCATCCTATCTGACCATTCGTCTACTCTGTACTGCAGCCGTAGCCAGAGTTGGTGTTTCCTGAAGGTGGACCCTCTTTGAGTATCCTGCCAATACTGAGGACATCAGGGAACATGACAGAATTATGACCCTACAACTTTTGGTCCTTCTGGTTGGCATGGTCTCAAAATGGCAATGTTAGATGACATGTAATAAAATTTAGCGTAAGTTCAGCAGGACAGCGTCACTCCTCATACCGAGACTGCAGCTTTGGCTAACAGGGTGGCTCAATTCAGGCTAGAGGAACATAACATGTGTATTTGTAAAGCGCATCTTCACCCAGAAGGGTATGTTGGTGCTGAATAACAGATGTTTTTTGTTAACCTGTGGTACTCATTTCATCAACCTCAGACGGATTAAAGGCTGACTGGAGCCGCCAGGGTTTGAACCTGTGACCATGAGGTCAAACAAAAGTCCCTCCAGTAGATGCATTAGTCCACTGAGGCACCAGACCCAACTCCTGAACTCCCCAGCTTGCCACAGTTCACTATTGAGGTTTAGGTACTCAAGCACATCAACTCACAACACTGCAGCTTGAAACCCTCGACCTAAAAATCTGAGCCATAGTTCCTCTTGTGATTCCTTTGGTGAGTCATAAATGGTTTACTGGAGATTGCATGAAGGTAGAAGGGTTTTTAGTACAAGTCACATTTCAATTCACCTGCTGACCCAATGATTTTAGACATTCCCAATCACAGATGGCCTTTTTAATTTCTTACTTGGGAAGGGCAGTTGCATTATGTCAGGACCACGTGTGACACATGACAATCCTATCCTAAAGAATTGGAAAACGTTCAGGGCTGAATTTTTATTAAAGTGTTTGCTAGACAAATAGCTACCTTGTCAGCAAATAGGGAATTGCTAGAGCTGAACCAGGAAAACCAAGAGTTGCTAGTGTTTAACTGTCTATTAGCTGTTGCTCGAAGTAGAATTCCCTTAAAAAACAGAAGCCAAGAGGCGTTTGGCAAAACAGGAACAGTTTGTTTAATTAACCAGTTCAGCCAGGAGAACAGTTACGGGTCTGAGGACTGTCTCTGTTTACATCGAGTTTGTGGTCTCTTTATATACAATACTACAACAAGCAATAAAGGTTTCAAACAGACTTAAAGATAACAGTGGGACCTTCTCACTGCCAGCACCTAACCCACTATTACTCCCAAATTTCTATCCCTTTTGTACTTCCAAGGATATATGTGCACACCTTTGCTGGGAGGGTATTTAGCCTATCTAGTCTATTGGAGCACTTTTATCTTTTATCTATTCTTTGTCTTATCACTCTTTATTTATTATTTTTATGTGGATTGTTCTGTTGTTCTTTCATTCTTCCTTACTTACTGGTTGGTGCACTATACTGAATTGTCCTACGTTTTCATGGACAGTATCAAAACCTTTGGTTTCAGTGATGAAGATTTCTCCAGATTAATGGGACAAAGTATTTCAGCTGAGCGTCCCTTTTCTCTTAACAAAACTGAAAATGATGAATGGCTTAAACTCCTGAACATTAAAAAGAAAACAAGAAGAACTCAATCACATGCTGATTTTATGTTAGAATATCTAAAGGCGGGAGTTATACCGAATGGACTAAGAATTAGGAATATCCCTGGCCTTTTCGTTGAAGTTAGGAAATTCCTAGAAAAATGGTCATTAATAGCTAATCGGTGTTCTAGGGACTTAATGATTCTCATTATAGAGACAGCTAGGGAAGTAGTTGAGACACTCCTAAAAGAAATATCTGAAATTGAAGAAACCCGTAGGAAAAACAACTCAGTTGCGGAAGCCAAGAAGAAATTGGATGAGGTGAATGCAGAACTTAATTCTTTTAGTGACTATCTGATCAAAAAGAAGAGAGATAAGCTGAGAAAGGATATCCGGTACTTTTCTGAGGAAAAGATATATCCCTATTTAGGTAGCCAGTATTATAGTCTTACTAGGGAGCAGACCTATCACAGTGACCAACAACACTGGTCCAATAAGAAAATTCTTACCTTTACCGAGTCTTCTGATTCTGACAGTGAAGTAGGAGCTGGTCCATCTAGGAATACTAACTACAGGAGACCTCCCTACAAAAATTTCAATAGAGGGAACCGTTTTTAGGGAGCCGACAGGGCACGCCACGTACAAGATTCAGGAACCAAGCGAGAGGCCAGTACCAACACCAGGAACATCAGTATTCATACCCAGAGAACCAGCAACACTTTCTCCAGACTCGGAGAAACCAATACTGGCGGGAATTAATACCTCTGCTCCTAGTAACCCCATACCTATTTTCAATCTATCCAATACCTCTATAGATGAACAGGCCCTTGACTTATTATCACAAGGATTATCTTTTGTTCCTAGTACGGGACTCAACAAATTTGAGTTCCAGCGAGATTTACAGTCATTCTTTAGGAAAATTCGACTCAACAGATTTTTTGAAAATTATAGCCCACCACTTACCATCAATAGGTCGGGATTACGTCCAGACTCTCTTTTCACCCCTACGCTTGATGAAGTGGGACCTGAGGTTGGTATTTTTTAAAGAGTTGTTACATCCAAAATTAATGATTTGATGAAGTTTGTTCCCAAACCCACATACAACCTTAACTATGATGAATATAAGGCCCTTAAAAATCTCTCAACTAACAAGGCAATTACCATCAAACCTTGTGACAAAGGTGGGGGTATTGTAGCACTTAACAGTTCTGATTATAAACAACAAATTGAAAATATGCTCAATGTACCGGAACATTATTTAAGAGTTAATTCATACACCAGCAAAAGAATTAAAGAAGATATTTTATGTATCACCCAAGGAGCTCTGGATAGAGGCTCCATTTGCCAACATGAGTTTCACTACTTGAACCGACCATTCTTTAGCATCCCTATATTATATGGGGTACCTAAAACCCATAAAAGTATTACGCAACCACCCTTTAGATCTATAGTTTCTACTATAGGATCTATTACAGAACCCCTGTCCAAATATGTGGACAGGTTCCTCAAACCCTTGGCTAGTGGACTTCGGGGATACATAAAAGACACGGGCCACCTCATTAGTACCATCGAAGGTCTTCCATTCAACTGTCACACCGATACTTTGGTATCTATGGATTATGGTATATACTAACATTCCCCAAAATGGTGCCCTTGAAGCAGTCAAACACACTTTGGAAGCAAAGAATAGTACTGATGACAAACTATTCATTCTTGAATGTCTAAGTATCGTACTCCAAGATAACTATTTTGAATTCAATAAATCCATCTTCAAACAAATTCAAGGTGTAAGCATGGGTGCTGCCTGTGCCCCAAATGTAGCTAACATCTATATGGGACAGTTTGAAACCCGCTTTGTTTTCAATGAGGTTGCACCTTTTGATGAAAATATACTACATTGGCACCGCTTCATTGATAACATCTTCTTCATATGGAGCGGACCGGAAGAACAGTTGGTTGAATTTACTTTATGGTTGAACTTATGTGGTCCCAACCTTAAATTCAGCCCTAACACCAGTAAACAAAAGATCGAATTTGTGGATATTTGGATTCAGGTGGTCGAAGGAACCATTGAGGTATCCCTTTATAGGAAACCCACGGCCAGGAATACTCTACTGCAATATCAAAGTTTCCATCCCCGAAGTCAAAAAGACAGTATTCCATTCAGTCAATTTTTAAGACTACGGAGAAATTGTACCAACCTCAGAAACTTTGAGAGTCATGCGGAGGAACTCCGCAATAAATTGCTTAGTCGAGGATACCCCCATAGGCTCGTGCTGGATTCCTACAAAAGGGCAAAGTACTACAATAGGGATGCCCTATTTCAAGAAAAACACACTAAAGACAAAAACAAGCTCATCTGTGTTACCAGACACTCTACCCTTAATAACAAACTACGCCAAGTCATTTGTTCACAATGGCACATATTAAACTCTGGACAACAGTCTAACCCACTGCCCAGACCTCTGTTTGCTTTTCGAAGGAATAGAAATCTACGTAACATCTTGGTCAAAACCAAACTAGATGACATTAAACCCTTTAATCAGAGATCCATTATGGGTACCACTCCGGTGATGGGAAACCACAGATGTGGGAACTGTCATGCTTGTAGTGCAGCTATAGTATCTTCGGAATTACTATGGGATAAGCACAAATTCCAACTTAAAGAAATGACCAATTGTAGATCTGCCAACGTTATTTACTTAATCTTGTGCCCTTGTAATAAGGGATATGTGGGTGAAACGGGCAGAGAATTCAGAACCCGCTTCAGTGAGCACAAATCGGCGATCAAAAATAAACGAAGAGGGGCTCCTCTCGTACAGCATTGGCTGGATCACCAACATTCTGACAATGAGTTAAAATGGACCATACTAGAAAAAGTCCATAATCCCACGGATAACAACATCAATGGCCTTAGGAGCAAAAGAGAAGTATTCTGGATTTTTACTCTTCGTACCGCGGCTACAGGACTCAATGAATGCTGCGTCTGGAAAAATGCCTTATTATAATTATTCTATCTTCGATTGTTCATCCCTTTTATAGGCACCCAACAACTGTTGGTGTACTTATATTTCATTGGAAGGCTCTCTATCACTTTGTAGTAATCAGTTGAGCATCTGCATTGCACTCTCTATTTTCTACTTATGATATATCTCCTTTTTTTATATGTATTTTGAGATTTATTTCTTTGTAATTTTTTTAATCTGTATGACTTATTCTGACACCATATATACTTATTTCTGGTGATATATTTTCGACGTATCCTATATATGTGTTCATATTATTTTTCTGTATCAGTGTTTAACCTCTTACTTGAGAATTAGGTTTGCATTATTTTGAGTTAGACTGCATTCTTTGTTACTGGTTGTCTGTTTTTTATTTCTCTTTCCATCCCCAGACTGCCCGTATATAGAGTTGTATTTATTATTCTTCTGAGTCTTTATTATATGCCCTTTTTCATTTATTTATTTGAAAATTGCTCATTATATGCGTACTTGTCTTTTGTTTTTTCGACTTGTTTTGTTTCTTCAACTTAATTGTTCCCGTGGCTACAAGACACTCATATACACTCAAGATGGCGCACACCCATACGCGCACTAGTTCTTCTTCGTCCTGCGTGCGTATGTAACTCAGGTGTGCCAAATTCTGACTTGTATTTATTACCATAGACACGGCACGAATAGGTTGGATTCTCTGATGGGCCGCAGACTTTGCCGTACCGGACTTTATCTTCTCATCAGGTAAGCGCCAGTGGCGTTATAGGAGTTGTAGCGAATGCATTACAGTCTTAGTCTTAAACATGTTTCCCCTGATTCGCTGTGTTCTATTTATCTTCAGCCTCTATTTCATATTTTGGTCCACGGCACCTTTCCAATTTTAAAACATGAGGCATGTGTGAATTGAATACAGCAAGCAGCATCAGCATATATTCACCAAGTAAGCAGCCTTTAGGGTCTGACTATCTTTTTTTAGTCATATGTTCTATTAACCCTATACTACTAGGTTCTTTATCTACTTTTCGTCATGAATTACGCATGCGTTCATACTTATTCCGTTTTGTCGTCCTTTCAGGGAACGTCCATTTTGTTTAATTGAGTATTATCCATTCTTTGGCACATTTTTGGAAACTTCTATATGCTCTTGATTTACATAAACAGAGTAAGTTTAGTAACCCGATAGCCATATGGTATATTTTCTCCAATTGTCATGGGCTCTATATTTATTTTTTCTTTATATTTGCAGTGTATCTATTCGTAGGGGGTCCTCTATCCCTGGTACCTCCTCCTCCATTTAGACTGTCTTCTATCTTTTGGCAGCTAGAAGCCTTGACATACAATAAGTCGGTAATTACATAGGATTGATCGTGTATATTCTTCTATTTTTCTCATCTTTTTCATATTATTCTCAGTATCTATACTTTTAAATTATCTAAGAGTATTCTCAGTAATCTGCTTATTTTCTCTCTTCCACATTGGGCAATTGCTTTGTTCTTTCTGTTCACATACTATGTATGTTGTATTCTCACATTCCACCTGGGAATTTGAGTGCCCGACCTATACTGATCTCACTACTCTGGTGTTTTCCTGGTTGTGGTCAGCTCCAATAGATATATCTAATCTTGTTTTTCATATATATATATGTTCTTTGTGCCTCATTATTGTCCACAGATTGTTTATGGTTATACAATGTGCAATTAAGGAGCCCCTTCACCTCGCAGTTTGAATTCAATCAAAAGACTTCCCGGATGGGACTTATGACCACCGTATGATCATTATCTTCTGTGCCCTGACGAAGGAATTGGTGGACTGTAGGTCCACTCCGAAATGCGCGTCGGCGCTTTGGTTGTTAACTGATTGATATGAAGGATTTGCTTTGCTATGTGTAGATTTATATTTATTGTTCATTTGTGTAATAATCTTTATGACCATTCCATATGTGAAATATTTTTGTTTTTTCTTTCTTTTTTCAATTCATGTATTGTCTGTCTGCTTGTATGTTTTGTTTAGTAGTGTTTTGTGAGGTATGATTTTGTGTATTGTTGACATTTCTGCTCTTTGAAGGTTGGCTCTTTTTGATATTTGTAAGCAAAAATTACAGACATTGTCCAAATTGAATTGTTTTTCTATATTATTGCTTTCATAAAAATAAACCTAAAAGCAAAAAAAATTCTGTGGCTTAATGAGGTTTTTAATTATTCTTGGATGTATCACCTATTAAGAACTGAAGAGGGGGAGGTCTGTTGTTAGTATATGTGCACACCGAACAGCACCCACCGTCACAATGCTTGTTGCTACAGGAACTTAAGAATTTTAAACAAAAGCACAGGTGCACCACACCACAACAAACAGGTCAATTGGGAAAACTATACAGTCCAAATCCAGTCGATAAAAAGGAGAAACTTCCTTGATTTTATCTCTTTATTCCATTTTCTTGGTAAGTAGAAATAGAAACACAACACAGCCGACGCGTTTAGTTCTATGATGTATAAAATAATAAGGTTTGGATTATCATGATATGATATTGGCTTTAAAAATAGTTTTTGTTTGAAATTGTTATTTTTGTCATCTTATGTTTGATGTTTTATAATTGTTGTATGTGTTTTTATATATGTATGTTCATGTGTTTTTAACAGCCCTGAAAAAGTCCTGTATCAGGACGAAACGCGTCGGCTGTGTTGTGTTTCCTTTTCTTCGTAACAAGAAAATGGAATAAAGAGATAAAATCAAGGAACTTTCTCCTTTTTATCGACTGGATTTGGACTGTATAGTTGTCCCAATTGACCTGTTTGTTGTGGTGTGGTGCACCTGTGCTTTTGTTTGAAAGCAATAAAGGTTTCCAGTGTACCATATATAGTGAGGAATGTTGGTTGCTGCCTTTGGAGTCATAATTTAATGGTCAATGATTACTACAGGTGGGTCTTGACCTGTGTGAACACAGTGTGGCCAGTGGTGTATGTGTCCAGATGACCAGCATGGGGAGCACGTGATCACTACGTGTGCTAGGTCCTGATTGGGCATATGTTCCTAACTTATGTGACCTCTTACTTTAAGGTGTTTTCAGAAGCGGGCGTACCCCCTCCGGCCATGTGTGCTTTATTGGGACAATCTCCCCTGATCATTGTAATGTTGCTGAGACTATCTGTGGAACTGATCAAGAGTTTCCTGTCCAAGTGTTCGCCTGTCAGTTATACACCCTCCCACCTGTGACCCATCATTCAGCAATCCCTGCCTGAATGCATACTTGCGTGTCGAGGTAGATGTGGAGTTCAGAGTGGGTGATTCTATTGATAAGGACGGTAGTTAATTGTTATCAACAAACGCACAAATATCTATATTAACAGCTAAAACATTGTACCTTGAAGAAAAAAAGAGCATTGCTCTTTTATCAAGGACTAAATGAGGAGTTTAAGGGTGTTCTAATACAGATTGATCCACAGACTTGTGTGGATTTGAGTAACCTCACCCTTGGTCTAGGCCATAGGCTAAGTGAGCAAAAAGGTAGTTGAAAGAAAGGATAGTACCAGACAAATTGACTGTCCAATGCCTGCAGCCACAGGAGCAGAAGCTAATATCGACCTATGGTGATAGTAGCATTTGTGCTCCGTTTTCAAAGGAAAGAATAAGATTTGAGGTGACGTAGTGGTCAATTTATTAATTGTGGAAAAAAGTAAATTTCATCCACAACTGTCACATGAAACCAAAAGTTAGAAACAATGGGGAAGACATCAGTAATGTTATGACTGCTACGAACTGTGCTACTAACACAAAAGCAGTATCTGTTACTGACAAGATAGATTATGGAGCCATGGGTAATTTTGTGGATGCTCAGGTAGCGGACAAATTATACCTACATGGAACCTTCAAGAAGCACCTTGAACTTATTAGGGCCGTAGATGGAAATTTTTGTCATCAGAACCAATCACTGGTCATACATCAAAGGTACCACTTCGATATTACACCAAAGAAGGCATCCATGCCGAAATGAAAATAGCCTGTTTGGAAATACCCTATCAGTTTGCTATATAACATCTGTTATTGTTTTTTACTTCCCAGTACATCAGGAGTAGTTTGATGTTACCATTAATCACTTCATCCTCATTTTGTCCTGTTGGCGGGAAGTTAGGAGTTTAGTTATTATGGTAGGGGGGCCAAGCTAAAATCAGGGTCGCGGGCCAGGGTTGGGGAGGATCATCAAAGGGTTGCCTCTGAGATGCATGTGAGATTGGTACATGTGGAGGGGGTAACAGAGGTGCCCCTGGCAATTCATCATGAAAGACCTAGCTTCCGAGTGTGGTGCCTGAAGGTCTGTAATGTCTACAGTAGTAAATTATAATCTCTAGGAGTTATCTCTAAGTGCATCCCACCCTCTGCGCCCTTACAATGTTTTTAATACTTTTGATATACAATTGAATTAATTGATAATGTGAGGAAATATATACCTTGATTGTGATATCTATTTTCTTGGGACAACTGTTCTTTATGCAAAAAATATAATAAGAGCACTGCTGGGCTAATCAACTGCTCATTAAGAAAAGATGACGAAGTGTGTAGATAAAGATTGTCAAGGAGTTGTACTACTCCATATGCGTTAGCAAGATTACATGGCCACCACGCCTTTGACAATGTAGACTTGCATTGCATGCTCACTGTTCTAAGGGAAATTAAGTTTGGCATGCAATTTACCCCCTTTTTTCTGGATAATATGCAAGGGAATCAGACAGATGTACCATTTAGGTCCTTAGGTTTTTGCTCTGAGCTCAGTGCCTTTGGCCTTACTGATGAATAATACATTCTTACGGGATGTGATCTTACTTGTACTGCAAACCCTACAATTTCCTTATAAGCAGATGGCATTCTTCTATATATGTGAGATCCTGAGCTCCTCTTTCCACAGATGTTTGAGCTCATAGAGCCATTTGGAATACAATTAGGTCTCCATATTAATTGCTCTTGTCCAAATCTCTGCTTCTTGAAGATGGCTTATAGCTGCTCTAGAGTGATATCTGCTAGTTGCTGTTCTTGCACATTTGAAGTATTTAAGGTGACTAATTAGTCAACATATGTCAGAGGAATTCACTTAGAATGTCGATCTATTGTCGGAGGATTGTGAGAAGCTACTTGATTTTTGGCTGACGATTCCCATGTCTGTTATGGGAATAATCATGGTACCTTGAGGATTATATGTTCTGGAGCGCATGCCAATAAAGATCTTCTTTAAGGAATTAAATTTGTTACTGATGCATGTAATATGGGCTGGAGAACTGACTTGCAGTACCTTTATTACCTGGAGTTTGTCCTACGAAGTATGAAATGTAGAACCACCAGGTTTTAAGACTCATTTTATGCATCCTGAGTGCAGTATGTTGTGTTATGGCTGCAGGGAGGGCCTTTGATGAAACCACTCCTCTAAATTCAGCACTGATTGCTCCAGTAACCCTATGGCCGATTCCAATGCTTGAGCTAAACATTCGGGTTCCATCTCAAGGGTTTTATGCAAACTATGAATTAAGCCAGCCACAACTTCAGGGACACATATCTAAGATTTTGGTTTGGAAGACGCGTCTCCAGCACTCATTATCCATATTTAGAGTCGGTTGGACTGGCTCTTTTTTACGGGATATTAGTCAATTATATGATCAGACCCTAATCCTGGGTTGTGAAGAATTTGTCGGAGAGAATATTGGAAGGGTGCATTAGGAAAGGCTGTAGGCTTCCTTCCAGGAACCAAAAGTTCATATTTTTAATGTAGCCCTGGAAGCACAAGTTGAAGGCGATTGTATATCTCAGATTTTATATAGGTTGCCTGCCCACACAATCCAAGCCCATGTTGATCTTCTGAGCAAAAAAGAACTGTAATAATGAGATATTGAGATGAAACACAGATTGGGCTGGCTTCCTTACCCTCTTATTAATGCCGCCTGTCCACCTGCAGAAGCCAGACAGTACCATGCAATTCCTGAGGGGGGCATGAAAAGTCTGCTGTTCTCAGCTCATAGAGGCAGAGGCATGTCCCTTGTGTATTCCAGTCCATAGGGGATATAGCTCTAGGGTAGGAAGCGTAAACGTATCACAATGGGACAAATAACCTGGGTCAGGCCCTAGATCCACCAGCCTACACCGTTATGCCACCTGTAGGAGTTGACCGAACTGCAGCATCTTCATGAACCATGAGAGATGCCACACCCCCAAAACATCACTTCCGGAGCAGACCTGGATGGCGCTCACAGGGTTGTATTGGATCTTCCTCGTTAAGATTTTCTTGGGAAACTCACCCTGCCTACCCTACATTTACATTCTTTCTAATTTATTGTTAGTGTGATTGTGATTGTTTTTCTCTGATTTCTCTATGCAAAGTTTGCAGAAAGAGTTACAGGGCGTGGCGAAAATAATTCATTTTATTTATTTATTTCGTTTTATATAGCGCTAGCTTGACCCGTGGATATCAGAGCGCTTTACATACACACAGTAAAGACAGAAGAAAAAAATTGCATTACATAGTAGGAAGGCGGTAAGGAAGCAAAACAGAGATAAAAACAAATACAAGAAGAAGAATAGGTAAACAGTGCAGGGGAGGGAGAGAAAACAAACGAAGTAGGCTAACACAGTCCAGTCACCAACTATCCTTGAATGTCAAGAGAGAGAGGAGTCAACTCGGATATTGAAGTCTAGGTTCGTTGATGTTGGTCGGGAAAGTATTTGTTGAGGCGATGGAGTTTCAGGTCCCTTTTAAAACAGGAGAACTCATGAAGCAGAAAACACCAACAATGGTTGCAAAGGGGGCTGCGAGACAGAGCCTGGGAGGAACGCAATGCTCCCCCATACTCCTGAGACACAGTTGATATCTTGAGCGCTGGGCTGCTATCGCTACATCAAATGTAGGCGCTACCTTACAGTGGACTGTGGGGTGCTGTTGCGAATCGAAGTCGAATAGGACAACACTGCAAACAAAACAATACCTGGTGGGTGATATCACCTTAGGTGGGCCATCGGCTTAGGTC
Organism: Triturus cristatus; assembly: GCF_964204655.1. Taxonomy (NCBI): domain Eukaryota; kingdom Metazoa; phylum Chordata; class Amphibia; order Caudata; family Salamandridae; genus Triturus; species Triturus cristatus. The sequence goes on along the minus strand of NC_140582.1, from coordinate 1,085,868,579 downwards.
ACCTCATCGATACCTAAGAATGATTGCCTGTAAATTAAACCCAAACCTGTTCTTAACCCCTTCGCCGCGGCAGGAATTCCGCCGCGGCGCTGGGGGGGGGGTTTGGGGGCAGCGCGGTGGCGCTGTGCTCGTGACGGAACCGCTCCGTCATGAGCCACGGTTGAGCTGTGCTCATGACGGAGTGGTTCCGTCACGTCTCCGCCCACTGCGCTAATCGCCCGCACAGGCGGGGAATTAGCGCCGCGTGGGCGAAGCGGCGGCCAGCGGCCGCAGCATGACGGAACCACTCCGTCATGAGCACAGCGCAACCGTGGCTCATGACGGAGTGGGGTTAATAAACATGAACGTTCCAGAAAACATAGTGTGGTGTGTTATTTTAGCTGTGGTAAAGCCACGTTATGAGCACATCCTGGTCTGATAGTACACACAAAGACATCACTGCCACCGTTTTTTTGTGTTGTTCTTTTTCATTTGCAGTTTTACAAACTGCTAACTCGACCAGAAGGTATTGGAGTTTTTTATTTTACATGAGCACCAGTTACATTACACAAGGACACATTCACTTTTGTTTAAGGGTTCGCTAAACTGATAAATCTCTTACAGACCTACAAATTCAGAAAACCATCTCTTGGTTCGTTTTCCTTTTGGGTGGAGGCACTAAATAGGTCCTTGTTGGCTGTTTTTCCACCTATCAGCGTTGTGTCCGCAACTCTCCCCCACCTCCACGCTGGTGGCTACCTTTGGTGTGTGTTAGTTTCTCTAATTAGCCTGCAGTGTTATTGCAGCGGCCTTTGGGTCTCCAAACACAGTCAGCTGCTATGAACCAGGCGTCGGCTACCGGACACACTTGGCCCCGCCAGCTGGTTTCTTACCAAAGTACCTCACGCAAAGTGCTTTGACAGAGAGGAATGTTGTTTCGCGCCCTTGAGCTGATAAGGCAGCCAACAATCTCCGAGGCCGGGATCCAAGCTTTTATTTGTGTCAACATTTACGGGAAGTCGACCTAAAATGTTGCAAGTGAAAGGCGGTATCTGCGCGCGCACAAAACACGAGCTTGCGGTCTGTGTGGCGCCTTCGCCTGGCACCACGCTCGAAAAACGAAAACATTTCTGTTGTGTACTGTATGGTAGGAGGCCCGTTGATGATCAACACTGGAGCGTTAATGTAGGCACAATCCCTTGATAATTAAACTTTAGGATAGTAATGCAAGGAGTTGTTTATTACTTGCAATCTGAAATTTCACTTTTTATCCACTAGTTCATGTGGGTATTTTTAATTTCCAGAATATTTTCTTCCGGGTCAGAATCTGCACTCTCTAGACCCAGTCCTCAGCAGCAGATCAGTGCCATGGATGTAAATTCACCCAAATGCCAGGATGTAATTCTAAATGCATTTATATAGTGCTTAGTACCCCTGAGGAACCATCGAAGTGCTTTATCGGGGAGCAGCACGCTACTCCGGAACCCAAAAAGGACTAGTGGTGAATTAGTATAGGGAAATATGAAATTAATTTGAGCAGTGGACATGTTAGCCTGTCATTTGGATTGAAAAGGATAGTGGAGGGATAGAAGAGGGAAGCATTTGCATTTATATAGCGCTTGCTTCCCCTGATAAGGTGTTGATATTTCAAAAACACAGGACTCACAAAACTGCCCAGCTGCTTCCAGAGCCTACTATTACAGGCTTCTACGTCTCTATCCGCGTCATTGTTAGTCAAGAGAAGCTCTTCTTTCTTCATATGCCTTCTAAAGTTTTCAAGGCCAATTTGACCTTTACTTTCACTCACACACACATATTCACATTCACTCACACAATGATGAGTGTGTCCTGGGCGTTCCTATTCACCGCTCTGCTGGACCCCCTCCACTTTCCTCGTTTCTGCGCGGCAGTGCACATCTGCTGGCTATCCGATAGGTCCCGAGCCCCATATTGCATCAACTTGCCTTTTTTGGCGCAGACTCTCCTGAGATGGAAGATTTCAGCAGAGCTGCGGCTTGGACACCGAATGATGAGGCCGACTGATCGCAGCTCATGCAAAGGGGCTTGGTGAGAGTTGCCCTTTTGCAACCCCTGTGGAAGACTGCAGAAAAATGACCCTTTTCTGCATAATTATCCCCCACTTTTTGTCTGACATCTGATGCAACTTTACTTGATGTGCCATGGCTCCTCTGCCAATCAGGTACCAATGACCTGTGTTCTTTCCCAAAACTGTACTTTTGTACCCCCCGATTGGCACATCTCTGGCCACAGGTCAGCCCCTTGCAAAAGATAGTACGGGTACCAAGGGCACTGTGACCAGGGAAGGCCTCTAAGAGCTGCAGCACCTATTGTGCAACCCTTAGAGACCCTGTTCCTTAACACCCGCACACTGCCATTGCAGGCTGCATGTTTTGGTGTAGAGAAAAGTGAAGATTCGACATGGCACACAGCCTTGTGTGCCATGCCTGCAACCCACTGACTGGGGCCTGGGTAAGTCACCCCTCTAGCAGGGTGCACTAGCCCTCAGGTGAGGGTACAGTCACATGAGCACTGTACCCCTACAGTTTCTAAGTCCATTCACACACATTGTACGTGTAGTAAAGCCATAAAGAGTCTATGGTCTGGGAGTTGGTCATTACCAACTCCACAGCTCCATAATGGCTTTATTAAAACCTTGGATGTTTTGTAGCAAACTTTTCAGCACATTAAACTCACTGATTCCAGAGTGGGATTTAATATAAAATGCACTCAGAGGGCATCTTATAGATGCTCCCTGGAAAACGACCAGCCCTGGTGTGGTTCCTGAAAGACTGCCCACCATTTCCCACCACTGGACAGGTTTCTGGACCCCTGGGTATAGAGCCTCCACTTTTGGGTCCAGAAAAGACAGCCCATCCTGGGAAGAGATGTCATGCCTCCTCCCCAGGAATGGCTGGGTCCACGAAGGGGAATCTTCAAAGGCCTGCCTTTTGCTGTCCCCAGCAACTGGCCCCCATCAACTGGCTCCCACTGGTTCTGACCCTCACTTCGGGGGGGGGGGGGTGGGGGGGAGAATCAGCGGGAAAACCAAGCTAGGGGGAGAGATATACCCACCTTTGCCAACCCCACCCCTCAGGTGGGGGATGCGAGGTGAAGCACACATCTCTGTCGCTTCCATCTTGACGATGAGGGGACTCAGCCAATTAGGAAGAGGCTCATGCCTCCCTCCCACTGGAAGGTGGCATAATAAGGGGTGTACCTACCCATTGGTTCCAACCTGCACACCTCTTTAATGCCCCTAAATTTAGTGTTTAGGGGCACCCCTGAACCTTGCCTCCTCAGGTTCAAGGAAGAAAGAAGAAGGACCGAAAAGCAGTGCCGAGCCAGGCAGAAGAGGACACTGACTGCTTTGGCCCCAGTCCTACCAGGCAGTCCCGACTCCAACCTGACTACAGCCGGCATGTCCAGCAGCCAGCAGCCCCCCAGCGTCTGGAGGACCTGCCCAACACTCACCTTATAAGAATCCAAAACTTGACTGTAGGACAACTGATTTTTTTAATTGCCTATCTTTCACATTTCTAAAAGTCTTGTTAGGGCCTTGTGTTAAGTTCCTGTAGTAAATTTGTTTTTAGAAACATAAAAGTCACTGAAGTTAAGGGGGAAGTACTTAGAACTGTTGTAGATCTTCTAAAAAGAAACCACACTTTAGAAAACAATGAGCTACCCAGAGGAGATGGATGAGGAGCTCAACCTCGCCCCTTACTCCAACCCAGAAATTAGAGAGTTGAGGCTTCTCTGTAAAGCTAAGCAAATAAGAAATGGATCCAACCCTACCAGAAGACAACTCCAGGAGTTCTTGGCAGGGGATCACCCTACTGCTGTAGGTAAGGATTTTAAGGAGAATGGAGAACTTAGTGAGGATGAAGAGGTCTTAAACCACCCACCTCAAATACTTAGGGAAGATGGGGACTTTGTGTCCTACCCTCCAAACCCAAGAAGTACAGGGTCTAGATCCTTCAGAGGTAGGGCTAACTCTGTACCAGACAGTGAGGAGAACTTTACTGAGGAGGACAACCTTTTTAGAAATGTTGACCAAAAGGCTAGAGTTAGAGACTAGGCTCCTAGCCCTAGAAAAAGAGAGAGCAGAGATGGGCCTAGGCTCCTTCAATGGTGACAGAAATGTTAGCAATTTAAAAAGTCAAGAAAAGAAGGATCATATGATCCTAAAATCCCCAGAGGTATTGCCCCTACATTTGAGGATGGTGATGATATCACCAAGTGGTTCACAACCTTTGGGAGGGCTTGTGAGATCAGAAAAGTGAGGAAGACTCAATGGGGGGGGGGGTACTCCTTTGGTAACTGTTCTCTGGTAAGTGCAGAGGCAGGCTCCTGACCTTTAAATGGGAAGAAGCAGAGTATTATGAACTCATAAATGGCACCCTGATTGAGGGATTTGGACTCACTACTGAGGAGCTCAGAATTAAAAGCAGGGGGGCTCGGAAATCCAAGAGTGAGTCCTGAGTGGAATTTGTAGACTAGTCAGTAAAAACATAGGTGGCTGGTTGACTGGAAGTAACGTGTTGTATTATGAAGGATTTTCTAATTTGTTTATGACGGAACACAATTTATGTAACTGTATCAATAAAAAGTTGCATCAGCATCTGGTAGACCTAGGTCCAATTTTTTCCCAAGAAGAGGAAAAGAAAGTAGACCACTGGGTCAAGACAAGGGTGACTAAGACTACCTCAATCTGGTATAGTATATACAGAGCCAGCTTCTTACAACAACGACCTGTCTGAAGTCCCTGCCGACCTGCGATGGTCCAGTCCAGGCTTGCCATCTGATCATGAGTGACTGGTTCACCCTTAAGCATTTCTTTTTGGAGCTGACCCCCATGTTCCAGCTGCGGGTCTGCTGCATGCTTGGGCTCTATGTTGTGGCCACTGACCCTCTACGAATCTGATTTGCGGCTGGCTCTGGCCTTCCCACAGAGCTGCCTGGTTCTCCCCACTTCCCCATGCCAGTATCCCGCCAGTAGAGGCGTTCATATTGGCCAGCAATTTCACCCGCAGCGGCGCTCACTGTTAACCCTGGACTCGGGCCCTCCCCCAACCCCATCACGGCCCCATGCTTGGTTCTCACCCATGCAAGCACATGCATCTGCCCGCACTAGTGCTTAATTTGAGCTTGTGGTTTCCGGTGCTCTGTACCGGCACTTAATTGTCAACACCATCACTTGTCACAGTTTGCCACAAGGTGGCGCTGTCTGGCTAATTTAGAGATTACCACAACAACAGTCAATTAATAATTCAATATACATTTAAAATGACTATAACCTGTGCCCAAACCAGTTTTATAGCTTTAGGAGCCTCAAATAGTCCGAATTGTCACACTTGTAAGAGTGTGATGGTTAGTAGTTGTGTTGTTACTGTCCTGGGCAGCATGACAGGGGCAATGTGTGGTGGAAGCTACAGTGGCCTCCTGACAAGAGCCCTGGAAATTATTATTTTACAAAATAAGCACTGGCCTGCACGAACACCCGCAACGGCCCAGAAGGAGCCCCTCCCGGGGGTAATTGCCCCGGGGGCCGCATATTACTTGGAGGGCTCCGACACTCCACTGGAGGATGCCTATAATCCTCTGGTCACTCTGGACCATTAATCCTTCAGCTTTGTTTAGAGGGCTACGGCGCTGCTCACCTCCGTACATTAGAGCCCTCCTCCCTGCGCTTCTCTCAACTTCACTGTTGACAGTCCTTTCTATTGTTGGCATGTTGGATGCCTAACTCATTTGCCCTGAGGCTGTTTAGGGGTTCTTTATGTTTAGTGGGAGTCTTGATGAGCTTGACTAGCCCTCCATTTTTAGGGTCGATTTCCCCTCCCAAAGGTCCCTTCCAAACTTAAAATGGCAGCTCTACCAACAGAATAGGAATCAACATGGGACTTAGTCTGTCCATTTTTGTCAATAAAAAAGGACTCAAGGGCTCAATAGCACATTACTAGCTCCAAGGGAGCGACCTTCTTGATATGGTGCAGTTTACGAATCTCTAGGGCATCTATGACATGATGGATTATGGAATGTTCCAGCCCATTTCTAAATACACTCCCTCCCTTCAGCCTACATCATTGACCCCCATAACATCCCTTTCCTCTCACAAAATTGTGGTCAACCTTGCCTGATTACTATGCAGTTTTAGTTGGATTGAAAAAATGCCACTAGTCTGTCAGTTTCTGTAATGGCAGGAGGTCTCCCCTTCCACTCCAGGATAGCTGATGTCCACAGATTATAAAGATTCTTTCAATTCTAATCTGTTAGAAACCAGAAACAGGACCCCTTCTCTCTGGACAGACATGGATCCTACCTCACAGAGAGTACTTGACACCGAGCTCGAGCTGGTGGGCCACAAACCCTTTATAATTTTTTTTTTTTTTTTTGAAAAACCTTTATTGACAGTTCAACCAATAACAAGTATGGGCCTACAACCCCCGGGGCCGGCTGCTAAGCAATCAGAGTAACAAAAATCAATATTTATCACAGGCAGCACTTCGGGGAGCAGAATCTCCATGCTGGTATACTCTCGGCTACTAAACAGCCCAAGTAGGAGACCATGATACAAAAGGTTTTCATTTTATAATAAGGGAGAATGGAAGGATCAGGTGCCAAACAGTTTCCCGGCGGCAAGAAATGGCAGGCAGAATAATAAACGTCCACAATAAACAGCAATTTATCTAGTCAATGGCGCTGAAACAAGAAGTTCAGGATGTGGAGGAATATCACGGCCATTTACACCTGCAGTCCCCTGCCCTAAAACCCAGAAAACACCACGGAAATTGTGGCACACATAAAAACGCAGCGATTAACGACGAAGGAGTTCTACCATGCTGGTCCCAGAAAAGAAAGACAAAGAAGAGTAAGAGAAGAAAAAGGAGGCCATGGAAAAAAAGGAGGTTAAAGACTAAAGGATCCCCTCCCCCAAGCCCCCACCCTGCACCTCTGCAGATGAGTACGGCCCCCCCCCCCAGCCTGTCGCCCCGGAACCAGACCCGAAATATAGAAGAAACAGAGAAAGAGGAGTAGGAAAAGAACCCCACCAGACGGGGGGGTAGAGAGAATATTAATAAACTGGAGGAGGGCCTTCAAAACATGCCCCCGGCTTCTCCCTCCCGCACAATTTGTTTTCCCCTAAAGCAAACGTTAAGCAACACAGAATCGACCAAGTCAAAGAAGAGTGGGGAGCATTATGCGCCTAATACACTAACAGTTATGCCGTGAGAGCACGCAACCCCTGAGCCCGCCCGCCTATTAGATGACTACCTCTGAAGGATCAGCCTCATCCTTGGCCACTCTTTGCGAATCTACCCATGCATACCCATCGACCCAGTGCCATGTCCAATGCTACAAAGAAGAGGAGCGTCCAAAAGAGAACTGGAAGCGACACACACAGGTAGGGTGGAAGTCTCTGATCACCGACACAGTCAGCAGTATGGAGAGTCATCTTTCCCAGTGCTGCTCCAGGATCTGCACCGCACACAAGGTCCAAGAAAGCGAAATCAGCCAGAGCAGGCGACCGTTGCTTGAATGTTGCCTGGGTTGCCGGAGGCCGCGCACGGGACAAGGCCACCACCCCCCACTCAGGTCCAATACCTCCGGAACAGACCATACCCACAGCCAGCCGATCACACGTTAAGATACTGTCCGGAGTTTCCAGCTGGTCACTATCCACAGGGGCGGCCACGACACTGTCCTCTTGTGTGCGGTATAGGAATTCCCCGTGTACCTGGGGACCGGCAGGCAGCAGCTGTTCCAACGCTGATGTCACCCCATCAAGCTTACTCCCCAATACCCAGGCGCCGTGAACCAAGGTGGAATGGAGGGCACCGAGAGCCTCGAGAAGATCACCATACCCCAGCACAGCTCTCGGCGCTCGCACCGCGACGCTCCTCATAGTCGCACACTTCCAATCGTGCTGCGACCCAGTGGACAGGATAGTAGACTTCGTCCTGTCAAGATGGCCGCCGGGTAGGGCCAACCCAGATTGGGACCAGGACTCAGGGACAAGCGCCTCAGGTTCCATGTCACTGGAATCAGGGTTTCGGGGGCAGGCAAACAATATATCCGACGTGTGGTCACGGGCAACAGTCATCCCCTCCACGGACCTGCGCCCGCGAAAATCCGGGAGCAGTCCGCAAAAATCCGGGCGAGTTACGGGCGGCGGCCGGGCGGCTCACCGGCGAAGGCTGAGACAATCACCGGGGAATCTTGGATTAGTCACCTCGGGCATGCACTCGTTCCGCTACGCTTAGCGGTAGGAACGACCACGGCGAAATGTAGGCCGATATTCGCACCGCTCCGGCTAGGCCGGCTCCACCCAGTCATCAAAGGCCGCTGTTGTTGAACTGCCGCCCGGCCATGTTGTCCACTCGAGGTCCCGGTTCCAGGGTTGCACAGGCCGCAAACTTCAACTGGACATTTCTCCGGCGATACCGCCGCCAGAAACTTCGGAGTCACACGATCGGTTGCCGCTATCATTCACCAACACGGACATATAGCGCAGGCTAAGGATCTCATGCAGGATATCTGTGCGGGACGCGGAGGCTCACAGAGCCGGGAGACTACGCTGCCGTCCCGGTCGCCATCTTGGCTCCTCCCCTCAAACCCTTTATAATTAAATACCGCCCTAACCTATCAACAAATGCATTCACATGCCTCAAACACATATGTCTCAAATCTTATCCAGAAATCCTAATCTCTGACCCATACCTCTGTTTGAACAAAGGAACTACAATAAGTGACCTCATTTTCTACATGAAAAGAAGAGCTCAACGGAGGAAAGCACTCCACTCAATACTCTTGATCCTAACCTGCAAGAAATCCTCACATGGTCTAAAACTCAAGATAGCCCTTTCACCCACCTTCATAGCAGATGCCGCCTTCCCCATACATAACAATGGGATCATTCTTATCCAAGCCTCAGAACGCAACCGAGGGCTTTTTGATGAAAATGTCCCCATCATCAAGAATTCCATAACCAACAATGACCCCAACACACCAGAGAGGTGGCCTAGCTTTTCAGCCAGCCCACAGGATCCCCAAGCAATTTCCCTACTTAGTCATAGAAAAGTGAAGGTAGAGGATCACTGATCTACTTTCAAATTTCTTAAATTCGATGAAGATGCCCATACTCCCACCCTGTACCAAGATAGTAAATGCCTCCCTATTGCAAGGTGTGATTGAGTAAAGTCAGGGTAGGTTACTACCATTCTCAAAAAACCCACTGCCGATCACGAGGATCCAAATAACTTCCATCCAGTCACTAACATTCCAACTCTGGTGAAGTTCCTCGAGAATTGTGTTCATGTCTAACTACGCAAGCACATAGATCAATTCCAGCTACTAGACCAATTCCAATCTGATTTCCGCCGAGGTCACGGCACTGAAACGGCCCTTACTCACATAGTTGATGACACACTTAAAATGCCGGATTAGAACAAATCCTGCTGTCTGATCCTCCTCGACCTCGCTTCGGCTTTTGATACTGTCAAACATGACAACCTCCTTTACCTACTAGAACGCAGGATCGGACTATAAGGGTGAGTGTTAAACTGGTTTGTCTAATTTCTCGACAACAGAACGCAAAGAATTAAGATAAATCAGTAGCTTTCCAAGTCCACTCCAATCACACTAGGGGCCCCACCGGGGTCATCTCTCTCACCCACTCTCTTCAACTGTTCATGGAGCCTTTGCCTGAACTTATAACGTCGACCATCATGTTTATGTGGACGACACCCAATTGTACCTGAAAATCTCTTCACCTGATTACATCATGCCACTCAACACAACTCTTCCCAGAACCCAAAACTGATTGACCTCCAACCATCTCAAATTAAACTCCCTCAAAATTGAATTCCTCCTAATCTCCCCACCCAAACAATCTCCCATTATTTAAGACAATATTAAACAACTAAAGGGCATATTTACAACGAGGCGATAGAAAATTATCGCCGCTTTGGAGGCCGTTTTTGGCCGAAAAGCGGCGATAATTTTATCGCTATATTAGCAAGGTCACGTTAACGCGTGAAACCTTGCTTTAACGTGGGGATTTCTAACGCCCAGCTTTGCATCTCTAATGAGATGCAAAGTGGGCGTTCCTGACCTGACATGATAGGAGAAATGTCGCTAAGCGACATTTCTCCTATCATCAAGCCCCACGCTATGAAGCAGAGCGTCAGGAAAAGTAGCGATAACACCTGTTATCGCTACTTTCCTAACACCTGCTTCAGGACTGACTTAGCCATGATATCCTATGGAAGGTGGATATCATGGCTAAGTTTGTGAGTCCCTATCAACTAGCTAACGTGAGATTATCGCTGGGTTTCCAGCGATAATCTCTCGTTAGCCAGTTAGCGCTAGGATTTTTATCGCCAATGAGATAAGCGTTGCTAATAGCACGCTATCTCAGCGATAAAAATCGGCGCTAGCCGGCGATAATTATCCGAGCGCTATGTGCGCTCAGCGATAATTATCGCCGGTTGTTGTTGATATGCCCCTTACAGCTCTAAACTGCATACCACACATCATAGATTCTATGAGATCACTTGGAATAATTCTAGATAAGAACTTGAACATGCAGGAGCACATCAGCTCAGCCACCAAAGGAGCGAACATCCATATGAGTATTCTAGGAGAAATAAAACCCTTCCCTCCCCCTCATGACTTACGGTAGTACAGCCCCTTGCAGTCTACCTAGGTACAAGTTGGCTCCACTAAGGGCCTCTCTGAACTCGGCTGCAAGGCTGATCAGAGGATCCAAAAGAAACAGCCACTTCTCTCTGGATTTGAAATCCCTAAACTGGCCTCCATAAGATGCCAGGATTCAATTAAAAATTGCCTGCATGAACCCAAAAAGCCCTACACTTCAACACTCCTCTGTACTTCACGCAATAACTGGAACTATCAGGTGTTTGCAGATCCTCCAGGAGCTCCTACAGCTTATTGTTGAAACCACAAAAATTTCAAACAAAGAAAACGTATAACTGTGCTTTTTCGGGTACTGCCCCGATAATGTGGAACTCCCTGGCTCTTGAAACCAGACAGAATCCCTCAACATCATCTTTCATAAAAGAAGTGAAAGTATTACTTTTTTTTAACTAGAAATGTAACAACTCTGCCCTTAGGCCCAAGTTATGTTGCTTCCTCTTCAAAAATGTTTCTCACCTGTTATCTACGTCCTTGTATATTTACTAACCGGCCTACTCTGTACTGGTCTTCATCTCCCAGATTAGTGTTGCGACTTCCTGTATCATTCTAGAACATTTGTTTGTATTCCCCACTCATGTTTTGTTTGTTATCTCCTATATGCTCTTGTATGTCGACTTATCGACTTTGCTATGTATTGGTCCTCCGCCTCCAGCTCGGAATTATGACTGCCTTTATCTCTCACGATCATGTTGTTGTTTTTCCCTGCTTGTTTCCCTCTTATTTATTCCTGATTATTTGTAAAGCACTCTGATACCCTCTTGGGTTATGTTTGCGCTATATAAACCTCTATATATAAATAAACACTGTCTCTCACATAATCACACAGTCATCTGCAGGCATGCACACAGCATACATTTACAAGCATTTTTTACTAACCTCAGCTGCCAGGCAGGGTCATTTTCCAGCTAATTGTACCCCATTTATTTATTACTATAATAGTGAAAAATATTATATTATTCACTATTAGTGTAATAAAAAATTGACAAAAAAGAAGAAAGGAAACTGGAACCCTAGCAACGTCCAGAAGTACAAGTTGCCCCTGTGTTCCTGGCACTGATTTTGCCACCTGAGGCCAGGTTCGCAAAGGCAGTGCCTGGGGTGGGAAGGGGCAAGCTGCATCCCCTAAATAATGTCCATGCTCAGTGCCCTCCATTGAGAACCTTCCTTGAGGCCCGAGTGTGTTTTCTCATTTGTGGCCCAGTCATACCAATGAAGCAACCACAGAAAACTTCTTATTAGAGTACCTGCCCTTTATTGTGTTCATCACCATATAACCCGATATTGATGCTCATATCTGCTGCTGCTGCTGAAACCATTCATGTACCATAACATTTGGAAAGTCTGATATCTAACGTCAAAGCAGGGTTTGGGTGGGTCACTGCCTGTGAAACTTAGTGGCAAGCGAGGATTTGGTGCCCACTCCTCAGTATTTTTAAAGGTGATTGGCACTCTCCCTTGCTGTAAGGATGACAGCACCTGCACAGTGCAGTCAGCGGTAACATCTTGAAGCATGTTGCATGCTGTGAGATCACAGGTGGGCTGGCTTCATGTTATTTGTTAGAGTACTCACCTCCAATGAGCTTCGGCACACTCAACTTTTTAACCTTCCATAGTTGATTCGAGAAACAGATTTGTTATTGAGCCATACAAACGGTTTTACGTGCACCCTTTGGGAGAAAAGCCCGATTACCATCCACGCCACAATGTGAGAGAGAGGCCTATTGACCACTATGCAATCCGTAAGAGCGGAGCCCAATTGGTCTCCTCTGCAAAAATCCCTTTAACTGGGGTTTTTCATGACGCCCCCATGGATTAATATGTATGCTCATGTCATTGTATGCAAGATGGCGCCTTACACACAACAGTGAATCCCTACATCTGTATCTTTAGTATGTATAGTGCGTTGTGACGGGGGAACCTTGCTCTGTGAACTGGGGTTGCCTCTATGTCAAGGGCAATGGATCACAGTCAAGGTATAGTTAACTATCTAGGAACTGTAAGCACTCTTCCAGACCAACACTGACAAGGAGAAACCACTTTAACAAATGAATGCTAACTTACAGTCTCAAAGTACCTGCTATTTCCTTTTTTGACATAAGTACATTGTTGGACTAAAGTTTGTGGGATAATGACTTCAGCTTTGAGTGTGGCCTCTGAATTATATTGTTCCTCAACGGCATAACTATTTACATCTTCAATGCGACACTATGGAAAGTGATTGAAATCACTTCCTGTAGTGTTCAATTGAAGTTATAAAGGCTTTGCTAGAAACAGGGTCTCTAGTTGGCAGGGGTACGCACCCTAGTCCAAGTAGGGATCACCGGTTCTGAGAGGGTGAGTCTCCAAATACCCGGGACCACCCACTGGTAGCTTGGCGCAGAGCAGTTAGGCTAAGCTCAGGAGGCAATGTGTAAAATACTTGTGCAACACGCCCACAACAACCCAGTGAGACCCCCCACAAATGGACACTACACCAGTCATTATAAAAATAAAAGTATCTTTATCTCAATTCTGGCAAGATTAAAAACTGCAAGAATTTCTCACAGTAACAAGGTTTCCAGGTATATGTCTCTTGGGGAAACCGTGCAGACCCGGGCCTGCGGATTCTGTACTTTCTCAGTTATATGCAGTAGGATAATCTAGTCATAGATTTGAGGCGGATCGCCTTTGATTTGCAGCCGTTAAAGAGTTACCGGCACCTGTCCAGTTTACTGGTGCTGACAGATGGATGCTTCGGCGGTAACTTAACTATCTCATATCTGTTAGGCTGGTTCTGGGGTCAATCACGTCGGAATTAGTGTGTCCTTTTAAGTACTTTAGGGCCCCCGAATTCAGTGAATGGGCCCCAGTACCGCAATGGCTCTCTCTGCGAGTCCGGGCCGTGATTGTCACCATAGGGGGGAGGAAGTTCCGCTTTTAGGTGTGGAGCCCCTCCGTTCTCCGGGGCACTCGATCCTGGATGCGGCTGCACAGGGGAGCAGGAGGGCTCTTCCGGAGTCAGGCTCAGCTCTTCCACTTGATGCAATGCTGATGTCCTGCTGGGTGACTCGTTCGTCAGCAGGAGCGCACCTTGGCAGAGTCCTGGTTGCTGGGCGACACCTGTCCTCCGCACGTCTTCCTTGGGAGATAAAGGGGTTGGGGGGGGCGAGCCGACACGAGACCAGTTTATTGTGTGTGAAAAAGGCTGCTTTATTGAAACAGGTGCATATCACAATTTCATCCCTTGGCCACTGCCTTACAAAACTAAACACCTCACTATACAAGAAATTCCTGACCCCTTGTTCCTCCCCCCACCCCTACGATCCCTACATCAGTTCCCCCATCCCACAAAATACAACATAACATTCCATAACCATAATATAACCCAATCCTACACAATCTAGCCTTTCCAAATCCTAAACTCCCCTGACTGTAATCCCTACCTGCCTTTGTGCTACTGTAACTAACCAACCTCTAATCTAAACGTATCCTACCTGGTTACCCTTTCCCTGCGCCTGCTCAAAAACTACCAAACATATAACAACAAACTCCAGCCAATCCCGGCCAACTGTCAACCACCCCGCCACCCAGAAAAAGGCTGGAGTGAAGGCGGATACGCCGCCTCCCCCTTTTTCTGCCCCCCCAACAGTACCCTTCCCGCCTAACGACGGTAAACCCCTAACAACCCGGCCAACACCTCCCGCAACTCCAAATGATACAGGTCCATGCCGAGCCGAGACAAGTGTACCCCATTATCTCTGAAAAAATTAGGCGTGTCGTAATGAATTTCCCTATGCACAATCCTACCAATCCCCAAGTGCCGACAGAACCTCACCATCTCAGTGTTCAACTTCCGCCTAGCTTTGTCAACTGCCCCAGGATTGACCGCCCCCCTCCAAACTCTCCGGGGGACAAACTCCGTCCATACAATGGAGCAACCCGCCCACTGAGCTTTGATCAACGACAGATCCCTCTTCATAGCCCGCATCAGCACCAAGCCCGTCTCCCTGACATGTCGTTTTCCCCCAAATGCACCACCAAAACATCCGGGCACCTACCAGCCACCAAAAGCCCGTTCAGCACCGATAACAACTCCTTCCTGCGCATACCGCCCCTACCTCGCCAAGCAACCGAGAATAAGTCTTTGTTAAACCCCAAACTGTCTCCAAAGTAGCTTGAGCGGGCCTGGACCTGCGCCCGTTTCACAAAGGGATGCCCCACAATCCAGATGGACATCTCCCTGGCAAGGGGACCCATAACCGAACCTGAAAAGAGAAACGAGAATGAGAAACAAGAAAAACACCAGACAAACATTTTTTTTTTTATACCACACCTCCCCCAACGTCGCTACGTACATAACGCTGATAGCAATCCGATGACCACCTGCCCAGCCTCATAATGTCCCCTCGCTCCCAACCCCTATAATGGGTCTCCGACGCAGCCCCAATCCGAAAAGAATGCGTGCCAAACCCCTTCCCGTCGATCCCCAGTCAACCCCGCGCTTTTCTCAGTACCGCTAGCAGCTGTGAAGCCTTGACGCACCGCCCATCCCCATGAGCAAAGACCAGCCCTCCCAAACCTCTGACAAGGATTTCCACCGCAGACCCCACCGAAAAGGACAAACTGGCGAGGTGCGCCCCCTTTTCAAAGATACCCATTTCCCTTTGCTTTTCTGATCCGTTTTCGCCTTCTGGAGCCAGATATTGACCTTCTCAGTACCGAAGGAAACCTCCCCCCAAGACAAACCCCGCTCCCCTTTGGACCCCAACAACTCTGAAACCCTAAAGGCCCCAAAAAACATCCAGGACATGAGCGTAGAAAAAAGGATTGCTTCCCCTGCATCAAAACACACCCAAGGCAACACCCCGAGCGCCCCTTCAACAGTTCCCACGACAAAGGTCTCCCCACCCGAGAGGCGCGCCCACACTCCCGCGCCCAGCCCTCCAAAATCCTTGGCCCAAGTTCCCCCGCGGAGGGGGCATAGCTCCACAACAATTTCCCGACGAAAGCAATTCCCGCCAGCTTGCCCACAATCGTGACCTTCGTAAGTCCCTTCTCCACCAAGTCCAAGATAAACTGTACCACGTCCTCCTGTCTAGCCACCCAAGAGGCCCGCCGCCGTGCCCCGGAACATAAGAACCCTTCCTATGCTGCTCGATATGCTGACCTTGTGGACTGTGCTAATGAGCCTAAAACCAGTTGCAACATCCTGTGTTGCCTACGTACCACAGCTGGTGCGGCATTTTGGTCGGGGTCACGTCCGCGTCCTTGGCGAGCCCACGGAATCTCCCCCAATGTGAACAAGACAAAGCATCCGCAATGTCATTGTCCACACCTGGCACATACATCGCGCGAAAAGCAATATCATGCTTCAAGCACCCCAACACGAAAACCCTCAACAACTTCAAAACCTGTTCATCTATCGCAGACTGTCGATTGACCACATGCACCACTGCCATGTTGTCAATCCTAAAGCTGACCTTCTTGTGAGCCAACAGAGCCCCTCACAGCGTGACGGCCACCACCAGGGGAAAAAATTCCAAAAAGGCAATACTCCTGCCCCCATACAACCATTCCGCTGGCCAGGGTTCGGCACACCACCTCCCTTGCCAATAAAGACCAAATCCAGTGCTCCCTGCTGCGTCTGAGAAAATCTGTACATCCCACACCATGTCCGCCTCCCTCATCAGAGGTATCCCGTTGAACTGGTGCAAGAAAACTGCCACATCCTCAAGTCTTCCCTCACCCCGGCTGACAGACGTACATGATGATGTGGGGGCCTCTGTCCCGCCAGTGCCCGCCCCAGTCGCCTACAGAATGTCCTCCCTACTCTGACCACCCTACAGGCAAAATTGAGATGGCCCAGCAGAACCTGTATGTCTTTAACCGTAACTTTTGGTTTTGCCAAAATGATTGCCAGCAGCCCCAACATTTGCTGCTTTTTGTTCACAGGAAGGCATACCTCCATCAACCATGAATCCAACTCGATTCCCAAAAAGGCAAGGGCCGTGCTGGATCCCATCATTTTCTCTGGAGCCAGCGGCACACCCAGTTCCCTCATTATCTCATTGTAGCTGTCCAGAGCCTTCTGGCAGTCCGTGGAGTCTGAGGTGCCCACAAAAAAGAAGTCATCCAGGTAGTGCGTAACTCCTTGGTGACCCGTCCGTTCCGTAAACAACCATTGTAGGAACGTGCTGAAACATTCAAAAAGTGCGCAGGACATGGAGCAGCCCATCGGCAAAACTTTGTCCACGTACCAGTGACCGCCGAATTGTATGCCCAACAGATCCCAGTCATCAGGGTGAACTCGAAGCAGCCGGAAAGCTGACTTTATGTCGCACTTTGCCATCTGCGCTGTTGCACCCACGGTCACCACCAGTGACATGGCAACGTCAACAGAAGAGTAAGATACAGTGGCCTCTCGTTCATCAATAAAATCATTGACCGACCCTCCTTCCGGCCAGGACAAATGTTGAATAAGGCAAAACGGCCCCTGCTCTTTTTTAGGCACCACTCCAATGGGTGACACAATCAAATTTGGCAACGGCCATTCCTGAAAGGGGCCCGCCATGCGGCCCTCCCGTACCTCCTTGTCAAGTTTGTCTTGCACTACCTGAGAGTGCTCTCGTGTCGATTTCAGATTGTCTGCCCAGCGCCTCACCCGTGGGCCCTCGTACCCCAGTCTGAACCCCTCAAGAAACCCCAAACGTAACCGCTCCGCAGCCTCCCTCTCTGGATACCCCTGCAAGGCCGCCAGCAAGTTCCCCACTTTAACCGGAGTACGAGCCCTTTGGCCCAGGCCCCTTAGCCCCCCGCCCCCCGCCCCCCTCCCGACTGCTGCTGCTGCTGATCTCCTGCCTTAAAGGCTCCTGACTGCCACTGCTGAGCTCCCTGCGACTGACCCTGGGCCCCCCAACAGTTGACCAGTGAATGTCGTTTCCCGCATCCGGAGCATTCGTGCCGGAAACGGCAGTACTCCCGTGTGCACAGTCCTTTATTATAATCCCAGCAAGCCCCTTTTTCCCCTGCCTGTCCCCAGCCTGCTCCCCCCACCCCCCCGCGGGTGGGGCCTCCTCGAAAGGGCCGATACACGAGCGGTAGTCCGCTGGCCATGAAAATTGTTTTCCCAGACCCCGCTAGTCCCATCGTATGCTGCCACAAATCTGTATCCAGCTCGCCCCACTTCGCCTCTGGGTCCCACGCCATGCGCGCCCGGAACTCCTCATCATGCTGGGCCCAGGCATATCCACCCCCCGTAATCTGCGCCTTTCGTATGACATCCATGTATTTAAACATGGCCACCGACCTCTCTGGGAATTTTTCACAATACACGCTAGTGTATATAAGGAAAGCCGCTGTCCAGTTTTCAATCGTCAACGGCACCTTAGGCCTTTTATCCAATTCAAATTCTTCCTCCTTCGAGCCCTCCTTCGCCCGCACTTCCCTGTGAAGGAGCTTTAGCATTTCCACATATTCCCCTTTCCAAATCCGCTCTTTGGTAGCCAGCATCAAATGCGCGACTAAGGGCTTAGTTACCCCCATATATGGCAAACGTTTTATTTTCACTTCTTTACTTTCTAATTTTGTCTCACCCTCTCCCGTCTGCCAATCTACCGTCCCCTTCGTGTCCGTCAAACTCTCCACGTCCTTGCCTTTTCCTCCCTTACCTGATTCCTCTGTGCCAACTGCCACATCCACCACATACGCACCCTTGCGCAACCTCCCCCCAAGCCCCCTTCTCTGTCAGACCTACCCACACCCACGGATACCATCACTGGGCGCCCAAGCAAAGACCTATTACCTGGCGCCAAGGACTCCGTCCGTCGCTCCTCTCTGTGTCCTGGCCGAGGGGCCGAGCCGGTCTCCCACCTCGATGTCCGACCCGTGGGCCTCGCCTGGCGTCGTGACACGTGTAAAACACTAGACACAGCATTACTCGGCTCCCCCGCCCTGTCCTCCTCCACATCTCGCACCTCTCCCTCCTCCATACTATCTTCCTCATAATCATGCTCCTCCTGCCTCGCACCCCCAGTGCTCCCCGCTGGTGGAGCTGACTGAACCCTACGTAAGAAATAAACATCCTCTTCGGCGCTGCTCCGTCGTCGTTGTCCCCCGGGGCACTGCGACCCCGTGGGTGTTGGGGCCGGCGAGCCCGTCCCGGGCCTACTTGTGCCAGCCACGCCGGGATCCCCCACCGGTAATGGGCATGCCGCCCAAGGCTCCACCCTCCCTTCTCCTTGGTGCCTCTGGGCCGCTCCCAGCCCTACCAAGTCTGGCGCCCCGTGACAGTCAGGTTGTCGCTCCACCGCCTGAAACAAAAAGGAATGGTCTGGTGTGCTGGGCCCACCTCTCTTCTGTCTACCATCCCATCCCCGCTTACCTGCCCCTAACGTACTGGCTACACCAGCCCGACCCACTGCACTCATATCCACCACCTCGTCCTCCGCCGCACCCCCCCAAGTCATCTGCACCCCGCCTTCTCGCCGCGAAGCCTGCCCCCTTAAAATGTCCAGGCCTGCCCAATCGCGCTCACTCCCCTCGGACTCAAACAACAAAGGGGAATCCCCCCACCCTACCTACCCCTCCCTGTCCCGACGCCAGACCCATGCCCCCTAGCACGGCACCGCCCACCGCCCCTTCTCCCCCTGCCTGTACTCCACCACACTGCTGGTCCACTCGCAAAGTGGCCTCCTGTACCCCCCCAACCCCTTCCCTAAGAACTTGGAGCCCACCTTGTGCCCCCGCTGCCCTGCCAAACCAGATATCCCCCCAGGGGCTGCTCTCCTAGCATAGGAGCGGCCCCTCTCTGCCTGCGACCTCGGGGTGAGCCACGTGACGCGCCCCCCCTCCGAGGCCTCCCGCCCAACTCCCGCCGAAACCCCAGGCACTTTCCCGACCCCTCCCGCCTCCCTGCAGTCTTCCGGGCAGCGCTCTCCATTACCGCGCTGCCCGGCTCCTCACCCACTGCTACTATAAAGGGGGCCGCTCCGCATACTTCACTGCGGCCCCCACCGTGCAACGCGCTGCCCTCTCCTTCCTCCGGGGCCGCTCTCCTGGTATACGAGCGGCCCCCAATGGAACGTCTACTTTTTATGTTCAGCTCATCATGTTGTTGACTGGGTGAGGCTGGAAGACCCATGAGCCCTTTAAGTTCTATTAAATCAGTCCAATGTTAATCAGTCGGTTTGTTTAAAAACTCTCCATTTGCCTTGACTTGTCATAATAATTCCTCAGTAAAATACCGGGTAAGGTTCAGGGCCCCACAAGCACTTTTAGACCCGGGCCCCCACAAACTATCAAATGGACCAATCTTGCTTCACTGCACATAGGTCCTGGGAGCAGCTTCCAAACAAGATTGGTAGACCAATAGATCCATTGGCCATGCCATGGGGGCTCCTCCGCAATGGTGGTGGAGCGTCGCTCCACTGCCTGGCTCACAGCCAGTAAATGAAACATAAAACAATCTCATCATTTTATTTGTCATTTTCTGGCTCTGAGCCAGCTTGTGAAGGGAGGGGCGGGGCATTGGGAGGAGGAGCGCGACGTGCACGCCACTCCGTAAGTGCGCATATGTGTTTTGGCCGGCCGTCTCAGGCCGACCAAAACACACATGTGCACTTAGGTTTTCTCCAGCCCAGGTGCATTGAGCAGCCGGGCTGGAGAAACCCCACAGACTCCCTGGTCTGAGCAGGACGTCTTTCCTGCCTGCAAAACCAATGCCCGGGTTGCTCTCACGTGAGAGCAGCACAGGGGATTGCAGGGAGTCCGTGACGTGGTCCCAGTGCTTGCTGGGACCAGGAAGGACTGTGCTGAGTGCGACACGGGAGGCGGGAGGCAGCTCCAGGTAAGTTTTTAATTTTAATTTTTTTTATTACAACACCCACCCCTGCCCGCTCCCCCTACCGCGCTCCCCTGCGCCCCCTCCACCTCCCGAGCTGACCCGCCCCACCATCTCTATATTGTGGCGGCCGCAACTGTCCATTGGTCATTGTCTTCCTAAAAAATGAATCATGATTGAGAGATGCAAAAACTAGACAGTAGTCCTTAAATTTAATTGCTCGCTTTACAATAAGGCAATTGAAGGTAATTGCAAGACACTTACACAAATACATGTATATATGTTGCTTTGACTCCGGATACGTCTTTTTGACCCAAGCATAGGCAAATGAACATAGGGATAGCAACCCTTGTTTGCAGAGTAGAACACTGACACTTTCTAGACAAGATTGACATGTTATTCTTTTATTGCTGTGTTATGGGTGGCGACATCACATTCAAAGTTAATCCGTATTGCATTATTAGTTACTATTGCTCTAGCGTACATGCTCGACTTGCCACGACTGTAAAGAAATCCGTTTTATGAGAAGAACCTGTTTAATTAAATAATAATAATAGGACAAGTGCTTTGTGATCCATTTTCAAGTTCATTATTAGTTCAAAAAAGGCTCAAGTGCGGCAGAGTGATTGTTGCTATTACAGGTAGTTCATGTGTGTGATAACACAGTCATGTCTTTTGAACATTGCAATGATGGGAGTGCCATTTAAGATACTAAAAGAACAAACAACAAGTAAGGACAGGAATAGACCCTCTGATCCAACAGATACCTCTTTCTATCTCTCCCTGAAAAAGATAGGACATTCTGCCTCCTTGGAAAGGATGTTCTCAAAGTACTACAGACCGTCTGTAGAGGACTACTACATAAATGCTATCTCTATCATCATATTAAGTTCTAAAGATGGCATTCAAAACTGCGGGTTACAACTTGTGATACTGTATTTAGATTTTTATTTAGGTTTACTGCAGTGCAAGCCCAACTTTAATCCAGATTAAACAGTAGAGTAATCAGAAATGCTTCAATTTTTGTGTTTGGTGGCTTCCTCCCACAAACTAACCCTGACCTATTCTAGAATAATGCCTCTCACCGTAGGGGTCTCAGCTCAAACAATGAAATCATGCCGAGGACTCTGAGGGTCTGACGCTCACGACCTTGACTAGCTGAGCCTTTAGACAAATGTCTGCCAGACACGCTTAGACCCGGCGATAGGTCAAAACTAGGGCTGGGCAAAGGTCTTATTCAGGGTATGAATTAGGTCAGGATTCTCCAAAGTCGGTCCTGGAGGGCAGGATCCATGCCAGAATTTTAAGATCACTACATTTATATAAATGGGAATAAGCTAGGAATCTGGCACGGATGCGGCCCTCCAGGACCAACTTTGGAGAACCCAGAAGTATGTCATGTGTATGATTTTTGCATTTCATGAAGTTACAAATAGTTGAATTATTTTTCCATGACACCTCCAGCCAAGTTTCACTGCAAAAATCTGTTTCTGTTTGAAAATGTTCCCCTAAAAAGCACAAAATAAGCAAGAAAAACATGTATGGATGTTTCATTTATTTTGCTGATAAATTAGCCAACAAAATGGTATGTTTCTGTTTTTTTCTCTATTAACACACTTTTTGAAGGTGTCATTTAACTTCAAGAAGGGTGTGGAAACTCACATTACTCAGACCTGAGTATACTCAGACACCTATGATGATAGCATCGAATGGGTGTAGTCATCTATTCCCCAGCATTGGTTCTTAGAAGTGAGGGAAAGCAGGTGCATCTCACAATGTGGACTTCTCAGCACAGGGTTAGGGTATGTTCACTGTTATGTGCAGCACCAGTAAAAAGGCACATTTGTGAAACTGCATAGTAAGAGCATCTGCTTTATGAGTCTCTTTTCACTACAACACACTTGAGATATGTCTCCCTTCTCACTGTCAAGTTAAATAAAGGTGGCATTAATAACACCCATCATATGTGAAATTGGCGGGAAACATCCCTTATCATGAAGCCGGAAACACGCTGTGCCTTTACAACGCTGGCAAAAGAACAAACGCGTCCTTACCGCGCATCCGTTTAGCACGAAAGTCATAACAACGATTTGATTTAGGGGGTGCATTGGTGGGGTGGTGTTAGATTTTGAGTCCAACACCTTCCCTACCTTTGCGCAGACTGGAGTTGGAATAGTAAATTATACTATTCCGAAGTCCAGCGCCTCCCCAAAGGCAAGTGTGTGCTAAAAGAACGCGTCGTAACAGCACATGCGTTCTAATGTCAGCGTTGTAAAGGCATGCGTGCTAAGCGCATGCAGGATTCCGACATACAACCGCAATTGATTATAGACACTTATTACTGCATTGCTCGATGGTACTCAATTTATTGATCTCAGACGAATGAAAGGCTCAGTAGGTCTGGCTAGGTTTTGAATCTGTGACCTTCAGGTCCATGAACAGGTGCAAAACCCACAGGTCTATCTTACCACCCATGCCAGTACAAAATGGCAGTACTTGTTCTTATTACATCACAGTCGAGAGCGAATAAACTTTTGTTAAGAGCGCTTTATCAAATGCCAATAACCCGGATCCTGAAATAATCCTTTGTCGATAATGATGATGGGATGGTTTTCAAGTCCCTCTGTCACCCTTTGGGCGCAAGTGCGTAAACGTTTGATACCTACAGTTGCCTCCCATGACCAAGATGACTCAAACAGATGTGAGGTAAGATTATTTGGGTCAGCCAGCACGACTAAAATCCTCAGAAGAACCCAAAGTGTGCAGCTGTCCAATGGAGACGCAGGCGAGTCATCAGTGCTTCTGTTGGTTCTTTGGACATTCCAAAATACTTTATAAGGCACTTTTATTTCAGTCTAGGCGCTCTGTGGAAGCTTTGGCACAGCAGCCGCTGATTGTTTTCTGGACTGAAGGTAAAGTCGAAACAGTGGTAAAAAGAAACAAGGGATAAATAAATTAGATAGTCTTTAAAGATGGCTGGATTGAAATCCAGATAAAAGCACAGGAGAACAAAGTTTTTTCTCCGAGACCAGAAGTCCTGCAGCTGAATGGCAACCTTACATGATCTCTGTTAGAAAAGGGTCACAGCGTTATTTTCACAAAGGAGGGGAAAGCCCTGTTTCAGGGTTCGCTTCAGTCACCCTCGGCACACTTCATTCCTGAAAAACAAAACAAAAACAAATAATTATAATGGCATTCTGCTTATCATTCCTACTCAGACTGAGGAGAGAAAGTTTCATGTTAACACGGATTTACCCTAAATAGAACACGTGGACAATTTTGGAAGTGATCATCATTGGTATGTAGATAAAGACACAAGTAGCCCCCGGGGGGGCCTCAGTGTGAGTGGACTGTTATTTGGGAAGTAAACCACAGCCGGTATATACTGCAGAATGGGGAATTACTTCCCAGCGCAGCCATGGCTTACCAACTACTGTTTTTTTCTTTAGTATACATTTTTATTGGCATTTAAGAAAGCCAAGGTTACACATCTCAACATGTAGTACACAGAAAACATCAGATCAACCCCTCAACCCCACCCACCTCAGCATGCTCTACTCGGACAAGTAGTACTGGTACAAAACCAAAACATTAATGACATGAGTACATCCGTAGGGTTGATACTGAGTCGCGAGAACATATAGGTCCACTGATGGTATGCATCCCATACCCTGCACTTGCATCTCACTTCTCAGTCTCACACCTCTAGCGCACGGGCTGGGGCATCTGGGAGCTCCAGGAGTCCGGCCAGCATCACTGTGGGTCCTCTGCCAGTTTGTTGTCTCTACAAGTGACTTTCCTCTGCCACCGCCCATTCCTCCGCATCTCCTAACCATTCAGACACTGTCAGGGCTATGGAACACAACCACTTGATAGCTATTCTCCTCTTAGCAACTACCAATCCCAGGAGGATAAACTCCCTGCTTAACTTTTTTTTCTTGCGGGCCGGTACCATATCCAACAGACATTGGCCAACATCCCTGGGGATGGCCCACTCCGTAGCTGCAGCGAGGGACTCCAAAATGGTCTACCAGTAGTTATCTAAGCCAGGACACCCCCAGATCATGTGTATAAAGTCAGCACCCTGTCCGGCACACCGGGGACAGCAGGAGATCTACTGTGACATCAGTCGCCAATGGCCTCCATGAACTCGGCTTGAAGGTGAATGTGAAAACCCTCGGATTTGCAGAAGACGCATCAAATTCTCCGCTGGTTACCCTACCTTACCTCCATAGTACAAGTTATGCGAAGGCGGTAATTCCGCTGATGGACTCTCCACCAGAGGATACTTCAGTCGGAGATGAAGCACTTGCTCAACAAATTAGAGACTATTGCATGTTTTCTAACACTACAAACTGCAAAACTCAGAACCTTGTAGTGTTTTGCAACACAGACTTTGCCACTCGTACTTTGTGCATGGAAAAAGGTAAAGAAGTGTGAGAGACTTGTAAATCCGATTCATGTACAGTCCCATATCCGCGACACAATGGAACTTAGACGGACCTACAAGTAGCCATCAGCACGCCTCGTAGTTACACGTGGTCGTGAAGAGGGTTGAGCTGGAAGCCCACCTCGGTTCTGATTCTCTCCCGAGAGACTCCGCCCGAACACACCTTTTGCGAATAATAGGTACACTGAGTGAAGCGCCCCTACTGAACTTTAGAAACGTCTGGTCCTGAATCTTCTTGTAATAAATCCAAATGTAGGAATGTCTGAATGAACAACACATTACTTTTGCGCCTGATATTCCACGTGGATGGAAGTTCTTCAGTTTTGCGATGTGATAGTGAAGCAGAACCACAAGTCTTGAAAGCAGGGCAGTGTTCACAAAGTGTCTCGTTACCCAAAAAACTATTGTAAGGAGATGCGCAACTAGCACTTAAGGCAGAGTCAGTCATTCCTCAGATTGTGTGGCAGCCTCAGAACTGTGGGCAGAAAGAAGGAGATAGGAGGCTAATGGTGTAACTTGGAAGTGCCATATTTATTTATGAGCAGGACCACTGGAATTATGCGATTTTTCAGCTGCAACATTTCCTGCATTTTAACAGATATGTCACAGTTGCCATATAATCCCTCATTTGCTGCATAATCTGCAGATTAAGAAAAATTGTTTCTAGCTCAAGCGGATCAAAACTTGCTAAAAAATGCGGCCACACATGCTGATGACAGTGGAAGGCCCTTCTCAAGGGCTGGCTGGCTTCTTCCTGTTGCTTCTTCCTGTATTTAGGTGTCAGCCTGGTAATAACGAGGGGACACTTCAGCCCACCGTGTTAACGTGTAAAAATGACAAAATAATGAACGCTATCACAAAATGTACCACATTACACAGATAATTTGACTTTTATTGCTGCACAATTTAGTATAATCTTGCAGCATAATTTGGTCCTCCCCTACCCCATAATTTCAGTGGCCCTGTTTATGAATTTTTTAAGAGTGCTGATTTACTTGCCAGATGACGTCAGCAGCCTGACTGCCACATTCTGCACCAGCGTCAGATGGTGTAAAGAGATCTGGAAATGAGCCCTGAGGTTATGGGCGAGTGGATCACCAGGGTCAGTCAGACTGGCTGTGTATTCTTTTCCTGTGTTAAATGGAGTACAGACTGCAAGGACTGACAAAGCCAATCGTTTGAACTCTACTACAGTGAAAATGTTTTCTCCAGCTCCAGTAAGGCACAATGGCCATTGACACATAAGCAGAAGCAATCCAAGCTCCGCTCACAGGCAGAAGAGGTAGCTATTGGAAAAAGAAACGATATATGTTGGGAAAGTAGGTAGTGGGTAATAGGACAGAGGACATAGTAGGTGGCTAAACCACACGTTCCTCTACCACGCAGCCTGAACAACAAATGCGTCTGAAGAACGCATTCCTTTACCACACCTGCCTTTACCACACCTGCCTTTACTGTGCAATTTTGTAGTAAAAGCATGATTGGTAAAGGGATGTGTGGTACAGATCACACCCCAACCCCCCTGCCCTGAGTCCTAAAACCCTGTCCTCTGCCCTATAAACAGCCGACCCCCCCCCCAGGCCCTGAAAACTACCCCACCCCTAAAACCTAAAATGACCCCGACCCCCCTGCCCTGAACCCTAAAACCCTAGCCCCTGCCCTATAAACAACCCGCCCCCCCTGAGTCCTAAAAACCAACCCAACCCTAAAAACAAAACCTACTCCAACCTCCGTAGCCTCAGCCCAATAACCCGGCCCCCTGTCCTATAAACATCCCTGACCCCCGAGCCCTAAAAACTACTCCCACCCCTAAAAATCCCCTCCGCCCCCCAAAAGCCAGCCCCACTTACCTAATTGCACCCTCTCCCGATCTTCCTCTTCCTGTGCCCGCCCATCCGCACATCTGGACCATGCACTGCCTCAACCACGCATGTGCCTGGCTAAGGCAAGCCTGGTTGCGCTTGAAGAGAAATGCCATGCGTGGCTCTGCCCGCGTTGTAAATGCCATTTCCCGTGGGTGAGAGGGAAAGAAGTGAGGAGGCAGAGGACACAGATGTGCAAGGAGATGAGAGGCCAGCGAGGTACAGGGGCAGGGAAGAGCATGGCCTAGAGAACAAGGGCAAGGAGGAAGGAGGAGACGAGTAAGGAGGCACAGATGGATATGGCGATGGGACGTAGAAGGGCGAGTTGGCAAGGAGACAAAAAGCCCATGGGCAGAGGAAGGACAAGTCAGAGGCAAAGAATCACTACGCTCAGTGGAGGACACAGGCAGACAGGTGGAAACAGACAGGGAGTCACATGAAACAGATGGGCATGACTGTGTGGAAGTAATTTACACATTACACATGCACCAATGGCTTCATGGCGCTAGGACCGAGCGAGAAAACAGTACAGGTCTTGGACACAGCACGCAAGTGCAGGGAGGACCATGGGCATGCTAGGTATGGGGGATGGGTTGGGACCATAGAGCACTGGGGGCATTGGACACAGGCAGGTGGGCACTGACGGGCAAAGAGATATAGGGTCCTGGAACGGGAGTGCCAGTCTAGGAAAGACTTGGAAGTGCATGAGCACATGCAGGAAAGAATGGTGGGAGGCAGGGATTCCGCGCCACTTGTATCGCGCAACTGGTCATCAGGACCTTCAGTCACATATTTAAATTCAGAGAGGAGAAAATCTATTTTCAGAATTTCTTATCATACCCTAGGGGAAAGAATGGCTTGAAGCCAGATTGCCTCTCATTTTGACTGGTGCAAAACATTTGTTTTGACAAAAAGCAGTTTGCCTCGTTCCCACTTACACCTGCAACAGAAATGGTGGAAGTGGATTTGTCCTATTTTTAGCACTAGTACAAATATTGTCTTATTTACACAATACTGAAGCTTTGTTTGACGCTCTTCATCATTTTACTTTTTTGTCTTAAAGCAACTGCTAATAGTTAATAATTCGAAGCTTCGCCCTTGCTCGTGACCTGTGGATCCAAGCGTATTGTAGACAGTGGTCATGAGAAGTAGAGGTCAGGTGTCTAAGAATGACTGTGGAATTTGTATAGTGAGAACATAGCCAAAAGGCAGCTAAGTGATGTACAGGGTCAAAGGCAACGGCATAGCCAATCAGTGATTGGAGGCGGAGATGGGATCTGGGAGTGGAGGTGGCCTGGTGCTGCCTTCAGATTCGGGTGCGCCTTCAGCTCTGTCCCTTTCAAAAGCACTGCCGAATATCTGCAATCTCGTCTTTCACCCTGCATCTCCCACATCTGGCGGGACAGTGCACATCCTTGGCCAGTACTAAATACAGTTTGGATAATGGCGGATGAGTGATGAATGGGCTTCTGGGAGGTGTGTCTAAACCTCCACTCGGCCAAGCCAGGAGCATCTTTGGGTGAAGCCCCTCAGAACCCTGTATGAGATTATTCAATCATTCATTCAAACAAGGTGCCACTGTAAACAGACGCCCACTTGCAGCTTGGGAATGCATCGGATATTTGCTGCAGAATGATTTTAGCTTGGATTATCTTTCTGGCGCTTTATATTTTCTTTGTGCGCCCAAGTTCTCCGTTAGCAATCTATATGTTAGGAGCAAGGATTCTAAGATTCTATAGGGAGGTGCAATGCAGAGTCTTAGATGTTTCATGGTCGGAGTGTGAGGAGGGTTCAGGCAGTGGAAAGCCGAACCCCAGCAGTGTGGTTTTCGATTCTCAGATGTTTCACGGCCCGTAAGGGACAGTCCCAGCTGTGTGAATGTGCCTGCCAGGTGTTTCACTGCAAGCACATGAGGATACCAGCTGTGTGAATTGGGATTCTCAGATGTTTCAGGCAGAAAATGAGGATTCCAGCGATAAACGTAGATTCTCAGTTTGGTCACTGTAAGCAAAGGAGAAAAACACAGGTGTGAATGCAAGTCCCTAGAGGTGATACAGGCAGGAAATGAATGTAAGCAAAGGAGAAAAACACAGGTGTGAATGCAAGTCCCTAGAGGTGATACCGGCAGGAAATGAAATGCAGATTCCAAGATGTTTCACAGCAAATGAATAAGGGTTCCAGCTGTGTGAATTAGGATCCCCAGAGGTTTCACGCAAGGAAGAAATGGTCCAGATACCCTACAGATTCTCGATTGGGTCGCAGTGAATGAGGAATACAAAGGTGTGACTGGAATTCCATATGTGTAGCAGCCAGTGCATTGAGGATTGCAGATGTGTGAATGAAGAGTCCGAGATGTGATGCATCCAGTGCATGGAGGACTCCAGGTGTGAATGAATAGTCCCAGATGTGATGCAGCCAGTGCATGTAGGAGTCCAGGTGTGTGAATGAAGAGTCCCAGATGTGAAACAGCCAGTGCATGGAGGAGTCCAGATGTGTGAATGAAGAGTCCGAGATGTGATGCATCCAGTGCATGGAGGACTCCAGGTGTGAATGAATAGTCCCAGATGTGATGCAGCCAGTGCATGTAGGAGTCCAGGTGTGTGAATGAAGAGTCCCAGATGTGAAACAGACAGTGCATGGAGGAGTCCAGATGTGTGAATGAAGAGTCCGAGGTGTGATACAGCCAGTGCATGGAGGAGTACAGATGTGTGAATGAAGAGTCCCAGATATGATGTAGCCAGTGCATGGTGGAGTCAAGATGTCTGAATGAAGAGTCCGAGATGTGATGCATCCAGTGCATGGAGGACTCCAGGTGTGAATGAATAGTCCCAGATGTGATGCAGTCAGTTCATGTAGGAGTCCAGATGTGTGAATGAAGAGTCCGAGGTGTGATACAGCCAGTGCATGGAGGATTCCAGATGTGTGAACGAAGAGTCCCAGATGTGATGTAGCCAGTGCATGGTGCAGTCAAGATGTCTGAATGAAGGGTCCGAGATGTGATGCATCCAGTGCATGGAGGACTCCAGGTGTGAATGAATAGTCCCAGATGTGATGCAACCAGTGCATGTAGGAGTCCAGATGTGTGAATGAAGAGTCCGAGATGTGATGCATCCAGTGCATGGAGGACTCCAGGTGTGAATGAATAGTCCCAGATGTGATGCAGCCAGTGCATGTAGGAGTCCAGGTGTGTGAATGAAGAGTCCCAGATGTGAAACAGCCAGTGCATGGAGGAGTCCAGATGTGTGAATGAAGAGTCCGAGATGTGATGCATCCAGTGCATGGGAGGACTCCAGGTGTGAATGAATAGTCCCAGATGTGATGCAGCCAGTGCATGTAGGAGTCCAGGTGTGTGAATGAAGAGTCCCAGATGTGAAACAGACAGTGCATGGAGGAGTCCAGATGTGTGAATGAAGAGTCCGAGGTGTGATACAGCCAGTGCATGGAGGAGTCCAGATGTGTGAATGAAGAGTCCCAGATATGATGTAGCCAGTGCATGGTGGAGTCAAGATGTCTGAATGAAGAGTCCGAGATGTGATGCATCCAGTGCATGGAGGACTCCAGGTGTGAATGAATAGTCCCATATGTGATGCAGTCAGTTCATGTAGGAGTCCAGATGTGTGAATGAAGAGTCCGAGGTGTGATACAGCCAGTGCATGGAGGATTCCAGATGTGTGAACGAAGAGTCCCAGATGTGATGTAGCCAGTGCATGGTGCAGTCAAGATGTCTGAATGAAGGGTCCGAGATGTGATGCATCCAGTGCATGGAGGACTCCAGGTGTGAATGAATAGTCCCAGATGTGATGCAACGAGTGCATGTAGGAGTCCAGATGTGTGAATGAAGAGTCCCAGATGTGATGCAGCCAGTGCATGTAGGAGTCCAGGTGTGTGAATGAAGAGTCCAAGATGTGATGCAGCCACTGCATGGAGGAGTCCAGATGTGTGAATGAAGAGTCCCAGATGTGATACAGTAGGAGCATGGGGATTCCAATAGTGAGCATTTGGATTTATTTGTCCTTCACTGACGGAGAACTGGAATTTCAGGATCTCAGATGTGACACAACTGGCCAGTGAGGAGTCCAGATGTGTGAATGGGGTTTGCCAGATGTTTACAGTAGGTGAATGAGGATTCCAGGTGTGTGAATTAAGTGTCTCAGATATTTAATAGACAGAGCAGGGGAAGTCCATGAGTGTGAATACACATCCCCAGGTGTGATAATCAGTAAATATGGATGCCACCTATATGAATACAGTTTCCCAGTCTTTCATGCTCTGAGAGTAAGAGTTCCCACTCTGGGATTGGACTGGATTCCCAGGCATATGGGACACATCTTTTCAACTGTTCATGCAAAGATGGACTAGGCATGGATGAGTGGCCTAATTTACACGCCAGATGTGCCTTTCTTTAGCACACTGGCAGCGCAATGGGCCTGTTCATATTCACAAAGTAACGTTAAGTCACCCTATGTGACTTTTCATGGCCTTGTAAATATGAAACCCTTTGACGCATTACTCTGCGTGAAAGGGACGTTCCATGGGTGTTGCTGTGGGTGTTCCCACGCAACATCCATGGAACCTGCCACATCGCCAGAATTACAATGTTTTGTAAAGCTGTGAATGCGTCAGATTTCTACTCATCTCCAGGGGAGGCATAGGAGTAGCCCAACGAGGAGTAATACTTTTATTTCTACTTGCGTTTTCGGCTTTCTATGCATGCTGCATCTTGCAGCACACATAGAAAGAGGAAAATGCCATCAATCACAAAAACAATCCTCCCCGCAACGCAGGCACCCTTGCAACATGACGCAAGTGTGTCTGCGTTGGCGCACGGCTGCTGTTTGTCCACCAGCACAGGGGAGAAGGACAGAAATGCGCCATATCTTGTTGATTCGGCACATTCCTGCCTTTTTATTTTGAAGCATTACAGCGCAGCAGGAAGGCTTGCTGCGTTCCAGTGCATCAAAATATAGCTAAAGAGGCCCTAGGTGTTCACAACGCATTCAGACATCTTGGCAGTAAACCCCGTTGTACTGCTACATGATACTTCTCTTGGAGGCTAGAACGGAATATATATGGAACATTGGGGGGGGGGGCAGTAACACAGTTTTTACTGAAGAGTGTGCTGGAACCCCAGCTTGCAATGCGCCGAGACTGCTGATGCTACTGATGATCAGAAAGGATGGCTCGGTCTATTCTGGCTGTGAAGATTGGTACAAGATCTGTGGGTCATAGGTTCTGGTCCATGCTGCACGGACTGCAAGACTCCCATGTTATCTATAGCACTACGGCAGTAGCGGACGCTATGGACACCGCATGGCACCCATGGATTGCTGCTGATTCTACGTAAGGCTGATATTACTGTATGCATTGGGCGTCATCAGAACGCACTGCCACTGATGAAGCGGCAAAAGATTCTCCTCTCGGTGCTGTGCACCATGCATGTGCTGATGACAACCTGTCTGTGTCACTAAGATGCAACCACATGTGTCTCTGGGACGTTTTAGATGCCCTGCTGAATGTGGGTGCATCTCCCGCCACATTATTAACGTGCTCCGCAAAACAAGGCACATCTCTCTTCACAATATTGAGATGCTCCGCTAAACAGGGCCCATATCTCTGCTCACATTATTACCATGCACTGTTTATCTGCATATTTGTCAATACTGTGTAGATATAGGTACGTCAAAATTTCCATAGGAAGAGCATTGTTGTTTCTTTAGTAATTTTGGTGGTGCTCGACGAATCTGCATGATGTTAATACCCATAGGAATCTTTGCGCCCCAAAACAGAAACAAGCATTGGTAAATTCATTAAGTTTCACCTATAAGATTAATAATAAGCTGTTTTTGTTGTAAGTTGTAGCTTGCTGAGTAGTTGCACAACGTAAGTTACAGAAAGTCTGTTAAAATGTTATGCCGTTATATATTGTGCTGTTACTAGTGGGATAGTGGTATAGTGGTATAGTGGTATAGTGGTATAGTGCAGGTAAGTAATAGCAACATTTTGAAAATGTATAGAGGGAAATAATAGAATTAATTGATGTAATAGAAATATTATGTGTTAATAGGAGTTCTGATAAATGTATGGTTCAGTGCTGCTGCACCTGCTGCACCAAATTGTGCTCCTAATGCCTGAAAATTAACTGCATTTGTGACTGCCAGCTTAGTAGCAAAATATAGCAATATTTGGTGTTTAGAAGAGTTATGACAACTTTTGACCCAGGTGCCTCTGCACCAGCTGCACCATTTAGATCATGGCCCTATTACCTGTAAGGTAACTGCACTTGTGGCTGCCTGTTTAGTAGTTAATTTTTGCAATATTTGGTGATAGAGGGGTTCCTAGAGCTTTGGGCCCCAGTGTCACTGCCCCTGCAGCACCACTGAAATTGTGACACTACTGCTTGCAAGGGAACAACACTTGTGACTGCCTGGTAAGTGGTAAAATATCGCAATATTTGGTGTTTAGGGGAGTTATTACAAATTTTGGCCCCATTGCCACTGCACCTGCAGAACCATTGAAATCATGACCCTAGTACATGCTAGATAACTACACTTGTGACTGTCTGTAGTACTATTTAGCAATATTCTGTGTTTAGTGGGGACACTAGAGCTTTTGGCATTGGTGCCACTGCACTTGCTGCACCATTCAAATTATGCCCTTTTTAACAGCATAGGACCTGCAATTGTGACTTCCCGTTTAGTAATAAAGTATAGCAATATTAGGTGTTTAGAGGAGTTCTGACAACTTTTCAGCCTGGTGCCACTACACCTGCAGCACCATTCAAATCATGACTCTAGTGCCTGAAAGATAACTGCACTTGTGACTGCCTATTTAATTGTAAAATATAGCAATAATAATTGTTTAGTGGAGGTATGACACCTTTTGGCCCTGGTGCTACCGCACCTGCTGCACCGTTATAAATCAAGCCCCTTTCAACTGCAAGGTAACTGCACGTATGACTGCCTATTTATTTGTAAATTACAGCAATAATCAGCGTTTAGTGGAGTTATGACAACTTTTAGCCCTGGTGCCACTGCACCAGCTGCACCAGCTGCACCATTCAAATCATGACCCGGTTGTCTGCAAGTTAACTGCACTTGTAACTACCAGTTTAGTAGTAAAAGGCAGCAATATAAGGTGTTTAGTGGGGTGCATAGAGCTTTTGGTCCTGGTGTCACTGCACCATTGAAATTAAGACCCTATTGCCTGCTAGGTAACTGCACTTGTGACTGTCTTTTTTTATAGTAAAAGTTAACGATAATCTGTGTTCAGTGAGTTTCCTAGAGCTTTTGGCCCCAGTGCACCTGCACCTGCTGTGCCATTCAGATTATGCCCCTTTTAACGACAAGGGAACTGCAATTGTGACTGCCTGTTTAGCAGTAAAATATATCAATGTTAGGTGTTTGAAGGAGTTTTAACAATTTTTGGCCCAGTGCCACTGCACCTGCCGCACCATTGAATTCCTGACGCTAGTGCCTGAAAGATAACTGCACCTGTTTAGTAGTAAAATATAGCAATAATCGGAGTTTAGTGGGGTGCCTAGAGCTTTTGATCCCATTGCCACTGCACTTGCTGCACTATTAAAATCATGACCCCAGTGTCTGCTAGATAACTGCACTTACGACTGCCTGTTTAGTAGTAAAATATAGCAATATTTGGTATTTAGTGTAGTTATGACAACTTTTGGCCCCGGTGCCACTGCACCTGCCACACCATTTAAATCAAGTCCGTTTTAAATGCAGTTGTGATTGCCTGTATAGTAGTAAAATTGATTTGATAATGATACAAAGAGCAAAGAAATGTGCTTTTGCATGAATTGGAAATGCCACAAACGTTCTAAGGCTAAAGCATCTGCTTTACACAACCAACTAATAAAAAAGCAAGCATTCCAGCATACTGTTAGAAGCTGTCTGCCTTTTCCCTGGGAATAGATTTTATCTTATAGTTTAATAGTCCCTGAAGTCTGGACAGTGAATGGGGCTTAAACAGTGTGAACAGCTTTAGTAGAAGATGAGTATCATAAATGTGTGCAGCCAGGGGAACATAAGTATCTGCAAACAGTAAATGCTATGCAGCCTTAATGTAAGAAAAAAAGTTCCACCCACTAAAGCGGATTGAGATGAGTACTTTGGCCTTGGGAACTGATAATAGAAGCCCCTTTTAAGATATATTAAAAACAATAGATTTCACAAGCACCACGCAAGCACTGTGCAAATAAAAACAAAAAATGGCTGAATAGAATTAGGACATATTCAGCAGACCTTTGGGGCAGATTTACAAGCCCCTTGCGACATCTGTACAGCACAGTTGCATCACTTCTGTGACGCAGCGATGTCATAAACAATGCGCCACTATGCGACATATTTACAACGTGACGCATCTAGGGAAATGCGTCACGTTGTAAGGCCCTGCGCTACATTATACCTACGTCAGGTATAATGTATGCAGGGTGGGCGTTCCGTCGCAAGGAAGCCTTGTAAAAGTGACTTAGTGAAATCTACAAGATTTCACTGAGTTACTTTTACGGCCCGCTGCGTCAAAACTTTATGCCTGCTTGAAGCACGCGTAAGGAGTGACGCTGCACAATAAGTATTGGCCGCCCCTGAGCATTGCTGGAGTTGCGTCATGTTTGCGACACGACTCCAGTAATACGCTGCCCTTACGACACAAGATGCGACACGCATCTGTCTATTCTTGCGCCTCGGTGCGCCGCATTTTAAAGAGACGCATCCTTGGTGGCGCAAGGGTATTTTTGCGTGTCACATCTTAACTTGCGCATCCCTGCTAATATGCAGAGATGTGCCAGTTATTGTAAATCGGCCCCTTTATTCAGAAGTGTGTTGTTGTGATTTGATGTAAATCTGTTCCGCCATTTTTTCTGAAATTAGCATTCAAAGAGGGGTTCCGGTTTGGTATGAATGGGTTAACCCTCAGAAAAAGTTAAATATATTTGGATGGTTAGTTCTGTGGGAGCACCCTCGTGCCACTGGGGTAGCAAAAAAACTTTTTAAAAATTACAAGGCGGGTCTCATCATAGACCAATTCTCACTGTGCACAGCCGAAGGTCGTGTACTGTATCTCTGTATTTATGTGATGTTACTAACGCCTCCTCCCTGTTTTATTGGCACATATAGACATGTGCATATATCTCTGTTTTATGTTGTAAGTTACTAACGCCTGGCCCGCTCAACTGGGACATATAGACATGCGCAGTACCTCTGCATTTATGTGATCTGACTAACGCCCAGACGCTTTATTGGCATATATTGATGTCTGCTTTACATCTGTATTTGTGTGGTAAGTGACTAATGCCAGGCCCGCTTTATTGGCACATATAAACATGCTCTGCATCCAGACGATTTATTGTCACAGTTAGACATGTGCTTTATCTCTATATTTATGTGGCAAGCTACTGAATTCCAGCCGCTTTATTTGCACATATGGCGCTGTGCTGTATCTCTGTATTTATGTGGTAAGTTGCTAACCCCAGCCAATGTATTGGCACATAGGAACTTGCTGTGTCTACGTATCTATGCAGTACGCTACTGATGCTGTACCTCTGTATTTATGTGAAGTGAATGAATCCCAGCTGCTTTATTGGCACATATAGACATGTGCTTTATCTCTTCATTTATGTGGTAAGTTATTAATGCCCAGGCGCTTTATTGGCACATATAAAGTTGTGCTGTTTCTCTGTGTTCATGTGACGTGACTGACGCCCAGCCCCTTTTCTGACTCATATAGACATGTGTTGCGTCTCTGTATTTCTGTGGAAAGTTACTAACGCCCAGCCGCTTTATTGACACATATAGACATGCGCTGTGTCTGTGTATTTATGTGGCAAGTTAGTGACGCCCTATCTTTTTATGTGATGCGACTAACGCCCAGACGCTTTATTGCCACATATAGACGTGCCATATCAATTTATTCATGTGGTAAGCTACTGATGCCCAGACGCTTTATTGATGCATATAGATGTGTGCTCTATTTCTGTATTGATGGGTGTTAGAAATGTGATTTCTGGTTGGCTAAGGCTTGCGCCAAAGCCAGGCAGAAACCACCACTCTAGTCAGGGCAAAGGAGTTACAAGCTGAAGATAACCCCTGCTCACCCCCTCGGTAGCTTGGCACGAGCAGTCAGGCTTATCCCAGAGGCAATGTGTAAAGCATTTGCGCAACACACACACAGCAGCAACACACTAGGCACACCACAAAAGGAACTCCACACAAGGTTATATATAAAAATAGCCTTTGTATTATCTAAAACACATTAGAAGTAGTAATCACACAATATACACTGTGCCAACTGGCACTAGGCAATATTTTTGGGGGATTATACACATGACAGGGCCAATTGGACCACAGTCAGAACCATCACAAGCACAAATAGTAAATGTAGAACACAACCAGTAACTACTGGCAAAAACAGTGCTTAATTTGAGCCGGTGCTTTCCGGTGCTCAGCACCGGCACCTTATTGTCAGCACCGGGGCTATGACAGTCTGCCACATGGTGGCGCTGTCCTGCAAATTTAGGTATAAACACAACAACAGATGGTTATTTATTCAATTTGCATTAATAATTACTAATATCTACCTCCCAAACCATTCTTCTGGCTTTGGGGGCCTGTAGTAGTCTTGTCACACTTGTAGGAGTGTACAGGTTAGTAGCTGTTTATGTACTGTCATTGGCAGTGCTGGCATGGGTTATGTGAGGTGCAAGCTGCAGTGGCCTCCCGACGAGAGCCCCGGCACTTATCCTTTTACAAATTAAGCACTGCAAAACACTGTACTCAGCATTATATCCTGCAACATAAATCATATTATGCAATCAGTATCACATCAGGCGCAAGCCCACCAGAAGCATTTAAGTTACCAGCCCTGGGTATATGAGATACCACGTTACAAGGGGCTGGCAGGTAAATTAAATATGCCAGTCAGGTGTAGGCCAATCTTACCATATGTAACACAGAGAGCGCACACACTTTACACTGGACAGTAGTGCTTAAGTGCCCAGAATCCTAAAACAACCAACACCATGTCAGAGAAAAGGCTAGGAGAAAGGCAAAAAGTTTAGGGATGACCCTGCAAAAAGGGCCAAGTCCAACAATGGGGTAAACTACTAATGTCCAGCAACTGTATTGCCACATATAGATATGCACTGTGTCTCTGTATTTATGTGCTAAGTTACTAACACCCAGAAACTTTATTGGCACATCCAGACGCGTGCTATGTCTCTATTTGGTAAGTTACTAATCCCAGACACTTTATTGGCACATCAAGATGTGTGGTCTATCTCTGCAATTATATCGTAAGCTACTGACGCCCAGGCGCTTTATTGGTATATATAGAGATGCGCTGCGTCTCTGTATTTATGTGGTAAGCTACCGACACCTAGGCGCTTTATTTGCATTTATAGACATGCGCTGCGTCTGTGTATTTATGTGGTAAGGTATCGACGCCAAGGCGCTTTATGTGCATTTATAGACATGCACTGCGTCTCTTTATTCCTGTGGTGAGCTACCGACACCTAGGCGCTTTATTTGCATTTATAGACATGCGCTGCGTCTGTGTATTTATGTGGTAAGGTACCGACACCAAGGCGTTTTATTGGCACATATAGACATGCGCTGCGTCTCTGCTTTTAAGCGATAAGTTCTCGCCGCTCCATTGGGCTCCGGCGCCCGTGCTGTTCCTCATCAGCGAGTTTCCTCTCACAAAGACTCCTTTCGCAGGGCTTTTCCTCCTGCTGGAGAACAGCTGCTCTCAGTGTAGGATCCCGGCCGCCGCCGAGGTCCTGGAAGTGTTTTTTTGGAACAGATGGCCAGGAGAGAGCTGGGGAATGTGCCAGCAGAAAGCTGGGGAATGTGCCAGGTCCCGCGGTGACTGAGTGCTTCGGGTTCCAGCTCGCGTGCCTTTCCCCTGCCCTCTGCCCTCAGTGGCGCCAGCAGGACTTCCCAACGAGCGCTCTGAACATCTGGAGTCTGGGCCTGCCGGGGAGCGGGCGGGGGGCGCCAGGAGCCCGCCCGGCTCAGCTCTCTGTACTGCCTGGGACATGACAGGCTCTGATCAAAAACAAAGCGCCGCGAGGAGGCCGGGCCCGCCAGCTGCAGCGCCGACCCCGGGCGCGGGGCCGCGCGCGCCCCTGTGAGCGGCGCGCGGAGGGGCAGAGCGAGTCCCGGCGCCTGCGTGTGGCTGAAATAAAAAATAACATAAAAATAGGCGAAGGCCCCCAACATTATTAGGAGCTGGCCACCTGGGCTGCAAATGGCGGTCTCAAGTCTGTCTGGTGTTGATTCCACTCCCTCCTTCTTTCTTCGCCCAAGTCAGACTTCATCTCCGCTTAGAGCGCTCTTGCGGGTTCCTTTTAATCCCTGCTTTTTAGGTCTGGGGTTTGACGGCACAGCTGTCTAAATGAAAGACCCAGTGCTAACAATATGCATAGAGTGCCCCTGGATCGGTCTCCTTCAACCATTGACCTTCTCCAGCAGACCCTTCCAGACCGTGACTTGAGGCGTGATCAGTCACTTCTTGGTGCTGCCCATTATAGCATTCATCTCTGACCTTATGTTATTGACAACTTTTAACGCTGACCGCCAAAGTGGCCCTGCCCTAGGAGGTGACCCTTTATGAGCTCTCCTGCTCCTCCCTCCTGACACTCCCGGGCCATAAACTGAGGCGATGACCAATCTTTCCCTCTATGTAGGCCCCATGGGCTCGTCTACCCTCGTAGCAGGGGAGCAACGCTAGGATGCTGTCCCCTCTATGTCGCCCTACGTGTGACGTGCCCAGCTGCGCTCTTGCGGGTTCCTTTTAATCCCTGTATTTTAGGTCTGGGTTTTAACTGTTTAAATTACGACCCATTGCTAACAATATGCATCGAGTGACTCTGGATCGGGCTCCTTCAACCATTGACTTTCTCCATCAGATCCTTTCAGACCTTGACTTGAGGCGTGATCACTCACTTCTTGGTGCTGCCCATTATAGCATTCATCTTTGACCTTATGCTATTGACAACTTGGAAATGCCCTTCTAGCGCCGCTTGTGTGGTTGCATTGAGCTACATGGGGAACAAATAGTCAGATAAAGTCTTCTCAGTCCTCCCTAGTGCCTCCCTCCCATTGGTCTTGCTTTAATGTGCTAGCACGCATGTCTTGTGTTAGCACACTAAACCCAGACCTATTGGCTGTGGCATCTTATGCAGATCCTTTTCTAGACAGTGGGGCAGATTTATGTTTGACTTGCGCCTCATTTACGCCGCCGTTGCGTCACTTTTGTGATGCAGCAGCGGCGCAAATTCTGCGCCATGGTGCGGGGTATTTACAACGTGACGCATCTGGGAGATGCGTCACGTTGTAAAGCCCTGCGCCACATGTAGGCGTTCTAGGGCAGGTGGGGGCGTTCCGGCGCAGGAACGCCTCCTAAAAGTGGCTGAGTGAAATCTACAAGATTTCACTCAGTCACTTTTGAGCCCATGCTGCGTCAAAACCCTGCGCCTGCTTGAAGCAGGCGTAAGGATTGACGCAGCAATGTGAAGATAGGGCCCCCCAGAGCATTGCTGGAGCTGCGTCGCGCTTTCGACGCAACTTCAGCAATGCGCCACTTTTACGGCACAGATGCGTGACGCATCTGTGCCGTTTTTGCCCCATGGTGCGCCGCATTATAAATGCGGCGCATCCATGGTGGCGGAGCTGGGGCGCAAAATAACTGGCGCATCCCTGCTGATATGCAGGGATGCGTCAGTTATTATAAATATGCCCCAGTGTCTCTTGCCAGGTAGGAAGCTATGATGCAGTGTGAGGCTACCGAAGGGAGTTTCAAATGTTGGTGTTACATCTGGGGCAAACTTGCTGTTGGAAAAATCTGGAGTTACCAAGACACCGATGCCTCTTCCAGTCCCAGAGGGCCGGGGCAGAACCAGTCACATGAGGCAGAGCCTTGGACTGATTTAGCAATCTCCTGATTTCCCCAAAAGTCCACCTCTGTTTGTCGCTTTCAATACATCATTTTGGAGAATTTCCTGAGAATAAGGGAAACAATAATGGTATTGCTAATAATGATTCCCTTTCGTTTATAACCCATCATTTTAGTCTATGAAGTCCTACCTGTATGTTTATGTGTTATGTTCTGCTGCAGTGCCAAGAAACCTCGATGAACAAGCGCTATAAATAATAACATAACATAGTACTAGTACTACTAATGATGACTTGAATGAGGTCATCAATCTATGGCATGTAAAGTGCTGTAAGACATTCTGCTTCTCAAAGGTACTCATTTTATCTCCTACAGTAGGATAAAAGATGGAGAGAGCTGAACACGGAGTTCAACTTCTACGTCACAACAACATCTCTATATTAAGGAAATTATGGCCTTTACAGAGAGTCAGTAATACAGCTGTAATGCCTATCATAATTCAGTGGAAGAGATGGTCTCTGGGGAGAAGGATGAGGGGTGAGGTATCAAACAGAAAAGAACAGCGGCGATGAAAGATGTTCAACAGCTGCGTCTACGTCTAAGAGATCAGACAAAATATCACAGTGACTTAGTAATTATTGGAAAGTAATGACTCCTTTACAGCAGAATCTGGAACCATGGTTACCCTTTAAGCTTGAAGCTTTGTCTGCAAAGTCCTGTCATCTGCATTTCGTACAAAGTGTGGCGTGTGCACCCTGCATACATGTTAGCTGCTAGAAGTTACTAGTGTGTGGAGCCAGAAGGCATCAGAGGACAATGGCGCACAAAGAATATCTCCACAGTCACACGCAACACGTAATTGTAATTGCATTTATATAGCGCTTACTACCCCTGATGAGGAGTTGAAGTGCTTTTTTGGCAAGTAGCACGCTACTCCGGAACCCAAAAACAGGAATAGTGGGGCATCGGTATAGGGAAATATGAAATTCATTTGAGTGGTGGACATATTAGTCCGTTATTTGGATTGAAAAGGAGTAGTGTCCACATGTAGGTGAAGATTCGAGGGCCCCGACCAGGAAGAAGGGCAGCAGTGTGAGCGCAGAAGGAGGCTTGAAGGGCAAGCAGAAGAGGCTCCTTCATGTTACTCCTCGGTTAGTACCGTGGCTTCGCAGTCCAGAGCGGCAGCGTCTACAATTGCGTGCTGCTATCAACAAAGGACATGTTTTGCACCTAGGGGTTCCAAGTGACATCACAGACTGCGAGAACGAAGCCCTGGGTGGGATGGTTGGGACACACAGATACCACTGTGGGGACATGGAAGACCATGGTGTCCCGTCAACCTTGTGGACTAATGTCTAGGCACAAGTTATGCTTATTTTCTGATAGATATAGGCAGTCGGTCGCTCATTAACATTAGTGCAATGTATGGAATCATTTGGTTGGCTCGGTCAATCACAACTAATACAATCTGAGCACTAACTACAGTTATTTGGCTAAATTCCATTTCAAGTGAGCGTTTGGAGCATCAAGATCAGGCAGGGCGGATTGAGAAAGGTTAGAAGGACATGTGCTCATAGAAACATTGGCCACACGCTGTTTGTTACTTGCCCTTTCGCTTTATAGCTTGGGTCCATAATTGTGGGGCAGACAATTAAGAGCTGTGATGACCCTAGGCACAGGGCAAGGATACGTCATTGAAGAGCTGATATCAGAGGTTGTAAACTGACCCAGTTGTCAGGGGAGGTGGAAGTTGACCCTTGAAGGTCATCACAAGGGTGGCCCTCTGGGCCCACACACCAGGAGCCTCCAGCTGGTGGCTGAGGAATAAGAGAAGGGCAATGAATGGAAACTATGAACAGTAAATGGGCCTTAATGGTACCTGAGCCCAGGAGTTGCAAGGGCAGTGCCAGGGGTGCCAAAGGGTAAGCAAGGGGCAGCAGCTGCCGTCCTTTGCTGTACCTCCTTGCAGTGATATCACAAAACACTGAATCAGTATTTTCAAGCTCCCAGTGTCATGAAACAAAGCCTTTTGAGGCCTGTTGAAATGAGTGCGCAAGAGCAGGTGAATGTACATTCATCCAAACGTACAGCTAGATGTATTCGACAGTGCTGCATAAACTTCACACTGAGGGGTGAAAGGCCACAATACCGTAAGCAGCCATAATCATGTAAATCAAACTGGAGTAGGATCTCAGAGGTACTGATGAAGGTGAGACTGACTATAAGAAGGCCGCAGTGGACTGTATAAATGCGGCTACCTATTCTAGATCTTGTGACTACCACTTTGTCACAATATTGGTGCGTAGATGGCCAAGGCAGTAAGTGAGTGAAGCATTCACCGCTATCACCCCAGTCACCTGCAGATCATTTGTCTGAAGCGCAACAAGGCTGACTCAGCCTTCCATCCTTCTGAAGTCAGTGAATGTATTGAGCACCGTTAACTTGAA
The DNA here is from genome assembly GCF_964204655.1 of Triturus cristatus. Classification (NCBI taxonomy): domain Eukaryota; kingdom Metazoa; phylum Chordata; class Amphibia; order Caudata; family Salamandridae; genus Triturus; species Triturus cristatus. The sequence continues at coordinate 1,085,825,379 of NC_140582.1, read as the reverse complement.
AAATAGGCACAGCTGTTATACCAGGTACTTAGAAATAGTGAAAGTGCACAATCAGTACCACATGTTATGTTATGTTAATTGTAGCTTATATAGCGCATAATCACCTGCAGGTCTCTTAGCACTTGTCGAGAAAGCTCAGGTAGCCACAAAAGTCCCAGAAACATGCTGGCCAGTAAATTATACTGTAGCCTGTAAATTATACTGTACATAAAAACAAGTTCTTTTTTTAAATGAGCATTCAGCTTGTAGCGTCACACAACAACACCCACCTCACTCAGTCGATATTCTCTCTGCTGTACTGTTAATCTCGCTGATAAGGAAATGGTCTTATTGCTGCCTGTGCCATATATGGCTTAGCCATGCTGTAAAGCACCCTGCCACCTTGTGCCCAGGGACTTGACAGGCTAGATCAAGTACTAAAAGTCAGCATAAATAAACCCACCAGTAGAATGCCACCTCTTGTAGTGTGAGGCTCACTTGTGACTGCAAGCATGGATATCGGTCTGCAATGGGAACCTGGACGCCCACCAGCTGTAGATTTAGAGCGTTGACCGGATGACACTGAATGCAAAGGAAGACATATTCAGTACTGCAAGGATGGGGAGGTTTGCTTCTCCTTGAAAGACCCTGGTGGAAAGAGAAACAGCCTACCTTTCCTGCAGGCTGATAGGAATCAGGAATTCAGGAGAGACAATATTGATGAATCACGGTCTCGCCACTGGCTGTTTGGCTCGGAGGAGGCCTATCCTTCCGCAGCAGGCATGTATGTTGGACGATGGCTTTATTTTCTCAGGGCTACTTTGAAATGGCCCTCCAGTATCACTTTATCATTGAAGGCGGAAAGGGGACAGTTGTAGGCTTCCATTTTTCGAGGCAGGTTTGTTCAGAGGGGAATCGGTTGTAAAGCGAAGCCTGTAGGTAGACTTGCTGATCGTCTCTTGAGAGCAGCAGGTAGAAGGTCGCTAGGGAAAGACTGTATATTTCTTGGGAGGTTGACGGGTAGACAGAAAGTAGTTTTGCTAATGTTTGTACGGGTGCTCGAGTGGCAATACTGTGAGTCACTTCGCACCACACGAGCACTCACGTAAAACCTCAGTGGATAGCCCCAAGAGAGTTACAACTTTTGTCAGTCCTGGTATATGAGTGGACTAATTCGCCTGAGTACCAGATCTAAGTGCAAAAGACCAGTAGATGTGTTAGAAATGAAGGTAGCCTGACAGGGGACAGCGAAGCCCCAAAGCGAACCAGAGCATCAAACATTGACAAAAGACAGGGAGGATGAGAAAGGGGGAGAGGCTTACACAATACTTCTCAACCTTTGGAGCTTCAAGGGAGGGTGAGATTCAGTGGCTTTGGAGGGTGATCCAACGCCGTGCTTGAATGGTAACAGAAGAAGTGCAGGTATTCTCTATCTAGAATAGCTGTTTGCTTCAGATATGTGCCTGTACTTTTCCATTGAAAGTACTGCACCAGTGCTGAGAAGTGCATGTACTCTCCCATTAAATGTATTGCAGCAGTACTGAGAAGTGCTGGTACTCTCCCATAGAAAGTATTGCAGCAGTGCTGAGAAGTGCCGGTACTCTCCCACTGAAAATATTGCACCAGTGCTCAGAAGTGCAGGTACTCTCCCTATAAAAATATTGCACTAGTGCTGAGAAGTGCAGGTACTCTCCCATTCAAAGTATTTCACCATTGCTGAGCGGTGCATGTACTCTCCCATTAAATGTATTGCAGCAGTACTACGAAGTGCTGGTACTCTCCCATTCAAAGTATTGCACCAGCACCTGAGATTGAGAAGTGCAGGTACTCTCTCATTCAAAGTACTACACCGGTGCTGAGAAGTGCACGTACTCTCCCTTTCAAATTAAGAAAGTGCAGGTACTCACTACAGGACAGTACCTGCCCGTTTAAAGCTCTGGATTCCAATTGAGGCCATGGGAGGTATGTTGTTGGCTTGGAGTGAAGATTACCCACGGAGGGTCACAACCTCCAACTGAGGTTGAGTTGAGGTTGCGGGTGAGTTGAAGTATTTAGGGTGTGGAGGGAGTATGGAAACAGCTACATTTATCCACAGGCGTACATTTAGCGCACAAAGAAAAGTTTTGACGAGGATAGCCCGCAAGCTTGAATCTGCAGAAGGTGCCCTTTTGACTACCTGCGGCCGTGGTACTTGGGGGCCCTGAAGCATACAGCCCTTTTATAAAAGAAAAAAAAAGTTTTAAGGCCCGAGAGATCACTTTCCACGTCCATTTGACCCGCCGCCTGTCAGGCAATTTGTCTATTAATGCCTTACTTTATTTACAGTGAAAAAAGCCTCTTTTCTCCCTCCTGGGCGAGGGGGAGGGAGAGGCGAGCGCGGAGGGCTGGTGCCATGGAGTCTGCCTCTTCACAATCCAAAGTGTTCTCGCGGCCCTCCCCTGCAGCCCCCCCTCTCCGCCTCGTGACAAGACCCACATGCAGCGGCCGGTGGCGCGAGCCACCTGCGGTTAATCCGTGGCGCGGGCTCCGGGCTCTCGGCGACAGCTTTCTGGAGCGGGGCCCTCTGGGCGGCCTCACTGGGGGCCCGGCTCCCGCCACAAGTCCCGCTAGGATCAGGGAATCCTCCAGAACCGGGCAGGGTGTGCGGCAGATGTTCGGGGAAGTAGGGTTTCCTTTGAAAGAAGTACAGAGCAGCGGCTCTGAACCTGAAGGGAACGTACTGAGTAAGGACAGCTGGAGAGCTGAGGCGCAAGGCCCTGCTGGCGGCCCGCGGATGAAATTTCATTTTATTTTGATGGAAAAAGGTCTGAAGGGTTGTTTCCTTTCCAAAAGCAACCTAATCTTGCAGAACTGCTAATAATAATAATTATAAAATCCAGTCGAATATACTTCAAGTTGACAGCGGGATGTTTTACAAGTCTTTTCCCGCCAATGAGAGACCAGCTCCTGCTCTCCAGCCACACTACCCCGGAGCCTACCGGGCAGCATAGCGAGGATGCAAAGACCCCTGGTGCGAGCGAGGACAATGCCCCTTTTGACTACTGCTGTAGTATTAAACTACTGCAAGTAACAGGCTTCAATTGACCCCTCAGGGCTCTGGGCCCGGGTGCCACTGCACCTGCTGCACCCACGGTAGCTATGCCCATGAGCCCAATGTAAATGTCTGGCAGCCCCCTTATGTGGAGAGTCTCATAGCTAGGGAAAGGATGTACGGTTAACTATACAGCTGTGAAGGGGCTGTTGGTCACAAGCCAGCTGTCTAAGTGAATACCTAAATAAATAATCGAGTAGAACTAAAGTTCAGAGGTGTCTTTGGGGAGGGATGTGGGGGGGGGGGCAGGGTAGGGTTAGGGGAGGGACTGATCACGGAGGCCCAGAGTGGGAGCCTTAGAAGGAAAAGATAGGTGGGGGAATTCAGGTGTGAAAGTGTAGTCAATTCTGCGGAAGCTGACAAGAGGTCAGGATGAGGTCAAATCAAACAGTATTTCTAGAGCACAGCTCATCACCCAAGAGGGTATCCAGGTGTTGTGATGAGGGTCTTAGTTATAGAGCCAGGTCTTGAGTTCCTTCCTGAAGTCAGTCAGCGACGGTGAAGTACGGAGGTGGAGGAGAAGGCTGTTCCAGGACTTGACGACGAGGTGGGAGATACAGCCTCCTCCGGTGTGGCAGCAACAGATGTGCGAGGTGATCGAAGGTTTCTGGATGGTAGGTGAATTTCAGGCGGTGGTTCATGCAAGCAGGTCCTTGGCTGTGGAGGGTTTTGTAGGCGTGGGTCAGTAGTTTGAAGTGGCATCTTCTCTGGATGGGGAGCCAGTGGAGGTCTCTTAGGTACTGGGTGATGTGTGTTCTCTTGGGCAGGTTGAGGACCAGTCTGGCTGCTGTATTCTGGATAGTCTGGAGTCTTCTCAAGAGTTCTGTGGTGGTGCCTGCATAGAGTGCATTGCCGTAGTCCAACCGGCTGGTGATGAGGGCCTGAGTTTCCATTTTCCTGGTGTTTGTGCGTAGCCACTTGAATCCTATGCGGTGCATGTAGAGAGTGTGGAAAAAGGCTGAGGATACAGCATTGACCTGATGTTTCATGGAGAGTTCGCTCTCCAGGATGATGCCGAGGTTGCAGATATGGTCTTTCGGAGATGGAGGTAGGTCTGAGTTCTGATGGCCACCAGGAATCATTCCAGAGGGAGGGGTGTCGGCCAAAGATCAGGACTTCTGTTTTGTCCATGCTGAGTTTCAGGTAGTTATTTTTTATCCCGGCTGAGATGGTGTTCATACAATTGTGGAAATTGGTCTTTGTTGTGGTGGGGTCCGCTGAGAGTGAGAGGGCGAGTTGGGTATTGTCAGTGTAGGAGATGATGTTGATGTTGTGGGTTCTGACGGTCTGCGAGTGGAGTCATGTAGATTTTGAAGAGGGTTGGACAGAGGGATAAGCCTTGAGGGATGCTGCAGGACGTGTGCTTGGGTTGAGGGGTGAAAGGAGATGGATTCTCTGGGTGTATCCATCTGAGCGCACCATCTCTGATTCCGATCTGGCGCAGTCCATCAATGAGTATGTGGTAGGAGACAGTGCCAAAGGCTGCAGAGAGGTTGAGTGGTATCAGGGCGGCTGATTCCCCTCTGTTGAATAGGGTGCGGATGTTGTCTGTTGCGACGATCAGGACTTTCTCTGTGCTGAGATTGGCTCTGAATCCGGATTGGGAGGAGTTAGGCAGGTTGTTTCCCCCCAAGTGTTCGGTGAGTTGGATGTTGATGGCCTTCTCTAGGACCTTGGCGGGAAACGGGAGCAGCGAGATGGGGCAGATGAGGTCTGCGAGGGTTTCTTTTTTTTTTTTTTTTTAAAACCTTTATTCTTATAAGTCAGGAACACAGCTATTCAGCCGACATCCCGGAGGTTCGGCAGCTAATTGCGAGGGTTTCTTGATGAGGGTTCTGACCTATGCATGTTTCCAGGAGTCGAGAACGGTAGCTGTGGCGATGGACGCGTTGAGGATGGCGGTGAGCTGGTGACTGATCTTGTCTCCTCCGAAGTTAAAAATTTGGTGGGGGCATGGTGATTAAATAATTGTATATTGTATTTATATAACACTTACTACCCCTGACGAGGGGTTGAAGCGCTTTGTGGCTTGAAACACGCTACTTCGGAACGCAAGGTTAGAGTTAAATAAGTAGTAGGTTGGTAATATCGCCAGTTGATGGAAATCGCCCCTATTCAATGTTGTGAAGGATTGAATATTGGACACGGGGGGGGGCGGCGTCTATTATAGACTCAGACACCAGCTTCAAACTTGTAAAACAAGAAAAAAAGGAATGCCTTAAGAGGCATAGAACTGAGACTGAAAGCGAAAAGCTTCCAAGAAAAGAGAGATCGTCGGCTCAAAGCGGCATCGCTAGGAAAAACAAGACACAAAGTGCCAGAAAAAAAGTGTCAAAACAAAGGAAACCAGAACACAAAGCAACTCCCCTGCCAGTCACCTATGCGGCCATTAAAGTCAGGCTGATTTACGGCCGCCCTTGACGACGGGTCCAGGATGCCGAGGGAAGTTCAACCCAAGTTTACAGAAGGCCTTTTGTCACGAGGGGCCGAAGAGAGAAATCAATCAGCCCTTGAATGTACCCGGCCCTTCTGCAGAGGAAGGCCGGCTGAGCGCTTGGCTTCCTCCCGAGTCCGGCTTGATGATGATTCGCACTAATTGCTTCAGCCCTACGGTGGGCAACCTGCAGGAAGGCGTCTCTAATTGGGCTCGGGCTGCTTCTGAGTGATGCTCATTTGCTTTTTACAACTTTGCCCATCGCTGCGCCCTTTATGAAGCCCCCCTCAGCCATCTAGTGTGGCTGTCTTTTTAAGGGGCAATGCCTCGTTGATACGGCACTATAGGCCCAAATACAAGGAGAATGCCCCCCAGAGCCCATTCTTGCAGTAAAAGAAATCCATAACTGAGAAGCAGTGGTCCTCTCACACATCTGGTCCCGGTGCTACTGCACCTGCTGCACTAGCAATAGACACCCCTGGATAAGTTACACAGGTGAATGGAAGAATATGGAGTGACATTGATTGGGGTCTGTAAAGTAACACACACACACGCGCGCACACACACACTCACACGCGCACACGGGAGACATGGTAACATGGGCGCATACTGGTCCACGGTATGAATTCCCAAACTTTTCCATTGCAGGCTAGAGTATGATTTGTTTTGTGGTGGTCTGCAATCAGGTGGAGGAGTGGGATGTATGATGTAAACATGCATGCTTTTACAACGCATGACTTTACAACTCGGGCAATACAACGAACGCGTCATTACCACGTGCTCCATTACAACGCAAGTCATTACAACGACTTGCGTTAGGGATGTGTTGGACTTTGCAATAGCATATTTTACTATTCCAACTCCAGTCTGTGCAACAGTAGGGAAGGTGTTTTATTTATAATCCAACAACGCGTTCCCTAAAGCAAGTCGTTGTAATGACTTGCGTGGTAATGGAATGTGTGGTAAAGACGCATTCGTTGTAGTGCCTGCGTTGTAATGGCACTGCATAGTTCTGTCTGTGTTGCAAAGGCTGTTTCCCGGAGGAGAGTGTCAGTTTTAATAAATTATGAGGATTGGTTGCTGAGATTGGAAAATGGTACCAAATTACTTATGTGTCGGCTCGGCTGGTGTGGGGGCCCATTGCCTCAAAGGTAGCTGACAGTAGGGTTCATTTACAGTCACTTTATTACATATTGAGACTGCTGACTGTCAGAAAGGACAACAAGACTACACTGGCCGCATATGCAGGGTTCTGCTGTAATGTTTGCTGTTGTGGGGTGATACGTAGTGTTTCTTGGTAGACAGTGCCGTTGTGAGCATGGTGACACCCAATTATGTGGCATATCTGTGCTGAGTGTGTGTGTGTGTGTGTAATGTTCTATGTAAAACTAAACTACTTAGCTAATGCATGTCATGTGTGATTTACAATACGCGTTGGACTCTAGACATACCCCCGAGTACTCACACTCTGGACAATCAGATGGAGACACAAACTGAATTTATATATAGTGCCTCATACTCCAGATGAGGCATCAAAACGCTTTAGTGGATGGGTAGCAACACTACTGCATGAAGTTTGAATGATAATTCAGCAGTAGTGTAGCACAAAATGATGTTCCATCTCCTGCAGAATGGGATGAGCCCCCCGAGTCTCTTATATCTTACAGATATTGGTTGGCTTTTGGCTGAATTTGCCCCCCTGCACCCAAGGGGCTGCAGGAACTTGTGTTACACCTCTTTACGGGGAGTCCAGTGGGAAACATGAACTTTGATTCTCCAGTTGGATAAATAAATGACACTGTTGGTATTTCCTTGCCTTGTGATACAGGGATAATTCACGGCCATTCGCAAGACGTAGCAGATCTACGAAAGGATGATCTTGTTTAGTCTCCAAGCCTATCTTTGGCCCTCATCCCCTCTTCCAGCTGGGCCAATGTCTAAAAAAAAAATGCCTGCCCACTTACTGTCAAAAGTGTCAATAATGCATAGTTCCATTGGTATTTTTACCAATTCGTCAAAGTGAGTAAAGCGGAGAGGTACATTTTTACATTTTATATTTTTCTTATTTTCCCTCCTGCTGAAAATGTTTTTGCATGTGTAGAAAAGTATTCTTCTACATCCCATGAAAACATGGGGGTATTCAAGGCTAATTCATACAAGATTTACACATTCAGCATTTTTTGTTCAAAAATTAAGTGCAAGAATTGGGTGAAAATGGAATGGGTGAAATATTTATACTACCCACAAAGTTGCCACTTGGTAGGTGTTTCCCACATTCCAAATTGTAAACACCTCCTCTCCCTTGGCAACACCCTTGTCCCTACCCCCGGCCGTAAACTTACTACTGTAGAACATTTGCAGTACAGGCAGCTGCTCTGTAGTAGTAACTAATTTTTGTGGAAAAAAAATCCCCAAATCCTGAGTCAGAAATCAAGAATTCTAACCACAAAACAACATTTTTGGGGGTGTCGCGACTGCATAAAGTTTTGTGAATCACATTCATTGTATCACAAAAAACCACACAACGCGGTTGCATAAATGGCGATAATAGTACGTTTGTTCTCAGTTTTCCCTTGCTTCTATCCTTCTCAGAGGTCTTACAACAGCACACATGCAGCTTAATCTGGACGCAGAAGCATTCACAGGGAATTGCTTGAAGCTACTCCATAACCTTTTGCAGAGCAATTCACCCATTCTTGTGGAATGATATTCCAAGCCGGGCTTAAAACCCAAAGCAGCACGTGATTCTACAAATCAGATTAGCCTCAAAGTCTTATGTTGCGTCCTATGAATGTGTCTTTGTTTACAGAACTCCAGCGCCAACTTGGATGTCTGCCTTTTTATCGCCAGTGGAACTGAGTCACATTTTCGTATGACGTTGGCTGTAGGTCGCTGGGATGACATGGCCAACGCAACCTGAAATTATCTCTTGCCGCTGGAAGCAATAGACAAAAATTGTGTGCTGGTAAGGCAATTGGTGTATTTCTGTAGACAGAAGAAAGTTTCAGGTCCACTTTGGTGTTAACTGTTTGCGAAATGTGATCACATGACCTCTTTACACGCGCATTACTGAAGAAGTTGCGCAACCTATAGCGACTTGAAGACAAGCATGGGATAGATGTGGCTTGAGTATAGTCCAGTTGCTGATGGTTAGCCACAATTTATAAATTCCTAGTTCTAATCCAGGCCTCAGCAGCATCACTACACCCACTGTCTGCTTATACACCACACTACTGGTGTGGTGGCACTTAATGTTAGAACGGCATCTCTGTATCCCTCGTAATCTTTGGTAGCAGTTTGGTGAACTCTCAATTTTAACAGGGGAGTCCCAATTTATTTTATAAACAAATGTTGGACATTATTTTACTTGTCACCCGTTTATTTGAATCCATATGTTTAAATCATACTGGATAAACAATGATGCAAATGCATGCCAAATTTAATAAAGTACTTTTAATTTTATTCATGGGCTCTGTTGTGCTTCATTCTTGTCACAGGTGAGAAACTATGACAAGCATGCTGGAAGAATGGCTCAATGTGTTGAGTTGATTCCTTGTAGAAGATGCTGATTGGCACCTCACAAGTTTGAATCTTGGCAAACCTGATCAGCCTTTTATCCTGTCTTGAAGGTCAGTAAATAGAGTGCCATAAATTGTGACATCAACATTTACAGCGCATGAGGCGCTGTAAGCAAGACAAGTTATTATTATGTGCAATTTGATAGGAGCCACAAATGTTCGCAATCTGACACTGCTGCTTGGAGTATTTTGCACCTTCACCTATTTGTGTCATTAGTCACCTGGGATTTTGGAAGAGACCAGTGTCTCCCATTACGCATGCTCAGAGCAGTGGGCCTGTATGATTACCTTGATCTCTGTGGGTAGCCTGCCATAGTCCTCGTCAAACTCATGAAGCCACGCATTTGATGTGGTGTGGAAGTTGCACACTTCAAGGGTTGTACAAGTTTAGTGGCATATGCTAGGTAGCTGTGGACCAGCACCAACTGGAGCTTCTTTGAACATATCTACTCCGCATGCGATGCATCCATGACAAAGGATGTTTTCTTGAATACTGGAGGCTTCTTGCCCCCCCATCTGTGGCTAAAGACCTGCACTTAACACATACATCAATGCTACACCACTGCAGAATTGTCTGGTAACAGATTTTAAAGCACACTCAGTTTACAAATGACATGCTTTGTTCAGTCTTATAAGTGCAGACCTAGAAAAAGTGTAATATTAAGTCTGTAAGGTACACATCTCATAGACAAGTTGTGTGAATATATTCAGGTAGACAAAAAAATCAACCAATATCAATCAATAGTATTTTTCCCTAAACCAACATGCAATCAGATTGGATTAACCTACCTTCCTTTTCTTAGACCTGCCTTCTGCCTGCAAGGTGCGCGTGCACTGCTCTACGCACTCAGCGAAGCTCATACTGCTGTGGTCGACTGTGTAATCCAGGTCTGCCAGCTTGGCCAGGGAGAGGATGTAGTTGCAGGCTATTCTCAAGATGGCCAGTTTGGAGAGCTTCTGGCCATACGAATAACACGGCACCTGTGAAAGAAACAAGGTAACCAGTGACCACCACATCCCGCAGGGAGCACCCGCCATGGAGTGCTTTAAATGATGACAATGTATTGTAAAATGAGCACCAGCTGCTGATTGAGTTTTTTCATGCACAAAATTAACACAGAAATCAAAGATTAAACAAAAATAAAAGTAATGTTCGTGGACAACTTGTGCTGCTTAAAGCACATCCCTATTGTAACGCTGGTTAAGTAGAGATGGTGCAAAGCTAACCCTGCTGCTCTGGTTCACGCCCAGGGACAGATAATATATACCTACAGCTTATACATGCTCAACAGAGGATAGCAATCATTTAAACTTGGTTTTGTCCTGCACATTTGACCGAGGGTTACTAATGGTGCATGCTAGTGCATGGAAAAAGCCTGCTCAGATGGTCCTAGATAGCCCATCATGTTCACTTTGTAGCATCACCTGAGCCAGCGATGCATCTCTTAATACAATCAGTCGCATTTGCTTCAGTTGGCCTCTGGGGCCTGTCAATTTTACTATCGCGTGAATACTGTGTACTCGCTGTGGTGCAAAACAAAATAATTCTTTGTAATTCAGTGCAAATCAGGAATTGCATGGATTCCACTTGTGGTCACCCCAGCAGAGAGTTGCTTGAGAACGTCTTTCTGGGTCTTTGCTAGCGAGGGCGAGGTGGTAGCACTTCTTAAGTAAGCATGATGGTCACAACTCAGAAGTGACAATGTAGTGGTTCCACTGTGGGAGTGAATGAGGAGTGATATAACACCATATATATGTGAGAGTGGTGGTAAATTATTGCCAGCAAGGTTGGGCTGGTTACACCTTGGAAGTGAGTGTAGGCTGGTTCCAGCTTGTTAGTGAAGTCTGCATAGAAGCACTAGCTGATAACTCTTTGCCTGCTATCTTTTCACAATAGTGCATATGCTCTCAACAAAGGGGTATTGGAAGGGGGAGCCGAGAGGCTAATACAGTACAACGTAAGTGGTAGTAGCACTAAGCGTGGTTAAGGTTTGTAAGAGAGGCCTCTGTATTAGGAAGGGTTTTCAGTGTATTCCAAAATGTATATCCATGGTGTCACAGGATAAGTCCTCTGAAGAGCTTCCTTTCACCAACAAATAACTATCCCAACAGTGTGAAAACCCAAAAAGATATTTATTAGGAAAGGAGGGTTTCCTAAGCAAGAATCGTTCACAATTGCTTCAACCTCCGGAAGCCCGTTTTGGAAGCACAAACAATGCTGAATACTGAATTCAAATTAGCAGCTATTTTTCTTCCAGTCCTCACTCAGTGGGGTCAGCATTCATTATCTCCTGCATGTCAGCATTCGTTCTTCTTGATGGACATTTGACCTTGAGTTGGCCCTGCTGACAGGCCATGATAATCTACTGAATTTCCCTATCTTCTGGTTCTCGCGCTTTATTTTTGTACAGGGAGTTAAAGTATGTTTGCGTCCCACAGGGATGGTAGTTGGCTGACTCCAGATGAGCCTGTTGGAACATTTGGTTTAACTGAGCGGTCTCTGTTGTTTGTGCTGAGCAATGAGCCAAAAAGAACCCCAGAAGGTTCATATAAATGTCCAAATCTAAATAGTTCTGAGTTTATTACATCACTCACTTTACATTTTCCATCAATCCTTTCACGTTGAGATGGATGGTGAATTATGGGGGCTCTATACACTCTTATGATATTATTTATGAAAGAAACTTGAACATATTCATTTGTGCAGCGGTGGCCCCTCCATTAGGGCAGAGGGGCATCGCCCCCCTGCTGCCAGCGCAGCAAAAGGTGAAAAAGAAAATGATAATAAATTGAATTCATTCCCAGCAGCCCCCTCTCCATTGGAGCAGAGGAGCGTCGCCCCCCTGCTGCCAGCGCAGCAAAAGGTGGGAAATATAATGGCAATACATTGAATTTATTACCATTTTGTTTCTCTTTTTTCAGCCCGAGACATTCTTGGGGCAGGGCATTGCGGCTGACTGGCAGCAGGGAAGTGGTGCTCACTCCACCAGTTTACACAGCGCATGTCAGGCTGGCGGGCTGTCTTGCGACGGCCAGCCTGACCTGCGCAGTATAAACTCTCCACCTAGCTGTCTCAGACAGCTGGGTGAAGAGCAGACACAAGCCTCCTGTGCCAGCTGGAGCGTCGCGGCAGCCCGCTCCAGCCAATCCTGGCGCTGCTGTCATGCGGCTGAACATTATCAGCAGCATGACAGAAGTGTGTGGATTGGACTGGAGACTTTAATTGCTACAGAGACCACCAGCGCGGCACGGACGGACTGAAGGAGCACAGAGGATCGGAGCCGGCGAAATGGGCAAGTTAACTTTTATTTTTTAAAGCCGGGGTGGAGGTGGCCTGGAGGGGTCGGGATCTATTAGGGGAATGTGTAATTTTGGATGCAGGGAAATTAAGTCATTTGCCCAGACTAAGCATTGCTTTGTGATTGATTTGTAAAGTCGACAGATTACAACACAAGCATTGTAGGATAAATCGGCGTCTCGGAGCGGGTGCTATTTAAGGGAAGGGAAGTGTCAAGCTTATAAACGCTGTGCCTCAAGTCATACAAGGTGACGGCGGAAATAGCTGGGTCCCGAACGCACAATCTTGCAATTTGAAGATCCGTCTCCACAAGCGAAGAGCAGTATCAGACCGCATCACTGTTGAGTTTCTCAAAACATCTTTCCTTGAAGGCAGAACCGTGTTTGTAATGTTCTATAATCCAACAGCTCAATAAACGATCTGGATGTCTTTCTCTTTACAGCGTTGCTTGTTTTGCGCTTGGAATCACGCATGTTTCACTCTAGTGCTAAGGCAAGGATTTGTAGTCATGGCGCAATGAGCTTCCCAGTTCTTTGTTAGTGGGTTGGTTGGCCCCCGAAATATTTGGGGTACCAACCGCCACTGCATTTGTGTTCTGTCGATTGCTGAACACTTCAAATTTGAAGACGTGGTAAAAAATATCTACTTCTATGCATGACCAAATAATGCTTAAAACCTAAGCCTAGTCAACCCAGAAGATGAAATTGTGGAATTCAGAGTAACATTCAACTTGCTATGTGGGGTATCCACAACACTTTGGGACCCAATACGATGTCGGTTGGAGTTTCCTCTGACCGACCTCTAGTCGGCAGTTTCGACCGCCTTATCACGATGCGACGGAACACTGTTTGGTCGTATAGTCACTATCCTCGATAGGAGCTTGTGTTATGGCCGTAAACCGTCCGTAATAAGACTCTTATAGAGAAATTAGGGTGTGTGCAAAATCCTGCACCCTGTGGCAGGCACCCAATGGTGCCTGCCACACAGTGCAGGTTTTTACAGGGGGGTACCCTAGGTACCCCCTTGACCACCAACCGTAGGCCGCAGAGGCTAGGTCGGAGGCTTTCCGACCGACATCATAATCGTCCCCTTTGTGTTTTGTGATCGATTAGTGCATTCCACACAATTACTAGTTTATGTTTCAATGGAAACTAATATAAAATGTACATTATCATTCTAGAAATAATAATATACATAGTGACTAATATGGCCCAGAAAAAAGTCAAGTTAGTAGAGAGTCGAAATGAAAGGAAATGCAGATCATTGACAACGATGTAGTACAAAAAAAGGGTTGCACACTTTACAAGATACAGAAAGGTCTAGAAGCCCTAGAAAATGTTTTAATAACAGCCCGTGCTGGACAAAGGAAGCAAATAAGAAAGTCCCACGGAAGCTTCTTCTCTCAAGATTTTTTTTTATTTCGTAGTGCAAAATGGTTAATTCTGCGGCTCAATTCCCCACATTTATTGCATTAGAAGACAACATTTACAATAAGCTCTGACGAGGAGCTCATGCAATATTCCAGTATTTAAGGGTGCAACAGAGTGGATAGATGCATTATTTTTCCACAGCAGCAAATCACACCTTTATAAGCAATACTTTGTTCTTGCCTCAATGCGGATTCAGGACTGGGGGACTTTGATCAACCAGCTCAGCAAGCCCTGACACCAACCGAAATGCTGTCATCATGCAGCGTTTTACCCTGTGTTCTCTATTTAAATACATTGATCTCTGTCAATTTCCTAGGCTCTGAGGACTCAGTTTTGTAATTTGTGCTGCAGTCATGCTGCAAACAAACGTGTCAATGCCCTGACTATTTATGTAGAAGATGTGAAACTTCAATACGGTGCATCTCCTAGAGATACTACTCTGCGCTACAGAGAGACCTCACTGCTTCTGGTGGGGGTATGGACAACTCTCTGAGTGAATGGTACCCATGTTGGCACACACTCATCCAATCCATCCTACTCACACCAAAGTGTGTGCTTGCTACTACACGGTTTTAGATAATACCTTAGGTTGTCTAAGACTCTGCCCCAATCTGTCTAGGGACATTTTCTGTACGAGAGAACTCTGTGGTGGCACCAAATACTGATTGGTTATTGATATGTACAAATATTGTTATGGTAAAATTCCCTAAATTTTGCAAAAGCTAAAGAAGGAACTATTTCAGTGAAGGGGATTGTTGTAGTATGTGCAGAGAGGCCCTTCACAGACTAGCTTTTAACATAAAGTGTGTATTTGTAAAGCACAGCTTGACCTAGAAAGGTATCTTAGCACATTCCCCATTTTATTGACTTGACGAGGATAAGTGGATCTGCTGGGGTTTGAACCTGTGACCATGAGGTTAAACGCAGGTCCCTACATCGGATGCATTAGTCCAGGAAACCAACAGATGCTTTTCAAGTTGGCTCATGCTGCTTCCACATGAGTAAAATGCCACCACAGCCGCCCTCCAGCGGTCACCCATGCCTATGCTTTACTCTGGCAAATATTTATTACAAATATATGAAGAATGCTTGCGTTCCTTTAGGTAAGGATCACTAACTAGATGGACATCCTCAATAATACCCTAGTGAGCATGAATTCATGGCAGATGCTGAAGCAATTTGATGTTAGAGTGATATCGAGCTTGCCGCTAAATTAGGAAGGAGACCTGTACATCGTATGTTAGTAATCTATCACACAAAATGTGTAAGTGTGGCTACCTGCAGGGCCGGGGTCTCAGGCCTCAATAAACTCCATGGTCCATAGTTAACCAAAATAGGTTCGCCCCCTGCTTTCCCAACCCCAAAGCACTGCCACTTTTGTCTTAATGAATTGGGGCTAATCCCCTTGGAAGACAAAAACAGACCCACCCTCTTATGCTGTGGGGACGAGTCTGGACTAATGAGGCGCTGGCATTAAATAGAGCGATCACTGAAGATTGTTTGCCATTGGATCGGGGCCTTGAAATGCCTTGACTGAGGGAGATCAGGGATATGACCTTGACTCTCTCTAGACCAGAGCTGTCTGACAATCCTTCATCCCTCTTCGCCCTCAACAAAAGGATAGTGAGGGACATGCAAGGTATGGGGCAGCCAGGGGGACAAAGTTACCGCATCTTATACCGCGCTGGCCCTCAGCCGTTTTTGCTACTTAATGCTCCGCATCATCAGAATTTCCTCCTTTTAAGGTTCATACTTTATTTATCGGCTCGTGGCATTCCCTTATTGCAATACCTGGGAGAGTCACCTCCAGCCCTATCCCGTAATTCCATCTATTCACAAAGTACTTCACATGTCATGCTTTTTTGTAGTTTTTATGCTAAACCCACCTCATGTACTATTGAAGTTCTTTTGAACACATCTTCCCCAAGTCATTGCAGGCAGGCCCTTTACTTCCTTCAATATTCAGCCACTGACGAAATTATAACAACTGTTTACACCAACCTCGGATTGGTAGCAAAGATTAGGAGGAATGAGAGGTTTAGAAGGGAAAGTCACTTCTGAGCAGCCAATATTTAATGGCTCAGGATTATATGATGCTGCCGCCCCGTGTCGGCGCAGTATGCGGATCTTCCGCCCCATGGTCATGTTACACTATCGCACCTTCGGGTTGGGTCTCTTGCACAAGGTTGATTTTGTATTTTTTATAATTGTATTGATTTGGTCAGATAATTGACGATCTTTTTTAAGTCTTATCTAACTTTCCTGTACTACACTATCAACACTTTAATTACTCGACCCCTCGTAGCCCCCGCTAGGCCCCCTTAGCCCTTCTCACGTCATAGGGCTGTGGCATTTTTCTTTCTTGTTCATGTATTGAGGTGAGAGAACATGGTTTAGGGCCCCGGCGATAGGGCCCTAATATTAAGCTTGCTGAGTAGATTGAAATCCTGACGATGCTCTGCTCTCTCCTGCCTGAGTTAGCAGTCCCATGAGGCTGACCCACAGGTGGACCCTTCAGAGAAGATCAGACATTTTGAAGCGGCAATCCTGTTGGCTGTAGCGCATAGCGGACCCTTAGTTGAGGTTTTTGTTCTCCTTCCTTCCTTCTCGATCTGATTTTGAACATATATTGTCTTTTTTTGGATTTCACGGATTGGGGAATGACGAGACATGATTGGGCTCTTACATGAACTGTTTTAATATTATGTAATGTTATGGATATATTTGGATCTTAATTGTATTTTAATGCATTTACTTTTATTGTACTTTTATGGTCTATTTAATTCCATCAAATAAAGTTTATCCTCATTCTGATAGACATGCAAACGAGGTACCATACGTGATACATCGAAACTAGGGTAATCCAGTGTTATCGTTGTGTTCAATCACAAAACTGGGTTGAGAACCACACCCAGTGTCCCCAGAAGTAAGTCTGACACTTTAAGTTTTTTTACATGCCTAAGAGAAGGTTGATGGAAGTGCGTTCCGTAATCTACACCTTTTACGCCTACACCACACTCGTGATACACTGATGTCATAGGAATGAGTCACCATCCATAGAGGGGATGAGATAGACAGCTGGCAAAGGACTTATTGGACAGCTGGGCAGATCTAAGGTCTCCGTCAACCTGCCGTCGCAAACGTTCCTGACTGCATTTTCGCGCATACAGGCTTGGCGCCCAAGCCCCGCGGAGAGAAGAGCGGGTAAGGTTACGGAGGGGATCCACCGCTTGTATCAAGAGGTATTGAGAGCCGGGTTTCACTCTGTGACCAGCCTGGAGCCAAAGATCTCATTCCAGCAGGCCCATATGCCAGGTGGCTGGATGGCCAGGATTGGAGAGGCTCAGATGGCACATTGCTACCCATAGCATGCTGGCAACTGAAGCGGTCATGGTCTCAGGGGGCAGGGGTGCCTCTATCAGACTCTCACAGACAGGCAGGAACCATTGGCCATAGTGAGAAGCATTGGGGGAGCCTGTGCTGAGAATGTTCTGCCAACCTCCATTAAACTCGACGTCCCACTCTTCAAGAGCAGAACAAATGTGAGCTTGCAGCTAAAACTACCAGGCAGATGGATTGAACTTTTAACGTTAGTGCAAATAAGACGCAACAACCTGTTTTCATCAGATCCTCATATGTTTATCACAATTATAAAGTCACAGCCAGAGCTGCAGGTAAGCCTGAAATAAAATAAATAAAATGAAAGTGCGCTACTGCCCGAAGGCGCATTGGCGCAAGCTGATAAGAGAGGTTACCCAAAAAACGTATATTGAAAATATGAATGAGAGCAGAGTATAGAGTAAAAAGCCATGTGTTCAGACCTTTCCTAAAGGCTCGCAGTCCTGTCAGTTTCTTAGGATCTGGGGGAAGGGTATTTCAAAGCTTGGAGGTTTAGGTGATGAAGCTTCTTCGGCCCCAGTACGATCTTCTGACTTTGTAAACACTTACATTAAACGCTGCAGATGAGCGTATGGACCTGGAGGGAGTCAGGGCCAGGCTCATGTACGGCCTTAAAAGCAATACAGAGCGCTTTTAAATCGATGCGTTTCCTTGTGGGAAGCCAATGAAGCTTGCCCAGGGCTTCAGAGGCAGACTGATGCTTGAGGATCTGCAACCTTAAGGGAGCTGCTGTGTTTTGTACAGTCTGAAGCTCTTTTCTGCAAATGCATAAGTAAAGCACTGCTGCAGACCAGCTTGGGCAGCAGGAGGGCAGATACCGCAGTAATCTGCAACTCCTGCCGGATAAAGGGAAAGACTTTCCTTAGAAGTTTCAGAGTGCAGGAGGAGGAGGGTGGAATGGCATTACTCTGACTTCCGGATGAAAGTTTGCTGTTTTATAAGATCCCCAGGTGTTTAACTTCTGTTACTGGGGTGGGCAGATGACCTGGCGCTCAAGGGGCCACCAGCTTGGAGACGCAGGTGATCCTTCCGAACAGCAGAACCTCGGTTTTAGCTCAATTTCAAATCATTGTAGCTCACCCACCTGCTGATCTGTTCAATGCAGTTATGGAACCTGAGCCTGGAATAGGACTGTGCTATTCTACATGGAGTTGGTGCTATACGCGTTTGCAGCTGAGTTTTCCCCAAAAGTTTCAAAATACACCAACATAAAAATGTCAGGAAGTGCCAAATATCAAACACACAAAAGTATGAAATTGATTTCAGAATAGGGCCATCATGATGTGCTATACTTGTCTGCTTGTATCCTAAACGTTGATTCGAACAAAATTAATTTGCATTAGAGCAGAAGCCAATGACGGGACAGATTTATCATGACTTTGTGCGAATGCAAAGTCATGCAAAGCGACGCAAACTGGGGCAAAGCCTTGATATAAAGCATTGCGGGGCAAATGTATCAAATAATCACGCAGCGCAGCAAGGGACCTTGCTGTGCTGCGCTGCATGATAGAGAAAGGACAGGAATGCGCCGTATCTAACATTATATGGCGCATTCCTGTCATTTCCCTGCGCTGGTGAACAATGTGCTGCCTAGCGTCAATGCATGCACGTTTGCATCATTGTGCAAAGGTGCATCATGGTGCAAGGGTGCCTGCGTTCTAAACAGGATTGTATTTGGGCAGGAAGGAGTACCTGCCTGCACAAAAACAATCCATTCCTGCACAAAAACAATCCATTCCTGCACAAAAACAATACCCTGAGGCATTTTCCTCTTTATATGTAGGCTGCAGAATGCAGCACACATAGAACAAGCATTGGCATAGCCAATAGGTCTCGTTTTTGGGACCTTATAAGTGTTTAGCCATGCAACAGTTGCATAACTAAATACTTATAAGGTCCCAAAAGCGAGACCAATTGGCTATGCCAATGCTTGTTTCTGTTTATTACTGCTCTGTAGTAATGGCGGCGCACGGGTGCCACTATTACTACATAGAAGTAATAAACAGGAAAATAAAACCTGGCTCACGGAGAACATCAAAGCAACCATGCGGCCGCGAAAGTGAAAGTGATAGCAATCGCGATCAAACATCAAAGCGGCCGTGCGGCCGCGAAAATGAGGCGCACAAGCCCGCGCACATGCACTGTAGCTCTGGGCTACAGTGGTAGCACTTTTTTGAGCCCTCACAAAAAGTCTCGCCAGACCGGCGCATGCGCTGGGTCAGGCGAGACCTAAAAAGTAATAAACTAGGAGAAACAAAGATATTTCTCCTCATTATATCTCAAAGTAGTGTAAGTGTTCTGTCATATACGAGATACCTAACATAACATAACACGTCTTTGGCAGCTCTTTCAGAAGACATTTTTGCAGAGTGACATAGACAACATGACCTGCATTTCTGGTTTGATCTCTTGGACCAATGTCAGCAAAAGAATAGGACTGTGTTATCGTTTCCTTTTTGGATGTGTTGCGCTCTATTTTTGTGCTTTTGATTTGGGACCAGAATTCCTTTCCAAAGCGGGAGAGGCGAGAGTGAGAACTCTATATCTGTATTAATGCCAGCGGCTGCTGCTTTGCACTCGCAGATGACCGGTCCCGGGAGAACGGTGTCGGTTTCAGCACTACGCCAAGGGCGCCCAGCTGCATGCGAAGCAGTTCAGTGATGACAGCAGAGAAATGGAAGGACTGCTCCAGTATGACAGGCACAGCGATATTGCGCTAAGCTATGGGAATGGGTCTGAGTTGCCACGTAAGGAGCCAGAACCAAAATTCCAGGGTGGTTTCATTAATTTGTCAGTGAAAGCAATTAATGCAAGATGATCATTTATTCTTCTGAGTAGACATCCAAGTTTAGACTCTCCCAACCTACTCCCCTTCCACTTGTTTATATACCAGGAGTTTGGAGGGAGGGCCTTCCAAACTCATGGCTTCACTCTCTGGAGCACCTTTCTGTATCTTAGACTTCCTGAGGTTCCAGAAAGACCAGACAAGTCAAGTGCTGCTGATAGCCTATGTGCATCCTGTACTTAAAAGTAGCAACGGCAAAACATTTGATACCCGTGGCCACCAGAATGCAGGTTATAATGGGTTTAAAAGACCGATGAACAGTAAGGTCATGCAACAACCCTGAGCTTTTATTTCATTACAGGCTCTAAGGATCATCCATGTGAAACCCCTCAAATGCAAATCAATTGTCAACATCCTTACTAACTTGTAGAGGGAGTCATCCATGCAGAATGATACTACATTTATAGCAGGTCAGCCGTCTACTCTCATGCTAACCTGTATAGTAGGCCAGCCATCTACACCTATGGGAACCTGTATAGCAGGTCAGCCAACTACACCTATGGGAACCTGTATAGACGGTCAGCCATCTACACCTATGGGAACCTGTATAGCAGGTCAGTCATCTACATCTATGGGAACCTGTATAGCAGGTCAGCCATCTATACCTATGGGAACCTGTATAGCAGGTCAGCCATCTCTACTCATGTTAACCTGTATAGCAGGTCAGCCATCTCCACTCATGTTAACCTGTACAACAGGTCAGCCATCTACTCTAATGCTAACTTGTATGGAAGGTCAGCCATCTACTCTCATGCTAACCCGTACAACAGGTAAGCCATCCAAACTCCTGCTAACCTATTCCATAGGCCAGCCATCTACACCTATCTGAACCTGTATTGCAGGTCAGCCATCTACACCCATGGTAACCTGTATACAATGTCAGCCATCTACACCTATGCGAACCTGTATAGCAGGTCAGCCATCTACACCCATGGTAACCTGTATAAGAGCTCAGCCATCTACACCTATGCGAACCTGTTTAGCAGGTCAGCCATCTACACTTATGGTATCCTGTATAAGAGCTCATCCATCTACACCTATGCAAACTGTACACAGGCCAGCCATCTACACTCATGGTAACCTGTATAAGAGTTCAGCCATCTACACCTATGCGAACTGTACACAGGTCAGCCATCTACTCTCATGGTAACCTGTATAAGAGCTCAGCCATCTACACCTTTGCGAACCTGTACAGCAGGTCAGCCATCTACTCTCATGGTAACCTGTATAAGAGCTCAGCCATCTACACCTATGCGAACCTGTACAGTAGGTCAGCCATCTATTCTCATGGTAACCTGTATAAGAGCTCAGCCATCTACACCTATGCAAACCTGTACAGCAGGTCAGCCATCTACTCTCATGGTAACCTGTATAAGAGTTCTGCCATCTACACCTATGCGAACTGTACACTGGCCAGCCATCTACACTCATGATAACGTGTATACAATGTCAGCCATCTACACCTATGCGAACCTGTATAGCAGGTCAGCCATCTACTCTCATGGTAACCTGTATGCATGTTTCTGTGACAGGGGCAAACAAGATCCACTCATTCTGCAACCCTAACCTGTTATCTCTCACACCATGAGACGCTTTCAAGGTGTGAATGAAAATACAGTCAATTACAGGTTAGATATCCCATCCTATGGAGCAGTGGCTCGGGCCACCTTCTGGGCTACTGGGCTCGGCTGCCTGCTACGGAGCAGGGAGGCATTCAGGGCTTGAAATATGGGCAATTGTGATTGGGGGCCACTCCAGTGTCAAGGCTTTCAGCGTTACCAGTTGGAGCTGAGGGGGGTCTTGGCGCGTTGTCACAGAAGCTTATTGTTACCAGCCTCAGTGGGAGTCATTTTATCAACATCAATACAATGAAAGACTGAATGGGCCCAGCAGAGGTCAGACCTGTAACAATGGGGTCAGGCACAGATATATATTAAACAAAAAGAGGGGGGGACCCAGGAGCCACTAAAGGTCCAGTGTCCATGCTCCTGATACATGTATTTATAACCCAACGAAGGACACTGTTCCTACAGTAGGATGCAATAAGTCACCCATACTTAAGGGTGCAAAAAGTCACCCGTGCATTTTACAAGAAAAATTGTGAGCAAGAAAACAAAAACAAAACAAAAGAACCTTAGGTATGAAGGGCCCATAAGTGAGGGGAAAAAAAACTTTTTTGTCCTCTGATGCCCTCACACACCCCAAGGGGTGTCATGCTTCATCATCGGGCAGTTGCTCCTCGTAGGGCCGGCGCTGCAATTCCCTACGGGTCCCCCGAAGGGTCGCTTTGTCGGAGATCTTTTTAGGACTGCCGGATGGTGCATGCGGGTGTGTGGGGAGTGGGTTCAAAAAGAGGGTAAATCAACGGAGAATTGTGCGTGCAAAATAATCAATGAATTAAAAAGGGTCAACATGCAGCGACAGTGTAACTGTTGTACCCTTCGCAGTCCGAAAACCGCTCAATAAAAAACAATGCCCCAAAGGCTCACTATGCCTGGGTGTCATAGGTCATAGGTCGACATGTTTCGCGCTACTTTTGCCCAACCAGGGTCATTTGCGCTTCTTCAGGACCATAAAACGATTCAGTGAAGTGCACGTGAACAGTGTAAATAAGATAAAAATACCCTCTATCTCAATCAGGGCGGAACAGCAACTTATATACCCACAGTATGGCAACAGCTGTATGATGGATGCCGCTCATGATTAATACCTAGGAAAGAAAAACAAAAAATAAAAATAAACCGAACATATGGACTTCAGTACAACTTGATGCCTCATAATGTGCCACAGCTGTGTGCACATAAGTTCTAGTTAAATAAAAAGAGAATAGCAGACACACGAGACACCCATCACCGAAACAGAATCCCATATTTATGTGGCGTCCAAGGTTCTAACATATTGCCAAATAAAGGTCCCATCAGGAAAAAAGCTGGTGACACACATGATTAGTTGTGCCCATTGTTAGCTTACCTGGCCCTGAAGAGACAATCCCTCTAAAGGCAAAAGCAATGGGTCCCCACACAAAGCCGGGCTGTAAAAATAACCAAATAAATAAATGGTGAAGTTCCCGGGTGCTGGAGCTGCTGAGCTCATAGGTTCAGGAAGGTCAATAAATTAGTACATCCACTTACGCGTTAAAGCGCGGGCTACTTCCTCCACACCTACCCCTCCATTGCGTTCACCGGTAATGAGGTGCCGGCACTGGTTGTTAAAGTAATGGAGAAAGGTATGGGTGGTTTATTCCATTTCCGGCCACGCCTCCGGAATTCTGACTCTAAGCGCATACGCTATAGCAGAGACAGATCCAGTGTAGGTAAAATGCGGGATTCTCGGAGATTTACATGGCCGGATCGGCCCTCGGATAAATGACATACAGCGCATGCGTAGCGGCCGAGACAGGTGCGCAGGTGCACAGCACGGGAGAACTACTCCCCAGTTCATGCGCGCAACCTGTCATATCGCTGCTAAAGGCATTGTTCCTCAAACACCTCCCCTTACATCGCGACAACCGTTATACTATTAAAGGGGCTAGTGAGAAGGAGGTGTGAACTCCAAATATTAATGAAAAGGAACACGCATTAGGGCAATGATAATAACCGCAAGAAACACAAGGGAGCTGCATATGAATCTTAATCGTCATAAGTGAGTCAAGAGGGAGTGTACAAACTACTCCTAATGTCATAGTAATGGGTACTCGTGTGTCTGAGAAAGGAAAAGATACGCAAAGATAGTAAGGTCCCTCGGCTGAACCGCCGTACAATATATATTAAACAAAAAGAGGGGGGGACCCAGGAGCCACTAAAGGTCCAGTGTCCATGCTCCTGATACATGTATTTATAACCCAACGAAGGACACTGTTCCTACAGTAGGATGCAATAAGTCACCCATACTTAAGGGTGCAAAAAGTCACCCGTGCATTTTACAAGAAAAATTGTGAGCAAGAAAACAAAAACAAAACAAAAGAACCTTAGGTATGAAGGGCCCATAAGTGAGGGGAAAAAAAACTTTTTTGTCCTCTGATGCCCTCACACACCCCAAGGGGTGTCATGCTTCATCATCGGGCAGTTGCTCCTCGTAGGGCCGGCGCTGCAATTCCCTACGGGTCCCCCGAAGGGTCGCTTTGTCGGAGATCTTTTTAGGACTGCCGGATGGTGCATGCGGGTGTGTGGGGAGTGGGTTCAAAAAGAGGGTAAATCAACGGAGAATTGTGCGTGCAAAATAATCAATGAATTAAAAAGGGTCAACATGCAGCGACAGTGTAACTGTTGTACCCTTCGCAGTCCGAAAACCGCTCAATAAAAAACAATGCCCCAAAGGCTCACTATGCCTGGGTGTCATAGGTCATAGGTCGACATGTTTCGCGCTACTTTTGCCCAACCAGGGTCATTTGCGCTTCTTCAGGACCATAAAACGATTCAGTGAAGTGCACGTGAACAGTGTAAATAAGATAAAAATACCCTCTATCTCAATCAGGGCGGAACAGCAACTTATATACCCACAGTATGGCAACAGCTGTATGATGGATGCCGCTCATGATTAATACCTAGGAAAGAAAAACAAAAAATAAAAATAAACCGAACATATGGACTTCAGTACAACTTGATGCCTCATAATGTGCCACAGCTGTGTGCACATAAGTTCTAGTTAAATAAAAAGAGAATAGCAGACACACGAGACATCCATCACCGAAACAGAATCCCATATTTATGTGGCGTCCAAGGTTCTAACATATTGCCAAATAAAGGTCCCATCAGGAAAAAAGCTGGTGACACACATGATTAGTTGTGCCCATTGTTAGCTTACCTGGCCCTGATGAGACAATCCCTCTAAAGGCAAAAGCAATGGGTCCCCACACAAAGCCGGGCTGTAAAAATAACCAAATAAATAAATGGTGAAGTTCCCGGGTGCTGGAGCTGCTGAGCTCATAGGTTCAGGAAGGTCAATAAATTAGTACATCCACTTACGCGTTAAAGCGCGGGCTACTTCCTCCACACCTACCCCTCCATTGCGTTCACCGGTAATGAGGTGCCGGCACTGGTTGTTAAAGTAATGGAGAAAGGTATGGGTGGTTTATTCCATTTCCGGCCACGCCTCCGGAATTCTGACTCTAAGCGCATACGCTATAGCAGAGACAGATCCAGTGTAGGTAAAATGCGGGATTCTCGGAGATTTACATGGCCGGATCGGCCCTCGGATAAATGACATACAGCGCATGCGTAGCGGCCGAGACAGGTGCGCAGGTGCACAGCACGGGAGAACTACTCCCCAGTTCATGCGCGCAACCTGTCATATCGCTGCTAAAGGCATTGTTCCTCAAACACCTCCCCTTACATCGCGACAACCGTTATACTATTAAAGGGGCTAGTGAGAAGGAGGTGTGAACTCCAAATATTAATGAAAAGGAACACGCATTAGGGCAATGATAATAACCGCAAGAAACACAAGGGAGCTGCATATGAATCTTAATCGTCATAAGTGAGTCAAGAGGGAGTGTACAAACTACTCCTAATGTCATAGTAATGGGTACTCGTGTGTCTGAGAAAGGAAAAGATACGCAAAGATAGTAAGGTCCCTCGGCTGAACCGCCGTACAATATATATTAAACAAAAAGAGGGGGGGACCCAGGAGCCACTAAAGGTCCAGTGTCCATGCTCCTGATACATGTATTTATAACCCAACGAAGGACACTGTTCCTACAGTAGGATGCAATAAGTCACCCATACTTAAGGGTGCAAAAAGTCACCCGTGCATTTTACAAGAAAAATTGTGAGCAAGAAAACAAAAACAAAACAAAAGAACCTTAGGTATGAAGGGCCCATAAGTGAGGGGAAAAAAAACTTTTTTGTCCTCTGATGCCCTCACACACCCCAAGGGGTGTCATGCTTCATCATCGGGCAGTTGCTCCTCGTAGGGCCGGCGCTGCAATTCCCTACGGGTCCCCCGAAGGGTCGCTTTGTCGGAGATCTTTTTAGGACTGCCGGATGGTGCATGCGGGTGTGTGGGGAGTGGGTTCAAAAAGAGGGTAAATCAACGGAGAATTGTGCGTGCAAAATAATCAATGAATTAAAAAGGGTCAACATGCAGCGACAGTGTAACTGTTGTACCCTTCGCAGTCCGAAAACCGCTCAATAAAAAACAATGCCCCAAAGGCTCACTATGCCTGGGTGTCATAGGTCATAGGTCGACATGTTTCGCGCTACTTTTGCCCAACCAGGGTCATTTGCGCTTCTTCAGGACCATAAAACGATTCAGTGAAGTGCACGTGAACAGTGTAAATAAGATAAAAATACCCTCTATCTCAATCAGGGCGGAACAGCAACTTATATACCCACAGTATGGCAACAGCTGTATGATGGATGCCGCTCATGATTAATACCTAGGAAAGAAAAACAAAAAATAAAAATAAACCGAACATATGGACTTCAGTACAACTTGATGCCTCATAATGTGCCACAGCTGTGTGCACATAAGTTCTAGTTAAATAAAAAGAGAATAGCAGACACACGAGACACCCATCACCGAAACAGAATCCCATATTTATGTGGCGTCCAAGGTTCTAACATATTGCCAAATAAAGGTCCCATCAGGAAAAAAGCTGGTGACACACATGATTAGTTGTGCCCATTGTTAGCTTACCTGGCCCTGATGAGACAATCCCTCTAAAGGCAAAAGCAATGGGTCCCCACACAAAGCCGGGCTGTAAAAATAACCAAATAAATAAATGGTGAAGTTCCCGGGTGCTGGAGCTGCTGAGCTCATAGGTTCAGGAAGGTCAATAAATTAGTACATCCACTTACGCGTTAAAGCGCGGGCTACTTCCTCCACACCTACCCCTCCATTGCGTTCACCGGTAATGAGGTGCCGGCACTGGTTGTTAAAGTAATGGAGAAAGGTATGGGTGGTTTATTCCATTTCCGGCCACGCCTCCGGAATTCTGACTCTAAGCGCATACGCTATAGCAGAGACAGATCCAGTGTAGGTAAAATGCGGGATTCTCGGAGATTTACATGGCCGGATCGGCCCTCGGATAAATGACATACAGCGCATGCGTAGCGGCCGAGACAGGTGCGCAGGTGCACAGCACGGGAGAACTACTCCCCAGTTCATGCGCGCAACCTGTCATATCGCTGCTAAAGGCATTGTTCCTCAAACACCTCCCATTACATCGCGACAACCGTTATACTATTAAAGGGGCTAGTGAGAAGGAGGTGTGAACTCCAAATATTAATGAAAAGGAACACGCATTAGGGCAATGATAATAACCGCAAGAAACACAAGGGAGCTGCATATGAATCTTAATCGTCATAAGTGAGTCAAGAGGGAGTGTACAAACTACTCCTAATGTCATAGTAATGGGTACTCGTGAGTCTGAGAAAGGAAAAGATACGCAAAGATAGTAAGGTCCCTCGGCTGAACCGCCGTACAATATATATTAAACAAAAAGAGGGGGGGACCCAGGAGCCACTAAAGGTCCAGTGTCCATGCTCCTGATACATGTATTTATAACCCAACGAAGGACACTGTTCCTACAGTAGGATGCAATAAGTCACCCATACTTAAGGGTGCAAAAAGTCACCCGTGCATTTTACAAGAAAAATTGTGAGCAAGAAAACAAAAACAAAACAAAAGAACCTTAGGTATGAAGGGCCCATAAGTGAGGGGAAAAAAAACGTTTTTGTCCTCTGATGCCCTCACACACCCCAAGGGGTGTCATGCTTCATCATCGGGCAGTTGCTCCTCGTAGGGCCGGCGCTGCAATTCCCTACGGGTCCCCCGAAGGGTCGCTTTGTCGGAGATCTTTTTAGGACTGCCGGATGGTGCATGCGGGTGTGTGGGGAGTGGGTTCAAAAAGAGGGTAAATCAACGGAGAATTGTGCGTGCAAAATAATCAATGAATTAAAAAGGGTCAACATGCAGCGACAGTGTAACTGTTGTACCCTTCGCAGTCCGAAAACCGCTCAATAAAAAACAATGCCCCAAAGGCTCACTATGCCTGGGTGTCATAGGTCATAGGTCGACATGTTTCGCGCTACTTTTGCCCAACCAGGGTCATTTGCGCTTCTTCAGGACCATAAAACGATTCAGTGAAGTGCACGTGAACAGTGTAAATAAGATAAAAATACCCTCTATCTCAATCAGGGCGGAACAGCAACTTATATACCCACAGTATGGCAACAGCTGTATGATGGATGCCGCTCATGATTAATACCTAGGAAAGAAAAACAAAAAATAAAAATAAACCGAACATATGGACTTCAGTACAACTTGATGCCTCATAATGTGCCACAGCTGTGTGCACATAAGTTCTAGTTAAATAAAAAGAGAATAGCAGACACACGAGACACCCATCACCGAAACAGAATCCCATATTTATGTGGCGTCCAAGGTTCTAACATATTGCCAAATAAAGGTCCCATCAGGAAAAAAGCTGGTGACACACATGATTAGTTGTGCCCATTGTTAGCTTACCTGGCCCTGAAGAGACAATCCCTCTAAAGGCAAAAGCAATGGGTCCCCACACAAAGCCGGGCTGTAAAAATAACCAAATAAATAAATGGTGAAGTTCCCGGGTGCTGGAGCTGCTGAGCTCATAGGTTCAGGAAGGTCAATAAATTAGTACATCCACTTACGCGTTAAAGCGCGGGCTACTTCCTCCACACCTACCCCTCCATTGCGTTCACCGGTAATGAGGTGCCGGCACTGGTTGTTAAAGTAATGGAGAAAGGTATGGGTGGTTTATTCCATTTCCGGCCACGCCTCCGGAATTCTGACTCTAAGCGCATACGCTATAGCAGAGACAGATCCAGTGTAGGTAAAATGCGGGATTCTCGGAGATTTACATGGCCGGATCGGCCCTCGGATAAATGACATACAGCGCATGCGTAGCGGCCGAGACAGGTGCGCAGGTGCACAGCACGGGAGAACTACTCCCCAGTTCATGCGCGCAACCTGTCATATCGCTGCTAAAGGCATTGTTCCTCAATTACCTCCCCTTACATCGCGACAACCGTTATACTATTAAAGGGGCTAGTGAGAAGGAGGTGTGAACTCCAAATATTAATGAAAAGGAACACGCATTAGGGCAATGATAATAACCGCAAGAAACACAAGGGAGCTGCATATGAATCTTAATCGTCATAAGTGAGTCAAGAGGGAGTGTACAAACTACTCCTAATGTCATAGTAATGGGTACTCGTGTGTCTGAGAAAGGAAAAGATACGCAAAGATAGTAAGGTCCCTCGGCTGAACCGCCGTACAATATATATTAAACAAAAAGAGGGGGGGACCCAGGAGCCACTAAAGGTCCAGTGTCCATGCTCCTGATACATGTATTTATAACCCAACGAAGGACACTGTTCCTACAGTAGGATGCAATAAGTCACCCATACTTAAGGGTGCAAAAAGTCACCCGTGCATTTTACAAGAAAAATTGTGAGCAAGAAAACAAAAACAAAACAAAAGAACCTTAGGTATGAAGGCACAGATCCCTGCTGTTGGGACATTTTTGAGATAATTCCCGAATTCAGACCTTTTCCCGGTACATATTCTGTCGGCGAATGTGCTCACGGAAGCTCCTGTTGTAATTTTGCTGCTCTTTTATCGCATTACCTGCGGATCCCTGCTCGAGGAGAAACCCCCGTTTGCAGCCCTGTTGGAGGCGTGTGGCAGAAACACGTTGAAACTTTATACAGCCAGCACGGTGAAGCAGCTGGTCTGCGAACACATGAATCTCTTTGCTCGCCAATGTTGGCTACCACTCAGGCACGCAACACCCATTGGACTCAAAGGGCTTCAGCCCACCCCCGTCGTGTGTGGCAGCCGGGGCTGAGACAGCTTCCCGGGCAGACACACAGCCGCACTCGAGCACTTCACAGGTCTTTAACCCCTTCGCCGCGGCAGGAATTCCGCCGCGGCGCTGGGGGGGTTTGGGGGCAGTTGCGGTGCCGCTGTGCTCGTGACGGAACCACTCCGTCACGAGTCATGGGTGAGCTGTGCTCATGACGGAGTGGCTCCGTCACGTCTCCGCCCACTGCGCTAATCGCCCGCACAGGCGGGGAATTAGCGCCGCGTGGGCAGAGCGGCCGCCAACGGCCGCAGCATGACGGAACCACTCCGTCATGAGGACACGGCACCCGTGGCTCATGATGGAGTGGTTCTGTCATGAGCACGGAAAGGGTTAAAAGACCATTTGCATGTTAATGAGGCCTTGCTGTTGTTTTACCCCTTCTAAGAGCCCCTGCAGCTCCAGTCTGCCTATTGCTTAAAGATTCAGCCCCCACCCCGACATTTTTTCTTAGCCCCCCTCGAAATTTGGCTCTAGTTGCGCCTCTGCTACCACTAGCCTTGCTTCAGTCCCCTCTCTCCACAAATATTTGTGCTTCTCGTTCATCATATGAATCAGACAGAGAGGAGATAAGAAGCAGGCCGACAGAAGGCGTGTCCAGGGGCGTAACACAGACCCCCGCAGTCCCCGCTGTGCGGGGGTGGTGGGGTCCCTCAGCACTGCACTCCGGCTGCAGAGCTCCTGATTGAGCCAGGAGGGGGGCCCTCCACGGGCCTTGCAGAGAGGCCCCCTTCAAGCCAGTGGGTGTGTCCCTGTTTCTGAACATGCATCCCACACGACCTCCAAAATTCCCCAAGCAGAGTGATGAGACGCACTGCCTTAGTTAGGTTCAGCGACAGGTGTCTCACTACGTCAGAGCGGGGGATTCCCTCAAAGCTGACATCCAATAGAGACAATAACACAGTTGTCTTTACCGAGACCTTTATAAGGAACAGTCTTTACGCTTAGCAGCTTAGAATGGGGAGAGGATGTGGCCTAAGGGCTAGAGTGGCGACCTCGGAGGTGGGTGAACCGCGTTCCAATCTCGGCAGGGACGCTCAACATCCTGTGAACAAAAAATTGATGTGTCCATCTGTACCGCAGCTGGTGCTCATGCAAAGCATTCTGATGCCATAGGGTCTCGTTCGAGCTATATAAAAAAAAATATATATATATACATATATGAATATATATATTCCTTTGGTGAGTTTGCTAAAGTTGCTGAATTTCATTCTTCGTGAACTGTGTGAAGGGTCCTGGTCGTCTTCACCCGAGCTGATGGTGTTTTCACATTGTGAGATAATTCTATGCACAATGGCAAATGTCTGTAGAAATGTCCACTGCAGGTTTAACTTTGGCAGCGAATTTTGTATTCATAACTGCACTGAACCGAAGAACAACACCCAGGAGGGTATGTACAAGAAAATGTTGGAGCACAGTGTGATGCCAAATTTGGCAACGTTGCGCTCTGACATTTTCAAAATGCGGGGTTGTGCTGTATTTATAGAAATACAGCACACCCCTGCATTTCCCATAGCGCTGGTGCTAAAAAAAGCTTCCTAGGGCCAGGGCAGGCACCCTTGCGCCGTGTTGCAAGGGTGCCTGTGCTGCAGGGGCGCTTGTTTATGTGCAGGAAGGTTTCCTTCCTGCACATAATCTTTAAAGGTGATTTACTGTTTCTATGTGTACTGCAAAATGCAGCACGCATTGAAAAAGCAAAATACCAGCAGAAATGTATGATTTAAACCCAGACGAAGAGTAAGAAATGCAGCAGAAGGGGAATCAAGGTGGAAAAAATTCAACAAAACAGTGACAAGGGGGAAAAAACAGGGATGACAAAGAATCTGCAAGAGCAAGATAAAGGCAGGTGGAGGAGGAAGGAGGCATGAGGTGGAATCAAGATATTTCCCAACCCAGACATTCTGCAGTGGCACAGGTGAACTTCCGAGAAAAGCGTTGCCACAAGCACTAATTCTTTTACAAATAAAGCAGTCAGTAAGGGCATGCGTGAATACGATGTCTTCTAGGATAACCTCAAAGATTTCACCACAAACAAATTGAGGAAAGTGAATATTTAAAGTTTTGTTGGTTTATTAAAATTAAAAAATAATAACGTTTGTTTAATAACATTAATACTTGATAATGTTTAGCTTTGTGTAAAAAAATTGGTTTATTAAAATTGTTGGTTGGTAAAATGAAAAACGTATTAGGGAATAATATGCGAATAGGACCCCTAAATTTCGACTACCGAGGGGCCTCCACAGGGTTTAACCTGGCACTGCTTTTATGAAGTTGCAAGGTACACCAAAAACCCCTTCCCAATTCTAAACCAAGTGCAAAACGGGTTAAATTGTCCTGAAACAAAGGAAGGATTTCCAAACTCTAAAAAGTCACAAAGTAGCTGTGTCTGCAGGAAATGACCCCACTGTTGACTGGATGTTGCTACAGGAACACAACAGCAGGGCCTTGGCCTCTGAACACAGGCACGATAGCCCCTTCTTCATCAACAATGGCTGCCTTGTAGGTTTACAGCCGAGTCTGATACGTCGTGCACACATTGTAATGATATTACTGGCCATATCGCAATCCACAGATATCTCTGCGAGCCAATCCTGCTGGAGCATTCGGCCGAGCTTGTTTATAAACGAGTAAGAAGAAAGCTGGTTCCTGATTGGTCAAATTGTCTGCAACTGCGAGTTCATCCTACAGGAGAAGTGCAGTTACTACTGAGACTTTCTTCAACCACAAAATGTGACGTGCTGCTGTTTCCTCTGCAGCTTCTGAGGCGCTGCACCCCAGTTTCTGTTGTGGGGTGCTCTGCGTTTGCTGAGGCTACGCTCCCCTAGTGCCTGTTGTTAGGTACTTTGCTGTCACTAAGTCTTTAAACCCTTAGTTTCTGCTGTTGAGTACTCTGCTGTCACTTGGGCTCTGGTCCATTATTGTCTGCTGTTAGGCACTTTGCTGTCACTGAGGCTTGTAGCCTTAGTTTCTGCTGTTAATTGCTCTGTTGTTGCAGAGGCTCAGGCCCCTTACAGTCTGTTAGATACTTTGCTGTCACTGAGTCTTTGAACCCTTAGTTTCTGCTGTTGAGTACTCTGCTGTCACTGCAGTTATTGCCCATTACTGTCTGCTGTTAGGTACTTTGCTGTTACTGAGGCTTGTAGTCTTAGTCCCTGCTGTTAAGTACTCTGCTGTTGCAGAGGCACAGGCCTCTTAGTGTCTGTTGGATACTTTGCTGTCACTGAGGCTCCACTCCCTTAATTTCTGCTGTTGAGTACTCTGCTGTCGCTATGGCCCTGGTCTCTTTTTTATACTGTTGGGTATTTTTCTGTCACTGAGACTTTGCTTCCCGCACTGTTGACTATTCTGCTGTCATTGGGGTTGTGCTTGCTGAGGTTCTACTGTTGGGTAACTTTTGTCACTAAGGCTCTGCTATTGCGTGCTTTGCTGTCAGAGATCCTGTGACCTGCTAGCATCTGCTATTGGGTACTCTGCTTTCACTGAGAACCTGCTTCCTTAACTTCTGCTGTTGAATACTCTACTGTCACTGTCACTGAAACCATGGCCCCTTAATGCCTGCAGTTGAAATCTGTTCTAACTAAGGTTGTACTACGTTAGTGCCTGCTTTTGAGCACCCTGCTGTTTCTAAGGCTCTGGTCCCTTAGTTTCTGCTACTGTATACCGTGCTCTCACTGAGGCTCTGCTTCCTATGCTGCTGACTATTCTGCAGGGGCCCAGTTAGCTAAATGTTTCTACTGGGTTATTTATCTGCTGTCACTGAGGCTCCAATAATTTCAGTTGTTGATTGCTCTGCTGTCTTTACGGATCTGCTCCCTTACTTTCAGCCGTTGGGTTCTTTACTGTCACTGAGGCTGTGCGCTCTCTCTTTCTGCTGTTACAAAGGATCTACTCTTTTAGCTTGCACTGTTGAGTACTCTGCTGTCAAAGCCAACCTGCTCCTTATGCTGAGTATTCCGCTGTCACTGAGGTTCTGCTTGCTAAGGTTCTGCTGTTGGGTTCTTTGATGTTACCAAGGCTCTGCTTCTTCATTTATGCTGTTGGGTTATCTGCTGTCATTAATGCTGTTTCCCCTTAGGTTTGCCATGGAGTACTCTGCTGTCACAGAGGACTTGTTTCCTTCATTCCCGCTGCTGAGCCTCTGCTGCCGCTGGGGCTCTGTTCCGTTGGTTCTGATATTGATAACCTTGCTGTCACTGAGACTCTTGATCCCTTAGTTTTTGATGTTGGTTTCCTTGCTGTCACTCAGGCTCTTCTCTGTTAGATTCTGCTGCTGAGTACCCAGTTCACTTAGCGTCTGCTATTAAACACTCTGCTGTCCATGAAGCTCTGCTCTCTTAGTATTTACTGTTGAGTAATTTGGTGTCACTGAGGATCTGTTCCCATAGTTTCTGCTGCTGTGTTCTGTGCTTCCACTGAGGCTGTGTTCCCTCAGCTTCTGTTGCTAAGTACTCTGCTGAGACTGAGGCTCTTTACACTTAGTGTTAGGAATAAGCTGTTCCTCAGACTCTGTTCCCTTAGTGTTTTCCATTTAGTAGTCTACTGTCACTGAGGATCTTCTCTCTTAACGTTTCTTGTTGGTTTCTCTGCTGTCCATGTGGCTATTCGCTCTAAATATCTGCTGTTGTATATCCTGAGGTCACTGAGCACGGGCTCCCTTTGTTTCTGCTGGTTAGTCCTCAGCTGTCACTAAGCTCTGTTCCCTATGCTGTTGAGTATTCCTTTGTCACTGAGTCTAGGCTTGCTGAGGTTCGGCTGTAGGGTTCTCTGCTGTTGCTGAGGCTTCGCTCCCCCTATATTCTGATATTTACTTCTCTGCTGTCACTGAGACTTTGTTCCCTTAGTGCCTGCTGTTTAGAACTCTGCTGTCACTACGACTTTGCTCTTTTCGTTTATGCTGTGGATTACTCTGCTGTCACTGACTTGCCATGTGCTGTACAGTATTCGGCTATCACTGAGGCACAGCTCACTAAGGTTCAGTTGTTGGGGTTTCTTCTGTCAAAGAGACTCTTCTGCCTTAGATTCTGATCTTGGATTCTCTGCTGTCACTGAGACTTTGCACCCTTAGTATCTGCTTCTGAGTATTCTGCTGTCACTGAGGTTTTATTCTCTTAGTTTCTGCTTTTGGATTTTCTGCTGTCACTGAGACTCCGTCATCTAAATGTCTGCTGTGGAGTCCAAGCTGTCACTGAAGCTGTGCTGTTTTAGGTTTGGCTGTTGGGTTTTCTGCTGTCGCTAAGGCTCTGTTCCTTAAGTGTCTGCTGCTGGGTACTCAGCCATTACTGAAGTTTGCACCCTTGGTTGATGCTGTTGGGTTCTCTTCTATCACAGATGCTGTTCTGCCTTAGGTTCTGATATTGGATTCTCTGCTGTCACTGAGGCTCTGCTCCCTTAGTTTGTGCTGTCTGGTATTGTAATCCCACACTGAAGTTCTATCTCCTTAGATGGTGCTCTTCACTAACATCTAGAACACATGTTGGCAGATATTCCATGATTGCATTGGTCACTGACACTTGAACAAATTACAATACAATATTGTGTGCAATGTATATATACCTTATTATATGCAAGGCCCCTGGAAGCATGCCTTTCCTGCGCAAATATTGTTTTGCCGCATTTGCCACATAATCCATCATCTGCTGCATATCCTGCAGATTTTAACAAAAAAAATTGTTCCTAGCTCAAAAAGGATCAAAATTTACTAAAAACGTGGCACTATTCACAGTGGTTGGCTGATCATCTTTTCATTGCATATTGCTGTATTTGGGTATGAAACTGGTACTAACATGGTGAAATGTGTATTCAGTATCTGTTAAGATGAGCAAACATAACAAAACAATGAAGAAATACTATCACAAAACGTGCCGCATTATGCCACATAATTTGTCTTTTCTTGCTGCATAATTTAGTGAACCCTGCCGCATAATGTGATCAGGTGTTTGTTAAGCGCGACTACTCACCCGTAAGGGTCTCAAGGCGCTGAGGCGTGGGGGGGAGGAGGGGTTCGCAGGTTCTAGTCCATCAAGGAGGGGGTCTGTCGAAGAGCCAGGTTTTGAGGTTTCTTGCGAAGATGGGGAGAGATGTTATCTGTCTGAGGTGGAGCGGAAGGTAGTTCCAGGCTGTGGCCGCACGGAAGGAGAAGCCTCCTGATCTGGTCTTTCTGGTGCAGGGGACCACAGCGTAGGAGAGCTGGGCTGATCGTCGGGTCCTTTGGGGTGCGTGAAATTTGGGTCGGCTATTCAAGTATGCTGGTCCAGTGTCGTGGAGGGCCTTGTGAGCGTGGGTTAGCATATTGAAGGTGACTCTAGCTTCGATGGGAAGCCAGTGGAATGTGCGCATATGATGGGAGATGTGGCAGTGTCTTGGCAGGACCAGTCTTGCGTGGCATTTTGGATGTTCTGTAGCTTGCTGGTGAGGTTTTTGTTTATTCCGGCATAGAGTGCATTGCCGTAGTTGAGCCTGCTGGTGACCAGGGCGTGAGTGACGGTCTTTCTGTGTTCGAGGGGGATCCATTTGAGGGTCTTACGAAGAAGGCGGAGGGTGTGGAATCAGGAGGACGAGACAGAGTTGATCTGGCGGTCCATTTTGAGCTCTGAATCCAGGATGATTCTCAGGTTGCGTGCTAGGTCTGTGGGGGTGGGCGGGCTTCCGAGGGCGGGGGGCCACCAGGAGTAGTTCCAGGCATCTGAGTTTGGGCCCATGATGAGTACTTCCGTTTTGTTGGTGTTTAGTTGTAAGCAGCTGTTTTTCATCCATTTGGCGACAGCTTCAATGCCTTCTCAAAAGTTGTGTCTGGCGGTGTTGGGTTCGTTCGATAGGGAGAGGATGAGTTGGGTGTCGTCCGTAGGTTGTGACGATGGGGGCGAGCGGAGCCATGTAAACATTGAAGAGCGTAGGGCTGAGGGAGGACCCCTGGGGGACTCCGCAGGTGGTAGGTGTAGGGTCCGAGAGGAAAGGGGGAGTTTGACCTGCTGTGTTCTGCCAGAGAGGAAGGAGAGGATCCAGTCGAGGGCCTTGTCTTGGATCCCTGCATCATGGAGTCTGCTTATTAGGGTGCAGTGAGAGACTGTGTCAAACGCTGCTGCGAGGTCGAGGAGGATGAGGGCTGCTGTTTCTCCTTTGTCCAGTAAGGTACAGATGTCGTTTGTTGCGGCGAGGAGGGCGGTTTCCGTACTGTGGTTTTTTCTGAAGCCGGATTGGGAGGAGTCGAGGATGTTGTGCTCTTCGATGAATGTGGCGAGTTGGCTATTGATGGCTTTCTCGATGACTTTCGCTTGTAACAGGAGCAGGGAGATGGGTCTGTAGTTTTTTAGGTCGGTGGGGTCCGCCGAGGGTTACTTCAGGAGGAGGTTGATCTCAGCGTGTTTCCAGTCATCAGAGAATGAGGCGGTTGCCAGTTAGTGGTTGATGGTGTGGCAGAGCATGGGTGCGATGGTGTCGGCGGCTCTATTGAAAATGTGGTGGGGGCAGGGGTCCGTGGGGGCCCCGGAGTGGATTGTCTTCATCGTCTTCAGTGTGTCTTCGGTGGTGAGGGCTGTCCAGTTGTCGATCGCTGGCTTTGGGGTGTCAGGGGTGGTTGGTGAGGGTTCAGTGTGTTGGTTGTCTTTGTCGAAGTTGTCGTAGGTACTCTTGATTTTGTGGTGGAAAAAGGTGCTGAGTTTGTCGCAGAGGTCTTGTGAGGGAGTGATGT
The DNA here is from genome assembly GCF_964204655.1 of Triturus cristatus. Lineage (NCBI taxonomy): Eukaryota > Metazoa > Chordata > Amphibia > Caudata > Salamandridae > Triturus > Triturus cristatus. The sequence goes on along the minus strand of NC_140582.1, from coordinate 1,085,787,794 downwards.
CGGTGGACTCGCTGGTGGGTGGGGTGAACTCCTTGATGATGTTGAAGAGTTCTTTGCTGTTGTGTGCATGAGTGGAGATTCTGTCTTCAATTGCTTTTTTTTTCCTGATGAGTTGGTGGTGGGCGTTGGTGGCGGCTCTGAAGTTGTGGGCTTCTGTGGATTTGGTGTTCCTCCAGGCCTTTTCGAGGCGGCGGCAAGTGCGTCTGGACTCTCGAAGTTCGGTGGTGAACCATCTAGCTTTCTTGGCATGGGTGTTGTTTTTTTTTGAGGGGGGCTATGGTGTTGGCGCTGTCGGGGATCCATCTGAGCATGGTTCGGGCTGCGGTGTTGGCGTCATCGTTTTCCGCGATGGTTGGGGTGGAGTTGCTGAGTGATGAGGTTAGCTGGTCATCGGTGATTCTGGTCCAGTTTCTTCTTGGGAGCAGGTGCTGGTGTCTGTGGATGGTGGATGTTCTGAAGGTGACGTAGACGCATCGATGGTCAGCTCATGGGAGTTCGGTGGTGTGGCTGAAGGTGATGGAGTTTCCTGTTGTGAAGAGGGGGTCGGGGGTGTGTCCTGCTGAGTGCATGGGTTCGGTCACGATCTGGCAAAGTCCAATGTTGTGGAAGTTGTCCAGGAGTGATGTCGTGCTGGGGTCCAGTTGGTTGTCGAGGTGGAAGTTGAGGTCTCCCAGTAGGGTGTAATTGGTGGACGCGATGGCATGCGGGGATATGATGTCCGTGAAGGAGTTGGTGAAAAGTCTGCGGGGTCCAGGGGGTCGGTAGATGAGAGTTCCTCGGAGGGTGAGGTAGGGCTGGCCAGTATCTTTAAGTGAAGGTGTTCCATCAGGTCTGTGGGCTCGTCAGCGAGTGTGCTCAGGCGGAGGGTGGGTTTGTGGATGATGGTGATTCCTCCTCCCCGGCGGGTGGGTGGGTCCTTCCTGGAGATCCTTGGGGAATGGTAGTGGCGATGTCTGGTCCCGAGGTGGTGTTGGTCCAGCTTTAGGTAAAGAATGCTATATCCGGGGTAGTGCTGTCGAGGAGGTCCCAGATTTCAGTGGCGTGTTTGTGGAGGGATCAGACGTTGAGGAGGATGCATTGCAGAGTCTTCGGTTCGGTTGTGTTCTTGCAGGCGGATTGCACTGGGTCAGTGGTTTTGGCGGTGCTGCAGGTGTGCCGGCAGCTGTGACAGCTAAAGGGTCCGTGGGTGTCGGCTGGTGATGCTAGCTCGCAGTTGTTGTTGCGGCCTGGGTTGAGAGCGTGGAGTGCCGCTGGGTCGTAGCGTTGGCGGTGCAGAGATCCAGGGTTCCTGGCACTGGTCACAGTCGGGTCGCAGACGGGCGCAGAGGAGCTTGCCTTTGGCGCCTCGGCGGTGTGGCCGCACAGTGGCCGCGCATTGGCCGCCTTTAAGTAGGGGTCTGGGAGGGATGGACAGCTGGGAGGCGGGGAGGGGAGCTGAATTGGGCCGGTCGCACTGGTCGTGCTGGGGGAGGGGCCGCGGGGGCAGCAGCGGCAGGTAAAAACGGGCTGAAAAAGGCAAAAGGAAAAAGACAAAAAGAGAGAGAAAGGTGCAAATAAGGCAGCAAAAGTGCAAGAAAGAGTGGAGGAATGACACAGAGGACACAGAAGAGTGAAAGGGGGAGATTGAAATGAGGGGAAAATTACAGAAAAAGTGCAAGAATGAGTGGAGGAAAGACACAGAGAACACAGGAGACTGAAAGGGGGAGATTGAGATGAGGGTAAGACATGGGTGAAAAACGGAGGAAAGACACAGAAGGAGAGTGAAGGGGGAGCTTGAAATGAGGGAAAAACAACAGAAAATGGAGGAAAGACCCAGAAGGAGAGTGAAGGGGGGAGATAAAAGTGAGGGAAAAAACTAGTGAAAAAGGAGAGAAAAAGCGGAGCAGGAGAATGGAGACAAAGGTCCACTGGACCACCAGGGATGAGGCACAGGTGAAACCTGCGGGTGGAGGAGGGCCTCAAACGCCAACACTCGAGAGTGCAGAGGCTTGTGGGAAGGCCTCACTTAATGGTGGAGCTGCGAGGGAGGGGGAGCAATTTCACTGACAATGAGTCTGGTCTTGCTCCTCGCCTGCTACATAATGATTATGAGAGCATATTCTGAATACGGGTGAAACTAAATCTGAGGTAACTCGTCCAGTATCCTCCTTAACATCTGCCTAAAACAGCTGCGCTGTAGTATTAATTCCTAAATTACTCATCAGTCAAGAAAGAGCTCAGGGCCTCGCAGGGGTCATGGAAAGCGCCCTATAAATACAAACACGATGCAGTAGGAAACAGTACCACACAGCATAGCAGCTTCTCTGGCGAGGGACACACCGCTCACTGAAAAACGTCTCTTCCTAATGGCCTCACATGCTTTTCTTGGTAGCTCAGTTGTCCTTGTTCAGACCAAAGTAAAACCCCTCTTACTTACACCACAGTTCAGCAGTTTACTTTCTAATGTTATCTCCATGCATTGGCTTCTTTAATTGAAGGTTCAGAGTGGTTCACTTTGCAGTGTGAGTATCAAACTCCACACACTCGTTCACTGGCTCGCTATCCCACATATCTTCACTCATACACTCACTCGTTATTCTTCACTCACACTGACTAAACTAATGAACCCACTCCTTTAACCACTTACGTAATCACACTCTCTCACTATCATTGCCTGGCTTATATTCGCCCTAGTATAATCCTCCACTTGCTCGCTGCGGTATGAGTTTGCTTTTGTCCTGAGAGCCTGATGCTCATGGATGCTTACTGTGGTTTGCTGTGGCTCCTTGTGCCACTGTCTCTCGAAAACGGATGCTTGCTGTGGTCTAGTTTTTGCTGTGATTCGGTGTTTGCATGACATGTGGATGTTCGCTGCTGTATGAGTTTGCTGTGGTTCTGTGAGCCTGATGCTCAGAAATGCTTGCTGTGGTTTGCTATGGCTCCTTGTGTCGCTGCATGACATGTGGATGTTCGCTGCTGTATGTGTTTGCTGTGGTTCTGAGCCTGATGCTCAGGAATGCTTGCTGTGGTTTGCTGTGCCCCCCTGTGTCGCTGCATGACATGTGGATGTTCGCTGCTGTATGAGTTTGCTGTGGTTCTGAGCCTGATGCTCAGGAATACTTGCTGTGGTTTGCTGTGCCCCCCTGTATCGCTGCATGACATGTGGATGTTCGCTGCGGTAAGAGTTTGCTGTGCTTCTGTGAGCCTGATGCTCAGGAATGCTTGCTGTGGTTTGCTATGGCTCCTTGTGCCACTGTCTCTCGTGAACGGATGCTTGCTGTGGTCTAGTTTTTGCTGTGGTTCGGTGTTTGTATGACATGTGGATGTTCGCTGCTGTATGAGTTTGCTGTGGTTCTGAGCCTGATGCTCAGGAATGCTTGCTGTGGTTTGCTGTGCCCCCCTGTGTCGCTGCATGACATGTGGATGTTCGCTGCTGTATGAGTTTGCTGTGGTTCTGAGCCTGATGCTCAGGAATACTTGCTGTGGTTTGCTGTCCGGCCCTGTATCGCTGCATGACATGTGGATGTTCGCTGCTGTATGAGTTTGCTGTGGTTCTGAGCCTGATGCTCAGGCATGCTTGCTGTGGTTTGCTGTGCCCCGCTGTGTCGCTGCATGACATGTGGAGGTTCGCTGCTGTATTAGTTTTCTGTGGTTCTGAGCCTGATGCTTGGAATGCTTGCTGTGGTTTGTTGTGCCCCCTTGTGTCGCTGCATGACATGTGGATGCTCGCTGCGGTATGAGTTTTCTGTGGTTCTGAGCCTGATGCTTGGAATGCTTGCTGTGGTTTGTTGTGCCCCCTTGTGTCGCTGCATGACATGTGGATGTTCGCTGCTGTATGAGTTTGCTGTGGTTCTGTGAGCCTGATGCTAAGGAATGCTTGCTGTGGTTTGCTGTGCCCCCCTGTGTCGCTGCATGACATGTGGATGTTCGCTGCGGTAAGAGTTTGCTGTGGTTCTGAGCCTGATGCTCAGGAATGCTTGCTGTGGTTTGCTGTGCCCCCTTGTGTCGCTGCATGACATGTGGATGTTCGCTGCAGTAAGAGTTTGCTGTGGTTCTGTGAGCCTGATGCTCATGGATGCTTGCTGTGGTTTGCTGTGGCTCCTTGTGCCACTGTCTCTCGTAAACGGATGCTTGCTGTGGTCTAGTTTTTGCTGTGGTTCGGTGTTTGCATGACATGTGGATGTTCGCTGCTGCATGAGTTTGCTGTGGTTCTGAGCCTGATGCTCAGGAATGCTTGCTGTGGTTTGCTGTGTCCCCTTGTGTCGCTCCATGACATGCGGATGCTCGCTGCGGTATGAGTTTGCTGTGGTTCTGAGCCTGATGCTCAGGAATGCTTGCTGTGGTTTGCTGTGCGCCCCTGTGTCGCTGCATAACATGTGGATGTTCGCTGCTGTATGAGTTTGCTGTGGTTCTGTGAGCCTGATGCTCAGGAATGCTTGCTGTGGTTTGCTGTGCCCTCCTGTGTCGCTGCATGACATGTGGATGTTCGCTGCTGTATGAGTTTGCTGCGGTTCTGAGCCTGATGCTCAGGAATGCTTTCTGTGGTTTGCTGTGCCCCCCTGTCGCTGCATGACATGTGGATGCTCGCTGCGGTGTGAGTTTGCTGTGGTTCTGAGCCTCAATGCTCAGGAATGCTTGCTGTGGTTTGCTGTGCCCCCCTGTGTCGCTGCATGACATGAGGATGTTCGCTGCTGTATGAGTTTGCTGTGGTTCTGAGCCTGATGCTCAGGCATGCTTGCTGTGGTTTGCTGTGCCCCCCTGTGTCGCTGCATGACATGTGGATGTTCGCTGCTGTATGAGTTTTCTGTGGTTCTGAGCTTGATGCTTGGAATGCTTGCTGTGGTTTGCTGTGCCCCCCTGTGTCGCTGCATAACATGTGGATGTTCGCTGCTGTATGAGTTTGCTGTGGTTCTGTGAGCCTGATGCTCAGGAATGCTTGCTGTGGTTTGTTGTGCCCCCTTGTGTCGCTGCATGACATGTGGATGCTCGCTGCGGTATGAGTTTTCTGTGGTTCTGAGCCTGATGCTCAGGAATGCTTGCTGTGGTTTGTTGTGCCCCCTTGTGTCGCTGCATGACATGTGGATGCTCGCTGCGGTATGAGTTTGCTGTGGCTATGTCATTATTACTTAGGGATGTTCTCTGTAGTCTGGAGTTGCTTGTGGCTGTTTTTATTATCACTAAGAGATTTTCGCTGTGGAATGGAGTTAACTGTCGTTCTGTGACCCTGTCGCTCGGGACTGCTCGCTGCGGAGTTACCTGTCGTTCTGTGACCCTGTCGCTCGGGGATGCTCGCTGTGGGACCATGGCACAGGGGTGCTCGCTGTTTTCTGGAGCTCGCTGTGTGTATACGCGCCTGTGCACGCTGTGACTAGAGTTTGCTGTGGTTTGAAGCGAGCTGTGCGTCGCTGTGTGTTACACTCAGGGGTGCTCTCTGGTGCTCCATGGCTCACGCCCATGTCACAGGGATGCTCCCTATGTGTACCTATGTTCGTTGTGATCTGGAGTCTGCTGTGGTTTTGTGTGCCCGTCACTCAGGGGTGGTCGCTGTGGTATGAAGCATGTTGTGGGGCGCTGTGTGTTACACTCAGGGGTGCTCTTTGTGGGGCTCCATGTCACAGGGATGCTCCCTATGTGTACCTATGTTCGCTGCGGTCTGGAGTCTGCTGTGGTTCTGTGTGCCCGTCACTCAGGGGTGGTCGCTGTGGTATGAAGCATGTTGTGGGTTGCTGTGTGTTACACTCAGGGGTGCTCTTTGTGGGGCTCCATGTCACAGGGATGCTCGCTATGTGTACCTATGTTCGTTGTGATCTGGAGTCTGCTGTGGTTTTGTGTGCCCGTCACTCAGGGGTGGTCGCTGTGGTATGAAGCATGTTGTGGGTTGCTGTGTGTTACACTCAGGGGTGCTCTTTGTGGGGCTCCATGTCACAGGGATGCTTGCGCTATGTGTACCTATGTTCGTTGTGATCTGGAGTCTGCTGTGGTTCTGTGTGTCCATCACTGAGGGATGCTCAGTGTGGTTTGAAGTTTGCTGTGGGTCGCTGTGTGTTACACTCAAGGGTGCTCTCTGTGGGTCCGTGTATTACTCAGACATGTTTTACGGTTAGCACATCCCCAACCCCTCGTCTGCTTCCGCAAGTGTCTTTGGTTCTCTACCTGCTTCCGTAGCGCCTCGAAGGCGGCACTGATGGTGTGCACCCTGGTCCTCTCCCGGGCATTGGCCAGCAGCCGCCGGGTCTGCTGTATGGCCCGCACCTCGCTGGGGGGGCCTGCGGCGGTGTCCCCTCCTCCTCTCCGTGGGGAGATGCTGCTGCTGGAGTCCGGGCTGGGAGGGCTGTACATGACCTGGTGCTGATGCTGCGCGTGGGATGAAGGCGCGTAGGAACCCTCCAGGGGCCGCTGGGGACAGAAGACGATGCGGGACTGGAGCGCCTGCTGCTGCTCCGCGAACCCCCGGGGCTCGAAGCCAGGCAGTGCCGCGGGGTTGAGGAAAGGCTCCCTCCTCTGTGTAGGCAAGCAGCCGGCAGGACGAGAGGGGATTCCGGCTGCCGACGAGAAAGCCCCGTTCCTCAGGTCCAGCGCGGCCGAGGCAGCATCAGTCCTGGCGCTGTCAGCCAGCACCCTGAGCTGGGGAGCGTCCTCGTCGGAGGTGGAGGGTCTCTCGGAGGGTGGGCCACACTTGAGGGTCGCCCTGCACCGCTTCAAGCCGTGCATCTGCTTCATCGCCTCCTTATTCTTGCGCTTGAGTTTCTTGAAGCCGTTCACCTCCTTGACGAGGCTGCCCCACGCCGCGTCCTCCATCACCTGCAGGTTCCGCATGCTGCCGGCTCCCCAGAGAGGTGCCGCGGGAGCCCCTTCCTCGTCCTGCTGCAGAAGCTGAGGCCGGTGCGTCCCAGTCCCCGAGTAGTCAGTCAGCGTCCACTGCACTCCGGTCAAAACTACAGCAGCTTGTGCGGAGAGGCGCCCAGAAGCCCCTTCTGCGCCTTTGGCAGCTATACCAGAGAGAGGTGCAGGGGCCCTCGTCCTCGCCCTGTTTTGGAGCAGGGACTCAATTTTGTACTCCGCACCTCCCGTGCACCCTGAGGAATTGTGTTACTGCCCCGGAGGAGTGTCCAGGACAGGAGCCCTGTCTGTGGGACACTGTGTCTCTGCCCTCTGAACAACTAGCGTCCCCTACAGCCCCGACCGGACTGTGGCAGCCCCTTGGAGGGGTGTTGAGGAGGAAGCACCCCCTACCCCGTCCTATAGTTCTGTGCCACCACCACTCCCTGAGCAGTCAGTGGTTCCGACCGGAGCGTGGTAGGATCCAGGAGAGGCAGGACCCCCTCCCCGTCCTCTGGTGGAGTAGGACAGTCCCCTGTGTCACCACTGCGCTTTGCGCACTCAGGGACCCGGGTGGACCGCGGCAGTATCCAGGACAGGCAGGACCCCTCCCCCGTCCTCTGGTGGAGTGGGACAGTGCTCTGTGCCACCACCAGGGTCCCGGGTGGAGTGCGGCGGTATCTAGGAGAGGCAGGACCCCCTCCCCGTCCTCTGGTGGAGTGGGACAGTGCTCCGTGCCGCCACCGCCACGCTTTGCGCAGTCAGTGGTCCCAGTGGCAGCGCCTCAGGAGAGGTGTGTTTCAGGTCCGTCCTCCAGTGCAGCCGTCCAAGAGCTTGGACCCAGCCCCGCGCCTCCCTCCCACCCACACCCCCTGCGCAGTCAGAGTGTCATCCGCGACCGGCTGCGCCGCGGCAGCCTCGCTGGTGCCGGCACACTGAGCCCCATCTGTGTTTGTTTAGCCTCGGCTTACACAGAAGCCCCGGTTAGTGAGATCAGTGACTGGCCGCCGGTGACAGGGGAGCCGCCTCACACAGCCAGGAGGCCGCGCGCATGAGGCGCTCCAGAGGAACAGGAAGCGCTCTTTACTCCCAAAACAGCTGCTCTGCCAGGCGCCTTTGTTCCATTCTCACTCGAACAATCTGTTTCCTTTAAAGAGACGTATTTATGTGGGTGGCTCGTTTTAAAGGCGTTCAAAGAAGGAAGCCTTTCTTGAACACAAACTGTGATGCAACTTCAGGGGCGCCGCTTTTATCTCAGTTTTCTCTCCAATAACCCTTTCCACTTTCACACTTTTATTTTGGAAAGAGTATGATGCTGAATAGTATTAGAAAGAGAGTCATACTTCACATTGGTGAGGAAAGTTCAGTATTGTTGCCCGTCCCATAGTGCTATATTGTAATTGTTTTTAGAATGCGCTTCCCGGACCCTTCGGATGGCCTGAAGCACTTTTCTGGGTTGTCCGATAGCCAAAAAAGAAAGCACATCAACACCTCATCAGGGGTAGCAAGCGCTATACAAATGCAAACCTTTTTACCTCTTCTACCCTTTCGCTATCCTTCTCAATCCAAACAACTGACTAACATATCCACTACTCAAATTACTTTCATTTTTTACTATACTAATTCACCACTAATCCTTTTATGAGTTCTGGAGTAGCGTGCTACTCGCCAAAAAAGGGTTTTGACACCTCGTCAGAGGTAGTAAGCGCTATATAAATGCAATCACAATACAATACAATTCTTCATATAGATCATTATGGCCCTAGTGATGTCACAAAGTGCTCCGATTTTCGTCGAGTTCCTAGGTGCCATTTGTAGTGTGTGGTTGAAAGGGTGTTGTTTATGGACAAGACTGTACGGGGTATGTTGCATGCGGTGCGTGATGTTTGCAAGCATTGTGGGCACACGGCGCACTGACGCAGAGCACAAGCGTACGTGTGAGATGAACATGCATGGACTGACGCTACTCTGGGTGGTCAGTATCATGCATTGAATGGCATCAGGAGTATTACATGGAGCCTATCCAGGAGTGAAAGCCGAGCAGCCCATTAGAGGTACTGCTGAGCCATCAAGGAGCATTAAATTGAGTCTACCAAGAACCAACAGATGAAAAATTCACTGTGGCACTGTTAAAGCACCACAGACTATTACGCAGGATTTACCCAGGAGGGAACAGGTCTGCAACCCATTGGAGGCTCTGTTAAAACACTTGGGAGTATTAGGAGAGTGAAAAATGCTCACTCCCTTGGAGGCTCTCTAAAACCACCAAAGGCGCTGTTAAACCACTAGGGAGTATTATTGAGGTAGAAAAATGCTCACTCCCTTGGAGGCACTCTTAAACCACCACAGCGCTGTTAAACCACTAAGGAGTATTATTGAGGGTGAAAAAACGCTCACTCCCTTGGAGGCACTGTTAATCCACCAAAGGCGCTGTTGAACTACTAGGGAGTATTATGGAGGGTGAAAAACGCTCACTCCCTTGGAGGCACTTTTAGATCACCAATATGTGCTGTAAAACCACTACAGATTATTATGGAGGGTGAAAAACGATCACTCCCTTGGAGGCACTGTTAAACCACCAAAGGCGCTGTTAAACCACTAGGGAGTATTATGGAGGGTGAAAGACGCTCACTTTGTTGGAGGCACTCTTAAACCACAAAAGGCGCTAAAACCACTAGGGAATATTATGGAGGATGAAAAATGCTCACTCCCTTGGAGGCCCTCCTAAACCACCACAGGCACTGCTAAACCACTAGAGAGTATTATGGATGATGACAAATGCTCACTCCCTTGGAGGCACTTTTAGATCACCAAAGGCACAGTTAAACCACTAGGGAGTATTATGGAGGGTGAAAAACGCTCACTCCTTTGGAGGTAATCTTACACCACCAAAGGTGCTTATAAACCACTAGTTAGTATTATGGATGGTGAAAAACGCTCACTCCCTTGGAGGCACTCTTACACCACCAAGGGTGCTGTTAAACCACTAGGGAGTATTATTGAGGGGGAAAAATGCTCACTCCCTTGAAAGCACTCTTAAACCATCAAAAGCGCTTCTAAACCACTAGGGCTATTATGGAGGGTGAAAAACGCATACTCACCTTGGAGACACTCAAACTCCCCAGGAGAACAGTTCAGCCTGAACTGTCAGGCCTGGTTCTCCCTGGAACAGAAACAAGCATCCTGGGGCTGGTATTGGGGTATCACCCCTCATCAGCCAGGTTAGCTTGAATCCAATGGCGTAGTGAGCACGGGACCCACAGAATGGTGTGGGGTGCAAACAAACGATGGATTTAACCCAGATCTGTGACTGGGGGTGAATGATTGATTAATTTAACATTCTATCCCTCCTCTGTTCTTTGTACATTTGTCGCCGTAAGTGGGAAGGGTATGCCCAGAGGTGGGTCCCATGCTCACTACGCCACCAGATACAAGCTAGCCTTGCTGTTGAGGGGTGTTACCCCGAAACTGCTCCCAGGATGATTGTTTCTGGTCCAGGGAAGACCAGGCCTGGCAGTTTGGGCTGAACTGTTCCCATGTTGAACAGGGTCAAGACTGATTTGCATATGGCTGGGTCTAAACTGGAATGGTGTGGCATTAAAAAAAACAATGGGTTTAACTCAGATCTGTGACTGGGGGTGAATGTTTGATTAATTCAGCATTCCGTCCATCCTCTGTTCTTTTTGCATGTGTCACCCTAAGTGCGAAGGGTATGCCCAGACGTGGGTCCTGTGCTCGCTACGCCACTACATTCAAGCTAGCATGGCTGATGAGGGGTGTTACTCCGAAACCGGTCCCAGGATGCTTGTTTCTGGTCCAGGGAAGACCTGGCCTGGCAGTTCGGGCTGGACTGTTCCTATGTGGAACAGGGTCAAGACTGAATTGCATATGGCTGGGTCTAAACTGGAATAGTGTGATGTGCATAAAAAACGATGGATTTAACCCAGATCTGTGACTGGGGATGAATGTTTGATTAATTCAGCATTCCTTCATTCATCCGTTCTTTTAGCATTTGTCGCTCTAGGTAAGAAGGGTATGCTTAGACGTGGGTCATGTGCTCGCTACGCCACCAGATTCAAGCTAGCCTGGCTGATGAGTCATGTTACCCTGTAACCGGTCCCAAGATGTTTGTTTCTGGTCCAGGGAAGACCTGGCTTGGCAGTTCAGGGCTGGACTGTTCCCATGTGGAACAGGGTCAAGACTGACTTGCATATGGCTGGGTCTCAACTGGACTAGTGTGACATGCAAAAAAAAGAATACATTTAACCAGTCGCAGCTGGCATGGCTTGCGGGTAGGGGGCGGGTGCGGGGGGTCGTGCAGGGAGTGGGGGGGGTCACACGGGGAAGGCAGGGGTCAATCGGGGTGGGGGTCATGGAGGAGATAGTGCAGGTGTTATAATAATAAATAAAAAAATTAAAACTTACCTTGAGGCCGGGTCCCGCATTTTCTCAGCTCCTGCTCTCCTGCCTCCCAACAGGAACAGGAAGCATGCAGCCAGGCTCCCTCCCCTAAGCCAATCACAACGCAATTGGTGCCAGGGTCTTATGTGGTGGGCATGTTTTCCATGCAGACCGCAGCCTGCATGGAGAATAGAAAAGTGTGCATGACTGGTTTGGGCGGCCTAAGAGGGCCGACCAAACAGTTTTTGCGTACTCAGGAGTGGGCACACCACCACTGCCCTGCTTGGAGAGCAGAGCAGCTCCGTCTACCCCGCCGTCTGGCCCACAACGCAAACATAAAATCGTAATAACTAAAAGTTATTGCCATTTTATGTTTTTGCTTCTCGCACTGCAAGAAAGCAGTGGGGTGATGCTCCTCCGCCATAGCGAAGGAGCCGTCCCTGGATTTAACCCAGTTCTGTGACTGGTGGTTTGGTTAATTCAGCATTCCGTCCATCATCTTTTCTTTTTGCATTTGTCGCCCTAAGAGGGAAGGGTATGCCCAGACATGGATCCTGTGCATGCTACGCCACTAGATTCAAGCTAGCCTGGCTGATGAGGGGCGTTACCCTGAAATCTGTACCAAGAAGTTTGTTTTTGGTCCGGGGAAAAGGTGATCTGGTAGTTTTGGCTGGGCTGTTCCCATATGGAGCAGGGTCAAGACTGATTTGCATATGGCTGGGTCTAAACTGGTATGGTGTGGCGTGCAAAAAATGATGGATTTAACCCTGATCTGTGACTGGGGGTGATTTTTTGATTAATTTAGCATTCCATCTGTCATCTGTTCTTTTTGCAGGTAGAATCTGGAGGCATAGCGAGCACGGGACCGACGTCTGGGCATACCCTTACCACTTAGAGCGACAAATGCAAATAGAACCAATGATGGACGGAATGTTGAACAAATCAAACATTCATCCCACGTCACAGATCTGGGTGAAATCCATATTTTTTTGCACGGCTCTTGTTGGAGGGAGGACCACCGGGGGGTCAGGGGGGCCACCCCGGGGCACCTTCCTACCGCAAAGTTATAGCCGAGCGCCGCTGAGAAGCCTCCTAGGAGAGGTCTTTCTCCTATGATCGTACTAGGCCCAGTAACACCACCACACAGGACTCCGTATCAGTTGCTTATCTAGGTACTTTATCAATAGTAGTATATTCAAAATATTTACAGGGGGATCGAGAGATCCAGAAAGAGTCTCAATGTCTTTGTAGGGACAGGGTAGCGGGACAGTCTTAGTACCAGCCTGGTACGGGAAAGCTCTGCGCCAGACCTTGAGTTAGGCCGAAGGTGGCTCTGGGGATCGGAGCGGCAGGTGCTGGTCTCAAAGCAGCTCGGACGTGGAGAGCCGCGACGGTGTCTGCAGGGCTCGGGTGGTAGTTCCGCTTGGGTCGAGCCGCGACACAGTCAGCAGGGCTCCGGTGGTAGGTCCGCTTCGGTCGAGCCGCGACGAGGTCAGCTGGGCTCTGATGGTAAATTCAACAAGGTTGGGCCGCGACAGCGTCAGCAGGGCCCCAAAGGTTCGTGAAGGTCTTTAAGCACGGTGGAGCCGCGACGTAGTCAGCAGGGCTCAGAGCGTGGTTCCAGGATGAGTCTTTCTCCGTAGGGTCAGCCGCGATCCGATCAGCAGGGCTCTTGACTCCGGGATACAACTGCTGTCCTGTTGCAGAGTCGCCCCAGATATAGGTCTGGAGCCCTTTGATGTCCGGACCCTTGCGCCCGGGGGGGGCGGAGAGGCCGGGTCGGGAGTGGCCAGACGCTCAGCAGGAGAGGCGCCAGGCCCAGGAGAACTGTGGGGCGATCGCACCTAGGTGTGGGAGGACGGTTGGGGGTCCCATCGATACTGCCCTCCGCCGGGAGTGGGGAAGTGTTCACGTGGTACCCCCTGGCCAGTTGTTGGTGCCTTGATGTCGGGGCTTGCTGGGGGCCGAGGCCGGGTTGAGCGGGGTCACGTAGGCTGGTGCGCAGAGTCACGTACAATCCAAAATGGAGGAGCCCCGAGGTGCAGGGGACCTCGTGCGGCTTGGCGAGGGGGAACAGGACCACGCCACGAGGCCGGCTCCAACAAGCGTCCCCCCCAGCTGAAGGCAGGGAGAGTCACCCATCTCCTTGGGGGTTCTCCTCGCCGAGGCGGAAGAATCTGGATAGGCCGTCGGCATTGGTGTGGTCGTTGCCGGGCCGGTGCTCTACGGTGAAGTCCATCCCTTGCAGCGAGATGGACCATCGCAACAATTTGGGGTTCTCGCCCCGCATCTGCATTAGCCACCGCAGGGGCCGGTGGTCAGTCTGGACTCGTAAGTGGGTGCCGAAAAGGTAGGGCCGGAGCTTTTTGAGAGCCCATACCACGGCCAAGGCCTCCCGCTCGATGGTGCTCCACCTCTGTTCTCGGGGCAGCAGTCGGCGGCTGATGAAGGCCACAGGTCTGTCGAGGCCCTCGGTGTCCATCTGGGAGAGGACCGCCCCAACCCCGTACTCCGAGGCATCTGTCTGAACCACGAATTCCTTGCCGTAGTCAGGGGCCTGTAGTACAGGGGCAGCGCACATTGCCGCCTTGAGGGTTTCAAACGCGGTCTGACAGCGGGGTGTCCAGTGCACCGTTTTGGGCTGCTTTTTGGAAGTGAGTTCCGTGAGGGGGCCCACAATACTTGCATAATCTTTGATAAATCGCCGGTAGTAACCTGTGATGGCATCGACCTTCAACTGGAGGGGCGCCACCTGGCCACTCCCAACCTGATGGCCCAGATAGGTCACTGATCCTTGACCGATCTGGCACTTGCTGGCCTTAATCGTGAGCCCGGCCCTTTGGAGAGCGGCCAGGACTTCTCTGAGGTGTCCTAGGTGCGCGGCCCAGTGGTTGCTGAAGACTGCAATGTCGTCTAAGTAGGCCGCGCTGAAGGCTTCTAGTCCGGCCAGGACCTTGTTCACCAGTCTCTGGAAGGTCGCTGGCGCGTTCTTCATACCGAAGGGCATCACCCGAAAGTGGTAGTGCCCATCGGGGGTGGAGAAGGCGGATCGTTCCTGGGCGCCGGGGGTGAGCCTGATCTGTCAGTACCCAGCGGTGAGATCAAAAGTGCTTAGGTAGCGGGCGGCCCCTAAGCGGTCGATCAGTTTGTCTGCCCGTGGCAGGGGGTGAGCATCGGTCTTGGTGACTGCGTTTAGGCCCCTGTAGTCCACACAAAATCTGAGTTCCGGGGGGGGTGCCGGGGGCGGCGGCCTTCGGCACCAAGACCACAGGGCTGGCCCACGGGCTGTCGGATGGCTCGATGACTCCGAGGGCGAGCATCTTGGAGACCTCCGTTTGTATGCAGGCTCGGACCCGGTCGGGCACTCTGTAGGCGCGGTGTCGCACAGGGGGGCTGTCCCCGGTATCCACGTCGTGGACGCACCAGGGGGTCACCCCGGGCGTGAGAGAGAAGAGGGCAGCGAAGGGTTGCAGCAGCTGCCGGCAGTCATGGCGCTGTTCTGGGGTCAGGGTGGTGGAGAGTTTGATGCCCTCCATGGAGCCGTCTTGGTCCGAGGACCCCAGGGGGTTGGGTAGGGGCTCGGAGTCGCTTTTGCCCCCATCGTCGGTAGCCAGCAGCAGGCTTAGTTCGGTTCGGGCAAAGTGGGGCTTGAGCCGGTTGGCGTGTAGGACCCGGAGGGGGTTCCTTGGGGACTCCATGTCGACCAAGTAGGTGACGGGGCTCTTCTTCTCAACCACCTTGAAGGGCCCGGTCCATTTGTCCTGAAGGGCGCAGGGGTCCACGGGCGACATGACCCAGACTTGCTGGCCCGGCTCGAACTCGATGGTCGAGGCATTTTCGTCATACCAGCGTTTCATGTCTTCTTGGCTGGCTTCGAGGTTGGCTTTTGCCAGGGCCCGGAACTTCCGAGTCTGGGTCAAGAGGTACCTGTAGACGTCGGGGGGGGCATCTTGGGCGCTCGCCTCCCAGCCCTCTTTGACCAGGCTGAGGGGCCCTCGGACGGGGTGCCCGTACAACAGTTCGGAGGGGCTGAAGCCCAGGGATTTCTGTGGAACCTCTCGATAGGCGAACAGGAGGCATGGCAGCAGGACGTCCCATCTCCTCCTCAGGGGCTCTTCCAGGCCCTTGATCATTCCTTTCAAGGTTCTGTTGAACCGCTCGACCAGTCCGTTCCCCTGGGGGTGGTAAGGGGTGGTGAACTTGTAGGTGACCCCACATTGTTGCCAGAGGGATCTCATGTATTTCGAGATGAAGTTCGTACCCCTGTCGCTCACCACTTCTCGGGGGAACCCCACCCTGGAGAAGATGCCCATCAGGGCCCGGCCCACCACTGGAGCTGTCACAGTTCGGAGGGGGATGGCCTCTGGGTATCGGGTGGCGTGGTCGACCAGTACCAGGATGAAGCGGTGGCCCAGGGCGGTTCGGGGGTCGAGGGGCCCCACGATGTCGATCCCTACCCGTTCGAACGGGGTGTGGACGGCTGGAAATGGTTGGATGGGGGCCTTGACTCGACCCCCAGTCTTCCCGCTGGCTTGGCAGGTCTGGCAGGACCGGCAGTGGTGGTCCACGTCTCTCCGCATTCGGGGCCAATAAAAATGGGTCACCAAGCGGCTGTAGGTCTTGTCTCGCCCGAGGTGTCCGGCGAGGGGCACGTCATGCGCCAGGTTCAGGAGGAACTCTCGGAATCGGAGGGGAACCACCAACACAAGGCCGGCTCCTAGTTCGGCGACTTTCTGTTCGCTATATAACAAGTCATTGTCCCAATAGATCCAGTGGGTTCCCGTGGGGTCCCCCGTGGCCTGGGCGGCCGCTTGCTGTCGGGCCCCCTCGAGGGACGGGCAGGCCTTCTGTTCTTGTTGGAACTGTTCGCGGGTGGGGCCCCCGTCGTGGCGCCACTGGGCCAGCTCGGGGATCTCGCTGAGGGAGGCGGCCTCGTCGGGGGAAAGTTCGGATGGCCCGGCCTCATCGTCAGGCTCCTCCGTGCCGGAGGAGGGTGGCAGTTCTGGACCCGCCGGCTCGACGGGGGCCGCTGCAGCGGCTGGTTGGGCGGTCATGGACCGGGTAGTGGCGCAGGCCCATTCGGGCAGCCCTAGCATCCCCAGATGCTCTCGGCGCTCCACCTGGGCCCAGGGGGAGCTCTCCAGGTCGTTCCCCAGGAGGCAGTCCACTGGAGCGTCGTCGCGGACAGTTACTTTCAGGGTGCCTGACACTCCTCCCCACTCGAAGGGGTTCCGGGCCATCCGGCACATGCTTTCGGTGTTGTCCGCGGTCCGGACAGGGCATAGGACATGCGGCAGGATTTGTTTGGGGGTCACCAGGTGGCAGCGGACAGCGGTCACACTGGCCCCAGTGTCACGGAGGGCTTCGGCCCGTTGCCCATTGATGGTGACCCACTGCTGGTACTTCTGGGTGTTGCTCGGGATGGGGGCTCGGGGCACTATTTCTCGGGTGCCCAGGCATACGAGTGACATGGCAGCCGGTTCCCACTCGGGGGACCCGACGTCGCGGTTTTCCTCCTCTTCTTCTTCTTCCTCCAGGGCTGCGGCGGCTATTTGTCGGGGAGGGGGCCCAGTGGTCCCGTTTCGTCGGTTCACGGGGCAGGCCGGGTCGCTCGCATAGTGGCCTGTCTGTTGGCAGCCGAAGCAGGTCACTGTTGGTCGGGGTCCAGGCCTGGCGATGGGGGTCCCCCTACGGACCAGGGTCGGGGACGTGTGGTTGGCGGCTTGGCCTTGTGGCGGGCTTTGGGGCGGCCCTGCTGGGAATTCTCGACTGCGGTGGGACCCTCCTCCTCCGCCCCGCTGGCGAGGAGGTCCCGTGGTACTCCGTTGGTAGTCCCCCACGGGGTTCCGGGGGACCCGGGTGTTGACCCATCGGTCGGCTTCGGCAGCAAGCTTCCGGGGCTCGGTCAGTTTGCTGTCAAGGAGGTGTTGCCTTAGTTCGACAAAGCAGTTGTTGGCGAGGTGCTCCCAGACAATGAGGTCGAACAGTTCGTTGTACGAGGTGACCTTGCTCCCTCTTATCCACCCTTCAAAGGCTCTGCTGAAGAAGTCCACGTATTCGACCCATGTGGTACCGGGGAGCTTCTTGCAGTCCCGGAAACACTGCCGGTACATCTCGGCTGATAGTCCGTAGCGGGTGAGTAGGGACTCTTTCATGTGGTCGTACGAGGTCATCACTGCGTCGGGGAGTTGCAGCAGGGTATCCCGGCCCTCGCTGAGGAACCTCCCCCATAGGCCGGTACCCCAATCCTTCCGGGGTACCCGATGGGAGGTCATGGCTTCCTCGTATGCTTGGAACCATTGCTGGATGTCGTCGTTTTTATAGTACTCCTTGATGACATCCTTGGGGATATGAACCTTTGGCTTGGTCAGTGGAAGAGCGTCCCGGGATCCGGGGGTGCTGGTCTCCCCCGTTTTGGATTTCAGTTCGAGTTCCTTGAGGCCCCTCTCGTGCTCGAGGGTTAGCCGTTTCTCTTCTAGTTCTCGATGCCGTTTCTTTTCTTCGTTTTCCTCCTGCAGCCGTAGTTGCTCCAAGGCCAACTTTTTCTCCGCCAGCAGGAGTTCACCGTCCAGCCGGAGTCGTGCGAGTTCCAATTCGTGTGTCCGGACCCTCTCCCATTCTCGCATTTCTTCGTGGGATAGGCCGGCTTCCGGGATGCTTCGTCCCCCATCTGCCGGGGTCATGGTCGGCGGCAGGTTTTCGTCCCGGGCCGAGGTCGCTTTGGGGTGGAGTGGCCTCGGATTCTGCCCAGGCTTTCAGGGCTTTCTGCATTTCTTCCTTGGTGCCCAATCCTGTGGTTGGGATCCCTTTGTCCTTGCAGAATTGTTTCAATTCTTTGTGGGTGTATTCTTCCAACCTCTCTTGCTGGAAGGTTGCGGCCAAGGTTGTTTCTTGGCTGCTCATGGTTCTCTTTCTTTTTCCGTCTGGTTAGGCAGCGGGTGCGTTACTTGCCTGTACGATTGCGTCTGGCTCGGATCCCGTTGCTGGCCACCAAATGTTGGAGGGAGGACCACCGGGGGGTCAGAGGGGCCACCCCGGGGCACCTTCCTACCGCAAAGTTATAGCCGAGCGCCGCTGAGAAGCCTCCTAGGAGAGGTCTTTCTCCTATGATCGTACTAGGCCCAGTAACACCACCACACAGGACTCTGTATCAGTTGCTTATCTAGGTACTTATCAATAGTAGTATATTCGAAATATTTACAGGGGGATCGAGAGATCCAGAAAGAGTCTCAATGACTTTGTAGGGACAGGGTAGCGGGACAGTCTTAGTACCAACCTGGTACGGGGAAGCTCTGCGCCAGACCTTGAGTTAGGCCGAAGGTGGCTCCGGGGACCGGAGTGGCAGGTGCTGGTCTCAAAGCAGCTCGGACGTGGAGAGCCGCGACGGTGTCTGCAGGGCTCGGGTGGTAGTTCCGCTTGGGTCGAGCCGCGACACAGTCAGCAGGGCTCCGGTGGTAGGTCCGCTTCGGTCGAGCCGCGACGAGGTCAGTTGGGCTCTGATGGTAAATTCAACAAGGTCGGGCCGCGACAGCGTCAGCAGGGCCCCAAAGGTTCGTGAAGGTCTTTAAGCACGGTGGAGCCGCGACGTAGTCAGCAGGGCTCAGAGCGTGGTTCCAGGATGAGTCTTTCTCCGTAGGGTCAGCCGCGATCCGATCAGCAGGGCTCTTGACTCCGGGATACAACTGCTGTCCTGTTGCAGAGTCGCCCCAGATATAGGTCTGGAGCCCTTTGATGTCCGGACCCTTGCGCCCGGGGGGGGCGGAGAGGCCGGGTCGGGAGCGGCCAGACGCTCAGCAGGAGAGGCGCCAGGCCCAGGAGAACTGTGGGGCGATCGCACCTAGGTGTGGGAGGACGGTTGGGGGTCCCATCGATACTGCCCTCCGCCGGGAGTGGGGAAGTGTTCACGTGGTACCCCCTGGCCAGTTGTTGGTGCCTTGATGTCGGGGCTTGCTGGGGGCCGAGGCCGGGTTGAGCGGGGTCACGTAGGCTGGTGCGCAGAGTCACGTACAATCCAAAATGGAGGAGCCCCGAGGTGCAGGGGACCTCGTGCGGCTTGGCGAGGGGGAACAGGACCACGCCACGAGGCCGGCTCCAACAGCTCTCTATTCCAGTTTAGACCCAGCCATATGCAAAACAGTCTTGACCCTGCTCCCTATGGGAACAGTCCAGTCTGAACTGATAGGCCAGGTCATCCCTGGACCAGAAACAAGCGTCCTTGGACTTGTTTGGGGGTATCACCCGTCATCAGCCAGGCTTTCTTGAATCCAGTGGTGTAGCGAGCACGGAACCCACTGAAGTGGGAGATGTCGATCTGGGCAAAAGGATAGGTGTTATAACCCAAGACCCTTTCGAGACCTGAACAGGAAGACAATAGAGGAAGATGCTCTTAACATGCTGCCCTTTGTACAGATGTCTAGGCTATATGCACTGAGTGGGGAGGTAAAGTAATGTATCAGGCAGAAAAGCAGAGGCTATCCATGTCCAAGATGGTGCACCTAGTTGGAGAGAGCTGAAAGGTAGGGGTCTGCGAATAGCAAAGTTCTAGTCAAATGCTGCCTTGAATAGTTAAAAAAAAAAAATCTGAAACAGAACTCATTGGGTTCTGCTCTGAGGTTCGTATTCAAGGAGTTCCAGAATTTTAGGCTCTGGACACCTGGTGATTTGCTTCTGTGTTTCTCCGGATTTTAGGTGTGAGGTTCATGATTGGAGCATAGTAGATTTTTGAGAGGCGCTGGCCCTGTGTTTCAGTAAGTTTTGTGGATGGGAAAGAGTATCTTGAATTTTATCTTCTCTTTTACCAGCATCCAGTGAAGAGCTTTTTGGGCTTGCTTTGCTTGGTCACTTTTTCACAATTTCAGGCATAGTTTGGCTGCCTCATTCTATACCCTTTGTAGTTTATAAGTGAGTATCTTAAGGAGCCTGGTTCGCACGTGCAGTTTGTGTTCCTCATTAAGGGATGGTTTTACTCACTGTTGTCTTACAGCTGGTCTATTACATCCTTCCCTAAGATTTTTCTGGGAAAGGGTGGTTTGGAGATTGGATGGTAGTTGGAGATGGAAAGCAAATAATGGAAGGGGGAGACCACACGTACATAAACTAATTAGTAAAATCCAGTCATAAATTTCAACAAAATTATTCCACAATGTCACAAGTCCAAAGTATTCATGTATTGTTAGTATTCTCCTTTATTTCACATTTATAGCAGGATAAATAAATACAGCCAACGCGTTTCATGCCAATCTATGGAAAGGACTTCTTCAGGGCTTTTATAAAAACTTCTTCAGGGCTTTTATAAAAAAATAACAAAAGAATCATTTAGAAAAACAATAATGTTTCAAATCATTAAAAGTGCCATATGATACAATCTCAAAATACTTTAAGGAATATCACCACTATGGTGAAATGCCACAACATGTAACACAAACTATTTAGAAATCCATCATATAAAAATTTGTATTGTTTAATGCAAATTCATATATATGACATATTTTTCATAAACAAAAGAAATATGTATGTTTACCCTTTATCAAATAGCAGATGAAAGAGAGTTGGCCTATTTCATAATTTCCAATCTCAGAATTCCATATTCCAATAATGCACGTTTTTTACAAAGTTATTAACAGATATTGAGGCCTCATTTTATACACAAATCCAATTATATCTGTTAATAATTTTCAACTGACAAATGTGGGTGCAAACATTACCTAACATAAAACAGAAAGGGGCACATGCATCAAGCCCGCATTTTGCGATTTCTAAATAGCGAATTTTATCGATTCGCTATTTAGAAATCGCAAAATGCAATTCATGTAGGAATCGCAAAAATAATGCGATTCCTCAAAATTCCTTAATTGCAACTCGCAAATTGCGAGTCACAATTAGGAAATTGATTCCCATTCATTGCTATGGGCCTAGAGGCCCATAGGAATCAATGGGAATTGCATGCGCAATTTGCGAGTACTCCCTAGGTATTCGCAAATTGCGCATGCAATTTGAAGGGTGCAAGGGTTCCAAAAGGATACCCTGTTGCACCCCAGAAATTCCCCTTTTTCCACATGTTGCGCACACACATGCCCCAAACTTTTTTCAAAGGAATCGCAAATTACCATCAACTTTTGTTTGATGGTAATTTGCGATTCCTAATAGCGGAATCGCAATAATTTTTTGCTTAATGCATTTCATTTAAGGAAACGCAATTTGCGATTCCTTAAATGCAATCACAATTTAAGTAATTGCAATTTTAGTGATTCCTTAAGTTGCGATTTTTACATTTGGGATGATGCATCCCAAATGCAAAAATACCGGTCGCAAAGGGGCAGATTCTCTTACATAATTGAATTTTCAAAATTGACATGAGTCTATAACATAAAAATAAATAACCGCATCTTACAAAGCCATTCGTTTAATCCTATTACTCCAATAGGTTAATGTCAATTAGGCACCTCAACTTGATGTTCCACTAATAAGATAAAATAGAACATGGTTAACATATTAGAACTTTTCAAATTCTTTTAAACATTCAAAGCATATTGTATGGCATATCAGGAGACAGAGGACCATTATTAATCCAGAAGGCACCCAAGTTGGTTCGAGTTGGAGATGTCTTGCAGGTTTGCAGTTGCAGAGATGCAGAATATTATCATATTTCAACTGACTGGCGACTGTTATCTTTGTCAGGGAAGCATTTAATATCTTTGTAATGTCAGTTCCTAGTATCAGAAAAATTGCTTTATATGCGCTGCAATGAATGTGTCAATGTGCCCTTTTAGATGCTTTTATCTCATATGCTTGTGCTTCTTCCAGGAACTGAAATGCAGAAAAATAAGCCCTTGTGGGATGTGGTAAATTTGCGGGATATGACGATGATATTGGTGGTACATGGCTAAGTGAAATGATGTCCAGTATTTTGAAATTTTTATTTTCAAAGAGGATCATGAGATAGTAGCAATGTTGTTGGGAAGTTTAATGTGATGTCTTTGGAGCAACAAGTGATAACATTAGAAAAATTGTCTAATTTGGTTTGGGACTCTGTGGATATGTTTGTCAACATAAACTCTTTTGATGACTTTGAGGTAGCCTTTTCTTTACAGCTTGCAGTGTATGCTAACATCCCCCCTTGGTAGTTTCTGGCAATTATGTTCCAGCAAATGATATACTCGCTAAAGTTTTGCCAATTTTGTACTGAACCATTTATTGGTGTTTCTTTGGTCGGAATTTTTTTTTTTTAAATTGCTGGGGGTCCCACTTGTCCAGGTTGTGGGTATGGTCTTATGGACTGTTGCTGGGCTATCAGAAAGCCCTCTTGATTTAGGGCAAGGAGCATATGCGTTTTTTTCAAGTGGTAATGTTTCCTGAAGTATTCCGCCCATGTTGTTTCAACATCTGGTAGGACCAGGTATAGAAGTCACCTTTTGTGGAATATTCAACCATAGGATATGTTTGATGATGGAAGGTGACCAGGGAGTTGACAGACCATTACAGAAGGTGCCCCATAAGAATTACAGTTTCACTTTCTAAAACAAGATCCAAAGTGTGACTTGTTACACGTATTAGTCTGCTGACTCATTGGTTAAGACCCAGGGTGTTTGAAGTTTCAATAAGAACTGTGTCTTGTAAGCGGTCCTCATTTGATTTATCATGTCTTTTTCTTCCTTCCTTTCCTTTCTGATTAGGAAGGTGTTTTATAGTCATTGCTTCAATATATTAAACACGTAATTGATGCAGTTGAGTGAATTAGGAACCTGGTTGTATGAGGAAATATCAACCTCAAAAATATTGTGGAAAACATTCTCTACCAAAACTATTGACTGTACACACTTATACTGTAAAGTACAAAAATATTGTGGTCCAAAATAATCACCATTATAATGGTAAGTATGTATTTTTAATTTTAATTAACATATAATTAAATAAGAGAAAAACAATATGTAACAATCATTTATTCAATAAAAAATACATATGGCTTTAGAAAAAGATTTATAATTGATTAGAACAATATATTAAATTATAAATTAAAATACATTTATTATACACATTTTTTAAATTACAGATATATATTAATAGTGATTGACATTTTCAAAAACATAATCATATACTACTCAATCATTTAATACAAATGAAAACATATTTTACACGAATTAAACAAAAATAAACAATATTTAAAAAAGTATTTTTAAATACTCAAACAATATAAATGTAGTAAGCAATACAAAAACACAATAGAAAATGAATGAAAAAATAGTCAAACATAATTTTAAAATACATATACTCAAAATAGCTTTAAAAATCCAGGATAAAGTAATATGCAGTAACCTAACTCAAATCCAATATTATTATTTTTTAAAAGAACAAAAACAATTCACATACAATTGTAACTAAAATTCTACATACATTGGGATAAATGCATGAAATAGGATGTTACATGCGCTATTCTAACTCTTATCTAACAAAAATTAGGAAACGTGCATACATTGGTGGGGGAGGGGAGTGGCGGAGGTTCAGATTTATTATTCTAACTCTAGTCTAGTAAACAGTGGGGAAAGTGCATACATTTGGAGGGTCAGATTTGCTAATCTAACACCACACGTTGGAGGGATCAGAGTTGATATTCTAACCCCATTCTAACAATGATTGGGGAAAGTATAAACATGGAGGGGTGGGTTAAATTTACTGTTCTAATTCCAATCTAATAAACACTGGGGAAAGTGCATACATTGGGACGCGAGGCTGAGGTCAGATTTAGGATTCTCACTTCAGTTTTATAATCTCTGGGTAAAGTGCATAAATTAAGGAAAGGGTGGCCAGCTTTACTATTCCAATACCAATATAACAACCATCGTGGAAAGTGCATACAAGGGTGGGGGGAGAGATTTTCTATTATAACTACAGTACAACAAACATTGTGGAAAGTGTATACATCGGGGTGGACGGCTGCAGGAGCTCTGTTGGGAACCTTCAGGATCTCAGTAGGGTGCCTGCAGAATCTCTCGTGGCTACCAATCTGAGCTCTTCTAGGTGCATACAGGAAGTCAGCTGAGTACCTGCAGAAGTACTTTATTTTCCAACACTAAGTCCTTGGAACAAACTCAGGAGATCAATTTGTTGTCTGCAGGGGCTTTTTAGGATCCCATTAAGCATTCAGAGCAGTCACAGTAGGAACCTAATAGTGCCTACAGAAGATCACTTCAGTGCCCTTAGGCACTCAAATCTGTTCCCACCAGAACTCTATTTGGGGCTTGCAGACTGCAGATTCTTCATCACGAGTTTGAAGATCAGTAAAGTGCATATAGGAGATTGTAGAGGCACATGAAGAAGCTCTGTTTGGTGCTTGCAGGAACTCTGGTGGGGTCCATCAGAAGCTTCCTTGGTAGCCTAATGTACCTCCATTGAGTACACCACAATTCATTGTTGGGAGCATGCATTACCCATTGGGTTCCAGCAGGTGATATACAGGTGCCTGCAGGAGCTCAGCGGAGAGCTTACAGAGGCTTAATGAGGTGAACAGAGGTGGTCAATTGAGTACCTGCATGGCTCACTTTAATGGCTGCAGGAGCTCCGTTGAGTGTCTGCAGGCACACTGGTGAGTGCCATCAGGAGCTCAGTTGGGTGGCCAGAAGACCTTACCTATGGACTGGAAGAAGATGAGTTGTGTGTCTGCAGGAACTCCATCAAGGGCCCACAGGAGCTAAATGGGATCCTGTAGACCTTCAGTGGGGTGCCTGCAGGAGCTCCTTTAGGTGTTGCATTCGGTACATGCAAAATCTTTCTTATGTCTCTTGAGCCCCGCTGTTGGTGTCCAAAGGACCTATATTTGGCGTCTAAAGAAGGAGCTCATTTGGATGCTTACAGGAGCACTCAATCATGTCTTCAGGGCTACAGTGGTGCCTGTGAGTGCTCCATTGAGTTTCAGCAGTACTTCATTTTTGGTGCCAACATGAATTATGTTAGAATCCAGCAGGACCCTAGTGGATTGAATACATGCATTACAAACAATAAAACCAGCTTGACTTCTTTGACACAAGAAATACTGTGCATAACCCTAATCCTATTTCTACTCACTTTCGCAACAAAAAAACGCCCATGTTTTACTCATGTAAAGGGCATGTACATTTCATTATTTTGTTCTTATTACCATAAAAGCCCTGAATGGCATAAGTCAACTACCTTAAACAAGCATTGGCAATCCTGTTAGGTCTGGATTTATTGTACCTGCACATATGAGTACAGGTACTCACAAATGCGCTTTACGTGCATCCCATTCACACATACAGTTTATCCCCTTAAAATCTGAACTGTTGGCTTTTCCAGTGCTGGGAAAAACAGTAAAAAAAGGATTGCTTCATGTAAAGAATGCATATAAGATAGAAAATTATCCCTTGGCCCTAATATTGTTCTAAAATATTTTGGCACCCTAATACCATTAAAAATATATTGTGAGGCCAATAATATCATAGGACTTAATATCACAGGTACGAATATAGTTTTTTTACTTTGTTAAAAATATAACACATATTTAATATAATGTTATGTAATATTGTTCTATATAACATCTGTTTTTATTTTTTAAAATGCTTTGCTAGTTTTAGTACTATAAGGTATTATGGAATGGTATTTTATTTGTGATCAATTTAGTAAAGTTTATTTTTTAGGCCTTGATAATATACTTAATGAAATATATTCATTTACATTTTTTGGGGTTATTGACATGGTCTTGGATTTGTAAGTGAGTAGTTGAGGAAATGTTTTAAAATATATGTTATATTTATATTTTATTTTATAATATTTTATGAATTGTTAGTTAAATTAGTACATTTGAATTGGATAATCAGATTTTTTTTAAATTGTAATGAGTTAATTATATTTTATCTGAATATTTTGTTTATTTTTTGTAATGTGTTAAATTTGATATTTATTGTTTATTAATTATTAATTTTAGTGTAGTAGTAGTGTGTATTTGATATATCACACATTTTTAGAAAAGGTTCGAGGTGAGCAAATTCAGAGTGTCGCTGGCACTGTAGAGTACTCTATATAGGAGCTGCTCTCCACCTAATCTTGGGAACTATCCAGAGTTCTTTGCATATTTGTTGCATAATTTATGCGGCACTCTAAGCCTTAAATGATGTTGTTTTGACTTATATTGGATACTGCCTTGTGTCTGTACAAGGCTAAACCTCTCTGAAGGGCTGTAATGACAGTGAAACATATGCCAGGGTTCCTTTT
This sequence comes from Triturus cristatus, assembly GCF_964204655.1. Lineage (NCBI taxonomy): Eukaryota > Metazoa > Chordata > Amphibia > Caudata > Salamandridae > Triturus > Triturus cristatus. Next base: position 1,085,761,373 of record NC_140582.1, on the reverse strand, counting down.
ATTAATTCCAGGTTAGCTTGGATGGTATTTTACCAATCCAAAGCTGTAATAGTGCACCTGGAGTTGTAAAAGGCTTTAGGGACTAGCTAATCCTATGCTTAAACACTTTGCTGTAGAAATGGCAAACACCCTTGTCCCTTTTGATCTCAGCATGGATGGCACTGTGCTAATCCTATGCTTAAAAATCTTGCTAGAAAAACAAACCTTAGAGGTGAGCAGATTCAGAATGTCACTGGTGTTGCAGGGTGCTCTATATAGCTGCAGTTTCCCTGTGCCCAAGATTGCAGTAAACCAAGGACCAATGGCAGAAGGTAGACTTGTGCTATCTCTTTCTCGAAATTTAAAAAGCAATTTCCCTCCACCCATGATTGCATCATCATTTCGCCTGTTTTGTTTGTGGTTGTTACAGTTTAAAGATTTAAGTTTTTTCCTGCCCGAGATTGCATCATTTTCCCCCTGTTTTGTTTAGAAATTTGACGTTTTTACTTGCCCGTGATTGTTTCATTGTACTTGTTGAATTGTGGGCTTTGGAGTCCAAAATCTGTTGTATTTTCAAATTGTTTGTGACTACCTGATTTTACCTCCTAGTTTCTCCCTTGATCGTTGCTCATATCTGTGCGTTAAGCAATCCACCCCCAGCTCCCAAATTAGTCTTAGCTATTGAGTGAAACTGTATTAATCACCCCCCTTACCCCTTAGCAACAGATATATTATACATCAGAGACTGAACAGAGGGTGGTCTGAGACAGCAGTAATCTGTTGTTAGTTATTTTAAGCTATGTTTATTGGGCTTGTACAGTCGTTATTTGGCTAGGAGAGTGAGTTACAGTATTGTTAGAGTGAAAAGTGTGTTAGGCCCTTACTTGCAGGTCTCCAGAGTGTGGATTGAGTCTATCTCCTAAGAGATTCTGAATTGAGTAGCAGCTTCCAGGCCCCTGGCCAGCAGCCTAAGCCTGCTGATTGGCTCCCTAGCTCCCAAGCAACCCTGAGCCCTCCTCTCACACCTGCCCAGGTCCCTTAAGGGTTTGTTGGGTGACCCCAAATCATTCACCTCAATTTTGTGAGCTGTAGTTTCCCTGTGTCCAAGATTGCAATGAAACAAGGATCAGGAGGTGCTAAGAAGGCAGACTTGTGCTGTCTCTTTCCCGAAATTTAAAAAAACGCAATTTCCCTCTACCTGTGATTGCACCATTTTCACCTGTTTTGCTTGTGGTTGTTACAGTTTAAAAAATGAAGTTTTTACCTGCCAGTTATTGCATCATTTTTTATCTGTTTGTTTAGAAAAGTTACGTTTTTACTTGCCTGTGACTGTTTCATTTGACCTGTTGAATTGTGGTCTTTGCAGTCCAAAATCTGTTCTATTTTTAAAGTGCCCGTGACTACCTGATTTTCCTCCTAGTTTCTCCCTTGATCTCTGCTCAGACCTGTGTGTTAGGCAATCCACACCCAGCTCCCATTTTATCTTATCTAGTGAGTGAAACCATATTTATTAACCCCCTCCTTCGCAACAGAGATATTATACATCAGAGACTGAACAGAGGGTGCTTTGAGACAGAAGTAATCTGCTATTAGTTGTTTTAAGCTGTGTTTCTTAGGGCTTGTACACTCATTTATTGGCTAGGAGAGTGAGTACGGTTTTGGAAAAACAGTATTGTTAGAGGGCAAAGTTTGTTAGGCCCTTACCTGTGGAACTCCAGAGTGTGGATTGAGTCTATCTTCTAGTAGATTCTGAATTGAGGAGCAGCTTCCAGCCCCCTGGCCAGCAGCCTAAGCTTGCCGATTGGCTCCCTAGCTTCCAAGCAACCTTGAGCCCTCCTCTCACACCTGCCAGGCCACTTCAGGGTTTTTTGGGTGACCCCAAAACATTCACTTCCATTTTGAGTATTGCAGTTTCCCTGTGCCCCAGATTGCAGTCAACCAAGGACCAGGAGGTGGGAAGAAGAAAGACTTGTGCTGTCTCTATCCTGAAATTTGAAAAGCAATTTCCTCTACTGGTGATTGCATAATTTTCACCTGTTTTGCTTGTGGTTGTCACAGTTTTAAAATTGAAGTTTTTACCTGCCTGTGATTGCATAATATTCTCCTGTTTTGCTTGTAGTTGTCACAGTTTAAAAATTGAAGTTTTTTCTTGCCCGAGATTGCATAATTTTCCCCCTGTTTTGTTTAGAAATTTGACGTTTTTACTTGCCCGTGATTGTTTCATTGTACTTGTTGAATTGTGGGCTTTGGAGTCCAAAATCTGTTGTATTTTCAAATTGTTTGTGACTACCTGATTTTACCTCCTAGTTTCTCCCTTGATCGTTGCTCATTTCTGTGCGTTAAGCAATCCACTCCCAGCTCCCAAATTAGTCTTAGCTATTGAGTGAAACTGTATTAATCACCCCCCATACCCCTTAGCAACAGATATATTATACATCAGAGACTGAACAGAGGGTGGTCTGAGACAGCAGTAATCTGTTGTTAGTTATTTTAAGCTATGTTTATTGGGCTTGTACAGTCGTTATTTGGCTAGGAGAGTGAGTTACAGTATTGTTAGAGTGAAAAGTTTGTTAGGCCCTTACTTGCAGGTCTCCAGAGTGTGGATTGAGTCTATCTCCTAAGAGATTCTGAATTGAGTAGCAGCTTCCAGGCCCCTGGCCAGCAGCCTAAGCCTGCTGATTGGCCCCCTAGCTCCCAAGCAACCCTGAGCCCTCCTCTCACACCTGCCCAGGCCCCTTAAGGGTTTGTTGGGTGACCCCAAATCATTCACCTCCATTTTGTGAGCTGTAGTTTCCCTGTGTCCAAGATTGCAATGAAACAAGGATCAGGAGGTGCTAAGAAGGCAGACTTGTGCTGTCTCTTTCCTGAAATTTAAAAAAACGCAATTTCCCTCCACCTGTGATTGCACCAGTTTCCCCTGTTTTGCTTGTGGTTGTTACAGTTTAAAAAATGAAGTTTTTACCTGCCAGTTATTGCATCATTTTTCATCTGTTTGTTTAGAAAATTTACGTTTTTACTTGCCTGTGACTGTTTCATTTGACCTGTTGAATTGTGGGCTTTGCAGTCCAAAATCTGTTCTATTTTCAAAGTGCTCGTGACTACCTGATTTTCCCTCCTAGTTTCTCCCTTGATCTCTGCTCAGACCTGTGTGTTAGGCAATCCACACCCAGCTCTCATTTTATCTTATCTAGTGAGTGAAACCATATTAACCCCCTCCTTCGCAACAGAGATATTATACATCAGAGACTGAACAGAGGGTGCTTTGAGACAGAAGTAATCTGCTGTTAGTTGTTTTAAGCTGTGTTTCTCAGGGATTGTACACTCATTTATTGGCTAGGAGAGTGAGTACGGTTTTGGAAAAACAGTATTGTTAGAGGGCAAAGTTTGTTAGGCCCTTACCTGTGGAACTCCAGAGTGTGGATTGAGTCTATCTTCTAGTAGATTCTGAATTGAGGAGCAGCTTCCAGCCCCCTGGCCAGCAGCCTAAGCTTGCCAATTGGCTCCCTAGCTCCCAAGCAACCCTGAGCCCTCCTCTCACACCTGCCCAGGCCACTTCAGGGTTTTTTGGGTGACCCCAAAACATTCACTTCCGTTTTGAGTATTGCAGTTTCCCTGTGCCCCAGATTGCAGTCAACCAAGGACCAGGAGGTGGGAAGAAGACAGACTTGTGCTGTCTCTATCCTGAAATTTGAAAAGCAATTTCCTCTACTGGTGATTGCATAATTTTCACCTGTATTGCTTGTGGTTGTCACAGTTTTAAAATTGAAGTTTTTACCTGCCTGTGATTGCATAATATTCTCCTGTTTTGCTTGTAGTTGTCACAGTTTAAAAATTGAATTTTTTACCTGCCCATGCTTGCATCATTGTTACCTGCTGCTGTTAGTTGTTTTAGGATTAAATCAATTTTTATTGGCAACCACGAAGAAAAACAAGACAGGACACTGGCGCCTACCACACCGCGGGTCGGCTAACATCTGAACAGAACATGGCAACTGGACAATGAATGAGAGCCTACCGACTAAATTTGAATAAAGCAGGTCGCCTACAACCCAATGACGGCCGGCCGCGAGGTAAAAAGGGAAACGGGAGGCGGAAACCGCTTCCCCTACCCATGGGTATCCATATGGTCCGGTTTACTGCCATGCATGCGGGCAAAAGTGGGCGACAGCCTGTGACAGGTCGAATAGTTATAGTGGTGCTGCATTTCATAAAAGGCAAAAAGACGATAAAGACAACTCCCTTTCCCGCCCCCTCCCCCTGTCACCATTGAGCAAAATAAGAAATAAGGAAAAGACCGGACCGTTTGTAATGTAGGGTGCAAACCCCCATAAGTCCAACGGGTTCATGAGTCTAACTGGGAGCCTCCATGTTAGGCAGGGGGATTGGCCTCTGGGATCAGTTTCAGAAGCCGGAGATAGCTAGGACAGGTCAGTTCCCGAAATTCAGTGGAGAGAATAGTTATGAATGGGGCCCAAATCTTCGCATAGTCTGCGTAACTCTGTAAATTAGTCATCAAGAGTCTCTCCATACCTAAAAGATACCAGAGTTGATGCAACCAGTGTGTATGAGCCGGGATCCTATCAGATTTCCACCCCGCCAAAATCACTCGGTGCGCGGCATTTAGCGCAAGCGCCATCTGTCTCCCTCTAATAGAGCGCAAGGGGAAGGTCAGTGCATTGGGCAGGCCTAGAAGGGTGTAAGCCGGAAGCCTGGGAGTGGTGGTGTGAAAGGCCTTGTCGATGTCGTCCAATATTCTCTCCCAGTAACGTGTGAGCTTTGGGTAATGTCATAGCAGATGGAGGAGGGTACCAGGGCTACCACACCCCCGCCAGCAGAGGCCGTCACAGCCAGGGAGCCACTTAGCGAGCCGGGATGGGGTATAATACCAATAGGACACAATTTTAAAAGCAATTTTGGAATGGCCCATAGAGTGTGCAGTATGGTGTGACCTATAAAAGATATCTTCCTACTCCTTATCGAATAGTTGACACCCCAGTTCCGCCTCCCAGCGTCTCTGCCCCACTGTACTAACTTTCCGGATGCCTAATGTGAGAAAGGAGTATATTTCAGAAATAAGCCCATGATCGACTTTTTTACGAGTAAGCCATTTCTCAAATGGTCACATTGGCCGGTGTGCCATGGGTCGTGTCGTGGCCCCCGAGATCCAATGCGTCATTTGGGAGTGGGGGAAGAGATCAGAGCTTTGGAGGCCATAGTCCTCCTGCAGGTCCTTAAAGGGGATGAGTCCCTGAATATCGAATAAATGCCCTAAGTGGTTGCAGCCGCCGTCTAACCAGCGCGCCGCTACCTTTTTGTCCATCCCCGGAGGGAAGGCAAGATTGGAGAAAATAGGGATTATTGGGGAGGGAAATGTAGTGAGGTTAGCCCGCAAAGAGACCCTATCCCAGACTAACATGGTGGGGCGAGTGACTGGCGAGGAATAAAGCCCCCAGGCACGAGCAGCCAGGTATCACGCCAGATGTGGTGGCCCCAAACCGTCTGGTCCATGAAGACCCAGTATTTCTCCATCATAGGGCGATTCCACTCCCCTAGATACCTTAGCAATGAAGCCTGATAGTACCGGGTAACATTAGGAAAGGCAAGGCCGCCCTCTATCTTAGGGCGTTGTAGTAGGGCCCTCTGCAGGAGGGGGGATATCGGGCCCCATACAAAGCGCTCGATCGCGGTCTGAATATGGCGAAGCGAATGCAGCGGGGCTCCAAAGGGAGCGTTTGAAACAAATACAGGGCCCGTGGTAGTACATTCATCTTAAAGGCTGACAGCCTACCAAACCGGGTCAAAGGCTGGCGTTGCCAGCGGGTCAGGTCTGCTCGGATGTGAGATATAAGGGCAGTATAGTTCACGTCCGCCATTTTTGCGAGACTCTTGTGGAGGACCAGTCCAAGATATGTGATACCATCTGACACCCAGTCAAAGGGGAAGCTGGTCTGCAGAGCATCCACCGTTGGTTGGGCGTCGGTGAGGTTGAGTACTTGAGATTTCTGCATATGGATTTTGAAGCCGGCTGAAATTCTGTAGGTCCTTCACAATGGCTGGCAATGAGGTCATGGGATGTGCCACCGAAAAGATGACATTATCCACGTAAATGCTGGAAGATGATGGTCGAAGTCGAATGGGATACCCTGCGCTATGGGGTTGTTAGTTGTTTTAAGCTGTGTTTTGTAGGGCTTGTACGTTCATTTTTTGGCTAGGAGAGTGAGTAAAGTTTTGGACAAACAGTATTGTTAGATGGCAACGTTTGTTAGGCACTTACCTGCAGAACTCCAGAGTGTGAATTGAGCCTGTCTTTTCTCCGAGGAAATTCTGAATTGAGGAGCAGCTTCCAGTCCCCTGGCCAGCAAACATTGCCTGAGGTCACAAGGACCTTATATAGGCTGCTATTGGATGCTTCATGTATGCACAGATTGATGGTTGTATCTGGTGTTTCTATTGACTTTGGGTTAGTGTTCTCATTGGTTAAGTATTTGAGGGTGCTGACTGGTTCCTGGGTCAATGATTGTATTGATGTAGGGCTTAGGGTTAGTGATCTGATTGGTGGATAGGTTTAGGGTTTCAGATTGGTTCCTGAGACTGGGCTTTCTATTGGACGTAGGGTTTAGGGTTTCCTGCATGATTGGATGCTGGGACTAGGGTTGGGACTAGGGCTGGGGTTAGGCTTTCTATTGGACAATGGTTTTAGGGTTTCCTGCATGATTGGCTTCTGGGAATATGGCAGGGGTTAGGCTTTATAACATAAATACAGAGATAAAAGAGATACAGCAGCAAATTAGAAAGCTGCAACGTGCTTGGCTCAAAATAAACACCAATCAAGACAAACTTCACCTACAGAAAATTAACAAATTATACAAGTCTGCTATCAAAAAAGTTAAGAAAAAATACTATTCAGACAGAATTCAAAATGCTAAATGTGCAAATAAAGAATTCTATAAAATTCTCAATGAATTTCGTAAACCAATTGCCTAGAAGGAACTCATCTCGCTACTCAAGATTTCACAGACAAACTGGCAAATCACTACACAGCCTAAGCAGACATGTTGGACTTATATTCAAAACAAAGTCACAGCACCAGCACCAACACTTTTCCAAAACAATAATCCCGAGTACTCTAACACAGTCTCTCCTTTCCTTCCAAAACATTTCATACAATTTATTTTTTAATTAATTTTTTTAAGCTTATATAGCGCAGGATTCACCTCCGAGGGAGTATATCCGCGCTGCGGTCAGGCAGTGCTAGGGCTACAGACAATTAAGCCACAAAGAGTTCAGTTTTCAGGAGTTTCCTGAAGCGCGAGTGATCACCACAGCTGTGCTAAGTATCGGGTGATGAATTCCACAGCCATGCGGCCCTATAAGAGAAGGATTTGCCTCCTGAACGTAATTTCTTTACACGGGGAAGCGTAAGAAGATTTTTCATACCGGAGCATAATACTCTACTGGGCTGATAAGGAATACGTTTCTGAGCTAAATAGCTATGTCCTTTGCCATTTAAGGCTTTGTGGACAGTACAGCACACTTTGAATATAATTCTCTGGTGGATGGGCAGCCAGTGGAGTTGCTGTAGGAGAGGAAGAGAGGCCGTTCTAGGAGACATATTGGTAACCAAGCACTCCGCCGTGTTCCGCACAACCTGTAATCTATTTAGCAGAGATTCATTGGCAGCGTCCAAAAGCGCATTTCAATAGTCCAGGCAACTCATAACCAGTGGCTGAACTGAGGTTTTGTATACTGCTAGCGGAAGGAGGGAAAAGACTCTATGCAGCAGGCATAACATATAAAAGCAAGTCCCAAAGGTAGCCCCCACTTGGTCCTACATAGACAGTGTCTGATCTAAGTAAACACCCACGCTTTTTACCACTATCTTAGGGATGGGGGCAGTCCCCAAATCCTCTGGCCACCAATCCATAGACCAAAGTGTCTTAGCATTACCGAATAACATAATCTCCATCTTTCCAGCATTTAGCTGGAGATAGTTGTCCGTCATCCAAGTGGAGATAGCATTCATGCCCTCTGAGAAATGAGATATGGTGGTTGAAGAATTGATATTAAAAGATAGAAGCAGTTGGGTATCATCCGCAAATTCCCTAACAATCTTAGCTAGGGGAGCCACGTATAAATTAAACAATGTGGTGCTTAAGCAGGAGCCTTTGGGGTACTCCCTTGGAAATGTCCATCACACGGCACCAGAAGGAACCTACATTGATGACCTGCGTACAGTCCGTCAGAAAGCTCGTAAACCATTGAAGAGCACAGCCACAAATTCCAATCTCTTCCAGTCTTCGCAATAAGATGTGTGGAGAGGTGTGGCTCACTGGTTAGAGGCGGCAGACCCGTAAGCAAAGAATCGGCCAGGGACCAGGGTTCAATTCCCAACGCGGCAGGGTTGTGGACCAGGGTCAAAACGGACTCGATAATTCTTGCCTCGGTACCTAGTCTAACCAGGAACACACTCGGCAACTCTGGGCATTAAGCTTGCCTCATCTCTACACCGGCCCCCCCACAGACGCCGGGGATGCCTGGTTTCACCTTGGAGATACCCAGAAAGGGACCATCTCACAAGGATAGCCAGGACGGGTTCCCCAGCGGTCTACAGCGCCGTGACGCCCCGTTGCTGGGGCAGCTGTGCACTTTACAAGTCTACAACATTTACATTTACATGTGGTGAGACACAGTGTCAAAAGCTGTGGAAAAATCCAACAGCACTACTACTTGATTGTTGTCCAGGGACCATCTGATGTAATCAGATACTGCAAACAGGGCCGACTCTGTGCTATGCATAAGTCTAAAACCTGATTGCGAAGGGTCTAGACAACCAATAGACTCTATGTGATCGTTGAGCTTTTTATTAATATATCCTGCCAATAATTTACTTATCAGAAGAAGAAGGGAGATGGGCGATAGTTCGATAGAATTGATGCAGATATATTCGCCTTTTTGTGAATAGGTATTACCTGCGTGCCTTCCACTCCCTGGGAAGTAGACCTTTACCCATCAAAAGATAAATCATGTACACACAGATGGGGCAAGTGGTGCAGATAGTAGTGCAGCAACCTTTGCTGGTATAATGTCCATAGGAGACCCAGACTTGGCTGATTTTAACATTTTCTCCACTGTGTGGACTTGTAAACCATGAATTTATGGACCTGGTCAAAGCAAGCAGGCCTGCCGGCAGCCCTTCTGACCAGTATCCACTGCAAATCTTCAAGACAATTCTTCTAAAAACCTCTGCTGCCACACCAGTAAGAAGAATCATCAACAATTCCTTACATATCAGAATATTTCCAGAAAAACTTAAAAAGTCATACATAAGCCCATTACTGAAGAAAACAAATTTGGACCTGCTGAACCCTGACAACTACAGAGTGATTACAAATGGACCTGTCCTGGGCAAACTAATAGAAAGAGCAGCATTCGCCCAGATGTCACAATTCATTGAAGATAATGCCATACTTTCAGACTTCCAAACGGGATTCCATCCAGGAAGAGGCACAGAATCTGCCCTGGTTGCCATCTGGGATGACCTGAAGAACACAGCTGACCACAACGGGGTTGCTGCACTACTTCTATTGGACCTCTTGTCTACCTTTGACACAATTGACCATGACACTCGAAGCCAGCATAGAGGGGACTGCTCTAGACTGGATCATATATTGCCTTCACAACAGAACTAATGTCATCCATACCCCCCCCTTTTCTCGTCCAAACCATACTTCACAAAAGCAGGGGTCCCTCAAGGCTCTATCATCTCGCCCATGCTTTTCAACATCTACATGAAGTAATTACCTGCACTGATAAATCAATTTCACCTCATGTGCTATAACTATGCAGATGACACTCAAATACTCCTTCAACTGGAATGTCCCAAGAACACTGGAATCTTGTCAATTTTCAGCTGTCTCAGAGCCGTGTCTCAATGGATGACATGGACCCATCTCAAATTGAATTCTTCCAAAACAGAAATACTCGCGTGTGGTTATTGGAAAAATGATAAACTGCTTGCTGCCTGGCCTGATGATCTGGGACCACCGCCTAAAGTATCAATGGAAGTAAGAAACCTCAGGTTTAACATGGACTCCAAGCTATCAATGAATGCCCAAGTGGTCAAACTAGCAAGATCAAGCTTTGATACCATAAGAACTCTGCAGCAAATTTGTCCCCATCTGGGATTTCCACACAAGGTCCAGGCTACCATCTCTCTTATTCTGTCCAAATTCAATTACGCCAATAGACTCTACCATGGATCACCTTTAACGACTATGAAAAGACTACAATGGAATCAGAACTCGGCTGCCAGGCTACTCTTACATATAAAGCAGCAAGAGCACATCTCCCCTGCCTTGAAAGCCCTGTATTGGTTACCGGTTGCCAGAAGGTCCACGTTCAAGCTGCTTTGTATCACCCACAAAATGATACATGGAACGGGACCGCTCTTCATCAGTAATATAATCACTAAACACATTCAACAAAGGAACCTCCGCTTTAGAGTGGCACCTCGCCTTAAAATCCCAATGTACAAGAAAAAAAAAATAGGTGGAACATCCTTCTCTGTTCAAGCAGCCAAACTATGGAACTCTTTACCCCCAACATAAGATCCACAGATAACACCTTATCTTCAGAAAACTATTCAAGAAATGGCTCTTTCCCACATAACCACCATACACAAACAGAAATATACAGCATATTCCTCTGTATGAAAGCATTTATTTGGACTATAGATATGCTCCTATATATGTGTATTGCTTTGTATAAACATGTTTAATAATTTTATTTTTTACATATAGATATTCGTTAGTTCTACTTAACAAATGTACGTATTACTGATAGTTACATTATTCTTAACATTTCTAACATGTAAATAAGTGACTGTATAAACAAGTAAATTTTAATCATAATTATTTACCTATAATTGCTTCACTATTGAATTACAAACAAAAAAAAACAATATATTTATTCCTTTTCTTCTAATTCAGCATATCCAATGCACTACCCTATTTCTCACCCTATACCACTCTCAATATATCCTCTACCTCAACTCTGTGACTCATCTCAAACCTCATTCTACTACTTTTTCCAATGCACTGCCCTATTACTCACCCTTTACCTCTAGCAATACATCCTCTACCTCCAGTCTTTCATTGATCTCAAACCCATACCACTACTATTATCCCCCAAATAACCCTCTCTAGAATCTTCCGTACTCTACCCCTCCTGGAGAAAAGGTTATATAATATGAACATGAGTGCAGGCATTTTTTTTTAAATCAACCTGACTTTGTACAACATTGTTTGAGGAATTTTCCATGCATGTTCTGACATTGTACATTATTTTATTTTTTCTCTCCATGTACTTGGAAAAGTACCAAGTGGCTGTTAGAATAATTACACTTTGTTAATCATTTGTGCTTCCTTGAGATGGAAAGTCATGGTGGTCTTTTTCCATTCAATTTACAATCAAGCAATGGCTTGTGATCACTTATCTTGAAAATGTAGTGTGGTTAACTATTCTTTTTGTATGTATAACTGGAATGCATTTTCCAATGGATTGGGGAGAGGGAAGTGAAGGGGTGTAGGCAGACTTGTTTAAAGTATAGTATAAATATGAAAGGAAAATTCTGTGTGGTTGTTCATTACCTAAACAGAAAAGATTTTTCCTTGTTGGTCTTGCATCAGTTTAAGCTTGAATAAACCAAATGTTTTCACCTCTGACTCCCTGTTTTCCTTTTGATTTAAAAACAGACAAGAGGTGCTTTTTCTCACTCCTTGCATCATCTCATACCTCTTTTACTATTCAGATCTCCTAATCAAGCCTTTATAAAACCCTTCCCCTTGACTCTTTCCCCTTCACCTCCCTTTTACTCATCCCAAGCCTCCTCCTACTGCTATGAGCTAAAAAAATTCAAAATCCTTCCCTTTTCTATCCCTCCACTATCCCTTTAAATTCAAATAACAGACTAACATATCCACCACTCAAATAACTTTCAAATTTGACAATACTAATTCACCCCTAATCCTTTGTGGGTTCTGGAGTAGCATGCTGCTCGCTGAAAAAGCACTTCAACGCCTCGTCAGGGGTAGTAAGTACTATATAAATGCAATACAATATAGAAGCTGCTCTCCACCTAAACTTGAGAACTATCCAGAGTTCTCTGCTGAAAAAAACAAAGGTTACAGGGTCGTTATAGTTAGGAAATGGAATTAAAAAAACATAGAAATTCACTGAAAAACCCAAAGGTTTGGCCAGGGTCCCACTCTCCGCCCTAGCAGCTCCGCCGTAACCTCGACTGCCGCTGCCCCAGACACCTCTCTCCCTGGTAGGTGTTCGAGGCCCTCCACCACCCTCAGGCTCCTGCCTGCGCCTCATCCCTGGTGGTCCAGTGGGAGAGCCTTGCTCTTCTGCTGTTCCACTGTTGTCTGTCTGCCTCGTTGTACCTGTTTTTGCCTTTTTGGTCTTTTTCCAGTCTTTATTGTATTTTTACTGTAATTTCTGTGCCTGTTTCTCTGTGACTGTTTTCTGCCCTTTGTTTGTTTTTGTGCCTGTGCCTTGTTTTCTCCTCCGTGCCCGTTTCTCGCCACCCTTTTTCCTGCCGCTGATCCCCCGCGGCCCCTTCCCTGCCGGTTCCCGCTCCTGCCTCCTACCTGCGCTTTCATCCCCCATCCCAATTTAATGGCGGCCGCTGTACGGCAGCGCGCAGCGGGCGTGCCAAAGGCAAACCCGTTTGCGCCCATCCGCGCATGTCCGATGGTGTGTAGTTCCTATAAAAAGTATACAGGATCTGCACGTTTAGACAGCATACACTGTAGGATTGGTGTCACACGAACTCTGATCACCCCCACCGGGTATGTTGGCCTTTTTGTACCAACTAGCTCACAGCACCACTAGAATCTCCTCTTACCAAGGAGAGAATAGTTCCTGGCATCCAGAACAGTGGAAACAATATACTACCTTTCGCTCAGTCACTTCTGCTTACTTAGTCTGTCTCAGAGAGATACACCGAAAACAAGCTGAGCGTTTTCAATAATCATTTATTGAGCAGTTTTTATTCTGGTGTAGAATAGATGTGCTGCAACAACCGTTAGACAGTATAAGTTATATAAATGATTAACAGTACTATAAAGGTAAAAGGATGGTATAGTTTTACCATCTTACTAAAATCATAAATACATTCAAGTATATAAAACACATGAAAGAAAGATGAGTACTTCTACGATGCCTCCATAACTAGATGTACCTAAGTGTACCTAGCATGGGTGCAGGTGTTAAGCCAAAAATTCCTCTAGAATTCAGTCAACCCCATTACTTGAAGTGAGACTATGGGACCCCGTCCTGGTCTCGGGCTGGACACCCCACGTGGGATGTTAGACCACTGCGAGCTAGAGTGTCTGCATTCAGGAACCTCAGCATCTCTGGTCAGTGTGTGGGTCGGGAAGTCTCGGCCTCCTCTTGCTATCTTAGCTGTATTACTGTGTCCGCTTAAGGATGACGTCAGGCACGAACTTTGCACATAGATTTTATACAGGAAATGACAGTCCTGCTGTGCTTCCAAGAACCCTCATGCATAATGTATGAGATTTCGAACTAGGGGAAACCCGCATTCTGAATGCAGTATAATATCCAGGTAAAAGGTCAGTCCCTGTAAACCGTGACAAGTGTAATGTAGGGAGAGAATATAGGGGATGGTTATGAGTTTACCGAGGCCTATATTATAGAACCTATATGGATATACCACCCACTCCTCTTCCGAATGGACGACATAATTTAAAATCTACACGTACTACTAGGTGCTCTAGATACTTGTACGCAAATATACAGAACATTAGTTTCTTATTGCATTAAAAACATATGTTTTGAAAACGTTTTGTCTAAAAAAGGGGTAAATATTAGAAATTGACATATAGGCTACTGTTCTAATAGTCCAAACTACTACAAGCATTTTGAAAGCCACACATTCGTGAAAGGACATTTCAATTTTGATATAGAGTTTTAATTTTCTTGTTTGTTTTTCAAAAATCCGCATTTCTTCCCAGCACAAGACAGGCCAAATGAGTCAAATGTTTATGTGTCCTGGCTGGTAGACGCAACATTCTCGTTGCTTGCTTCCGCAGTTGGCGGTCCCTGTAACACCTCGCAGATTACATCTATTGAGCACAGATGATCTTCCGTACTGTCCACAGCCTGTGCTGGGGCAGCCTTTGCAGCCAGTGCACCATCTAAGGCATCGGAGGAAAGGTAAGATGCAGTCCATCCAGACTGGTCTAAACGGCAAGAACCAAGAAGCACTTAGTTCCCTTAAGTGAGGTGTGCCTAGAAGTTGTACCATGTGATCACGGTATTTTCTCTCTAGGAGTACTGTTTCCATCTCCTTGGTGACTGGCACGTCCATTGCATAGCAAACATACGACAATCAGCTGATATTAGAAACAGGATGAGCGGCAGTCCACCAGAATTGCTTCCCAACACGGAGTGTATAAAGTTTGGTATAACTCCGAGGACCTTCTGAAAGGTGCTTAACAGTCCAGAACCTACGATCTTAAATAGTTGGACAATGCCTGTCGTATTAGACTTGTTAAAGATACGATTTAGCATTTCTGCGAAATAGGAAGGGCAGTTCGTACGTATAAGTGCCTGTATCTCTGCTGAAGACCTTGCTACTTGGAGATCAAAAGTCTCTCAAGTGGAGGTTAAGGGCATGGATTTCTGCTCAAAGTATCAAACCGTATTAGTGAAATATTTAATGAAGGCCATAGTGGCGCCTAAGTGACAGGACAAGTTTGCTACTGAACCATTATGGGCCCCGTGAAGCATTAAATCCTGGCATATAAGTGATCCACCTAAGGTATTCTCGCAGTACCGCTTAGAAACACTTCTTTTTCCAAATTCTGGCATTGAAATCTGTACGGCAAATTCCAAGATTCCTTGATGAATTCCCTACCCATTTCTTCATATCTGCCTGCCTGCATTTGTTCTAGGCAATAATGGAATTGAAAAGTTGTGACCAGGAGAGTTGTGTGGCCATGGATTAACCATTCTGTGGATGGTGATTCTGCCACTGTGAATGCTAATCTGTCCAGTTTTTCAACACGCAGCATTGTATACTTTTCTCCCCTCTGTGCTATTTCTATCTGTTTTTCTGTCAGATTGTATGAGGAAAACAGGGACGTGCTGTTTATGAAACACCATGGCACATAGCCTGCGAGCAAAGATTGCAGCATCCAGCTTAATAACATAATAGAACGCAATTGCTATTGCCCGTGTTGTAATATGCACAAATCTTGTTGTAGTACATCAATAGCAGAGGATACAATGTTTCCCAGTGTTTATATCCTTGATGTTAATGTTGTTAACCCATTATCGACTACTGCTAGAGCTTTCTCTAGATTAATACGATCTATTTCTCGTAATCTTTCCGCGGCGTCTTCTTGAGAAATTTTCCAGATTTCATTATAGGCAGCATGTATATAAATGTTTTTTATGTGGGTTCCTAGGACATAATTAAATTTTTCCGCAGGTCCACATCCCCTTTAAGTAAGGATAAGTGTTGTTTCACCTGTGTGAGTGTTGGGGTTTGTAGCCAATCGAGGCATAACCTCCCAACACTGTATGATGTTACTACCCCTGGGTGTTGTCTTTGCACATAGTGTCAATCTGGCCTATTAATACTAAATCCTTTAGATTTACCCAAGAATCTTTCTTGACAGTTATTGGTGTTTACGGGCCAAACCAACCTTTCCTTCCAATCAGGGTTTGATCTATTGCTTGGCAAAATGTCATCTATTGTAACCTCTTTTTGTGATGTTATATTATCCTCAGTGTGTGATGGTGCTGGCACCCGAGGTGTATTCAAATCTTTTTTTCTGGTTAACCCAAGACAAGTTGTTTGTTGCACTGTTTCATTCAAGAACATTATTTGTTGAGGAATAAGACATGCCCTAAATAGTGCCTCTGTTCCCTGGACCTGCCAGTCTCTAGTACCCCAGACCGATTTTAAATCTATAGTGTCTTTCCATAGGTCGAACCCTTGTTCAGGCAACTGGGCAATAAAGGAATCAGAATTGATCTGTTTGGTGTTTGTCAACATATTTTTCTGTGCTGGTGTAGATGCAACGTTATAGTAATATGAGGCTGGGTCTGACGTGTTAAACCCTGAAAAATATGGACATTTTTGTGCAAATGCCTTTGAACTGCTTTTTGGCAGTGTCAGGCAATGCTCCCATTGGTGATATGTGAAGACATTCCTAGAGTTAGCAGATTTATGCAGAATGTGATGACCATAATGTTAATAGCAATACATTTTTTCAAAGTCTGATGTGTCTTTTAACATTTCATTATTAGAAAAAGCAGGAGATTTTTCTAAATCAGACAACATATTATTTACAGTTTCATAATCCCAATCATTGGAAAATGTACTAGAGGTAGTGATATCACTCAATGATATTTTAAATAAATGTGGAATTTTTGTAAGTTCCGTCAGAACAAATATATCGAAATCAACTTTGTCCCAAACTATACCATCAGGTATAGGAACTGCTGTAATGTCCACTGTTCAAAATCAACCTTGTCCCAAACTATACCATCAGGTATAGGAACTGCTGTAATGTCCACTGATGACAGGTCTCTTCTTTCACGATGTGATGATAGGTGCGGTTTCAGGATCATATTCACTTTTTGTGCTGCAGAGCTTTCTTGAAGAAAAGTTCCACTAATAGGCATACTATAAACAATCACTAGGCCTATCCAGAAGAGAAAGAAAAGTATTCCTGTAGATACGCAGAGTTACACCCAAGGTGATACGCAGAGTTCCACCCAAGGTGATACTAGGTAAGTATATTTAAGAAAGTTCAGGAAATCTTTACATTGCTGTAGAGGAGTTTTTTTGGCTGGCGTCGTTTCGGGCTCACTTAGATCCAACGAAAACTTATCAAAATCAATGAACTAGCCAGATGCAGTTCGATCAATTGTCGGTAGTTCCGCAGGTTTTGTGGAAATTGTAGCTTGCTCTTGTTGGGGCATGTTGATGTAGATATCTGTGTTTGGTCGAATAGAAATTTGTCTTTCTGTTGAGTTCTCATTTTGAACTTCTGTTTCAAGAAGAACGAGTTTCATTGCATTGTTGCTTAGTCCTTCTTTCCGTGTAGGTGACCCTTCAAACGTGATGAGTCTTTCTGTTTGAACTTCTTGTATAGTTGTGAGAGGAGGGTGTCTGTTACTTCAGAGTTCACGTGGCCTACTACTCGGTATTGGCCACATAGTGTGGTTTGATTAGGTCAATTGAGACAAATCTTTTCTCCTTTTTACCGGCAAGAGGTGGCAAAAGTACAGTTCTTTTTCTTTCATTTGCCAGGACAGGTACAGGCTTTCTGTATGACGGCCCAAATTCTTTTTTGCCCACTATTTTTTCTCTGACCAGATCCCCGACTTTAGGGATCCAGACTGGTGTTGCCATGACACCTTTTGCTTCCTCAGTGGCGTTTTTCTTTATATTTACATTACTCTGTAATGCCCTGGCTTCGTTCAAGTCCTGTAAAACAGCCAAACTTTATGGATGTCAAAAGGTTTTTCATCTGCCACTGTGCCTTCACAATCAAGATTAGGTACCCCCATTCTTGTCCCAAATAGGACCTCATAAGGAGTGATCCCCCTAGAGAGCTTCTTGGCTGATTGTTTAATGCGTTTTGGACTCCATACAAATGTTTTACCCAATTTCCACCCAAGCCTAATACTCTAGCTGTTAAAGATTACTTTGAGTCCCGGTTTTTCCTCTCCATAACTGAATTTCCCTCAGGATGGTATGGAGAGGAGTACTGCAATGCTACACCCAGACTTCCCATAGCTTCCTTGTAAGCCCTAGAGCTAAACGTGGGGCCACGGTCAGAATGTAGTGTGCCGATTGCGTATGTCTGTATAAAGACTCGCAAATCTTTTATAACAGTTTGAGAGTCAGCCGAGCACTGGGGCCACACCCATAGGAACCTAGAGCAGGAATCCACTGCAACCATGATATACTTGTAAGCCCCATCAGATTGTAAGGGGCCGCAGTGGTCCAAATTAACACAAGCGAGTGGTTTGTCTGATATTAGTAATGGTGTCTGCACTGAACGTGTTACTGTGGAATCTTTCATCTGCTGGCAGATGTCGCATTTCAAGACATAGTCCTTAGTCTGCCTTCTTAGTCCTGGCCACCAGTAGTGTTGTTTCAATAGAGAAACTGTAGCAGAAACTCCTGCGTGTGCTGAACCTATACCTTTGTGGGCTGCTAGAATTAATCCTAACCTTCAATCCATATTTGGTATTACTCTATCCCCCACTCCTGGAATTTGAGCAAATGGAAAATTGTTTGCATCTAACTTATAGGAGTACTTGAGTGGAAACCTTCTTGGTACTGTTGTGTTATTGCGTGTGGCAATGATTACAACCATTATCTCACTGTCTATCCTCGTTTTTGAACGAGTGATTGCAGCAAAGGAAGCTGTGCATACAGCCACCTTTGCGGCTTCGTCAGCCAATGAATTCCCTTCAATGTGAATGCTATCACATTGATGACTCAATGTGTGTATCAGGAGAGCCCTTGGTAGTTTGTTTTTCAACTCTGCTACCTATTCCCATAGCGTTTGTGCTTAATTGTGCCATCTTTTGCATCTTTAGACCCATTCTATCCCTAGTGATGTAAATATTAATTTTATGGCTGTACACAGTAAAAGGAATCGCAGACGATTAGTATAGGGAATTATCGATCCGTTTTACAAGTGCCAGTATTAGTGTTTTTAGTTCTGCCAGCTGCGCCATGCAGTCTCCAAGAGACTGCATTTTTGTGCATTTCGGGTGAATCTTTCCATTCCGCATCCGTCCTTTAACGATAGCACACGCAGCGCTGTATTGTTGCTTACTCCCTATGGCCGGTTGCGCAGAAAAGTCAGTGTAAATAATGTAGTCATACTGATCTAGAGGCATTATTTCATTTGGTAGAGGATCTTCTTGTTCGTATTGCAGAAATGCTTGTGTTGTTAAATTTGGGTTGTTCCTGTATTCTACATCTGTTGCAGCGAGAGAATTAGCTCATTGTATCCATTTTGAATGTAAGGCTTTAGCGTTGGGAACGCTTGCCTTTGTTGCAGCCTCTAAGGCTGGAACTGGGGTAACGACTATTACACGTTTCCCTTTAGCCAGGGCTCTTTCTCGAACTACAGCAGTCTGTGCTGCTGTAAGAATTCTCTCTGTAGATGCAAAACGCATCTCAACATTTGTGTACAAATGTGATTTGTATGCTATTGGTACTGTCTCACCTTCATTATATGTTAGATAGGTGTACCCAGATTGACCCGCAACTATTCGGATCACCAGGTTGTGTACATTTACGCGTGTCTGTAAGTGTTTTGAAGCTATCATGCCAGCTTGTAAGGAACAAAGCGTATCTAACTGAAAAGTCAGGTTTTATTAAATCAAGAAAGGTTTTACTCTCTCTGCGTAATCCAAAATGTATGTTCTGACAAAATTCAAGAATCCCAAGTTTGATTGCAAGTTTTTTAATGATTTTTGAGGTTGAAGCAGCGCAAACTTTTCTAAACATTTGGATGCTAAGCTTTTCCCTTCACTTGAAAGCTCATATCCCAGAAAGAGGACATTGAGATGTGTAATTATTTATTGTTTAAAATAAAATTTGTAACCCTTAGAGGCAAATCCCAAAATTATGGTATTCCCTCTGTTCAAGTGTTCCTCCAGGTCATCGTCCGTTAGATAAATATCATCCACATAGGACAATGCCTCTTCATCCACATTTTTAAGTAATTCAGTTACTCTGGCTGAAAACAACCCTGGGCTGTTCCTATACCCATGGGGGAGTCGACAAAATTGTCACTGTAACCCTAGCGCTGAGAATGCTGTCAAATATCTGCTCTCAGGCGCTATATTTTGGCAAAAGAATCAATTTGAGATATCTATAGTTGTTTTTTTTCTGCACAGTTTTGTTAATTAATGTGGCACTGTGTGCATTTTGGACTGCAAATGTCTTTGTGCAAATGTTTACATGTCTGTAATCTAAAACTAGATGTTACAAGTTGTCCGGTTTCATTACGGGAAAAAAAGGATGGTTCATTTGAGAGGTGCAAGTTTCAATCACCCCTTGGTATTCAAGTTGAAGATCTTAAGAAGTTAAGATCTCCCTGACCTGTTTTTTTATCTTCTTGCTTTATTGGGTACTGCCTTTGTGCAGTTGGAGTATTCTTTAGTGGAATAATGTGGTGGGTTGAATCTTTATCCCAGCCAACATGTTTTTTGTATAATGCTGGAGCCTGGGCTACCGCCCACTCCCGCACATATGTATATTTCAAATATTTTGGAACATGGTCAGAAAATGCTGGTAAAATTGCCGTTTCTCCCCAAGGCCAATCCATGACGAATGCTGGCGGGCAATCTTGTCCAGCTAATAAAATGTCATAGCCTAATGATAGGTTCTCTAAAAGGGACTTCTAACTGTCCTACATTTGTCCCCCTCCATCTGGAATGTTATTTCATACAATTTATGTGGGACACTTATCCTAGTATCAGGTGTTTCCACTGTGATATAATCATTCAAGTCCGCTGTCACCAGAAATTCCATCAGGTTCTGGCGAGCTATTGTTACTTCTGCCGCACTGTCTAGCATCGTCAGAGCCCATTCCCCGTTCAGTAGTCGAGTCCTCAGAATTCTGGGCATGTCTGATCTTTAGACCTGCAACCTTCTTCTTTTTGAACTGTGGTTTTGGTTTGTCCTTATCTTCTTTTTTAGAAGTATAGTCTTGAGCGTTCTGCTTGTCTCTGGACTTTGCACGCTCTTCTTATCTGTCCGACCGTCCTTCCCTCTCGAAGTTTTACGATGAACCCTGAAAGGAACCAGAGGAACGTGTATCAGTATCCTGATACCTGTCAGATTTCCTAATATTATCCGTATTCCTACGGTTATACCTCCTTCCGGAGGGCTCCTGTGGAGGAGATCTACCTCTGGACTGAGATCTGTTTTCTTTAACATTTTGTTTTTTGTTATTGTCCCACTTCTTTTTAGAAGAAGTAGGTGTCTGCTTGAAAGTCGCCTTTTCGGGACTACCCATCAGTTACGGTTTTTACGCTTTTCCACCTAAGCTGTCCCTGCCTAACTCTGCATATGCAGTTTCAATTAATTTCGGTAGTTCGTGCTCTTGTTGTAAAGGACTGAACTCCCTTAGGCGTTGGCGGATGGCCACTGATGCTGCCTCCACTTTAATATTTGCTAATATTATGGCTGATACCTGGGCATAGTTACCTCGTAACTTTATCCCCAAGTTCAGAGCAGGTTCTGCTCTGTACTCATTTTATATTTGTCTTAATACATCTGGTATTACTGCTAATGACAGGATACCATGAGTTCTGGTATATATGGCAGCGAAAACTGTACCCCACGAGTTACAATCCTCTATCTGTGGTGTTATCCCCATAGGCAAGCAGATTGTCAGCATTCTGTGTTTCCCTGGGGAGGTGGGTCTCCCCAGGGTAGTGGAGCATTTTTTTTAGAAAGAAGCCCCGTGGAGTTGGTGGTCACTGAGGCATTAGTAAGCCCCACGAAGGGGGGCCCGTGCCCCCCTCCTATATCTGCATAATGCCCTCGGGCCTGACACACACGAGGGCCGATAATGAGTGAAGCTCTTTGTTTAATAAAAAAATCATCCGGATCCATGGATTCCACCAAAATAAATATGCTTTTTTGGCCCTGCAGGGTCCCAGTGGGACCCCCCTAAGAGGCCTATGGGAGTCAGGGTGTTTCTACTCTGCCCTTAAATTTTTTTGTTTTGTGGGACTCAGTTCAATTGAGTCCCAAGATGGCTGCCAACACTTCCTGGTTGAAGTATTGGCAGCCAATCATATTTCAGTAGCGTTTCAGTAGGATTTTGGGCTCCCAGATATCTATATTTTTTAAACTTAACATCTCTGTAACTACTGAATGGATTTACACCAAATCACAAAAAAGCACCCTTTCTTAACCAGCATCTAGCTTTCTGCCAAATTTGGTGCAATTCCATTCAGTGGTTAAGGCTGTAGTCATGTTCAAAAAATGAAAAATCCCCATAGACATAACATGTGGAAACATGTTTTGGGACCACCAGTAGGTAGCTATTGTTACCTAGTTTCCATAAGAAAATTATTTTTTGATTTGCTAATAACTTTGGCGTCATTTGAAGAATCTTCGCGCAATATTAAAAAAAAAAAGTCTTTCCAGGTCAGCTCCTATCCTGAAAGTTTGGGGGTGATTTGACAAGCGGGAGCTGAGAAAAAAGGGGGGTCCCAAAATGCTTTTTCTCCATGTTAATTTCCTTAGGAAATTTTGAGATGGGCTACAGCCCGAACTGCTGAACAGAATTACTCCAAATCTGGCAAAAAGGTAGAGTTTGGTTGTTAGACCTGTCAGCCCTTTGGGTGGTCCCTCCTCATCATTATTTATTTTGTCCCACTTTTGCCTCAAACCCTGTTTGAATTTTTCCTTTTTGGGAACCACCAGACTTTTTCGTGTTGCTACAGATTCAGGGAGCCATTTTAGCTACCCCTGAAACTTCTGTCTGAGGGCCTGGAGCACAAAATGGTGGCCACCTGTGACATCACCAGCATCCACTGGAACCTACCAGCACCTTCCAGAACATTCCAGGAGATTCCAGAACCCTGTGACCGTTGGAGGCGGTTTAGAATGTTGGGAGGATAAGAGAGGCAGTTGGCAGTTGGAGCTGGCAGTTGGCACCTGACTGGTGAAGAGAGAGGAGCACAACAGTGAAGGAGGAAGGAGTGAAGCAGCAGGGGTGGAAACTTGTGCCTGGAGTGGGGTCCATAAACCCACCCTTGATACTTGTCCCTACTGATGGATCCCAGCCTATAGCCCTGTGTGGGAAGAAGACAGAAAAACTCATCCTAAGGACCTGAACAGCAGGAACAGGCCTTAGAAGCAGAAAGCAGCAAGATCCTGACCTGGAAACTGGTTTCCCTGGAGTCCGGCGTCGAGTAGCCTGAAGACCTGGAGCCCGAGGTGGAGAAGCGGCGCTGACTGAAGTAGCAGACGTCGTACCCGGAGCCGCCTGAGGTCGTAAGAGGGCGCCGACGGGGGTCGAGAGGAATACCAGAGGTCGAGGAGGAAGTGAACCGAGGTCGAGCGAGCGGCGTCATCGGAGGAGTGAAGTCCGCCCTCCGGAGTCGTCGGAGACCGAGGTAGAGGAGCACCGGAGGTCGGGAGTGAGGATCGCACTCCGGAGTCGCCCGGAGCCTGTGAGGAGGAGCACCGGAGGTCGGGGGTGAGGATCGCACCCCGGAGTCGCCGGAAGTCGACATCGAGGCCAGGCCGGCCGACGTCATCGGAGCCGAGAGCGCCATCGGACCGGAGCCGCCCGAAGTCGACATCGTGAAGAGACTGCCCGACGCCGTCGAATCGGAGGTCGAGATCGAACCGAGGCCACCGACATCGGACCGGAACCGCCTGCCGGCGTCGTCAAAGAACTGACATTGTGCCGAGGCCGCCGAGACCGAACCGGAACCGCCTCACGGCGTCGACACGACTCCAGCGGCGTCGGAACATCAGAAAAAGGGCAGTAAGTGGAGTAGAGGGCGCCTAAGGCCCTGCGGAGACCTGAGAGACTGCTCTAAGGGGCTAGGGAGGTGCTGAAACCAACCTGACTGTGCAAGGGGTGAACTGGGACTAACCTAGAGAGGTTGTGTGGAGAAGGAAAGCCAGGGCATTGGTATTTCCCCCCTTTGATCTACCTCAGTTTAGGCCTCAGCCTTGTCCCAGCCAGGGAGTAGCCTCCCCCTCAAGCCTTCCACAACCCTACAAGCTGTGCCTGGGCCAAATCAGCCCTTAAGAAGTGAAGTGTCATCTGATTATATGAGGGGTGCTGTATACTTGTAATTATTTATTGGGGATACTGTATTTATTGAATTTTTATCTATTTATTGCTGCACTATATTTATAGGTCCACAGGACTGGATGGTGTACAATATTTATTGGTACAGTATTTATTGCCTCAAAGTATTTAATTGTCTGTATATATTGCACTTGTATTTATGCCCTGTTATTTATGATCACCCCTATTTATTTCATCAAACAGCAAATATTTATTTGACCTGCTCTATTTAAGAATGTATATATTGTGATTGACTTATTTATTTTCCCAATCAGCAACTAAGAGAAGAAAGATAAAGAAAGAATATTTTCATAATTTTTACGGTGTAGAGTCGTTTTTGGAACGGATGCACGCATGGTTATTGTATGGGTATATTGTATGCTTAGCACTGCGCCTGTTTCCTGACCACTCGAGCTAAGCTACCACAGTGTGTTCGGGGAGTCCACCACCACCCTGCGGAGTGGGAGTGGGCTGTTTCCAACATAAATTGGTGTTCAGTGGTGGGATAGAGCTGTGCCTACATATACTCAACAATAACTGTGGGTAGTCCATAGGCCTACACCGGGAGTTTTCTCACAGCGGCCTTCCAAATTGTGGGTTTTTGTTTTTTCCAAATTTACTCTGGTGGTGGGAGGAGGTATTACTAAAGGTACCCCCCTGCATTGTTACTGCACAAAACCTGACCTCTAACCTGAGTGGGCAAGATGGAGTTTGTACTGGAAGATTTAGAAACGTACACTGTGGCCCAACTCAGGGAGTTTTGCCAGCGGGAAGGGGTGTACTGTCCCCCAGGAGCAAAGAAGGGTGCACTCCAAACCAGCTTAAGGGCTTGGGGGGAGGCACGCCGAGAAAGCAAGGCTGAGGAGGAAGACAGGGATGGAGAGCCTAACCCCGAGGGGGCTGAGATGTACCAACCTGAGGTGGGGAACCTGTCAGCAGGGCCCAGGACACTTTCTAGGAAGGGCAGCACTGTCTCTAGTGGGGGCTTATCCAGCGTGGAGTTAGCAGATCGGAGAGAGAAAAGACAGCTCACATGGGATTTAGAAAAGCTGGAGAAGGAGAAGGAGGAACAGAGGATGGCTCATGAGACGGAGAAACAGAAGATGGCTCATGAGATAAGACTGAAAGAGATAGAGCTTCAGATCTTAAGAATTGGGGCACCAACTGTTCCTAATGGTGGCAGCCAAATCCAAGAGTCCACCAGGGAACCCAAACCTTACCTGCCAAAGGACATAGTAGCTAGCTATGGGGCGGGTGACGACATCGCCAAGTGGCTAGCAGCCTATGAGGTCTCGTTGAGGGCCCATGGGGTTCCAGTGAAGTACTGGGGAGGGGGATTGTATAAGTACATGCCTCCAGCTGGTAGGGATGCTTTATTGGCCCTCGAAGAGGATGAGCAGACCCACTACCCCACCATGAAACTGGCGCTCATCAGAAAGTTTGGACTAACACCTGAAAAGTACAGACAGAAGTTCAGGGGTAGTCACAAACTGGGCACACAGAATTGGGTGGACTTCCTGGACTATGCAAAGAAGGCACTGGAAGGTTGGATTCAGGGCAGTGAAGTAAGGAACTACGAGGAGCTGTTTGACCTAGTACTGAAGGAACACCTACTCGAGAAATGTTTCCCTGAACTGCGGCAACACCTGGTGGATAGCAAGCTGACCAGCCCCCGGAAGCTTGCTGAGGAGGCGGACATTTGGGCTAGTACCCGGGTGTCCACAAGGGGGACTGGAGGGGATACTCAAAAGGCCGGACAGGGCGCCCCCCAGAAGAAAGAAGGAGGGGAAAAGAAAAAGGAGTTCTCCAAAGGCCCCCAAAATAACTTCCAAGGGAAGGGAACAGGATTCACCTCTAAGGCTAACCCACCCAGAAACCCTAATCCTGGCCAGAGTCAGCAGCCAAGGGTTGTCCATTGCTATGAGTGCGGTGGCGTTGGACACTATAAAGGAGATCCGAAGTGTCAGAAACGATCACCCCCTCCCACTGGAGGAAAGCCCCCCGGAGTAGCTAGTGTAGTGCTCGGGGAGGAGATGCCCTTAACTAAGGGAAGGGAGTGGGCGGGTGTCACTTTAGTGTCCCTGGGAGAACGGGAGATGGTTCCTAAGATCCAGGTGCCCGCAAATACCGCAAAGTATGGGCAGTGGATCACCATCAACGGCCAAAGAGGGGAGGCTCTGAGAGACACAGGAGCCAGTATGACTATGGTGCGTAGCCAACTGGTGTCTCCAGAGCAGGTAATTCCCGATGTACTCCACCCAGCCGCGATGGCTGACGGCAGAACAGGTCACTATCCAGTGGCCGAGGTTCCCTTTGAATGGGGGGGGGTTGCAGGTTCACTTCGAGTTGCCGTAAGCCCTGCCGTGCCAGTCGATTGTCTGCTGGGCAATGACATGGAGCACAACGCTTGGAAGGAGGTGGAATACCGGACTCACACCGAGATGCTGGGTACACCTGACTGGGCCTGTGTTAGCACAAGGTCCGAGACTACCCGAAGAGGGAGCTCATTCCGGCTGGAGCCTGGAACAAAGGCCCAGCCAGCTGCCAGTCAAGGGAAGAACCGAGGACAGGAGGAGCCTGCCTCGGCGTCTCCACCCCGTAGGACGGATAGGCCACCGGAGGTGGTGGACCAGGAGTCTGCGGAGGGGGACGTTACCAACCTGGAGGACCTACCCATCCCGGCCGAGTGGCACGTGGAGGGAGGCCCGTCCAGGGAGGAATTCTGCCAGGGCCAGAGGGAGTGCCCTACCCTTGAGGGGCTGAGGCGACAGGCCGAAGCCCAGGCAGCAGGGAACGTTGAAGGGAACTACAGTGTTTACTGGGAGGATGGCCTCCTCTACAGTGAACCCAAGGCACCCCTACATGGATCGTCACGAGCCTTGGTAGTTCCTCAACGTTATCGAGCCTTCCTTTTAGAGTTGGCTCACGAGATCCCCTTGGCAGGACACCTGGGGCAAGACAAGACCTTCGCCCGTCTTGTCCCACACTTTTATTGGCCTCAGATGAAAGTGTCGTCCGATACCTACTGCCGGACATGTGTGTCTTGCCAAGCCAGTGGGAAAACAGGGGTGAAGCTGAAAGCTCCCCTGGAACCACTTCCTGTCGTTAGCACCCCCTTTGAAAGGGTGGGCATCGACATTGTGGGTCCATTAGATCCCCCGACTACAGCTGGTCACAGGTTTATCCTGGTTCTGGTGGATCATGCCACACGGTACCCAGAGGCGATACCTCTGAGGACCATAACAGCACCTGTTGTGGCTAGGGCCCTGATGGGAATCTTTACCCGAGTGGGTTTTCCCAAGGAAGTTGTGTCCGACAGGGGGACCAACTTCATGTCAGCATATATGCGGGCAATGTGGAAGGAGTGTGGAGTGACATACCGGTTCACCACTCCTTACCACCCCCAGACCAATGGTCTGGTGGAGAGGTTTAACAAAACCTTAAAAGGCATGATCAGAAGTCTGCCTGAAAGCCTGCGGAGGAAATGGGACGTCCTCCTACCCTGTTTACTTTTTTCCTACAGGGAAGTGCCACAGAAGGGAGTGGGCTTCAGCCCCTTCGAGCTTCTGTATGGGCACCCTGTACGTGGACCTCTTAACCTGGTGAGAGACGGATGGGAAAGAACTCCCAGAAAGCTCCCCCAGGATGTGGTGAGCTACATGCTGGCCTTCCGGAGCCAAATGGCTAAGTTGTGGAAGCAAGCTTCTGACAACTTGGAAGCCAGCCAAGCAGTAATGAAGGCGTGGTATGACCACAACGCTCACCCGGTGGAGTTGGAGCCTGGCCAGAAGGTGTGGGTGATCGAACCAGGAGAGCTTAGTGCCCTCCAGGATCGCTGGTCAGGACCCTTTGAGGTGTTGGAGAAGAAGGGTAAGGCTACCTACTTGGTGGACCTGAAGACCCCTCGTCAGCCCCTGCGGGTGCTGCATGCCAACCGCCTCAAACCCCACCACGAGAGGCCCGAAGTCATCTTGATGATGGTGACTGACGGAGGAGAGGACGTGGAAAGCGAGCCTCTCCCTGATCTGTTTGCGTCTCAGGAAAAGGATGGGTCGGTGGAGGGAGTGATTCTCTCCCCATCTCTAACTCCTGAACAGCAGGAGGACTGTCGCCAGGCCCTGGGGCAGTACTCTGCGTTGTTCTCCCTTGTCCCGGGTAGGACTCACCTGTGCGTCCATGACGTGGACACAGGAGACAGCCCACCTGTGAAGTCCAAGATCTACCGGATGTCAGACAAGGTGAAGGCCAGCATTCATAGTGAAGTCACTAAGATGCTGGAGCTAGGAGTGATTGAACCTTCTAGCAGCCCCTGGTCCAGTCCGGTGGTGTTAGTACCGAAAGCTGCACCACCGGGTGCCCAACCAGAACTGAGGTTCTGTGTGGACTACCGGGGACTGAATTCAGTGACAAAAACTGATGCTCATCCGATCCCTAGGGCGGATGAATTGATTGACCGGCTGGGAGCTGCCCAATATCTAAGTACCTTTGACCTTACTTCGGGGTACTGGCAGATCTCTTTGACTGATGGAGCAAGGGAAAGGTCAGCCTTCTCCACGCCCAATGGCCACTACCAGTTCTGTGTGATGCCCTTTGGGCTCAAGAACGCACCTGCCACGTTTCAGCGCCTGGTAAACCAGATCCTCACCGGAATGGAGAGTTTCTCTGCTGCTTATCTGGATGACATAGCCGTCTTCAGTAACAGCTGGGAGGATCACTTGCGTCACCTGCAAGCTGTTCTCCAGGCCCTGAGACAAGCTGGATTGACGATCAAGGCCAGCAAGTGCCAGATCGGGCAGGGGTCGGTAGTGTACCTTGGACACTTGGTGGGTAGGGGAACGGTGCAACCCCTCCAGGCGAAGATCGAGGCCATCATGGCCTGGGAACCCCCCAAGACACAGACTGAGGTCCGAGCATTTTTGGGCCTCACGGGATACTACCGCCGCTTCGTGAAGGGGTACGGTACCATCGTAATCCCCCTCACGGAGCTCACGTCCAAGAAACAACCTCGACGGGTAGTCTGGACGGAGGCTTGTCAGCAAGCCTTTGAGAGATTGAAGAAAGCCATGTGCGAGGCCCCGGTCTTAAGGGCCCCAGACTTTTCCAAGGAGTTCATTGTCCAGACAGATGCATCAGAACATGGCATTGGGGCAGTGTTATCGCAACTCAACGAAGAGGGTCTGGATCAACCCGTGGTCTTCCTATCCCGGAGACTACTTCCCAGGGAACAGAAGTGGAGTGCAATAGAGCGTGAAGCCTTTGCAGTGGTATGGGCTCTGAAGAAGTTGCGGCCATACCTGTTTGGCTCGCACTTCCTAGTTCAGACCGACCACAGACCCCTTCGTTGGCTGATGCAAATGAAGGGGGAGAATCCCAAGTTGTTGAGGTGGTCTATTTCCCTACAGGGGATGGACTTTCAGGTGGAACATCGGCCTGGAGTGGACCACGCCAATGCAGACGGTCTCTCAAGGTACTTCCGCCTTAGTGATGAGAACTCCCAAGGGGTTGGGTAGCTCTCCCCACTTTCAGCTGGGGGGGACGCGTGTTAGACCTGTCAGCCCTTTGGGTGGTCCCTCCTCATCATTATTTATTTTGTCCCACTTTTGCCTCAAACCCTGTTTGAATTTTTCCTTTTTGGGAACCACCAGACTTTTTCGTGTTGCTACAGATTCAGGGAGCCATTTTAGCTACCCCTGAAACTTCTGTCTGAGGGCCTGGAGCACAAAATGGTGGCCACCTGTGACATCACCAGCATCCACTGGAACCTACCAGCACCTTCCAGAACATTCCAGGAGATTCCAGAACCCTGTGACCGTTGGAGGCGGTTTAGAATGTTGGGAGGATAAGAGAGGCAGTTGGCAGTTGGAGCTGGCAGTTGGCACCTGACTGGTGAAGAGAGAGGAGCACAACAGTGAAGGAGGAAGGAGTGAAGCAGCAGGGGTGGAAACTTGTGCCTGGAGTGGGGTCCATAAACCCACCCTTGATACTTGTCCCTACTGATGGATCCCAGCCTATAGCCCTGTGTGGGAAGAAGACAGAAAAACTCATCCTAAGGACCTGAACAGCAGGAACAGGCCTTAGAAGCAGAAAGCAGCAAGATCCTGACCTGGAAACTGGTTTCCCTGGAGTCCGGCGTCGAGTAGCCTGAAGACCTGGAGCCCGAGGTGGAGAAGCGGCGCTGACTGAAGTAGCAGACGTCGTACCCGGAGCCGCCTGAGGTCGTAAGAGGGCGCCGACGGGGGTCGAGAGGAATACCAGAGGTCGAGGAGGAAGTGAACCGAGGTCGAGCGAGCGGCGTCATCGGAGGAGTGAAGTCCGCCCTCCGGAGTCGTCGGAGACCGAGGTAGAGGAGCACCGGAGGTCGGGAGTGAGGATCGCACTCCGGAGTCGCCCGGAGCCTGTGAGGAGGAGCACCGGAGGTCGGGGGTGAGGATCGCACCCCGGAGTCGCCGGAAGTCGACATCGAGGCCAGGCCGGCCGACGTCATCGGAGCCGAGAGCGCCATCGGACCGGAGCCGCCCGAAGTCGACATCGTGAAGAGACTGCCCGACGCCGTCGAATCGGAGGTCGAGATCGAACCGAGGCCACCGACATCGGACCGGAACCGCCTGCCGGCGTCGTCAAAGAACTGACATTGTGCCGAGGCCGCCGAGACCGAACCGGAACCGCCTCACGGCGTCGACACGACTCCAGCGGCGTCGGAACATCAGAAAAAGGGCAGTAAGTGGAGTAGAGGGCGCCTAAGGCCCTGCGGAGACCTGAGAGACTGCTCTAAGGGGCTAGGGAGGTGCTGAAACCAACCTGACTGTGCAAGGGGTGAACTGGGACTAACCTAGAGAGGTTGTGTGGAGAAGGAAAGCCAGGGCATTGGTATTTCCCCCCTTTGATCTACCTCAGTTTAGGCCTCAGCCTTGTCCCAGCCAGGGAGTAGCCTCCCCCTCAAGCCTTCCACAACCCTACAAGCTGTGCCTGGGCCAAATCAGCCCTTAAGAAGTGAAGTGTCATCTGATTATATGAGGGGTGCTGTATACTTGTAATTATTTATTGGGGATACTGTATTTATTGAATTTTTATCTATTTATTGCTGCACTATATTTATAGGTCCACAGGACTGGATGGTGTACAATATTTATTGGTACAGTATTTATTGCCTCAAAGTATTTAATTGTCTGTATATATTGCACTTGTATTTATGCCCTGTTATTTATGATCACCCCTATTTATTTCATCAAACAGCAAATATTTATTTGACCTGCTCTATTTAAGAATGTATATATTGTGATTGACTTATTTATTTTCCCAATCAGCAACTAAGAGAAGAAAGATAAAGAAAGAATATTTTCATAATTTTTACGGTGTAGAGTCGTTTTTGGAACGGATGCACGCATGGTTATTGTATGGGTATATTGTATGCTTAGCACTGCGCCTGTTTCCTGACCACTCGAGCCAAGCTACCACAGTGTGTTCGGGGAGTCCACCACCACCCTGCGGAGTGGGAGTGGGCTGTTTCCAACATTGGTTCAGAAAGCGACCTTTTTTTTAAATGGGGTAAATCCGTGCAGTCGTTTTTGAGAGATTGAAAATATAAGAGTAAAAAAATCAATTTCCCATAGGAAACTTTGGGCACGGCTACAGCCAAAACTGCTGAACGGAATTACCCCAAATTTGGCATAAAGGTAGCGGTTGGTTAGAAAGCGACCTTTTTTTAAAATGGTGCAAAGCCATAGAGTAGTTGCTAGGAAATTAAAAAAAATTTAATTTCAATATCCAGGGCAGCGGTGGTGTCGCGAACCCTCGCGACCACGAGCTTCATTCTAATTGGCTGCCACGACCATGAGCTTCATTCTAATTGACTGTCAACACTCCAAACCAGGAAGTGTAGGCAGCCATCTTGTGACTCGGTAGACGCGAGTCACAAGAAAACAGAGAAACAAAGATATAAAACAAGAGAAGGGGGCAGGGTAGAAATACCCTGACCCCCTAGAGCTGCTCAGGGGGTCTCAGACGGACCCCCAGGGCCAAAAAAAGCATTTTTTAAAAGAACAAATCCAGCGCAATACGCGCTGGGGTAGCAAATTCCCCTGAAATTGTTTAAAAAGCAATGAAGCGCGGGTTCCCGTGTTTTATTTAAATGAGGCCCCCGGGTGGGCTAGGTCCCTGGGGCATTTCTTAAACAAGCATTTGCAATGCAATAGGTCTCGCATTTACGCGAGTTTGAGCTATTGACATTGCAAATGACATTGCCTTTTATTTTTGTTTTCGTTTTTAAAACATAAATAAAAGGCATTGTAATTTGCAATGTTAATAGCTCAAACTCGCATAAATGCGAGACCTATTGCATTGCAAATGCTTGTTGCTTCTCCCACCGAGTGCGAGAGCAGAGGAAGCTAGTAGCTGCCAGCAACTGACACACTGTGTTGACCTTCCAGAGATGTTGGCACCCCTCTGCTCTCTCAGCCTAATTGTGCCCAAATCCCCAACCACGGCACTCATTTTAGGGCAGGGCGCTTTTGATCCTCAGCAGACGGCAGTCCGCAGGACAACTAAAACAAGGGTAATAATGTCTGGGGCATGTGAAGGGCCGATACTGCACATGCTGCTCTGTCTCTGAGAGAAAGGGCTGGGGTGCAGAGGATCAGAAGTCTCAGCAGCCAGGCATGTGCCCCATTCACTCTATATTTAAAATAGGCTGAGATAGATTGTTCGGTGTCGACAATCACCTCAAGTGCGTACAGCACGTTCTGTGGTTTGGATGTTTGCACAGCTCCCCGGTGTGTGTGTTTGTGTGTCCCTGCAGAGTAGACGCCGTCCCGGCGGGTGTTGAAGCCCTCGCCTCCCCTCTGCGCCGCACCGGTCCGAGGGTTGTGCCGAGGATCACACCGCCCTGTGACTTGTCTGTGATGGACGGCTGTCTCCAGGCTTCTCACTAGAACATTGTACAAGTGAGAACACCATTAGCATGGCCATTCGAGCATTGTTGCCAGTCAGAGCACGGATTCCAAACCGCAGATGGTTGTGGGTAGCAAAGACGCCAAGTGACGGAATGCAAGGAAGGAAAACAAGTTGCAGGGTCCTCCTGGCCTGAATTATTCACCCCATTGTTGGAATGTAGCAGCACCAGTGGAAATCGAAGCACACGGCAGTACACAATGCAGACACGAGCAAGAAGTCACTGGGAAAAAAAGTACAGACGAGCTAGCAATGACGAAAAGTGCAGAGTTCACACTTGTACAGTTCCAAGACAAACAAGCTTTAATTAACAAGACAAGCCCGGCGGTGCATGGCGCGTGCGCTTGGCGGGGGCGGGGGAGTGCATTCCAGGCGGGGGAGCGGACCCTTTGAAGTGCGATGCCAAACAGATTGCATGGCGGCACGATGCGCGTGATTGTGCGCGTGCTCGCCATGCATTCCGCTTTTTGGGAGCACTTTTAAAAGCCCCTTACAATAGTCTCGCTTTGCGATCGCTTACGAGATAGCAAGGCGAGACCTAAAAATGGTAACGGGGGCCCACAGCCCCAGGGACCACCACCTCCCCGGGGCTTCACTCATGTTGGGTTGGGGGGGCGCGCAGACCTCCTCCTAGAGCCCGTGATGGCCCTTAAGACCACAACCCCCCAGGGCCGGCTCCTGCAGTGTCCTGGGGTGCCCACCCCCAGGGCACTGCTGTTTGCTATGACAGGGCGGGAGCTACGTGGCTCCTGCCCTGTCATAGCAAACTTGCTTTGGATTTTGGAAGTGAGAGCAGGGAAACCTGCTCATGCTTCCAAAATCCAAAGCTGATTGCTTTTCCACACGGGAGCTGCATGTCAGCAGGACGCGGGGAGCCGGCGGGACCGTGGGGGCATTGGGGCTCCCCCCACAGTTCCCAACGGTGAGGCCAGGCCCCGGGGGATGGGGTCCTTTGGTGCCGGAATTGGCCACTGGAGGGGGGCCGATGCGGCCCTCTTCTCGTTTGTTTTTTGCGCGGCTCTCAACGCGGCACTCGAGTACTTCTTAAGTCTTTCAAACACCGAGGGGTTTATTCTGAAGGACACATCGCCGAGTTAACGGCACTTTATCGCAACCAAAATGGTGATACATTTAACGCATCATTCGCAAGCTGGAGCAAACAGCCCATATCACCAGTTTACCAGTGATAGTAGCCTCAAAAAGCATCGTCACGGATGACCCCGGCAAATATTGCGAATGAGATGTAGAGTAGGCGTGCCCGTGCAAAAAGTAGCAAACACATCACTTTGCAAGTTTCTCAACCACCAGCAAGATCGTCGAAGAGAGTACAAAACAGGCAATAAGGTGTGTTAGTAGAAGGAAGTTTACACCTGCTCTGAGCTGGTGTAAAGTCGGACTACAACCTGCAACTTGAAAGGGAGCCCAGCCCAGAGCCACACCTGAATGACAACAGATGCAATGGAGCCAACGATCATGCAGCTCGGACACCCAACACTGCTCCGACACCCACCGCCACCAGCCCCTTGTCCTCCATCCTCCCTCACTGCCACCCGCCACAAACAAGCGTGAGAGCAACCTTAGGAAATCTGGAACGCAACAAATTGGCTGATGTCGCACAATTAGAATTAAGAACATGCATGTGAGGTTGGACAAATAAGAATCTCAGTCATCTATGGATTTACATATAAAACATTTTATTTATAACAAAACAACAAAATAAAAGTAGGTACAGGCATGGTGTGTCATCCCTCGACAATTTGTGAATTACAGCGTGCAAGATGAGAGAGGAAGAGAGAGAGAAAGAAAGAAAGAGTCAGAGAGGAAGACAGAGAAAGAGAGAAAGAGTCAGAGAGAGAGGAAGAGAGAGACAGAGAGTAAGATACAAGGAAGAGAGAGAGAAAGAGAGAAACATGGTGAGAGAGAGGAAGAGAGAGAGAAAGAGTGAAACAGAGAGGAAGAGAGAGTGAAAGAAAGAATAAGAGAGAGAGGAAGAGACAGAGAAAGAGTGTGAGAGAGAGAAAGGAAGAGAGAGAGAGAGAGAGAGAGAGAAAGAGTGTGAGTGACAGAAAGGAACAGATGGAGAGGGAGAGTGAGTGTTGACACTGTGGAGAAAATCCTCACAGTTCACCTTTCTGCTACCAGTGTGTCTTCAACCACGTGCCGGGA
The DNA here is from genome assembly GCF_964204655.1 of Triturus cristatus. Classification (NCBI taxonomy): domain Eukaryota; kingdom Metazoa; phylum Chordata; class Amphibia; order Caudata; family Salamandridae; genus Triturus; species Triturus cristatus. Next base: position 1,085,726,382 of record NC_140582.1, on the reverse strand, counting down.
CATAGTGCAGCCCTCAAGTTTAGTCATCTAAAACATGGCATAGAATCAGTAATGACAGAGTACATACAACTGCACACGCGTAATTCTCTGTTTCACCCCTGTGCACCCAGGCTGCTGCACCCCATCGACTCCCACCGCCCTGAGGTGTCTGTCTGCCCTGCGCACTCAGGCTGCTGCACCCCATCCACTCCTGCCGCCCAGAGGTGTCTGCCCACCTCTGCGCACCCAGGCTTCTGTACCCCATCCACTCCCACTGCCCAGAGGTATCTGCCCGCTGCTGTGCACCCAGGCTGCTGCACCCCATCCACTCCCAGTGCCCAGAGGTGACTGCCCGTTCCTGTGCACCCAGACTGCTGCACCCCATCAACTCATACTGCCTAGAGGTGTCTGCCCGCTCCTGTGCACCCAGGTTGCTGCACCCCATGCACTCCCACTGCTTGGAGGTGTCTGCCCGCTCTTGTGCACCCAGGCTGCTGCACACTATCCACTCCCACCGCCCAAAGGTGACTGCCCGCTGCTGCGGAAACAAGCCTCTCTGCTCACCTTCCACCTCCTACGTTTGTGTAAGAGGGTCCACCACATGTCAAAGCAACCTCCTCAGCCATTGTGTACACGTGGTCAAGCGGAGCTCACAATTCAGGGTGTGTGTTGATTGCCAGGATGGCCACGCATCAGCGCAGGCCTGCTAGACAAAAAGCAAGATAAGATTGTGCGTCATGTGTCCATCAAAGGAGAGAGAGAGAGAGAGTGAGAGGAAGACAGAGAGAAAGAGAGAAAGAGTGAGAGAGAGAGAGGACGAGAGAGACAAACAGTGACAGAGAGGAAGAGAGAGAGAAAGAGAGAAACAGTGTGAGAAAGAGGAAAGAGAAACAGAGGATGAGTGAGAGAGAGAGAAAGAGAGAGAAAGAAAGAAAGAAAGAAAGAAAGTGAGAGGAAGACAGCAAGAAAGAGAGAAAGAGTGAGAGAGAGAGGAAGAGAGAGAGAAACAGTGAGAGAGAGGAAGAGAGAGAGAAAGAGAGAAACAGTGTGAGAAAGAGAGAAACAGAGGAAGAGTGAGAGAGAGAGAAAGAGAGAGAGAGAAAGAGTGAGAGAGAGGAAGAGAGAGAGAAAGAGACAAAGAGTGTGAGAGAGAGAAAGAAAGAAAGAGAGAAAGAGTGTGAGGGAGAGAAAGGAAGAGATGGAGAGGGACAGTGAGTGCCCACACTGTGGACAAACCCTTCACAGCTCACCTTTCCGTCACCGGTGTGTCTCCAACCATGTGCCAGGACATAGTGGAGCCCTCAAGCTCACTCATCTGAAACATAGTACAGAATCAGTAATGGCAGAGTACATACGACTGCGCATGCCTAAATCGCTGTCCTGCCTTTGTGCATCCAGGCTGTTGCACCCCATCCACTTCCACTGCCCAGAGATCTCTGCCTTCCGCTGTGCACCCAGGCTGCTGCACCCCATCCACTCCCTCTGCCCAGAGGTGTCTGCCCGCACCTGCGCACCCAGACCTCACTGCTAACCTTTCTGTGGACAGGGCACCCTCCACATCATGCAGCCCCGCTCCGCAGGCCACAAGGTCTCACATTTGGTGCTGCGTCTTGATTTTACCATGGCAGAGGATATACTAGAGCACCCGCCATCATCGCAGGTTGCACACCCACTCAGCCCTTGCTGAGTGGGTGAGCCACTAACTCTGTGACCAGTGAGGCCACGCCACGTGGCAGTAGGCCCCGGCTGGTCGATGGCTCAGGCCTACACTGTGGTCCAGCAGGGTACGCAAAATCTGTCCTGTCCACGGGACATCATCGCAGGCTGCACACCCGCTCAGCAGTTATAGTGCCCCAACTCAGTGTACCGAAAGTCACCGCTCCGTGGTGGTGTGCCTGTGCCAGCCGCAGTGCATCCGGTGCACCAAGTCTGAAATGGAAATGGCGTGGAGCACGTGCGCCCGGTCCTTTTTATTGGCAGGGTCACGTATCCTGTGATCCCTGTGCTTGATGGGTATGGTGTGGGTGTAAACCAGCTGTCAGGGAGTGGCTGTGGCATACTGACAACTAGACCTGAGAGCAGCAGATCACTACAATGAAAATCTGGGCCATGTAGCGTTGTTGTCCCTCCCTGCATGCGTAAGTGGATTGGGCTGGCCTGGCATTTGCCAGTCCTGGGTGAGGCTGTGAACAATGACTCCGGAGCTCTGGGCGTGGTTCCGTCCTGGGCTGTATGAGATATCAACTGATGTGGGTGTCCCTGTTGTAGTGCTGCCGCACCCGGGCCGCAAGCGCCAATGTGTCACCCTTTGACCCAAGGTCACTGACCCTACATTCATCCATATTTCCACACGTGAAAGATCGTGCACATGACATATCTGTGTGTATATGAATGTTTATTGCACATTCAGTGGAGTGTTGCAGCTGTAGCAATATAGGGCCATGCAAAGCCCAAATTTCCGTTGTTGGCACATGGAGGGCAGCCAATTAGAGCCAAGCTCGTGCTCGGGGGTTAGGCTCTGCCAACATATGTACTTATCCAATCACTCCGACAATTCCGAAGCACTTATAAATTCACTATACACTCTCCTTGCAGTACTCTAATGATCCAGTCTCTACCTATGTACTTATACAATGACTGAGACAAAGTTACATAACCAAATTCTTCCCCACTGCCAGAGGTAACATGATTGCGAGCACTGTTCACAGCAGAATGTAATGTGGTAGGGCCCAGGAGCAGCATCATGCATACATAATGAACACACAGGCACAGTTAGATAGATAGTGGAACTGGGTACGGGCACGTGCGCTCGGCCCCTTTTTATTACTAGGGTCACATGTCCAGTGACGTCTGTGCTGGATGCGTGTGGGGTGAGTGTAAGCCAGTCCTCAGGAAATGGTTGGGGCTGGCAACAAGTACAACAGTAATCATCGGATCACACACAGAAATTCAATCATAAAGGGTCCATGACTTGTGATGCACTGAGTTAGGGGCACCAGATGTGAAATAATACACAAAAGATTCTATCGTAAAGGGTCCATGATTTGTGGTGCACTGAGGTAGGGGCATCAGAAGTATTCCGTGTGTGCACAGCTAGCTATGCGTGGTCCGGGAGGGCCGCACTGGTAGCAATGTCTGTTGCCTACTGTACTGCGTCATCTGCAATCGCAACTCGATCTGAATTGTGAGCCCTGTAGTCCGCAATGTAGATGGAAGGCAGTAGTCAGCAGAGACATCGAGGAATGCTTTTTGTCACTTCCTCTTGACAAAATCCGAGGACATAGAGTACAATTCTGGCTGCAATTAATAAATCATGTCTTATTGTAAATTGTGAGCTCGGCTGACCGCAGTGTAGGTAACAAACGATGAAATATGTATGGAATACATTGTCGAAATGTGTAGGTTTTGGGCATGTTATAGTTAGTTGCCTACTGGACTCTGAAATTAATTAATCAAGACTGAATTCGAACTGTGAGCTCTGCTGGCCGCAGTGTAGACTGCCAGTCAGTGTTCCTTTGGACTTGCAAGATGAATTTAGTCATTGTACTAAAGCTATGATTGATATTAAAAAAGTTCTTGAAGCAAGGATAGTAAAAGGATATTGTGTAGGTTTCAGGGACGTTGTAGTTAGTTGCCTACTGGACTCTGTAATTAATGAATCAAGACTCAATTTTAATTGTGAGCCGTGTAGGCCAGAGGCAGCGGTCAGCAAGGACCCACAGCCACGTGGCTTTGAGTTGAGCTGCACAGTTAGTGGCATCAGAAGTATTCAGCGTGTGCGGAGCCTGCGATGATGTGTGGTCCGGGCGGGCCACACTGGGAGCACTGTGTCTTGCCTACTGGACTGCGTCATCTGCCATCGCGACTCCATCTGAATTGTGAGCCCTGTTGTCCGCAGTGTAGATTGAAGGCAGATCGAAGGCAGTAGTGTGTACAGACATAACTCTGCGGTGCTGTGCCGCTGTGTTCGCAGGGGAGCTGCAGACTATAACGTGCCTGACACCTGTGTTTTTTTCAGTGAATATATATATATATATATATATATATATATATATTCACTGAAAAAACCATAGGTTTCACACACGTTATAGTTAGGAATTAGCATTTAAAAAACCTTGCAAATTCACTGAAAAAACCATAGGTTTCACACATGTTATAGTTAGTGGAAATTTTACTGATAAAAAACCAATGAAATTGCCCCGTTATAGTTAGCGCAGGCAACTATAACTCACGCGACCGCAATCCTCTGCTGATGCTAATACTGTATTTAGACACTTATTTGCCCATGTCTTCTTCCATACATTTTTAGCTATACATATATTACAAATATTTTTTTTTCATAAAGACACATATGTCATCAGCAGAGGATTGCGGTCGCGTGAGTTATAGTTGCCTGCGCTAACTATAACGGGGCAATTTCATTGGTTTTTTATCAGTAAAATTTCCACTAACTATAACATGTGTGAAACCTATGGTTTTTTCAGTGAATTTGCAAGGTTTTTTAAATGCTAATTCCTAACTATAACGTGTGTGAAACCTATGGTTTTTTCAGTGAATTAGTACGGTTTTTTAAATGCTAAGTTTTTTTCCCTTATAATAAGCCCTGTACATTTGGTGGCCTACGGCCACCAAAAGCACAGGGGGTGGGGTAAGTGTGGATAGTGTTTTTTTTATTTTTATTTTTTTACCGTACGCTTACCGTAAGCGTACGGTAAGCGTACCCCGCGAAATTGCCGAAAAAAAAATAAAACCGTTTTTGCACTTGGGGGATGTTTGGGGACTCCCTCCACATGACTATGTGGGAGGGAGTTGTCAAAACAGCCCCTTTACATGTTTTTGGGCTTCCGATTTTAAAAATCTCTCTCAGTGCGAGAGACAAAATGGCGGCCGCCGCTTCCTGGTTTCGGCCGATTCGAATGTTTACTAAGATCTAAGAGCCAATCAGAATCGCGCTCGCGCACGCCACCGTACGCTTACCGTAAGCGTACGGTAAGCGTACCGTAAGCTGGCTCAGATATATATATTGATTTAAAGGCTATTTTCTCAGAATCTACTGAACAGATTTACACCAAACCTACAAAAGGCACTTCCTTGACCTAGGGACTACCTCTCTGCCAAATTTTGAGTAATTCTGTTCAGCCATTCGGGCTGTAGCTCGTTCTAAAGGTCCTATGGAAAAATGCATGGGAAAAACGCGTTTTGGGACCCCCCTTTTATCTCAGCCCCCGCTTGACGAATCCCCCCGAGACTTTCAGGGTAGGAGCGGAGCGTAGCGCCCCACCTATTTTGAGAAATTCACGAGGATTCGTCGACCGGCGCCAAAGTTATTCAAAATAGAATGTTGAGGTTTTCCTATGGAAACGTGGTCCTAACTATAACTACCTACTGGCTATCGCCAGTAGGTAATATATATATATATATATATATATACATATATATATATATATATATTCAATGAAAAAACCATAGGTTTCACACACGTTATAGTTAGGAATTAGCATTTAAAAAACCTTAGAAATTCAATGAAAAAACCAAAGGTTTCACACACGTTATAGTTAGCTGGACATTTTACTCGTAAAAAACCATTGAAATTCCCCCGTTATAGTTAGTTAAGCTAACTATAACTCGCGCGCCCGCAATGCACTGCTGATGACGTCACATATTACATCACTCATGACATGGTCAGTGACATCACTCATGACATCACTGATGACATCTCAAATGACATCACTGCTGCATTCTTAAATGCACAAAGGCAAGCATTAAGTTTGATACCATGCTCACCTCATCAATAATGAGAACTTGCATCTTCTTCAATACTCTTGAAACTTCCAAGGATGCTTCTCCAGTTAGCTTGTTGTATTGTATTTTGTTCTCATGCTCCACTGGTAACATTAGCAAACGATGTAAAGTGATTCCTTTTATGTTATATGCTGCTAACCCAGTTGGAGCAGTAACCACACAAGACAAAGTAGAATCTGTTTTTTGCTGTAGGTAGCTTCTGATGACTTTTATAAGGAAACTTTTTCCAGTTCCAGCTTGTCCGCTTACATACATCCTGATTGGATGAAATGATGTGCATGAGCACTCTTTTTTTTCATGTAGAAATCCGTGTTCAATTTTGCTTCTGATCTCTTCATAAATTTGTTGCTGCTCTTGATTCAGTTGTCTTTCCAAATTTTCTAAGTCTATAAATTCTTCTTGAGCTTGATTCATAGCCGTTTCCACTTCATTCATGGCTATTGATGCTTCATTTTCAACGATTGGTTGTCCTAGGGGATCTTGACTGAGTGTTCCTGAACTTTGGCTGTCCTGAGAACTGTCTCTAGCTATTTCTGCTGCAATTGTAGTTTCCTGTTCAATTTCTTCATTTAACATTTGCAGATAACTTGAGAATGTACTGCATTGTATGCTGTCTTTGCAAGCATTAAAAGAATCTTCATAGCTTTGAAATTCTCCCAGTAGTTCATCCTCTGTACGCCATGGTTTAAACAACTGTAAAAGAGCCAAGTAGTAAAATTCCTTCTTGTCAGTAGTGTCGCAACTCAGCTTCCTGTGATTTATCAAACTTCCTTTTGTTTGCTTCACCAAACATCCTTCCTCACCAACGACTTTATATTTTCCATTGTTGATGTCTTCTGCGGCTTTCCGTGAATAAATGTAGTTCTGCAGCACTTCATAGAGACACATGTTCTCCAGATGTTGACTTCTCTTGGGATAATATGTGTCCAACATGTTTGATTTCAAAATATCTGTACTTTCTGGGTCATTCTCGGCCAAATATTCAATTTCTCCAACAGATTTCAGTACCCGATTTCTCATTGCTGCAAGGCCTAAACTTGCCCAAATTATTCTTCTTGACTTCGAGTAGAGACTTGCAGAAGATAACCTATCTGAACATTCGTAGGATCCAATTTCTCGATGCGATAACATCTTCAAACTGAAACTGTACAGCTTCTTACTGACAGTCTTCTCATGAGAAATCTCTTCCCACATTTCCTTCAATTCTGTTTTTTCTGATTTCGTAATGTAAGACGTTACATATCGAGCAACAGCAATGGAATTGTCAGCTACATACTGTATATCCATGTTAGCGTTCCACATGGATAAAATGACTGGGTTGTAGTCATTTATATTTTTGGATTCTTCTTTTCTTTTTAGGTTGTAGGTATTCTTAGGTGATTTCCTTGTGATAGTATGTCTCACAGCTGACATAAAACTGTTGACTCTTCCATTTGAAAGAACAGGTCTAGGAAATCCAAATCGACATTTAGTGTAGTATTTATCTTTGCTCTTGTATTTCCGTCGACAGTATTTTCCACACCGATGACTTTGGAAACGTAAAACTTGCTCCTTTAACTTTTTCTCTTCTGTGCTTTTTGGTATAGCACATGTTGCATATTCTTCAATGAAAGATAACACTGCTTCATCAGTATCTGTTCCAAACTTTGGGGCATCCTTGATCCACAACAGCATATGAATATGAGGAGCACCTCTTGCCTGGTACTCTTTTCTCCAAAAGAAATCTACTACTTCTCCAAGAGGTGGATTTTTTTTTATTGCAGATGAAGGACATCATAGCCTCAAATCTATGATTGAAATATCTGCAAACATTAACCGGATCCAATGAGCACAGTTCTCCTGCTGTCTTGTATTCAATGTTTTTAATGTTTGAATTTGCCTCTCGTAGAAAATCCAGTAAATCATCCCAAGCGTACTCCGCACAGCTTAGGGTAACGAACCATGTTGGTGTTCCTAAATTCCGTAACATGCATTTTAGTTCACCATGGCGTCGGTACCAATATTCATTTGTCCCACGCTGACAAGCCATCAGATTGATCAGTTGTGTTTCCAAATGATCATCTCGGTGCTGCACTTTCTCCATAAAATCCTTAGCAGACACATTTTGTAAATGTACTCCACTTTTTAAAATGTGATTTACTGCATAAGACAGTGCAGACAAGTCGCTTTCAAATAAAAGATGGAACAAATAAGGAATACTTTGTCGAAATCTGGGATCTTCAGCATATAGTCTTGTAGTCCGATACTCAGAAGCTGGAATCTGTTCTGGACGTTCATCGTATCGTCCTCCTTTTCCTTTAGGAAACAGCTGGGGAAAACATCGAGCTTCCAAGCTCTCCTCCCATACACTCACGGGAGTTCCTTTTGCTTTCTTCATCTGAAAGAGATCAATATTATCTCCCATAACTTCTTTTGAATGAAGAGGATGTATGCTAAAATGTTCATAAATTTCTTCTTCCTTTGACTTGTCCACTTTTTCAATTTGTCCAGTTGGTGTTTCTGTGTCTTCTTGTAAATCTTCTTCTTCTTCTTCTATATAAATTGATTCATACCATTTGTTATTCCTTTTCAAATACAAATTTGCTCTTTGTACTTTCCGCACATCTACCAGCTCCTGCCAAATCTTCTTATTCTTTGTAGGTACACCATTAACCAGAATAATTAATGGTTCAGTTTCCAAAGTATCCGCATCAATAGTTTCCATATTTTTTTTCAAATCCAAGGGCAAATACACCACTCTTCCTTTTAAACCTCTCAGTAAATCAGAAGGAGGCAATTTACCAGTTTTGGGCTCCATACGTACTATGGTCTGGAACGGATGAACACATTGAATGAGTATAGACTCATATGTATTTAATTCAGAAAGTTCAGCAGGAATAGCATCCAATTCTAAATTATTATGTACAGCTCTGGTCGGCATTCTATTTTCCTCTAACTTGTTGTAACAGTATTTACAAATACGCTGATCTTCACCCAAATCAAAACAATTTTCTAGAAATATATATGTGGCAAAATCCTTCCACTTATAATTATCTTCATTTTCACTCTTTCTGTAGAGATCAACATTCCTAGTTTGTTTTCTATAATGAGTTCTGCGGCAACAAATACAAGTAAAATTTGGTCTTTCATTAGAGACTATTGCAAATTTTGTTATATGATCATTAAATGTGTTACTTACAGAGGGTTCTACATTCTCTTCCACTTCTTCCTCATTTACTGTGTCCTTCTCTGCACTGTTTTGTTCAGGACCAAAGTAACAAAACTGAATTTCATCCACAACCTTCTCTACATCTGATACCGTTCCTCGGAACAGAGCCCTATTCAATTCATTTAACTTTATTGCTGGACTTTTGGCAAAATACAACCGTCTCACAAACTTTCTCATTTCAGTATGATGAACAGCCAGCATCCTAAAATGATGGAAAACACTATTGCACACTTTTCTAGATAGACAAGCCAGGGAATGACCCTGCAAACCAGTATTCTCTCTCACTCTGCATGGATCCAGACTTTGAAGCACCTTAATCTTCTGTTTTATACTTTTTTTACTATATTCTCTTAGAAACTCTCGAAATTTGTCAATAGATTCCTGACGCACAGTGCAAATACTACTACAATTCCAAGTGTACACTGGGGCTTTAGGACGTCTCCCCATAGCCTCATCTGCCATCACTTGTACCTCATCTCTTGGAACCATTATCTCCTTCTCCATTATGCAACCATTTTTTACTTCGTAAGAACGACCTCTGGTGTCAACTGCATGCAGCAAACTATTACTTTGAAAATAGCTCTCTTCATTAAAAAAAGGTTCACTACTTGAACTATGCATCCACTTTCCTAAAAACACTTTACAAAAGTTTGTTCTGTTCACTACTCTTTTCCTTTTGCTATGTGATTTCAGTACATTAACCATTTTGTCTAATGTACGCATCCTATTCAAAATTAAAATGAATAGTTTCCTTTTTCATTCTAATGCCTTTGCTGCAATGGCTTCTATTTCTTTTTTTCTTTTATAAAACTTTGTCTTTTTCTTATATTTCTTCACATCCTTCATCAAATTGGACATAACTCTTCTCTGAAACATTTTTCTACGTATCTCTTTAAACGCTGTTTTTCTATTTATATAAATCTTTTCAGTTGCTGAAGGTATATTTGCATTAACTAAATTGTCAATTTTTTCCTCTCCTTTTTTGTTCAAAACATCCTTTCGAGTACAGACATTTTGTACATTTTTCATTCTTTTGAATATTTTTTTTAGAAATTCTTTTTTCTGCTTACCAGAAGATTTTTTCTTTTTCCCAACATGAGCATCTTCTACTAACTTTGGTCCTCTAGTTGTCTTCAAATATAGGTTTTTTTTGTGCGTTTTTTGAACTCTGGATTTTGTAGGCATCTTAAATTTTGTCCACTGCTCTTCAGCAATACCTGAAAAAAACTAAAAAAAAAATCCTTTATTTTATTTAAATATATTACTACATTTCTTTTCACAATAGTCACAAAACGTAATTTCTTTGCCAATTAAAATGCACACTTACTGCTCTTTTTTTTTGGCAAGTTAAAATCACTTTTACAGACTGACACATTATGAAACCACTTTTCAGTTTTTTAAAAAAGCCCATGTCCAGACTGCTTTTTCAGACCACCACCATGTGTATCCTCGGTGACTACCTACACTCCAGCAAGGGCAACCAGCCTTAGTGATGCTGAATGTATTTGCATTACAGACTGAAACCTGAAAACCCCACTCGCTTCTAAATACTGTGCATGATTATACATGGAAAGGAGCTGGGTGTGTGCTAAGAGTCTGCTTCTTCCCCCAAAAAATCGCTCCCCCTTTTTCCTACTAATGCAACTGTGAAATCACCAGAGCAAAACGCAATAAATCTCTGCCTGTAATTCCTATTTCCACACAGAGTCATGTTTTCACATTAGTCCCAAAACGAAATTTCTTTGCCAATTTGAAAGCAAACTTACTGCTCTTTTTTTTTGGCAAGTGAAAATCACTTTTACAGACTGACACATTATGAAACCACTTTTTAGATTTTTTAAATTGCACATGTCCAGACTGCTTTTTCAGACCACCACCATGTGTATCCTCGGTGACTGCCTACACTCCAGCAAGGGCAACCAGCCTTAGTGATGCTGAATGTATTTGCATTACAGACTGAAACCTGAAAACCCCACTCGCTTGTAAATACTGTGCATGATTATACATGGACAGGAGCTGGGTGTGTGCTAAGAGTCTGCTTCTTCCCCCAAAAAATCGCTCCCCCTTTTTCCTACTAATGCAACTGTGAAATCACCAGAGCAAAACGCAATAAATCTCTGCCTGTAATTCCTATTTGCACACAGAGTCATGTTTTCACATTAGTCCCAAAACGAAATTTCTTTGCCAATTTGAATGCACACTTACTGCTCTTTTTTTTTGGCAAGTGAAAATCACTTTTACAGACTGACACATTATGAAACCACTTTTCAGATTTTTTTTAAAAAGCCCATGTCCAGACTGCTTTTTCAGACCACCACCATGTGTATCCTCGGTGACTGCCTACACTCCAGCAAGGGCAACCAGCCTTAGTGATCCTGATTGTATTTGCATTACAGACTGAAACCTCAAAGCCCCACTCGCTTCTAAATACTGTGCATGATTCCACATGGAAAGGAGCTGGGTGTGTGCTAAGAGTCTGCTTCTTCCCCCAAAAAATCGCTCCCCCTTTTTCCTACTAATGCAACTGTGAAATCACCAGAGCAAAACGCAAAAAATCTCTGCCTGTAATTCCTATTTCCACACAGAGTCATGTTTTCACATTAGTCCCAAAACGAAATTTCTTTGCCAATTTGAAAGCACACTTACTGCTCTTTTTTTTTGGCAAGTGAAAATCACTGTTACAGACTGACACATTATGAAACCACTTTTCAGATTTTTTTAAATTGCACATGTCCAGATTGCTTTTTCAGACCACCACCATGTGTATCCTCGGTGACTGCCTACACTCCAGCAAGGGCAACCAGCCTTAGTGATGCAGAATGTATTTGCATTACAGACTGAAACCTGAAAACCCCACTCGCTTGTAAATACTGTGCATGATTATACATGGACAGGAGCTGGGTGTGTGCTAAGAGTCTGCTTCTTCCCCCCAAAAATCGCTCCCCCTTTTTCCTACTAATGCAACTGTGAAATCACCAGAACAAAACGCAATAAATCTCTGCCTGTAATTCCTATTTGCACACAGAGTCATGTTTTCACATTAGTCCCAAAACGAAATTTCTTTGCCAATTTGAATGCACACTTACTGCTCTTTTTTTTTGGCAAGTGAAAATCACTTTTACAGACTGACACATTATGAAACCACTTTTCAGATTTTTTTAAATTGCACATGTCCAGACTGCTTTTTCAGACCACCACCATGTGTATCCTCGGTGACTGCCTACACTCCAGCAAGGGCAACCAGCCTTAGTGATGCTGAATGTATTTGCATTACAGACTGAAACCTGAAAACCCCACTCGCTTCTAAATACTGTGCATAATTACACATGGACAGGAGCTGGGTGTGTGCTAAGAGTCTGCTTCTTCCCCCAAAAAATCGCTCCCCCTTTTTCCTACTAATGCAACTGTGAAATCACCAGAACAAAACGCAATAAATCTCTGCCTGTAATTCCTATTTGCACACAGAGTCATGTTTTCACATTAGTCCCAAAACGAAATTTCTTTGCCAATTTGAATGCACACTTACTGCTCTTTTTTTTTGGCAAGTGAAAATCACTTTTACAGACTGACACATTATGAAACCACTTTTCAGATTTTTTTAAATTGCACATGTCCAGACTGCTTTTTCAGACCACCACCATGTGTATCCTCGGTGACTGCCTACACTCCAGCAAGGGCAACCAGCCTTAGTGATGCTGAATGTATTTGCATTACAGACTGAAACCTGAAAACCCCACTCGCTTCTAAATACTGTGCATGATTATACATGGAAAGGAGCTGGGTGTGTGCTAAGAGTCTGGTTCTTCTACCAAAAAATCGCTCCCCCTTTTTCCTACTAATGCAACTGTGAAATCACCAGAACAAAACGCAATAAATCTCTGCCTGTAATTCCTATTTGCACACAGAGTCATGTTTTCACATTAGTCCCAAAACGAAATTTCTTTGCCAATTTGAATGCACACTTACTGCTCTTTTTTTTTGGCAAGTGAAAATCACTTTTACAGACTGACACATTATGAAACCACTTTTCAGATTTTTTTAAATTGCACATGTTCAGACTGCTTTTTCAGACCACCACCATGTGTATCCTCGGTGACTGCCTACACTCCAGCAAGGGCAACCAGCCTTAGTGATGCTGAATGTATTTGCATTACAGACTGAAACCTGAAAACCCCACTCGCTTCTAAATACTGTGCATGATTATACATGGAAAGGAGCTGGGTGTGTGCTAAGAGTCTGCTTCTTCCCCCAAAAAATCGCTCCCCCTTTTTCCTACTAATGCAACTGTGAAATCACCAGAGCAAAACGCAATAAATCTCTGCCTGTAATTCCTATTTGCACACAGAGTCATGTTTTCACATTAGTCCCAAAACGAAATTTCTTTGCCAATTTGAAAGCACACTTACTGCTCTTTTTTTTTGGCAAGTGAAAATCACTTTTACAGACTGACACATTATGAAACCACTTTTCAGATTTTTTTAAATTGCACATGTCCAGACTGCTTTTTCAGACCACCACCATGTGTATCCTCGGTGACTGCCTACACTCCAGCAAGGGCAACCAGCCTTAGTGATGCTGAATGTATTTGCATTACAGACTGAAACCTGAAAACCCCACTCGCTTGTAAATACTGTGCATGATTATAAATGGACAGGAGCTGGGTGTGTGCTAAGAGTCTGCTTCTTCCCCCAAAAAATCGCTCCCCCTTTTTCCTACTAATGCAACTGTGAAATCACCAGAACAAAACGCAATAAATCTCTGCCTGTAATTCCTATTTGCACACAGAGTCATGTTTTCACATTAGTCCCAAAACGAAATTTCTTTGCCAATTTGAATGCACACTTACTGCTCTTTTTTTTTGGCAAGTGAAAATCACTTTTACAGACTGACACATTATGAAACCACTTTTCAGATTTTTTTAAATTGCACATGTCCAGACTGCTTTTTCAGACCACCACCATGTGTATCCTCGGTGACTGCCTCCACTCCAGCAAGGGCAACCAGCCTTAGTGATGCTGAATATATTTGCATTACAGACTGAAACCTGAAAACCCCACTCGCTTCTAAATACTGTGCATGATTATACATGGACAGGAGCTGGGTGTGTGCTAAGAGTCTGCTTCTTCCCCCAAAAAATCGCTCCCCCTTTTTCCTACTAATGCAACTGTGAAATCACCAGAACAAAACGCAATAAATCTCTGCCTGTAATTCCTATTTGCACACAGAGTCATGTTTTCACATTAGTCCCAAAACGAAATTTCTTTGCCAATTTGAATGCACACTTACTGCTCTTTTTTTTTGGCAAGTGAAAATCACTTTTACAGACTGACACATTATGAAACCACTTTTCAGATTTTTTTAAATTGCACATGTCCAGACTGCTTTTTCAGACCACCACCATGTGTATCCTCGGTGACTGCCTACACTCCAGCAAGGGCAACCAGCCTTAGTGATGCTGAATGTATTTGCATTACAGACTGAAACCTGAAAACCCCACTCGCTTCTAAATACTGTGCATGATTATACATGGAAAGGAGCTGGGTGTGTGCTAAGAGTCTGGTTCTTCCCCCAAAAAATCGCTCCCCCTTTTTCCTACTAATGCAACTGTGAAATCACCAGAACAAAACGCAATAAATCTCTGCCTGTAATTCCTATTTGCACACAGAGTCATGTTTTCACATTAGTCCCAAAACGAAATTTATTTGCCAATTTGAATGCACACTTACTGCTCTTTTTTTTTGGCAAGTGAAAATCACTTTTACAGACTGACACATTATGAAACCACTTTTCAGATTTTTTTAAATTGCACATGTCCAGACTGCTTTTTCAGACCACCACCATGTGTATCCTCGGTGACTGCCTACACTCCAGCAAGGGCAACCAGCCTTAGTGATGCTGAATGTATTTGCATTACAGACTGAAACCTGAAAACCCCACTCGCTTCTAAATACTGTGCATGATTATACATGGAAAGGAGCTGGGTGTGTGCTAAGAGTCTGCTTCTTCCCCCAAAAAATCGCTCCCCCTTTTTCCTACTAATGCAACTGTGAAATCACCAGAGCAAAACGCAATAAATCTCTGCCTGTAATTCCTATTTGCACACAGAGTCATGTTTTCACATTAGTCCCAAAACGAAATTTCTTTGCCAATTTGAAAGCACACTTACTGCTCTTTTTTTTTGGCAAGTGAAAATCACTTTTACAGACTGACACATTATGAAACCACTTTTCAGATTTTTTTAAATTGCACATGTCCAGACTGCTTTTTCAGACCACCACCATGTGTATCCTCGGTGACTGCCTACACTCCAGCAAGGGCAACCAGCCTTAGTGATGCTGAATGTATTTGCATTACAGACTGAAACCTGAAAACCCCACTCGCTTGTAAATACTGTGCATGATTATAAATGGACAGGAGCTGGGTGTGTGCTAAGAGTCTGCTTCTTCCCCCAAAAAATCGCTCCCCCTTTTTCCTACTAATGCAACTGTGAAATCACCAGAACAAAACGCAATAAATCTCTGCCTGTAATTCCTATTTGCACACAGAGTCATGTTTTCACATTAGTCCGAAAACGAAATTTCTTTGCCAATTTGAATGCACACTTACTGCTCTTTTTTTTTGGCAAGTGAAAATCACTTTTACAGACTGACACATTATGAAACCACTTTTCAGATTTTTTTAAATTGCACATGTCCAGACTGCTTTTTCAGACCACCACCATGTGTATCCTCGGTGACTGCCTACACTCCAGCAAGGGCAACCAGCCTTAGTGATCCTGAATGTATTTGCATTACAGACTGAAACCTGAAAACCCCACTCGCTTCTAAATACTGTGCATGATTATACATGGACAGGAGCTGGGTGTGTGCTAAGAGTCTGCTTCTTCCCCCAAAAAATCGCTCCCCCTTTTTCCTACTAATGCAACTGTGAAATCACCAGAACAAAACGCAATAAATCTCTGCCTGTAATTCCTATTTGCACACAGAGTCATGTTTTCACATTAGTCCCAAAACGAAATTTCTTTGCCAATTTGAATGCACACTTACTGCTCTTTTTTTTTGGCAAGTGAAAATCACTTTTACAGACTGACACATTATGAAACCACTTTTCAGATTTTTTTAAATTGCACATGTCCAGACTGCTTTTTCAGACCACCACCATGTGTATCCTCGGTGACTGCCTACACTCCAGCAAGGGCAACCAGCCTTAGTGATGCTGAATGTATTTGCATTACAGACTGAAACCTGAAAACCCCACTCGCTTCTAAATACTGTGCATGATTATACATGGAAAGGAGCTGGGTGTGTGCTAAGAGTCTGGTTCTTCCCCCAAAAAATCGCTCCCCCTTTTTCCTACTAATGCAACTGTGAAATCACCAGAACAAAACGCAATAAATCTCTGCCTGTAATTCCTATTTGCACACAGAGTCATGTTTTCACATTAGTCCCAAAACGAAATTTATTTGCCAATTTGAATGCACACTTACTGCTCTTTTTTTTTGGCAAGTGAAAATCACTTTTACAGACTGACACATTATGAAACCACTTTTCAGATTTTTTTAAATTGCACATGTCCAGACTGCTTTTTCAGACCACCACCATGTGTATCCTCGGTGACTGCCTACACTCCAGCAAGGGCAACCAGCCTTAGTGATGCTGAATGTATTTGCATTACAGACTGAAACCTGAAAACCCCACTCGCTTCTAAATACTGTGCATGATTATACATGGAAAGGAGCTGGGTGTGTGCTAAGAGTCTGCTTCTTCCCCCAAAAAATCGCTCCCCCTTTTTCCTACTAATGCAACTGTGAAATCACCAGAGCAAAACGCAATAAATCTCTGCCTGTAATTCCTATTTGCACACAGAGTCATGTTTTCACATTAGTCCCAAAACGAAATTTCTTTGCCAATTTGAAAGCACACTTACTGCTCTTTTTTTTTGGCAAGTGAAAATCACTTTTACAGACTGACACATTATGAAACCACTTTTCAGATTTTTTTAAATTGCACATGTCCAGACTGCTTTTTCAGACCACCACCATGTGTATCCTCGGTGACTGCCTACACTCCAGCAAGGGCAACCAGCCTTAGTGATGCTGAATGTATTTGCATTACAGACTGAAACCTGAAAACCCCACTCGCTTGTAAATACTGTGCATGATTATAAATGGACAGGAGCTGGGTGTGTGCTAAGAGTCTGCTTCTTCCCCCAAAAAATCGCTCCCCCTTTTTCCTACTAATGCAACTGTGAAATCACCAGAACAAAACGCAATAAATCTCTGCCTGTAATTCCTATTTGCACACAGAGTCATGTTTTCACATTAGTCCGAAAACGAAATTTCTTTGCCAATTTGAATGCACACTTACTGCTCTTTTTTTTTGGCAAGTGAAAATCACTTTTACAGACTGACACATTATGAAACCACTTTTCAGATTTTTTTAAATTGCACATGTCCAGACTGCTTTTTCAGACCACCACCATGTGTATCCTCGGTGACTGCCTACACTCCAGCAAGGGCAACCAGCCTTAGTGATCCTGAATGTATTTGCATTACAGACTGAAACCTGAAAACCCCACTCGCTTCTAAATACTGTGCATGATTATACATGGACAGGAGCTGGGTGTGTGCTAAGAGTCTGCTTCTTCCCCCAAAAAATCGCTCCCCCTTTTTCCTACTAATGCAACTGTGAAATCACCAGAACAAAACGCAATAAATCTCTGCCTGTAATTCCTATTTGCACACAGAGTCATGTTTTCACATTAGTCCCAAAACGAAATTTCTTTGCCAATTTGAATGCACACTTACTGCTCTTTTTTTTTGGCAAGGGAAAATCACTTTTACAGACTGACACATTATGAAACCACTTTTCAGATTTTTTTAAATTGCACATGTCCAGACTGCTTTTTCAGACCACCACCATGTGTATCCTCGGTGACTGCCTACACTCCAGCAAGGGCAACCAGCCTTAGTGATGCTGAATGTATTTGCATTACAGACTGAAACCTGAAAACCCCACTCGCTTCTAAATACTGTGCATGATTATACATGGAAAGGAGCTGGGTGTGTGCTAAGAGTCTGCTTCTTCCCCCAAAAAATCGCTCCCCCTTTTTCCTACTAATGCAACTGTGAAATCACCAGAACAAAACGCAATAAATCTCTGCCTGTAATTCCTATTTGCACACAGAGTCATGTTTTCACATTAGTCACAAAACGAAATTTCTTTGCCAATTTAAATGCACACTTACTGCTCTTTTTTTTTGGCAAGTGAAAATCACTTTTACAGACTGACACATTATGAATCCACTTTTTAGATTTTCTTAAAAAGCCCATGTCCAAACTGCTTTTTCAGACCACCACCATGTGTATCCTCAGTGACTGCCTACACTCCAGCAAGGGCAACCAGCCTTAGTGATGCCGAATGTATTTGCATTACTGACTGCAACCTCAATCCCTTAAAGTATTCCTTATTTTTACCAGTACACCTTAATTTATCATGAAAAAATTGTCCATATTATTTTACATGTTCCTCACATTTAAATTTCTCCCAAAACAGAAAATAATAAACACAACTTCTACAAAAGGAATTCCAATTCTATTATTCATTTCTTAATTTACCATATGCATCCCCTCTCAAACTCTAAACTCACCTTTAAAATTAGTTAGTTGTGAAAGAAATGTGGCACTCAAACAGCAGATTATCAGAGCCAGGATCTCTGTTCTCTACACCTCTCTCCTTTCAGCAGAACCAGATAATGGCAAACTTTCCCTCTATTTTTCCACACATATACATGTAAGTTTCAAATCTCAGTGCTTCCCCCTTTTTTTCAAATGTAATCACACATTTCTATTGGTTGAAAACCAACCCTTTTCCAAAAGTACCCTGCCCCCAACTTGACTTCTGCCTAGTACCCTTCCCCCAACTTGACTTCTGCCTGCTACCATAGCAACAGCTCATGGAACACTGCTGTGTGGAGTTAGGTCAGAAGTTCGCCACACAATGTTTCAATTCCACAGAGCAAGAGTGCTTGACTTTTCAAACCTAACAGCAAATCCATAGTACTGTTCTTTGGTAACACATTTTTTTGTACCAATACAAAACATGCTTCTATTAATTTACACATACAGCCTAGTTTTTATTCTAGAATGGTATGAAACAGCCAATCAGTTCTTTTTGTTTTGAAAAAAATATGTATGCCTCCATTTCCAAACTGTCTTTCTTTTCTTATTGCCATTCTACTGAAAGACACCTCCTGAGTGCATCCAGTTCTCCTTTGAAGATGTTCACAGTGTGGATTGTAGGGCACAGCTATGTCTTCTGGAGTGAAAAGTTTGCAGAGAAAACAGGTATGGTGAGAGACCTTGCTTTGCCAAATGTAGACATAGAGGGTTAAAGTGGCACCAATTGATGCCATTGGTGAAATCCTTCATGCAAATCCAACACCCTGACCTCATAATAGTGCACTGTGGTGGCAATGACCTAGGCACTTTGACTGGGGTAGGTCTGGAAATGCTTATGAAGGACACCTTTGCACAACTGTTTTCACTTTTCCCTAAAACTGCCTTTGTGTTTTCCAACATATGCCAAAGGCAAAAATGGAACTGGTCCAATCATTTCTGTCCGCAAATTGACAAAGCAAGAAAGCACGTCAACAAATCTGTTTCTGCTTTCCTCCGTGACTATGGTATGGGTGCCATTTACCACAACAACTTGCGTTATGACATGCAAGACATTTATAGAGGAGATGGTGTGCACTTCAATGATGAAGGGAACAGAGTCTTCCTCTTGAACCTTAGACTCTGCATCGGTACTTACTTGTAGGTACCACTTAAAAAATCACTTCATAAACACAACGGCTCTTTTTAGAGCCCCCTAATATCTAAACTCTTAAATCTGCATTTCATTTCTTTTTTAATTTTTTTTTCATCCGTACGCTTACCGTAAGCTTACCGTACGCGTACCCCGTGATTTTTTTTAAAATCCATAAATGTTTTCTTTGTACTTTTCTGTCCTTCTTTGACCCCCTCACAAATGTAAGGGGGTCTGTAACTCTCCTCCTTGCCCCCTTTTCTTGTTTTCACTCTTTTTTTTCTGAGTGAAACACACAAAATGGCGGCCGCCGCTTCCTGGTTTCGGCCGATTCGAATGTTTACTAAGATCTAACAGCCAATCAGAATCGTGCTCGCGCACGCCACCGTACGCGTACGGTAAGCTTACGGTAAGCGTACCGTAAGCTGTCTCAGATATATATATTGATTTAAATGCTATTTTCTCAGGACCTACTGAACAGATTTACACCAAACCTACAAAAGGCACTTCCTTGACCTGAGGACTACCTCTCTGCCAAATTTCTAGTAATTCTGTTCAGCCGTTCGGGCTGTAGCCCTGTCTAAAGGTCCTATGGAAAAATGCATGGGAAAAACGCGTTTTGGGACCCCCCTTTTTTCTCAGCCCCCGCTTGACGAATCCCCCCGAGACTTTCAGGGTAGGAGCGGAGCGTAGCGCCCCACCTATTTTGAGAAATTCGCGAGGATTCGTCGACCGGCGCCAAAGTTATTCCAAATAGAATGTTGCGGATTTCCTATGGAAAAGGGGTCCTAACTATAACTACCTACTGGCGACCGCCAGTAGGTAATATATATATATGTATATATATATATATATATATATATATATATTCACTGAAAAAACCATAGGTTTCAGGCCTGATATAGTTAGGAATTAGCATTTAAAAAACCTTTGAAATTCACTGAAAAAAACATAGGTTTCAGGCCTGATATAGTTAGGAATTAGCATTTGGAATATTTGCACAATGGTGAAGGAATGGGGCGGGGCCTGAGGTGACATGTGTGCAAACACGCCCTGTGGCGCGTTTTACGTTGGGGAATTAATTCCTCTTCAATCCTGAGGTCCCCTGGGGGCCAACTAGTCCACCAGGTACCTCCAGTATGCACCTGGGAGCTGCATTGCAGAGAGGTGTTCAGAGGCCATGCCCCTTTTTACAACACTCTGCAATGCAGCTCCGTGGCACTTACCTGAGGTACCTGGTGGGCTAGTTGGCAACCAGGGGACCTCAGGATTGAAGAGGAATTAATTCCCCTACTTAAAACGCGCCACAGGGCGTGTTTGCACACATATCACCTCAGGCCCCGCCCCCTACCTTCACCATTGTGCAAACGCGAATCCGTGGTGCGTTTTAAGTTAGGGGATTAAGTCCCTTTGAATCCTGAGGGCCCTGGGGTCCAACTAGCACACCAGGTACCTCCAATAAGCGCCACAAGGCTGCGTTGCAGAGAGGTGTAAAAAGGGGCGTGGCCTGGAGCACCTCTCTGCAATGCAGCCCTGTGGCGCATACTGGAGGTACCTGGTGGGCTAGTTGGCCCCCAGGGACCCCCAGTATTGAAGGGGAATTAATTCCCCAATTTAAAACGCGCCACAGGGCGCGTTTGCATAGTGTGCTTGTGAGGGGGCGGTGCCTAGGGATGATCGCGTCTTTTTTTGTTTTTTAAAGTGGGGGCTGTGTGGCCCCCCCTTCCTTTGACTTTTTTGTGGCCCTGGGGACCCCATCCCCCGGGGCCTCACCCCCAAATTTAAATTTAAAAAAAAACTTACGGTAAGAGGGCCCATCCCCCGGGGCCTGGCTCTTGTTGGGGACCGTGGGGGGTCTCCAATCCCCCCATGGTCCCAGCCGGCTCCCCGCCTCCTGCGGGAGCCAGCATTGCTTTTCCACATGGGGAGCAGCTAACATGCTGCTCCCCATATGGAAAAGCAATCTGCTTTGCTTCATTGAAGCGACAGCAGGTTTCCCTACTCTCGCGTCAATGAAGCAAAGCAGTTTGCAATGGCAGGGTGGGAGCCGTGAGCCTAGACAAGGCTCCAGGAGGGGGGCCACGTGGCCCCTCCCACATTTTGAAGAAGCCCCGGGGGTGGCAGTCCCTGGGGCTGGGGGGCATGAGAGCCCCCCACCCAATTTTAATAAGCCCCGGGGGTGGCGGTTCCCGGGGCTGGGGGACCTGAAAGCCCCCCCACCCAATAATAATAAGCCCCGGGGGGTGGCGGACCCCGGGGCTGGGGGGCGCTTAGAGCCCCCCCACCCATTAATAATAAGCCCCGGGGGGTGGCGCTTCCCGGGGCAGTTGGGGGGGATTGGGACCCCACCACACTATTTTTTTTAAATGCCCCCGGGATTTGGCCCCCCCGGGGGCCAATTACCAAAGACGCGCATTTTTTAAATTTTAGGCCGAAATTCGCGCTGGGTGCACGAATCTCGCTGATTTGTTTTTTTAAAAAAAATGCTTTTTTTGGCCCTGGGGGTCACTGACCATGTCATGAATTATGTAATATGTGACGTCATCAGCAGTGCATTGCGGGTGTGCGAGTTATAGTTAGCTGAACTAACTATAACACAAGAATTTCTATGGTTTTGTACGAGTGAAATGTCCAACTAACTACCTATGTTTTTTATCAGTGAATTTCTATGTTTTTTTAAATGCTAATTTCTAACTATAACGTGCCTGAAACCTATGGTTTTTTCAGTGAATTTCAAAGGTTTTTTAAATGCTAATTTGTAACTATAACGTCCCTGAAACCTATGGTTTTTTCAGTGAATTTCAAAGGTTTTTCAAATGTTAATTTCTAACTATAATGTTCATTAAGCCTATGGTTTGTCAGTAGTTTTGTTTTTTGTGATATTTTGTAAGTTTAATATCCCAAAAATAGTTTTTGTTATTTTATGTTGTTATAAAAATTATATAATGTCTTCTGTTTTCTTACATATGAATATTTTTTTTTTTTGGGAGAAAAAGTGGAGCCGCGCACCCATCGCGTTCACACCAGGGGCCGCGCTGAGCGCCGCGCACCCATCACGTTCACACTTAGGGCCACGCTGAGCGCCACGTTAGGGTCACGGCTCCAATTTTTATTTTAAAAATAAAGTCTACTTACATTAATTTACATTCACCCCGGGAACCATATCCCCCGGGGCATGCCCAAATATACTTTTTTTTTTAAAAGAAAAAAAAATGGAGGAGGGGGACTGCCACCCCACCTCCCAGGCCATTTTGGGCCCCGGGCACCCCATGCCCTGGGAACTGGCCTCATGCTTAGGGATCGTGGGGGGCTCCCGATGCCCACACAGTCCCGCTGGCTTCCCGCCTCCTGTGGGATCTGGCATTGCTTTTCCACACGGGGAGCTGCTGACAGGCAGCTCCCCATGTGCAAAAGCAATCTGCTTTGGATTTTGGAAGCTAGAGCATTAACCCTGCTCTCGCTTCCAAAATCCAAACCAGAGTTTGCAATGAAAGGGCGGGAGCTGCACGACTCTCGCCCTGTCATTGCAAACAGCAGTGTCCCAGGAGTGGGCACCCTAGGACAATGCAGGAGCCGGCCCTGGGGGGTGGCAGTCCCAGGGCCATCAAGAGCTCCAGGAGGGGGGCCGCGTAATCCCCCTCTGAACTAGTGCACAGCCCCGGGATGTGGTGGTCCCCAGGGCTCGGACCCCCCGAATTTACATGATTAGTGCCCCTGGGAGGTGGCAATCCCCGGGGCTGTGGGGGGGGGCATGTGCCTCCTCGCAAATATTTCAGTAAAGCCCCGGGGACTGCCACCCGGGGCTTGGGGTGCCTTGGAGGCCCCCCACAAATTTAACAAGCCTCGGGGTGGCAGTCCCCGGGGCTGCGGGAGGGCCACATGCCCTCCCGCATATTAGAAACATAGCCCCGCCCCGGGGAGGTGGCGGTCCCCGGGGCTGCGGGGGCCCCCGCGGGTCCCTGAAATTAATGGACAATGCCCCCGGGACATAGCCCACCCGGGGGCTTATAGAAAAACGAAGCGTAGGAGTCCGCGTTTTGTTTTTGAAAAATAATTTCGGCGGGATTTGTCACCCCACCGCGACTTCCGCCAAAATTATAAGAACCCCCTGAGCAGGCCTGGAGGGGTCAGGGTGTTTCTACCCTGCCCCCTTTTCTTGTTTTTCAGCTTTGTTTTACTGTTTTCTTGTGACTCGGTTCTACCGAGTCACAAGGTGGCTGCCAACACTTCCTGGTTTGGAGCGTTGGCAGCCAATCACAGTGAAGCTCGTGGACGGGAGGGTTCGCGAATCCACGGCTGCACTAGATATCAAAACTATTATTTTTTTTATTTCTCAGCAGCTACTGAACGAATTTACACCATTTTAAAAAAAGGACACTTTCTGAACCAAGCACTACCTTTTTGCCAAATTTGGTGTAATTCCGTTCAGCAGTTCGGGCTGTAGCCTTGGCTAAAATTTCCTATGGAAAATTCATTTTCTGACTTCTATTTTTTTAATTTCTCAGGAACTACTGAATGGATTTACACCATTTAACAAAAAGGACTCTTTCTGAACCAAGGGCTACCTTTTTGCCAAATGGTGTAATATACATAAATAAATATATATATATATAACCAACTGGCGGTTGCTGTCACTAGTGGGTTGTTATAGTTTATTTATATATATTATATTTATTTATATGTTATTTATACTTGATATAGTGCTTGACTCACTCCCGAAGGAGTATCTCGGTGCTTAGTTGTTCAGAAACTAGTGCACTTAATATCCACTTTTTTAACGACTTCTTGAATTTTGTGAAATCAGAGCAGATACCGATATGAAAAGGAAGTTTGTTCCGATGAAAAGTAGCCAAATGCGAGAATGATCTGCCACCAAATCTGTAGGTGGTATACGTGGAATCTGAAGAAGGACTTTATTTGTGGACCTTAGAAGTCTGGTGGGCTGATAGTGTCAAGAATAAAGATAGGCAGGAAGGCCTGATGGGAAGACCACGCGGGAAGATAACAAATTAGCCATGCAGTTGTATTTTACACAACTTGCTGTTTGGCCCGCAAGGTGTCATTAGCTGCAACTAACAGTGCATTCCTGTAGTCCAAGCGACTAGTAATAAGTGCCTGGACTAGGGATTTTCTGGAGGTAGAAAGAAGCCAAGGAAAACCTGCATTGTGGCAAAGCAGGTGCCAGAGGTTATGTTGACTTGATCTTTCATAGATAGAATTTGGTTAATATTTATTCTGAGGTTTTTCACCACTTGTTGGGCTGGATCAAGTTCTGTAGGCCCCAATCAGCTGACCAAAGCTCCTGTGCTTTGCCAAATAGCACAATCTCAGTTTTCTCGCAGTTTTAGTTGGAGGCAGTTCTTGGTGATCCAATCAGCGATTTCCCTCATGCAACTCGCAAACTGAGCTTTCACTTTTACTGGATCTGACCCAAAAGAGATGAGAAGTTGGGTGTCATCAGCACATGATACGATCTCAAAACCACATGATCTCACAATTTGTGCTAGAGGCGCTACATAGATGTTAAATAGTGATGGGCTCAGGCAAAAACACTGTGGGACTCCTTTGTGGTGGACATTTTCTCAATTTAAAGGAGCTGAGACAGATAGTTTGGGTTCGATTGTCAAGAAAGTCCATGAGCTAATGAATCGCTCTGCTGTATATTCCTGCCTCTTGTGGTCTGTGTATTAAGATTGAGTGTGAGATCATATCAAAGGTGGTGGATAGGTCCAGTAATACCAACATGACAGATGTTCTTGCATCTAGTGATATCCTGATGGTATCGGTGACTGCCACTAATGCGGTCTCTGTGCTATGTAACTCTCTAAAACCAGAGGTTTCTAAGCGCTTATGTTCTTCTAGAAAGGATATAGCTTTCTAGAATTTTTCCAAGGAGAGGTAGCAGCAAGATTGGTCAGTAGTTGGAAATGGATATCAAGGTTTACAGACCACGTTTGAGAATAGGGGAAACTTGGACACACTTCCACTCAGTTGGAAGTTTGGCTGAAGCTAGAGAGAGATTGAAGAATGCCTTTACTGATGATGTGATGAGATTGGGTATGTTGGCCATTATCCTAGGGGCGGCATAGATCTTGAGGAGAGTTTATTTGGCAAGGCTTATTATCTTCTGCACCTGCTCCAGGAAGCATGGCTTGAAATTATTCTAAACAGTGGTAGTGTTTAGGGGAGGTTTGCTAAAAACAAGTTCTGTCTCCGGTAGTTCTAGGCTGGTTGAGAAATACTTATAGATGATGTTGATTTTTTATTCAAAGAAATCAGCTAGGGAGTCACATAATTTTTGGGAGTTCGGAATAGTGAGAGTGCAGGCTTGTGGTTTTACAAAGCTGTTCAGAGCTTTGTAAAGTTCCTGTGTGTAATTTGCAGCTTGGTCAACTGTGGAACTAATGTAAGGTTTATGGGCCCCTTTGATCTCATTATGGTAACTCTTCAGCAGAGCCCTATAGCCTACTTTACCAGCAGGGGATTTAGTTGAGAGCCTCCATCGTCCGAGCCGTTTGCATTTTGATTCTTCCACAAACACAAGCTGTCTGTATACTTGGGGCTTGGCTTCTAGAGGAATTAGAAGGAGATTTTTAAAAGGGATGATTTGATCAAACTTTGTCGTAAGTGAGTAGTGGTAAGTGACCAGAGCAGTGTTAATATCAGTGTGAGATGTGATTGTGATCGGCCTAAAGGTTTCAGAGAAGGAAGCCGGGGTAATCATCTTCCATGGGCTTCATGGTCTGCTATCCTCTTTCCTGAGCATGACTGGAGCGTTATTACGAAGGATATGAAATGTTATCACATAGTGGTCTGACCACATGATAGGAAGTGAGGGTTTGCATGTTACTTCCTTTAAGTTAGTAAAAATAAGATCAAGGGTATGTCCTGCCTTGTGTGTGCGTCCTATCACTATCTGTTTGTGCCCCAGTGTTTCCATGTCTGCTAGGAGTTGGGTCACTCCTGGGTCCTTAGTGTTCTCACAATGGTAATTGAAGTTACCCAGTAGTTAGGAACTTATTATCAGCCAGCTAATGAGGTGCTATATAGCCAATTAATTCCTAGCTGACATTTTTCCTTGCACTTGGTGGGCGGTAGATCAGTGCCCCCTCCAGTATTCATGGCGGAGATTGAGATTTTAAAAATACCCATTTCAACCCAGTCGGTGAGTAAAGTGTCTATCATCTCTACTCTAAAGGGAATCATGGAAGGCGATGGCTATACCCCCTCCAGGTCGCTCTTCTCTATCCAGTTTGACCAGAGAATAGTGTTCTGGTAGGAAATGCAAGGTAGTGCTGTGGTTTTTAGCCAGATCTCTGTAAAAAAACATATCTTGGGAGAATGAGTAGTAATGAGTGCCCATATTTCTATCTGACCGTGGACCTAGCATTGCAATAGAGTCCAATATTTAAAGGTAGAGGAAGTGTTACAGGTATTCTGCTTAGAACGCTCCAGAGGAGTAACTTTAGCTAAACACGGGGCATGGGCTGGCGGGCCAGCGTTTCCCTAGCACCTAGTGTAATCGAAGTGTCTAAACAGATGAATCTTCAGACTCTCTCCTCAACAAACGGCAAGGTGCTGCAGCGGACCAGAGAGCAGTAGGTCATTAAAGGGAGAGAAATTTCCCTTAAATTTAAACAATGCGGTGCAGGGTTAAAACATTAAAAACAGTTTCAATTTCATGGTAATGAAGTGCGAGCCTTGCCTGGACAGGACAGCACTATATCCATATATATGCAATGTTTTAGATTCATGAATAATGTTTTTATTAATTTAATATGTAAATTGTATAAAATATTATTTGGGGAAAATGTGTGAACACGTGGTTATCTTTTAGAACTTTTAAATATATATTTTAATATTTATGCTATTTTTTTTAAATTATATTTTGTCTGCGTTTATTATATTTGATATATTATAACCATTAATGTTTAATTTTTATGTTTGGCAGATTATATGGTTTGCAGGGAAGTACTCTGCTTTTAAATATATTTTACTTAATTTTAAATTGTATTCATTACTTGTTAATTGGTAAAATCATGTAATAACTAAGAAAATTAAGGATTTAAATTATTAGTAGTAGTTAATTTGATCAAGATGATCATTCACATGTAAAAAACATCTAAAATCATACATTAAAACATACATTTAAACATTGAAATAAAAGCAATAGTAATTACATCATAATTATTAAATTTTCGTTTTATATATACATTTTTTAGTGCAAAATTGTAGTTTTATTTAGTATGATTATTTGTCTATTTATAGTTTTTTTATATATTTTTGATTTATTTGTATTAAATTCAATGTTTTGATTTTACATTTAAAATGTGATTTACATGGATATTTTAATGATAATAATGTATTGTGTTTGTTATGTTTTTAATGGTGATACTGTTTACTTGTTTATTTTAATGAATGTTTTAATATACTTTTTACTTTGATTCTATGCAATTTTGGGAATAGTATATTTGATTTTTTTAGAGGTCTAAACTTTTCTTCTGCCTTTAGGTTGGATTAGGAATAGCACGTTTGACTTCTTAGAAGCCCAACACTTTCTCTTAATTTGTTTAAATTGGTGTGGGAATACTAAATCTGACCCTCAGAAGTCCAAATATTTCACTAACTTTGCTCAGTCTGCATATGAGTTAATAAATCCGGACCCCTCCTCATCCCAATACTTTCCTTCCTGTTGCTCAATCGGGAGTGGGAATAGTGAATCTGATACCCACCCACCCCCAATTGCAACACTGTCCTTACCTTAGCTCAGTCTGGAGTGGAAATGCTAATTTTGACCCCTTCCAAGTTCAACACTTTCCCTACTGTTTTACACTTTAAAATGGGATTATTAAATCTGACCCCTCCAAATTCCAGTACTTATTTTACTGTTACTGTTTCCCAGTTTGGAGGGAAATTTGTAAATCTGACCCCTCTAAAGTGCAACACTTTACCTGCTGTTGCTTATGTCGGGGCAGGAATAGTAATTCTGACTCATCCAAAGCTGAAGATGTTCCCTACTGTTGTTTAGGTTAGAGTAGATATAGTAAATATAATCCCTCTGAAGTATAACAGTTTCACCAAAGTTACTCAGGAATT
The DNA here is from genome assembly GCF_964204655.1 of Triturus cristatus. NCBI lineage: Eukaryota > Metazoa > Chordata > Amphibia > Caudata > Salamandridae > Triturus > Triturus cristatus. Next base: position 1,085,697,489 of record NC_140582.1, on the reverse strand, counting down.
GGAATAGTAAATCCACCCCCTACAGAGTCCAACACTTTCCTTACTGTTACTTTGGTCAGATTGATAATAGTAAATGTACCCCTGTGAGGTCCAACTATTTCAGCAATGTTGCTCAATTTGGAGCGGGAATAGTAAAAATTAGCCCTCCAAAGGCCAACATTTTCTGTACTCTTTGTTCACTTTGGAGTGGAAATTGTAAATTTGATCTGTCCAAAACCAACACTTTCCTACTCTTTCTTAAGTTGGAATCTTCCCCATCCAAAGTCCAACACTGTCCCTCCTGCTGCTTACTTTACTAGCGTTGGAGTGGAAGTAGTAAATGTGACCTTTCCAAACTGAAAAAGTTTCCATATTGTTGCTTAGGTTGGAGTATGAATTGTAAATTTTATGTTCTTTAATTTATGTGACCTCTATACCTTTTATTTGTGTGAGGTTATAATGGTATGTTTACTTTTGATAATATTAGATTAAATTGAAGATACAATTGTAATTGTTTTGTCTTTGCTTTAAGCTGTTTGTCTTTTATTTATGTTGTTAGGATTTCATGTATACTAGTGTATGCTATTATTTTTTTCAAGTATTTTTATATGACTTAAATTTTGAATTTATTGTAGCATTTTTAGACATATTGTTGTTATTTAACTGTGAAGTATTTATTTTAATGTTATTTCTATTTTATATTTTCGTCAAGTTGTTTGTGTTTTATTTTCTGGGGAAACGTTTCTTTTGGCAATGCATTTTTATATTTGATTTTTATGATGTATTTATCCCTCACCTATTGCTATTGGTTGTTTGAGAACATCTTTCTGTCTCCACTCGACTGCTTACTTGATTACTGTCTCCACTGAGTATTGCATATGAAGCTATTGTACAAATATAGCCCCCTGTCTGCTCTTGCTGAATCCCTCCTGTATGTCTTGCTCTAATGAGCACATGTTGCATATGCTGTAACATTAAACTCGGACCTATTGGCTTTGCCAATGCTTGTTTTTGTAGATGGGTGCATGGTCCTGGTCTAGTCAGCGCTGATCAAACAAGGATGCACCAGCCTGGTAATGCAGCTAGCTCCGGGAGTGCGAAAAGAAAAGTTGTTTACGTGCGCGCGTCTGCTTTGTTTAAAATGCTTTCAAATGTACTCCGCAAAGGTTTTCTTTCTGCTTGTCCAGACCGCTTTTAAAAGAATGCTCTGGAAATTATTTTTGTACGTTGAGTAATGGACACAATATTTGTATTTGCTTTCAAATGGTTCCAGCTGCGAGAGTCCTCGGCTGTCAGCGGACTGTGTTTTATTACAGTACTTAGTAAGCGAGAGGTCAGAGGGATGACATCACAGCTCTGTCCCTGGCTGTTAATAGCCGCGGCGGCTTACGGGCACAGGTGCACATTACACACCATGTGATTGGACGTAACGGGAACAGCTGAGGCGCTGTGGCCGCCAGTGGCTGCTTTCGTTTCCTCGCAAGGTGATACTTTTCTCTGCTCGGTGCTTTGCTGCAGGGTGTAATTTAGGGCCATAACCAGAAGTGGCCAGAGTTGAAACGTTCTCCAAATGTATGCACTTAAACAAGCTCAAACATTTTTTTTTTTTTGCCTACTTTTCGCCAGAGAATTTTCCTTTAAAAATGTTTCAGCGAGAGAATGTCCTGTAGAATAAAATGAATGTGAGGGTCACAAACTTTGCACGTTTGTAAAGTGCAAATCTGTCTACTAATTAAAACTTTGAGTGGAATTAAAACTCCCCTCATCTGTAATTTTTAAACCAGTCATGTTCACTGCCTCACCTCTAAAAGGATGGTAACCGGCTAACAGCCTGGTTCTGAGAGCCCTGGTAATTATTGCTCTAATTACTTACCAGATACTGTATTACTCCCTCGCTTTAATTCATCACACTATGACGCAGCCCTGCCTCCCCAGACACCAATGCCACATAAACCAGCAAATAAATTCCCTCCTCCAATCCTCCTGTTTGTTTAGAAGCACTGATGCAACCATACTTAGCTGGACTGGAGACAACTGGGAGGGCGGGAGCCCTGTAATGAATTATAGCAAGGGAGAGGATGTGGCATAATGGCTAGGGTGGTCGGCCTCGAAGCTGGGGAACCGGGGTCGAGTCTCGACAGGAACGCTCAACATCCTGTGATTCTGGGCAAATCACTTACTCTCCACATGCCTAACAAAAAATGAATGCGTCTGTAAGGCAACTGATGCTCACATAATGCGCTCTGATACCTTCGGGTCTAGTTTGTGCTATATAAACCCCCTCCTCCCCCCCAAAAAGCAAGGGAGTAAGTAATTAGGGCATCACCCCATTGTCCCTCGCTTGCTTGAATACATCACACTAAGGGGCATATTATCAAGAACGGCGTTAAAAAGTATTGCCGGTTTAGCGGCAGAAAACTGCCGCTAAAGCGGCGATAATGGGCTTGATAATATGCCCTTGAGAATTCCCATAGAAGCCCATATTCTGGTGTCAACATGGGCTTCTATTGAAATTCTCTGCGGCATATTATCAAGCCCATTATCGCCGCTTTAGCTGCAGTTTTCTGCCTCTAAACCGGCGATAATTTTAACGCCGTCCTTGATAATATGCCCTATGAGATTTACAGAGCAATAACAGGACAGCTAAGATTGCATGCTCAAACTCAAAACTTTCGTTGACAGTACTCAAATAGTAGCTATACCTCTGTTTACTTCGTACCGGACAGAACTCTAGTACCAAAAACGGCAGCCACATCCACATCTTGATAAATCCTGTAGTGATTAACAAGTGAAGAAAGAGAAGTCAAGGTGGCTCAAAGAACCTCTTCTAGAGATGCAGATGTGCCTCTTGTGGACCTTCCCAAAATTACTAGAGGTGAAGACTGGCCCACTGCTCTATATGCCAATGAAATCTAACACCTGACCCGGCTACTTCGGGTAGATAATGCTGGATTTCCACCTTTCTTTGTCAGACCGAATTAACAAACTAGTCTCAGAGAGTCTAAAAACTGCCGCTCTATCCAAATAGATAAGGAGAGCCGTCCTTACATCTAGATTATGGAGCCTAAACTCCTCTGTTTTGGGACAGGAACATTTGGGTAAAATTACTTCCTGTTCCCCATGAAAGGTAAAATTAATCTTGGGAATTAAAGGACCTGAATTAAATCAGTATTCCTGGGATTCAGTTGTTTAGAAATGCCATTTACCAAAGGTCTCCATGTGCCTGGATTAAGAGTTGAGAGTTGAAGCACTTCTAGATGCTTTCAGATTTGTACCCAATTCTTCCTTCAAACCTCTATTTCTCATTACTAACCTCTACAACTTCCAAGCTGCTAATCTGAGCTTCTCCAGAGCCTTCTGCTATAAAGCCCGTAAAACTAGGATCAAATCAAATCAAATCAGGGTTTTGTTGAGTGCGACTACTCACCCGTAAGGGTCTCGAGGCGCCTGGGAGGTAGGGGAGGTGCAGGTTCCAGTCCATCAAGGAGGAAGTCTATCGAAAAGCCATGTTTTGAGGTTTCTCGTGAATATGGGGAGTGATGTTGTCTGTCTGAGGTGGAGCGTTAGGGCGTTCCAGACTCTGGCTGCGAGGAAGGAGAAGGAGCGGCCTCCCGATCTGGACTTCCTGGTGCGGGGGACCATGGTGTAGGAGAGCTGTGCTGATCGTAGGGTCCTTTGGGGTGCGTGGAATTCGAGTCGGCTGTTCAGGTATGCTGGTCCGGTGTTGTGGAGGGCTTTGTGTGCATGGGTGAGAGTCTTGAAGGTGATTATAGCCTTGATGGGGAACCAGTGTAGTGTGTGCAGGTGCTGGGAGATGTGGCATCTTCTTGGCAGGTTGAGGACCAGTCTTGCGGCGGCGTTCTGGATGTTTTGTAGCTTGCGGGTTAGGATTTTGTTTATTCCGGCATAAAGTGCGTTGCCACAGTGAAGTCTGCTGGTGACGAGGGCGTGAGTGACAGTCTTTCTGTGTTCAAGGGGGATCCATTTGAAGGTCTTGCGTAGGAGGCGGATGGTGTGGAAGCAGGAGGATGTGATGGAATTGATCTGGCTGTCCATTTTGAGTTCGGAGTCCAGGATGATTCTGATGTTGCGTGCATGGTCCGTGGGGGTGGGCGGGCTTCCGGGGGCAGGGGGCCACTAGGTGTCGTTCCAGGCATCGGGGTGTGGGCCCATGATGAGTACTTCTGTTTTGTCAGTGTGGAGTTGTAGGCAGCTGCTTTTTATCCATTTGGTGACTGCATCCATGCCTTCTTGAAAGTTGTGTTTGGGTACGTTGGGTTCGTTGGAAAGGGAGAGGATGAGTTGGGTGTCGTCTGCGTATGAAACAATGTTGAGTCCATGGGTTCTGACGATGGGGGCGAGCAGAGCCATGTAGACGTTGAACAGCATTGGGCTGAGGGAGTATCCCTGGGGGACTCCGAAGGTGGTTGGTGTAGGGTCCGCGAGGAAAGGAGGGAGTCTAACCCACTGAGTTCTGCCAGAGAGAAAAGAGCGGATTCAGTCGAGTGCCTTGTCCCGGATCCCTGCGTCGTGAAGTCTGCGTGTTACGGTGCGGTGAGAGACTGTGTCGAAGGCCGCTGAGAGGTCGAGGAGGATGAGGGCTACTGTCTCTCCTCTGTCCAGGAGGGAGCGGATGTCGTCTGTTGCGGCGAGCAGGGTGGTTTCTGTGCTGTGGTTTTTTCTGAAGCCAGATTTGGAGGAGTTGAGGAAGTTGTGCTCTTCGACGAAGGTGGTGAGTTGGCTGTTGATGGCTTTCTCAATGACTTTCGCTGGGAACGGGAGCAGGGAGACGGGTCTGTAGTTTTTGAGGTCGGTGGGGTCTGCTGAGGGCTTCTTTAGGAGGGGTTGATCTCAGCATGCTTCCAGTCATCAGGGAAGGAGGGGTTCGCTAGGGAGCCGTTGATGGTGTGGCAAAGCATGAGTGCGATGGTGTCGGGGCTCTGTTCAAGATGTGGTGGGGGCAGGGGTCTGTGGGCGCCCCGGAGTGGGTTGACTTGATTGTCTTCAGTGTGTCTTCGGTGCTGAGGGTTGTCCAGCTGTCAATCGTTGGCTTCAGAATGTCGGGGTGGTTGGTGAGGGTTCAGTGTGTTGGCTGTCTTCGTCGAAGTTGTCATCATAGGAAACTGGTTGGGTTCAGTGTGTTGGCTGTCTTGGTCGAAGTTGGCCTCATAGGAAACAACACCTCCTCTGTGTCTCTCATCAATATGAGGAGAGGAAAGCAATTCAAACGGGGCCACACTAGAGCTAACAGTATCACTCTGACTAGGATTCTGAGAATCACGGAAAAGGAGGAAATGCATATAGGAGACCATGAGGAGAGCGGCAGAAAAGTGCATGCACTATCCAGGCTTGTTCCTCTTTCCGCCTCAAACAAACTTCCTTCACTTGAACATTCAGACCAGAAGAACTCATATCTATCACTGAACGACTAAAACGCTGAACTATCTATGAAAAGATCTGGGGATGGAGGAGAAAATACATCAAAAACAGAATTTCCCTGCTCAGGTTGTCTGTAAGGTATTGGATATCTCCTTGATGGGAATCACATACATCGCAGAGGTCCTCTTCTCTGCCTATGAAAAATGTTGTTTGATATTCTTGCTAAAGAGCACAATCTGGACCCCCATTTGCTGACATAAGATTTTGCTGTCATATTGTCCCTCCTGACCAGCACCACTTTCCCTTGTATGTGGCAAAAAAACGCTTTCAGAGTTCAAATTGGAAGAGCTCTGGCTTTGACTGAGAGACCTAAACACCTTAGCACTGTGCAGACCCAACCATACATGCCACCCGTTAGACTGGCATCTGCCGTGATGAGCACTGTAGACGCTGGCGATAGAGGAACACCTCTCAACACCCTATGGCTCAGAGCACTCAAAATAAGTCCATATAGAGTTAGTTTTTTTTATCAACGACATCCTTTATTCTTTTCGAACAGATGTATACACATTTCACTGCCTCTGTCAATACGTGTTTCGTCTGAGCTGCAAATGCGCATCAGATTTCATCAGGGCTAATCTGGAATACTAATAGAATGGCATCCAACAACAATAATCCAGTCATAAAACTTTAGTACTTCGTGCGTTTGTCTGTCCGATACCGGCATTTCTGACCTTACTCAAGTTGGTTCTTGTTTGGGAGCACTCTTCCAAGTGACAGGAGCAACAAAATATTTAAGACCATTCTATACTAATACATGTATGACAGACGTACGAGGTACTGAAGTTTTATGACTAGATTATTGTTGTTAGATCCCATTCTATAAGAAAACCAGATTAGCCCTGATGAAGCCTGATTCGTAGTTGCAGCTCAGACGAAACACGTGTTGGCAGAGGCAGTGAAATGTATATTCATCTGTTAGAAAAGATTAAAGGATGTCTGTGATAAACAGCATAACTCTACATGTACTTATTTGCGAATGCACAGAACCTTCTATTTGATGATTTGGGCTTATTCCAATGGAAGAGGAATTAGTGGCTTCTCTTCCTTTTTGAGCACCCAATATTTTTGCTGCTTTTTGTTGAGCTACAAAACTGTGAACTTTACTTGTAATCTAGTGTTTGCGCCTTTCTCCCCAGCCACCTCTCTTGACCTCTCAACAGATTGTTCGCACTCAACCACGATGTCAAGTATTGTGTCACATTGGAACCTTCAATGACAAATCCTGAAAGACTGGGCCCCGGGTTAGCAAGATATGTCTGATTACCCTGTGTATATGGAACCTGGCACCTATTATAAATATATTTTCTGCCAGATCTCTTTGCACTTGTAACCATCAAAATGCCCGTGGAGCCATTTGGGACAAAAGATTGAGGATAAGGGACTAAATCTTTAATACCCTTTTCTCCAGGAGCAACACCAACCCACAGTCATTGCCGAACCTTGCTCCAATGAAGTACCGACCCTGCAATGAGACAAGGTGTGACTTCTTCCAGTTTATCTGCTTTAAAAATAGATTAAATGTATGGAAGTTATTTATTAAATGCAGAACAGATACTAAGTAGGGCGTACACAGTTACAAACTTTCAATTCATTTGGCCAAGCAAGCTATATTCAAGATCTAATCAAGACATTAACAAATAATGCCTGATCACTGATCACATATTTGTACGTTCATATCATGTTCAGAAGACTTCTGAAATGTGACTACTTTACTGACTAGATGAGAGCCATATGAGATACAGTTAGGTGCAAATAATCTGTCTGCATCTCTCTTACCCCAAAAACCTCTTGGGATTCATTCTTTACATTCATCAAAGATGATGTGTCCACTATTATGAAAAATCTCAAACCAACAAATTATTACCAGGACTATCTTCCACCTAAATGTCAAAACGGACCCATTTGACATCTCACTCTGTTGTGGTCTGATTAATGCATCTCTAGCCAAACACGTCTCTTCAGACACAGTAAAATCACCCCATCCTCAAACAAACACTCATGACCTTATTCCCAAATACTACCCAGTATTAAATCTATCCTGGTTGATGAAATTATGGAGAGATGTGTGACTAATCAATTGACAATCCTCATTGCAAAGAAGTAACCTCTTGCAGACTATGAATCTGGCCTCCACCCAGGATTCAGTATTGAAAGAGCTACTCTGATATAATGTACATCCAATGTTGGAGACCCATGTTTACTCATTCATCATAATACGCTTGTAGTTTTTAGCATGCTTATTCATACCCTTGAACATTATAAACCCTGAATTTATTCTTCTTTCTCACCAATCAATGTAAAATGGTGAGGATGGAGAGATGCAGCCCAACATCTTACTGTGTTCCATAGCGTCGATTCTTGTTCCTTCTCTGTTCAACTTGCGCAGTTAGCGAGTCTAATCTTTGAAGCTAAAATATCAACATGCTGATGACATGCAGCTATACCTAAGCACATTAACACTGCAGGATAGTCTTACTCTCTGCTCAGTTCTTCAAACACTGTATATATGAATGTCTAAAAATGTTATTATGATCAGTCCAAAAATTCCTCCTCATTTCATCCAAATGTCAGAATAAATTAAAGCCTTCATCATTGAACACATTGTATGCAGAAGGCTTCTTACCATTACTCTTGCCCACAATAAAATAATTAGGTTTCTCTAAAGGCACAATCTCACTCTCATATCACACATCAACCATATGGCTACATCTGCCATTGACTAGCTCCACTCAGTCAAAGAAATCAATCATACAAACTCACAGGCCCACCTGAAAACAGCTGTTCAAGCTCTCGTTATCTCAAGGGTCAACTTCCAAAGTGGTCCCCTAGTGGCTAGACTTGTTACTGCCACCAAAACATTTGAGAAAATCAAGCTGGTGCTATGTTAGCTGCATTAGACACCTATAAACAGCAAGAATTAAATTCAAATTGTGTTGCATCACTTACAAAGCCATGCATCTCAACCATTCCTTATACTTTGATTTGATTTCTGATTTATAAAGTGCGGTGTATGCCCAAAGGCGCCTTGGCGTTGCTTGAACGAAAGGTAAAGATAAGAACAAGATTAGAACGGGAGATTAAAAAAACAAGTTTTGAGAAGCTTTCTAAAAGCCAGGAAATTACAGGAATTTCTCAAAGAGATGGGCATGGTGTTCCAAGGCGAGATTTGGAGAGCGCAAAACTTCTCCCTCCCCAAATAACTTTATTAAAGCTGCCAACTGACATAGTTATGAAATTCATGGACCGCAATATTCTGATGGGAGTATACCAGGTTAGTTTTTTTCTGAGGAGTTTAGGACCATGAGAGTGCACTGCTTTATGAGCTATACACAGAGCTTTAAAAGCTATTCTTTTTTTGATTGGCAGCCAGTAAAGCTCATTTCTGGCTTTGGTCACTGACTCAGATTTTGGGATGTTTGTCAAAACTCTGTTAGCTGCATTTTGTATTCTCTGAAGTTATTTATAGTGCCGTGCTGGGCACCTACCAAAAGGGCATTACAATAGTCCAGTTTTGATAGGACCAAGGAGAAGACTACAGTTTTTTGTAGCTGCACAGGTAGAAAAGGAATAATTTTCCGCAGAATTTTAAGTGTGTAAAAACAGGATGATGTAAGATGATTGACATGCTCTCTTAAAGACAACTGAGTGTCAAATATCGTTCTGAGATTTTTTGATTTAGCCACTGGGCTAGGAACAAAACTCAAGTCCTCAGGCCATCAAGATTGGTTCCAAAAAGAGAGATATGATCCGAAGAGAAGAACTTCGGTCTTTGCTGCATTCAATTTCAGGCAACGGCTCCCCATCCATTGAACTACAGCACTCATGCATTTTTTGAAACGCATCGCTACTTCATCGATATTGTTGTTTATGGGAACAACAATCTGGGTGTTGTCTGCATACGATAATGTGAAAAAGCCAAAAGATCTAATCAGGCTCATCAGCGGGCCATATAAATGTTAAACAAGGTGGGGCTTATAGAGGAACCCAGTGGGACTCCACAAGGCAGGCAAAAAGATTCTGACCTGAAATCTCGTAAGATAACAGACTGTTTTCTTTCATCCAGAAAGGAGCATAGTAGTTGGAAAGCTGTACCTTTGACACCTATGTCTAGTAGCCGTTGCTTCAGAATTACGTGGCTGACTGTGTCACAAGCCACGGATAGGTCCAATAGGACCACCGCGGCTCTATTTCCCTGGTCCAGAATCGCCCTAACCTCTTCCGCCACAATAAGTAAAGCAGTTTCCGTCAAGTGGGCTTTCCTGAAACCAAATTGAGCCTCATCTAGGATGTCATGTTGTTCCAGGAACTGAGTAAGACAGGAATTGAGAGGTCTTTCCATTACTTTTGCTGGATAAGGCAATCTCGATATAGGACGATAGTTCTGTTCTTCGGCTGGATCTAAGGATTGCTTCCTAAGAAGAGGCAAGATAGTAAAATGTTTCCACTCCAGGGAAAAACTTCCTGATGTTATAATGTTATCAATCATTAAGGAAAAAGGATGCGCCATCCAATTTGCTATTTTGTGCACCAACTTGGGAGGGCAGGGATCGGAGGTAGCACCGGATTTAGTTAGTTTAAGGAGCTCCAACATACATTCTGGCGAGATAGCTGGGAAACTAATCCAGAGACTGTTGGTCTACATCCTGTTGTGTGGTGGCTTGTAATTGATTGTTTGAACTGTTATAAAAAATAAGTTCTTTGTAAAAAACGCCTCAAATTTGTTTAAAAAAAATCTTGCTAGATTCTCATAGAAAAGCTGTGAGGGAGGCTGAGTGGGCGGGACAGCCAGGAATGATACATTAGACACTGTCTTAAACAGCTCATGGGGTGAGTTAACCGCCGAGCTAATTTTATTGGTAAAGAAGTTAGTTTTTTCCGAAATAATCAGATTTTTATATTCCTGAAGCTGCTTTTTGTATCTCTCTTTTTACTCCGGGGCATAATGTTGTCTCCATTTCCTTTCCTGAAGGTGGCACACTTTCTTCTTAAGACGTAATTTCTAACCATGGTGCAGACGGGTTTCTTCTGTGACTAGTGAATTTCTTCTCTCTAGCTAATGCCATTGTTGCCTCGTGAATCCACTTGGAATAACGTGCGGCAACCCAATCTGGACTACCTGTTAGCACCGGTTGAGTAGTCTCAAGTTTTTTAATTAAATCTTGTTCATTTATTTTATTCCAAGGCCTAATCAACTTAAACTTGTGTTCTGACTAATGGCTATCTTCGTTTGCTTGAAATAAAACTCAACCTGGACCGCCTTGTGATTGGACCAAGTAACCTGAAGAATATCATGTAGGTCTAAATCCTGGAAGTTCGTAGAAATATCATCGAGCGTATGACCAGCTTGATGTTTTAGGTCAAAACATAACAAATTATCCACAAGAGATGCGGTATCCTTGTTGTTCAGCTGCTCAAGATAAAAATTTAAATCTATCAAGATGGTAAAATATTCTTGAAGCGCGTTACTTTCTAAGAATTAATTTTATGGCTTCTAAAAATGCGGTCTTTAGGCCGGGACATCTATAAACTAAAAGACCGCATAATTTAGTTTGGTACTTCATGTTACAGCTGAACATGAGTGCCTCACAGCCCGTGATAAGGACCAAACTGCATGTTATCGCAAGATGATTTTTATAAAGGATCGCAATTCCTCCCCGTTTTTTAGGTCTTGCCTGAGCCAGCGCTTTAGCGCTGCTCTCGCGAGAGCTTTTGTAAACGGGGGATTTGAAAGTGCAAACTAGTGCTTTCAGGCCACCAACTACAGTGCATGTGCGCCGGGCGCGCGCACCATTTGGCAGCTTGCGTGATCATTTCGCGGCCGCTTTGATGTTCTCAGTGAGCCGCGCGGCCACTGAGAACATCAAAGCGGCCGCGAAAGTGCACACCATTTGCCACCCCCTCCCTTATCCCACTTCCTGCCTGTTTCACAATGGCGACAGCTTGTTTACGTACCCCATGCGCGGTGCCGCGTCCTCCTGTCGCCATCTCCCTCAGGCGCTGCCGGGGCCGTCCAACGTGTCGATAACGCAACTAGTGCTCATATAAGCACATAGATACCTTCAGGTGTAGATTGCGCTATATAAAACTAGTTTCTCGCTTACCCGCTGTTGCTCATTCCCTTTATAAATATCATTAATGTGCTCCGTGCGCGAGCAGTACCCGTCCGTCTTACCATTGCTCCCGCCCCCTCCCCCGTCCCTCCTCTCTCCTTTGTCCCTTCTCTCTCCCTTTTCTGGGCACATGATAAATTTTCAATCAAAAATGCACCAGCATCCAAGCTGATCTCCTATTTCCACAGCGCGTCTCCTATCTTCACACTATAAGGACAGCATCTGCCTGAGGTCTCTCGCGCTCCTCCTCTCAGCAAGCTGTCGTAGCCTTATTTCCTCCAGCCGGCCCACTTGGCTTTTCTTCAATCGCTGCACGGGCTGGTCGTTCTTCCTTCTGGTATATTTAATACTTCCTCCCTCTGCCTTTCAGTTTCGTTCTTACTCTCCCTTTTCTCTTAATTTAACTCCATACATATTGAATTATGAAAAAAAATCCTTCCTGTCCTGTTTCTTCAGTGCCGGGGGCTCCAGTGTTGTGTTAATTTTACATTTCACGTTTTTTTTTTCCGTTCCACCCTCTGTGCTTGATTTATCTCGGCAATTCAAGGCCAGCCTTCGCAGTTCCCAAGGGGAAAAGAAAATCAGCTCAACTGAAGAGCGACATTCCTGCTTTGAAGTCGGCTCTCAGGGTGAAACAGTAAATCAGCCCAAAGGCACTGCAGTCAGAGACTTTGCATTAACATCAGGGCTTTAAGTGGGATGAAAAAACTGGCGGGTCTCTCATAGGGGCGTGGCCGATATAATTCAGGGCGGGTTTAACAAGCATTTTCAATACAATAGGTCTCGCATTTACTCGAGTTTGGCATTATAAATGACAATGCCTTTTATTTATGTTTTAAAAACCAAAGCATAAATAAAACGCATTGTCATTTACAATGCCAATAGCTCAAATGCGCGTAAATGTGAGACCTATTCATTGCAAATGCTTGTTTTAGGTTCCTATCGAAGCTGGTGATCTGATAGCCTGAGGGGAGGGCCGCTATAATATCTGGGACTGAGGTTGCATCGGCCCACGTTTCTGTAAGAAACATAATTTCTTGATTTTGGGCTTCTAAGTATTCAAAATTTCGTAGCGGTGCTTGATCATCGACGGAGCGTTGAGTAAAGTGCATGAAATAAAACAAAGGCGGGTATGGGAACATATGCTTGCCGCCTTTTTCCCGTTTGAAATTTTAAACTGACTGTTGGGGCATATAAAGTGGGTTTGTGTCCTGTCAGATAGATCGTATTCATAAGTACAACTAGAGTGGCTGCCTATTTCCCTGAGTTGTTTTAAGAAATCACTAGAATACTTACAAAAACCACCAGGGTCCCTGGCACAAGGCGCAATCCGGGTGCAGACAGGCGCAGACGGGCTTGCCTTTGGCATGACAGTGGCACGTCTGTGCTGGCATGAGGAAGTTATAGTCCTCATGCCAGCACATAGTGAGGGGGCGTGTCTGGAGGGCATGTCCGGAGGACGTGTCCGGCCGGCTGCCAGAGCAGGAGACCAGAAACAGGTGAAACAGGTGAGGGGAAATAATATTTCAAATTGGGATCCAGCAATCCCTCAAGCGTCCGCAGGCTTCCCTGCAAGAGGCAAGATACTGGTAAATCAGTTTATGGAAAATTAACAGTGAAAAAGTGAAAACATAAAATATTTAAAACGGGTGTAAAAACCCACTAAAACTTGGCGCTTGGTCTACAAGAGCCAGGCAACTTCTGAAATGTCTGACCTTTCAATTTGCAAGCAATTTCGCAACTCCTCCCCTTGCCATGCAGGCAAAGAGAACTCAGGAACTGAAACTATGATCAACTTAATTCTCCATTAGTACTCCATTTCAACACATTTCTTACCTATAAGTATTCTCTAAAACATCTGACTTTAACTCTCAACTCCTTGATTTCAGAACTAAGCCCCTCCCTTCTCATATGCAGAAAACATCTACAAACGCTCTTCTGCTGTTTTATGTGCTAATGTTGGTCTTTTCCTTCTTCCAAAAACATCACAGTCAAGTGTTTCAATGCTTATCCAGTTAGTAAGTTGTTTTGCAATCAGGTTATATGAAATTACCTTTTATCAGTTACTGCATCATATTCTGCTCAAATGCCAACTTGTTCTGTAGACTTCTGCTCTTGGCAGTATAGGCCACCGTTTTATCAAGAAGTCGCAACAATCCCATTTTTTTAACAATCTCTCTCAGTGTTTGTGAACTGTTGCAAAGATAAACAACATAAACAAGGAGCCCCACGAGTGCTGAACCACTCCATGTTTTGTAAACATTGCTTATATTTCCTAAACCCTTCCTGGTATTCCCAAACACTGAGAGTGATTAAAAATCTTCAAATAAACACACATTTGTACCTTACTATATTAAACATGGAATACTCTATGAGAAAAGCTACACAGGTCACTTGTTTATTTATATGGTGACCTCTTCTCCCTGCCTTGCTACTGGGGTCCAGGGCAATTAAAGATAATTACTACTATTGAACATTGATACTAATAACTGTCTGTGGCCAGTCATGTTGGGGCTCTGCAGTAAACAAAAAAAGATGGGTGGGATGCTGGAATTAATCTCTGCACTTATTACTCTAGGCTGCATACCTGTCCATCATTTGTTTGCTTACCATGCCACCTCAGATTAGACCCAGCCATATGCAAATAAGCATTGGCCTGCTCCTAAAAGAACAGTACAGATGGAACTGCCAAGTCAAGTCCTCACTGAACAGGAACACAAGCAACCACAGACCAGTTTCACTCTAGTTAGTCAGTCAAGTGTAGCTTGGTTCCAACAGCACAATGAGCATGGGTGTCATGTGTGGGCATACTTGTTGCACTTAGGGCTTCGCACTGAAGTAAGCAAAAAAGCGATAGTTGGGTTGCTGGATTAACCTCAGGCACTGGTAATTACCTGGCCCACATGCCAGCCCATCGTTTCTTTGCCCATCGTGCCACATCAGATGAGACAAAGTCATATGCAAATCAGCCTTGTTCCTTCTCCAGTGTGAAGAGCCCAGCTCTAAATGCCAAGCCAGGTCCTTACTGAACAGGAACACAAGCAACCAAGACTTGTTTTGCCCCACTTGGTGCTCTTAAGTCATGTGCAGCTTGGTTCCTGTGACACAGTGCACTCCGGACCCATGTCAGGGCATACCCGTAGGACTTGAAGGGCCACATCAAAGTAAACAAAAAAGTGATTGTTGGTGAGATGATTGAATTAATCTCAGCCACTGATATTACTCTGGGCCATATACTAGTCCATCGGCTTAACCACGAATAGAATCCCAAATTGTAATGCAAAGAACATAGAACATCAACAAACAATATCTAAATTACTTTCATACAGTCTCACATATGATAGCTTTAATAATGTACTATCACATGCCACAAGCATACCAACAAACCTACAGATTGTGTCCTTATTGAGGTGCACAATCTGTAATACCAAGACATGCCAACCACAGAAAAATTATGCAATCGCGATTTCAATTCAGGTCTCGCTCCATATTCACTCGTCTATATACTAACTCAGTCTCTCATTCACATCTTAATTCCCCCTTTTACAAATAATTGGGCAGGGTTGACAGTTAAGGTTAAGGCACATTTTTTTTGTTTTGTTGTTGTAGCCAGCATTGAATCACCTGTCAGCCTGAACAAAGTCTTAGCTATTGCTTGTTTTCCAGTTCTTCTATCGCCCTCCAATATTTTTCTAATTTTGGACATTGGACAAGCTAAAACAAATGAGCCAAGCCTTAAAGAATATGTAGGCACATTGGATAACATGTATGTTATTTTATTGCAGTATAATAGTAAGGTGTAAAATGTTAAATAACGTTAATATGATCCCTCGAAACAGCTACTGTACTTCTCCTAAAAACAAAAGTTTATAAACTAGTATTCAATACAATGACTACAATTTGATTTAAAATTGTGTGTGGTTCACAATGTTATTACCTGCATCAATGTCTCATCCCACCTATTTCTGTCGCTGTTTCAAAAACAAATCTCTTTGTAGAGCAAATTAAATTGCACAACTTTGCATGGAATAATTTTTATTCTGATTAAATACTTTTAAGACTCTTAAGACTTTTAAGACTCCGATAAAGCATGACCTTTGTAAAAACAAAATGATGGCCAGTATATAACTTTTATCATTTTGGCCTCTAAAATCAAACTTAAATTTATGTCCTCAAAATATTTGCTGACAATATTTCCAATAATTACTTGTTCAGCCCACAAAATCAGTTGTGGATTTAGGTAAAGAGAACTCTGAAATAAATCAAGATATTCATTCACTTTTCAGCTTAATATTTCAAATGCTGCTATAACTATTAACTGTATGTCAAATTGTTCATCTTGTTTAATGCAGAGTTACACCAGTAATATCTCATTACTTTGCATTAATTGTGCATAACTCTGGGTCAATTTGTCTGGGTCAATTTGTCATAGGAAGACACTGAAATTTGTGATTATTTGAAATCCAAAACAAAAACATTGTTTGTTGGATATAGTTTATTCAATACATTTTTTGAAATGTAGCTTGGAATATTTAAAAAGAAATTTTGGCAATGTGTTCAACTTTCATTGCGGAAGTCTGAGTCAGATTTAATTATTTAAATCCTCATAAATAATGCTTGGTAATTGTTGAAAGCTTGCACTTACGTGTGTCGCCAGCTGTACTTTCTTTTTTACTGTAGCTTCTAAATACCACACTTAAAAATATCATGACTATCATGTGCTTGTGCCAGCTCCCTTGCGACAGTTCTCCCTCTACTGCCTACCTGCTGCCCATCTGGTTGAGCCTCCTCTGCTCGGTTCTTGCTCTGTTTTGACTTTTCTGCTTGTTTTTCTGCACTCTGTTTTGCCTGTTTTTGCAAGTTTTTCTACCATCTGTTTTGCCTTTTCTGCTAGTTTTTCTGCTCTCCATTTTGTCTTTTTTACTCATTCATCTGCCTTCTGTTTTGCCCTCTTCTGCTCTGTTTTGCCTTTTCCTGCTGGGTTTTCTGACTTCTGGTCTGCCTTTTCTGCTCATTTTTCTGTCCTCTGTTTTGCCCTCTTCTGCTCTGTTTTGCCTTTGCTGCTTGTTTTTCTGCCCTCCCGTTTTGCCTTTTCTTCATGTTTTTCTGCACTCTGTTTTGCCTTTTTCTGCTTGTTTCTTCCCTCTTCCTGTTGTTTCCCTCCCCCACAATTTTCCTCCTCTTGCCACTTGCCACCCGCCACCAATCGCTATCCCTGCAACAGTTCTCCTGTCCAGCTTGCCCACAGTCCGCTACCCCCTGCTGCCTTTCTACCGACTGCCCTCTATTTGTGCCTCCTCTGCTTGTTTCTTGCTCTGTTTTGCCTTTTTGGCTAATTTTCCCGCCCTCTGTTTTTCCTTTTCTGCTAGTTTTTGTGCCCTCTGTTTTGCCTTTACTACTAAGTTTTCTGCCCTCCATTTTGCCTTCTTGCATGTTTTTCTGCCCTCTATTTTGTTTTCTTCTGCCCTGTTTTCTCTTTTCTGCTCGTTTTTATGCCCTCTGTTTTGCCTTCAGTTTTGTCTTTTATGCAAATTTTTCTGCCCTCTGTTTTGCCTTTCTCTAATCATTTTTCTGCCCTATGTTTGGCCTTTTCTGCTCGTCTTTCTACCCTCTGTTTTGCCCACTCCTGCTCTGTTTGCCTTTTCTGCTAATTTCCCTCCCCTCTCCTTTGCATTTTCTGCTTGCTCACTTTTCTGCCCTCTGCTTTGCCTTTTTTTGCTTGTTTCTTCCCTCTTCCTGCTGTTTCCTCAAGACCTGGCTCCCCAGCACCCAGAAACCCCCCGGGGTGACAGTGCCACCCTCTACAAATGCAGATTAGTTGATTGATAATCCTGTTTTTGAGTATCAATAATCTGTAAACTTCGCCAATTAGTAAATTATGTGCAAAAATGCAGTTTCGATACTGTCAGCAAAGAACATACAATCATCTTCAAATAGCAGGATGTTTTTACTTGTAATTCTTACTTTAGTACAATTGAGTGTGTGGTTCTTCCTCATAGAGGAGGCATATGGTTCCATTGTTAATGGAAAGAATATAGGGGATGAAATGTAGTCTTGATTAGTGCCCTGTCTAACATCTATCAAAGCAATTATATTATGATTTATTTAAATTCTAGAATCGAGAGATTTAAAAAAAATTTGATTAACCTTGCATAATTGCCACCCAAACAAAAAATTCAGACATAATAACATATTTTCAATCAAGATAAATCCATTAATATTACCCTTATTTTACCTACTATGATTACTTTCCTTCAAATGGCAAAAGAAGTGAATAAGTGCATGAATTTATCTTGATAATAATGTTTATGAAAAAATAAGGCAAAAAGAACTATTGATGGATAGAATGCAGAACAATGTCATACATTCATCCCAGTACAGAGATCTGGGCCTAAATCCATCGTTTTTTTGCTCACCATGCCATTCCAGTTTGGACCCAGCCATTTGCAAATCAGTCTTGACCCTGTGCCCAATGGGAACAGTCAGCCCTAACTGCCAGGCCAGGTCCTCCTTGGACTGGAAACAAGCATCCTAGCCCGGTTTCGGGGTTTCACCCCTCTTCAGCCAGGATAGCTTGATTCCAGTGGCATGGAGAGCACGGGACTCACGTCTGAGCATACCCGTCCCACTCGGGGTGACAAATGCAAAAAGAACTATTGATGGACAGAATGCAGAACAATGTCATACATTCACCCCAGTACAGCGATCTGGGCCCAAATCCATCGGTTTTTTGCTCACCATGCCATTCCAGTTTGGACTCAACCATATGCAAATCAGTCTTGACCCTGAGCCCAATGGGAACAGTCCAGCCCGAACTGCCAGGCCAGGTCCTCCCTGGACTAGAAACAAGCATCCTAGGACCGGTGTCGGGGTTTCACCCCTCTTCAGCCAGGATAGCTTGATTCCAGTGGCATGGAGAGCACGGGATTCACGTCTGAGCATACCCGTCCCACTCGGGACGACAAATGCAAAAAGAACTATTGATGGACAGAATGCAGAACAATGTCATACATTCACTCCAGTACATAAGGGTCCTTATGATCAATAATGTTTGCTTTTGACAAAGTCTGAACTCGCAATGCGCAAAAGTGTATTTAGTAATGGGGATTATTAATGGCAAACATTGCGATATTTTAGGAATAGGAAGGCAAAGTGGCAAGCCAAGGTGATGAACTCCTAGATTATTCTAATAACATTCAATGTAAACAATGACAAGCTGAAAAGCAAACAACAAATAAACAGATTCTAGTGTGTAGTTATTAGGGGTCGGAGTTGCATGAAAAAAGTGCGAGATTCCATAGGGTGTCGCGAACAGGCGGAAATCGGCATGTTGTGCTGCTCACGCTGATTTTTAGCGCCCGGAGTGCATTGCGCACTGAGAAATTAGTGTGGGCGGCATGCCAGAGGGCACTGCAGCTCAAATTGATTTTCCTGCCACTCAATTAGATTTTCTACTTGAGCAACAGCTTTCTCACCGCGAGTGGTCACGACCACCCACATTGGGAAAATCTCACCGGGTGCCATCCTAGCAATTGTGATGGGGATGCCAATTCTCACTTGCACTTGCCAACTTACCATTGGTGAGTCACAGGCAAGAAAAAAACCCACCATGTGGCACAGTTTGACCCGAATTCCGCATGTCCAAAACTCTCCCAACTCCGCAGTCAGAGCGGAATTTAGTATCCATAGCTATCTATCTATCTATCTATCTATCTATCTATCTATCTATCTATCTATCTATCTATCTATCTATCTATCTATCTATCTATCTATCTATCTATCTATCTATCTATCTATCTATCTATCTATCTATCTATCTATCTATCTATCTATCTATCTATCTATCTATCTATCTATCTTTATCTATATATATGCTTTGCGGTTGCCCGTGATGTCATCCTCCATGAATGACCTGTTTATTTTGCAGCACTCATGTCAGCCGCGTACCGTTGCCTTACTCCCTATGAAAATGAAAAAGTTACTCACTAGTCCTCTAAATGCATATATATATCCTGTCACTCACCGCAGCGCGGTATGTGAACAAGACCGCAGGCTTGTGGTCGAAACGCACCTTCGTGCCATGCTTGTGAAATAAACTAACATCGTTAGCACCACAACTGGAGTCTGTGCCCTTTGTTTGACCCAGCGAGGTCTCACTGTGGGATTCTGCTTCATTGTCTCCCTTTTCTAGTGGAGACGGGATTTCTTTTGCGACATATTTATATATACATGCATATATATTTTTCAATTACCACTCAAAGGTGCTATCCGGCACCAAAACGAGAAACGGACAACTCCAATGCGCTGATTCTGCTTGTCAAAAATGTCCTTTTATTTTCCAAGTTTTAAAGGTGCAATGCGGTCATGACGCGTTTCAGCCAATGCAGTGGCCTTGATCACATGAGCGCATGACGGGCTAGTGACACAAATATAGAAAACCCAAATACCACATGATAGTCTGTCAGCTGACACGATAGACATGGAAGAAATACTTTGTATGGGAAAAGCCATAAGCAAAATACTGCACTGGTACATGTCATCGCCCTAATATTTTGATAAAGCAGAATACATGTAGAAATACAGGGACATAATAGGAAATACATTCTAGAGGCATAATTGATATTTACATGACATAAATTCAAATAAATCATAGTTACGAATGTTAGATATAAACATAACCTGCCTGAATGACATAAAATATACAATGCACCAATGCAATAATAAATTATGTAAACATAAAGAACATATTAATAATATATAGGAATTTAAAAACAATATGTGTTTAAAAATTCTAAAATATCCCAGTAATGATGTTAAATGCAAAAGTGCAAAAATGAGAGTACACATTTTGCAGCACTCTTGTCAGCCGCGTACCATTGCCTTACTCCCTATGAAAATGAAAAAGTTACTCACTAGTCCTCTAAATGCATATATATATCCTGTCATTCACCGTAGCGCGTTATATGAACAAGACCGCAGGCTTGTGGTCGAAACGTGACTTCTTGCCATGCTTGTGAAATAAACTAACATCGTTAGCACTACAACTGGAGTCTGTGCCCTTTGTTTGACCCAGCGAGGTCTCACCGTGGGATTCTGCTTCATAGTCTTCCTTTTCTAGTGGAGAAGGGATTTCTTTTGCGACATATATATATATATTCACTGAAAAAACCATAAGTTTCAGGCACGTTATAGTTAAAAATTAGCATTTAAAAAACCTTAGAAATTCACTGAAAAAACCATAGGTTTTAGGGAAAGTTATAGTTAGTTGGACAATGCACTGCTGATGACGTCACATATTACTTCACCCATGACATGGTCAGTGACATCACTGATGACATCACTGATGACATCTCAAATGACATCACTGATGACATCACTGATGACATCATCCATGTGATAATTTCATGCATCTTCTCACACCCTAATATAACTTTAGATACACCCACTCTAAATTACAGACTGACATTCTCAAAACCATAGACACTCCAACAGCAATAACTACATACCCACTCACTGATTCTTAGGTCTACACACACATCCACTCACTCACCCGTACAGTCCCTCATACTTATGGTCACTCAGTACAGGACTATCAAATGCACTCATACACCTATATAGACACCCCATGGAGCATTTTAAGTTGGGGGATTAAGTCCCCTTCAATCCTGAGGGTCCCTGGGGTCCAACTAGCCCACCAGGTACCTCTAGTAAACGCCACAGAACTGCATTGCAGAGAGGTGCAAAAAGGGGCATGGCCTGGACCACTTCTCTGCAACGCAGCCCTGTGGCGCTTACTGGAGGTACCTGGTGGGCTAGTTGGCCCCCAGGGACACTCAGGATTGAAGAGGAATTAATTCCCCAACTTAAAACGCACCACAGGATGTGTTTGCAAACATGTCACCTGAGGCCTCGCCCCCTCCCTTCACCACTGTGCAAATGCGCCTCGTGGCGCGTTTTAAGTTGGGGGATTAAGTCCCCTTCAATCCTGAGGGTCCCTGGGGTCCAACTAGCCCACCAGGTACCTCCAGTTTGCGCCACAGGGCTGCGTTGCAGAGAGGTGGTCTGAGGCCACACCCCTTTTTACACCACTCTGCAACGCAGCCCTGTAGCGCTTACTGGCGGTACCTGGTGGGCTAGTTGGCCCCCAGGGACCCTCAGTATTGAAGGGGAATTAATTCTCCACCTTAAAATGTGCCACAGGGCCTGTTTGCACACATGTCACATCAGGCCCCGCCCTCTCCCTTCACCACTGTGCAAATGCGCCCTGTGGCGTGTTTTAAGTTGGGGGATTAATAGCCTTTTAGTATACAATTACCAAATTCTTCTTGGTAGTGGTAAAGAACACTGAATAACAGTGTACACAGTGGACAGCAGAGATCGCAATTCGAATTGTTTTGATGTTGGTTAACGTCTATTGAAATATATTTCAATAGACGTTGTAGTTAGTTGCCTACTGGATTCTGTAATTAAACAATCACCACTCGATCTGAATTGTGAGCTCTGCTGACCGCACTGTAGGCCAGAGGCAGTGGTCATTAACGCCTCACAGCTACGTGCTGTTGGATTTGGAAGCACGCAGTTGGTTGCACCTGATCGGAGTGGGTACACAGAAATCATCACAAACTTTAACTCTGACATCCTCAATCACAGAATCAAGAGCCCGTTTCACTGTTCCGACTTGCTGTACCACAGTGTACTCCACCGACTGCAGTCAACCAAGCCCAATAATCATGTGCAGCAGTTAGCTACGGAAGCACAGAGTCTGATGCACGTCAACGGAGGGACTTCTGTGAAAACACACAAGCAGCAGGTAATCTCGGACATCGTCCATTCTGGGATCAAGACACCATTCCACTGTTGGGACCTAGAGTTGGTTACACCTGGTAGAAGGGAGTACCTTCATCTGCACTCTCAGATGCAGTTCTAACATCGTCCATTCTGGGATCAATACACCGTTCCACTGTTGGTACCTCTTCGACTACTGTGTTAGTAGTATACAGAGCACTTCACGGTGCTGGGCCTCAGGCTAGGCGCTGTCTGCCTGTGTCGCGGTAGCCAGTGTTGATCTCAGGAGCCTTCCCAGCTTTCAGACCTCGGCCCAAAAGCTTCCGCCGGCACGTGGTGGGCCCTCTTTCACATATGATGGTGTCGAAAGGTGAACTGTGGGGCATATGTGCGTCGCAGTGGCTGTGACGGTTTCTGGGTAGCAGCAGGTTGAGAGCATTATTCCCGCAGCCACCTTCGCTCACGGCATCCCCCTCGTGGCGGTGTAAGCTGTGCAGACCTGACAGACGTGCGCCATTCCGGAAGAGAACCACACCCAGAGAAACGTGCCTTTTATTCATACCCCTACGTTAGCCTTGCGTACGCCGAGCCAGCCCACTATGCTAAAGATTTGGGGGGGGAAAGGGGGCACGTACGCACTATGTTTTCGTAATCTTCCCTACTAACTGTACTATCATGGTTGCGTCCACTGTCGACTTCACTCAATAGACCATCAGTGTATGTTGACATGTAAATGTCTGTGCTCTGCATACTCAAGTCTGTCCGGCACATCCCCTCAACACTTTGCATTGTATACTTTTATAATCGAGAATCACTTGCCACCTTCGCACATACTTTGCTCCCATCTCTCCCCGCATTCTGCATTGTGTGGCAGAGGTGCCATGCCATGTTTGGTTTGAGTACATGGCTAGCCACGGTTCCCACAGTACGTAGTGTCATTGTGTCTGCTAGGTGTACATGTTGTATGTGAGTATATAAGGTAGCGCGTTTATTCACGAGCAGTGGTTTCTCCCATCTACATATCGCTGTCTTAAAGAGGATACCGAAGTTTTTCTCACAGGTGAAAAGTGGGACCACAATGGCAATCATTCATTACTATGCAAGAATGTGCAACTGCACGACGCTTCTAAGCTAACAGCCCCCAATCGTGCGTGTTGTCTTAAAAGCACGTCAACTCCCACAATCAGACCAACATTCACACAGCTTTCTAACAGCAGTTATCTGCTTCTTAATAACATGGACTGCTACGCAATGTGAGCTGGCATACCGTATGTCCTCACTGTTTCAAACTGGATAACTTCCTCTGGCAATCTCTATTCCCACCCACACAAAGTAACTCCCAAAGTTCAACTTGGCCTTCAATACCTACTTTGAAAACAGATTTTATTAAACGGAGCAAACTGAAAGCGCTTTTGTTTCAAACAGAAGTGTCCCTCACTTCTCCAAAAGTAATTTATCAACTGCAGATAGCACGAACTTCAAGTAAAATACACTCCCTTTTAAATACGAACCTCCCATTACACTTTGTGAAGTGTTACACAATTTTCAACACATCTGACATTTAAGGTCTGGCACACTTTTTTAACATTGTCTCCTCCGGCCTTCTCACAGGCTTTCAAACTGTTTTTAGTCTAATACCAGACTTCATTCATTCGATCATCTCTGGAATAACAGCAACAGTGCCCATAATTCTCGCTCTGTTTGCGGCCATCCTACTACTATTTTAGCTTGTTAAAAATGGCTACACTCCCTGTGGAAACAAGCATGTCCGACAGAATATGCCTCTACGTGAAGCTACATCAATACCATGAAAAAATGAAACGACTTTTCGGCTGCCTGCCTCTATCTATTATCGGAGCCAGCTACAACATGACATTTATTTACACATATACAATCTGCGTGCAACCATCTTTTTATTGCAAAACTTGCCCAATCGACTGGCGAATGGATCTATGCCTTGCCAACATCCCAGCAAACGCTCCCGATATCCAGCAGGTAATGGAGTATCTTGAAAACCATGAACTTGATTGTTCGGGCAGCGGAGCAATGGCAGATGCAACGCAAAAAGGTATCCTGGTGGACTGGGATTTCTGCGCAGCCGCAAAAGATCTCCTGCAACATGCGACCTTTGACAACATCGCAGATTGCCTGCCAATTCAAATTGCCGCTCCAACATTCGAGGAACATTACTGTCCCTTTGAGGTTATGAATTGGATCGCTTCGCTTTTCTCACACGATGGCAACAATCGCCTCTTGGAACATTACGCATCTCAAGCCACTGAAGATATTCCAGACTGCAATCTCCAAGACTTGTAAGAAATTCACTTTATTCTTGGATTGATTTTGTCCAACTTTTTTGACTTTTTCCTATTACATTTTTTAATACACTTCAATTGAACTATTTTCATATAATAACTTTCTAAGTATGCTTAGGCATTTTAACTCTGTTTTCATTATTGGCCCTTACCGCTCCACACTAACCAGGGATGGATGATATATGGCCTATGCAAATAGGCTATTTACTTGCTAAATTAGCCTAAACTCGACATCCATTTTAAAACCATATATATTCTTTGTACACACGTCTCTCTGCCTGCCTCTTATCCACAAAGCCCTTTCACACAAATTAGCTCATCCTCAGCCTCTGCTCACGAACTGGCGATCAAGATAAAAAAAACACAGCATTATTTAGGAACTGGTTGGCACAGTGTGGTAATTGTATCCTACCTTTATTTTCATTCTACAATTTACAGTCATTCATGTCTAATAGGTATAGTTTATGTCATATAGAACTGTAACATGTAATGTGGAATTGACTGATGCAGAAGCTTAGCTTTGAATACAGTAGAAGCGGTTGGAGTTTGCCTCAGCTGGATGCCTTAGCTCTTGCACCAGTGGTTCCATTTATGACACTTACATAAAGACACTTTTTATATAACTTGCAGACTCCATCGCTTTATCCCACACAGCCACTTTCTTAAACATACCTGATTTCACCATTTGTCTTCTGTGGCATTGCAACATTCTGCATTATATTCTTCACGATTATTTCTTTATTCCTGCTTGCTAAAACACTCCATTTGAGTCTTCAGACCGGTAGGGGTGAGTAGTTTGCTTCCCACTCCCGCTATAGTCTAAACCCATACTAACACCACTTTGCTCAGCTATGCTACAGCGGCCAGTATGCTACAGCGCCAGGAGCACATCAGTTTACAGCAATCAGCTCACGGTTTCATCCCCGAGTGTACTGGCACCTCAGCACCATCTCACTCTGGTCAAAACAGCACTTTCACACCGCTAGGGGTGAATACTTCACTTCACACTCCCTGTATAGCACAACCTAACCACCCCACAGAGCTCACACCGCTATACTCTAAACCCATACTAACACCACTTGCACAGCTATGCTACAGCGGCCAGTATCCTACAGCGCCCAGAGCACATCAGTTTACAGCAATCAGTTTACAGCAATCAGCTCACTGTTTCATCCCCGAGTGTACCGACACCTCACCTCAGCACCATCTCACTCTGGGCAAAACGGGCACTTTCACACCGGTAGGGGTGAATAAATCGCTTCACACTCCCTGTGTAGCACACCCTAACCACCCCACAGACCTCACAGAGCTCCTACCCTCCTCTTTCCTACCCTTTTTGCCCTTTTTTCCCCTTACTCGCCTCAACAGAATCACAAAATGGCTGCCAACACGTCCTAGTTGCAACCGCTCGCACCGCTCGCAGCCAATAAGCAGCAAGCTCATGCTCATAACGTCTTAGCCAATCAGAAGGCAGAATTCCCAAATATTGATATCTGTAAATTTCGATATTTCTCCCAAACTACTGAACGGATTTACATCAAATAAACAAAAGCGTGCTTTCTAGACCAAGACCCTTCTCCCTGCCAAATTTGGGGTGATTCCGTTAACCCGTTCGACCCGTAGCCTTGTCTAAAGTTTTTATGGAAATTAACATGGAGAAAACACATTTTGGAACCCCCCTTTTTTTCTCAGCCCCCCCTTGACAAATCAGCCGCAAACTTTCAACATGGGTGCTGATATGAACAAAGAATTAGTTTGGAAAATTTCATGAAGATTCATAAAACGACGCCAAAGTTATAAGCAAAACAAAAAATGCTCTTCCTATGGAAACTTGGTTCTAACTATAACTCCCTAAAAAAAAAAAAAAAAAAAAAATATATATATATATATATATATATATGTTTCGAGGGTTCCACCAAGCTGCTTGCTGCACAAGGACGGGCGCACCCACTTCGTAGGGGTGGACCCATGCTATATCCACAAAAACCCCCAAAGGATGGCAACAGAGCACTCATGGGGTCAGTTATAATTAATTTGATTGCAAGTAGATGTGTTTCGGTATTTGCCTTCTTCAGTACTTGCTACAAACACAGCGGGCACTATTTTAAACATAGATTGATTCACTGCCATTGTTCAATTCTTTTTGGTGAGCAAAAAAGGACTGCTGCCTTCCAACTAGAAATGCAATTTCTGTGACAGCCATTCTTGCCTGGTATATACAATGTGAATCCAAATGGTAACACCATGCACTTTGCTGACTGTAACCATTGTCGTGTCAAGTGTCCCATAGAAACATTTTACCTCTGAAGGGTGACCAGCGCAATAGTGCTTGTCATTCAATTGTCCCACATCAGACCAATACATGCAGCCCTCTGTCCACCAAATTCGACTTGATATTCACTGGTGTTCACGCACTGATGTAATTTGAGATGTTATCAGTGATGTCATTTGAGATTCCATCAGTGATGTCCCTGACCATGTCATGAGTGATGCAATATGTGAGGTCATTTTTTTGTAGTTGTTAGCTCAGCTTTTTCTTTTTTCTTAAGTTTTAGATGAGATTTCTGAAAAGTTTCTAACATTTGGTTCCAATAGCACCCATTGTGAGGACACAGCGGGACTTGAACTTAGTTCTCACCTTTTTGCTGTACACTCCTTTTGAGCTGCTGCACTGTCCATTAAGGCTCAACGTTGAAAACTGTCCTTCTCGTCACCATAAGATTGATGAGGCATGTGAGGAAGCTGCAGGCACTTTCAGTCTACCCACCTTATACTATATTCTTCTTAGATAAGTTGGTGTTGAAGACCCGAGCTTCTTTCAGCCAAAAGTGATCACTCATGTCTGGCAGGCTATCACTCTTCTGACTTACTTTGCCCCACCTCATTCCTGTAAGGAGTAAGAGACTTCCTAGTTTGGACCCCAGAAGGGCACTAAGCTTTAAAATTGATTGCCCCAGAGAACATCTGGTGGATGATCAACTCTTTGTGGGTTTCTCCAGGGCAAAGAAGGGCAAGGCAGCGCAAAACCGGACCATCTCTAGATGGATTGTTCTCTGTATAAAGATCTACTAGATTAGAAGCAGCATCCAGAGGCCTTACAGATAATTTCACCAAAGCTATGGTTGCAGTGAGTGCGCAAGCATGTATAGTACCTGTCATGGTCGTTTGTTAGGTGGCTATGGGGGAGTTGTTTCTTAATGTTAATGTTAATGTTAAAAATGGCTTGTAAAGCGCACGTACACCGGGTGGTTTCATGGCACTGTAGGAAAAGAAAACAAAGGCTGAGATCATTACCAAGAAGAACGTCAGTTGTAGGCTTGCGCAAAAAGCCAGGTTTTGAGGGAACTTCTGAATTTCATATGGTCGGGGCAAGCTCGGATCTCCAGGGGGAAGGAGTTCCACAGTGTAGGGGTGAGAGTAGTAAATCTGCAGCCTCCAAGACGTTTCAGCCTGAATTTGGGGGTGGAGAGGAGCGAGAGGTGAGCTGAGCGTAAGTTACGGGAGGGGGCGTGCCTGAGTATCATGTTGCTGATACATTTTGGACTTTTACCGTGCAGAGATTTAAAGATCAAGCGTCCTGTTTTGAATGCGCAGCGTTGAGGGATGGGGAGCCAGTGAAGTTTCCATAAAAGGGGAGTCACTGGTTGCCATCTGGATTGTCGTAGAATCAGTCTTGCTGCATGATTCTGGACTATCTGCAGCCGTTTGAGCAGACAGAGAGGCATGCCCAAGTAGACAGAGTTGGCGTAGTTCAGGTGTGACAGAACGGTGGCTATCACAACCTGGGTCAGGGCTTCCTGCGTGAGTAGGCGGCGGATCTTCCTAATTTTTCATAATTGGAAGAAACATTTGGAGATTACCAAGCCCACCTGTGTTTTAAGAGAGAGATCATTGTTTAACGTGACACCGAGTGATTTTGCCGAAGAAGAGGGAGAAGACGGGGATCCCATCTCTAAAGGCCAGTAGTGCGGGCCCCAAAACTTGTGGCTGTCTCCTCTGAGTACTAACTCAGTCTTGCCAGGATTCAACTTAAGGTGGTTTTGGTCCATCCATAGTTGAATGTGCCTCATGGTGGTCTGAAATTCGGTGACTGATCTGTCTGAGTTGTCAATCATGAAGACCAGTTGAAGGTCATCTGCGTAATTGAAGATAGTCACCTGCCTGTCTCTGAGGGACTGGATCATGGGGAGAATGTAAAGGTGGAATAAGTGGGGGGACAGGGAGGAGCCTTGCGGGACGCCACAGGTAATTCTCCGCTTGGAGGCCAAAATATGGCTTAATCGGATGGTCTGGGACCGGTCCTCCAGGAAGGAGCTTAGCCAGCTAGCGGCTGTACCTTGGATGCTGGCTTGTCTGACACGGTCAACCAGAATAGTATGGTTGACCGTGTCAAATATGGCAGAAAGATCCAAGATTACCAGTGCCTGGGGGGATGTTCTATCTGCGCAGTAACGGAGAGTGTCCAGAATAGCTAGTATTCCTGTTTCTGTCGAGTGGGCAGGCCAGAAACTCACCTGGTGGGGCTCGAAATAATTGGAATCTTACAGGAAGTTAGAGAGACATCTCACAACGTGTGCCTCTAAAACTTTCGCCAAGAAGGGGAGCAGGGAGATGTCAAGCATTACAGCCTCAACAGTAAAATCGGTAGAAAAGAGTTTTTTTGCTAGCTCAGTCCTGCAGGACCTTTTGACTTGAGCCAACTCACATTCACCACCTGGAGAGGTACTGCTGTGGTATAGTCACAAGGTGAGGAATATGCAGTTAGAAGTGTCCATCAGAAGAACAAGCTATTTACCTTTAGAAATGATCTTACTGCTAGATACTCTAACTACAGATTCCTTACCGACTCTCCGGCCATCCTGTTCTGTGGACTTAATAGAGCGCGGGTCACCAGCTCAGGTTAAACACACACATACATAATACACACCTGGGCCCAAATCATTCACACAAATGAGCTAGCAAACCCCACTAATATCAATTTTTGAGTTTCGCCTGCGATTTTAATTTCACCTTTACCAAGTCTTACCAATTTTATCTCTTTAATGATTCCTTTCTCGATGAATCAGGTTTCTGAGATAGTTTAAGGTAGAAAATGACATTTATCTTATACTTGAAATAACCACAACCTCAGAAAGTTTGGGAAACCTTTATCTAAATTAATAATTTTGTGAGTCAAAATCAATCACAGCTTAAACACATTATTACAGGAGGCCAAATTAAGTCAAACAAAACATAATCATAATAATGATCAATGAAGACGGTACCTGAAAAAGGAAAAGAGAGAGAGTGAGCAGGTACAATGACATTCTTCGCAGATTTATATTTACCTAAAGTGATAGAGGAACCCAACTCTTTGAAGAGAAGCCAGATAGAATCTGCCAGGACAGGATGCAGACAGAGAATTTGGACAGAATCGGATCTGAGAAGGTGACCTCTTCTAAGTGCAACACCAGCGTCGCACCCCTCTCTGGCACTACTCTCCTCGGGTGTCCCTCTTCTGAAATCCCCTTCTAAATGATTAGATTAGCGATCAGTATCTCAATTTCTCGAGCAGAGTTTCTGGCAGCAGCAGGGTCTATGACAGTGGCTCAGACAGAGTAGCAGCATACACGTTGGGTCGGTGACGAGTCAGAATGGCGGATCTGACAGGTCTGACAAGGTCTCTAGCTAACTCACCTCAATTATAGTTTTCTTTATTCATGTACCTTCCCTCAGAAATGCATTTTTTGTGTTTTACCCTATTCTGATTGGTCAGGGTGAAGAGGTGAGTTCATCACACCATATTAATAGTAATAATTTTACTGTGGACCATTGTTCTGTTTCCACCCCTTAATTTTATTTTCCTATAGCTTTATTCCCACCCGCATTTCACATTATGATCAATACGAGTTTATACATTTTATTCAAAATTGTTGCTGATGTGGGTCAATAGTTTTCTTTCCCAGGCACCTTCGGCCAATGTGGCCTTGGCTGGGTTTCAAATGGTGCTGTCACAGGGTTTTCAGTAGGTTCTTGTGCGCCTGCGTGAACATCAAGTGGGTAGGGATTTTCAGTCACCCTCTGAGGCCCAAACGTGAACTAATAATAAAGTCAGAAAAAGACACGTTAGAATGTGACAATAAATGATTTCACTGTATACCACTTATCTCAACTCTATCCCCATTTACTTATTTAAATCCTTTGCATTAGTGTTTAGTAGAACTTATGAGCTTCAGTTCAAGCAGTAGCATATGCGTTAATATGTAAGTTTCAAGCGGCCATATTTAAAGCAATTGTGCAGCTGCAAAGTTTTCTCACCAAGCGACAGAATACGTCATACTACGTAGATGCAGTAGACGCATGCACAATGAAGTTCCAGCGTTTTTGACGGCCATATTAAGACACTCGGGTTACTTGTTAGTAATACACATAGGAAAGCTTTCCCTGAATAATGTATGTCGTGTTTAATGCAAAATTAGTATTTACAAAACGTGGTTACATGTTATTTGAGAGGATTGCATACAAGCAAGT
The DNA here is from genome assembly GCF_964204655.1 of Triturus cristatus. Taxonomy (NCBI): domain Eukaryota; kingdom Metazoa; phylum Chordata; class Amphibia; order Caudata; family Salamandridae; genus Triturus; species Triturus cristatus. The sequence continues at coordinate 1,085,666,348 of NC_140582.1, read as the reverse complement.
TTCTTTAAGTACGAAACCTTGCTCCATCAGACTCGTTCAATCTAAAAAGATCCCAATATATAGCTCTGCACATTGGTCATGCCGATTTGCAGATGGGCTGTCTGAGGGTTCATATAGCCTGAGAAAGCAACTAACATCCGCGCACATGGGTGACATTTGTATGTGGAACTGCTCATTACTTCTTTTTCCCTCTTCTAACCTTCCGCTACTCTTCTCAATCCAAATAACTGACTAACATATCCACCACTCAAATTACTTTCATATCTCACTATACTAATTGACCACTAATCCTTATATGGGTTCCGGAGTAGTATGCTACTCGCCAAAAAAGTGCTTCAACACCCCATCGGGGGTAACAAGCACTATATAAATGCAAACCTTTTTTCCTCTTCTATCCCTCAGCTATCCTTCTCAATTCAAATAACTGACTAATATCCACCACTCAAATTACTTTCATATTTCACTATACTACTTCACCGCTAATCCTTTATGGGTTCCGGAGTAGCGTGCTACTTGGCGGAAGAAGCGCTTCAACAGCCTATCGGGGGTAACAAGCGGTATATAAATGCAAACCTTTTTCCCTCTTCTATCCCTCCGCTATCCTTCTGAATCCAAATAACTGACTAACCTGTCCACCACTCAAATTACTTTCATATTTCACTATACTAATTCAACACTAATCTGTAATGGGTTCCGGAGTAGGGTGGTACTTGCCGAAAAAGTGCTTCGATGCCGCGTCAGGGGCAGTAAGCACTATATAAATGTAATTACAATGCAATTACAATACAATAAGCAGTGCATTGCGGGGGCCTAAGTTATAGTTAGCTCAGCTAACTATAACTGCTGAATGTCTCTGGTTTTGTACGAGTGAAATGTGAGCCTAACTATAACGTCCTGTAACCTTTGTTTTTTTCAGTGAATTTCTACGTTTTTCAAAATTCTATTTCTAACTATAATGTCCCTGTAACCTTTGGTTTTGCCAGTAAATTTCTAAGGTTTTTTTAAAATTCTGTTTCCTAACTATAACGTCCCTGTAACCTTTGTTTTATTAGTGATTATATATATATCTTTATATATATGAATGAAACTCCATACGCCGCTTCATCTTCCAGCGTTGAACACCAATGGAGGACGGACCACAGATAAGTGCAATGTTTTTATTGTTCCGCTCCCTTACACTCTCACACTCGCCTTAATAAATATAACTTTAAAGCCATAATCAGTGACACCACAGTCAATTTTCTAGACACTCAGGTATATGTTCAGAAAATTAAAATTGAGACTAAACTTTATCGAAAGGAAACAGCGGGCAACTCGACCCTACACGCTAACAGTGCACATCCAAGGCATCTGGTAAACAGCATCCACTATTGGGAAATGCTGAGGTTGAGGAGAGTGAACAGCAATGATGAAACTCTACTGAAACTCTACTGTCCCAAGAGGACAGTAGAGGTAGGTTCCTGGAAAGAGGATATTCATTTAAAATGATCAATCGCAAAATCCTTGACACTAGACATAAAGGAGTTAATCAGGGATAAACGAGACAGAGTAACAGGTCACCAAGATCAACAGAAACACAAGAGAGAGTCTAAAACCGATGAATTCAGAATAGTCATGGAGTTCAGTAAACAAGATAGAGAATTGCGAAGTATAATCACACGCAATTGGCCACTGGTACTCAGTGATCCAGTTATAGGAACAACACTACCACAAAAGGTGTCAATCATGCACAGCAGGGCACCCTCTATGAGGGACAAACTTGTTAAAACCAGCCCTGATGTAATTGAGGGTAGCAGTTGGCTCAAGACCCATAAAGGTTTTTTAAAGTGTAAGACTTGTAAAGCGTGCCAACAGGGGTTAAGTAAAACTACGTATCAGACTATGTTTAGAACAAAGGAGTATAAAATCAGCAAACTCCTAACATGCAAAACTGACTACGTGATTTATGTATTGATATGTCCTTGTGGCCTACAATACGTAGGAAGTACAAAACTTCAAGCACATAAATGTGTACGTCAACACATAAGAGCTATTATTAATCAGGACAACACATACCCTGTGGCGAAACATTTCAAGGAGTACCACAAGTGAAAGAGCCAGGATCTACAATATTTTTTTATTGATTCAGTACCCCCTAGCAGAGGAGGAGGAAATAGGGAAACAAAGCTACGCAGGCTAGAGACTGGGTACATTCTAGAAATGGACTCTAAACACCCAAGGGGGCTCAATACGACAAAGGACCTCTATAAGTGCCTCTAGAGTTTTATGCTTCTGATTTTGCACTGGTGACATGAGGTTTTATGTTTTATATCAAATATTTTATATTTAATTTCCTAATATTTAATATTTATACATTTGTGACCTTTTTAATATTTAAATATCTAATAAATGTACCTTCAAAGAAGAGAAAGGAAGTAATAAATACTGAAGAAGAAATATATATACTACAATAGGAATATATGGGAATCACCCAGTATTTAAACCGTGATTTTGGCAGATAAAATTGATAGAAAATAACTATCAACAGGACAAAAGTGCAATATTATTGTACCAAGATTTTTAACATGTGCAATGAAATCTCAATTGTAAATATAGCAACAGCAACTTTAAGCACTTTATATGTTAGCACTTTACTTAGCACTAATAAGCACTTTATTTGATATGTGGACAATTGATGATCAAAAAACAAGCATAAAGGATAACAAAGCACAACATTACTTCATGCATTATTAATCAGCACATAGAAATGGAAATGTATTATACAGATAAACATGTGCATTAATATGTGATGACAGAGTCACTAATATAATGTCTGTTACCTGCTTAAATTGTGAATTATTTTAAGGTTTTTAACATAATTTAGTCAACTGTTTTTATGCATTCAATATTTATATTAATATTGATATATATATTTATTTATTTATGCATTTGTTGACCACATGAAATTCCATGCGTATGAATTGATACAATGCCATGTAATTATGCATTCACAATGCTTGTGAATTATTTTTTATGTCCATTACCAATGTGAACTTTGCACATTCCACGTAGCACATTGTCACTTTAAAAACAAAAAAATGGCACTGCAGCGTTATATCATGTGATCAAGGCTCTAGTGGAGCCGAAATGCTTTATGGCGGCATCAAAATAAAATAAGCAAATGAACACTTACCCCATGGGCAGTGTCCGTGTGTTGGAGGAGGACTTACAAAAACAATGCAGAGCTGAATATATATATATATATTCACTGAAAAAACCATAGGTTTCAGGGGCGTTTTAGTTAGCTGGACATTTCGCTCTTACAAAACCATTGACATTCCCCCGTTATAGTTAGTTCAGCTAACTATAACTTGCGCGCCCACAATGCACTGCTGATTACATCACATATTACATCACTCATGACATGGTCAGTGACATCACTCATGACATCACTGATGACATCTCAAATGACATCACTGATGACATCATCCAGTGAATGTGTGTTTTTCTGAAAATTAAATAAGTTTTATATATGTATATCTCAAGGTCGATGGAAGAATAAATGGGTATATAAGTGTCTAAATGGATGATTTTTTTAATAAACAATTGATTGTATAACTGACTGATTAAGTGTATCTTAGTGAATACATGGGTTAGTGCATAATGTTTAAATATATAAATATCTGTATCAGTCTCTCACTTAGTGTATAAGTGGCTGCATGGGTTGGTGAGTAGCTACATGAGTGTCTATATGGGTTATTACTTGGTTTTTCAAGTATCAGTATGAGTGTCTGAGTGTCTGTATGGTTCAGTGGGGGGTATTACTTAGTGCATACATGCATGAATGAGTGAGTCCCTATTTGTATGGGTTGAAGACAGTATGTGTGCAGGACTGTATGGGTGGATGAGTGTGTGTGTATGGGTGTGTTAGTGAGTGAATGACTGTCTCAATAGTGTCTTTATAAGTAACTACATATATTTTAAACTAGTATATTTGAGTATTGGTGTATATAAGTGAGTATATGTGAGAGTGAGAGATTGGAAGAGTTCCAGTATGAATAAGTATGTGTTTCTATAAGTGATTGTTCAAAAGAGTAAGTATGTGTAAGTTTCAATAGAAGTAAGTGTGGTGGTGTGTGTGTAACTGTATATGCAAGTAAATGGATGTTTGATTCTTTATTAGCATGAGTGACTATGTGTGTGAGTAACTCTATGGGAGAGTGGCGGTGTGTAACAGGATGTATAGGTGTATGAGTACATATAATGAGTGAGTACATGTATGAGTGACTATATAGGACTGCTGGTGAATGAGCGGATGTGTATGTAGATCTTAGAATTACTGAATTGGTTTTGGTATGTCCATTGTTTTGAAAATCTTAGTTTCTATTTTTGTATGTGTATCAAAGGTTATATTAGGGTGAGAGGAGGTCTGCCACTCTATCACAAGGATGATGTCATCAGTGATGTCATCAGTGATGTCATTTGAGATGTCATCAGTGATGTCATGAGTGATGTCACTGACCATGTCATGAGTGATGTAATATGTGACGTCATCAGTAGTGCATTGCGGGCACGCGAGTTATAGTTAGCCGAACTAACTATAACGGGGGAATTTCAATGGTTTTGTATGAGCGAAATGTCCAGCTAACTATAACGCCCCTGAAACCCATGGTTTTTTCAGTGAATTTCTAAGGTTTTTTAAATGCTAATTCCTAACTTTAGCGTGTCTGAAACCTATGGTTTTTTCAGTTAATTTCTAAGGTGTTTTAAATGCTAGTTTCTAACTATGCCTACAGGTTTAGGACATGTGAAGAAAGAAGAAAAAATGCACAGAAAGAAAAAAAATGCAGAAAGAAGCAACAGAAGTCCTCAAAGACGAAGAAAAGTGCAGGAAGAAGGAAGACGTGCAGAAAGAACAAACAGAGGAGCAGAAAGAAGCCTCGTTGCAAAATCATCCTGTACCCTCAACTTTTTCAGACGGGTAGTGGTGGTAACTGACTAACCAGTCCTAGAGCCAGTGCTATGCTAAAAGACACTTAGAATACAGTGAAAACACCTACATACACTAGGGAACACAATGAGTTGGGGTATCCTTGTGATTAGCATGACCTCCTCTGTAAGCCCCTAGTATATAATAGGGCAAGGGGATTAAAACTATCTCTTAAAATGTGCCACAGAGTGCGTTTGTACACTGATGAAGGGAGGGGGGGTCTGAGGTGATATGTGTGCAAACACGCCCTGTGGGCGTTTTAAGTTGGTGGATAAATGCCCCTTGAATCCTGAGGGTCCCTGGGGGCTAACTAACCCACCAGGTATGTCCACTAAGTGCCACAGAGTTGCGTTGCAGAGAGGTGTAAAAAGGGGCATGGCCTCGGACCACCTCTCTGCAACGCAGCACAGTGGCGCTTACTGGAAGCACCTGGTGGGCTAGTTGGCCCCCAGGGGCCCTCTGGATTGAAGGGGAATTTGTTTCCCCATCTTAAAACGTACCCCAGGGCGTGTTTGTACATGTCACCTCAGGACGCCTCCCCTCCCTTCACCACTGTGTAAACGTGCCCTGTGGCTGTTTTAATTTGGGAGATTAAGTCCCCTTGAATCCTGAGGGTTCCTAGGGTCGAACTAGCCCACTAGGTACCTCCAGTAAGCGCCACAGAGCTGCGTTGCAGAGAGGTGTAAAAAGGGACATGGCCTCCGAACACCTGTCTTCAACGCAGCTCCCTGGCACATACTGGAGATACCTGTTGGTCTAGTTGGTCCTCAAGGACCCTCAGTATTGAAAGATAATTAATTCCCCAACTTACAACTCGCCACGGGGCGCGTTTGCACAATGGTGAAGGAAAGGGGCGTGGCCTGAGATTACATGCCTGCAACTTCCAAGATTGGAGCGCACCGGAGCGCCCCATGAGTTTTGAAAATTTCGCAAAGATTTGTCAACCGGCGCCAAAGTTATTGGAAATAGAATGTTGTGAATTTCCAATGGAAAATAGGTCCTAACTATAACGGCCTTGGAGATGGTGATGCGGGCCCAGGATCTGGTTTACCACCTAAACTGCTTCACGTGCAGCACGTGCAACAAGATGCTTACCACCGGCCACCACTTTGGCATGAAGGACAGCGTGGTGTACTACCTCGTGCACTTTGAGAGCCTTATCCACGAGGATGGGGTCCCGGCCAAGGGCCTGGGAGGGGGGCCCAACACTCTGGGGCTGCCCTACTACAACAGGGTGGGGGCTGTGCAGAAGGGGTGGCCGAGGAAGAGGAAGAGCCCGGGCCCGGGGGCCGACCTGGCAGCCTATAATGCAGGTAAGGGTCCTGCCTGACTTCCGCTCTCCTGTTTTATGTTACGTTACCTCACGTCAACCCACGCTGCACCACGTCTTATATCACACCCTGTTACGCTTTTGAGAAAGCACGCATATCTGTACAAAGTGCCAATGGGGTTCATTCATTCTGTGGGAGAGAGGGGGAGGGGCGTCACATGACCATACCTGAATAATGAGGCATGAGCACAGAAGACAAGATATGCTTTGGGTTTCCTGCAGAAAAGTAGAAGATTGGTGATGTTTTTGTGTAGTGCCGCATCCTGCCATGCTTCTTCGCGAAGTTAGATGACATGGACATTATAAACACTCACAGCACTCAAGGCTGCCTCGGAGCTCTGAAATACACGATTAATGGGAATAGGCATTTAATTATTTATCGTCTGATACAGCTCTGCATGCTGTTAGTTATTAGTCGGAGCACTACATCACACTTTCGCGGGCTCCGTTTATAGTACAGATAATGTAATCACAGGAAACAAGACGGCTGCAGTCTGTCCACTTTACCCTCGGGAGTGCTAGAGAACATGACCAGTGAATATGTTAAATTGTAGTGCTGCACGTCGCCAGTTTTCCCTTAAACTCTAGAGAACATATTCAGAAGATACATTTATTTATAGCACCGCATGCTGTTGTGACAGCCTTAATGCGCTATATTACATGAATACATACATTTATGTATAGCTATGCTGCCTAAATCGACTCAAAGCACTATGAATGATCACTGTACTCATTTAATCCATTTTTTTATTATGATATGTTGTGTAGCTCTGCATTCTGGGCACACTGCTTCGGTGTGCTAGATGACATGATAATTAGCTGCTTTACACGTGGGTCTGTCCAGCACTCTGGATCACATGACATCTGAATACTCCCTAGAGTGCATGCACTAAATGTTATTTTGTGTCCTGCTGCTTGTCTGCAACGCCGTGTGTACGTGCCAGGTGACAAAGTCATAGCGCTAAATGGAAATAGCACAGAAAACTGTCATGTGCGCATTGTTGGCATGATACGCGTAGCGCTGCACACGCGACACTGCTCTAAAAGCTGGATGTGATCATCTGTGAATACGCCTACTCATAGTATTAATTTCCACTTGGCTGCCTCAAAGCACTATATTGCCTGGTTGTTTGATCTATAAGTTGTTTTGTCCTTTGTATAGTTATGCAAGCTGCCTAAGCTACCTTGGGGCGCTGGACTACTTGGCAACTTGATGCTAGATGCACGTGAATTAGAAACTTATTTTTGTTTTATAAAGTTGTGAGTGCTGCGAGGGCTGCCTCTCGGCGCTGAAGTACAGCACTCCATGCTATTTGTCTGATTATTGTGCCTGTGCAGCGCTGCATGCTGCAGAAAGCTCAAGAGCACTTGATTAGCTGATGCTAGATACATTGAACAGATGTGTGTATTTATTAGTACAAATGCCGCATGCTGCCTCTGCCGAATCTGGGGCTATATCATCAATAAGTTATAGGTATATATGTATACTGAATAGCTGCGTTTGTATAGCGCTGCATGATGCTCTGGCGCCTCAGGAGGCTACAGTATATATGCATTTGGTGCTAGATATGTATTTACTGAATCTGCCTTTATTTATAAAGCGTTGCATGCTTACGACGCTGACTCAGAGCACTAGAGTACACGATTAAATGACGCTAAATATACTGGTAGATGTGTGCATTGGTATGGCGGTGCCTGTGCCTGCTGCCTATAGCAACAGAGCATAAGTCAGTTAAAGCGAGGTACATCTATACTAGCTAGATGTGTTTATTTGTATAGTGCTGCATTCTGTCCAGCCTCCGTCAAAGCACTAGGTTTTATGGTCACTTCTAAAATGTATCTAATTGTCTGCATAGTGCTCCATGCTCTCCTGGTTGTCTCTGAGTGCTAGATTATCATCTGGCCGTCCGTGATCAGCTCACGCTGTTTGATTGCCCCACCCCCTTAAGCTGCCGCCCTCTTTAAAGTGAGACCTATAATAATAGTTCGAGCAGCTAATCACCCGGATCAAGTGCTGTCAACCTGCTAATTAGCGCAGCGAGGAGGAAGTTTGCATTTTTCGCTTCAGGTAGAAATGCAGCGACTGGAGGCAGAGTGCCACCTGGTTAAGTGAAACACTGATAAATTGCTGTCTTTTTGTTGCAAGGTACCACTTCAGAGGGCTGATTAGCGTTTAAAGGCAGCCCCTGCTCGAGAACGCTTGTAGGAGCCCCTTGGTCTTCCAACTGGAGTCCAGGACTCCAGGATAATGGCATGGCTCGCAGGGTGACATCACATGGGAATAAACCATGGCTGGAAGTGGGGTGAGTGTTCAAGAGTTTGCAAGTTCGTCTTTCGGTGACTGTTCGCTGCGTCTTTCGGTGACTGTTCGCCGCTGTGTCTGGTTCTGTGGCCTTGGGGCAGCCGGTGTTAAACTCACGTAACACACACCAGGTGCTACTGCCTGCTGCCCGCCCAGGACTGCCCCGCAGTGACCCCGTGAGACACATGCTATGTGTGGCAGGGTGCTTGGGGTGCGGTGTCACTGAGCTGCAGAACTGCTCTCTCTGCCAGTCTGCAAGGTCCAGAGAGACTTGGAGCGAGAAAGGTGTGTATGTGTGATGAGTGCGTGACGCCTGCAATGGTGTCTGCCCCTGTGTGTGTGTGTGCTGAGTGTGTGCGACCTGCAGCGGAGTCTGCCCCTTGATGTATGTGTGCCTTTGTGAATGTGTGTGTATGATGGGGGTGTGGCCTGCAGCGGTGTCTCTGCCTGTGCGCGTCTATGTGTGTGAGTGTGTGTGTGGTCATGAGTTTGTGCTTCTGCTGTGGGATCTGCCCCTGTGTGTGTGGTTGTGTGTGTGTGTACGATGAGTAGGTGCAGCCTCCAGCGGTGTCTGCCCCTGTGTGTGTGTCTTTGTGTGTGCGTATGATGAGTGTGTGTGCCTGTAGTGGTGAGGGCGTGTGTGTGTTTGTGTGTGTTGATGTTTGTGTATATGAGTGTGTGAGGCCTGTAGTGATGAGTGCGTGTGTTTGTGTACGCTAGTGCTTGTGTATATGATCAGTGTGTGCGGCCTGCAGCAGGGTTCGCGCGTGCGTGGTCACGTGTATACTTGTGTGTGAGAAAGTGTACTCGGTTGTTTACTGTTGTTGTTCAAAGTTGTTTATATGTGCGCGCGGGTAGTAACTGGCGTGCGTTGGTGTGTGCGCTCTTTGGTTTAGGGGTTGTTGTTCTAGTGTGCGTGAGTTGTAAACGGCTTGTGTGTTCGTGTGTGCACTCACTGATCATGTGTGCGAGGGTTGAAAGTCGTGTGTGTTCCTTTTCAGGGATGATTTTAGGGATGTATGTGGTGGTGAGCGTGTGCGCTTCGAACCCCCATCCCATGCTTGTCATGTGGACACAGTATATTTACTCGCTGGAGTCTCCGATGTGCTGGCCTCAGAAAACAACTTTCAGTATCGAAGAACAGAGGAAACGAATATCAGACTGTGGAAATATGGATTTTTATGGTCGGTTATGTCCCCTATCTTGGACCCCAACGGTTTCATGTATAAATCACAAGTACATGTAAGTTCCCTCCAGTACCAGTTATGAAGACGCAAACACATGTGCGTCCACCGTCAACATGTCCTCTTTCAGATCCGCCATGAATGGGCCGGATATTCTATTCCTAAGTATGAAAGGCCACCGGCTTTATATGGTTCACTTCCTACATCTTATAGTCCAGGCGAGTAGGCCCGGATTCTGCCACCAAGCCTTTTCTGCCTTCTGCCTCTGAAAGCTCCAGTCTGAGCCTGCATCTGCGACCATGAACTTTGTCTTACTCCCTGCGCGGCTAACGGTGCCTGACTCGGCCTGTCTGCCTGCCTGCCAAGAACTGTATTTCACCTTCAAGATTATCTGCTCTGCTCCGCTCCTCATCCGATGCATTCCTGTCTAGTAGTTTAGGTAAACATTCCTCCAGCTACCGTGCAAAGGGCCAGGCCTCGCTGCCCTCATGCAAGTAATTCATAGCCCTGTTACCATGGAATATTCCTACCCCCTCGCATCTAGTGTAGACACTTAGACGCTTGTACACGCACTAACAGTCAGTATAGTCAGTATAGAATAAGATTCTATCCTAAGAGACCTCTCTTTGTGGATAACACAGTTCCTTAAACATAGGATATTAGATATGATTTGGGATTAGGTTGACATAACCCCAGACTTCTGTCTCCACATGTAGAGCTAAATGTCAAGTCCCCTTCACCCTCTAGTTACACGTCAATCACACGTCATGCGGCTACGCGCGCATCTCTGTCAAGTATTTTTGCTGACATTGCGAAATTCTTTCATGGAACCACCCATTTATGACATCATATCTAATGACGTTCTTTAGTTACGCCTAGTTACACCCATTTTAGTTACGCATGTATGCTTTTATCTCTGTTTTCAACTGTTACGCCTCCTGCATCTGTTTCACTGTAATGCCTTTTCTATAAAAATGATTACTTGTCAATAATGTATTGTTCCTTCCTTCCTGAACTTTCGTGGTGATGGAATAGAAGGCCCATAATTCGAATTATGTTCCTTTGTATAGGAATAAAGCCCGTTCCGAACCTCTAATACCACGGATTCTGCCTCTTATTTTACTGAGCTATTATTATAGATTTTCCGCATTAAATTAAGTCCCGGTAATTAAATTATTTACCACATAAATGGCGCCCGAACAGGGACACTTTCTCATCTCACGCGCCGGCGGTGCGTTGCAGGCCCGGTCTCCTGTCACAGCTGGACGGACAACAACGCGTACCCACAGGATTTCCTGTATCTCCCTCCTGCCGAGCGGGGGTAACTGAGGCTGCGATCAACACCCAGACGAGGCGGTGAGAAGTGCGAAGTATCCCGACCAGAGCCTAGCTGAGAGAGCAAGATCCGAGGTATACAGAGGCCCACCAGGTTCCGAAGTTCCGAAGTTTCGAGTCGAGTCCAGTCCGGTCCGAGTCCGAGTCCAGTTCAGTTCAGTTCCGAGGCCTTCCGTTCCGAGCTACCCGGTGAGTACCATTATCGGGGAGGCGTTCTGACGTGCACATAGGTTGTGTCGGTCAAGACGGGTTTGGGTACACAAATCCGGTCTGCACTGTTTCAGCAGTGTATCTGTACTGTTCAGCAGTATATCAAGTATGTCTAGTATATAATTCAGAAATACCTAGTTAGTGTCGAGTATTATGCTTAGTGACTAGTTCCCTAAAATGGCCATCATTGTTGTTCAGTAAGTGTTAAATGTTTTAAACACGTTCTGCATATTGTGGTGTGAATGACTGTTCATTATTGTGTTTTGTTGTATTAAATGTGTTCAAAATTGGGTATCAGGTCAGTTCTCAATATGCCGCTCTTTTCGAAATTAAGACAGATCAAAACTAGAAAAGGGGTACTCGAAGAAGCTGTTCCCATTCCTCCTAGGGACACTCCAGGGTACTTCATGTATCATAAGCATGGCCTAGACGCCATATTATTTCTTGATTTATGAGTAGACTACACCAAGGAATTACCAGAAAGTCAGAGGTGGCCCGCAACTGGGACCTGGGATGCAGATTGCATCATGAAAGTGGAGGAATAATTATGGAAAAAGAAAGCTAGACAATCACAGAAAGATGCCATTGAATTATGGCGTAAATAATCGTATAGACGTACAGAAAAAGCACGTAGACAGGAAGAGAAGAGTAAGGAGAATTCAAATAAAGTCCGAGAAAATCTATTAATTGAAGAAGGTACCCGAGCAAAAGCAGAACAAGTAGACAGACAAAGAAATGCCCTTATGAATGGTATGTATCCTCTTCTGGCCGAAGGGTTACCTAAGGCTACTCTGGAGATACCAAAAGACTTGCCACCTCCGTTGTTTCCGATAAAATCACATCTCAAAGGGCATCCCAGAACCGCAGAAGACGTTTTCCTTTCCTCTTATTTAGACGACGCAGCTCCCGAGTATGCTAACACTGCACCACATAGACCGCCTGCCGAGGGGGTTCAACGCCAAGACCCTCCGTCTGTACCTCCGCAACAACAAATTCCGACACAAGTTCCGGCAAGCACATCTGTTTCTACAGCTGTACCCACACCTATGGTTGCTATATCACGTTCAACAAATCCTTTCACACCCAGCACCCCAGGCGGTGCTACAGGAGGTACAACAAACATTTTTTCCACGCCACCCAGAGTAAATAAACTTTCCTTTCAAGAATTAGCTCACCAACGTACGCCCAAACTAGTAACTCCCGACACGCTTAAGGAACTTCTAATAGATTGTAGATATGATCCTGTGCCCGGCAAAAAGGATGAAATGCTGCTGGCATCATTACGTATCCGACGAGCTGCAATATATTTAGGGAGGCTACCAGGAATGACTACACATTTAGAAAATATATATCATTTTGTCCAGTCAGGGCGAGATTCTGAAAGTATTAATAGAGCCATGGAGTACCAGAAAGTGGAGATACAGGGAGAACTGTTACGTTTCCTCATAAATTGTGTGGTCAGAAATCAAGACCGACCAGGGGTAAATCCGGAAGAAATGCAAGTTCTTACCACATGGAGTCGGAATATATCAGAAGGGAGACATGATAAACGATTAAGTATAATAGCTATGTGCCGAAAGATCCGCAAAGAAGTAGAACGAATACACGAAGAAAGATTAGCAGTAGACCAGCCTGAACAAACCGAAGAGGAGGAAGAAATAGAACTGCCCCCAGGACAGTTAGAAACTATGGCCTATGTAGGTAGAGGAAGATCTTGTAATAATACTAGATGCTTTACTGATCCGATACGTCCGATACGTCCAGATAATAACAGAAATTTCCAAACCCCTATAATAAATATAAGGTCCCCCGAACATTCGTTCCAAGCCGCTGACAAATTACTCCGAGAACGAAGGGGTTATCATATACTCGATTCTATGGACGAACAAGAATTAGCCAGGTCAGCCGTTCACTGGGTTGACAGTCCCGGAAAATATAGTGATGATACACTAGCACACACGTTTTTGAACCTCAACCCAGATGAACAGCGTTTAGCTGGTATCTACATGATTCAACAACTCCTCGTATTATATAAAAGCCAACACTCCGATCCTGGTCCCTTACCTGATATGTTAACTGAATTACTCACGAATAAATGGAGAGGTTCAGGTACTGAGTTAATTAGAGAAATACTAGAATCCAGAAAGCAGTACATTCTTTTCGTATGCCCCGAACATGTCTCACTGCCCATCAAGGAAAGAACGACGTATTATATGGATAGACAGAATCCCTTACGCGAAGTGCACCCGATAAAAGGTGATGACAACCAGTTTAAACGTGTGTTTGTATACACACCCATATCTAAAATGGAATTATTAGAAATGAAGAAAGTGGTACCCAGTCATGACAAAGACCCAGCGGGTTTCCACCGTGAAATTAAAGACATGTTGCTCATGGGAGAGTATACCTATCCCGACATTATGAAAATATTAAAGGTATTAATGCCTGCGGGCATTTATGAAAAACTCAAAGAAAAGGATTGGGAGGTGGGAGACCAAAAGATAGATTGGACAGCATTAGAAAACGAAGAAACAGCTCGAGGTCCAGGTCTAGGACTTGGGGAGAAGACCAAAATACTACCAGGTTTACTAGTACAGGTACTGCCACGTTTATTAACTATGAAAAAGGAAGACTGGGGTGCAATCTCAGCCTGTAAACAAAAGCAAGATGAAGACACTAGTGACTTTTATGCCCGATTCGAAAAATGTTTTGGTATAAATAGCGGAATAAAAGCAAGTAGCGAATCTTATCCACATCTGTTTGTGACAAAATTAGTTGAAAATGCCCTGCCCCAAGTTAAGAATAGAGTATTGAAATTCGAGAGTACCTGGCAAGGTAACACTCCGTCACAAATGTTACAAATGCTACAGTACCATCACAATAGAATTAGAGAGGAACAAGAACATGAACAAAGACGCATGAAAGACACGAAAATGAAAATGCTAGTTTCCTAGACAGTTCCAGCTGACGGTCATAAAAAGGGTATGACACAGTCCAATGTTTCAGCAGGTTCTGTAAAGGGGACATGCAACTATTGTAAACAGCCAGGTCATTATGTACACGATTGTCCAGTTTTAAAACATAATATCGCCATAGGTAATACAAAAGAAAGACCACGACCACTTAGACAGGATCAGAACCAACAAGGAGCTCCACAGCATGCACAGGCCATGCCAGCTCCGCAACAGTCTATGCCAGCTCCACCACCGCAGCCTATTGCTGCCACACCAACAACGACACGACAGATGTACCAGACCGCACAGTATGACTACCCTGATTATCAACGATACTCATGAAACAGCCTAGAGAGGGAAGTTGGCTTACCCCTTATTGAGGTCCCTGTAGATCAAGAAGGACCTTATGTACATAGTGAACTATTAGGCCAGGATAGAACATTTTTACTTGATACAGGGGCAAGCCGAACAACCATAAAACGTAGTGAAGTTCCAGGGGCACCCCTCTCAGGCTCACAGAATATTTCCCTTGGTTTTTCAGGAAAACCTATCATTAACGAAGTATCACAGCCTCTTCCACTTACGATTGGTCCTTTGACACGAACTACAGATTTATTGCTTACTAAATCATGTCCAGAAAACCTGTTAGGTATAAAAACATTGAAAGCTCTAGGAGCTATAATATATTGTTCACCGGAAGGGGTAAGATTGTTTTTACGTGATTTCAAAGGGCACTATGTGTCCCGAGACATGGATCACCGACTGGGGACTTTACCCACACATTTATGGGCACAAGGCCCTACAGATGTTGGTTGCATGAACATTACACCATATCGAGTCACACTAAAGACAGGAGTGGTACTACCACGTATGCGACAATACAAGTTACCACCAGATGCTGTATTGGCTTTACTGCAAATCATTGACGAGCTTATTACCCAAGGAGTGGTTGTGGAAACCGACTCCAATATATGTAATTCCCCGATAATTCCGATTCTTAAACGAACTGATCCAAAAGCCCCGCCAGTATATCGATTGGTTATTGATCTGCGCGAATTAAATAAATGTATTGTACCACAATACCCCGTAGTTCCAGACATTTCTTCATTACTGACAGCCATTGATTCCGAAGCAACATTCTTTACTGTAATTGATCTCAAGAATGCCTTTTTTAGCGTCCCAATAGATCCGGAAAGCCAATACTTGTTCGGATTTAGTTTAAATGGACGAAGCTTTAAATTCACACGCGCACCTCAAGGATTCACAGAAAGCCCCAGCATCTATAGCCAAGCACTGAAACGAGAACTTGACAGTATCCACATGCCAGTCAACACTGCCCTGCTTCAATATGTCGATGATCTGCTGATCACCGCTAGAAGCGAACCTGAATGTGAAAAGGCTTCACTGACGGTTTTACATTTTTTGGCCGAAAAGGGGCACAAGGTGTCCCCTTCTAAGCTGCAATTCTGTGTCCAGCGAGTTGTTTACCTTGGTCACTCGCTGTCCAAGGAGGGAAGGCAGCTTACACCCGACCGCATACAGTTAATTGATAACATGTCAGTACCCAAGACACAAAAGGAGGTGCGGGCTTTTATAGGCCTCACTTCATATTGTAGGCAGTGGATCCCTCAGTATGCATTTCTAGCAAAACCACTCATTCAGTTGACAACACAGGAGGCGGCCACATCGACTGTCCTCCCTTGGACTCAAGAACATACACACGCCTTTGAAAGTTTAAAGAAAGCTTTATGCCAAGCACCTGTCCTAGCAACACCATGTTACAGTAAACAGTTTACACTCTTTGTTACAGAACGCGAAGGTACTGCCTTGTCAGTACTCACACAGGAACAAGCAGGATCACACAAACCATGTGCTTATTTTTCTAGTACATTAGATCCCGTAGCTCAGGCTCTGCCTGCGTGCCTGAAGTCAGTGGCAGCGACAGCTTTAGCAATCAGACAAAGCGATGCCATAGTGTTAGGACATCAATTGACAGTACAAGTACCACACGCAGTAGAGGTTCTTTTGAACCGCACACAAACACAACACTTGACTATAGCAAGACTCACCGGTTACGAACTAACATTGTTTCAGCCACACATAGAAATCAGACGTTGTAGTACATTGAATCCTGCCACACTTTTGCCAGTAAACGGAACAGACCCACTAGCACATGATTGTATTGAAGTTATTACTATCACGACGAAACCCAGACAAGACTTGACAGACGTCCCATTGACAGATCCAGACCTGACGTTGTATGTAGATGGTTCATGTATGAGAACAAGTACAGGAGAGTTAGTGGCCGCTTATGCAGTCACAACAGACACTGAAGTCATTGAAACATATTGCATAAATACCTTGTCAGCTCAAGCAGCTGAGCTCATCGCTCTGACACAAGCCTGTATTCAAGCCACAAATAAGAAAGTCAACATATACACAGATTCGCGTTATGCATTCGGAGTTGTACATGACTTCGGCGTGCTGTGGCGAGAGAGAGGTTATTTAACTTCTCACGGCGCCCACATTCAGCACGGACCCCTCATTCATGCCTTATTAGATGCCATACATCAACCCACTGCAATATCAATTATGAAATGTAAAGCTCATACGAAAGTTACTGATATCATTTCCCAAGGCAATGACCTAGCTGACAGAACAGCTAAACAGACTGGTCAGAATAAAACTCACACATCTGACATGACAAAGACAATAGTTCTGACACCAACACATTGCATGACGGTTAAGGATCCCGCTCTTGACGTAATTGACATACAGACACATGCTACACCAGAAGAAATAAAGAAATGGACTGAATTAGGAGGGATCCAAACTGATCAGGGATGGATGACGAAGGAAAAATCTATATGGTTTCTTCCCGACTCAATGGTCCAAGTTATCATTAATACAATACATAGTCCAGCGCACCTAGGAGAAAAGGCTATGCTAGACAGCATTCAACACATTTGGTTCAACAAACATTTACGAGCAGCAGCTAAACAAAAAGTTCGTACCTGTATGATCTGTTGTCAGTTTAACCCAGGTAAAAGCATTCCCGTAGAACAGGGTGGATTTCAGCCTCCTGATCACCCTTTTGAAGTCCTCCAGATGGATTATATCCAGATGGAACGATGTCGAGGATTCAAATATGTTCTCGTAGTTGTCTGTGCTCTTTCCCGTTGGACAGAAGCATACCCGGTTTCAGATTACACTGCCCCGACTACTGCCAAACAGTTAGTTCGAGAATTCTTCCCACGGTACGGTTTACCACGTGCTGTCTACTCAGATAACGGCCAGCCGTTCTCATCCGAACTAATGAAACACGTTTCACTTTTGTTAGGTTATCAATGGAGATTCCACTGTGTCCGACACCCCGAGGCAGCAGGTCTCGTGGAACGACATAATCAAACTCTGAAAATTAGATTGTCCAAAATATGTAGACAGAAAGGTGTCGATTGGGTAGTAGCCTTACCAGTTGCACTCTTTTACATGAGAATGGTAGCACATTCTCGAACAGGGCTATCCCCGTATGAGGTGATCTTCGGTAGACCACCAAATATGTGGGGGACGCCTATACCTCGTAAAATCACTGACGTTGACTGTAATATGCTGACAGATTACCTGGCTTCCTTGATGTCTGCACTACAATCTTGTCGTTCACAGGTAGCTGCAGCCTTTCCCGACAACACCGAGGTGAAACCCCATGACGTAGTTCCCGGGGACTTGGTGTTAGTGCGTAATTTTGACCGGAAGACTCAGCTGGATCCGAGGTGGAAATCGCCTCAACTTGTTCTGCTCACCACGAGGACAGCCGTGAAGATCGAAGGTCGCAAAGGCTGGATACATTCGAGTCATATCAAGAAATTTCATGGACTACCATCCGATATAGAGACTAAACCCTGTGTTTCTTCAAAAACAGACTCAAAGCTCCCTTTGGTTGAGCAAACGAACTCAGAACTATACAGACTAAAATTGAGGTCCAGTCAGTCAGACAATTTGATTGTTTAAGTCCTCTCCAAGGTGAATCGGTTGAATTTGTCTCTGACATGTATCCTCTGGACCGGAATAGAGAAAGAAATAATCAAATGAAGTTGAAAAAACATGCGTACTGTAAATCACTGCGTAGTCATTGCACAGTGACGTTATTAATTTTATTTTTCTTATGTCTTTTAATAATAGCTACAAGTATATTGTTGCACATATATTATCCTATTTCTAAACATGTTTACAATGTTACTGCTGAACATTCTTTTAGTGAATTACCACCGCATGAGTTGGCATATAGATTTGCGCTGCGCAACAACACTTTTATTAGTATGTTACATCATTCCCATCAGACTAGCAATGCTACAAATTGTTGGATATGTGGCCGACTCCCTCCCTATCAGAACTATAAGGGAGTTTTGCCCCTTTTTCCATATCCGTTCACACACAATGGCTCCTGTGGAGCATGGTTTAGTTTAATTAATTCCTTAGATTCAAACTCAGCAGTTTATCAAGACAACTGGGTATGGGGAAACCTGAACTTAGTTTTGCTTAAAGTCTGCTACCCTAACAAGGAGGGACTTCCCAAAAGAACAGGAACTGATCTAGAAAATGAAGTATATGGATTAGGTAATTTCACGCTTAATCTCATGATCCTGAATGTCGAATCTGAAGCTACACCAATATTACCCGCCATGTCCTTATTCCCAGTAAAAGGGGAACTATGTATAAAAAAGAATGGCTCCATACACATGGGCCATAGTAAATGAACCACTGTAATAGAATTCAGTGATCAAGGCAAATCTACATTTAGAGCTTCTCGTCATTCCTACTTTATATGTGGCCAGACCGCATATATACGCCTACCTTTAGATTGGGATGGTACCTGTTACATAGCATTCCTTCTACCACCTGTTTTCCTAGCTCCTCCTGATTATCATAGAAATACTCATTTAGTACACAATAGACAGAAGAGAGATCTCCCAATAGTCGATTACACTGAAACAGCATGGGAAAAATACACAGATTTCAATAAAGGCTTCTTTCCTTATATAGGTACAGTCACTAATAGTAAGCTGATACGTAGATTAACCAGAACCCTTGAAGCAGTAGTGAACGAAACTATTTCCGCCTTAGGCAATTTAACAGAAGAGCAGTCTGCTATGCGGATTGTTGTGCTTCAAAATCGTCTTGTCCTTGACGTCATCCTGGCCGATAGGGGCGGAGCTTGTAGGGTCATCGGATCAAGTTGTTGCATTTTCATACCAGAAAATTCGCCGTCAGTATATAAAGCCATAACCCGCCTTCATAAGATTGTAAGCCAGATACACCAGAATCCAGGCAACTGGACTTGGTCCGGTTGGTTCTGGGGCGTGTTGTCAGCCTGGGGATGGAGAATACTATCCTTTCTAGGTATTGGCTTTCTCATACTATTCAGTTGCTGCTTATGTCTACAATGTGGGCCAGCGATTTGTGGTCTATGTGCCACCTCGTGTATCCCACATCCAAGTTTTCGTTCAAGATCCCGGAAGAAGAAAGAAGAACAAATGATGTTATATGAACAGATCGATGGATTGATGAAGATTGATATCTCCTAAGGGCAAGTAGGGGACAAGGAGGGAATGTGGAAATATGGATTTTTATGGTCGGTTATGTCCCCTATCTTGGACCCCAACGGTTTCATGTATAAATCACAAGTACATGTAAGTTCCCTCCAGTACCAGTTATGAAGACGCAAACACATGTGCGTCCACCGTCAACATGTCCTCTTTCAGATCCGCCATGAATGGGCCGGATATTCTATTCCTAAGTATGAAAGGCCACCGGCTTTATATGGTTCACTTCCTACATCTTATAGTCCAGGCGAGTAGGCCCGGATTCTGCCACCAAGCCTTTTCTGCCTTCTGCCTCTGAAAGCTCCAGTCTGAGCCTGCATCTGCGACCATGAACTTTGTCTTACTCCCTGCGCGGCTAACGGTGCCTGACTCGGCCTGTCTGCCTGCCTGCCAAGAACTGTATTTCACCTTCAAGATTATCTGCTCTGCTCCGCTCCTCATCCGATGCATTCCTGTCTAGTAGTTTAGGTAAACATTCCTCCAGCTACCGTGCAAAGGGCCAGGCCTCGCTGCCCTCATGCAAGTAATTCATAGCCCTGTTACCATGGAATATTCCTACCCCCTCGCATCTAGTGTAGACACTTAGACGCTTGTACACGCACTAACAGTCAGTATAGTCAGTATAGAATAAGATTCTATCCTAAGAGACCTCTCTTTGTGGATAACACAGTTCCTTAAACATAGGATATTAGATATGATTTGGGATTAGGTTGACATAACCCCAGACTTCTGTCTCCACATGTAGAGCTAAATGTCAAGTCCCCTTCACCCTCTAGTTACACGTCAATCACACGTCATGCGGCTACGCGCGCATCTCTGTCAAGTATTTTTGCTGACATTGCGAAATTCTTTCATGGAACCACCCATTTATGACATCATATCTAATGACGTTCTTTAGTTACGCCTAGTTACACCCATTTTAGTTACGCATGTATGCTTTTATCTCTGTTTTCAACTGTTACGCCTCCTGCATCTGTTTCACTGTAATGCCTTTTCTATAAAAATGATTACTTGTCAATAATGTATTGTTCCTTCCTTCCTGAACTTTCGTGGTGATGGAATAGAAGGCCCATAATTCGAATTATGTTCCTTTGTATAGGAATAAAGCCCGTTCCGAACCTCTAATACCACGGATTCTGCCTCTTATTTTACTGAGCTATTATTATAGATTTTCCGCATTAAATTAAGTCCCGGTAATTAAATTATTTACCACAAGACGTGAAAAATTGTGGCACGTGCGTGTGTCCTGCCGTGCAAGGAACCGGTGTGCTTTGCACAACTTAATGAAATAAAAACAGTAGCTGGACACAGGGCCGCGGCTGGCTTGACTGACCAGAGAGTGGCGTGATAAGGTATATGCACATGGGTGTGAGGAAAAGGCATTCAACGGCGCTGGTACAAGGGCACGCACAGGCTATACACACGCACAGGAACAAATCCCGGAAGGCGCTTCAGTAAATCCAACTTAAATTCAACGGGCCCGATTCACAGAACTAACTTAAGACAAAATCCTAAACTTACCACTTTTGGTATTCACAGAAGTTAGGATTTTGTCTTAAGTTTGTCTTAAGACAAACTTAAGACAGGCTTAAGACAAACTTAAGACAGACTTAAGACAGACTTAAGACAGACTTAAGACAAACTTTAGACAGACTTAAGACAAACTTAAGACAAACTTAAGACAAAATCCTAACTTAAGTCTGTCTTAAGTCTGTCTTAAGTCTGTCTTAAGTTTGTCTTAAGTCTGTCTTAAGTCTGTCTTAAGTCTGTCTTAAGTTTGTCTTAAGTCTGTCTTAAGTCTGTCTTAAGTCTGTCTTAAGTCTGTCTTAAGTCTGTCTTAAGTCTGTCTTAAGTCTGTCTTAAGTCTGTCTTAAGTTTGTCTTAAGTCTGTCTTAAGTCTGTCTTAAGTCTGTCTTAAGTCTGTCTTAAGTTTGTCTTAAGTCAAACTTAAGACAAAATCCTAACTTCGGTGAGTACCAAAAGTAGTAAGTTTAGGATTTTGTCTTAAGTTAGTTCTGTGAATCGGGCCCAAGACTTTCTAGGAAACAATGTTCTGAAAAATAGAGCCACTTTATCTAGCTCGCTTCCTAGATTATTGTGCAATTGTATCAATTCAATAGCTATGATATACATATATATATATATATATATGCACACGCAATCCGTCGCAGTACTCCACTTCCCAGGTGCTGCGTAAAAGAATGTACGGACCCAGATATAAGTGCTGATTATTTTATTTTCTTTAAACCGGCATTGCCGCCATGACGCGTTTCAGCTTCAAAGAAGCCTTGAGCACATGACGCCAAGAGGAGTGACCATAGAATTTAAAGTGCCAGTGCAACAACCATGTGATTATGGGTACATAAACATCAACAAAATACTTTGAAGTTTTTCAAATGTGCAAAATACTGCTTTTCTTTGTGCAAATTTGCATACATTTAAAAACGATGTCTCAATAACCAAGTTATAAACCTATGGACATCAACAATATAAATTGACTAGTGCAAATATTGTTTCATAAATGTGCAAAATGCTGCTCTTTTTTGTGCAAATTCGCATTGGTTAATATACATGTCTATTGACTTCGTAAACACGTTTAAACCGGAACTTCAGTAGCCTGGACAAATACATATTGCTGTTACTTGTACTGAATATGCTTTATACATGTGCAAATTACTGCATGTTATGTGCAAAGTAGCAAGAATTTAAAAGCATGTCTATTAAAATTCATAAACACATTAAAATCAATCCTTTATCATCGCTGAAAATTTTAATTTAGCCCACATTGGTCAATAATCCAGGCCATCGTATGCACGTAAAGACTTAAATGCAAAATAACATTCAATAATAACAATCATAACAATTTATATTGTGTTGTGTCACCATTAATGAAAAGAACGTTATTTTAGTGGACATTCCGGTGAAATGGACACCTCAAAAATATGAAAATGCCAAAATTCAATATTGCTACAATACAGCCCATGTGGGCTATCATATTATTTCTCACATGACCAATGGCCATCTGTATATTAAAAAATAGCATTCGTCTAGATGTCCCTATTTTCATGCATCATATATGTGGTACCCATATACTCTATACAGTAATACTGAATAGTATATGTGTCTTATATTTTTCAGAGATTGTAATGTATAATTTTGTCCCTGTACTTGTACTAAAGAGATCGCTGTCGAAAGAACCCATATCTTCAAAAATCAAAATAAGTGCAAATGTGCTATAATCTACTATACAAGTTTAGAAAATATATAATGACTCAGTCATATAGTCTTTATTCGAATTTAAAAATAATTCATACAAGACACAAACATATACAAAAACACATAATTATTACTGGGCACATTCACTATACAATATGTAAAATCATCCATTAAATACCTAAAATTTCAGTTTAAAAAGAGATTAAACAAGTCAGCAAACTGATGAAATACTGATAGAATAAGACTACGTTTGGAATTAAAAAAGAATTTTAGACCAATGTCCCTGAAGGGGGAAGCCCTACGGGAGAACTCCCGCAGTTTCCCTGAGAGCCCTGTGCCTTAAGACCCATGCCCAGCCCAGATATTTAGCTAGAGCGATTGAATGGGCTGGAAAAGTGCTTGTGCTTAGGATTCTCAAAGCAACAGCGGAACTCCTTGTAGCCAGTGTTTTGCACAATGGAGACAGTCATGTTCGTCTAGGGTTGGCATATGTTGGACAAACAAACAGGAAATGGGCAATTGATTCCTCTTGAGCACCACAAACGGGACAAGGTCCAACACTTGCACCAAACCACCCATTGGTTAGGGCCCTGAGTGGGAGAGAACCTGCCCTAAATTGGAAATATAGTTTCCTATCTCTGGGTTGGGTGATCAAATCCCAGTAGGGTTCAAAAACTGGAGTTACCTTTGCCTCTAAAAATCGGCTAGTCATCGTGGGGGAAATGGAATCACTCCAAACCCGATGGATTACCCGCTCCCAGTAAAGCATTTTCAAAAGCCTCTTTGTGGGAAACCTGGCAGCAACTGGGTCACTCCATAACCCCTCCAGACCCAGGTCTTTCAAAGTTTCCCTGAGGTTCCTAAGCCACCCAATCTTATGGAACGTGTCGGCCTTCATTATATCCATGAGGCCCCTTGCATAAGGCTGAAGCTCCGGGGTGGTCCAGAGTCTCCTCCAATAAAGGACCGGGCGGAGTTTGGCTAAATCCTTGATGGCCTTCCTGCCTAGATCGTAACGCAGTGGTACCATAGGCGTACTCTGCGGGAGACCAACTATACTGCGATAGAATTTATTTTGAGCGACTGTTAAAGATGACAATGCGTCGAAACCCCAGAGCTCTGCTCCGTACAACACTGAGCTTAGGGCCTTTGCCTCATATACTTGGAGCACGGGTTTGACAGGCTTAGAGAAGGATTTTTTATGCTCTCTAATCAAGGTTCCTGTTATCTGCGTGAGTTTCAGTGTAGACATTTCCAAATGTCTATTCCACTTGTTATCTTGTGTCATGTGCATGCCCAGCTAGACAAAATTTTTAACCTCCTCAAGTATTTGCCCATTCATTATGAGTTTTCCTGCTCTATAACTTGGGTGTGGGTTGAAGGCCATAAGTTTGGTCTTGGTAACATTCACTTCTAGGCCATGATTATTGCAAAAATCTTCAAAAACTGTCAGGGCCCTTTGCATGCCGCTCGGAGTTTTAGATACTATAAGAGTATCGTCAGCAAACATCAATATTGGAGTAGTCACTCCGGCCAACTTAGGAGCGTCGGTGTTGACTCGGAGCATATAATCTACTACTCCATTGATGTACAGGGAGAAGAGCGTGGGTGCCATGGCACAGCCTTGTCTCACACCTCGCTCAACCGGAAAATCGGGGGTTATATCCCCTGGGCCTTCCCACTGAATTTTTGCGAAATTGGGCTCATGGAGCCGCCTAATTAATGTCAAGAGTTCCAAGGAAAGCCCAAGCTTTTCAAGGACCCTCCAAAGTTGCTCACGAGGAACAAGGTCAAAGGCAGCTCTTAAGTCGACAAACGCGACGTAGAGACTGCCTTTGCCTAACGTGACTACCTTCCAGTGCAATTGTACAAAGCGGAAAACCTGATCCACAGTGCTGGTAAATTTACGGAAACCGGCTTGGAAACTGGAAAGTATCCTGTTGTCTTCAATCCAGGCCAAAAGCACATTCAATACCATCCTCCCAATGACCTTTTGAATTGTGTCTATTAGGCTGATGGGCCTGTAGTTTCCTGGGAGGGGTTTTATCCCCCTTTTTAAAGATAGGGATTATAATAGCACCCCCCCAAGATTTGGGCACTGGAGCGCCTTCGGCCACCGCGTTGGCCACTAAGGCAATATACTTGCTCCAACCAGGTTTGTTATTAAGGAAGAGATCAGATGGGACCCCATCCATACCCGGTGCCCGCCCAGCAGCTCCACAGGCCAAGGCAGCTAGAACGTTCTTGGTGCTAAAAGGTCCATGCAAGTAAAAGACATGTGATATTGGCCCCGGACATTTGTATAGGGAATTGCATGCATATTGGGGTTTGAAATACCCTATCCACTCTTCTTGGGAAACATGATTGGATGGATTTTCAGGGGATCCGCCTCTATTCCACTTAATCACATTCCAAAACATTCTAGAGTCCCTGGCATGGCAAGCCTCCTTCAGGTCTTGCCAGTACAATTCATCCCATCTTTTTTTCGCTTGGCAAGGCACTTCTTGTAGGAGTGTCTAGCTAGTTGTATACTTATTTTGCTCCCACTAGAGAGGGCTTGTGTTAAGTTACCTCTGGCTCGTCTACACTCCCCATCATACCACCTCAATCGCTTAAAGAGAGGCTTGTTGCCTTTGCTTATTGGCTTAAGAAAAAAGCCACGTAGCCCCTCAAAGAAGGACTCGTGTAATCCAGTTGCTTGGTCATTACTTTCTTTTACTCCCACGACATCCTCCAATCTCGCGGTAGTTTGGGAGAGCTCCATTTCAATGCTAGCAATAGCCGTGGCATTGGTCTTTACCTGTGTCCACTTAAGTCTCTGCATGTCGTTTGTAGGGACGCAACCGGGGATAGCCAGTTTTGGGTCCTCTCTCGCCGAGCTACTTTCCCCCCCACCAAGAGTGGGTGACACAAATGGGGTTGTGGTCGCTCTCAATTCTTGTCTCAACCACCATGTCAGTAATATGCTGCCACAGCCTCATACAGCAGAGGACGTAATCTATCCTACTTGCTGAGCGGCCATTATCGAAGGTGGGGGCACCCTTCTTGTCCCCTGGGGTCCTGCCATTCAGGGCCCTTAAGCCTTTCTCGTAGCAAAGTGCATTTACCTGCACCGCTACCGTAGACCACCTCTTAATAGGAGGGAGCGGGAGGACTGGTATTCCCCACAACCGATCTTCTTCAGGGTCGAGACTCCATTCTGAGTCCGGGTCTAGAAGGGGTTCAAATGTAACATTGAAGTCTCCTGCAACGATCAGATCCCTATTGCTCGAATTGGTTTCTATGAGGCTGGTCATAATGTCCAATACCCGTGACTTCTTCCCTTTTGTCCCCCGAAGGTATAAATTGTAAATATCTAGTATGCCCGTGCAGCCAAAGGTAAGTCTCACTAATTGAATATCCGGGGAACCCGTATCAATCATGGCAGCACTTGAGAATAAGCCCTGGCGGGCCCAGATGGTTAATCCACCCATAGGACGACCTTTCGGACCTTGAATCGCTGGGACGTGGAAATTCAGATATCCCAAGAGAAACTGGGCCTCACAAATCCATGTTTCCTGAAAGAGGCAGATGTCGTATTTATTGACAAAATCGACCCATTCAGGAGAATCTAGTTTGGTCTTAATACCTGCTAGGTTCCAGGACAAGAGGTTGCCTGGGCTAATACCACACTGAATATCATGGTGAACAACAGTCTGACTTAGTACAATTGCACTCGGACCCGTCCTACACTGACTCAACGATGAGACCCTGGGGGAACGGTCACCCAGGTGGGGGCCGAAGAGGCTACATCACATACACTAGTGAAACCGCTTTCTATTGCCCTCACATGCTTAGGAGATGTGATGTTTGTTTTACAATGCGATTGTCAATACCGGGGGCCTTGATCGTAAAAAAAGTTTAAGTTGTGCACCTCCATTCCTGATCTAGGTCCATACGGTAAATATTCAGTGATGAACCTCGAGATTCGTGTGTCTGCGAAATTGACGATAATACAATCGCCCGAGTGTTTTTGGGTCTTAAACCTACCCATTGTACTCTTCTGACAAATAGAATCCTCCCGTTCATGTAATTTGGGATTGGCCTGTGTGTATTTAGCCAGTGACTCACTTTATTTTTTAATTCCTGGAAGGATTCAGTTTTGCTATCAGGTAATACGGGGACTCCAGTTAGAACTGCAACGTAGGGGAGGGATTCGGGTGGCAAATGAATTTGAGCTAAGGGTGATCTAGGAGGATTACCTTGAGTGACTAGATCGGTGGCTACTCTCATGTCCCCAGATTCCTTGTTGTTGTTACCCAGAGATTCTTTGCTAGGCCCTCCATCCCTCCCTGAAGACTGATGAGTGTTTGTCAATAATATGGGTGAGTCAATACCTGGACCCGTATTAGTTAATATGGGGGGTTTATCAGTTGGAGGCTGTACAGAGGCCGGAGGATTTCCAGCGTGCAGGCAGTTGGTTTTGCCAATGTCCTTAGTGGACAATTTGACAACATTCTTTAATGAACAAAAATTGGCCAGAATGGTTTGTTCCAGCCTGTCAACTTTTTCAGTGACTATTTTAACCCTTTCTAATAATGGTAAAATTAGTGAACGAACAGCCTGTTCTAGCTTAGGAATCAAGTCACTACTAATGAGCAGGGGAGAAGTTCTCATACTGTCATCGCCCACAATTGGGCAAGCCGGGGGGCTTAAAGTACCGGGGTTAGCAATATTTTTAGAGACCTTTGCTATTTTCGCCTGCCTAACACCATCCACAGCCCCACCCCTTTTCCTTTTCTGATTGGCGGATCTAGAAGATTTAGTCCCAGCCCTTGTTTGCGGGCAAGTGGCTTTAGACTTGGGTGGGGCTATTTCTTCCACTACAGATACACCATCAAATTTGTCAGAGCCTTCTGGCAACCCCTCTGAAGATGTTGTCACATTGTACAGTGGTTCAGACTCTGCGAGCGAATGTACATCCCCCCGTGTGAGGACTCTAGATTTGTTTGGCGATTTAGACAATGCTAATGGACCCAGTGAGGAGCGCCTGGAGTGCATGGGATCAATTGAGAGACGTCTTTCGGTAATGGCAATTTCATGTTCTAATACCGAGACAGCTCTAGTAATAAATTGGTCCATGGTGCCAGACACAGTCGTAGGAGCCATGACACGCTTCCCCTTCCCAGCCATGTAACACGATGTAAGTAGGCACCCAATGTATAGAGAACTAGCAGCATGATGCAAGTAACAAAGTGCAAGTGATAAGTCCACGACCACTTTACTTCTGATGCTCACTGAAAGAGGGGTTGGCCAGCCCAGCCCTGGACGGCCACAGACGGCCCGCCCTTTGTCCGGGCTTCGTCCGGTGCGTACCGCGTAGCAGTCGCCGGCAGGGCTTAAATAAAGCGTCAACTCTCTACAGCGAGTGGGCGGGGGGAAGCACAGGTGGTGCGCCGCACGGACTGCTGGGGACCTGAGTCCCGTGAAGCTCCTTCTCCCCTCGGTGAAATCACCTCACCCGGCAACGGACAGCAAGCTGAACCCCTCCTGGGGCAGCAAACCAACAGGTAGCAAACAGAGTCCTGGTAATTGTGATGGCGAAGCGGGACCCGCGCCAGCGGGTTCCGCGAGTCGTTTTCCGTTCTCTGCGGCGAGTGGGCGGGGGGAAGCACAGGTGGTGCGCCGCACGGACTGCTGGGGACCTGAGTCCCGTGAAGCTCCTTCTCCCCTCGGTGAAATCACCTCACCCGGCAACGGACAGCAAGCTGAACCCCTCCTGGGGCAGCAAACCAACAGGTAGCAAACAGAGTCCTGGTAATTGTGATGGCGAAGCGGGACCCATTTTTTACATAAAAAAACATCATGTTAAAATTTTAATTGCAGAGGAGGTGGTTGAAACTCAGCTAAAAATTATTCAATCCAAAAATCAAGTTCTACAGGAAGCATGTATAATTACTTTATAGACAAGTGTAAAGATCATCACTGGAATTGAGCCCATTGGGCACTTTAGAATCCAACTCCAGGATGTATTTGGTCTCTAATTTTCTAAGTAATGCTTCACGGTTGCCCCCTCGTCTGAGTGGTGGCGCTGTATCAATCACATAATAACTGAGATGATCAAGACAGTTATTATGGCATTCTTTGAAATGGCGAGCGACAGGATACGCCGCATCACTGTTGTTAATTGCCCTTATGTGCTGGAGTATCCGTTTGTGGACCTGCAACTTGGTACTACCCACATATTGCAGGCCACATGAACACTCCAGCACATATACGGCATATTCTATTTTACAGGTTAATCTCCTCAATATAGTGATGGGCGTCTCACTGAATGGACTGGTAAAAGTAGTCTTGTTTTTACCATATTTGCAAGCTTTACAGGCAGCACATTTACGAAAACCTTTTATGTCTTGGAGCCATGTTTTAGATGCTATTATTTCAGGACTACTCTTAACCAACATATCGCTCATAGAGCGTGCCTTGCTAAATGTAATGGCCGCTTTTATAGGGCAAAATTCCCCTATAACCGGGTCATTACGTACAACAACCCAGTTCTTGTTGATTAACTTGCGCAAGGCCAAATGTTGCCTGTTGTAAGTTAAAATCAACCTGGGTGAATCATTGTTGGTGTTACAACTGTCATTAGGTTGATTGGATATTTTAGGCGCAAGGGCTTCTGTTCTAGAAATCGCCTTGGTTTTATTTATTGCCCTATCAAGAATTTTCCTAGAATATCCCCTAATCAGGAATCTTTTCATACTCTCAATCTGAGCTAGTATACATTCTGACTCAACACTGCAAATCCTTCTGATTCGCAGCATTTCCCCATATGGAATGCTGCAAATCAGATGTTCAGGATGATGACTAGATGGGTGGAGTATTGTATTACCTGCTGTTGGCTTACGATGTAAAGTAGTCTCCAATTTACCATGATTAATGTATACCTCTACATCCAGGAAGTTGACTCTTTCCTTGCTCACATGTGCAACAAAATGCAAATTAAGCTCATTGACATTGATGTCGTCTATAAAGGTCAAGGCTTCTTGTGCATTGCCATTCCATACAAGGAACAAATCATCAAGGTAACGATACCATCTGATTATATTGTTGGCCATCACATTCGCAAATTTATTACTGAGGACTTGCTCCTCCTAAAGGCCCATATGCAGACAGGCATAACTTGGGGAGAAGCAAGCCCCCATCGCAACTCCTCTCATCTGTTGGTAAAGCTGATTATTAAATAAAAATAAGTTGTTGGTTAGACAGAATGAAATCATATTCAACAACATCTTGTTTTGATTCAGCATATATATATTCACTCCACTTCTCCCTAGTGCATCGTCGCACCAAAGAGGAACACGGACTCTTCAATCTGTTGTTGCCAGAATATTTATTTAATTTAACATGGTATATACAAACGGTGCTGCCTCAGACGATTTTCGGACACTGGGCTGTGTCCTTGCTCACTTAACTAACGGGGAGGCTGGGATAATATTTAAAGGCACAGTGATGGTGCTGGTGCGTGACGCGAATCGTCATTTTGATAAACATAGAAACAGTACTAGATCTGTATCGTTTTTCTTCAAAACCATAGTATGGTAACCACCAGTTCATTGCTTTATAAAATGTAACCCTATTAATTCATAATGTAAGAATGCTTGTATACAATGCTTTCACAGTAAATGGTTGATGCAAATATGATCTTAATCTCATTGCTGATAGGCACATAAGTCTAATGCATAATGCTCGTTTATTTTTATAGTAGACCTATATTTTACAGGACACAATGTAAATTTCATCAAAAAAACATATTATGTTCAAAATAGATGATGCACGAGCCCGATATGGTAACACTCACTGCTTATGTGCAAAAAAACGCATACGTGCAAAAAAGCTAATAATGTGCAAAAACAGCATTGAATAGGATAAAAACTGGTTCAAATACCAAATAACGTACATGATGTTAAAATATACAAGTGCCAACAACGCTATACTCTAGTGCAGATAATGACGTGAACGCTAAAAATAGAATACTAAAATAGAATAGTATACCAGGTACAAATACCCTGTTATTTTCAGACCTTCATAGTATAGATGTGCAAATACTGCTATGTTGATTGATTAAAACGGGCATTCTATATAACAATGACCCGTACCCATATACATATAAAATACGTAACTATATATGTAATGATTATCCACAAGCTGTTCCAATAGCGCAATTGTAAAACGAAATGGATAATGATCAGAAAAACCAGAACAGTACTATTCAAAGTGCAAATGTGCCTATAATACCAACAGTGCTAAAAGTGCTTACATGCTAAAACATGAATTTTTTTGATTAACTCATATTACATAATAAAGAGATGTGGCAGCCATAATCATTATTTGCATGTTAGCCATTACATTACCTAAAAGCCCAAAGTTAAAAAGGGATAGGAAAAAATTACTCTTGCAACATTCTGTATTTAATATGGGGGTTTGAAAATCAAACCTATCCATATATATGAATGAAGCATAAATACTCTATCTTTGTATTATTTCATGTCGAATAGAGTATTAAGAAATAAATGAAAAAGGAGAAAACGAAAATCTTGAAAAGCATCAAAGCTAAGCGAGGAAATTGACTACATAGAGTTGTTGGAAAATCCCCTAATGAGTGGATACTTCCAGGGATCACAATAATCCATGGTAGTAAAAAAAGTTACATACAAAGACATGTGTGATTACCACTCGGGATAAGGTGTATATGTAGGTGTTCTCATATAAATAACAAATGGTTATAAGAAATTATATAGGTCTTCCCCTATATTCAAGCCTGCCGGGGATTTACTGTCGAGATTCACTATATAACGTGACTCTAACTGACGTAGTGTTTTTTTCTCTATTGCCAGCCTTTTTGTTTGGTCCCACGGCATCGATAACAAAGTACTGTAAACAGTTAAGATTGTTATTATGTACAGCTTTAAAATATCGGGCCACTGGGTAGGATTGGTCAGAGTTTACTGTAGCCCTGAGATGTTGCAGGATTCGCACATACACCTGCAGTTTGGTGCTCCCTAAGTAGCAGAGATTACAACTACATTTAAGTACGTATATGGCAAATTCCGTTCTGCATGTGTAGTGGGCTTTCAAAGCTATAGGGGTGTCAGAAAAGAGTGTCACATAAGTGACAGTATTGATGCCAAATTTGCATGCTGGACATGAGCTACACCTAAAAAATCCCTTACGGGGAGATAAGCAGCTTGTAGTAGTGTCGGTCTCTGGGCTGTTCTTCACTAATTCGTTATGCATAGAGTATGCACGACTGGGGACAACTTCTTTCAAAGTAGGATCGGTAAGGATGATCGGCCATTCTTTTTTGATGATATTTTTAATATACCTGGCTTGTCTACTATACCCTGTGACTAGTCTAATTTCAGAAAGTTCACTGTCCCTTTGATCAGTAGAATAACCACCTTCTTGTTGGAAATTCCTATCAGGATCTAAAAGGGCTGTGCGGTTGAGGACATTTGCTTTCCTCATTGCCGTTTCTAGTCTGCCTGGTAAGTAGCCTCTAGCTTCCAATCTTTCTTTAGCTTCCAACTGATGATATTCTCTGATTTCTGGAGTACTGCATGCTCTATGGATACGAATAAACTCGCCATATGGAATGCTGGCTGTGGTGTGTGATGGGTGGAAACTCCCTGCATGTAATACCATATTTCCAGATGTGGGCTTTCTATACAAACAGGTTTCAATCCTGCCATCTAGTATTTGCACCTGTATGTCCAGAAAATTAGTAACAGTACGATCAATATTGACTGTAAAATGTAAATTCAACTCATTTTCATTGATGGTGTCAACAAACTGTTTGGCTTGTTCTTCTGTGCCATGCCATATAATAAACACATAAATATATATCGCCAATATTTGACGATATGTTTAGACCATGTAGTAGCATACTGAACCTTGAGGACATGCTCCTCCCACCAGCCAACGTGAAACCCTGCGTAGCTGGGAGAGAAGCATGCCCCCATAGCTACTCCTTGTTGAAAAACCGCATTATCAAAACTGAAAACATTGTTGTGTAAACACCAATGAATCATTCTAAGCAGTATTTGATTATGGTGGTACATTTCTAAAGGTCTCTTGCCCAAATAGAATTCCACTGCTCTTATTCCATCCGGATGGGCAATGCTTGTGTATAAGGATGATATGTCCATAGTTAAAAAATATATTCTCTAGACCATTCACAGATATTCAATTGGTACAAAAAATTGGTAGTGTCTTTGATGTATGCAGGTAAGTTCATGACGAATTCCTGAAGATAATCAATATATTTAGAAGTATTCTCGAAGGTGCTATTTATAGATGACACAATAGGTCTTACCGGAACAGGTGTTTCCTTTTTATGCACCTTCGGTATGAAATAGATGTTGGGTAAGGAAGGAAAATCTTTGTTGAGAAACATAAATTCATCCCTAGATATGAGTCCCTCCCTTCTCCATTCGTTAAGTTCATCCTTATAGTTCTTTTGAATCACTTTGACCGATGCCGTATTAATTCTTTTGTAACAAACTTCATCATTGAGGTGGCGGTATGCCTCTTTGATATATTCTTTCTTATCCCAGAGCACAATATTCCCGCCTTTATCGGATTTGTTGATGATAATGGTTTATTCATCAGCGTTGAATATTGTTTCATGTGCTCATTAGGTGCCCTTTGTTGGGTTATATTGTAATTTTTTTCAATTCATCAATTACACGATCATGGTAAATATCTATATATTTTTTTTTTCATCAGCAAGATCTGCGCACCCTGCGCGCATTTTGCCGATTTATTTTAAAAACAAATTTTTTGGGGGGCCCTGGGGGTCCCTGTGGGACCCCCTGAGCAGACCTAGGAGGTCAGGGTGTTTCTACCCTACCCCCTTTTCGCGTTTTGCGCATTTGTTTTTTAGGTTTCTTGTGCCTTGGTTCTACGGAGGCACAAGATGGATGCCAACACTTCCTGATTTGGAGTGTTGACAGCCAATTAGAATACAGCTCGTGCATGGCAGGGTGCGGGCTGGGTGCATTTACGGTACGCGGATCCTCCGAGGCCATAGATATATATGTACTTTTAATTGTGATTTTTTCAGGAACTACTGAATGGATTTACACCATTTAAGCAAAAGGCACGAGTCTGAATTGAGGACTACCTCTTTGCTAAATTTGGCGTAATTCCGTTCAGCAGTTCAGGCTGTAGCTGCGGCTAAAGGTCCTATAGGAAATTGCATGGGGAAAACACATTTTGGGGCACCCCTTTTTTCTTGGTCCCCACTACATGAATCATCGCGAGACTTTCAGGATAGGAGCGGACTGGAGCTGGCCAAAAGTTTTGAAAATTTTGCGATGATTCGTCAATCGGCGCCAAAGTTATTGGAAATAGAATGTTGTGGATTTCCTATGGAAAATAGGTCCTAACTATAACTATCTACTGGCGGCCGCCAGTAGATTATATATATATATATATATATATATATATATATATATATATATATATGTACACACATATATATTTTCATCAATGCTTTCTCACCTCGTATTCTGTGCAAAGCATCTGCGGACACGAAATGGGATTTTGATTGGTTGTCTGAGTATCTGTATGGGTGCCTGAGTGTCTGTGTGGGTGGGTGGGGGGTGTGTAACTCTGTGCATGGATGCGTGAGTGAGTGATTCACTGGGTGTACAGCTTCAAGAGTGCATCTGTGAAGGGCTGTATGGGTGGGTGAGTGTTTGTATGGGTGTGTTGGTGAGTGAATGGATATCTCAGTGGTACATGTGTGAGTAACTACATATGTGGAAGGCAGTATATGTGAGTGTTGGACTATATAAATGACTATACGTGAGAGTGAGTGATTGTGAGAGTGGCTGTATGGATGAGTGTGTGCCTATGTCAGTGATTGTATAAGAGAGTAAGTATGTGTTAGTATCTGTATGAATAAGTGAGGTGGTGTGTGTATAACTGTATAGGTGAGTACATGGGAGTCTTTTTTGCAAGACTGACTAGGTGTGTAAGTAACTATGGGTGAGTGGCGGTGTGTGAGTATCTGTACAGGTGTTTGAGTGCATATTTCAGTGGCTATATTCATGAGTGACTGCATGTATGAGTGACTGTATAGGTGAGTGGATGTGTGTGTGGACCTATGAATCAGTGAGTGGGTATGTACTAACTGGTATTGGTGTGCCTATGGTTTTGAGAATAGTAGTCTGTATTTTAGAGGGGGTGTATCAAAGGTTATATTAGGGTGTGAGGAGGTGCATCAGATGATCACGTGGATGATGTCATCAGTGTTGTCATTTGAGATGTCATCAGTGATGTCCTCAGTGATGTCACTGATCATGTCATGAGTGACGTAATATGTGACATGATCAGCAGTGCATTGCGGGGGCGTGAGTTATAGTTAGCACAACTAACTATAACGGCTGAATTTCTCTGGTTTTGTACGAGTGAAATGTCCAACTAACAATAACGTCCCTGAAACCTGTGTTTTTTTCAGTGAATTTCTGAGGTTTTTTAAATGCTAATATCTAACTATAACGTCCCTGAAACCTCTGTTTTTTTCAGTGAATTTCAAAGGTTTTTTAAATGATAATTCCTAACTATAATGCCCCTGAAATCTATGGTGTTAATATACACACACTATCCCTAAATAAAGTTCTAGCAATTATAGTTCCCTTCCATTCACAGCTCATTTGTGATGTTATGAGTGATGTCACGAGTGATGTAACTGACCATGTCATGAATGATGTAATGTCTGAGACAGCGGCTCAGACAGAGTAGCAGCATACACGTTGGGTCGGTGATGAGTCGGAATGGTGGATCTGACAAGGTCTGTAGCTAACTTACCTCAATTACCTCAGTATTCTATATTCAAGTACCTCCCCCCAGAATTGCAATTTTTGTGTTTCCCCTATTCTGATTGGTCAGGGCGAAGAGGTGAGTTCATCACACCATATTAATAGTAATAATTTTACTGTGGACCATTGTTCTATGATTCCGCCCCTTAATTTTACTTTCCCATAGCTTTATTCCCACCCGCATTTCGCATTATGATCAATACGAGTTAATACATTTTATTTAAAATTGTTGCTGATGTGGGTCAATAGTTTTCTTTCCCAGGCATCTTCGGCCAATGTGGCCTTGGCTGGGTTTCAAGTGGTGCTGTCACAGGGTTTTCAGTAGGTTCTTGTGCGCCTGCGTGAACATCAAGTGGGTAGGGATTTTCAGTCACCCTCCGAGACCCAAACGTGAACTAATAATAAAGTCAGAAAAAGACACGTTAGAATGTGACAATAAATGATTTCACTGTATACCACTTATCTCTACTCTATCCCCATTTCCTTATTTAAATCCTTTGTATTAGTGTTTAGTAGAACTTACGAGTTTTAGTTCAAGCAGTAGCATATGCGTTAATATGTGAGTTTCAAGCGGCCATATTTAAAGCTATTGTGCAGCTGCAAAGTTTTCCCACCAAGCGACAGAATACGTCATACTACGTAGATGCAGTAGATGCATGCACAATGAAGTTCCAGCGTTTTTGGCGGCCATATTAAGACACTCGGGTTACTTGTTAGTAATACACATAGGAAAGCTTCTCCTGAATACCGTATGTCGTGTTTAATGCAAAATTAGAATTTACAAAACGTTTGTTTACGTGGTTACATGTTATTTGAGAGGATTGCATACAAGCAAGTTTCTTTAAGTACGAAACCTTGCTCCATCAGACTCGTTCAAGCTAAAAAGGTCCCAATATATAGCTCTGCACACTGGTCATGCCGATTTGCAGATGGGCTCTCTGAGGGTTCATATAGCCTGAGAAAGCAACTAACGTCCATTCACATGGGTGACATTTGTATGTGGAACTGCTCATTACTTCTTTTTCCCTCTTCTAACATTCCGCTACTCTTCTCAATCCAAATAACTGACTAACATATCCACCACTCAAATTACTTTCATATCTCACTATACTAATTGACCACTAATCCTTTTATGGGTTCCGGAGTAGTATTTAAACGCCAAAAAAGTGCTTCAACACCCCATCGGGGGTAACAAGCACTACATAAATGCAAACCTTTTTTCCTCTTCTATCCCTCAGCTATCCTTCTCAATTCAAATAACTGACTAATATCCACCACTCAAATTACTTTCATATTTCACTATACTAATTCACCACTAATCCTTTATGGGTTCCGGAGTAGCGTGCTACTTGGCGGAAAAAGCGCTTCAACAG
The DNA here is from genome assembly GCF_964204655.1 of Triturus cristatus. NCBI lineage: Eukaryota > Metazoa > Chordata > Amphibia > Caudata > Salamandridae > Triturus > Triturus cristatus. The sequence continues at coordinate 1,085,629,009 of NC_140582.1, read as the reverse complement.
TCTATCGGGGGTAACAAGCGGTATATAGATGAAAACCTTTTTCCCTCTTCTATCCCTCCGCTATCCTTCTGAATCCAAATAACTGACTAACCTGTCCACCACTCAAATTACTTTCATATTTCACTATACTAATTCAAGACTAATCCGTAACAGGTTCCGGAGTAGGGTGCTACTTGCCAAAAAAGTGCTTCAATGCCTCATCAGGGGCAGTAAACGCTATATAAATGTAATTACAATGCAATTACAATATAATAAGCAGTGCATTGCAGGGGCCTACGTTATGACGAATGTCTCTGGTTTTATACGAGTGAAATGTGAGCCTAACTATAACGTCCTGTAACCTTTGTTTTTTTCAGTGAATTTCTAAGTTTTTCAAAATTCTATTTCTAACTATAATGTCCCTGTAACCTTTGGTTTTGCCAGTAAATTTCTAAGTTTTTAAAAAAAAAATCTGTTTCCTAACTATAACGTCCCTGTAACCTTTGTTTTATTAGTGAATAAATATATATCTTTCTATATATGTATATAAATATATACTTTACAGCCACAATCAGTGACACCACAGTCAATGTTCTAGACACTCAGGTATATGTACAGAATATTAAAATTGAGACTAAACTTTATCAAAAGGAAACAGCGGGCAACTCGACCCTACATGCTATCAGTGCACATCCAAGGCATCTGGTAAACAGCATCCACTACGGGAAAATGCTGAGGTTGAGGAGAGTGAACAGCAATAATGAAACTCTACTGAAACTCTACTGTCCCAAGAGAACAGTAGAGCTAGGTTCCTGGAAAGAGGATATTCATTTAAAATGATCAATCGCAAAATCCTTGACACTAGCTATAATGGAGTTAATCAGGGATAAACAAGACAGAGTAACAGGTCACCAAGATCAACAGAAACACAAGAGAGAGTCTAAAACCGATGAATTCAGAATAGTCATGGAGTTCAGTAAACAAGATAGAGAATTGCCAAGTATAATCACACGCAATTGGCCACTGGTACTCAGTGATCCAGTTATAGGAACAACACTACCACAAAAGGTGTCAATCATACACAGCAGGGCGACCTCTATAAGTGCCTCTAGAGTTTTATGCTGCTGATTTTGCACTGGTAACATGAGGTTTTATGTTTTATATCAAATATTTTATATTTAATTTCCTAATATTTAATATTTATACATATGTGACCTTCTCAATATTTAAATATCTAATAAATATACCTTCAAAGAAGAGAAAGGAAGTAATAACAAATACTGAAGAACAAATATATATACTACAATAGGAATATATGGGGATCACCTAGTATTTAAACCGTGATTTTGGCAGATAAAATTGATAGAAAATAACTATCAACAGGACAAAAGTGCAATATTATTGTACCAAGATTTTTAACATGTACAATGAAATCTCAATTGTAAATATAGCAACAGCAACTTAAAGGAGTTTATATGTTAGTACTTTACTTAGCACTAATAAGCACTTTATTTGGTATGTGGGTGATTAATGATCAAAAAACAAGCATAAAGGAGAACAAAGCACAACGTTACTTTACGCATTATTAATCAGCACATAGAAATGGAAATGTATTATACAGATAAACATGTGCATTAATATGTGATGACAGAGTCACTAATATAATGTCTGTTCCCTGCTTAAATTGTGTATTATTTTAAGGTTTTTAACATAATTTAGTCAACTGTTTTTATGCATTCAATATTTACATTATTATTGATATATTTATTTATTTATGCATTTTTTGACCACATGAAATTCCATGCGTATGAATTGATACAATGCCATGTAATTATGCATTCACAATGCTTGTGAATTATTTTTTATGTCCATTACCAATGTGAACTTTGCACATTCCACGTAGCACATTGTCACTTTAAAAACAAAAAAATGGCACTGCAGCGTTATATCATGTGCTCTAGTGGAGCCGAAATGCTTTATGGCGGCATCAAAATAAAATAAGCAAATGAACACTTACCCCATGGGCAGTGTCCGTGTGTTGGAGGAGGACTTACAAAAACAATGCAGAGCTGAATATATATATATATATTCACTGAAAAAACCATAGGTTTCAGGGGCGTTTTAGTTAGCTGGACATTTCGCTCTTACAAAACCATTGACATTCCCCCGTTATAGTTAGTTCAGCTAACTATAACTTGCGCGCCCACAATGCACTGCTGATTACATCACATATTACATCACTCATGACAGTGTCCGTGTGCTGGAGGAGGACTCACAAAAACAATGCAGAGCTAAAAAAAAAATATATATATATATATATATATATATATATATATACACACATATATATTCATCAATGCCTACTCATCTCGTATTCTGTGCAAAGCAGCTGTGGACACGAAATGGGTTATTGATTGGTTGTCTGAGTATCTGTATTGGTACCTGAGTGTCTGTGTGGGTGGGTGGGGGTGTAACTCTGTGCATGGATGTGTTAGTGGGTGATTCACTGGGTGTACGGCTTCAAGAGTGCATCTGTGAAGGGCTGTATGGGTGGGTGAGTTTTTGTATGGGAGTGTTGGTGAGTGAATGGATATCTCAGTGGTACATGTGAGTAACTACATATGTGAAAGGTAGTATATGTGAGTGTTGGACTATAAAAATGACTATATGTGAGAGTGAGTGATTGTGAGAGTGGCTGTATGAATGAGTGTGTGCTTGTGTCAGTGATTGTATAAGAGAGTAAGTATGTGTTAGTATCTGTATGAATAAGTGAGGTGATGGGTGTATAACTGTATAGGTGAGTAAATGGGAGTGTGATTAAGTTTTTTGCAAGACTGACTAGGTGTGTGAGTAACTATGGGTGAGTGGCAGTGTGTGAGTATCCGAACAGGTGTTTGAGTGCATATTTCAGTGGCTATATTGATGAGTGACTGCATGCATGAGTGACTGTATAGGTGAGTGGATGTATGTGTAGACCTATGAATCAGTGAGTGGGTATGTATTAACTGGTATTGGTGTGCCTATGGTTTCGAGAATGGTAGTCTGTATTTTAGAGGGGGTGTATCAAAGGTTATATTAGGGTGTGAGGAGGTGCATCAAATGATCACGTGGATGATGTCATCAGTGTTGTCATTTGAGATCAATGTTATCACTGATGTCATCAGTGATGTCACTGATCATGTCATGAGTGATGTAAAATGTGACATGATCAGCAGTGCATTGCGGGGGCGTGAGTTATAGTTAGCACAACTAACTATAACGGCCGAATTTCTCTGGTTTTGTACGAGTGAAATGTCCAACTAACAATAACCTCCCTGAAACCTGTTTTTTTCAGTGAATTTCAAAGGTTCTTTAAATGAAAATTCCTAACTATAATGCCCCTGAAATCTATGGTGTTAATACACACACTATCCCTAAATAAAGTTCTAGAAATTATAGTTCCATTCCATTCACAGCTCATTTGCGATGTTATGAGTGATGTCATGAGTGATGTAACTGACCATGTCATGAATGATGTAATGTCTGAGGTTATTAGCAGTACATTGTGGGGGCATACGTTATAGTTAGCTCAGGTAACTATAACTGCTGAATTTCACCGGTTGTGTATGAGTGAAATCTGAGTCTAACTATAACGTCCCTGTAATCTTTGTTTTTTTCACCACATTTCTAGGTTTTTTTAAATGTTAAGTAAGATGCATATCACGATGGATGTTGAGGGGTTGGAAGCAGGTCCTGGCCTGGCATTGTGCTGTCCCCACCCAAGCTTGCTGTTCCTGCCTCCCCTCCTCCTAGCCATCCATTGTCCAAGTCTATGTCCCTACTCCCTTATTACAGCCCTGTGTGGCCGTTGTTCTGCCACTGGCCTTCCTGCCTTCTCTGAATAGTTAGCTTGCTGTCCGATCCACTTCCTTCCTATCCTCTGTTGTCTGAATCCATGCACTAGCCTACTCCCTCCGGCCATGCATGGTCTGGTGTGCTGCCACTGCCATCCATTTAGCATTATATCCCAGTCCACTCCATTGCCCAATTCTATGCCCCGTCATTGACCTCCTGCTAAGCCTCTGTGGTAAGCTTGCTGCCCCTACTCTCCTTCCCCCTGCCCTCCAATGTCTGTGTTCATGCCCCTGCTCCATCCTGTTTGCCCACCATGTTCCATGGACCTACCCCTCCTATCTACTCTGTGTGTTCTGTTGAACTGCCACTCCCCTCCCACCTGCCTAGCATTGTCAGATGACTGTAACCTGTCCCTGCCACCTCCACCCTGCCTGTCCACGTTCGATGCCCCTATCCCCTTCCTCCTGTCCTCCATGGTCCATTTTACTACCACACCCTTCTGCCCTTCCTGGCCTGTTGCGCTGAAACTGCTCCGCCTGCCTGCCCCGCTTGGTCTGTTGTGAGGCCCCTTCCCCTGAACTCTCTTGTCTTTGCCCAGCTCCTACCCCTCCCTTCCATCCTCCATGGTTCTTTGTGCATGCCCCTGCCCCCTCCTTCTTTCCCATCATGGCCATTGCGCTGCCACTAACCCTCCCGCTTGCCATTGCTCCAGCGGGAAAGGGCACATTTACATATTCCCCCTATGTCGCAGACTCGTCATCACAAACACTCATCCATTCACTCATTCATTGATGGGGCCCATAACACCAACACGCACTCATCTCACTTGAAGCTGTACACAGGAGAAAAAGCGCTGGACATGTGGGTACCTTATTACCTATCAGGATTAAATATCTTTACATAATATACATTATACACATCTGCACCTATAGAATCCTGACCTTAACATCAAGGCACTCCACCACTTGGTCGACGGACCAATTAGTTGGACTGGATGATGGTGATTTAGAACCAGCTAAAACATAATTAAAGCCTAGGAAATATTCGATTAAGTTCGGTACTCAATTAAAGGAACACAAACTTATTTCTGATTAATCCAAATTTGTTTATCTAATAATTAATTTGCTCTGCATTAGCATTAGGGCACTACAGATCATAACATAATTCGGTTTATTCCAAGGAGAAAATCGAACCTTTGGCAAATAAACATAGATTTAGAAATGGGTTTTATATTTACCAAATATCAAATGTTGGTGACCCTCCGATCCCACCGAGAATTTTGTAAAGTCTCTGCTACAATCTTCGTGATAAAATGTCCGACCCACAGCAATAATCAAACCATCAGATGAAATAACTTCCCGAAAATCAAAGAAACCCAAGGTAAACCATGAAAATCTTCATCAGCTCAATGTAGACCTTCCATAGGCGATCAGCCCAGAGAACCCCCCCTTAGGCGGATGAGTGTCTTTTATACCCTTTTTCCCTCTTACTTCAGCTCAACATGCAACAATTTATGGGTAGAAACTGTTCTGATTGGCCAGTCCGGGTCAACTTGCAATTTCTTAAAAGTTTCCCAGGACCAACTGGTTTTCCATGAGACTTGGCATAGCAAGGCGCAAATGTATTTTATCGATTCGGTTCACATGCGAAAGTTCCGAAAGTAATAACTAGCAAGCATCCTTGTATAGGTCTTCCATTGTCCCCTTGGTGGTTCACAGCGTCCATCCCTTGGCAACCCTCCATGCTCCTATCCTTGACAAGGAACATGATGTTGCAGGGGCTGAGGTCACTTGGAGATCTCCAGAGCCATCCGATTTTGCGCAGTAGTCATCGCGCTCACACGACGGCGGCATCACAGGAGCTCCATTTTAAATACTGCGGCCTAGCAGACCCGAATGCCAACTTATGCAAAAACAGACATAACAGTAATTAAAATATAGAAATGAAGATTTTAATGTTTGATCCCATTCTAATCCCAATGTATATTAGTAATACTCACCATTCTGTAGTACTGAAAGCACAAACCATCACAAAGCAACATAATTCATGCAATTCTCTATTTCACCACGATCTAAAGTTAGTTTGCGTATCACAGTTAATTAATTTAGTTGTTCTGCCATGCAATTAGCATTTTAGTCCCATATGTATCTTGTGTTTATCAAGGCGTAAGTGTTGGTTAATAATATCTTACATCAAACTAATTAGTACGAGTTAATATTTAGCATGATTACGTAATTAATTTAATGCAAAATAGAGGAGGTATACAAATTTTTGTTTTACCTGCTCCATCACCATGCATGGTCTTCTGTGCTGCCACAGCCCCTCCCACCTTCCCTGTGTGGTCAGCTAGCTGCCCCTGACCCCTCCCACCTTCCCTCCATGGTCTGTATTTATGCCATTATAGTCTCACTGTTGCTCTCCATGGTGTGTCTTGCTTCTAGTGCCCATCCTGCCTGAGCTCCATGGTCAGCTTGCTGCTCCTGCCCTGCCCCCTTGCCCCCTGCCCTCTGTTTTCCATGTGCAGACCCCTATTCCCTCCCTCCTGACTTGTCTGTTCCATTGTAATGCCCCTGATCCCTTCCTCCTGCCCATTATGGTCCGTTATGCTGCAGCTTTCTATCCTGTCTGTCCATTATGGTCAGCTAGCTGCCATTGCATCTTTTCCCTCTGTTCTCTATTATCCATGCGCAGGGTCCTGTCCCCTCCTATTGCTTTGTATGGATTGTTGTACTGCACTCCCGTCCCGCATGCCCTGTGTGGTGTATTGTGCTGCTGCAAACCCTGATGCCCGCCCTGTATGGTCAGGTTGGTGCACCTTTCCATGTCCCTCCTGTCCTCTGTTATCCGAGTCCATGTCCCTACCTCAATTCCTCCTGCCTTCCATGATCCAATGTACCATACTTGCTAACATTTTGAACTTGGTAAGAGGGAGACTTTGAAAAAAAACTGGGGAATTGATTTACACCATTGACTTAACTCCTTGATTTTGGACCATAAGTTGGATGTGTTATTTCTAACCGAGACTTGGATCTCTTCCTGTTCGGGCCCTGACATAGTCACAGCTCTCCCTTTGGGTTTCCTAATGGCACATTTGGATAGGCCTGTGGGGAGGGGTGGAGGGATTGCTATCATTTATAGGGACTCATTAGTCTGTAAGTTGCAGGATGGAGGGATGAGTGACTGTGAGAGCGGTCAGTTCTCTCTTCGACTTTCACCCACGGCGTCTCTGACAGGCTTTTTGATCTATCGTCCCCCTGGGCCCATGGGAAATTTTCTTAATTCCTTTTTGGAATCATCTGCCCTTCTTGCCTCTTCCACTGGCAATTTCATCGCCTTGGGAGATTTTAACATCCATTTTGATGACCCTCACAACCCTTTGGGAGTAGACTTACTAAGTGATCTTCAAGTTTTGGGGATTAACTTGGTTAATCTCGGTGCCACTCATAGGAAGGGCCACTTGTTGGATCCGATATTTTCGAACTCGGCCTGCCTTAAAGCTTTTCCAGCGCTGGCCCTGCCTTGGACTGACCATTTTTTGGTGTCTGCCCAGTGGCAGCTTGATATTCCAGTTACATCTGTTCCCAGGGTATACAAGGTGGAAAGAGCCTGGTCAAGACTTTCAGTTGATACCTGGGCGGCCCATCTGGAGACGTCCCGGCCCCCCCTCGGGTCCAATCCATTAGTCGCCGATGAGAGGCTAAACATCTGGCTGACCAACTCGCTTGATGTTCTTCTCCCCAAGAAGAAACAACTTTCTATGGGTAAAAGAGTGGGCTCGGCGCCCTGGTATACATTAGACTTGAGAACTTTGAGAAGGGGCTGCAAGAGACTGGAACGGTCTTGGAGAAAAGACTGGAGTGAGACAACCCGGAGAGAATATCGGGCGGCTCTTAGCACGTACAAATCTGCTATTCGGGTAGCTAAATCTGTATTCTTTGAGGAGAGAATAGGCTCGGCGGCCAACTCCTCAAAAGAGGCATTCAGGGTCATTAAAGAACTCCTAAAAGCTCCCGAACCTCAAGTCTTCCACGCTGACCCTCTTGGGAAATGTTCCGAACTTGCCTCCTTCTTTAAAACCAAAATTGATAACATTCTACTATCACTCCCTCGGTTGAGCGTGGAGAATTCCTCTGATAGTAATTTTGAGTCTCTGTCCAGGGTGCGGACAGCGGAGCTGGCCTCTTTCGGCCCTGTCAGTGTGGAAGAAGTTCTCGCAGTCTTGACGACCATGAAAAGTGGCTCGCCTAAAGATCCGGCACCTATGAAATATCTTAAGCAGGTAGCCTCTACCATCGGCGGCCCAGTGACGGATCTTATAAATTTATCTTTTGCCCATGGAGTGGTGCCCCCGAGTTGGAAGGGAGCTGTTGTCAAGGCTCTCTTGAAGAAGCCTAACTTGGATCCTGCAGACCTTGCCAGCTTTAGGCCTATCTCGTTGCTTCCTGGCATTAGTAAGGTAGCGGAGAAACTGGTGAATCGGCGTCTCTCGGGCTTCCTGGAGTCCAATTCCCTTCTGGGTGATTCTCAAACTGGTTTTCGCCCCGGTCAGGGGACCGATACTGCCCTGCTGGCAGTCGTGGAGAATGCCAGGAGCATTCTGGATACAGGGGGATCAGTGGCAGTGATCCTCCTCGACCTCAGTGCGGCATTTGACACTGTGGACCATCAAGTGCTTCTCCAACGACTGTCGGGGGTGGGGGTCTCCGGGCTGGCCCTGAAGTGGTTCTCTTCCTTTTTGGCTGGCCGTACGTTTGAGGTGTGGGAAGGCCATATGAAATCTTCATCGGTTCCTCTCCAGTGTGGTGTGCCACAGGGCTCTTCGTTGAGCCCTACTTTATTTAACATTTATATGGCCCCCCTGGAGAATGAGATACTGCCCCTGGGTGTCAAGATTATCAGCTATGCTGATGATACTCAGCTGGTGGTAGGCCTTCCCCAGTCATCTTACCATCCCGATCAGCTGCATACGTGTCTGGATAAGATCTACACGTGGATGTGTAGCTCAGCCCTCAAGCTTAACGGCTCCAAAACTGAATTGATGATATTGGGGAATTCCCCTCCTACCCTGTCTCCGGGTAGCTGGCCCAGTTGCCTGGGAGTGGCTCCCACCCCCAGACAGGAGATCAAGAGTTTGGGGGTGTGGTTGGAGCAGGACCTCACCTTTAAGACTCACGCTAAAAAGACCGCAGGCGTGTGTTTTGGTCTGCTCCGCTCAGCCAGGAAGATTCTACCTCTCCTCCCTGTGGTCTCTAGGAGGTTACTTGTTCAGGGGCTTATCATCTCCCGGCTGGACTTTAGTAATGTGCTGTTTCTGGGGGCCCCAGAGTCCACCCTAAACAAATTACAGCAGGTGCAGAACGCGGCCGCGAGGCTCCTGATGGATCTCCCCAGGCGTCAGTCTGCTCGACCTGCGCTGAAGGCGTTGCACTGGCTTCCCGTTAGGGAGAGGGTGAAATTTAAGGCACTCTGCATGGCCTATAAAATCTTGCAGGGGAAAGGCCCTCCCATCCTACGGGATATGGTGCAACCCTACAAAGCCTCTCGTTCCCTTCGATCGGACCATCAACATCTGCTGCAGGTCACGAGAGTAAGGAAGGCAAGATCTGGGGGCAGAAGATTCTCCTTCAATGTGGCCACTCTGTGGAACTCCCTTCCACTTTATTTACGCTTGGAATCAAGTTTCCTGCGTTTCCGCAAGTTGTTAAAAACTTACTTGTTTCCTGCCTAACTCCTAGTGCCTCATGTTATGACGTCTCTTTCTGGATGAGCGCGGGGATGCCCAAGGGTAACCAGGCGCGTTATAAAACTCATTAATAATAATAATAATAATATAACTTACATTGAAAAAGAGGAGATTGTAGACAGAAGACAGATCAAATAAACCCCATTTGGGCGTTTCCTGGCTGAATCGGGTCTGTTGGCATGTATGGTTGTAGTACCACTGCCTCTTCCTTCTGCCCACAATGGTCTATTATATTGCCACAGCCTCTCTTGCCTGTCCTGTACTGTTGGTTTATTGCCCCTGCCCCCCTTTCCACTGCTCTCCATAGTCTCTTGTGCTGCCACTGCCCTTCCTGCCTGCTCAGTGTGTGCAAATTGTCGCCTCTGCACCCTCCTACCTGCCTTCAATTTTCTGAGACCGTGCCCCTGGCCTCTGCCTCTCAACAGTATCCTAATGAATTGTCTCTTTGCCTTTTTTGCCTCTGTGACCCTGATTTTGTGCCTGTAACTGCCGTGCCCCCTGACCCCTGCTCGCCGCTCTGCTCTGTGCCATTTCCCTTGTGCTGTTCCTCTGCTTTTTGCCCCTATGACCCTGATTTTGTGCCTGTGACTGCCGTGCCCCCTCCCTCCCGCTCGCCGCTCTGCTCTGTGCCATTTCCCTTGTGCTGTTCCTCTGCTTTTTGCCGCTGTGACCCTGATTTTGTGCCTGTGACTGTCTGTGCCTCCTGCCCCTCGCTCGCCGCTCCGCTTCTGTGCCCCCTTTTTATTTCTGTACCACCTCGCCATCCGCGTGCATAATTTGTGCCTGTGACCCTGTTTTGTGCCCCCTTTTTATTTCTGTACCACCTCGCAGTCCGCGTGCTTAATTTGTGCCTGTGACGCTGTTTTGTGCCCCATTTATCTTCTGTACCACCTCGCCGGTCTCCTGTCCCCCGTCCCTGCCGCTGTCTCCCCTGCAGCCCCGCCACCTCCACACCCATTTGCCGCTCCCGTCCCTCGCCTCCCAGCTGCTCCTCCCTCCCCACCTCCCCATATATGGCAGCCGCTGCGCGGTGAGGATAGCGACCCTTGACCTTCTGGTAGGTCGCTCCCCCCCACTGCAGCTCTGCCTGCACCCCCGCTGTCGCCGCTGCCGCCGGAGAAGTCGAGGCCCTCCACCACCCGCAGGCTTCCACCTGCGCCTCATCCCTGGTGGCCAGTGGTGGCCTTAGGTTCGTTTAATTTCCCTTGTGCTGTCTCTTTGCCTTTTTTGCCTCTGTGACCCTGATTTTGTGCCTATAACTGCTGTGCCCCCTGCCCCCCGCTCGCCGCTCTGCTCTGTGCCATTCCCTTGTGCTGTTCCTCTGCTTTTTGCCGCTGTGACCCTGATTTTGTGCCTGTAACTGCCGTGCCCCCTGCTCGCCGCTCTGCTCTGTGCCATTTCCATTGTGCTGTTCCTCTGCTTTTTGCCGCTGTGACCCTGATTTTGTGCCTGTGACTGTCTGTGCCCCCTGCCCCTCGCTCTCCGCTCCGCTTCTGTGCCCCCTTTTTCATTTCTGTACCACCTCGCCGTCCGCGTGCTTAATTTGTGCCTGTGACCCTGTTTTGTGCTCCGTTTATCTTCTGTACCATCTCGCCAGTCTCCTGTCCCCCGTCCCTGCCGCTGCCTCACCTGCAGCCCCGCCACCTCCACACCCATTTGCCGCTCCCGTCCCTCGCCTCCCAGCTGCTCCTCCCTCCCCACCTCCCCATATATGGCAGCCGCTGCGCGGGGAGGAGAGCGACCCTTGACCTTCTGGTAGGTCGCTCCCCCCCGCTGCAGCTCCGCCTGCACCCCCGCTGTCGCCGCTGCGGCTGGAGAAGTCGAGGCCCTCCACCACCCGCAGGCTTCCACCTGTGCCTTATCCCTGGTGGCCAGTGGTGGCCTTAGGTTCGTTTAATTTCCCTTGTGCTGTCTCTTTGCCTTTTTTGCCTCTGAGACCCTGATTTTGTGCCTATAACTGCTGTGCTCCCTGCCCCCCGCTCGCCGCTCTGCTCTGTGCCATTCCCTTGTGCTGTTCCTCTGCTTTTTGCCGCTGTGACCCTGATTTTGTGCCTGTAACTGCCGTGCCCCCTGCTCGCCGCTCTGCTTTGTGCCATTTCCCTTGTGCTGTTCCTCTGCTTTTTGCTGCTGTGACCCTGATTTTGTGCCTGTGACTGTCTGTGCCCCCTGCCCCTCACACGTCGCTCCGCTTCTGTGCCCCCTTTTTCATTTCTGTACCACCTCGCCGTCCGCGTGCTTAATTTGTGCCTGTGACCCTGTTTTGTGCCCCGTTTATCTTCTGTACCACCTCGCCGGTCTCCTGTCCCCCGTCCCTGCCGCTGCCTCCCCTGCGGCCCCCCCCCTCCGTGCTCTTTCGCCGCTCACGTCTCTCGCCTCCCGCCTCCCAGCTGCTCCTCCCTCCCCACCTCCCCGTAAATGGCGGCCGCAGGCAGCGGGCGCGCCGCTGGTGCGCCACAGGAGCGCCTAAGGCAAGCCCATCTGCGCCCGTCCGTGCCTGGACCGCACCCAGCACCAGAACCCCTGGCCCCCGCGCCAGCCACGAGGAGCACCGCCTCCGCTACGACACCAAGACCCTCATCGCTCTCAACCCAGGAAGAACCCACACCTGCTGCAAGGTCGCCCCGAGGCGCACCCACGGCCCCTTCACCTGCCGGAACTGCAACTTCTCCTGCAACAAAAACGCAAAGACACCACAACGGAAACCAACCAGCTCAGATGCATCCTGACCAACACTAGCTCCGCACACAAACACGCCGTCGAACTCTGGGACCAACTCGACACTACATCTCTGGACGTCGCCTTCCTGACCGAAACCTGGATGAACGAAACCTCTGCGCCTGACATCGCCATAGCCATCCCAGACGGGTACAAGATCACCCACAGAGACCGCGTGAACAGAGCCGGAGGAGGCATCGGCATCGTTCACAAAAACACCATCAAGATCTCTACAAACACCAACGACACCCTCAGCACCGCCAAACACATGCACTTCCAGATCCACACGGACCCCAAGACCACCCTAAGAGGCACCCTCGTCTACAGACCACCAGGACCCCAGGCTCAATTCTGCGACTCCATCGCCGACCTCATCAGCTCACACGCACTGACCTCCACCAACTACATCCTCCTCGGAGATCTGAACTATCACCTGGAAAACAACAACGACAGCAACTCCTCCACCCTGATCGACAATCTCGCCAACCTCGGACTCAAACAGCTCGTCACAATGCCGACCTACACCGTGGGCCACACACTTGAGGCAATCTTCTACTCAAGCCCCCACGTCACCTTCAGCCACGTCTCCGAACTCACCTGGACCGACCACCACTGCATCCATTTCTCCCTCCAAAACCACTCACACCCCACCGCACCCTACCGCACCCTACAGACCCCCCCGCCGCCGCTGGGGCAAAATCACTGAAGAACAACTCCAGACGAGCCTCGCACTCAACCCTACGATGAACCCCACCAACCCGGATGATGGTGCACCCTCCTTCGAACGCTGGATGAACGACTGCGCCAACACCATTGCGCCGCTGAAAAACCCCACCAACAGAGGCACCAGCAGAAGAGTCAGCTGGTTCATCCCCAGAACTCCTCGACTCCAAACGCACCTGCCGGAAACTGGAAAACACACGGAACAGGGACAAGACGCCAGACAGCCACACTGCCTACAAAGACGCCATCCGCAACCACCACCACCTCATCAGGACCGTCAAGAGGACCTCCTTCACAGACCGCCTTGACAACAAAGCGCACAACAGCAAGGAGCTCTTCACCATCGTGAAGGAACTCTCCAACCCCAGCTCCAACGCCAACGACAAGCCCTGTGCGACTCACTTGCCACCTTCTGTCACCGGAAAATCACCGACATCCACGACAGCTTCAGACCCCAGACGACCCCTGCCGTACCTAACCCACCGCACCCCACCACCACCGAAACCCTGACTACCTGGGCTAACGTGAGCATCCAGGACACAATCAAGACCATGGGATCTATCCACTCCGGTTCCCCTTCAGACCCCCTCCCACACCACATCTTCAACAAAGCCAGCAACTCCATCGCATCCTACCTGCACAAAATCATCAACCTCTCCTTCGAGACCGCCACCTTCCCTGAGAACTGGAAGCACGCACAGATCAACGCCCTACTGAAGAAACCCAAAGCAGACCCGAGCGACCTCAAAAACTTCCGGCCCATCTTACCTTGCTCCCGTTCCCAGCTAAGGTCATCGAGAAGATTGTAAACACCCAGCTCACACGACACCTCGAAGACAACAACATCCTAGACCCATCACAATCAGGATTCCGCAGCAACCACAGCACCGAGACCGCCCTCATCGCCGCCACAGACGACATCAGAATCCTGGTAGACAACGGAGAGACGGCGGCCCTCATCCTCCTAGACCTCTCCTACGCATGCGCCTCCACAACGCAGGGATCCGAAACAAAGCCCTGGACTGGACCACCTCCTTCCTCTCCGGCAGAACTCAGAGAGTCCGCCTCCCCTGTTCCGCTCCAAGGCTTTCAAGATCATCTGCGGCGTCCCACAAGGATCCTCCCTCAGCCCGACGCTGTTCAACGTCTACATGGCACCACTAGCACGCATCGCCGACAACACGACCTCAACATAATCTCCTACGCCGACGACACTCAGCTGATCCTCTCCCTCACCAAGGACCCCCTCACCGCCAAATCCAACCTCCACCAGGGAATGAAGGCCGTCGCGACTGGATGGAGGACAGCTGCCTCAAACTGAACACAGACAAGAAAGAAATCCTCATCCTCGGGGCCAACCCCTCCGCATGGGACGACTCTTGGTGGCCCACGTCACTGGGGTCCCCCCCGGCCCCCACCGACCACGCACGCAACCTGTGAGTCATCCTCGACTCGAAACTCAACGCAGTCTCCTCCACCTGTTTCAACACCCTCCGCAAGATCTTCAGATGGATCCCGACAAACACGAGGAAAACTGTCACCCAAGCACTGGTCAGCAGCAGGCTCGACTACGGAAACGCCCTCTACGCCGGAACCTCGTACAAGCTCATCAGCAGACTACAGAGAATCCAGAATACCTCTACACGCCTGATCCTCGATGTCCCGCGCTGCGACCACATCACCCCCCACCTGAGGAACCTGCACTGGCTCCCCGTCGACAAAAGAATCTCCTTCAAGCTCCTGATCCATGCACACAAAGTACTCCACAAAACTGGCCCAGCCTATCTCAACAGCCGACTCTCCTTCTACGTACCCAACAGGAAACTCCGCTCCGCTGACCACGCCCTGGCCACGGTCCCACGCATCCGGAGAACTACTTCCGGAGGCAGATCCTTCTCCCATCACGCCGCCAAGACCTGGAACACCCTCCCCCTCCACCTACGTCAAACCGAAGACCTGCTGACCTTCAGGAGACAACTCAAGACCTGGCTCTTCGACCAGTAACATCTTCCCCCCCCCCCAGCACCTTGAAACCCACCCAGGTATGTAGTGCGCTTTACAAGTTACATGATTGATTGATTGATAGATTGCTAACATTCTATATTTATAGCAAAAGTGTGGCATGCCTGACGTCATCTTGACTGAATCAAAACTAATACCTAGAGCATTTCCTTTAGAAATTACATAGATGAGAGGGTCTTATTTGCATCGAAATTATGGTTAGTGCTCTAAAAAACTAAAATGAGGACATATTTTCTGAGTTTTCAAATAGCGACAAAGCACTTTTAAATTATTTATGTTTATTTTTTTTATCCAGTTGACCACTTGATTAAATGTTGCACTTAGGGGAGAGGCTGTGGTGTTTCTTCCAGAGCTGCAGACTTTGCAACTGGGGAACCAAGTTAGAGTTTCTGCTTCAGCTCGACATTCTGTGATTCTGGTCAAATCACTTAATTTCCCCCTGTCTACAACCAAAACTGAATTTGCCCTTGTGTGATGTAACCAATGCTCATGTAAAGCACTCCAATACCTGACCAGTCTTCACTATATAAAACTGCAAAAACACAAAAAATAAAAAGTGTTGTGCACAGTTCTGTCATTGGGCTACACGAGGACTACATCTGGGTGATATTTGTGCTACATTTGGGCTCTTTTGTCTCTGGTGGCCATCGTGGGAGATTTATTTGTTATGAATTTTCCTAATTTCCTCATTTACTGCAGTCTCTTCAGTAGGAAATGCTTTCAGTTTTTTACTTTGATTCCATCAAGAAGGAATTCAGATTGTCACATATTTGCCATAAATTCTGAATGCTAGCACTCTAGTTGCTGATTAGATCACTGTAGTAAAGCTAGTGCTCACCAGGGAAGTCTGCTGCTGGTATTGAAGGTGCTTGTTTCAGTCTGCATGTCAGAACTGTTTTAAGAAATGGAAGAGGATTTAAGAAGTCACTCAAAATGTGCCCTAATTTTTCTTTCTTCAGCACTAATCATAATTTCTATGGCAAAATGAACCCCCTCATTGTGTTCCTTTTTAAATTAAATGTTTTAAGTGTTACCAGTTTATTCAAGATGGTTTCAGGTGTGCCATACTTTTGTCATAAGTAAGACTATTAGCGCTCTAGTTGTTCTTTAGAACACTTTGGGACATTCTGTCTTTGGGCTATATGTGGGCTACATCTGGATGATATTTGTGCTACATTTGGGCACTTTTGTCTCTGGTGGCCATCTTGGGAGACTTATTTGTTATGAAGTTTCCTAATTTGCTCATTTACTGCAGTCTCCTCAGTAGGAAATGCTTTCAGTTTTTTACTTTGATTCCGTCAAGAAGGAATTCAGATGTGTCACACATTTGCCACAAATTCAGAATTTTAGCACTCTAGTTGCTCATTAGATCACTGTAGTAAAGCTACTGCTCACTGTAGGAAGGTGGATATCTGACCATGGTTACCCCCAACTTTTTGCCTAGTGTCTAGCTGGTTTTTCGACTTAGTTGGCCTGAGATCCTGCCATTCAGGGTCTCAGGCTGTCTGCTCTCTCTTTAAAATGGACTCCATGTACCCTAGGTACATTCCCAATTGGTAAGGATCACCTTATTGAACCCTGTACAGTGTACCCTAGGTACCCAGGGCATAGGTGTACCCTAGGCCTCCCAGGGGCTGCAGCATGTATTATGCCACCCCTGGTCTGGCCTTCCAATCAGACACAACTGGCTGATCACTCAGCTGGGGCAAGGTCGTGTAATCACCCCTTGCTTAGATATAGTATACCTATATCTACCCTTAAAATAGACACATGCGTACCTATCAGCCACTCCTATGGCAGGCCTTAACAATCCTGGAGGCAGAGTGCTTGGTAACATGTGAGATGGTGCTCTAGCATGAGCTGAGCCTGTCTGCAGCTTTCGGAACCATGTCCTTATAGCTGTTCTATGATATAGCCTACCATATACTCTTAAAGCGCCTTATAATCTTAAACGGTTATGCTAACTATGGTTTGGCTTTATCAAAACATGTCGTGTAAGGTGTCTAACACTTTGGAATAATACACCCATACCATTTCTGGTGATGAGGATATTATTCCCCCCTTCTAGAGGGAGAGACATGTTAAAATCCTACTTTGCTGTGTAACTCTAACCAAAGCCTCAGCATCACAAAATGGATGCTGCTGCCACAGACACAAGTCTGACCTCCTGCTGCTGGGAGTGATCACGGCAAGGGAGGCTTGGACAATAGGTTTCCTGCTTGGGGAGGTGCTAGCACCTCCCCAGACAGACTTTAGTGTATTGGGACAGGGAGGGCTGAAAGGAATGAGACATGCCTGGGGCACACAAGGTGCTCCATGCATAGTCCAGTTCAAACCGGTGCTGGGGCATTCCAGCCCCAGTCCTGGCGCGAAACTGGACAAAGGGAAGGGGGTGTAACCACCCCCCTCCCAGGTCCCACCCATAAGGCGTGACCTAGCAGGTAACCCAGCCCCCCAGATTTGGATAAGAGTGGTAGCTGGGCCCCAGGAGATTAGATTATCCTGAACCTGCAACTTGAACAGAAACTCTGGACCTTCGACATTCGACAAAAGAAGAAGACTGAAGAATCTCCCTTGTGGCCAAGGAGTGGCTACCCTGTGCAAACAGGCAACATCAAGAGACTACCCTTTGCTTTGCTAAAGTTCCACGAGGGACCGACTGCAGAGCCCGACCAGAGCCTTGACTTCCAGACTTCTCCGACCCTGATCCACATCCACAGCTGAGCTGAGATCCGTGGAGGCGACGAGAGACGTGGGACCGGCTACCTGGGAAAAGTGGCGAGTATCTTCCAGCGCAGCTTCTGAGGCACCCTCGAAGTTGTGCACCGGGGATTGAGAAGCCCCAACTCCAAGCACCATCTGCACCGAAGATCAGCCCCCCACACTCCACGAGTCCTGCGTGGGGCCCTTCTGCATTTTCCTGCTTGCCGCGCCTGTCCGGTTGCTTGCCCGTTGGCTAGTGGCCTTTGTGACGACGCATCCAGAAATCTTCACTGCTGGTTTGGCTCCTCCAGACTGGCTCCCGCTTCTTTGCAAAAGAGAAGCACCCCAGACCTTCCTGGTCTGCACCAGAAGCAAGTCCTCCGTTCTTCGTGGGTTCCGCTTGCCAAGGCTTGGTGAGTCCTAGTTCGACTTCGACGCCGCCGACAGCAAGAGCCTTCGTGGGACAGCTCGCCTCCTGGTCCTGGTTGTCCTCGACGTTCCCTGGTCCTCGTGGCTGCAGCGAAAAGCTTCACCTTCACCTGCAATCTTCACGACATCACCTGGTTCCTTCCTGGTTCCACGTGGTCACTGGCTAGTGACCTTGACTCTGTCCCTTCTGCTTGCAGGTCTCCTCTCTTCTTGATCCCAGCCTTGGGATCCACCGGACACTCTTCACTGACTGCCTGTCAGCAACTTTCCTTCAGGCATCCCTAGAAGTCCACGACGAAACCCGACGCAAGTTCACACCTATGCACCCACAGTCCGTGGGCTAGGTAACTTGGGTACTTCGGTGCTCACAAGGGTAGTGACTATCCTAGGGTCTAGTTTCCGAGTCTCGACTCTCTAGCTGCTTCAGAAGTGTCCTTAAACTGTTAATTGCTAACAACTACTATTTCTATCGACTTTTACGCATTACGCGTGAGTGTTTCCACTCTGCACCTGAATCCCGTGGGCCTCACACTTCCTAACTGTTGCTAGTGTAGTGTAGCCCCAGCGATTCCCTAGGCCTAGGCCTATCCTATTTCCGTGACAGTGGTCCTTATACCACTTACTTAGTATATGGTTCGCGTGGCCCCTAGGGCCTGACTGTATTACTTACCTGTGTGACTTAATGTATGCTTGAATAAGACTGTGTTGTACTTACCTCTAATCTCATAAAGAGTGCTGAGGGTTTGACTAGAATAAATACACTTTATTTTATATATATATCTGTTGTGGTGTCCTTTCATTTGGTATTCAAGGGATTATATATGGTATCGCAGCTGGCTTCACATGCCATTCAGAGTTTAGCCTAAGACTGCTCTTGTCCATGCTACCACTAGGATAGCTGGTCTATAAGGTTGACTTTACAACCAATAACGATAAGGGTTGTTTGGACTGATATAAGGTGTACACTAGAACTAGTGACATCATACATCAGGCCAACTTCTCACACTCACCAGGGAAGACTGCTGTTGGTATTGAAAGTGCATGTTTCAGTCTGCATGTCAGAATTTGTTAATGAAATAGAAGAGGATTTGAAAAGTCAAAATGTGCCCTAATTTTTCTTTCTTCAGCACTAATCATAATTTCTATGGCAAAATGAAACCCCTCATTGTGTTCCTTTTTTAATTAAATGTTTTAAGTGTTACCAGTTTATTCCAATCAAGATGGCTTCAGGTGTGCCATACTTTTGTCATAAGTAAGACTGTTAGCGCTCTAGTTGTTCTTTAGAACACTTTGGGACATTCTGTCATTGGGCTATATGTGGGCTACATCTGGATGATATTTGTGCTACATTTGGGCGCTTTTGTCTCCGGTGGCCATCTAAGGAGACTTGTTTGTTATGAAGTTTCCTAATTTCCTCATTTACTGCAGTCTCCTCATTAGGAAATGCTTTGGGGTTTTTACTTTGATTCCGTCAAGAAGGAATTCAGATGTGTCACACATTTGCCATAAATTCAGAATGTTAGCACTCTAGTTGCTCATTAGATCACTGTAGTAAAGCTACTGCTCACCAGGGAAGACTGCTGCTGGTACTGAAAGTGCATGTTTCAGTCTGCATGTCAGAATTTTTTAATGAAATAGAAGAGGATTTGAGAAGTCAACATGTGCCCTAATTTCTCTTTCTGCAGCACTCATCATAATTTCTATGGCAAAATGAACCCCCTCATGTTGTTCCTTTTTAAATTAAATGTTTTAAGTGTTACCACTTTATTCCAATAAAGATGGCTTCAGGTGTGCAATACTTTTGTCATAAGTAAGACTGTTAGTGCTCTAGTTGTTCTTTAGAACACTCTGGGAAGCTGCAGTAGAACACACAGGAATCAACTGTCAGTCTCTGCCCTTGTTGGATGCACATGTTTTACTGAGAATGTCAGACTTCATTCTCAGATGACTGTAAAAGATAATGAGAATTTACAGAAAATATGCTCTCATTTTAGCTTCTAGATCACCTTCCAAACCTCTGTGGGAAAAGTGTGAGAAAATAGTTTTCTCTCAAACATGATTCATAATATCCCAGCAGAAGACTTTTTCACAGGGTAAAATCACCTTAGAACACACCACAATTACAAAAATTAGTATGGCACCATCAACAAATGATTTATAATTTTACTAAAGTCTTATCACCCTTTATACGTTCTCCTTTTGGTGACCCTCAAAACCTTCCATTCACTGCAATGCTTTTTTATTGAGGTGCTGTCATGTATATTGGTCCCAAGATGGCTGCCAACACTTCTTGGATGAAGTGCTGACAGCCAATCAGATCTCACGATGAGATGTGTGGTTAGGCTCTGTCCAGATATTTAAAGTTCTTTTTCCTTTAATATTAAAAAAAACACTGAACGGATTGTCACCATTTAACAAAAAGGTCACTTTCTGAACCAAGAGCTACCTTTCTGCCAAATTTGGTGTAATTCCGTTCAGCAGTTCGGGCTGTAGCTTTGTCTAAAGTTTCCTATGGAAATTTACATGGGGAAAATGTGTTTTGGGACCCCCCCCTTTTTCTCGGCCCCTGCTTGAGGAATCACCACAAAACTTTCAAGCCAGAACCTGACCGGAGCGCCCCACTAATTTTGAACATTTTGAGAAGATTCGTCAAACGACACCAAAGTTATTGGGAAAACAAAAAACGCTTTTCCAATGGAAACTAGATCCTAACTATAACTACCTACTGGCGACCGCCATTAGGTAATATATATCCATATATATCTATATATATCTATATATATATATCTATATATATATATATATAGATATATATATATATATATTATCTACTGGCGGTCGCCAGTAGATAGTTATAGTTAGGACCGTGTTTCCATAGGAAATCTGAAAATTCTATTTTGAATAACTTTGGCGCCGGTTGACGAATACTCGCGACATTTTCAAAACTAATGGGGTGCTCTGCTCAGCTCCTACCCTGAAAGTCTCGGGGTGATTCGTCAAGCGGGGGCCAAGAAAAAAGGGGGGTCCCACAACGCATTTTCCACATGCATTTTCCCATAGGACCTTTAGTCGAAGGTACAGCCCGAACGGCTGAACAGAATTACTTGAAATTTGTCAGAGAGGTAGTCCTCAGGTCAGGCATGTGTCTTTTGCATGTATGGAGTCAATCTGTTCAGTACTCACACACCGCCACTTACCCATAGTTACTTACACACCTAGTCAGTCTTGCAAAAAATTTATCACACTCCCATTTACTCACCTATACAGTTATACACACACCACCTCACTTATTCATACAGATACTAACACATACTTACTCTCTTATACAATCACTGACATAGGCACACACTCATCCATACAGCCACTCTCACAATCACTCACTCTCACGTATAGTCATTTATATAGTCCAACACTCACATATACTGCCTTCCACATATGTAGTTACTCACACATGTACCACTGAGATATCCATTCACTCACCAACACACCCATTCAAACACTCACCCACCCATACAGCCCTTCACAGATGCACTCTTGAAGCCGTACACCCAGTGAATCACTCACTCACGCATCCATGCACAGAGTTACACACCCCCCACCCACCCACACAGACACTCAGGCACCCATACAGATACTCAGACAACCAATCAAAAACCCATTTCGTGTCCGCAGCTGCTTTGCACAGAATACAATACGAGGTGAGAAAGCATTGATGAAAATATATATGTGTATATATATATATATATATATATATTCACAGAAAAAACCATAGGTTTCAGGCACGTTATAGTTAGGAATTAGCATTTAAAAAACCTCAGAAATTCACTGAAAAAACCATAGGTTTCAGGAGTGTTATAGTTAGCTGGACTTTTCACTTGTACAAAACCATTGAAATTCCCCCGTTATAGTTAGTTCAGCTAACTATAACTCGCGCGCCCGCAATGCACTGCTGATGACGTCACATATTACATCACTCATGACATGGTCAGTGACATCACTCATGACATCACTGATGACATCTCAAATGACATCACTGATGACATCATCCAGTGAATGTGTGTTTTTCTGAAAATTAAATATGTTTTATATATGTATATCTCAAGGTCGATGGAAGAATAAATGGGTATATAAGTGTCTAAATGGATGATTTGTTTTTGAAAAATTGATTGTGTAACTGACTGATTAAGTGTATCATAGTGAATACATGGCTTAGTGAGTAATGTTTAAATATGTAAATATCTGTATCAGTCTCTCACTTTGTGTATAAGTGGCTGCATGGGTTGGTGAGTAGCTACATGGGTGTCTATATAGGTTATTAGTTGGTTTTTTGAGTATCAGTCTGAGTGTCTGCATGGTTCGGTGGGGGGTATTACGTAGTGCATAGGTGCATGAATGAGTGACTCACTCTTTGTATGTGTTGAAGACAGCATGTGTGCAGGACTGTATGGGTGGATGAGTGTGTGTATGGGTGTGTTAGTGAGTGAATGACTGTCTCAATAGTGTCTTTATGAGTAACTACATATGTTTTAAACTAGTATATGTGACTATTGGTGTATATAAGTGAGTATATGTGAGAGTGAGAGATTGAAAGAGTTCCTGTATGAATAAGTATGTGTTTCTATAAGTGATTGTTTAAAAGGCTAAGAGCCTTATGTAGGTAGCCTAACAGTTACCACTTCATAAATACCGAATTTTACCGATTCGGTATTTATGAAGTGGTAAATGCTATGTAGGTAATCCGTCGGTAATAATTACCGAATCGGAATGGGTTGGTATTTTAGAATCGGTAATTACTGATTCGGTAATGGTAACTGGCTTCCCATTGATTCCTATGGGCCAGGAGGCCCATAGGAATCAATGGGGAGCCAGTTACCATTACCGAATCGGTAATTACCGATTCGGTAATGGGGGGAGCACAATAAAGGGTGGCAGGGTGTCACATTGACACCCTGTTGCACCCCTGATTCCTGCATGTGTGCACATGTGGCACACATACATGCCCTAAGGGCATGTATGTCTGCCACATTGCACACTTCTAAGCGCTTTAAAATGCTTTTACACATCCATTCTTAATTTACCACCAACTATTAGTTGGTGGTAAATACCGACTCCAGACAACACCCACACACTCCCCCTACATCTCATTTCTGTATTCGGAATTTACCGAATCGGTAAAATTACCGATTCGGTAATTTTACCGATTCGGTAAATTACCAAATACAGAATTGATCCCCCTACATAGCAAAAGCCTAAATACCGGTCGGTAACGGTATAATTACCGAAAATCGGCCGTTACCGACCGGTATTAGGCTACCTACATGAGGCCCTAAGTATGTGTAAGTTTCTGTAGAAGTAAGTGTGGTGGTGTGTGTATAACTGTATATGCAAATAAATGTATGTTTGATTCTTTATTAGCATGAGTGACTATGTGTGTGAGTAACTCTATGGATGAGTGGCATTGTGTAACAGGATGTATAGGTGTATGAGTACATATGATGAGTGAATACATGTATGAGTGACTGTATAGGACTGTTGGTGAATGAGTGGATGTGTATGTGGATCTTAGAATTACTGAAGAGGTTGTTGTAACTGGTATTGGTATGTCCATTGTTTTGAAAAGTTTCGTCTCTATTTTTGAATGTGTGTATCAAAGGTTATATTAGGGTGAGAGGAGGTCTGCCACTCTATCACAAGGATGATGTGATCAGTGATGTCATCAGTGATGTCATTTGAGATGTCATCAGTGATGTCATGAGTGATGTCACTGACCATGTCATGAGTGATGTAATATGTGACGTCATCAGCAGTGCATTGCGGGCGCGCGAGTTATAGTTAGCTGAACTAACTATAACGGGGGAATTTCAATGGTTTTGTACAAGTGAAAAGTCCAGCTAACTATAACACTCCTGAAACCTATGGTTTTTTCAGTGAATTTCTGAGGTTTTTTAAATGCTAATTCCTAACTATAACGTGCCTGAAACCTATGGTTTTTTCTGTGAATTTCAAAGGTTTTTTAAATGCTAATTTCTAACTATGCCTACAGAGATAGGACATGTGAAGAAAGAAGAAAAAATGCACAGAAAGAAAAAAAAGAAGTGCAGAAAGAAGCAACAGAAGTCCTCAAAGACGAAGAAAAGTGCAGGAAGAAGGATAACGTGCAGAAAGAACAAAAAGAAGAGCAGAAAGAAGCCTTGTTGCAAAATCATCCTGTACCCTCAACTTTTTCAGATGGATACTGGTGGTAACAGTCTGACTAACCAGTCGTAGAGCCAGTGCTATGTTAAAAGACACTTAGAATACAGTGAAAACACCTACATACACTAGGGAACATTATGCGTTGGGGTCCCCCTGTGATTAGCATGAACTCCTCTGTAAGCCCCTAGTATATAATAGGGCAGGGGGATTAAAACTACCTCTTAAAACAGGCCACAGGGCGTTTTTGCACACGTTAACTCAGGCCCCGTCCCCTCCCTTCACCACTGTGTAAACACGCCCTGTGTCCGTTTTTAGTTGGGAGATTAAGTTACTTTGAATCCTGAGGGTCCCTAGGGTCCAACTAGCCCACTAGGTACCTCCAGTAAGTGCCACAGAGCTGCGTTGCAGAGAGGTGTAAAAAGTGGCACGGCCTGGACCACCTCTCTGCAATGCAGCTCAGTGGCGCTTACTGGAAGCACTTGGTGGGCTAGTTAGCCCCCAGGGGCCCTCAGTATTGAAGGAAAATTATATCCCCAATTTAAAACGTGCCATAGTGCGTGTTTGCACACGTCACCTCAGGCCCCGTCCCCTCCCTTCACCACTGTGTAAACGCGCCCTGTGGCTATTCTAAGTTGAGAGATTAAGTCCCCTTGAATCCTAAGGGTCCCTAGGGTCAAACTAGACCACTAGGTACCTCCAGTAAGCGCCACAGAGCTGCGTTGCAGAGAGGTGTAAAAAGGGGCTTGGCCTCAGAACACCTGTCTGCAGCGCAGCTCCCTGGTGCATACTGGAGATGCCTGTTGGGCTAGTTGGCCCTCAGGGACCCTCAGTATTGAAGAGGAATTAATTCCCCAACTTACAACTCGCCAGGGGGCGCGTTTGCAGAGTGTTGCAAGGAGGGGGCGTGGCCTCCGGCACGATGCCAGTCTTTTATTTATTTTAATTTTTTAAGAAGGGGGGCTGTGTGGTTCCCCTTCTTATTCTAATTTATTGGCCCTGATGACCCCATCCCCCAGGGCCTGTCTCCTAATTATATTTTTTTAACCCCAATCCCCAGGGCCGGCCACTGTTTTTTATTATTTTTTAAAAATATATATTTATAGACACACCTAGGACATGCTGGACAAACCGTACGTACCTATCACCATGACGATTTGCGTGATATTCATTAAAAGGCGACTATGCATACAATGAATCCACGTGGAATGTATTTACACCACTAGTGAAGCTCTGACATGTCTGATGCCCTACCGTGCCTAATCCCGGTAGACACCCTTGTCGTTTATTCATACAAACATGGGTAGCTATTGACAGGCACATTAAATACACATGCACACCAAGCCATTCAAAGGGGATTCGACAAAAATTCGACCAAAACTATGCAAGAAACCCCCTCACGGTTAATAAAACACACATCCACTGCCGGATGTGTAATACTTTTCATTTTACTCTCTGGAAAGGGGACAAACATCACTTGAGAGTCACAGCGCGCTCCTGGCAGAGCCCAATGCTGTGTTACACCCACCATTGCCTGCTGAGTGCCACACACCTCTGTGTTGTATTCCACTAGCTAGTGCATATGCTATGACACTCTCTAGCCCATGTGCACTGTAACACCACCCCGTGAATATGTCATGCCACACTTGTCTTCGCACGGGTTATATTGCCCCATATAACGTGCCTTCCTCGATGCCTATGTTATAACGCACAGTGCTATGCCATACATATTACAATCTGGGATCCATATCTTTGTCACAGTGCATATGCAACGTTACACTCCCCAGCACATATTTTATATTACAACTTTAGAGACTAGTTAGGTTACACAACACTGCCCTGTGCATATTACACTCCAAGGCACATATCGCATAGCACGCGCTAGTGCCTGTGCTATCTCGCGCTCTCCAATGAATCTGTCATTGCGCACAATGTATTGCATATTATATTTCACGCCCGGTTCATCTTATATCACACTTTTTGGTGCATAGTTTATACCATACACTATATCTAGTTTTCATTTTCAATCGTGCTCTCAGGACTATGTTCTATATAACACTGTGTTCACCTACCCTTTTCACGGGCATTACATTTTGTGATAGGGGGTGGAGGGTCAGGGGGTGTTTCTGCCAAGTGAGCCTGGAGTCACAGTCACAAACGTCCTCTTCTTCCTGAATAAAAGTGAGATTATGCTGCATACTTGTTCATATTTTAAGTAGTTCGCACAGACACACGTTTTAAAACCAATAAAGTTCCTAATACCCGCCTTCTCTGAACAGTTAGCTTGCTGCCCCATCCCCCTCCTCCCTATCCTCTGTTGTGTGAATCCATGGACTAGCCTCCTCCCTCCTGCCATGCATGGTCTGATGTGCTGCCACTGCCCTCAATTTAGTATGATGTACCAGTCCACTCCTCCTGCCCTCCATTGCCCAATTCTATGCCCCATCATTGACCTCCTGCTTAAACTCTGTGCTTAGGTTGCTGCCCCTATTCTCCTTCCCCCTGCCCTCCGATGTCTTTGTGTATGCCCCTGCTCCATCCTTTTTGCCCACCATGTTCCATGGACTTGCCACTCCTATCTACTCTGAGTGTTCTGTTGAGCTGCCACTCCCCTCTCACCTGCCTAGCATTGTCAGATGACTGTAACCTGTCCCTGCCACCTCCACCCTGCCTGTCCACATGCCATGCCCCTATCCTCTTCCTCCTGTCCTACATGGTCCATTGTACTGCCACACCCTTCTGCCCTCCCTGGTCTGTTGTGCTGCAACTGCTCCTCCTGCCTGCCCCGTGCGGTCTGTTGTGAGGCCCCTTCCCCTGAACTTTCTTGTCTGTGCACAGGTCCTGACCCTCCCTTCTACCCTTCATCGTCTTTGTGCATGCCCCTGCACCCCCCTTCTTGCCCATCATAGCCATTGTGCTACCACTAACCCTCCCACTTGCCATGCATGGTCTTCTGTGCTGCCATGGCCCCTCCCACCTTCCCTGTGTGGTCAGTTAGCTGCCCCTGAACCCCTACCACCTTCCCTCCATGGTCTGTGTGTATGCCATCACAGTCTCACTGTTGCTCTTCATGGTGTGTCTTGCTTCTAGTGCCCATCCTGCCTGACCTCCATGGCTATCTTGCTGCTCCTGCCCTGCCCCCTTGCCCCCAGCCCTCTGTTTACATGTGCAGACCCCTACTCCCTCCCTCCTGGCTTGTCTGTTCCATTGTAATGCCCCTGATCCATCCCTCCTGCCCTTTATGGTCTGTTATGCTGCAGCTTTCTCTCCTGTCTGTCCATTATGGTCCTGCCTCTTGCCCCTCTGTTCTCTGTTGTCCATGTGCATGGTCCTGTCCCCTCCCTCTTGCTTTCTATGGATTGTTGTGCTGCACTTCCGTCCCGCATGCCCTGTGTGGTGTATTGTGCTGCTGCAAACCCTGATGCCTGCCCTGCAGGGTCAGTTTGGTGCACCTCTCCATGTCCCTCCTGTCCTCTGTTATCCAAGTCCATGTCCCTACCCCATTTCCTTCCATGATCCAATGTACCATACTTGCGAACATTTTGAACTTGGTAAGAGGGAGATTTTGAAAAAAAAACTGGGGTATTGATTTTCCCCTTTGAGTTACATTGAAAAAGAGGAGATTGTAGACAGGAGACAGATAAAATAAAGCCCATTTGAGCTTAAAAACATTGGACGTTTCCTGGCTGAATCGGGTCTGTTGGCATGTATGGTTGTACTACCATTGACTCTTCCTTCTGCCCACAATGGTCTATTACATTGCCACAGCCTCTCTTGCAAGTCCTGTATTGTTGGTTTGTTGCCCCTGCCCCCCTTTCCACTGCCCTCCATAGTCTGTTGTGCTGCCACTGCCCTTCCTGCCTGCTCAGTGTGGTTAAAT
This sequence comes from Triturus cristatus, assembly GCF_964204655.1. Lineage (NCBI taxonomy): Eukaryota > Metazoa > Chordata > Amphibia > Caudata > Salamandridae > Triturus > Triturus cristatus. The sequence continues at coordinate 1,085,600,789 of NC_140582.1, read as the reverse complement.
TGTTGCCTTTGCACCCTCCTACCTGCCTTCAATTTTCAGAGTCCGTGCCCCTGGCCTCTGCCTCTCAACAGTATCCTAATGAACAACTAGATTGCTAACATTCTATATTTATTACAAAAGTGTGGAACGCCTGACGTCATCTTGATGTAATCAAAACTGTAATACCTAGAGCATTTCCTTTAGAAATTACATATATGAGAGGGTCTTATTGGCATCAAAATTATGGTTAGTGCTCTAAAAGACTAAAATAAGGACATATTTTCTGAGTTTTCAAATAGCGAGAAAGCACTTTTAAATTATTTGTTACCTTTATGTTTTTTTATCCAGTTGACCACTTGATTATAATGTTGCACTTAGGGGAGAGGATGTGGTGTTACTTCCAGAACTGCAGACTTGGCAACTGGGGAACCAGGTTGGAGTTTCTGCTTCAGCTCGACATTCTGTGATTCTGGTCAAATCACTTAGTCTCCCCATGTCTACAACCAAAATGAATTTGTTCTTGTGTGATGTAACCAATGCTCATGTAAAGCACTCCAATACCTGACAAGTCTGCACTATATAACACTGCAAAAACACAAAATAATAAGTGTTTTGCACACTTCTGTCATTGGGCTATATTTGGGCTACATCTGGGTGATTTTGGGCTACATTTGGGCTCTTTTGTCTCCGGTGGCCATCTTGGGAGATTTATTTGTTATGAAGTTTCCTAATTTCCTCATGTACTGCAGTGTCCTCAGTAGGAAATGCTTTCAGTTTTTTACTTTGGTTCCATCATGAAGGTATTCAGATATGTCACACATTTGCCATAAATTCTGAATGTTAGCACTCTAGTTGCTCATTAGATCACTGTAGTAAAACTACTGTTCACCATGGAAGTCTGCTCCTGGTATTAAAAGTGCATGTTTCAATATGCATGTCAGAATTTTTTAATGAAGTAGAAGAGGATTTGAGAAGTCACTCAAAATGTGCCCTCATTTTCTTTCTTCAGCATTAATCATAATTTCTATGGCAAAATGAACCCCCTCATTGTGTTCCTTTTTAAATTAAATGTTTTAAGTGTTACCAGTTTATTCCAATCAAGATGGCTTCAGGTGTGCCAAACTTTTGTCATAATGAAGACAGTAAGCGCTCTAGTTGTTTTTAAGAACACTCTGGGACATTCTGTCATTGGGCTATACTTGGGTTACATCTGGGTGATATTTGGGCTACATTTGGGCTCTTGTGTCTCTGGTGGCCATCTTGGCAGACTTATTTGTTATGAAGTTTCCTAATTTCCTCATTTACTGCAGTCTCCACAGTAGGAAATACTTTCAGTTTTTTACTTTGATTCCAAAGGCATTCAGATGTGTCACACATTTGCCATAAATTCAGAATGTTAGCACTCTTTTTGCTCATTAGATCACTGTAGTAAAGCTACTGCTCACCAGGGAAAACTGCTGCTGGTATTGAAAGTGCATGTTTCAGTCTGCATGTCAGAATTTTTTTATGAAATAGAAGAGGATTTGAGAAGTCACTCAAAATGTGCCCTAATTTTTCTTTCTGCAGCACTAATCATACTTTTTATGGAAAAATGAACCCCCTCATTTTGTTCCTTTTTAAATTAAATGTTTTAAGAGTTACCACTTTAATCCAAGCAAGATGGCTTCAGGTGTGCCATACGTTTATCATAAGTAGGACTGTTAGCGCTCTAGTTGTTCTTTGGAACACTCTGGGAAGCTGCAGTAGAACACAAAGGAATCAACTGACAGTCTCTGCCGTTGTTGGATGTACATGTTTTACTGAGAATGTCAGACTGAGAAAGATAATGTGAATTTACAGAAAATAAGCTCTCAGTTTAGCTTATAGATCACCTTCCAAACCTCTGTGGGAAAAGCATGAGAAAATATTTTTCTCTCAATCATGATATCCCAGCAGAAGGCTTTTTCACATGGTGAAATCACCTTAGAACATACCACAATTCCTAAAATGAGTATGGTACCATCAACAAATGATTTATAATGTAACTAAAGTCTTAAAACCTTCTATTAACTGCAATGCTTTTTAATGAGGTGCTATCATGTATATTGGTCCCAAGATGGCTGCCAACACTTCTTGGATGAAGTGCTGACAGCCAATCAGATCTCAGGATGAGATGTGTGGTTAGGCTCCGCCCACATATATATATGATTTTACTTTTGATTTTCTCAGGAACTACTGAACAGATTGACACCAGACCTGCAAAAGGCACATCCTTGACCTGAGGACTACCTCTCTGCCAAATTTCAAGTAATTCTGTTCAGCCGTTCGGGCTGTACCTTGGACTAAAGGTCCCTATGGAAAATTGCATGGGGAAAACGCGTTTTGGGACCCCCTTTTTTCTCAGCCCCCGCTTGACGAATCCCCCCGAGACTTTCAGGGTAGGAGCGGAGCGGAGCGCCCCACCTATTTTGAAAATTTCGCGAGGATTCGTCAACCGGCGCCAAAGTTATTCCAAATAGAATGTTGCGGATTTCCTATGGAAACACGGTCCTAACTATAACTATCTACTGGCGACCGCCAGTAGATAATATATATAGGAAATCTGAAAATTCTATTTTGAATAACTTTGGCGCCGGTTGACGAATCCTCGCGACATTTTCAAAACTAATGGGGTGCTCCGCTCAGCTCCTACCCTGAAAGTCTCGCTGTGGCCCTGCCCCAAAGCACCATTCATACTGGACAGTGGCCCTGCACCAAAGCACTATTCATAGTGGACAGTGGCCCAGCCCCAAAGCACTATTCGTACTGGACACTGGCCTCGTACCAAAGCACTATTCATACTGGACAGTGGCCCTGCACCAAAGCACTATTCATACTGGACAGTGGCCCTGCCCCAAAGCACCATTCATACTGGACAGTGGCCCTACACCAAAGCACTATTCATACTGGACAGTGGCACGGTACCAAAGCACTATCTTTACTGGACAGTGGCCCTATACAAAAGCACTATTCGTACTGGACAGTGCTGCCAGCCGCACCAGCCAGAACTGCCCCATGCAACCCCTCCCCCATGCTATTGATTTAATAAAGAGTGAAGTCTCCACTTGTAAATGTGGAAAACTCATAGACTAACTCTGCTTGTAAGGCCGGGTGCACAGTTGTCTGTCGCATGCAAAATACACCACATTTGTGTGCTTTCTGCTTTAGTTTGTGGGCCAGTCTCAGCACAATATCATAAAATAGTGTTGTGATAATTCACTGGCTTCAGCAGTATTTGAACGGAGACGCGGCTCGGTCTGTATATCAGGGTGAAAGATGAAAGCGCTCGTCCACAGCAGAGCACAACAGATGGCGAAAGCAGCTTTGGACTGTCATGCAGTGTCAGTATCACCCAGGTCAAAGGTCACTCCCAGATTTCACACCTTGCTCTTAGTGGTTGGCCTCTTCTTGTTTATTCAAAGGGGGACCTCTACTTCCTGTGAGTTCTAAAATAATGTGGCAAAGGGGCATAAGCAGATGGGTGGAAGGTCTCTAAATACATCCTTTTAAAGATGAGCTGGAAAATGACAGGTCTGCACATATAGACACACGACCCACCCCCTCCGCCCGTGTTCTCGCCCCCCCTCCTCATCAAGCCTCCTGTCCGGGTTTGCCTCTGCTGATAAGAGCTTATGTTCAGTCCCCCGCACCCCCATGTGCTGTGCTGTGCTACACTTTGTGCAGTTTCAGCTTTTTGTCTCAGATTTTGTTTTGTGTTGCAGGAGGCCGGAGGAGACCTCACAACATTTTTGGCAGGAATTCTGCTCAGTTCAAAAACATATTCTAAAGCTGCCAGGAATCTGTTTGCCTATTAAAAAAAAAAGTCCAGGCATCCAGTTGCTCCTGGGCTGCAAGCCAATGACTGAGTGACCTGCTGTTTCCTCCCTGTATTGCATTCCACTGGCATGTCTTTTGCCCTGACTGACGCCAAGCTTCTTGCTCACCACCAAAGCAAACAGTTCCAGTTGGCAGCCCTGCTTGTTTTTTCTGAAGAGCCGATTCATAGCCCCCTAAAAAGTTTCACTATGTAAATGTCTGTCTCTTGTTTTTTTTTAATTTGGTACCATTGAAGGCTGAACTTTGTTAGCGTGTATTACATTCAAAATGTTCCTTCGAAGCTCGGAATCGCCCTGCCAACTGAGTAATTTATTCTGTTCTCATTCACAAATAGGGACTTCTCCAGCGCAAGGAGAGATCCTCGGATTCCGAGAGAAATTAGGCACATCAATAGAAGGCTAAGTGTTTCTTTAAAGCAGCGTCCGGAGACAGGCGCCGCATTCACAGTTCAGTCATGTTTGTGAGCGAAGCACACTTTTGTCTCCCACGAGAACGTATGTGCAGTCTGGAGCCAATACAGAAAGTTCAGGGCTGTGACTGGCTGCAGGAAGCGGAGAACACGTAGGTGAGACGAGGGCATGCTGCAACATTTTGGGGCTAAGCCTAGCAACAGTCTATAATTCTAGAATCCTCAAACACAGCCTGTGCTCCTGTGAATTTTTGTTATACACAGCTTTACATCTTCCCCTTCTATAAAATTGTGCATAAAAATATACACAATTAAAACACCCTGTTCAAATACAACCACGCCAAAAAACACACATGGACACATCCACAAGATACAAGAAGAAGAATAGGTAAACATTGCAGAGGAGGGAGAGAAAACAAACGAAGGTGGCTAACACAGTCCGGTCACCAACTATCCTTGAATGTCAAGAGAGAGAGGAGTCAACTCGGATATTGAAGTCTAGGTTCGTTGAGGTTGGTCGGGAAAGTATTTGTTGAGGAGATGGAGTTTCAGGTCCCTTTTGAAAAAGGAGAAGGAGGGGTTGCATCTGAGGACTCTAGGGAGAGCGTTCCACATCCTGGGAGCGTTTGTTAAATGGTAGCGGCAGTTGCAGTCGATAACCTTTCAAGTATTGCCCGGCGGTAATCGCCTCTCATACCACTCGATAATTTACCAATGAAAGAGGCAGGCGCCGGAGACTGGAAGGCAGGAAACAAAGTTTTATTCCGTCGGAGCAGAACACATCAGATCAGACAGCAAGGTATCGTCACGAGGTGCTCTAACTGCATCTCTGAGGCCTGGCCTCTTATACACAGGTTTATGACTTTATTACAGGATTATTGTACATGGCACATTCTTGAGATTACTTTGATGTATGAAACAACATCCCCTGAAGCCCCGGCTCAGATCCGATCCCACACATAACTACAGTAGAAGTTCCCACCTCACCCGCAGTAGGAGATGGCTATCACACAGCAGGGTATTCCGCCAATTCCCGGGGGTGTGTGTGACTGGTCGGGTCCCAGGGGGTGGGGGGGGCCTTGATCTACTGTAATCCCTTTGATGTGGGGCGTTCCCTTTACAGTAGGGGCAATAAACTGCATCCGCAAGGCTAGGTGATGGCCTGGGATCGGTTCGGACAATGGGGCGCAGAGGAAGGGGGTTATCAAAGAGATGCATGACCATGTATGGGATGTCGGTCGGGCGTGGGATGCGGTTCCATGGCAGGGTCGCGCAGAAGGAGAGGGTTTATGGCCCGTGTATGAGAGAGCGGGGGTGGCCGGCGCGCGGGGGAGGCTTGCAGCGCCAGGGGAACGTGCTGGCGATCGACAATGAGCGGGGGAGAGAGTGGGGTGCCTAAAATGGCGGCCGTGCGTTCGCTGTGCGTGGCGCTGGGGAGGGGCAAGATGGCGCAGATAATGTTCAGTTTGCAAGCTAAATTTCCACAGTCCTCCCTTTTAACATATCTCGCCAGCTTGCCTGGCCGACATTTACCTTCGTTAACCTTCAGCTATAATATCGTTAATGTCTTTCGTACATTCCTTAAAGATACAGAGTTTTTAGGGCGGGCAGGAGTAATCTGACACATTTGGACATAGTTACATACAGGTGATAAAGTAGGCGAGGAGGTAGTACATACAAAATTACATCAGCTGCGCCGCATGTCAGGCCCAGGGGTAGGAGGGGGGAGCTTGTTTGAGCACAAATAGGATACTGTAAAGCAAAAATGTTTCTGGCAAAGCAAGGGATATTTCGTACATTTACATAAGGCCCAGACTTCGTGTGGATCGAAAACAGTCAGTATAGTTGTGTGCATGGCTGGTGTTGTATGAATGTCACTATACAAAGTTACATTTTCTTAACTTCTCAGTGTGCAGTCGGAAGTGACTGATGCAACATCATGAAAACTCGATAGGAAGATAGTTAATAAATATAAAAAAAGGGTGGTTGGGAGAGGATTTTCAATTTGACATGGGTTCTTCTTTCCAGTGTCCTTTTATAAAGAGCCATCACTGGTAAGCTCTTATTGTTGTTCTTCTTTCGTTGGCACTGTTGAGCACCGGCGGTGGAGCTAAGGTCCAGCTCAAATCCAATTTCTCACGTGGCAGGGTGTGACCATTCACTGTTCTCCGATCACAGTCCTGTTCCTTAACACAGTTCACCATAGGTACTTTGAGACAGGGTACCTGCTTTTTGTTCTTCTGTAGTTAAGTCAGATTCATAATCCATAAAAAGAGAGAGAGAGAGAGAAGGGGTGTGGCGTGCTTCGGGATGCCGGGGGAAGAGGGGGTGGAGTGGGATCGAATCAAAAATGCGAACCAAGGGGAGCAGAATCTTCCAGCACTGGGCCCATCAATCGGGCCCGACGGGTTGGGACTTCAGGCACGTTGGTCAGTGAGCAGGGGGCCTCGATGTAGCCCTTCGTTCTACCGCTTATCATCCTGATAGTGGTGCCTTGTCCTATGCCCTTTTTGCTTCGTTGCTTCCCCCTTGGTCGATGCCATAGATGTTCCATGGTCCGCAGCCAGGCTGTGCGTCGTGTCCGACCCCTCTCTTTCGATGGCAGCACGTTATCTTTAAATGAGTACGAGAAACAAAATCTTAGAGAGTTGGCAGGGAAAACATTTATACACTTCATCCTCTCTCCCAACCACCGAGCAGTTGCGGAAATGCCTTTATCAGTTGCTGTATGATTGATGTCTATTAACCCTGATGTTAGTGTGCGTGTCACTAATCTATTAATCATTGCTGTGGTGCAGGTTTCTGTGGGCGTCCCTGTCCATCGTCTGGCCTTCTAGGTGTCGATTCCTGCGCCCTATAACCGTTGTAGGAGGCCTGACATCTGTCAACCCTTTGGTCCATTAAAAAATTCAAACCGGCTTCTCCGGTAGAGACTCGTTCATCTCAACACAAGTTTTGGTAATACACATTTTCCTCCGAGGACTGCTACGTTTATGAAAAAGAAAGTGCGAGGTGCTACTGTCATGCGTTCACGAGTATCCATTTCGGGGGGGGGGGGACATGAGCTAAGCATTATTTTTGCTGGGGACGATAGGTAACCCTTTATCAGTTTAGGCGATGTATTATTAGAGAATAGGGCCATCAGCTGTTCCGTTCGGAATACTCTGAGACGGCTAGTATAGGGCTGGGATTATTTTTGGGAGAACGGGGTGTTTTAGACATTCTATTTCGGGGTAATTGGTCGGGGGTAATTCTGGGCGATGGAGATGGTGTCTTCTAAAAACGAAAACCACTGACATATAGTCCCCGTGATGAGGGCCAGATTGGGGGACATCAGTCGTTGTACCTGTCCTTTCTTTCTCAGTCAATTAAGCTCAACATTTGCGGAAAGGAGAGGTAGTAACGTGGTAAAGTATGGTCGTTTTGTTTCTGTCAATTTGTTCGAACACCACCGTGTTCAGGCCAATTATACTCTTACCGAAGTGGTATGTGTTGTTAATTTATTCAAGAATAAAGAGGGCAAGAAAAGCCTTTAGTGAGGGAGGGGGGGGGGCAGAGAGAGAGAGAGAGAGAGAGAGAGAGAGAGAGAGAGAGAGAGAGAGAGAGAGAGAGAGAGAGAGAGAGAGACGTGTGCATCAAGTAGGCTATTTGGCATACATACGACACAAAACGAGAGAGACATGGGTATGATAATAGGCCACTTGGTGCACACACAACATGGATTAGCATGGGTCTGTTCCATGTAAGAAAACACAAGCGGGGAAAAGACATAAATTCGGTGATCACGTACACACAAATGCCGGATAGGGTGTGACAGTACATGCAACAAGCGCAGAAACTTAAGACGGAGACTCAGGGCTACGTTGAGTATGGGGACCTCTCCTTTCCTGTCCTCTTTTCCTATGCATGCTGCGTATTTTCAGTATTCTGTAGTTTATCTTGGGGGGGGTGTCGGACCTTTTATTCTCCTCCCTTTGATCGATGGGCGAGCACTTCAATCATACAGTGACGCTCTCTTCAAGTGACCCAAGCATGAAATGCATACACATTCATGCCGTATAATCGTAGCACACACACACAATCATACCATACAGTCTTTCATGTTCCCAATGGTAGTCTGCACTTTACGCACTATCTCACAACGTTTGTCTATGTTTTCCCTGATATTGAACTCGGTGCGGTCCATGTCCACTCCACTCTTCAGTCGGAACTTCGTCGTGACCTATAGAGGGGAAAAAGAGGGGAGGGGATGTGCAGTATTCAAAGTACCCTAGCGCGCGTAGACACGAAAAAGTTCTACTTACCACGTACTAGTCTAGCCGCAGGAATGGGTAATACCATAGGCCTATTATTCTTTTTGTCCGAGGCAAAGATGCCCTTTTTCATTCATCTCTTAAATTCGGGTTCCTTGGTCGTACATGTATTTCTCAATCGGTCGTGTATTAAGGTGCAAGATACCATACCTAGCGTTCGGCATATACCTTAAGGTATGGTTGACCATTGTTTGACAACTCTTGGAAAAAGATAGGTGTGATGGGTACAAATTCCGTTAATCAAAAGGGATTCAGGCAAATGGGGACTGCATTATCTGTTTTCTATTGCTTGGGAGTAACAATCATTTATTCAAAAGAAGAAATCTTTATCAACCTATGTGATTAGTCATGACACTGATTCCGTAATTCTTTCAAGAGGCCCTTTATTTAAAACAATGTCAGTATACAAAATACGGGCCTACAATCGTTCAGGCCGGCCATGGCGTGAGAGGCGTCGAGTATCATGAGCAACACGATTTTAGCATCCAAGAATAAGAACGCTAAATAAAAATGGGTAGGTCAGCAATCAGTAAGGTTGTACGTACGTTCGGTCAGTACCCTTCCTGTCCCTCTGCTCATCATGTGTGGAAATATCACATACATATCCTTTTAACACAAATGCCACGTGACTGGAATGCCACAAGGAGTTGTAGGCCTCTCCTACATCGGCGCCATTTTGGGGCGAGGTTGGGCCAGTGTACAGTCTAAGTCTTTCCATGAATTAGCTTTTGGACCAGAATTCCTTTCGGTAGTTCGAGAACTTTCGTTAGCGTCAGCTTGCGTCAGCATGGCGTCACCGCGATCCTGTAGCAGTGTCGTGGCCCGTTCTTGGGGCGGGGCAGCAGGCGGGTTCTTCCGCCGACGTCTTGAATCAGTCTTTCTAACTGCACCAAGCGGAGGCAAGGTGGCTGCTGTCCGGTGCAAAGGACGATGGCGGCGGTTTGTCCTTACCGGAAGTCCACGGGAGTCGAGTGCCAATGACTCCAGCAGATTCTGCAAAGCTGAGGGGAGCGTTTTGTCAAGGGTGGGGCCCATGCCCAAGCAGACAAGCTTTCGAGTCCAGAATTGTCTCACGGTGGGCTAGGCCTGGATCCGGAGGAGTCGACCGCCGGAGTCCAAGGCAGCAGTAGCAGCAGCTCTTCGGTACAGCCACCGGAGCGGAGCCAACAGCAGCAACAACGGCAGTTCGGATGGTACTGCCACCGGAGTGATTCCAGTAGCAGCGACAACAGCAGTTTGGATGGTATCGCCACCGGGTGGGTCCCCGATTACTTGGCTGCGGGGGCTCACTCCTCGCGTCGGGCGCTAGTGGCGATCCTGGTGAACCCGTGCTTGGGCGGTGGTCCGGTGGTCGCGTGCAGCGGCAGGGTGCAGCTCGGCTGGCCGGCGAATTAAAGACGTTTGGGGTGCCCTCATCTGCTGGCGAGCCTCCACCTGGGGAGGTGGGGGAGGCCCGTCCGCGTCGCCTCCCCCCGCCATTATTGAAGGAAGAAGAGAATGGGAAGATCCGCACAGCGTGGCAGACTCCGCCTTGGCGCTGCCAGAGCTTCGGCGCTTCGTGCAGCCTCCGGCCTATTCGCACAGTCATCCGCTACTGATGTCAATGGATTTTTGCATGGCTTTTATAGCCCAAAACCGACTAAGAGGACCGCCCAAAACAGGCCAATGTTGCAACTCCGAGGAAGGGAAGGCGAGGACGGTGTCACGTGGACGTTAAGGCTTTGAGATGGAGGTTGCAGCAGACTGTCATGTAAATAGTTGTTTAAAAACATGTTTTAACCTGTTTACCCTGTTGGTGTGTTTGTTATATCTATAAGTTATTAAAATGTTATAACTATACTACTTCGTTGGAGTGTTTGTACATATTTGCAATCTGGCGATGAGCACAAGGATGTTACTGCGTAATCGGAAAAATAACATAGCCCAATTGTGCGCGATCTAGCCCTAGTTTGGTGACGTCGATGGTGGGTGTCAGCAGGCTTCCGTTTGTGCAGGATTTTGTCATGCTTATTGGGCGGGGTGGGCAGTAGGGCAGACATGTTTAGGTAGCGAGAGTAATGGAGTCGGGCTACCTCGTGGCCGTCTCGACCGTGAGCTTGGCTCCTTCCCTTGGTTTCATATATCCCACAAAGGGCTATCTCCTAGCGTTACTTTAGTTTTGTAAGGTCAAAAAGGATCCCACCAGTGCCTTTACTAATTTGTCGATTCCTGCTCGTTCATCCTTCGTTAGTCGATTCATTCTGGTGGAATCTTTCTTTCTTATCTCAGGGTCATCCAACGTCATTGCCGACGTTGTGTTCAGTACAAGAGGCTCGGCCGGTGCGGAGGCCGTGAGGACCGAGGCCCCTGTACTGCTTTCGCTCGTGTTTGGGGGTTGTGGGTGTTGCACTACTGATTGGGAGGGTGCGTATGGAGGGGGGCATGTAAATGATTGGGGGACCTAATAGTAATTCGTTATTTGTTCGTTGCTTAGAGGACAACTCAGGGTAGAGCATAGAGGGGGTCCTAACAGCGTACTGGCCTGAGGTTTCGGGCTCCTGTCTTAGTTTAGTTTCCCTTCTCTCTTTTATTTCTTCTTCTAACTTTCTAGCGGCAAGGTGAGCTACCTTTCGTAATTCCTTTTCTGCTTTTACTTCTTCCCTCTTTTTCCGTTGCGTTGCTTCTTTGCGCCACATGCCGATACTGTCAAGCATAGTAGGCGTCGTCTTATTGCCAGGCAGAGCTATTTCTAGCACTTTTATCTTATGGTCGTCGAAGGATCCCATCAGTGGCCACTGACTCTCGGGGTCCTTCCTTGTATATTTATGCCACAGTTTGCTATAAGCTACGGCGACTAGTCCATATTTAGTGAACATGTCCTTATTAGGGGTGCCCTCCAGTGGAGCTGGATGGTTCACCTCTAATAAGCGGTCCGGGCAGAACCAACTACCAATCAGTGGGGAGAAGATAGGCATGACGGGTTTCAATGGGGACAAAAGTCAGCACTACCTATCTTTTCACTGCTTGCAAAGACTAGACAGAATATCTCTATTCCTCGTTATTTGTAAGCAGAGAATACCTCCAAAGAACCAATATCGAACAACTAGTGTTCGGACAATCAATCAATCAATCAATGGGGAGATAAAGATAGGCACGACGGGTTACAACGGGGACAAAAGTCTGCGTTACCTACCCTTCACTATTTGCAAAGACTAGACAGAATATTTCTATTCTACGTTATTTGCAAACAGAGAATATCTCAAAGAGCACTATTCTTCAAAACAATCAATGTTCGGACAATCAATCAGTGGGGAGATAAAGATAGGCACGACGGGTTACAACGGGGACAAAAGTCTGCGTTACCTACCCTTCACTATCTGCAAAGGGAGAGAGAGAGTGTTTCTACTCCTCCCCGTTTGTAGACAGCGAATATCTCAAAGAGAACAATCAATGAGCAATACTAGTATTTCAAAACTTCAAAACAATCAATCAATCATTTCGCAATTTGTCGTGTATCACGACCTTACCCGGACCGCGTGGACAGTTTCTCGTCTTCCGCCTCCAGCGCCCGATCGTCCTCTACTCTCCGTATTTGCCGCGGCACTCCTGATGGTTCCCAGTCAGGACCGTAGATCACTCGAGAGAGGTCTGCTCGGAACCAGTGAAGTTCGGATGATCGGCTGCCAGATGAGGGTCTATTGGGCAGGAGCTCTCCCGATCGTTGCAGTCGTTCACTCTGTCGTCGGGACCTCTCCCACTGGATCCACGTGTCGCTGATGGGCCCCACGCTTGGGACGCCAATTGTTAAATGGTAGCGGCAGTTGCAGACGATAACCTTTCAAGTATTGCCCGGCGGTAATCGCCTCTCATACCACTCGATAATTTACCAATGAAAGAGGCAGGCGCCGGAGACTGGAAGGCAGGAAACAAAGTTTTATTCCGTCGGAGCAGAACACATCAGATCAGACAGCAAGGTATCGTCACGAGGTGCTCTAACTGCATCTCTGAGGCCTGGCCTCTTATACACAGGTTTATGACTTTATTACAGGATTATTGTACATGGCACATTCTTGAGATTACTTTGATGTATGAAAGAACATCCCCTGAAGCCCCGGCTCAGATCCGATCCCACACATAACTACAGTAGAAGTTCCCACCTCACCCGCAGTAGGAGATGGCTATCACACAGCAGGGTATTCCGCCAATTCCCGGGGGTGTGTGTGACCGGTCGGGTCCCAGGGGGTGGGGGGGGCCTTGATCTACTGTAATCCCTTTGATGTGGGGCGTTCCCTTTACAGTAGGGGCAATAAACTGCATCCGCAAGGCTAGGTGATGGCCTGGGATCGGTTCGGACAATGGGGCGCAGAGGAAGGGGGTTATCAAAGAGATGCATGACCATGTATGGGATGTTGGTCGGGCGTGGGATGCGGTTCCATGGCAGGGTCGCGCAGAAGGAGAGGGTTTATGGCCCGTGTATGAGAGAGCGGGGGTGGCCGGCGCGCGGGGGAGGCTTGCAGCGCCAGGGGAACGTGCTGGCGATCGACAATGAGCGGGGGAGAGAGTGGGGTGCCTAAAATGGCGGCCGTGCGTTCGCTGTGCGTGGCGCTGGGGAGGGGCAAGATGGCGCAGATAATGTTCAGTTTGCAAGCTAAATTTCCACACGTTGCCCGAGAACGATCGGTACTGAGTGGTTTTCTTTTTCAGTTTCAGAGGGATAAGAAGGACAGAGTTGGAGCTTCTCAGAGTTCTGGATTTTCCTGCTCTTACCAGTTTGTTGTTTATGTAGTTGGGGGGTGGAGAGTGAAGGCTTTTGTGTGTGATGCAGGCTAGCTTATAAAAACACATCCATTCCATGGGAAGCCAGTTGAGGGAGTTGAGAGCTGGAGTGATGTGTTCAAATCTTTTTACTCCAGATATGAGTCGAGCGGCCATGTTCAGCACTGCCCTTAGTGGGGCTAGGTGAGCTTTTGGAGTCCCTGTTGGGATGGCATTCCCGTAGTTGATATTAGAGAAAACTAGGGATTGAACTATTGTCTTGAGGTCATCATAGGGAAGAAAAGATTTCAATTTCTTGAGGTGTTTTAGTGAGAAAAGCGCACCTTTTGCAGAGTTTTTGATGTGGGCCTCCATTGATAAGCTCTTGTCAAGGGTAATGCCTAGAGACTTAACTGAGTCGGATAGGACGAGGCGGCAGTTTAGGGCAACCAGGTTCTTGAGCCACTCTTGGATAGGACAGTGGTTACTTTTTGGAGAGAATAGGATTAGTTCCGTTTTATCTGGGTTGAGCTTTAAGTGGTTAGCGTTGAACCAAGTTTGGATCTCGGTAAGAGTGATATTAAGGTGTCGAATGTCGCTGGGTGATTTGATTTTGTAATAGATTTGGGTGTCATCAGTGTAAAGGTGGTAATTCACTTCTGCGTTTTTTCAAGATGATTGTGAGGGGCTCCATGAAGAGATTGAAGAGGGATGGGGAGAGGATCGAGACTTGTGGGACCCCGAGTGTGACTTCTGTTGGCTTCGAGAGACAGGAGTTGATTTTAATTTGTTGCGAGTGGTGCTGAAGGAAGGAGGTGAACCATTTTAGTACTGTGCCATTAATGCCGGAGCGCTACCTCAAGGTCTCCATAAGAGCTGGATGATTTACTGTGTCGAATGCCGCCGATAGGTCAATAAGGATGAGTAGGCAGGCATCACCTTCATCCAAAGCCCTGTGAATATCATCAGAGATGTTGAGCATAGCTGTTTCAGTGCTACAGCCTTTCCTGAATCCTGATTGAAAGGTGTCAAGGAGGTTGAACTCATCAATGTGTTTGTTGAGTTGGTGGAGAACGCATTTCTCCAATGTTTTTGCAAGGAACGGGAGGTTGGAGATCTAAGGTTGTTGAGATCATTAGGGTAGGCCCCTGGTTTCTTGAGTATGGGTGTGATTTGTCCTAGTTGAAGGGAGTCTGGGACACAGCCTGAGATGAGTGAGGCGTTGATGGTGTGGTTGAGTTCTTTTATAATTGTGGAAGGGAGGGGGTCCATAGTGTGTGATGAAGGTTTTAGGCTAGAAATTATATTGAAGATCTTGTTTTCCGGCATTAGCTCAAAGTCGGACCAATGTGCATTGTTTTTCGCTGTAGGCAGACCTGATTGTCCTTGGAAAGAACTCTTTCTGATTGGTCAAGGGAGATTAAAGGGGGGCAGGTTAAGAGGGAGGGAGGATTTGGGGTTCGGATGAAGGATGATCATTTTTTGAGACTTTATTAGAGAAGAAGGTGGCAATTTCTTCACATCGCTCTTTGGTGGCTATGATTTCGTGAGAGGGAGTGCCGTTTGTTTGGATTTTGACAATGATGAAGAGTTCTCTCGGTCTGTTTTTTTGCCAGAACTAGTTAGCTGCAGAAGAAAGACGCCTTTTCACTGGAAATTTGTTTGTTGTAAGCTAGCCGAGCAGATCTAAGTTGCGCTAGGTGCAAGGTCAAAGGGTTTAATCTCCAAGACCTTTCCGTTTGACTGAGTTGACGCCTTTCGTTATTAAGATCCGCGTTGAATCAGGGTTTAGATTTGGTTTGCCTCATTTGTTTGAGTTTGAGTGGAGCTACTTGGTCTAAAACCTCTGTCATTGTTGAATAAAAGTGTGTAGTGAGGTCATCGGCCATCCAGGTGGAGGGTTGGAGTTGTAGATGGGCATGAATCCTGGATTCAAGTTCAGTTAAAGGGACTTCTTTGATGTTTCTGGTCCAGTGCTTAGGTTTGTCATCACAAATAGGTTGGTGGCTGACAAGTGCGTCGATCTTGAACAGAATGAGGTGGTGGTCGGACCAGTCAATGGGAGAAACCGCTCTCAGAGCGACCAGGTCATTTTTGGTAATGATCGCATCCAGTGTTGCACCTTTGATGTGAGTTGGTTCATTGCAGAATTGTTTGAGGTTGTATATTTCAAGTAGGTTGGATAGGTTCTGGACAGTGGAGTCTTCTGGGTCGTTCCAGTGGATTTTGAGGTCACCCAGGAACACGTCTTTTGTGTCTGTCAGGGAGAAACGTGTTATTAGGTCTGTAAGTTCTTCGGTAAAGAGGGTACGCTCTCCAGGAGGATGGTAGATGGTGTGAAATTTGATGGGTGAGGTGCCCTTGGCGGTGAGTTCGACACCCAGGTTTCAAACGATAGGTATTCTGCAGTTTTAAGTTTGATTATCTGAATTCCAGCTTTGTGAATGATGGCTAGTCCCCCACCAGTTTTGATCGGCCTGTCTTGTTTGATGATGTTGTACCCTGGAGGGGTGAGAATGTCAAGAATGGGGGTGGAGTGAACATTGAGCCAGGATTCTGTGAGGAAAGCGATGTCTATTTCTTCAGCGAGTAGAGCTTCAGCAATGACTGTGGTGTGTTGTACTGCTGATCTGCAGTTTAGGAGCATGCAAGAGAGAGGGCGGGGAGCCTCAATGACAGGGGGAGCTAGGTGGATAGAGGAGTATTGAGCAGAAGGTCTAGGTGAGTGGGCAGTTTTAGGGATTCTGTTAGTGCCAACAATAACAGGGATGGAGAAAGGGGCAGAATTCTGGCTCAAAGCGAGGTAAGAGTCGCTGATCTCATCAGGTTTCGGTACCGAAAAGGGGTGAGGATCCCGGTTGGGTCGAAGTGCCTGACTCACCGATGAAATGGAGGGTCGAGGAGTGCTCTGTGGGGCCATGGGAGAGGTATTGAGGGAGGTAGGAGCAAATCTACCCAGGGAGAGGAGGCACGGTGGCTTGGTCCTGTTGGGAAGGTCTTGCTGTAAGTATAGGAAATCGGCAGCAAGGGAGTTAATTTTCAGCTCCATTCTGTTCAGTTGCTGTGTTATTGAGCTGAAAAAGCTTAATGTTTCTGGCAGGGGCCGAGCATGACTTGGGTCTATGGAGGGAGAGAGAACATGGGTCGGGGATTTGACGGAATCAATGGGATTAGGAGAGGGGAGAGGTTGGACGTGGGGAGCCGGGTTAGTAATGCTCCCAATCAAGGTATTCGGAGGAGAAGTAGTGGGTCTAATGTCCAAGGGAGGAGGGAGAGAAATTTTAGGTAGGAAGTCAGAGTTCCGGGGAACGACAATGAGATTAACGGTGGAGGCAGGATGTGTATGTGGATGTGGGACAGCGGAAGGGGAGTGGGCAGTGATAATAGGGGGGAAAGTGTCTGCTGGATTGGTCAAGACGTTGGACATGGGGATGTCACAGGGATTGTCAGTGAGATTTGCGGTGGAGACAGGGTGTGCATGTGGATGTGGGACATCGGAAGGGGAGTGGGCAGTGGTAGTAGGGGGGAGAGTGACCGCTGGATTGGAGATGACATTGGACATGGGGGAAGTAAGGGCCAGGGGGAAAGGGACTGTGTAGGAGGAAGGGGAAGATTGTGTGGGAGGGTTTGGATTATCGGGGGTTGAGAGGGGAGTGCCTGAGGTGGTTTCAGTCGCAGGAGGGCTGTGGTTAGTGTCCGAGGAGTCTAGATCGCGATCAGCCTTGTGGTGTTTGTTAATTGTGAGTTTGCTGTTCCTGATGTGATCAGTTGATGTAAAAATGGTGGGTGTTTGGCGGCGGAGAGTAATGATCAGGGTAGTGTGATTGTAGTGAGTGATGGTGGATGTCCATGAGTTGAAGAGTGGCTCTTCAGGGCAGGGAGATTGGATCAGTTCCACATCATTAGTGAGGGTGGAGGGGGATAGGGGAGAAAGGGTTTGAAGGCTCAGTTGAGTTAATGATGAGAGTAGTGTTGGGAAGTGGCGGTCAAAAGTGGTGAGGTGCGGGTCAGTGGCCTGTATGAGAATGGTTCCAGTTCTGTAGATGGAAATGGTGAGTTCCCCTTTGAAGGTAGAGGAGATGGTAGTGGAGATTTTTTCACCATAGGGAATGATTACTGACTTGGCGACTTGAAGGTGAAGAAAGAAGGTGTTTTTCCATTTCGACTGGCGATTTGTGCAAAAAATGAAGTTAGTTTTCGTGTTGCCGTGGGTCGCTGTGTGGTAGTTATCTACAATGAGTGTTTCCAGGTGTTGTTTTAGAGTACTGTGCTTGAAGTTTTTTTTAGCCTTACTGATCATTTTGTCTTGGTAGTTAATGGACCAGGAGTTGGCACACGAGATTAGAGTTCCGGGTTGGGTTAGGTGGACGCATGGTTGATGGAAGAGAGATTAGTATAAGAGTTGAAGGGAGGAGAGCTTCCTTCCTTGAAGTTCAAACCTATTAGTAGTCAGGAGCAGTCAATTATAGACAATCATAGACCTAACATAGGCGAAAGCCGAAACTTTCCGCTGTTGGGTCATTCGGAATGAGAGCGAGATCAGGGCAATAGAGGCGTCAGGCGTGCACTTAAATAACGCCCAGCCATAATCAGGAAAGGTGATACTTTCAGCAGTTGGGTTGATACGGCTAGAGCGAGATCAGGGCAAACGAAGCGCCAGGCCAGGCATGATCCTTTAGAAATCCCAGTCGCAATCAGGAAACAAGCAGCAGGCTGGGGTGGTAGTTATCATATATTAATATGCAGTATATACTATAAACTCTAAAGAGACATTTAACTGCAGTATAAAACATTTATAGCAGCCCCCTCACACCTCTGCAAAGCTGTCTCTTTTAATTTAAAAGTATCGAATACCCAAACATTTAAAGGCATGCTAATTTACCCGGCCGGCGACAAGCCTTAGCGCAGGATCTTAAAAGCCTCCTTGAGGGACACATTCTGTCCGAAGACTTTATGGTCCTAGGTAACTTTAATTTTCACCTAGAAGCTCACCATGACAATGATACTTCAGTTCTCCTTCAGGCCATTACCGTTGTTGGTCCCACGCAACAGGCTGTGCACACTCTTGATGGGATTGTTACTAATATCAACTCTTTAAGCAACTCTAAAACCCTTTCGTTAGTCTGGTCAGATCATTGTGCAGTCCTTTTCGACCATGCTATTTCACATTCTAGACCCAACTTCAAAACTAAACATACTACAACTATCGCCCGTGCTTGGCACAACATCCAAGCAGACCATTTATCCAAAATTTGTAATGACTCTGGGCTCTCCCATGACCTTCATACTGCTGTTGTTTGATACACTGAATGGCTAGACATTACAGCTGGCCTCCTAGCCACAGCAAAAAATGTCAAAATCTAAACGTAAAAACGTTTCAGCCCAATGGTTTATGTCTGAGCTTAGAGCGCTTATACAAAAACTGTCAAAGACGAGAAAAAAGATGGAGAGCTGGTGAGAACGAGGAGGAAAAATCCAAATATAAGCTATATATTGCTAGCTACAAAACTCTTATTGCTAAGGAAAATGCCAAATATTTCACTAGGAAAATAGAAGAAGCCAAAAACTCCACAAGACAATTATTTCAAACCATCACTATGCTGATTAAGAGTTCCTCTTAAAATCTCTTCCCTATCAGCCAGTCCTTTTGTAATTCTTTTGCCACATTTGTTCTGCAAAAGGTGGAGATAATATTTAATACATTTTCCACTTCCATCTCCCCTATTTGCAACAACAGGCCTTCCATATTTTCTGCCGAACAGAAAAGCTTCAGCAAATTCATCTCACCCTCTTTAGAGGAGGTTAGTAACATATTGAGAACCACATTTTCTGGCTCCCCTCTTGACCCATGTCCCCCAAGGATTGCCAAGCTAGTGGCAGAGAACATCGCCCCTCAGCTCACAACCATTTTTTGTAATATGTTTCAGTTCAGCCTCTTCCCTACTGCTTGGAGAAAGCCACAGTGGGTCTCTTGCTAAAAAAGGCCTCCTTGGATCCTAAGGATCCAAACAACTATCACCACATCTCCTGTCTACCTCTGCCCGCATAAATAGTAGAGAAAATCATGAATATCATACTTACTGAGTACATCCAATCAAACAACCGCTTGTATGATACTCGGTTTGCATTCCACAGTGCCCTAAGCACATGGACTGCCCTGATCAAGGCCACTGAGGAGATCAGGCAAGCACTTGATCAGGGTGGGGGAGCCACCCTCATCCTGCTTGATCTCTTGGTGGCCTTTGACACTCTCTGATCTCGGGATCAGCCTGGGATCTACTGAAATCTTTTCTCTCTGACCGTGAACAGTCAGTGCGGATCAGCGGGCTTGTCTCTTATCTTTTTATACTTCCTTGCGGGGTCACTCAGGGGTCCTCATTCAGTCCAACACTTTTTAAAATATGCGTCACTCCATTTGCCAATCTAATACAATCTTTTGACTTCTCCTTAGCCTCTCACACAGACAACACCCAAAGTGTCATCTCCTTAGCCAACGATGATGTAGACGCAGGACATAGATTTCAAGACTGCATGCAGGCAGTCAATAGCTGGATGGACAGGAACTGTCTAAAATTAAATTCTCACAAAACAGAAGTGATTCTATTCAGTTCCCATTCCTCCTTCTGGACCCCAACTTGCTGGTCACAGGATATGGGCTCAGAACCTTCTCCTGTCAGGAGGACCTACAATCTCGGGTTTACTATTGACCATAAAGTGTGTTATATCGATCAAGTCAATGCGGTGACTTCCTCAACCTTCTTCATGCCCAGAATACTAAAAAGATGCTTTCCTTTATTCCTGTCCATGATCAAAAAAACTCTTATCACGCCATCGTTGCTGGCGACAGTAGACTACTGTAATAGCCTCTTTCTTAATGCCCATCGATACATCCTAAATAAACTGCATACGCTACAAAATGTGGCTACTTCTTAAAATTCCAAAATACCAATCTTTGTATAATTTTATCAGAAAACTGCATTGGGTCTCCATTAGACAAAGGATTACTTTCAAATCACTTTGGATCATCTATAAAGCTCTTCAGGTCTCTGGCCCAGAACTCCTACAACACAGACTCAGATGGTACTCTTCAGGAAGGACTTTAAGCTCAGCCAATGCCAAACTTATAGTAGTCCCCAGGTTTAAACGAACAGCTTGGGGAGGCATGAGCTTCTTGCTGGGTGCCTTGTAAACCAGGAATGCACTTCCGTTGCATATCAAGAATGCCCCCAACTTTCTGGCCTTCCAGAAACTATTGAAAACCTGGCTTTTCAACACAGTGTAGCTTCTATGTTTCACTTCCTTTCTTTAATGCCTTATTTACCAGTGCCAAGATGCCTCTGGGTATTCATTGCACTTTAGAAATTTTTATAATAATATCACTATTGTAATATGCCACAAATGATGCGACTGTCTCTGCTATGACAGTGTCCTAAGAGAGCCACCAAAATTATGAATGGGTTTAGCCCAATTGACTCTCATGTTCTTTTCTACACTAGTTGCCCTTAAACACATGGGTCGCAATTACAAGTTGGGAGCATTGGCTTCCTGGAGTGGAATATTGCTCAGCCTGGTGTGAGCACTGGCCCAATTTTACCTGCAGGATAATCCTCAAGAGATCCAAACATGGAAAGATTACGTGCTTCTGCATTTAATTTCACCTGATAATGAGCTGAAGCTAAATTAAGTTCCGAACATCATTTTGAGCCCCTACAGTGATCAAGATGTCATCAATACAGGGTAATCGAGGACATTCCAAGCAGATCCCTTTATTGAGACTAAGAAGGCTGATGCATACCCTCCACCACCATTTGTGTACTATTTTTCGGTATTATCGTCAAGGGGCAAGCTATATGGCTGATTCCAACCGGTTTGATATACCCTACATTGCACATCTTATTCAATTCTTTTGCCACATCATTCACAACACTGAATGAAACTCTTCTTAGCTTGTGCTTTTATGCACAGCATTATCATTGATTTAATTTTGTGTTTATATCCTTTAATTCTTTTAAGTATGACTTTAATGACTTCTCAAAAACTTTGTCTTAGTGACTCTGTTCTTGTATGGCTAAAACCTGTTGTTTTGCTCCAGGTTTTACAACCATCTGGAGTAATCCTACACTTTCCCTGGAAGATACATCCTTTAAATGCCAATTCTGTATCACAATAGCTAAGGAAACCTATGCCACTGGCCCTCTTATAGGAGTCGCAAACGTTTTGTTCCCCAAATGGCAGTAAATAACTTCTGTGAAATCATGGTTAATTAGGCTTCCAGAGTGAATTATAGAGTCAGTATGTGACATTCCACAATATTAGCATACCGGTCTTTGCATTTGACTGAATCACCAGTGATGACTGACAGTAGGGCTCTGATTATAAACTAGGGGTTAAATTCCGATCCTAATGCAAACAGAAGTTCGTGCAGGGATTAGAACTATGAGTTATATGATAATTATGGAAACAGATGGTTTCCCCTGACAGGTTTCAGAACTGACCAACTTGAGGAAATTTATCAACTAAAAAGGCTTGAAAATGGCAGAATGCGGAATTTAGTGTGTTATAGAAACAATTCTGCTTCAGTTATGTATTATATTGATTTAGATTGTGTAGGTTAGGGTTTTTGGATTCCCTGATACATTTTGATATGTGTGTGTGTGTGTGTGCGTGTATATATATATATATATATATATATACACACACACATAACACACACACACATATATATATAAAATATATATATATATATTTGCTGTTTTCGCAAATATTCATTGTGCTAAATTACATGAATCTGTACAAGTTTATTATAACAAATGCATTATAGTTTTATTTTAAGTATATATGTATGTTTGCATATATATATGTGACAATGTGACGCAGGGCTGACATGTGATCAAGACCGTGTTCTATCGGTCGAAACGCGTGATGGACGTAAGGCGGTTGCCTTGATATTTTTACAATTCGAATGGAACCTGAATAAAGCACTTTGAAATGTATAAACGTTGAGTGGTCCATTCCTGTATGGCAGGGCTGGAGATCTACTGTTTACAAGGATTTGGTTGTATATATTATATACATATATATATATTATATATATATATATTATATATATATATTATATATATATATATTATATATATGTATATTCAATGAAAAAGCAGAGCAATGGTTAAAGTTTACTTATAGTTAGCATAACTTTATTTATTCTTTCTTAGTAAAACCAACTGAAACTACACAAACATTAGAAATGATAAAATTATAGTTATAACTTAAATTTTTAATTTACTCTTTCTACACAAACCCAATTTAAACATTAGAAAATCTGAAGTTATACTTTTAATTTACAGTTATAACTTGTGCCTTGTCCTAAACATCCTATAACTTATGCACCTCTGTACACAGTATACTGAACTCAGTAGTCAAACTATATAGTGTAGTACATTCCTTTTTTAAATCTTTTACGTATTTAAAAAAAAAAAAATGTAAGTATAATGTACTGCACTATATATGTCCCCGTAAAACCCAGAACGCATACTAAGGGCCTCATTACGATGGCAGTGAGACACCCACCAACTGCCCATTGGCGGTCCCATCGCCATCCATGGAAGGGGTCCAACCGCTGGATTATGATCCGGCGGTCGAAGGAATCAGTCATAGGGACAGACTGCTGCTTTGCCGGCGGGCTCCTTGAGCCCTTCGGAGCAGCGGTTGGACCATAATCCCTATGATAGGGGTGGTGCCTGCTCAGGCCCCTCCATAGGTGTTACGATGTGAGTTTCCCTCGACCTGTAAATGGCGGTCCGACATAACGTTTTGTGATTTGAAGTTTTTTTGAGTACACTGTACTACAGTATATTTCCCCTTAGAACCCAGAACACAGGGCCTGATTACAAGTATAGGTGCTATTTATCGTACCTGGTAAACAACAATACCATGGTATTCATTATTTATCGGTGGCGATAAAAAGCACCTATTATGAGGTTCTGGAGGATAACAAGTTCATTTTGGTGCTTAATGCACCACAATCTGCATGGTACAGTAAATACTGTATACTTTTCCCAGTTAAATTTGAGCAGGTTTGACCTGCTGAAATGTAATGAATGTTGAAGTACTTAATACGGCCGATTATTGGATGTGTTAAATCAAACTCAACTCGTTATTCCAACTCGTGTGTAAACAGGGGTTTACATTTGGGCCGTAATTAACTGTCCCACATATAATGGGGCCCTAAGTGTAAAATTAAACAAAATACAGAACGTACTACACTATTTCCCCTTAAATATAATGTAGTAGTGGTTTTTAAATTTCTTTACATATTAACTTTTTAAAACGTTTTTAAGTGCTGTGGTACTCTCTAGGTAGTACCACGGTGCTCGTTACCTTTTGTTTTTAAATATATAGAAAAATATAAATAGTTTTTATTACCGATTACCACTTTGATAAAGTGGTAGTAGGTATAGAAAAAAAATAAAAACCTCCTACTTACCTACATCCTACCAATATCTAAGGCCATAACACAGGACATGAATGAATATGAAGAGATTACAATGTCAGTTTGTGTAACTGTGTTACTCCGTGCTGTATTTGGTTCATCTGTGTTTTTGTGATATTAACTATGACGCACGACAATCAATATTTGTTTTTCAATGTCACTCACTCTCAAATTATTTTCTGATGCAGAATGTCAAAACGCCTGTGAAGATATCACCCTTTATTAATGTATTGAATCCTTTGATTATTCATGTTTCCTTCCATAATATTTGAGATTATTCTAAGAGTGCCCCAAGTCCTGCCTTCCATACCTGTGTTTTAACACAAGCCGTCTGTTATCCTGTAATTGCACAATTTATGTGGTGTCAGGCTTAGACGCGATTGACGCTCAGACGTGCGGACTCTGACTGCAGCTACCGACTGCGCACCCGGCGTATGCACAGACGTGCATGCTGACAGCCACAGTTTCTATATTTAGACCTTGTAGTCGGTGGACCCACTGAGACGTGAGACGCTTCCACTGATACATTGTGGAGGGCCTCCGGGTGGCTGCAGTAGATTTGTTTAGACCTTTACGTTTTGCCTGGATATAGAGCATTCGGATAATTCGGATACTCACTTTCCTTTTTTTGAATTATAACTCCGATTAAATCTGGGTCCTGACTTTGGATTTTTGAGCTAAAAACTGAAGTGATTATTGTGATGGTTTTGCCCATTGCAGAACTACGCATGGGATGAGTATTCAGGAGCATTGTGCTACAACGGCCCAGTTTTTGTGACTCTATGTGGAGCAATCTGATAAATGGATGCTCTTCCCTTGCTCTCCTTCCAGATTGATTAGCCTGAATAATGGTGGGCTTACACCTTGAATTACCGAGCACGTTTATTAAGTAAACTGGCAATTGTCTGGCCAATCCTAGAAGCCCACTTTGGTGAGTATTCAGGAGCAGTCATGTCTTACTGTCTTGATCTGTTAATTCATAGTTAACTGGTTGATGTGCTATTTGATTTCAGCACAACAACGCCTTGGATTTGTCTAGGCCCTTGTGGATTTCCTCTGTTCTGGAGCCGGCTGGCCCCTTTTATTGAATCATTTCCCCACCGTTTGCTCTACGGTGGTATTCAGGCGAGCATGACCACCACGTACCTTTGCACCCAGTTCATATACACCCCAACTAGGTTTTGATTGATGCCCTTTTACCTATTTTGTAGGTTGCTCCCCCTCTTTTTTACCCATGATGAAGACCCCACCATAAGGTTCTATTGGTCCTTCCACATTCTGGGGTCGAAACATCGACAGTTCTAAATTCTATTGACCTGTACTAAAAACCATCCTCCACACGAGTATAATATGGAATTGTGACACTGTATCTTCTTATTGTGGATTCCGAATATTTAAAGCATTTGTATTTAGACAGGTTCCAGTCACTGTGTTTGTAAACATTGTCACTTAATTGCTTCACCATCTCTTCACTTATTCATGAGCACTTTTCTGAACATTTACTACCCACCTTGGAGCAATTATTTTGTACAGAATAATATATGTATACCATTGGAAATCATTATAAATTCTGAATTCATTTTGACTATACCTGTTGTTTAACCCGTTAACCACGGCATACATTCCGCCGTGTTGCGGGCGATTTATTGCGCGGGCTGGGCCGCGTCAGCCATCGGACATGCGCAGCACTACCGAGGTTGGCCAACGCGCGCACATGAGGGCTTAAAATGATATGATTGTTTTGAGTACGTTTTAATGTCCAATAAGAATAAGCACCGTTAGGACCAGTTTTGTTTTTGTATCAAACCTACTACCCTAATTAACTTCAACTAATAAAAATAATCCTCTACATACCATAATAAATATCCCTGCCAAATTTGATTTAAATCTGACTAGCCATTTGCCCGCTTCGACAGAGTACAAAGTCGATAGAAAATGAACTGGTAAAAGCACATTTTGCCCCCTACCCTTTTCTTTGCACCCCCTCAACGAATCACCACAAAGCTTTGCATCATTCACCCATGTACAAAAAGCAATAGGACTCTGAAGTTATGTGGTGATTTGTCAAACCGGGACACATTTATTAGCAAGCAAATATCAGAGGAATTCCTACTTCTGGGAATCCTATCTATAGCTACGTAGTGGTAAACATAACTCTGTAATATATTGCTAAATATTGTTGTACTTGATTACTGTGAGGCTTGAGGTGTATTGTATGGTATGGTTGTGCAACCGTACCATGTAATACACTCGCAAAACTGGCTTGGGTCCAGTCAGGCTCATTTGTAAAACCTCTAGCTCAACCGTGGTTAGCTCTAGCTTTGAGCAGAAAGGCTTATAAAAAGGAACTAGTGTAAACTATATAGAAACGCCAGCCAACGAAATAAGAAAGTCATGCAACATGTAAGAAATCCAACACCAATTTATAAAAATAGTTTATATTTTTATACATTTTTCAATACCAAGATGAGCAAACTCCACCGGAGCATTCTGGAGATATAGATTTTTAAGTAAAATGTAAATCTCAGATTTTTAGTCCAAAACACAGATAAACATTGGTAACTGTAAAGTTTAGAAACTTTTGAAAGAGTTGTGTGCTACTTCAGCCCGAGTAAGGTAACCAAATCCATCAGGTAAAAGGCCAGTAACTGGACAGTTAACTAGTCACCAAAGAAGTCTCAAGTCACGTTCTATACTTTACATCAAGATCGCCATAGCAGTGAATGGAGTGGTCCTGATGCTGGGGATGCAGGATGCAGAGGATACTGAAAGATCCCATGGGAAGCACAGCCAAGGTTGATTTGCATATGGCTGGGTGCAAACTGGGGTGGCATGGTGAGCAAAAATACGATGGATTTAACCCAGATCTGTTACGAGGTGAATGTTTGACAATGTTCAACATTCGTCCATCATCTTTGTGTATTGCGATAGTTTCCCTAAGTGTGAAGGGTATGCCCAGACGTGGGACCCGTGCTCACTGTACTACTGGATTCAAGCAAGCTGGTGAGGGGTGCTACCCTGAAACCGGTCCCAGGATACTTGTTTCCAGTCCAGGAAGGGCCTGGCCTGGCAGTTCAGCCTGGACTGTTCCCATGGTCAAGACTGATTTGCATATGGCTGGGTTCAAACTAGGGCGGCATGATGAGCAAAAATACGATGGATTTAACACAGATCTGTGACTGGGGATGAATGTTTGACAATGTTCAATATTCGTCCATCATCTTTTTGTGTTGCTATAATCGCCTTAAGTGGGAAGGGTATGCCCAGATGTAGGTCCTGTGCTCACTGTTCCACTGTATTCAAGCTAGCCTGTCTGATGAGGGGTGATACCCCAAAACCGGTCCCACGATGCTTGTTTCCATTTCAAGGAGGACCTGGCCTGGCAGTTCGGGCTGGACTATACCAATGAAGAGCAGGGTCATGACTGATTTGCGTATGGCTGGGTCCAAACTGTGGTGGCATTGTGAGCAAAAGAAATGATAGAATTATCCCAGATCTGTGACTGGACAATATTCAACATTCCGTCCATCATCGTTTTGTGTTGCTATAGTGGGTCTTTTGCTCCCTCTGCCACTGAATTCAACCTAGCCTGGCTGATGAGGGGTGATACCCTGAAACTGGTCTAAGGATGCTTGTTTCCAGTCCTTATGGGAACAGTCCAGCCCGAACTGTGAAGCCAGGTCCTCCCTGAACTGGAACACCAGCAACCCAGGACTTGTTGCGCCCTAGTTATGGGTTCATCAGCCGGTTACAGCTTGGTTCCAGTGACATTTTGATGTGCAAAATAATGACGGATTGGCATGCGCCCTGAGTAATTACCAGTGGCAGAGATTAAGCATTCCATCCATCACTTTTATGTAAATTTTCTAAAAGTGCCATTTTCAAAATTGTATCTGAAGATCTGACTTTACAATTAAAGAGGATTTTTTATTACAATTTCTCAGACACCAAACAGGAAATGATCACCTGTTCCCAATCCAAAGTTAGCACTTATTAGATGTAATAAGGCAACCCAATAGGCAATCATATGGGAGAGGCACACCTCACAATAGTGAAAAAATGCATTTATAAGTTTGTTACTCCCAAGACATGCAAAACTTAAAAGTACATGTCCAACCTTTTAATGAAAATGCATCCTAGGGTCTACCTTAGGGGTGACATATCTGCAACAAAAAGGGAGTTTAAGTCTTGGCAAGGGGGCTATATTGGTATGTCGAATATGGCCATTTGAAGCTGCATTGACACTGCACTGGCAGGCCTGGGTCATGTTTTAAGGGGCCACTTAAGTGGGTGGGACAAAAAGTGCTGTAAGCTCACTAGTAGAATTTAATTTACAGGTTCTGGGTATGTGGTATACCACTCTACAAGGGATGTATAAGTAAATTAAAAATGCAAATTAGGTGTAAACCAATTTTACCATATTTTAGGGAGTGTGCACAAGCACTTTGGCACTGGTTAGCAGTGGTAAAGTGCACAGAGTTCTAAGGCCAGCAAAAACAAATTTCAGTAAAAACAGAAGGCCAAATGCAACAGGTTCGGAGGAAGCCCACCCAAAGATTGACAGGTCTAACAGTAACACGTTTCTGTCATATGATTAAACTCCATTGACTTGTATTGAGAAAAATCAAATAAATACTGGTCTAAATTTCTATGTATTTTAGCTCCATGGTATAAATTACTGTTTTCTAGAGAAGGCCCTGGTTGGTTTAAATTACAATTGGCTTTGATCTTTTGCCATGCTACTTGCTATTTTGCATTAAACACTAGTTTGACTTTAGGCCTCCCATTGTGTTGAGTTTTATTCATAACAGAAAGTGCATGTGATGTTGGGAATCTCCTCAACAGTAAGAAAGCAGGCGAGTGCTGGACTGAGCTCCACACGATGACCCCAGGTGCCAGCGGTAAAGGAGAAGTACGGGATTCTATGTTAAGGGAGTAGTGTAAGATATGAAGCAGGTTTGGTATCGTTGATGTGCTGTTGGATTGTCTGTTTTTTTCACTGAACAAGAGGTTAAAACCATTGGACATTTATGTACAGTGAGGAATAAGTGGGTCTGACATGGAGTTCATGCAGTGCTTAAACGGGGAAAGAGTTTGTGTTGGATTCTTGGTGATGTTGAGAAGGCAAGGTCGGAGATGTGACCTTTGGAGTGTATTGGGTGTTTGACACGCTGTCCCAGTTTGAGTGTTTAGATAAGGTTGAACAGGGTGTCCCATGTCTTTTTAAGCTTCGCTTAGAGCTTAAAGTCACCCAAGAGGGTGGTGTGGGCATTCAAGATGGATGAGGTGGTGAGGAGATCTGAGCATTCATCAATGAATTCCTTGTTATGGTCAGGAGACCTCTAGATGAGACAGAAGGTAGCGGCCTGAGTTGCAGAGAGCTGCTCCTTGGAGCCGAGTGTTACTTTCTTGTTTAGAGTGCAGAATCAGGAAGACTTATAAATGATAGCGGTGTCTCCCTCCTTCTTATGAGTGCAGTCTACACGGGGGATGCTGTAGTCTGTGGGAAGAAGGACTTCTAGGATATGCAAGGATTTGTGAATGAACCATGTTTCTGTGATGAACAGGTCCTCACGCTATGATAGGTGAAGTGGTATCCAATGGCGTGTGCGTGGAGTACTGCGCAGCGAGCGTCCATGACCATGAGTTGGAATGTGTGTTCTGTACTTTGAAGGTGTGTGGTGGTTAGGGGATTTCTATAAAGTTGGGTCTATGTGTTATACGAATGCTATTGATGGAGCAAGGACTCGTTCATGTGAGACTTGCTCGGATTCAATCCACTCATTTAACTTATTAACATGAATTACTCATTTGTTTTGTGATTAATCCTTGCACCCTACAGTTACATAATTTAGACGGAGACGCTTGCCTATGTGTTTTCTAACCATTAATACGGATAGCGGACTAAATGCGCGGCTCTAACAGGGAAAACATTACTGCGCATGCGTCAATTGCGTCTCCGTAATGTGCTGTCTAACCAGCTTTGGAGGGAACTTGTCGCGCGTGAGCAGAATGCACTGACATGGCATCTTCAAGACCCACATACATGACACCTGCTTTGCTATTTAGAAAATGCTTTATTACTAAAAGCTAAGACAGGGAAGGTATTAAATAAATAAAGGGAAATAAAGTAGATGTAGGTGGTATACAGTGAAATCATTTGTTTCTTGAATTAATATTTTCTTTTTTGATCTTTTATTAGTTCGTATTTTGGGCCTTCTTGCCACAACGCGAGTGAATGATTGGAAAACCCTCTGCGCATGTGTGACCTCTACTTCCCCTGGAAGGATGATCCCATTATTGGACCACATCCAAGGCCATCGACCGCTAAACCCTGGGAAAGACGGATGTCAAAAGTGCAGTGGCTTCAGTCATATGACTATAAATGATACAGTGTTGCAAATGTGAATAAACTCGGGTGGGAATAAAATAAAATACATATTAATAAGGGAATGGGTTTGGGGACAAAAGAAATTGCTATGCCATCATGGTGTGAAGACCAAGACGCCCCTTGCCTGTCCAATTAGAAATCGTAAACTTACAATATTGCAACTTTAGGGGGTGGTCCATGAATCCCAAAAGGTATAACTAACGTAGTTTAGTTAGTTGGGTGTGCCTGATCCTGGGAGAATGCTGAGAGGGAAGATACTGTCGGAGTGAGATGCTGAAGAAATTTACCAATCCAAAAGCAATTAATTAGAAAGAAGATCGCGGAAGAATATCGAGGAGGAAGAGAATGTCAGAGAGGGGTGCGGTATGTTCGGCGGTCTAGAAAGGCTCACTGTCCTGTCCTGATTCCTGACTTGAAGTCTTTGCCCCTGATCTTTCCCAGAGACCCTTACCAGCCGTTTGGCCAGGGAGCTGGTCTTCACACCATCTGGGGTAACTATAATTTCACATGTTTCCTATGTACAGCTGTCTCTATCCTCTCCTTTCTGAGCAACATCAATCTATTGAATTTGCAAGAGTATTTTAATTGATTGATTTTTCCTCCCTAATGATTGATGGTGTCCGTGGTGTGCAATTGAATGGTTCACTCACATTTAACTTTAGATAAAGGTTTTGAAAACTTTCTGAGTCTGTGTTTATTATTATGAAATAGTTTACATTTAGTGGTTATGTACATCGTCACCATCAACTAGTTCCAACTAATTTGGTCCATCGACCAAATGGAAAGAACTTATTGATCAGTGATAAGAATTTGGAAAGAAATTAATTATTGGAATATTGATCAATAGGTTTTCCAAACTTTTTCCTTTCCCCCAGCGGCTAACCAAGTGAATTTGAGTGATAAGGTGTATGTGTTTTGATGGGCCCAGGTGAATATATGGTATTGGAATATCTGTTGTTGGTGCGCCGCTGGATCACTATGTGATTCAGTCATGTAGGTCTGGCTGATTGCGGAGATTGGCAGTATGAGATGTTGGTTGAGGCACATGAATTCAGTGGAACAGGGGTTGTAGCTCAAGGTGCTTCTTGGCCTTTACAGTTCCGAAGAAGCAATGCCCTTGTCTGTGTCCGTAGTTTACTGAGGACAACCCGGTGATTGGACTCCCTTGAGAATTGACTGAAGTAGGAGAATCCAGGACGTGATGTCACTTTCTGCACAGATGGATAATGAAAATTGCAATGATGTCACATCATGTAAAGCTGGGTAATGGGAAATGCAGTGTTGTCCGTTCTTGTGAAGATGGATGATGGGAAATGCATTGACGTCACTTCATGCAGAGATGGATGTTAGGAAATAATGTAGGCTTGCCTGACCTCTTCTTTTAAAGATGGTTTTGGTGGAAAACCAGTAATGTCACTTCCTGTGCAGATGGATGGTGTGGAATGTGGTGTACTTACTTCCTGAAGAGATGGATGACGAAACAGGATGCCAAGATAATGTTTGTGTTTCCACTGTCTGGTTGCTGAAGGACCTTCCTTTACTTCTGTCTCTGTGTTTGTTGTGGGTACTGTAGGAAAGTAGGATCTGCTTCTTATGGTTACCCCCACTTTTTGCTTGATGTGATGCTGTTTTTTAATAGTCTGACTGGGATCCTACTAACCAGGAATCCAGTCTATCTGCTTTCTCCTTAAACTGCTGTGTTATATACTTAGGCACACCCCAGATTGGATAATGGGGTACCCTTGTCAGTCCCTAGTATATGATACCCATGTACCCAGGGCATAGGTACACCATTGGTCTCCCCTGGGCTGCCGCATGTATTGTGCCACCCATGAGAGACCATTCAAAATGGAACTACAGGCCTGCCATTGCAGCCTGTGTAGGTTTGTGCATGCACCACTTACGAAAGAAATAGGTTTACTATGTCTAAGGGTCACTGCACTTAAAACCTATAAGTCACCCCTCTAGCAGGCCTTTACAATCCTGAGGGCAGGGTGCTTGGTTCTAAGTGAGAGGGTGCCCCTGCATGAGTAGGACACCCTTGCAGCCCATGGAGTCCATTCTCCTGGGTTGCCAGTGAAGCAGCCATATACTATATAGAGGGACATCGTGTGACCGCACAATGACCATCTTGAAATCGGCTGTAATGAATCCTATAATTTTTGGTATCAAACATGTTGGAATCATACCCCCACACCCTAAACAGTGTGGGAGGTATGATTCCAAGCACTGGAAGAGCCCTCCGTTAGGCTCTCGGTGTTCCCGGTACCAGCCTTCTAGTCCCGAACAGCACAAAATGGTTGCTGCCGACCAGAGACACCTTTCTGCCACCCTGCTGCTGAGCCATACTCAAGCAGGGGAAGGCAGAACAATAGGCATCCTGTCACAGGGAGGTGTGTCCACCTCTCAGACAGGATTTAGTGTAATAGGGCTGGGTGGGTGCACTTGCCAGCACCTGAAAGTCTGCATGAGGGGCACATTTGGTGTCACTGTGCACAGTACAGTTCAAACCAGTCCTGGGAGCCATTGGCTCCCGCGCAAAACTGGACAAAGGAGATGGGAGTAACCTTTCCCCTGTCCAGACCCTCCCCTGGGAGAGTCCCCTGAATCTTCCCAAACCTTTCCTTTGGGTACTTAAGGGCTTACCTGGGCGTAGGTCCCTTGCTTCGTCGTGGACAAGATTCTGAACTGAAACACTGCAACCGTCTGGGCACTTTGGACTTTGAAGGAGTCACTTCCCTGCATTCGCAGGTACCTCCACACTGCTGACAGTTCTGCTGATCCCGATCTCCTGCAGAATCTGTAGGGTTCAACAACATAGGTAGTGGTTATCTACATCTCCCAAGGCCTGAGCTGCCCTCCCACCAAGTCTGAGGTCAGAATCCTTTGTGGAAGTGCATATGTTTTTTTTGGTGAAAATCTTTTTATTAACTTTGCTCAAGGTCTCATACATTATACAGCAGTGTTCAAATGCCTCGCAAACCATCAGCATGACATTGCACATTTGAGGACTGACTGGGCAGCAAGATAGGCCCGCTACAACTGTCCCCCCTCTCCCCCCCACCCCTCATAGCTCGATACTTGCGCCATGGACCCCACACCTTCTTCCATTTATTAACACAACCTCTGGACTTATAGATCCTCTCTTCCGCCCTCTGACACCCATCCAGGTCCCTGAGCCATTGGTCCCATTGTGGGGCCGCCTGCGCCCCCCAACTACTCGCGATATTCCGTTTTCCCACCCCGGCCGCTGTTGCCAACCAGATCTCGTTGTACCTGGGCCAGTCCGTGGCCCCTGGGACCGGCGAACCCACCACCGTCGCCATCGTGTGAACTACTTTGGTCCAAAATGGCACTATGTTTGGGCATTCCCACAGGATATGGAAGAATGTGCCCTCCCCCCCGACACCCCCTCACACACAGCGGGGACAGGCTCCTACCCCATGAGAATAAGTGAGTACGCCGGTAATACACACGGTGCAAGATTTTAAATTGCACGAGGCGGAACCGCATCCGGATGGCAATTTCGCGGGGGCCTTGCAGGGCATCCTGCCAGTCCTCGTCCTCCAGGCGTCCAAGATCCCCCTCCCAGTTCCTGCGCAGGGATACCAATGGGTCAGGCATGTTGTTAATGAGCTTACAGTAGATGGTGGCTGTTCGTTTCCCTGGAATAGGGTCGAGTAGGAGCCTATCCTCCAAAGGAGAGTATTCTGGGAGCGGAGAGCCCAAATGTATGTGCGAGAGCAGGGCATGTGTGAGGCGCAGATACTGGTAATGTTGGGAGTCGTGCATGTGGTACTCCTTTTGAAGGTAGTCAAAGGATCTAGGGGTGCTCCCCTTCCATACATCACCCAGGTAATCTATGCCAATCAGCCGCCATCCCTTGAAGCCGGACAGTCTCGAGACTTCAGCTAACTGGTCCCCGAACCAGAGCGACGTCCTACCCGTTTGGGTGCCCGCCCACCCCAGGAATTTATTGGCCACCCTCCAGCACTGTGTCACCACCCCTGTATGGGAAGGTAGGTCCCTGCACTGCTTCCGCAAGTACACAAGCTGCTCACAGTTGCCCCCCGGCATAGCATATCTATCCACACTGTAAGCTGGCTCCGATCCTGCTGCATACACCCAGTCATTGACCAGCTGCAACTGGGAAACCCAATAATACAACTGGACGTCCGGGAGGGCCAGCCCCCCATCGTACACCCCCCTTGTGAGCTTTCGCTGCGCTATCCTCGGGTTTCCACCATCCCAGAGCAGCGTCCGCAGCGTCTGGGATATGCGCTTAAACACTCCCCCAGGGATCGGGTAAGGCGAATTTTGCAGGATGTAGAGGAGGCGCGGTAGGGCCAGCATCTTGAAGAGCGCGGCACGCCCCATCAGGGACAGAGGCAAGGTTCTCCAGTGATGAACGTCCGATTCTAATCTCGCCAGGTGGGGTTTCAAGTTTTTAGTGAAAAATGTCACCCTGTCCCTGGTAACATACACCCCTAGGTACTTGAAGCCCTCAGACACCACCACAGCAGGGCACCCAGCCGGAATTCACGGAGGGGGGCCGGAGAGGGGGTAAATCAATGATTTGACCCAATTGATCCTATAACCGGAGTAGCTGCCAAACAGGTCAAAGAGATGAAGCGCTTGCGCCATGGAGTGGTACGGCCTAGCCATGTAGGGGACAATATAATCGGCGTATAAGGATATATGCTCCTCCCACTCCTCGCAGAGCGATAGGCCCCAGAAAGCCCGGTCTCTACGTATCCAGTGGGCCAACGGTTCCAGAGCCAGGGTGAAGAAGAGAGGGGACAGCGGACACCCCTGCCTGGTGCCTCTATGCAGGGGAAATGCATGGGATAGTGCTCTATTTACCCTCACCCTCGCCACCGGCTGCTCGTACAGCAGGCGCACCCAACTACAGAAAACCGGCCCAAAGCCCAGTCGCTGTAACACCATAAATAAGTACGGCCACTCGATGCTGTCAAAGGCCATTGAGGCGTCCAGCCCCATCAACGCCGTTTGGGTGTCGTCCTCCCCCTCAGTCATATACAGAACCCCATAGAGCCGTCGTAAATTGAGTCAAGTGCTCCTGTGCGGCATGAACCCTGATTGGTCGACATGCACCAATTCTGGGAGAACCGTGAGCAGTCTCGTCGCCAAGGCTTTGGCCAGGACCTTGGCCTCCACATTGAGGAGCGAGATAGGCTGATAAGACGAGCACTGGTCAGCCAGCTTCCCAGCCTTGTGGATGACCACAATTGTGGCTTCTCGTTGATCCGGTGGAAGCCTACCCACTCTCCGAACCTCGAGGAACATCTGCTGCATGGGGTCAATTACAATGTTAGCTTGCCTCTTATAAATCTCCACAGGGAGTCCATTAGGCCCTTGTGCCTTCCCAGCCTGGAGGGAGTTAAGGGCTTCGCCCAATTCCACCCTCGTGAGTTCTACCTCCAGGCTGTCCGCGTGTTCCCTAGACAGGGTGGGCAGTGCAAAATCCCATAGGAACTCCTCACAATCCGACTCCGTCCTGGTGCACACCGGGGTGTAAACATGCTCGTAATATGACGCGAAGGCCTCGGCTATTTCCATCCCTGTTGTTACCAAGGACCCGGACTCGTCCTTAACTTCGGCCACCCAGGAACGCTCCCGATCCCTCCGTTAGAGTCAGGCCAGTAGTTTCATACATTTGTCCCCCATGTCGTATATCCGATGTTGCGTGGCCAGGGAATATGCAAGCGCCTCGCCCTCTGCCAGCGAATGAAGTTCCTTCTGCTTGAGGGCTAACTCATGGCCCTGCTGCATGGATGGAGCCCCACCGATACCCCTCTCCAGAGATACAATGTCACTTTCCAACTGTCGGATCTGGAGCCCTTCCTCCTTCTTTTGGGCGCCAATCAACGCCTGAGCCTGACCCCTTAACACCGCTTTGTAAGCTTCCCACAGGACCACCTGGGAATTGACCAAACCCTGGTTCTCTGCGAAGTATGATAGGGACCCCTATGATAGGGACCCCTCCCTTAACTTGTCAACTATGGAGTCATCCCTGAGGTGCCACGGGTCTATCCTGGGAAAAGCCACCCTAGCGATTGCCGGCCCCTTGAGAGTGACCCTCACCGGAGAATGGTCTGAGATTCCCCTAGCCATGATACTGGAGTCCACGAAGTTTCCCATCTGGTCCCCAGGCGCGAAGATATGATCCATTCTGGAGAAGGACCCATGCCTAGCAGAGTAGAAGGTGTAGTACCTTTGGGAGGGGTTATGTGTTCGCCATACTTCACTGAGCCCCAGTGCTGTGGTGAAGCCCCGCAAGCCCATTTCCCCCCTATTCCCCTGTCTCTCCCCTGAACGATCCAGCTCCACATCCATGACGGCATTTGTATTGCCCCCCAGCACCAGAATGCCCCAAGGAAGGCCCGCTATATGGGCCCCCAGTTTTGTAAACGTCAGAGCATGCAGACCGGGAGGGATGTAGCATGAGTTCAAAACTATTGTTCACCCCTCCCATCTGACCGCCACGGCTGCCATACACCCCTTCTCTTCCGTCCATGTGCCTGTGTACACAATTGGAAGGGCATTACGGACGAGAATACCCACCCCCCTGGAACCAGACGTGAACCCAGAATGAGCCACCATTCTATAGCCAAACCGGTCCAGGGCCCAGCATTTGTTACCCCGCAGGTGGGTCTCCTGTAGAAGCACCACGTCTGGTGAGTGGCGTTTCAAGTATTGTAGGACCAAAGTGCGTTTTATTTTATTGCCCAGCCCATTGACGTTCCACGTCCATATCTTTATGTGTGCCTGGTCCCCCATTCCATATCCGCCCCCTCAGTCCCCTCCGGCCGCCTGCCTCCCACTGCTGTACTTGCACAATATAACCTTTGAGCTTTTGAAGTTGAGACACCGAGAGCTAAACATAAACAACCCCAGAACTCCCTACCCCCAATCCATCCCATACCCCCCTCCCTGCCACCCTGCTACGTGGGCCCCCAACCACCCACCTGAAAAACACGCAGAGTGCCTGTCACCCCATCATCCCCAACACAAAAAAACGAGGGAGCATGTGTCTGCAACCACAGAAGAAGACATAGATTTTGGACAGATTGCCCACCCCATGAACGGAGTGCAGTTAACGGACCCCCCAAACCCCCCACCATCCCCCCTCCCCTTCCCCCCTGGCCAGTGCTGGAGTCCTGAGTGTTCACCACAAGGCACAATACCCACCCAGAACCAGCAACTTAGGAGGCGTCCATATTAAAAAAAACCCTCTCCCGACTTTCCCAGAGGGCCAAGGACCCCAATGTCGATCAGCCCCTCCCACCTCCCAGGACCAGATCACCGTGTGCCGGCTCTCTCATTGCAATCACTCAGGTGCTGTCTGCTCGAGCTGCTGGGACTCTTGTGGCTGAGTATTGCTGCTCTGGGACCCCTGGCCCACGCGGTTATGGGTCGATTGGCATGAGCCGCCCTGACGGCCCACGGTCCGCCATCCCTCCATCCAGCCGTGCGCCTCCGTCGGTGAGTCGAAAAAGTACGCCTTCTCCCCATCCAGAACCTTGAGTCGCGCAGGATACAACATCATATACTTCAGGCCCTGATCTCGAAGGGCTCTCTTGATTCCCTCAAACAACCTGCGTTGGCGCTGTACATTTAGTGTGAAATCCGGGAAGAAACAGATTGTGGCCCCCTCCAGCCGTAGGTCCCCAAACACCCGAGACATCTGCAGTACAGCATCTTGGTCTCTAGAGTTCAAAATATGGGCGATGATGGTGCGTGGTGGAGCACCCGGCTTAGGCCTCCCCCCAGCGCGCGGTGGGCCCTCTCCACCGAGAAGAAGTTAGACAAGCGCTTTGGCTTAAGATGCTTAAGTATGAGATCCTCCAGGAAGCAGTCTGTGGACGGGCCCTCCATGCCCTCCGGGACCCCCACGATGCTGAGATTATTGCGCCGTGCCCTGCCTTCCTGATCCTCCAGGCGGGCGACCATGTCCGCTTGATTTTTCGTAAGCGTGGCCACCTGCTCCTCAAGCCTCTTCGTTTTGGACTCAATCAATCAATCAATCAAGCATTTGTATAGCGCGCTACTCACCCGGAGGGTCTCAAGGCGCTTGTGGAGGGGGGGCCTGCTACTGCTCGAACAGCCAGGTCTTGAGTTGCTTCCTGAAGGCGAGGTGGTCTTGGGTCAGGCGGAGGTGGGTGGGGAGGGAGTTCCACGTCTTGGCGGCCAGGTAGGAGAAGGATCTTCCTCCCGTTCTTCAGATGCGGGGGACGGCGGCGAGGGCGTGGCTGGTCGATCGAAGCTGGCGGGTGGGAGTGTAGAAGTTGAGGCGGTCGTTGAGGTATATTGGTCCTTGGTTGTGGAGAGCTTTGTGTGCGTGGGTGAGGAGTCGGAACGTGATTCTTTTGTTGACGGGGAGCCAGTGCAGGTTTCTTAGGTGTGCGGAGATGTGGCTGTGTCGGGGGATGTCCAGGATGAGTCGTGCTGAGGCGTTCTGAATCCGCTGAAGTCTTTTCTGGAGTTTGGCGGTGGTTCCGGCGTAGAGGGAGTTGCCGTAGTCCAGTCGGCTGGTGACGAGGGCCTGGGTGACCGTCTTCCTGGTTTCGGTGGGGATCCACCGGAAGATCTTCCGTAGCATGCGTAGGATGTTGAAGCATGACGAGGAGACGGCGTCGACTTGTCTGGTCATGGAGAGGGAGGAGTCCAGGATGAAGCCCAGGTTGCGTGTGTGGTCCGTTGGTTTGGGTGCGCTGCCCAGGGCAGGGGGCCACCAGGAGTCGTCCCAGGAGGATGGCGACGATCCCAGGATGAGGACTTCCGTCCTATCTGAATTCAGTTTCAGGCGGCTGTTCCTCATCCACTCGGCTACGTCTTTCATCCCTTCGTGAAGGTTGGTTCTGGCGGTGGCGGGGTCGTTGGTGAGGGAGAGGATCAACTGGGTGTCGTCGGCGTAGGAGATGATGTTGAGGTTGTGTTGGCGTGCGATGGCCGCAAGGGGGCTCATGTAGATGTTGAACAGCGTGGGGCTGAGTGAAGATCCTTGTGGTACGCCGCAGATGACTTCAGTGGCTTCTGATCTGAACGGGGGGAGGCGGACTCTCTGTGTCCTTCCGGCGAGGAAGGAGACAATCCATTCCAGTGCCTTCTCTTGGATTCCGACGTTGCTGAGGCGTTGCAATAGGGTGCGGTGGCAGACAGTGTCGAACGCCGCGGAGAGGTCCAGGAGGATGAGGGCCGCTGTTTCGC
This sequence comes from Triturus cristatus, assembly GCF_964204655.1. Taxonomy (NCBI): domain Eukaryota; kingdom Metazoa; phylum Chordata; class Amphibia; order Caudata; family Salamandridae; genus Triturus; species Triturus cristatus. Next base: position 1,085,561,388 of record NC_140582.1, on the reverse strand, counting down.
CGTTGTCAAGCAGGGCTCGGATGTCGTCAGTGGCTGCGATGAGGGCGGTCTCGGTACTGTGGTTCACCCGGAAGCCAGACTACGAGGGGTCGAGGGATCCATTTGTCTCGAGGAAGGCGGCCAGCTGTCTGTTGACGGTCTTCTCGATGACTTTGGCAGGAAACGGGAGCAGCGAGATGGGGCGGTAGTTCTTGAGGTCGGTGGGGTTGGCTGATGGTTTCTTTAGGAGGGCGCTGAGTTCGGCATGCTTCCAGCTCTCCGGGAAGGTTGCGGTGTCGAAGGAGGCGTTGATGATGTCCCGGAGATGGGGTGCGATGACGGAGTCGGCCTTGTTGAAGACGTGATGAGGGCAGGGGTCGGTTGGAGATCCGGAGTGGATGGAGTTCATCCTGCGTATGGTCTCTTCGGTGTTGATCGGGATCCAGGCGCGGAGGGTGGTGGTGGGGGGCGCTGGTGTGGTCATAGGGTGCGTCGGCTGTGTGCTGAAGCTGTTGTGTATGTCTGCGATCTTGTTGTGGAAGTACGAGGCGAGTGAGTTGCAGAGGTCTTGCGATGGGGTGATGTCGTTGTTTCCGGCACTGGGGTTGGAGAGCTCTTTGACGATGTTGAAGAGTTCCTTGCTGTTGTGGGCGTTGTTGTCCAGTCGTTCCTTGAATGCTGTTTTCTTGGTGGTGTGGATCAGGTGGTGGTGTTTTCGAGTGGCGAGCTTGAGGGTGGTCATGTTGTCTGGTGTCGGGTCTCTGCGCCAGGCTTTCTCGAGGGCTCGGCAGTACTTCTTGGAGCTCTTGAGTTCGTCGGTGAACCAGGATGCTTTCTTGCTGCCGGGTCTGCTGGGAGGGGTCCTCAGTGGGGCGAGGTCGTCTGCGCAGTTGTTGAGCCACCTCGAGAGGTTGATGGCGGCATGGTTGGGGTTCACTGAGCTGGCGGGAGGGTTCTGGCTCAGGGATGCTGCCAGCTGTTCGGCTGTGATCTTGTTCCAGCTTCTGCGAGGAGCCTGTCGCTGGTGGTGGTGGATCGTGTTACTTTTGAAGCTGAAGTGGACGCAGCTGTGGTCCGTCCCGTGGAGTCCGGTGGCGTGGCTGAAGGAGATGTCCTTGCTGGAGGAGAAGACGGGGTCAAGCGTGTGGCCGGCGTAGTGGGTGGGGGTGGTCACCAGCTGCTTGAGTCCGAGGTTGGCGAGGTTGTCCAGCAGGGTGGTGGTGTTGCGGTCGTTGTTGTTCTCCAGGTGGAATTTGAGGTCCCCGAGGAGGATGTAGTCGGCGGAGGGGAGGGCGTGCGGGCTGATGAAGTCGGCGATGTCTTCGCTGAATTGTGTGCGCGGTCCCGGGGGTCTGTAGATGAGGGTGCCTCTGAGGGTGGTCTTGGGGTCTGTGTGGATCTGGAAGTGCAGGTGTCCGGCGGCTGTGAGGGTGTCTTCGGTGTTGGTCGTGATGCGGATGGTGTTCTTGTGGGCGATGGCGATGCCTCCTCCCGTCTGGTTGACGCGGTCCCTCCGGGTGATCTTGTAGCCGTCTGGGATGGCGATGGCGATGTCGGGCGCTGAGGAGGCGTCCATCCAGGTTTCCGTGAGGAAGGCGACGTCTGGAGCTGTCGAGTCGAGGAGGTTCCAGAGCTCCACGGCATGTCTGTGGACAGAGCGGGTGTTGAGCAGGATGCACTTGAGGTGGTTGCTGCTGGGTGTCGGCTTGGCGGGTGCAGTGCAGGTCCGGATGCCGGAGAACTTGCAGGAGTGGCAGGTGAAGGGTCCATGGGTGCGTCTCGGGGTGGCTCGGTAGCAGGCAGGGTTCCGGCCAGCGTTGAGTATGTAGAGGGTGGCGGCGTCGTAGGTCCGTCGGGTAGTCTTGCATCGGCGGGGGCCAGGGGTCCTGGCACTGGGCGCGGTCCAGGCGCGGACGGGCGCATACGGGCTTGCCTTTGGCGCGCCTTCGGAGGCAGCCGATGCCACTCTCCGCCTCCACCACCTTGTCGTACATCTTGCTCAGGTCTGTTCGGAGCAGGTTAACCTCCTCGGTTACGGAGTCCAGCTTTGGCTCCATGATGCCACGCATGTCCTTTATGGCGCCACGCATCTCCATTATGGCCAACATAATGTCTTTGAGCGATGGGCCAGGCCCGTCCTTAGCCGCCCCGCCCCGCTCCCGCCCTGAAGGTCATCCTCTCGGCCCATGGTGACCGTGTATTTGTCACTCTGAGCAATCGGTCTGTTGCGGCCCATGGTCCAGAGGGACCCGCACCCCTAGGCCCCTTGGCACTCACTCCCCTGTATGCCGGGTGGCACTATGCTCCACCCCACCGACCTCAAGGCTCTAGATCCCACAATGCGCATTCAACTTCCAAGCGAAGCAGCATCACGATGGCACATGTGGCCTCCCGGCCTGCGCCACACGTGGGAGCCCAAGCACCAAGCAGATCCCGCCGCGCCCTGCAGCGGGCCCCGACAGCGCCTCGCAGGGGCCCACTATACTGCCGGCCTCAGTTCTTGGCTCGGGCTCTAATGGTCCAAAACTCTCCGCTGCTGCTCCCGTCATCACCTCCACCACGGGCCCGCCAGAGAGCGCGTATGGTATGATGCAATTTGAGCAAGTCCAGTCCACAAGCCCCACCAACACCTTGCTGTCAGCAATGCGCCAGAATTGATTTGGCTTGAAAGTTCCTGTCCCATGCCCCCTGCTGTATCTAAGCGCCTGGGGTGGGACGCGCTTCGCCAAGTCCGGTCACCAGGCCTCCTTAGGCCACCAACTTGCCTGCCGCTGGCGCTAGCATTGCACTCTCCCGGGACTCACTGCTGTCTTTGGGCCCTCGCACTCGCGCCGGGGCTGGGGCATCCCCTCCAACTCCGCGCACCAGATCCTGTGCCCCACCTGGCTCTGTCCGCCCGCCTAGGGATCCCCAAAGAAGTGCAGCGTCGCACCGTCCTCCACCTCTGTCCACCGCCGCTCCTTTCAATGTCTCCGGCAGCAAACGCTTTGTGCGTGGAGCCAGCCGATACGCCCCCACCTAATGCGCACCCAGCCCCTCGCGGCCCCGCACCGGCACTAGGGCCCAGGAGTCAGACCTTCACAGAGGGCGGCCGTCGCAGTCAGCGTGCCTGCTGCCCCGGAGCACGGAGCTTTTCACCAACCGGGCTGTGGCCTCCCCAGCACCAGAAGCCACAGGACTGCAACGCTCAGCCCCGCGCCCTCTCGCCAGTCGCCCAGCGGGACACTCCATCTGGTGCGGAGCTTCAAGTACAGAGAGCAGCGGCGGCGGGCGCCATTTTCCAGCTACTGGTCTCGCTATCCACGCTCCCGATCGGCAGCCAGGGATTGCAGCAGTCAGCCGCCTCGGGGGAAGAGAGCGGTACTCCGCCGTTCCGCAGCTTCTCAGGGCGGTAGGTACCGTAAACAGTGTCAGATTGTGCCGGATTGCGGGTGAAATGTTCGGATCTGCTACCGCAGCTCTCCTAATGTGCGGCCATCTTCTTTGGCTGCAGGCCATGCCCCCGTAAGTGCATATGTTTGTTGGCAACTGTAAGAAACTGGCTCTAGATATACTGCTTAATAATTAGATATATCTCGATTTTGCCAGATATATCAAGAGGGTCCAAGGGAGAATATTTATTGACCACTAAGTTCCTAATCCCCTGATAATCAAAATATTGTAACCACAAAACGGGAAACCTAGGGTCAGACCAACAAAATCAAGATGAAGTAGGTAGATACTACAACAAGTGAAAATAAATCCCATCAGCCACTTAGGTAGCCACCCACATCATCTGGGATTTAAGAGCCTTTCAAGTGCCCTCTATTAGAACAGGGCCACAAAATGAAAGGACCAACGTGAACCTTATCTTCACTTTAAGATGTTGTATCAACCAAGGTTCTCAATAATGTGGGTAGTAGCGAGGGAAGCAGTGCAACAAACAAAAATGTGAATCTTAAAATGTGAATCTTAAAATCATCTACCAGAACAGAAAAGAAGCTTTATTAACTCTGTTCAGGTGACGAAACTAAAACCAGTGAAGGAGCAGTTTTGAAAGAATAACCGCTCAAGTCCAGCTCAAAAAGGGTCTACATGTTTCAGCCATGTGATTGTATGCTAATCTGGCTTTCGTCAGGACCTATGAACTTATGCTACTGCTATATGTGTGTGTAATCCAAAAAATAAACACAACTAGAAAGGAAAATATACAACCTACTTGGGTTGCTGATTTTTTCGCACGATACTCTGACAATTTTATCAGTAGTGTTAATCCATTCCCCGTCAATGTACGGGAGCTCTCCTCACCTCACCCGGCATCTGCTCGGAGGAAATGAGGCCCCGCTCTGTCCGTCGGTACCTCAGGATTTGACTCGGCAGGATGGGCAGGCTCTATATATACTGCACCAAAGTAAGGTACAGTGTGTATAGAGTCCACGAGTCTCCAGAGGTTTGGCAGAGGTTAAAGTTAGATAGAACGTTACTCTCTAAAGTGGTAGCTTGGTCGAGCAGTAAGGCAGTATCAGAGGACAGTGTAAAGCATTTGATGTACACACTCAGTCAGCAAATGGTCCCACACACTCAAGAACTGAACTCTAGGCCAGTTGTTTTGTATTCAAAAATATACTATTGTTTTATTTCTAGAACCAAGCAAGCCTGGTACAGGTAAGCATATAAATACTTTGCAGTAGTAATTGTCTTGTTTGAACACAGTTCAGAATTGCAGTATAACTGGTACTGGTTTTGATTACAGGTTTAAGAAAGCAGATTGCAACACATGGCAGGTATAGTACATTCAATTGAATGGGCTTTTAAGTAAAATGCAGTTAATTACTTTTCAGATTACTTTTCTAACCACAGGACTGGATCCTAGATTGCATTTCAAAAGTTGACACAAAATCTTTTTCACAAAGAACCCCCAATGTTATCCTATGGAAGGAAATTCACTTAGCAGGTAAGTTACTTTTGCATTTCTTTTGTAATCCAGTGCTGGACTCCTAGATTCAGCACTGGGACATCTACTTAAAACAGGTAAGTAATTACGTTTTTGTAGTTTGTACGATTTTGAAAGAATATTCTTGTATTTTAAAAGTTGACACAAAGAACCCCCAATGTTATCCTATGGAAGGAAATTCAATTCACAGGTAAGTTACTTTTTAGTTACTTTTCTTACTCAGTGCTGGACACCTGGGTTCAGCACTGGGACCTTTCCTGCAAACAGTTGAGAAAATTCGGTTAGGTTATTTGTGCTATTTTTAAGGAATATTCTTAATTTTCAAAATTCGACACAAAAACTTTTTGGGAGAAAAAGTGTCAATGATGAAAAGTGAGTTATCGTTCTCGAGGTAAGTAATCGGTCCTTTGAGTTAATGTTCTGGGTTAGTGATGCACTGTTGTTGCACCCCCAGTGGCACTAGGGCGGCCGGGTGCTGTGTTGAGGCCCAATGCTATCCTATGGAGGATAGGGGGCTCCGGTTGGTGGCGGCTGGCAAGAAGGCCACGTGGTTGTGGGAGCAAAGCTCCTAGGGTTAAGCTCAGGGCAAGTTGGGGACCAAGGTAGCACCAAAGGGGCACCCTCAGCGGCGCTAGGGCAGCCGGGTGCAGGGTGCTGTTTTGTGGTCCGGTGCCCTGTTGATTTCAATGGAGATTTTCGGTTTTGGTTTACAGCTGCAGGATCGGTCCAGGAAGACTTCCGGGAGGAACCCACAGCTCGGCAGGTAAGTTGGAGGGCTCAGGGACGTAGGTGCACCTCGGGTTCTTTTATCCAGAGCGCAGGGCAGCTGGATGCATGGGTGTCTTTTGAGGTCAGATTTCACCTTACCGGCCACTCGCGGTTTGGGTGGGTCTCTGTGCAGAGGCTGCAAGTGATGTCGGGGAGTCCTGGAGAGGTCAACCCACAGTGGACTCAGACTCTGGAGCGCTGTGGGACCTCGCTGGGACCGGTGGGCCACTCGAACTCGGGCCGTAGGCAACGGGTGCAGTGGCAGTTCCAGGCGTCGGGTTTCTTTGTCCTCAGCAGGCTCAGAGTCTGTTTTCTGAGTTTCTTTTGAACAGGGCTGCTGTTCACAGGAGATCTGGTCTTTGTTGAAGACAGTCAGTCCTCCCAGGGGTTCTGGAGGTCGCTAGCTGCAGGACAAGACAATTTTTGGCGCAGGATCTCTGGAAACGGCAGACGGGCCGGTAGGGCAGGGGCCAAGTCAGTTGTTCTCTGCAGTCTCCTCTGCTGGGTGTCTACTTTCATCATTTTTCTGCTTAGATTGTGGAAATCTGTGGAAGGAAGGTTCAGGGTGCCCCTAAATACTAAATTCAGGGGCGTTACAGGTAGGCAAAGGGCAGGGACCAATGGGTCCTTTCCCGGGGGGTGGGTGCACCCCCTATTCTGCCACTCTCCAGTGGGAGGGGGGCAGGAGCCTGTCCCTGGTTGGCTGGGCCCCCCATCCTCAAGATGGCGGGGACTCGAGGTTGTGCTTCACCTCGCCTCCCCCACCTTAGGGGTGGAGTTGGCAGAGGTGGGCACACCTCTCCCTCACTTGTTTTTCCTGACGGTTCTCCTGCCCAAAGTGGGGGGTAGAACCAGTGGGGAACAGTTGCTGAAAGTAGCAAATGGTCTGGAGAGGCTCACAAAGGCGGCATGCCTTTGAAGCTTCTCCTTCGTGAACCCTGCCCATCCTGGGGGAGGAGGCTTGGCACCTTGTCCCAGGATGTGCAGTGTTTCAGGCCTCAGAGAGCAGCAGGCTCTCAACCCAGGGGTCCAGAAACATGTCTGGTGGTGGCAGCCTGCGCAGCCACTCAATCAGGTCACTGGTAGTTGGTCGTTTTTCAGAGGGCATCTTCAAGATGCCCTCTGTGGTGCATTTTACATTAAATCCCACACTGGCATCAGTGTGGGTTTAATGTGCTAAGAACTTCCCAGTCTTCAGTGTAGCCATGATGGTGCTGTGGGGATCGTAATGACAACCTCCCAGCACCATATACTCTTAATGGCAGCACTGCACTTACAGGGCCCAGGAATGGACCTGGGTACTGTAGGGGTACAGGGTTCATGCACCTGTACCCTCACCACTGGCATAGGGCACCCAGCTAGAGGGGCGACTGATGTATGCCAGGGCAGTGGTTTGTGGGCATGGCACCAGGGATGTGTGCCATGTCATGTCTTTGTTTGGTTCTGCACCTAGACACCGAGCCTGCAAAGGCAGTGTGTGTGTGTCAGGGTACAGGGCCTCTAAGGGTGGCACAATAAGGGCTGCAGTCCTTAGGGGCCTTCTCTGGTCACATTGCCCTGGGTACCTATGGTACCATTTACCAGGGGCTGACATGTGGCCAGAGATGCCAATTGGGTTTTGTTTTGGGGAAAGAATACATGCTCTGGGGTCCTGATTGGCAGGGCCCCAGAGCACATCAAGTCAAAGAGAATCAGTAGTCTGGCAACAAAAAAAAAAAGGGGGGGTTTACTGCAACAGAAACCCACTTTCTCACAGCAACAAGTGAGCAACAAGTGAGACAAGTGCATTGGGATCCAAGTAGCCCCAACCTCAGGCAACTTCTTCCACAAAGATCTTCAGCCACACCGCCTTGTGGGTACCGTGGCCTGCTCCTATTGGTGAGCTGCTTGAGGTCCTCTTGCAACACCTGTGCCTCTGGCCTGTGGGTCCATTTGAGGGTCACCTTTGTTATCCTTGGGCTCCCCTGAGTGCTGGGGGCCTGCCCTGACCCCTGCTTGTGGTGAGTCTCCTACACCTTGCTGGTCCCAACCGTGGACCTTCTTGACTTCCTGTGTGGTTTGCATTTGCCAAGGCTTGTTGGTGCTCCCGCTGGACACCGACCTCTCAGCTCTCAACATCCTTCGTGGAACAGCCCGCATCCGAGTCCTGGTCATCCTCAGTGTTGCCTGTTCCTCGCAGCTGCAGAGTCAAGGTCACTGTCATCCTTCCTGTAGCAACCGACATCGGAGGGCATTCGTCTTCCAAGTCTCCTGGTCACCTCCACTGGACATAGAGAAGCAAGAAGGTTAATAAAGCAATTGTGAAAGTGCAGGTATTACATTAATAAAGGGATGTAATATAACAACAACATGGTAGCTGCTTATTTAGTATAACCACAGAGCTTCATAACAGACTTCAAGATACAATGCCGAGAACCTCACAGATTTTTTTAATTTGAAATGCATGATCCATGTGCCAGGGCCGCAACCAGTGACGTGACGCAGCAGTCTCACGTCTAAGTTTATCCTCTGTGTATTGCTACTCTAAGAAGTGCATGTATGTAAGACTTGTTAAAACATACGTCAGATCTATTCATAAAAACATTGTTAATTGGGCCCTACATGATACACACGTGATTGCTTAGCATCAGAGTTCACCGTTTGGTACTGGAGGGTTGTCCGTGCGTAAAACGTTAGCTGTGATCTCAGCGGTGATTGGTGGAATAGGAAACTAATGTGTGCGGCAGACCGGCAGTACTGCCAGTGCAGTCATTACATGGTTTCTGCTAAACATGGCCACGAGTGTTACGGGAAGTGAAGGATTCCTCCGTAAATCGCGTTCAGTTGCTGAGGAGTAATACACCAGTATCCAAACCCAAGCGCCACTAAGCAATGGCTGCACTCCCCTCCTTCACCTTCTTTTCCGCTCTGCCCACACTTACTTGTCCAGGAAGATAAAGGCATTAGTAATTGCTTTTGAGGCCCTGTTATCTTTGCCACCTATCTGTCTCCAGTATAGTCAAAGACACGGGTGTGGGCCACATGCATCAGGGTTTGCAATGGCCTGGGTTGCCCTGGCAATGCATGATGATCTGCTCTGCACAGGTCTCAGCCGCGCCGTCGATGAATTATGCAGGCCAGGGCCTCAACCAGTGACATGACGCAGCAGTCTACTCTCGCGTCTCCAAACTAAAGTCAGCAGCACTCTATAATATATTATATAATATACATACTAGTGAATGTCAATGCGCTAAACTAAAGTAAATATGCAGCGCTGCGCACCGCTCGGCACAGCCATATTAGTGTAGTCACTCAGTAGTACTCACTGCGTGTCGATCCTTTTTTCCACGAGTTAACTTAGACTGACTGAGCTCATTCGATGGCACTCAAGCACTGGCAGCTCAGCTCACATGCAGCAGGGTTTGCGCTGGCCTGGGCTGCTCTGCTCTGCTGAAAATACTCTAGACAGAGGCCTCCGAGTCCCAGTGCAACGAGGTCAGGCAGAGATCGAGTGCTCACTACTCCTGACTCGCTCTCACTCGGCCACTCCCTTCTGTGTATGCAAATGGAACGCACGCACGGAGGGGAGGGGGTGCACCCGGAGCAAAGAGAGTGGGGCTGAGCTTGAGAGGGCAGGGCAGCAAATGATGACCATGACCAATCACTGCATGGCTTTACAACAAAGCCATGAAGTGATTGGTCAAAATGTCCCCATGCTCCTGGACATGCCCCCAGTCACACAAGCTCTGCCGCGTTCTGGAGACTGCCTTGAGACTAAAACAGCAAATCCAGGCGCTGCTAAATCGCATGGATTGGCCTGGGGCAGGAGACCTGGCTGCTCCTTAGGAGGCCAAGGGGATGCGACTTCTACCCACGCCCCCTCCTCAATTTGCACGGCAAGAGTGGCAAGACCCTCAAGACTGCGCATGTCGGGCTGGCCAGGAAAAGGCACCCGGCCAACCCGACATGCGCATTTTGCTGCACTGGCCCAGGGGAATGCCGCAACTTATTTGCTCCTAACACCTCCATCCCCCTAGTGACGTCATGTGGCATGCCCGTGACTGAGTCAGAGACAGCAGACTGCTGCCATGCCGACACAGGCTCAAATACATTTTATTATAAGTGCTGTGCTGCTGTGGATGGACCTCTGGGGCAAAATAATCAGTGGGGCGACACCCCAATGCCCATACAGAGGAACCGCCACTGGACATAGACTCTGTCCCTCTGCTTTCAGGTACTTCTCTTCAAGAATCCATTTTTGGATTCCTCCGGACACTTTCTTCTAGCAGCCGCACTTTCCTGAAGTCCTCCATTGGGTTTGACAACGGTTTCCAATGCCACTTCACACCTATGCACCCGGCTTCCCTAGGATAGGTAGCTTGGGTACCACGGTATCCACGGGTGGGGTGGTGCCCAACCTTCTGTCTTCTATGGGGTTTCTTCAGGGTCTACTGGGAAGGGTCCCTAACCTTCAAAATTCCAACTGCGACTTGAACATAGACTTGTACGGAGCATGCGGTCATGTTCACACACTGCACACGCTATCTGTGGGGTCCCTAACTACTTACCTTGGGTGGTTCTGTGGGTCCTCAGCAATTCTATGTCCTCTCGACATTTTCCTAACTCGAATCGTGGTTCTTATACCACTTTCTTAGTATATGGTTTGGTCCCCCGTGAGGTCCACTGTGTATTAGTGCTATTTATTGTGATTTCTTTGCTTTGTGTCTATCTCCATGTAGGAGATACTGTAACATACTAGAAAGTGTTCTGTAATGAATACATATTTGTATACATACTATGGATGGTTTCTTTTAATTTAATCTATACTATAAGATTGCATTCTGGTAAAACAATCTGGTTTACACTCCTTCAAGACTAAGCCTGAGGCTGCTGTCCACAGCTACCACTTGGATAGCTTTCTACAGTTGTCTGAGACCTCTTAAATCACCATAAGGGTTGACTGGACTGGTACAAGGTGCCCACTTACATTAATGGACATCATATACCAGGCCAGCTTCTCACATTGGTGTGTAGCAGTTGGGATTCAAGCCTGAATTGTTTTACCGGATCAATCTTTGTATTGATTAACTAAAAAAACACTAGTACTAGGCACAGATAAATACAAGCTTAGAATAGTAAGTTCTACTGAACTTGTGGTTGGGTAGGTTAAGGGTCTAGCATACCCTTTCTCCAACCTAAGAGAGTTTAGCTCCCACCAGGTTAGGTAAGTGCAACACCACATCTCACTTAGTATGTCTACGAAAGGATTTGCTAGTGGCTCCCTGCCTAAAAGATACAGTGAACTTTTGTTCCAAGAACTGAAAGCACTGTGTGCATCTAGGTAGCTGAAGACAGGGAGAAGTGCCAACACTCAACGCCTGGTAGAGGTGTTACTATTGGATGACCTGTGGAAAGCCTCTGGGTCAGATGAACAGGACAGAGTGGGTGGGGCAGGAATGAAGATAGGACAGGAGGGGAACCCCTCTTTGACCTAGAATCAAACCCTGACCAGCCTGATAGCTCCCACCTGAACAATTCAGACCTCCCAGAGGAGAACACAGGGGGACAAGAGGATGCCCTCTTTGATCCTCCTGAGAAGTTGCAGAGTAGACCAAGGAGGTTTAGATCCTCCTCTGCAGAGTCCAATACTCCTACACAGGCAGGAGTTGATAGCACTCCCACTGATAACAGTTGTACTATGTCCCCTTCCAATAAGCACACATTTCTGGGTTATCTGATCAATGCCAGATCCTTGATTAAGAACAAGGTGCATAAAAATCATACACAGAGAGGCAGCACTCCAAATTGTAAGAATTATGTATAACGTCTTGGAGTCCAAGTTTTTTCAAATATAAAGTGAGTTCTTTTATTGTTGCAAGTTGAACAGCATCAAAAGTACAGCCAACGCGTTTCACCCGACAGCGGGCTTCCTCAGGGCAAAAATGGAAAATAATCCAATCTAGTACAGATCCTTTAGATTGCCACAATCCCAGCTTGAAATGCTTGGCACTTCAACAACAGTTATCCTCAGATATCTAAATTTGCAAAAAAGAGAAAGAGGGGAATTCTTCAGTTGATCCCAAGTTTGAGGAAAGTGTTCCACCAAAAGAAAACTGTGACATAAGTAAGTCCACAAATCACGATTAAAGATCCAAAGTTAGGTACAATCACGAAAATTCACTGCGATTGGGGAAATTTTCTGAGCATCTCTCTCCTCCTGTTAAATGGTAGCGGCAGTCGTAGCCAATAACCTTTCAAGTATTGCCCGGCGGTAATCGCCTCTTATACCATTCGATGCTAAACCAATGAAGAGGCAGGCGCCGGAGACTGGAAGGCAGGAAACAAAGTTTTATTCCGTCGGAGTGGAACACATCAGATCAGACAGCGAAGTATCGTCACGAGGTGCTCTAACTGCATCTCTGAGACCTGGTCTCTTATACACACGTTTATGACTTTATTGCAGGGTTATCATACATGGCACATTCTTGAGATCACTTTGATGCATGAAAGAACATCCTCAGAATCCCCGGCTCAGATCCGATCCCACGCATAGCTACAGTAGAAGTTCCCACCCCACCCGCAGTAGGAGATGGCTATCACACAGCAGGATATGTGTGCAACCGGTCGAGTCTCAGGGGGTGGGGGCCTTGATCTGCTGTAATCCCTTTGATGTGGGGTGTTTCCCTTACAGTAGGGGCAATAAACTGCATCCGCAGGGCTAGGTGATGGCCTGGGATCGGTTCGGAAATCGGGCGCGGAGGAAGGGGGTTATCAGAAAGGATGTATGACCATGTATGGGATGAAAGGAGGTGTTGGTCATGGAACGGGGTGCGATTCCATGGCAGGGTCGCGCAGAAGGAGAGGTTTTACGGCCCATGTATGAGAGAGCGGGGGTGGGCAGCGCGCGGGGGATGTTCGCAGCGCCTGAGGGGCGCGCTGGTGATCGGCAATGAGCGGGGAGAGAGAGTGGGGTGTCTAAAATGGCGGCCGTGCGTTCGCTGTGCGTAGCGCTGGGGAGAGGCAAGATGGCGCAGATAATGTTCAGTTACAAGCTAAATTTCCACAGTCCTCCCTTTTAACATATCTCGCCAGCTTGTTTAGTTCGGATCTATCCCCATAATACTACGAACTTCCACCTCATACAGAGCTTTCATTCGTTCCGCTTCGAAGTTCAAAGTCTTAGGGCAGATGCAGTTCATAAAAAGCGAACATAAAGGTGGCAGACACTGAATCCCCAAGCAACATCCACATAGTATCACAATCGGTATTAGGATAAATGAAAACAGCCTCCATCCCCAACTTTTAATAGTGTCCCAAAACCAACTCCCAAGTGACCATCCTTCTTGCTCCTGATGAACCTCTGCGGAAAGTCTGTGGAGGTGTTCAATTGCTTTGTAGACTGAGGGTGAGTTATCCGGTACGTAGGTACAACAGCTGGACCCAATGATGCGGCATGCTCCTCCACGATCAGCCAGAACCACATCTAGAACGAGGCGGTTCTGAAGAGCCACCAGGCGGACGGCCTGAAGCTCGGCGGTGTTGTTGGCGAGGATGCCAGCCGTAATGTTCATTGCCGTCTCGACTGCCTGAGTTAAGTGGCGGATGGCACGGCTGTTTGCCATTGGACCCCAGAATGGAACAAGTCCCTTTACTGCATCCAGGAACTGTGCTCCGGTGGAGTCGGCTTGTACAAGGTCTTTGGCACGTTTCTGTCGGTGATGGTTTGCTGGAGCCACATATGTCGGAGGAAGGACAAAAGCGATGTAGCAGGTGCCTCCCCGACCTTTCGGAAGCCAGGTGTAGGCCTTAGTACCACAGACGAAGTACATATTCGGGGAGGCAACAAAGGAGGGTGGATCAACTGAGTCCAATGTTCGGGTGATGAGGCAGGAGCTGTGGCCCACCAGCTGCGCCCCCAGGCCTTCGAGGCACACAAATCCAGTGATGTTGATGACGGATAGGGCCACTGTTAGGGTGGCGGCCGTCCGTTTCCGGAGGTAAGAGAAGGTGGGTCTGGCTGGGTTGTTGAACACTTGCATTTCAACTCGTTCTTTGGCAGGGATGTCCATGTGAAAGGAAGTGTTTGATCTCAGAGGACAGAAGGGGGCAGAAGTTCTTCCAGTTTTGTTCAGCCAGAACCCATGGTAGAAGTGTGACATAGTTCTGCCGGAAGTGGCATTGTCCTTGTAGCTTTCTTGCAGGAGGATTAGCCAGGCGAGGCAGGAACCATGGACAGAAAAAGGTGAAGGGATGAAAGGGATAGAGTGTCCAGTGGCATGTGGTAGCAATCCACAGATCCAGCAATTAGTGGCATTGGCGGCAAGATTGTGTTGGTGGAGCAACTGCACAAAAGAGTTATTCCAGAACTCCTTACGCCTTTCTCGGAGTTGGGGTGAAAGTGAGATCAGATGGTGTTCTTTCATGGTGATAGGTTGAACGGTGGTCAGCAATGTCTTATGAGCGAGTGTGCTCTCCTCCATGATCCAGAAGGTGACCATGAGGAGAAGGCAAAAGAGAAGGGTAATGAAAAGTGCAATAGTCTTTGAGCTGTGCACTCTGTCAGTCTTTGGGTTTTTGTAGTGGATCTTCGGACGTCCGGTTGCTTCCATCATCTTCATGTCGGATGCTTCCATCACCTTCAAGGGACTCGGTAGCGGGCAGAACCACAGACTTTGTTTAGTTTCTCTCCTGGTGGCCTTTGAGTGACTAGGCAACCGCTCTGAGATTTCAACTTAGTTTGTGGTCTGCTTAGCCGAAGTTCCCTCCTTTCGTCGTAGGTTATACCCCTCCTTGGATGGCACAGTGGGATCGGGATATTTCATTAATTCAAGTGTCTCTGTATCCGGGCAGCGGCTCAGGGATGGTCGGTCTTTGTCCAGAAGTTCTTCTTGGGCGGTGATGTTGTCCGTGGTCGTCAGGGTCGATGATACCTTCTTGCAGTGGTGTGCATGCAGCCAATTGCGCTTCCCCTCCACTCGAAGAGCTGTTCGGGTGGTGATCAGGACTTGCAGGGGGCCCGTCCACCGGGGCTCCAGACTCTTGGTGCGCTGGAAGTTACGCACTAAGACAAAGTCACCGGGTTGGAGGTCGTGTCCGGGGCCCCTGGAAACATCGGGAATGGCTTGCAGCACCTGCTGATGGATAACAGACAATGTTTTAGTTAGGTTGTACAAATAGTCAGACATGAGGACGTCCGGGACGTCGTGGATGGATGTTGGTTTCGGTGCAGTCCAAAGGTTCATGGGCTGCCCGAAGACGACCTCGTAGGGGGTTAAGTGGTGTTTGGTGGGGGTGGAACGCATTGATAGCAATGCTAGCGGGAGAGCGTCTGGCCATTTCAGTCCTGTGGTGGCAACTATTTTGGCTATCTTAAGCTTCAATGTGGCATTATGTCGCTCAACCAAGCCTGCAGATTGGGGATGGAAGACCGCATGGAACTTCTGCTTTACACCCAGCCCCTTTAAGATGAGTTGGATAACCTCGGCTACAAAGTGGGGGCCGTTGTCGCTGCACAAAATTCGACAAAGGCCGTATCGGGGGAAGAATTCTTTCAGTAGTACTTTTGCGGTAGTCATAGCGGTGTTGTCGTGGGTTGGGTAGGCTTCCACCCACTTGCTGAAGGCACACACAACGACAAGTACGTACTTCAAACCTTGGCACCTTTCTAACTGGACGTAGTCCATTTGTAGGACTTCAAAGGGGTGATTGGGAACCCCAAACCCTCCCCGGGGTACAGCAGTTCCCTTCCCAGGGTTGTGTTGGAGGCATACCAGGCATTGTTGGACCAGACGTTTGGCTGAGTCTGGGATTTTGTCGTTGTGCCAGACTTTGGAGATGAGTTCGATCATGGGGGCAGACCCTATGTGTGCGGGGGAGTGTGCCATGGTCAGCATGGGGATCAAGTATGAGTCAAGTAGCAACCATTTGTTCGAGTCTTTAGTTCGCCAGCAACCGTCATCGTCCTTCAACCCCACCCGTGCCCATTCAGTTAATTCGTGTGGTGTGCTGGCTAGTTGGATGTCCCTAATCGTTTCCCTAGCATCCTTCCATTTCTCAGTTTGTGACCTGGTCACGTACATACGGGTCGTGGACCTATTCTCGGCTGTGGTTCGGGCAGTAATGTCAGCTAGTGCATTTCCCTGTCCTATAATGTCTGTCACCTTCTTGTGTGCCTGGCATTTGATCACAGCCAGTCGTGTGGGGAGGAGGACTGCTTCGGTCAGGGCAGAGACTAGATCTCCATGCAGGATGGGTGTGCCATGGGAAGTCAAGAATCCCCTCTCTTTCCATAAGAGCCCAAAGTGGTGAACTACCCCGAAGGCGTACTGACTGTCTGTGTAAATGTTTGCGGTTGTCCCTGCTGCCAGGATGCATGCTCGTGTGAGAGCAATTAGTTCCGCCGCCTGTGCGGATCGCTGTTTGATGCGGGCTGTCTCAACAACTGTTCGGGCTGTGGTGACTGCATAGGCAGCTGAGGTGGTGCCATCGGGGAGCTTGATGCATGAGCCATCCACCCACAGTTCTCCGTCAGGGTCCGGGAAGGCAGTATCTCGGAGGTCAACCCTACTCTTGGTCTGTTCGTCGGTGAGGGTCACGCAGTCATGTATAGGGGACGCATTGGGGTCAGTGTCAGGGAGAGGTAGTAGAGTAGCTGGATTCAGAGTGGTGCATCGTTTCAATGTGATGTGGGGTGCAAGCAGAGTCAGTTCGTAACCAGTCAGTCGTGCGCTAGTCAGGTGTTGAGTCTTGGTCTGGTTCAGGAGGGTGTCAACCGCATGGGGTACCAATACAGTGAGGGGGTTCGAGAGCACGATCCCCTCACTTTGCCGGATAGAGACAGCAGCGGCGGCTACTGCTCGAAGGCAGGCGGGCAAAGCTCTGGCTACAGGGTCAAGAGTGGCAGAGAAGTAGGCACAAGGGCGTTGTTTAGGACCTATGGACTGGGTTAGGACAGACAACGCGCATCCCTCCCTTTCGTGGGTGTAGAGGGAGAAAGGTTTAGTGTAGTCTGGGGTTCCTAGGACTGGTGCTGAGCAAAGGGCATCTCGTAATTCTTTGAAGGAGGATTGGCATTCGGGTGTCCAGGGGAGAGGGAAGGGGGCATCTTTAGCCAGCAGGGAAAGCAGAGGTTTTACAATAAGACTGAAGTTTGGCAACCATTGTCGACAAAAGGAGGTGAGGCCTACTAGAGACCGCACTTGCTTCTGAGTTTTGGGAACAGGGGTTTCTAGGATGGTCTGAATTCGGTCAGGGGTAAGTTTCCTCCCATCCTTGGATAGGAGGTGGCCTAGGTATGTCACTTGGGGTTGGCAGAACTGCAACTTCTTCCTGGAGACCTTGTGACCGTTCTCCGCGAGGAAGTGGAGGAGGTGAAGGGTGGCCGTGACAGCAAGTGGGGTGGTGTCGGCCGCCAAAAGGATGTCATCGACGTACTGTATTAACACCACTCCATCGGGCAGTTGGACTGCATCTAGTTGTCTCTTGAGGGCTTGGCTATAAATGCTGGGACTCTCAGTGTAGCCTTGGGGTGCCCTACAGAATCTGTACGACCGGGCTTTCAAAGTGAAGCCGAACAGGTAGCGGCTGTCTGGGTGGATGGGGATGGAGAAGAATGCGTTCTTGAGATCAATAACAGTAAAGGTGGTGGCAGTGGACGGAATTAGGGTGAGGATGGTGGTGATGTCTGAGACCACGGGGTACTGAGGTATGACTACTTTGTTGACTTCTCGTAGGTCAACAATGAAGCGGTATGCTTTCTCATCTCCCTCGCCTTGCTTCTTTAC
This sequence comes from Triturus cristatus, assembly GCF_964204655.1. NCBI lineage: Eukaryota > Metazoa > Chordata > Amphibia > Caudata > Salamandridae > Triturus > Triturus cristatus. The sequence continues at coordinate 1,085,543,946 of NC_140582.1, read as the reverse complement.
AATGGGTAGGATAGGGCTGTTGCAAACATTACTGACTACTTCTTCTACCACTCCTGCATCGACTAGGGACTGGATGATTTCCACCAATGCCTTCTCGCCTTCGGGCGATATTCGATACTGTAGGAGCTTTGGGAGCACTGCGTCCGGTCGGACGGTTATGTGTACTGGGTCGATCACCATGCGCCCTACATCTGAGTCGGTTTTAGCCCATAGATGTGAGGGTAACGTGTCGAGTAGGGACAGGTCAGCATCAGTTATAGAGAGCATACTTCGTGTGTGACAAGGTCTGAACAGATCTGGGTTATCGTGCAGGATGACTCGAACTCCGTCTGGGGAGCATCTGATGGTAGCTCGGAAATGTTTTAGCAAATCAAGTCCCATAATAGCATCGGGGGTGTTGGAGGAGAGCAGAAAGGTCGTGTCAGTGGCGTTATCTTCTAAGTCAAAGGAGATTGGTGCTGATAAGGGGTTAGTGGAGGGCGTTCCATCGAAGCCTATTGAGGTTACGTGTGAGCCAGACAAGGGTGCCCTAGGAATCAGTCGTTTAGATAACGCACTACGTGTCGCCCCAGTATCTACCAGGAATGGAGACTTTGTGCCCAAGACCTTAGCAGTGACGTAAGGACCTTGCTGGTAAACACGGAGTTCGACTGGATCCCTCCCTTGCCCCTGGCGGTCCTATGCGAAGTCATGGGTGCTTTCATAGTCGGACTGCTGACACTGGTTTTGTCGGGGGCGATCAAAGGTGTTTGGTCTGCCTGGCCTGTCGTTGATGGCGTCGTTCGTGTACCCTCGTCCCTGTCCTCTATTTCTGGGGTCATATGCTGTGTCTCTGGGGTCCCTATTTTTGTTCAATTCCAGAAGGACCGGGCACTGGGATTTCCAGTGTCCGAACCCTCTACAGAATGCACATTGGTTCCCATCTAAGTCTCGCCGTCCGTTGTAGGGTGCAGGTGTATGGCCTCTAGGGGGTAGCTTTCTAGGGGCGGTTGGTTGGTAATTCCCTTTTGGGGGTTCCCTTCCTATGGTCACCCCTTGCAACTGTGCTATCATTACCCTCTCCTTCAGTTCCTTTTTCTTCCTCTCTGACGCCCTATCGTTCTCATTCTTTTGATTTTCGTAGTATTGGGCCATCTGGAGGATTGCTGCGGGTTTGGAAGCTGCCCAACTACTCTTGCTGGTCTGTAGCTTCTGGGAGACTTCTTGTGACAGACCCTTCACATAATTCTGGACAAAGAGGTGATGTCCGGTTGCGGTGGTCATGTCCTGGCCACTATAATCGGAAAACACAGTCTCGAATCGAGAGAAGTATTCAGACACATCCTCCTGGGGTTTCTGGCGACAAGCCGTCACTATCGACCAGTCTACCTTTCTTTCTGGGATTAGAGTCTTCAACTTCTGTACAATCTTGTCTGGGAGCTCCAATATGGCTTTCGGGGGTTTCTGTCCCGGTTCTCGCTGTTTATCTATGGTATCGAGTTGTACCCAGGTATATCCGAACGGCTCAGCGTGGTCAACTTTCCGGATTTGCTTCCACACATCAGCCGGCAGACATAACCCGAAGAACAAGTCGATATCTGCTAAAGTCATTATTGTTGAACCTAAGGCTGTACCTAGTTCGGTGTAGAAGGCAGTCGGGTTCTTTCTTAAGTCGGGTAGAGTTTTTCTAAAGGTCAAAATGTCTTGTCGGTCCCATGGCTGGTAGACCCAATTATATACAACCCTTCCCTTCGCATCTTGGTGGTTGATGTCGTCATGTGTTCCCTGACCTCGTGGGGGGGACCCAGTAGGGGGCGGCTTCTTTGATGGGCATCATGCTATCAGTCCTTCCTGCCTGGGGCTTAGTCGCTATGGGAGTTTCTGCTTTGGTTGTCTGTCTGTGCTCTTTAAGGTGTCGATAGACCTCGAGTGTACGAGTGAAGAGGTTCGTCACATCGCCCTCTCCTTCTTCCCCAATGTCTACCTTCCTATATAGGGCCGCTAAGCCTTCGGGACCTTTATCGTGGTACCTATCCTCATATGTATTCAGGGCGTGATAACAAAGTCGTACGACAAAGTGTCGTCTGCGGTTGTCAGCATACGAGTTATACACGTCTGTTATATACTCCTCACTTTCCTTTCGTTCCACCAGTGTCCCTACTATCTTGTCGATTCCTGCTCGTTCATCCTTTGTTAGTCGATTCATTCTGGTGGAATCTTTCTTTCTCATCTCAGGGTCATCCAACGTTATTGCCGACGTTGTGTCCAGTACAAGAGGCTCGGCCGGCGCGGAGGCCGTGAGGACCGAGGCCCCTGTACTGCTTTCGCTTGTGTTTGGGGGTTGTGGGTGTTGCACTACCGATTGGGAGGGTGCGTATGGAGGGGGCATGTAAATGATCGGGGGACCTAATAGTAATTCGTCATTCGTTCGTTGCTTAGAGGACAACTCAGGGTAGAGCATAGAGGGGGTCCTAACAGGGTACTGGCCTGATGTTTCGGGTTCCTGTCTTAGTTTAGTTTCCCTTCTCTCCTTTATTTCTTCTTCTAACTTTCTAGCGGCAAGGTGAGCTGCCTTTCGTAATTCCTTTTCTGCTTTTACTTCTTCCCTCTTTTTCCGTTGTGTTGCTTCTTTGCGCCACATGCCGATACTGTCAAGCATAGTAGGCGTCGTCTTATTGCTACGCAGAGCTATTTCTAGCATTTCTATCTTATGGTCGTCGAAGGATCCCATCAGTGGCCACTGACTCTCGGGGTCCTTCTTTGTATATTTATGCCATAGCTTGCTATAAGCTACGGCGACTAGTCCATATTTAGTGAACATGTCCTTATTAGGGGTGCCCTCCAGTGGAGCCGGATGGTTCACCTCTAATAAGCGGTCCGGGCAGAACCAACTACCAATCAGTGGGGAGAAGATAGGCATGACGGGTTTCAACGGGGACAAAAGTCAGCATTACCTATCTTTTCACTGCTTGCAAAGACTAGACAGAATATCTCTATTCCTCGTTATTTGTAAGCAGAGAATACCTCCAAAGAACCAATATCGAACAACTAGTGTTCGGACAATCAATCAATCAATGGGGAGATAAAGATAGGCACGACGGGTTACAATGGGGACAAAAGTCTGCGTTACCTACCCTTCACTATTTGCAAAGACTAGACAGAATATTTCTATTCTACGTTATTTGCAAGCAGAGAATATCTCAAAGAGCACTATCCTTCAAAACAATCAATGTTCGGACAATCAATCAGTGGGGAGATAAAGATAGGCACGACGGGTTACAACGGGGACAAAAGTCTGCGTTACCTACCCTTCACTATCTGCAAAGGGAGAGAGAGAGAGTATTTCTACTCCTCCCCGTTTGTAGACAGCGAATATCTCAAAGAGAACAATCAATAAGCAATACTAGTATTTTTCAATCAATCAATCAATCGTTTCGCAATTTGTCGTGTTTCACGACCTTACCCGGACCGCGTGGACAGTTTCTCGTCTTCCGCCTCCAGCGCCCGATCGTCCTCTACTCTCCGTTATTGCCGCGGCACTCCTGATGGTTCCCAGTCAGGACCGTAGATCACTCGAGAGAGGTCTGCTCGGAACCAGTGAAGTTCGGATGATCGGCTGCCAGACGAGGGTCTATCGGGCAGGAGCTCTCCCGATCGTTGCAGTCGTTCACTCTGTCGTCGGGACCTCTCCCACTGGATCCACGTGTCGCTGATGGGCCCCACTTTGGGCGCCAATTGTTAAATGGTAGCGGCAGTCGTAGCCGATAACCTTTCAAGTATTGCCCGGCGGTAATCGCCTCTTATACCATTCGATGCTAAACCAATGAAGAGGCAGGCGCCGGAGACTGGAAGGCAGGAAACAAAGTTTTATTCCGTCGGAGTGGAACACATCAGATCAGACAGCGAAGTATCGTCACGAGGTGCTCTAACTGCATCTCTGAGACCTGGTCTCTTATACACACGTTTATGACTTTATTGCAGGGTTATCATACATGGCACATTCTTGAGATCACTTTGATGCATGAAAGAACATCCTCAGAATCCCCGGCTCAGATCCGATCCCACACATAGCTACAGTAGAAGTTCCCACCCCACCCGCAGTAGGAGATGGCTATCACACAGCAGGATATTCCACCAGTTCCCGGGGGTGTGTGCAACCGGTCGAGTCTCAGGGGGTGGGGGCCTTGATCTGCTGTAATCCCTTTGATGTGGGGTGTTTCCCTTACAGTAGGGGCAATAAACTGCATCCGCAGGGCTAGGTGATGGCCTGGGATCGGTTCGGACAATCGGGCGCGGAGGAAGGGGGTTATCAGAAAGGATGTATGACCATGTATGGGATGAAAGGAGGTGTTGGTCAGGCACGGGGTGCGATTCCATGGCAGGGTCGCGCAGAAGGAGAGGTTTTACGGCCCATGTATGAGAGAGCGGGGGTGGGCAGCGCGCGGGGGATGTTCGCAGCGCCTGAGGGGCGCGCTGGTGATCGGCAATGAGCGGGGAGAGAGAGTGGGGTGTCTAAAATGGCGGCTGTGCGTTCGCTGTGTGTAGCGCTGGGGAGAGGCAAGATGGCGCAGATAATGTTCAGTTACAAGCTAAATTTCCACACTCCTTTGAAGCTTCCTTCTCACTCACTGTGGGTAACTGAGGAACGTTGGCTGTAATTTTGATGCTGTTCAACTTGCAACAATAAAAGAACTCACTTTATATTTGAAAAAACTTGGACTCCAAGACGTTATACATAATTCTTACAATTTGGAGTGTTGCCTCTCTGTGTATGATTTTTATGTGTTAGATGTGTATGGTCCTAAGGCAGTGGACTAAAGAGGTGGGCAACCTGAATCTAACAAATTATTTACACCCTGTGTATAGGAGGGTAGTGCAGCTGTTGCTTTCCCTAACTGTCTATTTTGCTGTATATTAAGAACAAGGTGGCCTTTCGAGACTTTGTCTCGCTCCGGAAGGCTGATTGTGTGTTCATTACAGAAACTTGGGCAAGGGACTGCTCTGGCCCAGATCTCGTTGAAGCAATCCCTTCTGGATATAGCCTAGTCAGATTGGATAGGGTAGGCCGGCGGGGTGGTGGGCTGGGTATTCTCCATTGGGAGGCTTTTACTTGTCTTACAGAGCCACTCACCTCACTCTCTGATCAGTACCAGGCTTTATACTTTTCTATAAATACTCATCCTACTGAAAGTTTCTCTGTTGTCTTATATTATCAGCAAACTGGATGTAGAGCATCCTTCAGTCAGGACTTCAGCAGTCTTTTAGAGCCCTACTAATTTTACACTGTTGGGTGACTTTAATTTCCATTTGGATAAAACATTATGTAAAGACACACAAACTCTCTTGTAAACCCTGAGCTGCTGCGGTTTCCCGCATTTGGTTATGAGTTCCACCCATGAGGCGGGGCATATATTAGATGGAATTTTTGTAATGATCTACGAATCAAGGTGGGAGAGCCTATGTCTCTCGCCTGGTCCGATGCTTTTGCCATTCCTTTTAACTTACAGACCTCGGCATTAGGGACTGGTCGAGCTGAAAATAGAAAATTGGAGTAAAGGAGAAATCTTAGCCTTATTAGTAAGGAGGCACTCACTAACCTCTTCAAGAACTTTCAGCTTTCTGGGGTCCTGGACGCAAATCCGGCAGCAGCTGAATTATCTAACAAGGTGTTAGTAGCCATGGACACTTTAGCGCCCGTTAAAAAACACTATGTAGCAAGGAAAAAGCCCTCCGCTCCTTGGTTTTCTGACAGACTCAGAAAGCTGAGGCAATTGTGTCGTAAACAGGAGAGGCTATGGCGCACAAATTTAGCGCACACAGGTAGAGAGTTACATAAACAGCGCTTGAAGGAATATAAAGTGGTTATTATGGAAGAAAAGGGAATGTACTATTCAAAGATCACAGAGTCGATCAAATCTTTTTAATGTCATCAACTCTCTCACTTCCCCCCCTGTCACAGATCCTTCGGAGGTTTCGCAGGAACTGTGCGATAGAATAGCTGATTTCTTCCGCACCAAAATAACAGATATATATTCCTTTTTGGAGGTTTCCAACTCTAAAACGGTGTTATCTGCTCAGTCCATATGTCACCTTAATGAGGGTGTAAACATGGAGGAGGCACCCAGGCTACTCACTTTTCCTTGCATGTCGTCAGATGTTAGGGACCGGCTGCTAGAAGGCATTACATCTGGTTCTCCTTTGGATGCATGCCCTTTGAAGGTACTCAAACTAGGTAGAGAAGTTATTGTTCCCCACCTTACTGCTGTACTGAACATAGCTATTTCCAAGGGGCAGTATCCTACCTCTTGGAAGACTGCAGTCGTTAAGCCACTCCTAAAAAAACCTTCATTGGACCCTACGGAATTGAAAAACTACCGTCCTATTTCTCTGCTACTAGTCCCGGCCAAGATTTTGGAAACGTATTTAAATTCTCATCTTAGTACCTACCTAAAGGATCACCAGATACTTGAGGGTTCACAGCAAGGCTTTAGAAGTCATAGTACGGAGACAGCATCAACTGCTGTATTTAATAACATCCGTACTCAGGTCGATGCAGGGCACACCACACTGCTGGTTCTTCTTGAGCTTACCACAGCCTTTGATACCCTATCTCCTTTGAAGCTGGTCGAACGTCTCAAGGAGATAGGGATCGTGGACACGGCCCTTGGTCTTCTCGCATCCTTTCTTAGTGATCAGGCACGGACAGTGAAAATGGGCCAATTCTACTCAGCTTCAAATTCCTTGTTATGTGGAGTTCCGCAGCGCTCCTCCCTGAGCCCTCCACTTTTTAATATTTATTTTGCCCCGCTGGCTAAGGTTGTGAGATCTTTTGGGCTGGAGGTGTTGTCTTATGCTGATGACACCCAAATAATGGTGTCCATTACTCACAGTATTAGGGAATCCGCCACAAATTTCACAAATTGTATGCAGGTAGTCTCTACCTGGATGGTGGGAAACTTCTTGAAATTCAATGGAGAAAAGACTGAGGTCTTGATATTTGGGAATCAACTTGACATCTGGTCCAAGGATTGGTGGCCTGACACGCTCGGCAACTGTCCCTGCCCTGTATCCCATGGGAAAAATCTAGGGGTCATAGTGGACAATTCTCTTTCTCTGAACTTGCAGATTAGTAGGGCAGTGTCCACCTGTTTTGGGATAATCAGGATCCTTAGAAAAATTTCCCAGTTCCTTTTGTTTGCCTCATGAAAACAGGCTGTTATGGCACTTCTAATGTCCAAATTTAACTACTGTAATGCTCTCTATTTGGGCATTAACAATGGTCTGGTGCATCGGTTGCAGCTGGTGCAGAATGCTTCAGCCAGGTTGGTGATGGATCTCCCGAAATACCACATAGTCTTGGCTTCCCTTATCACGCTGAACTGGCTTCCTCTGGACCGTAGAATTCTCTTTAAAACGCTATGCCTGACCCATAATACCTACTATGGCCTAGGCCCTGAGGCCATTAAAGCATTATTTCAGCATTATGTTCCTACTAGGCAGCTCAAATCGGCAAGTAAGAATCTACTAACAGTACCGAGGTTTAAAAAGGCTAGATGGGGAGGAAGGGCCTTCTCTACTGTCGCTGCTAAGCTGTGGAACTCCTCCCTGAAGATCTTTCTGATCAGGTGTCACACTCTCTTTTCCGCAAGGCCTTGAAGACCTGGCTTTTCATACAGACTTCAGTCTGAGCATGTCATTTTATGTCCGTGCATCAGTCCTGCTGCAGCGCCTTGACGCCCTTGGGCTAAGTTAGTGCATTATAAATCTAATATTCATTCATTCATTCATTCATTCAGCCAGTAGGGACCTGCATTTCTAGTAAAGGAGGGAACTTTTTGGATAGGGGGTACCAAATGCTTGAACTTTAGAAAGCTAGGCTTAGGCTCAGGAAAGAGCAGTTGGTCCTTGAGATAGAGTCCCTAGAAGTCCAGAACGGCAAGGAAGAAATTGGGACTAGAGTCCCATGGTGGCACCAACAGTGTCCCTAGAAGTAAGGAACATTCCTTTGACAATAGGAACCTGAGCAAGATTGTCCCTCCCTACCATGTTGGGAATGACATCCACAAATGGATAACCACTTTAGAGAGGGCCTGTAAAGTTCAGAGGGCCCCGTAATAACTGCCAAAATCAGCTATTGCATCTGTACATGCTGGACTCAGCTCTGACTTCTCCCCAAGAATTGGGAAAGAGGGCAGATAAATGGGTCAGAAACATAGTGAAGCAGAAAAACCAGAACCATGGTGGTTACCCGAAGAAGCAAGATTCTTCAAAAGTTCAAGGTAAGGGTGGGGAAAAGGGTGAAGACAATGAGTTTTCATAAGGGCCGCAAAAACCTGCATCTGGGGTGGAGTCACAATCCAACAAAGGGAAAGGCAAACAGAAACCTTGGTGCTATTTCTGGAAATAGAAGACCCATTGGACAAGAGATGCTGATTGTCCAAAGGCCAAGGAAACTACTCTTACCACCACTGTCCCTAAGGCAACTGCTCCCCCTAGCATAAGTACAAGTGGTGGTACAGGGAACAAGGGATTCGTGAGGTTGACCTTGGAAGTGAGGTGAGTTCTGGCTTTGTCAGAACTCCAGCTTAGGCTGTTTTAGTCTGTGATGGTGGCATGGATATTGCCACCTTACTTGTCAGTCCCAGTAACCTGGACAAATACAGACAACAGCCTTTGATCAATGGAACAGCGGCAATGGCCTAGTGAGACACAAGGGCCAGCGTCACCATGGTGACAGAAAAACGTGTGTCTCCTAGACAGATCATACTTGGTGAGATGTACCAAGTGACCAATGCAAAAAATGTCAGGACTGACCATTTGGCAGTTGTTAATTTCAGCTAGGGAGGGGTAACTGGCCCTAAGAAGGTTGTGGTAAGTTCAGACCTACCAGTAGATTGTTGGGCAATCATTTGGAAACTTCAGCCTGGGCTGAGGTTAAATTTAGGACTCATGCAGCAATGTTGGGCATCTCTGCAGATGTGTTTGCTTTGACTAGGTCACAAGCCAAACTGACATCCACTGAACAGGCCTTGGATCTTGGAACAATGGACCAGGGGGCATATGTATGAAAGGAAAAATTAGTCGCAAACGCTGCGAATCGCAAAAAACAGCGTTTGCGACTGATTTTTCGCTATTTCATATGTATGACACACTTCCAAACAGAAAAATAAGAAATCGCTAAATTAGCGATTTCTTAGGCTGCGAAACATGAAAACAGCGAATTTCCTAGCGAATACTTAATTCGCGATTCCTTAGCATTGCGAATATCGCTAACAAGAAATCGCTAGCTAAGAAATCGCAAACACATGTATGAAATTGTCGCAAATTGCGATTTCACAAAATTCGCAATTTAAGAAATCGCAATTAACACCAATTGCTTGCAGGTGGTAAACTGGTGCAAGGTACAAAAACCAGCCCACAATGCAACAAACACACCCACAATGGCTGCAATGTACGTGATAGCCAGGAGGCTGCGTATTCGGGCCCTTGCTCACAGGAGAATGAGACAGGAACGTATCTTCAGGCTGCGCATCACCCTGTTCCAGAACACTGAAGAGGACATCTATGACAAGTACAGACTGCACCCACAGACCATAATGGACCTGATTGAGGAGCTGAAACCCCACTTGGAGCACCCTACTCGCAGGACACAAACAATTCCCACACATGTGCAGGTCCTGTGCTCCCTGCACCTCCTGGCGTCAGGGAGTTTTCAACAGGTCATAGCGGAGGTTGGTGGGGTGTCACAGAGTGCACTTTCGCGCTTCTTCCATGCCTTCCTAGATGCAATGCTACTGAGGCTCTCACATCACATTGACTTCCCCACCACCCAACAGGCGTTACAGCAAACGATACTGGACTTCTACCAGATTGCACGTTTCCCCCACGTCATTGGCTGCATTGACGGGACCCATGTGGCCATCACACCCCCAGCAGAAACTGAATATGTCTACAGGAATCGGAAATGCTACCATTCCCTCAACATACAGATTGTGTGCAACGCTAAGTATCACATCACAGACATCGTAGCCAAATACCCCGGCAGTACACATGACTCCTTCATCTTCAGACACAGTGGAATACACAGACGTCTGAGTGCTGGAGACTTTGGGGAGGGGTACCTGCTCGGTAAATACATTGCACACATCAATACATCCACTACATCACTTAAGGGGGGGGGGACATTGACTCACCTATTGTGTTTTTTTCCATGCAGGTGACAGTGCCTATGCAGTGCGCGACTTCATCATGACCCCATACCTGGATCCTGCAAATGCAAGTGAGAGGAGCTACAACAGGGCACACAGATCTACATGCTGTGTCATTGAGCGAACCTTCGGAATCCTGAAGAGCCGCTTCAGGTGCCTGCATAAAAGTGGAGGCGCACTGCAATACAGCCCTGAGACCTGCTGTAAAATCGTGGCAAGCTGTGCAATGCTACATAACATGGCAATGAGGAAAGGCACCACAATTGATGTGACCGATACAGACACATCGGATGACGAGCGCCCTGCTCCCCCTGCCAGACCAGCACCAGGAGTTGGGGCAGCTGCTGGACGCCAGAGACGGACTGAGATCACACGAAACTACTTTTAGGTGAGTATTGAGGAAATGAGACTACAAAGCCTGATGATGTGTCAAGTGTTTAATCACACTTCACATGAAAGAAATTGTAATTGTGCCCAGCACATGTTGTACACACAGTGCAGAGAAGGCACAAGTAATAGGGCAAACAGCCTTTTCGGGTTAATGCACCCGTGTTGCAGTCAGTGTCCCCGCAGATGATCACCTCTGTCGGTGCTGTCCAGGGTGAGTGCCCCCCATGGTGCGCCCTTGGCCTGCTACCTGTCTGCCACTGCGGCGTCTTTCACCTGGCAAGGTTGGAGTGATGCTGCTGCGACTCGATGTGTCCTCACTCTCAGCAGAGGCCATTAGTGCGCTGCCACCAGCATTGGCTGTCTGCAGCTGTTCCACAGCAGTGGTTACCTGCTCTAGCCCTCGTGCAATGTCCTGGCAGCAATGTGCCATGTCCACCTGCATGGTTACGCTTCTGCGTGTGAGTGTGCTGGTGGTGGTGCAGAGGCGGTTGACTGCCTTGTATAATTGTGTAGCCGTGCATTGGCACGTCGTCCAGCCCTGTCATTGGCAGCTTGGGTGTCCCTCAAAGTGGCACAGAGCTCATGTATTGCCGCTACCATGTTGCGATTGTCCTGATGTATGCGGCCTAGCTGGCGATTTATTGACCTCATTGCCTTGCTTTGCAGGCGCTGTTCCTGCAGCATGCACTGTTCCAAGCCGGAGAACACGGTGCCTTCTCCTTCTGTTGCAGTGCTGCTCCTGGGCCTTGACCTGGATGTTGCTTGTTCCCTTTGCCATGGTGTTGGTGCGTCATGACGGGGCATGTCTGTCACACCCTGACTCCCCTCTCTCCTGTCGGTGTCATCGCCTGTTGCTGGGACTTCGTCCTCAAATGGAGGCAGTGGGGGCACATGTGCGCGCTTCCTGCGCTGAATTGGCTGCTGTTCTGTCTCATCGCTGGAGTCCGCAGGGTCTGCAGGCTCCTCTCCCTCTGCGCTATCTTCTAGTGGCATGCCATGTGCTGTGGATGTAAAGGGGACTACATGAGTTTGTGTTACTGTCTGCATGTGGCACTCAATAAAGTTACAATTCTTTGACGGCTAACCTCTGACACATTTCCATTCAATGATCCCCAAAACACATATGTTGCATTTAATTTTGATGGTGTCATGGACACACAGTCAGACACAGTACTACGAGTCCCATGATGCATTGCTGGGTGTGCTGTGAGACCTGGGCTGGATTGGCATATTGGGAGTTTACTATGCGCATTTGGGGGAGTGTGCAAGGGATGGGGAGGAGTGCAGGGTGATTTGGCATGCATCTTACCTTGTCTGCTGGATGAGGGGTCGGAGCTGTCTATTGCAGCCACACCACCAACGCTCTCAGGCAGGAGGGTGGACTCCACGAGCTCCTCATGGGGGGTTGGCTGCTCTGCAGTGGATGGTCCTCCTCCAGTCTGATTGGCATCCTTGAGTCTGGCTGCCACCCTCTCCTTGGACCTCTGGCGCATATCATACCACCGCTTGCGCAGCTCCTCGATGGTGCGTGTGGTGACTCCAACAGCATTCACCTTGCTCTGTATTTCCAGCCAGATTTTCCTCTTCCTGGCCTCTGGGACTTTGACTGCCTTCTTCCCAAAGAGGAGCTCATGGCTGCAGACCATCTCCTCAATGAGGACCTCCTGCTCCTTTTCTGAAAACTTGTGTTTTCTCTTTCTTTTTTCTGCATCCTTGCCCTGCTGGTTTTGTTTGGGATCCATTGCTGGTTGCTGTCTCCAGGAAAGCCTCCTCACACTCCACAAGCAGCCTCTGGGTGTGGCTCAGGTGAGCAGGTGCAGGCAATCACTAAAGTTTCCTGTTTGTGATGTCATCAGCCTACACCAGGCTTGCAGATTCCCGTTTTTGCGATTTCTTAATTAGCGAATTTCGCTATTAAGAATTCGCAATACGGGATTCTGCGAATTATTTGTGATTTATAAGTCATCGCAAATAATTAGCGATTTTTTTTTATACATCCCGTTTAGCGAATCTGAATTTGCGAATCGCAAAATCTCGCAAATTAGGATTCGCTAAAGGGGAGTTTGATACATATGCCCCCAGGTGCCTTCCATGAAAAGGGGCTGGAGGGGCAAGGCTGTGTCTTCCCCCCAAACTCAGAGTGAGGATCAGTCTCTTGAGGGAGATGATCTCAGTCCCTGTGAAGGAACTGTCCCAGATGAGCTTGAACCGGATCAGGTTGAGTTCTTGGGGACAGAGGGGCCCTTCCAGGGCAGACTTGAGTTTGGACCAGCAAAATTGCCCCTCTCTTGAACCCCTCAGACAGCAAGCTGCTGCTGAGGCTGCTGGGAATGTCAGTGGGTCCCACAGGATCTACTGGGATGAGGGACTCCTTTACTCAGAGGGTAGAGACCCCGAACCAGATGCTACCAGGAGGTTGGTTATACCAATGAAGTTTAGGGGCTTTCTACTCCCCCTTGCACATGTCATTCCATGGCAGGACACCTAGGCCCAAGTACTACTTGGGACAGGCTTGTCCCTCACTTTCACTGGCCTCACATGTCTGAGGACACCAAAGAGTTTTGACATTCCTGTGCCACTTGCTAAGCCAGTGGTAAGGCAGGTGGTACAACAAAGGAACCCCTGATGCCACTTCCAGTGGTGGGTATTCCCTGTGAGGGGTCTGGGATTGACATAATTGGTCCCATCAACCCTCCTACAGCCTCTGGGCACAGTCACATACAAGTGGTGGTAGACCATGCCACTAGGTACCCAGAAACCATTCCCCTAAGAACCACCACAGCTCCTGTGGTGGCAAGGGCTCTCTTGGGAATTGTTTTCCAGGGTGGGCTTCCCTAAGGAGGTTTTAACTGACAGAGGTGCAAACTTCATGTCAAGTTATATTACTGCAATGTGGAAAGAATGTGGTGTGAATTACAAATTCACCACACCCTATCATCCTCAATGCAATGGGTTGGTTGAAAGGTTCAACAAAACCCTCAAGGGCATGATCATGTTCCTCTCAGAAAAGCTTTGGCGAAAATGGGATGTTCTTCTGTCCTGCCTTCTCTTTGCCTACAGAAAGGTCCCTCAGAAGGGGGTTGGCTACAGCCCTTTTGAACCTCTGTTTGGATATCCAGTTAGGGGTAGCTTATGTTTGGTGAAGGAGAGATGGGAGTTACCTCTCAAACCTCCCAAACAAGACATAGTAGACTATGTACTTGGTCTCCGCTCCAGATGGCTGAGTGCATGAAGAAGGCAAGCAAAAACCTGGAGGCCAGTCAAGAATTGCAAAACGATTGGCATGACCAAAAGGCTGTCCTGACTGTTTACCAGCCAGGCCAGAAAGTGTGGGTGTTGGAGCCTGTGCCCCCAGCAGCTCTCCAAGATAAATGGAATGGACCCCACACTATCATTGAACAAAAATGTGAGGTCATAAAGGTACTGAGTTGCCTGTCTCCTCACCCCTAGAGGATAGACTTCTAGATGACTACCTTCCAGAAAAAGTGATCTCACTGACATACAGAAAAATACTTAACAATACACTGGACGCAATGGATAGGACACACGTGAAATGGGTTGAGGATGTGGGGGATATTAGCGCCGTGGACTGGCAGGAGGCATAAGAATCCCCCCAGGAGGTGGCGACCCGATCTCGATTTAAATTTATCCAACTTAAACTCCTGCATAGAGCATATATACCAGTTCAGTATTGGTCAAAATGGGAGCCCTGAATTCCTCAGTATGCCCTAGGGGGTGTGGCCACACCGGAATCTACCTACACCAGTGGTGGGACTGCTCGATTCTCCAGAAATATTTGGGGAGGGTCACATCGGCAATGTTCACAATCTGTAACAAAACAATGGAGGTCTCGCCTCACTGGTGCCTTCTCAATATATGGGATGCGACTGATCTGCCGAGAGAGTTTGGGTTTTCCTCGGATGCATGGTAGCGAAACGCAACATTGCGAGAACGTGGAAGGGGGTAACCAGGGCCAGACTCAGAGAGTGGAAGACTGATATGGATTGGTGCATGCAAGTGGAGAGGGTGATATATGAGGGTAGAGGGTTCCCACAAAAAAGGTCCAAAATCTGGGGGGCCTGGAACGAAGATAGAGAGATGATATGTATACCATTTAACGACGCTTCCCCTCAGACCACGGATAAGGTGGGGGATTAAAGTTAATTTTGTAAAGGAATAACCACAGCTACTAGGCTTTAGCATGGGCCCAATGTAACGTATTGACTGATATTGTACCAATGCACAGTGAATGTCAGAAGATATTGAGACTGCACTGTACTTTGCTTTTTTGTTTTTTGGTCAATTAATAAAAATATATTTTAAAAAAATGTGAGGTCACCTATCTGGTGGGCCTTGGCACTCCCAAGAGCCCCTACAGGGTGCTCCATGTGAAGAGGCTCAAACCTTTTGTAGACAGGGCTGACATGGGCTTGCTCATGGCAACTGATGAGGGACAGGATGAAGAGTCTGACCCTCTCCCTGATTTCCTCTCACAAAATCCTGATGATGAGTCAGTTGATGGTGTAGTCTTGGCAGGCAGGCTCACTAACCAACAGCTGATTGATTGCAGGAAGGTCCTCAATCAGTATAGGCATATGTTTTCTTTGACACCCAGTCAAACCACCTGGGTGCCGATTACGATCCGGTAAAAACCGGGTACGAACCGTCGGTCGGAGCGTATTCTCCGTCCGACTCGTACCCGGTTGTAAAACTTTACAAACATGGAATTACGATTCGCACGGAAACACCATTTCCGTACGAATCGTAAAAAACACCGACCGACGAAAATATGCATACGAATGTGATCCGGGAATGCTGCGACGTGACGTCGGGACGCTTCTAGGCAGCGTTTCACGACCCAGGAATTACGATTCGAACCGACAGCAGTCCGGACGGCAATATTTTCACGGCACCCAAAAAGTGCCGCAAATGCGAAGTACAGCGCGAAACGACCAGAGTAGGTGGCCCGGTAAGCGCCGTACCCCCCCCCAGCCCCCGCATGTACGCGCCGTACCCCCCCCAGCCCCCGCATGTATGCGCCGTACCCCCCCCTCCCCCGCATGTACGCACCGTACCCCCCCCAGCCCCACATGTACGCACCGTACCCCCCCCTGCCCCCGCATGTACGCACCGTACCCCCCTGCCCCCGCATGTACGTGTCGAACCCCCCGTGTATGTACACCCGAGTACGTTCGAGTCGTACCCCCACCCGTGTATGTACACCCGAGTACGTTCGAGTCGTACCCCCACCCGTGTATGTACACCCGAGTACGTGTCGAACCCCCCCGTGTATGTACATACGAGTACGTTCGAGTCGTACCCCCACCCGTGTATGTACACCCGAGTACGTGTCGAACCCCCCCGTGTATGTACACCCGAGTACGTGTCGAACCCCCCCGTGTATGTACACCCGAGTACGCGCTGGGGGTACGCACCGTACATACACGGGTGGGGGTACGACTCGAACGTACTCGGATGTACATACACGGGGGGGTTCGACACGTACTCGGGTGTACATACACGGGGGTTCGACACGTACTCGGGTGTACATACACGGGGGGTTTGACACGTACATGCGGGGGCTGGGGGGGTATGGCACGTACATGCGGGGGCTGGGGGGGTACGGCGCGTACATGCGGGGGCTGGGGGGGGTACGGCGCGTACATGCGGGGGCTGGGGGGTACGGCACGTACCGGGCACCTGTTTGGACGTCTCCATGGTTGTTATAGGAGTTCGGTGCGGACGGTCTTTTAACCATACGGTTGTACATTCGGACGCCCGGGACGGATCGTGATTCCCCGGTCGGACTTCGCTTTTCACGTTTGTACGGTAAATCGTACGAGGACGTGTCGGACACTTTTTCCGACCCGAGGATGTGTGGGGAATTATTCCCAATGCGATTCGTATGGTCTTTTTCCCATGCGAATCGTGATTGCCAGTTCGTACGGCACTTGTACGATTCGTACGGTAAAAAGACCGGATACGAGTCGCACGGGGAATTTTTTTACCGGATCGTGATCTGCACCCTGGTGTACCCATGAAGTGGACACAGGTGAAAGTCTACCCATAAAGAATAAATTGTACAGGCAGCCTGACCATGTCAGAGATTGCGGAGGGCAGAGGTCCAAAAGATGATGGAATTGGGAGTAATTGAGTCCTCAGATAGCCCTTTGGTTAGTCCAATGGTCTTGGTACCAAAACCTCACACCCAGGGTGGTAAGAAAGAGATGAGGATTTGTGTTGACTACAGAGGACTCAATGCAGTCACTAGGATGGATGCTGACCTAATTCCTAGGGCAGATGAGCTTATAAAAGCTTTAGCCTCAGCCACGTTATTGAGCAAATTTGACCTGACTGCTGGCTATTGGCAAATCAGACTAGCTGAGGATGCCAAACCAAATACAGCATTCTCAAACCCTAGTGGGCATTATCAATTTATTGTGATGCCCTTTGGTTGAAGAATGCACTTGCCACATTCCAAAGGCTGGTGAATAAAGTTCTCACAGGTCTGGAAGCCTATAGTGCTGCATATCTTGATGATATAGCTGTCTTTAGCTCCACGTGGGAGGATCACCTGGTCCACCTGAAGAATGTTTTGGAGACTCTGCAGAAAGCAGGC
This sequence comes from Triturus cristatus, assembly GCF_964204655.1. Classification (NCBI taxonomy): domain Eukaryota; kingdom Metazoa; phylum Chordata; class Amphibia; order Caudata; family Salamandridae; genus Triturus; species Triturus cristatus. The sequence goes on along the minus strand of NC_140582.1, from coordinate 1,085,526,750 downwards.
CCCACTATCAAGGCTACTAAGTGCCAGATAGTGCAGAGCAATGTTGTATACCTGGGCCTCCTTGTGGGTGGAGGCCAGGTTCAACCGCTACAGAGCAAAATCCAGACCATAATGGACTGGGTTGCTCCAACTACCCAGACTCAGGTCAGAGCTTTTTTGGGCCTGACTGTGTATTACAGGAGACTTGTAAAATTATATGGGTCGATAGTGACTCCCTTGAATGATCTCACCTCCAAGAAAATGCCCAAGAAAGTTCAGTGGACAGTTAGCTGTCAGAGGGCATTTGATGATCTCAAGCATGCCATGTGCACTGCTCCCATTCTGCAGAGTCGTGACTACTCCAAGCAATTTATTGTCCAAACAGATGCATCTGAGTGGGGGGTAGAGGCTTTGTTGTCAAAATTTAATGAATATGGTCAGGGTCAACCAGTAGCTTTTATTACCAGAAGGTTGACCCCAAGAGAGAAACGTTGGTCAGCTATAGAGAGGAAAGCCTTTGCTGTGGTCTGGGCCCTGAAGAAGCTGAGGCCATACTTGTTTGATACTCATTTCATTGTTCAGACAGACCATACACCCCTCCTATGGCTAATACAAAAGAAGGGTGAAAACCCCAAACATTTGAGGTGGTCCATTTCCTTAGTCACAAAAAAAACCTTTGGGTAAGTACACATACAACAATCCACACTCACAATAGGAACCTTATGTCACCAATATGAAGACAACGAACATAGGGACCAAGAGATCAAGTATTCAAATGGACAGTACAAATGTATTCAGTATAAGCATATACGGTGCAGAATACAAAAATAGTTTTTTTTTAAAACATATGTTAAAAATCACAGTACCTATCAAAATACATCATAGAAGGACAATTTAAAAAAAACAATATTAAAACAGCCCTATAAGGAATATGGTCTACTAAATTTTAAAAACCACAAAAAGACAAAATAAATCTTAATAGCAGCAGCAATAAGAATTGGGAGAACAAGCAGGAAAATCATTCCTAATCATGGAAAGGACCACTGGATCTTGCATAGATCAATTGTTATATTTTGAGAAGATTCTTTGTCTTATTATATCATCAATAACAGTTGTCCACATAGATTTATAGTAGGCCTTCATTGTCAAAGCATCCCCACAGGGGATGGACTTCACTATACAGTTGAACATACACCTTGGAGTAACCATGCCAATGCAGATGGACTCTCCAGATATTTCCACTTAGAAAATGAAGACTCAACTGGGCAAGGTTAGTCTCATTTCCTTTGTTTGGGGGGGAGTTTGTGTAGGAAAGTAGGATCTGCTTCTTATGGTTACCCCTACTTTTTGCTTGATGTGATGCTGTTTTTGACTGGTCTAACTGGGAACTTGCTAATCAGGACCCCAGTCTGTCTGCTTTCTCCTTAAACTGTTATGTTATGTACTTAGGTAAACCCCTGATAGGATATTGGGATACCCGTGTCAGTCCCTAGTATATGGTACCCATGTACCCAGGCCATAGGTACCCCAGAGGTCTCCCCTGGGCTTCAGCATGTATTGAGCCACCCATGAGAGACCATTCAAAAAGGAACTACAGGCATGCCATTGCAGCCTTTGTAAGATGGTGCATGCACCACTTATGAAAGCTATAGGTTTACTATATCTAAGGGTCCCTGCACTTAAAACCTATAAGTCACCCCTCTAGCAGGCCGTTACCATCCTGAGGGCAGGGTGCTTGGTTGAGTGAGAGGGTGCCCCTGCATGAGCAGGAAACCCCTGCAGCCTACGGAATCCATTCTCCTGGGTTGTCAGTGAAGCAGCCATATACCATATAGAGGGGCATCGCGTGACTGCACGACAACCATCTCGAAATCGGCTGCAACAAATTCTATCATGTTTGGTATCAAACATGTTGGTATCACACCCCCCACACCGTAAACGCTGTGGGACATATGATTGCTAGCACTGGAAGAGCCCTCCGTTAGGCTCTCGGTGTTCCCGGTACCGGCCTTCTAGTCCCGGACAGCACAAAATGGTTGTTGTCGACCAGAGACATATTTCTGCCCTCCTGCTGCTGAGCCAAGCTGAAGCAGGGGAAGGAAGAACAATAGGAATCCTGTCACAGGGAGGTGTGACCACATCCCAGACAGGACTTACTGTATTAGGGCTGGGTGGGTGCGCTTGCCAGTGCCTGAAAGTCAGCATGAGGGGCACATTTGGTGTCCCTGTGCATTGTCCAGTTCAAACCAGTCCTGAGAGCCATTGGCTCCCGCTCTGGCACAAACTTGGACAAAGGACATTGGAGTAACCTCCCCGCTGTCCAGAGGGTCCCCTGAATCTTCCCAACCCTTTCCTTTGTGTACTTATGGGCTTACCTGAGTGTAGGCCCCTAGTTTCCCCGTGGACAAGATTCAGTACTGAAACCACTGCATTTCTACCCTCTGGGCACTCTGGAATTCACTGGACTTCGTTTAGGCCTGACTTCATCTCCCTTTCAGTCTGCTACATCATCTGTGCCTGTACACCATACAGGATCCGTGCAGGGCCGGTGGTGCATCCAAGACACTTGAAAATAATCTCCCTTGAAGTAAAGGAGTCACTTCCATGCATTCGCAGGCACCTCAACACTGCTGACCGGTCTGCTGATCCCGAGCTCCTGTGGACTCCGAAGGGTTCAGCAACACAGGTGGTAGTTATCTACGTCTCCTGAGGCCTGAGCTGCCCTCTCACCAAGTCTGAGGTCAGGATCCCCCAGGGGCTGCATTAACCGAATCCCTGTGTACCGCTCACTTTTGCAAGTGCATATGCCTATTGGCAACTTTGTGACAAGTTCATTGGGCTCCAAGTAGCCCCAACCTCCGTCAACTTCTTCCACCCTAGATCTTCAGCCACACCGCCTTGTGGGCACCGTGGCCTGCTCCTGTTGGTGAGCTGCTCGAGGTCCTCTCGCGACTCCTGCGCCTCCGGCCTGTGGGTCCATTTGAGGGTCACCTTTGTTTTCCTTGTGCTCACCTGAGTGCTCGGGCCTGCCCAGACTCCCCTGCTTGTGGTGAGTCTCCTGGACCTTGCTGGTTCCAACCGTGCACCTTCTTGACTTACAGCTTGGGTTGCATTTGCCAAGGATTGTTGGTGCTCCCGCCGGACACCGGCCCCTCACCACTCGACATCCTTCGTGGTACAGCTCGCATCCGAGTCCTGGTCATCCTCAGCATTGCCTGGTCCTTGCAGCTGCAGAGTCAAGGTCACCGTCATCCCTCTTGAAGCACCCGACATCGGAGGGCATTCGTCTTCCAAGTCTCCTGGTCACCCCTGAGTGACATAGATTTTTTCCCCTCTGCTTTCAGGTACTCCTCTTCAAGAATCCACGTTTGGATTCCTCCTCTTCCAGCCACAGCACTTTCCTGAAGTCCTCTATTGGGTTCGACAGCGGTTTCCAACACCACTTCACACCTATGCACCCGGCTTCCCTGGGCTAGGTAACTTGGGTACCATGGTATTCACGGGTGTGGTGACTCTCCACCCTGCTGTCTTCCACAGGGTTTCTTCAGGGTCCACTGGGAAGGGTCCCTAAGCTATAAAATTCAAACCGCAACTTGCACATAGACTTGTAGGGAGCATGCAGTCGCTTTCACACACTGCCCATGGTCTCCGTGGGGTCCCTATCTACTTACCTTGGGTGGTTCTGTGGGTCCCCAGCAATTCTATGTCCTCTCGACATTGTCCTGACTCAAGTCTTGGTTCTTATACCACTTTCCTACTATATGGTTTGGTCCCCCCTGGGGCCCACTGTGTATTTGTGCTATTTACTGTGTTTTCTTTGCTAAAGTATTGTGTGCTTTGTGTCTATCTCCATGTAGGAGATACTGTAACGTACTAGAGAGTGTTCTATAATAAAGACATAATTTCATACGTACTTTGTGTGGTTACTTTTCATTTAATCTTTAATATAAGATTGCATTCTAGGGGAACAAGCTCATTTACACTCCTTCAAGACTAAGCCTGAAGGCTGCTCTCCACAGCTACCACTTGGATAGCTTTCTAAGGTTGTCGGAGACCTCTTAAATCACCATAAGGGCTGTCTGGACTGGTGCAAGGTGCCCACTTACATTAGTGGACATCATAAACCAGGCCAGCTTCTCACAGGTACACTACCTGCTCTAAATTGGATTTTAGTGTAGGATGTGGGCGGACACTAGAATTACCATAGTAAACTACCTGCACAACCCCAGCTCTCAGAGATCAAATTTAATGTGGCCAAAGATTTTCTCCAGTTTGAAAAATACTCTGACAAATTGCATTATGAGCCTGTTTGCAGTAAGGCATTACAAATTGAGTGCAATGGCATCCCGGTGTGAAATACCGCTTGGCCTAGTGTGAGCACTGGCCCAATTTTACCAGCAGGATGATCCTAAAGGAGATCCAAACGTGGAATGATGACTTGTTTTAAAATTAAATTCCACCTGATGATCGGCTGAAGCTAAATTAAGTTTCGAACACCATTTTGAGCCTCCACTGTGATCAAAATGTCATCAACCCAGGGTAATGTATACAATAAAAAAATCAATCCCGGGCAAGGGTACAGATGACAATCGAAGCACATCTCTTTATTGAGACTAAGAAGCTGATGCATACCCTCCACTCACCATTTATTTGTTTACTATTTTTCCGTATTGTCATCAAGGGGATGTTATGTGGCTGATTCCACCAGTTTGATAAACCCTACATTGCACATCGCATTCAATTCCTTTGCCAAATCATTCACATCACTGAATGAAACACTTCTTAGCTTGTGCTCTTATGCACATCATTATCATTGATTAAATTTTGTGTTTACATCCTTTAATTCTTTTAAATATGGCTTTAATGACTTCTCAAAACCGTTGCAATAAACTGTCTTAGTGACTTTATGGCTAAAACCTGTTCTTTAGCTCCAGATTTTAAAACCATCTGGAGTAATCCTACACTTTACCTGTATGATATGTCCTTTAACCCCTTGTGTGCTCATGACGAGCTGGGCTCGTCATGGCACACAGTCGCCGTGTGCTCATGACGAGCCCAGCTCGGCATGACACCCACCCACGGGGGAAGTGCTGGCGCTCCCCCGTGGGTGGTCGATCAGCGGGTTTGTTACGGGGAAGGCAGGGAAAGACCTTCCCCTGCCTCCCTCCACCCCCTCCCTCCACGTCATCAATGACATCAGCGCGCGAGGCGCGCTGACGTCATTGAGGGTTCCCTTTGTTTACTGACACGCAGGAAGCCATTTGCTTCCTGCGCCTAGGTGAACAAAGAGGTAAGTTTTGGGGCTGGGGAGGGGGGGATTTAAATGAAAGAGGCATCGGGGGCCTTTCCCTCGATGCCTCTTTTGTGCATTCCTGCTGCACGATCGTGCAGCAGGAATGCCCACTAGCGCCAGGGATTTTTTTTTTTTTTTAAATTTGGACACTGTGTTGATTGGGGGAGCGCCCCCTTGGGCAAGGGTCGCTCCCCCTGTTGGGGGCATATGTTGTGTTTTTGGTTGCCACCCTGGGGGGCAGAATATTTTGTTGGGGCAATAAAATCGGCCCACTGGGCCAATGTGCAGGGGAGTGGCCCCTTGGGCAAGGGTCACTCCCCTTTGGAGGGCAATTTAGGAAGCCCATTATATTAGTTTTTGTTTTGGGGAGCGACCCCTTAGGCAAGGGTCGCTCCCCTTTTGGGGGCATACATTTTTGCTTTGTTTGCCCCCCTGGGGGAGGGCAGATTTAAATTTAAAAAAATGTATTTGGCCCACTGGGCCAATGTAATAAATGTACTCGGGAGTGGCCCCTTGGGCAAGGGTCACTCCCCTTTGGGGGCCATTTTTGTATGCCCATGATGTTAGGTTTTGTTTGTTGGAGCGGCCCCTAAGGCAAGGGTCGCTCCCCTTATGGGGCTTATGTTTTAGGCTTTGTCTGCCCCCTGGGGGGCAGATTTTCTTTATAAAAAAGAAATGCCCACTAGACCACCAGGGATTGTTTAGTGGGGAGTGGCCCCTTGGGCAAGGGTCTCTCCCCTTTGGGGGCTTATGATTTTGGGGCGGTGGGGCAGATTTTGCCATTTTTAGGTTGAGCATTTGAGACCTCTTGTATATTCTTTAGTATTTACTTATATGTTTTTATGGTTTGTGTGCTTTGGAGATCAGCCCTAGGACTTGACTGCTTCCGCTTAGGGACTTTTCTTTCTGATCAACTGGCTCTAACTTTTTTGATAGAAAACGACCAGCAGAGGTCAGTAAAGTACCAGAATCACTTCAGCATTCTCTAGTTTTCAGTCCATAGAAATTGTCTTCCAGAGCACCCATAGACAATCATTTTTTTTAAAATCTTGTATTGTCAGTGATATGACCACTGAAGGCCCAGATTTTATATTAAAAACAGAGCATTGGACTATACCATTTCCCGCTGAAAGGCAATATTTCTCCCCGTGTGTTCCAATACTTGGCGTGTTACGCAGTTTGGTGCTTACTTTCCCTCCATGTCAAAGAACAGCAAATGTTTCAGGGCGCAGGCTAATGTGCTGCATAGCTAAGTACATATAAGGTGCCAAAGGCGAGACCGATTGCATTGCAAATGCTTGTCTAATGTAGGGCCCACTAGGCCACCAGGGAGTTATTTGTGGAGAGTGACCCCATGGGCAAGGGTCACTCTCCTTTGGGGTCAATCTATGTGGCTGTGTCTGCCCCGCAGGGGGCCAGATGGTCATGTTTTTTTTAAAATTGGGCCCACTAGACCACCAGGGATTTTTTTGTGTGGCGTGGCCCCTTGGACAAGGGTTGCTCCTATTTTGTGAATATTAATTTGGCCATTTCTGCCACCCTGAGGGGCAGATCGGCTGATTTGTTTATTTGTAGGGCCACTTGGCCACTCGGGTTTTTTTTTTATGTTGTTGAGCGGCCCCTTGGACAAGGTTCGCTCCCCTTTATGGGAGGATGATTGTGGTCATTTCTGCCCTCTTTGGGTGGCAGAATAGCAGTATGTTTTTAGGCCCATCTGTCCTCAAGGGGGGCAGAAGCCACTATCCACCTGCGTTGTTTTTTTTAATTTTAGTGTTTGGGAGTGGCCTCAAGGGCAAGGGTTGCTCAACTTTTATGGGGGTGAATATTTTATTTATACACTTAGGCTCACCTACCCCTTAGCTTGGCTGGTGGATTGTGTGTGGACTGGTGCATTATTTGCATATGTGATTGTAATGTTTTTTCTCCTTTTTATTCTAGTGTAAAGCTTTTGATTCCTGTTCGAGATTTCGACAATGGTGTTCTGCAGTTTTGCTTGTTGCATTTTTTTGGTAAGAAAAACATTTTTGTTGTATATACTCCAAATTAGTATTTTTGTCATGTATGAATGAATTTTTTTGTAAGTGGTGTCATAATGGCAGCTTATTTAGTTAGTGTTTTGTGCATGGAATTCTTTGAGACGTGTTTTGCATTGTCTTATGTGTAATTTTCTTTTCTCTTTCTTTTTTAGTGGGATATTGTTGATCCATACTGTGTCTGTACAGAGTAGGTGGTGGTGAATTTATCTGCTTCTGGCAAGTGAGTGGTATCGTTTTGGAGCATATAGGTATTTCTGATAAAGGTGCATTTTGTTTATTACTTATTTTACAAAGTGTTTGTTGTTGTTGACTTGTTTGACAAGTTACTTTTATTAGTAAGCAGTATGGCTAGCCGTAAAATGACTGCTCAGCAGGTGGTTGGTATGCTTCTTGAATCTTCCTCTGAGCAGGATTATGAGACTGACAGTGCGTCTGAGGGAGAGGAGGGAGGGGAAGATTCAGGCAGAAAGTTTTCTCTTCACATGGAATCATTGGATGATGAAGGTACTCTCAGTGCGGATGAAGCTACTCTCAGTGCGGATGAAGTGCCTGTTTTAGAGGAGGATACTGCTGTGCCGATGGTGCAAGAGGCATCTGGATTGCAGCCTGAGGCTGCTAGGCTTCCTACTGGAAGTGCTGGACTCTGGGTTGATCCAAATATGGTGCAGCCGGTGTTGCCTGCCTTTAGTGGTGATGCAGGGTGTAGAGTGGATTGTGAACATTTTTTGCCTATACAGTTTTTTCAGTTGTTTATGGATGACGTATTTTTGGGTGAGATTGTTGAGCAGACTAATTTGTATGCTGAACAGTTTTTGAGGGACAACAGTGACAAACTTAGGCCCCACTCTAGAGCTACCCAGTGGACTCCCACAAATTTGGAAGAGATGAAGAAGTTTTTGGGTTTGTCTTTATTGATGGGTTTGATAAGGAAGCCGTCCATGGCTTCATATTGGTCTACCAGTCCCTTGATGGCAACGGACATATTTCCTGCAGTTATGACTCGTGATCGGTATTTGCTTTTGCTACGGATGCTGCATTTTGTTGATAATTCTTTGGCATTGCCACGAGATCACCCCGACTTTGACCATCTTTTTAAGATTCGGCCTGTTCTTGATCACTTTGTAGATCGATTTTCAGAGATCTATACTCCAGGGAAAGAAATATCTATTGATGAGTCTTTGGTCTTGTTCAAGGGCGTTTTGGTTTTTAGGCAGTACATCCCTAGCAAGAGGGCACGCTATGGAATTAAGCTGTATATGTTGTCTGACAGGATATGTTTTTAATTTCCGTGTGTGCACTGGTAGGGATTCCACTATTGACCCCCCTGGCTGTCCGTCCACTTTTGGAGTTTCTGAGAAAATTGTGTGGGATCTTGCTAGAGGACTGTTTAACAGAGGCCACCATTTGTACCTTGATAACTTCTACACTGCTGGGCAATTGTTTAAGGAATTGTTCAAAGTGGACACTTTTGCTTGTGGCACATTCCGCTCTAACCGTAAAGGTTATCCAAAAGAGCTTGTTTGCAGAAAACTTCAGAGGGGACAGTGCAGTTCCTTGTGTAGTGATGAACTACAAGCTGTGAAATGTGTGGACAGGAGGGATGTGTACATGCTGACTACCATCCATGATGAGAGTACTTCACCTGTGGCTGTTTGGGGTCAGATTTCTGAAGTGCGCAAACCTGTGTGCATTTTAGACTACAATAAGCACATGGGTGGTGTTGATAGAGTAGATCAGAGGTTGGAACCTTACACTGCTATTCGTAAGGCTTACGTTTGGTATAAGAAGTTGGCCATCCATCTCTTTAATTTAGCAACTTTCAATGCTTTTGTTGTGTTCAAGGAGTGTTCTCCTGCATCAAAGTTGACTTTTGTTCAGTTTCAGCAATCTGTGATATGCAGCCTTGTTGTTGTGGAACAGGCAAGTGTTCCTAGAGTTGGAGTGGTGGAGGATGTGGCTCGATTGAAAGATCCAAAGGAAATGATGGACGGAGTGTTGAACATTGCAAGCACTCACCCCCAGTCAACTGATCTGGGTTTAATCCATCACTGTTCTTTAGCCCACTCTGCCACCCCAGTTCAGACATGGCCATATGCAAATCAGTCTGACCCTGTGCCTCATGGGAACAGTCCAGCCCGAACTGCCAAGCCATGTCTTCCCTGGACCGGAAACAAGCTTCCTAGGACCGGTTTCTGGCATTTCAGCCGTCTTCAGCCAGGCTTGCTTGAATCCAGTGGCAAAGTGAGCAAGGGACTCACGTCTGAGCATACCCTGCCAACTTATGGCGAACAAAGCAAAAAGCAAAGGAAATGAGGGACGGAGTGTTGAACATTGCAATCACTCACCCCCAGTCAACTGATCTGGGTTTAATCCATCACTGTTCTTTAGCCCACTCTGCCATCCCAGTTCAGACATGGCCATATGCAAATCAGTCTGACCCTGTGCCCCATGGGAACAGTCCAGCCCGAACTGCCAAGCCATGTCTTCCCTGGACCGGAAACAAGCTTCCTAGGACCGGTTTCTGGCATTTCAGCCGTCTTCAGCCAGGCTTGCTTGAATCCAGTGGCAAAGTGAGCAAGGGACTCACGTCTGAGCATACCCTGCCAACTTATGGCAAACAAAGCAAAAACCAAAGGGAGTCCTTTGGTCTTTGCTTTGTTCGCCATAAGTTGGCAGGGCCCAAAACGTAGTGAGGCGACATCAACATTGCCTATCAAAACATGTTTTGGGCCCTTGCCTGTCGCAGGTGCTTGGGCCTCCCACACAAGTGAGGCACCATTTTTACCGGGAGACCTGGGGGAACGCTGGGTGGTGGGAAATTTGTGTGAGCCCAGTGATGCCACAACTTTCCCACACAAAAATGTGTGAAAAAAGTGATTTTTTCAGCTAAAAATGAGGTTTGCAGGGGATTCTGGGTAAGGAGACGTTGGGGGATCCACGCAAGCCATACCTCTCAGGAAGCCCACGGGTGTCTAGTTTTCAGAAATGTGTGGGTTTGGTAGGTTTCCCTAGATGGCCGCCGAGCATGAGGCCAAAAACCCAGGTGACCCCCCTTGCAAAACCAGGTGGATTTGAGATAGGCCATTTTGATGTCGCCTCACTACGTTTTGGGCCCTTGCCTGTCGCGGGTACTTGGGCCTCCCACACAAGTGAGGCACCATTTTTACCAGGAGACCCGGGGGAACACTGGGTGGTGGGAAATTTGTGTGAGCCCAGTGATGCCACAACTTTCCCACACAAAAATGTGTGAAAAAAGTGATTTTTCAGCTAAAAATGAGGTTTGCAGGGGATTCTGGGTAAGGAAACGTTGGGGATCCACGCAAGCCATACCTCTCAGGAAGCCCACGGGTGTCTAGTTTTCAGAAATGTATAGGTTTGCTAGGTTTCCCAAGGTGCCTGCAGAGCTAGGGTTCAAAAACTACAGCTAGGCACTTTGCCAAAAAAGGGTCACTTTTCACTGCGAAATCGAGGTGTGACTACGTTGAGGTTTGCGCCGTTTCCTGTCGCGGGCACTAGGCCGACCCGCACAAGTGAGGTACCATTTTTCTCGTAAGACTTTGGGGAACGTGGGGTGGGTGGAAATTTGTGGATCCACGCCAATTCCGGAACTTTCCACCACAGAAATGTGGGGAAAATTTGTTTTTTTTGACAATTTTTTAGGTTTGCAAGGGATTCAGGGTAACAGACTCTGGTGGGAGGCAGTCCAGTCACCCCATCCTGGATTCCCCTGGGTGTCTAGGTTTCAAAAATGTATAGGTTTGCTAGGTTTCCCAGGGTGCCCGCAGAGCTAGGGTTCAAAAACTACAGCTAGGCACTTTGCCAAAAAAAGGGTCATTTTTCACTGTGAAATTGAGGTGTGACCACGTTGCGTTTTGTGCCGTTTCCTGTCGCGGGCACTAGGCCGACCCGCACAAGTGAGGTACCATTTTTCTCGTAAGACTTTGGGGAACGCGGGGAGGGTGGAAATTTGTGGATCCACGCAGATTCCGGAACTTTCCACCACAGAAATGTGGGGAAAATGTGTTTTTTTTTGTCCTTTTTTAGGTTTGCAAGGGATTCTGGGTAACAGACCCTGGTGGGAGGCAGTCAAGTCACCCCATCCTGCATTCCCCTGGGTGTCTAGTTTTCAAGAATGTATAGGTTTGCTAGGTTTCCTGTTGGACTTGGCCCTTCTGGCAGGTTCACCCCTAAACTTTTTGCTTTTACTGGTGACCTGGTGGTAGTGATTTTTGGTTTCTGCGCACTTTCCCTGTGTCCCAGAGTAAAGTGCGTGCGCACTCTGAGTGCATGTGGTGAGATAGGCCTGCCCTCCCATAGGAATGCATGGGGAATGTATGTGTCCCTGGTAGTTCCTGATGCGTGGGGTGTGCAGGGTCGAGTCTGGTATGTGCGGACTCGTGTGATGGAATGCTGCGCAATGATGTATGCAGCGTGTATGTGTCTAGTGTGGAAGTGCCACTTCTAGACATGGCTGTGCATATGCTGTAAAGGTGCTGACACGTGATTGGCTGGAGCTGGCTGGTGAGCCTGGCTCCAGGAGTCTGGATGGGTCTGCCCCGGTGGTGAGTGTTGAGATTAGCATGTGTGATGTGAGGGAGTGGTGCACCTGGGTCCTGTGAATAGGGCTGGGATTTCCCCGCACAATGCTGGCTCCGCCCCCTGTGGTGCGACTGATGACCCTAGCCCTGCCAGTGACTGGAGTGAGGGGCTGAGCACATCAAGGGTGCTCACAAACCAGCTGTGACTGGTTTTTCCCCTCACCTTGAGCAAAGACAAAGGGTTTCACTGTATAAGAAGGGGCTGTGTCCCCTTACAATTTATTCTCTTTCTGATCCTAACTTGAGGGGGGCCTGCTGCTGCTGGGCGCCAGGAGAGACCGCCACTGGGGACTGCCTCCCTGCTGGAGGGCCCTGTGAGCTGGCCCCTGGGCCCAGTCTTTGCCCCCCTGCTTCTGAAGACCTGGCCTGAAAGGCTTTTCCCTGGACCTTGCGTGCCAGCGCCAGGGAAGCGCTAAAACCTTGATTTAGTGAAGAAGCGCCTTCATTTGTGGCAAGCAGCGCTGAGCTGCGATCCTTTACAGGGGAACCCCGACGTAGGGATTCCCCCGCTTTGTGCCGTCGTGGGTGCCCACCCCGCAGCTTTGCCGATCTGAGCGTATTTGAAAGGCGGGCGCTCACCCCGCATACTTGCGCCGTCGCGGGTGCCTACCCCGCTTTATTAGGGAATTGATATCCCTAGCGGGTGCCCACCCCGCCAGGGACCTTGCCGTTTTCTTTATTTAATTATCGGGTACCCACCCCGCTTATGCGGTAGTCCTCACGGGAGCCTACCCCGTATTTTCCGCGGCCGCCGGGAACCCTGGTCCGCCGCGCTGCCCGCGGCGACCCGGAAGGGGATCCCGGCAGCCTTAGTGTGGGCGGGTCCGAGGCCCGGAAGAGAAGCGCCGCGTCCTCCACCCAGGCGGGAGCCCATCCCGCACTGGGACCTGCTGTCTTCGAGTTTGGAGCAGGTAAGGCTCCGCATTCAAGTCCCGGGTCCCAGGAGGGGGCCCGGGTGAAGCCCGCGAGGAAGGAGCCCCGGAGACTGAGTCCTGCCTTCGCCATCCCCCCCCCAGCCGGTGAGTGTAAAAGGGAGTCCGGGTGGGGAGAGGCGGAAGCAAAGCAGCCCCGCTTGACAGAGGCCGCTCCAACGGGACCGCATTGTTGTTTTCAGAGCGCGAGTGGCGCTCCAACGTAGGGGGACATTGTTTGTTAAGAGCGCGTGACGCTCCAACCTCGGGGGCATTTCTTGGGTGATTTTGAGCCCACGAGGCTCCAACATCATACAAGGTCATTTTCCTCTGGTGCGACGATCGGCCCCGGAAGACAGCGGGCCGCTCCAACGTGAGTGGGGGCATTCTTTGTTAAGAGCCAGAGAGGCTCCAACGGCGGGGCCAAAATTTGTGTTAAAGAGTTCACGGCTCCAGCGGTTGGGGGCATTTTTGTCGTGCTGAGTCCTAGCACGGGACTCCAGCCCCGGGGGCAGGATTATCCCAGAACCTGTGAGGCTCCAACGTGTGGCATAGTTTCTTCCAGAGCCTAGGTGGCTCCAGTGCTGCATACTTGATTTTAAAAGGCACAGTGGTGCCCAGACTCATTCCCCCAGCTGCCCAGCACTTCGTGGACAGCTGCAACGTTTAGGTTGTGCTCAGTTGCTCCTGGCTTGCGCAGCCTGCGCAGCCTTGCCCTGACTCTGCTGGACAAAGGGCGTTTGAGCCCCTGAGAGGCCAAGTTGGCCTGGGGACAGTTTCTTGTGTTATGCCCTCACCTAGGGTACATGGTTATGTTTACCGGTGTACTTTTGCGCAATGTGCCTTTCCTTTATGCTATGTTTATTGCTAACTGTGCCTACGGTAGGAGAGGGTTTTTCCTAGTATAGGTTACAACTAGTAAGTTCATGGTTCCCTGCGTAATATTTTCCTAAGGTGGTTAGGGTTGCGTAGGTGGTACTTACCTGTTACCAGTGGTTACTGGTTGTGTGCTACAGTGATTTACATTCTATATTCTAAGTGCTAGATCTAAAAGTGCTGATTCCTGACAGTGGTCCATGAGGCCCTGTCCCATGTAAATAACTCCCCTGTCAATTCTGCTCGTGCCAGTTGGCACAGTGTAATTTGTGTGATTATTATCTAATGTGTTTTGGTATAATACAAAGGCTATTTTTCATATATAACCTTGTGTGGAGTTTCCTTTGTGGTGGGCCTTGGGTGTTGTTGCTGGGTGCGCCCGCAAACGCTTTACACATTGCCTCCGGGATAAGCCTGACTGCTCGTGCCAAGCTACCAAGGGGGTGAGCAGGGGTTATCTTTGGCGTGTAACTCCCCAGCCCTGACTAGAGTAGTGGTTTCTGCCTGGGTTTGGCGCAAGCCCTAGCCAACCAGAAATCCCATTTCTAACATTTCCCAAGGTGCCCGCAGACCTAGGGTTCAAAAACTACAGCTAGGCACTTTGCCAAAAAAGGGTCATTTTTCACTGCGAAATTGAGGTGTGACCATGTTGCGTTTTGCGCCGTTTCCTGTCACGGGCACTAGGCCGACCCGCACAAGTGAGGTACCATTTTTCTTGTAAGACTTTGGGGAACCCGGGGTGGGTGGAAATTTGTGGCTCCACACAGATTCCGGAACTTTCCACCACAGAAATGTGGGGATAATGTGTTTTTTTTCTTCCATTTTTTAAGTTTGTAAGGGATTCTGGGTAACAGACCCTGGTGGGAGGCAGTCAAGTCACCCCATCCTGGATTCCCCTTGGTGTCTAGTTTTCAAAAATGTATAGGTTTGCTAGGTTTCCCAAGGTGCCCGCAGAACTAGGGTTCAAAAACTACAGCTAGGCACTTTGCCAAAAAAGGGTCATTTTTCACTGCGAAATTGAGGTGTGACCACGTTGCGTTTTGCACCGTTTCTTGTCACGGGCACTAGGCCGACCCGCACAAGTGAGGTACCATTTTTCTCGTAAGACTTTGGGGAACGCGGGGTAGGTGAAAATTTGTGGATCCACGCAGATTCCAGAACTTTCCACCACAGAAATGTGGGGAAAATGTGCTTTTTTGGACAATTGTTTAGGTTTGCTAGGGATTCTGGGTAACAGACCCTGGTGGGAGGCAGTCAAGTCACCCCATCCTGCATTTCCCTGGGTGTCTAGTTTTCAAAAATGTGTAGGTTTGCAACATTTCACTAGGTGCTGGCAGAGCTAGTGTTCAAAAACTACAGCTAGACACTTCGCAAAAAAAGGGTAAATTTTCATTGTGAAAATGTGGTGTGTTCACGTTGGGTTTTGAGCCATTTCCTGTCGTGGGCACTATGCCTACCCACACAAGTGAGGTACCACTTTTATTGGGAGACTTTAGGGTAATTCTAATTTGTAAAGCAACTCTTATTACCTATTGGTTTTTGAAGCATTTCTGCCCTCCAAATGAAAAATGACCGATAATTCTCATGCTAGTATGAGTATTCCCAATTTCGAAAATGTGCAAATATGTACTCTATAATTTGTTCCCATAATCAGGAAGGTCCAGCGGATGTAACGGTATATTGCTTTCAAAGAGCTTTCATAATTAGAAGAAGTTACAGGTAAAAACGTTGACACAAAAGGCTGTTTTTTTCAACTAATTTTCATTTTTTCCTATATTTAACTGTTAGTTTCTATAAAGAAACCTTGATGGATCTACACAAATGACCCCTTGCTGAATTCAGAATATTGTATACTTTTCACAAATGTATAGCTTTCCATGATCCATTATTGCTTTCAGACCCATTTCTACCATTAACTGGAAGGGGGTTGAAAGCACAAAAAATAGCAAAAATAGGCTATGTCCCAGAAAAATGCCAAAACTGTGTAAAAAATGTTGGTTTTCTGACAAAAGTCTGTCATTCCCTAAAAGCTGTGAAAATGGTGATTTCAGCCCCACAAATCCTTTTTTGATACCATTCGCAGAGAAAAACCCAGACGCTTTAATTTGCAGCCCATTTTTTCCATTTTTCCCGCCAAAATATATCTTGGCTGTATTTTGGCTAATTCCTGGGACCCCTCCAGGGGAATCCACAAACCCTGGGTACCTTTAGAATCCCCATGATGTTGGAAGAAAAGGACGCAAATTTGGCGTGGATACCTAATGTGGTCAAAAAGTTACAGCGGCCTAAGCGCGCACTACCCCAAATAGCCCAAAAAAGGCTTAGCAGAGGGGGGGAAAAGGCCTAGCAGCGAAGGGGTTAAATGCCAATTCTGTATCACAATATCCAAGCAAACCTATGCCACTGGTGCATTCATAGGAACTGCAAACGTTGTGTTCCCCAAATGACGGTAAATAACTCATGTGAGCCTCCAGAGTGAATTTCAGAGTCAGTATATGACATTCCACAATATGAACATTGCATTTAACTTAATCACCAGTGATAACTGACAGTGAGGCTCTGATTATAAAATAGGGGTTAGATTCCGATCCTGATGCAAACAGACCTTTGTGCAGGGATTAGAACTCTGAGTTGTATGATAATTATGGAAACAGCTGGTTTCCCTGACAGGTTTCAGCACTGACAAACTTGAGGAAATTGATCAATTGAAAAGACTTGAAAATGGTAGAATGCGTAATTTAGGGTGATATAAAAATAATTCTGCTTCAGTAAAGTATTATATTGAATCAGATAGTGTAGGTCAGGCTTCTTTGGTTCCCTGACACATTTTGATATGTGTGTAATATATATATATATATATATATGTATATATATATTACCTACTGGCGGTCGCCAGTAGGTAGTTATAGTTAGGACCACGTTTCCATAGGAAAACCTCAACATTCTATTTTGAATAACTTTGGCGCCGGTCGACGAATCCTCGCGAATTTCTCAAAATAGGTGGGGCGCTACGCTCCGCTCCTACCCTGAAAGTCTCGGGGGGATTCGTCAAGCGGGGGCTGAGATAAAAGGGGGGTCCCAAAACGCGTTTTTCCCATGCATTTTTCCATAGGACCTTTAGAACGAGCTACAGCCCGAACGGCTGAACAGAATTACTAGAAATTTGGCAGAGAGGTAGTCCCTAGGTCAAGGAAGTGCCTTTTGTAGGTTTGGTGTAAATCTGTTCAGTAGATTCTGAGAAAATAGCCTTTAAATCAATATATATATCTGAGCCCGCTTACGGTACGCTTACCGTACGCTTACGGTAAGCGTACGGTGGCGTGCGCGAGCGCGATTCTGATTGGCTCTTAGATCTTAGTAAACATTCGAATCGGCAGAAACCAGGAAGCGGCGTCCGCCATTTTGTCTACCGCACTGAGTGTTATGTATCAAACATGATGGCCAAAAACATGTTACGGGGATGTTTTGACAACTCCCTCTCACATAGTCATGTTGAGGGAGTCCCCAAACATCCCCCAAGAGCAAAAACGGCATTATTTTTTTTTCGGCAATTTCGCGGGGTACGCTTACCGTACGCTTACCGTAAGCGTACGGTAAAAAAATAAAAATAAAAAAAACACTATCCACACTTTCTCCACCCCTTGTGCAAATGGTGGCCCAAGGCCACCATTAGTGCATGGCTTATCAGAGAACAGAAAATTTTCCCCAAAAATTTCAACAGATTACCTATCACAAGGAAGCGCATAATATGTCCTCCATGTGCGCACGGTGCGCGAAGCGCATCGTGCGTACATGGCCCATCTAGCGTAACGTGGGCACGGCACTAACTGCGTAAAGTGGGTGCGCGGTGCGCGAAGCGCACCGCGTGCTCACTGTGCGCGCACGGTGCGCGAAGCGCACCGTGCGCGCACGGAACGAACTGCGTTAAGTGGGCGCGCACGCCACGAATGGCGTAAAGTCACTTAGCATTTAAAAAACCGTACAAATTCACTGAAAAAACCATAGGTTTCACACACGTTATAGTTAGGAATTAGCATTTAAAAAACCTTGCAAATTCACTGAAAAAACCATAGGTTTCACACATGTTATAGTTAGCGGAAATTTTACTGATAAAAAACCAATGAAATTGCCCCGTTATAGTTAGTGCTGGCAACTATAACTCACGCGACCGCAATCTTCTGCTGATGACATATGTGTCTTTATGAAAAAAAAATATTTGTAATATATGTATAGCTAAAAATGTATGGAAGAAGACATGGGCAAATAAGTGTCTAAATACAGTATTAGCATCAGCAGAGGATTGCGGTCGCGTGAGTTATAGTTGCCAGCACTAACTATAACGGGGCAATTTCATTGGTTTTTTATCAGTAAAATTTCCGCTAACTATAACATGTGTGAAACCTATGGTTTTTTCAGTGAATATATAATATATATATTACCTACTGGCGGTCGCCAGTAGGTAGTTATAGTTAGGACCCTGTTTCCATAGGAAATCCGCAACATTCTATTTGGAATAACTTTGGCGCCGGTCGACGAATCCTCGCGAAATTTTCAAAATAGGTGGGGCGCTACGCTCCGCTCCTACCCTGAAAGTCTCGGGGGGATTCGTCAAGCAGGGGCCGAAAAAAAAGGGGGGTCCCAAAACACGTTTTCCCCATGCATTTTTCCATAGGACCTTTAGACACAGCTACAGCCCGAACGGCTGAACAGAATTACTTGAAATTTGGCAGAGAGGTAGCCATAAGGTCAAGGAAGTGCCTTTTGCAGGTCTGGTGTAAATCTGTTCAGTATTTCCTGAGAAAATAGCATTTAAAAGCATATATATATGTGGGCGGAGCCTAACCACACATCTCATCCTGAGATCTGATTGGCTGTCAGCACTTCATCCAAGAAGTGTTGGCAGCCATCTTGGGACCAATATACATGATAGTACCTCATTAAAAAGCATTGCAGTTAATAGAAGGTTTTAAGACTTTAGTTACATTATAAATCATTTGTTGATGGTACCATACTCATTTTAGGAATTGTGGTATGTTCTAAGGTGTGATTTCACCATGTGAAAAAGCCTTCTGCTGGGATATCATGATTGAGAGAAAAATATTTTCTCATGCTTTTACCACAGAGGTTTGGAAGGTGATCTATAGGCTAAACTGAGAGCTTATTTTCTGTAAATTCACATTATCTTTTTCAGTCATGTGAGAATGAAGTCTGACATTCTCAGTAAAACATGTACATCCAACAAGGGCAGAGACTGTCAGTTGATTCCTTTGTGTTCTACTGCAGCTTCCCAGAGTGTTCCAAAGAACTACTAGAGCGCTAACAGTCCTACTTATGATAAACGTATGGCACACCTGAAGCCATCTTGCTTGGATTAAAGTGGTAACTCTTAAAACATTTAATTTAAAAAGGAACAAAATGAGGGTGTTCATTTTTCCATAAAAAGTATGATTAGTGCTGCAGAAAGAAAAATTAGGGCACATTTTGAGTGACTTCTCAAATCCTCTTCTATTTCATTAAAAAATTCTGACATGCAGACTGAAACATGCACTTTCAATACCAGCAGCAGTTTTCCCTGGTGAGCAGTAGCTTTACTACAGTGATCTAATGAGCAAAAAGAGTGCTAACATTCTGAATTTATGGCAAATGTGTGACACATCTGAATGCCTTCTTGATGGAATCAAAGTAAAAAACTGAAAGTATTTCCTACTGAGGAGACTGCAGTAAATGAGGAAATTAGGAAACTTCATAACAAATAAGTCTCCCAAGATGGCCACCAGAGACAAAAGAGCCCAAATGTAGCCCAAATATCACCCAGATGTAGCCCAAGTATAGCCCAATGACAGAATGTCCCAGAATGTTCTTAAAAACAACTAGAGCGCTTACTGTCTTCATTATGACAAAAGTATGGCACACCTGAAGCCATCTTGATTGGAATAAACTGGTAACACTTAAAACATTTAATTTAAAAAGGAACACAATGAGGAGGTTCATTTTGCCATAGAAATTATGATTAATGCTGAAGAAAGAAAATGAGGGCACATTTTGAGTGACTTCTCAAATCCTCTTCTATTTCATTAAAAAATTCTAACATGCAGACTGAAACATGCACTTTTAATACCAGGAGCAGTAGTTTTACTACAGTGATCTAATGAGCAACTAGAGTGCTAACATTCAGAATTTATGGCAAATGTGTGACATATCTGAATACCTTCATGATGGAATCAAAGTAAAAAACTGAAAGCATTTCCTACTGAGGAGACTGCAGTACATGAGGAAATTAGGAAACTTCATAACAAATAAATCTCCCAAGATGGCCACCGGAGACAAAAGAGCCCAAATGTAGCCCAAAATCACCCAGATGTAGCCCAAATATAGCCCAATGACAGAAGTGTGCAAAACACTTATTATTTTGTGTTTTTGCAGTGTTATATAGTGCAGACTTGTCAGGTATTGGAGTGCTTTACATGAGCATTGGTTACATCACACAAGAACAAATTCATTTTGGTTGTAGACATGGGGAGACTAAGTGATTTGACCAGAATCACAGAATGTCGAGCTGAAGCAGAAACTTCAACCTGGTTCCCCAGTTGCAAAGTCTGCAGTTCTGGAAGTAACACCACATCCTCTCCCCTAAGTGCAACATTTAATCAAGTGGTCAACTGGATAAAAAAACATAAAGATAACAAATAATTTAAAAGTGCTTTGTCGCTATTTGAAAACTCAGAAAATATGTCCTTATTTTAGTCTTTTAGAGCACTAACCATAATTTTGATGCCAATAAGACCCTCTCATATATGTAATTTCTAAAGGAAATGCTCTAGGTATTACAGTTTTGATTACATCAAGATGATGTCAGGCGTTCCACACTTTTGTAATAAATATAGAATGTTAGCAATCTAGTTGTTCATTAGGATGCTGTTGAGAGGCAGAGGCCAGGGGCACGGACTCTGAAAATTGAAGGCAGGTAGGAGGGTGCAAAGGCAACAATTTAACCACACTGAGCAGGCAGGAAGGGCCGTGGAAGCACAACAGACTATGGAGGGCAGTGGAAAGGGGGGCAGGGGCAACAAACCAACAATACAGGACTTGCAAGAGAGGCTGTTGGAGGGAAGATCTATTACGGGTCAAGGAAGCTAGGGGCGGTCCCCAGATCCCCGGGAGCCACCACAGAACTGAGCAGGAGAGTGAGTCAGGGACAAAAGGGGCACCTTAATTTGAGCCGGGGTGCCTAGGAACGCTTGCTCCAAAAATGAAGAAAACAGACATATGAGACATGGAATTGGAGGCAGAATACAATGGCAGTTTAATGAGAAGATGCAACTTCAAAGAAACCGCAGAATAGAGACATAAAGTACAAAATACAGAATCCAGATAATCATACAGCTGTCATAATATTCTCTGTATCTCAATTAATGTACTGACAGAGAGAGAGAGAAAACACATCTATAAATGCATCATGAGAAACAAGTTACACCAAGGAAAATGTTACCTAGGAACACTCACGTTTACTCTTAGAGCAAGCATTCCTGCAATTACAATACAAAATCTTTTTTTTTTTTTTTTTTTTATTTTATTTTACATTTTTTACAGTGGTGGAAAAGGTATTGGCGATTTAAACTTCATAAAAAGAGATACAGAAATATATACAATAGGTTAAAAATAAACAACAAAAAAAGAGAAAAAAAAATACATGACAGTTGATTATAGAAAACAACTTATTAATTTGCTAGCCAATCCTGAAATGGGGCCCAGTTTTTAGCAGCAATTAAACGTCTTCTCCTTCCCTGAAACTTACGTACAGCAGTTTCTAGCTTAAACCAAGCCAACATCCTGGCCTGCCAATGAAAGAAAGTAGGAGGTTGAGGATTTATCCAAATAGAGGTAATACAGAGTCTAAACATTGCCATTGCAATGAACAGAAAGGAATGAAGATATCTTGATCTAGCAGTATCCATGGCATATTGATAACCTGTAATCACCATTTCAGCAGAAATTTTAATTGAAGATTGAGTTATCTGTGTGAGGAATATTTCAATTTGATTAGTGAAGAGTGATAGTTCAGGGCAGTCAAAAAACATGTAAAGAGAATCCGCAGATGGAAATTTGCATCATGGACATGACGAACTTATGGCCCCCGAGGCGATCCCCCATCTTGCTAATTTAGCTGGGGTATAATAGAGATTAAACAAAGCCATATAACTTTGAGTGCGGAGAGTACCGGAAACAAAAACAGTCTTGGCTAGCATAAGTGGTACCTTTAAATCTATAGTGGGTACCCCAAATTTAACTTCCCATTTATTATTGAAATTCAAGAGATCGTCTGATAGTCGAGACAGCAGAGTTTGATACAAAATGCCAATTTTGGCTTGTTTTTTAACCAGTTCGAATATCAAAATCTTGTCAAACAATACTGGATTTTATAACAATTTTTTCTCAAGAAAGCTTCTAATTTGTAGATATTTAAAAAATTGGTTAGAGTGCAATTCAAATTTATGTTGTAAAAAAGAAAAAGATG
Source organism: Triturus cristatus (assembly GCF_964204655.1). Taxonomy (NCBI): domain Eukaryota; kingdom Metazoa; phylum Chordata; class Amphibia; order Caudata; family Salamandridae; genus Triturus; species Triturus cristatus. Next base: position 1,085,504,542 of record NC_140582.1, on the reverse strand, counting down.
CTAGCATGCCAGAATCAGCTAGGTCGCCTATGTCGGTAAGGCCTTGCAAAGCCCAGACAGCAGTTATTGAGTCTTGAAATATCACTGGAGGAAGCCCGGACGCATTCAATGGAGTATAAAAGTTAATTTTATAGTTAGAGAATAATCGACGAATTTTTTGCCAGATCGTGAACAAGGCCCAGGCTACCTTAAACCTTGTTTTTTAAAATAGCTTGGTTCTAAAATACGTGTTAGTATCCCTTGTGTAGCATTACCTAATGAAATTGAATAGATTGAAGGAGCCAAAAATGGCTGTAATACCACCTTCTTACCAAATAGTGGAGAGGCAAAGTGTTGAATCATCGCCGCCCAATAATAGTAAGTAAGATTTGGAACTGACCAGCCCCCGCGTTCTTGCGGGAGATAAGTCCATTTGGCAGCTCGTCGTGACTTACGATATGCCCATAAGAACCTCTGACAGATTCTTTGTGCCTTTATTAAAGTGAGGTTAGAAACTAATAGCGGGATGGACCGAAATAAATACAAACATTTTGGAAGTACCAGCATTTTAAGAACGTTACAGCGCCCAAATAGGGAGAGATGGAGGTGGTTCAGCCGTTCTAGTTTATTATGAAGCTGATCGATGATGGGAGAATAATTTAAATCTGAAATTTGGCCTACGTCCGCCGATATCTGAATACCTAAATACGTCGCTTGTGAAACAGTAGAAACAGTTGTTATTGGCATAGCTGACGATTGCAAGATTTGAGTTTTTGTAATATTTAATTTGTATCCAGAGATTGAGCCAAATTGGGCTGCTAAAATCTCCAATACAGGAAAAGATGCAGTAATGTTATTTGTTAACACTACTATATCGTCAGCATATGCCAGTGTTTTGTACTCAGTGCCATGAACGATAATCGGAGAAATGTTTTGTGCTCGTTCTATCAGGGATAGAAAAGGATCGATATATAAAGCAAAAAGGAGAGGGGAACAAGGGCACCCTTGTCTGGTGCCACGAGTAATAGGAAAATAACTCGATTCCTCTCCTGAAATACGGATTTTAGCGATTGGGGAAATATATAATGTTTGCAAGGCAAGAATGAATTCAGGCGGTATCCCTTTCCAACGAAGAACAGCCCAGAGATAGCCCCAGGAGACCCTGTCGAACGCCTTCTCGGCGTCCAACAGGATCACACCCAGGGGAGATTTTGTAGTCTGAGCCCAATCTAAAAGTGCAATAACACGCTTGATATGATCAGTGGTATCTCTACCCTGAATAAAACCGTGTTGACGAATGGAAACTAATGGAGAAATAATTTGGACGAGACGAAATGCTAAAACCCTGGAATAAATTTTGCTGTCAGTGTTAATTAGTGCTATAGGCTGCTTCCGAACAGAATTCAATCTTGGTCGAACCTATAAGTTGGGAAGAAATCGAAGCTGCCATAAAATCTCTGTCCTCTGGCAAGGCCGCAGGACCTGATCTCATTCATCTTGAATTTTATAAAACTTTCTCACATCTATTTAAACAACAGATGCTCGAAGTTTTTCAGCTTGCTCAGAAGGGGGTCATTCCTGAGACCTGGCGACAATCGACCATTGTATTATTCAAAAAGAAAGGAAAGGATGAACTAAGTCCAGCATCTTATAGGCCTATAGCACTAATTAACACTGACAATACAAAATCTTTTAAATGCAAAAGTAAAGAGAACAATGGTTAAACATAACATGACATTTCATATAGGTAAAATAGAATAAGATACTTCAAGCAAAGCAGAGCAAGACATTTTAAGCAAAGGAAGACAAGAGCTCCCAGCTCTTGAGGAAAACCTGCACTGCCTGTTAACCTACATACAGACGGCGAGGTAGTCCGTCGATATCTGTGGGTGCTCCCTTTTTATATCATTTTGTGGGCTCCTTTGCACGCTACATCTACCTACGTATGCTACCCAAAAGCTTCGTCTGCAGATTTTACCAGACATTTCGTAATTTACCCACTTAATGCTGACAATGGACTGGGTGAAAAGGTCAGTCTCTCAGGCCAATCGCTTATCGTAAGTTCCATAGAGCAAGCAGATAATAATGGGTATTGTACGGGAATTCAATATATTCATGTATAAAATCTCCTCAGTTCTCCTAACTTGATGCTCTGCGGTTGCCACTTCCTTAAAAGCGGGAAACCTGCCCAGGAAGCAAGTACCAGTCCAGGATGCAGCCTACTGTATGTCGACAGCTTCAGGGGGATGTTGAACTTTGATACCGAGCACGGAGCACTCGGGTAGGGTGGGGGCTACTAGTTTGGATCAGAAGGCCTCGCAGACCTGCCTTCAGACTGCTATACACTAAAATTGCAGAGCTATGGTCAATTTAACAAAGAGGCCTACATATTGAACAGAAGGGCCTACACAGGGGTTTTATGCTGGCTGAGTGGTAAGGATGTCTCAGGATAATTATATAGCAACACAGGACCCGCTGGTCAATTTAATACGGCCTAAAATTCAGCTGGCAGGGCAAGGACAAGGGTCTCATACTTCAGGTGTGGACAGAACGGGCCAGGGGCCCCCTGTGATACAAAAACTACCCTCCTTCAAGGCTGTGGCAATGTAATAGACCATTGTGGGCAGAAGGAAGAGGCAATGGTAGTACAACCATACATGCCAACAGACCCGATTCAGCCAGGAAACGTCCAATGTTTTTAAGCTCAAATGGGCTTTATTTGATCTGTCTCCTGTCTACAATATCCTCTTTTTCAATGTAACTCAAAGGGGAAAATCAATACCCCAGTTTTTTTTCAAAATCTCCCTCTTACCAAGTTCAAAATGTTCGCAAGTATGGTACATTGGATCATGGAAGGAAATGGGATAGGGACAGGAACTTGGATATCAGAGGACAGGAGGGACATGGAGAGGTGCACCAAACTGACCCTGCAGGGCAGGCATCAGGGTTTGCAGCAGCACAATACACCACACAGGGCATGCAGGACGGGAGTGCAGCACAACAATCCATAGAAAGCAAGAGGGAGGGGACAGGACCATGCACATGGACAACAGAGAACAGAGGGGCAAGAGGCAATGGTAGCTAGCTGACCATAATGGACAGACAGGAGAGAAAGCTGCAGTATAACAGACCATAAAGGGCAGGAGGTACGGATCAGGGGCATTACAATGGAACAGACAAGCCAGGAGGGAGGGAGTAGGGCTGGGGGCAAGGGGGCAGGACAGGAGCAGCAAGATAGCCATGGAGGTCAGGCAGGATGGGCACTAGAAGCAAGACACACCATGAAGAGCAACAGTGAGACTGTGATGGCATACACACAGACCATGGAGGGAAGGTGGGAGGGGGTCAGGGGCAGCTAACTGACCACACAGGGAAGGTGGGAGGGGCCATGGCAGCACAGAAGACCATGCATGGCAAGTGGGAGGGTTAGTGGCAGCACAATGGCTATGATGGGCAAGAAGGAGGGTGGAGGGGCATGCACAAAGGACGATGGAGGATAGAAGGAAGGGTCAGGACCTGTGCACAGACAAGAAAGTTCAGGGGAAGGGACCTCACAACAGACCACACGGGGCAGGCAGGAGGAGCAGTTGCAGCACAACAGACCAGGGAGGGCAGAAGGGTGTGGCAGTACAATGGACCATGTAGGACAGGAGGAAGAGGATAGGGGCATGGCATGTGGACAGGCAGGGTGGAGGTGGCAGGGACAGGTTACAGTCATCTGACAATGCTTGGCAGGTGGGAGGGGAGTGGCAGCTCAACAGAACACTCAGAGTAGATAGGAGTGGCAGGTCCATGGGACATGGTGGGCAAAAAGGATGGAGCAGGGGCATGCACAAAGACATCGGAGGGCGGGGGGAAGGAGAATAGGGGCAGCAAGCTAAGCACAGAGTTTAAGCAGGAGGTCAATGATGGGGCATAGAATTGGGCAATGGAGGGCAGGAGGAGTGGACTGGTACATCATACTAAATTGAGGGCAGTGGCAGCACATCAGACCATGCATGGCAGGAGGGAGGAGGCTAGTCCATGGATTCACACAACAGAGGATAGGGAGGAAGGGGATGGGGCAGCAAGCTAACTGTTCAGAGAAGGCGGGTATTAGGAACTTTATTGTTTTTAAAACATTGTGTCTGTGCGAACTACTTAAAATATGAACAAGTATGCAGCATAATCTCACTTTTATTCAGGAAGAAGAGGACGTTTGTGACTGTGACTCCGGGCTCACTTGGCAGAAACACCCCCTGACCCTCCACCCCCTATCGCAAAATGTAATGCCCGTGAAAAGGGTAGGTGAACACAGTGTTATATAGAACATAGTCCTGAGAGCACGATTGAAAATGAAAACTAGATATAGTGTATGGTATAAACTATGCACCAAAAAGTGTGATATAAGATGAACCGGGCGTGAAATATAATATGCAATACATTGTGCGCAATGACAGATTCATTGGAGAGCGCGAGATAGCACAGGCACTAGCGCGTGCTATGCGATATGCGCCTTGGAGTGTAATATGCACAGGGCAGTGTTGTGTAACCTAACTAGTCTCTAAAGTTGTAATATAAAATATGTGCTGGGGAGTGTAACGTTGCATATGCACTGTGACAAAGATATGGATCCCAGATTGTAATATGTATGGCATAGCACTGTGCGTTATAACCTAGGCATCGAGAAAGGCACGTTAGATAGGGCAATATAACCCGTGCGAAGACAAGTGTGGCATGACATATTCACGGGGTGGTGTTACAGTGCACATGGGCTAGAGAGTGTCATAGCATATGCACTAGCTCGTGGAATACAACACAGAGGTGTGTGGCACTCGGCAGGCAATGGTGGGTGTAACACAGCATTGGGCTCTGTCAGGAGCACGCTGTGACTCTCAAGTGATGTTCGTCCCCTTTCCAGAGAGTAAAATAAAAAGTATTACACATCCGGCAGTGGATGTGTGTTTTATTAACCGTGAGGGGGGTTTCTTGCATAGTTTTGGTAGAATTTTTGTCGAATCCCCTTTGAATGGCTTGGTGTGCATGTGTATTAAATGTGCCCGTCAATAGCTACCCATGTTTGTATAAATAAACGACAAGGGTGTCTACCAGGATTAGGCACGGTAGGGCATCAGACATGTCAGAGCTTCACTAGTGGTGTAAATACATTCCACGTGGATTCATTGCATGCATAGTCGCCTTTTAATGAATATCACGCAAATCGTCATGGTGATAGGTACGTACGGTTTGTCCAGCATGTCCTAGGTGTGTCTATAAATATATATTTTTTAAAAATAATAAAAAACAGTGGCCGGCCCTGGGGATTGGGGTCAAAAAAATATAATTAGGAGACTGGCCCTGGGGGATGGGGTCATCAGGGCCAATAAATTAGAATAAGAAGGGGAACCAAACAGCCCCCCTTCTTAAAAAACTAAAATAAATAAAAGACTGGCATCGTGCCGGAGGCCATGCCCCCTCCGTGCAGCACTCTGCAAACGCGCCCCCAACAGGCATCTCCAGTATGCGCCAGGGAGCTGCGCTGCAGCCAGGTGTTCTGAGGCCAAGCCCCTTTTTACACCTCTCTGCAACGCAGCTCTGTGGCGCTTACTGGAGGTACCTAGTGGTCTAGTTTGACCCTAGGGACCCTTAGGATTCAGGGGGACTTAATCTCTCAACTTAGAACAGCCACAGGGCGCGTTTACACAGTGGTGAAGGGAGGGGACGGGGCCTGAGGTGACGTGTGCAAACACGCACTATGGCACGTTTTAAATTGGGGATATAATTTCCCTTCAATACTGAGGGCCCCTGGGGGCTAACTAGCCCACCAAGTGCTTCCAGTAAGCGCCACTGAGCTGCATTGCAGAGAGGTGGTCCAGGCCGTGCCACTTTTTACACCTCTCTGCAACGCAGCTCTGTGGCACTTACTGGAGGTACCTAGTGGGCTAGTTGGACCCTAGGGACCCTCAGGATTCAAATGAACTTAATCTCCCAACTAAAAATGGACACAGGGCGTGTTTACACAGTGGTGAAGGGAGGGGACGGGGCCTGAGTTAACGTGTGCAAAAACGCCCTGTGGCCTGTTTTAAGAGGTAGTTTTAATCCCCATGCCCTATTATACACTAGGGGCTTACAGAGGAGGTCATGCTAATCACAGGGGGACCCCAACGCATAATGTTCCCTAGTGTATGTAGGTGTTTTCACTGTATTCTAAGTGTCTTTTAACATAGCACTGGCTCTAAAACTGGTTAGTCAGACTCAGTTACCACCAGTATTCGTCTGAAAAAGTTGAGGGTACAGGATGATTTTGCAACAAGGCTTCTTTCTGCTCTTATTTTTGTTCTTTCTGCACGTTATCCTTCTTCTTGCACTTATCTTCGTATTTGAGGACTTCTGTTGCTTCTTTCTGCACTTCTTTTGTTTCTTTCTGTGCATTTTTTCTTCTTTCTTCACATGTCCTATCTCTGTAGGCATAGTTAGAAATTAGCATTTAAAAAACCTTTGAAATTCACAGAAAAAACCATAGGTTTCAGGCACGTTATAGTTAGGAATTAGCATTTAAAAAACCTCAGAAATTCTCTGAAAAAACCATAGGTTTCAGGGGTGTTATAGTTAGCTGGACTTTTCACTTGTACAAAACCATTGAAATTCCCCCGTTATACTTAGTTCAGCTAACTATAACTCGCGCGCCCGCAATGCACTGCTGATGACGTCACATATTACATCACTCATGACATGGTCAGTGACATCACTCATGACATCACTGATGACATCTCAAATGACATCACTGATGACATCACTGATTACATCATCCTTGTGATAGAGTGGCAGACCTCCTCTCACCCTAATATAACCTTTGATACACACATTCAAAAATAGAGACTAACATTTTCAAAACAATGGACATACCAATACCAGTTACAACAACCTCTTCAGTAATTCTAAGATCCACATACACATCCACTCATTCACCAACAGTCCTATACAGTCACTCATACATGTACTCACTCATCATATGTACTCATACACCTATACATCCTGTTACACAATGCCACTCATCCATAGAGTTACTCACACACATAGTCACTCATGCTAATAAAGAATCAAACATACATTTACTTGCATATACAGTTATACACACACCACCATACTTACTTCTACGGAAACGTACACATACTTAGTCTTTTAAACAATCACTTATAGAAACACATACGTATTCATACAGGAACTCTTTCAATCTCTCACTCTCACATATACTCACATATATACACCAATAGTCACATATACTAGTTTAAAACATATGTAGTTACTCATAAAGACACTATTGAGACAGTCATTCACTCACTAACACACCTATACACACACTCATCCACCCATACAGTCCTGCACACATGCTGTGTTCAACACATACAATGAGTCACTCATTCATGCACCTATGCACTACGTAATACCCCCCACCGAACCATGCAGACACTCAGACTGATACTCAAAAAACCAACTAATAACCTATATAGACACCCATGTAGCTACTCACCAACCCATGCAGCCACTTATACACAAAGTGAGAGACTGATACAGATATTTACATATTTAAACATTACTCACTAAGCCATGTATTCACTATGATACACTTAATCAGTCAGTTACACAATCAATTTTTCAAAAACAAATCATCCATTTAGACACTTATATACCCATTTATTCTTCCATCGACCTTGAGATATACATATATAAAACATATTTAATTTTCAGAAAAACACACATTCACTGGATGATGTCATCAGTGATGTCATCAGTGATGTCATTTGAGATGTCATGAGTGATGTCATGAGTGATGTCACTGACCATGTCATGAGTGATGTAATATGTGACGTCATCAGCAGTGCATTGCGGGCGCGCGAGTTATAGTTAGCTGAACTAAGTATAACGGGGGAATTTCAATGGTTTTGTACAAGTGAAAAGTCCAGCTAACTATAACACCCCTGAAACCTATGGTTTTTTCAGAGAATTTCTGAGGTTTTTTAAATGCTAATTCCTAACTATAACGTGCCTGAAACCTATGGTTTTTTCTGTGAATATATATATATATATATATATATATATATATATGCTGTTTTCGCAAATATATATTATGTTAAGTTACATGAATCTGCACAAGTTTATTATAAGACATTTATTATAGTGTTTTTAGGCATAGATTAATTTTTACTTGTATATGTATGTATATATTATCTACTGGTGGTTGCCGGTAGGAAGTTATAGCTAAGACCTAGTTTCCATAAGAAAATCATTTTTTTTTACTTTGCCATAACTCTGGCGTTGTTTGACCAATCTTCATGAAATTTTACCCCAAAAATGTAAAGGTAGGTTCTGGTTGTCATTGAAAGGTCGGGGGTGATCCGTAGAGTGGGGACAGAGAATTTGGGGCACGAAATAAGGTTGCCTTTCTAATGTTATTTCCCATAGGAACCTTTAACACCACCTACAGCCCGAACCGCTAAACAGACTTACACTAAATTTGGCAGGGAGGTAGATGTTGGTTCAAAGAAGTGAATTTTACTTATTTGGTGTGAATCCGTTCAGAAGTTTTTGCTAAATGTCAGCCAGAAACTTTAGTGATATCTCTGGCCATGGAAATTTTGCTGTGGTTTCACGAGTCATCGCAAATGCAAGCGCCAACAGGAATGCTCTGATTGGCTCGACGGAACCTAAACAGAAAGTTGCGGCTACCATTTCATCTATCAGGAATGGTTCCTGGGGTTGAAATTTTGTGTGAAAGCCCACATAAGGGGTCAGGATGGAGATACTCTGCCCCAGGGTTGAGAAATTGTGGTGTTAGTGACACAAGTTATATGTCCAAAATTAATTTTTGTAATCCAGCGCCATATTCACAACAAACGGCGACGGCCAGTGCGGCCCCCGTGTACCATCACAGGGACATCGTGATTATGAATATTGTCGCGAATATTGGTGAAAATATAAACAAATACATATGAGTGAATCATTAATACGCATTGTTATAGAGATATTGAAATTTTGATAAATGCTTTTATTGCATTATGTATATAGTGAGTTATCTACTGTAATGGTTAGAATTATTTATAAAGTTATAATTATTGGATGTGTTTGTGGCGATTGAATGTCTGCTTTTGTTTTCCACTTTCACACTGTATCTGCGGGGATCGCTATTACCGATGTCATCGCGATCTCCGGTCTCACCGCAAAAACAGAATATAGGTTTTAGAGATGGTTGTTCTAGAAATATAGTACAAGAGCATGAGTTTGAAGTGTACAGTAATAAGCCCCTAGTGTGTAAAAGACTGTAATAAGTGCCCATATATGTGCTTTCACTTTATGGAAAAGGCACGATTGTCGCGGTTAACGACTACATCGCAATGTCCTGAATAACCGTGAAAACTGAAAAAACAGTTTTATTCACATGTTTCCTGGCTTTTTCATTCTGTTGACAGAGTTTATTTGACCACTTCAATTTCTGTCTTTGGCATAAATTAGAGTACACCAAGACTGTGTGAGGGAAAAGTGACACAAGTTCTGCAAAGGTTTCTTTCATTAGGATTTCCAGCCCCAGCCCAGTCAATGTGCCTAGGCCATTGCCACCACAATGCACAATCATGAGGTGAGGAGCTTGGGAATTAACAATGGATTTAAACAAAGCCAGCAACTGATGAAACTTTAGCCCTCTCTGACCGAATCAAGTAATCTGCACATTTAGCAAACCCAAGTCCCTGTCAATTCCTCTCTTTTTTGCAGCCTCTTTAGTTGTGTCCCGCAATCCATACTCTAAGCATTTTGAAGTGAAGGAGCAATAGTAGTCAGGGGAAGGCTGGAGCTGAATGAGGTAGTTTTCCTATAGAAAAGCATTGAAAATGGAAGTGTTTTATAAAAATTATATATATATATTTCATTGGATGCTGTCAGCATGAAAGTGAATAACATTAGGTAGTGTGTTGGATGCCTCAGGAAAAAGTCTTATTTTTGGCTGTTGTTTTAAAAAAAGAAATGTAATACAGACATTGATATGCTTTTGAATCTGTCGAGTAAACCACACCTGCTGTATCTCATTTGGAAGTAGTATGTTCCTTCTAGAATGTGCTGTGAACTTGTGACCTACTGGTTCCACTGGGTTGTTAGGTTCACTGTGCTAAGAGTGTATTGGAGACGAAGGGTGTTAAAGAGACAGAATATTTTTTTTTAAAGTTGAGGAGTGGTGACGCCATTTAAGTAATGACAAGCTTTATTTTACAAATCAGGACTCAGTAATAAACTGTTGTGTAATATTTAATTTATTTTTTAAATGAAGCGAGATATCGGTTTGAACTCCCGTTTTCTGTGTGATTTCTCAGCGATCATCGTGAATACATCGCGAACACGCAGAGATAGAAATCTCTTTTTGAAAGGGAAGGAAAGGGTTAACAGATACTAACCATTCACAAGTGGAGATAGTGCAGTCTAAAATAAAAGACATGATCACATTTGCTGCCTTACTCATGATCACAGAGTTCAAAGTTGAAGAGGTTGCCATTTCATGGTTGCTTTGTATGAGATTGTTCTACCATTCTTGTACTTAGTTTTTACAAATCTTAACTGTGTCAAAACTATCCATTAAGAGCTAAAACAACAATATAATCTACAAACTGAATTTACTGGAATGTACATAACTTTTAAATCCTTTATAAACTTCCTTAAGAAATGAAGATGTACATGGGAGTTTGATAAAAAAAAAGAGTATCACAGTGATATGAAAAAATATATCAGATGAACTGTATCTATTAGAGTGTATGTGTTTAAGAGGTTAGTGGTGAATATTTTAGGAAGTAAGAGAAAAATTCATTAGTGCCTCTTTATTACATTCAGTACTTTATTGAAAAATAATAGTATAGTATTGTGGAAAGTTGCAATGAGGAACTAAGAATGTTTTAAATGCATAAATATCATGTGCAGAAGAGATACATCTGTCATTTGCATTCTGGGAGTTGTAGTACTCTTAGTAACATTCTTAAACAGGAGTAGAGTAGTCACAAATAAAAGTTGAGAACATGTTGTCTGCAGTGGCGGCCGGAAAGTTTTGGAGGGAGGGGGGCAAACGGGACACACTCTCAGGCACACATACACATAACACTCAAAACAGTGTATTCACACACACGCATGCACGCACGCACGCACACATGCACACAAACACATCCATTCACAACACTCTTCCCCGAACATTCATACATACACGCACGCACGCACACAAACACATCCATTCACAACACTCTTCACCAAACATTCATACATACACGCACGCACTCACTAAACAGTTTAAAAGAAAAACAAACACTTACCAGCAACCAGTTCTGCCTCAGAGGTTCCAGGAGGCTTGGGCCTCCAATGAGGCAAGGCAGCAGTCCCAGCATCATCACAGAGTGGGATGGGGTCAGTGAGACTGCTGACCCCACCCCACTCTGTGATGAAGTGTCACTGATTGGCACTCGACCATAGGCACTTCGGGGCTTAAAACTGAAGCACCCAGGTGTGAGGCAATCAGTAACGCTAGCCCTCGTCACTGAGGGGAGGGCCTCAGGGACCTTTGTTTACCTGAGGATGTCACGCTCACAGGAGTTGTGACTTCCTCAGCCCAGCAAAGTTCAGCTCAGGCAGCCAGGAGCCTGTGCTAAATGTGCATGTCTGGCTCCTGGCTGCTTGACCTGAATGTGAACAGTGTCTGTCAGGCTGACCTTTGTTCAGCCTGACAGACACTGTTCATGAGGGGCAAAAGGTGGAGGGGCGTGGCCCCTCAGCCCCAATGGACCGGCCGCTCCTGGTTACCTGCCTGTATATGAATTAGAAAGAAGTCATACCTGTTAGGTATATATTGGGAAGTGTTTATTAATGTGGTTTTTAACTTATATGATTGCTTGGCATATGCTAAGATGGTGAGATAGGGTTCTTGTGGTTGCAGATAACTATATATTCGGTAGGACCTTTGAGTTTACTTAAAGATGCAGAGACGAATATATTTTTGGAAAGATGGTTTGAAGGTGTACATCTATTAAGAAATTGCATATATGTTTACATGGTGATCTATGGTCAGTAAGACTTATGAAAATTTCTTGTATATGGTGAGGGTGTGACTTTTGTTTGGGAAATGTTGAAGATATGTTTTAGAAGCAGAAAAAGTATTTGAGAAATGATGTATCTATACCATTCACAAAAGTTTTTTTTGCTTTGATAACATTTTAAATGTTGTATTCCATTTTAGAAACTTACCGATGCGTATGCATGCTCAGTTACAAAGCAATGTATGCTCCTCGAGAGCCATGTATGAAAGTATATTCCAAGTATGATATCCAGACTTCACTCACGCATAGGCATAGCTCAGTAGAAAACTACATATAAACAGTACAACAGGAGAGGATGTGGTCCATCGGCTAGACTGCCGACTTTGGTGCTGGAAACCAGGGTTCGAGCCTCGGGGTCACGTCCACATCCTGTGATTCTGGGCAAATCACTTAATCTCCCCATGCCTGAATGTGTAATGTAAATACGGTGATCATGTAAAGCGCTCCAATACCTTCGGGTCGAGTTCACGCTATATAAATATGCAAAAAAAAACACACAAAAAACAGGTAGTTGGATACTGACAGAAGGAGATAACCAATGTCAGATTTATAGTCACAACTGTTATGTATCTAACAGTAATGAAGGCACTTTAACAGTCAGTCAGGCACTATTCAGGCACTCATGCAATCACCCAACCACTAGTGAGGCAGTCATCACATCACTGATTCAGTATCTAAAGAATCATTCAATTACCTAGACACTACACGTTTACTATTAGAATGAGGCAGGCACAAATTATGTATTCACGATGAACGATGGAAGCACTACCTATACATTCATCCAATCACCCAGACGCTAACTATTTACTTATGCAATTAACAAGGCTGTAACTATGCAGTTATTGTAACACTTGCCAGAAATTATGCAGTCATCTAAAAACCCACTTTCAACCCATGCAGTCATTGACCAGGCACTCATCATGTAGTTACCCAAACACCCAGGCACTATCTGTTCACTGAACCAAAAACACATGGGGAGCAGCTGTGTAGTCATGCAATCACTGAAATACTACTCATTCCCTCATCCAATCTGCTAGGTGCTATGCATGCACTCTATAAATCACCTATATACTATCAATGCACTCCTGCAATCCTCCTGGCATTAAAGCTGCACTCATTTAATCATCCAATAACTATCTATGCATGTTTTGAATTATTGAGCCTTTAATTATGCACTTATCTAATCACCGAATGCAGCACACGTAGATACAGGAAAAAAGGAGGAGAAAGAAAAGTATTTCTCCTTGTTGCATCACCCTGCACCTTCCCTGGGGAGGTGTAGGATTCTGATACATTCCCAGGTTTACGAACTGTTGTAAATTTGGATATGTAGCAAAATCAATGGTTGTTGCGTGGAATCACTCACAGCTACCCCCATGAAATGCTATTTTCATGCAAAGTGCTGCCTGAAAAGCAGCTGTATTGATAAGGCAATGAAAAGCTATGCAGAGTGGCTTTACATGGCTTTGTAAATATGGAGCACCACATTACCACGTTGGTGTGTCAAAACATGTGACACTCCGGAAACTGCATGGGGCTTGTAAATATGCCTTCTTGCCTTGATGTTTATTTTAAAATTTACTACAGAAGGGTTGAACTGTTCTTTCACTTTCCATAAGTGAGAAGTGAGATATGCTGTAGCTGTGCTGTACCAGAAGGTGCTAAAATGTTAAAAGGTAACTAATAAATAACGTTTTGTGTTTTGCTCTGGGTTTGTTATATTGAAGGAAGTGCATGTAATGATATATCTAAGTTCATCTGTAGATTTAAAACTGCAACATAACATGAAAACAGTTTTTGTATTATGTGTAAGTCTGTAATAAAGTAGTTGGTAGATAGTCTAGGGTAAAAATTTAAATATACTTATTTTTTTTTTACAGATCAATATGTACCTAACTACACAAAGTTACAAGTCCTACAAAAGCTCGGACGAAAAAGCAACAGAAGCAACTATAGTATGTTAACAGAAATGAGTTACAAAAGGGGCAACATGCAGAAAAAGTGGTGAAAGAAAAAGAGCTACTGGTAAGAGGACAGTCATTTCTTAACAATATATGTGGCCATTTGCAAAGATTACAAAATAAAGAAAATGAAATTATGACTATGAGAAACAATAAGAGTGGACAAAGTGTACATTTCAAGAACAAAAAAGATTGTAAAAAACATGGACACACCTTAACCAGGAGACATAAGCAGTTTAAGGAAATCAGAGCCCGAATATTTTTTTTTTGAGTTGTTGTAAATCTACTTAGAAATTTGAAAAAATATAGAAGAAGGAGAGATGCACTGACGCAGAAAGAACGATTTGAGAGAGTAGTTGATAAGGCCAATGCTTTGAAGAGGAAGCTTTTCATTTTGATTCTAAATAGAATGATGATTCTTGTCAAAATAGTGTTGTGCATGAGGTGACAAAAAACAGAAGTAAAGATTAGTGAATAGAAGTAACTTTTGGACAGTTTTTAGTGGAGAATGGATACATACGTCTAGTACAGAGGCTTTCTTTAATGAAGTAAGCTATCTCCAGGACAGCAGATTAGTTCATGCTATTGATAAAAACGGATGATGTTATGAAATGAAGAATGGCAGTCCATTAGCAAAAGAGGTGATGGCACCTAGAAATGTAGAAGAAGTTATTGCAGAAGAGGTACAAGGGAGGCGTAGTTAGACCCCTGTATACGAATGAAATTGTAGTAGTGTTTGTAGTATTAGATAGCAATCCATTGATATATTAAGGAAATTCCCATCTATATTTTCAAAGCGAAGTTTAAAACACATAATAAGTACTTTACAAGGTTCAGATCCTTGAAAGCTGAGATTGCATAAAAATTTGCAGTAACGCTTAATAGCTTGTTTATCAAAGAAAGTGTGCCAAAGCACCTTTCATAATTTTAGGATGTTAGCTGTACACCACTTAACAACTCAAGCTTTAGTTAGGATGCTGTGCTTTATGAAAACTCCTGCTTTATGTTTAGGAGAAATGAATAGGGAACTTTTGCATGGTAGTGTGGCAGAGGTAGAAAAGGTGTGTGATGATGCACAGTTTCTTTTCTTTGGCCCAGAACAGTACTGTAGGGAAACTGAAGAGTTGATAACAGGAGGAGTTGTAGAACAGGACACAGGTACGACAGCTGTTAGCTTTGAAGAAGAGATTACAAAATTTAAGACAGTATGTACTGGGGGGCGGGGCTTGGAGCCCGCAAAAGATGGTGGCGCCTAGGTGAAGCTCCTCGGAGCGGCGCAGATGGACCGCGTCGGACTCGCGTCACAACAGAACAGGTGAGACGTCCAAGGCTGTGGATGTCTTCCTGATTACGGTGATGTCCTTTCCGACTGCTTTTCTGTGAATGCGGAGCCGATTTTTGGCAGTTGAAGTTCTGTCCTCAGTGCGGCACTGGGACGGCCGCCATTTAGTCCATGGAGAAATCCCGGAATTGCCTCACAGAAAGCATTAGCATAACATCAAGTGCTCTCAGACAACTTGTCCTGAGGCACGTTTTGTCAGTTTTTGTTTCAATACAACAAGTTATCAGCATGTTCACTTGCTGGGATTGTCAAATTTTTTCTCAGGTGGATTCTCCTTCTTAAAAAATTTCCTCATTATTGACCACCATTTTAGTCTTACAAATGGTTGCTCCTCACATGTTTCCTGTAATTTCTTTTTACGTTTTGTCTCCCTGATAAAGGTATGGCTTCTTCTACCACAATTCCCACATGACTGCGGCATTATTTGCTTGTGGGAAACATTGTGTCTGGAATTTCTTAGCTTTGATTTGATTTTCCTCCTTATTGACACTATTATATACATTTGAATATTACTTTTCCTCATCACTTCTTATGGGAAGACTGAAAAAGCTTGGTCCTCCTGCCTCACGCTCTACACAGTCCTTTATCAAAAACTCTAAGATTTTTATGAGTTTTCTAAAATAGAGGACTGTCTATTATCTATGTCTTGGGGACCTGCGCCTTCAACCCCTACTCCTCTTGCAGCAAGGAAAGCCACTATTAAACGTTTGAAAAAGGATCCATCTTCTCCACCAAAATCCTCTCCCCCTGCCTCCCTAGATTTATTATTGGAGGAGATACGTGCTCTTTGACCTTTTATGGAAGAGACAAATACTAAATTACAGTTCCTCACAGAAAATTGGTCCCAAATGAACGATAGGCTTACAGCGGTAGAGAAGAATGTTTCGTCCCTTAATCTCACAGATGTCAAAGTCAATGATCTCCAAAAACAGGTATCCTTACTTCAACGAACGACAGGTCAAGGACCATGAAAATCGAAATAGAAGAAACAACCTACGTATTTATGTTTTGCCAGAGGTAACGGAAGGCTTGGCTCCACTTCTTTTCTTCAAGACGTTTCTCCCTAAGATACTTAATTTACCGGAGGATACAGTTCTTAATATTCATCGTGCTCACAGATTAGGTCATCAACTGACTGGTTTATCAAATTCACGAAGGCCGAGAGGAGTCATCTTGTATTTCCTTGAATACACAGATCTAATGAAGGTCCTTACAGCTGTCAGGCAAATCAACGTGTCCTATGGTCCGGCACAACCCTATTCTTATCGCAGGCTTACGCTAAGGCTACAGCGAACAGACACAAGAAGTTCCTTAACATGAGACCTGAACTACGTTCTTTGGGAGCGCGTTATAGACTTTTTCATCCTCTTTAAGGTAACCTACGAGAATAAAACTACGACATACGAGGATCCAGACAAGATACACAGATTCATCAACTTATGTAAAACTGAATCTATGGACTTCTCCGGTGCCTAGATATCTTCAAATACTTGATATTATCGAACCTTCAGCATGGTTTCCTCCTCTCTATCTGTTTATATTACTGAATTTTCAATTTATGACAAATTAGTTTAAAGGTTGTTAATATGTTATATTCTAGCTTGTTGTTATGATGTTATCTCTAACAAATCTCTTTTCTCCTTTTCATAAGTTTGTTGATGTCTATTTCCCCGTTGTTGTTTCGTCGCTTGTGAAGCGCTCTTTCTTCGCCCTCCGTTCCGTTGAGTTTAGGCGTGCCATCTGTTCCATGCGGTTTCATCTCCCCGTCCTTGTTTGATGTTTCTAGGTATGTTTCATCTTTCGTATACTTGCATTTTTCTCTTACTTGTTTTTTTCTCTTTCTTTCCTTGATCTTCACCCTGTCCCTTTCTCATTTTTGTGCGCAATTTCTTTTGTTACTTTTTACCTCAAATGTCACATTTGCATTTATATCTCTATTTATCTTTCTTCTTTTTCCTGTTCTGTTCGATTCACTCTGCATATAGTTGGATTGTTATTTGGTATGTATTTTGTTGACCGATGATCTGCCTTGATTGGTGTCTTCTATTTATTTCCTTATTCCTCTTATGTCTTTGAAACATCAGAGGTTTGAACTCGCCTATTAAAAGCCAAAGAAATTGGAGGTAGACATAGCCTGTTTACAAGAATCCCATCTAACGGCAGAAGAATCATTAAATGAAAGAGAGGATGGGTAGGGGAGGTCTTTTATTCACCTGAGGATGGTAAATGTAATGGGGTTGTAACTCTTTGTCGTAAATCGCTTTCTGTTAAATTACTCTCACAATGTTCTGGTGATGATGGTCGATGGTTGTTTACCAAATTGTTGATTGGGAATGCTCTGGCCTCTTTACTTAATATATATGCTCCCACCGCTGGGGATTCCTCTTGTTGGACATCCTTAGCTCAACAAATAACACATTATATTTATAATAACTTCATCCTTACAGGTGATTGTAATCAAGTTTTTGACCCTTTCTTAGACCGCAATTCAATGGTTTCCTTTGTCCCCCATAAAGCCCATAAACTTTTCATACAAACTATTAAACAGTACAAGCTTATAGATGCTTGGAGACTTTGTAACCCCACCACTAGGGAGTACACTTACCACTCTCCAGCACATCATACCCAATCACGAATAGATTATTTTTTTATATCACATAATATATCACATAATATTTCTCAGTCATTAATAGCGGCGGACATAAGATCTATTCTAATATCCGATCATGCTCCCACACCCATCCAATTTGATATTTTACAGAAGCCCAACACACCCCAAAGATGGTGTTTTAATAATGCTCTCCTTTTAGATCCAACGTTCACCTCCTCTTTTGTCTCCTTTTCAAATGAATATTGTTTCTTTAATCAATCTGATACCCTACCTTTTCATGTTGTGTGGGACGCTTTTAAAGCAGCAGCCAGAGATTTTATTATTGGTTATGTCTCCAAGAAACGTAAATCGTTGGGAGAGCTAACCAAGACCCTCTTAGCCAGGATACAGAGATTAGAGCATTCTCACTACTCTTCTAAGTCAAAAGATTGTTTATCAGAACTTATAAATATAAAATTTCACTTTAATAAGTAATCGACAAATAATGCTTCAACATATTTATTAAAATCCAGTACGAAATTCTATGGAGGGAAATTATTAGCTAACTACTTGAAAGTTAAACACAATAAACCTAATATAGAGTCCATTATGGATGAGCAACAAACACTGAAATTTAAAGATACTGAAATTCTAAATGAATTCCTCCAATTTTATAAGACACTATACACATCAGAAATTCCTCCTTCAGAACATCATATATCTCAGTTGCTATCTGGTATCCAGTAGCCTTCTGATGTTCGACCAGATTTTACAGCCTTGGAGTCCGACCTTTCACCAAAGAAACTCCTTACTGCATTACAGAAGCTTAAAAAAGATAAAACCCCAGGACCAGACGGCTTCACTGTCAAATTTTTTTCACACTTCGCGCATTCGCTACTCCCCAAATTGCATAATCTCCTAGATTTTTCCTACATTCAGGGGAATCCTCTGGTTCCTTTTCAGACACCCTAATTTGCCTTATTCCCAAGGAAGGAAAGGATATAAGATATTGTAAAAACTACCGGCCCATCTCCCTAGTTAACATTGACTACCAAAAAATTTCAAAGCCTCTAGCCAAACGTTTGGAATCCTATTGACCTAATTTGTTAGGAATGGAACAATCTGGATTTGTGAAAGGTCGTCTCTTTACAGATAATACTCGTTTATTGTTTGACATTTTGTCTAAATTCTCCCATTTCTAACATTCCTTGGCAGCAGTAGCTTTAGACACAGAAAAAGTCTTCGATAGAGTGGAGTGGCCCTTTCTTTTTCACACACTCAAGTTGTTCGGATTCTGACCTAAAATTATTTCTTTAATATCAATTTTATATTCTAGTCCAAGAGCGGCAGTGTGTGCAAACGGCAGCACATCTTCCTACTTTAATTTAGGTAGAGGTTTTCGTCAGGGTTGTCCTTTGTCCCCGTTTATTTTTCTTTTAGCATTAGAACATTTTTTGGCAAGAATCCGACAAAATAAGGATATTCATGGATTCGGCTTTAAAACCACTCAAATCAAACTGTCAGAATACGCTGATGATGTATTAATATTTATCTCACAACCCCAATCCTCTATCCCCGCATTTCTACAAGAAGTAGATTCATTTGCTGCTCTCTCCTGATACAATTTAGATAAGGACAAATGCAAAATAATACCTTTAACAAAATATACTTTTAAAGACGACTTCGCTATATCAAATTTCATATGGAGCCCTCAACATAATCAGTATTTAGGTTTACATCTTACTCCTTCTATCCCAGATACAATTTCACGCTGTATGGAGACTTGTATACTTAGAATTTCCTCATTGACTACTAAATATCACCCTTTATACCTATCCTGGTGGGGTTGTTAAGATACCATAAAGATGATGTTGTCCCCTATAATTCTCTGTACAATCTCCAACATCCCAGTATCCAAACATTTAAGAAAATAAATTCTATATTGTCCTCTTTCCTATGGAGTAATAAAAAATCTTGTATGTCATTATCAAAATTGATCCGTCCAAAATCACTAGGTGGTGTTAATTTCCCTGATTTCCCTACATATCAAAAGTCTTTTTTGCTTCGCCAAGCATCGAAATGACTCTCTGAGTCTTTAATGTACTGTCCTCTTTGGGCTGAACTTGAAGGTTCTTTTCTCTCCCCCTTCTCATTTCAAGAATATTTATCCTTCTCCCGTAAGCCACAATCCCTATCTACTCCAGTTATTAAACATACATGCAAAATTTTGAAACCCAATTCACCGCTAGTTCTTATGGACTGGGCCTCTTTCTCCAGATCCACAATATGGCACAATAACATGGTATTGATACATGGTAAGCCTTTGTATTGGAAATCCTGGAGACAGAAAGGCTTAATTTGGATACATCAATGGTATGTACAAGATGAGATTATGTCTTTCTCGCAAGGTAGTAGACTCTTTCGACTACCTAAGTCTTCCCAATCTAAGTATCTACTTTTAAAACAAGCTATTCTAACCGCTTGTGCCCAATGTACGTTTCCTAACTCTCTCAATGATCCAACATCCTCTCCTGTTAACAAATTACACACTGTTCTTCGCACTAACCCCAAAACCTCTGTTATTTATAACTATTTACACACCTCATGCAATATGAGAAAAAACTAAAATGGAACTCTCTTGGGAACAAGATTTAGAGGTTTGTTGGTCAACGGCTGTATGGAACAAAATATGGATTAAAATCAGGAAATCCTCCAAAGCAGTGAACACAACACAGACACTTTTCTTTATTTATAATAGACTTCTGCTATCCCCGGTTACTTTAAATGCAAGACACATCAAGCTCGCAAATACCTGTTGGACATGTTCCTCCCCACATGCAGATTTAAGTCATTTGCTTTTTACATGTCCACCTGTTCATAATTTTTGGAAATATATATGGTCTCAAATTAACTTGGTTCCAGTTACTCTTTTTCTATTTCTCATGTGTTTTTGGGAAGTTTATCTCCTGTCTGGGCAGATTGTAATTCTAACACAAGGATAATAGACTTATTGTTAGCAGTTACCTTTCAACAAATAACCAAAAATTGGAAAGTTTGTACTAAATTATCTTATCAAGCATGGTGGTATGCTGTCTGTTATAACCATAGCCTAGATACAACTTTTGTATACTCTATTCACATGGCAGCGAAACGCTTGAATTTATGGTTACCTATCACATTGTTTATTGATGCTAGTGCTAAACGATCCTTTTCCTTGACTCCCATCAAGCAAGAAGTTTCTCAACCTCCTTGACTTTCCTCACGTTGATATTATATTAATCTGATCATCTTAAATACTTTATTACGTTCTCTGTGTGAATTGTAACCTTCTTTTGATTACACCAATCAATTGCATACTCTTGTCATTTTCTCTTTTAAGCTATGCTAAACTGACCTATATATCCAACCATTTTGTTCCTCAGTTTTAGTTTGATTTATGTGACCATCTATTGTTATATTGCCTTTTGTATTGATACTTTAAATTCTCTTAATAATTGTATTCTTTTGAACTGAAAAAAAGGCAGTATGTGCTGAAAAACCAGAGTATGTTTTTATATGTTTTTGACACGTTCACTATAAGAATCAAACGCAGACTGTTGACTTATAATTAAAAAGTGACATAGAGAATAATGATGACTGGCAAAAGTTTGCACTGTACTTATTTGTAGAAGAAAGATTTGACTTGTACAGACGACAAGTTATATATAAGTACTGCTACAATAAATTAGAGGATAATAAAATGCCTGCTAGAGCTATGCATAACAAGTTAGAATTGGTTCCCATTGCAGAAGCACTTCAAGGTTTAAATACATATGAGTCCATTCTCATCCAAACTATACATCCATTTCAGGCTATGTTATGTTATGTTAAATTAATTTTGTACAGCACACAGCTACCCAACAAGGGTTGCCCAGCGCTAAAGCCTGACGGAAGAAAAGGAAGGAAGACACCAGAACTGAAAAGAAACCAATTATTGATTAAATAACCACGTTTTTAAATGTTTACGAAAATTCATGTATGAAGTTTCATTGTGCAGTGCAATGGGAAGAGAGTGACACAAGGATGGACCAAGGTAAGCAAATGAGCGGATTCCCATTCTTGTAAGCTTAATCCTAGGCACCAAGACTTTTCCCTGAGTGATTGATCGTAGTAAGCGAGAAGGTTGGTAAGGTCGAACTAAAGTTTGCAAATATTTAGGAGCAGAACCAACCTTGATTTTTTACATATAACTCAGGGTTTTAAACTTAACCCGGTTTTCAACCTTAAGCCAATGAAGATTACGCAAAGCACTGGCGGTGGGAGATGTTTTAGAAAGCTGGTAGAGCAGCCTGGCAGCAGAGTTTTGTACCACCTGCAGCCTCCACATTACATCCTTATTTGAGCCCAAATAAAGGATGTTTCCGTAGACCATTCTAGATGTCACAAGTGCCTGGACTACGTTTTTTTGAGTGGAGACCGGGAGCATCCAGATAATTTTTTTCAACCATTTTAAAATGGTGAAACAGGTAGCTGCCACCTTTACTGCCTGCTGCTTCATGGATAATTTGTCGTCAATGATGACTCCCAAATTACGTACATGATCAGAGGGCTGAGGTAGAGTACCCATTTCACTCGGCCAATAACGGGGACCCCAGAGATTTTTATTTTTACCCAAAATTAGATTTGCTTGCAAGATCCAATATTCCTCAAACCGGCCTGAAGAGTAGAAGTTCCAGACATCTTCTCCGTAGAAAGGGAGAAGATGATTTGGGTGTCGTCTGCATAAGAAAAAAGGCACAATCCAGCCTCTTCTGCAATTGTCGCCAGAGGTTTAATATACAAATTGAACAGAAGAGGATTTAGGATTGAACCTTGGGGTACCCCATACGGAGAAGTGTAGATTTTGTAGATGGCTTTAGATGAAAAAACTTGAAATGTCAGTTTGGCCAAAAAAGATGAAAGCCAACCGAGCGCTGAGCCGGCAATGCCAAGAGATTGCAAGGATTTAATTAGCACGGTATGGGACACCATGTCCAATGCAGCGCTCAAATCGAGCAGTATAACAGCCACGGTGTCCCCCAAGTCCAGTCATTGGTGTAACATTTCTGATACTCCAAGAAGGGTTGTTTCAGTAGAATAACCGTACCTAAAGCCAGATTGAGAGGAATGTAGAAAGTCAACAGATTCGACAAATTGAGTTAGTTGCAAATTAACATGCTTTTCTAAAATTTTAGAATAAGTTGGAAGTAAAGAAATAGGCCTAAAGTTAGCTAGCTGGTCTGGATCAGCATTGGCTTTCTTCAGAAGAGGAAGGACCATAGCATGTTTCCAGTCTGGTGGGACGATGGCCTCTTGAAGAGAGGCATTAAGCAGCCGCATGATTAGCATGAGAGAGGGTAATAGTCCTAGTAATAGGGCTATTGTACGTATGGGGTCAAAGACAGGCAAGTTACCCCTAACAGAGCTGCAAAAAGGTCTAAAATGTAGGGCAGTGTATTTACCATTGGATGTCAAGAAAAACATTGAAACGGTAGGGGTAGATAGCGGCTTAGAGGAAGGATTAGTAATTCTTGTAAATAGTGTGCCTACCAAGAACAAGTTGATATGGGAGGAGTTAGAAGATGTTCTAAAGTTAAAAATGCAGCTTCATATCTGGTACAGAACAATGTTTACTATAGAAATGTGGAAAGCCTGCAAGATATCACACATATGGAGGATCAGATCTTTCCATCAACAGGTCAGATTGAGAAAGTGGATAAGTCCATATTAGAAGAAATATATGAACATTATAGCATCCAATCTATGCATTCTAGAAAGGTTTATGGTGATGCCATTGAGCTGTATCAAATGAAGGAAGCAAAAGGAGCTCCATTAAGTGAGTGGAAAAAAAGTTTAGAAGCTCGGTGTTTCCCACTTCTTTTTTCTACTGTGTATTTGGCAGGTATGATGAGCGGCCTGTGCAAATACCGGCAGCTGAGTAGAGGTGTAGGAGACATTATTCAGAAGATCCTAGATTTTGTCTGTGTAGTCCATATATATTTCACCTATTATTTGAGAGTTACTTGTCTGGCCTCTCATATGCCGTGAATCATATTCTAAAAACAGGAGTTAATTTGCACAATGTATCAGCACGTTTGGAGAAAGTTCAAGGAAAAGATGATCACTTGGAATACAATTTAATAAACCTAATGGCATGTCAGTGTGGGACAAATGAATATTGGTATCGGCGTCATGGAGAACTGAAGTCCATACTGAGAACTTTGGAGTACCTACTAAGTTCCTGAGGCTGAGTTGGGCTGAATATGCATGCAATGACCTGCTAAAATTCTTGAAGTTGGCAAATTCTAGTATAAAAGTAATTCATCTGAAGACGCCAGGAGAACTGTGCTCACTAGACCCTGCAAATGTTGGCAGATATTTTAATCACAGATTTCAAGCAATGATGGCTTTCTACTTAAAAAAAAACACTCCCCTTGGTGAAATGATTGGTTTCTTTTGGCGTAAAGAGTACCAAGCCAGAGGTGCTCCCCATATTCACATGTTGTTGTGGGAAAAGATGCCCCAGAGTTTGGAACAGACAGTGATGAGTCTGTGTTGTTTTTTATTGAGCAGTATGTAACTTGCTCTATTCCAAAGGAGAGTAGTGACAACATATTAAGAGAACAAGTTCTACGATTCCAAAATCATACATGTGCACTATATTGTCAGCAAAAACTCAGAGAAAAAGATACATTTTATACAAGATGTCGTTTCGGATTCCCACGACCTGTTATCTCACAAGGAAGAGTCAACAGCTTTTTGTCTCCAGTCAGACGTACACTTACAAGGAAATCACTGAAAAATACATACAACCTAAGAAGAACAGAAGCCTCCAAGTACATTAATGACTACAACCCTATGATTCTGAAGATGTGGAATGCAAAACTGGATGTGCAGTTTGTTGCAAACACTTCAATTGCTGTTGTATGGTGCGTTACATGTTTTGGAGGATAACACTTAATCATCTTTGGAGACCTGCTACAACTAACTCCATTAAATGGACAACCTGTATTAAAAAAACTACTACATACTGAAGCAAGAAATTCACAAGGATGTTTTGGAAATGTAAACATTTGGGAAAACGTTCACTACAAAGAGTTAATCCAAAATATGAACCAACTGTTTTTGTACACACTATATTCCTTTATTTGTTTTTGATCACAGTGTCAATACATATGAGCACTGAGCTCTTTCATACAGCTGTGAATGTTTGATACTCACTAAGTTTCAGTCTCTTTTCATTAGTTGGATATCTACATTTATTGTTTCTTAACTTGTTCTTGGTTTTCATTGTCCCTGGTTCAGGTATCTTTTTTATAGTGTGGACAACCCCTGTTCGCATACAAATTCACTCCAGTGGCAGTGCTAACTTGGCTTCAGGTTTATCACCATAGCCTGATTGTAGCTGTATAAATACTGCAATTCGACATGCTAAAATGAACTCTTTTTTACAGGAAAAAAACCTTGGGCCCGATTCACATAACTAACTTACGACAAAATCCTAAACTTACTACCCTTTTGGTATTCATGGAAGGCACTTACTCATTTTGGTATTCACAGAAGGCACTTACTCATTTCGGTATTCACCGAAGTTAAGAGTCCTAACTTTAGGACTCCTAAATGCCTTCTGTGAATACTGAAAGTCTTAAAGTTAGGATTTTTCTCAGTTTAGGAGTCCTAAAGGTAGGAGTCCTAACTTTACTACTCCTAAACTGAGAAAAATCCTAGCTTTAAGACTTTCGGTATTCACAGAAGGCATTTAGGAGTCCTAAAGTTAGGACTCCTAACTTCTGTGAATACCGAAATGAGTAAGTGCGTTCTGTGAATACCAAAATGAGTAAGTGCCTTCTGTGAATACCAAAATGGTAGTAAGTTTAGGATTTTGTCTTAAGTTAGTTCTGTGAATCGGGCCCCTCAGTTTTAAATATTAAAAAGTCAGCGGTATGCAGGACACTAGAATTACCTTAAGATACTCCCCACACACACCCTCAAGCTCTCAAAGCCCACGTTTAGTGTGACCAAAGACTTTAATCTTGTAGAAAATGCCCAAAGTGGGTAAGGTTGGTCACAAGCAGGGCTGGACTGGCCGTAGCGGGCACAGGGCATTTCCCTGGTAGGTCGGAGGGGTGGGGGCCGGTTTTGTGTCCGTGGGTGCCGGTTTTGTCACTGGGGGCTGGTTTTGCAGCAGTGCTGCAATATCGGCCCCTTGTTACAAAAGTGGGAGCGGTGCTTCTTGCTAGCTACCCTCCTGCTCCCAGGGCCGGTTGAGCAACAATCTGACAGTGCTGGTTGCTGTTCCGTCCAGCCCTGGTCACAAGAACTTTTGCTCCATTGGCTAGGGCATCCCCAGGAAGCATTCCCACACACTAGCTAGTTCAAGGCATAAATGACACATCCAGGCCCCAACTTCAGAACCCTTTCTGGACCTGATAAAGATAAGAGGAAGACTGGACCTGCTATCTGTGACCTCAGAGGAGCCCTGTAGAGCTCGACCTGCTCCCTCTTGTTCCCAGGGCAAAGAAGTGGACTTCAAAAGTCAATCAATTACAAAACTTTATTTCAGCTAAAGTGCCATAAAAGTGCATATTAACACATCAGGTTAAAAGTAATACAGTGTACAAAATAAATAAATATATGCATGGTAAAAAATATACATTTCTCAACAGTTTAAGTAAGGCAAAAAATAATAACAATTGAACATGTCAAGTTAAGATAAGCCTAAATAAAGTGTGGTGAGAGGCCCCCAGGTTTTGAGAAACTGTGAACTTCCTCCCTGTCAGCCTACAATCCTAAACAAAGTTCAAATGTCAATGTTTTTGTGTGTGTTTTTTCTTAAAGATTAAAATCAAAAACTTTGCACTTAGATAAAAAATAGAAAGAAACACACAGGGATACCCTCCCAACCGGCTGATAAACAAAAACCTCTAGCAATAGCCTAAAACAAAATATTGCAGGGCCCGCTATGCCATCCAGGTATCTAGGGTTGTAGTCTGGATTTGAGGTTCATTCGAAGCACTCAGTTCCATTAGTGTGATAAAGTGTGCAAAGTACTTCTATAGTGGATTAGGGTTTAAAGGACTAAGCAATGAAAGTACAAGGGAACTTGGTTGCGATAACCAAATAGTAAATTTGTGTGATTTACTATTTAGTAATTGAAAATTCCAATGTACAAATATGTCTTTTACACATTGTACAAATCCCAGTGGGTCGCAAATAGACCTACCTCATGAATATTAATGAGGTAGGTCTTGATTTGCGACCCATTGGACAACGCTAAAATCACAGGATTGGTACCCTGCTGTGGTCAGCAGACCACCATATCTGTGATGGCTTTTAAATAAACAAGGTGTGCTTTGTACATGGGAATAAGTATTTTTGTGTTTGTAAATGGGCCAATACTGCCAATTGGCCCATTTGCGACCACAAAAAACTTTTGTACATGTGGCCCTAAGGGCCTCATTTAGAGCTTGGCAGACGGGGTATCTACAGTCAGCATGGCAGAGTTCTTTACTACCACCAAGCCGAGGGTTCTCCGCCTGCTGAATTTAGAGATGTTCGCAGGCTCAGCCATTGCATTCGCAGGAGGCACCATCATGGTGGTCCCTGCAAATGCTTTGAAAGTTTGATGGACAGCTCCTTCAACATGATGGTGCCATACAGGAAACTTTCCATTGTTTTTATTCTCAAAAAGAAAATCCTAGCGCAGGATTTTGTTTATGAAAATAAACAAAGCAGTGACCCCTCACCAAGGGAGTTTTTTTTACCATGGTGTGGGGGTCATTTTGTTGCAATTATTAATGCACCTTACTGCCTGGTTTACTGGGTGGTGACAGACAGTGAAAAGCTGCCATTTGTTCGCTCGCTCAAATTAGAGCAGGAGGACAAATTGGCAAATCTTCCAGCGGCTCTTACTCTGTCAGGCTGTTCGGAGGTGTGTGTCAACAGCAGAGACAGAGTAGTCTCCACCATCGACATACTGTAGGTCCTCCAAGCTCTAAATGAGGCAGGCAGACCTTTAGTTTGACCGAGAGGGTACTCCATCACAGACTCTAAATCGAGCCCTAAGTCAGAAGAAAAATGTTTTGACCTGGATTGTGTATCCGACCCATGTGCTATCTTAGTTACCCTTAAATTACGCCTAGGTCCTGGCCTACCTCCACTATTGACTCTTATTGGCGTTTTCTATTTTTGTTTGTGCTATTTATACTTAAAACATTTAAAATTCATTTCCCTGTTTCACCTTATTGGATTGTTGTAATTTTGGTCTCATTTTGTTTATTACGTTTTTGTCTACTTTTCTAATTTGGTTTGGTATTATTTTGCATTTTGACTTTTATTACTATTTTGAAACTGCATAAATACTTTACACATAGGCCTGAGTCAAGCCTGTCTGCTCTGTGCCATAGCTTCTAGGGGGTTGAGCTCAGATTAATTTTGTGACTTTGAGAGTTCATCGTGACCAGGGCTGGGATTATTCTTTGATTTCGGTAGTCACCCACCCCAAATTATAATCCAATTTCTTACATTGATACTTAGTAGTGAGATCAGGACTTGTGCTTTAAAGTATTACACACCGATTTAAGTGGAATTTAAAAATCCTTTTTTATTGACAGTTAAAATGTACGTTTTATATTTTTAGTTGGCTTTTGGTCTTAATTGAGTAATTTTTAATGTTGGCTGCTAAGGAGAAAAAGACAGCAGCAACATTGGCACTTGAGGAGAACTAGTGGCCGGTCCGTGAAGCACATGCCGATTATTGGGAGGGACACCCTATTGGACCTAGAGATGAATCTCCTAAAACTCGTAAAATTAAAGCAAATTGCTGCCAGAATGCTCCCAAGATTAAATATTTAACTTGTTCTACTTCGCTTGTTAATCGGATCTAATGTAGCTTGTTAGTGAACACGGGTGAAGCGGGTTAATACGGGTGGAGAAGCCCACATTAGGAAATGCAAAATTGTAGACTTCTCCAGGATGCGGTTGTCCTTGAAGGGGACATTCTGGGAGTGATGTCACAATACATTTCACAACCCAAGCATACCTCATCACATGAAGCATCATTCAAGAATGCTTATTGTTGGTGATTGTTAGAGATGCAGGACTGGGGAAAGAAAAATGTTTTTTTCTATACACTGAATGGTCCCTTTAAATGCAAGATACTAGTAAAAAACATCAATGAGAACGCTATTTTTCAAAGACTCTTTATGACATTCATGGAAGTGTGCTGGATGTGCAACAGCTGTGTGCAATTAATCCCAAAAAGCAGCTGGGCCAGATGAGATTCACCGCAGAGGTCCTTAGGGCCTTAGCACTGTTCTTGATGCACCATTACATTCCAATCTTCCGAACCTTTCAAAACAGGTTTTGTTCCAGAGGGATGTGGTTCCTATATATAAATATCAGAAAGATGCTAGGTCTCGACTTGTAGCCTGTTCCAAGAGAAAGCCTGGGCCTAATTATCTAGTAAGACAATATTAAACATAACGGACATCCATTTTAAACAAGGGAAAAATGGTGCATATTTATGTATGGCTCACACTGCCTAACTAACCTCATCCACTTTTGTGAGATGTTATTCAGAAATGTGTAACAAACTGGATTAATGTTTCATAAGTTACAGCTCTGGATATACCATAGAGTCAGACAGAATCACATTGTCGGAAAGCAGGATTCTTCACTGAAGGTAAGATGTGTATATTTTTTTACTTGCAAAAATCAAAGGTTAGAGGGATGTTAAAGTTAGGAAATAGAGTTTAAAAAACCTTTGGAATTCACTGAAAAAGAAAAGGTGACAGGGATGTTATAGTTAGGTTCAGATTTTACACACACAAAACCATAGAAATTCAGCAGTTATAGTTATACTCATCTCAAGTTACTATAATTTGTGCCCTAAGGTAACAATAAGTCGTGCCTCTGCCAAGTACAGTTTTCTCATCAATAATTTTACACATAATGTTGCAGTGATATTATCAAGTTGTCATAAGTGATATATGTGGGGTAATTAGCAGTGCATGGCAATGACATGAGTTACAGTTGCCTTAGGGCACGAATTGTAGTTACTTGAGATAACTACAACTGCAGAATTTCAATTAATAGGCTGGGGGGGGGGCTCTATCCACTCCACCCTTCCCATATATATTTACAAAAAATGGCGGCTGCCACATTTTTTTCCGCGATACTGCAGGAGTGCCAGGAGTGCCACAGGATTGTGACAAAAATGCAATTTTTCATATTTGGGCTGCAGTGGGGGGAGAGGGGTGTCTCCTCTGCCCTCCCCCCACAAGTCCTGAGGGGAGGGTATATAATTTATTTTTTTAAACTTACGGACAGTGACCAAGCACTCGCTCCCGTGGGAGTCTGACTCTCTTGGGAGCGTATTGGCCTGAGTGAAAAAAAGCTCCCTGGGCCAATCAGAATGCTTCATTTTTAAAAATTGGGTTTGATGCACTCTCTTAAGAGCCCCTCGAACCTAACTGTCCAGATATACAAATATATTTAAAAATGTATATCTCAAAAAACTACTGAATGTATTTACATCAAATAACAGAAAGCACAATCTGTGAACTAATATCTAGTTTCCTGTCCAATGTGGTGTAATTCTGCTCAGTAGATTTTGAAGTACTGCTGCCTGAAGATGTCTATGGAAAATGCATGAGGACTTTCAATTTTGGGACCTCCCTTTTTTCTTACCCTCCACTTGATGGATCACCCGAAACTTTCCATGCACAAACTAGTCTAAAAAGAGCCCACACAACACTCCAATAGGAACATTCAGGAGCACACAGCCTATTCCACAGCCCTTTTACTGTGCCAAGCAGATGCGTTTCGGCAAAAATTCGCCTTTCTCAATGCTTGTCTCAACAGGGGGTCTGATGTTATCAGTTCTTTCATTTATTTAACAAAACACACTCCCGTTGGTTGCCAGATCTTTTAATCCTTCCAATTGCAATGCCTGTGGATTGAAAAAATCACCTTCAGTAGGTAATGTCTCTCACAATGACGGCAAGTTCCACAATGCACCTCAAGTTCTTACTATTATTTCATGAGCAGTTTTGCTTAAACTAATATGATACTCTCTGACCTCCTTGATCGGCCGCAATTATCACATCCAGGGTATCTCACCCTTAAACGCTTGTTTTGTAACTTACGCTTGCCATTTAATAAAGGGGACTCAATGTCCATGGGTGTGATTGTCCTTTTAGTGAAGCAACAGTTCTGGCAGTCTCCATTTCAACTGCCAGAACCGTTGCTTCATGTTTTCCCCATTCATTTTTCCATAGCAACTTTAGACACAGCTACAGCCAAAACCGCTAAACGTATTTACATGGAATTTGGCAGAAAGTTAAATGGCAATCCGGAAAGAATGCTTTCATGTTTTGGTGATAATCCATTGAGTAGTTTTGGAAAAATAAAGGTTCAAAATTGAATACACATCACGTTGTGGATGATCTGAGGAGCGACAGATCTCATCCTGAGATGTGATTGGCTGCCACCACCTCAACTAGAGAGTTATGGCAGCCATCTTAGGAGTTGGGACAAAGTCCCGAGTACTAAAAAAATAAAAAATAAATGTACAAAAAGACATAAGGGGATAGGGTAGGGATACCCAGACCCTTTAGGCTTGGTGATGGGGTCCCAGAGGGATCCCAACAGAGGCCAAAAACATATATTTGTTAATTAAGGCAGTGCACGGCAGAGGGTTTGCACTACTTATGGTAGTACAATATTACTTTAAGTTAAAAAAAAACCTAGAGAGTCACTGAAAAAAACAAAGGTTAAAGTAATGCTATAGTTAGGTGAAATGTTCAGTAACAACATAACATTTCAAACTCTAAAAATCATAGAAATTCACCTGTTTAGTTATTGTTATCTCAAGTAGCTAACTCCTGGCATACGGTAACTATAACTTGCGCCCTTGTCATGCACTAATTACCCTACATATTACATCACTCATGACATCTTCTTTGACATTAATGATTATATCACTGTGCATGGCAGAGGCTTGAGTTATAATTACCTTAGGGCACAAGTTCTAGTTACTTGAGATAACTCTAACTATAACTGGTGAATATCAGTGGTGTTTAGAGTTTAAAACTGAACATTTCACCTAACTATAAAGTTACTTTAAACTTTGTTTTTTTTGTGAATAGATAAAGATATATGTGTGTGTGTTTGAGTGTGTATGTTTGAAATTGCAATATGAAAATAATTTAAGCTTGCTCCCACTAATATGGATTATGGTCAGACAGGGCACACTCTCTGTTCTGTTATGCAATTCCTGTTAAGACGTTTAGTCCTGGTTCAGTTTACATCTGACATGTACAGCTCCCGGACTTCTGAAGCCCTAGGAAAAATTTCCTTTTTTCCTTTTTGTGTTCTCCCTTTTCTCTAAGAAGAAGGCACATTTGCGATCTTACCATTTGTTGAGATCTAGCACTTTCTAGTGGCCATTTGCAGTGTTACCTGTGGTGGCAATTATGAAGCACTGGCCCTAGATATTTAACAAGGTGTTCCCTAAAAAAAAAGAAAATATTAAATGAGACTTGTGTGCCACTTGGATAATGAACACATTAAAGTAATACCTGTACTAAGTGTTGCATACCAGTGGCGACGGCATGCACGTACACACTAACAGCATCATGCAGCTCATGTTGAAAAATTGACACCCATGCTAAACAGGGTAAAATAGAATATAACATCACATCAGTGATGTGTAGAAAAGTAAACCACACTTCATATATGAGGAAGGCTAAATCCTCATTGGTAAGGTCAACAAAGTTCCACGTGGTGAAGATGCAATATGAACTAAGGGCCTGATTATGAGTCTAGTGATCGTAAGACTGCCAGACTTGCGGTGGCAGTGGTCCATCTGCCGCATTACGACTTCAATAGAGGACCACCAGCTGCGCCAAGGAACAGTTGTTCTCTGGCGGAGCTGTGCAACAATGTAACATGCCAAGCGGGACTAGCACAGTCCCTCTTAGCATATTACGAGTTCCGCCGCCTCCAGCCATTTCAAGGTGGGAGCCACGATAAGAAAAGGCTGGTGGTGGAGGATCAAAAGGGGTTCTACAGGGTCCCCAAGACAACACCCATGGGGATACATTCATGGGGGCTCAACATGTGCCACCGTCGGTATTTCCCCAAAGTTCCAGCATGGCATGGATGTCACTTTTTTGCCGTTCCCATTGCTGTGCCTGTTTTCTAGGCACCCCCATGAGAAAGGTGAAGGATTGTCGGCCTTACACAAGTTCACCTTGTAATAAGACGGGTGGTCACTGCGCGACTTTGGGGCAGCTGTGTTAGCGAATAGCTGGCTCAACTGCGCCAAAGTCGTAATCAGGCCCTCGGCCTCTGCCGACACAGCTGAGCCAAAGCTGTGCAAGCACTGCCTTATGAGTTGAACTTGTGTAAGGTGGACGGTCCTCCGCCTTTTCCTTGGGAGTTTCTCTCTGAGATGTTATTGCATACAGATATATAACACAACATCTAACACACACCTAAAACCTGCCAGTACTATTGGCTTTGCCAATGGTTGTTAGCTGTTTAATATAAATGAGTAACAACATTGATTTGTTATAAATATTTAACATAAGAATTCTTTTAATTCTGAAATTGTGAGACAGCAAATTAAATATTATTGAGGCTAGTGGAAAGAGTATTGACCTTCAGTTGTGTGCCCTTTATGCTTGATATGTATACCCTTTTTCTCTGCACATCTCGTCCATCTGCACATCTTCATCCTCATCTCTTTCCTCTTCATCACTCTCTTTACACTCTACCTCAAATTTACTTCCTCACTTCACCACCCCCAAACATTCACTGCACACACTCAGTTCAGTTCAGTCCACTTCTTAATGGGCCAGTGACCTGCAGCCAGGGCCTGGGGTGTCAGAGTGAAGGGGCCCGATTCACAGAACTAACTTAAGACAAAATCCTAAACTTACTACCATTTTCGTATTCACAGAAGGCACTTACTCATTTTGGTATTCACAGAAGACACTTACTCATTTCGGTATTCACAGAAGTTAGGAGTCCTAACTTTAGGACTCTTAAATGCCTTCTGTGAATACCGAAAGTCTTAAAATTAGGATTTTTCTCAGTTTAGGAGTCCTAAAGTTAGGACTCCTAACTTTACTACTACTAAACTGAGAAAAATCCTAATTTTAAGGCTTTCGATATTCACAGAAGGCATTTAGGAGTCCTAAAGTTAGGAGTCCTAACTTTACTACTACTAAATTGAGAAAAATCCTTATTTTAAGCCTTTCGGTATTCACAGAAGGTATTTAGGAGTCCTAATGTTAGGAGTCCTAACTATACTAATACTAAACTGAGAAAAATCCTAATTTTAAGACTTTCGGTATTCACAGAAGGTATTTAGGAGTCCTAAAGTTAGGAGTCCTTAACTATACTAATACTAAACTGAGAAAAATCCTAATTTTAAGACTTTCGGTATTCACAGAAGGTATTTAGGAGTCCTAAAGTTAGGAGTCCTAACTATACTAATACTAA
This sequence comes from Triturus cristatus, assembly GCF_964204655.1. Taxonomy (NCBI): domain Eukaryota; kingdom Metazoa; phylum Chordata; class Amphibia; order Caudata; family Salamandridae; genus Triturus; species Triturus cristatus. The sequence goes on along the minus strand of NC_140582.1, from coordinate 1,085,470,042 downwards.
ACTGAGAAAAATCCTAATTTTAAGACTTTCGGTATTCACAGAAGGCATTTAGGAGTCCTAAATTTAGGACTCCTAACTTCTGTGAATACCGAAATGAGTAAGTGCCTTCTGTGAATACCAAAATGAGTAAGTACCTTCTGTGAATACCAAAATGGTAGTAAGTTTAGGATTTTGTCTTAAGTCAGTTCTGTGAATCGGGCCCAAGGAGTTTAGTGTGACCAGGTGTCTCAGCACCATATACATTACACAAGATTAGCATTATAACACTCACCATTATACACTATAATGATAATGAAGGGCTTTAGAAAGGTCAGCCCTGTGCCTTGCATCTCATTGCAGAAAGTTGATTTACTACCTGTCTTCTATTTCTTGCTTCAGAGCGAGGCGGGGCAGGCAGCCTTGTAGGATAGCCCAGACTTAAATGCATTCATTTGTTTAGAGATGCGAGTGTATATTTAATAGTTTTTGGTAAACATGTAGGAATTTCAGAGCGGTGCGGCCGCAGAGCCCTAATGGAGAAGACACCGCTGCCTGTCTGTGAGAGCTTTAAAGTGAAATAAAGCCGTGGAACAAGTGGCAGCTTCATTCATATGAAGACGTAGACATGACAAAAGCAGGTTACAAGTTTTCTTTTTGGGATTTATAAGTCTGTCTGCCCAAGAATGGTGATGCTTGACCACAAAGCAGTTTCTCTGTTATAAAGGGATACAACTGCTCTTACTATCCTGACAATTTGTTCCAGATGCGTTGTTTTGTGTACTGCTGGTTTCTTCTTCAAAGGAGCATTTTCCATCCTTCTTTCCTTTCTCGCGAAGTTTCAAAAATATACTGTGGCCTTCATTGTGAGTGGCCTGGTAACTGGTGTGGTACTTTTTGCGCTTGATATAATCTGACTCCATTGAAGTTCCAAGAAAGTAACACATTTACTTCAAATGTAGGAGTAAAGCTACTCAAGCAAATGCCTGCTTTCTTTGTGAATCTGGTCACCAGATACTACAAAGGATTGTAGTAAAAAGGATCCTGACTACTACCTGATGACTGGTTCTCATGTTTAGGCAAGGCTTATATTCCCAACTCAGAGATGCCTGTTTTCCCACTTTCACTATTCTCATAGTCCAGACATCTTGCACTTTATTTTAATTTACATTGGTAAAAGAGTTGTCAGAGAATGCAATGTTTGACAAATCAAGTTTGTAGAGAGCATAATGCAGCATTTGCCTATTTCACCTTTATGCCAAATGAGGAAGAAGGCACCCTTTCCCTCTTCCACTTTTCTCCTAAAGCAGCCCCTCCTTATTTCATACCCCTCGGCCTCCTAGATCTGCCTCCCAAGAGCATTTGACATCTGATCCCTTGTAAGATCTTCTTCAAACTCTAGATACAGAGTGGTACTGAAGCTCCTGCCTTAACCATACATATGCTTGGTTAAGGCAGTGCGCGGTCTAGATGCGGGGATGGGCGGGAAAAAGAAAAGGAATGATTGGGAGATGTTGATGGGGTCTGCTAAGTTTTAATTTTTGGTTTTGGGGGGTAGTTTTAAGTGATGGGGTAGTTTTTAGGACTCAGAGAGGGTCTGGGTTGTTTTAGGGCTCGGGGGGAGAGTTGTTTTTAGGGCTCTGGGTTAGAGGTTGTTTCTAGGGCTCAGGGGGTCGTTGTTTTTAGGGCTGAAGGTCGGGGTTGTTTTTAGGGCTCAGGGGATCAGAGTTGTTTTTGGGCTCGGAGTTGGGGTTGTTTTTAGGGCTCTGGAGGGTCAGGGATGTTTTTAGGGCTCAGGGGGGTCGGTATTACAGCCCAGGCGGGGGGTCAGGGGTGTAATCTTTACCACACATATCCCTTTACCAGTCATGCATTACCACGAAATTGCGTGGTAAAGGCATGCGAGGTAAAGGAATGCGTTGTTAAGATGCATTCGTTGTTTCTCTCTCCGCCAGGCATCCAGATGGCTTACATCAGGCTCCTCTCCTTTTACTCCTCTTTGGCTCCTCATCGAACAATCGTTGTTGTTACCTTTCTCTTTAGCCGAAATCTTACGTTTTTCCGCCAACTCACCATATACTCTTCCACCCTTATTTAAACATACTTCTTCTCTTTTGCGTCCCCTATTTCTCCTTTCCAACGCGACGCGTGAGTCTTTTTTAAATTCACCTCTTTGGTATAATTCACTCATTCTTCTCAAAAACAGACCTATCTGTTGGAAATCTTGGCGTTCAAAAGGTATCATTTGGGTCAATCAGCTTTTTGATGGCTTAGTACCTTGCTCTTTTCCTAAATTTCAACTTCTATTTCATTGTCCCCATTCCTTTTTACGAAAGTTTTCTATCCTTATGGCAATTATTCTTGACCGTTTCTATTCTCTCCCCTCTTCCATATCCACTTCTACCCCTTCCCCTCTCCTTCCAATTCTTCTCAATTTGCCCAAAGCTTCTCTTATCTACAAATTCTTTTCTTCCCCCAATCCATCTCGTAATAAAACTAAATTAGAACTCTCTTGGGAATTGGATTTGGGTACTTCCTGGTCTGTTGCTCTTTGGGATAAAATTTGGGCCAGATCTTTAAAGATTTCTCGTTCTGCTTCTCTTACTCAATCCCTGTTTTATTTTTATCATCGCCTTTACCGCTCTCCTCTCTCTTTATCTCGCTTTTCTCCCTCTATCTCTAATGCTAACTGCTGGACATGTGCTTCGCCTATGGCTGATACTCTTCATCTCTTTTTTTTATGTCCTTCTGTTTTAAAATTTTGGGATAAAGTTTGGTCATATATCACCCATATTTTTGATCTTTCCTTTCCGTATTCTATCCCCCTCCTTTTTCTTGACAGTCTTTCTGGCTTGCTTGATATTCCTCCACACTCTCATGGTCTCTACGACCTCATGATTGCTCTTGCCTTCCAGCACATTTCCTCGAACTGGAAATCCCTTACCAGCATCTCCAGTCAAGCTTGGTGGAACGCACTATGTCACACTCATAGACTTGATGTTTCTTTTGCTTCTTCCTGTAAGCCACCTCGCAATGTGGAACTTTTCTGGTTACCTCTCACTTCATATTTAGATCTTTTGACCACGAAGAAGGTTTCACAAACTAATTTGGAGAACTTTAAACCACCTTGAAATAATTTTTGACTCTCTTCTTTTTTATCACCTTTTGCTTACTCCTCTGGTTTATTATCTATAATGTATTATATCTTATATTTCATGTACTGACCATGGATCACTCCTGTTTTGCATTCCTTAATGATTATTGTTGACATGTTTTAGCATTAAATATTATTTTCCCTTCCTCTTCTTTTCACTTTCCCACTTTCTTTCTTTTCCCTCCCTCCCTCTTCCCTCTTTTTCCCCTTAAAAATTTATAAAAAAAGCTTTTTCGGTTTTTAAAATAATATCAGCTATGTTCATATCTTGTGTTACTTGTTTACTATTTTATGTTCTCTCTTATATTTTTCTGTATAATATTATCTCAATAAAGCTTTTTCAAACAAAAAAAAAAAAGATGCATTCGTTGTTCTGGCAGCGCTATAGAGGCATGTGTGGGTTGGCCATATGTGCCTCTGTCATACAACCACGCACAGGGTCTGGCATTTCTTCCAACATAGTTGAACTAACATGACAATAGGACGCATCATTCCCAACTTCACTGCCTTTAAGATATTTTAAATATTTCTTGCATATAAGTGCCTCAAACATCTTCTGGGGAATTCTTGAACGGACATTAGCTACAAAAACACTTTTAGGGTTACAAACATATTTGCTAACTATGTTCACTCACTAATGGATTGTACTTGTGTTCTTCATCTGTTGCCATATTACATTAACCAATTATGTGTTCTTCATATGTTGACATATTCCATTAACCTTCACATATTATCTTAATTGAACAGTAATAGAGCGCCATAACATTCAGGTTTACTTATAACAGGTATAGAAGTCCTTTTTAGTTTCAGTGTTCATCACAAATGAGTATGATTTTTAAACTGGAAATGGTACTCTTGGCCTTGAATTTCTGTAACCTGAAGACATAGTTTGAACTCATCAGAGAGACTATAAATAAAAAGCATGGGAAGAAAAAAGCATTGGCAAAGTGAGGTATTGGCGCACCAGCCATGGCACCACAGTGCAGCCTTTTTAGGCAGCTACGCTTGTGATCAAGAAAAACACAGACACTCACAGTGAGTGGGCCCGTTGACCCCACCTCTATGCTGTGGTGCATGGAGGCAAAATGGAAATGACAATTCAAAAGACCAATTCCTAAACATGGCTGACACAACGCCCTTCAAAGGTATGTATAAATGCATGTATTTTTATTTATGAATTATGTTGATTAGAGGAAGCTGGCGAGACACTTACACCTGTCGCTAGGTAAGACCTGAAAAGGAATGTTTGTACTTTTCATTTTGCCTCCATCCATCCCCTGCATAGTTGCCAAGTGGCTTATGGCATGTGTGGCATCTGCAGTTCTGCCTTTTTAGGCAAAACCTTTTGCAATCTGTGACAGTTTTGCTTTTCACCATTAGTATAGATTTAGCAATCCCAGCGTGGAAAATGCGGCTGACCTAAAAGCACAGGCCTGATTGAAAAAGCAATACAAATAAGATGGTTTTTGGAAACAGTTGCTTTGGAAGGCAACCCTTGCACCTAACCTCACAGATGTCATTTTGCCTAATATACCCTTGCATAGAGTTTTTTAAATGATGGTTCGCCCCATAACCTCCCCCTCCCCTTTGCCATATTATTCCTGGCACTTTTGATCTCTGTTCCAGCTAACCAGGCACATTTTGGAGTGCCATTTCCCATTCCCATTCTGAAATGTGCTCATTTGTGTTCTGGAAAACATCACTTAACAAAAGCTGTGCACAGATTGATGGTTTTCAATCAATATATTTGGTAACCAGGGTTGGGGGTCTAATCGCTAACGCATATGATATAAGTACCTAACTAAACAGCGATGCAGTTGGAGGTGGTGAAATGACTGTGGGCAGGATGGGGCAGGCAGCGAAGGCACTGAGGGCACCCCCTGAAATCAAAATGGCAATCACCACAGGACAAACAATGACGTCTAGAGTGTGTATCAGTGTTCGCCCCATGGTGGTGTCCACAAATTATCCCTCAGTGTGAGAAGTTGGCCTGGTATATGATGTTCACTAGTTAAAGTGATCACCTTGTACCATGCCAAGCAACCCTTATGGTGTGGTTGTAAGTCAACCTTTTCGGACTAGCTGCCCTAGTGGTAGCGTAGGCTGAGCAGTCTTTGAGGCTAAACTCGTTAAAGCGTGTTAAGCAGGCTGTTTTACCAAATGTAACCCCCTTTTATACCAATGAAAGGACACCACACAGCTATATATTCAAAATATATATGTATTTATTTCTCAAAGTATCCCCTAGACTCTTTATGAGCACAGGAGCACAAATCGTTAAACAAGACAATGTTATAATATACAGAAGTTGCACTTTATATGGATGGGCCCTGGTGGCCACTCAAACCATATACTAAAATAGTGGTATAAGTACTACGAACAGGAAAGGGAAAAGGCCTAGGGCCTCTAGAATCGCTGGGCCTACAAGGAGCTAACTTTAGTTAGTGACCAGGAGGTCCACGGGTTGCGCGTGCAGTGAGGAAAGTCACACGCGTGCTCCCATAGGTTTTCAATGGGTGCGTAAAAGTTACAAAGTTACTGCAGAAAGGATCTTCTGGGTGGACTACGATCTTAAGATTTGAAACACAGACACTAGAGATGATTCTGTACACTTGGGCACCGGAGTGCCAGCTTTACCTCACCCACAGGAAGCGGGTGCATAGGTCTCGAAGTCCGTTGGGTTTCTTCCATCGATTCAATGGAGCCTGATGACAAAGATGCTGCAGGCGGTCGGCCCAGAAGAGATGCGTTGGATCCAAGGGTGGATCGGAGTTGTAGAAGACCTGAAAGCAGAGGGGACAGTGTTCACAGTCACTAGCCAGTGACCGGCGTGGCACCAGGTAGGTACCAGGCGATGTCGGGTGCAAACAGGTGATGAGGGGTAGCTTGTCTCTGCAGCCACGTGGTCCCTGAAGGTTGACGACGTCCAGGAGTCGGTTCACGAGCTGTCCCACGCAGGCTCTCGCTGTCGGCGGTGTCGGCGACTCGATGGAAGCAAACAAGCCTTGGCAAAAGCAGAAGTTGTGAAGAATGAAGAAAGCTGATTACTCTGACCAGCAAGGTCAGAGGGGCTGCTCCTTTGGAGGGAAGCAGGGGCCAGTCTGGAGCAACCAGACCAGTGTCGTAGATTTCAAGGTTCGTCGCCAAAATGGCCACTAGCCAACGGGCCAGGCAGGCGCGTCGAGATGCAAAGTGCAGAGGGGCCCCACGCAGATCATGGAGATGCTGGAGGGCTCACCTTTGGTGCAGATGCTGCTCGGGTGTTGGGCTTCTCAGGACCCAAAGCACAACTTGGAGGGAGCCTCTGTCATTGCGCTTGCAGCTTGTCGTCGGTTTTCCAAGATGGCTGGCTCCACGTGTCTCGGTGCCTCCACGGGTTCCTTCTTTGCAGGGACTGTGGATCGGGCGGTGAGAGGTCTGGAGGTCCAGGTCTTGTCAGGCTCTGGGCTCGGGCTCCGGCTGGAGGCGGCGGCAAAGCAGACGTTCAATAGCTGGTTGGTGCTTGCGTTAGCAAGATGGTCACTCCCTGACCATAGGGGAGATTTCCTTCAGTCCTCTGAGCAGCAGAGCGTCGAAGTTCCCGTCTTCTTCTTGTGGTTAAGTTGATTCCAGGATGTCTGAAGTCTTAGGACACAGCTCCTACCTTTAAGCGGATTCTAGGGGCCGGACTACCTGCTAGGTCCCTCCCTATGGGTGGGACCAGGAAGGGGGGTGGTTACACCCCCAATCCTTTGTCCAGCTCGCCCCAGGTCCGCGGCTGGTGTGCCCCAGGACCGGTTTGAACTGGCATATGCACCGAGGCTCCTTGTGAGCCTCAGACATGTCTGATTCTATTGAAGCCCTACCTGACCAATACACAAAATCCTGTCTGGGGTGGTGCATGCACCTCCCCTGGCAGGAAACCCTTTGTCCACGTCTCCCAAGCTGGAAGGACTCCCAGCAGCAGGAGGGCAGACTTGTGTCTGTGGTGGCAGCATCCATTTTGTGGAGCTGAGGCTATGTCTGATTTTACCCGGGTTTCAGGTACTGTACATGTCGTGTCCCTCTAGAAGGGTGGAATGCTAACCCCGTCGCCAGAATTGGCGAGGGGTTAGTATTCCAATTCGTATGACACCTTACTCGACATGTTTTGATAAAGCCAAACCAAAGATAGCATTTAACCGCGAGGTTCATAATGCACTTAAGAGTATATGGTATGGGGATATCTGGAAACAGCAAAAGGAAGTGGTTCCGATCACTGCAGACAGGCTCAGCTCATGCCAGAGCACCATCTCACATGAAACCAAGCACTCTGCCTTCAGGATTGTTAAGGCCTGCCATAGGAGTGACTTATAGGTTAATATGTGTCCCATTTAAGGTTAGGTATAGGTATACTACACCTAAGTAAGAGGTGATTACACCCACTTACCCCAGCTGAGTGATCAGCCAGTTGTGTCAAATTGTTAGGCCAAGCCTGGGGTGGCATAATACATGCTTCAGCCCTTGGCAGGCCTTAGATACACCAATGCCCTGGGTACCTAGTGTACACTGGTACAGGGGCTCACAGGGTGATCCAACCAATTGGGTATGTACCTAGGGTACATGGAGTCCATTTTAAAGAGAGAACAGATGGGCTGAGATCCTGAATGGCAGGATCTCAGGCCAACTAAGTCGAAAAACCAGGTAGACACTAGGCAAAAAATTGGGGGTAACCATAGTCAGATATCCACCTTCCTACACAACCCCCCCCCCAAACGAAGGGAGATAAGGCTGTCCTTGACCAGGTAAGCCTATATTGCCCAAGTGGCCATATGAGGAGGAACCAGCACTGGCATGGTTACCCCCTGTCTCATGGTCCACTAAGCAATCCCTCACCCTAAGGGTATCAGAGGGTCTCCACCATAGGGAATCTCTACCTTTGGTGTGAATGGCAAAGTAAAAGGCTGGTGTTGAGATGGAGTACTGAAGTGAGTGTCCTCAAAGTGAGGCCTCAGCTTCCTCCAATCATCCTCCACCATGGATGCCTTTCTTTCCTTAACTGAGTTGCACTGTGCTCTCAGGGTCAGCCTCTGGCTACCTAACACTGGAGGCTGGGTCCCTTTTGTGGGCTTACTGGAGGGACAGGTTAGGTTTGGGGCCCTAAGGTCCCATGTTTGCCTGTGCCCAACAGAATCCCTCTGGGGAGGTCCCTAACTACCTGTAAAGGAGATCCCTCAGGAATGTTTTTACCCATCACCTGACTAGGGCTACTAGCCAGGCAATCCTCATTTTTTTGATGGGGGGGTTCTTGTGGACAGGGGCCCTCTTGGGGTCCACTGGCCTCCCTGACCTCTGCAGCCCTGGGCTGACTGAGGCAGGGTAGAGAGAGGCAGGCTACCTGCACCAGACTGGGTCCCACCTTGGAAGGGGCCACTGACATCAGAGGCTCTGCCAGGCCAGGCCTGGCTACCTCTGGGGCAGTTCCTTCACAAGGGGTCAGGTCAGATCCCTGAGGAGGCTGGCCTTTTCCTAATGTCTGGGGAGAGGGAAACTTTTCTTCCTCCCCACTACTCTCTGTTTGTGTGGAGGGATCCATAGTTTCAGGCTTCACTACACCTATGTCAGTCTGAGTATAGGCTGAGACCATTACAGCCTTGCCAACCTTTTCAGGGGGGCACTCAGTTTGTGTTTGAGCTGTGACTGTCACAGCTCTGCCAGTCTCTACAGGGAAGTCTGTCTGTGCCTGGGCTGTGGCTACCACTGCCCTTCCAACCTTTCCAGGGAGGAAATCTATTTGGACAGGGGTTGTGAATGGCACAACCCCACTACCCTTTTTTGAAAGGCCTACCATTTTAGAATGGGTGTCTTGTTCACCTCCAGCCCAAGCTGAGAGTTCTAAGTCATTCCCTAGTAAGCAATCTACAGGCAAGGTTGGGGACACTGCCACCCTTTTAGAGCCAGTGACACCTCCCCAGCTGAGACATACTTCTGCCATGGGATGACTGTTCTGTTTGCCATCAATGTTTGTTACCTGGTAGGAGAAACCAGGCAAAAGCTGCTCAGAGGGAACTAGCCAATGGGCCACCATAGTGATGCTAGCTCCAGTGTCTCTGTAGGCGTCAGCTTTTGTACCATTGATGTAGGGCTCCTGTCTGTACCTACCCAAAGTGTTGGGACAGGCAGTGAAGTTGGCAAACCCCATGCCACCATCACAGACAAGAGTAGTTGCTGTAGGGGAATTGGCTAAGCCAGGGTCCCCCTGTGTTCCCCAAGTAAATCCACCCAGATTTCTGGGGGCACTCCCACCACCTGGGGGATTACTGCTGACAGTAATAGGTGGTGTGACAGGAGTAATTGGAGGAACAGTTTTGGTCTTAGCCTTTGGGCAACTGCTGTCAGTTTTCCAATGCCCAGGAATTTTACATTCATGGCAGTAAGGCTTTTTAGCTGTGGTAGAGGAGGGAGCTTGGGACCCACCACCCTGTGTGGAGTTTTGGGGCCCTGAGGAAGATTTCTCTTTTGCTTTATCCCCACCCTTCTCTTGAGGCTTGGTGGTATCTTTCTTTTGGTCACCACCCTGGTTTTTAGGCCTGATCCTGGTCCTGACCCATTTATCTGCCCTCTTTCCCAATTCTTGGGGAGAGGTCAAATCTGAGTCTACCAGGTGTTGATGGAGAAGCTGGTTTTGACAATTACTTAAAATCTGCTCTCTCATCATCAAATTGTACAAACCTGTATAATCAGATACCTTACTTCCCAGCAACCAACCCTCCAAAGCCTTAGTGGCACATTCAATGTATTCAGACCAGTCCTGAGTCTGTGTCTTCTGGGTGTCTCTGAACATTAACCTGTACTGTTCAGTGGTTAAGCCTAACCCATCAACTAGGACACTCTTCAGGACTCTGTAGTTTCTGACATCCTCCTCCCTAACAGTGAGGAGTCTATCTCTGCCTCTTCCTTCAAAGGAGAGCCATAAGATTGCTGCCCACTGGTCTTCAGGAACCTGCTGCACTTTGCAGGCTCTCTCAAGAGCAGTCATCCATTTGTGGATGTCATCCCCACTTTTGTAGGGGGGCACAACCTTGGACAGGTTCCTATTGTCAAAGACCCTATCCTTGTCCTTAGGGACAATGCTGCCACCAGTGGGTATAGACCCACTCTCTTTAGGTTGCCTAGCCTTGTTCAGTTTCTCTTCCATCAGGGCTACCTCTAGCTCCTGCTTCCTGATCCTCAGCTGGGCTTCCTGCATTCTGGCCTCATGCTCCCTCCTCTGAGGGGTGGTCATCCTTCTCCTGGAGTGACCTTGAGAGCCTCTAGAGGCATGAGAAGCATTAGAGTCACCTGAGTGATTCCTTTGCCTCCCAAGCCCCTGGTTAAGTCCACTGGGGAGATCCAATGGGGTGATCCCATTGTCAGTCCCCAATAGCCTTAGTTTAGCTGGGCCAAGTATAACACTTGCCACTGGGCTATTTCTCCCTTCATCCTCACTACCATCTGTATCCCTATCACTTTCATCCTCTGTAGTATGAATCTCATCTAAGGGGTGACTCTTGGAAAGGGGTACCTCAGTAGCATCTTCAGAAGGGGGGCCTCCTGTTCCAGTCCCTAAGGGGCCTAACTGGGAGGCTTTCTTGAGAGCTTTCTGATCTTCATCAGCTTGCAAAAGCTCTCTGAGTTCAGCAGAAGTAGGGTTCTTGGGCTGTTTAAGGCCCCTGATATTTGCCAACTGCCTGAGCTCATTTTGATTTAGGGTAGCAAAGAGAGTTGGTGCCCTCTGGGGGTCACTCTCGACAGAGATGGGTACCTTGGACCCCTCTGCCCCCTCCATTGCTCTTAAGTGTGGGTGGATGTGTTGCAATCTACCTACACTTGGGTTTACCTACTAAACCTATCTAGTAGTTGTAGTCAGGGTGTGCTACTCCCTTTGCTCTACAACAACTAAGTTCAGTAGAACTTAAGTATATCTATCTTGTTTATATGTACCTACAGGTACCTATGTGATCTTTCAATTGGTAACCAAGAGATTACAATGGTAAAACACAGCAAGCTCAAATCCAACCGCTGCTCACCAATGTGAGAAGTTGGCCTGGTATATGATGTTCACTAGTTAAAGTGACCACCTTGTACCATGCCAAGCAACCCTTATGGTGTGGTTGTAAGTCAACCTTTTCGGACTAGCTGCCCTAGTGGTAGCGTAGGCTGAGCAGTCTTTGAGGCTAAACTCGTTAAAGCGTGTTAAGCAGGCTGTTTTACCAAATGTAACCCCCTTTTATACCAATGAAAGGACACCACACAGATATATATTCAAAATATATATGTATTTATTTCTCAAAGTATCCCCTAGACTCTTTATGAGCACAGGAGCACAAATCGTTAAACAAGACAATGTTATAATATACAGAAGTTGCACTTTATATGGATGGGCCCTGGTGGCCACTCAAACCATATACTAAAATAGTGGTATAAGTACCACGAACAGGAAAGGGAAAAGGCCTAGGGCCTCTAGAATCGCTGGGCCTACAAGGAGCTAACTTTAGTTAGTGACCAGGAGGTCCACGGGTTGCGCGTGCAGTGAGGAAAGTCACACGCGTGCTCCCATAGGTTTTCAATGGGTGCGTAAAAGTTACAAAGTTACTGCAGAAAGGATCTTCTGGGTGGACTACGATCTTAAGATTTGAAACACAGACACTAGAGATGATTCTCTACACTTGGGCACCGGAGTGCCAGCTTTACCTCACCCACAGGAAGCGGGTGCATTGGTCTCGAAGTGCGTCGGGTTTCTTCTATCGATTCAATGGAGCCTGATGACAAAGATGCTGCAGGTGGTCGGTCCAGAAGAGATGCGTTGGATCCAAGGGTGGATCGGAGTTGTAAAAGACCTGAAAGCAGAGGGGACAGTGTTCACAGTCACTAGCCAGTGACCGGCGTGGCACCAGGTAGGTACCAGGCGATGTCGGTGCAAACAGGTGATGAGGGGTAGCTTGTCTCCGCAGCCACGTGGTTCCTGAAGGTCGACGGCGTCCAGGAGTCGGTTCACGAGCTGTCCCACGCAGGCTCTCGCTGTCGGCGGTGTCGGCGACTCGATGGAAGCAAACAAGCCTTGGCAAAAGCAGAAGTTGTGAAGAATGAAGAAAGCTGATTACTCTGACCAGCAAGGTCAGAGGGGCTGCTCCTTTGGAGGGAAGCAGGGGCCAGTCTGAAGCAACCAGACCAGCATCGTAGATTTCAAGGTTCGTCGCCAAAATAGCCACTAGCCAACGGGCCAGGGACCGGGCAGGCGCGTCGAGATGCAAAGTGCAGAGGGGCCCCACGCAGATCGTGGAGATGCTGGAGGGCTCACCTTTGGTGCAGATGCTGCTCGGGTGTTGGGCTTCTCAGGACCCAAAGCACAACTTGGAGGGAGCCTCTGTCGTTGCGCTTGCAGCTTGTCGTCGGTCTTCCAAGATGGCTGGCTCCACGTGTCTCGGTGCCTCCACGGGTTCCTTCTTTGCAGGGACTGTGGATCGGGCGGTGAGAGGTCTGGAGGTCCAGGTCTTGTCAGGCTCTGGGCTCGGGCTCCGGCTGGAGGCGGCGGCAAAGCAGACGTTCAATAGCTGGTTGGTGCTTGCGTTAGCAAGATGGTCACTCCCTGACCATAGGGGAGATTTCCTTCAGTCCTGTGTGCAGCAGAGCGTCGAAGTTCCCGTCTTCTTCTTGTGGTTAAGTTGATTCCAGGATGTCTGAAGTCTTAGGACACAGACAGCTCCTACCTTTAAGCGGATTCTAGGGGCCGGACTACCTGCTAGGTCCCTCCCTATGGGTGGGACCAGGAAGGGGTGTGGTTACACCCCCAATCCTTTGTCCAGCTCGCCCCAGGTCCGCGGCTGGTGTGCCCCAGGACCGGTTTGAACTGGCATATGCACCGAGGCTCCTTGTGAGCCTCAGGCATGTCTGATTCTATTGAAGCCCTACCTGACCAATACACAAAATCCTGTCTGGGGTGGTGCATGCACCTCCCCTGGCAGGAAACCCTTTGTCCACGTCTCCCAAGCTGGAAGGACTCCCAGCAGCAGGAGGGCAGACTTGTGTCTGTGGTGGCAGCATCCATTTTGTGGAGCTGAGGCTATGTCTGATTTTACCCGGGTTTCAGGTACTGTACATGTCGTGTCCCTCTAGAAGGGTGGAATGCTAACCCCGTCGCCAGAATTGGCGAGGGGTTAGTATTCCAATTCGTATGACACCTTACTCGACATGTTTTGATAAAGCCAAACCAAAGATAGCATTTAACCGCGAGGTTCATAATGCACTTAAGAGTATATGGTATGGGGATATCTGGAAACAGCAAAAGGAAGTGGTTCCGATCACTGCAGACAGGCTCAGCTCATGCCAGAGCACCATCTCACATGAAACCAAGCACTCTGCCTTCAGGATTGTTAAGGCCTGCAATAGGAGTGACTTATAGGTTAATATGTGTCCCATTTAAGGTTAGGTATAGGTATACTACACCTAAGTAAGAGGTGATTACACCCACTTACCCCAGCTGAGTGATCAGCCAGTTGTGTCAAATTGTTAGGCCAAGCCTGGGGTGGCATAATACATGCTTCAGCCCTTGGCAGGCCTTAGATACACCAATGCCCTGGGTACCTAGTGTACACTGGTACAGGGGCTCACAGGGTGATCCAACCAATTGGGTATGTACCTAGGGTACATGGAGTCCATTTTAAAGAGAGAACAGATGGGCTGAGATCCTGAATGGCAGGATCTCAGGCCAACTAAGTCGAAAAACCAGGTAGACACTAGGCAAAAAATTGGGGGTAACCATAGTCAGATATCCACCTTCCTACACTCAGCATCAATGGGAAGGGCACATAATGTATGAATGGACCTGGCTGGGGGCCTTAATTGCAACTGCTTAAGAAACCACTCAATACTAAACAGACAGGCCTGTGACTACCAGAGAGAACCGCCACTCGTCACTGGTCACCGGATAACTCTAACATAGTCAACCGTGCAGGTCCTGAATGGTCACAAACTCTGAGCACTGATATAGCATAATGGCAAAAGGATGATTATAAGGCAGTGCGTGTTGGCAACAATCATTACTTGATGTCTCAGAATAGCAATCATAACAAGGAGGGCTGTACGGCATTCTCTGTGGGCAGATCTCTGATTACCATCACTCATTATTCACACCTGTTACCTTCCTCGGATACTTAAGACCTCTGAGTGGCCGACCTCCAGCATTTGAAAGGAATTGCAATCATAAAAGAAAACTTACCAATAAAAACAAGCATTGGCATAGCTAAAAGGTCTCGCCTTTGGGTGTTTAGCCATGCAACAGTTGATGTTGTTGCAGGAAGGCTATTGTGCTGCATAACCAAATACTTATAAGGCCCCAAAGGCGAGACCCATTGGCTTTGCCAATGCTTGTTATAAACTTTCGCTGAAGCAGTGTTTTGCGGAAAGGCAAAATGCAAATGTGGGCCACTTTTTTTAGCGTGCCTGGGCCAATTTTTAATCCTAATCCAACCCTGGTCACTATTACAACTCTAATAATATTGGTAGCTTGGAATGCTTTTTATTTAACATAAGTAGCTCTTATTACTGAAAAGGTTGGAGACGCCTGGATATGTTACATGGATTGTAACTTTTGACCTTTGGGTTACAGTGGAACTCTGAAACAAACTCCATTACCTACTGTGCTACTCATCTTGTGTCAGCTCCCTATATGAAGATTAGTGTGCAATCTTTATTTGATATATAGGGATATTCCATCAATACAGGATGGACATTTTTATTTATCCCCAAAATCTCACACCTAGTAACACCTTTTTAAATATTCAAATATTTTGTTAATCAACTATATGCTATATGGTTTTATATCTTTTTTCTCAATCTATCTCTTTTCCATTACCACCTTGCATGCCCCAGAATTATGTGACAGCTTTAGGAACTTGATCTTTACTACTTGTCCTGTTTCTCTTTGGTCATAAACAAATCTTAGTATTTGTAGAGGACTCAAATAAGACCCAAAAAAATTTTTTCTGATCAATGTTGGTGTCGGCTGACACCTTCTGGTTTGAGCAATGTTCTTAAAATACACATAACATAAATTAAGAAAGAATGGTGTTTGTTTTTCATAGACACACCTGCTTGTCAGCTTCCCATTCCTGTCGTTGTTTTAATTTTTGTATTGTTATGTATAATGTATATTTTTGTACTTTTGCTTTGTTTGTTGTAAGGTGTATTTTACATTTTGTATATGGATGTATGACGTTACAACGCATGTTTTTACAACGCATGCCGTTACAACGCATTTTTTACAACGCAAAATCTGTTACAACGCAAGTCTTTACAACGCAAGTCTTTACATCGACTTGCAGTAGATGGCGTGCTAACATTAAAAAAGGGTTATTTACTATTCTAACTCCAGTCTCACGTTGCAGTAGGGAAGGTGTTTGGATAGTAAACTACACTATTTTTAATGTTAGCACGCCATCTAGTGCAAGTCGATGTAAAGACTTGCGTTGTAATGGCATGCGTTGTAACAGATTTTGCGTTGTAATAGTTTCGTTGTAATGGTAGTGCGTTGTAAAAGTTGCATTGTAAAGGTTGTTCCCCTTTGTATATTGTATTGCTTATATCTAACAGCCCTGAAGAAGTCCCAGAAGGGGACGAAACGCGTCTGCTGTTTCACGTGCCAAACATCGCATGTTTCAACTGTAAAAGAAATAAAGAAAAATGAAATAATAAAGGAGATAAAGAAACACTAAATACCAATGTTGGAATGATCTTTAAAGTATTTGTATGTAAATATATCTGTTCGTTACTTTCACGGATATATATCCTTTCTTACTGAGTGGTGCATCTGTGCTTTGTTTGAATTGTTCAAAAGTTCCCTCAGGGGGACAAGTACTGTGATGGTGGGTACGTTTCAGATAGCACACCAATCCCATAGGTATTAGATGGGTTATTAATAAGAGGGAGACTTCATTGGGTTAGTTGCTTGACACAGAAGGTTCCACCGTCAGGCCTTTACTGTTTATAGCTCTTATTACTGAAAAGGTTGGAGACGCCTGGATATGTTACATGGATTGTAACTTTTGACCTTTGGGTTACAGTGGAACTCTGAAACAAACTCCATTACCTACTCTGCTATGTTGCAAATTGAAATCTGTGACCTACATGTTATACTTCATTCTGCGCCGTGGGTACATTAATCATCTGTGATCAGAGATGATACAAAAATCTCGCCAGCGAGTGCATTAACCACTTGCACTATCGTACCAGTACTACACGGAGATTTGCTGGATAAACTTACATCTTTGTGGCATGCGCTGTTAGCCCCAGAGCTATTGTAAATGCATACTGTATGTTACAAATTAAATTAGCAAGTAATTGATTTGTTTTCTACTTGTTTTAATTGGGAGCAGAGGCTGTGAAAACAATGCATAAGAACAGGTGAACCACAGGCACTCATTCGTTGAGTCTGCACAAAATACAGCATCGCATTATGTTACGGCTTTCAGTGACTCTGCCCCCTATTAACTGTAACCCTTTTCTGCCACAGGCTCCAACACATGACGTTACAGCCCAATTCGCGGGTTCTGGGCTTTTCTATTTCATTCTTTTTTGCAGATTTGTATAGCGCGAACTCTACCCGAAAGTATTGGAGCCCTTTACATGAGCACCAGTTACGTTACACAAAGACACATTAATTTCCAACACTAGCATCAAAGTTTAGCTTAGAAAAACTGTCGAGAAACAGAGGTCGTTAACAATATCCGGGAGATAGCAATACATGCAACATCTTTCTTTGATGGATTTGTTATGATATTAAGCTTTTCTGCAACCTTTAAAGTCAAAATAAGCGTTGAAGACATTGTAAACTAAACTAATGAAGCTCGATGTAGTTGCAAAGAAGACTGGCGTGTTTTGTATGTCTCACAAGACACTGTTCCCCCTCCTACAAGCAGGGCAAATCTGGCACTTAGATGAAAATAAATGACAAATAGAAGATCCAGTTGCCACAGCTTTGCTACAGGACGCGTTAACATCAGTAGTGTGATATGCAGCAGTAAAGTTAACATGTTGAATCATTTGCATTGCAAACAGAGGGAATGTGCACCTAAGTGGCACCGGCACGAAGCACAAAGCAGTGAGAGCTTCCATTCACCTTTGCTTCTTGACGTTGTGCTGCACTTCAAGCGGATGAACCATACAAAACGTCAGCTCCGAAAAGCCCACACCATGCTGGAAGTAGAAACAGAAAGAAGACAAGCGCTGAAACACAAGCGCAGCCCCGCGGCCGCAAAAGTTAATTGTTGTGAGAGACAGGGGGAGCAGGAGGTGAGCCCGCGAGTGGTGCGTGCGTGCGCGCGCATTCTGCTCATTTACAAGCACTGCACTCGTGCTTGTGGCGCGCCTCTGCCTGCTCCCGCAAGGTCGATGCTGCAAAAGCACGAGTGTGTGCTTGAAAATGAGCCGAGCGACAGCTAAAGTCCCTCCTATGCAGCGCATGCGCGCTGTGTAGACGAGACCTAAAAATTGACCTAAAGAATTAAACAGAGCAGTCACTATGCCACAAACTAGATACAAGCACTGGCAATGCCAATAGGTCTGGCTTTAAAGGAATGTTGTATGGTAATGTGAAGAATTACAGAGACGTAGCATGGAAAGGATATGTATTTATGTGGAAACAAAGAATTGTAGAATAATATTGGTGTAGGTTTAATGTTGAGTTTACAGTTATACTGTCAAACCAGACTTAAAAAGCTATGTAGGTTATTGGCTGCTCTCTACCCATCTGTCCTGCTGCCAGGGAGAAACAACATACATTTTCTAGTTGTGAAAAACACTTTTACGGCATTACAATGCCATGTGTGTGCCCCTGCAAGTTCAAGCTCAGGCAGCTAAACAAATAAACAAAATGATCATAGCTGTGTGGAGGGAAGCACTTTTTTGCGGAAGCGCACAACTTCTGCTCAATCCAAACACGTAGTCCTGGCTCCCATCATGTGCGCGGAGCCAAAGCCCCTCTCCTGGTGATTCTCGCATAATTGTTTGGCTGTCAAGCCAGACCCTAAAAAAACACTTGTCTTTCGTTCACAATTCTTCATCCGCCACATTATTGCCAGTCGCTGTGTCCTATAACACAATAACCGCACCTAAGGCATCATTACACACAACATGGGAACATATAGGCTCAAAGCAAAGACAAGATACTCCTAACTGAGGTGTCATGGGCCCTAGGCCCACATGCTGGGTAAATGACCACACAGACACACGGTATATGGCACTGGAACTGGCCCACGGCCCGTGCGCCCGGCCCCTTTTATTAGCCAGGTCACCTGACCGGTGACGCCTGTGATGGGTGGGTGTGCAGTGTAGGTTAACACCAGGCGGAACACTAGAACGTGTCCAGCAGGACATTACACTAGCCACACGCCCACATGGTGTAGCATGCCACCCGAGTGGATGAGCGCTTCAGTGAACTACACAGACGTAGTAAGTGCAATGTAAGTGTTATAATACAGTACTTGACAATGGCTTGCTTATATCTTGAGTGATGGGGAACTCAGCCTTCGCTAGCCAGCGGTACTTTTTAGAACATCACGGGACAGATTTACAATGAAAGTGACTCAGTGCATTCCGCAAGCCATTTGGTCACTTTCAAAGCACAGGGATGCGACATATTTACAACAATATGTCGCATCCCTGTGCTTCCTCCTGCGCTGGCACACAAACTGCAGCAATAAGCTGGCGCAGGCATCCTTGCACCATGGTGCAAGGATGCCTGCGTCTTGGGGAGATTGGTTTTGTGGAGGAAGGGGCACCTTCCTGCACAAAAACAATCACTACAGTCATTTTCCTCTTTCAATGATGCGTGCTGTAGAATGCAGCACGCATTGAAAGAGGATAAAACGAGGAGAAATGAAAAAAAATTTCCTCTTTGCGCCTGGCTACGCCTCCCCATTACGAGATTTATGATTCCTTGTTTCCATGGGTGTTGCGTGGGAACACCGACAGCATCACCCATGGAACGCCCCTTCCACGCAAAGTGCTGCGTGTAAAGGGGCCGTATTTACAAGGACAGGAAAAGTCTCGCAGGGTGGCTTGTCCTGTCCTTGTAAATATGGAGCAGTAAAATGCGCCACCAGTACGTCTCAAAAAGCTACTTATTGGTGGCACAGGGTGCTCGGAAATCTGCCCCCACGTGTTTGACCCGTGTGGCACTATAAGAACACCTTGAGAGAGAGCGGTGCATGATGGGATAGCATAGTTTCACACGCCATAAAAGAGGCCTTAGCCATCTTGGACAGCGCAAAAAGAAGCAGACAAATACTCTGACATAATAAAGTCCAGGGACCGGGCAGGCGCGTCGAGATGCAAAGTGCAGAGGGGCCCCACGCAGATCGTGGAGATGGAGATGGAGATTGTGAGCCTCAGGCATGTCTGATTCTATTGAAGCCCTACCTGACCAATACACAAAATCCTGTCTGGGGTGGTGCATGCACCTCCCCTGGCAGGAAACCCTTTGTCCACGTCTCCCAAGCTGGAAGGACTCCCAGCAGCAGGAGGGCAGACTTGTGTCTGTGGTGGCAGCATCCATTTTGTGGAGCTGAGGCTATGTCTGATTTTACCCGGGTTTCAGGTACTGTACATGTCGTGTCCCTCTAGAAGGGTGGAATGCTAACCCCGTCGCCAGAATTGGCGAGGGGTTAGTATTCCAATTCGTATGACACCTTACTCGACATGTTTTGATAAAGCCAAACCAAAGATAGCATTTAACCGCGAGGTTCATAATGCACTTAAGAGTATATGGTATGGGGATATCTGGAAACAGCAAAAGGAAGTGGTTCCGATCACTGCAGACAGGCTCAGCTCATGCCAGAGCACCATCTCACATGAAACCAAGCACTCTGCCTTCAGGATTGTTAAGGCCTGCCATAGGAGTGACTTATAGGTTAATATGTGTCCCATTTAAGGTTAGGTATAGGTATACTACACCTAAGTAAGAGGTGATTACACCCACTTACCCCAGCTGAGTGATCAGCCAGTTGTGTCAAATTGTTAGGCCAAGCCTGGGGTGGCATAATACATGCTTCAGCCCTTGGCAGGCCTTAGATACACCAATGCCCTGGGTACCTAGTGTACACTGGTACAGGGGCTCACAGGGTGATCCAACCAATTGGGTATGTACCTAGGGCACATGGAGTCCATTTTAAAGAGAGAACAGATGGGCTGAGATCCTGAATGGCAGGATCTCAGGCCAACTAAGTCGAAAAACCAGGTAGACACTAGGCAAAAAATTGGGGGTAACCATAGTCAGATATCCACCTTCCTACACTCAGCATCAATGGGAAGGGCACATAATGTATGAATGGACCTGGCTGGGGGCCTTAATTGCAACTGCTTAAGAAACCACTCAATACTAAACAGACAGCCCTGTGACTACCAGAGAGAACCGCCACTCGTCACTGGTCACCGGATAACTCTAACATAGTCAACCGTGCAGGTCCTGAATGGTCACAAACTCTGAGCGCTGATATAGCATAATGGCAAAAGGATGATTATAAGGCAGTGCGTGTTGGCAACAATCCTTACTTGATGTCTCAGAATAGCAATCATAACAAGGAGGGCTGTACGGCATTCTCTGTGGGCAGATCTCTGATTACCATCACTCATTATTCACACCTGTTACCTTCCTCGGATACTTAAGACCTCTGAGTGGCCGACCTCCAGCATTTGAAAGGAATTGCAATCATAAAAGAAAACTTACCAATAAAAACAAGCATTGGCATAGCTAAAAGGTCTCGCCTTTGGGTGTTTAGCCATGCAACAGTTGATGTTGTTGCAGGAAGGCTATTGTGCTGCATAACCAAATACTTATAAGGCCCCAAAGGCGAGACCCATTGGCTTTGCCAATGCTTGTTATAAACTTTCGCTGAAGCAGTGTTTTGCGGAAAGGCAAAATGCAAATGTGGGCCACTTTTTTTAGCGTGCCTGGGCCAATTTTTAATCCTAATCCAACCCTGGTCACTATTACAACTCTAATAATATTGGTAGCTTGGAATGCTTTTTATTTAACATAAGTAGCTCTTATTACTGAAAAGGTTGGAGACGCCTGGATATGTTACATGGATTGTAACTTTTGACCTTTGGGTTACAGTGGAACTCTGAAACAAACTCCATTACCTACTGTGCTACTCATCTTGTGTCAGCTCCCTATATGAAGATTAGTGTGCAATCTTTATTTGATATATAGGGATATTCCATCAATACAGGATGGACATTTTTATTTATCCCCAAAATCTCACAACTAGTAACACCTTTTTAAATATTCAAATATTTTGTTAATCAACTATATGCTATATGGTTTTATATCTTTTTTCTCAATCTATCTCTTTTCCATTACCACCTTGCATGCCCCAGAATTATGTGACAGCTTTAGGAACTTGATCTTTACTACTTGTCCTGTTTCTCTTTGGTCATAAACAAATCTTAGTATTTGTAGAGGACTCAAATAAGACCCAAACATTTTTTTTCTGATCAATGTTGGTGTCGGCTGACACCTTCTGGTTTGAGCAATGTTCTTAAAATACACATAACATAAATTAAGAAAGAATGGTGTTTGTTTTTCATAGACACACCTGCTTGTCAGCTTCCCATTCCTGTCGTTGTTTTAATTTTTGTATTGTTATGTATAATGTATATTTTTGTACTTTTGCTTTGTTTGTTGTAAGGTGTATTTTACATTTTGTATATGGATGTATGACGTTACAACGCATGTTTTTACAACGCATGCCGTTACAACGCATTTTTTACAACGCAAAATCTGTGACAACGCAAGTCTTTACAACGCAAGTCTTCACATCGACTTGCAGTAGATGGCGTGCTAACATTAAAAAAGGGTTATTTACTATTCTAACTCCAGTCCACGTTGCAGTAGGGAAGGTGTTTGGATAGTAAACTACACTATTTTTAATGTTAGCACGCCATCTAGTGCAAGTCGATGTAAAGACTTGCGTTGTAATGGCATGCGTTGTAACAGATTTTGCGTTGTAATAGTTTTGTTGTAATGGTAGTGCGTTGTAAAAGTTGCGTTGTAAAGGTTGTTCCCCTTTGTATATTGTATTGCTTATATCTAACAGCCCTGAAGAAGTCCCAGAAGGGGACGAAACGCGTCTGCTGTTTCACGTGCCAAACATCGCATGTTTCAACTGTAAAAGAAATAAAGAAAAATGAAATAATAAAGGAGATAAAGAAACACTAAATACCAATGTTGGAATGATCTTTAAAGTATTTGTATGTAAATATATCTGTTCGTTACTTTCACGGATATATATCCTTTCTTACTGAGTGGTGCATCTGTGCTTTGTTTGAATTGTTCAAAAGTTCCCTCAGGGGGACAAGTACTGTGATGGTGGGTACGTTTCAGATAGCACACCAATCCCATAGGTATTAGATGGGTTATTAATAAGAGGGAGACTTCATTGGGTTAGTTGCTTGACACAGAAGGTTCCACCGTCAGGCCTTTACTGTTTATAGCTCTTATTACTGAAAAGTTTGGAGACGCCTGGATATGTTACATGGATTGTAACTTTTGACCTTTTGGTTACAGTGGAACTCTGAAACAAACTCCATTACCTACTCTGCTATGTTGCAAATTGAAATCTGTGACCTACATGTTATACTTCATTCTGCGCCGTGGGTACATTAATCATCTGTGATCAGAGATGATACAAAAATCTCGCCAGCGAGTGCATTAACCACTTGCACTATCGTACCAGTACTACACGGAGATTTGCTGGATAAACTTACATCTTTGTGGCATGCGCTGTTAGCCCCAGAGCTATTGTAAATGCATACTGTATGTTACAAATTAAATTAGCAAGTAATTGATTCGTTTCCTACTTGTTTTAATTGGGAGCAGAGGCTGTGAAAACAATGCATAAGAACAGGTGAACCACAGGCACTCATTCGTTGAGTCTGCACAAAATACAGCATCGCATTATGTTACGGCTTTCAGTGAGTCTGCCCCCTATTAACTGTAACCCTTTTCTGCCACAGGCTCCAACACATGACGTTACCGCCCAATTTGCGGGTTCTGGGCTTTTCTATTTATTTCTTTTTTGCAGATTTGTATAGCGCGAACTCTTCCCGAAAGTATTGGAGCCCTTTACATGAGCACCAGTTACGTTACACAAAGACACATTAATTTCCAACACTAGCATCAAAGTTTAGCTTAGAAAAACTGTCGAGAAACAGAGGTCGTTAACAATATCCGGGAGATAGCAATACATGCACATCTTTCTTTGATGGATTTGTTATGATATTAAGCTTTTCTGCAACCTTTAAAGTCAAAATAAGCGTTGAAGACATTGTAAACTAAACTAATGAAGCTCGATGTAGTTGCAAAGAAGAATGGCGTGTTTTGTATGTCTCACAAGACACTGTTCCCCCTCCTACAAGCAGGGCAAATCTGGCACTTAGATGAAAATAAATGACAAATAGAAGATCCAGTTGCCACAGCTTTGCTACAGGACGCGTTAACATCAGTAGTGTGATATGCAGCAGTAAAGTTAACATGTTGAATCATTTGCATTGCAAACAGAGGGAATGTGCACCTAAGTGGCACCGGCACGAAGCACAAAGCAGTGAGAGCTTCCATTCACCTTTGCTTCTTGACGTTGTGCTGCACTTCAAGCGGATGAACCATACAAAACGTCAGCTCCGAATAGCCCACACCATGCTGGAAGTAGA
Source organism: Triturus cristatus (assembly GCF_964204655.1). NCBI lineage: Eukaryota > Metazoa > Chordata > Amphibia > Caudata > Salamandridae > Triturus > Triturus cristatus. The sequence goes on along the minus strand of NC_140582.1, from coordinate 1,085,446,209 downwards.
AACAGAAAGAAGACAAGCGCTGAAACACAAGCGCAGCCCCGCGGCCGCAAAAGTTAATTGTTGTGAGAGACAGGGGGAGCAGGAGGTGAGCCCGCGAGTGGTGCGTGCGTGCGCGCGCATTCTGCTCATTTACAAGCACTGCACTCGTGCTTGTGGCGCGCCTCTGCCTGCTCCCGCAAGGTCGATGCTGCAAAAGCACGAGTGTGTGCTTGAAAATGAGCCGAGCGACGGCTAAAGGCCCTCCTATGCAGCGCATGCGCGCTGTGTAGACGAGACCTAAAAATTGACCTAAAGAATTAAACAGAGCAGTCACTATGCCACAAACTAGATACAAGCACTGGTAATGCCAATAGGTCTGGCTTTAAAGGAATGTTGTATGGTAATGTGAAGAATTACAGAGACGTAGCATGGAAAGGATATGTATTTATGTGGAAACAAAGAATTGTAGAATAATATTGGTGTAGGTTTAATGTTGAGTTTACAGTTATACTGTCAAACCAGACTTAAAAAGCTATGTAGGTTATTGGCTGCTCTCTACCCATCTGTCCTGCTGCCAGGGAGAAACAACATACATTTTCTAGTTGTGAAAAACACTTTTACGGCATTACAATGCCATGTGTGTGCCCCTGCAAGTTCAAGCTCAGGCAGCTAAACAAATAAACAAAATGATCATAGCTGTGTGGAGGAAAGCACTTTTTTGCGGAAGCGCACAACTTCTGCTCAATCCAAACACGTAGTCCTGGCTCCCATCATGTGCGCGGAGCCAAAGCCCCTCTCCTGGTGATTCTCGCATAATTGTTTGGCTGTCAAGCCAGACCCTAAAAAACGCTTGTCTTTCGTTCACAATTCTTCATCCGCCACATTATTGCCAGTCGCTGTGTCCTATAACACAATAACCGCACCTAAGGCATCATTACACACAACATGGGAACATATAGGCTCAAAGCAAAGACAAGATACTCCTAACTGATGTGTCATGGGCCCTAGGCCCACATGCTGGGTAAATGACCACACAGACACACGGTATATGGCACTGGAACTGGCCACGGCCCGTGCGCCCGGCCCCTTTTATTAGCCAGGTCACCTGACCGGTGACGCCTGTGATGGGTGGGTGTGCAGTGTAGGTTAACACCAGGCGGAACACTAGAACGTGTCCAGCAGGACATTACACTAGCCACACGCCCACATGGTGTAGCATGCCACCCGAGTGGATGAGCGCTTCAGTGAACCACACAGACGTAGTAAGTGCAATGTAAGTGTTATAATACAGTACTGGACAATGGCTTGCTTATATCTTGAGTGATGGGGAACTCAGCCTTCGCTAGCCAGCGGTACTTTTTAGAACATCACGGGGCAGATTTACAATGAAAGTGACTCAGTGCATTCCGCAAGCCATTTGGTCACTTTCAAAGCACAGGGATGCGACATATTTACAACAATATGTCGCATCCCTGTGCTTCCTCCTGCGCTGGCACACAAACTGCAGCAATAAGCTGGCGCAGGCATCCTTGCACCATGGTGCAAGGATGCCTGCGTCGTGGGGAGATTGGTTTTGTGGAGGAAGGGGCACCTTCCTGCACAAAAACAATCACTACAGTCATTTTCCTCTTTCAATGATGCGTGCTGTAGAATGCAGCACGCATTGAAAGAGGATAAAACAAGGAGAAATGAAAAAAATGTTCCTCTTTGCGCCTGGCTACGCCTCCCCATTACGAGATTTATGATTCCTTGTTTCCATGGGTGTTGCGTGGGAACACCGACAGCATCACCCATGGAACGCCCCTTCAACCCAAAGTGCTGCGTGTAAAGGGGCCGTATTTACAGGAAAAGTCTCGCAGGGTGGCTTGTCCTGTCCTTGTAAATATGGAGCAGTAAAATGCGCCACCAGTACGTCTCAAAAAGCTACTTACTGGTGGCACAGGGTGCTCGGAAATCTGCCCCCACGTGTTTGACCCGTGTGGCACTATAAGAACACCTTGAGAGAGAGCGGTGCATGATGGGATAGCATAGTTTCACACGCCATAAAAGAGGCCTTAGCCATCTTGGGCAGCGCAAAAAGAAGCAGACAAATACTCTGACATAATAAAGTCCTTGAGGATAGTTCACTTCACTGACATCACACCGACACGGCAGTAGTATCATCTTGAGCAGATGTACCTACTTTGGCTTTCTGCTTTTTCTGGGAGTGGGGGATTAATTTTGCGCGAACTCGACCCGAAGATAAAGGGGCGTCTTACATGAACACCAGTTACCAGTTACAATATATATTAGGCAAAATGACATCAGTGAGTTTAGGTAATAGATGCAACAGTTGCCTTCCAAAGTAACTGTTTCGCAAACCAGCTTATTTAGAGTAGCGATTTACTGGGTCACTTTCATGTCCAAATAGATCACGTCTGCTAAGATATGGGGAGTTATCGCCATCTAGTGACGACATTGAGAAATAGTTCAGTAGGCGACAATTCACGTGCACAGAAATTATTTAGTAAAATTATTAGCCGCTTTTTACCCATTTGTGAAGTAAATTAATGTAATTTGCGCCCTGCTCATTATTATGCGGAGACTCGTTTTCAGGCATGGGCAAAGGGGGCTCTGGCCCAAGGGCCCAGCTTTTCAGGGGGCCCCGGTAGAGCCAGCTCTGTTCTGCAGGCAGTCTTGCCTTGACCTTCAATAATTCTTAAACAGATTGGGGCAGATCTATATTGGAGATGCGCCACTTTTACGCCGCCGTGGCGTCACTTTTGTGACGCAGCGACGGTGTAAACCCTGCGCCACGTTGCGCCATATTTACATCGTGACGCATCTATGGAGATGCGTCACGATGTAAAGCCCTGCGCCACGTAAAACCTGCGTCAGGTTTCACGTGGGCGTGTCGACAGAGGGGGGGGCGTTCCGTCGCAGGAACGCCCCTGAAAAGTGACTCAGTCAAATCTATAAGATTTGACTGAGTCACTTTCCCAACGCTGATGCGCCAAAACCCTGCGCCTGCTTGAAGCAGGCGTAAGGCTTGACGCACCATGTTAGGGATAGGGTAGGTTGGAACAGTGCTGGAGTTGCATCGCGCTTGCGACGCAACTGAAGCACTGCGCCAACCTTATGCCATCGGATGCGTCACGCATCTGTTTATTCCTGCGCCATGATGCGCCGCATTATAAATGCGGCGCATCATGTGTGGTGCAAGGGTAAACTTGCGTGACGCATCATTCCTGGCGCATCCTTGCTGATTTGCAGGGATGCGCCAGGAAACATAAATCTGCCCCCATTGTTTTTAATTCAGTTTTCCTTCAATTTATTATGAATGTGGGTGATGTGTGAGACTTCATTCCAGACATTTGTCAGAGAAATGTGTTTATGTTTCATGCAAACTCCATAAAAAAAATCTTTTCGATCAAAACAGCCCCTCACATTTGAAAAATAGGAGGGTGTCACAGCGATTTTTTTCAGTAATATTAATAAGCCGCTGCTGTATTACAATATGGAAACACACCTCACAATTCCTGAATATTCGATGTAAACACATTTAGGGGCAGATTTACAAGCCCCTTGCGACACTTTTACTCCGCTGTTGCGTCACTTTTGTGACGCAGCGGCGTAGTAAACAATGCGCCACGTTGCAACACATTTACTACGTGACGAATCTAGGGAGATGTGTCACATTGTAAAGCCCTGCGCTACATTATACCTGCATCAGGTATAATGTATGCAGGGAGGGCGTTCCGATGCAAGAAAGCCTCGTAAAAAGTACGCAGTGAAATCTACAAGATTTCACGGAGTCACTTTTACGATGCCACTGCGTCAAACTTCAAGCAGGCGTAAGGAGTGACTCAACATAATAGAAATAGGCATTCCAAAGCATTGCTGGAGTTGCGTCGTGCTTGCGACACAACTCCAACAATGCGTTGCCTTTACGCTAATAGCATAATACGGTAATACGCTCATAACACTGGGTGTGAGCACATGCTCTCTCCTTTTACTATACTTGTCCCATTCTGTGTGCAGAGGTGTATGTAGGGGCAACTGCTGTCCAGCTACAGGTGCTGTGCCGTTTCATGCACTTCCACTTTCTCGCTGCTCAGGCACTTGGCAGAATTTCTGTGCTTTACTGGGGGCCTGCCTCGCCCTGACATGCTTGTAGCTGCAACGGGCTACTTGAGTCGTTCAGAGCTCGTTTCCTGAGCGGGCTATATTTTTCTTGAAGGTGACGACAGGGCAGCGCAAGGGCTGCCGGTACAGGGTTTTCCTCAGTGCGGGTACACCGCAATGTTGCCAGATTGGGCTATTTCCCGCACAATTGGGCGACATTTTTCCCAATTGTGCAGGAAAAACTCATAGCTGGCGGGTGGCTACTTTTTGGTCTTATTTCCAACAGTTGTGCGCAATATTTTCGGTGGGGCGGCGCCGTCACTAAAGCAACTAAGACAACCAGTGGTGAGCAGTGGCATTGTCAGCAGCCAATGAACGCAAAGCGCGCTGCGTGGCTCAGACATCATTGGAGGAGGAGGCGGAGCATGCTAGACGTGAAGGCAGCAGTGGTGTGTGTCTGTGTGTGCAGGTACAAGCGCACCTGCTGCTATTGCCAACTTGCTGGACACAGTCTCTTTGGGCAAGCGTGCTGTCAATCTAGTAGCGCGGGAAAGCACTACTAATGACGGCCCTGGAAATACTGGATGTCAGGAGCGCCCAACCAGGTGTGCAGTGGTTTCATTGGTGGAGCCGCAGCGCGGAGTTTAGCCGAAACCTCGAAGTCAGTATTATTTCAATGGACTCCTGGCAACCCTTGCATGTCTTTTGACGTAAAGGCGACGGCCATCTTGATATGTAAAGCTGTTCTGTTTAGCACAGCGAGTTATTCTAAACGTCTACTAAATGGGTTTTTAATGCCCATCAGTTATAAAATTATTTTCTTTGGTGGTCGACGAAATTAAATGTTCAATTTGCCTTATTAACTAACATTCACGTACATAAAGTTTTAGTTCTGTCTAGAATTAAAAACATGTTTTTTAATTCAAGTGCATATATTTATATTAGACACTTAGTTAAACATGTGCATCTTTTTTTCTTAATAAATCTGTACACTTAGCTAAAATAATTGCAGACGAAGATGGCCGTTATGTTTTCTATAGTAGTGGCAACGCAGTCGCTTGCCGTTGGTGAAAGCGTCAGCCAATCGGCGTCCTGGGGGCGGGGTGCGCGCTCCTGTCACAGCTTCCCTCCTCCTTGCACAGTTCAGTGACAGTGAGATGCCTGTGACGGTCCCCCGCGCGCTTTATTAAAAAAGTGACGCGCGCTCGCCTCGCCGCTCTCTTCATCGGAATTGGCGGCGCGTAGGGCCTGATTCCTAGCAGTTTACCGGCAGCTATGTGCAGAACGAAGAGACCGACCAGCTGCCCTGTTCTCCAGCCTCAGTGAGTACCTGTCAAGCTAGAGGTTAGGTGGGGTGAGGGACTTTCAGTGAATATTCAGTGAATATTAGAGCACTTTAGGTGTGGTCAGGGACTTCCAGAGTTTGTTACACCGCTTAGAAGCGTTAGGAGTCAGTAGGATCAGGTGATTTGCCTCAGTTTCGTTTTCTTTTCATAGCTTGTCCTTGCTTAAATGAGTGTCATTTCTTATGTTTATCTGTTTATATGAACTTAATTTCTTGATTTTGCTCGCAAAAAAGTGTCACTCTTTGTGTCATACACAACAGTTGAATGTCATTCATAAGTACTCTGAAACCTTGAAAATGTCACACTTAAGCACACTTAAAACGTGGCAACTATGCAGTCTGTTTACATGTTGAATAGTGCCCTTACATTTCTGGTGCTTTACAATAGTTTGAAGATCTTTGAAGAGTTTCTCGTTGCTGAAATGGCTGTAATTTGTTATATATGTTTCCCTCATCTTCGTTGCTTGATTTTTGCTTGCGAGAAAGTGTCACTCATAGTCATTGAATGTCACTAATTATTACACTGAAATTATGAAAATATCACACATAAGCAATCTGAAACCTTGGCAGCTATGCACTCTGTCACCTTTCTCTCGGGTCTCAGACTGTCCGACCTGGCCTGGTGGTGCAGCCCTGTGCTGCTGTGGCCGTTGACTCATGGGGCCTGGCCGCAGCATGTACAAGCAGGCACAAATTGAAGTAAGTTCATTTATAGTAAGAGTAGGAATGAGTGCTATATGATAAGTAAAGCACTCTGAATCAGATGTTCTGTATCGACTTGTTATCTTTTATGTGAACATTTGCTGTTGTAAAGTGTTCTGATAACTTTGGATCTAGCTATTGCTATATAATAATCTCAAATAAGTGGTTTCTGATTACTATTTCTGCATAATTTGAGAGTTGCGAGTTTGGGCTGGTTTTTGGGCTGGAACTGGTCTGGTTGGGCTTATATTTGAGCGGCTTTGGGCTTGGGACGGGTCTAAAAATCTGGCAACACTGGTACACCGTAGCCACACGGCCACCAGGTGGCGCTGCAGGCCTTCTCTCCGCCAGCCGCTGCAGTCTTTGGCAGAAATTAGGAACCACGCTGGGGTGGAGATGCTGGTGCTGGGGCGTTTGCAGTGCTGGCACGGCCCCGGTCTTCGCTGGATGTTCTTCAAAGCCAGGGGCACCTCACACAATTATTCCAGTAAGTGGTGCTATCACTTTCCATTAGTTGCATCCCTCCGGGGTGCACTGCAGGGGGCCAACATCATGTGGCGCCGCATACTCTTCTCCCTGCTGCCGCAAGCTCTCTGGGATCACAGGCTGTGTGGGGGAGACAACTATCCAGCGGCTCGCATTTGCTGATGTTGCAGTCGCCTGGCCGGATGCGGTGTGGCAGTGACCACTGGGTGGCACTTCAGGCACTGCATGCGGCTGCGGGGCAGTGGCAACCTTCTTCCTGCTGATGGCTACGTTGCTTCCCTGGGCGCTGCTCTTCACTAGGCGCGGGATCTGCAGAAATACAGGGGTGGCGTGTCAATTTTGCCAGTGGGCTTGCTCAGTTGCGGCATTAATCTGGGTGTGTCTCTCGTTAGGGTCCCTGCTATTGCGATGTAGGAGGCAGGCCGGTCTCCATGTATGGGCCGCTGTGGCAGAAGAGAGGTATGGGGCGCCTTCCTCTAATGCTGGGGCTCCTGAACCTCTTCACTGGGGGAACAACAGGCAGCGCTGGGCTGAAATGGCCAGTGCATATTTTTTGTTTGTGCTCCTTATGCAGGCTTAGTTTGGGCAGACAGTCGGAAAGCAACATGCACCAGGGGACAAGGCAGGGTGAATCTCTGATCCTCTCACCTGGACACTTGGGCTGTCTGAGGGTAGCTGCAGTCTTCTCGATCCACGTGGGCGAACCTAGTGTGGGGCGGAGGTCCACCTCTTGGGCTGCAGTTCATGCAGGCTTGGTGTTGGCTTCGACACTCTTCTCCCTTCCGTCAGTACGGAGGGCTGCCGCAGCATCAGCATGCGGTCAGATGCAGGTGCAAAACCTGTGGACGCCTGTCCAAACATGTCACAGCCCTAGTGCTCTGGGCACGGTAGTAGCAGGTGCAGGTTGCTTTAGGAACATGCACCGCTTCCCCCCCACAACGCACTGGAGGACTGCTGCTATTGGATGCGCGGGGATCAACCTGCTCGTCGCCATTGTGGTGTCGTGGGCCCTAGGCCCACATGCTGGGTAAATGACCACACAGACACATGGTATATGGTACTGGAACTGGCCCAGGGCACGTGCGCCCGGCCCTTTTTATTAGCCGGATCACCTGACCGGTGACGCCTGTGATGGGTGGGTGTGCAGTGTAGGTTAACACCAGGCGGAACACTAGAACGTGTCCAGCAGGACATTACACTAGCCACACGCCCACATGGTGTAGCAGGCCACTCGAGTGGATGAGCGCTTCAGTGAACCACACAGACGTAGTAAGCGCAATGAAAGTGTTATAATACAGTACTGGACAATGGCTTGCTTATATCTTGAGTGATGGGGAACTCAGCCTTCGCTAGCCAGCGGCACTTTTTAGAACATCACGTGGCAGATTTACAATGAAAGTGACTCAGTGCATTCCGCAAGCAATTTGGTCACTTTCAAAGCACAGGGATGCAACATATTTACAACAATATGTCGCATCCCTGTGCTCCCCCCTGCGCTGGCACACAAACTGCAGCAATAAGCTGGCGCAGACACGCTTGCACCATGGTGCAAGGATGCCTGCGTCGTGGGGAGATTGTTTTTGTGGAGGAAGGGGCACCTTCCTGCACAAAAACAATCACTACAGGCATTTTCCTCTTTCAATGATGTGTACTGTAGAATGCAGCATGCATTGAAAGAGGAAAAAACGAGGAGAAATGAAAAATAAATTCCTCGTTACGCCTCCCTACGCCTTCCCATTTCGAGATTTACGATTCCTCGTAAATTTGGAAATGTGTCTGTTTGCATGGGTGTTGCGTGGGAACACCCAGAGCATCACCCATGGAACGCCCCTTCCACGCAAAGTGCTGCGTGTAAAGGGGCCGTATTTACAAGGACAGGAAAAGTCACGCAGGGTGGCTTGTCCTGTCCTTGTAAATATGGAGCAGTAAAATGCGCCACCAGTACGTCTCAAAAAGCGACTTACTGGTGGCGCAGGGGGCTCGGAAATCTGCCCCCACGTGCTTGACCCGTGTGGCACTATAAGAACACCTTGAGAGAGAGCGGTGCATGATGGGATAGCATAGTTTCACACGCCATAAAAGAGGCCTGAGCCATCTTGGGCAGCGCAAAAAGAAGTAGACAAATACCCTGGCATAATAAAGTCCTTGAGGATAGTTCGCTTCACTAAAAGACCAGTCCTGTGCACACATACAATTCATTAAATCAAAATTGACATGAGTAAGTACAATTAAACAAAGAAAACATCCATATATAAATTGGTAATTCCGTTTAATAAGCATATCCAGCCATAGTTCGCTTCACTGACGTCACACCGACACGGCAGTAGTATCATCTTGAGCAGATGTACCTACTTTGGCTTTCTGCTTTTTTTGGGAGTGGGGGATTAATTTTGCGCGAACTCGACCCGAAGATAAAGGGGCGTCTTACATGAACACCAGTTACATTATACAAGATATATTAGGCTAATGACATCAGTGAGTTTAGGTAATAGGTGCAACTGTTGCCTTCCAAAGTAACTGTTTCCACAAACCAGCTTATTTAGAGTAGCGATTTACTGGGTCACTTTCATGTCCAAATAGATCACGTCTGCTAAGATATGGGGAGTTAGCGCCATCTAGTGACGACATTGGGAAATAGTTCAGTAGGCGACAATTCACGTGCACAGAAATTATTTAGTAAAATTATTAGCCGCTTTTTACCCATTTGTGAAGTAAATTAATGTAATTTGCTCCCTGCTCATTATTATGCGGAGACTCGTTTTAAGGCATGGGCAAAGGGGGCTCTGGCCCAAGGGCCCAGCTTTTCAGGGGGCCCCGGTAGAGCCAGCTCTGTTCTGCAGGCAGTCTTGCCTTGACCTTTAATAATTCTTAAACAGATTGTTGTTTTTCATTCAGTTTTCCTTCAATTTATTTTTAATATGGGTGATGTGTGAGACTTCATTCCAGACGTTTGTCAGAGAAATGTGTTTATGTTTCATGCAACCTCCATAAAAAAAAATCTTTTCGATCAAAACAGCCCCTCACATTTGAAAAATAGGAGGGTGTCACAGCGATTTTTTTCAGTAATATTAATAAGCTGCTGCTGTATTACAATATAGAAACACACCTCACAATCCCTGAATATTCGATGTAAACACATTTAGGGGCAGATTTGCAAGCCCCTTGCGACACTTTTACTCCGCCGTTGCGTCACTTTTGTGACGCAGCGGCGTCGTAAACAATGCGCCACGTTGCAACACATTTACTATGGGAGATGTGTCACGTTGTAAAGCCCTGCGCTACATTATACCTGCGTCAGGTATAATGTATGCAGGGAGGGCGTTCCGATGCAAGAAAGCCTCGTAAAAATGACGCAGTGAAATCTGCAAGATTTCACGGAGTCACTTTTACGATGCCACTGCGTCAAACTTCAAGCAGGCAGAAGGAGTGACGCAACATAATAGAAATAGGCATTCCAAGCATTGCTGGAGTTGCGTCGTGCTTGCGACACAACTCCAACAATGCGTTGCCTTTACGCCAAAAGATGCGTCACGCATCTATCAATCCTTGCGCCACGGTGCGCCGCATTGTAAATGCGATGCATTGTAAATGCGACGCATCTATAGTGGCGCAAGTTTTTTTTTTGCATGACGCAAATTAAGTGGCGCATCTCTGCTGCTATGCAGAGATGCGTCAGTACTTGTAAATCTGCCCCTTAGAATTTGGAAGATGTATTATCTATGTATAGTGCTGGGAGCTGAGTGTCCTCTTCTCCTATGGCATCTCTTTCTAGAAGTTCTATGGTTGCTTAGTAGCCTTTCTGTTGGGATGGTATTTACTCAAAGGCACTGTGGCCGGTTGGAACTGGATGAAAAGCTGGCTGTGAAGTGCTGTCTACTGAGTAGCCTTACAGGAATAAACTCATGAAAAAATACTCTGTTCCTGCTTATTTACTACAAAAATGTGGCGACGATTTGGCTACACAGTACATGCTGAACCCTATGCCTGCAACGATCTTCAAACCTACGTTTAACCCTTCGTCTTCAAGCCCTTCAACCCAACTTCGAGATGGGTAAGCTACTTTTCCTCTTCTGTGTTTTCATTTACCTCATCAGCCTTCAAGTCATTTACCTCGTTCTTCAGTGTTCCCTTCAACTGCCGTGTGCATCTTCTTGTCTCCTCTACCATCCATCATTCAGCCATTCGTTTCTTTCTCTGCAGTGTTGTGCAGCGTGACTGTGTTGATTTGGAAGTTTTGTTTCCTTTCTCGGTGCCTGGGTCGCTGTGCCTGACTTTGCCTGACTCTGACTTCACGCACCAGGCCCAACGTTTATTATTTTGCTTGACTGTGCCTGACCTTCTCCTTATGGCTGTACGTCTTCACGCGTCAAGTTCTATTTGTTCATCGTCATGCCTGGAGCCGCTGTCGTGGTTGCTTAGCAACACGCTTCTTTGTGACGTGGATGTCTCAAGTCACTGTCATCGTTGCCTAGCTGCCAAGTTGTGAACGCCTGGAGCTGCCTTCATCGTTGCTTAGCAATGCATTCCTCTGTGACGCCGAAGCTCTTCAGCCAAGTTGGGGACACCTTGCTTAGCGATGCATTCCTCTCTGACACCGAAGCTCTTTACTATGCAGTTTGCGGTGATCCACACACCATCATTTTTTTCTGCCTTACATCTATTGTGTTCTAGCATGGTGATTCTCACACCCTGTGTTTTTACCTGTGGATCGCTTTTTCAAGCAAATCTTCTGCCTTTCATCAATTGTGTTCTAGCATGGTGATGCGCACAACCTATGTTTTTGCTTGCGGATCACTTTTTACAAGCAAATCAGTGATTTGCACACTTCTGCTTTTTGATACATTTTCACCTCTTGTGTTTCAGTGAGTCACACACTTACCTAGTGGATTGTTCACCACCGCACTATTTATCATCTCCAATCCGCAAATCAGTGATTTGCACACTTGTTTTTTTGTTGTTCATACTTCCTAACTCCTTGCGGATCAGTGATTCGCACACTTTGCACACCTTCTGCTACTGTATTTTGTAGCTTAGTCATTTTTCTGTTGTTCTTCACAGTTTCTCTCAATTTTTTCCTCTTCTTTTATTGCACTTAACATATATTTTTGTATCTGTCTCTATTTTCTTTCCATTTCTTCCTTCCTTTTCTCTCTTCTAATGTGTATTATGCAAGTTGTTTCTCCTCCTCCCTCATTTCTAGATAGTCCTGGCAAACCTTCTGTCGGATGGAAGGTACGGTTTGATGCATTTGAAACCTATCCTGGAGCTATTGGAGTTTTGAGATGCAGTGCTGAGCGGAAAAAATGCCTTCTTCTCCACTCATTGGGTTTTGAAGGAAGGCCCATTTTCAAACATTTACCTGAGCTGACACATCAACCTGGGGACAATATAGACGATTATCAAGATACTATTACCAAACTTAAGACCAGGTTCAATAAGCAACCAAGTCTCATGGTACTTTGACACAAATATTTCAAGAGACAAGGTGATGGAGAAGATGTGGATGCTTATCTTTTAGTTTTACGCAGATTGGCTTCTGTCTGTCAGTTCGAAACTTTTACCGACCAGTTGATCAGAGATAAATTTGTTTGCCAGTGTAAGGACAAGCAAATCCGACAAAAATTGTTATCCTTAGGAAACCCAACATTAGAAGAGACTATCAAAATTGCCAAGAGCATTGAAATTTCGAAAACTCCTTAAAGGAGTTAGATGACAAAACTATTGAGTCTGTTAATGTTGTTATTGGAAATGGTAAAGAGAAACAAAGAGATTTTCGCACTTCTACTCCTGCAAATGTCAAGAGTAGAAATTAATTTGACTATACCAGTTCTAAACCTACGTGTTTTCGTTGTGGTAATCCTCCACATCAAAAAGGAGGAAGATGTCCTGGGGCAAATGTTGTATGCAACTATTGTAAGAAAATGGGACATTTTGCCAAGGTGCGTCTGAGGAAAAAGAATCAGAAGAAGGCCATAGCATGTGTGGTAGAGTCCGACCATGAGTCTGACTCAGAAGTAGTTTTAGTTGTCACTGATGTGTGTGCGTTATCTGACGATTCTAAACCTTTGGAGGGTGATCCATCAAGCTGTGTTGATCCCATTGTTGAAGTCAGTGTTGGAGGTAAACCTCTAAATTTACTTGTTGATTCTGGTGCCAGGAACACTATGATTACTCACAAACTATTCAAGGAAACCTGGGGTGAGAGAGTACTAGAGCCTCCCGACCGTTCTCCAGTTTCTTATGAAGGGCGGAGGATTGAACTTCTAGGTTATTTAGAGGATGTGCTTGTTTTCAAAGGAAGGAAGATTAAAGGAAAGGTTTATGTCACCCTCCAGGGCTTAAATATATTATGTTGGTATCATCAAGGATTGTTCAGTATTGTCTTCAGGCCAGGTTCCAAGGAGCAAGTCTTAGTGGTTTCTAATAGTGATTTTCAGTCCAAGTGGAAGGAAAGGTTCCCATCTATTTTTGGTGATAGTCTAGGAAAGATATGTGGGTTCAAGCACAAAATCATTGTGAATGATGGTGCTTTACCTGTTAAGCACAAATTGAGAGGTGTCCCATTTAGCGTCCGAGATGATTTAGACAAAGAGCTGAAGTCTCTGTGTGCCCAAGGTATTATCGAGCCTACAGAGTCGTCTTTGTGGCTTTCACCTTTGGTTGTAGCACACAAGAGGTGTGGAAAATTGCGCGTCTCTTTTGACTTAAGGTCCTTGAATAAGGAAATCTGGGTGGATTCCCCTCCTTTACCCAAGATTTGTGATCTTTTTGCATGTGTTAGAGGTTCAAAGTTTTTCTCCAAATTAGATCTTGTCAGCGCTTATCATCAGATTGAGCTGCATCCTGATTCATGTCCCTTGACGGTTTTTATTTCACCTTTACGTTTCAGTATAAGTGCATGCCCTTTGGATTAGCTTCAGCTGCTTCTGTTTTTCAGCAAGTTATGCAAAATGTATTGGGTGGTATTGAAGGTGTGTTAGTTTTTCAGGATGATGTTTTAATTCATTCTAAGGATGTTCAATCGTATGACATAATCTTGAGCAATGTGTTAGACATTTTTCACAAACATGGTGTTGTGGTCAAGTCTGAGAAATGTAAGTTTCTGAATGAGGAAATAGAATATCTAGGGCATCTCATTTCGTAAGAGGGGATTAAACCAAGGAAGGGTCGTTTGATGCCATTCTTTAAGCTTCCACGCCTTCCAAGACTGGTGTGAAATCTCTACCTGGACGTTTTGAATATTACTCTAAATACATGCCAGATTTTGCTACCATTGTACGTCCCATTAGCAGCCTTCTCAGGAAAGGTGTGAAATTTGTTTGGTCGGATGAGTGTGCGTCTGTCTTCCAGAGTTTCAAGGAATGTTTGAGCAAAAGTTAAGTCCTCAAACCCTTTGATCCTGATCTTCGTTCGTACATAACTGTTGATGCCAGTCAAGTTGGTTTAGAGGCTGTGTTGACACAAAATTTGCGTAATGATGAGAATACTGTTGCATTCACTTCGAGAGTCCTTAAGGATGCGGAATTGCAGTATTCTGTAATGAGAAGAAACTCTTGGCTTGTCTCTGGGCTGTAGAAATGTTTCACCCATATGTCTGGGGTAGGCGTTTTCTGTTAAGGACTGATCACAAGTCTTTGGTCAACATCCTTGGTTCAGGTACCAATAAATGTTGCACTCCTAGGATAGTAAGAATGGTCTCTTGCCTTATGCAATATCAATTTGATATTGTTCACATCTCTGGTGGTAGAAATCACAGAGCCAATTTTTTATCTAGCTTTCCTCTGAAAAGTGTAGAAGGGGATCATGATTTTCAAGAATTTTGCGAAGAAGATTCTGAAGACTGTTTTGTCGCTGCTCTCGATTTACAGGAACTCGACCTCTGTTTGGAAGAAAATTGGATGAGTGCTCCAAGAGATAATGAGGCTTTGCAGCAGGTCTGTAACTTTGTCAAGAGTGGTTGGCCCAGGGAGAGAGTGCTATCCCCCCTTCTTCAACCTTATTGGAAGGTTGAAACGGAAATATCATTAGAGGATGGTGTTCTGTTGCGTTCTGACAGGCGTATTCCTCCGCAGAGTATTAGAAGGATCATCATCTCCAAAGCTCATGAGGGTCATCTAGGTGCATCATCTCATCAGGTGCCGTATTCATGAGTTTTATTGGTGGCCTTCTATGGATGCTGAAATTAGTGAGGTTGTTGAGACTTGTGTTGTGTGTGGGTCTGCATACAAAAATCTGAAGGTTGTCACTCCACCTCTTCTTCCCATTGAATGTCCCTCAGGACCATGGGTCAAGGTTGGACTGGATATCATGGTTCCTTTTGAGTCTTTGCCTGGTGGATGTTGTTTTATTTTTGTTCTCATTTACTATGGGTCCAAGTGGCCTGAAATCAAGCTAGCCAGGGATCCTTCTGCTGCCAACCTTGTACTTTTCCTTAAAGAAGTTTGTATAAGAGAAGGCTTTTTCTGAAGTCTTGGTTTCTGACAACGGGAAACAATTTGTGAGTGCTGTTTTTCAATCCTTCATGGCCTCTTGCAATATAAAGCAAATGAAAAGCTCTCTTTATCACCCTCAGACAAATGGTCTTGTGGAGCGTATGAACCGTTTTTTTTGGGTAAGTGCATCAAGTGGACTAAGTCTGGCAACAATGACGTGGTGAAATCTTTAGACAGCATGCTATGGTTTTATAGGACAACTCCTCATTCGACAACCAAGATTTCTCCCTTTGATTTATTAAGGGGAAGAAGAGCCAATACCAGATTTAAACCTGGCTGGATGAACAAATGGTTTAAGTCAGTGCCTAATGTGGAGTGTCTCGTGGATATTGCTAGAGAAGATGTCTTGATTTCTCAGACCAAACAAAAATGTTGGTTTGATCAAAAGGGAGCTGTCAAGACTGTCCCTGTGGTTGTGGGAGACTTGGTGCACATCAAGTCTCCTGTGTCACACAGGTTGGTCCTCAGGATTGGTTTGTTGCTCAGAGGGGTCCACCTCTTGATATCCCCAAGCCTTAGTAGCCGTAATGGCACAGGTCAGTGGGAGGATCAAGCGAGGGAAGGATAGGATGGGAACAGCAGGGAGGGAGACCTAAAAAGGAAAAGAACAATGTAAGCACACAAGTTCACTCCCACTGGATCTAAACCTTAAGAAACAATGGCTACCAACACAATCTCTCTACCTGTAACGAAAAAGAATGACACCCGTAGAGTAAGACACTTCTACCATAAGTCGTTGATGTGAAAGTATTCATTTCTTTGTTTTGGCTGTAGTGTGGGAAACATAGATATGGCAAAAACATACCACAACAGCTCAGAGATTACTCAGGTCAGAGGGAAATTCAGTGCTAAGTACCCTTACCGGACCTCTCTGGAATCTCGGGACGCCAACACCACCTCCACAGACGAAGAAATTCCGATGCGTAGCCTTGCTGTATTTCTGCCTTTATGGGAGTCCCCGCAACGTGACGTGCGCGCCGGGCCGCACGGGAACTGTAGTTCTGCGTGCGGCCAGCGTCATGGACTCTGCTGATTGAGGTTTAGGCTGCCGCAGCACGCTCGATCCAATGCACGTGTAACATCCTGTACATGTTAAGAAGGGGCAAAGCAAATTTGGTGCACCCCTTTCAATTATAAAGGTGGGAAGGAATGCTGTTCAGGTTGAAGGTGGAAAATGGTGGAATGTGGGGAAAATTGTTAAGGTCAGGAATAGTACCAAGAGAATCCTGGTTCTTTGCAAAATCGTGGTGCTGTTGATTCTTCTGATGTTTCTATTAGGAGAAGCTCCAGATCAAGAGTCATCCCCAGCAGGAACCGTTTGTGAACTGGTGTTTTTCGTGCATGTTTTTCATGTTTTTGTTTACTATGTTGTTTTTTTCTGTTTTTCTTTATTGAGAAAGGAGGATATGTAGTATCTATGTGTAGTGCTGCAGGGTGCTGAGAGCTGAGTGTTCTCTTCTCCTATGTCATCTCTTTCTAGAAGTTCTATGGTTGCTCGGTAGCCTTTCTGTTGGGATGGTATTTATTCAAAGGCACCGTGGGCGGTTGGAGGTGGATGAGAAGCTGGCTGTGAAGTGCTGTCTACCGTGTAGCCTTACAGGAATAAACTCATGAAAACGTGCTCTGGTCCTGCTTATTTACTACAGAAGAGTGTGCATGTGCACTGTGAGTGGCATGGCCAAAGAGTGCAAGAAAGATCTGAAACTGGATCATAAATTCACAGCTGTTGCAAAAAGGGGCCTGAAAATATGTTTGGCAGGGGCTCCCTAAATCCTTCAGATGTCTCTGATTATGTGGGCCACACCCTACACCATCTAGAGCACAGCAGGACTTATTTACAAGCCCATTGCACCACCGGTGCCTCACTTTTTTTGATACACCGGCAGTAGGGTGACTAGATTTTGAGAACCAAAAACCGGGACATTTGGAAAAAACAGAAGGGCTACAATTTTTCAGCCATGGAATGGTGCAGAATGACAGCTGCCATCAACATAGGATCACAGAAGGTGCATTATGAAAGTAAATAAAATGTAATTTCTACAACCAAAATCATACCTATTAATTAAATTGCTTACTTATAACAGGTGCTATCTAGCAAAGCTTTGGAACACCCAAAAAATTGGCTTACACTGTTTTCAGTTAACCCTCTCTAAAAACCGGGACATAAGCCAAAATTGCCGAAATCTTCAGGGACAGCAAGTAAAAAAACGGGACTGTCCAGGCAAATCCGGGACGTCTGGTCACCCTAACCGGCAGTGCAGTGTGCCTGCTCATATTTACAAGGCCACGTAAAGCCGTCCTGCATGGCTTTTTAGGACTTGTAAATAGTGCCCCCTTTCACATGTTACTCTGCATGAAAGGGGCGTTCCATGGGTGTTGCTGTGGGTGTTCCCATGCAACATCCATGGAATGTGACGCATTCCGAGATTTACAAGGTTTTGTAAACCTGGAAATGGGTCAGAATCCTACGCCTCCCCTGTAAGGGAGGCGCAACAAAGAGAAATACGTTTGTTTCTTCTTGTTCTTCCTTTTTCTATGTGTGCTGCTTTCTGCAGCACACATAGAAAGAGGAAAACACCACTCATGATTGATTTTGTGCAGAAAGGTGTCCCTTCCTGCACAAAATGAATCACCCCTACAACGAAGACACTCTTGCATCATGGCGCAAAGATGCTCCATTGGCGTGTGGCAGCTCATTGTGTACTGGTGCAAGGGAAAAGGAGAGGAATGTGCTGTATCTTGTAGCTACAACGCATTCTTGCCCTTTTCTTTTGAGGCACGGCAGCACAGCAGGAAGGCTCACTGCACTGCCGTGTGTCGAAATATTGTAAATGAGGCCCAGTGTACTAAAATACAAAGGCACTGTTAGGGACACTGGAGGCACATCATCAGCGTGCTGTTTTGGCTTTGTCTCACTTTGCCATTACCCATTAGCTGTTGTTTAGGTTGAGACATTTGAAAATACACCAAGACTTAGAGAGAGCAACATTTCGTACAGCCAACTGCGAGGCAGAAATGTAAATAAACACCAAAAAACCTAAACAGAAGCATCACCGGGAGCAAAACTGGCCAAATTGGCGTGCGCCATCCCTCGAAGATGGAGCGCAAACTAAACATGCACATAGTTTGGTCCTATAGACTCCCACCCCCTTAGTAGAATCTGCCTGTATTCCAAGTACTAACATGGAAAATGGTTGATTATGAATGGTTTATTCCTAGGTATATGTCCCTGTCAGGATACATCGCTTATCTTTCAGTGCTCGGAAGCACAGTACTCCAAAGCCACTTGTACTAACCTCATTTTGGTGAAAGAAAGTAAGTCGGTGTCAACAGAATGTCAGGGCCACATGGTGAAAGCCTTAACATCCCTGGAGAATATATGCCACCATGGTGCCTGACAACAAAACTACATTACCTATGAATTCTTGAACTCTCATACTGTTTTGGAAATTGTAGTGGCTATTTTAAATCATTGGGTAGAAGTTTCCTCGTGTTTCACAACGTCGTTGCTAGGCAATCCAGATACTATGGGACTTATTTACAAGCCCCTTGCGCCGCCAGTACGCCACTTTTTCCCATATTAAAAGTGAGGAACCAGCGGTGCAAGGGGGCATGTAAATAAGCCCCTATGTTGCTGCAGCCACAATCTTGCTGCTTGGATTTGTGAATCATTTGGATTATGCGAAGAACTGGTAAGGAATAAGGAGAAGTATTTTGGAATCCTGGGATTAGATTTATCAATCGTTCACGCAGCGGAACGCAGCAAGCTATCTTGCTGCACTGTGTGAAAGCGGAAGGGCAGGAATGCACCATATTTAACATTAGGGGAGAGGAGTTGACCTAACGGCTAGGGCGGTCGACCTCCAATCTGGGGAACTGGGTTCTAATCTCTGCAATGACGCTGAACATCCTGTTATTCTGGGCAAATCACTTAATCTCCCCCTGCCTAACAAAAAATGAATGTGTCCTCATGTAATGCAACTGGTGCTATGTAAAGCGCTGTGATACCCAATTCGGGTCAAGTTTGCGTAAAAAAAAGAAGAATTATACGGTGCATTCCTGTCCTTTCCTAGCTCAGGAGCAATTTTGGCTGCCCATCACAAATGCAGGCACCATTGCATCATGGTGCAGGGGTGA
The DNA here is from genome assembly GCF_964204655.1 of Triturus cristatus. NCBI lineage: Eukaryota > Metazoa > Chordata > Amphibia > Caudata > Salamandridae > Triturus > Triturus cristatus. The sequence continues at coordinate 1,085,426,964 of NC_140582.1, read as the reverse complement.
CTGCATTGTAGGCAGGATTATTTTTGTGCAGGAAGGAACAACTTGCATTCAAACCCTTGATAACTATTGGCCTAAGTTGTATCTGACAACTACTTGAACATTCATTTGATTCCAAGTGATAGAACTCTTTTTGGTATGCCCTTTGGGGTTTGTTTTCTCATGAGGAAACACGAAGGATCATTTTACCAAACACAGCTTTATATTCATGATCTGTATATGTATATATATGAGCGTTAAGGTACATGTAACATTTAGAAAAGTAATTCATTGCTCTACAGTATAGTGAATATTATTTGTTGTATTTCAGTTGCATAAAGGATAAACAAAAACCTAACCTAGCAAGAGAACATATATCCAAAATGGCATAAGGTAGATATCTTGCAAATAGAAAAGGAGATTCAGTCAAGATATATAACATAGGGCCATATGTAGTTACAAGAGATCGCAAAATAGTGGTTGCCATTTGTGACTAGTATTTTTGCGACCAGTGTGGTAATTTGCGCAGTGACCTATGTTCTGATATGCCGGTTTGCAATTTACCAATTTGTCCTGGGTCGTAATTCGACTTACCTAATGAATATTAATGAGGTAGGCCACAAATTGTGATCCACTAGCACCACTAGCAGCCATCACAGGGAATGGTGTCCTACGGAGGTCAGCAGACCATCGTATCTGTGATTGTTTTTAAAGAAAGCTATTTTTTTTTCTTAAAATGCAACCGGGTTTCCTTACAGGAAAACGGGATGCGTTTAAACAAAAAAATGAAAAGTGTAACTGTCAAGCTTTTTTTTTTTTTTGACCTCATTAATGCTATCTCGAAAAAAATTGCAATCGGGTCCTCTTGAGTTTGGGCGCCCTTGGAGCAGAGATAGAGGCCTTGTTTTAAATCCACCGACTCCATGAACCAAAGATGGTAATTACTGCATCCATGGATCCATCGATTTTGATCGCGGTGTTTAAATCATCGGACATCCGTCCCTGCCCTGCCGCCTAGCATTATCCCATAAATCCCAAAACTCTGTGCGTTTACATACCCCCCTAAATTTATCCATATTCCTGAATTTTTTCACAGACCCCACCCATTCATGAATCAGTGGAGGAAAAGGAAGTATCCACTTTATACAAATTTCTCTTCTGGCTACATGCATAAGTATCAATAGAAGATGTTTCTATTTTTTAGTCAAATTAATTATATAATCAAAAGTACCCAGAATGCCAAAAATAACAGTGAAAGGTCTTACCTTAAAAGTCAAATCTAAGCTTTTACCAATGATCTTACCAGTTTCATTCCAGAACTGATCAAGTTGAGGGCAAGAATAAAACATATGAATATCATTTGCTTCTTTCTCGCCACATTTTGGGCATTTTTTTGTCACCTAGATGTTCATTTTAGAAAGCTTCTCAGGAGTCCAATATGATCTGTACAAGGTAAATAAATGATTTTTCCTCAGAGGTGCAGAAATTGTAGTGTACCATAAATAAGTGTAAGATACTTGCCAAGCCTGTTGCAAGTCTTCAGCCGGAAAGATCCTCTTCCATTTACGGTCTGGGATATCATAGTCTAGTTTCTTCTTCTCCACCAGGCACCAATACCACTTTGCAACTTCTTTTTTTCCAGGAGCTTTATGTAGTTCGCCCCCTGCAGTTGAAAAATCCTCTGGCCCAATAGTTTGAGATTTGACCCAGTTAGCCAACTGATAAAATTTGAACCTCGAGATTCCGTTTGCAGTTAACACTACCAAGTCTTCCCATGATTTTAAATTACCATTTTCTAGAAGATCTTCCCATTTTGTTATTCCGCCTCTTTTCAAGGGAAGAGCTAAAGAATCCTGCAAACATTCAGGAGTACCGGGCGAATTCCATATCGGAGCATGCAAACTATAATATGGGTACCTCCAGATTTTCCTTATATCACCTTTTTTTTAAATTTTGGATGCCCAAACTTATACAGGCAGTTACTATGATTTGTTATTGCTTTCCGATAAGAGGGGTATGGAACATGTTCTTGAAAAAGATGCCTTATGTTTTTTAAATGAAAAGCCTTATAGTACATCAGGAGATCCGGGCTAGCTATCCCTCCCCGGTGTTTTTTCTGGCTCAGGTTCTTCCAAGCTATCCTAGACATTTTTGACGACCAAATGAAGGAGTTCAACTCACTTTGGATCTTCTTTATTTGAGATGAGTTGAACTCCAAGGGGATAGCATTAAAGACAAAAGTAAACTTGGGTAGAATAGCCATTTTTATTACATTAACTCTCTCTATGAAGGATAAAGATAGACAGGACCATGATTTCAATAATTTCCTCATTTCTTTAGTTTTTAATTGCAAATTCACCGGGGCAATTTCATCAATGTTATTTAAAATTTGGATCCCAAGGTATCGTATTTCCCACTTGGGGTCAGATTGGAAAAGGGGTATATTCCACTGCATTACCTCGGTTTTTTGGTGGTTTATTTGGTACCCAGATATTTCACCAAAGTCTGCCAGCAATGTGTTCATGGTATTAGATGTCTCAATTAGATTGCTCGAATAAACCATCAAATCATCAGCAAATAATGCCACTTTTATCTCCCAGTTGTTAAAGCTAAAGGGGATAAGATCATTTGAGATTCTAATCGTGTTTGCCAAGGGCTCTATATATAGATTAAAAAGTAATGGGGAGAGAGGGCACCCCTGCCTTGTGCCCCTTTTAATTTGAAAGCTATTTGTTGTTGAACCATTAATCAGTATTTTCCCAGTCGGGCAGAATAGATATTTGCTATCGCCCTGGAGAAGTGTTGACTTAAGTTGTTGTATATAATGACTTGGTGTAGGTAAGACCAGTTAACTCGGTCAAAGGCCTTGGCTGCGTCAAATGTAAATATTGCTAGAGGTACCTTCTCGTGAGTTGCAACATCTATGGCTCCTATCAGTTGATGTGTAAGATCCTGCAACTGTCTCCCTCTGATGAAGCCCTTCTGGTCCTCATGTATTAATTTATCGGAGAGAGAGCCGAGTCTTATAGCCAATACCTGGGTAAACATTTTATAATCTGTATTGAGAAGCGAAATTGGCCTATATGATTCGCAGTGGGTGGGATCTTTTCCAGGTTTTAAAATGAGACTAATTATTGCTTCGTTCCAAGATTGAGGGATTGATACCTCCTCAAGAAAAATAGTATTAAATAAATTTGTCAATATAGGACCTAAAAGATCTTTCAGGACAATGTAGATTTCATTTGGTAGGGCGTCCGGGCCTGCCGCTTTGTTTTTTTTAAGATTGTTCATTATATCTAGGACCTCCTTCTGGGTAATCTCAGTGTTTAAAATACTGCAGGAAACGCTGTCTAGTTTTGGGGGTTGTGACCTATTCAGATAGGCTTCAACTGATGTTTGCAGAGGTGCCAAGTCCTCCTCATATAGTGTCTGAAAAAAAACCTCAAAAGCCTCTTCTATACCTGATTTATCCTCAGTTAACTGGCTGCGGTTATCTTACTTCGGTAAGAATCAGTTTTAAGCTTCCAAGCTAAGAGTCTTCAACAATTCTCCCCCCCATTCATAGTTTGACAAGGAACTAGCTTGCCATCTTTTTCTTATCCTTTCCTCTAGGAAAAAAAATAATTCCTGCTTCTTTTCCAGACTCTCATTTTTTAAATTATTTTGGTCTTCTACTAAAGTTGAACAGTCTATTTTTGTTTATAATTCTAATAGGTCTGATTCTAGCCTCAAGATCTTAGATCTCTTCATTTTGTTTTTACCCGCTGCTATGCCAACTAGTGTTCCTCTGATGACTGCTTTAAATGCTTCCCACACTATTATGTCTGAGACTTCACCCCCACTATTTTCCTTAAAGTAGTTTTCATTTATATCAATAACTTGCTGGTCTAATAAGAGTGTCCAATCTAAGGTCCTCCTTTTTTCGCTCTGAGCTGACTCATATTTTATATTTATTTGGACTGAAGAGTGATCTGAGAGGTGTGCAGGGTTATGCTGCACTTTACTGACTCTTTTGTCAACCAAAAAGAAATCTATTCTAGAGGTGTGTCCATATTTATTGTTCCTATAAGTATATTTATTAAGTCGATTACCCCTAGTTTTCCATATATCGACTAAACCCAAGTCTTCCATAAGCGTGGTGAAGCATTGTCGCATTTTGGGTAGGGATAAGAATTTTACTAGGGGGGTGTCTATCTGTTTTAGGATCTAGTAAGATGTTAAAATCTCCTCCCAAAATAATTGGTGTATGTAGCGTTATCAACTGAGCATACAAAGAAACAAGGGCTCGGCATCATCTATGTTTGGACCATAGTAACCCACTATAGACAAAGCACAATCTCTGTACTTAATATTAGCTATGGCCCATCTTCCTCTTGTATCTACGATTTGTGTAACCAACGTGCAATATGGAGATTTTTTCATTATGATAGAAACACCCTTGGTATTACATGATTGGGTTGTGCAGACTGATTCTCCAATCCAGCTCTCAGATTTTGTAAGTTCATGCCATTCTTCCCTAAGAAGGTGGGTTTCTTGTAGTATAATTATATCTAGAGTTAAGGGTTTAAGATACTCAAAAATCTTTTGCCTCCGCTCCCTCGTTCTTAAGCTATTCACATTCCATGTTAATATTTTCAAATCAGACATTGAACTACATTTTTGCTGAATTGGGCTTTGACCCTAATTGCTATACTTTTTGCATATCGGACAAGTATTTTTTATTTATTTTCTCCCCTATGCTCCCCACCAAACAAAAACAAATCAAGTGAAAAAACAAACCTATAAGTGTGCCCACCCTGGAGAACCCTCCCCACTATGATGAGCAATCTTAGTTGCCCTGTTTGAGAACCGCAACCGAGGCCTTGTTTATGACGAATTGGCTCGTTAAACTATTTGTTTCTATTAGATTTCATGCGTTCCAAGAACAGTTCTACTTCTTGTGGATCTCTTATATTATATGTTTTATTGCACCACATTATGCGAAGAAGTGCTGGAAATTTCATTTGCACAGTGGCACTTTCTGCCCTTATATCTTGCATGAATTTCCCCAAAGCCCATTGCCTGTCAGACGTAGCCTTTGAGATGTCCGAGCTAATTTTATAGTTATAGCCATCTTTAGTCAGAATACTAGAATTTAGGGCTTTATTCAAAATGCATTCTTTTATTGTATAGGATTTAAAGTTGACTAAAATCCTTCGCGGATTTTTCCTATCCTTGTTTAGTCTGAATGGTTCCCTATGGGTCCTCTGTATATCACCATCCAGTTCTTTTTCATCCATTTCAGGAACAAATTGTTTGAAGAGGTTTACTACAAAGGACCTTATATTTTGTCCTTCTTGGGCTTCCGGGATGTTCATTAGGCGCAGGTCATTTCTCCTGGAGTTATTTTCTAAAATCTTGATTTTATCTCGGAGCTCTCTCTCAGTGACCGAGGCTTTTTCATTATTACTCTGGCAGAGTCTCACTTCCTCCTTAATTTGTTCCAGGGCCGCTTCCACTGTCACTACCCTTTCTAATAGTGCGTTGAATTTCACCTCCAAAGTTTCACATGTGGCCTGGATTTACTGCTGTTTTTTTTCAGATTTGGCAAAACCCGCTTTCATTTCGTTTAGTAGTGTGGCCACAAGGCCTCCAATGTCCCCCCCACAGCACTATTCATAGAATGGTCACTATCTAGTGCTAAGGAGGGAGCTTCAGAAGTTGAGGGAAATATATGGCCCTCCGTCTGAGAGAGCTCTTCTAACTCCTTTCCTATGGAATGCTCTTTGTCTTCTTCCTGTTCATTTAACAAAAGTGCTTGATATTTGTTGGGAGACTCCATTGAGGTCAGAAAAGTGGGTGGTATGGTTAGAGATGTTTCTGTAGACGGTCCAGTCCCTAATAGTTGCTTATCTTGTATTTTAAAGAAGGAGCGCAGTGAGGGGGTGGTTTTAATGTATGGGCCCTTTTTTAATTGTTCTTTTATTGCTGTTTTGGTAGCCCTTGTAGAAACTACCGCTATTTTAGTTCTTTCCGTATTCTGAGCCCTCTGGTTTTTATTGGTATGTTTGACCGGGCACCTTGGATGTAATATGTCCCAGTCGTCCTCCTGTTTTTGTTTTTGAAGGAGATCAAGGATCTAATCCGAGGCTATAGGAGCACCCCCACCTGATACTGGGATCGATAAAGCAGAGCCACTATAATTATCATTGACTTCAAAGGGGTCGCTTGGATCAAAGTTTGCAAGCTTTTTGGGGTTTAAAATTGGCTTAGTGTCCAAGTAGGAGTTTTTATCCTGTGTGGACGGTACCAGTGATTTGGATAGAGAGAGACCCCTCTTATTGCCACAACTCTTTTTCCCAGTTGAATTCATACAGGCAATGCCCCTTAGCTCATTTTTGGGAGAAAGTAGGAAGTCATAAGAATCCACAAGTTGAGAATTATTAGTTAATTCCAGGTTACTTGGAGTATCTTGAATATGTATACCCTGGGTATAGCCTGGAATTCTATTGTAATATTCAGGAATTTCATGAGTTTTATGAGGGGGACCCCTAAACGTTTGTCTAAACACTGAAACTCGTACTTGATGGTAGGAGTTTGCTGCTTTAGACCAAAACCCCCTCCTTATTTGATATTTAGCACTTCTGTCAACTAAATAACGGTTCACTAAGGGGAACCCGCCTTTAGTAGCCCCACCAGGACCCGGGTCATCAGCAATGCCCCCTTTATCACAATGACCCCGCATATATCAGCAGCTGGACCAAAAACAACGTCTATCAGCCCCCTCTTGAACCCCCGCTCACCCGGTCACGAAGCGAGGAGATCCGAAAGCGCCCACAATACTCCAGCTGAAAGCAGGAAGAGCCGGAGGGGCCGAGATCCAGAAAGTGCCGGCAAGGAAATTCTCATCCGATCCCCCAATCCCCCGACCACCAGCGGTACACTCCCAGCAGTACTCCAGCCGAGAGCCGAGAACCGGAAGAGCCAGAGCCGGGCCGGCGAGAGACTCCGCACCCGCTCAGAGCCTGCCCAACCTCCGATCAGCTTCTGGGATCAACTCCCAGTACTCCCGGTGTCCCAGGTTCCCGGCTCACCGGCAACGTCCTCCACACACCACACCCCTCCACACGAACACCACGGGGGTTGCACAGCACGCCCTGCAGCCCGCAACACGCCGCGGTAATAGAACTGCCTTTGTGCCAAACAAAGAACAGGTATGAGTTTGAGCCTCTTGAAAAAAAACGCATAAATCAGGTTGCCATCGGTTGCGGTGCTCGCGACCGAGGCTCTCAGCCGGCCGCCATGTTCTCCAAAAAAACTGTAACTGTCAACCTTTGTGAAGATCTTTCCACTGCACTGTGCTGGGACACATGGTGCCACATTTTGAGTAACTTTTAAACCATTTGAGCTTGACACTATTATTTTTGTTAAAATCTGCAGATTATGCAGCAGATAATGGGTTATATGGAAAATCCATATGTATGCAGAAAACGCTGCAGTCACAGAATTCTATAATTCCAGTGGCCCTGTATATACACTGTGTGTTATATAGAGGTGGGTGAGCCACCAAATTAACACAGAGAGGAGAGCCGAGGGACTGGCTTGGATTTAAGAACCAGTACATGACCTTTTAATGTGTTTGGCATGTAAATCATGCACCAAACATCTAGTAAAACAAACTTCAAAATTAAAAAAAATATCTTTTTTTTAACATCCAGAAGAGTTTAACCTTAGTACATCAGATTATATCACCGCATCGAGACCCATTAAAAGTGATAGCTGTTACAGAGGAACTTAGAAACATTTATGTCCCCCCGACCTGATGACAATGTCATTAGTGAATTAAGAAGCAAGTCAGCTGTGATATGATCCCTAAATGTAGCCCAGATTCTTATTATACATGAAGCAACATTATAGTGTATTAAGTCCAACTCAAATTACTTTTTTGTACTGTACACAACCTGAACTCACGTATTTCAAAAAACTCTAATAACTACTAATAAAAAAGGAGGTATGGTGAAATAACGGATCACACAATTCGGTCAAGCGGGGAAGCCAGGACCAGATTTTCTAGTTTCCAAAGGACCGCCGCCTCCACTGAGATCCAGCATCCCGCAGCGTGGCAGAATGAGGCAGGATTATGCTGGTGGTGCGGCAGCTGGCTCCAAGCTGACTGCAGTGACAATGTAGGGATCGATAGGTACCATGTGTTAAGGCAAATCACTCCCTATTCAGTTGCAGGTAGGGCTGTTCTCAGCTCTGTCCCCTCATCCTGCAAGCAGATGGCCCATTTAGGCATACATAATCCTTCTTTTGTGTGACTGTCTGGGAGGAATTCACAAAGTCTGTCAGTTACAGCCAGTCATGTGACCCAAGACAGGCTGCAGGCACAAAAGGGCTAAGAGCACAGAAAGCACAGTTTTCTAAAAGTGGCATTTTCAAAATTGTAATAAAAACCTGACTTTACCATTAATTAGGGTTTACATTACAATTCCAAAGACATCAAACATGATATAGCCACTTGCTCCCAATTGGAATTGACAGTTTATTAAATGTATAAGTAATGTCCACTGTTATCCTATGGAGGGGTGGGCCTCAGAGAAGAAAAATAAATTTAGGAGTTTTTCACTACCAGGACATGTAAAACTAAAATGTACATGTCCAACCTTTCAATTACAAGGCACCTTGTCCTATGGGTTACCTAGGGCCTACCTTAGGGGTAACTTATATGTAATAAAAGGGGGGATTAGGGCTTTGCAAGGGGGTTTTATTGCCAAGTCGACATGGCAGTTTAAAACTGCATTCAGGCTGCAGTGGCAGGCTTGGGACAGGATTTAAGGTGCTACATAAGTGGGTAGCACTATAAGTCCTGCAGGTCCACTAGTAGCCTTTAATTTACAGGCCTTGTATTTATGGTACACCACTCGACAAGAGACCTATGAGTAAATTAAATACACCCATTGGGTTTAAGCCAATTTAACCATGTTTTAGGGGAGTGAGAACAAGCACTCTAGCACTAGTTAGCAGTTGTAAAGGCCACAGAGTCCTATGACCAACAAAAAGAGGTTCAGCAAAATGGAGGGGGAGAGGCAAAACATTTGGAGGAAGACCACCCTAAGGCTGACAGGTCTAATAAGTGCACATGAAGGCTTGGCTCGTTTTGGGATCAAGGGTCCAAGAGGACCTCAAGCTGAGCCAAAGCCAAGCATCTAGGTTGAGTTTAGCTCGAGCCTTCAGTGGCTTGCTCACCTCTAGTTTATTAAAAACGAATGATGCGCATATTGATAGTGCTTTTAGTTAAGGGCTTGGCCCTCATAGCACTATAAATACATATGACCTATGAAGATTCATTTTTGTGACTGTCTAGTTACACAATCATCAATCTGCAGCAATTATATTAACCAATTGAACTGTCATAAAATAAAAATGATATATTTCTATTCAATTACTTTAACTTGCATTTAATTTTCATTTAAACTCTGGGCTTGATTGACAGAGGTAAATGTACACTTTTGTGTAAGTTTACGATTGTTTCCTATTCACAAAGGTATTTTACGAGCAGGTCAGTCCTATCTTTATTTGTGTACAGAATCCTCAGTCGTAAAGATACTACTTGGAAAATACCTTTGTGAATTGGAAACAATTGTAAACTTACACAAAAGTGTACATTTACCTTTGTGAATCAGGCCCTCTGTGTGTTGCATTCTATAGATAACTATCTGAAGGTGAAAGGCCAGCAAAATAGTTACACAATATTGCATTCTCTATTTGCCACGTCTCACTCCGTCCTCTCTGCACACAGGATCACCGTTCTCATACTGTTTCATGCAGTTTAGTCCCTTGATGATCTACGAAATATAAAAAACTTTGTACAAGGCTGCCAATGAGCCTCATCTCTGGGGCAGCTCCACACACATCAGCTAAAGACCTGTGTGTTTACTGGAATCAACAGCAGCCCCGGCTAACACACACAATGCAAGGAAGGTGTTGAATGGGGGCTGAAGCCTTTTTAGCCCAATGTGCAATAACAAATGAGTTATAAATAATTAACAGAAATAACACTATCAACCACACTGAATAACCTCTGTGTGTGTCTTCAATCATGATGCAGTTCATGGCCAGTCTTTGATTTCGTGTTTATGGTATTGATCCCTCCCCCCATGGTCTTCAAGCGGATCAAACCCTTACTGATCAATATCACCTTCTTTAGCAGGCACACTTTTCAGGTATCCTGCCTCGCCCACTCAACTCTGAGGTTCTAACAGTAAGATTTGCTTCCAGCTCTCATACCACCGACTCACTTATGCAGTTTACCGCCCTTATGGCAATCCTCCACATTTTCTATTGGACTTTGCTAAAGATGTATGGATTGAAGGCATTCATAAATATGTTTGCCCGGGTTTGTGAAAAGGGATAGCTGCAGATGTTTTCGTCAGTTACCATGATCTCAACAAAAGACAAACCTATTGCCTTTATCAATGCTTACTTTGTGTGGACGCTCAACCCATAAAATCCTACATTTATCTCCTCCGTGTATTGCTTCTGGGACTATTGTCGATGTGTCTAGCTGTTGAAGAACTTTCTGGTGTCAGTAATGTTTTTCTGAAGGGCTTATTTGCAAACCATTTGCACCGCCAGTAAATTAATTTTCCCCATATTAAAAGTGACGTACCGGCAGTGCAAGGGGCTTGTAAATAAGCCCCGGTGTTCCCATCCCCAAATGGCACTAAATCTACAAAATAAACCATCACTTACAAAACCAGAGATTGGCTTTTTTTAATAGACACTTTTGTTCACTACATGTATCTGAATACATGTTGCCATTCCAGCTCCCCATCTTGTGTGGCGCTTTCTATAAAAGATGAGTGTGGTGTCATTTTACACACATCAGGTTCCTGTGAACGTTAGCCACTTTTATAATCAATATTTGCATATGTCATGTATCTATAGAAAGCATATTTTTCTGTGCTATAAACTGTGGAACTGAGCCTTTGCCGGCGTACAGCTCTTTCTGGTCTTGCCTAGGCATTGCTTGCGCTGTCTCTTCAAAACATGCTGTATTCAGGTATGGATTTTAAGCTACATCCATTTTCCGCCCATCTTCTTAATTGGCTCCTGTTACTGTCCTTTGTAAATGGTGGCTTTTGATTCATAAATAGGCTTTTTTTAATTTTTTTTTTTTTTTTAATTTTATTTTTATTGAGCAGAGCAAAAAGGTACATACATATTTTTCGAGTGCAACATTTGAAACACCACAATTTGACCAATGATTGATGTTGATTTGTTGATTGGCTACTTACTAAGCAAAGTGCGGAGTGAAATGGATTTTCATATTTTATAAGCAGTCACACACAATTTCATTGTCTGTTGACTAGTTAAAAAATATAAATAATAAAGTGCAAATACAAGATGTAGCCACAAGTTAACTTATAGCTCAGCTAAAACACAAGACAAATACAAGATTCACTGAAGACAGAAATTAGAATCCCGATTTAAAGTGCCCAGTGCGATTGCAGCCGAAGTTAACCTTGGCAACTACAGTACTCTTAACATCACAAATAAAGTGCAAATGCAACATTTGAAACACCAGAATTAGACCCACCATTCATGTTGGTTGTTAATAGACTACTTACTAAACAAAATACAAAATGCAAGCATTTTTATATTTTGTAAGCAGTCACATATCATTCCATTGTCTATTGACGAGTTGGCAAATAAAGTGCAAATGCAAAATATAACTACGAGTTAACTTATAACTCAACTAAGACATAAGATTCATTGAAATCCAGATTAAAGTGTCCAATGCATTAACAACCGGAGTTAGCCTTGACAAATACAGTACTCTTAGCATCGAATAAAAATATAGACGAATAAAGTGCAAATGCAAGATAAAACTACAGAGTCGCATATAACTCAACTCATCTTAAAGCTCGAAGGACCTAATAAGGTTCTAAATTATAGTGTCAATGCATAAGCAGCCAAAATCTGCCTTGTTAGAATACAGTATTATTAACATTATTACTGTTTAAAGTGCAATTGTACTAGCAGCAAAGCTTAGTCGTATAATACAAAATATCAGGCAACAGGGTAAGATGCAAAATACCGATGGCAACCATTTAGAAGCTGCTAAAATCACATAAAAAGGAGAGCAACATTAACATCAATGAAACCAATGTAAAACTTATACAAGTAGAAAATCGTTGCCCCAATCCATTTGGGGATCAATGGTAATTTAATAATTAATACTACATTGCTCTAGAACAATTAGAGAATCCGCGCCATCTCTAAAACCTATCCTTGAGTAGGAGTAATTCTTCAAATTTTTTCCAGTTTTTCTTATATTTCCTTATGCCCCCTACTCTTTTGGCATATGCCTCTTCGAATTTCCAAATCCTTTTCATTTTATTAAACCAATTTAAATGATTCGGAATCTCCTTAGATTTCCAATTTTGAAGTATCAAGGAACGTGCCACCATACAAGATATGGCTACAAAAACCCTGTCGGAGCTAGATAAATTGGCCTCGTCCCTTGAATACCCGAATAATGCAGTTTCGATCTGGGGAGAAACACTCATGCCTATAACTGCTCCCAAATCGTTGAAAATCTCCTCCCAAAACTGTACCAGTTGCGGGCAAGAAAAAAAAATGTGTAGCCATCCTCCTTCCTCCTCCTGGTGACAGCGAAAACACCTGTTGGGATGGTCAGGATATCGTTTCTGAATAATAGATGGGGTCCAATAAGCGAGCCATCTTGATAGAAAGGACATTCTTTTAAAATTAGCGGCACGTAGAGACCTATGCCCTAAAAGGCATATTTTTTCCCATTCCCTTGGGCTAAATCTGCAACCAGTATCCCTTACTATTTTTTCGATATGGGAGACTATCCCCTTTGCCTGTTCATCCTTCCGCAATACAGAATACCATTTCCCCAATCCCAAAAGCTTGAAGTCATAGAGTTCAACCATGGTGTAGTGTGGAGTATTCAAAATACCCTCAAAATTGGAAATAAAATGAACTATCCGCATATATTCAAGAAATGTGGGCTTTCTACAACCTTCAGCCCTATCCATTATTTCTTGCCAGGATATTATTTTGTTATGGGCGATGAAGTGTTTAAGTTGAGAAAACCCACATTCGCTCCAAATCTCAATATATCTTAATTCCAAATGGAGTCCCAAACTGTTGCATTCTCCCAGACCCAAAAATTGAAAGCCAGAGGAGTTATTTTTTTTAAAGACTGCTTGAAGCCTAAACTGAACTTCTCGTAGAGACTTATAACGGGTCCTCTTGGGTAATTTAGCAGTTTTTAAAAAGGCGGGTATTTGCGTTCCCCCTTCTACTATCATTTTATCAAAAAAAAAGCTATCATAAATGCACTTATAAAAAGTTAGGTCAACCACTAAATTCAATAAGGCAGCCTGATAATATGTTCGTATCTGTGGAAGTGCTAGACCTCCTTGATTTATGGGCAGCTGTACTGTAGTTAATTTTACTCTGGGAACCTTTTTTGCCCAAATAAATTCCCTAAACAAGGTATCTAATTCATTAAAATAAGTTTGATTAATGCGAATAGGGACATTTAAAAACAAAAAGATTAATAGAGGGAGAATGGACATTTTAATCAAAGAGACTCTCCCTATAATTGTAAGGGGGAGTATTGACCATTGTTCGAAAAGGCTCTTGATCTTCTGTTTTATTCTAAGATAATTTAGTTCAAATAATTTCTGATGCTGATTAGTGACGTAAATACCCAGATATCTAATTGGGTCAGTTTTTATGGCTTGGAATCTCAAATTATCAGGAAGAACATTAGGATCAATATTGAGAGCCAATATCTCGGTCTTTTTTTCATTAATTTTATATCCACCGATTTGTTGAAATAAAGAGAATTCTTTAAAGGCAAGCACAAGATTTTCTTTAGTAGGGGTTAAATACAAAATGATGTCGTCGGCGAACAACTTAACTTTTGACATCCCTGGTATAGGAGGAGAAATAGCAGCATTATTACGTATTTTTAAAACCAAGGGTTCAATAAAAAAGGTAAAAAGTAGCGGGGAGAGCGGGCAGCCCTGCCTAGTTCCCCGTTTTATTATAATTTCCCCTAATTGTTCCTGATTAATAACCACCTTTGCGCTTGCACCATAATAAATACTCTTTAACATATTAATAACCTGTTGTGAAAAACCGAAACTCCTTAACGTTAAGAACAATGTTTGCCAATTCACAAGATCGAAGGCTTTTTCTGCGTCGACCATAATTATTGCAGCAGGGATTTCGTTTATGTTAAAAAAATCTAAGGCGTGAATTAAAAATTGAGTATTAGTAGCCATAGATCGACCTGCTATAAAACCTGTCTGATCCTTATGTATTGTTTCTTGAGCAGCAGGGAGGAAGCGCTGAGCCCATAGTTTCATTAAAATCTTATAATCAGAATTAAGTAAACTGATTGGCCTAAAGGAGTTCACATCTAAAGGGTTCTTGTCTTTTTTCACAAAAGATACTATTAAAGATTCTTTAAATTCAGTAGATATAGTTGCACCCTTTCTAATGTCGTTAAAAAGTCTCTGTAAAGGAGATGCTAATTCTTTAATAAAGACCTTATAAAATTCGATCGGGAATCCATCCTGACCACATGCCTTTCCCCCTGCAATAGATTTGATTGCATTTATAATTTCTTCTTCCGTTATTTCATTATCTAGTTTTTTAATTCTGTCCCCTGAGACTCTAGGAAGATCAATGTCCATCAAATACTTTGAGATTTGTTCATTATTAACTGGGTACTCAGTTGAATAGAGCTGTCCGTAATGGTGGAGGAAAACCTGTGAAACACTCTCCCTATCTGATACCACTAATTCCGTGACAGGGTCCCTGATGGAAGTGATTAGAGAGGATTCCATTTTTTTTCTGGTGGAATTGGCTAGCAACTTCCCCATTAACTGACTCTCTTCATACATTTTTTGCTGATATATTTTGGAGTTGCATATTTCCTCCAAGATAAAAAAATCTCTTAATTCCCTACTAGCTTTGTTGAAGGAATTGGGGAAATGATGTAACATTAAGGCATATTCTTGATCTGCCTTGTTTTGAAGGTTCTCAATTTGAGACTTCCGAGTTTTAGACTGACCGGCCATAACAGCTATTACTTGGGCCCGGGCCGCCGCCTTGAAACCTCCCCAGATAGCAAAGGGGGTGGCGGTATTATCATTGATCTCAAAATAGTGAACAATCCATTCCCTAAATCCCAAAATCCAATCGTCATTTTGCAGAAGGAGACGATCCATCTGCCACCTAGATCGTTCCTTGTCTCTCCCCCCCAAAAGCAAGGAGACCCCAACCAGTGCGTGATCAGAAAAAGAGTTACTTCTGATCCACGCCTTTGTCACCTGTATAGATCTAGATGTTAATAGATAGTCTAGTCGGGAGGCCGAAGAGAAGTGATTGGAATAAAAGGTAAAGGATTCCGTTTCTTGATGGAGATCCCGCCAAGAATCCACTAGCCCAAACTGTTCCATAATTGTCACCATCATTTTTTTGGTATTGGGCTTCGACTGTCTTTTATTTTTATTAGTGGTGTCCTTCCTAATATCCATAATATAATTAAAATCCCCCCCTAGGACAATCTGTCCAGGAGAACTAATCAGCTTTTCATGGATCTGGGTCAGGGGTAGTACATCTTCGGATAATGGGCCATAGTAGTTAATAAAGTTTATTATCCGACCCCTAATTTTAGTTATTACCCAGATCCATCTCCCTAAAATATCTCGAAATACTTGAAGAAACTCCCAATTCATTTTGTTCGAGAAATAAATTGCTACCCCCCTCATTGCTGCCCCTGAGGAAGCAAAAAAGGCCTTGGAGAATTTTTTAGGGATGAACAAGTTGGGGGAGTTGGATTTAAGATGAGTTTCTTGAAGAAAGAGAACATGGGGGTCCAGAAAAGCGGCCCATCTTATAAGTGCACCATATTTCTTCTTATTTAATATCCCATTGGTATTCAATGACAAAATCTTACAGCTACCAGTTGCCATGCTTCTTTACTCTGCGAATCATTCCAGGCCTTCTTGCTACTGCTCTTTTTCCTGCTAACACCCAACCCCCCACCACCCTAAAAGAAATCCCTCCCCTGGAGATGGGGAACTCATTCCCCCTACACCACGCAGGCCACATCTCCCACTTCCCATACTTGTACCTGGGTGTCATGTTGTTACACCCCAAGGGGCGATCATGGTCGCACCCCTCCTCCCGCACCAAATTAGAACAAGCCGAGGAAAAACATTATTTTTCTTTTTTTTTTTTTTCAGAGCATCTTTTTTTTTTTTCTTTCTCTTCCCTTTCCCTTTGTCACGGATATCCCGCATCAGCTTGAATACAACCAAAAAAAAAAATCACGCTTGACCTGAGGAGCCTGATATCCCCTTCAAGCAAGTCTGGGCCTCCTCAATATCTGAAAACATAAAAAACCTCCCCTTCACCAGTACTTTTAGTTTTGATTGCTGAACGATAGATGCCTGAGCCCCATGTGCCTTGAAGAGATGTAACATCTTGACGAACTCTTTTCTTCTGCGAGCTGCCACAGCTGTCATATCGGAGAAAATTCTACATTTCTGTGTCTCGTTGAGGGGGAATTGACGTTGTTGGATAGCCTTTGCCAATACTCTTTCTTTAACTCTATAGTCAGCAAAGTTTAGAAGAATTGTTCTTGGATAAGGAGAATTTGGAAAGGGTTGGGCTGTGATTCGATGTGCTCTAGTGATTGACAGATCTCCTTCATAGTCAGGCAGTACTTGCTGCTTTATGAACGTGCTAACCCAAAGGAGAGTCTGGGCCCCTTCAATCCCTTCAGGCACCCCCACAAGGCGCAGATTAGACCTCCTGGAATGACTTTCCAACTCGTCAACCTTGTTCTCCAAATATCTGTTCTTCTTGTCCGCTTCTTTTGACTCGGTCATCACCGTCACCAATTGATCTTCGATGGTGGAAATTCTGGCCTCTACCTCAGAGAATCTTGTGGGGAGACCCATAATAGCCTCTTCGATTTTATCTAGGCGCTGGTTAAGGGTATTGATCTCAATTTGCTGAAGCTTTTTCATCTCCCTTATTTCTCCTAAAATTAAATTCAGCATATCACGGATGTCAACTTGAAAATTTTCCGACTTCTCCGAGCCAAGTTGCGGTAAGATTCCAGCATTGGATGATGGTAAAGTTAAAAGTAATTCTTGAGATTTTGAACAGAAATCCAATAATTGCGGCCGTGGAGTTTGACTTAACTCAGGTTGATCTAACGGAACTGGCAAATCCTGGATCAAAACAGGAGTATCTACCTGCACACCTAGTGTAGATGGCACCAAGTTAGGGTGGTCGGTGTCTCGTCCCCCGCCTGTAGACGCTGATCCAGTTGCTGGAGAAGACATGCCGAAATCAATAGGCTGTAGAGATACAGGGGAGTGGGGAGGTGGTAAACTTTGTTTTTTAGTAAATAAAGGGAATTTTTTCACCTCCTTTTGCACCTTTTGCACCTCCTTTTGCACGTTACTACCGGTGCAGACATCTTGGTTACCCCCTTCCGGGCTAGCATTTGACTGAACCACCAACGTCTCCTGTTGCAAGGTCTGATTATCGGCCACCATGGTGAAGGACGTATCCTCATCTGAGGTAATGGGTGAGCTGCGACTATCTGGTGAGGAAGGGATAGCCCCTATGTCGCTTTTTTGACCTACTAGGCATGCTGACTTGGCGAGAGCGCAACGGTTTTTCTTCATTTTCTGCGCCTCAATTCTAGCCATTTTAAGGTTAGCGACACCCTCCCTCTGAGGTCTCACCATTTTCAACAATTAGGGAGGTAGAGTTCCCCCCCGCCAGCGAACTCAGCAGCCCGAGGGAACTTAAATAATACCCCAGTATGATTGTCTGTCTGTTAAATGGTTTAAACAACCCAGTCCATGTTACTAACCAGCAACCCCCTTTTAATCCTCCTTACGTCTTGGTGCAAACTCAAGGTGTACAGAGCTGCCTTTTAACGTAGTCAAAGCAGGACCGTGGAGCTGCAGGTTTAATGTTTTCCGGCAAGATGGCGTAATCAGACTATTCTCCTCGTTTTCCTCCGTTTCACTTTCATCCAAAACGGCAGCTGAAGGCACGGAACTTCTGCTCGTATAATCTTGAGCAAGTTCGCATTATCACTGCATTTGACCTCGTTGTCCTTGTTCGTACTAACGGCTACAATCTGCCATCAGCGCGGCGTCCGCGCGCGGCATTTCAGCGAGGTAGGGAGGAGGAGGATGAATAGGCTTAGTAGTCCCTCCTTTGTACCTCCTTTTCTCCTGTTGTAACGTCCCATGAGGACGGCCCCTGTTACATGTATTGCTACTCGGTATGTTTCATTTACAGTCTTTGAGGACTATTTTCTTAAAGGACTTTCTCCTACCTGCTGTTGCAGGCAGGACACGCTCTCCTGCAACCGCTTGTTTTGCAGTTGTAGAAAATCTGGGAGATACCTAGCTACTGGTTTAGGGTGCTGTTATTTAATTTAAACACACACACTACGGGACCCAATGTTTGAAACCTCTTGGATCTGATTATTTATTACATTTTTCTTTTTTCAATTCAAAACGCTTTTATATTATTTCATAGGCATCTGAATATCAAGGAAACACTTATTCATTTTGACATTAATAGACTTAATTAAATACAACATATACACACGCATTAATACTGTGACTAAACAAAAAATCTTTTTGTGAGACATTTAGAACTTACAGTAATGCACCTATATCTTCCCCCACTGTTTTTCACAAATGTTTTTAGAACATGACCTTTATACAAAAAAAGGCAAGAGAGGCGAAGATGTTATCGCATTTCATAAAAAAATCACATTTCAAATAATTGCATTAAGAAAAATGCCTTTCAAATGATTGCCGACGCGTTTCAAGTCCCTATATAACTCATGGGGCTCTCATCAGGGCTTCTGAGTTTCTAATCATCTATTTTTTCTGGGCTTGTTATGTGGATGGAATCTATTAAAGAACAAACAAAAAAGTCAATGTGTATCGGTGCATTATGGGTTCTCACTTTCCCTCAACTTTTATACGCCTTGCAATTAAAGGGGAGTTACCTTCTTTTTGCAGCTTGAAATCATCAATCTTTAATGTTAGACATGGGTTATTTCTTATTCAGTAAGAGGATGTAAGGACGAGAAAGGGGATGGCTTATTAAGCATTTAAACTGTGTTATACTGCATCTGTTCTCGAGGCATCTTAAGCATTCAAGCTGAGCTGCCTACCTGGATCAAACGTGCCGGGGCGGGACACCGTCTTCCCTTAGATTTAGTAATTATCGGGCAGTTTTGGTGTTTTCTTTTCCTGTCAATAAAATTGCAACAATGTTAAAACAGTGCGTAACGTTTGAAATAATCATACGCTTTCATTCGTTACACTAGCAATGGTCCGCATACCTCATTGTAAGCGGGCGGTGTCTGTTATTTTGAACGCGCATTTCATCAATGTCATTTACGAAGCCTTCCGAATTATATTCACCCTGTTGGCCGCAATACAGCTCTTTTTTAGTATACATGCCCACTCAAACATAGTAAAGTGAATCAAGTACGATGACGATTTCTTATTCTCTTACTTTTCAAATGTATCCACTCACTTACAGTCTCCTCTCGTCTCCCATTCAGAGCATTTCTGTTCCCGTCCCTGCAGCCTTGGTGACTTCCTGTTTCCTTCTAGATTTAACCGGCAGGTGATCCTGCTGTATTATGGGTATTGTGGTTTTTGCTCGTTAATTTCACACTCGTGAAAGTTCCGTAATTTCATTAAGGCCAGAAATGGTACAACTGAATTTTAGAATGAGGTACGCTTCTTCTTGAAGGAGGAGCTCCTCCAGATCTCCTCCTTTTGCGTTTACCGCAATCCATGCTAACACGGTCCATCTCAAATCATTTTCTCCATGATTTTTTTCGATCCATGGGAAACCATGGGTGCATTTAGGACTTTCTTCTTGATCCTTGAACGGTGTGGCACAATCCGTTGATTAATCTGTTGATTTATTTTACCGATGTAGATCTTTGAGCAAGGGCACATTACCGCGTAGATGATATTCTTTGTTTTACAGTTCATGAATTCTTTGTGTGTCCATTTAATGGTGATGAAATTCTGTACCTTCTAATGTCAAATCACACACAGAGCAATTCCCACATTTGTGGTGCCCCGGTACAGGTTTCATTTTCCATTGTGTTCGTAAGTCACTCTTGGGGCGGGTCTGTAACATGTCAGCTCTGATTATCTGTTGCCCTATTGAGATGTTCTTCTTCATTGCGAACAAAGGTTTAGGAAATGGACACTCTAATCCTTGCAGTAAATGCCAATTCTTTAAAATTATCTGCCGAAACATGTTGGTGGCGGGGCCATAGGTTGACACACACACCAGTCTCTCAAGTGGTTGTTTGACTTTTTTTGGGAGAAGTGATTCACGTGGTGTGAACCACGCTCTTTTAGTTGCATGTTTCAACGATGTTTTGGAGTAACCTTTTCAATCATCTGTTGGCAGAATATAGAAGCATCAATTTCAAAATCTTCTCGTTGTGAACAGTTCCTTCGAACCCATAATAACTGGCCATGGGGGAGATTATCCTTCAAATTCCTAGGTTGACAGCTGCTATGGTGTAAAATTGTATTCCGATCGTGGCTTTTCGATGTAGTGTAGTCATCATTGCTTCCTCCCTTGGTACAACTTCAACATCCAGGAAGGTCAAGCTGGTCTGGCTCTTAGTTATACTGAATTTAATGTTTGCTGCCTGCTGTTCAACCATCCATGGAGCATATCCAACTCTTCTTCTGTACCATTCCACAAGCACCAGATGTCGTCTATATATCGATACCATTGTAGGAGGCTTCCTTCAAATGGGTTGTTATTGAAAACAAATTTGTCTTCATATTGGGCCATGTAAAGCACCGCCATTTGTGGCGCGAAGGGACATCCCATAGCAGTGCCCTTTGTCTGCATATGGAATGATTCCTCAAATTTGAAGTAGTTCTTCTTCAAAGCTACTTCAGCCAACCGTAAAATAAAATCTGTTGGAACTCTGTGTGGTCTCTGTCGAATTTCTTTTTTTTTTTTTTAAATTCTTTTTATTTGCATTTTTAAACAACAGAAAACAATACAATCCACTGCAGTGTACATATAACATGTTATGGACGAGACTGCCGCCCACCACTTCACCACTAGTAATACTATAGATATGCTCCCTCACAAAGTGTTCGAACCCCATGCGCTTGACCCAACCATCCGCCCACCCCCTCCCGCCGTACTGTCTCCCGACCCATCTATGTAGTCTAGCGTGCCCTGCATGCCATCCGACCCGCATCCGTCCCCCAGCAATAGCAGGGAATGAACTTGAAAATTACAGTTCTTGAAGCGTTGTCTGCGCCAACCAGTGAGTAAAGGGTTCCCATATATCCTTTGGCCTGGAACGCAACGGCATCATCTCCCAATATAGCGTTAGCTGCGACTGGCAATATACTACGCTTCGCACCCATTCCCTGATATTAGGCGCTGTAGCCACCCCCCAGTGCATCGCAACTTGGCGTTTGGCTAGTAGGATAAGCATCGCTGGCAATTTCCGGTGTTTGGGCTTGACCATAGGCAATATACCTAGCAGTGTAGCCTGCGGGGTGCATGGGATCTGCAGACCAGTGATCGTTCCCACTATGTTTAACACTTTGACCCAGAATGCCGCTAGCGGGGGACAGTCCCACGCCATATGTATGAAGGTCGCCCCGCCTGCGCGACACCGCCAACAAGCATCGGAGTCTCTCAATCCCATGCGGTGGAGCCGGTGAGGGGTACGATATACCATATGAATATATTTAAAGTGTATCAGGCGAAGTCGGTAATTAGGGGATAGGACCCCCAAGAGCCTGCAGCATAGATCCCAGTGTTCATCAGAAATGTCGGAACCCAATTCCGCAGACCACAGCTCACGGGCCGCCGGGATCACCACAGGATGGCTAGCTTGCATACGTTGGTACAATCTAGATATAAGCTTGCGCCCCGATTCCACCGCCAGCACGTTCTCCAGGGCTGGTAAATCTGGCGGAGGAGCCGGAAACGTGGGAAACAGTTTTTGACCTGTGTGGCATAACTGGCAGTAAAGTAGCGTGTCTAACAGCGTCGGAGCCTCCTCGCCACACATCTGCTCCAGCGTGATGAAGGAACCCCCCGGGAACAAGTCACCCACCGTGCGAAGGCCGTGCGCCGCAGCCCGCTCTCCAGTGCGCATATTCTGCAGCGGGGCCCACATCGGGTTATGTCGCAGCGGCATCGATCCAGCATACAAGAGGTCCAGTCCAGCCCTGCGTCGCATCCCATCCCAGGCCCATCTAAGTGCGTGCACCGGGTCTATGTCAGCGCATCGCCGTTTGTGCGGCGCATATAGGGCCACGGCAAGTGGCAACGGTGCCGCTCTATCCGTTTCTATCGCCACATGTGGCTGGAACGGCGTTGGGTGGACCCAGTGGTGTAAAAACTGTGCCTGCGCGCAGTAGGCGTAGAGCGGGAAATCCGGCGCCGCCAGGCCTCCCTGTCGCTGCGGGAGAGTGAGGGTCTCCCACGCCACCCTCGGCTGCCTACCGCCCCACGCCAGCTCCACCATCTGCGAGCGCAATTGGCGCAAAAAACTAGCAGTCAGGGGCAGCGGAATGTTCCCGAAGAGATACAAGAATTTCGGCAGGATGACCATCTTGGCCACCGCAATCCTGCCCGCCAGCGAAAGGGGCAAATGCTTCCAGCGGCCGACCCGCTCCTCGACCCAGCCCAGTGCACGCCCATAATTCTCCGACCATATTTGCTGCATATCAGTGCTGATCCAGACCCCCAAGTATCGCACCGGTCCGTCCGCCCATTTCAGCGGGCAATTCGGGGAAAAGCGAGTCGTCCCGGCCGTCAAAGGTAGAATAACCGACTTCTCCCAATTTATGGTTACACCTGATAGCAAGCCATACTCTATCAATTCTCCTGTCATGGGCGAAAGGTTTTCCCGCGGGTCGGTTACATATAAGGTGATATCATCCGCGTACAGAGACACGGTCAGTGCCCTCGACGAAAAGCCTATGCCCCGGTTTGCGTGGTGATGTCGGATGCGAGCCGCCAAGGGCTCTGTGGCGATGGCAAATAGCAGGGGCGATAAGGGGCAGCCCTGTCTCGTACCCCTCCCGATGGCGAAGGGCGCAGAGACTAGCCCGTTAACCCGTACCCGGGCAGTGATGTTGGTATACAACAAGCGAATATAGCCAATGAATGCCTCACTCATACCCATTCGCTGCAGCAAGGGAAACAGGAATCCCCACTCCAGGGAGTCGAACGCTTTTGTTGCGTCCAACAGCACCGCTACGGCTTGTACATGCGGGGCTAAGTAGTGCAGCACCCCAAATAAAGTTCGAAGATTGTGAGACGTAGAGCGGCCCGGCACAAAGCCCGATTGGTCAGGCCGTATCATGAGCGGCAGTACCGGTTGCAACCGCAATGCTAGCATTTTCGCGAAAATCTTTGCATCCGTATTAATTAAGGACAGCGGCCTATAGGAATCGCAGTGTTGCGCGTCTTTATCCGGTTTTAAGAGGGCGATAATGACCGCCTCTCTCATCGATTCAGGGAGCACACCCGCTTCAACGGCCTCAGTATATACTGCCAGTAGCTTGGGGGCCAGCAGATCCGCATATTCCTCATAGAATTGTGCCGGTAACCCGTCCGGCCCCGGCGCCTTCCCGGCCGCCAATGCGCCTATCGCCTCTTTAACGTCGTCTATCTCAAAGGGGCGATCAAAGTACCCCTTTTGGTGTGCATTGAACCAAATGAGCTGGATCGTATCAAAGTATCCCGCCAGCTCCGACAGCGGCGGCGCACCCCGGGTGCGGTACAATTCTTTATAAAAAGTCCGAAACGTATCTAGAATTGTTGGAGGAGTATACGCATGCCCGCCCTCCGGTGTCGCCACTGAGGAGATGAAGGGGGATGGCCGCTGCGAACGCAGCAGTAGAGCTAGCGTCTTGCCCGGTCGGTCCCCCTCGCCATATCTGCGGGTCACCGCCTGTTTAGTCAGAAACTTAAGCTCCCTATCGGCTTCAGCCTGGTACTCCGTGAGCTTGGTGCGTGTTTCCGCCAGAGTTGACGCCGATAGGTCCGAACAGTACTGCACCTCCAGAGCATGCAGGCCGTCTTCCAGCCGCTTCAGCGTTCCCCTGATGGTCTTCAGCACCGCGGCCTGTCCCGCGATGCAGTGACCTCGTATTACCACCTTGAAAGCGTCCCACAGGGTGCCCTCCGACGCAACAGAGCCAGTGTTCTGTTCAAAATATTCCGTAACGCGTTGGTATATGTCTTCACGAAACACCGGATTGGTCAGGGCCTGCGCTGGTAAGCGCCACGCGAAGGGCGTCACATATGGCTGCGGCACGCGTAGCATCAGTTCCACTGGCGAGTGGTCAGAAAGGGTGCGCGCCCTGTGCGCGACGTCCGACACCCATGCATGTACCTGTGGGGTTAAAAGCCAAAAATCCAACCTGGACCAAGCTCCCCTGTGTGGGGTGAAGCAAGTGCCCTCCCGCAGCTCGGGGTGCAGAACGCGCCACAAATCTAATAGCTGATAGTCCGTCATTAGGCCACGGAGGAGGTCAGCCACATGCGGGTGATGCACGCGGGCCGCTCCCTCCCTGTCTAGTTCCTGCGAGATTACCGCATTGAAGTCGCCGCCCCACATGCATGCGCCCTCTCCCAGCGACTGTGTCTTGAATCTCTGTCGAATTTCTAAGTAGAGCTCTATTACTTGCAACGCTTCTTCTTGTGGTATTTGTGTATATAAGCTTAGGACATCAAATGAAACCATCCGGTGCAGTTGACAATCAAACAGTTGTAGCGCGAACCCGACAGGAACTGGTGCTTTACATGAGCACCAGTTCTCCAGTTCCAAAGTAGCACCTCGCCGCAATAAACTTTTCCAGCAAGGGCATCGGACGGCATTAGCTTTGCACCTCGGCTCACTTGCTAAAAAGAACCATGACTTCCACAAATGGCTCTTACCCTGTCTTTCCTCGATTTTTTCCTCTGTGGAATGGATCCAAAAAAGAAAGAAACACTTTGGCTGCAAATTTCTTCTGACATCTTTCTATTCCAAAGTGCAGCCTCAGAACGGAGACAAAAAAAGGTTCAAAATACGAAAAGTGTCCAGATTGGGTTTTTTCACAACCAAATACCTTTTAGCGCCACTTTACAGAGTTTGCTAGTGAAGCGCTACTTTAATTTTTTGTCACCTTTTTTTTAAACAACAGAGGGCACTTCTCCCGCTCTGCCTCCCCCTCTTATTCCCTCTTTGTCTCTGTCTCTCTCCACCTCAATTGCTGAAAAACATTACTTCAACCAACGGCTCTTGACCCCTCTTTCCTCTCCTTGATTTGTTCCCCTGTGAAATGAATCCAAAAAACAACACTTGGGCCTCGCCTGTACTCCCAAGGTCGGGCAGAGGCATTTGAAGACGCCGGGTGGAAGGGAGCCTTCAGCGCTCTCATACAGGTATTTATTTACGTATTGAGTAGCCGGTTAGGTAGCCTCAGATGTGAATCTCACGTATGTCACAATTATTGTGAACTCAATCTGTGCAACACAAGGAGCCTTGGAGAATAAACAAGGAGTGGGCGTGGTAAACGCATATTAGTTGACACCATGCTGTCCAAGTGCACAACAGTGCTTCAGTGAGTACACAGGCCTAGAAGGCGACAGGGTCCCTGTTTTGTCACCACTCAGGTGACTGCTGTTTCCAGTTTATTCCGTTATGTGGCATCTATTTGCCTCCTCAGACACACGTCACCTGCTCAAGAGTATGTGGGCGCTGATATCCTGCAGCCCCCAGTCTTCAAAAGAGTAGGAAGCGTAAAACCAGGGTCCACCCGGTACCACAGCAAGTGTACACATGTTCCAAATAACCAATATGGGGGCATATTTACAAGGAATAGGGAAAATTAACGCTAAGGGCGGTTAGCGTTAATTGTTTTAACGCCCACTATCGCTGGATAATATCGCCTGGTTATCGCGTTATTATCAACGCTAACCGCCTAGGCGATAAAAAATCCAGTGATAGCGGCATTTTGGGAGGTCATCGCTGGTAATGCAGCGATAAAACTACAAGGATAGGGATATCCTTGTTGATAGCCCATGGTGGATTTAGCCATGTAATCCACCTCCCATTGGATTACATGGCTAAATCTGAAAATTAGCAGACGTAAAAACGCAGCGTTAAGTGTGGTTAGCGCTGCTTTTTTTTGTCTCTAACAGGGTTAGAGTGAAGCTTGATAATAGAGCGACATTTCTCCTATTATTTTGCTCTGGAACGCCTCCTTTGCATCTCATCAGAGATGCAAAGGGAAGCGTAGTGAAAAAGGGTGCTAACATGCGATTTTGCATGTTAGCACCCTGTTGTTGATAGGGCGATATTTTTATCTCCGCTTCTTTGGCTTTTAAAGCCAAAAAAGCGGAGATAAAGCCCTTGTTTATATGCCCCATCATTGGGCAACATTTATTTTCACCAACATTGCCTAAACCTTCTCCGTTTAGGTACAGCCTGCCACGAAACGCAGGGTACAATAGATATCTTTGAAGATATCTCTTCAATCCTGCACAGTGTATGTTGTTTCTAATATACTGACTTGAGGATGCAACAAAGGTACTGCTATAAGCTTGAAAGCAGACATTTTAGTACTTGAGCAGGTTTGATTTTATTGCCTTGTCTGTGTGAGCATAGTGGAGAATATTGGCATGCTGTATATAATCACTGCGCTCTGGAATGCACAGTGAATATATTCATGTGGCCATTGTAAAGCACTGCTGTTAACGTAGAGTGCATTGGTGATATTTCCTGTGTTAGGGTATCTGCTCGTTATGGGACTAAGCAAGAGATTTATGAGCGGTTTTTCTTTTATAAAATGTGTACCGCGGCTCTCTGTTCAGGGACATGGTCTTTTTAAACCATACTGCTTACGTTTTTTAAGGACATAAGAAATCGACATTAAAACAGGTTTCTTCCAGCCCTGTAGTCATATTCATAACTTTTCAGGCAAAAACACTCAATGATTTCTCAATAATAATTGCAAAAGCGTCAACATAACTATGTTGTTCCTGCTTACATTTCACATGCTTTACCTAATTTTCCATTACCTATTAGTGTTTGCTATTTCCAGGATGTTGTTACTTTTTTTTTCCTGCCAGCATATTACTCTTGTCTCCCCTCCCTCATAACCTATTTCCCATTTTGTGGTTCTCCTGCACCGCAAAGTCACACGAATTGCAATAGCGCTATGCAAATATCATCACTCCACTGCATACAAAAAACAAAAGTAAAAAACATTGTCATTTTCAACACCAAGAGCTCTAGCTTTCACAAATGCGAGACCTAATGCGTTGCAAATGCTTGTTTTATTTACATCACTGCTCTTTTGATCCCTGTGGCGTTTTTAGAATGCAGCGAGAGAGCGTGCGCATAATAGGGAAGGGAATATGTTACATTTTAACGTGTCACCAAGCGGCTTTAGTGACCTATTTCGTGCAAACAAAGCAAAAACAGTCTGGGATATGATAAAGTGCTAGAGTTTAGCTGAGAAACATCAGGTCTGTAGTTAGGACAGTAACAGGCCTGAGGTGCTACAGTGGCTGATTGCAGTGCAAGGTTTGTGCTGTGCTGAAATCTATTAATGGTTTCCAGTGTGAGGGATGTACACAGCCCTAGTATAACAAGGGGAAGGTGGCAGAAGAGTGCAAATTAATATTATTAATATTAATATTAATCAGTGGCGGCCGGTAGGGAACAGGGGTGGGGAGGCAGCAGGGACGGGGGATTGTTGAAAAACTATATTTTTTATACACTTTTCTCCGCCATCTCTCCTCGTCATCTCTGCTTCTTTTCTCTTCCTGACTCCAGTCCGGAAGAAGCAGTAAGCACACAGGCTCCCCTAAACCAATCACAACACTGCAAGGCGTGGATCAGCACTCAGACGGGGACAGGGAGCCTGTGCATGTTTCCCATCAAGCTGTGCATTACAGCCTGGTTGGGAACATGCAAAGTGTGCATGACTGTTTGGCCTGCCCAAAACGTACCCGCCCTTTCCCAGCCTGCAGCAACAAAAAATAAAGTGATAGTAACGTTGTTATTATCATTTTATTTTTCCCTTTTTCACTGCTTTCAGAGCAGTGGGGCGACGCTCCTCCGCCTTAGCAGAGGAGCCACCACTGATATTAATGGGGCTGCAATCAGCATGTGACTCCAGGCAACCTGCTAGAATGGAGGCTTGCACAGCAAACGCTATCCCTGCATCAGTATTGCCAAAATGTCTATATGATTATTGCAGCCCTTAAAGGAGCAGAGGCTGTAATGAAAAAAGAAATCGCCATTTTGAGGATGGCACTGGGGGAAGCTTGCAGCGGACATAAGGTGGAGGGACATCCCTTTATGCCCTCTGCTCCTTCCAAATTGAAACTTGATGCAAAGTGCACATTGCGTGTCAGAGAAATATATCCAACTCGTACACTTCCTTGGGTGCGTTGCAGCTTGTGTTTTGGCAGTTGCAAAGCCTGTGGTTTGTTAATAATCTGCTTTGAGGCAGTAAAACCATTTTGTACATCAAGCTCTATGTGCTGCCCATATAGGAAAAGGCTCTCTTAATGCAAATGTCTCTAGTTCATAACAGGTAAAGCTCAAGTAAAAGTAAATCGCCTTTTGGGGCCCTCAGGCAGAATGAAGCACATTGGGAGGGTGACAACTTTTCAAAGAGATTCAGTTTTAGGGGGGTGTTTGGGGTGCCACTCACACTGGCAAAATGAAAGCTGAGAGTTGGCCCTTGTAAAGTACAGAGAGGGCCCCCCCGCCCAGTTAGGAGCTCTCAGGCCAGAGGCCTACCGCCTGCACACAGTGCCGGAGGAGGCCCACTCAAGCCCCCCAGTTCCCCCACCATCGCAGTATTGGCTTTAATTGATGCAATCACTTGACGCTTCCTGATAACACAGATGTATTCCTTTGAGTGCCATTGCACAGGAGTTCCCAGCTAAGCTGTGACGTGTACGCTGTTAAAGGACAGTTATAAAAAACAATTGCACTATGTGCAGTCTGGGTGTTACTAAAATCTATATTTTGGAAGCACTTTTGTTTATCTTAAACTTTTTTGCGTTTTTCGTAGCAGCATATCTTATACTGTGTTTAATTCAAGTTTAAAATAATGATTTACATATTCACGGCGCTTTCTGTAACAGACTAGGACCTCGTAGCACTAAACATGCACAAGTCCCTATTCCCCATTGCACCAACCAGTATTCAATCCTGTGGCTCTCTGGTTACAGACAGACCTCTGCAGTGCATTAAGTTTTATAAAATACGATAGTGGATTTCCCGCTGATTAACTTAACTTGAATGTATATCCCATTTATGCGGTGCCTTATTTTATATAGAGTTACCTGAAGGTGAAAGTCCAATAAAAGTTATCGATTTTTTTTTTCTAGCCATATATTTGACCCCGCATCCATACCCACTCACCCTACCCCTTTATGCACTGCATTACAGTTCCCATACTTTCTTTGTGCAATTCGACTACTGATTCAGCCATTCTGTCCCCCTCCGTTCATGCACAATTGGAGTTCTATTCCATGTTCGTGGTATTCCCTGGTTTTAAATTTAAAAATCTGGTCGACCCGTCCATTGGCTGTCTTCCTTCACACAGTGCTCTAAAAAACATCTTATCCAGCATAGCGGGTTACTCGCACCACTCTCAACTTCAGCGAGCTAGTTTTCAAACTTGTGAGGCTTTCCATTCTAAACCACAATTATCATTCACAGATTATTTTGTAAAGATATTGGTCACTTTTGACCCATCTGCGATGAGCCAGTGAATGTTGTTTGCTTGTCCCTCATGCAGGTGGATGAGAATGAGCAGACCCCTCAAAGATGAGGGCACTTTACTGGGGCACAGTTTGCAGGCCCATCTTCAATGCACTGTTTCAGCCTCGCTGTACTACACCATCATAATTCAGCTTAGAATATCAATGTCCACAGACACCAAGACCCAAGATTTAGGGAGAGAAACATTTCTTTCCACCCAGCTGTGAGGCAAAACCGCCATCGAAATTAGGAAATTCGATCTGATCTTATTTGTGGTTGATGAGGCTGACAAAGGGTTAGGAAAACATAACTAACAGACATTTTTGCCTCTCAATTCCCAACTTTTTGGAAACGAGGGCACTGTGTGGCGTTCTTACGCAGGGCCGTTTCTACCATTAGGCAAGACTAGGCGGCCGTCTAGGGCGGCAAAAGGAAGAGGGCGGCAAAAAACATGAGTATGGGAATATCTAATGCATTAATTATTCTTGCCTGGATGACAGGGGGAGAGAGTGATGGTAGTAAAAGGGAGGGGGCGGCATTTTTCAATTCTCACCTAGGGCAGCAAAACACCTAGAAACGGCCCTGTTCTTGCGGGTGTACACCGACATTAATCGAGGCTGGGCACCTGGATAGTTGCAGTGGTTAGAAGAGTGACATGCCCCTGGTCTGCACTGCCATGTGAGTGCACGCATGGAAATGCACCTATTTCACTTAATGGACAGGATGCGCTGCGGTTGGTGGACTTTTGATCCTACACATTACTCAGATTCCCCTCAGAAAAAGCCCTGCTTGTTGCCTGTCAACTAAGGCAGTTCGGCGCTGCTGTGCTAAGTTTCTATTTCACTACATTTTAAGAACGCAGGGCCATATTATCAAGGAAACTGCCGCTAAAGCGGCGATAATGGGCTTGATAATATGCTCTATGGAATTCCAAATGAAGCCCATGTTAGATGTCCTCCACAACTAAAGCGGCGATAATTTTATCGCCTGGCATGATAATATGCCCCCTAAATCGCAGTTTTTACTGTTGGGGGCATAGTTTCTGTCATTATGTCCGCCCTCCTTCTTTCCCCCCCAAAAAAAATAGTCATCTTCATGCAGCATTTGCCTCGATAACAAATAATTTTATAAGTTAAATCTTCTCCCTATATTCACTTGACTTCGTGAATCGTTCCATCCGTTTGAAATAAGCTCGCTTCACTGCGAGGCGAGAGTACTCTGTGCGCAATTTTGCTTCTTACTGAAATTCCTCGAGTTTATTAAAACAGGTTTTCCACCACGTTTCTGCACTAGAGTAATCTCTTGCTGATGCCCATATCTCTTTCAATCGAAATAACCAGATTGTGCGATTGTCACCCAGTGCTAATATTCCTTTTTTTGAGGGTGTAGTGAAGCGAGGTACACACAATGCTTCAGTGGCACTCTGGGGGTGTGGCACTACTTTGGTGCCCAGATGCATTAGCCGTGCCTGACCCTGCAGGAGCTGAGTCCTCAGAACCAATCATTTACAACTCCTCCCTGCAGGAATTCAGGGAGGGCGGCGGGCTCTCGAAAGTGATATGGAGTCCCAAGGTGGGACCAGACGGAGGACACCCAACAGCAACATCTCGGGGCCTACTTGGTGCTCTGAATTGGTCAGGCGTCCTCTAGAACTACATGGAAAATGGAGGCCATCTTATATTGACGTTTTCATTAACATCACTGCAAAACGTCATCACTCTCATGGCAAAGTTCCTCTCTGAGATAGACGCCACATATCCTTGTAGTGAGAGCTTCAGAGTAGCGAAGACAGATGTCCTGTCATCAGGGATGCAGCTGCCCCTACACACCACCCTGCAATGCCCCACCTTGCTGAGGAGCTAGGGTACTGTATCATAGAGTCATGTGCATGTATCAGGGGACTAGTTTAAGCCTAGTTACATAAGTTAAATGTGTATGAAAATAATACATTTGCAAATCCCATGGCGGGTATCAACAATGATCAAGTCATTGACTGAAGGGGGACCTGCCAAAAGCAAGCCAATGCCGACGGGGGCTAACCCAAAGCCAATCTCAGCAAATGATATGATAAACGTTGTGTGTGGTGTTGACATGACCTCTGACAGTGAGCTAAAGCTATCTGTAGGCAGACATAACAAGCCTTCTCTCAATTTTCTTTTGTTTTCTAGTTATTTTCTGATAAGGGAACAGGGGAATGTTTGAGAGTCAGTTCCAAAGGAGCAGGGCTGTCAATCCACCCTCATAATGTAGATAACATCATCTCACATACATATAGTAATGGGACCAGGGAAATCTCTGCCCCCAAAGGACTCGGAAAACAACCCAGTAGATCACCATAAGGGGTGGCAAGACTCCCATCGAAGAGTCATTTCTCAGCTACTTTACTAATAAATAAATATATCTTTGGATACGAGAGAGTTTCCCTTCAGGGATATCATTATGCATTCCTTTGTGGTGACTGGGGCAGAGTTGTGATTTCTGGTCAGACCATCGCTAAGTAATATTTGTATAAGATTTACCATATGCCTACGTGACTGTGGAAAACCTACTCCACTACCATGAATCTCTCCATCCACTATCATCCTGCGCCCTAGGGTGCCCGAGGAAGAGGAGTCATGCCCACGGATCAGGGAGGCAGCGGTGCCCGGCACGGATGAATACATGGGCACTAGAACATCCAAGGGAGAAATACGCCCATCCCACAAGGTTAGGATTGAAGCTGTGCTTCCGTAGAGCTGCAGAAACTTCAAAAATGCCTATTTCAAAGTGGAACACTCTGCTAAAACAGGTTCCATTGATTGGAGGTTGAAAAGGAAATGCTGCAATAATACCATCAAATTTTCATTTTTGTGTTGCAAAATTTTCAAATCTATGCCGCAATATCCTGAGGGGTCTGCAGGCCCCACTCCCTCCACCCCCACCCCCACATAGTCGAGGATCTCCTCACCCCTTCTCGGGGAGCCCGAGCAACTGAAGAGTGAAGGTGTTCCTGCGCTGACCGCCCTGTGACCTCACCCCATTCCTGCCATTTCTTTGGTGAGACCTTGAAGAAGGGGGTCTCTTAAATTTTGAGCAGGGCAGCATTTGGAGGGCAGAATCTGAAATCGTATTGTTGCTGTTGTGTGTTTCTATGTATGGGTCTCAACAGGGCTTTAGGGCAGTGCGGCTGCACCAGCCACAGTGGGCACTGACCTGTGGAGGGGGGCGCTGACCTCGGGGGTGGTGCTGTGTTTAGCAATGACGTATGATTGGAGAGATGAGGGGCACTGTTGCCTGGTGGTAGTGAGAGAATCTGAGGAGGCAGTTATAGGGGTGCCAAAAATGATTGTTGCACCGGGCACCGCCAGAGATAAAGCCGACCCTGGGTCTCAAAGATCAGCCCTGAAGGACCGGTAACACGGGAACATTGTCTGGAACTTTACAGAGAAAGTTAAACGTTTTACATATGCAAGACACACGTAAACTATTAAACATTGAGGTGGCCCAGGAAGGAAATCCTTATTAGGTCTTCTTAGAGAGTTCCAAGTGCCTATTGAACCGCCCAGTAGATTTCTCTTGCGTCCTAAATCATAAGAGACACACACACAAAAAAACACAATACATATATTCCCGACATTGTGGAAAATTAGTCTAACGTGTCCTAGATTCCATTCTGCCAATGTATCTCAAACCACCTCCTCCTATGATACTGTGATATCTGCTTGGAGCTCAGCAGGCGGCAGCTTGGCAGTCCAAGACCAGTGCTCACTTGCACTTTACAGTCAGCTTGGACATCTTCTGTCCACATCTGCCTCAAACACGGGGGTTTCATACTGCTGAGCTGTAGAAAACTGTATGGAAAGGCAGCCCCTGCTTCTTAAGAAGTGCATGGGTATTAGTTGTGTGCATTACACATACATGAACATTTAATGGGAAAGTTACACTGAAAACAAATGGTGGCGATAAGAAATCCTTCCTTCCAGTGAATCTATACATTTAAACACTAGTGTTTGTGTAGCAGGAAGACAAAAGAACAGTGCCAGGCCGTGCCATATGAGTCCAGTATGCAGTGCTCACAAGCAGCTACTCGACTGACAGTACGCTGATGATCACAATGGAGGATCAGTACCTTCCCGCCAAAATAGGATCTGGGTACTTGGTATCGCTTTACCTTGTTTGAAAGCATTCGAGGATCTGGAGGGCAGATTTAGAAGCCCCTTGCAACACTTTTGCGCCACCATTGCGTCACTTTTGTGATGCAGCGGTGGCGTAAAAGATGTGGCTAATTTATAACATAACACATCTAGGGAGACGCGTCAAGTTGTAAAGCCCTGTGTCACATTATACCTGCGCGAGGTGTAATGTATGGAGGGTGGGCGTACCCACGCAGGAAAGCCTCGTAAAAGTGACGCAGTGAAATCTACAAGATCAGTGAAATCTACAAAATTTCACGTCGTCACTTTTAGGTCACCACTGCGTCAAAACCTTATGCCTGCTTGAAGCAGGCGTAAGGAGTGACGCAGTGTAGTGGGAATAGGCCTCAAAATGCATTGCTGGAGTTGCGTCGTGCTTGCGACACGACTCCAGCAATGCGTGACTTTTGCCCAAACCCATGCGTCAGAATTTCTGACGCATCTGTCAATCCTTGTGCCATGATGCGCCGTATTGTAAATACAGCGCATCCATGTTGGCGCAAGTATTTCTCATGATGGCGCAGGGATAGTGACGCATGTCTGCAGATGCGTCACTTTCTTGTAAATCTGCCCCTAGATGTTCACGAACATAAAAGGTGTGAAATGAAACTGCAAACACAACAGCATTAGCAGAGCCAAGGGCACCGGAAATATAGGTGGCAGTATCTTGTAACTCCTACAAACACATGGGGTATGGTGGAGATGCGCCGACGTAGGGTCAGCAATGGTGAATCGGAGAAACTGCCCAAGAGCACACAGGGTCCAGTGGTCCATAGACCTGATCCTGGGCAAGTGGCTAACCAACGAGGTGGTGAATTGTCACGATTGGCAATAAAAAGGAAAGAAACAATGAAATTATTAAAATAATAAGAAGTTGTACAAAAAGGGTCGCGCTTCCCAGGCTGAGTCGCCACCGTCTGATCTACACGTGCTCAGTCAGACTCTTGGGCATCCATCTTTGTTGTTGGAGTGGAGTCAGACGGACTCCGCGGATACTCGCAAAGATCAGTGTCCAACGAGGCTGAATTCACAGTCTCGCCTCTAGCTCGATATGAGTGGACTGCAGGCTCAGACTTCTTCAGGCTCTCTGGAGATGAAGGGTTCCAAGTAGCTGGCTTGGACCTCTATGCTTGGCAAGTTCATTAGCAACATGGCAGGCAAGCAAGGCCACTGACCGTCCTATTTAGAGAAAAGTGAGCATCATTCAAAGTCCTAACTCTGCTCCAGGTTACTTGTAGCACTTTCAAGTCCAGAGATCAACAATTCTCAAACTTGTGAGGAATTGACGCCATCTAGTGGCTACATTGGGAAGTTTTTCCA
Organism: Triturus cristatus; assembly: GCF_964204655.1. Lineage (NCBI taxonomy): Eukaryota > Metazoa > Chordata > Amphibia > Caudata > Salamandridae > Triturus > Triturus cristatus. The sequence continues at coordinate 1,085,391,609 of NC_140582.1, read as the reverse complement.
CGCAGGTCAAAATTCAAAATTGGTTCTGTGAACAACAGTAAGATGACATACAGTGAAAACCAAAAGGTCGAAACACCTTCCAATGCTGAATTATGACTCAAAAGTGTTTACATCATTCTTCATCTAGTCTTAAGGCCAATGTTATGTTTGGGATCTATGCTAGAGTAACTGTTTCACGGCATGTGCCTCATTATTCAATATTGGACAACTTAGGGCCTGAGGCCACAGCTGCTTATTCCTATTTTTAAATCGTAAAAACATCAAAACAATCCTGTACTTAAAAACCCATCACCCAAAGAGCAAAAGTTGTATCTAACTAAAATTAAACAGCAGAGTTTCAACGTGCCAAGTGCCTTTGTGTACATCAGTGGCAGCTGGGGGACAGTCACCAGTGTCTATACTAGACAAAGTTTAAGTCCATTTGTTGTCCAACTGCAGTGGGTTTTTCAATGGGCTCAGACATAGTAGTAAATTCGCCACCCACCATCACATTTCCTGAGGATACCTGCTTTTAAGGGCATGTTTATTGAAAAGTAATGATCACTGTCAAGACTTCCTACTGTAAGGAGTACCCATGGGGCTGAGAACACACAACAAACCCCAAGGCTTCATCAGAATATTTATAACAAAGGGCAAACCTAGATGGAATGAATGATGGCAGAACTTTAGACCGGGGCAGCTGAGTGCATGCAGAAGAGCAACAAGAAAAAGCAGGAAGATTTATAGAACATATTGTGGAGGAAAAATGTATGTATATTGGAGCAGCTAAATGTATGCAAGAGAAGGACATCTCAACATATATATAAAGACCAGTGGTGGCTCCTCCACTAAGGTGTAGGAGCGTAGCCCCACTGTTCTTTGAACAGTGCAAACATTTTTTTAAAGAAAATTATAATGGAAAGACGTTATTATCATTTTATTTTTCTGTGCGGGACCCGAACCAGGTCGGCGGGGCCAGGCAAGAGCAGAGTGAGGAGTGGTGTGCACTCCCTAAGTATTAGTGCATGACTGCTGGCTGGCCCTCTTGTGCCGGCCAAACAGTCATGCGTACTAAGCTTGCTCTCCACCTGGCTGTGCTGTACAGCCCGGTGGAAAACATGCCCTGGCTCCCAGGCACTGCCTGAGCAGCCAAATAGGCAGCTGAGACCAATCACGACGCTGCTGAGGCAGCATCGTGATTGGCTGTGAGAGTCCAGGATCCTGGATGCTTCCAGTGTCGAGTGAGGACGGAGAAAAGGCATTCTGCGGCGGAGAAGTAAGTTTATTTTATTTATTTTTCATCCATCCCTGCCTCACCACCCCTGTTCTGAGGCAGCCGCCACTGATAAAGACTGTGTTCCTGGAACACACCATCAGCCAACCAGTGCAGCTTGATTGAGTACACAGGTTGCACCTATAAACACCAAGAGGAACACTCGGCCTGACATCTTGCCTCAAGTGCCCAGCTTTGAGGCCAAAGACCACCCAGTGTGTACCCAGTGAGAAGATGGAGACAGCACTTACAATGGGCTAGAGGTGCAGATGTTAAAGATCTCTCTGGTGATGTTGCAATTAAGTTCTTCGGGCTGATAACTGAACTGTTGTGGGTATATGGAATGAGATAGAGATGGAGATACAGATGGGATCACCCGTTCAGACTTACTCACATGGAAAGACAATTAGTAGGCCACTAAACAAATGGACGAAGAATGTGGTATATTGAATCTTGGAAGACAAGCACAAGTCGTCAGGCAACAAGTTGATCAGAGGGGAGATAAGCCCAGGAGATGGGATTGCTGTCAGACTAGGCTGGAGTCGCGGAGTAGCAGTCTGTGTGTGAACGTGTGGGCTGCCATCAAAGAGGGTCCATCATTGAAATGCACTATCTTGATGGATGTGGAGTGTGTTGGTCAGCAAGCAGAAGGGGTAGAGTGATTTGTTTACTTCTGGATTTGGAGTCACCCAAATGATGGGGGAGGGGAGAAGGAAGTGGAAAAGTTGAAAATACTCATTTGGTTTGTATTTTTGCCAGAGTAGCCAAATTGTTTAGTGTAAGTTGGGGCTGATGGTAGACGTTGTGGGTGGGGAATAAGGGAGAGTGGGGACTCTCCAAGACTAGGACACCAGAAGATGAAATCAATAGGGCGGGGGTACTTGTGATGAGGAGGATACTGTGAGGGGAGTGCCTCAGCCCTCTGGAGTAACACTTATGCCATGGCGGCTATGTTCAGGATAGTAACTTATAAGGTTCAGGCCTAAAACTCTGCCCAAACGATTGGGAATATTACATGAATTGGCATGGATGAAACTGATGTATGAGCCCAGCTATCTATTGACTAACCTGGACATGAGGTTTTATAAAGGAGGTAATAAAGCGAGCAGGCTCTTGGCAAACAAGCTGTGTGCCCAGCAAGCGCACAGCTATCTAACCAAAATACGAGATGGAGACGAAGAGTATCACGCGGAGGAGGGAAAAAGAGCGTTAGACAAGGATCTAAATGCACTACTTTCTTTAACCAATGTGTGGGTTTTAGCTACATTTATGTGAACTTTGTATTTCTTATAACTAATGTTGGTTCACTGAGGAATTTCCTGAAAATGAATAATGTGGGTTGTACATATTTGTCTATTATTGATGTCTTGTGCAATAATTCCTATCATTATTGTGGTTCTCTTTACTGTTCCATCTCTGTATACTTTTGCTTTGCAAGCATGTGACCCCGGCTCCTTCCCCCTTAATGTTCTGATCCTTTGGCTACATTTTTTGCTTTATTTAATCTGTCTTGGAAACTCGCTTCTGACTAGCCATCTTGATTGGATTCATGTGTATTATCTTGTGATGGGTCTTGTTGAGCCATTGGCCCTTATGCCCTTGTGGCTCCTTAGATTCTCAATCTGGCTCTGTCATTGGTGCTCAGGATACCCTTCTTTTATTCTTCATTCCTATATTCATTTTATTATAAATCTGGTTCACACGCTTAAGGCCGTATTAGGATTAGATATACTTACACATATGGATATAGACCATTCCATGGTTTTTACTTCTTTGTTTAAAATTGAAAGCAAGATTGTCCGCAGTTTATATCTTATTGCTTGACACGACCGTAATCGTATATTAATCCGGTTTGATACTACTTAGAAAAACTGCCGTTCTTGATCTCTTGTTGCCTGATCTAAGACGGCTGCCAAGCATGTCATCCTCCTCCGTTGGAAGCGACCATTTTCGGTATATTATTTATATCAGTAAGAAAGACTGCTATGGGCACAAGGACAATAAATATATATTGTACTAGGCCTTCAGTTAGTTTGACCTTTATTCAGGTCATTCGATAAAGAAATAACAGTTAGTCCGATCGGGTTACCATACCATTTTAAGATGGCCGCTCCATTGTAGAACGCTTCTCACGTGAGTTTCGGAGACTTTACGCTGTGCGTCATGAAGGGCTACAGGTGTTCCTTGTGAAACGCCAATTACCGCGTATATTTAAACTTAGAAATTCCCTTCGGGTTGTGCTTGCCCGTCATTTCTTTACTGCCCGCCAGCCGTTATTACCGGATCTCTTGGGCGCTCATCACAGCCGCATACTGGTAAGTTCTATCTCGGGACTGCTGTTAACATAGGAATTAAACCCGATTTTATAAGTGTGGTAAAGGAAGGTATGGGATCTGCTCACCTGCCTGGCCTCCTTGTCTGTACCTTACGGGACACGTTTAACAACGAGATTTTAACTTGACTCTGTCAGCAAGGATAAGTTTGGCATCAGTTACTATCCCGTTACTGTATTCTTTGGGACGTTTACTGAAAGGAGTATATAATACTACTTTACCAGCCAGGGAAAGGGAATTATATCAATATAGCCCCCTATTCTTTAGTCCCCACAAGAGATTAGGGGTATACTTGTTACACTGCCCAGACAGTACTCTGTTTTTCAATCCCACGAGAGCTAAAGCATATGACAGTTATAAATGTTGTTGAACTATAGCCAGGTACTCTGTTGGTTTCTTAATTAGATTTACTTTCACTACAGTTGGGAGTCTCGCTCATCGGGCACTAGCAAGGACGAGGTGCTTTTATGTAAAGGGCGAGTATATGATGACTGCTTGGAACAACTATCGGTTCATGTTATATTATAAAAGGATACCGTTAAGGGACGTGTGTTCAGTATCGTATTCATAATTATTTCCCGAGAACATATTATATTACAAATCTATTATCCCTTGTCGTAGACTGTGAAGACTGTTATCTCTCGTTCTTACAAAACAAGAAAATATCTTAAATGACGTGACTTGGTCAGCCTCTGGAAAATATGGCGATTCTATAGAATATCACGCTCTAATGTAAGTATCCAACCTGAAGGCTGGTACTCACTGTCAAATATCACAGTGTAGTTTCCTCAGATAGTGATTTCAAACGTTGACTATCTCTGTTATTTTTTGACTTATAGATAATTTCAACCTACTTAAAATACAAAGGGAAATTTTCACAGATTCTACGGATCTGGCACTGTATCCACTCATGCTGAATGGGATTGATTAATTCTTGCATCTCTTACATGGTGGGTATTATTTAACCCTTATGGACATTTGAATAAATAGAATGTGAGAGTTTATGAATTCGTTACTCCTAGTGTCACTGTGTAACTTTGGAGTTACTGGTGATATATGGTCCCGGTGCAGAGATGCCTGTGACCTTTAAGCCCGATTGAGTTTCTTCTTCATGATTGCTAACATTTGGTTTATAGTTTTGCTAATTCTTTTGCTTTCACTCCTTTTGTTTTCAGTGTTTGTCTTTTACTATTTAGTTTTATTTTTCTACAATCCATTAAGGTGCTCTGTCTATATATGATCTCTGTAATTTATTTTAAACCTTGGGATACAGATATCAATGACTATCAAGAGCAACAATATAGCGCTGTATATGTTGGATGTAGATAAGAAAAGTTACACTGAATTAACATACTTACCTTTTCATAAAAATGCTATTTAGCCTGAAATAAGATGACATTGATGTAAGAAAATTATAAACAATTGTATCTATGGAATTTGCAGTATGTAATGTCTTGGGTTATATATGTATTTTTAAATGTGTATTTTTATGTATATTTATGTGTCTTTGTTTAAACAGCCCTGAAGAAGTCCACTTCTAGGACGAAACGCGTCGGCTGCGCTGTCAAGACCAAATTGTATTTACAATTATGTGTTTTAAAAAGAAATGATAATGATTATAACCTTTGAATAAAAATGAATTATTTTTGAATAATCTTGATGTGGGAAATGATTATATTATTGCTTTTCCCGATCTTTTGATTTGTGGTGCACCTGTGCTTGTGTTTTGAAACTGTTAGGTCCCGTTGGGGATTTGCATTGTAACAGTGGGTGCGATTCAGTGTGCACACATAACCCTAGCAACCACATGGGGATACAAATATAGAAGGGATAGCAGATTAGGTGCTGGTCTATAGAGGGCTCCACTGTTGGGTGTGTTTCATGCCATTTTTGTTTGCAAGGATCTAAATGAGCCTATATACAGCAGAACAAACTGAGTAGTATGCCACACAGGAGTGTATTTGAAAGGCCGGATTACCTGCTTATTTGGGGTACACAGAGAGAGCTTCAAAATGCCTGTTAACAAAGGAGTGACATTGACAAACATTGGTTACCTTAAGTTTAGTATAGGGACTAGCTTGCAATGGCTTCTTGGCCAGGTTCTTTAAAGTTCTTGCCATTAACTTATTGGCTATTTTGGAGGAGGTGTTTAATGATAAGGTGGTGACACTCGGGGAGGGATTCACAAAGGTAAATATAAACATAATTAATACCCACTGTATTACTACTTTATTCACTGCAAATACAGTTTGTGAATCAAGCCCATAGAGCGATGATCTCCAAGACTGAAGCCATGATCTACCTATATAGAAGACTGATAAAGAACCCTATGGGTGCCTCCTGGGGTCAATGCCGGCTTTATCACTGGTGGTGCCCGGTGCGACAATGTTTTTTGGTGCCCCCCCATGATCACCTGTGCCACGGATGCCCTCACTACCACCCTTTAACAGTGCTTTCAAGTCGCCATAACCACTTTCTCTCAGATGCATTGAATTAGCTTTCTATCACCTTTTTTGGGGGGGAGTTTTATATAGCATGAACTCAACCCCAAGGTATAAGCACGCTTTACATGAGCACCAGTTGTGTTACAGACTGACACATTTATTTTGTTAGGCACTGGGAGATTAGCCTTAAATAGATTTCTATCCAAATTAACTATTTTTCCAACACTAGGGTAATGAAAGTCTGGGGAAAAAAACATAACGATGTGATCTATACCTTGTAGTTAGCATGCAGCTCTTTGATGACAGTTAATAGCTCACTGTTCTATGTTAGGATTATAATTTATAAACTGCAAGTAATAAAAGGATCTCTCTGACAAAAGCAGCCACTCACTGATCTATTTACATTAAATGCACTTTGTGATCTGAATGGTACACATTCCCTCCAGCAGGCATAGTAAGCCTGTGCGCTACCTTACCATGAGTCAAAACTTCTGCGCTACCTTGCCATGAGTCCAAACTTCCACCAGACAAACCTCAGCTCTCTCTCTACGAAGAACATTAATCACCGAAGTTATCTTAACATGTTTATTGTTGCCTGAAAATTTCTGGGGTCCAGGAACGTGGCAGTAGGTGCTTTTAAAACAATGATATACTTGCAAACACGACACCCCTGCCCACAGTCAGTGCTTGGTGCATTTGCACGGTCCTAGAGCCAGCCCTGCCTGAGGTCAAACTCTCTGCTCAATCTAGAAGTAAAACATTTTACAAAGATTTTAGCATTCAGAGTGGATCATTATTTTATACTCCCTCAATCACTGAGATCAGTTATGCTTAGGTAGGGATATACTGGGGACAATACAAAAGCCCTTCATTTGATTGATATTTCAAATACTGGTGGCTGGGAAATAAGGCTGGCTTCCAAAATACCAGTAAGAAATTGCCTCTACAAGATGAGAGTTGGTGCATAAAATAATTTGTGCTCACCGATGTCAAGCTACTTAGAGATGGTCAAATAAAAATGTCTGGCAAGAACTGCTGCTCCCAAAAAGGGAAACAGAACCCACTCAAGGACCTCCTCAAGAGGGTGTGCTTTCTCAAATACTGTGCCAAGGGCGTTAAGAGCCGGTCGAGGAGGAACAACGTTAGTGTGGTTGGTTTACAGGAAAGATGTGAAGGTACTGACATGGCTAGCATGTATGGAAGATTAGCTCTCCATGGCTGTGATGCCTGAGGGACTCTTAACCTTTTTGTGGTCAAAAGAGCACACAATGTGCCTCAAAATCCCTGCGCCTTACCTCCATAGTTTGTTCAGTGGTGGTCCATCTCACTGAACTATTCAGACCGAGACATGATCCTACAGAATACACACATCATTGGCTACTTCGCATGATTTTCCCGAATTACTCAACAGTGATATAACAACACAGATCAATATTCATGACTATGAAAAGAAAATTAAGAGACGTTGCACGTGTATTGTCCCTCACTAATAGGGACATATGTATAGGTGAATTGGTGGGCATGAACACCCTACCTGAAATCGATTTAGATGACCTGCCATGACACAATCCACTGCATTCACATTCCTCACTTGGTATGTCAGAGGTATGACCACAATCACAAATCGCTTTAAGATACCTGAAATGGTTCGGGGTCAAAAAAGTATTTCTTAAGGAGACTTATCTCACACATGAAGAGGATAATAGGTTGATTAAACAGTGAAGGGGCGTAGGAAGGTGCCCGTTTTTGTCATTGTCACTTCCAATTTTTGCCACTGGTACTGATGTTTTTGGACTGTCTAATTGTGTTACAATTGGCACACACTTTAGCACCCCTGTAAGTCCCTAGTAAATGGTACCCCTGGTAGACAGGGCATGGGTACTAAAGTGGGGTCCCTAAGGGCTGTGGCATGTTTAATGGCACTCTAAGGGACCCAAATACAAATTGCATGCAGACTCATTGCAGGTTGCGTGACATGGTGCAAGTCATGTGGGAAAATATGATATGGCACACTGTGTGCCATGCCAAAGCCACTGCATATAATATATGTTAGTCACCCCTACAGCAGGGCTTAAATCCATAAGGCAGGGTGCAATATATTTTATATGAGGACATATCTGCATGAGCAGATATGCCCCTGTGATGTACTACTAGATATTGCAAGTGAACAGGGAAGCCATCTTAAGGTATGTGCTAGGCACTGGTCATTACGAGTTACGCAGCTACATAATGGCTCCATTGAAACCTATGGTGTTTGGTATTGAACTCCTTGTCTTAATAAATCCATACTGATTCCAGTATTGGATTTATTATGACAGGCACCAAGAGGGCCCCTTAGGGGTGCTGCCTGAAACATACTACTGCTGTAGTGTGCTGGCTGACTGGTAACGTCCAGCCTGCCACCACAGATGAGTTTCTGACCCCCTGTAGGTGGGAGCCAGTGTTCTCTCAGGTCAGGAAACAATGTCTGCACCGGAGAAGGTGCTATCACATCCTCCAACAGGATGGCTAGTGAATCTGAATTCCAAGCACAGAGGCTTTAAAGCCTCTACTGCCTTTGATATGCGACCTCAGCTACCTCCAGAACTGAAGAATGCCACCCCCTGCCCTGCGGCCAGGACAGGTGGAAAATTGACTATGCAGTAGGTGTTTTTGCTAGTCACACCCCTAAGGTAGGCTACCTGATGTGCTCCACTGAAGAAGGTTCCACCATCTTGTTTTTAGTGGAATTAGGAACTCTGGAACAGGGTTCTGCCCACTCTCCACAGGAAGTGGTCATATAGAGGGTGTAATGAACCCAGGTGTAAGTAGCCCATTGGCAACTACCCTTCACTTCCCTTAACACCACTAACTTTAGTATTTAGGTGGCCCACTGACACCAGGAACCCAGAATCATCTGTCTGAAAGAAGAAGGACAAATACACGCCAAAGTTGTAACAACTGTTGACCAGCCCCAAACTTGGCACAAAACCCTGCCTGGTTGCTGCTGTTTTGACAGTCCAGAAGTGGAACAGTCTCCCAAACCCTTAAAGGTCTTCCTAGCTCTTCATCGACCCAGCAATATCTCACATGGCGTGGAGGAGCCACTTTCCTGCACCAGCAGGCACTGGCCGTATCTGCCCAATACACCGCTCTGCTGACCCCTTGACCCACAAGGGTGCAGCGCCCCAGAAGAAGAACTTAGTGGCTCCCAGAGGTCAATCCCAGCTCCCCAGTGGGTACTCAGCTGCTAGAGCCTCCAGGACCCCCCCGGCATCAATACCTGGGGTACTAGAGCCAGTTGCAAGCATCAAGGCTTGTTTGTGTTCAGTCATTACACCACCGCTGCCAAAACTTACCTGCACATCGAGACTTCGAGAGAGGCCATCTCAACAGTGACAGTGGTCCTGCTGTGTTTCTGTTCCCTCTTCTGCAGGTTCCCCAAGAACCGTGAGAGCCTCTAACTCACCGACCCACTGGACAAAACACCTCTGCACCCGAGCTCCCCAGCCCGGGTTCAAGTTAACCAATGGTGACTCTGTGGTCCTGAGACCCTCAAGAGTCAAGTCCCCCTTTGGGTCCCCTAATCCCCATTTGCAGTCTTTTTCTTAGAGGCACTCTTCCCATTGACTTTAGCACGTAGCTTTAGAGGCTACCACCGCAAATACCTACTCTGCACCCAGACACCCTAGGGCAGATAAGCATGAGCTGCTGGTGCTTTCAGGGATCATGGCCCCTACTTACCTTAAGTCCAGAAGAACAGTCCTGTAAATCGTCTGTCAATATACCTATTTCTCCCTTAGAATAACATTATCCGCATTCCAGTCTCATGCCTCAAATCTGACTGCTGTGATTTTCTACTGTTTGTCCTATAAAAATCTATACAGCTAAATTACTTACCTGATTCCAATGATCTTGGTGTCTAAAATTATATAAAAATCTATGAAATGAGGGTATGGTGACTGACACTAATAGAGTGAGAGACATTTAAATTATCATTAAGAGTCATTGTGTCCATAGCTCATATAGAGTGAGAAATGAAATGTAAAGGACTGTGAGAGTCATAGGCACCCTCATCAGAATTTTGGGGAAGAAAGGGGAACCTGTAACTCTGAGGGACAAAACCCACTGTTCATAGAGAAGGCAATCTATGCTCAAGGCCTGGAGCAGTTATGGTGTGTAAAATATTGGGAACACATGAAAAGAAAGCATGCTGAGGGGGATAAATGTAGGAAACTATTGTCCTGGCTCATAAAACCAGAAAACAGGGACATAAGAATGATTGTACAGTATGGGACAGGGGATGTGGTATATTCCCATGAAGATATAAATCTTGGCCCAGAAATATGAAGCCTTTGCCTTGTTCTTGTGTCGTGCAAGGCTGTGCAAGGACAACGCAAAGGCTTCAGTAATATTTATGAAGCCACGCAAGGGGCGATTTGCTCCGTATTACGTAGCTTTGTAAAGAAATGCATTGTAACGCAGCTGCTTATGCTGCATTACATTACATTTTAGCTTGGGATGCGTTTCATGGGTGGAGCATTGACGTCCATATGCATCTACTCATGGATTTTGTCACATTTTCAGATTTAATTAAGTAAGTAATCCTGGGAATGCGTCAAAATCCTACACGTTCCCAGGGGAGGCGTAATGAGGAAACACATCTTTATTTCTCCTCCTTATTTCCTCTTTCACATTTGCTGCATTCAGCAGCACTCATAGAAAGAGGAAAATGCCTCTAGGGATTGTTTTTGTGCAGGAGGGCCTCCCTTCTTGCACAAAGACAATCCTCCCTGTAATGTGGGTACTCTGCATTATAATGAAAGGGTGCCTGCAATACAGTCACAACCACTTTAATAACGGAGACCACCACTTCAGGCCCATTGATCTTCTTCTCCTACCTTTTGTTTTATATGCTGACATTTCCATATAATATACAGATAGTAATCTAGATTGCCAATTATTAAAAACAGGTGGATCTATATCAAGCCATTGGGTTGTAATACATAATCGAAAAATAGACATACAAATAAATATAAACCCCTCTTGTGCTTCCGTCCTAGTACTGCGACTACTTGTTTGTAGGCCCAAGATAATCAATTCTGCCGTCAATAATATCCGAATGCCGAGACAGGTATTCAAAAAGTATTCAACATCCTTAATGAAATGACTCAATTTGGGACATACAAAAAACATATGGACAGTGTCTGCAGCGATTACCCCGCACCGACTACATTTATTTCCCCTAACAGATTTCCACTTATCTAATTTTGCGGGAGTATAATATAAATCAAAAATAGACATAAAATGTTGACTTTTTAATGAGCCATTAAATAAAACTTTAATAGATAACTCAATTTTTCTATTCATATCTATTTTGTCCACCCCTAATTTATTTTGCCATTTAACTTCCCAAACCGGTAAATCATCTTCATAATTTTCAATCATTAATTGATAAATAGGGCCGATTCTCAGTCTTTGTCAAATTGCTTCTAAAACTTTAACCCTATTAAACATAATCTGATTTTTGATAGATTTGGCATCCAGAAAACTACGTAGCTGAAGATATTTAAAAAATTCAGTACGATCTAAATTAAACTTTTGTTGTAAAGAAAGAAAAGAGACTATCTGATGCCCTTCGAATACATCTCCCAGTTGACGTACACCTAACCGATACCATCTAGCCATGATAAAATCCCTGAAGACATCTGGTAAAAAGAGACAGTTATTCAACGGAGTATAACAATTTAAACTTAGATTTAAGCCAATTCTTTTTTTACCTTTTCTCCATATCTCAAAAGCTGTCATGATTATTTTGAATTTGTTTTTTTTATAGGAACTAGGCTCAATTATACGCACTAAACATTGTCGGGCCTCCTCGCCCAAAACCATCTCGTAAATTGATGGGCTAACAGACTCTTCAATTCTTGCATCATGAACAAGCAAGACACCCATGTTCTGCAAAAGAACTGACCAATAATATAGCCTAAAATTGGGTATCCCCCAACCCCCTCTATCTCTTGATAATATACATCTTTTAATAGCTCTCCTGGACCTATGATAGCTCAAGAGAAACCTAGAGCACATTCTATCAATTCGATCAAAAGCAGATGTGGGAAATAGTAGGGGAATCGTGCGGAATAAATACAAAAATTTTGGAAAAATAAGCATTTTTAATACATTACTACGGCCATATAAAGATAAATGAAGGTTATCCAGCCTTTCTAAAGTCTTATTTGCAGACGCTATAATCGGATCTATATTTAACCGTACAATATTGTCTATTTCTGCAGATATTTTAATACCCAAATATATAACTTCTGACTCAAAGTTCATATCATTTGCGCGCCCTTCAGCCGAATGCAATAATTGCGTCTTGGAAATGTTTAATTTATAACCCGAGTGACTACCGAATATTTCCGCAGCTTCCACTATCTTAGGTAAAGTAGTCTTAATATCTGTAGTTACAATAGCGATATCATACGCGTATGCGAATACCTTAAACGCTATATTATGTATCCGAACCGGCTTGATTCCGGCATTCTTTTCCAGACTATTTAAAAAGGGCTCAATATATAGAGCAAATAGCAAGGGGGAGCTGGGACATCCTTGTCTCGTCCCTCTTGTTATCATTATATTACCCGAAAATCTGCCCGAAATACGAATTACTGCCTTTGGGTGGATATATAAAGCTTGTATAGCTTTAATAAAATCTGCAGGGAGCCCCTTCCAAGCTAAAGTTGACCATAAGAACTTCCAAGACACCCTGTCAAAAGCTTTTTCAGCGTCTAACAGGGCTACAGCGACTGGAAAATTAGAAGCCTGCGACCAATCTAGCAATGATATCATTCTTTTAACATGATCTGTAGTATCTCGTTGCATATTGAACCCGTGTTGTCTTTTAGATACTAACATGGGCATAAGATTATTTAACCTATTCGCTATGATCTTCGAATAAATCTTACTATCTGCATTAAGTAGAGAAATCGGTCTATAAGACCCCATGTCAGTTTCTTTCTTACCTTTTTTCTTAAAGATTACAATAATTGCTTCAGACCACGAGTCCGGGGGGTTGCCCAAAAAAGATTGTTGACATACTTCTATTAATTCTTTTTGGAGTATTTTCCTAAATGTACGATAAAATTCCATAGGAATACTATCAGGACCCGTCGCCTTACCCAAAGCTAAATCTAATAGAGCATTTTCCAATTCCTCCCAATCTATGGGAACGGATAACAGTGTTTTCTGTACATCCAAAAGTTCTGAAGACTCTAAATCTGTCAGATATTCCCCTTCCTCGTAGTCTAATAACTCATTTGCGGGTGCACTATATAAAGATTGATAAAACATTTGAAAGGCTTCTAGAATGCCCTCTTTAGTGTCTTGAAGGACCCCATTTGCATCAATAATCTTAACTATGTCATTATATACTGCTTTCTGTCTTAACCTTTTGGCCAATATTCTGCCGGTTTTCTCACTGAATTCATATGCTATATTGTCTATCACATCTTTCTCCTCTGTTTCCTTTTTTGTAATCATTGAATATAATTGTTTATTTGGAGAGCCATAATACGTATTAATATGTACTAGATGATAATAAGATGGTTAGTGTTTGTTTATTATTTGTTTTTGACTGTCTGCTGACATTATTAAAAAAAGCAATAAAAAAATATTATTATTAAAATAATAAAGAAAGGGTGCCTGCATTGGTGCTGGGCAGCACACAGTGCGCCACTGCAAGGAGGGAGCAGAAATGCTCCATATTGTTGAAACATGGACCATTTCTGCTCTCTCCCTTTCATGCAACGCAGCACAGCAACTTTACTTGCTGCCCTGCGTTTTGTGAAAGATTAGTAAGTATGCCCCCTAGTGTTTGCTGACTATTAATCCAGGCTATATAGGGGTTGGGATACACAGAGAGAAGAAATGTTAGAGGTATACTTTGAAGACTGTGGTGTGCTAAAGCAGACATGGGAGCAATGCCAATTGCTTGAGATCCATAACCGGACATTAGATACACAAAACAATCCTGGACCGGCCACACAGAATGATTCCATCCGAAGTTTACTCAAAGTAAGGGGACCGACTGGTTCCAGAATTAGGAGAGCTCTATAAGGTTACGAAAATTAAGGGAGCATTGCCTCAGTCAAATAGTGCGGTCCTGATAGAATCTCTCCCAGAGCTGGGCAGGTTGCATTAGAAGTGTCCTCTTACCATCTACTGTCTATGCTGCACATGATTATAAAATCCTCAGCAAAGTGATTGCAACGAGATTGGTCTTACTGGTTCTGAAATTGGTCCACCAGGACCTATGGGGATTATTGACATACACGTTGTCCCTTACTTAGGGTGGGGGCAGGACGTTGGGTACCGGTCCCTTCTGTCCACATTGACATACACGTTGTCCCTTGCTTAGGGTGGGGCCAGGACGTTGGGTACTAGTCCTTTCTGTCCACTTTGACGTACACGTTGTCCCTTACTTAGGGTGGGGTAGGACGTTGGGTACCAGTCCCTTCTGTCCACATTGACTTTACTCCTTACATGGAGATGTTACATTTTTACGTTGTCTCATTTCTTTTTCATTAGAGTAGGGGGATGGGTATTATTGTTTATCCATCTTTCTCTATAGTCTTCTGTTCCTTTCCCTCTAGTGATGTGTGTTTTCCGCCATCCCTGAGTCTGGGCTCTAGATTAATCTTTATTAGTTCTATTCCTCTTGTGATGTTGTTTTCCCTCATCCCAGGGTTTTAAACTATTTATTGTGCTGTAATTTATATTTATAGTTCAATGCTGGTTTTCTTTTTTATGCTTTGTTTACGTTATTTCATTCTTCTATTCATTAGGGAAGAGGTATGAAGTATCCTGATGTTATGGATTGCCTCTCCGATGTTTCCATGTCCCTGGCTGCTCAGCCTGTGTGAATGTTCTGATTGGAATGTTTGGTGTGTGGGCTATGAGTGGAATGCTTGGGTGACTGAATCAGGAATGACAGTTGGATGGATGGGGCTGAGGAGCTAGCAGGCTGCTCCCGGTCGGGTTTATGATATGGACTTATACATCTGATGGAGCCGTTGATTTCCACCTGTTACTACCTGCTAACCTACCTGTGAATAAACCTACTTGTTTTACATCTACTACTGTGTCAGTCATCACTACACACAGGTTACACACCAATGATTGTTAGAAGACTTTTCAAAGTGATTGACAATGTTCCGCTGGTGGCACCACATCCAATAGTGGTGTCTGTAGCTTACAGGAAATGTCTGGCATGCTTAGCAGACATTACTGATTTGCACTCCAAACGCAAATGAGAATGGAATGCAGAATGCTGTGCTGGGTTGCTTTGCCACATTAGCAGCTGAAGGCCAGGGTTCATAATAAGGGGTGATAAATCAGACTTTTGGTATAAGCAGGGAATATCTTATCCTACAAATCTTTGCCTTTGTTATTGAACTACTGGCGAATTTGTTGCTCTAGATAGGGAGGGTAAGATGCATTACAGTTAATAGCATGATGTATGCTGTATCTTTGTACAAGGTCAACATGCTTGTGTTCCTGAAAGATGCAAATGAGGAACTGTGCTGATCTCGAAAACTTTAGCGTGGCATCTGGTTTAGGAGTCAACATGTCCACTTGGACTCAGACATGATTGAGGGCAATTTTAGGTCATTGATGACAGGCCACCAGGGTTGTGTGCTGTTCTGGAAGATGCTGCCACTGTCAGTAAGATGTACAAAAGGGGGTGGTGATGGACGGAGTATCAGAACCAATCAAACACTCACACCCAGTCAACAGATCTGGGTTTAATCCATCACCGTTCTTTAGCCCACTCTGCCACCCCAGTTCAGAGATGGCCATATGCAAATCAGTCTGACCCTGTGCCTCATGGACACAGTCCAGCCCGAACTGCCAAGCCAAGCCTTCCCTGGACCGGACACAAGCTTCCTAGGACCGGTTTCTGGCATTTCAGCCGTCTTCAGCCAGGCTTGCTTGAATCCAGTGGCAAAGTGAGCAAGGGACTCACGTCTGAGCATACCCTGCCAACTTATGGCGAACAAAGCGGTACAAAAGGGGGTGGTGATGGACGGAGTATAAGAACCAATCAAACACTCACACCCAGTCAACAGATCTGGGTTTAATCCATCACCGTTCTTTAGCCCACTCTGCCACCCCAGTTCAGAGATGGCCATATGCAAATCAGTCTGACCCTGTGCCTCATGGACACAGTCCAGCCCGAACTGCCAAGCCAAGCCTTCCCTGGACCGGACACAAGCTTCCTAGGACCGGTTTCTGGAATTTCAGCCGTCTTCAGCCAGGCTTGCTTGAATCCAGTGGCAAAGTGAGCAAGGGACTCACGTCTGAGCATACCCTGCCAACTTATGGCGAACAAAGCGGTACAAAAGGGGGTGGTGATGGACGGAGTATCAGAACCAATCAAACACTCACACCCAGTCAACAGATCTGGGTTTAATCCATCACCGTTCTTTAGCCCACTCTGCCACCCCAGTTCAGAGATGGCCATATGCAAATCAGTCTGACCCTGTGCCTCATGGACACAGTCCAGCCCGAACTGCCAAGCCAAGCCTTCCCTGGACCGGACACAAGCTTCCTAGGACCGGTTTCTGGCATTTCAGCCGTCTTCAGCCAGGCTTGCTTGAATCCAGTGGCAAAGTGAGCAAGGGACTCACGTCTGAGCATACCCTGCCAACTTATGGCGAACAAAGCGGTACAAAAGGGGGTGGTGATGGACGGAGTATCAGAACCAATCAAACACTCACACCCAGTCAACAGATCTGGGTTTAATCCATCACCGTTCTTTAGCCCACTCTGCCACCCCAGTTCAGAGATGGCCATATGCAAATCAGTCTGACCCTGTGCCTCATGGACACAGTCCAGCCCGAACTGCCAAGCCAAGCCTTCCCTGGACCGGACACAAGCTTCCTAGGACCGGTTTCTGGCATTTCAGCCGTCTTCAGCCAGGCTTGCTTGAATCCAGTGGCAAAGTGAGCAAGGGACTCACGTCTGAGCATACCCTGCCAACTTATGGCGAACAAAGCGGTACAAAAGGGGGTGGTGATGGACGGAGTATCAGAACCAATCAAACACTCACACCCAGTCAACAGATCTGGGTTTAATCCATCACCGTTCTTTAGCCCACTCTGCCACCCCAGTTCAGAGATGGCCATATGCAAATCAGTCTGACCCTGTGCCTCATGGACACAGTCCAGCCCGAACTGCCAAGCCAAGCCTTCCCTGGACCGGACACAAGCTTCCTAGGACCGGTTTCTGGCATTTCAGCCGTCTTCAGCCAGGCTTGCTTGAATCCAGTGGCAAAGTGAGCAAGGGACTCACGTCTGAGCATACCCTGCCAACTTATGGCGAACAAAGCGGTACAAAAGGGGGTGGTGATGGACGGAGTATCAGAACCAATCAAACACTCACACCCAGTCAACAGATCTGGGTTTAATCCATCACCGTTCTTTAGCCCACTCTGCCACCCCAGTTCAGAGATGGCCATATGCAAATCAGTCTGACCCTGTGCCTCATGGACACAGTCCAGCCCGAACTGCCAAGCCAAGCCTTCCCTGGACCGGACACAAGCTTCCTAGGACCGGTTTCTGGCATTTCAGCCGTCTTCAGCCAGGCTTGCTTGAATCCAGTGGCAAAGTGAGCAAGGGACTCACGTCTGAGCATACCCTGCCAACTTATGGCGAACAAAGCGGTACAAAAGGGGGTGGTGATGGACGGAGTATCAGAACCAATCAAACACTCACACCCAGTCAACAGATCTGGGTTTAATCCATCACCGTTCTTTAGCCCACTCTGCCACCCCAGTTCAGAGATGGCCATATGCAAATCAGTCTGACCCTGTGCCTCATGGACACAGTCCAGCCCGAACTGCCAAGCCAAGCCTTCCCTGGACCGGACACAAGCTTCCTAGGACCGGTTTCTGGCATTTCAGCCGTCTTCAGCCAGGCTTGCTTGAATCCAGTGGCAAAGTGAGCAAGGGACTCACGTCTGAGCATACCCTGCCAACTTATGGCGAACAAAGCGGTACAAAAGGGGGTGGTGATGGACGGAGTATCAGAACCAATCAAACACTCACACCCAGTCAACAGATCTGGGTTTAATCCATCACCGTTCTTTAGCCCACTCTGCCACCCCAGTTCAGAGATGGCCATATGCAAATCAGTCTGACCCTGTGCCTCATGGACACAGTCCAGCCCGAACTGCCAAGCCAAGCCTTCCCTGGACCGGACACAAGCTTCCTAGGACCGGTTTCTGGCATTTCAGCCGTCTTCAGCCAGGCTTGCTTGAATCCAGTGGCAAAGTGAGCAAGGGACTCACGTCTGAGCATACCCTGCCAACTTATGGCGAACAAAGCGGTACAAAAGGGGGTGGTGATGGACGGAGTATCAGAACCAATCAAACACTCACACCCAGTCAACAGATCTGGGTTTAATCCATCACCGTTCTTTAGCCCACTCTGCCACCCCAGTTCAGAGATGGCCATATGCAAATCAGTCTGACCCTGTGCCTCATGGACACAGTCCAGCCCGAACTGCCAAGCCAAGCCTTCCCTGGACCGGACACAAGCTTCCTAGGACCGGTTTCTGGAATTTCAGCCGTCTTCAGCCAGGCTTGCTTGAATCCAGTGGCAAAGTGAGCAAGGGACTCACGTCTGAGCATACCCTGCCAACTTATGGCGAACAAAGCGGTACAAAAGGGGGTGGTGATGGACGGAGTATCAGAACCAATCAAACACTCACACCCAGTCAACAGATCTGGGTTTAATCCATCACCGTTCTTTAGCCCACTCTGCCACCCCAGTTCAGAGATGGCCATATGCAAATCAGTCTGACCCTGTGCCTCATGGACACAGTCCAGCCCGAACTGCCAAGCCAAGCCTTCCCTGGACCGGACACAAGCTTCCTAGGACCGGTTTCTGGCATTTCAGCCGTCTTCAGCCAGGCTTGCTTGAATCCAGTGGCAAAGTGAGCAAGGGACTCACGTCTGAGCATACCCTGCCAACTTATGGCGAACAAAGCGGTACAAAAGGGGGTGGTGATGGACGGAGTATCAGAACCAATCAAACACTCACACCCAGTCAACAGATCTGGGTTTAATCCATCACCGTTCTTTAGCCCACTCTGCCACCCCAGTTCAGAGATGGCCATATGCAAATCAGTCTGACCCTGTGCCTCATGGACACAGTCCAGCCCGAACTGCCAAGCCAAGCCTTCCCTGGACCGGACACAAGCTTCCTAGGACCGGTTTCTGGCATTTCAGCCGTCTTCAGCCAGGCTTGCTTGAATCCAGTGGCAAAGTGAGCAAGGGACTCACGTCTGAGCATACCCTGCCAACTTATGGCGAACAAAGCGGTACAAAAGGGGGTGGTGATGGACGGAGTATCAGAACCAATCAAACACTCACACCCAGTCAACAGATCTGGGTTTAATCCATCACCGTTCTTTAGCCCACTCTGCCACCCCAGTTCAGAGATGGCCATATGCAAATCAGTCTGACCCTGTGCCTCATGGACACAGTCCAGCCCGAACTGCCAAGCCAAGCCTTTCCTGGACCGGACACAAGCTTCCTAGGACCGGTTTCTGGCATTTCAGCCGTCTTCAGCCAGGCTTGCTTGAATCCAGTGGCAAAGTGAGCAAGGGACTCACGTCTGAGCATACCCTGCCAACTTATGGCGAACAAAGCGGTACAAAAGGGGGTGGTGATGGACGGAGTATCAGAACCAATCAAACACTCACACCCAGTCAACAGATCTGGGTTTAATCCATCACCGTTCTTTAGCCCACTCTGCCACCCCAGTTCAGAGATGGCCATATGCAAATCAGTCTGACCCTGTGCCTCATGGACACAGTCCAGCCCGAACTGCCAAGCCAAGCCTTCCCTGGACCGGACACAAGCTTCCTAGGACCGGTTTCTGGCATTTCAGCCGTCTTCAGCCAGGCTTGCTTGAATCCAGTGGCAAAGTGAGCAAGGGACTCACGTCTGAGCATACCCTGCCAACTTATGGCGAACAAAGCGGTACAAAAGGGGGTGGTGATGGACGGAGTATCAGAACCAATCAAACACTCACACCCAGTCAACAGATCTGGGTTTAATCCATCACCGTTCTTTAGCCCACTCTGCCACCCCAGTTCAGAGATGGCCATATGCAAATCAGTCTGACCCTGTGCCTCATGGACACAGTCCAGCCCGAACTGCCAAGCCAAGCCTTCCCTGGACCGGACACAAGCTTCCTAGGACCGGTTTCTGGCATTTCAGCCGTCTTCAGCCAGGCTTGCTTGAATTCAGTGGCAAAGTGAGCAAGGGACTCACGTCTGAGCATACCCTGCCAACTTATGGCGAACAAAGCGGTACAAAAGGGGGTGGTGATGGACGGAGTATCAGAACCAATCAAACACTCACACCCAGTCAACAGATCTGGGTTTAATCCATCACCGTTCTTTAGCCCACTCTGCCACCCCAGTTCAGAGATGGCCATATGCAAATCAGTCTGACCCTGTGCCTCATGGACACAGTCCAGCCCGAACTGCCAAGCCAAGCCTTCCCTGGACCGGACACAAGCTTCCTAGGACCGGTTTCTGGCATTTCAGCCGTCTTCAGCCAGGCTTGCTTGAATCCAGTGGCAAAGTGAGCAAGGGACTCACGTCTGAGCATACCCTGCCAACTTATGGCGAACAAAGCGGTACAAAAGGGGGTGGTGATGGACGGAGTATCAGAACCAATCAAACACTCACACCCAGTCAACAGATCTGGGTTTAATCCATCACCGTTCTTTAGCCCACTCTGCCACCCCAGTTCAGAGATGGCCATATGCAAATCAGTCTGACCCTGTGCCTCATGGACACAGTCCAGCCCGAACTGCCAAGCCAAGCCTTCCCTGGACCGGACACAAGCTTCCTAGGACCGGTTTCTGGCATTTCAGCCGTCTTCAGCCAGGCTTGCTTGAATCCAGTGGCAAAGTGAGCAAGGGACTCACGTCTGAGCATACCCTGCCAACTTATGGCGAACAAAGCGGTACAAAAGGGGGTGGTGATGGACGGAGTATCAGAACCAATCAAACACTCACACCCAGTCAACAGATCTGGGTTTAATCCATCACCGTTCTTTAGCCCACTCTGCCACCCCAGTTCAGAGATGGCCATATGCAAATCAGTCTGACCCTGTGCCTCATGGACACAGTCCAGCCCGAACTGCCAAGCCAAGCCTTCCCTGGACCGGACACAAGCTTCCTAGGACCGGTTTCTGGCATTTCAGCCGTCTTCAGCCAGGCTTGCTTGAATTCAGTGGCAAAGTGAGCAAGGGACTCACGTCTGAGCATACCCTGCCAACTTATGGCGAACAAAGCGGTACAAAAGGGGGTGGTGATGGACGGAGTATCAGAACCAATCAAACACTCACACCCAGTCAACAGATCTGGGTTTAATCCATCACCGTTCTTTAGCCCACTCTGCCACCCCAGTTCAGAGATGGCCATATGCAAATCAGTCTGACCCTGTGCCTCATGGACACAGTCCAGCCCGAACTGCCAAGCCAAGCCTTCCCTGGACCGGACACAAGCTTCCTAGGACCGGTTTCTGGCATTTCAGCCGTCTTCAGCCAGGCTTGCTTGAATCCAGTGGCAAAGTGAGCAAGGGACTCACGTCTGAGCATACCCTGCCAACTTATGGCGAACAAAGCGGTACAAAAGGGGGTGGTGATGGACGGAGTATCAGAACCAATCAAACACTCACACCCAGTCAACAGATCTGGGTTTAATCCATCACCGTTCTTTAGCCCACTCTGCCACCCCAGTTCAGAGATGGCCATATGCAAATCAGTCTGACCCTGTGCCTCATGGACACAGTCCAGCCCGAACTGCCAAGCCAAGCCTTCCCTGGACCGGACACAAGCTTCCTAGGACCGGTTTCTGGCATTTCAGCCGTCTTCAGCCAGGCTTGCTTGAATCCAGTGGCAAAGTGAGCAAGGGACTCACGTCTGAGCATACCCTGCCAACTTATGGCGAACAAAGCGGTACAAAAGGGGGTGGTGATGGACGGAGTATCAGAACCAATCAAACACTCACACCCAGTCAACAGATCTGGGTTTAATCCATCACCGTTCTTTAGCCCACTCTGCCACCCCACTTCAGAGATGGCCATATGCAAATCAGTCTGACCCTGTGCCTCATGGACACAGTCCAGCCCGAACTGCCAAGCCAAGCCTTCCCTGGACCGGACACAAGCTTCCTAGGACCGGTTTCTGGCATTTCAGCCGTCTTCAGCCAGGCTTGCTTGAATCCAGTGGCAAAGTGAGCAAGGGACTCACGTCTGAGCATACCCTGCCAACTTATGGCGAACAAAGCGGTACAAAAGGGGGTGGTGATGGACGGAGTATCAGAACCAATCAAACACTCACACCCAGTCAACAGATCTGGGTTTAATCCATCACCGTTCTTTAGCCCACTCTGCCACCCCAGTTCAGAGATGGCCATATGCAAATCAGTCTGACCCTGTGCCTCATGGACACAGTCCAGCCCGAACTGCCAAGCCAAGCCTTCCCTGGACCGGACACAAGCTTCCTAGGACCGGTTTCTGGCATTTCAGCCGTCTTCAGCCAGGCTTGCTTGAATCCAGTGGCAAAGTGAGCAAGGGACTCACGTCTGAGCATACCCTGCCAACTTATGGCGAACAAAGCGGTACAAAAGGGGGTGGTGATGGACGGAGTATCAGAACCAATCAAACACTCACACCCAGTCAACAGATCTGGGTTTAATCCATCACCGTTCTTTAGCCCACTCTGCCACCCCAAAGTGAACTGGGGTGGCAGAGTGGGCTAAAGAACGGTGATGGATCAAACCCAGATCTGTTGACTGGGTGTGAGTGTTTGATTGGTTCTGATGCTCCATCCATCACCACCCCCTTTTGTATCGCTTTGTTCGCCATAAGTTGGCAGGGTATGCTCAGACGTGAGTCCCTTGTTCACTTTGCCACTGGATTCAAGCAAGCCTGGCTGAAGACGGCTGAAATGCCAGAAACCGGTCCTAGGAAGCTTGTTTCCGGTCCAGAGAAGGCATGGCTTGGCAGTTCGGGCTGAACTGTTCCCATGAGGCACAGGGTCAGACTCATTTGCATATGGCCATGTCTGAACTGGGGTGGCAGAGTGGGCTAAAGAACGGTGATGGATCAAACCCAGATCTGTTGACTGGGTGTGAGTGTTTGATTGGTTCTGATGCTCCATCCATCACCACCCCCTTTTGTATCGCTTTGTTCGCCATAAGTTGGCAGGGTATGCTCAGACGTGAGTCCCTTGTTCACTTTGCCACTGGATTCAAGCAAGCCTGGCTGAAGACGGCTGAAATGCCAGAAACCGGTCCTAGGAAGCTTGTTTCCGGTCCAGAGAAGGCATGGCTTGGCAGTTCGGGCTGAACTGTTCCCATGAGGCACAGGGTCAGACTCATTTGCATATGGCCATGTCTGAACTGGGGTGGCAGAGTGGGCTAAAGAACGGTGATGGATCAAACCCAGATCTGTTGACTGGGTGTGAGTGTTTGATTGGTTCTGATGCTCCATCCATCACCACCCCCTTTTGTATCGCTTTGTTCGCCATAAGTTGGCAGGGTATGCTCAGACGTGAGTCCCTTGTTCACTTTGCCACTGGATTCAAGCAAGCCTGGCTGAAGACGGCTGAAATGCCAGAAACCGGTCCTAGGAAGCTTGTTTCCGGTCCAGAGAAGGCATGGCTTGGCAGTTCGGGCTGAACTGTTCCCATGAGGCACAGGGTCAGACTCATTTGCATATGGCCATGTCTGAACTGGGGTGGCAGAGTGGGCTAAAGAACGGTGATGGATCAAACCCAGATCTGTTGACTGGGTGTGAGTGTTTGATTGGTTCTGATGCTCCATCCATCACCACCCCCTTTTGTATCGCTGTCAGTAAGATGGCAGAGCTCCTTCAATTGTGTTTTAATGTGTCAATGTTCCTGTTTGCCTCCCTATTGCACTTTTCAGGAAACTGGATATTATATTTACTGGTTTGATATTGGGTTACGGTAGGTGGCAAAGAGCACAATTGTGCCTGATTTAGAATTTGGTGGACAGGGTACGTGTTCGCAAAAGTGATGGAGTACTTTCTTTGCCAATCTGAAGATCCACCTGCCTCATTTAGAATTGGGTGGGACTTTAGTATGTCAGTGGTGGAGGCTACTCTGTCTCTCTGCTGCTGATGCTGGAGCGGGTAGTACAAAATGTTGTATGCCCCCCCCCATTCTGCATGTTTATATTAATCGAATAATCAATTAATTGTAATATTATTAATTTGTTTGAATTGATAACTCGCCAACTATATTAACAAAAGAATTACACGTGGGAATTGCACTTTGCATGGCTATATTGATTGCGAATTAACTGCTGTACGCATATTAATAGTAGAAAATTAGATTATTGCATGTTATATGTTGCTTTGGTGATGTATTTGTGATTTGTGCTTTATTCAGTGAGTATAAACCGCTCTGAGTGTTGCTTTTGCTAGATAAATACACACACATATGGGTATTAGCAAGGGGATAACATTTTATTAGTCATTTCTATGTTTTAATTACGTTTTTGTGTTCCTTTTGCTTAAGTTGACCATTTCGGCCTATACAAGATGGCTGAACGAGACGTTAAACGTGACTGCCCTGACAACACGAGGTTCTGGGTGAAATGCGCAGGCATCACCGCCAGCAACAGTGGCCTGGACCTGACCCCGGGAGAACATGTACCCTTCAAGGACGCTCCGGGAACCTATCCAAGACTAAAGACAAAGCTCAATTTAAAAGCCGGAACTAGCAAGTTTGATGACTTCATCATTCAA
Organism: Triturus cristatus; assembly: GCF_964204655.1. Classification (NCBI taxonomy): domain Eukaryota; kingdom Metazoa; phylum Chordata; class Amphibia; order Caudata; family Salamandridae; genus Triturus; species Triturus cristatus. Next base: position 1,085,366,744 of record NC_140582.1, on the reverse strand, counting down.
CACCCTGAGAACTGTACCCCACCACCCCAAGTTGACCAATCCAGACTCTCTAACCCCGATCTTGATACATTTTGATATTATTTTCATTATAAAAGTAGGTAGGGAATTGAACTATCCACCGCTCTTCTTTGACGAACTCGATTTCCTGACGTTATGCTGACGGAGAGGACGGTGACAATGCTGGACAGCTGTTATCCTGAATCTTTGAAAGACTGAATTGCGGCCTAACTTTGCTGAATAAAATTCTTCTTTGACTGATTGACTTAGAGGACGACTTTAGCCAGAATAGGTAAATATGATGCTCTGAAATGCTGATGATGATTTCTAATTTTCTTGCAATATAATTGAGATAAAGAATATTTGATTAATTGACAAATGTGTTGTGTCGATTATTTGAATAAGAGAAATGTGGTAAAAAAGTAATGTATAGATAGACGAGCATTATTCATTAAAATCAAATATAACAACTAAATGATCCATCTCCTTATGAGAGGGATATCTTAGGAGTCTGAGGGCAATGTGTTTAAGGGAAAGGTAAAGGTATTACTGTCAGCGTTTGGAAGCGTATTTTCCCTGAGAAAACAGATCAACGGAGTGTAAGTATATTGGTGTCATGGGCCCCACCAATGAATTTATTTGATTGAATTGAATGCCGAGGTAGTTGGTCTGTGCCGAAGGGGGAATTTGACGTTCTCCGCTGCATCAGTTTTATGGTAGCAAGACGATGGTTTTATTGTTTTGGTTTGGTGATTATTGCTTGTAAATAGCTTATTGATTATTGGTTATTGATATTGATTATGTCCTAACACTCTATGTTGAGTTGCGCCGAGTTATATGTTGTTTTGCACGGCTTCTGGGAAGTTTGTAACGGTTCCGTAGTAGAGCAGAGGTAAGCGCTGTTCTCGGGAAAGACGGAATTGTTGTTATCCTTCAGGTACACAGGAGAAAACGTGTGATGATTGAAGTTGCACGACGCATTGTATGGGTTCGATTCGGTGACATCGTCGTGTGTTGCCATTTGAGACATTTTCTGTGTGAGAGAAGTGTGTATGATAGCGAAGGTTACCTGTGAAATTCTGGTCTTAGGTACCAGGGATCCAAATGGCATTCTGATAACGCTTATCACAGGAAAGGTAATAGGTATTCTCTGAGCTTGCTAGAAGGACAAAGTAGAGGGAAGCGCTGCTTTGTTAACGTATGTCTTAATTCTATAGTAGGACAGACTGTTCGCTGTTCTCGGGAAAGACAGGATTCTGTGTGAATGTACTACATTTTCTTGTGTGAAAGTGCGAGAACGAGATATCATTCAGGTTAATTGTGAAACTCTGGGTTTATTTCTCAGGAGCATTGGGTCTCCAACTATGTGTCTTAAATACTAGAGAAACGGTTAGCTAATGCTTGTTAGAAGGGTGAAGTAGAGGCATGTGCTAATTTATCAACGGAAGTAACGATTCCGTAGTAGGGCAGAGGTAAGCGCTGCTCTCTGGAAAGATGGAATTCTCGTGAGAAAGGTCTATTGCTATTCTTTGGTTAGCGAAGCGGACAATGGAGATGTTTTTATGTTGTTACTAACAGAATTGTAGCAATTGAAACAAAAACTTACAGCGTATTTTGTAAAGGAGGGGGTAGACAGAAGCACGAGCTGCCGCAGCGGCTGCTGACGTCAGAACGACCGCGCTGGGATTGGACAATCGGTCAGAACTGCAAAACGCTCCAGATTGGTGCGTTAGTGTGCGCCGCGCTAGGAGTGGAGAAATACAGGGTGACATAAAACGCTCCCTTTTGGAGCGTTAGTGTGAGTCGCGCTGGGATTTGAGAATTGTGACAGTGACGTAGACGCTCCGGATTGGTGCGTTAGTGTGAGTCGCGCTGTGATTGGACAGAGTAGTGGTACAGTCGTAGGGAGAAACTAGTGAGACACGAAAGAAAGGAAAAGGTATTACGATCGACCAGAAAAGGAGAAAAATCATGGTTTGGTAAAATTAAGAAGTGGTTTAAGAAGGATAAACCGATCATAACTAGGGAAGGACAGTTACTTCCACCACCGAAAACCCCTGCATCCTTAATGATTGCGAAATATGGGTATCATACCTGTATTTGGTTAGACAACTGGGTTAGATACACTGAGAAGGACGGAGTGTTAGCTTTTCCAGAACATGGTTCATTTAATTTGACTGTTTTGAGAAATTTGAGAGAGAAATTGACCGACTCAATTCGAGGCTTTGACGGAATGGGAAGACGAAATGCATGACCGAGAAAGACAGAGAAATGGTAGAGGATATAGGTACTTGTTTGGCAGATCGTACGGACATGAGACGCATGATGATCGAATGAGAAGGTGGCGGAATGCGAGTATGACTGAGGGTTTGTTTCCCGTAAGAACTGCAGGAGAGAATGAAGGACGAAAGTGTGTAGAAAATAGGCATAATGTGGAGACGAAAGGGTATGGAGTGAATGAGTCCGAGGATGATGTTCTTGATGATATGTTCTATAAGAATCCTCCACCATACCGACCAGAACCAGAAATATTAACTCCAAGTGCCCCAATGAAAGAAACAGTACGAGTCATAAAATCGGAACCAGAGTTCCAAGATTTGGGTGTAAACAATCCTATTAGAGAGGTAGAAAAGAAGTCTGGAGGAAAATTGGATGGAGAAAATTCAGCAGAATTAGCTAAAACAACCCTAGAATTAACGGAGAAAATAAGAGAATTGACTAAGAATCTGGAAGCGGTAACTGTACCAGTAACGATAGGTCCAGTAATGCCTATTTTTGACAAACAGAAAGACAGCAAACATTGTTTGACAGTCCCTTATAAAAGTAATAAACTGGTTGAACAACCAAGAATGAGTCAGAGTGAGAATCCATGGAGACAGACTATGAATATGATTGAACCGAATTTTTCAAATAACCCGTTTGTAGGTCAGAGCTGTGCAGAGAAACGTATGACAATGATAGAGACTATGTCAGAAAAACAAAAAGATTTTGGACAAGGAAATGTAGAGAAGCCAGTAGGACCATCTACAGAGGAGTTGAGTGAATGGTTAAGAAGCTTGCAAAAGAAAGACAAAGAATCCCAGTCAATAGATGTAGCTAAATTACGAATGGTACTGGATGAATTAATAGTAGGAACTATCCCGACAGAGAAGTTAATGACGTACCAAGATGAGGAATTGTTATTTCTGTGCAAAAGCGTAACATGGAGAGCAAAAAAGTCTTCATGAAAGATTAGAAGAAGTGGCAAATGAGATGGGTATTGATATTGAAAAGGTAAAAGCCTTACAGAAACCCTATCGAGTAGATTTCACCAAAAAAGACATTGAAAACATGATTACCACAGGACGAATAGGTCAGATTAAGGATATAATTATTTTGTTGAGAAAATGGGGAGATGTGGACAGATGGAAAAGCAGATGGTATCGTAAGCGAGACGAAGTTTTAGACAAAATGTTTTCAGCCTATCCTGTGAGAGAGAAAGAGAAGGTTGTAACAGAATACCCTATGAGAGAGATTCCAGGAGGAGGATATGTGCATGCCCCATGGACTAGACAGGATATTTTGTCATTTACGAATGACTTCCCTCAACTTTGTGAAAAGCCCGTCGAGTGGTATAGACAGGTGGACAGATTTGTGAAATTATCCAAAGTATTGTGGATTGATCTAAATAGCCTGTTTGACATAATTGTACCAGCAGATCTATGGACAGAATGTAAAATAGTAATAGATTATCCAACACAGGAATACCCAAGGGATCCAAAGACAGGAGGTAATGAAGAAATACGAACAGGTTATGGCATTCTTGAAGAACAAAGTACCCCCTAAAGAGACAGATTGGGTGAAAATTGACAGAACACATCAGAAATTAGTGAAATTATCAAACAGCATACGGTAGATTGGCAAAACAAAAAAATAGACGAAGTACTGAGACATGCTAAATATTTCAGTGATGAAATTGAAGCAAAACAGCGAAAACTAAAAGAGAAGGCAATGTGGGCACAGGTAAAAGTAGCAGAGAGACAGGAAGCAAAATTAGTGGAACAAGCTGGGTCAAAACAAAGATTTAATCCTGGGAAAAATAAAGGGAATATTGAGGAAGCTAAAAAGAAATTTCTGTGTCATAATTGCGGTAGGATAGGGCATTGGAAATCCGAGTGTAAGAATCCACCAAGTACTAATGATGAAAATTCATCCTTGAATCCACAGGTGCAGAATGAGGTGAGTGGTCAACAGCAAGGTGTAACACAACAGAATCAGGTGCCAAACCACCTTTTCCACAGAACAAAAATTGCCAGAAGTATAGTAAGGAGAATGGATTCTACAACGAAGAACAGGTAAATAAGCCGCAACGCGCTAGCGCTGCTTCGCAGTATTGGCTGCAACGCGATGAAAGCGATTCAGAAGAGGGTTATTGACGGTGCCGAAGGGAGGAAGAAGAGTGCGTACTTGGCGCAACTCTAGCTGTAGACCAGACAGGCTCATTTGTAGATGGAAAAGTTAATAATGAAAATATTAGTTTCCTAGTTGATACTGGTGCTACTCGATCGACTGTTAGATCAGCTGATGTTAAGAATCTTCCTCTCTTGGATGAAACGATCAAAGTAGTTGGGGTCTCCAACAGACAGATTAAAACTTACCTTACTAAACCAGTGAAAGTTAGTATAGGGAAATTTTCTGAAATGCACAGATTCTTAGTGTGTGACACTAGTCCTGTGAACTTGTTAGGTAGAGATTTATTGTGCAAGATGAATTGCACTATATTGTGTCATCCAGATGGAATAGCCTTTGAAACACCAGATGATGATGTGTTGTATAAAATGATATTGGCAAATAGAGAGAAAGAGGTTGCAGGAACATATGCTGTATTCAACCCTGATGAACTACCAAAAGAATTGAAACAATCAGTAAAAGCAGAAGTTTGGGACTTCTCAGGAGAAGATGTAGGATTGATGAGGAATGTAGATCCAGTAAAGATAACTGTAAAAGAAGGAGTATGTTATCCAAATGTCCCACAATATAAATTGACCCCTGAAATAATTGAAGGAGTTACTCCTGTGATTGAGTAAATGGTAAAACAAGGAATTTTGAGAGAAATAATGAGTAGCCCATGTAATTCACCGATAATGGGACTGAAAAAGCCTAGTGGGAAGTTCAGAATAGTGCAAGATCTGAGAAAGATAAACAAAATTGTTGTACCATGTTGTCCCATTGTACCGAATCCATCTGTGATTTTATATCAGATCCCTCATGACGCAAAATGGTACACAGTGATTGATTTGTGCCATGCTTTTTTTCCATCCCATTGCACCATGACAGTCAGCAAATTTTTGCATTTCGTTTCGGCGAGCGTATTATGGCGTGGTGCCGAATTCCACAGGGGTATACAGAAAGCCCCTCAATATTTAATCAGCTATTGAAAAAGTCTTTGGAGAGTCTAGAAATGCCTGAAAATTCAGTACTAGTTCAGTATATCGATGAGCTACTTGTGGCATCGAAAACTCGTGAAGCTTGTGAGGTAGACACGGTAGCTTTGTTGAATCATTTGGCAGATGGAGGACTAAAAGTGTCACCATCAAAATTACAATTTTGTAAGAGAGAAGTCCAATATTTGGGACACAGCATTGAGAAAGGACACAGGAAAATAACCATAGATAGAATCAGGATCATAAAAAGAATGAGTCCACCAATGACCCAAAGAGAAGTGAGAATGTTTCTGGGAGTGGTTGGATATTGTCGTCAATGGATAGGCAATTTTTCATTGATTGCAAAACCTTTGGTATGTTTGACAAGAAGTGATGTGAGAGATCCGATTGATTTGAACAAAGAGGAGTTGGCATCATTCAAGCAGTTAAGAGAAGGATTGTGTGAAGCGCCAGCATTAGGTATGCCTGACTACGATAAGGAGTTTGAGTTGTACTGCAGTGAGAGAAATGGAGGTGCACTCTTTGTTCTAGTGCAGAAGCATGGAAAACTGAGGAAACAAATTGCATATTTTTCATCTATGTTGGACCCAGTAGCTGTAGCCCTTCCTGGGTGTCTGAAAGCAGTAGCTGCTACATGTAGAAGTTTGGAACAGAGTGAAGGAATTGTGATGGGATACCCTGTGAAAGTGTTTGTGCCTCATGATGTGGCGATTCTTTTAACAAGGAGTCGTACTCAGTATATGACGCACAGTCGACTGACTAAGTATGAAAAGGTCATTTTGGGCGCAACAAATGTGAGTCTTTCGAGATGCGTGAATGTGAATCCTTCAACACTGTTGCCTGATGTAGAGCATGTGGAGGTAAGAGATGAAGCAGATCATGATTGTTTAGATGTACTTGATTTTTGTACAAAACCAAGGCCTGACATATAAGATGACCCTTTACCAGAAAGTGATGATGTCATGTTTGTTGATGGATCTTGTTTGAGAACAGATGCTGGAGTGCTAATTGCAGCATATGCAGTATGTACAGTTGCAGCAGTGATGGAAGCATCCTATTTGAAAGGAGTAAGGTCGGCCCAAGTAGCTGAAGTTATCGCCCTGACCAGAGCGTGTAAGATTGGGAAAAGTGTGAGAGTGACTGTGATAACTGATAGCCAGTATGGCTACGGGGTGGTCCATGATTTCGGCCAAATTTGGCTCCAAAGAGGTTTCCTGACCTCAAGTGGGACTCCCATTAATAATGCTGAAGTGGTTGGAAAGTTGCCTGAGGCAATACAGCTGCCTAAGCAATTGGCTGTGGTAAAATGTGCTGCTCATAGTCGCAGTGGTGATTACATTGCCACTGGAAATAAATTCGCTAATGACATGGCACAGTGTTGTGCACGAAATCAGAATTCAATCAATCGGGCAGAGGAAAGAGAATTAGTTTCTTGTTTCCCAATGTTTACTAACACTGTGGGAACATGGGATGAGGTAAGACAATTGCAGGAAGAAGCAGGAGAGGAAGAGGTAAAACAGTGGGTAAAAGCAGGATGTGCACCAAGAGAGAAAGATCATGTGTGGGTCTATCGAGATGGAAGACCAGTTATGCCTGATAGCATGATGTCTGCCATGGCACGGATGTATCATGCACAGGGACATATAGGGAGAGACGCCATGATTAGGTCTTTTAAACAGACTTGGTATAATGCCAAGTTTAGGCTTGTGGCAGAAAGTATTTGTCAAAGATGTCTAATTTGTCAGCAGTATAATGCCGGAAGAAAGACAGTGGTGAGTCTAGGAACAATAGGTCGAGAGGGAGGGCCTTTCACCAGAATGCAAGTAGATTTCATTGAAATGCCTCCTTGTAATAGGTTAAGGTATGTTTTGGTAATGGTGTGCCTATTTTCCAGGTGGGTAGAGGCGTTCCCAACAAGAAGAAATGATGGAATGACAGTGGCAAAAATATTGTTGAGGGAATTTATACCTAGGTTTGGGTTCCCAGTAACAATTGAATCAGACAGAGGAGGACGTTTTCATAATGAGATCATAAAATTGATTTGTGAAGCATTGAATGTACGACAAAAACTGCATTGTGCCTACCGACCAGAGGCTTCTGGTGTAGTAGAAAAAATGAATGGTACTATCAAAAACAGAATAGGGAAAATGTGTTTAGCCACAGGTATGAAATGGCCCGATGTCTTGCCTCTAGTACTCATGACTATTAGATCAATACCAGACAGAACTACTGGTTTGAGTCCTCATGAAATCCTCATGGGACGCGCAATGAGACATGTATTTATACCAGTCAACAAGCTGATGACAATAACTGATGACATGGTATTGGAATACTGTAAAAGCCTGGCTGACACAGTTCATTCTGTGTTTAATCAGGTTGGAGCGGATGCCACCACTCTTGAAAAGAAGCCAGCTCATGATCTAAGCCAAGGGGACTGGGTAAGGATAAAAGTACACAGACTAAGAAACTGTTTGGTTCCCAGGTGGGGAAAACCGAGGCAAGTCATCTTGACTACAACAACAGCTGTGAAGTGTGCTGAATTGAAGAACTGGATCCATGCAAGTCATACCTTGAGAATTCCAAATCCAGTTGACTGTAAAGAAAAGGAGTATTTTGATGAATAAGAATCCAGTACTGAGTCAGATGACGGAGAGCCAAAAGATAAAGAAGGAGAAAACTCTGAAAGGGTGGAGACAGAGTCAAGGTTAACTTTGGTCCCCAGAAGTAACTCCCTGAGGAAAAGATTGCAGATTTCTGAATCCAGTTCAGACTCAGAGACAGAACCAAGAGCCCATTCATCCAAGAAAGAACAAGGGAAGAACAAAGAAAAGGACAGTGGAGAAACAATAAAAGAAATCTGTGAGAAGGAAGAGCCAGATGAAGGATTGAGAGAAATTCCACCTGAAACAACACCCTTAGATGGACAGGTGCCAGATACAGAGAGAGAGGGAAAGATTATTGCGGAAGACCCCCGAGGAGGTGTAGGGAACTCCAACATCCAGTTAGAAGCAGGGACAAGTAGTCAGCAGGAAGATTGCGTGAAGGAGATTTGAGGAGGGACAGAAGTAGGGAAAACAAAAGAGGTGGAAAAAGAACTCGTTGAAGTTAAAAAGCAAGTTGAAACAGAATCTGAAGAAAGCGAAGATGAAATACCAGAAGGCTGAGTTCTGAGAAAGAGAGCTTGGAGAACTGAAAAGAATGATAAAGGGAGTAAACTGAAAAGAGCGGCCAAAGATGAGGTGTGGCCAAACAAGATAAAGAGACTAAGATATCGACTGACACGTGGAAATTCGCCAAGAGCTGAACAGGTGAATGAAATAACGAGTCAGGAAAAATCGAAAGAAGAAGAACAGACAGTAGTCAAAGAAAACAAACAAACAAGAAAACCTAACCAGAAGTATAAATCACCGGAATGGACATATGTGGCCCTGCCTGAAGTAAAGGAAGAGGAGGATAGCCAAGGAAATCCAGAGGTGATTGTACCAGAAGTAGTTGAGGAAGACGAAGAATCGGAAATCCTGAGAGTTATCTTGACAGATATTGGAGAAGAAGCGGATATTCAGGACAACCTGTATGTTGAAAACGAAGGGAATGTGAAAGATGATGAGATGCCAAACTGAATGAGACAAGAAAATTACTGATGGAAAAACAATAAATATTGAAAAAGACAAAAACTGGTAGAACCACGTAGGTGCTTAGAAGCCTTGGGTTAGAAACTAGTTGTGAAATAGAAGAGGCTAAGTCAAAAGACACGGCTCATTTTAGAAAGATGGCAAACCTAGAAAGTAGCAAAAGTAGATGTACCTTTCTTAGAAAATGGTGCAAAATGTGTTGTTTATTCAGGATTATTAATGCTTCTTTGGAGTATTCTTGCTCTACAAATTTCATTTACAGTTACTGTAGATACATTAGAAGGGCATAGTGATAACATAACTAATATAGGTAAAGTTCAAAAGGTAGTTCCAACTAGATTCAATAAAAACTATTTACATAAAGACAGGTAAATAACAGATTTTTCTAACAATGTATTTTCAAAGTTGCTGCATGAATATGTAAAAACAATAGACGTAATGGATTGCTATGTATGTATGCAATTACCTGCATCTGTATCTGAAGGAGTGACTTATCATCACCTTCCTGTAACATATGGAATAACATGTAGTGTAAAAGCTAGTTTATTGTGTCAAACAGGTAAATTAGAATATTATTTTTCAGATGTAGATACTATATTTTCCCAAGTACCAACAATTAACAAACTGAACAAGGTAAAACCTGCAAAGGTATTAGGTGATTTTTTCTTAGAGACAAATGAACTAACCTTAGAATATATATTTAGAAATAACTTGACTTGCAGTTTAAAGAAAGAGAAGAAATTTTTGGATATGGTTGAAGAAAGGAGATTGAAAATGCAAAGAAAGGTTTCAGAAGAGAAAGTGGAGAAAACGGTTTGGGATGTAAAAATGGAGAAACATTTAAGAGGAGAAACGAGTCCAACTATGGCTTTAGATTGGCCTCAGAAAGGGAAATTGAGTATAAGAAGGAATCCGACAGCGTATGACAATTATTTTCTAGGGAATAGTGAGTGCCATGATACATACCGAATCATGGGAGAATGGGGATTTAAAGGTGGAAGAGATCCAGTCTTTCCAGGACTGTATTTTAACTGTGGGAACAGGGCATATTATCGTTTGCCAGACCATTGGTATGGCACATGTTATGTTGGCCTGGTTTTTCCAAAGATTTTTCACATGGATAGAGGAGAAGATGGTGTACATAGTTTAGGTAGTTATTTAGCACGTAGTAAGAGGGAATCTTGGACTGAAATTGTGGGTGACATTTTTGGAGCACTGATACCCGCAGTGGGAATATCTCTGAATGCGAACACAATTAGAAAACTTTCAACAGTGGTGGATCGCTTGTCAACAAGCACCACTGGAGGATTCTTTTGGTAAATACTGAAATGGTTGCCATGCGTACTATGGTAATGCAAAATCGACTTGCCCTTGATATTTTATTGTCAAAAGAGGGTGGAGTCTGTGGAATGCTGAAAGTTCAACATTGTTGTACTTACATTCCTGACGAAAGTAAAGATTTGAAAAATTATATTAAAAACATTACAGAATTGCATAACGAAATTGTACCACTGGAGGTTGAAGGTGTTTGGGAGAAGATTGGTAAGAAAATATCAGCTATTAAAGACTTTGTAGTAAAACTAGGTAGTACATTTATAGGTAAGATATTATTTCCATAAACTTGTGTGATTTCCTTAGTATTAATAATTAGACTAGGTTGTATTTGTTGTAGAAAGAATAAAAACCAGATAAGAATAAAAAGAGAAAACTTAAGGAGAAGGGATAAGAAACAAGAAAGAGAATTTGAAGAAATAGAACTTGAAGAATTAAAGGATAGCATGTATAAAACAGCAAAAAGAGAAGAAACAGGGGAACCTGAAATATGAATGAAACAAGAAATCAATTCGAAATTTCCGTAAAAGGGATACAAAATTTTAAATTAGTGTGGTGATATAATCACCAAAGGGGGGATTGCTGGAGCCGGTAGTACAAAATGTTGTATACCCCCCCATTCTGCATGTTTATATTAATCCGAATAATCAATTAATTGTAATATTAATAATTTGTTTGAAGTGATAAATTACCAACTATATTAACAAAAGAATTACACGTGGGAATTGCACTTTGCATGGCTATATTAATTGTGATTTTACTTGTGTACGCATATTAATAGTAGAAAATTAGATTATTGCATGTTATATGTTGCTTTGGTGATGTATTTGTGATTTGTGCTTTATTCAGTGAGTAAAAACCGCTCTGAGTGTTGCTTTTGCTAGATAAATAAATATGATATATAAGATAAATATGGGTATTAGCAAGGGGATAACATTTTAGTAGTCATTTCTATGTTTTAATTACGTTTTTGTATTCCTTTTGCTTAAATTGACCATTTCGGCCTATACAAGATGGCTGAACGAGACGTTAAACGTGACTGCCCTGACAACACGAGGTTCTGGGTGAAATGCGCAGGCGTCACCGCCAGCAACAGTGGCCTGGACCTGACCCAGGGAGAACATGTACCCTTCAAGGATGCTCCGGGAACCCATCCAAGACTAAAGACAAAGCTCAATTTAAAAGCCGGAACAAGCAAGTTTGATGACTTCATCATTCAACACCCTGAGAACTGTACCTCGCCACCCCAAGTTGACCAATCCAGACTCTCTAAACCCCGATCTTGATACATTTTGATATTATTTTCATTATAAAAGTAGGTAGGGAATTGAACTATCTACCGCTCTTCTTTGACGAACTCGATTTCCTGATGTTATGCTGACGGAGAGGACGGTGACACTGCTGGACAGCTGTTATCCTGAATCTTTGAAAGACTTAATTGCGGCCTAACTTTGCTGAATAAAATTCTTCTTTGACTGATTGACTTAGAGGACGACTTCAGCCAGAATAGGTAAATATGATGCTCTGAAATGCTGATGATGATTTCTAATTTTCTTGCAATATAATTTAGATAAAGAATATTTGATTAATTGACAAATGTGTTGTGTCGATTATTTGAATAAGAGAAATGTGGTAAAAAAGTAATGTATAGATAGACAAGCATTATTCATTAAAATCAAATATAACAACTAAATGATCCATCTCCTAATGAGAGGGATATCTTAGGAGTCTGAGGGCAATGTGTTTAAGGGAAAGGTAAAGGAATTACTCTCATGTCAGCGTTTGGAAGCGTATTTTCCCTCAGAAAACAGATGAACGGAGTGTAAGTATATTGGTGTCAATGGCCCCACCAATGAATGTATTTGAGTGAATTGAATGCCGAGGTAGTTGGTCTGTGCCGAAGGGGGAATTTGACGTTCTCCGCTGCATCACTGACATACGCTCCAACGGCCCAACGGAGTAAGGGTTGTCAGAGGTTTGGTATTTGACATCCTGTCAGTCACCACCAGGTCAAAGCTGGCAGTAAGGGGCAGTGAAAACTTTTTAATGACCCCAACACCATTGGAGACTACTCACATGGTGTGGGGGTCATTAGTTTCTTATTTGGGAAACAAAATTCAGCTTTGGGATTTTGCATTTGAAAATAAAAAAAGTTAGCATTTTTGACGCATGGTACCGTCATGTTGATGGGGCCATCCGTCAAAGTTTGAATAAATTAACAGGAACCGCTGTGATGGAGGTTCCTACCAATGTAAGAGATGTCCACTGGGGTGGCAGACATATTTAGCTTTGGAGGACGGGTACTCCAAACTCTAAATTAACCCTTTTAACCTCTAGATAACTGAGTGAGTCCTGAACTATGAGTTATCTTTTGTGGTACCACAACTCCAATAGGTTGCACTCTGGTTCTGGGATTTTCCCTCTAAAGAAATGAAGGTGCTTGGATTTGACTAGCAGAGGGTAAACTGGTTAGGCTCTCCGTTAGGCTTCAGGCCCCCCAACAGGAATGCTACTTGGCTAGTGGGGATTACCTAATATTATACCATACTTACTTGATATGCCTTCATTGAGCATACAGGAAATAGGAAAAGAATGGGGGCTGACTGATCACTGGGACTCTTCCAAAATAAGAGGATATATATGATAGGAGACTTCTATAATGGAGGGTTAGTTAGGCCATTTGATGACATGCAAAACATCATGGTCCTATCCGGACAATGTCTATTGTTTGGTCAAATAATGAGAGCGTGCGAGAAGCATGTGGGACTGGGCAATCAGCAACCTGAGACGTATAGCATTCTGCATTTTTTGCTCAACCTGGGGGAGGGTAAGAAAGCTATAGCATTACTATATAGGAATTACAGTGCTGGCACAATCACTTCCCATAGCACGACCGCATGGCCAGGGTAAACACAATGATTCTGTATAGAATCCTATTTTTTTTTTAGGCAGCATTACTCCAGGTGGATCTGCAGATAATCAAGCAGATGCAACATGCTTCTATGCTACAGTGGACTTATTGGGGGGAAGGAAGAGGGCAAGGGTAGTAGCCAGAACTGTATTTAGACTGACACGAACGGGGATTGGGCATTTTACTAGGCCTTCCTTCCACATTCAATACCTGTTGGAGTGGACTAAGTCTGAGATGAATTGCCATAGACTGTGGGATCTACCATAGATTTATCCTGAATATAGGTCACCTCGCTTACAAAACTTCTCTGTCGTGAAAGCTATTCTGATTGTGTGGGATTTTGTAGGAGAGAACCCAGATTTGGCCAGGAATGGACAGTGACACATTTTTTCACTAGCAGCAAATCATAGGCTTCAAAATAGGTGACTCCCCCAAAGAGGCACCATTAAATGGTTTGAACAGTGCAAAGCAGACTATGGTCTAGGTGAGACAGAGAGGTGCAGGCCCATGCAGGTTAGACACTGGGTAATGCATCTAGATAAATGAGAGGCATTGACAACTCCCTTGGCTAATTTCGAAAAACTGTCAATGAATGTCACAGACTAAACATATAGGCTCTCTAATATATATACAAGATGATAGTAGAGAAAGAGATTGTCACTTTAAGAAAGTGGGATATTAATTGGGGCTGGATGTGAGTCCCCCCAAGCAATAAGGCCCCAAACGTGTCATGGGAAAATATAGTTTCATTATTTTAAACATGGGCTCAACAGCTGACATTTGTGGCACAGGAACAGTCTGGAAGTGTTAAGCAGTAACAAAAACAGTTAAAAAACTGTCAAAACACAATGCAATGAAAATTCTACAACTAATTTAGAAAAATAGAAAACTAAGATCCCACCAAAACAACTGAAATTCGGGGGGCGTGGCTTGGGAGCCAGGCATGGCGGACGTGCCTTCGTAGGGCTCCGCTGGCCTGAGCCCGTTCCAGTAATAATTCAACATTTATCCTGATTCCTGGACAGCACCGTACCTGCGGAGTGCTAGTGGAGATTGCTGAGACCCCCGTGGCAGCGTATCGCAGCTGTGGTGAGCGGCATCAGTCCGGGCCGGGGGACGGAGCGGTTGCAGCCTTGACGGGGATGGAGATCCATTGCGGGCCGAGTTCCGTAGGCTGTGTGACAAGGGCCGCAGGCAGAGGATCTCGCCGCGGTGCCCCACTGAGAGGTCTGCCACCGATCTCCGACCGAGGGACTGCCTGCGGGTGGATCAGTCCCCGGGCCCTGGTCTTCCCCAAGGTGCTGCAGCTGCAGGCCTCTCCCTTCTTCCCCTGTTCTGCTGCAGAGCGCGGTGGTCGTGTGGACCATTGCTTCTCTGGGGCACACTGTGTTCGGCCGGGGCCTGGCTGGAGCCACCTGCCCCTGGAGTTGCCGACCCTGGTGGGGGGGGCCCGGGTTTCAAGGCCGCCTTGCATCTACACACCGGCCCCTTTAAGGAGGGCTTTGGGGGCGGAGTGCTTGCGGTGCCCAGAGCCGCGCGTACGCTGCGGGCTCCTGCGGACGGATGCATACCGCAAATAGGGGCTAGTATACAGCGGTGTACGCCTTTGCTCCCCTGTGGTCAGATTGGATTTGCCTGCCTATCCCTCCCGGACGCCTGCTGTTGTCGCGTGGCCCCTTGGAGATCCGCTGGGCCGGTGAGAAGTGGTACCTTGGGTGGCGTGCTGTGGGGTCGGGGGCATTCTTCGGCGCCTCTCATCCCCATGCCTTGCTGGCGATCCGGCTCCTCTGAAGGCGATCCGTGGAAGGTGCAACTATATTAGGGCCTACCATTGAAAGATCAATCAAAGCCGGCCAGGGCGGATGTCTGGGCCGGGGGGCCGGCGAGTCTGATCCATTTAGGGGGGTCTGCTTCGCTGTCTCTCCTTGGTGGCGGAAATGGCAGGGCTAGGGCTGGTGCGGTTTGCTGCAGGGAGGGTCCGATTCCATGTGGCCCAGCCTGGCATCCTGCCCTTGATCGTTCTGCGCCACTGCCCTTGGCCTGGCTGGCCTAGCATAGAGGAGCCCCTCCATCAGACACTGGCAGACGACGTAGCAGAAGGTAGTCCCTTCCTATTTGACTTACCTGCATTGGTCGTTGGTTCTAGGCCCGCTTCTCTGCCTGCCTCTCTCTTCCACAATGGGCAAGGACAAACATGGGGCAGCGGCCCCCAAACAGAGCACAATGGACCATTATACCACTGCGCCCGCAGGGAGGGAGGAAGCTGAGGGCCTGTCCCTCGACAATGCACCTCTGCTAGTGGCAATAAATCAATCGCAGCCCGCGCTCGAAGCCCAGATCGGGGCGGTCGGATCCGAGGTGTCATACCTCCGACAGGACCTTCGGAAAGCTGTGGATCGGATTACAGAGACGGAGACCAGGGTCTCCATGGTGGAAGACACGGTGTCCATCCTGCAGAAGAAGGTCGATAAACTCACCATGGTCACAAAGGAGCTGGCATCGCGGGCCGAGGACGCAGAAGGCAGGGCGCGGCGTAATAACATCCACACCGTGGGCTTCCTGGAGGGCTGTGAGGGCACTTCAATGGACGATTTCCTCTCTGGTTGGGTTAGGACATTACTGCCGCCCGAGGCCAAGACCCCCTGCTTCGTGATCGAGAATGCCCACCGCGCCTTGACTAAGAAGCCGCCCCCTGGGGAGCGCCCGAGGCCTGTGATCGCTAGGCTCCTCAACTACGCTGACCGCGATGCCATCCTCTACTTCGCCCGACTC
This sequence comes from Triturus cristatus, assembly GCF_964204655.1. Lineage (NCBI taxonomy): Eukaryota > Metazoa > Chordata > Amphibia > Caudata > Salamandridae > Triturus > Triturus cristatus. The sequence continues at coordinate 1,085,350,677 of NC_140582.1, read as the reverse complement.
CATAGAGATAAAATGATATTCGAATGTCATCCAATCATGGTTTTCCCCGACTACACCAGGATGGTGCAGCAGCAGCGTCAATCCTTTGCTGCGGCCTAGAGACGGCTTCAGGGGCTGAACCTATCCTATGCACTACTATTCCCCGCCAGGATGAAAGTGATTTTTAATGCCAAGACACATTCTTTTTACTCTCCGGAGGAGGAGGTATTTGCATGGGCTGATGAGAGGCGTACCCTCAAGCCACACTCGCCTCCGCCACTAGACTCTGATTCGCAGGGGTCCCACAGGAGCGGGCGGCAGGACGGAGGCACATCACAGTGGTGTCATAGATCCCGGTCTAACTGGCGTGCCCATGGCCAATCCAAAACCACTGATTGAAACAGCTCTGGCGAGTTTGTTGTGTTCCTGTTGTGGCCGTTGGTTGTTACTGGGGTGCATTGGATACTTAGGGTCCGGGGTCACTTGCATCGACTCTAGGCGGTGTCACTTTGACCACACTCCTTGACACTTTGGGTTATGTTGGGTTGGGTGGGCTCCATTGAGGGAACTGCCTGGGTCTTCATGTTTGGGGCCTGAGACACGATTCCTCTGCGACAGGTACTCTTTGTTTATGGAAGTATAAGGGTGGAAGGAGGGAGGCGGGGGTTGTTGGATTTTATGCTCTTGGTTTCTTTGTTTTGCACACCAGACAAACTGTCATACGCAATGCCATAGTCCCTACACCACCCAACATACATCTCAATGCTGGGATGGCACACAAAGCAGGTAATTCTCCACTGGGAGAAATTAATATTCTCTCCTTGAATGGAAGGGGCTTACTGAACAAGATCAAACGGGGTGCAGTACTTCGCCTAGCGAAGCGGTATTCTGCCGACATCCTACTATTGCAGGAGACCCATCTCCTAGGTAATAAAGCTCCTTGCCTCACCAGGTTTGGGTTCACCACCGTTTATCACTCCGGTTTTACAAGGGGTGCGTGGGGAATGGCTGTTCTTATCCACCGCGGAGTGCTGATCCACATTACACAACAGTGGCTGGACCCCGGGGGGCTGCTTTACCGTAGTCTCTGGTACAGGGGCCGGTGAACAGATGACCTTCGGGAGTATTTATGCCCCTCCGCCGCTGGGTCAAATGTTCATAGACAGAATCACACAGCTGTGGGGGTACCTTTCTGGTGGATTGATGATACTGGATGGCGACTGGAACAACACCATGACTCCACAGGACAGATGGTGGGTGATGCCAAATTAAATATACTCGCACACACGTTGGGTTGGTCTGATTCTTAGCGAACATTTCATCCCACTGAGTCAGGGTTCTCGTACGCATCGGCTGTCCACCCTACGCTTTCATGCCTTGATTACATTTTCCTCCCACACAGTTATATACATAGAGTGGCGCACACATCCATTTTGCCAAGAGGCCTCTCAGACCATTTGCCTGTTTAGCTCAGGCTGCACCTGCGGATCCACCAGACCCCGTACAGGTGGTGTATGTCCCCATTGCTCCTCCGGGATGCCAAGTATCAAGAGACTTTACAATTGGCTATTGCGGACTACCTTAGCTTCAACATGGGCACTTCACCTTCACATATCACCATCTGGGAGGCTCTTAAGCCTACGATTAGGGGGGCCGATATCAGTTTTCATACAGGGGAGAGGCGGCGACGCTTGGCATGGGTGAGGGAACTGGAAGACCGTCAGGGCCAAATGCAGTCCCAAATGATGGAGGGATCTGACCCTAGTTCTTGCCTGAATCTCCTGCATGTCCAACATCAGCTTCACCAGCTCCCTACCGACACTGCTAAAGGGGTGTGGCTGGAGACCCAGCACAGGATTTATCAGTGGGGTGATAAATCCAGTCAAATGCTTCACAGGTTGTGCCAGATTGGGTCGGCCCCGGTGCAGGTTCCTCTCTAGAAGGCCCCGGACGGTGCCGCTTGCACCCTCCCCCGAGGCCGGGGTTCAAGCCTTTGCTTCTTTCTACACCGCTCTATATTAGGAGCGTGAGGTAATTGCTGCGACCTTTATAGATACATTTCTTTCCGATATCCCTCCCCGCCGGTTGTCAGATGAAGTGCGAGAGTTGTTAGATGCCCCAATCACGACGGACGACCTACGAGCGACGCTGGCTAATATCCACCCGGGTCGGGCTCCGGGCTGGAACGGGTTTCCCAGTGAATTTCTGCGCCCACATATAGCAACCTTGGGTCCTTACATACTCGAGGCATTGCATGAAGCGCTGGGACAGCGCATCCTGCCACCGGACTGGCGACATGCTGAAATAGTTGTTTTCCTTAAACCTCGTCATTCCCCGGAAGACCCGGGCTCCTATCTCCCCATTTCATTGTTAAACTTTGAACCCAAGCTCCTTGGGAAAGTCCTGGCTGACCGCCTTCGCACTTGTATTCAAGACCTTGTCCATCCGGACCAGGCAGACTTCATGCCACAATGCTCCACTAGACATATTATCAGGCGAGCCCACAACGCCATCGCGGGAGCCGCCAGGTTAGGTCGTTCTGCGGAGGTCTTGTTAGTTGATATCGACAAGGTATTCGACTCGCTGAATTGGACCTACCTTTTCAAGCTCCTTGAAGCCGTCAATCTAGGCCCACTGTTCATTGTGTATGCAAAGCTGTTGTATACAGACCTGATTGTCTCAGTGCGTGCGGCCGGATGTTGTTCAGACCCCTTCCACATCCGTAGGGGTACGCGTCAGGGATGCCCCCTTTCCCCGCTTCTCTTTGCCCTGGGGATAGAGTCCCTGGCGGCGTGGGTGCGTCAAGAAGACCCTCTAATTAATGGACTGTACTGGTCACAGGAGCATTCCGACAGAATTGCGCTGTACGCAGATGATGCTCTGTTCTACATGTCTGACCCGTGGTCCTCAGGGTCACGTGTTCTCCAGATCCTAGGCATATTTGACGAAACATCTGGTCTCTTTGCGAACCCGCCCAAATCCACGCTTTTCCCTATCCATGGAGATCAAAGGAACCAGTCCTGGGCTTCGGAGTTAATCACCGCAGCAACTGGCTTTAAATACCTTGGTGTCTACATTTCACGATGTCCTGTCGCCTGGACTCACAATATTGCTCCGCTGCTGCCGGCTGTTCGCAGCGAGACGATGATTTGGTCCCAACTACCCCTATTGTTGTAAGGTAGATCCGCGATTTTTAAAATGGTGTCCTTACCGCGCCAACTTTATAAGCTCTAGAATTATCCATACCCTATCCCCCCGTCGTGGTTTACCCAGCTCAATGCCCTTTTGAATAGATTCCTCTGGCAGGGGGACGCGATCTGTGTTGCGCTCTCGATGTGTACGCAGTCCACGTATTGTGGGGGTATTGCCACTGCAGATTTTCGGGCGTACTACTCTGCCTCGCACCTCGTGGTGATCAATGAATGGTGGTATGGATTTCTGGCAGACCTGGACTATGCCGTGGCGCCCCAGGGGGCGGCTTCTTAGTCAAGGCGCGTGGGCCCTCTAGATCACGACGCAGGGGGACATGGCCTCGGGCGGCAGTAATGTCCTAACCCAACCAGAGAGAAATCGTCCATTGATGTGCCCTCGCAGCCCTCCAGGAAGCCCACGGGGTGGATGTTATTACTCCGCGCTCTGCCTTCTGTGTCCTCGGCCCGCTGTGCCAGCTCCTTTGTGACCATGGTGAGTTTATCGACCTTCTTCTGGAGGGTGGTCACTATGTCTTCCACCGTGGAGATCCGGGTCTCCGCCTTTGTAATCCGATCCACAACTTTCTGAAGGTCCTGGCGGAGGAATGACACCTCAGATCCGTCGACCCCGATCCGGGCACCCCTTTGCTTCATCTCCTATATAGCAGCGCGTCCTTAGATGCGCTCCCTCCGGCTTGTCAGATAGTCATCCAGACATGGAGGCGGGTGGTTCGGTCCATGGGTTTTTGAGGCAGACTGTCAGGCACCACTCCCCTCTGGCAAGGTACCCACCTGCGGTCGGTCTCGATGCTCGAGGGATTCAGCACATGGGACCTTATTGGTATCTCCACGCTTGGAGATATTGCACAGGGGACCACTCTTAAATCCTTTCAGAGGCTGCAATTGGATTTTGATCTTCACAAGTCGCAGTTCCATCGCTACTTACAACTCCGCCATGCCCTGACCCCCCTGCTCCGGCAGCTAGAGGCTCTACCTGAGTTTCATCCGTTGGAGGGTCGCCTGTTGATGGGGGATATTGGGGCTCATAAAATCTGGCAAATCTATCAGACACTCATCACACATACCAAGACCTCAATCCACAAAACCCGGGAAGCATGGGCTGCTGACCTGCCGGCCCTTACAGACGATGACTGGGCCTGGGCTTTCGCTATTCCTCGATATGCAGCCGTGTCTACCAGATACAGACTAATGCAGTTCAAATATTTCCATAGGGTGTATTACACTTGCCATAGACTCTGGAAAATGGGGGCTATTCAATCTCCAATCTGTCTCCGCTTCCAAGCAGATGATGACTCATTCTTACACACGGTGTGGGACTGCGTGGCAGTTCAGCCATTCTGGTCCAGCGTGGTGTCCTGCCTAGAACGCATCCTGGCATGGGATATCCCGTTAGACCCTAGACTGGCGCTCTTACACAGTACAGAGGACATTGGGGGGAATCGCTACAAGAGGCATCTCATATTCCTGGGTCTCACCTTAGCCAAGCGTGACATAGCGCAACATTGGAAGGACTCGTCCCCACCCGGCGTCACCACCTGGAAAAAACGCACTGGACAAATGCATGTCTGCAGAGGTCGCAGCGTTTCAGGCGAGGGGTTGCCCACAGAAGCATGGAAAGATATGGTCCCGGTGGGCCGCCTACAGAGGCATCAAATTGCCCCCTTTGTCACAGGCTACTGCTCGTGACCCCATTGAACAATTAGTGGTGAATAATTTACATGTTTAGTGTCCTGTTGTTCATGAAACATGGTCGGCAACTTTTTAGGCATTTTACTTGTAATGTTTCCTGAGTATATATGGTGCGCTTCAGGGGGGTGGGGGGTTTCATGTTTCCCTGGTCTGATGTTTTTCAGGCAAGCGGGGTTTTGTATGAGGGGTCCAGAGATATTACTTGGTGTTTCCTCTTTATTTTCCTTGTTGGACTAGCCCATTTGGTATGCTGAAAATTCAATAAAATGTGTTGTTAAAGTTAAAAAAACGACCAAAATTCAATTAGGTGAACCGGAGATATAATTTTTTAAGGGTTCAAGGGAAAAAGCGCCAAGAACAAATAAAGTGCTAATCAATAGTCACTGTTTGCATTAGACCTAGTCCTAGGTGAGATTTCAGAACAGCTGAGATGGAGAGCAGGTCAGATACACTAAGTGGGTTTGTCCTGGTCAAAGATTTCACCTTCCGACCTAGTCTCTAGAATGTAAGTTGAACTCTTCAAGCGGGGCAAGGTTGCAGACCACATCTGCCAAAGTTCTTTTGAAGCTGGAAGCTGGATAGCCACTGGACTAGGTCCTGCTGAAGCCATTGATTTTGGCATGAATAGCTCAAAGCGGGAGAAATGACAATTTGCGCATCCGAAATTCTGTGGTATGCAGATGCTTTTTTGCACCTTCACCTGCACCTCAAAATTTCTACCTTCGGACTTAGGGGCTGATTAAAGGTTTTTAGTACCGATTTTACTCCATCAGGGAGATGGAGATAAATATTTTGATTCCCTGATGGAGTAACGTACTGTGAATTTTGAGATGTCAGCTGCCCTATTGGACACACTGGGAAGGCGAACTTGCATTCAAAATGTGCTGTGCTGTGCAGCTCAGTGAAGATGACGGTGTAGTCTCCCTAGACATTCTTAAATTCTGCCCTACTTCAAATGAGACAGGAAGAACTTTGTGATGGAGTACCATCTCTATCAAACTCTAAATCAGGCCCTAATTCTTTTTTACAGAGCTCAAAATCTTCCAGTGGGGCAAGTCTATAGCGACATGAAACCAAGTCTTCTCAAAATCCCCACAAGTGCTGCATCATCCCGCTAAAGTTACAGAAGTAATGGAAGTCCCAATATTTTCAAAGTCCTAACATTTCAGAGTTTCTGGAGCAGCTTCTCTTGGTCACTTTCAAGGCCACCTAGGCCTCAGGGAGAGGACTTTGGGGCCAGGGCCAGGATTCACTCCACAAAAGCCACCAGCAGAATTCTCTCTAGGTCCAGTTGATACTGGTCAGTTGGGCACCACAGTCAAAAGGCCTCTGTTAGATCTGTCAGCCATACTGCAGTCTTCCCCCAATTTGTTTGCCTTTGTTCTTTTGTTTTGTCTGAATTCCTTTTTGTCAGCTTTAGGGCTCTGTGCGCTTTACCACTACTAAGCAGTGATAAAGTGCTTACGCTCTTTCCTTTATATAGGGTGAAATTGGTTTACACCCAATTGGTACACTTAATTATCCTGTAAGTCCCCAGGAAAGTGGTACTACATGTACCAGGGGCCTATAAATTAAATGCTACTAGGTGGCCTTTAGCACTCATTGTGCCACCCATTTAAGTAATCCTTTAAACATCTCTCAGGCCTTCCATTGCAGCCTGTGTGTTTAGTTTTAAACTGCATTTCGACCTGGCAAAATAAACTATTTGCCAGGACTAAAACTGCCTTTTTAACACCCATAAGTCACCCCTAGGGTAGGCCCCAAACAACCCATAGGGCAGGGTGCCATTTAGTTAAAAAGTCTGACATGTACTTTCAACTTTTACATGTCCTTGTAGTGAAAAACTTAAATTTAATTAGTTTTTCACTACTGCAAGGCCTACCTCTCCCATAGGATAACATTGAGTTACCTTATTACATTTAATGAGATAATGTCTACAGAGTTGTAATTTAAAACCCTCTTTAATGGTAACGTTGGATTTTAAGTCACAATCCTGAAAATGAAACTTTTAAAAAGTTGGCATTTTGTTATCCGAACCATTTGCTGCCTGAAGTCTGCATCCTGGGTCATATAACTAGGTGTAGCTGGCGTTGATCTTTGTATATTACTCCCAGACAGTCAGACAAATGGGGAAAAGGCATTGAAAGGATGGGCCATCTCTGGCTTAAAAGGGGGGAGGACCTGTCACCTAGCATGCTTGCACACCACAAAGCCTCCGCCTCAGCATACTCTCAAAGGGTTTCACACTAGTCTTTTGTGCTGAGGCCAGGGCAGGGAGACAGGAAATTCCAGACACCTCTGAGGGTGGATCACTCGAGAAAGTTCTTCTACTTCAAAGCTCGCACCAACTATAAATATTGGACCTTCAGACCCAACTCTTCAGCACACTTCGGGACCTGTCTAAGACGCAGAATGACTGCTGTGCTGCTCTGCTCCAAGAAGGACTGCTTATTTGCTGCCCTGATTCTCTTCTGCCCTGCTGCCAGAGTGGGAAGGACTGGACCTGCATTTTGAACCCAGGACCACCAGAGTGACTCCAAGGGCTAATTAGCTGGCATCCTGATAAGAGACTCAGGGACAGAAAAGGCTCCAACCAACTTGAACCCAGCACCTGGACTCTGTCTGCTGTGAGTCTTGCCCCCAAGTGGTGCCAGCCCAATCCTGGACCCCTGAAAGTGGGACTGAAAGTGCTCTGCCAGCCCAGCTGTAATCTCTTGAGCAGAACTGACGCAGCACAATGCATCAACTTGCAGTTCTGCATGAGAACCCACACTGTGCGATGCATCCCCGACACAGGAATTCACATAGCAAGTCTTCTTCAACGGCATCATAGACGATGACACATGACCTTGCATTGCAAGCACGGCCTACAGCTTCATCAAATCAACCACTGGGCAATGCATTGCTGACGCAGGGCCTCGCATCGCAGCTTACAGCTTCTTTGGAACCTGTGTGACGTATCCTCGTTGGAGGATCTTGCAGCGCTCTGTAACCAGGATTTAAGCTACCTTGTTCTGTGGCCATAACTTGGTCCCTCTACCCGGTCCACATTCCATCATGGTCAGACTGAACTTGTGACATTGACCCGGCTCAACATGACCAGATAAACACAGTTGGCGATTTGTGCTTCTAAGAACTGTCTTCACTTAAATCTTTAAATTTGCATATCTACAGTTCTACTAATTGGATGTAATTTTGGTGTCAGATAATTTATTCAATTGTACTCTATTTTTCTAAGTTGTTGTGGGATTTATCTTGTGTGGTGTTTGAAGTGCTGCATAAATACCTTGCCTCTAAGTTAAGGCTGACTGCTTTTGTGCCATGCTATCAGAGGGGTGAGCACAGGTTGATTTGGGGTTTGCTTGTGTTTCACCCTGACAAGAAATGTGGTTGCTACCCTCTTTACCAGTAACCTAATTTTTCTACAGCCTCTTGCAGCTTGTTTTGTTTCCTCTGACCATGCAGATCAGCCAACATTCCCTTGGAGTCCATTTCTTAGTCATTGGTACAAATGGAAGCAGGTGCAGCCATTCAGGTCTTCACACTGTTCTCAAGCAGCAGCTCCAGTCTCTTCTGCATATCCGCAGGTCCAGAAAGTGTTCTGATGAGCTATGTGTGGTATGCCAGCTTTGTAGGTTTCACTGTCCAGTGGGTGGAGTTGAGTGCGGGACACTCCCTATTCAATAAGAAAAAAAAGTCCCTGGGACAACCCTTCCGCTTTAGCAGCATATCCTGTTTGCCTTACTGCAAATGATCCTGCAGTACACTATTCTGAGTAAAATCCAATATGGCAGTAGCCTTCTGCCACAGAAGGCAGCTGGTGTGCCAGCCAGAGGAGTGTTTAGGAAAATGAGCAGTTCAAGAGTCCTCCTCCTCAGTTACACCAAATTGGTCCTGGGACTAGCTCCCTCTCCCACTGAGTTGGTGCCATACTGGCTATAGAGGACCTATGGAACTCTCTTCTCCAAGTTTCCCTTTAAATTTGACTACGAATGGGCAGGGCTCACCCTGGTCCATTTAAAGCTAGTGAGATTCCTGAACCCTCTCCAGCTGTCTTTCCCTAGCAGTTATGTGTCACATTCCTCCCACCCAGGTCTTCCTGTGTAAAGGCCTAAGCCATTATTTCTACTCTGGAAGCAGTTTTCACACCTCATTAAGGGGAAGTATTGGCAAGGCCATCTGCTAGAAGGCTAATGCTAATTAGCCTACTCCAGGTTTATAGAGACAAAGTATAACTTTTTAAATATCACTTTTCCTAAATATTTTTTTTAATATCTGGCTTCATCATTGAATTGGATTTTAATAAACATTAAAAATAATTTTTGAATTATTCCAGTAGCTTGTCCCAAACTGGACAAGGAAGGAAGTATTTTATTCTGCACTCTAGTTTTTATCATAGGACAGTGGCAGTCCTTCACAGTGAAAACAGCTTTTGGAGGCTAGTTGTAGGTTATGCGAACATTAAATTTCTCAAAGTACCAATTTAAATACTAGGCATCATACGTTAGGTCTACTTTCGAGTGACTGTATAAATATTTAAAGGTAGCGTTCTTTCCTGTCAAAAACGCAGATAGGCCTGAATCCATGTTTTCTTTGTCACTCTAGTGGATAGCACAATAAATGCTGCTGTCCACAGGTGGCATTTAACTTAGAGAGAATGTGGCATTACAGCCAGAGCTGCCGACCTTAGAACTGGGGGATCAAGCTTGAGTTTCATCATCTGCTCAACATCCTGCGATTCTGGGTAAATCATTTAATCTCCCCATGCCTAAAAAATGGATATAACCTTACATAATGAGACACTGCACTGGGAACCCCCCGGGCAAATACTAAACAGTGAATTACTGAAGCTTTGGGAAATGTTATGAGGGAACTGGGGCTGGTGGACGCATGGAGGATGAGACATCCGGATAGTCGGACCTTGTCCTGTCATACATCCACCACAAACACGTTTAGCAGACTGGACCAGTTTCTTATCTCAGAGACCCTGACACCCAGACTTGAAGAGATAGTGTACTTCCGAGACACATCTCGGATCATTCCCCCATGCTGCTGTCCTTAGCTACTGGGGGGCTCAGATCTGTGATCCCCACATGGAGGCTCCAAACTGATGCACTTACTGATCCACCATTTGTTAAAAAGTTGGAAGATGAGCTCACTAGTTACTTTGCGACAAACTGGGGATCAGTGTCCTCTAGGGGTGTGGAATGGGAGGCGATGAAGAGCGGTAGTTTGAGGAAATTGGCTCAGCACGGCGTACGGGGTCGACAGCAGCTCAAAAAAGACATCAAGGTATTGGAAAGGAATTTAGCTGGGCTGCAGGCGCTGTTGCCGACGGCACCTCAGCATCTGGGTGAGTGGCGAGAGGCACGTGAGGAGTTGCTGGTGGTGCTGTGCAGGTTGGAAAAGTTCCACTATACGGTGAACCGGCAGCGATTGCATGCAAAGGGAGACCACTCGGGGGCTCTGCTTGCCAGACTGATTAAGAATGAGAAATCAGTGTCCCACATAGTACAGATGCAGACTGCTGAGGGGAGTACAGTATACAGTCAGCCGCAAATCGAAGAAAGCCTGGCAGATAATTTAGTGGGGGTTTACGCAGGACGTCCTGGACCGGGCCTAGAAAAAATGACGGGATTCATATCCGCGCTGGGTTTACCTTGTTTAGAAAGGGAGGCTAGTCAACTGCTAGACGAACCGATCTCTAAAGAGGACATACTAGGGGGCCACCAAGAGCCCAGGAAGTGATGGCCTACCGGCCGAATTTGATGAAAAATGTGCACCTATTTTGGTAGATCGCCTTCTAGAGGTATATAATGAAGCATTCCAGAATCAAAAACTACCTTCCTCTATGAATGAAGCGTTGGTGGTCATGATACCTAAGGCGGATAGAGACACCCAGCTGCCGGGGTCGTATAAGCCGATATCCCTGTTAAAGATAGATATAAAAGTTCTTAGTGGGATCATGGCAACCCGACTGCCACAATATTTGCAACAGCTAATTCACCCGGATCAAGCGGGATTTATCCCCAAACACAGCACGACCCATAACTTGAGGAGATTAGCACATGTGTGGCACTCTCCTTTATTGCACCCTGAGGAGTGTGCGGTGGTGCTATTGGATATAGAGCAAGCGTTTGATTCGGTTGGGTGGGTATATCTTGGGGAGGTACTTTGTGTAATGGATGTGGGGCCAAAATTCCTCAAATGGGTGCAGCTGCTTTATTCAGAAACCTATGCCAGAGTCAGGTTGGGGAGGTTGGCCTTGAGGGTCTTTGAATTGCAACGCAGCTCAAGACAGGTATGTCCGCTGTCACCACTCCTTTTCGCCATGGCGATGGAGCCCCTTGCGGCGGCTCTTAGAAGGGAGATGACAACCTTTGGGATTCCGCTGGGAGAGGCCAATCATGTGGTATCTATGTATGAAGACGGCACTCGTGTGTACCTACGGCACCCTGTTCGAGCAATACCGGTATTGCTGGACGCCCTTGGAAAGTTTGGAGCCAAGTGGGAGTTAAGAATTAATTCCGCAAAATTTAAACTGCTTCCATTGGGAGGAATGGCTTCGACCGTGAACGGGGGACTACTAGAGGTGGGGTTCCCCTGGGTGAGGGATGCACCTAGATACCTAGTTGTTAGGTTGGCGGAGAAAGCTGAATAGTACCTGGCGCTTAACATTTGGAGAGTAATCGAAGGAGTCTGAGGGTGAGTGCGCTTTTGGCAGGAACTGCCCTTATCCCTTATCGGTAGAATCGCTGTAATTAAAATGATTGTCCTACCTATATGTCTTTACGCGATGCAGCATTGTTTCTTCAAGATCCCTCGGCAATGTTTTAAAATGTTAGACAGCCTCCTGACAGAATTATTATGGGGCACCAAGCGTAAAAGGGTTAGCCTGACCACTCTTTTTTGTTTATGTTTGAGTTTAACTGTAGACTACTGTCAAATAATACCCTCAGATTGCGCACCGTCTTAGATGGACTCAGTGGATTATCTGTTGGAGAAGGCCAAAAGTCAGCTGGGAATGGGCGAGAAATTTTATTCGCTGTGCAATGTACAATTTCAGTTTTATCTCCATTAAATTGTAGTGAGTTATCCCTGAGCCAGTTTGTGGTTCTTAACATGCACTAATGGAATCTTTCCATTGATACTGCTTGAGACCCTTCTAATGAGAATACAAGCTGCGTATTGTCCGCGTAATTCACTACTTCAATTCCATAAGATTTAATAATAGAGATAAGAGGGCGCAGGTAGATATTAAATAAAATCGGGCGTATTGCTGATCCCTGAGGGACTCCATGCTGTATGGAGTGATTTCTTGATACAAAGGGTGGAATAGCCACTGTCTGCTATATATCTGACAGGTATTACTGAAGCCAGTTGAGCACCATGCCCTCGACTCCAAATTCCTTAATCCTTTTAAGTAGAATGTTATGATTAACCGTATCAAATGCGGCCGACATATCAAGTAATACTAATATGACCGCATGACCGGTGTCTGCACGCATTCTTAGCTAATTTAGAACTGTCACCAGGGCTGTCTCAGTGCTGTGTGCCGGCCGAAACCCGAACTGGACCTCGTATAATAGATGATTCTCTTCTAAAAATTGAGAGAGAGCTTTGCCGACTAGCCGCTCCAGGATCTTTACTGGATATGGCAGCAGTGAGATAGGTCTATAACTCGATGGACATAGAGGATCAAGTGTGTCTTTTTTCAATAAGGGGGTCACCATGGCCTTCTTCCAACAGCCAGGGACCAGACCACTACTCAGTGACTGACAACAAATTTGATAAAGCCGGGGGAATAGCTCTATATTAAATTTTTTCCACAACTTATGCAAAAGTGGGTCCAGTGGGCATCCAGAGGAGACACTTAGTGCTATTTTATCAAACTCCTCCTCTGTGGGGACCCAAAACTGATCCAGATTCGCCTTTTTAACATTTATCGACTCCCTCTTCCTGCTTCCTTATCGTCGCTGAATCTGACAAACCAATTCCATTGTTCATCCCAATTCCCTTATTAGGTTCCAGGACATCAATGATTTTGTTGATTTTCTCCTCAAAGAACACTGCAAGGCCATCACATAGCTCTTGTCTTGCGTGGCTACAATCTTGTTTTTCACACATTCTGGTTTGGATAAATCTTTCACTATGTTGAATATGGTTCTAACCCTGTTAGGTACCTGTAGGATAATTCTCTCATAGTACTCAGCTTTGGCCTTATCAATTGTTCTTTTATATGTATTCAGTGCTGACGTCAAGGCTATTTTATCCTTTTCCTCATAGAGTTTCCTCCATTTCCTCTCTGCCTGCTTGCAGTCTTTCCTTTGAGCCTTTAATTCCTCATTATACCATGGGGCTGATGGTTTATCCCTGTTTTTTTATTTTTTCACTGGAACTAGTTGGTCGAACGTATGATTAATCTGGTCGCAGAAATTAAGGTAATTTTCTTCCACAGGTTTACAAATGTCAAAAGGGCTCTTTTCATTGCATAAGGGAAATTGTTCCAATTTCAGCAGCTTAGCCCATTCCCTTCCCTGTCGGGTATTACTCGAGTGAGAGATTATCTTACTCATTTTAGGAGGTGTTAACAAGAAATGAACTAAAAAATGATCGGTCCAATCCAACGGCAGTATCTCTCCCACCTCTACCTCCGTGGGCTTTGCAAATATTAAATCTAATACATGGCCTCCCTGATGTGTTGGTTGTCACACCAGTTGTTGCATGTTTATGTTCTCACATGCTTTCAGTAGTTCTCACAAGGCTGGGCCAAGATTCCAATTTTCCCAGAGATTAAAATCACCCAGAATAATCATTCTGGCATGGGTAAGTGACATATTATAAATGGTGTCGATTAGAGCTTGGTACTGAGGGCTCTGTCCTCCAGGGGGTCTATAACACACTATGCCAGAACACAGTTGACCTTTTACATCTTTAAGGGAGAATCCTAACATTTCAATGCCCTCTACTTCATCATTAGTTATAGGGGCAAAGTTCCATTTCTCTTTATATATCACTCCCACCCCTCCTCCTCTCCCACTTAGCCTAGGTTTATGGAATACTTTCTAACTTGGGGGGCAGGCTAGCCCCAATTCGACATCGGAGTCCGATCATGTCCATGTTTCCGCTAGAAACACAGCATCCAGATCATGGCCTTCCAGCAGCATATGTATTTCTAGATGATGATTTATTAGGGATCTAACATTGACTAGGCCACATTTGAGACTAACTGATGTGTCTGATGTCGCATTCGGCAAGGAGACCCAGCCCTCACTCAGTTCTTCATCTTTATGGCTCACACCACCTTGCTCACCTAAAGTAAGTAGTTGCTCCCTCAAGTAGCCCAGCCTAGCATTCCCCTTCAGGCCGTGTTCCTTTCTGGCAGCATAACTGGCACTGTGGGCGGTCGGTACGCGGACGGGCGCGGATGGCTTGCCTTTGGCACGCCTTCGGCATGCCGTCGGCACGAGCTACTCGCTTGCATTCCCTCTCCTTAAATAGGGAGGAGCGTTATGGGTTGACTAGAACGCTGACCAAGATGGGGTGTGCTCGGTGACCCGCTCTGACAGGCGGAGTACACCAGCTCACCGTGGCCAGTTAAAGTGCAAGTGCAAGGCTAATAGTGATTGTGAAGCAAGTTAAAAGATTTCAAACACAGGTTATTTATTAAAACGATTTAAAACTGATAGTCAAATTACCATTCCCAATACGTACTAAAACTAAGTTGCTATCTCGCACTAACACTTTGGACCACAACCAAGAACGCACAGCGGGTAAACTTAATAACGGCGCACTTGCATTCCCTCGCCTTAAATAGGGAGGAGCGATATGGGTCGACTAGCACGCTGACCAAGATGGCGTTTGCTCAGTGACCCACTCTGACAGGCGGAGTACATCACCTCACCTTGGCCAGTTAAAGTGCAAGTGAAAGGCTAATAGAGCTTGTGAATCAAGTTAAAAGATTTCAAACACAGGCAATTTCTTAAAATGATATAAAACTGATAGTCAAATTACCATTCCCAATACGTACTAAAACTAAGTTACTATCTCGCACTAACACTTTGGACCACAACCAAGAACGCGCAGCGGGTAAACTTAAGTCATGAAAAAAGGCTGATGCTGGATAGTTCACACCCTCCGCAAGCCCACATCAAGCACTAGTCAAGCCCGGACCTGGAACCCTCAAGGGAAAAGGAAAAGAGGAAGGCCAAGAAACACCTGCTTAAGGCTGACTGCACAGAGATGGGTAACACCTGGAGTCAGATTGAAATAGTGGCTGAAGGCTCCTGGTTGATAGCCTATATGTTATGTTAATTCTTTTTCTAAATGTGCTCGATTACCATAAAGGCATCTTGGCGCTGGTGAGGTTAACATGGAAGAGGACCACAAAATGTTAAGCCTATTCTAAGGTAAACAGCCATGTCTTCACGGTTATCCTGAAAGCCAAGAGTTTGGGCATGGTTTTGATATATGGGGAAGAGCATTCCAAGCTTTCGTTGATCCCAACACAAAGCTTCTGCCTCTCCAGGCTGCCTGTTTTTTTATTTTATGTAATACTACATAAAAGGCTCGAATGCAATGCTTCTCATTTCGACTTCTCACAGTTGGGAGTGCGAGCCCTTTGTAGGTCTAGCAAGAGTGTGTTTGCTCGTTTGCAAAGAGGCCTTTTGTTGATACAATAATGTAAAAACAACAGTTGATAGACAGAATGCAGAACAATGTCATACATTCACCCCAGTACAGAGATCTGGGCCTAAATCCATCGTTTTTTTGCCCACCATGCCATTCCAGTTTGAACCCAGCCATATGCAAATCAGTCTTGACCCTGTGCCTCATGGGAACAGTCCAGCCCAAACTGTCAAGCCAGGTCCTCCCTGGACAGGAAACAAGCATCCTAGGACCGGTTTCGGGGTTTCACCCCTCATCAGCCAGGATAGCTTGATTCCAGTTTCATGGAGAGCACGGGGCAAACGTCTGGGCAGACCCGTCACTCGAGGTGACAAATGCAAAAACAAGCATTTGCAATGCAATAGGTCTCGCATTTACACAAGTTTAAGCTATTGGCATTGTAAATGACAATGCCTTTTATTTATGTTTTAAAATCGAAAACAAAAATAAAAGGCATTGTTATTTGCAATGTCAATAGCTCAAACTCGCGTAAATGCGAGACCCATTGCATTGCAAATGCTTGTGTTGTGGAGTGGATTTGTGAAGTGGAATTATGTGGCATGGTATGCAGTGGAATTATGTTAATAGTAATTAGATGGTATTGAGTTCTGCCCTGCCTGCCACCTTCCAGCAAAAACATCTGAGACAACATTTTTTTTAAACTTTTGATCCACTTGAGTTTGAAACATTTTTTTTACTGCAAATTATGCAGCAGATGATGGGTTATGTGACAAATTTGGCACATCCATAATCATGCAGAAAAAGACACAGCCGCAGAATTGCATAAACCCAGTGGCCTTGGTTAGAAGTCACTTGTGGAATATATTACTGTGCTCAACAGACTGAGCCAGATTATAGCAGAAATAGACCTTCATGAACGAAGTTGTTTAAAAATGTAATTAGGCAGAAAAGTTATACCACGGGGGAAATCGTTTTAACAAGAAATGTTCCATGATGTATGTACAAGGGGAGCCTTCATGGGAATAAAGTGAGATTAATTTTGATATATTATTATAGTGAGTCATCAATACAAAGTGTCTAACAAGAGTGTGATAACCAATGTATTAAATAAATGGGCTACTGACAGAAATATTTGAGCCGCAGCACGTGTAGATTGTCATGTGCACGTTCATTCTTACATTAAATGCAAGGTTTATTGCAAGGACTAAATGGGGCACCATTAGAATGCATTTGTTTAGGTGCTTACTATTCCAAAGATTTAATACCATTTGTTTTCTAACTGCACAGAGAGTACTAAGGGAGCGTGTTACACTTGGCATTACTGAGCGCGCTTTAGAACCCTTTTTGTAACCTGGAAGCTACAAGATGGCAATCGTGAGTGTCTGATAAATTAAGCTGCCAAATTAAATAGATTAGTGAGCAGCGAAATTACTCGATAGGCTGTCAGATCCCCTTACTTAGGCATGACTGACAGTTGAGGTGTCCTACACATATGAATCGCAAATTACTACAGATCCCAGCACAATCCATCATTTCAAACCTCTTTGTATTTTCTTGATTTTATGCTATTTTACTGTACTCTCTTCTGATGTCGACATTTTAAAGTTACAGAAAAGAAAATGATGCACTGAATACACCAAGTAATGAAGCAGTACAAAGTTTGTATATGAAATGGAACCGTTAACCACAGATGAAGCCATGGTAACTGTCTAGCCTTTTTCACTGTGATTTTGTAAAACAAAGTTAAATGCAGCTGCACCTTTATCGAAAGCTGAAAAACACCCCAAGAGATTATCTTCACCTTTTGCAATTAACAAACGAAGCGAAGAATTCAGAGGGCGTCGGGTCTGAAAGCACAATTCTTTATGTTAAACTATATCCAGTATAATTATACTTGTGTGAATATGAAAGCTCGTCAGTGACAACAGCCAGCAAGCACACTTGCACAGTGCAAGTAACACAGACCCACAGCCGTTCATATTAACGCTTTTCAAAATTGCCACAAAGAAAATGTATTAAAGGTACCTTTAATTTATATAGTAAACCCAAGCAGCCAACTCGCCCTTGCACTTAGGAGCGTAACTAGATCCCGATGTAGGCTTGTGTTGGAATGCCTGCTATCTCGCTCTCCTGTTGGCCGAGTAAAGCAGCAGGGCTGCCTCTGGCGTTACGGGTGGTGGGAGTGGAGCCAAACAGAGAAGTCACCCCGAAGGAGAGCAACGGAAACACAACACTGCTCACCTAGCTGCCAACATCGAAAATGACTTGCCTTGCTTGCTCTCTGCCACGAAATGTGAGAGGGGCAGAAAAATAAATTGGCATACATTAGATGGACATGTACCGGATTTGTAAAAATAATTCAGTGTCCATCAGCGTGGCGTTTCCATTGCAAAAGCTGGGAAATGCTATGTTTATGTCAGAGGGGTGAGAAAAAGGCTGAAAATTTTATAAGGAAGCACCCACCACTGCAGTGCTCCCCAAGTGGTGTGCGTGTGCTGAAAATAAAATAAAAAGGCATACAGACAGTCTAGTGCGGCACTAGACTGCACGTAGGGACATGCAACACTCACCTGTGTGCCTCCCTTCAGCATGTCGGTGCCGGTGGCTGATGGCTCCTCAGGAACCTGCAGTGCTGTGGTCTCCATGGGCACCTCGGACTCCCCCCGGGGCAATTCTCCTCGTGATAAGTAGGGGCGGGGGAAGCAAAAGAAAAGGGCAGCAGATTGGTCTCCACGCGCGGCTGGAGGAGGAAGAGCTCGCCCGCCTTACAAGCCACATGGTGGCTTAAAAAGAAAGTTCCCCCGTGCGCCCTGCAGAGCGGCGCTGCAGACGAAAACTGTCGTTAGGCGCTGCTGCTTCCGGACTACATGGAAGTTACATATGGGATCAACAGCCAACAGAAAGCAAGATAACAACAGCAAATGCCAGACTTAAACGAATCGCAAAGGGCAGGAGAAATTACACGGTGTTGAAGCCAATATACAGATTACTTTATGTCTAGCTGGGACAGCACATGCAGTGCATGTGCTGCCAAGGTGAGACCTAACAACAGTTGATGAACAGAATACAGAACAATGTCATACATTCACCCCAGTACAGAGATCTGTGCCTAAATCCATCGTTTTTTGCTCACTATGCCATTCCAGTTTGAACCCAACCATATGCAAATCAGTGTTGACCCTGTGCCTCATGGGAACAGTCCAGCCCGAACTGCCAAGCCAGGTCCTCCCTGGACTGGAAACAAGCATCCTAGGACCGGTTTCGGGGATTCACCCCTCTTCAGCCAGGATAGCTTGATTTCAGTGGCATTAAGAGCACGGGACCCACGTCTGGGCATACCCGTCCCACTCGGAGTGACAAATGCAAAAGCAACAGTTGATGGACAGAATGCAGAACAATGTCATACATTCACCCCAGTACAGAGATCTGGGCCTAAATCCATCGTTTTTTTGCTCACCATGCCATTCCAGTTTGAACCCAACCATATGCAAATCAGTGTTGACCCTGTGCCTCATGGGAACAGTCCAGCCTGAACTGCCAAGCCAGGTCCTCCCTGGACTGGAGACAAGCATCCTAGGACCGGTTTGGAGGTTTCACCCCTCTTCAGCCAGGATAGCTTGATTCCAGTGGCATGGAGAGCACGAGATCCACGTCTGGGCATACCCGTACCACTTGAATGCTCTTACGGGGAAGAGCATTCCAAGCTTTCGTTGATCCCAACACAAAGCTTCTGCCTCTCCAGGCTGCACATTGAACCTTGGCACTGCCACCAATTTGGCAGAGATAGACCGTAAAGACCTAGCTGGAGTATATCAAGTAATACTCTTCTTCAGAAATCAGGACCTTGATCATGCAGTGGTTTGTATACATACAGAGGGCCTTAAAAGTGACTCTCTGTCTAGGGACTTTCAAAAGCATGCGGGCTGCAGCGTTTTGCAGGGTTTGTAGCTTGTTAAGTATATGCTGATGGGCGTTGAGATATAGCCCATTACAGTAGTCCTCCGCCATAGTGGTGGAGCCACCACTCGTGTACCCACTCATTTATGCACCCATCATCCACACACTCACATATTTAACCATTCATCCATGAACTTACCCATTCAACCATCCATCCTTGCAATGACTGAGAAATGATTCATACACTCTGTTATTTACTCATACACACACTCATTTATCCAGTCTCACGCTCAATTATATAAAAAAAAGCCGGACAGAAATTCTCCAATCAACTCACTTTCAAATAGCCAGACCTTTTGGCTTTGAGAATGCTTGTTAGACTATGTCATCTAAAAATTCCACGACACCTGCATCATCCCATACTTTAATGTGAAGGCATCTGTGCTTCGTTTAGTACGAAAAGTCTGTTTCCAACATAGTATATTGATGCGTGTATATAATCTTAGCAGCAGGAAAATGTTTACTAAATAGTTTAACAGTATTTGTACGCTAGATGTCGCTGTCTAGCTATATAAAAAGACAGAATAAACTATGAATGCTTCATAAACGATTGTAATAATAAACGCACGTTTTTAAAATGCCCTTTGGCCCTAATGACGAGTTTCACCGAGGCGGATTTAACGCATAGTACATTTTCATACAAATTTACTGTTACCATGTGGTAAATTCGACTCATTGTCATGCAATTACAAGTTAAATCCCATAGAACAATGATTTACTGCTTGTGCCGTCGTATAACGAGGCATTAGGTGTATTCAGGGCTACGCAGCCTCAGAATTCAGTCTATTGATATTAAATAGGGCCGGCTTCTAAGCAGGGATTCGGACACCAACACTCTTTCTTTTATAAATTGCCCGCAGTACTGATTTTTCTGGTCGTTAATACCCCATGGAACTCCAAGGACCAAACGAACAAAGGTTTGTGTTTGCAATTACCTAATAGCGAATATTTGCAATTTGCTATTAGGTAATCGCAAACAGGGATGTCGTACAGTTACTGGCGGCTTGCATAGGGCGTGCTGTGAGGCGGGCGGGGGTGTGAAAAACGTGGACATATGATGGAACAAAGGAAAGTAATAATTACTTTCCTCCTTGCCGTCATATGTCCGAGTTTACTCCCCCCAACCCTGCCCCTCCCCCGCCTCACCGCCCCGCAGCATGCCCTGTGCTAGACGCCACTGCCTACTGTGGGCCTCATTTATGAGAAGTGACGCATCGCTGCGTCAAAGCAGCGATGCGTCACTTCTCAGTGCGCCCTCCTTGCGACACCAATGATGCGTCATATTTATAATATGACGCATCATGTCGCAGGGAAGGACAGATACGTCAGTATTACTGACGTATCTGTCGGCGCAAAAAGTGGCGCTGTGTCAGAAGCCTGATGCAACTCCAGCAATGTTCCTTTCGCATGGGGCTTGAGGGCCTGCGTCGCCCTTACGCCTGCCATGAGGCAGGCGTAAGGTTTTGACGCATTGGCGTCCTAGTAGTGGCGCAGCGAAATCTCATAGATTTTGCTGCGCCACTCCTACAACCCTTTCTTGCGGGGGTACGCCCACCCTGCATACATTATACCTGGCGCAAGTGACGCATCTACCTAGATATGTCACTTTGCAAATATGGCGTGACATGGCGCATGTTTTACACCACTGGTGTGTCACAAAAAGTGACGCACCGGTGGTGCAAAAGTGGCGCAGGGGCTCATAAATGAGCCCCTGTGTGTTTTACACTGTTTGCGATTACCAGTGTGATGCAAATCGACCCACCTCATTAATGTTCATGAAATAGGTCGCAATTTGTGGCCCATTGGGAATCGCTGAAATCACAGGGATGGTGGCCTGCTGGGATCAGCAGACCACCATGTCCGTGATTGCTTTTAAATAAAGCAAGGATTCGTTTTTTAAATACAGCCTTTTTTCCTTAAAGGAAAACTGGATATGTTTTCAAAATCAAATCAAAAATGAAAAGTTTTCGTTTTATTTTTATTAAGAGTAGGCAGTGGTTCATGGGACCACTGCCTGCTCTTAAAAACGTTTTTACAACTATTCACAAAGGGGAAGAGTCCCTCTGACCCCTTACTTTTTGGTGAATGGGTTACCACCTTCTCGAAGTGGGCAGTAAAATGCCAATGTTTTGCACCCACATTTTAGTTGCAAAACACTCCCCCATGCCACTGCAAGTCTCTATTAGTAAAGGATGCCCTTTACATGCTCCTTCCTAATTCTGAATTGCTAACCCAGTTTGCGATTCGGTATTAGGTTACTGAATTGCAAAACTGAGTTTGTACATTTGATAAAGCTTTTTTGCGGTTGCAAATGGCCCGATTCCGCGAATCAGGCCATTTGTTAGCTCAAAAAAGCTATGTACATCTGGCCCTTATTTCCATGAGGATTAACACATATGTTTGACACCTACTCTAAAGTAGGTTAATATATGCAGGGACTACTGGATGGGGAGAGGCGAATGAGGTGAGGTGGAGGGATTATGGAAGGGAAGGTTATTTCTGTGAGAAAAAAAGTTTGGGGAATAAAACTTAAGTAAAAAGGTCGCTTGCAATTTTACTGTGTAAAATTACCACACAGTATAATCAAGTCTGGCTCACACATACTGTCTCATAATGAGGGCCTACGAGGTGAGAAGATGGATTTAGTTGCAGCTCAAAATTTTGTGGTTAAAATGTCATCCTTCTGCATATATTCTTTAAACTGGTTTAAATGAAAATCCGTTATCTTTTTAAAATTCATCAATTAAAAGCACAAAGCATATAAACACATAAGTGTCTGCCTCCTCAGCCCAGGTTCTTACCCGTTAGTAAATAATCTTGAACAATGACACATGAATGCAGTGCTATTGTAAATGTTATTTCCAATTGGCATTGGACACAGACGCCTGTATGGTAAACACCGGACTAGGGGAGGATTTTCAACAAAATGTTCTAAAAGCACATATGGTTGATCTTATTTCTCAAGTAAAAGGTGTTCAATGGGTAGAGCGTGGGTGGAGCGTGAGTTTCCCATGCATCCACCCATGGATTTTGTGGCATTCCTAGATTTACCACTAGTGGTAGACCTGGTAATGCGTCAAAATGCTACGCCATCCCGGGGGAGGCCAAATGAGGAGAAATATCTTTATTACTCCATGGGCTAAAACAATCCTGCCTGCAACGCAGGCACCCTTGCACTTTGATGCAAGGGCGCCTGTATTGGCTCAAGGCAGCATATTGTGCGCCAGAACAAGGAAAGGACAGGATTGTGCCATATAATATTAAATATGGCACACTCCAGCCCTTTCACACAGCGCAGCTAGGTGTTTTGCTGCGCTGCATTGCGTGAAAGTTTGATAAATCTGTCCCAAGATTTGTAAAATGTGACTCAGAATGGCGATTCTCAAAAAGTGAATTAAAAAATACAGAGTCGCGAATGCTACATAAATTGGATTGACAAACTGTGACTACTCAAAAAAAGCCAGTTTGCGCGTGTAAACTGCCTTCAACAGGAAAAAGGTTGGAAACAAGTACAACATATAAAAACAGGCCCAAAATGCACACCAAACTTCCACACCAGCAGCATCCCTTTTCGGTAGTAGGAAGGATACCTGAAATGGGTGACAAGCCTTTTCCTCTGCCCCAGTGGTCCTTTGAGCTGGCAGCTGCATACCTAAACCCAACAAAGATCCCCTGCTCATTGGCTCCTAGAATCCACTAGCCCTGCTCCATACCGATTATAAGGTCCTGGCGAAAATGATCACAGACCGCCTGGCACCTCTGGTTCTGTCTTTGGTTCACCCAGCTCAAAAAGAGTTCGATCCCGCTCGCAACACCTCCCTGAATTTGCGCTGCTTCTTTAGAATCATGACTTCTGCCCGGAATGAGCGGCCTTGTGCTGGATGCCTGGTTTTAGACCTTGAAAAGGCCTTTGATTCCTTGGAGTGCATCTCTTTGCTGTGCTGTCCCCATATGGCGTTGGCCATCGCTTTCTTTGGTTAGTGAAACTGTTATATATCAACCCCCTAATTAGGGCCAAGACAGCACCACTTCTTTCAGGTGCTATCACCATAGACAGGGGGATGAGATAGGGCTGTCCGCTATCACCAGTATTGTTTTCACTGGCAATTTAACACCTGGCACTGGCAATGTGCTTAAGGGGGGCACAGTGGGGCATCTCTCTGGGAGGTGGGATACACGTGATATTGTTATATGCAGATGATATGCTGCTGTATGGTTGGACACGCACAACATTCATGACATGATTGTTTCAACTCTGGCCCATTTTGCAACCATCTCTGGATGGTGAGTTAATTGGATGAATTCTTGTCTATTCCCCTTTCACTCTGATGTTTCCGATCCATGCTTTGTTCTCAGTGGGACGCAATTGGAGTGGCAGCAACACACATTCGGATACTTGGGGGTGCGGGTTCACCACTCCCTGACTGATATTTTTGAAGGTATTGTCGCTGGGTTGGTAACGTCATTGCGTGCCCAGATGGCCTTCTGGTGCACGCTGCCTCTGGCGGAGTTCGCGGAGTTCAGAACTCCACAACGTGACCCAAAAACTCTGCCGCGCAATACAGAGTTTTGCAAGAGGCGGAATGTGTTACGTCGTACCGTTCGCGCTGATTATAGCACCGGGTCCCTTGTTCGTATAATCTTTACTTAAACTTCCTCTTCTGTGAACAGCAACAAAAAAGTTATTGTCTTCCTTTGGATAGCCTCAGTACTGATGGAGTTTGGAAGAGGATGCACTTCTTTGTGATAAGGGAAATCACAGCGGAGTGGTTGGACAAGACTTAGAAACTTCTTTCCAACCGACTACCTTAGTCTCCTGACCACAGCTTCACTCCCCTCTTCTCCATGCAGTCTGCTCACTTTACTGGAAACACCTCCAGCCTGCAGCCTATCCCCAGAATGATGCCCCATCCTGAATAGCCCGTCTCATCCACTACCATTTGATCTGCCCCATTACTCAGTTCTACCCAGTGACACCTCTATCATGTTTTCTCACCCACTTCACTGTTTCGCTCATCAGACACATCACTCACTCCGGAGCATGGGCTCATGGCTTGATACCCTGTGCCGGCGGCAGCTCAGCTCAGCACCATGTGACTCTGGGCAATAGCTCACTTAATCTCCCCGATGGCCCCCAGCGCCTTGAAACCTTCAGGGGTGATATGTTTGCGCTTTACAAATAGGAATTATTACTATCCCCTCACTAACCGGTCCTCCTAACTGCCTACCTCAGAATGGGTTATTAATGCTGCATATTTAGCTTTAAATACATATAAACGGTGATGCAGGAGAAAATAAAGAGTGGGAAATTAAGTAGTAGTGGTATTAAGCTGGAACTGAGAGAACTCAATATATTTATTACTCTTCTCTCCCATCAGAGTGGAGGCTAGTGAGATTTTAAACCTAAATGATTGATGGTGGAGGGTGCTAAAGGGGCAGGGTGCTCAATTTCACCTTTGTTGGGATAAGTTCAAACACATTAGAAAATGCTGCTTTAAGGATGCATGAGTGTCCGCAGTGGGAGGAAATGTTGCAAAGAAGTGAGGTGGACCGCAATATGTTTTCCCTGAAGGGACAACAGTGGCTTCCCTTCCAAGCTCAGATCATCTTCAGGACCAGCTGCACGACAAAGCCATCCCAGCATCCCAGATCAACTGCAAGACCAGCTGTATGCCAACCACATCATCCCAGCATGCATGCTTGACAAACTCTCCACTTCTGGTGGACAACACCACACTAGAAACCAGGACAGTGTGAGCCTGGAAGCAAAAAGGTTCAACAAAGAGAAAAACTGAAGACAGGCCTTGTCCCAGTGCACTCACAGGATCCTGAACAACATCCCTGTCACCATCAGAACTGCCTGATTCTTCTACAAATCAGGAAGAAGATGAAGGCCCATCTCCTCAGAGAACATCACAGCTCTGCCAGGCAGGGCACATCAACCACAAATATTCTGCCTCAATTTACATGATTCTGAGTCATATCTCAGAGCTCTCATCCATGTTTCACCCTCCGTTCTTGGTAACTAAGGGGCATATCAGCAACAACCGGCGATAATTATCGCTAAGCGCAATTAGCGCTAGGATAATTATCGCCGGCTAGCGTGGATTTTTATCGCTGAGATAGCGTGCTATTAGCAACGCTTATCTCAAAAGCGATAAAAATCCTAGCTCTAACTGCCAAATGTGAGATTATCGCTGGAAATCCAGCGATAATCCCACGAAGTTTGGCGATAGCTTGCTGATAGGGCCTCACATACCTAGCCATGATATCCACCTTCCGAAGGATATCATGGCTAAGTCAGTTTCAAAGCAGGCGTAAGGAAAGTAGCGATAACAGAGGTTATCGCTACTTTTCTTGTCGCTATGCTGCTTTGCGTGAGGCTTGCTAATAGGAGAAATGTCGCTTAGCGACATTTCTCCCGTTATCCTGGGGAGGAACGCCCACTTTGCATCTCATTAGTGATGCAAAGATGGGTGTTAAGAATTCAGGCGCTAAGGCAAGGTTTCACGCGATAGCGTGACCTTGCTAATATAGCGATAAAATTATCGCTGCTTTTCGGCCGAAAACGGCCGCAAATGCGGCGATAATTTTATATCGCCGCCTTGTAGATATGCCCCCAAGTTTGTGCTTTACAAATATCCATTCATACATATATAGACATATATATGTATACTGTGACTGACAGTGAAAAGCTACTGACGTCAAGGATGTAGTTATTGCACCTGCCGGTTAAAAATAGTATAGTTAGCAGTGGATTAGAAGACATTTATGTGCATGCTTCAATTTATTTCTGAGAATTTAATTTGAAAGTGAGCTTGTCCATGTACCAGTTTGTAAAATACGAATTATAGTAAAGGAACTGTGCAAAATTCATGAATGGTGGAGGTGCAAATATATGCCAAAGGAGACACGTTTGCAAATATACTGCATGACTATATTCATTGTTGGGTTGTACCGATGGATTATGAATGGTGGCTTTTTAAATTCCTAGCTATAACAATACTAAAACCGACCTGGTGGTGATGTATGGATTGCCTATGTAATATTGGGCGGTTCATAACGTGTGTGGATTGTGAAAGAACACAACGTGGTCTTTGTCTCAGTAAAACTGTGGATGTCCTGACGCTCAACTAGATAAATAACGCAGAGGGTCCTTCTTTCACTACTGCGTAGTCATAGTGTAAATGTAGAGTACAAATTACAGCACTTATCACGGTGTTGGAATAATAAACATTCATTCCTCCATTACAATGAATGGACAATACTTTGCGAATGATTTCCTGTAAATGTTTTATCGAATGCTGTATTGACAGTGAACAAATATGATCATGGTGGTCTGTTCAATAGCATTTACAGATAGTGACAATAAAATATGAACTCAGAATAGTTCTGTTCACTGCTGGACATGTTGAACTGTGTGAACAAAGATGGCTTTTTAGAGCATTTCATGAACAATTCTATGTAGTACAGCAGGGTTCTCCAAAGTCGGTCCTGTAGGGCTGGGCCTGTGCCAGGTTTTTAAGACATCCAGGGCCATATTAGCAAGAAACTGCGAAAAATATCGCAGAGCGCGCTTAGCGCAAACATTTTCATCGCCAGCTATCACTGGAATATATCGCCACGCTAACGCTGTATTAGCAAAAATTAGCGCTATGGTGATATATATTCCAGCGATAGCAGGAGGGAAGGGCCAACATCGCGACAAAACCAGCGATGTTGCATGGGGAAGGGGGAAAACCTTGCTGATACGAGCCTGTGATCGTATCAACATAATCCACCCCCCCTCCCATGTTTTTATTATGAAATTAGCAGGTGTTAAAAAACCGGCGATGACCCCGGTTAGCGCGACTTTTCACGTAGCTAACCGGGGCCAGAGCCTCCTTGCTAATAGGCGATAGGCCTGTTAGCGGCTGTTTACCAGGTCTGTTGGTCGGGAACGCCTACTTTGCATGTCATTAGCGATAAATATCGCTGACATGCAAAGCGGCACCCAAACCGGTCGCTTTCGTCAGAAAGCTGTCGCTAACTGCTGTTAGCGACAGCTTGTTGATAGGGAGATAAAATATTTGCCGCTTTAGCAGTAAAAAGTGCCGCAAAAGCGGCGATACAGCCCTTGGTAATATGCCCCCTACATTTATCTGAATGGGGATATTCTGAAAATCTGGCATGGATCCGGCCCACCAGGATCGACTTTGGAGAACCCTGTACTACAGGATGGGTGGATTTGGAGCAAAAGTGGCTCTACTGATTTTATTCTACTGAATATGTCATGGTATAGCGATAGTAAACGCATACAACTTTGTTAATGTTTCCTTTACCCTGGTAATGTTATGGTTCACAGATTAGTAAAAAGTATGATTTTTATTTTTTTCAATTAATTCTGGGCAGCACACAGCTGTATGCATAAGAGCTTGTAATGTGAGAGCTGAGGAGTGGCAATGACCTGTTGTATGATACGTCAAGGAACATATCTATGCTTATAATGCACATGCCTGAATTACAGATGCATTTAAACATAGTTAAAATATATTTCCTCTACAACAGACTAACTGATTGACTTCATATTCAGTATGAGCATGGTAACATTCAGAGCAAGAGCCGAGTGCTTACCAGATAAGTCAAATTATGTCTCGAAATAAGCTTAAACAGAATGTTATGGACAAGTCCTTGTAATGAACAGCCCCCACCCCCCACCGCCATATAACCCCAAAAACTACAACAGGGGGGTATATTCACAAGAATGTGTGATAAGTACCGCAAGAGTAGCGTAACACAACTTTCAATATCACAGCCTATTGCGGGAAAATAACCCCGTGACTACGAGGGATTCACAACAAGGCGGTTGCATGCGATATTCACCAGATAACGCGCCAAATGTCCGCGTCAAAATCAACGCCACACCGCATAAATGCGATACACGAACGCAAAAAAACATGCGATGAGGCCAACCACAGCAAGTAGCGAAAATCAGCCATAGGCCTGCAAATCCCACGCGTCTGGTGGAACAATGCACTATAAAAACCACAGAAAATATACACCCAAAACTATCCAAAGTGCGTAGCAACATGGATGCACCCTGACACAGCGCAGGGGCCAACCCGAACCCAACAACCCCCACAGACTACCAGCAAGGATAAACGGGGCCGGGGAAGGCCAAGGAGAAGAGGGAGAGGAAGACGGGGTGCAGACGGTAGGAAAACAAGACCAGCGTCACGGAGGGGACAGAACACTACCAGCCACTGACCCATTAACAGACCACCTGGATTGCAGGCGGAGTGCCGAGGAGGCCAATACAGGAGGCCAATAGGTGCCGGCATTATGTGACCACCTAAACCAGGCACAAACCTGCTGCCAACAGGAAGTTAGCAACGGCGACAGGAGGTGGCAGTGCAGCGCCACAGGAGGAGCTGGAGGAAACCCAGGCCACAGTCATCAGTGTGGAGACTATGCAAAGAGCAGGGAGTAGGGACACAGCTCGAGAGGACCTGACACAACATCAACAGGAAGTGCAATGAACAGGGACTGGGGGGACGGGGGGAGTGGGCACAATGGCACACATGCATCTCCCCTACACATTGCAGAGTCACACCACACCTCCAGCAGAGCACAGAAGACAACACTTCTGCAATGCCGGAGAGGACCACCACACCTTTGACACCGACGCCCTACAACAGCCCATGGATATCCAACGCAACCCACCACCAGGACCCGGGCAGCCAAGCCACTCAGAGGAGAACACAGAGCCAGCAACAGAACACACAGCAGGAAGCACCCGCAAGCACAGCTGGCTCACGACACCACACTCACCCACACATGGCACCCCAATGCCATGTCTCAGCACGCCAAAAGGAGGTGGCCCAACAGGACTGGGTGGGGGCCGAACACTTTGAATGCTAACCAGAACACATACGTAGGTATCTATCACCCTCAGGGACCACCCACACCCCACAAAGGAGACCAACACTGCCATTGAGACACATGCAGATGCACATTCACAGTACAGAACCACGCCCAGGGGTGCGCAAATAGCAGTCACACAGCAATGTTGGCTTTGCGTACGACGGCCCTAGACACCCCCTTACTATTTGAGTGGGTGACGACATAGCCACATGTCCAAGCTCCAAACCGCTGACTGTGGTGACATGTCTGCATCCGATGTACACAGCACAATGCAATGTCCTAGGGCCCAGGGCTCTCAAGCATACAACAAGACCCCAGGGACACACGTAGACGTAATGTAGAACTGGCTACGGGCATGTGCGCCCGGCCCTTTTATTGGCAGGGCCACATGTACAGTGACGCCTGTGCTGGATGTGTGTGGGGTGAGTGTAAGCCAGCCAGCACGGAATGCTTGGTGCTGGCAACAACTTGAACATTGGACACCAGTGCAATGGAAAGAGCAAACACATGCATAACAGTCAATTGCACAGCAACATGGAGGAAGCCGGAGTAAGGACAGAGGTCACCCAGAATTCAGTCAGGAGGTTCCGTGAGTTGCAGTGCACTGAGGTAGGGGCACTAGAGATGAGTGCGCTCGTGTGAAGGAAATGCTAGGATTGTGTCCCTTCGTGTTAGTCCTGATGCAGATGCAGTGGGGTGTGTTACACCTGCATCAACTACCTCATTAACGTCCCAGGTCTCCCACACTGTCTAAGGTGACAGTTGCGTGCACAGTCCACAGCACAATACCCAGTAATGGTTCCGGGTGTGTGGCTCGACTACCACCTCCAGTCTGCATTCCTGCCTTGGGGAAGTTGCCGTCCGCACACTTGACACATCTTCCTCATCATAGTCCCAGCCTTTCCCCACTGCATGAGGTGACATTGCAGCGCAACATCCCCACAGCACAAATGTCAATCAGTAATGGACAATGGCTTGCGTTGCACTGAGTCACTGGCACCTGGAATGCTGAGCAGGGTATCAGGCCGATGACGTCATCCACGACAGGTCTGAGCAACTCTGTAAGTCTGTCAGGACCACTGTGTCAACTGTGGCAGATGGCTGTTGGAGGTGGTCGATGTGGTGGTGGCGGGTGCCTCCTGCGGTGATGCCACATCCGGGCCTGTCCAGACTCGATTTGGTGTGTGAGCCCTGCTGGGACGCTCTTGGGCCCGGAGGCTGCATACAGCACAGGGCCACAGAGAAATGGTGTTGTTGACCCCAAGGCCAACACTTCAGGGCCCATCCAATATCTCAGAAGAAGGGATCCCGGACCTGACCAGCGCAGAGTTAGTGGCCCCGTATGCACAGCGGCCGGCACAGGGACCCAGCCACGGGACAGTGACTTGCGGTGCAGTCAGATGGGCCATGTGACCTGAGCGGGTCACCATCAATGTCCGAGGTGTCTGTTGCGGAGGGTATCATGGGACAGTGGAAGGTGTCCTCCAGGGCATGACGCCAAAAGGTTTGATTTTATCCAGAAGCAGCAAATGGAGGAGTAGAATGCGACAGCCTCGTTGCCACCACCACTTCGGCATCAGCTACATGGGGATGAAAACTGCCCCCTGGTCCATAGACTCAGATGCCACCAAAGTTCGACCAGAGAGTGTCCATGATTGTCGGGGAACAGACTTAGTAGCACCGGGGCCGAGAGGGGATGCAGTCTGCGATGATGCCGGTACGCTGATATGAACTCAGCCAATGCAAAATTATGAGTCTGTGACCTACTGGACCGCAGTGTAGGCGGGAGGCAGCGGTCAGCACAAGCCATTCACAGAGTGTTGCCGGCATAGGTTGGATGGCCCCACTGGCCTGCGTAGTTTAGGTTCAGTGGCACCACGTGTTCACTCACCTCTGTGACTGTGACCCGGCTTTCGTCCGGACTGAGCCACATCTTCCTCCTAATCCTCTCTGTGCGACCACTGGTGTGGACTCTGCCATTCATGATTTGCGCCAAGATACTGGATGTGGGACCTATTGGTCTGCAGGGTAGTCCTGGTACCTCATACACGTGTCGCAGGCTGGCGTTGAACACGGTTAGTGGCACCACGATTCGCAGGCTGGCGTTGAATAGGGTTAGTGGTACCACGTGTCGCAGGCTGGCGTTGAAAAGGGTTAGTGGCACCACATGTCTCAAATAGCCCATATGGAACTATGCCTCACTGATCGGGGAGGGTCTGGTGCTGTGGCTCGGAATTGGGGTCACTGCCATTCATGAATCTGGACACAGTTTCGCACATGTCGCCAACTGGGCAGAAGAGTATAAAATGAATGAAGCGGGCCTGTGTCGTGGAGGCCGTGATGGACTGAGGAGGCTGCCAATGTCACGGCCCTCGGGCTTGGAGCTTGCACCGGCACGTGATGGGCCCTCCTTGACACACGCTGGTGTCGGCAGGTGATCAGTTTGGCCTGGCTGCGCAGGGGCGGGCCTGACGTGTTCGTGATCCGGCGTGCTGGGGTCTGGCAGGCGCACGGCATCGCAGGCAACTCTGCTCACGTGGACGGCGTCCGCCTCGTCACGGGGTGAGAGGCGCCGCCCTGGCAGAGACGTTGGGCTTTCCGGAAGAGGACCATGCCCAGGACTACATGCTTTTTATTCATACCCCTACGCTGGGGTGGCATACGCTGGGCCATCTCACTCTGGTCACGCTTGAGGGGGGATAACAGGCAACATTTCCGCAAGGTACCCACTGGCTGGGGTGAAATGGTTGAGTCCACTGTCCACTAAACTCCATACACCAGAGGTGTGTGTCACCATGGATTTGGTTGTGTTCTGCATACTACGGTCTGTCCAGCACATCTCCGCCACTCTTGGCATTGTGTACTTTCCCAATCATGGTTCTACTGCATCCTTCACACATGGCTGGTTGCCACCTCTCCCCACATTCGGATGTTGTGTGGCTGAGGTGCTATGCTGTTGATGGCTCATGTTCCCTGCTTGGCCAGGTAACCATTGTGAGTTGTTCTGTCGGGTGGGTGGGCATGTTATTGTGCATGTTGGTTTAGATTTTGTGACGTGTGCATTGCCAGAGTTGTGAGTTGCATGGTTGTGGAGTTGAGGTGAGTAGAGTGTCCATTTGAAACTTGCCATGGGGATGTGCATTTCTACTGTTGCCATCCTGGGTAGGCTGGTTGCTGATGGACTGTCGGAGGGTGAAGGAAACGTGCACAGTGGCTGGGTATTTGGAGGTGACATTGTTGGATGTTCCATGGTGTTCTGTTGTTGCCTGCACATTGTTGTGAGATGTGTGCTTCCTGTTTCGGTGATTGTGTGCTGTGTCCCGAGGGGGCACAGGTGGGACATGTGTGCTCTGGATTGCCCCCAACACGTGCGTGCATCCTGCTATGGCGTATGGTCCTTGCTTGCTCTCCAGCGGATCCTGAGCTTTGAATTGGACTGGGGTACCAGGGTGATGGTGATGTCCAGGACAGGTGTGGGTGACTTGGATGTGGCTGGCTGTGAGATTCCTCCGACTCTGGCGGGTGTTGTTTGGGGGGTGCCAGGGGCCAACAGGTGCAGCCAATCCAGCAGCTTGGTGTGGGGTGGGATGTTGTTTGTCCGCTGTGTTGGTGCCGTAGGCCTGTTAGGCGATGATGGTCAGGATGCGTAGGATGGTTGTCCCTTTCAGCCTGTAGTGGACGGTGTCATTATCAGATGTTGGGTCTGTGAGGCTGGTGCATTTCCTGGGGTCTGCTGTCTTTGTCTGCGCTGCCTCTGTGGTTGTCAGGGGTGGGGTGGTGTCCTGGGGTGGTGTTGGTGGGTTTTGTGGCCCTCTTGGGTGTCCTGGCCTCATGATGGGTGGCTCAATGGCTTCTGTTGCCCTTCGGGTGTGGCCCAGGGCTGGTCTCCCTTTTGTGGTGCAGGCTGCCATCCGACTTAACACCAGGTCAGTGCAGGTGTAGATTTCCTGGTGCTAACGCGCCTTATCGCCTGTTTTGTGTTTTATCGCTGACCTGTCTGGTGGTTGCGAATGTTGAGGTGTGGTGTGGTCGCGGCTTTTGGCACGGGAATGCCCACTCTGCATCTCATTAGCGATAGTTGTGGTGTTCCTCTGTGGCGATGTTTTTGGCGGCTGCTATCGCGGGTAAACTGGTGCTGTGGGCTGTGAGCACCAGCTTGCGAATGGGGAGGTAAATTTATCACGACTTACGCTGCCATAAAGTGCCGTTAATTCAGCGATAGCTCCTTGTAAATATGCCCCAAAGTATTCTAAACTATAAAATGACGAGCAAATAAACGCCAAATGTTGCTTCTGAGTGCATAAGCGGTCTACATTTAGTGATCCTACTCCACAGTTTCGAAAGTATTAGGGCAAAGTGAATTTTGGAATTCCTTTGTAAAGGGCAAAGCAGTCTCAGCTATTTTGGGCGACCAACGGTGCCAGTATTATAACATTTTACCAATCCCTAACACTTAGCTTTTCTTTCAGACCTGGCATAAGATCTGCAAGCAGTGCTCAATCTTGGACACACAACTGGATAAGGATTTAGCAAGAAAACTAGAAATATTCAAAACAGCTTTTTCAAGAAATGAACAGAAAAAAAAAATACAAAATTGTTTTTTTATTCTAAGCAGAATTGCTCAGAACAGTCAATGCACTTCTAAGACTACGAATGGTAACAAAAAGAGCAACCCATCTGACAATGATAATCAGGAAAAGGTGTTTTTAATAAAGTTACATTCTTGCATTTGCAAATCAAGTGGCTTTCAGCTTAGAAGTCTGCCTCATTTACCGTAAGCCGGAGGATTACATTAACATTAAATGCAACTTACCCTGTGGTAATATTTTGTGCACGACTGATTTTCTGGATGAAGGCAGGCATCGTGTATAGTCCATTGTTAATTGTATTCAACATGCCAATATGTCAAGAGGCACTCGACCAATAGACCATCTGTATTAACGTCACATTTCTTTGAGTTCTGTTACTCTCAGAACACCATCCAATTCTTTGCTGTTGCTTGATTATTTTCATGTTGAAAAGTTGTTTGAAAGAACGAGAGCCTGATTTCCCATTGGTCTAGAGGGCATTGCTTAAAAGACTGGTCCAAAGGCAGAAATGTTTTAGAAATGAAGCTGGCAGTAAAAAATATATCGTGCTGAATCATAAAAGATGCTGTGGTTGGCTCGATTTCATGCCCCTGGTGTTGGTTGAAAACACCTTTGATTAGGCCAGCTAAGAAGCGAAAACAACTCTGACAATTTAGTTATCCAAGTTCCTATACTGTCTGGAGTGAGCCGGTGCAGCGTTTAGACTGATGACTGCATGCGGAATTGGGTGGGGGGAGGCAGGAGGGGTTGCCCCCCACCCCATCCCCATAAATGTTTGAAAATATGGTGCATTTTGCAATCTGCTTTTCACCGTATATTACATTTTACTCATCTCTTTTCCTCTCACTCCTCCTGCTATTGTGCTCCTGTCTCCACTCCTCTGCCCCTCTTTTTTCTAACCATGAAGCTCTATGATTTCTTCTCTCACCTCTCCTGTCTTCTGCACCCGCCTTCTTACAATCATGCCTTTGTTCTAATCTCCTCGGCCTTGCCTTTGTCTTCTTCTTTTCTCTCTCCCTCCCTTTTCTCTCTTCTTTCTGTCAGGGTAACAGGACAGTAGAGG
Source organism: Triturus cristatus (assembly GCF_964204655.1). Lineage (NCBI taxonomy): Eukaryota > Metazoa > Chordata > Amphibia > Caudata > Salamandridae > Triturus > Triturus cristatus. The sequence goes on along the minus strand of NC_140582.1, from coordinate 1,085,315,656 downwards.
GGAGTCAGGTGACCTCCCACGTCTTCCTGTCAGGGTAACAGGGCAGTAGATGGGAGTCAGGTGACCTCCCTCTTCCCTCATCTTCCTGTCAGGGTAACAGGGCAGTAGAGGGGAGTCAGGTGACCTCCCTCATCTTCCTGTCGGGATACTAGGGCAGGAGAGGGGAGTCAAGTGACCTTCCTCTTCTCTTAACTTCCTGTCTAGGTAACAGGGCAGTAGAGGGAAGTCAGGTGACCTCCCTCCTCTTCCTGTCAAGGTAACAGAGCACTAGAGGGGAGTCAGGTGACCTCCCTCGTCTTCCTGTCAGGGTAACAGGGCAGTAGAGGAGAGTCAGGTGACCTTTCTCTTCTCTCATCTTGCTTTCAGGGTAACAGGGCAGTAGAGGGAAGTCAGGTGATCTCCCTCATCTTTCTGTCAGAGTAACAGGGCAGTAGAGGGGAGTCAGGTGACCTCCCTCATCTTCCTGTCAGGGTAACAGGACAGTAGAAGGGATTCAGGTGACCTCCCTCTTCTCTCATCTTCCTGTCAGGGTAACAGGGCAGTAGAGGGAAGTCAGGTGATCCCCTCATCTTCCTGTCAGAGCAACAGGGCAGTAGAGGGGAGTCAGGTGACCTCCCTCATCTCCTGTCTGGGCAACAGGGCAGTAGAGGGGAGTCAGGTGATCTCCCTCATCTTTCTGTCAGAGTAACAGGGCAGTAGAGGGGAGTCAGATGACCTCCCTCGTCTTCCTGTCAGGGTAACAGGGCAGTAGAGGGGAGTCAGGTGACCTTCCTCTTCTCTCATCTTCTTGTCAGGGTAACAGGACAGTAGAGGGGAGTCAGGTGACCCCCCACGTCTTCCTGTCAGGGTAACAGGGCAGTAGAGGGGAGTCAGGTGACCTTCCTCTTCCTCATCATCCTGTCAGGGTAACAGGGCAGTAGAGGGGAGTCAGGTGACCTCCCTCATCTTCCTGTCAGGGTAACAGGACAGTAGAGGGAGTCAGGTGACCTCCCTCGCCTTCCTGTCAGGGTAACAGGGCAGGAAAGGGGGAGTCAGGTGACCTGCCTCTTCCCTAGTCTTCCAGTCAGGGTAACAGGGCAGTAAAGGGGAGTCAGGTGACCCCCCACGTCTTCCTGTCAGGGTAACAGGGCAGTAGAGGGGAGTCAGGTGACCTTCCTCTTCCTCATCATCCTGTCAGGGTAACAGGGCAGTAGAGGGGAGTCGGGTGACCTCCCTCATCTTCCTGTCAGGGTAACAGGACAGTAGAGGGAGTCAGGTGACCTCCCTCGCCTTCCTGTCAGGGTAACAGGGCAGGAAAGGGGAGTCAGGTGACCTTCCTCTTCCTCATCATCCTGTCAGGATAACAGGGCAGCAGAGGGGAGTCAGGTGACCTTCCTCTTCCCTAGTCTCCCTGTTAGGTTAACAGGACAGTAGAGAAGGGTCAGTTGACCTCCCTCTTCTCTCATCTTCTTGTCAGGTAACAGGGCAGTTGAGGGGTGTCAGGAGACCTTCATCGTCTTCCTCTCAGGGTAACAGGGCATTAGAGGGGAGTCACTTGACCTTCCTCTTCCTCATCATCCTGTCAGGCTAACAGGGCATTAGGGGGGAGTAAGGAGACCTTCGTCTTTCTCATCGTCCTGTCAGGGTAACAGGGCAGTAGAGGGGAGTCAAGTGACCTTCCTCTTCTCTTAACTTCCTGTCTAGGTAACAGGGCAGTAGAGGGAAGTCAGGTGAAGTCCCTCGTCTTCCTGTCAGGGTAACAGGGCAGTGGAGGGGAGTCAGGTGACCTTTCTCTTCCCTCATCTTCCTGTCAGGGTAACAGGGCAGTAGAGGGGAGTCAGGTGACCTCCCTCGTTTTCCTGTCAAGGTAACAGGGCAGTAGAGGGAAGTCAGGTGACCTCCCTCGTCTTCCTGTCAAGGTAGCAGGATAGTAGAGGGGAATCAGGTGACCTTCCTCTTACCTAGTCTCCCTGTTAGGTTAACAGGGCAGTAGAGGGGAGTCAGGTGACCTTCCTCTTCCTCATCATCCTGTCAGGGTAACAGGGCAGTAGAGGGGGAGTCAGGAGATCTTCCTCTTCCTCATCTTCCTGTCAGGGTAACAGGGCAGTAGAGGGGAGTCAGGTGACCTCCCTCATCTTCCTGTCAGGGTAACAGGGCAGTAAAGGGGGAGTCAGGTGACCTGCCTCTTCCCTAGTCTTCCAGTCAGGGTAACAGGGCAGTAAAGGGGAGTCAGGTGACCTTCATCTTCTCTTAACTTCCTGTCTAGGTAACAGGGCTGTAGAGGGGAGTCAGGTGACCTCCCACGTCTTCCTGTCAGGGTAACAGGGCAGTAAAGGGGGAGTCAGGTGACCTGCCTCTTCCCTAGTCTTCCAGTCAGGGTAACAGGGCAGTAAAGGGGAGTCAGGTGACCTTCATCTTCTCTTAACTTCCTGTCTAGGTAACAGGGCTGTAGAGGGAAGTCAGGTGACCTCCCTCTTCTTTCTGTCAGGGTAACAGGGCTGTAGAGGGGAGTCAGGTGACCTCCCACGTCTTCCTGTCAGGGTAACAGGGCTGTAGAGGGGAGTCAGGTGAGCTTTCTCTTCCCTCATCTTCCTGTCAGGGTAACAGGGCAGTAGAGGGAAGTCAGGTGACCTACCTCGTCTTCCTGTCAAGGTAACAGGGCAGTAGAGGGGAGTCAGGTGATCCCCCTCATCTCCCTGTCAGAGTAACAGGGCAGTAGAGGGGAGTCAGGTGACCTCCCTCGTCTTTTGTCTGGGCAACAGGGCAGTAGAGGGGAGTCAGGTGACCTCCCTCGGTTTCCTGTCAGGGTAACAGGGCAGTAGAGGGGAGTCAGGTGTCCTTCCTCTTCTATAGTCTTCCTGTTAGGTTAACAGGACAGGAGAGGGGAGTCAGGTGACCTCCCTCTTCTCTCATCTTCTTGTCAGGGTAACAGGACAGTAGAGGGGAGTCAGATGACCCCCTCGTTTTCCTGTCAGGGTAACAGGGCAGTAGAGGGGAGTCAGGTGACCTTCCTCTTCCTCATCATCCTGTCAGGGTAACAGGGCAGTAGAGGGGAGTGAGGTGACCTCCCTCGTCTTCCTGTCAGGGTAACAAGGCAGGAAAGGGGAGTCAGGTGACCTTCCTCTTCCTCATCATCCTGTCAGGATAACAGGGAAGTAGTTGGGAGTCAGGAGACCTTCCTCTTCCCTAGTCTCCCTGTTAGGTTAACAGGACAGTAGAGGGGGGTCAGTTGACCTCCCTCTTCTCTCATCTTCTTATCAGGTAACAGGGCAGTAGAGGGGTGTCAGGTGACCTCCCTCGTCTTCCTGTCAGGGTAACAGGGCAGTAGAGGGGAGTCACTTGACCTTCCTCTTCCTCATCATCCTGTCACGCTAACAGGGCATTAGGGGGGAGTCAGGAGACCTTCGTCTTTCTCATCGTCCTGTCAGGGTAACAGGGCAGTAGAGGGGAGTCAGGTGACCTCCCTCATCTTCCTGTTGGGGTACTAGGGCAGAAGAGGGGAGTCAAGTGACCTTCCTCTTCTCTTAACTTCCTGTCTAGGTAACAGGGCAGTAAAGGGAAGTCAGGTGACCTCCCTCGTCTTCTTGTCAGGGTAACAGGGCAGTGGAGGGGAGTCAGGTGACCTTTCTCTTCCCTCATCTTCCTGTTAGGGTAACAGGGCAGTAGAGGGAAGTCAGGTGACCTCCCTCGTCTTCCTGTCAAGGTAACAGGGCAGTAGAGGGAAGTCAGGTAACCTCCCTCGTCTTCCTGTCAAGGTAGCAGGATAGTAGAGGGGAATCAGGTGAACTTCCTCTTACCTAGTCTCCCTGTTAGGTTAACAGGGCAGTAGAGGGGAGTCAGGTGACCTTCCTCTTCCTCATCATCCTGTCAGGGTAACAGGGCAGTAGAGGGGGAGTCAGGAGATCTTCCTCTTCCTCATCGTCTTGTCAGGGTAACAGGGCAGTAGAGGGGAGTCAGGTGACCTCTCTCATCTTCCTGTCAGGGTAACAGGGCAGTAAAGGGGGAGTCAGGTGACCTGCCTCTTCCCTAGTCTTCCAGTCAGGGTAACAGGGCAGTAAAGGGGAGTCAGGTGACCTTCCTCTTGTCTTAACTTCCTGTCTAGGTAACAGGGCTGTAGAGGGAAGTCAGGTGACCTCCCTCGTCTTCCTGTCAAGGTAACAGGGCTGTAGAGGGGAGTCAGGTGACCTCCCACGTCTTCCTGTCAGGGTTACAGGGCAGTAGAGGGGAGTCAGGTGAGCTTTCTCTTCCCTCATCTTCCTGTCAGGGTAACAGGGCAGTAGAGGGAAGTCAGATTACCTCCCTTGCCTTGCTGTCAAGGTAACAGGGCAGTAGAGGGGAGTCAGGTGACCTTCCTCTTACCTAGTCTCCCTGTTAGGTTAACAGGGCAGTAGAGGGGAGTCAGGTGACCTTCCTCTTCCTCATCATCCTGTCAGGGTAACAGGGCAGTAGAGGGGGAGTCAGGAGATCTTCCTCTTCCTCATCTTCCTGTCAGAGTAACAGGGCAGTAGAGGGGAGTCAGGTGACCTCCCTCATCTTCCTGTCAGGGTAACAGGGCAGTAAAGGGGGAGTCAGGTGACCTGCCTCTTCCCTAGTCTTCCAGTCAGGGTAACAGGGCAGTAAAGGGGAGTCAGGTGACCTTCATCTTCTCTTAACTTCCTGTCTAGGTAACAGGGCTGTAGAGGGGAGTCAGGTGACCTCCCACGTCTTCCTGTCAGGGTAACAGGGCAGTAAAGGGGGAGTCAGGTGACCTGCCTCTTCCCTAGTCTTCCAGTCAGGGTAACAGGGCAGTAAAGGGGAGTCAGGTGACCTTCATCTTCTCTTAACTTCCTGTCTAGGTAACAGGGCTGTAGAGGGAAGTCAGGTGACCTCCCTCTTCTTTCTGTCAGGGTAACAGGGCTGTAGAGGGGAGTCAGGTGACCTCCCACGTCTTCCTGTCAGGGTAACAGGGCTGTAGAGGGGAGTCAGGTGAGCTTTCTCTTCCCTCATCTTCCTGTCAGGGTAACAGGGCAGTAGAGGGAAGTCAGGTGACCTACCTCGTCTTCCTGTCAAGGTAAAAGGGCAGTAGAGGGGAGTCAGGTGATCCCCCTCATCTTCCTGTCAGAGTAACAGGGCAGTAGAGGGGAGTCAGGTGACCTCCCTCGTCTTTTGTCTGGGCAACAGGGCAGTAGAGGGGAGTCAGGTGACCTCCCTCGGTTTCCTGTCAGGGTAACAGGGCAGTAGAGGGGAGTCAGGTGTCCTTCCTCTTCCATAGTCTTCCTGTTAGGTTAACAGGACAGGAGAGGGGAGTCAGGTGACCTCCCTCTTCTCTCATCTTCTTGTCAGGGTAACAGGACAGTAGAGGGGAGTCAGATGACCCCCTCGTCTTCCTGTCAGGGTAACAGGGCAGTAGAGGGGAGTCAGGTGACCTTCCTCTTCCTCATCATCCTGTCAGGGTAACAGGGCAGTAGAGGGGAGTGAGGTGACCTCCCTCGTCTTCCTGTCAGGGTAACAAGGCAGGAAAGGGGAGTCAGGTGACCTTCCTCTTCCTCATCATCCTGTCAGGATAACAGGGAAGTAGTTGGGAGTCAGGAGACCTTCCTCTTCCCTAGTCTCCCTGTTAGGTTAACAGGAGAGTAGAGGGGGGTCAGTTGACCTCCCTCTTCTCTCATCTTCTTGTCAGGTAACAGGGCAGTAGAGGGGTGTCAGGTGACCTCCCTCGTCTTCCTGTCAGGGTAACAGGGCAGTAGAGGGGAGTCACTTGACATTCCTCTTCCTCATCATCCTGTCAGGCTAACAGGGCATTAGGGGGGAGTCAGGAGACCTTCGTCTTTCTCATCGTCCTGTCAGGGTAACAGGGCAGTAGAGGGGAGTCAGGTGACCTCCCTCATCTTCCTGTTGGGGTACTAGGGCAGAAGAGGGGAGTCAAGTGACCTTCCTCTTCTCTTAACTTCCTGTCTAGGTAACAGGGCAGTTGAGGGAAGTCAGGTGACCTCCCTCGTCTTCTTGTCAGGGTAACAGGGCAGTGGAGGGGAGTCAGGTGACCTTTCTCTTCCCTTATCTTCCTGTCAGGGTAACAGGGCAGTAGAGGGAAGTCAGGTGACCTCCCTCGTCTTCCTGTCAAGGTAACAGGGCAGTAGAGGGAAGTCAGGTAACCTCCCTCGTCTTCCTGTCAAGGTAGCAGGATAGTAGAGGGGAATCAGGTGAACTTCCTCTTACCTAGTCTCCCTGTTAGGTTAACAGGGCAGTAGAGGGGAGTCAGGTGACCTTCCTCTTCCTCATCATCCTGTCAGGGTAACAGGGCAGTAGAGGGGGAGTCAGGAGATCTTCCTCTTCCTCATCGTCTTGTCAGGGTAACAGGGCAGTAGAGGGGAGTCAGGTGACCTCCCTCATCTTCCTGTCAGGGTAACAGGGCAGTAAAGGGGGAGTCAGGTGACCTGCCTCTTCCCTAGTCTTCCAGTCAGGGTAACAGGGCAGTAAAGGGGAGTCAGGTGACCTTCCTCTTGTCTTAACTTCCTGTCTAGGTAACAGGGCTGTAGAGGGAAGTCAGGTGACCTCCCTCGTCTTCCTGTCAAGGTAACAGGGCTGTAGAGGGGAGTCAGGTGACCTCCCACGTCTTCCTGTCAGGGTTACAGGGCAGTAGAGGGGAGTCAGGTGAGCTTTCTCTTCCCTCATCTTCCTGTCAGGGTAACAGGGCAGTAGAGGGAAGTCAGATTACCTCCCTCGCCTTGCTGTCAAGGTAACAGGGCAGTAGAGGGGAGTCAGGTGACCTCCCTCGTTTTCCTGTCAGGGTAACAGGATAGTAGAGGGGAATCAGGTGACCTTCCCCTTACCTAGTCTCCCTGTTAGGTTAACAGGGCAGTAGAGGGGAGTCAGGTGACCTCCCTCTTCTCTCATCTTCTTGTCAGGGTAACAGGACAGTAGAGGGGAGTCAGATGACCCCCCTCGTCTTCCTGTCAGGGTAACAGGGCAGTGGAGGGGAGTCAGGTGACCTTCCTCTTCCTCATCATCCTGTCAGGATAACAGGGAAGTAGAGGGGAGTCAGGAGACCTTCCTCTTCCCTAGTGTCCCTGTTAGGTTAACAGGACAGTAGAGGGGAGTCAGGTAACCTCCCTCGTCTTCCTGTCAAGGTAGCAGGATAGTAGAGGGGAATCAGGTGAACTTCCTCTTACCTAGTCTCCCTGTTAGGTTAACAGGGCAGTAGAGGGGAGTCAGGTGACCTTCGTCTTCCTCATCATCCTGTCAGGGTAACAGGGCAGTAGAGGGGGAGTCAGGAGATCTTCCTCTTCCTCATCGTCTTGTCAGGGTAACAGGGCAGTAGAGGGGAGTCAGGTGACCTCCCTAATCTTCCTGTCAGGGTAACAGGGCAGTAAAGGGCGAGTCAGGAGACCTGCCTCTTCCCTAGTCTTCCAGTCAGGGTAACAGGGCAGTAAAGGGGAGTCAGGTGACCTTCCTCTTGTCTTAACTTCCTGTCTAGGTAACAGGGCTGTAGAGGGAAGTCAGGTGACCTCCCTCGTCTTCCTGTCAAGGTAACAGGGCTGTAGAGGGGAGTCAGGTGACCTCCCACGTCTTCCTGTCAGGGTTACAGGGCAGTAGAGGGGAGTCAGGTGAGCTTTCTCTTCCCTCATCTTCCTGTCAGGGTAACAGGGCAGTAGAGGGAAGTCAGATTACCTCCCTCGCCTTGCTGTCAAGGTAACAGGGCAGTAGAGGGGAGTCAGGTGACCTCCCTCGTTTTCCTGTCAGGGTAACAGGATAGTAGAGGGGAATTGGGTGACCTTCCTCTTCCTTAGTCTTCCTGTCAGGGTAACAGGGCAGTAGATGGGAGTCAGGCGGCCTCCTGCTTCCCTCGTCTTTCTGTCAGGATAACAGGGCAGTAGAGGGAAGTCAGGTGACCTCCCTCGTCTTCCTGTCAAGGTAACAGGGCAGTTGAGGGGAGTCAGGTGACCTCCCTCGTTTTCCTGTCAGGTTAACAGGATAGTAGAGAGGAATCGGGTGACCTTCTTCTTCCCTAGTTTTCCTGTCAGGGTTACAGGGCAGTAGAGGGGAGTCAGGTGCCTTACATACAATGGGGAATAAATGTTACCTTATAAAGTGTTACATTCTTATATCTAGCACCCAGACTGTGCATACAAAGTAAGAGTGACATTTTGGTTGATGAAGGGGTAGCACAAATCAGCATTACCTATTCATTTATCATCGCAAGCTATAGGCTGGACTTCACCTGATTGCAAAATTAATCTTGATAAAAATGGGACCAATAATGCAGGGCCTAGTCCTTCGACACTGAACAAGGAATGGAAGACCATTAAGTCTTTGGGTCTCTCAAATGTTATCTCTAATCACACTCCGAACTTACAACTGGCCCGAACCTTGCTAGAACATATGCTCCCAGAGTACTTGGTGCTACCAGGTGCTAACCTGGCACCCACTCATACTACCAGCTGGATGAAGTAAAACTCCATCTGTCAATGAGCAGACCTCCATCCCACTAACCGATGACCAGGCTGCGATGATTATAAGGGTCGTCACTATGAATGTGCTAATCCTTGAATTACATGTAGTATTGATTATTCTATAATTATGTTTCCCTTTTGCATAGAAGTACACACGCCCCTTCATCTTGTGCTATTACCAACTTTTCCCAGCTTTCCACTCGGTGCATTGGTCATGCCATCACGCCAAAGATGAAAAGCTTATGTGTTGTGAAGTTCAGTTGAAACCACCTACTGGGGACAGGTTGAACCTGGGAAGGCAACCCTTCAAATTATTTGGGCTGTTGGGTGCATTGTCGATAGATGCACATAGTGCAGAAAGGACTAAAGCGACCCAACTGTGTGATACTGCTGCCGTCCACTCAAGGTGTCACGAGGCTGTACTTATAGTATAGGAGTGAGTCAGAGCCGCTGTCAATATGACACTGAACTAGTAAACTGTAACAGGAGCCCTGATCATGTCCAACAACAGTGCGTTCCCTCTTTCTGGTTATTTTTCTATGAAGGCTGCCATTGGCCAAACTAAGCAAACCACTTTCCTTGGCTGAACCTGGACGAAGACCTAAGCGCCCCGACTGATCTGTCTCGCACCGAGGAATCTTGGAAGTCTTCCTGTCGTGCTCCACTCAGCATGACTGATTTTATCCCCGTTTGCATGCTCACATTTATCCTAGGCACCACCACCTCACTGTCCATCAGCCTCTCAAAGAGTGAAACAAAAGCATTTAACTGCAATTCACACAGTCATGGTAACACTTGTACTGGGGCTTAAGCCTCAGTGCAAGTGTGCCCCCAGCATGCCATCATTTCCTGGTGAAGAACATAGTAGGTACCACTACCCTGTACCCTGGACATGAAGCCCAGTTCTGATAACCTACCTGCCACTCATCACCAGCTTTACCTTTCCCTAAGACCCATGCAGTGAATTCTACTGTGGCATCCTCCATCCGCCACAGCCATGGCTGTATCAATTCTGTGAAGTGCTCTGGTACCTTCGGGTCAAGATAACGCTATTCAGCTCAAAAGTAACGGAAGTGGGAACACTATGGTGCCTGTGGTAACTACCTTAGAAACAATATTCAATACCTTGATATTTGCAGTTCCAAACTTGACCACATTGGTGCTGCTTTCTGTTGGAAAACAAAGGGAATGCAAAGCAGATAAGTCTGATAAGTGACTCTGGGTAATCGTATAGGTTATAAATTGCAAAAAGAAAAAAAAAAAAAACAAAGGTCCTGAAAGGGTACAATTGTACAACTGATAAAATCAGAGCTTTGGACAGAACTGAGTTGACATTCCTAGCCAATCATTTTTGTTTGTTGTCCTTAGGAGTAGTATGCCCCAAAGTGGGCTCCAAGATCATTGTGCCTAGGCATTTATAGTCGATATCACGGATAAGACCTGATAAGTCCAAATCAAAGTGGTGGCTGTTTGATTTCTAGCACACTGGGGGCCAGATGAGCTTTGGCAGTTCAGGGAAGACAGCTCCATCGGAGTCAAGGAACACAGTTTTGCATTGGTTGGTCTCATTCTCTAATGGCTCATAAATAAACAGTGGAATGGAATGCTACATAGAGGTATTACCAACAGACAAGCAGTATGAGCTCAAGTCTTTGTAACCATCACTTATTAGTTGTTTTAGGGATTCATATTTTTACATGACCATGTCCTTCTAGGTATTACCCTACACGGGTTAGGGTAAATTTGAATCCACAATGAAACACTCAGAAAACATTTCTCCAATTAGGTACAATCCCAACCACAATTTACCACTCGCAGCTGAATCTATTCACATTTAAAGCTCTATTTGTGTTGTATACTCTTATTGGCTCATAGAAATGAGAGGCTGTCCACTGATTATTAAAGCAATGCAAGGGCTCCCTGTTTGCCTTAACTTGTGAGACCTCATTCTTTGCTTGGTGAGTTGCCCATATTACGTAATTGACTCTTATTTTTCGCAGGATGAAAGATAAAGTTTTGGGGCTTATTTACAAGAGCCTTGCGCCACCCATATGTCACTTTTCCCCATAGTAAAAGTGACGCACCAGCGACGCGAGGGGCTTGTAAATAAGCCCCTTAGTTGGGTTTTGGTTAAGGCTCCAAGCATTTTCTTTCAGAGATCCTCATAAACTCTTCCTCTTAGCTCTAATCTGTACATATTTAATATAAATAGAATCATCTCCGTGATGTAATATTAACATTTCCTATTATCCAATCTTTGAAGTGAGATAGTCCAAAGAAAATAAATGTTGCATAGTGCTATAAATGTTTGGAGAGCCAGATAACTTTCACTGTGAGTCGAGACCTTCTTCAATTTCCCAACAAACGAGGTTACTGCTAATGGGTAGAAATGCAGTCTCACATACAGAAAGTAAACATGCAAACCAGCTTTAACATGTGCTCGGAGAAGGAGAATTGAGACTTTATCATTGCCACATTCACTTAAGAGATAAATATAACTTTTGTCACAATTGTGGTTCCTACATGCAGCAGGTTTATCAATCTAAAGCGTCAGGTATTTCTTTGATCTTTTTTCCTGCGTCTTGATACGTTTCTGTGTTACTTATAGTGCCCATCATCTTCTTAAGTTTTGAGGACTGTTAATTCATATTTGCTTAAGTATCTATGGAAAGTTGAATGCCTTCTCTATGGATACCAAAAGAAACAGATTCCCTTATGGGCAAGTTTTATAACTTGCGGCTACCATGGTCACCTTGGTACAGCATCCACTGAATGATAAAAATTGCCAGTTACTATTTATTAGCTCAATGTACTCAATACTTGATCTGAGACAGGTATTTAAATCAGTCAATATCTTTATTTTGGCCTAAGAGACCATAAAAGAGCAAGATAAATGTAAAATCTATAAAAGCAAATAAATATTTCCACAAATGTGACAGATGTATAGCGTATAGCCATAGCAAGAATGTGAAGGAAGTTACACTTTCAAGAACTAAAACATTGTGGACAATCATCAAAAACATACATTGTAATCCCGGTTTCGTAGTCTATGCAATCACATGTCCATGCCAAAAATGCTATATTGGATCAATCATTTTTCCGGTGAAAAAAAGAATACTTGAGCATTGGAGGGCAATAACAAATAGGGACTTTGCCTACAGCACAGCTAGACACTTTCAAGAAGTGCATCAAGGAGATTGGACAACTGCCAAATATTTTGGCTTAGACTCGGTACCCAAAAACCCTAGAGGTGGAAACCGTATTTTGGCCTTACGCAGACTGGAATCTAAGTTGATTTTGAAAATAGGGAGCGTGCTGGCCTGAATAATGATGAAGAATTGCATGTACATTTATGATACTGCCAAAATTCTTGAAGGCCTAGTTCCCGATTATGAGTTCTCTGCAATTAATTCCTTTTTTAATTTTTGAATTAATGTTTTTTAATGAACTCATGGTAGACACACTCAGTAAATCCTATGTAGAGGTTAAAGGTGGAATGAAATTTTAATTGTGTCCACTTTTTTCACCACCATTTTTATGTATATAATTTCTAACAAACTGTCCCTCTTTTTTGACAGAAGTATCTAGATATGGAATAGACATGGCTGGGAGAATAGTCACTTCCGGTAAAGGAGCAAGCACGGACAAGGAGGTGGCCTCTGCCCTTTCTTTCCTTTGGTTTTCTAAGCACTGTTAGAATTGGTGATAGTAGGATACCATATATATTAAATCAGGAGAGCAATCAGTGGCATGGTCTAAAAATAGGTGAAGCTAAACCTACTATAAGGAATGAATTTTCAATAACCTTGGGTAATAAACCCATTATGTGGACTATAACATAGGGATGTGTATGGACAAACATGGGTACTATACCCTTTACAAATGATGGTAATCTTTTTGAAAGTATAGCAGTGTGCATGACTGCCTTGTATATTGAATTGTACTTTAATGCGCAAAAACATGAAGCAATTGGACTGTTTGGAATTAAATAAAGGAATAAACACTTGGACGTTACGATAATAGAAATAATATGGCAGGAACTACTATGCTCATATCATGTTACCGCTTGTATGCGAGATCTCAATAAAGTTGTATTGAAACAATTAAAAATATAAGATCCATCATGATTGAATAACCACATCCACATGTGATCGTGTATTTACATATGAACTTGACCATTGAATATAATTGTAAATATCACTTTAATAGAATTCTGTTAATCCTGATTAACATTTGATTTGAATTATGTATATTTTCTGTATTTCATGATTTATTGCATTTTGAAAAAGGTTGTGTTATCTGTGACTTGACAGTCTGTTTTTCATGTTTATGGTCACGTGAGCGTCATTGTATGATGTGATATCTGTTTAAAACAATGCGGGGATTTGTAAACTTTGGATGTGATCAAGACCATTGCGGTCGAAACGCGTTATCCTGCCTGAATAATTTAGGATTATCAACTGCATGCCGGAGTGGTATGTTCTTTTACCAAGAATCAGTGAATTTCTCTTTGGACATATCAGTTGCGGCGGCATCCGCACCAAAAACGAACCCCCGACCCACCTGGAAGGGCGTCCAGCGGCGCCACCATTCGCATTTAGGTATATATAAATATATATATTAGAAATAATAATTCCTTTGTCTTGTCCTTCTCCATCTTTTCCAGATTCTGGTTTTGATTTTGGCTTGCAAAGTCAAGATTAATCTCAATCCAGCATGTGGTGGTTCTAGATCATGTGAAAAACTTTAAAAAACATAGCCTTATAGACTATAAAGCCAATTCAAGAAGGCATAGCGCAGCACAACTTAACATAACATACCATCCCTCTTTTTTACTTGTCTCCCCACTCTGTGTTTTCTCCAGGTCAATTTACATTTAATACTCAACGGGGCATATTCTCAAGGAGCTATCGCCGTGTTATCGGCACTTTATCGCAGCCAAAGTCGTGATAAAAATACCGCCCCATTCCCAAGCTTGTGCTAACAGCCATTACCACCAGTTTTCCGGCGATAGCATCCTCAAAAACATCGCCACGGATGACCCCGGCAACTATCGCTAATGAGATGCAGAGTAGGCATTCCCGAGCAAAAAGCAGCGACAACACCACACCTCAACAATCTCAACGACCAGCCTGATCTGCGATAAGATCACAAAACAAGCGATAAGGCGTGTTAGCAGCAGGAAATTAACACCTGCTCTGACCCGATGCACATAACCTAATTGATGAGATTGAATACCTGTCCCGTACCATTTCAGTTCATAGTCCGGTACTACTATGACTGCGACGGGCACACTCCAAACCTTCCATGCCTACATGGAAACTTAAGCCTGAATCGCTGGAGGACCAGGTCTTCCGCGAGATGATCAGGACCAAAATCACTCACTACAATTTTGAATCTGCATCCAGCCCCCATATTGAATGGGATGCCTTTAAAACCGTGATGCAAAAGTGTTGTATTGTTGAGTCCAAAGGGATTAGACAGACCCTCTTAAAGAATATAGAAAATGCTGAGGACTGCCTAAGAGACATAGAAACTAGACAACCAGAAAAGCCCAAGCTCCAGTGTGAACTTCTAGCAGCGAACGAGGAGGTGGCAACACAGGTAGAGTGGCTCTGATGTTTTGATTATCGGAAATATACTGAAAAGACTTATGTTTAACGAGACAAATCGGTCGCATTGCTTGCATGGCTGGCCAACACTGATAAGCGAGGCTCCCCCATCCTAGAACTAGAAGAAGGGGAGGGCTCCAGAGTATATGCACCAGAGAGGATCAACAGCATATTCGCCGGTTACTATTCAGACCTATATTCGAGCCCCACCGCCCGTGACCTGCAAGAGGCACAAAGATTTTTGACCGGCCTCTAGATCCCGTGGACCAGGGAGGAGGAGGTGTACATCTTAGGAGGGGACATAACTGCCCATGAGATAATAGCCACTATTAAACAAATGGTGCACAATAAAATACCGGGCACAGATGAGTTTCCCACAGAGTTTTACTCTACATATTCTGCAGAGTTAGTCCCTCACTTGGTGATGCTCTACGAGGCGGCCAACGGCACTGGCTTCCTACCAGACACTACAAGAGAGGCCATTATAGTCCCTGTTCTATAACCAAATAAACTAGCCCAGGACAAATTGGCATTGCATTCACTGTCAATGCTAAACATTGACTACAAAAACCAAAGTCGAATACTCGCTACCCGCCTCCTACCTTTAGGACCACTCTAGTGAATAAAGACCAAGCTGGGTTCATACCATCTCGTAATACGGCAGGGCAAATAAGTTGCCTATGATCCGTCTTGGAGTCGAACAGAGGGGGTCGAGAAACAGCGGCGGTCCTAGTGGTGGACATAGAAAAAGATTTTGACAGCCTTGAATTGACCTACCTGTACGAAGCAACGGTGCATATTGGGCTAGGGGAGGGATTTATTAATTGGACTAAACTTCTATGTACCAGACCCACAGCTCAGGTGCGAACCGGGAGACCCATATCGCAGAGGTGGCCAGTAGAATGAGGCACAAAGACAAGGATGGCCGCTCTCCCCTTTGGTTTCCGCCCTTGCCATGGAGTGCCTTGCAATCGCAGCTAGAACAGGGCAGTTTTACAGAGGACTGTACGTCAAAAATACCTACCACCTCATAGCACTCTATGTTGATTACCTTTTGGTGTTCTGGAAAGGGAAGAGGGAGGCTTGATGGGAGCCGTGACCTACTTGAGAGGTTCAGCTCCATATTGGGGCTCAAGGTGAGCTGGGAAAAGTCCTGACTCTTACCAGTGATATCAACGGGACGCCCCCAGGGGACCTCGCAAGATTACAAGGGAAGCCTAACTGCTTAACATACCTAGGAGTCCACATCTACCATACCTGGCTGGATATCTATGAAGGCAAAATAAGGAGAGTCCTGCGAGGACTGAGGGCATCCATGGGTTTCTGGCGAACACTGCCGCTCTCGGTGGCTGGCAGAATTGCACTCTTTAAAATGGTAGCACTCCTCTGCCTGCTGTATTATTTTAATGCACTCCTCCTATTGGATCACTGCGGGCTTTTTCAGAGACCTGTACTCCCAAATTCGAACATTCATATGGAGCTCTGGATGACGTAGGATTTCTCCCACGACAATGTAGTGTCCGATAACGGCAGGTGGGCTGGCAGCCCAGGAATTTGAGTCCTACTAGATGGCAGCCCAACTACAGTGGCTGGCATGAGATATTTCTTTGGGGCGCCAATGAGCAGAGGCCCCAGAACTGACTAAACCCTCTTTGAGCGACATACTCCAAGTGTTTCTCAGGGTGCATAGACCATCCCAAAATGATCCTCAGGAGATCAAAGTACAGGCTAAATGCTGGCGCCGAGGGTTGCAAATAATGGGGGTGAGGGTACCGTATTTACCAAACCTCCCGATGGATGTACTGAAATCCCGCCCACATGGAGGTAACTGGCAAGACTTGGAGGTTTGGATGGAAGCTGGGACGAGAAAAATGGGTGACCTTTACAAAGTCAATGAACTTTTGCCATTCGAGAGTTTCGAGCAGAGTTCGATCTGCCTTGGGGACATTTTCTGTTGCACAGCACCATCACGGCAGTAATCTGTAAACATTGGCGGACGGGATCTACAGAGCGCCTACCGCAACAGAGCTGTTACTATATTGGCCTGTCGGCAGGAACCATCAAAGCAGTATCCTGCCTGTACAGAGCACTCCATGCGTACAGACTATGCCCACTGGAGGCACTCCGCCTCCAGTGGAAAGAGGACTTGGACACACCAATCCCAACGACGGACTGGAACAATATACTAGCTGGAATACCCAAGGTAACCAGAAATGAACGATTCAAGCTGATAAATTACTACGTTTTTTACAGAGCCTATCTGACACCTGAGCACATTCACAGATATTTCCAAACAGAAGCGGCAGCCTGACCACGGTGCGGCGAGGCACGAGCACATATTATACACATGTTCTGGACTTGCACCCAACTACGAGGATACTGGAAGGGGGTGGTGCAAACTGTGAGTGAGGTCATCGATAGGGAGATCCGCTACTCCTCAAAACACTGCCTCTTGGGATGGTTCCCCTACACGGCCAAAACCAAAGTCACCAGTAAATTCCAAAACCTGGCACTTGTGCAGGCGGAGTGCGAGATAACTAGGAATTGGAAATCCACGAGAGACCCTAATCTGGCCACCTGGAGAAAAGAACTCCTGAAATGGGTGAGATGTGAGGGGCGAATACTGATGAGGGAGGCTAAAGGGGCTTATGAAACATTGAGATGGCCAGAGCCTGGGAGGCCCTCATACATGACCCAGAGCACCCGAAGGTGGAGACCAAAGAGGAGGAAGGAGCAGACCCATGGGGAACCCCCCTGACTCATATGCGCCACCAGAACCAACATTACCCAGATAGTTCTCATGTCAGATAGAAACAATAGACTAATACACTGCCTCTACACTACGACACACTACGAATGCACTCAGACTACTTGCTATGAATGCGTCCCCCCGCCCAAGAGACAAGTCATTACATTGACGACTCGCAGGAGGGGGGATAATTAGGGTTATAGAGCTAAGGCGAGCTGTGATTATGGAGCATTCAGATATGTAATTACTTGTTAATATGACAAATGAGCACATAATGAATGCTGTGCTGTTTTGGACAAAAGATCAATAAAATCTGTTTTACAAAAATAAATGATCAGACGGTCTTTCACCTCTTCCGTATAGCTGGGTTCCATTTCCTTTAAACCATAACTCTGAGAACTGTCTCTCTTTGCTGTTGGTTCTCTGTTGAAAGCGGGCTGACATCCTCCAGAAGACTAGCGCTATAGTAAAATATAAAATAAATTAATGTAATCGCCTTATTTCTTACCACTTATCTGAGGAGGTGGTGATCACAACACTGTGTCGCCCACTAGCGTGTCAATTCATAATAAAAGGCCAAACGTGGTTGAAACTCTGAAGAACCCACAGGAATCCATGAAGTTACCTTAACATATTTTAAGTTGAAAACCGACTTCAAGACCTTTACTGATGTAAAACGATGGATGGCCACATGAAGTATTCAGTGAAAATGCACAGCAAAGGTTGTGAATAGTTCCATTGATTAATATGCCCGTTCAAGATGTCATGAGAGCGTGTCCATTTTGTAAATTCTCACTTGCCGTTTTGCCATTTGCATAGTTCCTACCCATGTCAGCCATGAACGGGTAGGCATGCTGAGGGTGATATAATATCAGCGTGCCTGTTGCAACTCAGTCACTTGCTGTAAAGTTCACATTCGGGCATATTTACTAACAGTTCACGCAGCACAGCAAGGGAAGGTGCTGTGCTGTGCTGCATGAAAGGGACATAGCAGGACTGCATCATATTTACAATTCACATACAGACACATATTCACATACAGACCTGAAATGTTGCCACCTTTGTTGTGTTGTGTAAATTACCTTGCTCTTCAGCAATTTCTTGTTTATAACTGGACAAGAAGTGTCGCGAGTATTTGTGAAACTAAACAATTTCCTCTGTAAAAGCTGTAGCCTAGATTTAGTCAAACATTGCACTGAGATTGCATTACTTTTGTAACACAAACCCAGTGCAAACTGCTTTGCCGGTATTTGCTTTTCAACACAAATCAGGAGTTGTATTAAAAAGTTGGCCAAAGTAATGCAAACTACCGTTATGAGCTACTTTACACTACTTTGTGTCGAGGGGACATTCCACGGGTTGTACAAGGGCGTTTCCATGCAACCACCAATAGGTTTTGACTCAAATCCATATCTACTATTATTGTTAGATACAGATTTGCAACAAAAAGAAATACCTTCTGGGGGCAGGAACAACTGTGAAGCGAGTTTTGAAATTCTCCAGATATTGCATGCTTGCTGCACTGTACAGCACACTACAGAGTGGGAAAAGTGAAAGCGTAGTATTTGCACTGGGACGGCCGCTTTCCAGTACAACATCTCTGATGATAGGACACACACAGGCTTGCATTCTGCTGCAATCGGCGAATGGCTGTCTGAAGAGTTCCTGTGCAAAGAGGAAAAATGCTTTCTCCCTTTCACGCAGCACAGCAGCACAACACCACAACTTTTGTTGCTGCATTGTGTAAAAAAAGTGAGTAAATCTGCCCCTGCATGTGTGTGAGGCGCTAACTTTTGTATATTAATATCTGCTCGTTTCCTAATGGTTATATCATCAAATGAATTTTTGTTTGGTTAGGGGGGAAATTGCCTCATTTGCCCAGCAGTTCATTAACTAGGAAGGACCTCATATTGGTTTAGGTCTTGTTTTCACATGGAAGGCCTCAGTTTGCGATGTTTGCCCAAACCGCAATAGGCCGCCGGATTTAATGACCAGTCCACCAGCATTTTAGGCGCCAACAGTCCGAGCAAGCGAGCTGAGCAGTCATCGCCTATAAGTGCTTCTGACGGGTGACTAATTAAGATAAAATAACCTGAAAGGAATGCGCCAAAGCCGTGTTTACTTTGTGAAACCAAACTGGAAACCCATCCTCTCTGACTGGGCGCGTTTTCCTTCCAAGTCGGAAAGCAATCACATTCCTCAAGACATTCGAGTGACGCGCTGAGGCAGAGTTGACGTTTTCTTTCAAATCTGTGGCAACCGCTGGACCTCCAATGTTTCACCCTGAGTCAGCCGTACTATTACACGCAGACTCAACGTGTGCGCTCCGCTCTCTATGACGTCACATTCCGGCGCTTTGACTGTGCTCGCACCGGCCTTGGGCCTTCAGAACCGAGAGCCACGCGGCCCAGATGTGCGGATGTCAGGCTAGGAGGCGGGAAGGAAAGACCTGCTTCTCATTAGGCCCCGTCGAGTCCCCTAACCTCTCGGCCGGTAGGCGCTTTGCTGCGTCACTGTGAGAGGGAGAGAGAGACTATGATTCATGGGCCTGCCGTCCCTTTATGGGTCCTGTATGCGGGGCAGTAATGAGTAATCAGCTCCACAGCCCAGAAGCACCTGCTCGCAGACCCCTGGGTATGAGGATTATGAACTTTTCTATGAACACATCACGGGTCATCACTTTTACTTTTTTTTTTTAAACATTTTAGCAAAGTACAATGGTGTGTCATGGGAACTCTATGCAGATATGCAGACGTCTAATTAGAAAAATAGTTTTGCATCCAGACATCTGTTTGAAGTGGGGGGTTCCGAAGGGGTCCGGGCCTTGCTTTTCTCTCGGTTATTCAATCTTTAGCTCACCCTGCGGCCTCATTGGCTGTAGGGAGGGGGCTTTGCCTCCTGCATGTACACAGATGGTACCCAGATTATTCGCAACATTAGAAGCCAGGAGGAATTAAAGACCTGTCTGTTCACTCCCATTGGTGGGTGACTTCGAACTGCCTGAATTTAAGTTAAAAAACATATGTACCTCTGCTGACGGCAACCCTCCCAGTGGGTGGGACTTCAGCCAGAGACCCCCCATCTATAGGAACCTGCTCCTCTCTAGTGGGAGTTGTTTGAGACTTGGTTGCTGTAATGGGAGCAGATGTTTTGAGTACCCAGCAATGCTAAATGCCAAAATTTGCTTTTTCATATCGACCTATAAACATATTGAGTCTGTACTTGCCTGTTTTTATGTTCCTTCTCAAAAGAGTTTTTTTTTTTCTTCGGAGTTTTATATAGCTCAAACTTGACCCGAAGGTATCAAAGCGCTTTACATGAACACCAGTTACGTTAAATAAGGACACGTTCATTTTTGTTAGGCATGGGGAGATTAAGTGATGTAGTGATGGCTCCCACACGATTTTGGATACATATGTATTCTTTATTCTTTGGAGAAACCCACTCTGCAGCTTTAACAGTTTCAATTACATTGTTCTCTAGTAATTTGTCCAATTCAGACTTAACTTCACTTCTGACAATGCAAGGTATGTTGCGTGCTTTATGTCCTTTTGGCACAGCACCTTTCTTCAATCGAATTTGATGGGCAAATCCTTCAAGTTCGCCCATTTGACCAGAAAAAACAGTGGGAAACTCTTCTAACACCCATTTGTTTGTGTTTTCACTGTCACAAGAAATGAGAACCTGCTCCTTGCGATTGGGATCAAGGACGATATTCAGATTGTTCTGGTCTTTCCATCCTAGGACAGATGGTCCTGCTTTAGCAATATGAAATTTGCCAGTAGAGTGCCTACCTTTAAATCGAAAAACCAGCCCTCTGAAACCTAGAACATCAATCCTGTCTCCTGTGTAGCTTTCAGGAGCAATATCACTAGGTTCCAACCCATTACCAAACAGGAAGTGAAAAGCTCCTCCCAAACATGTTTGAAAATGATCGTATATGGAGAACAAGAATCAGCAGCCAGCTGAACAGAAACACCACCCAAAGAAACTTGACAAATGGGTGTAGAGGAAGATATATCATAGACGTTCAGTACAACATTCTTCTTCATGTTGAAGTGTCTTTGAACCTCCTCATCACTTGAAGTAGAGTCACTGTAGGGTTCTGTTCCCTGTCGCATGCTACTTTACCTTTGGATTTTTTACTGGCTTTCCTTCTGCGAACCTTGGCGAAGTGACGAACAATGCCACATTCAAGACATTTGGAAGATCTTGCAGGACACCTGTCAAAGTTAGCTGAATGAAAGCGACTACCACACCTGTAGCATACCAGATTGCCAACTTTCCTAGGTTCAAATTTTTCATTTTTCTTCCCATCTACTTTAAGATCTCTGTTACCTTTGTGACTCATTTTTCCCTCAGAGATCTTACCCACAATCTCAACATCCTTTTTATCCTGATACAGGGTAGCTTTAGCGCAACGTTCCGATAATTCAGCTTTTTTAACCATAGCGATAATGTCCTTAAGATCACCTTCTCCTTCCACCCATAACTTATCCTGCATGTTCTTATTTTTTGTGTACATGACGATTTGGTCCCTGACAAATTTGTCATGTAACTGAGCAAATACATGCTAGCAAGTTTCTTTAACGCTGACACATATTCTTCGATATGCTCGTGTTTTTCTTGCTTCCTTTGAAAGAAACTATGTCTTGTCATAGCTATGCATACAGTGGGAGAAAAATGATCATCAAGATCTAAGATTGCGGCCTTAAATACATCAATATCTCCTCTAACCCTTTCATGCTTTTGTAACTCATTGCACACATGTAAACCTACAGGGCCTAAACAGTACATAAGCACCCTTTTTTTCCTTTCTGGAGAAAAGGTTCCACTTGAATATTCCATGTTTGCAATGTAATTAAGAAAGTACTCTTTCAAGTCGCTCCACGCAACTGGTGGTTCTCCTGGAACAGCTAAAAATTCTCTAGGGGGATTAATGGGCATAGCAGAGACAATAAAGTCACCCGAAGATGTACTTGTGCTAGTGTTTTTAGACATGTCAACATGGGATAGAAGAAGACAACCAAAATGCTAAAAGTAAACACCAACTGGATGGTTATGCTTCCATTTGGATGAAAATCTTCCTTGAAAACCAGATAAATGTTTGTTTTTCCTCTTACTTGAAGAACCGGTGGGTTAATGACATGCACGAACCAAGTAATTTGTGTTCTCATCTCGACTCGAAAATAGAACTTAAACACAGTGATTATGTGCTGCTTAGCCCCTTTGAACTAAATTTGAACTGCCTTCAATTCTTGGTAAATTGTTAATTTGTAAATAATAAAGTACCTCTAGTGTTGCAAATTGCCCTCGATACTCAGTAAATTCTTGCTCCGGTTAAAATTCAAGGGCCGATTCACTGTAACCATGGAAACGGGTGTTTCCAAAATGGCCACCGTGCGTGACCTCTACGTGCGCTTGCGTCACTTGACCCTGTGTGAACAACGTCAGGGATGCAGACGTCAGTGTGTGGACACCGTCACAGCGCCCAGAGGGACCATGGAGATGGAATGAAGACGTGATGGAGCAAGGTTTCGTATAAAAAGAAACTTGCTTGTATGCAATCCTCTCGAATAACCTGTACCATTATAACCAACCTGTCTGTGAATACAAATTTTTCACCACATTTTACATATCGTATCTAGGGGAAGCTTTTCTATGTGCTTTACTAATAAGTAACCCGAGTGTCCTAAAATGGCCGCCAAAAACACGGGAACTCTTCTGCGCATGCGTCTACTACATCTACGTAGTATGACGTCTTCTGTCGCTTGGGGGGAAATCTTTGCAGCTGCGCAATAGCTTTTAACATGGCTGCTCGAAAACCCTCGCACTAATGCACATGCTGTGCTGAAATTAACCTATGCAAGTTTTACTAAGCTATTAATGCAAAAGAAATATTAAGTAAATGGGGTTAGAATAGAAGTAAGTGGTATACAGTGAATTCATTTAATTTTGTATTCTAACATGTTCTTCTCTGACTTTATTAATAGTTCGTATTTGGGCCTTGGAGGGTGACCGATGTCCCTACCCTTTGTGTCAACAACGCATGCGTGAAAACCTTCTCGTTCTGAGACCAATGAAGTCATTGGGTGGCTGCCAATCCATGTGCCCAGCAAGGACATGGAAAGATCAACTCCTGACCCTACGAGAGGAAGAACCTGAAATATTGTATTACAGATTTGTCGATCCACATATGAAATGCTTTTGGGAATAAAGCTTGTGGGTATTAAAATTAAGGGGCGGGGAATTAGACAATAGAACTAAATAAATGTATTGCACTTAGTATGGTGTGATGTCCTCACCCCACTGCTTGACCCAATCAAATTGCGGGTGAACATGGAATTGAAACATTTGGGGGTGGATCATACATTTGAATTGGTATAACAGAGGTAAGTTCTAGCTAGTTAGACACACTTGACCCACGAGATGCTGATGCTATGCTGAAATGCTGCTCCATTTTGTTGCAATCTGACTGAAGAATCCAACACTAGGGAAGAATCGCGGAAGAACCGAGGAGGCACATCTAGGAAGGGGTCCGGACGAGCCCGAGCCGGAGAGAGTAGTACCAGAGAGGGGTGCAACGCTGGCGTTGCACTAGAAGAGGTTACCTCCCTTGTCCTGAACCTGTCCTGAATCCTTGATACTCTGATGTCTAGGTCCTCACACCATTCTAGGTAAATATAGTTCTGTGGGTTGTGCTTCGTATTTGCTCTCTGTTCTTTCTCTCCTCGGGTACTGTAATTGCAAGAATTTAAGTAATGCAAATTGATTATAAGTTAACTGTACTAAAATTCCTGATGGAGAATTCTGGTATATCTATGTGTACTCTGATTTGACTCACAAAATTATTAATTCAGATAAACTTTTAAAACTCCTTCTGAGTCTGTGGTTCTTTAAATAAAGATAAATGTATTATATTATTTCCTCCCTATTCTAATCTACTACTAGATCTTTCGAACGTGCATTTACTCAGGAGACAGGAATGGTAAGAATACTTGTGTAAAGGTTTCTTAGGGTATAACATTATTGATGACCAGTGGATATTTGCTAGCTCATTGAGTATATGAATGTATATGGGCCCAAATGAATGTTGTGTGTATGAATGTGTAGAGCTGGTAACTCTGCTGCATCAGACGCGCTGTTTGCGGGACCATGGAGATGGAATGAAGACGCGCTGCTTGCGGGATTTGAAAATTGAGGATATGGCTGTTGGTCAACGGTAAGTAAGGCCTGCCTTGCAGCTTTGCACTTACTTGAATAACAGTCTGAGGTGACCGATTCCCCGTAGTTAGGTGTCCAGTCCTCGATTGTCCAAAGTTGAATTTGGGCGTTTGTAGAGGGTGTTCTTCATTTCTTCTTTTTCTGCAGTTCAAACGCTGTATGTTGTACCAAGTACTGTAAAGTCCGTGGTATGTAAATCTGCATCCAGGATGAGTTCTTGTCCAACTCGTTGCCAAAATTGTAGTGATGGCTCACACAAGATTTTGGATAAAATATTCTTTATTCTTAAGATGAGCAGTACAGCAGGAAGGGTGCTAGCAGCACCAAGCAGAATACAGACTGTATGCCCTAACACATTCTAAGTTACATCTTATAAACACATTCCCTATGACATACTCAAGTTCTACATTTGATGTTCTACTCTACAAAGTAACCAGGTTACTACAAGCGATTTGCCCAGAATCACAGGATGTTGAGCATCGTTGCCGACCCGGTTCCCCAGATTTGAGGTCGACCGCTCTAGCCATAAGGCCACATACTCTCCCCAATTCTAGGGTCTAAAGGGCTGTAGAGTTATTTTAACATGGGTAACTACTGTAGGCATGTCATGCCCTGGCACAACAAATGACATGTTGCGGCTATTTGATAGTTGTTAGGTGCAACCTCAATAGAGGGCCGCCAGGGTCACTTTCCTGGTCCATCACCAGTTCACTGGCCTGCCTGGTGGACTCATGTTGCCTGTACAGTGGAGAGGTCGCAGGTGCCAACACAACCTTCTTCTAAAATATTATACAGTGAGAAGGAGCCCTCAGTTAGATGCACTGGCGTAACGAAAAGTGAGGGGGCCTCCCTGCACGGAACGTCGAGGGGCCCCCTCCAGGCTTAATCTGGAGCTCTCCGGCCAGAGTGCAGTGCCGAGGGGGCCCTTTGGAGCTAGGGGCCACCGCACCGCGGGGGCTGCAGGGGTCTGTATTACGCCCCATGATCTCCCATTTCATGCCATACATTGAGACCAATCCCCTGGATGAAGCACCGCAGGCCCACATAGAAAACAAAAAGAGATGAAAGGCTGTGAATTTTATGACAATATGACATTGTTTTCTTGTAGTGATGTTTGAATGCAAGCAGCATACATTAGTGCAACCTACAATATATGAATATTGGTTAAAAATAGCCAAAAATAAAAATGAAAAAATAAATGAATAGCCAAGTCAAGTCAAAAATTTTTATTTCCAAGAAATACTTTTTTACAGAAATATTGCACATTTCTCAATTCATTAACATACACAATAAAAAATACAAAATACGTCAAATCAGCGATATATAGCACTTAATTGAATCAATTCCACCAGCACTTCTTCGATCTAAGGAAAAACAAAAACGGTGTAATATTTAGAATTTCTTCTCGCCAAAACTCAGTAAAAGTTCAACAGCCCGTTAGCATACACCTATTAAAGCATTTGAAAAAAAGTGACAAATTGACCTGCGGTGTGAAGCTCATTTTGCCAACTAAAACATTATAAAGTGCAATGTGCACGGCCAAAGTTTCACAATCCCAAGTGTCCCGTTCGGCCAACCTACATAAGAATGAAAGATTTCCTATCTCAATACCAGTGCACTAAACAGGGACTCCTCCTAATATGATCGACATCAGCCTGCCTGTAATAATTGAATCAATATTGACCTGGGGTCTAAAACACTTGTGGTAGAGATCCAAGCATACGATGCTAGAGTTTTACACAGCAATTGACCAATGGTAATGGCTACATCCTGGAACCTAAGGCCGTATATCGAATTTAGGCCAGTTTCTCGCAACCGTATCCCATAATTTTTTAAAACAGGTCGGAGAATATTCTTCCTTTCCTCAAGGAAGAATGCACAGTCCATCAATAGGTGGGTCACTGAGCACTTTCTCCTCCTCTTACAGGGACACTGACCTTGGTTCTCAGCTATTTTTATTTTTAGCCCTCACGTTTGCCATCGATAGTCGATTCCAACCCTCAGCCATAGGATTTTGTTTCGCTAAAACTTATCCGGGATTTTGTATAGGTCCGGAAAGAGGTCCATACTCTCCTGAGAAGTGACAAAAAGGGATATTGAGCTCTTGTTCTTGAGATATTGAATATCCCCCCTCAAGCTAGATTCAACAGCACACTGTCTGAGGATATACGTTACTCAACTGATTTACATTGCTTCGTCTGCCTCCGGGTGCATATCAGGGACTCCCAGGCACTTTAGCATCCCTGTCACAGGGTTCCTTTTGCTGGGGAAGATTGACATTACCTCGGGTAAGATTAGAACTGATATCCTGTTGCTGGGAACTTAATTTTTAATCAGAAAATAAAAGTGCAAGGCTGTTTCATCTGCCAGAGCACTCCAGGCTACTGTTCCCAACTCCCTCCTTGCAGCTTGGATCATTTCATTTTTATGTAAATCAAGGAGCAATTTCAAGGAGGTACCTTCTAAGCTTTCCCATGACACTCGTCTGTCCATTGCCAGCAGCTCCACTCCATAAAGAGCCTGGGGAACAAGTTTACCCTGAATGACTTTACTTAATTGTTCAAATGGATAGCTGCCGTATCTACGATCAAACCTTTTCAACCCGTTCACTTCTACTGACACTGCCAGTCTCCGGGAGGCCATATGTTTATCCAAACTCAGATTATCTGAAAAGATCATACCAAGATTCTTATGTTTTCGGACCTGCTCCAACCATTCATTTCCTAGGAACTAAGTAAATTGCCCTTTACTTTTTGCGAAAGGCAATGTTTAGTCTTCTCAACATTGATCATTAGTTTATTTTCAAGACATTAGGAGTTAAGTGCATTCAGTTTTCGTTGGAGCCCAATAGGCGTGAGATCTATCACCACCAGATCATCTGCAAACGTAAGTAGCTAATATGCCTGCTCCCAATCTTCAGAGAAAAACTATGAGTGGCACTCAGCATCTGGGGAAGTTACACAACAAACAGACTAAATAGCAGGGGTACTAGAACGCACCCCTGCCGTAAGCCATTCTTCACTGGGATTTTCCTTTACAGACTACCTAACCCGTTCAGGTCGACCTGAACCCAATTGTCACTGTGGAGTCATCAAAAGACCTAACAGGACCCAAGAAATATTCCACTGATGGAGTTTTCGTCACAGCATACCCTGACCACCCTGTTGAATGCTGCTCGGAAGTCAACGAAGCGCCAGCTACATTGACCTCCTCATGACTCCCCACAGCGGTCCATAGTTGAGTGCTTTGGTCTAAAGCCTCCTTGCTCCACAAGGATCAGTCCAGAACCAAAAGCCCAGGCTGCTAGATGCTTCAACAGTGTTTAAGCAAAACATTTGGCTACAATATCTAGTAGGGAGATCAAATGCTAATTAGCAGACTGGTCCATTTTCCCTTTTTTGTGAATGGGCTTCACTATGGTGCCTTTCCAGGAATCTGGGAGGGCGCCTCTGTACATTACCCATTTGAAAAACCCACTCAGAACTAATCTCCCGTTCCTGGGGTCTTTCTTGATGATCACAGACGGCAGTCCATCTGGGCCACTCGCCCAAGAGTCTTTCATATTACAGATTATTTAAAACAGAATAACTGCTGTCTGAGTATTTGCATCCGCTTCTACATCCGCCTGGGAACACGCCGGACTCAATAGCAAATTCTCAGGATGTCCACCACTAAAGTGTGAGTAAATAAAGGCATACCAGTCTTCTCCACTTATCAGTGCTTCAAGTGAAGTTGAGAGGGATATGACAGGGTTAAAGAATTCGCCAGCCTCCATAACTTCTTACTATTCTTATCCATAATGGCTGCCAGCATTAGTTTGCAATTTAACTTATAAAAATCCGTCTTTTTATGGGCACATAGATTTCCATAAGAAATTTTCAATGCCACCATGGCTGTTCTTAAGGTGGCTCTGCTTGAATTTAAATTAGAATGCCAGCGACTCCTATTAGTCACTCTTCAACCCTCCCGACAATCGTCATCAAACCAGCTATTCTCTGTATCTCCAGTCCTACTGGTTTGGCAGAGGCCCCCATTTGCCGGCTTAAAATGAGCTAATAGTAGCTTTGTTAATCTGCAAACCAAACCAAAGCATCCTGACCTGCTTCCAAGCCTAAAACCTCAAACTCAATTGACGAGAGAGCCTGCAGAACATCTTCGGTGAAAGCAACTCGATTTCTCGTAAGGTAAACCACCTCAGGGGATAGGTGGCATGTGCACAAGGCAGAAAGGAGTATTTAAACTCCAAACTAAGAGCAGAGTGATCACTCGCCCCTAGGTCAAGAACTCAAAAACATTTCAAACAATAAAACATTTCAAACAATAAAAATGATAAATTGGAACAAGCACATATGAGGCCTATTACGATGGGGCCTATTTCCTTCAGTCGAAGGTTTTACTGACCGCCATCGTTGGTTTCAATTCCGACCGACTGATTATGTATTAGCTGGTCGGAATTGAACCCAGCCGGTCTTTCCGGCTGGCTTCCGACAGGCTGATGGAGCCCATCAGCCAGTCGGAACATCTCGTAATCCCAAAGGGTAGGCCTGCCCTCCCTTGGGATTATGATGAACGGTTTCCAGCATGGTTTCCATTCTGGTCTGTCCGACATGGAAACCATGGCAGAAAACGTGTTCGGGGACCAACAATAGACCCCTTTGTGTGTGCGGCCTCCAGTTGGGGGCCAAGGCGGCACCTATCCTGCCCCCCCCCCTTTTAATAACATTTTTTTCACATCGTTCGACACTTTTGACAATTCACATTCAGGTAGAGGGCAAATTGGTGGAACATATATGTTAAGACAAATGATTTGTTTTAACCGCATATCTTTGGTGAACAGATCAATTGAATAAGCAAACCCATACACGGGTAGTTTGAAGCTTTGTAACCTTACTCCCATAGCGGACTGATTAGAGTTTTAGCAATCCACCCACTGCTCTACCTCTTGCCGAGGCCTTCGTTTTGCATATTGTAGCGACACACCCCTCAACTACTGGGCACGCTAACAACCAGGTCTCCTGGAGGAACAATACTGGGTAATTGGTCATAACCTCTCTGTAGTTTTTAATTTCCATAAATTATTTTAAACTATGTACGTTCCATGCCAAGACACAACCTGGCCATAGATGCCCTGCCTCTTACTCTTACTCTTGAATCTCCTCAGCACCTTCACCACTCCAGGCTGGAAAACAGCAGCACACCGCCACTGGAGGCAGTAAAATAAATGAATAAACAATATATCATTATGGCTATATGCGAAGGCACAATGCACTCCACTGCCAGCACTGTCAGAGCACTGTACAACGAAAACAAACTCATCCACAAAAGCACTACACTGTGCACTGTGCGTGTTGGTAAAGCAAATGAGCTGAAAAAACAATGCCACATTCTAGGACAACAAAACCCTTCCTAACTGCGAAACCTTTGCCTCCTTTTTTGCTGAGAAAACCAGGTTAATCACTACAGCTATACAGAACGCTATGGAGCTCTTACCATGCAAATCCCCCTACACCCCACCCCTCTTTATCAGGATGAATCCACAAGATGCTCTCCTCACATACCTAAAAACAAAGCTGCTTGGTCCAGTTTGAAACCTTCGATGGAAGCTACATCTCAAATATTCCAAGCACTCCAACGATCCCCTTTCTTCCAAGCTCCTCAATGAGTCCATTCACCTTCTACTTCCCTAATGGACTAGGATTATCAATGCCTCACTTACCCAAGGCTCAGTACCTGACTGCCTAAAAAGTGGTCAGATAACCCCAATATTTAAAAAACCCAACTCTGATTGGTGCGCTCCCAACATCTACCGCCCTGTCTCCAACATCCCTACTTTGGCCAAACGGTTGGAAAAATGTGTGTTTCGCAGTCACATTGAGCAATTCCAACTCCTTGACCAATGTCAATCTGGTTTGAGACTGGGCCATAGCATCAAAACTGCCCTGGCCCACATCGTCGACGATGCTCTACGTTCACTCGACCAGAATTAATCTTGCTTTCTAACCCTACTTGACCTGTCAGCTGCGTTCAGCACTGTCAATCATAAAACCCTTTTGAACCTATTAGAACACAGGATGGGACTCTCCGGTACCATGGAAAAATCGTTTTCTTCATTCACTCACAACAAATCTCAGGGCATTTTAATCAACCACACTCTTTCCGATCAGTCGCCAGTGACGCTCGGCAACCGCGAAGGCTCTACTCTTTCAACGACACTGTTTAACCTGTACATGGAGCCCCTAACCAAAATCCTCAGACTCATTCACATTTCCTCCCACATGTATGTGGATGATATTCAACTCTACAGGAAAATTGCGTCTCCCGGTGACATCAGCACCCGTAACAACATGAGACAAAAACTCAACACTGGCTGACCCGTAACCACCTCAAACACAATGCCACCAAAACAGAATTCCTATTGATCTCACTGTCCAGTATTGCCTCTAGTATCAAAGACTGGCTCTCACATCTTACTGTCTTGAACTGTACACCACCCATCATTGACTCAGCAAAATCCCTAGGAATAATCTTGGACAATTCCCTTTCCGTGCAAAATTACATCAGTGCTGCAACTAGAGGTGCTACACATCATCTACATGCATTAAGGTTACTAAAACCTTTCCTTTCCATGGCAGATCTCAAAGCAGCAGTTCAAGCACTTGTGATATCGAAATTAGACTACAGTAGTGCTTCAAATTCTGGGCCTTCTGAAAATCAAACTTGCACCACTGACTGCTACCTTGAACATGGCAGCATGGCTCATCACGGGCTCAAAAAAAATTGATCATATCCCCTGTCCTCCATTTACTGAAATAGCTACCCTATGATGCTAGGATCCATCTCAAAATAGCCTGTATAACCTACAAAGTGCTTCACCACAACACCCCTTCCTATATGACCCAGAAATTGACCCTATCTGGTGGAAACAGATCTTGCAGAAGCAGAATCTCCCTACCTCCTTAAGCCACAAAAAATAAACAAAAATTAAACACACAATTGAGCCTTTTCCAGATGTTCCTTTAAAATCTGGAACTCTCTCCACCTGGTGGCTAAAGCAACCCATCAAAACCAAAGAAAATGATGGATGGAGTGTTGAACATTGCAAGCACTTACCCCCAGTCAACTGATCTGGGTTTAATCCATCACCGTTCTTTAGCCCACTCTGCCACCCCAGTTCAGACACGGCCATATGCAAATCAGTCTGACCCTGTGCCTCATGGGAACAGTCCAGCCCGAACTGCCAAGCCATGTCTTCCCTGGACCGGAAACAAGCTTCCTAGGACCGGTTTCTGGCATTTCAGCCGTCTTCAGCCAGGCTTGCTTGAATCCAGTGGCAAAGTGAGCAAGGGACTCACGTCTGAGCATACCCTGCCAACTTATGGCGAACAAAGCAAAACCAAAGGAAATGATGGACGGAGTGTTGAACATTGCAAGCACTCACCCCCAGTCAACTGATCTGGGTTTAATCCATCACCGTTCTTTAGCCCACTCTGCCACCCCAGTTCAGACATGGCCATATGCAAATCAGTCTGACCCTGTGCCTCATGGGAACAGTCCAGCCCGAACTGCCAAGCCATGTCTTCCCTGGACCGGAAACAAGCTTCCTAGGACCGGTTTCTGGCATTTCAGCCGTCTTCAGCCAGGCTTGCTTGAATCCAGTGGCAAAGTGAGCAAGGGACTCACGTCTGAGCATACCCTGCCAACTTATGGCGAACAAAGCAAAACCAAAGGAAATGATGGACGGAGTGTTGAACATTGCAAGCACTCACCCCCAGTCAACTGATCTGGGTTTAATCCATCATCGTTCTTTAGCCCACTCTGCCACCCCAGTTCAGACATGGCCAAATGCAAATCAGTCTGACCCTGTGCCTCATGGGAACAGTCCAGCCCGAACTGCCAAGCCATGTCTTCCTTGGACCGGAAACTAGCTTCCTAGGACCGGTTTCTGGCATTTCAGCCGTCTTCAGCCAGGCTTGCTTGAATCCAGTGGCAAAGTGAGCAAGGGACTCACGTCTGAGCATACCCTGCCAACTTACGGCGAACAAAGCAAAACCAAAGGAAATGATGGACGGAGTGTTGAACATTGCAAGCACACACCCCCAGTCAACTGATCTGGGTTTAATCCATCACCGTTCTTTAGCCCACTCTGCCACCCCAGTTCAGACATGGCCATATGCAAATCAGTCTGACCCTGTGCCTCATGGGAACAGTCCAGCCTGAACTGCCAAGCCATGTCTTCCCTGGACCGGAAACAAGCTTCCTAGGACCGGTTTCTGGTATTTCAGCAACCCATCCACATCTATCTTCAAAAGGGAAGTAAAACCTCTACTATGCAATAGATTTCACTCACATCAAGGCCACACCTCCTTCTCCTCTTGCGTGCTGCTTATCTGCTTGCCTGACGTTTCATGCTATCACACCTTCATCCATACCACCGAGATCTGTGCTGATTCTTCCATTTACCTATGCTCTACACACCTCCGCGACACCTATTGGATTTTGCCCAAGCCAGTATTTCGATTGACTATTTTGTTTCAGTTCTTTCTTCTCACTTTTTGCTTTGAAACTATAGTCTACATGTCCTATACCATGTATATGTATATTGTTTACCATTTGTTTCATAACTACCTTCGGCAGTCTTGTAAAGCGCTCTGTGACCCGAAATGGTCTTGTTTGTGCTATATAAAATGCTAAAAATAAATAAAATAATAAAATAAAACGGATGGCGGCTGTCATAAGTGTAAAAAACATGTATCATGCAATTGTGAATTACTACAAACACTGTTGCTGCAAAGCATTTGCACTATTGTGTTACATGTTTGTCCCCTGAGCCATCTGCGTGTTGTTACCTATGTGGACGTGTAACATTCAAGGGTTCAGCTTGTCTCTGTGTGCTTGTTTTCATTATGCTGGGCTATCTGTGCCATTGCTTAAGTCTCTTCTCTGCTGCTGTACACTGGGATTGAAGGCCATGGAGTGAGAATAGCTCTTCTACCATCATGGACTAGATTTGAAGATTCTGCTGTTAAATCTGAATTATTTGCTGCATTCTTTGATTAAAAGTTAAATCCACTGAGCAATTGTTCCCCCAGGTCCAGGAAACCCAGATGAATATGAATCATCCATGCAAATCCATGGTGATATGTAACTGCTACAACTCAGTCTTCAATAATGAATTATGAGAACCATCATCAAAACTAACTCATGTTCCCAGGCTAGCGGCACTGCAGAAGCCTTATTTTAAAAGGTGGCCCCTGGAGGCATACACACTCAGTCCAATTGCTGTGAAATGACCATGAGTGAGACTCACTAACAGTAAAGGTCCAAAAACCTGCAACAGTATTCTTACTTGCAGACATTAGAACATCTTTTTATTTAATGTTAAATATGACATTTTTGCAGTTCTTAAGTGCTGTAAAGACCAGATGTTAGTATTACCCCTTTTATGGTACTCTATATACGCACCTCAGAAGGATGCAAGGCTGAATCTAGCACCGATAGTACCACAAATGTCAACAGAGAATTTAAAAATATGTAAACAATAGTAAACGGCCTCAAATATGCAAGCAGCCACCAACCCACATTGCACCATCATAACAAGAGTGAAATTCAGAGCATCTCAAAATGGAGCAGGATAACTCAGATTTTAGAGGCAATAAAACCGCTATGACAGTGGTTCCCAAACTTTTTCCACCCACGTCTCCCTTGACCTATTGGCCATTGCTCGTGGCTCCCCACTGTTACTTTTTATGGAGAGTGGGGTGGATGTAAGCCCGGCCTCAGAAGTACTTGCATTTTTCTCCCTGAAAATAATTGGGATGAAGCTGATGAAGGTATTATAATCGTATATGTAGGGTGTTTCATATTACTAAGGCGGCGCCTCTAATAAAATATTCCTAAATACACTGCTTTGCCCATGCCTTTGTTAGAGTACCCTCTCAAACTTTTGTATCCCACTTACAGTGCTAGATAGCACCCCTATGCATGTAGGCCCCATTGCTAAAGCGTTTCTGCGCTTGAAGAATATTTGCATGCACTTCCACTTTTCTACCCATGTCATAAGTGCCAACACACCTGTCACAGCAGGGTGACTCACAATTTTAAAACCAGCTTTATTTTTGATGTCTCCTCCCTAAAATTACCTCCAAATCAATGCAAGTAAAATAAATTCCTCCGTTTTTTAAAAGTAATTTTTAACTTCCCTCTTTCTTGCTTCCAAATGTTGGCATTATGCCGTATATGGTGTTTTACTTCACTGTGCTCAAGGAGAGAGCAGGCCTGTCTGGAAATGTGTGTGTACTGAAAGAAATGTGCACTGGAAGTACCTATAATTCAAGTACAAATGTCAATACTTAATAATCCTTAGGGGGTGATTACGATGTCGTTCAGAAAGTTCCGAATGGGTTTCGGATTCTCTGAATCCGATTCGTAACCTAGGTTTCTGACCAAATCGGATACATTTCCGAGCGACAGATTACGATGCAAGAAAACCGTTCAGGCTGTCGGATTTGGTTCCGATCAGCATTCGGAGAGTCGGAGTCATTCGGAGCTGAATCCTACAGCTCTATGGATACGGTTTCCGACCGAGCGATTACGATGTCCGATTTTGACAGCCGTTACGAATCGGTCTACCCAACACAAAATGACTGTCGGAATCTGACTTTGGGGGGCCCGTAGCAGGCCCCCCTTCACCCATAGGCCTCTGGTTGGGGCCTCTGGGGGTACATAAGGGTCCCCTCTTGTGGTGCCCACCACAGGGTGCAAGGTTTTTCCCAACCACCCCTTTTTTCAATGGAAGCCTGTGTTCTCGTTCGGAACACAAGCTCCCATTGAAGTCAATGCGAGTCCGACCGAACAATGTTCAGAAGCATCGTAAACGGTTGGTCGGACTCGCAGAACCCGATTCGGTCGGAAATTAATCCAGAACCAATTCTGACCGACATCGTAATAGGTCCCTTAGTGTGTTTAATAGACAGGACAACTGTACTTTCCTGATAACTTGCATTGGTGTAAAATGCATTTGGAAAAAAACGACACTATTAACAAGTCTAACAAAATAAATCCAGCATCTTTCGCTTACTTTGGGAGTGTTGGATTGTGGGTATCCAGTGAAATATGGAAGTCGTCTCCCTCGACATGCCATCAATTAAGCACTACATTTACAGCTTTAGGCATGTCACTTACAAATCATCAACATCATGCATTTAAGTCTAATTAGTTTAACTGAAGCCAACAGACCCATCAACATTAAATGCATTAAGGTGCTTGGTGCACGTATCTCCTGGCTAGGTTTGACGGCCCTCCAGGGAGCCACGGTGCACAGTTTGGGAACCACTGCGCTATCATATAAGATAAACCTATTATCAAACATCATTTTAACACCTAGAATAAGATTTGTCATATCAAAGTGGTTAAGTCACTCTGTTGTGATTTGTTCAGAGAAGTACCATCCTGGTAATTTACCACACCCTTTGTACCCTTTTCTAATCTGCTCATGTAACCATCTTGTTATCCTGGATCTCTCTTCTCAACAGCATGCTCTGAGGGGTTGTGCAGTGCAGCAAGGGGCCATTGCATGGCTTTATGGTTCACTATATTCTTGCAGGCAGACTCATGTCTGTGAATGTGCTGTATGAAGGGTCTTCATTCTGTGGAGAAAAAGAGTGTTACATCCTTCCTCTGCCCAGTGAATGTGTAGATGGTGTAGTTGTAAGAGGAGGCTTTTATCTCCTATGGTATTTTATTGAGTGGGCCAGATCTTGCGACCTTCACCAGTATCTGGAGTGAGTCAGAGTTATCTCATGGATCATCCCTGTAGGGTATTTTTTCAGATAGGTTTCTTGTCTTATCGTCCTCCATCTAAACTGTGTGAGCCACAACTCTGTTATCCTTTAGTGTCGCTTCTATAGGAGTTAATGGCTAGATGCAAGGACAGAAGTAGGCCTTAGGACTTTGCACTTTGCCACAGCTAACCAGTGCTAAAGTACGTGTTCCCTCCTTAAAACACTGCAACACTGGCTTATCCCCAATTGTCATATTTGATTTACTTGTAAGTCCCTACTAAAGTGATTCTTCGTGTGTCCAGGGCCTGTAAATTAAATGCTTCAAGTGGGCTTGCAGCACTTATTGTGCCACTGACTTAAGAAGCCCTGTAAACATCTCTCACACCAGCTATTTCAGTCTGTGTGTGCATGTTTAAACTGCCATTTCGACCTGGCAGATGAAAACGTTTGTCAGACCCAAACCTTCCTTTTTAATGCCTCCAAGTCACCCCTAGGGTAGACCCTGAACTGCCCAGAGGGCAGGGTGCGGTGTATTAAAAATGTTGGGCATGTATGTTTTAGTTTTACATGTCCCTGTAATGAAAAACTGTTAAATTCACTTTACACTACTGCAAGGCCTACCTCTTCAATAGGATAACATTGGAGTTACCAAATTACATTTAATAAGCTGTAATTCACAAAAATGGGAGCAGGCAATCAGTTCATGTTTGGTGTCTTTTATCAGACCTCTACCCCAATGGCGATTTATTTTCGGTTCCGGCCGAGTCTGGCCCAATGGACACAATGCTCTATTATCAACTTAGAGCGTCCTGCAGGGAGTTGCACCCCACATTCCCGCTGCCCCCCGTCGATGGCCGTCCTTGACCTGACATACACTTCCACCTCCCCTCGCAAACTGGTCTCAAGGCTCTATGCCACCATGTTAGCGGCATCCTCAATATCTGCTGATTGCGCCCGCATTGTCTGGAGCGAGGATCTTGGTATTGATCTTTCTCAGGAGGACAGGCTGTATTGTTGTAAGCAGACCAAACGCTTATCTCCCAATTACTGACTGCGCCTCATACATTTTAAATATTTGCACAGGCTGTACCGCTCCCCCGCTCAGCCGTACAGAATGGGCCTCGTTTCTAGTGATAGATGTCTCTGGTGCTCGTCCCCTGCGGTGGACTTTTCTCATCTTACCTGGCTGTGTCCCTTCGCATCTGCATACTGACGCAACGTGTGTACCATCATTACTGAGATTACCTCCTCGCCAGTCTCGCCAGATCCATTGACCTGCCTACTAGGCTTTGTGAAGCACTGTCCTAACGGCTCCCGTCGGCTCACGGCTATGTTGCTTGTCCTCGCGCGTCGCAGATTTACCATGCATTGGTGTCGGAGGCCCGCACCCAAGGTCAGTGCTTGGCTCGAAGATGCTGCACGTTGCCAGACCCTCCTGTCGGAATTTTGGGAGGTAACGCCGGCTACTGCCCCGTTTAATGCCCCTCCCTGCCCTTTCATGTTTCATAGCCTGCCATTTCTCCTTACACTCAATGGTGTGCGGCTGCTGTACCACTGCCTTTCTGATGTTTATAACTGATGTGGTTTTTCTTCTTGTTATTTGCGGAAGCCCTGCTTGATTACCATGTAACATGATGTGCATGAATTTCAATAAAGGTCTTTGAAAAATTTAAAAAATAAAATAAAATGTTTGGTGTCTTTGGAATTGTAATGAAAATCCTCTTTAATGATAGTCAGATTTTGATTTGCAATTTTGAAAATGCCACTTTAAGAAAGTTCACAATTTCCTGCCTTATCAAAACCAAACAAGAACGAGATAGCTACCATTAGGCCCTAAGGACCAGATGTGCAACCGTTTTTTGCAGTCGCAGAGGGGTTTCAGACCCCTTTGCGACTGCAAAAAACTAGTTGGCCATGTACTATTCCTATTTTGCGAGTCGCAAATTATTTGCGACTCACGATATAGGAATAGCGAGTCGGTATTAGGAAGGGGCATTCCAAGGGTGTCCCTTCCTAACAGCCAGTCATCCAGGTATGTATGACTCTTTTGCAACCACAATTGCGGTCGCAAAACAGTCGCAGTTTACCAACCTTCTAAGAAGGGTGGTAAAGCACTCGCAAATGGGAAGGGGTTCATAGGGGACCCCTTCCCCTTTCTGAAAGCAGGGGGAAATATTTTCTTAAGGGCAGGCAGTGGTTACAGGGTCCACTGCCTGACTTTAAAAAAGGAAACAAAAACATTTCATTTTTTCTTTTTTAAATGCATCCCGTTTTCTTTAAGCAAAACGGGCTGCATTTTTAAAAAAAAACTGCTTTATGGAAAAGCAGTCAAAGACATGGTGGTCTGCTGACCCCAGCAGGCCACCATTTTTGTGAGGTTGCCCATTCTTAATGGGGTCGCAAATTGCGAGTGGCTCATGAATATTGATGAGCCTCGCATTTTGCGACCCCATTAGGAATCGCTATCAGTGTCTCTGACACTGTTATACATTCGATTTAGCGCCTCGCAATTTGCGACTCGCAAGTTGTTGTAAATTGCGAGGAGCTAAATCCAATGGTGGTACATCTGGCCCCTAATGTCATAAACTCATGTCCCAGGGAAACCTGGCACCTCTCGGGTGTGCTGCGATGCCTGATTACAGCAGAGCTCCATTTTTATTATTTGATTGTGAATTGGTGAGTGCATTTTAAAAATACCTCAAAGTTGTCCGTACCAACCGAGAATTTTATTTATAGATACATTAGGTAGATCAATTAAATGCAGTGGATGAAGGGTGAGAAAATGATGGTCTTACACATCCTGGTGTTCGTGTGACATGTTTCAGACCAATTATGAATGCTTATAAGTCACAATGGCTTTCTTAAGGACCAGGTATACTAGGAACCAACCTAGTGTAGTGTGGGCATGCGCACTAAGACATGCAGTGAAGGTTTTTCAATGGATCATAGCTTACGATTTTCACCATGCTCTTTAATGGTATCTGGAGTGGATATAATGAGAGAACATTAAATGAACAAACAATGGTAGCGTATAGCGCTACTGTTATATTCTGTAGCCAACAATTGTGCCTATGTCGTGAAGGGTTGCTCAGGGCGTCGAGACACAGTTCATTCCACTGTGTTATCAAACGCTATCAAATGCAAAAATCAGTGGTTGGCACTACCGGAGTGCTCAGTCTCCTCCCACACAGTGCCTTACACCATGTTTACATGCTTGTGTTAAGGAAGGCCACAAGACGAATACCATGCCATCCCGACATCTCAGATTTTTACTTGCCAGGGGCCTGGTTCATCGATAAAAATACTAAAATGGCAGGGCACATGGGCACATGTGGTGCATGCACACATGCAACATAAAATTAAGGGTTGTGTAACGTTTGAGCAAAACGTGCACATTTTGCTTAATAAGTGACTGACAGTGCGCAGTTCTATCTGAAACATACTTATGTCACATGGATTTTAATCGACATGGATCTGCCAGGGTGGGTAGGACCTGTAGTCACATACTGTGGAGGAAAGCCATCAAAGATATTACAAGTATATCAGAATATCATCCTTTCTTACAGACTCTGAAATGGGATAGAATGCGGCTTAAGCCATATTGAGTTCATGCCCCCACACTTACTTTGTCTTGGCCAGCCACGCGCAAATCTGCCTGCTCACAACCTCATAGCGATCCCGTTGTTACCTCGGTATCTGCCGAAGCAGACTAAAATAGCGAGGCCGGCTGAAAATCGTGGCGTGCTTCCGTGTCACAATGTGACGCCTCATACATGCACTGCTGTAAGGCTACGTTAACCCTTTACTGACCGCATTTGATTACGAAAGTGGCAAGATGTTGCTCGGAGGACTAGTTTTTAAAGAAGTAGTATCAGGAATGCTAGCAGGCCAAGGAATATATTGGTTAGCCTGGTTGCATTCTGGCCCCAAGAAAATTAGTTGTGAAAAATGTAGTGGTAACAGACTGCAAGGCTCAAGTGCCAGGGTCACACTAACACACAAAGCTAAAAGTCATGTGCAGCGGGTTGGCTGTCCACATATGGTTGGATTCTGGGCTTCGCCCCAGGATAGTCCCTGTGGCCAACTTCCTGCTGCACACACCCAGAGTTTATGAGCAGCAGAAGTTGGTTGCCCATAGAGACCAAGCCCTGCGGTCAACGACCGCAGAGGGTTGAATGTAGGACCTTGCTTAAACCAATGTCATGTATCCATCCCAAGTAGCTGGCCAATACCTGCTTCACACACTCAGTCTCTCACTTTCTCACTCTCCCAGTGCTTCACTTCTAGCATCCTCCCCAGCCCAGGTATATGCAAATGATCACGCCACACATGGAGCTTAGTATTACACATCTTTATTCCTCAGTGTGTGTTAGACCTGGCACCATTGGCGTGGGTCTCCCCTGCATTTTTTGCCTTTGCCATCTGTATTTTTGCTGTGTGTTAGACTCAGTTTTTCTGGTTTAGATGCTTTGTGCACTTTGCCACTGCTGTTCGGTGCCAAAGTGCAAGTGCTCCCTTTGTAAATTGTTGTTATGGATTTGTGTTTCCATGATTGGTTGATTTGATTTACTAGTCATTCCCTAGTACAGTGCACTGTGTAGGCCCAGGGCCTGTAAATCAAATGCTGCTAGTGGGCTGCAAAAGAGAGTGCCAATGCTGATCACTAATTTGCAAAATAAATAGACCGCGGAAGAAATTTCAAGCAACCACGTCTGCACTAAATAATAGTATTTATTCAAGCGACATCTTTTTTATTATTGATGAATCTTATATGAAAGTTTTTTTAGCACACAAACGATTAAGCACCACATAAAAGTTTAGCAAAAAAACATATATACCACACAATTGACAAAAATGACTAAACTGCCAATTTGGCAGATGTACTAATTCACAGACACATTCATACACCACTCCTCATTCATCAAAAACACACTCATTCAAACAATCTGCCTTTGGTTGGCAATAACAACAATTTGAAAGTACCAAAGGACTGTCCAAACATGGTAAACAGTTGATCAATGCAATTTAACCCCTTCGCCGCGGCGCGAATTCTGCCGCGGCGCTGGGGGGGTGCGGGGTGAGCGTGGGGCCGCCATCCTCGTGACGGAACCACTCCGTCATGAGTCACGGGCGAGCTGTGCTCATGACGGAGTGGTTCCGTCACGACTACGCCCACTCTCTATTTCGCCCGCACAGGCGGGGAATCAGTGTCGCGTGGGAGGAGCGGCCGCAGCATGATGGAACCACTCCGTCATGAGCACACGCCGCCCGTGGCTCATGACGGAGTGGTTCTGTCATGAGCACGCAAGGGGAGAACTAATAACACCCATGTTTGGTATCACTACAGAAAAAAGGTCTACGTGTTTCGAACCCCAATTTGTTTAACCGAAGGGGTTCTCCTCAGGACCAACACACTAAAAAATAAAGAAAGAGAGAACATTTGTAACTAAAAATAATGAACATACAATGACCCAAGAGTGCATCAACACTACCCGCCGCCTTAATATAACAAATCTTACCGAAATGGCAGCGCATTTGTGGATGTCCTTTCAGTATTCACAAGTAGGCGAAACTATAACAACAAAAGTAGGAAAGGAAATAAATCACAATGATAAACGAAAAGTGAACAAAATTAATCAAGGCATTACTTAGTGTTAGTCCACTTACTATCGTGATGAATATATCCTGAGATGAAAAAATTGGGTTACTGTCTCTGTCAATTAATTTTCATCACACGTAATTAAGTAGGAGCATATCGCTCCACGCTGCAAGAGAAAACGGAGGATTCCTTAGGTGAATGAAACGGCAATGATTGTAAACTAAAGTCTAAGGAGGGAGAAGGAGCATACCTTACGGGTGCTTCGACTCTGACCCTGCAGATACAAGGGTCTCTCGGCTGACTGAAGATTTCTTAGCCGGAACCAGCGAGTCTGAAAACAACCAATGGGCCGTGAATCAATACACATTTGAAAGAGTGTCAAACACCCCAAGAAGCACAAGCGGGCCGATGTCCCATACAAACTGCATTTACCTAATTAGTGGCGGAGAGCACGTTTCTTCCCACAGAACGAGAATTAATCGCTTCTGAGCCAGCACTTCCGTGTTGGATCTAAATGGAATCCTGGGAAAAACCAACTAAACAAAGTGATCCACCAGAATTGGCATTTGATTAAAAATTTGGATCCAACTTTGGAGGGTTGCCCCTTATTTGCTTTTAAGAGAGAAAGAAGCGTGGCGAATCATATAGTCAGGGCATCATCCAAAAAGGACATTGAACCAACATTAAGACAAATGATGGGTTTAACACCTATAAGGACATCACAAATGTGGGACTTGCTCGTGCTGCGACCAAACGATCGGAGGAGCTCTATTCTCCCATAAAGGTATTCATTGGAAGCATGATACTTTTTCGAATTGCAAGACAAAATATGTACTCTATGGAATAATATGCCCCTGTCCAATGTTATACATCGGAAAAACCAATCAGGAGGCCCGACATAGAATAACGCAACATAAGTCCCGGATCAGGAAGAACGTCGAGACTGCACCACTTGTCAATCATTGGCACAAAATGACACATTTGGAAAAAGATCTCCGCTGGACTGTCATTTCTAAAGTGGAACAGGATCCTCGAGGCGGTGAA
This sequence comes from Triturus cristatus, assembly GCF_964204655.1. Lineage (NCBI taxonomy): Eukaryota > Metazoa > Chordata > Amphibia > Caudata > Salamandridae > Triturus > Triturus cristatus. The sequence continues at coordinate 1,085,273,240 of NC_140582.1, read as the reverse complement.
TTGGAGTTAAAGCTCTCACAACGTGAAGCAATGTTAATTGTTAAATGTGACACTGCAATCACTGGTCTGAACGAATTATCAGAAATTTATAGATTGTAAGGTTGGTAGGTACCCGACCATAATTCATTCCACATTTTTCTAAGATCTCCATAACCTGATCGGCTGACATATGGAAGCCCCACTGTATAAAGAATTTCTTATTAATATCATCCAACTTGTGGGCAATCAACTAATATGGTTTGTATATTCGAGAAATACACTCTGGCATTTGATCTAGCCGATTCAGTGGATCCAGATCGTTCTATTCGGACCATTAAACTACATTTCCCAGAATTCTGTTTTTTCCAAGGATTCCATTTAGATCCAACACGGAAGTGCTGGCTCAGAAGCGATTGATTCTCGTTGTGTGGGAAGAAACGTGCTCTCCGCCACGACGTAGGTAAATGCAGTTTGTACGGGACATCGGCCCACTCGTGCTTCTTGGGGTGTTTGACACTCTTTCAAATTTTTATTGATTCACGGCCCATTGGTTGTTTTCAGACTCGCTGGTTCCGGCTAAGAAATCTTCAGTCAGCCGAGAGACCCTTGGATCTGCAGGGTCAGAGTCGAAGCACCCGTAAGGTATGCTCCTTCTCCCTCCTTAGACTTTAGTTTACAATATTGCCGTTTCATTCACCTAAGGAATCCTCCGTTTTCTCTTGCAGCATGGAGCGATATGCTCCTACTTAATTATGTGTGATGAAAATGAATTGACAGAGACAGTAACCTAATTTTTTCATCTCTGGATATATTCATCACGATAGTAAGTGGACTAACACTAAGTAATGCCTTGACTGACTTTTTTCACTTTTCGTTTATCATTGTAATTTATTTCCTTTCCTACTTTTGTTGTTATAGTTTCGCCTACTTGTGAATACTGAAAGGGCATCCACAAATGCGCTGCTATTTCATTAAGATTTGTTATATGAAGGCGGAGGGTAGTGTTGATGCACTCTTGGGTCATTGTATATTCATTATTTTTAGTTACAAATTTTCTGTCTTTCTTTATGTTTTTAGTGTCTTGGTCCTGAGGAGAACCCCTTCGGTTAAACAAATTGGGGTTCGAAATGCGTAGACCTTTTTTCTGTAGTGATACCAAACATGGGTGTAATTAGTTCTCTCTGGTGCATTCCAAGAATTATTTTGCTTATTTGTAAAACGATTGCCTAAACAATAGGTTGTATGCACATTTAAATTGCATTGATCAACTGTTTACCATGTTTGGACAGTCCTTTGGTACTTTCAAATTGTTGTTATTGCCAACCAAAGGCAGATTGTTTGAATGAATGTGTTTTTGATGAATGAGGAGTGGTGTATGAATGTGTCTGTGAATTAGTACATCTGCCAATTTGGCAGTTTAGTCATTTTTGTCAATTGTGTGGTATATATGTTTTTTTGCTAAAATTTTATGTGGTGCTTAATCGTTTGTGTGCTAAAAAAACTTTCATATAAGATTCATCAATAATAAAAAAGATGTTGCTTGAATAAATACTATTAATTAGTGCAGATGTGGTTATTTGAAATTTCTTCCGCGGTCTATTTATTTTGCAAATTAGTGATCAGCATTGGCACTCTCTTTTGTTTCTCATGTCTTCGGGCTCAGCCTTGCTGATTCGTGCCACACCCATTCTTGTTCCCAGCTAGTGGGCTGCAGCACTGATTGTGCCACCCACATAAGAAGCCTGTAAATGTAACTCAGGCCTGTCATTGCAGAGCCTGTGTGTAGTCTGGTACTGCCATGTCGACTTGGCAAGTGCACTCACTTGCCAGGCCCTACCCTTCCCTTTTCTCACATGTTAATCACCCCTAAGGTAGGCCCAAGGTACCCCTATGGGGAGGGTGCAGTGTATGGGAAAGGTAGGACATGCCCTGGTGTGTGTGGCATGTCCTGATAGTGAAATACTGCCAATTTTGTTTTTCACTATTGCAAGGCTACCTGTTCCCAAAGGATGAATGGAGAGTTTGCTTATAACATCTTATAAACATAATTACCCATGGGAACAAGTTAGGAAAATAAAGTTTACTATGCCTGAACTCAGAATGTTAAAATGCATCTTTTAGTTAGTGTAATTTTTACATTCTGTGTTTGAAAATACAACTATTAGAAAGTAGGTATTTTCTTGCTTAGCCATCCGGTGTGCCTCTTCTGGGGTTGTGTATTGCATGTCTGGCTTTGGATGACAGGGGCTGGGGAGGAGCAGTGGCTCCAGAGAGTCTGATGAGTAAGGGCTGGGCAGAATAGACCTGAGCTGCATTTAGAGTAGGGGGAGTTCATTTTCCTTTCACCTGAATGAGCCCGGTCTGCCTTCCACAATGATGTCTCCACCCCCTGCCAGGGAGCTGCACCAGCAAGGACAGAACTGATTTTTACCAAACACAGAGAACAAAGGATTTTGTAGTATAAATATTGGGGCACAATCCCCAGAACTCTAGATTATTTCTGGGAATCAAGAGGAACCTTTGCCAAGGAGAAGCTGAGGAGGAATACTGCCCTTGTGCTCTTTGCTGTCTGGCGTTGGCCTGTAGTGGCTACTTGCTGCCAAGGAAAGGAGAAAAGGACTTTGCTGTTTGCTGTGGCCCCTGCTTGAGGAAGATCTTCAAGGGCTTGAATTGAGCTTGCCTCCTGTTCTGGAGTCTTAGGGACACAAAGACTTCCCCACCAGTACCCCTGAACTTCCTTGCTGGGAGTTCTAACCTGCTCAGAGGTGCCTGCGGTTGCTTTGGACCTCTGGAGGTTGTTTGCCGCTGGGAGCTGGGAAATGTAACACAACTTTGAGAAGTGAGACGCATCCGCACCTGTTTCCGACGTATCACCGCAGTTCGAGAAATCGTTGCACGCCGCCTCAAGTGCACCGATCTCTGAAGTCTGAGATCACTGCACCAATTTCGACGCAAGGCCTACTGTGCGGCTGTAAGAATCCACGCATCGTTCCAGATCGTCGCATCTCATCGAGGCACCAAGTTTGTTGCATCGTTGGGGGTGCAGTTAGAAACCGAAGCAACACCTGGCCATGCAGTAAGTAACCGACGCATCACCTCCTCTTCGGTAAGGAACCGACGCATCACCTCCCCTGCTCAACAGTAAGGAACCGGCGCGTCATCTCCCCCGGAGCAAGGAACCGATGCATCACCTTCCATGCGGCCCGGTTTGTTGTTTGCGTGACGCATCCAAGGTACTTTGTGTGAAAAGTGTTGCATCTCATTTGCTTTGAACTGAACTATTTCTACCATCGGAAAGTCATATTTATATTACTGTATTGTGGATTTTTGTCGTTTGGTCTTGTTTTGGTTTAGATATAGATTACTTATTTTTCTAGACTGGTGTGGTGTTCATTTGTAGTGCTTTCACTGTATTACTGTATGTGTTCACAAATGCTTTACACACTGCCTCTGACATAAGCCAAGCTACCAAGGGGGGGAGCAGGGGTTATTTTAGGAGTGTATCCCCTTAATCTGACCAGAAGCAAGGGTCCCTATTTGGACAAAGGTACCCACCTCTGCCAACTAGAGACCCCCATTTCTAACAGCGTGTAACAGTTAATGGAACATTTTACATCATGAATTCCATCACCCACACCTGCCCACTTAGTTCCTTGTTTTACGGTGTCCATCAGGGACAAAAAGGGTGCTGTCATCTCTAACTCACAAGGCACTTCCACTTTATTAAGTAAAAAGTACCAATGATACATATAGAAGATAAGTTGTTTAGGTGCTTGAATAAATCACCCAGATCTGGTCATGTGAGGGTATTGAGGTACCGGAGAAGTGTCCATGACTGGCATTGGTGACAGAGACATCAGTACAGTCATAGTGCTCTCTCGATTGTCCGGTGGACAACTCTTGCTCATGACATCTGGAGTTGGTGAAGGTCGAGGTTGGTGCTTGAAATGCGAAGAATCTTGCGTAATGGACTTTCCAGGATGGTGACCAGTCACCATGTCTCCTTTACTAGTCACAACCCTCAGTGGGTCAGCATCAAAAGGAGCATCAGACTTGCATTTCCGTTTCTGCCTGATGATTACTTGGTCTCCTCTGTTGAACACAGTGCTCTGAGCACAATGGTGTCTGTCTGCATAGGTCTTCATATATGCGTTTGTGAGACAAATCAGTACTTTGAAGTTTATCAATCTCAATCTAACTCTCAGTGGTCTATTGTGGCAATTTGGTTCATATGGCTCTCCCACACATTAAAGTGGCAAGGATCTAACCCGTGGTAGAATGTGGAGTTCACATTTATGCAGGAAATGTAGACAGAAGAACTGATATGAGTTCAAGCTTTTCCAGCGCAGCACACTTAACGGTCTTCTTGAGGGTGCGCATAAATCTCTCGACCACACCATTTGCCTCTGGATAGAGAGGTGTGCTTTTCCGATGCTTGGAAATACTGAACTATTGAAAGGCGAGCCATTGTCAGATTTCAAAATCGAAGGAACAGCCTGTGTTGCAAAAATACTTTCTAGTCTCTCAATGACTCTTTCATGAGTAGTTGACAACAGATCTTCCACCAGGGGAAAACAGAAATATTTAGTAACAATTACTAGTAGAAGATACCATTATCAAGGGGTCCAAAGAAATCAATTGCAATCATCTTCCATCCATGGTTTAACTGATGTTCAGTTGTCTTAGATGACAAACAGTTGCACAAATGACATGCCTTTTTCAACTCTTTTATAAAGACAACGGAACCACACTTGGTCCCGTAAAGCTTGTTTCGTAGCAACAACTCCACAGTGTCCCTCATGGGCCAGTTCAAAAACTTTTTGTCTCAGATTCTCTGTATGACAATTCTCTACCCTTTTAAGCTGAAGCCTTCTGGGGTGACTGAAAGTTCTTCTTGCACATTTTTGATTTTCTGGTATTCAATGTCATCATAAATAGGTTGAGCGTGTTTTTGCCATGATTGGTGTGTAAAAATTTATTTTAGAATTAGCAAATCCCTGTCAGTACTTGATTTGTTCTATCAGTATGGCAGCAGAGACACTGGACATTAAAATTAAGTTATCATAGGCATCAGCAGCTGTAGAAGTTGTGCCATGACTCTTTAATGGCACATGTGGTAAGTAGTCAGCAGGGTTTTGATTTTTTCCTGAATGATGTACAATCATCTAATTACACTCCTGCAATCTCAACCCCCACCTCTCGATGTGAGGGGGCATCTGGGCTTTAGGATTGTCATAAGTGGTGAGCACTGCTTGGTGGTCAGTTACAACCGTGAAATGTTTTCCAAACAGCAACACAGGAAAATGCTCACATGATCACAATACTGCTAGGCTTTATATTTCAGGCTGTGAATAAGCATGTCCTGTCATTGACAAACTTCAGCTAGCATAAGCCACACTGTGTCTTGGGGCATTGGGATGTCCAGTGTGCAGGGCAAGGATGGCACCCAACCGCACGGAGCATTGGGATGTCCAGTGTGCTGGGCAAGGATGGCACCCAACCCCAATACAACAATAACCTCTGCCTGCAATTTCGATTCCAATTAAGCCTTTTCAGTGGCTTTCTCAATTGCATGCTTGATTTTCTTGAAGCTATGTTTATATTCACGTGACAATTGAAATGGCACATTTCGTTTAGTTAAGTATCTCAATGGGACACGTACAGTGGCAAAGTCACGTATATACCTTAAACAGTACCTGGCCATAACAAGAAAGGATCTCAGCATAGTTACATCTTGAGGGGTAGAAGTGGAAGACAAGGCCTGTACTTTATTTAGATCTGGAGTCATTCCCCCATAAGAAAAGTTATGACCAAAGAACTTGAGTTTAGTATGATGAAACTCACACTTTGCAGCATTTAAAGTGAGACCTGCATCGCCAAGTTCATGGCACACTTGTGTAAGCATTTTATATGTTCCTTTTATGTGGCCATAAAAACTAGTATGGCATCACTGTAATTGAAAGCATTTGTGACAGGATGTATTATGCAATCAATGACATCCTGAAAAAACAGCAGCTGATGACACTCTCAAATGTAGCCTCTTATACCAAAACAAATCAACATGAGTTGAAAAGGTAGTAATGTACCTGCAGTTCTCTTCTAGCTAGCGTTGGTAATACCCTTTGTTCAAATCAAGGTGGGAAAAAACTTTAGCTTCATTCAGCTTTTTCTCCGCTCTGGCAGCCATAAGCACTTGCTCCAAGCTGAGTGTCTCTTTCAGCATTCGTCGTCTGACAAAATCAGAGAGGAAACCATCTATTACCCTGAGACACATGGCCTCTTCGGGCCCGATTCACAGAACTAACTTCAGAGAAAATCCTAAACTTACTACCATTTTGGTATTCACATAAGGCACTTACTCATTTTGGTATTCACAGAAGGCACTTACTCATTTCGGTATTCACAGAAGTTAGGAGTCCTAACTTTAGGACTCCTAAATGCCTTCTGTGAATACCGAAAGTCTTAAAATTAGGATTTTTCTCAATTTAGTAGTAGTAAAGTTAGGACTCCTAACTTTAGGACTCCTAAATGCCTTCTGTGAATACCGAAAGCCTTAAAATTTGAATTTTTCTCAGTTTAGTAGTAAAGTTAGGAGTCCTAACTTTAGGACTCCTAAACTGAGAAAAATCCTAATTTTAAGACTTTTGGTATTCACAGAAGACATTTAGGAGTCCTAAAGTTAGGACTCCTAACTTCTGTGAATACCGAAGTGAGTAAGTGTCTTCTGTGAATACCAAGATGAGTAAGTGCCTTCTGTGAATACGAAAATGTTAGTAAGTTTAGGATTTTGTCTTAAGTTAGTTCTGTGAATCGGGCCCATCATCATTGAACTTGCAATGCTTTATGAGCGAATCAAGTCTTTCTACAAACTCATCCATTGTTTCACCAGCAATCTGCCTTTCCTGACTGAAGATGTACCTTTCATAGTCGACGTTCGGCATTAGATTTAACTTGCTGTTTACTGCTTCATAGATTTGACGGTACGTCACTTCATTGCCTTGTGGTATTTTGTTTATCAATTCTTTTACACCATTACCTCCCAAATTCTTTAGGTATTTAATGATCTTTTGGTCATTTGCTTCTCCAGTGCAGCAATAAACGACCATTGAAGATTTCAACCCAGATAGTCCATCTGTCACCAATCGTGTTCTTTTTTGGCAGTATCGGATGGAGGTGAAGATTTAAAGAAGGAGGCAGCACCATACTTTCAGCTCTTTTCAGCAGCCATTGAAAAATGTCACTATTCCTACTGCCGCTCATGCCCTTTCTGTCAGACCAACATGATTTAACAGCCTCGTAAGCACAGCCCTTGTGCTTCTGCTTGGGCGGCGCACCTGGTTCTGAGGTCGGATGATCCTGGTAAGCGTAATCGTACTCTACATGTCTGGTTATCACCACTTCTAGTGTTTCTCATTTACCTGCCTCTGCCCACAGTATTCTCTTGCACCTGACAGTTGCCACTCCTTGTGCTTTGTGTACCTGGTTGTCACTGCCTTTAGCATTTCTTGGTGTTTAAAAATGTTTCTGCTTTTAGTGCTTCCTAGTACTTGGCTAGCACGTCCTTTAGCGTTTCTCTGTACCTTTAGTGTTGTCATACTGTATGAATGACAGCTCTGTGCCACGTTGTCTTGACTTTATCAGCAAATTTCTAGCTGATGGCACACAAACTTTTTTTAAGGCCTTCACTTTCTTCACATAAGCCAAGTGTCGATTTTCACTTCGACTGAGGCACGCGTGGCATGCACGAGCAAGTTACTTGCCCACGGCAAACTCTCCAGCAGAGCACTCTCGGTTCTTCAGGTGATGGGGTTTACGTAATCCCTAATCTCTCTACCAGTTGTAGACACCACACACTGAGCTTAGTATTACATGTCTTTATTCCTTAGTATGTAACCATTAACTAAACATTCTACATCATGAATTCCATCACAGAACGCACTAACGTTGCTGTTCTATGGAGTCTGTCAGGAACCAAAATGGTCTTGTCATCTCTAACTTACAAGACACTACATCACTCACTACCTCCTTCCTTCATACCCTTATTTACTTTTACTCACTCCCTTTCACTCAGCCTCTCTCTGCTTTAAACACCCACCCACTCTCTCCCCCTCACTCACTTCCTCACATTCACACACTCTCTCACTCACTCCTTCTGTCCATCACTTTCACTCACTCTCACTCACATACCAAAAACTCAGCATACAATTGTATGTTTTCAAACCATTAAAGTTGATTCTGAAAAGAATGTTTTTGTTATTTTAAAAGATATTTTACATTTAGGTGTGCTATTTACTTTTGGGAAAACAAAACAAAAATACAACATAAAAATGGGGAATAAACTGGATTAGAAAGGCAAAAATATATTTTTTTGCATGTGTTCTGGACCTCGCTTTGTCTGTTCTGGGATGCCTAATTCAGACTACAACTTTCACAGCAGGGGGAAGGGAGCAAGCTACAAGCGTCAAGGAGTCGAGACAGCTAACAGTGCGATGTTGTTATTCACTCCACTGGAAAGAAGAGCTATTACACTGGAGCCAGGTTACAGCAATTTCACAAGTCGGCACACAGTCACTCCTGGAGCTGACAAGTATGAAACCCTGAGATCTGCCAATGTTCACTGTAGCATGGACAAGTTGCCTTTTAAGCTTGAAACAGAGGAGTGTTATAAGGCGTCAGTTCATGATGGGCCTCTGCTAGGCCTGAAGGTCACAGGAAATATACAGTCCAGACCCTCTAAGATTTCTTGAGGCAACGTGCCCATCCAAGAAGGATTTCTTGGAGTTGTTGTGTAAGTTGTCACATACATTTTCCTCCCAGCAAGGATGTTGACCTTGAGGTATCCATGGTCTTGTCTTTATCAATCAAGTCTAGGTGGTCAGTAATGCAGGGATGCATGAATGCATTGAACAAGTGATCGCCCCACCCTTGGTGGCAGGTCAAGAGAACTAAATGAAACCGAGATGCAGCCACTAGTCAGATAGATATCAGGACGTATGTAAGATATCTTAGTATCTTTATGACAAAGTCAACAGGACAGCTGACTTCTCCCAACTGCCCCACCCAGGATCCCCGCACCACAATGTTCCTTCCATTCTCTTGAGGTACAGGGATTCCAGACGTACAGGGAATGGAAGTAGAACCCAACACATCTTTCCCCTTAACAACAAAAATGCAAAAGGACAACAAAAAGCAATTATGTACAGAAAGTAAGGACACACTAACATTGTAGATAAAACATAAGAATTATTGAAAAATATAATCATGCAATTTAGAAGGTAACTTGAAGATTCTGGAAGAAGAAGAACGAACAGTAGAATTGGTATCATTGTTAAAATTCTAGTTGGGTTGAACACCCAAACCCATTTTGGACACAGCAATCTTCCTATTGTTCCACTACCTACCATCATTCAATTTGACAGCACCTTTATTAACTTTTACCACCATCTTGAGAGCAGAAAATTTGGATTCTCCTTTGGGTAAAATCCTAGAATATTTCACCCTCACCATGTAACCCACACAAACATTCAACTGCTTGGGAACAGTAGAGGACTGTGTTTGATCATACTTGTTTTGTGCTTCAACACGCTTCCTACCAACCTCATCAATTTTATCCTTGGGCAAAACAAATCTTTGTTCGCCCATCCATCTTTTCAAAAGTTTAGAGGTAGGTATGCGACCTCTTAATAAAACAAATGGAGACACAATAGTATCAGAATTGGCAGTGGTGCGAACGGCCTATAAGAGTTTTTCAATTTCTGCTTTGCAATTCAACCCACTAGCTTTTGCTAACTGCACATTCTGTTTAATGACCCTATTAAAACGTTCCACAAGGCCATTGCTTCTTCGGTGATAAAGGGTGGTTTTAACATGTCTAATACCATAATGTAGAAAATCTTCAAATTGAACTGAAACAAACTGGGGGCTGTTATCAGTGAGGAGTTCTTTGGGAACACCCTCTCTGGCAAAAAGTGTTTAAAGAAATGTAATGATAGAAGTAGAATCAGCACTTCTTACCCACTTGATTTCTGGCCAACGACTGTGAAAATCCATGAGAACAATGCCATACTCAGGTAAATTGGCAGACAAATACAAAGGGCCTATAATATCAATGACAACTTTAATCCAGGGGTTGTCAGGAACTTCTATAGCTTTAACAGGAGAAGGGCATGTTACCTGTGACTTATCACTGCTGACACATTCCATGCAATCCTTGACAAAATGCTCCACCTGTCTGTCTAAAGCTGGACACCAAAAATGTTCTCTTACCCTCCTTTTCATGGCACGCATACCTCTGTGGCCTTCATGTGCTAACATAAGATCCTTGCTTCAGGAACAACTAATAATGATGATCTGTACAAGAGACCATTCACTGTGTATAACTCATCGAACACATGTTTGTACTTGTAGGCACAATTATGTTCATCTATGTTGTGAGACCATCCTTGACAAAAGATTTTCAATATTTCTTTAAATTCCTCATCATATTCAGAAGCTTCTCTCCACTCTCTCTCCGAAATTACATCTTCAGATGGGCCAAAAACACAACACACTAACTCAAAATCATTATGGGTATCCCTTGCTTCAACAGATTGATTGTAGTCAGAAGGTAATCTAGATAAACAATCAGCAAGAAGATTCTTTTTGCCAGGTACATATTCAATATTAAAGTTGTGTTCCATAAGTCTGAATTGCCATCTCGCAATTCTAGGGGTGGCTTTCCCTCCCCCTTTAGTAGTGAACAAATCAATCAGTGGTTTATGATCGACACGTACTACAAAATTGGAACCATACAGGTAATGCTTGAAATGAGTAATGCCCCACCAGCATGCAAGAGCTTCGCGCACAATCACAGAATAGGAAGGTTCAGCCCCATGCAAACTTCTCGATGCAAATGCAATCACTTCATCTTTGCCATCCCTATTTTGCAAAAGGACAGCACCTAAACACTTTTGGCTGGCATCAGTCATAATTATAGTCTTGTCACAAGGATCAAATGCTTTAAGGGGAATGGCATGGGCTACTTCATGTTTAATTGAATCGAATTCCTTAGTGCATTCATCATTCCAAGAAAAACGAACATTCTTCTTTAGAAGAGATCTAATGTTGTAGGTTTTAGATGCACAATTAGGAATAAACCGGGCATAAAATTCTATGAGGCCCATAAAGGACCTTAATTGATCCCTGTCACTTGGAATTCTGAAATTCTCAATGAATTTAACCAAGCTCTGTTTGGGTTGTACACCATCAGCGGATAACATATACCCTAAATAGTCCACCATAGTACAATTAAGTTTACATCTGTCAATGCCAATTAATTTTAACAAAGACAAAACTTGGCACAATCTGGTATTGTGTTGACTTTGATCCTCACCATACACCAAAACATTATCTTGAAATGACATAACAGCAAGCCTTTGAACATACTTTCAGCCACTCTCTGAAACGCGGCAGATGCAGAGGCCAGACCAAAGGGCATGCGCTTAAATTGAAAAAGGACTTCAGGAGTGATGAAAGCAGTTAGGTGTCTTGATTCAGTGTGCAATTCAATTTGATGATATGCAGATGACATATCTAGTAAACTAAAGAACTTGGCACCTTTGAGTGTAGAAGTCATCTGCGTGATGTTAGGAAGGGGATGCTGATCAATCCATATGTACTTATTTAGATCACGTAAATCCACACACATACGTAAGTTACCATTGGCCTTTTTAGCCAAAACTATCGGAGACACCCAATCAGATGATTCAATAGGTTTGATTACATCGCTCGAACATAATCTATCTAATTCTTTCTTCAAATCGGATTGTAAAGCTAGGGGAACTCTCCTAACCTTGTGTATCACAGGTTGAGCACTATCTGTCAATTTGATCATGTGTTTGAAACACTTCTTGATACAACACATCCCAAGAACTTTATTGAATAGTTTGAGCTTGGAAGAAATCTTTCTTCAGCATCACCTGTTGTTTGCTATTGGGATCAAGGATGATGCCAAGATTAGCTTGTTCTCCCCACCCGAGAAGACATGCCTCATCCTTTGCTACATATGTAGTTCCTTTAGATTTGCTATCCCTAAATTCGAAGTCAGCATTAAATTCACCAACAACATCAATCATTTTTCCACCATAGCCAATGGGATGCACACAAGACTGGTTAAGGATTTGCTTAGGAAAGGATTGTTTCCAAAGTGATTCACTTATTAAAGTGTAAGGAGATCCAGAATCAGCCAACATTTGTACACTAATACCATTCACAATCATATTACATAGAGGTCTTTTCAGTCCTAGAGGATTTACACCCCAAACACCATGAGAACAACCCATGTCCACAATGGTGAGAATTTCATCCTCTTCACTGGATGAGATATTTTCTTCCATCACAGTTTCAACATTGTGAACTTTTTTGAATGGTGCACTGTATTTAGACTTGCAAACAGTGGAAAAGTGTCCTTTCTTGGAGCATTTGACACATATTTTATCAATGGCTGGACACGATAAGGAATTAGCAAGATAGCAAGATGATTGGTACTGCCACATCTGTAACACACAAGTATCTTCCCATATGTAATGTTAATATTTCTTTTATTTGGTTTAACCTTTTCATTAGACCTCTTGTATTTAGATTTAACTGCACACACTTTTTGGCTATTGGTGTCCGTTAAAGACATTTACTCCATGTATGAAGAAATGCTTTCAATCCTTGTAGCGATGTCCAAAGCTTTTTGTAAAGTTAGATCAGGTTTGGATAAAAGTGCCTCTTGAACCTTTTTGTTATTGGTCTTTTCGACTAACTGATCTTTGATCATTTCTTCTTCGAAGGCTTTATATTCGCAAGAATACGTAAGGTGCCAACATATGTAGAGGCTGATGCACCTTGTAATTGAACTCTCTTATAGAACTTGTGTCTTTCCAAAGTTTGAAGCGATTGTTTAGAGCTTTGATGGCAGTGGCATATTCGTCAATTGTATGCTCACCTTCACCATTGCCAACAATGACATTTTCTTTAAAGATGTGTTTTAATATATTGCGGCCTTCAGTACATAAACAATGTCTAAGAACAGCATATTTCTTTTTATAGGTAAAAGACTCCCCATCAAGAGCTTCAAGATAGGCTTCAAATCCTTCTCTCCATTTTTCCCAGTCTATTTCTGGAGACGCAGGATGGGGTAGAAAAGGTGCAGGTGGAGAAATACCTTGAAACATAATTGTAGTATTGTGTGTGTATAAATTAAATTAAATTTATAGCTTGGTGTTTGTAAAGCTATGAATTGTGAAAAAATAATTCTAGTAATATTGAACAAACAGAAAAATGTTTCAAATGGCAATTGAAATTCCACTGGTAAATGCTTGTAAAGAGTACACTATAAACTGTGCGCATCAGTGCTGTGTAAAACTAGTGGAACTTCAAAGTGTAGTGTAGGGAGTGCATTGCAATTAAGACCACCAAACTCTGTAAAAGAAGCTCGGAACAGCTGTGCGCGTCAGCGCGTAGTTAGAGAGACAAAATGCTCTGTAAAACTGGCACTTGTTGATATTTAAATTGGTAAAGGGTGCCGCGATTGGCACTACAGCAAGTATGCCTGACTTGAAAGTCACGTTGCAGGCAATGGAAAATGCCTGATTTAAAGATGGCTGACGGACGTCAAATTATGTTTTATGTATGACGTAATGGCGTGATGTGAGGATCACCGTGAGCCACACTTGATGAAAAGTGATGGAGCGTCCAATGAAATGCTCGTGCAAAGCGGTGCTCGTGCAATACAGCAGCGATCGTTTGTGGTATCAAGAAAATGAACAAAAATTCCGGGCCGTCGCACAATATGCTTATGTGCCTTACCGAAGTCTTGTAAGTTGTCCTCCAAGCAGGAAGGAAGGAGATGACCGGAAAATGGACAACAAGAAGGATTCACCGGAAGCTGTAGGCAGAGAAGAGTCGTCAGCAGCAGCACTGCATGCGTGGAGGTCCTGTTGACTGGCAGCTCATCGCCAGTGTAAAGATATCAGGACGCAGGTAAGATATCTTAGTTTCTTTATTACGAAGTCAACAGGACAGCAAGTGCGATCCAACCTGGAAGCCGACTTCTCCCAACTGCCCCACACAGAATCCCCGCACCACAATGTTCCTTCCATTTCATGTACCTTGGAACATAAGATCCTTGCTTCAGGAACAACTAATAATGATGATCTGTACAAGAGACCATTCACTGTGTATAACTCATCGAACACATGTTTGTACTTGTAGGCACAATTATGTTCATCTATGTTGTGAGACCATCCTTGACAAAAGATTTTCAATATTTCTTTAAATTCCTCATCATATTCAGAAGCTTCTCTCCACTCTCTCTCCGAAATTACATCTTCAGATGGGCCAAAAACACAACACACTAACTCAAAATCATTATGGGTATCCCTTGCTTCAACAGATTGATAGTAGTCAGAAGGTAATCTAGATGAACAATCAGCAAGAAGATTCTTTTTGCCAGGTACATATTCAATATTAAAGTTGTGTTCCATAAGTCTGAATTGCCATCTCACTATTCTAGGGGTGGCTTTCCCTCCCCCTTTAGTAGTGAACAAATCAATCAGTGGTTTATGATCGACACGTACTACAAAATTGGAACCATACAGGTAATGCTTGAAATGAGTAATGCCCCACCAGCATGCAAGAGCTTCGCGCACAATCACAGAATAGGAAGGTTCAGCCCCATGCAAACTTCTCGATGCAAATGCAATCACTTCATCTTTGCCATCCCTATTTTGCAAAAGGACAGCACCTAAACCCTTTTGGCTGGCATCAGTCATAATTATAGTCTTGTCACAAGGATCAAATGCTTTAAGGGGAATGGCATGGGCTACTTCATGTTTAATTGAATCGAATTCCTTAGTGCATTCATCATTCCAAGAAAAACGAACATTCTTCTTTAGAAGAGATCTAATGTTGTAGGTTTTAGATGCACAATTAGGAATAAACCGGGCATAAAATTCTATGAGGCCCATAAAGGACCTTAATTGATCCCTGTCACTTGGAATTCTGAAATTCTCAATGAATTTAACCAAGCTCTGTTTGGGTTGTACACCATCAGCGGATAACATATACCCTAAATAGTCCACCATAGTTCAATTAAGTTTACATCTGTCAATGCCAATTAATTTTAACAAAGACAAAACTTGGCACAATCTGGTATTGTGTTGACTTTGATCCTCACCATACACCAAAACATTCTCTTGAAATGACATAACAGCAAGCCTTTGAACATACTTTCAGCCACTCTCTGAAACGCGGCAGATGCAGAGGCCAGACCAAAGGGCATGCGCTTAAATTGAAAAAGGACTTCAGGAGTGATGAAAGCAGTTAGGTGTCTTGATTCAGTGTGCAATTCAATTTGATGATATGCAGATGACATATCTAGTAAACTAAAGAACTTGGCACCTTTGAGTGTAGAAGTCATCTGCGTGATGTTAGGAAGGGGATGCTGATCAATCCATATGTACTTATTTAGATCACGTAAATCCACACACATACGTAAGTTACCATTGGCCTTTTTAGCCAAAACTATCGGAGACACCCAATCAGATGATTCAATAGGTTTGATTACATCGCTCGAACATAATCTATCTAATTCTTTCTTCAAATCGGATTGTAAAGCTAGGGGAACTCTCCTAACCTTGTGTATCACAGGTTGAGCACTATCTGTCAATTTGATCATGTGTTTGAAACACTTCTTGATACAACACATCCCAATAACTTTATTGAATAGTTTGAGCTTGGAAGAAATCTTTCTTCAGCATCACCTGTTGTTTGCTATTGGGATCAAGGATGATGCCAAGATTAGCTTGTTCTCCCCACCCGAGAAGACATGCCTCATCCTTTGCTACATATGTAGTTCCTTTAGATTTGCTATCCCTAAATTCGAAGTCAGCATTAAATTCACCAACAACATCAATCATTTTTCCACCATAGCCAATGGGATGCACACAAGACTGGTTAAGGATTTGCTTAGGAAAGGATTGTTTCCAAAGTGATTCACTTATTAAAGTGTAAGGAGATCCAGAATCAGCCAACATTTGTACACTAATACCATTCACAATTATATTACATAGAGGTCTTTTCAGTCCTAGAGGATTTACACCCCAAACACCATGAGAACAACCCATGTCCACAATGGTGAGAATTTCATCCTCTTCACTGGATGAGATATTTTCTTCCATCACAGTTTCAACATTGTGAACTTTTTTGAATGGTGCACTGTTTTTAGACTTGCAAACAGTGGAAAAGTGTCCTTTCTTGGAGCATTTGACACATATTTTATCAATGGCTGGACACGATAAGGAATTAGCAAGATAGCAAGATGATTGGTACTGCCACATCTGTAACACACAAGTATCTTCCCATATGTAATGTTAATATTTCTTTTATTTGGTTTAACCTTTTCATTAGACCTCTTGTATTTAGATTTAACTGCACACACTTTTTGGCTATTGGTGTCCGTTAAAGACATTTACTCCATGTATGAAGAAATGCTTTCAATCCTTGTAGCGATGTCCAAAGCTTTTTGTAAAGTTAGATCAGGTTTGGATAAAAGTGCCTCTTGAACCTTTTTGTTATTGGTCTTTTCGACTAACTGATCTTTGATCATTTCTTCTTCGAAGGCTTTATATTCGCAAGAATACGTAAGGTGCCAACATATGTAGAGGCTGATGCACCTTGTAATTGAACTCTCTTATAGAACTTGTGTCTTTCCAAAGTTTGAAGCGATTGTTTAGAGCTTTGATGGCAGTGGCATATTCGTCAATTGTATGCTCACCTTCACCATTGCCAACAATGACATTTTCTTTAAAGATGTGTTTTAATATATTGCGGCCTTCAGTACATAAACAATGTCTAAGAACAGCATATTTCTTTTTATAG
This sequence comes from Triturus cristatus, assembly GCF_964204655.1. Taxonomy (NCBI): domain Eukaryota; kingdom Metazoa; phylum Chordata; class Amphibia; order Caudata; family Salamandridae; genus Triturus; species Triturus cristatus. Next base: position 1,085,256,356 of record NC_140582.1, on the reverse strand, counting down.
GTAAAAGACTCCCAAGAGCTTCAAGATAGGCTTCAAATCCTTCTCTCCATTTTTCCCAGTCTATTTCTGGAGACGCAGGATGGGGTAGAAAAGGTGCAGGTGGAGAAATACCTTGAAACATAATTGTAGTATTGTGTGTGTATAAATTAAATTAAATTTATAGGTTGGTGTTTGTAAAGCTATGAATTGTGAAAAAATAATTCTAGTAATATTGAACAAACAGAAAAATGTTTCAAATGGCAATTGAAATTCCACTGGTAAATGCTTGTAAAGAGTACACTATAAACTGTGCGCATCAGTGCTGTGTAAAACTAGTGGAACTTCAAAGTGTAGTGTAGGGAGTGCATTGCAATTAAGACCACCAAACTCTGTAAAAGAAGCTCGGAACAGCTGTGCGCGTCAGCGCGTAGTTAGAGAGACAAAATGCTCTATAAAACTGGCACTTGTTGATATTTAAATTGGTAAAGGGTGCCGCGATTGGCACTATAGCAAGTATGCCTGACTTGAAAGTCACGTTGCAGGCAATGGAAAATGCCTGATTTAAAGATGGCTGACGGACGTCAAATTATGTTTTATGTATGACGTAATGGCGTGATGTGAGGATCACCGTGAGCCACACTTGATGAAAAGTGATGGAGCGTCCAATGAAATGCTCGTGCAAAGCGGCGCTCGTGCAATACAGCAGCGATCGTTTGTGGTATCAAGAAAATGAACAAAAATTCCGGGCCGTCGCACAATATGCTTATGTGCCTTACCGAAGTCTTGTAAGTTGTCCTCCAAGCAGGAAGGAAGGAGATGACCGGAAAATGGACAACAAGAAGGATTCACCGGAAGCTGTAGGCAGAGAAGAGTCGTCAGCAGCAGCACTGCATGCGTGGAGGTCCTGTTGACTGGCAGCTCATCGCCAGTGTAAAGATATCAGGACGCAGGTAAGATATCTTAGTTTCTTTATTACGAAGTCAACAGGACAGCAAGTGCGATCCAACCTGGAAGCCGACTTCTCCCAACTGCCCCACACAGAATCCCCGCACCACAATGTTCCTTCCATTCTCTCGACGTACAGGGATTCCTGACGTCCAGGGAATGGAAGTAGAACCCAACATCAGAAAAGCCAGAGAAGGACACATATTACTGAGCACAACCATATTCCTATTAATAAAAATGCAGTTGATTTTCTATTCCAATAAACAGTTGAGTTCTGATAAGGAAGCATTTGCTTTTTGTTTTACTTTTTCACTTTGCTCTCTGCAAGAGAGGATCTTACCACACACACCTACAGCATAGTTGCAGAAGATATTTGAGCCCTTTGATGTCCCTCCTCCTTTGCATGTTATCGGCACTGAAGGTGAGCTCATGTCATTCATTAGGATATGTGTATATCTCAACATGGTCTGAGGCTGTATTTTCCTTGGTTACCCCTTCTCAGCTTCTTATTGCCCAAAGTGCATATCAATTCAAACAAGGAGGGAGCCGCATTATGATCCATTCAAGGCGCTACCTCTTATGAGTCATGGCAACTCAGCACATTCAGCAATATAGCAATATTAATACATAGAATATTGCACTCTGCACATCTGTTTATATATATATATATATTCACTTAAAAAACCATAGGTTTCACACATGTTATAGTTAGCTGTACATTTCACTCGTAAAAAACCAATGAAATTCCACGTTATAGTAAGATCAGGTAACTATAACTTGCGCGCCCACAATAAACTGCTGATGACGTCACATATTACATCACTCATGACATGGTCAGTGACATCCCTCTTCACATCAATGATGACATCTGAAATGACACATTGTGGATTGCGGTCGCGCAAGTTATAGTTACCTGATGTAACTATAACGTGGAATTTCATTGGTTTTTTACGAGTGAAATGTACAGCTAACTATAACATGTGTGAAACCTATGGTTTTTTAAGTAAATTTGCAAGGTTTTTTAAATGCTAATTCCTAACTATAACGTGTGTGAAACCTATGGTTTTTTCAGTGAATTTGTACGGTTTTTTAAATGCTAAGTTATGTATTTATTTTTTATTTTTTTTTCTGGTTTTTCACCCTGCGCACACCCTGCGCGCACTGTGGGCACCCGGTGCGCTTCGCGCACCGAGCGCCCACGTTGCGCAGTTCATACCGTGCGCGCCTCGCCTTTTTTTACACAGTAACAATTTTTTTTTCTCCCTTGCGGGTCCTTCAATTTATTTAATAAATGTGATTGTTATTTCTTTTTTTTTGTTTATTATTTTTTTTTGCCATGCGCGTACGGTAAGCTTACCGTACGCGCACTCCGCGATTATTTTTAAAAAATATTAAATGCATTTTTCGTACTTTTTGGTCCTTCGTGGACCCCCTGACAAACGCTAGGGGGTCTGCAACTCTCTTCGTTGCCCCCTTTTCACGTTATCCACCTTTGTTTTTCAGTGCGAGAGACAGAAAATGGCGGCCGACACTTTCTGATTTCGACCGATTCGAATGTTTACAGTCATGTAACCACCAATCAGAATTGAGCTCGCGCACGGCACCGTACGCGTACGGTAAGCTTACCGTAAGCGCACGGAGCGCGCTCACAGATATATATATTGCTTTAAATGCTTTTTTCTCAGGAACTACTGAACAAATTTACACCAGACCTATAAAAGGCACTTCCTTGACCTTATGGCTACCTCTCTGCCAAATTTCAAGTAATTCTATTCAGCCGTTCGGGCTGTAGCTGTGTCTAAAGGTCCTATGGAAAAATGCATGGGGAAAACGCGTTTTGGGACCCCCCCTTTTTCTCAGCCCCCGCTTGACGAATCACCCCGAGACTTTCAGGGTAGGAGCTGAGCGGAGTGCCCCATTAGTTTTGAAAATTTCGCGAGGATTCGTCAACCGGCGCCAAAGTTATTCAAAATAGAATTTTGAGATTTCCTATGGAAACACGGTCCTAACTATAACTATCTACTGGCGACCGCCAGTAGATAATATATATATATATATATATATATATATATATATATATATATATTACGGAGTTTTTCGTTTCAAGCGCTCCTGTGCGCCTCAAATCCAAAGGAGACCAGGAACAAACGAACGCTGACTCAGGATGCGGGTGAGAAATTTAATTTATTATCATTAGACCAGCAATGCCTGCATGACGCGTTTCAGCCTACGGAAGGCCTTGATCACATGACGCCTGAGGCTATGCAGGGGAAATTTAAAGTGCAAGTGCAAGGTATAACAAACTTGATTGGCTGACGCATAATTGGCGTGATAGACATGAAAAAAATACAATCAACGTTTTGAACATTTTTGTACAAGGCTACTCGTAATTCACTTTCTGTAAAATACATAAAAATTGCAAAATACGTTAACCAATTGGTACCATGATCCTTAAAAAAAGAGGCACTGATATAAGGTGCAATCAAATTTAAAGGTACAAACCTCAGGACAGTGACAGTTTAAAGCAAGCTGGAAATGCTTTGTATGAAAAAAACTGAACACCTGCTTGTGCAACCACGCAGTCTGCCGTGCAAAAGACGCAATGTGTGCAAATAAAACCCAAGTGGGTAAATCCTAATTATATACATGATCAATGGACATATGCAATATAAATAACCATCCTCAATGTACAATATCCTGTCTACATCAGAGCGCCAATCAAGATGGTGCAAGTATACAATGTGCACGGGTATTGTGCTAAATTAAAATCAGTCTTAAAGAACTATAAGGTGCTGTTACAAAATCTATCATTCTTTTTGTATACTAAAAAAGTTATGGAGGCCATACATCAATGGAATAATTTTTGGCATCTTTGAAACTTAAGGAAAAAGTTGATGAAAAAATGGTAAAATTACAGACAGGTGAAAAAGTCTTCGCTAGCATTAAGACCCGCAGGGGTCTTAGAGTCCAATTCTAGAATATAGCGGGTTTCTAGCGCTCGTAGGCGAGCCTCACGATTGCCACCTCGTCTCAGCGGGGGCACAGAATCGATGACAAAAAACCTAAGGAGTTCACTTTTGTTATCGTGACACTCCTTAAAGTGGCGTGCAACAGGATATGCGGGATCACTGCCATCGATGGCCCGTATGTGCTGGAGTATCCGCTTGTGAACCTGCAACTTGGTACTACCAACATATTGCAGGCCACACGGACACTCCAACACATACACCGCAGAGTCAGTTCTGCAAGAAAGGAATTTGTTTATGGGGCGAGGAATGTCACAGAACGGAATACAATATTCCATTTTGTTAGCCCCATGTCTGCACGCTTTACAACTGGAACAGCGTTTGAAGCCCTTACAAGTTTGCAGCCATGTTCTAGTTACTGAATTTTCAGGGCTGGATTTAACTAGCGCATCCTTCATCGACCGAGCTTTTCTGAATGTAATGACCGGACTAGCTGACATCAGATCCCCAATGACAGGGTCATTACAGACAAGGCTCCAATTTTTCTTAAATACTTTGCGTAGAGCCTGATGTTGACGATTATAGGTCACAATTAATCTAATCGGTTGGTTAGTAGGTGAGCTCGTTTCGATGGGTATAGATTTCTTTAAGGCCTCACTCCGTGGGATGCGATTGGCTTTTTGAATTGCATTGTCAACCATCGCAACAGTGTAGCCCCTTTGCAAAAAACGTGCTTTACTTGCTTGTTGAGCAATAACACATTCTGAGTCAGTGCTGCAAATCCGCCTTATACGCAACATCTCCCCATAGGGTATGCTGCGTATAAGATGAGCCGGATGATGACTTGAGGCATGCAGCACTGTGTTACCAGCAGTGGGCTTCCTAAATAGTCGCGTTAGCAACTGATCATTGCATGCAACGATCTCCACATCTAGGAAGCACACCGACTCCTGGCTTATGTTGGATGTAAAGCACAGGTTGAGAGTGTTGATATTGAGTACACTAATGAAATCAAGAGCTGCCTGTTTGGTACCCCGCCATATCAAAAAGATGTCATCGATATAGCGGAGCCATACCGTTACATGTCTGGAAAATGTGTCATGGTGTTGACCAAAAAGGACCTGCTCCTCCCAGCAGCCCATATGCAAACAGGCATAGCTGGGAGAAAAACAGGCCCCCATGGCTACACCCCTGACCTGTTGGAAATATTGATTTCCAAACATGAAGAAATTATTGTTCAAGCAAAATGAAATCATATCAAGTAACATCTTATTGTGATTGGCTAGCATGATGGGTCTATTCCCTAGATAGTGTGCAATAGCTTTCAAGCCATCAGAATGATGTATACTTGTATACAACGCTGATACATCAAGTGTAATCAACCAACACATAGAGTCCCAAGGAGTGTCTGCGATCTTTCTTAGAAAGTCACCTGTGTCCTGCACAAATGAAGGTAGGGTTTGAACATGCTCCTGCAAGAAATTATCAATATACACAGATGTATTCTCCAATAAACCCCCACAGGCTGAGATGATAGGCCTGCCAGGAGGCTTAACGGGATCCTTGTGCACTTTGGGGATGAAATAAATCACCGGAGTGACTGGATACTCATTTTTGAGGTACTTGAGTTCATCCTGGCTCAAAAGTCCGGTACTTCTCCAAGCAACCAAACGTGCATAGAAGTCATTCTGTGCTTTCCTCATTGTAGCTGCCTCACACCTTTTATAGCATAAAGGATCATTCAGTTGGCTAAAGGCTTCATCTAGATAGAGTTGACGAGGCCACAGTACCACATTACCGCCTTTGTCTGATTGGCGGACAACGATGTTGTTGTTTGCCTGTAGTTTTTTGACCAACTGAACATACCAAGTGTTCTGAGCGGTGTATTGCCTTTTTTCCTGAAGTGTGGATGCATACAGTTTTTTCATACCAGCTACAGATAATTCATGAAAGATGTCTAGATTGTCATGCAGCATTAGAGGAGAAAACGTTGATTTGGACTTGAATTTGGTAAGACCAGACACATTAGGAATTAATTCATCATTAGTACGCCTGGAGCCAGAGTCCTCAGTATGCAGTTGTTGAAGATCTTGTAATAATTGAAAATCACTGGCTCTGAGTCCATGAAATTGAGTATCCATAGGCAAGGGTTGGGGTCGTAGTGCTGGAGGATTAAGCCGAAAGTACTTCCTCAATTTCAGCTTACGAATGAACTTATACAAATCTATTCGTGTCTTGGAGTAGCTAAAGTTGCTAACTGGACTATAGGACAAGCCCAAATGCAGGATTTTAATATCGGCTTGGCTCAACTGAGTATCTGTGAGATTCAAAACAGATATGGAGCTACTTGCTACCCCCTCCATATGGTCCCCAACTACTGTTTCTTCCATTTTCTGTTGTAATTTCTTTTGGGCTTGGCGCCTGGAGGCTGCTTGTCGACGCGCTCTACGCTTTTGGTTGATTCTTTTACTCCGTTGGAGTTTTGGCGTCTTGGTCTCAGCGTTTCGCGCCGTTCTTGTCGCAAGCAGTCCACCTCTTGCGCTAGGGAATGTTTGGTAAACCCCAATCGCATTAGGTTACTATGGCGTTCACTGTCAGACTCGCTGTCGGGTACTGAGCTCAGGTCTGAGATTGAAGAAGCCCCTTGATGTACTTGAGTGGCACTTGTACCTGGCTCAGATGGCGCTTGCATTGGAGGTGGTTTGGACGTTTTGATGGCATCAAACTTCCTAGCAAAGGTGAAAATCCGACCTTCTTGATAGTCGGTTTTATCGCGTTGAAATTTAAACGCCTTGCGTTTTTTGATTATTTCCTCTTCTTTGCGAAGACGAGAAACCATCTCCTCTCTGAATTTAGCGCAGTCAACAGTAGAACCCAAAGCAAGGATTTCATTTTCAACAATGTCTATCTGGGTCTGTAGTGCTGCGCGATCACTCTCCGCGTATTTGACCAAAATAACCACCAACTTGCGCGATGACTCCAGATTACATTCCGCCCATTCATATATATATATATATATATATCCGCTCCAATTCTCCTCAATTACGAAAGAATTATCGCACTCTCGGGGACATAAAAGCAAACTTTATTTTCAAATGGCCAGCAACAAACGCGTTTCGGCGAACTGCCTTCTTCGGTGGTGATGACACACCGAAGGAGGCCATGTTTTCTAAAATCAATGAAACAGAAACGGGATCAGCGTGTTTATTCTACTAAACGCGCCATCTTTGAAAAGGTTTTATATGAACCAACATTTCATTTTTACCTAATTCCTAACATGAAATCATGCTATTGCACCATAATGATACACACCCATAAATAGATCTCAATTGTGAATAAACATAATTACATATATTCACCAAAAAAATCCATAAAACTAATTTCATGTTTGTGTTATATAAACATTTTCCAAACACATATCATTATCCATATATCGGTTATTCATGTGCTGAATAATTAGGTGTTAATTATCTCGCCGTGGATCGGCAATGGTCCCTACTTTGTCTCACTTTTGATACAATATCTTTTTACAATCAATTGTTACGTCGGTGTTTACATTATTTTTATTTTCATTTTTATTGTTATTATTTTTTGTTATTATTGTTATTTGTTTGTATTTTACTTTTCAATCTCAATGTTTAGGAAAACGAATTCATATAGCAATTACAACTTCAGTTTCAGTGGTTCCTGCCTAATATCCCAATTTCTATTAATCCCAAATGATAACTAGATATCTCAGAATTAGGAGCCTGTACACTTGTCATATTTCCATTTACTGGAATGTCAGAAATCTAAATGTAGTACTGACACTGAAGCAGAAAGTTCCAGAATTCCTCTTAAGTTTTGTGAATGGACCCCCAAACAAAGGCTAGAAGTCTTCAAGATGAAAGGGCAAAGAAATTGAAAGTACTTTCCACCAATGTTATATTCCACCTCGAAAACAAAGAACGATGTCACACCTCAATAACCAGCAACATAACTGGATGATGTAAAGACGTTTGCCTTTCCTCTCTCCTGGTCTTTTTGGGACTTTCAATCTTGCCTCCTCTTTTCCTTCCTCTATTTTTCAATCTCATACCTCTGACCTGACCTTTCGTTCACTAAGGTGCTCATTGTAAATGGTCCTTTTAAGGGAGCTTGGAATAGAATTTGTGTTATTGAAATCTCCTTCCATTTCATGTACCTTGGAAAAAGCCCTCATGGTGGAGGTTTTGTCTCTAGAAAATACAGTATTATCTGACTTAGGAGTACTGTTTCAAGTTTATTTATTTTGCATAGTCACTAAAAACCATTGCAACACCATAAAACTACCAATAAATCCCTTGTTATTCCCTGATAAAACTGATAGTATGCATGGTAAAGTGCAGTATAGTGAATACGTAACTAGTGTAAAAATAGCTGATAAAACCATCAATATACACCATTAATATGTGCCAGTAAGACAAGGAGTCCACATAGTAAAGTGCAATGAAGTGCATATATGTCTGGAGGTGGCTCCTGATAGGTGTGAAGCAAAGTAACAAATGTCTTCCCATCATAAGGCGCTCTTTTTTTAATTGTAGCGGTGTGATTATATTAAAAAAACAGCATCCAGTTTGTGAGCCAGTATCCTCACCATCAACCTGTTGCTAGAATTCCTAATGCAAGGTTGTCGTTTTAGTCATTTTTTGTTCCGCCAGCATGAGGAATTTGACCGCTGAGCAGTTCAGTTGTATAGCCCCCGGATCAAAGCATGCCAGCACTGCTTGCCTCCTGGTGCGAATTCCTTTCTGCTTGAAGGGGGCCTTTAGCAGCTATATCCTCTCTTGCTGCAGCACCTTACATGTACAGAATAAATGCAGGATATCTCCTGGACCTGTTTGGCACAAGCTGCAAGTGCTTTGGGTCAGTGCCCTCTGCCATGGAGGAAGATTCTGGGCACATAGGAGACTGCCCAATATTTTGCCTCATTGTCGATCAGTACCATCAGGCGATAGTTGCTTGGCAGAGTCTTATCGCCACTCTTGTAGATCGGCACAATCGTCAAGCCTTTGCATGATTCAGGTATTCTACTTAGTGACCTGACGTCCAGGAATAGGGGTTGCAGAATGTCTGCCCAGTCAGCCGCTTTGTGTTTAAATAATGCATGTGGAATGCGGTTCGGGCCCGGAGCCCCTTCTCTTCTCCCGTTGAGTCGCCAACCTCATGCACAGATGTGTTATCTGTATTAGGCATGTTTGGCGCGGATGTTGCCTTGAAACCCTTGGTGGGCGTCTGTTTAAATCCATTGTACGGGTGCCCCCGGTTTGGTGGTTAAATTGCTTGATTAATAAATTGAGCCATGTTTCCTCTGAGATATGTGACGAAATTCCCTTGTGATGTGGACGGATTATAGCGTTCACCATTTTTCAAAATCGGGTACTATCATTGTGGTTTATATCATAAAGAAGCTTTGTCCAGGTTGCGTCTTCTTTCTCTTTGTTGATTTCCCATTTCAGTTTTTTGAGTGTGTTCTGTTTTTTCTGCAGAAATAAACGGGCACTTGAGTCCCCTGGTTGTCTTCTAAGAGAGCTTAGAGTGCTGTTTATTGATTTCTTGAGCAACTTTACTTGGTCCCTGTAAGCTTTCGGGATCCTGTTTCTCCGGCTGGGTGCCTGGCAAAGATTTATTTTTAATGATGGTGTGCCTCAGAGGTTTTAATAGCTTAGCAGTAAAGTGTTCCCATTGTGTAATTTGGTTGTTTGTGGCTGTTGCTTCTGAATGAAATAGTTCAATTGCTGATTTTAACAGAGACTCCACAGTTAACGCTGCACATTTGATCCTCATTAGGTCTGAGGTGTAAACGGGCACCAGAGCTACTTCTTGATGAATGGAGGAGGGTGCAGTGGCTAGTAGCAGAATTTCTTGTGGTCAGTGGTTACTGTCCCCTTTGTACCCCATTCTGAACCCGTGGATGAAGGGAAACAGTGAGAAGCTTGCAAACGTATAGTCTAGTATAGAGCATGTTGAGGCAGAGTAGTGTGATGGAATGGGGGTGGGGAGCCCTCAGGGAATCTGGTGTTGAGGGCCCTAAAGTTTAGATGTTCTAAGTCTTCCAGAAGATGGCTCTTCTTGCAGCTCTTGCTTGTGTGTTATGAGGCACATTGAGTCTGATGTTACAGATTCAGATTTGGATGCAAGTCTCTTCACCCCCCGATGTGCTGAAGAGGTGTTGGTTTAGGTCCCCAGACAAGATGAAGTATGGGGTTTTGTCTCGGTTATGTAGTTTATTACTTTGTCTATTAGCTTTTCGGAATCTTTAGTTTTCCTTTTTGGGTGGACGTATCTTTTGACTAGAACCACCACATCTTGTCCTCCCTGGAGAGAGATGGTGATCTTGACTGCAGTGGCGGCAGGCGAAGGAGAGCGAACAGGCACTGCTGATGTTACTCTTGTCGTAGAAACATAGGTTGCCAACCCTCCTGAGTGGTGTCCAAATTGTCAGCCCTTTGTGGCCGATGTGGCAAAGCACATAAAACCTTGTATGTGATGCGGGTCAAAAAGTCATGTTTCCGGCAACATAATTATGTTGAATGGCTTGAGGTATTGCAGACATTCTGGATCCAAATATTTTGTGGATAAACCATTAATATTCTACGAGCATAGGTGAAGTGGGATATCCTCTGCTCTGTTTCTGGATTTGTTTTGTGTTGATCGTCATTATGCTCCTGCTGTGGTGGTTATTGTCCGGGTGATTGGTCAAAAATATGGGGATTTGCTCAGCGGTGGTGATGCTGTCCAAGATCTGTTTTGAAGGTTCGTCATCGAGTTGGCCATCCGTCGTGATGTTTGTCCCAGAGCCCTCTGAGCACTGAGTTTGGGCACCCATGTGATTTTGTGATTGCTGGCCTCGAAATGGGGGCCAGTAAAGGTGACGGGTACCCAAGACTAAGGTAAGGAATGATGTCTATTTCCCAGGCTTTGAAGATGCGCTGTTCTGCTAGAACTTTCTGGGCGACTGTTATTGATTTCCATGTGGCCTTAGGTGCCTTTGGCATCGAGGGGTTTGAGGGACAAATGAATTCTATTGAGCTCAGGTCAGCAAGAGTTGGAATTGCTTGCAGCAGCCTTAGAATATTCCCTCTGTTCAGAGTGTCCTGATATCCTTTTGAAGTAAACATTGGGTAAAGGAGCATAGCGTGTGTATCCTGCTACATAGTTCTCTGCAAGTGTGTAGACTGTAGTGGGTCAACAGCAGATGCCGGAATTCCATTTTGGCAGGTGCGGTGGATTGATATCTTTGGCTGGGTTTACACCTCCTTGCTCGGCGATCTCAATTTTGCGTTCCTTAACTTTGTCTTGAGTGTTGTTGGCCCAGAGCTTGCCTGCTTGGGGGAATGCAGGATGTTCTCTTCTGTCTTGTCTGCATGCTGCCTGCTGGGGCATTTGACAGACGGTAAAACAAAGTTTCCAGTGTTGTATGCTGTAATCCAGTTTGTCCCAGTTTTGCTGTTTAGGTGTTCCTGGCAGGGCCCCTTGCTTGTATCCTTATGTAGCTTTGTGCCCTTTGAGGATGCCTGCAATGGTGCTGGTGTGTGCCTCTCCATTGCTGCGGGCTGTCGGGCCTGCACTGGGGATAATGAAAGTAGTGGAAGGCCCTCCAGTTAGATTTAAGCATTTGTGCTTCTTGGCAACATCCCTGTGGGGCCTTCTTGTTTTGAGGTGTAGCTATTTTCCCATTTCCGTTATCTCTTTTATCTGTCGTATGCTCCTGTTTGGAGATTTTTTGGGGGGAGATGCCTCCTTGGTCAGATTGATTGTTAAGTGGCGATAGGTCCTTATTTTGAGTACTTACAGTGCATGACTTAGTGACCGATTTTGTATGTTTTCGGGAGAAGAGGGGATAGAAGGGTGTTGGGTCAAAATAGTTTTCTTATTGTGCCCTTTCCTTCTGTGCTGGCATCGTTGTTTGGAATTGAGCTTCAAGGCATACACTCCTTCTAGGAACTCAGTCGTTGATTCACTGGGCGCTCCTGCCGTCCCAATAGATACCTTGGTGTCAGATCCTGTCTGGTGATTATGGTGACACGGCTCCCTGTTGTTCAGTTTAGTCTGTTGCCCTTCAAGCGTCCCCGATGCTGTAAGGCTACCACTTGAGGGCTTGCTTGAGAATCCTGTTGTTGCATTCCTCATGTCCTTTAGCATGCTGTTTAGCATTGTTGGAAGAGTAGATAGTTTATCAACTATGTAGCTGCACCGGCAGTTGAGTTGGGCCTCAGATTCAGCTCTCTTTAGTAGACCGTTGAGGTCCCCCAGTTTCTCGTCAATGCGTGCAGTGAACAGTGCTGAGGTGTTTAGAAGTGAGAGCTGAATTTCCATCTTTTCAGACTGAAATTGGATCGCTTTGATGGCCAGTTGTATGGTGTTTAGGAGGAAGGCCCAGGTGCTGCTGACTTGTTCTTTGGAGATTGTCCCCCCCTTGGGCTCATCTTCAGTCGCCTCCTTAACCGATTGGCTGATGTTTTCAGCGTTCAGTTGGGGCTCCTTGGCCGGAATAGCTCTCTGTTGCTGATCAGGCGAGTAGGCAGCTAGCATTTCCTCCTATTCTTGTGTGTTCAAGTAGGAGAGGATCGCCCTCCCCTCCTCTTGATGAATTTGGTCGACGGACCCTTCTGTCCCTTCAGATAGCCTGCCTCGATGAGGTAGCAACCAGGTTTGTAGAGGTTGTGATGCTGGGGTTGATGCGATTGTGTCTGCAGGCCACGGCGGTGATGCAGGGATAATATTCATGCTGATCTGTAGTGCACTAAGGCTGGCTTCGGGTCCTTGTTCTGCTTGCAAGCCCCTCTCAGTGTGAGTTGGTCCTACGATGCTGTTCTCATTTTGTGACTGGGTGGAGCTGACCTCTGGAGCACGTTTGACTGTATTGACCATTTGTTCTTTTTGTGGCAGAGATCCTCTTGTGTGAGTCTACGTGGGCTGGCTGCCATTGGGGCTGAGCGCACAAAAAAGTACTGCCCCCCACCCCCTCTATGGCCAGTAGTGAAGCCTGTTCCAGTGCAGATTCCGAAGCTGGGTGGGTAAATGCTCAGGGCTTGTTTTGATCTTGTTGTGCTGCTGCTTGTTGTTGTTCGTGCGGGTTCAGGGCTCCAGACTGCCTTGAGAGCCTAGTACAAAACAGATTTTTGCCGCTCTGCTAGGTAGGGCATTTAACGTCCCCAGACCCAGCGGGTAGGAAGAGCAAGGAAAACAGTGATAGCTGCGTGTCTCTTGTGCCGTTGGGTATGGTGATGAGATGAGCAAATTTGCCGTTGAGTTGTTAAGTGGTAGTGGGCTTGTCGGATCCTCAGTACTTAGTCAGGCCTTCTCTTGTGACTGTGTAAGAGGTGAGGTCGGCTGTGATTGTAAGGGAAGCAGAGGAATCTGCAGGCCTTTGAGGGTGGCATTGCTTGAGAACTGAGCCTGCATCCTTTAGAAAGCTAAATTTTGCATAAATCTTTGGTTGAGTTGAGTCGGTTAGGCCACTTGGTGGAGCCCTGTCTTTTGGTACAGGGTCTTTTAAGTTTAGTGGAGGATCGACGCCAGGCTGAGCGAAATGGCATATTTTTCTGTCTTTTTCCTTTTTTGCCCCTGACCTGGGGGAAATGGCCGCTCTGGTTTTCCCTAACCTCATTTGCGGACCGGCGGGTAGGCAATGCGCTGAACTGGGATTGATGGCCTTGGGCTAAGGGGTCCGATGCTTAGTGATTGATAAGGTTTGAAAAGGTTTGAAAAAGGAACAGGACTTGGCAGGGTGCGGGGAGAGCGGCCCTGGCTTGGTGCCTGGTCCAAGGCAAGTGCCTCTGTAGATTTGCTGTGATTTTACCGTGAGCTATAGACTGTAAGTCCTATAAGTCCTTAGCTCCCTAGTTCTTTAGTAATTTGCAAGGATGATAAGATGCGGGCTGCAGCGGGCCTAATGCTGACGGCTGCCCTGTGCGGCAATCTCTTCCACAAGGTCTAGGCTGTCCCGTGCTCTGCCCCGTCACTGTATCCCGTGCTCGACAGATGTAGAGGTTGTTGACCCTTTGCCACCGCTGCACCTGCCACTAGTCCGGTGGCAGGTGGCGGCGGCTTGGAGTCTGTAACTTGGAACCCAGAACCAGCTGGCTTTAATTGATTGAGTAAGCAGAAGGGGGGCTTCTCAGGTGGAGAGAGGGAAGGAGGGGACTCGTGCGGGAGCACTCGGGATCGTAGCAAGCCGCACCCAGCCTAGCCAGGACGCTTCTGCAGAAGATCCGGGCTCGCGCTCTGCTGGCAGATATGCCGTTGCACTAGGATCCCTTACCCTGTTCCCTGGTCCTTGGTCATTGGGTCCTTGGAGTATGTCCCAGGCCCTTCCACCGGACTTCCTCCTCTCCCTCTTCCCGGATCGTTCTGGCTCCAAGCTGTTCAGCTTTCATCTCACAGCTTCTGCTTCCGGTGACTTAAGAGTACTGGTTGTGGACAACTGTACCACTTCCTGATGGGGCTGGTAACTCCAGTTACTCGACTTGTCGGGAATTACAGATGACTCCTTTATCAGCAGACTCCTTTATCTCTGTCGGAGAGGTCCTTTGATCTCATCTCCAGGTTTAGGCCTTCAAAGAACAATATTCAAAAGGCATACATAGTTTAAGGAGTGTGGGTAAACCTGTACTGGGATTTATTAAAAGTGCTTGGATCATGCTGGGTTTGGAGAAATTCTGGAAAGGGCATTGTTCCATTTGCCCAGGTGATGCACTAAAGCTTAAAACATTGACCCAGGAGAAAGCTATTAGTCGCAGGAAGCATCAGACCCATATAGGTAGCTTAACAAGTGCCTTATTAGTCCACAAATCCATAAACAAGGCAGATGGGTTCCTTGACCACATTTAACCGGTATGTGCACGCTCGGTGTAACTTCAGTTTAGGTATGGGACACTCCCTGTAGCAGATTTTACTGCCCATTGGGGGAACACGCACCAGGGGTCCAACTATTGCTTTTACTGTAATAATATAAAGGAAACAGATGTTGTTTTTCTGCCCACTTTACGCTAAACCTAGAAGCTGATGGATTGTCCCCATGTGCAGATCCCTCAGGGTGCTAGAGCAAGGAGAAGTCTATAGAATATGCAAAAGTTGATACCTCCTCGATGGTGGTGGTGGCGGTTTCAAAGTTCCTATATACTGCATGGACATTAAAGCATAAATCATTGGACACTGTGCAAGGGTGAACCTTATACTGAACACGTCTTTGAGTGTCTAAAAGTAAGTTTATTAAAGGAATAGAGGTGTCAATACATAATACAATCGAACAATAAATATTCACCTAATACATAACTCTCAGGATCAAAAATAGTTAGATTGGTATATAGAAAGAGAAAATGCATTTTATATCGAGGAATATAGAACAGCATTAGGAAAGTCATGGGAGTTGAAGAACTTCTTGTTGGTCAGGGCTCAGAGTAAAGGATCGTTTAGCACTAGCATCAATAAACAATGTGATAGGTAACCATAGGTTTAAGCGTTTTGTGGCCATATGAATGGGATAAAACAAAGGAGGTATCCAATCTGTGATTATGGAAAATGGCATACCACCATGCTTGATATGATATTTTGGTAAAATCTTTCCAATTTTTGGTTATTTGTTGGAACGCAACCGCCAACAACAAATCAATAATCTTAGTGCAGGAAGTACAGTTCGCCCAAATAGGGTAGAGACTTCCCAGGAACACATTAGTAATAGAAAAACTTCCCAGGAACACATAGGTAATAGAAAAACGGAAACTGGATCCAAACATTTCATGGATTCGAGCCCATAAATGTTTCCAGAAACAACGAACAAGTGAGCACACAAATAACAAATGTTTTAAGTCTGCAAGTGGAGATGTACATGTCCAGCACGTATCTGGTGTATTAGTGTATCGTTTATTTAATGTGAACCGGACAAAGCAAAAGTCTATTATATACGAAGAAGAGAGTCTGCGTTGTGTTTGCTGCTCTAGAGGATTTTCTGATCTTAATCCAAATCTTATTCCACAATGATATCGGCCAACAAACATGTAAGTCTTGTTCCCAAGCAAGTTCCACCTTTTTTTTTTCCCTTATAGTGCATGTAGAGCGTAAATGATTATAAATAACAGAAGCCTTGGGTTTGGTGCAAAGCAGGGTGTGTAACCGATTAATTGGGACAGAAGTGGACGTGTTATGAGGTGTAAATTGAGCACAAACATTTAGTACAGCTTGTTTCAAAAGATCATATTTAGAATGAAAGTATAGGGGTAGGTCAAAAGGCTACTAATTAGGGGGAAATACAAAATTTCATTATGTGCAAACAATTGATGAACCCAAATGAGGCCTCTCTGCCTCCAGGATTTCCAATCGAAAGGTCTATCACGTATCAACAATAATTTATTATGCCATATTGTGGAATTAAGAAAAGAATCAAAGTCTGAAGGAATTGAAGGAAAGTTGGTATCCAAACTTTTACATGTATATTTAAGTATAGGAGTGGAAAGAGATTGTGGCTTGCAAGAAAAGGATATACATTCTTGAAAGGAAAAGGGGGATAAAAAAAGGCGCTCAAGTGTGGCCCATAAAGGACAGTCTTCCGAGGGATCAGCCAGCCAATACGAAGATTGATGGAGTAGGAAGGACTTCTGATATGTAGGAAAATCAGGGAAGTTGACCCCTCCTTCCTACTTGGGACGTATTAATTTTGATAAAGACATGCGTGATTTTTTGTTATTCCATAAAAAAGAGGAAAGTGTAGAATTAATCTTCTTAAACAATTTTGCTGGAATGGGAATTGGGATGTAAGAAATTTTGTAAAGTATTATAGGACTCATCATCATCTTTATTATGTCGAGTCGGCCCCACCAGGATAAGTAAAGGGGATGCCACTTGGCACTTAGTTCTTAGACCCTTTTAATACATTTGTTCATACAGAGAGAAATTGTATCAGAAATGGATGAGATAAAGTATAACCTAAATGTTTAATGTGTTTGGGATTCCAAGCGCAATTGGAAGTGACAAAATCATCTTTAAATGTGTATTTAGTTAGAGGTAATATCTCGCATTTATCTTTATTCAGATTGTATCCGGTAACAGGAAAAGGATTGAACTTCCTTTAAAAAGGCACGAATAGAGGTCTGTGGCTGCGAGATAAATAGTAAAATGTCATCAGCATAAGCTGTAAGTTTGATTTGGGAATGTTTGATGTTGAATCCATGTATTTCTTGGTTTTGGCGTATTCTGGATAAAAAAAGGTTCAAGGGCTAGGTTAAAGAAAAAAGGGGATAAAGGACAACCTTGGCGAACACCTCTGCCCAGATCAAAATATGAGGATGTAGCGCCATTAGCACAAACTGCTGCGAGTGGGTTCGAATAAAGGAGAGATATTAAAGATATGATTTTGGGACCAAAACCAAACTATTTAAGGGTATGAAAAAGATAAGGCCATTCAACTCTATTCAACGCTTTTTCCGCGTCTAATGCTATTGCTGTTAAGGATTGAGGTAGATGGGATGATTTAGACAAAATATAAAAAAATAAACGGGTATTATCTGTAATAAGCTGACCCTTAACAAAACCAGATTGTTCTATTCCTAACAAATTAGCTAAGTGAGATTCTAAGCGTATGGGCAGAGCTTTTGAATTTTTTTTATAGTCAATATTAACTAATGAAATAGGTCAATAGTTTTTGCAGTATTTTAAGTCTTTACCATCCTTGGGAATAAGGCAAATTAATGCTTCTGAGAAAGGGCCAGAAGAGCCACCTGAATGCAAAAAGGAGTCTAAGAGGCTTGGGAAGCAGCAGTTTTGCGAAATGTAAAAAAACTCAACGGTGAAACTATCTGGACCTGGTGCCTTATCGTTTTTTAAGAGCTTGCAAAGCACTAAGGAATTCATTTTGTGATAAATTAAATTCCAAAGATGAAAGGTCATGTGGGGTATCGGAGGAGTGTTGAATGGTGGAAAAAAGTTGAGAAATATGATGCTGTGAGGGGAGATTTTCTGAAGTGTAAAGTGATTTATAAAAAAGTAGAAATTCATTCAAAATGTATGTGTCTTTAAATTTCAGGGTCAAATGTTCGTCCATGATAGAATCTATGTTAAGTTTGTTGTGCTTTACCTTAGGATAATTAGCTAAGATTTTCCCTGCTTTGTTTTGACCACCGTAAAACTTTGCACTGGATTTTAATAAGTATAGTGAGGCATTATCTGTAGACTCTTTGTTGAATTGTAGTTTAGCGTTTATACGCTCAGATAAACAATCATTTGATTTAGATGAATAGTAAGAATGTTCCAGCTTCTTTATCCTGTTCAGGAGGTTATTGGTTAATCTGCATGCATTTTTACGCTTTTTGGAAACATAACCAATATTAAAATCTATAGCTGATGCTTTAAAAGCATCCCAAACAACAGAGAAAGACATAGTGTCATTCTGATTAAATAACAAATATTAATTGAAAAAAGAAACAAAGGAGGAAGTAAACAAAGGGTCTAAAAGAAGAGCATTATTAAAACGCCATCTTCTAGGGGTATTGGGTTTTTGTAAACTGTCTAGCTGGATGGATATAGGAGGATGATCGGATTTTAGAATAGAACCAATATCCGCACCAAGTAGAGATTGGGAAACATTATGGGAAATAAAAAAGTAATCAATGCGTGACTGAGTATGATGAGCTGGAGAATAATAAGTATACTGTCTTGTAGTAGGATTACAGATTTTCCAGGCATCAATAAGTTTGTACAGTTTGATAGTTTGACCAAAAGGTTTGTGAGCCTTGTTTGGGATAAAAGAGATCTTTGAATTGCGGTCTATAAATGGGTCTAAAACTTGATTACAGTCACCTGCTAAAATAAAGTTATCATCAATGCAATGTGTAATTTGTTGAGTTAAGGAGGTCCAAAAAGCGGAGTCTCCAGCAGTGTAGGCATATACATTAGGTAAAGAAACTGGAGCATTCCCAATCAACAATTTGATGTATAACCAACGTCCATCTTTAGCGGCATCCTGAGAAAGAAGTTTAACAGAAAGTGATTTGCGGCAAAGGATCATGACTCCATTCCGCTTACCATCTCCTGGAGAGAAGAAGACTTCCCCAACCCATCCTTTCTTTAACTTTAAAGACTAATCCACTGTTAAATGAGACTCTTGTAAACATGCTAGATCAGCTTCTAATTTAGTTGAGTGGGTCAAAACCCTTTGCCTTTTTATAGGAGATTTAAGACCACTGACATTCCATGAAATTAATTTCAAAGACATAAAATAATTAAAGAGAAAAGCAAAAAATACCAATCCAATTTGATCAACAAGCAACAAAAAACATAGTAGAGAGAATTACTACTGAGTAAAGAATTAACCATATATTTCAAAAAAGAGGATAGAAGAAGATTCAGTTGTAAGAATAAAATAATGGGCGGATGAAAAAGTGAAGAATAGGGTGAAAAAGCAATAGAAGCACCTGAAAGAGATAAAGAAAAAAGGGGTAAAAAAGGCAGAGGAAAGAAAAAAATAGAAAAAGTGTAGGAAAAAGTCATACCTATAGATATCAAGCAGGAAAGAGGAAGGGGGGGTGAAACCACACGGAACAAGTGGCACGCCCAAACTCGCCGAAATGGAAGGCGGGGGAGGGATCACGCCATATATGACAACACAACTGCGAGCAACGGATATCAACAGCTCGCCATGAACGAAGCCTAATGAGGCGTCAGCACCGCAGAAGCTGCATCCCACAC
This sequence comes from Triturus cristatus, assembly GCF_964204655.1. NCBI lineage: Eukaryota > Metazoa > Chordata > Amphibia > Caudata > Salamandridae > Triturus > Triturus cristatus. The sequence goes on along the minus strand of NC_140582.1, from coordinate 1,085,236,764 downwards.
AAAATGGCAGCCGCAACTTGCCGCGCCGATGCCAGAGACGTCCTCACCTAAAACTGAATCCTGGAACTGAAATGAGGAACTCTTCCGCCGCTTGTAGCTCTACCTCAATCACAAGCAGGTGACGGGATAACAGGACCCCACCGCGCCGCTCCGAGGAGTCTCACCCGGGCGCCGCCATGTTCCTCAGGTGCCAAGCCATGCCCCCCCTATACTGAACACGTCTTGATTACCATTTGATGAACATTGTACAAATATCTTTTTACTGTCATTTATTCTTTTTTTTATGCTTGTTTTAATCTTGTATAATTTTATTCTGTATTTTTACATTTTTAAACTTTTGATTATTATGCATTTTTGATGAGGAAATTTATATTTCGAGCTGTCAATAAACTATATGATTCAATAATTTTTAAAGTAAATTGTGCATCTGCACTAATATTTAAAAAAACGTATTGATAACTACCTTTTGACTTGTTTATCAGCAGGCGGGACACTCTTTGTCGGCGGGTCCTTTGATCTCAACTCCAGGCTCAGGTCTTCAAAGAGCAATATTTAAAAGGCATACATAGTTTTAGGAGTGTGGTTAAACGTGTACTGGTTTATGACTGGAGGCAGATAAACGAGTCAATTCATTATTTTTCAAATTCTCACTGACTCTTTTATCTGGAAAGACAATCCTAATCAGCAAGTAAAACCCAAAGTCAACAAATCTTCAAAAGATACATAAATACGCGAGTGAGAAGTAGAGAAACATATGTACACTTTATGATTGCAGGTTATTGAACCTTTGATGATCCTGTTCTCAAAGGAGGACAGAGTCCATCAGAGGCATTGAAATCTCTATGCACAATGTGGCAACTGCACAGCATGACAATGTTATCACATCCCTCAAAAGTTGAATGCAATTAAACCTATTTATCTCTTGTTGTCACTACCCTCCTACTAATTATGCCATTGTAAACTTTACCCACATCAAAGGGGAAAGACGGCAACAATTATGAAAGGCAGATTGGAAGCAGACCGTAGGAGGACTAATATCAGACATTTAGTGAAAATTATGATTATCTAATTGCGATTAACAGAAAATGCGCAATTAGGTAATCACTATTTCCAATATTGATACATGTGGCCCACAATGTTTATCTGCCTTATAGGGCTAAAATCTCCTGCAAACAGCAAGCCCTAAATGTAGTAATGCAGGAGCCACAAAGGCCTCCTATAACTGGATCTGATATCCAGCAAAAACTTCAGATATTGTCAAATAAAATTCTCAAATACTTGATGCTGCATGAGCCCCACTAACAAGGGGTTTGAATAAGCACAGGGCAATGTGCAGAGAGGCAGCGCTCAAGAGGAGTGCCCGTTCGGTTTGAACTGAAGGCGACCCATTAAAATACTGCTGTGTTTTGATACAGACAGCCGTGTTGGTTATACAAAATTGCCCAAGTCTTGTCAAGACATCTCTCACGTCAGAACTAACAAACATCGCTTCATTTTTCTAAACTTTTGCTTACATTTTTTTATAAAACAAAACAAGGAGCCATGGCACATACCAATCACAAATATAAAACAAGCCACTGCATCAGAGCTTATATCAGTGCTTAATTTGAGCCAGTGGTTTCTGGTGCTCGGCACCTGCACTTGATTTTCTACACCGGGGCTTATGACAGTCTGCCACAAGGTGGCGCTGTCTGGCTAATTTTGAGATGATCACAATTATTATTTCAATATACATTAAAAATTACTATTGCCTGCCGCACAACTCATTCTCATAGATCTGGGGGCCTGAAATAGTCCGAATTGTAACACCTGCACGAGTGTGATGGTTAGTAGTTGTGCTCTTACTGTCATTGGCAGCATGGCAGGGGCAATGTGTGGTGCAAGCTGCTGTAGCCTCCTAAGGAGAGCCCTGGCACTTGTTTTTTATTACAAATTATGCACTGGCTTATATATAAAATACCATGAAAAGCATTGGCATAGCAGGCATCATGCACAGGTCTTGATTATGAGTTTGGTGGTAAAAATCACCAAACTCCCTCACCTGATACATGCCGATTCTGTGGGGGATCGGTAAATACAATGTGTGCTAAATTAAGAATTACTGGCCCTCCCGAATCCAAATTTGGCGGGTGTGGTAAATACGAATGTATGACGTTACAACACATACATTTACAACGCAGTTTTTACATCGCAACATCCTTTACAACGCATACATTTACATCGCATACCACTACAATGAATTTTTTAAAACTACATTTACAACGCATTCCATTACATCGCATTATACCTTTACAATGCATACCATTACAATGCATACCATTACATTGCATTTAAGGTAAGTGTTGGATAGTGTAGGGGTAAAAATTACTATTCTAAATCAAGGGGGTGCAACAGTAGGGTAAGTGTTGGATAGTGCAGGGCTAAAAATTACTATTCAACTCCAGGGGGTGCAACAGTAGGGTAAGTGTTGGATAGTGTAGGGGTGCTATGCGTTGTAATGGTATGCGTTGTAATGACATGCAATGTAATGCCTGCGTTGTAGTGACATGTGTTGGAGTGTCATGCGCTGTAGTGACATGCAATGTAATAGATGCGTTGTGGTGACATGCGTTGTAAAGGATTTGCGATGTAATGACTGCATAGTAAATGTAGTGCGATGTAATGGCTGCGTTGTAAAAGTTGTTTCCTGGCAAATACTTGACCCAGTAAATAGCACATATGTGTGACAAATAATAGCATATAGGTTCAATAAATATTTGACCCGGTAAATAGCACATATGCAGTACTCAAGAAAGTGGCCATTTTGAGGCCTTGGAAACTCATTGTGTAAAACACCTCCTGAAGACCAGGCAGAACCAGAGCTGGTGAGAGGAGGACTTGAGAAACCCCCCTTCCCACCCCTCCCGAAGCACTGTAACACCATCTTCCTGTTTGGGAGTGTGTAGATGGCCATTTTGTGTAGACAAAGTCCTGACAAAAACTTGTTTAAAGATCCAAGGACCCAAGGTAAGCGACAGGCCTGCAGCATTAGTGGTGGTGTTGAATGTGAACATCAGAGATATGAAGGTGAATGTCTGCTAGGGGTATATGATGTGAATCTTATTGTGTCGATCGGGATCAATGTAAGTCACACAATTCCACAATTTGTTGCCTTCAACACTGACACAGCAAGGACCAAACATTGAAATCCCGTCACATATCATGAGGGGACATACCTAGGGGCATATTTATAAAGTATTGGTACAGTGCAGCGCAGCAAGGCACCTTGCTGCGCTGCACCCCGTCACTGGGAAATAGCAGAATTGCGCTGTTTTTAAGGCACAGGACACATTTCTGACTTTTCCCCCTGCCAAGCGCACAATGTGCAGCCTAGTGCCAACGCAGGCACCCTTGCCCCATGGAATAACTGTGCCTGCGTTGCATGCAGGATTGTTTTTGTGCAGGAAGGGACACCTTCCTGCACAAAAACAATCCTGAGAGGCATATTCCTCTATCTATTTGTGCTGAAGGATGCAGCTCACATAGAAATAGGAAGTAACGAGGAGAAATAAAGATATTTCTCCTTGTTTCCCCTCTCCTGGGGAGGCATATCTTTTTGGTGCATTCCTAGGTTTATAATGTCTTGTAAATCTGGGAATGCGTCAAAAACTATGGTAGTTGCATGGCAACTCCTACACAATGCCCATGTAATGCCTTTGCAGGGCAGAGTAATGCAAAGCAGCGATTTGTGCTGCGTTACTCCAGATTTTTGGAGCCCTTCAAAGCTGTGCAAAGTGGTTTTGCATGGCTTCAAAAATCTGGCTTAAAGTTTGTGGTGCTCTGCATCAGATTGCGTGGTGCAAGAGCGATGCAAACCGGGTCATAAATATGGCCCATAATGATTAGTGAAGTGAAAAATAGTCAGGTATCCGTAAAACAACATACTACAGTGTTCTGTGAAAGGATATGCTTAGTTTATCTTCCCTACCTGCCATGCGTAGGTCTCACTAAACACATGGTGCACATGATACATGTGTTGAATGTTACATATGCATTATATACAGGATGCATATGTAATCAACACAAACATCCTTGCCAGGCTCAGATTAGTATGAACTGTAGCTTCATGTTAGCTCTTAGCAATCATCTCTCAATTAATTGAATCCTAGGCCATGGAATGACAGCACCTTGCCAAGACCACCTTTCCCATGAGCATTACGAGTATTCACATGCATGCATTGAGGCCAATAAACGTATGGCTCTCTAAGCATGGCAGTGGACTACTCACACCCAGTAGCGGCTCGCACAGGTAAGACCGGTTGGCGTCGGGCGGGGTAGGGGGTAGTGGAAGTTGACAGGCGACGGGTTAAGTAATATTAAATAAATAAATAAATAAAACCACTTACCTTGCGTTAGCTGCATTGGCAAGTGGGCGAGCAAAGGTAAATTGTTTTATTTATTTTATATTACTTAACCCTTTGTCTGTCGACTTCCAACACCCCTCACCCCACCTCACCACTCTTATCTGTGCGAGCCGCTACTGCTCGCGTTACTGGTGCATCTTACACATCTCGAAATCAGTCGCTTTGTTGTGACTCTATTGAAGGGCTGCAGTACCCGCAACGGCCAAGAGTGGCTCCACATATGAGCCCCATGAACAACCAATGCCAGCACCAGCCAAGATTGGACCCACAATTGCCACAATGCAAAAATCCTGCCAAGAGATATTAGACGCACTAGGAATAGCATGACATTATCCAACACCTCTGATGGAGCCCCAGCTCTGACCACCTCTGGCAACTCAAAACCAGCCACTGTTGTCACCACTATGTCAAGAGGCTCAATTGTTGAAGCCCAATCCATCACTCTACTGTCCAAGAAAAATACATTGACCTCTGCCCACATCCACCAGCATAGCTCCAACCGCCATGGCCAATGGTGATGTAGCATCAGTTGCAATGCCTGCCTCCCAGCCTGTCCTCAGCTGCAGACTCTAGCTCTGGAACTGATATTGTGAGGACTGACCATTGTGAAAAAGGAGTTTGGGGGTATATCGGAAGAAGTACAGGCCCTCATTCCACCTAAGGATATCATTTTTTTTATACTTGCATCCATTGAAGCAGAAACTATGAATGAGGAAACAGTGAGATAATAGGAACAACAGCGTACCTGGATGTCTGGAGTCCTTCTGGCCTGATAGGAGAGGAGGAAATAGCTGCAGTTTCACAGAATGAGGCCCAAGCCACTAAAGAGTCATGCCTACACTCACCCTGAGTCAGAAAATGCTGAAGGAACATGGAGTCATTGCCAAGGCACTGGACACCTTGGACAAGTCATTTGAGAGACAGGAGATTATCTTCTTGTAAATGAGGCAATTTGCAGAACAGGGAAGTCCAGCCCCTTCCTCTGCAGCATTTACCACACCAACCTCGCCCTCATCACAAGCCCTGCAGAGAGGCAGAAGAAGGTCAGCCTAAATGGCTCTACTTGCAGGGACTCACATACAGGCTGCTCTCAAAAGGAAGGAATACACTATGAGAGCGCTGCTGACAATGCCTGTTGAAGCAGCCATAAGATATCCGGTCATATGTCTTTGTTTTTGTATAATTAAATTATGAATATGAATATTTGTTTTAAATGGTGATAGGTAGAGTAGAAACAGCTGCAGTGTTACAGTGCCTGGAGGCAGTATTTCTGATTTACAAATCAGCACATTTTCAAATTTCTCTTGTGAGAATCTATTTATATTTTTTAAAGTGTAAAGATGTTTTAGTAAAATAAAGTTTATAAATAATACATGATTGCATCATCTGACTTTGCTGTTGTTGCTGATGCTCATCTTCATCCAGGCTATCTCCTTCATCCTCAATGTTCTTGAGCGTTGGTATGTGCCACTTCATGCCAGTGCTATGGAGCTTAGCATGTACCACAATGATACTGCAGACCTAATGAGGTGTGCTGTGTAGTGCTCCTACTGGACAATGATGGCCTTCAATTTTCCCCTTTAAGAGGTCAAAGGTATGCTCAATTCTAGTTCTGGTCTGGCTGCGTACTTGGTAATACACCCCCTAAAGCACATTTCTGGGATCCTCTTTTGGTGTCATGAGCCAAGGCATGAGGGGGCATCCACCATCACCTACAAGTATAAGCCTATGGGTGTGAGTATTTCAAGTGGAAAGCCTTGAGAAGAAGAGTGTTTTGTCAGCTTCTCACCAAGTCACCATGTATGTTGAAGGTGATGTATCACATGGTACGACCAATGGCGCTCCGCCACATGATTATGGCTTGGTGAGGAACCTGATATAATAGTTCAGAATACACAGGTCTGTATCATTTGTGCAATGGTCTTATTTTGCATTCTATGGTTGTAGTAGGCTTGTTCTCGTGTACATGGCACCACCACGGGTACATGGGTACTGTCAAATGACCACAGACCTATAAGGATATTCTACAATGGGATAGAATTTTTATCTGATAGCATTGGCTGTGTGGGTCGCTTGGAAATTGTATATGCTAGTGACTCATACTCAGCAAAGCGTCCATTACCTAGTTAAATATTTTACAAAAGGTTGTCTGTGACATGTAGCAATCCCGCTGTCGACTGAATGGAGCATGTTGCGAATAATTTTATTGTAGGTAGAAATTTTAGAAAAGTGTGGATCCTTATACTGGGTTCAGGATGTCACCTAGTGATGACAGGATGTTCTGTATGGCATCACATCGTGTCTGTTTGTCCTCAAGATCTTTGGTGGAGTGAGATTTAGGGGATCCAGTCTTTCTCTCTCTATTCTGGGTATAACATAGAGGAGACACAATGGTTTGGTAGGTCTCATCCATAGCTTGCGATGAAATTAAACTACAAGGATACACTCAAGCCTTGATGTCTACCATGATTTATTGTATTTATTCTCTCAATAAATGCTTCATAAACTGAATTAGTGCAGATGGCACAGTGCTCATAGGTGCATGGGTGTGAGCAATAAGATTTGCGTGTTGAATCCTATGAAGACTGGACAATCCCTAATCCAGTGTTGATGTTTTGAATCACACCCTAATCCCAGTGGGTTTCTTCAGGACAAGATATGTCACCTGGTACAACACCTGTAGAGTAAAGTGTAGAGGAAAGCTATTAACTTCATGGACCCGACATTAATGTCTGAGAAACAACATGTCTGTATAGCCAAAACATACCTCCAAACTGCGTCTACTCTTCACATGCTGAAATTTGTTCGACTGTGATTCCCCGTTGTTGGCTCACCAAGATAACAACTGTAATAAAAACACACATATTATTTAGTGTGAGCGAGGCGTAGGCGTCTCAGCCTGCCTCTATTCTCTATGTAGTCAGCTCACCAGAATCCCAACTATATCAAACAAACACATATAGAGTAGTGCGTATAACGCGAAGTACTCTCACCCTGCCTCTATTCTGTTCCAAGAAGCTGTACTCTAAAGAGTTAGGGCCTGATTACGAGTTTGGCGTTGTGGGAGCAGGCGGTCCCACGGCGGTGTCGTGCTAAGGCTCATAATTGAGCCTTAGCAAGGCAGCATCGTAGTAGCGCCAAAGCCCGTTCCTGCACGACATGGACTGTGAAGTCAATGCCGTGCAGGAACAGGGGGTGCATGCACACAGGCGGGCACACCATGTGCCCCCCTGCATGCATCCCCAGGACTCAAGGCAACATTCCTCACCGCTACAATTTTCATGGCGGGGTCACTGCCATGAAAACTATGGCAGTGAGGAAACTCGTAATATGCTTGACGGTGCTGCAGGTGCACCGCCAGGATATTGCGAGCCTCTGACTGCCGCACCACTGTCAAGGAATCATGGATCTCCAGAGGCTTAGGTGTTCCAATGGCAGACCGACCGCCAAACTCATTATAGGGCGATCGGACTGCCATTGAGGCAGTTGCCACACCGTCACCGTGGGTTTGGTGGTCCAAACCCATAATTTACCCCTTAATTACTTGCTAACTTTTACAATGTGGTTACTGGGCATTCAAGGCATAAACTTTTTCTATCTTTTGCATGGCTACAAGTCGCATTCTTGCTCACTATTTACATATTGGACATATATTAAATTGCTATAATGTGCTTAGACATAACATCTAAAACAGTTTCAGTCTCTCCTTCTGGGTCGTCTGCAGAATCCCTACACATACTAAAGCAATCAAAATCTTAGTGCGCTATTGGGTGAGGAAGTGGTCTAGTGTTTACCAAGCATTCCCTTCAATGGTAATACGTCAACAATGTAACCATGCTGGCTCAGTTCACCAGCCCCTGCTCCTCCATGGACCTCAAAGCTTGTATCCTGCATCAATGTGTCCTTGAATTTTGACAACTGTCAATCACTCATAACATACTGATTCATATACCTGAGCACTATGTTACTTATTGCAAACCCCCCCTCATAATCTCTCACCTTCTGTAAACCAGAAAGCCCCAAAGTAATTGGGATCCTCCAAGGGCTGTGCATTTCAGTGTGACCGCCGGTAGTGGCTTCCAAAAGGAGGAATGCTTGAGAAGAGTCACTATGCTCTTTTCTCTCCCAGGTCCACCAACTAGACTGCAGACCACAAAACAATATAGAAATAGAGTGGACAGAATCTGATTAGATTTTAACCTAAACCAACAGGCTCTTCCTGAAAAGATTTTTGGATGCAGATGATCCTGCGTGAAGGACACTAAAGTGATACCATATTTCACCTGTTTGCTTTTTTTAATTTGAATGAAGCAAATAGACTTTGATCCACTTTTGAAAGGTTTGAGATGGGTTTAAGGAGGTGGCAAAATCCTTTTTTATTACTATTGCATAATGAAGAAAGCTTATTATAAAATGCCCTTTACAATTTTTGTATTGGTTCAAAAACATTTAAGTTTTATTGAGTGGTCAACAGTTGTATGCTTCAGCCTTAAGACGAAAAAAGTAAAATTAAAGAAAAAGAGATTATCTATAAATTTGTCATAGTGCAAAAAAAGAAGAAGAATCAGTTACGTATATGCAGCTACTTTGCTAGTGGGATTCTACTAATCCATTGACTAGGGCTCCCACTCTTCTCAGCCCTCACACCAAACTAGGCTGCCTCAGCGCTCTTCGACTAGTAGAGAACCAGAAAAGAGTGTCAGAATAAGAACGTTTACTAATTTGTTGTATTCACAAACTGATCCTGTGAGATACTGTGTTTCTGACGCACTGTGAACAAGAGGTTTGGGGCGTACTGACTGATATACTGTGAACATACACCTTAGCACTGTTATAGTAGATCGTATGAACATAGCCCAATGCATAAGCATAATGCATGATTCTGGCTACAATGGTTAACAACAGTAGCTGCTCCTCCACTAAGGTGGAGGAGCGTCGCCACCCGCCATCCTCAAAACCTGAAAAATAAAACGATAAGGAAAATGGGTTTATTATCATTTTATTTTTCAAATTCTAGCCTTGGGGGCGGGGCCTTTGCAGGGGCAGTCAGGAGAGGTAGTAGAGGGCATTGGTATTGGTGCTCATGTGTGTTTGGCCGGCGTCTCAGGCCGGCCAAACACACATGCATAATGAGCTGTCTCTAACCCTAGCTGCGTTGCTGGGTTGGAGACAGCAAAGCACAGGCTCCCAGCCTCACTGGGCACGCAAATTCACAACGCTCAGGCCAATGCGGACGCTGCTTTCAAACATGAGAGCAGCATCAGGATTGGCCGCGAGGGACACTGGGAGCCTGTGTTGCAGCTGCAGGGAGACTCGCAGCAGAAGAGCAGCATGCAATCATCAGGTACGTTTTTTTCCCTTTTTTTTATTTTTTCATCTTGTCCTGCCCCCCTTGCCCGGCCACGCCACCCACACAGCAGCCGCTACTGTTAAGAACTTCTGTGAGTGTGAAGGTGTATGTGATGCCCCCTTTCATCCAATATATACAGTTGCTAGTGTAACTGTCTATGTTCTGGTCTATAGGTGAAGACTGACATCACAGACAAATAACAGCACATGGTTAAAAGTTACCACATGAAAAAACTGTTGCTCAACAGGCAATAGAAACAGGTCTTAATAGCCAGGTATTCTAATCAACCACAAGCACCCAGGAAGGTTGAAAGATGAAACACTGTGTCATAGTTGGTAAACGTTCTCATGTTTCTTTTTGTAGTTGAAACATTGTACAGGCAGCTGATGCATCAAGGTAAATTCAACGATTTAAGACCCTGCCACTGCAAGCACGAGATTGATAAACACCTAGGCCCTCATTTATGGGGTTTTAGCATAGGACAGCCCAGCAAGTCACCTTGCTGCAATGCCCTACGTTCAAGTGAGAGGGCAGAAATGAACTGTATTTATCCAATACGGTGCATTCTTGTCCGTTCCCCCTCTGCTGGTGCCATTTTGTCAGCCAAGCGGCATCATGGTGCAAGGTTCCTGTGTTGTTGGCAGGATTGTTTTTGTGCAGGAGGGAGCAGCTTCCTGCACAATGCAGCACACTTGGAAAGAGGAAAAAAATGAAGAGAAATAAAGTTATTTCTCCCTGTTGCTCGACCCCTGGGGAGGCATAAGGTTTTGGTGTATACCCAGCTTTACATGATTTTGTGAATATGGTGAAGCATCAAAATCCGTAGGTGTTGCATAGGAACACCCACTGAAACGGCCATGGAACGCTTCCCTAGTGCAGAGTAAGGGAACACCGTGATTTGCCTTGCCTTACACCATATCTACGAGGCCATTCAAAGCCACACAAAGTGGCTTTGTGTGACCTCATAAATATGATTTTGTAGTTTGCACCGCCGGAGCGTCACAAGGGGCCGATAAATATTCCACCTAGTGTCCTCTGAGGGGTATCTCTCTCTGTCTTGCCCATCCCACTTTGATATGATGGCTTGTGTGTGACCATCTTCATTGCCATCATTAGGATGAATCATGTAAGTGAGAAAGGGCATGGTGGATCAACAGAGCTTCTGAAGTATTTGTGAAGCAGCTCAACTGGATTAGTGCCTGCCCTTCTGAACAAGCTGATGCAAAAATGCCCAGATCTTCACAGCTAGATCTGTAACCACTTCTCTAGTGCTCCATAAGTTCCCTAACTTTCAGAGGATTCTCCATGGGCATCAGGCGATGGGATCATCTCTTCTACTAACGTCCATGGGGAAATGGGCAGTTGCCAATAGTTTTCTGGTTTTCTTCCAACCAGACACAGCAGTCTCTGACTTTTGGCTCTTTTACCTTCCTCCCTCAGGAGAGAAGTTCCAGAGCATGTAGGTTCTGGGAGACCTGGACTCCCTTTGTCCCTATGGGTTAGCAAAATACTAACTTCCCTAGCTCTCAGAGCTCCTAAGATTTAGGTCACAGAAGGAGACTCCTCTCCACAATACTTCACCAGACAGATGTGTATTCTTTCAAGCAGGCAGTCCTCTCTCGTCTCAATCCTGGTCAGGTCTCGCCATACCAAGCTCTTGCCACCCAAAGGCATTTCATTGCAGAAATTAGCCCACAATGCTTTAGTCTCCAGTTTCCCAAAAGCGCTGATCTGATCCTTCCTTGCAATTTTACCTTTCTTTCCACTTAATTTTGCAAGGCTAGCTTTAGGGAAGCCTCCTTGAATAATCGCCACAGATTCAAGTAGTAAAAAGATTTCTCGCCAATTGCAGTCAGGTTCATAGCTAAATGTTTAATTGCAAGTGGTTTCTTCCAATTGGGCACAGTTTATGCCGTTTCGTTCTCCTACACTCCCAGTCTCAGGAGAAATGTTCTACAGCAGGCAGATCCTTCTGTCCCTCTCATCCACATAGATAAGGAAGAGGCTTACCTGCCGTACCCCTCAGAGCAGCTACCAGGTCTAGAGATTCTGGACATGGCTGAAATCTCCTCTACCAGTCCATCATCAGACAGATGCATATTGTTCCAAGGAGGTTGTTTTCTACATGTTTAGTCCTGTTTAGCTCTGTCCCTTAAGAATAGGGTGCACTGTTTTTATCCTGTGAGCTTAGCTGTGATCTACAATTCTCCCCGAAAAACTCTGGGCCTGATTACGACTTTGGCGGTGCTGCGCCGGCTTTGCGCGGGCACAGCACCGCCAAAGGGTCTGCCCACCAGACCACGAGTTCAACTCGTATCTGGAGGGCTTTTCTTTTGCCGTTCCCATGGCAGTGCCCTAAAAACAGGCAGTGCATTGGGAGCGCAAAAGCAGTTCCAGTACGGCAAAGACTGTTAAGTCCATGCCATCTTGGAACTTGGGGTGCATGCAAACAATTCATCCCCATGGTGGGCTCACCATATTGGATACCCCTGTCCACTGAGCCACCGCCAGGGAACGGCGGTTCCCTGGCACAGCCAGCACATCGGTGGTGGTCCAAATGGCCGTATCGGAATAAGGAGGCGACAGGACCACCACCGCTGCGCCACTGCGAGTCTGGTGGACAAAGACCACCAGACTCATAATTTGCCCCAAAATCTTCAGTTCCTACATATTCGCCCCTAAAGTTTGTAGTACTGTGATCCTGTTTCTGTCTCCAAAAGCTGCTTAGATGTTGAGGTACAGCCTTCGGGATTCTTGGCCCCAAACTCTGGAATAGCATTTTAGTTCAAATGTGTCAAATTTCGAATCTTTTCTGCTAAATCTTTTTTCTTCTCTTGTTCCTGCACACACCTGTGCCAACCCTCCCTCGCCGCCCCACCACCATCCTAATGGAGGCTTTTACTTCTTGTCAAACTGCCCTGGATAACAACCACACATATTTAATAATAATAATAATAATAACAAAAACAACAACATTTATAATATTTTATTAGCCACGTTTTTCCTTGCAAAAACGATTAAGACATTCCAGGGATTTTTTTACTTGTGGCCTTTGCTTCTTCACACTGATGAGTTAAGTACTATTTTTTCAATATGTTTCAATTGTGCACTCTACAGTCCCTAAACATAATAGAGAGAATTGAGTCAATTGGCCGACAATGTGTGTGCATGCGATTTTACTTTATCCTTAAATCAGATCAAAGATCCAATTTTTTCTTGGCAACTTAAACTGTAGTTTCAGGGGGGTTCACATGGCTCTCGCCCAACTACCTTAAAATGTTAAAGATGAGCGGCGATGAAAAGGTCGATAAATTAACACCCAGCTGCTGATGATCCCCAAGAGTTTATCTATTCCGAAAGTCATCATTTACAGATACCAAACACTATATAATCCTACCTTGTGGCGTCTGGCTGCTTCTCTGCCTCGTTTGCAACCTGAGCATTTGGCTGGAAAAAACAGGCAAGCAGGGGAGCATTTGTTTCAAGAACTTTCCATTGAGATGAACTGGGACATTGTTTCATTTAATAATTTGTGATTACCTTTAGTCCCTGTCAGAACCAAAAACAAATTGCTACCATTTTGTGCTCACCAAATTCACTTGGAGGTTATTTACAACTTTTCTGCACAGGGAGGCTCTCGTTTCTTTATAACAGTTGCTGCTTCGTGTGGGTGTCTGCATTCTGTTGCAGATGGAAGTTGCAGATGGAACCTCTTCATTATAATGGCTATTTTGCAAAATGTGGTCATCGATTGTAATTGTTGCTTTGTGAGCAGGGGGACCTTGTGGTTGCTCATGGAAGGAGGGTGGGGGGATGGGAGGGTTCAGGGAGGTAAAGAGAACACTATTTTTGCTAAAGAAAAACATTGCCAGAGACAGGACTCTATTTGATTAGCCGGTACAAATTGTGGCCCGTGTTTCTACACCCAGCAAACCAGATGCAGGAACACAGGGCCAGTCGTCAACAGGCGGAGCATAATTCCATACAGTAATTCTACTCCGCCCGACATGTAACCAGGTGCTAGGATGGGGTTCAACCCACTCATGCACACAGCTTTGGTGCAGCCCATCTGCATATATATGTGCAAGGGATGGCTTGCAGCTACCATACTCAATGCTGGAGAAAGTCATGTTGGCAACTGATAAAACGTAATTTCAGAAGATTCGTTTAAGGGAATCTGACATATATTGTATTGAATGTTTGTCAATTATTACATGAATATAATTTATACAGCAACAAGATAAGGAACATGCAGAATTCCTGAAAAATCTAAAATCCCTGAACTATGTTCCAATGGATGATTTTAATGAAAAAAATCTAGAAAAGGGAAAAGCCCAAAGGGAGACTGGTATGCCCAGATGTGGGTCCCACGCACACTATGTCACTGGAACCAAGTTATACCAGACCAATGAGCCCATAACAAAGGTGAAACCGATCCTGGGCTGCTTTTGTTCCTTTTGAGGGAGGATCTGCCTTGGCAGTTTGGGATGGACTGTTTCCATAGGAGCCGTGTCCAAACTGAGGTGGCATGGTTTGCAAAATAACGATGGATTGGGATGTGGCCCGAGTTATTATCAGTGGCTGAGAGTAATTCAAGCATTCCATCATCACTTGTTGTGTACTTTAGTATGTCTTCTATCTGTGGCAAGCAAATGTGTTCACACTGCCTAGATATAATGTGCACTACTGGCCCCTGCACATCTGGATTCTGACAATGTACAGCATCAAGGTACTTGTAAGCGAATGGGTGGATACTGTCTGGAAAACCAGGCAACCTCCAAAGTCAGGACCCAATTGGTGATTGGCACTTTCTCCTCAAGGGGCTACACCCAAGAGCCACTAGTTTAAAATGCTTGCTGAGGTTTTATAGAAAGAAAGTTGCACTTGTAATTGATGTAGTCCAATACACATCTTTTTGGTTTCTTGTTAATTTATTTGAGATAGGTCCAAAAATGGCAAAGTGAAAAGGAGAAAAACCGCCGACACGTGTATCGCCCACACGGCCAATCGGCCAAGGGTTTTCTCAAGGCAATACGTCTTGGTTAAAAGTCATGTAGCACAATTAGAATTTGTCCAGTGCCGTCTCTGCGGTCCTGATGAATGTACAGCATCACTTTGCATGGTAATTGCCCCTGAAAAACCAGCTCAAGCTGTCTGAGGGCGTGGCCGGTGGTACGGAGAGCCAAACAAGCACAGCAGTTGGCCTGAGGGAGGAATAAAAACAAGATACATTAAAGCGGGCGATATGCTCAAGCAGGAAGCAAGGCGCCCATGTACATAAAAGTTATACGTGCAGCAGGCGGTGCTATGATTAAATAAACGGCGCATGGTACTAGAAACAGTCACACACAGTGTAACACAAGCAGTAAATAAAACAAGTAGTCCCCACGGGAACGCATATACACCCACAGCGTAAGGATACTCTAGTTGGCCCGTGCGCCTGAGAGAGAAACGGAACGTGATGTATCGGGAGCGCCAACAAATAAGGAGCCAGCAAAGAAGAGCGACACAGGAGCGAATCAATGACAAGCTGCAGGCAGGATTACAGTCCACTTAGTGATATAGTAGGTCTTCCAGACAGCACATGCATGCTGCCTATACTCGACCTAAAAATGTAACCTATAGTGCAAAATTAAACACATCAAAAACCTGTTAGATATTTGTTGCAAAGACATATTAGAATCAGTTCAATAGAACTCAGTTGTTTTTTTAAAGCTGCAGTAGCTTGGAATGTGTAGAACATGCAGAAAGATTCTAAATTATTTATAATTATCTAAGAAGTGTAAAAAAATATTTTCTTTCGGCTTATCAGTATAAAGCAAGAAAAACCGAGCAGAAGAAAGAAAAGCAACTTTTTGTTTTTGTTGCTTTAAACAGATGCTTTATTTATGCTGTGAGACCTGACTTGCCTTTTCCTTCAGTATAGGCAGTGTGATGTCAGAAGTCGACTGGAATTACAGTTGAGATCTGAAGTCATTTCTTTATACGGCGACTGGGCACGTTATAAGTAGTTGATTATAAAGAAATGAGATGGATGTTATTCAAGGATTTCAAAATCCCATGTATTATAAAGCACATTTCTCCTTTGAAAGAGATGTTGCAAGTGCCCTACTTTATTGGAGGGGCTGGCAAGTGTCACCTAATTCACAGTCACTGTGATGTATGACACAGTCTGTCAGACAGTAATATGCTGAGCGAAAAGGAAATGCTCACCCTGAATGGTGCCAACACTGAGAGAAGAGAGTCTCTGTGAGAAATGTATTTAGCAGCCAAGCATTCTGAATTACATGAAGATAACATTTTAATGTGAAAAGCACAGCAGCCTCTGGAAAGGCAAATCACACATTGTGGAAGAGATTTGCTAAATGCACAAATAAATGAATAAAAATGCAGGCCTACAAAACTTACCTCTCCTCTGATGGAACTTGACCTGGTACCTCTTAAAATAGGCCTTGTTCTTGACAATTTCACAACCCCCTGTGAAGTAGACAACACTGTATGAGTTTTAAGCGATAACTACAAAGAGTAGTTCCAAACACTATTCTGCAAGACTGAAACTGACAATATTCAATTTAGACATTTTCCAACACATCTAGTCCCTAGAGAAACCCGTATAACGAATACTATGTGCAGCAAGAACATAAACTTAACATATTGTTGGTTACTCGCGTTAAGTAAAAACTTGAGAATGCATAGGAGGGTCCGCCACACTGATAAACAGCCTACGTCCGGGGGAGAGTTTCTATTTATTGAATACTGCAAACATGAGCTGTCCACTCGATTGATAATGCCAATCCTACTATTGGTTCACTGAACGCACCTACCTCACGCGACTGACAATCAATATAACTTAAACTTATTAAACAAGGGTCAGAGGCCAATGATTAGCTATTAGTCTTATGATACACGTAGCGAGCACAGCAAAAGCAATGCACTGAGAAGAGGTACCATTGACACCAGATGTATCTACTGACTTCTTTTTGTGTTAAAAAATACAAGCCTTCTAAGCCACCATAAAAGAGCAATCACAAAATTAAATATAACAGCCTATTGTGATATGGTTAACCCGGCCCAAGCAGTCAACACAAGCACAGTCAATTGGAGAGGTTTACCATTTGTACTCATGGCACTGTAAACATATATAATCAGAGCTGTGAAAGGACTACACTTTTAGTAGCTTGTTGTCTGTCCAGTGAGGTGGTGGTGGTGTTTAGTTTTAGAAGTTTTAGAAGTATCTGCCGCACGTTTGTCCCATCTAGCATGGGACATTTATACTTGTTTTGTATTAACCACAATAGTATTTCGTGTGTACTACATTTGTGTTTTGAGTCTAATGCAATGGTTTAACATTGCCTCGGCCACTTGTAGGAGGATATGGATTGCAGCCACTAGACGTGGCGTTGTGTAATCCTCGGCACTGCTGTGATTGGAGTCGTCTAACGTGTGGTACACAACTTTAACAGTATCTGCGATAATGCGCGTGTAATCCAGTGAAAATATGTGTCAGCCTGCGTAAATGACGATTCTCCAATTATTATGCAGAGAGAATCTTGATTTCATTAAAGACAAACGGAGGATAGCATTATACAAATACTTTTATTTGCTGCCCAAACATGCAGCCCTTTAAAGAATGTAATTACATCACAATAAACAGAACATTAGTAACATGACAAGTAGACTGTGCTAGTTCCAATCATCCTCTTGGGCTGCGATGACACAGCTATCCAACTTGGAAATTCCAGTAAATCCAGTTAGTCCTTAACATTGTTATCTGCGAGGGAATAGAAAAATTGAGTAGTGAAAAGAATAAATACTCAGATAAATATTGTACATTAATGTATAATACTAATAACATATTAAATGCATAAACCTAAATCAGCCCAAACCTCTCGGGGAGAGGAGGGTGGGATAATGCTAGCCTCCGTTTGTCTTTAATGAAATCAAGATTCTCTCTGCATAATAATTGGAGAATCGTCATTTCATTACAAGACCGGAGGCTATCATTATGCATGTTTAAAGCCATGTAGAGCTACACTGCTAACATGCTCTATTTGTCTCAAGTAAAACTTAGAGAAAGTACTTGCGTTAGACCAATCTGCTGCTTTAAGTATTTCGGGAAGAGAACCTCCTCCCCAAAACACTTTGCTAGCCATTGCACCTCTTGAAGAGTGAGCTCCGAATCTAGACAGGTCCACTCCAGCCTCATGCATGATCGAGCGGCTCCATCTTGATAGGGTAGCTGATGAAACATGTTTAAAAGGTTTGATATATGATAAAAAAGTTGGTCGCAACCAATAGGTCTAAAAGTAGAAATCTTATTTTCATAGCATTTCATACAATTCACAACACATAGTTTTTCACATTCATAAAAGGTAGGATAGAAGATGGATTCTGACATTGTTTTCGTTCTTTTCCAGATATCGAAATGTACGCCTTCGCAGGAGTAAAATGTGTTAGAAAGTTCTAGTGCTCTAATATCGGATACCCTTCTAAAGGAAATCAGACACAGGAGAGTAGCTAGTTTCATTGATAATCTCTTAAGGGATAGAGAACTGTTGATAGGCCAAGAAATTAAGAGATTAAAAATAAGGTTAACATCCCAAAGGGATTGATAACGGGCCTTGGGAGGTCTCCTTAGACGGACACCCTTCATAACTCTTTTGATAAGTGAGTTGCTACCAATTGCAAGATTGTTAATAAGAGAATGACCAGAAGAAATTGCTGATCTGTAACAATTGATGGTTCTAAAGGAGAGACCTAGATCGAAAAGATAAGCAAGATAATTAACTACGTGTTGTAGAGGACACTGAACGGGATCCAGATCCCTCTCCAAGCACCAACTAGACCATTTTCTCCACACGCCTTTGTATCTCTTTCTGGTTCCTGGTGCCCATGAATCTTCCAGTAAGCTTTTAGCTTCTCTCGAAAGGTCAGGATATCTTCCTGAATTCCTGATATCCTCCAAGCAAGAAGGTTCATCTTCCCCTCTAAGACTAAAGGATGTTCTTCTCTGTCTGGACCCAAGAGAAGGCCTAAAGATGACGGGATCAGCCGAGGAAAGTCCACAGCTAATTCCATTACCCCGGGAAACCTCACCTGGGATTTCCAAAAAGGAGTTATCAGAATGATTGAGCAAGGCTCGTGTCTGACCTTCCACAATATTTTCTGAATCATTGAAAAAGGGGGAAAGGCGTAAGCTCTGATCCCTTCCCAAGATTGGACAATGGCATCTACTCCTGAGGCATACGGGTCCTGCCTCCAACTGAAGTATCTCTCCACTTGGTGAGTCAATCTGCTGGCAAACAGATCTAATTGGATTGGGCCCCAAAGTTTTTGGATCAGAGAAAAGATCTCGGGATTCAATTTCCAGTCGCTTGAATCGTGAAGGAAACGAGAATTCCAATCTGCCCTCAAATTTTGTGATCCGGGGATAAATTCTGCTCTCAAGGTGATTTTTTGGTTCCAACAAAAATACCATATTCGCTTGGCAATATCAGATTTTTGGATCTCGCTCCACCAAGGCGATTTATATAAGAGACAGCTGAGAAGTTGTCCAAACGGATTAGGGTATTTGAGTTCTTTAGATGCTCTTTGAAGCTCATAAGAGCATTCAAAGCTGCTAACATTTCTAGAGAATTTATGTGGAGAGATTGTTCTTCTATGGACCATCTCCCTCCTGTCTCTAAATTGTTTAGGCGAGCACCCCAACCGTGTTTGCTCACATCTGATTCTAATGTAAAATCTGGAACATTCCCGAAAATAGCTTTTCCGTTTCAAGATTTGAGATTTTTCAACCACCAATGAAGGTCCTCTCTCGCGTCTTCCGAAAGAAGTAGGGAGTCTTCGTACCAAAGGCCTTTTCTCAGGCCCAGTGCTTTTAGTCTTTGTAGACCCCTGTAGTGAAGAGGACCTGGAGAGATAGCCTGAATGGAGGAGGAGAGGAGTCCTAAAACTCTGGCCAGATCTTTTAATCGGATATAATCTTTGGAAAGGATAAGGGAAACCTGTTTTTTTTTATTTTGGTAACCTTCTTGTGGGGAAGGATTAGGTTTGAATGGATAGTGTTCACATTGAAACCAAGGAATTATAATTCCTGTGAAGGGGTCAGAATGGATTTCTTTAAGTTTATAATGAAGCCCAGATCTCGAAGGAGGTCCATGGTAATTTTTAAATGTTTCGAGATTTCTAACTTGTCTTGAGACATGACGAGGATATCGTCTAGATAGATCATTAAGCGAATTCCTCTCTCTCTGCGGTGGCTGACTACCGGACGAAGCACCTTGGTGAAACACCATGGGGCTGATGAAAGTCCGAAGGGAAGGCACTGGAATTCGAAAAGAGTTCCTTTCCAAGTAAAACGAAGGTATTTGCGATAATCCTCGTGCATAGGGATGGTAAAATAGGCATCCTTGAGGTCCAACTTTACCAGCCAATCTCTTGTTTGCAAGATGTCCCTCAGAAGGTGGATACCTTCCATTTTGAAGTGTCTGTAAGTTAAAAATTGGTTTAAGTATTTGAGGTTTATGACGGGACACCAGCCCTTGTCCTTCTTTTTTACAAGGAAAATAGTACTTAAGAAACTCTTTGGTATTTCTGAAAGAGGAATTTTTATAATTGCTCCTTTGTCTAACATTTGGCGAATTTCTGATTCTATTAATTTTGAGTTCTCCTTGTCTAGAGTAATCTTTTTTTGTTAGGGTTCTAAATAAAAGTCTATCTTGAAGCCACTCACAGTTTCTCGAACCCATGGGTATTTGGTGATTAGAAACCAATTTTTCACAAAATGTTTCACTCTTCCTGCCACTTGGGATGGGAAGGAGGGATTTAGACTTACCTTGGAAAGTTTGGTTGGAGAAATGTGATCTCTCCTCCACGGCCTCTTGAACCCCTTCCTCTCTGGGGGTAGAAGTTTGATCGTGAGCCTCTGTAAGGGTGAGTCTCTCTTGTTTCATGAGGATAAAATTGGGACCTGAAGTAACCACGGCTGACAGCTTGTCCCCTTCTGCCAGCCCTTCCAAAAAGTGGTTGTCCAACAAAGACTCTATGAATATTAGATTGTACTTTACTAAAGGCATTAAAAGTGGCTACGTATTTGCCCAAAGATTTGACAAAATTATCCCCGAATTGCATGCCTTTGGCGTCGCACGTCTTCTTTAGGTGAGAGGTCAGCGAGTTTAGGATTCATTCTAAGTAGAACTGCCTTCCTCCGTTCGGTAATCAAGTTGGCGTTGCCAATGAGACATAATGCGCGTTGCGCCCATCCTCGTAATAAATCGGAATCTATAGGGGTATTGTTGGATCTTGCTAGTTCAGTCATGTCCAAAATTTTGGTTCTTGGTCCCATTACGTCGAGAAGCTTGTCTTGAGCATCTTTGAGGCATTTTCAATTCCCTTCCTAGGGTCACTTCCTGATTTAAAAAGGAAGGTGATCAATTCTGGGTCAAGGTTGGGTGTGCTACAGATCTTATCCTCCGTGGAGGGTCTGGGGCATTCGTTTCGCAGTAAATTGCGTGTATTTGTATCGAGGTTTTCTGACCCGTTTTGATAGATATTTACCTACGTGGTCCATAGGCCACCATTCAGTGCTTTGAGGGAGACGAATGGTAGTAGGATTGAACATCTCTTCCCCACGGGGGTCTTTAACATTGAGAGAAGATGTTGAGGCTTGATCTAAGTCCTCATCAAGGTTTTCAAAAGTATCTTTAGGGTCAAAAACGAATTCATCCAAGTCCTTGTAGTCTGTTGTTTGATTATAAAAATCATTGTAGTAATCATTTGTCCCGTAAAGGGTACCTCTTTCTATAATGCTGCTATAGGCACCCCTTCTCTCTGCCCCAAGGAATTGGGGTCTCTCTATTATGCCGCTATGGGCACCAAAATCTTTTGTAGCGCGTGAGCTACCAGATCTCATTGCATTGTTGAATGCTTCTGAAATATGATTCCTTTTTTGGGTAACCTTGCCCCTTATTTGAGCACCAGAGGTGGAGGGGGAATCCCCATCAGAGAGAGAAAAATATATCTCCTCAGGAGGGGGAGACCTTTTCCTTTTATAAAGAGCAGCATCCACTGCTTCTCTTATTGAAGATTTTAACTCTTCATCAATAAACCTTTTCAGGTTGTCATCCAAAGTTTCCTTAGAGGAATGTTGGGAGACGTTGCCATCAGATTCCATAATAAGGTAAATATATAATGTTCTTATAATGAATAAATGATTTTTGAATTATAAGGAAATTGCAAAGGATTCAATACCCAAAGGTGTGTAATATATATATATATATATATATATAAATAAATATATATATATATATATATATATATAGAGAGAGAGAGAGAGAGAGAGAGTTAAACAAATTAATTAAATGTAATCAATTTATGGATGGCTTACCAACAGACTATTTGAGGATGCAGTTTGATTCTTAAAGCGAAGAGAAGCAGTAAAATGCGATTCAAGAACTCAATAAATCCTTTCTTTGTTTGAAGATAGGAAAAAATGCAGTATCCGCTAGGTGGCAGTATTGTTAAAGACTCTTCGTGTGTAAATTAATAACAAACTGGTCGGATAGGCTTCCGTTATGCTCAACGAAGGGAGCGTAACTATGGAAACCTATCCGGCCCGAGCAAGTGCGGAAGCAGAGCGAATCGCTCCCGGAAGCAGCGCGAGGAGGACGCGCTCCCGTGTCTCGTGTCTCAGGCAGTCAATAGGAGACGCGGGGAATGCGCTTTGTTTATTTTGGAATAAAAAAGGAAACTAAACGGTGAGAAGGTTTAAGGGGTGGGGGGCACCCAGAATACAAGCATTAGCGTCTCGGTTCAAATACTTGTTACGAATGAAAACACGCGCCTTAATACGGGTGAAAGGAGCCTCCCACGTGTAGCGAGGAGAGCTCAACGTGAAAAAAGGATATCGCGGAATCGTGTGAACGCCAATAATCGTAAAAGGGGAAATATAAGTTTCAACAAGGGGGAAAACCACCATAAATTGGTGGAAGTGTATGTACATAGAAAAAACATCATATTGGTAAATCCTGAGCCAACATATGAACACAATGATATAATACCGTCAATACAATGTTAATATATATATGAAGATATAAATTGTCAAAAGGATAGACACATTTCAATCAATAAGTGGTAAGACAGTAGCAAGGAAAGATAGATGGTACTTAGCTGTGTCAGGGCAGCGAACAAAAGAGGATGATTGGAACCAGCACAGTCTACTTGTCATATTACTAATGTTCTGTTTATTGTGATGTAATTACATTCTTAAAAGGGCTGCATGTTTGGGCAGCAAATAAAAGTATTTGCATAATGATAGCCTCCGGTCTTGTAATGAAATTGCGATTCTTCTATTAACATGACTAGAGAATCTGGATTTCATTAAAGACACGGAGGCTATCATTATGCATTAATCCTTTAATGCAGTCACAAGCAGCCGCACTACATCATAAAGAAGAAACAGTTCTAGAATGTAGTGAGCAGGGTACAAATGGCATGAGGCACAGACAGACTGCCTCTTTTAAATGCAATGAAGTAGATAAAGTTCAGAGGTAAGGTCCAGGATGATCTTGAAGCTGAAGGTAATGAGAACTCCGAAGTGGAGAAAGTTGAAGGTAGGTGTTTAAGCAGAAGTATCTGAAAGAAAGAGGAGAATGGTAATATGACGATAGAGAAGGTAATCGGACAGAAAAGTCATGAGTTGATATTAAAATGCAAACTATAAACATACATAGTTCAATAAATAAACCAACCAAGGGAGTGGCAAAGGGTGGGATAATGATAGCCTCCGTGTCTTTAATGAAATCCAGATTCTCTAGTCATGTTAATAGGAGAATCGCAATTTCATTACAAGACCGGAGGCTACATTATGCATGTTGGTAGCCATGAAGTACAACATCAGACATATGTTCAATAGGTTTACAGTAATGGTGAGCAAAGGTTGAAGCATTAGACCAATCTGCCGCTTTAAGAATATCATCCAACTTACCTCCACACCAAAAGTATTTGCTTGCCATAGCACCTCTGAGAGAATGAGCTTGGAACTTAGAAAGATCAATTCCGGCTAGATTCATTATTGATTTGACCCATCTAGAGATGGAGGAGGAAGTAACTGGTTTAAAGGGTTTAACGAAAGAGATAAGGAGTTGTTTGGCGTCTAAAGGACGAAGATCTTTCATTCTCAAGTCATATTCTCTCATACAGTCTATGACACACAATTTCTTGCAAAGATCAAAGCGAGGATAAAAAATAGAGTCCGACATGGTTTTAGTCCTTCTAAATATATCAAATTTAACTCCAAACATATCATAAGATCTATAGGAAATATCCAGACATTTCACATCTGAAACTCTACGACAAGAGATTAGACATAAAAGAGTAGCAAGTTTAAGCGATAGGTATTTTCTGTTAAGGTAAGCATTATCTGGCCAAGAACAGAAAAGGTCTAAGATAGCTTTACCATCCCACATGGATTGGTACTTTGGTCTGGGGGGTCTTTTAAGTCTGATGCTTTTCATAACTCTACAAATAATATTGTTCTTACCTACCGTCTTACCGTTGACGAGGGAATGTTCAGCAGAGATTGCTGATCTGTAGCAGTTAATAGATCTATAAGATAATCCCCTTTCAAATTGTTCGACAAGGAAATTGACTATATTGACGATAGGAGCTTCCAAGGGATCCAAGTTCCTCTCCATGCACCAACAAACCCATTTTTTCCAAATGTTATTGTATCTATAGTGTGTTCCGGGTGCCCATGATTCTCCGAGGAGTGAGAGAGCTGATGACGAAAGGCCAGACAGTTCGTTGGATTGCCTGACACTTTCCAAGCAAGAAGGTTCAAATTCCCTGAAGAGACTAGGTGGTGATCTTCTCCGTCTGCGTTGGTGACCAGACCCTTGCTCGCTGGAATGAGGAAGGGGATGTCGCAGGAAAGTTCGAGGGTGGTCGGGAACCATGCCTGGGAGGGCCAGAATGGGGTTATCAGAACCAAGGAGCATTGGTCTATTCTCACCTTCTGTAGGACCCTTTGTATCATAGCAAAGTGAGGGAAGGCGTAACCCTGCAGGTTTGACTAGCATTGAAGAAAGGCATTCACCGCTAGAGCTCCCGGATCTGGCATCCAGCTGAAATATTTTGGGAGTTGGGATGACAGTCTGCTGGCGAACAAATCCACATCTAGTGGACCCCAAAAAAGACAGAGAGTATTGAAAATGTTCACATTGAGTTTCCAATCGGTATGATCTGAGAGGAATCTTGAGTTCCAATCTGCAGAGAGATTTGACTTCCCAGGAAGGTAATCCATTTATCACTGGTCTCCATCCTTTGTCCTTTTTTTTAACTAAGAAAAGGGTGCTGATAAATGTTTTTAAGGACCAGGATACCTGTACGATAGCTCCCTTTTTGAGCATTGAAGAGATTTCCTCTTCGACGATTTTCTGATGTTCGACTGAAAGGGTTAGAGGGTTTGGGGGGTGAGATTGAAAGGGAGTCTCTATAAAATCTATTTTGAAACCCTGAACGGTATCTAGAACCCAGGGGTCTTGAGTTAGCGACTCCCAAACATGGTAGAAGAGTTTTAGTCTGCCCCCTACTTGGGAAGAAGGGGAAAGAGGAGGAAGACTTACATGGAAGGTTGGAAGCGTTTGGGTTTCCCCGTGATCTGTAGCCTCTGTTGCGTGGTCCTCTGGCTCGATGAGGGTAGAATTGTTGATTTGAGGGGTAGAAGCCTCTACCAGAACCTCTGAAGGACGAGAAGGGCCGCTGGGTACTCCGGCCGGAAGAACGGCCCCTTTTTCCAGCCTGACCAAAAAGGTTTGTGTTGAAAACACGCTTCATATTTGTTTGAGCCCTATCAAGGGCGGTAAAGGTGGCAACGTATTTGCCAATTGATTTAATCACGTCTTCTCCGAAGAGAAGACCCTTAGGGTTGTCAGATGGTTCTTTTTCTGCCAGGTCACTGAGTTTGGGGTTGATCTTTGTAAGGATAGTTCTCCTTCTTTCGATGTTTAGACTCGAATTTGCATTTCCAAGGAGGACAATAGCTCTTTGGCTCCAACCGCGAATGAGGTTGGTATCGAGAGGCGTGTTTGAAATATGAGACTCTTCAGCAAGGTCTAGGATTCTGGTTAGGGGGCCGAGGACGTCAAGAAGGCGGTCCTGGCAGCCCTTGAGTGCTCTCTCCAGACCTCTTCTAGGGTCTTTCCCTAGTTTGAATAAGAATTTAATCAGGTCGGGGTTGAGGTTAGGGGTTTGAGAGACCTTTTCGTGAATGGTGGGTCTAGGGCACTCTGATTTTAGAGTATTCCTTGTTTCTCGTTCGAGAGAGTTTCTTAGCCATCTCTTAATGAATTTAGAAACGTGTTCCTGAGAGAACCATTTTGAGCTATTAGGATGTGAGATACTTAGGGGGGAGAACATTTCTTCCCCTAAGGGATTGAGTATAGCGTTATCAGAAGAGGTGGGGGATTCTCCTTCATCAGGATTTTTAAGGTCTAGGTCTTGGTTTTGACCATCAAGGTCCAAGACGAATTCATCATATGGGTTGTGAAAATTTTCTTCCTCTGAATCAGAGTCTGCGACATCTTTCCCGTCATAACAGGTTGTACCGCGAAGGGTACCAGTCAAATTTGTGCCGCTAGGGACACCCATCAAATTTATGCTGCGAGGGACACCGTTCTCATTTGAGGCGCGAGGGCCTCTCAACATAGATGAGGTACTAGGACCTTGAAAATCAACTGAGGTGCTACGACCTCCCGTGATGTAATCAAAAGGATGTTCGCAGTTTTTTGATTTTTTATTCTTTTTTCCGGGAATTCTGGTGTCATATATAGGGTCGTCTTGATCGTGGGGAAGAGGTCTTTTAGAAGACATCACTTCTTTTAGTGTAGATAACATGCAGGATTGCATTTCTTTCTGCAAGAATTGTTTAAAGGAGTCATTATTGTGCAGTGGGGAACTAGCGGTGGCATCGTCAGAGTGAAGGTCTGACATTTGGGCAGTAAGTAGAAACAAAATAATCTCTGAAGAGTAGATGTATTAATTATTGTTAATCAAATTAATGGTTTTTTTTTTATATTTTTTTGATATTTTTAGATCGATGTTAAATTCTCCCCTTTTTTTTTGTTTATGTTAATTTGTAAAGATAGTATAAATGGGACAATTAATAAGGAGTCAAATATTATTATAATAAATCAGTTAACATGCAAAAAGCATGTGAGATGGCAAGAGCTTGGTTGAAAAAAGAGCTAGGCTTGAGATTGAAATTTTGAGGCTTCTTTCAGGTGTTGAAACGTATTATTTTTCTTAAAATGAGTCCAGGTGCGATCTCCGGCAGCAGCTGATCCGAGCGGAGTAACTGAAGAGGTACCATCATTCCTCTCACCCTAGAATTTTTCGGCAAAAAACAGCGGAGCATGTCCTATCCTAAGCCTACCCATAATTTCACCAGGCCTATATGGCCAGCGACATCTAATGGCTGGGGTTTTGAGGTACCAACTAATAACTGGGGGTATAGTCAGGATAGAAGGGAACGTCCAATACGACCACCCCCTCCAGATCAATATTACTCTACTCATTTTAATAATCACTTTAACATCCCCATCTCCAATAGGTATGGCATCTTCTCAGATGAGGGGGGACTGGATGGGGTGGAATGACTACCTGACACATCTTCTAACCTCCTCCCCACCGACCGATTGCCAGAAGTTACAGACTTTGGAGATATTCTACAAGGGTTAGAACCGCAAGGCAGTAAGGATGGGGGTTTGGTTGGCTGGAATCAAATAGATATACCAGGTTTACCCACTGATATAAACCCAGCCTGTCCTCAAGCTTGTTCTTCGGCTAATCCCGGGACAGATGGGGTACGCTGCTGTACAGGCTTAACACCTATCACTCAAATTGTATGTGGAAATGTGGCTATAATACAACATGAACCAATTAAATATAAGGAGGGGCTTTTATCCTGGAATATAGCTGGACTGCAGGATAAATTGTTTAATATAGATTGGTTATCCTTTGTTAAAAATTACCCCGTTATATGCCTCCAAGAAACCTGGGCAGTGGGGAAAAATATACACATTGACGGTTATGAGAGTTTTATAACTTCGGCAGTTCCTTCACCTAGTGGTAGAGCTAAAGGGGGTTTGGCAATCTTTGTTAACTTATCACTAATATGCCTTAAAACTGTTCATCACTCTGGCAATAATAATATTCAGGTTGTCGAATTTAAGAGGGGCAGTACAAGTTTTGCTCTGATCAACTTTTATAACGCAGTGAGTCAGTCTGGCGATTGCAATATGGAGTCATTGCGTGAATTCCTAAGGGCCAAAGATGATTCCCTTCCCCGCCTTAAGATAATAGCGGGTGATTTCAACACTCATTTATGTGGGAATCCTAGCCTGAGTCCTGTTGGTCATTTGGGTTGTAACAATCTGGAAGGAATACACTTTGATCACTCGCGAAGGGGTTCATGTTTAAATGACTTAATGAATGAATATAACCTTTTCACTGCTATGTCAATAGTTGAGGAACAAACTGTATTTTCAACCCCTACTTTTAAAGGTCACGCAACAGGGTCATATATAGACCATATTCTATTATCGGCAGAATTTGTTAATTTTGTTGGGGATTTTTCGATTATTTCAAGCATTTTTAGCGATCACAATCCTTTATGTATTACTTTGGGTGTGAATTTACTCGAAAAACATAACCCTCGAGAGGACTGTGGTACCACTAAATGTATTAATGGCAAGCGACGCTTAAAGTGGTCAATGGTGGACTGTAAGCAATTTTATTTTTCTATCAACAATGTATGCCATCATGATCTGATAACATGTACATCTACTGCTTCAGCACCATTACAAATTCTGACGTCTTTTAATGAGATTGCTAAAAAGGTGGAGTCACTTTTAACGTTACCTGCTAAGAGGATAGCTAACTCATCCAATAATCCAAAATGGTTTGACAGCAACTGTTCGAAGGCCAGTCGCGAGCTCAAGAAAGCATTAAAAACAAACCAGAGAGATCCTTCAACCATCAGGGTGTTGCGGGCTGAGTACAAAAAGTCTCTTGCCATTCGCAAACGTGCTATTAAGAAAAGCGTTTGGGAGTCCTTGTTAGATCTAGAGATACTAAAAAATAGCTCTAAGTTCTGGGAGATCATTAACAAGCCCTTATTTGATCATCCCAGTATTTCAAGTACAGGCACCAAAATCCCAGAAGAAGTTTGGATTAACCACTTCAGTTCCATTTTTAAAGGTAATGGTTCCCAGGTACAATGCAGTCTAAAAGAAATTAGTGAAAAATCCCTGTTCTTCACAACTGATGAGGTAATAAAGGGCATAGAAGGCCTATCAAACAACAAGGCCCCAGGACCTGACGGTCTCCCTCCTGATCTTTTTAAATCTTGTATAACACTCTGGGCACCGGTCCTTACAGCTGTACTTAATGCTGCTGTGCTTTGTGGATGCCCAAAATCATGGGGGGTATCCACTATTGTGCCTATTTTTAAAAAAGGAGACCGCAGTAGCCCTGCCTGCTATCGACCAATATCTTTAATAAACTCCGTGGTTAAAGTTGTGGGAGGAGTAATTTTGAACAGATTGGTCAGATGGTCAGAAGAAAATAATATAATATCTTCAATCCAGTATGGATTCAGGCCTAGTCATTCTACGATTTCACAATGTTTAAACTTATACCTCATCATCGCGAAGTATACTAAGGCTCGAAGAGGAACGATCCATATGGCGTTCATGGATCTTTCCTCGGCTTTCGATTGTGTGAGCCGGGGGAAGCTCTGGGACGCCATGCTAAAAATGGGTGTGGATCCAAACTTAGTTGATTTGTTAGATGATATGCACTCGGACACCAATGCAAATGTCAGATTCACCCAAGACCTGAATGTGACCAAAGACTTTGGGGTGCATCGTGGTGTCCGACAAGGCTGCATCCTGGCCCCATTCCTTTTTAACTTATACATAAATGATCTGGAAGAGCATCTTTTAAGCACCAATACGGATTATCCGTACATAGGCCGTAGGGGGCTGCCAGTCCTTTTATATGCGGATGACGCAGTTCTCCTATCAAGAACAGCAAACGGACTACAAATCTTACTAGACTCCTTCCATTCTTTCATGACCTCAAGAGAGTTAAGCATTAATAACTCTAAATCATACATAATGAAGGTCGGACAGGGAAATAAAAAAGTAAACTGCCTAAATGTAAATGGTGTACGTATTCCTACTACACATACATTTTCCTATCTCGGGGTCCTCTTTGACAGTCATTTAAATTGGGGACCCGTGATTGAAAAAAAGAAGGGAGAAGTCACTAGGGTAAACGCGGCAATAATGGACTTTTCTAAGAAAGTGGGCAATAGTCCAGTTGCCGCCTTGCTCCAACTTTACCAAGCAAAAAGTGTCTCCACAGCGTGCTATGGAAGTGAAATTTGGGGTTATGTTCCTCCGGATCCCTTACAGACTGTTGAAAATAACTTCTTGAAATTAGCATTAAGGGTTCCCAGGGGCACGGCCAACTTCTCCGTGCACGAGGAACTGGGGGTTTCCTTCGTAAGTGACAAGATCGCTGTTAATCCCATGTTATGCTGGATGAATTGTTGGTTAAATGATAACATTCCACTAACCCAGCTTATTTTAAGAGAGTCACTCACATGGGACAACAGGATGAAGGTTCCCTGGTTAAAGTATCTTTTTAAGTGCTTTGCTGATCTAGGTCGCCCTGAACTCTTTTTATCCCCTGAATCGATCACTAAACAGGATGTTATAACGGTCAAGAAAGCTTTTATTGATCTTAGAATCCAAGATAGGGAATCACGTGAGCTAAAAAAAGAAAGTGTTCGTAATCATGTATTAGTAAAAAGCACTTTGCTCATGGAACCCTATTTATCCTGGCAATTGTCCAGTTATGACCGTTTCTTACTGATCAGGTTCAGGTTTAATCTGTTTCATTTTCTGCTGGCTGTACCTAGGGGATCTCATCGTGGACAAGTGTTGCCGGCTTGCGGTTGCGACGATATGTCTCCGCAAGACCTGGCACACTTTCTTTTCTTTTGTCCCTTTTATACTGTACCGAGGAATCTATATTTAAAACCCTGTCTGAAAAAACTAAATTTTATACAATATCGTCCTGCACTGCACTTTCTACAGCTATTAAGTTGTGAATATACCTTGTATCTATGTAGTTTTTTAAAATTGGCAGTAAAATTTAGAAATAGTATGGAAGGATAAAAATAATATATGAATTGCTATTACCTCTTTTTTATAATGGACTCCACAAAATACTCTGAATGCTTGTTGTATATTTGTCTTCACCTGCTTATCTTACAACT
Source organism: Triturus cristatus (assembly GCF_964204655.1). Taxonomy (NCBI): domain Eukaryota; kingdom Metazoa; phylum Chordata; class Amphibia; order Caudata; family Salamandridae; genus Triturus; species Triturus cristatus. Next base: position 1,085,205,665 of record NC_140582.1, on the reverse strand, counting down.
GTATTTTATCTTTATGTATTAATGTGTTCTTTTTAAATGTAGTGTAAATGCTTTTATGGTTGTCAATTCGCACAACCGAATAAAGTTTATTGACTTGACTTGACTTGAGTCCAGGTGCGATCTCCGGCAGCAGCTGATCCGAGCGGAGTAACTGAAGCTCTCGCTCGAGCTCAGCTGCTGACGGAGAAGTGTCAGCGTTAGAGGAAAGTGCCTTGGGGGGTTGCCATGCGAGCATGCACCGTTGCTAAGGTGCATTTCTTAAAAGCTTATGACGCGCTCGCTCGGTCTAAGCGAGTACGACGAACTTGTCTGAAAAACGAAATTGGGGTTTTCTTAAGGTAACAAACGTTACGTTAATAACGGAGAAGAGTTTTGGCATGTAAGTTTTACTACTCAGCGGAAATTTGTTAGTTTAAGTGGAATATATTTTGCGCGCGAGTGGCAAAAAAGGATCGACAACCTTCATAGGAAGTCGATGGGAGGGGCGGGATAAGGCCTGTAGTCAGACACACGGTAACACGGAGTAGCGCGCCTAGACGAGGAGGAACATTAATAACATAATGCAGGGTGAAAGAGACGTTCAGGATAATCAGAAAGTTAGTAGTAAATCATAGTTTTCTCTTTTTTTTTTTTTTCTTTTTAAGCAAGTAAAAGATCGTAAGAGATAATATCTAAGGAGAGAAAAAGAATTGTTACTTATCTGCCTGTGAGCCGCATTTAAAAGAGGCAGTCTGTCTGTGCCTCATGCCATTTGTACCCTGCTCACTACATTCTAGAACTGTTTCTTCTTTATGATGTAGTGCGGCTGCTTGTGACTGCATTAAAGGATTAATGCATAATGTAGCCTCCGGTCTTGTAATGAAATCTGTATCAGCCAGCGTAAAGCTGTGTAAGCAACTAATAACCCTGTTTTTTCAATTTCACTTAGTGTTTCAGCTATTCACATCAATTGTCATGTTTATGATAATGGTTAGTACCACATGCCCGGTCAAGGACTGCGTGACCACGTGTGTTTAATGACCAGAAAACGCCAATGCATCCTCGACAAAGCAAAACTATTGTAGAATCGATTGCGAGACTGGCGGCTTTTACAGTAGAGGAGTCCCGTCCCGCTCTACTGTCCCGTACTGGTTACAGTAGAGCTGTCCCGTCCGTACTGGTTACCACGCACTGAATAGAGTTTCAATGACTTCGGATGATAATTATTTGTGCGGTAGTGCACTGAAGTAAAATCGAATGTCTAGGAGCTACAGTCAAATAACACCAGTCTTAGCATTTCTTTACATTATAGCTACTAACCATAGCCCATTAGAAGACCACAACAGGTCATATAACGGGTCTCCAGCAACAGTGTCACAGAAAAACTAGTGTCAGAGAACGGGTGAGAATGGAGTCGCCCTGTAATAAAGGGATGGATGACATGACAGACCAGCTGCTGCCCACACGGACCGCAGCTCCTAGGGTGACCAACCGTCCGTAAATTTCACGGACAGTCCGTGAATTTACTGTTGTGTCCGTTGTCCGTGACGGAAGTTTCCACGGACGGCATTTGTCTGTAATTTTAGCCTTGGGGCCGAAAGACAAATGTTCAGCTGTTGAGATGGCTCAGCTCACGCAGAAGGGGGTCTCCCGTGCAGTGATTCAGAGGGAGGGGCAGCCAGGGTGCCGGGCTGCTTCAAAGAATGTAAATGTAGGGACTGGTTAATCTGGGGATGTAAAGGATGCTTGAATGAGAAATAAATAGGTGTTAATTGACCTAAACTGCCTGAGGTGAAAGATTTCTTCTTTCTCCATGGTATTGTTAAGGTGTTCCAAGCTGAACTGTGAAGTGTGTGCTTTGCAACTACAACTGAGGTCACAAACCACTATTACATTACATTGCGATTTCATACCGTCTCATGTTTACAATTCGGAAGGTGTCGCAAAACCCCTTTCACAATTCAGAACCTCTTTCCCCACTCTTAAAACAGGTTTTTTGTTTCGCTATGGAAGCGTGATTCAAAGACTTTGCAACTAAAAAAAAATCTTTATGACATGCGGCCCCTGGTGGATTGACCTGTCGTATTCTCCTTGCATTAAACATGATTTTTTCCTTCTTGCGCTTTTAACTGTGGAAATGCAGGCTCTGGATAGTGATAGTGAATTAGCTGCAGTAAAATACATATATCAATGTCACCTTTGCAACTAACATCAAAATAATCACAGATGGGATGTGATATTGGTCAGGGCTTTAAGTGGGCCGGGTCCTGCCTGTGCTCAGTGCCGGGTACAGTTCTAACAAGCATTTACAATGCAATGGTCTCGGCAATATTTTAGGTAGAGCTATTGGTATTGCTCATTATTTTTTTGTTATTTTTGTATCCATAAATAAATGGCATTGTCATTTCTATTGGCATTAGCTTTTTTTTTGCTTATGTGATACCTATTGCATTAGCAGAGAGAGAGTGAGGTAGTGAGATAGAGAGAGAGAGAGAGAGAGAGAGAGTGAGGTATTGAAATAGAGAGTGAGGTAGTGAGAGAGAGTGAGGTAGATAGAGAGTGAGGTAGTGAGATAGAGAGTGATGTAGATAGAGAGTGAGGTAGTGAGATAGAGAAAGAGTGAGGTAGTGAGGGAGAGTGATGTTTTGATGTAGTGAGATAGAGAGAGAGGTAGTGAAAGAGAGTGAAAGTGAGTTAGTGAAATAGAAAGAGTGAGGTAGTGAGATAGAGAGTGATTGAGGTAGTGAGTGAGAGAGAGTGAAGTTGTGAGGTTGTGAGCTAGAGACTGAGGTAGTGATATTTTGAGAGAGAGAAGTTGTGAGATAGTGCCAGGCTCCGAAACAAATATAGGCACTGGGGTTAGGAGGAGAGGGTCAGGCACTTCATATCCCTGTGGAATCATGGGATAGATGGGGCGGGGGTTGGGATGGTTTCAAGCAGTAAGCACGAAGCAAGAGACATGCAACCTGTTAATACCATGTGAAATAAAATCCATGAACTTCACGTGCAGAAAATAGGGTATGTAACAACCTATGCTCTTTTCTAAAAACGTAGCACTTGGAATTGTGAATGTACCACGCCAGACCAGGTGATACTGCAGACTCTGTACTGAGTCAGTATATTTTAAATATAACTATCCAATCCTCGGAAACTCAAAGCCCCATGCGCAGAAATGCCCTGCAGCTTCTACTGACTACGTTTTGGCCCAGTAACATGTATGAGTAATTAGTTAACTTCTAACACTGAACAACAAAGGAAGATAGAGCGAGGGGGATTGCTAGTGGCAAGATCGGCCTCATATGACTCCAGAAGTCAAAGCCAGCGGCCAGGCACCCAGCCAACAGTAGGCCTGACAAGTAGCAGCATCAGGGAAACAGCCTCTTGAGGCCCTAGTATGAGGGAGACTGAGACAAATGCACACTAGAGGCTACGAGTAGTTCAGTGCGGTGTGTAGGTCATTATAAAAATAATCTTCAGAGTTATAGCGAGTGGGGTCTGCACAAAAGCAAATATTTCTACAAGGGCATTAATGAAGGTTCTAGACAGCATTTATTTAGAAGGTACGAGATTCTCACAGCCGACCGAGTTATCCACCCATCGCAGGCGCATAGGAAAGACAATTATCTCATGGGCAACACCCCCAGCAGGGTTATTTATGCTATTAAAAAAAAGAAAAAACACAACATGTTCGCCGGGAGAGACTGCGGTTTAAGAAAAATAATTTTCTGAGCAGCTAGGGAAAAAAACATAATTAAAAAAACGTGTTTGGCTTACTGTACTCGTCAGTTATGTAACACCAGTAAACAGGTTGGTCACGCTCATCAACAGGGACCAGTTCGGCACAAGATCAGACCACGCGCCAGACCATCAGCATCACACTCATCCATCTAATCCAATGTAGGACATTCAACAACAGACTTGCAACCAAATACGCTGATCCGTCCACAATCACACTATACAGTTTGAGTACTTGAAAAACATAGAAACTGACAATGTCGTGCTAAATAACTTAACGTAGAAAGTAGGTCTGGACTACCGGTAAGAGCTACTTTTGTGAGCAGAAAAGACTTGACATTTCTTGCGACTTGTAAGAGTCTGAAACACAATATCCAAAGCTGCAATTCTCCGTAAACTAACTGGTCTCTAGGCACAGCCGTGAACTTCATAGGAGGCAACGTTTATTGATAGACTCTAGCATCAGTTAATAAACCTTCAAAAACGAAGACAGGTCGCTGGGAGCCGGAGGGCGACTAAAACCCACAGAGAAAGACAGTTAGCGCGCGTGTTTGCCAAGGGGATCCCAGCACAGAAGGAAAGGTGGTGCATTTACAGACAGCACATCTGATCCGAAAGGTCCATGCATATGCACGAGACTCCAACCGAGAGCTCCTTAAACAGCGCAGAGAAGACCTTGAAGCGCTTAAAGGCGACCCCACACAACTGTGAGCTGGCCATGGACACCGTCGAGAACCCCCGCACACTGGTTCCAGCACCCTGCATTAACGGCGTAACAACATCACCTGGGGGCGAACATACAGGGGCCTCACAACCCTTGAGTGGGGTCTCCATTCAACCCCAGGCCAATGAATGAATATCTGTGAGCTACGGAGCACATGGGCCCCTCTTGACATTCTGCATGGGGGGAGGGGAGTGGTCATTTGCGTAACGCCGCCGCCCCTACATCTCCGACGAAGGTTGCCACATACTTGGGCGCCGTCAAATGGCCCAACACAGCGCCCACTGCAGCTGCCAATCACAAGCAGGGAGGGGCGAATTAACTTGAAAACCAATAAAATAAAGAAGGGGAGGGGACAACACGGGAGCTTGAGTTTAATCAGCAGCTTGACCGAACACGTAATGTTGAGATTTAGAGTAGAACCGGAAAACTACGACGAGTGATCCGTATTAACCAGTGCACAGGGGGCATAATCAAAATAGTAGTCAATTTGTTTCTTTTTATATTTTAGGCACCGTAGGAATTAAGCACAAGCATTGGCATAGCCAATAAGACTTGCGACATTTCATTGTTAATGCACAACACAACAACTGCGCCACAACCTACGTGAGGAGAATGAAAGCAGCGGCGCCAGCCCAGCAACAACAAACGGCCCGTGGATGCGACGCTCGCAGACGTAAGACAGTGCAGCAGCCGAACACGGGAACCAAGAGCAGGGGGAGAGGACGCCATGAACACCACCGCCTTTCTCCGAGGCGAAGAAGAAATGCCTCGGAGAAAGGCAGCGTCGTTTCCAGATTCGGGGGCGTGTTTTTCTGTTCTCTCCTCTTGCCATTGGCTGGAGGAGATGATTAGAAAAGTTGCAAAAAACACGCCGCCGAATCCGAAAAGGACGGGGCCTGTTCGGAGTGACGAACCTCTTCTCCAATGGCTGCCCAGCATTCAAGAGGCCAGCCAATGGAGAAGAGGGGAGAAGAGGGGCGGGTTCAAGCCCCTCTTCTCCAAGTCATTATATCTCGCGAGCGAGACTGCGCAAGCGCAGCCTTCGCTAGCCGAGACCTAAAAAGCAGGTGCTGAGATGGGTCCCTATTGGGCTCTCCATTTTTGCCCTAATCCTCAGGGTGGAAACAAAATCTTAACTCTGCTGCACTTCCACCCTTCACCCCCTTTGATGTAACTCTAAAGAGACTGGTTACAGTTCTTTCAGTCTCATAATTTTAGAACTGAAGCATTTTCAATGTTATTTACAATGAAGCCAAAGTTGTTGCTTATTTGTCTTATGCAACTAACAACCATTAACAAAGCCAAAAGTCCTGGCTTGTTCTAGGTGGATTGTTAATTATTGTGTTATTTATCTGGATGCACTGACAAAAGCAGCAAATTTACCAGTCGGGCGCAAAATATGCTAAGCACAGATTTCTTATCTTACGTGTTTTTAAGCCACACCCTTAGTTACATCGGCCAAGCCCCTTTGACAGACCCCCCAGTTTTTTCACCCCACTTAAAGCCCTGTACTAGTTACATATGGCTGTCCTGTAGCTCTTCTTCATCATTTTACTACAGCAGTCAGCAGAAACATTTCATGCACCATTTGAGGTCATTTGTGTCCTGCAAGCTAGAGGCGGTGGAGACGTAAACCTTAGGGGTTTGCATGATATCACCTCAGTACAGCTTCTGACACATAAAACAAGCTACAAAGAAGGGGGCCTGACATTTAAGGTTATACTGCCCCACCTGTGATCCTCAATGTCTTGGTATAACTATACTGCTCTTCTTCCTTTACCCTGCTTTCGTCCACTCTTCTTGCTTACGTTCAGATTTACTAGTGTATATCTTGCTGGCATCTTTTTGGGCTGGATTTTTTATACTGTCGACATTTCAGTATCTCTAGGTTAGCATTGATCGGCAATTCTCTTGTCATGCTTTCATGTCATACACCTTCTGCACATCTATGTGGACATGCTACAATGATTATTGTGTCTATGCTAATGTGATTCTTCTAAATGTTTACTCCTGTTATGACAACACTTTATATGGCGCTCCGCAAATTGTTTCTCTGCACTCCTGCTATTGTAAAATCTATTGTGTAGTGCGCTGTAATCGTTTCATCATGTGCTCCCCCTACCCTTCCATATTCCTTTTACAGATCCCTCAAACCGGTTTGAGTGGAGTCTGCACAACTGAAAAAAAGAAAATAAACTGCTAGGCTAGACATTTTACGAAGAGACTGTGCCTGTTTTATTTTTCCCAGAGTCTGCTTTCATTTTCTCATGCACAATGTATGGATTTAAGACAAAGCATACTTCCAGTTCTCCTGTATATGCGAACAACAGCAGTTCAGTGACTTGGTGCAATTTTCATATTTCAGACTGGGGTGCAATGTCATCATCATTAACGGCAAATGTACTTGCCCATGGACGTTGGCTCAATTTATTAGGTCTCACATTAGCCAAGACCTTTTGGTTTTGCTAAAATTATATGTATAATATGACACAAAGCTGTCCACTCGGAGGATTGCACTCTAATCCAGCAGTGCAGGACCCATTAAGCTACATCCTATGTGTGCTGCTTTACATCTCACAGTGCAAACACAAGGAGATGATGGACGGAGCGCTGAAACTTTTCAGACACTCACCCCTAGTCACAGATCTGGGTTGAATCCATCATCATTCTTTAGCTCACTTCGCCACCCCAGTTCAGATCCAGCTATATGCAAATCAGTCTTGACCCTGTGCCTCATGGGAACAGTCCAGCCTGAACTGCCAAGCCAGGTCCTCACTGGACCAGAAACAAGCATCCTGGTACCGGTTTCGGGGTAAAACCCCTCATCAGCCAGGGTAGCTTGAATCCAGTGACATCTGACACAAAGCTGGTCACTCGGAGGACTGCACTCTAGTCCAGCAGTGCAAGACCCATTTAGCTACTTCCCATGCGTGCTGCTTTATATCTCACAGTGGCACTCAGATATGAGATGCTAGTAATACAGTCCATCCGAACAAATCTTCCCGACCACTTCTCTCACCACAAATGCTTGCTCAGGACCATGAACTGTAAACAAAATATATTAGACTGAACAACCCAGTGCAGTAACCATATAGATTATGATCATATAAAATAACACAAAAAGACCTGTAGAGTTGCTCAAAACTACGCGCATACCGAAAAAACGTGAAGTGCATGATTGTCTCAAACTAATATAAACTTATTTTGACTTGTACTTATGTTGGTTGTCTATTTACTTATATACCATTGCGCGATCTCCTCTGATGTGTCTGTAAAATGTGCCTTTTGTTGCAAATTTTTGTCCTGAATTTTGACCTTCTGTCCTGAATTTTTGTCCTGAATTTTGACCCTTTGTCCTGAATTTTTACACTCACCGTCCTGAATTTCCCCTCATGCCAGTTGGTCACCCTAGCAGCTCCTGTAATAAAGGGATGGATGACATGACAGACCAGCTGCTGCCCGCACGGACCGCAGCTCCACAGGCGTGCTACTGCACACCGAACCAGAAAGCAGAATCGGAGGCCCGGGAGCAGCATTCAGGAAGTAGTGCCCCATCCAGCAGTTAGGTAGTGTCAGTGTAGAGTACACTCCATCATGACTCCCGGCCGGCAGCACCACCTAATGCAAATCCAGTTCCCAACATGGCAGTGCAGCCGGCCACCCGCCATTTCCTCCCAGGAGCTGCATTGTTTCTGTCGTCAGAGCCCCCTCAACCTCCTTGGCTTGTGCACACAGCATGAGCACGAATCTTTAAACCCGGCGGCCATAACCGCCGCGCTGGAAGGAGCACCCGTTCTCTGCTCTCCTAATGCAACACGGTATCGGCAGGCTACGGCAGCGCCGAAGAGGCACGTGTAACTATGACTGACCTGCATGCACTGAGTAGGTTTGCCACCTTGCTCAGTTCATAAGAATTTTGTGTTCCCAGTTTTTCATTTGACAACCTAAATGCATCCTGGGTACTGTAGTCTTCATAGGCTTCCGTTGAATCAATCGGTAACGATTTCCTACAGGAAAGTCCATGATGGGAAGTATGGTGTCCTGACAACATGGAGAAAAGTGGGTTTCACGCTCCACACTTGTGTGTTTCACGCTTTGAGTGTCATAATCTACACCTAAGTGCACTATAGAGGTGAATAGAGGGAAACCCTGCAAGGGCCGGACTGGGGAACCAAAAGCAGGCCTGGAAAAATTCTCAAACCAGCCCCATTGCCCTCCCCTTCTTGTTCAATCTGCCACTTTCCATCCATCCATTCTCTCTCTCGCTCTCTTTTTCTCTCTCTCTCTCTTTCTCTTTTTCTCTCTCTCTCTCTCTCTCTCTCTCCCCCTACTCCTGCTAAAACAAAGCCTATGGAACAGGTGAAAGTGTCAGAGGCACCAGCAGCGACCCAACGCTTTCAGAACCAGCCTCCAAGGACCCCGGCCCACCGGTGAAATGTCCAGTGGATTAAAAGGCCTGTCTGGCCCTGAAGTTTGGAGAATTGAAGGCGCTGAGGACAAAAGCGATCTTAGAAACTGACGCGCTTACTATTATTTGGATTTGGCACAAAAAATACGTTCTAATTGGTTGACATGGATATATAGTTTCCCTATTCATCAGCGAGGAGTCCTCTTACCCAAATAAATCAGGGGTAATTGTCCTTGCTCGCAGAGATGAGCCCCAGCGGTGGGTCGGTTTCACACAGGTCCTCGCTGGTCCAGAGGTGATTATCAGTCAGCCTGCTTGAGTTAGAGTTCCCTGGCGCTCACTCAGAGCTCATTCTGAATCTGAGCTGCTCTGGCAAGCATCATACTGCTGGCATTAACATCTTGATTGTGCCTCAGGGAAATTCTAAACCTGAAACGTGTCTTGTGTTGGTTCCGGATTACATGATTATACTCAACAACACTTAAGAGGTAAGTCACTGCGGAGGGGGCAGGGTATACCTTCGGGATTTGGGGGTCAGCCTGAGCGCAGACTAAAGTGGAACCCTTTCCATTTTACCATACAAAGCAAATATCTTTGGACATTTCTTCAAAATGCTGCTTTAAGCTTAAATAGGACATGAGTCACCCATGATTGCCTGCGATCACAAAGGAGGCGAACAACATCAACGAAAGACTATAAAGCTGAAATGTACGGATTACACTTAGTGTTTGACTGACAAATATACATGAAGTAATCGAGAAAGTATTGTCACACAAGATCATTAAATGCATAAGTCGCTGGAAGATATAGGTTTTTTAAAGCACAGTCTTTTCACTCAGGTCACAGGGAAACCCCTGCTGGGGCATAGGAGCTGCTTTCAGAGGAGGAAGGCTTGAATCCTTGGGGTCCTGATGTAGGAGCAGCCCTCAGTGGGGTGGTGTTCATGCACAATGTACAGGTAGACAAATATATGACATTGTGCTGTGAAAATGTAATTTTCCACTCGAGAAGCCACCTCAGTTGTAGTCCATGCCTTTGGGGCCGCCATACTCATCGTCTTGGAAGGGCTGGCCTACTGACGGCAGGTCTTCCTACTGACGGCAGGTCTTTTGACAGGATATTTCCTTCCCGCATCCACCATGTGAGGTATGGTGTAGACATGGTGGACCCTGACAGAAAAACTCATCAATGGGCATTATGCACAGGGAAAAATCTCCCTACCCTCCCAAGGGCCATTGCATTCTTGAATGTCAGAAACAAACCCCACCTTGGGATCTTCTAGGGGGTGATCTTTCCCCCAAACACTCCTGGAAACGGTTGAACTTGCTCACTACCCATGCAGTGTTTAATGGGGCTAGATTTAAAAAAACGATCCAAGGCTGCTTGAGTCCTAGTTGGCGTGTATTTTCACATTAGCTTTCCGTGCTAGTCACCATTATGGACTAGGCATTCATTTTAATATTTTGGAACTTTATGAACACAAGCTACACCAACAAGCGTACACATTTATAGGTATCAACAAACAAACAATAAAGAAGTTAGCATAATGTATATAGAAAAAATACACATGCACATAATCAGTTGTGAAAAAGGAATTAACTAAACCTTTTTGGGAATACGCCTGGGAAGCTTTGACTGGTACACGTTTAATGGTGCAGCTGTGTAATGTATGTCTGTTTTTGTAATTCTGCAACCTACACATATGTGTGAAGTAAGAATAACTTTGGCTGTTTAGTACTGTCTCATTTCTATTTTCATAATCTCCCTACCCCTTCCAATCACACCTGGTTTCTGTAATCAGTGTTTAACCTGAACCCCTCCTACATACAGAGCGCCCCTGCCTCATGCTTGATGTGCTCCTACTATAATACATTGATCTCAGTCAATTGATCAGTCAATTGATCCGCTGCTATTTGGTGCGCATTAAAGCTATTTCCAATGGCCTAAATAAGAACATAAACAACTCAAATTCCTGCCAGGATTTTTGCTCCAACGCTCTGTGCAAAACTGTTTTGGCGCTTTGGTCCGCTTAGTCAGCGGTTGTAAATATGATGCAAGTTTCAAGAAGAGGGAAATGGGCGTGGCATCAAAGATGAATAACATGATCAGACCATATGACCGCTCTGATGAGGTACGCTGCTAAGTTTAGGATGGTCCACAGGATGTATTCTGTAAGTTGTTTCACATTTAAGGCAAGAGGAAGCATCTGTACCATTGGCCTGGAACCTTCAGCAGAGAAGATAGCTTGACTCTCCGTAATGGATGTAGTTGATAGGAGTCTTTGACTATTTTCTACTTTAAGTGTTGGGTATCTAGAATTTAACCCAAGTGTTTGAGCAGAAAGAACAAGTTTGGTTGAGTTAACAAAAGTGACTGTTACCTTAGCATGAGTGGAACATGTACTGAAGGGTCCCCAGATGAGAGGAGCAGAATTTCAGTTTAAGGAACAAGTTTAAGATTGAAAAAAACATCCATTTAGGTAATGCATCAGTAAAAGACTTCAGCAGAAGGATGCTGTCTAGAAAAACACACTCCAGTAAAGTTGGATGCCATCCACATACCACTGAATGGCAATGTCAAGTACCATTATCATTTTACCTTGTGGAACCATTTAAAAGTTGAATAATGCCAGATATCGACTTGAACTCTGGGGCTCATGGCACTGAAAATGTAAGTGGTATGGTATGGAAGTCTAATATTTACAAACTGGATCTTCCAGGAAGAACTGACAAATATTAGTCCAGAAATTTACGCCATATAGTACTAAAAGTAAATAAAGCAGTCATGAATACCCCGTGGTTGAACCAGTTCAATGATAATGATAGATTAAGGAGTTCAAGGAAACATGTATTTAATTCATCAAAAATATACAGCACATCATCGAACACCCAGAAAGTCAATGTTTCTGTAATGATACAATCTGAAACAAAACTGGTAGGATCTTGGTAGATCGTATTTTAAGATTATAATTGCAAATTTGGTTGGAGAAAGATTATCCAAATTCCAGATTACCGAAGTATTATTATTAGTCCCAGGTTCTGAAACTTTAAAATGTCTAGATTAGGTTTCTTTTGGAGAGGAATAATCGGGCCAGACTTTCATGAGGGTGTGAAGAGGCACATGTTTAGAGGCATTGACAAGCTTGTGAATTATAGAGCTACATATGTAACACATTACTTGATTTATTGGGCTGAAATAACATAATCGACATAAGGAAATGCATAGTGGAAGAGAAGGGCATGAGCAGGACAGACCAATCAGTTTTCTAGTGTTAGAACCTTCAGGGTAGACTAGAAGCAGGAAAAAGGAAATGCCACAAAATAGGGAGTTAGATCTTATGTACTCACAATTCGGATGTTTTTAGAAAGGAAGAAGGTGGCATTTTTCCGAACTGCCAAATAAAAGCGATACCAATTAGACTTTTTAAGTAGATTAATGCATTATTTAATGTAGGAAATAAAGTTCTGGGATGGTTGTAGGCATTGCACGTAATATGTGTGGTGGTTATCTTTGGTAGTAGCAATGCAGACTTCGTAGTTTTTCTTTGAAACCTGACATTCAGAGGTTCTTAGATTTTGCAAGCTCTTCACAAGCAGTATTATAAGTCTCTTGTTGCTATTAAGTTCTTTGTAGCATCAGGTGGTTTTGTATGTATGTATGTTTATGGTATTTCTATAGCCGAAGCCTAGCCAGAAGGCAGTCGAGCACTGTACATGGTCAAGCACAAGCATAACGTCAATGAGTATGTTTTATGTGATTATATGTTTTTTGATGGTTCTTTTTATCTTCAGAAGTACCAGATCACGAATGATGGTAGGGGATCTGATGCTGAATAAGTCATCAAGGAGTTTTTAACTTCTAAAGAGATATCCTGAAGAGTTTTTAATAGCGAATGGATTGAAATACTGTCTGCAATTGAGAGAAATTGGGTTATTGGTTGAGGGGAGTGAAACTCCTCTCAAGGAAAAACCACAGTCCTTGTCATGGTGAAGGGGAACAACCTTTACAACGCAACTTTTACACCGCACTACCATTACAACGAAACTTTTACAACGCATGCGATGTTACAATGCATGCTTTTACAACGCAAGTCTTTACATCGACTTGCACTAGATGGCGTGCTAACATTAGAAATAGTGTAGTTTACTATCCAAACACCTTCCCTACTGCAACGTGGACTGGAGTTAGAATAGTAAATTACACATTTCTAATGTCAGCACGCCATCTAGTGTATGTCGATGTAAAAACTTTCGTTGTAACAGCATGCGTTGTAAAAGCATGCGTTGTAACGTCATACATCCCATGGTGAACCACAACAATTCACTAAATTAACCTGTGCTTAATCCTCTGGTAGCATGGCACAAACGTAGTCAGGCTTAACTTGGAGGCAACGTGTAAAGTAGATATGCAGCACTCCAACAGTAATACATTGACACCACAGAATAAGAAGAATCCCACACTAATTTAGAAAAATAGTGTAAAAATGTATATATTATTTGGCACCAAAACAACACACATCCAATCAGTTGAATCGGAGATAAGATAACAATAACAATATTTTATTTATTATGTGGTTACTTAAAACCTTTACAATATACAACATTTAAAAACATATTGCAGAAGAAAAGTGCAAGTCATATAAAAAAATGGAAGTTAAAAGCTCTTAATATTTAAAACCAGGCCTTCAGAGTGATATATGTATGGTCTAAGCAGTTAAAAATCAGTGGGAAAGGATTAGTCCTCGATAATGCCCATTGGTAAGATCAACTGTTTAGGGGTGGGTCGGACCTCCGGAAGGGTGTCGCTGGTATTGAAGAGCTCATTGGCTGTTCGTCAGCCTCTACTTGTGCCAACTTGTCTTTCAAAAGTATGCGAGTGAGATGTACAAATTTGCCAAAGTTGGCCATGTTCTTGACAATGTCGAAAGTGTAGAGCTGACGGACTGCCTCCTTTGCTGTGCGAGTGCCCAGTAGAAGAAGAATGGGTATAAGATAGATTCTCCGAGCTTGCCGCAAGACTGGGCAGCATAGCAAAATGTGTGCCAGGGACTCCATTTTGTAGTTACATAGACGACACTCTGTAATGTCTGACTGTGCTTTCCAGGATAGATATAGTTCTTTTAAGGGGAGCGGGTGTAGTCTTGCGGCTAAGATCCGGTGTCGTGCTTGTCTGCCCACGGCCTGGGTAAGGTGGGGCTTATGGGTGTGCAAAATTTGAGGGAGACATAGAGTTTCCTGAAAGTCTCTGGCTGCCAAGGATTCCACGTCCAAAGTGCGAGAGCGGGAGCATAGTTGCCTTTTTATTGATGTTTTAATGGTTGCATAGTTGATTAGGCTGGGATCCCAGTTCTCGGTCGCTAATTGTAGCAGATCTTTAGCTGTGGTAAGAATAGTGGACCAGGGATTTCTCGGTTTTAGGAAGATGGATTTTATAAGGGCCTTTAAGGAATTCTCAGGCGCCACAGTTGTCCGGTAGAAATATTTTGTCAAGGAGGCCAGCTCTTTTAATATTTGTTAGGTGAGGCGAATTCGAGGCAGATCAACATATTTCTTGTACAGGCTGGCAAGAGTAAATATCTTTTTATACGCTGTACAGTGTATTTTTTCCAAGTCCTGTGCGAACATTCCCGGGAATGCCTGTTGCGCATAGTTGAGTGACGGTAGTAGTTTGGCTCACAATACCCTTTGGATTGCCGTGGGTGTTGGGCTGTCTAAGGTGGCACATAATTTACAGAGAGCGTGTGTGACCATTTTCCCTTTCTGACTCAGTTTTTGTTGGTGGAGCCGTGGGCGGCCTGTCTCACTAAGCCAAGCCCCGAGACAGTTATAGCTTTGTGCATATTCCAGAATCAGGGGACCCAAGCGCCACTTAGTGAGTTTTTTCTTCGGGTGGCAGCCAAAAATCACGATTTTGGACTTACTCGCATTTGCTTCTAGCTCGTTCTTGACATTATATTCTGACAGAGCGGAGAGAGCTTTTTGGAGGCCTATTTGGTGTGGTCTAAGAGAACAAGATCATCGGCATACTGCATCAGGTGGATCTTTGTATTGCCGATTTTTTGAGTAGCGAGGGAGGCTCCATGTAATGCTAAACCCAAGTCGCCGGTACACAGATTCAAAAGAGCAGTGGTGAACCAGGCGGCTTTCCTGGGGCATTGTCTGTCGGGGTTGCGTAGCGCATGAGCTCGTCTGCGCAGTCGGAGATACAGGTGTGGAGTTCTCTGGCTGCGTTGTTTGCGTCAGGTGCCCAGGTGTGGTTGTCTCTGGTGAGGGTGGAGTTAAGTTGCTCATCGGTAACCTTGCTCCAGTTTCTTCGTGGTGGGCGTGGGGCTGGTTTGGTGCCTTGGGTTTGTCGATGGCGAAGTGTATGCAGTGGTGGTCGGTCCATGGCAGCTGCATTGTGTGGCTGAATTGGATGCTGTTTCCTGCCGCGAAGATGGGGTCGAGGGTGTGTCCTGCTTTGTGGGTCGGTGTGTTGACGAGTTGTTTAAGTCCGATGCTGGTGAGGTTGTCACGAAGGGTAGTGGAGTTGGGGTCGCTGGGGTTGTCGAGGTGGAAGTTCAGATCTCCAATGAGTATGCAGTTTGTTGAGGAGATGGCGTGGGGTGCGATGAAGTCAGTAATGGTGGTGGCGAAGGGTGTTCGGGGGATGGGGGGTCTGTAGACGAGGGTTCCTCGGCGTGTGACTTTGGGGGTGGTCTGGATCTGGAAGTGCAGGTGTTCGGCGGAGGGGAAGGTTTCGCTGGAGGTGGTGAGGCGGAGGGTGCTCTTGTGGGCGATGGTGAGGCCCCCTCCTGGGTAGTTGGGGTGGTCTGTCCTCTGGATCTTGTATCCGTCTGGGAAGGCGGTACTGATGTCGGCGCGGAGTATGTGTTGGTCCAGGTCTCTGTGAAGAAGGCGATGTCGGGCGAGAGAGAGTAGAGTAGGTTCCAGACTTCCATGGCGTGTTTGTGTACGCAGCGTACATTGAGGAGGGTGCATTTTAGGGTGTCGCCGGTGTTGGAGGCTGAGGTGGTGGTGAGGGTCTGGTGGCAGTGGAGGTAGGACAACTGGCCGTGAGTCGTGTTCGGTGAGGCCTGTTGGCATTCTCTAAGTCTTCCAGGGTTGAGTGCGAGGAGGGTGGTGGTGTCGTAGCGATGGGTAGTGGGAGGTCCAGGGTTTGGTGCTGGCCAGGGTCGAGTCACGGACAGGTGAAGACAGGCTTGCCTTTGGCGAGCCTTCGGCGCGCCAGCTGTCACCATTAAGTAGGGGAGGTGGGAGGGAGGAGAGGCTGGGAGGTGGGAGTGGGGGAATTCTGGGGGGGAATTCCGGGGGGAGGGGCCGCAGGGGCAGTAGCGGCAAAATGCGAATGGAACAGGCAGGCCCCAGTAAATAAAAACAGTGGTGGAATGAGTGCAAGACACAGATGGGCACATTAACAGTGGCACAACAGGGAAAAATGAAGAAAAAAAACGGCTGAGAAAGGTTACGGGGGTTGCAGGCAGTCTGGCCCCAGTTGGAGCGAGCAGCAGGCGTAGGAGCCTAGAACCTCCCAAGGAGGAGGTTGGGGTCTGGAGGCAAGAGACGGCAAAGCAGAGCTGTGGGAAGAGAGTAGGCCTAGACCGAGGATGCCACAGTAACTGCTAGTCTGGATTATGCGAATGGCCTATATGTGGGCTTGCCAGCATACCTTGTTAAGAAACTTCAGATGGTTCAAAATGTAGCTGCGAGACTGATTAGACGTGTTCCATTTCACCATCATATCTCTCCGCATATCAAGGAATTGCACTGGTTGCCGGTGGCTAAAAGAATCAAATTCAAGGCCTTAACCCTAGCCTGCCGGTCTATCCATGGTATTTGCCCTAGCTACCTGAAACAACGGCTTTGCGCCTACAAGCAGACCCATGCATTGAGGTCGAATGCTCTGAACCTGCTCTGCACCCCACATGTTAGGAAAGCTCGAATGGGTGGCAGATCTTTCACGTCTGGGCTTCCATGTTATGGAACTCCCTGCCTAATGCTTTGCGTCAGATAGTCTCTGAACCTCAATTTAGGAAAGCAGCAAAAACATGGCTTTTTAGCCTCCATTAGCCCTTTATGGGCTATTGTCTATATTGCTTGACCCTTGCGTGCCACCTGTTGCTATAGCGCCGGGACACCTCTGCTGGAGGTAATTGTTCACGCTCTATAAATAGCTGTATTATTATAATATTATTATTCCTCCGCAAGCCTGGCTTATATCAGTGGGGTGGCTGCACAGTGTAAGGGTGGTGGATACGTGAGGTAACTCAGACCCTGTGATTGTGGGGGCTAGACCTAGTTCATCCTCGCCAATGGCAGCCTTAGGTCGTCCCTCATTTATGGTTGTGGCTGCGAAGGCTTCGGACCCAGACCCTTTGGGGTCCTGGGTATCCTGGCTTATGCGATCAGGGCTGCTATCCAAAAAAGTGGGGTTCCTGGCCCATGCCCACCTGTGCATGTCATACATCTTGCCACCATTTGTCTGAGCGGGTGCTTTCCTACAGGCATCCCTGTTTAAAGGCGTGTCTCCTGCAGTAGATTTTGACTTCTGCTTTGGCCTTGGCAGGCAAGCACTTTTCTTGGTCATTGCGGCGGGGGTGCCCTTCCCAAGCACCTGCGATTTGTGCTTAGTAATATGGGAAAGGTTAGAAGGAGAGGTTAGAAGAATTCCTGGTTGTCATGTGGTAGTCTTGGATGGTGGATTCGTTCAGTAGAGGCTTAGTGGAACTGGCCAATGGCAGATAGACAATTAAAACAGAGCCCAGCTCCTCCACTCTATGGCCCCTGCTCCACGGTCCTCACACCCCCAGGACACACACCTACTGAGCCCAAGGGAGGACAGCTTCACATAACGGTTACTGTACTCTGTTACTAGCCCCAATTTTATTATACAATTGCCAGATAGGAGCAGAATAAATTTAAGGCTCACTATCTAGGTAACTTTTATAGAAATTCTTTTCACTTTTCACTCCACACAGCACATCACTACACATAGTAGAAACAACAACAAAGTGCTCCTGCGTATTTCGCTAAGTTGTAGCACGCCCCAGACAGTAGATGCCTGGGAGGACCCCTATGATGAAGCATGTCACCCAGGGGTAACCCTAGGTGAGTGAGGGGACTCTGGAGAAACAAATGTTTTTTCTAGCACAGGTCTTTAAAAATTGTTGAATATACAATTTTCTGGTAGGTTTTTATTAGGATCCCTTTGGACTGTTCAGGTAGACAATCAGAAGTGCAAGCCTAGAAAGGAATGTTTGGTGACCAGTTCGGGTTAAGAGTGGATTGATCAGAAAAAATGGCAGTGGTAGGAAAGTTCATGTTAAGTGTTATTCCATTAAAGGTACCGTTTTGTGATAAGTTCCAATCATCCCTCTGCGAACCGCACACATGCACTTCTTCCACAGTCAAGGACCTACTTAATGGTGGGCACAGGCAAAATGCCAATGCAAGCCTGTCTGTGACTGGTCACAATCAAACATTATAAATATCTGATTTGAATGTTACCATAGTGAACCACTGTTGTGTATGCACAGTAGTATTTGAGCAACAGCACATGAATGATCTATTTTTTAATTCTTAATTTATTTGTCTAACATTGTGCTGCAGACCCAGAGTTAATAGAGTGCTTTACATTTAACAATAGCTATGATGAGGGAGATTTAGGTAGTGCGAGAGAATAGTGAGGGGAGGGGGAATTCAATGAAAATGCACCTAAATCAGTCACTATGGAATTAGCTGATGAACAATGCTTTTTGATCTTTCAGGAATGAAAGTATTGTGGGTAGAATGCATGGGTCATGAGGCATGTCATTCTAAATTGCAGCTGCAGCATCTGGAAAGGTTTCAGTCATGTGTGCCTTGTATGGTGCTTCTCAGTTTCCAATCCTGTAAATATTTGGCTACTGGGGCTTCTAAAACAAAAGAAGATAGATAGCATACTGACCAGGTATGTGGGTTTGTGCCTATCCAAAGCCATATACATGTATAGGGTTAGACTTATGTTGATTGGGGCTCCAAGTGGAGCTGAGAAGTTCATTGAGGATCGGATAATGTGGTCATATTTTATGAAGCACCTGATGAGTCTTGCAACTGAGTGACGAGAAGCCAGGGTGGATTTAAGTGGCCAAAAGAGCACTGATGATCCCAGATTATGAGTTACAAAAGTGCCAATATACAACAAATAATATCTAAATTGAATGCAAAATGTGAGAAGAACTTGCATGGCTGAGAAGGAGACATTTAGGGGGGAAGAGACTCAATATCCTTCACAGGGTGGCGTTGGTGGTTTGCAGACTTCATGATTTTCTTGATGTGCTGGTTCATGGTGATGGGAGCATTTCAAATAAATGTCATTTTGAGTAAGTGGTGGTATTTGGAGTGAAGCTATCAACTTTGAGTTCAAAAAGACAAATGCAGTTAATACTGGAGAGGTATTTGTATTTTAAAACTATGTACTCTGTCTTTTTTATGCTGAGCATAAGGACATTTATGGATACTCATGATTAGATCACCTCCAAGCCTGATCTTATGAAGCAGATGCCATTGAGGTCTGAGGTTCACAAGTATAGTTAAGTGCCTTCAACATACTGTTGAAAAGTAACACTCATGCATACATAGAGATTGAAAAGAAGAGAAATTAGAATGGAGCCTTTGACAAATCTGCATGCCATCTTTTTAGAGCTGATGTTACATACACTGAGTAACTGGTGCCTATTGTTGAGAGGAAGGATGCAATCAAATCAAGGACTTTACCATGAAAGCACTCAAAGGACTGAGGATCTGTTCTTGTCTTATGTGGTTAGAGATATTGAAAAGCACTGATTAATGTGGATCTAGAGGTTATGTCTTAATGAAGTTCACAAGATGGTTTATGACGACTGCTAATGACCTTATGATTTGTAGGAGTGGAGATTTTCACTTTAGAAGAGAGCTGGGGGCTTAGGCGACTATCATTAAAATAGGCTCAAAAATAAAAGTCTTTGGTAGGAGAGTAGATGTTGACTCAACGACTCAAGATAAAGGCTTGTTTCATAAGTTATTTGTAAAATAGCAGACTGGATTTCTATGACTTATTGTATGCCAGTTGGTAGAGCTCTCCATTCATACAAAAAACAAGTAAGTGATGGGATCTCTAAGTGGAATCTCACCCATCGTTGAGCTGATTCAAAACCAACCTGAGGGAACATCCACAAGTGAATGTTTTATTCAGCATTATCAGGGCTATTCAGATATAGAGGAAGACCCAGTCATGTCCGAACAAATGCATTTATTTAATGTAGAAGAGAGCTATGATTCCTTCCAATATGTTGACACAAGATTTTATTGGATGTGAAAGGCTGATTGCAGGATCAGCCCTACTCGACATGGACGTGGAAGCAGAACCTTCCCACAGAAGTCACTGGACTCTAGCAAATGCCTCTCCCTGAAGCCTGTAATATGTCTATGAGTGAGGCTCCTGACTCCTTTAGGAAGGACCATGACTAGGGGTAGGGTATATTTGAATTTCACCTATGAAGATTTGTAAAGTGTCCTAAAGGATGCAGAATTCTGTAAGCATCACAATTGCATACACTTCTTCTTAGAAAAAAACCTTTTGTGAAAGTAAATTATCACTGTAAAAAACTTATGCTGTGCTTTACATCTGCAACATCTATTTATGAATATTTATTTTCTTCACTACTTACATTTTGTACTCATTGCAAAGTTGTCAATCTTGCAAGAATTTGAAGAAAACTCCCCAACGTTTACAGAGAAACAAACTTTGTAACACACCCTCATTGTCAGAAACAGCAGTTATGAGATGG
This sequence comes from Triturus cristatus, assembly GCF_964204655.1. Taxonomy (NCBI): domain Eukaryota; kingdom Metazoa; phylum Chordata; class Amphibia; order Caudata; family Salamandridae; genus Triturus; species Triturus cristatus. Next base: position 1,085,185,013 of record NC_140582.1, on the reverse strand, counting down.
ACCAAGATGAATTCATCAATCACTAAATGAAAGGGTAAAATTTGAATAGTTTGAATAGTCAGACAGTGCAGCATCCACCATCGAAAATTACAGTAGGATTTCAGCTTCATGGTCCATGGCACATGAATATTCTCCACAGTGTGGTGTTTTCAACAGACTTTGGATGAGAGTAGTGTTCTCAGGAAAGTCACAACCGGCTAGTACTATGTTAAATGAAACCACAAAAACTCAAGTGGAAGGGGCCCAGTACCACTTGCACCACATGCAGAAGCAGTATTAGCTCTCGTGTATGATAATATTTATCTGATTTTTATATGGGGTAATAGAATTTATCAATCAGTCCCTGAAAGATAAAACATTATAGCGCACTATTTAATCCTATGTCTTTCAACATGGCTCAAATAAAGATATGTAAACATATAAAAAATCCAACAAATCCAGGATTGGTGGAAAAGATATTATACAGTCTCCAAATTCAGAGAATTGAATTTTTCACACTAAAACTGGTGAAGTTTCTTTGCTTAACAAAGAATATCCATGGGACTGACTATCAATTAATCCAATTGGCCTAATATAAATGGTTTTAGTGCAGTCTCCTGCTGGTCTACAGCATCTAACCCTGCTGTTTCAATATCACTTCACTGTAGGGTCCTCATTACGAGTTGTGCAGAGTGGATTTACATCACCAGGTTCATTTACAAGTTTTCCACGTGTTTTAGCACTCGGTATTACTGAGATTGGAAACACACTTGTTAGTTACAAGTCTGTCATTGCACGCAATTATACTGGAAATAGAAACACCGCACCTGTGAATACCAGGAGAAGTAAACCACGCATTGGCATAGCCAATATGTCTCGCCTTTCTGACCGTATAAGTATTTAGCCATGCAGCACATTATCCTGGGTGCTAAAACATCTACTGTTCTTTAACGTGGAAGTTTTGACACTCATTGGCACATTATAGCACTGCATTGAGAATTAATTAAAGTATCATTTTTGTACAACTGGTAGTCTGAACTCACATATCTGTAAAGTGCTTTCATACATGATAATGAAGAAAAGCATTGGAAAAGCCAATAAGTTTTCCCCTATTCAAGAGCTATTTGCTTTGCCAATGCCTTTTAGCCTCATTGTACAGTAGCATGCCTGCTGTTCTGTGTTCTGCATTGCTAAAAGTTCGTGATGTGACATAGAGTAGAGTGGTGTAGAGGAGAGTGCATAGAGGAAAGTGGCACAGAGGAGCGCAGAGTAGAATTGAGTGGAGTAGAGTGAAGTGTAGTGGCATAAAGTTGAATAGAGTGTCATAGAGTAGAGTGGACTAGAGGGGTGTAGAGCAGCATAGAGTGGAGAATAGTGGTGTAGAGTGGGGAGTTAATTGGCAGAGAGTATAGTGGCATAGGATATAGCGGAGTGAAGTGGCGTAGAGTGGAGTGGTGTAGAGTGGAATGGAATGGCATAGATTGTAATGGAGTGGCGTAGAGTGGAGTGGCAGAGAGTGGCATACAGTAGATTGGCGTAGAGTAGAGTGATGCAGAGTGGAGTGAGTAGAGTTTAGTGTAGTAGAGTATCATGGCATAGAGAGGAGTGGGTAAAGTCGAATGGCATAAAGTGAAGTTGAGTGGAGTGGTGAACAGAGGCGACTCCTCCGCTAAGGTGGAGGAGTGATGCCCTACTGCTCTATGAGCAGTTCCAAAAGAAATAATAACATTCTAATAACGCAATATTATTATTTTATTGTTCTGTACTGGTTTAAGTGTGGGGGGGCTGGCCAGATCAGGGAGAGGAGTGGTGAGCACTCTGTAAGTGCGCATGGCGGTTTGGCCGGCCGTCAAGTCCGGAAAAACAGTCATGCGCACTTAGCATGCTCTCCTCCAGGCTGTATTGTACAGCTTGGTGGATAACATGCACATGCTCCCAGTCCCTGTCTGAGCGCCGAACCATGGCATGTCGGGCAGTTTACCTGAAGGCGTTTGTTGGATCCCATGGCACTTAATGAAGTTACAGTCTGTCTCTAGGGTCCCTGACGTCGGCGAGCATTTCAACGAATGACACAGCTGCATATTGGAGGTGAAGTCTTGACTTGAGCGTTGTCTCGCGCAGTAAATCTTCTGACTGACGTGATGTGCAGGAGCCAATCAGCACCAAAGTTTTGAGCCAAGCAAGTGCAAGCATATTGTTAGTGGTTTTGTCTCGGGGTTGTCCAGATGGAATAATTATATCATGTGCATGACGTTACAGCGAGCATCTTAAATTAGGAAATTACACATTTAAACGGAGTTGTTTTCGTGACACACATTATCACCTCTGTTTATCTGCTTCTAGGGCCTGGCCTTTAATTTTCCTCTTAACAAGTTGAAGCACAGAGAAAGGAGAGTAAATCCTAGCAGCAGGTGAAGCAGAGACACCGGTCTCTGCCGTCAGCTCTTCCGCCTTATCACGAGGTGCAGGTATTGTAGAATAAACCATTCAGACTGAGCACTTCCCACTTAACACAACACCCGATTCACACCTGCTGTGCTTCAATGTAATCAAGCACTTCCCTCAAGTGTTTGTTGTGGCACACGCTTCATGGACATTGAAGCGTGGCAGCTGTCAATCAGCGTCGTGCTAAGTGGGAAGTGCCCGGTCTGAATGTAAAAAAAAAAGTTCCAAAGACACGAAATACAATGGCACAAGTGGAAGAGGACAAGTCCTGCGGCATTACTCCATGGAAGTTAACAATTGAGAAGAAGGTGGGACAAGCAGGAACTGTTTTTTTTTAAAGGACCCTGACAAAAAACAATCAAAAACTGGAGGCGGGCTATAAGACCATTGACTGAATACAGCATGTCTCGAGAGGGAGTGAATTTGCTGCCTACGCTCGACATAAAATATGTAATTACAAGTTGCACCAGAGGCTGGCTGATGCAGGGGTTAGCCGCCAAACGCTCCTCCTGGTCTCCGCAGGTGGAATGTTATATCAAATCCCCCTACCCCATATGAAGGCCCGTGGCCCCTCCCCCCAGCGCCTTGAGACCCTCACGGTGAGTCGTGCGCTCTATAAATTCCCTGATTGATTGAGGAAAAAATTCACCAAAACACCACTGACACCAATAAAGGGTGCAGATACATGGAAAAGTACACAACTTGTGTCAAAACGTTTTTTAACAGACACACTCATCACACTGACCCATGTAAATGCACGTATAATCAGGAAAACACAGACCTCATTAGCAGTGAAAATTAAGTATATTTTTCAATCTGACCAGTCCAAATGCTGGTCGCCCCTTCCCACACACACATGCCACACTGCACCATGTAAGACACAAGGTATGCATCATTAATACAACTGCAGGTAATGCAGCTATATCTGCAGGTGCAAGTACAGCATCTGGCGCAACAACGGAGGCCACAGGTCTCCTTTTAGCACAAATATGGGCCTAGGTTGTTCCAAAGATGCCTGAATCCTTTGAATATGTCCAGTGTATATATGTCCATAACTTATTGTCGGACATGTAAGCCACCCACAGCCTACTAGATACAAGACAGAATGCATTACTGTCCAATATTGGGATATATACTGCCACCTTCCCCACATGAAAATACTGCCAATGCTATATGTGGGTAGTCAAAATGCCCTGGTACAGCCCACTTTATCAACAGTGCTAAAGAAGGTAATGGGTGTTGGACTGGGCATGGCACCATAGTATGTCCTCTTTCCAATAGACCCCCAAACTACTGTTTGAAGGCCAAGTTATGAGCCGTTCCTGAAGTCTTCAAATGTAATTGGGGCCCTGGACTCTATGCATTGTGGCACACTTACCTTTCCAAAGAACACCAGTTCATTCACATGGGCACCCCTAATTCCCAAAAGATTCCTATCACCTACAGAGTTCCTAGGGTTCCATACTGTCCTCTGTCCTCTTCAACCTCTGCCTGGAGCCCGCTGAGGTGCTACTCACAGACAGGAGCATTAAGATTCACTAATATGCTGACAATACACAACTCTACTTGACAGTTTCCTCTAAGCTAGATATGCAATGCCTCAAACACTGCCTGCACCTCATCCAGACCGGCATATCCAGCTCCTACATGAAGCGTAGCCTAACCAAGACACAATTCCTGTTCAATTCAATTCAATATAACTTTATTCGATCTAAGAGCAATAGACCCTAAATGTACATAGAAAATATTACAGCTAGCTGTAAGCACTCAAAAAGTTAAAATAATTTTACAATAAAGCTGGTTAAAAATAAGTGTATAAATATTGCGCATTTTAAAAACACATCGAGAAATGTGTCAGATATCCATACTTTGGATGAGCAGGAAGATAGAAATAAAAGTCAAGTTTCAATGTGCGGTATAATATTGTTGGCGGGTACAGCATTTAAAGCACGTATAGGGGAGATGGAAAGAGTACATAAACCTCAAAATAAGGTTCACCATGCACTCACAATATCCCCCAATGACAAGCAGTCTCTTTGCCTAATCTATATGACAAACCACACTATTCATAGCAATTCGGATAAACTAGCCCAGCATAGTGTGTCTCGCCCTAAGTATTGCTTTAAAAAAAGCGCAGACGGTCGTAATAAGTTCGGAAGAGCAGTGAGACTGTAAATGGAGGAGGGCTGGTCTACAGCAATGGAGGCCAAGCCTCCTTAGTAAGGGTCTCAAAAACTTATTTCGTGCTATGCTGTGCAAATTACAGAAAAACATAAAGTGCATTAATGATTGCGCTGAATGATTGTCACAAGGGAAGGAGGAAACTAAGTTCCCCTCGGAGTCCAAAAAATGTTTAAAGAAAAAAGACCAATAAATCGTCAATGCTCTAAAGCGGAAGAGAAGAGACCTTCCCCATCTTGACAATTTCATCGACAAGTACAGTGGGGAAACATCTGTGTATAAAAGCTATAAAAGTGCAACACCGAGGGTTTGGATAATTCGTGTTTCAGCCTAATGTTTGCATAGTGGTTCTTAAACAATTTTTTCACCTCCGTCCTAGCATTCTTGGGGATATGACTGGATCGGTAAACCACCGAGCTATACCGAGGGCACCAAAAATATCCTGTATGTAGTTCAACCAGGGTATAGAACGGGCCCTATCCAGCTTCATACAGTCAGATAAAATATCCCTGCAGAGTTTAGCTGCAGGGTTCAACCATACGCTGACCCACAATAAGAGGGGTGCCTGTTGGGTCTTGTCCTCAATAAAACCCTGATTTAATTCGAGATGAATAAAAAGACTGGGGGTGGAGGGGAGGGACCTAAAACCTGTTATAAGAAATGATTTTCCTCTGTCTGGAGGGGACCGCAATTGCTGAAACCCCAAAATCCATCGCCATAGTTAGCTGCACTAATGCATTGTGAATTATAGACTTTCAAAAGTGGAAACACTAAGGCCCTAATTTGCTGTCTGATAAGATTACAGATTGCGCCCCCAGTTTATTTAGTTTTAAACTGGCCTAAGCATGATGGGGATTTCATGACCCTGTTAAATTAAAATTTAGTCCTAAATTTCGAAAGTCATCTACAGTCGTCAGAGCTTGCCCATTGATACTGATTTTCTTTAATCTTAATTTACTCGGGCCACATGACATGATATGCGATTTACAGTACTAGGGGGCATATTCACAAGCTGGCGATAAAAAATTATCGCCGCTTTTGTGGCCGTTTTCGGGCGAAAAGCGGCGATAATTTTATCGCCCAATTAGCAAGACCACGCTAACGCGTGAAACCTTGCATTAGCGTCGGGATTCCTAACGCGCAGCTTTGCATCTCTAATGAGATGCAAAGTGGGCGTTCCTGACCTGACATGACAGGAGAAATGTCGCTAAGCGACATTTCCCCTATCATAACCCCTGTTATCGCTACTTTACTTACGCCTGCTTCAGGACTGATTTATCCATGATATCCTATGGAAGGTGGATATCATGGCTAAGCTTGTGAGTCCCTATCAGCAAGCTAACGCCACACTACGTGGGATTATCGCTGGGTTTCCAGCGATAATCTCACGTTAGGCAGTTAGCGCTAGGATTTTTATTGCTATTGAGATAAGCGTTGCTAATAGCACGCTATCTCAGCGATAAAAATCCACGCTACCCGGCGATAATTATCCTAGCGCTAAGTGCGCTTAGCGATAATTATCGCCGGTTGTTGCTGATATGCCCCTTGGTATTTAAATTCAAGTTATGCACAAAGGAAGCAAAGCAATCCACTTGATGTCTCAATGCTTTTGGGGTGAGGGCTAACAGTACCACGTCGTCAGCATATAGTAAGGCAGGAATGGGAAAACCTGCGATTCTCGGTATTACTGTGTGAGAAGAAGACAAGCGTGATGTTAGTCCATTGATATACAAAATAAACAATAAGGGTGCCAGTATACATCCCTGTCTCACTCCAGTCTTTAGAGGGAAATTAGATGAAAGCTCCCCAAGAGAATTTATAAGGACCTGGGCTGTAAACTCAGAATGCAGGCAATAAAGAAAATTCACCAGAGGGAAATCCACGCCTTGATCCAGCAGCATTAACCAGAGTTTGGTTCTGTTCACTGAATCAAAGGCGGTGGAAAGGTCCTTAAAAGCTAAATAAATAGAGGAACGCTTGGCCTTAGTATATTTGAAAATGGTAAGAGCCAGAGTCAGTCACTGTTCAGTGATTCCTAATTTTGGCCGTAATCCAAATTAAAAAGGGTAAAGTATGTCCTTATCAGCTGCCTACTCGACCAAACGGTCATAAATGGCTCTGCCAACAATTTTAATCATGCTATCGATGAGGGAAATATGTCGATAGCCCTTGGGCGACATTCGATCACCCTTTTTAAATATGGGGACTATTATTGCGGTGGACCATGAAGGAGGGATAATGGTAGATAGTAAGGTGTTAAATGTATTCGTAAAAAGAGGACTCCAGATCTCGGGCGTGGAGTTCAACAAGTCCATCGGTACCCTGTCTGGGCCTGGAGCTTTCCCACCCTTGCAATAGTGAATGGCAGACTCAACTTCCTCCAAGGTTAACAAAAGAGGGGAGGAATTCTGCAGTCTACTAAGGAGAGTAGTGGAAAAATTAGGCTCATCTTCAGCATGATAAATGGATGCAAATTGGGTAACCCAGTCCGTGACCAAAATATTATTTTGCAGTGGGGGATTAATAGGGGAATTCCTTGAACAGATTAATTTTATTGTGTCCCAAAAGGTTTTGCTATCCTTTCCTTGTGACGCATGCTTCAAAAGTTCCCAGTCTTGTTTGTATACTTCCCTCCTCCTATTGGTAAGTGCAATTTTATATTCAGTGCGAGCCAGGGAAATATCAACTTTTATCCTGGGAAAGAAATTTAAGCTTTCCTCAGCTTCCTGTTTGCCAGGGAACAGACCCAAGCGAACCATCTTGGGTCTAGATTTGAGCTGCGAATTGGTTTGAGCATAGAGTTCCTAATTGTGAGGATTAGCCAATTATAGTGGTAGGCCATAGGTCCCTCTACACTATCTGATAGGCAGTAAAGAAATTTGTTTACGTGTGACTTAAGCAGAAAAACTAGTGAATCTTTTGGGTTTTTCATACGCCAAACTAATCGAAGGCCATCCGAGGAATGATGCGTGATAGTAGCTACAGGCAAAATGCTTGAGCGGTAAAAACATATGAGCGCTCAAAGCATTATGATCGCCCCAATCTGTGGGCAAAATCTCACATTTGGAAAACCACGAAAAAATTGGGGTAACAAACATATAATCAATGAGGGAGATTTTCCCCCCTCCTCTAAATGACGTCAGCGTGTTACAGGCTGTCCCTAAAATTTCAAGTAAGTCAACCAGACAGTTGGCCAAAAGGTGTTTAGAGAGTTCTGTGCCCCTTGCATCTTGCGTAATACAAAGCCTATTTGCATCAAAGTCTTGCGGCCTGTGATCCCCTCTAATCTTGACATTAAAATCAAAGCTACGAAGAAAGAAAACTGGTGCTGCTTGATTATAAACCTTGGATTGGAGTAGAGATATAAAATTAAATAGACTGTTAAAATGTGTACAGCTAACATTAATGAAATCATTATTATAAAAATGTATCAGATAAAAGGCCATATTAGTCCTTGGTATTTGAATTATTAATGCTAAAAAAGCAGAAGAACTTGATTTAATCTTTAAGACCTCGACCTGAAGGCTCAAACTGATCCAAGTTGCTAAGCCTCCGGCTGCACGGCCACGGGTGGAGGGAATAGCGGGGCTTGAATAACAAGCGTAACACTCAAAATGCGGTGCATCAGTGAGCCAAGTCTCCTGTAGTAGGATTAAATCAAACTTGGAGACAAAAGCTCTCCAGTCACGGTTATTAATCTTCCCTTTAAGGCCTGCCACGTTCCAACTGAGAATAGAAAGTGGGCTGTTGTGAGAAAGTGGGTTATGAGTGTGAGTTGTAATTCCCGTTGACCACAAGGGCAAGGGGCAGTTGTTGTTAATGTTGGACTGCCATTGAGAGATGAGATACGCGGGGAGGCGCGAGGAGAAGCTAATTTTGAACCTATCAGTCAGTCAAGGTCAAAGAGCACTTCAAATCTATTGGATGTAATTAGGGAGCATGAAACAGGCACATTGAGGTACCTGAGTCTCTGACCAGGCATTATAAAGTGATTGGGTAACTGGGGCTGTCTGTACTAAGTTATCTAGAAGTGTGTTAGGATCCCTATGATGGGTAGATGAAATAGCATATGCGTTGGAGATTGGGACTGGGTTAGGTGAGTACTGCCAGTGATTGGAGGGAGGTCTGTAAAAAACGACTAACGGGGCCAGGGAGATGGAAGGAGTGGTCCAGTTAGTCGGTCTAGCATTGAATAACAAATTATAAACCAAAGCTGGGCGACTGAAATTAATCACAATACAATCTCCAGGCAAGTCCGGTTGACTTGGGCCAATCCATGCACATCTCAGTACGTGTAGAATGTCCTTGGCATGTCAAAATGGCAGCCCTCTGTGTTGAGCCAGCCAGTTTAAAGTTTTGTTGAAGAGCTGTTCATAAGATTCATGTTGCTCCGGACGTAATGAGGGAACTCCTCTTAAGACAGCGACATAGGGGCACGCGGCCGGGGGGAGGTTGATAACTGAAAGTTGCAGATGTGACTGAGCATGAGTAGAAGTAGCATGCACTCTACCCTCCGGGCCCTTTGTGTTATTAGTAAGATGAAAATTAGAAGTAGGAACTTTGACTACTGGCTGTCCAATAAGAGGATCTTCATTACAAGGGTGATCAGTAAGGACTGGTGACTTACAAGGGAGGAGGAGAGCCTGTGTTGGTGGAATATGCTTGTTGAAAAGACCCTCAGAATTTCTATTTGGAATACAGTGATTAGTGATAGTAGTATTTGGAGTTCCTTTAGCAGGGCCTGAGACATTGATGTTAAGCATGCCAAGTTGGAGTCAATATTGGACAAAAGTGAGACCAAAGGAGACAGTATGGTGAGAATCGATTCATACAGTTTTTCTGAAAAAAAGCATTAACTGGCTGGCCATAAGATCATTGAAGGAATCAACAAGGTGCAATTTGTCAGACTGTGAAAGTTGGGCCAAAATTAGAGGAGGGGCCTCGACAGCTGCTGTGTCAGATACCAGTACAGGTGTTGACCTGAGCACAGATGTAGAAACGGGCTCGGACACTAATGGGGTCTTAGGTGGCGCTAAGAGAGGACAGGTCGTCTGTTTGCATGTCCTGCCCCATTTAGCTCTCTTTGTTAGAGTTGTGGATGAAGATTTATTGGTTGGGCCCTTAGCAAGGTTCAAAGAATTGTCAGTTGGCGGAATTAATGCTCGGCTCATTGTGGGTTCTTGTACAAGTGGAGAATCTACACTGTTTTGGGGTAGAGTTGTAGATGTGTCCAAGAAAGGGCAAAGGGCAGACCAGAACGTCCCGCGCTTAGACCATCTGAATTGATGGAAAGCCTCCGCTCAGTTCTGGCAACTTCATTACCAAGAACGCTTACAGCTCTTTCAAGCATCCGGTCTATTGTGGTAGGTTTTGGAGTGGACTTTACTTGAGGGGATAGAGTGGTGCCAATATCACCCCCTTTTCTTTTGCCCATGGCCCTGTTGCAGGGATTCTGCTTAAGCACAGAACTATGCACAGGAAACCAGGACCTCAGTGAATTGCGGTGTACCAAAAACTCACCTCAGAACCCAGAACCCCTTATCCGACCAGCATCAGTGTCCAATTCGTTATCCGAGGTTTATCTCGGCGGTCCCAATGTATAGACAACCCAGAACAAGCAACTTAGGGTATTCTCAGGAATGGTGGGAATCAGAAATACCTGTTCGTAATTATTCTCATATCAGTCCACAACAGAATAAACAGAGACACGGTAAAGTTTAAAGAGTTTATTTTATAAACCTTGTGTCCTAAGATGCGGTACTTTGGCTAACATAAGCAGACAAATGATTAAGATCAAAACCATCAGCATAGTTACAATACCATAGAAAATGAAAGGAGTAATCATACTAAAATGACAGTGGATCTCAGCCACCTTCCTTTCGCTAGCAAACTAATATTATTATTATTCGACTAGTAAAAGGTCTCTAGGCTTGAATGGGGAACCCCATACCGTAAAGATCAGCTCAGTGAGATCACATCACAGGATCAGCTAGGCTCTGCTCCTGGGAAAGCTCTTCTTCTGAATGTAATGAAAAACATGTAACACTGCAATATTAAAAGCACCCGACTTTCAGGTATTTGCAGCTGTGTGCGTGTTATGGCTAAATAGTGGGCCGATCAACCTGAACCCAACAACATGCACCGTCTAGCGACCCAGACTGTTTCTTTACACGATGTGCAGACCAAGGTCGCCGCTCACTGTTTGGGATGTGAACAACAGACAGTTTTCATGTGAAGCAAAGTCGAGCAAGCATTTCTCAATTAATAACATGTGACTACAGTGTCATGTGCAAAAGCAGCAAAAGCGGCAAGATGGCTTTCTAACATCTAACGCGGTTGTGCTAACTTAGCATTGTACGTATATAGATAGCAATCTTCACTACAGCCCTAATAGCTAGAGCAAAATGAATAACAGTGAAGGCGGTAACAAGCCCACCCAGACTAAGGGCCAGAAGTAAAGGGGAGGTCCCTGTTACCAGTTAAAATAATGCAAAAAACAGTACCTCTTGGTGGCTTGGTCCTCAATTTCTAAGCAAAGGCTTAGAGGTTACCCGGCTTCACAGGCGATAAAGGTGCTCAGACGTGATTGAAAAGGCCTCAGAGATAGGGCCCAGCCTCAAACGGCCAAAAAACGGTGCCACCTAAGTTGAGCAGGGAGACTGACTCCGCCTCCCTGCGCTGGAGGTGGATGCTGGGGGACGGAGTCCCACCCCAGCCAACGGTCACCAGGTCACAGTTGCGGCCTTGGATGGCCTCACGGAAGATCCTGTAGTCAATTCCCCACCCTCTGCTGCCTCTACTGCTGTGGTACTGCTGAGCAGGGGGCCTGACGGTCGACAGTGAAGCCAGTGTGGAACAGCCGGAGCATCACGGGCTCTTAAACGTCAGGCTCAGAAATGACTCCAAACGCGACTCCCACATCAACTGCGGGTGTGGCACCACAGCCAGCTGCAGAAAATTCTCTGCCGCCGCCCACCCGAGGCAGGAGAAGAGGCAAAGAGTCAGTGGGTGCAGGCGGGTCGGCAGGGCACCTTCGTGTGATGGTGATGGCGGGCAGGCCCGGCACGGAGTTCCAGAGCTCTGGCCTCACTTCCTTGCGGTCTTGTTACTACTCCCCCTTCAATTCCTGACTCATTCAGCTCAGCCCGCCCCAGAGCAGCAAGTTCAGAGACAACCGAGCCAGGTAGGATGTCTGTTCATTCACAATTCCTGTTATTTGCCAGGAACAGAAAGCAAAAAATAGTAGAAACCTTGCTCAATGACATGAACCTTGATGTCTTCAAAACTCGTATTTTCACCAAATGCCAAGTCACTTGGATTCACTCTGTACACCAAACTAACCCTCAAGAAAAACATTGCCAAAAAAACAACTGATTCAAGCTCTCTCTTATAAGGAATGTGAAAACATTTCTTCCAAAAAGTGCATTCAGAACTCTTGCATTCGCAAATCTGAATGGTGACAACGCCCTCCTCCATTGCCTTCCAGGCTTCACATTTGTGCCCCCACGGGACATCCTATATTTTGCAGCACATATCATCAGGGCCTAGAACAATAAGATCACCTCACCCTCATCCTGATGGGACTACATTTGCTTACCTTGCTATCTGGCACAGTCTTCAAAACCAGCTACTTCATTTACAAAGCCATAACGCCCAGCACCCCCAATTATCTTGCAGACAAGCTCATCATCTTTGGTGGCTCTCAAAACACACGCAGCCAAGACACCTTCAACTGGAGACTAAGATGGGGTAAAAAGAAAAAACAATGCAGCAACCCTTTCCAACTATGCACCTAGAATCTGGACCAGCATCCCCTTATTGATCAGGACCTCAACACTGGTCCAATTTAGGAAAAACACGTCTTGAAAAAAAACTTCATTCCAATGCAGTAAGAGTACACTTCTGCTCCCAGAACACTGCTATCTCTCCTATAACACGCTGACAGTATGCTTGCCTTTGACTCTGCACTGTGCTCTGCTGCCTTTTCGCTAGGGGAGTAGTACACAAATACCACATACACACATACATTCATGCTATCCAGAGCTGCTGAACAGACATACTGTGATCAGAAGTTGTAGACCAGAGTAAATGTGCAAATGGTGTGTAACACGGACCTAGTGATCACTCATCGTTGTGCCGTTTCCCCGGATCTGTGATCAATTTAGTGTTCCATTGGATCGGCAAGATCTCACATACCACGTCAATATATCACACATGAAGGAAACGGCTGCTAGGTGGGTGCAATGTCCAACCCCACTTCAAAGTATGTGACTCCAGTATGGGCACATAGGATTGTGGTAGATTTAACCCTACCATCTAACAACCTAACCAATGTGACAAGTATTGGGTACAAAAGTCTGAAATCCTATGTGTACCTGAAGACATGACAGGGCGACAAATGTCTGTCTGTTCTTAATCAACATACCAAAATGTCCTCAGAGCAATTATCCTTACCCCCAAGTGGTTTAAACATGTGCCATGGCATTTATGTTGTGTGGATGGCAAAACTCAACAATGGCTTACCTTCATTTCCCAGCAAGAGACTTTAGCTTTACTTTGCATGACTCACTATTGGCACCTGTTCATGACCCAACAACTCCATCAGATCCTGCCCACTTTATAACATACTCAAGCAAATAGAATTTCATTGAGCAAGCATTGGGTTTGCTGAAGTGTCGCTTACAATGTCTAAACTGGAATGGTGTTGTTAACACTAGTTCCACTAAATGGACAATTCAATTGCTCAATAAATTCCACTCAAGCAAACTGGAACCTGTGAAAGACTTATTATGTGCAAAGAAACTCCTATCCTAACTCCACCCATACCCAACTAATCCATTACATTCACACACTGTAGCATTATACTACCCCTGGCTGCCAAATCCTATCCCAAGTCCAACTAGAACTATACCCTGGTATTCCTACCCCATCACATTTAGGACTGGGTGAACTGTGCATTACGTCAGCATAATTAGTATTATTTTGGTAATGTTGTGTTACTCTTGCTATGCAAAATTACCAAACGTGTGCCACATCATGTAATCATGCACCATTCATGGTAAAGATTTACAGCGAAGGCACAGGAACGATGAAGGAGTGCGAGCGGCTCTTGTTCACGGTGCTTTGTTTTCGTGTACTATTTTCTTTTAGCGTGAAATGCATTTACACGTCCAAAGTGGATGCTAGTGTGAATGTCATGCTAAAATATAGTAGCAAATGCCAGTTTTGCATTTTACGTAAGAACGCATAATTTTGTTGGAATTTCACACAATTATGCATAAGCAAATAACATGATTTTCGCATACCTCTAATAACATCCCCAAAAAATCCTACAGTACTATTTGGCGGGATTTGCATCTCCTGCAAGAGCTGACACCTGGGGCAGAAGCAGTGAGAAATATGGGACACTGTGGTCCTGGAACCTGAATTATCCACATACCCCAGAACCCCATCCTTAACCAAGTACCCCCTCCCTACCTCCAGAACCCTGCTGCTTACACCATTTAGAGTGCTGGTAGATGGTGATACCCTTCCTCCTATCCCCCCAGCAGCCTCAAGAGTGTTGGTTTACAGGACTGAACCTTAGGTGAGCATGCTATCACACTCATATTTCATCTGCCATACTGCATGCAGATAAGGCCATAGAATGGTGAGCAGCATGCCACATTGGACCTATACATTCAGGGTTGTCTATGAGGTGGGCCTCCTCTTTCACCACCTCTTCAGCCAAGACTTGCAGCTTATAGTCTGGAAATCTACATTTCCTTAGTTGAGTCGCTCAGTGGCCATTGTTCATGTTTGGGCAGGTTTTTATGAAGATATTGCTATCCTGGCAACAAGGGGAACATGATAGACTGTCCTGTTACTTTTTCACAGGCTCCAGATATGAAATGGCTGAAAAATGTCTTCAACTGTCTCTGCTGCAGAGGAGTGGCTGAGGCTGCCTGGCATGCATTGGATGATGTGCCAAACCTCGATTTACGTTTTTGGCACCCAGGAATGATGTATTTCTTGTGTGTTATGTGATTGCTATTGGTCATTGCACCTTGCTCATGCATGGTCTCACTGGATGTGTGTTAACCAGGTGCGGGTTTAAGCTCCTGTTAATTTGGATTCCACACAACCCAGGAAAACTATGTAATCACATCTCTAGCACCAGGACTCAAGACGTGGAATCAGAATTAGCAGGTGCAATGTTTCTGCACCAGTAATGAGACAACTGATTACTTTATATAGCCTACACTTTGTACCACTTCTAGAACTTGCGTACAAAAAAGTAATGGATGGAAAACTTGAATTAATCTCAGCCACTGGTCATTACTCAGGGACGCATCTCATTCCATTGGTACTTTGCACACTATGCCACCTCAGTTTGGACCCAGCCATGTGCAAATCAGTATTGACCCTGTTCGAATAGGAACAGTCCAGCCCGAACTGCCAGGCCAGGTCCTCCCTGAGCCACAACACAAGCAAACAAGGACTGGTTTTGCCCTACTAGAGCTTATTTAGAGAATTTGTATCTCCCAACCAGTACCAAATAGTTTGTATATTATTTGTCTTTACAAAAGTCCAGAAAAGAGATTCTGTATGTCTGTTTAGGCTTCTCAAAGGAACTCTAGGTTACTTCTGGCTCAGTGCATTGCATGGCAATTGAGTGCCTTGGCGTTGCTCCCAGAAAGCCTTCAGATGTTCCAGGTCCATAGGTGTCCAAGCAGGTGCCTGCCAGTCTGCGGCAGATCAAAGGCTGCTCCTGGGGTCCTCAGATGGTGGGCATTGAGGGCCATAAATCACCACCATTACAGAGATGAAGGTGATTTAATTATTACTGACAAGTGTTTTAGTTTTTGAGTCCACTCACAGCTGGCAATTGGAAACTGTTTTCTGTTGAAACCTCTGACAAATGCACCGGGGTCCTCTGAGTGGGAAGTTAAACTTCCTGTGGCAGCCACTGGAATGAGTAACCACAACCTTCTCCTCTGACTTAGCTTATGGCATGCCAAGAACATCAATACTGGCCAAAATGTGCAGCCTCGTCCAATTATTTTACCTGAAACAATGGGTAATTGAATTTCTGCAGCCGTTCCGCTTCATCAAACCTTTCATGCCATGGCAGCATTATGTGGGTGCTGGAAGAAAGACAGGAGCAGAGGCCTGCCTCATATTCGGGCTGTTTTCATTTCCGAATGAAAAGAAGTGAAGGATTAATAAGCAGGAATGTATTCAGTAACCTGAAACTACACTTCCCCCTGTACCATTTTATGAACCACATCACAAGCTGTTATTTTTTCCTTAAGCGCAGAGGAAGCATGCGCCATATAGTTTTCACAGTACATACAAAGAACCCAATGTTCGAGGAATAGGTTGAACATATGAGAAGTACTAAACCTGAAAGAGTAGAAAAAAAGATTACCACTTTCAGCCACTGCTTCTATTAGTAACATGTGAGTTCTGTGATATACTGGTGCATGTGTCAGTGTAATATAAAGCTTGTCAGTATCACTTGCTATACACACACCCATCAGCAGGAGGACATGTGGCCCGATAGCTCATGGCCTGGATGTTTCTCTGATTCCTAAAGGAAGTACTAAATGCAGAGGGACATTCCCCTGTGTAATACTGCCCACTAGCGGTGGATCTAACATTCTTCTAGAAATTGGAGGATTTTCCAATAACACCCAACTCTAATACAGACTCTTTGCTGCATGCATCTGAACTCGGAGTACTAATGCCTGATTGCTGAGACTTCCTCCATCACTTCCAGATCCGGGACTGAGGGATCAAAAGCAGCCCTATTAAAAATGCTCAAATCCGCCCCTCTCGCTTTGTCTCTCTGCACAATCTCTCTCTTTCCATCTATCCATTCTCTCTCATTGTCTCCTCTTATTGTCTCTCTATTCAGTTTCTCTCCTCCTTCCTCCTCCCCCCTCTCTTGAAGCCTCCCTTTGCCTGCTGCAATTTGCCTCTGTGAGCTGGGGAATGTGATAAATGCTCCAGGAGCAGCCCTGGGCTTTCAGAACCAGCCTCCAAGGACTCCAGCCCACTTGGGAAATGCCCAGTAGAATAAAAGGCCTGTTCGACCCCGGTTTCAAGATTCTTTATATTGAACTGACACTGGCAGAGGCGGCTTATCTGTTATGGTGGAGGAGCGTAGCCCCACTGCTGAAAGGCAGCAAATGAAAAATAAAATGATATTAAAAATATTTTAGTATCATTTGATTTTTCACTTACTCAGCCGAGTCCACCGAGTCCAGGAAGGGGCGGGCCATCCTTTGCGTCTGCAGCAGCCAGGAAGGAGGAGTGGTAGATGCACTGTAAGTGCGCATGCCTGTTTGGCCGGCAGCCTTAGGACTGTCAAACACACATGCACACTTACATTTGTCCAACCAAGCTGTCTTGCACAGCCGGGTGGGAGAAGAGATACAGGCTCCCTGTCCCTAACTGAGCGGAATTTCAGCCCGTTCAGACCAATCCCAGTGCTTCTCTCATTTTGGGCAATAGCATGAGAGCAGCATCTGGATTAGTTGGAGAGGGGAGCAGAGAAGCACGGAGGCGGCAGGAACAGAGGAGCAGGGAGGCGGTGTCCAGCAGCGGCAGGTAAATTCTTATGATGTTTTTATTATTCTCCTTGCCCCTGCCCTTCCATAGCAATTTTTTGGGGCGGAAGCCACCACTGGTTACTGGTGCGATTTAGTTTGCAGTAATATTTGGACAGACAGCGGGGACAAAAGTGTTTTTTTGCATGCATCAAGCAGTGTACATTTTGTCGAATAATTGCACTTGTACTTGTGTAGTTCATGTAATCCAGAAATGTCTGTACAAAATTGCACCAGCTCTAATTGATGTAATCTGACGGCTGTATTTTTATCCTAGGTTCCATTTTATTGCTCCGTACTATCCTGGCTTCCACAATCCTCAATCAAACACCACATATCATGTTGTTTTATGTACAGAAGCTCATTTGAGCTGATCGTGTTCTTTGTAAACACTGTGCCTCTCTTTGTCTCTGGGCTCTCCCTCTATCTAATAACCAAACACAAAGGTGGGAATATGTGCGCTTCCACAGCCACCATTGCATACTGGTTACCTAGGTTTAGCAGTCACAAAATGTGTTTTGTGTTTGCCAGACTCTGATTATCAGAAATTGCATGCTGTGTTTACGTACGTCTAGCAATCAGGAAATGCATTCTGTGTTTACCTACTTGTAGCAATCAAGAAATTGCATGCTGTGTTTACGTACGTCTGGCAATCAGGAAATGCATTCTGTGTTTACCTACTTGTAGCAATCAAGAAATTGCATGCTCTGTTTACGTACGTGTAGCAATCAGGAAATGCATGCTGCGTTTGCCCACTTGTGGCAATCAGGAAATGCATGCTACGTTTATCTACTTGTAGCAATCAGGAAATGCATGCTACAGTTACCTACTTGTAGCAATCAGAAAATTGCATGCTGTGTTTGCATACGTGTAGCAATCAGGAAATGCATTCTGTGTTTACCTACTTGTAGCAATCAAGAAATTGCATGCTCTGTTTACGTACGTGTGGCAATCAGGAAATGCATGCTGCGTTTGCCCACTTGTGGCAATCAGGAAATGCATGCTACGTTTATCTACTTGTAGCAATCAGGAAATGCATGCTACAGTTACCTACTTGTAGCAATCAGAAAATTGCATGCTGTGTTTGCATACGTGTAGCAATCAGGAAATGCATTCTGTGTTTACCTACTTGTAGCAATCAAGAAATTGCATGCTCTGTTTACGTACGTGTAGCAATCAGGAAATGCATGCTGCGTTTGCCCACTTGTGGCAATCAGGAAATGCATGCTACAGTTACCTACTTGTAGCAATCAGAAAATGGCATGCTGTGTTTGCCCACGTGTAGCAATCAGGAAAAGCATGCTGTGTTTATCTACTTGTAGCAATCAGGAAATGCATGCTACAGTTACCTACTTGTAGCAATCAGAAAATTGCATGCTGTGTTTGCATACGTGTAGCAATCAGGAAATGCATTCTGTGTTTACCTACTTGTAGCAATCAAGAAATTGCATGCTCTGTTTACGTACGTGTGGCAATCAGGAAATGCATGCTGCGTTTGCCCACTTGTGGCAATCAGGAAATGCATGCTACGTTTATCTACTTGTAGCAATCAGGAAATGCATGCTACAGTTACCTACTTGTAGCAATCAGAAAATTGCATGCTGTGTTTGCATACGTGTAGCAATCAGGAAATGCATTCTGTGTTTACCTACTTGTAGCAATCAAGAAATTGCATGCTCTGTTTAAGTACGTGTAGCAATCAGGAAATGCATGCTGCGTTTGCCCACTTGTGGCAATCAGGAAATGCATGCTACAGTTACCTACTTGTAGCGATCAGAAAATGGCATGCTGTGTTTGCCCACGTGTAGCAATCAGGAAAAGCATGCTGTGTTTACCTGCTTGTAGCAATCAGGAAATGCATGCTGCATTTACCCACTTGTAGCAATCGGGAAATGCATGCTGTGATTACCCGCTTGTAGCAATCTGGAAATTGCATGCTGTATTTATCTATCTTTAGAAATCAGGAAGTGTATGCCGTGTTTACCTTGTTATAGCAATCAGGAAATGCATTCTGTGCTTACCTGCGTTTAGCAATCAGGAAATATATTCTGGGTTTGCCTGGTTTTATCAGGAAATGCATGCTGTACTTACCTCACCTTTAGGAATAGGGAAATGCATGCTGTGCTTACCTCACCTTTAGGAATAGGGAAATGCATGCTGTGCCAACCTACCTTTAGCAATCAGGAAATGCATGCTGTGTTTACCTACATTTAGCAATCAGGAAGTGGATGATGTGTTTGCCAGGTTCTGCAAACAGATAATACGAGATGTGTTCACCTAACTTTAGTAAGCTGAATATGCATTATGTATTTGCCTGACCTTAGCCATCAGTAGATGCATTCTGTGCTTGCCTTGATTTTAGCAGTCAGAAAATGCATGCTGTGCTTGCTTTATTTGCATGAAGAAACACAATTTTTCGGTTATTTTGAGTATGTTATGACTACTGAAAGAATATTTGGTTCTGACCCCCAACCTGACCTCTAACCTGGTTAGTTTTATTCATTTTGTTGGAAAATGTTCATTATTATCTTCATTTATCAGCCCTGTTTCAAATTCCTCCTCTGAGAGTGAGGAAGACTAAAGGGCATATTTACAAAAAAATGTCAGAGCGCGGAGCTGCGCCACATCTGGCAACAGCACGCTCTGACATTTTTTTAACACAGGGATACGCCGTATTCACAAGTATATGGCGCATCCCTTTGTTTCCACTAGCGCTGGCGCAAAATAAGTTGCCTAGCACCAGCGCAAGCCCCCTACCACCATGTTGCAAGGTTGCCTGCGCTGCTGGGGCAATTGTTTATGTGCAGGAAGGGACACAGTCCTGCACATCAACAATCAATAATGGCAATTTGCTGTCTCTGTATGTGCTGCAGAATGCAGCACACATAGAAATAGAAACAAATGAGGAGAAATTAATAATTTCTCCTTGTATCGCCATGCTAAGACCAGGTATTTCCTGGCATTCGTTTTTGGCGCTGCCTCGTGCTTGTAAATCTAGGGCAGCGTCAAAAAGCAATGGGTGTTGCAGTGGAATGCCCACTGCAACACCCATTGCACGCCCCTTTGCCGAACAGGACTGCGGCAGAAAGGGGCATATTTACAAGGTGGTGTTAAACCACATTAAGTGGCTTGGCGCCACCTTGTAAATATAGGAACTGGCGCTATGCCAACGGAGCGTCGAAAAAGTGAAAGCGAATGGGGCTTGTAAATATGCCCATAGTTGTGCTTATTCAGTTGATTTTATGCTGTGGATTGTCCCTCTGTTCTCATTTCCTTCTTTCTTGACAATCGCACAGCATTAGGACTGGCTCAATGATGCTATTTGACTGCACATTCACTAGACCACATACTGGATCCCATGTTCAGCCTTTTGGTGAGGCTGAATTTCCTCAGAAATGGTATGATCAATTGAGAATACTTTGTAATAATTCAGCTGTTTGTGCTTGCTACTTGCCCAAAAGACAAACAAACATAAAAGATGCCACCCGTGGAGGTTGGAATTAGAAGAACATCTTTGTCAGTTCTTGACTAAATATTACTCTGCAAATCAGGCTGTTATTGAAGGTCTGTCAATCTTCTTAGGTTGCCCAACTCCATGATAATCTAGGCCTTGACTGAAAGGGTCATTGAAAGAGCTGTTGTATCTAAACTGTGAGAACTTCTCCATAAGTGGATTTCAGCAGAACTAAGGGGAGAAAAGGCCAAGGTCTTCAAGCCCGACCAGAAGTGGCGATCTTCTTAGTATCCTTTCTCAAGTAATCTCTTTCATGAGTAAAGGTTTTGTTATAAAGGGCTCCTCCATAAACAAAAATATTTTGCGCATGAGATGTTATTGGTGCAAAAACATTTCTGTGATTGTGTGGGTCACTGGACCCTTGACATCACTTGACTTGGAAAAAAAAAGTCTTTGGAGGAGCGCAATTTAGACTCCATCTCTTACACTTTATCATTGCGCAATTTGCATTCATACTTTGATAATATATCTGCTGTGTATTAACGTGTGTGAACATTTAAATGCATTCATGAAATGTGACTATTGAGAAACTGAAGCTTTATAAAAGTGTGCACTAATGTTCATGTAAATTACTTACATGCATTCATTTACGTTTATATTTCAAGTTATATATGCACAAGTAAACCTGCATTCTTATTTCACGTTTGCATTTATGCTGAAGGTTATAAGTGTGCATGCATAATCATATGTTTGAAATGCAAATTAAATGTTTATAAAGTTAGCCTGGCTAAAGGCCTTGATTTTGAAATATACTTTGCTCGGTCAGTGTGTTCCTTCTTTTGCAATAAGCTCTCAATCTGCATGGTACAATCACCATGATTGTACCATGCAGATTGAACGCCGTTCTCCTGTTGCAGCGTAAAGCGGTAGACTTATACACTCAAAATATTTCGAGAGAGCTTATTGAAACCCTCGAAACAAGCGACAGCTATTACGCAGTCCGCGCATTGGTGTTCCGTCTTTCAACCTCCTGCAAACAAACTGATTCTCACGCTAGGATTCCATTATTATTTCACAAGCATAGGATAAACAACCATTGGGCATCTGCTTCCTCCTGAGTCGTCTCTCATAGGGCACCCGGCCGAGCGCCCTGTGAGTTATTCTTTTTCACATTGAGCACGGTGACATCACACATTTACGTTAAACAATACCTTTGCCGATCAGGTGTCCCTACACTAGATTGTCCTGAAGAGACCCTTTATTTCAAACAGGGTCGAAACGCCGTTGACGAGAAAGGCGAATCATTTTCTGACACTTACAATGACCAAGTGTTGATAATTATATTTTTTCATATTTTATGATCGCCTTTGTAATGACTAATTGAAACCTTTTAATGTTGCACTTTATGTTATTTTCTTTTGTTTAGGTTTAATTATTGGTTTCACTGGGACACCCTTCATAATTATGCACTAAGACTGTTATTTGTTTTGATTATGTATTGTGAGATTGTTTTTAATTTTCAACAAACTTTTTCATTATAAATATAAAAAATGTTTTCTACCAAAATTCCAATGTGTATGGTCAACTTTTCCTTCTGACGTCACGTTTAACCCTTTTTTGATTGCTATTTTGTGACGTATATTATATCACTGATTATTAACCCACACAAGCCATTGTCTCATTGAGTAATGTACCTTGTTTCCCACAGGCATTGTTCATAACGTCCTTCTTCTGACTATTGAGGAAGTCCATTGACCGTCCCATTTCCGACTCCTGACCCGAATGAGATAGACCTGCAGTTTTGATTAACAAGAAGGGTGAAAGAATTTGAGCATTTTGTGTAGCTTTGTTAACCAAACTGAGTGGTCTCAGAAGAACCTGAAAACAAAAGTACAGGAAGGGACTGGAGTGGATCATGTAAATAATTTTAGTGAAATGTGAAAGCACGGCAATAATTCAGGCAGAATCATCCATCGGGGCCCAAACATTATAAATCAAGTTTACAAATTAGTTACAATGCCCTCTCAGCCACCACATGAATCAGCAATCATTCACTATATCACTCATTGGTGCATAGTTACCTGTTTCAAGTGTGGTGTACTGCACATTTGTCTATTGTGTCTTCCCTTTTCCCATGGCAGCAACAAACAATGGCAGTCTTGTATTATTAATGATCTTTACAGGCAGAAAGCCCACCTAGAGAATGAAAAAAGGATAGGGATGGGAGGCATTGTCTTCATGTCCTTTAAACAAATGGAAAAGGCTTATTCTGTGCACACCGTTCCACTCCATGCATGTGAATAAATGGGGCTGTATAAGTCATACACCACATATATATAAATATATCACCCATTTTTTGTAAAGGAGTTCAATGGTAATATATGAAACTTCTGCTGCGGTTTGCTTAGTCAGGGGATTTGCCCAGAAGTTCATCATCTAACGCACTTGAGTCAGACCAATCGCCCTCATCCTCCTCCTGTGCTGTTTCAGGAAAAGTGTAATCTTGTGTTATGAAGTGTACATTCATATTTATCATGGTCAATGTCGCCATGTTTTGAGGCTAAAGACTGGTCCTTCTGACTGTGAAAACTGAGCCGGCTGCACTGAACACACTCTCAGAAAAGACACTGGCTAACGCACAAGTCATATACTTTTTTTGCCAGCCTGATAATCTCTGGCCATTGTCACATCCTCCCATACCAATAGACCAATGGGTGTTGGTCCAGGAATACCTCTTTTGTGTCATCCAGATTGTCTTGCACCATCCTCTGAATGGTCATTGCTCGACTTCTGTTGACTTCACCTCTGCACTTGGCTTAAGTCCTGCCACTTGTAACTAAGTCATTGCAGTATTAGGTCAGATTCTTCTGTTAATGGTGTTGCTGCGATTAATGGTGATGACTGTGAGACAACAGCACTGCCCTCTCTCTGGAGGTTGAAGGCTGCATGCCAGAACTTCTATCTGGGCCTCTAACTTCCAGCCATTTGTCTTCCAGATCTCTCGCTTGGTCAACAATCCAAGTCTTGTACAATGAAAAATCCCTTTCTGAAAAAGAAATGAAAGTGGTCAGTATTTTATTATACTGTGAATCAAGTATTGTGGCACATGTGTACTTTTTGGGTGATATAATCTCTCTTTGCAGCCTTGTAGTAGCAGCCAAGCGACGGATTAAGCTTTAAACCAACTCATGCTTCTTTGTTCACACAGGCGAAACTTTGCGAGACCTTTTCAAACTGGTCCTGTAGCAGATACCACAACGGGATTGCTTGACTCATCGTACTGTCCTCCTTGCTGACGTCCTGTGTGAAAACCTCGAAAGGAAGTAACGTTTGTGTCAGGTATTTGAATAGCCCCCATTTGTCCATCTCCATGGTCACGTTTTTCCCAGTTGCATCTGGTAGTGGTGGCAAAATCGTTCTTCTCTTCCTCACTGGCCACTTTCTTGGCAGGATCACCCTTCTTTGGGGCCATTGAATTGAATTGAATTGAAAAGAGATTTGTATAGCACGAACTGTCTCCCTACGGGTATCCTGGCGTTTCGGTTGAAGGATTACTCACTATAACAGTAAAGACCAGTTGTCAAAAGAAGGGATCTGTCACTCGCCCCTAGGAAATAGCCAGGTTTTCAGCTCCTTCCTAAAACAGGTCAAAGAATTAACCTGTCTAAGGTTCTGTGGTAAGTCATTCCAAAGACACGCAGTGGCCCCACTGAACGCTCTGCCCCCCATCTTAGATTTTTTAAATTTGGTGGTTGTGATCAGATTTGTATTTGAGGAACGAAGATGCCTCCCAGGAGTATACCAGGTGAACATCTTCCTTAAAGAAGATGGGCCCAGGTCATGTACTGCTTTGTGTACAATGCAGAGAGATTTGAAACAAATTCTCTCCTTAATAGGCAGCCAATGTAGGTCTCTCAGAGCCAAAGCCATAGATGACCTACGTTGTCTATTTAGTACCAGCTTGGCTGCTGTAGACTGGACTCTCTGCAAGCCCTGGAAGATATATTGCGGTGCTCCCAAATACAGGGAGTTGCAGTAGTCCAGTCTTCTCAGGATTGTACTCCTTACCACAAGTGCGCGAGAATCCTCTGGTAGTAGCGAAAGGAACTTTCGATGCATGCGTAATAAAGAGAAACAAACACCAGCAGTTTTGTTGGCCTGTGATTCCATTTGGAGATTGTCGTCCACCATGACCCCCAAATTATGCACCGTTTTAACTGGGATCAGGGGTTCATCCTCATGGGTGAGCCTAAACTCCGCCGGTATAGGTCGAGATATTCTGATAGCAGGACAGTCCACTACCTCTGTTTTCCCCCCATTGAACTGCAAGGAATTTTCTCTGAGCCAACCAGCGGTTTGGTGCATACACTCCTGGAAAGTGTCCATGGGTATCGCTTGTTTCCCCTCAGGGGAAAACACCAGTTTAGTGTCGTCCGCATAGGTGACCAGGTCAATTCCATATGGTTTAATAATGGGGAATAGAGGGCATAAGTAGATGTTGAAAAGAACAGGGCTGATTGCCGAGCCCTGTGGCACCCCGTGGTGTACCCGAGACTTATCGGAGGTGAACGGGGACAGAGATACAGCCTGTTGTCTTCCCGACAAATAGGATTGTAACGATTGCAAGGCCAGTCCTTTGATTCCTATGCCTTTCAGCCTTTCCACTAAAACTGCATGGCTCACCGTGTCAAATGCGGCTGACATATCCAGTAGTACTCTGTGAGAAAGTGCCCTCTTTCTTGCATGGTATGCCCCCACTTTTTGCTAAGATGCTGAATGTACTTTGATTGAGTGTACCCTGGACTCCTGCCAATCAGGTGCCCAGGGCCTATGTTCCTTCCTTAAACACACAAACTCCCAATTGGCAAACCCTGGCCACATGTCAGCCCCTAGTAAATGGTACCCTTGGTACCCAGGGCCTTGTGACCAGGGGAGACCCCTAAGGGCTGCAGCACTCATTGTGCCACCCTTAGGGGCCCTGTCCCCTAACACACACACACTGCCTTTGCAGGCTGAGTGTCTGGGTGCAAGACAAAATGAAGAGTCGACATGGCACACATCCCTGTGTGCCATGCCCACCACCCACACTGCCAAGACATATGTCAGTCACCCCTCTGGCTGGGTGCCTTATGCCCATGGTGCGGGCACAGGAGCAGGAGCCCTGTGCCCCTACAGTACCCAGGTCCATTCCCGGGCACTGTAAGTGCAGTGCTGCCATTTAAGAGTACATGGTGCTGAGAACTCGTCAAACACGAGCTCCACAGCACCATAATGGCAACACTAAAGACTGGGAAGTTTGGTATCAAACTTCTCAGCACATTAAACCCACACTGATGCCAGTGTGAGATTTAATGTACCAAGCACCCCAGAGGGCATCTTAGAGATGCCCTTCTACCACTAACCTTCAATCCACGTCTGCTCTGAGGCTGCCCAGGCTGCCACACAGCAGACACGTTGCTGGACCCCTGGGTGGGAGAGCCCCTGCTCTCCCGGGCCTGCATCAATGCACATCCTGGGTGAGGTGATAGATCTCCTCCCCCAGGATGAGCAAGGGGAAGCTTCAAAGGCCTGCCGCCTCTAGGAGTTTCCCCAGGCCACTGCAACCCCCCACTCTGGCGGGAAGCTTGGCCAGAAACCCCATACAAGGACAGGGGATGTGCCAGCCTGCCCACCCCACCCCTCAGGTGGGGGAGGCGAGGTGAAGCACATCTCCGGGCTCTCGCCATCTTGAAGATGGGAGGCCCTACCCTATCAGGATTAGGCTACTGCCCCCCTCCCACAGGAGAGGGGCAGGATAGGGGGTGTACCCACCCCAGGACGAGGACCCATTGGTCCCTGGCCTTCACCTACCTGTAACGCCCCTAAATCTAGTATTTAGGGGCACCCTGAACCTTCCTTCCCCAGATTCCAGATTCCGAAACCACGGGAAGAGCGAGAAGAAAAGAAGACCTGCCCTGCAGCTGCAAAAGAGAGGGAGACACCAACTGCTTTGGCCCCAGCCCTACCGGCCTGTCGACCTCGGACTTGCTCCAGCTGTAAACCCGGCACCTCTTGTGGCCAGCAACCTCAGAAACCCCGGAGGACCTGGCTGCCTTTGAACTCTGATCCCCTGGGACTCCCACGAGTAGAGGCTCTACTCAGAACCTACCTTTCACCCCTGGCAGCAGCCCGGAACCGCGAACCCAGCCCACTCTGCACCCGCTAAGCCTGGCCGGTACCGGAGTGAACTAAACCCACGAGGACGACCCCACGGCAACGGTGACCCCGAGTCCGGCACCCAAGGACCCCCCTCGACTATCCTGAAGAAGCCTGCAGCCTCAGAACAGAGTGCCACCCCAACCGCGATCAACAAGAGGTTAAGATTCCCGACATCAAAAGGCACCCCTGCACCCGGTGCCCCACGGCCCCCTGTGCCCAATCCCGGGGTACCTACCTATCCTCCAACTACCCAACTTACCCCTCGAAGTGGTGGTGGCACCCGAAGAGTCCTCGTCCCCGAGCCTGCAGTCTTTTTCCAAACTGGAGATTTCTCATAGAAACCAATTGAGCGCCCGACGGCTCAAAAGCCCTCTGCACCCAGCCGCCCGAGTGGCCCTGGCAGTGAAAACTCTACTCTAACCTACTTCCCCACTTGCCCTGAGTAAGTGACCAGGAGCCCAGCTCCGACAGCCGCGTGGCTTGCCCGACAGCAGCCACCAACCCAGGCCCCCTTATCCCTCATAGGATAACATTGGGCCTAACTCTCTCTGCACCCGGCCGTCCTGAAACCGCTGAGGGTGAACTAACTGTACCTACCTGACACTGGGGGACCCCTGAGTCTATGCCCAGAACTTCAACTCTGCCAGTCGAATACTTACCCTTAAACCGCTAACTTCATTTTCCTCATAGGGTAACATTGACTGGCTTTTTCTTGGAAATTCTTCTAAGTGTGAACTTTTCAAAACTCAAAATATTCATCAAAAATCAGCCGAGTACCAAAAACGAATTTACTCACCTGCTCTTAGGTGAGCTCCCAGTGCTGGATCTTGGTGCCCAGCACTGACTCTGAAAAGTACCCACAACTATACTTACCTGCAACTCATTTTTCTTCCATAGGAAACCATTGACTGCTTTTCTATGAAATTTCTTCTGTGTTGATTTCTTCAATTTCTAAATATTCCTCAAAAATCATATAACATCTGAAATCGTAATTACTTACCTGTTTCGGATAAATGTCCCAGTACTGAGTCCAGACACCCAGTACTGGATTACAAAAGTAACGATAACCTACTGTACCTGTAACCTACCTTTCCTTCCATAGGGAATAATTGATTGTTTGCTCCGAAATATTTTCTAAGTGCTCACTTTTGAAATAGCTAAATATTAGTTAAAAATCATTACAGTACCAAAGTCGACTTTTAACAGCTGATTCTGAGAACTGACCCAGGACTGGATCTAGGATCCAAGCCTGGAATTACAAAAGTAATCTACAAAGTAATCTGTTGCATATAATCTGAATTTATCATTGAGCTCAATGTATTGTGTTTAGAAATAGAGTTGCCTACTGCAACTATTTGTAACTGTTTACTAAAAAGTCAATTGCATATACAAAAGTATTTTTATGAAACATCTCCTGTCGAGAAAGTATATTTTAATTCCAAGTGTTGGTTCTAAAATAAAACAAGCATATATTTTTTATATACAAACCTTTGGCCTAGAGTTCAGTCATTGAGTGTGTGGAACTATTTGCTGACTGAGTGTGTACAACGAGTGCTTTACACGTCCTCTGATACTGCCTTGCTGCTCGACCAGGCTACCACTTTGGAGAGTAAGTTTATATCTAACTTTAACCACTGTTAAACCCTTGGGGTCTGTGGACTCTGTACACCCTGTACCTATTAAGGAACAGTATATACAGAGACACTTTCTCACATACTCGGACAGATGAATTCCCATTTCAGCACGCATTCTTAGATTGTTCATTACGGTTGCCAAAGCAGTCTCAGTGCCATGTCCTGGGCGAAAGCCAAATTGGTTCCTATCCAGCAAGGAATTTTCCTCCAAGTAGCCTGATAAAATTTTGCTAACTGCCTTTTCTAAGATTTTAATCGGATATGGCAGGAGGGAAATTGGTCTAAAATTTGCTGGGATTGTAGGGTCCAAAGATGTTTTTTTAAGCAGGGGAGTCACCACTGCCTGTTTCCATGCCTCTGGTACTTCTCCTTCCTCCAGAGACTGGCAGCAGATCTTCCATAACCAAGGAAAGGTTTCTTGCCCAAATGTTTTCCAGATTTTATGTGGAAGGGGATCGAGAGGGGATCCTGAGGGCACGCTGTGGGCCAAGATATTAAAAGAATTCTCTGTGGGAGCCTGAAAGTATTCCAGAGAAGACTCCACCAGGGGTCCCACATCTGGCTTCCATGTGGAGTCATCCTGACCACTACTAACGGTGACAGTGGGGTGCAGATTGCCAACAATTTTGGTTATTTTCTCTTCGAAGGAAATGGCAATCTCATCGCAGAGTTTCTGCGATGCTATCACCCTACTGCCCATGCAGGTTGGACTGGAAAGATCTCTCAACACATTAAAAAAAGTGTTTTTGTGCTGTTTGGTGCCTGCAAAATAGAGTTGGCATAGAATTCTGCTTTGGCCTTGCGAATTGACTCCTTATACTGGCCTGTATTAATTTCAGTTCTTTCTTTGCTGGCTCTGAGTATGCCCTCCTCCATTTCCTCTTGGCCTTTTTACAAATTGCTCGTAGCTGTTTCAATTCATCATTGTACCATGGAGCAGATTTCTTTTATCCTATTTTTAAGTTGTTTAACTGGAGCTATTAAATCGAGGGTTCCCGTTATATATTTACAATATGTTTGATAATTTTCACCTGCGGAGGAAGAGGAGACAAAAAGATTCTGTTTCGGGAAGGTCGGGTATGTCCTATTTTTCACTAACTTGGACCACTCTCTTCCCTTGCGGTAGAGCGGCTGATTGTTGTTATCCTCTAGGCTAGATATCGAAATATGAAATTGAATTAGGGAGTGGTGGGTCCAGTTCTGAGGCAGTATGTCAACCACTTCAGTCTCTGCCTGGTTTGCAAACAAGAGGTCCAAAATATGCCCTCCTGAGTGAGTTGGCTGTGTTACCAATTGATGTAATTTGAGATTTTCACATAGGTGTCCGAGATCTCTCCGGTGATTATCTAAATTACCATTGTCCCATAAGATAAAATCTCCTAGTAAAATCATTCTAGAATGAGTGACGCTCAGGTCAGTGATTTTATCAAACAATGTTTGAAATTGTGTATTAGATCCTGGGGGTCTATAGCAGACCACACCCGTAAGTAATCTGCCCTTAGTCTCCTGAAGTGAGAAGCCCAGTAACTCTATCCCTATGACATCATCTACCTGTAGAGGTGCAAAGTTCAATTTTTCCTTAAAAATCACCCCGACCCCCCCTCCTCTACCGACAGCCCTCGGTTTATGGAATATTTTGTATCCATCTGGGCACACCAGGCCCATTTGTACCAAGGATGCCATGCTGGTCCAAGTCTCTGTAAGGAAAAGAGCATCAATGCTTTATTAGAGATCTACAGTTGATCAGCCTACAGTTTAAGGTGTTCCTTGCATATCTCGTAGGAGCAGCAGTAGAAAGATAATTCCCCCCAGCATCTCTCATACCCAGGGCGAGTAGCTGTTCGCTGGAGTATCTTCAGCATATTTCTTCGCTCTGGCAGTTGCCACTTAGCTGCACAAGCAGAAGTAGAGGAGAACTCAGCTGTTGTGCATCGCTGCCGACCTTCTGTCTGGCTGTACTGTGTGTGATGATGTCTCTTGTGCATTTCAGCGAAACATGGCATTTGCAGTTTGAATGTACAGACAATATAATTTAGTAAGGTCACATTACAAATAATTAGCAATATTGTATCCAATCAAAACAATAATGACATTAATATTTCAAGAACATACAGATTAAACAGTTCATTTTATGTGCCTCTAAGGCCTATGAAACACCTGTGGCAGGCAGGGGGTGCGGGGAAAATGGAATAATCCTTAAAATAATTATTTCTAGGGTGCACCTATGGCAGGTGGTGGGTGCGGGCAGGCTAAGGGAAAATTGAATAATTCATAAAAAAGTATTGCTGGTGTACACCTATGGCAGGTGCTGGGCAGACCACGGGAAAGTGGAATAATCATTAAAACTATGATTGCTGGTGTGAGCCTATGGCAGACAGGGAGTGCTGGGAAAAATCAATTATTTTTTATTTTTTTATTGCTAGTGTCTTCTTGGGTACTATGAGAAATCCTATGGGAGGAAAGGAGGTGTAGGAAAATTTTTAAAAATATATATATAAAAACACTGACCATACATACTACAATCATTCTCAACCATATTGAACTCACATCAGGGAAATAAGAAAAAAATTAACAAAAAAACTAAAAGGCATAGGCCTGAGAAGATGGCTTTGAAATGTGGAAGAAAAAGAACACACTGGCTACACAAAATGGGCGCACTGGCACATGGCCTCCAAGTGCAAAGGCATGGACAGCAAAAAACACATGCAGGGCTATAGCAAAAGCAAAACATATTGACTACAAAATGGTGGCCGGCCAAATGGCCACCATGGGCAAAGGCATAGACAACAAAGAACACATGCAGTCCTATGGCAAAAGCAAAGCACACTGACCCCAAAAGGGCTGCCAGCCCCACATGGCCACCAAGGGCAAAAGCACGGACAACAAAGAACACATGCAGGCGTATGGTAAAAGCAAAGCACACTGACTACAAAATGGCCACAGGCCACATGGCTACCAATGGCAAAGGCATTGATAACAAAGAACACATGCAGGTCTATGCCAAAAGCAAAGCTCACTGACTATAAAATGGCTGCTGGCCACATGGCCACTAAAGGCAAAGGCATAGAGAACAAATAACACTTGCAAGCCTATAGAAAAAGCAGAGCACACTGATTACAAAATGGCCGCGGGTCACATGGCCACCAAGGACAAAAGCATGGACTATAAGGAACACATGCAGACCTATGACAAAAGCAAAGCAAAATGACTACACAACATAATATGGGCAACCTGCCACATGGCATTGAGAACAAAGTCAAAATGGTGGCCTATGGCAAAAGTACACGCACACTGGTCACACACAAAAAATGGCCATTTGGTCAGCAAAGAAAGAAGGTATGGTAAGCAAAGAAGAAAACGCTACTGTTAATTCCAGAATGCCAAAAACTAAAATAAATGACCTGTCAATTTAAAAAAATTTCACTAACCAAAAACATCTCAAATCATAAAAAAATAACCTCACCCAAATACTTTGCAGCTTTTGCAGAAAAACATAAAATACCCCAAAAAACATTTTGCATTTAATCCAAGGCCATTCCTAAATCAATAGATGTTATAAAAAAAACAATTACAACACATAAACAGCTGTTGTATTTATATATATCCCCTGCCCATGCTACGGACCACAGTCAGCCAGCTATTATTACTAGGCATTGGGAATATATATACACAGTCCGTGTCCGAAACGTGTCTGAGACTGCACTTTTCCTTAAAATAAAGCACCATATATCGGCAACAGCATATTCAGTGTCCGTGGTCCTATCTATGCGCATCCGCACGAGGATATTGCCAGGAGATATATATATATATATATATATATATATATATATATATATATATATATATATTATGGCGGAGACATCCACAAAATAAATATCTAATTTGCACCAAGAATGTGGTCCGTGTCCGTGTGTGGCTAATCAAGGCAGAGACGCTGCTGATTCTGGAATATATATATATATATATATATATATATATATATATATATATATATATATATATATATATATATTATCTACTGGCGGTCGCCAGTAGGTAGATGTAGTTAGGACCTATTTTCCATAGGAAATCCGCATCATTCTAATTGGAATAACTTTGGCGCCGATTGACGAATCTTCGCAAAATTTTCCAAACTTTCGGCCAGCTCCGGTCCGCTCCTATCCTGAAAGTTTCATGGTGATGCGACAAGTGGGGGCCGAGAAAAAAGGGGGGTCCCAAAACACCTTTTCCCCATGCATTTTCCCATAGGACCTTTAGCCGCAGCTACAGCCCGAACTGCTGAACAGAATTATACCAAATTTGGCAAAGAGGTAGTCCTCAGTTCAGACTCGTGTCTTTTGCTTAAATGGTGTAAATCCGTTCAGTAGCTCCTGGGAAATTTTAGAGTTAAAAGTACATATATATCTATGGCCTCGGAGGATCCGCGCACCCTCCCGATCACGAGCTGAATTTTAATTGACTGCCAACACTCTGAATCAGGAAGTGTTGGCAGCCATCTTGTGCCTCGGTAGAACCGAGGCACAAGAAACCCCCCCAAAAAAGGCGCAGAACGCGAAAAGGGGGCAGGGTAGAAACACCCTTTTTTTAAAAAAAAATGGGAGGATGCACGCTGGATGCGCGCATCCTGCCGATAGAAAAAAAAAATCGCATATTTCCTACATATGCTAATTTGCATCTGGGGGCATATTGTAAAAGGAGGTGTTAGGGGGTCCCAATCCCCCCCACACTGCCCCGGGGACCACCACCCCTGGGGCACTAACATAAAGTAGGCGGGGCTCACGCCACCCCCAGCCCCGGGGACCGCCGGGGCTTCTTAAAAATGGGTGGGGGGCTCTCAGGCAATATCAAAAGAAGAGAGCGGCGCAAAAAAACTAAAAGCAAAATCAGAAATTACTGGCGCAAGTAGAATACCAGGATGATAAAACTATTGTCAATTTATCAACAATAGTATTAACACCGGCAGAGAAAAAAGTGCTTAACCTGGGGCTGTCAAATTGTCCACCCAATCAATTTGATTATGTACAAACCAGGATAGACATATTCAGTTATATCCGCAAATTAAAACTAAGAAAGTTTTTCACCATAAAAAATGGTTGGAAGGAACAACAACAAGGCATACAAATCAACCCCAGCAAAAGATTAGGGCTGCAAGTCACAGACATTCCATTACTAAGAGTCACACATGAACTTAAAGGAGAGACATCGAAAACCAATGATGAGATACTGCAAATGTCTACACAGCAACATCTACTTAGCATGGACATTACACAACAAGGGGCTGGGAGCAGCCCCTTTAAACCTAAGTCAACATTCATACTGGTAATGCCAAAAGACGCAATAGACATTTTCCATGAAACAGTGACGGAAGAAATTAAAAAACTAAATCTCCAGGTGAACAACCGAAGGCGTAAGAAGAATTATAATGAGTTGAAATACCGCGAATTAATGGACAAACTAAGTAAAAATCATGAAGTGGTTATTACCAAAAGTGATAAAGGAGGCAACATCCTCATTTGGCCCAAGATTCAATACATTAAGGAAGCAAAAAGACAATTACAGGATGAAACATGTTATGTGAAAACCAACTGGAAAGAGTACAATAAGACTAAAGATTCCTTAGAAAAAAAGCTACACCAGTTCAAAAGAGAAGGGGTGATTTCACTGGAGGAATACAAATTTTTGAGAATAGAATATCCGGTTATTCCAATAATCTAATTTATTCCAAAAATACATAAAAACATTGTACCTATTCCTGGACGTCCGATAATATCAGCAATCAACAGCATGGGTGAACATCTATCTCAATATATAGATTTCTTTTTACAGGAACTAGTCAAGGATCTACCCATCTATGTGAGAGACACTGGGGATTGTTTAAACAAAATCAAAAATATAAAATGGGAAAAAGATATGATCCTTATGACTCTTGATATCGAATCCCTGTATACATGCATAGAACATGACCGGTTTTCAAGCTATCAAGTACTTCCTGGATTCAAGACCTATTGAGTGCTATAAACACAATACCATGCTATTAGAATGTATATGTTGGTGTCTTAACAATAACTTCTTTCTATTTGGTACAGATGTGTACAGACAATTGCGCGGCGTTGCCATGGGATCCTGCTTCTCTCCCAGCTATGCCTGTTTGGTGGTGGGCTGGTGGGAGGAGCAAGTTCTCAGGGGCACCCACACAGAAGTATGCAATCAGCATGTCAAGTATTGGTTCAGATATATTGATGATGTTTTTGTGGTGTGGCAGGGAAATGTGGATAGTGCACAAATGTTCATCAATACTATCAATGATAATGTGGTTAACCTAAAATTCACATCCAATATAGACATAGAAAGTATTAAATTTTTAGATGTTGAGGTCAACATCAGGAATTATCAGATTGTCACAACATTGCATAGAAAAACAACAGCAGGTAACTCCACACTCCATGCCTCAAGCAATCACCCAAGACTTCTAGTGAGGAGTATTCCCTTTGGAGAGCTACTCAGAATTAAAAGAATCTGTAGCCAAGAACAAGACTTAGAGAGATGTACACAAGAAGCCATCATGAGATTTAAGGAAAGAGGTTACAGTGATGCTGTCCTCCAAGAAGCACAGGCTAAAGTTAAATTGAGAAGCAGAGAAAGGCTCCTAGAACCAGCAACTGACAATATTCAGATGACAGAAGAGGAAGATTCTGCACCTAGGCTGATTATTGCATATAATCAACAAGAGAGAAAAATAAAATCTATCCTAAAACGCAATTGGCCCATAATACTCACAGATGCGGTACTGGCACCATACATGCCGGACAACCCCAATATTACGTTCAGGTAAGGCAAATCTATGAGGACACATTTAGTCAAAAATAGCCCAGAGGTTTATCAAAGCAAAACGTGGCTACAGCCGAGACTGGGTTTTTTAAAATGTTCGAGCTGTAGAGCATGTAAGTTTGGGATAAACACTACCAGCTACATCACTCCGTTTAATGCCAAACCCAAATGATCAGAGGCAACTACAGTTGCAAAACTGAATTTGCTGTATATGTCCTGGCATGCACCTGTGGGCTTAGATGTGTGGGAAGTACTAAGCTGCAGGTGCATGTCAGGATCTTACAGCACATCCGAGCAATTGTAAACAACGACAATACTTATCCAGTTGCCAGGCATTTTAAACAAATCCACAATAATTACCTCAAGTGCCTCAGTTATTTTGTCATTAGCTCAGTACCAAAATTACGTAGAGGGGGAAACAGAGAACGTTCCCTGTGCCAATTGGAATCACGTTTAATTGTGGAGCTAGATAGCAAACACCCCAACGGGCTTAACAATACCGAAGATATGCACAATTTTCTGTAACTTTTCAGGTTGGTTCCAAAAGAGAGAAAACATGATAACTAATAAGGGGTACATGTCTTCCCAATAATTCAACTCCACAAAGATTTCCACCGTTAAGGGTCAGCTACCCCCGATATAATAAATGGTATAAAAAATGAGAACTCAATAATGCAATTGTAATGTACGATGCATAGGCTTTTTTAGCCATGATTTCCATTAAGAAAAATTTAAGTGAGTTTTAAGATTTAACTGCACATTTTAAATCTTATATTAAGATCACAGTTTATTGTCAGATGCTATCCCGCTAATTTTTTATATTTATTTTAATTTTAATTTAATTTATTTAAGCACCAGCACTTTTTATTATCACAATCATGTTTAGAGAAGTGGTAGTATTTAGCACATAGCACTTTATGACAATACGCAATTAAATGTTTGATAGTCAGTTAGGTTTGAGTTTATTAGTCCACTGTATTTTATCAACAATACGCATACTAACCAGGCCAAAGATACACACAAATATGTTTACATTTGTATGTATAGGTTAGGTCCAGCATTTATGCAGAGAGAAGAGCTATGCTCTACAAAATAAATTCATAAACTCCAACCAAGACCAGGGTATTAATGCCTACAATACCTACCAAGTTCAAATTATCACTAATAAGTGAATCAATGTATGTTTGGAACATCTGCATAAAGCTATTGTTTACATTCTTTCAAGCATTTAAGCGGTAAAGGTTTTTACACTTTTTTTAATATGTGTTCTTACCATTGAAAGTTTGTGTATGTATATTTATATTTATATTTGGTTTTAGCGCAAATAAGATATATAAGCAATTTTATCAGTATGTATACTTTTTAGCTAAAACGATTGTATCTGTCACAATTAGATACAGCGTACAATACACTAACTGTGCAAGTTAAATACACAAAATGTGTATGTATACAATAATATCAATATACAGATCAGATCACTTAGTGAAAATAGCTATGGACAAAATAGACAATTGAACAAACCAAAAAATCCGACTCATTTAAAGTGTGCAAACGAAAGTACTTTGTTTATGTTCACTATGGGTGTAGCTCACAATGCAATATAAAAATAGAAAGGGGACTGCGTTTCCGCATGTGATCAAGGGCATTTGAGTGCCCGAAACGCGTAATACGGCTTTTTGAATAATAAATTGATTCAGCCACTAAGTTTGGGTCCGTGACTCTCTTTCCAAAAGAAGAAGGAAATGTGAGGGAGTCTTTTTTGCTGATATATAGAACCGAGGCACAAGAAACCCCCCCCCCCAAAAAAGGCACAAAACGCGAGAAGGAGGCAGGGTAGAAACACCCTGACCCCCGAGGCCTGCTCAGGGGGTCCCACAAGGACCCCCAAGGCCAACAGATTTTTATTTATTTATTTTTTAAACGGGAGGATGCATGCTGGATGCGCGCATCCTGCCGATAGAAAAAAAAATTAGTATATTTCCTACATATGCTAATTTGCCCCCGGGGGTATATTGTAAAAGGAGGTGTGGGGGGTCCCAATCCCCCCACACTGCCCCGGGCACCGCCACCCCCGGGGCACTAATATAAAGTAGGCGGGGGCTCACGGCCCCCCCAGCCCCGGGGACCCCCAGCTCCGGGGACCGCCACCCCTGGGGCTTCTTAAAAATGGGTGGGGGGCTCTCAGGCTCCCCCAGGCCTGGAGACCGCCACACCCGGGGTTACTTTAAAATAGGTGGGGGCTCTCAGGCCCCCCCAGCCCTGGGGACCGCCACCCCCCGGGACAACTTTAAAATGTGGGAGGGGGCAGCACGGCCCCCTCCTGGAGCCTTGTACAGGCCCTGGGGACCACCACCCCCCAGGGCCGGCTCCTGCAGTGTCCCGGGGTGCACACGCCCGGGACACTGCTGTTTGCAATGGCAGGGCGGGAGCCTCGCGGCTCCCACCCTGCCATTGCAAACTGCTTTGCTTCATTGAAGCGAGAGCAGGGAAACCTGCTCTCGCTTCAATAAAGAAAAGCAGATTGCTTTTCCACATGGGGAGCAGCATGTTAGCTGGTCACCATGTGGAAAAGCAATGCCGGCTCCCGCAGGAGGCGGGGAGCCGGCTAGGACCGTAGGGGGATTAGGACCCCCCCCCACGGTCCCCAACGAGGAATGAGGAAATTTGAGTTTGGGGGTGAGGCCCTGGGGGATGGGGTCCCCAGGCCACAAAAAAGTAAAAGTAAAAGGAAGGAAGACGCGATCGTCCCTAGGCCCCGCCCCCTCAGAAGCACAATCTGCAAACGCGCCCTGTGGCGCGTTTTAAATTGGGAAATTGATTCCCCTACAATACTGGGGGTCCCTGGGGGCCAACTAGCCCACCAGGTACCTCCAGTAAGTGCCACAGAGCTGCGTTGCAGAGAGGTGTTCCAGGCCACGCCCCTTTTTACACCTCTCTGCAACGCAGTCTTGTGGCGCTTACTGGAGGTACCTGGTGGGCTAGTTGGACCCCAGGGACCTTCAGCATTCAAAGGGTCTTAATCCCCCAACTTAAAACGCACCACGGGGCGCGTTTGCACAATGGTGAAGGTAGGG
Source organism: Triturus cristatus (assembly GCF_964204655.1). Lineage (NCBI taxonomy): Eukaryota > Metazoa > Chordata > Amphibia > Caudata > Salamandridae > Triturus > Triturus cristatus. Next base: position 1,085,146,627 of record NC_140582.1, on the reverse strand, counting down.
GGTGGGGCCTGAGGTGAAATGTGTGCAAACACGCCCTGTGGCGCGTTTTAAGTTAGGGAATTAATTCCTCTTCAATCCTGAGGTCCCCTGGGGGCCAACTAGCCCACCAGGTACCTCCAGTAAGCGCCACGGAGCTGCGTTGCAGAGTGTTGTAAAAAGGGGCGTGGCCTCTGATCACCTCTCTGCAACCCAGCTCCCTGGCACATACTGGAGGTACCTGGTGGACCTGTTGGCCCCCAGGGGACCTCAGGATTGAGGAGTAATTAATTCCCCAACTTAAAACGCGCCACAGGGCGTGTTTGCACACATATCACCTCAGGCCCCGCCCCCTTTCTTCACCATTGTGCAAATATTCCTCTAAAATCAGCCGAACTACGAATTCTGATTTACTCACCTGTTATCAGGAGAGAACCCAGGGCTGCATCTTTTAGCCCAGCACTGACCCTCAAAAGTAATTCTAAGCGTACTTACCAGTAACTTGTATTTCCTGCCATAGGAATCCATTGTGTGGTTTTCAGCAGAAAAGTTTCTAAGTGTCCATTTTTGAAACGTACAAATATTCCTCTAAAATCAGCCGAACTACGAATTCCGATTTACTCACCTGTTATCAGGAGAGAACCCAGGGCTGCATCTTTTAGCCCTGCACTGACCCTCAAAAGTAATTCTAAGCGTACTTACCAGTAACTTGTATTTCCTTCCGTAGGAATCCATTGTGTGGTTTTCAGCAGAAAAGTTTCCAAGTGTCCATTTTTCAAATGTACAAATATTACTCTAAAATCAGCCGAACTACGAATTCCGGTTTACTCACCTGTTATCAGGAGAGAACCCAGGGCTGCATGTTTTAGCCCAGCACTGACCCTGAAAAGTAATTCTAAGCGTACTTACCAGTAACTTGTATTTCCTTCCATAGGAATCCATGGTGTGGTTTTCAGCAGAAAAGTTTCAAAGTGTCTATTTTCACAAACTAAAAATATTCCTAAAAAATCGTCTGTATGACTTAAACACATTCTTTCAACTGTTTACAGGAGATGCACCAGTGCTGGATCCTGGATCCAACACTGAGTAAGAAAAAGTAACTATAACACTACTTACCTGCTAAGTGAATTTTCTGCCATAGGATAACATTGGTGATTCTATGTGAAAAAAATTCTGTGTCAACTTTTAAAATACAATAATATTCCTTAACCCCTTCGGTGCTCATGACGGAATGGTTCCGTCATGACCCACGGTTGAGCTGTGCTCATGACGGAACCATTCCGTCATGACCACGCCCGCGCAAGATTCCGTCAGCACAGCGGCGGAATCTGCGCAGCATCGAAGGGGTTAAAAATCAATACTGTAAGCAAAACACTTTTACTCAACTGTTTACAGGAGATGTCCAAGGACTGAATCTAGGATCCAGTCACGTGGTTAGAAAAGTAATCCATAAATTAACTAATTGCATTTGACTAGAAATTCACATTCAGCTCCATGTTGCATTGTGTTTGAAATTGTGTTGCCCATTGCAACAACTGTAACTACTGTACTTAAAAGTATATTGCCTATTTGCAAAGTATTTAAACTAAAGTAATTCATTCTGAGAAAGTATATTTTCAATTGTAATGTACAATGTAATTATAATGTAATTTAAATAAAAATATATAAAAATAAATAGTTTAAAAAAATGTAGTAAATCAGTATCAAAAAATCAGTATAACAATTAATACATTAAAAATTGTCATTTACAAAAACCTTTGAAATTCACTGAAATAACCATAGGTTTCAGGCCTGATATAGTTAGGAATTAGCATTTAAAAACCTTTGAAATTCACTGAAAAAACCATAGGTTTCAGGCCTGACATACTTATGAATTAGCATTTAAAAAACCTTAGAAATTTACTGGGAAACCAAAAATAGATTTTACGGGTTTTATAGTTAGCTGGACATTTCACTCGAACAAAACCATTGAAATTCCTCCGATATAGTTAGTTGTACTAACTACATCTCGCTCGCCCGCAATCCACTGATGATGATGTCACATATTACATCATTCATGACATGGTCAGTGACAGAGGAAGCTAGTAAAAGAACAAGAAGTGAGCTCCTTCAAATAAAATCAACACAACAAGATATCAATCTATCAGAAAACAAGATTAGATTCATCACTACATACTCCAATCAGGCACATGAGGTCAGGGAAGGTCTTTTAAAATTCTGGAAAGTCCTTAAAACTGATAAAGACATAGCGCCAGTAATTGAACATTACCCCCAGGTAACTTATCGCAAGGCAAAATCCTTAAAGGATTCGCTATGCCAAAGCCTGATGACATCCACACCCAAAAACAAAAATCAAATTCAGGGATTTTATACTTGCCAGAAATGTAAGGCATGTAAATACAATCAATCAATCAATCAAGACATTTGTAAAGCGCGCTACTCACCCGGAGGGTCTCAAGGCGCTAGGAGGAGGGGGGTCCGCTACTGCTCGAACAGCCAGGTCTTGAGTTGCTTCCTGAAGGAGAGGTGGTCTTGGGTCCGGCGGAGGTGGATGGGGAGGGAGTTCCAGGTCTTGGCTGCCAAGTAGGAGAAGGATCTTCCTCCCATGGTGGCTCTTCGGATGCGTGGGACGACGGCGTGGCTGGTCGATTGTAGCTGGCGGGTGGGAGTGTAGAAGGTCAGGCGGTTGTTGAGGTACCTGGGGCCCAAGTCGTGGAGGGCCTTGTGTGCGTGGGTGAGGAGTCGGAACGTGATTCTCTTGCTGACGGGAAGCCAGTGCAGGTCTCTCAGGTGTCCGGAGATGTGGCTGTGTCGGGGGATGTCAAGGATGAGTCGTGCGGAGGCGTTCTGGATGCGTTGGAGTCTTTTCTGTAGTTTGGCTGTGGTTCTGGTGTAGAGGGTGTTTCCGTAGTCCAGTCGGCTGGTGACGAGAGCCTGGGTTACCGTCTTTCTGGTTTCGGTGCGGATCCATCGGAAGATCTTTCGGAGCATGCGAAGGATGTTGAAACATGATGATGAGACGGCGTTGACTTGTCTGGTCATCGAGAGGGAGGAGTCCAGGATGCAGCCCAGGTTGCGTGCGTGGTCCGTCAGTTTGGGTGCACTGCCCAGGGCGGGGCGCCACCAGGAGTCGTCCCAGGCGGAGGGTGATGATCCCAGGATGAGGACTTCCATCTTGTCTGAGTTCAGTTTCAGGCGGCTGTTCGTCATCCGCTCGGCTACGTCTTTCATCCCTTCGTGCAGGTTGGTTCTGGCAGTGGCTGGGTCATTGGTGAGGGAGAGGATCAGTTGAGTGTCGTCGGCGTAGGAGATGATGTTGAGGTTGTGTTGGCGTGCAATGGCTGCGAGGGGGCTCATGTAGATGTTGAAGAGGGTGGGGCTGAGTGATGATCCTTGTGGTACGCCGCAGATGACTTCGGTGGCCTCGGATCTGAATGGGGGGAGGCGGACTCTCTGGGTTCTTCCGGCGAGGAACGAGATGATCCAATCTAGTGCCTTCTCTTGGATTCCGATGTTGCTGAGGCGTTGTACTAGGGTGCGGTGGCAGACAGTATTGAACGCTGCGGAGAGGTCCAGGAAGATGAGGGCCGCTGTTTCCCCGATGTCGAGCAGGGCTCAGATGTCGTCAGTGGCTGCGATGAGGGCGGTCTCGGTGCTGTGGTTGGCTCGGAAGCCGGACTGCGAGTGGTCGAGTGATCCGTTTGTCTCAAGGAAGGCGGCAAGCTGTCTGTTGACGGTCTTCTCGATGACTTTGGCAGGAAAAGGGAGGAGCGAGATGGGGCGGTAGTTCTTGAGGTCGGAGGGGTCTGCTGATGGCTTCTTCAGGAGGGCGCTGAGTTCGGCATGCTTCCAGCTCTCCGGGAAGGTGGCGGTGTTGAAGGAGCAGTTGATGATGTCCCGGAGTTGGGGTGCGATGACGGAGTCGGCCTTGTTGAAGACTTGGTGGGGGCATGGGTCGGTTGGTGATCCGGAGTGGATGGTGTTCATCGTGTGGATGGTGTCTTCGGTGCTGACCGGGGTCCAGGCGCGGAGGGTGGTGGTGGGGGGCGTCGGTTCGGTGGTTGGGTGCGTGGTCTGTGCGCCGAAGCTGTTGTGTATCTCGGCGATCTTGCGGTGAAAGAATGAGGCGAGTGATTCGCAGAGGTCTTGTGAGGGAGTGATGTTGTTGTTTCCGGCGCTGGGGTTGGAGTGCTCTTTGACGATGCGGAAGAGTTCCTTGCTGTTGTGTGCATTGTTGTCTAGTCGTTCCTTGAATTCTGTCCTCTTGGTGGTGTGGATCAGCTGGTGGTGTTTGTGGGAGGGGTGCTTGAGGGCGGTCATGTTGTCTGTAGTCGGGTTTTTTCGCCAGGCTTTCTCGGAGGTACGGCAGTCCTTCTTGGAGTTCTTGAGGTCTTCGTTGAACCAGGAGGCTTTCTTGCTGCCGGGCCTGCTGGGACGGTTTTTCAGAGGTGCGAGGCCGTCAGCGCAGTTGGTGATCCACCGTGTGAGGTTGTTGGCTGCTTGCTTGCAAAAACTGTAAAGTTGTAACTCTGTCTGAAAAAGTAAAACCTTTCATGATAAGGAAACACGTCTCCTGTAATACTGATCATGCCGTCTATGCTCTGAAATGCCCATGCAACAAATACTATATAGGCAGTACTATCCATCCTGCCAAAAAAAGAGTCCTCGAACATCTGAGGGCTATAACTAAAAATGATAAACAATATCCAATAGCTAGACATTTCAAAGCAGTACATCAGCAAAATACTAGCCTACTCTCATTCTGTGTCTTAGACACAGTTCCCTTAAGAGAGAGAGGTGGCAATAGAGTCCTCGAACTAAGAAGATTAGAATCGAGGATGATAATTGAATATCAGACCACACAACCTCTGGGACACAATGTTGATGAGGAACTAGCTGTACATTTGGGATAATTTTTATAATATAACTAACTGTGCCTTTTGATTTCTCTCAAAATATTGTATATGAAACAGTTTTTTTCTCTATGCGTTTCTATTTTTGGTGATTTTTAATAATTGTATTATGTTAGTCAATCGGTGACTGAATTTTATATGTATTTTTGCAGATTCTGTTCCACTGTGTGAGTTAAGTCAGAAGAACTAGGATCGACATCAATGGTCTATCGGCGATATGGTACAGCTTAGATGATATTTTCCAGATAGACTCTCATATCTATGGTGATCACTTCGTAAAAGTTTGTGGTTTAGCAGAAAGGCCCACTTGGGCTAGAAATGAACGATGAGCAAACCTATATTCACTGCCTATTTTTACTGTATGCACACTCGTGCGTCATTCTACGAAAATGAATAAGGCACCTTTAACATCTATGGAACGGATATAATTGTAAAGCCAAGAATCTATCTTAATGTACCTTTGGAATATAAACAATACTCATACATACTAAGATAGTCCAAAGTAAAGGATGTCTTGATGTCTGTTGCTAATAGACTGTGAACAATAAAGCTTCTGTTGTTTGGCAAAAACGATATAAAAAATGAGAAAAAAATGCGAAAAAAATGAAAGGTTAACACTGGGTATCTTTGGTCCCATTTTATAAAAACAAATATATCATGTTTTATAAATTCAATAGACTGGACCAGAGAACGTGAGTTGTTATAACAACATTGGTATTATAGACATCGAGCACTCAACACGATAGGAAAGTCTGCTTTCACTATTTAGTACACGTAGGTCAGGTGACTAATGTTATTTTAGTGTTTTCTTCACTGTGTCTCAATACTCGTGAACAAGGAAAAGTTTGTTTCCGAAACGCGTAGAGTTGTTTGCTTAATAAACTCTGCCTTGAAGCAATTGGGAGCCGTGAAGCGTTGTCGTTTTTCATAGCACTTTAACGGAGTGTTTGGATTTTGGGGTTTCTCTAACCCGTCACGGCCCGCCGTCGAAAAGTGGCTCGAGCTGAAGCGATTTTGTGGCTTGTGTATATATATATATATATATATATATATATATATATATATATATATATTAAAGTTTCACCAAGTGTATAAATACACATATGCACTCCTCCCCAATGAAGAGACAGCGTCTTGAATGGATCACGGAGATTTAATTAATGTGCATAAAGCCAAATGAATACCCAACGCGTTTCGACGAACATATCGTCTTGGTCACGGGTAACTGTCTGTTAAATTTCAACAGTATAAATACATCCAAAGAAACATCGGAGCAACGCACAAAATTTGCGGAAATAAACAGTGAAAGAGGACAGTAGTTTGCATATACTCCTAACTAGCGGCATGGCGGCCATCTTAGAACGGTAAAAAAGCATAATACTTTGTCAAACACAATGGTACCTCAATAAAGTTTTGCATTCAAAGGAAAAAAAATGAATGGTAAAAACAAAATGACTTCTAAATTCATGAACATACATGAATTCAATACACAATCAATATAGATGGTATAGCGGCTTGCACATTATATGCTAACTAATCAAAACCGCTACTCGTTTGGATTATTTCACCCACAAACAATCAAGCAGTTCTTATACCATTAATTTTCTGTATATCCTATTCTGAAACAATAGGTACCTCAACCAAGCGCCCCAAGTGGAGTGGAAATTATTGATGTAAATCAATGAAGTTCAATACATTTCAGGGTTAAACCCAAGTGGGTAAAAGATACCAAAATTGATGAAAAGAGGAACATCCGCATCCATCCAAAATTTCATAATGTGCGTGATATATCATAAGGTAGAATGATTCAAAATATATCCAGTAATAAAGAGTGTAAGAAGTATAAAAATATACAAAATGATTATACAGAATGTACTTAGCCTTAGCCTAATTGAGAAGTGGGCTTCCACAATTAATCTTTTACTTCTTTTCTGACTCTTATTCTTGATAGTAGTCTCTTTCATCCTTGTATTCTACTTCTTAGACCACCTAAACATGACAGAGTAGAGATAGCAAACATACCAAAACTGTCAATCCATATAATACTCTCACATCAAAAATACATAGCACCGATGTTAAAAAAGGGATCATTACAGAATCAACAAGGAGGTAAACATCAGAGCCAGCCCGCCATTGCAAAAGTTTCTTCCATCAATTCTCTAAACATTATAAGGGGCATGGCAGAATAAAGTGAGAATTGGAATAGAAGTGTGACAGAAAGGTTCAGAACATTAAAACCTAGTCCTAGAAGACAGTAGTCTACAAATATGCAAGCACAATAGTGTATGTCTGAACATATGTGTATGTGTATATGATCTTACTATAACTCCTGAAGAAATAGGGAGAATAAAAGAGAGAAGACAACACAAACTATGCATTTAATCACCCAGATGCCACGACAATTCTTCTTCAGAATTTAATCCTGCTGGAATCTTAGTATTGAGTATCTGAGGATGTGGAAATTTTGCTAATTTGGTATCCGGTTGACCGTGGTACTTTTGGTGAGGAGGATTTTGAAACGGACTGTTTGGCTGATGCCAAAATCATTGTGAATCCGGTGCTACGATCTACGTGGATTTACTGGGTGAGATCCCGCTAAGACTGACGGAGGTCTCATGGACTTGGAATGCTGTACTAAGGCCCCAGTAAGTGAACCTTGCATGTTGGCTGTCCTTCTATTTTATTAACAACGTTCATATTCCAGCCCGGTTTATATTTATATTTGTTTTGAAAAGCATACGTTTCAAGGTATTCCGTTTGGATACCGCCTCCAGCAAAAGTGACATGTACCGCTGCGTTCCCTGCCTGATCTCTGCACGCATAGTACATTGAGATTTGCGGGGCTCCCCAACAACAGCATATGACCACCGGCTGGTTGTCACATATAGATATTGGAAGAACATTAACATCAGTGCATTCTACATAATGGCAGCAGAATAAAGAGCTTGGCCATTTGTTTTGTAGTATTAAAAGCCAATAACGATCACTATGGATCATAATATAGAATCACGGAGGAGACTCAGATCTAAAACCATGTTTGTCAAGACGGCTGAGCAGTTACAATCCGATGAACAGATGACAGCACCCTTGTCTCTGTATCATAAATACCAAAAACTTGAAAAATTAATGAGAAAAGAAATCTCCAAATGGTGGGAGGCAATCACGTTGGAAAAGTATCAAGAAGAAAAAAGAGTCCCAAGGGGACTTCGTATCTTGATTGCTCCATCATATGAAGACCCGGATCCCGAGCTTGCTGAGGAATGGGCTGAGAATCTAATGGATTGCTCTAATCGCATGCTATCTATCTTAATTAAGTATGCTTGGAAGGAAGGAGCTATTTTGCTCAAAAATATTGCTGAACTGAAAGAAGAGATTCAGAAGGAAGATACAATTGAGAACTTTACCACCAAGTTGGATGAGATACAGAAAAGGACAGACAAGCATGAGGAAGAGATCATTGCAAAGAAAGCAAGGACATTTTTGCGGGATAAGATCGATTACCAATCAGGCAGAGTGTTTACGTTTAGTCGCAAATATGACCATGTGAATCGCAAAGGACTTCAAGGGAGTATAGATACAATTCAAACAGGTGGTGGAGCTGAAAGCGACGTCAGTGAAAGTGATGTCTCGGAGGATGGTACCCCGCAATCAACGATTATTCCAATCAAGCCGGCAAATTTTTGGGAGGAGTTCCGTCTAATGAATCTGACATCAAGTCAACAGAATTGGCAAATCGACAGAGGCCGAGGAAGAGGACGCGGACGAAGCTTCACAGGACGCGGCAGAGGAAGAGGAAAAACTTCAAGAGAAACATTACCATCCACAAGCAAATCAGGAGGGGTGGATGGTGGAAAGGCAACAGCAACCCCAATGGGAGTGGAAACACGGGGTCAAAAGAGACGAGGAAAATAAATGACTGCAGAAATGTGGTAAACCTTTCCCTACGTTCCCTTAGTTCTGCTGAACATGAGGTTTTGCAATATGGCCTTTCTTTCTGTCCTTCCACTAACTTTTCGTATCCCCAAGAAAGAATTGATTTATTATATTTTACACGCAAATTACGATTACACAAATGGCATAAATTGAAAGTAAAAAACACTGCAGTCCCTAGAACAATTTCCACATGTTCTCCGGTGACCGAAACTATCAATGAAGTAAATACCCTAATTGCCCTTAAGGAATTAGATTTTGACAATGTGGAATCAGGACCGATCAATGCACTATCATTGAGTTATAAGGTTGATCTAAACTGTCCTAACCATTTCAAACCAAAATCTATTTTCAACCCGACATTGCCACCCAGTGGTATTGATATTTTTGAAACATTGGTAATCAATGACCTTAAAAATTTGGCGAAAAAGAGAAAATGGTTTCATGACAATCTGACCAAACAACACAGACTGGCAATTAAGTCTTTACAATCAGATCGGAATATTGTGATCCGCCAGTCAGATAAAGGCGGGAACGTGGTTATCTTGAATGTGCAGGATTATATACAAGAAGGGCTACGACAGGTTAATGATCAGGATTGCTAGGAGCATGTACCTATAAGTGCTATAGATGAGTCCAATGTCATCTTTCACAATATGCTGAAAGAATGGCACTCTAAGGGTATTTTAGAATGGGACGAATATTCTTTCCTTATGAATCGTAACCCTAAGATACCCATTCTCTATTTACTACCCAAATTGCACAAAAATTCCATCTCCCCCCTGGAAGACTGATTGTCTCTTCGATGGGCTCTTTACTAGAAAACACATCCAAATACATTGATTTTTTCTTGCGTCCATATGTGGAGACTATGCCTTCTTATCTAAAAGATAGCAAAGACTTCTTGAACAAAATCAAAGATATCATTTGGCAGGATGGTTTTCTGCTAATTACTTTGGATGTTTGCAGCCTCTATACATCTATCTTACATGTGGATGGTCTAGAGGCGTGCAAACAATTTTTGGGTACCCGGTCCGTTTAATTTTTGGAGCATAATGAAATGGTTTTATGCATGATGAAATTTTGTCTTGAGAATAATTTTTTTGTCTTTAATGAGAATTTTTATAGACAAAAACAAGGCACAGCCATGGGCACTTGTTTTGCTCCCAGTTTTGCCAATCTTTTTATGGGCTGCTGGGAGCAGCAGGTGTCCAGAACACAAGAGTTATACCGCAGCCATGTGAAAGTGTGGCTGCGGTATATTGATGATTTGTTCATCATTTGGGATGGTTCTCGTGAACTAGCTGATAATTTCATCTCCATTCTGAATATGAATAACAAGAATCTGAAATTTGAGGGTACCATCAGTAATCAGAAAATTCAGTTCTTGGATTTGGAAATTGAAGCCATGGACAACAGACTATGCTCTAGACTCTATCGTAAGATCTCTGCAGGTAATACCCTGTTACACGCAGAAAGTAGTCATCCCAAAACCTTGATCCGTAGTATTCCGTATGGGGAATTTCTCTGGGCCCGGAGAAATTGCAGTACGGAAGCGGATTTCAAGTATGAAAGTGACTGTATGACCAAAAGGTTTTTAGAGAGAGGCTATAAACTTAATGTGATACTAGAGGCACACTCAAAGGCAATGCAGTTCACACAATCTGAACTGTTAAGACCGAAAGAAATAGTGAAGGAGAAGGATGATCAGGTTGTGAGATTCATCACCACGTTCAATTCTAGCTCTTATGAAGTCAGGAAATGTCTCAACAGACATTGGGAGATCCTTAAGACTGAATCTACTTTAGATGATATAGTAGGAGATGCTGTCAATATCACCTACAGAAAAGCAAATTCCCTAAAGGATAGATTATGCAGTAATGAGGTGCCTTGTATTAAAGGTTCTAACATTGGCATACAAGGTTTTTTTACTTGTATGTCCTGCAAGGCGTGCAAAACTAGCTTTAATGTGAAAACTGTACACTATCCAGTCTCTGACTCCAACAGGCGCATTGAGAAACATCTGACATGTTTGTCAGATTATTGTGTCTATGTTTTGATATGTCCATGTTCTAAAAAATACGTTGGTAGCACCATGTTTGCTGCTAAGAAACGTATTTTGGAACATATGAGGGCAATTCAGAATAAAGATAAGTTATCCCCAATTGCCAGACACTTCGAATAGTTCCACAAAAGTAATCGAAACCTGTTAAGATTTTTTGTTATAGACAGAATTCTACCCTCCAACAGGGGTTCGTAAACTACGCCAACTTGAATCCAGGTATATTATGGAGCTCAATACTAAGATTCCAGCAGGATTAAATTCTGAAGAAGAATTGTCGTGGCATCTGGGTGATTGAATGCATAGTTTGTGTTGTCTTCTCTCTTTTATTCTCCCTATTTCTTCAGGAGTTATAGTAAGATCATATACACATACACATATGTTCATACATACACTATTGTGCTTGCATATTTGTAGACTACTGTCTTCTAGGACTAGGTTTTAATGTTCTGAACCTTTCTGTCACACTTCTATTCCAATTCTCACTTTATTCTGCCATGCCCCTTATAATGTTTAGAGAATTGATGGAAGAAACTTTTGAAATGGCGGGCTGGCTCTGATGTTTACCTCCTTGTTGATTCTGTAATGATCCCTTTTCTAACATCGGTGCTATGTATTTTTGATGTGAGAGTATTATATGGATTGACAGTTTTGTTATGTTTGCTATCTCTACTCTGTCATGTTTAGGTGGTCTAAGAAGTAGAATACAAGGATGAAAGAGGCTACTATCAAGAATAAGAGTCAGAAAAGAAGTAAAAGATTAATTGAGGAAGCCCACTTGGGCTAAGTACAGTCTGTATAATCATTTTGTATATTTTTATACTTCTTACACTCTTTATTACTGGATATAATTTGAATCATTCTACCTTATGATATATCACGCACATTATTAAATTTTGGATGTATGCGGATGTTCCTCTTTTAATCAATTTTGGTATCTTTTACCCACTTGGGTTTAACACTGAAATGTATTGAACTTCATTGATTTACATCAATAATTTCCACTCCACTTGGGGCGCTTGGTTGAGGTACCTATTGTTTCAGAATAGGATATACAGAAAATTAATGGTATAAGAAATGCTTGATTGTTTGTGGGTGAAATAATCCAAACGAGTAGCGGCTTTGATTAGTTAGCATATAATGTGCAAGCCGCTATACCATCTATATTGATTGTGTATTGAATTCATGTATGTTCATGAATTTAGAAGTCATTTCGTTTTTACCATTCATTTCTTTTCCTTTGAATGCAAAACTTTATTGAGGTACCATTGTGTTTGACAAAGTATTATGCTTTTTTACCGTTCTAAGATGGCCGCCATGCCGCTAGTTAGGAGTACATGCAAACTACTGTCCTCTTTCACTGTTTATTTCCGCAAATTTTGTGCGTTGCTCCGATGTTTCTTTGGATGTATTTATACTGTTGAAATTTAACAGACAGTTACCCGTGACCAAGACGATATGTTCGTCGAAACGCGTTGGGTATTCATTTGGCTTTATGCACATTAATTAAGTCTCCGTGATCCATTCAAGACGCTGTCTCTTCATTGGGGAGGAGTGCATATGTGTATGTTATACACTTGGTGAAACTTTAATTAATAAAGGACTTCCTCGGACCCTGCATTTGCACTGCTGCATTTGTGTCCCGGTATCTGAGGATGTGGAAATTTTATATATATATATATATATATATATATATATATATATATATATATATATATATATATATATAATCTACTGGCGGTCGCCAGTAGATAGTTATAGTTAGGACCGAGTTCCCATAGGAAATCTGAAAATTCTATGTTGAATAACTTTGGCGCCGGTTGACGAATCCTCGCGAAATTTTCAAAACTAATGGGGCGCTCCGCTCAGCTCCTACCCTGAAAGTCTCGGGGTGATTCATCAAGCGGGGGCTGAGAAAAAAGGGGGGTCCCAAAACGCGTTTTCCCCATGCATTTTCCCATAGGACCTTTAGTCGAAGGTACAGCCCGAATGGCTGAACAGAATTACTTGAAATTTGGCAAAGAGGTAGTCCTCAGGTCAGGGATGTGCCTTTTGCATATATGGTGTCAATCTGTTCAGTAGTTCCTGAGAAAATTGCAGTTAAAAGTACATAAATATCTATATGCGCGCACCGTGCGCGCACGGTGCCGTGCGCGAGCGTAATTCTGATTGGTGGTTAGATGTCAGTCAACATTCGAAACGGTCGAAATCAGGAAGTGTCGGACGCCATTTTGTGTGTGGCAGTGAAAAAGAAAGGTGGAGAACGTGAAAAGGGGGCACGGTAGAGAGTTCCTGACCCCCTAGCCTTTGTCAGGGGGTCCCTGAAGGACCCTGAAGGGTGAAAAAAGCATTTTATTTATTTTCAAAAAATCACGGGGTGCGCGCACCGTGCGCGCATGGTGAAAAACCCTTAAAAATAAAAAATAAACATTTTAAACGAGCCATTCCATATTACAGGATACAGTTAATCTATAACTATATACATAGGTAGTTTATTGTAAAATAAATATATAAAAAATATAATAATACATACATAAATTAGCATTTAAAAAACCTTACAAATTCACAAAAAAAACAAAGGTTTCACACACGTTGTAGTTAGAAATTAGCATTTAAAAAACCTTGCAAATTCACTTAAAAAAACATAGGTTTCACACACGTTATAGTTAGGAATTAGCATTTAAAAAACCTTGCAAATTCACTGAAAAAACCATAGGTTTCACACATGTTATAGTTAGCTGGTCAGTTCACTCGTAAAAAACCATTGAAATTCCCCCGTTATAGTTAGTTCAGCTAAATATAACTCACGCGACCGCAATCCACTGCTGATGACGTCACATATTACATCACTCATGACATGGTCAGTGACATCAGTTATGACATCACTGATGACATCTCAAATTACATCACTGATTACATCACTGATGACATCATCCAGTGAATATGTGTCTTTCTGAAAAATAAATATTTTTTATATATGTATATCTAAAGGTTAATGGAAGAATAAATGGGTAAATAAGTGTCTAAATGGATGGTTTTTTTTTGTAAAATTAATTGTATAACTGACTTATTAACAGTATCTTAGTGAATACAGTGATGTAATATGTAATGTCATCAGCAGTGGATTGCGGTTGCGTGAGTTATATTTAGCTGAACTAACTGTAACGGGGGAATTTCAATGGTTTTTTACGAATGAAATGTCCAGCTAACTAGAACATGTGTGAAACCTATCGTTTTTTCAGTGAATATGCAAGGTTTTTTTAAATGCTAATTCCTAACTATAACGTGTGTGAAACCTATGGTTTTTTAATATATATATATACACGTGATGTTTAGGAAACAACTTAAAACCTTGTTGTTCATAAATGCGATCTAGTGACTTCCGCCTGTTCTACTCTTGATAAAGGACTAACCCGCCAGAAGCGCAGAGATACTCCAGTTGGAGTCGATTCTAGCGCTATAAAAACCTGCAAATAAATAAATAAATATATATATATATATATATATATATATATATATATATATATATATATATATAGCACAATCCTGGTACGACCGCGTACTTTCTCCTTCTTAAAGAAGCACGACCAGGAACGGACCACCACAACAGCAGGTAATTTAAAGTTTCAAGTGCTTTATTCCGAAAAGATCAGCCGGTATGACGCGTTTCGACCGGGAAACCCGGTCTTGATCACATGACGTGCTCTGACCACCCACGTGAATAAATACTGTCATATTGGATGATGGCTCCTCCCAATAATTATGAACATAAACAACAGACTTTAAATATTTTTTGTGTCTAAGGATAAAATCCATAATATATATATATCCAAACCAGTCCCACTTCTCCAAGAACAGAAGGGGCCGAGACTTGCTTGGTGAGAGAAAAGAAGCTTTGATGTGCCAGTTCCATCAGCGCACAGCATGAATAATTACAGCAGTGAACTGCTGGGCAGACGCGTTTCAGGCATTCGCCTTTCTTCAGTGCCTGTTTCACTTCTGCGTTGTCATCTCTCCTGGGGGCCAGAATAAATACATGGCAGTCCACTCAGATAGGAGCCCCAATTGCTGTCCACTCTGGGTTTTGTGAGAGCCGCTGTGGGACCTACATACAGCGATTAGGTTCCCGCACACCAAGTGGTGTCCCAACAGAGCTGGCCACGGACACAAAACTCGCAGGACAGTCTACTCGGGAGGCATTGATGGTAAGTTTCTTTTACAAACACCTTCCCACAGTGAATGCTGGTACCTCTCTCCCCAACGACAATGACAGTCACAGTGGATGTTTTATCTCACTGGGGGGCGTCGTGCTGTATTTTCAATACTTCACCACACTTTTACAAGCAGGCGCAAAGCTCCGGATCGTGAGGGCGTGCCGGTACTCGGGGCTTGTAACCCGAAAAAAACATCCAAACCAGTCCCACTTCTCCAAGAACATAGGGGGCTGACACTTGCTCGGTGAGAGAAAAGAAACTTTAATGTGCCAGTTCCATCAGCGCGCAGCATGAACAATTACAGCAGTGAAACGCAGGGCAGACGCGTTTCAGGCATTCGCCTTTCTTCAGTGCCTGTTTCACTTCCGATTAGAATCGAGGATGATAATTGAATATCAGACCACACAACCTCTGGGACACAATGTTGATGAGGAACTAGCTGTACATTTGGGATAATTTTTATAATATAACTAATTGTGCCTTTTGATTTCTCTCAAAATATTGTATATGAAACAGTTTTTTTCTCTATGCGTTTCTATTTTTGGTGATTTTTAATAATTGTATTATGTTAGTCAATCGGTGAGTGAATTTTATATGTATTTTTGCAGATTCTGTTCCACTGTGTGAGTTAAGTCAGAAGAACTAGGATCGACATCAATGGTCTATTGGCGATATGGTACAGCTTAGATGATATTTTCCAGATAGACTCTCATATCTATGGTGATCACTTCGTAAAAGTTTGTGGTTTAGCAGAAAGGCCCACTTGGGCTAGAAATGAACGATGAGCAAACCTATATTCACTGCCTATTTTTACTGTATGCACACTCGTGCGTCATTCTACGAAAATGAATAAGGCATCTTTAACATCTATGGGACGGATATAATTGTAAAGCCAAGAATCTATCTTAATGTACCTTTGGAATATAAACAATACTCATATATACTAAGATAGTCCAAAGTAAAGGATGTCTTGATGTCTGTTGCTAATAGACTGTGAACAATAAAGCTTCTGTTGTTTGGCAAAAACGATATAAAAAATGAGAAAAAAAATGCGAAAAAAACGAAAGGTTAACACTGGGTATCTTTGGTCCCATTTTATAAAAACAAATATATCATGTTTTATAAATTCAATAGACTGGACCAGAGAACGTGAGTTATTATAACAACATTGGTATTATAGACATCGAGCACTCAACACGATAGGAAAGTCTGCTTTCACTGTTTAGTACACGTAGGTCAGGTGACTAATGTTATTTTAGTGTTTTCTTCACTGTGTCTCAATACTCGTGAACAAGGAAAAGTTTGTTTCCGAAACGCGTAGAGTTGTTTGCTTAATAAACTCTGCCTTGAAGCAATTGGGAGCCGTGAAGCGTTGTCGTTTTTCATAGCACTTTAACGGAGTGTTTGGATTTTGGGGTTTCTCTAACCCGTCACGGCCCGCCGTCGAAAAGTGGCTCGAGCTGAAGCGATTTTGTGGCTTGTGTATATATATATATATATATATATATTAAAGTTTCACCAAGTGTATAACATACACATATACACTCCTCCCCAATGAAGAGACAGCGTCTTGAATGGATCACGGAGATTTAATTAATGTGCATAAAGCCAAATGAATACCCAACGCGTTTCGACGAACATATCGTCTTGGTCACGGGTAACTGTCTGTTAAATTTCAACAGTATAAATACATCCAAAGAAACATCGGAGCAACGCACAAAATTTGCGGAAATAAACAGTGAAAGAGGACAGTAGTTTGCATGTACTCCTAACTAGCGGCATGGCGGCCATCTTAGAACGGTAAAAAAGCATAATACTTTGTCAAACACAATGGTACCTCAATAAAGTTTTGCATTCAAAGGAAAAAAATGAATGGTAAAAACAAAATGACTTCTAAATTCATGAACATACATGAATTCAATACACAATCAATATAGATGGTATAGCGGCTTGCACATTATATGCTAACTAATCAAAACCGCTACTCGTTTGGATTATTTCACCCACAAACAATCAAGCATTTCTTATACCATTAATTTTCTGTATATCCTATTCTGAAACAATAGGTACCTCAACCAAGCGCCCCAAGTGGAGTGGAAATTATTGATGTAAATCAATGAAGTTCAATACATTTCAGTGTTAAACCCAAGTGGGTAAAATATACCAAAATTGATGAAAAGAGGAACATCTGCATACATCCAAAATTTCATAATGTGCGTGATATATCATAAGGTAGAATGATTCAAATTATATCCAGTAATAAAGAGTGTAAGAAGTATAAAAATATACAAAATGATTATACAGAATGTACTTAGCCTTAGCCTAATTGAGAAGTGGGCTTCCTCAATTAAACTTTTACTTCTTTTCTGACTTATTCTTGATAGTAGTCTCTTTCATCCTTGTATTCTACTTCTTAGACCACCTAAACATGACAGAGTAGAGATAGCAAACATAACAAAACTGTCAATCCATATAATACTCTCACATCAAAAATACATAGCACCGATGTTAAAAAAGGGATCATTACAGAATCAACAAGGAGGTAAACATCAGAGCCAGCCCGCCATTGCAAAAGTTTCTTCCATCAATTCTCTAAACATTATAAGGGGCATGGCAGAATAAAGTGAGAATTGGAATAGAAGTATGACAGAAAGGTTCAGAACATTAAAACCTAGTCCTAGAAGACAGTAGTCTACAAATATGCAAGCACAATAGTGTATGTCTGAACAGATGTGTATGTGTATATGATCTTACTATAACTCCTGAAGAAATAGGGAGAATAAAAGAGAGAAGACAACACAAACTATGCATTTAATCACCCAGATGCCACGACAATTCTTCTTCAGAATTTAATCCTGCTGGAATCTTAGTATTGAGTATCTGAGGATGTGGAAATTTTGCTAATTTGGTATCCGGTTGACCGTGGTACTTTTGGTGAGAAGGATTTTGAAACGGACTGTTTGGCTGATGCCGAAATCATTGTGAATCCGGTGCTACGATCTACGTGGATTTACTGGGTGAGATCCCGCTAAGACTGACGGAGGTCTCATGGACTTGGAATGCTGTACTAAGGCCCCCAGTAAGTGAACCTTGCATGTTGGCTGAGCCTTCTATTTTATTAACAACGTTCATATTTCAGCCCGGTTTATATTTATATTTGTTTTGAAAAGCATACGTTTCAAGGTATTCCGTTTGGATACCGCCTCCAGCAAAAGTGACATGTACCGCTGCGTTCCCTGCCTGATCTCTGCACGCATAGTACATTGAGATTTGCGGGGCTCCCCAACAACAGCATATGACCACCGGCTGGTTGTCACATATAGATATTGGAAGAACATTAACATCAGTGCATTCTACATAATGGCAGCAGAATAAAGAGCTTGGCCATTTGTTTTGTAGTATTAAAAGCCAATAACGATCACTATGGATCATAATATAGAATCACGGAGGAGACTCAGATCTAAAACCATGTTTGTCAAGACGGCTGAGCAGTTACAATCCGATGAACAGATGACAGCACCCTTGTCTCTGTATCATAAATACCAAAAACTTGAAAAATTAATGAGAAAAGAAATCTCCAAATGGTGGGAGGCAATCACGTTGGAAAAGTATCAAGAAGAAAAAAGAGTCCCAAGGGGACTTCGTATCTTGATTGCTCCATCATATGAAGACCCGGATCCCGAGCTTACTGAGGAATGGGCTGAGAATCTAATGGATTGCTCTAATCGCATGCTATCTATCTTAATTAAGTATGCTTGGAAGGAACGAGCTATTTTGCTAAAAAATATTGCTGAACTGAAAGAAGAGATTCAGAAGGAAGATACGATTGAGAACTTTACCACCAAGTTGGATGAGATACAGAAAAGGACAGACAAGCATGAGGAAGAGATCATTGCAAAGAAAGAAAGGACATTTTTGCGGGATAAGATCGATTACCAATCAGGCAGAGTGTTTACGTTTAGTCGCAAATATGACCATGTGAATCGCAAAGGACTTCAAGGGAGTATAGATACAATTCAAACAGGTGGTGGAGCTGAAAGCGACGTCAGTGAAAGTGATGTCTCGGAGGATGGTACCCCGCAATCAACGATTATTCCAATCAAGCCGGCAAATTTTTGGGAGGAGTTCCGTCTAATGAATCTGACATCAAGTCAACAGAATTGGCAAATCGACAGAGGCCGAGGAAGAGGACGCGGACACGGACGAAGCTTCACAGGACGCGGCAGAGGAAGAGGAAAAACTTCAAGAGAAACATTACCATCCACAAGCAAATCAGGAGGGGTGGATGGTGGAAAGGCAACAGCAACCCCAATGGGAGTGGAAACACGGGGTCAAAAGAGACGAGGAAAATAAATGACTGCAGAAATGTGGTAAATCTTTCCCTACGTTCCCTTAGTTCTGCTGAACATGAAGTTTTGCAATATGGCCTTTCTTTCTGTCCTTCCACTAACTTTTCGTATCCCCAAGAAAGAATTGATTTATTATATTTTACACGCAAATTACGATTACACAAATGGCATAAATTGAAAGTAAAAAACACTGCAGTCCCTAGAACAATTTCCACATGTTCTCCGGTGACCGAAACTATCAATGAAGTAAATACCCTAATTGCCCTTAAGGAATTAGATTTTGACAATGTGGAATCAGGACCGATCAATGCACTATCATTGGGTTATAAGGTTGATCTAAACTGTCCTAACCATTTCAAACCAAAATCTATTTTCAACCCGACATTGCCACCCAGTGGTATTGATATTTTTGAAACATTGGTAATCAATGACCTTAAAAATTTGGCGAAAAAGAGAAAATGGTTTCATGACAATCTGACCAAAGAACACAGACTGGCAATTAAGTCTTTACTATCAGATCGGAATATTGTGATCCGCCAGTCAGATAAAGGCGGGAACGTGGTTATCTTGAATGTGCAGGATTATATACAAGAAGGGCTACGACAGGTTAATGATCAGGATTGCTAGGAGCATGTACCTATAAGTGCTATAGATGAGTCCAATGTCATCTTTCACAATATGCTGAAAGAATGGCACTCTAAGGGTATTTTAGAATGGGAATGAATATTCTTTCCTTATGAATCGTAACCCTAAGATACCCATTCTCTATTTACTACCCAAATTGCAAAAAAATTCCATCTCCCCCCTGGAAGACCGATTGTCTCTTCGATGGGCTCTTTACTAGAAAACACATCCAAATACATTGATTTTTTCTTGCGTCCATATGTGGAGACTATGCCTTCTTATCTAAAAGATAGCAAAGACTTCTTGAACAAAATCAAAGATATCATTTGGCAGGATGGTTTTCTGCTAATTACTTTGGATGTTTGCAGCCTCTATACATCTATGTTACATGTGGATGGTCTAGAGGCGTGCAAACAATTTTTGGGTACCCGGTCCGTTTAATTTTTGGAGCATAATGAAATGGTTTTATGCATGATGAAATTTTGTCTTGAGAATAATTTTTTTGTCTTTAATGAGAATTTTTATAGACAAAAACAAGGCACAGCCATGGGCACTTGTTTTGCTCCCAGTTTTGCCAATCTTTTTATGGGCTGCTGGGAGCAGCAGGTGTCCAGAACACAAGAGTTATACCGCAGCCATGTGAAAGTGTGGCTGCGGTATATTGATGATTTATTCATCATTTGGGATGGTTCTCGTGAACTAGCTGATAATTTCATCTCCATTCTGAATATGAATAACAAGAATCTGAAATTTGAGGGTACCATCAGTAATCAGAAAATTCAGTTCTTGGATTTGGAAATTGAAGCCATGGACAACAGACTATGCTCTAGACTCTATCGTAAGATCTCTGCAGGTAATACCCTGTTACACGCAGAAAGTAGTCATCCCAAAACCTTGATCCGTAGTATTCCGTATGGGGAATTTCTCTGGGCCCGGAGAAATTGCAGTACGGAAGCGGATTTCAAGTATGAAAGTGACTGTATGACCAAAAGGTTTTTAGAGAGAGGCTATAAACTTAATGTGATACTAGAGGCACACTCAAAGGCAATGCAGTTCACACAATCTGAACTGTTAAGACCGAAAGAAATAGTGAAGGAGAAGGATGATCAGGTTGTGAGATTCATCACCACGTTCAATTCTAGCTCTTATGAAGTCAGGAAATGTCTCAACAGACATTGGGAGATCCTTAAGACTGAATCTACTTTAGATGATATAGTAGGAGATGCTGTCAATATCACCTACAGAAAAGCAAATTCCCTAAAGGATAGATTATGCAGTAATGAGGTGCCTTGTATTAAAGGTTCTAACATTGGCATACAAGGTTTTTTTACTTGTATGTCCTGCAAGGCGTGCAAAACTAGCTTTAATGTGAAAACTGTACACTATCCAGTCTCTGACTCCAACAGGCGCATTGAGAAACATCTGACATGTTTGTCAGATTATTGTGTCTATGTTTTGATATGTCCATTTTCTAAAAAATACGTTGGTAGCACCATGTTTGCTGCTAAGAAACGTATTTTGGAACATATGAGGGCAATTCAGAATAAAGATAAGTTATCCCCAATTGCCAGACACTTCGAAGAGTTCCACAAAAGTAATCGAAACCTGTTAAGATTTTTTGTTATAGACAGAATTCTACCCTCCAACAGGGGTTCGTAAACTACGCCAACTTGAATCCAGCTATATTATGGAGCTCAATACTAAGATTCCAGCAGGATTAAATTCTGAAGAAGAATTGTCGTGGCATCTGGGTGATTAAATGCATAGTTTGTGTTGTCTTCTCTCTTTTATTCTCCCTATTTCTTCAGAAGTTATAGTAAGATCATATACACATACACATATGTTCATACATACACTATTGTGCTTGCATATTTGTAGACTACTGTCTTCTAGGACTAGGTTTTAATGTTCTGAACCTTTCTGTCACACTTCTATTCCAATTCTCACTTTATTCTGCCATGCCCCTTATAATGTTTAGAGAATTGATGGAAGAAACTTTTGAAATGGCGGGCTGGCTCTGATGTTTACCTCCTTGTTGATTCTGTAATGATCCCTTTTCTAACATCGCTGCTATGTATTTTTGATGTAAGAGTATTATATGGATTGACAGTTTTGTTATGTTTGCTATCTCTACTCTGTCATGTTTAGGTGGTCTAAGAAGTAGAATACAAGGATGAAAGAGGCTACTATCAAGAATAAGAGTCAGAAAAGAAGTAAAAGATTAATTGAGGAAGCCCACTTGGGCTAAGTACATTCTGTATAATCATTTTGTATATTTTTATACTTCTTACACTCTTTATTACTGGATATAATTTGAATCATTCTACCTTATGATATATCACGCACATTATGAAATTTTGGATGTATGCGGATGTTCCTCTTTTCATCAATTTTGGTATCTTTTACCCACTTGGGTTTAACACTGAAATGTATTGAACTTCATTGATTTACATCAATAATTTCCATTCCACTTGGGGCGCTTGGTTGAGGTACCTATTGTTTCAGAATAGGATATACAGAAAATTAATGGTATAAGAAATGCTTGATTGTTTGTGGGTAAAATAATCCAAACGAGTAGCGGCTTTGATTAGTTAGCATATAATGTGCAAGCCGCTATACCATCTATATTGATTGTGTATTGAATTCATGTATGTTCATGAATTTAGAAGTCATTTCGTTTTTACCATTCATTTTTTTTCCTTTGAATGCAAAACTTTATTGAGGTACCATTGTGTTTGACAAAGTATTATGCTTTTTTACCGTTCTAAGATGGCCGCCATGCCGCTAGTTAGGAGTACATGCAAACTACTGTCCTCTTTCACTGTTTATTTCTGCAAATTTTGTGCGTTGCTCCGATGTTTCTTTGGATGTATTTATACTGTTGAAATTTAACAGACAGTTACCCGTAACCAAGACGATATGTTCGTCGAAACGCGTTGGGTATTCATTTGGCTTTATGCACATTAATTAAATCTCCGTGATCCATTCAAGACGCTGTCTCTTCATTGGGGAGGAGTGCATATGTGTATGTTATACACTTGGTGAAACTTTAATTAATACAGGACTTCCTCGGACCCTGCATTTGCACTGCTGCATTTGTGTCCCGGTATCTGAGGATGTGGAAATTTTATATATATATATATATATATAATCTACTGGCGGTCGCCAGTAGATAGTTATAGTTAGGACCGAGTTCCCATAGGAAATCTGAAAATTCTGTTTTGAATAACTTTGGCGCCGGTTGACGAATCCTCGCAACATTTTCAAAACTAATGGGGCGCTCCACTCAGCTCCTACCCTGAAAGTCTCGGGGTGATTCATCAAGCGGGGGCTGAGAAAAAAGGGGGTCCCAAAACGCGTTTTCCCCATGCATTTTCCCATAGGACCTTTAGTCGAAGGTACAGCCCGAATGGCTGAACAGAATTACTTGAAATTTGGCAAAGAGGTAGTCCTCAGGTCAGGGATGTGCCTTTTGCATATTTGGTGTCAATCTGTTCAGTAGTTCCTGAGAAAATTGCAGTTAAAAGTACATAAATATCTATATGCGCGCACCGTGCGCGCACGGTGCCGTGCGCGAGCGTAATTCTGATTGGTGGTTAGATGTCAGTCAACATTCGAATCGGTCGAAATCAGGAAGTGTCGGACGCCATTTTGTGTGTGGCAGTGAAAAAGAAAGGTGGAGAACGTGAAAAGGGGGCACGGTAGAGAGTTCCTGACCCCCTAGCCTTTGTCAGGGGGTCCCTGAAGGACCCCGAAGGGTGAAAAAAGCATTTTATTTATTTTCAAAAAATCACGGGGTGCGCGCACCGTGCGCGCATGGTGAAAAACCCTTAAAAATAAAAAATAAACATTTTAAACGAGCCATTCCATATTACAGGATACAGTCAATCTATAACTATATACATAGGTAGTTTATTGTAAAATAAATATATAAAATATATAATAATACATACATAAATTAGCATTTAAAAAACCTTACAAATTCACTAAAAAAAACATAGGTTTCACCCACGTTGTAGTTAGAAATTAGCATTTATAAAACCTTGCAAATTCACTTAAAAAAACATAGGTTTCACACACGTTATAGTTAGGAATTAGCATTTAAAAAACCTTGCAAATTCACTGAAAAAAACATAGGTTTCACACATGTTATAGTTAGCTGGACAGTTCACTTGTGAAAAACCATTGAAATTCCCCCGTTATAGTTAGTTCAGCTAAATATAACTCACGCGACCGCAATCCACTGCTGATGACGTCACATATTACATCACTCATGACATGGTCAGTGACATCAGTTATGACATCACTGATGACATCTCAAATTACATCACTGATTACATCACTGATGACATCATCCAGTGAATATGTGTCTTTCTGAAAAATAAATATTTTTTATATATGTATATCTAAAGGTTAATGGAAGAATAAATGGGTAAATAAGTGTCTAAATGGATGTTTTTTTTTTGTAAAATTAATTGTATAACTGACTTATTAACAGTATCTTAGTGAATACAGTGATGTAATATGTGATGTCATCAGCAGTGGATTGCGGTTGCGCGAGTTATATTTAGCTGAACTAACTGTAACGGGGGAATTTCAATGGTTTTTTACGAATGAAATGTCCAGCTAACTATAACATGTGTGAAACCTATCGTTTTTTCAGTGAATATGCAAGGTTTTTTTAAATGCTAATTCCTAACTATAACGTGTGTGAAACCTATGGTTTTTTAATATATATATATAAATATATATATATATATATATATATATATATGTATATATATATATATATAGCACAATCCTGGTACGACCGCGTACTTTCTCCTTCTTAAAGAAGCACGACCAGGAACGGACCACCACAACAGCAGGTAATTTAAAGTTTCAAGTGCTTTATTCCGAAAAGATCAGCTGGCATGACGCGTTTCGACCGGGAAACCCGGTCTTGATCACATGACATGCTCTGACCACCCACGTGAATAAATACTGTCATATTGGATGATGGCTCCTCCCAATAATTATGAACATAAACAACAGACTTTAAATATTTTTTGTGTCTAAGGATAAAATCCATAATATATATATATCCAAACCAGTCCCACTTCTCCAAGAACAGAAGGGGCCGAGACTTGCTTGGTGAGAGAAAAGAAGCTTTGATATGCCAGTTCCATCAGCGCACAGCATGAACAATTACAGCAGTGAAATGCTGGGCAGACGCGTTTCAGGCATTCGCCTTTCTTCAGTGCCTGTTTCACTTCTGCGTTGTCATCTCTCCTGGGGGCCAGATTACATACATGGCAGTCCACTCAGATAGGAGCCCCAATTGCTGTCCACTCTGGGTTTTGTGAGAGCCGCTGTGGGACCTACATAGGTGATTAGGTTCCCGCACACCAAGTGGTGTCCCAACAGAGCTGGCCACGGACACAAAACTCGCAGGACAGTCTACTCGGGAGGCATTGATGGTAAGTTTCTTTTACAAACACCTTCCCACAGTCAATGCTGGTACCTCTCTCCCCAACGACAATGACAGTCACAGTGGATGTTTTATCTCACTGGGGGGCGTCGTGCTGTATTTTCAATACTTCACCACACTTTTACAAGCAGGCGCAAAGCTCCGGATTGTGAGGGCGTGCCGGTACTCGGGGCTTGTAACCCGAAAAAAACATCCAAACCAGTCCCACTTCTCCAAGAACATAGAGGGCTGACACTTGCTCGGTGAGAGAAAAGAAGCTTTAATGTGCCAGTTCCATCAGCGCACAGCATGAACAATTACAGCAGTGAAACGCAGGGCAGACGCGTTTCAGGCATTCGCCTTTCTTCAGTGCCTGTTTCACTTCCGCGTTGTCATCTCTCCTGGGGGACAGATTAAATACATGGCAGTCCACTCCAACAGGAGTTTGATTTTACACCCATTCTCCCTGGTTGCAGAAGGGGCAGGTCCCAATTGCTGTCCACTCCAGGTTTTGCGAGAGCCGCTGCGGGACCTACATACAGTGATTAGGTTCCCGCACACCAAATGGTGTCCCAACAGAGCTGGCTACGGATACAAAACTCGCAGGACAGTCTACTCGGGAGGCATTGATGGTAAGTTTCTTTTACATTTATTTTTCTTATATATATATATATATATATATATATGAATCCCCAAGTTGCCCTTCAGCTTTGAGGCAGCACTCGACAACACTCCTGCCCTCTGGCACTCTCAATCAGCTCGCCTCCATGTCCCGGTAAAACTGTATATGCCGACGCGTTTCGAGGCACACCGGCCTCTTTTTCACAGGCTTGTACAAACAGTGCAATGAAAGTCCTTCTTCATTTAAATGCATCCGCATCTTTTTATTCGTTTTTATCACCCAGTTTACGTGCTTAGTGTGCGTGATCATCATAATGACTGCTGGGAATAGGAGTCGATTGATGCTTGTTACTGCTCTCCTCTAGTTAATTCAATGCACTGTTTGAAATAAAACAATTATTATAATCCTTTAGTAGGAACCAGTTCATTTTGGCAAGATATTTTTCATATAAGGAATGCTGTGCTGACCGGCATGAAAAGTTTCAACCTCAGCCTCCCGTTTCTCTTTCATGGGATAGTGCATGCCTCCACGACCAGGCTGCCGTGTAGTTTCATGAATCCCCAAGTTGCCCTTCAGCTTTGAGGCAGCACTCGACAACACTCCTGCCCTCCGGCACTCTCAATCAGCTCGCCGCCAGTGAAAAAGGGATAGGGACAATCCCTGAATCTTCCGTGTCCCTTGCATTCAAGAGAGCCGTGGCCCTTGCCAAACCTTTGGTCTTGGCCATCAAGATAAATGCTGCCCACCGAGCCTCCTGGGATGTTTAGGGCAGGGAGTCTTCGACCTGGGACGTCTGCGAAAATAGGGGGGGGAAAACCCTGGCCTTCCATGCCGCCTCGCTGGTCCGACCGCCACAACAATCTGAGGAGACAAAATAGGAGTCAGCAAAACCACCACTGCATTCCCCTTGTTCTCCGTTGGAGCTACAAGGCCTGAACCGCCTGCCGTTCATGTCCATTCCCCTCCTAATACTCACATGTTCCGAATAGTCCGGGGGACCTTATTCCGTGTGCCCCTAATCCAGATTCCGTGTGCGCTCTGCGTGCGGAGATGAAGAGAAGCAAGTTAAAATACGCCCCCGGGTTCAAACCGGAGCCATACCCCCTCAAGTGACCTGTCCCCTTCCAGTAGTCGACACGACTGCATTGACAAGTCTGCCTGCCTGTCTCCCCCTTCAGTGTGACCCTATCCATACCTGTCCTTGATCTCTGTCAACGCTTCCCTGTGTGGTGACTGTCTCTTGGTCCGGCCAGATCTGAAATTATAAATAAAACATTAAAACACTCTCTGCATTATTGTATCCAGCTCCTTGCGACCCTGTCCGGTTTTCACTTGGAACCCATTGACCCAGTTGCTGATCCTTGGCCTGCCCAGGCCGTGACGTTTGGCGTCGTGCTTGTCGCTCTCGTGAAAGTGCTGAAATGCAAACCAACAGGAATTAACATCTCCCCCCATACCTATTAGTTAGCCTGTTCTTTGGCACTTTCCCCTTCCGCAGATGAAAATGGCTGTACCCCTTAATCCCCGTCTATGCATATGAGTATAACGTTTTTTTAAAATTATTTTTATTTTATTATAGCATATCCCAATGTGGCCTTCCATTCTTGCCCCCTGCTGTCCCTTGCCGGATGTCCTCTGTGGCGCTGCGTGTGACCTGCCTTGCTCATTGCCTCATGTAACGTAACGTTTGTTTTAGTGTTTTGAGTGTCTGCCATATATTGCAGAATTATACCTCTACTTGTATTTTGTACGCTTTTTTAACATGCACACATGTCACTTTTTCCTCTCGTAACGTAACGTAAGCTACCTCTTGTATTTTGTTTGCTCTTGATACATGCACAATTGTCACTATTGCCTCATGTAACGTTTGCTTTTGTAACAGGCTCACATGTAATTTACTCCTCACTGATCAGTGCTGTTCCTATTGTGAGCGCTCTGACACCTTAGGGTAAAGTCCGCTCTACAAAAACGCATAACACGTGTAAAACAAGGCGATTCAAACCGGGTTACTGCCAGTTGTCGATACAAGAGAAATTGAAAATAATGCACGCCTGGGCTTTTAAGGCGCATCGTTGCCTAACTAGTATGACCTGGTTCATTAACATATTACTCACAAGGTCACAACATAGGCATATTTTATTAATACCAAATAAAAATGTATCTTCCTCCATGATTCACTCACTACAAACACTTAATGCGTTAATGAAGTGAGCGCACGCCGCCACGTAACACGGACCCGCGGGGCTGCCGCAATCAGCGAGCGAAACCCACCGCTGAGGTGCTGATACCCATGCCCTCCTAGAAGCCCCGACAACAAGCCGGCACCCAAAGCCACCGATGAGGCACTGACAACCGCAGCCCTGCACAGGTGAGGCGCAAAAGCACAAGCCGGTATGCGGGCCTCAATCAACCCCTGAGGCCCGGAAGCGCTGGCTGCCCACAGGCGCAAGGGACCCGTTGACAGAGAACGGCCGACGATGGGCAGGGGGCAGTGCTCCCCTCCGAGGGGGGGAGGGGAAGAGAGGGGGGAGGGTGGGCTGCAGCTGACCCTTCGCGCCCAAGGCCCAACCTGCCCCCAATCCCACACTCATCCAGGGCCTGAAAACTCGGCACAGGGCACGGCAGACCCGGTCGGGCGCCTGCCGCGGCACTGGGGACCCACCATGCACAATGCGCGCACCCAGCCACCTGCACATGACCAGTGACCTGCGCTGCATCATCGCGCCTCCCAGCCCCCTCCCCCACATGCGCCCTGCCTCACGAGTCAAACCCGGAGCAAGACCGACATCCCCGCGGGACCTCCCCTTGCGGCGATTCACCAATCGAGGGCTACAAGAAAGCAAGAATTCAAGAGCCCAACCTGAACACTAGTTGCATTCAAGCTGACCATACATCTGTGGCACAGGAAAAACACCGACATCACCAGAACAGCAGGAATACACGTGAAAACAGGATGCACTCGAAAACCACCCTCCACATGCATGGCACCAAGGACACCAGCGGGGGTGTGCACGCCCGACCCCGGAGCAAGGCCCCGTTGCCCCAGCCCAGACACGTGTCCCCAGGCCAGCTGCAAAACCCCTCGCGGTAAGTGCGAGGAGCACGCGGGCAGGGGCCGTGGAGCCCTGTTCCTCACCTCTACATTTGCTCCGGGCGATGAGCCCCCGACCGACCCCGCACCACCCCCATGCATGCCCCGAAGTGCAGCCTCCCCCGGTCCCACACAGAAAGCCCCGCGGACCGACCCCGTCGCCCCCGTGCTGCGACCCCACCGCACCCCTCCTCCCTCAAGGTCATTACACAATCAAACACTGAAAGCGACCCCATGGGGGGGTGCGCGACAATGCTGCACAAGGCACCAGACCAACCTCGTGTCCAGCAGCAGCACAGCAGCGGTCGTCCAAACGGTGTCAGGGTTGTGGCAAAGAGGGCACCCAGTGGGCAGGGGAAGGTATAAATACCTCACCCCCCCCGCCCCCTCTCCCCGGAAGTGACGTAACACCTACTAGACCCTAGAGGGTCCCAAAGACTGGGCGGCTGCTTCCTGTGCCTTCTTGTGGTACTAAGGAGGCCGCCCTCTTAGCGGGTCTCCTGCGTGGACCCCGGGCAGCCGGCAGAACGCAGGTGGTGCACTTGGTGGCGCTACCGCTAGCACACCAATTTATACAGAAAACCTCCTTCACCTTCACAGAAAGGCCTGTCACTAAAGGGAGGGTGGGGCCAGGAACGACAGTTTTATTCAAATGCTGTATTTTACCAGAGATGCGTTTCAACAACTAAATGCCTTTGTCAATCTGGATTTTCAAAGAGCGTGCAAGTAAGTATTAAAATGTTCAATTCATTTTCGTTAAAATGAGCACAGCATTCCTCGCATTTCTATATATGTGTATATATATATATATCCCATTTTCCGCTAGCTCTTCGATTTCGCCTTGCTGCACACGGACACGGACCACAAATTGAGTGCATTTATGAGTTGTTTATTGATGCCGCCATTATATATATATATATATATATCACTTTCTTGCGTTCAATTTCATAAATGCCAAGCACCAAAAACGGACAGATTTTTAAAATGCTAATTTCTGACTATAACGTCCCTGAAACCTATGGTTTTTTCAGTGAATTTCAAAGCTTTTTTTAAATGCTAATTTCTAACTATAACGTCTCTGAAACCTATGTTTTTTTTCAGTGAATTTCAAAGCTTTTTTAAATGCTAATTTTTAAGTGTGATAGTAGTTATACCTATTTTTTTGTACTGATTTTCTACAATTTTTTTACTGTTTATTTATAAAAATGTTATTCATTCAATAACATTATATATTTTTCAGAAAATTGCAAACAAATATAAAATAAAAAATTCAAACTGAAATATTGATTCATTTTCTTGTTTTAATTTTTTATTTTAATATATTTATATTATTATCTTTAAAAAAAAATCCAATTTTGTTTCGGAGTCACGCACTCAAAGCGTACACATCACGGTGGGTGCGTGCATTCTAGCCGCCATTTTAGAAAGGTCGTGAAGGATCCGTGTACGGTGTGCGACGGCTGCATGTTTTTCAGTTACATCATATACATATAATATTACGTGATGTGCACGATTGGTATGCGACTCCTGCTCCTGAACATTTGCGACATATGCGCATTACGGTACGAGATGCTTGCGCGGTTGTGGGTCCCGCGTGACGTCCTATATGTGCTGGGGCGAGCTGGGTGCGCGACTCCCACAAAAAAAATGTATGTTCCAAAATGATATGTATGTGTCTTTAATATACATATTGGGGCAAGAGATTATCTAAGATATTCATAAAAATAATATATTTGTACTTATAAAAAACTTATATTATTTTTAAATATATTTTCGCGAAGTCGGGTGCATACATCGTGAGTGCAGAGAACCAGGTCAGCAGAGCTGCTGTAGAGCCAGAGAAACCAGGTCAGCAGAGCCGTTGTAGAGCCAGAGAACCAGGTCAGCAGAGCTGCTCTAGAGCCTAAGAGGCAGGTCAGAAGAGCTGCTCTAGAACCAGAGACCCAGGTCAGCAGAGCTGCTCTAGAGTCAGACACCCAGGTCAGCAGAGCTGCTCTAGAAGCTGAGAACCAGGTCAGCAGAGCTGCTGTAGAGCCAAAGGAACCAGGTCAGCAGACCTGCTTTAGAGAGAGAGAACCAGGTCAGCAGAACTGCTTTAGAGCCAAAGAAACAGGTCAGCAGAGCTGCTCTAGAGCCAGAGAACCAGGTCAGCAGAGCTGCTTTAGAGCCTTAGAACCAGGCCAGCCGAGCTGCTCTAGAGGCAGAGAACCAGGTCAGCAGAACTGCTATAGAGCCAGAGAACCAGGTCAGCAGAGCTCTTTAAAGGGAGAGAACCAGGTCTGCAGAGCTGCTCTAGAGCCAGAGAACCAGGTCAGCAGAGCTGCTCTAGAGCCAGAGAACCAGGTCAGCAGAGCTGCTTTAGAGCCAGAGAACCAGGTCAGCAGAGCTGCTTTAGAGCCAGAGAACCAGGTCAGCAGAGCTGCTTTAGAGCCAGAGAACCAGGTCAGCAGAGCTGCTGTAGAGCCAGAGAAACCAGGTCAGAAGAGCTGCTTCAGAGGGAGAGAACCAGGTCAGCAGAGCTGCTCTAGAGGGAGAGAAAAAGGTCAGCAGAGCTGCTCTAGAGCCAGAGAGCCATATCAGCAGAACTGCTTTAGAGCCATAGAACCGGGTCAGCAGAGCTGCTTTAAAGCCAGAGAACCAGGTCAGCAGAGCTGTTGTAGAGCCAGAGAACCAGATCAGCAGAGCTGCTCTAGAGCCAGAGAACAAGGTCAGCAGACTTGCAGTAGAGCCAGAGAAACCAGGTCAGAAGAGCTGCTTCAGAGGGAGAGAACCAGGTCAGCAGAGCTGCTTTAGAGCCAGAGAACCAGGTCAGCAGAGCTGCTTTAGAGCCAGAGAACCAGGTCAGCAGAGCTGCTTTAGAGCCAGAGAACCAGGTCAGCAGAGCTGCTGTAGAGCCAGAGAACCAGGTCAGCAGAGCTGTTGTAGAGCCAGAGAACCAGATCAGCAGAGCTGCTCTAGACCATAGAACAAGGTCAGCAGACTTGCTGTAGAGCCAGAGAAGCCAGGTCAGGAGAGCTGCTTTAGAGGGAGAGAACCAGGGCAGCAGAGCTGCTTTAGAGCCAGAGAACCAGGTCAGCAGAGCTGCTCTAGCTGATACTGACTGACTGACACCGACTGATTGACACTGACTGACACTGATTGACTGACACTGATTGACTGACACTGACACTGACTGACTGACAATGACTGACACTGATTGACAGACTGACTGACACTGACTGACTCACAATGACTGACTGACGGACACTGACTGACTGACACTGACTGACTGACACTGACTGACTGACTGACACTGACTGACTGACACTGACTGACTACTCTCTACTACTCACTCTCTACTACTCACTCTCTACTACTCACTCTCTACTACTCTCTACTACTCACTCTCTACTACTCACTCTCTACTACTCTCTCTCTACTACTCTCTCTCTACTACTCACTCACTCACTACTACTCTCTACTATTCACTCTCTACTATTTTTACTCTCTACTACTCTCTACTACTCACTCTACTACTCACTACTACTCTCTACCACTCACTCTCTACTACTCACTCTCTACTACTCTCTACTACTCTCTCTCTACTACTCACTCTACTACTCTACTACTGTCTACTACTCACTCTCTACTACTCACTCTCTACTACTCTCTACTACTCACTCTCTACTACTCACTCTCTACTACTCTCTACTACTCACTCTCTACTACTCTCCCTACTACTCACTCACTACTACTCTCTACTATTCACTCTCTACTATTCACTCTCTACTACTCTCTACTACTCTTTACCACTCACTCACTACTACTCTACTACTCACTCTCTACTGCTGTCTACTACTCTTTATCTACTACTCACTCTCTACTACTCACTCTCTACTACTCTCTACTATTCACTCTCTACTACTCACTCGCTACTACTCTCTATTACTCTCTCTCTACTACTCTCTTCTATTCACTCTCTACTACTCACTCTCTACTACTCTCTACTACTCACTCTACTACTCTCTACCACTCACTCTCTACTACTCAATCTCTACTACTCTCTACTACTCTCTCTCTACTACTCACTCTCTACTACTCACTCTACTACTCTCTACTACTCACTCTCTACTACTCTCTCTCTACTACTCACTCTCTATTATTCACTCTACTATTCATTCTCTACTACTCACTCTCTACTACTCTCTCTCTACTACTCAC
Source organism: Triturus cristatus (assembly GCF_964204655.1). Lineage (NCBI taxonomy): Eukaryota > Metazoa > Chordata > Amphibia > Caudata > Salamandridae > Triturus > Triturus cristatus. The sequence goes on along the minus strand of NC_140582.1, from coordinate 1,085,113,197 downwards.
TCTCTATTATTCACTCTACTACTCATTCTCTACTACTCACTCTCGACTACTCGCTCTCTACTACTCTCTACTACTCACTCTCCACTACTCACTCTCTACTACTCGCTCTCTACTACTCACTCTCTACTACTCACTCTCTACTACTCACTCTCTACTACTCTACTACTCTCTACTACTCTCTCTACTACTCACTCTCTACTATTCTCTACTACTCACTCTACTACTCTCTACTATCTACCACTCACTCTCTACTACTCTACTACTTACTCTCTACTACTCTCTCTCTACTACTCACTCTACTACTCTGTACTGCTCACTCTCTACTACTCTCTCTCCACTACTCTCTCTACTACTCACTCTCTACTACTCTCTACTACTCACTCTCTACTACTCTCTACTGCTCACTCTCCACTACTCACTCTCTACTACTCGCGCTCATCTACTCTCTACTACTCACTCTTCTACTCACTCTCTACTACTCTACTACTCTCTCTTACTCTCTCTACTTCTCACTCTCTACTACTCTCCCTACTACTCACTCTCTACTACTCTCTACTACTCACTCTCTACTACACACTCTCTACTACTTGCTCTCTACTACTCTCTAGTACTCACTCTACTACTCACTCTCTACTACTCTCTACTACTCACTCTACTACTCACTCTCTACTACTCTACTACTCACTCTCTACTACTCCACTACTATCTACTACTCACTCTCTACTACTCTACTACTCTCTACTACTCTCTCTCTCTACTAACTCTCTACTACTCACTCTCTACTACTCTCTACTACTCACTCTCTACTACTCACTCTCTACTACTCTCTACTACTCACTCTCTACTACTCTCTCTTTACTACTCTCTACTACTCACTCTACTGCTCACTCTCTACTACTCTCTAATACTCTCTCTCTCTGCTACTCACTCTCTACTACTCTCTACTACTCACTCTCTACTACTCTCTACTACTCTCTACTACTCACTCTCTACTACTCTTTACTACTCTCTACTACTCACTCTCTACTACTCTCTACTACTCACTCTACTACTCACTCTCTAAGACTCACTCTCTAATACTTACTCTCTAATACTCACTCTCTACTACTCTCTACTACTCACTCTCTACTACTCTCTACTACTCACTCTCTACTACACACTCTCTACTACTTGATCTCTACTACTCTCTAGTACTCTACTATTTACTCTCTACTACTCACTCTACTACTCACTCTCTACTACCCTCTACTACTCACCCTCTACTACTCCACTACTATCTACTACTCACTCTCTACTACTCACTCTCTACTACTCTCTCTCTCTCTACTAACTCTCTACTACTCACTCTCTAGTACTCTCTCTCTACTACTCACTCTCTACTACTCTCTACTACTCACTCTCTACTACTCTCTACTACTCTGTACTACTCACTCTCTACTACTCACTCCACTACTCACTCTACTACTCACTCTCTACTACTCACTCTCTACTACTCACTCTCTACTACTCACTCTCTACTACTCTCTCTTTACTACTCTCTACTACTCACTTTACTGCTCACTCTCTACTACTCTCTAATACTCTCTCTCTGCTACTCACTCTCTACTACTCTCTACTACTCTCTCTCTACTACTCTCTACTACTCTCTACTACTCACTCTACTACTCACTCTCTACTACTCTCTACTGCCAGGGCACAGCTCAAATGTAATGAAGAGAAATCGGAGGTTCTCTTGTATGGCGTCTTTCCTGACAACTTTCGAGAGAGACTCTGGCCCCCTGGATTTCCCTTGCCCAGAGCAAAGAATACCGCTGTAAAAAATCTAGGGGTTTGGTTTAATGAGAACCTGTCTTTCTCTACCCAGGTTAAAAAGCTGGTTGGTTCTTGCTTTGGCATTTTGAGAGCTTTGAGGAAATTCTTACCCCTTCTTCCAAGTTCGTCCAAAGAAACGGTGGTGCGTGCCATGATCTTGTCTCGCCTAGACTATGCCAATGCTCTTTATGTGGGCATTCCAGGCTATCTCCTGAATAAATTGCAGGCTATCCAGAATGCGGCCATTAGACTCTTGTTGGGCATATCTCGCAGATGTAATGTGTGAGTTCATTTGCGTTCTTTACACTGGCTCCCGGTGGAGGCGCGTATAAGATTTAAAACTCTGGCCATTGCCCATAGGGCCTTGTATGGCCTAGGGCCTTCATATCTTCAGAAAAGGCTTGCTTTTTATGTCCCCACGAGACAGCTACGGTCCTCCTCCCAATTTCTGATGTTGACACCTAGATTTACAAGTCAGAGGCTGGGTGGGAGCTCTTTTGTGCGCAAGGCCGCACTGGCCTGGAATGCTCTGCCTTTGGCGCTTCGCTCTACTCATGATCCTGTGATCTTTAAAAAAAAGTTAAAAACTCATCTTTTTGGATAAAGTTTAGCCTATGGCCCCTTTTCTTGGATCGCGCCGGGACACTCTCTACTACTCTCTACTACTCTCTACTACTACTCTCTGCTACTCTCTGCTACTCTCTGCTACTCTCTCTACTACTCTCTACTACTCACTCTCTACTCTCTATTACTCACTCTCTACTCTCTATTACTCACTCTCTACTCTCTACCTCTCAACCTCTCTCTCTACTACTCTCTACCTCTCTACCTCTACCTCTCTACCTCTACCTCTACACCTCTACCTCTATATCTCTACCTCTCTACCTCTTTCTACCTATCTCTACATGCACACATATGCACATATCTATATGCATATATATATGCATATGCATTTATATATATGTATGTGTATATATATATATACATACATATATCAACATATCTAATCTGCTTATCTATATAAATACAAATATAAATGCATGCATACATATACACATACATATATGCATATATATGCATGTTATGTACATGAAAGTTTGAAAAACACTAATACAAGCAAAGCTAAAAACCCACCTAATTACAAACAGAATTGCTTTAACTTAAACGAGGGCGAGACCTATTGCATTTTCAATGCTTGTTTACTTTGGTTCCATCAAGAAGGCATTCAGATGTGTCACACATTTGCCATAAATTCTGAATGGTAACACTCTAGTTGCTCATTAGATCACTGTAGTAAAGCTACTGCTCACCAGGGAAGTCTGCTGCTGGTATTCAAAGTGCATGTTTCAGTTTGCATGTCAGAATTTTTTAATGAAGTAGAAGAGGATTTGAGAAGTCAAAATGTGCCCTAATTTTTCTTTCTGCAGCACTAATCATAATTTCTATGGCAAAATGAACCCCCTCATTTTGTTTCTTTGCAAATGAAACGTTTTAAGTGTTACCACTTTATTCCAATCAAGATGGCTTCAGGTGTGCCATACTTTTGTCATAAGTAAGACTGTTAGCGCTCTAGTTGTTCTTTAGAACACTCTGGGACATTCTGTCATTGGGCTATACTTGGGCTACATCTGGGTGATATTTGTGCTACATTTGGGCTATTTTGTCTCTGGTGGCCATCTTGGGAGACTTATTTGTTATGAAGTTTCCTAATTTCCTAATTTACTACAGTCTCCTCAGTAGGAAATACTTTCAGGTTTTTTACTTTGATTCCATCAAGAAGGCATTCAGATGTGTCACACATTTGCCATAAATTCAGAATGTTAGCACTCTAGTTGCTTATTAGATCACTGTAGTAAAACTACTGCTCACCAGGGAAGTCTGCTGCTGGTATTGAAAGTGCATGTTTCAGTCTGCATGTCAGAATTGTTTAATGAAATAGAACAGGATTTGAGAAGTCACTCAAAATGTTCCCGAATCATCCCGAGACTTTCAGGATAGGAGCGGACCGGAGCTGGCCAAAAGTTTTGAACATTTCGCGAAGATTCGTAAATCGGCGCCAAAGTTATTGGGAATAGAATGTTGCTGATTTCCTATGGAAAATAGGTCCTAACTATAATTACCTACTGGTGACCGCCAGAAGGTAATATTTATATATATATATATATATATATTATCTACTGGCGGTCGCCAGCAGGTAGTTAGTCCATAGGAAATCCGCAACATTCTATTTGGAATAACGTTGGCGCCGATTGACGAATCTTCGCGAAATTTTCCAAACTTTTGGCCAGCTCCGGTCCGCTCCTATGCTGAAAATTTCACGGTGATTCGTAAAAACAGGGGCCGAGATAAAAGGGGGGTCCCAAAACGCGTTTTCCCCATGCATTTTCCCATAGGACCTGTTGACGCAGCTACAGCCCGAACTGCTGAACGGAATTACACCAAATTTGGCAAAGAGGTAGTCCTCAGTTCAGACTCGTGCCTTTGGCTTAAATGGTGTAAATCCGTTAAGTAGTTCCTGAGAAAATTAGAGTTAAAAAGATAGATATATCTATGGCCTCGGAGGATCCGCGCAGCCTCCCCGCACCCAGCGCAAACCCTGCCGTGCACGAGCTGTATTCTAATTGGCTGTCAACACTCCAGATCAGGAAGTGTTGGCAGCCATCTTGTGCCTCGGTAGAACCGAGGCACAAGAAACCTATAAAACAAACGCAAAAAACGCAACAAGGGGGCAGGGTAGAAACACCCTGACCCCCTAGGCCTGCTCAGGGGGTCCCACAAGGACCACCAGGGCCAATAAAAGCATTTTTTGTTAAACAAAATCTGCGAGATTCGTGCACCCAGCGCTAATTTCAGCCGAAAATCCCGGGGGCAGAATTAAAAAAGAGTGTGGGGGGTCCCAATCCCCCCCACACTGTCCCGGGGGGCTCATGGACCACCACCACCCGGGGCTTATTGAAAATTGGTGGGGGGGCTCACAGCCCCCCCAGCCCCGGGGACCGCCACCCCCCGGGACTTGAAATTATTTGGGATGCGGGGCTCTCAGGCCCCTTCAGCCCCGGGGACTGCCATCTCACAACCCCCCTCCTGGAGCCTTGAATAGGCCCTGGGGACCACCAACCCCAGGTCCGGCTGCTGCAGTGTCCCGGGGGTGCCCACCCCCGGGACACTGTAGTTTGCAATGACAGGGCGAGAGCCTCATGGCTCCCGCCCTGTCATTGCAAACTGCTTTGCTTCAACCTGCTCTCGCTTCAATGAAGCAAAGCTGATTGCTTTTCCACATGGGGAGCAGCATGTTAGCTGCTCCCCTTGTGGAAAAGCAATGCCTGCTCCTGCAGGATGCGGGGAGCCGGCTGGGACCGTGGGGGGATTGGGGACCCCCCCACAGCCCCCCAACAGAGGCCAGGCCCCGGGGGATGGGGTCCCCGTGGCCATAAGTGGCCTGGGAGGGGGGGCCACGAGGCCTCGGGAGGGGGGCTGCATGACCTCCTTCCCGATTTTTTTTTTTTTTTTTTTATAAACAAAAATTGGGGGAAGGCCCTGGGGATGGGGTCCCCAGGGCCAAAAAAATGGAAAAAGAAGGGGGTCTACACGGACCCCCTTCTAAATAAAAAAGAAAAAAAAAAGACCAGGATCGGCCGGAGGCCATGCCCCCTCCTTTCACCACTCTGCTAACACGCCCCCTGGCGCATTTGCAGAGGGGGAACTAATTACCCTTGAATACTGGGGGTCCCTGGCCAACTAGCCCACCAGGAACCTCCAGTATGCACCAGGGGGCTGCGTTGCAGAGAGGTGTAATGAGGCCACACCCCTTTTTACACCTCTCTGCAACGCAGCTCCGAACTACGAATTACGATTTTCTCACCTTCTATCAGGAGAAAACCCAGGGCTGCATCTTTTAGACCAGCACTGACCCTGAAAAGTAATTCTAAGCGTACTTAACAGTAACTTGTATTTCCCTCCATAGGAATCCATTGTGTGCTTTTAAGTAGAAAAGTTAAATGTAAAATGTAAATGTGCAGATATTTATATAGCGCAAATCACCAACCGGTCTCTAAGCGCTTGCTTAGGGAACCCGTCCTGGTATTCCCCTGTGAGATATCACAAGGTGAAAGCCAGGCATCCCGCCGCGAGGGGCCATTGTGGAGATTAAGCAAGCTATTGCCCAGAGTCGCAGAGTGTGAACCCATGAATCAAGTATGCACTGGAGCGAGAATTATCGAGTCCATGGACAGTTTATGGACTCAAGACCCAGCCGAGCCGGGAATTGAACCCTGGTCCCAGGCTGACCTCTGCTTCCAGGTCTGCCTACTCTAACCAGTGAGCCACACTTCTCCAAGTTTCCAAGTGTCTATTTTCACAAACTAAAAATATTCCTAAAAAATCGTCTGTATGACCTAAACACATTCTTTCAACCGTTTACAGGAGATTCACCTGTGCTGGATCCCGGATCCACCACTGAGTAAGAAAAAGTAACGATAACACTACTTACCTGCTAAGGGAATTTTCTGCCATAGGATAACATTGGTGATTCTATGTGAAAAATGATCTTAGTGTCAACTTTTATAATACAATAATATTCCTTAAAAATCACTACTGTAACCAAAACGCTTTTACTCAACTGTTTATAGGAGATGTCCAAGGACTGAATCTAGGATCCAGTTCTGTGGTTAGAAAAGTAATCCATAAAGTAACTATTTGCATTTGACTAGAAATTCACATTCAGCTCAATGTTGCATTGTGTTTGAAATTGTGTTGCCCATTGCAACAACTGTAACTACTGTACTTAAAAATCTATTGCCTATTTGCAAAGTATTTAAACTAAAGTAATTCATTCTGAGAAAGTATATTTTGTAATGTATAATGTAATTATAATGTAATTAAAAAAAAATCTAAAAATAGTTTAAAAAATGTAGTAAATCAGTATCAAAAAAATCAGTATAACAATTAATACATTAAAAATTGTCATTTACAAAACCTTTGAAATTCACTGAAAAAACCATAGGTTTCAGGCCTGATATAGTTAGGAATTAGCATTTAAAAAACCTTTGAAATTCACTGAAAAAACCAAAGGTTTCAGGGGCGTTATAGTTAGGAATTGGCATTTAAAAAAACCTTAGAAATTTACTAAAAAACCATGGGTTTCAGGGGCGTTATAGTTAGCTGGACATTTCCCTCGTACAAAACCCTAGAAATTCCCCTGTTATAGATAGTTCAGCTAACTATAACTCGCGCCCCCGCAATGCACTGCTGATGACGTCACATATTACATCACTCATGACATCTCAAATGGCATCACTGAGGACATCACTGATGACGTCGTCCATGTGATAAATTAGTGCATCTTCTCACACCCTAATATAACCTTTGATACACCGACTCAAAATTTCAGACGGCCATTTTGAAAACCATAGATACTCCAATACCAATAACTACACACCCACTCATTGACTCTTAGATCTACATACATGTCCACACACTCACCTGTACAGTCACTCATACTTACAGTCACTCTGCACAGGACTATCATATGCATTTATACACCTATATAGACACTCACACACCGCCAATCATCCATTGAGGTACTGACACATCTAGTCAGTCATGCAAATAATTAACCACAGTCCAATTTACTCACCTCTACAGTTAAACACACTCAAGTTCACTTTCTCATAAAAATACTAACAAATTCTGACGCTCTTATACAATTACTGATACAAGCACACACTCATCCATACAGCTACTCCCAAAATCACACACTCTCACATATAGATAGTTATATACTCTTACAGACATATACACTGCGTTTCACATATGTAGTTACTGACACATGTACAACTGAGATATACATTCAATCACTAACACACCCTTACATACAGTCACCCAACCATACAGTCCATCACAGATGCACTCTTAAAACCATGCACCCACTGAATCACCCACTCACACATCTATGCACAGAGTCACACACACCCTACCCACACAAACATTCAGGCACCCATACAGATACTTAGACAACCAATCAATAACCCATATAGACACTCATATAGCAATTCACAAAACCATGCAGCCACTTATACACCAACACACAGACACATACAGACATTCACACAGTTTAGTCACTAGTCTGCAGTAAGATACATTTAATGACTCACTTATAGAGTCAGTTACGCACCTAGAAAATCACCCATTCACACACTTATACACCCACTCATTCTTCCATAGGCCTTTCACTATAAATAAATAAAACATATTTAAACTTTTCAGAAAAACACACATTCACTGGATGATGTCATCAGTGATGTCATTTGAGATGTCATCAGTGATGTCACTGACCATGCCATGAGTGAGGTAATATGTGACGTCATCAGCAGTGCATTGCGGGGGCGCGAGTTATAGTTAGCTGAACTATAGAAAATGGCACCGGAAGGCTTCCAATCGAGGGGGATTTCTAGGGTTTTGTACGGGGGAAAAGTCCAGCTAACTATAACGCCCCTGAAACCCTTGGTTTTTTCAGTGAATATATATATACATATGCCCAATGCCTAGTAATATTAGCTGGCTGACGGTGGTCCGTGGCATGGGCAGTTGATATATATAAAAACAACAGCTGTTTATGTGGTGTAATTGTTTTTTTTATAACATCTATCGATTTAGGAATGGCCTTGGATTAAATGCAAAATGTTTTTTTGGGGTATTTTACATTTTTCTGCAAAGCTGCAAAGTATTTGGGTGAGGTAATTTTGGATGATTTTTTGGTTAGTGAATTTTTAAAATTGACATGATTTATTTTCATTTTTGGCATTTCTGAATTAACAGTAGTGTTTTCTTCTTTGCTTACCATACCTTCTGGTCCGTGGCATGGGCAGACTAGGCCTCATGGTAAAATGAGCAAAATAATAGTGAAAAGTTCCCAAACAATACACAAGAAAATGGAGAAAAAGCAGTATAAAAGATTTAGAACCAGGCCCCCATCCCTCCCAAACCAGTTCGAACTTTTATCCTAGGAAGAAACGTAAAAGGTTAATGCAAAATAGGCCCCTGCAGCAACTTCTGGCAACCCACAATTAACTTTAAAAATGGAAGAAAAATCACAGAGTTCATGTACTCTCCGCATATACCATTAGCTGATAACCCTTGGCTGCCCCCTACAACTAAAACACTTACTAAGCACACTTTGGCTTGATATGGTTTGCGGACGGTGGGTGACCTCTTTAGGAACTCACAGCTACGCGCTGTGGAAGACCTAACACTAAATAGAGATGCATCATATATGGACACATTTCTTCCACACAGGGTGCGCTACTCCCTGAGTGAGGGACACCCAACCATGGCAACTGAGCCAGTAGGATTTCCCACCGCTTACATTGGCTATCACAGCACCAGATGGAGCGCATTTAGTGTCACAACTGTACCATACATCTTTAGGTCTTCGTCCAGTGGCCGGATCAAAAGCGCGGACGGCCTGGGAAAAAGATTTAGGATTTCCACTGACAGACCAGGTATGGCTATATTTGCTGCAAACAAATATGCTATGTGTTAAATAATCCTTGTCATAAATTACTACATTTTAAATAATTACACCGAGCATACATCACACCGGACCTACTAGCCAAATTGGATCCCAACACGCCACACACATGTGCTAGATGTGCTATGGATCAAGCATGCTTTTCACACTTGGCTTGGAACTGTGGACCCATATTGACATACTGGGGGGAGGTCTTTTGGCTACTGTCTTTGACGATAGAGCATACAATACAGCCTGCACCACTAATGGCCTTACTAGGTTGCGTCAAACCATTGCAGCAGGGAGTAAGGAGGTTCACTGCCATCGACTTGCTCATTGCAAAAAGGCAGGTTTCATTGCACTGGGGGGATCCCAGGTCCCGACAGTGAAGGCCTGGATCCGCGATTTGATATATTGTGATAAGACCAGTGACATATATGCCACATTACAACCGCCTGTGGCGCGACCAACAGATATATGGCAACCACTGAGGGATTATTTACTGACACATCCGCTAGAGGTTGGTTAACATGTATGCGAAGACATCCACCTCTCGAGATATTTACGGGGGTCAGGAGGGGGGAGATGTGGGATGCAAATGTGATGAAACCCTTCTGTGTAATGGATGTAGAATACTCACCAGGAAGAGGGGGCCTACGTTCACACAGGTTGAAACATGCTCTATGAACAGTAAAGTGGCCTTGGAAGGGGGGGATTGGAATGAACAATGCACATCCCTCATTGATTTAATTAAGGATTTGTTGCCGTACTAGGGGACTATAAAAGTGATATGCGATTATTCTGTATTGATGGAGATAGACAAGAAGCATAATAATGTGAACAGTTGAATATCTATTTCATCCTTTGAGAAAGGCTCTGTATCGATTTGATTTTGTTGTTTATTTTAATTCTTCTTTTGTTTTAATAATCTCTGTGATGTTAGAGAATGGATATCTTTCTGATTGACAACATTGTAACTCTGCATTGCCAAGCAAATCTCATTAAATAAAAGTAAAAATAAATAAACGGAAGAAACACCATAAAAGAAAAACTACTGGTGCATGTCCTCTATCAAACAACAAACTTACAAACTTACTTGATTCCTCAAACAAAATCCTTCACTATCCAATGCAGAAGGGATTGCAGACAAAGAAGAGAGTGATCCTTTCCCCTCAAAATCCAAATGTAAAGTGACCAAGGGATGGACAAAGCACTAGGAGGCCTCTTCCGTACATGAAGAGGAAGTTTGAGACTCTGTGGCACTTCCTTCCTGTTAAAAAAACAAAAATAAAAAAAACTACCTGAACCGTGCGTTTGGGTAGAATCGTTACAATTTCAAATTGATTTTGCTGCTTCTCGAGTAGACAGTCTACTCGAGAAGCAGCCCACTGAAAGCAACCGTCCGTGTTAGAAAATGGCACCGGAAGGCTTCCAATCGATGGGAAATTGCGCTAGGGGATGCCAAATCTCGCTCACGCTTGCTTGCTGGAGCCTAACATTGTTCCTGCTGTCATTGCGCTGGCCGAACAGTAGCAAAATTTCAACACATGGTGATTGGCGGAATTTTTGCCGGAACTCCGAATTAAAGAGTAACCCAGAGTGACCAAAATTCCAGCCAATTCCGCAAGCAGAATTACATTTTCCACCCACCTCTACTATAAACACCCTCATACTGTGGGACATGTGAAACTTTGTTTCCCTTTACTGATTTACTGACAACGGGTTTGATCATGGTGTTTACCAGAGTACGAGGAATCTCTTCACCCAGCAAATTGATGTCCAATTGCAACCGTAGAAACAGAAATGGCAACTGCCAGAGCTACAAATAAGAAATTGCAGTGTTGCTGCACCATGTTAGCTTAAATCAGATCAGGGAAATAGATCGTAACCTCAGAGTGAAACAATTAGTCCTCTGATCTCTACTATAACATCATTATCCTATCTCGAAAGATGCAGTGATTTTTATTCTGCGTTAGCTGGAGGCCTAAGGCTCTAACGTCCTCTGACTGGTACCCTAGCTCTATAATCGTCCTTTTCAACATTTATCAGTGATTCGCATGAGTGACTTCCCTTTTCGATTGTTAAGGAGGTTCCTCAAGGAGGCTCATCAACTTCTGTCAGATAGTCATCATGTTCTATATCAATCTTTGCAAGACATGTCCAATCGGGACTGGAGTATTTTCGATTGACCTTTCTTTCTCTCTTGAGTCATTTGGAAGTTGTCAAATCTGTGCTCTCGTCCCCGACGTCAAGTTGTTCAGCATGCTCCAGTTCTTCTAACTCACTAACCTCCCTTATTGCCACTGGTCCTTTTCCAGTCGTTAACAGTATCTTTCGGGTTGTCATAGTCTTTGGCCAGCCTTTCTCAGTCAAGCCACAATCCTGAGAGGTGCTTGTGATCTCTGGCTCTGATGGGGCTGATTCACTCTCAGAGGTGGAATCTTCTCTGGTCATCCCACTTTCTGATTCCTGCGACTTCTCAAAAAGCAGGTTTGACTCAGCTCTCCATGAGTATTTACAGTCTCTGTGAATGCCTATTCTTAGCCCTGTGGCCCTTAGACTGGCCTTCCTCTTCTGTGGAGGCCTCAGAGATTTCAAATATAGGGTGACTCAAGTAACTTGTGGAAGGTTGGCACTGCTTCTTCCTCTTCTTATCTTATCCTCTAGGTATGGGAGACGTGAATCCAGTTTGGCCGACGGCATACTTCACAGCATTGATGGTGACCAGGATCCAATGCTCCTCCAGGCAAGACTTGCAGACATGTTTCTCTATGTGAACCTAATCACCGGGGGTCAGATCATGTCCTGGAGTCTCTCGGACAGCTGGAGTAGGTACGCCATCCTGATAGGAGCTAGAATGCAACACATCAGAAAATCCTTTGCAGTACTTGAGAATCAGATCATCTGTGGTATTCACAAGGGCAGCAGCTGGAACAGAAGGAATTTGCATCAATACCTCATGGGATACTTCAAATGCTCATCAACACCAAAGGAAGGGCGTCGGGCATTTGGGAGAAATAGAGGCACAGGCTTTGGCTAATTTAGCTCTTATCATCCTATTCATTCTCTCTCTACGATGCCTGAAGCTTCAGGTGTACAACTGCAATGAAATATCTGGTCAATCCCTAGCACTGTGCATAGTAACTGCATTTCATTCTTTTTCATTTTTTTAAACTCTTTTATTTTTATAACCAATTTTATTGATTTTATGAAATTGCAACAAAAATAACACCACCAATCAAGATCACAATACGTAAGACAAAATATAGAAGGAAACACATCACATCCGCATGTAAAGCTGGTAAACATAAAGAAGGTAGAGACAAACCAGCTCCAGTCAGTATTCACATAATAGAAACCCCCTCCTTTTAGTCCTCCACCACCTCCACCCATTTGCCCGACATTCAATGAAACTTTTGCAGGCACCCTCTGGCTTTGTATAGGGGCCGTTCCTGTGCCGTGCACCAGTCCACTCCCCTACACCAGCGCGCCATTGTAGGTAGATCCGAGTTCAACCAATGAGCTGCTATGTCCCTCTTGGCCACCATCAGGGCAGTGTTGAGGAAGAGTTTCTCGGCCATGGTACCATCCAACCCGTCGGAGATGCCCAAGATCACATTCAGTGGAGCGAGAGGGACCTCCCAGCTCAAGACCTCAGCAAGTTCCCCAGTTACTAATTCCCAATACCTCGTGATCACAGAGCAGAGACATACCATGTGATATAAATCTGCCTGAGGGTGAGAGCAGCGGGGGCAGGAAGCATCGGCCCGGAGCCCCGCGTGGTGGAGGCGCAGTGGAGTGAGGTAAGCAGTGTGAAGATAATATACTTGGACTAAGCGAAGCCTCGTAGAGACTGTAATTGTTTTGTGGGCCATCAATGCGTCTCTCCAGTCAGCGTCCTCTAGGACCCAAGCCAACCCTCACATGTAGCCCGGAGATGAAATAGGGAATTGGGGGTGTTGTTTGTTATGGATCGGTAGATATGAGAGATTCCCCCCTTCCCCAGATTACCGGTCATGACCTGGGCTTCCTGTGGGCTGTATTAAGGTAAGGAGGTACCCTCCGAAACATGGGCACTAAGGGCATGGCGTAGTTGAAGATAGCAGAAGAACTGGGATGAGTGAAGGGAGTATCGGGTCTGCAAGTCCTGGAAGGAGCATAGGTGAGTCCCACTCCAGATGTCGTCCAGCAGGGAGATTCCAATGAGATCCCACGGTCGGAATCCTGAAAGATTAGCAACCTCTCGGAGGCTGGTCCCGCACCACAGTGGAGTATACTGGGTCAGCTTACCTGACCAGAGTGTGTGGCGCAGAGAAGCCCGCCAGGCCAATAATACTCCACGTGTGATCTCCAGAAGAGCTTAGGAGACGTGTCCCTGTATAGCATCCCCCTGAATATTAGACAGACCCAGGATGTGTAGCTTTAGATGATATGCCGGGTCGGACCAGCCGCCATTAAACCAATCGTGTATGGTAAGGAGTCGAGTCGCTAGATAATAAAGATACAGACTCGTCATTCCAAGACCACCGTCAAAAGGTGGGACCAGGGCCAGCCTGGGCCTCCACCCTCCCCATAAAAACTTAATGCCTAAGCTGTCCGTCTCCTGAAACCAGGATCTGGGGAAGGAGAGGGGCATATTTTGGAGCAAGAGGAATCTGGGTAAAATCTTCGTTTTAAACAAGGCTATCCTACCAAGAGGGTTTAGTGGTAGCTTTTGCCATTTGAGGAGGTCGGGACGGACTCGCTTAACCAACGGGATAACGTTAAGTGACCAAGCAAGGTCGGGGAGAAGGGCCACCCAGATCCCCAAGCACTTGAAGGACTGCCACCGAAGAGGTATCGGCGACTGCCAGTCGAAGCACTCCCGTGAGAGATGGAGGGGGACCAGGATGGACTTGGCCGGGTTCAACTGAAGGCCAGAGGTGTGCTCGAAGAGAGTCAAGGCCCGGAGGCACAGGGGCCCGACCGAGCAGGGTCTGATAAAAATAACAACACATCGTCCGTGTAGAGTGCGATCTTGTCCTCTACAAAACTGGGCCAACTCCACCCCGTGAGAGACCGGTCGGAGCGGACAAGACAAGCAAAGGGCTCCATGACCAGCGTGAAAAGAAGCAGCGAGAGGGGGCACCCTTGTCTCGTGTCCCTTCTGATAGGAAAGGGATGGGACAGAGCCCCATTTACTAGAACCTGAGCCTGAGGGTGGCAGTACAACGTCTTAACCAGAGTGCGGAAGGGGATCCCAAAACCCATTTCCTCCAACACTGCCTCCAAGTAACTCCAGTCCACCGAGTCGAATGCCTTCTCAAAGTCCACGAGAAGGAGAGATAAGTAGGGGGTCAGGAGGTTCCGATTCACTAAGGCAAGGTGGAGGCGTCTGAGGCATCTTTGGAGGGCATAAAACCGCACTGGTCGGGGTGGACCAGCTTGGCCAAGTGTGGTCTTATACGGTTAGCCAAAACGAAGGCGAACATTTTAAGCTCTGAGTTGATTAGAGAAATGGGGTGGTAGTCAGAGCAATGATTCGAGGGGGGCTAAGACTTAGGGATTACCACGATGGTGGGCAGGTAGGTCTCTGGCTGGAAGGAGCCGCAGTCCACCGCCTCTCGGTTAATTTCCAGGATAGGTGGGACCAGGATGTCTCGGTAGAACGCATAAAACTCTTGGGGGAGCCCGTCCGGTCCAGGTGTCTTACCCGCCGCCGTGCGTGATATGGCGTCATGAACCTCCTCAGGAGAGATCGGAAGGTCAAGCCCCTCAGCGTCTGACTCACTAAGGTGTGGGAGTGGGAACCGTTCATGCCGGAGGAGCTCCGGGAGAGTGAGACTAGGAACCCGAGCCAAGTAGAGAGTGGCATAGTAGGTGGTGAAGCATTGGGCCACCGCCGCCGGGGCATGATGGGCTTCCCCACTCAAATTAATCACCTCCGGGATGACCATTGGGTAGGTGGCCAGGCGATGGAGGAGCTTCCCATTTTTATCTCCCCATCTGTATACTCGGGACATGGAAGTTCTCCAAAGCAGCTTGGCAGCCTCTAGGGAGGTCTGTCTGATCTCATCCCTCAGAAACGCGAGTTGCCTGTCTTGAGACTCGGTTCTACCCTCTGGGGGCAAGGTCTCGAGCTAGGTGGCCTGGGTCTCCAGAAGTGTGAGTCGTGTGCCGTGTGGTTAAGTTTAAGTTGGCCTTTGGCAAAGCCTCGAATGGTGGCCTTCCCGGCCTCCCATAGGGTTCGAAAGGAGGACACCGATCCTTGGTTGTTGGTGAAATAGAGACAAAGCTCAGCTCCCACCTGCTCCCTGAATCCCTCGTCCTGGAGAAACCAGGTGTTGAGTCGCCAGATCGGACGTGAGGATGGAGGGAGCGAGCCTAATTGTAGCACCACCGGGGAGTGGTCAGAGAGGCCCCTGGGGAGAATGGTGATGGTCTGGATCGCACGACAGTCTTGAGCCGGCAAAAATACATAATCTATTCGTGTATGCCCCAAGACCTAGGTTGGTAGCCCAGGTCGAAAGGAGGCCCGAGTGGGCAATTCTACTAGTGGAAGGAGGCGAGGCAGTGTCAAGGCCGGGGTCCATGACTGCGTCACTCTGCGTGTCACCAGTGGAAGACTGCGGCGCACCAGGATGGCCACCTCCCATGATTCCCTATTGAAGCTAGAGTGCCAGACTCCTCCATAGCCGTGACGCATCAGGACGGGGCAGTGGTTGCCCATCAGGTGGGTTTCTTGAAGCAGAAGTATGTCTGTGGTGTGACGCTGGGCATATCGCAGGACCACTGCACGCTTGACCTTATTTAAGAGGCTGTTAACATTCCAAGACATTATCTGGAGTGGGACCGCGCCGGCATGGCTGTCAGGCATGGGGAAGGCGGACATGGGACCGGGCAGCCGGCAGGGGTGGCATAGGCAGCCGAAGGAAGGCTGCGACAGTAGGCAATGGATATGTCGCCGTAGTGTTGGGTGACGTGTGCTCGTTTTGATGCGGAAAGAAAATGTTGGTGCAATAAACAATAAATACAAACTTTACAAACTGGGGCTGCAGCCTCTTTCCCCCAACCCCCCTACCCCTCCCCATACTTCGGGAACGGAAGCATCTGTCGCCCAAACAGTGGATAACTAAGAAAGAACCAAACTAAAACGCTTGGGAACAGGGAATCGTGTGGGACCCCTCCTCATGGTAGGATGTTCATATCTGTGTCCATCGGATAGCGCCAGGACGCCGCTTGGCTGTGGCATCTGTGCGCCTTATAAATGAAGAATAACATAACATAACATAACATATAAAAGTGGTAACTAGTCAAAGTGTACACTCTGGAATGGATTAATTTCAGTAGCCATCCTAGGGAGCAGGTAGCCTCAAGCAGGGCCTGGCAGAAGCATCGGGCTGCGGGAAAGGTCCGTGTCAGGGAGGTCCAGCAGCGAAGGAGGAGGCGATGCAGTTTCTGGATCCGAGCGGCCCGGAGAGCCAGAGCGCCGCCCAGCGGGGGAGGCCCGGCGCGCGACCCGGAGGTGAGCTGCCAAGAAGGGCCCAGTGGAGTGTCTGAATGGGCACGTCCCTGACCCCTGCGCCTAGTCGAGCAATTCCGTTTTGGTCGGAGAACTGGCATGTCACGCCAGGCGCCCCGGCACTGTTTAGGGTGGACGGATTCAGGGTGTAGGGGATGTTTCTCCATCGCCCATGCCCAGGCCTCACCTGGATTATCGAAGAAGAGAGTTCTGTCTTGGAACACCACTCTCAGATGGGCCGGGAAGAGGAGCCTGTATTGTATGTTGAGGGAGCGCAGCTTCTGCTTAACTTCTCCGAATGAGCGGCGCTGGCCCTGAACCTTGCGGGTGTAATCAGGAAAAACCATGATTGTCCGATTCTCAAGCTGAAGATGTTGTTGCTTACGGGCTTCGGCCAATATAGAGTCCCGGCCTTTGAAGTTGAGGTTTTGCATGATGATCGGCCTGGAGGGCGCACCTGGTTGGGGTCGAGGCTCAAGCGAGCGCGTTTGATCGTGAACTATGGGGAGAGGGAGCCCTTTGGCATCCACAAGAGCAACCAGCACTCCACAAAGTCCACCGTTCGGCCCTTCTCCATGCCCTCAGCAAATGCGACCAGACGAAGGTTGTTACGACGGGACCTGTTTCGGCATCCTCAGCCCGGCGGTGCAGTCCTGTGTGTGAGACTGGAGTCGGGTAACCTGGGCCTTGAGCTGCTGAACCTCGTCCTCTACGGTAGAAATGCAAGATTCAGTTTCTTTAATCCGGGCGGTGGCGTTGTCGAAATCCTGCCAGATAAGGGTCACGTTGACCCTGACTTCCGCGATCCTGCTTTTGACCGAGGATTGCGATGCATGAATGGCTTGGAGAATCGTGGATAGGTCTGCAGCAGTGGGGGCCTCCATATCAGCAGCCCCTCCAGTCACCCTGGTATCTGTGGTGGTGAACTGGTCGATTTTTGTTTGGGTGGTGGGAGTCTTGGGTGCCCTGTCTCAACCCATGGTCACTACCCAGCAGAGAGAAGAAATGCAGCCCGGCCTCCAGGCGCCCATCGGGAAGACGGGGAAATGAAGAAACGGCCGAGGTGGGAGGGGGTTGGGCTCGGTCACACCACCCCTCGCCGCCCGATCCAACACTGACGTCCCCGGGCAGCGGTCCCACACGTGTCCGTGGGTGGAAGTCGTAAGCTTGTAGGGCAGCGGCAGAGGTCCGAGGTTAACGGTGGGGCTGGGGCAAAGGAACGGTGTGGGCAGGGGAGGCCGACGTGCTCCCCAGGAGAGGGGCATATTTTGGAGCAAGAGGAATCTGGGTAAAATCTTCGTTTTAAACAAGGCTATCCTACCAAGAGGGTTTAGTGGTAGCTTTTGCCATTTGAGGAGGTCGGCACGGACTCGCTTAACCAACGGGATAACGTTAAGTGACCAAGCAAGGTCGGGGAGAAGGGCCACCCAGATCCCCAAGCACTTGAAGGACTGCCACCGAAGAGGTATCGGCGACTGCCAGTCGAAGCACTCCCGTGAGAGATGGAGGGGGACCAGGATGGACTTGGCCGGGTTCAACTGAAGGCCAGAGGTGTGCTCGAAGAGAGTCAAGGCCCGGAGGCACAGGGGCCCGACCGAGCAGGGTCTGATAAAAATAACAACACATCGTCCGTGTAGAGTGCGATCTTGTCCTCTACAAAACTGGGCCAACTCCACCCCGTGAGAGACCGGTCGGAGCGGACAAGACAAGCAAAGGGCTCCATGACCAGCGTGAAAAGAAGCAGCGAGAGGGGGCACCCTTGTCTCGTGTCCCTTCTGATAGGAAAGGGATGGGACAGAGCCCCATTTACTAGAACCTGAGCCTGAGGGTGGCAGTACAACGTCTTAACCAGAGTGCGGAAGGGGATCCCAAAACCCATTTCCTCCAACACTGCCTCCAAGTAACTCCAGTCCACCGAGTCGAATGCCTTCTCAAAGTCCACGAGAAGGAGAGATAAGTAGGGGGTCAGGAGGTTCCGATTCACTAAGGCAAGGTGGAGGCGTCTGAGGCATCTTTGGAGGGCATAAAACCGCACTGGTCGGGGTGGACCAGCTTGGCCAAGTGTGGTCTTATACGGTTAGCCAAAACGAAGGCGAACATTTTAAGCTCTGAGTTGATTAGAGAAATGGGGTGGTAGTCAGAGCAATGATTCGAGGGGGGCTAAGACTTAGGGATTACCACGATGGTGGGCAGGTAGGTCTCTGGCTGGAAGGAGCTGCAGTCCACCGCCTCTCGGTTAATTTCCAGGATAGGTGGGACCAGGATGTCTCGGTAGAACGCATAAAACTCTTGGGGGAGCCCGTCCGATCCAGGTGTCTTACCCGCCGCCGTGCGTGATATGGCGTCATGAACCTCCTCAGGAGAGATCGGAAGGTCAAGCCCCTCAGCGTCTGACTCACTAAGGTGTGGGAGGGGGAACCGTTCATGCCGGAGGAGCTCCGGGAGAGTGAGACTAGGAGCCCGAGCCAAGTAGAGAGTGGCATAGTAGGTGGTGAAGCATTGGGCCACCGCCGCCGGGGCATGATGGGCTTCCCCACTCAAATTAATCACCTCCGGGATGACCATTGGGTAGGTGGCCAGGCGATGGAGGAGCTTCCCATTTTTATCTCCCCATCCGTATACTCGGGACACGGAAGTTCTCCAAAGCAGCTTGGCAGCCTCTAGGGAGGTCTGTCTGATCTCATCCCTCAGAAACGCGAGTTGCCTGTCTTGAGACTCGGTTCTACCCTCTGGGGGCAAGGTCTCGAGCTAGGTGGCCTGGGTCTCCAGAAGTGTGAGTCGTGTGCCGTGTGGTTAAGTTTAAGTTGGCCTTTGGGAAAGCCTCGAATGGTGGCCTTCCCGGCCTCCCATAGGGTTCGAAAGGAGGACACCGATCCTTGGTTGTTGGTGAAATAGAGACAAAGCTCAGCTCCCACCTGCTCCCTGAATCCCTCGTCCTGGAGGAACCAGGTGTTGAGTCGCCAGATCGGACGTGAGGATGGAGGGAGCGAGCCTAATTGTAGCACCACCGGGGAGTGGTCCGAGAGGCCCCTGGGGAGAATGGTGATGGTCTGGATCGCACGACAGTCTTGAGCCGGCAAAAATACATAATCTATTCGTGTATGCCCCAAGACCTAGGTTGGTAGCCCAGGTCGAAAGGAGGCCCGAGTGGGCAATTCTACTAGTGGAAGGAGGCGAGGCAGTGTCAAGGCCGGGGTCCATGACTGCGTCACTCTGCGTGTCACCAGTGGAAGACTGCGGCGCACCAGGATGGCCACCTCCCATGATTCCCTATTGAAGCTAGAGTGCCAGACTCCTCCATAGCCGTGACGCATCAGGACGGGGCAGTGGTTGCCCATCAGGTGGGTTTCTTGAAGCAGAAGTATGTCTGTGGTGTGACGCTGGGCATATCGCAGGACCACTGCACGCTTGACCTTATTTAAGAGGCTGTTAACATTCCAAGACATTATCTGGAGTGGGACCGCGCCGGCATGGCTGTCAGGCATGGGGAAGGCGGACATGGGACCGGGCAGCCGGCAGGGGTGGCATAGGCAGCCGAAGGAAGGCTGCGACAGTAGGCAATGGATATGTCGCCGTAGTGTTGGGTGACGTGTGCTCGTTTTGATGCGGAAAGAAAATGTTGGTGCAATAAACAATAAATACAAACTTTACAAACTGGGGCTGCAGCCTCTTTCCCCCAACCCCCCTACCCCTCCCCATACTTCGGGAACGGAAGCATCTGTCGCCCAAACAGTGGATAACTAAGAAAGAACCAAACTAAAACGCTTGGGAACAGGGAATCGTGTGGGACCCCTCCTCATGGTAGGATGTTCATATCTGTGTCCATCGGATATAAAAGTGGTAACTAGTCAAAGTGTACACTCTGGAATGGATTAATTTCAGTAGCCATCCTAGGGAGCAGGTAGCCTCAAGCAGGGCCTGGCAGAAGCATCGGGCTGCGGGAAAGGTCCGTGTCAGGGAGGTCCAGCAGCGAAGGAGGAGGCGATGCAGTTTCTGGATCCGAGCGGCCCGGAGAGCCAGAGCGCCGCCCGGCGGGGGAGGCCCGGCGCGCGACCCGGAGGTGAGCTGCCAAGAAGGGCCCAGTGGAGTGTCTGAATGGGCACGTCCCTGACCCCTGCGCCTAGTCGAGCAATTCCGTTTTGGTCGGAGAACTGGCATGTCACGCCAGGCGCCCCGGCACTGTTTAGGGTGGACGGATTCAGGGTGTAGGGGATGTTTCTCCATCGCCCATGCCCAGGCCTCACCTGGATTATCGAAGAAGAGAGTTCTGTCTTGGAACACCACTCTCAGATGGGCCGGGAAGAGGAGCCTGTATTGTATGTTGAGGGAGCGCAGCTTCTGCTTAACTTCTCCGAATGAGCGGCGCTGGCCCTGAACCTTGCGGGTGTAATCAGGAAAAACCATGATTGTCCGATTCTCAAGCTGAAGATGTTGTTGCTTACGGGCTTCGGCCAATATAGAGTCCCGGCCTTTGAAGTTGAGGTTTTGCATGATGATCGGCCTGGAGGGCGCACCTGGTTGGGGTCGAGGCTCAAGCGAGCGCGTTTGATCGTGAACTATGGGGAGAGGGAGCCCTTTGGCATCCACAAGAGCAGCCAGCACTCCACAAAGTCCACCATTCGGCCCTTCTCCATGCCCTCAGCAAATGCGACCAGACGAAGGTTGTTACGACGGGACCTGTTTCGGCATCCTCAGCCCGGCGGTGCAGTCCTGTGTGTGAGACTGGAGTCGGGTAACCTGGGCCTTGAGCTGCTGAACCTCGTCCTCTACGGTAGAAATGCAAGATTCAGTTTCTTTAATCCGGGCGGTGGCGTTGTCGAAATCCTGCCAGATAAGGGTCACGTTGACCCTGACTTCCGCGATCCTGCTTTTGACCGAGGATTGCGATGCATGAATGGCTTGGAGAATCGTGGATAGGTCTGCAGCAGTGGGGGCCTCCATATCAGCAGCCCCTCCAGTCACCCTGGTATCTGTGGTGGTGAACTGGTCGATTTTTGTTTGGGTGGTGGGAGTCTTGGGTGCCCTGTCTCAACCCATGGTCACTACCCAGCAGAGAGAAGAAATGCAGCCCGGCCTCCAGGCGCCCGTCGGGAAGACGGGGAAATGAAGAAACGGCCGAGGTGGGAGGGGGTTGGGCTCGGTCACACCACCCCTCGCCGCCCGATCCAACACTGACGTCCCCGGGCAGCGGTCCCACACGTGTCCGTGTGTGGAAGTCGTAAGCTTGTAGGGCAGCGGCAGAGGTCCGAGGTTAACGGTGGGGCTGGGGCAAAGGAACGGTGTGGGCAGGGGAGGCCGACGTGCTCCCCAGGCACAGCAGGTCGATGACCCGGGTCCAAGGGAGGGGGCAGAGGAAACGGTTAGACGACCACTTGTGCCCCGCCACTCGAAGATGTGGCCGAAACCCCCAGGTATCTGTCAGTTCTGCACCTGGAATGGATTTGCCTTTTAGGGGGTCACTGCCACCTGCAATGGCGGCCGAGGCATTCCCAGCACCTCACTTGGTCTCGGGGGGAAGGAACAGCAGGTCGGGCCGTCGCACCCCACCGTCCGGGACTGGCCGAGTGGGGAGCGGGAGGTAGGGCCCCCCAACTGCAAGTTCTCACCAAAAGTGTGGGGAGCGGGGGGGAAAGGAGGAGGGAGAGCCGTGCCAGCCAACAGGCCCCCCCTGCTGCCCGACCGACAGCCGAGTCCCCACCCCGGACCCAGGTGCAGCGGCACCCCCACTCCTCACTGCCAAGCAGGTGTTCCGTGTGCCCTTTGACGTCACTGCTCACAGTAGGCCTCTCACCGGATGGTGGCCCATGGCGTCTGTGGCTTCAGTCTGGGCCACCGGGCAGCAGGTATGGTCCATTCACCTCCAGGCCGCTCCCTCGAGTCCTCCAGGGACACCGCACATGGTCGGTGGGCAGAAGGGGACCCCGCAGAGCTGCCGCAACAGAGCAGGGGAGCAGGCCCAGCCCCCCGTGGAGAAGGGCGCAGCGGAGCACCAGGGGAACAGGTATCGCCTCGCTCCTCCGCCACCCAGCCGATGGCAGATGCCGTCCCAGGCACTCCAGACTGCAGGATCTTTAGGGGAGCATGTTGGCATGCAGCCGTCCCGGCCGCCCAGAACACCACGGAACAGCAGGTGAGTCCTGGAGAAGGGCGCAGCGGAGCACCAGGGGAAGAGGTATCGCCTAGCTCCTCCACCGCCCGGCCAACGGTCGATGCCATCCCAGGAACCCCAGACCGCAGGATCTTCAGGGGAGTGTGCTGGCAGGCAGCCCTCCCGCCGTCCAGAAGGCCGGAGAACAGAACAATCAGGCGTTGCCGGGGGACCGGCCCACACAAACAGCCGGTAAGGCGCCAGTCACCTCTGGGGCCTACACTCTGCAGTCGAGGCCGGTCGGGATCATAGGGCTGGCGAGGGCTTGGGGATCTCTCCGGCGGCCGCCATCTTGGGAATGCAGCGAGGCGGGCTCGTGAGACCAGGGCAGCCCGCACCTCCCCGAATTGCCTCACGCCTCCTCAGAAAGAAGCCCCAGGGGCCCTAGGCAGTGAGGCACTCAACGTGGGGTTCAAGGGAGTCCCGATGGCAGCGGATTGCAGAGCGGATGACGGAGGGATCCAGAGCATTCCTATGTGCGACCACCATCTTGGTGCCCTTGGCCACGCCCCCTTTAAACTCTTTTTTATTGAAATAGTCAATACAGCCTACATCAATCAAGACATTACAGCTCACATCAAATAAAACAGTTATGCATCTCATTCCCAGTTGGTTCCCCCGTGGTCTCTCACCCGCCCTATTCATCAGCGATTGTATTTGCAAGGTGCCTTGACCATGGTGGTTCACTCCCTGGAGCGAAGGGGTAAACACAGAGATTACCCCTGTATGCGTTCCATTTTCTCCATACCCTGTCCCACTTCTGGGGGCACCCACTGCTCCTGTAGACTGCCTTGTACCAGTCCATATCCGGCTCCCATTCCTCCAGAGTTGGCGGCTCGGACACACCTCACCTTCAAACAATGTTTCATTTGGCGACTATAAAACCCAGGTTGATCCAGAGTTGATTCATGTAGGTCATGTCGGTGGCCTCCCATATAATGAGCAAACACAGTTTGGGTGACAGAGGCAGAGCACCGCCACTCACCCCGCTCATTTCTGCGACTACAGTGTTCCATTATGCCTGGATAGCCGGGCATTCCCAGAGTGTGTGATAAAAGGTGCCAATCCCCCCACATCTCCTTCTACAGCCTGCGTTGATACTTCTACCCATCTTGACCAGTGATGTACATGAGATGTATGTTCTGTGGAGAACCTTTGTTGGATTAGCCTCAACCGTGATGATATGGCAACTTCTCGCGGGGAGGATAGTGCATGGCCCAAGTCCTCCTCCACTAGGTCCCCCAGATCCGCCTGCAAGCGCTCATATAGGCGCTTAAACAGGTCAGGAGAATTGTTGATTATCTTCCGATAGGTAAGTGCTATTATCTTATAGTCTATGTGTTCCGTGAGCAGCCTATCCTCCAGAGGTGAGGCCTCCGGTATATCACCCTCCATCCTCCACCTGGAGCGCTGCCTTCAAGGCGTGTTGTATTTGCAAGTATCTAAATGCTTCCCCTACGAACAACTCATATTCTTGTTCTAAGTCGGCAAATGCAAATATTTTACCTTTTTTTAACAAGGTACCCCACTTTTGAGAGGCCAATGGTATCCCATTTATCAAACCCTTGATATCTGCTTAGCTTGCCCAATATCTCTGCATGCCACAGGGGTGTATTCAGTGTCACTTAATTATGTCAGACCATTTTTCTCATGATGTTGTGCCATAGGGCAACCGTGAAGGCCGTTGGGCCTGTGAGCTGCTGCCTACTTGGCTTTGTGTATAGTGCCTCTCTGAACCCCCCATTACCCATCAGCAACTTATAAATGCGGCATGCCGGTTATTGCTGCGTGCCATATATCCATTTGTTAATGATCAACAGGTGTGCTGCCCAGTAATGGACTCTAATATTTGGTAAGGCTATCCCCTGTCATCCTATCCGGATTGAGGGCTGCAATTCGGAGCGGTTTCCCATCCCAAAGCAGTGTTCTGACTTCCCCATCTATCGATTTGAAGTATGTTTCAGGGACGCTGTATGGCGTGGTATTTTTGGGGCATATAGGAAACAGGTTATTGCCATCATTTTATTTAATGCCACTCACCCCAGCAGGGATAGCAGTAATGCCCGCCAGTGCCGAACATTGCCTTGTAGATGAGTCAAGGGGCCTTGAAGATTTTGACCATGGAAAAGTATTGGATCAGCCGTCACAAACATTCCTAGCTATCCAAAACGATCCGTCACTATTGTAGCTCTCCATTCCGCCGGCAGGACCGGGACAGGCCCGTGGAGCAAGTATATTACTGATTTGGACTTATTGATGGTGTATCCTGAGTACCTCCCAAAGTTGGAACAGATCTGGAGGACCCTGCTAATAGAGGACCTAAGGAACGCCACATATAGCAAGATGTCATCAGCGTGGAGTGAAATTCTGTCCCCCCCACCCATTTGTCCACTTTAACCCACGTATCAAAGGATCCCCACATATCCAGCTTGCCAGAGGCTCGAGAATCAATGCAAATATGATTGGGAACAAACGACAACCCTGTCTTGTCCCTCAGTGTAAAGCAAAGGTCTTTGATGTATGCCCATTCACCACTACTTGTGCGAGTGGTTCTGCATATAAAAGTTGGATCCATTCGATATAGGTTCTCCCCAGACCCATACTTTCCAAAACAGCGAACATATAGGGCCATTCTACAGTATCGTAGTCCGTACGAGCGTCCAAAGACTTTATAGCAGCACTGAATTGTATCTTTCCTAGTGAGTATCCCGTTCAGCCGGTGCAGGTTTAATGCTGTGTTTCGGCCCGGCATGAATCCAGACTGATCTGGAGATATGGGGCGGTATGAGGCGAGGTCTTCCGACGGTTTCCCTTTCTTATGGATCACCACTATGGAGGCCACAGGTTGGCTTCTGGGCAGTATTCCCACACGTTTGATTTCAAGATGCATATTGAGCTAGTGGGGTGCCACTTTTGTTGCTGCCATTTTGAGGAGTTCTATTGGGAGGCCATTCGGCCCCATGGCTTTACCAGCTAGGATGCTGGGTATAGTCGTCGTTATTTCCTCAATCGTGATGTCTGCATCAAGTGATTGTCGGTCTTCCATGGTTAATATTGTGACCTGTTTGTCAGCTAGCGGTTCCCTCGATTCATCCATTGTGGCCACGATGCAATATAATTGTTTAGAATAGTATGCAAAGCCCTCTGCTACGCATATTGCTGTTATCCAGCGATATGCCCTGTCCCGCCTAACTAGCGATGCAAGCAGTTTGCTTGCGCGGTCTCCTAGTTCATATACTCTGTGTAGCTGTGCCCGGTGTTTTTCTCTGGCTGCCTCAGTTGTTAACTCTCTGTATTCCTGCCGCTTGAGCTCAAATACATGGTCAATTGTCTTGTCTTGCGATTGTATGCCAGCTTTTTCCCTAGGCCTCCTAGATAACCCGAGACGATTGGACCGACCCCACAGTTTCGGTAAAGTGGTTATCTGTGGCTTTTGAGAGATTAGTTTTAATATATGGGATTTTGAGGCACCAGGGGTTAATCGAGATTGTTCGGCGAGTGGGGGCGGCACCAACCACATATCGAGCCAATATGGTCCGAAATGCCCCTAACCTCAGTGAAATAATACATTTTATCTGCCAGCGCCAGGATATGGTTGATTCGGGATCTGCTTTTGTGCGCTGCTGAGTAAAAAGTGTACTGGCGTGTTTGTGGGTGTGCCTTGCGCCATATATCCGTCAGGCCCAGAGATGTCAAGTAGTCAGCCATGGCGTGTGTGTCTCGTGGATTGTTCCTAGGTGGGAATCTATCTAGTTGTTCACTTAGTGTCATATTGAAGTCCCCTCCAATCACCAATTGACCCTCCGGCAGGTCCAAGCATCTTCTCATTCTGAAAGTGACATCCTTGGTCTGATTCAAAATGAACGGGCATCTAGAATCGCTGTATCAACTCCAGAAATAATAGTTTGATGATTGTCACATATCCTGGTGGGGTATGCCTCAACCCGATGGGTAAATAAACACACAATGACAAGGAAATACCTCAATTGGGTATATTGGGGCATCTCCACAGAATCAATCTGGAGATGGTTGAAGGGACCATCAGACTTCCCAATGTGACTCATGGTCACTACAACCTTTTTGCCCACATTTTGTTTCTGACAATTAGCAAAAATTGGGTTTATACTAGTACTGTTGAAAGGTAGACAACATCCCATCCCTGCCTACATGTGTTGGACCATACATGTTGTGTACCATGGCAGGTAGCATTGTATCAGGGAGCACTTGTTTCCTGTCACTAAACATCCAAATGTCACTGTCATCCCTTACACATGCCATTTTTTCCCATTTGGCTTTGCTATTACTGGGGCAGTGTTGCAGTTCTCTTAGCTCATTGAAAGTATGTACAGTGTTTAACAGAATATTTATCAGTCTCTCCTTCCGCATCCATGTGAAAATTGCTGGATGTTTTTGTCCGCAAAGCAGGTGCCTCTGGTGACAAAGTAATTGTTACTCTTGTGTGCATCACACTTCAGTACTGCAATCCCTTTCGGCAATTGCAAGGCTTCCAATAGATTGGAGACATACAAACCTCACTGTGACCATAACTGCCCGAGTTTGTGTACAACCCCGAACCCATGATGGCTGTCCAATGTACATCAGGCCCTGGTAAGGGCAATTAATTCAGCTACTTGTGCAGATGATATGTGGCATAGGTAAGATGCTTCCACAAACCCACTTAGGCTGCACACGGCATAGGCAGCTCTTAGAATGCTGCATCGGTCTCTCAGACAAGACCCATCGACAAAAAGGGTATGATCAGATTCAGGAAGGGGTACATACAGTATGTCAGGCTTTGGTTTAATGCACAACTCAGTAACACTAAAGCAATATTGGTCGAAGTCTCCCTCCTTCTCTCCCTCTGGAGTTGGTAATAGAGAAGCAAGGTTCATGGTATTCTATCTTCTGATAGAGATATCTTTGCAGCCAAAATGATTCTCTCATAGTGGGTTAAGTGGCTGTTGGCCAAATGTTGTGTGCTTGTGCGAGTCATAAGAACTTCAATTGAATGAGGGACCATTATGATTATGTGTAGGTAGCCCATCACTAGCCCTTCTGTTTGATGAATGCTAAGGCTCCCCCCTTCAACCACTTTGAGACAACCAGGCAATGCTGCAGCTATTGGATCATGAGTCGCTGAAAAGTACCCAATGGGGCCCTTGGTCTCACCATGGGTCTGTGCTAGCAGGTATAAAGCACACCCATCTCTCTAATGGCAAACGAGCACAAAGTCTTCAGTATAGACTTTTCATCCAAGAGTGGGTGCACTGCAAAGTAATTTTTTGAGCTCCAGGAAGGCTTCTATGCTTTCATCATCCTTTGGTACCGGGTCATTAATATCAGTGTGCGTCAGCCTCAGCAAAGGCTTTGCCACTATTGAAAAGTTCGGGTTCCATTGTTGCCAATACCCAACCATGCCCATGAACATTCACAGTTCTCTGTGTGTTTGAGAACTTCATCTTAAGGACTTTTTCGATACTTTCATGGGGCACTCGTCTTTTCTATCTGATGTCCAAGATACATTACTTCCTTCTGACAGCACTGTCATTTTTCGGGGGAAACTTTATGCAGATTCTCAGCCAAATGGTTGAGTAGAGCAATAGAGTCTTGTCTACAAGCTTCCTTGGTCATTAATGCAATCAGAAGATCATCGTTGTATTGGGTCAGGGTTGAGCTACATGTTGACTAATATGGACTTTCAGTGTACCCTTGGGGAGTACAACCCCACGCAAGAGTCTGCTCTTGGAACAAAAACGCAAAGAGAAACTGGTTCTCTTCATGAATGGGAATCAAGAAGAATGCTTGGAAAAGTTCAATAACCGTGAATGATTCAGCTTCTGGGGGAATATGGGACAAAATCACGGCAGGGTTTAGTACCACAGGATAGTATGGAACGACAATCTGGTTAATTTTTGGGAGATTCAGGGCTATCCTTCATTTTTTGTTTGCATTTTTGCAAAGCCATTATCGGAGAGTTGCATGGCCTCCTGATGACTTCCTGTAGAATGTGCTATTCTATTATGCTCTCAATGACAAAAGTAATACCTTCAATGTCGTCTGGAGTGATTTTGTAAAGGCACATTTGCAGTGGCGCAACACAAAATGATGGGGCCCCCTGCAAAATGGGCTCAATGGGGGCCCCCCTGGACGGTTGAGCCCCCCTACACAGCAGGGGCATGCTCAGTAAAGCAGAGTGGCTTTCCTGAATGTTTAAATATTTCTTATTCCGTGACTTTGCACGCATACTACATGGCTTAGAGAGTGAAGGAACTCCCTCCAAAACAAGAAACCCTGGGAGCCCCTGCACCGCAGGGGCAGTAAAGGCCTCCATTACGCCCCTGCGCGTTTGAGTAAAAACTGCATTCGGCCGAATGCTTATCTTTAGGGGCTTTGCACCTTTAATCCATTTGACCTCTCTCCCTGTAAAATCCCAAATGTCGTCTCTGAATGTCTCTTTCAAATAAATAGGTAAGTCTTTTTTGGTAATAACCGGATGCAACCTGATAACAGGTTCCAGCGTTTGAGCGTGAATTCTGCATCTGCTGTTTTGGTCTCGATTCTGACTCTATCCTGCATACAGTAAATTACGCAGTTGAGTATACAAAGGAGGTCTCTTCCTTACATGTTTAGACGACTCGAATCACACACCACTAACTGCTGTTGTTCCTTGATGTCCCCTATTCTTACCGTGGACAAGGGCAGTAATCTGATTGGTATACTGCTGATTTGTAATGCCTACAACTTGGACTTCTTTTCTCAAGAGGGGTAGGTTTGGGACATCAACTGTTCTAAAAGACAAGGGAGTGGCTCCTGTTTCTATCAAGAAAGATACTGGATGTCCGTTGACCTCTCTGTCTACATATGGTCCACTGTGGTCAACTTCTTGCACTGCACCAAGCATGCACTCCTCCTCCCCCCCTCAGGCACCATCATTGGGTCTGACCAAAGTCTGTGAAACTCTCGAACATCATAGGAACTGGACCATTCTGAGACACCAATGGATTATGAAGAACTCTATGGCTATATTGGAAATGTGTAATTCCTGCTTGCGTTTGAAGAGGTTCAGGGGAATTGTGCGACATACCGGATTTCATAATTTTTGGAGTTGACATAGGAGGTCTGGGTATCAAAGGAAACTGTCCCTGCACCGCAATATTTGCAGCTTGGGCACTGATCATGGTTCAATCAGTATGTGTAGAGACATTCACGCTTCCAATGCCCAATCTTGTTGCAAATGTGTCAAGGAATGACCTTCTTTAGGGCACTTATACTTGATCCTGGCATGTTACCTTGAACACTCCCTACTCCTGTGGCATTTCCTCCATATGCCAGAGACACTTTGCATGTTCGTCCCAATACTGGGGTTAATTTCAGCCTATGGAGGGGTATAATAAATCCCTTCATTCCTCCATTTTGTGCTAATTGAGTCTGAGCTATGAAGTTATTTTCCTTTAGCCTCTTTCGCTTAGCTTCTAACATGTCACTGAAATATTTACTGCAGGATCTCATCATTGGGTTTACTCTGCCAACAAAGGACACCTTGAACAATCTGGTTGCTAATTACGGGTCTTCGTGCTTGCACACAGGAGACGAAGAACCACCCATGTTGTCTCCAAGTGGGTCATTTTATCCACTATACTAACTGTACGCCTGCATTAACTTCTCAGAGAATGCATGTACAGACTCTTTGGGTTCTTGAGAGGTTCAAAAAAACTTGGCCCAATTAATTACTCTTTGCGGAACCTCCATATTTAAGTATTTCATAACTTCCTCGTTTTTGGTCTTGACTAAAGGTGAAGGTGCGTTTGTTTCTGTTACCTGAGGGGTCTCCTGGGTCGGCCATTCCATTGCTGTGACAGAAGCTGAACAGAGAATAAATGGTGTAAAGAGACAGGACACTTTGAGGGAACGCACCAAACCTAGTGAGAAAATGAGAAGATACCTTAGGTGACTGGGTACAACGCTTGGTCGGGGGTGCTAGTACACAGTCTCAACAAGCATTGGCACATTCTGAGAGCTGACAAATCACTCAGGGATGCGATTTCAGACAGACTAGACATTACTTATAGACGAGGAGTCTCACTGAGAAATTTACTGAGCTCTAGTTATCCTAGAATTGGGATGAAAGAGAGTTGGCTTACACAACGCACAAAAGGTTTTTATGGCTGTGGGCACTGCAGTGCATGTAAGTGGGCCTGTAGCAGGAAGACACATTTTAAGGGCCCAGGAGATCAAACGTACATAATTGTTACCAATATCAACTGCCTGACTAAATTTGCTGTATACATTATCTAGTGCAGGTGTGACAAAAGATATGTGGGTAGCACCATAAGGACATTACGTGAAAGAATAGGGGAACACATGAGAGCAGTGAAACAAGGCGACATTAGATATCCTATCGCAGCACACATCGCACTCTGCCCCTCACAAACCACTAATAAACACTTCTCATTTTATGGCATAGAACAAACTCAGAGACACCCCAGAGGGGGCAACAGAGAACTGGCCTTACAAAGACTTGAGGCTCATTGGATTCTCAAACTTCATACTACGGTTTTTGGACTACGTTGATGACGGAGCCTTCCGTACAGTAAGGGATAATTGCCTGTGGATACATTGTTACACTTTGAGGGACTAAGTGGGGAGTTTGAGATAGTATACTTGTGTGAATTGGGCATGGGTTATGGAGACATATGTTAAATATCTGTATACCAATTGGGTGCAGTACATATGGATTTGTGTTGGGATCGTGATGGGACATATACGGTTCTATCATAGATATGTTAACGCACGTGTTGCTACTCTCACAACATAAAGGATATGCAAGCGGGGACACAAATTTGTGTTTTGAACAAGCAAGCATGACCTCAAAAGGTTGTGGCTGGTTGGTGTGTTATGGGATGAATAAGGCGGCGCTGCGCCCCAGTGTCTATTGATTTCTGGCTTGAAGGTTGAGATATGTGCACTTTTGTATGGCATCTTACATAATGATAGATACGAGTATTTCTTTAGAGGAGTTTATACATTATTAGATCCCCGGATATATATATATTTTCAGAGCTCGTAGATTGGTCAGACGGAGACCTTTCCTGAATGAAGAACCGATTTTAAAGCAGAAGAAAGCTATTTTACCCTTTTTGTGTTAGAATTATCACTACTTAAGAAGTAGGTTCTCCATCTGCGTGGCAGATTTAGAAATGGAAGTAGACATACACACGAGGAGTTTGTTCTAATGATAGGTTTCCTTAATTTCACAGAAGAATATACCAAAGATTGTAGAGGTATTTGAAATGTGTTCTCACATACGCATGACTTTGGGTTTCAAGGTGGAAATGTTGATCACTCTTCCATCACTTACTGACTGTTTTATGTGATTTGCTGCTTGCATCTGACAATCTACAGTCCCTATTTAGGCTGTTCTTTAATCAACGCCAGATAAGTGTCATCACGGTTTTTGAATCAGCACACAGTCACAGATTGATATTTAGTCTTTTCACTTTGTTGTTTTTTCTCCATCACCAATCACCACGTGATTAGGGATTTCACTTTTTCACCCCCTATAGTTTGGCTTAATAGTAAGGTTGGGCCCTTGATTGGCATGAGTGTCATGTTCATTTGTTCTACCTTGTGCGTTTTACCACATGTGTCTCCTTGGAGGTGTATAATTATACCTCTAGCCATGGGGTACTTCTAATGTGATAATGTACACCAGTGTATGTATGGTGTTACATCAGTCTTTTGTTTGTGTTTATATAGCCTTGAGAAAGTCACAGGACAATTTCCCAGTGTATGCGACGAAACACGTGTCGGCTGAAGAAAAACTATAGAAATAAGAAAGAAAAACAAGAAACTCAAAATACTGCGTTAATATTTATGCTTGCAATGTGCAGATAAATGTTTAGATACACTACAGACGTGTGCTGAGGATTTCCTTTGTGTTTTCAGTGGCCTTGGCCGCAATTTTGGGGGAGGTTGGTGGTTCTCCTTACATTACAGCACCGTTCAGAATTTAGGATCTATTGAAACTAATATATGTGCGATTTTCCTGACTGGCGCCGTTTTACCTATCTCAATACCACTGTCTGTTCAAAGGTCTGTGGGCAATGGGGTTCCTGGGGACATAGGAAAGGTATGTCCTTTTATAGGACTTTAGACAAATTATTTAATACATTACTACACATGTACATGGTTCTCAGGATATGCACCAATGAGGAGCATACAATAAGAAACATTTTATTGCAGAATACATTCAAGGATTCTCTCATAATACTATAACATTGAATTCAGTTGGTTGCTCTCAAAGTTTATTCAAGCACAATAATAGACACATTTTATAATCAATAGTCTGAGACAGTTGAGATGTTCTTGCTGAGGTACAGAGTGGTGAGAAGCCTCTGGGAACACTCACCATCTTCTAATGTGAAGCTTGCAATTCTTTAGTTAGAGACGGGAGATAAGAACAACAACAATGATCACATGGTATGGTACAAGTGTGAAGAAATCATTTAGGAAACGCAATAACACGTGGACCTTCAGATATACAAGAACAATATGTAAACAACCAAATGATATTGAGTATCAAAAATACATATTTATTTATACCAATGATATTTTTTTATATATTATTTTATCTTTTTGTTCAAACATGAAAAAAATATATTATAAAAACAATTTCACACTATCTGCAATGTAAATTTTCAATATTCAGCACATTGTTAGTCCATGGTCCCTACTGTAGGTATGCAGGCATACTGACGCACTCATACATGACCTATTTCCACATAGATTTGTCTGTAAGAATATCATAAACCATTTATATGTAGTTTACAACCAAACATGGGCTAGACAATGAAGTGACTACAATACAGTTTTTAACACGTGGTTTCAGAAGAGCATTCAGTATCTCATTGGAAAAGGGATCTAGCATAAGTTTGATCAAAGATATGGGACAAAAATCAAGAGTGGGAAGGGCTATAAATTCCAAATGAAAGTGTGCTAAAAAGGATAGAGTGATCAACTGTGTAAAAAGTGGCCCATATATCCAGGATGTTAAGTAGAGTAAAATAAGACTAAAAAGGCATTTAAGAGCAAGGAACAGGAAAAATATAGCTGAGAGTCCAGGAAAAAGTAAGAAGCAAAAGTATGGGGATAGTAGTAGGCAGTAAAATAGGCCTTCTTGGCATAAACATACCAAGCAGGCAAGACTATATCATCAACGCAGTTGTCCTTTACTGATTGTCCCTCGGGGGCACACTGTAGGTATTGCAAATGGGAGTGGTCTACTCATGGACAAAAGGTAAATGGCTGAAAATGCAATCCAAGCGGTCTATCTGTCCTTGTGACGATGACGAGGAGAACAGACTCCTGCAGTGATGACAGGGGCACATGTACTCCAGGAGAGTGAGGTGGCAGGAGTGCAGCTAAAGTACCACAGTTGTAGTTAACTAGTAGAAGAGAGCAGCTGTGTTTCTCTTGACCCCTAGAATACTGGAAGCGTTGACATGTGCCAATCTAACACAAACTTAAGCAGTACCTTAGGGGTGGAAATGGAGTCCAAGATGTCTCCATGCACTTTGGGTCACGATGAGCCTTCAACACAGAGGAACCAGGATGCAGTAGAGGAGAAAAAATGTAAAATCTCGCAGCTTCGAGGATCTATGGGAAGAGAGTGACGGTCCTTCTGAGTGTGTTGGCCTCTCCTGCAACAATCCACGCAACTCCTTTCAGACCATGTTTTATTAATTAACATACCTAAGTTTATCATCTCTAACTTTATCATCTCTCCACACTACAGCAATTTCTCCCCATTTCCTATACTCTACCTGTCTGCAGTGTTTGACATAGTAAATCACTCACACACCTTTACAATCCTTGCTTCTCTAGTATTCACAAGCAAAGCATTGAAGATATTTTGCAGCTATTTCTCTCTTCACCCATTATGCCTTCCAGAGCATTTCACAGTTGTAGTTAACTCCCTACTTGCTGGCATATCTCAAAGATCTTTCCTAAAACCCCTCTTATTTTCCCTCTTTACCACCTAGCTTGACTATGCTATTTCGTACTTTGGCTTTTTTGTAGGCCAAAGGCACCCAAATACTCACTTTTCTTCTTCTGACTGATCCCTTAAACTTAACTTCTATATTTCCATTTAAAGCACTGATTCGAGATAAACAATTCGATTCAACAGAGTAACCGAGACATCTTTGTACCTACAAATGTAAGCTAGTCTTTAGTTTTACGAGAAAAAGTAGTTCATCATTTCCAAAAATGAAGCAAAGGAGCGTTAACATGTGAATTTAGTTTAAGGGATGATAAGGGAGTGTTAAACCTCAAACTTCTCGTTCGAGACAGACACCCGCGGAGGCACCTGCCTCGCCTTGGGGTATCTTAAATGACGATTCTGTTGGGACTTTTGTTTGCAGAAAGACGTAAACCCGCCGCGCTGCCAAGAGGAATCTAGCACTTGACATCTAAGTCCTGCTGCGAGCAGAGAGCGCGCGGACGCGCCCGCACCAGGGCCTCCGAGACTACACGTCGCGCGCAGCCAAACATGAGTCATGCCTCACTCCTCCAAGATTGCTTCACTTCCGTCCTGATTTATTGGAGTCATGGAGTGGATTATTGAGCGCGCGGGCTTCTGGGATTTAACATTTTGGAATGTTTACTATTCAGAATTCTGTGTGTCCGTGTGAGTGGACTCTCTGCAACCTAACGGCTATGTTAATATTTATTTTACTGTCTTCGTCCTCAGATCTGACCCTCGACCCTCGAGCCACAGACAGAGATAAAAAATGTTGGCAGAGCGAGAATTGGAAGTGATGATGTAAACGACGCCTGGTGTCTGGTGTAATCTTCTCTGCCCAGGGAGTCCAACGAAGAAGAAGGGATTAATTACCGGGATTACAACTAGCCAGGTGGGAAAAGGCGTTGGAGGCCATGCAACATCCACAGAAATACATCAGGTTCATGACAGGATCGCTTTTGGCTGCAAAATGGAAGGGTAGCTGAAAATAGTGATCACCGGCAAAATGGTGAAATAAACCTTATGTGCCGGAAATGAAATGGACTCTGCAATTTGTCTAAATTATTGTGAGGACACAACTGCTCGGTGTGCTTTTAAGTTTGAAGCCAAATGTACAGGCCTTTTCTATAGTTGCAAACACTCCGAATTGGAGTTTACAACCGCAAATTTTTTTTTTTCATATATGTGCCAAACACATTTAAGGAGTCGGTAAAGTTTTACTGACTCCTAAAATGTGACTGTGACTGATTCGGTATTTGGAACGGCACTGGCCGTAGCGGGCACCAGGCATTTCCCCGGTAGGCCGCCAAAGTGGGGCGGTATAGCTGCAATATCGGCCCCCTGTAACAAAAGCAGCAGAGGTGAGACGGGAGTGGTGCTTCCATCTAGCACCTCCCTGGGGACCGGCCAAGCTGTTTGCCAGGGCCGGTTTCTGTTTCCAGTCCGGCTGTGGGCGTGTTGTAGACATCCCTTCCAAATATGACAGGTACCCGAAGTATAAATGGTGTGTGATTGTAATTCCGGTCACAAGGCATTGAGGAGTTACAGGCTACACTGCTGGAGTGGTAACTGTCCCTTTTAGAACCCTTAATCTTTGGGATATTTTGTAAAAGTTTCATGGTGAATTAATAGTGGGTCCGAGGGACCACTGCCTACTCTCAGGGAAGCTTTTTTAAAAAAATCATATTTTTAATAGCAGCCCCTTTCTCTCATTTTTTTTTAAAATCAATCGCAGACATGCTGGCCTCCTGACACTTGTAGGGAACCATCCCTGTGTTTATGTTAAATCAGACTGAGTGGCAACCTACCACATGAACATCAATGAGATAAGTGGTACTGTGCCCCACTCCAATTTGGAATTTTACAAACCGTCCTACTGTATGTGTATAGCTGAGCAAGCAAAATTCAATACTGGTCGCGAAAAATGGTCACAAATTGCAACCACCTTTTGTAACTAATGTAATCGTACAACTGGGCCCTCATAATTAAGAAGCTACATTCGAAATGTATATATTTTATTTATTATTAGTATTTATACCACTAATACAAGCCATTCGCTGGCAGAGGGCTTTACATAAAAGTGATTTTGCTGTTGTATTGTAGGACTTTGAGACCCTGACAAATTACAAAGGGTACATTATGAAAAGTCTAAGAATACCCAATGACAGCACACTACTTTGAAACGAGAGGGTAGAAGGGCCCAAACCAGTAGAGTAAAACAATGTTTACATTAATCTGAACGAGCAGTAAAACAGTGGGTATAATAAGAATAAATATGATTAGTTATAGCCAGTAATGGTAAAATCCAGACAAATGCAATAAAACATTGTTCACATAAATGACATCTAGTCTTCAGTGCTCCAGAGCAGTTGGTTATAATTATTGCTCCACATAAAATCCAATGCCCTGGAGTTCTGTATTTATAAGGTGTTGGATTGTCACCTATTAACAAGTTAGCACTTCACAATGACAAGTTGCCACTTCACAATGGTGCCTAGCACATAGATGTTTGTGCTTTCTATACTGAAACATGTCTCTATATTTAAGGGATATTCACCCAGTACATTTTTGTAGATTTGATCTGCAGAAATGTTATAGGTAAAACATGGATAGTGCAAACTTTATTGCACCCAGTAACTACTAAGGTCCTGATTTCCTATGTTTGGTGCAAAGCAGCGCAGCAAAGTAGTGCAAAGAATGGTACAGTGCCACATGACCTCATCCCCTTTATGTAAATAAGTGACGCTCGGGGATAGGGTCCCCAGGACCTAACAAGGTTCAGGTAGGGGGCTGCGTGGCCCCCTCACCTTTATTGAAATACGCGTCCTGGTTGGATGAGGTCCCCGGGACCTAACAATGCTCAAAGAAGGGGGCCACACAGCCCCATCCCCTTTATTTTAGTAATGGCCCTGGGGTCCCCACGGCGGGAAAGGGGGGCCATGCTTCACTCCTCCACGTTAAACAAGCATTTGCAATGCAATAGGTCTCGCATTTACGTGTGTTTGAGGTATTGGCATTGTCAATGACAATGGCTTTTAGTTTTGTTTTCATATTTATGTTTTAATAACGAAAACAAAAATAAAAGGCATTGTTATTTGCAATGTCAATAGCTCAAACTCGTATAAATGCGAGACCTATTGCATTGCAAATGCTTGTTTATTTTGAGAGGGAGAGTTAATACTGTTAATTAGAAAGTACTGCACTTCTCAGAAACGAGATGTAACAGTGAGACTAGAGGCTTTGTGTATGTTTATGTGTTTATAGATTTTGCCTGACTGAATGTCACCTACATCTTCGTGAAGGAACGCAGATTAGGGAAAGCTTGATTATGTTGCACCTCAATGTCCATCACTTGCTAGAAGTGTGACAGTAAAGAGTTAAGCTTAAAAAATCTATAAATGGAGAAAAAAAAATGCATTTTGAATATTAAGTAGATATGTTCATCGCAATATAGCCCAGTTTTCAGCTTCACCTTCAAACTCTTGTCTTGATAGATCAAAGTTAACATTTTGTTTCATAATATTTCCCCAACCCTGGTTTCGTTGCACACAACTCTAGCTCTATTCGCCCTGTTTCTGTGTCTCAGCACTTTGAGAAAATACTCGTATATCAAGCTACCTATATAACGACACCGTAACAAAAAAGGGTGACACTTCAAGTTTATTGGTAATATGGAAGATTGGCACGCTGAAAACAATATTTTCAAATTAGTCACGCTCAATTGTATCCAGTGGAAATAAAATAAAAAGTAAAAATGCTTTTTCCTTCTGATTATTATTCGATGGAAAGTACAGTGTGTATCTAGTGAAAACAATTCTATGGTAATTCCAGGTACCAGTGAACATTTGTGCATTGGGTATCTCTATTTCCTACACATTTTTTTGTTGCAAAAATACATAATTCTGAAGCCATGTGCTGCGCGCTGGCAGCCTGGTACAGCAAGAATGCAAATTGAGGGAAGTTTCTGAATTATTCAGTAGCCTGTATTTTATTGGCTCGCATTGGTCCCAATAAAGATATTATTAATAATAAAAACATTTCCCAGGCTAGGCTTGGTGCAGACTTGTTCGGGGGAGAGTGATGGGAAGGTGGAGGGCGGGCGGCTGCCCATTACATGGGCGAACAAGTCTTAACTTGAATTAACAATATTGCTGGCTGCGTGGGATGATTGATGCGCTTTGCAAAGGCCTAGATTGGTTTCATCTTTCTTCTGATGTTCTCACTGACTTGTTCTTAGTCATGTGCAATCACCGAGGCCACACAAGGTAACAAATGTTTGATGTATGGCACTATTGCCGCTCTAGCCAGACTTGCCTTCATTTGGTGTGTTTGCCTATGCGTGTGAAAGTGTGTCTGTGTGATGTGCGAATCTGTAAATGTGCTTATGTTTCTGTATCCCTGTGTAGGTGTCTGTGAGCGTGTGGCTGAAGGATGCCTGTGTGTCTGAGAATGTGCCTGTTTGTGTATCCGTAGAAATGTGTAGGTGTGGGGAGTGTGCGTGTGTGTGTTTGTGTGTGTGTGTAAGAGTGCGCCCATGCGTGTGCATGCAAGCTGCCGGGTCTGTAAGTGTGTGTATGTGTGAGAGAAATTTAGGGAGGCCGTGATTATATGTGTCTTTGTGTTGGTAACAGTTTCTGGATCTCAATGCTTGTTTGTGTGTGCAGTGTTGTTCTTTGATGGCAGATTGCTTTCTTCGTTCCTGGCTATGTCTGCACATCTTTCACTACAACATTATTAATATTTCGAGGCACGGTTATCAATTTATAGCATGCCAGCCCCCACTGAAGAAAATATGTCATAAGGTGCGTTCCATTTGTTTCCCAGGGAGAGAGGGAAAAGCCCTGTTCTTTTGCACCGTCTCATATATTACAAATCACCGCAGCCCGGATATCTTAATCAGCGCTTGAAAACACATCCTTATCAGCCTGAGCTGTAAAATGTTTATCCGAGGCCCAGGATTCGTGCAGAAAGAAGGGGGGAATGGTGAGCTTTTTATGGAAGAGCTTTGTGCCGCAGCCCTGTTCATTTTGGGGACTTTTCTCGAAGCGCTGTTTGTTCTATTGAAGCGGATAATAAACAGACCAGTCGGCCGTCAGGTTCGCGGGGCTTCTCATCCAACATATATCTGTAGCAGGTTATGTGCTTCGTAAAGATTTCAACCTCATGCAGAGTTTAATGCGTCACTGCTTTGACAATTTAAACAGTGTCTCAAACATTGTTTAACAAAATCAAGAGTGGTGCTTGGCAATTAATTTCTGCCGTCAATAGTGTTCTCAAACCGGGCAACTCCCCTTGGAACCGCGGGAGCCACAACAGAAGAAAAGGGGGCCTGTGCGCGCGAGTGAAAAGAGCAGAGACAATTCATTAGACGATTCTGCAGCAGCGAGAAGTGGCGGGGGATGTCAGGCCCTGCTCCCACGCTTCAATACTAATGACAGTCATTGCATATTCATAACCCCCAAATATAGGCAGCTTCTTGTAAAAAAAAAAAAAAAACTTTTGTGTCACGGAAGCTTCATGGCAAGAGCAAAGAGCGCGAGGAGCGATTGTGTCACGGAAGCCGAGGAGCGATTGTGTCACGGAAGCTTCATGGCAAGAGCAAAGAGCGCGAGGAGCGAGGCGGCCGTGCGGCCACAAAGTGATCGCGATCAAAGCGGCCATGCACTGTAGCTTTAGGCTGGCCTGGTAGCACTTTTTGGAGCCCACATATAAAATGTCTCTTCGAGCCAGCGCATGTGCTGGGCTCAGCGAGACCTAAAAAAGGGCTATGCGATGGTGTTCCCTGGGCCACGCCCTGTGGTCAAATCTTTGCACGTCTGAAGGCAGTGTGCACTGTGGGGTTGGCTGCCTTTAGGGAGGTTCACCACAGGGCCTGGTGTAGCCAGGCCTGTGGCCAAACCCCCACGTGCACGATTAATGGCTGTGCGCAGTGTGGGGTTGGCTGCATGTGGGGGGTTGGCTGCAGGGGGTTGGATTTACTTATGGTGATGAAATATTACTTTACTTTAAGCCTATTGGCTTTAAGATATGATTTTAACAACAAATAGATCAGGACTACTGTCTTCATCTGAATTTACAAAATAAACGGACCAGTCTTATGGCATCTGACATAACATCTCCCAATGACCCAATCAGACCTACGGCCTTTATCATTGGCTTGTCACAATAGCAAACTCAGGCTTCCTGTATTGAACATAAGATGTCCGAATAGGCAAAACAAGCACTCTTTTTTAGTGGAAGCACCCCCACTTCTGCTCAATTAAAATACTGCAAAGAGAAAGATTAACATGTCAATGCAACGTAAGCCTCTCTCACTATTGCGCCTTAAAGATTTTTTTCTATTGATAAGGTAAGGTCTGGCGACATTAATATTGAGCCAGACCTGCAAGTGGCCAGTATGGACATGGAAGGTCAGCTGCAGCTGGCACGGATCGGGGTTGATGGGGCATGGTGGACGGGGGAAGAAAGAAAAAAAACATGCACTTACCTTTAAGCGCGTCTCTCCTCCGTCGTCTCTCCCGACCGGAACAGGAAGCACCCAGGCTCCCCATAGCCAATCACAATGCTGCAACACAGCATTGTGATTGGTCTGAGAACAGTAGTTTGGCACTCAGACTAGCAGTGGGAGCCTGGGCATGTTCTCCACCCAAGCTGTATTGCAGCCTGGCCAGAGAACATGCAAAGTGCGCATGACTGTTTGGCCAGCCCAAGACGGCCAGCCAAACATTCATGTGCACTTACTGTGTGCCCAACACTCCTCCCCCTGCTCCTGTGTGAGCAGCCCCGCCCACCCTCAATGCTGCATCAGCAGGAAAAAATCAAATAGTAATAATATTATGTTATTAGCATTTTATTTTTCCTTTTTTACACTGCTTAAAAGCAGTGGGGTGACACTCCACCTTAGCAGAGGAGCCACCACTGTGGAAGGTGATAAATAGTAGAGAATATTACAAGATAAAGGTGAATACCACATAAGGCTGAAAACAGGTATGTTACTTCTGTTTCTATGCTGAAAGTAGTTC
This sequence comes from Triturus cristatus, assembly GCF_964204655.1. Lineage (NCBI taxonomy): Eukaryota > Metazoa > Chordata > Amphibia > Caudata > Salamandridae > Triturus > Triturus cristatus. The sequence continues at coordinate 1,085,071,185 of NC_140582.1, read as the reverse complement.
ACATCAAGTGCCTGCTGATACTGGTGATGTGCACATCTGTTTGAGCTATTTGTTCAAACACACCTGGTGTCTGTGTTTTATGTCTTGCAAAACTGTCAATGCTGGCTACTGGCTCTATGTTAGAAATGGGGGTCTCTAGTTTCCAGTGGCTTGCACCCTGTCCAAGTAGCGACTCTTCTTTCTAGTCAGGACAAGGGAGTAACACACCCAAGATAACCCCTACTCACCCCCTTGGTAGCATGGCACTAGCAGTAAGGCTTATCTCAGAGGCCATGAGTAAAGTATTTGTACAAAACACACAGCGACACAGTGAAAACACTACAAATGAACACCACACCAGTTTGGAAGAATAAACAATCTTGATCTAAACCAAACAAGACCAAAACAACAAAAATCCAACACACAGAACTAAAGATATCACTTTTTAAAGGTAAGCATTTCTGTCTATAGAACTCTATGAATTTTAGCACAGAGTACCTTTGATACATCAAAATCCAAGAGGAAAAACAGCCGCAGATGAGGGAAGTGTCCGCAGACGAAGGAAGTGTCAGAAAACACAGCGATGTGTCAATTCTTGAGTCCCTGGGGAAAGGAGGCATCAGTTCTGCTGCACGCATGAGAAGTGTTGAGTTAATTCCTTACTGCAAGGAGAAGCAATCTGTTATTGTCCGAAGACTGTTCCTTTGTGTGGGCCAACATGGTGGAAACATGGTGCACAGGTGGGTTGCACGAAAATCCGAGTGCGCTTGAGACGATGCGGTGGCAGCGAAACAGGTGCTGCATCGATTCTTCCAACCGCGGACCGGGGATGCGTTGATTCCTTCAGCCGCAAAGGAGGGCCTGCATTTGAGTCGAAGTGGGGTCTCTAATGTCGGAGACACGGGACTCGGGCTGCAGCGGTTCAGTACGGCTGCAAACTGGTGCTGTGTCCATTTTTTGCTGCACCGTGGTGATGTATTGGTTTTTCAACTGCTCGGCAAGCTTGTGGCAGGAAAAATGGTGCTGGAAGAGCGATGCATGGATTTCGACACACTCTCGCCCGACGTCTCCTTCTTCACGGAAACCTGGACCAACACCACCTCCGGTCCCGACATCGCCACCGCCATCCCTGACAGCTACAAGATCCATAGAAAGGACCGTCCGCACCACCGGAGGAGGAGGACTCGCCATCGCACACAAGACCCCCTCCGACTCTCCACAGCCAGCACGAGTGATCCCCACTCCAACACAGAACACCTCGACTTCCAGATCCAGACAAGCCCCAGGACCACGCTACGCGGCACCCTCATCAACAGATCGCCAGGACCTCACACCCACCATGCAACCACCATCGCTGAGCTTGCCGCAGCCCACGCCATCACGGACTACATTCTACTCGGGTACCTGAACTTCCACCTCGACAACGGCAACGACCTCGACTCCACCACTTTCCTCGACAACCTCGCCAACCTAGGGTTGAAGCAGCTCGTCAACACGCCCAACCATAGAGTGGGCCACACCCTCGACCCCATCTTCGTGGGAGGAACAAACTTCCGCTTCTACCACACCACCTAGCCCCTCTGGAATGACCACCACTGTGTCCACTTCACTTTCAACACCACCACCACACCCAAACCCGCCCTGCGCCCGCCATGATGGAACTGGAGCAAGGTCACAGAGGAGCACCTCTACACCACCCTCTGTCAAACCCCCCATCAACTCCACAGCCAGGGAATTTCACTGCTGGGTCTCCTGCTGCGCCATCAAGCTCGCGCCCCGCCACCCCGCCAAACAATGCCCTCTGAAGCCGCCTGGTTCACCACAGAACTTCAAAAAGCCAGATGCTCCTGCAGACGCCTAGAGAAAACCTGACGAAACCTGAAAACCACGGAAGCACGGAACGACCACAAGAGCGCCCTGAAGGAATACCACCAGTGCATAAGAGACACCAAACGGACCTTCATAAGAGACAAAGTCCAGACCAACGTGACCAACACGAAGGAACTTTTCAACGTCATACAGCAGCTCGCAAAACCCACCTGCGAAACTACCGGACGTCACACCTTCCGAGGAACTCTGCGACAAGCTCAGCTCCTACTTTCATCTGAAGATCAAGGCCCTTTATGACAACTTCAGCGAACCAACGGCGAACACCACCCCTCTACCCACCGCCGCCGATAAGCCGACCATCACATCCTGGGATCCCGCTACCGTCGAACTCATCACCGGGACCATGAAGAAAACCCACTCAGGAGCCCCAACGGACCCCTGCCCACTGCACATCTTCCACAGGGCCGCCATCGCACCCGAACTAGGACGCACATTCAACTCCTCCCTCAGATCAGGCATCTGACCAGATGACTGGAAACGGGCGGAGGTAAAACACCCCCTCAAGAAACCAACGGCCGACCCTGCGGATCTGAAAAACTACTGGCCCATCTCTCTCCTCCCCTTTACGGCCAAGTTCACCAAGAGACTCATAAACGCCAAGCTGACCACCTTCATAGAAGAGAACTCCATCCTGGATGCCTCCCAGTCTGGGTTCCGCAGCAACCACAGCACCGAGACCGCCCTCCTCGCCGCCACTGATGACATCCGCATGCTACTCGACCAGGGACACACTGCGGCCCTCATCCTTCTAGACCTCTCCTCAGCCTTCGACACCGTTTCACATCCCACTCTCGCAGCCAGACTGCACGACGCGGGAATATAAGGAGCCCCCCTCGACTGGATCCAATCCTTCCTCTCCGGCAGAACCCAGAGAATCCAACTTCCTCCCTCCCTCTCCAAACCCACGGAAATCAACTGCAGAGTACCCCAGGGATCATCACTCAGCCCCACGCTCTTCAACATCCACATGCCTCCCTCACAGCCATCATCCGACAGCATGGGCTCAGCATCGTATCATACGCTGACGACACCCAGCTCATCCTCTCGTTCACCAACAATCCCGAAGACACCAGACTCTGCTTCCAGGAAGGTATGAAGAACGTGGCAGCCTGGATGAAGGACAGCTGCCTGAAGCTAAATTCAGAGAAGACCGAGGTCCTCAACCTCGGTCCCTGCACCTCCACCTGGAACAACACCTGGTCGCCCTCCGCCCTCGGGAGCCCTCCTACCCCTTCAGACCACTCTCGCAACCTGGGCATCATCCTTGACTCCTCTCTCTCCATGAACCGCCAGATCAACTCGTCGCCACCACTAGTTTCAACTGCCTTCGCATCCTCCATAAGACCATCAAATGGATCACCCCCGACTGCAGAAGGACTGTCACCCACGCACTCATCACCAGCAGACTGGACTACGGCAACGCCCGCTACACCGGAATCAACAAAACTCTTCTACACAAACTCCAGACCATCCAGAATGCCACAGCCAGACTCGTTCCAAGAGCACATGACCCAACACCTACGAAGACTCTACTGGCAAGAAGAGGGTCACTTTCAAACTCCTCAGCCATGCCTACAAATCCCTCAACAACATCGGACCCAAATACCTCAACGAGAGATTATCCTTCCACATACCCAAGAGGAACCTCTGCTCCTCCGACCTCACCCTGGCAGAGGTCCCCAGCATCCACAGAAACAGAACCGTGGGAGAGCCTTCCCCTACATTGCAGCCAAAACCTGGAACGAGATCCCTGTAAACTTCAGACGCTCCCTGACCCTGCACACGTTCAGGAAGGACCTCAAGACCTGGCTCTTTGACTGAGACCCTCACGGGCGAGTAGAGCACTTTATAAACCCCCAGATTGATTGATTGATTGATTGATTGATTGATTTTGAGTCTTTAAAGAAGCCAAAATACTTCTAGGGGTCCAGAACTGTAATTGGCACAACTTGGCAGGTCAGAACTCTCAGCACAGAAGTTTATGGGGGCTGCAGATTAAGTCTTTGACGGCCCTGAGACTTCTGAACAGAGGGCAAGCACACACAAGCCCTTGGATAATCCTCTCAAGCAGTATTCCAATAGCAGAGTCCAGTCCTTGTCCTCTCCAATACAGAAGCAGTCATTGCAGGCCTACCCAGCTAAGCAATACAGCAAAGGGGCAAGACATATACTGACAGCTCTCCAGCTCTTCTTCTTGGCAGAGTCTCCTCTTGATCCAGAAGTGTTCCAAACATGTGCTGTTACAGGGAATGTATGATGGAACAATGAAAGCCTTTACAACGAATGCTCCTACAGCGGCGGCCGAAGAACAATAGTACCATTACAACGCCAGTTAACATAACGAAAGCCATTATCACGCTGCATAGGGTATCATGCAAACTAACGTAATCACAAATGAAAACATCACCCATCATTTTCCTACCCATACTGTTAAAACGCCCATTCTAAGTAAACATAAGCAGTCTTAGTAATCTGAAATATTAAAGATATAGTAATTATATTTCCCAAAGTTAAATTGTGTAAAAATATCAAATACAACATTCTAGTTAACCCATTTATGCTGTAGTCCTACCTTTTTGTTTATCATTTTTTTCCGTACTTCCTGATTGCAAATGGCATTCATTGTATGTCCTCTTCCTCGTCAGTTATTAATCTGGAGGCACACAAGCTCCTCTTGCCGATATCCAGATACACACTCTGCCTCAAATTATGTCATGTGGGGTTGAATATTTCCTGTGGCAGACATTCAAACAAGTGGATGCTTGACTTATGATTCACCTACAACACACCTCTGCAGTCCAGCTGAGCCTCCGACCCTGCCAGGACGTCGATAAAGGTAATTCGCATACACTCTGCTGCACCTGCGACTCCTTACGGCTACTTCACAGGCTCACATTTGCATTTCTCACCTTAGAGTGAGAGGAAATCCACTCAACACCTAATGCAAGATGTTATTAGACTCTTATTCAAGTATTTGGTAACTTCTTTCTGGTCACCTTTCTCATACTCGTTTGTGCTAAAGTGTCACTTTTTATATTTATCATTTTTATTGATGTTCATATTTATCAAAACAGTGACAGTTTCATCCGAACTATGAACTGTGTCTGTGGCAAGAGTTTTAAAGCAATCGAGCATCCAGGGATGACATAGTCATTCATATACCCGCATCACAGCCCACCAGGAGCTGGTGGGTCAGTTTGAGGAATTGCGAACAGTTTAGGTGGGTGGATCTGTAGTAATGCAATTCGTTGTAATGACAGTCTCGTTGTTTAAAGTGGTGTTGTAATGACTCCCTCATACTCCCAAATTCGTTGTAAAAGCTTCTCGTACTTATGTCTTCGTAGTAATGAATGTTTCCCAGTTGCAAGTCCACTACTTATACACCTTTTAGCTTTTGAAGTAGGTATACTTCAAAGGAAAGTCTTTCTTGTCCACAAGATCCTGCCTTAGCTCCAGACACACTATATGGTTGTGGAGACAGCATTGTGGGAGGACAGGCACTGCCCCATTCAGGTGTGAGTGACAACTCCTCCCACCACCATAGCTCTGGAAGATCTATCAGCCTGGTGATGGGTCATCAGGATATGTAGGGCACAACTCAGCTCCCTTTGTGTGACTGTCTAGAGAATGCACAAACAGCCCCTGTCAGTCTAAACCAGATGTTGATTCCACAGGCAAGCAGAAACATTGAATGGTAAACCAGGAAAATGTACACTCTCTAAAAGTGGCATTTTCAAACACACAATTCAAAAACCAACTTTAGTAAAATACGTATTTTAAAATTCTAAACTCAGGGAGCCCAAACTCCAAATCTCCATCTTTTCCCAATTTAAATTTACGCTTGAAAGATGCTACAAGGCAGCTCCAATTATAACCTAAGGGAGAGATAGGCCTTGCAATAGTGAAAAAGGAAACTGGTAGTATTTCACTATCAGGACATGTAAAACACACCAGTACATGCCCTACATTTCACCCACAGTGCACCCTGCCCCCGGGGATACCTTGGGCCTACCTTAGGGGTGTCTTACATGTAGTAAAAGGGAAGGTTTGGGCCTAGCAAGTGGGTGCACTTGCCAGGTCAGCATGGCAGTTTAAAACTGCACTGGCAAATACTGCAGTGGCAGGCCTCAGAAATGGTTGCAAAGCTACTCATGTGGATGGCACAATCAGTGCTGCAGGCCCACCAGTAGCATTTGATTTACAGGCCCTGGGCACACAAAATTCATTTTACTAGGCACTTAGTAGGGAATCAAAAATGCCAATCATGCATAACCAATAATAATCACAGTTTATACAGAGAGCACTTGCACTTTAGCACTGATCAGCAGTGGTAAAGTGCCCAGAGTACAAAAAAAGCAAAAATGAAGTCCAGCATACAGTCAAAAACACAGGAGGTAGAGGCAAAAAGACAGGAGAAACCACACCAAGGATGCCAGGTCTAACACCCTAGACTATGGGGGACAGTATTAGACAATTCTGGCTTTTTAGCCAACAACAATTTGCATTCTGGAACTTGTACTGTCACTTTTCATTTTGTCGCAAAGGGTCTCAAATACTCATCATACAAAGCAATGCTTGCTGGTAACTAATAGAAGCAGACATGGGTCTGCTTGGCATACAAATGTGTACTGTAGATATTGCATCACATATTGCAGCAGTCAAGTTGAAGAGGAACAGGAGCTCTTGGAAATCTAATGAAGAAAAGAACAGTAAATTATTAATATATTGCAGTGAATCTTTGTATAGAATAAGTTCTCCAAAGTCACGATAAATAGTTTGTTGATCATGATGGGCTAAAATCATAACATTAGCTCAGAAGTTAAATAGGGTGTTATTCCATATATATTTGCTACAAATTACTTTGACAGAGTGTAGGCAGTGTGTTCATTATAGAAATAAAAACAGGTTAAATCAAGTTGTTGTAACTTCTCTGTTAAAAACGTTACAAAAACCATTTGCAAGTTTTCTTCTATACATAATCAGCAAATTCCCTATGTATAAAAAGCACATTGATACTAAACTCAACTACCAAACAATTTGTGCATCAAACAGCCTTTTCTAGCAAAAGTGTCAACAGTTTGATCAAGCAATTGCATTTGGCCCATTCTTTTTAAGCTGACATTAATGCAAATGTTTATAAATATTTGCCTCAGCACAATTTATCAGCTTGATTTCTAAACTTTTGAATAATTTGATAATGGCTCCAATAATCTTGAAAGTCGCACCACCTAAAAAAGTAGCAACTTTCTGATGAACTGTTCTGGTTGACATGGACGGTAAGAGCAAGGTAATCTGCGCCTTCCCGCCACTAAGTAGACAATACAAACATTTTAAATGTAGGCATTTGCATATGGTTTTTAATACGGAAAATAACAAAAGTGGGAAGGTAAGAATATACAATAAGTATGTTGTCTTAAAGGTTCAAAGAGATAGTTTTGGAGCAATAGCCCATTAAAGGTCTCTTTATATGATGTAAACTGTGGATTTAATGACAGAGTAAGGGCCTGATTTAGAATTTGGTGGACGAGTTTCTCCCTGACAAACATTACGAATGTCATGTCTTTCTTATTACAAGTGCATTGTATCCTATGGCATTGGTAATAAACCAAACGGAATAACCTTCACGTTTGTTACGGAGTACCAGTTAGCCACATTTTGAAACAAGCCCTGAGTCTGTGATTCTGTCCAAATGAAACATAGAAATAAATTATAGAATGTGATACTCAAATGAAGAATCCAGATTAAATCCAAGCCACTCTTTTTAGGTCTGGTGTTTGATTACTAAGATCATATTTATAATATACTTACAGGGGTTTCGGGAACCAATTTTTATCCATTGGTCTGTTGTGTCATTCATATTTTCCCATTACAGTATCCAGAATGTGGCAATGAGGTAGTCAGCTTCAGCCATCAGCTAACATCACTGTTACTACTTGCATTTGGTTCTTTCACAAAGAGCACATCCACCTAAAGTAGTTTCCTTCACTACCATAGACAAAGCATGCTTTGTGACACCAAAAAGTAGTTTTGCTTTTAGCCAAAGTTTTCTATTTTTCTATTGGATTGGACCTGGCAGGGCCTCAAACATAAAGCTTTACAAAAGCCAAATCAAGCATTGATAAAGCCAAATGGCTAGCAACCAACACCAGACATATTGGTCTTTCCACTGTTTATTTTTACAATTTCTTGTTAACTTGGAGATTTGCGAGACCGTGGCACAGTGTTTAAGCATTCTTTAACCAAGGGCAATATTTATTATAATAAACATCAAGATCAGAGTCTGTTTAACCCAAAATTCCAAGCATAGCTGGAGCAATGTGAACGGGTTTATTTCTAAGGGTAAGAGTACCATAAAGAAAAGCTGACCACAACTTACCCCTAAGAGTGATCTGAAAAATAGATGAGCTATAAAGTATCTGGAATAATTTTTAGGGCAACAATAAGTTCCGAGGCTTTAGACATTAATTTATTCATAAATGTTTTGTAAACAGCCCTGCTTTCCTACTGTAAGCCTAAATAATTATGTGATGAGACGTTTCAATCCCTAACTCTTCCAATTTCGATTGGGAGATATTTCTTCAAAACCTTACTGAAACAGATTGGGTTATTAGTTGAGGGAGGGTAGAAACCCCACTTAAATAGCAACAACAATTCTTTTCAAGGTAAACAACAAGCAGTTACTAAATTAACCTGTGCGTAACACTCTGGTAGGTTGGCTCCAAACAGTCAGCCTTAACTTAGGTATGCTTACAAACAATAATAAGGTGGAAACTCAACACAAGAAAAATAGAGTAATGCAAGAACAACAAAAATTCAACCAGTAATTTTGAAAGTTTTGGAGAAAAATAGCACAAAGCAGCCATTTGTGTTTATCCAGTCATACTGGACCGGGGTAAAGTCACAAGTTGAGGCTGACCACGATGGAGCGCAGGTCAGATATAGGGACCAGTTTAATCCAGCATGAACAGTGCAGTTTGCATTGGAGGAGCCACAAGGAGGAAGCTTTCCGCATGAGGAGCAGGCTGAGTGTTGCAGACATTTGTTGTTGTAGCGCGAAGAGCCGGTCAAGCCAGGAGATTCGTGTTGGTGGATTACCGTGGTCGAAGCTGTCGGCGTGAAGTGCAGGTCTCGCATTGTCGGTCCATATGGATAGTTGGTTTTGGAGCAAAGAGCAGGTCCTGCTGGAGATTCATGTTGGCAGCCATTGCGGGTGGTTGATTCTCAGCATGAAGAGGTCACCTCGTTATCGCAATGTGCCCAAGCTTCAGGGTTTTCAACTTTTCTTGAGGAGGAGCTCTAACTGATGCCAGCCAAGGGCACATACCAGAACTCAAGAGCAGGGTTGGGCAGGTTTAGGCAGGTCCAGCTGATACTGGTCTGCTGGGTAGTTGCAGGTAGGCCTATGGAAGCGTTTTGTGACCCTGTAACTCACACAGGAAGTCAGCCAAGTGATCCTTGGTGTCGCTCTGAATAGCCTGGGTTCAAAGCAAACAGGTCCAATCTTACTCCTTCAGAAAAGCAGGGCAGTCCTTTCAGCTACAGGGCACTTCCCCTTCTGAATCTTTGAATCTCTGATTTTTTTACCAGGTGCCAACTTTTGAGTGGGGTAATTGCCTGAGCTGTCTAGGGTGTGAAAAGGCTGGGCAGGCCTGGTGCCAGGTTCCTTAGTGTGTGTTGCAAGCAGCATATCTCTATCTATCCCTAACCTGAAATTAGCACTTATCAAATGGAATAAGGAAACCCAGTTTTCGTCTATGGGAGAGATAGGCTTTACAACAGTGAAAAAGGAATTAAACACATTGGGGAGGCTGCTCTGCATGGAGCAGAGCCGCAGAGTGGACTTCTTTGACCATAAAGCCTTTCAATGAGGAGGAGAGGGGGCTGTGTATTTGTGCCTGTCGGGTGCTTTCTAAGCTGACTTCTTCCCCTGTGGCGCGGAAGTCTGCTCTGCATGAAGCAGAGCAGCAAAGTAGACTTCATTGACCATAAAGTCTTTCAAGGAGGAGGAGGGGGAGGAGGGACAGTTAATCGTGCCGGTCGGCAGCTTAATAAACTGAAGTCTTTCCCTGCAGCGCGGAAGGCTGTCTGCATGGAGTTGAGCTTCAGAGTGGACTTCTTAGGAGGAGGGGCTGTATATTCACGCCGGTTGGGCACTTTATAAGCTGACTTCTTTCCCCGCGAGATGGGAGGCTGCTCTAGAAGGTGCAGAGCCACACAATGAACGTCATTGCCCATAAAGCCCTTTAAGGAGGAGGAGGAGTGGCTGTGTATTTGCACCGGTCAGGCGCTTTATAAGCAGACTTTTTTGCCCAAGGCACGGGAGGCTGCTCTGCACAGAGCAGAGCTCCAGAGTGGACTTCATTGCCCATAAAGACCTTCAAGGAGGAGGAAGGGCTGTGTATTCATGCTGTGTATTCATGCTGTTCGGGCACATTATAAGCTGGCTTCTTTCCCCACAGTACCGGAAGGGCGCGGGATATGTCCGGACTCATGCACTGGCTCATGCATGGGCCAAGACCAGGCCAAGAGCGGGTCTGTCTTTGCCAGTCATCGCCTGGAAGAGGCTGGGCTAGGCCACCACTCTTTCACTTGGACTGCTTCAAGTATTGTGACCACATTGCTCTTCTACAAAGAAGTTTATTACTAAGCTTTGGCTCAATATGGGGAAGCAGAAAGCTCCGGAAAGTAGCTCTAAAGCTGTCTCTGACATCACTCTGGATGGCTTTTTACAGAGGGCAGTCTGAGTAATTAATAAAGAAACAGAGCTGGCAGAATGTCGTGCATCGATCTTTCCATCCTCCTGCTTGTGCACCTTGGACTTCTCCGGTAACAAAGCCTGTCCACACAAGAGTCACAGTTGACTGTTTGAGCTCGGGGGTGGCGGGGGTGTTACAAACACACCAGCTAGTGCCTTTATTGTGGAGTCAGAGGCAGCACAACCCCACCCACAACCATGTAGTGGGAAAGCAAGGGGCCCAGCTGGGAAAAGGAAAAGAACTGATGTTGGCATCAAAGAGGTTGTGCGCTTCTACCCCATCCCTATGCAGGACCCCTGTAGTGGTGGTCAAGGACAAATCAATTGAGTTGGAAAAAGACCTATGCGATAGTCTCAGAGAGGCTGTGATGGGTAAACTGGAGTCAATTTATGAACAGTTGCAATAGAAACACAGTTATGTAAGATAAACTCTCTCTCCACCACGCAACAGACAGTGGCGCTGCCACCCATTGATCCCTGCATTGTGTCTAGAATCCATAGTGACAAGCTCAACAGGGCAGAGACTATCCTGGACGAGTCCGCAGGAAGTCATTTCTTACTTAGTATGCCAGCTAACCGACCCAATGTGACTATGCGTGAGCTGGTAAGTGGATACTGTATTCTTTGGTGTGGTAGGAGGAAGTGGGGGTGGGTGAAGGGGCTGCGCGGGGCATTGGTACGCACAAGGGTGGGCCAGGTTTCGATACTCAAAGCAATGTCGTTGAACTTACGACCTGATGTTTGCCCATATGTGATTGTGTTTTCAAATGTGAGAGGAGATGGCCTAACGGCTAAAGCGGTCAACCACAAATATGGGGAAGTGGGTTTGAGTCTCGGCAATGACGCTGAACGTCCTGTGATTCTGGGCAAAACACTTAATCTCCCCGTGCCTAACAAAAATGAATGTGTGTCCTCATGTAATATAACCAGTGCTAGTTAAAGCGTTCTGATACCCGATTCGGGTCAAGTTCGTGCTATATAAAACTGTAAAAAAATAAAAGTGTCCTGTCCAGCAGATTCATTCGCCCAACTGAAAAACGAGGTTTTACACTGGCTACACATCAATGCTGGTCTGTCGTACTCGGATGCCCACTACATCCTGATCGTTAGGAGGGTGGGTTGGGTCAGCCCTCCAACCAAGTCTCAGGAAGGCGCCTGCGTTGTTGTAAACTTTAGGTATCGCATTTAGGTAGCCCAAAATCTACTGGCGAATTTGTGATGATCAGCTATTGTGTGGAATGTAGAATGTGGGGAGGCTGATGACATCAGATGGATTGGAGAGGGAGCTGGGAGGTAAAGAGCTGGAGGGCGAACATGAATAAAGCTGAACAAGAAGAAAAAAAAAGAGATTTGATTTTTACTCTGTCGACGAGGAGAACGTCTGTGCAGGGGACAGAAACCTGACATCTCCACCCCTGGAAACCATTAATTTATGGCTATGAAAATGAGCCAATACGTGAAAACCACAAGGCAAGTGAGCGCTTGCACCCAATTGCAGTGTAAAGTGTCCAGAAGTCCACTTTAAGTCTTCCAATAAAGCGTTTCTAATGATCTTGTGTCGTTTTTAATGATTTTGTGCCCAACTCAATTAATGTCTGAAGCATGACTGAGTGGAAGGTTTCTGTTCTCAGCAGCGTGTGTGAGTGCAGCGTAGCGAATGAACTGGTGGAGAGATTGAGCCGGTTAGTGATGGAAATCATTCAGTTATCTTTGGCCAATCGTCTCTCAGGGAGGAAAGAATTGAGGAGAATGATTAGGACGCGTGGAACAGCTCCCCATTTAGTTACAGATATAACACCATTTGTGTCCTTGAAAGAAAGGGAGCCTGGAATAAAGGAGCGCCCCATCTGGTGGAAATGAAAGGTGAGTGTGAGAGTGCATTGCGAGGAGGTGGGAGTGAGAGTCAAGGATTTGTAGGAGGAAAATGATCAGTATTACAACATGAGGAGAAGTGTGAATAAGTGTTGTGTACAAAGTGGAGGCTGGGTTGTGGTGAGAAAGGGAGGTTTTATCTGAAAAGTGGATAACACGTTTTCTATTCCAAGCAAAGCAAAGGAAGTCAAATGTAGTGTAGCAATGTCTCCGGTGAGAAGAAATCTGTCTAGGCCGGCCCTCCAAGTGGTAGAACTTACTCTGACGCATGGTTTGCCTGTCTGCAATGGAATTTCAGCCACAAGACATTTGTGCAACAAGAATTTCTCTAACTGGATGTTTAGCTTCGCGTTTTATGGAGTATTGTGGTTACTATATGGTATTATGTGCCTGCCATTCATCCTGAGATGAACCCCCTGTCGCCCCATTTAGAAGAAGGTTGTATTGTAGCTCCATTGACTACATCTTACTGTATGTGACACTCTGTAGCCAAATGGGAGATATGTTGGTGATGAGGCAAGATGACAGCGGTCACAACCCTCTGATACTTAAACTAATACAGTCAACTTTCTTATCCTTTGAGCCTGAAGTGGATGATTATCAGAATCAGCTAGAAGTCACGAACAATAGGAGAAATGTTAAGTGGGAGGTAGTGGGCTCTTCAACCAATGGAGTCTCAGACGTATATTATGGTGCCAATTACGATCCTGTAAAAACCGGGTACGAACCGTCGGACGGAGCATATTCTCCGTCCGACGCGTACCCGGTCGTACAAATATACAAACATGGAATTACGATTCGCACGGAAACCCCATTTCCGTACGAATCGTACAAAACACCGACCGACGAAAATAAACATACAAATGTGATCCGGGAAAGCGCCGACGTGACGTCGGGACGCACGCAGCCTGCCATACACGAACCAGGAATCACGATTCGCACCGACGTCATCCCGCACGGTGAATATTTTCCGGCAGCCAAAAACTGCCAGGAAATCAGGACGACGCGAACAAGGAGTACCTGTACGCGACGGACAGACATGGACCCGAACCTATGTGTCATCCCGCCCTCATAGCAGCCGACCTCCTCTACAGGTTCGGACGCAGACGCCGCAGAAGGTCAGAACAACAAAGGGAGGGGGAAAAGGGGGGGGGCAGGGGCAGGCCACAAAACCCCCACCAAAGTCACACAGCACACATGCCCTGAACATACCTGACCCCCAGGCCCTGGTCACTACGAGGGGGTGGGGGCGTGTCCAGCAAAGCCAGCGTCCGCCACAACGGAAGTGCTTGACGACGCGAACCGGCAACACAACAATCCAGGTACGGCCCGTACCCACGCCTGAAGAGCGTGGGTACGAGTCGTACCCCGCCCACACCAACGTCATCCCAACAATGGCGGGACAGCTGTACCCACGTGGCAAAGGCCTGGGTACGGCCCGCACAAGCATCACATAGCGTGGGGACGCATATGTACGGACCGTACCTCCACCCCCGTATGCATGAAGCGTACCCCCAACCGCAACAGTGTAAGTACGACCCGTAGCCTCACCTGCGTACGTAGGGAGCGTACCCCCACCCCAACAGTGTAAGTACGACCCGTACCCTCACCCGCGTACGTATGGAGCGTACCCCCACCCCAACAGTGTAAGTACGACCCGTACCCTCACCCGCGTACGTATGGAGCGTACCCCCACCCCAACAGTGTAAGTACGACCCGTACCCTCACCCGCGGACGTATGGAGCGTACCCCCACCCCAACAGTGTAAGTACGACCCGTACCCTCACCCGCGTACATATGGAGCGTACCCCCACCCCAACAGTGTAAGTATGACCCGTACCCTCACCCGCGGTCGTATGGAGCGTACCCCCACCCCAACAGTGTAAGTACGACCCGTACCCTCACCCGCGGACGTATGGAGCGTACCCCCACCCCAACAGTGTAAGTACGACCCGTACCCTCACCCGCGGACGTATGGAGTGTACCCCCACCCCAACAGTGTAAGTACGACCCGTACCCTCATCCGCGGACGTATGGAGCATACGTCCACCCCAACAGTGTAAGTACGACCCGTACCCTCACCCGCGGACGTATGGAGCGTACCCCCACCCAGACAGTGTAAGTACGACCCGTACCCTCACCCGCGGATGTATGGAGCGTACCCCCACCCCAACCGTGTATGTACGACACGTACCCCCACCCGCATATGCATGGAGTGTACCCCCACCCCAACAGTGTAAGTACGACCCATACCCTCACCCGCGGACGTATGGAGCGTACCCCCACCCCAACAGTGTAAGTACGACCCGTACCCTCACCCGCGGATGTATGGAGTGTACCCCCACCCCAACAGTGTAAGTACGACCCGTACCCTCACCCGCGGATGTATGGAGCGTACCCCCCACCCCAACAGTGTATGTACGACCCGTACCCTCACCCGCGTATGCATGGAGCGTACCCCCATGCCAACAGTGTAAGTACGACCCGTACCCTCACCCGCGGACGTATGGAGCATACCCCCACCCCAACAGTGTAAGTACGACCCGTACCCTTACCCGCGGACGTATGGAGCGTACCCCCACCCAGACAGTGTAAGTACGACCTGTACCCTCACCCGCGGACGTATGGAGCGTACCCCCACCTCAACAGTGTAAGTACGACCCGTACCCTCACCCGCGGATGTATGGAGCGTACTCCCACCCCAACCGTGTATGTACGACACGTACCCCCACCCGCATATGCATGGAGCGTACCCCCACCCCAACAGTGTAAGTACGACCCGTACCCTCACCCGCGGACATATGGAGCGTATCCCCACCCCAACAGTGTAAGTACGACCCGTACCCTCACCCGCGGACGTATGGAGTGTACCCCCACCCCAACAGTGTAAGTACGACCCGTACCCTCACCCGCGGACGTATGGAGCGTACCCCCACCCCAACAGTGTAAGTACAACCCGTACCCTCACCCGCGGACGTATGGAGCGTACCCCCACCCCAACCGTGTATGTACGACATGTACCCCCACCCGCATATGCATGGAGCGTACCCCCACCCCAACAGTGTAAGTACGACCCGTACCCTCACCCGCGGACGTAGGGAGCATACCCCCACCCCAACAGTGTAAATACGACCCGTACCCTCACCCGCGGACGTATGGAGTGTACCCCCACCCCAACAGTGTAAGTACGACCCGTACCCTCACCCGCGGACGTATGGAGCGTACCCCCCACCCCAACAGTGTATGTACGACCCATACCCTCACCCGCGTATGCATGGAGCGTACCCCCCATGCCAACAGTGTACGTACGGACCGTACCCCCACCTCGTATGCATGGAGCGAACCTACACCCGTGTATGTTCTAAGCGTACATATCGTGAAATAGGAGGGGTGGGTGCAGAGTCCTCCCAGCAGTGCCCAGAGACAGGAGGGGTGGGTGCCTATCACTCCCAGCAGTGCCCAGACACAGGAGGGGTGGGTGCAGAGTCCTCACAGCAGTGCCCAGACACAGGAGGGGTGGGTGCAGAGTCCTCCCAGCAGTGCCCAGACACAGGAGGGGTGGGTGCCTATCACTCCCAGCAGTGCCCAGACGCAGGAGGGGTGTGTGCAGAGTCCTCCCAGCAGTGCCCAGATGCAGGAGGGGTGGGTGCCTAACACTCCCAGCAGTGCCCAGTCATAAGAGGGGTGTGTGCAGAGTCCACCCAGCAGTGCCCAGAGACAGGAGGGGTGGGTGCAGAGTCCTCCCAGCAGTGCCCAGACACAGGAGGGGTGTGTGCAGAGGCCTCCCAGCAGTGCCCAGTCATAAGAGGGGTGGGTGCAGAGTCCTCCCAGCAGTGCCCAGACACAGGAGGGGTGGGTGCAGAGTCCTCCCAGCAGTGCCCAGACGCAGGAGGGGTGGGTGCAGAGTCCCCCCAGCAGTGCCCAGACACAGGAGGGGTGGGTGCAGAGTCCTCCCAGCAGTGCCCAGACACAGGAGGGGTGTGTGCAGAGTCATCATCATCATCATCAAAATATCTTTATTCGGATATAAATAAATCCAAGAAAAGAACAAAAATGGATACACATATTTCAACATAATATTACATACAATATCTCATATTAAAATTCATTAAGACTGTAAAAGTAATGCAGAGATAGGGCGGATCTAAGTGTCTTATTCATAATCTTACAGACTAGTTTATGCAAAGCGACTGGATGGCTCTGCAATCATCAAATATTCATTAATAAAGTGCAGGGTGCAAGAGCTATATAGCACAAAGAAGAAAAAACAATGACCAGGATAAAATGTACGATCATAGAGGCTTAAAACACGTGTATATAAAAGTGCTAGCAATAAAAATACCATATAACCTCCCTGGTACGATAAATCATCCAATACGTCATTTACATACTTCTTTGGTATTATTACTGTTTTCTGCATGGTGCGGATCTAATAACATGAGGCGAAACGCCACCTCCTTTATACTGACAACAAGGTTACTTATGTCTCGCATCTCGATTTCCTCGATTTTACAGCAAGTCTTAAAAAGTTCACAGTACAAAACAGTGTAAGAGGTTCCGCAGAAAGTTTTAAATATAACAGAGCTACCCTGACGTGGGTGAATTTATTCGCTTTTAGGATGCGTTTTAAAAAGATATTCCGCGGGAAATCATATAGGGGACAAAAGAATACAAAGTGAAGAGTGTCCTGTGGAGATACCAGATCGCAGCCACAGGGACCCTTTGAACCAATATCTTTTGTAAATCCCGCGGGGACAGCTAAAATGTGGTGTAAAAGATCCAGTCTAAATCTGGTCATTAAAAATCTGTCATTTTTATTATAGATTTGCGCCAAATAAGGTTCTATGCCAGCAACGGATTTCGTAAGTATGTATGCACGCACTGAGCCTTTCAATAATTCACTATCTTCTCTATGGCAAGCTACCCGCCTCAAGTATTCTGCTTTTATGAGTGTTTTTGATTGGGGCGTCATAGAGGAGGGATCATCAAAACATCTTACATAGCCCAGCCACTTCAGCTTATCCTTCACGAATTTTAGCCATGGAATCTTGTGGCTTTTTTCCCTTCTAATACAATCTGTAATTATATCTCTGCTGAAGCTAGCGTCAGGATTAGTCCAAATTTTAATCCAACACATTAATGGTTTTAGGCTTCTTCTATCAGAGATGTAAGGGAGCCCTAACTCTTCATGTATGATATGGGCCGGGATACTTTGTGGTACTTGCAAAATCCTTCTCAGAAACTTATTTTCCTCCTGTTGAATCGTAGAGGTGTTTCTAGTACCCCAGACCTCGCTCCCATACATTATCTTAGAACAACAGATTGAGTTGTATAAATTCAATTATTCGTTCGGGGACCAGTGGCCTAACCTCGTGACGCGTGACATAATGGAACCCATTATGTTTGTGTGCTGTTTACACTTTTCTGTGACTAGTGGCGTGAATTTTAAGTGTTTGTCAAAAATGATTCCCAGATAGTTAAAAACCTCAACCTTCTCGAGCTTATGGCAGAGTCCTCCCAGCAGTGCCCAGACACAGGAGGGGTGGATGAGAGTCCTCCCAGCAGTGCCCAGACATAGGAGGGGTGGGTGCCTATCACTCCCAGCAGTGCCCGGACGCAGGAGGGGTGGGTGCAGAGGCCCCCAGCATTGCCCATGGAAAAAAAAAGGGTGGAGTACCCACAGATCCAATAGCCACAATTGTCAGTCAGGTGCACAAAGACCCTGCAGTACATGTAACACATGTGTGCGAGGCTGGGAGTACACACATGCATACAGCCTAAAAGGGAACATGTCCACATGAAGTCATGTCAACAGACTACATACACAAGTACAGTGATCACCAAGGATGCCACGAATTATGCAGGTGGAGACATCGCTCTGCATGCTCTGCATGCATGGCCAAAGTTGAAGGGGTCCGTCACACACCCAGCTAATGTAGACACAGCTCAGCGCAAAATATTGGGATCACCCTGCAGGGAAGATGTCAGGGTACACAGAGGAAGGAATACACCTTGGGACAATTTCACCATGCAGTAACTGCTTACATGAACAGAGAAACCTAGCTAACACCTTGTGATGGCACACAGATACCAGGGTCCCCCCTATGACCAGCACACTACTGCATTTCCCACACACCCAACACATGATCACCACCCAAAATCATGTAGCAGCCCCACCAACAGCAACACCACAAAAGCAGTAGTGTTCTAAGGGGAAAAAAAGGCTTTATTCAGCATTTCCAAATAATGTGTGTGTGGATAAAGTTCAATATTTACAAAGCCCATAGGGCAGTCCATGAGTCACAGCTGGATGGGGGACACAGTGGGACGCGTGTCCCCTAGCTTGCCTGCACAGTCAGACTCCTTCGTCTTCCACAGCGGGGAGGGCATCATGTGGGGGGGAAGGACCAGGCACCGCAGGGACAGGAGGGCGAAGGGTAGGCGTCGTGGGTGCAGGGATGGAGGACTCCACCACAGGGGGTGGGGCAGGGCCAAAGGCGGAGGCCAGGATGTCGCTGCACACCTTAGCAAGGTCCTCCAGCGTCTCCCCTGCACCCGAAGGAACCACAGGCCCCAAGGAGGGGGGGGGCAGAGGGATGGGCCGCAGCGCCACTGGGGGAGGATGTGGACAGGGGGGGGATTCAACCACCCTGACCGGGGACTCCCTTGACCGCTTGCGGGGTGGTGTCACAGTGGGGCTCAGGGACAGAGCGGCCATGAAGGAGTCCTTGCCGGATATGTGGCCAGGAGAGCTGAGGGGAGGGGATTTGGAGGGAGTGGATTTGGTGGAATGCGGACTCCCACTCTGGCTGCGTGACTTACGTTTGTCCCCCGACCCAGTGGGTGTGCCTACTTCACCCTGTGTGTGCGTGCCAGGAGGTGTGCGTATGACCTTCCCTGCTGGTGTGGTGCCTGTGTCTGTTGTGGTGGGTGCATGCTGACGTCTGGGTGTACGTGGGACAGGCATGGGAGTGGGAAGTGTGGATGGGGCAGGGGTAGGGGGTTGGACGTAGCGCTGCAGGAGACCCACTGCTGCAGTCAGTGTCGAGTCTATGGACCTCAGCAAGTTGCGTTGGTCAGCCTGCGATGAAAAAATGCCCTCCAAGTATGCCTCCATGTTGTGCAGCACTTGGCTGTGGCCATGGAGGACATTAAGGATCGCAGACTGACCAACCTGCAACTTCCGGTGGATGTCCACAGACTCGGCATTGGCGGCAGCAGTGGAGACAGGGGCAGGGGGTGCGGTGCCTGGCAGGAAGGAGACATGTGGTGACCGGGCACGTTGGGAAGGGACACGAGCAAGTGGGAGGCGGCTGATGGCAATGGAGGGGGCGGGGTGCGATGTTATGCCGCTGTCAGCTGGTGGTGCAGCCTCCGCCCACTCGGAGAGATCATCCTCGGACCCGTCAGCTTCATATTCTGTCGTCCCAGTGGACAGGTCCTCGGCCTCACTCTCCTCCGCCTCAGTACCACTCAATGTGCCAGCCACGATGTCAACGCTGGCACTGGTGCTCGGTCCCTCCGCTCCGTCTGTGCTCATGTCTCCCTCCGTGTCCCCCGACGATGCTGTGGGCGAGGTGAAGAGACAGCAATTAATCACACACCTGTATACATATGTCACATGAGTCCAATCTACATAGGTTACAGTGCATAGCCTGCAAAGAAAGATCAGTAACATCTACAAAACAAGGTACAGATGTAGGGCATGCAACACACAGTTGGTTGACCCACCATGCCACAGAAAATACATGGAGAGCATGACACAATAGCAAATGACATGAAATGGAGTTTGACATAGGAGCCAGGCCCTGGGGACAATCCAGCACTGCATCTGCACCACACAGCGGTGCCGAAAATAGGGATGAGGAGGGACCATATCCATGAATTTGAGGCACATGCTGCATAGGTAATACTGAAAACATGCCCACCATGACTGGCTCACTGCACCTTGAGTGTATGTCCAGACAAACATCACACACTGGACAGACATAGCAAGGAGAATACTGGTTTTGACATGTAGGCTTGGCCCGCACCAACCACCCCCTACAGGAGACAATTTGTTGAGACACAGGTGGCACTTACATCTCTTAGTCTGGGTGAAGTACACAGGGGCTGCATCAATGCAAGTTTGGACGCCAAATACCCAAGGTGCGCCTGTCCAAATAATCATGTACAAATGCCCATCATCAGATGATTGTAACAAGACACACAGGCACTGGCCACTGTGAGTATGAACAAGGAAAATCAGGTCAGGCTGTATAGTGGACACTTGTACTACATTTCACGTCAATATACATGGTGCCAGGGGACAATGGCACAGAGCACAACCTATGCTGTAGACACTGAGAATGTCCACGTTTTGTGATGACACACATGACACCTAGGAAAATATGCCCCAGGGGACAGTAGTGGCCACACAACTCCATGGTCCTGAATGGGAATGACTGCAACACACGCCACCATCCCTGCACTATGCGTATCGCACACTCATGCACATCATGTCACAGGCCACAACATAGGACATGCGCGCTGTAAGGCATGACACTTCAGAGACTAACTCCCATGTCTGGACTCAGCATCAGTGCCAACTGACATGGAACCCACATGTACTGAACTGGACAGGGCATAGGCAAGGTCCCAAAACCTTTTACACACCACCCCCACACATGATGCTACAGGCATAGTTCACGTGGAGAAAGCGCCAGCCTACATTACCTTGTGAAGGAGTGACTACACACAGACCAGGGAACACATTGCAAGGAGGGGAAGGGAGGCAGGAGAGCACAGCTATACTGTGGGTAACTGGATCTGCACAGCACCTTTAAACCCTGGCAGTGTATCCATGCAACTGTGCACTTACAAATGCTGGTGACACACAACAAACACACATGTACCTACCCCCTTCCTGCTGCTGCTTCTCCTGTAAGCGCCTCTCCAAGTCTGGAAATACCACCGCCAGCATACGCTTGTGGATGTGGGTCAGTCGGCGGCGCCCGCGGTTCTTATGGGTCTCAGGTGAGTCCCCCAGCAGGACCCGTGCGATCCTCCGCGTCCAGCACCGGATATCCTGCCAGCGTTTCCTCACCTGGGACAGGCGCCGCTTGCGACCATCCGCACTCCTCACGGCACTGACGGCGGTCAGCCATATCTGCTTCTTGGCAGAGGCGCCTACCTGTGAGGATGAACAAGTGACACTACATCAATACACCAGGCACATGTCACAGAGAGACATATTAGAACAAATTTGCTGTTTACAACAAGGCATAGTATGCATCCAACGCATTGCAGCTTTGTCATAGGGACATGATCCTCTGGGGCAGGGCAAAAGCAGTACGTGCCATTGAAAGTACACAGGTGGAATGAGGGCAACTACACAATCAATGATCCAGGCTCACACTGCGCATCACAAGCTACACCAGGATAATGTGCAGCACCTCTAAGCAGTCACATGCCACAGGCCACTGACGCTACCGCAGCAGAGTACACAGACACACACAGGCACAGGACATTCACCTGCCATTGCCAAATGCAGCTACAAACCTCACTCTGCACATGTGCCACTAGACGGGGGGGGGGGCTCACAGGTGTGGGGCTGTCTCTGCACGTCAGACACTCAGCACTGCTCCCTGCTCAAATCACATGGCCAGGGTATATCCATCCCTCATGCAGCCCGGGTGCCACACTCCACATATGCACCCACCCACAGGACAGGGGACTTACACACACACCGATGTCCAGGGTACGAACACATCATGTGGACACTCTCAGCACAGGTACACAGAACTAACACACATCTGTGGGTACAGTCACCTGTCACACTGGGCTGACCACATAATCACATGAGGACTATAGAGGCTACATTCCCAGGAGGACAAGACAGGCAGAATGTGTCATGCACCATGCAGTGATTGTCACAGTAAACACAATGCAAGTGAGGACGGCAGACATGCACCACAGCATGCTCTGGCTGGGAGACATCAGGCATTCCCCCCCCTGGGACCCCACCTACAGTACATTGCATGTGTGTCACACCTGGACACAATGCCAGAAGTCACAGTCACAAAAAAGGGACACAGTCTGTGCTAGTGGACCCTGCACTCACCTGATACCCTGGTCACCCATACAGCAGGGGGTACTGTGGGAGGATCACATCCAGCAAAGCCAGGTTCTCCTCCAGGGTGAAAGGCTGTGACCTCTCCACAGACCTTGACATGGTTCCAGGGAATCAGTAGCAGCAGCTGGGTCGTCGAATACAAAGATGTGCAGGCAAGTGCTCCCTCATGGGGCCTGGCTGCCTTATATCTGCCTTGCTGGCCTGTTTCATGCACAGGAGTACAGAGTGATTGGTCACTCACATTTGCATCCTATGTTTCCTCCAATCCCTTCAAACCTAGCACAGTCAGTGGGTTCTTATTGTGTTTTTTTCCTCAGCATGATGTCAACTCCAGAACCACATTGCAACAAATTAGATTCATTCAAACTGACTACTGCTGTGCACCTGCTTAAAAAAATTCAAACTTTAAACTTGGTCTCCATGACAACCAGCATGCATGTAGGCCTTTATACTTGTCCCTCATGTGTCCCCTATGTAATTTGGAGCTTCACACACAGGTACGGTGCGTCCCGGGGCCCTAGGGCACCCCAAATGCATATCAACGGCCCGTACAGGCGTGTGTACGGTCCGTACCACTATGAGTACGCATACGCGACAACACCCATAGTGATAGTGAGCGTACAGGCGTGTGTACGGTCCGTCTCACTATGGGTGTTCACGCGTATGCGAACTCATAGTGGTACGGACCGTACACACGCCTGTACGCTCACTATCACTATGGGTGTTGTCGCGTATGCGTACTCATAGTGGTTTACGCTCACTATCACTATGAGTACGCATACGCGACAACACCCATAGTGAGACGGACCGTACACACGCCTGTACGCTCACTATCACTATGAGTACGCATACGCGACAACACCCATAGTGAGACAGACCGTACACACGCCTGTACGCTCACTATCACTATGAGTACGCATACGCGACAACACCCATAGTGAGACGGACCGTACACACGCCTGTACGCTCACTATCACTATGAGTACGCATACGCGACAACACCCATAGTGAGACGGACCGTACACACGCCTGTACACTCACTATCACTATGAGTACGCATACGCGACAACACCCATAGTGAGACGGACCGTACACACATACGGCAGCACTCCCATAGTGATAGGGAACGTACACAGGCCCTCTTAGCGAAAGTACGGTGCCTTTCACACATCACAGTGGTGACAGGCAGCACACAGGAAAGAATAGGGCTGACATACTTGTCCATGGATGGACATCAAGGCATTGTCTGGGCAGTACTACATGTGTGGGGCACAGGTGTGAAAGGCTGTGATGTGGCACATTACTCCTGAGTCGAGAAGGCACCAGATGTATGATGAGATATGTACAGATGTTATGTGTGACGGTGCAATGTGTGCCAGGCATGCCATTAACTCCTTTGACATGTGTGCATGTCGTACTGCACACTTGGGATGAGCGTCACTGGCATGGCACGGTCAACAACACATGCTAGTGTCCCCTGATGCCCGCTACAGGGGTTACCACACCAGACATGTCACTATCCACGGTGCACGATGTGACTATGTCATGTATGTGTGGGGGGTTCCCATTAGCTTGATGTTGGAGCTCCCTCAAAAGCATCAGCTGTTGCAGCAACCAACATGTGTCTGTGTGTAGATGGACATGGCACACTGTTCCGCACACCAGGCCACATGTGGTATCGGATGTGAGGTGCGTATGTATGCATGGGACACGGAGTAGCGTAACAAGGACATGTCTGCATCCTCTCTATGAATGTGTGGTGAGTCATTACATGTACACCTTCATGGCAAGGTGTGTGGGCTGTCCTAGTGTAATGTCATGTGACCTGTGGCTCAAGTGTTCCGCTACCTGTCTCTGCAATCGACATCCTACTTCTGCTGATGTGTGGATGTATGTCACTCCTGTGTTGCGTCTGGCTGTTCACTTACACTGGGACACAGATTATCCCATGCCATGGGATGTGGAGGTTCCCAATCTCCGTGTGTAGCTGGGTCTTGGTAGGAGTGTCACCTGGCAGCCTACGTGTCCAGGGCATGTGGCACATACCTGACTCCGTATGTCGCATATGTGTATTGACAGATTAACATGTGCTCAGTACAAATCAATTGTTGTTGTAGTGCACTCACTCTTCCTTGTCACTTCCAAATTACTGCAGAGCGCCGCCTCTTCCCCGACCAATTCCGGACTTGGCTGACATGCGGGAGAATGACTGTATACGGTGCTACCGCTTCCCCCAACCGTTGATTCTGGAGTTGACGGCGAGGCTGGCACCACACCTGCAACCGCTGCACAGGTATCCTACG
Source organism: Triturus cristatus (assembly GCF_964204655.1). NCBI lineage: Eukaryota > Metazoa > Chordata > Amphibia > Caudata > Salamandridae > Triturus > Triturus cristatus. The sequence goes on along the minus strand of NC_140582.1, from coordinate 1,085,046,272 downwards.
GCACTGATACCCAAGCTGAAGGTAATGGCAGCCCTACATTTTCTTGCCACGGGTACCTTTCAAAACACCATAGCTCATGTTGGTGGCATGTCCCAGAGCATGTTCTGCAGTGTGCTGCATGATTTCTTAGAGGCCATGTTGCTTCACCTGGATGAGTTCATCCATTTCCCAACCCCTGAAATGTTGACTGGTGTCAAGCGTGGATTCTATGCCCTGGGAGGGATGCCCCATGTCATTGGGTCCATAGATGGAACACATGTGGCTTTGGTACCACCACAGGCACAGGAGGTAGCATACAGGAATCGCAAGCACTACCACTCCATCAATGCCCTTGTGGTGTGTCTGTCCAACATGGTGATTTCACATGTCTCTGCTCGTTTTCCAGGATCAGCACACGATGCCTACATCATGAGGCGTAGCAGGGTGCCTGAAATGATGACGCAGCTGCGCAACGAACGAGCATGTGTTGTTGGTGGGTACACTCTGTCTGTCCTGTATTTTGCGTAGACTTCCAGCACGACCGCTTCTCCTGTCCTACTTATGTCCATGTGGTTTCCATGTAGGGGACGCTGGCTATCCCAACATGCCATGGCTGATCACACCTCTCCGCAACCCCATCACGCCGGCCCAGCTCCGCTACAACACCGCCCATGGCCGGACAAGGCGAGTGATCGAGAGGACATTTGGCCTCCTGAAGAGCCGATTCCGGTGCCTCCACAAGACCGGCGGCGCCCTCCCATATGCCCCGGCGAAGGTCTGCAAAATCTTCATGGTCTGCTGCATGCTGCACAACATGGCAGTTGAGAAAGCTGTGCCACTCATCCTGGATCAAGATGATCAGGACCATCCACCCGTGGAGGACGAAGGTCTTGGCAATGGTGCTAGTGATGTGGAGGATGTTGTTCCGCAAGAGGACATCCGGACTCGGCTCATACGCGACTTCTTTGCTTAGTGGTGAGTACCAGTGTCTGTGTGTGCACGCATTGGTCCCCGTGTGGCATGTGTTGGCGTGTGTGTGTCCATCTGCATGTATGGCACGTGAGTCAGAGGTGTTTGTGGATGTGTCACTGGAGTGATGGTGCCAGTGATGTGTATTTCCCCAGTCATAATTGTGACCTAGCATGTTGTCATCCTTACATGTGTCGAGTACATGCACATGCAAGTGGCTGTGCTTTTTGTGGCTGACTTCTTGTGTGTCTCTCTTCCCCAGGTGCTTGCGCATGCCGTCTGCTGCTTGCATTGTTGTGGCACTGCTATTCCTCATGGACACGTCATCGTGTGCTGACTCAGCGTAACACGCACGGACAAGTTTGGAAGTCTCCTTAGGGTAAGGGATGCATCAGGGGTGTATTGGGTGTGGCAGTTGTTTACGATGTATGCACACTGCCCCTGTGGATGTTTGGTTCCTCTGCAGACATGTTGCATCACCATGGTACACATGACATGCAGCTGGGTACACCTGAATAGATGGTCAGACATGTTGACAGTCATCTGTGATGGGATTGTGAAATGGGATGATGGCATCAATGTGTGTTACACTGCCCTCGGACACATACGGTTTGCATTGGCTTGACATGGTGTGGGACTTCCACATCAGCGGATCAATGGTGTATGGCAGTCTCTCCGTGAGCAGCAGGGGGTGTTTAGCTGTTAGCCGACACTTGTGTGCCAGTTCCATGGCTATCACGCATTTGTGCAGCAGAAGGGGGGTTCCAGTGTTGGACCCACATGTTACTCCACATGACCCGTTCATGTGTACTCCGAGTTGCCTCTGCAATCCAGAATACATGACTAATAAAGGTGTCCCTATGCCTCCAAGGTGCCTCTTCTCAGTCAATGCTGGTGTGTTGACACGGTGCATCCGGCATGTCTGGCATGGTTTTCCGTAATAGTGGCTATGTGTCTATGTGTCGAGTAGCAAGATGCAAGCTGTTTGTGTGGGATTAGACTGTGTATTGTGCATGATGTCCATGACTGTGTGGGTATTGTGACATGTGCCATCCCCATGCATCCAACGTTGGCCAGGCCACCATTCTCTGCATCCACCTGACTCAAGCTTGCAGGACATGGTTCTGCCACCTGTCCACACATACCTGGGTGCCCCACAGGACACTCCACATGATCCCTGACCTCTGCGCATGGCTGTCGCTGTACTCAAAATGTCTGTCGGCACGGTTGTGCGGCCACCCCCTCAGCTGGTTGGGCCCATCACGGGTGTGTATGGTGCTCCATGTCTGTCTTGCCTAATACAATGTGACCCATGTGTGTCCTGTGCCAGACTCAGGCCCCAGGGTGTGGATGGTTGAAGTCAAATGAGAACTCAGGCATGGTTAGACTTTTCAAGACACATGTAAGGTAATAATGCAATGAGTAGGCATCTTCTGTTTATGGTGTGACGTTTTATTTTGGTTGTGGTGGGGGGGGGGGGTTTGACATGAGGGGCTTTCCGGGTGTGTGGAATCCAAAGTTCAGTAGGGGAGTTGGTGTCCTTGCCATTTGAAATCCTCAGAGTCCATGCCATAGTCTTTGTCAACATTGGTCAGACAGTGACCAGCAAGTCCATGTGGCAGAGAATGTCTTTTGCTGCTGTGCTGCTGTAGCTCCAGTGGGCCAGGTGCCTGGCCAGGTGTCCTGGGAGATGGTGCTGTTGCCTCGACCCTCACGGTCTTTTCCGTGGACGACCCGCCCTCCTGTGGGGACCCTCGGAAGCAGGCCGTGACGATGTTTGGGATGCTTCGTCGGATGTCTCCTCCTCCTCCTCCTGATCCCTCCCTGTGGGTGGTGATGTTCTACGCCTGATGGCACAGGGAGGGTTGCCCATGTTGTCGGCCATCCGACGGAGTGTACTGTGAATTCCCGTGAACACCGTCACGAGCTCAGCCTGTCTGTCCTCCATCCGCCGTTGGTGTCGCAGTAGACAGGCATGTTGCTCCGCATGTTGCTGGGCCTGCTGGGTCTTGATCTCATCGAGGGTCCCCTTCATCTCGTTGAGGGTGGACACAACCTGGGCCATGCCCGTGGTGTCCTGCCGGTATGTGTCCAGGATGTTTCGGACATGGGAATATACCGGTTCCCCAGCCAACAGGTCAGGCTCGCGCCTTCGCCGTCCTCCACTCCCACCACCCCTGCCCACTTGCACCTGGCCTGCCCTTGTGGGCACATCGGGTCTCCGGGACCCCTGAGGGGTGGCATTGGCATTGTCGCCTGCCTCCTCCTGGGTGCCCGGGAAACCGTGTCCCTCCTGGCCAGCCTGGCTGCATTCTGGTGGTGGGGCAGGGATCCTGGGTGTCTCCTGGGATGTGGCAGGAGTGGGGGTGGTGGTTGGCCCAGTTGTACCTGACGCAGGTGCTGCAGGTCGTTGGACACCAGAGGGGCCAGGTTGGTCGGGGTCGGGTTCGTCCACAGAGTGGTGAGAGTCGTCGCTGCCGGTGGCTCCGTCATCCCGCCGACCCGGGTCCTGTGAGTCTTCCCCCTCAGTGTTGGGGGGTGATCCATGACGTTGACCTGTGTGTGAGAGAGACAATGTTAATTTTGTTCCATGCAACATCCATGTTTCATTGGTGTCTAAGTTGGCACATTTCCTCTGGGAATTTGGATATGTCTTGCATTCCACTCACAGTGCACTTGTACATGGGTATGTCCCTTGGCCACAGCTTTTGCGACTTTACCTATGTGTGGCACAGTCTTACTTGCTGCGTCAATTGTGACTGCAGTCAGCAGTGGAGTGGGCAGGTGTGGCGAGCCATGCATTGGCGCCTTCCGTGTTGCACTGTACGTGGGCACATGGAGTGGTTCCACACACTTAGATAATGCAGGTAGCTGTCGTTGTGCTCGTGCACAGGTTGTGACATGGCCCTGTGTTTTGCCATGGAGAAGAGGGGGGGTTCTGGCACTGGCCACCCTTGTCTACATGCACGCAGTCCACCTGCTGACGAGCACACATTCCCACACCCCCCAAGGCTGAATTGGTCTCCCTGTGTGTCCCTTTCTCACTCCCTCTCTGTCCCCCTCTCCCTCCCTCTTTGTGTCAGCCTCCTCCCTCTGTCCGTCTCCCTGTGTCTCCCTCCCTCTCTGTCCCCCTCTCCCTCCCTCTGTGTGTCAGCCTCCTCCCTCTGTCCGTCTCCCTGTGTCTCTCTCCCTCTCTGTCCCCCTCTCCCTCCCTCTGTGTGTCACCCTCTGACACCTCAGCCCTGCTTCCTAGGCACACACTTTTAGCAGATCTTTGAATGGCCCTTGGCTTGTTGATGTGAGTTTGTTTCTGATCTCCAGGCACCCATCGGGTGTAGTGTGTGTGTCTGCGCTGCTGCTGTGGTGGTGTGTGCTGCCACTCTTTCACGGTGTTGGCTGTTCATTAGCTGCTGTCATGTGCAAAAAGTGCCTTCACCCCATGTCTTCATGCAAGGCGTGCGCCATTTGCTGGCAAGTCTTTCCTGTGTGGGGACACACTGTTTGTCTGGCTGTGACCTGCGCCATATGGGCAGAGGGCATTGTTGTCTGCTTCTGAGTTGCACTATGTGATTTTTGGGGCCCACACTCCCGCCATCCGGGTTACTGTGTCTTGTGTTGGTGTTTTCTGTGGCCTGTGACTTGGCATTGTCCAGCTGGGTGCATGGGGCATGGTGGCGCCAGTGGCATGTGCGTGTTCATGGAGTGTGGTTGAGTCATGCGATAGCTTGGGGTGGTTGCGTGCCTGTTTGTGAGTTTGGTTGTGGATGACGTTCCCCCCATGTGAGGTGAGTTGTTTGTGTACTCACCCGGGTCTCGGAGTCCTTCTAATCCGTCCACTGCCACCACCGGCAGTAAGGCCATCACCCTCTCCTCCCAGGTATGGTATTCTACGCGTCTGCGGGGCGGCCCTCCTCCAGTGACGTTGGCCTGGTTGTGTTCGTCGTTCATTTTGGCTCGGACCCTCCTCCGCAGATCGTACCACCTGGCTTGGCATTCATGCCTGGTCCTTCTGGTGGCCGCAACAGCATTGACAGCATCGACAATCCTCTGCCACATGGCTGTTTTATCGGAAATGCTGGTCTGTCTGACCAATGTTCCAAAGAGGTGTGGCTCGACTCTGAGGATTTCGTCGACAAGGACCTCCAACTCTCGGCTAGTGAACTTTGGATTCTTGTTAGTGGGCATGGTGAGGGTTGTGGGTGTGGATGGTTGGGGGGGGTGTGGGTGTGGATGGTTGTGGGTGTGTGGGTGTGGTTGTGCAGGTGTGTGTGTGAATGTGATGAGGGGGTGTTTGTGAAGGTGTGTGTGTGAAGGTGTGCAAGTGTAAGGTGTAGTAAAGGTTCAAGTATGGTGCTGTAGGTTGTCTGTGAGGTCTGGCAGCAGTGAGTCTGTTGCAAAGGCTCATGGTTTGTGTGTGTGGGCCCTTTTTATTGGTCCATTGGTGGGTGTGGCTGTGTTTGAACTTTGGGTGGGTGTGTTATAAGGAGTGGTTGTGTTTTGGGCCTCTGTTTAGGATTTTGGCAGTTGCAGGTCAGTGATTGTGTTGTTTTTGTGCTGGTTGGACATGTTTCGTGGCTTTGTGCCATTCGAATGGTGTATTCTTGTGTTGTTTTGCTTTGTCCTGGTTGTGTACGTGCGTTTTTAACGTGTGTACGGTGTGTACTTCGGGCATTTTATTGTACAGTGCTGTCCTTGTGTCTGGCTTGGTACGACTCGTACATGCGCGATGTTTTGTGAAGGTGCTGGTGTTGGGGCCTGGGGTGCGCTCCATGCATACGCGGGTGAGGGTACGGGTCGTACATACGCGGTTGGGGTGGGGGTACGATCCATACATACGCGGGTGAGGGTATGGGTCGTACATACACAGTTGGGGTGGGGGGACCGGTCGCACATACACGGTGGGGGTGGGGGTATGCTCCATACATACGCGGGTGAGGGTACGCGTCGTACATACACGGTTGGGGTGAGGGTACGGGTCGTACATACACGGTTGGGGTGGGGGTACGGGTCGTACATACACGGTTGGGGTGGGGGTATACTCCATACATACGCGGGTGAGGGTACGGGTCGTACATACACGGTTGGGGTGGGGGTACGCTCCATACATGGAATGCCTCTATACATGGAATGCCTCTCTGTCGCGTGGCCTATTTCCCTTAGTTTGGAAACAGGCCAGGCTTGTCCCCATACTGAAAAAACCCGGTGCCGATCCTTCTCTTTTTAGTAACTATCGCCCCATTTCGCTTCTGCCTAAACCTGCCAAGATTCTGGAGAAGGTGGTACAGAAACAGTTGGCATTTTACCTTGAGTCTAACCAGCTACTACACGACTCCCAGTCCGGCTTCAGAACCGGCTATAGTACTGAGACAGCGCTGCTTGAAGTCTCAGAAATTATCAGGGAATCGGTGGATAGGGGCGAGGAGGCCATGTTGGTCCTCCTCGACCTATCCGCTGCTTTTGATACTGTTTCTCATAAAATACTTACCACCCGCTTACAACAACTAGGGGTGGGTGGGACAGTGTTGGCCTGGATTACTTCTTTTTTGTCTACTCGTTTTCAAAGGGTTGTGATGCACCCTTTTGAATCCGAGGATAAACCCCTCTTGTGCGGAGTGCCCCAGGGTTCCGCTCTGAGCCCTCTACTCTTCAATGCTTATGTGGCTCCTCTGGCCAAGGTAGTTGAGTCTTGGGGTGTCAGGGTGGTCTCCTATGCTGACGATACTCAGCTTATTTTCTCCTTTCAAGACCATTCTGACTCCCTCTTTTCCAACTTTAGAAACTGCCTTGGCAACATCTGCACCTGGATGTCCGCTAACCACCTTGCCCTTAACACCGACAAAACTGAGGTTCTTTTTTTCAGCAAGAAATCCCCCCCCCCTGCTTCCCTTTGGTGGCCTACCATCTTGAATCCTCCTCCCACCCCCGTTCAGGCAGCTCGTAACCTTGGGTACACTTTTGACAACTCTTTGTCTGGAAGTGCACAAGTCAACAAAGTGGTAGGGGCCTGTTTCTCTAAATTACGTATGATCAGGAAGATCTTCCCCTTCCTTCCCCAATCTTCCCGCAGAACTGTGGTCCAGGCTCTTATCACCACCCATTTGGACTATGCTAACAGTCTTTATGCAGGTGCCCCTCTATACCTTATCGACCGCCTGCAAATAGTCCAAAACGCGGCAGCCCGGCTCATCGGTAATATCCCTGCCCGTACTTCAGTCAGAGCCTACCGAGAAGACCTTCATTGGCTTCCCATTCTTCGTCGCATCGATTTCAAAATCCTGACCCTGACATTTCGGGCTATTCATGGAATTGGCCCGCTTTATTTGAGAAAGCGTCTCAAAATCTCTCTTTCAGTTAGGCATCTTAGATCCAACAACCTTCGTCTTCTGATTGTACCAAGATTCAAGCTTTCTCGGAGTGGCGGTCGATCTTTCACCGTCACTGCCGCAAAGCTCTGGAACAACCTTCCCCTTGATCTCAGGTTTTGCGAATCTGAGCAAGCTTTTCGACGCAAACTTAAGACCTGGTTGTTCTCTAAGCGTTAGGTCCTGGTATTGTCAGACTCTCGCTTTTTCCTAGTCCTTGTGTGGGATATGACTCTGGTTACTCTTCCTGGGGACAACTCTGTAATCCTAGCGCCGGGACACCTCCGCCGGAGGTAGCTGTGCGCTCTACAAGCTTCCTAAATAAATAAATAAATAAATAAATACATACGCGGGTGAGGGTACGGGTCGTACATACACGGTTGGGGTGGGGGTACGCTCCATACATACGCGGGTGAGGGTACGGATTGTACATACATGGTTGGGGTGGGGGTATGCTCCATACGTACGGGGGTGAGGGTACGGGTCGTACACCCACGGTTGGGGTGGGGGTACGGTCCGTACATACACGGTTGGGGTGGGGGTATGCTCCATACATACGCGGGTGAGGGTACGGGTCGTACATACACGGTTGGGGTGGGGGTACGCTCCATACATACGCGGGTGAGGGTACGGGTCGTACATACACAGTTGGGGTGGGGGTACGCTCCATACATACGCGGGTGAGGGTACGGGTCATACATACATGGTTAGGGTGGGGGTACGCTCCATACATACGCGGGTGAGGGTACGGGTCGTACATACACGGTTGGGGTGGGGGTACGCTCCATACATACGCGGGTGAGGGAACGGGTCGTACATACACGGTTGGGGTGGGGGTACGCTCCATACATACGCGGGTGAGGGTACGGGTCGTACATACACGGTTGGGGTGGGGGTACGCTCCATACATACGCGGGTGAGGGTACGGATCATACATACACGGTTGGGGTGGGGGTATGCTCCATACGTACGGGGGTGAGGGTACGGGTCATACATCCACGGTTGGGGTGGGGGTACGGTCCGTACATACACGTTTGGGGTAGGAGTACGGTCCGTACATACACGGTTGGGGTGGGGGTACGCTCCATACATACGTGGGTGAGGGTATGGGTCGTACATACACGGTTGGGGTGGGGGTACGCTCCATACATACGCGGGTGAGGGTACGGATCGTACATACACGGTTGGGGTGGGGGTACGCTCCATACGTATGGGGGTGAGGGTACGGGTCGTACATCCACGGTTGGGGTGGGGGTACGGTCCGTACATACACGGTTGGGGTGGGGGTACGCTCCATACGTACGGGGGTGAGGGTACGGGTCATACACACACGGTTGGGGTGGGGGTACGGTCCATACGTACGCTGGTGAGGGTATGGGTCGTACATACACGGTTGGGGTGGGGGTACGGGTCGTACATACATGGTTTGGGTGGGGGTACACTCCATACATACGCGGGTGAGGGTACGGGTCGTACATACACGGTTGGGGTGGGGGTACGCTCCATAGATACGCGGGTGAGGGTACGGGTCGTACATACACGGTTGGGGTGGGGGTACGCTCCATACATACGCGGGTGAGGGTACGGGTCATACATACACGGTTGGGGTGGGGGTACGCTCCATACATACGCGGGTGAGGGTACGGGTCATACATACACGGTTGGGGTGGGGGTACGCTCCATACATATGCGGGTGAGGGTACGGGTCGTACATACACGGTTGGGGTGGGGGTACGTTCCATACATACGCGGGTGAGGGTACGGGTCGTACATACACGGTTGGGGTGGGGGTACGCTCCATACATACGCGGGTGAGGGTCTGGATCGTACATACACGGTTGGGGTGGGGGTACGCTCCATACGTACGGGGGTGAGGGTACGGGTCGTACATCCATGGTTGGGGTGGAGGTACGGTCCGTACATACACGGTTGGGGTGGGGGTAGGGTCCGTACATACACGGTTGGGGTGGGGGTACGCTCCATACGTACGCGGGTGAGGGTATGGGTCGTACATACACGGTTGGGGTGGGGGTACGCTCCATACATACGCGGGTGTGGGTACGGATCGTACATACACGGTTGGGGTATGCTCCATATGTACGGGGGTGAGGGTACGGGTCGTACATCCACAGTTGGGGTGGGGGTACGTTCCGTACATACACGGTTGGGGTGGAGGTACGCTCCATACGTACGGGGGTGAGGGTACGGGTCGTACATACACGGTTGGGGTGGGGGTACGCTCCATACGTACGCGGGTGAGGGTATGGGTCGTACATACACGGTTGGGGTGGGGGTACGGGTTGTACATACACGGTTGGGGTGGGGGTACGCTCCATACATACGCGGGTGAGGGTACGGGTCGTACATACACGGTTGGGGTGGGGGTACGCTCCATACATACGCAGGTGAGGGTACGGGTCGTACATACACGGTTGGGGTGGGGGTACGCTCCATACATACGCGGGTGAGGGTACGGGTCGTACATACACAGTTGGGGTGGGGGTACGCTCCATACATACGCGGGTGAGGGTACGGGTCGTACATACACGGTTGGGGGAGGGGGTACGCTCCATACATACGCGGGTGAGGGTACGGGTCGTACATACACGGTTGGGGTGGGGGTACGCTCCATACATACGCGGGTGAGGGTACGGATCGTGCATACACGGTTGGGGTGGGGGTACGCTCCATACGTACTGGGGTGAGGGTACGGGTCGTACATCCATGGTTGGGGTGGGGGTACGGTCCGTACATACACGGTTGGGGTGGGGGTACGGTCCATACATACACGGTTGGGGTGGGGGTATGCTCCATACGTACGCGGGTGAGGGAATGGGTCGTACATACACGGTTGGGGTGGGGGTACGCTCCATACATATGCAGGTGAGGGTACGGATCGTACATACACGGTTGGGGTGGGGGTACGCTCCATACGTACGGGGGTGAGGGTACGGGTCGTACATCCACGGTTGGGGTGGGGGTACGGTCCGTACATACACGGTTGGGGTGGGGGTACGCTCCATACGTACGCGGGTGAGGGTATGGGTCGTACATACACGGTTGGGGTGGGGGTACGGGCCGTACATACACGGGTGGGGATTCGACTCGTACATAGGAGGGCTGGGGGGGTGTTGGGCGCGTATGCGGGCACATGTCTCCATGGTTGTTATGGGAGTTCGGTGCGGACGGTGTTTTTTCCATACGGCTGTAACATCGGACGCACGGGATGGATCGTGATTCCGCGGTCGGACTTCACTTTTCACATTTGTACGGTAAATCGTCCGAGGACGTGTCGGACACATTTTCCGACCCGAGGACGTGTGGGGAATAATTCCCAATACGGTTCGTATGGACTTTTTACCATGCGAATCGTGATTGCCAGTTTGTACGGCACTTGTACGATTCGTACGGTAAAAAGACCGGATACGAGTCGGACGGGCAATTTTTTTACCGGATCGTGATCGGCACCTTAATCTTTGCCTCCCACATGGAGACTATTTATTTTTTCCCATTTGTAAAGTGCATGGTTACACCCACAAGTGTGTCCCTGCTCGAAAGGTCTAACCCCGCAGCAATCAGGAGAGGGAGAAAGGATAACCAGGTGATCGGATAATCGGGTTTGACTGAAAAAGACCAGGGGTATCAGAATTCTATACAGTGCCTGCTGGTGTTCTGAATAGCCAGGTTTTAAGTCATTTGCGAAAGGCCCTTTCCATAGGTTGTGCTTTCAAGTTCGGTGGTAAGGAGTTCCAAGTTTTGGCCGCCAGATAACTGAAGGACCTGGCCTCCAACCTGGCCTTCCGCGCTCTAAGCACCCTACTAGGTTAGCCCTGGCAGATCTGAGGTTCTGTGAAGGTGTGCAAGATATTACCATAGATTGCAGATATCTAAGGCCTTTTTCCATCAGGATTTTGTGACAGTAGCACATGGCCCTGTAAATAATTCTCTTCTCCACAGGGAGTCAGTGTAGAGTAGTCAAGGCTTTTGAGATGGATGTTCTTCTGGGAAGATTTAGGTCTAAGGGGGCAGCCGCATTTTGAATGTGTTGGAGTTTTATCAGGCTACCCTTGGGGGCCTCAAGGTAAAGGATGTTACAATCATCTATTTGAGATGTTAGAAGAGCATGTTCAACAGTTTTCCTGGCCTTTATTGGTAGTAGGTCCAGGAGTTTCCTCAGGACCGTAAGAGTCCCATAGCATTTACTGGCTACATTACTTATTTGAATAAATGAATGAATAAATGAATGAATGAATTAAGTATTTCTTAAGCGCCTAGCTACCCGGAGGCATCCCAGCGCTGAGCGGATCATTCATAGAACTCTGGGTGGCGTTAGGGGAAAAGAAAAGTTTTAAGCAGTTTCCGGAAGGCTAAGTGATTAACTTCGAGATGGACTTGAAGGGGAAGAGAGTTCCACAGCCTGGCTGCATTATAAAAAAAGAGACGGCCTCTACTTCTAGACCTTTTTATTTTAGGGACTGTAACCAGGTGCTGATTGTCCGAGTGCAGGCCTCTGTTTGAACAATAAGGCAAATTCATGGAGCTGTTAATGTGGGGTCCTCTTTCTGCTTAGGTCTTGTGTACAATACACAAAGCCTTAAACTCAATTCTCTTCTTAACAGGAAGCCAGTGAAGAGTAGCAAGGGCAGGCTTAGCCGATTGGCGTTTGGGAATCCTCAAGAGCAGACGTGCTGCACAGTTTTGGACCGTCTGTAGTTTAGTAATAGTATTACATGGAGCGCCCAAGTAGAGGGCATTGGCATAGTCTAGCCGAGAAAGAATCTTATTCGACTCTCAAATGAGAGTTTGGGGTCAAACCATACACCCAAGTTTTTGGTCTTATATTTAGGGGTGGGGGTTTGGCCCAAGACCTCAGGCCACCCAGCTGATGACGAAATAGAAGGTGCTTTACCTACTATCGGTACCTCCGTTTTGTTGCCCTATTGTTTCATGCAGTTATTGGTCATTCAGAATGCTAGTGCCTCTAGGTATAGGGAAAATAGGGCTGCACAGCATCGGCATCTTGTGATAAGGTGACTATGAGCTACGTATCGTTCACATATGACGCAATTTTGACATTGTGTCTTTCCACAATTTACGCTAAGGGACAAATATATAAGTTGAATAAAGTTGGGCTTAGTTTTGAGCCCTTTGGTACCCCTTGCATTAAAGAGATGCTAGCTGACATATACGGGTTTTGGGCAACTTGAAAGCTACTAGCCTTGAGGAAAGAAGTCATTCAGCGCAGTGCTGTACCACCGACACGCACCGCCTAAGCCTCTGAAGGAGTACATTGTGCGATATAGAGTTGAAGGCTGCACTTAGATCTAATAGCACGAAAGCAGCTGTTTTCCCTTCATCCGCATACAGTCTTAAAGTTTTGGTGGCGAGAAAAGAGGACAGACTCTGTGGAGTATGAGGCCCTAAAACCAAATTGAGTTGGATGAAGTATGTCAATAGAATCAAGAAAACGTGAAAGTTGGCTGTTCCCAGCTTTATCTGGTTTTTTTGCATAGGATGACAATAGCGAGATGGGGTGCAGATTTCCTAACTGCTGGGGATGGCTAATCTTTTTTCCATAATTGGAGCACTATCTCGTGCTTCCTTTTTTGCGGGATCTTACCTGATCGGAAAGACAGAGAGATCAACTGTTGTAAATGGGGGAGAATAACCTCCATCCGTTGCAACAGGATTTTAGGTAAGGCAGGGTCTAGAGGGGACCCTGATCTAATAGTTGTAGAGAGTTTAGATCTTCCAAAGAGAGCGTCCTAAATGTGTTGAGGCCGATCTCAATAACTGAGTCATGTGAGAGGGTGCCTAGGTATCTGCAATTGCGGGATTCTGCTGGAAAGGTGCCATATGTCGCCGCTACTTTAGAAGCAAAGAAACTTATTGCAGCTGTCTAAGGATGATGGTGCTGTGGCTGCAATGCGTTCTAGAGAGGACAATGAGTTGAGGATAGAGAACAGTCCTTTGGTGGAATTATTGGCGTTCTCTATTTTTTTAGTGCAAAAGTCACACCGTGTTTTCTTAATGAGCATATGATACTGTTTAAGCTTGTTTTTATGCCTAGCTCTGCTAATTCTGCAGTAGTCCTTCCGCCAGATGTGCTCTAGACATTTGCAGTTTTCTTGGCTGCAACTAAGGACTTGTTAAACCGTGGAGCAGAGTTGCGGGTCCTAAGTTGGTTCCTAGTAGTCATGGGGGCGATCTTGTCCAATGCTCCTGTTATCCATATTTCTAGCCTCAAATTTGCGGTATTGACATCTTACCCTATCTTAAGATTAGTTTCCAGGAGTGCGTTAGAGAAAGTTAGATGTTGATCATTGCCCACTTTCTTGTGGTTGGGTATCATATGGTTGGTCTTTGTGACAGGTGCAAGCTCTCGTAATGGCATGTTGAAAGATAACGGTCTGACCAGGGAACTACTATCGGAATATTAGTCTTAATGGTGGGAAAATTAGAAAAAATAGGGTTCAAGGTGTGGCCCGATACATGGGTGGGGCTTATTTCTCTTTGGACTAAATGGACTGTTTCAAACTCCCTGTTTAAGGATTGTGCCTCAGAATTGAAGCTATTATCAAAATGCATCTTAAGATCACCTAGTATCATCATATTATTATAATGTAGCGCTGGTTGCATAATGTTCTCCGCTAGACTAGAGACTAATTGGACAGCTGGCCCCGGGGGGCAATAAATTAAATAGCCTGTTACGGCACAGTCATTTGCTAGAGTTAGATTGCTAATTGGGTTATAGCTCCACAATTCTGACTGAGCACAATGCTGTGTTCTTAACACTGAGGGATCTTTTAATCCAAGGGAGTCTTGCAGTGACCTAGATTGATTTCCCTAAAGGGGTGATTCAGTAGACCATGAAGAACTGCAAAGACCAAGTTGCTAGAAGCAATAATAAAGGTAGTCACCTGGGACATCAGCGAAAGCAGGGCCCTATATCAGTCCACTTTAAAAGCAAGCCAAAGCAGAATAGAAAAATGAAATTTTTATAGACTTCTTGAATGCCTCAACTACTAACAACCAGCAGAAATTTTGGTATTTAGTCAGCCTAGGCAGGGGGAAACTGGGGAAACCAGCTGAGACTTCAATCCTACCCTGTAAATGGGTCTCCCATTTCGGAAACCTGTACCATACCACCCACGAAACAGAGAGTTGTATTCCATGGGGACGCTAGTTGTCTGCCTAATTCTCACTTGCCCCCAGTTGACTGCTCCTTAGAGGTAACTGCCCATGCTGTGGTCTCTTTTAGACAAGGGAAAGCACCAGGTCTTGATAAGATCTCTGCAGATCTCTTCAAATTGGCTAATTCTGTTTGAGTCCCCTACATTAATGCCATTTCCAATGCAATTGTGGCGGAGGAGGCTATGCCTACATCATGGAAGGGTGCTGAGATTGTGCCAATTTTAAAGAAAGGTAACCCCAGCAACCCCTCTAATTACCACCCAATCAGTCTTATAGACAATTTAAAAAGGTCTTCTGTAAACAGGATTTTGAGTGAATCTTAGATTGGTGTGAGGGTAATCATATCTTCTCAAACCTACAGGCTGGTTTCAGGAATAAAACTAGTGTGGTTGCCCAGTCCTTCCAATCTCTCTTGGCCAAATGGAAAATGGTAGATCTGGGAAGGGGTGACCTCTTTGTGGTATTCATTGATCTCTGTGCTGCATTTGATTTGGTGTTTGTTATAAACAAGGGAACCGCTAGGTAGGAAGGACCCTGGGTATCAACTAGTTATGAAAAACAATTGCTCCTTCAAACAATTATAAATCAGACAACAATAAATATAGACCAGAATCAGTGCTATATTGAGTTACGATGTCCAGCCGGACATATGAATTTAATGATTTCAAAAGCGATTGTTTGTGATCAATCAGAACATGATTGAGTGGGACACAGTCATGTATCCTTCAAGAACAAAACATAAAGACAATCACAAATATACAAACATTTTTCAGGCAAAAAGGAAAGCTTTTCGTCAATGCGAATAGTGGGGCAAGATTTTTTAGAAGTAAACAGTAATGCACTTGCTTTAACACATGAGTTTAACGTGCATGCTGTTTAGAGAGTCGACGACGTTTCGATCTATAACTAGATACATAGATTATCATCAGGACGAGAGAATAGCAAGCCTGAAATTACACTGCCAGTTGGCGAGTTCTGGAGAGAAGGGATCCAAGGGTTAAGGACGTACACTGTGGAAGCTAACTGTTTTAGGGAAGGTTATAACCCTATTTCCAATGGAGGGCGATGACCAATCAAGGGAACTTTGCGGCACCAATGGTGAATTAGGACCAGGGGGGCATCCGTGGTGGCAACTGGGGAACGCGGCAACTTGCCGATCACAAGAAGGCCGTTGATTCCTGCGAGCCAGAAGGAGCAGAATCGCTGATTTGATTTGATGCCCAGGGGAAAACTGTGGGAGGTTCTTCGAGGGATGGGGTGCCTCCTATTTTATTGCACGTAGTCATTCTTCTCCATGAGGGAAATTTTGCCACGGTCTGGTGTGGTATAAGTGGGGAACTGACTGAGGATTTCCAAGGTGTGCACCATGGTTGTGTCCTAGCATCAACACTTTTCCTCTTATACATTAACAATTGTGTCAATTACGTGTTGAACTGTGTAAATGATTTCCCTTCCCTGGCTGGCCACTAAGTCCCGGTGCTTTTTTTTTTGCTGATGAAACACTTCTGCTGGCAAAACTATGAGGGGCCTACAAAACCAATTGTCAGCTTTAATTAGTTCTGCATAGAGTATGGCCTTGAAATCAACAACACCAAAACAAAAATCATGACCTACTCACGGAGAGTTAGGGCTAAGGGTGTCATCAGAGCGGGATACGAGCCACTAAAAAGGGTACGGGAGTTTGACCATTTAGGCACTCGGCTGGCAGAATCAGGGTCCTGGGAACCACAGATCTCAAAAAGTTCAATAGCAGTCAAACAGAGAGCCGGGGCAACAATATGCAGATTTGCTTAAAAAAAAGCCACTTGGAAGTCAATCAATCCAGCTGTAGAAATCTACAAGGCCCAGCAAGGGGGGGCAGCCCTAAATGGAGCTGAATTACGGGGTCATTACAAAATGGATGTCCTGAGTGTTGCTAAAAACAATTTTCTCAGAGCTCTTGCTGACCTAGTACCATGACGCCTGGATCTAGGTCTCCATGAAATAGCTGTGTTGGCTGCAATAAGACCCTTGTTATACTGGAAACGTATTTGGAGCACCAGAAAATTGTGCCACTTTTGAGAGGGACTAGCAGAAGTGTTAAGAACGAAATCAGCAGCAAAAATAAAATGGTTGTGCTTTATGGAAAAGGCTTGGAGCGACCTGTGCCTGGAATGTTTTTGGGAAGGTCCCTGTTCTATCCAAACAGGGGACACACAGATAGTAAAAAAATGGGTTTATGAGAAAATTGGCACTCACAGGGAGCACCAAAATCACATGGGCAGTTTAACTAGATCCTTCATATCACATAAATCCTCCAAAAAACCTGAGGAATGTTCAGATTTGATACGCCTAGCATGCGCACGTACAGTGTTTCTACAGTTTAGATATGGGAGGATGTATGACAATACATCGCAAACTAAAACAAGGCATACCTTTATATTGCAGTTTCTAGTTCGCTTGTAGCGTCACAACACAAGTTTTTAGAACGCAAACCATTACTTTGCATTTCCTTTAAAATGCATACAAAATCCTTTACCACGCCCCCATTCCGCTGCATGTTTTTACATCGCAATTGTTTTTTTGAAATAATCCCCCAACATGAATACACTACCCTACATAACACACACTCCATTACAGTACCCTACAGTACAAAACAATACAGTACCCTAAAGCCTAAATCCCAAACCCTTAATCACTACCCCACAGTACGACCCCCTGACACGACCCTAAACCCTAAACCCTAAACCAGTACCTACACAACACTAAACCCTAAGCCCTAAGCCCTAAACCATAAAATAGAACCCTACACTACTATCCCCTGACACTACGCTCACCCCTAAGCCCTAAACCCTAAAGCCTAAAACACTACCATACACTACGACCACCTGACACTTACCTCTCTCCTCGTGGTTCCTCTCTCGACGGTTCCGGTTCCAGCGTCGTCTCTTCCTCGTCTCTGTCCCAGCGCACGTCCATCCCGGAGCCCGTCCATTACATCACATGCGTTTTAAAAGCGCATGCATTTTAAAATCGCATGCGGTGTAACGGGACGCGTCGTATTGTGTACGTGTCGTAACGTCCCATGCGTTGTAACGCATGGAACGTAACGGCATGCGTTGTAACAGCTGCGATGTGATGGCTGTTCGCCGATATGGGATACGCCCGGTCGCAGCATTTACCGCTTCTTGGGTGGAGGCAAAACTGGGGTCATGTTATTGTTTTGGTGTAAAACTGTTGTAGAAACAGATAAACATTTGCAATTTTTCATACCCATGTACGCCAGAGCTGGAAGTAAGTGGGTAGTGCCCCATTGTCGCACTCTGAGCTTGGCAGAAAGAGGAGAAGCATATAGAATATATAAAAGTGACACCTCAAAATTAGTCGTAGTAGACGTGGCAACGTTTATATACACAGTTTAGATAATGAGGCAAACGTTATTTAGCAATATGATGGGATGAGATGTTATGGGGTCTGACTTGATGCAAATTTTTGCCTTTAAGGATCTTTTAACTCTCTATTTAGTATTGTTTATATCTATGTGAAAAACATGTATACTTATGTATTACTGTTATGTTATGTTATGTGATATTTAGTTTCTAAGCGCCCGAGTACCTGGAGGCGTCTTGGCGCTGTTGTAAAAAATTACTGGTGTAGGATGTGGCCCTCAAAGAGAAGAATCTACACTAATTTGTATAGCTAGGTCCAGATTGGAAGTTGTATACAAATTTGACTAATAGAAATATATTGCTTCATTAGAATAGTTACCATCCAAAATGTCATAAAGAAAACATCTGGGATCCGACCAACCTCTGGGAGGTCATTGCCTAAGATACAATCTAAGGGGAAGTCAGACCTGACTACCACCTTATACCAGCTAAGGGTAACCTCCCTCTCCAGGGGCAATATGGCTACAGCGTTGGTTGTGATTTGACCTGGGGCTACCCTTATCCTTCTCATCTCTACTGGCACACACTGATCTGGGGACACCAACCTGTCACTCACCAAGGTGTGACTGGTGGAGGTGTCTCTCAGGCCAGTGGTAGGGACCTCATTCACCTGAATCGGGTGAAAGTGCCTACCCCCACCCTCAAGGATCACCAGCTGGCCATATGGACTTGTCTCCCATCACAATGCTATGAGGCCTCCCAATCTGAGGATTCCTCCTCTATGGCTACCCTGGACGGCCCAGTGCTAACCATCTTCTTGGCGCAGGTGGGGTCACCCCTTAAGTGACCTGACTGCTGACAGTCAAAACACACCCTGTTGTCCAAGTAATTTTTAAGCCCTGGGTCCCCCTGCTTCTGCTTATCAGAGTTGGGGTGGGATCTACTCTCCTCCTTTTTAGGGTTCTTGGGTACTGAGAGAGTCTCTGTGGTGGGCTTACCACCTCCCTCCTTAGGGTTTTGGGGGCCTAACACCCTCTTATTGGAGTCTCCCCCCTGGGACTTCTTGGGTACTTTTGTCCGTACCCACCTATCAGCTGTCTTCCACAGTTTTCTGGGACCAGAAAACTTAGAGTCTTGCCTAGATACTGGTGTAACATGTCTGAGGTACAATTTCTCAAAATGTGCTCCTTCATGAACAGATTACAGAGTCACTCATAGGTACTTACCTTGTTACCATGTATCCAGCCCTCTATTGCCTTTACTGAGATGTCTACAAAGCCGACCATCATTGGGCGCTGACTTTCTGGGTGTCCTATACCTAGGGGCTTACAGGTTGGTTGTCAGAACCAATTGTGACACTATCTAATTACCATGTACCTTTTACAGAGAGCAGATGCCATAGGTCTGGTTAGCAGAGCCCAGGGCACAATCAGAGTCAGAAAATCAGCATCTAGTAGTCAAAATGGGGGCTAAAAGTGGGGGGAGGACATTGCAAAAAGCCCTGGTTTCTCAATCAATCAATCAGGGTTTTGTAGAGCGCACTACTCACCTGTGAGAGTCTCAAGGCGCTGGGGGGGTGCATGGTGATGAGTGCGAGGGTGACGGTTTTCCTGGAATCGGGGGGAATCCACTTGAACGTCTTGCGAAGTATGCGGAGGGTGTTGAAGCAGGCGGAGGATACGGCGTAGATCTGGCGATTCATGGTGAGTGAAGAGTCGAGAATGATGCCGAAGTTGCGTGTGTGGTCCGTTGAGGTGGGTTGAGTTGAGCTTCAAGCAGCTGTTGTTCATCCAGGTCGCGACAGCTTTTGTCCCATCTTGGAAGTTGCGCCTGGTGTTGTCGGGTTCCTTGGTGAGGGAGAGGATGAGCTGGGTGTCATCTGCATAGGAGACGATGTTGAGCCCCTTGCTTCTGACGATGGTTGCGAGGGGGGTCATGTAGGTGTTGAAGAGGGTGGGACTGAGGGAGGATCCTTGGGGTACTTAACATCTGATCTCTGTCGGTTCTGAGAGGAAGGGCAGGAGTCTTATTCTCTGTGGTCTGCCTGCGAGGAAAGATCGTATCCAGTCTAAAGCTTTTCCTTGAATGCCGGCGTTGTGGAGTCTGGTGGCTAGTGTGCAATAGGAGACGGTGATGAAGGCTACCGATAGGTCCAGGAGGATGAGGGCTGCTATGTAGCCTTGGTCGAGGAGGGTGTGGATGTCATCGATGGTGGCGAAGAGGGTAGTCTCGGTGCTGTGGTTGCTGCGGAATCCGGACTGAGAGGTTTCTAGTATGCTGTTAGTTTCTATGGAGTGTGCCAGCTAGGTGTTTATGGGCTTTTCAATGCCGTTGGTGGCAAAAGGAAGCAGTGAGATGGGCCTGAAGTTGTTGAGGTCTGTCAGGTCTTCGGGGGGCTCCTTTAGGAGGGGATTGACTTTGTCACGCTTCCAGTTGTCAGGGAATGTGGCGGTGTCGAGGGAGCAGTTGATAGTTCAGTGTAGCTTCGGTGCGATGGCCATGGCAGTCCTGTCAAAGGCGGAAAACAGAAGGCCAAAACAATTTGTTTATATCTATTGTCTGGTTACTGAAAGCTCTGTTTTGTCTTACCAGTCTTTCTGTGAGTTTACTAGTGGTATAGGGCCTGCCTACAACTGTTTTTTAGTGTTAGCTGTGGGAGGACACTAAGGATTGCCACCCTACACTTGCGACCCACACCCCAGCCCTCAGGGCCCAAGGTTAGTTTGGCAGAAGACTTTGGCGATCTTGAAAATGGCCAAAGTGGTTGGGTTAACCCCAGGAATCTTTACCTCATTTGTTAGGTTGTCCCTAGGGGTGATTCCCACCCACTTGCTCTTGCCAGGCATACATGTTGCATCTCCAGGCACCCACTGCAGAACCTTTCTGGACCTGTGAAAGATCAGAAGAGGGTTGGACCTGCTCTCTGAGATATGGGAAAAGCCTTAAAGACTGCACCTGTTTGCCCTCTTGTACCCAGGACAAAGATGGGTATTCCAAGGGTCATAAGACTGACCTCCTGGTAAAGCTACAGGGACACAACAAGTTACATTAGCAACTGGACCGGGACTGGTCCCACCTATTGGCCCCTGCTTGCCACCCTGTGAGTCTCCTAATGCTTCCTAGTGAGGTACTGTGGTTCTTTAGAAGTGTACTAGTTTGATAGATTGAGACTTAAAGTACTAAAGTTATAACTTAAAATCTTTGACAAGGAATGAACCTGGTTAGTGTATCGGAGTAGCACTCCATCACAGTCAGTGTCAAATTGCACCTAGGTCCTGTTCAAATGCAACCATCGACTATCATTGGCACTTTGTGCTTCTTGACACTATTTTAACCTAAAACTATACATTTCATGTCTTCAGTTCCCCTCATGGAAGTTTTTTGTAATTTAGGTGTCAATTCGTTTATTACATTCTATTCTATTTTTCTAATTCATTATGGAATTGTTATTGCTTTACATTTTGACTTTGCTCTGTGCCATAACTGGCAGGGGGTTGAGCTCAGATTTATTGAGTGACTTTATTGGTTCACCCTGACAAGTATTGCCATTATTATTTGAGGTGGGTACTTACCCTCGTCAACTAAAAAGCTAATTTCTGACAATGTTCATATTATTTTGGCCCTAAGTATGAGTCAGACAGAGTGGAATTATCATATGGAATTCTGCTTTGTCTGATTCAGGGTGGGCTGTTGTTACCGCACTCTTTCTCAGGTGTGGGAACACCAGACACAATTTTTCAGGCAGTAATTTTACCTTATGTATGTTGTTGTATATGTACCTTTGTGTGTGTATATGTATGTATATATGTATATAATTTGTTGAAAAAAAGTTTAAAAATGTTGATGAAGTGATTTATGATTACGGTAATTAAATTATGTAATCATGGGTTTTCTCGGTATGTGATAGCTTTTTTTACTACAATGGAATGAAATGAACACAGGATTATAGACTGACAATAGAGGAACACATAGTCCTCTATTAAAAATGAGAGTGTGTATATATTTTTTCCTCCCTGCCACTTCAAAAAATGTTTTTGTTGTATTGGAAAAAAACAGCAGCCAAACTCATTCCCCTTTTTTCACTTCCCTTGCCTTCTCCCCATACCTCCACTTTCTCCCTCAACCCTCCCTGAAATAGAAGCATACTTTTACCACCTGCTCAAGGCAGGTGGTTAATGTATGTGTTGAAAACCCACGGAATTGCAAATTCTGTGTGATTTAGCAACATGTAAATATGGCCTCACACAGTAATTTAATATTTCCTGGGGCTTAACTTCTAATTGCATGGTACTGATGTGGATTTACCATACATAACAATTAATGTGCTTGCAGATTTACTGCCCTGCTAGTACTGTGCAATTTGGAATAAGGGCCTGAGAGGCAACACCAGAGCCCTAGTTGTCGGGTTTGAATGCAGATGGGATTGATATTGGTATTTCAATTTCAGGAAATTCGGCTGAAGTCTCCGCTAGGGGATGGTGTTCCACAGACAGAAGCCTTATATGTGGAGAAAGCCCTTTTCAGGGTTTTGGACTTAGCTGGATTGGTATTGACAATTTTTCAGGAAACTAAGCCTAAACCTATATAAGTGGGCAACTTTGAGGAGCTATCCATGATCATGACAGTGTAGGGATCTTTGGACGTGTTTTCTCCCTTATTGGTATACAGTGCAAGAACTTCAGTGTGTTTCAATCAGACACCCTGTAGCTGATCACTGCACTCCAACTGGTGACACTATTTTTGTACTTCTTTTTCCTGTTAAGAGATCGTGACTCTAGAGAAAAAGCATGAACCTCACTGTCAGAGTTTTTGTTGTGGCATTGGAGGAGCATTCCTATGTCCCTCTCCACATGCGCCTTCATGAAAAATGAGCTGTAGTGAGCTGTAGGGTTTCTTCTCAGGTGGTGAAAAAAGATTGGGCTGCATGCCCTGAGCCTGATGGCAGATACCCTTGGGGCTTCATGTGTGCCACATTTTCTTAATAGGTTTCTGAGAGTTACCACAATTTTCCATTAATATTCATTCATCAGCACTCTCAGTAACATCTTGAACAAAACTCAACACTAGTTAACACTTAACCACCTCAAACTTAACACCCTCAAAACTGAATTCATATTAATCTCGCCTCCCAATCCCACCTCTAACATCAAAGACTGGCTCCCACTACTCACCGCCTTGAACTTTACCCCACATATTGTTGTTTCAGCAAAATCCCTAGTCATAACACTAGACAGCAACCTCTACATGATGAATCACATCAGCTCCACAACCAGAGGGGCCAATTTCCATATCCACGTCTTAAGAAAACTAAAGCCTTTCCTGCCCAATGCAGATCTCAAGATGGCAGTTCAGTCTCTCGTGATCTCCAAACTTGACAATGGGAATGCCACCCTTGTTGGCCTACCGAAAATAAAACTAGTACCGCTGAGGGCTACCCTCCATGCTGCTGTACGTCTTATCACAGGCGTAAAGAAAAATTATCACGTCAACCCAGCCCCTCAGGTGGAATTGTGAAGGAAAAAGCTCTAATAAATGGAGACACAGAATACACCCCATATATTAAACTTCAATAGTGCCTCTGCCGACACTGAGGTTCTTACTTTTAATGTCTGAAAATGTACTGTCCAATTTAAATTACTTGAAAAAACCTCCTGAACTCTTTCATTAGGTAAGTAGCATTATATTTGGGTTGCTTTTTACCAAGTTTCATTACCTTTGTTTTTACAATATTTAAGGTTTGTCGTAGAATATTCAGCTGGGGCGTCAAGCTTCCTTTGCAGACCTGAACAGAGATGGTGCATGGACACAGCCTGGATGCAAGCCATTAATTATATATATAACTCTATTTGAGAGGCGCCCAGATGAATCGAGCTCAACCTGTGCCCAGCCAAAGGCATGCAAAAGTTGGATCAACGAGGCCAAGCCGGGCAGTATTACCCATGTATCTAATTTCCTCCAAAGAAGGCCTCTATCCACTATACGAAACGCAGTTCAGATGTCAACAAAGCAACTACAAAGCCTTTGGTTTGTCTTTATTGAAACCCAAACTAAAGTCCATAAAGTAAAACAGTGGCCTGAGGTCGAATGTCCTTCTCGAAAGCCCAGGTGTATGGGATTTTTATTAGCATTACACTTTCAAAATGTGACAAAGTTTTGAGACAGCATCTACCAGACGAATCAGTCTGGAGTTGTTGAGTGAAGTATTATACCCTTTTAATATATGCCTTAACTACTGCCACCTTCAGCATGATGGAACTTCACTTTTCTCTGCCATACATTTAGAAGAAGGATTTAAACTTTTGACCCAACATTTAATATAATTGTTAACTGCTTTAGCTAGAATATTATCTGGCCCTCCAGCTCTGACTAGTTTGTGAATGGATTGTGTCTCTTATACTGGTAACAGAGAAGGATTTGATAGCAGCTGAATTTGCCTTATGTTAAACAGGTGCTTATCTTGTAGTTGGCATCCCAAACAAATTATATAGATAGGTTTCCTATTTTTCTTGGCATTTTGCAAAGGAATGAGATAGGATTTGCATTGAATGCATTATTCACTAAACTCCAAAATAGTTTTTGGTCCCCTTTTTTAATTGCAGTTCTCTTATAGCTGACTATCTATTCTTTCCAATCGATATATTCCAAACCACCACGACTGCTATGATTCATGTATGTCACTCCTTGTTCATTTTTCATCAATTTCCTGTTTCTTCTATTTAAGGGGCCTGATTTTGCCATGCCATGCATCGCCTGTGTTCTGATAACATTTTGTTGGCGTATGCATCTCCTCTGAAGCTACTGATTTTGTGTTTGATTTTTTTGCCTGACTTTTACATCCTAATGGATCTGACCCTGTTCAGAAATTAGCATAGACCTGAACCTTTCCTTTCATATTCAGGGTGGATTGAATGCTAGTTCTGTTGTCTGTTACTCAGATTTAGTTCGTTAATCCTTGCTCAGGAGACTTTCTTATGCCATTGACCCTTTCCTTCTATCAGTAACCATTCTTGGTATGTAATGCCCAAAGTGGACAAGGGTATGCCCAGACATGGAAGCCTTGCTCACTGTGCCACTGAAACAAAGCTATACCTGATGGAAGAGGCCCAATCAGGCCAAAACAAGTTTAGGTTAGCTTGTGTTCTGGTTCAGAGAGGACCTGGCTTGGCAGTTCGGACTGGACAGTTCCTATTGGAGCAGGATCAAGACTGATTTTCATCCAGTTGAGTTCAATCTAGGTGGCATGGTGGGGAAAAGAACAATGGGTTGGAATGCTACCCTGAGCATTACACAATGACTGAACAATGCTGCCATCCAGTTTGGAGGACCGACTGCTATCATGGGTGCGCACAATAGAAATTGCACCAAAAATTATAATCGTAATTACCATGCTCTACCTGTCGTCACACACCAGCAAAGCTGCAGTAACGTCCTCCAGTATCATTTTTAATGAAGCACTCCAGTAGTGCTCTGGGCAATATGCCGATCCAAAGTTTATCTTCTTTACCACTTGTCGCATTTCATTCCTGAGCATTCCATGACCAGCCCTATGCTATCCTCAAGACATTTTGTGAGTTGCTGTTAATGGATAAAGTGGTCAGTTTGAGTATCCAGCCCTGGTCCATTTCCATGTGTTTTTTAAAAAAGAACTCCAGAGCGATTTCCCTCTTTAAAGCCTGGTATCCTGTAGTTTCATTAGTGACTTTCCTGAGTAAGGCGCCTGTGCGCCGAAACTCGAGCAGAACGCAAGAAGATTCATCAATAATTCAAGCCACGACTTCTGCATCTATAATGATCATGCTTGCCTGGCATTATTAGAAGTTATGGAATGCATTGTCAATCATACATTCGGACTGAATTTGACTATATAGACGAAATTAAGATATAATTAGATATCAAAATCATTGTTTAGTCACTGTGTATTGCTGTATGAATGTGGGATTAAATGAAGATTGATTGTTGTTTTTTCATTTTATTTGGTATTGTGATTCATATGAAGTATAGCTTTTTCATTTTATGCAGTTCTGTGATTCTATTTCTATATTACACTTATGAGGGTTATGTTGAGTTATTAATAAAATATATTGATCTTTTAATTGTTAGTCTGTTGGCCCATTTATATAATAATCAAGTACTTTGTATGTATTCATAGTTGCTCAGTGATGTTACATTAACAATACCATTATACATTAACAGACCCATGTAGTTCCGAGTAGGCCCAAGTAGGCCGAGAAGGCCAGAGTAGGCTGCTAAACTCCCGTTAAACACCAGCCTCTTTGCCCTGAAGTAAGCCGGCGTCAAACAATATAATAATGTAATATAAGTGGCTGCAGACTTATTCAAATGATGTACTCAAATGCCATTCATATACTCCAAATGAACCAGAAAACGTCTAATACATATACCTTATCACTCTCTAACAAGGCGTCAACCAACTAAATAACTCAGCTTCCGAAAATCAAGAACTACCAGGTAAATTAAATATCTCCAAAATACTGAGAGAGCAAACAGTCTATTTTCAAAAAAGGGTATTCAAATCCTTCTTGTCTTTTTTCTGTAGGTTGGGTCGTTAGCACTATGGCAACATGAGAAAACGAGACAGGAGCCGACCCGGGAAATCAAGCCTGACGCCGACACGGCAGGAAATGGAATCACGGCAACGTCCTGAGAATCCAGATGCCCGAGAAGGACGCCAACCGTAGAGAAGACGGCATCTGGAGTACAGCCAGGAAAGTCAGTATCACACAGCCAGGAAGGCACCTTGACAACGAGCGGCTTCCTGCAGGGGAGCACACAGACTTAAAGGCGATGTGTTCCTTCTCTTAAGGGACCCGCAATATTCTGGACCTGTATTTGGGAAGGTCCAACAGCCCACCCCATCCCCATAGCATTCCCTGTAGGTTTGGGCTTATCAAGATGCCGGTGATGAAACAGACGTAGCAAGTGAGGAGCATGAACATGCCCTACTGGTTCCCATGTTCTATCTTGCGTACCATATATTTTCCAGTGAATCAAAAAGTAAAGTTTGTGTTCTTTTGCTTTGAGTCCAAGATTGCCTCCACTTGAATTCAGGCTCTCAATTCATCATAATTGCTGACGGATTTGGCAGTGCCACTGTCCCTGGCTCTACTGGTTTTAATAATGACACATGAAATACTGGATGCATTTGCATATTTGAGAGTAGTTCTAATTCCATTGCAAAGTCGGGATCTTCTTAATTATCTTATAAGGAACAATAAATCGTGGTTGAAATTTACGAGGCCCTTTTAAGTTCAGATATCGAGTAGACAACCAGACCTCCTCCCCAATGGGCTACTCAGGACTAGGTCTGAGATGTTGATGAGCATTTATTTTATAGACAGCCTTTGCCTGTTCTAAATTGTTTTGTGCTGTCTGTTGTAGTTCTTTTATTTTTTCAATATAGTCTTGTACTGCTGAGACTTTATTAGTGGCCAATGATGAAAGTACATTGAATGTAGGCTGATTTCCATAATTACATTGAAAGGTGAGGTCTTTGTAGAATAATTCACTGCATTATTATATGCAAACTCTGCTGCCCAGAGAATCCCATCCCAATCTTTTAAGCTGGATAGGACTTAACATCTAATAACTGCTCTGTACATTGATTCACCCTCTCCGTCTGACCATCTGTCTGGGGGTGGTATCCAGAGGAGAGATGAACATCAATCTGCAATGTCTCACACAAGGCTTTCCAGAATTTGGAAACAAATTGCGGATCTCAATCAGAGACTATGATAGACAGAAGACCATTTAACCGTACAATAGTCTATAGAAATGTATCTGCGAGTTCCATGGATGGGGGGTAAACCATACAAATTCTAACGCAGAGGCTGGAGTCAGCAGGAATAAAAGGGGCGGCATTAACCCTGCTCAACTCCTTCTTTACTTTGAGGAAAAGGAGACTGTGTTGGGTAAATCTTTCATCTGAGGTATTCTCACTCCTGCAAGGCTCTGCGCTGTCTCCCACCCTGTATAACATATACGTCTCTCCGCTGGCGAAGCTGATTCAAACTTTTGGTTTTTTATTAGTTTCGTACGCGGATGATACTCCGTTAGTCATAGCTATTTCTTCAGATGCAGGTACAGTAGCAGGTTGCTTCCATAACTGTCTGACATCCATTACTGGGTGGATGCATCAAAATTGTCTCAAATTAAAAACAGTGGTGGTTGAGTTTGGTAAGGGACCATCACTTTAGAACCATCTATTGTGGCCAGCTGAGGGTGGCCAATGTCCTGTTCCGCTCAACAAGTTAGAAATTTGGGAGTCCTATTTGACGACCAGCACCGTTTTTCAGATCAGATTAACTCTCTCACCTCCTCATGGTTATTTTTGCCAAAAATCTTGCGAAAAATCTCCCTTTCATTCCACAAGAACTGAGAAAACCAGTGATAGTTGCTTTAATTCTTTTCAGAATCGATTATTGTATTGCTCTTTTTCTTCGCATTAATAAACGTGCATTGTCAAAACTCCTGTCCTTGCAGAACGCAGCACCTCAGGTGTTCCTAAATATTCCTAAATTTCATACCATTTCCAATAGTATTAGGGCCCTCCACAGAAATGTATCTGCGAGTTCCTTGGATGGGGTAAACCATACAAAGGAGTATAATTAACCATTTATTTTGGTTAACAAATCTACTATAACCAAAATTGCCATATTTCTCTAATTAGTCTTTGGAAGATCTACTATAAAATCTATAGAAAGTGTATTCCAAAGCGCAGGAGGAGTAGATCGTGGAAGTATCAAACCCATGGGAGCTTGATGTGCATCTTTCCCCTTGGCACAAATGCTACATGTCTGTACAAAATACTTAGAGGCAGATTTTCAAGAAACTGATGCATCTCTGCATGATAGCAGAGATGTGTCAGTTTCCTTGCGCCATGCAAAAAAGCCATTGCGCCACCATGGATGTGTCGCATTTACAAAGCGGTGTACCATGGCGAAAGGATTGACAGATGTGTCACGCATCTGTTGGCGCAAAGGTCACGAATTGCTGGAGTCGAGCCGAAAGCACAACGCCACTCCAGCAATGCTCAGGATGGCCTATACCTATTGTGCTGTGTCACTCCTTACGCCTGCTTCAGGAAGGCTTAAGGTTTTGACGCAGTAACCTCCAAGAAATCTTACGCCTTGCACTGACACAAAACAGAGCAGAGCTGCATGGTTATATAATTATTATATAATTATTTAATCGTATTGGCAATACACTCACTTCCCGCAGTATACATTGTAAAAGCAGTGCCCTTGTATTTGCTGCAGCCTACACCCACCATGGGGCCCCGTCTCAATCACCAGTACGGCAGACAGTATCAGATACTAAATGCTAACAACTGCTTGAGAGCACAAATACATTACCTTTCTTGGCATGCCGCACTACTCCTCAACAGGACGTGCACTCATTGTATTCTCTTGTGGGAGGAGAATTGCTGTTCGGCCAAATCCCATCGTAAGCCACCACACTTTGGGCTGTAACCACTCAAGCAGTTCTAACGGCTAAACACAATGGCTGACAAAACGGACTCCAGAGATGCAAAGGACCACAAAGACAGCAAAGGTCAGAAAGCACCTCTTAAAAGGGCTAAACAAGACCTTCCAATCATTGAGTTGCCTGTCCAGACCAAACAACCCCTACGATGTCAGTGATAAAATGGTTCTTATTCTCTGCAAGCTCTAATCCCTTCAAGAATTAGCACAAAGCACTAAAGCAAACTCAGATTTCTTACAAACTGAGATCTCTGCCATGTGATATGACCTCTCAAATACCTACACATACGTACTGGTGAAGCCGAATCAAGAATAAGTGTGCCTAAAGATGGGACCACAAGGATTAAAAAATCTCACAGGCCACAAACAAATGTATCAGCACCGTCTCCAGACCATTACTGACCTCGAAAATAGGAACAGAAGAGCAAATGCAAGAATATTTGGACTATCTGAAGGGACCGAAAACCAAGCATCCTCGTGCTTCTCCTTGTTGCAACAATGGATTCCTCAAATCCTTAGTATCACATTTGAGAGACCATTCAAAATCAAAAGAGTGCACTAGACTAACCCCAGGCACAAGAAACCCACGCCCGCTCATCTTCAGACTGCTCAGATTCCAGCACTCCAAATCTATCCTGTCACATGCATTAGAAGAGGCTCTTTCCAGATACCCGCTTCCAATGGATTTAGACAATAACAATGCTGTCGACAATTTCGACTGCTGAGTCAGGTCGGCAACCAGCTCTCTGGCTCCAGAGAAATTAACCAAGCATATGAGGAATCAACCGTCAGCTCCCTTGTACTCTGCCGAACTGAGAGGATTAAAGTCCAAGTGTAGACGTGTAGAACGCATCTGGAGGCTAGAATACAGTGGACAGGGAAAAAATAGTTAAAGAGCAGTATTAGAAGAATATAAAGAGGCAATTACAGCTGCCAACACCAATTATTTTTCTGCTAAAATCAAGTCAGCAAATAATTTGACTAAAGAGCTTTTATTCAACTGTCACCTCGCTGTCCAAGCTCCAACGGGAGAACCAATTTTCTCCTGATCTAACTTTCTGCAATAAAGTTGCCAACTTCTTTCAGTCCAAAGTACAAACAGAGTACAATGAGCTTGCAGGGCAAGTACCAATTACGTCCAAGGAGGCACTAACTGTGGACAACATCTCCGGCTCTTCACCCACTTGTCAGTTGTAATGTTTTTACTCTCTATCTTCCAAGAGAGTAAAAAAATTACTGCTAACCACCAAGTCTGGTTTCCCATTGGACTCTTGTCCTCCATATATTTTTCATATGGTTTCAGACAAGGTTAGTACACACTTTGTTTTTGTTTAAATGTTTTTTATTAACATTTTGCACATTTTAAGCATATAGACAGAACAGTGTTTATACAGCCAAAAGAGAATGGTGGTTGCCAACTGTAAGGTGCCCAGTACCTAATGATACAAAAGGGGACAGATGGGTATATCATAGTGGCCGCGATGGGCCGCCGTGCAGTGTCCATGGACAAGACAGATCAATGTCGAAGTGTTTCAGCACCGCAAGGTTTGCATGCAGACAGCATAGATATAGTGCAAATTGAACCAAACTGGGGACATAGGGCACAACAAAAGGAGGACAACACAAAGCAAGGAAGGGTGGGAGGAGTCGCTTGAGACCTGCTGCCGTGTCTGGTGCAGTCGGGGAGGCCAGAGCCAGCGGGATCAGATAAAGAAGGAGTCTTAATACAGTAGGATCATTGCGATCAGGAAGTCAGTGTTACCCAGCATCCCCTCCAGTGGGAGATGGACTACGGATAGCGGCCTCAGAGGTTATGCTTGGGTCCCCTGTGTTAGCTACCATTTCCTGAAGTGTTGAAACCATTGTGTCCTAGTGGAATATACAAATGCTGAGCAGGTCTTCCCTATGAAGTGCTGTCTTCTCCGCCATAGCCCAGTTTATCAGGGAACGACGCCAGGCTAGTTTATGAGGTGATAGAGTGGATTTCCAACTCTTGGTAACCAAGAGTTTGGCTGTTATGAGCCCCAGTTCTAGGAATCTATTGGCAGCCCTGTACTTCTTGTTACGTCCAAAAAGGTGCAGTACGTGAACCTCCCAGTTAGAAGGAATAACACGGGATGTGCAGGCTATCAGAGTAGTTGTTACATTGCTCCAATATGTATGTAAGACTGGGCAGTCCCAGAGCATGTGGAGAATGTTGGCGTCTAACTGCTGGCAACTAGGGCAGGCTGCGTCTATGCGGAGAAAATATCTGTTGATCTGAGCCAGGGTAAGGTACGCCCGGTGTAGCACGAAGAATTGAATTTGCCTGAATCGCTGATTGCGTGGAATGTATGTTGGGCTGCCCCGGACAACGGTCCATTCCCTGTCGGTAAATGCCCTCCTCAGGTTCCCCTCCCAATGTTGTCGAAGCCGAGTGAGGTCAGCTTCCGTGTGGTGCCGGATGGAGGACGCGAACCAGCGTCACGGTTAGTACACACTTGACCCTGCTTCTAAATAACATTCTTGTCTCAGGAGTTTTCCCCGCCTCCTGGAAGAAAGCCTGTATACGGCCCATACTAAAAAAACCTTCTTCAGAGCCCTCAGAGGTAAAAAATTATAGACCTATTTCTTGCCTACCTCACCCAGATAAAATCCCGGAAAAATACATTAATCAGGACCCGGTGAACTATATAGAGTCTAGTGACCTCTTTGACTCTACCTAACATGCTTTCAGACCAAATCACTCTACGGAAGCAGTCCTAGTCATGGCTTCAGAGGCAATACGTAAATAGCTGGACAGTGGGGGAAGGACCTTCCTTATCCTGCTTGATCTCTCAGCAGCGTTCAATACTGCTAACCATCTGATTCTAACACAGAGGCTGGAGTCAACAGGAATAAAAGGGCGGCATTAACCCTTCTCAACTCCTTCCTTACTTTGAGGAAACAGAGACTGTGGTGCCGATCACGATCCGGTAAAAACCGGGTACGAACCGTCGGACGGAGCATAATCTCCGTCCGACGCGTACCCGGTCGTCAATTTTTACAAACAAGGAATCACGATTCGCACGGGTACACCATTACCGTACGAATCGTAAAAAAGCCCGACCGAACCAAAAAACACCAACCAATGCGATCCGGGAAAGCGCCGACCTGACATCGGGACGCTGGCAGCCAGCCATTCACGACCCAGGAATCACGATTCGCACCGACGTCACCCCGCACGGTGAATATTTTGCGGCAGCCAAAAACTGCCGGGAAATCAGGACGACGCGAACAAGGACCACCAGTACGCGACGGACAGACGACGACGCGAACAAGGAGGACCAGTACGTGACGGACACACAGGACGACGCCACCAAGGAGGACCCGTACGGGACAGGACGACGCGATCAAGGAGGACCCGTACGCGACAGGACGACGCGAGCAAGGAGTACCAGTACGCGACGGACAGACATGGACCCGAACCTACGAGTCATCCCTGCCCTCATAGCAGTCCACCTCCTCTACAGGTTACGACGCAGACGCCGCAGAAGATCAGAATAACTAAGGGAGGGGGGAAAGTGGGGTGGGGTGGGGGTGGCAGGACCAGGGCAGGCCACAAAACAACCACATAAGTCACACACCACACATGGCCTGGACATACCTGACTCCCATGCCCTGGTCACCACGAGGGGGTGGGGGCGTGTCCTGATAAGCCAGCGACCGCCACAACGGAAGTCCGTCACCACGCGAACCGGCAACACAACCAGACAGGTACGTCCCGTACCCACGCCTGAAGAGCGTGGGTACAAGTCGGACCACGCCCACACACGTCACCCCAACAATGGCGGGACGGATCGCACCCACGTGGCAAAGGCCTGGGTACGGGCCGCACAAGCATCACATAGCGTGGGCACGGATATGTACGGACCCTACCCCCACCCCGTATGCAAGGAGCGTACCCCCCAGCCCAACAGTGAAAGTACGACCCGTACCCCCACCCGCGTATGCATGGAGCGCACCCCCCATGCCAACAGTGTAAGTACGACTCGAACCCTCACCCGCGTATGCAAGGAGCGTACCCCCCAGCCCAACAGTGTAAGTACGACCCGTACCCCCACCCGCGTATGCATGGAGCGTACCCCCACCCCAACAGTGTAAGTACGACCCGTACCCCCACCCGCGTATGCATGGAGCGTACCCCCCACCCCAACAGTGTAAGTACGACTCGAACCCTCACCCGCGTATGCAAGGAGCGTACCCCCCAGCCCAACAGTGTAAGTACGACCCGTACCCCCACCCGCGTATGCATGGAGCGTACCCCCCACCCCAACAGTGTAAGTACGACCCGTACCCTCACCCGCGTATGCATGGAGCGTACCCCCACCACACCAGTGTAAGTAGACTCGTACCCTCACCTCGAATGCATTGAGCGTACCCCCACCGTGTATGTTCCAAGCGTACATATCCTGAAATCGGAGGTGTGTGTGCAGAGTCCACCCAGCAGTGCCCTGAGACAGGAGGGGTGGGTGCCTATCACTCCCAGCATTGCCCTGAGACAGGAGTGGTGTGTGCAGAGTCCTCCCAGCAGTGCCCTGAGACAGGAGGGGTGGGTGTGGAGTCCTCCCAGCAGTGCCCTGAGACAGGCGGGGTGGGTGCAGAGTCCTCCCAGCAGTGCCCTGAGACAGGAGGGGTGGGTGCCTATCACTCCCAGCAGTGCCCTGAGACAGGAGGGGTGGGTGTGGAGTCCTCCCAGCAGTGCCCTGAGACAGGAGGGGTGGGTGCAGAGTCCTCCCAGCAGTGCCCTGAGACAGGAGGGGTGGGTGCCTATCACTCCCAGCAGTGCCCTGAGACAGGAGGGGTGGGTGTGGAGTCCTCCCAGCAGTGCCCTGAGACAGGAGGGGTGGGTGCCTATCACTAACAGCAGTGCCCTGAGACAGGAGGGGTGTAACACATGTGTGTGAGGCCAGAATTATCCACATGCATACTGGCTACAAGGGAACATGTCCCCATGAACTCATGTCAACAGACTCCACACACAAGTACAGTGATCACCAAGGATGCCACGATTGTTGCAGGTGGAGACATGGCCCTGCATGCATGGCCAAAGTAGAAGGGCTCCGTCACACACACAGCTCATGTAGACACAGCTCTGCGCTAAACATTGGGAACACCCTGCAGGGAAGAAAGCTGGGTACACAGAGGAAGGAATACACCCTGGGACAAGTGCACCATGCAGTAACTGCTTACATGAACAAAGAAAGTTAGCCAACACCTTGTGATGGCACACAGATCACAGGGTCCCACCAATGAGCAGTACACTACTACATATCCCACACACCCAAACCCTTACACACCACCCAAAACCATGTAGCAGCCCCACCAACACCAACACCAGCATAGCAGTAGTGTGATAATGAAAACAAAATTAAGCTTTATTCAGCATGAGCACAATGTCCGTGGATCGCAGGCAGTTCAATCTTCACAAAGCCCATAGAGCAGTCAATGATTCTCGGCTGGATGGGGGACACAGTGGGATGCGTGTCCCCTACCTTGCCTGCACAGTCAAATGGCATCGTCTTCCACACTGGTGAGGGCATCAGGGGGGGGGGAAGCAACAGGCACCGCAGGGACATCAGGGCAAAGGGGCGGCGTTGTGGGTGCAGGGATGGAGGACTCCACCACAGGGGGTGGGTCAGTGCCAAAGGCGGAGGCCAGGATGGCACTACACACCTTTGCAAGGTCCTCCAGGGAGTCCCCTGCACCCGAAGGGACCTCAGGCCCCAAGGAGGGGGGGGGGTCAGAGGGATGGGTCGCAGCGCCACCGGGGGAGGGTGGAGACAGGGGGGGAGACTCAACCACCCTGACCGGGGACCTCCTTGACCGCTTGCGTGGTGGTGTAACTGTGGGGCTCAGGGACAGAGCGGCCATGAAGGAGTCCTTGGGGGAGATGTGGCCAGGAGAGCTGAGGGGAGGGGATTTGGAGGGAGTGGACTGGGTGGAATGCGGACTCCCACTATGGCTGCGTGTCACACGTTTGCCCCCCGACCCAGTGGGTGTGCCTACCTCACCCTGTGTGTGCGTGTCAGGAGGAGTGCGGTTGATCTTCCCTGCTGGTGTGGTGCCCGTGTCCGTTGATGTGGGTGCATGCCGACGTCTGGGTGTACGTGGGACAGGCATGGGAGTGGGAAGTGTGGATGGGGCAGGGGTAGGTGGGGGGAGGTCACGCTGCAGGAGACCCACTGCTGCAGTCAGTGTGGAGTCTATGGACCTCAGCAAGTTGCGTTGGTCAGCCTGCGATGAATGAATGCCCTCCAAGAAAGCCTCGATGTTGGTGAGGGTTTTGCCGTGGGCATGGAGGACATTAAGGATCGCAGCCTGACCAACCTGCAGTTGCCGCTGGATGTCCACAGACTCTGCATTGGCGGCAGCAGTGGAGACAGGGGCAGGGGGTGCGGTGCCTGGCAGGAAGGAGACATGCTGTGACCGGGCACGCTGGGAAGGGACACGAGCAAGTGGGAGGCGGCTGGTGGAAACTGAGGGGGCGGTGCGAGGTGTTGTTCCGCTGTCAGCTGCTGGTGCAGCCTCCGCCCACTCGGAGACATCCTCCTCGGACCTGTCAGCTTCGTAGTCTGATGTGCCAGTCGACAGGTCCTCGGCCACACTCTGCTCCGCCTCTGTCCCACTCGATGTGCCAGACCCGATGTCACGGCTGGCACTGGTGCTCGGTCCCTCCGCCTGGTCTGTGTCCATGTCTCCCTCTGTGTCCCCCGACGATGCTGTGGGCAGGGTGGAGAGACAGAAATTAATCAGACACCTGTACACATCTGTCACATGAGTCCAATCTACATAGGTAACATTGCATTGCCTGAAAAGGAAGATCCCTAACATCTACTGAACAGGGTACCGATGTAGGGCATGAAACACACAGTTGGTTGAGCCACCATGCCACTGAAATACCATGGAGAGCATGAGACAATAGCTAAACACAGGAAACGGAGTCTGACATAGCACCCATGCCCTGGGGACAATCCAGCACTGCATCTGCACCACACAGCGTTGGCGAAAATACCGATGACCAGGGAGCATATCCATGAACTTGAGACACATGCTGCATAGGTAATGCTGAAAACATGCACAACATGACTCGGTCACTGCACATTGCGTGTGTGTCCAGACACATCACACACTGCCCAGACCCAGCAAGTGGAAATCAGGAGTTAACACATAGGCATTGCCCGCCCCAACAAGACCCTACACGAGGCAAATTGTTGTGACACAGGTGGCACCAACATCTCATAGTCTGGGTGATACACACAGGGGCAGGCAAAAAGCAAGATTGGACGCCAAACAGCCAAGGTGCGCCTGTACAAATAATGAGGTACCAGTGCCCATCCTCAGATGAGTATAAAAAGACACACAGGCACTGGCAACTGTGAGTATGAAGAAGGACAATCAGGTCAGGCTGCACAGTGGACACCTGTACAAAATAGCACGTCTATATACATGGTGACAGGGGACAATGGCACAGAGCACAACCTACGCTGTGGACACTGAGATTGGCCACGTGTATGATGACACATACACCACTGAGGAAAAGGTGCCCCAGGGGACAGTAGTGGGCACGCAACTACATGCTACTGAATGGTAATGACTGCAACACACGTCACCATCCCTGCACTATGTGTATCGCACACTCATGCACATCATGTCACAGGCCACTACATAGGACATGCGCGCTGTAAGGCATGACACATGAGAGACCAACTCCCATGTCTGGAGTCAGCATCAGTGCCAACTGACATGGAACCCACATGCAGTGAACTTGACAGTGCACAGGCAAGGTCCCACAACCTGTTACACACCACCCCCACACATGATGCTACAGTCATTGTTCTCGTGGACAAAGCGCCAGCCTACATTACCTTGTGAAGGAGTGACTACACACAGACCAGGGAACACATTCCAAGGAGGGGAAGGGTGGCAGGGGCACAGCGCTATACTGGGGCAAACAGGATCTGCACAGCACCTTTAAACCCTGCCAGTGAATTCATGCTACTGTGCCCTTACAAATGCCGGTGACACACAACAAACACACATGTACCTACCCCCTTCCGGCTGCTGCATCGCCTGTAAGCGCCTCTCCAGGTCTGGAAAGACCACCGGCAGCACACGCCTGTGGAGGTGGCTCAGACGCCGGCGGCCG
Organism: Triturus cristatus; assembly: GCF_964204655.1. Lineage (NCBI taxonomy): Eukaryota > Metazoa > Chordata > Amphibia > Caudata > Salamandridae > Triturus > Triturus cristatus. The sequence continues at coordinate 1,085,008,732 of NC_140582.1, read as the reverse complement.
CGGTTCTTGTGGCTCTCAGGTGAGTCCCCCAGCAGGAGCCGTGCAATCCTCCGCGTCCAGCACCGGATATCCTGCCAGCGTTTCCTCACCTGGGGCAGGCTCCGCCTCCGACCATCCACACCCCTCACGGCACTGACGGCGGTCAGCCAGATCTGCTCCTTGGCAGTGGCGCCTACCTGTGAGGAGGAACAAGTGACACCACATCAATACACCAGCCACATGTCACAGAGAGACATATGGGTACAAATTAGCTGGTTACAACAAGGCATGTCATGCAGCCAACGCATTGCACCTTTGTCATAGGGACATCATTCCCTGGTGAGGGCAAAAGCAGTACGTGCCACAGTGGGTACACAGGTGGAATGATGGCAATGTCACAATCAATGATCAAGGCTCACACTGTGCATCACACCCACCCCTCCTGTCTCAGGGCACTGCTGTGAGTGATAGGCCCCCACCCCTCCTGTCTCAGGGCACTGCTGTGAGTGATAGGCCCCCACCCCTCCTGTCTCAGGGCACTGCTGGGAGGACTCTGCACACACCCCTCCTGTCTCAGGGCACTGCTGGGAGACATCAGGCACCCCCCCCCCGGGACCCCCCCGACAGTACATGGCATGTGTGTTACACCTGGACGCAATGGCAGAAGTCACAGTCACAACATAGGGACAGTCTGTGGCAGTGGCCTATGCACTCACCTGATACCCTGGTCGCCCATACAGCATGGAGTACTGTGGGAGGATCACATCCAGCAGAGCCATGTTCTCCTCCAGGGTGAATGGCTGTGTCCTCTCCACAGCCCTTGACATGGTTCCAGGGAATCAGTAGCAGCAGCTGGGTCGATGAATGCAAAGATGTGCAGGCAAGTGCTCCCTCATGGGACCTGGCTGCCTTATATGTGCCCTTCTGCCCAGTCTCATGCACAGGAGTACAGAGTGATTGGTCACTCACATTTGCATCCTATGTTTCCACCAATCCCTTCAAACCTAGCAGTCTGTGGGTTCTCTATCGGTTTCATTCTCCTGCATGATGTCAGCCCCACAAACACATTGCAACAAAGTAGAAGAATTCCAACTGACTTCTGCTGTGCACCTTCCAGAACAATTTCGAAATTTGAACTTGGTCTCCATGACAACCAGCATGCATGTAGGCCTTAATACTTGTCCCCTATGTAATTTGGAGCATCACACACAGGTACGGTGCGTTTCGGGGCCCTAGGGCACCCCAAATGCATGGCAACGGCCCGTACATGCATGCCTACGTTCACTATCACTATGGGTCTGCACGCGTATGCATACACCTAGTGGTACGGACCGTACACACGCATCTACGCTCACTATCACTATGGGTCTGCACGCGTATGCGTACCCGTAGTGGTATGGACCGTACACTCGCATCTACGCTCACTATCACTACGAGTACGCATACGCATGCCGACCCATAGTGATAGTGAGCGTAGATGCGTGTGTACGGTCCGTACCACTACGGGTACGCATACGTGTGCAGACCCATAGTGATAGTGAGCGTAGATGCCTGTGTACGGTCCGTACCACTACGAGTACGCATACGCGTGCAGACCCATAGTTATAGTGAGCGTAGATGCGTGTGTACGGTCCGTACCACTACGGGTACGCATACGCGTGCAGACCCATAGTGATAGTGAGCGTAGATGCGTGTGTACGGTCCGTACCACTACGAGTACGCATACGCGTGCAGACCCATAGTGATAGTGAGCGTAGATGCGTGTGTACGGTCCGTACCACTACGGGTACGCATACGCGTGCAGACCCATAGTGATAGTGAGCGTAGATGTGTGTGTACGGTCCGTACCACTACGGGTACGCATACGCGTGCAGACCCATAGTGATAGTGAGCGTAGATGCTAGTGTACGGTCCGTACCACTACGGGTACGCATACGCGTGCAGACCCATAGTGATAGTGAGCGTACACGCGAGTGTACGGTCCGTACCACTATGGGTCTGCACGCGTATGCGTACTCGTAGTGCTACGGACCGTACAAATGCCTGTACGCTCGCCATCACGATGGGTACACATACGGCAGCACTCCCACAGTGATTTGGGAACATGCACAGGCCCTCTCAGCAGCAGTACGGCGGTTTTTACACATCACTGTGGTGATAGGCGACACACAGGTAGGAATAGGGCGGACATACTTGTCCATGGATGGACATACTTGTCCAGGAATGGACATCAAGGCATCGTCTGTGCATTACTACATGTGTGGGGCACAGGTGTCACAGGCTGTGATGTGGAACATGCCTCCTGAGTGGAGAAGGCACCAGATGTATGATGAGATGTGTACAGGTGTACTGTGTGAGGGTGCAATGTGTGCCAGGCATGCCCTTGACTCCTTTGACATGTGTGCATGTGGGACTGCGCACTTGGGGTGAGCGTCACTGGCATGGCACGGACACCAACACACGGAAGTGTCCCCTGATGCCCGGTACAGGGGTCATGACACATGACTTGTCACTACCCACAGTGCACAATGTGACTATGTCATATATGTGTCCGGGATTTACATCAGGTTGATGTTGTAGCACCCTCAAAAGCTGCAGCCGTTGCAGCAACCAACATGTGGCTGTGTGTAGATTGTCATTGCACACTGTTCCGCACACCATGCCACATGTGTTATCGGATGTGAGGTGCACATGTATGCATGGGACACGGAGTAGCGTGACAAGGCCATGTCAGCATCCTCACAAGGAATGTGTGGTGAGTCATGACATGTGCACCTTCATGGCAAGGTGTGTGGGCTGGACTAGTGTAATGTCATGTGACCTGTGGCTCCAGTGTTCCGCTACCAGTCTCTGCAATCGGCATCCCACTTCTGCTGATGTGTGGGTGTATGTCACTCCTGTCTTGCGTCGGGCTGTGCACTTGCACTGGGACACAGCTATGTCCATGGCGTGGCATGGGGAGGTTCTCAATCACCGTGTGTAGCTGGGTCTTGGAAGGAGTGTCACCTTGCATCCATACGTGTCCTGGGCATGTAGCACATACCTGACTCCCTATGTAGCATGTGTGTAATGCCAGATTTACATGTGCTCAGTAGACATGAGTTGTTCTCTTCCTTGTCACTTCCAAATTACTGCAGAGCGCCGCCTCTTGCCCGAAGAATTCCAGACTTGGCTACCATGCAGGAGAATGACAGGATCCGGCTCTACCGCTTCACCCAACCGTTGATTCTGGAGCTGACGGCGAGACTGGCACCACACCTGCAACCGCAGCACAGGTATCCTACGGCACTGACACCCCAGCTGAAGGTAATGGCTGCCCTACATTTTCTTGCCACGGGTACCTTCCAAAATACCATAGCTCATGTTGGTGGCATGTCCCAGAGCATGTTCAGCGGTGTGCTGCATGATTTCTTGGAGGCCATGTTGATTCACCTGGATGACTTCATCAAGTTCCCAACCCCTGAACAGATGACTGAGGTCAAGCGTGGATTCTATGCCCTGGGAGGGATGCCCCATGTCATTGGGTCCATAGATGGGACACATGTAGGTTTGGTACCACCACACGCACGGGAGGTGGCGTACCGCAATCGGAAGCACTACCACTCCATCAATGCCCTTGTGGTGTGTCTGTCCAATATGGTGATTTCACATGTCTGTGCTCGTTTCCCAGGGTCAGCACACGATGCCTACAACATGAGGCGTAGCGGGATGCCTGATATGATGATGCAGCTGCGCAACGAACGGGCATGTGTTGTTGGTGGGTACAGTCTGTCTGTCCTGTATTCTGTATAGCCGACCAGCACGACCGCTTCACCAGTTCTAACGGTGTCCATGTGCTTCCCATGTAGGGGACGCTGGCTATCCCAACATGCCTTGGCTGCTGACACCTCTCCGCAACCCCATCACGCCGGCCCAGCTCCGCTATAACACCGCCCATGGCCGGACAAGGCGAGTGATAGAGAGGACGTTTGGCATGCTGAAGAGCCGATTCCGGTGCCTCCACAAGACCGGCGGTGCACTCCCTTATGCCCCGGCGAAGGTCTGCAAGATCTTCATGGTCTGCTGCATGCTGCACAACATGGCAGTTGAAAGAGCTGTGCCACTCATCCTGAATCAACATGACGAGGACCATCCACCCGTGGAGGACGAAGGGCTTGGCAATGGGGCTAGTGATGTGGAGGATGTGGAGCCGCAAGAGGACATCCGGACTCGGCTCATACGCGACTTCTTTGCTTAGTGGTGAGTACCAGGGTCTGAGTGTGCACGCATTGGTCCCCGTGTGGCATGCGTTGTGATGTGTGTCTCCACCTGCATGTATGGCACGTGGGTCAGAGGTGTGTGTGGGTGTGTCACTGGAGTGATGGTGGCAGTGATGGTAGTATTTCCCCAGTCATAATTGTGACCTAGCATGTTGTCATCCATACATGTGTCGAGTAAATGCACATGCAAGTAGCTGTGCTTTTTGTGGCTGACTTCTTGTGTGTCTCTCTTCCCCAGGTACCTGCGCATGCCGTTTGCTGGTTGCATTGTTGTGGCACTGCTATTCCTCATGGACATGACATCGTGGGCTGACTCAGCGTTACAGGCACGGACACGTTTGGAAGTCTCCATGGGGTAAGGGATGCATCTGGGGTGTATTGGGTGTGGCAGTTGTTCACGATGTGTGCACACTGCCCCGGTCGGGGTTTGGTTCCTCTGCAGTCATGTGGCATCCCCATGGGACACGACATGCAGCTGGGTACACCTGAATAGATGGGCTGCCTGGTTGTCATCAGTGATGGGATAGTGGATTGTGATGATGGCATCAATGTGTGTGACACTGCCCTCGGACACATACGGTTAACATTGTCTTGACATGGCGTGGGACTTCCACATCAGCGGATCTATGGTGTATGTCAGGCTCTCCGTGTGCAGCTGTGGGTTTTAGCTGTTAGCCGACACTTGTGTTCCAGTTCCATGGCTATCACGCATTTGTGCTGCAGAAGGGGGGTGCCAGTGTTGGACCCACATGTTACTCCACATGATGTGTTCATGTGTACTTCAAGTTGCCTCTGCAATCCCACAAACATGACTAATAAAGGTGTCCCTATGCCTCCAAGGTGCCTCTTCTCAGTCAATGCTGGTGTGTTGGCACGGTGCATCCTGCATGTCTGGCATGGTATTCCCTGATTGTGGCTATGTGTCAATGTGTCGAGTGGCAAGATGCAAGCTGTGTGTGTGTGCTGAGACTGTGTATTGGGCATGATGTCCATGACTGTGTGGGTATTGTGACATGTGCCATCCCCATGCATCCAACGTTGTCCATGACCCCATTCTCTGCATCCACCGGACTCAAGCTTGCAGGACATGGTTCTGCCACCTGTCTACACATACCTGGGTGCCCCCCAGGACACTGGCCAGGATCCCTGACCTCTGCGCATGACTGTTGCTGTACTCAATGTGTCTGTCAGCACGGTTGTTCGGCCACCCCCTCAGCTGGTTCTGCCCATCACGGGTGTGTATGGTGCTCCATGTCTGTCTTGCCTAATAAACTGTGACCCATGTGTCCTGTGCCAGACTCAGGCCCCAGGGTGTGGATGGTTGAAGTGAACAGATGACTCAGGCATGTTTAGACTGTACAAGACACATGTTAGGTAATAATGCTACCAGCAGGCATCTACTCTTAATAGTGTGATTTATTATTGGGGGGGGGGGACAAAGTGAGGGGCTTTCCGGGATTAGGGAATCCAAAGTTCAGTAGGGGAGTTGGTGTCCTTGCCATTGGAAATCCTCAGAGTCCATGCCACAGTCTTTGTCAACATTGGTCAGCCAGTGACCAGCAGGGCCATGTGGCAGAGAATGTCTCTTGATGCTGTGATGCTGTTGCTCCAGTGGGCCAGGTGCCAGGCCAGGTGTCCTGGGAGATGGTGATGTAGCAGCCACCCTCACGGTCCTTTCCGTGGACGACCCGGCTTCCTGCGGGGAACCTCAGCAGCAGGCCGTGACGACGTCTGGGATGCTCCGTCGGATGTTTCCTCCTCCTCCTCCTGATCCCTCCCTGTGGGTGGTGATGTTCTCCGCCTTCTGGCACAGGGAGGGTCGGCCATGGTGTCGGCCATCCGACGGAGTGTAGCGTGAATCCCCTGGAACGCCGTCACTTGCTCAGCCTGTCTGTCCTCCATCCTCCGTTGGTGTACCTGTAGACAGGCTATTAGCTCCGCATGTTGCTGGGCCTGCTGGACCTTGATCCCCTCAAGGACGGACACGACCTGGGCCATGCCCGTGGTGTCCTGCCGGTATGAGTCCAGGATGTTACGGACATGGGAAAATACCGGATCCCCAGCCAACTGGTCAGGCTCGCGCCTCCGCCGTCCTCCACTCCCACCACCCCTGCCCACTCGCGTCTGGCCTGCACTTGTGGGCACATCGGGTCTCCGGGACCCCTGAGGGGTGGCATTGGCGTTGTCGCCTGCCTCCTCCTGGGTGCCCGGGACACCGTGTCCCTCCTGGCGAGCCTGGCTGCATTGTGGTGTTGGGGCAGGGATCCTGGGTGTCTCCTGGGATGTGGCAGGAGTGGGGGTGGTGGTTGGCACGGTTGTACCTGACGCAGGTGCTGCAGGTGGTTGGACACCAGAGGGGCCAGGTCAGTCGGGGTCGTCCGCAGAGTGGTGAGAGTGGTCGCTGCCGGTGGGATCGGTCTCCTGCAGATCCGGGTCCTGTGAGTGTTCCCCCCCAGTGTTGGGGGGTGCAGCACGACGTTGACCTGTGTGTGAGAGAGAAAATGTTAATTTTGGTCCATGCAACATCCATGTTTCATCCGTTTCAAAGTTGGCACATTTCCTCTTGGAATTAGGATCTGTCTTGCATTCCACTCACAGTGCACTTGTGCATGGGTGTGTCCCTTGGGCACCAATTTGGCCCCTTTAACTATGTGTGGCACAGTCTTACTTGCTGCGTCAAGTGTGACTGCAGTCAGCAGTGGAGTGTGCAGGTGTGGCGAGCCATGCATTTGCGCCTTCCTTGTAGCACTGTACATGTGCACATGGAGTGGATCCACACACTTATATGATGCAGGTGGCTGTCCTTGTGCTCGTGTACAGGTTGTGACATGGCCCTGCGTTTTGCCATGATGAAGAGGGGGGGTTCTGGCACTGGCCACCCTTGTCTACATGCACGCAGTCCACCTGCTGACGAGCAGACATTCCCGCACAACAAAGGACTGATTTGCTATCCCTGTGTCTCCCTCCTTCTCTGTCCCCCTCTCGCTCCCTCTGTGTCCCCCTCTCCCTCCCTCCGTGTGTCACCCTCTGTCACCTTGGCCCAGCTTCCTGGGCACACACTGTTAGCAGATCTTTGAGTGGCCCTTGGCCTGTTGATGTGAGTTTGTTTCTGATCTCCAGGCACCCATTTTGTCTGCTGTGTGTCTGTACGCTGCTGCTGTGGTGGTGTGTGCTGCCACTCTTTCACAATGTTGGCTGTTCATTAGCTGCTGTCATGTGCAAAACAGTGCCTTCACCCCCATGTGTTGATGCAAGGCGTCCGCCATTTGCTGGCAAGTCATTCCTGTGTTGGGACACAGTGTTTGTCTGGCTGTGACCTAGGCCATATGGGCAGAGGGCATTGTTGTCTGCTTTGGAGTCGCACTATGTGATTTTTGGTGCCCAGCCTCCCGCCATCCGGGTTACCGTGTCATGTGTTGTTGTCTTCTGTGGCCTGTGACTTGCCATTGTCCAGCTGGGTGCATGGGGCATGGTGGCAGCAGTGGCATGTGCCTGCTCATGGAGTGTGGTTGAGTCATGCGATGGCTTGTGGTGGTTGCGTGCCTGTTAGTAATTTTGGTTGTGGTTGCAGTTCCCCCCATGTGAGGTGCGTTGTTTGTGTACTCACCCGGGTCTCGGAGTCCTTCTACTCCTTCAACTGCCTCCACCGGCAGTATGGCCATCACCCTCTCCTCCCAGGGATGGTACTGTACGGCTCTGCGGGAGGGCCCTCCTCCGGTGGTGTTGGCCTGGTCGTGTTCCTCCTGCCTCTTGGCTCTGACCCTCCTCCGCAGATCGTACCACCTGTTCTGGCAATCCTGCTTGGTCCTCCTGGTGTCCGCAACAGCATTCACAGCATCGACGATGGTCTGCCACATGGCTGTTTTGGCTGCCTGGCTGGTGCTTCTGACCAATGTTCCAAAGATCTGTGGCTCGACTCTGAGGATTTGATCAACAAGGACCTCCAACTCTCGGTGACTGAACTTTGGATTCTTGGTAGTGGGCATGGTGAGGGGTGTGGGTGGGGATGGTGTGGGTGTGTGGGGTGTGTGGATGTTGGGGGGGGGGGTGTGGATGGTTGTGTGTGTGTGTGAATGTGATGAGAGGGTGTTTGTGAGGGTGGTCGTGTGAAGGTGTGCAAGTGTAAGGTGTGGTGTAGCTTGTAGTCTGGTTCTGTGGTGTCTGGCAGCAGTGAGTCTGTTGCAAAGGCTCATGGTTTGTGTGTGTGGGCCCTTTTTATTGGTCCATGGGTGGGTGTGGCAGTTTTTGAATTTTGGGTGGGTGTGTTATAAGGAGTGGTGGTGTATTGGGCCTCTGTTTGTTTTTGGCAGTTGCAGGTCAGTGATTGTGTTATTTTAGTGGTTGTTGGCCATGTTTAGTGGCTGTGTGCCTTTCGAATGGTGTATTCTTGTGTTGTTTTTTTTTGTCCTGGTTGTGTACGTGCGTTTTGAGCGTGTGTACGGTGTGTACATGGGCCATTTGGTTGTACGATTATGTCCTTGTGTGTGGCTTTGTACGACTCGTACATGCGGTTGTGATGTTGGGGCATGGGGTGCGCTCCGTACTTAGGAGGTTGTGTTGGGGGTGCGCCAGGAACTACTGGGGTGTAGGTTCACGGTGGTACGACACGTACTGGGGTGGGTGTAGGACTGGAACGTACTGGGGTGTAGGTACACGGGGGTATGACACGTACTGGGGTGGGGGTGGGGCTCGAACGTACTGGGGTGTACATAGACGGTGGTACGACACGTACAGGGGTGGGGGGGTGTACATTGACGGTGGTACGACACGTACTGGGGTGGGGGTACGACTGGAACGTACTGGGGTGTAGGTACACGGGGGGTATGACACGTACTGGGGTGGGGGTGGGGCTCGAACGTACTGGGGTGTACATAGACGGTTGTACGACACGTACAGGGGTGGGGGGGTGTACATTGACGGTGGTACGACACGTACTGGGGTGGGGGTAGGACTGGAACGTACTGGGGTGTAGGTACACGGGGGTATGACACGTACTGGGGTGGGGGTGGGGCTCGAACGTACTGTGGTGTACATAGACGGTGGTACGACACCTACAGGGGTGGGGGGGTGTACATTGACGGTGGTACGACACGTACAGGGGTGGGGGGGTGTACATTGACGGTGGTACGACACGTACAGGGGGGGTGTACATTGACGGTGGTACGACACGTACTGGGGTGGGGGTACGACTGGAACGTACTGGGGTGTAGGTACACGGGGGGTATGACACGTACTGGGGTGGGGGTGGGGCTCGAACGTACTGGGGTGTACATAGACGGTTGTACGACACGTACAGGGGTGGGGGGGTGTACATTGACGGTGGTACGACACGTACTGGGGTGGGGGTAGGACTGGAACGTACTGGGGTGTAGGTACACGGGGGGTATGACACGTACTGGGGTGGGGGTGGGGCTCGAACGTACTGGGGTGTACATAGACGGTGGTACGACACGTACAGGGGTGGGGGGTGTACATTGACGGTGGTACGACACGTACAGGGGTGGGGGGGTGTACATTGACGGTGGTACGACACGTACAGGGGGGGGTGTACATTGACGGTGGTACGACACGTACTGGGGTGGGGGTACGACTGGAACGTACTGGGGTGTAGGTACAGGGGGGTATGACACGTACTGGGGTGGGGGTGGGGCTCGAACGTACTGGGGTGTACATAGACGGTGGTACGACACGTACAGGGGTGGGGGGGTGTACATTGACGGTGGTACGACACGTACAGGGGTGGGGGGGTGTACATTGACGGTGGTACGACACGTACAGGGGGGGGGTGTACATTGACGGTGGTACGACACGTACTGGGGTGGGGGTACGACTGGAACGTACTGGGGTGTAGGTACACGGGGGGTATGACACGTACTGGGGTGGGGGTGGGGCTCGAACGTACTGGGGTGTACATAGACGGTGGTACGACACGTACAGGGGTGGGGGGGTGTACATTGACGGTGGTACGACACGTACAGGGGGGGGTGTACATTGACGGTGGTACGACACGTACAGGGGGGGTTGTACATTGACGGTGGTACGACACGTACTGGGGTGGGGGTACGACTGGAACGTACTGGGGTGTAGGTACACGGGGGGTATGACACGTACTGGGGTGGGGGTGGGGCTCGAACGTACTGGGGTGTACATAGACGGTGGTACAACACGTACAGGGGTGGGGGGGTGTACATTGACGGTGGTACGACACGTACAGGGGGGGGGGTGTACATTGACGGTGGTACGACACGTACTGGGGTGGGGGTACGACTGGAACGTACTGGGGTGTAGGTACACGGGGGTATGACATGTACTGGGGTGGGGGTACGACTGGAACGTACTGGGGTGTACATGGACGGTGGTACGACACGTACTGGGGTGGGGGTACGACTGGAACGTACTGGGATGTACCTAGACGGGTGGGGGTATACATATACGGGGGGTACGTGTCGGACGTACGGGGGCTGGGGGGAGTGTTGGGCGCGTATGCGGGCACATGTCTCCATGGTTGCTATAGGTGTTCGGTGCGGACGGTGTTTTTTCCATGCGGTTGTAGGCTCGGACGCACGGGATGGATCGTGATTCCTCGGTCGGACTTGGATTTTTACGTTTGTACGGTAAATCGTCCGAGGACGTGTCGGACACATTTTCCGACCCGAGGACGTGTGGGGAATGATTCCCAGTGCGGTTCGTATGGACTTTTTACCATGCGAATCGTGATTGCCAGTTCTTACGGCACTTGTACGATTCGTACGGTAAAAAGACCCGATACGAGTCGTACGGGGACATTTTTTACCGGATCGTGATCGGCACCTGTGTTGGGTAAATCTATCATCTGAGGTATTCTCACTCCTGCAAGGCTCTGCACTGTCTCCCACCCTGTATAACATATACGTCTCTCCGCTGGCGAAGCTGAGTCAAACTTTTGGTTTTTTATTAGTTTCGTACGCGGATGATACTCCGTTAGTCATAGCTATTTCTTCAGATGCAGGTATAGTAGCAGGTTGCTTCCATAACTGTCTGACATCCATTACTGGGTGGATGCATCAAAATTGTCTCAAATTAAAAACAGTGGTGGTTGAGTTTGGTAAGGGACCATCACTTTGGAACCATCTATGGTGGCCAGCTGAGGGTGGCCAATGTCCTGTTCCGCTCAACAAGTTAGAAATTTGGGAGTCCTATTTGACGACCAGCGCAGTTTTTCAGATCAGATTAACTCTCTCACCTCCTCATGGTTATTTTTGCCAAAAATCTTGCGAAAAATTCTCCCTTTCATTCCACAAGAACTGAGAAAACCAGTGATAGTTGCTTTAATTCTTTTCAGAATCGATTATTGTATTGCTCTTTTTCTTGGCATTAATAAACGTTCATTGTCAAAACTCCTGTCCTTGCAGAACGCAGCAGCTCAGGTGTTCCTAAATATTCCTAAATTTCATACCATTTCCAATAGTATCAGGGCCCTCCACTGGCTGCCGGTTCAGCAAAGAATTGAAGACAAAGCTCTTTGTGTGATGCAAAAGCATGCCTTGGCATGTCCCATGGAGGGACGTAAGATCTGCCAACAAAGGGCTGGTGCAGGTCCCCAAAATCAGATGGGCTAGGTGGGGTGGGAAAAGTTTGTCATATCAGGCAGCCAAACTCTGGAACACGCGTCCGGTTGGAATCAGATCACAATCGAATAGATCCATGTTCAGGAAGCTGCTTAAGACTTGGATATTCCCGTCATAACTACAGTAGTTCTCTTACAGGTCTTGCAGGTTAAGTATACCCATTTCTCAGCGCCAAGAAGCCTCGGCATTCTTTGCGCTTTATAAATGCATTACTTACTTACTTACTTACTATTGTTCTAAATTGCTATGGGTTTTTAATGTGTTATGTTCTTTACTTCTAAATGTGTTGGCTCTGCTTGAACTTAACACACTTGCCTCTGGAGATTGCCTGCTGCTCGTGCCAGAGCTACGAGGGGTTGGCCATAGATTATCTTGGAGTGAGTTCAGTAAATTTAGTAAATTCCTAGGGGTCTCTCCATTCCAAACTGATGGTAAACAACTATTTCTCTCAACCTGCGATCGGTAACCTGAGATTGGGTCCCTTTTATTACCAGCAATATAGTAAGGTATTTAAAAATCCAACAGTTTTCTATTTACTTCCCCAAACAGAGTTTAACTTTGCTAGTCTTACTGAAGATAAATCAACCATTTATTTTAGTAAAATTCATTCTACATCTAAAAAGAGAAAGAAATATTAAAGGAGCTAATAATTTGTTTCAATTCTCCATTTGGTGCCTCGATGATGTTCGTGCCCAACTTTGTCCCTGGATAGGTATTGAAGCTTAAATAAAGCAACCATCAAAGGTTAAAATGTAGTATCCCGGATTCTAGACAATGTTCGAGCAGCTAATACATTCTACATCTACTTGTGGTCTATCACTTTCTACCTCTGAAACAAGGAGATGACTGGAAAACTGCTTTTCGCAGACCCTTGAGCATTTTAAATAACAAGTGAAGTCCTTTCTGCCGCCCCTTCAGTTTTTCAAAGATGTATGTATCACATTATTAAGATATAGCAAAGTCGTGTCCCCTAATCTCGTTATTTTCCAACATCAACTCTCTTGCAAACCCGCAAAGTATGAATTTGAGAAACAACAGGTTGAATAAGTTTGCTTTCGCTTGAAAGCACACAGAGGTGCCAATTCCGATCCGGTAAAAACCGGGTACGAACCGTCGGACGGAGCCTTTTCTCCGTCCGACTCGTACCCGGTGCGAAATCCATCCGAAAATGCAAGTACGATTCATACGGAAACACCATTTCCGTACGATTCGAACAAAACACCGACCGAACAGAAACTAAACACAATTCCGATCCTGAAAGGAGCCGACGTGACGTCGGTACGCATCCAGCCTACGTTTCACGAACCAGGAAGTACGATTCGAACCGACGTCATCCCGCACGGAAAATATTTACCGGCTGCCAAAAACTGCCGGGAAATCAGGACGACACACGCAAGGAGCAGCTGGACGCGACGAACAGACATGGACCCGAACCTACGTGCCATCCCTGCCCTCCTAGCAGTCCACCTGGCGTACAGGAACCGACGCAGACGCCGCAGAAGGTCAGCACAACAACCAGGGGCAAAGGGGGGGGCAGGGGCAGGACACACAACACCAACACATGGTACCAAATCACACATGGCCTGGACATACCTGACCATCAGGGCCTGGTCACTTCCAGGGGGTGGGGGCAAGGCCAGCAACGCAAGCGTCCGCCACAACGGAAGTGGATGGTCACGCGAACCGGTACGTACCCTACCCAGGCCGCAAGAGCGTGGGTACGGAACGTACCACGCGTCCCCCTACGTCACTCCAACAATAGCGGTACGGCCCGTACCCACGTCAGAAAGGCCTTGGTACAGCTCGTACCAGCATTGCTGGGGTCATGTAGGGGTACGCGTGGTACGACCCGTAGCCACGCCCCCAAGGCCTGTGTACGGTGCGGACCCCACGGCCCGCAACAATGGTGGGACGCACCGTACCCACACACCAAAGGCATGGGTACGGCCCGTACCCAGGCACGCAGAGCGTGGGCAGGGGTATGTACGGACCGTACCCCCACCCGTGGAAGTACGGCCCGTACCCCCACCCGTGCATGTACGCCCCGAACCCCCACTCGTGTATGTACGCCCCGAACCCCCACCCGTGTATGTACGCCCCGAACCGCCACCCGTGTATGTACGCACCCAAGCGCCACCCGTGTATGTACGCCCCGAACCCCCACCCCACCCTGGTATGTACGCCCCGAACCCCCACCCGTGTATGTACGCACCCAAGCGCCACCCGTGCATGTACGCCCCGAACCCCCACCCCACCCTGGTATGTACGCCCCGAACCCCCAGCCGTGTATGTACGCACCAAACCCCCACCCGTGTATGTACGCACCAAACCACCACACCAGCCGTGTATGTACGCACCAAACCCCCACCCCAGCCGTGTATGTACGCACCGAACCACCACCCGTGTATGTACGCCCCCTAACCCCCCCCAGCCGTGTATGTACGCACCGAACCACCAGCCGTGTATGTACGCCCCCGAACCCCCCCCCAGCCGTGTATGTACGCACCAAACCCCCACCCGTGTATGTACGCACCTAACACCCACCCCAGCCGTGTATGTACGCACCGAACCACCACCCGTGTATGTACGCACCAAACGCCCACCCGTGTATGTACGCCCCCGAACCCCCCCCCAGCCGTGTATGTACGCACCGAACCACCAGCCGTGTATGTACGCACCAAACCCCCACCCCAGCCGTGTATGTACGCACCGAACCACCACCCGTGTATGTACGCACCGAACCACCACCCGTGTATGTACGCCCCCGAACCCCCCCCAGCCGTGTATGTACGCACCAAACCCCCACCCGTGTATGTACGCACCTAACACCCACCCCAGCCGTGTATGTACGCACCAAACCACCACCCGTGTATGTACGCACCAAACGCCCACCCGTGTATGTACGCACCAAACCCCCACCCCAGCCGTGTATGTACGCACCAAACCCCCACCCCAGCCGTGTATGTACGCACCGAACCACCACCCGTGTATGTACGCACCGAACCACCACCCGTGTATGTACGCCCCCGAACCCCCCCCAGCCGTGTATGTACGCACCAAACCCCCACCCGTGTATGTACGCACCTAACACCCACCCCAGCCGTGTATGTACGCACCGAACCACCACCCGTGTATGTACGCCCCCGAACCCCCCCCAGCCGTGTATGTACGCCCCGAACCCCCACCCGTGTATGTACGCACCTAACACCCACCCCAGCCGTGTATGTACGCACCGAACCACCACCCGTGTATGTACGCACCAAACGCCCACCCGTGTATGTACGCACCAAACCACCACACCAGCAGAGTATGTACGCCCCGAACCCCCACCCGTGTATGTACGGACCGAACCCCCACCCCAGCCGTGTATGTACGCACCAAACCACCACCCGTGTATGTACGCACCAAACCACCACACCAGCCGTGTATGTACGCACCAAACCACCACCCCAGCCGTGTATGTACGCACCAAACCACCACCCGTGTATGTACGCACCAAACGCCCACCCGTGTATGTACGCACCAAACCACCACACCAGCCGTGTATGTACGCACCAAACCCCCACCCCACCCGTGCATGTACGCACCGAACCTGCTATAAGAATGGGGTGTGCAAAACACCCCCAGCAGTGCCCAGACACAGGAGGGGTGGGTGCAGGGTCCTCCCAGCAGTGCCCAGACACAGGAGGGGTGTGTGCCTATCACTCCCAGCAGTGCCCAGACACAGGAGGGGTGTGTACCTATCACTCCCAGCAGTGCCCAGACATCGGACAATATACCCCATCAACAAGTTCAGTGACCTACAAGGGTGATACCCCAGATGCAGGCGGAGACATCGCTGAGCCAGCATGGCTATATTGAAAGGCAACCCTCACACATCCAGGAAATGTAGACACAGCACAGCACAGCATTTGGGAGACACCCTGCAGGAAAAATGGGCTGGGCCACAGAGGACGGAACACACCTTGGGACAATGTCACCATACAGTGAGAGCAAACATGACCAAATACCATTTGCAGAGACCTTTGTGATGGCACGCAGATGGCAGGGTACACCCCATGAGCAGCACACTCCAACATTTCACAGACCCCTAACACATTATCACCACCCCAACGCAGGGAGCACCAGCACCAACAGCAAGTCCAGGAAAGCATCAGTGTGCAAAACAAAAAGAAAAGGCTTTATTCAGCAGGAAAATATATCAGAGAAAATGTCCACTATGTACAAGGGCCATGGGCCAGCCCAGCAGCAATGTCCGGGGGGGGGGTACACATCGGGACGTGTGTCCCCTAGCTTGGCTGCACAGTTCACAAGTCCATTTCATCCACAGAAGAGGGGGCATCAGGGGGGAGGGTGGAAACAGGCACCGCAGGGACAGGAGGGGAAAGGGTAGGTGTTGTGGGTGCAGGGAGGGATGAATCTGCCACAGGGGGGGTGCCAGCGCCAAAGGTGGAGGACAGAATGGCGCTGCACACGTCGGCAAGTTCCCCCAGCGACTCCCCCGTACCCAATCCAACCACAGGCCCCAAGGAGGGGGGGGGGGCAAAGGGATGGGTCGCAGCGCCACTGGGGGAGGGTGTGGACAGGGTGGGGGACTCAACTCCCCTGGCCGGGTCCCGCCTCCACCGCTTGCGGGGTGGTGTCATCCTGGGGCTGGGGGGCACACTCGCAGTGGATGATGCTGTCACTGACTGTTGGCCAGGAGAGCTAAGGGGAGTGGATTTGGAGGGAGTGGGTTGTGTGGAATGCGGACTCCCACTGTGGCTGCGTGTTCTACGTTTCCCCCCCGACCCAGTGGGTGTGCCTTCCTCACCCTGTGTGTGCGTGACAGGAGGTGTGCGCTTCGACTTCCCTGGTGGTGTGGTGCCTGTGTCTGTTGGGGTGCGTGCACGCTGACGTCTGGATGTGCGTGGGACAGGCACGGGAGTGGGAATTGGGGATGGGGCAGGGGTAGGGGGTGTTACGCAGCGCTGCAGGAGATCCAGTGCTGCAGTCAGTGTGGAGTCTATGGACCTCAGCAACTGCCGTTGGTCAGACTGCGCAGCCGACATGCCCTCCATGTATGCCTCCATCTGGGTCAGCACCTGGGTGTGGGCATGGAGGACATTTAGCATCGCAGTCTGACCAACCTGCAACTGCCTCAGGATGTCCACAGACTCCGCACTCACCGCAGCAGTGGTGACAGGGGCAGGGGGTGCGGTGCCTGGCAGGAAGGAGACATGTGGGGACCGAGCACGGAGGGAAGGGCCACGAGCATGTGGGAGGCCGGTGATGGAACCTGAGGTGGCGGGGGGATGTGGAGGGCTGCCATCAGCTGGGGGGGCAGACTCCGCCACCTCTGGGAGCTCAGCCTCGGACCCGTCTGCGTCATAGTCTGTGTTGGCAGTCAACAGGTCCTCCGCCTCACTCCCTTCGGCCTCCGTGCCACTCCATGTGCCAGACAGGACAGCACTGCTGGTACTGGTGCTCAATCTCTCCTCCCGGTCCGTGCTAGTGTCTCCTTCCGTGTCCCCCGGCGATGCTGTGGGCAAGGTGAAGAGACAGGAGAAAATCAGACACCTGTACACATATGTCACATGAGTCAAATATACATAGGTCACATTGCATAGCCTGAAAAGCAACAGGAGTAACACCTACAAAACAATGTACACATGTAGGCCATGGAACACACAGTTTTTCTACCCACCATGCCACTGAGACACAATGGAGATCATGACACAACAGCAAATCACTGCACCTGAAATTTTAGAGAGGAGTCAGCCTCTGGGGACAAATGTGCACAGCACCTGCACCACACTGCGTCGTCAAAAAGGGATGAGCATGAATCATATCCATTTACTCTTGCCGCATGCTGCAAAGGCAATACATGAAACCAGGCCACACATGACAGGGTCACTGCACCTTGAGCGTATGTCCAGTCAAACATCACACACAGGCTAAACCCAGCAAGGAGGATGAAGCTTCTGACATGTAGGCCTTGTACGCACAAACCACCCACACCTGAGACAATCTCATTGAGACGGAGAAAGTATGTACACCTCTTACTCTGGGATGGAAACACATGGCCTCCACTAATTCATGACTGTAAACACACAGCCCCTGGTGGCCATGTCCACACATCATTGACAGGCAAACATCATCAGATTGTCTCAACAACACACACAGGTAATGCCCACTGTGAGTATGCACAAGCAAAATGGGTCCCCCTGTACAGTGGACACATGTAGCAACCTGTAGGTCCTAACAGTTGAGCCCAGGGTACAATGCCACCCTACGCAACCCATGGCAAAGACACAGTGAATGGCCATATTGTTGGATGACGCACATGATACCTAGGAAGAGGTGCCCCAGGGCACAGTAGTGCCCACACTCCTCCATGGTCCAGGATGGACATGACTGCAAATTAAGCAACCGTCCCTGCACTTAGCAGGCCTCCCACTCAGGCACATCATGTCAGAGGGCACACAATTGGACATGCATGCTGGAAGGCTGTACATTTTGGAGACACACCCCTATGTCGTGATTCACAATCAGTGCCAAGTGACATGGACACCACAATGACTGAAATTGGCCATGGCACACGCAAGGTCCCCATACCTGTGGCACATCACCCCCACACATGATGCTGATAGCATAGGGCACCTGCATGAACTGCCTGCATAAATAACCTTGTGCAAGAGTGGCGACAGACCAGGGAACACATTGCAAGGAGGGGAAGGGAGGGAGTGAGAACAGCACTGTGCTACTTTGTGGAGAAGTTGACGCACTGCACAATCAAACCCTGGCAGTGTATCCATGCAACTGCACACTTACATTGGCTGGGGACACACAACTGACACACATGTACCTACCCCCTTCCTGCTGCTGCCTCTCCTGTAGGCGCCTGTCCATATCGGGGAAGACCACCGCCAGCACACGCTTCTGGATGTGGGTCAGACGACGGCGGCCACGGTTCTTACGGCTCTCAGGTGAGTCCCCCAGCAGGAGCCGTGCAATCCTCCTCGTCCAGCACCGGATGTCCTGCCAGCGTTTCCTCACCTGAGACAGGCTCCGCCTCCGACCCTCTGTACCCCTCACGGCACTGACGGCTTCCCTCCAGATCTCCCCCTTGGCAATGGCGCCTACCTGTGAGGATGCAAAAGAGAGAATACATTAATCCACATGAGCAAAGACACAGAGACACACATATAGAACAATCCTCATTATGAACAGGCCATGGTATGCATGCAACTAATTGCACCTTTGTCATAGGGACATTATCCACTGTGGAAGGCCAAATGCACTACGTGCCAGTGGAAGCACACGGGTGGCATGAGGGGTACCACACACTCACTGACCAGGGATCACACTGTGCCTCACAGGCTACACCAGGATTATGTACAGCACCTCACAGCAGTCACCTGCCCCAGCACACTGATGCTACCTCAGCAGAGTACACAGACACACACAGGTACAGGACAATCACATGGCATTGCCAACTGCGGGTACACACCTCACTCTGCCCATGTGCCAGTAGACGGGGGTGTCACAGGTGTGGGGCTGGCTCAGCACGGCATGCACACAGCACTGCTCCCTGCTCACATCCGATGGCCAGGCCATATCCATCCCTCATGCTGCTTGTGTGCAACACTCCCCATATGCACTCACCCACATGACAGGGGACTAACACACACACCAATGTGCAGGGGACGAACACGGCCTTTGGACACTCACAGCACAGGTACACTGAACAAACACACATCCATGGGTACTGACACCTGTCACACTGGGGGGAACACAGGATCACATCAGGACTGTGGAAACAACATCCCCAGGAGGAGTATGCAGGCAGAATGTGGCATGCACCTTGCATTCATTGTCACAGTAGGCACTATGCAAGTGAGGAGTGCACACAGGAAACACAGCATGCTCTGCATGGGTGACATGAGGCCTTCCACACCCTGGGACCCACTCCAAACAACAGTGCATGTCTGTCACACATGGACACAATGCCAGAAGTCACTGTCACACAAAAGGGGCACAGTCTAAGCTAGTGGAGTCTGCACTCACCTGAACCCCTGGTCGACCATACAGGCTCTGGAACTGTGGGAGGATCACATCTATCAGGGCAAGGTTCTCCTCCTGGGTGAATGGCTGTGACCTCTCCACAGTCCTGGACATGGTGCCAGAGGAATCACTATCAGCAGCAGTGGTAATGGATGAATGGATGTGCAGGCAAGTGCTCTCTCATGGGACCTGGCTGCCTTATATATGCCTGGCTGGCCTGTTCATGTATAGGAGTACAGATTGATTGGTCAGTCACATTAGCATCCTACGTTTCATCCAATCCCTTCAAACCTACCCCAGTGTGTGGCTTTGCATGGTTTCAGTTTTGATAATGATGTCAAGTCAACATCCACATTGCAACAATGTAGATTCTTTCAAACTGACTTCTGCTGTGCACCTGGTGCTCAAAATCAAAAATTTAACTCAGTCTCCATGGCAACCATCAGGCATTTAGGCCCTTATACTTGTCCCTCATGTGTCCCCTATGTGTTTTCATACATTTACACACAGGTACGGTGCGTTCCACGCCCTAGGGCACCCCACAAGCAGTGATACCGACCGTACATGCGCTTGTACGGTCCGGATCACAATATGGGCGCTGGCGTATGCGTACGCCACAGTAGTACGGACTGTACACGCGCTTGTACGGTCCGGATCACAATATGGGCGCTGGCGTATGCGTACGCCACAGTAGTACGGACTGTACACGCGCTTGTACGGTCCGGATCACAATATGGGCGCTGGCGTATGCGTACGCCACAGTAGTACGGACTGTACACGCGCTTGTACGGTCCGGATCACAATAAGGGCGCTGGCGTATGCGTACGCCACAGTAGTACGGACCGTACAAGCGCGTGTACAGTCCGTACTACTGTGGCGTACGCATACGCCAGCGCCCATATTGTGATCCGGACCGTACAAGCGCGTGTACAGTCCGTACTACTGTGGCGTACGCATACGCCAGCGCCCATATTGTGATCCGGACCGTACAAGCGCGTGTACAGTCCGTACTACTGTGGCGTACGCATACGCCAGCGCCCATATTGTGATCCGGACCGTACAAGCGCGTGTACAGTCCGTACTACTGTGGCGTACGCATACGCCAGCGCCCATATTGTGATCCGGACCGTACAAGCGCGTGTACAGTCCGTACTACTGTGGCGTACGCATACGCCAGCGGCAATATTGGCCCAGGGACCCTATACACGCGCTCCGAGCGTATGTACGGTGCGTATTACAACTGTCAGTGGTGACAGGCGGCACACAGACAGGAATGGAGCGGACAGGTATTGCCAAGGGTGGACACCAATGCATTGTCTGTGCAATACCACCTGTGTGTGACACAGGTGTGTCAGGATGTGATGTGGCACTTTACCCCTGAGGTGTGGGCAAAGCACATGTACGATGAGCTGTGTACACATGTCGTGTGTGATGGTGCGCATTGTACCACACATCCCCTGCACTCCTTTGACATGTGTGCATGTCGTACACACTAGTGGAGCCATGAGTCACTTGCATGTCCCAGTCACGGACACCCGCACCTGTCCCCTGATGCCAGGTACACGGAATATTACATATGACACGTGTATGGCTGCGTTGCATGCTGCAACCATGTCATGTGTGTGGCATGTCTTTCCATGATTTTGCTGTAGGTGTGTGATTCAATGTGTCAGCAGTTGCTGCTGCCAACATGTGTCTGTGTGTCGATGGGCATGGCACACTGTTCCGCACACCAGCCCACATATGTGATTTGCCATGAGGTGTGTATGTATCCAACTACACGGAGTATCAACACAAGTACATATCCACATGCTCCCTATGTATGTTCTGTCTCGACATGTACTCCTCAAAGGCAATGTGTGTGGCCTGTCCTATTCCTATGACATGTGACCAGTGCATATCGCATCCAACTACCTGTCTGTACCATACGCATACTACTTCTGCACATGTGTGGATGTCTGTGAATCCTGTGATGCGTGTGCATGTTCACTTACACTGGCCCACAGCTAGTCTCATGCCATGTCATCGTGATCTTGCCCCCCTCCGTTAGTGGCTGTCCCTTGGTAGGAGTGTAACCTGACTGGCGTTCGTGTCCAGGAACTGTGGCACAGACCTGACTCACAACGTGGCATATGTGTATTGGCTGTGTAACATGTGCTCAGTGCATTGACGATGTTGTTGTACAGTGCTCACTCTTAGGTGTTCCTTCCATTTCACTGCAGGGCTCCGCCTCTCCCTCGACGTATGCCAGACATTGCTGCCCTGCATGAACGGGACTGTATACGCCGCTACAGATTCAGCCAACGGTTGATTGATGAGTTGACTGGCCGGCTGGAAGCACAACTCCTCCCGCGCCACAGGTATCCAAGTGCACTGACACCCAAGTTGAAGGTGATGGCAGCCCTACATTTCCTTGCCACGGGTACGTTCCAACATACCATTGCTGATGTCGGGGGCATGTCCCAGACGATGTTCAGCCGTGTTCTGCATGATTTCTTAGAGGCCATGTTGTTTCACCTGGATGAGTACATTAAATTCCCAAATCGTGAGCAGTTGACAGATGTCAAGCGTGAGTTCTATGCCCTGGGAGGGATGCCCCATGTCATTGGGTCCATAGATGGGACACATGTTGCGTTGGTACCACCACAGGCACAGGAGGTGGTGTATAGGAATCGCAAACATTATCACTCCATTAATGCCCTTGTGGTGTGTCTGTCCAACATGGTGATTTCACATGTCTGTGTTCGCTTTCCAGGATCAGCACACGATGCCTTCATCATGAGGCGTAGCAGGGTGCCAGAAATGATGCTGCAGCTGCGGAACGAGCGAGCATGTATTGTTGGTGGGTAGACTCTGGCAGTGCAGTGTTTGGCGTCATCTTCCAATCTCACTGCCTGTGCTGACACACTTCTGTCCATGATGTTTCCTTGTAGGGGACGCTGGCTATCCCAACATGCCATGGCTGATGACGCCTGTCCGCAACCCCAGCACGGCTGCCGAGCACCTCTACAACAACGCACATGGGCGGACCAGGAGAGTCATTGAGAGGACGTTTGGACTTCTGAAGAGCCGATTCCGGTGCCTCCACAAGACCGGCGGAGCACTCCCATATGCCCCGGTGAAGGTGTGCAAGATCATCATCGTCTGCTGCATGCTGCACAACATGGCAGTGGAGGAAGCTGTTCCACTCATACTGGATCAAGATGACCAGGACCATCCACCCGTGGAGGATGAAGGGCTTGGTGACGGGGCAAGTGATGTGGAGGAGGAGGAGGCTGTGGAGGACATGCGGAGTCGGCTCATACGCAACTTCTTTGCTTAGTGGTGAGTTCCAGTGTCTGAGTGTGCACGCATTGGGCCGTGTGTGGCATGTGTTGCAATGTGTGTGTCCATCTGCATGTCTGCCAAGTGAGTCAGTGGTGTGTATTGAAGTGTCACTCAAGTGATGGCGCAATGGAAGGATGTTGTCTGAGGGTCATCATTGTCACCTGTCATGTTAACAACATGATACGTGTTAAGTACATGCTTGCGGATGTGCTCCTTTGTGCTGAATCCTTGTGTGTCTCTCTTCCACAGGTCCATGTGCATGCTGTCTGCTGGTGGCATTGTTGTGCTCCTGCTACTCCTCATGAACACAGCGACATGTGCTGATTCAGCGTCACATGCACGGGCAAGTGTTGAAATCTCCTCAGGGTAAGGGATGCCTCACGTCGTTTTGGGTGTGTGAATTGTTTGTAGTCTGTGTGCACTTCTCCGGTTCATGTGTGTTCCATTTGCATACATGGTGATCCTACATGGGGAACATGACATGGGGCAGGCTTCACCTGGAGCCATGGTCAGACTTGGTGACTGTCATGTGGCAGGGGATTGGGGATTGTGATGAGGCCATCATTGTGTGTAACACTGGCCTCGGAAACATACAGGTTGCACCGGGTTGACATGGTGTGTGATTGCCCCATCAGGGCCTCAATGGTGTATAGCGGCCTCTCCGTGGCAGCAGGGGGTGTTTAGCTGTTATCCGTCACTTGTGTGCCAGGTCAATGGGATGCCAGCATCTGTGTTGCAATGGGGGGTGCCAGTGTTGCTCCCACATGTACATCCACATGACCTGTGTATGTGTTGACAGAGTATCATTGTCATTCCAACACACATGACTAATAAATTTGTCCCTCTGTCTCCAAGGTGCCTCTTCCCTGTCAATGGTGCCCTGTTGCCACTGTGCGTGCCGCAGGTCTGGCATAGTTTTCATAGGTGGTGCATATGTGTCTATGTGTAGAGTGACAAGATGCTAGGGGTTTGTCAGGGAGTGGGAACTGTATTATGCACAAGATGCACAGTTCCATCCACCTCAAGGCAAGAGAGACCATCCCCCAGGGAAACTACAACATCTGTGTAGAATCCTACCCTGCAGTCTACGGACATGTGCCTCACGACTCCCATGGTACTTGTCCATATCCGGAGTGCATCTGCACAGCTCTGCTACTGCGTCGGGCAACCAGGCCACATCAACGTCCTAACGGGATGGGGGGAATGTTTCACAGCCAGCTGCAGGATGACCTTCTAGATCCACGCCCACACTCATGATGCAGCCCACAACCCCAACACAACCATGTGGCACAGTGATCCTAAACTGCATTCTGGCATCTCCATGCATCCAACCTTGGCCTAGCCACCATTCTCAACATCCGCCTGACGCAAGCATGCTGCACATTGTAGGGACACATGTCTAGACATACCTGGGAGCGGCAAGCCAGGTCACTCCACATGATCCCTGACCTCTGCGCATGACTGTTGCTCCCCTGAATGTGTCTGTTGCCACAGTTGTGCGGGAACCACTCAGCTGGTTGGGCCCAGCACAGGTGAGTTTGGTACTCCATGTCTGTATCAGATGAGACATTGGGACCCATGTGTGTCCTGGGCAAGACTGCGACCCCACGGTTTGGATGGTTGGAGTTAATTCTGAGATCAGGCATGCTTTGACTGTACGACACACACATGTATTGTAATAATGTAGAATCACGGCATCATCTTGTAAGTGTGATTCATTTATTTGTGGTGGGGTACGGGTTTGTGGGGATGACAAGAGGTGCACAGCGGGAGTGTAGAATCCAGAGTTCACTGGGGGAGTTGGTATCCTTGTCGTAGCAAAATGTCAGAGTCCATGCCACAGTCTTCGTCAACATAGGTCAGACAGTGACCAGCAAGTCCATGTGGCAGAGAATGTCATGTGCTGCTATTGGGCCAGAGGGCCAGGTGCCAGGCCAGGTGACCTGGGAGATGGTGATGTTCTGCTGACTCTCACAGTCTTTTTCGTGGACGACCCACCTTCCTGCGGGGACCCTCGGAAGCAGTCCGTGACGATGTCTGTGACGCTCCGTCGGATGAATCCTCCTCCTCCTGATCCCTCCCTGTGTCTGGTAATGGCCTTCGCCTGGTGCCACAGGGAGGGTTGCCCATGTTGTCGGCAATCCGACGGAGTACACCGGTCATTTGGGTTTGCACCGCCACGAGCTCAGCCTGTCTATCCTCCATCCTTCCTTGGTGTTGCAGTTGACAGGCATGTTGCTGGGACTGCAGGGTCTTCATCTCCTGGAGGGTCCCCTTGATGTCATTGAGGGTGGACGCAATCTGGTCCATGCCCCTGGTGTCACGCCGGTATGTATCCAGGATGTTGCTGACCTGGGACACTACCGGGTCCTGAGCTGCCTGGTCAGGTTCGCGCCTCCGCCGTCCTCCACTCCCGCCACCCCTGCCCACGTGCACCTGGCCTGCCGTTGTGGGTGCATCGGGTCTCCGGGACCCCTGAGGGATGGCATCTGCGTTGCCGCCTGCCTCCTCCTGGGTGCCCGGAGGACCGTGTCCCTCCTGGGCAGACTGGCTGGGTGGTCGTGTGCGGGCAGGGCTCCTGGACGTCTCCTGGGATGTGGCAGGAATGGGGGTGGTGGTTGGCACAGTTGTACCTGACGCAGGTGCTGCAGGTGGTTGGACACCAGAGGGGCCAGGTTGGTCTGGGTCATCCACGGAGTGGTGAGAGTCATCGCTGGCGGTGGGGTCATCATCCCGCGGAGCCTGGTCCTGTGTGACTTCCCCCCCAGTGTTGGGGGGTGTTCGTCGACGTTGACCTGTGTGTGAGAGAGACAATGTTAACAGTGTCACATGTGGCATCCATGTTGCATGCATTTCTGATTTGGCACTCTTCCTCTGGGTAGTTGGATCTGTCCTGCATTCCTCTCACAGTGCACTTGTGCATGGCTATGTCCCTTGGCCACAGCTGTCAGGGCTTTACGCATGTGTGAGACACAATCTTAGTTGATGCATCTATTTGGGTACACAGTCAGCAGTGTGGTGTGCGGGCGTAGCGAGCCATGCAGAGGCGCCTTACGTGTTGCACTGTACGTGGCCAAATGGTGTTTTGGCAAGGCAATTTGATGTTGCAGGTAGGGGACTGAAGCATTTGTGACAGGGTTCTTACCGACACGGTGGGTGGGTATACTGGGTGTGTGGTTAGGTCTGTGCCTGCAGCACGGATGGACTCGTGCACAGATTGACACATGGACCGGTCTTCATCTACGGAAGGGGGGGTTGAGGCACTGCCAGACCTGGTCTGCATGCACACAGTCCACCGGCTGACGAGTGGACATGGCCACACCACCCAAGGGTGATTTAGTCTCCCTGTGTCTCCCTTCCTCCCTCCCTCTGTCACCCTCCTCCCTCCCTCTGTCGGTCTCCCTCTGTCACCCTACTCCCTCCCTCTGTCTGTCTCCCTGTGTCCCCCCTCTGTCTCCTTCCCTCTCATTCCCCCTCTCCCTCCCTCTCTTTGTCACTCTCTGTCACCTCAGGCCAGCTTCCTGGGCACACACAGTTAGCCGGTCTTTGAATGGCCATTGGCTTGTTCATGTGAGTTAGTCCCTGTTCTCCGGGCACCCATTGGGCAGTGTGTCTGAGTGTAGGCTGCTGCTGTGGCGGTGTGTGCTGAGACTCTATCAGAGCGATGCATCTTCATTGTCTGCTGTTATGTGCAAATTGTGCCTTCAGACCCATGGCATCCTGCATGGCAGCCATCATTTGCAGGCAAGACAGTACTGTGTGGGTACACACAGTTTGTATGGCTGTGCCCTGGGCCATATGGGCTGAGGGCATTGTTGTGTGCTTGTGAGTTGCTCAATGTTAGTTTTGCTGCCCCCACTCCCAGCATCGACCACATCCTGTGTTGTGTTGGTGTTTTGTGTGGCCTGTGACTTGGCATGGCCCTGATTGTTGCATGGGGCATGGAGGTGCCAGTGGCATGTGTGTGTTTGTGGAGTGTTGTTGTGTCCGGTGGTGGCTTGGGGGGGGTGGCATGCATGATTGATTGTGTATGGCATCCCCCCCATGTGAGGTGAGTTGTTTGTGTACTCACCAGGGTCTGGGAGTCCTGGCAGTCCGTGTAGTCCCTCCACCGCCAGCGTGGACATCACCTTCTCCTCCCAGGGATGGTATAGTACCGGTCTGGGGGGCGGCCCTCCTCCAGTGATGTTCCCCTGGTTGTGATTGTCAGTCATCTTCCTCTTGACCGTCCTCCGCAGATCGTACCACCTGGATTGGCACTCGTGCCTGGTCCTTCTGGTTGTCCCAACAGCATTCACAGAATCGACGATCCTCTGCCACATGGCGGTTTTTTCGGATATGCTGGTCTGTCTGACCAATGTCCCAAAGAGCTGTGGCTCGACTCTGAGGATTTCGTCGACAAGGATCTCCAGCTCCTCCTTTGTGAACTTTGGATTCTTGGTGGTGGACATGGCGTGGGGTGTGGTTGTGGGGGTGTGGGTGTGGATGGCTGTGGGTGTGTGGGTGTGGTAGTGGAGGTGTGTGTGTGAATGTGATGAGGGGGTGTTTGTGTAGGTGGTTGTGTGAAGGTATGCAAGTGTGAGGTTCAAGTATGGTGGTGTGGGTCGTCTGTGGGCTCTGGCAGCAGTGGGTCTGTTGCAAAGGCTCATGGTTTGTGTGTGTGGTCCATTTTTATTGGTCCATTTGTGGGTGTGGCTGTGTTTGAAATTTGTGTGGGTGTGTTATGAGGAGTGATTGAGTTTTGGGCCTCTGTTTGGCAGTTTGGCAGTTGCAGGTGAGTGTATGTGATGTTTGTGGGGTTGTTGGGCCTGTTTGGTGGTGTGGGGAAACTCTACTTGACTCTCCTTGTGTAAATATGGTTTGTCCGGGTTCAGTACGTGTTTTTTTGGCGTCAGTACGGTCCGTACATGCACTGGTGGGGGTGCGGTCCGTACATTCCCTGGTGGGGTGGTGGTTAGGTGCGTAAATACACGGCTGGGGTGGGGGTTTGGTGCGTACATACACGGCTGGTGGTTCGGTGCGTACATACACGGCTGGGGGGGGTTCGGGGGCGTACATACACGGCTGGTGGTTCGGTGCGTACATACACGGCTGGTGGTTCGGTGCGTACATACACGGCTGGGGGGGGGTTCGGGGGCGTACATACACGGGTGGGTGTTTGGTGCGTACATACACGGCTGGTGGTTCGGTGCGTACATACACGGCTGGGGTGGGGGTTTGGTGCGTACATACACGGCTGGTGGTTCGGTGCGTACATACACGGCTGGGGGGGGTTCGGGGGCGTACATACACGGGTGGGTGTTTGGTGCGTACATACACGGCTGGTGGTTCGGTGCGTACATACACGGCTGGGGTGGGGGTTTGGTGCGTACATACACGGCTGGTGGTTCGGTGCGTACATACACGGCTGGGGGGGGGTTCGGGGGCGTACATACACGGCTGGTGGTTCGGTGCGTACATACACGGCTGGGGGGGGGATTCGGGGGCGTACATACACGGGTGGGTGTTTGGTGCGTACATACACGGCTGGTGGTTCGGTGCGTACATACACGGCTGGGGTGGGGGTTTGGTGCGTACATACACGGCTGGTGGTTCGGTGCGTACATACACGGCTGGGGGGGGTTCGGGGGCGTACATACACGGCTGGTGGTTCGGTGCGTACATACACGGCTGGGGGGGGGTTCGGGGGCGTACATACACGGGTGGGTGTTTGGTGCGTACATACACGGCTGGTGGTTCGGTGCGTACATACACGGCTGGGGGGGGGTTCGGGGGCGTACATACACGGCTGGTGGTTCGGTGCGTACATACACGGCTGGGGGGGGTTCGGGGGCGTACATACACGGGTGGGTGTTTGGTGCGTACATACACGGCTGGTGGTTCGGTGCGTACATACACGGCTGGGGGGGGGATTCGGGGGCGTACATACACGGGTGGGTGTTTGGTGCGTACATACACGGCTGGTGGTTCGGTGCGTACATACACGGCTGGGGTGGGGGTTTGGTGCGTACATACACGGCTGGTGGTTCGGTGCGTACATACACGGCTGGGGGGGGGTTCGGGGGCGTACATACACGGCTGGTGGTTCGGTGCGTACATACACGGCTGGGGGGGGGTTCGGGGGCGTACATACACGGGTGGGTGTTTGGTGCGTACATACACGGCTGGTGGTTCGGTGCGTACATACACGGCTGGGGGGGGTTCGGGGGCGTACATACACGGGTGGGTGTTTGGTGCGTACATACACGGCTGGTGGTTCGGTCCGTACATACACGGCTGGGGGGGGTTCGGGGGCGTACATACACGGCTGGTGGTTCGGTGCGTACATACACGGCTGGGGGGGGGTTCGGGGGCGTACATACACGGGTGGGTGTTTGGTGCGTACATACACGGCTGGTGGTTCGGTGCGTACATACACGGCTGGGGTGGGTGTTAGGTGCGTACATACACGGCTGGTGGTTCGGTGCGTACATACACGGCTGGGGGGGGTTCGGGGGCGTACATACACGGCTGGTGGTTCGGTGCGTACATACACGGCTGGGGGGGGTTCGGGGGCGTACATACACGGGTGGGTGTTTGGTGCGTACATACACGGGTGGGGGTTCGGGGCGTACATACGCGGGCGGGGGGTGGTGGGGTGTTCGGCGCGTATGCGGGCACATGTCTCCATGGTTGCTATGGGAGTTCGGTTCGGACGGTGTTTTTTGCGTACGGTTGTGAAATGGGGAGGACGGGAGGGATCGTACTTGCGCAGTCGGACTTTATTTTTCCGCACGGTGGGTTTCTCGCCCGGGGACGTGTCGGTGACTTTTCCCGACCCGAGGACGTGTGGGGAAATCTTCCCAATGCGATTCGTATGGACTTTTTTCCGTTCGAATCGTACTTGGCAGTTTGTACGCTACTTTGACGATTCGGACGGAAAAAAATCCGGATACGAGTCGGACGGGGAATTTTTTTACCGGATCGGAATTGGCACCAGAATGTACATGGATACTAGGGGGCATATTATCAAGAAACTGCGTTAAAATTATCGCCGCTTTAGCGGCAGAAAACTGCAGCTAAAGCGGCGATAATGGGCTTGATAATATGCCGCCGAGAATTCCCATAGAAGCCCATGGTCTAGTGTCAACATGGGCTTCTATGGGAATTCTCAAGGGCATATTATCAAGCCCATTATCGCCGCTTTAGCGGCAGTTTTCTGCCGCTAAAGCGGCGATAATTTTAACGCCGTTTCTTGATAATATGCCCCTTACATAGTTACTTGCCTACTCCTATGCCTATAAATGAAATGCAATGCTTTATAGGATTTGCTAACCTGTATAATCAGTTTACCACTAACGTTTCTAAACATATTAGCAATATAATTTGAATTCTCAAGAAAGATTCTTTTGTGACTTTTCAAGAGCTTAAATGTTTCTTCACACAAGATCCCAGACGCTGACAACCTGACCCTGCAACACAATTTAAGGCCTCATTTGTGAGGTTTTGCCAGGGCCGGCTTTAGTACTGGTGGCGCCCTGTGCAACAATGTTTGTTGGCGCCCCGCCATGACCACCTTGCCACGGATTCCCTCACTACCACAATTTGACAATGCCCCCCAAGTCTCCCTAACCACTGTCTCTTAGATTCATTTAGTTTTATTGCGCAACTCATACCAGCTTAAGGGATCACTGACAGAATATCGATGACAAGAATATCGACCTACAAAAATATCGAGAAAAAATATAGAATGCCAAAATATCGAATGCCTATCTACAAACAGGTAAGTACTAAAATATCGATTCCAAAATATCGTTGTAAAAAATATAGTTAGTCAAAATATCGAATTTTTTAAATATATTAAAAGTAATGTAAAATTAATGAAATAATAAATATAATTAACTAAAACATACTTACAAATACTTAAATAACTTTACAATTAATAAATAATTAATGTAAGTTTAAAAAATAATAATACTAATACCTATATATATTAACGTAATATTAATAAAAAATATTTTATATTTTTAGCATAGGATAGCGGGCGGGTCTAATTTACTATTACCACTCCAGTAAGTCCAACAGTAGGGAAAGCATTGGATAGCGGGATGGTAAAAATTACTATTCCCACTCCAGAGAGTGCAACAGTAGGGAAAGCGCTGGATAGCGCAAGGGTAAAAATTACTATTCCCACTCCAGAGAGTGCAACAGTAGGGAAAACATTGGATAGCGTAGGGGTAAAAATTACTATTCCCACTCCAAAGAGTGCAACAATAGGGAAAGCGTTGGATAGCGTAGGGGTAAAAATTACTATTCCCACTCCATTGAGTGCAACAGTAGGGAAAGCGCTGGATAGCGGGAGGGTAAAACTTACTATTCCCACTCCAGAGAGTGCAACAGTAGGGAAAGCGCTGGATAGCGGGAGGGTAAAAATTACTATTCCCACTCCAGAGAGTACAACAGTAGGGAAAACATTGGATAGCGTAGGGGTAAAAATTACTATTCCCACTCCACAGAGTGCAACAGTAGGGAAAGCGTTGGATAGCGTATGGGTAAAAATTACCATTCCCACTCCAAAGAGTGCAACAGTAGGGAAAGCATTGGATAGCGTAGGGTAAAAATTACTATTCCCACTCCAAAGAGTCCAACAGTAGGGAAAGCGTTGGATAGAGTAGGGGTAAAAAATACTATTCCCACTCCAGAGAGTGCAACAGTAGGGAAAGCGTTGGATAGCGAAGGGGTAAAAATTACTATTCCCACTACAAAGAGGGCAACAGTACGGAAAGCGTTGGATAGCGTAGGGCTAAAAATTACTATTCCCACTCCAAAGAGTGCAACAGTGGGGAAAGCGTTGGATAGAGTAGGGGTAAAAATTACTATTCCCACTACAGAGAGTGCAAAAGTAGAGAAAGCGTTGGATAGCGAAGGGGTAAAAATTACTATTCCCACTACAAAGAGTGCAAGAGTAGGGAAAGCGTTGGATAGCGTAGGGGTAAAAATTACTATTCCCACTACAAAGAGTGCAAGAGTAGGGAAAGCGTTGGATAGCGTAGGGGTAAAAATTACTATTCCCACTCCAGTGAGTGCAACAGTAGGGAAAGCATTGGATACCGTAGGGGTAAAATTTACTATTCCTACTCCAGAGAGTGCAACAGTAGGGAAAGCATTGGATAGCGGGAGGGTAACATTTACTATTCCCACTCCAGTGAGTGCAACAGTAGGGAAAGCATTGGATAGCATAGCGGTACAAATTACTATTCCCACTCCAAAGAGTGCAACAGTAGGGAAAGCGTTGGATAGCGTAGGGGTAAAAATTACTATTCCCATTCCAGTAAGTGCAATAGTAGGGAAAGTGTTGGATAGCGTAGGGGTAACAATTACTATTCCCACTCCAGTGAGTGCAATAGTAGGAAAAATTATAATTTAATATTTTATTAAAAATAAATTAATTATTAATAGTAATAAAAATGTATTAACATTATTTACCAATCACACAACCTTTAATAATTAATTATTTATGAATACCAATAAATATTTTTTTTAATTAATTACCTATTAATAATTATTTAACAACCAATTAATGTTCAATAAAGAAAATTTAATAAATACAAATACAAATTAATAATTAATTCATAATACATTAATTATCAATATACAAATATAATTTCAACAAATTATTTATTTACAATTAAATAACTTCCCACCATATTCCCCTATAAACCCACAACCCACTACAAATAATAAATTAATACAATTAACATAATTATCAATTAAACATTTAATAAAAATTAATTACCAAATAATACACATTAATTACCAATTAATAATTAATCAACAACCAATTAATTTTCTATACCAAAAATTGATAAATAATAAAAAATACCAATTAATAATTAACAGTAAATTAATTATTAATACACAAAAATATTTTCAATAATTACTTAATTATAATTAAATTACTTCCCACCCTATTACCCTATAAACCCACAACCCGCACCGAATAATAAATTAGTACAGTTAACATAATTATCAATTAACCAATTAATACAAATGAATTACCAATTAATAAAACATAATTACCAATTATTACAAATTAATTACCAATAAATAATTAATTACAATAAATTAGTTATTACCAATTAATAATTAATTAATAACAATTAAATTACTTCCCACCCTGTTCCCCTATAAACCCACAACCCGCTACAGAAGTAAAACGCAAACTTAAATTACAAATAATTAATAATTTCTAAAAATTATTATTTATTGTACTATAATTAAATTACTTCCCACCCTAATCCCCTATAAACCCACAACCCGCTACGGAACTAAATTACAAAAAAATTAAATAACATAAAATTCATTACTTTAAAAATATTCAAACATACATTCCAATATTAATACATACTTTTAACACATATACTAACACTTAAAACACTATAAAAAAATTCGATATTTTTAACAACTATATTATGACTGTCGATATTACTTACTTCGATATTATGCAAATCGATATTTCTTACCTGATTTTCGATATTCTTCACCACTATATTTTGGTATGTCGATATTCTGTCCATTCTATATTTAAAACTCGATATTCTGTCCACTCGATATTTTTTTTTCGATATTTTGGCTGTTTACCCAGTTTAAGGTGTCAGAAGACTTTACATCATACATATATTGCATGTAGACAATCATATGTGTTAATCGGTGTATAGGAAATGTTGCAAAAGACGGAGGCCTAAAAGGTATAGGAGTCACATGTCATCCATACTGGTAGGCAGTACAGTTTAAGAGTCCTTGGTCTGGAAAAGCACACATTCTGAATTCAAAATGTAACACCATTGTTAGGGGTTTTCTTTAATAATAAGAATTGATTTCTACCCAAATGAACCCTTTTTGCAATATTAGGATAAGGAAAGACTGGGCAAAGAAAATATGAAGCTGTAATATATTCCTTGCAGTTTGCATGCAGCTCTTTGGTGGAAGTTAATAGCTCACTGCTCTATATTAGGATTTTAACTTTTAGCAGTAACAAAAGGATCTCTCTTACTAAATGATAACCCATTGACCTATTTATAGTGTCTGAATGGGACACGCTCTCTGCAGCAGGCACATTAACCTTCTGTGGCTGCGCTATGATGAGTCAAAGCTTCCTCTACCAGACAAAGCTCCGTCTCTCTGGAGGACAAACATTAATCACCAGAGTTATGGAGACACTTTTATGCTTGAAAATTTCTGTGACAAGGAACGTGGCATCTGGTGCTTTCAAAACAATAAACATGGCGCCCCCACCCCAAGTCAGCGCCCTGTGCGGTGGCATCGATCACACCGCCCTAGAGCCGGCCCTGGGTTTTGCCATAGGGCAGTGCCGCAGGCCTCCCTGCTGCACTGCCCTATTGTAAAAGAAAAGGGCAGGATATATATCAGATATGGTGCATTCCTGTCCTTTTCCCCTTTTCCGGCGCACAATGGGCTGTCGTGCGCCAACGCAGGCACCGTTGCACCATGATGCAAGGATGCCTGTGTTGCGGGGATGATTATTTTTGTGCAGCAAGTGAAACCCTCCTGCGCAAAAATAATGACAAGATGCTTTTTCCTTTTTTCCCTCTTTCTATGTGTGCTGCAGATATTTCTCCTCACTGTGTCTCCCTTACGCCTCCCCTGAGGAGGTGTAAGTTTTTGGTGCTGCCTTAGATTTACGCCTTCTTGTAAATCTGGGCCAGTGTCAAAAAGCCATGGATGTTACTGGGAACGCCCCCAGCAACACTCATTGCACGCCCCTTGAAAGCAGAAAACTGTGTTAAAGGGAACGATATTTACGATGCAGCATTAAGACAAAAAAAGTGTGTAGTATCCTTCTCATGTTATTGCTCTGCCATTTTCACCTCCTGCTCAGCCAGTGTGAATGTGCTGTGTGCTGCATGGAATGTTGGAGTGATGATGTGGAATGTTGGGTGCCTGAGTGGTGAAGTGTGACAGTTGAGAATGGGCTGAGCAGTGTAGTAATGTGTAAATGACACTATGATGTCATTAGTTCCAAAAGAATGTTAAGACTGAAGGAATGCTCAAGGGGCATTCAATGGATGTACTGGGATAGATGTGGAAGCTGATTTACAAGCTCCATTAAAGATATTACTAAACATCTTGGATTGTGTCTGGAAGACTCTTTACATTGGCAACGAGGATGGGATTAAGACACACACATGAAGAGTGAAGATTTCTCACCAAAAGGAGAGGTGCCATAGAAGTTTTAAAGCGATTACAGCTGACTGGTGGCAGTTTGAAGATTTTTCTGCTACAGAACAAATTCCGAAGTTCAACCGCTTGTATCTAAATAATCCCAAGTGTGTTGAGAATGTTGTTATGTATCTAGATTGGTTGTCAATTTGCAAATGGTGATATCCTTTGCAAAGATCAAGTTTTGGAAATCCTGTCGCCCCATTTATGGTACTTATCATGTCATTTAAATGTGGGCCTGGGTAACGTTCTCTTTCAATAGCGGAATTGGGTATTCTCATGTCCACACATATTCTGATGTCACTGGTGTCTTTTTTTGGCACAATAACAATAGGACTTACCCATGGTGTTGGGCCTGCTACCTCCTCAATTATATCTTGCTCAAGCAAAGATTTTATTTCCTTTTCAACTTTTTCTTGCATGTGTATTGGCACTCTTCTATGTGTTTGTGCTGTTGGTTTTATCGCTCCATTTATGTGTAAGGTAATTTCCTTTCCTTTAAATTTACCTAACCCTTCAAATAATTTGGGGTATTTCTTTAAAACTGGATGGTCCGTTAACATATTACAGTTCATTGCTAGTAGACCCATTAGTTGAGCAGTTACATTGCTCAATAAACAAGGGCCTGGGACTTCACCCTGCAACACGTGTATTTCTTCTTTACTTGCTATGTTTCCATATTTTAAAATTTCTTCAAATTTTCTTAAGCAAAGAACTGGATGTTTGGCACCCCATTGGAAGACACTAACATTTGATGGTGATAGTATAGGTTGTTTTTTCATTTTTCTGTATTCAGTTATGGACATTATGTTACATGTTGCTCCACTGTCCAACACAAAAGGGACTTCTTGCGACCCCACTAATAAACTTATAGATGTAGTTTTTTTGATATGTTCTCTTTTAATCATATTTATTTGTTGACAAATGTTGTTTCATTGTGTTACCTCACTTTCTTGCATCATATATAATTTTTCTGATTGTTCAAATTCTTCCTCAGATTCTCCTTCAATTTCTTCCATATGCCTTATGTATTTTGTATTTCCAATCTTATTTTTGATAGGATTGATTTGTTTCCAATTTTCTTTATTTTCTTTTTTAAATCTGCAGACACTTGCAAAGTGATTATATCCCTTGCATTCTTTACATTGCTGCCCTATTGCTGGACATTTCCTTTGGTATGGGAATTGAAATCCACATCTGTAGCATAGCCTTTTTCCTTTAAATTGTATTTCATTTTTTTTTCTATGCTTGTTTTTTTTTACATCTCTCTAATTTGTTCAATTGCCTTGATTCTTCCTTCTGCCATATTTGTAGCATGCTTCTGAGCTTGAGTTTCTGTTTTCGCCATGCGAATTATTTCCTGCAGGTCATATTTTTTTTCCAAAAGTTTTTTTCTGAATTTTATTGAGTTGCATCCTTGTATTACTCTTAATTGGATGGCTTCTTCATTGTTGAATTTATCAAATTCACAAAATGTTACTAGTTTCTTAAGCCTCGTGACAAAACTATCCATTGTTTCCTTTTCTAGCTGACATGCTATATTAAAATTGTATCTTTCAAAATCTAAATTTCTTTGGGGGTCAAATTTTGCATTTAAACATTTCATAATTCCTTCATAGGTGTCTCTTTCATTTTCTGGGAACGTAGTTATTAGATCTTCAACATCATCACCTACAAGGTTGAGCAATAAGTCTTTTGCTTGTTCATCTGAATATTTTTTGCATGTCGCTTTTAAAAAATGTTTAAATCTCCTAGTCCACTTTTCCCATCTTTGCGCAATATTCTCTTGTTCAGACAGACTGAAAGGCAAAGGTCTTCTAAAAATGGTGCTTGAAATGCTTTCTGTAGCATCTTCCTCATTGTACATGTCTGAGTTCATATTTACAATAACATTACTTGTCTCCTTTTCAGTCATGTTTTAATATATATATATGTAATATATTTATTTATTTATTTATTTGCTTTATTTATTATAATTTAATCGATGTATTTAGCCTCCGTTAACGTGGTGTGTGTTTAAATAGTGAATACAGCTTGATATTATCCTCAAATTTTAAGAGACTATAGGAATACTCCACATCCATCAACAGGAAAATGTCCTACAGATCTAATGTTTGGACAGTCAAGAAGAACTCGTTTGCCCCAGTTGTCTCCAATTCCTCCGAGGGTACACAATGAGGTAATGAAAAAAGATAAAGGAGCAAAAGAGAAAATGAAATACCACGCAGAAAAAGGAAAACAATATCAAAGCCAAGATTATCAAGTTGGTGATCTGGTATTAGTTCGGCAACAACAAACAAAACAATCTCAAACCAGATTTCCTCCCACACCGTTAGAAATTAAAAAAATACAAGGTACAGCAATGACTGCAGAAAATGAAGATAGAACAATAACAAGAAACAAGTCTTTCTTTAGAAAGATCACATCAAATATTGAAGCTACACGCTCTAATATTCAACAAGAAGAATGGACTCAGAGAAAATCAGAAAGGATTGCTAAAAGACCAAAAAGATTAATTAAACATTGTTGATCTGTTTACCTTGTTCACATTATTATTATTTTTTAATTTGTCTTAAGGGGGAGGGGGGAGAATGTAGTAATGTGTTAATGACACTATGATGTCATTAGTTCCAAAAGAATGTTAAGACTGAAGGAATGCTCAAGGGGCATTCAATGGATGTACTGGGATAGATGTGGAAGCTGATTTACAAGCTCCATTAAAGATATTACTAAACATCTTGGATTGTGTCTGGAAGACTCTATACAAGCAGTAGGCAGGCTGCTCCTGGTGGGGCTGCTGTACAGAACTCAACTACCTGCTTCACAGGAACATATCCACATGTAACTAGCTTCAAAAAAACTTCATGAACGACATCCTTCCTGCGTGGACCTTCTTTACTACATTATTTTGGTGACGGGTTGGTGACTACCTACGTGCTACAAACAGATTTCAGGGAACTGGTGAAGAAAAGAGGACCGGAAGATTAAGCAAACTACAGAGCCAACAGATGCTGCCAACACAAAGTACAGAAGGTGGTATCCACAAGAAATGAAAACTCCAAAGAAGATACAAGGAAGTTCTTCACAGAACAACAAAGACATCTTTAAGGAACAAAGAATTCCCTCAAAGAAATACAAAGAAGTCAACATGAAACCTAAGAAGATGAAGCACTACGCCTCTCAGCCCCACCAGTGTCATTACCATCTGACAGCCCAAGCCCAGGTGTGTTATGCTCATCTACATTTCTTATTTAATGACTTTGGACTTCCCACCTGAGGTTGTGGTACACTCTTTGACAGCTGTCTTTTCAACTTTTTGGTTTTCTGGCGTTAAGAAGATATTCCTGTGATGGATCTTGCAGAATTCTACTATGCACATTCATTGGGTTCTCGTGTAACAGTGAACACAATGGTAATTCTATTCAGGATACATCCTGAAGGAAAATATTGGGATGATGGTTATCGCATCTCCTTCATGACGTGTGTCAAACCCCACAATCAACCCCGGTGTCTGCACTTCCATGGATATCCCACCACGTTGTGCCGTCACATAGTGATTAAAGTTTACCAGCGCATGACTAAAGTTCACTATTCCTGTTGCCGGGGACTGCGCTCATGACCCGTTTACAGCATTTTGCTAAATCCAGTCTACATTGAAAATTGAAAATTTGTCATTGTCAAAAGAAAACGTAGGAGGGTAATGTTTATGTTATCCTGCTTATTTCATACTGCCGGAGTGTGCATACTATTGCCGCGGTCCTAGCGACTGGAGTGGAACATTAGGGTAAGACAGTTTTCGTCCATTATTGTTTCCCTCTTCAGGCACCTGGCTCATGTTGGGCCGCTTAACCGCTGCTTTGCTGTTTGAAAACAAAGCCACTCAACGGTTTTAGGGTGCACTTTCCCTACCTTCAGTCCTCATCATGTGAAGCCTTTGGGTCATCACCTACGTTGTTAGGCAACTTACCGAAGCTGCTGATGGAGGTTTGTCAATGTGAGCGCGCCGGGAGCGTCCCGGCACAGCGCACTGTACGTGCTGAAATGTTTTTTTTGTAAAGATTCTTCTGTTTTAAAGCTTTGTAGCTAAAAAGAAATTACTGATGAAAAGTACTGTCAGCGCATGTTTTGCCTCAGTCGGAAAGAGAATGTGTTCCATTAAAAGGACTACATAAGGTACGGTCAGCGCATGTTTTGCCTCAGTCGGAAAGAAGATGTTTTCCGTAATAAGCACTACATAGGGTCTGTCAGTCAACCACCATATGCCCTTCACGTAATAGCTCGCGCTGTGATGAATCTTCTTCTGCGGCATCATTTTCTGCTTGCTCCGGTCATGCATGTATCTCCTTGTATCCGGCCTCTCGCTTACCTTCCTAACGGCAACGCCTTCACCAAGAACTAGAAATGACTCACAGTTTTTGCCGCTCCAGCACAAAAGATTCAGGAAGCAGTAAAAACCATAATTAGATCTTTTTGTAACAGCCCCAAGAGTTTTTCTCTTACCTCCATCCTCCGCCAAACTCATTGACTTTCTCTGTTTATGTGCCACACTCTGCTTTTCATATTTTATATTGTTACACATAGCAATTTTATCCTTCTTGGGATTATTCGGTAGGAATTGGTGGCACATTATCTCACATTTTTGGCCGTTGGGTACACACCTTCTCCTTCAGGGTATGGTTTCATGGTTCATTTTGCTTGCTCTACATTTCTCTTCACTCTCCCTTACATGAGGGATTGGAATGGGTTCAAGCCCCATTCTCTCAAAATACATTGGCTTACATGGGCTAATTACGGTTTCAACCCTCTCTCAGGGCATTGTTTTATGGGTTATAGTCCCTTTTACATTAAAGTTCCCTTCCTTTTGTCTCAGGGTAGGTTATGGGTGTCAGTTCCATTAACTTTTTCTTCCCTTCCTCTTGTCAGGGGTAGGTCATGGATGTCAGTTCCATTTATATTAGCTAACTACCCTTATGCCAGGGTTAGGTCATGGGTTTTAGTCCCATTTTCACACACATGTGGTACATCATCACCCTTACCTAGGGTGTGCCTTACTGGGTGTCAGTCTCATGTACATTTTCTTCCACCCTTATATCAGGGGCAGGTCATGGGTTTTAGTCCCATCTTCACATACAAGTGGTACATGTTATTCTTTTTATCCCATTTGCTGTTATTTTCTCGCAACCTTCTGCTTATACATTATTACATTGTAAATTTTAAACGCAACATAATGTTTATTTGATATTTCTTTGTCAATTTTAAAACGAGGGAGGATGATTGATACTTTTTGTATTTTCCTCTCATCTTCTCTGTTTTCACACCTGTTCAGTTCTCCAAGCGATTTTACATATTCTTTTCATCCTAGGTGTCTGTATTAATATTGGTTGTTAGTCTTCCTCTGTCCCCAGTCTTTCCCCCATTGTAGTTTCTTGTTATTTCTTACTTGTTTAGGAGGAGATCCGTCCATCACTTCTTTGCGTGTCTGGGTGTAAGGCTGGTGTTTAGTTTGTGTCGTGCCATGTCCTTTCTTCCTTGCTTGCCTGCCTGGCCAGTGGGTGTGTTTGGAGGTAGTCATTGGTACGTCTATGTCTTTCTTCTAACGTGTTGTTTCTTACACCTTATTACTGTTTTCTTCTCTTTTGTAATTCATTGTTGGAGAGGATGGGTCATTTCTATTTGTGTTATTTACCCATTGCTTCCTTTTAGTTTTTCCTCCTCCTATCTCTTTGCTTGTTCCTACCGATTCTTTTCTATTACATTTATTCTGCTGGATTAGTGTTCCTCTCATTTATTCCTTCCTTGGGTTCTTATAGTTATATCTTATTGACGGTATAGGACTTATGCTTCTGTTGCATAAGAATGGGGGATATGTAGTATCCTGCTCATGTTATTGTTCTGCCATTTTCACCTCCTGCTCAGCCCTTGTGAATGTGCTGTGTGCTGCATGAAATGTTGGAGTGATGATGCGTATTGGAATGTTGGGTGCCTGAGAGGTGAAGTGTGACAGTTGAGAATGGGCTGAGCAGCAGTCAGGCTGCTCCTGGTGGAGCTACTGCACAAAACTCAACTACCTGCTTCACAGGAACATATCTACATGTAACTAGCTTCAACAAAACTTCATGAACTACATCCTACTTGCGTGTACCTTCATTACTACAAAGTGGCTTAGTGCTGCCTCGTAAATATGGAGCAGGCTGCTGCGCCATGGAAGTCACATAAAGTGATGTTCCGGCGTCGCAAGGGGCCTCATAACTGAGACCCTTATTGTTGAAACTGATGCTTCTGAAAGGGCCATTGGTGCAGTGCTTCTGAAGAAACAAGATGAAGATGGTCAATAATATCTTATCTGTGAACATAAGTATTCCATTCCTGAAAGAGAACTATGGCCATTCAATATGTTCTTAAAAAAGAGAGTCCTCTTTTGATTAAAATAGAGAACACTTCAAAGTCCGAACTGACCATAGAATATCTTCAGTACCCTACAAATATGTAATGTAAGAATAGTTGACAAACTTGATGGTCTTTTTTTTTTAATGTGACTTCTTCTTCACCTGCATGCCAGGCACTAAGAGCAAGCTTCGAGATGCTTTGTCTTCTCAACAAGTTGAGCCTCTTATGGTGAAAGAACAAAATCCAGCAGTCAAATTAGAGGTGTGGTTCAATACATGTTGGAAAGAGTTAAGAAGGTCCATGAAAATCTTGCTCCTCTTCTCCTTCTCAATTTGTGAAATTAAAACTCAAGATTCCTTGGATCCAGTGTGAAGGACTATTTTCATACATATTTCTACATAATTCAACTAAACAACTTAAAAAGTAGAAGTCTTGGCGATGTTCCACGATTATGTTATTTCACGTCATCGAGGGGTGGCTTCTAATTTAGATTTAGTACTATGTTCCTTTTGGGAGCCTTCTGTGGAGATCCAACAGTATGTGACTTTGTGTCCAGTCTGTGCCTAAGCAACACCTCAACATATTATGGGCCATATGTACAGAATTTAGGTATTGTGATTTCCTAAGAACGATTCTTACCGAATCAAAATTAGGAAATTGCAATTCCTAATGTACAAAAACATACATGCTTTAAATAACGATTCGTAGTGGGGCACACATGGACCTATTTCATTAATAATAATGAGGTAGGTCACAATTTGAGATCCATTAGGAATTGCAGCCATCACAGGGATGGTGGGCTGCTGGAGTTAGCAGACCACCATGTCTGAGATAGCTTTTTCATAAAGCAATCTTTTTTTAAAAAAATCAGCAAAACAGGATGTGTTTCACGAAAAAAAATGAAACAATCAAGTTTCATTTTTTAAGAGTAGTTATGGGACCAATGCCTGCTATTAAAAAATATTTGTTTCAACATTAAAAGGGAAGGGCTCCCTTGAGGACCTCTTCCCATTTGCAAATGGTTACCACCTCCTTTGAGGTAAAATATGAATGTTTTGCGACAGCAATTAGGTCGCAAAACATTCATTCATACCATTGCAATTCTTTATTTGGAAGCGATGCCCTAATCACGCCCCTTTCAAATACCAAATTGCTAACACAAATTGTGATTCAGTAATGTATTACTGAATCGCAGTTTCTGCTTTTGTAAATTTAAAAAGCATATTTGCGGTTGTAAATGCCTGTTTTTGAGAATAGGGCTGTTTCTGACCACATAAATGCTTTGTAAATAGGCCCCCAAATCAGTTGGTTACTTAGTTTATCTTTAACTACCATCATAGCCTTGGTATACTATCTGTTCAGACTTTATTGCTGATCTTCCCCTGTCCAAGGGATATTAAGTAATTATGGTCACAGCTGACATGTTTAATAAGATGGCACACTTCTTCTCCCCATTTAAAAAGAAGGCCTTCGCAAAAATAATGGTTCAACACTTTCTTTCAGAAATAATGTGGTTTCATTGATTACCTACTGTGAATATTTCTGACCAAGGTACTCAATATGTATCCTAAGTTTGGAATGCCTTGTGTTCAGTCTCATGACTGGAAAGAGTTCTGAGACAGTGTTGGAAAAGTACATATGATGTTATTGTAATGCTACCAAGAGAAATTGATCCAAATACCTTGCATGGGAAGAGTTTGCTGAAAATGATGCTCCATACGCACCTTTTTCTCCACCTCCTTTTCCTTTCATCCTTAAACGCTTCCTATTTTCTTTTATTTTGTATTGATTCATTGGTTTTTATTCACACTGCAAAGCAAACTATGGCTTAGGCCACTAATCCGCACATATTATTGTGCCGGCAGATCGTGTTTGGCTATCTTCTCAAAATTTCTTTAAGGTCATTGTTTGTCTTTTAAGTTTAGTCCTCACTTCTCTGGTCCTTTTTGAATTCCTAAACAAATAAATCCAATAACATACCATAACATTCTACAACCTACTTGGAAAATCCATCCGGTTTTCCATATCTCCCCACTAAAACATGATCGATTCCATAGGAAGTTTCTGCTCCTTTGCCCAATATGATTCAAGGACACAGAATTTGTAGTACAAGAAATTTGTGATTCTCACTTATTTGTGAAAAACTTAAATTCCTAGTAGATTGCAAAATATATCCTCCATGCAAATGGTCTTGAGTAGCATCTTTTTCAGGTTCCTTATTATGATGGATGTTGATCAGACCGCCGACTGCCAATCGTTTCGGGCAGGTAACCATCCAGCAATGAGTCGGCGGTCCCACCTGACTAGGATACGACCGCCGTGCAGGCGGTCATAAAATGATTATTTCTATTGCAGCTTGTGCTGCTTCCCAGGAAAAGGGCCGCAACACAAGCCGCAGTAGAAAAAGGCACTTTGTGCACATCCATGGTGCCTGGCATATGGTGCATGGATGTTTGGGGGGGCCACTACATATGCTGCCCAGGCCACTTAGCAGTGACCCACGGGGGACGGGAGCCCTGCTTGGGGCCCCCAAATCCGTTTTCAATTGCCTTTTCAAGGCAGTGGGACTGCCATGAAAAGGGAGTAAAAAAGGGACACCCTAATCCCTACGGTGGTACCTGCGCAGACACCACATCCATTGTAGAGATAGGAGTCCGACCACTGCCCCGACGGGACTTGGATTATGTCGGAGGTGGTGGTCTTTCCCGCAGCACTCTGTGCTACGATCGCCGGTATTATAATCTGGCGTTCGGAATGATGGTCTGGATGTTGGGTGGACAGCCACCGACGGCCTGTCGGTGGCAGTCCGCACGCCACTGTAATGAGGCCCTATGTTGGTCATATGATTTGTCTTGCTTTTCCTTACAAA
Source organism: Triturus cristatus (assembly GCF_964204655.1). Taxonomy (NCBI): domain Eukaryota; kingdom Metazoa; phylum Chordata; class Amphibia; order Caudata; family Salamandridae; genus Triturus; species Triturus cristatus. The sequence goes on along the minus strand of NC_140582.1, from coordinate 1,084,964,039 downwards.
CCTGGTACTTCAGGGAAGGGGTATATTGTTGCTATCAGCTGTCCTTTTGCTTACCCTTGCACTCTAGCTGGGGATGCTGCTTTTCCATGTCTGTTCCCTGTTGAGAGACCCATATCTCGGACACAGCACAGACCTCCCCGGTGGCATCCTCTGTGGTGGCACAAATGGAGCATTCTTCTTTCACTCACTACATGTGTGTTCATGGTAAACAAGCTCTTATTTTTATGCTGAGGTAGGGAGGAAAGGGTAAGAGTAGTGCTGCAAGGCTGATGGTAAGCACCCATGGGGCTTTGTACTTGTTACATGATTGTATGAAGGAACCAGGGCCTAGAGGCCCATAGGAATGAATGGGATTGCATTCGCAATTTGTGAGTACCAAATATGTACTCGCAAATTATGCATGCAATTTCAAGGGTGCAAGGGGGCCCAAAGACCACCCTTATGCACCCCCAAAAAAGGTAGGTATGCACATGCGTATGCACCACATTGCACTTTGAAAAATGCATTTTTTAAAGGAATTGCAATTTACCATCAACTTGAATTTGATGGTAATTTGCGATTCCATATTTCAAAAACGCAATTTGCGAATGCATAATGCATCGCATTTAGGGAATTCCAATTTACGATTCCCTAACTGCATTCGCAAAATAGATAATTGCAAAATGTGCGATTACCTATTTTGCAAATTGCTTTTGGGTTGATGCATCCCAAATGGCAAAATATTGGTCGCAAAGGGGCCTATTCTGCGAATCGGCCCGTTTGCGACCGGTATTTTGCTTGATGCATGTGGCCCAGAGTTTGAAAATTGAAGGGGTTCGGTGTGATCAGAAGATTGCTGGTAGTCAAAGATGAGGAAGAAAGGCTGAGGCTGTTGGTAACACATCACTACCCACTGGGCATTATTTTACTGCAAACTTCCTTTTCCACGATTTGTGTACAGTCCAGTATGGCACAAATTATGAGCCATCATGAACCACACTACATAGAGGAAGAATCAAAGGGCCATATTATAAAGAACGGCGATAACAGCGGCGATAAGGGGCTTGATAATATGCCCTAGAGAATTCCAATAGAAGCCCAGGTTTGTGGTCCTTCACGCCAGAACATGGGCTTCTATTGGAATTGTCTAGGGCATATTATCAAGCCCTTTATCGCGACTTTAGTTGCAGTTTGCTGCCGCTAAAGCGGCGATAATGTTATCACCATTCTTGATAACATGGCCCAAAGAATCAAGTCATGCAGTCAGAAATAAACATTAGATAACTTGGTTCTCAAAGTGTATTCCTCTGCTGAGAAACTGAAAGCTACTTTTTGGTCTTCACTTACGACTGTGTGGTGATTTGCACCTAGGATGCAGAATAATATCCCTGTCACAACTCCAATTTAGGAAAGAGTGGAAGATGCACCTCTTTAAAGAACAGTACATCACAATACAGTTACAGTATTCTTCTGCTGCCAGCAGCCCTCTACCTCTCCCATCATTCGGTGACTATATGCTTACCTTTGACCTTGTACAGTGCTCCACTACATTATATAACTAGGTTCATGCTATACATAACATAACATGTGTATTTGTAAAGCACAAGTTCACCCAAGGGTATTTTGGCATTGAATAACAGATGTTTATTGTTACCTAACTCAATGACACTCATTTTATCGATCTCAAAAGGATGAGAGGGTGAGCGGATCTGCCAGGATTTAGACCTATTGCGATGAGGGCAAACATAGGCCCCCGCAGTGGCCGCATTAGTCCACTAACTCGCCAGCCCCAGACATACATGCGTGGTCAAGCACAGCTCCCGGCATTTGATCCATTCGTCCTCTGAGCAGCTGGACACTAGGCCTTCAAGAAACAAAGGTTTCACTCCAGCACCGCCAGTGTTAATAGAAGTAAACACATTACAAAAACTTGCATCTAACAACCACAGAAGATGGCATTCATTTGAAGGCCTGTTAACATCAATGTTAGAAAGCAGAGCCAAACCTTGGCAGTTGGGTATTGTTCTATTCCATGGCTAATTATATATTCACAACTAAGAAAGTTGAGATTGTTTTCAAAGACTAATCATGCCATTATGATATAAGTTTCATCCCCCAGCGGAAAGTGAATTTGTCATGCCAGGATTACTAAATAACATAAAATTGCTGTGCATCTGAGACTCGTGTCATATGTGTTTTGTAAAAAAAAAAAAAAAAAAAGAATAGATTATTTTGGAGACCGTGACCTTTGTTATATTTAATTCCTCCACAGATGCTTTGCTTGACAGACTGAAAAGAGCCCAGAAATCACATAGCCATGCCTGGATTGAACTTCTCCATGGGCAAGTTAAGTCTGTCCCTGTATTTCATTTAGCTGGAGCTCGGATCTGAGCTTGGAGGTTGTGACTCCACGTGCACTGCTTTGGAACCCCTGTACCAGAACCAGTCCAAACACTGTTTTTCAAAGTAAGAATGTCTTCGTCAATGGCTAGCTTGATACCCTCAAGTTTTCGATAAAGTTTGTTAAAGATCACTTAAAATGATCTAACTTTGGGGTCAAATGCCAAGCGATATTACCACCAGTGATGACTGCGGGGGCCAGGGGGCTTGTGTTGTCACTTCCGCTCCCCCTATACTTTCAGGAAAATGAGTGTCATTGTTAGTCCGCGTGCTCTGGGACCAGCTGGAATGTCTCCAGCGATCCAGTTTTGTTGCTGTGATCTAGTTAGATGGAGTAGGTTCTTGTGATTGGATATCGAACGTGACGCGTGATTGTTCCTGCTCCCTTTAAATGAACTCGTTCTCTCATTTAAACACATCAGGTCCGATTCACAGAAGCAGAGTTGCGAGTAGAGTGCTTAATCCGGCCTCTGTTTGCTTTTCGCACATATTTGTTTCCAGGAGTAGTACTCAGGCCCGTATGGCCAGGTACTACCTAGACCCCCTCCTCCCTTATCAGTATCAAGATAATAACATTAGAAGATTTTGGATTAGGGGGTCGTAAACCCCCGGCCGTATTTATTTACATAAAAAAAAAATTTAAACAAAACTAATATACAATATTTACACAATACGCAGAAAACCATTACATTACATTGATTCATTGATAAGTACAGATGTCAGATGTCTAACCTTAACATATCTCTAATACAAAGTTATTCCTATCCGAATCTAAACATACCATCATCATTAATCATACTAACAACATTTCAGATTTCATTTTCTGCGTATCCTTATTTTGAGCCTACGGCAAGGTCAATAACTGGCGCCAGATCCTTATGAAATTATGCACACCCTCCAACCGGAGTGCGCATACGCAGGGGGTCTGTTCACCGTGAGGGTACTTCCCCCCAGGTCAACCCCGTACGCCCTTATGCCCGCCCCCAACCGGAGTGCGCATGCGTGGAGGGCCCGTTCCCCGTGAGGGTACTTCCCCCCCCCAGGTCACCCCCGTACGCCCTGTAGATTATCTCCATAATGGATCCCTTGTAGTTATGCGCCGTTTACTTGCACCATTGTGCACGTGCAGGGTGGCCAAGCAGCCTACTGGAAAGTGTAACTCCCCCTCCCCCGCACCCATCCAGCCAACCGGCTGTAACTGCCCCTTGAGTTCTATGAGAGACCACTTGTCCCTCCCCCTTGGGCGACCCCATTCAAGAATGGCGCCGCCCTCTAAGGACCTTAAATCTACTGCTCACCAATCATGACCTTACCGCGTGTACAAGTACTCCGGTGCCCAGGCACTGTGACATAATGCGCTTCAAATGCATATGTGTACCTGCAATTGGTGTCTAAATGCTTTGAGACAACAACCACTAATTCATATGTGCAACCGCTCCCGCGTGCCTAGGTACTCTCGAAGGTGTGACAACAAGGTCTGGGACGTACTGATGTGACATCCTAAGTGCTGATAATGTACTTGAGTGACATCACAGAGGCCAGCGCCTCGCAAGACTGACCTCAACACCTTGAAATAGATTGTTGTGACATGACGGCTGGGCATATCTTGATGTGACCCCAACAGTAGGGCAGTCATGTTTCGCACTGAAAAAGCGTGCATGGTTTGTCCATTCTGGCAGCAACAAATTGTCACAGCCAAACATCCCGTACTAAAGGCCTGCCGCTGACATACTTAAAATACAAACATTAAAACCACCATGGGTGTGTAACTTTGAGTCCTCGCACTCTTATTAACCAATCCCCTTATCACGCTAAGCGTAACTGCCCGAGTAAGTAATACCACAAAATGTGGAATGAGAATTCGAGCGAGCTCACCCGGCTGTCATAGATCTTTAGCCAGCAGAGACTCAAACTCAATTTAACGGTGTATGACTGGCTGACCCGAAACTAGGTTTTTTAAAACACGCATCGAAATCAGCAGTCTTACTGTGAGAGCCGAGCATAGCATCAATTGCATTCCATAAGGAACTTTGAAATCGTACTTTCAATGGGAGCGCCTAGACCAGCGCCAGTTTCATTACATGAGAAACATTGAAATTCGACTTACAGTGAGAGTGCTTAGCCTAGCACTAGTTGCATTACCTGGGGGCCCCTTCATATTTTTGCGCGGGAGAGTAAAAAGATCTGCCCAGCATCACATATGTTCATTGTCATTGCCGGGATATTCCATTCGCCAGCTTCATGGCCAGCCCCGAACACGAAACCTTGGGGCCTGCTAATACTTATACCGAAGCTTACCACGTTTCTCTCAACAGAGCGCTGTGCCCGATAAAGGAAACCTTTGAAGGGGAAGGACAAATGACATCTCCCCACTTGGAACCCCATGAGAAGATCTGCAAACAAAGTGAAATGCCCATGGCTAATCCACTGTATCCAACGAGAGGGTAAATGTAACCCACTAATTCCATTATAGAACAGGCTTATCTTTCCATGCATACCATGTACCTGGCTCCCCTGAAGGTATACACCAAATGTGCGCACCCGATTAATTAAAGAATGGACCTAGAGTGCCAAGTTGGGTGCAATAACGCCTCCATGGTTACTTAAGGAATGCTGAAGCCCCGTTAATGGCATGAAAGGCACATTTATTGTTAAGCCAATGCTAGTGGCATTGCCCAAGTACTGGTATTGGGGTGAGCTACAGTGCAGTTACCCAACAAAAAGCGTTCAAGTGACAACGTGGCCTAAGCAGCACAAGAGAACTCTATAGAGGGTACAAGCCGCGCTCTGGATATGATGGGTGCAATAGATCACAAGTCTATGAACAGGAAGAATTAAAGCTCTGGGGATATGCAGAAAGGGTAATACTCACGCTCAATATGCCACAGACGGTACCCAAGAAACATAAAGGTGAATCTGCACGACAGGGCATAACACATATAGCAGATATACAAAATAGAAGGTGTAACTGCTGCCCAAGAAGTGATACACACAGTAACATGACCACCATATAAAAAGGTGGGGCTAAAACCCTCCCAGGCATCATACGTGTGGGATACAGGTATATACAGAAGTTCTTACTGGCCAAAACATACATTAGATGCAACTACACCCCCTACATCCTGCATACGGAACATATCAATTAATTTATGCAAAATAAAAAGAGGTAACCAGAGATGGCACGTATGGTACACAACATAAGAAAGGTGTAACCACTGCGCCGGTCATGATCAGTACAGGACATAAGCATACACTAGCTGTATGTACTACACCGTGCACCATGCAAATGGGACGTATAAAATACACAGAATGTATAATGACAACCGAGAACATGAGAATTACAGCCAGGCCTATAGAAGGTGCAACTATCGCTCAAGCCACGATACATCCGGTTCGTAACCACCATACAGAAGTATGGGACCCCCGAATACATCACAAGTACAGGGCATAAAACCTCATGAGTACGAGGCAAACACAAACAGACCCATAACATAATAATGTATTGCATATATCTTAGGTGCAACCGCCATATGTGCATCATAAGCTATAAAGAGAAGATTTAACGTCCCCCCGGGAATCATAGTTACAGAACATACCATCAGAAGTTTGAATTACCGCCCCGGGCATAAGAAGTGTAGTATGTGACACAAAGAAGCTTAAACTACCGCACTCAGATGGAAGAGACACACAGAAAGTGTAACTAAAACCTGGACATAGTATGGATAGTACCAAAGAGGCATGGAGAGGTATACCTACCCGTACCCCCAAGGACACGATACGTACAGCACATAAAATATATCAAATGTGTAAGTACAGCCCTGCCCTGGGTATGACCTTCATATACACACAGAAGAGAACTACTACCGAATGAAATACAGTACATGAAGGAGAACACTGCTACCCTCGTACCTGAGACGCTATGGAAATCACGGGAGGCATAATGGCACCTCGGTCAGGAAACCTACGGTACATAAAAAGCATGTGCATGTAATCTAATTGGCGTCGCATCTATTATGCCTAAGGTCACCCAAGGCTAACTAAGGAGCGAAGCATTCAATGGAGTTGTCATAAGCACGAGCATTAATTACTTTTCAAGTGCTGGAATAAACTTTTGTACAGCGCTTTCATGTCCTCGAGTCTGGCTCGCACTATGACACTGGAGAGAAAGGACAACAAACACGGTCGGGATTACAAGTGTTTCCAAGTGGTGCTTGTAATCGAAATGACCAATTAACGCCAGCTGCCGAATTATTTCAGCACTGAGAGCTATACTTAGGCAGCCCAACCACACTTTCAATGCGCTTGTCCTGCTACAAATAGGCGCTACACACGCGCCCTCCACAATCGCCCTAAACCTGTTTACAGCGCACACCCAATGAGATTACACAGTGGAAAAGTCTGCCCCCACCGCACTTCGACCGCATTTTATAGCGCGCTGGCTTCCTTCAGCTGACTGCCCCAAATCGCGCACTTCACACAGCTGTACTTAGGCAGCCCAACCGCGCTTTCACTGCGCTTGTCCTGCTACAAATTGTCGCTACACATGCACCCTCCACAATCTCCCTGTTCTAAAACAAAACCACGACCTCCTTATGTGAAGGACGCGCGTTGCTGCTGGTCAATGGGTTTAAAAAATTGGAGCCCTGGTGTTTCAGTGTTAACGACTATGCTCACAGTTCTGTTTTAAAGAAACTGTTGCCACTCGCACTGCTCAAGCACACATACCAAATATGAGCAGCACACGTACCAAATATGAGCAGCGCACCAAATATGAGCAGCACACATGCCAAATATCAATCGCGCTGTGCGCCGTGCGCACCAACGCCACTCCGTCCCTGAAATTCCTTCGCTGCTCCGACACCAATCGTCACACGATTCCGCTTCCACCTGGGACCTCAATGCACCAACGCCGCTCTGCCCTCTTCACTTCCTTCGCTGCTCCGGACACCAAAACAACGCCGCACGACGACGGTACCTGAAAGAACAAAAAAGAAATCCCAAAATCATCATTTTATGACCGCCTGCACGGTCCCACCTGTCTGACTGGGATACGACTTTACTACTCCTAAACCGAGAAAAATCCTAACTTTAAGACTTTCGGTATTCACAGAAGGCATTTAGGAGTCCTAAAGTTAGGACTCCTAACTTCTCTGAATACCGAAATGAGCAAGTGCCTTCTGTGAATACCAAAATGTGTAAGTGCCTTCTGTGAATTCCAAAATGGTAGTAAGTTTAGGATTTTGTCTTAAGTTAGTTCTGTGAATCGGGCCCTTTGACTTTAAATTGTAGCATTTTGTAAATTTTTTTGGTGGGTTTGCTAAGTGTAGATCCAATTTGGCTAACAAATTGCTTCTTGGTAGCTTTCTTCTTTTTGTAAAGATTCTATAAATTTGTAGAGTGTAGGTTGAGTTCTGCCTAGTGTGGATTGGAAGGCATTGTGCCATCTTTCCACTGCGTTGTTTGTTTTGGCTTCCTGTGCCAAGGTGCTGTCATAGACGTTCTACCATCGTATTTGGATTTTGGGTTGTTGGCTGCGTCCAAAGTGATGCAGTCTGTCAGCCAAGTGTCTTCAAAATACTCCACTAGGAGACTAAGACCCTCATTAGGAAGTTGGGTGGACTGCCACCGACAGGCCATTGGTGGTGGTCTGCCCAACATCCAGGGCAACGGTCTGACCTCTGGATTATGATACCAACAGTCGAAGCGCATAGGGCGGGGGGAAAGACCGCCAGCTCCGACAGGATTTAGGATCCCGTTGGGGTGGCGGTCAGACTCCTAGCTCTACAATGGAGGCAGTGACTGTGGAGGTACTGCCGTAGGGATTAGGATGTCCATTTCCGACTGCCTTTTCATGACCGCCCCACCGCCATGGAAAGGCAGGCAGAAAGGGAATTTGAGGTCCCCAAGCAGGGCCCCCGCCCCTTGTGGGCCACTGGAATTGGGTATTGGGGACACATGTAGTGCCCCCACACACGTTCATGCACCATGTGCCAGGCACCATATCGTGCCTGGCACACGGTGCATGAATGTGCACAAAGTGCTCAAGAACACTGCGACTTGTGCTGCGGCCCTTTTCCAGGGCCGCAGCACAAGCTGCAGTAATATTGTGCACATTCCAACTGCTGTGCTGGCAGTCTTTGTGTAATACGGTGGGTGGGACCTCCGACTCCTTGTCTAGCTCGCCAATTACCGCTGCCAAGACCGCCATCATAATAGGCTTCTTAGTTTGTCTTCATTTTGTTAGTAGAAAGGCCTTTCTATTAGTAAAATGTAGTGGTTAGCTACCTCTGCGATCATTTTCTTAATTTCAAAGGCAAATTGGCTATTTGTGGAATATTGTACACTTACTGCAGATTTTTGGAGGTGTCTCAAAGTAGAGGATTATTTTTTGGGGGGGGGTAATAGTTATTTTTTACATGGTTTATATTGTTTAAGAGCTCGCAGTAAGTGCTGCTTTGTTTATTCAGTAGTAGGGCATATATAAAAGGAGTATTTGTGTTTTGATATTCACCATGTATGGTGTATATCTGAGTAACATTTTTGGTGCACATTTTGAAGGTCCCATCCATCATCCAGGTTTGACACTGGCTAAGTTTCATTAAGTTGTTTGCTGTAGAGAATATTAGGAATTGTTTCTCATTATTTAAGTTGTCGTGTAAAAGGTAAGGTTCCTTATTATGTGCAATTGTTAAATGTTCAGGTATATCTACATCTTGGTATCTTCTAGGGGCAGGTGGGGTATCGCTGGTGGCTTTTTTAGTTCGTATAATTAAACATTTTTAAGTGGGAATAGGTGGCAGTTTACTAGTTATGTGTTCGGGGACTCTCGGTTGTATGTCTTTCAGGATTTTGCTTGTGGGTTCCTGGTAGATAGTGCTTGCCTCCCATATCTTGAAATATTTCTCTTACTTATAATTCAGTCACATTTGGGGGGTGGTTGTGCTCTCTTATATGAATTACAACTTCACCTTTTGTAGTTGCCCTCCCACAGCATGCATTAGAATTATATTTAGTTCATTTCTAGTTTATAGTTTCTCATGTTGCACTTTCTTGGCTGTAGGTGTAGCCGATGTGATTTAGTAACTGCTTTCCTTTCTGTGAAGTGATTAATTTGGCACCCTCTGTTATTGATCACTAAGTAGTGCAATAGTGTAAATATATATTATATTTAAACTTTTGCATGTTTGTTATTAACATGTTAAAAAATGCTATTACTTCTATTTTGTATACTTACATGTATGTGATGTTGAGATGTTTCGCACAGTTTTGCACCTTTTCCATTGGGGGTCTTTTAATGTGGAGCAGGTGCTTGCTTTTCTGTTAAATGAACAAAAATGTAAGTTACATTTGGAATGGTACTTTGTTGATAGTTTGTAGAGGTTGAGGTCTTTAGGTTTATTTTCGTTCGATAATTGGCTGAGTTTATCATTTGTTATTTATTTATGCGTACTTACTTTCTTATATCTTTTTGATGGTTTGTGATACTTGGCATTTTCTGGCAGTTTATCAGTTTTCAATCTGTAGATTTTTTCATTTATGAACACTATGTTAAAAGATAAAAGTTGGAGAGTGTGTAATACTTATTGGCTATTTTACATTTTTAAGTGTCATAAGAGTCATGTTTCAGTTTAAATATAAGTATTACTTGGTTATGTAGTTGTTCAGTTACATCTATTTCTTCTTTAATGGTTTGTTGAGGGAATCCTGCAGAGTTTCCTCATCTTGAAGCTTTTGTAGTTTTTGAAGTATTTAGTTGTTTAAATTAGTGTGCCTTTTATATTGTTGATTTAATTGTTTGGTTGATTTTATTGGTTAAAGTTGTTTATAGTTTAGTATAGTTTGAATTTTTTTAATCAGTTGAGTCCTTCTATGGTAAAAACTAATTTAGGTTTTACTATTTATGTATAATATATAGTTTGATATCTTACGTTGCAGATTAATGTTTATATAAATATATTAATATTTAGGTTGGTGTTTCTGTGTTTGTAGTTAATGCTAATTTTTGGAAAGGTTTATAGTATATATTTTAGATATATAATTTATTTGTGGTGAATGGTAAATATTGTTTAATGTAATATCTTTTTATCAATGTAAATATGTGTGTAACACGTTTTAGGTTGATTTGAAGAAATTGTTTTATGTGAAAAGTGTTTTTTTATCTTTTTATTACTGGCTATTTAAATATTTTGGCAATAATATTTTGGTCGATATTGTGTGAATTGATATTTTTGACATATTATATGTTATTTAAAGGTAACAATATTTTTGTTTCCAATATTTTTGTTTTCGCAATAGATATATATAAAAAACAATATGTCTAACAATGATATTTGTGTTCTCGATATTTGTGGTTTTAATAGGTTAGTATGCGGAGTTGATATTTTTGTTATCGATATTTACTTTCTGATATTTTTGTGTTTTGATATTTTATGGATAGAAAAAATGTCAGTGATCCTATACCACTGAGCTCCTTGTTCAGTTGAGGTGTGGCTATAAACCATTTACTTACACGATCAACCTGAAGCTGAAACCATGGGGATTTATTTTACTTCTTATGGATTTTTTAATTTTTTTAATTTGTTTATTAAGCTTGCAAGTAGAATACACATGCCCCAATTCGGAGCTAGCGATATCCACAAAGCATAAAGTATCACAAGCCTTTTTTGATATAGAAACAGCAGAGGTACGTATACAAACAAACCAACAGCTAATAGAGCCAACTACCCCACCACCACCCAACCCCACTCTCCCCCTGACACTTGATTATAAGCAGTACCAGAAAAGCAAAGACACTTGAACGTCAGTAACAGGCAGGCATGTTAACACATCTAAAAAAAACAGACTTCGATACTCCCCTGTAATGCACAAACCCAAAGGAAGGGAGACAAAACAATTATGCCAGGTGCAGGACACATTACAAATCGGGAAGAGTCATAAAATACATGGTAAGTGTGGCCCAGAAGTCTTTAGGATGAGAAGATTCGAGAAGTTCCTCTGCATAGGTCTCTAGTTGTTCCCGACAATAGGTCAGATCTCGAACCCATTTTCGGATAGTAGGGAGAGTCCTACCACCCCAGCACTGTGCCACAGCTCGCTTAGCCAGCAGGATCGCCACAGCAACCAGTCGTCTGTTACATAGTTTCAGGGATTTCATATCTCATAGCAGGCACACCTCAGACACACAGCGCACTTGCTCCATCACCACCTCCGTCAGGACAGACACTACTTTAGCCCAGAAGGCTGCCACTCCCGCACACTGCCACGATAGGTGCAAAAAGTCAGCCTCAGCCTGACCGCATCTGATACAGCAAGCATTGTCTCGCAGCCCATATTTCCTCAATTGCAGCGGTGTGTAATACCACTGATGAAGAAACTTGAAATGAATAATGCGCAAATTGCAATTGGCAGTGAGATGCCCTGTCAGTTTACAGCAGAAGTGCCAGTGGTCAAGCGGCAAGGTGTGCCCCACTGTTGCGTTCCATTTTAAGATATGAAGGGTGTGCTTCTGAATCAATCTCCCTTTGGGACGCCACATATAATCTAGTGATCAACCCCCTGCGCTCCTCCCCAGACAGCAGTGCCTGCAATGCACGCAGTGGCTGGGGCTCTTCTGGATAATTAGGATAAACTGCCCTGATCGTCTGCCGCACCCGGACATAAGTAAAACACAGCATCGGGCTGGAAGTCCGACCCACCTGAATATCCTGCAGGGATCGGAATTGGCCCCGCTTGTAGAGGTCGCCCTTCTGTATAACCCCGACCGCTTGCAGCGTACGCAGAGCCAGACACTCCTGCACCATGGAGACATCCGGGTGAGCCGCAACAGGCAGGTTTGGAGCATAAAGATAACCAAGCTGAGCCCTTCGGGCAAGAGCAAGCCAGGTCCAAGCAGTGCACAGCGCTGGGTTAATCTCCGTCCAGGGTCCCCCTTCTACCCCCGAAAGGGCAGGCGCTACAAGCGGAAGTGGGAGAATAGCATCCGCCTCTATCGCTGTGTGTGGTAGGAACCACTGCGGATAGAACCAATAGTGTGCAATTTGCGCTTGGGCGCACAAATAATACAGGCACATATCAGGCACCTCAAAGCCACCACAGTCGAAGGGTTGCACAAGTGTATTCCAGCTACAGCAAGGCTTTTTCCACCCCCAGACGAACGACAACAGGCTGTATGCAGTGTTTTGAAGAGGGAGAGATTCAAGCGAATAGGAATGTTTACGAACAGATACAGCAATTTAGGCAAAACAGACATTTTGAGTACTGCAATACGGTCTGCAAGGGAGAGAGGCAGTCGTGCCCAGCGCACAGCCCTGTCTGTAAGGTAGGAAATGGTGCAACCATAGTTCAGGGAGAGTACCTGCTCGGGGTCCCTGTGCAGCCAGATACCCAAGTATTTCACCGGATCTTGTGTCCAGGTGAGCCGGAAATCCAATGGGATCTCGTGAGCACCAGCCATAAGAGGAAAAACGGTTGATTTGGCCCAGTTGATCCCCAAGCCTGAGAAGCGCTCAAATTTCACATATTCACTGAGTAATTCCGGGAGGAAGGTTGCAGGTTCACGGACGTATAAGAGCATATCGCCCGCGTAGAGTGAGACTATAAGTGGGCGCTGCCGGAACCACAGTGCCGCCGCCGCATGCAATTGTCGAAGCTTGCAAGCAAGAGTCTCCAAAGCCAGAGCAAAGAGCATCGGCGACAGGGGGCAACCCTGCCGTGTGCCCCTACCGATGGGAAAGCAGATGACACCCAGCCATTGACGCGAACCCTGGCAGCAGGTTCAGTATACAAAACCCTAATCCACTGAAGAAAAAATGGAGGGAAACCCATTCTCAGCAGTACAGTAAACATGTAATCTCATTCGAGAGAATCAAACGCCTTTGCTGCATCGAGCAGCACCGCCACGGCCTGAAAATCGGAGTCAAAATAGTGCAGTGTGGCGAATAGTGTGCGTAAATTATGTGTGATGGACCTGGGGGCACAAACCCCGACTGGTCGGGAAGCACCAATAGGGGAATAAGGGGCTGTACACGCATAGCGATAATTTTGGCCAGGATTTTTGCGTCAATATTAATAATTCCTGTAGGAATCGCAATGGCTAAGTGCTTTGTCGGACTTTAGCAGCATAACCAGGAGGGTCTCCCTTAGGGTGGGTGGGAGGCGGCCCGTGTCATAGGCTTCCGCGAACACCTCAAGCAGTCTAGGAGCCAGTGCGTCCGCATAAGATTTATAAAATTCGCTAGGGAGCCCATCCAGTCCAGCGGCTTTGCAGATGGGGAGGGACATAATAGCAAGTTTGACATCCTCTTCGTCAAAAGGCTGCGTAAGATATTCCCATGGCCTCAGGACAGCCATCCAAGTGCAACATCATCAAGATATTCATGTATTTCGGCCTGCGGCACCGCGGCTCTAGCAGCATATAAGGTGGTATAGAAGTCCAGTATGGTCCCGCTAATGTCCGCTGTGGTGTAATGTACCTCCCCCACCTCATCAAGTATCTCTCTGATGTAGCCTGAATCACGAGGGTCAGTCAGCTTCTGAGCCAGGGAGCAACTAGGCCTGCCCCCCTCACCATGATAACGAGCCTTGCTACGTCGAGACCTATGGACCATCTCCTGATCAACCGTCTCATTGTGCTCGGTGACCAAATCCTGGATTGCCGCAAGTGTCGATGGGGAAGGGTCAAGATCGTAGGACTGTTCTAGGGCAGATATTTCAGCAGCCAATTTATGAATCCGACGCCGCAGCTCCCTCAAGATGCCCGCCTGTGCCCCCATGCATACCACCCTAATGGTTACTTTAAAGGCTTCCCAGAGGACGCCCGCGCTATCAACCGAGCCTTCATTTTCTTTAAAAAAATTATGAATAACCACCCCAATGTCATGCTTAAAGACAGGGTCCGATAGCGAGGATGGCTGCAGTCGCCAGGTGAATGGAGGACGCTGGCACGCAGGGATCTGCAGCTCAAGGAGCACCGGATAATGGTCCGAGAGCGTCCGAGGGATATGACGGACATCCACCACCCAGATACACACAGCTTCAGTGACCAACCAGAAGTCCAGGCGTGAGCAGGTCCCATGTACAGAGGAAACAAAGGTACTCTCACTCGCCACAGAGTGCCGTAGTCGCCACACATCCCACAACCGACCAGCATAAATCAGTCCCAACAGGACCTCAGACGCCGGCTTGGGCCATGGATTCACATCACCCATGCGATCCACAGTCATATCCAAGCACACATTGAAGTCGCCGCCCCAAATTATTTCTGCATCAGGGAAACTAGTAATGCGGAGACATACATCAGAGAAGAAGGCTGGATCGACGATATTCGGGCCATACACGTTCACCAGCAACACACTTGCACCACCCAATTTCCCATTAACAAGTGCAACTCGACCGGAGTCATCCGTGTCCGTGCGAACAACCGAAAAAGGGACCCCCCGTTTAATCAATATCATTACCCCTCTTGCATAGCTGGAATACGAGGACATTACACGCACCCCCGCCCACCGATTCCTAACCTTTTTCTCAGACAGCTTTGTGAGGTGAGTTTCTTGTAATAGAGCTATCTGGACATGCATTCTGTCCAGAGCAGCAAACACAGAGCAGATCTTTCTAGGGGAGTTGAGACCACAAATATTCCAGGTTAACACTCTCACCTTACCACTCACGATATCAGAAGAACCTTTTCCATCCTGCCAGTTGGATAAAGGAAACGTGTCATGCCCGCGCCTGCTAGGAAAAGAGTAAAGACACCAAACAACAAACCTATAAGTGCCGGTCCCCCCTCCAGCCCCACCCACCCTTGCTCCAGTTCCCCGCAGCTACCCCCCTCCCCTAACCCCCACCCACTTCAGCGTCCCCAACTCACCAAAGCCATCCCAACCATTCCCACCCCAACTTAAACCTGAGAAAGCCAAAGAAGGCTGTACAAGGGGTATTCCTATAGGGGCGTCAGAGTGACACTAACCTCCTAACTAGTAGGGGGTGGCTGAGCAACACACTATATATGCCTGATCAAAAAATAACCTAGAGTCTAGTGTCAAAAAAGAGCACCGCAGTATAAAGTCAAAGATGAATGATTGTAGTGACCACCTGCACTGGAGTGAGAAACATGAAATGCATAAAGGCACAGCAGATAACAGTGTAAATACAACGCTGCCAGAAAGATCAATCAGCAAGTCAAAATGTCAGTGTGCGGCCGGCATCTCTACTGTTCTTCGGGATCAGAGTGAGTCTGGGATTCGTGCCGCCTTCTCTTAAGGTGTTTCGCATGTTCCATCGCGGTTTTGGGGTTGGTGAAGATCTTGGAATCCCCGTCTGGGCCTATCTTTAGATGAGCTGGGTATAACATAGCATATGGGACACCCTCAGATTGCAAGAACTATTTTACCACCCCAAATTCACGACGTGCAGCTTGTTACAGTGAAATCGGGGAAGAAAGAAAGTGTATTTCCTTGATGTTCAATGGTGCCTTTATCTCTGGCCATGCGCAGAATAGCATCTCGGTCCCTGTAGTTTAGAACCCGCGCTGTCACCGGGCGCGGGGGAGCCCCTGGGATTGGCCGAGCTGCAAGAGAGCAGTGGGCATGCTCAATAATAAACATAGCAGAGAGCATTTCAGTACCAAAAATATCTTTAATCAGATTCTCAACGAAGGTCTCCATTCTGCCCACATTCGTCGATTCCGGCAGACACGTAATGTTATTGTGGCGAGAGCGGGCTTCTAAGTCTTCATTCTTGGCCTGAATGAGGGAGAGAACTTTTTCCATAATAAGTGCTTTCCCCGCTACCTCACTCAGCCCCTCCTCTGCAGCAGAAACCCGCTACTCCACTTCACGGACTCAGGCACCCTGTTTTTCGAGTTGCGATGACATATGGTCAAGGCGATGATTAACAGCAGCCATGGTGCCCTCTATAGACTGAAGACTGCGCTGCATGGCCAGCAACGTTATCTCTAGTGTAAATGGCCCAGCATCCTGGGCGTCCGCTTCGGAGTCTGAGGCCGCTTTGTGCAGGGTCTTAGATGACTTTCGAACGTGAGGCGGGGTTGATTCTTATCAGTTCTCCCCATCTTGACACCAAGCAAGCCCCCCCCCCGCTGCGGAAGTACTGGAGAACGGATGAGGACCAATACATGAGTATCCCGGGGGGCTCCTAATCGTACCACACAGCCGGACACCTAGCTGCGCGCGTGTTCTAGTCCATGAAACAGGCCCCACAGGAGATATTTCACACGGGAGCAGGAAAGCGAGGCATCAGGGACCCAGTCCAGAAGCGTAGTGCAGGGGTAGCAGCCCAGGTACCTCAGCAAGTTGAAGCATGCCACACTGCGATAGCGGTCTATTCGTGCTCAGGGGGGTCAGGCCACATATTCTTCAGGCCCCCTATAGCGCAGGGCAAAGGCGGCAGGCACAAGTCAGGCACCAACGGCCCAGCAGTTCAGCCACAACGTGATCCAGTGGAGGGTAATCCAGCCCTCGCCAATCACCACAGGAATATACACAGTGCAAAATGAGTGTCAGCCAAAGTCACGATCACAAAATGGCGGGCCCCCTCCAAGGGCCAGAACCAGCACCCGGGTGTAGAGTAGGGCAGTCACACTCCAGTGCCTACTGCGCAGCGATCTCCAGCAGCAATGCGTCAACCTCAGCTACGTGGGAAGAATCAGTCATCCCGGGACAGACCGCCACAGCACAGCGCGCCCGCCCACCCCAGCCACAGCTCGCGGGCCACTGCCCACTCTCCAGCCGGCACCTGCCTCCACAGTCACCGACCGTGAGCAAGCTACCCCCACTTACCGCAACCAGGGCAGACAGCACTCCGCACACCAGGGCCGCCCCACAGTCCACATCTGCACCGCAGGCTCCGCCAGCATCAGCTCTCCACACCCAGACCGGAGCTCCTCTCGCACCACGTAGATGACAGCGCACCGCTCCGCTACTATCCGCCCCACTTTCGTTGCCAGAGGATGCCGGGCACCAAGCTGCGTCGCACTCCTCTCGGTCTCCACAGCGAGGGGCCCCTGGACACCAGTGTTCCCGTAAAAGCAGAGATGCTCTGCACTAGGGTGCAGCAGCATCCACCATCTTATGAAGGTGCCGCCGAGGCCGACCAGCACGGTGTTCGTGAGGCTATCGCGCACCTCAGCAGCCCAAGATTTGCACAGGGAGTTCCAGGAGATTGCACAAGCCAGGCGGTGACGGTAGGGGCTCAGATGCAGTCATTTACAGGCAGATATTAGGCGGATTGGCGCTCAGCCGGGCACAGCCTCACTACAGTGCGGCCATCTTGCCAGGCGCCCTCTAGCCCCCCCACTACTTCTTATGGATTGACATCACAATAGTGCTTTAGGAATTAGATAGTTTAATACCACAACTAAGATTCTTCTCTCTCTTCTTGGCAGCCCCATTGTCTCCTTTAAAACTGTCCTTGGGACCCGGAATCTTATTATGAGGTAGTATTTGTTACCTTACAAAAATCCTCATGGATTATGTCCATTGGGACATCAGTGTTTTCTTTGATTAAAATGTCTCCTTAATATTCACATGACAAAATTTCTATAATATTTTGCACAACTGCGTGAGACCAGTTTGTGCAAAAAGTATCACTCACCACTGCAAATGATAGATTCTGGTTCACAGAATCAGTGTCTTATTATATTTAGTGGATCTTACATAATGTGTGAAATCTGCCAGTGGCTAGACTTTCCGCTGCCATGGACATACTAAGGGGTAGGAAAATCAGAATGTCTGAGGGGATGCCTCTGGGTATGTTTGCCACACCCAAAAGTCAGATATAGTGCCCATGACAAACACAAGTATTGTGTGGTTCTTCATCTGCCATAATTGTGCAGCATTCCTCATCAACTATTGATTATCGTAGCCATTAGCTGGCATCTTGCAACTATCAGTGTCAGGATTTGGTATTGCGAATCTACTGAATGCCCTGCCATCCATGATTATCTGTGCTGATGAACTAGATGAAAAGTATAACTAGACAGAGAAATCAGGAGAGAAACTGGAAAGGGGAGTGATAGAGTGGCAACCCAGATTGGTGACTGCGCTCTCAGGTTTTGTCTGTTTAAAGGGATGGCACCAATATCTGTGGATGTTAAGGCAATAGGTAGACCTCACCAGCTGAAAGACAGGGTATATGTTCTGCATATAATACCAGCTGAGCATCAAAAAACAAATAACAACTGAAACAAAGCTTACCAGTTCCAGCACTGGATGGTGCTATGAGCCAGGAGCCGACCTAGAATCTGGCAAGTGCACCTGAACGCTATTGAACACTCAAAGGTAAGACTCTACAAACAAATTGGATAAGAGGCGGCACACCAACTGTACACAAAGCATGGAAGGAATTAGCAGGAACTGAGGGAACCAAAAAGGGAAAAAATTATTAACAGTGGAGGAATGCAAAATGAGTGCAAAGTATAGCAAGAATCGGAAAGCCAATGCAACCACACAACTCACTGCCAGGCACAGGACTAAGGGCCTGATTACGACTTTGGTGGTGTGGTAGCTGGCCGCCATGCCAGCGCTCTGCTGTCACACCACCAAAGCCGTCCTGAAACCGCCCGCCAGATTAGGAGTTTTCTCCTGGTCTGGCGGGTGGTGCAATGGCGGTCCCAGGTGGTGAGCCTTAGAAAGGTACCACAATGGGAACACCAAAGCAAGTTCCTGCACAGCATGGACTGCTAAGTCCATGCCATGCAGGAACTGGGGGTGCATGTGGAAAAGGGGGCATGCCAAGTGCCCCCTCCATGCATCCCCATAGCCCTGATGCACCAGGGTGCCCTGTAAGGCACCCTTAGTTTCCTCACTGCCACACTTTTCATGGCGGGCTCTGGCGTGGAAACTCGTAATATGCTTGGCAGTATCGCATCGGCACTGCCAGAATATTGTGGGACTCAGACTGCCACGCTACAGCCTAGGGATTGCGAATCCCCTGCGGTTGCAGCAGTCCTATGGTGGTCCAGCCGCCAAACTCATTATAGGGCGGTCCGACTGCCGGTGCAGTGGTTGCCGCACTGCCACCATGGGTTTGGCGATCCATTGGCCGGCCAAACTCATAGTCAGGCCCTAAGTCCTTATGGAGACAAATTAGGGTTTACCCTTCCTCATCTGGAAATGACCCCATCACAAGAACTGAGAACTTGTGAGCCACTCAAGTTTATCAATCTAGTGTTCCTGTCCCTCTAAGCTTCCACTGGCCCCTTCTCCAGCACCTCCAGCTGCCACGTGGCATTCCCCTGGCCTGAATCCTGTTATTACTCCTCCCCTACCCCCCTCCGGGAACACTGTGGATGCTGTCTATAGAGCCTCCTCACTAACATTGGCGCATGGATGAAATTTGCTGATTCCCACATTCTTTCCAATACATCATATCCCTTCCAGGCCACTACATATTTTGGCTGGCCCTGAAGACACAGTAATCCATAATATCCTTGTCTTCATATTCTGGTGACCCATCAACCAAAACTAGAGAAGGTTTACTAGGTAGATCTCCCACTGCAGGTTCAACTCAGTACACCTGGAAGAGTGAGTGAATAGGCCAATGAGATGAGAGTACTCACTGTACAGCAGACTTTCCTACTTTCTTGGTAAGAGCTAATGGCCTCACAAAGAGGATAAGTTTAGAGTGAGACCCTGGTATTGTCTAGAATTTAGTAGGCAACCAAACCTTGTTAACCACATCATAATCTGGTGCCTTTCTTCGATGCCTGTCTAGAATTTGGTAGGCAACCAAACCTTGTTAACCACATCATAATCTTATGCCATCTTCGATGCCTATCAACAAAATGTTTGTAATTAGGGGTGGGTGGAGTTCATGGAGTTGCACTACTTGGAATTCCGCGGAGTTGCTGGAAAACTCCATGGAATTCCATGAAGTTCTGCTCCGCACTACTTTTGAACAAAAGCTGTCAAGCCCATATGTTCTGGTGTGGGAAGCCTGACGTCCCTTCACATGGGCCCTTCGAGGGAAAAGGAGGGAAGAATGCATGGGTGGAGACAGCTCGAAATTGAGCCAAAGGAATATGTGTGGCTCCACATGGGACTCACCCACACCCCTCCCAGTTTGCAGGGCTGGAGGACTCCCCCACTTCTAGTAAGACTCCCCAACTTAATGGCTTTTAAGTGTGTTTTCATCTAAAATAGCTGCAACAACAACTGACAAACAAACTTGTAGATCTTATATAGGAAAATATTTGCTTTCCCATTGTACAGTCTGGTCTCTTCGTGCATGTCATTCACTCACTCTGCAGACTTAGTAACTCCTAAGAAACCAATATGACCAACCTCTCGGGTTTGGAAATGAGTCTGGGCAGTGGAGTGGCTTGAAGACCTTCTCCCTAGGCTGCAGCTCCTCGTGGTTGCCTCCTGCGGCCAGCCTCTGGATTACCTTGGCCTGCCTCCAGCACCAAATCACTGTATTGTGGGGAGAGTCCTGCACAGTCTCTTGTCGTTCACACGGTGTAGCCTACAGGGGGATACTGGATACGGTGTCCTGTACGGATTATGGGGCTTATTCTGTTACTTCGGTAGAGGAGTAGGGTCTCGGGGGACTCTCTCAGGCTTGTGTGGTAAATATTTAAATTACCTGTACTATTTTTTATGCGGTAAAGTCTAGTAAGAATAACTCAGTCAAAATAAGAGGCAGAATCCGTGGTATTAGAGGTTCTGAAAAGGACTTTATTCCTTACAAAGGAATTATGGTTCGAACCAGGCAATCATATTCCATCACCACGAAGGTTCAGGAAGGGATGGGCAATACATTATTGACAAGTAAGGATATATATATGAAAAGCATTACATTAAGACAGATGCAGGAGGCGTAACAGCTGATAATACAGATAAGAATACACATACGTAATGAAAAATAGGCGTAATAATAGGCGTATACTAGAAACGTCATTTAAAATGATGTCACAAGTGGGTGGATCCATAAGAGAATCCTGCAGTGTCAGCAGAAATATTTGGCAGAGATGCGCGCGCAGCCGCATGACGTGTGATTGACGTGCAACTAGAGGGTGAAGGGGAATTGACATTTAGCTCTACATGTGGAGACAGAAGTCTGGGAGGTCAGGTCAACCTAATCCCAAATCGTATCTAATATCTTTGTTTAAGGAACTGTTTTATCCAAAAGGAAAGGTCTCTCGGACGGAATCTATTCTATACTGACTGTTAGTGCATGTACAAGCGTCTATGTGTCTACATGAGATGCGAGGGGGCAGGAATCTTCCATGGTAACAGGGGCTATGAATTACTTGCATAAAGACAGCGAGGCCGGGCCCTTTGCTCGGTAGCTGGAAGGATGTTTACCTAAACTACTAGACAGGAATGCATTGGATGAGGAGAGGAGCAGATAACTTGAAGGCTGAATACAGTTTTTGGCAGGCAACAGGCCGCGTCAGGCACCGTTAGCCGCGCAGGGAGTAGGACAAAGTTCATGGATACGGATGCAGGTCCAGGCTGGAGCATTTCAGAGGCAGAAACAGGAAAAGGCTTGATGGCAGAATTCAGGGCCTACTCGCCTGAACTGTAAAACGTGAAAAGTGAACCATATAAAGTCGGTGGCCAATCATACTTAGGAATGGAATATTCGACCCATTCATGGCGAATCTGAAAGAGGACATGTTGACGTTGGACGCACATGTATTTGCGTCTTCATAGCTGGAACTGGAGGGAACATACATTTACTTGTAGCATGTACATGGAGCCGTTGGGGTCTAAGATAGGGGACACAATTGACCATAAAAATTCATATTTCCTCATTCCCTCCTTGTCCCCTACGGACCCTCATGAAATATCCATCTTCATCAATCCATCAATCTGTTCATATAGCATCATTTGTTCTTCTTTCTTCTTCCGGGATCTTGAGTGAAAACTTGAAGGCGGGATACACGATGTGGCACACAGACCACAAATCGCTGGCCCACATTGTAGACACAAGCAGCAACTGAATAGTATGAGAAAGCCAATACCTAGGAAGGATAGGATCCTCCATCCCCAGGCTGACAACACGCTCCAGAACCAACCGGACCAAGTCCAGGTGCCTGGATTCTGGTGTATCTGGCTTATGATCTTATGAAGTCGAGTTATGGCTTTATATACTGACGGCGCGTTTTCTGGTATGAAAACACAGCAACTTGATCCGATGACCCTACAAGCTCCGCCCCTATCGGCCAGAATGACGTCAAGGACAAGACGATTTTGAAGAACAACAATCCGCATCGCAGACTGCTCCTCTGTTAAGTTGCCTAAGGCGGAAGTAGTTTCATTCACTACTGCTTCAAGGGTTCTAGTTAATCTACGTATCAGCTTACTATTAGTGACTGTACCTATGTAGGGAAAGAAACCTTTATTGAAATCTGTGTATTGCTCCCATGCTGTTTCAGTGTAGTCGACAATCGGGAGATCTCTCTGCTGTCTATTGTGTACTAAATGGGTATTCCTATGGTAATCAGGCGGGGCTAGGAAAACAGGTGGCAGAAGGAATGCAATGTAACAGGTACCATCCCAATCTAGGGGTAGGCGTATGTATGCGGTGTGACCACAGATGAAGTAGGAGTGACGGGAAGCTCTAAATGTAGACTTGCCTTTATCACTGAATTCTATTACAGTGGTACATTTACTATGGCCCATGTGTATTGAACCATTCTTTCTTACACATAATTCGCCTCTAACTGGAAATACTGACATAGCGGACAAGATTGGTGTAGCTTCGGATTCAACATTCAGGATCATGAGGTTAAGTGTAAAGTTACCTAATCCATATACTTCATTTTCTAGATCAGTCCCTGTTCTTTTGGGAAGTCCCTCCTTGTTAGGGTAGCAGACTTTAAGTAAAACTAGGTTCAGGTTTCCCCATACCCAGTTGTCTTGATAAACTACTGAATTTGAATCTAGGGAATTAATCAAACTAAACCATGCTCCACAGGAGCCATTGTGTGTGAATGGATACGGAAAGAGGGGCAGAACTCCCCTGTATTTCTGATAGGGAGGGAGTCGGCCACATATCCAACAATTTGTAGCATTGCTGGTCTGATGAGAATGATGTAACATACTAATGAATGTATTGTTGCGCAGCGCAAATCTATAGGACAACTCTTGCGGAGGTAATTCGCTAAAAGAATGTTCGGCAGTAGCATTGAAAGCACCCTTGGAAATAGGGAAATACATGTGTAATAATATACTGGCAGTAATAATCAGAAGACTTAGAGAAAACATAATTAATAATGTCACTATGCAGTGACTACGAAGTGATTTACAGTACGCATGTTTCTTGAGCTGTTTCTGTCTATTTCTCTCTCTATTTCGGTCTAGAGGATACATGTCAGAGACAAATTCAACCGATTCACCTTGAAGAGGACTTAAACAATCAAATTGTCTGACTTGCTAGACCTTAGTTTCAGTTTATAATTCTCCTTTTCTGGCTTATCAACCAGGGGGAGTTTTGAGTCAGTCTGTGAGGAAATGCAGGGCTGAAAGTTCAAGTCAGATGGTAGTCCATGAAATTTTTTGATATGGCTCGAGTGCAACCACCCTTTGCGTCCCTCAATCTTCACAGCTGTCCTTGTGGTCAATAAGACGAGCTTGGGCGACTGCCAGCGAGGCTCCAGCGGGTTCCTTCTGTCGAAGTTCCTTACAAGCACAAGGTCCCCCGGAACCACGTCATGGGGCTTCACCTCAGTGTTATCGGGAAAAGCTGCAGCTACCTGTGAACGACAAGATTGTAGTGCAGACATCAAGGAAGCCAGGTAATCTGTCAACATATTACAATCAACATCAGTGATTTTACGAGGTATAGGCGTCCCCCACATATTTGGTGGTCTACCGAAGATCACCTCATACGGGGATAGCCCTGTTCGAGAGTGTGCTACCATTCTCATGTAAAAGAGCGCAACTGGTAAAGCTACTATCCAGTCGACACCTTTTTCTCTACATACTTTGGACAGTCTAATTTTCAGAGTTTGATTATGTCGCTCCACGAGACCTGCTGCCTCGGGATGTCGGACACAGTGGAATTTCCATTGGTAGCCTAACAGAAGTGAAACGTGTTTCATTAGCTCGGATGAGAACGGCTGGCCATTATCTGAGTACACGACACGGGGCAAACCATACCGTGGGAAGAATTCTCGAACTAACTGTTTGGCAGTAGTCGGGGCAGTGTAATCTGAGACGGGATACGCCTCTGTCCACCGGGAAAGAGCGCATACAACTACGAGGACATATTTGAATCCTCGACATCGTTCCATCTGGATATAATCCATCTGGAGGACTTCAAAAGGGTGATCGGGAGGTTGGAATCCACCCTGCTCTACAGGTACACCTTTACCTGGATTGAACTGACAACAAATCATACAAGTTCGGACTTTCTGTTTGGCTGCAGCTCGTAAGTGTTTATTGAACCAAATGTGTTGAATACTGTCTAGCATAGCTTTCTCTCCTAGGTGCGCTGGACTATGTATTGTGTTAATGATAACTTGAACCATTGAGTCAGGAAGAAACCATATAGATTTTCCCTTCGTCATCCATCCTTGATCCATTTGGATCCCTCCTAATTCAGTCCATCTCTTTATTTCTTCTGGTGTAGCATGTGTCTGTATGTCAATTACATCAAGGGCGGGATCCTTAACTGTCATGCAGTGTGTTGGTGTCGGAACTATTGTCTTTGTCGTGTCAGTTGTATGGGTCTGATTCTGAGCAGTCTGTTTAGCTGTTCTGTCAGCTAGGTCGTTACCCTGAGAAATAATGTCAGTCACTTTCGTATGGGCCTTGCACTTCATAATCGATATTGCAGTAGGCATCTAACAGAGCTTGAATAAGGGGACCGTGCTGGATGTGGGCACCGTGAGAAGTTAAATAACCTCTCTCTCGCCAAAGCACGCCGAAGTCATGGACGACTCCGAATGCATAACGTGAATCTGTGTATATGTTGACTCTTATTTTTGGCTTGAATACAGGCTTGTGTCAGAGCGATGAGCTCTGCTGCTTGAGCTGACAAGGTATCGATACAATTTGTTTCAATAACTTCAGTGTCTGTTGTGACTGCATAAGCGGCCACTAACTCTCCTGTATTTGTTCTCATGCATGAACCATCTACATACAATGTCAGGTCTGGATCTGATAGTGGAATATCTGTCAAGTCTTGTCTGGGTTTCGTCGTAATAGTAATAACTTCAATACAATCATGTGCCAGTGGGTCTGTTCCACTTAATGGCAAAAGTGTGGCAGGATTTAATGTACTACAACGTCTGATTTCTATGTGTGGCTGGAACAATGTCAATTCATAACCCGTCAGTCTTGCTATAGTCAAGTGTTGTGTTTGGGTCCGGTTCAAGAGAACCTCTACTGCGTGTGGTACTTGTACTGTCAATTGATGTCCTAACACTATGGCATCGCTTTGTCTGATTGCTAAAGCTGTTGCTGCGACTGATTTCAGGCACGCAGGAAGAGCCTGAGCTACGGGATCTAATGTACTAGAAAAATAAGCACATGGTTTGTGTGATCCTGCCTGTTCCTGAGTGAGTACTGACAAAGCAGTACCTTCACGTTCTGTAACAAAAAGTGTAAAACGTTTGCTGTAACATGGTGTTGCTAAAACAGGTGCTTGACATAAAGCTTTCTTTAAGCTTTCAAAAGCTTGTGTATGTTCCTGAGTCCAAGGGAGGACAGTCGATGTCGCTGCCTCCTGTGTTGTCAACTGAATGAGTGGTTTTGCTAGAAATGCATATTGAGGGATCCACTGCCTACAGTACGAAGTGAGGCCTATGAATGCCCGCACCTCCTTTTGTGTCTTGGGTGGCGGCATGTTAACAATTAACTGGATACGGTCGGGTGTAAGCTGTCTTCCCCCCTTGGACAGCAAGTGCCCAAGGTACACAACTTGCTGGACACAGAATTGCAGCTTCGAAGGGGACACCTTGTGCCCCTTGTCGGCTAAGAAATGTAAAACCGTCAGTGATGCTTTTTCACATTCAGGTTCGCTTCGGGCGGTGATCAGTAGATCATCGACATATTGAAGCAAGGCAGTGTTAGCTGGCATGTGGATACTGTCAAGTTCTCTTTTCAGTGCTTGGCTATAGATGCTGGGGCTTTCTGTGAATCCTTGAGGTGCGCGTGTGAATTTAAAACTTCGTCCATTTAAACTGAATCCGAACAAATATTGGCTTTCCGGATCGATTGGGACGCTAAAGAAAGCGTTCTTGAGGTCAATTACAGTAAAGAACGTTGCTTCTGAATCTATGGCTGTTAATAATGAAGAGATATCTGGGACCACGGGGTATTGTGGTACAATGCATTTATTTAATTCTCGCAGATCAATAACTAATCGATATACTGGCGGTGCTTTTGGATCAGTTCGTTTAAGAATCGGAATTATCGGGGAATTACATACATTGGAGTCGGTTTCCACAACCACTCCTTGTGCAATGAGCTCGTCAATGATTTGCAGTAAAGCCACTACAGCATCTGGGGGTAACTTGTATTGTCGCATTCGTGGTAGTACTACTCCTGTTTTGAGTGTGACTCGATATGGTGTAATGTGCATACAACCTACATCAGTGGGGCCTTGTGCCCATAAATGTGCAGGTAGATTCTGTAACCGGTGATCCATGTCTCTAGACACGTAGTGACCTTTAAAGTCACGCAAAAATAGTCGTACTCCGTCCGGAGAACAACATATTATAGCTCCTAGAGCCTTCAATGTTTTTATACCTAACAAGTTTTCTGGACATGATTTTGTAAGCAATAGATCTGTAGTCCGTGTTAATGGACCGACTGTGAATGCAAGTGGTTGCGATACTTCGTTAATAGTAGGCTTTCCTGAAAAACCAAGGGAAATATTTTGTGAGCCTGAGAGGGGTGCCCCTGGGACTTCGTCGTGACTTATAGTTGTTCTGCTTGCCCCTGTATCAAGTAGAAACTTTCTGTCTTTCCCTAATACTTGACTCTGTACATAAGGACCCTCTTGATCTACAGGAACCTCAATAAGGGGTAAGCCAACTTCCCTCTCTAGGCTATTTCATGTGTAGCGCTGATACTCTGGGTAGTCATTTTGTGCATACTGGTACATCTGTTGTGTCGTGTTTTGAGTTGCAGCAATAGGCTGTGGCTGTTGTTGTGGTTGTTGTTGCGGTCGTGGTGCGGTCTGTTGTGGAACTGGCATAGGTTGCGCATGCTGAGGGACTTGTTGTTGGATCTGATCCTGTCTAGGCGGACGTGGTCTCTCCTTCGTTATACCCGTAGAGATATTATGTTTCAGAACTGCGCAATCGTGTATATAATGACCTGGCTGTTTACAATAGTTGCATGTCCCTCTAACAGGACCCGCTGAATCCTTGGACTGCGTCGTACCCTTTTTATGACCGTCAGCTAGAACTGACTGCGCAACAAGCATTTTCATTTTCGTGTCTTTCATACGTCTTTGTTCATGTTCTTGTTCTTCTCTAATTCTATTGTGATGATATTGTAACATTTGTAACATCTGTGACGGTGTGTTACCTTGCCAAGTACTCTCGAATTTCAGTACTCTATTCTTAACTTGGGGCAGGGAATTTTCAACTAATTTTGTCACAAACAGATGTGGATACGACTCACTACTTGCTTTTATGCCACTATTAATACCAAAACATTTTTCAAATCGGGAATAGAAATCACTAGTGTCTTCATCTTGTTTTTGTTTACAGGCTGAAATTGCACCCCAGTCTTCCTTTTTCGTAGTCAATAAACGTGGTAGTACCTGCACTAATAATCCTGGTAATGCTGTAGTCTTTTCCCCAAGCCCTGAACCTGCAGCTCGGGCCTTTTCTTCGTTTTCTAATGCTGTCCAATCTATCTTTTGGTCTCCCACCTCCCATTCCTTTTCTTTGAGTTTCTCGTAAATACCGGCAGGTAATAAGACCTTTAATATTTTCATAATGTCAGGGTAAGTATACTCTCCCATGAGTAACATGTCTTTTATCTCACGGTGGAAACCTGCTGGATCTTTGTCATGGCTAGGTACTACTTTCTTCATTTCTAATAATTCAATTTTAGTTATGGGCGTGTACACAAACACGCGTTTAAAAGTATTGTCATCACCTCTGACTGGGTGTACTTCGTATAAGGGATTCTGTCTGTCTATGTGATACGTTTTTCTTTCCTTGGGGGAAACTGAAACATGTTCTGGGCATACGAAGACAATGTACTGGTGTCGATATTCTAGAATTTCTTTAATTAAATCAGTACCTGAACCTCTCCATTTATTCGTGAGTAATTCTGTCAGTATATCAGGTAGGGGACCAGGATCGGAGTGTTGGCTTCTATATAATATAAGGAGGTGTTGTATCATGTATATACCAGCTAAACGCTGTTCGTCTGGGGTGAGATTCAAAAACGTGTGTGCTAGCGTATCATCACTGTATTTTTCAGAACTGTCAGCCCATTGTACTGCTGACCTGGCTAATTCTTGTTCATCCATAGAATCGAGCATGTGGTACCCCCTTCGGTCTCGAAGTAATTTATCAGCAGCCTGGAATAGGTGTTCAGGGGACCTTGCATTTAACATAGGGGCTTGAAAATGTCTGTTGTATTCTGGACGTATCGGACGTATTGGATCATTAAAGTATCTGGTATTGTTACAAGGTCTTCCCCTACCCACATAAGCTATCGTTTCTAATTGTCCCGTGGGCATTTCTGATTCTTCCTCCTCCTCTCCCTCTGATTCAGTTTTGTCTGCCTCCAATCTGGCTTTATGTATTCGTTCTATTTCTTTGCGGATCTTTCGGCACATAGCTACTATACACGTCTGTTTATCATGTTTTCCCTCTGATATATTCTGACCCCATCTGGTAAGTACTTGCATTTCATCCTGATCTACCCCAGGCCTATCTCTGTCTCTGATCAAGCAGTTTATGAAGAAGCGTAACAGTAATCTCTGTATATCCACTTTCTGATAATCCATGGCTTCGTCAATACTTTCAGGGCCTTGCCCTGTTTGGACAAAGCGATATATATTGTCTAGATGATTAACCATTCCTGGTAGTGTCTTTAAATATATTGAAGCTCGTCGTATACGTAGTGATGATAGCAGCATTCTGTCATTTTTACCGGGCACTGGATCATATCTACAATCCACAAGATGTTCCTTAAACATGTCGGACGTTGCTATTTGGGGTGTACGTTGGTTTGCTAAATCTCTAAGAGATGATTTACTTCGTGACGGTGGCGTGGCAAAAATTGCTGTCGCACCTCCTGTCGCACCTTCTGAGGTGCTAGGCACGAAAGGATTTGTGGGATGTAAGGTAGAAACTATGGATGCAGAAAAAGCGGTGGAAACAGATGGACCTATTGGAATATGCGGAGGAGTTTGTTGTCGCGGAGTTGGGGGCGGATGATCTCGGGGTTGAGCACCATCGACAGGTGGCGTGTGTGGTGGAACATTAACATATTCGGGAGCTACATCGTCTAAATAGGAGGAAAGGAAAATATCTTTTGCGGTCTTGGGATGTGCTTTAATCGGGAGTAATGGGGGTGGCAAATCTTTAGGTATTTCCGGGGTGGCCTTAGGTAAACCTTCGGCCAAAAGAGGATACATACCATTCATAAGAGTATTTCGTTGTCTGTCTACTTGTTCTGTTTTTACTCGGATACCTTCCTCAATTAATATATTTTCTCGGACTTTATTTGAGTTCTCCCTACTTTTCTCTTCTTTTCTGAGCTCTTTCTCTGTGCGCCTATGCGATTCTTTACGCCATAACTCAATGGCATCTTTCTGTGACTGTCTGGCCTTCTTTTTCCATAATTCTTCTTCTACTCTCATGATGCAATCTGCATCCCATGTCCCAGCTACGGGCCACCTCTGACTTTCTGCTAGATCCTTGGTGTAGTCCACCCATAAGTCAAGATATAATACGGCATCTAGGCCATGTTTACGATACATAAAATACCCTGGAGTGTCCCTAGGTGGAATGGGAACAGCTTCTTCGAGTACTCCTTTTCTAGTTTTGATCTGTCTTAATTTTGAAAAGAACGGCATCTTTAAACCTTGCTACTTGATTCTTTACTCAAACTGGACTTGAACACAATTAATACGATAAACACAATAATGAACACTCATTCATACCACAATTTTTAAACACAATAAAACATTTAACATTTAACATTTAACATTTAACGAACAATGATAATTAGAAGAAAACTAGTTACTGACATAATACTAATTCTAGATAATACTGGATTATATACAAAACATACTAGATATACTGCTAAACAGTACAGATACACTGCTAAAACAGTGCAGACCGGATCTGTGTACCCAAACCCGTCATGACCGGCACAAATTAATGTGCACGTCTAAATGCCTCCCCAGCAACGGTACTCACCGGGTAGCACGGAACGGAAGGCCTCGGAACTGAACTGGACTGGACCGGACTGGACTCGACTCGACTCGGAACTTCGGAACCTGGTGGGCCTCTGTATACCTCGGATCTTGCTCTCTCAGCTAGGCTCTGGTCGGGATACTTCGCACTTCTCACCGCCTCGTCTGGGTGTTGATCGCAGCCTCAGTCACCCCCGCTTGGCCGGAGGGAGATACAGGAAATCCTGCGGGTACGCGTTTTTGTCCGTCCAGCTGTGGCAGGAGACCGGGCCTGCAACGCACCTCCGGCGCGTGAGATGAGAAAGTGTCCCCATTCGGGCGCCAATTTATGTGGTAAATATTTAAATTACCTGTACTATTTTTTATGCGGTAAAGTCTAGTAAGAATAACTCAGTCAAAATAAGAGGCAGAATCCGTGGTATTAGAGGTTCTGAAAAGGACTTTATTCCTTACAAAGGAATTATGGTTCGAACCAGGCAATCATATTCCATCACCACGAAGGTTCAGGAAGGGATGGGCAATACATTATTGACAAGTAAGGATATATATATGAAAAGCATTACATTAAGACAGATGCAGGAGGCGTAACAGCTGATAATACAGATAAGAATACACATACGTAATGAAAAATAGGCGTAATAATAGGCGTATACTAGAAACGTCATTTAAAATGATGTCACAAGTGGGTGGATCCATAAGAGAATCCTGCAGTGTCAGCAGAAATATTTGGCAGAGATGCGCGCGCAGCCGCATGACGTGTGATTGACGTGCAACTAGAGGGTGAAGGGGAATTGACATTTAGCTCTACATGTGGAGACAGAAGTCTGGGGGGTCAGGTCAACCTAATCCCAAATCGTATCTAATATCTTTGTTTAAGGAACTGTTTTATCCAAAAGGAAAGGTCTCTCGGACGGAATCTATTCTATACTGACTGTTAGTGCATGTACAAGCGTCTATGTGTCTACATGAGATGCGAGGGGGCAGGAATCTTCCATGGTAACAGGGGCTATGAATTACTTGCATAAAGACAGCGAGGCCGGGCCCTTTGCTCGGTAGCTGGAAGGATGTTTACCTAAACTACTAGACAGGAATGCATTGGATGAGGAGAGGAGCAGATAACTTGAAGGCTGAATACAGTTTTTGGCAGGCAACAGGCCGCGTCAGGCACCGTTAGCCGCGCAGGGAGTAGGACAAAGTTCATGGATACGGATGCAGGTCCAGGCTGGAGCATTTCAGAGGCAGAAACAGGAAAAGGCTTGATGGCAGAATTCAGGGCCTACTCGCCTGAACTGTAAAACGTGAAAAGTGAACCATATAAAGTCGGTGGCCAATCATACTTAGGAATGGAATATTCGACCCATTCATGGCGGATCTGAAAGAGGACATGTTGACGTTGGACGCACATGTATTTGCGTCTTCATAGCTGGAACTGGAGGGAACATACATGTACTTGTAGCATGTACATGGAGCCGTTGGGGTCTAAGATAGGGGACACAATTGACCATAAAAATTCATATTTCCTCACTTGTCTTGGAGCTCCTGCAGGACACCCTCGCTGGTTGCAGGGTAGAACTAGAGTGAAGTGACAGGCGTGCCACTTCCTGTCTTTATTGAGTTTAGGGCTGGTGGGTGCAGCGTCCAGCAGGGCTCGGAGGTCCAGGGCTCAGAAGTCTTCTGCCCTGCACCGCTGGGAGCCCGAAGACAGGGGGCACCCCCTATGAAGGTACAACACCATCCAGGCCCCTTCCGGCTTACTACCATACAACAAGGGACTTCTGGGAGGAAAAGAAGGAGGAGACTAGTTGCAGTCCAGAGAACGCCGGCCTGTCTTCGGAGTCGGGAGCAGTGTCAAAGGGGGTTGGTGCTCCACGGCGTGTTCTGCCCCATCTAAACAGGTGAAGGGGCATTAAATTCAGAGTGCACAAAACGGGGTGAGTGGCGAGCGAGTCAGGAAACTCCGCTCCGCCGCCCACCCTTATTTATAATCAGCCTTTGCCTTTAACAAATGTTGATGAATATCTTTCTCTATGGCATGGAAACTTTTCAGGAGTGTGGTGACAAGGAATTGTGGACAGGGATGCTTCATGGGGAATTGTCTGCGAATTAAACTCATATGAACAAAAGAATGGTGATCTACCCAAAGAGTGAAATCAAGGAGTTGCTGTAAGCAAATTCAGCTAATGCAAGCACCAGGATGGTTCATAAGAAAACAATGCAGGGATTGTAACTTATATATTTAAAGTGCCTGGGACCAATTATTTTTATTAATTCAGTCAAAATGAGTGATATGAACTGTGTTCCTCTGTCTGTGGTGAAGGCTATGACCAGTTCCACTGTTAATAGCTTTTCAATAGAATAAAATGTCCCATTTTTGTAAAGCAGTCTACTACTATCAATACTATCGTACAGCCTTGAGTTGGAGGTAAATGGACAATAGAGTCCATGCAGATCATTTTCAAGGGATGGTGAGGTGTGTGCAGGGGTTGAAGAACTCCATCTATGTGTCTGTGCAATGATTTATCATTTGCATGAACTGAACATCTATTTACATAGTCCTCGATAGCAGTCCTCATATCAGGCCACCAAAAGTCTCTTGTGACCATTACTATACTTATTTTAGGACCAGGGAAGCCTGTTGCCGGAGAATCATAGTACCATTTGAAACACTTAGACTGTACTACGCTGCTAGAAAGATATAAGGCGCCATCATGCCTCAACAAGCCTTCAGGAGTTGATCTTCTCTGCGGTCCTTGTCCTATCCATTTCTGGCCTGGAGTTTTGTTTTTAACTTTAGCAGATATGGCATAGAGTGCTGAAATATATGGGGTTTCCTCCTTTATTTCTTGCTCTGCAACGTTCTGTTAAAGAGAGTTTATTGGTGTTTCCATGTCAATTGTCTGATCGGTAAGTTATGACATAATCAAAGTGAGAAAAAAACAGAGTCCAGCGGGCAAGTAGAGAATTGGCCATTGCATTGTTGTGAGATAGAAAGAGTTTTTGTTATCTGTCTACACTGTAAACTTATTTTGAGCTGCATCCAGATGATGTCTCTAATGTAAAAAGGCCTTTTGGATCACCAAGTTTCTCAGGTCATAAATAGTGTAGTCCTTTTCAGTTTCAGTAAATGTTTAGCATGTCACAAAATACAGTTCATTAGTCTCAGGATCTTCCTCTGGAAGTGAGAACAGTTTAGTTAATTCTTTGAATTTCTTCCCTAAAGGGTTTTTCCTTAATGGGAATCGGTTAAGCTGCTTGAAACTGATTCTCCATAAAAAATCTGGATGTTCTGGAGTACAAGGGCAAGGACCAGTATCAGTCCTCAAGATGTGGTAATCAAAACTTTGTAGAAGTAATGTGTCTGAACTGGGGTGGCAGAGTGGGCTAAAGAACGGTGGTGGATTAAACCCAGATCAGTTGATTGGGGGTGAGTGCTTGCAATGTTCAACACTCCGTCCATCATTTCCTTTGGTTTTTGCTTTGTTCGCCATAAGTTGGCAGGGTATGCTCAGACGTGAGTCCCTTGCTCCCTTTGCCATTGGATTCAAGCAAGCCTGGCTGAAGACGGCTGAAATGCCAGAATCCGGTCCTAGGAAGCTTGTTTCCGGTCCAGGGAAGACATGGCTTGGCAGTTCGGGCTGGACTGTTCCCATGAGGCACAGGGTCAGACTGATTTGCATATGGCCATGTCTGAACTGGGGTGGCAGAGTGGGCTAAAGAACGGGGGTGGATTAAACCCAGATCATTTGACTGGGGGTGAGTGCTTGCAATGTTCAACACTCCGTCCATCATTTCCTTTGGTTTTGCTTTGTTCACCATAAGTTGGCAGGGTATGCTCAGACGTGAGTCCCTTGCTCACTTTGCCATTGGATTCAAGCAAGCCTGGCTGAAGACGGCTGAAATGCCAGAATCCGGTCCTAGGAAGCTTGTTTCCGGTCCAGGGAAGACATGGCTTGGCAGTTCGGGCTGGACTGTTCCCATGAGGCACAGGGTTAGACTGATTTGCATATGGCCATGTCTGAACTGGGGTGGCAGAGTGGGCTAAAGAACGGTGGTGGATTAAACCCAGATCATTTGACTGGGGGTGAGTGCTTGCAATGTTCAACACTCCGTCCATCATTTCCTTTGGTTTTGCTTTGTTCGCCATAAGTTGGCAGGGTATGGTCAGACGTGAGTCCCTTGCTCACTTTGCCACTGGATTCAAGCAAGCCTGGCTGAAGACAGCTGAAATGCCAGAAACCGGTCCTAGGAAGCTTGTTTTTGATCCAGGGAAGACATGGCTTGGCAGTTCGGGCTTGACTGTTCCCATGAGGCACAGGGTCAGACTGATTTGCATATGGCCATGTTTGAACTGGGGTGGCAGAGTGGGCTAAAGAACGGTGGTGGATTAA
The DNA here is from genome assembly GCF_964204655.1 of Triturus cristatus. Lineage (NCBI taxonomy): Eukaryota > Metazoa > Chordata > Amphibia > Caudata > Salamandridae > Triturus > Triturus cristatus. Next base: position 1,084,928,910 of record NC_140582.1, on the reverse strand, counting down.
ACCCAGATCAGTTGACTGGGGGTGAGTGCTTGCAATGTTCAACACTCCGTCCATCATTTCCTTTGGTTTTGCTTTGTGCGCCATAAGTTGGCAGGGTATGCTCAAACGTGAGTCCCTTGCTCACTTTGCCACTGGATTCAAGCAAGTCTGGCTGAAGACAGCTGAAATGCCAGAAACCGGTCCTAGGAAGCTTGTTTCCGGTCCAGGGAAGACATGGCTTGGCAGTTCGGGCTGGACTGTTCCCATGAGGCACAGGGTCAGACTGATTTGCATATGGCCATGTCTGAACTGGGGTGGCAGAGTGGGCTAAAGAACGGTGGTGGATTAAACCCAGATCAGTTGACTGGGGGTGAGTGCTTGCAATGTTCAACACTCTGTCCATCATTTCCTTTGGTTTTGCTATGCACTCACATTGGCATGAAGGAACATTTTAACACTCTCACATTATCAAGGAACACATCCCCGGGGCCAAATATTAATAATAGGGGAGGGGGACATGTGCCTCCCTTCCTGACCCTTAAGAGGCCCCTGGACCCCATATGCCAGGGACAAAAACAGTTATTTTTGGGGAGGGAGTATGTTGCCCTACTCCTTGAGCTCTAATGGGCCTGGGGGACCCTATCCCCTGGGGCCAACCACTAATAATAGGGGAGGATGCTCAACCCTACAATGGCTCTGGGAGGGGGCTGCATGGCTCCCCTCCACTTTTTTACACCAAACAGCCCCATGGGAAGGGGGTTCAGTGGCCTTTTCGGGCTCGGTAGAGGGTATGTGCAGCCTACTTCTCTTTTTTTTTAAAGAAATCGGCCCGGGGTGCTTCGGGCCTACAAAGGCTTGGGGAGTGGGGCACACCTCCCTCTAATATGCAAATTGACTTGAGGGATGAGGTGCCTGGGGCTTATAAAGGCTCTGGGAGTGGGGCTACAAGCTTCTCTCCCCTTCTTGAAAGAGTTTTTCCCAGGTGATGGTGTCGCCAGGGTTCAAATTGCCTTGAGGAGGGGGCTCCCCACTCACGTCCCCTCCCCCCAAAAAATTTAAAAGGGGGGCTGCCATTTTTTGTGAGGGGAGTTCCCACTATTCTATGGCAGTTCCTAGGGGATTGCGGCAAAATTGGCTGCCCCTTTTTTTCACCTAGGGGGGCAGGGTATTCCAACTCTGTCCTTTATCCTTTTTTTTCCGTTTTAACATCTGGATAAGGGACTGAGGGGCATATCAACAACAACCGGCGATAATTATCGCTAAGCGCACTTAGCGCTAGGATATTATCGCCGGCTAGCGTGGATTGTTATCGCTGAGATAGCGTGCTATTAGCAACGCTTATCTCAATAGCGATAAAAATCCTCACGCTAAGTGGCTAACGTGAGATTATCGCTGGAAACCCAGCGATAATCTCACGTTAGCTTGTTGATAGGGACAGACAAACTTAGCCATGATATCCTCCTTCCATAGGATATCATGGCTAAGTCAGAAAAATACCAGACGTAAAAAAGCAGCGTTAACCGCAGTTAGCGCTGCTTTTTTTGTCTCTAACAGGGTTAGCGATATTCTTGATAATAGGAGAAATGTCGCTTAGCGACATTTCTCCTATCATTTTACTCTGGAACGCCCCCTTTGCATCTCATTAGAGATGCAAGGGGAAGCGTAGCGTAAAAGGGTGCTAACATGCCAATTTGCATGTTAGCACCCTGTTGTTAATAGGGTGCTAGTTTTATCTCTGCTTTTTTGGCTTTTAAAGCCAAAAAGCAGAGATAACGCTCTTGTTGATATGCCCCTGAGTTCCTGATTCCTACAATGGCTGCCAGTACTAGTTTTCTTCATGTTGCTAGCAACCAATCAGAGCCTTGCTCCCACAAGAGCAAGATGGCTCTAGGGAAAAAAAAGATCCCTGGGCCAATCATTTTTTTAATTGGGTTTGGGGGACTCATAATAGAGTCCCTAAAAAACCAACTATCCAGATATACAAATATTTTTGGAGCTTAATATCTCCAAAACTAGTGAATGGATTCAACCAAGTCATAAAAATCACGCTTCAGGACCAAGATCTAGCTTTCTGACAAATTTGGTGGAAATCGGTAATCGGTTTTTGGGGTAGCGCGGCCTAAAAAAGTCCATAGAGAAGGAATGGTGATTTTGCATTTTGGGACCCCACTTTTTGACGAATCCCCCCGAAACTTTCCATGCACAAACTAGGCAAAAAAGAGAAACTTTTCTGAAAGTTTTGTGGAGATACATCAAACAACGTGAAAGTTATTAGCAGAAAAAAGGCATTTCCTATACAAAACAATCCTAACTATAACTTCCCAGTGGGGAATGCCACTGGGTAATACGTATATATATATATATATATATATATATATATATATATATATATATATATATATATATATATATATATATATATATATCAAACACATGGGGTAGTCCAAGAATCGAGTCGCACTCGGGTTAAAGAGAAGCTGTTATTTTTGAAGCGCTACCATTTGGATGTTAATTAGGACTTCATATCCCAGAAAGCTATGCATGCTAATTGGAGGCATGCGATTCTACTGTGACTGTATATAAGGGAGTTTGATGGCGTATTTAAAGCTGCAATAACCAGAATGCCATTGTGCCCACTGGGGCGCGACTTGTATTTTGAATAAATTTATGTTCTTCGACATCCGCCTTCCTTTCATCAGTCAGCCAGTGAACAAGAGCTTATTAGCTCGAAACGCGTATGGCGCTCTGACAGGTCACGACATGAGGCGAAGTTTGGCTACCTGTGGTGTTTGAGTGTGGAGACCCTCCATGTGCGGCATTTTCATCAGGGGGGACCCATCGTGTTTGTATATATATATATATATATATATATATATATATATATATATATATATATATTATCTACTGGCGGTTGCCAGTAGATAGTTATAGTTAGGACCGTGTTTCCATAGGAAATCCGCAACATTCTATTTCGAATAACATTGGCGCCGGTTGACGAATCCTCGCGAAATTCTCAAAATAGGTGGGGCGCTCCGCTCCGCTCCTACCCTGAAAGTCTCGGGGGGATTCGTCAAGCGGGGGCTGAGAAAAAAGGGGGGTCCCAAAACACGTTTTCCCCATGCAATTTTCCATAGGGACCTTTAGTCCAAGGTACAGCCTGAGATTTGAAATTAACATGTATATATGTGGAAAAAGAGAGGGAAACATTGCCATTATCTGGTTCTGCTGAGAGGAGAGAGGTGTACAGAACAGAGATCCTGGCTCTGATAATCTGCTGTTTGAGTGCCACATTTCTTTCACAACTAACTAATTTTAAAGGTGAGTTATGAGTTTGAGAGGGGATGTATGTGGTAAATTAAGAAATGAATAATAGAATTGGAATTCCTTTTGTTGAAGTTGTGTTTATCATTTTGTGTTTTGGGACTCTTAGCACACACCCAGCTGCTTATCCTGTAGAATCATGCATAGTATTCACAACCGAGTGGGGTTTGAGGTTGCAGTCAGTAATGCAAATACATTCAGCCTTAGTAGGAAAGGGGCAGCTATTTGAAAAGTGGATTGAAAATGTGTCAGACTGTAAAAGTACTTATCACTTGCCAAAAAAAGAGTAGTAAGTGTACTTTCAAATTGGCAAAGAAATTTCGTTTTCGGCCTAATATCAAACCATGACTCTGTGTGCAAAGAGGAATTGTTGACAGACATTTATTGCGTATTACTCTGGTAATTTTACATTTGCATTAGTAGGAAAGGTGCAGCTATTTTTCTGCAGAAGCAGACTGTTAGCACACACCCAGCTGCTTATCATGTAGAATCATGCATAGTATTCACAACCGAGTGGGTTTGAGGTTGCAGAGAGTAATGCAAATACATTCAACATCACTAAGGCTGGTTGCTTTTGCTGGAGTGTACTCCGTCACCCAGGTTACACATGTTCCTGGTCTCAAAAAGCTGTATGGACATGTGCTGTTTTCAGAATCTGAAAAGTGGATTGAAAATGTGTCAGACTGTAAAAGTACTTATCACTTGCCAAAAAAAGAGTAGTAAGTGTGCTTTCAAATTGGCAAAGAAATTTCGTTTTCTGCCTAATATCAAACCATGACTCTGTGTGCAAAGAGGAATTGTTGACAGACATTTATTGCGTATTACTCTGGTAATTTTACATTTGCATTAGTAGGAAAGGGGCAGCTATTTTTCTGCAGAAGCAGACTGTTAGCACACACCCAGCTGCTTATCATGTAGAATCATGCATAGTATTCACAACCGAGTGGGGTTTGAGGTTGCAGAGAGTAATGCAAATACATTCAACATCACTAAGGCTGGTTGCTTTTGCTGGAGTGTACTCCGTCACCCAGGTTACACATGTTCCTGGACTCAAAAAGCTGTTTGGACATGTGCTGTTTTCAGAATCTGAAAAGTGGATTGAAAATGTGTCAGACTGTAAAAGTACTTATCACTTGCCAAAAAAAGAGTAGTAAGTGTGCTTTCAAATTGGCAAAGAAATTTCGTTTTCTGCCTAATATCAAACCATGACTCTGTGTGCAAAGAGGAATTGTTGACAGACATTTATTGCGTATTACTCTGGTAATTTTACATTTGCATTAGTAGGAAAGGGGCAGCTATTTTTCAGCAGAAGCAGACTCTTAGCACACACCCAGCTGCTTATCATGTAGAATCATGCATAGTATTCACAACCGAGTGGGGTTTGAGGTTGCAGTGAGTAATGCAAATACATTCAACATCACTAAGGCTGGTTGCTTTTGCTGGAGTGTAGTCAGTCACCCAGGTTACACATGTTCCTGGACTCAAAAAGCTGTTTGGACATGTGCTGTTTTCAGAATCTGAAAAGTGGATTGAAAATGTGTCAGACTGTAAAAGTACTTATCACTTGCCAAAAAAAGAGTAGTAAGTGTGCTTTCAAATTGGCAAAGAAATTTCGTTTTCTGCCTAATATCAAACCATGACTCTGTGTGCAAAGAGGAATTGTTGATAGACATTTATTGCGTATTACTCTGGTAATTTTACATTTGCATTAGTAGGAAAGGGGCAGCTATTTTTCTGCAGAAGCAGACTCTTACCACACACCCAGCTGCTTACCCTGTAGAATCATGCATAGTATTCACAACCGAGTGGGGTTTGAGGTTGCAGTCAGTAATGCAAATACATTCAACATCACTAAGGCTGGTTGCCTTTGCTGGAGTGTAGTCATTCACCCAGGTTACACATGTTCCTGGTCTCAAAAAGCTGTTTGGACATGTGCTGTTTTCAGAATCTGAAAAGTGGATTGAAAATGTGTCAGACTGTAAAAGTACTTATCACTTGCCAAAAAAAGAGTAGTAAGTGTGCTTTCAAATTGGCAAAGAAATTTCGTTTTCTGCCTAATATCAAACCATGACTCTGTGTGCAAAGAGGAATTGTTGACAGACATTTATTGCGTATTACTCTGGTAATTTTACATTTGCATTAGTAGGAAAGGGGCAGCTATTTTTCTGCAGAAGCAGACTGTTAGCACACACCCAGCTGCTTATCATGTAGAATCATGCATAGTATTCACAACCGAGTGGGGTTTGAGGTTGCAGAGAGTAATGCAAATACATTCAACATCACTAAGGCTGGTTGCTTTTGCTGGAGTGTACTCCGTCACCCAGGTTACACATGTTCCTGGACTCAAAAAGCTGTTTGGACATGTGCTGTTTTCAGAATCTGAAAAGTGGATTGAAAATGTGTCAGACTGTAAAAGTACTTATCACTTGCCAAAAAAAGAGTAGTAAGTGTGCTTTCAAATTGGCAAAGAAATTTCGTTTTCTGCCTAATATCAAACCATGACTCTGTGTGCAAAGAGGAATTGTTGACAGACATTTATTGCGTATTACTCTGGTAATTTTACATTTGCATTAGTAGGAAAGGGGCAGCTATTTTTCAGCAGAAGCAGACTCTTAGCACACACCCAGCTGCTTATCATGTAGAATCATGCATAGTATTCACAACCGAGTGGGGTTTGAGGTTGCAGTGAGTAATGCAAATACATTCAACATCACTAAGGCTGGTTGCTTTTGCTGGAGTGTAGTCAGTCACCCAGGTTTCACATGTTCCTGGACTCAAAAAGCTGTTTGGACATGTGCTGTTTTCAGAATCTGAAAAGTGGATTGAAAATGTGTCAGACTGTAAAAGTACTTATCACTTGCCAAAAAAAGAGTAGTAAGTGTGCTTTCAAATTGGCAAAGAAATTTCGTTTTCTGCCTAATATCAAACCATGACTCTGTGTGCAAAGAGGAATTGTTGACAGACATTTATTGCGTATTACTCTGGTAATTTTACATTTGCATTAGTAGGAAAGGGGCAGCTATTTTTCTGCAGAAGCAGACTCTTAGCACACACCCAGCTGCTTATCATGTAGAATCATGCATAGTATTCACAACCGAGTGGGGTTTGAGGTTGCAGTGAGTAATGCAAATACATTCAACATCACTAAGGCTGGTTGCTTTTGCTGGAGTGTAGTCAGTCACCCAGGTTACACATGTTCCTGGACTCAAAAAGCTGTTTGGACATGTGCTGTTTTCAGAATCTGAAAAGTGGATTGAAAATGTGTCAGACTGTAAAAGTACTTATCACTTGCCAAAAAAAGAGTAGTAAGTGTGCTTTCAAATTGGCAAAGAAATTTCGTTTTCTGCCTAATATCAAACCATGACTCTGTGTGCAAAGAGGAATTGTTGACAGACATTTATTGCGTATTACTCTGGTAATTTTACATTTGCATTAGTAGGAAAGGGGCAGCTATTTTTCTGCAGAAGCAGACTCTTACCACACACCCAGCTGCTTATCCTGTAGAATCATGCATAGTATTCACAACCGAGTGGGGTTTGAGGTTGCAGTGAGTAATGCAAATACATTCAACATCACTAAGGCTGGTTGCTTTTGCTGGAGTGTAGTCAGTCACCCAGGTTACACATGTTCCTGGACTCCAAAAGCTGTTTGGACATGTGCTGTTTTCAGAATCTGAAAAGTGGATTGAAAATGTGTCAGACTGTAAAAGTACTTATCACTTGCCAAAAAAAGAGTAGTAAGTGTGCTTTCAAATTGGCAAAGAAATTTCGTTTTCTGCCTAATATCAAACCATGACTCTGTGTGCAAAGAGGAATTGTTGACAGACATTTATTGCGTATTACTCTGGTAATTTTACATTTGCATTAGTAGGAAAGGGGCAGCTATTTTTCTGCAGAAGCAGACTCTTAGCACACACCCAGCTGCTTATCCTGTAGAATCATGCATAGTATTCACAACCGAGTGGGGTTTGAGGTTGCAGTCAGTAATGCAAATACATTCAGCATCACTAAGGCTGGTTGCCCTTGCTGGAGTGTAGTCATTCACCCAGGTTACACATGTACCTGGTCTCAAAAAGCTGTTTGGACATGTGCTGTTTTCAGAATCTGAAAAGTGGATTGAAAATGTGTCAGACTGTAAAAGTACTTATCACTTGCCAAAAAAAGAGTAGTAAGTGTGCTTTCAAATTGGCAAAGAAATTTCGTTTTCTGCCTAATATCAAATCATGACTCTGTGTGTACACAGGAATTGTTTATAGATATTTAATTTGTGATGGTGTTATTGTGATTTTCACTTGTAGGAAAGGGGTACATAGTATTTTAATATTTGAAAAGATCATAAAAAATATAGTAATATATTTAAATAAAATAAAGGAATTTTTTTTTAGTTTTTTTCAGGTATTGCTGAAGAGCAGTGAACAAAATTTAAGATGCCTACAAAATCCAGACTAAGGAAAAACCACAAAAAAAATCTATATTTGAAGACAACTGGAGGACCTAAGTTAGTTGGAGATGCTCATGTTGGGAAAAAGAGAAAGTCTTCTGGTAAGCAGACAAAAGATTTTTTAAACAATATCTTCAAAAAAAGGAAAAATGTACAAAATGTTTGTACTGGAAATAATGTTTTAAATAGAAAACAACAGGAAAACAGTGAGCATTTAGTTAATGCAAATATACCTTCAGAAACAATAAAGATTAACTTAAAAAGAAAAACAGCGTTTAAAGAGATTCGTAGAAAAATGTTTCAGAGAAGAGTTATGTCCAATTTGATAAAGGATGTGAAGAAATATAAGAAAAAAGCAAAATTTTACAAGAGAAAAAAAGAAATTGAAGCCATTGTAGCAAAGGCTTTAGAATTAAAAAGGAAACTATTAATTTTAATTTTGAACAGGATGCGTACATTAGATAAAATGGTCAATGTACTGAAATCACAAAGCAAAAGGAAAAGACTAGTGAAAAGAACAAACTTTTGTAAAGTGTTTTTAGGAGAATGGATGCATAGTTCAAGTAGTGAACCTTTTTTTAATGAAGAGAGTTATCTTCAAAGTAATAGTTTGCTGCATGTAGTTGACACCAGAGGTCGTGCTTATGAAGTGAAAAATGGTTGTATAATGGAGAAGGAGAAAATGGTTCCAAGAGATGAGGAACAAGTGATGACGGATGAGGCTATGGGGAGACGTCCTAAAGCCCCAGTGTATACTTGGAATTGTAGTAGTATTTGCACTGTGCGTCAGGAATCTATTGATAAATTTCGTGAGTTTCTAAGAGAATATAGTAAAAAAAAGTGTTAAACAGAAGATTAAGGTGCTTCAAAGTCTAGATCCATGCAGAGTGAGAGAGAATACTGGTTTGCAGGGACATTCTCTGGCTTGTCTATCTAGAAAAGTGTGTAAAAGTGTTTTTCATCATTTTAGGATGCTGGCTGTTCATCATACTGAAATGAGAAAGTTTGTGAGACGATTGTATTTTGCTAAAAGTCCAGCAATAAAGTTAGATGAATTGAATAGGGCTCTGTTCCGTGGATCAGTATCAGATGTAGAGAAGGTTACTGATGAAATTCAGTTTAGTTACTTTGGTCCAGAACAAGACAGTGCAGGTAATGACACAGTTATTGAGGAAGAAGTGGAAGAGAATGTAGAACCCTCTGTAAGTAAGAAATTTAATGATCACATGACAAAATTTGCAATAATCTCTAATGAAAGACCAAATATTACTTGTATTTGTTGCCGCAGAACTCATTATAAAAAAACAAACCCGGAATGTTGATCTCTACAGAAAAAGTGAAAATGAAGATAATTATAAGTGGAAGGATTTTGCCACATATATATTTCTTGAAATTTTTTTTGAATTGGGTGAAGATCAGCGTATTTGTAAATACTGTTATAATAAGTTAGAAGAAAATAGAATGCCGACCAGAGCTGTACATAATAATTTAGAATTGGATGCTATTCCTGCCGAACTTTCTGAATTAAATACATATGAGTCTATACTCATTCAATGTGTTAATCCGTTCCAGACCATAGTACGTATGGAGCCCAAAACTGGTAAATTACCTCCTTCAGATTTACTGAGAGGTTTAAAAGGTAGAGTGGTGTATTTGCCCTTGGATTTGAAAAAAAACATGGAAACTATTGATGCAGATACTTTGGAAACTGAACCATTAGTTATTCTGGTTAATGGTGTATCTACAAAGAATAAGAAGATTTGGCAGGAGCTGGTAGATGTACGGAAAGTACAAAGAGCAAATTTGTATTTGAAAAGGAATAACAAATGGTATGAATCAATTTATATAGAAGAAGAAGAAGAAGATTTACAAGAAGACACAGAAACACCAACTGGACAAATTGAAAAAGTGGACAAGTCAAAGGAAGAAGAAATTTTTGAACATTTTAGCATACATCCTCTTCATTCAAAAGAAGTTATGGGAGACACTATTGATCTGTTTCAGATGAAGAAAGCAAAAGGAACTCCCGTGAGTGTATGGGAGGAGAGCTTGGAAGCTCGATGTTTTCCCCAGCTGTTTCCTACAGGAAAAGGAGGACGATACGATGAACGTCCAGAACAGATTCCAGCTTCTGAGTATCGGACTACAAGACTATATGCAGAAGATCCAAGATTTCGACAAAGTATTCCTTATTTGTTCCATCTTTTATTTGAAAGCGACTTGTCTGCATTATCTTATGCAGTAAATCACATTTTAAAAAGTGGAGTACATTTACAAAATGTGTCTGCTAAGGATTTTATGGAGAAAGTGCAGCACCGAGATGATCATTTGGAAACACAACTGATCAATCTGATGGCTTGTCAGCGTGGGACAAATGAATATTGGTACCGATGCCATGGTGAATTAAAATGCATGTTACGGAATTTAGGAACTCCAACATGGTTCCTTACCCTAAGCTGTGCCGAGTACGCTTGGGATGATTTACTGGATTTTCTACGAGAGGCAAATTCAAACATTAAAAACATCGAATACAAGACAGCAGGAGAACTGTGCTCATTGGATCCGGTTAATGTTTGCAGATATTTCAATCATAGATTTGAGGCCATGATGTGCTTCATCTGCAATAAAAAAAATCCACCTCTTGGAGAAGTTGTGGATTTCTTTGAGAGAAAAGAGTACTAGGCAAGAGGTGCTCCTCATATTCATATGCTGTTGTGGATCAAGGATGCCCCAAAGTTTGGAACAGATACTGATGAAGCAGTGTTATCTTTCATTGAAGAATATGCAACATGTGCTATACCAAAAAGCACAGAAGAGAAAAAGTTAAAGGAGCAAGTTTTACGTTTCCAAAGTCATCGGTGTGGAAAATACTGTCGACGGAAATACAAGAGCAAAGATAAATTCTACACTAAATGTCGATTTGGATTTCCTAGACCTGTTCTTTCAAAAGGAAGAGTAAACAGTTTTATGTCAGCTGTGAGACATACTATTACAAGAAAATCACCTAAGAATACCTACAACCTAAAAAGAAAAGAAGAATCAAAAAATATAAATGACTACAACCCAGTCATTTTATCCATGTGGAATGCTAACATGGATATACAGTATGTAGCTGACAATTCCATTGCTGTTGCTCGATATGTAACGTCTTACATTACTAAATCAGAAAAAACTGAATTGAAAGAAATGTGGGAAGAGATTTCTCACGAGAAGACTGTCAGTAAGAAGCTATACAGTTTCAGTTTAAAGATGTTATCGCATCGAGAAATTGGATCCTACGAATGTTCAGATAGGTTATCTTCTGCAAGTCTCTACTCGAAATCAAGAAGAATAATTTGGGCAAGTTTAGGCCTTGCAGCAATGAGAAATCGGGTACTGAAATCTGTTGGAGAAATTGAATATTTGGCCGAGAATGACCCAGAAAGTACAGATATTTTGAAATCAAACATGTTGGACACATATTACCCAAAGAGAAGTCTTCATCTAGAGAACATGTGTCTCTATGAAGTGCTGCAGAACTACATTTATTCACGGAAAGCCACAGAAGACATCAACAATGGAAAATATAAAGTCATTGGTGAGGAAGGATGTTTGGTGAAGCAAACAAAAGGAAGTTTGATTAATCACAGGAAGCTCAGTTGCGAAACTACTGACAAAAAGGAATTTTACTACTTGTTTTTTTTACAGCTGTTTAAACCATGGCGTTCAGAGGACGAACTACTGGGAGAATTTCAAACCTATGAAGATTCCTTTAATGCTTGCAAAGACAGCATGGAATTCAGTACTTTCACAAATTATGTGCAAATGTTAAATGAAGAAATTGAACAGGAAACTACAATTGCAGCTGAAGTAGCTAGAGACAGTTCTCAAGACAGCCAAAGTTCAGGAACACTCAGTCAAGATCCCCTAGGACAACCAATCGTTGAAAATGAAGCTGCAATAGCTATGACTGAAGTGGAAACGGCTATGAATCAAGCTCAAGAAGAATTAATAGACTTACCAAATTTGGAAAGACAACTGAATGAAGAGTAGCAACAAATTTATGAAGAGATCAGAAACAAAATTGATCACGGATTACTACATGAAAAAAAAGAGTGCTCATGCACATCATTTCAACCAATCAGGATGTATGTAAGCGGACAAGCTGGAATTGGAAAAAGTTTCTTAATAAAAGTCATCAGAAGCTACCTACAGCAAAAAACGGATTCAACTTTGTCTTGTGTGGTTACTGCTCCAACTGGGTTAGCAGCATATAACATAAAAGGAATCACCTTACATCGTTTGCTAATGTTACCAGTGGAGCATGAGAACAAAATACAATACCACAAGCTAACTGGAGAAGCATGCTTGGAAGTTTCAAGAGTATTGAAGAAGATGCACGTTCTCATTATTGATGAGGTGAGCATGGTATCAAACTTAATGCTTGCCTTTGTGCATTTAAGAATGCAGCAAATTCTAAGGACAGACTATGACGTGTTCTTTGGTGGAAAACATGTTATCGTTTTTGGGGATCTTCTACAGCTTACTCCAGTTAAAGGACAACCAGTGTTTAATACTGTGACACATGAAGACACAAAGAAGTCATTGGGAAGCATTGGTAATGCAAATATTTGGTCCTTCTTTGAGTACAAGGAACTTACTACTAATATGAGGCAAGCAAACGATGAAGAATATGGAAGTATTCTGAAAGATATCAGAATTGGACTACTCACTGAAGCTGGCACGAAAGCATTACAGAGTCGGTTGCTACATAATTTATTCCCAAAGGAAGAAATAGTTGCAGAGAAAATATACAAGAACATTGCAGAAAAGAAAAGTGTCAACTGCTTAATGCCAACTCTACGTGAATGCTCAATATTCAATGAGGAACTTTTGAAATTGGAAAAGGAAGAGATTAGGAAATTGGAAGCAGTGGACAAAATTCAGCATGAAAGAATTACTATTACATTAACAGGCAAACTGAAAAATAAATTGGATTCACTAGAGAAGAACATTTCCAAAACTGCTGGATTAGAAAAAAATCTATATGTTTGCATGAACTGTAGAGTATTTTTAAGGAGAAATTTGGATGTTGAAAAAGGTTTAGTGAATGGAGCTATGGGAAGAGTTGTGGGTTTTATTAATTACCAGAAAAAAGATGGAATTGAATGTTTAAAAATAAAATTTGATCAAATAGAAGAAGTTATAGACATTTGTCGTTGTACAGTTCGTTTCATGCTTGTGAAAGACTTATATGTACGTAGGAAACAGTTTCCGTTTTCTCTAGCATATGCTGTAACTATTCACAAGTCTCAAGGATTGACTGTAGATTGTGCTTTTGTGAACATTGGTTCAACTGTGTTCAAAGAAGGTATGGCTTATGTTGCTTTGTCACGAGTGAAAACATTATCTGGTTTATTTATGATAGACTTTGATGACTCAAAAGTTAGTGCTGATGCAAATTGTGTAAAGGGGTATAATAGATTAAGAAGAACCTATGCTCCTCATTTAGGTCAGTATCCTGTGTTGGAAAAACGTGTTGTTTCTCGGAAAAGGAGAATTGAGAATGTCTGTAATGAGGATGTAGAGAAGAGAAAAAAAAGAGGAGTGATGTAATTGCAAGCAAAAAGAAAAAGGAAAATGTTGAAGAGGTTGTTGGTTGTCATTTTGAAAATAGCTCTGGTGTCAACTGCTACGCTAATGTAGTGCTGAATGTTGTATTTTATCTTGAAAGTTTGCAAGAGCAGATAATAGTAAATCAGAGAAAAAGATTCTGTTCTGAGTTGAGTCTCCTTTTTGAAAAGCTGAGTAATGATAAAACTAAAATAGAAAGTGCTACTGAAATTAGAAAACTTTTAGATGTATGTTCAGGATGTACACAGTTTTCTCAAAATGTACAGCAAGACGCACAGGAATTCTTGATGTATTTTCTTCAGGTACTGGAAGAAGAAGGGGTACAAATTGAAAATATGTTTGGTGTCTCTTATAAATGGGAACATAGTTGTGAAAACTGTTTCAATACATGTGGCTCTAATGTTGATTCTGAAAGGTTTATTTATTTAACATTGCCAGAGAGTAAAACAGTCACTTTTGCTAAATAAGTTAAAGATGCTAATCATACCATGGAATGCGGTGAGTTTAAATCTGACATGTTTTCAACGTTAATTTTAAAGGAATACGGAGAGTATGTAATTTTAATGATGCAACGATGTAGAGCTGATGGTTCAAAATTGGATACTTTAATAAAGAAGTTTACAGGACAGCAATTATCAATTTCAGGAAAAACTTTTGTAACAGTTGCAATAATTTTCCATGATGGACCTACTGTAACTTCTGGTCATTACACAGTTTATCTAAAATGTAAAAAAAGGCTGGACAATGTGTAATGATTGTCAATTGGTTTTTAAGCAACGTTTGCCTTTTGATTTAGCAAATTCCTATCTAATCTTCCTGAAACCTAAATTTTAGAGAGAATTGGCAACATCTGTACAAAACAATTTTACCATTTTATTGGATTACCATTGGAATTTTCAAATAAAAAGATTTTTCAAATTACCATTTGGCCTAAAGGAAAGGTAACCAATTGTATTGTGGACTTATTTAATTCCTAATTAATCTTTCGGAAACCAAAATTTTAGAGAGAATCGGTAACATCTGTACAATTTAAATTTTGGAATTTTATTGGATTACCATTGGAAATTTAATCAAAAAAGATTTTTAAAATTACCATTTGGCCAAAAGGAAAGGTAACCAATTGTATTGTGGACTTATTTAATTCCTAATTAATCTTTCGGAAACCAAAATTTTAGAGAGAATCGGTAACATCTGTACAATTTAAATTTTGGAATTTTATTGGATTACCATTGGAAATTTAATCAAAAAAGAATTTTAAAATTACCATTTGGCCTAAAGGAAAGGTAACCAGATGTATTGTGGAGTTATTTAAGATATATTATTTTTGTGATTATGCTTCTGAAACAAAAAAGTCAGACGGTATTTTTTAGAAATAGTTATTGTTATTAGATGATATTTTTTTTGAATATTTTGCATTTCTATAATGTTATGTTTAAGTGAGAAGAGATTCTGGGCTTTTTTAAAACAATCTTTGAGATTGTTATTTTTTTTTTGCCCGCTGTTAAGTGATGAATGCAATTGCTTTCACGATTTATAGTGAAATGCAATATATTCTGAAAACAGCAAAAAAATGGCAAAAAATTGTTTTTTGAAAATATGTAAATACGTGTACTGTATTATAAAATGTTTTATTAAATATTAATACTTTTTTCTTTTTTTTCAGATTGAGAAAGAAAATTTTCGAAAAATAAAACCATTTTTACAAGCAATTTCAATTAAATTTAAATTGATAATTACATTTTTGGGTGGGTCAGGTAAGTCAGAAATTAGATGGTCCCTCTTTTCCGCTTCTCCTCAAACTGATTTTCAGTATTTCATTATTAATCCCTCAAGGACCTTGTAATGTGGTAATTGTTTTTTAGTGTTTTTTTTAAAAAAAAAAAAAATACGCTTACCGTACGCGTACGGTAAAAAAAAAAAAGTTTTAAAGAAAAAATTTTAAAAAGTTGAGAGGTAAGGTTGGCTCTTAAAAGAGCCGTTGTGTTCATGCAGGGACAGAAGAAAGGAAGAATGGGAATATTAGCTGGTAGGACAAATGTGCTGGTCTATTCTGTTGTTAATTAGGGGAACACTGGTCTCCCCACGAACAATTAGACCATGGCAATTTGAGCACCGCATTGTAACCCTCGAAAATCGATGGTTAGTTTCCAGAGGACCAGAAAAATGTGAATCTGCCCCCACAGATGAAGGGCTCAGCTGAGCTGCCGAAGATGGACTCGGCTGAGCTGCTGTGGATGTGCTTGCTCGACTTACTGAAGGGTTTCCTCTAGTATGTCGAGCATGTGTCCCAGGGTGTACATCCTCAAGGTGTCTTAACATAGTGTGATTCCCAAAGGAATACTTCTTGTTAGGATTACCTCTAGAAAGTACACGCTGGCACAGCTTGCAAGTCACTAAAGCAGCATTTACTTTTTTCTCGCCCTCAGGAAAAGTAAAATACTCCCATATAAAAGAGCTCTTCTGTTTCCTCCTTCTCTGCCTGATGGTGGTGCTGCTAGCCTCACTCTCAGAAGAGGAGTGCTGGTCTGCCATCGTATCCCAAAGACAACTCAGCTCCTTCTCCTAAGGGATCACAAGCAGAAATGAGGGGAATGGGTGTGGTGTAGGAGAGTTCTAGAACTGAAACTACTTTAAACCAATCAAAAGTTTTGTTTCTTGATCACATGACCCACCGTGCGCGTACGTTACGCTTACGGAGCGCTTACGGAGCGCTTACGGTTAAAGTACGCATGCGCGTATAAAAGACACGCGCGCATGCGCATAACAGGCACGCCCCAACACTTCCGCGTAACGTGCGCGTGTAGCGTATGCGCTTACGCGCCGCGTACGCAGTACGCACGGCTACGTAAATTGCGTAACCATACGCAAAAAGAGTAGAAATATTACGTACATTACGCAAACCGTACGCTTACTGTAAGCTTACCGTACGCGCACGTTAAAAAATAAAAAAAACAAAAAAAAAATGGAAAAAAAGAATCACTATGTTATACTAATATATCTTACCTGTTTGGTAAAAAAAAATGAGAAAAAATAAAATATTGCAGAGTTTTTAAAATTTAAGCAAAGTGTTTAAAGAGAATATAAAGTAAAAAAAAAAAATGTAAAAAACCTTGCAAATTAAAAAAAAAAGTCACACGTTTAATATAAGAATTTGTATTTAAAAAACCATACAAAATCACTGAAAAAACCATGGGTTTCACACACATTATAGGTAAGAATTAGCATTTAAAAAACCGTACAAATTCACTGAAAAAACCATGGGTTTCACACACGTTATAGTTAGGAATTAGCATTTAAAAAACCTTGCAAATTCAGTGAAAAAACCATGGGTTTCACACACGTTATAGTTAGGAATTAGCATTTAAAAAACCTTGCAAATTCAGTGAAAAAACCATAGGTTTCACACACGTTATAGTTAGCTGGACATTTCACTCGTAAAAAACCATTGAAATTCCCCCGTTATAGTTAGTTAAGCTAACTATAACTCGCGCACCCGCAATCCACTGCTGATGACGTCACATATTACATCACTCATGACATGGTCAGTGACATCACTCATGACATGGTTTTTTCACTGAATATATATATATATATATATATATATATATATATATATATATATTCACTGAAAAAACCATAGGTTTCACACATGTTATAGTTAGCGGAAATTTTACTGATAAAAAACCAATGAAATTCCCCCATTATAGTTAGTGCAGGCAACTATAACTCACGCGACCGCAATCCTCTGCTGATGCTAATACTGTATTTAGACACTTATTTGCCCATGTTTTCTTCCATACATTTTTAGCTATACATACATTACAAATATTTTTTTTTCATAAAGACACATATGTCATCAGCAGAAGATTGCGGTCGCGTGAGTTATAGTTGCCTGCACTAACTATAACGGGGGAATTTCATTGGTTTTTTATCAGTAAAATTTCCGCTAACTATAACATGTGTGAAACCTATGGTTTTTTCAGTGAATTTGCAAGGTTTTTTAAATGCTAATTCCTAACTATAACGTGTGTGAAACCTATGGTTTTTTCAGTGAATTTGTACGTTTTTTTAAATGCTAAGTTACTTTACGCCATTCGTGGCGTGCGCGCCCACTTAACGCAGTTCGTTCCGTGCGCGCACGGTGCGCTTCGCGCACCGTGCGCGCACACTGAGCACGCGGTGCGCTTCGCGCACCGCGCGCCCACTTTACGCAGTTAGTGCCGTGCACGCACGGTGGGCACGCGGTGCGATGACAAAGCAAGAAAGCACGTCAACAAATCTGTTTCTGCTTTCCTCCGTGACTATGGTATGGGTGCCATTTACCACAACAACTTGCGTTATGACATGCAAGACATTTATAGAGGAGATGGTGTGCACTTCAATGATGAAGGGAACAGAGTCTTCCTCTTGAACCTTAGACTCTGCATCGGTACTTACTTGTAGGTACCACTAAAAAATCATTTCATAAACACAACGGCTCTTTTTAGAGCCCCCTAATATCTAAACACTTAAATCTGATTTTCATTTTTTTTTTTTTTTTTTTTCTACCGTACGCTTACCGTACGCGTACCCCGTGATTTTTTTTAAAATCAATAAATGTTTTCTTTGTACTTTACAGTCCTTCTTTGACCCCCTCACAAATGTAAGGGGGTCTGTAACTCTCCTCATTGCCCCCTTTTCTTGTTTTCACTCTTTTTTTTCTGAGTGAAATACACAAAATGGCGGCCGCCGCTTCCTGGTTTCGGCCGATTCGAATGTTTACTAAGATCTAAGAGCCAATCAGAATCGCGCTCGCGCACGCCACCGTACGCTTACGGTAAGCGTACCGTAAGCGTACCGTAAGCGGGCTCAGATATATATATTGATTTAAAGGCTATTTTCTCAGAATCTACTGAACAGATTTACACCAAACCTACAAAAGGCACTTCCTTGACCTAGGGACTACCTCTCTGCCAAATTTCGAGTAATTCTGTTCAGCCGTTCGGGCTGTAGCTCGTTCTAAAGGTCCTATAGAAAAATGCATGGGAAAAACGCGTTTTGGGACCCCCCTTTTATCTCAGCCCTCGCTTGACGGATCCCCCCGAGACTTTCAGGGTAGGAGCGGAGCGTAGCGCCCCACCTATTTTGAGAAATTCGCGAGGATTCATCGACCGGCGCCAAAGTTATTCAAAATAGAATGTTGCGGATTTCCTATGGAAAAGGGGTCCTAACTATACGACCGCCAGTAGGTAATATATATATATATATATTCACTGAAAAAACCATAGGTTTCACACATGTTATAGTTAGCGGAAATTTTACTGATAAAAAAACCAATGAAATTCCCCCGTTATAGTTAGTGCAGGCAACTATAACTCACGCGACCGCAATCCTCTGCTGATGCTAATACTGTATTTAGACACTTATTTGCCCATGTCTTCTTCCATAAATTTTTAGCTATACATATATTACAAATATTTTTTTTTCATAAAGACACATATGTCATCAGCAGAAGATTGCGGTCGCGTGAGTTATAGTTGCCTGCACTAACTATAACGGGGGAATTTCATTGGTTTTTTATCAGTAAAATTTCCGCTAACTATAACATGTGTGAAACCTATGCTTTTTTCAGTGAATTTGCAAGGTTTTTTAAATGCTAATTCCTAACTATAACGTGTGTGAAACCTATGGTTTTTTCAGTGAATTTGTACGGTTTTTTAAATGCTAAGTTACTTTACGCCATTCGTGGCATGCGCGCCCACTTAACGCAGTTCGTTCCGTGCGCGCACGGTGCACTTCGCGCACCGCGCGCCCACTTTACGCAGTTAGTGCCAAACTGTTTTTAACTATAGTTTCATACTGCACTTTGCCGTTCCTGAGTGCTATAAATAAGAATTATAACAATCTACCAATGTAATGGTAGTATAAACAGCTGTATTCAATGGGCTGGTGAATGAAATGTTGAAGCTATAAACTACCACATAACCTCGGCTGAATACTATTAGCAAACATTGTGCAAGTGTACTCGTTGCGGGAAGTTGGATAAATATGAGGCCTCTATATATAACAACATTTCAGACATGCAAACCACATGTGCGATAAAAAAAGAAAATGTGTTATTTTTACTGCTAGTTTTTATGTACCTGAGAAATTAAATGTTGCACTCCAGAAAAATAAACCATGTCACCATGTTTGTCCATAAACTTGACATACTGGGATGAATTCCACTGGACTTGAAAATTAACAAGCGCCTTTGTCAGTTAAATGAAAAATGTATATATTTTTAACCAGCAGAGGGCAGTGTGTAACCATTAATGTGAAGCAGCCGTCCCTGGTTTTAAGGTGCACAACAACGTATAAAAGGATATTATTTAGCTCAAGTTGTTAAAAGACAAACCCTTCAAATGCAACTTTCTTGACAGCAAAACTCGCACATCATGGGGCATATCAACAAGGGCTTTATCTCTGCTTTTTTGGCTTTAAAAGCCAAAAAAGGAGAGATAAAACTAGCGCCCTATCAACAAAAGGGTGCTAACATGCAAATTTGCATGTTCGCACCCTTTTACTCTACGCTTCCCCTTGCATCTCTAATGAGATGCAAAGGGGGCGTTCCAGAGTAAAATAATAGGAGAAATGTCGCTAAGCGACATTTCTCCTATTATCAAGAATGTCGCTAACCCTGTTAGAGACAAAAAAAGCAGCGCTAACCGCGGTTAACGCTGCTTTTTTACGTCTGGTATTTTTCTGACTTAGCCATGATATCCTATGGAAGGAGGATATCATGGCTAAGTTTGCCTGTCCCTATCAACAAGGTAACGTGAGATTATCGCTGGCTTTCCAGCGATAATCTCACGTTAGCCTGTTAGCATGAGGATTTTTATCGCTAATGAGATAAGCGTTGCTAATAGCACGCTATCTCAGCGATAAAACTTCACGCTAGCCGGCGATAATTATCCTAGCGCTAAATGCGCTTAGAGATAATTATCGCCGGTTGTTGTTGATATGCCCCTTTGAGTGTTAGTACTCAAAGCCAAACAGTTGACCCTCATTAAAAGTGGTATGAGGGCACTGCCCCAGAGCCATAACTTTCTACACACCTTTTTTGGTGCCACCCACTCCTCCTAGGATTCCCTCAGTACCACCCAGCAAAAGTGCCCCTCCTCTCTCCTTCGGGTCATGCCGATGCAGGGCTTTGAGTCGGGTGCCGCCGATTCACGGCTTTGAGTTGGGTCCTGCCGATGCAGGGCTTTGAGTCGGGTGCCGCCGATGCACGGCTTTGAGTCGGGTCCTGCCGATGCAGGGCTTTGAGTCGGGTCCTGCCGATGCACGGCTTTGAGTCGGGTCCCGCCGATGCAGGGCTTTGAGTCCGGTCCTGCCGGACAGGTACCGGGCTGTGCATTTGTGCCCTCGGTGGAAAAGAAGATCTTATCACTGCAGCAGTTAACTGCTTTTGATGCAACTTTCTTTTTGTTTTTTTATAGAGCGTGAACTCGGCCCGAAGGTACTGGAGCACTTTACACGAACACCAGTGATAACACACAAGGACATATTCAGGAGATTGTGATTTGCCCAGAATCACAGGATGTTTAGTCTGAAGCCGAAACTCGAACCTCCTTCTCCAGCTCCAAAGGCGACAGTTCTGGCCTTTACGCCACATCATCTCCAGCAAGAACAAAGGCATTTTGGGGCATATTATCAAGGAAACACGATAAATATCGCATTTACCGCTTTGCGCGATTTTGGCCAACGCCGGCTATCGCTGGATTTAAAAACCGAAATATCGCGGCATGCGGGATTATCGCTGGGAATCCAGCAATAAACCTGCAGCGATAGGGGAATCCTTATTGATAGGAAGATGTGGACTTAGCCGTACAATCCACCTCCCATGATACAGATAGGCAAGTCAGGATTTTTGCAGATGTTAATTACAGACGATAACCGCGGTTAGCGCGGCATTTTTAATCGTTTCGCGGTTTTGGGGCCTCGTTGATAATAGAGCGAAGTTGTGTCTGCGAGTGTTTCCATGACGTGTTAGTCAGGAACGCCTACTTTGCATGTCATTAGCGATATATATCGCTGACATGCAAAGTGGAAGCGAAACGACAGCTAACGCCTGTAATCCTGCGCTAACGCCTGTTAGCGCAGGCTTGTTAATAGGGCGATTAAAATATCGCCGCTTTTTCGGCAAAAAGTGCTGCAAAAGTGTCGATATTGTTGTTGATAATATGCCCCTTTCAATATTATTTACAACAAAGCCACAGTTGTTGCTTATCAGTCCTGGCTTGTTGTAGGTGTAATTTTACAAGTTGTATTATATATCTAGATGCAGTGACAGAAGCGGCAAAACACCAGTCTGGTGGAACACTATACCAAGCACAGATTTTTAATTTACGGTTTTCTAAGCCATGCCATTAATTACATCGGCCACGCCCCTTTGAGAGACTCCCCGCTGTTTTTTCATCCCACTTAAAGCTCTGTTTCGAAGTATGCGCACTGTTTTTAGGGCGGGCGATTCCATCGATGCCTATGGATGCTTTTTAGAAGTTTGAAGGGTGACGTTGGGCCCATGGAGGGCGACACCCCCCAAACAAGTGTAATTTGAGAGATGTGCACATATCATTTCCGGATCCGGCTCCAGAGAACCATAACATGCGCAGTATTGCACTAGGGTTGTGACACTTCAGCAGTGCTAATCTTAGGGATAGGGAGCTCCAAGAGGGAAGGGAGGTTCCAAGAAAATCATAACTGTGAGGGTTGGCACATAGCTCTGAAATTCCCCCCCTGGCAAATGTGCACGTGAATCAACTTAGAAGTGTGGCTAATGTGTGCAAATCGGCTGCAAAATTTCACTGAACACCCTTATATTTCAGGAGAGTTGACGTTTTCCAATAGAGCCAAAACGAAAAGAGTTAAACATGGCAAAGCACATTCCTGCTGAACTTACTGCTGCGGTTTGTCTAAATTGTGGACATTCCTCAGGTGCAATGTTAGTGAGCAGGAGTACTAATAAAATCTAACAGCTACTCAAATTTCCATCACCACTGCTGGGCAATTTTGTGGATCCTTAAATAATTGTAAATCTACTCTAGTCATAAACATAAGTCTACAAAGAGAAGATTCCTGACTTTTTAAAATGATTTTGTGAATTGGTCTCAGTATTTTCAGACTTAGAGAACTTCATGATCCCACTTCACAAAACTAGCGCCCACATGCATCGTAGTATTTTGCATTCACAAATGGTGCGAATCGCTATATTTACCCGTTTGCGATTGCAAAATGGCCTTTCTAAAGGTATGAAAGGCTTTGGGATTCACAATTTAGGTAATCACAATTTTAAGCGATTAACTAAATTGTGAATGCAAACAGGGAATCGCAATTTGAGAATCCCTAATGCACATGTAAAAAGCTTTTCCTAAATGGGAACTGTGCATTTAGAAAACGCTATTACCATCAACATCAAGTTGATGGTAACCATGTGCAAACTTTGAAAAAAGCACAAAATGTCATTTTTCACTGTGCCAGGTAGCATGCACACACATGCCCCTAGGGCATGTGTGTGCTTTACATGTGTACCTTTTCTTTTTTGGGGGAGCTTCAGGGGGACCTTAGGCCCCCGGACAACCTTGGCTTTTCATTAGCTAGTTTGCGATTACCAAGTACGTAATCAGAAATTAACTGATGCAAAACCATTCGCACCTAATAGCGATTCGCTATTTACCGAATCGCTAAGAGACAATATTAAGGAATTGTGAAATCTTTGGCAATTCCTACATACATAGGGGCATATTTATAATAACTGACGCATCCCTGCATATCAGCAGGGATGCGCCAGTTATTTTGCGCCCCAGCTCCGCCATCATGGATGCGCCGCATTTATAATGCGGCGCACCATGGGGCAAAAACGGCACAGATGCGTCACGCATCTGTGCCGAAAAGTGGCACATTGCTGGAGTTGCGTCGAAAGCGCGACGCAGCTCCAGCAAGGCTCGAGGGTGCCCTATCTGCACAATGCTGCGTCAATCCTTACGCCTGCTTCAAGCAGGCGCAGGGTTTTGACGCAGCATGAGCTCAAAAGTGACTGAGTGAAATCTTGTAGATTTCACTCAGCCACTTTTAGGAGGCGTTCCTGCGCCGGAACGCCCCCACCTGCCCTGGAACGCCTACATGTGGCGCAGGGCTTTACAACGTGACGCATCTCCCAGATGCGTCACGTTATAAATACCCCGCACCATGGCGCAGGATTTACGCCGCTGCTGCGTCACAAAAGTGACGCAACGGCGGCGTAAATGAGGCGCAAGGGCTTCATAAATCTGCCCCATAGTATTTTGCGATTACCAAATAGCCATTTGGTAAAAATCGCTCTTTGGAAATCGTGAAATGCCTATTTCATACATGTGGCCCTTAGTGTGTGTGTGTACGTTCATCTTACATTCTCAAATAAATCAATTGTTTGTGCAGGGAATTTACAAAATGTGAATTTGTACTTGCAAACCGATTTACATACTCCTCATATTACTTCATAATGTTGCACATGTATAAGTATTACCACAAGGTTCGGGGAGTCATCATTCCATGGGGGGGATGCGGTGGAAGGTTTGGGAAACCTACAAACAGTCCAGTTCCTGAGCATTCACAAACCTGAGATTTGTTCCTGTCAACGGCAGAAGTAGTTTTTTTTCCTAGGGTTCGGAATGAGAAGGGAGTACCCCAAATTGGCATAGGGTTTAAAAGAAGCAGCTTCTCCGGGTATAATATTTTCTCTGTCAGCATAAAGTAAATGAACACAGGGCAATAGTGCAAATGCAATGGCATGTTTTGCGCTAGCTGTATCGCAGAGCGGGCGTGGTTTCAACATGGAGATCTGCATATTCACTTTTGAAAGTATAAGGAGTTTTGCTTGTTCACTATGCCCTAAATAAATACAGGAGTGCCAGGTTATGACGTTGATAGTCATTAGCAAGGCCCTGAGTACAACTCCCATATGCTCTGAAGGACGTACCCGTATTATAGATAGGTATTATCACCAGTGGCGTATCCTCCGCTTTAGCAGAGGAGCGTCTCCCCACTGCTTTCAAGAAGTGCGAAAAGAGGAAACATAATATGATAAGCACTTTGAGTTATTATCATGTTTTGTTTCCTTTGCGAGCGGGAGGGTGGGCGGGGATGCTCTGCTCACGGAGTAGGGCAGGGGTGGAGTGGTTTCCAATCTTCCCTGTTCTCCATGCAGGCTCAATTACAGCCTGCATGGAGAACATGCCTACCCCTACAGCCCCTGGCTGAGTGCCGTGTTACTGTGCTCACACCAATCACATTGCTCCATTGGAGCGATGTGATTGGCTGACGGGTGGGAGCCCGGCTGCCTGCTTCCTGTTCCTGAAAGCGGACTCAGGAGATCAGGTGCACCAAATACGCGGGACCAGGCCTCGATGTAAGTTTTTTAAAATGTCTAAACCCCGCTTCCCCCCACCCCGCGTGCACCCCACGCAACCCTTGCCCCCGCCCCCCTATCCCCGAGCAATGCCAGCCGCTCCTGATTGCCACTCACTTGTAACTAGAAACTGCCCCCACTCTATACATGAGGTGATACCAAAAGATGCAAAGAAGGTGGGGAAAGGGGTGAGGAGTGAAGACAGGGAAACGAGGAGTGTAGGACCACCTCTTGAAGTTCAGCAACAAAACTTAATGGGGGCATCTATTATTAACCTTCCAAGATAACACATGAAAGCCAATGTCTGAATGATGCATTATATTAGTATCTTGTAGACTGCCCATAGACAGATGCACTGTTAATGAGCAGCATATTATCACAACATAATTATATCTTCAGAACCTATATTCTCATCAGAACACTATAGTAATTAATATATTCACCGTAGGGTGGGTGAACTGGGGCGGTGAGGTCTTAACTTCCATACACGTCATGAAGTTCACTATCAACATCACAAATACTTCACATTTTCTTTTCTCAGTGCAACATTCTAGAAAACTTAGATTTGTGGGTAATTAAGTCATCAATTGCTTTATTGGAGGGAATAAACTGTGCGTCCAAAGGCACAGGGCGAAATACCAGTATTTTAGTTTCGAGCAAGTGTAATTTCTTAATATTTTTTCCAAAGAGTAGATTTCCTTATTTAATTCGCTGCAGACCTAATTTGCAAAAAGGTTTTGCTCTTTAGTACCAGCACTTATGCAGCATTTGGGCGGTAATGATGAAGAATAAAGTTGCCCAAAAAGTCACAGGGGCTAAATCATAAACTGCATTTTGTAGTAAGCAAAGTAGTACTCTAGTCGTACTTCTTACTTAATACTGCGATTCACAAACCTGCGGCTAAAAATCTCCAACTCCACCTCTTCTTTATTTTCTTCGTGGATGTCTTGGCACATGTGAGTTTACTACTTAGTAGTTATTGTGGGTGGGATGAAGGGGAGTGGTGGGTAAATGGGCAATATCTACTACCAAATGGGAGGGGTTTAGCAAGATGGTAATGAGGGGTTTAGGGAGAGGTAAGAAGGAATTTAGGGAGGGGCGGGCTAATTCAAACACTCACCCACCAAAGACTAAGAACATTGCTATTTACAAACTACATTTCAAAAGTTACTTCTGACCGAAGGGTGACTTTTAGAGTAGTTAATGTACTCCAGACTAGTCTTAAAATAAGTCTAGCACCACACCAGGACACTCACAGGTACTGCAACACAGTCCAATAGACCATAAGGAAGACAAGAACCTAATATAAAACCCCAAGAAAATAATATCCAGATAATTAATTATTTCAACCATTAAATTATTTCTTTATATATATTTCTGTGTAAATAAAGAACTATGCAAAATTAATAATTCAATATTTCATTAGTTTAAATATTATTAGTTAACTTAATAAATA
This sequence comes from Triturus cristatus, assembly GCF_964204655.1. Classification (NCBI taxonomy): domain Eukaryota; kingdom Metazoa; phylum Chordata; class Amphibia; order Caudata; family Salamandridae; genus Triturus; species Triturus cristatus. The sequence goes on along the minus strand of NC_140582.1, from coordinate 1,084,902,694 downwards.
ATATGTTATATTTTTTGATTTTATTAACATTTCAAATGTAATTTACATTAATTAAGCACAACTTTTAATTACATTTATTGAAATGTAATTAATGATAAAATTGCTAGGTAGACTGTTTTAATTTTTTTGTTTAAAAATGAAGGTACATAAAATAAATTATATATTTAAGATGTTTAATAAACCTTTATTTTGAAGGTATAATGCGCTCTAACTTTTAGTTTTTTTACTTTGAGGGCACTAATAAATATTTAACTTTATTTTACACTTATATTTTTATAAATTAATAAACTTTAATCATTCTCCCAATTCTTTCCCACAGGTTGATTTCCAACACAATAACAGAGATCTCCAAGATGGTGGTGGAGATTTCGACCAAAGAAGCAGAGAGCTCCACCTACATGCAAAACGTTGCAGGTAATAACTTTACCCTCATAAATTTAGCAGCACCCCTAGGTTCGGGAGAGTTCAGACATGTAAGTCTAAACATTGGATTAAGTTTACATTCTTAATGGTGAATATTACAACGTTGTAAATCTACTCCAAAGTGCAAGAGTAAATGTACACGTGTAGATGTAGTCACATGTAAATTTACCTTTATGAATAGACATAGTTTTCAGCTTAAGGACCTCAATGAAGCAAAATATGGCTTGTGATAATAGTGTTTCAAAATGTGTTTCTTGATATTTATCTTCACGCCTATGAAGCACTTTCATACCTATTGAGGACCTAGTCATGCACTAGAAAACTATAAAAGTTAAATACAGAGCCGTGGCCAAGATTGCGGACACACTGTCCTGCTCCTCCGTCTGACCGACTGCGCACAGAGCATTCACTGCGGCACCTTGGCCCGGGAGGGGAGGCTGAAACAAAGAGGCCTCACAGGGGAGACCGCTGAGCCTGAAGGGAAGGTGGCCTGACTAACTGAGAACGGGCATCGCAAAGAGGCTGGGTCCGCCTTTGGCAAGGTGGCAACGGCTGCATGTAGCAAGGCCACAAACAGGCCATAGCTGCTAGAAGTGCAGCCCCCCAGGAGCATTGAAGAGTGACACAACATCTGCTACACCTGCAGCAGTGGGGCCATAATGAAGGAATGGCACCAGCAGCAGAGGCTAGGGCCCGCACACAATGCGCTGCTCCAAGCGACTGAGGCCCAGGTGTAACGCAGTGAGCTGCCTTGTGACCAAGTCCTCCAGTGAACACTAGTGCACTCATGGGGGCTGCATGCAAGAGAAGTGCTTGGCAGCCGCAGAGGAGAGACGAGCCATCCAGAGTACAGCCAGAGGCAGAGCAGCCTAAGACAGTGGGGGCTTAGGGATTGGCATCGCGGATTCACTTGACAGACCTAAGGGCCAGAGATTGAAATGGAAACTCGTGCTGCAACCCACACCCACTGAAGAGATGCCCCAGCAGCATAATGGGCTGCATAAAAGCAGGAGAGAGACGCCATCTTAAGAGGAGAGGGACAGAGTTCCCTACGGCGCCCCCCACCCCCAGCTAGGTACGGATGACGGGTGGGGTGAAGGGAGGGACAATAGTGGCCTCATCTCCACCATGACCACTTAGAAGGGGGACGCCTGACGGCGAATAATAGGCAGGTAATGCAGGGGGAATAAGGAAAACCAGTCTATAGAGAGGTTACCTGCCTTCATAATTCTGTAGGGTCCTCGAAAAGGGTCCCGTTATTAGCACAACAAAACCGGCACTGACAGTTGCAGAAATGATCCAGTAATCAAATGCTTTTATCAAATTTGTTTTTCATTTTTATTTTCATATAATCAAAATCAGTTAATCAAACAAATAAAGAATAAATATATACCAAGATTACATTCGATAATAATGCATTACATTTACAATGTCCCACACACCTCAATCAAAATAGTCAGTCATACTACCATACACTCAGATCAACACAAGCATTCACATTCTAAAACAATTAACATCAACAAGTACATCAAGATAATAAGACTGCCGCATGATGATCGAATGACAAGGTTTCATATATCATCCAGGGGGTAGGGGTAGTTACAATCCAGCTACCCGAAACAAGTTAAACGCCAACACGCGTTTCTGTGTCTCGCCCCAGCCGGGGCCACATCTTCTTCAGGGCGAGGATGGACAAGTGGTGTGGGACAAACAAACACACCTAAAATCAACGAGAAATACATTATCAGTAAACATTATAACAAACTATTACGGCATCAATAATTATTAAAGCTAGAATTTTCTAGAAGCAAAACTCAGCCCCGGAAGAACATAATAGTTCATGTTTTAAATTAATTTAAATTAACGCAGCCACCAATACTGAAATGAACGGAATAGGGTGCACCGAAAGCTTAAAAAAAGAGACAATGTGACACATAAACAACCCAAAGAAACAAATCAAAGTTTTTATTCAAGATAGGCAATACCCGATTTCCATACAACCTAATAAGGAATAGAAAAGAGCCTGTGCAGTATATCAGTAGAGTGAAAGTCACAAGCCCAACAGGCAGTGGTGAAGGGAAAAGGCTCTCACACAACTCTGTGACAGGCTACCTGAGCGGAAAAGACGGATACGGTTCCCACAGGTACAAGCAGGATATGAGATGACTAGCTCCACTCCGGCAGGGAATCTGGGGTAGGGATCGAGAGATGGCATTACAGGTATGAGGAGGTAAAAAACAGACGCCTTCAGGGAACATAGAGTGGACAGACAAAATGATAGTACAAAGTCAAAACACAATACCCACCAAAGGTCATCCAGATAAATCACAATCAGGCTTCCATTCCAGCGATAACCCGTGGAGAGCTCCCAGGAGAGCCACGCATCGATATCTATCGAGGGGCTGTAGCAGAAGGCTTAGGATAGGCCGATATCTTCAAAGGATTCAGATATTTCTATGTAACACAAAGAAAGAAGAGAGATAGAAAGTAGCGAAGTAATCAAGGCATCCTAAGAATAAGGAATGAAGATGATCTTTTGTACTCGATGTAGTACGTATTTTCTAGGAGCATGCTGAATACTCATTCAAATACATGTAGAAACCCCCTCAAGTTATAAATATTAGGAGTTCCAAGGGGGGTTAACTAAACAACTCTTCGCGGGTGGCGGGCTCAATAAGAAGGAACGGGGGGGGGAGGGACACCTACGGGCGAGAGCAGCGACAACCGACAACACTGCTTAATGAAATCAAGGTCGGTTTAACGTGGGAAACGCCAGGGGATAAAAGCAAAGCGGAAGTTTATAGGGATACGGGGCAAAGTTTCAAAGGGTTACCGGGCTAGCAGGGTGATATGCAACATCCACCTGACTCGGGAAGGTAAACAACACATAAGCGGCCACACGCAGGTCAAGGGAGTCAGGGGGAAATTAAGGTTCCCAAGAAACTACCTACCAGGATAGAAAGAGGGCTGCTCCCTCCACAAAAAAAAATTCCGGAATGTAGCGTAGCGGTGATCCCTGGGCTAGAATACGTCAGAGAGGGGCAGGTCAATTTCAGAGATTCCCGGCGCCCGTGAGAACCAATCAAGAGCTTAGACATGTAGAATGGCAAAATAGAGAACAGACTAAGATGAATTCAACTCCCCGCTTAAGGCAGCGGCCATCTTAAAACCAGGCGAAGCAGATCACACAAGGAGGCCAATACCTCAGATGAAGGAAAAAAGATTATTAAACGCGCAGAGTGAGCGTTACAATCCAAGGCCGCTAAATGCTTTTAATCGCATACTGCAAAAGAGGCCTGCGTCACCAAAACAATAAAATGGTAAGGTAGCAAATGAAAAAAAATTTGAAAAAAATCAAGTTCCAAGATAGAAACAAAGAAGATACAAAAAAAACGCACAGAACAAAAACGGTCTCAAGATCCACTCTGGATGTCATCAAGGCCCACGGGGGAACGATTCAAGAGCTAAAGATAATATTATGGCATTCTCCCAGGGACAATACTCATTCAGGCCTTTATTAACGGAATTGAGGAGGTAAATCCAAAATACCTCTCTTTTTTTGCGGATCATTGTGGGGTCTTTTCCTGGGGTCATACAGATTTTTTCCAGGATTGACCACTTGAGGTCCGCTTTAGAGTGCTTCTGATTAAGCCAATGACAGACAAGGGGGGCCGAGAGTTTTTTGATTCGAATATTCGACTTGTGTTCCCCAATCCTGGTCCTGCACTCACGTCCAGTTTCTCCAACATAAATAAGATCACAGGGACAAGTGATAATATAAATAATGATGGAGGTGCGGCAATTTGTCATTCCCTGAAGTGAAACAGTATGTTCAGTGGTGTTGATGGTATCGCCCACGATGACATTCGGGCAAGCTTGGCAGGTGCCGCAGCGATGATTTCCTTTGATAGGTCCAAGGCCACAGATAGATTTTTGACACGGAAGAGAACGCTCCTGGACCCTCCCTCTTACTAGGTGGTTTTTGAGATTTGTATTTCTCTTAAATGCAAAGAGGAGTTTCGGAAGTTTGTTATCATCATTGCCCATGTTTAACAAGTGCCAACAGGAATTGATAGTTTGTCTCAATTTATGATTGATGCTCGAGTGTTTGGTAACACAATCAAGTTTATCCATGGGTCTCGTCTCATTGGTTCGGAACATAGCATCTCGATTAAAATATCTAGCCCTTTTAAAGGACTCGTTGATCAGTTTGCGGGGATAACAACGGTTGGATAATTTTTCTTTAAGGATGTCAGCTTGTTCCAGAAAGTCTTTGATGTCAGTACAGTTCCTTCGAATACGAAGAAACTGGCTTAAAGGGATGCTGTCCCTTTGACAACGGGGATGATAACTGCCGTACTGCAACAGAGTATTTCTGGCAGTGGCTTTGGTGAATAGTGAGACATATAATTCATTCTGGTTGTGTTCAATCCAGACATCCAGGAACTCCAGTTTGCAATTACTGGAGTGGGTCGTAAATTTCAGGTTAGTATCCGCAGCATTGATCCATAAGATAAATTCATTCAGTAAGGCATGATCCCCCTCCCAGATGAAAAAAATGTCGTCAATGAATAGGGCCCAAGCTCGAACATTCTCATGGAAGGGGGCCATCTCATTATAGATATTCATTTGCTCAAAGTACCCCATATATAGACAGTCTATACTTGGGGCACAAGAGGCCCCCATGCTTACTCCCTGAACTTGTTGGAAGTAGCAGTTGTTAAACACAAAGTAGTTCTCGCTAAGGACCACGTTGAGGCATTCAATAATAATTGGGGCATTGGTGATCCCAGGTTCAGAGGACAAAACCTCTTGGAGCACCATCAGAGCTCCTTCCTGTGGAATATTCGTATACAAGGACTCTAGGTCCAACGTCACCAAGAGTTCCCTGTCAGCATGGTATTGAGTTCCCTCAATTTTAGAAATGAAAAGGCCAGTGTCTTTAACAAAGGATTCTAGGGGCATATCAACAAGGGCTTTATCTCTGCTTTTTTGGCTTTAAAAGCCAAAAAAGCAGAGATAAAACTAGCACCCTATCAACAACAGGGTGCTAACATGCAAATTGGCATGTTAGCACCCTTTTACTCTACGCTTCCCCTTGCATCTCTAATGAGATGCAATGGAGGCGTTCCAGAGTAAAATAATAGGAGAAATGTCGCTAAGCGACATTTCTCCTATTATCAAGAATATCGCTAACCCTGTTAGAGACAAAAAAAGCAGCGCTAACCTCGGTTAACGCTGCTTTTTTACGTCTGGTATTTTTCTGACTTAGCCATGATATCCTATGGAAGGAGGATATCATGGCTAAGTTTGTCTGTCCCTATCAACAATCTAACGTGAGATTATCGCTGGGTTTCCAGCGATAATCTCACGTTAGCCACTTAGCGTGAGGATTTTTATCGATATTGAGATAAGCGTTGCTAATAGCACGCTATCTCAGCGACAAAAATCCACGCTAGCCGGCGATAATTATCCTAGCGCTAAGTGCGCTTAGCGATAATTATCGCCGGTTGTTGTTGATATGCCCCCAAGTTTGTTGACCAACGGTTTTAAAAATCGATCCACGTGTTGAGAGAGAAGCTCCGTGGCAGATCCAATGGTGGATACAATGGGCCTGAGAGGAGGGTCGCACACATTTTTATGTGTCTTAGGCACCCCGTAGATGATGGGCATACGGGTGTGCCTAGGGGTCAAGAATTCAGCTTCCTTAGGACATATATGTCCCAAGTCTACTGCAGTCTCCACCATAGTCAGAATCTGCTGTTTCAGGCCAGGTTCAGGATTTCTGACAATACATTTGTAGTTTCTGGTGGATGAAAGAAGCATATTCATTTTCTCAATGTATGAGGGGGTGTCAAGAATTACAATACCCCCTCCCTTGTCACAGGGCTTGATCGTAAGTAATTTGTTTCCTTTCAGGGACATCAGAGTAGTGTTTTCCAATTTGGAAAGGTTACATGGGGGTTTAGGTTCGTATTTAATGATTTTTTCTATTTTGGTGGTCACAGCCTTCTTAAAAATACCCACCTCTGGTCCAACTGTATCCAGGGTGGGGGTAAAATCAGACGGAGATCTCAGTCCAGAGATATTCTCAATGGTTTCAGGGGAAGGTCTAGTGAGAAAATATTTCTTTAATCTGATCTTCCGAAAGAATAAATGAAGGTCTTTCATAAATTCAAATTTGTTGAAATTGATGGTAGGAACAAAGGAAAGGTCCCTGGATAAAAGAGTCACAGCTTCTGGATCAATATTCGAAGTAGACAGGTTAAACACAGGGATATTTCTTATGTTTTCCAATATTGATGGTGCCGCGTCTGGATATACATCTGTGGCTGCCCCTGACCCTGATGGAAATTCGTCTGTTGGGGGGTCCGGGTTCTGGGGCGAAAGTTCCCCCTGCGATTGCCTAAACAACGATTAGGCATTACAGATCTTTCAAAGGGTTCCTGTCTTGTCTGGTAATTTGGATTGTAGTTAGGGTCATAGTTGCTAGAACCCTCTTCTTCAGACTCCGTAGTGTCTGAGAAAGTCGTTACCCGTCTATTTCCCCATCTAGGGGCACCACTATGGGTGCCATTGTTTTCAGAGGAAGTATAGAAGGTGGTTATCAGGTATGGGTACGCACATTCTTCTGTAAATAGCCTAATATCCTTCTTGAGCTTCTCTGTTTTTCTCTTGAGGAGGTAGTCAGAGAAAGAATCTAGTTCTTGACAGATTTCTTCTAACTTTTTCTTACCCATTTCAAATGAGTTATCTTTTTTCAACTTCTCCTCAAGTTCTTCTATTTCCTTATTCAGAATAGCTATGACTTCTCTTGCGGTCTCAATGATCAACATCATCCAATCCCTGGAGCACCTATTGGATATTAAGGCCCATTTCTCCAGGAATTGTCAAATTTCTACGAAGAGTCCGGGTATATTCCGGACCCTTAACCCAATGGGGATTGTTCCAGCCTTCAAATATTCCAGCATAAAATGTGCATGGAATTCAATCAATCAATCAATCAATCAATCAATCAATCCGTTTCGATTTCTTCCTAAGGTTTAACAGTTTCGTCCATTCACCTTCCAGGTCTTTAGAGAGGGTGAATTGTTTGTCACTACCTGCTGTCAAACCAATCATTTTTGCAAAATCCTCGTCCGAGAATCCAAAGGTTTTAATGCTTTCCATCCTGAGGGGATAAAGCAGGCCAAGCAACCAAAAAGATCAAACTGATCAACATACAAGGGTAGGATTAATCACGCAGACTAGGACACTATGGATAAAGTGACCGTAATACTAACAACAACAAAAATATCCTAAATAAAAAATAGCAGATCAAGGAAAATGAAAAGCAAGAGAGAATATATAACAAGATAAGAACTAAATAAGCAGGTGAACCACCACGTGATGAACAATCAAAATCCACAAAATCAAGTGAACAAAAGATATAGTGAGGTGCACACTATTCCACAAGGAGGACAACGAACCCCCACAGCACCAAGGCTGTGACGTAACAACCACTTAGAGGGGGGACCCCTGACGGCGAATAATAGGCAGGTAATGCAGGGGGAATAAAGAAAGCCAGTCTATAGAAAGGTTACCTGCCTTAATAATTCTGTAGGGCCCTCGAAAAGGGTCCCGTTATTAGCACAACAAAACCGGCACTGACAGTTGCAGAAATGGTCCAGTAATCAAATGCTTTTATCAAAGTTGTTTTTCATTTTTATTTTCATATAATCAAAATCAGTTAATCAAACAAATAAAGAATAAATATATACCAAGATTACATTCAATAATAATGCATTACATGTACAATGTCCCGCACACCTCATTCAAAATAGTCAATCATACTAACATACACTTAGATCAACACAGGCATTCACATTCTAAAACAATAAACATCAACAAGTACATCAAGGTGATTAGACTGCCACATGATGATCGAATGACAAGGTTTCATATATCATCCAGGGGGTAGGGGTAGTTACAATCCAGCTACCCGACACAAATTAAACGCCAGCGCGCGTTTCGGTGTCTCGCCCCAGCCAGGGCCACACCTTCAATACCACGCTGACAGGGAACTCTTGGTGACGTTGGACCTAGAGTCCTTGTATACGAATATTCCACAGGAAGGAGCTCTGATGGTGCTCCAAGAGGTTTTGTCCTCTGAACCTGGGATCACCAATGCCCCAATTATTATTGAATGCCTCAACGTGGTCCTTAGCGAGAACTACTTTGTGTTTAACAACTGCTACTTCCAACAAGTTCAGGGAGTAAGCATGGGGGCCTCTTGTGCCCCAAGTATAGACTGTCTATATATGGGGTACTTTGAGCAAATGAATATCTATAATGAGATGGCCCCCTTCCATGAGAATGTTCGAGCTTGGGCCCAATTCATTGATGACATTTTTTTCATCTGGGAGGGGGATCATGCCTTACTGAATGAATTTATCTTATGGATCAATGCTGCGGGTACTAACCTGAAATTTACGGCCCACTCCAGTAATTGCAAACTGGAGTTCCTGGATGTCTGGATTAAACACAATCAGAATTAATTATATGTCTCACTATTCACCAAACCCACTGCCAGAAATACTCTGTTGCAGTACGGCAGTTATCATCCCCGTTGTCAAAGGGCCAGCATCCCTTTCAGCCAGTTTCTTCGTATTCGAAGGAACTGTGCTGACATTAAAGACTTTCTGGAACAAGCTGACATCCTTAAAGAAAACTTATCCAACAAGGGTTATCCCCGCAAACTGATCAAGGAGTCCTTTAAAAGGGCTAGATACTTTAATCGAGATGCTTTGTTCCGAACCGATGGGACGAGACCCATGGATAAACTTGTTTGTGTTACCAAACACTCGAACATCAATCATAAATTGAGACAAACTATCAATTCCTGTTGGCACTTGTTAAACATGGGCAATGATGATAACAAACTTTCGAAACCCCTCTTTGCATTTAAGAGAAATAAAAAACTCAAAAACCACCTAGTAAGAGGGAGGATCCAGGAGCGTTCTTTTCCGTGTCAAAAATCCATCTGTGGCCTTGGACCTATCAAAGGAAATCATCGCTGCGGCACCTGCCAAGCTTGCCCAAATGCCATCGTGGGCGATACCATCAACATCATTGAACGTACTGTTTCACTTCAGGGAATGACAAATTGCCGCACCTCCAACATTATTTATATTATCACTTGTCCCTGTGATCTTATTTATATTGGAGAAACTGGACGTGAGTGCAGGACCAGGATTGGGGAACACAAGTCGAATATTCGAATCAAAAAACTCTCGGCCCCCCCTTGTCTGTCATTGGCTTAATCAGAAGCACTCTGAAGCGGACCTCAAGTGGTCAATCCTGGAAAAAATCTGTGTGACCCCAGGAAAAGAACCCACAATGATCCACAAAAAAAGAGAGGTATTTTTGATTTACCTCCTCAATTCCGTTAATAAAGGCCTGAATGAATATTGTCCCTGGGAGAATGCCATAATATAATCTTTAGCTCTTGAATCGTTCCCCCGTCGGCCTTGATGACATCCAGAGTGGATCTGGAGACCGTTTTTGTCCAGTGTGTTTTTTTTTTTGTATCTTCTTTGTTTATATCTTGAAACTTGTGCTCTACGGAGCTTTCTTCGTTTTTTTGTCTAATTTTTGTTAATTTGCTACCTTACTATTTTATTATTTTGGTGACGCAGGCCTCTTTTGCAGTATGCGATTAAAAGCATTTAGCCGCCTTGAACGATAACGCTCACTCTGCGCGTTTAATAATCTTTTTTCCTTCATATGAGGGATTGGCCTCCTTGTGTGATCTGGTTTGCCTGGTTTTAAGATGGCCGCTGCCTTAAGCGGGGAGTTGAATTCATCTTAGTCTTTTCTCTATTTTGCCACTCTACATGTCTACGCTCTTGATTGGTTCTCACGGGCACCGGGAATCCCTGAAATTGAGCTGCCCTTCTCTGACGCATTCTAGCCCAGGGATCACCGCTACGCTACATTCTGAAAAAAGAAATTATGGATGGAGCAGCCCTCTTTCTATCCTTGTAGGTAGTTTCTTGGGAACCTTAATTTCCCCCTGACTCCCTTGACATTCGTGAGGCCGCTTATGTGTTATTTACCTTCCCGAGCCGGGTGGATGTTGCACATCACCCTGCTAGCCCGGTAACGCTTTGAAACTTTGCCCCGTATCCCTATAAACTTCCGCTTTGTTTTTATACCCTGGCGTTTCCCCACGTTTAACCGACCTTGATCTCATTAAGCAGCGTTGTCGGTTGTCGGCTGCTCCCGTCTGTAGGTCCCCACTCCCCCCTCCCTGCTCCTTCTTTTCGAGCCTGCCAGCTGCGAAGAGTTGCTTAGTTAACCCCCCTTGGAACTCCTTATATTTATAACTTGAGGGGGGTTCTACATGTATTTGAATGAGTATTCAGCATGCTTCTAGAAAATACGTACTACATCGAGTACAAAAGTTTGTCTTCATTCCTTATTCTTAGGATGCCTTGATTACTTCGCTACTTTCTATCTCTCTTCTTTCTTTGTGTTACATAGAAATATCTGAATTCTTTGAAGATATCTGCCTATCCTAAACCTTCTGCCACAGCCCCTCGATAGATATCGATGCGTGGCTCTCCTGGGAGCTCTCCACTGGTTATCGCTGGAATGGAAGCCTGATTGTGATTTATCTGGATGACCTTTGGTGGGTATTGTGTTTTGGCTGTGTACTATCATTTTGTCTGTCCACTCTATGTTCCCTGAAGGTGTCTGTTTTTTTCCTCCTCATACCTGTAATGCCATCTCTCGATCCCTACCCCAGATTCCCTGCCGAACTGGAGCTAGTCATCTCATATTCTGCTTCTACCTGTGGGAACCGTATCTGTCTTTTCCGCTCAGGTAGCCTGTCACAGAGTTGTGTGAGAGCCTTTTCCCTTCACCACTGCCAGTGGGGCTTGTGACTTTCTCTCTTCTGATATACTGCACGGGCTCTACTCTATTCCTTATTAGGTTGTATGGCAATCGGGTATTGCCTATCTTAAATAAAAACTTTGATTTGTTTCTTTGGGTTGTTTATGTGTCACATTGTCTCTTTTTTTAAGCTTTCGGTGCACCCTATTCCGTTCATTTCAGAATTGGTGGCTGTGTTAATTTAAATGAGTTTAAAACATGAACTATTATGTTCTTCCGGGGCTGACTTTTGCTTCTAGAAAATTCTAGCCTTAATAAGTATTGATGCTGTATTAGTTTGTTATAATGTGTACTGATAATGTATTTCTCCGTGATTTTAGGTGTGTTTGTTTGTCCCACACCACTTGTCCATCCTCACCCTGATGAAGGTGTGGCCCCGGGTGGGGCGAGACACCGAAATGCGCGTTGGCGTTTAACTTGTTTCGGGTAGCTGGATTGTAACTACCCCTACCCCCTGGATGATATATGAAACCTTGTCATTCGATCATCATGTGGCAGTCTTATCACCTTGATGTACTTGTTGATGTTTATTGTTTTAGAATGGGAATGCTTCTGTTGATCTGAGTGTATGTTAGTATGACTGACTATTTTGATTGAGGTGTGTGAGACATTGTACATGTAATGCATTATTATTGAATGTAATCTTGGTATATAATTATTCTTTAATTGTTTGATTAACTGATTTTGATTATATGAAAATAAAAATGAAAAACAACTTTGATAAAAACATTTGATTACTGGACCATTTCTGCAACTGTCAGTGCCGGTTTTGTTGTGCTAATGACGGGACCCTTTTCGAGGGCGCTACAGAATTATTAAGGCAGGTAACCTCTCTATAGACTGGTTTTCCTCATCTCCACCATGACCTGAGATCGGTTCTACTCTGAGGGACTGAACTGAAGGAGCCTTTTTGTGCAAGTCAGTGGCCCAGTGGCAACTGAAGTCTATAAACAAGAGATTAGGGACACCACAATACCAGGATCTGGCAAACAAGTAATCCCCACCACAAGCCATACACATCTCAAGGGCCCCTCGACTGCTACAAAGGCTCACGCACCATCCGGGAGGTACTGATAGGCATGCTAGCATGCCCTTCACACCAGCACATTGGTGGCCCTTCTGCACCTATACTGTCCTTTCGGAAGTGGCCATCCACCCACAGGCCTAGGTGCAAGAGCTGTTGCCTCTCGTGAAGTGGAGGGACATGCTGGAGGACTGCAGAGGGCAAATTACGCACAGCGCTGGACTCTGAGGGCCCCGGCGGTTGAAGGCAGACGACAGAGGGCTGTTCGCAGAGGTCCATAGCTGGAAGGCACTATGTCAACGGCCAGAGGGAAAAAGGAACGCTCGCTTAAAATATATTTTCCCACGGTGGACTGGTGCCTCGGCCGAGAAGGGTACACAGATGTCAAGGCCAGCCGCAGAGAGGGATAAGTAAGAGGCCCTATTAACGAGATCCTTCATGGAAGCACTCTTTGCATCTCTAAGCAAAGATATCCAAGCAGTAAAGAAGGAACATGGACCAGGATCTCAAGGAAGTCAAATGTGATCTGGCGAACATGGGTGATAGGGTGCCCACCCTCAAAGAACATGAGTACAGCCGAGATGTGGAGATTGAACATCTCCAACAGGAAGTTATCCGACTGAGAGAACAACAAGTGACCTTGCAGGCACACACCAAGGAACTTGAAAATCGTTCCCGCAGTAACAACATCCACATCTGCGGCATACCGCACAAAGCTGAAGGCTCAGACATCTAGGACTATGTGAAGGCCCTCTTCCTTCTGATACTGGGCCCACAAGATGAAACAGAGATGCAATTGGACAGAGTTCATAGGTTTGGCCTCCCGCGAGCGGATGGGGCCTGCCTGCCAGACATACTTGCTTGTGTCCACAACTTCCAATTAAAAGAAACCATACAGGGTAAGCGCAAGATATTCACCCTGTTCTGTTCAGAGGCCACACACTGACGTTATATCAGGATCTAGAGGTTGTGACTCTACAGAAATGCAGGGATTTATGGCCTTTTTTTTTCATTTTACGGATTTTTATATAGCACAAACTTGACCCGAAGGTATCGGGTATCAGAGCGCTTTACATAGCACCAGTTGCGATACATGAGGACCCATTCATTTTTGTTAGGCACGGGGAGATTAAGTGATTTGCCCAGAATCACAGGATGTTCAGCGTGATTGCCGAGACTTGAACCCGGTTCCCCAGATTCAAGGTCGCCCGCCCTAGCCGTTAGGCCAACTCCTCTCATTACCACCTTCCTCCAGAGAAAGGGGATCTCTTACAACTGGGGCCACCCGTTCTGCCACATCTTCCGCTGAAACGAAAAACTTCACCAACTTACATGCTTGGAGAAGTCTGCTGCCTCCTATATCTTCTGGAGGAAGGAAAAGAGGGCTCTCCACTCAGAATCAGAAGATGTAGAGAGCGATACATTGGGAAAGAGTAGTAGCCCCTTTGAGGGGCCTCGCACTGAACCCTGCTACCATGGCACTGGAGTGGCAGGCAGTCATCAACAGTCTTGCTAGCTACCTGGAGAAGCACAACTCAGCCTGAGATGCCTCATCCAGGGCCAACATGATCTCATTGCAATGGCGATGAACACAACCTGGCTTTAGGGGCATGGTGGTAGGGGGTGGGCAACCTCACCTCATGTTGTTGGAGTTGGCTCTTATGGACATTTAGTCAAGTGCCCCCATTGGTATTATTCATTTTTTTACCGGTACATACGATCATCTTTATGTTAATGTTCTGTTTTTTTTGCCAGTTTGGGTTTTTCAGGGGTTTTGTGGGAGGGGTACTCACTTTGTTCTTGACACACAGTTCCAAGACATAAGACTCCTTACCATGCAGCTGGCCAATTACAGCCAGACCTCAGACACATGGTCATGCCCTGGCACAACTCTGCCCTCTTAAGCATGCATCAACAACCTCACACCTACTCACACGCTGATTTGAAGATCATCACATTAAACATGAAAGTGCTTAACAGCTCGGATAAATCCAAAAGAGCCTTATCTTACGTAGAAGAGACTCACTTGATATCAGGGCACTGGCACAGACTGAAGTCACACCACTTTCCACAACAAAACTTCTCTACTGCTACCAAGACAGGTGGGCTTACCATTCTTTTTGCATGCTCTTTCAGGGGCATGGTGTGATGAAAAATCACAGAGTTGAAAGGGCGACTGTTAACATAACAGATACACTTCGGTCAATTGACCTTCACCTTGGCCTCCATATATGTCACTAAGGAGTACCAAGACCAGTTCTTAAAATGGGTCATATCGGAGGTGTTGACATCCCCGTAGTAGATGGTGTTAATTGGCTGAGATCTTAATCTAGTGATGAGGAATGACACCGACAGGTCATGACAGCACTATGGCTAGACTGGGGCGCGTTCCCGTGATGGGGTGAGTTGGATGCAAGAAATAGGCCTGAGTGAATTATGGAGGAACATACACCCATACACCATGGACAACTTTCTATTCATACGCACATAAAACCTATGCACGTAATGTAATGTAATGTAAGTAACACTTTTATAGCGCGGCTGCCACCCTACGGGTATTCTGGCGCTGAGATTACCATTGAAAGACACTGTGCGTAACTGAAGGTCTCAACAGAGGGGCTAAGAATTAGTTTCTCGGAAAAAGTCTGGTTTTCAGATCCTTCGTAAACCTCAGCAAGGAATTACTTTGTCTGATCTTGAAAGGCAATGAGTTCAAGAATCTAGATACTACAAGACTGAATGATCTACCTCCTAATCGAGCCTTGCTGAAGTGTGATATACACATCAGATTAGCTGAGGAAGAACTGAGATTTCTAGTAGGAGAATACCATAGGAATTTCCTCTGCAGAGGCTTAGGGCCCATTTCGTGAGCTGCCTGTAGACAATGCAGAGTGCCTTGAACTGGACTCTCTGTGCCATAGGTAGCCAATGAAGATCCTTTAAGGCAGGTGAAGCAGATGCTCTGTGATGTCTGCTTAGTGCAAGCTTAGCTGCAATTACTTGAATCCTTTGCAGTTTTTTTAACAGGGAGTCAGGGGCTCCCAGTAATAGCACATTGCAGTAGTCTAGTCTGCTCATAATAATGCTCCTTACCACTTGAGGTCTAGCTGAAGTTGGTAAAAAAGGAAGAATTTTTCGCAGAGCTCGGAGCAGATATAGGGGCATATCAACAACAACCGGCGATAATTATCGCTCAGTGCTATTAGCATGAGGATAATTATCGCCGGCTAGCGTGAATTTTTTTCGCTGAGATAGCGTGCTATTAGCAACGCTTATCTCAATAGCGATAAAAATCTACACGCTAACAGGCTAACGTGAGATTATCGCTGGAAACCCAGCGATAATCACACGTTACCTTGTTGATAGGGACAGGCAAACTTAGCCATGATATCCTCCTTCCATAGGATATCATGGCTAAGGCTGAAAATTTGCAGACGTAAAAAAGCAGCGTTAACCGCGGTTAGCGCTGCTTTTTTTGTCTCTAACAGGGTTAGCGACATTCTTGATAATAGGAGAAATGTCGCTTAGCGACATTTCTCCTATTATTTTACTCTGGAACGCCCCCTTTGCATCTCATTAGAGATGCAAGGGGAAGCGTAGAGTAAAAGGGTGCTAACATGCGAATTTGCGTGTTAGCACCCTGTTGTTGATAGGGTGCTAGTTTTATCTCTGCTTTTTTGGCTTTTAAAGCCAAAAAAGCAGAGATAAAGTCCTTGTTGATATGCCCCATAGACAGGTGCTCACTGTTTTGTTGATTTGATTTGATTTGATTTTTACATTTGTAGAGCGCACGAATTCCCGAAGGCGTCTTGGCGCTATTTTTGGATACACATAAGTTTCTGCAGGAATGCTTAACAGGGATATAACCATGTCTTAACTGCCTTTCTGAAGGCCAAAAGTGTCGGGCTGTTTTTTATGTTGATGGGTAGGAGGATCCATAACTTGGTTGTCCTCAGCAGGAAACTTCTTCCTCCCCATCTGTTCTGCCTAAATTTGGGTACTTGGACGAGTTTAGCGTTAGTGGATCTAAGACTTCTAGCCGGGACATACCATTTGAATAGAGTTCTCAGGAAATGTGGTCCTGAGCCGTGAAGTGCCTTATATGCCAAACACAAGGATTTAAATTGTATCCTTTTGTCCACGGGCAGCCAGTGTAGGTCCTTTAGCCTATTGGGGACTGATTCGGATCTAGGGATGTCCAACACCAATCTTGCTGCTGCATTCTGGAGGCGTTGCAGTTTGGTACGGTATTGAGTTTGGATCCCTGTGTATAAGGCATTGCCATAGTCCAATCTAGACATGGCGAGCGCTGTAACCACAGTTTTCCGTGAGTCAAAAGGAATAAATGGGCATATTCTTCTGATCATTTTTAATATGTGCCAGATGAAGGATGACAGATTATTAGTCTGGGCATTAAAAGTCAATTTAGCGTCGAATATAAATCCGAGATTTTTGACTTTCCCTACTGGGGTTGGGCAGTTGCCCAGATTATCAGGCCACCATTTGGGGGACCAGAAATCGGCCTTAGTACCTAGCAGCATGATCTCGGTTTTTTCGCCGTTCACTTGAGAGTCCAGCTGTAGATTACTATATAATAGTACTCCCAAATTAAGAACTGTTTTAGCAGGCATCGAAGGATTGTTTACAGAGGCTGGCCAGAAATCCGACGGTAGAGGACGAGAAATTTTACTCTCAGAACAGTAGAGAATTTTCGTCTTATTGCCGTTAAATTTCAGGGAATTAACTCTGAGCCAGTCTGCTGTTTCCTGCATACAGCTATGACATTTTTCCAGGGGAATTGCCTCATTGCCCTCAAAGGAAAAGACAAGATGGATGTCGTCAGCATAATAAATTACTTCAATGCCGAAAGATTTTATAAGGGAAATAAGTGGGCGTAAATAAAAGTTAAAAAGGATTAGGCTGATAGCCGAACCCCGTGGAACACCATGTTTTACAGGACTATTCTGAGAGAGAAAAGGCGTCAGGGTTACTGCCTGCTGCCTGCCTACCTAAGAGATAAGACTGCAACCAGTCCAGTGCCTTATCTCTAATACCATTCTCCTCGAGTCTTTTAATCAGGATCTTATGATTGACCGTGTTAATGCGGCCGACATGTCCAATAGCACTAAGATGTCAGTTTGGCCATTGTTGGCCCGCATACGAAGGTCATCAAGGACTGTCACCCATGCAGTTTTGGTACCGTGTCCTGGGCAGAACCCGAATTGAACTTCATCTAGAAGTTTATTTTCTTCCGCAAATTTCGAAATGGCCTTACTCACTATTCTTTTCAGGATCTTTATCGGATATGGTAACAAGGAGATCGGTCTGTAATTGGATGGACACAGAGGGTCCAATGAAACTTTCTTTAGAAGAGGGGACACAACTGCCTTTTTCCAGCACATTGGGACTGTGTGATTAGTTAGAGACTGGGAGCATAATTGGTGTAAATACAGAAAAAGCTCCATCCCGAACACATTCCACAGCTTATGTCGAAGTGGGTCCAGAGGAGAGCCTAAGAACATATCAGCTGCAATTATGTTAAACTCCTCTTGTGAAGGGATCTAGAAGATCTCCAAGGTCGGCATGGGTTCTCTTGTGGTTCCTTCATAGGGGGTACTGCTACTAAACAATACCTTAGTATCGGCTTTAGTATTGCAATGACTATTTTCTGGGCACAAGAGGCATACAAACACAGGTCACAGCCATTGAGATAGAACCCTCGAGTTTATCCAACCATTCCCCTGTAACCATCACTCTACAGATGCCACTGCTAAGCTGAGCCAATCACCCATGGCAGAGTAATCTTACACATTACACATATGCAATGGGGCCCATCCATGCTGATGGATTTCTACTGGCAGTGTGGCGAACACACCTTTACCCAACTGTTTCCCAGTTGGAAGGGACTGTGCTCCCTGGTGCCCTTACACAACCTAACCCTGGTCATTCCCAGAGAAGAACTAACAGAGTTGTACCAGCACCCGTTAAAGAAAAATACCAACTTGCTGGGCAAAGTACGCGAAAAGAGAGAGGCAGACTATTTTGGCTGAGCTCAGGTCAAAGACATTCCAGAAGAATTAAGACTATTCACTGAAGCACAGGTGGGGCAGTGGGTTTGATAGCCTTCTTCACCCTACAGACAAAACTAAACACCCGGGGGCTCCAGATTGCCCAATGGTAAATGCTCAAGATGATGAACAGCACTGAGCTCAGCCTCAATTTGATCAAGGAAGAAATGTGAGCCATCCACCTTATGGTAATGCCGCACCAATATGTGGTGGACTTGATGACTGCAATGGAGTGAGGGGTCTGCGCTAAGATAGGCACCGCCTGTTGCACATTTATTCCAGGGAATGACATGGACAATGGAATATTAACAATTGCGATCCAAGCACTGCATAACCTACAGAGAAGCATGCGTAAAGAAGGATATGCAGCTGAGCGGGAGTGGTTCTCAAATTAGTTATTTTGGCTCCCACGGTGGATATCCAGTCTGTGTAAATTACTGTTGCCGTTTATTGTTGTGTTTCTATTGGTTTGTGGGGATATACAATTAGGGATCACCTGCTGTAAAATGCAGTCCTCACGATAGGTAGAATGCAAGTAGCTAGGAAGGATGTTGTGGTCAAAAGTGAGCATAGGGAACAGCAGGACCCAGATAAAATAATGGTACAAATGCATGAGTTAGATAGTGTAGCAGAAGAATCAGCTAGAGGGGGGAATGTTAATATAGATATCGATGTATTTGTCTACTAAAATGAACTATCGCCCTTATTAACGGAATCACCCATTCTGAATTCCACATCTACCTCCACATGCAAGTACGTGGTGAGGCAGGCCCTGCGACCTCGGCCTGGGATTACTGATTGATGGGTCACAGGTGGGAGGGTGCATAGCTGGCAGGCAAACACTAAGACAGGAAATGCTTGATCAGTTCCACAGATAGGCGCAGCAACATTACAATGGTCAAGGGAGATTGCATGAATAAAGCATAAATGGCTGGTGGGGGGTGTGTTCTAAAAACACCATAAAGTCAGATGTCAGAGTTAGGAATACATAGCTAATCAAGGCCTAGCACATGTAGTGATCACGTGCTCCCCATGCCGGACATCTGGACACATTCACCACTAGCCACACTGTATCCACACAGGTCAAGACCCACCTGTAGTAACTATTGAGTATTAATTTATTGCTGTAGTAATATTGTATATAAAGAAACCTCAAACCTGATGTAAATTGAGACAGGCCTCAGACCTAGTGCATGTAACTGTTCTTCTGGCTAAACTGTTTTATTAAACAAACTGTTGCTGTTTTGCAAAACGCCTCTTGTCTTCTCTTTTTTCAGGAAATCTGAAGTGAGCAACATTTCTGTGCCCTTTACCACTGCTAACCAGTGCTACAGTGTTTGTGTGTTTTCCTTTAAACATGGTAAAATTGTTGTACACCCAATTGGCACATTTAATGTATTTATAAGTCCTTAGTAAAGTGGTACTACATGTACCTGGGGCCTGTAAATTAAATGAGTCTAGTGGGCCTACAGCACTTTTTTGCCACCCACATAAGTAGCACTCTAAAAAGAGATCTCAGGCCTACCATTGCAGCATGTATGCAGTTTTACACTGCCACTTTGATCTGGCAAAATAAACCTTTTACCAGGACCAAACTTCCCTTTTTTATGCATATATGACACTCCCAAGACAGGCACTATCAGCCCAAAGGCAGGGATGTAGGGTATTTAACAAGGACATATACTTTTGAATTTCATAAGTCCTGGTAAATGTCCTGGTAGTGAAAAACTCCCAAATGCGTTATTCACTACTGTGAGTCCTATCTCTCTGATAGAATAACATTGTATTACTTTATTTCATTTATTAAGAGCTAACTTTTTTATTTAAAACAGGTAGAAATGTCATGTTTGGTCTCAAAAGAATTTTAAATTTGAAATCTTCTTTAACGGGGAAGTCAAATGCCACTTTTAGAAAGTTGTCATTTTCTTGTCCTAACCATTTGGTGCCTGCAGCCTGTGTGCTGGGCCACATGAATGTAAATCGTTTTCATTTGGCTCTTGTGCATTCCTCCCAGACAGTGAGACAAAGAGGGACTAGGTGTTGGCAGGATGGTCCATTCTGCCAGGATGGGCGGGACGCAGCTGTTCCCTGCCCCACTTACATTTCAAATGGCTGCATCCAGCACACTCACAAAGAACTTGACACCAGCCTATTGTCACCCTAGACCTCTTGGAGCATAGGCAGGGGAAGGAAGATAATTCCCAGAAGCAGACCCAGGTGTAGGAAGTCGTAGAATTTTCTCACACTTCAAAGGCTGGCACCAATTTAAAATAGTAGATGCTCAGACCAACTCTTCAGGACACTCCTGGACCTGTGGAAGAAATCAGAAGGACCACCCCTGTACTCAGAAGACTCCCTTTCTGCTTGAGGCCTGCCTTGCTGCTCGAAAGAAAGAGGAGCATCTCCTTGTTCCCAGGAAGACCAGAGTGACTTTAAGAGTCAGTTGGCTGACTTCCTATTTTGAGCTACAGGGACTCAACAAGCTCCAGAGACCTCTCTGCAACTGCCCAGCTGACCTGCTGCAACTGGACCTGCTTGGGCCTTATATTGGACCTGCCTGGGCTCTGCTGGCCTCTGCTAGAGTGAGTCCCTGATACCCGAAAGGTGCTTCTCCAGGTCCTGGGCCTATGATTGATATCAAAGTGCAAGGAGAAATCCTGAGTTTTTGGGCTCTTGGCGACCATGAACAGGCCCATTCGCACTGAGACTCTGTCACCCGTACTGACTGCCAATGCGAAGCCGCAGTGAACACTACCACCGATTCTTCACACTACTGAGACCTCCAATGACAACACACAATGCGAGTCCTGCACTTTTTGCTACAGCAACAACAGCCCGCGATGACCACCAACCCGTAGCCCCAGCAACAACCATCTGCGATGCTCGACTGGATCTTCGTGCTACAGCGTTGATCATCCACGACGCTAGGCCTACTCTTCATGCTACAGCGATGACCATATGCAACACTCTCCCTGCTCCTTGTGGCCTCCTCCACAGCAAACTGGACTCTTCATGCCGTACTCTGCGAAGGTGACTTTTTCAGCTAGAGTGACCTGGTTCCTGTATCCGGCATATACTCCATCGTGGTAGGCCTGAGCCTGTGGCTTTTTCCTGGTCTAGCATGACCAGATGACAGTCAGTGGCACTTTGTGCTTTTTAGAACTGACCTTACCTAAAACTCTGAAATTGCGTATCTCTGGTTCTACAGATTGGATTTTTGTTGTTCTGTTATCTTTTATTGATTTATTAAAATGTACTCTATTTTTTAAATTGGTTTGGGATTTTTTTGTGTTGTGTTTTTACTTTATTACTGGGTTTGTGCTGCATAAATACTCCACACATTTCCTCTAAGTTCAGCCTGGCTGTTTTTTGTGCCAAATTACCAGAGGGTTAAAGCACAGGCTAATTTAGTGACTTTTGTGGCTCACCCTGACAGGGTTTGTAGCTGTTCCTTATGAAGAGTCTTCATCCCGCTCAGCCAAAAACCCAGCTTCCTACAGTAGGTTTGTGAATTGCATTTTGTAGTAAGTAAGAAAGTAGTACTACTGCAATCCTACTTTACGAACTACAAAATGTGGTTTGTGAATCGGGCCTTTTAACTGTATACAGATACGGCAGAAGGGACCGTGTCTCAGAGACCCTGAGAGCCATTGAGGAAAGAGTTAGATTTAAATGTCTAGGCACAAAGGTTTCACATACATGCACTACATCAAAATATATCCATATATTTTAGTTTTTTAATAGTGCGGCCCTGGCTCAAGGGAATTAGAGTGATTTATAAGTGAACCCCTACTGCCACACACATGTATTTCTTTTTAAATCCTGGGAGATTAAGTCATTTGCATAAAATCACAGGATGATGAGCTAATGCCGTGAGTTGTACCTGGTTCATGATTCAAAAACAGCAGCAGCTGACACGAGGCCTCATTTCCTCCATATGTTAATATGTTATCATCTGTTGCATAAAACCAAGCCATATGTCAAGAAAAGGACCCTCCACCTCTTCGAATCAAAAGAAAAAACATTAAGCTGTGGGAGATTGTAAACTTGGCACGACAGGAGCATGTAGGTTAAGTGGAGCAATGTTTTTGGAAGTTCGACAAAACACCAAAGCTGGATTTTATCATCCTTTTTTATATTCTCCAGGAAGCACTCTTAGCGCAAGCCCCAAGAGCCAAGTTCCCTAAATAATAACACATATAAAATATTCTGTATTCTAGCACAGGTACGATTAGTGCTGTGGCGCGAAATAAGGGCAGAGAGCCCGTTTCACAGGTGACCCGCGGGCGCGCCACCCCTGATGCGTGATCTCTGAGCACGGCTGGCCCTCTTTTCAGAGGCACCTCTGATCTGAAACAAACATGGCTGCTCGGTTGGTGTTCCAGGGTCGCTGAAACGAGATGTTCTATTCTTGACTTTCGGTGTTTGCTTTTCCCACTGACACAACAGGGGGCAGAGCCCCCCGATGGGCGGTGGAATAACAGCAGCGTGTCCGCCTGTCAGCGTGGCCCGGCTGGGCGGTCACCGTCCGCTGCCCCCTCACACTGGCATTCCTCTGCACTCGGCCGTTTGCTCTGTGCAAACAGTTGCTTTGGCGTACCTTTGCACCGCCCTTTTGGAAGGGTCTCCGGCCTGCCTGGAAAGGTCACCGTGAAAGGCCGACAGGCCGCTTTGCAAGCCCTGCTGGGCATTGTGAATCACCAGTGAGTACTGAGTGAGAAAAGATTGACTAGCGCTTCTGTTAGCGCCGGTCAAACACATCTGCACTCACTGAACCGGGCTGGGCTGGTCACCCACTGTCCAGGAAGGCCTCCCCAGAGCAGAGAACGGGAGCAGGCTCAAAGGACTGATAAATCACCTAGTGCAAAGCAAAGATTTTAACGTGCAAGAGTGCAAAATTAGCCATGCATATTTCAACTGTTTGAGATCATAAAACCTGGGTTTTACGGACTCCGAGCATTTATACAAAATAACATAATTATGCCGTGCCCTACCCTGCCCCAAGGGCTCTGAGGCTACTGCTGGGTGGTTCACAAAACTCCATATACATTAAATATAGAAAATTCAGATCTTTAGTCTTAAAAAGATGATTACAAGTGTTGTCTATGTTCTCAAAATGTAATCTCGAAATACATTTAAAATGGTGAAAAATGCATGTAATGTACTCGAGAGCAGACGAAGCCGAACATTACCTTTTGAGCCTGGGTCAAATGCCAGCCCTAAGCAGGGAAGCTGCTACCATTTGTGCAGCAGGTGCTGTGGAACCGGGTCCCATGAAATCCTGTCAATTGCTGTAGTTTACTACTTCAACAGCAGTCAAAGGGGCTGTTAGAATTGGAGGTCTCTGGTTGGCAGAGGTTTGCACCATGTCCAAGTAGGGACCCTTATTCTACTCAGGGTACGAGAGTCACACGGTCAAGATAACCCCCTGCTCACCCCCTCGGTAGCTTGGCGCGAGCAGTCAGGCTTATCTCAGAGGCAGTGTGTAAAGCATTTCTACATAGACACACAATGAAAACACTAC
This sequence comes from Triturus cristatus, assembly GCF_964204655.1. Classification (NCBI taxonomy): domain Eukaryota; kingdom Metazoa; phylum Chordata; class Amphibia; order Caudata; family Salamandridae; genus Triturus; species Triturus cristatus. Next base: position 1,084,878,717 of record NC_140582.1, on the reverse strand, counting down.
TGTCATATGGGCCAGTTTCCTTGCTTGCACCAGGGACATGATATCCTTGCTATGCTACTGGCTTTAAGTCCAACTTCAACCACAGGCCCGGCAGTAATCCTCACCCTGAGTGTAAAACTGCTCCAATGCTAACTTTGATAACAGAAGCTAAGCCTAAATCTAGGCCCTGTTTTAAATTTCCATAATATCAGTAAAGGAATTTAACAAAGTGGTTTCAGATTTAAGTCCCCATTTATGAGTTGGCGGAGTGATAACACTCAGCTCGATTACAGCGGACCTCATGTTCCCATCACTTCAATTTTCAAGGTGCAGGGGACACCGGCTGTAAATTCACATGCGGGTAGGGCAGGGGCTGGGGGCACAAACGCATGCTTGCCCGTACTCACCCCTCCTACGGCACGCAGGAGCATAGATCGCTTCCCCCTGCCAGACAAGAGCCTGCTTGTCCCCTGACACCCTTCCCTCTGTTTCCCGTCCACCTCCATAGCATTGCTACCCCTATCCCTTTGTCGATGTGAGGACACTTAAAATTACAACAATGCAATGAATGCATCATATTAAAGACATTGACACGCTTTGTGGATAAAATATGTCGCAAGTTTATTGATTGCACAGGTTGGGATAGCTTACGGCGATCCAGCTGTTGACGGTGAGTTCCTTGAGCGGCCGGCCCCCATTCTGTGAAAGCTAGAGCTGTCCTGTTGGTGTTTTAAGCACCAATGAACTTAGATTCTTTACAGCTCATTCATTTACAGGGGGTTGCCACCACACTTGTTACTTTTGTCTCACTCCCATGTACCACCAGCTCACCGCAGGGGTAAATGGGAGGTCAGTTGCCCCTGGGATAGGGCATGCTGAGCAAGACCCAATGGGCCCGATTCACAGAATTAACTTAAGACAAAATCCTAAACTTACTACTTTTGGTATTCACAGAATGCACTTGCTACTTTTGGTATTCACAGAATGCATTTACTACTTTTGGTATTCACAGAATGGATTTACGACTACTAACTTTACGTCTGCACTCGGGCTGGAAATTCCGGCCCGGAGGCGGAGCTTCCGGCCCGGCGGCGGAGCTTCCGGCCCGGAGACGGAGGAATTTCCGGCCCGGAGGCGGGGTTTCTGGGCCAGAGGCGGAGCTTCCGGCCAGGAGGTGGAGATTTTGGCCATGGCTAAATCTCCGCCACTGGCCGGAATACCCACCTCCGGGACGGAAGCTCCGCCTCCGGCCCGGAAGCCCCGCCTCCGGGACGGAATTTCCAGCCCGAGTGCGGACGTAAAGTTAGTAGTCGTAAATCCATTCTGTGAATACCAAAAGTAGTAAGTGCATTCTGTGAATACCAAAAGTAGGAAGTGCATTCTGTGAATACCAAAAGTAGGAAGTTTAGGATTTTGTCTTAAATTAATTCTGTGAATCGGGCCCAATAATTCCAAGTCTGCATGTCAATCCTCATTCTGGGGACAATTACTTGGAAAGGTGGATTTAGGAGCACCGGACAAGGAAAGGAAATGTTAATCCTGTCGGGCGGTCTCTAAATCAACCTCACTGGTAACCGAGCTCAAAATTTGAACGATTTCAACAATAAATGGTTAGTTTTCGTGTGTTTTAGGTGCTTTCCTATCTCCAACTGTGACTGAATGCTGTATGAACAAGCAGTGTGGAGTAAACTTAGTGTCTTGTTTGCTATTTATATATTGGTTTTACAAATACCACTAGCACTAACAGTTTTTCAGTAGTACATGTAATGTTAACAGCTTTTTGTCTGCAATTGATTTTCATATCGATCTCTGGGGAAAGAATCTTAAAAAAAATGTTTATAGTGTTACTTGCAGTCTTGTACTGCTTGTAGTCGTGCTGTATCTTTAGCATGTATGACTGCTCTTGAAGTTGATATGTACAGTCAGAGCTGGACTGGAAACTTACTACTCCTGTAAAATACTTTACTACCTGCCATGTATTGTACACAGTGAGCACAGCAAGCAAGTTCAATCCTGTTTAGGGGGATTTCAGGTGTTCTCATCTCAAGGACAGTTTTATAATAATGTAGTCAAATGATCCATCCTAGAGTGCATTTTTTTTTTTTTAGTTTTATGTACCGCAAACTCGACACAAAGGTATCAGAGCGCTTTACATGAGCACCAGATGCATTACAGATGGACACATTCATATTTTGGGCACGGGGAGATTACGTGATTTGCCCAGAATCACAGGATGTTTGAGCCACCCACCACACTCGAATCTGGTTCCCCAGGTTCAAAGTCGGCCGCCCTAGCAGGTTTGCTAATATGTTTGCTAAAACCCCACATGTTTTCAATGTATGTTCCAGTACTTCAGCCTCAAAAACAGGCCACTGGCACACAGTTTACGAGGCGTTCCCTGAGTTTCACATGAAAAGTACATCCTTGTTCTGAGAGGCTTAGCTATCAATGCTGCAGCCGATGGAGCGGCGCCAGGGATGCAAGGAGCTCTTTGTATCCCGTTGTGAATGTTGTTTGCTTCCCAACAGGGGGCACCTTTTCCATACTTGAATTTGGGTCCACGACACCCTTGTTCGTCACTGCCTATGCACAGCGTTTTAGCTCATCACAGGACAGGTAAGTACATAGAGAGTCATTATATCGCAGCCACTACATGAGGACTCACTACATCAGATGGACCTTTACTTCAAAGCAGTACCTTTACCTCACAGGTGTGTGTGTGTATATATATATATATCTATATATATATTCACTGAAAAAACCATAGGTTTCAGGGGTGTTATAGTTAGCTGGACTTTTCACTTGTACAAAACCATTGAAATTCCCCCGTTATAGTTAGTTCAGCTAACTATAACTCGCGCACCCGCAATGCACTGCTGATGACGTCACATATTACATCACTCATGACATGGTCAGTGACATCACTCATGACATCACTGATGACATCTCAAATGACATCACTGATGACATCACTGATGACATCATCCAGTGAATGTGTGTTTTTCTGAAAATTAAATATGTTTTATATATGTATATCTCAAGGTCGATGGAAGAATAAATGGGTATATAAGTGTCTAAATGGATGATTTGTTTTTGAAAAATTGATTGTGTAACTGACTGATTAAGTGTATCATAGTGAATACATGGCTTAGTGAGTAATGTTTAAATATGTAAATATCTGTATCAGTCTCTCACTTTGTGTATAAGTGGCTGCATGGGTTGGTGAGTAGCTACATGGGTGTCTATATAGGTTATTAGTTGGTTTTTTGAGTATCAGTCTGAGTGTCTGCATGGTTCGGTGGGGGGTATTACGTAGTGCATAGGTGCATGAATGAGTGACTCACTGTTTGTATGTGTTGAACACAGCATGTGTGCAGGACTGTATGGGTGGATGAGTGTGTGTATGGGTGTGTTAGTGAGTGAATGACTGTCTCAATAGTGTCTTTATGAGTAACTACATATGTTTTAAACTAGTATATGTGACTATTGGTGTATATATGTGAGTATATGTGAGAGTGAGAGATTGAAAGAGTTCCTGTATGAATAAGTATGTGTTTCTATAAGTGATTGTTTAAAAGACTAAGTATGTGTAAGTTTCCGTAGAAGTAAGTATGGTGGTGTGTGTATAACTGTATATGCAAGTAAATGTATGTTTGATTCTTTATTAGCATGAGTGACTATGTGTGTGAGTAACTCTATGGATGAGTGGCATTGTGTAACAGGATGTATAGGTGTATGAGTACATATGATGAGTGAGTACATGTATGAGTGACTGTATAGGACTGTTGGTGAATGAGTGGATGTGTATGTGGATCTTAGAATTACTGAAGAGGTTGTTGTAACTGGTATTGGTATGTCCATTGTTTTGAAAATTTTAGTCTCTATTTTTGAATGTGTGTATCAAAGGTTATATTAGGGTGAGAGGAGGTCTGCCACTCTATCACAAGGATGATGTCATCAGTGATGTCATCAGTGATGTCATTTGAGATGTCATCAGTGATGTCATGAGTGATGTCACTGACCATGTCATGAGTGATGTAATATGTGACGTCATCAGCAGTGCATTGCGGGTGCGCGAGTTATAGTTAGCTGAACTAACTATAACGGGGGAATTTCAATGGTTTTGTACAAGTGAAAAGTCCAGCTAACTATAACACCCCTGAAACCTATGGTTTTTTCAGTGAATTTCTGAGGTTTTTTAAATGCTAATTCCTAACTATAACGTGCCTGAAACCTATGGTTTTTTCTGTGAATTTCAAAGGTTTTTTAAATGCTAATTTCTAACTATGCCTACAGAGATAGGACATGTGAAGAAAGAAGAAAAAATGCACAGAAAGAAACAAAAGAAGTGCAGAAAGAGGCAACAGAAGTCCTCAAATACGAAGATAAGTGCAGGAAGAAGGATAACGTGCAGAAAGAACAAAAAGAAGAGCAGAAAGAAGCCTTGTTGCAAAATCATCCTGTACCCTTAACTTTTTCAGACGGATACTGGTGGTAACTGAGTCTGACTAACCAGTCCTAGAGCCAGTGCTATGTTAAAAGACACTTAGAATACAGTGAAAACACCTACATACACTAGGGAACATTATGCGTTGGGGTCCCCCTGTGATTAGCATGACCTCCTCTGTAAGCCCCTAGTGTATAATAGGGCATGGGGATTAAAACTACCTCTTAAAACAGGCCACAGGGCGTTTTTGCACACGTTAACTCAGGCCCCGTCCCCTCCCTTCACCACTGTGTAAACACGCCCTGTGTCCATTTTTAGTTGGGAGATTAAGTTCATTTGAATCCTGAGGGTCCCTAGGGTCCAACTAGCCCACTAGGTACCTCCAGTAAGTGCCACAGAGCTGCGTTGCAGAGAGGTGTAAAAAGTGGCACGGCCTGGACCACCTCTCTGCAATGCAGCTCAGTGGCGCTTACTGGAAGCACTTGGTGGGCTAGTTAGCCCCCAGGGGCCCTCAGTATTGAAGGGAAATTATATCCCCAATTTAAAACGTGCCATAGTGCGTGTTTGCACACGTCACCTCAGGCCCCGTCCCCTCCCTTCACCACTGTGTAAACGCGCCCTGTGGCTGTTCTAAGTTGAGAGATTAAGTCCCCCTGAATCCTAAGTGTCCCTAGGGTCAAACTAGACCACTAGGTACCTCCAGTAAGCGCCACAGAGCTGCGTTGCAGAGAGGTGTAAAAAGGGGCTTGGCCTCAGAACACCTGGCTGCAGCGCAGCTCCCTGGCGCATACTGGAGATGCCTGTTGGGGGCGCGTTTGCAGAGTGCTGCACGGAGGGGGCATGGCCTCCGGCACGATGCCAGTCTTTTATTTATTTTAGTTTTTTAAGAAGGGGGGCTGTTTGGTTCCCCTTCTTATTCTCATTTATTGGCCCTGATGACCCCATCCCCCAGGGCCAGTCTCCTAATTATATTTTTTTGACCCCAATCCCCAGGGCCGGCCACTGTTTTTTATTATTTTAAAAAAATATATATTTATAGACACACCTAGGACATGCTGGACAAACCGTACGTACCTATCACCATGACGATTTGCGTGATATTCATTAAAAGGCGACTATGCATGCAATGAATCCACGTGGAATGTATTTACACCACTAGTGAAGCTCTGACATGTCTGATGCCCTACCGTGCCTAATCCTGGTAGACACCCTTGTCGTTTATTTATACAAACATGGGTAGCTATTGACGGGCACATTTAATACACATGCACACCAAGCCATTCAAAGGGGATTCGACAAAAATTCGACCAAAACTATGCAAGAAACCCCCCTCACGGTTAATAAAACACACATCCACTGCCGGATGTGTAATACTTTTTATTTTACTCTCTGGAAAGGGGACGAACATCACTTGAGAGTCACAGCGTGCTCCTGACAGAGCCCAATGCTGTGTTACACCCACCATTGCCTGCCGAGTGCCACACACCTCTGTGTTGTATTCCACTAGCTAGTGCATATGCTATGACACTCTCTAGCCCATGTGCACTGTAACACCACCCCGTGAATATGTCATGCCACACTTGTCTTCGCACGGGTTATATTGCCCCATCTAACGTGCCTTTCTCGATGCCTATGTTATAACGCACAGTGCTATGCCATACATATTACAATCTGGGATCCATATCTTTGTCACAGTGCATATGCAACGTTACACTCCCCAGCACATATTTTATATTACAACTTTAGAGACTAGTTAGGTTACACAACACTGCCCTGTGCATATTACACTCCAAGGCGCATATCGCATAGCACGCGCTAGTGCCTGTGCTATCTCGCGCTCTCCAATGAATCTGTCATTGCGCACAATGTATTGCATATTATATTTCACGCCCGGTTCATCTTATATCACACTTTTTGGTGCATAGTTTATACCATACACTATATCTAGTTTTCATTTTCAATCGTGCTCTCAGGACTATGTTCTATATAACACTGTGTTCACCTACCCTTTTCACGGGCATTACATTTTGCGATAGGGGGTGGGGGGTTAGGGGGTGTTTCTGCCAAGTGAGCCCGGAGTCACAGTCACAAACGTCCTCTTCTTCCTGAATAAAAGTGAGATTATGCTGCATACTTGTTCATATTTTAAGTAGTTCGCACAGACACAATGTTTTAAAAACAATAAAGTTCCTAATACCCGCCTTCTCTGAACAGTTAGCTTGCTGCCCCATCCCCTTCCTCCCTATCCTCTGTTGTGTGAATCCATGGACTAGCCTCCTCCCTCCTGCCATGCATGGTCTGATGTGCTGCCACTGCCCTCAATTTAGTATGATGTACCAGTCCACTCCTCCTGCCCTCCATTGCCCAATTCTATGCCCCATCATTGACCTCCTGCTTAAACTCTGTGCTTAGCTTGCTGCCCCTATTCTCCTTCCCCCTGCCCTCCGATGTCTTTGTGCATGCCCCTGCTCCATCCTTTTTGCCCACCATGTCCCATGGACCTGCCACTCCTATCTACTCTGAGTGTTCTGTTGAGCTGCCACTCCCCTCCCACCTGCCTAGCATTGTCAGATGACTGTAACCTGTCCCTGCCACCTCCACCCTGCCTGTCCACATGCCATGCCCCTATCCTCTTCCTCCTGTCCTACATGGTCCATTGTACTGCCACACCCTTCTGCCCTCCCTGGTCTGTTGTGCTGCAACTGCTCCTCCTGCCTGCCCCGTGTGGTCTGTTGTGAGGTCCCTTCCCCTGAACTTTCTTGTCTGTGCCCAGGTCCTGACCCTCCCTTCTATCCTCCATGGTCCTTTGTGCATGCCCCTCCACCCTCCTTCTTGCCCATCATAGCCATTGTGCTGCCACTAACCCTCCCACTTGCCATACATGGTCTTCTGTGCTGCCATGGCCCCTCCCACCTTCCCTGTGTGGTCAGTTAGCTGCCCCTGACCCCCTCCCACCTTCCCTCCATGGTCTGTGTGTATGCCATCACAGTCTCACTGTTGCTCTTCATGGTGTGTCTTGCTTCTAGTGCCCATCCTGCCTGACCTCCATGGCTATCTTGCTGCTCCTGCCCTGCCCCCTTGCCCCCAGCCCTACTCCCTCCCTCCTGGCTTGTCTGTTCCATTGTAATGCCCCTGATCCGTCCCTCCTGCCCTTTATGGTCTGTTATGCTGCAGCTTTCTCTCCTGTCTGTCCATTATGGTCAGCTAGCTACCATTGACTCTTGCCCCTCTGTTCTCTGTTGTCCATGTGCATGGTCCTGTCCCCTCCCTCTTGCTTTCTATGGATTGTTGTGCTGCACTCCCGTCCTGCATGCCCTGTGTGGTGTATTGTGCTGCTGCAAACCCTGATGCCTGCCCTGCAGGGTCAGTTTGGTGCACCTCTCCATGTCCCTCCTGTCCTCTGTTATCCAAGTCCATGTCCCTATCCCATTTCCTTCCATGATCCAATGTACCATACTTGCGAACATTTTGAACTTGGTAAGAGGGAGATTTTGAAAAAAAACTGGGGTATTGATTTTCCCCTTTGAGTTACATTGAAAAAGAGGATATTGTAGACAGGAGACAGATCAAATAAAGCCCATTTGAGCTTAAAAACATTGGACGTTTCCTGGCTGAATCGGGTCTGTTGGCATGTATGGTTGTACTACCATTGCCTCTTCCTTCTGCCCACAATGGTCTATTACATTGCCACAGCCTTGAAGGAGGGTAGATTTTGTATCACAGGGGGCCCCTGGCCCGTTCTGTCCACACCTGAAGTATGAGACCCTTGTCCTTGCCCTGCCAGCTGCATTTGTAGGCCGTATTAAATTGACCAGCGGGTCCTGTGTTGCTATATAATTATCCTGAGACATCCTTACCACTCAGCCAGCATAAAACCCCTGTGTAGGCCCTTCTGTTCAATATGTAGGCCTCTTTGTTAAATTGACCATAGCTCTGCAATTTTAGTGTATAGCAGTCTGAAGGCAGGTCTGCGAGGCCTTCTGATCCAAACTAGTAGCCCCCACCCTACCCGAGTGCTCCGTGCTCGGTATCAAAGTTCAACATCCCCCTGAAGCTGTCGACATACAGTAGGCTGCATCCTGGACTGGTACTTGCTTCCTGGGCAGGTTTCCCGCTTTTAAGGAAGTGGCAACCGCAGAGCGTCAAGTTAGGAGAACTGAGGAGATTTTATACATGAATATATTGAATTCCCGTACAATACCCATTATTTTCTGCTTGCTCTATGGAACTTACGATAAGCGATTGGCCTGAGAGACTGACCTTTTCACCCAGTCCATTGTCAGCATTAAGTGGGTAAATGACGAAATGTCTGGTAAAATCTGCAGACGAAGCTTTTGGGTAGCATACGTAGGTAGATGTAGCGTGCAAAGGAGCCCACAAAATGATATAAAAAGGGAGCACCCACAGATATCGACGGACTACCTCGCCGTCTGTATGTAGGTTAACAGGCAGTGCAGGTTTTCCCCAAGAGCTGGGAGCTCTTGTCTTCCTTTGCTTAAAATGTCTTGCTCTGCTTTGCTTGAAGTATCTTATTCTATTTTACCTATATGAAATGTCATGTTATGTTTAACCATTGTTCTCTTTACTTTTGCATTTAAAAGATTTTGTATTGTAATTGCAGGAATGCTTGCTCTAAGAGTAAACGTGAGTGTTCCTAGGTAACATTTTCCTTGGTGTAACTTGTTTCTCATGATGCATTTATAGATGTGTTTTCTCTCTCTCTCTGTCAGTACATTAATTGAGATACAGAGAATATTATGACAGCTGTATGATTATCTGGATTCTGTATTTTGTACTTTATGTCTCTATTCTGCGGTTTCTTTGAAGTTGCATCTTCTCATTAAACTGCCATTGTATTCTGCCTCCAATTCCATGTCTCATATGTCTGTTTTCTTCATTTTTGGAGCAAGCGTTCCTAGGCACCCCGGCTCAAATTAAGGTGCCCCTTTTGTCCCTGACTCACTCTCCTGCTCAGTTCTGTGGTGGCTCCCGGGGATCTGGGGACCGCCCCTAGCTTCCTTGACCCGTAATAGATCTTCCCTCCAACAGCCTCTCTTGCAAGTCCTGTATTGTTGGTTTGTTGCCCCTGCCCCCCTTTCCACTGCCCTCCATAGTCTGTTGTGCTTCCACGGCCCTTCCTGCCTGCTCAGTGTGGTTAAATTGTTGCCTTTGCACCCTCCTACCTGCCTTCAATTTTCAGAGTCCGTGCCCCTGGCCTCTGCCTCTCAACAGTATCCTAATGAACAACTAGATTGCTAACATTCTATATTTATTACAAAAGTGTGGAACGCCTGACATCATCTTGATGTAATCAAAACTGTAATACCTAGAGCATTTCCTTTAGAAATTACATATATGAGAGGGTCTTATTGGCATCAAAATTATGGTTAGTGCTCTAAAAGACTAAAATAGGGACATATTTTCTGAGTTTTCAAATAGCGACAAAGCACTTTTAAATTATTTGTTATCGTTATGTTTTTTTATCCAGTTGACCACTTGATTAAATGTTGCACTTAGGGGAGAGGATGTGGTGTTACTTCCAGAACTGCAGACTTTGCAACTGGGGAACCAGGTTGAAGTTTCTGCTTCAGCTCGACATTCTGTGATTCTGGTCAAATCACTTAGTCTCCCCATGTCTACAACCAAAATGAATTTGTTCTTGTGTGATGTAACCAATGCTCATGTAAAGCACTCCAATACCTGACAAGTCTGCACTATATAACACTGCAAAAACACAAAATAATAAGTGTTTTGCACACTTCTGTCATTGGGCTATATTTGGGCTACATCTGGGTGATTTTGGGCTACATTTGGGCTCTTTTGTCTCCGGTGGCCATCTTGGGAGATTTATTTGTTATGAAGTTTCCTAATTTCCTCATGTACTGCAGTCTCCTCAGTAGGAAATGCTTTCAGTTTTTTACTTTGATTCCATCATGAAGGTATTCAGATATGTCACACATTTGCCATAAATTCTGAATGTTAGCACTCTAGTTGCTCATTAGATCACTGTAGTAAAACTACTGCACCATGGAAGTCTGCTCCTGGTATTAAAAGTGCATGTTTCAGTCTGCATGTCAGAATTTTTTAATGAAATAGAAGAGGATTTGAGAAGTCACTCAAAATGTGCCCTCATTTTCTTTCTTCAGCATTAATCATAATTTCTATGGCAAAATGAACCTCCTCATTGTGTTCCTTTTTAAATTAAATGTTTTAAGCTTTACCAGTTTATTCCAATCAAGATGGCTTCAGGTGTGCCATACTTTTGTCATAATGAAGACAGTAAGCGCTCTAGTTGTTTTTAAGAACATTCTGGGACATTCTGTCATTGGGCTATACTTGGGCTACATCTGGGTGATATTTGGGCTACATTTGGGCTCTTTTGTCTCTGGTGGCCATCTTGGGAGTCTTTTTGCTCATTAGATCACTGTAGTAAAGCTACTGCTCACCAGGGAAAACTGCTGCTGGTATTGAAAGTGCATGTTTCAGTCTGCATGTCAGAATTTTTTAATGAAATAGAAGAGGATTTGAGAAGTCACTCAAAATGTGCCCCAATTTTTCTTTCTGCAGCACTAATCATACTTTTTATGGAAAAATGAACCCCCTCATTTTGTTCCTTTTTAAATTAAATGTTTTAAGAGTTACCACTTTAATCCAAGCAAGATGGCTTCAGGTGTGCCATACGTTTATCATAAGTAGGACTGTTAGCGCTCTAGTAGTTCTTTGGAACACTCTGGGAAGCTGCAGTAGAACACAAAGGAATCAACTGACAGTCTCTGCCCTTGTTGGATGTACATGTTTTACTGAGAATGTCAGACTTCATTCTCACATGACTGAGAAAGATAATGTGAATTTACAGAAAATAAGCTCTCAGTTTAGCCTATAGATCACCTTCCAAACCTCTGTGGTAAAAGCATGAGAAAATATTTTTCTCTCAATCATGATATCCCAGCAGAAGGCTTTTTCACATGGTGAAATCACCTTAGAACATACCACAATTCCTAAAATGAGTATGGTACCATCAACAAATGATTTATAATGTAACTAAAGTCTTAAAACCTTCTATTAACTGCAATGCTTTTTAATGAGGTGCTATCATGTATATTGGTCCCAAGATGGCTGCCAACACTTCTTGGATGAAGTGCTGACAGCCAATCAGATCTCAGGATGAGATGTGTGGTTAGGCTCCGCCCACATATATATATGCTTTTAAATGCTATTTTCTCAGGAAATACTGAACAGATTTACACCAGACCTGCAAAAGGCACTTCCTTGACCTTATGGCTACCTCTCTGCCAAATTTCAAGTAATTCTGTTCAGCCGTTTGGGCTGTAGCTGTGTCTAAAGGTCCTATGGAAAAATGCATGGGGAAAACGCGTTTTGGGACCCCCCTTTTTTCTCGGCCCCTGCTTGACGAATCCCCCCGAGACTTTCAGGGTAGGAGCGGAGCGTAGCGCCCCACCTATTTTGAAAATTTCGCGAGGATTCGTCGACCGGCGCCAAAGTTATTCCAAATAGAATGTTGCGGATTTCCTATGGAAACAGGGTCCTAACTATAACTACCTACTGGCGACCGCCAGTAGGTAATATACATATATATATATATATATATATATATATATATATATATATATATATATAGAGAGAGAGAGAGAGATATCTATATATCTATATATGTAAAACCAAGGGTGTCCCCAATAGAGATGTCACTCCTGGTGGGGAATCTGCACACGCACCTGCGGCAGCGACAGCCAGTACTCAGCCTCCAGCTTTCAATGCAGTTGCCAAACGCGTTTCAAGCCATTAGCCCTTGATCACTGGCTTGCATTACATAACAGAGGCAGCGTGAGTTTTAGGAACACCTTTATTCAAGTATCACAGTCCCGCCCCTATGGGCGTCACCAGGCATGGCATTGTGGTCGTAGTAGTCCGTATACCTGTGCTGACCGTAGTTCCATCTGAAGCCCAAGTGGATCTTGCTGCCTCCGTTAAAATAAATCCCCAATGGGATTTGTATTTAAAATCTTTTCTCCAGTGGGTGAAAGTCCAAGAAAAAAACACTGCCTGCTCGCCAATATACTCCGCAGGTCAGGCCCCCTCCACTTCTGTAAGTACTCACGGTTGCGAGCACAAAGAATCTGTTGTTTGGAGCAGCGGGACATCTCTGCGGCCGGACCAGCCGCTAAACAAGAAAAACCAAGGGTGTCCCCAATAGAGATGTCACTCCTGGTGGGGAATCCTCACATGCACCTCCGGCAGCGACAGCCAGCACTCAGCCTCCAACTTTCAATGCATTGCCAAACGTGTTTCAAGCCATTAGCCCTTGATCACTGGCTTGCATCACATAACAGAGGCAGCGTGAGTTTTAGAAACCCCTTTATTCAATTATCACAGTCCCGCCCCTATGGACATCACCAGGCAAGGCATTGTGGTCGTAGTAGTCCGTACACCTGTGCTGATCGTAGTTCCATCTGATGTCGGAAATTGTGAGCACGCAAAGGAATGAAGGGTGCCTCTGTAGCCGGGATATATTGGGAGCATTACAGTCATTTCCCTATTGCTTCCACCCACTTAGGGTAAGACATTTTTTATATCAATCCTATTGTGGAAATTACAACACGGAGTATGCGGGACCCACTGGGGGTTGGATGGAACTACAAATCTTGGCAGTAAATGTATGGACTAACATAACCAGAAGGCCACTCGTGCTTATGCTCATTGGGGCGGGACTTGTTAATTGAATAAACCTGCTGTTCCAAAAAAGTTCGCTGTCTCTGTGCATTTTGAGCCAGTGATCAAGAGCAGGAAGTATGCTCGAAACACGTTTGGCAGTTTTTACTGGAAGCGTGGGGGAAAGCTGTTACTGCTGCTGCCGGTGATTTTTGTGCACATAACCCTTCATGTGTGGCACTTCAGTGGGACAACCTGTTGTTTTGATCTTATGTGGCCAGTCCAGCCGTGGAGAGGCCCCCCCGCGTGCAAGACATATCCTTGTTGCTTGGAAATTGTGAGCACGCAAAGGAATGAATGGTGCCTCTGTTGCTGGGATATATTGGGAGCATGACAGTGATTTCCCTATTGCTTCCACCCACATGGGGTAAGACATTTTTTATATCAATCCTATTGTGGAAATTACAACACGGAGTATGCGGCATCCACTGAGGGCTGGATGGAACTACAAGTCTTGGCAGTAAATGTATGGACTAACATAACCAGAAGGCCACTCGTTCCGACGCCCATTGGGACGGGACTTTTTAATTGAATAAACCTGGTGTTCTGCTGTCTCTGTGCATTTTCAGCCAGTGATCAAGAGCAGGAAGTATACTTGAAATGCGTTTGGCAGTCCTTACTGGAAGCGTGGGGGAAAGCTGTTAGTGCTGCTGCCGGTCATTTTTGTGCACATACCCCTATGTGGAAAATGTATTCTTTATCTTGACACTCGCTCAGCCATTTTGTACTCTTTCCCCCATCTTGTCTCTGCATACAACAGCTTGTGTGCAGGAATGTTCACCCCTGTCTGCCCTTTCTGTGCCTCACGAGTTATCTGACCCATATGTGACTTCCGAAACGGGAAGATTCTCAGATTGTGCAGAAAGCTACGTTCTTCTCCGTGTGCCGGTGGCGATAATTTCACCGTCACATGGAGCATCTGCTTATGTGTTTTTCATGTACACATCTACTGACTTTTTTTCTTCTTTGTTCAGCTCATGCGCAAAGGGAAGGGGGGGTTAAGGGTATAAGAACTATGAAGACTGCTGTGTTCAGATTTGCCTCCTCAGACAGCTACGGGTGTCTGTTGCTGATGCTCTCTCTCTCATGAGATTAAAATAAACGTCCTTTCTCTCTGTGCTCCAGTGTTGGTCTCAATTTTTTTCTGGACCTGAGGACGAAGGGTGGCTCTGCACCTTTGGGTGGTCCCAGGGGCCCCCCAAATTCACAATTGGCGCCTGAATAGGGACCCATCAGAGACGCGGCTGCCCGGTCGAGGGGTCTCAACAAAGAAGATTGAACGGACGGTAGTGGGGTGCACCTATGCAGAGAGACCCTCGTCTTCGTAGCCACTACCCAACTTTCTCTCCATCCGCGAAGACCCCCACAAATGGTGCCGGTCCTGACTGGGACCCTCGATAGATTTGGATGATTTCTGCAGTAAGAGACCACCTGGAGGACGAGACAAAGGATTCTGGTAGGGTCGCTAATTTGCGACACCATTATGTTCTGGTTATAGTTCTGATTCGTTATTGTATTAATTTTGTTTAGTTCACTCTTTGCAAAAAGTGAAGGCCAGAGGGTAATGTGGACTTTTTGTCCAACACAGGGTCTTTGATAAAAAGGTTTGGTAAAAACTATTGTAAACATGCCCGTGTGTAGTACATTTGTACGGATATGCTGTTGTATATCTCAGTGAATTGGAGACACTTGTCATCGTGGGAGATTGGAGATTGGGATTATTCGTTTTCTCACTTATTGTGGGTCTCCAATTTTAGGGGACAATGAGTAAACTAAGGAAATGCATTTCTCATTGTTATTGTTGTTTTGGAAGTCCATATTTGGACAAATTGCTCCACTCCCCACCCCAAATTGGAGGATGTAGGTGAAATTTGGGGTGAATCTTTGGAATAGATTTTTTTTGGTATAAAATATACAAAGGAGAATGAAGATTTGAGTGGCTGCTAGACGGCTCAGATTTAAACAAAAATAGAGTGTTTACGTTTTTTTAAGGAAAAAAAGAAGGTAGATAAATAAAAAAAATAAAAAAAGGGGTGAGAAAGGCAATATGGGAGAGCTTTCAAAAATGGGAAGAACATGCACCACATTAGCAGGGCTTGAAAAAGTCCACTCACAATGTCGAGCAAGATTTAATATGGACGAGCTATTTTAGGGATTACCATAGCGAGTTGACAACGGGTGATCTGCTTACTCAGCAAACTGAATAAGAAATAACAATGCTTTTAAATATTGTTATCTTGCAACATTTGCTCAGCTTTCAGAAATAGAGGTCAAAAGTCAGTTTGTTTTCTGTGACTGAAGTTAAAGGACTTTGTAATGTGGACTGTGTGACAATTGCACTGTGCAAAGCATGTGAAATGAAAGGCTGTAAGATGCCAGGTTTCTTTCTTTTTCTCCAACACAGCACTGAAATAGCTAATAAGTGAACGGTTCAAACATTTCAAATATGCTTCACTAATTATGAAGACACACTTTTGTAAATTTGTGGTGAGAAAAAAAATATTTTAATAGGATCAGAACAAATTAGAATGGTTTGCTTGGTGATGTGCAAATTTTAGGTATTTTTGCTGAATGCCGATTTCCAAACATTGTTTGTGCACTGTGTATCTTCATCAGTAAGACTACACGTTAGTGGGAAACTTTTAGTGGCCATTTCAATGGAGAATATGCTATCTGTAATGACAGTGCACTCCTACAGTATGCTTTGTTTTTACTAATATATTTGTGATAGGAGAGTTTTAGACAAACTGGAAATTATTACTATTCCTGCCCAGATGACAATGCTATTACCAAGTCAACCACCACAAGGTCCAGCTAGTCAACAGCCTGACACACCCCTTGCCCAGGATGCACAAAACATTGTGCTCTAACAGGGATATGTGCAAATGCTAGCCCATTCAATTGGGCCCTTTGTTTCAATGAAGGTGAAGGTGCATTCCACCCCAAGTTCACAGCCTGTTCTAACAAGCTTTCTGGGGACCAGGGCACTCAGGGGTCACTATGCTCCAATTGCATCAACTGGAGTGTTCCCTACCTGTTTTGACTCTTAAGATAGCAAGATAGCAAGACAGGGCAGTCCAAGGCTTACTCAAAGAGGTGAGGTGCGGTTAGACATTCAGAATACAGCGCACACTGTACTGCCAGCTGATGAACTCAATGTCCAGCCAGTGCTTTACTTTTTATAAAAGAAAAACACTTTATTACACCAAGAGAACTATATTACACATAAAATTAGGTTAAACAGTGAAAACTAGATGTCCCTACAACCCTCTGGGCCAGAGTTCTGACGCCAGACAGTATTACAGTGCCTAGATGCTAAGCACTATAAAAACACAGTTAACATGAAAAGTACAATTAGCATTGTCTTTTACAGACCATGTTGCACAGGGTTGTTCTCATTAGACATATTCTTATTATGAAAGTTATTTAAAATTGAACAAAGAAAATTTTGATAAAGTGTTACTGCATTAGGTTTTTTAAATTTATTTTTTATGTAGGGGAGACAGAAATTAATGGGAAATATGAGGGAGAGGAGGAGGACAATGGAACAGGGGCTGGTCAACCTTCACTGGATCTGGCGCAGCAACGTAGTGGAGGATTAGGCCAAAATTAGTGTGCCTACTGCTTACAGAAAGGGCCATTGAAAGGATGAATGCCCTAATTTACAGCGCCAAACAACGGTGGCGAGAGGAAGGGGTAATTCATTCACAAGGAGTGCAAGCAGAAGTGGTGCAAGTACACTTCTCAGACTCAGACTTTGATGCAGAAATGAAGGAAGCAGAGTAGAGAACAGATGCAGAAGAGGAGAGGGCAGATTTTGATGAAAGAGCAGAACAGATTAAGATGAAGATGAACAGAGGGTGGTAGATTTAGCTAGGACAAGGACAGATTAGAGGAAGGCTATGTGCTACATTTTGACTTTTTAATGAAAACTCCAAGCTCTATGTATTGACAAACAGCATTTGCCAAGGCGTATCTGCTTGGCCTTAGATTTTATGAGAAAATCTGTAAAAAAAAAAAGAAATTGATGTAGCTCTATGCTAATATCACTCTTGCTTTATTTATTTTTATTCTGTTTATAAGCTCAGATTGACATAATTTGCGCCTTATTTACGAGAATAGGTAATATTTTCTGCATGGAACGTACTGTGTGCAAATTATGCTGTTTTCTTTTTCTATTATCAATTTCCGAGACCTGATTGATATCTGACTAATGAATAACTCCTTAACAAAAATACTCACAAACTCTCATTAGCAACTACAATATATATTTGCATTTGATTACTTGCCTGTTTTTATGATGGAGCTTTTATGGTCAAAATATGATAGCAAACATTTCCGCACTATAAGCATATAAACAGACAGAAGCTTTTACAATGATGACTACTGACATTTGATTATAATACCTTTGAATACCCTCCATAGGGCAGTCTAGGAAGGGCAGAAGAAGGTTCATGATACCAGTTAATAAAGCTGGCCCCTTTGTTACTGTACCACTGGGAGGGAGGGGGACATGAGTTCCTGGTGCATACCGGTGCTACTTGTACCTCTCTAGTTCATAAACCCTTTCCTAGGTTTCCCCTCTCAGGTAAATTTAATACATCTGTCGGATTTTCTGGCATCCCTGTTCAAAGTACTATTTTATATGTCTATCTAAAAGAAATAATGTGTATGTATACTAATGTTTTTATTTCTAGATTCTTCAGAGTTGAAGAGAATATTGTTGTAACAAAAAACATTGTAAGGTGGAATGTGCTAAAATGCATTCTAAATGCAGTGCATTCACCAGGGACTACAAAGGATGGATAATATATAGTAGGATTAAATTTATGTATCGAGGTTTAGTAATGAGAATATGAGTATATGTAAATACAGAAGGACAGCGTGCATTGAATATCTGTGCTTCATATTATACTGTTTTGGGATACTGTGAGTATAGATTTATTATGTCTTTCAGTATACAGGTGCAGTCTTTAAAGGTGTTTGCAATTGGATTTCAAGGTATAAAGGATTGGCACAGTTTGACAACTACGAGTATTTTGATTCCCAGAGGTGTTACTATGACAGAGATTTTCAACTGTATTTGCTGTTGGGACAAGCTATAGTACAATGTTTTAATTCTTCTTTTGCTTTTGGAGATAATGGATTTCTTTTTAAGCCAACAAATACAGCATGCACAATTAATAGCACAACTATTGCAAGGCCTGTTGCTACCAAAGTTTCAATTGTAGAATGTGCTGCACACACCTCCTCCGAGGACTATGTATCAATGAGTACACAATGGTTCAGGTTGCTTCTACTACACATGATATCATGATATAAAGATAAAGGATGATGATATGTAAGACCCTAAGTATATTATTGAAAGAGTTGGATGAAAGAAAAGGAAGAAGGGAACAGGGGAGGATGTATGCAAACAGAAAATGAATATGGATAGGCCCAAATGGAAAGATATGGTTACCAACGATAATGTTTGCTCCCATGGCCCTACTTTTTCATGGTTCATCACTTGTAGGACAGATGGAATGTTCAGACTGTTTTCCTAAATGTTGGTACATAGTTTAAATTGGAAAGGGTACTTTCACTGCCCCAGGCCATTTCTCTTCCCCACATTAAATGGACTTCCTCAGCATGCCCCCTACTCAAACTACAAGTACGTGTTGGTTATTCTGTGCATGTTCAGCACATGGACTGAGGCATACCAATCCAAGAACTGCAATGTACAAACGATTTCCAAATGCCTCCTGAAAGAATTCAAACTGCGCTTTAAAGTACCTATGCTTTTGGGTTCTGCCAATGGACTTGTGTTCATCTCACATGTGCAAGGGGCTAAGAGCTACACAGAAACTACATGTGTTCCACAGAAACTACCAAGTAAGAATGGTATCCCAAGCTCATCCTGAAGGGTTGCACGTGCTCCACACAGCAGAGAAAGGAAGAGTGTGTGTAAGCAGACTCCAAGCATACATCAACAAAGAACGTCTGGAAACATCAACGCCCCAACCCCTCAGTCTACAAGTTGTGACAATGAGACATCTTTACCTTCTTCATCACTTTGTTTTCTTCATATTGAAAGTGCCTAAGTAATAGAAGTGCTAGTAACTTCTCAAGTTACTTGAAGACAGGCACCAACAGTTACTTTTTCTGTTTACAGGTATGACCACTGAGCCTCTGCATTATTCCTCAGGAAACTTTTGAAAAGAGTAAAAGTACAGCAGAAGATAAGACAATCTGCAAACTAGTCACACTAGCCACACGTACCAACGATTGGAACAATGCCTCAAGACTTTCAGCTTCGCTCCTGTCAACAGGAGGGACTGTGGAAAATGTATTCTTTATCTTGACATTCGCTCAGCCATTTTGTACTCTTTCCCCCATCTTGTCTCTGCATACAACAGCTTGTGTGCAGGAATGTTCACCCCTGTTTGCCCTTTCTGTGCCTCACGAGTCATCTGACTCATATGTGACTTCCCGAAACTGGAAGTTTCTCAGATTGTGCAGAAAGCTACGTTCTTCTCCGTATGCCTGTGGCGATAATTCAACCGTCACATGAAGCATCTGCTGATGTGTTTTTCACGTACACATCTACTGACTTTTTTTCTTCTTTATTCAGCTCACGCGCAAAGGGAAGGGGGGGTTAAGGTTATAAGAACTATGAAGACTCTGCTGTGTTCAGATTTTCCTCCTCAGACAGCTACAGGTGTCTGTTGCTGATGCTCTCTCTCTCATGAGATTAAAATAAACGTCCTTTTTCTCTGTGTTCCAGTGTTGGTCTCACTTTGTTTCTGGACCTGAGGACGAAGGGTGGCTCTGCACCTTTGGGTGGTCCCTAGGGGGCCCCCGCAAATCCACACCTGTTGTTTTGAAATCTATATATGTGTGTGTATATATATATATATATATATATATATATATATATATATATATATATATATAGATCTATATCTCTATATGTATATATATGTATACATATGTAGATATAGATCTATATATTACCTACTGGCGGTCGCCAGTAGGTAGTTATAGTTAGGACCCTGTTTCCATAGGAAATCCGCAACATTCTATTTGGAATAACTTTGGCGCCGGTCGACGAATCCTCGCGAAATTTTCAAAATAGGTGGGGCGCTACGCTCCGCTCCTACCCTGAAAGTCTCGGGGGGATTCGTCAAGCAGGGGCCGAGAAAAAAGGGCGGTCCCAAAACGCGTTTTCCCCATGCATTTTTCCATAGGACCTTTAGACACAGCTACAGCCCGAACGGCTGAACAGAATTACTTGAAATTTGGCAGAGAGGTAGCCATAAGGTCAAGGAAGTGCCTTTTGCAGGTCTGGTGTAAATCTGTTCAGTATTTCCTGAGAAAATAGAAAATAGCATTTAAAAGCATATATATATGTGGGCGGAGCCTAACCACACATCTCATCCTGAGATCTGATTGGCTGTCAGCACTTCATCCAAGAAGTGTTGGCAGCCATCTTGGGACCAATATACATGATAGCACCTCATTAAAAAGCATTGCAGTTAATAGAAGGTTTTAAGACTTTAGTTACATTATAAATCATTTGTTGATGGTACCATACTCATTTTAGGAATTGTGGTATGTTCTAAGGTGATTTCACCATGTGAAAAAGCCTTCTGCTGGGATATCATGATTGAGAGAAAAATATTTTCTCATGCTTTTACCACAGAGGTTTGGAAGGTGATCTATAGGCTAAACTGAGAGCTTATTTTCTGTAAATTCACATTATCTTTCTCAGTCATGTGAGAATGAAGTCTGACATTCTCAGTAAAACATGTACATCCAACAAGGGCAGAGACTGTCAGTTGATTCCTTTGTGTTCTACTGCAGCTTCCCAGAGTGTTCCAAAGAACTACTAGAGCGCTAACAGTCCTACTTATGATAAACGTATGGCACACCTGAAGCCATCTTGCTTGGATTAAAGTGGTAACTCTTAAAACATTTATTTTAAAAAGGAACAAAATGAGGGGGTTCATTTTTCCATAAAAAGTATGATTAGTGCTGCAGAAAGAAAAATTGGGGCACATTTTGAGTGACTTCTCAAATCCTCTTCTATTTCATTAAAAAATTCTGACATGCAGACTGAAACATGCACTTTCAATACCAGCAGCAGTTTTCCCTGGTGAGCAGTAGCTTTACTACAGTGATCTAATGAGCAAAAAGAGTGCTAACATTCTGAATTTATGGCAAATGTGTGACACATCTGAATGCCTTCTTGATGGAATCAAAGTAAAAAACTGAAAGTATTTCCTACTGAGGAGACTGCAGTAAAGGAGGAAATTAGGAAACTTCATAACAAATAAGTCTCCCAAGATGGCCACCAGAGACAAAAGAGCCCAAATGTAGCCCAAATATCACCCAGATGTAGCCCAAGTATAGCCCAATGACAGAATGTCCCAGAATGTTCTTAAAAACAACTAGAGCGCTTACTGTCTTCATTATGACAAAAGTATGGCACACCTGAAGCCATCTTGATTGGAATAAACTGGTAAAACTTAAAACATTTAATTTAAAAAGGAACACAATGAGGAGGTTCATTTTGCCATAGAAATTATGATTAATGCTGAAGAAAGAAAATGAGGGCACATTTTGAGTGACTTCTCAAATCCTCTTCTATTTCATTAAAAAATTCTGACATGCAGACTGAAACATGCACTTTTAATACCAGGAGCAGACTTCCATGGTGCAGTAGTTTTACTACAGTGATCTAATGAGCAACTAGAGTGCTAACATTCAGAATTTATGGCAAATGTGTGACATATCTGAATACCTTCATGATGGAATCAAAGTAAAAAACTGAAAGCATTTCCTACTGAGGAGACTGCAGTACATGAGGAAATTAGGAAACTTCATAACAAATAAATCTCCCAAGATGGCCACCGGAGACAAAAGAGCCCAAATGTAGCCCAAAATCACCCAGATGTAGCCCAAATATAGCCCAATGACAGAAGTGTGCAAAACACTTATTATTTTGTGTTTTTGCAGTGTTATATAGTGCAGACTTGTCAGGTATTGGAGTGCTTTACATGAGCATTGGTTACATCATACAAGAACAAATTCATTTTGGTTGTAGACATGGGGAGACTAAGTGATTTGACCAGAATCACAGAATGTCGAGCTGAAGCAGAAACTTCAACCTGGTTCCCCAGTTGCAAAGTCTGCAGTTCTGGAAGTAACACCACATCATCTCCCCTAAGTGCAACATTTAATCAAGTGGTCAACTGGATAAAAAAACATAACGATAACAAATAATTTAAAAGTGCTTTGTCGCTATTTGAAAACTCAGAAAATATGTCCTTATTTTAGTCTTTTAGAGCACTAACCATAATTTTGATGCCAATAAGACCCTCTCATATATGTAATTTCTAAAGGAAATGCTCTAGGTATTACAGTTTTGATTACATCAAGATGATGTCAGGCGTTCCACACTTTTGTAATAAATATAGAATGTTAGCAATCTAGTTGTTCATTAGGATACTGTTGAGAGGCAGAGGCCAGGGGCACGGACTCTGAAAATTGAAGGCAGGTAGGAGGGTGCAAAGGCAACAATTTAACCACACTGAGCAGGCAGGAAGGGCCGTGGAAGCACAACAGACTATGGAGGGCAGTGGAAAGGGGGGCAGGGGCAACAAACCAACAATACAGGACTTGCAAGAGAGGCTGTTGGAGGGAAGATCTATTACGGGTCAAGGAAGCTAGGGGCGGTCCCCAGATCCCCGGGAGCCACCACAGAACTGAGCAGGAGAGTGAGTCAGGGACAAAAGGGGCACCTTAATTTGAGCCGGGGTGCCTAGGAACGCTTGCTCCAAAAATGAAGAAAACAGACATATGAGACATGGAATTGGAGGCAGAATACAATGGCAGTTTAATGAGAAGATGCAACTTCAAAGAAACCGCAGAATAGAGACATAAAGTACAAAATACAGAATCCAGATAATCATACAGCTGTCATAATATTCTCTGTATCTCAATTAATGTACTGACAGAGAGAGAGAGAAAACACATCTATAAATGCATCATGAGAAACAAGTTACACCAAGGAAAATGTTACCTAGGAACACTCACGTTTACTCTTAGAGCAAGCATTCCTGCAATTACAATACAAAATCTTTTAAATGCAAAAGTAAAGAGAACAATGGTTAAACATAACATGACATTTCATATAGGTAAAATAGAATAAGATACTTCAAGCAAAGCAGAGCAAGACATTTTAAGCAAAGGAAGACAAGAGCTCCCAGCTCTTGGGGAAAACCTGCACTGCCTGTTAACCTACATACAGACGGCGAGGTAGTCCGTCGATATCTGTGGGTGCTCCCTTTTTATATCATTTTGTGGGCTCCTTTGCACGCTACATCTACCTACGTATGCTACCCAAAAGCTTCGTCTGCAGATTTTACCAGACATTTCGTCATTTACCCACTTAATGCTGACAATGGACTGGGTGAAAAGGTCAGTCTCTCAGGCCAATCGCTTATCGTAAGTTCCATAGAGCAAGCAGAAAATAATGGGTATTGTACGGGAATTCAATATATTCATGTATAAAATCTCCTCAGTTCTCCTAACTTGACGCTCTGCGGTTGCCACTTCCTTAAAAGCGGGAAACCTGCCCAGGAAGCAAGTACCAGTCCAGGATGCAGCCTACTGTATGTCGACAGCTTCAGGGGGATGTTGAACTTTGATACCGAGCACGGAGCACTCGGGTAGGGTGGGGGCTACTAGTTTGGATCAGAAGGCCTCGCAGACCTGCCTTCAGACTGCTATACACTAAAATTGCAGAGCTATGGTCAATTTAACAAAGAGGCCTACATATTGAACAGAAGGGCCTACACAGGGGTTTTATGCTGGCTGAGTGGTAAGGATGTCTCAGGATAATTATATAGCAACAAAGGACCCGCTGGTCAATTTAATACGGCCTACAAATGCAGCTGGCAGGGCAAGGACAAGGGTCTCATACTTCAGGTGTGGACAGAACGGGCCAGGGGCCCCCTGTGATACAAAATCTACCCTCCTTCAAGGCTGTGGCAATGTAATAGACCATTGTGGGCAGAAGGAAGAGGCAATGGTAGTACAACCATACATGCCAACAGACCCGATTCAGCCAGGAAACGTCCAATGTTTTTAAGCTCAAATGGGCTTTATTTGATCTGTCTCCTGTCTACAATATCCTCTTTTTCAATGTAACTCAAAGGGGAAAATCAATACCCCAGTTTTTTTTCAAAATCTCCCTCTTACCAAGTTCAAAATGTTCGCAAGTATGGTACATTGGATCATGGAAGGAAATGGGATAGGGACATGGACTTGGATAACAGAGGACAGGAGGGACATGGAGAGGTGCACCAAACTGACCCTGCAGGGCAGGCATCAGGGTTTGCAGCAGCACAATACACCACACAGGGCATGCAGGACGGGAGTGCAGCACAACAATCCATAGAAAGCAAGAGGGAGGGGACAGGACCATGCACATGGACAACAGAGAACAGAGGGGCAAGAGTCAATGGTAGCTAGCTGACCATAATGGACAGACAGGAGAGAAAGCTGCAGCATAACAGACCATAAAGGGCAGGAGGGACGGATCAGGGGCATTACAATGGAACAGACAAGCCAGGAGGGAGGGAGTAGGGCTGGGGGCAAGGGGGCAGGGCAGGAGCAGCAAGATAGCCATGGAGGTCAGGCAGGATGGGCACTAGAAGCAAGACACACCATGAAGAGCAACAGTGAGACTGTGATGGCATACACACAGACCATGGAGGGAAGGTGGGAGGGGGTCAGGGGCAGCTAACTGACCACACAGGGAAGGTGGGAGGGGCCATGGCAGCACAGAAGACCATGTATGGCAAGTGGGAGGGTTAGTGGCAGCACAATGGCTATGATGGGCAAGAAGGAGGGTGGAGGGGCATGCACAAAGGACCATGGAGGATAGAAGGGAGGGTCAGGACCTGGGCACAGACAAGAAAGTTCAGGGGAAGGGACCTCACAACAGACCACACGGGGCAGGCAGGAGGAGCAGTTGCAGCACAACAGACCAGGGAGGGCAGAAGGGTGTGGCAGTACAATGGACCATGTAGGACAGGAGGAAGAGGATAGGGGCATGGCATGTGGACAGGCAGGGTGGAGGTGGCAGGGACAGGTTACAGTCATCTGACAATGCTAGGCAGGTGGGAGGGGAGTGGCAGCTCAACAGAACACTCAGAGTAGATAGGAGTGGCAGGTCCATGGGACATGGTGGGCAAAAAGGATGGAGCAGGGGCATGCACAAAGACATCGGAGGGCAGGGGGAAGGAGAATAGGGGCAGCAAGCTAAGCACAGAGTTTAAGCAGGAGGTCAATGATGGGGCATAGAATTGGGCAATGGAGGGCAGGAGGAGTGGACTGGTACATCATACTAAATTGAGGGCAGTGGCAGCACATCAGACCATGCATGGCAGGAGGGAGGAGGCTAGTCCATGGATTCACACAACAGAGGATAGGGAGGAAGGGGATGGGGCAGCAAGCTAACTGTTCAGAGAAGGCGGGTATTAGGAACTTTATTGTTTTTAAAACATTGTGTCTGTGCGAACTACTTAAAATATGAACAAGTATGCAGCATAATCTCACTTTTATTCAGGAAGAAGAGGACGTTTGTGACTGTGACTCCGGGCTCACTTGGCAGAAACACCCCCTAACCCTCCACCCCCTATCGCAAAATGTAATGCCCGTGAAAAGGGTAGGTGAACACAGTGTTATATAGAACATAGTCCTGAGAGCACGATTGAAAATGAAAACTAGATATAGTGTATGGTATAAACTATGCACCAAAAAGTGTGATATAAGATGAACCGGGCGTGAAATATAATATGCAATACATTGTGCGCAATGACAGATTCATTGGAGAGCGCGAGATAGCACAGGCACTAGCGCGTGCTATGCGATATGCGCCTTGGAGTGTAATATGCACAGGGCAGTGTTGTGTAACCTAACTAGTCTCTAAAGTTGTAATATAAAATATGTGCTGGGGAGTGTAACGTTGCATATGCACTGTGACAAAGATATGGATCCCAGATTGTAATATGTATGGCATAGCACTGTGCGTTATAACATAGGCATCGAGAAAGGCACGTTAGATGGGGCAATATAACCCGTGCGAAGACAAGTGTGGCATGACATATTCACGGGGTGGTGTTACAGTGCACATGGGCTAGAGAGTGTCATAG
The DNA here is from genome assembly GCF_964204655.1 of Triturus cristatus. Classification (NCBI taxonomy): domain Eukaryota; kingdom Metazoa; phylum Chordata; class Amphibia; order Caudata; family Salamandridae; genus Triturus; species Triturus cristatus. The sequence goes on along the minus strand of NC_140582.1, from coordinate 1,084,852,359 downwards.
CATATGCACTAGCTAGTGGAATACAACACAGAGGTGTGTGGCACTCGGCAGGCAATGGTGGGTGTAACACAGCATTGGGCTCTGTCAGGAGCACGCTGTGACTCTCAAGTGATGTTCGTCCCCTTTCCAGAGAGTAAAATAAAAAGTATTACACATCCGGCAGTGGATGTGTGTTTTATTAACCGTGAGGGGGGTTTCTTGCATAGTTTTGGTCGAATTTTTGTCGAATCCCCTTTGAATGGCTTGGTGTGCATGTGTATTAAATGTGCCCGTCAATAGCTACCCATGTTTGTATAAATAAACGACAAGGGTGTCTACCAGGATTAGGCACGGTAGGGCATCAGACATGTCAGAGCTTCACTAGTGGTGTAAATACATTCCACGTGGATTCATTGCATGCATAGTCGCCTTTTAATGAATATCACGCAAATCGTCATGGTGATAGGTACGTACGGTTTGTCCAGCATGTCCTAGGTGTGTCTATAAATATATATTTTTTTAAAATAATAAAAAACAGTGGCCGGCCCTGGGGATTGGGGTCAAAAAAATATAATTAGGAGACTGGCCCTGGGGGATGGGGTCATCAGGGCCAATAAATTAGAATAAGAAGGGGAACCAAACAGCCCCCCTTCTTAAAAAACTAAAATAAATAAAAGACTGGCATCGTGCCGGAGGCCATGCCCCCTCCGTGCAGCACTCTGCAAACGCGCCCCCAACAGGCATCTCCAGTATGCGCCAGGGAGCTGCGCTGCAGCCAGGTGTTCTGAGGCCAAGCCCCTTTTTACACCTCTCTGCAACGCAGCTCTGTGGCGCTTACTGGAGGTACCTAGTGGTCTAGTTTGACCCTAGGGACACTTAGGATTCAGGGGGACTTAATCTCTCAACTTAGAACAGCCACAGGGCGCGTTTACACAGTGGTGAAGGGAGGGGACGGGGCCTGAGGTGACGTGTGCAAACACGCACTATGGCACGTTTTAAATTGGGGATATAATTTCCCTTCAATACTGAGGGCCCCTGGGGGCTAACTAGCCCACCAAGTGCTTCCAGTAAGCGCCACTGAGCTGCATTGCAGAGAGGTGGTCCAGGCCGTGCCACTTTTTACACCTCTCTGCAACGCAGCTCTGTGGCACTTACTGGAGGTACCTAGTGGGCTAGTTGGACCCTAGGGACCCTCAGGATTCAAATGAACTTAATCTCCCAACTAAAAATGGACACAGGGCGTGTTTACACAGTGGTGAAGGGAGGGGACGGGGCCTGAGTTAACGTGTGCAAAAACGCCCTGTGGCCTGTTTTAAGAGGTAGTTTTAATCCCCATGCCCTATTATACACTAGGGGCTTACAGAGGAGGTCATGCTAATCACAGGGGGACCCCAACGCATAATGTTCCCTAGTGTATGTAGGTGTTTTCACTGTATTCTAAGTGTCTTTTAACATAGCACTGGCTCTAGGACTGGTTAGTCAGACTCAGTTACCACCAGTATCCGTCTGAAAAAGTTAAGGGTACAGGATGATTTTGCAACAAGGCTTCTTTCTGCTCTTCTTTTTGTTCTTTCTGCACGTTATCCTTCTTCCTGCACTTATCTTCGTATTTGAGGACTTCTGTTGCTTCTTTCTGCACTTCTTTTGTTTCTTTCTGTGCATTTTTTCTTCTTTCTTCACATGTCCTATCTCTGTAGGCATAGTTAGAAATTAGCATTTAAAAAACCTTTGAAATTCACAGAAAAAACCATAGGTTTCAGGCACGTTATAGTTAGGAATTAGCATTTAAAAAACCTCAGAAATTCACTGAAAAAACCATAGGTTTCAGGGGTGTTATAGTTAGCTGGACTTTTCACTTGTACAAAACCATTGAAATTCCCCCGTTATAGTTAGTTCAGCTAACTATAACTCGCGCACCCGCAATGCACTGCTGATGACATCACATATTACATCACTCATGACATGGTCAGTGACATCACTCATGACATCACTGATGACATCTCAAATGACATCACTGATGACATCACTGATGACATCATCCTTGTGATAGAGTGGCAGACCTCCTCTCACCCTAATTTAACCTTTGATACACACATTCAAAAATAGAGACTAAAATTTTCAAAACAATGGACATACCAATACCAGTTACAACAACCTCTTCAGTAATTCTAAGATCCACATACACATCCACTCATTCACCAACAGTCCTATACAGTCACTCATACATGTACTCACTCATCATATGTACTCATACACCTATACATCCTGTTACACAATGCCACTCATCCATAGAGTTACTCACACACATAGTCACTCATGCTAATAAAGAATCAAACATACATTTACTTGCATATACAGTTATACACACACCACCATACTTACTTCTACGGAAACTTACACATACTTAGTCTTTTAAACAATCACTTATAGAAACACATACTTATTCATACAGGAACTCTTTCAATCTCTCACTCTCACATATACTCACATATATACACCAATAGTCACATATACTAGTTTAAAACATATGTAGTTACTCATAAAGACACTATTGAGACAGTCATTCACTCACTAACACACCCATACACACACTCATCCACCCATACAGTCCTGCACACATGCTGTGTTCAACACATACAAACAGTGAGTCACTCATTCATGCACCTATGCACTACGTAATACCCCCCACCGAACCATGCAGACACTCAGACTGATACTCAAAAAAACAACTAATAACCTATATAGACACCCATGTAGCTACTCACCAACCCATGCAGCCACTTATACACAAAGTGAGAGACTGATACAGATATTTACATATTTAAACATTACTCACTAAGCCATGTATTCACTATGATACACTTAATCAGTCAGTTACACAATCAATTTTTCAAAAACAAATCATCCATTTAGACACTTATATACCCATTTATTCTTCCATCGACCTTGAGATATACATATATAAAACATATTTAATTTTCAGAAAAACACACATTCACTGGATGATGTCATCAGTGATGTCATCAGTGATGTCATTTGAGATGTCATCAGTGATGTCATGAGTGATGTCACTGACCATGTCATGAGTGATGTAATATGTGACGTCATCAGCAGTGCATTGCGGGTGCGCGAGTTATAGTTAGCTGAACTAACTATAACGGGGGAATTTCAATGGTTTTGTACAAGTGAAAAGTCCAGCTAACTATAACACCCCTGAAACCTATGGTTTTTTCAGTGAATTTCTGAGGTTTTTTAAATGCTAATTCCTAACTATAACGTGCCTGAAACCTATGGTTTTTTCTGTGAATATATATATATACACATAGATATATGGATATATATATAGATATATAAAGTCAAAGTCAAAAAGTAGCTTTGTTCGATTTAAAAGTAAACCATAAAAGCACATATGTGAGACACAGTTACATAAAAACTTTAAAAATCAATTGAGCATGACCTTAAAATGAATACATCAGATCATAAAATTAGAAACCAGCATATTATTTACACATAGATTTCCAGAACTTATAACATTTTTCAAAAAAAGTTACAACAGGCTTTATAACATTTCATTATCCAGGATTTGTAGAATCAGAAAGGCTGCGCGACATTGTCTTAGACCCAGAGTTTTTAAAATGGGTAGTATAAACATTTTTGTGCGGTTAGAATAAAACTTACAAAATAAAAGTATATGCAACGTAGACTGTCTTGATACATCATCACAGGGGCATGATTCAAGATTCCTACACCAATCATTCAGAACTGGGAAGCTAGTGAGTCTGTGAAATATCCCCAAACGATAGAGTGTCAATAGCATTCAATCATACCTTCCCAGCACTTGAACCAAGTATGGTTGAATGCCAACACACGACAGTGTCAACTGATTAGCCATAACAGTTGCCTTGGCACTCTCCATGTCCCATCTCTTAGATTGTAAAAATGCAAGACAGTCTATTTTCAGTGACTTTCTCAAAATGGCTCCCAAACTATCTGGTCTCTCATAGTATTCCGGGTGACCCATTTTACTCGATAATTGCTTAATATACCTAAACCAGGGAAGGAGAGAGGCCTTCTCAAACCTTAAGCAATCCTTGATAATATCACAGATGAAAGTAGTCTTGTGTGTTACCCAGACCTTATGCCATAACAGTATGGGTTAAATTTTAATCAGGTCCAAAATAAAAGACATACCCAGCTCCGAATGGCAAATAAAATTAGCAGTAGAATTTGGAACAGCTAACAAATATCGAAATAAGGCGTTTTCAATCACTTGTAATTGATGTACATTCGTAAAGCCCCAGATTCCTGAGCCATACAAGGAGGCCGTCGAAAGACACTATGATTTGTAAATTTGTAACAATTCTGGGACTGGTCTGCGGCCTAGTTTTCTTGCAAAATTAATCACTGCGCCTATGGCCCTTGAAAACATCAATTTCCTAGCCTGTACTGCAGGATACCAAGTCCCTTTATCGGCAAAATTAATCCGTAGGTACGAAAACTTATTAGTACTTTAAATTTGATTCTTATTGATAAAAATTTCTGGACATTTGGCACACTTCTTGCCATATCTCATAGTATAGGTTTTAGTGATATTCACACTCAAACTCCTGGTGTAGTGTAGTTACTATATTCCTGATAGGCTCTGCGCATTGGAATAATATACACTATAGTTTTGACATAGGACTCAGGTCAGTATGTCCCTATCGAGTACATTAAACTTAATTACTTGTGTGTGCCAGCTAACTCAGAGGTCACTAGAAACTTCTCGAATAAACAAGAAGGAATTCGTTTCTGACAACCGCATAAACATGACAACTTTGTTTCCCTTAGAATCGGAACAATCTCAGAATCGTGGAAACAATAGATAACAGTTTCACTCAGTCAATCGTGCATGCTTCGTTTCTACAGTTAAACAGAAATAGAGAGACGGGCGTTTCAATAAAAAGGGTTTATTGAACAGTCTTATTTCTCGTGCAAGAGATATGAACTGCTACAATCGTAAGACAGAATGCGAAGTATAATATGTACAGCGTTAGCAGTAAGATTAAATAATACTGCAATAGGGTTTGTAGCTATGACAGATATTCATAAAAATACATACATAAATAACACAGGCTAAAATGTTGATACTCATCTGATGCTTCTAGCTAGTTCTACCCCAGTGTACCTAACCTAAGTGTAGTATGAGTTAAGAAGTAGGTGAAGTTTGTCTATTGTCTAGTTTAGCTATAGTTGCCAAGATTTGCCAAAAGTCCCTCTAGGTTCTAGTCCACTCCATACTTTAGAATGAGTGAGGTTGGAATCTCTTTACGAGTCTCGATCTCTAACACCCCGCAAGGGGAGTCAGAAACACTGGAGCTGGGTTCTCTGCGAGGAGGATGACAGCATCTGGTCAGTGCGTCAGGCAGGGACTTGACTTCCTTCCGAACTTGCCGTTGCAAGCCGTGTCGTGCAAGTAGGCAGCCGAACCATAGTTTGCCATGGTAAGTGAAGGTATATTTATAACTTGAAGGTGTTTAGGAATGCCAGTATTGACGTAAAAGTCGGGCAGCAGAACGTCATGAATGAACCCCTAAGGAATAGATGTTCATGCATAATAAATGAGTTCTTGGAGAAATCCATATCCAAGCAAGGGGAAGTCCTAAAGGCTTAGGAGTCTGGTTTTCCAAGAACTCGTTGTGACGTAGATGAACGGATGTAGGTGGCCATGCCTGTATTTGGTTAGCATGGATAATGCCTACATAAGGGTAGGATTTCTATGCCTAAATATGGGCAATGCAAATTGTGCCAATATAAGGACATAAATCGGGAAACCTATATACGGTATCTAAATCGACACACAACACTGGAATTCATAAAAGTGACAAAACTAGTAACAATTCATTGAAGCCCCAATGGAATTTGTGCCATTAAAATCGCATCATCTGCCTAAAGTAAAACAGAACTGGACAATTATTAATATTTGGAAGATCCAGACAATTATCTAATAAAAATTGGCCCAGGCCATTTATATATAAAATAAAAAGGAAAGGGGCGAGCACACAGCCCTGTCTCACTCCCTTTCTGATTGGGAACTTGGGTGCACAAGCACCCTGCTTCCCAAACCGAACTCTTGCCCCGGCATCCTTATATAGTTCTCTAATAAAAAGTATAAGGGGGGAATCAACACCCATCTCCTCCAGATATATATTTATAATTAGGACCATGTTGCCATAAGAAAGGCATTTTTTTACATGGTTATTACTTTGGAACCGTTTGACAAATCTTCACGAAATGTTTCCAAAAAAGTGTCAAGTCGGGTCTTGTTGTGCATGGATGATGGATGGGTGATCCATCAAGCGGGGGGGGGGGGAGGGCGAGAAAAAGAGGGGATCAGAAAAAGTGTGTTTTCAAAGTTAATTTCCATAGAGACTTTAAACACGCCGGCAGCCCGAACGTTAAACAGAATTACACCAAATTTAGCATAAAGGTAGATTTTGAGCCGTAGATCACACTTTTTGTTATTTAGTGTACATCCATTCTGTAGTTTTGGAGATATTAAAGGAAAACCAAATGTATATATCTGGGCAGAGCCTAAGCACAGATCTCATGGTAGGATCTGATTGGGTGACAACACTTCAACTGGGAAGTGTTGGAAGCCATCTTGGGACCAATATACATGATAGCACCCCATTGAAATAAATTGGTGTGAGTGGCAGGTTTTGAGGGTTACTAAAAGGAGAGCGTATGAAGGGTGATAACAGATTTGAGTTACAATATAAATCATTGTTGATGGTACCATATTAATCTTAGGAATAGTGGTGTGTTCTAAGGTGTTTTACCCTGTGAAAAAGCCTTCTGCTGGGATTTCATGAGTCATGTTTGAGAGAAAACTGTTTTCTCATGATTTTTCCATAGAGGTAATGGAAGGTGCTCCAGAAGATAAATGAGATCATATTTTCTGTAAATTCACACTATCTTTCTCAGCCATATAGAAATTATGTCTGAAAATCTCAGCTCATCATGTGCTTCCAACAGGAGCAGCCTGTCAGCTGATCCCCTTGTGTTCTACTGCAGTCCTCCCAGAGTGTTCTAAAGAACAACTAGAGTGCTAACAGTCTTTCTTATGACAAAAGTATGGCACACCTGAAGCAATCTTGATTGAACCAAACTGGTAAAATTGAAAACATTTAATTTAGAAAGAAACAAAATGTGGGGGCTCAGCTTGTCATAGAAACTATGGTTAGTGCGGTAGAAAGAAAAATTAGGACACATTTTAAGTGAGTTCTCAAATATCTCCCTCTTCTGTTTCATTAAAACATCCTGACATACAGACTGAAAAATGCAGTTTCAACACCATCAGCAGACTGCCTGTTAATTCCCTGGTGATCAGCAGCTTTACTACAGTGTTCTAATGAGCTCATAGAATGCTAATATTCAGAATTTATGCCAAAAGTGTGCCACATTTGAACGCCATCTTGATGGAATCGAAGGGGAAAACTGAAAGCATTTTCTTCTGAGGATACTGCAGTAAATGAGGAAATTAGGGAGCTTAATAACAATAGCGCACAAATGCAGCCCAATGACAGAAGTGTGCAAAACACTTTATTTCTTTGTTTTTTGCAGTTTATTAAAGCGCAGACTTGACCCAAAGGTATTGGACTGCTTTGCATGAGCATCAGTTACACTGCACACGGACACATTCATTTTGTTTTTAGGCATGAGGAGATTAAGTGATTTACCCATAATCACAGTATGTCGAGCTGACGCTGAAACTCAAACCTGGTATCCCAGTTGCAACGTCTGCAGCTCTGGCCGTAATGCCACATCCACTTTCTTAAGTGTAACATATCATCAAGTGATCAACTGGATTAAAAAACCATAAAGATAACAAATTATTTAAAAGTGCTTTGTCGGTATTTGAGAACTCAGAAAAGATGTCCTTGTTTTAGTTGTTTATGTCACAAACCATTTTTATGGGAATAAGACCCGCTCATGGAAGAGGGTGCAGAGGAAACAAGTTGACCACGCTGGGCAGGCGGTAGGGCAGTGGCAGCACAATGGACCATGGAGGGCAGGGGAAAGTGGGGCAGGGGCAAAAAAACAACCATGTAGTGCAGGCAAGAGAGGCTGTACTAGTATAAAAGGCCATTGAGGGCAGAAGGAAGAGGCAGTGTCAGTACAGCCATACATACCAACAGACCCGATTCAGACAGGAGACTCAATGTTTTTAAGACCAAAAGGGCTTTATTTTATGTCTCTTGCCTAAAATCTCCTCTTTTTCAATGTAAGTCAATGATAAAAATCAATTTCCCTGTTTTTTTCCAAAATCTTCCTCTTACCAAGTTCAAAATGTTGGTAAGTGTGGTACATTGGATCACGGATGTAGTGTCCTTACCAATGACCACAGACACTATATGTACTTTTGTTACGAGCTTTATTCTCTGACTCCTTGCTCGGTCCCCGTCCCTGCTCTAACTAACCCGCCTCCGGCTTCATCCCCGCCTCTTCCTCCTGGCCCCCTTGGCTTCGCCCCCACAACGACTATACCGCTCACTTCTACATCTCCCCCTTTGTTAACAAAACAAAATAACTGACTTGTTCATAGTTCTTCAATAAGTCGTTTTGGCCGTCGAATGTCTCGTCGAGGTCGGAGAAGTACGCTTCCTGATTCGGACTCAGGCTCTACGTGAGTATCATGTTGCTGAGCCGCGACTGCCGGTTCAGGCCGTTCTCTCTCCTCACTCTCTGGTCTTCCCATCATCTTCTGGAGCGACTCTCTCATGCCTGGGGTGCATTTTTGAAAATGTGATACATTTCTGGTGATTCTCCTGCTGTCAGACTCTGCGGTCATCATGGTACCCTTTTGCTGGGTAATCGTCAAGGGCTCAGCTCTGAACTTGCAGTCCGTTTTCCTTTGCTGCTCCTGTTTAACTATGACACAGTCCCCTTCATGTATGGATGGTGATTTTGCTCTCCGTCTGGCGTCCGCATATGACTTCATTTTGTCTTTTCCAATTCGGTCAGCTGTTGTTACCTCCTGATGAACCCGGGCAGGTCAGACCGCTCTCAGCGCACCTTCCCAGGTAGGTATCCGAGTTCTGATTGGTCGCCCAAGCATTAGTGTGGCAGGGCACTTTTCTGTGGTGGCATGCGGTGTTGTTCTGTAAGCCCTTAGAACTTCGTTGAGAGCCACTTGAATATCCCTTTTCTCGACTGTAGCCTGTTGAAAGGTCTTTTTGAGAGTGGCCATGAACCTTTCAATAGTCCCGTTGGCCTGCGGCCACAAGGGCGTGACTCTACGGTGCCTGAAATTTAAATGTTTTGCGAATTCACTAAATTTGTGTCCATTAAAAGGAGGGCCACTATCCGTCTTGAGTTCTTTGGGAATACCCCATGCCGCAAACACTTCGTCTAACACCGCAACGGTGCTTGATGCACTGGTGGATGATACGAACTGAGCGAGTGGAAATCTTGAATATTCATCCATTATTGCCAGGACATATTTTCCCGACTGAAGAGGTCCATAAAAGTCCATGGCAAGTTCTTGCCACACTCCACTGGGCAGTTTTGTCATTTGCAGAGGAGCTGGGGGAGCTCCTTGACTGACAAGTTGACACTGGGGACAGTCTTTGAGGGTGAGTTCCACCATTTGATCCAAAAGCGGAAACCACACCCGCTCCCGGAGAGCTCTTTTTGTCGCGACCACTCCCCGGTGACCTTCATGGGCGAGATTGATGATGCCCTGGCGCAATTGTGTCGGAATGACGATCCGTTGGTCTCTCAGCAACAGACCTTCCGAGGTGGCAGAGAGTTCATTACTCACATGTCGGAATGCTTGCATTTCTTGTCGAATTGTGGGATCATTCCCTTCTTCTTCACTGTCATGTCCCCACCGATTAGACTGCAGTCGGCGTAATACTTTCTGCAGGACGACGTCTTGCGCAGTGGCTTCTCGAATGGCTTCCAGAGGAACTGCGGGCGGCCGAGCTTGGCCCACCACAAAGTGGATGTATTCCTCGGCCATCGATGGTCGTGATGCCGGTGATGATAAAGGGTGTCGTGACATGTAGTCAGCCGGATTTGCTGACTTTCCCGGCTTGTGCAGTATTGTGTAGGTAAATTCCTGTAGACGCAAACCCCACCGATCAATCCAAGGTGGCATCTTTGACCTGGGGTTTCCAAAGATGGTGACAAGCGCCTGATGATCAGTCACCATGGTAAAATGTTTGCCATAGATAAAGACATGGAAATGTTCGCAGGCCCATACAACTGCCAGACTTTCCTTCTCTGGTTGAGAATACGCCTTCTCCGTGTCCGACAAACTGCGACTGGCGTAGGCCACAATGTGCCGTTGATCGATGTCATTGTCATACTGAGCCAGAATTGCACCCAGGCCCACAGGGCTAGCATCCACGGTTATCTCCGTCTTTCTCTTAGGACTGAAATAAGCTAAGTTGTCGGCAGACTCAACTGCACGTTTGATGTCTTGAAACGCCCGCTCACACTGAGGAGTCCAGACAAAAGGCTGTCCTTGCTTCATAAGCGTTCGGAGGGGATGGCTAATTGTGGCATAGTCCTTTATGTATCTGGCACAATAACTGGCCGTGCCCAGAAACGATCGAATGTCACTGACATTCTGGGGACTCTTGGTGTCATTGAGCGCCATCACCTTTTCAGGGTCAGGCTTCATCCCAGCTCCAGAGAACACATGTCCAAAGAATTTGAGAGTGGTTTGATGAAATTCACACTTGTCCTTGTTTAGGGTTAGATTAGCTTCCAAGAGAGCATGACATACCCGATCTAGAGCTTTATCATGTTCCTGAACATTTGACCCATACACGAGAATATCATCGCTGTAGTTCAACGTGTTGGGTATATGGTGTATAGTCTGACGGATAGCCTCTTGAAAGATCTCCGCAGCCGAGGAAATACCAAAAAGTAAACCGTTTGTATCGGAACAGCCCCAGGTGAGTTGCAAATGTTGTTATGTATCTCGACTTTTCATGCAACTCCAGCTGATGGTATCCCTTATTCAAGTCGAGTTTCGAAAATACCCTGGCACCATTTAATGCAGAGATCATGTCACTCAGATGGGGCCCGGGGTGACGTTCCCTTTCGATGGCAGTGTTAGGAAGCCGCATGTCAACACATAGGCGCACCTTCCCTGGAGTGCCTTTCTTCAGCACGATAACTACCGGCGATACCCATGGTGTGGGACCGTCGGTCCGTTCAATGATGTCAGTTGCTAATAATTCCTGAAGTTCATCCTCCACTGCTTGCTGAAGGTAGACCGGCACTTGCCTGGGATGTTGAGCTACCGGTCTTATCTGTTCATTAATGTGAAGTCGAATTTGACATCTGTTCATCTTTCCCAGCCCGGTGAATAGCTTGGGGAATTTGTGTAAAATGTCCGGGTCATCACTAACCCTATACAGAATCTCAACTAGACGAAGGCGCTCTGCAGTGGGTAAGCTGAGAAGACAATCAGCCTCCGGGCCATCAATTACATGTATGAATGCCGGCACAGACATGGTCTGGTGCCTGAGTGTTGTTGGGAATTTTCCCAGACAGGGAAGAGGCTTCTTCAACATCCAGGTAAATACCTTGACGTATGCTGGACTCAAAGGCGGCAGTGGCTTCATTTTCTTGTATTCCGTCACGGGGATATAGTTCAGTGACGCTCCACTGTCCAGAACAAATTTCGTGGCGTGATTCCCTACACTTATATTTAGTCTCGGGTATTTTTTGAGCTGGTCAGGATCCACGACCATACTTGGATATTCAATAGTGTATTCCGATTCCCGCGACCCTGATCGGGAATCCCTGGACAAAGACCTCCTCGACCATTGGGATCTCTTTGATTCTCTGCTGGAATGCGAAGAGCCAGAGGACGACTCCGGTCGATCTTGTACGGCTTTCACATGGTGTCGTCTGGTGTCAGGGCGAGTAGGCCTTGTCCTTTCACTCCTTCTTTCCCTGCGATAGTCTCCACACATTGCTTCAAAATGATTCATCCGTCCACATTTCCTACATTGCTGGCCCATGGCTGGACAGGCATCCCTGTGCGGGAAGTCGTGCCCGCACCGATAACATTTCCTCGAGCTGTTTTGTTTCTTGTCTCTCCAGCCTGACTCATGACTTCTACGCTCAGTGTATCGCTGGCGAGAGGACGGTCGCGATCTGTGTTGTCGCTCTTTCGAGTGCCAGCGACTACGACTGGCCTGCACTCGGCATACCTGCTCCCTTCTATCAGTGTGCCCGGTCTCCATGCTCTTGGCGTGTTCCTCTGCTTGATCGTAAACTCGGGTCATTTCCTCAATCTCCTCCAGATTATGACTCTTTCTTAATAGTCTTCTCCTAAGCGTCTCGGATTGACAGCCATCGATTATTTGTGATCTGATGGCATCATCTGTTGAGAACACGTCAAATTCGCAGTACCTGGACAGTCGACGTAGTCTCGTTATGAATGTGCTCATCATTTCTTCCTTCCCTTGACGGGCTTGATGAAAAGCATATCTCTCGTAATCCACATTTCTCTTAGGTAGGAACTTTTTATTCAGAGCGTCTCGCACCTTATCATAGGTTCCTGTATCTGCCGTCGGCAGTTCTTTGATTAACTTGCTAATTTCTTTACCCACCAGATTTCTCAGTGCAATCACTTTGTCTTCATCCTCTGTCACTTTTGATCCCTTTATATAATCTTCAAAGTCCTCGAGCCATTCCTGCCATCGGGGACCCATGCTCCCTCCAGTCGTCAGTGTAAGGGGTTCCGGGGGACGCAGGTGTGACACCCCCGTCAGGAGTGGTTTGACTTCATTTCTTTGTGGAGAGTTGTGGTTCGACATCTTAACAGTATGCTTTCGTTTCTCTCTTGTCTATGCACGTGCTTGTTTGTTGCTTCCCGTTTGCTTTGTCTCGGGCTTATTTGTTATTTCCCCTTTGCATTAGCTTGTGCTTGTTTACTTGTTCAGGCCTTTTCCTCAGTCAATGCTTGTTTGTTTGGCCTTGCATGACTTCAAAATGGCCGCCCATGAACTTCATAGGGGTGTCTTTCAAGGACGCCTGACTCCAAGATGGCCGCCAAACAGAAACTCTCACACCCCTGAGATTTTGGCTGCAGTCTTTCTTCAGGCTCACCAAGCTTCATTTGGCACTCACCCACAGCCACTTCCACAGGTGCCAGGACATCAGCAGTGTCTCACACAGTTGTTGGACACTTCACACATCCAGGTAGGCTCGGGGTAGGCTCCCGACTTTTTCTTTGTGCGCGTGCCGTTCCTCACGCATCGGGGTGAGCTTTTCTTTTTTGTTCTTGGCGCGCAACAGCGCTCTTTATTCCGATCCCTTCCACAAGGCTTCAACAGTGCCTCAAACACCTCCCGATCACCGGAGCAGCAAGGCAGGCTCGGGGTGGGCTCCCGATTTCTCCTCTTCACTCATGTGCTAACTCGCACGCATCAGGGGTGAATCAGAATTTGGCGCGAACCGGCGTTCTGCTTCAGACGCCGTTTTCTTTCTTCACGCTACAGGGGACGGGACGCTCTTCCTGAGGATCGATGGGTGGTGGGCTGCAGAATCCCACCCTCGTCGCCAGTTGTAGTGTCCTTACCAATGACCACAGACACTATATGTACTTTTGTTACGAGCTTTATTCTCTGACACCTTGCTCGGTCCCCGTCCCTGCTCTAACTAACCCGCCTCCGGCTGTATCCCCGCCTCTTCCTCCTGGCCCCCTTGGCTCCGCCCCCACAACGACTATACCGCTCACTTCTACAACGGAGGGCATGAGGAATGGGGTAGGGACATGGACTTGGATAACAGGGGGCAGGAGGGAAATAGGCAGGGGCACCAAACTGACCTTACCGAGAAGGTGTCAGGGATTGCAGCAGCACAACATACCACACAGGGCAAGCAGGACTACAGTGCAGCACAATGGACCATGAAAAGAGATAGGGAGAGGACAGGGTCATGTACACGGACAACAGAGAGCAGAGGGTAAAGCGGCAAGGGCAGCAAGCTGGCTATACCGGACAGACTGAAGGGACAGTTGCAGCATAACGGACCATGAATGGCAGGTGGGAAGAGGCAGGGGCACAACAATGGACCAGACAAGGCAGGAGGGAGGGAATAGGGGTCTGCATGTGGAAAACGGGGGGCAGGGAGCAAGGGGGCAGGAGTAGCAAGCTGACCATGGAGGCCAGGCTGGACGGGCGCTGGAAGTACAACACACCATGGAGGGCAACAGTGAGACTATAATGGTATACAAACATATAATAGAGGGAAGGTGGGATGGGGTCAGGGGCAGTAAGTTGACCATACAGGGCTGGTGGGAAGGGCTGTCACAGCACAGAAGATTATGCATGGCAAGCACGAGGGTTAGTTACAGCACAATGGTGGGCAAGAGGGAGAAGGCAGGGGCATGCACACATGACCATGGAGGACAGAAGGGAGGGGTAGGAGCTGGACACAGACAAAAGAGGACAGGGTAAGGGGCTTCACAACAGACCATGCACAGCAGGTAGGAAGAGCAGTTGCAGCACAACAGAGCATGGAGGACAGAAGGAAGTAGCAGCAAAATGGCCCATGGAGGACAGTAGGAAGGGGATAGGGGCATGGAACTTGGACGGGCAGGGTGGAGGTGGCAGGGACAGGTGCAAGTCATCTGACCATGCTAAGCAGGTGGGCGGAGCAGTAGCAGCTCAACAGAATACTCAGAGTAGATAGGAGGGGCAATGGCAGGTCCATGGAATATGGTGGGAAAAAAGGAGGGAGTCTGGGGCATGCACACTGACATCAGAGGACAGGGGAAAGGAGAGTAGGGGCAGCAAGCTACGTGCAGAGTCTAAGCAAGAGGGCAATGACGGGGCATAGAACTGGGCAAAGAATTGGACCATGCAGGGCAGGAGGAAGGGGGCTAGTGCATGGACATGGACAACAGAGGGTAGGGAGGAGGTGGGTGGGACAGCAAGCTCATTTTTTAGGGCAGACGGTAAGGGCAGTAGCAGAACAACAGCCACAAGGCTGTAATGAGGGAGTAGGGTCATGGACTTTGACAGCTGATGGCAAGGAGGAAAGGGGCAGGAGTAGCAAGCTTGGGTGGGGGCAGCTTAATGCCATGCCAGGCCCTGCGCTCACCCCTAACCACCGTGCAATGCAATGGGCATCTTAACGTTAAAAAACCTTAGAAATTCATTAAAAAAAGGTTACAGTGGCGTTTTAGTAAGGTTTAGGTTTCACTCATACAAAACCTGTGAAATTCAGCAGTTTTAGTTACCTGAGCTAACTATAACTCGCAATGCACTGCTTATGACCTCACATATTACATCACCCATGACATCATCCACAGAATCACCAATGCACCCACTCATATCCCCATAGAATCTCATACACCCACTCCCACACAACCATTCACAAACCCATTCATAGACCCATACCAGTACTTACACACCCAGTCCCTGATTCATAGATCTACACACATCCCCTCATTCACCCATACAGCCACTCATACACCCACTCACTCACTAATACAGCCACTGACATATCTACTCACACACCCATACAGCCACTCACACACTGAGCCAGTCACCCATAGAGCTACTCACACACCTAGCTACTCACCCATACAATCAATCACACAGCCCCTTGCACACTCATACAGATACACACACACTCACTCACTTACTCATACAGATACTAACATATACTCACTCACCAATATAGTCACTGACATAAGCACATACTCATCCATACAGCCCCTCTCACATTCACTCACTCACCTATACAGCCGCTCATATACCCCATAACTCACCTATACTGCCTTTTGCATACCGTGTTACTCACCCATATACCACTGACACATCCACTTACTCACTCACCCACACAACCATACACACACTCACTCACCCATACAGCCCCTCACACATGCACTTACTAACCCATACATTCACTGACTCACCCACTCACTCATCCATACAGGCCATCACACACACCCTTCACCCACTCACACAGACACTCAGGCAACCATACAGGTACTCAGTCAACCAATCATTCACCTATACAGCTACTCACATAGCCACTCACACACCCATCCAGCCACATATACACCAACTGACAGACTGATATAGACATTCACAACGCCCTTCCGTTCTCTCCCTTACATCCAACCCCATTCTCCCCCTCCCCTTTTATCCCCTCAGATAATACCACCCTCCAATCAATGACATCATTATCCCCCTCCCCTGACTTCTCTACAACTAATGACATCCCCCAATCCCTGACATCCATTTATTCGCTCCCCCAACAGTCCTCCAATCAAAGACATCATTCTCCCCCTGACATCTCTACAGCTAATGCCATCCCCCAATCAGCAACATCCAAATACTCGCCCCCTAACGACCCTCCCTCTTCTTGACATCCCTACTACACACCCCCTCTCCCAATCATACACACACTCTAATGTCCTGTCCCTTTCATCCCCTAATACTTCTACTACTAACCTTTATCCTTCCTCCCTTCCCCCCAACCGGACTCCCTAACTCTCCACTCTGAATCCCCTTTCGTGCCCCCTCCGGCCCCATCATCTTCCTCTCTGAAACCACCAACCCCTAACCCTGATGCTGTCCTTCTCCACACTCTTCACACCCTTCTAACAGCTCACACCTCTTCCCCTGAGGTCTTGAATCTCCTGTCCCCCTTTATGTATCCCCTCACACCCTATAGCCTTAGCACTCCTCTCACCCCCCCACTGGCCTCTCACTCCCTCCACACAATGGACCTCCTTCTGCAGCAATCCCTGAACACTCCTTTTCCCCCTCCACCTCCCCAACAAGGTCCCCCCTCACTCCAATAACCCAGACTCTATGCAGAATAGAACTCGTTCTCTCCACATTGACGAGAGATCTCACCCGACTTAGAGAAGACTTTAATTCCCACAGCTCCAGAACCCTCCTCAACCAGGCAAACACCCCCTACACCAGCTGAAAATACCCCACTAAATACAATCTTTGGAGAACTACTCCTCTCCGCACCTCTTGCCATCTCTCCCCGTCCGACCGTCCTGACCTATGCAACTCTTACATCATCAAACAATAATCCTCCACCCCCCTACTCTAACATCCCCGTTATTCTGGGGACTAACAGAATCCCCTCCTCTCCCATCTCCCCAGAACCCCTCCTCAACTCACCACCATCCACTCCTGCCCACCCCTCAAAAGCAACCCCAAGCCACTCGCCTGCATGCTTGTGAACTTTCGATCTGCTGTCCGTCATGAAATTTCCGAAACTATCCTTAGCGAATCCATTGACATCACGGTTCTCACGGAAACCTGGCTCAATTACCCTTCTACGAGCATTCTTGACCTACTCTCCCCTCCACGATATTCTATCGTTAGAAAAGATAGACCCGACAGAATAGGTGGTGGTTTAGCCATTATCTTCAAAAATGAACTTCAGCTCACTCTTGTTATCAATTCCGACCACATTACTTTCGAATACCTTGAAGCTGAACTAAAAGTACAAGGTTCCCACCCAATCCGTCTACATAATATCTACCACCCTCCTGCAGATCCTCATCCATCGTTGATGATTATCCGACCTTCTTACACAATCCTCAATATCCAACTCTAAAAATCTCTTCCTTGGAGATCTCAACCTTCATTGGAACGATACGGATGATTTCACAATCACCCTCCTCACCAATCTTCTTGAGATTAATGACCTCAAACAACTATGTCAGTCCCCAACCCACACCAAAGGAGCCATCCTGGATGCTATTATTACCAATAAGGATCTGGCCTTCTTGTCCAATATCGTCCCCATTGACTGTCCGACCACCACCTCATACTGTTCACCATAGCTACCATGGCAACCCCCACTAAAACCATTAAACCTAAGAAATGGACCAGAAATCTAAATCTTATCCCCTATGCTGAACTCAAGTCGAAACTTCATGCTCAACTTCTCCTCATCCCTCCCTCAAAAAACACAAATGAACTTACTGAACACATTAATAAAGTTGTCACTGACACCTTAGACCAAATGGCCCGCCTAAACTAAAAAAAATCAAAGAAATATCCCTTCCAAATCATGGTTTAACCCAGAGCTCAACAAAGAAAGATGCACACTTAGACTGATGGAAAAAACATTTTGACAGCATCCCTCTCCCTCACATCTGGCACTCCTCAGACTAGCTAGATCGACTTACAAGAAACACATTTTTAACGAAAAGGCTTCCTTCTTTCGTCCACAACTCGATCGGGCTAAAAATAGACCCGGCGAACTGTTCACCATTGTTCGTAACCAAACATTCTCCACTCCTCCAATTCCTTTGGCCTTGACCTCTAGATGTGAAGGAATTGCGCACTTCTTCTCGGAAAAAATCGCACAGATAGAGCAATCCTTTGTTTCAACCCTAATCCCAGCCACCTCCCAACACACTCCTGACTTCACCTCAAAAACTCATACCACATTCCCCTCACCCCCTGATCCGACGTCAAACTTGCCTACTACTTCACATTACCCCCAGCTACTCCTCACACACACCCACTACGTTACCTCTCCTAGACCACTCCCCACACTTACCCACAACCATGCCTCTTGAAACCTATCTGCCTAACTCACAACTAAAAAACAATGCATCTTGGTATAATTTCCATCCTGCAACTGAGCGCAAAGTCGCTAACATCATTGCTAAACCTAAACTGTCCTCCCATACTAAATACCCCCTCCCTTCTAACCTTGTCCAAGACCTAAAGCATATCATTGCCCCTTCCTGGACCTCTATCATCAACACCTCCCTTGCCATGGTTGTGTCCCTATTTTCCTTCAACTTGGACAAATCACTCCCATTCTTAAAAACCCTATGGCCGACCCCGATGACCTTAACAATCTCTGCCCCATCTCCAACCGACCCCTTCTTTCCAAAGCCCTCGAAAAGTGTGTCCAGCTCCAATTGGGTAAACACATCAAAAACGTCAACCAACTGGACCTCCTACAGTCAGGCTTCAGGAAAGGTTGCAGCACCGAAATGGCCATGCGTAACATTGTCGATGACATCCACCACTCCCTCGACAATGGCGAGACCTCCCTATTTACCCTCCTTGATCTCTCCGCTGTGTTCGATACAGTTAATCACTCAGCCCTTCTACACATTCTCCGAGGTCGCTTCGGCCTCAATGGTATTGCCCATAAAGGGGTTGTCTCCTATCTCAACCATTGAACACAGCAAATCAAAATTCTCGATTGCTTATTAAACCCCACTCCGGTCTCCTTAGGAGTCCCCCAGGGATCCAATCTCTCTCCCTCTCTCTTTAACCTCTTTATGGAACCCCTCATTCTTAAACAAGCAGGAATCAACTACCACCTCTATGCCGATGACACCCAATTCTACTACAAGATCAAAACCCACACGGACATCCTACACCTTAACAGCACCCTCTCTAAGATTCAATCCTGGTTCCAATTAAATCATCTCAAACTCAACCCCAAAAAAACTGAAATCATTCTATTCTCCCCTAAAAACAACCCTCTCCCCATTCAAACCTGGATCTCCGATCTTAATGCCCTCAACTGCACACTCTCCTTGTTCAACTCAGTAAAATCCCTTAGTATCTCCATTGATAATAGCCTAACTCTCAATGTGCACATCAAAAACTCGGCTAAAGGAGCCCTTTTCACTCTCCGTAATCTAAAGAAAATTAAGCCCTTTATTCCTTTTGATGACTTTAAATTAGTAGTCCATCTCTGGTCCTTTTGCGTATTGATTACGGTAAAGCCATACTCACCGGAATCCCCAAGGTCCACCTTGCTCCACTCAAATATGTGCTCAACCTTGCAGCCAGGCTCATCACCGACTGCAAACGCTTCGACCACATCTCCCCAGCCCTCAAATCCCTTAAATGGCTCAAAATCTGATCTCCCATTTTCATGTTATATATTTATATAGCCCTCGCTCTATCTAGCTGTTTATTTGATATGTGCAAATTCAAGATATTTCTATTTTGTTAACTTGTTGGTATTCCATGCTGTTGAATTTTTTTTTCTATACCATTACCATCTTCTTACTCATGTAAAGCGCTCTGATACCTCTGGGTCTAGTCAGCGCTATATAAAACCAGTAAATAAATAAACCAGTCACTCACCCATACACTCATTTAGACACATAATCACTCAGATATATGGTTAGTCATGCACCCACTGAGTCATCCATACAGGCAAACATACACCCACTAATTCACCGATACACCTTGGTATATATATATTTAACACTCATAAACATTTTAAAAACACTCACAGTCACTGGATGATGTCATCAGTGATATCATTTGAGATGTCATCAGTGATGCTATCACTGATGTCACTAACCATAGATTGATTATTGAGTGATGTTATATGTATGGTCACAAGCAGTGCATTGCGGGGGTGCGAGTAACAGTTAGCTCAGCTAACTATAGCTGCTGAAGCACTGAGTGAAACTTGAGCCTAACTATAACGTACCTGTAACCTTTGTTTTTTTCAATTAAATTCTAAGTTTTTTTAAATTCCATTTCCGAACTATAACGTCCCTGTAACCTTTGCTTTTTTCAGTGAATTTCAAAGGTTTTAAAAAAATACTAACTCCTAACTATAACATCCCTGAAACTTTTGTTTTTTTCAGTGAATATATTTGAATGTCTATCCACTAGGTAGTTATAGTTGTGGTGTGTTTCTACAAGAAATGCATTTGTTGTGTTGCTAATAAGTTTGGCACCATTTCACAAATCTTCCAAATAAGTGCTACCTTTTGGTTAGTTTGCACATGGAAAGTTTTGGAGTGATCTGTCAAGCGGGTTCTGAGAAAAAGGGGCGGTACCAACATTTGTGTTAATATATATGTATATATATATCCCATAGGTTACAGGGACGGTATAGTTGCGCTCAGATTTCACTTGTTCAAAACCAGTAACATTCAGGAGTTATTATTACCTGATTGAACTATAACTAACATCCTGACAATGCACTGCTTATTACATTACATATTAATTCACTCATGACGTGGTCAGTGACATCACTGATGACATCACTGATAACATTACCGATTACATCATCCAGTGAGTATAAGTATTTTGTAAACCTTTGGTAAATCTTTAATAGACTTAATGATATATACTAAGCAACAGCATAAGTTAAATAACTAGTCTTACTGTACTAGTCATGAGTGATACTGTTTCTAGCATATGTCATCTGAGTATCTGAGTGGCTTTGTAACTGCCTGTATTAGTGTGTGAGTGGGTGTCTGAGTGCCTGTAAGGGTGTGTGAGTGGCTGTATGGGCCAGTGAGTGGGTGTGTGAGTGGCTGTATAGGTAAATGAGTGGGTGTGTGAGTGGCTGTATGGGTCTGTGAGTGGGTGTGTGAGTGGCTGTATGGGTCTTTGAGTGGGTGTGTGAGTTGTTTTGTGGGATATGAGTTGGTGTGTGAGTAGCTGTATGGGGCTGTGAGTGGGTGTGTGAGAGGTTTTTGTGACTGTATGGTGTGTGTAAGAGGCTGGCTTAGTATATGGTGCACACTTAAAGGAGAGATGCACCCTGCACTAATCCAGACAAACCCTTATGGTGATTTTAGTGGTCTTTGATAATTTTAGGCTCTCAAAGTGGTAGCTGTGGAGAGCAGCCTTCTGGCCTATCTTGAAGGTGTGTAAAGCAGCTTGTTTTATCACATTTAATCAATATTGTAGATTAGATGACAAAGAACCACACAGTGCTTATAAACAGAAGTCTATTTATTACACAGAACAATCACTAACACATTGGCATGTCTCCTAGCTGGATATATCAACAATACACATGAAAATATTTCAAAAATATCAGGTAAGCAGCACAAATATACACTGGTCTCCAGGGGAGGATCAAACTATATACTAAAGGTTACAGGTTGCGAACGATAAGGAAGAATTGGGCTTGAACCAAAGGCCTCAGAGGAGCTAGGAGAACAAGGAACCACCCAAAGTAAGTACCCAGGAACCCCACGGAGGCTGTGTGCAGAGTGACAAAACAGCCGCGTGCCCAATGGAAGCCAATGGAGAAGTCGCAGTTGCAGTTGCAGTTTTAAAGAGAAAGGACCCTTCCCAGAGGATTCAGAAGAAACCCGTTGGAGGACGGAAGATTGGAGAGCCATCCAACCCATGGATGCCCTAGGAACCAGGTTACTTGCACCAGGGAAGCCAGGTGCATAGCGGTGAAGTGACTTCAGAAGCTCCAATAGATGATAATGAAAGACTTAGGAAGAAAGGCCTCAGGAGAAGTCTATAAAGATGTCCTGTGGAATCCAAGGACGTATTCTTGAAGAGGTGAACCTGCGAGCAGAGGGTACTGAATCTATGCCACTGAGGTGACCAGGTGGCACGGGAGCACAATGTTCACCGTTTGCAGGGAGCTCAGAAGAGTTGATGAGGACTTTGTTGTTGCAGTAATGGGGACCAGACAATGCTGAGGAAGACCAGGAGCTGTGCAAAGCTGTGCCACATTAGATATCAGTGACTAGGGGGTCAGTGTCCTCCGGGAGCACAAACAAGCCTTGGTAGGTGCAACTCGTATGGAAGATGACAAGATGCAATCTTTGGGACCAGCAGGGTCTAAAGGACTCATCAAGTGCAGGAGAGTCAGAGCAGGCCCCCAGCAAGCAGAGGAGCCCACCAAAGCAGAAGACCTTTGAGAGGACCCAGCCGAAGGCACAGGAGTCATCAGAGGACCTCCGGCAGCTCACCAATAATGGATGCAGTGAGGATGCTGATCTTCAAGGGATGAGGTGCTAGAGGCTGAAGCTTCTTGTGGCCCTAAGATCTCTGGAGTGCAGAGCCAAAAAGCATTGGCAATGGCAAGTCAACACTTTGCATAGGGGTTTGGTCCCTGTGGCTCCGACGAGGGATACTGTCCTCCAAATTGCAGGGAAGACAGGGAAGGGCTCTGGAGAACCACAGAGCCACCACTTGTGTTGCTGAGCCGCTAGAAGTCCATAGGATGATAGGAGCAGCAGTCCGGTCAGCTTTGTTGCAGTGCCTGAAGATGCAGGGGAGTGACTCCTTCACTCCAAGGGAGATTTCTTCAGATGTCCCTGATGCCCACAGGTCTTCTAGAGAACCTGAGGGAAACACAGATGATGTAGAAGACTTGCAAATCAGTGAGACCAGGAGCAGCAGGCTTGCTTCCAGGCAAAGTCCAATGAAGTCCAAGTGTCCACATGGTCGAAGAGTGTCTTGGTTTGAGAGGTGAGTCTTGTTCCACGATGAATCTGAGGGCTCACCCACAGGGAAGCCCTTAAATACTCACGGTAAGCATTGGAACGACTCAGGGATCCCACCCAGAGGAGGGACTGGACAGAGAGGAGGATACTCCCCTGTCCTTTGTCCAGTTTCGCGCCAGAGCAGGAAACAAGGATTCCTGAACTGGCTCAAACCAGAGTATGCAAGGAAGGCACCAAATGTGCCCTTCAATGCATTCTGGTGGAGTTGTAACGCACACCCAACCCAGCCCAAAATACTAAGTCCTGTCTGAGAAGTGGCCACACCTCCCTGTGACAGGAAACGTATTGTTCTACCTTCCCCTGCTCGAGCTCAGCTCAGCATCAGGAGGGCAGAACAGTGTCTGTGGTCAGCAGGAGCACTAGCTTGCTGGCAGACCCTGAAAGGTTGTAACTAGGAGT
Organism: Triturus cristatus; assembly: GCF_964204655.1. Classification (NCBI taxonomy): domain Eukaryota; kingdom Metazoa; phylum Chordata; class Amphibia; order Caudata; family Salamandridae; genus Triturus; species Triturus cristatus. Next base: position 1,084,828,724 of record NC_140582.1, on the reverse strand, counting down.
ACAGGGAGATTCCTTAAGAGGCCCCCCAGTACACAGGATCATACCTCCAACACCAGAATCAGTGTTAGGGTATGAATCCAACATGTTTGATACCAAACATGATCAGGTTCAACACAGCTCTTATATAGTTAGACATCTCATAATGACTGATGTTGACTATATGTCTTAAAATGTCTGACCACTCTTACAAAAGCCTGGAGAATCGACCCCAGGGTTTGTAGGGATGTCCTGCTCATCCAAGCACCCTGCTCTCAGGACTGAAGGGCCTTCCATAGGGGTGACTCATAGGTTTTAAGTGTAGTGACCTCAGATATAAAGAAAGTTAATTCTGTTGAGAGAGCTCCAAACACCCCTCACATAGACTGCAATGGCAGGCCTGTATTCAAAGTTTAAGTGGAATCCCATGGGTGGCACAATACATGCTGCAGCCCATGGGAGACCCCTGGTGTACCTATGTCCTGGGTACCGTAGCACCATAAACTAGGGACTTATGAGGGTACACCGGTAGCCAATTGTGGAGGTACAAAAGTACTTACGAGAGCCATTTTGGGAGAGAGAGCACAAATGCTGGGGTCTTGGCTAGCAGGATCCCTGCAAACTACAGTTGAAACACACTCACAACAGACAAAACGTGTGGGGGGGTAACCATGAAAGCAGATCCTACTTTCCTACAGTGTGTAAGTAGCTGTGTGTGTGACTGGACCAGAACAAAACCTTACCTGTATCTTTCTCTAACAAAAGTCCACACTTTTGCAGAAACTGTCTACCCAACCGGAGCACTTTCTACTGCTTAATTAGTAATTGCTATCTCTTGGGATAATAACTAGTGCATTTTGTACGCTACAGCTGCGTAATGGACCGTGGGATAATTACTCCAGTGACCTTCTGTGCATGTAACTTTGCCAATGTGATTGTTCCTCAAGCGTCTTGATCCACATATCTGTGATAACATGAATCCTCATCTACAGAACAGGATGAGACTACAAATAGGGGGATCTCCACCAAACAAGGGTACGTCCTCCTAACTATATGAAGTAAGTGCTTCTTTGTTAGCTGGAAATGTCCTCAAAATTCCTCTGCATCAAGAACACATCACCAAAATTGGAGCGAAACGCGCTCGGCGGCATTTTACTGAGCTGTCCGTCAACGTGGGAAAATCCAGGAAGACATTTGCATACTAAGGATGATGGAGCAGGGCCAAACAGGTGGACCCTGCAAATGCTTTTGGGGATTTGCATACTCAGAGTAAATAAAAGTGAGAACCATAGACTCTGCTCTCAAAACAAGAAAGAAACCACTCATCACAGTCACTACATTTCAGATTGTACTCCAATAGATCAACGATGCATTCACCTCGATTAAGGATTTCAGATTGTTTTTCAACATGGAATACAATAGGAAACTCACTTGCTTTACCTTCACCAAGCCCAAGAAGTTAGGATCCTTTGTGCTTTGCAGAAGTGGAGCTTCAACTGGGGCACCTGCTGTATTTACATTTGTAAGTGCTTCATATTGAGGTTTAATTTTGTGTAAAATGAGCATCAGGGCCACAATGGAACCTAATTTGTTCCAAGTCCATAGTTTTGCTGAAAATGTCTACACAACTGAAGTACTTTCTACTGGTGGCTTAGTAAGTGCTACCTCATTGGGTAAATGTCTAGTGCATATTGTTCACTACAGCTGTGTAAAGGACCACGAGGTAATGTTCCCAGTTGCCTTGTGTGCACGTAATTACCTCAAAGGGATTGTTCCTGCTGTGTCTTCATCCACAAATCTGTGATAACATGAAACCTCCTCAAGAGAAGACAACGAGACTACAAAGAGGTGAAACTCCACCAAACAAGGGTACTTCCTTCTAACTAAATGAAGTAAGTGCTTGTTTGTTTGGTGGAGATGGTCTCGTATTCCTTTGCCGCAAGAACGCGTGACTAAAATCGGCGGGAAATGTACTCGGGGGCTAATGGTAAGATGTCCATCAATGTGGAAAAAGGCGAGGAGACCTTTGCATACTAGTAAGGAAAGCGAGGCGGAGCCATATGTGCGGAGCAGGCAGATGATTTTGGTCATGTGCATATGGAGGGTAATTAAAATGGAGCCCCATTGTCTCTAGTTTTATAGTCCTCCCAGGGGAGGTGGGCCACGCAGCCCTCCTCCCTGGTGATTTTGACCCCTGGGGACCCCGCCCCCTGGACCACAGCCAAAAATTAACTGGAGGCTGCGCAGCCCCCCTCTCTGGCCAATTTCTGCCCCAGGGACCTCATCCCCAGGTCCCTGGCCAAAAATAAGTGGGGGAGGGAAACCAGGCGACCTTCCCTCCCCGGGCCGATTTCGGCCCTGGAGACCCTATCCCCCAGGGCCCAGTCTTTTAATACTGATTGCGCTAGAGCCCATTCAGTGTACTCAGTCTCCAGTGTTGGGGACCGTGGGGGGGTCTTAATGCCCCCGTGGGCCCTGCTGGCTACCCGATTCCAGTGAATCATGAATCTTCCAAATAAGTGCTACTTTTTGTCTAGTTTGTGTATGGAAAGTTTTAGGGTGATCTGTCAAGTGGGGCCTGAGAAAAAGAGGGCTTCCCAAAATGTTTTTTCCCATTCAATTTTCCATAGAAACTTTGGACACAGTTATGGCTGAATCGATTTACATCAAATTTGGCAGAAAGCTAGATCTTGGTCAGTAAAGAGTACTTTTTGTGATTTGCTGTAATTCTGTTCAGTAGTTTGTGCGCAATTAATGCTCCAAAACTTTGTATATATTGTAGTGTCTTGTGAGTTAACAATGACGGAACCCTTTTGGCTTCTGATGAACTCTATAGAGGTATGACGTAATGGGATACCAAGTTCAGTTTGTGGCGTAGTCATTTATGGGTACCCCGGCTGGGAAGACAGTACAAATGGTGATGAGATAGGGGATAAGCAACCCAAAGATTGACAGTGCTCTCTCAATTAGAGGTTGTGTTCCAAGCATACTGCCTGTACATGCCACTTGTATCGTTGTCAAAGTACATAATTGATGGTGAATGCATGTGGATCAAAGCGCAGTTCCAGCCATTGTGAAGCAGTTGAAAATGAAAGCATTTATGGAGAATCTACACATCATTAGTCGAAAAACTATTGGTTAGGCCATACATAAAGGTACCACATTACTATGCAACATACAGCCTAGTACCTTGTACAGAATGATGGTGCTACAATTACAGTTGCTGCCAGGCAGAAATCAATCTGGTGTCAAAAAATACAAAGCGGCAGTCAAGCACAAGATAATGCTGCGATCATAAGTGCTGCAAGGCAAAGATCAACCAGGTGTAAGCAAGTGCACAGAGAATCCATAAGCAAAGCGACCTAGATGCAATAAATGGTTGTCTGCTTACCAAAGATAATTAAAGAGAGTCTTCATACAACAATGCTGGGCAAAGCAGCCCAAGGAGAAGTGTCTAGGGCTGTGCTTACGGAGCCATCCATATCTGAAGAAGTGATCCACCAAAGCCGCTGAGTGGGGCTCCGAACAACTCCACAGTTCTGTGAAGGGTGAAAGTCAGCGAGGGGTTTGGAATAGTAGCAGGTTGTTGATCTGATTGAAACCAAGAAGAAAATCATGTTTCCAGTTATCATCAAGGATGATCCAGAGGTCAGTACGTCACAAGGTCTCAGAGAGAATGAGCTATAAATTGTGACGAAAGACAGCCACAAACCGCCTCATTAAGTTCCACACTTGTCTACAATGCTGCCACTTTCTTGAAACCCCTGTCATCATTAGATACGGGAAAAAGGCAAAATATTGATGGCCGACAGACTCATTGAATAGAGACACTTGAAGATTTCATTGATGCACTTGAAGAAACTGATAAAAAAAAGGTTATTCAATACCTCAAAATTCTTGCTGGTGATGACGTAAAGGAAGTAATAAAATAAAAAAAATGCCACAAACTGATGATTAACTGACATACCATCAGATTAAAGAGCCCTTGAATCTCAAATTCATTCCAAAGCCAAATGTTGACTATGAAAGATATATTTTCAGAAAGTTAGCAAAACCATCGATGAGTTTGTAGAAAGACTTGACACACTCATCAAACACTGTAAGTTCAATTAATTTAATAATGAACAAGCCATACATCTCAGGGTCAGTGATGGATGCTTCTCCAATTGATTCCAATGGTAAATGCTGAGAGAAACTCTGAGTCTGGAACAATTGTTAATGGCTGCTAGAACTGAAGAGTGCACCGATCGACAAGCTGCTGACATGGAGGCCGGAGGTGCCCAGAATAAATCATCATGGATGTGAAAAGCAAGTCAAAGCAAAAGAGTGAAGAACACAAGGTGATGTCTACACACAAAGGGAGGTTATATGTTAGATGTGGATTTTCGTTTTCCACACAATGACATATGTCCTGCCGTTGGACAGATATGTAAGGGCTGTGGGCTGTATGAATTTGTATGTCTAGCCTGTTGCTCCTAGACATAGGCAAATTGCATGGTAGAATTGAGCGGTCTACTGGTCCAACGCCATGGGTTTCTCCCATCCTGGTAGAGCCCAAAAAGGAAAATGAAGGACCGGTACGCATATGAGTTGACATGCATAAGGCAAACAAGACGATTGAATGAGAATGACTTGCAGGGCCCTATATTGCTGATATGATAACGTAATTAAATGGTGCAAAGGTTTTCTATCGCCTTGATTTGAATAAATGTTATCATCAGTTGGAACTTGAAGAAACCTGCAGGTACATTACAACCTTTTCTACACATGTTAGTCTGTTTCTATACAAAAGGCTAAGCTTTGGTGTGTCATCAGCTGCAGAACTTTTTCAAGACGTCATTCAATGTATCATACAGCCTGTCATGAATGGGTTCAATTATAGTGATGACATATTGATTTTTCGAGCTATCCAAAAAGAGCACGATAAGGCTCTCACACAAGTATGTCATTTAATGACATACTTGTCATTAAATGATTAAGGATTAAGGATTTCAGATTGTTTTTCAACATGGAATACAATAGGAAACTCACTTGCTTTACCTTCACCAAGCCCAAGAAGTTAGGATCCTTTGTGCTTTGCAGAAGTGGAGCTTCAACTGGGGCACCTGCTGTATTTACATTTGTAAGTGCTTCCTATTGAGGTTTAATTTTGTGTAAAATGAGCATCAGGGCCACAATGAAACCTAATTTGTTCCAAGAAGAGTCCATAGTTTTGCTGAAAATGTCTACACAACTGAAGTACTTTCTACTGGTGGCTTAGTAAGTGCTACCTCATTGGGTAAATGTCTAGTGCATATTGTTCACTACAGCTGTGTAAAGGACCACGAGGTAATGTTCCCAGTTGCCTTGGGTGCACGTAATTACCTCAAAGTGATTGTTCCTGCTGTGTCTTCATCCACAAATCTGTGATAACATGAAACCTCCTCAAGAGAAGACAACGAGACTACAAAGAGGTGAAACTCCACCAAACAAGGGTACTTCCTTCTAACTAAATGAAGTAAGTGCTTGTTTGTTTGGTGGAGATGGTCTCGTATTCCTTTGCCGCAAGAACGCGTGACTAAAATCGGCGGGAAATGTACTCGGGGGCTAATGGTAAGGTGTCCATCAATATGGAAAAAGGCGAGGAGACCTTTGCATACTAGTAAGGAAAGCGAGGCGGAGCCATATGTGCGGAGCAGGCAGATGATTTTGGTCATGTGCATATGGAGGGTAATTAAAATGGAGCCCCATTGTCTCTAGTTTTATAGTCCTCCCAGGGGAGGTGGGCCACGCAGCCCTCCTCCCTGGTGATTTTGACCCCTGGGGACCCCGCCCCCTGGACCACAGCCAAAAATTAACTGGAGGCTGCGCAGCCCCCCTCTCTGGCCAATTTCTGCCCAAGGGACCTCATCCCCAGGTCCCTGGCCAAAAATAAGTGGGGGAGGGAAACCAGGCGACCCTCCCTCCCCGGGCCGATTTCGGCCCTGGAGACCCTATCCCCCAGGGCCCAGTCTTTTAATACTGATTGCGCTAGAGCCCATTCAGTGTACTCAGTCTCCAGTGTTGGGGACCGTGGAGGGGTCTTAATGCCCCCGTGGGCCCTGCCGGCTACCTGATTCCAGTGAATCATGAATCTTCCAAATAAGTGCTACTTTTTGTCTAGTTTGTGTATGGAAAGTTTTAGGGTGATCTGTCAAGTGGGGCCTGAGAAAAAGAGGGCTTCCCAAAATGTTTTTTCCCATTCAATTTTCCATAGAAACTTTGGACACAGTTATGGCTGAATCGATTTACATCAAATTTGGCAGAAAGCTAGATCTTGGTCTGTAAAGAGTACTTTTTGTGATTTGCTGTAATTCTGTTCAGTAGTTTGTGCGCAATTAATGCTCCAAAACTTTGTATATATTGTAGTGTCCTGTGAGTTAACAATGACGGAACCCTTTTGGCTTCTGATGAACTCTATAGAGGTATGACGTAATGGGATACCAAGCTCAGTTTGTGGCGTAGTCATTTATGGGTACCCCGGCTGGGAAGACAGTACAAATGGTGATGAGATAGGGGATAAGCAACCCAAAGATTGACAGTGCTCTCTCAATTAGAGGTTGTGTTCCAAGCATACTGCCTGTACATGCCACTTGTATCGTTGTCAAAGTACATAATTGATGGTGAATGCATGTGGATCAAAGCGCAGTTCCAGCCATTGTGAAGCAGTTGAAAATGAAAGCATTTATGGAGAATCTACACATCATTAGTCGAAAATCTATTGGTTAGGCCATACATAAAGGTACCACGTTACTATGCAACATACAGCCTAGTACCTTGTACAGAATGATGGTGCTGCAATTACAGTTGCTGCCAGGCAGAAATCAATCTGGTGTCAAAAAATACAAAGCGGCAGTCAAGCACAAGATAATGCTGCGATCATAAGTGCTGAAAGGCAAAGATCAACCAGGTGTAAGCAAGTGCACAGAGAATCCATAAGCAAAGCGACCTAGATGCAATAAATGGTTGTCTGCTTACCAAAGATAATTAAAGAGAGTCTTCATACAACAATGCTGGGCAAAGCAGCCCAAGGAGAAGTGTCTAGGGCTGTGCTTACGGAGCCATCCATATCTGAAGAAGTGATCCACCAAAGCCGCTGAGTGGGGCTCAGAACAACTCCACAGTTCTGTGAAGAGTGAAAGTCAGCGAGGGGTTTGGAATAGTAGCAGGTTGTTGATCTGATTGAAACCAAGAAGAAAATCATGTTTCCAGTTATGTTATGTTATGTTATGTTATGTTAAATTGATTTATTATGCGCACAGCTACTCCAGCGAAGGAGCGTCCCGGCGCACAGACAAGGAGGAACACAACACAACAAAAACGGGGACGCCAAGATGGACAACTAAAACAAAAAGGTCTTGATGGCTCTTCGGAAAGAAAGCAGATCGTCTAACTGACGGATTTCGACTGGGAGGGTGTTCCAAATTAGTGCAGCTTTCACGCTGAAGGAACGACCCCCCATCCGACAGAGTCTAAATCTAGAGACCACAGCAAGGGCCTGGCCCTGAGATCGGAGGCTACGAGTGGGGACATAGAAAGAAACAAGATTGGACAAGATTTCAGGGCCTATACCTCTTAATATCTTAAAAGTCAAGCAAAGGACCTTGAAAAGAATACGCTTCCTTACAGGGAGCCAATGCAAAGAGCGAAGGACATTCGCCACCGGGCAAAATCTGGGTAGGCCAACAATGGCCCTAGCCGCAGCATTTTGAACCCGCTGTAGGCGCGTTAACTCAGCCTGATTGGCCCCGACCAGAAGAGAGCTAGCGTAGTCCAGGCGAGAGATGATAGTAGCCTGGACTACAAGCTGTCTGGTAGGGGCATCAAAGTATTTAAGGACTGGTCTAAGACCTCTTAATAGACCAAAACAACAGGCTGCCGTTTTTTTAGTATGTCCTATAAAGGTAAGGCCAGCGTCCAACCAGACCCCAAGGTTTTTCACCTCCGACACAGGGGTCGGAGTGGGGCCCAGCTCCGAAGGCCACCACTGATCGCCCCAGAGCTCCACTTTCTTCCCAACAACCATCACCTCTGTTTTTGAGGCATTGAGCTGGAGACAGTTTTCTGTCAGCCAGCAAGCCACCGCCTTCAGACCGGACTGAAACCTGGGGGCGTCTTGGTGGACATCTCCGCTAAGGGTAACTGCCAGCTGAGTGTCATCGGCATATGAGACCAAAGTAAGGCCCCACTGCCTCGCGACATCAGCCAGCGGTCTCACGTAAAGATTAAACAACGTGGGACTTAGCGAAGACCCTTGCGGAACCCCCATGGCCAGAGGCTGGAAACTGGACGAAAAGGGAGGAATGGCCACACAGAAGGAACGATTGTCCAGGAAGGAGCGGAACCACTGCAACGCCAGACCACTGACACCGATCTCCTCAAGCCGATGCAGGAGGATGCCATGAGATACAGTGTCGAAGGCGGCGCTGAGATCCAACAATATCAGCGCCGCCGTCTGACCCGCATCCAACCTAGCACGCAGATATTCCACCATTGCAAGGAGAGCGGTCTCCGTGCTGTGACCAGCACGGAAACCGTTCTGTGTGGGATCCAGGGCGTTGGTCCGGGCTAGATGTTCCGACAGGGCCAGATTGACATGGGCCTCTGTCAACTTTGCCGGCCAAGGTAGCAGCGAGATGGGGCGAAAACTTTCAGGCTTAGACGGGTCTAGAGAGGGTTTTTTGATGATCGGAGACACTACCGCCTGCTTCCATTTGGCTGGAACTACCCCCGACTCTAGGGAGAGGTTGACAAGGGAGCGCACCACAGGGCGCCCCAGAAAGGTCTTGTCTCGAAAGAGAGCAGGCTTTACCGGATCAGATGGGGATCATGATTTAACTTGCAGGGCAAGTTTGTCAAACCCGTCAGAGGTGAGAGGGGGAAATGAAGGCAGGGCGATCTGACGTAGTGCCTCATTGGAACTTCCCAGCGGAACCCCAATGCTAGGGAAGGTCCGATAGATAGCTTGGACCTTTCCCAAGAAATAGGAAGCCAGGGATTCACAATGGGAAACAGAACTCTCGGCTAAAGAGATAGTCCGTTTGGCCATAAGATCTTTAACCGCCTTGAAGATGGCCTTCGACGGGTTGGTGCTGTTCCGAAATTCTTCAGCATAGAAGGCCGCACGAGCACGACATATGGCCCGGTGGTAGAGCTTAACCAAAGCGGCATATGCGGCTTTTAAATCAGCCCCATATGTCTTCCGCCAGGCCCTCTCCGCCCGTCTACAGGCTCCCTTCAAGGCACGTAAGGCCCCGTCATACCAGGGACTAGACTCGCGAGGGTTGATCTTAATCGATACAATGGGTATCAAAGCATCCAGAGCCCTAGTAAGCCAGGAGCAGAAGAGATCGTACCCTTCATCCACATTGTTCAATGGGCCCAAGGGCTCCACCAACAAAAGATGGTGAAGGTCTTCCAACCTGAGTTTGTTCCAAGATCTCCTCAATACCCGTCTAGCTGAAGAAGTGGGAAGAGTCACTGATACAGGACACTGAACAGACACCAGGAGATGGTCAGACCATTCTACTGGGGTAACTGCAGTGAATTTGGCCTCAATTAAGTTGGTAAAGAAAGGATCCAAGGATGATCCAGAGGTCAGTACGTCACAAGGTCTCAGAGAGAATGAGCTATAAATTGTGACGAAAGACAGCCACAAACCGCCTCATTAAGTTCCACACTTGTCTACAATGCTGCCACTTTCTTGAAACCCCTGTTATCATTAGATACGGGAAAAAGGCAAAATATTGATGGCCGATAGACTAATTGAATAGAGACACTTGAAGATTTCATTGATGCACTTGAAGAAACTGATAAAAAAAAGGTTATTCAATACCTCAAAATTCTTGCTGGTGATGACGTAAAGGAAGTAATAAAATAAAAAAAATGCCACAAACTGATGATTAACTGACATACCATCAGATTAAAGAGCCCTTGAATCTCAAATTCATTCCAAAGCCAAATGTTGACTATTAAAGATATATTTTCAGAAAGTTAGGCAAACCATCGATGAGTTTGTAGAAAGACTTGACACACTCATCAAACACTGTAAGTTCAATTAATTTAATAATGAACATGCCATACATCTCAGGGTCAGTGATGGATGCTTCTCCAATTGATTCCAATGGTAAATGCTGAGAGAAACTCTGAGTCTGGAACAATTGTTAATGGCTGCTAGAACTGAAGAGTGCACCGATCGACAAGCTGCTGACATGGAGGCCGGAGGTGCCCAGAATAAATCATCATGGATGTGAAAAGCAAGTCAAAGCAAAAGAGTGAAGAACACAAGGTGATGTCTACACACAAAGGGAGGTTATATGTTAGATGTGGATTTTCGTTTTCCACACAATGACATATGTCCTGCCGTTGGACAGATATGTAAGGGCTGTGGGCTGTATGAATTTGTATGTCTAGCCTGTTGCTCCTAGACATAGGCAAATTGCATGGTAGAATTGAGCGGTCTACTGGTCCAACGCCATGGGTTTCTCCCATCCTGGTAGAGCCCAAAAAGGAAAATGAAGGACCGGTACGCATATGAGTTGACATGCATAAGGCAAACAAGACGATTGAATGAGAATGACTTGCAGGGCCCTATATTGCTGATATGATAACGTAATTAAATGGTGCAAAGGTTTTCTATCGCCTTGATTTGAATAAATGTTATCATCAGTTGGAACTTGAAGAAAACTGCAGGTACATTACAACCTTTTCTACACATGTTAGTCTGTTTCTATACAAAAGGCTAAGCTTTGGTGTGTCATCAGCTGCAGAACTTTTTCAAGACGTCATTCAATGTATCATACAGCCTGTCATGAATGGGTTCAATTATAGTGATGACATATTGATTTTTCGAGCTATCCAAAAAGAGCACGATAAGGCTCTCACACAAGTATGTCATTTACTGGCTGACGCAGGTTTCACTTTGAATGCAGATAAATGTAAGTTCCGTAAGACAAAGTAAACATTTTTTGGCCATATCTTTTCTGATGGGGGTATGACACCTTATCCTGCTAAAGTGCAAGCGCTGTCAAGTGCTGAGCCTCTACAAGTTGTTTCAATGGTGTGTTCATTTCTTGGCAGGGTCAGCTACTGTTTTAGATATATACAACATTTTGCAACCGTAAGTGCTCCATTGAGAGGTAACGAAAAATAATGTTTCATTTCAGTGGTCACATGAATGTGAGAACAGTTTTAGGAAAATCAAACAATCCATTGAGAATGCTACTGAAATTACTTATTTTAATCCAAAACTTCCTACGGAGGTTGTTGTTGACATTAGTCCACTGGGGTTAGGTGCTATCCTTGCTCATCACAGCGGACACCCAAATGCTCGAAGGTATATTGTGGCGTATGCAAGTCATAGTTTGTCCCAATCAGAATGTGCTTACTCACAACCTGAAAAAGAAAGTTTAGTAGTGGTATGGGTAGGGGAGAAGATGTGGCCTTATGGCTAGAGCAGTCCACCTTGAAGCTGGGGAACTGGGTCCAAGGTTCGGCAGGGATGCCCAACATCCTGTGATTCTGGGCAAATCACGTAATCTTCCCGTGTCTAACAAAGCACAAAAAAGTGAATGTGTCTGTCTGTAACGTAACTGGTGCTCATGTAAAGCACTCTGATATCTTCCAGCCATGTTTACGCTATATAAAACTCAGAAAAAAAAGAAGCCAAAAACACTTCCATGTATTCTTGTATGGGAAGCCTTTTACGCTGGTAACTGATCATTAAGCTTTACTAACAATATATGGCAATCCAAATCCTCGCAAGAGTACAATTATAACACTGTGCATCATCCTGGAAAGGAGCAGAACCCTGCTGACTACTTTTCCAGAGTGCCCATTCAAGGTCATGCCACTCCATCTAAGACAGCTGAAGTTTATATCAACTTTATTGTAACATCAAACACACCAGCTGCCATTTCATTAGCCCAGATTATCACTGCCAAGAGCCTTGATAGTAGCATGCCAAAATTAAAAGATATAATTACACATCAGTTGTGGAACCAGCACATCTACCTCTTACCAGGTCAATAATATATGTTGGGGGGGGAGTGTGCATGAAAGGCTCCTATATGTGGAATTTCATCCTAGTCATTGAGTTGACACAGTAGGCTCCTACGGAAGCATCCCTGCCCACAGCTAAAGAAACCCAGTGAATTCAGTGAGAAATGTTTTTTTCTTTGGAAATGCAATAAGACTCTTTCAACAAAGAGAAGACGGTTTGCCCTGCTACCCATTCATCCAAAGACAGGGGAGCAGAGATAGCTTCTAAGGACTGCAATCTGGAGGCAGAAGGGAAGCTATTTGATCTGCTCAATAGACTTGGTTGGTCAATGGATTAGAAAACATCAACCCCTAGGATGACCTCAGGTAAACATGGCTTCCATTGGTCCAAGTGCTTTATCTACTGCCAATATTGCATTTTCTTCAAAATGTAATTTAGCCGAATGTTCTGTCAGGATTTAGACCAGAAGATATGTGAAACTGTGGAAATGTAGCTAAAAGTGAGCACACTGGTGCAGGGTCACCCTCTCGTCCACGGGTCCAAGACTAACAAAAAGAGAGATCGGCACTGGAGCTGAAGTAAAACAACAAGTTTATTAATCACTCATGAGCGGGCCCACGTCCACACAACAGTCTCAAGTATTGTAGGAGGAGGCACACCGAGTTCACAAGCCATCGTCCTTATATACAATTTTGTTGCAATGCAAGCATATGGACAGAAATGGAAAGAACGAGTTTAGACACAGAAATAACTATCAGCAAAAAAGGGCAGATGGATGACCACTTGGTCAGCAAATAGGGAGCGGGAGCAGGAGCAGGAATGTTTACGGCAGCAGTAAACGGTCAATAGATAGCCTCTAGAACCAGGTGCACCGGCAGCTACAAACCCCCCAGCATGTACATTGCTTAGCCATGTCAAAAGAGGTCAACTAAAGTTGATGACACAGGCAGGGTGAAAAGGCAAACAGCAGAGGACGAAAGAATTACGAAGGAAACGAAATGGACGCCACAGCAAAAATGGCTGTCGCTTATGCTAACGTAAAATATTACACGTTTCCACAGACGACGCTTTTAGCATAAGCTAAGACATTTTCTTGTCCCTTCTAAGGGGTACAATATACATTGTGAATATCAATTAACATCATTTCACAAATTTCTCGTTCCATTGCTAAATGGGCTTTTGCATTTTGGACATTCGTTTTAGATGGTACACAAGTAGTACAAGTGGAAATACAGAGGGAACAATGCATTGGTCCACAATGTAGGCATAAACAACAGGAGAAGATAATTGTAATACTTATGAATAAGGCAGACAATACTTTCAGACCCAATACAGAAAATAGGTTCCAGAACCATCCAGTCCAAGTCCATGTTCCTGGGTCTTGATGTATCTCAGTGGCTATTTTATGCAGTTTGGAAATGGCATCATAGACAGAAGGGGCATGGTCAGGGATAAATACACAACAGCTACTTCCGATAATGGGACATGCGCCATCACGATCAGCTAATAGTACAACTAAAACCATTCTATTTTTTAAAGTCACAATTCTCGAAATTTGGAGTTCTTCTGTAATATTTCCAAGAGCCGTTGCTGTTTGATTAGTCACTGCTTCTACCACTCGGGTTAAGCGTCTTATTTGTCTACTATTCAAAGCTGCACCAACAAAGAAAAAGAGTCCCAAATTAAAGTCAGCGAATTGCTGTAATGCAGTGTCAGTTTGATCCACTTCATCATTATTTATAGTTCTTTTGAATCGGTTGAAGGAAATGTCATTAAACAATTTTTGGTCTTTGTGATAAGATGCAGGTGCTAAGAATACAGGGGGAAGCAAAAAGGACACATAGCATATTCCAGACCATCCAATTGGTAAATAATAGTAACCTTTACATCCACAAATGAAATAAGTGTTATGTGAGGATAGAAAACTACTATTGTTCGTTCCAGTGATATTCAATACTGTAGTATAGTCACTTTTTCCCACAGGGATACTGCCAAAACTGCTCACACAAAGATTTGCTTGGGTTCTAGTAAAAGCGATAATAGGAGGCCCGATATCCTTGGCCATTCGAGTGTTGGGGAAAACGTAGCGTGCAAAGGAATTTCCTTTGCAATACTCCTCCATTTCCCACATAGTTCCTTTGGCTTGTGGGAGGCCTTCATCATCAGGATAACAAACTTTGTTTAACTGTGCATTAAGTCTTCCTACATCAGATGGAGCAATATTACTAACAGCAGAGGCCCACAACAGTGAGAACCAGGCTCTACAAGAGCCATTATGTGAAAACGGCAGGGGAATGAGAGGCGTTACTCCTTTCTTCTGATGGGCTGGCATCATTCCACATACCCAGCAGTTGGTAGTATTCGTAGCATTATGAGTATGATGCGACATTTGTATGAAAGTGTTATTGAGATATGACATTCGATGCTTCTTTTCATGAAAGGGAAGAGTGAAGTAATAATATTCTGTGGGGACAGGAGTAGTAGCAGGCAGTAAGTTTCGAGCCGGAGTTACTTCCTCCACAACCCACATTATCGTAGCAATGATGACAGCAGTCAAAGTCAATCCAGTAATAAACATTGTGATGCCGCTACTGATCTTTGCAGCATTTGATCTCTTTTCCTTAGACATGTTCATCTAGTCGACAAACAACAAAAGGTCCTGGGCAAGTATTGGTTTCTTCACTAACTTTGTGACGAGTAGTCACTAAAAGGCTACCCCCCTTTGTAGTCAGTCTTTAACCACCCAGGACAGTGGCTCACACAGTCTCTTTCTGCGATGAAATTTCTTTCTGGATCGAAGTAGATATCTAGATGCACCAGGTATCGTGTGGTCCGGAAAGACTTCCTTAGGCCCTTCAGGTGATGCAGCTCGTCCTCTCTTGGTGACTAGAATGTTGCAGTGATCTGTCAGCACAGCAGGGCTCACAAAGGTATGCGGAATCTTTCGGCAGTGGCTGCCGTGTACCTAGTTCTTCCTGTTGGTCACTCAGACTGCAGTTCTGGTAGCAAGTAGAAACTGCTCTGGGCCACGCCAGTGAGGTGCCGGGCAACTTGTTCCTTGAAACGCTTTCGTGAGGGCAAAATCTCCGGGCCGCAGATCATGACCATTACCCTGCGACCTGTCTGGAAGAGCTTCCCGCACCTGCTGATAAAGAGAAGACAGCGCGATACCAAAGTGGATGATGGACGGAGCGTTTGAGCAAATCAAACACTCACCCCCAGTCAACTGATCTGGGTTTAATCCATCATCATTCTTTAGCTCACTCCACCACACCAGTTCAGACATGGCCATATGCAAATTAGTCTGACCCTGTGCCTCATGGGAACAGTCCAGCCCGAACTGCCAAGCCATGTCTTCCCTGGACCGGAAACAAGCATCCTGGGACCGGTTTAGGGTTCATATCCCTCGTCAGCCAGGCTATCTTGAATCCAGTGGTAAAGTGAGCAAGGGACCCACGTCTGGGCATACCCTGCCAACTTGGGCGAACAAAGCGATACCAAAGGGGATGATGGACGGAGCGTTTGAGCAAATCAAACACTCACCCCCAGTCAACTGATCTGGGTTTAATCCATCATCATTCTTTAGCTCACTCCACCACCCCAGTTCAGACATGGCCATATGCAAATCAGTCTGACCCTGTGCCTCATGGGAACAGTCCAGCCCGAACTGCCAAGCCATGTCTTCCCTCGACCGGAAACTAGCATCCTGGGACCGGTTTCGGGTTCATAACCCTCGTCAGCCAGGCTATTTGAATCCAGTGGTAAAGTGAGCAAGGGACCCACGTCTGGGCATACCCTGCCAACTCAGTACGAACAAAGCGATACCAAAGGGGATGATGGACGGAGCGTTTGAGCAAATCAAACACTTACCCCCAGTCAACTGATCTGGGTTTAATCCATCATCATTCTTTAGCTCACTCCACCACCCCAGTTCAGACATGGCCATATGCAAATCAGTCTGACCCTGTGCCTCATGGGCACAGGGTCAAGACTGATTTGCATATGGCTGGGTTCAAACTGGAATGGCATGGTGAGCAAAAAAACGATGGATTTAGTCCCAGATCTCTGTACTGGGGTGAATGTATGACATTGTTCTGCCTTCTGTCCATCAACTGTTGTTTTTGCATTTGTCACTCCGAGTGGGACGGGTATGCTCAGATGTGAGTCCCGTGCTCTCCATGCCACTGGAATCAAGCTATCCTGGCTGAAGAGTGGTGAAACCCCGAAACCGGTCCTAGGATGCTTGTTCCAGTCCAGGGAGGACCTGGCTTGGCAGTTCGGGCTGGACTGTTCCCATGAGGCACAGGGTCAAGACTGATTTGCATATGGCTGGGTTCAAACTGGAATGGCATTGTGAGCAAAAAAACGATGGATTTAGGCCCAGATCTCTGTACTGGGGTGAATCTATGACATTGTTCTGCATTCTGTCCATCAACTGTTGTTTTTGCATTTGTCACCCCGAGTGGGACGGGTATGCTCAGACATGAGTCCCGTGCTCTCCATGCCACTGGAATCAAGCTATCCTGGCTGAAGAGTGGTGAAACCCCGAAACCGGTCCAAGGATGCTTGTTCCAGTCCAGGGAGGACCTGGCTTGGCAGTTCGGGCTGGACTGTTCCCATGAGGCACAGGGTCAAGACTGATTTGCATATGGCTGGGTTCAAACTGGAATGGCATGGTGAGCAAAAAAACGATGGATTTAGGACCAGATCTCTGTACTGGGGTGAATGTATGACATTGTTCTGCATTCTGTCCCTCAACTGTTGTTTTTGCGATAAATAGAAGACAAGCTGTCAGTTAAATTGGGACAAATAGTCACTCATCAACATGTGGGGAACATCATGTATAGGGAGAGGTTTAGGAACCCCCCAAATATTCATGGGCCTCTCAAAGACGATCTCATGTGGTGTAAGGCCAGATCGTGTATGTGGTATCGATCTGATAGTAAGCAAGGCTAGGGGCAGTGCATCAGGCCATTTCAGAGACGTGGAAGCCTGTATTTTAGCCAATTTCATTTTCAGGGTGAAGTTGCAACGCTCCACCAGACCTTCTGATTGTGGGTAAAAAGCAGCATGGAATTTCTGCGTAATCCCCAATCCTTTCATGACATATTCTACAACTTGCCCAATTAAATAAGATCCACTGTCACTCCATAGGAGCCGACCAAAGCCAAAGCGAGGAAAGAACTCCTTTAAGAGAACTTTCGTTGTTGTGAGAGCTGTATTATTCTTCGTAGCATACGCCTCCACCCATTTACTGAAGGTACAAACCACTACTAGGACATAATTCAGATTATTACAGCGCTCAAACTGAATGTAGTCCATTTGCAAGACCTCAAAAGGTGCAGATGCTGTCACAAACCCTCCTGTTGGAGTTTGCGTTCCCTTTCCAGGATTATACTGGAGACAGACCAGACAAGACTGGACCATCTTTTTAGCAGTATGATCCCAAACTTGCATGAGTTGTTTTGCCATTGAGGATGCACCAACATGTGCCGGCCCATGTGCCATGTGAATCAAGGGGTATAAGTATGCTGTGGGTAACCTCCATTTGGTAATATCTTTATTCCACCAGCAGCCCTCATCGTCCAGTGTTCCCTCCTTAGAACATTGGTTTAGTACGTCAGTAGAGGCAGATTGTTGCATGTCCAGCACTTCCTGCCTGGCATCATGCCAACATTCAGCTTGTGACTTAATCACATACATAGATGTGGTGCTTCGCTGCATTGCGATCTCACGGCTGTGTGATCCGCAAAGGCATTTCCTGCTCCTATTTTATCAGTAACTTTCTTGTGTGCACTACACTTAACAATTGCCACTTTCTTAGGCTAGGTTAGGGCAGTAAGAAGATTATGCACTAATTCTCCATGCACTATCTGTGTCGCATGTGAGGTAAGGAAACCACTTTCTTTCCATAAGCGGCCAAAATTGTGTGCCACCCCAAATGCGTACTGGCTGTCGGTGAAAATGTTGACAATTAAGTCTGTACTAAGCTCACATGCTCTTGTCAGTGCAATCAGTTCGGCTACTTGGGCCGACTTCTGTGGGATGCGAACTGTCTCAACTACTGTCTGAAGTGTCGTAATAGCATAGGCAGCAGATGTAGTGCCATTGGGTAATTTCAAACATGACCCATCAACCCATAACTCCCCATCAACACTAGAGAAAGGAGTATCTTGTAGGTCAACACGACCCTTTATTTGGTCTTCAGTAAGAAATATACAATCATGTGATTCTTGCGACTGAGGCTTTGTAGCTGGAAATGGGAATAGTGTAGCAGGATTTAGTGTCAAACATCTTTTCCATGTGATATGAGGGGCCAAAAGTGTCAATTCATATCCTGTCAAGCGAGCACTAGTGCTGTGCTTTCATTTGATTTAGCAAAGCATCAACTGAAAGGGGGACTAACACAAGCAGATTGTATCACAAAACTATTCCTTCACTCTGACGTATGGATGCAGCCGTTGCTGCTACCGCTTGGAAACATCCGGGCAGCGCGCAAGCGACTGGATCAAGTAACAGCTGAGAAATATGCACAAGGACGTTGTTTATAACTGGGTATCTGTGTTAAAACCGAGAGGGCACAACCTTCCTCTCGTGTACATAGAATGTGAAAGTCTTAGTGTAGTCTGGTGCAGGGTCACCCTCTTGTCCACAGGTCCGAAGACTAACAAAAAGAGAGGTCGGCACTGGAGCTGAAGTAAAACAACAAGTTTATTAATCACTCATGAGCGGGACCACGTCCACACAACACTCTCAAGTATTGTAGGAGGAGGTACACTGAGTTCACAAACCATCGTCCTTATATACAATTTTGTTGCAATGCAAACATATGGACAGAAATGGAAAGAATGAGTTTAGACACAGAAATAGCTATCAGCAAACAAGGGCAGATGGATGACCACTTGGTCAGCAAATAGGGAGGGGGAGCAGGAACGTTTATGGCAGCAGTAAACGGTCAATAGATAGCCACTAGGACCAGGTGCACCGGCAGCTACAAACCCCCCAGCACGTACATTGCTTATCCATGTTGATAGAGGTCAACTAAAGTTGATGACATAAGCAGGGTGAAAAGGCAAACAGCAGAGGACGAAAGAATCACGAAGGAAACAAAATGGATGCCACAGCAAAAATGGCTGTTGCTTATGCCCATGTAAAATATTACATGTTTCCACAGAAGCAAGCTGGTTTGTAGAAGCAGGTATAAACTGGAATAGCTATCAGAAGTGGTGTCATCTCCACCAACTCTCAAATGGTTGTCATGCCAAAAGCAACTACAGCTGAGATGCAAGCTTTCCTGCTCTTTCCCTTTGTATTTTCTGATGGAAGGTTGCCTCTTGAATACTATATACTAGTGTAAAGTTGCACAAAATATGACAAAACCAGGTTTAAACATTATGAATAGATGCTTTAGGAAATTGGGAGTTTTAGGCATTTCCTCTCAGCCTTTTATTGAGGTGAACTGTATTTCGATTTAAAAAAACTTGTGTTGGTCCCAGAGTCTCAAAAAATCGATAGGCATAGTAAATACATTAGAGGAGCAATTAGTATCTAGGCCACCGGGAAGGAAGGAAGTCTCCTTTTTCTACTGGGCTATGGAAAATGCCACTGATGGATATTTTAAATTGGCTGAAGAACCATGGGGATCCTCTATGCCAAATGAACAACTGGAAGATCTGTGGCAAACTTCCTTCAATACCTTGTACGTGACTGTAAGGCCAGCCTGGCTTAGAAGGAATCATTATTTCACCACCCATAGGGCCTATATATCTCCAGCACAACTCTCCAAAATAGCTAAGGGTTCTGCGGTCAGCTGTAAGAAGTGTGGTCTGGTAAATGCCTTGGACATTCATATGTTTAAAGATTGCCCAGCGATAACTGAATATTGGGAGAAAGGGACTGCAACTATATCGGACATTCTGGGATTCCCTGTTCACATTTCTCTCCCCTTGGTTATATTTGGTATAGATAGCGAAGTAACAGGACCTGCTAGGGGGTTTCTATTCCATGCAGTAATGCTGGGCAGGAGAGAAATTTGTAAGAAATGGGTAGATGATATACCCCCCACACACACAGAATGGTTGTCCTCTCTATATAAAATCACTAAGATCGATCTGGCTAGATTGCAGAGTAGCAGGAAAAAAGTAATATGGGATTGTCTGGTAAAGTGGTCTCAGGCACATTAATTGCTTATCCTTGTTTTTTTATATATATAACAACTGCTTTTATAACAACTACATGGATCCTATGATTAAGCCTCTTGGATGCTCTTTGACTGTGTTGGGCCCTCCCCGAAGAGTTTTCTCTAGCTGGCCAACAAAAAACAGTTATCAGAAGAGAGTGAGACCAGCCCTTATATTTAAAAGGGGGGACAGTGACTCTAGGTGGGATTGGCGTTTGCCGGTAGGTGGGTGTTATTCCCCCGTCCAATCTTGATGCCTACGTCTCCTTAAAACCGAGTAACGGCAATGGACATCCTATTCTTTTGTCAACTGAGTTCTGAGGCAAATGAGGGAAAAAAAGAAAGAAAAAAAAGAAGTAAAAAAAATTGTACTTTAAGGCACAATACTGTACCTCAAACAGAGAAAGGAGCTATACCTGAAAGCTCTTTTCTAGAGCACTTGATTTTGTGAGCATGATATATGTAGTGCCAAAGGTGCATGAGGTCCAATGTCTAACTTATTAGCTGTACAATGCATTAATCAATTGGTAACAATGGGTAACTTTCATCCTTCTTCAGTTTGAAGACAGATCCAGAGCATCTGCCAGTAAAGATATGTTTGCAAGGCCCAGGTGGGTTTGGCCCTGTGCCTCACCATTGATTGTCATGATTTGCAAAAATGTGGCTCATGTTGTCTGACAGAGGACCTCAGTGATCTAGCGGCCCTGGGGTGGAGTGACTAATCTTTCGCAGATGGTGAATCTTCCTCCTGGGCTGATATTATCATTTGCTGGTAGCAGAGGAGTTAATCCATCCTCTCAGGTCCAAGGCAGATTACCCCTTGCAGTGTGAATAATTTCAGGTATTCTTGATAATTTTCTGGTGGATTTTCAGAAGTTATTTAATTCATCAGAGCACCTGAATATTTGATACCAGAAGGGTTTAACTGATGGCATGGGTCACATTTAGTGGCTGGTGCAGCATATATGGCATCTGGACCTCATTTCGTCTGCAGTTAAAGTTTCCTTTTTGGGTGTGCTCCAGCTTTTCTCAATTTTTACTTAAGATCAAATTGCTGTATGAACACAGTGTTGAGTATTTGATCACTTGATGTATGCAGCAGAATGATAAGCAAACAATCTTATGTTTCAAAACATTTTAGAGAGGTTCACACCTGGTTTATTTCTATAACTTCAATGCATCTACTTTGGACTACTGGAATATGAAATCCAAAGTCTAAAGCTTATGTAGAATGCCACTGCTCAGCTTCTACTCAAATTGAGAAAATTGGACAGTTTACTCAATTTTAAGAAAACTATATTAACTTCCTGTTTATAAGAGGTTCACATTCAAATCTCTTTCTATAAGCCACAAAGCCTTCTATAACACTGGCCCCTTCTTCCTCAGATATAATGTCACGAAATAGTCTTTCTGTTGTTCAGGAAGTTATCTTCATCCAACCCTCTAAAAAATTTCACCTTTTCCTTACACTCAAATTGATGTTTGCTCCATTCAGCCCAGCTGTTTAATATTATACCCTTTTCATCTCCATGACAATTGTTTTTACTCAGAATGTTTTTTATTGAACGTTTTCAGTGAAATACAGACAGATATGGCATGAACAGTATTAGCATGCCGAGTATAACAAAAGACCAATTGGCACATGTGTCACAAGTAGTAACCGGTGGTAACTCGTAATTACTCAGTATTACAATACGGCACATAGGGCAAGCCATTATGACTAAGTGCCATCCAGTGTGGTTCATGCTGCTTATGTCAAAAAAATAATCCAACAGGTAAACTATAAAATATAGCAGGTCCTGGTCCAAGCTACGTGGGGCCAAACATGTATGTGGTGCTCTGTTGTGGGGCACAAACTAAGGGAGAGACAGTAGCAAGGGAGAAGGAAGGAAAAAAGGTTAGTTGCCCAGTATTATGGTTGAAGTGGGGTCAGTCAAAGAGTTGTAGTGTTCGCAAACTCGGGAAGTGAAAGCAAGTATGCTCCAGGCGCGTGAGGTTTTGTTCTGGTGGGTGCCAAATACACTAACATTTTGCCTCAGTATCTGTAAGATTATTAGAGAGTTGTTCCATTTCTAACACTGACCATAGGCGGGTGAACCACTGAGCGCTAGAAGGGTGAGTTGTCTTTTTTCACTCAAGAGCGATGAGCTGTCGTGTTGCATGGTGCTGGCTCTTTCCTAGGGGGATTCTTGGCTCTACACCTACGTACGTGCTATATACACTTAGGTTCACTTAGCTAGGGTTTGCATCTTAGGAGTACGCATTATTACTGCCATGTATCTATATGCCTGCATATATTCACTGTTTTAGCACCATGGTAGAATTCTACCTTTAATTTACTCTGTTGGTGCCTGTAATCGTATATATCTGTTTCTGTCTAATGGTTGTTGCAGCACACGTATTTTATACTAGAATGACGCTGGTTCAATAAATACTTTTTGAAAACTTCACCACCATTTATTCTGTGTATCTCTGAGACAAACTGAGCAGGAGTGACTGAGCGAAAACTACTGTACTGTTTCCACGATCCCTGAGGGATCAGGGTTGTCATGTTTGATAGTTGAGAGAAACTATTCGCTCCTTGGTAAGGTTGTGGGGTGTATAGTGCCACTGTGAGCTAGCTGGTCTACAGACTAACATATCCTATGGGGATCAGTCTGGACACCAATCCCTTATTTTTTGTTGTCTAAAAGTGCAGATCCTATATAGATTTATAAGAACGACACGACAGTGGTCCTGATCGCCACAACAGACAACATCGCCACCCTATTTCACCCTACTCGACAGAGGAGAATCAGCTGAGTTGATTCTTTTTGACTTCCGTCTCCCACCACACACTCATCAACCGACTACACCAGATCAAAATCAAAAGACGACACCCTTAGATGGATGTCATCCTTACTCATGGGACACACACTTATCATCTGCCGCCATCCCTTCACCTCACAGCCCAAGCGCATCATCTGCGGTGTCCGAAAGGTTCATCCCTCAGTCCCACCCTCTTCAACATCTATGAAGCCGCTAGCAGATATAGTCAGAACCCATGACATCAACATCATTTCCTACACGGACGATACTTAGCTCATCCTCTCACTCTATGCGGACACCACCACAACGAAAACCAACTTCCACAGCTGCATGTAGAATGTCTCAGCCTGGATGGAAGACATCTGCCTGAAGCTCAACACAGACAAAACCGAAGTGCTGATTTTTGGAACCCACACCCAGTGGCAGCCACCATAAATAAAGCGTGGTGGGGTGGGTGGGGTTGAGCGGGAGGTGTCCTGCCGGGGGCATGTGGGGGGGTTAGAAATAGAAATAAAATATAAAAAAAGGTTACCTTTTGCCGCTGGCCGCCTCCTTGCACCGTCTCTCCTCTTCTTCCTGGGTCCCAGTGGCCCCTGGGATAGACTCCCTGTCCAATCCCCATGCTGCAGAGCAGCGCAGGGATCGGTCTGTGCAGGCAGGAAAGATGCCCTGCTCAGACCAGGGAGTCTGTGGGGTTTCTCCAGCCTGGCTGTTCAATGAAGCTGGGCTGGAGAAAACCTAAGTGCGCATGTGTCTCTTGGTTGGCCTGAGACGGCCGGCCAAACACACATGTGCACATAGGGAGTAGAGTGCACATAGCACTCCTCCTCCCCCCTCCCATGCCTTGGCCCTGCCCCTCCCAGCACCGTTGGCTCAAAGTCGGCAAATGCAAAATAAAACGATTCAAGAACATTGTTTTATTTTACATTTGCTGACTCAGAGTCAGGCAGAGGGGCGACGCTCCTCCACATTGCGGAAGAGCCACCACTGGCCACACCTCTCCCTGGAATGCCTGCTGGTGGCCCTCGGAACTACCTCCATGCCAAAAGACCAACCCCGTAACCTCAGCATCACCCTGGACAGTGAACTCTCAATGAAACAACAGGTCAACGCCGTCTCCTCAGCTTGCTTCCACACTCTCTGCGCACTTTTCAGATTCTTCAAATGGCTTCCCATCGGGCACCAGAAAAACTGCGACTCAGGCCCTCATAACCACTTGAATGGACTATGGCAACACACTCTATGCAAACACCATCAGCGAAATCATGAGAAGACTTCAGATGATCCAGAACGCAGCATCCAGACTGATCCTAAACCTGCCCAAAAGGACCCACAACACCCAGCACCAGAGAGACGTCCACTGGCTACCCCATCCAGAAAGGATGCCAATTCAAGCTTCTGACCCACACCTACAAAGCCCTCCACAACCAAGGACTGGCATATATGAACCACCACCTGAAGTTCCACCAACCAACCAAAAACCACCGCTTCACTCAACTCGCCTACACACAGACACCACGCATCTGCAGCTGCCGCACCAGAGGAAATCCTTCTTCCACCTCACCACCAAATCCTGGAACGCCCTTGCTCTCCACCTTCGAACATCAGCATCACTGACAGATTTCAGGAAATGACTCAAGACCTGGCTCTTCAACTGAGACCCGCAGTCCAGTGCCTGAATACCCTCACAGGTGATAAGTCACGCTATACAAGAACTGATTGATAGGCGAAGGATGTCATGCTGGGTGATCGGGATACATAGGGTTTATTATTAAAAAAAAAAGGCTCTTCTATAGCGCATGGCTACTCGGGAGGGTTTGAAATAGATATAGGGCTTGTGGGAGAATGTTCATCTTTATGACATTTATACAGCCTAGCCAGGTGCTGTGATGGTGTTTCCACCTTCTGAGATCCTCCAAGATAGCCTTCGAAAGTTGCAACCAATTTGCTTGCATCCAGCAAGACAATTTAGTGATCAGGTTGAGGCCCAGGTATCTGACCATGCCAGGCGACCCCTTAACTGGCACTAGGGTTGGCGGAGCGGGGAGATCTTGCGGCGGGATGGTCACGTTAAGCACACAAGACTTGGACATATTTATTTTGAAGTCGGATACTGCTTCTAATTTGGCGAGATTGGCAACACTTGCTGTTAGGGAGGTAGCCGGCTGGGCGATAGAGAGCAGACGATCATCTGCAAATATGCAAATATGCAAATCTTGTGTGGTGGACCACCATAGGGGATGCGTACCACATCTTCAGCGTGGGAATGGTGATGGTGAGGGGCTCCACCACCCAGGCTAACAAGAGGGACGATTACAGGCAGCCCTGGCGTGTGCCCCACAGAATGTTAATAGGAGCTGTCTGGCACCCATTTACCCGTATAGTAGCTGTAGGGACGACATAGGAGGCCATGATTTTGGCTATCATGCCCGGCCCCAACCGATCTTGCCCAATAACGCTCTGAGTAAGGCCCAGTTATTCCCATCAAAGGCCTTCTCTGCATCAAGCAAGAGAAAGCAAGCTGGGATATTATGACGATGTGATTTCCCTATTAGGAGTGCAATCTGGCGCACATTTTGTGCCCCCTGTCAGTCGCAGATAAAGCCCACTTGATTGGGTTCTATAAGACCCGGTAGGTATCTCTCTAACTGGGTAGCCACCATTTTGGTATGTATATTCGCATCCATGTTGAGGAGCACTATGGGGCGGTAGGAAGAGCACTGAGTGGGGTCCTTTCCCGGTTTGGGTATGAGAGAGATCTCTGCTGCTGCCATTGTGGGAATAAGATCCGTGTGTCCTCCGGGAAGGAATCAAACAGCTAAAGGAGATGTTCGCTCCATGACAATTTTAATCAATTGTATTTGTGTCAGTCCTCAAAGACATGGCTTTCCATTAGGAAACTCCAGTGTTTTGTCCACATTGGTGTCATTCATTCCTAGACAGCAGCGGTCTGTGGAGGGAGTTCCGTGGGGCGGAAAGGCGGGGCGGGGGAGGGGCAGGGTGGGGGGTACTAAACACCGGAACATGGATAATTGGAGGTAAGTAAACGATTAAATGAATAAAACGAATTTCGTAGCGCACCCTGCATCACAAAATGTGGTGCAGCACGCGCTACGAAATTCGTTTTATTTATTTATTTGTTTACTTACCTCCAATTATCCATATTCCGGTGTTTAGTAGCCCCCGCCCCGCCTTTCCGCCCCACGGAACTCCCTCCATGGACCGCTGCTGTTCCTAGAGCACCATGATACGTTTTTCAAGTGTAAGGTTGCACTTTACAAAAGCAGATAAGATATGTTAACATAACTTAACGTAGCATTACATTAGAAATGGGAAAGGTCAGATTTGTGTGTTTTGTTTGTTTTATGAGTGCCTGCCCTATGTCTGTCCCATTGAAGTCTTTCTAGTGGGCAAGACCTCCAGTATTAAGTACTTCCTTTGGGACTTGAAAGCGGTTCTCCAGTACAGTCTTTTTGCCACCAGTAATTTATTTTTGGGAACCGCCTTAAGTGCTAAAATGTCGGGTTGCAAAATAATGATTTGGTGGGTCAGAAACTAACCTACCTAATTAACATTCACTAGGTAGGTCACAAATTGGACTTCCTCCCACTGACCATTATTCCACGGATGGCGGCCTGTAAGGGTCAACAGACTACCATTCTGTGACTGGCTTTTAAAAAAAAAAATCTTTTATTTAAAAAGAAGTTCAATTTCCTAAAAGGAAATTGGGTGATTTAAATGTTTTTTTTTTAATTTAAATATTCCAGATATATTTGCCAATAGCCCCCTAGACTGAACGTTTTACCCCAATTCACAAATTACCCTACAGAGCCTTTTACCCTATGCAGAAATCTGAAACTTGTAGATTTAGGAGCAGGGGACTGGAGCCCACTGTGCAAATGCACATTTCTTTTCTGTTCTTTTCGTGGGATGACAATGTTTTTGCTGTGTCCCGTTTCCTCAACTCCATGTGGCATAGACGCCGCAAGTTTTTGAACTCCCCCCCCCGCACATGTTAAATGTCCCTTTTCTATTACCTACTGTTTTAACCTAATTAACTCATGAAATCACTGTTTTAACCTTTTTTTAAAAATTTTATATCCTTTCTTACCTGCTAGGAAATTTGATCATTTATTGATTTTGGTCATATTTTGTAATGTTTACTGATGCTTTTACCGTTCAAATTCACTGATGTATGTATTTTACCTTTTGCTTTTATGGTCTATAGTGACCGAAATAAAGCTTGGAAATGGTAAATGGAAAATGTTTTTCCGATGCAAAATGCACTTTCTAGGCACCCCCACCAAATCTAAGCGTGATTCATTCCCCTTTCCATCCTGGAACAGAGGTTACTCTAGGCCCTGGCTGGAGTAAATTGCTAACCAATTCAAGGGCCGGAAGCAGCCAGAATTTGTGAATGCCACATATACATGCTTGCAGGCGTCCACAAACTTACAGGCTACCCACAATATGTCCCACCCTCTGCCTGGGTTTCTATTGTGGAGTTCTCAAGACTTGCGCCAGAGAAATCTACAGTAGTAAATGTGTTTACCCCTGCCAGCAGTTGTTTGGTGAATTTCTGGCAGGCGTGCATGGCCGTAAATGTAGGTTTATGGCTGTTAATATCTGTGCAAATCTAGCTCCAGATTTGATAAATCTTTGGAAACTGCCGCTAAAGCGACGATAATGGGCTTGATAATATGCCCTTGTGAATTCCCATAGAAGCCCAGGTTCACACCAGAACCTGGGCTTCTATGGGAATTCACAAGGGCATATTAACAAGCCCATTATCGCAGCTTTAGCGGCAGTTTCCTGCCGCTAAAGCGGCAATAATGTTATTGCCGTTCCTTGATAAAATGGCCCTTGATGTAATATATAGGGGTATGACCAGGCCACTGCAGCCCCTATGGTGCAGGGGGGCAGCCCTTTAGGGGGGTCCCATACTTCAAGAGGGGTCCATTCAGCGCAAAACCAATGAATATTTGTGAGATATGTGCCCCTTACGCCACTGGTAATATACACCGCAACTCTCCATTACGATCGCATCAAAAATGGTGCTAAACCTTTTTTACTCCACGTTCAAGCATCAGGTGATCTGGCCACCTTTGTGAGTGAGCGCGCGCGGACAGCAGAAACATAAGAGCTCTCTTTGAACTTGCCCATGTGCTACAGGTGCGTGGCGCACAAAAAGGAAGACAGATGTGGTGCAGAAGGGCCTGTTGACAACTCGGACAGACTGATGCTTTGAGCTCCCCGCCGCCGGTGCATCTGCTCGCCATTCCAGAGCGCTTGTGCAAGACGTTTCAAAGGAGGCGCTTTGCCCTGAAGAAGGTAGTTAACAACACGTAGCTACACACAAACAGATGTGTGCGCACAGCCGATGACAAAGAACACGCATCAAGGTGACTGATGGAGTGACATGATGAAGCCAGAAGGGTAATCGTGGACAAAAATGAAAAACACAAGTTTCAAGAATTCGGTCTGGCATTTTGATTTTATCTTCCGATCACCATGGCTTTTCAAGACATTAATGTGTTACGATCCACCTCCTTTTCAGAAAGACTGTGATGAAGCTTCGGGTGGAAAATTAGAGAGACAGCACATGCGCAAAAGATGCCTGTCTTAAATATAACTGTGTAATGTAATGCTCAGTTTCCTCCAGTAAAAATCTGTGCAGAAATCACAATTTTTCTCCAAAAAACAAGAATATTATGATGGCATGTCTAGCGTCAAACTTTATCCTAGGTATAGACCAATGAAGGGAAAAAGGCTGAAACATACATTGTTATAAACTATCAAAGAAAGATTGAAAAACAGGTAGTAAAAAACTAAAAAAGAAAGTTTTCAGGCGTGTAGGAAAACTTAGTGTTAATGTAAAAAATAACTGCAATTTAGTTTCGTGCACACCGTCAACGCATCATTTTCTGACATAAATATTCGGCAAAATAAGCAAAATTTTCCTTTAATAGATTTTTGTTGACCAATTCGCTATTTATAAGAAGAGCGAAATGGTTATGACAAGTCTCCCTGTTTTCCGTTTTCGTTATTTTTTACAGATAAATACAGACAGAATGTATTTATTTTTACAGGTAGAATAAAAAAGAAAACAAGCCACCTTTTGAGTTATTTTCAATGCTGTCAATCAGGACTACCAAGCCAATGGCTGTGCCCACTGGCAGACAGGAAGTTAAAATAAAAAGGTTTTCTAATGAAGCTTGTACTTGTGCTTATGCTACGATGCTAAGGGGTGTTCATCTAAGTGTACAGCAGAAGAGTAATGCATCCTGTATGTTTTCTTTTAGCTCTAAAACCCACCAGACACCCAAGTGCGAGTGTGCCCTTATCAATTGAATAAAAGTGGAAATATGCTATTTACAGCTTAATTTTATCACAAAACAGAAAATAGATGCGGAAAAATACAAATGAAATTAAATTTGAATAAATACCGATGTTAAAGTTTAAAAAACAATTACCATAAAACCGCGAGCCCTAGTTATGAGCAATGAAGAAAAGTAGGCCAGGTTTGCAAACAAAAAAAACTTAAATTATTTCCCGGGTGTTTCTAAATAAAAGGAGCATTTATAGGCATTCATCACCTATTAGTGTTGAATGAACCTTCCAAAATGTTACAATTTGGATAAAAATATGAAGAGTTTCTAATCTGCATGTACTGTAAGACCACAAAGAGATAGAACTGAGACAATACAGCACAAGAGGCACAATCAACAAGAAGCAATGGAAACACAAACCAAACATAGAACGAGAAGACGGGCAGTCAAATACCTTGGGCATAAAAACAGGAACCAAAATAGACAACATAAATAGTTTGCTTCTACAAACCACCGTGCCCATGCACACTCACCACTTTATTCTTGTTCTTGTTGTTATCTCTATAATGGTGCATGCTGAAGAAATACAGAACATGGGACATAGTCATGCAATATTAGAAAAAAAGTGACATTAGTTTACTTTATGTAAACATCTTCCATAGTTTTAATGGAGTCTGTCCAAAAACGAAAAATCTGGATTCATCTGCCATCTGTTTGCAAAAAGTGTTAATTGATATTCTGATGTACTTAAGGAATTGAAAAGGTAACATATTTCCTAGCAAGGATTCTATGATCCTATTGTGAGGTCATACAAAAGAATAGATTTCAGTTATTGTAGGTAGTAAATTCATGATTGTGCTTCATGTCGCCAAGAAGGAGATCCCGGCAGCTGAAGTCACTGAATCAGATACCCTGCCATTCAACTGTCCTTCAAGTCCTGGAACCCCACCCTCCACCTCGCCAAAAGTATATAATCTTAGGGTATGTTTTGATTCTGACCTTTCTTTCTCCTCTCTTGGTCAGCGCCGTGGTATAGTGTGTAAATATGCAGACTGTTGTCATTTGGTATATCCTCCTGCTCCCTCATCACAAAAAAGTCCTGCCGACAAGAGCCCATCTTCCTGGTGTGTCTCGACTACGCCAACACGATGTTCTCCAATCGCCCAATAAAACTCACTGCCAGAATATTGACACTTTATTACTAGACAGCCACACTTTGCTCTAACATATGTGAGCAAGACCTTTGAGTTCATACAAAAAATAAAATAGTAATTATGCAACATTATTAATGTTCCGTTATTATCATATTTTTTTTTTGTACAGAGTCCGAGCCAAGTTATGGAGGGGCAGCACTTGGCTGTCCTTACAGGGAGGAGTGGTGGCTGCACCATAAATTCTCATGACGGTTTGGCTGGCTGAACCGTCATGCGCACTTAGCATGTTCTCCACTCGGCTGTATTGCGAGGTCGGGTGGAGAACATACACAGGCTCTCACTCCCTGTCAGAGCGTCGAACCAGGGCGCTCAGACCAATCACGACGCTGCTGTAACCCGCCCCACCACTACATTTCCCTAGTGGCCGCTTCTGCAGTATCTATAAAGCATACTATGGCAAACGCCAATTAGACCCATAGAAACTGGCACAACGATATGCTCCAACTCAATAAATTTGCTCAATGCCCACTTACATTCAAATGAAACGCCGAGGAAGGTCATTGGGCGTATGATGATCTGGCTCTGGATGGTTCCCTGCTCAAATATGAGATCTGCTCCCAACTACAGGGGTTTCAGACAACTTTGAAAACCAAATCTTTCAGACTTGCCTTTAACTGAACTCAATACGAAACAATATTTTGCACACTGTACATCTAGTGGCACCCTGACCCCAACAATCCCCTAAACCACAGTGGCTGGTGCTATTAGCCTGTGAAGGCTGAAGCAGTTCTAAAGCCTTAGTGGGTTCTAAGATGGATCAATGCTCTTCTCAAATTTGTTTAGCCAGAAGTAAATACAGTTCCCCTGCAGTTAATGTAAGCAGATTTGTCAGATTGTATGGCAGTCTTAGATTCCCTTGTCAGGATAATGGTTTAGGAGGTATAATGTGGTTGTATGAAATAAACTATGTTTTGGAAAATAAATGCGATTCATACTTTCCAAAACCTTTATTTGAATTGTGGATCTTTTTGGGGAGTGAGGAAGTCCATAGCTTGCTGGCCCTCAGCCTATAGTGTCTAATTCCTTATCACATGTTTCTGTTACATTAGGAATTAAATTCAACTAGTCATGGAATATTCATACCCAGTTATTACAAATAGACAGGACTGTGCCCTCTTTGCACATTCACTAATGGGGAGATGGACATTTCAGGGTCAATTCGCAAAGGCATGTAAGAGTACGTAAAGAGTACTGCTTCCTGTGGTCCTAAATCGTTTTGTGAATCAAACCTTTTGTGTACGATGAAAAAAATGTATCTGTTACTTTTGATTCTTAAATCCTTCATATATAATACAATTTTGTTTTTTCATGATTTTTCCTTTTTGGGGTAAAGAATTTGTATTTCTTTCACTTCTCAGACCCCCTCAATCGCCCCTAAAATTTCAATTTTCCCCCACTTGGCCCTTTTTTAAACAATGGGGTTTCTCTATTTCATTTTTCACATTTTGTTATCATTTTGCACTTTTCGAGTCCACTTCACCAGCAGCCGCCCATAGCTTTGTAAGATATTCACTGATTACATTTCTTCTGCAAAATGTTGGTTGTTTTGCAGGTAACCACGGACATTGATGAATGTATTATATTCACAAGCTTCATTTTGTAGTATGTGAGTAACACCACAGTATTTACTTTACAAATCAAAATATTTGTATTTATTTGACATTATTTTCTCTGAGGAGTTATATTAAGTACTAAGCTCCATTATGTTTTATGGAAGTGAGTTGCAGTACCTGTGAGTGGACAAATGTGGTGCTTGACATCCTCAAAGTCCGAGCTGTAGTACATACACCTGCTGTGACATATTTAGGGCTGTAGTAACTTTAGAAGTGTAGTTTGTGAATAGCAATGATGTTATCTGTTTGTGGGTGCATCTTTGTATTAGCATGTCACTCCCTAGAAACCTCATTAAATGTGCCTAAAATCCTCTCATTTAGTTTCAAGTATTCCCCATTGTCTAGCCATTCCCCCATATCCGTCCCACATTACTGAAAAATATACCAACATGTGGGGAGATCTCCGCCACCATGTCGGAGAACTCTGCACAGAAAAGATCAGAGTGGCAGACCCATAACTTCGTGAACAGAATTTTATATACATGAGTAGTACTCCTGTAGGTTTACTTTATGTACCACAAAAGGCATTTTGTGAATAGGCTCCTCAATGTTTTCTTTAATCTATTTTACTCTGTGCTATTTGATATAATATCCTGAAATATGCTTTGAACACATTGATTATGATTTACTAAGAATTTAACAAGGTGTACATCTGACTGACCCCAACATAAGTGGCTCATGACTTGCAAAGATGTAAATAAAGGCAGTAATACCTATGTTTATGTTGATACTGGTATATTACTTTTGAATTAATTATTTTTATCCAGAGTTATATTTTCACGTTCCCAGATAAGTCATTAGAGAAATCATGTGCAAATACAGTGGATGCCCACTCAGGTTTCACTTAGTAGTAAGAATCTCCCACAAGTACCAGCACATGAAACTTGAAAAAAACTTGAAAGATCAGGTGTGAGTGAGTGCCGAAAGCATGGCACTTCTAAGGTTTCTTTTTTGGCCACCAGCCCGGCTGCAAATCAACCACCGATGCAGCCAACAACAGAATTAGCCCAACCTGCAGAGGCCATCGATTCAGCAAAAAAAGGGACAGGTCGTCGGACCAAGAAACATTAGTTGTTAACATTTCTTCTAAGAAATTGACGAATAAACAGATCGCGGTTCTCAACAAAGGGTGTTCATTTGTACCTACTCATCAGTCGAGAGGGTTAGACTCTTTCGTTGCTTTGTATAAGTTTACCAGGAAACTACGTCTAAGATATTTCTTTTCAACTGTAGATACTGAGTCTCAATCAAGTATTGATACTGAATACCTTGAGTTCAAACTATGCAGTACCTTCTTATCCCCCATCACACACAAGGCTATTGATCTATTTGAAACCCTGGTCAAACAAGATATTGCCAAATTTCCATCTGGTCCTTCAGGCATCCCCAATTTATCCAAAAGTGAAAGATTTGCTTTGAAATCTTTGCAACTGAATGACACTTTACATTTCACAAAAGCGGACAAAGGTGGTGCATTAGTGGTCATGGACCGCATTAAATATGAGCAAAAGATTGATCAGATGCTACAAGATCGTTCCACTTATTTGCCATTAGACAAAGACCCCACCGATTAATTTTCAATGACTTTGGATTCTATCTTGTCACATGCCATTGAGATGCAATGGATAACGACGAAAGCCAGGGAGTATCTATTCACTCAGTTTCCCCGGAGACCGAGTTTATATATGCTTCCTAAAATTCACAAGAATTTGAATGACCCTCCGTTGAGACCCATTGTCTCCGGATGTGGTTCCATCCATGATCCGCTTGGACGTTATCTTGACACTTTTTTTCAACCGATTGTCCAAAACAGTTTGTCATATGTTCAAGACACAACTCATTTACTAACCATACTTCAAAACACACACATTCCTGACACTGAACAACTTTGGTTATGTACTATAGATGTTGTTTCTCTATACACGTCTATCCTTCAGATGGACGGCATTGAAGCCATTGAATGGGCGTTATTACGTCAAAATGAAGTCAGAGCTAATAAAGTTTTTCTGATTGAAATTTTGAATTTTTGTTTGTTCCATAGCTATTTTCAATGGAAGGGTCAGATTTTCCTCCAAGCCAATGGCACTTCGATGGGCTTTTCTGGAGCCCCCAGCTATGCGAACATTTTTATGTTAAAATTTGAAACTGAAAATATTTTTGCTGACAGTGCATGGACTTCAAATCTCACGCTATACCGTCGCTACATTGATGATATCCTTATCATTTGGCATGGATCACGTTGTGAACTGGAAACTCAGATTCTGTCACTTAATGACATTAATCCTCGAATCCAATTCACACATCAGATTGAATCCTCTAGCATCGCATTTTTGGATGTACTATTGACTCTGTTTGGTTCTCTTATTCAGACTACTGTTTTCACCAAACCTACTGATCGCAACAATTCACTTTTGTTTCAAAGTTTTCATCCTTGGCCTCTGAAATGCCACCTTCCCTATTCACAGTTTCTCAGGATTAAGCGCATCACTTCTGATGCAGTGGTAGGCCTGCAGACGATTGAAGCCTCTAAAAACAAGTTCTTTACTAGAGGTTATCCTGCACACATTGTAGATCAGGCAGCTAGAAGGGCCATATCCCTTAACCGTGATGATTTACTTAAAAAGAAAGCACTAGCGACTGACAAAACGAGAGAGGTGTTTGTTTCCACATTCTCCACTGATTCTCACTTGCTAAAAAAGAGTATATTACAGAGATGGGATTTGCTTAAATGTGAGCCTGATTTTAAAGGATTGTTCTCTGACGTTCCACTTTTTGCTTACAAAAGGTCGTTGAACTTAAAAGAAATCTTGAATAAATCCTGCAACAAACCCCACATGGTTTACAAGGGCATGTCTAAATGTAATAACTGTTCTCACTGTAATAATGTGATGGTAGGCAACAGTTTGCCACACCCCCGAACTGGGAGAAAGATCAACTTGAATTTCAATGCTAATTGTAATAGCCACCATGTTATTTACGTCATCAAATGTCCCTGTGATTCATGTTATGTTGGTAAAACTGAACGCATTCTTCGAACTCGGATTACTGAACACAAAATGTCGGATTCGCACCAAAACTATCAGTTCCCCGCTTGCCCAGCATTGGCTAGCTGCTAAACACACCATTGCTCAGCTCAAATTTGGGGTTCTTGAAATTGTTGAGGTTATTCCGGGGCGAAATATGTCAAAAATCTTATCACAACGCGATTCTCACTGGATTTGGTTTATGCAATCTCTGTCCCCCATGGGGTTGAATGATAAATTTGAATTAGCTTGTTTTTTATAGACATTATGACTTGTATCTCGTTTTTGTGTCATGTATGTTATTCTTGAATCTCTCTGCCTGGTGCTCTATTTTGCAATATTTCCCATCATTGTATTCATTGCATTGTACCTTAGACCGTTTAGTTTTTATCAGTTGTTCTCAATCATTTTTCATTTGGTACCTCTCTATATGTTCCATCTGGTGGTGTTCAGTTCTTTCACAGTTTTTACCAGGGCACACTTGTTTCTATCATGGCCGCCACTTTTGCCTTTCGTGTTTCTTTTTCTTTTTCGTTCGCACAGTCCTCTTTTTATTTCTTATTCATGCCCATAAACACACTGGCTCACCCTGCACGCATGCGTGAGCCAGCGTTTGCTTTCACAGCGACTGCTTTAGTCACACGGGTAAGCGGCCAGCGTATTTGTCAAGTAATTTGTTGCAAAATATGCTCAGTATCCTGGATTTATTGTTCACTTGTGTTGGCTCGCATTTTTCCTGTTTTCACAGAAGTCTATCGACATCTTTCCATTTTGGTTACGTTTGCGTTTTGCAAATTATATCGCGGTAAGATTTGTTTTGTTTGGTCACTCACTCTCTCGAGTAAATCACTACCCATTTGGTTGACTAGTGTTTTTGTTAATTCTCTCAGGATACGCGACCCGGTAGACGTTGGTTTAATGTTATTTCTGCCTCGATACCTGTACTTGAACTGCTTAAGGTATCATATTGATTTTTGTTCGTATTCACTCCTTTTTCGGCACTATGTTTTCTGGGGTTCTCTAATTCCGGTATGGCTGTCCTTTTACTGTCTAGCACCGCGCTTGGGGTTTAGAGATTCTTTCTTTTTCTGCTTCTTCCTTAAGGTTGAGAACTCTGATCATTTAGTTTTTCCTTGTCCTCTTATGAGCCAGAATGTCCATGTTATGACCTCGAGTGTATATAGACCATTATTGTTTATTTTCCACAGATTCCCCTGACGAAGGGCTTTTGCTACACAGCCCGAAATGCATTGTGAGATTCGAAATTAAGACGGTTGTTCTAATCACAAATTGTACATGTTGCTGATTTTTATAATCAATCCTCTCATCGATATTCTTCAGCAATAAAGAAGAATCGTTTGGGATTACCAAAAGACACCGATTGGACTCTTTTTTTGATTCATTGAACACTTGTTGGATTGACCATTGTTTAAATGTGTTTTTCATTAGAAGTGGAGTAAAACTGTACATCCATATACGTTATTATTCACACTGGATTGTGTATTTTTGTAGTGCACTGGGCATCCCCAGATACTCATCTGGGTATTTATTTTCACTTTTTGAATTCAGAGGCCTGCAGAGCCCCTTAACCTGGTGCACACATCATTTTTATAAGTCTGTTTATATTGAAAGTTTTTCATATTGTGTTGAAACTAGATTCTTTGAGTGCATCACAGCTGCTTTTTTCATACTGAAAGCATGGCATAGTCATCAATACCAATTTAAAATGAATAATATTTTAATTGTGCTATTCTGAAATGTGTATTCAAATCAAAGCACAACATATGCCTATATATTGAGAAAATGTAGGTGTGTGTGGTTCAATGAGAATATCATAAACCTGTGTGTTTTTTACAACTGACATGCGTTACCACCAGTCTTGGGAACAAAAGGAAGGGTCCTTCTCAAAGAGCAGTACCTCGGTTTTGCCTGAATTCAACTTTAAGCAGTTTTGGGCCATCCATTTTCCGATCTCCTGCATACAGTTGTAAAACGCTTTGCTGTCTCTAAAATATTAGATGATACTGAGATCACTAATTTGGGTATCATCTGCATATGTGACTGCAGAGAACCCAAAAGATCTAATAAGTTTGGCCAAAGGGGCTACATACATGTTAAAAAGGGTCAGGCTGAGAGACGAAGCCTGGGGGACGCCGCAAGGGAGAGAGATGGACGAGCATTTAAAATTGTCAGCGGCAACAAACTGAATTCTGTCTGACAAAAATGATTTGACCGAAGCGAGGGCTTTGTCTTTTACCCCAATATCCTCCAGCCTATTCAGCAGGATTTGGACCAACACTGCACTACCACCCGCATCCAACATCAGTCTAATCTGTTCCGAGCTAAACCAGTTTTTCTAAAGCCGGCCCACCAGTGTGAGCTACGTTTGCTGCTACATTCATAACGTACTCGTCTAGGAAAAAATTGCAGCCCTCTGATAGCCCATTAAGCTTCATACGAATGGCTGGCACTTTGTGGACCAGCCCTATTTTGGGGTACAAACAGCACCTGTGGTTGCGTCACTGGTGTGGTAAACTTGGATTTCTGCAGCTTCTGAGACTCAACTGCTCACAAACAGAGGCAGACCACTAAGTGAATAGGGGATGCATGAAACAATGTATATAATGTATAATAGTTTAAGGGATAACATTTATAATGACAAGTCAAATTGATTACAAAAAATAATAATTTATCAACTAGGAAATGCTGTTATCACCATTCATGCATCAATATCCCTGTTACAATGTTAGACATGTAAGCCGTAAGGTGGCCTTCTCCCAAACCTTTTGCTTTATCTTCTCCATTTTGTTACACTTATTTATGTTCGCTTAGAACTCTGTGCACTTTAAAACAGTTAACCAGTTCTAAACTGCTTGTGCTCACTTCCTTAAACATGGTTATATTGGCCTATATCTAATTGCCATATTTCATTTACTTATAAGTCCCATGTAAAGTGGTATACCATATAGCCAGGGCCTGTAAATGAAATCCTACCAGTGGGCCTGAAATACTTATTGTACCACCCTAAAGGTAGGCACCCTATGTAGCACCCTAAAACATGTCCCAGGTCTGCCATTGCAGCCTGAATTCAGTTTTGAACTGCCGTGTTGACTTGGCATTACAACTTCCTTGCCAAGTCTTAAACTCCCCTTTAGTTACAAAAAAGTCACCCCTCAAATAGGCCCTAGATAGCCCATAGGGCAGGATGCTGTTTAAATAAAAGTTTGGACATGTACTTTTAAGTTTTATACATCCTGGTAGTTAAAAACGACTACATTTGTTTTCACTACCGTGAGACCTACCACTCCCATAGGATACCATTTGGGATTCCTCACTACATTTAATAAGCTGTAATTTCCAATTGGGAGCAGGTAGCTATCTCATGTTTGGTGTCTTTGTGTAGTATCTTCATGTTGTGTTTATAGTGTTCCCTGTTACCTGGTTCCTAGCTGCTCAGCCAGTGTGAGTTTTCTGTACGGAATGTTGGTGTGATGGACATGAGTGGAATGCTTGAGATGGGGTGAGCAGCAGGCAGGCTGCTCCTGGTGGGGCTGCTACCATTGATGTTATGGACTTAATAAATATCTTACAAAGACACTCCTCGGCTACATCTACTTCATCACCTCTACACATGGAATTTCATTACTACATTTTGGCAACGATGTGGAAACTACCTCACACTCTATAAGTGGTCTTAAGCAAGCTAAACATGACGTTTACAAGTGGTCTTCATGTTGGAAAAAAGCTACAGGAATTACAAGCGCAGACTGCACACGGAAAAATTCTCACAAGGACTGGTACACAAAAGACAACACAGGCTGTGACAGTAAACTTCCAAGAAGAAATGTTGAAATTCATGAATATACAAAAGAAACAAAAGAATCTGGAGCAGCACGCCTCGCACCCCCACCAGTGTCCATTACACAGGACAGCCCGTCCCAAGCGTGCTGTGATCTGATGCACGTACTTACATCTTCTGGAAATGTGCTTTCAAGGCAAGCTACACCTTGTTTGTGAACTCCTACTACAATTAGTTTTACACCCACTTAAGCTTCACAAAATACAGCTTGGAATTGTAAAGAAATCAGTGACTAGCAAGGTTCGTGCTTTCAGTGTGAAGTGCTGTTTCTGCACAAGCATCTAGTTTTAGACATTGTACAAGCTGCACAGTCAACTATGCGTGGGCTAAGTAAAGGTGTTTGCAGCTCACTGTGCCTACGTGTTCGTCTCTATGGTCCTTGTCAGCGTTGGATTTGAGGAAGGTTTACCTTTGCCAGCTTCGCATTGCTTGTTGATTATTTCTCAAAGGGATTCACATAAGTTTGAGACATCGGCTCATATACAGCGGTAGTAGAGGGACATTTGGTGAGATTATTTATGTCTTATTTATTCAGACCCATTTGAGACATACTGTGAAATCCCAGGTTTCGGTGTATTTTGATCTTCAGACAGTTTAACGGTACTTTCTATGGCTTGGTCTCCCTTCCTGCCACAAGAGGGTGCCATCAAGGTGAGAAATATACTGTTTTCAATATGTTTTCTCAAATAAAATGACGTGCTTACAGTAAGGCTGTTAAAACTGTTACGCTGTGTTGAAAATGTCAAATTGAGCACGCGCACCTTACCGTGTTGATTGTGTCACGCGTAGCAGCTGAAGAATTTTTGGGGACATCGTTGCTTCTACGCAGTTTCTGGCTGCTGTGGGACACTTGCTAGCAGCAACATGCCTTGAGCCATCCGGCGCTGCATCACATGCATGATGCCATTTTGAGATTGGATGCAGCACGCTAGCACAGGGGCTACAGGGTGTCCCATTGTGTCCATCTTGCCAACCACGTGTAATACCAATAAAGTTCCACGGACATTTGAAGGAGACCGGGGACGTCGCTGGATCCAAGTGTACTGCTGCTCTCTACTTCATTCCTGTGTAAAGGAATGATTTGGTAATGCACCCGTTTCTGGGGGCCTCCGTGAGGCTAGACATGTATGCTGCCTGTAATTCATGTGGAGTCCTCACATATCGTCACACAGGCTCATTGTTGTTGAAGGTTGTTGTTGCTCACTCATGTGGGTATGTAGTTCAATCCCTGTTGGTAGTGGCAGAGTACATGCTTTGCATATGTTTAAATTTGCTTACTGGTCTTAGTTTGACTATATTGACATAGCTTACTTAATTTGCAGTGTGTGCCATACAGTATACAAGTTGCTACTCGTCCATTTTCTTGCTCTGATGATATTGGATGTTTAATCTTTTTCTTCATGACCTACTTGGCATTGTTGTTGTGTTCTGTAGCACATTTCCTATGTTGGATGGGTGTATCGACCCTCACAGGAGAGTGTTTTTTTTGTTTTTTTTAATGTGTTTTTGGCTGGTTCTTTACAAAGCCTGTATCCCTTTCTTAAGGGATTGGAATGGGATTTAGTCCCACTTCCACGTTGTAAGCCACAGTACCCTTACAAGAGAATTGGCTTAAGGGGTTCGTTTCCCTTTTACGCAAGAAATGGGTTTTAGTCCCATTTAACAAAATGTTGTCATGTCTTTATGTGTGTAAGTCACCATGTGCTTCACGTTGGTCATTGTATTGTGCAAGTCACCTGGTGCTTCACACTTTGTTTGTTGTAGTGGGTGCTAGTCCCATCTAGTTTGTAGTGGGTGTCAGTTCCACCTATGCAGTTTGTTACCATTGATGTTATTGACTTAATAAATATCCTACAAAGACACTACTTGGCTATGTCTACTTCATCACCTCTACGCATGGAATTTCAATACTACACTTTGGAGTTGCAGTGAAAAGCCCTATTTAATGGTAAAGTCTGGTATACGAAAGCATTTTTTAAAATGCCACTTTTCGAAAGTTGGCATTTTTCTGCCCTTAGCCCTTCTGTGCCTGCCGCCTAGCCTAGGGCACATGAGTGGGTGTAACTGACATAGACTTTGTATATTCATCCCAGACAGTCACACAATACAGGTATTAGGTGTGCCACAATGGGCCATTTGCTGGAAGGATGGGCGGTTGAGCTGTGCACAGCCACACTTGCAACTAAATAGCCTGTACTCTGCCTTCACACAAAGGGCCTAATGACCCCACATTGTCACTGCAGCCAGCTTGAAACCGGGATAGCAGAAGCAGGAACCTCCATGCACTTCCAAGCCACTGCTTCTATCGCACCTTCCACAACCAGGGCACCAGGGTATAAAAGTAGGACCTCAGACACAAAATCTTCAGTACACTTCTGGGAATGTGGATACACTGCCAGAAAGAAGGACTGCTGTGCTGCTGAAGGACTGGCACTATGCTGAACTACTGCTCTGATGGACTGCTGCCTGCTAGATTGATGTGCTGATTGTCCTGCTGCTTTGCTACCTTCTGCATGTGGACAAGGAATGAATGTTCAACTACCCCAGATCTGCCAGAGTGACTCACAAGGGCTAGTTTGCTGGCCTCCTGTTCAGAGCCAAAGGGACGCAAAAGGCTTCCTCCATCTTGAACCTGCGCTGGACCCAGCCTGAGTGAGTCCTTGCCCTTTGGCCCTCCAACAGGTACCCCTCCAGTTCTGGAGCCTTGGAAGTGGGGCTAAATGTGCCCAGATAGCCAAAATCCAAAAGTTGGGGATAAAAACTGCTGTGGTAACCAAGAGAAGAATGGGACCACCCTGCTCACCTTTCCATACTAGGTGCATCGGCAGTCGGATTGACATTGTGGCGTCTCCCTCTGCGTTCTTCTCCGCAGCAGCAAATCCTTTTCAGCGGTCGTTCCGCAAATGGATATTCATCCTTGTGGAATTGTCTTCAGCTACAGCACTCTACTTTGTCCAGGTGGAGATTTTCAACTTCCATTTCAGTGACTGAGGGCCTAATTATGAGGTTGGCGGTCCATTGGACCGCCAAACCTATGTTAAAGGTGCAGTGGTGGTTGGGGACTGCCACACTAGTGGTCCGAGCGCCGTATTACAAGTACAGTGGTTGGACCGTGAGTGGACCACCACAGCCGCCAGTGATCAGTGATCCCTGTCGCTGGTGCAGCCGTGTTGAGGCAGCAATATGCTTGGGGTGCCCCTGTGGTACAGCTAAGCATATTACAAGTTTACTCATTGCAGGCCTAACCACGGCAGCCCATTTGTTAGGGTGGTAGCAGGGAAACAAAGGGGGCCCTTCAGGGCCCCCAAGTGCCTCATGGCCCATGGGATACATGCATGTGCCCCCCTGCGTGCATGCACGCCCAGTTCTTACACAACATGGACTTAGCAGTCCATGCCATGCAGGAACTTGCTATGGCGTTCCCACTGCGGTGCCTTTTTGAAAGGCTCCCCTGCGGGAATGCCTAAGGACCACCCTCCAGGCTACAAGGAACCTCGTAATCTGGCGAGCGGCTGTCAAGTTTGGCGATGTCGGAGTGGGAGGTGGCATGCCGCCCCACACTTCCAAACTTGCAATCAGGCCCTAATCAGAACATAGAAATCTTCACTGCTGCTTCGACCCAAGGCTATTAGACAATGAAGCTCGCACCTTGGGCTCCTCCTGCAGCCTTGCCCCGCTGAACTTTGTCTTAAGACTTTTTCTAAGCCCGAAGGTAAGTGCTAACCGGGTCCAATCCACTTCTTGTATCCGAACAGCGTTCCATTGTGGTCAGACATATTTTTTCACTTTCAATCAATCAATCAATCATGGCATTTGTAAAGCGCACTACATACCCGTGAGGGTCTCAAGGCACTGGGGAGGGGGGGGAAGGGGGATGGAAGCTGCTACTGTTTGAAGAGCCAGGTCTTGAGAAGTCTTCTGAAGGTCAGAAGGTATTCGGTCTGCCGTAGGCGGATGGGGAAGGTGTTCCATGTCTTGGCGGCGAGGTGGGAGAATGATCTGCCGCCGGCGGTCACTCTTCGGATGCGGGGCCCAGTTTTGCATGACTAGATGTCCATGGTTTGCGCTTTGATCTTTTGGGCACTAGTTTTCATTAAAAGTCGTTTAAAAATCATAACTTCAGTTCTACTAATTGGATTTTTGTCATTTTGATGTAAAATAATTTATTAAAATTCACTCTATTTTCTAAATTGGTTTAGGATATTTCTTGTTTTGTGTTTTCTCGTTATTCATGTTTGTGTGCTGCCTAAATACTTTACACTTTGCCTCTAAGTTAAGCCTGACTGCTTTAAGTTACCCGGGTGTAAACACAAGTTAATTTACGGACATTTTGTGATTCAACCTGCAAGGAATTGTGGCTGTTGCTTGACCAGAACTCACGCCCCAGTCAGCCAGAAACCCAACTACTAATAAGACTAATAAGCAATATAAATAGATTAATTAGGTATTAGGCATAATAACCTGTGTTACTTATTTATTATACTGACTTCAATATATTGAATAACTCATTTAGTCTCCTTACTCAGACTTTCCCAGCTGAGATTATTAATTCACTCTGTCCTTCTTACCTCTCTTGTACTCACTCTGATCTGACCCCAAAGCATCAGTCATTCTCTCCTATCTGGCTTCTATCCATAAAACATTACATCTGCAATAGATATCTCACTTCTCATATGAAAGTTTTCCTTTATAATATGGTTCTGTCTCTCAACACCATTTCCTCTAAATGCTTCAATATTTGCTTTCAAATTGACCCAATAATCACCCACCTACACTCTAGAATCATTCAGCTCCTCTCCACTGAGTCCACACTCACAGAAGTTTCCAACATTTTCAGTCACTATTCACTCATCTCACCACTCACTCACTCATTCATCTCTCCTCTAGCCTTATCCTTCTTGAATTCTCAGCATCATTGTTTACAGTCAACCACCCCACCATGCCACCAGTGACTGTCTCCGAAATCTCATTTAAGGTTAATTTTTTTTCTTTATCCTCTATGATACTTATAACTACCAAGAAGCTGTTATTCATGAGTGAGGACATTGCATAACAGATCAACATATCATGTAACATAAGATGGTCCTTCCCTCAGTAATATTATCTCCTCGTTTAGCGTCTTTTATCACCTCTTTGGCAGCCTCCCTTTCAATCTTTGTTCCAGAATATGACTTTCGTCAGACTTTGGATGGCAATCAACGTCTTTGCATTTTTCTTCCCTGGTTACTCTAGTATTCTTCAATTCTGCATGTCCTTCCTTTGGACACCCTTGCAACTTTTTTCCGGCGCTAGGAACCCTGTCTGCAATTTGACCCCAACAAAAGTGTGGGATCTTTCATCACCTCAACTGCCACTGTGTACACGTTCAGATAGTGAGCATTCCAACAATTTTGCCTACAATGCCAATCCTTGATCAATACCATGTTTGTGCATAACCATCATTACTGTGCCAGAATACCACTCGACATCTAGCGGTACAAAGCTATTAACTCTGTTACACTTTATCTCCCAACTTCAATCCGCATGGCTAACATCCAGGAATAGCCCACTCTTTAAACTCCTCATTCTTGTCCATAAGGCATTACCTATCACCTCTCCTCATTTATCACTTCCATGAAGTTAACTACGCAGACCCCACAGGAGAACTGCAATGAGATGTCCATAAACAACCCCAGTCTTACCCAAGTTCAGCTCTTTGACCCACTAGTAGTCCAACACTTGAGTGGTGCCC
Organism: Triturus cristatus; assembly: GCF_964204655.1. Taxonomy (NCBI): domain Eukaryota; kingdom Metazoa; phylum Chordata; class Amphibia; order Caudata; family Salamandridae; genus Triturus; species Triturus cristatus. The sequence goes on along the minus strand of NC_140582.1, from coordinate 1,084,783,973 downwards.
AAGTGTACTGTGGTGTGAATTGTTCTTGTCAGTGTATTGTACTATTATTCCTTACCTACCTCTATTACTGCTCTGCCATCAGTAATTTGTGGTCGATATCACTTGATCTATATTTAAATACAAATAGAAACATGTGTCAGTAGAAAAGGTCATTAGTTGGGAGAGATGCAGGTTCTGTGCCAGTGCAGAATAGGAAATAGCGGCCTGCATTAGTGGTTGGTCTTGGTGAAGAAAGTGACCTTTGCATTTTGATTATGATTCCTGGTTCATTCTTATCTAAGTATTGAAAGCCCTGTTTCCAACCAGTATTGCTTAGGTTATGCATGGTTGTTGGTCCCATCAGTTTTGCATTGATTTGATATATCATTTAATTTTATTTCAACAGCCCAACTCAATTTGTTCTACAAAACATCAGGACACTATCACTTCATTCAACCACTTAGGAATCTCCATGCTGGAGGACTTGTTGCCATCCCAGTGGGACATGCAAAAGTTTCACCTACTTGGGTGATATTTACTACATTTTCAAGTAACAGAGCCTGACCAGTTGGCAAAGGATAATGTGCTGTGGTCCCATCTTGAAGGATGGGAAATACTCCAGGAATATCAATAGTGGTGTTAGTCACAATGCAGAACGTAGAGATGCACCACAACAATGACCAAAGGAAAACAAGGTTGTGATTGTGTCTATATTTTCTTTTTTCTTTCTTTTTTATAAAGTTTCACGTGTGCAGCGAAGAAAGAAAAAAGAAAATAAAGACAAGAATCTCAACCTTGTTTTTCTTTGGTCATTGTTGTGGTGCATCTCTACGTTCTACATTGTCATTTGTAACCAATTGTTGGTTTATGCACCTTGGCAGCTGGTGCTTGTAGTGTGTGCACACATTTTGTACATATTTATGCTCAAATATTATCACTTGAACAACGGGTAAGGTGCAGTCTCTATGGTCTGCTGGCTTTGCTTCATTGGTACTAGTGGTATTAAGCACTATCTACTCATATGGATAAAGGCCCGGGTTATCATAGTTAAGTAGAGGTAAAAAAATTACAGTCAGAAATAAATTGAACCAGGACAGGAAAATACACAAATTATATCTGGTTGGGCCTGAAGGTACTAAAATATTTCACACTCTGTTATGCTGATCATTTTATGAACATTCCTCTAGACTAAGTTTGGACATCAAAAATCACATATCTTCTCTGACTTTATTTTCGTTGGATGGCTTTTTAATTCATGGGACTTCAGTAAAATGTGTGCTGAGATGGGCTTTACTTGTTACAGTTGTGTGAATGGAACATGTATATGAATTAGGAGAACTTTAACCACTGGGGCCATGTGTTTTTTAGAGACTCGTGCTTAACGTGCCCATCTTTAATGTTTCAAGTCTTTCTTCTACAACTTGGCTCCAGAGAGGGCAAAGTGTTAATTAGCTTGGTTAGCCAAAGGCTGGGATTACATCATACCCACACAATATGTGATGAAATGCACCACCTTTGCTTTCAACTTGGGTCTTTCAACTGTTTTATAGTTTTAAATAAAAGGGAAAAAAGAATTCTTCAATATATGTGAGAAATGCCTGGTATTTAGTATAAATATTGTGTCTCCTATAAATAAAAGAGGAAGTATAAAGTCACGGGGTCCCACCTTAATGTCCCCAGGGAAATATGTGGTGTGTTTGTGAGTATAATGCGAGTTGATTGTAAGATTCAATGACATATATCCAAAGGGAGTTCATTTTATATGACTTGATGGTCTAGTTGTGGTACCCTGTCCCTTTGGAAAGTGGGGCGCCTTTCTGTTGTTACAGAACTACTGTAGTACCTCCTGCCTATGAATAGATAAGGGCTATTTACCGGCCCGAGGAATGCCACAGACCCTTCGGGCCATCAAAGGCAAGAAACATGTCGACCCCTTTGAGACTTTAAGGATAATTATGTCCAGAGAGTCCTGCTGCTTTTAATCATTCCATGGCACATACTTGCTGAATAAACTAGCACTTTGGGTTTCCATAGGTAATTTTGTTTCACACTTCACACAGGCCAAATCTACAATCACTGAGTCCTCTACACATAAGTGATAATTTCACAGTGAGGTAGTTCACTTACCTTCGGGGTAGACAACTAAGGATAAAACAAAATTGATGAAAAGAGGTCCATTATGGATGTCCACAGTGGCGGCTGATAGGGAAAGGGGGCGGCTGGGCAAGGGTGGGGTGTAGAAAATAAAAAAAAAAGAAAGAAAACTCACCTGCGGTCTCATCGCAGATCCCTCCTCCCCTCCTTGGCAGGAAGCACACGGGCTTCCCTAAGCCAATCACAACGCTTCAATGCAGCATTGTGATTGGTCTGAGCACTGTAATTTGGCGCCCTGTGCATGTTCCTCACCAAGCTGTGCATTACAGCCTGGTGGGGAAGATGCAAAGCGCGCATGACTGTTTGGCCGGCCCAACTGTCATCTGCACTTAGGGAGTGAAAACCACTCCTCCCCTGACCCCTGCTCTGGCCAGTCCTGTTCCTCCCCGCACCTAGGAACGGAAACATAAAATGATAATAACTTTGAGTTATTATCATTTTATTTTTCCTCTGCACTGCTCTCAAAGCAATGGGGCGATGCTCCTCCCCCTCAGTGGAGAAGCTGCCAGGTATTGCACCCCACCACCTGACAAGGAGTAGGACTCAGTGACGAAGCATGCCACCTCTGTGGGTGAGGTCCTTGTATCCTTAAAAGGGATGTCCCTTAAAATGCAACTTCCCCAGCACACAATTACAGTTCAGGGTCACAGAAGCAGCTAGTCAAGCGCTACTGGATTTTAGAAAGTCACACTTTAATTATGGTGTTTTCCTTTTTTTTTTTTATAATTCTTTTTATTGAACATTCATCGACATGCAATATACAATGCAGAGGAATCAAATACATTTCAATCAGCGAGTGCAATAATAGATGCATTTTTGCATTAGGATACTGTGAGAACAGGTTATGGGGTGGGGGGATCATCAGAGTCAATGCTGTGTGGCGGGTTACAAATATGTCCTCGGTAGGAGTTCCAGGGGTCCCATACTTTGGACCACTTTTTAGGACAGTCCCGGGCTCTATAAGCAGTCTTTTATCTATACATACACCAGTCTAGGTTCTCTTTCCAGGCTTACACGGTAGGTGGGAGTGACGCTCCCCACAATCGTGCAATGTTCTTTTTTGCCTTCATGTACCCCAATATGACCCACTGCATATGGTGGCTATTTCGGTCGGTAGGTTCCCATATGTTCAAGAGGCATCTACGTGTTTCCGGGCGGAGGACGAGTGCGAACACTTCGCTGAGAATGTCATGGATTTTTTTCCAATACGACTGAATACAGTTGCATTCCCATATTATGTGTAGAAATGTTCCTTCTTGACCACACTGTCGCCGACAATCTCCCGTTTCAGCCCTACCCATGCGCACCAGACAAGGCCCTGTAAGATAAACTCTGTGGAGAATTTTAAGTTGTATCAGCCTGAGTCTCGCTGGGATTGCTACTACTCTTGGGGAAGACACTGCTTCCTGCCAGTCTTCATCATCTAACTGAATGCCATCCCTCACCCATTTCTCGCGTAATGGTACGAGGGGGTCTGCCATATTGTTGATCAATTTCTTATAGGTTAACGATATGGCTTTCTCGGGCAGGTGACCATCCAGGAGTCGATCCTCCAGTGGGGAGAGTTCTGGAGGGGAGGAGCCTTTCAGGAAGTGGGACAGTAGCGTGTGACGGATCTGGGTGCGTCTAAAGTGTTCTGAGTCGGCTAACTCATATTGCTGTTGCAGAGAGGCAAATGTTTTCACTTCGCCCTTCTCCCAAATATCCTTGATCTGTGAGATCCCAATGAGGTCCTATCTATCGAAGCCCTTCGATCTCCACAAACTGCCCAGTTTTTCGGAGTCCCTTAAGGGGGTTGCCGTTGTGAATGTTCGCTCCCTGCCCATAGTTTTGTTAACGGTGTGCCAAATTCGGACTGAGTGGTCAGTAGGTCCAGTCAGGGGGTATCGCTTGGGTTTAGAATAGAGTGCCCTACCGTAGTTCTCTCCTGGCAGCAACCATCTGTTCATGGCAGAGCCCGAGTTGTCTGGTCGACCATAGGTGCCATGATTGATGGCAGCAAGGTGTGCCGCCCAGTAGTTTTTTTTTATGTCTGGTAGGCTAATACCCCCGTCGTACCAATTCAGAGTGAGTTTGGTCAGTGCTTCACGTCCCACAACAGGTCTCTTTGTAGGCCCTCCATCTCTTTAAAGTATGTCATTGGAACAGGATCCAGTGAGTTCTGCAATGCATATAGAAAGCGGGGCAGCGACATCATTTTGAAGAGGGCTGCTTTACCCAACAGCGAAAATGGAAGAGTTTTCCAGTTCGCTATATCGCGTTTGAGCCTCTGCAGTGGTGGGAGAAGATTATAATTAAAACGGAGTGTCGGATCCAAGGAGATAAAGATACCTAGGTATTTGAACCCCACTGTTTTAATTTGGATTGGGCAGCCTTGCGGTGGAATGGGTGGGTCTCCATTGAGGACGTACAGGAGGGATGGAGAATCCAGAGTACCTGCCAAAGATTGCCAAGATGTCTAAAATGACTTTCCCGCGAAGGAAAAGAACAGGAGAATGTCATCGGCGTAGAGGGAGATACGGTCCTCCCAGCCAGTGGACCAGCGCATACCTCGTATTACTGGGTCCTGATGAATCCATGCCACCAGCGGTTCCAGGGCAAGGGTGAATAGGAGAGGAGAGAGAGGGCATCCCTGACGGGTCCCCCGACTCAATGTTAATTTGTCCGACTGCTTGTAGTTGACCACGATATGCGCAAGGGGCGCCGAGTACAGGATCCGTGCCCACTGGATGAATTCTGGACCAAACCTCATTTTTGCAAGCACTGCCAATAAGTAGGGCCATTCAATAGTGTCAAACGCCATGGACGTGTCTAATGATACAATTGTGGCGTCTTCTTGGATCGTAGCTGCTCTCCCAAGTACCCATGTACTCTACGCAGGTTCAGCGCCGTATTACGATGTGGCATGAAGCCTGACTGATCAGGATGGACTAGACGGCCAATCACTTTGATTAGACGGTTTGCAAGGAGCTTGTCAGAATTTTGGGCTCTGCATTTAGGAGGGAAATCAGCCTATATGAGGCGCAGTTGGTTTTAGGTTTACCTTCCTTATGTATCGTGACCAGTGTGGCCACTCTTTGATCCATTGGCAGCGTCCCTAGCTCCTTGCTCTCTTCAAACATGGCTTTAAGGTACGGGGCTAGTTTGTCAGGCTTGAGTTTGTATAGTTCAATGGGTATGCCATTGGGGCCAAGGGCTTTCCCAGAGCCCAGCGTTCTAATGGCCTGTGCTATTTTGTCATTCGTCAATGCGCTATCTAGGAAGTGGCGGCCTTCCTCCGATAAGGTAGGGAGCGCTATATCACGCGGTAGATCGTGTGAGTCATCTTCAGTGTATGGTGTATTAGCCGTGTATACTGTCTTGAAGTGAGTTGCAAATTGGTTTGCAATGTCCTGCGGGTTGGTTAAAAGTTTGCTGTCTGTACTTATTAGTTCCGGTACCAGACCGCTCGCCATTTCCTTTTTGTCAAGCCAGGCAATTAGTTTCCCCACTTTATCTCCCAGGTCGTATATTCTGCCCAACTTTTCCCTTCCAAGACTTTTGGCCCTGTCAGTTGCCAGCGCTTTGTATTCGTCTTGTTTAAGGTGAAGTAAATGGAGCTTTTCGTGTGTAACTTCTGTTTCTAATTCGTCTTCTAGTTTGCTGATTTCTGCATCTACTATCTCTTTCTGCCTGTCTTTCTACATTCCAGCAATTAGTGACAGTGCCTGGCCCCGTATCACTGATTTAAATGCCTCCAACGGTGTCTGGGAGGATTCTACCGACCCCTCGTTATCTTGGAAATAATTGTCAATGGCTGTGTGTATTGCTTTACGGACTCCAGGGTCCCGGAGATACCACGGATTCATGGGGGCAGTCTTCCCCACCTTTGCCTGGCTGAGGACTATGTGCACACATATCCGGGAGTGGTCTGAGATCCCTCTAGCTAGATGTCTGATTTTGTGGATGTGGTCGGCTTGCGATGAGGTGACTAGAAGATGGTCTATGCAGGAAAGGCTATGGTGGGCCCCGGAGTGAAAAGTGTGTTGGATTCTTTCTAGGTTGTACATCCTCCCTCCCATCCACCAGCCCTAGTGCCTCCAGGAAGTCAGGTAGCCATCTATTCGATGACCCAAGCTCATGTAGTGGGTGTCGGTCTAAAGTGCCCGAGGCCACTTAATTGAAGTCCCACCCAATCACCAGGAGGCCTTCCGGCAAGTAAGAGAGTACCCAGGTCACGAAATGTGGTGCTCTGGAGGCCAAGCGGCACGTAGATTAGCATAAGTGTGAGCGTGCGGCCTTCCCATAAACCTGTGACTCCTATGTATCTACCCCGGTCATCCTGCATGAGCCAGCAATTTGTAGCCCCACCTGTTCAGTGCCTTACAGGAGTTTCCCACCAAGTAGGTTTCTTGAAGCATAACAATGTCAGGAGCCTGTCGTTTAATATATTGCAGGATAACTTTGCGTTTGACTTTATCTCTAAGCCTGTTGACATTCTAGCTTAGGATTTTAGCACTTTTGTCCCAGTGTGTACTCATTGAGCCCAAAATAAGTCATGCGTTCCTCTGTATAGGTGTCAGCATAGTTTGTCGATGTAACACTCATAACATTAAAAAAAATGTGTACCCCCAACCCCACACTCATCCCTCCTTCCCCTCTCCCAGTGTCTACCTGAAAAAGGAAATACAAACAACAATAGAAGAACCCCATAAACTGTCCCTTCCCACCCTGCAAACCTGCTACATAGGTTCGAAACTACCCAAATCCCCAACTAGAGGAGAGCCTGTCGCACAACGGACTCGTAGATTGCTACAAAGGCTGTAGTGTGGTGCCGCCCTATGTTTCCCTTGGCCTAACTTCAGCCCTTCCTCGGGAAGAGGCATTATAGTACATTATTGGTCTCGCCATGCCCATCCTCCTTGGTAAACACTACCCATTTGTCAGAGAGCAAGCATTATACATTACTGAGTGTTGCAATGAGTCGCTGGGTCTGCTGTCAGCCAGGAGGAGTTCATTCTCCACTGGACCCCATGGCCGTGGGGCTAATGGATCTCGATCTCCAGGATTTTGGGCATCTGTTGTCTGGTTCCGTCCAACCGTCCAGGGAGCTCGGTGTACTCACTCGGGAATCTCTTCAGCCATCTGCGGTCGCTGATCTCATCTTCCGTGTGGTTCCTTCATCTAGCCACGTTTGCACATCCGATGGGGTTGTGAAGAACCATGATTTGCCATCTGCTATAACCTTAAGTTTGGCTGGAAAAAACATCATAAATTTGATGCCTTTGTCTCTGAGCACCCGTTTCACTCCGTCGAAAGATCAGCGTTTTTGCTGTACCTTGAGGGCAAAGTCCGGGAAGAATCTGATGGTTGTGTTTTCATACCGGAAGTCTCCTTGTAGATGTGCTGCCTGCAGTATTGCATCGCGGTCCCTGTAGATTAGGATGTTGGCTATAAGTGTCCTGGAAGGTGCTCCAGGTTTTGGGGGAGGGATCGGGGCTCTATGTGACCTCTCCACTGTGAAGAAGGCGGAGAGACGTTTTGGCTTGATATGGTTCAGTATTAGATCCTCAAGGAAGAGGTCAACGGTTGGCCCTTCTGCCCCTTCTGGAACCCCAACTACTCGTTTATTGTTGCGGCGGGCCTGCCCTTCCTGATCCTCCATCTTAAGAGCCACCTGACGGTGTTGATGAACAAGTTGCTGAACACATTCTTCCAGTTTCCGGGTTCTACTTTGTAGTTCTGTTACATTGGTTTCTGTCTTCATCACGCATTCCGACGTCTTGTTCATGTCCGCCCAGAGTAAGTTCATTTCGATAGAGACTTTGTCTATTTTTGGTTAAAGTGTAGCGCCCAACACTTGGATTGCTGCCATTATGGAGCTGAGTGATGGTTCTGGATTGCTTGTCTGTCCCCTGGTGGCTCCGTCGTCTGGCAATGTCTGCTGCAGGACTGTGTACTAATCAAGTTTGTTAGATTGCACAGAGGAGCCTCCCTTGGGTTTCATTTTTTTGGGATGCCAGTCGACTGTATCTTCAGCGCAGTCAGGTTGCTTGATTCTAGGCGAGTCTTGCACTGTTACAACTTGCAAGGTTCGGAGCTCAGTGGGGATTGGCGGCCGTTGCACAGTGTCTTTGATTGTGGATCAATAACTGTCTCTCAGCTCCCCCTATAAGGCGGCCACTGAGGGTACCTGTATCCCCTTGAGGTCGTTAAGTTCTAGCGGCGTCAAAGAATCTGTAGCGAGTGCAGTGTCCCATTCGCCTCAAGTTGCCAGCTGTGACACATTTAGGGAAGAATCAGCGTCTCAGAAGATTTTAATGGGCCTCTAGAACAGGTGGGCCACGTGTGGTTTCTCTCGTATGGGAGCCATGTTATAGCAGCTCAATCCCATTGGGCCTCACTCGTGTTTCCTCTTTATATGGCATAGCACGCCAAGCTCGGGACTGCGTCACCTATGCTCCGGTATCTACTCTCAGGCCTCAAGAGGAGTGTAGTCCCGGGCTGAATCTGTCTCTGTATCGTGGCTGTCCATGGATCTCACCTCGTGAGGAAAGTAGTTGTGTCTCTCGCCTGGTGCTCACAGGTGTTAAGGACTGAGGGATCCTGAGTCCACCCAGCACCACCTGCACCCAGCGGGAGGTCCACCGTATCAACAGTGTGCCACCAGGGAGAGATGCCTTGTTTGTCCCCAGATCATCTCCCTAAATGTTTCCAGCTGGGCCCAACCATGGATAGGGCACCGGATGGGGCTCATGGGCAGACGGTGCGGTGTTTTCAAGTGGAGGAACGTGGCGCATTAATCGGCAGGAACGTCACGCACCACCCGACACAGCTGGTCTCCACCCCAGGCCTTCGCCTCAAGGGCGCGTTCTGGGTGTTTAGTAATCCGATCCCAGGGAGCTCTTTGTGGCCTCCGCCCAGGTGGCAAAGGTGCCCTCGCACACACGGAGGCAGGTGGGAGATACAGGGGAAACTCCTTACCCCCGCTCCTGTGCCAGCACTGGATCGTCCGATGTGGAGTACTTTCAGAAGGAGATAGAGCAGGCAGAAAGAGGGTGTCGGACATTAGCGGCCGGAGTTGGGCACGTTGCGGCTGCCGTCAGAGCTGTTGGTCGGCTCCGAAGACCCTCTGCTCCTCCCAGGCATTTGATAGAGTATGCGATTAGTGCCGGGTCCGCAGGGGCTCCTTTGTGTTCTCGATTGTCCCGGGCCTCAGACAGCGGTAATGAATCATGGCGATCACTCGAGTGCCACCTACATCCGTCCAGCCTCCGCCCGCACGCCGCCCATGACTACGCCGCCCGGGGAGTGAGATCGAACACAGGCAGCAGCCGCAAAGTTTCGTCAATATGGTGTAAGTTCCGCTTGCAATACGGTCACGTCAGCTTTACCAGGTACGGAGAATAAACGGATATTTCAGGGCTTTGACTGCGGCCCCGGCGGGCTCCCTTACTAAGCTGCCATCTCAGCCGGCGCCAGGCAATGCCCCCTGGTGTTTTACTTCTTGAGAGGAGGTGTCATGGGCCACCCGTCCTCTCTTCCCCCCTCTCTTCCATAAGTGCACGCCCCCTGTGTTACAATGTCCAATGATTCCCATTGAAAGCCTGTATTTCAATCCTATATATATTTGTTTAGTGAGCTTGCTTATTTTATGGCTGTAGGGGCACCCCCATGGTTGGCCCATTCTGTAAATTCACAGCTAACTTTACTCTGTTAGACTTTGTTGGGTTTTACTAATGATTATAGGTTTAAACATAAAACAGGAAAACCCGTTTAAACTGTACTAACATGTAACATTAGTATGCAGTCACCTTATGCCAATATTCGTTTTACTCAAACATAAGATTTAAAAATGTTTTTGGACACGGCATTTCCATTTGGTGTAGACAAAGTGATGGACTCCTGAAGAATAATATAAACACAGAAAATAAAAAATTGGGTGTGAGTCCAAATGAATTGCAGAATATGGGTTCATGGAAACAAAACGATTGGACCCACAGAAAACATGAGATTGTCTTTCTGTAATCTTGAATTGCACAGCAAAGCCAAAATAGGCAGACAGTCAATATATATAGCAGCAGATATTGCATGGTATAAACTGCTAGGCCAGGTAATTAATACCCATGAATCAAATTAGTTGTAAGATACTGCAATACATAGTTAACCTAAAGTTCTTGCTTCCAAGCAGGAATAATCCGTTGGATCTCCAGAATGGACGCCCAGTTATCGAATGGATGTATTTCTAACCTTTCAATCTCTCCTATTTCAATGCTACTTCCTTTGGAGCCTTTACTTCTTCAACTGAAACTTGAAAAGGACTACCTCACATACAAGTGACCGTTAAAGACTCACCTCTTCAAGTTGGCATTCGTATAATCATAGCCTTTCCATGACAGTCCTTGTGTTGCATACTGGATCCTGCCTGGCCAGATGCCGTAGATCAGGTATACTTCTTCAGCCAGGGCCATGGAACTCTAGCTTTTTAAAAATGGTGTCATCTAGTATTGAGGACATATTTAGCAGTAGGCCTTTCCAGGCACTGACAATCACTGCCGGACTATGCACTGGTTCCCCAGCACCTTTTTTTGTAATGCATCTTGCTACTGCTCTTAATATCTCAGAGTCAGAACAGGAGTCACTGGCAGCAGGGTGCTCCCCTACCCTGGAGTTATGTAAGGAGAAAGAGGCCTGTCTTTGGTTCTCAAGACCAGCATGTGATGGGAGGCTTCCACTCATTTGTCTTGGCTGGCATCTCCATGTTCATGGACACTCAATGCGGTGTTCTGAGGGTGTTGCAGGAGGCAGTTGGGAAAGTTTGGTGGTATGATGAATGTCAAACATGGGGTTCTTCGTCCTTTCCCCGCTAATTCAGGGAAACATTATTGTCCTATGCATGACTAGTCTTATATCTATATCTATCTAATTTTACGTCTAAGATAATTGCTTTTTCAGTGTTTGCTTCAGAAGTTTCTAATCTAACATGGTATCAGCCTTTTTTATTAAAATAGAATTTCTTTCCTATATCATATTAAGGAGGCTTTGGCTTGAGAAAGGTGCATGCAAAACATGTATTTCCCTGCCCTTTTCTCTCATTAATTATCCACTCAATTACTTTTTGTGTCCCTGATTTTTGGTTATCTGTCTTTTTTTAGTAGAGTTTCTCTAGGATTCTTTCTTCTGGAAGACATTTTTCTTTGCTCTTTCTCAACCCTTATTTCCAGAATTACCAATATTCCCAAGGAGGTTTTTCTGTCAGTTTCAACTTTTTCTTCCTAACAGGAATCTCATTATGGAGACACTTGACTCCTTTCATAGTTATTTTATTCTGCAGGGTGGCATGGTGGCTACTAGGAGTTGCCCTTTCCTTGGGCAATCAAGAAGTAACGTAGAGAGGCCTTCCCTGTATTCAGTCCTTGACATTATCTATACCCCCAAAGCTATATGACACTACAACAACTTGGTTAGTAGAACTTAGTAGTTAGTAGCACTGTACAAAAACCAAGATAAAAATAATAAATATAACATAGTTATAGTCATCTTTTATGTTACCCTTGAAAAAGCGCACGCTTTAGCTGAAAAATCGATAAATACGCACATTAAATGTGGCATCCTTTAAATGAAACATCCTGTACAGTAACTTAAAATATTTTACTATTTTAAGAGACTAAAATGTGAAGTACATTTATAACAAAAAACACATTACGATAACAATATTTTGTCGTCACTGAGTAAACATTGTTAATTTAAAAGTGTTATTGCCTTCATTTTTGATACATACAATTATGTGTTTATTGTGTTTCATAAAACATTGAATTTAGATATAACAGACAACAAATCATATATAAATGCATTGGAAAAAGACAAAAGTTGTTTTAAATAAAAACTTTTACAGAACAACTTTGGATGATATTACTTCTAGTTTACCTAAAGCGTTTAATCTCATTGTTGAGGACGGAGATTCTAATTTGTTAATAATCCTCTTGTAGACTGACTGTCTGGATTAACCTTTAAACGATGTTTTACACCATCATTAAATATAATGAAGCATATCTCCCATTTGAACTTAAACGTTCCTACAGCTAGAGAATTTTACTTCTTTTTTAAATATTCCTTAAGCTCAGAGACATAGTTATTATTTATTGACTTCCAGACATTTTTCTCATTCTATCACACATAGTTTTATTGAACCGATTTGTATTTCTGATCATGCCATGTTTGCCTTTGGCAGCTAGTGTAGCATTAAGATATTTTTTGCCTCAATTATTGGAGGTCCGTGAATTTACAGTGCACAGTCCTCTGGTATAATACCGAATTAGCTGGTACTTCTGCAAAATTTGATGGCGAACCCCTACAATTTTACTAATTGCCTCACAGATATACAAATGCTAGGGAAATGGATGGTCCCCTGAAGGATGGCCATCTGCACTGCAGAGCTGAGGGGGGCCTATCACCCCACTGGCATGGTTCTCTAGCAGTTAGAATGAATTTTATGGCCACTCCCTCAACTGTCCAACCAAGATCCGCGGCGAGCATGAATTTTACCAGTTCTCAATATTACATGTAACAGAGCAAGTAAATGCTCTGCAGTCAGTTAACCAGACCTTGTTTCTGTGCAAAGTATTAACTCCCATATCAATATTACTATTTCACTTCTTAAGTTGCTACTGGGAATCTACTGCCGGGAGCTTATATTTAAACCAGTTTAGGCCTAAAAGTCATCAAATACAAACCTTTGATTTGCTTTGCTGTACTAGTATTTATTGTCATGTAGAACTGTACTACTGTTTCAATGACAGAAATTATCCAATGAACTACACAGCAGCAGAAGGCAAGCAGCTGACAGAGGAGCACCATCCATGGAGTAAGTGTGACTAGAGGGGGTCTCTCCTTGCCCACCACCATTTCAAACATGAAATAGGGTTAAACTCGTAATTCCACTATTATCCTTGAGGAAATCCCTCGGTAATGGAACAAAACGTTTTTTGAGACACCCTCTTATCTCAACTTGAGGTGAGAGTACTATTTCACTGGGACCGGTAGAGTCCTGAGGAAGGTCGGCTTGACCCCAAGCAAGGGGCACACACGGCCAAAACATGACGAGCACCTGGCAGTAAGGAGGGGTGTTAGGAGCACATCTCCCAATCACCACCACCCTTCACGTTTTTAACCCTGGCCGAAGGGTCCAGCAATAAAGTCTTAGGCACAGCGACACTTGTGAGCTAGTTTTAACTCACATTACACTGCACTTTCACTACCGTCGTTCCCAGCCACTGTGAAATAAATTGTTTCACTCTGTGTTGTATTGTCTTCCCCCACCCTATTGCTCCACCCCGTGTATGGGCTATGCCGGGGTGTATTGTAAGCAGCACTATGATGAAGCATGTCACACAATCGTGTGAGTGAGGGCAGTATTAGCACACACAGCACGTGCCATCATGATACACAGATATTTCAATGCTCACTACTCCTTCTGGTGTACTAAGCAACTATCCATACCCTTGAATTGCCAGAAGTTATCTATTGCTAGTAGGTACCAGTGGCGGCTCCTCCACTAAGGCGAAGGATTGTCGCCCCACTACTATTTAAGCAGCACACAAAAGAAAAAGAAAATGATAATTGCAGGATGTTATTATTATTTTATTTTTCTATGCGGCACTCTGAGCCAGGTGGGGGTGGGGCTGGGCTCCATTGCGCCAAGCTGAATGAGGAGTGGTTTGCACTCCTCTAACTGCACATGACAGGGCCGGCCAAACCATCATGCGCACTTGGCATGTTCTCCATTGGGCTGTGTTAAACAGCCCAGTGGAGAACATGCCCCGCCTCCCTAGGCACTGTCTGGGCGTCCAAACAGGACGCTCATACCAATCAGAACACTGCTTCTGCAGCGTTGTGATTTGCTGGGAGAGCCCGGAAGCCTGAGTGGTTCTAGTGCTGTTGCAGAAGTGAAGAGGACGGAGGAGAGGTGGTGGCAGAGGCGGCGCAGCGGAGCGATGAAGGAAAAGGTAAGTACATTTTTGTATTATTCTTTTTTTAAATCCATTTCCTCAATCCCCCGTCCTCCCTCACCATCCCCATTCTGAGGCAGCCGCCACTGGTTGGTACCAGGAATTTTCCTTTGGTGGCAAGTAGGCAAGTACCAGGAGGTACATTGGTACTGCCATCCTACTTTTTCAGTTTTTTCAGGCAGTTAAAGGCTGCTGAAGCAAAGATGCATCATTGATAGGAGACAACAGAGTTTAATACCATTTATTCCCCCTCTTCAATGGATAGCCTCTAAATATGGCATGAATGGTAAAGTTACTGTCAGCACTGCCAATAAAGGGAGCTTGGTTTGTGCTTCAAGCTGATGACAGGATAATGCAAACATGAATGTAAATCATTGGGTACAAATGCCGGAAAAGCCGAACTGTTCATTATGCAAAGCTAACCTGACCTTTGCATAATCAGGCAGTCAGGAACTCGACTGTTCAACCTTTTATGAGACCTGCCAACTCACAGGGTCCCACTGTGTGTCACACAAGATCAGCTTTCCTCACATGGTCACCCTGTGGGGATTGATATAAGACGGTGGGAGGCAAAGTGAGCTGGGAGCCACACTGAGAGAGGGCTTCCACCTCATGTGAAGAGGTTCCGCACAGCCGATGCCCACTGGTGGGTTTGCGACCTCCTCAGGACCAGTGGCGGCTTGCAGAAGGAGAGCCGCGGTGGAGTGGGCAGGGCGGGGAGGGGCAGTGTGACGGGCTAGTGGACTCGGACATACGACGGAACGGAGTAAAGTAAGTACATAAATAAATAAAACTATTTACCTTGCGCGCGCTGCATCGGCGAGTTGGCCCTCCCCCGCCCTGCCCCACCGCACCGCAGCACTCCCTCTGCGAGCCACGCTCCCTCTGTGTGGGCCCTCCAAAACTGGTCATACAGTAGGAGTCCTAAAGGGAGTCATTCAATAACATGATTCGAAATGTACAACCAATGTTTATTAGCCACTGGTTCTAGGTTACATACACTTTGCTCTGGTGCAAAATGCATGCGAAAAAGCTTCTTTGGACCCTGCGTGTAATTGATGTAATAGAGAAGGAAGCAGATAGATTTTGCTGTGATCTATATTACATTGACATTTTGTTCCAGGGAAAACGGAAAAATACAGAGTGTGGAAAATGTAACAACAAATATGGCAACTCTTTTGCTCACAAATCTTTTATGTGTACAATGCAGTTAAAAAAAAAAAAGACTGAACCAAGAATTACCATGATTTTGCAGCATTACTACTTCGTCTGTCCTAAAGATTACTTGCAAGTATTTGAAACGTTACTGCTGCTGTTGTACTAGAGCCTAGCTGTGCTTAATTTGGACATATTTTTCATTAGCAGATTTTGATCTAGAACGAGACAGAGAAAGTCAGCAGAGGGGGAAAGAAGGGGGATGAGGAAAACAGGAAACAGCGACAAAGGTAGGAAGAGGGGATGAACAGGAGCCTGCAAGAGTGAGCCGCAGGGGCAGGAAGGAGAGGATGGTGGGTGAAAGGGATATGACATGGAAGCAAGACTAGTTAACATAAGTATCCGGCAACCTCCAACATTCAGATGCAGCGCCGATGGGCTTCTGAGGAAATCCTCGGGCCCCAACACATATTCTTTTACAAATTAGGCACAGGAGCACAGCAAACAGAATTTTACACGAATAATCATTCACTTTTTGAAAGTGACCAGTGTTTTACATTTATTTTCAGTATTATGCAATTTTAAAACAACAGAGAATATTCAGTTAGCAATATTTTTGCAATAATTATTTTTTTTTAAATAAGGTAAAATGGTGAAAAACGACACCTGTCATGCAAGAAGCACAACGGCGGAAAAGTGTGTTCATTGCTGCGGGACTGTAAGGTGGATATAATGAGGCCCATGAATTAAGGGGATGACCCAGAGATCTGCTTTGTACACTGTATTTTATTGTTATTGGCCCTCAACATGACACCCCTGCCAAGGGTCAATCACTCACACCTGCAGGGAACATTCAAAATGGTTTGTTAAATGCCTGGTGTATTGCTATGATAGATAAATACACAACTCAGTCTGATAATTGGCTTTCCAGGAGCTCTCACAATGAAGCTATTAGCTTGCAGCTCTTTGAAGTATGTGAAAACAACAAAAAAACTATTGGGTAGTTCTAGTCACTTGTGTTCTTACTAAGGGTCTTTTGTGAGGATCTAAATTTATTTAACACTTCCGGGATGAGGGTTACATGTCTTACTGCCCAAAATAAAACCAACAATAGCAGGACAACCTTTGAGCTGCTTCAATGAGAAGCAGGTGGCGGGGCTCAGAATGGGCTCCGCCTTCCTCCATTCTGGAACAGGGAGGAGATGACTGACCTATTGGGCCTTTCACCATGTAGCAGCGTGTGGTGTTTGTGTTACTCCACATTACAATCTCAGTGATTACAGACTATATTAATGAATCGGAATCCCAGATTCCTAAAGGCCATCACAGCCCCAGAAGCACACAATGGTAAAAATCCTGAACATATACCGATGATCTAACATTATATGCTATAGCATAAATAAAGTCAATAGATTTATTGGTTGGTTCATAAATACTTTGGGCCTGATTTAGAGTTTGGCAGATGGGTTACTCCACCACAAACGTGTTGGATATTGCATTCGACGTATTCCAAGTCCATTATATCTTATGGCACTTGTAATGCAGCAGGCGGGACATCCAAAACGTCCCCGAGTAATCCGTGCGCCAAACTCTGAATCAGGCCATTTATTTGCAACTTGCACTTATTTATTTAGGGTCCTATTAAAAAAAGAGCTTCTGCACCTGAGCACAACTGGAGGCGCAAACTCCCACTCCTGAATGTTGATGACATTTGCTCACATGGAGGCTTATCCAGGTTGGTGTAATTTTGATGTGAGCAAACTAAACAGAAAGGTGGTTTGTAGGTATCCCTGAGTGGGTCCACCTGCACTAGCTAGTGAACATGCACAATCTCACAGGTTGATAATCATTCACCAACAATTTACAAGTAATTCCCTATCAAGGGCAGGAATAAGTGTGGTTTTTGGTTGGGTTCAAGCAAAAACCAAAGCGAATAACTATAAGTAACACAAGCTTCATTTTAATAACAATGATAATCATTGTTCAAATTTTAAAGGAATTATTTCAATACACAAAGTTGCATATATAAATGTGCAGGAATCTGGGAATCCTCCCATGACTATTTGCCCTGTCTTATCTTTTATTCAAATAATCGTCAGAGGGAGGCTTTATTCAGTATATGAAATAGTAAATAAATGTGGCACTTGTGACTCATAATCTTCAAGGTAAAAACTGTGCTGGCTTTAGAGTCTCACAAATTCAGAATGTTGTTCTCAATTCAATGCTTGTCTCTCTCTTTACAGCGTTTTTTTCCAGTTCCTAATTCACATTTTTCTACGACAGAAGGCGCACAAAATAGTGGCAATAAAACCAAATAAAATGCAAAATATAAAAATAAATTGCAACCATGTCATGCTGTTTCAGTAAGTAATTGCATTGAGTGATGGAATCGGTCTTTGTTAACCAACCCCTCACTTCTAGCACCTAAATAGGCCATCTGAGCACAAAAAGTGCTCATCTGAGTTTCTTGAGGTGGCCTCTAGTCCACATACCTTACCTTAGGACAAAGCCTGTTGTTATGTTCATTGAGAAAGTTGCTTACTATCTCTGTGGCTTAAAGGCTGATTTAGAGTTTGGAGGAGAAGGTACTACATCACAAAGTCGAATGAGTACCCACTCCGCCAATCATATGGTCCGCCCACCTCGTTTAGAGTTGATGAACCTTCAGTATGTTGATCAATTGCTTTGAGCCTATGAAGTATTAAAAACGCAAGATAGTCTAACACATTTATTTATAGACTTCGGATGGAACAGGCATAGATTTAATTGATTCTTGGTATGAAAATTGTTTTCACTCTTTAAATCATGTATGGCTGTCAATTTTAATAACATCAAATGACATTAGTGACATGAAAATGAAGTGAATAAAGTGAAGCAAGATGACATGTGACTGAGTGAGATTATACACATGTAACAAAAGACATACAAATATGTACACATTATCTAAAAAATATAGCTAAGAAGGAGTCTGTCCTTTCCAATTTTAACACATGATCTGGAGTGACTCTTCCCTAATTGCGCATACTCCAGGGTCGAACGTTAGCGTTCATTTTCAGTCTATGTCCATCAGGTCTCCTGGCCCCAATAATTAGAAAGTTCAAATAGGGGTCACTCGAGATCATGTGTTAAAATTGTAAAGGACAGACTCCTTCTTAGCTGTATTTTACCCCATTGACTCTACTATTCAGTATATTGATGGCAAAGACTACTCCATCTCCGTCACTGACATACACCACAACAGAGTAAGTGCCATTGGAGGTTTTGCCATTTGTCCACCTCCACTATTTAGAGGGGATGAACAAATGGTTTAAACTGTCTGTCAGCACCAAGTAAAACCTGGTAGTAAGGGGCAGTGAAAACTGCAACTGCAAAATGACCCCCATGCCATGGGAGAAAACTCCCATAGCAAAGAGGTTCTTGCTACTGCAAGAGATGTCTGCTGGGCAAGCGAACATCTCTAAATTTGGCGGGCGGGTACTCCATCAGGTGATAGAGTACTTTCTCTGTCACCCTAATTGAGTATATCCCTTCCACAAAAGTCTAAGGGGCTTATTATGAGTTTGGCGGTCCCGTGGTCTGACCGCGGTATTAAGAGTTGGACTTATTGTCTTTCCGAAGACCGCTGCCTAACCGCTGACATCGCCAGTCCACTCCGAGCTCAGCCACCTCGGAGCAGGCCTGTCAGGCTGTGGGAGGCCTGGGCCACTGGTGAAACCGCCTGCCTAATTACGAGTTACTTTACAGCCGGCGTGACCGTTGCAGTCTAACCACAACATATGAGACGGCGAAAAAGGAGGGATAAAAGGCAGAAACTCACCTCTACTCACCTCTACTCCTCTTCTAGCGACATGGAGCCCATCGTGCACGTCCTGCCGCTGCTCTACATCCTCAATCACCTTCAAAACCTAGTCCGTTGTGGCTGAAATTGGTCGTAAGTCATACAACTACTTGTTGCCATTGACTCCTCAGCAAAATTATGTCCCGCCATGGATAAGGCAAGGGAGGTGGGGTCCCACAAGATAAATTGCATGTACACAGGGACCCTATCTGGGATTATTTTCTTAACAATCATCTGAAACACATCTGTAAAATGCCCTCCTAGGCAAAAACATTGGTACTGCACAGGAACACTGTAAACAAAAGGATATGTGTTTGCAAATTATTTAAAGCGCTAGTGATGTGTACATTAATCTGTGTTCCCCAACACCACCTCCTCATCAATATCACACCTATTAATCTCTGCCATACATAACGTTTGCACTTTCTCACTTATCTCCCGTGTCACCACTGATCTACACTGGTCGTGTAGCTTACCATTTCTCAATTGTTCCTAAAGTGATATTGGACTGACCTTTCTTCTCGCGATCATGCACCGCGCGAGTATGAGAAGATTGAGATCTCGAACACGTCATTCTACATCGCGAGCCAGAGGATGAGGATGCGGGCACGTCTAATCGAACGCGAACAGGAGAAAGAGACCCCGAACACGTCATATCCAACGCGACAGGGACAAAGAAGAGAACGCGATCATGTTGTTTTCGACACGCCGGCGGAAGTAATGTGAAGCTCGAGAACTCAACAACATAAAATTTTCAATTTGGAGAGGAATATCGGCTCTAGCAGCATGAAACCTTCTGCAAATGCTGATTTTGGATGAAAACAACTCCTTACATTGACATTTGGCTTTCCTTTTTTGTGCAAGGAGTCATTTTTTTAAAAGGTGGAGAGAGGGAGGAAGTGACACAGAATCTCCAACTTCCTGTTCCTGTCCAGCAGGCTCCTCCCAGTGCTTTTTCCATCTCCTGCTCATTCTGCCTTTGGATTTGGAGCTGGAAAGATCACTCTTTTTGTCTGATGCATCATTGCAATTGGATTTGAGGATTTTTAGAATAGGATATTTTACAAGTAAGTGGTTGTTGTGTTTGTTTGATTGTGGGCATTGCAGTTGTTGTAACTACAATTTATTTTTGATAATTAATTATCATCATTCCTTTTTTTATTTTTTTTATTTTGTGGGTAGTAGTAGTAGGAGGCCCGAGCTAGCCATGGGCATGACCTCATGGGTGTGTGTGTGCATGATGAAGCAACTGTTCCTTTTGTTGTTTTTTGAATGTATTTCATTTTCAAGCACATTTAGGGCATGGATGGCATTGGATTGAGTTGGGGAAGTGTGCTTTTTGGGGGTGGCCTTTGTGATGTTGTTGGGCCTGGCCATGTGGCTGGTGGCCATTTTGAAGCCTAGGCCTGCAAGCTTGCCTGGCCTTGTCTGCCAACAGGCCTGCTTTTTCATCCACTAGGATCAGAGCAGGTAGCCACAGCTTTATTAATCAAGTGTTTTCTGAGTCATCTGTTGAATTTAGACATCCTTTAGGGCATGGATGGCATTGGATTGAGTTGGGGAAGTGTGTTTTTTGGGGTGGCCTTTGTGATGTTGTTGGGCCTGGCCATGTGGCTGGTGGCAATTTTGAAGCCGAGGCCTACAAGCTTGCCTGGCCTTGTCTGCCAACAGGCCTGCTTTTTCATCCACTAGGATCAGAGCAGGTAGCCACAGCTTTATTAATCAAGTGTTTTCGGAGTGATCTGTTGAATTTAGACATCATTTAGGGCATGGATGGCATTGGATTGAGTTGGGGAAGTGTGTTTTTTGGGGTGGCCTTTGTGATGTTGTTGGGCCTGGCCATGTGGCTGGTGGCCATTTTGAAGCCTAGGCCTGCAAGCTTGCCTGGCCTTGTCTGCCAACAGGCCTGCTTTTTCATCCACTAGGATCAGAGCAGGTAGCCACAGCTTTATTAATCAAGTGTTTTCTGTGTGGTCTGTTGAATTTAGACATCATGTAGGGCATGGATGGCATTGGATTGAGTTGGGGAAGTGTGTTTTTTGGGGTGGCCTTTGTGATGTTGTTGGGCCTGGCCATGTGGCTGGTGGCCATTTTGAAGCCTAGGCCTGCAAGCTTGCCTGGCCTTGTCTGCCAACAGGCCTGCTTTTTCATCCACTAGGATCAGAGCAGGTAGCCACAGCTTTATTAATCAAGTGTTTTCTGTGTGGTCTGTTGAATTTAGACATCATTTAGGGCATGGATGGCATTGGATTGAGTTGGGGAAGTGTGTTTTTTGGGGTGGCCTTTGTGATGTTGTTGGGCCTGGCCATGTGGCTGGTGGCCATTTTGAAGCCTAGGCCTGCAAGCTTGCCTGGCCTTGTCTGCCAACAGGCCTGCTTTTTCATCCACTAGGATCAGAGCAGGTAGCCACAGCTTTATTAATCAAGTGTTTTCTGTGTGGTCTGTTGAATTTAGACATCATTTAGGGCATGGATGGCATTGGATTGAGTTGGGGAAGTGTGTTTTTGGGGTGGCCTTTGTGATGTTGTTGGGCCTGGCCATGTGGCCGGTGGCCATTTTGAAGCCTAGGCCTGCAAGCTTGCCTGGCCTTGTCTGCCAACAGGCCTGCTTTTTCATCCACTAGGATCAGAGCAGGTAGCCACAGCTTTATTAATCAAGTGTTTTCTGTGTGATCTGTTGAATTTAGACATCATTTAGGGCATGGATGGCATTGGATTGAGTTGGGGGAAGTGTGTTTTTTGGGGTGGCCTTTCTGATGTTGGTTGTCTTAAAGACATGCTTTTGTTGTATGTGTCTGGTGTGTTGGTGTACAATGCATGCACCCTGCAGACCTTTTTGGGGCCTGTGAATGTTCGTATTTCCATTTTGTTGCATTAAAAAGGCAGAGCAGTGTGCTTTAGCATGCATCCTTTACCTGGCTTTTATAGGCCTTTTGTCAGCTCCTGGTGTTTCCCAGGCCCCCGGCTTGTTTGTGATTTGTGAGTGTCCATGTGGGTGGTGGCCTTTTTGGGTGTTTTTTTGACTGTGAGTTATTAGTGTCCTGCTTTTGCCATAGGCCTGCATGGTTTTCCTATTGGCTATTTGGCTTACTGCTTCCATCCATCCATCCCCTTTGCCAGCAGCTGCTCCATGGATGCTGAGATGCTCAAATAATTTAATGGTCCACCCCACTTTCATTACATTTTTATTTTGGTGGTTATTATTAACTTTCCTATCCTTCCTGAGAGTGTAGTGTGTGGCTGTACACAGTAGTATAACATAGCTCTAGTGAAAAAAAAAAGTCATAAATGGCTAGACTATCTTTTGTTTGCACTAGTACAGTACTAAGTAACTGTGCCACAACAACAAATGCAACATTTCACTAATGTTCTTCTCCTGTCTTATTTGCTTTTAGGTGCACAAAAGACAGAGTAGGAGGTGTCATCAGCATCACCCGGCTACCCGTTGTACTGCCAGCCAGACAGAAGTCCTGCTGCGCATCACGTCCACTTGTGACCAGAACTTGTTGTGCATCTGCATCCTGCCTGACATCTGAAGAAGATGGCCCCAAAGAAAGGTACCAGGTCCAGTACCAAGAAAGTTGCCGGTGAGAAGAAGGAACAGAAAAAGGAAGTGCCATTAACCACGACTGGTGGTGTGCCGGCCAATGTGTTTTTTTGGCACCAAAGCGTTGTCTGGGAACCAAGCTGGGAGCAGCACAGCGGTCCAACCCCACCAACCTAGGCCCAAGGGCTTTAGTGTCGCAGAGGTAGCCAGTCTACTAACGAGCAGTGATGTTGAAGAAATGTCATTACCGCAAAGTAGTACACAATCAAGTTCAACGCAGGCGCAAACTCAGCAGATCAGTGTGCAGCCGCCGCAACAAGAACAGCAGCAGCCTCCGCAACAAGAACAGCAGCACCCACCGCAACAAGAACAGCAGCACCCGCCGCAACAAGAACAGCAGCACCCGCCGCAACAAGAACAGCAGCACCCGCCGCAACAAGAACAGCAGCAGCTGCCGCAACAGCCCACCATAGTAGTTGTTGCTCCTGACGTAGGGGCATTTCAGGAAATTGAGCTTCCTGCAGACAAAGTGGAGCAAAGTCAAACCACTGTTTCAGAAGATCTATTGTCTTCCAGACCACCAGCAAGGAAAAGGAGGCTTAGTCCATCATCTTCTTCTTCAAGCCCCGCTTCTGATGATTGTGATGACACTTGGGTCCCACCAGCACGGTCTGAGAGTGATATACGCCACAAGACAATGCTTCTGAAAAGGAAGGTCCCAGAAAAACTTGGAGTTATGGAGGTAGATGTAGAAGAGGGGGGTGATGATGTTGATGAAGACGAGCCAGTCATCACGCACATTACTCCCGCCCCAAAGGGATTGGAGACCAGCATTCTCACCCTATCCAGAAAGGCTGCTACTGAGCGGGATGTAGCACGGATCTCACCAACACAGGTTACACCACCACTACCTCCAGCTGCCATATTTTCCAAGGCCCGGCAGGGACCTACATCCAGCTCAACCATCTCAGTAGGTAGTGGTAGTAAAAGTCACAGTGTAGGTGCACAGGGGCACACATTTTCAAACACCCCCTCTAGTTCATCTGGTGTTGAAAGTGGCACATCCAGCAGTGCCAGAAAGTTCTCCTCCCCAGTTTGGGACTTCTTTTCTGTTAGCGCCAAGGAGGAGAACGTTGCTATATGCTCAATTTGTCGGCAAGGTGTTCGGCGTGGTAAGCTTGGTACAAATTATGGTACCGGAGGACAAGCAAGTCATCTCAGAATACACCACACTATCGTGTGGGAGGATCACCTACTTAAGTTAAAAGAAAGTAGAAAAACTCAACCCATTGAAGTTGGTCAGGATGAATCAGAGAGCGATATTATTGCGGTGGCAGGTGAAGAGGGAGGCATTTCTAGCCCTGTCCCCAGTACTGCAGTGGTGGTAATGCCCACATCCTCCTCAGTAACATCAGAGTGGCACCGCAGCAAGAGCCATACTCAGAGTCTGTGTGAGACACCAAGGCGACCGGCGAGTACCTCAATGAGACAATCTGTGTCGTTGAGCCGTAGTGGGTTAATGAAAACAGCACCACTAAGGAAAGTAAGCCAGCCTACCATTGAGAGCATGTTTAGGTTGGAGGGGCAGTTCCAACGCAACCACCCAACGGCACGATTGTACAATGCAAAGCTGGCTAAAATGTTAGCGCTGGACCTTCTTCCTTTTTCATTTGTGGAAGGGGTGGGTTTCCTTGAATTTGTGTCTGCCATCTGCTCGAAATGGAAAGTTCCCAGCCGGTCCTATTTCGCAAGAATTGCTGTTCCGGCACTACATCATGATGTACTGGAATTAGTTGGACACGGTTTGCAGAAGAGTGCTGTGCACAATATCCACCTGACAACAGACATGTGGAGCAGTTGCCAAGCCACAGATTACATGTGCATCACTGCACACTGGATCTCTTTTGTGGGGGTTAAAGATAAACTATCTGCACGAGGTGTTGTTGACACAGCTGCGATTTTTGAAGGTACTCGGAAACATGCAACTGTAGCCCTGTTCGCCATGGAGAAATCTCATACGGCTCAAAACATTTTACACGAGTTTCGCACCAAGGTTTTGGAATGGCTGCGGCCCAGAGGGCTTCGTATTGGTTTTGTTGCCACAGACAATGGCAGTAATGTACTTAAGGCCATGGAACTTGATTCCTATTTCAGGGTTCCGTCCGTGTTTGGCGCACTGCATAAACATTATAGTTCAAGACTTTCTGAAAAAAGAACCCATAGTCAGCAATTTACTGGCCATCTGCCGAAGAATATGCACTCATTTCAGCCATTCTTTTAAAGCTCGGAAGCAGCTGAGGATCATCCAACGTGAACTTAGGATGCCAGTCAAGGCACTCATCCAGGAGGTGGCAACACGTTGGAACTCAACGTATTACATGCTTGATCGTCTGTCCGAACAGCACATGTCACTCCATGAATATGTCTGGAAAAGAAGAGGGGATGCTAGTGCTACTGTTAAAGGCATGATCCTTGACATGGAGCAATGGAGCCTAATTAAATGCCTGACTGAGATGCTTTCTCCTTTTGAGGTCTTCACACGTGAAGTCAGCAAGGAGGACTGTACAATGGGCCAAGCTATCCCATTATTGCAAATGCTAGAGTATGAGCTGAATAATGTGTCTGAATCATACAAAGGTGTAGAGGACAGAAGGCAAGCCCATGACTTGGTGGAGAGCTTATCCCGGCACTTAACTGAAAATGTAAGGTTACAAAATAAAATTTTGTCACAAGAACATTACATTTGTGCCACAATTCTGGATCCACGTGCAAAATTGGGACTACTGAAGACATTCCTTGCTTTTTTCGACAATGATGTTGCCCGCTACAAAAGATGTATAGCTGAAGCAGCCAGTAAGTTGGAAAACGAATGGCTGCTAATTAAAAGCCCGCAAGATCAACCCACAAGAAGTACTGATACTGAAGCAGGCCATGCAGAATCAAGTGCAACTTCGTCGGCTGAGGGCAGTGCGGTTGGCTCACAATCACAACACTCACCATCACTATCGACTACAGAAACAATAACTGGATCATTAGGCCGAGTACAATCATTATCATTACAGGATTGGTATGTAAAGATGGGCTATTGTAAGCACAGTGCTGATGCACAGAAAAAACAGCACAAAAGCTTACCAGCAGCAACCCTGAACATTGAGCGGATGGTCCAGACCTATCTGGACGACCCAACAGAGGTGTACGTTGATCAAAACCCATTGCAGTATTGGTATAGGAAAAGGTCTGAATGGCCACAGCTCAGCAGGCTGGCGATAAGCTATCTGGCTTGCCCTGTCGCAAGTGTCTCTTCCGAACGTGTTTTCAGTGCTGCTGGTTCCATTGTAACATTGAGAAGGACCAGTCTATCTCCAAAAAACGTGGAGAGGTTAACAATGATCAAAATGAATCAGCACTTCATACCACCGAATTACACAATACATGAATCAACGAAGGAAGATGAGGACAGCGGCTCAGGTGACGGAAGTATTGTGTCAGATGATTACCTACTACTGGCTGAACCCCCAGAGTTTGAGGACGAGCTATACTTCCCTGACAATTAGGCTCGCACTTACTGTCTTCCTCCCTTTTTACCCCCTTTGTTTGTGTCTGTTGTTCCGGTTATAAACTTGTGAATCACAACCAATCCATTACCACCGTCTTCTACTCTTCTAATTTAATATACAAGTTTCAGGTGTCTGCTATTTGACAGTACAGTCCTCTGAATCCAGCTCCTCCGCTCCATCATACTGAATCTCCTGCTCAATTCCATTTCCCTCATGAATGATGATTGGATGATGGTAACAACAAATTCAAACTTTCCTCGTCCTTCCAAAACAAGTGGACCATTTATCAGATGACTACTATAGCTATCCTCCTTTCAGAGCCGAGAGAGACTGGCCATTAACTGAAAATAAGATGGAACAGGTAATGATTGATGCCATGCATTGGCCGCAGAGTCGCAGACTGAATGTTGTAGATTTTGTTGTGTTTGTTGCACATGAATTTATGTAATTGTGCACTGCCACTAATCAACTTTCTACAGAACACACTAATTTTCCCCTTCTTGCAAATAAGAAATTTGTACTTCTCCTGCATCTTGGTGATACATTGCTTTTAATTCAATACAGGAAGGGGACTCACTCAATCTGCGCAATGCAAATGACTGTGACACAACAGCACCGTCCATGATGATGATGGCGAAATTGACGGCCCGTTAACTTAAGATGAGAAGGAACAGGTAATGATTGATGCCATGCATTGGCCGCAGAGACGCAGACTGAATGTTGTAGATTTTGTTGTGTTTGTTGCGCATGAATTTATGTAATTTTGCACTGCCACTAATCAACTTTCTACAGAACACACTAATTTTCCCCTTCTTGCAAATAAGAAATTTGTACTTCTCCTACATCTTGGTGATACATTGCTTTTAATTCAATACAGGAAGGGGACTCACTCAATCTGCGCAATGCAAATGACTGTGACACAACAGCACCGTCCATGATGATGATGGCGAAATAGACGGCCCGTTAACTTAAGATGAGAAGGAACAGGAAATGATTGATGCCATGCATTTGCCGCAGAGTTGCAGACTGAATGTTGTAGATTTTGTTGTGTTTGTTGCGCATGAATTTATGTAATTGTGCACTGCCACAAATCAACTTTCTACAGAACACACTAATTTTCCCCTTCTTGCAAATAAGAAATTTGTACTTCTCCTGCATCTTGGTGATACATTGATTTAATTCAATACAGGAAGGGGACTCACTCAATCTGCGCAATGCAAATGACTGTGACACAACAGCACCGTCCATGATGATGATGGCGAAATAGACGGCCCGTTAACTTAAGATGAGAAGGAACAGGTAATGATTGATGCCATGCATTGGCCGCAGAGTCGCAGACTGAATGTTGTAGATTTTGTTGTGTTTGTTGCGCATGAATTTATGTAATTGTGCACTGCCACTAATCAACTTTCTACAGAACACACTAATTTTCCCCTTCTTGCAAATAAGAAATTTGTACTTCTCCTGCATCTTGGTGATACATTGCTTTTAATTCAATACAGGAAGGGGACTCACTCAATCTGCCCAATGCAAATGACTGTGAAACAACAGCACCGTCCATCATGATGATGGCGAAAGAGATGGCCCGTTAACTTAAGATGAGAAGGAACAGGTAATTTATGATGACATTTAATGGCATGCATTGGACACCTGACTCTGAGCTATTGGTCTTTGTGTTTGCGTTGTTTGTTTGTTGTGCACAAAGTGATGTCAAAGTGTACTAGTAGTAATCTATCTTTCTGTACACAATAAAGAATGACTCAAGTCAGTAATATTTATATTTCTACTCTTGTTGTGTCATAAAAATGTTACTTATACTGCAGGCCGATCTTCACAGTCAGTCAGTAAAAGTATCAGAGATGATGATGAAGTCAGGAGGAAGTTTCAGGAGTGGCATAAAACGGAAAAGCTTAAAGGTAAACACGTCAACAACAACCACAGCAGACCCAAATGTCTGTGTAGAAGTTGAATAGAGTGTAGCGGTGGGATGACTGCAGTGCATTGATTTTACTAACTTAAACTGTAAAATGCTATGTTTGGAATGGATAATGTGCTTTGCGTTTGTCCAACTCTTTGAGAGAGAAAAAAAGGACTCTAAAGTGTTAACGTAGGATGTGCTAATGCTAAGCACTGTGGGCCTGCTCTCTCCTGTTACTGTTGAAGGTCAATGCTGGAAACAGACTAGAGTAGAGATGATGCATACATGCCACCTCGGAAAGTGTTCTTGTTGCACTACACCATCACTTGTGCATTTGTTTTAACTTTCTTTCTCAATATCCCCTTTGGTTTTCCATCTACAATTACAGGCCGGGCCTTGCCCTAAACTTTGTAAAACATTACAATGCATATTAATTACCTTACCAATCCATCACCTTTTTTTTTCCAGCCGGGCAGTGGCGAGGCAACACACCCAAGATTGATGGACGAGAGGAGCAAGAGGAATGCCGAGATGCAAATCCAGTCCACATTTTTGACCAGGATAAGACAGTAACAGTATCCATTTTTATCTTCTTTTAAATAATTTGATTAATATCTTGTATAAAATCTTTACAACAGTGTGTTCTTGGAGTTGTTATCATCATTAGGTTTGCTCTGTGTTTACGTTTCTTCCCTACCAATATTTAAAATTTCTATTTGCTATGTGTTAAAGTATTAAGGCCGGAACAACAGAACAAGAACTAGAAG
This sequence comes from Triturus cristatus, assembly GCF_964204655.1. NCBI lineage: Eukaryota > Metazoa > Chordata > Amphibia > Caudata > Salamandridae > Triturus > Triturus cristatus. The sequence goes on along the minus strand of NC_140582.1, from coordinate 1,084,755,072 downwards.
TGTATGTAATCTCTCATCATCATGCATGCATTGCCTTTTTCTCCCTTAACATATGGATATGGTAGTCTTCAATGATTGTTGTTTGTTTGTCTATGTATGCATACTGTTTTTCTATGTCAAACCTTTCCCAAAAAACCCCTTCCCATCCATTCAACAAACCCTAACCCTCTTCCCCCGGGCTGTGTGACTTATTGTTGAGGTGTAACTAAATTAAATGTACACCAATACTTAATCACACACTTGCTGGGGCGGATGTGGTGAAAGCAACACTACTTCAATTTCAAGGCAGAGCGATGATCTTCTTCTGCTTGGCCACCCATGAGTAGGATATTTCAGAGGTTATTTTTTTTAACAAAGGAACATATACCTCAGCATGAATTGCCGGCATTGATTGGATTTGTTTGTTGTCATTCCTCATATACAGCACTAACTGTTAGACTGTAGGCATAGTCAAGTGACTCGACACAACTATAGTTTGTAACTCTGTCTAGTAGGCTATCCTCCTAACCACCATTCAGTTTTTTTGTCAAAAATTTGAGCATATTATTGTTGCTCGGTAAGTTCTGTACTGTACTTCATTCAACTACTCCTCTAACAGTCTCTGAAAGGCGATTGACTGTCTCCTTTTCTTTTTTTGGAAATGCTGCCGCCCTGCCAGTGTCTACTACTACTACTATACTACCACCACCACCCCAATCATGGCATGTATGAAAAAGGAAACCATCTTCACCATGCAGCCAGTGCTGTGACACAGTTGGACATAAACATCAAGCACCGGTAAGAGACAAGTTTGGGGGAGGCAGAATTAATAATGGACATGTCAATGATTTCGTTTTCACACACCAGTACAAAGAATGCATAGACTAGAGGACAGACTGAAAGTACTAGAAGGACCAGTCAATGAGTGAGGTGTGTCTCTCATCTATCTGTTTGTGTCTTATACAGTCAGCCAATTATTGAAATCAAACACAGGCTATGGGCGGCCATGCACCAGCAAGGAAACAGTGTGATGTTAAACAGTTACCCCACCTACAAAACATTAACAACATTGCATGTAACATAGAAAAATATATTTAATTTACCCTAACAAAAATAAACTAAACCCACAAAAGCTGACCCACCCCCCTCCCTAACCCCAACCACTGTCCATAGTAGAAAAAAGTCTGTAACGCCCAAACGAGTTAAGAACAAGAATTAAACAAGCATTTGCAATGCAATCGGTCTCGCCTTTGGGACCTTATAAGAATGTGCTAAATCCAAGCATAATATGACAATATTTAAGACTTTATAACCCCCATACAGAAACAAATACTTTTAAAACAAAAACAATATTTTGACATAATGGTAAATATACTAAACGTATGCTTTAGACGTCATTAGACAGACAGCCTGCCTCACATTAATTCACTTCACACCACTGGTATCGATTGACGGCCGCGTCCTGGATGTCTCTGCACACGCAGCCTGTCTGGCTGCTTGCTCCCACATCAGCACATGCACACATAGGCCATCCAACGATAACCTATCCCTATGCCTTAAAGGGACAGTGCTCATATTTCTATCATTATACCATATGAAAAAAAGAAAATGTGCGTGTTTCCTCAAGTTCCTGCTGCTGGTAAAATCTGCCCGAGCATTGCTGGGTAAAAATGACAGATTCGAAATTTTGAGGCCGATTAAGAACTTCGGTGCGAAAGGGACCAGGGACCAAGGTTCATGTTTGAACTGAAAGGGAAAGGCCGGCTAACCGTAATTACATTCGGAAAACCCCTGCACAGGCAATGATAACTTAAAACACCTAAAGAACGCCGTTTACCCACTTCTACACCCATTCAAAAAAACATCAAGTTTGCTTAAATCACTTCTATTTATGACAAACGCATAAGGTCGTTAATTGCAACCAAGCAACATTTTACATGAAAAAAATGCCAAACCTATACAATAATGTTTAAAGAGCAATGACTAATCAGGTTACAATGTAGGCATGCCCTGAATAAACAGGGCACTTCCTCTGTAGTCGCGGAGGCCTCCTCCCCTCTTAAGGGTAGCTCGGCCGAGCTGTGAAGGCTCAGCTCAACAGAGGCGGTGTGAAGGTTAAGACTGGGATTCTGACCTGTTGAACATAGCTGCAATTCAGAGGTGATTTTATTTTTGCATTAAAGCAACATTTAACTAGCACTTTTATATGTAACTATAGCTTTACATAGAAAATGGAACCAACAATTTAAAATCACACAAAGCATCAGAATATCCGAGGAAATTTCAAGTGCAGCAAGTGGTGGCCGTGCCACACCTAATATATAACGTTTCACTAATTGAGAAAGCTGCACCGCTCGTAAAGCAACCAAGGGCACAAACTGGTGCAACCAGAAGTGTGGGAAAACAAAATCCTAACACTGTAAATTCAAATGCCTTCATGTTTGCGGTGAAAAGTCGCATAATCAAGACACTGTGCTTTATGCCCCCGTTTAGTGATGAGGTCGGTACCTTTTGGATTTCTCGCACCAATAGTTCTAGAGGGCTCCCTGGACAACTCTCAACACTGAACACAGACGTTTCTACCCTGCAATCTTTAGCCTCTAATCACGTGTCTACTAACCCCCTCATGATCGGTCACCCTCATACAGAAAGGCAAGGGAGTTCCACTCGTCAAGATTCTGGGAGATGCAGGTCTCCTCCACGGAAAAGACTGATAGCCTGCCCCTCCCTACCGACCCCATTGCAAGACTCTCGCAACCTACGGTCCCATATCTAATCAGAGCCTTCCGATCGCAAACTGCTATAAACGGTACTCAGAAGAAACAAAAAAGAAGTACTGTGCATATTAAATTAAGCGGGCGTCTTGCTTAATTAAATGAGGCACTAAGAGGCCCGAGTTAGATGATTTAAAAAATAATAATAATGTAGACAGTGGACTCGGAGCTAGAACATCAAGCGTGGCGCCCTGCATATTAAATTAAAGCAAGCGCCGTGGTAGAACAAAAAACGGAAAAGTTGCAGAAAATATCAAAAGTAAAAGCATTGGTTTAGGAGAGCATTTTTAAAGTGTAGGATAGTAACGTGGCCTCCAACAGTCAGTCTCAATTTGATTCGTCATTCAACAAATGAACAGTCTGGTGCACGCTCTGAAGTCCTACCTGGTCTGTCAGCAATCAAGCCTGAAGGCACTGACAACGGGAGGGAGAGTAAACCAGCAGCACTGGCCGTGACTGGCCAGGCCGGCCGCCGCTTTACTGCTTGTGCTGTCTCTGCCTCCTACAGTGAATCGTTACTGTTTTGTCACGCATGCGTAGGATGTAAAGCATCGCGCGCATGCAAGACAAAGAGTGCAGATTAAGCCACCAATCAGAAAACAAACAAGCACTGAAAATGCAATAGGACTCGTATTTACGCGAGCCCTATTGCATTTTAAAAAGAAGTGCAGTTATTAAAGAAGGCACGAATGGGAGGGGGTAGGGGGGTGGTTGTGGTCCAAAAAATTATGGACTGCGGGAGGGAACGGGGAGAAGTAGGGGAACAAAACGATTTTTCAAGTAAAGGGGCTGATAGCCTCGGAAGAACAAAACTGACGACATGGCCGTCAGGAGGCGGGACTAAGGAGCCAAAAACCAATCACAATGCTAAATTTGTGAATGAAGCCAATGAAAATTATGGATGGAAAGTGCGTGGAGCTTCCCCCAGCTGTAGTGTATACTGCATGCCTCGCAGAGCGATGGCAGTGCGTTGCACTGCAACGCTATGCGAGACCTAAAAAGGGGCAGAACAGGATGACAGGGACTAACTGGTGGGGCGGGACTCGAGGAGGACACGCATCTGGCGCATCTCGCCCTCTAAACGGGTGACGCGGCGTCTAAGGGTGCGGCAGTTGCAGCCACAGTGGGGGGGGGCACGGGAGATGGCACGGTGGTGGCGGGCAGCCGCCAGACGGTGGCGCCGTACTGCTGGAGGGTGGTGGCTGGGGCCCGGGCCACGGGAGGAGGCTTCCACAATTGCAGCCGCAGTCTCCTCCTCCTCCTCGGCTAAGACCACCAGCCGCCGGTATTCTCGCTGGATTGCCTCCAGCTTCCGGCGCCGTGCCTTGGCGGCCAACTCCCTTCGATTTAGTTTAGGAGTAGCTGTGTATCAAAAAGAGAAAAACAAGACAATTGTAAAATATACTCTTAGAAAAACAGTAAGACAAGTTAATTATTTATACACATAGTAGCATGGTAGAGTAGCACTATAAAGCACAGTAGTACATAACATTTTAAATCGCGCCCGTCCTTCTTCCTTCCACCCGTCTTTCACTTTTTAGTTGAACAGTGCACCAGGTGCTCTTCTCCATAAAACTTTCAAAGCGGAGTTGAAATTAGATAGATGAGGCCATTGGTTACTCAATACTCCCGCTCCTATGCCAATTAAATGGATTCTAGTCTTATAGTTCACACTTCAAACGTTCACAACATCTCATACTTACTACTTACGACATTGTACGGCGGGCGGACTTTGTCCGCCCGCCATCCTCACGCTAAAAAGGGTGGGGGTCCCATGGGGACAATTAATTAGGATGATGCGCCCGGCACAGTGGCTGGCGCATCCTGTTTTTTTTACATTCTGGTTGGCGGTGCCGAAAGCAATGCTAAAAATACATGTTGTGCTGCTTTTCCAAGCACAACATGACGGGCCCTGCATGGAGCCTGTCACGTTTTGCTTGGAAAGGCGGGGGGGTACCATAGCATAGGTAGGTACCCTCCATGGGGGCACCCAAGCATACTCTGCAATGTCTGCATGCCTTTCCGTGGCGGACGGCAATGCCGCCACGCAAAGGCATTCCAAAATGCAGATTATATGGCTGGCGGTGTGTTCAGAGAGACACCACCGGCATATTGAACCCTTTTCCGCCTGGTCGACATGTGGGGGGTCTGAATAATTTCTACAGGGATGGCGGAGGTTTGCCCCTGCGGTGTCGGCAGTGAATTCCAGCCGGCCTGGCGGGGGCAATACGCCCACCGTCCTAATGGGGCCCTAAGTCACAACTGTACAGTATACATATACATACAGTACACCCTTGCAGTGAGTGTGCTGTCAAGTTCAACAATAGTTAAGGATTATGAATCTAACTTACCACCGCCTGCCACTGGTGCTGCCACTCCCCCTACCGCTCCATCGTCGGTATCGGCAGCAACTGCCGCATCCTCGCCCTCCGCGTCGCCTTGTTCGCTGGCCCCGGCACTGGTGGTCAGTAGTGCGCCTAGAAAACATTACACATTTATTAGGCGTCATATACACCTCCCCCCTATTGATCAGTTGCAAGGTTGAAAAATGAGTTAATACTAACATACATCACTAGTACAAATCAGGTAGTAGTAGAGTAGACACTAATAGTTATATATGATCAGTGTAGCCTTTGCTTAATTAGCCCTAGCCATGCTACCATTTTACCTTTGTGGTTTTTATTTTTGCACATGTGACGTTACCTTTACCTTGCAGCTTCTTAAGACACCTTTGAGCCCACATGACCTGCCTCACACTGCTACTGTCTAGTCTACGCGCTGCGTACAAGCGGTCAACAAACATTAACAAGCCACTTTTTTAGGAAGTACTGGTCTACTACTGTTACTGTTAGTCCATATTGCTTATCCATAGATGCTACACTTTTTGGCACGGCTGAGAAATGCTTGCAAGTTGCAATATACTAACGCACACCATTTCTTTTTTCGCATTACAGACGCAAGATTCCCTTCTACGAACCAGAGCTTCTGAATGATGCAACAAATACCAGTAGTAGGTTCTTCTAAGGTGAGGGGTCCCTTCACTCACATCTTCTTTTATAAATTTATATAAACTAAATTGCTATGGGATGGTGGTGCTGCCTTCCACCACTGTTCAGTTATCATGATTTAATTCCCAACTGTATAAGTGTAACAATGTATATTGTTTTAATGTTATTGATTTTCCGGTTGGTGCTGCTAAGAAAACAGTGTACAGACCTTCTCAAATTGAAATAAACATTTTGAACTTACATAGACTTGGTGGTATTTGGTGTGGACTAACTTACACGAGTGAACAAATTAAAGTTAAGGTGTGCATGTGAATTGCTTCCACGACTGAGAGGTTGGGTGTGTTATGTTCTGGGTTGTCTACTTGTTGGGTATCTTGGGGGGAAGGTTCCGAGACCTAATAGTTATGACAAGACAGTACTATAGTCAAGCAGTGGAATTGTGGTGGGTGCAGAATTTCTGATTGAGGTGTGCAAGGAAGGTACAACCTACCATGACCAACATCCTATTTTCTGGTGCAAATGTATGTGCAAGATCCCTACAACAGTAGTATGTCCTATAGGGTATCATATCAAAATAGTCATAAATCTGGTAGGGCTGTTGTTGCTGTGAATTTTCAAAGCCTCAAGATCAATAAGAATAAAAGTAGTACAAGACGACGACCCAACGGATTGGACTCAATGGCTCGAGCTACTGGTGAATATGAGTTTTATATTACAACCTTTCACAAAGAGTGGCACTGGCCAACTGGGCAAGACTAGCTACTACAGTACAGACAGACTGATAGTATGTAGTAGTAGTAGTACTCAGAGTCATCATAGCGGAGGCAGGGATAAGAATTTTGAAACCGTACAGATCGAAGGATAATTGGTGGTAAAAAACATAGCATTTGGAAACAAACAATAGTTCGGGAAAAATATGGGGCAGTAAAAGTAATGGAATAAGAAATATTATTAAAAACAAGAAGACTTACTGGGGCCAGCAGAGGAGCCCTCAGCGGTGTCCTCCTGGTGGTGTTCTTCCTGTCCCGCCGACTGCCCAGTCCCTGTCGGTCTGCCCCTGGGTGCTGATGAACAGGAAACATATAAGAAAGAGACAAACATTGATGGATGGTGTCAAACAAATTCAATATTTTTCAACAACGGTCAAAAAACACTTATGTAAACAACAATTGCAATAACTACATTGACCGATCTCATCTGGTCAACATGTAATATCGGGGGATTCGCAGTTCGACTACTTAAGTTACTATTTATCAACAGTAATCCAGTCTTCCATTCTGCTTCCAGAAAACTAAGTTACAACTAAGCCTAAGTAAAACGTACCACCCAACCTAGCCCACCTATTCCAGGCATGCCAATTGTACATTAAGTATGCATTTCCACTGTATTCCTCAACAATGCGTATGATCAAATCATGGAGGACACATGAACATGACTACATTTTTTGTATACACCAAATTTTGGTTTGATGCTGATCTGCTACTGCTAAGTAACTGCTAAGCCTACCACCACTCATTGAACAAACTAGAAAAGGTTCTAAAGACTGGCGTTCTAGCAGCACGTCACATAACGGAGTGAGGGGGCATCACGCATACCACTAACAAATTAGAAGCTCATACAAAGTAGTGTACCTAAACATCAATCCGCCCCTATCTATTAGTGACGGGACAAAGTAAGGAGTGGACTAGAGTCACTGTAGCATTACGTAACTTAATTTCTCTAAAATAAACTCGTAAAGAATCACGCTAAGCAAGCGCAAACGCAAAGCTGCAAACAAGTAAGATTAGTAGTAGCGCAGAAGAGCACCATAATCACAGAAGACTTTTAAACGTTATTAACCTGGAATGTATTGTAAGCAGCAACATTCTAGCTGGTTGGAAGGAAAAAAAATATTCGCAATATATAACACAGAGCAGAAGAACAGACACAAAGTTGTAGTAATTAAATATGTACTCACCAAGCCCCGGGACCTCCACTCCTAGCAGGTCCAGCAGGTCCTGCTCACGGTCCAGGATGTCGGACCACCAGTGCGTCAGCTGTGCCTGGGTGCGCCGGACCCCAGAGATGCGCGACACTGCCCGGCGCACCTTCCCCCACCGCTGCTGACGCACCTGGAGGTCGTACCCGGACCCAGGCCTGCCACCTGCTGCCAGGGTTGAGGGGAGGTGGCGCTGCACAAAGAAAATTAGTGCAGACAACTCCACCTCACCAAATAAGGCCCGTGCCTGCACCCCTTGTGGGCGCCGCCTTCCGCAAGGAAGTCGGTTGCGGCTCTGGCTGCGCCGGCGAACAGCCCTACCCTTGGACATGGTTCTGGGGACGGGGCGGGAAAGAAAAGGTAAAATAAATAAAGGAGTAAAGGAAATAAATAGCAGGCATTAGAAAGAGAAAAAGTAGCTAAAAAACAAAAAAAAAGTAGACAAAAACCAAAAATATAGAAGCAGGAAAATAGTTAGAGAAATAATAAGTAATAAAGATCCAAAAAAAGTGGCTATAAACAAAGGATTGAATAGATTTTGAGAGGATTGAAAATCAGGCCCCAGAACCATGCAATAGAGTGAAAAACAAGATGGCTGCGCCCACTGCGACCAAGTGCGCAAGTTCGCGTGATATTTTCTCCCCGAGCAAGCAAAAAGCAACGCGATCAAGTAAAAGTGGTCGCGAACAGGAAATATCGACTGTGAACGGGCGCGAACATGCATTGCGCGATCCGGAACAGGAAGTAAGCATCGTGAGAGGGCGGGACAAGTGAAAACAAGATGGCCGCGCCCGTGAGCAACCGCATGGGTAAGTTGGCGACCCGCGATCACGCAAAAAATACCGCGAACTGGCAGGAAAAAAACTTCTGCGTCTTCGAGATATTTCCGGCGTGGTTGCGGAGATTTTCAGCATTTTCGCGATAATTTGCGAAAGTTAATTTCACAAATTCCGCCCACCCCTATATGACAATTTAACACCTTCCATGTGAGGATACACAAATGTCTTACGAAAACACACCTAACTCATACCCATCCTACATCATAAGCAGAAGGGCAAGCTAAATTACTTTGACAGTGGCCAGGTCAAGATGCAATATTTAACATGTCACCCAATGCAATGTCTGCCCCATCTGGATGTCAACCCACATAGACATTCACCCAAAATGTACCCTTGTCCTGTCTGACTCCAGCACTGACTCCAAGGTCATATCATACTAACCACTTCAACTATATCAGCAATCAGGGATCGAACAAACAAAACTGTACTCACACATCACTAACTATACAAGAACATCAAATAAATAGCCCAGTAATGGCAGGGCCCATATCTTCCATACTGTGAAATGGTTTACCGAAAGGATTTAAAGACATCCAAAACAAAAACAAAGGCCAATGGCCAGTTAATGAAATGTCCATGTGCTACAACACAATGCTTTGCCACGAAACCTGCCCTTACTGACACTGCCAGGAAAACCTCCCAGGGAGGGGCATCAAGTGGGCAGACCAGGCACCTCAATTATGTCATTTAGAATGACTATGGGAGGAATAGGTGGAGGTGGCAGAGGTAAGGGCAAGGTCAAACACAGGGCTTTCCTTGGAAGACTGTGAAGGCGGGATGACAAGTGTTGGGCCATCAGAGGTAGAGGGAGTGTCTGTGTTTGGTTTGCGTGTGCCTCCTGTTGGTGCAGGTGTGTGTGGGTCCGATATACGTTGTGTCTGTGTTGTAGGTGTCTGGGTGAGATTTTGTGATTCTGTTTTTTTTTGGTGTGTGCTGTTAATGTGGTGGGTTTGTTTTGTGACTGGGGTGTGTCTGTTGGTACGGGATCTGTGGGTATGTTCGTGGTAGGCTGTTGCGGGTGGTGAGGGTCTGTTGAATGGTTGCAGGCCTGGACTTCTTGCTATGTTTTAGTGTGTGTGTGTGGTATGCATATGGATGTTGTTGTGGGTGTGTACTTCAGTCTGTGTGTGCTCTGGACCGGGCTGGGTAAAGGGATTGGGATTGGGATGGGGTAGAGGCAGGAGGTGGGATGGAAGGTTGAGGTCGGTGAATGCCTGCCGTCAGTGAAGAAGTCAGAGCCTGAAACAACCTCTGTAGACTAAGGCATACTACTGTGAATGCCTTACAGGTAGTCCAGCGTCTGCTCCATCTGACTGGACTGCCCCTGGATGGCATTCAGCAGTGCAGTCTGCCCAACAGAGAACTGTCTCAGGAGGTCAATATCCTTCTTACTAAGGGCAGCTGGGAGCAGAAGGACTAAGGTGCCTGGACCAAAGGAGTTGCCGCCCCTTTTACAGGAGCGGAGCCGGACAACTTGTTGACAAAGGTGCACAGATCACTCCCCTGACAATGTTTCCTAAAACGTGCATGGAGACAAGGTGGCCCTAAGATTTCTGTCAGTAGTTGCTTATATATCTATAATACCAGACCCCACCTACGGCTAGGGACATCCTCAGTCCACATTGGTCCTGGTGGGAACACCATCCTCAGATTGCATATCTACAACTCAATAGAACAGTGAAAGTCTTAAGAGGTTGAAGTAATCTACAATCCATGAATATGAGGTGTCACTTGTGTCCAAAAGGGAAGACACATCACAGTACCCATAATGTTTTGCACACACAAATACCAATGTATCACAGTGTTTAAGCACCCACATATGCCCACACCCATACTGCATGTCACTCCCTAATGCATGTCATCAGTCAGTGAATGCACCTTCAAAAGCCTGCATGTGTAGCTCACATAACTCTACACTCTCACATAAATGGCCTTGATGATCTGTTTGTGAGACACAACTGTAAGTGTACATGCCATGAAATACATAGCCTCAGCAATTGTACATGACTAATCAGAGAAATCAATGTCTCTTCGTTTGTCTAACAAACCCACCCATGTCTACACACTCCTGTCTGTATACACATCACCTGCACTCCCAGCATGAATGAACATTGTCCTTTACACATTGACCTACACATACAGGTGTTGAGGACTCTCACCTAACTTATGTATACCCTTACATCATGTATCATACCCTTGTGCAGATGATTGTGCAATAAATGAAAGTTAAATATGCCATCATGTAGGCATAAATACTGGTGGCACTAGTGCTGTTTACCATCTCAAAATGTTGGGCATACCCCACTTACTAAGGCCAAGTATGGCTCATTGTCTGCATCCTGCACTGTATGCCATGTCACATGTAAGAGATCTCCAGGACTAGATAAACATTATTGGGGGAGCATCACTCCTGACACAAAGAAGACATGTGGTCTGTGTGGGACAGCTGACAGAGACAACATAAAACATACTCAGCCACATTACCCAGCCATTTGTCTTTACAACTCAGACGATAGATATGTGGCTTGACTCACCTTTGGATCTAGCCCTATATACATAAGTCTTGGCGAAACATCATGCGCCCACAACAAGACCTACACATGCAACAACACTGCTAATCCTTAAAACATGAGTAACCTACTGTATTGATCAGAAAACTGCCGCTTCTAACAGGGGGAAAATGTTAATGTACAATGTCTGACATGGCCCAATACTCACCCCCTCCTAGCTGCTGTTGGGCCCTCAACTGCCAATCATGCTCCGGGAAGGCCACCGCCAGGATGCAGGCCATTAGGGAAGTCAGTGTCTGGCACAAGCCCATACCATGTTAGGAGTACTTCCCCAGCTGGACATCCATGATCTTTCTGGTCCAACACCTCAGGTCCTCCCACCTCTTCCTGCAGTGGACGCTGCGCCAGGGATCGCACTTTCCGGGCGATGGCTTTCCACGTCCCCTGCTTCTGATGGGCGTTGACCTGTACGTATACAAAAGATGAAGCAAAACACTGTAACTGCTATTAAATGGATCAATGTCGGGGTCACACATATTTTGGAGACATCTAGCACAAGCAAGTAACAATTCTCAATACACTACATGTGCAATCCTCACATGCTTAGCACCACATATAGCGCAGTATACACACTTTTGCGGTCATTGGCGGACTATCCTCAATCCTGACTGTGTCCTACACTGATGAAGACAGCCCACTAACACCATGTAGCCCAGGGCCATCCTACATGTAGTGTGCTGTCAGCTACTGTGGCACACACCCACTCACCATTCAGACATTCTTATGGGTAACCTACTTGCCCATGTTTGTACACACCCTGTAACTGCCAGGTCCATTTACAAAATGCATACTATACACACAGCCTCGCACCATAGTACAGACTGACAGCAAACACTAAGGTCACAATGAAAGGGCTTGCATGTGTCACATCGACAAATACCACTGTGGTATTGTCTGGCTATGTGGACAACAGAAAGGGATACCATATAATGTGTGACAGAGTTTGAGTGGTTGGTACTAGAATCACAGGACATACCACCTGCCATATGTGGAACTAACACAGGGATGACACCTACAAACTTTAGAATACATAGTTGGATGTGTTGCCTTTTAACAAGCTGCTGAACCACAAAAGTCGATTGTCTCACACATAAGCAGCTTTCAGGACACTCAAAACGACATCTGAGCATTAGGCCTGCACAATGCAAACATGACGTTAGGAAGAGTTACAACACACCTGTGTAAGTAAATGGCCTGACCTAATTCAATCACACACATCCACAGGGTGGGCCAATGGACAAAAGTATCAGGTCAGGGGGTGGCCTCTGACAACATATAGAATTTACTACAGCTAAAGGCAATCTGGACAAATAATGGGGGAAGGGACTTGTTTTGGGAATAATCAAGGATCAGCAGAACTACAGGGAGGTAAACCTGTGACTCACAATTGCAGCACAACGTGACTGTGCCTCTCAGCCTCTGCCATTGCCATTGTGGAGAAGTGTGGCTCAATGATTAGAGCGGCAGACCCTGATGCAGAGGTCTAGCCCGGGACCAGGGTTCAATTCCCCGCCTCAGCGGGTCTTGGGCTCAAAAAACAATTCCACGGACCTGATAATTCTCGCCTCGGTGCCATTCTAATCATGGAGTCCCACTCTGCAACTCTGGGCAATAGCTTGCTTAATCTCCACAACGGCCCCCTCAACGCTAAGGATGCCTGGCCTTCACCTTGGGGGTGCCCAGGAGTGGACGCCTCACAGGGAAAAGCCAGGATGGGTTCCACAGCGGTATTCGTACAAGCGCCGAGAGACCTCCGGGTAGTCGTGCGCTATACAAGTATCCATACATTTACATACATTTACATTGCAAATGATGGGCATAATTCTTCATCATCTCTTGCCCTCTGCAGGCACTGCAGACCCATCCCACATGCGCAACACATTCTCAGCGCTTCAATCCAGAAATGTAGAAATTAACATCTTTGGGCCATGCTATATGTGACATGACCGTTGTGTGGCACTCTGAAGGGCCATTGCAGAATTGCTAGCTCCATAGGCATAGTTTGACGATTACAGATCTGGCCTGCGTAAGTCTCTCAACTGTACACATGCCTCACATCATCCTTATCTGCTCCTAACAGTATACATACACAGCTCAGACTGTAAGACTATAAATATGTAACACACTTTACCATTATTTGGTAACACAAGGTTTACATGGCACCATGAACTGAACATATGCATTGAAATGCACATGCTACCGAGGAATGATCAGAGGCTTAACAAACGTCACATTGATGTGAAGTACAGTGCTTCACAATCACTTACATGTATGTCCTATGTAGGGACACCACAAATTTACCATTACTATCAGACTATCATATAACACACTGGACACCAAAGCCCCATCACAGACTGTGAGACAGGAAACAATGCAGTTCAACAGTGAAGTATGTATGTTTGGAAGTTACCTGCTCCTCTGATTAGTCATAGAGCTGGTTATACAGGGGGAGGACCTTACCCACAAGCTTCTCCAGCTCCTCGGAAGAGAAAGCTGGGATCCTCACCCCTTTAGCACGTGGCATGATAGCTCCCAAAGATGGCAAACAGTAGCTTAAATCGAGGAGGTGTAGATTACAGCAGTGTCAGTAGGCAAGTTAATAGTTTTGCACACCACGACATACATGAATGCCACATAGGCAGTCGTTTGCATACACGGACACAGCCAATGTACAGCGACTGTCATATGCAACAATGTTAGCCAATTGCTGTGTTAGCTGTGGATGACACCGCCTACCACGCGGTCTACTTCCACCGGCAGTAGTTAATTCATAATGTCTGATAAGCGAGGTCAGGCCATATTGGCGATTGAAATGAGAGGATTCCAGAAATTTTCTACAGCGTCACCATCACTACAAGTATGTTAGGACATGTCTACAGAGGTTGTAGACCATTGCTCTGTAGCTACCACTTCACAAACGAGATAGTACAGCATTCCAGCTGATGACCCTAAGGTTACTGAGGTGAATTTTGACCCCGGAGATGACCGAAATAAGGTATTCATATCAACAGATATAGGACAGGTCGGTGTATATGGTACAATGTGAGTTTGTACAATGTGAACATCACTGAAATTCACACATGTGGAGTCCAGAATGAGTATTTAATAGTAAACAGTCAGTGCATACATGGATTGTATTTCTTACATATCCAGTACTGTTTTTTCATATGCTTTCTTCTCACATATGTTACTGTGGACACTGTGAGCCTAGTCCAAATGTATGAACACCACACATATACATAGTCTGGGACAGCAAGAAGACAATAGGCTCCAGTGTACCTGCCATTCTCAGACCTTCATACCATGGAAGACAGAGATGTCATGAAGAAGTTCTGTCTGAATATAAAATACCCATACATGATAGTACTCACTGCACCATGGGGGTTCCTGACAGCCTGAGGGCCTGGGCCACAGTCAAGTCATGTGCTACAGTCATGGAGTCATGTGCTACACATGACTCCAAATCCCCTTGTGCACAGTAACAGTGGGCTGAGATATATCAGGGACTAACATTATCATAACTAACAACCATGCAAATCAGGGAAATGTGGAAGTGCAAGTCAGCTGAGCAAACACAGCAGTAACTGATTGTGTGACATGGGAATCCATTTATTTTGAAGTAATTATTAATCATGTATAATAAATATTTAAGGTTTAATTCTTAAACAAGACATATTTTTACCACTCATATAATAGGTTTTCATTAAAAAAAAGTGGACTAAATTAAAAATTGAGGATAATGATTTGCAGTGTAAAGCTTAAAATCATTCTATGCAATGTAACAGTGGAGTAAAGGCATGGAGAGAGAAAACCACGTAGTAAAGGCATGCAGACTAAAGATATGCAGATTTATGACTGATAGTCCTTTTTGCTGTTATCCAGTTTGTTTTTATGGTATTTCCTCCCAGGATTTTTTCTGATGGTGCCCAGAATTCTTTTTTTTTAATTGATCAAGGGAATATTTTTTTTTAATGTTTCTTTTTATAACCGCGACTTCATTTGGTAATGTGTTTTACTTTGTTTTTGGGAATATTTGCCACTGTTCTTCGTTGATTGTGCAGATTTCTCACAGGAGCACACTGTCAGATCCATCCTCTCCTCATAATGATGGGTGTTTTGTGAAACAATTCTTTATATGTTTCAATACAGCTGCCTTTAAAAATGGTAGTATATAATAAAAAATATAACATTTTGTCAAAACAGGATAGGATTCACCATCTTCAGTGGGGTATGTACTCATCAAAAGAGAGAAATTACCAAGGTAACCCTTGAGTTGACGACTTCAAAGAAGGCTACAGTAGGTAGCTAGAGGTTTAGTTATCTGTAAACTAAAATAAGAACAAAATACAAATGACAAAAATACATAATAGTTTTATTTTTACTGACTTAATTTATCCCAAAAAATGTTGTCCAAGATTAAGGTTTCCTATTTCGTGTCACACATCCCTAGTGTGTCTTATTGGATGTTTAATGCTGACCACTGGCACGTCACCTTTAAACTCATAGTTTGACCTGACTGACTTGTTTTCAATATGTACATTCTTGATGGATCAGGAAAGGGCACAGAGTGTTAAAGATAGAAGGGAAGGTGGGGGGGGTGTTGATGATGAAGGATTTGTCTAAACAAAGAGCAGCAATTTATGTGGGCAGGGTCTATCGGCATTTAATGAAAAAATAATCCACATATTACGTATGCTGTGGGGGAGTCAAAATGCTTTGAGGTATTTTGGGAGAGCCAAGCATCCTGCACCTTCTTGAGGACCTCAGCACCTGATAGCAAACTACTTACATCTTATTTTGTGTCTGGGATTGCTGCAGGTACTTGATCCTATTGACTTATGTGCACCATAAAATTTCTTGTTAGGACTGCAAGCAACCACTTCTGGTGAACATTGTCTTTACCTTTACCTTTTGCAAGCAGCTTCAATATTGTAGAAGATTGTCCATTACCCATTCAAGGAGCCGCATAACTTAATTCAGTATGTACTAGCAGGTAGATATAAACCTTGTGATTTATTTGCCTATATAACCAGCATAGCCCAACTGGTGTAGTTTTGTTCCGTAAGAATGAATTAACATTGTGTATTCAGTATCACAAAGTGTTGCGGTCAATTTTATGTGAACCTAAAGCTATTCCATAGGCAAATGTTGGGCTGACAAGCCTTATACTTCTGTGAAATAAGAAGTCACAAGGCTCTGTGAAATAAATGTTCCCCGCTGGTCCAGAATTAGTTGGAAAATTTAGTGTTATTAAATAGGATAATAGTAAAATCTGTTATTTAAGGTGCTAAAAGACACACTGTAAAACTGTACTATGACACTGCAAACATGCACTGACAAAGCTAATAGCTTTAGACTATTTTAGCTGAATGAGCTCTGTGCTGTACACGTTCAACATTAGATAAGTCCAGAAAGTAGTAAAATATATGTGCCTGAGGATTTTATTCTGCAGCATCAGACTATATACCTCTGAATACAGAACCACTGGAGCACAGGGGGATATTTAGGCAGTTCTTTGGAGAGGCACTGGTCATTTCACCATTCATGCATCACACTGATTGAGGTCCCATTAAGGAGGGACTATAATACATGAGATTCTATAATCCCTCAATAAACGAAAGTTAGTAATTTCTTTATAATCGGTGACTTGTGAGGCACCAAGTCGTTGATTAGATGGAAATAAAGAAAATAAAGAATTAGACGGCAATAAAGAAAATACATCAGAACTGAACTATTATAAGTTTATCACAATTCCTGCTGCCAGAGCCAGTAGCCGAGGTAAAAAGGCACTTCAGGTCATGAAGCATAATTAAAGCAGCTGTTAAAAGTAACAAACAGAATGTTGCTTTTCTTTCTTCCGCTCTATTTTAATAGCTTTCAATGGCAAGCAATGGGAATATGTTCATTTTTTCACTCGTTAGAGAAAAGCTAGAATCTTACTGCATATTTCTACTGTTCCAAGCTACTGAAGTTTTTTTTTAAACAGACTTGTATTGAACCGTTTCTAATATCTGTTTGCAACAAATATCTAACAGGATTTTGATGCGTTTAATTTTGCACTAGAGGTTTTATTTTTATTTTTTATGTTTGCAAACTGCCCACCCTTTCATATGAAAGAGCTACGCACCAAGGTGTTAGGTGGTTTGTGGGAAAGGTGATGGTGTGACCATGTATTATATGGGATAAAGTACCCCCTGGTGTACATGATAAGGATATTGCTAGTCACCTTGGAGTTCCATAACCTTACAAAGGAAATCAGCCTTCAGCCTCGTTCCTCTATATGGTTATGGAACTTCTCAGTGCCTTTACAATATCCTTATAATGTATAGCTGGAGCTACTTTAGCCCTTATATAGTCAGGGAATTGTGACACACCCAGTCGCTGGTTGTAAAGAAAAGACATTGGAACCAGCATCATTAAAGCAGCTGTTTAAGAAATGAAAAATGTAGAATTGTTTTAGTTTAAAAAAAAGAAAAACTGACATGTATTGAACTGTTTCTAATACCTTTTTGCAACAAATTTCTAACAGGTGTTTGATGCATTTAATTTTGCACTAGAAGTTTTTTTTCTATTCTTCATGTTTGCAAACATGTTCTTTCTGTCATTTGAAAGATTTACACACCAAGGTTTTAAGTGGTTTGTGTGAAAAGTAATGGTGTGACCCTGTATTATATGGGATAAGGACCACCTGGCATACGTGAATAGGATATGACAAGTCACAGCGGAATATCTTAATCTTATAAAGGAACTTGGCCTTTGGCCTCGTTCCTCTACATAGTTATGGAACTTCTCGGTGATTTGCAATATCCTTATAATGTATGACAAGGGGTACTTTATCCCTTATGTAAAGGGAGAATTCATTTCTGGTATATATATCTAGGCCAAGCTTGATAGAGAATAAAGAGGTTTTGGCTGTCGACTGAAATAACCTCAATAGAAGGTGATATAGTTTATGTAGAGTGCAGTTAGGATCCATACAAAGATGAGCACAAGCGGAACACTTCCTCGCTGGACATTTCAATACCTACATCTCTGGATTATTTAACACCTCTTGGGATAGTCTCATCCTACACTAGAACCACAGGCAAGGCTTAATATTAACTTTAGAGACCAACAATGAGACCCACCAGTCAACATGACAGAAACAAAGCATTGATCTGCAGCGGTTTGATGAAATGAGACCAATGACGTTTACAACGCTATCATACCTCTTAAAAAGGTAAGATGGAAATATAAAGTAACGTCTCTTAAGAGGCAGATCTCATACTTTTGCCACTACTGTCATCTATTGCCTTTCAAATTAGAATATCATGGGGTTCTGTTATACCAGTAATTTACAAGGCTTGCACTATAGGTGCCTGCGCTGTATCTGCTCTGAGTGGAAGTAGAGCATGCCTTTGTTACAGTGTTAAAATGGGGCTGTGTAATGGAAGTTTGGACAGTTGTACTTGCTGTGCATATTCTAATTGTAAGCAGAGAAAAGCTCTGCAAACATTTGGACTGTATCTGGTTTGTGTGAGGAAAGCTTGCAAAACTGTTTCCATAATTGTACAAAATGAGATTTAGAGGTTTACATGGTTCTTTGTGAGGGAAGTGTGTCCTTTCTGTTGTCAATGTTGTATCTAGCGTTTTTGTAGTAGAAAATGTATTGCTGCCTGTGACAAGCAAGTTCTGTGTGTTAGTTGAGCTCAATGCCTAACCTGTCCTGGATCTGTGTTTAAGGGATGTTTGCACCGCAGATGCCTGCATTATAGCCGTCCTGTATGTTAGGGAAGCCTGTACTGGAGATGATTGTACTGTAGCTGTCAGAGAGGTAAGCTTGAATGGATGATGCCAGTAATGTATCTGTGGTGTGTCAGTGAAGCTTACACTATGGGTATTTGTACTGCTATGATTACTTAACGGTAATCCCCATCACTCTTAGTCCTACTCGTCCTCGACCCAGTCATAACTAATGAGGTATTCCACTTGACAGGAAACAAAACAGGAAACGCCTTTAGGCTCCACCCACCCTCCCGCCAGGGGCTACAATTACACAGCCAACAGAAAGCACATCCTGACATACCAAACAACAAAGGCCTGAACAGGGAGGGCGGGTGAGAAGTATGACTGGGTCGAAGACGAGTAGGACTAAAAGTAATGGGGATTACCGGTAAGTAATCATAGCAGTACCTCTACGTCCCTCGTCCTCGACCCAGTCATAACTAATGAGGCATACCAAAGCAACCCCACAAGCAGGCCCTTGGCGAACCACACAGAGAACAGAGACCGAACACAAAAAGCGGAGTGCAGCAAGTGAAAAAACTTTTAATAAACATACAGAATCAGGGGGGAAAAACAACCCCCACAGCACGCAACACACCACAACCAAAATTGGTCCGGTCAGACAGAGCACAATTCAGATGATAGTGCCGTACAAAAGTAGAATCAGACGCCCAAGTCCCAGCCCGACAGATCTCATCAAGGGAAACCCCATGAAAAGCAGCCCAGGAAGCAGAAACACCCCTAGTGGAATGGGCCTGAACCCCAGAAGGGCAAGGCAAACCCGAGCCCTGATAAGCCAGAGAAATGACAGCCTTGATCTAGCGACCCAGAGTAAGACGGGAGGCAGCCTCACCCCGACCAGCCAGACCAAAGGCCACAAAGAGAGAGTCCGAAGAGCGAAACCCCGCAGTGCGGGCAACATAAACGGACAACGCACGTCTCACATCCAGGGAGTGAAGCAACAACTCAGCAGGCGAGGAAGGAGAAGGACAGAAAGAAGGAAGAAACAACTCCTGAGAGCAATGAAAACGAGAACAAATCTTTGGAACAAACCCGGGGGCGCTAGGTGGCGCTAGAGCGGAATGGCCACCTCTGGGTGAAGCTCCCGCAGCCCGGAAAACGTATCCGCTTATTTATCCTTTCCACATGCCGCTAAGACGATCGGATGTCGATGGAATGAAGGCTCGTAAGCCGCTGCGCTCAAGGTGCAAGTTGTGGTGAGAGCAGGTCCGCGGGTGGACAGCGACCGCCGATTGAACATAGAGTGGTGTGGAGGTGTGCCTCGCTGGAGGTCGCGGCTGGGCGGAGCGCGCCTACGAGAGGACGCGGCACCCACGAGGTGAGGAGGCCCCGCGGGACCCGGAGGTGGTGCTGGACGGAGAAGTTGCGGCGCCTCGCCGCCCGCTGCACCACTGGCATAGTGTGGGCTCAAGCAGGAGCGGAGAAGCGCCCTAGTGCCGGGCGCGGAGCTGAGGACATAGCTGAGGCCTGGTGGTATTGGGAGTGAGGTGGCGGGACGGCCGCAGGTCCCGGAAGGTGGGCCGTGCTGAGAGTCTACTGCCTGGAGACGCGCTGCACTGGAGGTGACGGCTGGAACAGTAGGCGATTAATCACCCGCACCAGTGTGACAGACATAGCTGAAACCCCCGCTGCTGATCGTCGTGGAGGGTGAGAGGTGAATGGCTAAAGTCGCGGAGTTACGGGGCCTGGGAACCGCGTAAATTCGATCGTCGCGGTAAGGCAGCCCCGCTGAGAGACGAGCTTCGTGGTGGCCTGGGTGTTGCCTGCCCCCTCGGACGAGCTCCGGTGGCTCGTGTGCGCTGTGGCCCAAGACTGATAAGGTGGTCCTGCAACTGAGTCCGTGGGTTGCCTGGCTGGAGGGTTGGGATCAGACTGGCCACCACGGGACTCACCCCTGGCAGATATCCACGTTCGGGATAACAGACCCACAGGGCACGACGAGATACGAGGGAGTGCGGGCCAGTGGGCTGGTTTTCCCGTTGGCGAGAGGCAGTGGATGAGGTGCGCCACGTGTGACCGGGAGAGAGGTTAGCGAAGAGAGGCGCGCTGCCCCAGAGAGGAGCCCTAGGTGGGAGAGAGGAGGACGAGTGCCTCCCGCCTGGACGGCGGAGAATCGACTGCTGGCGGCGGCGCGGTGTGGACTGGGGACAGCTGGCCGGCCTCCGCCGCCGAGAGATGGGGACGGCGGACGCGCGGCAGTCGCGACTCCCGTTCGAGTCCAAAAAGAGCTCCAAGACGGCCCCGGAGGGCACAGGGGCTGACGCGCCAAACACTCGAGAACAGCCACCAGAAGCTGAGACGGATATGAAGGCCATCCTTCTTGAAGTGCGACAGGGCATAGCGACGATTGCGACCAAGATGGACGACATGAACACAAGGATGGACACCATAGTACGCAAACTGGACGGGCACGAAGATAGACTTAAAGAAGCCGAAAAAAGAATCTCGGACTCGGAAGACGCCGCCACGCACATGCAGCAAACTGTGACCCAGATGGACAAACTGCTACAAACTACTGAAAGTGATCGCTGCCATGAGCGAGGACATGGAGGCGCGCAGTCGGCGCAACAACCTCCGTCCCCTAGGCATACCAGAGAGTACCAGCATGGGTAAGATGGAGCTGTATATAGAGAAGCTGCTGTTGGTGGTGGTGGGTGCAGAGGGCCTGTCCCCCTAGTTCGTAGTTGAGAGGGCGCACCGATCGCTGGGACCCAAGCCACCGGTGGGGGGCCCGCCCCGGCCCATAATAGCTCGCCTCCTCAACTTCCGGGATCGTGATGTGGCACTCCGGGTGGCGAGGGAGAAGAAGCAACTCAACTATGACGGCATAACTTTCACGATCTACCCGGACTTTACCGCAGCCGTACAGGAGGACAGGCGGTGCTTCCTCCCAGTGAAACAAAAACTGCGTCAAGCACAAATCGACTACGCCCTGCTCTACCCGGCACGCTTGAGGATTACCCATCAGGGGCGGCATATGTTTTTCACCAGGCCGCAACCAGCGGAGGAATTCCTGAACCAAGTGAAACGGCGAACTAAAACACCCAGATTCGCAGAGGGCTCGGGGACACCCACCACATCGGACATCGACTAGTGGTAGCATGATGACGGGGTGCTTTTGGACTTGGCTGGGTGGGCTTGGAGAGGCCCCTGCACCCTTAGTCGCTGTGCAGTCCGCATACCTGAAATAGTAAGCACTTGGCATGCTGGAACCTACACGATCTACACCGGGCACCCCAGCTGCCTCTGGAGGAAGCGGGGTACTGCTCTGCGCCTCTGGGGGGAGCGGGAGAAGCTGGCTGCCGCCTGGTGTAAAGCCCCCACCTGGGAGAACCCCTGACTAAAACTGTGAGTTGTTTCCGCCTTCCAATGGCCGGCTTAATGGCCAAGTTGCGGAACTGTTCAATGGGTAGGGAGGGGGGAGGGAGACATAGTACTGGCATAATTGGGATGTTTCAGTGGGTGGGGGGAAGGGGGGAAGTTGGGGAAACTTAGCTTTACAACTTTGAATTGATAGAGAGAACACGGTCGGGATGCATGGACATGGACACTGATGGCACCTCACTAGCTACACGGTCTACCCTCTACATTGCGGATTTCTGAGCAGGGAGGCATGCTGCAGACGGGTGATATAGGAGTTATGTCCTGGAGCGTGAGAGGGCTGGGGGATTCCAGAATGCGCATGCAGGTGCTGTCCTATCTGGACCGCCATCACATCGGAGTGGCCTTTCTGCAGGAAACTCACTTTACCCCCCAGCGCTCAACTTTATTTGCTAGTCGGTGGGCTGGGTGCCGCCTGTTTGCCTCTTACTCCTCATATGCCCGGGGGTTAGTAATTCTTATTAAATGACAGGTGCCCTTTCAGCCTCTGAGAGAGATACAAGACCCACAGGGAAGGTACGCCATAGTGTGGGGAAGACTGGGACACAAAACAATCACTTTGGTCAGTTGCTATGGTCCGAACGTAGATGCCCCTGAATTTTTCTCGTTGCTATGGGGTAAGGTGACGGCACTGGACACCACACACATCATATGGGAAGGAGATTTTAATGTGACGCTGGATCCCCGGTTGGACAGGTCCAATGCGCAGCCGCGACACTACACTCACTCGCAGGCTGTGCTGCGGGACATCTTGGAGGAGGGAGGGCTCGTGGATGCATGGCGACACAGACACCCACATCAGAGGGAAGGCACACACTTCACGGCGGGAGCGACATCCTGGGCTAGGCTTGATTACTGCCTCATATCGAGGGGGTTGGGCCCGACTATAAAAGGGGTCGGCCACTTAGCACGCACATACTCGGATCACTCTCCGGTTCATTTAACGATTGACATATTAGGGGAGGGGGGAACTCGCCCTCTCTGGCCCCTTCAGCCGGCGGCCTTGCTGGACGAGGTGTTCCGCACGGAATTGGAGGAAGAGATTCAAGACTTCTTCCAGAGGAACAGGGGTTCGGTGCAATCGATAGCCACATTTGGGAAGCCTTTATGGTGACAATTAGAGGGGTGTGCATAGCCAAAAGTTTCCGAGTGTTGTGGGACATCAGGCGGCGGCTCCGGAACTGGAGGAGACGCTGAGGGCATTAGAGGTGCGCATGGCGGAGGGGGCTGGCAGACAAGCATCGACTGAATATAGAGACCACTTGACGGAATATGTTGCTGAGGCGACCCGAGAGGCCCGGTTTATGGGTAAATATTGGCAGGCCCGGAGATACGGCGAAGGGGAGCGACCGGGGAGAATGCTCGCGGACGCGATTAGAAAACCCAAAGGCTCTTCCTCTATCCTTGAGATACAGAAGGAGGTGGGTGGCGCATGTAGAAACACGGTGGACATACAGGCCGCCTTCATGGATCACTATGCAACACTGTACGCTACGCAACGCGGGGATGACCTGGAGTTAGATTAAGTCCTCGGGGATGTGGCACTGGGGTGGCTGGAGGATCACCACCAAGACTTTCTGTGTGCCCGTTCGAACTCGACGAAATACGGGAGGCCATTATGCAGCAGAAGTCTGGCAGGGCGCCGGGCCTAGATGGCCTGCCACCTGAATTCTATAAGGAATATATTGATATCATGGCCCCGGTCTTGCGGGAGGTGTACGGGGAATCCTTGGAGGCTGGACTTCTTCCCCCATCGATGAGAGAGGCGATGCTTGTGTCTCTCCTGAAGCCCGGTAAGGAGCCCACGCTATGTGGCTCCTACCGACTCCTGTCGCTCCTGAACTGTGACACGAAGATTCTGGCAAAGGTTATTGCAAACCGGGTACTCCTCCTGATCGACAAACTGGTGCTGCCGGACCAGGCCGGCTTTATTCCTGGGAGGGCGACCTCCCACAATCTTCGCACACTGTTCTCTGTCATACAGAATGTAGCGCCTGAACTGCCGCTGGCCGCAATTTTTCTCGACGCCACAAAAGCGTTAGACTCTGTGGAATGGGATTACCTGTTCGGAGTCTTGGGCCGTATGGGATTCCCCACGGGATTCCTGTCCTGGATAGGGCTCCTCTATCGGTAGCCATCAGCTAGAGTGTCCATTAATGGACGGGTGTCGGACGCGATCCCCATTACTAGAGGGACTAGACAGGGTTGCCCCCTATCCCCCTGCTCTTTGCGCTGGCGGTCGAGCCCCTGGCATGCAGACTGCAACAGCACCACAAGGACCGTGCACTCCGTTGTCCTCTGAGACAAATACTGATCTCGTTATATGCCGATGATCTGACGCTGTACGTCAGAGACCCCCAAAGTAATTTGAATCCGTTACTGCGCGAATTTATAATATTTGGGAAACTCTCCGGCATTTCTATAAACTGGGGAAAGTCGCAGTTGTGGCCTCTGACGCCGGCAGTGCAGAGATTTCCCCTTGACTACCCGTTAACCTGGTGTGATACGGATCTGCGCTATCTGGGTATCCAGATATCGGGGGACAGGGACGAGATGATCCGTCTAAACTACGGAACGGCTATGGGCCGGCTTACCTCCAGTGTAACGGGATGGGTCTTCCTGCCGTTGACAATGGCGGGGAGGGCCTCGCTGATCAAGATGGTGGTGCTGCCGCAATTCCTATATTTATTCCTAAATCTCCCCTACTACCCGGGACGGGAATTCTTCAGAACACTGCGGTCCGAATTGCTGCATCTCTTCTGGGGTGGGAAGAAGCCGAGAGTCCAATGGGCGACACTCACGAGACCAGTCGCTCAGGGGGGCTTTGATGTCCCAGACTTCGAATTATATCACGCTTGTGCTCAGACACACTACCTATACTACTAGGTCCACCCTCCGGATTGTATGCCGCAGGTGGCGGCGGAGCACTGGCTGGCGGACCCGATACCCCTGGATGGGGTGATTCAAGAACCGCCCCGTACACGTGGGGGAGATATGTCTACAATTACGAGCACGATCAGAGCGTGGCACTACATTAGGAGGCTCATGGGAGCGCCGTATATCTACTCGGCAGCCTTACCCCTGACATACCACCCTGGTCTATCGCTGGTGCAAGAGACGGGTTTCCGGCAGTTATGTTCTCGGGTGCACAAGCGGACTTGGGGGGCACTGTTCTGCAACGGGACCTTTTGTACATCCGCGCAATTTTTTGGCGACCTGCGACCTACACCGCTGGAGATGTTCCTTTATGTGCAATTGAGACAGGGAATACGAGCCCTGTTTCCGGATTTCCCACGGGAACCGGACTCTCTTAAGCCAATGCAGCAACTGTTGCAATGCAAGAATCCTGGGCACACGGTGTCTAACCTATATCGGCTGATACGAGAGGAAGGAGATTACCCCAGTGGGGACGCTCGAAAACAGTGGGAACATGACATGGGCAGGTCGCTCACGGATGACCAGTGGCTCTATTGCTGCTTGCAGACCGCAGAGATCTCGGGTAGTGCTCGGCTTCGAATTATTCATTACAAATATTTGCAGCGCATGTATCACACGCCGGCCAGACTGTGTCGCTTCGGGCTGAGAGACTCAGATTGTTGTGATAGGTGCGGCAGAGAGGGGGCCGGGTTTATGCACCTGGCCTGGGAATGTCCGGCGGTGATGGAGTATTGGAACCGTGTTTTTGGGGCACTCGCGGAGATGGTAGAACAGCCAGTGGCGGTAGACCCGCTGATTGCTCTTTTAGGCTACACGAAGCAAATCCCCAGGGCGTGCCGCAAATATGTTACGTTGGCCTTGCTGCTCGCCAAGCGCAGAGTGGCGTGTCGCTGGGGGAGAGGGCGGGCCCCCACGTTCAAGGACTGGTTGCATGACCTGACGTATAGCCAGGATCAACTGACACGGTATGCGGAGACGTTGCCCAGAGCCTCGAGACCCTCAGACATATGGGCCCCTCTCCAGAGATACCTGCTAGCCCATACAGAGGATTCCTAGGTGGGGGTGGGGAGCTGTCGCACACACTGGTCGGTCCGCGCACACACTGTCCGCTGCCATGTCCGCTTGTCTGTACCCTGTGCACTACACTAGCCTGGTGGGGCCTAGGATGCGAAGGAGAAAGGCCTGGGGAGAGCCTGGGCGGAGTGGTCTGATGTTGGAGTGTCTTGTTTCTTGATATCTGTAACTACATTGGCTGTATAGATCGACGGCGGGATGCATATATCCCATGGATCTTGGACTGTATTGAGATGTGTAACACCTGACCGGCAAGTGATATTGCCCTGTTTGTTCCCTTGTGAAAAATGTATAAATAAAGTTTAAAAAAAAAATCTTTGGAACAAACCCAGGATCCAAAGAAAGGATCACCGCGCCATCCAAGAAACGCAAAAAGGGAGGAGAACAACGCAAGGCAGTGAGCTCACCCAACCGCCGAGCAGAAGTAACAGCAACCAAAAAAGCTACCTTAAAAGAGAGGAATTTAAGGTCCACAGTCTCCAAGGGCTCAAAAGGAGAGGACTGCAGAGCACCCAGGACCAAAGAAAGATCCCAAGGAGGAACTGGAGAACGAGTAGGAGGAGAGGACAGAGAGAAACTCCGGAACAACCGGGAAACCAACAACCCATCCGAAGACGGGAGCGAAGCCGGATACCGGAAAGCCCGAACAGCAGCCCACTGCCCCTTCAGAGTAGACAAGGCATACTTCTTCTGAAACCCATCCAAAAACAACTGAAGGATAGAAGCGATAGGACAAGAGACAGGCGAGAGACCAAGCCCCGAACACCAGGAGGAGAAAGAAGCCCAATGCTTAGAGTAGGAGGACAAAGTGGAACCCCTACGGGACCCTTGCATCACAGTGATGAGGTGATGAGGCAAACCCCGGACTCCAAGAGACAACCGTTAAACCTCCAGACTGCCAGGGTGAGAGGGACCAGGAGGGAGGGAGAGAGAGATCTCAGGGGAGACGGGTAGCGGGGAAGAATCCAAGGAGGGTCAACCGCCAGGCTCAACAACAACGGGAACCAGGACCTCCGAGGCCAGTGAGGTAAGACAGCCACCACCCGGGCACCCACCTGTTGGACCTTCAGCAAGAAGGCAGGAATCAGGGGGATGGGGGGGAAGGTGTACAGCAACCAAGGGGGCCACCGAAGAGACAACGCCTCCACCCCCCAAGCACCCAACTCCGGAGTCCGAGAACAAAAGAGGGGGAGTTGGGCATCGGCCCGGGAGGCAAACAATCATCCGGCAAAGCCTGGGGGAGAGACACAGGGTCAGAGAAGACGGAAACCGGCGACTCAAGGCATCCGCCACCACATTGTCCACACCCCGGATATGCTGAGCAGAGATGGCCAGAAGATGACACTCCGCCCAACCCGCAATTGCACAGGCCACCAGATTCAATAAAGGACTGCGAGTACTGCCCTGGTGGTTGATGTAAGCCACAGTCACGGAGTTGTCGGACCTCACCAGGACATTGCACCCCTGTAGACGATCCTGGAAGAAATGAAGTGCACGGTCCACTGCAGACAACTCCCTCCAAGTGAACGACCATCAGGACTCCACCCAGAGCCAACGAGCCTGAACAGACCACTGACCCAGAGTAGCCCCCAACCGGATGCACTGGCATCCGTCGTCAACACCAATGGAGGCGGCAGGCAAATCCACATCCCCTGGGAGAGATTGGAGGAATCCAGCCACCACTGGTGAGCGGACACCACCTCCAGAGACACTGGCACAGAGGGAGTATAGTCCTGAACTGGAAACGGCACCCAACGTTGAAGATGCCACAGCAGAGGCCAAAGATGAACCCTGGCCCAGGGCACCGTGAAGACAGTCGCAGTCATATGACCCTGAACCTTGAACCACTGAAGGAGAGGAGCCGCAGCCCGGGACAACAACCTCCGCAACAGGCACTGAAGTCGCTGAAGCCGGGAATCAGGAAGGAACACCTTGCCCAGGACCGAATCGAAGACGGCCCATATGAAAGTCCTCCGAGTTGCAGGAAGTAGCAGGCATTTCGGAAAGTTCACAAGCAACCCATGCTGCTCTAGCGTACGGATGGTCAAGGACAGGTGCAGAGACGGGACCGCCGTGGAAGGGGCCTGGAGCAGCCAATCGTCTAGGTAGGGGAACACCGACACACCCAGGAGGTGAAGATGGGCCACCAAGGTAGCAACCACCTTGGTGAACAAGCGGGGAGCGGACCGGAGACCAAACGGAAGGACACAGAACTGCCAATGACGACCCTCCAGGCAGAAGCGCAGGAACATCTGATCCTCCAGAGCCACAGGCTCATGAAGATAAGCATCCTGGAGATCCAGTGTAGCAAACACCCAGCCAGCCTGAAATAAAGGAACCACCCGCTGCAAGGTCTCCATCTTGAAAGGGATCTTCCGGACAAACAAGTTCAGACTCCGGAGATAGATGACAATCCGAAACCCTCCTGTGACCTTCGGAACAAGAAAGACAATCGAATAGGTCCCCAGACCCCACTCCAACCGGGGAACGGGCACATTCGCCTTCTTCAAGAGCAAAGCGTGAACACTGTCCACCAAGGACTGACAACAGGACCGGCACAAGGGAGTCGGAGTCCGCACCACGCCCGAGGGAGGAGGAAGGGACAGAAACTCGATCCGATACCCCCGTTCCAGGACATCCAGCACCCACTGATCGGAGGTCGTCAGACGCCAAGCGGGAAGGAACAACCACAACCTCCCACCAACCTCGGGCACAACACCAGCGCGATCGACCTTCGGGGTGGCATAGTCAGGAACACTGCGGCCCCAGTCCAGCATCACGGGGAGGCTTCTTCTGGAACTTCTGAGGGAAACCCCTACCAGCACCTCTCGGGCCTTTAACCCCTTCAGCGCTGCGCGGATTCCCCCGCGGTGCTGAAGGGTTCGAGCGCGGGCGGGGCCATGACGGAACGGTTCCGTCATGAGCACAGCTCAACCGATGCTCATGACGGAACCGTTCCGTCATGAGCATGGAAGGGGTTAAAGGAGGACTGTTGAAACCTGGAAGGCTGACGAAAAAGTCTTGGCATGAGAAAAGGAAAAATCCTTACGAGAAGGCTGCCGACGGAAGGAAAAAGAATGTTTACGCTATATGAACACCTTATGAAGCCTATCCTCAAGAGCGTCCCCAAAGAGACGAGGGCCAGTAAAGGGCAAACGCAAAGCCATGGACCTCTGGGCGACGTCCGTATTCCAACCCTTCAGCAACAGATTCCGACGAGCAGCGATAGAGAAACCACAGGACAAGGCAGAAGCGCGCACAGAATCGAATGCAATGTCCGAGAGGAATTCAGCCTGATGCTCCATGGATTCCAGCAAGTCCGAGCAACTGCCGCCCTCCTGCATTGTGGAAAACAAAGTCTTAAAGTCAGTCAACAGAGATTGAGCGACATAAGCCCCATAGACACCAGAACGGATGGCAAGGTGAGAACCAGCATAAGACTTCCGCAACGCAGAGTCAATCTTCTTATCTACACCATCACGAAGAATGTTATCATCCGCCATAGAAGGATGACCCACCAAACTTGCGACAATGGAATCCACATGCACCGACTCAGGAAAGGACTCCTTCATGTCCTGCAAAGGATAAAGTTTCGACATGAAGCGCGGCATCATAATGTGATCCGGGTCCTTCCACTCATTCAAGAGGACATCCATCACAAAGGGATGGATAGGAAGAGAAGTAGCAACAGGCTTCCTAAATTGTGGTTAAACAGCATCTGAAGAAGTACTGGCCACAGCATCATTTGGAAACCCCATGTTCTCACGCACATGAGAAAGCAGGTCAGGCAACAACTCCTTGGAAACATATTTGCCTTTCAGATCCACCGCCCCCAAGGAAGCGTCATCAACGGAATCGGAAGAAGAAATGTCCGAAAAGAGGGCAACGCCCCCACCAGAACGACTCCCAGTAGACTTCTTGGAGGACTTCAGATCAGACAAAGTCTCCAAAATCAGGCGCTTCAATCTGCCGTCATCCAACCTGGCTCGCTTCCCCGCAGGGGCAGAATCCTCACTGTCCGCAGGGGAAGAGGAAGAGGAAACAGGAGACACATGCTTCCGCTTTTTGTGATGCTTCCCCATCACGAACAAATAGCAAGTGAAAAAAACACCAAAGACAGGAACCCGGCAAGCCAATCAAAGGCAGGAACAGAACAGAAGGCGACCCCCCCCCCCCTTTTTAAACAAAAGAAAGCAGGAAACCGCCCACAACAAAAAACAGCTGAGCTGAACCGAAAGCGAGGCGGGAGGGGGCGTGGTCAGGACTCCAAACATAAAACACCACACATCGCGGCCGCAGAAGGCTGAAAAAAACACACCAAACTGCACCCAAAAGTCAGGAAGCACCACGGCAGCACAGCGCAACCGGAGCCCACCGGGGCGCACTATACTGACAGCAGGACCCAGGCAAGTCAAACGGAGCACTCGGAACCCAACCCGAGTGCTCCTGAGAGATTGCCCCACACGGAGCGCCCAGACCCTGCCTCGGGCGCTCCGCAACAAAGATGGCGCCAGAGCGGCCTGAAACAGTACCGCGGAGCACTCAGGGCTAAACCTGAATGCTCCCAAGGAACCACCGCACACGAAGCGCCCGGACCCCACCACCGGCGCTCCGCAACAAAGGCCGCGCCAAAGCGGTCAGAACAGTACCGCGGAGCACCCGAGTGCTCCCCAGGAAGTACCGCACACGGAGCGGCTGGACCCCATCCCAGGCACTCCGAAATCGTCCACTCACCCAGGAAAGCAGCCCGCACACGGAGCGCCTGGTCCCCACCCCGGGCACTCCTTAAATGTCCGCGTCCGCCAGGAGGAAACACCCGGTGACGGCAAGAGAGTCGATCATCCAGAAACACCGGGATTCGAGGCAAAGTGAAGGCACCACAACAGCGGCGGGGCCCCAGTGCAGGGAAGGACTCACCCGGCAGCAGCACCAGCATCCCAGGAAACCAGCGCAGCCCAGCAGAACCGGCAACCAGGAGCCTGAAGGAGTCCAGAAAGCCCAGCAGCCCAACTCGAGGAACTCCCACGACGGTCCATGAGCACCCACAGAGCCCAGCAGAGGAGGAAATTACAGGACAACACGAAGCAGGTAAGTGCCCAGCACCTACCTCAGCGTCCCCGTCAGGTCCACTGACAGGAAACAAAACAGGATGTGCTTTCTGTTGGTTGTGTAATTATAGCCCCTGACAGGAGGGTG
Source organism: Triturus cristatus (assembly GCF_964204655.1). NCBI lineage: Eukaryota > Metazoa > Chordata > Amphibia > Caudata > Salamandridae > Triturus > Triturus cristatus. Next base: position 1,084,723,551 of record NC_140582.1, on the reverse strand, counting down.
GGTGGAGCCTAAAAGCGTTTCCTGTCAAGTGGAATACCTCATTAGTTATGACTAGGTCGAGGACGAGGGACGTAGAGGCAATGTAGCTATTATTTGTGCATAGCTTGCAGGCTGGATGCCATTCCTGTACATGTTCCGTGTGTGAGACAAGATTGCCTCACAAATACATGCACTATACTTGCTGTGGTCGAGGTATATATGACGCAACAACGAAAGCCTTTACAACAAAGGCTTTTACAATGAATACAAACCACGCCAGCTCCTACATCGAATATCAATGTCACACCTTCACATAGGGAATCATTTAAAGCACCATAACAACAAACAGCATTGTAACGCTCATCTTTTCATCAATTCCAGTTATAACGCCAAACGCAAATTAGTGTTTAAAAAATTGTGAAGCCAAAAGAAATTGAGCTCTGAGTCCGTATGAATGGGGTTCAGTGGATTGGTGGTTTGAGGGATTTGAGTTAGCTGATTGGCCGAGTGTGGGAACCAATGAGGTGTTTTAAAGTTGTTTCCCCATTCACTGCTCCAGATTTCCTTCCATTTCCTGTATATGCAGTGGGGACGGCGATGCTCGATAAAAATTTGGTGCTTAACAACTCTTAAAATTATTGCCGTTATCCTAGATTGTGAGTACTATTTTGATAAGTTTGTCATTAATTTCTGTGATGCGCGCATATATTTGAAAAACGTACGGGTGTATGTCCTTGAGGTTTTCGGTGTGAGTACTTACTTTACTCAATGTTCTGTGGGGCTAACTCAAAAAAACAAGCTTAAACCGCCCCTACCCCTGAGCCCAAAGACCCACACCAGGTGCATTTCCTGCCACCCTCCACGCCCTCAAGCAGCAACGTTTGTCAGCATTCTGTGGGTCTAACTGAAACAAACAACCTAAAATCGCCCCTTCCCCTGTGTTGTGTTGCTAGATGCCACGGGTGCGGCCTAGCTGTGGTAGCTCGAATAAACACTCAGCCACTCTCAGTCACTGTCTGGGCCGGAAGTCTTGAGCGACCTCCACCCGTTTATTTAAGCTCTCTGACCACGCCTGGCCAGAGAGTGATACAGTGTGTGGAGGCCCTTCCAGGCCAGGGGTCTGGGGTCAAAAGTCCTGCGGTATCTAAACTGCTACACCCTGCTCTGAGCCCTAAGATCCACACCAGTCACATTTCTCCCTCCACCCCTTGCCCCCATCCTCAAGCAGCAGCATTAGTTCTATTTTTCATTATAATGGCATGGGTTGGTAATGCCATTCATAGTAGAAAACAATTCGGAGTAAAGACGGGCATAGTAATGATTCCGTTGTGGTGCCGGTTTTGTTGTTAAATGCAAAAACAACAGTTGATGGACAGAATGCAGAACAATGTCATGCATTCACCCCAGTACAGAGATCTGGGCCTAAATCCATCGTTGTTTTGCTCACCATGCCATTCCAGTTTGAACCCAGCCATAAGACCTGACTTGGCAGTTCAGGCTGGACTGTTCCCCTGCGGCACAGGGTCAAGACTGATTTTCATATAGCTGGGTCTGAACTGAGGTTGCGAAGTGAACTAAAGAATGATGATGGATTCAACCCAGATCTGTGACTGGGGATGAGTGTCTGAAAAGTTTCAGCGCTCCGTCCATCATCTCCTTGTGTTTGCTTTGGTTTTGTTGTTAAGGCATTTAGTTGTAAAGCCTTTGTTAAAAAGGGTGTTTCCCGTTGGTGAATATAACCTGTCCTTCTGTAGCTTTTTCTGTACTTAGTCAGTCTGTGTAATAGAAATTGGCTCTTCTGTTCTTGCTTTGCCTATTTTGAATGTGAGCTGAGGGAAGCTTGCATTGCAAATGTTTGTTCTTTTCCAGTTCCATGTTTAAGGAGCACTTGCACTGATACGTACTCTGATAATTGGAAGCTTTTGCCACTGTTCCTGTTCTGTGAGTGAAGGAAGCTTGCTTCGTGGATGCTTGTTCTCAGGCTAGACATGCACTTCCTCTGTTATGTGTATATGTGACGTTTGCTTCTGTACCTGATCTGTGTTAGGGATATTTATATTGTACCTCCTCTGTTTATAAGGAAAGCTTGCACTGTTGATGTCTGCATTGTACAAGCTCTGTAAGTTAGGTAAGCTTGCACTGCAGGTGATTGTACTGTACCTATTTGCGAGGGAAGCTCAAACCATGGATGCCTGTTCTGGACCTGCTGTGTGTTGGGAAGCTTGTTAGTGCATACCTGTACTGTACTTCTCTGTATGCAAAGAAAGCTTACATTCTATATGTCCTCTATAAACGTGAAGCTCGTGTTTATGGATTGCGAAAGCTGTACTCAGCCTCTCTCTGTAATGAAAAGTTTCCCTGTTGCCATAGATGTGCATGCTTTGAATGAGTGTGTGCAGCAAATGCCTGTCTCATGTGGTAAGTAAGCTTGCATTGTGGATGGTTGCACTGTACATGTTTGTAAGGGTAGCTTGAACTCCCAGTGGCAGTACTGTACCTGCTGTGATTTAGGGATACCAGTATGTCATATGCTTTTCCTCAGGACAAGCATTGTCTTGTATTTGATCTGCATGAGTGAATATTGTACTGCCAATGCCTGTACTATATATTTTTGTGTGTGAGAAATGTGCTTTTTTTGTTAAGAAAGCTTGCACAGCAGATGCTGGTTCTCTACACAGCCATATGTTCTATATGTTATGTCAGATAGAGAAACTGTCTGTAAGGGATGCTTGATTTTTAGATGATTGTATTGCACTTGCTTCTGAGGGAAGCCTAAACTACATACATGCATTGCCTGCATCTGCTGTGGGTGAAGAAAGCTTGCAATTCACTTGTTTTTCTTTTAGACAAGCATCTGTGTCCTATATCTGTTCTATGTGTTTGGAACTTGTAGATGTGTATGAGAAGCGTACTGCTCTGCCTGTTGTGTGGGAGGAATGCATGCATTGTGATGGCACATTGAACCTGATCTGTGTGAGGAAAGGTTGCACTGCTATCATCAATGGTGTACAAAGTTTTACAACTGTAAGCTTGCACTCCGGATGCATGACCTTAAGAATAACATCTGCTTTCTGTATCTCTTGCAGGTGAGAGAAGAGTGTGGAGATGTCATGGAATGTGCTGATATTCTACTGTGGGGATTCTCTTATGATGATTCCAGTAAGATCAGTTGGAGGGCACTAAGAGAAGATGTATGTTGCCCTATGCTGGAGATGTCCTAAGTAATAAACTACGACTTCAAGAAACCTTAGAAGGCTCTTCTTTTCATGGCGACGAGTTTCCTGTGCAGAGGGCAGGTACCAGCATCTTCACCTTGGAATATTTATGATGATTTTATTCGAGGTCTCTGAAACAAAGTTCTTGTGAGTAAGGCCTTTATATTTCCCACTAAAGGATCATTCCTTATCTTCTCTGTGATTTGAGTATTTGCGCTTGATTAGGCGAAAAGAAGAAGGAATTAAACAGTTTTTATCCATTTAACGCTGTTAGATAAAGATAACACATTTTGCTCGTGCCGTCTGCGTTGCCTACCAACCTTAACTCTTGAGCTCCTGCGCGCGTCGATTTCTGCCTTTGCTCGTGCCGCTCCTGCTCAGCTGCATTGCCCAGCAACTGGTTTCCTTGAGCTCTTGCACGCGTCAATTACTGCCTCTCCTTGTGCCACTCCTGCTCAGCTGTGTTGCTTAGCAACTGGATCCCTCGAACTCCTGTATGCATGTCAGTTTCCTTTCACTGTCATCAAGGGGATCTGTGCGCCTCCGTTATATCCTGGCAATTGGATTCTTTGAGCATTTCTGCGCACATTTCTGCACGCGTCAATTTCCCTTTTGCTACATTCAAGGGAATCTGTGCGTGTCTGTGACTTCTCGAGTGCTTGAAGTACTTCTGCAAGCGTCAGTTTGCCTCTTGTTGCCATCAAGTTTCTGTACCGCATTTCTCTGACTACGTGTGGATAACTGGAATTATTTTTTTGGGCCACGTTTTCCACCCTAAACAACAAGCGTCAAGTTCAACAAAGGATATTAAAGTAACGAACTAGGAGAAAATATAATACCACTTCATTCTATTTGGACAAGGGAAGAAGTACACAAGAAGATTTATTATTTTTATTTTTTATTTTAGACTGTTACTTTAAATTGTTATTTTGAATTGTTATTTTGTGTATTCTGTTACAGGTACTATGTCTGACCAAAGCATGTCTTCCCCACCTCCTTTCTTAGCAACACCAGGTGACCCTACTATACCGTGAGAAGCAATGGAATAAAATGTTTTTAACATATTTATTAGCTACAGGGGGAGACAAGTATGTCCCTTTAAGATGACAAGTGATACTTCTCCATCATCTTGGTGTTGAAGGGAGAAGGCTATACGAAGAGCTACCAGAAATTTCTTTGGGGATGGGTGATGGTGAATCCAATAATATATATGATATGTCAATCCAATGGCTAGAATTACATTTTACACCCAAAACTAATGTGGTGTTAGAACGCCATAAGTGTTTTAGTAGAAGTCAAAGAGTAGATGAAGATATTTCCTCATATGTGTCTACCTTACGAGGTTTAGCCTTAACATGCAGGTTTGAACAATTAAATGATTCTTTAATCAGGGATCAGATCATTAGGTGTACTAGTAATAAAAAGATAATAGAGAAGTTGCTGAGGACGGAATATACTTTAGAAGAGGCTGTTTGGATAGCCAAAGGGATGGAGCATACTGTCTTATGGCTCAAGGAAATTGAAAATTCCACCATTACAAAAAATGAGAAAGTTGAAGTTGTTGAGAATTTTTTTAAAGAGAGTAGATGTCAGTGTAAGTAACGATTCTAAGGGGTTACAAAATGAAAGAAGAAATTTTCCAGTTAGAGACATTAAGTGTTTGCGTTGTGGGTCCCCAGGACACATCGCGTAAAGTTTGAGATGCATGGCTAGGAGTACACTATGCAGGAATTGTGGGAAAAGGGGGCACTATGCGAAACTGTGCTGCACTAAGATGCCAGAGAAAAGTTAAGTGCAAGAAGTTGATCATATCTGTGAAAATGTGGATGAAATTGTTTCGACAGTCAATGATTTTACAGAAAACTCTGAGAATGGTGCTGTGGCAATCACAAAAATGGATTCTAAGGTAAAAATGGTGAGTCTAAGTAAATGATTGCAATGTTTCCTTTGAAGGGAGGAATATAAAAGTATTGGCAGATTCCGGAAGTCTGTACACACTTATTTCGAATACATCTTATGTGCAAAATTGGCCAGAGGGAGCCTATTGATGCATCAGAATGGTTAGCTCCTATTGTGATTGCCCCAAAGGATGGTGGGAAAATTCGCCTGTGCATTGATTTGCGTGACTAAAATATGAGCATTTAGGTGGATAGAAAACCTCTTCCCAATATATCCGAGATGCTGTCTACTATGGGAGGAGGAAGTATATTTAGTGTCCTCAACATGTCAGCCGCATATCATCAAATCAATATGCACGAAGAATCTAGACATTTGACCTTGTTTGCAACTCCTTTGGGTGCATTTAGATATAAGAGAATGTCTTTCGGACTGGTATCAGATTCTGCCGTTTTTTCAAAAGTGATGGAAATTTTTTGGGAGATATGAAACAAGTAAGATGTTTCCAAGACAACATTTTAATTGTGTGAAAATGTTATTTGCAACCATAATAAAATGTTTGAAGAAGTGATGAAAAGGTTAGAAAACATGGGTTGACAATAAAGAAAGAGAAATGCCAAGTGAATAAATAACAAGTGGATTATCTAGGTCATGAGGTTAGTGAAGGTGGAATAAGGCCCAAGAATAGTATTATAAAAGCTGTAACTATGGCTCCTGAGCCATCAAACAAAGACAAACTAAGATTGTTTCTAGGATTAGCAGAATATTGTGCTAAATATGTTGAAAGTTTTACTGAAATTGTGGAACCTTTGAGAATGATAATGAAAAAATTTGATGTTTCTGTGGAATGATAATTGCAAAAAAGTGTTTGGATCTATCAAGAAGGCTATATCAAATGCCCCCACTTTAGGACGTTTTGACATTTCGGGCAAAACATATTTGACCACAGATGCCAGTGGTGTAGGAATTGGAGCAGTGTTATCACAAGTAGTGAATGGTGAGGAACGGATTATTGGATTTGCATCCAGAAGGTTGCAAGGTACTGAACGATCGTACTCCGTCATCGAGAGGGAAGCTTTAGCTTGTTGCTGGGGCGTTAACCATTTTACATTTTATGTCTGGGGTTTACCATTTAAAATCTGAACTGATCATAAGCCTTTAACCTATATTTTTAAAGGTGGCAGAGGGTTGGAAGGTAATGTGACACCCCGCATATCGGGGTGGTTGTTGTCTGTTATGGAGTATAATTTTGAAGTTGAATATGTGAAGGGTGAAAAGAAAGTGATCGCTGATTACCTATCAAGGATGCCATTAGAAGAAGATTGCGACGAAATTTATAGCGATTTTGTGGAAGTGGTGAAATGGCTTTGTGTTGTGAGCAGTAGGAGAGAGCAGAGAGTGTGATACTGTGCTACTGTGCTACTGAAAGTAGAGGCAGAAATTGTAAAAGGTTGGAACCTTGAAGATGACAGAGATAATGAACTAAGTGAGTTCTTTAAGATAAGACATGAGTTGAGTATATGTGAAGGAAGAGTTAGGAGAAGACACCAGCTAGTACCCTCTAAAGACATGCGTAAACGTATTCTGGATTTGTTTATGAGGGGCATCCAGGACGCAATATGTCTAAGTGTAGGGTCAGAGAATCATTTTGGTGGCCTGGAATGAATGGTGACGTAGAAGTTGTAGTAAAGGATTGTGATATATGTGCCAATAGTGACAAATCGAAGATTGTGAGACAACCACCTCTGCTTTGTACTGAGTTTCCAGCAAGACTATGAGAAAGATTAGCCATAGATTTTATCGGGCCTGTAGGGAAGTTAGGATATAAGGATAGATTTATCCTTGTTTTGGTAGATTATCATTCTAAATGGTTTGTGGTGGAGGCAATGAGTAAAGTCAATACTACTTGTGTGGTAAAATTCTTTGTAGAAGGTTTTCCTAGAAGAAGGGATACCCGCATCCTTAGTGTCTGATAATGGAGTACAGTTTGTCTCCAGGGAGATGGAGGAGTACTTGAAAAGGTAGGAGGTCAAATATGAGAGAGTGGCTCTTTTTAGATCACAGGCTAATGGTTTAGTGGAGAGAGTAAACCATGTTATAATGGACAACTTTCTACTCTCTCTTGTTAATGGGTTGTCCTGGAGAGAAGAGTTAAGAAAAATTATCTAGACACATAGAATTAGCCCACATTCGGTGACTGGTGTACCTCCGTTTGTGTTAATGAAAGGGAGAGAGCTGGGTTAGAAAGAATGTACTGTGTAATTGAGCAAGAAAGATTGGGTCTGGGTTGATCGCAATAGAGTGAAAGAGAGAGTTGAGAGAGGACAAGAGAAAATGGAAAGAGCATACAATTTGAAGAAGGGTGTGAAGAAGATATGGGTTCAGGTAGGTGATTGGGTAGTGGTTTGTAAAAATAAGTGGGTTCGCAAGGGGGAGAGTAAATTTTTGGGACCTTTCCAGGTTAAGGATATTAAAAGAAGTGTTGTGAAATTGGATGATGGTTCTACATGGAGTTATATGCAAAGTGTGTGAACCATTAAATCCTATGTGCTGATGGTGTAAATTTCTACGAAGTATGAGAACCATGAAATATTCATTCACATGTAATACATGGTTTTATTTTAGCATCTTGAATTTTCATGTACAATTTCTGAATGATATATCTTTTCTTATTTGAAAGTTTTTTCTGAATGATATATGTTTTAATGTAGCAAACTGTGTTGTATCTTGTTTATTACTATTGCTTAGATATTGGTTATATTTTGTTTTCGTTTGTGGTAAAAGGGAGATGTCTGGAGATGTCATAGAATGTGCTGACATTCTACTGTGGGGATTCTCTTATGAGGATTCCAGTAAGATCAGTTGGAGAGCACTAAGAGAAGATGTATGTTGTCCTATGCTGGAGATGTCATAAGTAATAAAGTACGACTTCAAGAAACCTCAGAAGGCTCTTCTTTTCAAAGCGCTACCATACCTGCTATGTGATTTAGGGAAGCTTCTGGTGGGAATCACTGTGCTATACCTGCTATGCATGTAAAAACAGTTTGCACTATGGATGCCTCTATTATGCCTTTTCTCTGTATTTTGGAAGCTTGCAATGTGAATGACACTCCAACCAAGCAGTGGATGAAGAATGCGAACCCAAAGCATCTCACTCTGTACGCAGCATATTCTTTATAAAGCTATGGAGGGACAGCAAACGTCTCTATCCCATACCCATAACCAACTTATTACACCAGATCTGCTTTGAGTCCAGTGCTTTTGCGGCAAAATGGCTGGGAAGGGTCCTGAATTGAGTAAATACAAAAGAACAGAAGAGGGAGGTTGCCTGGGCATTTTCACCCACACAGCTAACTAAAATAAGATGGCAGCGAACAAGAGGCCTTCAAATCTTCATGTGTGTGGTACTAGGAATAAGAGGCACTGGACAGGGGTTAAGATAAAGTGTGAAAGAAATGGTGGAAGTAACATGTGTTTGTGCTTTCATTCGTCCATGTGTGTGTTTTTTGATCCACCGATGTATGTGTACGAGTGAAGAACATGAGTAGAGCCATTCCGCAAACTGATTTGCTATAAATGTTTTCTTATGAATTTTACTCTGGGACAATTAAGCATCAATGGGTGTTGGAAATTGGGTTACTGGTTGAGGGGGGTAAAACCCTACTCAAGCAGCAACCACAATCTCTGTCAGGGTGAAACACCAGCAAAGCCCAAATTAACCTGTGTTTAACGCTCTGGTAGTTTGGCACAAAATCAGTCAAGCTTAACATAGAGGCAACATCTAAAGTATTTATTCAGCACTGCAAACACTACTAAAGTGAAAACACAACACAAGAAAAATCCCACACCTATTTAGAGAAATAGTGTAAAAGGTAATAAATTATTCGATATCCAAACGACATAAATCCTATCAGTAGAACAGGAGATATGCAATTTTAAAGATTTACGTCAAAATAGTGCCTAAAAGCACCAAGCCCCAAATGTGATTATCTAATCGTGCTGGAAAGGTACTAAGTCACAAGTTCAGGCTCACGGTGATGGAACACAGGCCTGCTACAGGGAAAAAGTTAGACTTACTTAACCAAAGTACCTTTAATCCTGGTTGCGGAGTGATTTGAAGTCCCACATCGAAGATGCATTCGATGCAAGGTCCTTGCATGGAGATGCATTGCACAGCAGCTGTTCTGAGGAACTGCGGTGGCGATGCAAGGTCCATGTGGGGAGATGCGTCACGCAGTGGCAGTTCGAGGAGCTGCAGTGACAATGTGAAGTCCTTCATCTGGGATGCGTGGAACAGTGGTTCTAATGCAGAGTCTTGCGAGGCGATGCATCACGCTGTGTCCGTTCTGCTGGGACCACAGATGAGCTGGAAAAGCAGCTTCAGGCCCACTTCAAAGGGTCCAAGAGTGTGGTGGCACCACTTGGGGACAGGACTGATGCAGGTCCCGTCCTTCACTCAGGCTGCAGGGCAGCAGGTAGGAGGCAGCAAGGCAGCAGGGAAAAAGTGTAGCAGTCCTTTTTGCAGAGCAGCACAGCAGTCCTCCTGAGTCTTCCAAAGGTCCAGAGATGGACTGAAGAGTTCCGTCTGAGGGTCCAATATTTATACTTGGTGCCCTCTTTGAAGCAGGTGAAGCTTCTTGAGGTTTCCACCCTAGAGGTACTTGGAATTTTCTGTCTTGGCCCCAGATTGTCTGGGGTCACAAAAAACTAGTGTCCGACCCTTTGTGAATGTTCCCAGGCAGAGCATATGTGATGTGAATAGCTGGGTGGGTGACACCTCCTCCCCCACATCAAGTCAGGGAGGGCACATTCTGCCAACACCAATGCACCGTTGTCTCACTGCCTGGGAGCAATGTACAAAGAGCAACTGCCAGCTACACTCAGTCATGTGACCCAGGAAACAGGGTTCAGGCACCAAATGGTTTGAACAAGAAAATGCCAATTTTCTAAAAGTGGCATTTACAGACTTTGACTTAAAATCTGACTTTACCATTAAAGAGGGCTTTGAATTACAATTTTTTAGACATCAAACTTGATATTCGTATATGCCCCCCATTGAATGTTATCACTTACTAAAAGCAATAAGTTAACCCAACGTTATTTACGAGTTTTTCACTACCACGACATTTAAAACTTAAAAGTACATGTCTAACTTTTCAAATGCAGTGCACCCTGCCCTATGGACTGTTTAGGGCCTACCTTAAGTTAGAGGTGACATATCAATTACAAAGGAAGGTTTAGACTTGGCAAACACTGCACACATAGGCTACAACAGCAGGTCTGAGACATGTTTAAAGGGCTACTTAAGAAGGCGGCACAATAAGTGTTGTAGGCCCACTAGCAGCACTTAATTTACAGCCCCTGGATACATGTAGTACCACTTTACTAGGGATTTATAAGTAAATTAAATTTGCCAATTGTGCATAAGCAAATTTTACCATGTTTAAAGGAGAGAGGGCAAGCACTTTAGCACTGGTGAGCAGTGGTGAAGTGTGCACAGTCCTAAAGCCAGCAAAAAAGAAGTCAGCAAAAACAGGGGGATGGAAGGCAAAAAGCTGGAGGAACCACTCTAAGGATGTCAGGTCCAACAGTGGATAACTGGTAAGTGTAAACTGTTCGAAAGAACTTACAGATGCACAAAACGTAAAATTTAATACGTAAATGTAGGCAGCTTACACAAAATGAAGTAAAATGGCACAAATGGGGCAATTGCTTTTACATTCCAGACACTGGCTAAGAAAAACGTGGGACAGCGCCACGCAACACAACCCATGGTTCCCTGATGCGTGTCTCCAAATAGTCCTGGAAGTGAAAAGAGCGTGAGAAAGCCAAGTGTTTGTAGCATGATGCAACTGATATGTAACTTGAACCGTGTAACGTAACACATCATAGTATTACATGATGATCTATTTGGGCTTTGGAATGAGTACAAAAGAGAAGAAATATAGAAAGGTTTGAAGGAACAAACAAGTATGGCATAGAAAATATGATGGTAATAAAGCAGATAATGCATCTACAATGTGCAAGTGATTCGAATTTGTAGACTTAAAACGAAAAGTTGGCATTAATCTTCACATATCGGTCATGTTTAGAAATCCACAAGTGTTTTGGAGCTTTGCTTGATGTAAAAGCAGTGCTGAAAAAATGTGGTCCCTATTTGGGGCAGGTGCTCTGCAGTCTTGGATTTCAGTTCTTACCTTTCCTCTTACCTCACCTGTGGAAGGTCTGATCAGGTGATGCAACATGACGCCCCCAAAACACCCCCCCCCCCCGCAGGATGGAATGAGGGGCCCCACAGGGTCTAACTTCTTATAAAAGATTCATTGAATTTCTATTGAATGTGGGGCCCACTGGAGAAATGTCTTCTCTCCCCCACGCCTCAGGGGCTGAGGGGCCTGCGTCATGCTCCTGGATTTGATCACGTGATGTGAATCTGCTGGCAGCTCGTGTCTGGCAGGTTTCCTATTCTACATTATTGTTTGTTGAGAATGTATGTCTTTCTCACCGTTGCAAGTTCAACCTGTTTGGCCCAGCAATTGAGCTTTTGTGCAAGTCTAATTTAGTGGAAATAACAGTGTGGATTAAAACATCCAGATGAGAAAGTGCCAATGCAGGGAACCTGCTCTGAAAAAACAAATTGACATACTTGGATGAAAGTGATAGGTTATTCATAACCAGTGTTTAGTTCGTGCAGGTGGTGGGCACCAGCACTTATTGTTACCAGGTGGGCACTTGTTTGTCATCGTCGGGCTTTAAGCAAACTAAAGAGAAACAAAACTTAAGAAAGAGAAAGAAGAGAAAAGTGAAAATGCAGGGGTGGAAACGAATCTGCTAGAGTGAGCTAAAGATACATGAAGTGCATGGTGGTGGAAGAAAGAGGCAGGAGGTGGAATCATGAAAAGGAAGTCTTGTTCATCTCAAACCAGCATTTTGCAACTCTCGCATTTGGATGGCAGGTGCAAACTTGAAAAAAAACTGTTGTTGCACTTTTTTGACAAATTAAGCACTGTTTACCATAATCAGATCAAAGCAGCTCTGAACAAACTCAAACGTAATATCAAAATATGTGTGTTCATCTTCTAGTGATCACTGTTAATGGGAAAAGGATAATATTCTTTTACAATATTTTAAAATCCGTATGTGGTTTGGAACATGGAAAACTAATAGAGATGCATGTCAAATGAAAGATTTAGGGCCTCATGTAGGTAAATAAATTTTACCGTTTCTTAAATACCGAGCCGTACCGAATCGGTAAATTAGAATCGGTAAGTTATATGTAGGTAAAAATTCGGTAACAGTTACCGATTCGGTAACATTCGGTAATCACGAATCGGAATTCACCGAATCGGTAAATACCGAGGTGGTATTTACCGAATCGGAAAATACCGAGGTGGTATTTACCGAATCGGAAAATACCGAGGTGGTATTTACCGAATCGGAAAATACCGAATCGGTATGTACGGAATCGGTAAATAAAATCACATGACTTGACGAAACAGCTAATCCCGTGCAACCACAGCCCACCCAACCAGGAAGTGGCCACACCCAGGCAGGTGTACATAATTAGCCGACCCTGGAGAGGCTTGGAGTGCAGAGGAGAGGCAGGGAGCCGGTGCCTGTGCGAGCGGGAAAACGAACATCATGTCCAGCCAGAGAACACAGAGAGACGGAGGGGAAAGGAGGAGGAAGCTGAAATTTAGCCCCAAGGAACTCCAGGTGCTGGTGGAGGAGGTGGTGAAGCAGCACCAGAAGCTGTTTGGAAGGCAATCCCTGCAAGTGCCTGAGGCTGAAAAGCGCAACATATGGCTGGCCATCCAGGCCCAGGTGAATGCTGTGGGAGTGACCCACAGGGACATAGAGGTCCTAAAGAAGCGCTGGAATGACCTGAGGATTGTAACCAAGAGGAAGATGGGCGACATCCAGAAGGAAGCCAGCCAGACTGGAGGTGGAACCAACAGGGCACCTGCCCTCACCGAACTGGAGGAGCTGGTGGGGGCCACAATCGAGCAAGAGAGCGTCGTGGGTCTTGGGGACGCCGACAGCTCTGCCAGAGCCGCCACACAACAAGGTAAGACGAAAGCACAGCAATGTAGCACCCCCTATCCCTATCCCACATCCCCCATTGTGAAACGAGAATCACACTGCAGTCCACACGTGTCAGTGCAGACAGGCAATGCATTCCGGGAGATGTAGTCAGGGAAACACCAACCATGACGTAGATGTTACAGGGCAACAAGGCATGTCACGCACTCGAGGCACAAGGAGACAGAGGACATTTTGGAATGTGAAATGATTTATTGTGACGCTTTCAATGCAGCCCTTCGGGGACACTGAGCCAATGTTGTATTTCTGTCCACAGATGTGACATCATGCAGGACAGGGCATGCTGCAGGAGAGACGGCACACTGGCCACAAATATCACCTCTAGCCAGCACAAGTTCAGACCAGGGAGCAGGCCCACTGGCAGCCGCACCACCAACACAGGCAGCCTCGCCGCAGCCAGAGCCAGCATCACCTCACCCAGAGCCAGCATCACCTCACCCAGAGCCAGCATCACCTCACCCAGAGCCAGCATCGCCACTCATGTTTGAATCACCGGCCACATCTCCGCTTGCAGGTGTGGGAATGAGGAGGCGTCCAGCAGCCAGGCTACGAGCCTTAGACACCTCGTCAGACGACAGCATGGGCCCTGAAGAACTCACCAGGCCCCAGGAAGGGAGCCATGCCACTGTGCCCCACACCTCACAGGCAGCACAGACGGGAGCAAGAGGGCGCCGCAGGTCGCGTGTCCAGAGTCCACCAGCACCCATTGACGGCCATGGTGTCTTCTTGGGTCTCGAGGGCCAAATGTTGAAACAACAGCGCCTGCAAACAAAGGCAGTCATGTCAGTCCAGAGGCACATGCGGGTGATGAAAACTACATTAGTCAACATGGACAATAACATCAGCGGCATGGCTGCGGGCATTCGGGACATGTCCCAGTCAATCCAGCAGTTGTGCAGCAAATTAGATGCTGACATCGAAGCACGGCGCCGGGAACGGCAGAGAAGGGACACTACCAACAGGGCACTCAACCGTCTGGCAACTGCGACTTCTCTACTGTGCCGGCGCTCTGTGACGATGCAGGAGGGCCTAACACACTGCTGCAGCGACCTGTCTCGGGGGATGGTGCAGGTGACAAGTGCACTAGGGGTGCTATTAACTAGTCAGGCGTCGACAACTGCTGCAGGGGATGCTGCGGAGAGCATCGACACCAGCAGCAGGAGCAGCATCACACCCCCCGTCCCAGAAGGACGCAGGAGCAGCAGGCGGCTTGGGGTTGGCTCTAGTGAGGATGCACAGGCCGTGCCTTCCACCACTGCAGCGCGTATGCGCAAACATTGATGTGGCCCTGCTTAGCCACTTCCCAATGGGTGACGTAACCCTGGACATACTCCTTGTATAGATGGTATATTGCCAGATTGGCTTGTTCATGTGTTCATGGCGTGGTGCCACATTGAAACTACGTCATGACTAATCACAACTGGCTGTGTCCCCTTACTTACTCAGAAATAGTTGCATGTGATCTCTGTCCGTCTCTCTCTCCCATCGATTGCAGTTGGCACTCTAGCTGCGTTGCCCTGTGGCTGGCCTGACTCATCCTCGTTGTCCTCAAAATATGTTAGTTCCACATCTGTACCTTTTTTCATGGCAAGGTTGTGCAGCATTGCACAAGTGGCAATAATCTTGCAGCAGGTGATGGGTGTGTACTGGCGTGCGCCTCCGCTCTTGTGGAGGCAGCGGAACCTGCTCTTCAGTAGTCCAAACGTGCGCTCCACCACATTGCGTGTTGTTTTGTGTGCCACGTTGTATCGTCTCTCACTCTGTGTTGCTGGGTGTAGGTAGGGAGTGAGGATGAATGACCGGCATGCATATGCACTGTCGCCTAGATGAGTAAAAGGGAAACATCAGTCACATGCCTCTTTACACTATGATTTGCAGGTTGCAAGGGGCGTCACTGTTACTCACCTAGCAGGTATCCCTCTCCAAATTCTCCGGCACTCAGTCGTGTGTAGATCCCACTATTCTGGAAGATGTACGAGTCGTGGGTGCTCCCAGGAACCTTTGCAACAATATCTGTGATGATGTTCCCTGCATCACAGATCACCTGCACATTGATGGAGTGGGTGGACTTCCTGTTCCTGTAGATGTGCTCTGTGTCAGCTGGTGGACAGATTGGGATGTGTGTACCATCAATACAGCCGATGACATGGGGGAACTGTGCCATGTGATAAAAGTCTGTTTTTGTTTTCTGCAGTGCAGCCTGTGTGTTGGGGAAGCTGATGTAGTGGTGCATTCTCTGCATCATGGCATCCAGGAACTTCCTGAGGAAACGTGACAGGCAACTCTGGGATACACCACCCACCGCAGCTATCACCACCTGATAACTGCCGGATACCAGCAGATGTAGGCTGCAGAGCACCTGCACATGTGGGGGTATGGCGTGCGCCCTTCTTATTGGCTGGTCCAGGAGTGGGTGAAGGTCCCTGATTAAGTCCATGATGGTTTCGGGGTGTAGCCTGTACCTCTCATGTATCTCTGCATCAGTCAGCTGGAATAGTGTGATGCGCTGTCTGTAGATGCGTTCCTCCCGTCGCCAAGCCCTCAGTCCTGCTGCCTGTAGACGTAGGCGCCTTGCAATGACATACATAGCGGCCATGTTGTCCACGCTGTTGCGTTTTGGGATTGCTTATATGCACTGTTGATGGTTACCACCTGCTTTCAATCCGTGTTAATTACCGACTCTTATTTACCGATTTTCTTGGATTTCTTAATTACCGAGTGCTCCTACATGTCATTTTAATTTTTACCACTTCATATTTACCACTTCATATTTACCGATTCGTTAAGTATGTATTCGGTAAATCTGATTCGGTATTTTAGAATTCGGTAAATATGATTCGGTATTTACCGCCTCATATTTACCGAAAAGTCGTTTTTGGACTCCTACATCTCACTTGTCTGAATACCGGTCGGTAACGGCATATTTACCGAAAATCGGCCGTTACCGACCGGTATTTGGCTACCTACATGAGGCCCTTAATGTTTTTAGAACTAGCCAATGTTCACCAAGCCGAGATTCAACAGAAGTTCGAGCACACTTTGCCACCATTCAGACATTCAACTAGGGTCAATATGTTTACCTTCTATCGATTATTAGGATTAGAGTTAAAGCTGATGCTCATTCAAGCTCAAAAGAAATCCCCAGAAATTTAGACATTTGAATTTTACTTGATATAATCTGAACTGCGAAGATCGTATCAAATTTGTAAGCAGGTTTGTCCTGCAATTGTGCTATGCCATTTCTCTATTGTTTTTTTCTTTCACTGTCCCCATCACAAAACATCACGGGGCATATTCACAAGGATCTATTGCCGAGTTAATGGCACTTTATCACAGACAAAGTTGCGATAAACTTATCGCCCCAATCACAAGCTGGTGTTAACAGCCCACAGCACCAGCTTACCCGTGATAGCAGCCGCAAAAAACATCGCCACAAATGATCCACGCAACTATCGCTAATGAGGTGCAGAGCAGGCGTTCCTGTGCCAAAAGCAGCGACAACACCACTCCACAACATTCACAACGACCAGCCAGATCTGCGATAAGAACACAAAACAGGCAATAAGGTGCGTTAGCAGCAGGAAAATAACACCTGGTCAGACCTGGTGCAAAGGCGGACTACAGCCTGCACCACAAAAGGGAGTCCAGCCAACAGCCACATCAGAAGGATAACAGATGCCATGGAGCCACTGGTCATGCGGCCCAGACACCCAAGAGGGCCACAACACCCACCACCACCACCCTAGGATCCCAATCCCCACCCGGAACCACCCAGACCACCACAGAGGCAGCACTGACAAAGACAGCGGAACCCCAGGAAACCCACCAGCCTCACAGACCCAACACCTGACAATGTCATTGCCCACTTCAGGCTCAAAAGGACAACCAGCGTACGCATCCTGACCAACATCGCCCAACAGGCCGACGGCACCAACACAGCGGACAATCAACATCCCACCCCACACAAAGCTGCTGGCTGTGCTGCACCTGTTGGCCCCTGGTACCCCCAACCAACACCCGCCAGAGTCGGAGGAGCCTCACAGCCAGCCACATCCAAGTCCCTCACACCGGTCCTGGACATCATCATCCGCCTGGTACCCCAGTCCCTATACGTCCAACACAATGCGCAGGATTCACTGGAGACCAAGCAAGGACCATACGCCATAGCTGGATGCACGCACGTGTTGGGGGCGATCCACAGCACACATGGCCTACCTGTGCCCCCTGGTGACACAGCACACAATCACCACAACAGACAGCACACGTCTCACATCACTGTGCAGGAAACATCCGAACACCGTGGAACCACCACCAATGTCGCCTCCAAATACCCAGCCAGTGTGCATGATTCCTTCATCCTCTGACAGTCCATCAGCAACCAGCGTTCCCAGGATGGCACCAAGGGAAATGCACAGCCCCTTGGCAAGTTCCAAATGAACACCCCACTCACCTCAACTCCACAACCATGCAACTCACAACTCTGGCAATGCACACGTCACAAAAACACAACCAACATGCAAAACAACATGCCCACCTACCAGACACGACAGAACAACTCACAATGGTAACCTGGGCAAGCCGTGAACATGAGCCATCAACGGCATGGCTCCTCAGCCACACACTAGCCGAATGTGGGGAGAGATGGCAACCAGGCATGTGTGAAGGATGCAGGAGAACCATGATTGGGAGAGTACACAATGCCATGAGTGGCGGAGATGTGCTGGACAGACCGCAGTATGCAGAACAGACCCATATCCATGGCGACTTACACCTCTGGCGTATGGAGTGTAGTGGACAGTGGATGCAACCATGTCACCCCAGCCAGTGGGGTAGTTCGCGGAAATGTTGCCAGTTACATCTCCCCCGTAAGCGTGAGAGGAGTGGGATGGCTTGGCGTACGCCAGGCCAGCGTAGGGGTGTGAATAAAAAGCATGTAGCCCTGGGTGTGGTCTTCTTCCGGAAAGCCCGTCTCTGCCAGGGCAGCACCTCTCACCACGCCACGAGGCCGACGCCGTCCTCGTGAGCGGAGTTGCCTGCGATCCTGTGCTCCTACTGTACCCCGGCCCGCTGGACCCCGAACCCATCAGGCCCGCCCCTGCACAGCCAGGCCACACTGATCACCTTCTGACTCCGGCGTGTGTCAAGGAGGGCCCACCACGTGCCTGCGCAAGCTCAAAGCCCCAGGCCTGTGACCTTGGCAGCCTTCTCAGACCATCACGGCCTCCACGACACAGGCCCGCTTTAGTCCTTTCTCGTTGACGTACTCTACTGCCGCCTCCGGCCTACACCACGGTCAAGTAGGTCACACAGTTGGAACTGAGTCTTGATTATACCTTGGCAGTGAACATTATTCATAGGCAGAATACATATTATCGCACGCAAGGAGAGGCGTAAGAGGATGGTGTGTTGCAGTCCGGAGGGAATAGGATCATCATCACGGAGGTGATCGAACACTACCGACAACTGCCCTGGTGTCGCTAACTCTGTGCATCGCGAGGCAACGACAGGTGGGTGTGGACCCCTGCTGCCACTGCCTTCGGCCCACACTACGGACAAGTAGGTCACACATTTGGAACCGAGTCTTGATCATACATTGTCCATATACGCACAAAAAGGAAGATTCAACTTCACTGTACTCCCTTTGGTCAGGTGGCAGCAACCATGTGCATAGCATCCCCGGCCTACACTGCGGTGGAATAGGTCACACACACTTTCGAATTCAGCCTTGGTTTATTTATGCTGACTTGATGTCATTGTACAGGCCTCATCGCAGACTGCATCCCCTTTCAGCCCCAGTGCCACTATGTCCATTCCCCAAGACCCATGGGCACCTTCTGGTTGTACTTTGGTGGTGACTGAGTCCATGGACTTGGGGTTGTCATTGCCATCATGGCGGTGATACTGACTTTGCGGCGAAAACGAAGCTGTGGCATTCCACCCCTCCATTTGCTGCTTCCGGACAGCTTCCACCCTCTGCATCATGCCCTGGAGGACACCTTTGACTGTCCCCCACAACCCTCCGCAACATACACCTTGGACATTAATTAGGACCCGCTCAGGTCGCATGGCCCATCTGACTGCACCGCAAGTCACCGTCCCGTGGCTGGGTGCCTGTGCCGGCCACAGTGCAACCGGGGCCACTAACTCTGTGCTGGTCATGTCAGGACCCCTTCTTCTGAGATATTGGATGGCCTCTGAGGCGATGGCCTTAGGGTCATCAACGCCATGTGTCTGTGGCCCTGCGCTGTCTGCTGCCTCTGGCCTCAACTGCGGTCCACCAGGGCTCACACATCAAATCGAGTCCTGACCGGCCCGGATGTCGCATCACCGCAGGAGGCACACACCACCACCACCAGGACCACCTCCAACCGCCATCCGCCAGAGTCGAAACAGTGGTCCTGACAGACTTACGGAGTTGCTCACACCTGTCGTGGATGTCATCATCAGACTGATACCCTGCTCGGCACTCCAGGTGCCACTGACTCAGTGCACTGCAAGCCATCGTCCGTTACTGATTGAGTTTAGTGTTGTGGAGAGGTTGCGCAGCAATGTCACCTCAAGCAGTGTCGGAGACCTGGGACGTTGATGAGGTAGATGATGCAGGTGTAACACACCCCACTGCATCTGCATCAGGATTATCTTGAAGGGACACAATCTGAGAATTTTTCTTCACATGGGCACGCTCAGCTGTAGTGCCCCAACCTAAGTGCACTGCAACTCATGGACACTTCTGTTTGCTCATTGTGTGCCCTCTGGACTTGCTCAGGCTACCTCCATGATGCTCCGCAGTTGTCCCTGTGATACTGGTGTTGTCTGTTTACGTATTCATTGTGTTAACTGTTGTATTTGTTGCCAGCACCAACAACTCCCTGAGGGCTGGCTTGCACCCCCCCACACACATCCAGCACAGGCGTCACTGTACATGTGGCCCTGCCAATAAAGGGACCGGGCGCACGTGCCCGTAGCCAGTTCAACATAATATCTGCGTGTGTCCCTGCGGTCTTGTTGTATGCATGAGGGCCCAGGGCCCTACGACATTACATTGTGCTGTGTACAGCGGATGCAGGCATGTCACCACAGGCCTCGGGTTTGAGCTTGGACATGTAGCTTTGTCGTCACCCACTCAATTCGTAGGGAGAGTGGCCTGGGCCGTCGTACGCAGGGCCAATGTTGGTGTGTGACTGATATGTGCGGGCCCCTGGGCGTGGTTGTGTACTGAGATAGTGCATCTGCATGTGTCTCTATGGCAGTGTGGGTCTCCCTTGTGGGGTGTAGATGTTCCCTGAAGGGTAATAGACACAAACGTATGTGATCTAGTTCGCCTTTAATGGGTTCGGACCCCACCCACACCTGTTCGGCCACCTCCTTTTGTCATGCTGATACATTGCATTGGGGTGCCATGTGTGGGTGGGTGAAGTGTTGTGAGCCAGCTGTGCTTCCGTGTGCCTCCTGCTGTGTGGTCTGTTGCAGGCTCTGTGTTCTCCTCTAAGTAGCTTGGCTGCCCGGGTCCTGGTAGTGGGTTGCGTGGGATGTCTATGGACTGTTGTAGGGCATCGGTGTCGAAGGTGTGGTGGTTCTCTCCGGCATCACAGATGTGTTGTCTTCTGTTCTCTGCTGGAGGTGTTGTGTGCCCCTCTGCAATGTGAAGGGGAGATGCATGTTGACATTGTGTGTTGGCGCATTGTTCTGGTTTACATACAGACTGTATGGCAATGTACATTGTGACTGTTTGAGAGGAGCTGAATACTGCTGTGGGACAGTGTACATTTTGACTAAATGACAGATGTGAGGTCGTACGCGTACATTTCCATTTCACAGTTTCCTGCCTTGTCAGATGTAGTGGGCATGTTTCTGTGCATGTGTGGAGCCAGTTGTGTCCTCTGTTCTGCAGTGTCGGCTTTGAGCATTGTACCATGTTGTCGTCAATGTGGGTGTGCTGTTCTTGCTCTGTGTGTGTGCTGCAGTGTGCCAAGAAGATCAGGGACATGATCCAAGGTAATTGTGGGTGTGCAGTGTGCTACACCTCGTTGTGCATGTGTGCCATTGTGCCCATCCCCCCGTCTCCCCAGTCCCTGGTTGTTACTCACCCTGTTGATGTTGTGTCAGGTCCTCTCGAGCTGTGTCCGTACTCCCTACTCCTTGCACCGTCTCTACACTGATGACTGTGGCCTCGGTTACCTCCAGCTCCTCCTGTGGCACAGGACTGCCACCCCCTGTCGCCGTTGCAGCCTTCCTGTTGGCAACAGGTTCGTGCCTGGTTTAGGTTGTCACATCATGCCAGCGCCTCTTGCCCTCCTCGATCGGCCTCCTCGGCACTTCGACTGCATTCCAGGTGGTCTACTTATGGATCAGTTGCTGGTAGTGTTCTGTCACCTCAGTGACACTGATCTGGTTTTGCTGCGGACTGCACCCCATCTTCCTCTCCCTCTTCTCCTGGGCCATATCCGTTGTTCCTTGCTGGTGGTCTGTGGGGGTTTTGGGGGGGGTTGCGTTGGCCTCTGCGCTCGGTCAGGGTGCATCCATGTTGCTACGTGCTTTGGCTAGTTTCTGGTGGGTTATTTCTGTGGTTTTTATGGTGCATTTTCCCGCCAGACGCGTGGGATTTGCAAGCCTGTGGCTGGTTTTCGCAACTTTTTGTACCGCAATTGGCCTCATCGCATGATTTTTTGCATTCGTGTATCACATTTTTGAGGCAGGGCGTTGATTTTCGCGCAGCCATTTGATACGTTATCTGGTGACTATCGCATGCTACCACCGCGTTGTGAATACTTGGTTGGCACGGCGTAATTTTCCCGCGATAGGCTGCGATGTTGAGAGTTGCGTTAAGCTACTCTTGGGGTAGTTATCACACGTTCTTGTGAATATACCCCCACGTTTTAAAAAAACGTCGGTCCCCTACTTTGGTCTGTGTTATTCACCCTTTCTACCTTTCTATCACACTATGCACAGCTATTATTCTTAGGTATGTCATAAAAAAGTTGTGTAGCACTAATGTGTTCATTGATTATTTTTTATTACTTTGTGGCTTCCTTCTCTTTATTAAAACAGAAGAGCTGGTTGAAAGGTAGGGAATAAAATTAAAATGAAAGCATAAATTAATGACAGCATTTGCATTACTTTCATTAAGTGTGCTTTAGAACTTCAATTATTTTAAAATAAAAGGCAAATTCTTGACCAACAATTCTCATTTCTACTCAACAGTAAAATATGCTAAACGCTTGACGTAAGTAAAATAATATATAGATAATCTGTACTTTTAATACATAGAGTTTATGCAATTGTTGTGAGTAAACTATAACTTATCTCCCACCCCTACAATCTCTGCAGCTTTTAATACAGTTTAGCAACAGCACAGTGAGCATCTACCAGGTCTGCAATTCCCTAAAGCAACTGCAAGTAACACCATTTGAGCTATATATTCTGTAAAAAGATATAGGTTTACAGGAGGTCACAGGAGACAAAGCTCTCTATATTTCCTCCAAATATGTCGATTTTATGCTGGACGAAAGGCCTGGCCCACATCAAACGTGTAACCGTGAGAAGGAGAACGGGTGCAGGGGGTTTTCGCTTGCCTCTTGATTACACGCTGTCAACACGTTTTGCATTTGACCTTGGGCTCAGCATTAAACGGCTTAAAATACATTAGATGTATATGCCAGCAATGGGGAAGAGAAGCAAGGAGGGGGGGTCATCTGACCCACCGCTTCAAAACAACCAGTCCTGACAATAAATAACAAAATAAACAGACACAGTGCTTAGAACCAACTGAAAACATTTCTGTTCGGTCAGCCATTTTAAGCACGCCTGGCTCATCCTAGCTATGGGATCCATTTTGTGACACAGTGACAGAACGTAACGCTGGCACTAACAGTCTGAGCACACCATCTGCCCCTGGGTCAGGCTGCATGCCTACTCCATCTAAAACATAAGCGACATAGCTAGAAATCCAGCAATGCTATGAAGGGGAAGCCATTTGCACAGCCCAATGCAGAACTACCATGGTACGATTTGAGACACACTACATTCATGACGTGCACTGCACGTTGACTAGCACACCAGCGTGAACAAATGTGGGCCCTGACTCACAGGTGAAACTGCTTACCCTTTAATAAGGAATCACAGCACTAATAAACGCCATCATTCCACCGTGAGCCACAAAGAAGGAGCCATTCCATAAAAGGAACAAGCATCGGCTAAGCCAATAGATCTGCCTTGGAAGCCTAAGCAATGGTTCATTTTTTGCGAGCATATGCCACAAAATCAGAAACCATAAAAAAGAATACATGTAGCACCTAAACAGGGCTGTTGTATGCTTGCATTAAAAAGGTAAAATGTAAAAACATTCACTGATGTTGCATTTTTACTAGTGACTTTTTTTTCAATTGAACCTTTAATTATAGTATTATTATTATTGGTGGAGGAGAGAAGAATAAATCACCACCAGCCACGTATCCAAATCACAAGCAGCTACAAAGTTACTTAAACAATTTATAACTTTAAAAAAGAAAAGAAATCACCATCTATCAGGGCACCCAGGGTGCAGGCAAGAGGAGTTTCAATATGTAATAACTTCATGCAGAGGTCCCATTGGGGAGAAATTGTCACAAGACGAGGTCTAATGCGCAAACCCAAAACATGCACCGTTGCTGCAGAGTTCATTTGCAAACACAGTTAAAAAAAAATCAGACAGTTCTAAATTGCATTTTTCCCATCAATTCTCCCAAAATGATTGCTCAAACCAAATTATGCAACTTTCTCTTTTTTTCACACTCATGCATGCACAGCACTAACCTTTTAGGCAACCAGCAAAAAACCTAGAGAGAACTGTAGTTAGGTAATAATTAGATAAACTGTGCCTGTTATAAAAGTTCCATGTTCCAGATAAATTTGAAGCATAATTATAGTAAA
Source organism: Triturus cristatus (assembly GCF_964204655.1). Classification (NCBI taxonomy): domain Eukaryota; kingdom Metazoa; phylum Chordata; class Amphibia; order Caudata; family Salamandridae; genus Triturus; species Triturus cristatus. Next base: position 1,084,699,450 of record NC_140582.1, on the reverse strand, counting down.
ATTGTAGCATATATAATTCAGCGCTGTATTTGTTTAATGATTGTTATTTGCATCAGTGGGTTCTGACTATAAGGAAAAATGATTAGTACATCAAAAAAACAATACTATTAATAAGTAATATGGGTAAATAATGAACATTCATGAAATAACAAAATGACATCCTCCATACCTTCTCTAAAAATGAGATACACTGCCACATCACAGAAAACAAACACCAGGCCACACCTTGACTGTGGCAACACAGATTAAAGGATATAACAGTAGCACCCTATGACATCTTCAATAATTCCAAAATAATACCACAGTGTTGGTGATTATTTTACTGTTTTCCAAGAAAAAAGTATTGATTTTATAATTTCCGATATATCAAAATATTAGCAAACTAAGATGGCATACATTAGATAAAATCATATTTGCAGGAGGACTGAAGGATCTGTATTTAATTTTAATGCCAGAAAATCAGCTTAGTAAGCATATCACAGAAACAGATTTGTGTTAGCTGGATTTGTATCTGTAAATTCTATTGGCCCTATAATGTAAACAGAATTATTTTAGCTGTACATGAATGTTTCTATGGTGTCTTTTATGCAAAATTGTATTAATTTAAATATAACTTGGCACAATGAATAAATACAATTTAGGATACAATTTGGCTTAATATACAGCACTTTCCAATTTACTGCTGACAAAATTAAAGTACAGTTGACAGATTTTACTACATGTTCTATTATCTCTAACTCATATTTATTTATGTGATATGGCCAAAAATGCTGACAAACTGAAATACAACAAGCAATCACTTTTTACATCGTACAACTAAATCAGTGCATTTGAAAGTGAAATCAGTGGAGCACGTAAGTTTTTTTTTCACTGCAATGGTTGTGCAGGATAGGGATAAATGTACTATCCTTATATGGGAACAAAGGAAGCTCGCTGACCGGTGTTATAAATTTGATAAAAAAGTCTAAACCAAGAAAAATTCATACTAATGTTTCTTTTGATTTTGTATCTCAGATTTCAAAGTCGGTGTATCAAGATTGCGCTTAGAGACCGGTGGTGATAGGCGCTATATAAGAACCCTATAACATTAACATTAACATTATAATGAAAATACTTTATTTTGTAAATGTATATGAATTGTGTTAACAGGTTTTAAGGTGTGTATTAAACCAAATTACTTAATATTGAATGCTGTTTTTTTTAAAGTACGTTTAAGAAAGAATGTCTTTCCATTTGAATACCAATTTGGTATTTCTCGTCTTTGGATATTACATTCCCTCCAATTACAGAACCTCCAAATTGGACAGTGTTCAAGAGTATCAACTGTTTTGCTGCTCCAGACACGTGAGCCTTAAGTTTGTATCCAATTTCAAGCTAACCATTAATTAGCTACTAATGCTCTCTCTGAACCCTTGTAGAACATGAGCTTCTGAACTCCTTCCAAATATAAGTGGTACTCAACCTCTCATGAATATATAAGTTGAGTTTGCCTTGAAATTCTTCATGCTTTTACGTTTGTCACCTCCACTTGCTTAATCAAAGTGGCTTTTAATTATAAAGCAGAACTATAAGTGCTTTTTGTGTATTTTAAACAACGTAAGTGAAGAAAATTATCATCAATAATATTATAGAACTTTTGAGATCATGATATATTTCCACAGAATATCAAACTAGAAACCCAAACAATAAGTGCTAAACCTTAACATTATGTCTGATTCACAAAGAACAAATTTGGAAATTTGCTACTAGACGACTGTTCTTTCATTTGAAACAAAGTGTGGGCTTTCACAGGATTAGTAAAGGATTGTAACTTGGAATTCTACAACAGTCAGAAATTCCCTTGAGCACAGTAATGCACAAATATGGGTCGAATTCCCAACCTTAGGTTTACATTCAGAACAGGGATAGATTTATACATTTTGGAGAATTAAAAAAAAAAAATCCAAAAGCCCTCCAGAGAAGTTGTGACAGTGATAGATTTCAGGAATCTACATGGTTAAATATTTACACATGTACAAATATACTTGGCGTATATTTCTTTACTCATTTGTAAATGCTCATGTGTAAGCACTTACCAAAAGGGCATCTGCACAAGCTACACTTTTCTTTATTTCTGCATTGGGAAAATATGTTTCTACTTGAAGAAGCCTCTTCTCTTACTCCCCGATTAGTTCTGGATATGCGGCCTGATCATTTCCTCCCAGAATATTGATTTTCTCCAGCCCTTGACAGGAGTGAATCTTTGATGGCATTCAAGAAAGGAATGTGACTTTCAAAAGTTTGAGAATGCCTATATACTCACAAGTTTGTGGGTGTTCACATTGTGTGCAAAGAATGCCTGACTGAGAAGGGCTAAATCTCCATCCTGGAGAATGCTGATGTGATATTACATGTCAGGAAATTAATTTGTGATTGCAAATTCACTTTTTATGAAGTGAAAAGGTAAAGTTGCACGTGTACCTCATGTCATTTGCATGCTTAAGTTGACATTAGGTGAGCACATGGTCCAAAGCGTTTCTGCAGTCATAAATCTGACAAATGCATGCATTGCAAAATGTATCCTTTCTTTTGTTTGTTCACAGGGAAAATACCTTTTTCTCGAGTGGAGAACTCCCTTCACATGCTGCTCACATCCTAAACGCACACTTATTCCTACCTTCGACAGGTGGACATTTGCATGTCTTTCCTGTGTAGGACGCTACCAACAAGAGTTTCCAAACTTTACTTTGCCCACTTTACTTCGTCTCACGTTTGGTTCCTGCAATTAATTCAACAACACCTTTTTTTCCCTTCCCCTGACTTACAGCATTACTTCGCACAAAGCATCAAGAAAATAGCATTTTAGGATACGGCTAAAAAAACAAAACAATCACTAATGCACTTTTGTTTAATTTAGGGCTGACAGTACAGTATTAATTGAAAAATAATGGAATTAAAATGGCATTAAGGAAGAGTTATAAATCATTATTTATTAGTTTATTTACATAAAACGTCAAATCAATTACATTAATGCTATAATATTTTTATTACATAAAAGGTTAGCATTAGCCTAAGAGTTATAATATTTTTGAATTTATTGAACTTAAATTTAGCATTATGTTAAGAATTAATGCCTAATTTGAGGTAAATTATTATAATTGAATTAGTTATAGTGTGATGGTTAGTATTAGGATTAGAATAGGGTTATTACACATTTGGAGTTTATAATTAAAGTTGAAATATTTTTAGGGCCACTTTAATATAAATGCATTTAATTTATTAAATAAAACATCACGATTAGGATTAGTGTTAGAATAAGGTTATCTACTATTTTAATTAAATAAAAATGTCATTTAATTTGATTTTGGGTTGGGCTGCTGGTCAGCATTCATGCCATTTAATGGGATTAAATTTAAAATAAGATTAAGGAAAATATTAGCATTATTGTAAAGACTAGGATTAGGTATGGGATGAAGTGAAGGCAGATCATATTACAGACAAGACACAAAGCATATGTCATTTCAATATTACAGCTAGGAGATGCAAGTAAAGTTAGGTCAAAAAAAGATGGAGAAGAAAAAGCAGGTGAAGGATTAAAGACATACAACAATTCTATTAGTATGTGATAACTCAAAAAGTTAGGCGTTTGCGGGTATTCACCTACATTTGAAAGTAAATAGATTCTGGGAACAACAAGAAACCACCTGCAACACTGTCTTTGTAATTCATAAAATCCTGGAGCAGTGCTAATGTGTAAAATAATGAGTGCCAGTGCCCAAAGCTCTGCTCCAGTGGTGCCATTAAAAAACAGCACGCCAAATACTAACGATGCGCAGAATCGAATTTACCCCAGGCCTGTTAAATCCACTATAAACCAAAAAACGGGGGGTCTCCGTTCCTAAAGGAAGACTCTTACTTGTTGCCCTTACACATTCCAAGTGATGTCATGCTTCATCATAGGGCAGTTGCTCCTCGTTGGACCGGCACTGCGATTCCCTAAGGATCCCCTGAATGGTCACTTATGCTGGGATATTTTTAATTCTTGCCGTATGATGCATGTGAGGTGGTGCTCGTGAGGTAGTGAGTGAATGTAAAATTGACTAGAGGATATCGATGCTGAGTCAGTTTAATAGGTGTATTCTTCTGTCAAGAATAAAAAAACAGACGTTTAGGGCTGCTGAAGGGTTATAATGGCCCCTCTAGTCAATTTTACATTCACTCACTACCTCACATGCATCATACGGCGAGAATTAAAAAGATCGCTGCAAAAGTGACCCTTCGGGGGACCCTTAGGGCATTGCAGCGCCGGCCTGATGAAGCGCAGCCGCCCTATGATGAAGCATGACATTCCTTGGAATGTGTGAGGGCAACAAGTAAGCATCTCACTGACTCTTGCTTCTACACCCTAGACCGACCTTGCTTCCTTTAGGAACAGTGACTCCCCGTTTTTTGGTTTATACTTCATGTGGGAGCACGGGCACTGGGCCCCTTTTCTCAAAAAAGCTCCCAGTCCCTCATCTTTATTTCTTTGAGTTCTGTTAAATCCACTACCAGACACTGCTGCCCCTTTATCGCACTCTTGTCAGTCCCTGCGTTCTCCCTTTGTGCCCATTTCTCTGTCTTTTTCTTCCTCCTTCTTCACTCATTTGTGTGTTTTGCTCTCTCTCGCTCACAGTCAATATCTGAAGAGGAAAAATAAGTGTCGGTCTCTAAAAATGATTACACAATCATTAGGCTAATTTAAAAAAACACTGATCCATACAAAAAGGATGGTTAGTTTAAGATAAGAATAATACAATTGATATTATCACAAATGCCAGAATCTCAGTTTCTTTTTAAGAAAGAATTTCTATTTTGTAATCAAAACAAATATAGCAGTTAGTGCCAAATGAAATGTTTTTCCTTTTTTTTTACTCAGGCAGTTACTTACAAGTGACATAAAACGTAATATTTCTTACATGTTACAATACAAAAAATTGAAAACCAGCCCTATCTCATAACATATACAATACAGGGTCAGTGTGTACAATCAGTGACAATTCGATCCTTTTACTGTGCAAAGATCATCATTCGGACATTACAGTTTAAATGCCTGAGACATAACTTTAAGTAAAAGGATTGCATGCTACCTACCCATTGAGCCTCAACAACACAGTCAAGGGATGGGTCTTGCGTGAATAATGTCACAATTGTAACAGGGTGCGGGAAGCTGGAGCACCTGTATACCATCAATAAAGCGGATGCATTTCTAAATGGAGACCCTTCAGGACGAATTATTGGTTCTTGAATACTAAATTATAGCGGGGCGTGAGATGCTGGCGTACCTGCAAGCCAGCAATGGCAGAGCGGGATGCAATAGTGTAGTATCGCGTCAAGGAGTGGCATGGTCACATGGGTGCGCAAAGTTGTGCGTCTTTCACGAAGCACCCTGGGAAGCATAAATGGCTGATCATTAGGCAAGACATAAAGTTGGTTTCCTGTGATCAATGTTGGTAATTACCACAATTGGTAATCACTAATAACCCAGGGTGTGGTATTTACCTGTTACTGTAAATATCTCCTTATCTGAGCTTTGGCCATGGAAAATAAGTAGTTTCTATTTTTACCAATCATTTCTCCAACAAATTTCATCAGGTTTTCCAGAGATATCCAACAGGGAAAAACTGTAGGGGTGTGATAATTATTGCATAATAACAAATTCTGATAACTATGCAAGATCATAACTTGGGTCGAAGCATTTTGGTATAATTATGTTATTTTACAGGTAAATCCTAAATAAATATCCAGAAATTGTAAAACAAAAGAGAGTATTTGGTAAGTTTGTTTCTAATATGTAGTGTCCCTAGATTGAGTATCGCCTTGTGAGTGAAACAAAGGGCTTACAAGGCCACCCGTTTCTGCAATTGAAGCCAGTATAAGACTTCCAGTTAGATGCAATGGAGTTGCGTCTGAGAATGTTACGGATTAAATGGGTAGCTGCATTTTGGCCCACCTGTAAGCGTTGAATACTGCACTTTGGGAGGCCAAGGTGCAAAATGTTTCCATAATACAGATGCAAAGTTATCAATGCCTGTATGTTGGTCTTCATTAACCACCACAGGGGCAGCCCAAAGCACCTGAACCAGGGGCAATCAGTAATTAATCCAAACAAAAGGTTCAAAGTGTATAATTCAAAAACACATATCAAGAAGCAATAAAATCATGAATTTATGTTAAGAGACAAAAAGAGGAAAAAGAAAAAGAAAAAGAAAAAGGAAAAAAGAGAGAAGAAACAACCCAAATAGAAAAACATACAACATGTATTCAATAAAACAGCTCAGTGTTGTAAGCTGGTACATATAACATAAAACATATACATAACCAGACAAGTGGCAGACAAGGAGATGGTTACATAACAAAAGGAGTTTACACGATTTACATAAAACTCCAGTAGACGAAAACTGTGTCCTCCAATAATTGCAGCCACAATAGCGTCGACGGCGTTTCGACCTGTGGTATTAATCCATGGTCATCTTCAGGACATAAAATATACTGAGCATCACAACTGGGCAGTTTATATCAAATTAGATATCGTTTTGAATTCAATTCATCAACAACAATTTCAAAGGCCAATTGAAATGGCGATTTCCTTCAGCACCAGCAGCTTGATAAGCCAGTGAACATAATTACAAAGTATCAGCGAAACAATTAAATCATCCTGGATTTTTCCGGTACTGAATCCAAGCGGGACTACAACACCGCACAGTAAATCAGATAACCAGTGGGTTTTAGTCCCGCTTGGATTCAGTACCGGAAAAATTCCATGTGTACCATTTTCTGGAAGACTTTTGGGCTCAGCTTAAGATTTGGCTGGGTGATACTGTGGAGCAATGTTTATTCATGCCAACAACAACCACTCTCACATGTTTGCCTCCTTTATATTGACCTTTTACATGGTCTCCAGAGTCACAGCCAAAGATGGAAAAAGAGCAGCCCTCAGTCAATAGCTGAATGGAAGGGCACAATGAAGACTATCGTCAGCTGGGGATGAGAGAAACACCATTCTGAAAGAATGGGTTTAACTAGGAAGATGGTTAGAACTTGGGGAAATTGTTGGGCATCATCCGACTGTATTTAGCATGATACTTTATTTATTTACATACTTTCTATATGCATTTTATTAAATGGCTGATAAAATTGACTAGAGGGCCAGCTTCAAAAATACAAGGTGAAGATCACTGTGGGAATACCTAGTTGGCATGATTACTGCTGGCTCTTAAATAAATTATAATTGATTGCTTAAAGGCCAGGCTTCTGAAACTTGATCTCATTGCAATATGGACATTTGCAAACTTTTCCTACCAAATCAGTGCTGCAGATACCTTCAGTTTGTCCTTTTGTGGTATTTTACCTACAACTCGCATTAGATCTTTAGAAACACTGTTTCTTCAATAAACCAATCAAGTATGCATGAAATGCACTGCTGTTCACTTTCATTAAATTCAGAAAATGAATGCATCAGTCGTTAATTGTCCTGTTTATATACCTATCCATAAATCAAAACTGACATGCAAACATTTCAAAAGGCTCAGAAGAAAAGCTAAACTGTTCCAATGTGAAAAACGTAGCCGGACCCTGATCAGTACAGGAGAAGTGTTCAGTGGAGTGAAGCCTACATGAGGTTGATCTCTAGAAAGTGAAACACCCAGCCAGTGCTTAGTTTGTAAAAAAAGAAAAAAAAAAGTGCCAAAGCCTTTGTCAAGAGGCCACTGCAGCTTGCACCACCCATTGCCCCTGTCAGCACCGTCAATGACAGTGCCAACTTAACTACTAACCATCACACTCCTATAAGTGTGACAATTCAGACTATTCCAGGCCTCTCAAAACAATAATAATTGCATGGGTAGCAGGTAATAATTGTATTATATATTGAATTAAGTAACAATTGATGTACTCATCTCTAAATTAGACAAACAGCACCACCAGGTGGCAGACTGTCATAAGTGATGGTACTGACAATTAAGTGCCAGTGTCGAGCACCAGAAACCACCAGCTCAAATTAAGCACTGGCCATAGTGTTTTGCCAGTTAGTTACCCCCCCTCCAAACCAAAGGCACCTGTTTCCAATTGGGATGACTGCCTGAAGGAGACATTCTAAATTTGCGAGTGTGGTGAGATTCTTTCTCCCTGAATTATTCCATAGAAGCTTCCCTCTTCCCCTAATCCCCCCGCATGGCCACTTGCCTTGGGCATTAGCTAATTGCGAGCACAAGTAGTTCCTCTGTTGTAGTATACTGTAATGTAGCATTTGTATGGAGCTCACTACCGCTCTGTGGGATGCTGATGTACTTATCCACATGGATAGCAGGCAACACCTTGTAGTGTATGGTTAGATTAGTGCTGTCTCTGCTTCGAACCACTGTGGGAAGTGTTTCCATGTTATGTGTCATAACCAATGAGGTGCTGTTGTCGTGTTATGGGTCACAGCGATTGGCGCTGTGATGGATGAGGAAGTCGAAGAAATCGACATGGACATCTAGCTAAGGGAAGCATTTGATGCTTAGCTGGGAATTGGATTGAAAGCCACTAGCAACAACCACAGAGACTCTTAGCAGGTCATTGCATTTTGACTTTGGAAACAAGTGATTTGGCACTATGAAACCATACTTTTTTCTATGCATTTAAAATATTTTTGGAGAAAGAGAGAGAGAGACAAGGCACATTTATAAACCTGTTCGCCAATATTGCACCCGGAAGCTTAGCCCAGAGGCTAGGCATTTCCGGGTTGTGTTATAGGATGTTTCTTGCTCAGTTTTACTTACCTTCCAAAGAGGTAAATGGAAATATAAAACTACTGGTCCCAGAATGCAAACAGCTGTTCGTTATACGAGCTGGCACAGGAATAAGGAGTTGGTTGCTATGGGTCAGCCTCCCCTTCCACGAGCGTTGCAAAGGAAATATATAAGTGTATGTACTCCTTGTAGCAGAGTACCTGTCTGCTGCTGAGAAGTGCTGGTACTGTCCCACTAAAAGCAATGAAACAGTACTGAGAAGTGCTGATACTATCCTTTTTACATTAAAGAAATGCAGGTACTGAATACCTGATAGCACCAGTCCATTTAAAGCACAACTCTTCCATCAGTAAACCCATTCCATTCAAGAGATAAATCCCGCCGGGCATAGTCACCAGTTGACACTAAGGGGTCTATGGGTGGGATCACCCAAATCAACAGGTATCCATCTGTTGACAGTGCAGTCAGTGACCCTACATCCCTGGTTCCAGATATGGGCTAAGATGCCTACCACTGGGAACCAGCAACAGCCTGTACCTACAGTAAACTGTAGTCAGCTGAAATAACTCAACTGGCTTGTTTGTCTTCAAACCCCTATGTCATTATTTTTCTGCCTAGACGGCTGCATGTTAATATTCCCTTGGTGGCCTCAAACTTTGTTTCCCAAAAACCTTCACTGACTTAACAGCTGCACCCCACAATGTCAGGGAGAAAGAAGGCTTGTATCCACCATGGTGAAAGAAATTGAGATGATACTGCAGGCTCCATTGCTTTCAATATGGTCCTCTTTCTGTTTCTACATCAGAAGAATGATGGCATGGGAGCTTTCATTTTAGTCCTTTCTTTCTTTGTTGTGGAAACTAAGGAAGGAGTTTGATTACGATTCCTCCTCCACTCAACTTATTTGGCCCAAAAACAGAACTGTTTTTAAAGCAAATGAGCCTTGAATACAGACTGATCGTCACTTCTTTACGTATCTTTAAATGGTTTACGCTGCATAGATTAACACATTAAACCGAGATCTGTTGGCTCTGCAAATGCTTGTTATCATTTGACTTTGTGAGGTTCTGATAAACTTTGTATGATGCACTTTTCTTTAGAGTAAGGATTCAGGTGGAGAACCATAAGAGAGTCCAGAACCCCCATCAACGGATTGGCTTAGTGTAGTGTTGGGACACTTGTCCTTCATTTGTGTTGGCGTCTTCCTCAAGACACTCCCTCCTGTTGCTTTAATACGAAGCACTTTATGTTTGTGTTTAATCTGGCCCTGCCATTTGGGTTCCACCTCCATGGTTGCAAACTTTGGACTCTAGCAGTTTAAGTTGCGAACCATCAGAGAAGGACCTCCCAGACGTGGGCTCCTTTTTATTCAAATAAAGAAATTCTCTGTTTCCGCGTGGAGTTTTTCATATCATGAAAACTTGCATGATACACATAGCTAATAGAGCAACCCTCTGTCACAATTGGCTGCCCATTATGGAAGTTTTGCTTTCAGCCTGCCTCAGTCTCCACTCAATCCTGTGCGTTGACGTAGAGCATCAACAATGAGAAAGTTTGCAAACAGGTGACTGATGGGCCAACAGGTTGATGGGTGAGGAACAATGCCATATATTTTAGTCGACTTCTCATTTGCTTTGTGAAGATTTTTTTACACACTGATATGTGTTGCATCAGATGTAATTGTATTTAATTGTTGTAATGGCTCTGTGTTTTGTGTGTCTGCATTCAGGATGCATTAGTCCACTAAGGTGGGTCTGGTGGCTCAGTGGACTAATGCATTCACTACAGGGGCCTGTGTTCAACCTCACGGTCACAGGTTCAAATCCAGGTGGGTCCACTCAGCATTTCACCCATCTGAGGTCAATAAAATGAGTACCATTGAGTTGGGTAATGATAAACATCTGTTATTCAGCGCCAAGATACCCTGTTAGGGGTGAACGTGTGTTTTACAAATACATATGTTAACAACAGACACAGGTTGAGATTATTGGTGTTTGAGGGGATCTGGGGCCGATTTCATGTGCTTATGTGGCTTATTAGAATGAGCATGTCATCTTTGGTCAGAAAATGAGTCTGTAGACTTGCTCATAAAGAACCCAAACCGCTTATTACCAACCTTCACTTACCTGAAACAACTACTGAAGCAATTAAGTGACCCTATTTTTTATAATAGTAGATCTTCAGTAAATAAGGATCTTCAGGACCAACTTCCATCAATGACTCTTTCTTTCTTTCTTTTCTTTCTTTCTTTCTTTCTTTCTTTCTTTCTTTCTTTCTTTCTTTCTTTCTTTCTTTCTTGCTTTCTTTCTTTCTTTCTTACTTTCTTTCCTTTCTTTCTTTCTTACTTTCTTTCTTTTTTTCTCCCACACACTTGTGAAAGAAATTGTGGCAGCTGTTGAGCAATCTATTTTGTAGCAGCTGCATATCTTTACTCTTTCTTAAAATATTATTAATTCATATAGTCATCATTTTCTTTCCAATCATTACCCCAAAGGTCATAAATATATTAAAATAGCCATGGGTTTAATAAATGTGAGCTTGCGAAAAGTTAAAATGTTAGTACCACCAGTTATAAATTGGAAAGGAAAATGCTATGGAGGGACAGGGTTTGTGTACATCTGACTCATTATATATTGTGTGCAAAGCAGATGTTGACTCTTTTATACTAAAATGCCCCTAGTGAAAATAGTCAAGAGGATGCCTAGTCAAAAGAAATGTGTTGTTGACAAAATAGGACAGGCGACCATCTAGGGAAGTAGTACTACAAATGCCTTGGAAGATGTCAAGAGGATTAACATAAGAGGAGATGTAACAGCACTGTAAAGCAGAAGCTCACAAGTAAACAGGAGTCTATAGCAGAATTATAGAAGGCTGATCTGAGTTCCACAAAGACTAAAAGCCCCATGCCCTACATTACTGTTAAGAAGAAGCCTAAGGGCATTGAAACCCTGACAGATCTAACTAAACAAGGGACCTCAGATTCTGCTAAACAGATCAGATATTTTATTGGTTAATATTAAGCCCTCATTCCTGGATCTTCAAGGAAGGGTGCTAGATCAGAGAACCCCATTTAAAAGTAAATTGGTCCTTATTGGATGACTTGGCCTTTTGAAACAATGTGCACTCTAATAGAGGTTCATCACTGATTTCACATTTGTCAATCTGCCTTTTTAGGATTGTGTGGCTAATTTTAAAACCTTCCTTTCTGATTAAAGTGATCATTGTTAACAGGTTACTGCTCCAATATTTCCAAAGGGTGAGATTAGGAAAATGCAACTGTTCCTTCTGCTGCAATCATTGACACCAACCTTCCACAAGCCTCGATTTTATTAGATCTGTCCGCCGCCTTTGACACGGTAGATCATTCCATTCTTCTTAGCCGTGTCAGGGCGGCGGGCATAGAAGGCTCTGCCTTCTCGTGGATTGAGTCCTTCCTCACAGGGAGGGCCCAAGCCGTCCATTTGGCCAATTTCACTGCTGACCTTCGTAAAGTGGAGTGTGGAGTCCCTCAAGGCTCATCACTTTCCCCACTTTTATTTAATTTGTACATCTACCCCCTCATTTTTTCGTTACAGCAGATGGAGGTCACGGTGTTTAACTACGCTGATGATCTCCAGCTAATCTTTAATCTCTCCAACTTCCCCTCATCTGCCTCCAATGTTCAGACCGTAATGACCTTCATTCAGGACTGGATGAACTGCAACCACCTCAAACTCAATCCGGACAAGACTGAGTTAGTCCTGACCGGAGGTGGTTGCAGTCCATGGACCTCTGCCCACTGGCCCTTGTCACTTGGTGCTCCCCCTCTTCCTGTCTCTAAGGTCAAAACTCTTGGGATTTCTCTTAACACACAACTCTCTATTCACTCACAGGTGGGTTTAGTGGTCTCTGCTTGTTTCTTTTCTTTAAGACTAATTAGGAAAGTATCCCGTTTTTTCTCCCTTCCTGCTTTAAAAATCATTGTGCTGGCCATGGTACTGTCGAGAGTTGACTATGGTAACATCATTTACAATGGAGCTCCAGCATATGCGGTCCATCGCCTGCAGCTCATTCAGAATCAAGCGGCTCGCTTGATCTATGGCTTACCCAAATACCATCGTGCCACTCCCCTGCTTAAAGCTTTGCATTGGCTCCCGGTGAGGGAGCGTGCCCTTTTTAAACTGGGTTGCCTTACCTTTCAGGCTAGAGCAGGTACAGCCCCCGAATTCATTTGCGCCGCCATAAAACCGTACCTCCCAGGTCGTGAACTCCGCTCTGCCCATAGGGCCTTCCTCAACATTCCTCGCTTTAAGAAAAAGAAATCTGGTGGAGCGAAATTTGCTGTTCTTGCCCCGCTTTTTTGGAATTCTCTCCCTCCTGCTCTCCGATCTTCTCCGTCATACACACAGTTTCGGAAAGACCTTAAAACCCTGTTATTTGAGCAAGCTTACACTGTTTAGCCCTCCGCCGACCGCTACTGCATCACTTAAAGCGCCATGAAACCGCTTGGTAAACGTGCGCTCAATAAATGTTTTTAAATTCAAATTTTAAATTCAAATCAGTCCATTGAAGCTGGCGTGGTCAGATATAGCTCAAGGTCAACTGATAGTTTATGATATTCACTCAATCGATTTTGTCTCAACGAAAGAGAATTAAAGGGAATGACGTTGGCAGTGAAGCCTATCAAAAATATTTTAAATAAGTGGAACTCTAAATGCAATTGTAAGATTCCCGCCTGCTGTGTTATTAAGGGGGGTTGATTGTGAATGTAGCATTGAAAGAAATCAAATCTGCCAGAAGATTTGTTCCCTGATTGCCGAGTGCTACTTCGATGACGTAAGAAAGCTCGAGGTCATGTAAAAAAATTGGAAGAAAAGAAGTCATATAATTTTCTATCTCAATGGTCCTTGTTGCGTGGATGCTGGTTATACACAGGGAGAAAAGAATAGGTGTGCAACCTCTTCTTGTATCTCTGAGGAATCATGGCTCATCTACATGGAAAGGTCCTTACCCCTTTATATATGTGTACTCATGTAAGGTGGTCTCATATACATTATGAAATCAGTGCATTAGGAATTCATTCATTTTTGGAGATATGGAAGTGTATCCAGGGGTTAAAAAGGACTTGAAAATCAATTTCTAAAATATAATCCCAATTCCTGTTCGAGTTGGATACTTAGGGCACTGGATCAACTTGGCTTTTGCTCAAAGATGTGGTTAGGAGCTACTACAGTACTGATTTATGAAAATGGGGCATTTGATGTGCCAGAGTCCTTTCAATCTCACTCCTGAGCAGAATTGGGAAGATATTTGCTAAGCTGAGTTTGAGCTACATGTCTGATTGTCTAAATATGGTGTTATCCCAGTGGTAAAGGCAGGATTGAAGAAGCACGACTCCCTTTGTGATCAAGTATTTGTGTTAAAATACTTTCTAGAGAAATATTGTAAAATCCATCAGGAAAAAATATTTTTACCATTGTGGATCTGCAGATGTGTTGGTTCTTTCTGCCTGGGCACTCTGAAATGCAATTGTAAGATTCCCGCCTGCTGTGTTATTAAGGGGGGTTGATTGTGAATGTAGCATTGAAAGAAATCAAATCTGCCAGAAGATTTGTTTCCTGATTGCCGAGTGCTACTTCGATGACGTAAGAAAGCTCGAGGTCATGTAAAAAAAATTGGAAGAAAAGAAGTCAAATAATTTTTTATCTCAATGGTCCTTGTTGCGTGGATGCTGGTTATACACAGGGAGAAAGGAATAGGTGTGCGACCCCTTCTTGTATCTCTGAGGAATCATGGCTCATCTACATGGAAAGGTCCTTACCCCTTTATATATGTGTACTCATGTAAGGTGGTCTCATATACATTATGAAATCAGTGAATTAGGAATTCATTCATTTTTTGAGATATGGAAGTGTATCCAGGGGTAAAAAAGGACTTAAAAATCAATTTCTAAAATATAATACCAATTCCTGTTCGAGTTTGATACTTAGGGCACTCGATCAACTTGGCTTTTGCACAAAGATGTGGTTAGGAGCTACTACAGTACTGATTTATGAAAAGGGGACATTTGATGTGCCAGAGTCCTTTCAATCTCACTCCTGAGCAGAATTGGGAAGATATTTGCTAAGCTGAGTTTGAGCTACATGTCTGATTGTCTAAATATGGTGTTATCCCAGTGGTAAAGGCAGGATTGAAGAAGCACGACTCCCTTTGTGATCAAGTATTTGTGTTAAAATACTTTCTAGAGAAATATTGGAAAATCCATCAGGAAAAAATATGTTTACCATTGTGTATCTGCAGATGTGTTGGTTCTTTCTGCCTGGACACTCTGAAATGTTTGCTTTTTTGCTGAGCCCTATTTGTGTTAGCTATAGAACTATGTTCACTTCACCCCTACAAACCAGTTGTAAAGTGCTTGTGTACCTCCTTTCAACATGGTAAAATTGGTATACTCCTGATTGGCATATTTAATGTACTCATAAGTCACTATTAAATACCACCATTGGGCTGCAGCACGTATTGTGCCACACACTGTAGTAGCACTGTAATACCTGCCTCCAGGCCTACCATTGTAGTTTAGCTGTGCAGTTTTAAAACTGCAAATTCGACCTATCATAATGGTGTTATGCAAGCAGATCCTGAGAATGTTGAAGTGGATGGCCTTACTTTGCTTGTAAAGCAATATTATCTTTAGTGCAAACACATTCCTGGCCCATTGAGTAATGCAGCTGACGTTGTTTCATTCTAGGATGCAGGAATTCAAAGCCTTCCACTCGATTACATCAGGAAAGACGACCAGCAACCCACTGGAGGAATGCCATCCTAGTGCCCGGTTCGCCTTTCCTCATTACAGGAAACAACAAGCTTTGACAAACAAAATAGGTTTGTCTTTCGTACAGTACAGTACATGCTTACAAACATAATACCCACTCACATATTGACATAGATCATTCTTTCATGCATATACATAGAAACGCCAACATACATACAGATAATCATCCACATATAGACCAACACACCTGCAAACACAGCATAATAGACACACATGCAATAACAAACCTCTTTGGCTACAAGCATTAACATGTTCTAAAGGCCCCAGGTGTTACCAATACATAATCAGCTGCAAGTACAAATGAGGATTAATTGCCCCGGGCAGTTATGGGCATTAACAATCAACAGTCACCCCAGGTAATAAAAAGCATCTACAGTGGCCCCAGAGAACTAAAGGCATTAATGATGATAGGCAGTAAGAAGCCTCATTATCCCATGCATCAATGAATGCAGACAGTAATGAACGTAGTGCCCCTGCTAGTAAAGCGTAATGACCCTCAATAACTCCAGGCAGTAATGAACATCAATGGTAAACGGTATTAATGGTCATCAATGTCCCCACAGCCAGGCTAGCCTTTTTAGTTCTTGACTTGGCCAGAGGATTATAACTCCTAGGCATTTTCCCGAAAACAAAAAGACTAAAAGCTTAGTTATCATAGTAAAACCTACAGTGGAGATGTGAGAGTGAATGTATGACGTTACAACACATAAATTTACAACGCATGCCTTTACAACTCAGTTTTACATCGCAACATCCTTTACAACGCATACATTTACATCGCATACCACTACAACAAACTTTTTAAAACTGCATTTACAACGCATTCCATACATCGAATTATACTTTTTCAGCCCATACCATTACAACGCATACCATAACATTGCATTTATGGTAAGTGTTGGATAGTGTAGGGGTAAAAATTACTATTCTAACTCCAGTGGATGCAACAGTAGGGTAAGTGTTGGATAGTGTAGGGATAAAAATTACTAGTATAACTCCAGGGGGTGCAACTGTAGGGTGAGAGTTGGATAGTGTAGGGGTAACAATTACTATTCTAACTCCAGGGGGGTGAGGTTCCGTGTGGGACGGAACGACACTTTTGAGTGGTGACGAATATGGATGAGTTGGGTATCCACGAACCGCAAATGACGAGTATAGTGGGTGTACGCAGTTTCGCTATGCAACCACGTATGGTTCGTCTTATTTTTGGGTTTGTTCATCTGAACCCTCGGGTTCCATTTTAGATACGGCATCCATTTTGTTTCTTGCCCTCAAGTAGCCAGCGAACGGACTTTGTCCGCTTCGTGACCCTGGGACTCCCAAGCTTACACGAGGGACACGTGTTCCTTTGAGTGTGACTTTTATGACGAGGGAAATGACGCGGCGAAGGCAGATGGCCCCGCTCAAGGCTCATCTTGCCGTGCCGTTCTATTGTTTCAGCCATGCATACATTAGACACGAGGTCTCTGATCCCGTTATCAAGTTTCCTTTATTACCCCTAACACTCTTCTCTAATCTGTTGTGCATCCTTGTCCTTTCTTTGCATCTGTTTTCGTCCCTTCTCCTAATGTGTTTACGGTCAGGATGGAATGTGTTTTATTGCAGAGAAGATATGTTTTTACAGTTGGGAACTGGCAATACTGTTGTAATTATGTTCCGGCCTCCTGAAACATGAACGCGACTCTTTGAAGTTTATTGTGGGAGCTGAGTTGTAATCTTTGTTCACCATACTGTGCTATGGGAAAAACGTGTATAAAAGGAGCGATCCACTTTTGCAATTTGAAGCAGTCTCCGAGAACCTACACGTTGTGTACTTCTTGTGACCTCTGTATCCCTGCAGTAAAGAAACGCTGATCTCTGACGTCGCTGGAAGTGTCCCGTGTCTCTGTGTTTGGTACGCCAGAACAGGTAACCCACGAAGGTTTCAGGTGTTGTTCCCTGGCACCGCTGGGTCTTAGAATAACCCAGTCCTTCAGTTGGCGCCCAACGTGGGGCGACATCAACGGTACCGGTCCAAAGCCCGACGATCGTGAGGAACTTCGTGTGAAATCTCCGAGGGAAGGTGCACCCCGCTTCATCGATCCAGTTGTCGAAATAAGTGACCCGACGTCTTTTCCCGCGAAGATCCCCGCCTCCTGACGGCTGCGACGGACTGATGCCCTGACTGTCGACCTGTTTTGGCGCCTGGCGTAGTCCTTTGTACGGCGAGACGATAGACGGGCCTTCCTGGTGACGCCATTGTTCTCTCAGTTAAGTATTTGTGGGTCGCTCCCAGTGTTCCTTTGTTGTTTGCATGGTACCATAGCATTCGTGGTTCTTAGTTGTTGGGTTTTATTTGACGATTGCAATCGCCAAAAACCGAGGGTCTTGCATTTTTTTGCGAGGATATCATAAATTCGATAGCCCTTGAAGTTTGTAAACTCGGTTAGTGTGCACAATGCCTGGCCGTAGTACTTTGTTTGGGTTTCTCAAATGTTGCAGAATGGATTCCCGGCTGGAGGATTCATGTCCGATACCTCCGGTTGGAACTCCTATTTACGAGCTCTATAGTCGCCATGGTGTGGGTCCTATCGTGTATAATGAATATTGGGTCCGCTACACTAAAAATGATGGTGTTCTTAGTTGGCCATCTCATGGTAGTTTCGAAACTGCCGTTTTAGATAATTTGGAAGCTAATCTGTTTAAAGAGAAGGCTAGGCCGGCCATGTTTGATTCCTTCCGGTTATGGCGGAAAGAGGCCAAGCAGAAAGAAATCAAACAGAGTAAGAAAAATAAAAGAGAAGGCGTTATTATGGTGATGCGAAATGCTGAACAGTATCAGCGAGACAAAGATGAGAAAGAGCAGGAAGTTAGTGCTCGACTTCATCATATGGCGGTGGATAAATGTTATCTGGTGCTACCGTCTAATGTCGATAAGACGGGAGAAGAAGCGATAGAGGATTCGCTATTGTCTTATCTGTTGAAATCACCACCTCCCTATGCTCCCGATGCTGTGGGTCCTGTGATTCTACCTCTTCCTCAACCTGCTGTTTTGGCGGCTGCTGGTCAGCCCGCCGTTCCTCCTGCTCTCCCGAATCCCCTTGTGCCGCAGATCGTTCATCCTCTTTTACCGGCTTCTCTTCCTACTGCGCCTTTCCAAGTCCTTCCTCAGTCTGTCGTTCCCGCTACTCCTGGTGCCGCGTCTACTTCTACTGCCTCCACCCCTACTGTTGCTGCGCCTGCATCTTCTTCCTCTTCTCCTTCTGTTCGTAGCCGTCTCCTGACTGCTGTTGCTACTCTTTATTCCCCGCTTTTTGGGCCAATACTCGGCTCGACTCTTTCAGATGTCGCTCAGAGGCGCAGCCAGCTTCCTGATGGTAGGGAACGTGAATCGCTGGTAAAAATGGCACGTAAATGGATTCGTGATCCTGTTAAATACACTTCACGTGTAGTGTTTGAAACATTTTCTCAGTTTAATGCGCCCACTCAACGATTCGTGTTTGAGGAATTGTGTAAATCATTGAAGGAGGAGTGGGAACATGATGTGGTAGATAATGTACCGTCTGAGGTTTCTGAGCTCCAGCATCAGTTCACAACTGGTGTGATCGTAGGTGACAAGGTTCGAGAAGCTCTAGAACGCTTGTTATCATTTCGATGTACAGTGCAACCTCGAGCATTGTTTAAGGAAGAGACTGCAGAGTGGATGGCAGAACCTGGTCAATATCCTATGCGGGAAGTTCCCCCAGTATGGATGCCAGGTAATCCTAATGCTAACCCTGCTGTCCCAGGCCATTTTCAGAGAGTGTGGATACACCTCCCTTGGAAACGATCGGAGGTCTTACAGGTGAAGCAAACTTTGCCTGATCCCCGTAAAAATCCTGCAGGTTATTATAAGGAGCTGTCCCAATTGGTGGATGCCACTGTTATGAACCTTGCTGATATTGACATGTTGTTTGGCAATGTAGTGCCTCAGCCGATTTGGGCGAAAATTCGTCACGAGAATCACGCGGCCGAGTTAGGCGGTGACTGGGCTGCCCTTACGGCGGCAGACGCTCAGCAAGTCGGTGGGGCTAAGCCTGAACAGCTTATTGTGGATTTGCCCCAGAGGATAATTACCCTTATGAAAACGCTTATGCCAGCGATGCGCGTCAATTGGGACAAGTTGTCCGCGTGCAAGCAAAAGAGGGATGAAAGCGTTTCCGATTTCTTTACGAGATTCGAGGAAGCATTTGTTGATCATAGTGGCCAGGACATGGGTTCAGAGGGTGGTCAGCGGCTGTTTGTTGATAAGTTTGTATCGAACTTGTTGCCCGAACTTAGCAATAAGTTGAAAAATTCTGAGAGTTCGTGGGCTGTTTCTACCACTGCTCAAATATTGGCTACGGCCCAATATTACGAAAATAGGGAAAAGGAGGAAAGTGAACGTGCAGATAAGAAAACGAAGGATCTTAAAACTAAGGTCTTATTGCAGCAAGCGTATCCTCCGCGCTCGAATTTCAGTGACTCGCAACAGCCAACTCGATCGCAATCACAGTTCTCCAGATCGCAGACGCGAAATGACTCTCCCGCACCTCGTTTTGTGTTGGGATATAATCAATGTGCGTATTGTCGAGGGGAGGGCCATTTGAAGTTTAATTGTCCGGTTCTCCGTGATAGGAACAATGGTGTGTCAGCTCGAGGAGGTCGTGGTGGTCCTCAACAAGCTTCACGTGGTAGAGGTCGTGGAGTTACTCAGAATCAGGCCGAGCGTTTTGCCACTTCCTCAGACTCGCAGAATTGTTTCGATCGACGCGAACCATCGTCCGGTAGATCTGCACAGTATCATGTGGATGACTGTTACGTCGAGCGTGATGTTGATACGGACGGTATCTACTAGGACAGCCATAGACAAAGGAAGGGAGAAGTATCAGTTCCGGTTGATCAGAGAGGGCCTTATGTTGCAGTAGCCACATTGGGCGTCGTTGAGCCTTTTCTGTTGGACACTGGTGCAGCAAAAAGTTCCATTATGCATTCGAAACTCCCTGGCGCGCCTTTGTCTGGCTTAACGAATGTTTCCGTTGGATTCTCTGGCGCCCCCGTTAGCAATCCAGTTTCTAGCCCCTTGCCCCTTACGATTGGGTCTCATGAGTTAGAAGCTCCTTTGATTTTGACTACTGGTTGTGGTGAGAATCTTTTGGGCTTGGATTTGTTGACGAGGTTACATGCGACTTTGTACTGCTCTCCTACGGGCGTGGAGCTTACATTGGGTGAGAATGTGATTTCCCCTATGTATCTATCGATCGATAAGCTCCCACCGGAATTGAGTTCTCTTCCGGTTTCTTTGTGGGCGACAGGTCCTAATGATGTGGGCCTGCTGGATATACCACCTTATGTTGTTCAATTGAAAGTTGATGCGCGCTTACCACGCATACCCCAGTATCGTATTTCCCTTGATGGTGAACGGGCACTATTAGCGATCATTTATGATCTGATCGATAAAGATGTTATCGAGGAGACACGAGGTAACGTGTGTAATAGTCCCGTGTTGCCTATTCTGAAACGAACTGATCCGTCCAAGCCTCCCGTGTACCGTCTAGTTATTGACTTACGGGAAGTAAATAAAATTGTTGTCCCGCAGTTTCCTGTGGTTCCAGACATTACAGCTTTACTGACTCTGATTCCAGCCTCTGCATCATGGTTCTCGGTAATCGATCTGAAGAATGCGTTCTTTAGCATTCCGATTGCTGAGGAAAGTCGTGATTTGTTCGGGTTTTCATTAGGCGGTCGCAGTTTCCGGTTCAAACGCGCACCTCAAGGCTACTGTGAGAGCCCATCGATCTACAGCCAAGATCTTAAGAGTCAATTAGATGCATTTGTGCTGCCGACTGGTGCGGCTTTGATTCAGTACGTCGACGATCTGTTGGTAGCTGCAGACACTGAACAAGTTTGCAAGACTGCTACTGTGTCACTGTTACAGCATCTCTGTGACTTACACCACAAAGTGTCACCTTCTAAATTACAATATTGTTGTCAAGAAGTTACCTACTTAGGTCACTTATTGTCAAAGGCGGGAAGAAGGTTGACCCCTGAAAGAATCGCAGCAATTGCTCGAATGACTGTGCCGACGACCCAGAGAGATGTGCGTGCCTTTTTAGGTATCACGTCATACTGCAGACAGTGGATCCCAAATTTTTCACTGTTAGCGAAGCCATTGATAGCTCTCACGTGCAAGGACGTTTCGACTCCTTTGCCATGGACGGAGGAATGTCAGAAAAGTTTTTCTGAACTACGTGATGCACTGTGTTCGGCTCCCGCGTTAGGTACTCCTGATTACAGCAAGCCATTCGCATTATACGTTCACGAGAGGGAAGGTTGTGCGTTGAGTGTTTTAACGCAACAATTTGGTGGCAAGCAGCGCCCGTGTGCATATTTTTCTTCGACCTTAGACCCGGTAGCTAGAGCGTTGCCAAGTTGCTTGAGGGCGACAGCGGCAGCAGCGGCGTCTATTCGGCAGTCCGCAGGTCTTGTTATGGATAATATGCTCATGGTGATGGTTCCGCATGCAGTCGATACTCTTTTGAATCGGACAAAGACTCAACATCTGACGAGTGCAAGGTTGTCTGGGTACGAGCTGACCCTTTTGGCAAGTCACATACAGATCAAACGTTGTAATGTACTGAACCCGACGACATTGTTGCCGATTAATATGGAATCAGATGATGTGCCACCACATGATTGTTATTTACGAACTGAGGAAGAAACAAAAGGTCGTGTGGACCTGAAAAACACTCCTCTGACAGATCCCGATGGTACTTTGTATGTGGATGGCTCGTGCTTTAAGTTACCGAATGGCGATGTGACGACTGCATATGCTGTAGTGACGTTGAGCACGGTTGTGGAAACTGCGAGATTGAATCAGAATTCAGCACAAGCGGCAGAGTTGATTGCATTGACAAGAGCGTGTGTTTTGTCTAAAGGGAAGCGAGTGAATGTGTTTACCGACAGTCAGTACGCATTTGGTGTTGCGCATAACTTTGGAAGACTGTGGAGAGAAAGAGGATTTATGACATCGCATGGTACGAAGATTCAGCATGGGCAGCTCGTGAATGACCTTTTGGATGCACTTACATTGCCTAAACAAGTGGCGATCGTTAAATGTAGTGCACATCGGAAAGTGACGGATGATGTTGGTCGTGGTAATGCGTTTGCGGATGAGATTGCTAAGGAAACGGCTAACGATCTTGCGACCCGAATGTATGTCACGAGTTCAGTGAGGTGGCCGACGGAGACTGGTATGTGTGAAAATACTGTCGAGAGTGTGAGAGCAATTCAGAACGAAGCTACTAAAGCTGAAAAGACCAAGTGGAAAGAAGGTACGGGAAAGTTGGACATGCATGGATGTTGGGTTGACCTGACGGAATGTCAGAGGTGGATGTTACCAGATGCGTACGTATTAGCTGTTGTGACGATGGCTCATGGGTTGTCACATATCAGTGCGAAAGGAATATGTAGGTTCTTGTCCCCTGTATGGAGGAATGAGGGTATTGCTAAATGTGCCGAGAGAGTGGTTAAGAATTGTATGGTGTGTTTGATGCACAATCCTGGCAAGGGCACCCCCACTCCACCTGGTCATTTTGCTCCTCCTGTTTGTCCCTTTGAGGTTATCCAGCTGGACTTTATCCATATGGAGAGATGCAATAACCTGAAGTATGTTTTGGTTGTGGTTTGTGCGTTCTCCAGATGGATTGAGGCCTATCCTCTTAAGGATAACACTGCCCTGTCCACAGCAAAAATCCTGCTGAAGGAATACTTTCCTCGGTACGGAATGCCACGGATCGTGTGGTCGGATAATGGAAGCGAGTTTGTGGGAAGTGTAATGCAGAGTGTGTGTAAGGGCCTGGGAATTCGTCAAAAATTCCATAGTGCTAATCATCCTCAGGCAGCGGGTTTGGTTGAAGGGTACAATGGTACCCTAAAACTAAAACTCGCTAAGATTCAAGCTACGACTGGTCTATCATGGCCTGATGCCTTGCCTCTGGCTCTCCTATCAACCAGAGCGACCGTACACTCTCGAGTAGGGCTTAGCCCATATGAGATTGTGTTCGGCCGCCCTGCTAATATTTGGGGAGTCCCGAGGCCAAGGGCTTTTGATAGTCTTGAGTATCCAATGTTAATTGATTACCTGCATGATTTGACCACTAAACTACGGTTGATCCATCAACAGGTCTTTGAAGCTCTACCGGCGCAGACAGAGGGTCCTGGACACCAGCTCCGGCCAGGCGACTGGGTCGTTACCCGAAATTTCGGTCGGAAACGTAACTTGGAGCCTTTCAAGTCCTATTGACAACAAGGACTGCGGTTCGACTGGAGGGCCGGAAGAATTGGGTACACGCCAGCCACACGAAAAAGGTACCGATCCCCTTACCAACAGACGGTTGGGTGAGAACTGGGATTTCGGCAACAGAAACTGAGACTCCTTTGCACTTTGTGCCGTTTAGCGACGCTCAACCTGTGGGGGATGATTTGTCACGGCCAAACCCACATGTGGAGTCATCGGTAGCAGAGAACCCAAGGTCTGACTCATTGTCCACTTCATCGAACACTGTTGCGCCAGCTGAACAATTGTTTGTAGAGCAAACTCGACCTGGAAGAAGTCGATACTTCCTTCGTTCAAGGACTAATAAAAATTAGTTGTATATTTGCTTTTTGATGCTATGAACATTATGGACAATTATATCCTTTCTTTTTGAGTTTTTATGTGCTGTCCCACGGCTAAGAGATTTGTAATAACACTGAACGTTTCGAGGAAACCTCTCCATCCGGGTTACCGTAGGGCCGTGCGGGTACTCCTTTCCGTTTAGCAGGTTTCTGACGCTAGGTCGGTTACTTTTGTCGATTCCTGGGAACTCCTGGGGATTGATAATCGCTACTCAGAACGAAGTGCGTCAAGTACGTCACGGACGGTTTGTAGAGGATGGCATTCTCTAAGCTGTTGGAAGTAGAAAGGATGTCGGCGCAGAGATCAGAGTTAAGGAGAGTTGTACGAATGAAATGTTTTCTGTTTCAGGTGTTCCTACTGTTTCTGACCGTATCTATGTTACTGGTGGGTGGAGTGTATTTTGGAGTACAGTTGTTATTACCTTCTGTTTCACCTATCCTTCCTCCTAAACTAAGCTCCCTCACCACTGTTTCCCCACATTCTTTTCATCCTCTGCCTCAACATGAACAGGTTAGGCGTGCGGAATTTATGAATAACTCCTTCGTTCAGCTGCTACATCAGCATCAGTTGGTGATGAATACTACCAATTGTTGGGTGTGTGGGTTAATGCCACATACCATGGATAGGGGTATTCCATATTTGGTCCTTCCTTACAGCTCCCAGGGTTCAGCTCGAGCATTCCAAACTATGTTCCGTAGTGCACTAGATTCCTACCCCAGTCGAGAGCCACGTTCTGTCAATTTTGGTCCTGGGCCGTATCACAAACCTTTGGCGATAGCGATAGCGGATTTAGATAGAGATGTTTTTGATGCATCGCTTATCCCAAATGAAGAGGTGCAGGCTTATAAGGATCTGAGCGAGGCTGAGTATAGTACGTCAGTGGGTGATAGACAGCTTAAGAGCTCGTCCCCAATATGGATTGTACCACACCTCGGTAATTTCTGCTTGAAAGGTTTGGGTCGAAATCCGAGAGCACAACTTGGGAACAGTGCTTGCACTGACACGTATGTTCTACCGATGCTCTCTTCCCCTGTTTTTCTGACCGCTAAGGGCACTTATTTTGTATGTTATGAACGCGCATATACATGGTTACCACGTGATTTTTCGGGTACCTGTTATATTGCGAATCTTTTACCACCGACTTTCACGGTTGCCTCAGATTATCACAAAACTAGAGTCGTGAGAGGCGTTATTAGCAAAGAGGATACTGCCGGTCAAGAAGCAGGAGACTTCTTTAAGGGTTTCTTGCCGTTTTGGGGACCTATGGTTAATAGTAGGAACCTAAGACAGTTGACACGTGTAGTTGAGTCGACTGCTAATATTACTGCAAGTGCCCTTGGTAATTTAACAGCTGAACTTCAGGCGGATAGACTCATGACGTTGCAGAACCGTATGGTTCTAGATGTTGTTCTTGCAGATAGAGGTGGTGTGTGTAAAGTTATCCATTCGAGTTGTTGCATTTTTATTCCTGACAATGCTCCAACTGTCTACCAAGCCATCTCGAAGTTGCACAAGATTTCCGAGTCCATACACGTGGACGAAGGTAATTGGACGCTTCTAGGATGGTTTTGGGGCCTGATGTCGACTTGGGGTTGGAAGATTCTGATGATCGTAGGGGTTGTTGTAACGTTTCTGTTCACGTGTTGTCTTTGTGTACAGTGTGGTCCTGCCTTATGTGGCCTATGTGCTACAACGTGTATAAGACGGCCATCTGTTACCAAGGAGACGTTGATGAATAGAATGATGTTCCAGCAGCAACTGAACGATCTGATGAATATTGAAATAGATTCTGATCTTGACTAGTGCTTGCCTACATGAGGGCAAAAGGAGCGTCTGAGGTTCCGTGTGGGACGGAACGACACTTTTGAGTGGTGACGAATATGGATGAGTTGGGTATCCACGAACCGCAAATGACGAGTATAGTGGGTGTACGCAGTTTCGCTATGCAACCACGTATGGTTCGTCTTATTTTTGGGTTTGTTCATCTGAACCCTCGGGTTCCATTTTAGATACAACATCCATTTTGTTTCTTGCCCTCAAGTAGCCAGCGAACGGACTTTGTCCGCTTCGTGACCCTGGGACTCCCAAGCTTACACGAGGGACACGTGTTCCTTTGAGTGTGACTTTTATGACGAGGGAAATGACGCGGCGAAGGCAGATGGCCCCCCTCAAGGCTCATCTTGCCGTGCCGTTCTATTGTTTCAGCCATGCATACATTAGACACGAGGTCTCTGATCCCGTTATCAAGTTTCCTTTATTACCCCTAACACTCTTCTCTAATCTGTTGTGCATCCTTGTCCTTTCTTTGCATCTGTTTTCGTCCCTTCTCCTAATGTGTTTACGGTCAGGATGGAATGTGTTTTATTGCAGAGAAGATATGTTTTTACAGTTGGGAACTGGCAATACTGTTGTAATTATGTTCCGGCCTCCTGAAACATGAACGCGACTCTTTGAAGTTTATTGTGGGAGCTGAGTTGTAATCTTTGTTCACCATACTGTGCTATGGGAAAAACGTGTATAAAAGGAGCGATCCACTTTTGCAATTTGAAGCAGTCTCCGAGAACCTACACGTTGTGTACTTCTTGTGACCTCTGTATCCCTGCAGTAAATAAACGCTGATCTCTGACGTCGCTGGAAGTGTCCCGTGTCTCTGTGTTTGGTACGCCAGAACAGGTAACCCACAAAGGTTTCAGGTGTTGTTCCCTGGCACCGCTGGGTCTTAGAATAACCCAGTCCTTCAGGGGTGCAACAGTAGGGTAAGTGGTGGATAGTGTAGGGTTACTATGCGTTGTAATGGTATGCGTTGTAATGACATGCGATGTAATGCCTGCATTGTAGTGACATGCGATATAGTGTCATGCGTTGTAGTGACATGCAATGTAATGGATGCGTTGTAGTAACATGTGTTGTAAAGGATGTTGCGATGTAATGACTGCGTTGTAAAGGTTGCTTCCCCTCTGAAATCTGTCTCACAATGTGAAGTTCTTCTTTAATGGATTCAGACATATACCTTTCAATCGTTATGAGTAGATGCCCAAATAAACACAATCTACCATCAGATTTGCGGACTTAGGGCCAGATGTATGAAGAAACCATTTTGCGATTCCTTAATTGAAATTCCTTGTAAGTCACAATTATAAAATTGCAAAATGGCATGTGTGAAAGTATGTTAAACACTTTCTGCGATTCCTAGTGGGTCGCAAATGGTCCACCTCATGAATTTTAATGAGGCAGGTCACAATTTGCGACCCATTAGGAATCGCAAAAATCACAGGGATGGTGGCCTGCTGAGGTCAGCAGATCACTATGTCTGTGATTGCTTTTAAATAAAGCAATTTTTTTTGTAAAGCATCCCGTTTTCCTTAAAGAAAAAAGGGCTGCTCTACAAAAAGAAAAGTGAAAGGTTTTCCTCTCATTTTTTAAGAGCAGGCAGTGGTCCGTGGGAAAAAAAAGTTCTTGCATACATTCATTTGCGAATGGGTTACCACCAACTTCTGGTTGTACAATGTGAATGATTTGTGACCGCATTCGTGGTCACGAAACATTCATACATACCGTTACGATTCGGTATTTGAAAGGTATGCCCAAAACACACCCCTTCCAAATACGGAATCACAAACCCATTTTACGATTCGGTAAAAGGTTACCGAGTCGCAAACTAGCGTTTGATACATGGGAAAAGCATTTTTTGCATTCGCAAACGAGCTGACTCTGTGAATCAGCCTGTTTGCGAATGCAAATGTGCTTGATACATGTGGCCCCTAGCACTGGTGCTTGCCATGTGAGGAATAAAAATGCATTGGAAAATGATACGAGGCCCGTGCCTGTCGACATAGAGGAAGGTTCTCACCCAGTGGGCAGGATAAGAGACTGCAGCACTACTCCAGGAGGGAAGATAGTTCGATAGAAGTGGCACAAGTCTGGGAACACCTGGTTGATTGCCTTAGGGAGCCAGAGGATGGATCACCTGTTGGCTCCCCCATACTCAGATGACGCAGACGGGGGCAGCCTAAAATGAGTTCCAGAATGGGTTGACAAGCTGTGAGGGGCCATTGCTGGGGAATGGGTTGCCCGCTCACTGATGCCACACTTCATGGGATGGTATATAGAGTGGCGTAGATGGAGGCACAGGGCAGAGAGGCTGGGACGGAAGGGAGAGGGGGCAGTAGTAGCAGAAAGGAAGCTCGATGAGGTGATTGCACCATCTATGTGTACACAGTACTGCCTGTATTTGTACTTGCAATGATAAGATGTTGTATATATTGATGTGGTGCACTACCTGTCCTTTCAAAACTGAGCTCTCACTGCATTGAATGTATCTTTGGAAAAAACGAATACAGCATGTTTTTTTAACAAAAGTAGTAGCTGCTGACATCTAGCTCATGAACATAGAGTATTATGGCACTTCCCTGAAAAGTAGGGATTGCTCATGAAGTGTACGGTCTCCCATCTTGAGGACCTGTAGCTGAAGGGCTTTGTTGCCTCTATTGCGGTGATACATCAGTGTTGGCTACAGTTCTTGAGACATTGAATTCCAGTCATACTGTTGTTGTTTCAACCCGCCTATAATTACTTAGCTAAACTCATCCAGAAAGCCATGAGTGGCTCTAACTGAACTAGATCAGGTGGATAGACTCTTTAATGCTAGGGATTTAGACACATTCTGCGATAGAGATCAATAGTTTGCACTATAGCAAGATGGCTATTATTTACTCATGTACATCAGGACGGCTCCCAGCTGTTCTGTCTGCTCTATCCATTTTGCTTCTGGACATGTTTCAGCCAATGTTCCATGTGGAGTTGATTGGTTTTGGCCCTGGTAGTTAAGGATCACTGCACATGCTCAATTTGCTCTCTTGCTATAATGTGGTGAGGTAAGAAGGGGCCAACAATCATAACAGGAACACCAGCCTGACTGTGCCAGCCAAGATCTAACTATGAGTCATGACCATAAGTCTTGCCTGCACCCAGAAGATGAAGCCAGGAGCCAGGTGATATGACAGAGAAAGCCATACACAATCTGTGACAGGCCATGAGCTCTAGCAAGATGGGCAAGAAATATTTAGCCCTAGAGATGCATTGTAGTGGGCTGGAATATTTAGCCTTAGAGATGCATTGTAGTGGGCTGGAGTTAATATGTTATAAGAGGGCTGAGAGTGGTACAGCAGGAACAGCAATCGCTCTAGTGAGGTTGATGCAGATCCGCCCTTTGCTCCCATGCTCCCAGCTGTGAATCCTTTAGCCATTCTTCCAATGGCTGACATGCCTTTTATTCCACTGAGCATTTCCCTAGTAGGCTGAAGCCCTTGAAGACCGGTTCTGAAAACTCAAGGCCACCCTAGGCGCCTCTCTCAATTTCCCCAGCTCCACAAGGTTAATTGCAACGTACAGGGGAGGCTTCCTCTCAGTGGAAAAAAAACAGAGATGGCGCAAAGAGACGAAGGAAGCAGGCTGGTTTAAGTATTTTGCCAGGGTTGCTTTTGATTCTCCAGTCCAGACCTGTATTCCTCTACAGACTAGGGCATGTTGACCTATCCCAAACTTGGAAATTGGAAAAGTCAAGTTCTTGAACACCAAGGGGCAAATTTATGAGCCCCTTGCGCCTCATTTACACCGCCGTTGCGTCACTTTTGTGGCGCAGCGGTGGCGCAAATCCTGCGCCATGCTGCGGGGTATTTACAACGTGACGCATCTGGCAGATGCGTCACGTTGTAAAGCCATGCGCCACATGTAGGCGTTCTGGAGCAGGGGGGGGCGTTCCGGCGCAGGAACGCCTCCTAAAAGTGGCTGAGTGAAATCTACAAGATTTCACTCAGTCACTTTTAAGGCCATGCTGCGTCAAAACCCTGCGCCTGCTTGAAGCAGGCGTAAGGATTGACGCAGCATGTAAGGGATAGGGCACCCCCGAGCCTTGCTGGAGCTGCGTCGCGCTTGCGACGCAACTCCAGCAATGCGCCGCCTTTCCGACAGGAGATGCGTCATGCATCTTCCCATCCGAGTGCCACGGTGCGCCGCATTGTAAATGTGGCGCATCAATGGTGGCGCACGGGTTGGCAGATGCGTCGCAACTCTTCTGGCGCATCTCTGCTGATTAGCAGAGATGCGCCAGACGTCATATATCTGCCCCCAAGTTCCAAGTGCTAGTGGCTTAAAAAGTAGGAGTTACTGAAGGTGGCCTTTTAAAAGATGACATCACTGTGGGTGACCCAATTAATTCTTGCCACCAAAATTTAATCCAGGCTTTCATCTATCACATTAGTGCACGATTAATGCAGTGAGGAAGTTGTAGTCCTGATTCACTTCTATTGAACTGTTTGAATTACCATTTGGTGGCAATGTCACATAATAGAAAAGTTAAGAGAAAACAGTGTCCAAATGACATGGAGCCAACTAGTATCCCTAAATAATAGTCGACTGGCCCTGAAGGTCTGAACCATCTTCACATTTCCGAAGCAGTATAGTGGA
Source organism: Triturus cristatus (assembly GCF_964204655.1). Taxonomy (NCBI): domain Eukaryota; kingdom Metazoa; phylum Chordata; class Amphibia; order Caudata; family Salamandridae; genus Triturus; species Triturus cristatus. The sequence continues at coordinate 1,084,668,747 of NC_140582.1, read as the reverse complement.
CTGCTTTGTGTTTAGAAGTCTTACTGCTGGGACTTGGTATCTTGACTAATAATGACTTTGATACCATTGCATTCTACAGAGACGAGCCAATTAACATGCACGTCTCATACAAGAAGAGGGATATAAGGAAGGATTGCTGCAGGTAGAGTGACTCACGTGAAGGTGGGTAATGTCGCCGCATGAGGTCAGCTGTAAAGGCCAAGTTAGAGTACTGAGGAAGATCTGAAATTACGTGCTACGTGGGAGGTGGCATTGAGTCTTTCTTTAGAAGATGAGTATATTCAGAAATCTTATTTTTGGGATAAGTCTTAATCCTAGTTAATTTAAAAAAAACATTATTTTTCTGTTCTCTATTGACTCTATATTTCCAATGTCCAATTTTCCATTATCCAATATAAGAGGGCTGATCAAATGCTTACTGAGATGAAAAACACCACAAGCTTATATTTATATGATACAAATCAATCAGTCAGGATTTGTAGAGCACGGCTGCTTCACCCGTGAGGGCCTCGAAGTGCTGTTAGAGCATGTTGCCTGATTTCCTATTGGTTGAACATCCAGGTCTTGAGGTCCTTCCTCAACTGCTGGAGCGATGGTAATGCCCTAAGGTGAAGAGGAAGGTTTTTCCAGGCCTTAGCCGCCAGGTGGGAGAAGGAGTGGCCTCCACTGCTCGTCTGGCAGATGCGCTGGGTGGCTGCTAGGTAGAGGGATTTGGAACTGAGTTTCCTGGTAGGTAGGTGGAAATTTACTCGTTGATTGAGGTACGCCAGTCCTTCATTGTGTGGTGTCTTGCAGGCGTGGGTGAGCAGCTTGAATTGGCATCTCTTCGCAACCAGTAGCCAGTGGAGTTTCTTGAGGTGAGGGTTGATGTGCGTCTGGGTAGGTCGAGGAAAGGTCTTGCTGCTGTGTTCTGGATAGTCTGGAGTTTCCTCATGAGTTGGACGAGGGGGTAAAGAGATCTCCTCATTTGCGTGGGCCAGCGCTCCCATGCAAATTAGGGAATGTTCTCTCACAACATTGGCACATATGTGTGGCATCACTATCAGTATTACGGAAGGGTCTGCACAAGCGTCTGCGGCCCTTTCTTTAATACCAAAGTACCCCAAGGGGGTTGCACAAAATGGGCCACAGGGCACTTTGTGTCATACAGCCCCAGATGGAAATGAGCATTTCTCAGGTCTATAGTGAGGGAATGGACAAGAAAGCAAGGAACAAATGTGGCTGACGCCATTTTACGGATACATCTCCATACAAAACAATCAAACAGCCTGGCACTTATCAAAAAATTGGAACATATTTCAGTACTTAATCCCCAGCACCTGCTTGTACATTGGTTCTTCAATAAAATCCATTAACCAAGGGCTCCCGAGGGCTGTGTGACGTCTATTGTGTTGTGGGGGTGTGGCTTCTCTACTAAATATTTTGTTGGATTAATATAATAAAATGGTGTTTTCATTGCCCATTCTACCGGATGAAGATCCCCGCGGGTGCTCCCTAAAAAAGCTAGACCAACCCCAGGCCAGCCCATCGCCAGCGCACCCTTCAGACGAATGCTTATGAAGCCTTGCCATCTTGCTGTCGCGCAGAGAGCCCTGCCAGCCTCTAAGACCCAGATAATGGCAACTGTAGATTCGCAGGCTCAGTTGCTTTCACGACAGCTTTATGAACACACAAATATAGAACAAAGATGGAATGGGGCTGAGGATAGCTCCATGAAATTGTAGCTTAACTGATAGAACATATTTAGATTTCGACAAGTATTTTTTTCCTCGCGATCAAAGGACAAGGCAGGGCTTGGTAAAAGGGAGGTTTTCTATTGCTCTGGACTGTGCTGTACTGTTCAGTTTAATGCAGAATAGAAATGGCATTGTGATGTGCTGCACGGAAACCAAACCATGCCTAACCAGCAAGGCTCTCTGCCTCAAACACTGAGGTGGGAGCAAGTATCTCTCTAGAACAAGAACCTTCTAATGGTTCTTTTTCATAGACCTGTCTGTGTCCTCTCAAAGAGCAGTGGACCCATATGCAGTTATCTATTATAAAACTATACAGAAGTATTTCATTATCAAAACTCTAATGCTTTGCCTGGTTGTGGGATAAGATGTAAACATTCTAGAAGGACAATTAAATGCACCTCTGAACTCTATACGCCCAATTCTGATTTTTGAGTTAGTGACTGGGGTGGAAATCACAAATCCTATATAAATAAGCCTGATTTTTTGTAACTCTCGCTTCAAATACGTGAAGGTATAACTGTGAATTAATTTCGTTAATTCACAAGATTACACAATTCTTGTACGTTATATGTTTCCACAAATGTGAGTTCATGAACATGAGTTCTTGTAGGTAACTGCGAGAAACCCTTTGACTAATCGAAAAGCCGCCGATCTCCTCAATTTAACCCGCAGCACAGAAATGAAGTGTGAACAAAAGACAGTCGTCCTGTGCAGCCAGCCACCTCTGAGCTGCACACCCCAAAGGGCAAGTGTGAAATCATCACTACTGCAGGGAGAGGCAATCGAATCAAAAGGAAATCAAGGTGTTCGTTAACCATACTTACTTATATAAATGATCGCATCCTATTCTTTTTTACTTCTATAAACCTAGTATCACGCTAGGACCACAAGCAGAATGCTTTGAAATGCTGCAGCCCTTCCCCTTGATTCTGTGTTATTTGCATCTGATACATAATCCTAAATAATATCTAACATACTATTCAGATTTCAATCAATAGTGTTTATTGAATGGATCAATGATTACTCAGGACACTCCATAATAAATGTAACACATTTCCACTACTTTCCATAAGATAACCAGTGCCATTCACTTTAAAACAAATGTTTACCACATCTTTTTATTAAGTACTTGGCGACAAAGGATAAAGATGTTGCAGTGGGTATCACTTGCTATATAATGCATTGGACATGACAAATATGCCCAGATGGAGTTAATATCCCTAATTGACAAACTGGGGTAAATATGTATGTCTACCTGTAACAAAATATTGACTAGATCTCCCAGAGGGTGGAAGGAATAGATTTATTTTACAATGTGCACTCACCTGCAGATTATTCAAGAGTGCACAGAATTAAGTAGCAACGCAAACATTGTGCATCTCTTTGAAAAGACTAACACCTTAAGATGCCCTCTGGTAATACACCACAATAATGTATAGGTTCCGGAAGGTACTTTTTCATGATAGAAGAGGGTGCTCCCAGAAGCCCACAATACGAGTAGTGAATAACAGGCACTGAGAAGAATAAGACACGTTTTTAAACCAAAACCACGAATGAAAGATGTGCATCTTGGACTACAATAAATGTATATATGTATGCTTGTGTTCTGTCGGTCGCAACATTGTATGTGGCTTTCAGGAACAATTTTATTGGAGACGGTAGAGACTATGCATTAAATTGTGTTCTCTACCTATGTGCATAAGAATATCTTTAGTCGTGGATATTAGCAGAATGAGTGTATCTATCTCTCTTAAGAAATATCAGTCTAAATGATGTCAAAGTATGTTTTGTATCAGCTTCACGGTTTCTTAAAGTGTCTTTATTACTAGATAATAGGTAACCATAGCTATGCCATAATTTGCCTTTTCCGGATTCATAAATTATCTGCTCCTGCATGATTTGGACTTGCATCTCTGCCTCTTTCCCGCGATCCCAAATATGCTGTCCAAATTACTACCTTAAATGGACATTTCTAGATAACTTAAAACCTCAAAACCGCGCTTCCTGTAAATTATCATCCAGTGAAAACTTGACCTTTAATCTCATGTGAATGTGACCTTTAATCTCACGTTCATGTGACCTTTAACCTCACGTTCGTGTGATCTTTAATCTCACGTTCAAGTGAATTATGCATTTCAACCGTCGTTAAACCTACATCAATTAAAGTATGGGCAAAGTGAGCAACTGCCCAGGGCCCCCACTTTCCTTGGCACCTACTAAAAGTTATCAGGAATGTCAGGCGTCTCTTTCTTCTCTCAACCTATCACTAGCCCTCTTTCTCTTTTAACTTCTCTTATTCTGTCTCTACATTACCTTTCCCTACTTCATTTTGTTCTCTGCTATCTTTTTGTGTCTCATCTCACCTCATGAATCACTTCTCTCTACCGCACTTCTTTAATACCCCGGTCTCTGTCTACTTCGGTCACATCTCTCTAGCACACTCTCCCTATCTTTTTCACTGTACTCTTTCTCTGATGTCTCTCTCCTTCCTTCACCTTACATCTTCTACCTAGCGGCCTATTTCTTTCTCTGTCTCCCTTTCACTCTGCCGATCTCTAGATCTCTGTGTACCTCACCCCTGTGTACCTCACCTCTCTTTCGGGAGGCCTCTCTCTACCACACCTCTCTCTAACGGTCTCTGATTACCTCCCTGGCCTGGCCACTACTCACTGGCTTACCTCTATGAGAAACATACTTTACCCCGCAGTCTTTACAACAACAAGCCTTTACAACGAAGTCAGTACCCCGCATGCGACGATACCACATGTTACTTTACCACGCAAGTCGTTACAACAGCTTGCTGTAAGGGGCGAGTTATTGAACTGGTGTCGGATTTTTAAGTCTAAGACCTTCCCTACTGTTGCGTAAACTGGAGTTGGAATAGTAATTTGTACTATTCCAAAGTCCAGCGCCCCCAAAGCAAACCGTTGTAACGACGTGCATGGTAAAGTAACACGCTGTAACATCACACGCGGGGTATTGACTGTGTTGTAAAGGCGTGTGGGGTGAATGCCTGCGGGGTTTTATTATACAACCTACCTCTACTGCTCAATTTTTCTCTGTACCTCAACCGTCTCTACAGTTCCATTAATCTATATCTCACTGTTCTGTCTCCCCTCCTTGTTTCTATCCTTATCTACTTCACCTCTGTGTTGGCCTCATCTTTGTTTTATTCTACGGAACAATCTCCATTTCCCCAAAACTCATCTCGCCCTACCCCACCACTCTCTGCTTCGACTATCTCTCAGAACCTCATTCCTCTCTCTACCTCATCTCTCTCTATCACTCTCCAACCTTTCTCTCTTGCTTCTTAACCACTCACATTACCTCACCATTCAATCACTACCTTGTCTCTCCAACTCTCTTTGTTCTACTTCTGTGCCCTCTACCTCACCTAGATCTTTTCTTTCTATCACACTTTATCTGCCTCCCCATCTTTTTCTTACAATAGGTCCTCTCTCTTCTCTCCCTCTATGGGGCATATTTACAATAACTGGTGCATCCCTGCATATCAGCAGGGATGCGCCAGTTATTGTGCGCCACAGCTCCGCCACCATGGATGCGCTGCATTTACAATGCGGCGCACCATTGGGCAAAAACTGCACAGATGCGTGACGCATCTGTGCCGTAAAAGTGGCGCATTGCTGGAGTTGCGTCGCAAGCGCGACGCAGCTCCAGCAATGGTCTGGGGGGCCCTATCTTGCTAATGCTGCGTCAATCCTTACGCCTGCTTCAGGCAGGCGCAGGGTTTTGACGCAGCATGGGCCTAAAAGTGACTGAGTGAAATCTTGTAGATTTCACTCAGCCACTTTTAGGAGGCGTTCCTGCACCGAAACGCCCCCCCCCGCACAGGAACGCCTACATGTGGCGCAGGGCTTTACAACGTGACGCATCTCCCAGATGCGTCACGTTGTAAGTACACTGCACCATGGCGCAGGATTTGCGTCGCCGCTGCGCCACAAAAGTGACGCAACTGCTGCGTAAATGAGGCGCAAGGGGCTTCTAAATCTGCCCCTATGTCCTTTATTATAAGTCATCCTATCTATCTACCCCTTTCTTTCTCTCATATTCTTCTTTCCACCTATGTGCCTCACATCACTGTATCAACATTGCCTCTTTCTTTACATCACATCAATCTCTCTACCTTACCTCTTTTCTTTCTACATCTCGTCTCTTTCTACTCGTTACTCCCCGTTCTATATCTCATGTCTTATTTGCTCTTTTGCCTACCTTGCCACGCCCTCACTAACTTGCCTCCCACCATGCGTCTCTCAGTACTTCACCTGTCTTCCTGAATATCATTAGCCCTCCATACTTCCACTTTTTTCTAACCTATCCCTCCTTTTAACTTACCTCTGCCTTTACTTCACCACTCGGTGTACTACACCCGTCTCCCTCTCTATACGTGTGATTTCCCTATCATTAGCTAGCACTACCGTACTCTAAAGCCTTACCAATCGCTGTATGCCTGTTTCTTTATGTACCTCTTCTCGGTTCTACCTCTCTGTAACTTTCCTAATGCCTACCTCAACTTTTTCTCTTTACCTTGTCTCCTTGCTTCACCTATCTCTGTATCTTATCTCTATCTCTACCACTCTTCTCTCTCTACTTTGTTTACCTCTCTGACTATACTGTTTTCTGGACCTTTCTCCCCTTTCCCTGTTTCTGCCCCTTCCCATTACTCTCAGCAGGGCACAAGGCACAAGGTCACTGGATAGCTGTAGAAGGATATTCGCAGAGAGCGGAGAGGAGGAACAAGGCAGGGGGCGAGAATTAAGGAGAATATTTTCACCCTTCTCCTAATGGAATGCTGACTAAACTCACTGTACATGTTACATTTTCTCTTTTACTGCAAGAACGCCACTTGGGAAGAGTGTGTTTGTGATTATAGTTATCTGGTAATTAAAGGCACACAATGAATTGTTATGTGCCCCTATTTTAAAATTATTAATTAGTTCACTAAATATGCACCCAATCAACTTTATTGTTTCTTTCTTACAATGGGAGGAACAGGCTGGTTAGACACTGAATTCCATGTCAAATATTTTGGCAAGACATACTGAATCAAGATCCATGTGCAAAAATAAATGGTTTATCAATGTTTGTTCAAACATTCTTTTGACACAACTTGGCTGGCAGGATTGAAATTCCAAACAGGAGGTCATAAAATATGTCTTGCCCGGGGCCTTAACATCCTTAAGATGGCATTGGTTAAATCCACATTGTTTACATGTAAAAAAAATTAAAATGCCTAATTTGTGTATTGTGGTGGAATAATAATAATTCTCCATTGGGTATTTCCCATTGGCTGATAAGCGTTAATGGTATTTGATGGCTTTAATATGATTTAGGATTTAGGATTAGGATTTACATATATATTTTTAATATATTTTTCAAAAGAACAAACCTCTTAAAGCACAGAATTGATGTTACACTTTTTAATTAAAGACACAAGTTAAAAAGCATGACCGTGAAAAGCAAGAATATGTTTAAGCTATTACTATTGGAAATTAATATTCATAAGTATTGCTGACTAATCCCTAGTTTTCCAACCTCAAGTGTGTGAAGTCTAAGCACTAGACCATTCACCCAAGTATAGACTTAGTAAATTCTTTAAATGTAAAATACTTCTTTTCATGTCCTGTCTATTCTTCATGTAGAATAGTTTCCCTTCAAATTTCGCTCCTTCCACACACACATTGATTAACTGGCTATAGTGAGTCTATCTGTGCACTTTCCAAAGGCATCTACGCTGGTTATGTCTGGATCATTTCACTGTAAATTAGATGTGAGGAATGGAAAATGCAAAATGTATGTGACATTTTTAAATTTTCTGATCACTTCTCTGACAGCATCCTAGTAATTGACACTTATCTGCATCCACAGAGAGGTTTAACTTGTGCAATGGAGTTCAGCGCAAATCACACCTCTGTATGTGCATTGTAAGGGCTATAACTTAGACATTGCTGATTTTGTGAATCACAAGTGAGGAAATTATGACTTTCCACGTATCAAACAAGTATTTAATTGTGGTTTGGGTAGTTTGGCACTAGAGAAAAGTGTCTAGGATTGATTATTAACAATACAACATTATTCATTAACTCCAAATAAGAATCCCGTAAATTAAAACAAACACAATTCATAATAACAGTTAACATATATGATTTTTTAGATTTGGTATGCCATTAAGTTAAAAATGCATTTGCACATGTCATTTTGTATTGAAATTGCTCCATCAACTACATGTTGCAGTTTGAAAAGAATAATAAATTGCTTCCAGTTTTTATATCCAAAATACTGTAAAACGTGTTATTGTGAAATAAAATAGAGTGTTTATAATGCAATGAATCACAAAACACAGTTATAAATTATTCAATTCATTCATTTCCTAGTGAATTGTTTAATGACGTGGTGGCCTCACTTTAGAAACTACTCCTTAAAATATGGTAAATTTCTCTTGACAATATTGTTAAAATATGACTACAATCAAAATATAATATAATTATGTCAGCATAAAGGAATATGAAAAATAATTACTTAATTTATTACATCGCATAGGTAGCAATGGACTACACAAGAATGGTTTGCACTACTAGGAGGACAGAGTGGCAATTTAGCTTCTGGTGATGATAGAAAATGTTTGAAATGCAAAGTAATTGGAATTTCTGGTGAGTAATTGTGAAATGCACTGGGGCATAGAGTTATCGAAAAAGAGCACGGCTGCATGTGTCTTTTTAGGCCATTTTACATGATCCCCTGGGTGGCACGCATGACGTAATTGGCCACTTAATCAGACACGCGGGATGTCACAGGGAAACCATTACATGGGTGTTATAGTAAGTGGCTTGCTTGGGACAGAAATGTGTTAACCCCACATTTGAAGGAAGTAGTAGACCTTGTCTGAATTTTCAAGAGATTCAGGAGATAGTCATGAAAATCTGGGACAGCCACAGATTTCCAAAAAAGTCCATATTAGCAAGACGTTTGCATACAGAAATGCAGAAAGTCGAGATTTCCGTGTGTGCATTTGCAGTGATTCTTATCTTTGTTTGCCCATGGAGAAATAGATTTTCTTGTAGACAAAACCCTTCCACACCCTCTTTCTCACAAAATGGTATAATTTTAAATATGAGTAAAAACATTTATAAGGGCAAAATCCCACCCACCAGTCCTGATGCTCATTCCTCATTCAGTGTATCAGGAACGGAATTGCAGCTACTTGCATAAAAAGTTACACTGAGATGCACATGTATCTTTATAAATCAAGTGTAATGTGTAAAACTTAACAATTAGTTTTGTATTCCTATAGGGTTATCCATGGCTTTGTGTGCCAGTTACATGACCAAGACACTCAACCAGTGTTGGACTGTAATTTCGAGCAGTCTAGCTCTGACAGATGGGCCAGTGTGTGGGCCTTTTTTAGTCCTGTGTAGAGCCCCCTCCTGTATGTATTGGCCATAATTCTGTATGTCTCAGATCTCAGGAACCTCTCAGCAACATGAAGCAGCCCACTCATTTCTTTCAAAATATCAGTGAAAGCTGTAATTCTATTTGGAATATTGACAGACTGATCCCAAGTACAGTGGTATATTTTATATACTTTTAAATACCTTTGTGACTTGGTCCTCAAGCATCCAACTCCTAAAGAGAGGACAGTGCTTTCTATTTGTACTAATTATCTATCAAACTTCCCCGAATATGTTTTTATGTTATTCCCATCTAAATGTTTGGGGGCAATCCACAAAGATGTTGTAAAGAGTAAGTAAAATAGAATACTTTATGCACTCCAAAATATCTTTGTGAGTAGGATACATAGAGTGCAATATCTGTGTCTCTAGGAGGGAGCTAGGCCATCATTTTTATATGTGTATTATTTTGCACGTTTCCTAACTGATCCACTCGGTCCATAGTCAACTCATTAGAGTGTTATTTTAATCAATTCACTCTGATAAATCATGGCAATTTTCATAGTTCTATGTCTCTAAGCTATTTTTTCATAATATACAAATTATAATTTGTAGAATTGGGATTTTAATAAAATGAGAAAAAGTATAAGATATTGCTATATCAATTAACATTTTCAGGGGGAAAGTATATTTTAAAATGCAGTAAAAAATTATTTGTTTCTGTTCTAAAATTTGTAAGAGAAATAGGGCTACTTTTAGAGAAGTTTAATAATCTCTGATAAAATAATTTGGTTCAGGTGACCTTTTAACACAAAATAGAAATTGCATAATACAAATATTACAGATGAACATAAAACTGAATGTACTTGAGGATTAATAGCAATACATACGTACACCCACCAGTTCTGTTACTCTGTCACTCACTAACGCACAATGCTACATGTCCCAAAGATACTATAACTGGTAATCACATGTAAAAGACCAATACGAGATCCTGTACAAATCATATCCTTTGCACTATTGGATTACAATTGTAAATGTGCAGTACGCCAACTATAACCATGAGAATTTACAGGGATTTAAGGGACATTATTGGTACCCATGTTGGAATGTTTTATATTTTGAAAAGGCTTGCCTTCACATTTGCAAGAAATTGTACAAACTCTAGCTACTCTTGTGAGGACAGGTTAGGTCCTAGCATGAAATGCCTACACATTTCTCCTATTCTTAGAAGGTGGGTGCCTAGTTATTACATCAATTAGTATGCAGTTGAACTTCAGCCAGGATTCTGTTTCTTTCTATCTGCCAAAAACGTTAAGAGCTACCTGTAAAAAGGTGCATATTTAACCTGCTTTTTCACATAATATACGTTAGTTCAGAAATAAACAATATGACTAAATAAAACAAATCTTTGTTAATATTTTACTTTAACATTTTTATTGCAAATGATGTTCTGATGATGTTAAAAAGCAAAATTACGAAAATAAACCTTGAGAGAGTGTGTTGTGCATTGTGTATTTAAATACATTTATCATGTTTGTGTCATAACTCATGAAATAAACTTGTTTGATGCGGGCTGTAAAAATGCCTGACCAAGTATTTTTAGTGCTTGTGATTACTTTAAAATACCTGACTAGTTGAAAGTATAGATTGGCAAGAAGGTAAGATGTGAGAATACAGACTTATGTTGATAGATAAAGATGAATTAGAGGGCACAAGTATCCAAGAAAGGTTCTGAATAGACCTGGAAATGTGTTAATGTGAATTGCAGGCACAAAACAGACAATTTCAGCATAGTAATGCAACCGAAGTTTGTCCAGTTTTATTAATTTATCAAAAACAAAATGTGGCACAAACCTATCCAAAAATTCTCAAAATGAGTCTCAAATGTCTGGTACACTAATCACTAGTATTCAAACATTGAATAGAAGACAAAAACATGAATAAGGAGGCAATCTTTCTCACTCTACCCATTTGTAGTCAATTCAACCGTTCCCTGGCCCTGAAGTCCCCTCAAGTACAGAATTACCCAGACAAAAAGGCTTTCTTTTCAAAGAGATAGGCCTCTAACCCCTTCCTAAACTGTATCATGGTGAGTGCCATTCAAAATTCTGAGGAGGTGAGCTCCACAGCTAGGAATTGGAGGATAGGGTTTTATCTTTTACAACCATTATTATGTCTAGTAAATATACCTGGATTGTATGTAGCCCCACATAGCCTCCTAGTTGACACAGATTCTCACTGAGACATAGAGAAGATTTTAGGTGAATGATCTTACAAACAAAGCAGCAATTAACAAATGTAATGCAAGGAGTCAGAGGCAGCCAGTTTACCTACCTAATTATAAGGGACTGATGGTCAAATCTTCTCGCTCCTTTAACCAGCTCAACAGATGAATAAACAGTCGATTATATCATGGAGCACAAAATAATGCATGGCGATGCAAAGCCTTTCAGGGGAGCACTAAAGTGGATCAGTATATAGAGCAGGAGTTTAAATGTGGCACGTTGAATCTCCATAGATTTATGCTGCTGATGGGAGAGTGAGGGATGGAGAACAAATAGAGGAGCTTCATCTCCAGACTCCAAGTGGGAAATCCATTTTATGGCCAGATCAGACACACGGGACTAAAGCAGGACCACCTGCCATGAGGGAGCAAATTTTGCTTGATAGATAAATAGCTGGGATTTTAATTTAACTTGAAACCTTCTTATTCACAATTGATGCAGATCCTTTGCTGCACAAGAACATTTCTGAAACCTTACATTTTTGGTGTTTTATATGTATTTCAAAATGGGTTGCACTAATTTATATTCTGTTAGAAAATATGTATGTGATTTTTGTGTTTCTGTCTATAAGGACCTTAGGGTTTAATAAACTGATTTTTGATTGATTATAGTACTTGAGTCTGGATGGGTTTGACTTTAGATAGGATGATGTCCTTCAGCATTTATTGTGACAGGCACACGTTAAAGATGGTGGTAAAATATGTCAAAAGCAAGAGGCACTCCAAATGGAACAAAGATTGGGGATGGTAGTGGATGAGAGGATTCAAGCAGTTGTTTACGAAACACTGTATATTTAAATTTGAGATTGAACAGTAAAGTATTGTATTCACCAGTAAACCCAATCCTTTATCTTTGTCATATTCACCAGTAAACCCAATCTTTGTCATCTAGTGGAAATATTTTATTTTATTAACTAAATCAAGAAGATTATGGGACAGAACATTGGTCTTTTTTGTGCGGCAACAGCAGGGTCAGGTGAAAACAAAGTCTCGGTCACTGTTTTTTACACAGCATGAGAACTATAATTAATTATTTTACTATATAAGTAAACTTACAACATGTTCTTAAAGTTATTGAAATAAACAAATATAACATAGATTATAAAGGCTTATGTCACTATACTGAGGTCCTCAACATCCACTTGCAAAAATATTGTAACACTTACCACTACATCTTTAGGGAAAGTGTATATTTACTCTTATTAACACCGCATCAACATCCCTCAAATAACCATGTAATGTAGTGGTTAAGCTGATGTAATGGGTGTGCTATTTTTGTCCTGCTATATATCACACGTGATATAGTGAGGCTGTGCCATTAAGAACCTTCAATTGGAAAAATATTTTATTTTACAATAGAAAATTGAGCCATACATCATGAACATTATTTTAAATCTAATCTTCAGGGCTGTTACAAACAAGCATCTCTCATTTCAGTATAATGTGTGTTTTTGCAAAACGAAATGACTGATTTAAAATTCAAATGAAAGAAGTATAAACAAGGCAAAACACCACAATAGGTGGATAAGTAGACATTAGGGAAATTGGGTGCAGTGAAAGATGATTTTTAAAAATGAATCTTGAACAAAAGGGAAGAATGACAGTGGTCTTTTTCTTATGTTAAACAAAATAGAGTTCACCATATACAGAAAAAAAGCTTTATAAAGTTGCAATTCTGTGCAATGAACTACAATCATAGAGCTGTGGATTTCCTTTGTCACTGTCATGGCTTTCTTATGTTAAGCAGTAGTGTATTATAATCTATTATTGCAGTGTCAGATCATCAGAACTAATCTTTACCTATTGAATGTATTAACAGACTCCGTGGATTCATTTACTTGAGCGCAGAGTCAAGTCTGCCCCTAATAATGCATTTTTATTATTTTGTGGAGAGGCTCAGCCTACGCTCAACTCATCAAGTGAGTTGGATGCTGGTGACTATTAAGGAGTAGATCCGATGAAAAAAACAAGCAAACGCTAAACAAACAACCACGCGGTGCTATGGGATGCGCTTGTTTTCTCCGAGTCAAGAGGAATGACGTGAACTTCAGAAATAACCAGGGTACCGTTCAGGAATAGCTTCTGCTGCTTCAAGTATATTAACCTTTTAGTTTTGGCAACAACAAGGGCATGTCCATATCCATCGAGCCAACGTGATCCACTCAAGCCCAGGAATAGACTCATCCGGACTTGGCAAACTGAACAGTAGTCAGAAGCCAATGCAGATGACAGTAACTGCCATGCACCCCCAGTTGGAGCATTTTGCGTATGCTGCTTCATTTCATTAACGGGAATGTCAAACAAGAGACATCGGTCAGTGTATTCCTCTACAGGGTGGGTGTTAAGCGGACGGGTCTTTTTCCCATTTCTGAGTTAATGTGGCTGATCCAAGTTTGTTGCCTATCCTGTGCACATGCGCAGATACCGTGTATGGATATAACAATCATCAAATTTGAATTTGTCATCTTTAAATTGACATTAAATGACCAAACGTTTTCGTATTGTAGGTTATGAAGATATTTGAGCTAGTAAGGAAGAAATGGGATCACATGAAAAGTACATGGCCATAAAGTAAATTCATGGGAATAGAATGCATATGAAAGAGAACTAAATACAGAAAATGTTCATCAAAATGTTGAACAGGCTTAGAATCTCAAATTTTCCCTTCTGGCTTTTTATTAGGGAGTGATCAATGGACTATGGTGCAAAGTCTGAGATCATGCTTATTGCCTTGGTCATTATATTGATTTGCTTGGCAGTGCAGTATTACACCAATACTCTCCAAATTCATGCTAATATTAATATTTTAAACAACATATGTTTCAATCAATTGGCACTTACACAAAAGACTAGACCTTTTTGTCCTACTGTACATTTCAGGCTCAACAATCCCTTTGGTAGTCTGCAGAGTCTCTATATCTTTGCTGACCTCCCTCTAAGTTCATTGTCCCCATTACAAATAATTCTTCAACTGTCTGTTTGATCAGTGGGTACCGCAAATCTGATCACATCACTCTTTCTTTTTGAGTAGGACTGTTTATCCTTGCAATACTGCATGCATTTTAATCTATAATGGAAGGCACTCCCATTATATTCATGGCTGTCAGCATACGTTTCTGAAAGCTTCTAAATAGCCAAGTGCCACTTACATCATTTTAAAGGGTGGCTAGGTATTTATGACTTCATTTTCACAACTTTGGTTCTCTCTTTACTTTGAATACTGTTTTCTTCTCAAAGTGAAGAGGTTTATTTTAATTTCTATTTCCTCTTCTCTTTTTTAGCTTTCAATTCCTTTGCTCTTTTGTTGTGGCACTCTTTTTGATTGTGCCACTCTATGTAAACTGTGATGAGTGAGAGCGAGGTACAGAGTTTTTTACTTTGATAATATGCACCAACAGGCATGAATCAATTGTCAGTATGCAAGCAAAATCGCCACCACACGATTTATCTGTCACGTAGTAATATTTTGTACAGATATGGATACGAGTGGCACATGTTTGGAAAGAGTAGAACACCACTATGTCATAGACACATTTTGGCACTTGTGGTCTCGGTCTTTTTCCAAAGCACGTATATGGGACACAGCATTTTGGAAATACCACTATGAATTCATACAATTGTATGTTGTTCTCTTTGTCTTATGTTCTTTTTCCAGATGGAGTACGACGTGTGATTGATTAACTATCGGTCACTTACACAAGGAGCAGCTACTCTGCCCTTGACTCACGGACAGGATAGGGAATTCCCTTTCTTGCCCCCTAGGGAGGCCCACTTTGCCCTGAAGAAAGTCCTGGACCTTCACGGCCACGTACGGACTGAAACATGTTGGCACCAGGGTCTTAGGACCATAATACTTCCAATAAGACCCACTTTTAAAATATTTTATTAACCCAGACAGACCCAAAAATAAAGGGATACTGGGGATCTGCCTGAGGTTTTTAAATCTTTCAGCCCCCTGGTCTTCTATTTCTTCAAAGAGCTCCTAACACTGTGGTAGAGCCCACCCTGACTTATAGGCGTCGCGGTGACCAGATGATGACGCATGACACCACTAGGGTGTGTGAGGGTAACTAAACGAAAAGGAATTGCTTCCTTGCTCATCTTTTGGTGAAGTTATATATCTCCTCACTAAGTTCTTCACATCTTCCCATCATAGTGCACCCTTATTGACCACTGGATGGTCAGTTAGAGTAATTCATTTGTGGTTAACTCTATGTTAACTGCCATTCATTTTAACTTTTTCTCTATGGTTTCCCGGCGGTCTTAATTTAATTGCTCTGAAAGGGGTTAGCCCCTGAACCCCCATTTCCCTCCTGTGGGTGGAGTTTCCTTGGCCCCACAGAGTGGGACATGATTATGCATGCTTATTTGTATGCAAGTCTAAGCCTTTCAAACATTTTTTGAAGCAGCACTCTTGAAGTAATTTATTTCTGCCATGGAACACCATTTCTAATGAGATATACCCAGTTTTGTTGTGGCATAAAACCTCTCATTTCCACCTTTCTTTTAAGTGTTTAAAATTCTCACTGGACTCTATTATTCCTTTGTTTCTTTTTAATTGTATTGGTTTTTTATTCATTTTTTTAATGTATTTGCAATTCTTTTACAGTTTTCATATTTAGTTTTTTACCAATTATACAACTCCTTGCCATCTTTCAGGATGCACTTTAGTAAATATTATAAGTACATTCTTTACAATCATCTGTAATAATTTCAGCAAACCACCAAACAGCTGATTCAAAAAATTGAAGATTTGCAACTAACGGTTCCTCCAGATCCTAAACAGACACTTGTCCAGCCTCTATCACTGGCCTCTGTTCATATCCCTCTCTCTATATATATATATATATATATGTATATATATATATATATATAAATTCACTTAAAAAACCATAGGTTTCACACATGTTATAGTTAGGTGGATATTTCACTCGTAAAAAACCAATGAAATTCCCCCGTTATAGTTAGTTCAGATAACTATAACTCGCGCGACCGCCACTCTATCACAAGGATGATGTCATCAGTGATGTCATGAGTGATGCCACTGACCATGTCATGAGTGATGTAATATGTGACGTCATGAGCAGTGGATTGCGGGCGCGCGAGTTATAGTTATCTGAACTAACTATAACGGGGGAATTTCATTGTTTTTTTACGAGTGAAATATCCACCTAACTATAACATGTGTGAAACCTATGGTTTTTTAAGTGAATCTATATATATATATATATATTCACTGAAAAAACCATAGGTTTCACACACGTTATAGTTACGAATTAGCATTTAAAAAACCTTGCAAATTCACTTAAAAAACCATAGGTTTCACACATGTTATAGTTAGCTGGACATTTCACTCGTAAAAAAACAATGAAATTCTCCCGTTATAGTTAGTGAAGGCAACTATAACTCACGCGACCGCAATCCTCTGCTGATGACATCAGATATTACATCACTGTATTTAGACACTTATTTACCCATGTCTTCTTCCATTAATCTTTAGCTATACATATATTACAAATATTTATTTTTCATAAAGACACATATGTCATCAGTGATGTAATATTTGACGTCATCAGCAGAGGATTGCGGTCGCGTGAGTTATAGTTGCCTGCACTCACTATAACGGGGGAATTTCATTGGTTTTTTACGAGTGAAATGTCCAGCTAATTATAACATGTGTGAAACCTATGGTTTTTTAAGTGAATTTGCAAGGTTTTTTAAATGCTAATTCGTAATTATAACGTGTGTGAAACCTATGTTTTTTTCAGTGAATTTGTACGGTTTTTTAAATGCTAAGTTATGTATTTATAAATTATTATTTTTTTCAGGTTTTTCACCGTACGCGCCAGTAGATAGTTATAGTCACAACCTAGTTTCCATAGTAAATCTCAAAATTCTATTTTGAATAACTTTGGCGCCGGTTGACAAATTCTCACGAAATTTTCAAAACAAATGGGGCGCTCCGTTCAGCTCCTACCCTGAAAGTCTCGGGGTGATTCGTCAAGTGGGGGCCGAGGAAAAGGGGGGTCCCAAAACGCATTTTCCCCATGCATTTTTCCATAGGACCTTTAGTCGAAGGTACAGCCCGAACGGCTGAACAGAATTACATGAAATTTGGCAGAGAGGTAGCCATAAGGTCAAGGAAGTGCCTTTTGAAGGTCTTGTGTAAATCTGTTCAGTATTTCCTGAGAAAATAGCATTTAAAAGCATATAAATATCTATACGCGCGCACCGTGCGCGAGCACAATTCTGATTGGTTGTTAGATGTCGGTAAACATTCGAATCGGTCGAAACCAGGAAGTGTCAGCCGCCATTTTGTCTCTCGCAGTCTGAGGGGGTGAAAAACAAAGGTGGAGAACGTGAAAAGGGGGCAGGGTGGACAGTTCCTGACCCCTAGCCTTTGTCAGGGGGTCCCAGAAGGACCCCCAAGGGCAAAAAATATATTTTATTTTTTTTCGAAAAATCGCGGAGTGCGCGCACTGTGCGCGCACGCTAAAAAAACACACGTAAAAAAATGTTTTTTAATTTTTTACGGAAAATTAAGCGAGGTTCGTGCACCGTTCGCGCACCGTGCGCGCACGCTAAAAATCCAATAAAAAAATACATACATAAATTAGCATTTAAAATTCACTGAAAAAACCATAGGTTTCACACACGTTATAGTTACGAATAGCATTTAAAAAACCTTGCAAATTCACTTAAAAAACCATAGGTTTCACACGACCGCAATCCTCTGCTGATGACGTCAGATATTACATCACTGATGACATATGTGTCTTTCTGAAAAATAAATATTTGTAATATATGTATAGCTAAAGATTAATGGAAGAAGACATGGGTAAATAAGTGTCTAAATACAGTGATGTAAAATCTGACGTCATCAGTAGAGGATTGCGGTCGCGTGAGTTATAGTTGCCTGCACTAACTATAACGGGGGAATTTCATTGGTTTTCTACGAGTGAAATGTCCAGCTAACTATAACATGTGTGAAACCTATGGTTTTTTAAGTGAATATATATATATATATATATATATATATATATATATATATATATATATATATATATATATATATATATATATGCAATTAAGCTGCTCACTCCTCTCCCACAGTCTCCGGGATACAAAAAGCAGGCACGGACCACAGTTCAGTGCAAATTCATTTATTCCTTGCTTTAGTCTGCCATGACGCGTTTCGGTCCCTCCTGGACCTTGATCACATGACGGGGGAATTTCATTGGTTTTCTACGAGTGAAATGTCCAGCTAACTATAACATGTGTGAAACCTATGGTTTTTTAAGTGAACATATATATATATATATATATATATATATATATATATATATATATATATATATATATATATATATATGAATAACTGACCCAAAATAAACATGTAAATTGAAAAATACATAATGGATAATGTGTAATATTCTCCTATATTGCCATATATCAGGGTTCTGGTCACATTTATTTGTAAACCACTTAGCCATTGGTCTGATACATTTATTGAGAGAGAGAGAGAGGGGTAGAAAGAGATATAAAGAGAGATTGGAGATAAGAGGATACATAATAGGTAACCATGGCCCAAACCTTCCTTAAAAAGGTTTTATAATAATTTTAAGGTGTTGCATAAATTATAAATTTAAGGTATAACTATAACTTTAGAATTTCTAATGTTTGGGTATTTTAAGTTGGTTCTGTTTAGAAATGATAAAGTTTTCCTAACAATCACAAAGTTTAATTTCAATGGTTTTAATTTTGTAATAAAAAAGGGTTTCAAATCGTAGAGTGTATAGCCATCGAGTGGAGTGTTGTTAACTGGAGTATTATAGAGTAGAGTGGAAATAGTGTCGTACAATGAGGTGTCATAGAGTGGAGTGCCGTAGAATGGAGTGGCATAGAGTTAAGTGGCACAGAATGGAATAGCATAGAGTGGAGTTACATAGAGTAGAGTGGCGTACAGTAGAGTGGCATAGCATGAAGTGACATAGAGTAGAATAGTGTAGAGTGAAGTGGTGTAGAGTGGAGTGGTTAAGAGTGGAGTGGCGTACAGTAGAGTAGCATATAGTGGAGTGGCGTACAGCGGGGTGGCGTATAGTGGAATAGCGTGGAGTGGATTGGCATCCAGTGGAGATGCTTAAAGTTGAGTGGCGTAGAATGGAGTGTCTTACAGTGTAGTGGCATAAATTGGAGTGGCGTGTGGTGTAGTAGAGTATAGTTTAATGAGACATAGTGTGAAAGTGGCTGAACGGATGTAGATGAAATTTGTGAGGATTATATATTATGGGGTGGAAAGGGTAATTTTTAGAATCAGCTATAAATAGCTGTAGTACTATTAAAGTTATAAGTGACTAAACACTTAGTTATATATTGGCCAGCGGGAAACCTCAGTAACCTTGCAGTATACCATGCCACATGCCGATCACAAGGCAGTATTTATTTGCCAAATAGCTGCATTAGCTATGTAGTGTTCACCACACTTTGATTGTGTCCTGAGTTAGGGCTTTAGATGTAGGTAAGTTGTAGGCTTTAATGTTGTTCCATACCTATTTCCACTTTTTTAAAGTTGTAATAGGTAGTGAAATGTACTACTATTTCTCTATATAATTTTTTAAAGGTTTATGCAGTAGCGCACTAGTACCTACAAAGTAATGCAGTAGTTACAGAAAAAATTAATAAAGAAATTTGTAAAAAAAAAAAAAAAATGCACTGTAGTACTATATTAGTAATAGGTAGGGAAAAATATAAAACCTACTACTTACATATGTGTAAGGCTCTAACCCAGAACACAGCCAAAGTGTGAGTAATACAACATGGCTGACTTTTACTTTTGTAAAGGCAGCCATTACCCAATTATATACTGCCTTGTCATCACAACTACCGCAAACTTTTGAGGTATTTTGTGAAATTTTGCAGCCTCAGATCCCACTACGTTTAAAGCCCTCATACATTAAAAACCATTACTCTACTTACCTGCACCTAAAAAGGATCATCAGCACAACATAATCTACAATCCTGCCAAATTTAATGACCATCAAATCAGCCGTTTTGGCGCTATGTTCAATCCAAAAGTATATGGAAAATGCATTGGGGAGGAAAGGCATTTTGGAACTCCCCTTTTTTCTTTGTGCCCTCTTGACGAATCACCACAAAACTTTCCATCATAGGCTCATTATAGTTATAGGTCTGGAAATGTACGTGGAGACTCTCCACACAGGGGAAAAGTTATTAGCGAGGAAAAATCTGTGGAATTTTTAGCTTTGTTGCTCTGGGAATCCTAACTATAACTGCAGAGTGCATATCTATATATCGATTGACTATTAACAACAAAAATGACGACATAAGTAGGGTGGATGAGATTGTAAGCATCCACAAATGTAAATAATTTCTTTTGATCTTAACAACCGTGGTGACTTGAGGCACTTTTTATCCTAACAGATTTGTTCACTAGTGAGTTGATTTACATTTACCTTGGTTTTTTTTTCTTACCCCCTTTTTTTTCTTCACTCCTTTTTTAATAAAATTGGGTTATGTTCGTAAATTCACTACATCGTCAACAATGCTAAGTGGCATAACACAGGAAGTGATGTAAAATGTTTTGTAACTTTATTTACATAATAAAAAAATGCTACTGTTTGTTTTTCCCGTCAACAAGGTCTCTGGAGAGACTGAAACGCATTGGGTATTGCTGGCATGCTACAGTAAACTTGTAATTATCCAATAATTCCTGCTGGGAAACACTTTTGCTATTTGAAACGGCTTGGCTCTCCTGTACCAAAATCGCACCACCCAAGAGCGCCTGCGAGTGTCAGAAAGGGGGCCATGACAAAGGAAATATATATATATATATATATATATATATATATATATATATATATATATATATATATATATATATATATATATATATATATATTACCTACTGGCGGTCGCCAGTAGGTAGTTATAGTTAGGACCACGTTTCCATAGGAAATCCGCAACATTCTATTTTGAATAACTTTGGCGACGGTCGACGAATCCTCGCGAATTTTTCAAAATAGGTGGGGCGCTACGCTCCGCTCCTACCCTGAAAGTCTCGGGGTGATTCGTCAAGCGGGGGCTGAGATAAAAGGGGGGTCCCAAAACGCGTTTTTCCCATGCATTTTTCCATAGGACCTTTAGACAGGGCTACAGCCCGAACGGCTGAACAGAATTACTAGAAATTTGGCAGAGAGGTAGTCCTCAGGTCAAGGAAGTGCCTTTTGTAGGTTTGGTGTAAATCTGTTCAGTAGATTCTGAGAAAATAGCCTTTAAATCAATATATATATCTGAGCCAGCTTACGGTGCGCTTACCGTACGCTTACCGTACGCGTACGGTGGCGTGCGCGAGCGCGATTCTGATTGGCTGGTACATCTAAGTAAACATTCGAATCGGTCGAAACCAGGAAGCGGCGGCCGCCATTTTCTCTCTCGCACTCTGAGGGGGGGGCTGTAAACAAAGGCAAAAAACATATAAAGGGGCTGTTTAGACAGCGCCCATGCACATAGCCATGTTAGTTGAGTCCTCAAAGATCGCCCAAGGCCAAAAACGGTAAATTTTTATTTTTTGAAAATTTCGCCGATTACGCTTACCGTACGCGTACGGTGCGCTTACGCTAAAAATTTTAATAAAAAAAAAAAACACACTCTCTGTGCATGGCATATTATTGTCATCACTTACAAATTAAATTTAACAGATTACCTATCATCATCATCATCAAAAACCTTTATTCGATATTTAGAAAATATCATAAAAGTACAATGGTACAGTTAAAAACATTACAATACAAATCATTTTATACTGACAAAAGAAAAAGAAAAAAAGGAGGGGGCCATTTGCATCAGAATGTTCAAAATAACCCTCTTGTGCGTCTCAATCTTAGTGCAACTCTAATAAAATTCATAATACAAGCTAACGTCAATGGATTCCCAGCCTTTTGTAAATATAAGAGAGCAACCTTTGCATGTCTAAAGTTCATTTGTTTTAAAATCCTTACTAAAAAACGACGTCTGGGCACTGAATAAAAAGGGCAAAGAAGTACAAAATGAAGGGTATCCTGCGGAGACCTATTGTCGCAGCCGCAGGTACCCTTCTGCTCAACTGTGGCCGTAAAACCAAATGGGTCAGCCAAATTACCTATCACAAGGAAGCGCATAATATGTCCTCCATGTGCGCACGGTGCGTAACGTGGGCACGCGGTGCGCGTAGCGCACTGCGTGCCCACCTTGCGTGTACGGCACTAACTGCGTAAAGTGGGCGCGCGGTGCGCGAAGCGCACCGCGTGCTCACTGTGCGCGCAAGGTGCACGAAGCGCACCGTGCGCGCACGGAACGAACTGCGTTAAGTGGGCGTGCACGCCACGAATGGCGTAAAGTAACTTAGCATTTAAAAAACCGTACAAATTCACTGAAAAAACCATAGGTTTCACACACGTTATAGTTAGGAATTAGCATTTAAAAAACCTTGCTAATTCAATGAAAAAACCATAGGTTTCACACATGTTATAGTTAGCTGGAAATTTTACTGATAAAAAACCAATGAAATTCCCCCGTTATAGTTACTGTAGGCAACTATAACTCACGCGACCGTAATCCTCTGCTGATGATATGTGTCTTTATGAAAAAAAAAAAATTGTAAAATATGTATAGCTAAAATTTAATGGAAGAAGACATGGGCAAATAAGTGTCTAAATACAGTATTAGCATCAGCAGAGGATTACGGTCGCGTGAGTTATAGTTGCCTACAGTAACTATAACGGGGGAATTTCATTGGTTTTTTATCAGTAAAATTTCCAGCTAACTATAACATGTGTGAAACCTATGGTTTTTTCATTGAATAGATAGATAGATAGATAGATAGATAGATAGATAGATAGATAGATAGATAGATAGATAGATAGATAGATAGATAGATAGATAGATAGATAGATAGATAGATAGATAGATAGATATGCAATACAAAAAAGAGTTAGCAGAGACTTGATCTGCGTTTAACAGTAAGCTTTCAAAAAGTAAACACCAAGGCCCATAATCCTCTGCACCAGAAACACAGCAGGAGGCACACCTTGTTGTACAATCCATGGAAGAGTCATTCAATAGAAAAACTCTATTGATTCTACTGACGGGGACTCAGGATTTGATCTAGCCCTTAGAGAGGCTGTAGTGTTGGATATGATGCAGGCCTCATCCATTGATATTGGATGGTTATGTATTTCAGCACCACTTTACCACTTGGAATTTCAGCCTCGCATACGATTTGTAAAATCCCACCAATAACATCATAGCCCTCTTTGGCATTTGTCCACTGATGAACAATGCTTATTTCTTTGGAACAGTACTATGGATCATTTTGGTTACTCCCAGTGGTACATTAAACTTTAAAAGAAAGTGTTTACAGTCAATAATACCAATAGGACTGCTAATTAAAGGGAGCAGACTTGAAGATTGCAGGAACGGTCATCTTGTTGACTGGATCATGCCAGCTGCATGGCACAATACTGTGACGTAGGCTGGTTCATCTTAAAATAAAAAGTACATTTTCATTTGCTTTATTTTTAGGTGAAATATACTAGTACATTTTCATTTGCTTTAGTTAAGGTGAAATAAATTAGGTAATTTGCATTTGTTTTATTTTTAGGTAATGTGGCAACATTTACGAAAATATCATTTTATTTTGAGTTTTAGATTCGTTTTTATTTTATTTTTCAAACCAGAGATTGCTCCCTGGCATCCAGAACTTTGACACTGTACCTCTGGACTCATCACTCTGTAAATGACAGGCAAAAACATTATGTTGCGGACACTCCACCACTATTTTTTAATGCTAAAACTAATTGTATTTTTATTTTATTTCGTTTTCTCTTTTTCTATCAACTGTTTGCTCTGTATCATAATTTATAGTAGTAAAGGCTGCCGTTTGAGAAACACTGGACAATGGCTGTGTCACGTGGCTCTGCTGGCTAAAGCTAAATTAAAGAATGCAAGAAAACAGGAGATAAAAGTAGTAAAAACAACCCAAAGTTTACCTTGCGACTTCTACCACTACATTTCAAAGTACACTCTGAAATACAAAATTTAAAAAACACACAGGCAGGAAGCATTAAAGAAAGCATTCCTAAACACCTCCAAAAGAATACCCACCCTCAAATAAATAGGTTTTACACCTTTGAATTGCAGCACGTCCTCCAGTTTACTTTCCACCACAAATTATTAAACCCAAGATACACTAAGGAAACAATGTAAGAACACACATTTTTATATAATAAGGGCTCAGATTATAGAACACCCAAACAGAACCAAACTCCACTAAAATTTAAAATATTGCAAATTCGTGTCTCTACAGAGCGAGCTATGGTTCAGTAAATTCCTTCGCAAGCAAATTACATGGAAAACTGAAAGAAGCTATAAGGCCTGAAGGTGTCAGCAACAGCAAAATATACAAAATCAAAATGATATACCTAACACTGTCAAAACCCCGTTCAAATTAAATCAATCCATATACTGTGGGAAACGTTTGACAACACACTGTCCTTTAATTAAGACAGCAACCCAGAGATCCGCCTTATCCCTCACGAAGCAGGCACACACTATAACATCAAACAAGCACTGGCAAAGGCAAAGACAATGAGAATCCACTATGAGAGACCAACTGGCTTTACCTTGTCATAGCGGCTTTTTTTAATATAAAGCCATGTTGCACAGCAGCCTGTGTTGCTGTACAGTACGTCTCAAAACAGCGCTAGGGGTTAAGCAACACAAGAAGGTGTTGGTGAGGGCTGGTGAAAAATGGAAGCGGGAGGGGGGACGGGGTGGTGAAAAATGGAAGCGGGAGGGGGGACGGGTTGGTGAAAAATGGACGGCGGGAAGAGGGGGTTAAACAAGCGGTGTATTACCTGCAGCTAATCGTACCATTTATAGTGTGGTGTTATGAGGGTATGTATAGCATACCGTCACCCACAAACGTAGGGGCAAGGAACGGCGATGAATAACGCAAAGCGTGCTTAGCGCTTTGTTATTCATCGCCGTCTATCTCTGGAATTTATCACCCTGGTAGCACGTTATCAACAACGCGTTGCTCCAGGGCGATAAAAATTTTAGAGATAGCAGGGGAAATTGCCGTTTTGCAGGGAACATCGCAGGTTTTCCAGCGAAGTTCACTGCAAAAGGGCGATAACCTTGCTGATACGACCCTGTGGTATCAGCATAATCCACCCCCTATGTTAGGGATGGGAAAATCAGGATTTTAGCAGACGTTAGTTTTTGGAGAAGACTGCGGTTTTCTCCAAAAACTAACGTCTGCTAAAATGCTGGGGCAGCCTTGTAAATATCGCGATTAGAGATGCAAAGGAAGGCGTCGGGAAAAAGGGTGCTAACATGCGATTATGCATGTTAGCACCCTCTTGTAAATAGGGCGATAGTTTTATCTCCACTTTTTTGGCTTTTAAAGCCAAAAAAGCGGAGATAAAGCTCTTGATGATATGCCCGTAGTGTTTTAAAAAACATTTAATCCGGAGATGTATTCCTTTAACGCTGTGCATCCATCGCGAGTCATGGCTGTTATCCTTTTGAAGTGCTCAGTTTTGGTGCTCGGTGCTCTACACAGGGCCCCACCAGTGCTTAATCCTGTGAGGAAAGCTATCTTCATGCCACCCTGCAGCACTAAGAAAGAAAAGAAAGGTGTCCTGACAAGGGACCAGAGGTGGAGGACTTTCTGTTAATATAAGTGGTGGATGCAAAATAGAAATAGAACATATCCTCCCGCTCTCAGGAATGTCTTTTATTGTGATTTAGTTGCATTCATTGGAGGAACCCCAGGAGCCTCAGCCAGCTTCAGAGCCGCATGTGCATGCCCTCAATGGACCCAGAGTGACCCACTCACAGACAGCGCTGACATCATTGCATCACCACATACCAGCTGTAGACAGACACTGAGCAGCAATGCCAGCAAGCAACCCAGAGCAATGATTGAAGAATACGGCTCACTAGCCCTTCTTGAAGAATTCAAGCATTGGAAATTTCACCAATTCAAGCTCTATTGGCTTTGTCAATGTTTATTTACATGTTGCAGCTGCTGTGCAACATTGCTATAAGTAAAGAAAAGTGATATGACGCAACTAGCGTTGACTGCTTCATATAGCTTTTTATTTTACCTAACTGCCACGTTGCACAGCAGCCTGTGCTGCTGTGCAATATGTCTCAAAAACGTACTCCTTTGCAACAGTGATGGAGAACCCCTTCCACCAACATGATGGTCCGCCCTGAATTTGAAAAGTGGGCAGACCATAATTGGCCAACGGCGGAGATTTCTTCATCTCTGTCATGGCGGAACTTATTCGAAAGCCCAACTGAAAATTGGCTATATGTCCGCCCCCCCAATTTAGATGGGTGGACATATAGCCGTTTTTTAATGCCCGTCACCATCAGGAAGACCCTGGTGGTAAGGGGTAGTAAAAACGTAAATATGCCCCCCCCTTGCCAAAGGAGATGACTCACATGGTGAGGGGGGGTTGCTTTTTTTATTTAAAAAACAATCCCACTTTGGTGTTTTGTTTTTGAAAATTATAAAAAAACTTTGTAACTTTGCCGTGCAGCTCTATTATGTTTAACGGAGCCATATGTCCAAGTTATAATGCATTCACAGGAACTGCTTTGATGCCAGTTCCTGTGAAAGCTAGAAATGTCAGTCGGCCCAAAAGTCATTTCTAAATTTGGCTGTTGGGCCCTCTACCAGGGCGGCGGATTAAAATAATCCACTGCTGTGAAGGAGGACGGTCCGACCGCCTGTATTTAATTTGGTCCCTACATTATGTGAGATATTTGGTCACAAGTACTTGGTGGTTGATAGAGCATGCACACAGGACCCCTTGCTCCTTACCCGATACCTGGTGCATCCCCACACCGATAATAACAAAGTTACTCAACTACCGTGACCGGGACGCAATACGAAATGTGTCACGAGAAAGAGGCGACATCCACAATAAAGTATCTAAACTGCCCTTCTACCCGGAATTCACACAATGTTCCTTGATGTCTGCTGCAAGTTTCTTCCAGTGAAGAAAGAACTACAACTAAAGGGAATAAACTATGCCATGGTGTACACTACAAGACCAGCCGTGGCCGCTGCAGGTAAGAGTGGTGAAGCAGTGGGGCCAGGTGTGGGGGGATTTTGAGACACGACCAAGAGGGGAAAAAAAAAAATGCGCTGTGCTAGACTGAAATTTCAAGTAGCTGGAAAAACACAGATCACATCTGACCACAAGCTGGCTGCTGCAACACTAAATACACACTCCCCCAAACACCGCAACCGAGACAGCAATGACACACTTGTGCTGAGCCAATCAACTGATGAAGTGGAATAATGCAACGAGGCCCCAGATGGTACACATCCATGATGCAACCATGCAACATCGACCAACTTAAAATGAACTACCTGGCAACGAATGTGAATCGTACAAGATGGCTGACTGCTGATGTACTAAGGATAGCCATACACCAAGTATAGGAAACTAATCGATAAGTGACTTGTCTTAATCGACAAAGGTTCAATTCATATGGGGATGCTATCCATACTATCTTCTTGGTAATAGTTCAAAAAGAAGTGTACGTGATAGTGTGGTAGTTAATCAAGTTCTAGCTAACACATTCCGCCCATGCGCATTTGCTAAGTTTAGCAATGGGGAAATCCACTCAAGCTTTTGGTCTAGTGTGGGTGGGGGCTGGGGAAGAGGGGGGGGGATAGCTTGCAAACATTAGACACAACGCCTGAATAGAGGTCAATAGATAGCCAGGTGCAATGCAGAAACAGCGCCCCATATCACACTACAGCATTGTAACACGGTCAGGAGGTGACTCGGGACACCCTCCACCACTTAGAATAATGTTGTAAATATTAGGGGACGGAACAATCCCAGAAAACACAGACAAGTCACAGAGTGCGCCAACAGACACCTGGCCGACATAAGGCTCCTTCAGGAAACTCACCTGTAAAATAGCGGCACCGCCAGCATAGCACTGGA
Organism: Triturus cristatus; assembly: GCF_964204655.1. Lineage (NCBI taxonomy): Eukaryota > Metazoa > Chordata > Amphibia > Caudata > Salamandridae > Triturus > Triturus cristatus. The sequence goes on along the minus strand of NC_140582.1, from coordinate 1,084,640,282 downwards.
CTGGCGGACACATAGATATTCCGCCACTTATTCTAACTGCTTGGAGGTCCCACTATCCGGGTAAAGTCTCACAATGAAGCAGGGAGCCGCAGTGAGCGTCGCTGCCCATCATCAATGAATTCACAATTGGTGAAGTACCAGAGCGGTTAGGAAAGATGCACATTCGCCTCTGAAACAAGTACATATTTCACATGGTTGACGTCACAAAGGGAGTGACCATAATGTATAATGCAATATTAATACTCGAATCTCGTTGCAGTTGTTTCTGAGGATCTGGAGTAATTTAAAAACCAGTGTATGTTATTACACTATTCATCAGATATTATCACTTTTTGTTGGGACGGGAATGTCTCCTGTGTGGCTCTAGGAGTCCTGCTTCCATCTCTGTGTTAGACTGCTAGGATAGCCATAGTACGTCTCTGAAGGGTTTAGATTGTTTCCTCCATGTTCATCGAAGGCGTCCCATGTAATATTTTGAGACCCCCGAGCCTGGCTCTGAGGTCAGAAGGTGGGCACAACGTGCACCCACTTTTGACTGCTGTCTTCTTTCTGGGCTGAGAGGGGCTAGCAGGGATGGCTGCAAATTATTCTAATACAAGTAAAAAGCCCTTTTTTACCTTAATACCTTGACAGGAGAAATGTCTACTCGCCTCTCCTAGCAAGAGATCAGCGTAGTGCCTTTACCTGCTCCCCATATATGAAGTCAGGTGAACATGGATTGCTTGCATTGCAATTGCATTTTATTGAATGGGGTCAGGAATTCATTTGGGATTCTTGTGTGTGGATGGCTCCGAGATGGAGGATTTGAAGTGAGCCGGGCCGCGTTCGCTGGAGGGGGGCTGCTGATCACCCTTTGACATCCAAAGGCCACGTGCCCTGCCCTTTCCTGCTGCCCCAATGCCAGGCAATGCCACTGCAGAGACATCTGTGTGGTGGGCAGAAAGAGTGGCCCTCCTTCCATTGGGTCTCTGTATTCCATCTCCTATGAGTACACCCAGCTCCACCCTCTACAGCTGGTATGGTTGGAGCAGCTTATGCAAACCTTTCCACTACCCCAAAAACTAGATGTGAGAAAAGGCGCTGGAATTCACATCTGTGTCTTCCAACCACGGATACATACTGGGCATAAACCCCAGGCTGGTGTTCCAGGCATTTCTCAGCGAACCAATGTCCAGGGGCCCACTCTACAACGAGTAGCTCTATTTCTGACTTCCACGGTGACTTTGACAGCTAGCTCCCTTGCCACGTTGGGAGAATAACCTGAAATAGGGCTTTGCAAGGAGAGTGGAAGACTGTCCGGAAGAAGGTGGAACGGTCTCCTGGATTCAAGGGAGTGCTGTACTGCACCCCCTCCCCCAAGGGGAGCACCGGCCTTGTGGAATCATCAACCCTGCTGCTTGGTGACCAGGACCTGTACTTGGTGTGTAGAGTCCTAGACTCTGCTAGTAGTGCTGCCTGACCTTGAAGGTCCATTGGAAACTCCCAAAGCCAGACTCCATTTTGAGCATGTTAAGTGAGCCTGTCGGCCTTTGGTCCACATTTAGCTTGCCATCATCTTTTGCAGAACTTGTAAAAGTGTCCGCTCCTCCACTGCAGTCTGCTACGAGCTACATGAGGTCTACAATTCAAGGTCTGACAGTGGATGTGTGAAATAAACATGCAGTCCGAGTTGACGTTTTTATTCATGCTAGTTCATATCAAATCTATGTCTCAGAATAATGAAAGGTCCCTCAATGTAGTGTGAAATCAGAGGGCAACTCTATTTAAACCACATGAATTGACCACTCAGTTAGAGAGGCCTTTGTACCAGGTTATCCTGCCAGACTGATGCACCATTTACCCTTATGCTGAAAGTTAATACAGACAGGAGCAGAAAAGAGCTGTGCCCAACGGATGTGTGTTTATCTTTCGAGGAAAAGTTCTGTCCCGGCTAAGGTTTGATAACCACAGCTGATACGCTGTGAGCAGGTATGCAGTGCGCTGAGTCCCAATAAAATGTAGAGGCTAGTTGGCTATTCCATGCTCTCATAGTGTAGGCCATAGAGGTAGGAACATTCTATTTACGTCAGAATTATTCATACTATTCTTGCTGATAGCAACGCGTATAAGTGCTGTTTTAATTATATTCTGTGTGGTTATTTCTTATGTACAAAGCATCAGAACGAGACTGTTAAAATATAGGTTTACATGTACATAATGTCTTTTCTTAGTGCAGTGCTTGAGTGTGCTATTCTGAAGCATGACATTGGGTTTGAATTACCACTGTGTCCCTGACCTCTTCATAAGACTGTTAGTAACTCAGAAAGCACAGACACCACACCAGCAGGTATGCTCCGTGGGGTTGTGTGGGACAACAAAGGTCTGGACTCCCACAATCAAAGAATAATGCACTGAATTCAGTCCAGGCATCTATGGGTGGGAAAGCCAAACTTTGTAGAGCTGGGCCAGTGTTCGCAGCAAGCCAAAGCTCCTATGTAGTGGATGACTGACTTGAAACACTCTTCGATAAAACCAATAGACTGTACCTCGCTGCTTGAAAAATAACTTCTGGCAACGTCACATCTGTAGAGTGGGTTACTTATTGAAAAAAACTATTTTTATTGATTATGTAAGCCAGAGGTCTCTTTATTGTGTAAAGCTTATATTATATTGCTTGTTGTATCTCCACATTCTTTTATATGTTCATACGTAGTACGTAGCAGTGTGCGGAATAACATACTTTTTTTTAAAAGTTAAAGCAGTGGCTGGAATAGCCCTATTACATTTTATAATTGTCTCTGTCGAATTCTGAGTTTCTAGCTCAGACCACCTCCCTGAGTAAGCCATGGACCACTTTCCATCTCTATCAGAGGGTCAAGTGCTGAAGGGGTGTACTTGGTGCTCTAGTTCGGGTCCAAGAGATGTGGCCTAATGGCTGGAGTGGCCGACTTTGGAACATGGGGAACCAGGTTTGAATCCCAGGTTTGGCTCAACATGCTCTGTTTATGGGGAAATCATTTAATCTTCCTTTGTCTTAAAAAATGTTACCTAGTCTAGTCCTGTTGTATACTGCTCTAATAACCTCTGGCCAAGCCACGTTATATACACTGCAAAAATTGACATTAAGTAGGCCACAGGACACTAAAGGTAAAATGGACCAGTTTTTACAATTGCAGCCCAGTAATTTCCAGCTGCTCGGGAATCACCAGAGCCACGACCCTCACATTCTTCTTTCTTTTACTGCTCTTCTTTCTAACTCCTCACCAATGTGTGTAAATTCTTCTTCAAAAAGTGTTTATACTCAAACATATCTGTGAGTAAAGTACTGGCACAGTGGAGGTAGTAAAGGTGCGTTAGATCTAAAGTTATCTAGTGGGTCTTTCAACACAAACTGTGTCAGACTAATCATTGTTTGGCCAGGCAGCTATTTAGCCCTCTATTCAGCTCGATTGGTAGAGCTCAACATCTACGCTGACCAGTGCTTAATTTGCGCCGGTCGTTTCCCGTGCTCAGCATCAGCACTTAATCATCAACACCTGCGCTTATCATGAGCACTAGTTAAGAACACATTCATTTTAGATAAGCGCAGGGAGATTATGGGATTTGCACAGATATCACAGGATGTTGAACCGACGCTGAGACTCAAACCTGATTCCCCAGCGCCAAAGTTGGCAGCTCTGGCCATTACACCACACCCTCTCCCCACTTTCATGGGTAGTAGTTGGTTCTGTTTTAGGTGTCGCTAAAAGTAGAAATGGGCTGGTGTAAGCTGCCTCCTGACAAGAGTCCCGACACTTATGTTTTTTTACAAATGAACAACTGACTCGCCCAAGGTGCAGAGAAAAGCAGAATACTGCAAGCACAATGCAAAAGATTCAGGATTAAATTAGGGCCTCATTCACAAAGGAAGACTTAAACTTTTGTGTACATTTACACTTGCTGCAGTAACTTTATGACTTTTTTTGCATTCACAAACTTCGAGTGTAATTTTACTACTAGTAGAGGTACTAGTAGGAAAATTACATTTGTTTGTGAATACAAAAACAATAGTAAAATTACTACAGCAAGTGTAAACGCACACAAAAGTGTGAGTTTGCCTTTGAAAGTCAGGCCCTTATTGTCCAGTTTAAGGCTAGGATATACATATTTAACAGTTTTTACTTGATACCACAAACATTTTAAAGTTGTGTTTGAGACATAATAAAACAAGCATTGGCATAGCCAATAGGTCTCGCCTTTGGGACCTTATAAGTGTTTAGCCATGCAACAGTTGCATAACTAAATACTTATAAGGTCCCAAAAGCGAGACCTATTGGCTATGCAAAGCGGCCGCGGAAGTAATCACGATCACACATCAAAGCGGCCGCGAAAGTGAAAGTAATCGCGGTAAAGCGCGGCGCGCGCTCGCGCACATGCACTGTAGCTCTAGGCTGGCCTGGTAGCACTTTTTGGAGCCCTCTCAATAAGTCTTGCCAGACCAGCGCATGCGCTGGGTCAGGCGAGACCTAATAATATTGCTGTCAAGATGAAGGATCTGGTATCCGAGATGTCTGAAGTGAGTTCCATAGGCTCACATCGGGTGTGGTTAGAGACTCAGATCTCAATAAACCACCCAACAGCAATAAATAAATCAACATCCAGCCAGTGCTGTAGCCTCACATGAGCTCAACATGTGACAGAAGACACGAAAAAAGCTAAAGCTGGTTAAATGCCTGCTGAGTGGCAAACACTCTCAACCGGGGGGGGGGAGGGGGGGAACTTCCAGGATCCCAGAACAGACATAGAGCAGTACACAACAGAGACCAATGAATTTGAATAAAAAGCTGTGTGCAGGTAGGAGCTGCCACAGCCCAATCAAATAAGGAGGCTCCTATACAATGGCCACCCGTTTCCTATTTTTTTTTCTTTACTGACCAGAAGCAACCCTATTGCATTTTTAGTTGATGTTAAACATTGGTAAGTGTGACAGAGCAGTACTAATACATTGTGGAAACCTTTTCGTGTGTCCAAGACTAGAAAGGGGATATTGGGTACAGTTTGTGACAATCAGAAGCTTTTACCAGTGGTGACGTGGAGTAACATGTACACCCTTTAGCACTTGAACCTCAAGGCAGTGGGGTCAAGCAGCAGTCTCAGACTTACTAATGGAGGTGGTGATGGGTAAGAGGCTCAATGGACCTTCCAACAGAAATAAAGGAAGGTCCAGCAGTTCTGTAGCCTCACCTCAACCACTGGCGTAACAAAACTTGAGGGGGCCTCCCTGCAAGGTATGTGCAGGGGCCCCCTCCAGGCTCAATCAGGAGCTCTCTGGACAGAGTGCTCTTGTGTGGGGGGCCCGCTGGAGCTTGAGGCCCCCCCCCCCGCACCGTGGGGGCTGCGGGAGCCTGTGTTACGCCCCTGACCTCAACTCAACAGATGATAGAAGGTGCCTACACAGCTAAGCTGGTTAAATGCCTTCCAGGATGCAAACAGTCTCATCCTCACACTACATTATGGTGCGATATTACTTTCTGTTTCTTTTTCAGCTTCCTGTCCTAGGTCACTTCTATCTGATAACATAAAAGGGAACTGGTCAGTCTGATTGGTGCTTTACAACGGTGCTCTCAACTTGTACCAGAAGCAGGAAGACTTATAGAGCAAGCAACAAGGTTTCTGACTGCCTCCTTTTTAATCTGCCTACATGTTTTGTCTTTTACTTTTTTCCTCTAAGAATTGAAGTTGTCATCCGTCTGCCACACTTTAACAATTCATTCAGTTTACATTCTGTACTCATCAATGGAAAGCACCAGATGTTATCTTCGTACTAAGAGATGTCATGAAGAATGTCTCAGAAGGAGGGCGTGGCTTGCAGCCGGGAGAAATGGCTGCGGCGTAGAAGAGCTCCGGGGCTAGCGCACCTTCCCCGACCAATCCGGCAACATATCCTGACAGAAATCCGCGTCCAAAGACACAAGTGAACATCGGAGGATATGAAGCATCCATCGATCCGGTCAGCGACTGCCCAACCGCGTCGCATCAAGGGCCCGGGCCGCGTTGCTGGAGGCGGCCTAGTGGCAGCGGTGACGCCACGGCCTCGATTACTGCAGGGGGCCTGGCGGCAACACACGAATCTCCGCCTTCGCGAGGGCGGGGCGGGCAACAAAGACTATCCAGCGCTGACCCGACCGGCATGGGACGTCCGCCGACCCGATTGACGTCCACATAGCCGCATCGCAGGAAGAACACAGGCCACACGGCGGGCGGCGGCCTATAAGCAGCGGAAGCGCCGCGTCCTCGCTTTATGCACGGACCCGACGGGAGCGCGTAAGAATCACCATACGCGGGGGGACCCGGCGGCCGGAACAGACACCCAGATGCCAGTGGAAAGTACGGCGCGGGTCTGGCCTGCTCGATCCTGGTGTCCCTGAGGAACCGCGGAGGCGATGTTTGTGCACAGAAGGTCCCTGACAGCTTTGGAGTAAGGTGAAAGGCATTGCGCTGGCTGCTGAGGCTACACAACCACCCCCTTAAAGACTCCAGTGCCGAACAAAGCACCTAAGGCCCCCCCAGCTTTCGCTCTGTAGGCGGCATAATCAAGCTCCTTGTTGGGACTATATGTGAAAGACAGACAGGCGGGGCCGCTTGGGACACTCGGGAGAACGTGAGGCGAAGGCACACCTAGAGGTGGGATACCCCTCAGCGCATTCAGGGAGGGAGTGGAGGAGTGAGGGGCCAGAAGAGCCTGCGCGTGGTCCCGTCCGCCATGGTCTGTAACGTTACCGCTGTCATCGAACTCAGGGGCAGTGACCAAGCGAGGTGATACGTGGAGCGGAGGCGCGACCTACAGCCTGGGGGTATTGATCGCAGAGGACACTTAACGGATGGAACGGATATAAGTGACGCCACCCCTGAACTCGCCCTGTAAGGGGCTCACTAAGCCGAAATACACGCAAGGGGAGTCCTAGCCGGCGCCGGCTGCGACGCCGCCCGAACAGCCCACCCACCAATCATACTCAGGGCTCGGGAAAACCGACAGGCCGCGTGTGTCTAGTAGGCACTCGGCAGGCGGCGGCGATTACCATCCAGTGAATTGAGACAGGTGCATAAAGATCTGGGAAGCCGGTCACAGAGGAGGGGAAAGGGGCCTCGCACGACTCCGCAGCTCAAAATGGACAAATATGCGTACTCCAAAGACGCTTCAACGTTGCCTATACGTCGGCCTCTAACGGAGGTAGCCCAAACACCTGAAGGGTCGTCAAAAGTCACGCTTGAAGACATAATGTCTGCCCTCACTAACGTGCAAACCACAGTGGGATCGATCTCCTCGGATGTATCATTTCTAAGAGCGGATTTTCAGAAAATGGCCACCAGAGTCACGGAGGTGGAGAGGGTGGCGACCGCCCTCGTGACAGACACCAGCGACCTACAACGGAAGGTCCGCCAGTTAGAAGCGGATAACAAGATCATGGCGGCCAAGCTGGATGACCAGGAAGGGCGATCAAGACGCAACAATGTTAGAATTACAGGAGTCAAAGGGGGGATTGCTGGAGCAGAGTTTTCTGTTGAAAATCTATTGGGTTTTTAAAGCTCTGGTTTGTCTATTGTCGAAAGAAATTAAAATTATTAATTCATAATTACTAATTATTTGTTTTGTGTAAATGTTCTAATTAATCAATAAGAAATAACAAGAGAAAACTACACGTGGGAAAGCATTTGTGTCGTTTACTAATAATGTGCATGTTTATTAATAAATGTTGCTGAGTGCTGTTTATTTTAAAGCACGAAAACGCTTTTTAAATGTTATGTGCTAATGCTTTTCTTGTGTTGCAAAGGCTAGATACTTACATACACATAAGGGTATTAGTGGGGTTAACACTGTTTAATCACTATGCTGTGGTAACGTTGTTTTTGTCTCTTTTAATTAAGATGATACGTTCTGGCCTAGTAAAAAATGGCTACCGTTTAAAGCCTAAATTTGAGTGCTGAAACTCTGATGAGAAGGCCTTGCTGAACATGGTCGAGAGTCATCTGACCACAGTCTTCGCCTGGTTAAAAGTTTTCCGTGAGGACAGCAGCTCTGGGCGGACATCCAAATGTCCTTGGAAGACAAAGGAGCCTCAATGAACATTATGATCATCATGCTGGTTCCGAGGAAATATGAAAATGGAAAAGAAACATTTCAAGATTTAGTTCCGTCTTCCGTTTTTTTATTTTTGTGATTTTTCTGAGCGGAGATTTTCCAAATGTAGCGATGCTACATCCTTTCCTGCTCGCTTTGCTCAGCGGTTCAGCGGATATCGAAAACATTTTATGTTGCCTTCTATTGTTTAATTCATTATAAATATTGTTAGCTTAGAGAGGGTTCGTTCGTTGCATTTTGGATTCTGAAGCCACTTCTTTCCGAACTTGCGGTGGTGAGGATCGATGCCGTGAGGACGGTGACCTAAGAGACTTTTATCGAGAGACCTGTCCTGATGACCCATTTATGACATTTAGCTAGAATAGGTAACTATGAGAATAATGATTTTGTTTTTAAATTGATTTCCATTTGAACTAATTTTAGATAAAGAATCATAATTTTAAATACAGTGTTGGTTATTATTTCTTGTCAATTATTGAGTACTCTATTTTGATTATTGTTGATTATTATTGGTTAAATCATGACTCAAGACAGTGTCAATTAGGTCTTATCGACCATAAGTGTAGATGCAGGGTGTTTAGAAGGTTTCTTTCCACAGGTTCAGTGCTAATGGAGTAATCTGAGTGTATGTTAGTGAAATGGGCCCAAGCGTATGATGAGTGTATGTGCGTGTATCTGTGAATTTACTCTATCCGTGGAAGTAGGGAGAATTTGTACACCCTAATCTGCACCAATTTCCTGGTAGCAGAGGATGGTTATTGATGATTGTCTTGATCTGATTAGATTGCTTGTTTATTGGCTTTTGATTTATTGATTATTGATTGATGTTGGTATATGTACTAATACTAAATGTTGAAGTCGTCATGTTGAGTTTTATGTAGTGCTTCTGGAATTTGGGAGCTGGTAGCAGTTCCGTAGTAGGGCAGAGGGAAGTATATGCTGCTCTCGGGAAAGACGGGATTGTTGGTCCTGTATGCATGCAGGAGAAAAACGTGTGACAGTTGAAGTTGCGCGTCACATTGTCTGTGTTCGGAATTAGTGACATCGTTGTGTGGTACTATTAGAAATATTTCTGGTATAAAAGGAGTGTGTATGGTAGCGAAGGTTATCTGCGAAACTCTGGTCTTAAGTCCCAGGGATCCGTAAGGTTCACCGTTAAAGCTTATCGCGGGAGGAGTAATAGGTATTCTCTGAGCTTGTTTGAAGGACTGGGCAGAGGTAAACACTGCTTGGTTAACGTATGTTACAATTCTGTAGTGGGGCAGATTGTTCGCTGTACTCGGGAAAAGCAGGATTCTGTGTGTATGTACTACATTTTCTTGTATGAATGTGCGTGAATGCTCATATATTTAGTTAATTGTAATACTCTTTGGAGCAGTCCTAGAGGAAACAGTTAATGAATGCATGCTACTGTGTCAACGGGATTCTTGTGCTTTACTATTCTTTGGTTAGCGAAGCAGACAATGGAGATGTTTATATGTTGTAACTAATAGATTTTGTAGAATCTGACACGAAGTCTACTGAGAAGTTTTGTAAAGGAGGGGTAGACGACTGACAGGAGACAGGAGCAGGAGAGACTGCAGCGACTGCTGACGTCAAACCGACCGCGCTCTGATTGGATATTAGATCAGAACAGTGCTCGCGCTGAGATTGGTGCGTTGGTGTGAGCCGCGCAAGGATTGGAAAGAATCACCTTGTATTCTTGTGACGTAGACGCTCCAGGATTGGTGCGTTAGTGTGAGTTGCGCTGTTATTGGATAAAACATCGTACTATTGAGTTGTATTACGGAAGGGATTAGAAAAGTTTGGTAAAAGCTAAAATGTATTACCAAGAAGAGAAAAAGAAAAAATCTTTGTTCAGAAAGATTAAAAATTGGTTCGACAAGGATAAAGATGTTAAAACGAGAGAAGGTGAATTGTTACCTCCATCGAAAACGCCTGCATCCTTCATGGCTGCGAGATATGGGTATCATACCTGTATATGGTTGGAGAATTGGGTTAGGTATACAAAGGAAGATGGTGTTCTAGCATTTCCAGAACATGGTTCATTTAATCTGGCCGTGTTGAAAAATTTGCGGGAAAAGATGTTATGTCTTGACCCAAGACCAAGGCCGACACAGTTTGAGGCTTTAGTGGAATGGGAAGAGGAAGAACATGAGCGAGAAAAACAAAGGTCTGGGGGAAATTATAGGTACATGTTTGGGAGGAGACATGATCGTGAAACTCATCATGATCGAATGAAGAGATGGCGAGATGCTAGTATGTCAGAGGGATTATAACCTATGAGAACAATTGAAGAGAAGGGTACAGAAAGGGTTCCTGAGGCAGAAGTGAGAAGATATGGAGTTAATGAGTATGAGGATGAAGTCTTGAATGACATGATTTACAAAAGACCACCTCCATATAGACCAGAACCAGAAGAGAGCACACCAGTTGTTTCTCCGATAAGAGATACATTGCGTATCATTGAGACAGAAAATGTGACACCTGAGTTAAGAAATAGTAATCCTTTCAGGGAAAGAGAGAATAGAAGCGGTGGCGAGAATACGAGAGAATTAGCCAGAACTACATCGGAGTTGACTGAAAAGATTAAAGAGCTGACAAAGAATCTAGACGCTGTTACGGTGCCCGTAACCATAGGTCCGATTATGCCTGTTTTTGATAAGCAGAGGACAGGTGAGAATGGTTTGGTGATTCCATATGTTGGGAATAGATTGACAAGTTTGGCTGGTCCTTCAGGAGATTCAGGAAAAAGGACAGAAAAATCCAGACATGAGACATGTAGTGAAGGATTAGAAATACAGTCTATTTCAGGATTGAATGCTGGTGAAGCTAGTTGTTCAGGGATGCCGATTTTAGAACCGCAGAAGAAAGTGGTTCCAGTGAGAAAATCTACTGAAATAACAGCTGAAGATTTGAATGAATGGATGAAAGTTCTTCAAAAGAGGGATAAAGATTCACAGGCAATTGATGTGGCTAGGTTACGTGTAGAATTAGAAGAGCTTGTTGCAGGGACAGTTCCTACAGAAATTCTAAAAAATCATCATGATGGTGAATTGTTATTTATGTGTAAAAATATCACCTGGAGAACTAAAAATACACATGACAGATTAAGAGCAATAGCGAATGAGCATGGAGTTGACATTGATAAAGTGAAAGCTTTGCAGAAGTCTTACAGGATGGATTTCACAGATAAAGACATTGAAAATCTGAATGGTGCTGGTAGAACAGGACAGATTAAAGAGATGATCGCTTTATTGCGAAAATGGGGTGATGTTGAGAAGTGGAAGGATAGGTGGTACAAGAAAAGAGAAGAATCAGGAAATAGGACTTATTTAGCATTTCCTGTGAGAGAAAAAGAGAAAACTGAGGAGGCTTATCCTATGAGAGAAATACCTGGAGGAGGATATGTACATGTTCCATGGACCAGACAGGATATTTTATCATTTACGAATGATTTCCCTCGACTGAGAGAAAAGCCCATCGAGTGGTATAGGCAGGTAGACAGGTTTGTGAAATTGTCAAAAGTGCTGTGGATTGACCTGAATAGTCTGTTTGATATAATTGTTCCAGCAGACTTGTGGGCTGAGTGTAAAATAGTTGTAAGTTGGCCTACTGAGGAATATCCAAGAGATCAGAGAACAGGAGCACCAGATCCAGAGGTAATGAGAAAGTATGAGCAGGTAATTGTATACCTGAAAAATAAAGTACCTCCAAAAGAGACAGACTGGGTTCAAATAGATCGAACACATCAGGAAGCAAAAGAATCGGTTCATGCTTTTTATGAGAGGCTGATACTGGCTTTTAAACAATTCAGTGGGGATGAACACCTGGGTGACAAGGATTTGAGTCACTTTGTATACAGATTTGTATATGGCCTGAGACCTGAGATTAGTGAGAGAATTCGTGAGCATACAGTGGACTGGCAGAGTAAGAAAATAGATGAGATTTTGAGACATGCAAAATACTTCAGTGATGAAATTGAAGCAAAACAGAGAAAGCTGAAAGAGAAAGCAATGTGGGCACAAGTGAAAGTTGCGGAAAGACAGGAAGCACAATTGGTGGAACAGGCGAATAATGCAGGAAATAATCCAGGGAATAGACCTAGATATGCAGGGAAAGGAAAGGGGAATCTTGAGGAAGCCAAGAAAAAGTTCCCGTGTCACAACTGTGGCCAACTGGGACATTGGAGATCTGAATGTACCAATCCACCATTAGCGAATAATGAGAGTAAATCCTTAAATCAAAAGGTGCAGAACGAAGGGAATAATCGACAGCAGCAACAATCTTCTGTTGTGAAACAGCAGAGTCAAGAGCCAAAACCGCCCTTGCCGCAGAATAGAGGATCACAAAAGTATAATAAGGATTCGGGATTCTACAATGATGAGCAGGTAAACAAACCAAGGCGTTCTAACCAGGTACAGCAGTACTTGTTAAAGAATGAAGGGAGTGAGTCTGAAGGTGATTATTGACGGTGCCGAAGAGAGGAGGAAGAGTGCATACTTGGTGCAACTCTAGAAATAGACCAGGCAGGACCATTTGTGGATGGAAAAATAAATGAAGAAGGTGTTACTTTTTTAGTAGACACAGGTGCAACAAGATCAACTGTCAGGTCAACAGATATTAAAAATCTTCCTCTCTCGGATGAAGCAATCCAAGTAGTTGGTGTAGCCAATACACAAATCAAGACACGTCTTACTGAACCAGTGAGAGTACAAATAGGGAAATTTTCAGACATGCACAGATTTATTGTCTGTGACACTAGTCCAGTGAACCTGTTAGGCAGGGATCTACTTTGTAAAATGAATTGTACAATTTTTTGTACACCGGATGGAATAGCTTTTGAAACACCAGATGAGGATGTTTTGTACCGAGTGACTCTAGAAAATAGAGAGAGTGAGTTAATTGGTGCATATGCTGTGTTTAATCCGGAGGATTTGCCTCAAGAGCTGAGAGACACAGTGAAAAGGATAGTTTGGGATTTTACTGGAGAGGATGTGGGATTGATGAATAACGTAGATCCTGTGAAAATTGCAGTGAAAGAAGGAATTACTTATCCTAACATTCCTCAGTACAAAATGACACCAGAAATAATTGAAGGAATAACTCCTATAATTGAGAAACTGATTCAGCAAGGAGTTTTGAGAGAATTATTGAGTAGCCCGTGTAACTCACCGATAATGGGGCTAAAGAAACCTAATGGGAAGTTCAAGATTGTACAGGATTTGAGAAAAGTTAATCAAATTGTGGTGGCATGTTGTCCTATTGTGCCAAATCCGTCAGTGATTTTGTATCAGATTCCACATGATGTTGAGTGGTACACAGTGATTGATTTGTGTCATGCTTTCTTTTCAATTCCATTGCATCATGACAGCCAGCCGATTTTTGCATTTAGGTTTGGCCAGCGTATTTTAGCATGGTGTCGTATCCCACAGGGGTATACGGAGAGTCCTTCAATATTCAATCAGTTATTGAAAAAGTCATTGGAGAGTTTGATCATGCCTGAAAACTCAGTACTAGTGCAATATATTGATGACCTACTTGTGGCATCAAAGACACGTGAAGCTTGTGAAGTAGATACCATAGCTTTACTGAATCAACTGGCAGATGGAGGGTTAAAGGTATCTCCAGCTAAATTGCAATTTTGCAAGAAAGAGGTGCATTATCTTGGACACAATATTGAAAAAGGTCTGAGAAAAGTGACTGATGACAGGATCAAAATTATCAGAGAAATGAAAGCCCCAAAGACCCAGAGGGAAGTGAGAATGTTCCTGGCAATGGTGGGTTATTGTCGTCAGTGGATAATTAATTTCTCGCTGATAGCAAAGCCACTGATTAAGCTGACAAAAAGTGAGATGACAGATCCATTGGAACTAGATGGAGAACAAATGGCAGCATTTGAGGAGCTGAAGAGCAGAATGTGTGAAGCCCCTGCTTTGGGTATGCCAGACTATGAGAAAGAGTTTGAATTGTACTGCAGTGAGAGAAATGGATGTGCACTTTCAGTGTTAATCCAGAAGCATGGATTACTGAGAAGGCCTATTGCGTACTTCTCATCGACACTTGACCCTGTAGCTGTGGGTTTACCAGGTTGTCTAAAATCTGTGGCTGCAACATGTAGAAGTCTGGAACAGAGTGAGGGAATCATAATGGGATATCCTGTAAGGGTATTCGTACCTCATAATGTGGCAATTCTTTTGACAAGAAGCAGAACTCAATACATGTCACATAGTCGGCTGACTAAATATGAGAAAGTCATTTTGGGAGCATCAAATGTGACTTTGGAGAGATGTGTGAATGTGAATCCAGCGACATTGTTGCCGGATATTGAAAATGTGGGTGTGAAGACAGAAGATGATCACAATTGTTTGGATGTGCTGGATTATTGTACAAAACCGAGACCAGACATAAGGGATCTTCCCTTACTTGAGAGTGATCATGTGCTGTTTGTAGATGGATCATGCCTGAGGAATGATGAGGGTGTGCTGAGTGCAGCATATGCAGTGTGCAAGGTTTCAGAAGTGATGGAAGCATCATCATTGAAAGGAGTGAAATCTGCACAAGTTGCAGAATTGGTGGCATTGACGAAAGCTTGTGAGATTGGGAAAGATCTGAGAGTGACTGTGATGACTGATAGTCAGTATGGATTTGGAGTTGTGCATGATTTTGGCCAACTTTGGCTACAGAGAGGTTTCTTGACGTCGAGTGGGACTCCAATAAAGAATGCTGAAGTGATTGGGAAATTGCTTGAGGCGATACAGCTGCCTAAAGAATTAGCAGTTGTGAAATGTGCTGCTCATGGACAAGGAGATGATTTTGTAACTGTTGGCAACAGATTTGCTAACGACATTGCACAATATTGTGCTAAGAACAATCACTCGATTAATAGGGAACGAGAAGGAGAAATGTCTTTTTGTTCTGTGATGTTTACTAATGTCCTAGAAACGTGGGATGAAGTGAAACAGTTGCAGGATGAGGCAGGAAAGGAAGAAAAGAAAGACTGGATCAAGGCAGGTTGTGCCCCAAGAGACACAGACCATGTTTGGGTCTATAGAGATGGCAGACCAGTCATGCCTAATTCCATGTTGTCGACAATGGCAAGGATGTATCATGGCCAGGGACATTTGGGAAGGGATGCGATGATCAGGTCTTTTAAACAGACTTGGTACAATGCAAAGTTCAGGACAATTGCAGAGAGCATCTGTCAGAGATGTTTGATTTGCCAGCAATTTAACACTGGAAAAAAAACAGTGGTGAGTCTGGGAACGATAGGCAGAGAAGGTGGTCCTTTCACGAGAATGCAGGTAGATTTCATTGAAATGCCCCAAGTGAACAGACTGAGGTATGTTCTAGTGGTAGTCTGTTTGTTCTCAAGATGGGTGGAGGCCTATCCAACTAGGAGAAATGATGGAATAACAGTGGCAAAGTTACTGTTAAGAGAGTTGATTCCTAGGTACGGGTTTCCAGTAACGATTGAGTCTGATAGAGGTGGACACTTCTATAATGAGCTCATGAGTTTGATTTGTGAAGCATTGGGCATACAGCAAAAGCTACATTGTGCATATAGGCCAGAGGCTTCTGGTGTGGTTGAACAGATAAATGGCACAATCAAGAACAGGATTGGTAAGATGTGTTTAGCCACTGGAATGAAATGGCCTGATGTCTTGCCTCTAGTGCTAATGACTATTAGATCTACTCCAGATAGAACTACTGGGTTAAGTCCGCACGAAATTTTGATGGGACGCGCAATGCGACATGCATATGTGCCTGTCAATAAGTTGATGACAATAACTGATGACATGATTTTGGATTACTGTAAAGGCCTGGCTGACGCAGTTCATTCTGTGTTTCACCAGGTTGGAGAAGAAGCTACCACACTTGAGAAGAAGCAAGCTCATGATCTGAGTCCAGGGGACTGGGTGAGGATTAAAGTACACAGAAGAAGAAATTGCTTGGTTCCAAGGTGGGGAAGACCAAGACAAGTTATTTTGACTACGACAACTGCAGTGAAGTGTGCTGGTGTGAAAAACTGGGTACATGCGAGTCATACTCTGAGAGTTCCAAACCCAAAGGATGGGACTGGCAAGGAGTATTTTGAAGAATCAGATTCCAGTGATGATGAAGACCCAGAACCAGTGAGAAAAAATCAAAGTTCAGGAAAAGAAGCAGAAAAGACTTCAAGAGAACCATTGAGAGTCTCAGAAGGGAGATCAGATTCTGTAAGAGAGCCTGAAGTTCCAAAAAGCAGTGGAGGAAAAAGAAAAGAAAAGAGCAGTTCCACAGGAATTACTCCTGAATCAGAAGAGGAGGAGATTGAAGAACCACTTGAGATTATACCTGAAGAAGTAGGGTCAGAAGAAGATAGAGAGGGACAGATTGCGGAAGACCCCCGAGGAGGTGTAGGGAACATTCCTGATAAGCTAGGTGAAGGGACAAGTAGACAGCAAGAAGATTGCGTGTCGGAGACTCGAGGAGGGAAAGAAGTAGGGAAGTCTCAAACAGTGGTGAAAAAGACTGTGGAACGAAAGAAAACTGCTGAAGAACAAGAGGCATTTGAAACAGAATCGGATGAAAGTGAGAATGAAAAATCAGAAGGTCGAGTTCTGAGAAAGAGAACTTGGATTGGAGAAAGAAATAATACAGAAACAAGACCGAAAAAGGTTGTAAGAGGAGATTTTTGGCCTAACAACAGAGTAAAGAGGCTGAGATACAGACTGATAAGAGCAAATACATCGAAAGCTGAACAAGTGAATGAGGTGTCGAGTCAAAACGAAGTAAAAAGAAAGGAGCAAAAGGAGTCAAGAGAACCTGAGGAGATAAAGAGAATTAGAAAACCCAACCAAAAGTACAGATCACCGGAATGGTCCTATGTGGCACTGTCTGAAGGAGGAGAAGAAGAAGAAACAGTGAATCGAGACAATCCGGAGGGGATCTTGAGAAAAGTGGTTGAGGAAAAGGAAAAATCTGTTGGAATCTTAAAAGTTATCCTGACTGACATTGGAGAAGAGTCGGATGCACAGGATGTTGTTGATGATCTGATACAATTTGATGTTGCTGAAGAAGAAGGAGTGAAAAGTGATGAATATCCAAATTGAGTGAACTGAAGAAATCACTTGGAGAAAAGTGAAAAGGAGAAAAGTCTGAAATTCAGCTGTTTGAAGTAATCCAGAAATAAAGAGTAATACAGTAGTGGAGTAGTAGAGGCTAAGTCAAAAGACACGGTCAAAGTAGTAAAATGGCTAACATAGATCAAAGTAGATGTGCCTTTTTGAAAAGATGGTGTAGAATGTGCTGTTGCTGTACTGGATTATTAATGCTACTATGGGGTGTTTTAGCTTTATTAGTTACATTTAGAATTACAATAGGTACATTTGAAATACATACTGAGAATGAGACTAATGTAGAGAAAAGTTCACAAAAAGTAGTTCCAACTAGAATTAGTAATACTGATATGCATAAAGATAGGTCAATTAATGATTTTTCTAGCAATGTTTTTTCGAAATTGTTGTATGAATATGTGAAGACAATGGAAGTGAGGGATTGCTATGTTTGTATGCAATTACCTGCATCCGTTTCAGAGGGTGTTACTTATCACCATTTACAAGCTACGTATGGAATTTCTTGTAGTGTGTTAAGTAGTATTTTTTATTTGCTAGGGAAAATAGATTATAAGATGTCTAACAAAGATAGTATTTTTGGGCAATTGCCTATGAATGAAAAGCTAAATCCAGCTAAAGAAGCTAACATTTTTGGTGAGATTTTTATTGAGAAAGAAGAATTAACATTAGATTACATTTTTAAGAATAATTTAACTTGTAGTTTGAAAGAAGAGGAGAAAGCTTTCCTAAACATGGTGGAGGAAAGGAGATTGAGCATGCATGAAAAGGCAGGGAAATACAAAGTGAGTGAGACAATTTGGGACATTGAGATGGGAAAAGAATTGAGAAATGGAGCTAGTCCAACTTTAGCTTTAGATGCACCACAGAAGGGTAAGCTGTGCATTACAAGAAAGAAATCCCAATATGATACATACTTTGTTGGGACTAGTGAGTATCATGATACATACTTCATTGCGACAGGATGGGGTTTTAGAGGAGGAGAGGATCCAGTTTTCCCAGGAGTGTATTATGTTTGTGGGAACAAGGCTTATTACAAGTTGCCTGACCATTGGTATGGCACGTGTTATGTGGGCCTGGTCTTTCCGAAGATTTTTCATATAGATAGAATAGAAGATGTAGAACATATTAATTTACTAACACGTTTTAAGAGAGAAAGTTGGTCAGAAATAGTGGGTGACATTTTTGGAGCTTTAATTCCAGCAGTGGGAATTTCTTTGAATGCATATGGAATTCAGAAACTGTCAACAGTGGTGGATCGCTTATCGACAAATACCGCTCGAGGGTTTGTTTTGGTGAATACGGAATTCATTGCCGTACGTGCCATGTCTATGCAAAATCGACTTGCCCTTGATATTCTATTAGCCAAAGAGGGTGGGGTCTGTGGAATATTGAAAGTTCAACATTGTTGCACTTACATTCCAGACGAAAGCAAAGACCTGAAGGTCTATATCAAAAATATTACTGATTTGCATGAAGAATTAGTACCACTGGAAGCTGAGAGTATTTGGACTAAAATAGCTAATAAAATAGTTGCTGTTAAGAATTTTATTGCAAAGATAGGTAGTACTATTATAGGTAAGATATTGTTTCCTTTGACTTGTATAATTGTTGCTTTATTGATACTAAGATTGGTGTGTTTGTGTTGTAAAATCAGGGGAGGGAAAAAGAAATTAATTAAAAGAAATATTGAAAGGAGAAATAAAAGAAAAAGAGATCCACAAGAAATAGAATTAGAAGAATTGAGGGAGAGTGTTTATTTGGAGACAAAGAGGGATGATGAAAGGGAGTCTGGTGTCTAGTGTTGTGAAAAAAGAAAAGACATTTCCAGTTTCTCCTAAAAATTGGGACTTAAATTTTACAAATTTTTTTTTTTGGGTTGTTTATTTGGTGATAATATCACCAAAGGGGGGATTGCTGGAGCAGAGTTTTCTGTTGAAAATCTATTGGGTTTTTAAAGCTCTGGTTTGTCTATTGTCGAAAGAAATTAAAATTATTAATTCATAATTACTAATTATTTGTTTTGTATAAATGTTCTAATTAATCAATAAGAAATAACAAGAGAAAACTACACGTGGGAAAGCATTTGTGTCGTTTACTAATAATGTGCATGTTTATTAATAAATGTTGCTGAGTGCTGTTTATTTTAAAGCACGAAAACGCTTTTTAAATGTTATGTACTAATGCTTTTCTTGTGTTGCAAAGGCTAGATAATTACATACACATAAGGGTATTAGTGGGGTTAACACTGTTTAATCACTATGCTGTGGTAATGTTGTTTTTGTCTCTTTTAATTAAGATGATACGTTCTGGCCTAGTAAAAAATGGCTACCGTTTAAAGCCTAAATTTGAGTGCTGAAACTCTGATGAGAAGGCCTTGCTGAACATGGTCGAGAGTCATCTGACCACAGTCTTCGCCTGGTTAAAAGTTTTCCGTGAGGACAGCAGCTCTGGGCGGACATCCAAATGTCCTTGGAAGACAAAGGAGCCTCAATGAACATTATGATCATCATGCTGGTTCCGAGGAAATATGAAAATGGAAAAGAAACATTTCAAGATTTAGTTCCGTCTTCCTTTTTTTTATTTTTGTGATTTTTCTGAGCGGAGATTTTCCAAATGTAGCGATGCTACATCCTTTCCTGCTCGCTTTGCTCAGCGGTTCAGCGGATATCGAAAACATTTTATGTTGCCTTCTATTGTTTAATTCATTATAAATATTGTTAGCTTAGAGAGGGTTCGTTCGTTGCATTTTGGATTCTGAAGCCACTTCTTTCCGAACTTGCGTTGGTGAGGATCGATGCCGTGAGGACGGTGACCTAAGAGACTTTTATCGAGAGACCTGTCCTGATGACCCATTTATGACATTTAGCTAGAATAGGTAACTATGAGAATAATGATTTTGTTTCTGAATTGATTTCCATTTGAACTAATTTTAGATAAAGAATCATAATTTTAAATACAGTGTTGGTTATTATTTCTTGTCAATTATTGAGTACTCTATTTTGATTATTGTTGATTATTATTGGTTAAATCATGACTCAAGACAGTGTCAATTAGGTCTTATCGACCATAAGTGTAGATGCAGGGTGTTTAGAAGGTTTCTTTCCACAGGTTCAGTGCTAATGGAGTAATCTGAGTGTATGTTAGTGAAATGGGCCCAAGCGTATGATGAGTGTATGTGCGTGTATCTGTGAATTTACTCTATCCGTGGAAGTAGGGAGAATTTGTACACCCTAATCTGCACCAAAGGAAGCCAAGCCATGGATCTCTACGACGAAGACCTCATCAACACTAGGCTCCAGCCACGGGGGCTCTCCACCTTCTTTTCAGTGGAAAGGGCGCATCGCGTCCCGGTAGGCAAGCCTAAACCGGGGGCACCCCCCAGACCTATCCTAGCCCGCATTTTCAATTATCGAGATCGGGATGTCATACTACAGACTGCGTGGGTGGCTCCCCCGGCGCGAATCCAGAACTCACTGATCTCTTTCTTCCCCGACTATACTGCAGCAGTCACAAAGAAAAGAAGAAACTTCATGGAGGTTAAAAAAGAACTTAAAAGTAGAGAGTTACCATACGCCATGTTGTTCCCTGCCAAGCTGAAAGTAGTGGCGGATGGGAAAACGTGGTTTTTCGAAACACCGGAGGAGGCATGGGATTGGCTAGAGGGCTGGCATCGAACAGTCGGTCACCGATGGACAGGAAGGCACTCGCAACGGCTCCAGGAGGGGAACAAAACCGCGGATCGCAATATCGAGAACAAGGAGGACTCCCCACATCAGAAGCTGGGCAGCGATGTCCCTTGTCCATAATCGGTTGAGTACTGACCCGTTGCCTGGACCTGCCCGGGATCAGTAAAGAACACAAAACAAAACACAAAACAAAGAAAGGCAAGAAATAAAGGAGAGGGGGTAACTGTGCTGGTTGACCAGCGCTGCTGAGATTCGAACGACAAAAACCAGAATGTGTAAGGCACACTATATTTGAACGACAGCGATGCACCTACAAGATAAGACGGACAACCTGGTTATTGTCTTTGAGCAAAGGGGACACCGAGGCGCTTTTCGGACTTACCCCCCGCACGCAAGTACTGTTTAATGGGATTGAAGCACTCTGCATTGTTGGGGAGGCGGGTAGTTCGAAATCTGTCTAGCAGGGGAGCAGAGAGGGGGGAGGAGAGGGGGGATGTTTGTGGTTTAGCAAGGGGAATTTGGTTCATGTTCCTGATTATTGTTTTTTTTGTATTATACATACGAGCATATGCACATCTATGGGAATTAGCAACACAAAAGTCACCGCACGCGTCAGATACAGTGCAGTCGGGGATCCGTTTCCACATCCTCGTCCTCACACTCATAAGTCTATGGCAGACACCACCCTTGGCTCACAGGTGAACAACAAGCTAGTACCAGGGTCGCCCTTAACAGTAATTTCCTGGAATGTAAACGGCCTTGGGAATAAGATAAAGAGAGGCCTGGTACTGCAGTACCTCAAAAGGCATGCACCATCAGTCACCCTGATACAGGAAACACACATGGTTGGTACGGCAGTCAAGGCATTGGACAGATGGGGCTTTAAAATGGTGACCCACTCTGAATTCACGTCGGGTTCCAGAGGGGTTGGGATCTTGCTCCGCAGGAGCTGCCCTCTAGTCCTGACAGCAACCTGGACAGATGATAAGGGTCGATTTGCAACGGCCTCCTGTCAGTGGGAAGGGCGGGTTCTTAACTTTGGCTCAGTGTACATACCTCCTGCTTTGAACGCGATGGCGTATAGGGCCCTAGGCAAGTTCCTGCTAGACCTACCCCCCGGTGAGATCATCATAGGGGGCGACTTTAACACCATAATGGATGCCGCGCGAGATAGATGTCCCCCTAGGAGTCAAGGAACGGGTTCATCACCCCTACAGGACTTCACTGACGCACTTGGCTTGGTGGATGTCTGGCGCGTGTACCACCCCTTAGAGCACCAGTACACACACCACTCGGGTGCGCATAATAGTCTATCTCGGATAGACTATCTCTTTACCGCCCATACAGGATTAGACGATATACAAGAGGTCAAGCATCTCCCGAGGGGCATCTCGGATCACTCACCCTTACTATTAACATACTCTTCTCGCCTCATGGGTAGGAGACGTATTTACCCTATCTACCCAGGATATCTCAAAGTTCCACAGATTGAGAAAATCATGCACAAGACCACGAAGCACTACTTTCAGGATAACGCTCATACAGTTGAGTCTCCACTTATCCTCTGGGAGGCTTATAAGGCAGTTATACGTGGACAGGCCATCTCTGCGATCACTGCACATAAGCAAGCGCAGGCGCAACAAGTATTAGACTTGGAACGTGCGGTAGACCGCGCGGAGGGAGATCACGCAGCCGATCCCAACAGCGCCAATGCCCATGCTCTACACTTTGCGCGTCAGGCGTATAGGGACCATGTATGGGAGGTGACCAAGACTCGAATCACGAAAACACGCCATACGATATACGAAGTGGGGGATAAAGCTGGAAAGTTACTGGCATGGCTAGACAAAAAGGAGAGGGCCAGTCGTTGAGTGTCGCACCTTCGGTTATCCACTGGGGAGCCGATAGCAGACCCAAATGATATTGCAAAGGCATTTGTGCATCATTGTGAAACAGTGTACACTCCAATGGCAACGACAACAGTCGAAGAAAATCTAGACTTTTTGCAAGA
Source organism: Triturus cristatus (assembly GCF_964204655.1). Lineage (NCBI taxonomy): Eukaryota > Metazoa > Chordata > Amphibia > Caudata > Salamandridae > Triturus > Triturus cristatus. Next base: position 1,084,617,368 of record NC_140582.1, on the reverse strand, counting down.
CATACAGCTCCCCCAGCTGAGCTCACAAGACGCACAACAACTAGAAGTGGATCTTTCCACTGAGGAAATTGCCGCGGCCATCAGGGGCCTACAGCCCGGGAAGGCGCTGGGACCCAATGGGATCCCAGTGGAGTGGTACAAAAGAGAGACGGACACACTGGTACCGCACTTATTAAGAATGTACAAGGCTAGTTTAGAGGAAGGAATGCTCCCGCGAGATCAGAGGGTGGCTACACTCATAGCGATACTCAAACCCGGTAAACCCCCTCAGGAGTGCTCATCCTACCGGCCGATCTCACTCCTTAACGCGGAAGCGAAGATACTAGCAGAGGCGCTAGCGACCAGACTACAACCCCACTTAAAGACGCTCATACATCCGGACCAGTCCGGCTTTATGCCGGGCAGAAACACAGCAATGAACCTCAGGCGCCTACACGGTATATTAGCTAGTGCACCCGACATACAGGAAGAGGCAATCATTCAATCTTTAGATGCCAGTATGGCCTTTGACCGGGTAGAGTGGCCATTTCTTTTTGCGAAACTGCGGCGCTTTGGGTTTGGACCCAAAATTTGCGCATGGATAAAGCTGCTATACTCGCAGCCGTTGGCGCAGGTAGCGGTCAGCGGGCAATTATCGGAAGACTTTCCGCTGGGGCGTGGGACTAGACAGGGCTGCCCCCTCTCTCCTTTGCTGTTTGCGTTGGTATTGGAGCCGCTTGCGGCATGGATCAGGGCGGACACGGTGGTAAAAGGACTGAAATGGACAGAGGACTGGGAGGACCGGATCTCTCTCTACGCAGATGATATTTTGCTATATTTGACACACACGGAGCGCTCCCTCAATTGCCTGTTGGATATTTGCGCCTCATACGGCAGGGTCTCTGGTTACTCCATTAACTGGAATAAATCGGTGCTATATATACTCAACGGCCCTTCCCGACGCCTGCCCAGAGGGGCTGAGATACAGATAGCAATTGACGGATTCAAATATCTTGGCATCTACATCACGCCAAACCAAGCGTACTTTACAGAGTACAACTTGCTTCCGCCGCTGAAGAGGCTAACGAGTGACGTTAGAAGTTGGCACTCCCTCCCGCTAACATTGCTGGGGAGGGCTGCGCTGTTTAAAATGATGGCTCTTCCCCGGTTTCTTTACGCAATACAAAACACACCCATGCCAATACCCGATTCATACTTCAAAGCCATTGCTGTGGAGGTGGGTCACCTACTGTGGGAGGGGAAGCCTCACCGTATAGCTATGTGTAAACTAACGCGGAGCTGGTATGACGGTGGCATTGCGCTACCAAACGTCCATCTATATTATTGGGCCTCCCAACTTATAGTGATCAATCAATGGCTGCACGCCCCCAGGACGAACCGGCTCTTCGTATGGACAGACACTTAATTGGTACGGACGGAATAATGGGCGCCCTTTATGACAAAAGCAAGATAAACAAACTGATCGGTCCAACGGCACACACGGTGCAGGTTAGGTACAGGGCACAGAGGGCACTGGGATGGGAGGGGACGATAACTCAACATACACCATTATGGGACTCTCCCCGGTTTGGCTGGCTGCGCAAAAGCAAGGGCTTTAAACAGTGGGACCTGATAGGCATTTCCAAGGTAGGCAACCTGTGGAAAAAGGGGGAGGTGGTCACCTTTGCACAACTCCAATCAACGTATCAAATGGCAGGGACAGAGCAATGCAGATACATACAAATAAAACATGCCCTTACAAGGGCCATACCTCCGGGAAGTGCTCTGCCCAAGTCCTCACCACTGGAGGACCGTTTGTTAACCGACTCTTTAGCCAAAAAAGCAATCTCGTTAACATATCGGAAACTGGTTAATAACCAGAAAGACCCCACACAGGCCCTTAGGGAGAGGTGGCAGGCAGAGATAGGTGAGTTTGATGAGCAGGATTGGCAGGAGGTGCTTGCATCCCCACGAGAAGTTGCGACCCCCTCCAGACTGAAGCTCGTACAGCTAAAAATACTGCACAGAACATACTACACAAGATCGACACTTCACAAAATAGGGAAAGCAGAAACGCCACTTTGCCTTAGGGGCTGTGGGTCGATAGGTACATTCTATCACACCATCTGGGACTGTCCTTGCATTCAACAGTACTGGGGGGCAGTGTTAGCCACGGTGACCCAGGTCTGCGGGGTTGAGGTCCTCCCTGAGCCACGCAGATGTCTACTTAATGTGTGGGACCCAACGGATCTCGACCATGCAGCGCAGGAATGGGTGACACTGACCATCGTATTTGCTAAGCGGAACATTGCACAACATTGGGGAGCATTGACGATCCCACCCATGAGCAATGGTGCCGAGATCTCGATGGCACCATGGTGGCGGAAAAGACAGTGTTTATTAATAGGGGATGCCCCCGAAAATGGGCACGTGTATAGGGAAAATGGAACACCTTTTGGGGAAACATATGTGCCCCCCCGCCCGAAGACTCAGAACCAGACTTGAGTGACTAGAATTTGAGAGGAGTTGGCCACTGGGGGTCTCTATGAGTGGAGAGGATTACATTGTGCAATATTGTATGCTACGAGAGCTGATCTGACCGTATTTTCACCTATACTGAAGACTGTAAATGGATGGCGCGATGGACGTGATGTTAATTAATGACTGTACTAATTGGAATGATGTATGGCTCGATTGTGATGTTAAGGAATAATAACAAATAAAAACATTAAAAAAAAAAAATGTCTCAGAAGACCTGAACTTGACAGCAATTCTGTAGGTCGGTCAGTTTGATTTTATGCAAGACAGAAGGCTGGCATTTTACCTGAACTTTTATTCACTCATTCTGAACAGCAACATTTAACAGCTTAAAAAAAAAACTTTAAAACATCACAATGAACCTCAGAACTTTTAGTCCAATAAATACTCCCTGCCCTCCATGTTCTTCCTCTTTTTTTTTGCTTCTGAGCAGATAAGTATACTGAGAGATTTTATGTCAGATTTGTTGTGAATATGTAATTATGTATTATAAGTGATTGAATGATGTTTACATCACCCAATTTATGGGTAATGTATTATTTTAGCTGACTGTGTTCTTAGAGAATATTTTTAAATATTTGTTTTTGACAAGCAAAGCGATTTATAGTAGTTTTAAACATTTAAGTATGATTAAATAAGTTTTTTAGGGTAGGTTATGCCATTATTAGGCTTTATTGTGATAGCAGTTATACTTACTCGTAAACAAACTTGAGCACCCCAGTATGTTTACCTTGCACTCGAGTGCCAAGTGTAGTTTCAGCTCGAGAGCAAGGAGCGGTTGCTGTACCTTGTGCATGAGGAGCGATTGCAGGTTACCTGCATGTGAGCAAATTAAGAGATGGTCAACAGGTATGCTGTTTTTTAAAGGTGGTTGGGTGCATCTGAGCATTGCCGTCTATTTCTACGGGAATTAGGCCTGCAGGGACTGTTTTCTTGGCAACATAATGCTTTGATAGTGCGTTTGTTGCTAGGACCGGTTGAAACTGCGATGTATTGACGAGGGAACAGTTTGTGATGGAATAAATATAGAAAAAAGCACAAAAGGGTTTTAAATAATATTTTTGAAAATATTTGAGGTCAAGATATAATTAATAGATCAGGAAAGGCTTTGTATGATATTTTTATGCCAATCAATAAGCCAAAATACCTGAGAACGTTATGGAAGACACTAATCAGGAGGAATTGAATAAGAGAATTGCAGGTAAAGAGACACAGGTTGCTGTCCAAGAGGCAGTTAGACAAGTTTTGGGGAAAAAAGGGAAATTAAAATATAGATAAGGAGGAATACTTCTCAGTTTCAGATGAGGAGGACCTGAATAGAGGTCTGGGTGGAAAAGGCTGTAGAAAAAGGAGACATATGGATGAATCAGCCAGTGTTAAAGGCGCCCGAAGTAACTCAATGAGAGTTGGTGCCCGAAGCGGCACATAGAAGGGTCAGTTAAACACTGAAAATGAAATAAATCCCAAAGAGGAGAAGGGGGCGCCAGAAGAGAGGTATGATGAATTCATGGATGAATATATCCTAGAATTGGAATATAAAGATGGATTGGATGAAGAGAATGAAATCAGTAGTAGACATAATAATAAAGATATGGCTAAGGTGGTAGATCCTTTTGGAGAGAAGTTGTTTGACCCAAAAGATATTAGGCATCCAGATGCAAGGATTGGTGGCCACTGGACCATGTCTCTGGCTATATCAAGGCCAGGTTGCGCAGATCTGTAGAAAAGGAAGAGAGGAATATTATGCGGGCAGAAAGATCACACCCTATAATAAATGAGAAAGAGACAATGACACCAAAGTTAGCCCCCAAACTTATAACTTACCTTTATAAGATGGGGAAAGACCCAAGGAAGGGGTTGGAAAGTCTCTGAAACAGTACCAGGATAAGGTATTGGATATCTTGGGTCCCGTGTCAAAAATATTTGATGCTGTTGAGGATGCCTTTTTGAAAGGCATTGATCTGGATATAAATTTATTAAGAAGGTGCAGGTCAGGGTGCCATTTGCTTTTTAGGTAATGCAGATCTTTCAGCGGAAAGGTGGAGGTCGGTGCTTATTCGCAGACATTCAAAACTAAGTGATTTGGCCAAGAAGAAATCTAATGATGGCGCAAGAGGTTTGCTATTTGGAAATGGGATGGTGAACACAATATACACAAACTTTCACAAGTTTGAATAAGGTGCAGTACTCTATGTGCAGACTATTTGCAAGCAATAGTTTTAATGGCAGGGCTGGTAAAAGAGGGCACCCTTCCGGTCGAACAAACCATAGACCCCAATACCAGAATGAAGGATGCAAAGGGTACATAAATTACAGAGGGAACCAAGGAGTGTCCCCATTTTATCCCCAGAGGGGAAAAGGGGGAGGTTACACTTACACAGGAAGGGGACAAAATCCCAATCAAAGTCAAAGCCAAGGTAAATATGAAGACTGCTTCTGGTTTTATCCCAACAAGTGCGGGAGGAAGGTTGAGGTTTTTCAAAGACCAACAGAGAACAATAACATAAGATAAATGGGTATTACAAGCAATAGAAGGTTATCAAATAGAGTCATACCAGTTGGGAGAGCCAAGCGAATTGGTATTTCAAAAAGATCTGGAACCAATTGTGCACAAGGAGGTATTGCAAATGATGAAAAAGAATGTGATAGTAAGGGTAAGAGAGGAAATTTGTGAGCACATTATTTCTAGTGGAAAAAAGACAAAGGTCGGAGACCAGTAACATATGTGAAGAATTTAAATCCGTTTGTAAAGTATCAACATTTCAAAATGGAAGGTGTTGGAAAATGGCCCTTCTTAAAGGTCACCCCAAACTTTTTGCCTTCCTCCTCTTCTTTTTCTGACCTTGTTTTGTTGGCTTTGGGACTCTGAGCACTTTACCACTGCTGGCCAGTGCTAAAGTGCACGTGCTCTCTCCTCTAAACATGGTGACATTGATGTATACCTGTTTGGCATATTTAATTCACTTGTAAGTCCCTTGGAAAGTAAGTAAATGCTACTAGTGGGCTGCAGCACTGATTGTGCCATTCACAAAAGTAGCTTTTTCAAACCTGTCTCAAGCCTGCCATTGCAGTACCTGGGTGTGCAGTTAATTGCCACTTCCACTTGACATTTAAAAATACCTGCCAAGCCTTAAGTCACCACTAAGGTAGGCCCTAGGTAGCACTAAACGCAGGGTGCTATGTAAATAAAAGGTAGAAACGTATACTTTTATGTTTTGCATGTCCTGGTAGTGACAAACAGCTAAATTCGTTTTTCACTGCTGTGAGGCCTACTCCTCTCATAGGTTGGCATTGGGAATTCCTTAATACACTTTTAAGCTGTAATTCCTGATCAGAGAGGAGGAGCTTTTTCATGTTTCATATGTTTGAAATGGTAATTATAAATCCTTACAGGTGAAGTTGGATTTAACATTGCTGTTTTAGAAAGGCCACTTTTAGAAAGTGGACATTTATCTGTGCTTCTAACTTTGTGTGCTTTGAAGTCTGTCTCCAATACACATCTGTGTTCGGTGACAGTTACACTTTGTGCATTCCCTCTAGACAGCCCCAACACAATAAGAATAGGTGTGTTTGAGTACCCATCGACATACATCTGCATTCGGATGGCCTTGCCTGGCCAGGATGGAAGGGAGGGACTAACACTCCACTTGAATAGGTAGTGTTCTTTTCCAACACAAAGGGCTGCTTTATCCCCACAGACAGGCAGATAGTACTAGGTTGAAAGGGATACTTGTGCACTTCGGAGAGTTGCTTTGAAGTCACCCCCACTTTCAAAGGCAGTTTGGGGTATAAGTACTGGGTCTTTGACCCCTTAAAATCAGACATTTATTGATCCTGAACTGAACCTCTGTCAGAAGGACTGTTGTGCTGCTTAAAGGACTCTTCTTTGAACTGTGGACTTGGAAGACCTGCTTTTTGTCTTGTGTTGCCCTGCTGTGCTCTGACTCTGCTGAAGGAGCTTCACAATGCTTTCACTCTAAGTGACTTCCAAAGGCTTGTTGGCTTGCCTCCTGTTGCTTGAGACTCTGGGAAATCAAAGTCTCTACCCCTGCTCCTGTGCCTGGCCCACTGGAAGTGGCCTACACACTTGCAACATTTCGACGCACCTCCTGTCTGTGTGTGGCAGAACCGGCGCATTGACCCAGTTGCAGAAGTAAAATCGGTGCATGGCATCAGAACCAGCACTTTGCCTCCTGAGATCGACACATCTCGTTCTTTACGACCAGAAAAGGCACTTTGTTCACCGGGGCCTGCGTGGGTCCTGGTGCCAGCCAACGCTCCATCACGGTGAGCCCAAACTTTCACTTGGCCCTGGTCCAGCACGACCTAAAGTAACCTTGTTAGCGCTACCTGCTTCTAAGTGCTTTACTGCATTTATTCATTTAAAATTCAATTGTCATATTGGTCATGTTTTTTCATAATATAACAATCTATTTTTAGAAACCTGTATGGAGTGTTTTTGTGGTGTATTCATTGTGTTACTGTGTGTGTGTTTGTGTGTGTGTGTTGCACAAATACTTTACACATTTTCTATTAAGATAAGCCTGACTGCTCTGTGCCAAGCTACCAGAGGGTGAGCACAGGCTACCTTTTAGTGTGTACTTAATTTACCCTGACTAGAACTGTAGCTTCTGCTTGGACAGTGTGCATTCAGTTGCCAATCAGAAACTTAATTTCTAACCAAAGGAATACTTTTACTGAAATGCTTCAGGATTTGTTTTGAATGGTGAAAATGGATCTCAAGGATCCATATTTTATGATTCCAATAGCAAACGAGAGTCAAGGATACTTGCAGTTCAGATGGAACGGACAGTTGTATCAGTTCCAAAGTCTCCTGTTCTGACTGTCTGCAGCACCTTGGTGTTTTACAAAGGTGCTAAGGCAAGTGGTAGGTTTCCTTAGAGAGTCAGAACGCAGACAAGTTTACAGAAGAGTTGGATCTGGTGAAGAGTTTATTACCGGATCTAGGTTTTGTGACAAATACAGACAGATTGATACTTATTCTTATGCAGGATTTGGAGTTTCTAGGTTTTGTGGTGGACACAGTGGTAAGCCAAGTATGGTTACCAGAGAAGAAAGTGAAGAAAATAAGACAAAAATTAAAGTTTTTGTCAAGGAAGGTGAAACTGAGAGTTGGTTTGGGTGATTGGCCTATTGTCATCATAAGTTCAAGCAGTATTTTTGGGACCATTACATTACAGGGGCCTTCAGTGTGAAAAGACTTTCCGTCTAGCGAGTGGTTTGTGGTACAGGACATGGTGTTTCTGAGCAAAGATGCAAGAGGGGAGTTAATATGGTGAAAGGAGGATTTGAAAGCCAGGAATGTTCTGGCTATTTTTGGAACAACCCCAGATTTTGTTCTGGAGATGGATGCAAGCAATTTAGAATGGGGAGCTACATACTTAAGTAAGGAGACAGGTGGAGTTTGGGCTCCATTAGAGAAAGAGAAGCATATCAACTATTTGGAGATCATGCAAGCAAGTTTGTTTGTGCACCAAAGTTTCAAGACAAAATTGAAGGGGGATTCAGTAATATTTAAGATGGACAACTTGATTGTGGTGGCATATATAAACAAGTTGGGAGGAAGCAGGTCCAAGAGCATGTCAAAATTATCGAAATTATCAAAAGAGATATGGGAATTTGTTTTGGAGGACAAGCAGAGTTGAAAGCAGAGTATTTGTCGGGGATTCACAATGTTATAGCGAATTGGAATTCATCAAACATGACAGATTACAGCACTTGGACGTTAAGGGAGAATATTTTTCAGAGGATTACGAATCTAATGGGGCCTTTAGAGGTAGATCTGTTTGCTTCCAAACTGACTTATCAATTGCCAAATTATATCAGTTGGAGACTGGATCCGGGAGTGATAGCAGCAGATGCATTTACACAGGATTGGAAGGAAATGAAAGGGTATGCTTTTCCACCATTCTCAATGATTCAGAGAATATTAGTACTGGTGTAGAGACAGAAAAGTCAATTTATACTAGTTACATCTTTTTGGAAAACACAGGCATGGTTCCAACAGTGATGGAAATGGTGATGGAAGTACCATATTTGATAATGTCATGCAAAGGTCTTTTCTTAGGCGTAGAACACTTTGGTGGAGTCGGGTTCACTCAACCTTCTTGTATGGAGGATATCAGGTGTTCGGTACGATTCTCAGGACTTTTGGGGACTTAATGATACATGGGCACCAGGAACAAGGAAAAGACAAAGAGGGGCATGGAAGGTATGGTTACTTTTGTGCGTGGCAAGCAACTTGGATCCCATGGAGGTAGATGAAGTAGAGGTGGCAAATTTCCTAGCATGGTTATTTGAGAAAGGAATGTTGTATAGAACAGTAAATTGTCACAGGTCAGCTGAGGCAGCTGGTCATTCATTACAACAAGGACTGTCAGTGGTCAGAAGGTCATTGGTATGTAGATTGATGAAAGGGATTGGGTAAAATAGACCACCTAATGTGAAGTATCAAAAACTGTGGAATGTGTATTTGGTGTTACAGTTATTTGTGAATTGGCCAAGCAACAGATATTTGGAAGTGAGAGGGTTAACTTGGAAGTTAGCAACATTATTATGTGTCTTGTCGCTCAGAAGGATCTCAGATGTACATGCATTTGAAATATCATTCTTTCAGCCAAATGGAGCTGTTTTTGAAATTTGTAAGTGGGCAAAAACTATGTCAGGGTCTTTTTTCCCCTAGGTTTAACAATTCACTTCATTTGCTTGTGGTGCAATGTTTAAAAGAATATGAAACTAGTAAGTTAGATAAAATATGTGCTGGGGTAGATCAGTTATTAATATCATACGTAAAACTGTTTAAAGCAGTCACGAGTGCAACGATTTCAAGGTGGGTGAAGGCTTCAATGAAGGAGGCAGACATGGAAATGTAAACATTTTTTACTCATTCTGTTAGGGGTGCTTTGGCAAGCAAGGTTTGTATGATGGAAGGACGATTGGAGGATATTATGAGAGCAGCAGATTGGTCAACTGCTGGGACCTTCAGAAGATTTTATTTCAGAGCTGTATAATGTTTCAAATTGTGTTTCGAAAGGCTTTGAACATGCATAATGCTAGCTTCCTGTTGTGCCATAAAATTAATATTCTTATAGGTTAACTGAATAAAGAATCGTGATTTTATTAAAGACAAGGAGGCTAGCATTATCCCACCCACCCTTTCCTTATGAGGGGGAAGCTATGTGGGTTGGGAGATTACAGAGGCATTGATGTTTTTGTTACAATGGTTATTTTAAGGAAATAAATTATTTACAGCAGGTTTACATTGGTAAATGAAAGAATATGAAGACAGATATATGGTTTGATTTATTTTGCAGATAATTAGGCATGGATAAAGATTTAATGCAGAGGGTAGTATGAAACAAAATTAAGGGGAAGAAGCAAACAAAAGAGGAAGAAGATGGAGGACAAGGAGTATTTATGGGACTGAAAGTTCTAAGATTCATTGTGATGTTTTAAAGTTCTGTTTTGGTAGCTTTTAAGGGTTACTGCTCAGAAAGAGAGAATAAAAGTTCATGCATAATGCTAGCCTTCTTGTCTTTAATAAAATTGTGATTCTTTGTTCAGTTAACCTATAAGAATCATCAGTTTCCTCAGTGGTAGCTACTAATTACAGATATCAAAGGTGGCTCAGTATTTTAAAACTAGTCCAAGGGTGAAACTTGAAAAACGATATAACTTTCAAATCTGGAGCACTGTACAAATACGTTTGAGAGTGATTTGATGCTATTGAGTCAGCAAAAACTCTTTTTATGTTTTCTTGGTCTTCAACGAGCTCTACTGTTTGTCTCAACAAGAATGTCAAGAAATGTCACTACCTGCTCTGAAGAGTAATTTTGTTCCCTCCTAACCTGAAGGGCTTCCTTTCATTACAGGAAGTTGCTCTGCTCTCCATGGTAACAGTAGAACAGTTATTATGTTCTATAAAAGACACTACAACACCCAACTCACATACCATACAACACATTAAAGGGCATAGACTCAGAATAGGTGAAGAACCCTAAGTATTAGGGACTGGGCAGATTGTTACAGAGAGAGCACATGCTCTTCTCTCAATGGTGCAAGGAAAAAGGTCTGTACCACAGTATACAAATCAGCCTAAATCATCAGTCCCTCTATTGTCTGGCATAAAAGTAACATTATTGTTTCCCTCTTCCTCCAAGAACCTCTGGTGACTCATCAGTCATGTAGTCTTGATTGAGCTGAATTTGGGACCTATGAAGCATCTGCCTGCAATGTATAAATCCTGAGTTTTCACTGATTAAATATTTGGTGTTACTCTGAACCTAAATCTGGGTCTCCTTAATCACCATTGAGTGAATTCTGTGCCATGCCTTAGTGCTATCTTCATAAAACACATTTGTTGCATCTCTTTTAATGCTGGCTATCACTATTAGTTGCCATCTTGCACCAATTTCCTCCTCATTACAGCCATTGCACCAGGTGTGTCTACATGTGCATCTGAATGTTGCCCTGGAGGGGGATTGGAATAATATCTTTCATGATTTAGACTTACCCATCATTATGATTGTATATGAAATCCCTTCTAAATTCATGATTACCCTATTTGTGGTATGCCGGATTAAGGGAAACATAAATAGCCATTTAACTGCATATTATGCTACATAAATAGTCTCTACCATGGCCCATATTTCTGCAAGCCAGTCACATAAGTAGTTCCAATAGCCATGCCCTACCCAAGTAAAGTAGATAAGAATCCAAGTACATGCACGATGAAGATGATGCACCTGTTCACCCTTTGTGAAACTAAGGGAAAACAGATCTGGGACCACCTTCCCCAATGCCATGGCCATCACCAGATGAGTCAGAAGAGTAAACTCATTTATTCACAGTAGTCAGTGAAAGAGCAGAGAAACAATATTTCCACCCAAGATCTCCTTTCAAATCAGTCATAACTAGTCAAACTAGGGTTTGTCACCTACTGTCATATCCCTTTCGGTGGCCAGACTCTAAAAATATAGGATTTCATTATCCTTTCCTTAGTTTCAGTCTACATTTAAACAGTACTGGATTGAAGGCTACGCTAACGCAGACCATGCTCAACAAAAACCAACCAAAGGTGTCCATGCCGAAGTCCTAGGCCCTTTACAGTACAAGGTGAAATATGGGCTGTCTGAATCGTGTAACATACAAAGCAAATGAATGACATCCAAAGCAAGAAAATAAAGAATGGACCAAAGTGCAAATGACATTTTCTATTATGTTCCAGAAAGACAATTGTATTGAAATAATTTTAAAAAATGTTGACAATTTAGGGATCCTTCTACTGAAATCCTCAATAAGTTGTACCATAAAAAGAGGGTTGTGCTCGTTAAAATCAGTATTACAGACACCCAACCCATACAGAGTCTATGTTTGAAAAGGGAACTTTGAGCTTGACACCACAAACTGTAGGTCCTAACTTACCTAAAAACTACTAGTATTCTGTAAATTCTGCAATCCCTTCACCAATAAATAGAAGGGTATGAAAATATGAAAATGAGTTGTTTGTGTACGTATAGTTCTGGAGTGGAACTGACCTGCCCTAAATAGTCTCTTCAGTGAAAATTCATTCAAAAAGCAATCGCATTTACTGAGTCTGTTTTATCCTGAATGGTGGCCATGAGTATTTCAAAAACCTGTCCAATGTCTGGTATCTTTACACTAAAGAAAGCTAGGGAAAAGAAATCCTTGGTCAAACCTTTCCACTCCTCTGTTCTCAGTAGTGGCATGCTTGGCAGAACACAAGGATTCAAGAGAAATTTGGTCAAGGGGTTTGCGTAATTTCCTTTCAAATATGTGAAATTTCAGCAAAATTAGACAAAATTATGCTTAATTACGCAAAATGCTAATCCATCATTTTGTATGATATTTTAGTGTGATATTTGTCCTTTCATAAATGTTTGGCATGAAGATGCAGCCCACAGAGTGGCCAGCAGAGCCAGAACTGAACCTTGGGGGGGGCAACAGAAACCTAGGGGCTCGGCCAGTGGGCCGAACAGCGATCAGCAGCCGTCGTCTTACAAGCAGGGCACTCATGTGTGAAGGAAGGCCTCTGCCTTGTCTGGCAGGTTGTAAATGAGTTGCTCATATGAAGGCATCTCATACATTTCCGTGAGCTTCTCTTCATGAGTGAGTGGGAGTGGGGAGTGCCAGTGCGAGAGAACACAGTTTTTCGCTGTCGCGAATGTGGTTTGAAGCAGCCGACAGTCAAGATGGGACAGTGTAGGGGAGTTTGCGGAGTTGTTTAGCAAAATCAGGGAGCGCACGAGCGGAACAGAGATCACCAGTGTCTCTCCCTACATTGAGCTGACAGCTCCTCATAAGGAGTTTACCACAGGACAATGACACAGAATATGCACCCGGTCGCTGCGCATGTCTTCGCAATGCCAACAATTGGAGTGGGGCAGCAGCCTCACTACCTTAAGCTTTGCCCGGGTCCAGTGCCAATTGTGCAACATCTTAAGGAGGCAGAACTTCATTCTGGCCTCCCGGGTAACGTGACTGAGAGTGCCCAGCAGGTCAGCCCAGTTCTCTGCCTGGTGCTCCACCTGGAGCAGGGTCTGCCCCTTCGCCTGCAGGTTCGCTAGTAGTGGTAGGGAGTACAAATACCGGCTTAAAAGATTTTAAAACCCTGACATAACCCCTCTGAAGCGTCCCCAAACTTTGAGATAGATGACCACCAGAGAAGATGGAAGAGCCCAGGGCTGCGGACCCAAGCAGCTCGCAAGGCACTGACGCAACTGCATGTACTTCCACTGCTGGTGGGGCAGGAGATGAAACTTCACACAAAGCGTTTCAACGGATTTGAGGGCTCCCAGGGTGAGCACATAGTGGAGGGAAAAGATCCCTGCTTTGCTCCAAATGCATTTTACCACCAATATGGAGTCTGGCATTGCCCCATAAGGGCGCCTGATCATGTAAGTGGGTATCCACTGAGAACAGCCTTTGGGCCATTGCCCAGGTCTAGATCATAACCTGAAGCTCAGAATTGGCTGAACCAGGCATGGAGGTGTAGTACTTGTAGAGTGAGTGCATCCCCCTCGGGTACCTCAAGATGGTGTGCTCTATCGTAATCCCCAATGGGGGGCCGTGGGACTGGGAATCCATGTAGGCAAGCTGCACCAATAGAGTAGAGCTCGACCGAGGGGCTGCCCAGACCACTGCACGAACCATGCGTTATGAGCTTGCCTTTAGCCAGATGGGGTCTCGCCGTACCCCATATGAAGGACTTGGTGCCCCTGTCCACCGACCGCAAGAGCTTGAGGGGTATAAGCAATGGGAGCAAGCCCAGAATGTAGGTAAACCTCGGGAGGGTCACCATCTTGACAGCCTGTGTCCTACCCCACAACAAGAGATTGAGGTGGGACCACTTGTTGTAGTTAAGTCTTGTGCGTTCCAAGAAAGGTTTGCGGTCGTCCGCCACCAGGCATTCCAGACCATGATTGATATAGATCCCCAAGTATTTAAGATGCCAGGGCTTCCAATGAAAAGGGTAGCTGGACACAGCTGCCCTAGTGGTCACCCTCAAAATCGGCAGGGCTTCCCTCTTGCTCCAATTGATTTTTACCCAGGGAGCATTGCAGAGGTAGAGATGAGGTCCAGAAGAGCCAAGAGCTCTGCTTAAAGATAAAGAGTTGGTCAAATCTACCTATATATATTCCTGTTTCCTTCTTAGCCGTACTAGAGAAGCAGGTTAGAGACTTCATATGGGGAAATGCCCGGCACAGAATGACTCTAACAAAGCTGTACTTGCCGACAGACCAAGGGGGCTTAGCGGCGCCCTGCTTAGAGCACTACTACCTAGCTGCTCAACTGCAGTGGATAGCCCGGTGGCTGGCGGATAGGAACTGTACAGACACGGCAACTACGCAGCCACCCTACCCACTGGGACAAATTGTTAGACTCTTCGACCCTACCATGAAGTCGAGGACACCAGAGCCATTGTTACTGGCAGTGGCAGAGAAATGCTTCCGCAGGAGCTTATACATAACCCGAGAAGTTATTCCCTATGCGCCAGTGATACCATTGGAGGGATCCTCCAGCGGCCATGCGGTGCTCACAGCACAGTCAATCGAGGAGTGACAGGAGAGAGGTGTTCAGACTCTTGGGGATTTATACCGTGATGGAACACTCACACCATACACGTCTCTGGTGGAAGACGAGGGGTTCCCACTGGGGCAATTCCTTATGCACCGCTCACTGATAGCCACACTAACAACCAGATGGGGTGACATGACTACAGAGTTGCAACTGCACCTTACCATACAGTATTTACATGTAATGGGGTGCGGCAGACATCTTATACGCTGGTTCGCCGCCTCGCTTAGGACCCATGCAGCAATAAGCCTGGATTCCCTCCGCCACAAGTGGGAGCTAGACCTGGGGTGCTAACTCGTAGACAAGGAATATACTCAGACATTAGAAAGCCCAACACGTATACCCAGAAACATGCGGTTCAGGCAAATTCAGTTGTATATAATCCACAGTACCTACCTCACACCTGCTAAGATCAATAGGTATTTCAATCGAGCAGACGCAGCGTGCCTGAGATGCGCTGACTTCGGAGATGATCTACTACACATGTTATGGAGCTGCCCCCGGATAGGTGTATAGTGGAGCGAGGTAGCCAGTATGTTACATACCTGCACAGGCCGCAAACTGCCTTTTGAATGACCAGTATACTTACTGCACAAATTCAGGAGAACGTCAGCCACCAAGGTAACATCTTGGTTCCTAGAATTAGGGATGGTGGTAGATAAGAGATTGCTAACTAAAAGGCGGAAAGCAACATATCCACCACATGCGCAGGCATGGCGTCATTCATTGCTGGCACGGGCCAAGGCAGAAAGCCTCACCATCCGGCATGAGAAAACATTGGGCCTGCGCCAGGATCCCATAGCAACACATTTGGATGCTTTTTTAATCGGGCCGCAACAGAATGTGGGTGGGGCCCTGAGAGACCCCCTCAACTGAGTGACATAGGGGTAGATGGCATAAACAGGCAAGTCACTTGGGTGTGTGCCACGGTATTCCATGGGCAAATATGTGTCAATAATGAGCCTGCGCAGGCACGTACACCACTGACGGGAGACACTGAGAAATAAATCAGCAGGGCAACACTACACAAGGAAATATGCGTTTTTTGTTGTATTCTCTTTTCCTATGTTAAATGTGTTAGAATTAAACGGACTCTTGCATAAGTTCACATCTACTGTAATTGCACTTAAATGCAACTAACTGTAGGCCTTACATAATGTGCAACGATGACTAAAAGATAAATAATGTAATTGCTTCTAAACTCGAAACTGCTGTTAAGATACACCAGATATATTTGGTAAACACTACGCTGACAGTATTGCCAGGAGGAAGAGTAGGGGCGACAACATGCACCCCTGTTCTGATCCCCTGCAGACCAGGAAAGGGTCCAAGGGCAAAGTAGAGGACCTTGGCAAGAAAATACTCTTTGCGGTCGAACTTCTGGAATTCTGCAAAGAGTTAACCCCATTCAAAACTGTCAAACGCCTTCATGGCTTCAAGTGAGAGGGCCAGGGCATCCTTCGGCAGGTCTTAGTGAACCTCAAGGCATGGGCAATAGTTCGAAGGTGCTTCTGGGGCGAACACACGGGGACAAACCCCACCTGAGTGTGGTGGATCAGGGTCAAGATTACTGCACGGAGGTGAGACGCCAGACCTCTACCAATATCTTGATATCCCCATTGAGTAGGAAGAAGGGCCTATACCAATAAAAGAGGAGGGGATCCCTCCCGGACTTGGGGAGAACTACGATCAGGTCCCGATTCGTGATGGAACCACGGGACCCCGTGTGCTCAGCCGAACGGAAGGTTTCGTAGAGGAAGTCCAGCACCTCCTCCCTCATCCATTTATAGAACTCAACCAGGAAACCGTCTTCCCCAGTGACCTTGTGGTATGGTAGGTTGAAGATGGCTTACTCCTTCTCCGCCCTGGGGATTTCCCCAAGGAGCAGGCCCTTGCCCAACTTGTTAAGGCAGGGCAGGCATATGCCATCGAAGTGAGCGTTAAACCAGGTAGCCACTTTGGAGGTGCATAGATCCCAGTAGAAGTCTGCAAACTTATTCACAATGTTCTGCAGCTTGCTGAGAATGCGACCAGTGGTAGGTTTGATGCCGGAATAGCCATCGCAGCCTCCCTCTGTCGCAACTGTACTGCCAGAATCCATCCCACCTTCTCACCTTGCTCATAGAGGCAGCCCTTCAGTCGCTGCATAGTGTACTCTGCTTTAAAAGTGTAAAGCAGGTTGAGGTCCATACGTGCTTTCTCCAAGTGATACCTCATGGGTGCCAAGGGGCTCGCTGTGTAAAGGCTTGTGAGCATTGCTATGGTGCCCTTCAAAGCCCTCTGCTGTTCTGCCTTCTGTTTGTTGGAGAGGGCAGAGTCTCTCATTAGTTGGTCCCTCATGGTTGCCCTGGCAGCCGCCCACAAAATGCGCACCAAGGTAACAGACCTCTAGTTATGGTCCAAGTACGAGGTAACAGGGGACCGCAGCTGGGCCTTGCCCTTGGGTGACCTGTAGGGGGATATGTTGTGGCGCCACGGTTTGCGACTCTCGCTCATCAGTCCCAGGTCAGCTAAAAGGAAAATTAAAGAGTGGTTCGAGAGCCCTTGTGGATGTGAATGGAAGAGTAACCATCAGCTGGGAGACAAGCAAGTAGCCCAGCTGCGATTGGATACCATGCACTGGCAAAAGGAAAGTGAATTCCAGATCGGTGGGGTGCAACATCCCCCAGAAGAGCCTGGTCCGGGTTATTGCTCACGTCGATCAGGATTGTGTCCTGGGCCAGATTCCAGTCATCCCCTATGATCAAGTGTTTGGCATCAATTTCCGTCAGCAGGCAATTAATCTACAGGAAGAACAAACATTTTGACCCGATCAGTGCAGAAACAGAGCCCACACACAGTGTTCTATTGCCCAGTCGCAACTTATTAAACATGTACCGTCCCTCAGGGTCGGTCCACGTCATGTGAACGGTTAGTCGGAGTGAGTTGTGGAGGAGGATCCCCATGACACATTTCCGAAATGGTGCAGTCCCATCAGCGAGTAAGAGTGGGTGACTGCTATTAATAACCTTCCCCACCCAATCGCGCTGGAGTTTCTCCACTTCCGCAGGCGTGAGGTGGGTTTCCTGAAGAGGACCACATGCAAGCACTTGAAGTTAAGGTATACAAGCACCTTTTTGCATGTGTGAGGGCCATTCACAATTCAGAAGAGAATACGCAGAGCCTTTTGTTGGTGCATCGCAGCGCTGGCCATCAGGGAGTGGTCGTGTGAAGATAGGGAGGGGGTACCCTGATATGCAGCGCTGAAAGGCAACGGTAGTTAAAATAGGCCAAAGGAGGAAGGAAAAAGGTGGAGAATTGAGGGGAGAAGGGCAGGTGAAGGAGAAAGAGAAAGAGGGTAGGCCCTCCCCCATGTTGGCAAGAGAAGGAGAAAAGCGAGAAAAGCGACAGAGGGGGTACCTAAATCAGGGGTAGGGTGGAGAGACAAGGGGAGGGGCAGTGGACCAAAGGCAGACAGATGATATCTAGTCACAGGGTGCCCAGTCAAAACCTTAATCTGCGGTTCCAAACCTGCGGGTCCACGGAGTTCGAAAGGCCCCTAAGCATGAGGAGGAAGGAAGAAGAAGCCAGTGGAGAAGCCATGTAGGCCAGGTCTTGGCAAGACATGTTGAAGTAAGGGAGATGAAGCACAATGGGTACGGGGAAAATCCCCCACACAAAGGCCAGGCATCTAGGCACCGGGGTCCTGCGTCACAGGCCCCCATGGACACCTGGTGGAGAGCCAGACGTGCAGGGATGGGAAGCAAGGAGGGACAGTGCAGACCCCACACCCCGTCAGAAACCCCCTGCAATCAGAGACAAACCCAGACTGGGAACCCCTGACAGGAGAGGGGAGAGAAAGAGGGGGAGAACAGAAGGGGAGCCCAGGGCAGGAGGGCTCCACTGGAGATTGAAGAACAGAAGGACGGAAGAACAAGTCAGAGAGCATGAAGACTTAAGAACTGATGAACAGAGGAGTACCAAGGCCAGACAGGCGTCGCCTCACACCAGCAACAACAAGCATGACAACTGAAATCACAAATCAGTGGAACAGTAGACAGGCACACAGGCAATACTCATCTGCCAACAAAAAGGGCACCAAGGACACTAGAAAGCGGCAGTCCATAGTAGGTAGCACCTTAGTCCAACGTCAGGCCTGTCCACCAAGACACGGATCTTATGGCCCTCGTAGTAATACGGTCCATGGGAGTGGGCTGCAGTCAAGAGTTGTCGTACTTGCTCATGGCAGAGAAAGCATGCTATGAGGAGTCATACCCTGTCTGGCGCTGCCATCCGTTGGGGCCCAATCCTGTTGGCCCTCTGTATTTCTGGGGGGGGGGGAGAATCCAAGCTCCGTGAGGGGGGGGGGAGCTCCCTTAGAAAGCAGCAGGCATCGGTCCCTTCTGCCAGTTCTGGAAAACCAAAGTAACTGATGTTATTCCTGCAGCTCTGATCTTCCAGGTCAATGATCTTGTTACAGAGATACCAGAGTTCCGAGTAGGAGTGGGCAGAGCTCACGGAGTTGTACCATGAGGAATTCCGCAGAGTTGCGTAAAAACTCTGTGGAATTTTGTGAAGTTGTGCGAGCGGATGGAGTATCTCCACTCTCCCACCCCTGCAGAGATAATCTCATTTTATCTGCCAAGTTAGGACAGCTCTGAAGCCTTTCAGGCACTCCATAGAAAAGGCGACTTTTGAAGAACATACAGTAAGTACCATTGACAGTCCGTAACACAAACTTTCATATTTAGGGGGCGCTAGGTGGCGCCAAACCAAGATGGCCGCGCTGTAGCAAGGCTCTCGCCCGACCGGGCACACTTTCTATCCTTAAGGGCATCCTGACCACTCTATCCTTCACATCGACACCTTGGCTGGACGCCTGAACACCCGCAGATCACAGCGGTGCCGGCGGCGTTGGGGTACCCCGGCGAACGGCGGAGAAATCGGTGGCGACTCTCCCCAGGCGGGGCGACTGGCTGCATCGTGACCGGCGAGGGTGAGGTGTCGCCTGTCAGGACACTCCGCGGCTTCTGCGGCCCTTGCGCTGCTGCGGAGACGTCTCCCCGAGGGGTGAGCTGTGCACCGGAGGAAACGGGAGGACGCTGAGGGGAGGCCGGAGCCTGCTGTGCCCCTGACGGGGGGAGACTTCCTGGTGTTGGGGAGGAAGAGAAGGCGAGACCGATCGCGGCCCGTGGATCCGTGTGGCCCCATCTCAGCGATGCTGGTAGGAAACTACGGGGGCCTGGAAACGGTCCCACTTGTCCGCTGACGCTGTGACCCTATGCACAAGTTGCCTGGCTGTATGCAGGTCCCCCAAAAAGAAAAACTGGCCTAATCTGTCCCCGGCGGGACGCACTGGTTCGACCTGCGGGCCGCGTGGGGGAGGGGAGGAGCTCCCCGCGCGGTGCGGCCTGCCCGAGTGAGACGTGGGAATCGCCGTCTGTCAATACCCGACTGCGAGCGCCTACGTGGATTGGGGGCACTGGTGAACGGCGCCCCCGTGGGTGCGGGGTGGATCGGAGGCACGGCCTCCCCCCTGGCTTGCGGAGTTGACGGGCGAGCTGGGCCCGGCTGGACTTCATGGCACGACCTCCTGCCTCTGGCCCTCTCCCTACTGTGGCCCCCTGTCGAGCGGGGTGTCGTGGATGCTGGCGGGCTGGCGCTGGACGCGGGGACGCGCTGGGGCTGTGGAGAGGCCGGGCCGGAGTGAGAGAGGATTAACGACCGGGGCCCGGGAGAAGAGAGGGGCCCACTTGTTGAGAGCCTCGACCTGTGGCTCGTGATCACGGCGCTCGTCCTAGTGCTGACCCGATGTGTGCTGCCTGATACTGCCCGCTTACATACGTTCGGCTGGTCAGCTCTTGCCCCGGCTGGGGGTGCTCCTCCTGTCGTCCGGGCTGCCAGGAGGGGCTGGACTCTGGAGGGGACGGCCCGGGTCATGGGTCGCAAGGACGCCAGGCAGTCCACACTGCCGTTCGAGACCAAGAAGAATCCCGCGACGACACCGGAATCGGGGAGCGAACCGCCTGCCGCGTGTGCCCCCGACGAGGACTGGAAATCCCTACTAGTGAGCATGAAGCACAGCTTGACATCCATACACTCAAAAATAGATACCATCAATACCAGATTGGACAGTGTTGTCACTAAGCTGGAGCACCATGATACTCGCATTAAGGAGACGGAGGAAAGGATCTCTACCCTGGAGGACGGAGCCTCCTCTGCCGCCAGGCAGGCAGCTCAGATGGACAGGCTCCTCAAAATCATTGCGGACAAGAATGAGGATTTAGAGGCGAGGTCCCGTCGCAACAACATCCGCGTCCTGGGACTAGCTGAGTCCACCAACACGGGGAAAATGGAAGTCTTCATTGAGAACCTTGTCGTTGAACTGTTTGGGAAAGACTCATTCTCCACATCCCTCGTCGTGGAACGGGCCCATAGATCCTTAGCTGCCAGGCCTCCACCGGGAGCCCCGCCGCGACCCATCGTGGCGCGCTTCCTTAACTACAGAGACAGGGACGCGGTGCTGAGGCGAGCGCGCGAGATCGGCACGGTGGTGTATGGTAACGCCACGTTATCCTTTTTCCCCGACTTCACGGCCTCGGTACAGGAAGCCAGACGGAAATTCGCCGCGGGTTAAAAAGAAACTACAGACCCTGGAGCTGCCCTACGCCATGCTTTACCCGGCGAAGCTTAAAATTTCTCACCAAGGCAGACTGCATTTTTTTCAATCTCCACAACAGGTGGAAGACTTCCTCAAATCTCATAAAAAAGACATAGTCGGAGAGGATACGGGAGGGAGGCGCTCTGGTGCATCGTCGCCAATGGCGCAGCAGGACTGATCGTGCCGGGACGGCACGCCGGCCGCGAGTGACCACCGCTGCTGAACATACTCGGACTATTAGAAGTACATCCTGGTGAGGCATTTACAATGTGTAGGTCAGGTGTCAGATGAACTGAAGTATTTCACTACCTGTGCCCGGTCACCCGCCTCTGTCCCGCATTGTGATACCAGGAATATACCTGGTTCCTAGTGGGTGAAAGTAGAGAGGTGGTGGGCAGGTTTGGTGCCCTTAGACATTGTCCCCTGATGGGCGAACCCCTATACTCCCCCTCCTTTAGTAGGGGGAGGGCGTTAGTTATTTCCCTTATGTTATTAGGGACGGTATTGTTTGGGGAGGGAGGGGCAGGGAGGGAGCTTGGTACCCGGCTAGTAGGGTTTGCCGGTGTGGGAGGGAACCGACTCCGGCTAGTTTCAGAGATCTTAGACTCAGCAATACCATTTAAATGGAGTCGGGAGGGGGCGGCAGTTGTTGTGGGAGTTTGTTATGTTGGTGAACTTGAGTGCTACACGACTTCATATGCTATGACTATAAACCATGGATATTGGGGTCTGAGTGAATGGGTGACATAGCCGAATTGCGGCCTTCTATGCAATTTCAGCTTGTGTCCTGGAACGTACGAGGGTTGAACAACCCGAGGAAGAAGAGACAGGTCCTGGGGTATCTGGACAGGCAGGGGGTGTCTATTGCCATGCTTCAGGAGACGCATCTATTACAGGGTGGGTCCCCCTTATTTGCATCCCGTTGGGCTACCTGTAGGGTGTTTTCATCCTACTCGAATTACGCTAGAGGGGTTACGATTCTGGTGCGACGGGGATTGGGGTTCATACCTGCGGGGACTGAGGCTGACTCGGGTGGTAGGTACTGTCTGGTCTGGGGGACACTGCACTCACACACAATACTCTTTGCCTGTTACTATGGCCCCAACACGGACATTTCTCACACTGTGGGGGAAGATTCAAACACTGGGAGTGGCACACGTCATTATAGGGGGCGATTTCAACACTGCGCTTCGGCCTACAGCGGACAGATCACACCCTCAAGCGTCGCACTACACGCACACCCAACGCACATTATTAGGCATAGTCGACGAACACCACCTGATAGACGCGTGGCGGCACTCACACCCCTCGCTCAGACAGGGTACTCATTACTCTGCAGTGCACTCCACGTGGGCGCGCATTGATTACATATTTCTTTCAGCGGGTCTCTCTCCATGGGTGGTTCGTACACTACATCTCGCCCACACATTCTCCGATCACTCCCCGGTCCTCCTTTCATTGCGCATACCCATTGCGATATCCCCTTATCTTAGTTGGCGCCTTAACCCGGCGCATCTCACGGATTCGGCCTTCAGGGCAGAACTGGAGCAAGACATACAGGAGTTTTTTGACCGCAATGTGGATTCAGTGTCCAGTATTGCCACGGTCTGGGAAGCCTTCAAAGTCACTATGAGAGGCTGGTGCATAGCTAAAGGGGGGGGGGGGTCCTTCGGTCCTTGCGCGGAGATCTGCACAAACTTGAGTCCGAGATGCGTCGCTTGGAGGGCGAACTGACGCGGCACCCGCGGGGGGCAGCAGTGGCCGCACAGCTCCGAGAGAAGATGAATGAATATACGGAGGCGGCGGATAGAGAAAGCAAGTTCCTGGGGAAACCGTTCGTAGCGCGGATATACGGGGAGGGAGATAGACCCGGTAGGGCGTTAGCCTCGGCTGTCCGTCCCCCTAGGTACCGCAATTTCGTAGCCTCCCTGCTCGACGAGCAGGACGTCCCGCAGCGCAATCTCCCGGATCAGCTTTGGGTCCTCACCGACCATTACACCAGACTCTACACCACACACAGGTCGACACCGATCAACCTACCTGAATATCTTGACGACACGGCCATAGCTTGGTTGGGCCCTACTCAGCAGGAATTTCTCCACCACGAAATCGAACTAGATGAAATAAAAGATGCTATAATGTCCATGTCATCGGGTAAAGCGCCGGGCTCGGACGGTATACCGATCGAGTTTTACAAAACTTTCATTCACGTACTGGCCCCGGTGCTGAAACACGTATACTACACTGCGCTGGAGGAGGGTTCCCTGCCGGCTACGTACAGGCCTCTATCATTGCTGAACGCGGACATTAAAATATTAGCAAAGGTTCTGGCTACACGCCTTAATCTCCTGATGGAACGCCTGGTCCTTCCGGATCAGGTCGGGTTTGTCCCTAACCATGCGACTGCTCATAATCTGCGCACGTTGCAAGCTGTGCTGCAGGATATCAGCCCTCAGTGTGAGGCTGCCGCGATTTTCCTTGACGCCACTAAGGCGTTTGATTCCCTGGAATGGGATTACCTTTTAGCGCTGCTGGAGCGAATGGGCATTCCCTTCAGCTTTCTGAATTGGATCAGGTTGTTGTATGGTCGGCCCCAAGCCGCGGTCTTACTCAATGGTGCCCGATCTGCCCCTTTTGTCATCCGCAGGGGTACCAGACAGGGGTGCCCCCTCTCTCCAGTACTGTTCGCTATCGCGATTGAACCCCTTGCGGCTAAACTCAGGCAGCACCACAATCACCGCTCTCTTATCTATCCAGAGCGCCAATTGCTCATCGCATTATATGCGGACGACATCACCCTCTACGTGCATAAGCCGCAAGAAAATCTGAACCCTTTGCTACGCGAAATCACCAAATTCGGAGCCATCTCTGGGATTCAGATCAACTGGGCGAAATCGGCCCTATTCCCCTTGACGGATAGGACCCTGCAGTTCCCCCTAGACTACCCATTGCTGTGGGAGTCGGAGGAGATTAAATACCTGGGCATCAGGGTGACTAGAAACCGGGAGACCCTAATCCGGGCAAATTACGGGACGGCGCTAGATAAAATTACCGAGACTGTCACCAAATGGATCCATCTGCCGCTGTCTATGGCAGGGCGTATTTCCCTGATTAAGATGGTGGTTCTTCCCAAACTGTTATACCTTTTTACCAACATACCCTACAGCCCGGGTCCCCACTTCTTCCGAGCTCTTAACTCCCAGATGTCGCGTCTGGTTTGGGGCGGGAAGCAGGCCAGAATCGGGATGCGGACCCTCATGTTGCCTTACCACCAGGGAGGGTTTGATGTGCCTAACTTTCAGCGCTACTACGACTGTGCCCAAGGGCACTTCACTGCCTACTGGCTCCACCCCCCACCCTTTATGGCGCACCTGGCGGTGGAAGATGGGTATATGAGGCCTGAGCAACCTTCAGGATATCTATATTCGGAGGTCCGTTTGGGAGATCGCGACCCCACTACGGTTGACTGCACAGTAAGGGCCTGGAAACGCATAGCGGCACATATGGAGGTCACATTCCTATACTCTCCCCGTATGGTCCTAGCCCATGATCCTAGACTGAGTGTTGCACGTGAGGAACTCGGTCGCAAAATGCTTACAAGGCTCGCGATCTGCACGTCGGGTGACCTATATCACAAGGGGAGTTTCCGCTCGGCGGCACATTTCTTTGGCGAGACGTCCCCGTCGGTGATGGATACGTTCCTTTATGTCCGACTGCGGCAAAACATAAAGGCGGTCACGCCTAATTTCCCGGACGAGCCTGAGGTCTTGGCGCCTCTTCATGCTCTGTTGCAAGCGGACACTCCGAAACATGTGGTCTCCATGCTGTATACCCATGTGCAGTCGGCTCCGTCCCCCCCCCTCCCTCAGAGCGTGGGCGGACTGGGACAGTGACCTGGGGAGCCCAATGTCGGACGAACAGTGGGAGGAGAGTTGCTCTCATACCACTGCGGTTACGGGTAATGTGCGACTTAGATTAGTCCACTTTAAATATTTGCACCGCCTCTACTATACCCCTGCCAAACTGTGCTGATTCGGGTTGAGAAATGACGACCGTTGTGTGAGATGCGGGAGGTTGGTCGCTGGCTTCCTTCATCTGGCCTGGACGTGCCCAGCTGTTGCCGCTTATTGGGGGGAGGTCTTCTCGGCCCTGTCCGAAATGATCGGGGTGACCACCGCGCCTTGCCCTGAGCTCGCCCTGCTGGGCCGATCGCACCCGGCGCTCAAGACACATCGGAAATTCTTTGCTCTGGGACTTCTGCTGGCCAAGCGCCACGTGGCGTGCAGATGGGGACGAGGGCGGGCGCCTAAATTCAAGGTCTGGCTGAGTACGATGTCCACATGGCAGGAAAGGCTTCATCAGTACGCTGACCTTTTGCCCCCCAAGTCGCGGCCTAAGGACCTCTGGGGGCCCCTCGTTACTTACCTCCTGCGGGCTCGTGATGGGGGCGATTCCGAGGAGGGCGAGACCGGGAACGTTGAGAGAGCCGACTCCTCCGCCACGCCTTGTGCTGCCCCTACCCCATTGACTACTGCGACGGATTAATTGCCTTGACCCCCCCCTTTCGTCTCCCTGTCCCCCCCCAAGACAGGTGTACGGGGCGCTCCCCGTTTTGCCTGGACCGAGTACACGCTTGCTGGTATGATTGCATTCTGTGCGCCTGCTGCATGGGTGGGAGGGGGCGGGATGCCATTTCCCCGGATTTGGGACACCATCAAGCTTTCCCCACCGCAGCGCAGGTTGAGTGGCTGTGTCGTGTGTAGCACCGGTTAACGTTCACTACATTGCATCAAGGATATCTCCCCCCAGGTCGCTGGCTGGGTCAGTTAAGTGCAGAGCAACATAACACTGCGGTTGGCCTGTACCCAGCTATGGGTGCACCTCATACCATGGCCCTGCACTGGACAGTTCCTTACGCCACATACTAAGTATGGTGGACACACACTGGGGGTGTACAGTTCTCATTGGAGTTAAACGTTGGTCATAACAAAATGAAAAACGAAACCTCACATAGTCATTGGTTGAGTGCTTCTTGCTGTTATCAATGCCACTGTATACATCCATCAGCAGCCTAAATGTAATGCCCAGCGGCCGGCCCATATGGGTTGTAGGCGACATGCTGTGAGCCTGACTTTCTCCTGTCTAGCAAGTGTTCTACGTCTATTGCACTGCATGTTGTTGCTGCCGGCCTGGTGACATGGTTGTAGGCAAGAAGCTGTGTATGCTCTGTTCTTGACTAATAAAGGTTTTAAAAAAAAAAAAAAAAAAAAAACTTTCATATTTAGCTATGAAATGCAAATGCACCAAATCAAGTGCACATAATTGAAGGGCATTTTGTTCTGATGCACTGGCGCCGACAAAACAGAAGGAACACCAAGGGAACAGTTAAATGACTGAAATAACTGCCATGCCAGGCTTTGTTAAAGCTGAACAGACAAGGTATAACTAACAGCGCACCCACAGGCTTCATTTCATTCCAATCACCCACGATGAGACCTTTCTGTTTGTCACCGAGCGTGGGGCATTCCCTGCCCACCTAAAAGGGTCCTTCAGCAATTCAGTCAAATTGCACATTTTAAATCATGTTTTTAAATTGGGTGACAGGATGACGCGCTATCGAAGAAACTCTGCGACAGAAAGCCTCACTGAAGAGTCTACTCACCAGCACTGGTCCTCTTCACTGTCACCAGTGCCTCCCGCTGACCTCAGGCCCTGGTTCGCTCTGGCAGACACACAGCCGCCCCGGGGGAACAGGTTTCAGTACAGAACACTCAGTCACTCTGCAAAGAGTCAGCATCTGGCTGGAGCCCGCCCACTGGTGGAAAAAGTTTCCAGGTCTGAAACCAAGAAACAAGCGCAACTCCCCATGAAAAGGAGCCCAAATCAAGTGCAAGAGCTATCAAAACAAGCCCAATAAAATCAGGAAAGTATAGGTGAAAAGAAATATGCGGTGGTGGGTGCCAGTAAACTCCACTACGCATCATAGGTGGAGTTTTTGCCAAACTACGCCCTCCAAGCGGCATGCGGAGTGACAAAAACGTTATGAACACCGCCGGCAGAGCAGGGTTTACTGCCCACCCCTAGTTCCAAGTCCCTATCCGGGATGTGTTTGAGCCGCTCCTCCACTGCTAACAGGTGCTGCTCCCTGTCATTGAAACTGGCAATGTCTTGCCAATAGACTTCGATTCCACCACAAGGTCGGACATCTTGGTGTCCATGCCCTACAGGCGACAACCCACCTTGGTGATTTCTTGCAGAATTCAGTCCATTGTGAGTTCCGGGGGCATCACAGATGGGGCAGATGGAGCAGACGCAGGCCTGGTCTGCAAAACGGTCTCTGTTTAAAGCAACTGCCTGGCCAGCTTCTTGGAGGACATCACTGCCCTCATGGGCAAGAGAAGCACACAAGACCTCCCTGTGGGATTGAGAATTACCTCAACAGCCAGCGTTGTGGCCCCACCCGGGCAGCGAGCCAGCAAATGTAGACCAGGAAAATGGACGAGGAGATACGATAGATAGATAGATGGGGAGGGGTGCGATGCTTACCTCCGCTCCCCACCTGATGTCCTCATGGTAGGAACCAGCAACCAGCTCTGAGAGCCTCTGCCTCCCCACCGGCACATCCTGCAGGCACCTCCGGCTGAGGGAATAGTAGAGAGACAACTGAAGGGACTGATGGAGGGCAGCATTGAGGCGTGACGTTGCCCCAGATCGGGAGGAGTCTCCAGGACGGCACCCTATGAGTGACACCCTATGATGTCGCCTTGTTAAAATCTGGTTTGCGATGTCAACATAATCGGAACCACCTTGTCCCCTCTCAGGCCCGTACGCTCACTTAAGCAGTTGCCATTTTGAAAGCGCCATGGCCCCTCTGCCCCTCGCCGATCACCAGCGCGTTCCCTTGGCGCTGAGAACACCCCCCCCGCTCTCTCGTGCATTTACCATACACCCCTCCCCAGTGCGACCCTACCTCGGAAGCGAAAAAACCCCCCCGGGGCCAGCACCTCCCCGTCCTTTGATGAACCCCCTTCCTCTGCCCTGCCCCGCTCCCAAGCCACCACCTGGTCCTGCAGCTGCCATTTATTGGCCCCCTTCCTGTAAGTAGTTGCCCCGATTCAAAGGATCTCCGACTAATCAAAGGCCTCCCACCCCGTGCGATCCGATCAGATACCCCGTTCCGGGAATCGACAGAGTATCCTGCTGTGGAATAGCCATCACTTACTGTAGATATGTGTGGGAACAAGCTTGAAGTGGGGATTCCAAGGATGTCTTTCCGTACATCAAAGTCTCAACAAGAATGTGTCACGTGTAATAAAGCAATAAACCTGTGTATAAGAGGCCAGGCCTCAGAGATGTGGTTAGAGCACCTCGAGACGATACCTTGCTGTCCGATCTGATGTGTTCTGCTCCGACGGAATAAAACTTTGTTTCCTGCCTTCCAGTCTCCGGCGCCTGCCTCTTTTGTTGGTTAATCATCGAATGGTATAAGAGGCGATTACCGCCGGGCAATACTTGAAAGGTTATCGACTGAAACTGCCGCTACCATTTAACAATTGGCGTCCCAAACGTGGGGCCCATCAGCGACACGTGGATCCAACGGGAGAGGTCCCGACGACAGAGTGAACGACTGCAACGATCGGGAAGAGCTCCTGCCCGAAAGACCCTCGTCTGGCAGCCGATCATCCGAACTTCACTGGTTCCGAGCAGACCTCTCTCGAGTGATCTACGGTCCTGACTGGGAACCATCAGGAGTGGCGCGGCAAATGCGGTGAGTAGAGGACGATCGGGCGCTGGAGGCGAAAGACGAGAAACTGTCCATGCGGTCCGGGTAAGGTCGTGTAACACGACAAATTGCGAAACGATTGATTGATTGATTGAAAATACTAGTATTGCTTATTTGATTGTTCTTTTTGAGATATTCGCTGCCTACAAACGGGGAAGAGTAGAAATACTCTCTCTCCCTTTGCAGATAGTGAAGGGTAGGTAACGCGGACTTTTGTCCCCCTTTGTAACCTGTCGTGCCTATTTTTCTCCCCACTGATTGATTGTCCGAACATTGATTGTTTTTGACGAATAGTGCTCTTTGAGATATTCTCTGTTTGCAAATAATGTAGAATAGAAATATTCTGTCTAGTCTTTGCAGATAGTGAAGGATAGGTAACGCGGACTTTTGTCCCCCGTTGTAACCCGTCGTGCCTATCTCTTTCTCACCATTTGATTGTTTGATTGTCCGAACACTGGTTGTTCGATATTGGTTCTTTGGAGGTATTCTCTGCTTACAAATAACGTGGAATAGAGATATTCTGTCTAGTCTTTGCAAGCAGTGAAAAGATAGGTAGTGCAGACTTTTGTCCCCGTTGTAACCCGTCATGCCTATCTTCTCCCCACTGATTGGTAATTGGTTCTTTGGTTCTACCCGGAACATTTATTAGAGGTAGCTCGTCCGGCCCCACCGGAGGGCACCCCTAATAAAGAGGACATACATATAAAATGCGGATTAGCCGCTGTACCTTTCTAGCAAACTATGGCATAAAAATCGCTATAGAAAAACAAAAGGAATCGAGCAAAACCAGTAGGCCACTGGTGGGATCCTTTTGACCCTGCAAAAATAGGAAACACTAGGAAATAGCCCTTCGCGAAAAATATGAAACTAGGGGAAGGAGCCAAGCTCACGGTCGAGATGGCCACGAGGTAGCTCGGCTCCGTCGCTCTCGCTGCCTAAGCATGTCTGCCCTACCACCCACCCCGCCCAATAAAACGACAAAACCCTACACAAATGGAAGTCTGCTGATACCCACCATCGGCGTCGCCGAACTGGGCTAGATCGCGCACAATTGGGCTATGTCTTTTTCTGGTTATGCAGTAACATCTTTGTGCTCGTTGCCAGGTTACAAATATGTACAACACTCCAACAAAGTAGTATGATTAAAACGCTTTAAAAACTTGTAGGTATATGCAACACTCCAACAGGGTAAACACGTTAAAACACTCTTTTTAAACAACTATTTACATGGCAGCCTGCTGCAACATCCATCCCAAAGCATTCACCGTCCACGTGACACAGTCCCAGTCCCTCCCTCCTCGGAGTAGCAACATTGGGCTGCTTTGGTCTGTCTTTTAGTCGGCTTTGGGCTATAAAAAAAGCCTACAAAATCCATCGGCCTGTGAGGCGGCATCGGTGGCGGACTGTTGTGCGAATAGGCCGGAGGCAACACGGCGCGCCGAGATCCGAACGGCACCGAGGTGGTGTCCAGCAAGTTGTTGCGCTGGTCTGGCCATCCTACAATGCTGCGCTGAAAGACGGCGTGGGGTGCCCTGGGGGGAGGCGACGCGAACGGGCCTCCCCCGCCTCCCCAGGTGGAGGCTCCTCAGTTGCAGTAGGGCACCCCTTAGCGTTTCACTCGCCGACCAGCTGGGAGAGCACCCCTTAGCGTTTCACTCGCAGACCAGCTGAGAGAGCACCCCTTAGCGTTTCACTCGCCGACCAGCTTGGAGAGCACCCCTTAGCGTTTCACTCGCCGACCAGCTGAGAGAGCACCCCTTAGCGTTTCCTTCGCCGGCCAGCTGCAGCAGGACAGCCATTAACGTTTCACCTGCCGGACGACCACCCAGGCGGAGGTTCCTTTCTGCACCAAGTTTCCATTAGCGTTCCACCCAAGAAGTGGGCCCCCGCAGTTGGTTGGTCGGGGGACCCACTCCGGTGGCTGTGGTGGAGAACTGCTGCTGCACAGGACTCTCAAAATGGCGGCCGGCTCTTCGGATTCGGGCCTGGTCCACTAAGATGGCCCTGGGCTACCTTGGAACTCGGAAGCTTGCCTGCTCGGGCATGGGCCCCACCCTTGAAGACGTCCTCTCAGCTTTGCAGATTCTACGGGATTCATTGGCCCTCGACTCCCGCGGACTTCCGGTGGGGGCAACCGCCACTATTGCTCGATCATTCCACATTAACTTGTCTTTGCCCCGGGCGGCAGCCACCTTGTCCCCATTTGGTGCCGTGAGAGAGACTGATTCAGGGCGTCGGCAGAGAGACACGCCTGCTGTCCCGCTCTCTGAAAGGACCACGGCGTTGCTGCGAGATGGTGGTGCCCTCATGCTGACGCCAGCTTCTGTTTGAATTACCAGGAGACACTGTAGACTACCAACTCTAATCAGTTCCGGTGGAACCTCAGCATGACCCGGTAGGAAGAAACTTTGCTTTCCCCACCTTCGAGTCACGGTTCATGCTGTCTGTTCTTTCTGTTGGCGTTAATGAAAATTTTTTGAACTGCCGAAAGGGATTCTGGTCCGGCCGCTAGTTAGTGGAAACATTTAGACTGTACCCTGGACCCACCCGACCTCGCCCCAAAATGGCGCCGATGTAGGAGGGACCTAAAACTCCTTATGGCGTTCCGGTTACTTGGCATTGATGTTAAGGGATATGTATACGGTCTTTTTGCACATGGCGGGCAGGGGACGGGGAGGGTACTGACTGGGCATGCGAACAACCTTATTGATGCTGGTCTTCTCATTATTGATTATTTTTATTTTCGCGTTAAGGTAGTGTTGCTCATGATACTCGACGCCTCTTGCACCGTGGCCGGCCTATACGGTTGTAGGCCCGTATTTGTATACTGACATTTTCACAATAAAGGGTTTTCGAAGGAATTATGGAATCAGCGTCATAACAATCGCCTAGGTTGGTAAGGTTTTGAATAATGGCTGTCATTCCCAAACAATAGAAAACAGATAATGCAGACCCTTTGCCTGAATTTTGGATTGATGAAAATGTGTATCCATCACACCTGTCTTTTTCCAGAGTTGTTAGAAAATGGTTGACTGTAGCTTAAGGTGTCTGCCGAATGTAAGGTATGGTATTTTGTCCCATAATATACGACTAATTGAGAAACAAATGCACGAAGAGGGAACTCGAATTTAGGGACAAATAAAATGAAGCATTTTTGGTATAATAGAAAGGAAGGATATAGTACACAAAAAAAAAAAAAATGCGAAAAGGATAGTCAAGATCTGTGGTATTATACGTTCTTGCAGCTAGTCTGGTACGTGGTAAGTAGAACTTTTTCGTGTTTATGCGCGCTGATGTGCTTTGAATGCTGCCCCCCCCCTTCTTTTCTTCTGTGTAGGTTACATCAGAGTTCCGACTGAAGAATGGAGTGGACATGGACCGCACCGTGCTCCATGTAGGGAAAGACATAGACAAGCGCTGTGAGATGGTGCGTGGAGTGCAGACCATCACTGGGAACGTGAAAAACTGTATGGTATGACTGTGCGTACGTGCCCTGATTGTACGGTATGAATGTGTATGTATTGCATATGCCTGGGTCGATGGAGAGAACGTCTTTGCATGACTGAAATGCTTGTCTATCGATCAAGGGGATGGGAAAATAAGCCCGAATATGGTAACTCCTCGTTTGAAGAAACGACTCTCCCTCTCCCGGAAGCTAGTAAATTGGAGGGTGACTTACACCAGAAACTTGAAGGGTCATTTCAGTACGACGAACCCGACTCCAACTGATAACCCGAATGTACCACCAGTGAGTCAATTCGTGTGCTGACTAAATAAGAGAAGTTAAGAATACCCCAGGTCGGGGTTCATCCAAAACCCCCCCTCAGCCCAGAAGTTAGGGATACTGGCATGTTTTAGATTCACCACTTCTTCTTCCATCCACTTAGAAAATAAGAGTTGTACCATTGAACGTCCGACCGATACCCCTCCTCTGCCTCAGTTTGGATCACCGCCTGCCCAGGGGTTGGAAGGCTCCACCGTGAGTATAAACACGACTGGACTAATGTCCGACCGGAAAAAGAGGAGTAAGTATTTTTTTTTAAATGAGGCCTCCAACAAGATTGCCCAGAAAGGGAGGGGAGTAAAAAGTCCGACTCCCCCCCCCCCCCCCAAATGAATTACGGAAAATACTGAAAATACGCAGCACGCATAGAAAAAGGACAGGAAAGGAAAGGTCACCTTACCCAAAATAGCTCTGTGTCTTCGTCTTAGGTTTCTGTGCTTGATGTATGTACTGTTACACCCTATCCGGTATTTGTGTGTACGCGAACGTCGAATTTATGTTTTCCCCCAGCTTGTGTTTTTGTACGTAAAACTGACCCGTGCTGCTCTATGTTGTGTGTACACCAAGTAGCCTATTATCGTACACGTTTGTCTCTCTCTCTCTCTCTCGTTTTATGTCGTACGTGTACCAAATTGCCTACTTGATGCGCACGTCTCTCTCCCTCTCCCTCTCTCTCTCTCTCTCTCTCTCTCTCTCACTCTCACTCTCTCTCTCTCTCTCTCTCTCTCTCTCTCTCTCTCTCTCTCTCTCTCTCTCTCTCTCTCTCTCCCTCGCTGAAGGCTCCCTTGCCCTCTTTTTGAATAGATGACAACACTGTACCTCCTCAGTATATGTATAATTGACCTAAACACGACAGTGTTCGAACAAATTGACAGAAGCAAAACGACCGTATTTTGCCACACTACTACCTCTCCTTTCTGTAAAATGATGGAACTTAATTGGCTGAGAAAGAAAGGACAGGTAAGACGACTGATGTCTCCCAATCTGGCCCTTATAACGGGAACTATATGTCAGTGGTTTTTGTTGTTTTAGGGCTCTAACGACTCCACCTCCATCGCTCAGAATCGCCCCGCCCATTGCACAGAAATAGAGCGTCTAAGCACCCCGTCCTTCCAGAATAGTCCCAGTTCTGTACTAGCCGTCCCTGGATATTTTAAGCAATACAGCTGATGACCTTGTTTTTAAAGATACATCGCCTAAAACTGATAAAGGTTAACTATTGTCTCCAGCAAGAAAAATGTTTAGCTTGTGTTCCTCCCCGAAACAGATATTTGTGAGCCCATGACAGTAGCACCTCGCACTTTTTCATAAACTTAGCAGTCCCTGGAGAAAAATATGAATCAACAGGGCTTGTGTTAGAAAGACGAGTCTCTACCGGAGAAGCCGGTACGAATTTTGATAGACCAGGAAGTTGATAGATGTCAGACTTCTTGCCACGTTTATAAGGTACAGGAATCAACACCTAGCAGACCTGATGATGGAAATTTGCAGGAACACTCGCAAACCCGCACCACAGCAATGATTAATGAGTTAGTAGCATACACCGACATAAGAGTTAATAGACATCCACCATAGAGTGACCGATAAACGTTTCCCCGACTACTTGGGGTTGGGAGAGAGAATGAAGTGTGTAAACGTCTTCCCTACCAGTTCTCTAAGATTTTGTTTCTTGTACTCATTCAAAGATAACATGCGGTCATCGGAGGAGAGGGGTCGGACGTAACGCACAGCCTGGCTGCGGATCATGGAACATCTATGGCCTCGACCAAGGGGGAGCCACGGAGCAAAAAGATGCGGGACGAGGCACCATTCTCAGCATGGAAAGCGATAGAAAGAAGGGCTATCCCGAAGCCCCCCTGCTCACTGATCAGCTCGTGCCTGAAGTCCCAGCCCGTCGAGCCCGATTGATGGGCTCAGTGCTAAAAGATTCTGCTCTCCTTGGTCCGCTTTTTGATCCGATCCCACTCCACCCCCTCTTCCCTCGACCTCCCAAAGGACGCCCCTATCCCCCCCCCCCCTTTTTTCATATGGGATTTTGAACTTGACTTGACAAAAGAAGAACGAAATGCGGGTACCCCGTCTCAAGGTACCTATGATAAGATCAGTTAGGGAACAGGACAAAACAGGACTGTGATCCGAGAGCAAAGAATGGTCACACCCTGCAACGTGAAAACCTGGATTTGAGCTGGACCTTAGCTCCACCACCGGTGCTCAACAGTGCCAACGAAAGAAGAAGAACAATGAGAGCTTACCAGTGATGGCTCGCTGTAATAGGACACTGGAAAGAAGAACTCCCTTTTGGACATTGCGCCCCCCCACCTCTGACTGTAACTCATGTTGAGTTGAATTCCTCTCCCAACCACTTTCGTATTAACTATCTTCCAATCGAGTTTTCAAGATATTACATCGGTCACTCCCAACTGTACACTGATAGTTAAGAAACATTAAGTTTGTATAATGACAATTGTATAACATCAGCCGTGCACATGACTATGCTGTCTAGTTTGATCCACACGAAGTCTAGGCCTTAAGTAATGTACGTAATATTCCTTGTTTTGCCAGAACATTTTTTACGGTATCATGTTTGTGTTCAAGCGAGCTTCCCTCCTCCTATCTCCGGGTCTGACATATGACGCAGCTGATGTAATTTTGTATGTGCTACCTCCTCGCCTATCACATCAACTACATGTAATTATGTACAATTGTGTCAGATTATTCCTGTCTGTCCTAAGACTCTGTACTTTGAAAACAGGAACGCATGAAAGCATTTACAATGTCGTGGCTAAGAATTTAACGAAGGTGGATGTCGGCTAGACAAGCTGGCTAGATATGTTGAAAAGGGAGGACTGTTAAAATCTGGTTTGCGATGTCAACATAATCGGCGCCACCTTGTCCCCTCTCAGGCCCGTACGCTCACTTAAGCAGTAGCCATTTTGAAAGCGCCATGGCCCCTCTGCCCCTCGCCGATCACCAGCGCTGCGAACACCCCCCCCCGCTCTCTCGTGGATTTACCATACACCCCTCCCCAGCGCGACCCTACCTCGGAAGCGAAAAAACCCCCCCGGGGCCAGCACCTCCCCGTCCTTTGATGAACCCCCTTCCTCTGCCCTGCCCCGCTCCCAAGCCACCACCTGGTCCTGCAGCTGCCATTTATTGGCCCCCTTCCTGTAAGCAGTTGCCCCGATTCAAAGGATCTCCGACTAATCAAAGGCCTCCCACCCCGTGCGATCCGATCAGATACCCCGTACCGGGAATCGACAGAGTATCCTGCTGTGGAATAGCCATCAATTACTGTAGATATGTGTGGGAACGAGCTTGAAGTGGGGATTCCAAGGATGTCTTTCCGTACATCAAAGTCTCAACAAGAATGTGTCACGTGTAATAAAGCAATAAACCTGTGTATAAGAGGCCAGGCCTCAGAGATGTGGTTAGAGCACCTCGAGACGATACCTTGCTGTCCGATCTGATGTGTTCTGCTCCGACGGAATAAAACTTTGTTTCCTGCCTTCCAGTCTCCGGCGCCTGCCTCTTTTGTTGGTTAATCATCGAATGGTATAAGAGGCGATTACCGCCGGGCAATACTTGAAAGGTTATCGACTGAAACTGCCGCTACCATTTAACAGCCTACCTCTCTGGTGTGCGCAAATGGTGTCTATAGCAGGCTCAAGAAGGGAGAATTGGGGCACTCAGGCCGATGACATGAGGGAAGAAGGCCAGGGGCTGTCACCAGGCGGTCAACATAATGGTAGGCTTATGTCCACCCACCTGAATCACTGTCCAGGCCCCTGCTGACTCACCTGAGGGGATATAGGATGCATTTCTTAGCTTGTGCACGTCAGGGGCCAGTGTCTGGATTAGAGGAGATGCGGGGTGGGGGTCCCTCCCAGAGAGGCCAGACGCCTCCTAGAGTCAATCATGTCCTGCCGCTGGGGGCACCAGGCAGGGTGTGCAGGAAGACAGACCCCAGCCTCCTCCATCAGGACCAGGCCGCCCCACTCAATCCGCATGCGGGTGTGCGGCCTCCTCTTGGCATCTCATCTGCTCACCTGCCCGGGCCACTGGTCTGTCCCTACTATAGGTCCAAAGGGGGATGGGGGAGAAGGAGCAAAAGGATGCCACCCTTGTGCTGGTGCTCTAGCAGTGGGGCTCACAGGCTGCCCCCGATACATCATGGCCAACCCACAAGACCGAACTCCCCCAGAGGCCAATGCCGTCTCCTCTGCACCCAGGACGGGCCTGCAATGGGCCCAGCACTGAGGGCGCTGGGGTGGCCTGGATGGTGTACCAAGCCCTCTGCCGACTTGTAGTGACGGGCACGGCTAGAAAACCTCTTTGGGCCTCCCAGTGAAGCGGACCCTTGAAGTCAGGTGGTCATCTTGTTCATCAGCCAGATTCCGCCCCCTACAGTTTATATCTTGTGCATGCAAATAAATACAGTTTATATTTTGTGCATGCGAAGAGATACCGTTTATATCTTGTGCATGTGGTGATATAGTTCATATATTGTGCACGCAAACAGATACCGTTTATATGTTGTGCATGCCGATAGATACAGGTTATATCTTGAGCATGTGGATAGATACAGTTTTGTATCTTATGCACGCGAAAATATACTGTTTGTGTTGTGCATGCGGACAAATACAGTTTATATTTTGTGCATGTGGATAGATACAGTTTATACCTTCTGCACATGGACAGATAAGTTTGTGTTTTGCTTGTGGATACAGTTTATATCTTGTGTATGTCAATAGATACAGTTTATATCTTATGCAGATGACTAGATACAGTTTATATCTTATGCAGGTTGACAGATACAATTTGTATGTTGTGCATGCAAATACAGTTTATAGCTTTTGCATGCAAATAAATACAGTTTATATTTTGTGCATGCGAAGAGATACAGTTTATATCTTGTGCATGTGGTGATATAGTTCATATATTGTGCACGCAAACAGATACCGTGTATATGTTGTGCATGCCGATAGAAACAGGTTATATCTTGAGCATGTGGATAGATACAGTGTGTATCTTATGCACGCGAAAAGATACTGTTTGTGTTGTGCATGCGGACAAATACAGTTTATATGTTGAGCATGTGGATAGATACAGTTTATATCTTCCGCACATGGACAGATAAGTTTATGTTTTGCTTGTGGATACAGTTTATATCTTGTGTATGTCAATAGATACAGTTTATATCTTATGCAGATGACTAGATACAGTTTATATCTTATGCAGGTTGACAGATACAATGTGTATGTCGTGCATGCAAATACAGTTTATAGCTTGTGCATGCGAAGAGATACAGTTTATATCTTATGCACGCAGAAAGATACCGTTTATATGTTGTGCACGCAGAGAGATACATGTTTATATGTTGTGCCTGTAGATAGATACACTTTATATCTTATGCACGCAGACAGATACAGTGTATCTTCTGCAAGCAGATAGATAACGACTGTACTAAAAAGCAGTCCTGCATGCACTGAAAAAGAGAATATATTTTGTCTGGGTACTTATATATAAGGCAAAGGCAATAAACCTACTTGAACAAAGTCACAGCAATATGGATGAAAAGCGCAGACACCGTGGCCCTGAGAGAGGTGATGTTTTGGAAAAGCTCATGATGAAAAACACTTTAAATAAAGAATATACGTACATTCACATATGCACACTCTAGCATCAAAGAAGCGAGAAAGCGTTTCCTGGTGGAAATCCCAGTTGACCAGTTACACATGGTTCCAACGAATCCTGCTATTGCCATGTGGATTTTTGCGCATCTAGTTCACTACAACACAGAACAATGAGTCTGATTCCAGTGGAGACTGGGACAGGTGTTGGTGCCTCGTCTTATCTCATGTTGGCTAGTGGTTTACATTTTTCGATTATTATGTAAACAGTAGACTTTGCCATGTTTGATGTAATGGCCATATCTAGTCCAGTGTCTATAAATCCCTAAAAATCGCCACTGATTTACTTGAAAATATTGTAACTGGTGAACCTGAATATTCTCCACTCAGTTTGAAAAGCCCAAAATGAATGTTGATGCCTTCAGAATGATGTAATCAGACCTTTTATTCATAGTGCCACAAAGCTGCAATCTGTGACATCGAGCGCTATAATTAAAGCAAGTTACTTGTTGTTCTTGCTCTTCCTGTTATTATTATGTAAAGCGCTCGGATACCTTCGGGTCGAGTTCGCGCTATATAAAGCTGCACACACAAAAAATCCATCACTGAAGTGTCTACTGAGTTGGGTACCAGGAAACTGGGTAACATAACACCTGTTATTTACACTGCTTAGAAACGACATAAGATACGTACGAAGCGCTGTCCCTAGGTATTCTCAGGACTGTCACACCCCCACCACCACCTTAAGACATGAAGTCTCGCACAGGCGGGCACCTTGAATCCCACAGAAGTCATTCCTGCTTTGAAGCACTCTTACCTTGATGGTTCCCGCACGACGGCGTTTCGTTGCATCAAAACATGTTTTTATCTTCAAAGCGACTATCTGCAGACAAAGAACAAGAAACTGTGCACGAAACGCGGCCCCTTGCCGCCCAGGCGCCGCTGTCTTTGGGTCTGTCCTGCACAGTGCTTCGGGAGCGCGCGCACAGCAGCCCGCGCGCCATGTGTCCCTCGCCGCATCCGAAGCACGCGGGGAATGCCTGGGGACGCGGGGATTACACTACACACAAGGGTACCGCCGCCCAGACGGGCCTCTTTATGGTGCAAAAGACCAGCGGGCCGGTGATGTGACACAGTTTGTATGTGAACCGGATTCCTTCCTTCCCACCCTGGTCCCAAGTTCAGCCACGTGCGTGAGTCACACGGGCCGCGCTTTGATCTTCGGAAATATTCGAGGGATGGAGGGGAGGGGCTCTCCTCATCCAAGGTAGAGCCTTGCACTGGTACCACGTCCTACATCACATCAGAGCAAGTATGCGAAGTATTCGCGAAGTGTGATGTGCGCTGCGATGTGTCCAAGGTGCTGGGGGACTGTCACTTAATGCACTGCAGCTGCCGCCTCTAAAACAGGCGTGTTTGATGTTGTAGTAAACTTGGCCCGTGTTGTTTGCAAGACAAATATAGCCCGCGTCTTTAAACGGGAATTACTCGATAGCTTTTAAAACGATAACTGAATATTGCACCACAAGTGGCTTCTGCTGAAAGTCAAAATGAAGCACCCGTGTAGGTCATGCGGTGGGGGCTGGTAGAGTCCCCCTCCTGCCCACCTCCAAACACACCAGTAAAACGCAGGAAGTGGTTCCACCAACAGGTGGCCATTGTCCGAGGCGTCGTGTAAGTGAACCCACAGAAATTCCAAAAATCGGATTAAATTTACAGAATATGTCCAATAAATCACAGTTATGGAGCCGGCAAGAGCCACCCCCTAATGAGGAGCCAGCAGCTACGCTTACTGCATGCCTGTGGGGAGCGAAAGGGGGTGGAGGGGTGCTGGGGGGCTGGGGGGAGTGCCGGCCGTCTGCGCTCTCTGCGCTTTCCATCACATCCTACATCTTTTCTGCTGTGTTTAGGGCGCCACTCTGCCTCCCATGGTTATTTAGCGAGGGCATAATATCTTTACATGCTGTGTAGGTAATGCAGAAAGCTGCAGGAAAGAACCACTGCTTCAGTTCCGGGGTATGGATGGATACGGTAGCGGAAGGCCTGGGAAATGACGGCCTAGGCGGAATTTCAATCACTCTTTGACGTAAAATTACCAACAATATGCGGTTACTCCTCCTTGTGTAATTTGGGAGAAATAATTCTACAGCAAGGGCACGTTTAGCAAGTGTGAGCAGCTGCTCGCTATTTGTTTTCTGCTTCATTTAGCACTATTGATTGATGCAGAAATGCATGTCCATTTTGGACGGGAATGTGCATTTTGCGCTTAGATAATATCAGTAAATTCCAGTAGAATGTCAGGGTAAAATTCTATCCCAAAAGGACATTTAGCGAGCGAGAGCGGCTGCTCGCACTCACTATTTGTGTTCTGTGGCATTAACCACTATTTATTTGCACAAAAATGCCTCCTCGTGTCCAACATGGATGCAAGGGGGCATTTTTGCACTAAGAAATGGCGCTAAATGCAGAATTACTCTTCATGCGCAATTCCGCGTCATCTTGCAGAATTCTTGTTAGACCTGGCATCCTTGGCGTGTTTTTCCCTGACTTTTCGCCTCTACCTCTTGTGATTTTGATGCTGTGCTGGATTTCATTTTTGCTGGCTTGGTTGCTTTGGGCACGTTGCCACTGCTGATCAATGTCAAGGTGCAAGTGCTCCCTGTATAAATTGATATTGTTATTGATTCTCCCTGATTGGAATATTTGTTTACCAGTAGGTCCTTAGTAAAGTGCACTGTGTGCCAGGACTAGTAAATCAAATGCTACATGTGGGCCTACAGCACTGATTGTGCCACCCACATGAGTAGCCCCAAAGAGCTGTCTCAGGCTTGCCACCGCAGTGCCTGAGCGCAGTTTGCTAACTGCCATTTTGACCTGGCCAGTGTACCCACTTGCCAGGCCTTCCCCTTCCCTTTTCTTACCCATAGGACACCCCTATGGTAGGCGCAAGGTACCCCCCTGGGCAGGGTGCAGTGTATGTAAAAGGTAGAACATGTACTGGGTGATCTGTACAAGTTCTGAAAAATAAATCTTGCAGGTTCTTCACTACCATGGGCTTCTGGATGTTTCTCTGCTGCATGGCTTGCTGTGCACCATCTTTGGGAATCTGAAGATGCATAAGGGCATCTGTTGTTATAAGCTGCGTTGGCCAGGCCGGCGCTTCTTCCCTCACCTATCTAGGGTGGGTCCTGCCTTCAGGGTTGCTTGCTTTGTCCACGTAGATGTCCCTCAGCTTGACCGACCCGTGTCCCCCCACCCCCATCGATGCACATCATGCGCCATGGTGTCAGCCTCTGCCACTACCCACTGTGTA
Source organism: Triturus cristatus (assembly GCF_964204655.1). Lineage (NCBI taxonomy): Eukaryota > Metazoa > Chordata > Amphibia > Caudata > Salamandridae > Triturus > Triturus cristatus. The sequence goes on along the minus strand of NC_140582.1, from coordinate 1,084,575,584 downwards.
CCTCCCGAATCCATCTCACCCTCGGGGGGTTTGCACTCACCATCCAGGCCATCACAATGTGGCACTTTAAAAGTACTATGGTTAGGTCAAAAAATTTCATAAGGCACTTTGTTTTATTTGTCATTTTAGTGACCCCCAGAAGACAGAGCAATGGATCAGGAGCCAGCCGGACATCAACCACCTCAGAGACTAACTCCATCACTCGCGCCCACATTCCCGCCAGACTTGGGCACTCCCACACCATGTGTAGGAATTTCACGTCAGCGTGGCCACAGAGTGGGTACCTCAGGGACGAACCTGGGAATATTATGTGTACCCTATGTGGGGTGAGGTACACCGGGTGTAGATAGTTGAATTGCGTAAATTTCAATTGGGAATTAAGGGAGACCCGCTTAACATGTTCTAATGTCAGCCCCCACCGCTTAGCTGTGAGGTCAATACCCAAACAGTCCTTCCACTTGGGTTTATCGCACTGAGATTGGGTTGTGTCGGTGGCCAATAATGCAGCATATAGCATCATGATCGCTCGCCTCCCCATTCCGTGTGTGAGGATACATAAGAGCCCTCATGTGTTACCGGCTCCTCCTGTCCTGTACCCCAAGCATTCAGCACTGCAATCATGTATGCCCCATGCATCAGGAAGAGGCCTGCTCCCAAGTCATTGGAGGTCTGTAGGTCGGGACAAGTCCCATCATCATAGAGATCGCCCACAAGCTTGGTCCCAGCTTCCCACCATGGGGCCGGATCATGAACAGTCAGCAGAGCCCCTATTTCCAGCATGCTTCAAAGCAGTAGATGGGTGCATAAGGCATTCGGCGGCCCTTATGTGGGATATACCTATTCCAACTAAGTTTGGCCACCTGTGCCAATCAGCTCAGTCCTTTCAGGGACTGTTTCTATCCAGCAGCCAATCCAGTATCTCAATGCCCTAGATTTCGTTCCGTATCGCTACACCTTCCAGCATTCTATTATCCGCTATCCATCGCATTGGCCATTGGAGTTGTGCAGCTACACATTAAAGTTTGAGGTCTGGCACTCCCAGGCCCCCGGTTGCCAACGGCCTCTGGAATGTGGTGATTGACACTCTCCTACGGCCTCCACCCCACAAGAGGTCAAACATCAGGCTCCTCAGTTCCCTAAAGCAGGAGTGAAGGGGCACCACAGGCAAGGCCGTGAAGAGGTACAGAAATCGTGGCAACACCAACATCTTACTTATAGACATATGGCCCATGGGTGAGAGCCGCACGCCTGTCCAAAAGGCCAGGGATTTCCGCAATGCTGTAAGTACCTTACCAATGTTTCCTTCAAGGAGGCCCCTGTCCGAGTGGTACACGTTTACTCCACGTAGCAGAAGGATTCTATACACCAGGGCAGTCGCTCGGTTCTTAAGCCCTCCGTCTCCACCCGATCCACTCACCACAGGGGGAACAAACCATATGCCATATGTCAAGAACCGTCCATGTGTGTGTCAATAGGTGTGCATTGCCCAGGCCCTTACGAAATAGCTCTGCCAGATAGCTTCCGTTGTTCATCGCCAATCTGTTATGTTATGTTATTTCCACTTGTAGCGCGCTCGGCTACTCAAGAGTGTCCCGGCACGAAACCTGAGGGCAAACAGAGACAATCAAGCAAAGAGAAAGGTTTTGAGCTTCCTTTTAAAGGCTGCGAGCTCCTGAGTAAGACGGAGATCAAGGGGGAGGGCATTCCAGGCCCTGCTGGCTCTAACCACCAGAGAGCAGCCCCCAATCCTCTGAAGTTTATATCGCGGAATCGAGGCCAGGCCTAGAGATGCCGAGCGCAGGACCCGCGCGGAGACATAGAAGGAGAAGCGCCTCTGAAGATAGAGGGGACCCTGAAAGTGAAGAGCACGATGGGCCAAGACCAAAGATTTAAATTTGATTCTGGCCGCAACGGGTAACCAATGAAGAGAGTGCAGGTGAGAAGTGACACTCTTCCTAGATGAGATACCCAGTAGCAGTCTGGCCTCCGTGTTCTGGACCACCTGCAATTTCTTAATCAAATAACTAAGGGACCCAACATACAGGGAATTGGCGTAGTCTAGCCGAGAGAGAATCAAGGCACAAGTAACTGTAACTCTGGCTGCCTGCGGAAGAAGAGGAAAAAAATTCCTACGGGTTTTAATAAGATGAAAGCAACAGCCAGCAGTTTTCTTGATATGGGTGGAAAACAAGAGATTCTCCTCAAACCAGACACCCAAATTCTTGGTGGGCTGTCCCTCAGAGAAGGGAAGAGGAAGCTCCTGTGGCCACAGTTGTTGACGAAAATCAGACGGAAAAGTGCCAAAAAGCAGGATCTCTGATTTCTGCTCATCACACTTGAGCTGAGCACCTGCCAGCCAAGTGAAAATAGAGCGAAGGCACTGTTGGGCCACAAGGACCGAACTGGAGGCCTTATCCCAGGTGAAAAGCAGCTGGGTGTCATCAGTATAGGCCAGAACCTTAGCACCGAGAGCTTCTGCCAGATGGATCAGAGGCGTGACATAAATGTTAAAAAGCAAAGGGCTTAGGGAAGAACCCTGCGGGACACCCGTGGTGACCAAGTGGGGGGAGGAATAGAAAGGAGGGAGCCAAATCTGCTCAACCCTTTCCTCCAAAAAGGACCTGAGCCAGCCCCATACAGCCCCAGACACGCCAATCTCAGCGAGACGGATCAACAAAAGATCTTGCGGGACCGTATCAAAGGCTGCCGAGAGGTCCAGCAGAATCAAAGCTGCTCTGCCCCCAGTGGCCCACCCGAAACCCTGATTGCGCTCGGTGAAGGAGAGCCTCTGACTCCACAAAATCAGACAATTGTTTGTGCACCACCTTCTCGCAGACCTTAGCAATGGCTGGCAGGAGAGAGATGGGATGATAATTGCCTGGATTAAGCGGGTCCAGGATGGTTTTTTAAGCAATGGAAGAATCTTAGCCTGCTTCCAGACCTGAGGTACCGCCTTGGACTGTAAGGATAGATTAATAATCTGATTGACTTCCAGATAAATGCTTTCTGCTACAGCTGCCAGAAGTCTAGCCGGGCAGGCATCTGCCGGGGACCCCGATTTAAGTCCTCTAAGGATTTTAAGAATTTCCAGAGGGTGGACAGGGATAAAGGCGGACAGCAGAGTAAGGGGAACTGCCCGATCAGTCCGCATCCCTGTCAAAGCACTCATGTCAGGAGGGAAAGAGGCCTGAATGGCCATGATTTTATCTCTAAAAAACCCAGACAGGATATTGCACCAATCAAACGAGGAAGGAGTCACACTTGTTTGGGCCAGCGGGGAGGTGAAACTCTGGACTATGGAAACGATTTCTTTAGAATTATTCCTAGCCGCATCAATACGGGCCGCGTAGAAAAGACCTTTAGCCACAGAGATGGCGGTATAATAAGATCTTTGAATTGTTCTAAGTCTGATTTTAGCCGCAGGGCAATAATTGCTCCTCCGCCACATCCGCTCCAAAATTTTGCACTCATGTTTAAGCACATTAAGGGCAAGAGTAAACCAGGGTTTGGAAGGGGTGATTCTAGCCGGTCTGATGGGTCAACAAGAAGTGATTGAGTTCATTGCTCCAGACACCCAACCCGTAAACCCTAACATACACTCCTCCAAACCCCCAGAGCCTGAGCAAGTTCCAGAGGATCCACTTTCCCCAGAACAGGCTATGAGGAGCCAGGCACCCGAGCCTCAACCCTGGATACGGTCCAAGAGAAGTAGGATATAAAGACCACGACACTGGGAGAGGATCTTTTGCCAAAATAGGAAAATTGGAACAAATAGGGTCCAATATATGACCAGCCATATGAGTGGGAAGACCGACGTGCTGGACAAGTTGGGCAGTGTGAAGATTGTCCAGCAAGTCAGTCACCTCCCTATCCTCAGGCGTATCCATATGAAAGTTCAGATCGCCCAACACCAGATAGTGTGAGATCCTAACTGCCCTAGATGTAAGAGCAAAAGCAACAGTTGATGGACAGAATGCAGAACAATGTCATACATTCACCCCAGTACAGAGATCTGGGCCTAAATCCATCGTTTTTTTGCTCACCATGACATTCCAGTTTGAACCCAGCCATTTGCAAATCAGTCTTGACCCGGTGCCTCATGGGAACAGTCCAGCCCGAACTGCCAAGCCAGGTCCTCCCTGGACTGGAAACAAGCATCCTAGGACCGGTTTCGGGGTTTCACCCCTCTTCAGCCAGGATAGCTTGATTCCAGTGGCATGGAGAGCACGGGACTCACGTCTGAGCATACCCGTCCCACTCGGGGTGACAAAAGCAAAAGCAACAGTTGATGGACAGAATGCAGAACAATGTCATACATTCACCCCAGTACAGAGATCTGGGCCTAAATCCATCGTTTTTTTGCTCACCATGCCATTCCAGTTTGAACCCAGCCAGATGCAAATCAGTCATGACCCTGTGCCTCATGGGAACAGTCCAGCCCGAACTGCCAAGCCAGGTCCTCCCTGGACTGGAAACAAGCATCCTAGGACCGGTTTCGGGGTTTCACCCCTCTTCAGCCAGGATAGCTTGATTCCAGTGGCATGGAGAGCACGGGACTCACGTCTGAGCATACCCGTCCCACTCGGGGTGACAAAAGCAAGATGTAAGAGCATCACCCCAAGCCTGAAGAAAGGGGCCAGATGGTCCCGGGGGCTGATAAATCAGGGAAACCCCAAGTGTAAAATGGGCTGACAAACGGGCACTAAAGTCAAGTGCCTCGCAGCCGGCCCAGTCCTCTGAGTCACCCAAATGAAGATCCCATCGATCTTTATAAATAACTGCAACACCACCTCCCCTAGACCCCTGGCGATCAACTCTCAGGATCTTATAGCCCACCAGGGTAGTCAAAGCAACTATGGGAGCGGAGGATGGATCCAGCCAGGTCTCCGTAAGGAACAGCATGTCTAAGGAGCCATCCTCCAACAACCCATAAACGTCCGCATGATGTTTCTTTAGTGAGCGGACATTAATTAGCGCTGCCGAAAACTGCACGGGTTTAGCCCGCTCATTGGGACTGAGGATTATATTAGAGAGCCAACTGCAACCCACCCCTAACTGGAAGCCGGAGAGACTGCATGCTCCTAAAGGCCTCTCTGCCACATCCAAGGAATGAGGGTGACGACAAGCCGCCACATCCAAGGCCCTAAGAGCAGCACCTGAATAGGAGACCAATGCAGTGGGTTCACAAGAATCTAGAGCCCACGAAGAAGCCTCTCCGGCGCTGGTCGCTATCGGGGCGTGGACGGGCGCAGACGGGCTTGCCTTAGGCGCGCCCGCTGCGCGCGTCCGCTGCGCGTCCGTTCGGCGCGCATTAAATGTGCCCTGGTGCCGAAAGGCTAGAGCGCTGACCAGCGCCGAGCAGCAAAATGGCATCCGAGGATCGGAGAAGCCCTCCAACCCTCGCCGGGATCAACACGCCAATGAGGTAGGAAGTAAATTATGTGCAAAATGAGCAATCTGTCCACCAAATATGCCAGTCCCTCAAGCGGTGAGAACACCGATCCGTTAATATTAATAAGTTGAGAGGCCCAATAATATTTCCTAATATCTGGGACTGCCAGTCCTCACTCATACACTCCTTTCTGGTATTTCTTGAGCGCAATCCTAGGATTGCCACCTCCCCATAATAACTTAGGCTGTTCGTATTCGACTGCACAAAAGAACGTCTCCTGTATCCGATATGGAACATCCTGGACTGCATAGAGTAAACGTGGGAGGGCCATCATTTTAAAGAGGACTGCTCTGCCCATAAGGGAGACAGGTAGCCCCCTCCAGTGAATCACGTCATCTCTTAGTCTGTCTAATTGCGCAGCAAATTTAATTGCGTGAACTCGTCCTCTGACTTTGTTATCCATATACCCAGGTATTTGAAACTATTTTTCCGCACTAGTTCCGAACATGCCGAAGTTAAGACTGGGGGATCACCCGCCAGAGTGAATACTAGAGATTTTTCCCAGTTGATACAGTATCCCAAGTATGAGCCAAAGGACTGTATTATATGAATAAGCCTATGGAATGTTTGCCAGGGCCTGTGTGCATGAAGGAGAATATCGTCCTCATACAGAGATATGCATTCTTCCCAGCCCCCCCTACATCAATGCCTCTCACCAACAGGTCCACTCGTATCCAGGCAGCCAACGGTTCCAGCGCCATTGTCGCTCCATAAGATTCTGCAAAGGCCGTATCGGGGGAAGAATTCTTTCAGCAATACTTTTGCAGTGGTTAAGGCGGTATTGTCGCGGGTGGGATATGCCTCCACCCATTTGCTAAAAGCGCACACAACCACCAGGACATATTTTAGACCATAGCATCTCTCTAGTTGGATGTAATCCATTTGAAGGATTTCAAAGGGGTGGTCAGGGACTCCAAACCCTCCCCGTGGTACTACTGTCCCCTTCCCTGGGTTGTGTTGTAGGCAGACTATACATTGTTGTACTAGGCGTTTTGCAGATTCTGCTATCTTGACATTATGCCATACTCTAGTGATTAGTTCAATCATGGGGGTGGGGCCTATGTGTGCAGGTAAATGTGCCATGGCCAATATGGGGATGAGGTAGGCATTGGGTAACAGCCATTTATTTCCGTCTTTAGTTCTCCAGCAATCTTCCTCGACTTTTAGTCCCACCTTTTCCCACTCGGTCAATTCGTCTTGTGTGCCTGTAGTCTGTATGTCCCTTACAGCGGTTCTAGCGTCAGTCCATTGTTCAGCTTGTGACCTGGTCACATACATTCGTGTTGTAGTTCTGTCTCCTGCCGTGGCTCAGGCAGTAACGTCTGCTAGTGCATTTCCCTGTCCAATGAGATCAGTCACTTTCCTATGTGCTTGGCATTTTATCACTGCTAACTTCTTGGGGAGAAGGACTGCTTGCGTCAAGGCGGAGACTAAATCTCCATGCAGGATGGGTGTACCGTGTGAAGTCAGGAACACTCTTTCTTTCCATAAGATCCCAAAATGGTGAACCACCCCGAAAGCATATTGGCTGTCGGTGTATATGTTAACTGTCGTGTCAGTCGCTAGGATACATGCTTGTGTGAGGGCAATGAGTTCTGCAGCCTGGGCTGAACATTGGGGAATACGGGCTGTTTCCAGAATGGTTCAGGCTGTGGTGACAGCGTATGCAGCTGAGGTGGTGCCGTCAGGGAGTTTGATGCACGAACCATCCACCCATAGTTCTCCATCTGGTTCTAGAAAGGCGGTGTCTCTGAGATCTATTCTACTCTTTGTTTGTTCATCGGTTAGTGTCACACAGTCGTGTAGTGGAGTCACGCTAGGATCATTTTCGGGTAGGGGTAACAGTGTGGCTGGATTGAGGGTGGTGTATCGCTTTAGTGTAATGCGCGGTGCTAGCAGGGTCAACTCATATCCTGTCAGTCGGGCGCTAGTCAAGTGTTGGGTTTTGGTCTGGTTTAGTAGTGTGTCGACTGCATGGGGTACTAAAACAGTGACTGGATTGGAGAGCACTATTCCTTCGCTCTGGCGTATCGATACTGCTGCAGCTGCCACAGCGCTCAGGCACACTGGCAGCGCTCTGGCTACTGGATCGAGGGTGGCAGAGAAATATGCACAAGGGCGTTATTTGTGACCAATTGATTGTGTTAGGACAGACAATGCACATCCCTCCCTCTTGTGCGTGTAGAGGAAGAATGGTTTGGAGTAATCTGGGGTTCCTAGGACAGGCGCTGAACAAAGGGCATTGCGTAGTTCTTTAAAGGCTGACTGGCATTCGGGGGTCCAGGGGAGAGGCGAGGGGATGTCTTTAGCTAGGAGGGAGAGAAGGGGTTTGACAATGAGGCTAAAGTTCGGTAACCACTGTCGGCAAAATGATGTGAGACCTATCAAAGAGTGGACTTGCTTCTGATCTTTGGGGACAGGGGTGTCTAGAATTGTCTGGATCCTGTCAGGCGTGAGTTTCCTCCCTTTTTTTGATAAAAGGTGATCCAAATAGGTCACTTGTGATTTACAGAACTGCAATTTCTTTCGGGAGACCTTGTGACCATTCTCAGCAAGGAAATGGAGTAGTTTGATGGTGGCTGTGATGGCTATTGGTATGGTGTCTGCTGCTAGAAGGATGTCGTCTACATATTGTATTAGTGCCACTCCATCTGGCAATTGTATGGCGTCCAACTGTCTTTTAAGAGCCTGGCTATAGATGCTTGGGCTCTCAGTGTACCCCTGAGGTGCTCTACAAAATCTGTACGAACGGGAGTTTAGGGTGAATCCAAATAGATAGCGACTGTCCTCGTGTATAGGTATGGAAAAGAATGCGTTTTTTAGGTCAATTACAGTGAAGGTGGTGGCAGCGGAGGGGATTAAAGTCAAAATTGTCATGATGTCGGAAACTACTGGGTATTGTGGCACTACGATTTTGTTTATCTCCCGCAGGTCAATGATGAAGCGGTAGGCTTTTCCGTCTCCCTCACCCTGTCTCTTTACAATCCGTAGTATGAGACTGTTACAAACGTTGCTCACTACTTCCTCTACCACCCCTGCCTCTACCAAAGAGTGTATGATCTCTGTCAGTGCCTTCTCACCCTCTGGCGATATTTTGTACTGCGGTACTTTCGGTAGGGTTGCGTCCTGTCGTATTGTTACGTGTACTGGGTCAATCATCATTCGTCCCACGTCTGAATCAGCCCTAGCCCATAAATGTGATGGCAAAGTGTCCAGTAGGGATGCGTCAGTCTCGGAGATGGGAAACATGTGCTGAGAAGGGTTCTCTCTATGGCGCTGGGGGTTGTCATACAGGATGACACGCACTCCGTCTGGTGAGCATCTGATAGTCGCATAGAAGTGTTTCAAAAAGTCAAGACCCATAATGGCGTCTGGGGTGTTAGAAGAGAGGAGGAATGTCGTTTCGACGTTATTGTTGTCAAGGTTAAAAGGGATCGGTCGGGACAAAGGGTTGGTGGTGGGCATACCATCAAATCCTATTGAGGTCACATGTGAGCCTGACAAGGGTGCCCTTGGAATCAGTCATTTGGATAGTGCACTACATGTTGCACCTGTGTCTACCAAAAATGGCAACTTTGTGCCCAGGACCTCAGCGGTAACATAAGGGTCTTGCTGATCAACATGGAGCTCGACTGGATCCCTCCCTTGCCCCTGGCTGTCCTATGCAAAGTCGTACGTATTGTCATAATCTGTCTGTTGGTACTGATTCTGTTTGGGATGGTCAAATGCGTTCACTCTTCCTGGCCTTTCCTCGTTTGCTTCACTCGCGTACCCTTTCCCACGTCCTCTTCCTCTCTGTCCACTTGCTATTTCCCTGGCCCCCCTGCCCCTACCAGCTCCTAACAAAGCCGGGCATTGGGTTTTCCAGCGTCCATATTCTTTGCAAAATGCACATTGATCCTGTCCTAGGTCTTGGCGTCCTACATATGATGTCGATGAATTGTTTCTAGGTGGCTGTACTCTAGGGGTATTCTGCTGGTATCCTCCCCTATATTGCTCCCTTCCTGTATTCGCCCCCTGGAGTTGTGCTATCATCACCCTTTCCTTCAAGTCCTTCTTTTTCCTTTCTGTAGCCCTGTCATTTTCGTTTCTCTGATGCTCAGAGTACTGGGCCATTTGGAGAATGGCCGCCGTTTTAGATGCTACCCAACTACTTTCGCTGGCTTGTAATTTCTGGGATACATCTGGCAGTAGTCCTTTGATGTAGTTCTGCACAAATAAGTGGTGTCCGGTTGCGGTGGACATGTCTTGTCCACTGTAATCGGAGAACACAGTTTCAAATCTGGAGAAATACTCTGAGACATCCTCTTGTGGTTTCTGGTGGCACGCGGTTACTATGGACCAATCTATCTTTTTCTCTGGGATCAGCGTTTTCACTTTCTGCACTATTTTGTCAGGGATGTCCAATATTGCTTAACCGGTTTTTGTCCAGGGTTCCGCTGTTTATCTAGTGTGTTGAGTTGTTCCCAGGTATGACCAAGCAGTTCGGTATGGTCTATTTTCCTAATCTGTTTCCACACATCTGCTGGCAAACATAACCCGAAGAACAAGTCTATGTCGGCAAGTGTCATTATCTACTACTGTATCCTTTGATGAGGCATTTGGTGTGGGTGACTCAGTGGGAGCAGAGGCGGTAGAGACTGAGGCGATTGTGCCACCTCTGGCTATACTTTGGGGGTCCTGGCGTTGTACTACGGGATGAGTAGGGGCGTAAGAGGGTGGCATGTATATGATTGGTGGAACTAACAATAAATCATCATCTACCCTTTGTTTTGCCGGTAACTCGGGGTAAAGGGTCGAGGGCGTTCTAACAGGGCATTGACTTGATATTTTTGATTCCTGTTCCTTTTTATCGATTTCTTTTAGTTTTTCTTCTCACCTTTTACAGGCTTGGTAAGCTGATTTTCGCGTTTCTTTATCTTGTTTAGCTTCATCTCTTTTCTTTCTTTGAGCTGCCTCTTTTCGCCATACACCAAAACTGTCAAACATGGCTGGTCTAGTTTTCTTTTTGTGGAGAGCTAATTCTAACGTTTCTATTTTAGCGGGATCGAAAGATCCCGTCAGTGGCCACTGATTTACCCGGTCCTTCCTAGTGTATTTATGCCATAGTTTGCTATAAGCTACGGTGGCTGACTGACCTCTAACAAACGGTCCGGTGCAAAACAATTACAATCAAACAATCTAGAGAAAACAGGCATGATGTATTTATCGGTCAAAATGAATATCTCAATCAATCAATTTAGACAAAAAGTCTTCACTACCTGTCCTTCGCTGTCTGCAAAGAGAGAGAATATTCCTATTCTTCGTTGTTTGCAAGCAGGGAATGTCTCAAATAACTGAATATCAAAAAAGGAATACAAGTATTTCAATCAAACTATTCAATCAATCAATCAATCAATTTAAGTCGTTTTTTCACGACCTTACCCGGACCGTATGGACAGTTCTTCGTCTTCCCCTTCCGGCGCCTGGTTGTCCTCTCACTCCAACAATCAATGCGGCGTTCCTCTAAGGTCCCAATCAGGACTGCAGGTCACTCGAGAGAGGTCCGTTCGGAACCGGTGAAGTTCAGTTGATCGTCAACCAGACGAGGGTCTTCTCAGGCAGGTATACCCCATTCGTTTAGTCGTTCACTCCATCGTTAGGACCTCTCTACCGGACCCACGCGTCGCTGATGGGCCCTCACGTTTGGGCGCCAATTTGTGATACGCAGCGAGTCTTCTAAGACCCTCAATGCTGCCTGGTGCAGGGTTCCACCTCTAATTCACGTTGGGTTCCCTATCAAAATAATGAGGCAAGCGCTGGAAACTGGAAGACAAGAAAAAGGTTTATTTCTCATGAGGAGATCACGTCAACTGCAGACACCGGGATGTCTGAGGGAGGTGCTCTGCTGATAACTCCTTTGGCTCTTCCTTTTATACAGGTTTGACACAATGCATTTGTTTCATCAACATGGTTACACAAGCTTGGAGTCCCCGCCCCGGGCAGGTTGTCACACAAGCCCAACAGTAATTCTCTTCCCAGGTCAAACAGACAATCTTATCTTGCAGCAGGACCTTGCTTCAGGGTCTAAAACATGTGAGACCGGCCAGATCTAAGAGTCCGTTCTGTTGATAAAAACAGGTCCCATTGTTGGTAAAAGCAAGTCTTGCTGTTTGCAGTGCAATAAATCATGTTGCAAGAGTCTTTTTGGTGTTTGGAACCTGTTTGTGTAACTAGGTGCAGTGAGGGGTAGAGTGTCCAAAAGTTTGCATGTATACAGAGATGAGAGGAAAAACAAGTTTGTGGCAGCAAGTGGCGCTGAGGTTTGTTGCGGCAATAGAGTTTATAGCCCCCAGCACACATACCAGGTCGGTCAGAGGGTCAGAGGGATGCTAGTAAGGGCAGGGTGAAACAAAGGTGACCAACAGAGTACAAAATGGCTGTGATAGATTAAAATGACTGCAGCTTATGTGCACATAGAAATTTTCACCAGACAAGATGGCGCAGGCAATGTTCACGATTGTCGTTTTGCTTTTAACACTCCTATGCGGCATAAAGCCAGATTGGTCTGGGTGAATCAGGAATTGTATGACTGGGTTCAACTGATTCGCGATGATCTTGGCCAAAACCTTAGCCTCAACGTCTAAAAGGGAGATAGGCCTATAGGAGCTACAGAGGTCATGAGGCTTACCTTTTTTGAGGATGACCACTATGGTTACCATTCTTACGTCCTCGGGGAGTTGACCCTCATCTCTTGCCCCTAGGAAATTATTATGCATGTGTGGGGCGAGCGTCCCTCCCACAAATTTGAACAACTCTGTGGGGGAGCTCATTCGGGCCCGATGCTTTCTCGGATTGCAAAATCCCTCATGGCACTTTCTACTTCTTCTACATTGTCAGATTCTAGCACCTCCCTATCTTCCATCCCAAGTGCCAGCAGAGTCACGTCCTTAAGAAAATCAACACGATCTGCCTCTCCCCACGTAGACTGTGACTGGTAAATGTTCTCGTAATACTTAGCAAAGACTCCCGTCAATTCTGCACCTGAACTACCCTGTACGCCCTGCCGACCTAATCTCGGAGACCTAGTTGCGACTCTTATTCCTCCTTTCCAGCCAGGCAATCAGTTTGTTGGCCTTTTCGCCTAAATCCTTATCCTTCCTCTGTGTGTCAATCGTGTGTGCTTGGGCAGTGTTTTCTTCTATATCCCTGAGAGTTTTTTGCTTGAGTTTAAGAGTTTGTTTGAGTCCGGTGTCTCCCCCAGGATCAGCGCCGAGTGCTCGCTCCAGATTTAGTATCTGTGCTCGAGATCTTCGCACTGTGCGCATTTTTCTTTGTGTTTAGCGCCACTTATCGCCTGTACAAAGCCCCTGGACACTACTTTGTATTCCTCCCAAAGTATGCAATCAGACCACACCGAACCAGCGTTTTCGGTTAAATACTGCTCAGTGCATTCCTCAAAACGTTCTCGACACTCCTGGTCCCGGAATAGGAAACGATCCAGTCTCGGCGGGAGAGAGCGGTCCTGAACCGGCCCGTACTTCTGAACTTCCACAGGCGAGTGGTCTGATATCCCTCGCGCCTTGTCTCACCCTCCCTGAAAGAGTCCCACCGAAGTAGTGTGCATGAAAATGTAATCAAGTCGTGAGCCACTGCCATGGGCTTCTGAGCTGTGCATATATTGTCCCGTCCTGGGGTTGTGGCACCTCCAGAGGTACCCCAGTCCCATTGCCTTTGCAAAGGTGTGCAGTGGTCAGGGTCCCTGTGTCTTGGGAGGAATTGCATCTCTATCTATGTCCGGAGCCATCGTGTCATTTATGTCTCCCCTAAAATCAATGTTCCCAGTGGGAGTTCAAGTATTAGTTTGCTAAGGTCCGCACGTGTTATCTCGTGCAATCACGGGGGTATATACACGGAGCAGATATTTGAGATTTGACACTCCCAAGTCCACGACAGAGCCACATATCGTCCCATGTGGTCGCACCACATGCGATTCACCACAAAAGGTACTGAATTTTTAATGAGTATGGCCGTGCCCCTGGATCCTGTTGTGAAGCCGGCGGACTTCTCTGACTTTTATGGCACTAAAAGCAATTGCTTCTAACTATTGACTACCACGCATATACATGTATCGTGCAATGGTCATGCGTACCAACTGTGAAATCTCCTACATGATTTTTGTACTGACCTCTGATCACTCCCATTAAAATCACAATGTATCAGTGATTACCTCATTCCCTAACATAGTCATAAATCAATACACTCTACTAACTCTACATCTACATACACCAGATCAGACTATGGTCCGTGACTGAAATGTTAGAACCATCTGAAAAAGGATTATCAAAAGGTGTGTGACACCACACAAACGTACGCCAAGGATTGTTGAGAATTAGAGGCTTTAAAATGTACCATAAGCCCAAGAATTGGGCAGCAGGGGGCCCCTGTTTCAGGTAGTACTAATAGTTCATTAATTGGTTAGGACTGAATGTCAGCAGTGATGCAGCCTTAACAGTGTGTATAGCTATCGGATTGTATTTTAAAATACGGAGGTCAGTATCAAGGATGGCCTGAAACATCCAGTGTCCATGAATTGCAGAATATACTTAATTAAAATAATAGAGTTTCCTACTATTTATTATTTTCCTGATCATTTCAACCACTTTGACTATTTTTTCTCTAGGTTACAGGGTACTCTGAAAATAATGGTATTTATGGTAAAACATGCAAAAGTTTAGTATAATTATTTTTGTTTTACATCCTAATGAGAATGGACACAATGTTATAAACTATGATATACATTTTTATGTGGCTATGCACACTATACATTTTTATGGTTTTTAAGAGATCAGGAGCTCCTTACAGAAAGGAGAGCCTGCATGTTTGCCTTTCTTAGAGCAGAAAAAGTATGTGGAATTTCTTGAATCAATCAAGGGTCTCAAGGTGCTGGGGGGGGGGGGGAGGAGACTGCTGATCCGTCGAAGGTGCTGTGGTTCAGTCGAAGAGCCAGCTTGAAGACACCATGATCATGATTCGTACACTTGTTTAGGAATTTCTAAATGCTGGGGCAATGCCAAGATGAAGATGGTATAAGACGCACATCCCAGAGCTCTGCCCGACCTCCACTTCGGACAGAGATACTGCAATAGCGCTTCCCACCTGAGGTACCCTCCCACTAGAAGGTGCCTCCTGGAGCCTTTGGAAAGTGTTAATGCCACAGACGGCATGGAGTCCTGGCCGGAGACGTGAAGGAATCATTGATCGTGGATCCACCCAATATGGCTAAACCCAATGTGGCATAGAGAAGCCCAAGTGCCAGTGGTGCTGTGGAAGCCTCACTGTCTGATGAGGGAGACAACCCCACATAGAAGTGAACTTGTTTCCCCCTCACTCTCCATGGACTCAGACGTGGGGCTACAGGATCTGAATGGGCCAGAGAGGCAGAATAATGACTACAACACAACGGGCCCAGAGACTGTATCCAACCATACGCCTTTCGCCCTCTGAATACTATAGTATGGTCCGATACTGTCTCTGTGCCCGTTGTGTTGCAGTCGTTATTCTGCTTTTCTGGGCCATTCAGGTCCTGCAGCCCCCCGCCCGAGTCCATGGAGAGCGAGGGGGAAACAAGTTCACTTCTATGTGGGGGTGTCTCCCTCTGCAGACAGTGAGGATTCCACAGGACTATGCTACAACCTGTGACACACAGGGAGAGAGGGTGAGTCTGCAGAGATAGGGCACACCCACTGTGCCACATGGAGTGAGCGGCTGCCCCACCAGGGGCCTACAAATGCCATTGGAGACACAACCCACTGGCTCTGGACCCGACGCACCCTGCCTGGAGAGTAACCATCACCTGGCCCCGCAGTTGCTTCAGTGCTGAATAGTTAGAGTCTGGCCCCTGTGAGAGGGCCCAAGTATGGTCAAGCGCAATCTGGACAGGGCACTAGTAATGATAGGGCCTCAACCTTATCTCCAGCTGCACAGGTCCATTCATTAGGGTTTCCTTGTCAGCCCTGTGGAAAGTCCAGGGGTAGATCACAGACTTATAAAACTCTTTGGAAAGAAAAAAAACTGATGCTGTGGTGCTTGACCTGGGGCCCCTCAAAGTGGAGCATGGGAAACTGGTCTCTAGGGTAATGGAGGTGAAAGACATGTGGAAATATGGATTTTTCTGATCAGTTATGTCCCCTATCTTGGACCCCAACGGTTCCATGTATGAATCACAAGTACATGTATGTTCCCTCCAGTTCCAGTTATGAAGACGCAAACACATGTGCGTCCACCGTCAACATGTCCTCTTTCAGATCCGCCATGAATAGGCCGGATATTCCATTCCTAAGTATGAAAGGCCACCGGCTTTATATGGTTCACTTATGCCATTTTACAGTCCAGGCAAGTAGGCCCTGATTCTGTCATCAAGCTTTTCTTGCCTTCTGCCTCTGAAAGCTCCAGTCTGAGCCTGCATCTGTGACCATGAACTTTGTCTCATTCTCTGCGCGGCTCACGAAGCCTGACATCAGCCTGTTGCCTGCCAAAAACTGTATTTCACCTTCGAAATTATCTGCTCCGTTCCCTGCCCAATGCATTCCTGTCTAGTAGTTTAAGTAAACATTCTTCCAGCTACCGAGCAAAGGCCCGGCTTCTCTGTCTTTATGCAAGTGATTCATAGCCCTATTACTATGGAAGATTTCCGCCCTCGCATCTAGTGTAGACACTTAGACGCTTGTACACGCACTAACAGTCAGTATAGTCAGTATAGAATAAGATTCTACTCTAAAAGACCTTTCTTTTGGATAACATAGTTCTTTAAACATAGGATGTTAGATATGATTTGGGATTAGGTTGACTTGACCCTCCAGACTTCTGTCGCCACATGTAGAGCTAAATGTCAAGTCCCCTTCACCCCCTAGTTGCACGTCAATCACACGTCATGCTGCTGCGCGCGCATTTCTGCCAAGTATTTCTGCTGACATTGCGAAATTCTTTCATGGAACCACCCTATTATGACATCACATCTGATGACGTTCTTTAATCACACCCAGTTACGCCTATTTTTGCTACGCATGAATATATTATCCACACTATCAATTGTTACGCCTCTTGCATTTGCTTCACTGTAATGCCTATTGTATAAAAGTGATTAATTATCAATAAAGTGTGTACTTCACTTCCTGAACCTTCGTGGTGATGGAACTTGGAGCAACCGATTCGAATCGTCCATTGGAATAAAGCCCATTCCGAACCTCTAATACCACGGATTCTGCCTCTTATTTACTGAGCTATTTTTTATTATGTTTCTGTATCAAATTAAGTCCCGGTAATTAAATTATTTACCACATGAATGGCGCCCGAACAGGGACACTTTCTCATCTCACGCGCCGGCGGTGCGTTGCAGGCCCGGTCTCCTGCCACAGCTGGACGGACAACAACGCGTACCAGCAGGATTTCCTGTATCTCCCTCCGGTCAAGCGGGGGCGACTGAGGCTGCGATCAACACCCAGACGAGGCGGTGAGAAGTGCGAAGTATCCCGACCAGAGCCTAGCTGAGAGAGCAAGATCCGAGGTATACAGAGGCCCACCAGTTTCCGAAGTCCTGAGTCGAGTCCAGTCCGGTCCAGTTCAGTTCCGTTCCGAGGCCTTCCGTTCCGAGCTACCCGGTGAGTACCATTACTGGGGAGGCGTTCTGACGTGCACATAGGTTGTGCCGGTCAAGACGGGTTTGGGTACACAAATCCGGTCTGCACTGTTTTAGCAGTGTATCTGTACTGTTTAGCAGTATATCTAGTATATCAAGTTTCAGAATAATTCAGATAATGCCGAGTATTATGTTTAGTGATTAAGTTTTCTTTAGATCGTCATCATCAGCGTTGCTCAGTTAAATGTTAAATGTTAAATGTTTTAAATACGTCCTGCATATTGTGGTGTGAATGACTGTTCATTATTGTGTTTATTTGTATTAAGTTTTGTTCAAGATCAAGTATCAGATCAGTTCTCAATATGCCGCTCTTTTCGAAACTAAGACAGATCACAACAAGAAAAGGGGTACTCGAAGAAGCTGTTCCTATTCCTCCTAGGGACACTCCAGGGTACTTCATGTATCATAAACATGGCTTAGACGCTATATTATTTCTTGATTTATGGGTAGACTACACTAAGGAATTACCAGAAAGTCAGAAGTGGCCCGCAGCTGGGACCTGGGATGCAGAGTGCATCATGAAAGTAGAGGAAGAGTTATGGAAAAGGAAAGTCAGACAGTCACAGAAAGACGCCGTTGAGTTATGGCGTAAAGAATCTCATAGACGTACAGAAAAAGCACTCCGACAGGAAGAGAAAAATAAAGAGAATTCAAATAGAATCCGAGAAAATCTATTAATTGAAGAAGGTACACGAGTGAAATCAGAACAAATAGACAGACAAAGAAATGCCCTTATGAATGGTATGTATCCCCTCCTGGCCGAGGGATTACCTAAGGCCACTCCGGAAATACCAAAAGACTTGCCACCCCCATTATTTCCAATAAAAATACATCCTAAGGGGCATCCTAGAACCGCAGAAGATGTTTTTCTTTCCTCATATTTAGATGACGCAGCTCCCGAGTATGCTAATCCCGCCCCACATAGACCGCCTGCCAGGGAGGTTCAACGTCAAGATCCAGTATCTGTATCTCTACAGCAACAAATCCTAACACAAGTTCCGGCAAGCACATCTGTTTCTACATCTGTTCCTACAGCTACTTCTATAGCTGTGTCCACACCTATAGTTGCTGTGTCGCGTTCAACGAATCCTTTCACGCCCGATACCCCAGATGGGGCTACGGGAGGTGCTACCAACATTTTTTCTACGCCACCCAGAGTAAATAAACTTATCTTTCAAGAGTCAGCACATTCACGTACCCCCAAACTTATCAATGCTCGCACGCTTAAGGAACTTCTTATAGATTGTAGATATGACCCTGTGCCCGGCAAAGAGGACGAAATGATCATGGCATCATTACGTATCAGACGAGCCGCGGTGTATTTAGGGAAGCTACCCGGAATGACTGCGCATCTAGATAATATATATCATTTTGTCCAAACAGGGCGAGATTCTGAATGTATTAACAGAGCTATGGAATACCAGAAAGTGGAGATACAGGGGGAACTGTTACGTTTCCTCATAAATTGTGTGATCAGAAATCAAGACCGACCGGGGGTAGACCCGGAAGCAATGCAAATTCTTACCAGATGGAGCCAGAATATATCAGAAGGGAGACATGATAAGCAAAATTGTATAATAGCCATGTGCCGAAAGATCCGTAAAGAAATAGAACGCCTACACGAAGAGAGATTAGTGGTAGACCAGTTCGAACAAAGCGAGGAGGAAGGATCAGGACTGCCCACAGGACAGTCAGACACCATAGCCTACGTAGGTAGAGGAAGATCTTGTAATAGTGCTAGATGTTTTTCCGACCCGATACGTCCGATATGTCCAGATAATAACAGGAATTTCCAAACACCTATAATAAATATAAGGTCTCACGAACACTCGTTCCAAGCCGCTGACAAATTACTCCGAGAACGAAGGGGTTATCATTTTCTCGATTCTATGGATGAACAAGAATTAGCCAGGTCAGCCGTTCATTGGGTTGACAGTCCCGGAAAGTATGGTGATGATACAGTAGCACACACATTTTTGAATCTCACCCCAGATGAACAGCGTTTAGCTGGGATTTATATGATTCAACAACTCCTTATACTATATCAGAGTCAGCATTCAGATCCTGGTCCCTTACCTGATATATTGACTGAATTACTCACGAATAGATGGAGAGGTTCAGGTACTAAGTTAATTAAAGAAATACTAGAATCAAGAAAGCAGTACATTCTTTTTGTATGCCCAGAACATGTCTCATTGCCCATCAAGGAAAGAACCACGTATTACATGGACAGACAGAATCCCTTACGAGAAGTACACCCAATAAAAGGCGAGGACAATGAGTTTAAACGTGTATTTGTATATACGCCCATATCGAAAATAGAATTGTTACAAATGAAGAAAGTGGTACCCAGTCATGACAAAGACCCAGCAGGTTTCCACCGAGAAATTAAAGACATGTTACTCATGGGAGAGTATACCTATCCTGACATTATGACAATATTAAAGGTATTAATGCCTGCTGGCATTTATGAAAAACTCAAGGAAAAAGAGTGGGAGGTGGGAGACCAAAAGATAGAATGGTCAGCATTAGACGCAGAAGAAAAGGCCCGAACTGCAGGAGCAGGGCTTGGGGACAAAACTAAAGCACTACCAGGTTTACTAGTACAGGTACTGCCACGTTTATTAACTACGAAAAAGGAAGACTGGGGTACAATCTCAGCCTGTAAACAAAAGCAAGATGAAGACACTAGTGATTTCTATGCCCGATTTGAAAAATGTTTTGGTATAAATAGTGGCATAAAAGCAAGTAGCGAATCGTACCCACATCTGTTTGTGACAAAATTAGTTGAAAACTCCTTACCTCAAGTGAAGAATAGAGTATTAAAATTCGAGAGTACCTGGCAAGGTAACACTCCATCACAAATGTTACAAATGTTACAGTATCATCACAATAGAATTAGAGAGGAACAAGAACATGAACAAAGACGCATGAAAGACACGAAAATGAAAATGCTAGTCTCCCAGACAGTTCCAGCTGAAGGACATAAAAAGGGTATGACACAGTCTAGTGTTTCAGCAGGTTCTGTAAAAGGGACATGCAACTATTGTAAACAGCCAGGTCATTATGTACACGATTGTCCAGTTTTAAAACATAATATCGCCATAGGTAATACAAAAGAAAGACCACGGCCACCTAGACAGGATCAGAATGAACAAGGAGCCCCGCAGCATGCACAGTCCATGCCAGCTCCACCACAGTCTATACAGTTTGTGCCAGCTGCACCAGCACTGCCTGTTGCTGCCACACAAACCACGACACGACAAATGTACCAGACCGCACAGTACGACTATCCTGATTATCAACGATACGCATGAACCAGCCTAGAGAGGGAAGTTGACTTACCCCTTATCGAGGTCCCTGTAGACCAAGAAGGACCTTATGTACATAGTGAATTATTAGGCCAAGATAGAAAATTTTTACTTGATACAGGGGCAAGTCGAACAACCATAAAACGTAGTGAAGTTCCAGGGGCACCCCTCTCAGGCTCACAGAATATTTCCCTTGGTTTTTCAGGAAAACCTATTGTTAATGAAGTATCACAGCCTCTTCCACTTACGATAGGACCTTTGACCCGAACTACAGATTTATTGCTTACTAAATCATGTCCAGAAAACTTGTTAGGTATAAAAACACTGAAAGCTCTAGGAGCTATAATATGTTGTTCTCCGGAAGGAGTAAGATTGTTTTTACGTGATTTCAAAGGTCACTATGTGTCTAGAGACATGGATCCCCGATTACAGACTTTACCTACACATCTATGGGCACAAGGCCCTACTGATGTTGGTTGCATGAATATTACGCCATATCGAGTTACACTAAAGGCAGGAGTGGTACTACCACGAATGCGACAATACAAGTTACCACCAGATGCTGTAGTGGCATTACTGCAAATCATTGACGAGCTCATCGCCCAAGGAGTAGTTGTGGAAACGGACTCCAATGTATGTAATTCCCCGATAATTCCGATTCTTAAACGAACAGATCCTAAGGCCCCGCCAGTATATCGATTGGTTATTGATCTGCGCGAATTGAACAAATGCATTGTGCCACAATTCCCTGTGGTCCCAGATATCTCATCATTACTGACAGCTATTGATTCCGAAGCAACATTCTTTACTGTAATTGATCTCAAGAATGCCTTTTTCAGCGTCCCAATAGATCCGGAAAGCCAATACTTGTTCGGATTTAGTTTAAATGGACGTAGCTTTAAATTCACACGCGCACCTCAAGGATTTACAGAAAGCCCCAGCATCTATAGCCAAGCACTGAAACGAGAACTCGACAGTATCCACATGCCAGTAAACACTGCCTTGCTTCAATATGTCGATGATCTGCTGATCACCGCTAGAAGCGAACACGAATGTGAGAAAGCATCACTGACAGTTTTACAATTTCTAGCCGAAAAGGGGCACAAGGTGTCCCCTTCTAAGCTGCAATTCTGTGTCCAGCGAGTTGTTTATCTTGGACACTCGCTGTCCAAGGAGGGAAGGCAGCTTACACCCGACCGCATTCAGTTAATAGCTAACATGCCAATACCCAAGACACAAAAGGAGGTGCGGGCTTTCATAGGCCTCACTTCATATTGCAGGCAGTGGATCCCTCAGTATGCATTTCTAGCAAAACCACTCATTCAATTGACAACACAGGAGGCAGCCACATCGACTGTTCTCCCTTGGACTCAGGAACATACACAAGCTTTTGAAAGCCTAAAGAAAGCCTTATGCCAAGCACCTGTTTCAGCAACACCATGTTACAATAAGCAGTTTACACTCTTTGTTACAGAACGCGAAGGTACTGCCTTGTCAGTACTCACACAGGAACAAGCAGGATCACACAAACCATGTGCTTATTTCTCTAGTACATTAGATCCAGTAGCTCAGGCTTTGCCTGCATGCCTAAAATCAGTGGCAGCAACAGCTTTAGCAATCAGACAAAGCGATGCCATAGTGTTAGGACATCCATTGACAGTTCAAGTACCACATGCAGTAGAGGTTCTTGTGAATAGAACGCAAACACAACACTTGACTATAGCGCGACTTACAGGGTATGAATTAACATTGTTTCAGCCACATATAGAAATCAGACGTTGTAACACATTGAATCCTGCCACACTTTTACCTGTAATCGGAACAGACCCACTAGCTCATGATTGTATTGAAGTTATTACAATCACGACGAAACCCAGACAAGACTTGACCGATGTCCCATTGTCAGACCCAGACCTGACGTTGTATGTAGATGGTTCATGTATGAGAACAAGTACAGGAGAGTTAGTGGCCGCTTACGCAGTCACAACAGACACTGAAATCATTGAAACAAATTGCATAAATACCTTGTCAGCTCAAGCCGCAGAGCTCATCGCTCTGACACAAGCCTGTATTCAAGCCACAAATAAAAAAGTCAACATATATACTGATTCACGTTATGCATTCGGAGTTGTACATGACTTCGGCGTGCTGTGGCGAGAGAGAGGTTATTTAACTTCTCACGGTGCCCACATTCAGCACGGACCCCTCATTCATGCCTTATTAGATGCAATACATCTACCCACTGCAATATCAATTATGAAATGTAAAGCTCATACGAAAGTTATTGATATCATTTCTCAAGGCAATGATCTAGCTGACAGAACAGCTAAACAGACCGCTCAAACTCAAACATCCGACATGACAAAGACAATAGTCCCGACGCCAACACATTGTATGATGATTAAAGATCCTACTCTTGACGTAATTGATATACAGACACATGCTACACCAGACGAAATAAAGAAATGGACTGAATTAGGAGGGATCCAAACGGATCAAGGATGGATGATGAAGGAAAAGTCTGTGTGGTTCCTTCCTGATTCAATGGTCCAAGTTATAATTAACACTATACATAGTCCAGCACATCTAGGAGAAAAAGCTATGCTAGATAGCATTCAACACATTTGGTTCAATAAACATTTACGAGCAGTAGCTAAACAAAAAGTTCGTACCTGTATGATCTGTTGTCAGTTCAACCCAGGAAAAAGCGTTCCCGTAGAACAGGGTGGATTTCAGCCTCCTGATCACCCTTTTGAAGTCCTCCAGATGGATTATATCCAGATGGAACGATGTAGAGGATTCAAATATGTTCTCGTAGTTGTCTGTGCTCTTTCCCGTTGGACGGAGGCATACCCGGTTTCAGATTACACTGCCCCGACTACTGCCAAACAGTTGGTTCGAGAATTCTTCCCACGGTACGGTTTACCACGTGTTGTCTACTCAGATAACGGCCAGCCGTTTTCATCCGAATTAATGAAACACGTTTCACTTTTGTTAGGTTATCAGTGGAAATTCCACTGTGTCCGACACCCCGAGGCAGCAGGTCTCGTAGAAAGACATAATCAGATCCTGAAAATTAGATTGTCCAAAATATGCAGAGAGAAAGGTGTCGACTGGGTAGTAGCGTTACCAGTTGCACTCTTTTATATGAGAATGGTAGCACACTCTCGAACAGGGCTATCCCCGTATGAGGTGATCTTTGGCAGACCACCAAATATGTGGGGGACGCCTATACCACGAAAAATAACTGATATTGACTGTAATATGCTGACAGATTATTTGGCTTCCTTGATGTCTGCACTACAATCTTGTCGTTCACAGGTAGCTGCAGCCTTTCCCGACAACACTGAGGTGAAACCCCATGACGTAATTCCGGGCGACCTGGTCCTAGTGAGGAACTTTGATCGGAAGACTCAGCTGGATCCTAGGTGGAAGTCGCCGCAACTTGTCTTGCTCACCACAAGGACAGCCGTAAAGATCGAGGGCAGGAAAGGCTGGGTTCATTCAAGTCATATCAAGAAATTTCATGGACTACCATCGGATGTGAATACCACACCTCGTGTGTCTTCACCCATTGACTCAAAACTTCCTTTTGTTGAAAAGAGTAATTCCGAACTTTATAAACTAAAACTCAGGTCTAATCAGTCAAGCAATTTGATTGTTTAAGTCCTCTCCAAGGTGAAGCGGTTGAATTGTCTCTGACATGTATCCCTTAGACCTGAATAGAGAACACACCCGAAAAATGTTGAAACGACAGGCGTACTGTAAATTACTGCGGAGTCATTGCACAGTGACGTTATTAATTTTGTTTTCCTTAAGTCTTTTAATAATTACTGCAAGTATATTGTTGCACATATATTATCCTATTTCTAGACATGTTTACAATGTTACTGCTGAACATTCTTTTAGTGAATTACCTCCGCTTGAGTTGTCTTATAGA
The DNA here is from genome assembly GCF_964204655.1 of Triturus cristatus. NCBI lineage: Eukaryota > Metazoa > Chordata > Amphibia > Caudata > Salamandridae > Triturus > Triturus cristatus. Next base: position 1,084,551,204 of record NC_140582.1, on the reverse strand, counting down.
TTTGCGCTGCGCAATAACACGTTTATTAGTATGTTACATCATTCCCATCAGGTTAGCAATGCTACAAATTGTTGGATATGTGGCCGACTCCCTCCCTATCAGAATTATAAAGGAATTTTACCTCTCTTTCCATACCCGTTCACACACAACGGCTCCTGTGGAGCATGGTTTAGTTTAATTAATTCCCTAGATTCGAATTCTGCAGTTTATCAAGATAACTGGGTATGGGGAAATTTGAACTTAGTTTTACTTAAGGTCTGCTATCCTGACAAGGAGGGACTTCCCCAGAGAACAGGAACTGATCTAGAAAATGAAGTGTATGGATTAGGTAAATTTACGCTTAATCTTATGATCCTAAATGTCGAATCCGAAGCTACTCCAATTTTGCCCGCTATGTCAATATTTCCAGTAAAAGGTGAATTATGTGTAAGAAAGAATGGTTCCATACATATGGGCCATAGTAGATGCACCACTGTAGTAGAATTTAGTGATCAAGGCAAGTCTACATTTAGAGCTTCCCGCCATTCCTATTTCATATGTGGTCAGACGGCCTATGTACGTTTGCCTCTAGATTGGGATGGTACTTGCTACATTGGATTCCTTTTGCCACCTGTTTTTCTAGCTCCTCCTGATTATCACAGAAATACTGATTTAGTATATAATAGAGTAAGGAGAGATCTCCCAATAGTCGATTACACTGAAACAGCATGGGAAAAATACACAGATTTCAATAAAGGTCTCTTTCCCTATATAGGTACAGTTACTAATAGTAAGCTGATACGTAGATTAACTAGAACCCTTGAAGCAGTAGTGAACGAAACTATTTCCGCCTTAGGCAATTTAACAGAAGAGCAGTCTGCTATGCGGATTGTTGTGTTTCAAAATCGTCTTGTCCTTGACGTCATCCTGGCCGATAGGGGCGGAGCTTGTAGGGTCATCGGATCAAGTTGTTGCATTTTCATACCAGAAAATTCGCCATCTGTATATAAAGCCATAACTCGCCTTCATAAGATTGTAAGCCAGATACACCAGAATCCAGGCACCTGGACTTGGTCCGGTTGGTTTTGGAGTGTATTATCTACCTTTGGATGGAAGGTCCTATCCTTCCTAGGTATTGGCCTTCTCATACTATTCAGTTGCTGTCTATGTCTACAATGTGGACCAGCGATCTGTGGTCTGTGTGCCACATCGTGTATTCCATCACCAAGATTTCATTCATCCCGGAAGAAGAAAGAAGAACAAATGATGCTATATGAACAGATCAATGGATTGATGAAGATTGATATCTCTTAACGGGCAAGTAGGGGACAAGGAGGGAATGTGGAAATATGGATTTTTCTGATCAGTTATGTCCCCTATCTTGGACCCCAACGGTTCCATGTATGAATCACAAGTACATGTATGTTCCCTCCAGTTCCAGTTATGAAGACGCAAACACATGTGCGTCCACCGTCAACATGTCCTCTTTCAGATCCGCCATGAATAGGCCGGATATTCCATTCCTAAGTATGAAAGGCCACCGGCTTTATATGGTTCACTTATGCCATTTTACAGTCCAGGCAAGTAGGCCCTGATTCTGTCATCAAGCTTTTCTTGCCTTCTGCCTCTGAAAGCTCCAGTCTGAGCCTGCATCTGTGACCATGAACTTTGTCTCATTCTCTGCGCGGCTCACGAAGCCTGACATCAGCCTGTTGCCTGCCAAAAACTGTATTTCACCTTCGAAATTATCTGCTCCGTTCCCTGCCCAATGCATTCCTGTCTAGTAGTTTAAGTAAACATTCTTCCAGCTACCGAGCAAAGGCCCGGCTTCTCTGTCTTTATGCAAGTGATTCATAGCCCTATTACTATGGAAGATTTCCGCCCTCGCATCTAGTGTAGACACTTAGACGCTTGTACACGCACTAACAGTCAGTATAGTCAGTATAGAATAAGATTCTACTCTAAAAGACCTTTCTTTTGGATAACATAGTTCTTTAAACATAGGATGTTAGATATGATTTGGGATTAGGTTGACTTGACCCTCCAGACTTCTGTCGCCACATGTAGAGCTAAATGTCAAGTCCCCTTCACCCCCTAGTTGCACGTCAATCACACGTCATGCTGCTGCGCGCGCATTTCTGCCAAGTATTTCTGCTGACATTGCGAAATTCTTTCATGGAACCACCCTATTATGACATCACATCTGATGACGTTCTTTAATCACACCCAGTTACGCCTATTTTTGCTACGCATGAATATATTATCCACACTATCAATTGTTACGCCTCTTGCATTTGCTTCACTGTAATGCCTATTGTATAAAAGTGATTAATTATCAATAAAGTGTGTACTTCACTTCCTGAACCTTCGTGGTGATGGAACTTGGAGCAACCGATTCGAATCGTCCATTGGAATAAAGCCCATTCCGAACCTCTAATACCACGGATTCTGCCTCTTATTTACTGAGCTATTTTTTATTATGTTTCTGTATCAAATTAAGTCCCGGTAATTAAATTATTTACCACAGACACACTGGGCCAGGTAGCCCCAGACATCTGGGGCAATGAAAGCCCAGTTTCGGGACTTATCATCCACAGTATCAACACTCCAGGAGTGCCCAGAGGATACGGAGGGCTGCTCATGCCACAATAACAACCGGATAACAGGCCTAACTGAGAAAATAGATAGACAATTAGTGGAGCTCTTTTTGGAGCAGTGGCTCATTACAGACATTTACAGTGGTATCCCCTCCGCCTTTTTCTCGATGGAGAGGGTGCATCAAGTCCTGGGTCCCCCGCCAGCCCCATGGTCACCTCCATGACCCATAGTCATGAGATTGCTGAATTTTAGGGATCTGGACCAGGTTCTGCTGGTGGACAGACCCCATGGCTCATGGACAATAAAAGGAAATTAGGTTCACCTCTGCCCCTATTTCACGCTACAGGTCCAAAGACTGAAAAACTCCTTCCTGGAGGGGAAGGCAAAATTAAGGCAACTGAACCTACAATATGCTCTCCCAAACCTGGCTAAGCTGCAGGTTATTAAAGACAATTTTGTGCACTTCATTGCAACACTGAGAGTTGCCTGGCAATAGATGGAGCAAGAGGGAGTAACGAATGTGGGAGACGGAGTTTGGCAGCCTGCTGGGAGTAAGAGGCAAATGCAGAGGGCGACCTCTACATGGAATGGCTAGCCTTCATCATCGTAGGTGAGAACGGAGAGAGAAAAGGCAGCTGCAGTGACCAATCACAACTCCCAGGGTTCAACAACTCCGGACAGTCCTGGGGCTACTAAGCCGCATCTGAGTCAAAGGTGTACTTATTTTTGGCTCTAACCAAATGGCTTCCCACCTACCTCGACGACAAACTCAGTCAATACCAGCCTAGGCAATTGCTTGGATCCACAAATCAAGATTTACTAAAGCCCCTCGTAGTCGCACTTCCACATTTGGTCACAGATTTTTCTCATATCTTGCCCCATTTCACTGGAACAAGCTTCTTCTGCAAATCCGGTTGTGCCAGGATCCTTCAAAATTCAAAAAACCTCTAAACATATGGATGTTTTAACTGGTCTACATGCATTTGTCGTTTTAATCGCTAAGCGCAGAGAAACACATTCGATGTAAGTCGTTTAGAGCTTTAACAAATGCCTATAACATAAGATAATATACCATAACATAACCATGATCTGGCTTATAGATAGGAAATGTGGGGTGGGGAGATTGAGAGGGAGTTCAACGGTTGTTTGGTTTATGAGCAGACACACATATACTGGAGATGACACTGGAATGAATGTACAGAGCCGGGATGGAGGAGAACCACCAAGAACAGTCTTGATAACATGAAATGGCAGTGGAGAAAGTGGCACTGAGAACATTAAAATTCTCTCCTGGAATGTAAATGCCCTTGGAAACAAGGTCAAGCAATGAGTGGACACACAATACATTAACCGCATTGCGCCGGATGTGGTTTTCTACAAGAGACACACCTGTTAGGTACAAAGTGCAAATTCCAGGGAAGAGGCCACAAATTGTCATTTGGCCACACAGAGTTCTCTTCGGGCTCCAGGGGAGTGGCGATACTGGCAAATAAGTGTCCCCTTTTTAAGGTCACTAGGAAATGGTCGAAAACTGTTGACATAGTGCTTTGAATACAGGGGACCAGAGGGACTCCAGGCTTCATGCTTATCAATATTTACGCCCCCTGCCAAAAGAGGGAGGCAATGGAAAAGGTGGGTCTTATATTGCTGACAGCAGGCAATGCCATACCTCTAGTGGGGTGGGATTGGAACAACATCCCAACACTGGACTGGTAATATCACAGCCGGAAATTGATAAGATACCCTACCAAACACAATTGGTGCAATTTTTTAGGTCAGTGGGGCTTCCTGACATCTGGAGGTTCAAACACCTAACAGGTGTGACATACTTCTACTCAGGAGCCCACGGGTCATTTTCCAGACTGGATTATTTATTCCAACCAGTTGAGATGGCTTTAGCAATTGAGGGGGCAGAGTACTTGGTGAGGAGGATCTCTGGCCATTCCCCAGTGTTGATCACCTTGGGAGATAAGAAGCAGCAAATGAGCCACCAGTGATGACTTAATGCTTGGGAATAAAAGACCCTGAAACGGTGACCAAGATCTGGGCAGACTTGAAGGTCTACTTTGAGATAAATAAGGACTCAGCGGAAGGAGTGGCTCTGTTCATCAAAAATTATATGATGTTGAGGACAAGGCAGGGGGCCTGATGGTGTGGTTGAGCCGCAGAGAGGAAGAGGCATGATGGGTAAGAGAGACAGTCACCCGTACAGGCGACAAGCTCACTTGCGCTGAGGAGAGAGCAGAGGAATTTGCCCAGTAATACCGGGCCTTTTATGAACCCAGGCTGCAAAGGGATGAGGGGGACCCAGAGAGGTTCCTGGGCTCTCTCAATCGTCCACAATTGGACAAGAATATAGTTGAGGTGCTGGAGGATGACCTCACCCACGAGTTGTCTGAGGTGCTACATTCCATGCAGAGTAGGAAAACGCTGGGTCCCAACAGGTTCTCAGTAGAACTTTTTTAGAGACTTGTGGCATTGGTGGGCCTGCAACTGTTAGCAATGTATGAGGACTCCTGCACACTGGGTTTGCACGCCCCATGACCTGTGACATGCCCTGATAACAGTTATATACAAAGAGTGCAAGCAGAGGTCTGATTGTGGATCATATTGCCCCATTTCCCTGCTAAATCTGGAGACCAAATTACTGGCAAACATCCTGGCTCACAGGCTCAATGGGGTAAACCTCGTTGATACAGGAGGACCAGACAGGATTCATGCAATGTCATTTTCCACTACAGAATTTCAGGCGTCAACACAACTGGCTAGACGCAGTGAGGGAAATTCCCCACCCTCTGACCATTGTCTCCATCGATGCCGAGAAGACGGTTGACCTGATACACTGGCCCTATCTCTTTGCAGTGCAGAGGAGCTGCTTTGGCTTTAGCCCACATTTCTTTAGCTTGGTGATCCTTTTGTATACTGAACCCAGAAGGTTTTCCAGGTAGATGGGGTGACATCTGTACCATTCCCACTGGGACGAGGGCCTAGACAGGGTGCACCCTCTCTTGTTTGCTCTGTGCATAGAGCCCCTGGCTTGTCGGCTACAAGTGGCGAGGGCCACCTGGAACTGTAGCAAAGGGTAAAGATCTCATTATATGCGGATGATTTCCCACTATATGTCAAGAGCCCTGCAGCATTGTTAGGCCTCCTGCCCGAGATGGTCAAGACCCTCTGAGACTCAGGATCTATGGTGAACTGGGGTAAATCTGTACTCTTCAAGGTCAGTGGATGGGAGAAGGGTATTAGTACCCCCACCTCCATTAAAGTGGTAACTGATGGATTTAAGTATCTGGCTATCCATATTATTCTGGGCCCAGAGTGCTTCCAGGAGAAAAATCTGGAGCCAGTTTAGCAAATCTACAAGGTGACATGGTCAGATGGAGGATACAACCCTTGAAGCTTCATGGTAGAGCGGCCAGTCTCAAAATTATTACCCTTCCAAGTTCCTGTATGTTATGCAGAATATGCCATTCCTGATCCCAGAATCTTTCTTCAACCAACTAGATAAAGAGGTATGAGGCTTCTCCAATATAGAGCGGCCCAGCGGATTGCTCTGATAATGCTCTATTGGTCAGTATAGAATGGGGGGAATGCCCTCCCACACTTTAGGGTGTACTATTGGGCCTCCCAGCTTCGGGCAATTAACAACTGAGTGTACGCCCTAAGGTAGGACCCGGAAGAGCTTCTGGATAAGTGCTTTATGGTGGATCCTGAAGGCACTTTATTCATGACGGAGGGAGAAGGGCGGGTCTACTAGCACAGGTGTGGGTGGCTCTAGCAGCGTGGGACAGTGAGAGGACCCATGTGGGTTGGAAAGGGAGTCACCAAGGTTTCACAACTATGGGAAGGTGAGGCATTGCGAGTTTATGCAAACTGCAGGGCTTTGCCCTCTGGAATTTAATTGGCATCTCCAGACTGGGGGACATTGTGGAGGATGGGGCGATTATGTTCTTTGAACAGCTGCTAGAAGAATACCAGTTCACGAATATGCAATTCTACAAATATACCGAGCTCGGACATGTCTATGTGTCAATTAGGCATACATATATGGTCTGACCTACCGGACTGGTCTCCTCTCGGGAATCACTTGATGGGTGACCCACTCGGGAGGTGTTCATGGTCACCATTAATAGTACCCAAGATGGCCTCTGGAGTCTCAGGCGGCGAGACATGGCGGCATGGAGAATGTGGATTGAGAGGCGGCACTGATGCACCCCCATGAGGTTGCTACCAGGGCACATTTTTGATCGATCCAACAGAAAATACTTCACAGAGTGTCCATAGCCAGGGACAGACTCCACATGGTCAGGAAAATCCCTATGGCTGACAGCTTACGACGTGGTGCAATCAATGGGTCCTTCTTCCACATGCTGTTTAAGTGCCCTGAGATTCAGAAATATTAGGAGAGAATATTGAGGGAACTGAGTACCATATTGGAAGAAGATACCCACCACATCCCCCACTAATTCCTCCTGGAAGTCCCAGAATATATTGACCTACCCCGTAGGAATTTGGTGTTCTGCTCACTGCAACCAGTGGTGGTGAAAAGAGACATAGGATGGGTATGGGGTGTTTAGATGGTACCCACCAAGGCCCAGTGGATCACAGGAATGAGCACATGCATGGGGCATAGAAGGTGGTATAGCCAGCCACTGTGTGGACTTCTAAGACTGTATTTATATGAAGAAAAGAATGAAGAGTGTTGGGGCATTCGAGCTCAGTAATGACATGTTGGCTGTGTTCCATGCAGTCAGTTGATGCTGGACCTGGGTGTTGCCTGACCTATGGATGGGATGCTCTTTAATAAAGAACTTACTTCTACCTCAAACTGATTTCAGTACTTCATTACACTGGCAATGAGCAGACAAGAGCATCCCTTCATCTACAAAACCTCTGAGTTTTTTTTTCTAAGCTACTGTTCTTGAGCTGCTGCTTCTAGTTCCGGATTTATAAGTTCCAAGGATTTCTCCTTCATCAACAGAACATTTGTTCACCTACAACTTCAACTTTGGTGGCACAGATACTAATTTTCATGATACACTCCAGAACGTTTGGCAATTGCGGCGCATGTGCTGGAGGGGCAGTGCATGAATCAGTACCTTTTGTCTTTGAATGACTCTACTGTGAGGAATTGTGTGCTCTCAAGACAGCCTTTGTGAAGACTCACAGATATGTCATCAGCCTCGTGCATTGCAGAGCATCACTGATGTGCAACGTCAGGCTCCTGACTCCGCTTCACTAGACTGTATACTGCATCGACAGGGTACTTCATCGCGCGAGTCCGTGCATGATTAAGTGTAATTGACGAGCCTCATCTAGCAGCAGTGCGGCACTCATCTTTCGTCACGTCTTATAATTCTAAAAGGGTCTGTTGAGGGAGTATACCATACAGTGATTTAAGACATCTTGGGCAGAATATATGGAAGCAGCTGGAAAGCAAGGCATACAGTTGACTGGTTTAACAGTGTAAAGATTTTCTGTTGATGTTGCTTTAAGGTTTCAATTTTTTTCCACAAGCATCTTTCTTTTTGACTGTGTGGTCAGCTTGGCCTGGATTTCCTTCTTCTTGGCTTTTTCCCAGGATCCAAACGTGATGCAAAATTGGAGATTTTGTATTGAATGAATGCAGTATTTATTTCCAAAAGACAGCCAGCAGTGGTGTTTCTGGAAGGCACCAGTCAAATATACCAATCTTACAGTTCTCTTATGCCCACTCCTGGAGTTCTGACTGCCCACAAAACTCAATCCTTGGTAAATGTTTTCACAATATTAGGAGGGCAACCTAATTTCCTTGGTCACATTGAACTTTTCAATTCGAATTGCATGTATCTGTAATCACTCTTTTGTTTTCAATTACTTTCCATATTTAGTTTTTCAATGATTTTCCAGACATTAGTGTCTTTTTCCATAAAGTTCCATTTATTAAGTATCCAATTCCATAACACTTAAAACAGACCCAGCCAACGTGTTTAAACCCTTATAGGGACTTCATCAGGGCAATTTGATTTATCCTCCTTCTTAATCAAATGCAGGTCTCCTGGTCAGAGACCTGCTCTCTCCCTCAGCAGCTCCGCTGTTGTGCCGCTGCTCTGTGCAGTGCTCTGTGCAGGTATGTGTTCGAGGCCCTCCTCCACCCGCAGGCTCATTCCTGCCCCTCATCTCTGGTGGTCCAGTGGGAGAGTCTTGCTCTTCTGCTGGTCCACCACTATCTGTGTTGTGTTTGTGCCCATTTTCTGTCTTTTCTGTTATTGTGTCTTTTTTGTTATTTTGTATTTTCTGTTATTGTGCCCGTTTTCTGTCTTATTTGTTTTGCCACATGATTCTCTGCCCGTTTCCTTCCCCTGCTGCTGCCCCTGCATCCCCTCCCCCCTGTCGGTTCCCACTCCCGCCTCCCAGCTGCACTTCCCTTCCCTATTTAATGGCGGCCGTCTGCAACCCGACCGCAACCAGTGCCAGGAACACTGGCTCTCCAACCTCCCACCACTACAACTCAGCTCACCTCCTCGCACTCAACCCCGGAACTGCCAGCAGTCTTTGCCAAACACCACCCACAGCCAGTTCTCCTACTGACACTGCCGACAATCCTTCCCAACCCTTCGCAGACCCACGACCGCTGTACCCACACCAGACGCCAGCACCACCGGAACCCTATTGTGCATCCTCCTCAATGTGTGCTCTCTTTACAGACATGCTGTAGAGATCTGGGACCTCCTCGACAACCTCTCGCCAAACGTCACCTTCTTCACGGAAACCTGGACCAATGCCTCCTCTGCCCTGACATCGCCACTGCCATTCCTGACGGATACAAGATCCAGAGGAAAGATCACCCAAACCACCCAGAAGGAGGACTCACCATCGCACACAAGAGCTCCCTCCAACTCTTCAACTCCAGCCCCACCATCTCCCATTCTAGCCCCGAACACCTTCACTTCCAGATCCAGATCAGCCCCAGAACAACGCTTCGTGGCACCATCGCCTATCGACCCCCTGGGCCTCACGCTTAGTTCACCACTACCATCGCCGACCTCATCGTACCCCACGCCATCAACTCCACAGACTACATACTCATCGGAGACCTGAATTTCCACCTCGACAACCTCAGCGACCCCAACTCCACTGCCCTCCTGGACAACCTCGCTAACATTGGACAAAAACAGCTCATCACCAGCCCCACCCACAAGGCAGGACAAACCCTCGACCCCATCTTCACAGGAGGGAACAACATCCGCTTCAGCCACACCACGCAACCCCTCTGGACAGACCACCACTGCATACACTTCTCCTTCAACACTGCCACTCCTCACAAACCCACTTCACGCCCACCGTGAAGGTACTAGAGCAAGGTCATAGAGGAGCACCTCAACTCCACCCTCATTCACGACTCCCCCACCTCGACTGACGCTAACACTGCTGCCAAGGAACTACAGCGATGGATCACCACCTCCGCAGACAAGCTCGCACCCCACCGCAACCCCGACAGACAACACCCCTCGAAGGCCACCTGGTTCACCACTGACCCCCAAGAATCCAGATGCATTTGCAGACGGTTCAAAAAACGATGGCGGAACAGAAAAAGCGTAGAAGATCAGACCACCTACAAGAACACCATGACAGAATACCACAAACTCAGAAGATGGACATTCATCCGGAACAAAATCCTCACCAACTCCAGCAACTCGAAGGAATTCTTCAGCATCATCTAGCAATTCACCAAACCCCCCAGCGTAGCCACGTACGTCACACCCTCCTAGGACCTCTGCAACAAACTCGGCTCCTACTTCCACCTGAAGATCAAGGCCCTCTACGACAACTTAAGCGAACAGACTCCAGAACCCACCCTTTCCACCAGCAATGACAGCCAGCCCACCATCACCGTCTGGACCCCGGTCACCACCACAGATACCACCTCGAACATGAAGAGCACCCCACTCAGGAACCCCCATGGACCCCTGCCCGCCGTGCATCTTCCACAGAGCTGCTGCTGCCATAGCGCCCATGCTACGTCACACCATCAGTGCCACCTTTGAATCCGGCACTTTCACCAATGACTGGAAACACACAGAAGTCAAGCCCCTCCTCAAGAAGCCCTCTGCAGACCCGACGGACCTGAAAAACTACCGACCCATCTCTCTACTTACCTTCGCAGCCAAAGTCACCGAGAAGATGGTCAACGCCCAGCTGACAAACTTCATCGAAGTGAACGCCATCCTCGCTACCACAGACGACATCCATGCACTCCTCGATCAAGGCCACACCGCAGCCTTCATCCATCTAGACCTCTCTGCAGCCTTCGACACTGTCTCCCACCGCACTCTCGCAGCCAGACTCCATGATGTCTGCATACAGGGAACCGCCCTCGACTGACTCCGCTCCTTCCTCGTCTGAAGAACCCAAAGGAGCAGACTTCCGCCTTCCCTCTCCGAACCCACAGAGATCAACTGCAGAGTTCCCCAAGGATCGTCGCTTAGTCCCACACTCTTCAACATCTACATGGCCCCCCTCGCCACCATTATCAGACAGCATGGACTCAGCATAGTATCCTACGCTGACGACACCCATCTGATCCTCTCCCTGACGAAGAACCCTGAAGACACCAGAATCAGCTTCCAGGAAGGAATGAAAGACGTTGCAGCTTGGATGAGCAGTAGCTGGCTGAAGATCAACTCGGAGAAGACAGAAGTCCTCATCCTTGGACCCACCCCCTCAGTCTGGGACAACACACGATGGCCCACTACCCTCAGCAACCCCCCCACCACCACTGACCAAGCCTGGAACCTTAGTATCACACTCGACTCCTCCCTCACCATGTCCTGCCAGATCAACGCCGTTGCCTCCACCTGCTTCCACACCCTTCACATCCTTCGCAAGACTTTCAAGTTGATCCCCCCCCGAAGCCAGAAAGACAGTCACCCACGCACTCATAACTAGCGGACTTGACTACGGAAAAACCCTCTACGCTGGAGTCAACAAATCCCTGCTAAGCAAACTCCAGACCATCCAGAACACCACGGCCAGACTCGTCCTCGGCATACCACGACATGAGCACATGACCCAACACCTGCGAGACCTCCACTGGCTCCCCATCGAAAGGAGAGTAACCTTCAAGCTACTCACCCACATCTACAAATATCTCCACAACACTAGACCCAAATACCTCAATGAAAGAATCTCCTTCACGTACCCAAAAGAAACCTCCCCTCTGCTGACCTCGCCCTAGCGGAAACCCCTCACATCCGCTGAACCAGAGCGGATGGAAGTGCCTTCTCCTATGTCGCAGCCAAGGCCTGGAACCAGCTTCTGGTCAACATCAGACACTCCCCTACTCTGCACATCTTCAGGAAGAGCCTCAAGACCTGGCATTTTGGCTAACTTGGAGCTGCACCCCCCGCCCCCAGCACCTTGAGACTCTCACGGATGAGTATCAGAAGAATGAATCTGACACATGCAAAAGGAAATTAGACTTACACTACTTATCTAAAGTTAACACAGTACTTGAGAGGTATCATTTTGGTATGAGCGAACAGAAATCTAGTGAGAGTGTAGAAGAGTATGTAACGTGTATGAGGAAATTAGCATCCACCTGTAAATCTGTTGCCACTCTTGAGGAACACATCAGGGATCAGTTTATGCTGAGGTGCTGTAGTGATAACATTAGACAAGAGTTATGGGTGAAGGATGGTCCAAAATTGAATGAGGTCAGTTGTATTGCAAAGCATATATAGCACACCTTACCCTGTGTGGAAGAGCAAAATAATTTCAGTAAGTAAGTTGGAGGTGAGAGAGGAGGAGAGTAAAGGCAAAGCCATACAATCTCAACAGTCTAAATTCAAAGGTGTGTGTTTCCTATGTAAGAATCTGGGGCATTTTTCCTCATTCAAAAAATGTCCTGCATGGAATGCCATATGTAAAACCTGCAATAAGAAATAACATTTTCTACATGTTGCAGTTCCTCTAAAAGCAATGTTCAGGAATCTGCAAAGTTTATTGATGATTTCATATTGTTCGTGTACACCAAAGATGAAATAAAGAAACAATCCAAGAATAGTATAACGATTGAGAGCTTCGATGTTGAACGCTGTTCGATTATGGGGCTTGGCTTACTCATATATGGGATGAAGTGTTTGGTCAGGAGTATTGTAATAGGATCAAACTGACAGATCCTGATGTGATTCCTAAAGCTTATGGAGGGCAAACGTTTGATCGCAGGGGATATTTTGTAACTGACATTAAGTTCAAAACCAACATGATCCATGGGAAGGTGTATGTTACTGTAAAATGAGATAGGGTGTTGAGATGGCTACACCATAGGAACCTAGGAATCATACTGACCCCCAACTCTTCATCTCCTGTTAGAATAAGAGATGATTACATAAAAGAGTTTTGATTGTGTGAAGTACAGGAACTTGATGTTCATGTTGGTAAGAGTGGTGTCAAGTTTGTTGATGAGTTTCTGGATGTGTTCAGTAATAAGATGGGATGTCTGAAGGGTTACGTTTCCCAGATAAGGTTATAGTGAGAATTTACTCCTCTGGTGGCAAGAGCATGCCCCATTCCCATCTCCATGAGAGAGTCTCTTGCAATGGAGATTAAAAGGTTTTGTAAGGGGTGCATAACCGAGCTTCTTGAAAGCCATGAGTGAGTTGTGCCTATTGTTGTGATTCGTAAACATTCTGGTGATATCAGGTTATGTGCGGACCTAAGGCATGGGTACGCACAAACTTTCTGTCGGGGGCCAAAATTACAGTGTGGTTTGTGGCTGAGGGCCGCACCGGTAGGGGTGGGGTCAGTGGGGAGGGGCGGGGTCAGTAGGGGGCAGGGCTACAGTAAAAAAATCAAACCCATTTCGAAACATTAGACAATGCTGTATTTCAAAAGCAGATGTAACTACAAAGAGCACATTTTGGGAATACATTTTTAGTAGCAGCCAATAGCAATCTTAAGAGGCATCATACACACCTTGACTCCCATTCCATCACAGTCTTTCTCTCGCTCTCTCTGTCAGTCAGTCTCTCTCTCTCTCTGCCAGTCAGTCTCTCTCTCAGTCAGTCTCTCTCTCAGTCAGTCAGTCTCTCTCTCTCAGTCAGTCTCTCTCTCAGTCAGTCAGTCTCTCTCTCCCTGTCAGTCAGTCTCTCTCAGTAAGTCAGTGTCTCTCAGTCAGTCAGTGTCTTTCTCAGTCAGTCTCAGTCAGTCAGTCTCTCTCTCTCTTGGTCAGTCTCTCTCTCAGTCAGTCTCTCTCTCTTAGTCAGTCAGTCTCTCTTAGTCAGTCAGTCTCTCTCAGTCAGTCAGTCTCTCTCTTAGTCAGTCTCTTTCTCTCTGTCAGTCAGTCTCTCTCTCTCTGTCAGTCGGTCTCTCTCGGTCAGTCTATCTCTCAGTCAGTCAGTCAGTCTCTGTCAGTGAGTCACTCTCAGTCAGTCTCTCTCAGTCAGTCTCTCTCTGTCAGTCAGGCTCTCTCTGTCAGTCAGTCTCTCTCTCTCAGTCAGTCTCTCTCTCTCAGGCAGTCAGTCTCACTCTCTCTGTCAGTCTCTCTCAGTCAGTCTCTCTCTCAGTCAGTCAGTGTCTCTCTCAGTCAGTGTCTCTCTCAGTCAGTCTCTCTCTCTCTCAGTCAGTCAGTTTCAGACAGTCTCTCTCTCAGTCAGTCTCTCTCTCTCAGTCAGTCAGTCTCTCTCTCAGTCAGTCAGTCTCTCTCTCAGTCAGTCAGTCAGTCTCTTTCTCTCAGTCAGTCAGTCAGTCTCTTTCTCTCTGTCAGTCTCTCTCTCTGTCAGTCTGTCTCAGTCAGTCAGTCTCTCTCAGTCAGTCAGTCTCTCTCTCAGTCAGTCAGTCTCTCTCAGTCAGTCAGTCTCTCTCAGTCAGAGTCTCTCTCTCAGTCAGTCTCTCTCTCTCTCAGTCAGTCTCTCTCTCTATCCGTCTCTCTCTCTCAGTCAGTCAGTCTCTCTCTCTCTCTGTCCGTTTCTCTCTCTCTCTCTCTGTTGGTCTCTCTCTCTCTCGGTGTCAGAGCTCACCTTCAGCTTCTCGCTGGTTACTGTTGTCTTGCACAGGAACAGAAGTCGCTAGCTTCCCGACTCCCACTACTAATCACTCAGCCCCAAGAAATGTCTTTGGCTCTAACTGATCAGCAAGGGGGAAGGGGGAAATTGGATAAAATAACAAACGATAGAAGAGACTGGTTCTGGACCTTCTGGTTTTCCTATCAGGAATTCTTCTTCAGCTATCACTCTGCCTTCTGAAGACTCCTAAGGGTAACTAAGCACACAACAAATTATTATTCCTTTCCTACTCTATTCTGTCTCTTTTCTTCTCTTCTCTTCTCTTATGATTTTTCTACCTACCCAGAATCCTGAACTCTGTACCTCTCTTCCTGTTCAACTCTGTCTTTTCTTCTTTCTTGTTATTGGCGTCACTAATTATCTGTAAAACATATATCTTTTATTATACCTATTTATTCTCTGTTTTTAAACATCTTCTAACTCTTTCTCTTTTTAACCTACCATGAATGTTTCTGTGTGTGGCCTTCTCTTTCTTCTCGTGATTTCTCTTCTTTCTTTTCTTGCCTCTTGCTATTCTAGAAACTGTTGTCTTCTAAATTAAGCCTTTTGTGCTTTTAAATTTTCCTGTTTGCTTCCTCTCCTTAGGATACTGCGGAGCTGCTATAACTCTGGTAAGTCTTTCACCTTACTTTCCTTGTTAACTGATGGTTTTGTCAATTAATTTTTCTTAGGAACCTTTTCTCAGTAAATCCCATAATATTCTTCACTCTCTGTTACAGGACTCTGTATGCTGATCTCGGCTGACCTTGGTAAGTATTATTCTTATTGCGTCATCAAACACTGCTTACATTTTATGTGAACGAATAATCTATCAGTAATTCACTTAGCTTTCTTTCGGTTTTCTTTTCAGGTGCGGCTGAAGTCTTCACCCGTCTTTTCCCTGTAGCGACGAAGTGACTCCGTACTCGACTCCCGCTTAATAGCCCACTACGGACTCTAATGGCTTTTCTGACCTCATCGGTGGTTTTCGGTTTCTTGACTCGGAACTACTCTCAAGCGTTACTCTGGAAAGCTTCTTACTCAAATATTAACTTCAGAACTGGGAACACACTCGAACACGTCTTCTCTGAGGAAATGTCTTGGTGAAGTGCGCATTACTTCAGGCTTGCGCGCGTCACATCGTCTCTCTGAATTTGTAAACAACTAGACCGCAGACCCCAGCACCTGAGCGGCCATCTTAGAATTGCGGGCATGCCACAAACTCGACCACTGAAGCCCATTTGAAACTGAAACGCCTATTGAACCAAGTTCCTTGCGCTTCGCTTTGGGACTTACATTAGGGGTCCTGACAGTACCCCCCACCAAGGGTAGTCCTTACACTCTGGGCTTGGTTGGATTGCGCTGATAAAAAAGTTTTATTAGCCTAGGAGCATGAACATCTGAATCTAATTTCTTTCACCTCAAACTCCACTCCTGTATCTAACTGAATTGGGTTTGGAATCGATTCTTTTCTCAAATTAGGAACTGCCTTCTTCAAAAGGGAAACGTGAAACACTGGGTGAATTTTGAATTGGGAGGGTAAAGTCAATTTATAGGTCACTGGACCGATCTGCTCTGCAATTGGGTAAGGGCCGATAAATCGTGGCTGAAATTTTCGGTTCCCTTTTAGCCTTAAATTCTTTGTATTCAACCAGACTTTATCTCCTATTCCTAGTGGAGGAGGTTTCCTTCTTTTCTTATCTGCGTACTTCTTATACTTTTCCTTGGCCTGTACTAGATTCTGTGATGCTTTTTCATGTACTGAATTTAAATGAGCTACCAAATCCTTGACTGCTGGGACAGTGAGCTCTACATCTTGTACTACTGAATTTGGATGTCTACCATAGTTTAAGTAGAACGGGGAATATCCAGTGGACACATTCTTCGCGTTCTTATGAGCGAATTCTGCTGTCCACAAGTAGTCCGGCCATTCTCCCTCCTGTTTAAACAAGAACAAACGTAAATATTGTTCCAATTCCTGGTTCACCCTTTCTGTTTGTCCATCCGTCTCCGAATGGAAACTGGTGGAAAAACGAGTTTCTACTCCTAACCCTTTCATAAAAGCCTTCCAGAAATGCGAAACAAATTGGGTTCCCCGGTCTGATATTACAATCTTGGGTATTCCATGTAATCTGACAATCTGGGTACTAAAGTGCCTTGCTAACTGTTTTGCTGTAGGGATTCCCTTTAAGGCCAAGAAGTGTGTCATTTTCGTGTATGCATCTACTATTAATAGTATCGTATTTGTCCCTTGACAGGATGGTAAATCTGTAATTAAGTCTAGGGTGATTGTATGCCAAGGATGAGGAGGAATGGGCAGGGGTTGCAACAGCCCTTGAGGAGCGTGCCGTTCTGATTTTCCCTGAGCGCATATCTCACAAGTCTTTACATATTGTTCTATGTCTCTACTCATCTGTGGCCACCAATATTTTCTTTTGATTAGATCTGCTGTCTTGGACTCTCCCTTGTGGCCAGCCAACAGGTGATCATGGCATTCCTGCAAGGCTTGCTTCTGCAATGCTGTAGTCGGCAAATACAATGCACCTTCTTTAAATGGTAATTCATCACGAATTTCTCTTCCAGGTTCTTGTTACGCCCATTTCTGCATTTCTTCTGGGGTTAGAGCTTGGATCACTTTTTCCTTAAAGTTCAATATATCTGTAGCGCCTATAATCTTGGTATCCGGTATGATCACTTGAGCGCTTAGTGGACTTCTTTCTTCTCCAGTTCCCAACCTAGACAAGGCATCCGCCTTTCCATTCTGTGCACCCGGCCGATAAGTTATCACGAAATCGTAATCGGCAAAGTACAGTGACCAACGGAGTTGGCGAGGTGTCAAGGTTCTGGCTGACTTCAGGAACTTTAAGTTTCGATGATCCGTGTAGACTGTTACCACGTGGTGGGCCCCCATTAGATAATGTCTCCACTCCTTGAAGGCGTCTTATATTGCCAGCAACTCTTTTTCCGTAATCGTATAATTGATTTCCGCTGGAGTCAATTTCCTGGATCGATAAGCCACCGGGTGTAACTGGCCCGTCACCTTATTCCTTTGAGAAAGAACTCCACCAATCGCAAGATCCGAGGCATCTGTCTCGACATAAAAGGGCTCCATCGAATCAGCATGAAGGAGGATAGGCGCAGTGGTGAACTCTATCTTCAAATCTTTAAAGGCTTGCTCTGCTTCTTCTGACCATTCGAATCGTGTCCCTTTCTTCAGTAGTCGTGTCAAGGGTAGTATTCGTCGGGAAAATTCTCCAATAAATCTCCGATAGAAATTTGCGAACCCAATAAACGCTTGGACTTCTTTCACACAAGTGGGTGACTTCCATTCTTGTACGGCTTGAATCTTCCGTTTGTCCATATGAATTCCTGCTGGTGAGATTACAAAGCCCAAGAATTCTACCTGTGAAACTCCAAAAGCACATTTCTCCAACTTGACAAATAGCTTGTTCTCTCGCAATTTTTGTAAAACTCCTCGAACCTGTGTTTGATGCTCCTGCGTATCCTTTGAGTAGATTAGTATATCATCAATATACACAATTGCACATTGATCTATGAATTCACTGAGCACATCATTTATGAAGTGTTGAAACGCTGCAGGCGCATTACACAACCCATAGGGCATCACCTGATATTCAAATAGGCCCAAGGGTGTCCTGAAGGCCGTCTTCCACACGTCTCCCTCTCTCACTCGAATAAGGTGATAAGCTCCCCTTAAATCCAACTTCGTGAACATCTGTGCTCCTTTGATTTGGTCCAACAAGACGGAGATAAGGGGAAGAGGATACCTGTTCTTCTTTGTTATTCGATTTATGGCTCTATAATCAATGCACGTTCTCAACTCGCCCTGCTCCTTCTTAGGCACAAAAAACAGTGGCGAGGACACTGGCGATTGGGAAGGACGTATAAATCCATTGGCCAGATACTTGTCAATATACTCCCTCAGGTGATGATTCTCTTGTTCCGTCAAGGCGTACACTCGACTGCAAGGCAGATTCGCCCCTGGCTCTAAGTCTATTTTGCAATCGTAAACTCGATGAGATGGCAGTTGCTCAGCTTCCTGTTCGTTGAAAACGTCCTCAAAGTCTTGATATTCTGGTGGAATTGTTTGCGTGTTTATTACGCACACGGAAACTCCAGCTGAACATAAAGGCGTGAGCCGGGTTCTGTTTACTCATTGCCAAGTAAGCCCCAAAACAGTTCTCTCTACAGTATGCTGAGTTCATTTCAATTGTTCTGTTGTTCCAATTGATTGAAGGATTGTGCTCTGTGAGCCAAGGAAGTCCCAATATGAGTTGGAATTGGGGGGCATCAATTAAATTAAAGTGTATAGCTTCTCTATGCCCATCTTCTTGAATCAGCTCTACTAACTCTGTGTGACACGTGATTGGCCCTGAGGATAGATTGGTACCATCGATTGCTCGAACTGGTTCACTTCTAGCCTTGGCAATTGCTCGCAGCCCCACCTTAGCCGCGAACTTCAGATCGCAGAAATTACCCGTGGCTCCTGAGTCCACCATCACAGCCACTCCTTTCATTATCTTTTCACGAAATCAGATTGTCAAGGATAAAATCAAATGGGGCGAAGACGACTGTAATGTATTCGCCAGCCGATGTTCCTGAGGAGTTGATTTCTGATTCGCATCCACCTGCACAACTCCTTCTACAGGTGGTGCTGCGAGTTTTCCTTTGGCTTAGATGGACCCTTTGGTTTTCTTGGACAATTCCGCATAAAATGTCCATTAGATCCACAATACATACATAAGTTGTTGGCTCGTCTTTTTTCCTTCTCCTCCTTTGTGAGTGGTCCCCGAATCGTTCCTATTTGCATAGGTTCAGATCCTGTGGTTCCTTCTGTACTCCTTCCTGTTTCAGCCTTAACTCGATCGAATCGCGGAACCGTACTTCTGTACTCTCGTCTTCTCTCTCCCCTTCACTCTCCCTGCCGGAAATCCAGTTCTAGTACTAGGTCTATCAGGGTGGAAATTTCAGTTGGTCAATTCGGTATTTGAGCCAAACCATCTTTTAGTTCATCTCGCAGGCCTCGATAAAATATTGCTGTCCTCTTGTTCTCTGGCCAATCAGTCTCCATTACAAGTTTGTTGAACTGAGCTAGATAAGCCACTAAGTCTCTATTTCCCTGCTTCAATTCCAAGAGTTCGTTATCTACTGCTTGAGAGATCCGTCTTCAGTCAAAGATTCTCAGAAATTCTTTCTTGAACTCATCGAAATTCTGCAATAATGGATCATCTCGTGAGACTATCGGCATCAACCATGCTGCTGCATCTCCACTCAAATATGACAAAATGAAGGCTACCTTAGATTGCGCATCAGGAAAGATAGAAGGGCGACACAAGAAATGAAGTGAACATTGTGTAATAAACACCTGCGCCTTTTGTGGGTCCCCACTAAACCTCTCTGGCGCTGCCAACGGTATCACTGGCGATAGGGAATGGATTACTTGTGTTGTTAGCTTATTTGCATCTCCCATTGATGTGGTGGGAACCTCCCTTCCAGTTGAATACGGTTGTCTTATCCTCTGTGCTAATTCTGCCGTCTCTTTCCTAGAATTCATGACCTCCTGCCTTAGACTTTGATTCTCTTCCTTAACTCCTACCAATTCCTTTTGTATCGCCTCTAGGACTGACCCTAAGGTCTGTAAATTTATTCCCTCAACCATTTCTTTTCTGTTCGGGTGCAAGATTAATACGTGGGCACTTCACTCTGTCAGAGCTCACCTTCAGATTCTCGCTGGTTACTGTTGTCTTGCACAGGAACAGAAGTCGCTAGCTTCCCGACTCCCACTACTAATCACTCAGCCCCAAGAAATGTCTTTGGCTCTAACTGATCAGCAAGGGGGAAGGGGGAAATTGGATAAAACAACAAACGATAGAAGAGACTGGTTCTGGACCTTCTGGTTTTCCTATCAGGAATTCTTCTTCAGCTATCACTCTGCCTTCTGAAGGCTCCTAAGGGTAACTAAGCACACAACAAATTATTATTCCTTTCCTACTCTATTCTGTCTCTTTTCTTCTCTTCTCTTATGATTTTTCTACCTACCCAGAATCCTGAACTCTGTGCCTCTCTTCTTGTTCAACTCTGTCTTTTCTTCTTTCTTGTTATTGGCGTCACTAATTATCTGTAAAACATATATCTTTTATTATACCTATTTATTCTCTGTTTTTAAACATCTTCTAACTCTTTCTCTTTTTAACCTACCATGAATGTTTCTGTGTGTGGCCTTCTCTTTCTTCTCGTGATTTCTCTTCTTTCTTTTCTTGCCTCTTGCTATTCTAGAAACTGTTGTCTTCTAAATTAAGCCTTTTGTGCTTTTAACTTTTCCTGTTTGCTTCCTCTCCTTAGGATACTGCGGAGCTGCTATAACTCTGGTAAGTCTTTCACCGTACTTTCCTTGTTAACTGATGGTTTTGTCAATTAATTTTTCTTAGGAACCTTTTCTCAGTAAATCCCATAATATTCTTCACTTTCTGTTACAGGACTCTGTATGCTGATCTCGGCTGACCTTGGTAAGTATTATTCTTATTGCGTCATCAAACACTGCTTACATTTTATGTGAACGAATAATCTATCAGTAATTCACTTAGCTTTCTTTCGGTTTTCTTTTCAGGTGCGGCTGAAGTCTTCACCCGTCTTTTCCCTGTAGCGACGAAGTGACTCCGTACTCGACTCCCGCTTAATAGCCCACTACGGACTCTAATGGCTTTTCTGACCTCTTCGGTGGTTTTCGGTTTCTTGACTCGAAACTACTCTCAAGCGTTACTCTGGAAAGCTTCTTACTCAAATATTTACTTCAGAACTGGGAACACACTCGAACACGTCTTCTCTGAGGAAATGTCTTGGTGAAGTGTGCATTACTTCAGGCGTGCGCGCGTCACATCGTCTCTCTGAATTTGTAAACAACTAGACCGCAGACCCCAGCACCTGAGCGGCCGTCTTAGAATTGCGGGCATGCCACAAACTCGACCACTGAAGCCCATTTGAAACTGAAACGCCTATTGAACCAAGTTCCTTGCGCTTACATTAGGGGTCCTGACAGTCGGTCAGTCTCTCTCTCTGTCAGTCTCTCTCTCTCTCTCTGTCAGTCTCTCTCTCTGTCAGTCTCTCTCTCAGTCAGTCAGTCTCTCTCTCTCTGTCAGTCTCTCTCTCTCAGTCTTTATCTCTCTCAGCCAGTCCCTCTCTCCCTCAGTCAGGCAGTCTCTTCTCTCTCTTGTGCACTCTCAGTCAGTCAGTCTCTCTCTTTGTCAGTCAGTCAGTCTCTCTCAGTCAGAGTCTCTCTCTCAGTCAGTCTCTCTCTCTCAGTCAGTCTCTCTCTCAGTCAGTCAGTCTCTCTCTCAGTCAGTCAGTCAGTCTCTCTCAGTCAGAGTCTCTCTCTCAGTCAGTCTCTCTCTCTCAGTCAGTCTCTCTCTCTCTCAGTCAGTCTCTCTCTCTGTCCGTCTCTCTCTCTCAGTCAGTCCGTCTCTCTCTCTCTCTCTCTCTGTTGGTTTCTCTCTCTCTCGGTCAGTCTCTCTCTCTGTCAGTCTCTCTCTCTCTCTCTGTCAGTCTCTCTCTCTGTCAGTCTCTCTCTCAGTCAGTCAGTCTCTCTCTCTCTGTCAGTCTCTCTCTCTCAGTCTTTATCTCTCTCAGTCAGTCTCTCTCAGTCAGGCTCTCTCTCCCTCAGTCAGTCAGTCTCTTCTCTCTCTTGTGCTCTCTCAGTCAGTCAGTCTCTCTCTCTGTCAGTCAGTCTCTCTCTTCCTCTCAGTCAGTCTCTCTCTCAGTCAGTCAGTCTCTCTCTCTCATAGTCAGTCAATCTCTCTCTCTCTGTCAGTCTCTCTCTCAGCCAGTCAGTCTCTCAGTCAGTCACTATCTGAGTCTCTCAGTCAGTCAGTCTCTCTCTCTACTCTCTTTCCACTCTCTCTCCACTCTCTCCCCACTGTCTCTCGCTCTCTCCACTCTCTCTCTCCACCGTCTATCTCCACTGTCTCTCTCCACTTTCTCTCCTCACGTTCTCTCTCTCCACTCTCTCTCTCAACTTTCTCTCTCTCCACTCTCACCCCCTCTCTATCTCTCTCCACTCTCTCTCTTACCACGCTCTCTCTCTCTCCCTCTCTCTCTCTCTCCATTCTCTCTCTCCACTCTCTCTGGGGGGCCATGGGTACATTACCAGCAAGGTCCGCGGGCCGCCAAGGAAGGCCTGACGGGCCACCAAGGAAGGCCTGCTGGGCCGCTGGCGGCCCGCGGGCCGTACTATGAGTACCACGAACCTAAGGGCTCTCAATAAGGGTGTGATAACCATTTTCCTCTTCCAACCATCACGAAGATGGTTTCTTTGTTGCACAGAGCAAAGTACTTCAACTCATTAGACTTGACTGCAACATACCATCAGACAAGGTTACACCCGGGCTCCAATGATTTTACCACCTTCTGAACTCCATTTAGAACCTACCGTTTTGTGCGTTTGCCATTCAGTTTGGTGTCCAAAGTTGCTATTTTTCACTGTGTGATGTATCTTCTGTTGGGAGTCTCTGAAGTATGAAATGTTTTCAATACTATATTTTGATCTATGGTGATTCTCTGCAAGTTCATGATGAGAAAGTGAGGCAGGTGCTGACCATATTATGGGAGAACAGGTTGACGCTGAAATTGAGTAAGTGTGCATTTAGTAAGTCAGATATTGAGTATTTGGGTCACAGTGTCAATGCCAAAGGAGTATACAGAAGAAATATTTAGTTGCTAATGTACTGAGTCTATATAGTCCAGAGAAAAAAGATGAGTTGTTATAATTTTTAGGAATGTTGGAATTTTATGCTACATTTTTACCAAATTTAGTGGCCAAACACTGAGCATGAGGAAATTGCTTAAGAAGGGAGCATAAATTACGTGGGATGGATGGTGTGAGAAAGAATTTGTGGATATTAGGAAGGAGCTTGGAAGTGCTGATAACTTGAGCTGTTTTGATCCTTCTCAAGAATGTTATGTCATGGAGGTTCCCAGCACAAAGGGCCTGGGTGCTGTTCTGGTGCAGGGGGAGTCCAGTGGAAATGATTTGAGACCCATTGCTTATATCTCCAGGTCTTTGAGTGCAGCAGAAGTGAAATATTCAACTATTGAAAGGGAGACCCTAGCTGTCTGTTGGGCAATCAAGAAATTCATACCTTTTGTGTGGTGAAAGCAGTTTACTACTTCACTGATCACAAACTGTTAGTAAAAGTACTGACCAGGAAGGGAATAGATATGATATCCATGTGAATTTGCAAATGAATTGTTGGGCTGCAAGTGTTCTGTTTTGAGGTGCGTTATGTTCCTGGACCGCGGAACAAAGTTGCAGATTGCCTTTCGAGACTGAGCTCTGTAGTTGAAGTAAGGAATTTGGATGAGGAAGAACAAGTGAAAGTGTGCAGTGTCGCGGACAGTAGTGTGCTTCAGGAGGATTAGCTGAGCGCCATTGCCAGAGATTCTGATCTGCAGCAAGAATTAGAGGCCACATGCAATGGTTAGAAATCAGACGTGAGGAAAAACTCTGTGTTGGAGAGCTATTGGAAGGTAAAGGATGAATTATCTGGTGAGGTGGGTGTCAATTTGCGGGTTTTGAGGCTTGTGATGTTGGGAGAGAAAATTGTGAATTTGGGGCATAAAGGGCATTAAGGAATGAGTAAAACTAAGACGAGGGTGGACCCAAACTACTGGTGGCTGGGGATGGATATAATGATTGAAAGGATTGTTAGAGATTGCCTGGATTGTGTGCATAATGACAAAGTGTATTAAGTCAGGAGTCCCCAAATGGGTTGTAGAGACCTTCACTGGGATGCGGTGGCCTTTCACATTGTTGGGCCGTTGCACCGCAGCGTAGAGTCCAACTATCTGCTTGTTCAGGTCGATCAATCCTCCCAATGAGCAGAAATTGGTGTTGTTAATGGTGTGTGTTGAAACCAAAAGAATTGCAAATTTCTGAAGTGAGATCTTTCATTGTGAGGGCTTACCAAATACCTTCCTAACCGATAATGGTCCTCAATTTGTTTCAGCTGAAATGGAGGAGTTTTTGCATCAGAAAGGGATTCAACACAGGAATGTTCTTTTTTGCATCCCAAACACAATGGAACTGTGGAAAGGTTCAATAGAGCAGTGAAGGAATGTATTCAGCTGGAGCTGGGTGCAGGGAGGAATTGGAAAGAAGAACTAAAGACGTTTTAATATGCATTCAGGTTTCCATCGCACTCAACGTCTGGAGAAGTTCCTTTTGAACTGTTCAGGTGGAGGAAGGCCAATACCGAATTATTCCATGGTTGGTTGCATTGGGGAAAGAGTTACATTGTGACGTGTGAACCATTGAAGGGAGGCTTTGCTAAGGA
This sequence comes from Triturus cristatus, assembly GCF_964204655.1. Taxonomy (NCBI): domain Eukaryota; kingdom Metazoa; phylum Chordata; class Amphibia; order Caudata; family Salamandridae; genus Triturus; species Triturus cristatus. The sequence continues at coordinate 1,084,526,255 of NC_140582.1, read as the reverse complement.
ATTCAGGTGTGTGGAAAAGCAGAATTTGAACTATGACATCAGAAAAGGTGTGTTGGAATTTGATTTTTCTGTGGGTGATCTAGTTATGATAAAGAGACCAGTGCTGGCAAACATGGATTAACGTTTATGGCTCCTCAAGGAATTATCAAACTTTTCCATAAACCTGCCAAAGTGGAGGATGGAAGGATTTGGCACCTTTACAGAGTAGCAGAACAAAGGGAGCAATCTGGTATGAAGTTTCTCTCACAAGGTATAATTTTCATAGAAAGTTCCTTTGACTGTTTAGTCTATGTATATTTCAGTCTTGTTTGGAAGTTGAGTTTTTTCCTTAACTTTTGTATAACTCGTTCAATACTTGTTTTTTGTTGTTTGTAAAGGAGGAGGGTGTTTGGTATACTAGGACTGTATTTATGAAGAAAAGAATGTAGAGTGTTGACTGTGTTCCATGTATTTATGGAGAAAAGAATGTAGAGTTTTGGCTGTGTTCCATGTAGTCAGTTGATGCTGGATCTGGGTGTTGCCTGACCAATGGATGGGATGTTCTTGAATGAAGAACCTACTTCAACCTCAATATTAGTTCTGCACTTTATTACACACAGGGTGCCCTAGGAGATTCTAGAAGATGTTGGGCTGATGGAGGGCATTCTACTGCCTAGGATCGGAAGGCTCAGGGGCGTCTCAGGGATGAGGCATGGATACTGAATGACTAGCCACATAGAACTGGACTAGGAGCCCCTGTAGCACCTTTCCCCCTCTCTGGACTTCAGAGCATGCCCTGAGGCTGCTCCCAGGACTTGTATAGCCCTGCTCAGCGTTATGACACATAAGTCCATCATGGCATCGTGGCATCATGTTCCTTGCTCAACATGATTTTTAACACCAAAATGATAATAAAAAGAGCTGTAAAAAAAAGAATTTTGGAATGCCCATTACATCCGACTTTTTTTTCAAGGGGATTATATTGAAGACAAATTTGTTTACATTTCGGTATTTTCTCTGACAATAGTGTTTTTTTTAACAATTTTAATTTTGGGGACATGTTGTTCTCTAGCAATTTGCTACATGTTAGGTGCAAAAACACTATGGACCCTATTAACAAAAGCAAATTCACTTGTGTAGATTTAAATTTGCTCTTGCACCAATGTATAAATCTACACTTTTGTGCTCTTCACCATTTCCGAGTGCAGATTTACACCGAAGGGTGTGGAGGCATTGAAGAGTAAATTTAGGAGTATTTATTTACTATTAAATAACTTTTCAGATGTAGGTGATCTCCAACACTGTGGTGGAGATCTCTCCATGGAGAAATATAAGGGAAATTATTAAGATGTATTATTCTTTAAAAAAAAAAGAAGAAAAAAGAAATGTAAAATAATTTAAAAAAATTGATTATTAACATATAACTAACAAAATAAATATTACAGCACATTAACTCATGACACTTATTAATTTATTATATTATTTCTTAAAGAGTTTAAAAAAAAGAAAATTCCACCTAGACTAAAAATTTTATGTTTATTTAATACGTATGAACATTTTTTAAAGTTATGTGCTGAATAAATTCAAATATTTTTACACTTTTTAGCAAAAGTTTGAAAGTTTAATTTATGTTTAATGTATTTATTTTTTTAATTTGGGGGATTTTAATTTACAATTGAATCCCATATATGAGGACCAGGCCCAGTCAGATATATTTGCAGCTTACAATATCCTTGCTGCTGTACTTCCCAATGTTCTCCTCATATTTCTTTTATTGACTTTAGTAATTCAAACAAAAAGAAAGAAACCGTATAATTTTATAACAGTTTCCCCGTCCCTCCATCCCGTACACCCAGAGAGAAAGATGTGCCATAGCAAACATATTACATCAACAGTCTGTACCTGGCACCCAGGTAGTGGAAAGAGCGAGGAAGAGAAATACATACAGAGACAACAACTTTAAACCATGTCCCATCCCATTATCCCCCTGCAGTTAATTGTGTACCAATCGTCGATGGGTCCCTCCTCCTGCTACATAACAGCTTCCTCAGTTTCCTGCTGCAGTCGAACCTCCACTAAATCTGCCCCATTTGACCTGTCCTGCTATACAGTAGTCTGTGTTACACCCCACTTTCCGCCCGCACTCATCTCACAAATACTCACAGCCATTGTTTCCTATTGGGTAGACGATTATTCATTCTTATCTGTGCTATACATTTCTTAGCCACAGCCAAGTTTAGATCCAATACCTTCTCTGCATACTTAGGGCCTGATTACAATGCAGTCAGAAACGGCTCCGACTGCCTCATTACAATGGAGAGCCCGTCCACCAGTCGCAATGCGGGCAGTAATCCCTAGGGTGACTCTTTTTCGCCTGTGGGATTACGATGCCGGGTTTTGGCAGCCTTTCAGTGCTGACCTTTCTGACACAGAAAAGCTATCGGAACTCAACTTTGGGGGCCCCCAGCAGGGCTCCCTTGGGTGCATGGCATCCAGTTGGAGGATTAGAGGGCACCTATGGTGCCCCCGGGTTGATCCCTGAACCCCGATGAACTGCACCACCGGCCGGAATACATGCTCCTATTGTAAAGTATAGGAATGCGATGAACAGTGTTTGGTCGCTTCCTAATTAGTCGGTCGGGATCGCCCACCGGGTGTCGGTTGGTCCCTTGACAGAGACAATGTCGGGTGGAGGAAACTCCGTCCGACATCGTAAACAGGGCCTTAGTGTGTTTACCTCATGTCACCAGGCACATTAAACACAGGTGAAGCGTTGGCAGTAGTAGTATCTCAGTCAAGATCTGCAACACCTGAATAACCTCACTCCAGAAGGCTCCTACACGCCCAGCACATATGAACATAGGTTCCCACAGTCGACTTACATTTGAGACACAGCTCTGGTTTGGAAGAGTCAAGCCTAAGCAGCTATTGCAGTGTGACATAATGTGACATAATCCCTGTGAACACATTTATAGTGTATTAGTTTCAGGCGTGCATTTCGGATCACTCATCTACAATTGACCAGGATGGATGCCCATTCACGCTCACTCAGCTCTTCTCCTATATCACGTTCCCATTATGACTTCAATGTTGTGATGCGGGTGGCTGTGTGTGCTGACAGTATGGTATAAAGCTGTGTGATGAGCTTGTGCTCTCCCCCATGTCCATAAATTATTTTTTGTTTTAAATGAAGTTTATTAAATTTAAAAATAATTCAAACATTGAAATGTTGAGAGCCTCATTGAAGACAGCGGAGTGGCTCCCAGCTTATAATGGCTGGTATAAGTCTTTTGCTTCAACATTCCAATGATTGTCTTTCTGTTACTCCCTTTTTAATTTAACTTCTACACTTAGTAGAATGTTCTAATAGCCTTATAGCCTTCTCCCCTGGACTATACCAGTTGTTAAAGGCCCTCACGCTCATTATAGGTCCTCGCCTACATGGGCAAAGAGCTCCTCAGCTTTCTTACTCCTTAATGTATCCGTATCATCTATACCACCACTGTGTACTGGGATCCCAATCACAATGTTAATGAGACACACTACTGCGCTTCTGACATTATCTACAATGATCTAATGATACATAGTGCTGACTGCCGACGTTTTTATGTTATCCACCTGTAGCTTCCAAATCAGCATACAAGCGTAAACGCTAAATCCAAGATTTAAAGATGGACATAAGAAAAGGTGCCTTCGAGGAAGCAGTGCAATTTGTCAATAAATTGAATAATAATCCCTTCAACATTGAGAGACAATCTATTGTTAAGAGCAGATTTATCACCACATACACGAACAGAGCAGGTGAACTTAAAAATATTCTTCGGAAAACACTGGCCTACATTGTCAGTGGAACATAGTCTTGAAGGATGTATAGATGAAAACCCCAGGGTGACCCTTAGGAAGGATGTTACGCTGAAAGTTAGACTAAGCCAGAATTATTTTGGGAAAAAGGTGAAGAAGTCAAGGGCTTCTTCCCCTTCTAAAAATGTATAGCCTGTAAATTCGGCACAACTGTTGCTGAGCACCTGTCACCTCTGACAGGCTTGGTTAAGAGAATAAACCAGCCCGTTACTTGCATTTCTGATTACACTATGTATGTACTTAATTGCCCATGTGGACTCAGCTATGTAGGGAGTACGACACACCCCACCAAGAAACGGACATTGGAGCATGCTAGGGCAATTAGACATACAGTCGAGCAATTTCCAGTGGCCCATAATTTCAACACATTTCAACATTAGGGATATCACAAAGGTGAGATTCATTGAGTTTGACAGGGTCCCAGCTTTCAAAAAAGAGGGGGTGACAAAATAGGTGCACTTGGGCAACTTGAGTCCAAATACATTCTTGAACTCAACACCAAAACTCGTAATGGCTTGAATATGTATAAAGAGATGCACATCCATTTAGGTTGATTGAGCAAGTTTGCGTTGTGGTGCTGTACACAATAGCAGCTTTGTTAACTCCTTACCACATTTACTGTATGAAGTATTTAATACAGTTTTGAATTATTTTTATCTATTGTATAATAATCTGTTTTTAATTTATTCTATCACTTCTGTCTACACTTTTCATATGCTTTTCTTTTTCTCTTGCAGGGTTGGGGAACACAGGAGATTTAAGCCTGTCATTCTAGGGCAGCTGACAAACTTAGATTTTGTTTATTCATGAAACTTTGATATTTGCCCAGTGGGGTATACATGTGTTGTTTATGTTGACTTGCACAAATTATGAATATTGGAATAACATTTGTTTGCCCACTGGGACTATATGAAGCACACTCTGATGGTGTATTTATGCATCAATGTTCAAGATTGGCACTCAGTATAACCTCTTAGAAACTATTAGTATTTGTGTTTCATACTTTCCCACTTTGGCAGAATTGCGCTTGCTTCAAACCGTAATAATTACAACATTGTTATGACTGTGATAAAATTGCCAATTAGGTAGTTTTTAATCATTATGTCAATGCACGTCAGGGTTATTTTTCAAGTTAATCATAATATCATGCACAGCACACTTCATATTAATCAGCTATTGGTAATTGTGCCAAATTAAACTTCTGTTGCTCTGCTCGAATGGATTGTTCACTTATTTGTCGGTAATTTTGATTGCCTTTCGTTTTGCGCAATAACACGCTAAGGTGGCCACACAGTGTGACGCTGCAGAAATGAATTAGCGTTTAAGAATGCCACTCAGCATGACCTATGTGAAGCTATCAGCCCACTTGGGCATAATTGTGTTTGCTTTATATCATATGTTGTATTTTTGGTATAATTGAGATTAGTTATTAGTATTTGTTCAAGAAGATAGTGATCAGGCGTTGTGCCAGACAGTAGTTTTAATTGCTCTTTGCGATTAGTTATGCTGATGTTATCGATATCAGTTGTTATTCATATAATTTATGCCACTCACAATATTATGTACAACACAAATTTGTAACTAACAATGGCTGGTTATTATGAAAAATTACCTTTATGTGGCATAGCTCGCATGGATCATTTATTTATTTGGTGGTATTTTCTATCACCCTCATTCAGTGCAATTAAATGTAAAGATGGCTGCCACAGAAGCCTTTGGATCTGTTAACCCTACAAGTCTTTCTTTTATGCTATCACATAATGTGTTTTAAAAATAAAAAGAAAAAACAGTATGTCACGAGCGATCAAGGTGTGTGGTACGCCAAAATGCGTAGTGTGTTTCTCCATTCTGTATGCTGTTAATGGTGACTGGATTCATTGCATAAAACTTTTTTCATCCACATTGCTGGAGTGCCCTTTATCCCTTTGAATCCGGAACAGGAGTGCATGATGGATATGCACGGGCTACCTCGCCCGAATGCACACCCCTGCCATGAGGGCTTTGTGGCAGGAGGTCCCTTGGGGAATGTTGATATTTATGGTTTTTTTTTTTTTTAAATCAATACATTTTATTTACTTAATATTATTTTCTATGGAATGTTATTTTGAGTTCCTTCCTCCATTATTTTTTTATGGGAGTGTGCTGCATATGAGTGCCCATGTGTGATGCTTGATTTACTCCATGGCTGGGCTGGAGTACATTTACTATAATCACCTTCATGAATGTAGTAAGTTTAGGATTGTAATAGCAATGTGCTGATTCTTATATGTGTGCATGGTTGTAGTAACCTGTCCCTCCAAGAATCCCTGCCATTTAAGAGTAGGTATTTCCTATTGTCCCATCACTCTCCCTGGTCCCACCTACATTTACTCTGTGGAGATCTCCCCACAGAAAAAGATAGGAAAGGTGGTGATTGTGATTTTGTGATTGAGAAATTTGTGATTTTTAATTTTGCAGTAAGAAAGTAGCATTGCTGTAGTATTACTTTATGTACTACAAAATGTAGTCTGCAAATCGGGCCCTATATCTTTTCTGGTTATATTTTATTCACAGCTCGAAACTTTCAAATCTCTTGACTTCATGTTTAAAGCCAGAGAATATTCAATTTTGGTCTTGCACACATATGAGAAGGCAGGACCTAGAGACCTTGTATGTTGTATTGTACACTAAATAAATCTGATCAGTCAGTCAGTGATGCCAAACAGAGACCACAGTTGGCTGACGAGATCTTAATATGACATTATTTGATGACCAAAGTGTATTTTTGCCATCAAATCGAGGCAATTTCCACAAATTATAAAGATAATTTGTTATTATTTAAACTGTTCCACAAGATTTCTGATATACACCCAGTAATATAAATTCTCCATTGGATCCAAGTCCTTGTTGCAGTAGCCTTCATGTGGTTTCCCTATACATGGCATACTATTGGCCTCCCATTGTTGCAGACTGGCTCATAACAATTTGTTCCATCCATATAATTACCATTACTGGGGCTCAAGAATTGATTACAAAAAGGCAACTACATTTGTGGGCCTGGACTTGGTCCTTGGTGAGAGAAGAATAGGTATATCCTCTCTTAAGGATCCCCGACTCCCGCTGCAAATATCTAGCTTAAGTATTTTGCCAATTCTAATCAGAAATGATAAAAAAAGCTTACACTGGTGGAGCCGAGAACACTAACTGGACAATCCGACCAGCAAGCATTTTTAGTGAATATCGAAGATTATGTATCATAGTGTAATATAGTGTTTATGCGTATATGCATCACTACTTCTTGCCGTCAAATCTATATGAAATTCGAAGTAACATCTCATCCTGTTTCTAGTATGCAGCCTTTCTGTAACCAAATGTATTGTTTTTTAAAGTTATTGTTTGGATGTTATACTACGAGGAAAACCGAAATATATATTACAAATAAGATTTATAAGGGGTTTCCTCAATGAATCAAAGGGGTTTCTTTTTGTTCAACTAGACAAGGTGCAGTTAAATTTAATGCTAACTGAATACATATTCTACCTTGAGTTATAATATTGGGCCAGCGCCACAATATTCTGTTTTGCTTTCTTAAAAAGTCTTGTGTACTGCAGGGAGTTATCCATTCAGTACTTTGCTCTAAAATGAGCATGCAGAGCTTTCTCATATCTAGTTTGATGAGTTCTGAATTTTTTGGTTTGAGTCAAAAAACGGCCCATTATGAAGCATTTGGATTTTCTGGACCTCTTTTTTGGCTGTTATATCTTGTACTATATAGCAATAGTCCAGTCAGGGCTTTTTGAGAGTCCTGATAAATTACACTCTTCACGTGGTCTGCAATAGTGGCAGGATCCTCTTAATCATCATGAGTTAGAAATTGATGCTTTGTGTGACTGCCAAGAATGGGTGGTAGTAGGACAAGTCGACATTGGGTAGTTTTATGACTTTACTCTTAGATTTAATTTCACCTGAACTTTTGTGAACAGTTGAAGATCACGCTTTCTTTAGTGCTGATTTACAGGTCATAATTTCTTTTTGGATCCAGTGATGACGCATGACTCTTCCTCACCCAGAAAAAGATCTTCATACGATACTATCGACATTGTTCTCGAGCCCAGGGCCACTTGTCACTCTCATATGGATCGGCATGCCATCCACATACATTTGGCATGATTTTTGGTTTTGCAGTATTGCCTAATTATGTAGTCGCAAGAGCACTTTGTAAAACAGTGAGAAGATATAAGAATCTTACAGAAAGCTGCATATAACACTATTTACCAGCTAGACCGTAGTTCCCATGCTGATCTATGAGCTCTGGTAGGTGAGGAACAACAAGAGTTGCCCATTTGTTTAGACAATGCAGGAGTAATTTGTTGTCCACTCTATCATATCCTGCTGATGTATTGAGGTGGAGCCATACCTCAGATTAGCCAATGTCAAGAAAAAATTGATCTTTCATTAATTCTGCAAAGTTGGTATCAGAAATAACTTTATTAGATCTGAATAAATAGATCAGTCAGTCAGTCAAAGAAACTTTATTTGCTACGCTTCTCTAGCATAAACGTATGAGTAAAATAAAAACACATTACAAAGAAAACATTCAGAGGTTTAAAACATATAGCTATTCTTGGTGGAGTCGCGCGCACCGCGACCCAAGATGGCCGCCTGATATCAGAGCTCCGCATCGCATCGGACTCCGTGATTGCATTTGAGCGGTTCCAGCGCTCCTACATTCATCATGCCGGCATATTATTAAATCAGAACACCTCCCTTACAGGATTCTGCCTTTACTATCCTTTGTCTGATGGAATTCCTGCAGAAAATATGTAGGTGACTTTTTACTTGCTTTTTGGCCGCCATTTTGTTTTTCTCATCAATATTTTTTCCTCAAGTTGCTCCTCATGGTGCGCTGAATCATTCTGTTTTTCGACATTCTTTCACTTTTATCACCTTTTTCTTTACTGAAGTTTCTATCAGCATTGGACACTGTGAAAGTTACTGAGTTGGCTGTTCATATGAGATATCTTTTCTTGTCACTTTTATGACGCCTTTCTTATTACCCTCTTCCTGGTTGTTTCGTACTCTGTTTAATGGATAGAAGCAAATTTCTACTTTGTTCCACTAAGAAGCAGGCGTCCAACTTTACGATACCTGATTGTGTTACCTCCTCAGCTCCCATTGCTCCCTCAAATTCTACGGTTGCGGTCGGAGCTCTAGTGACCATGGTGGCTAAATCTCAATCTCCTTCAGTCAATGTCAAGAGACTTAAACAGGATCCTCCTTCTCCTCCTAAAGCTGTTTCTCCGGTCTCTCTGGATACTGTTCTGGAGGAAATCCACGCCCTCAGACCTTTTATTGAGGAAACAAACTCTCGCCTTCAGACCATAGATAACAAATGGTCCTCAATGGAATCCCGCCTCACGGTAGTGGAACAGCAGCCTCCAGAATTTCCTCTTTGGAGAAAGACGTTTTCCAACTGAGAAGGGCGACCGAGGACCTTGAAAATAGGAATCGTTGCAACAACCTCCGTATTCATGGCCTTCCTGAAGACATTGAAGGGGATGACGCTGTTGCGTACTTTACTTCCTTTTTGCCACAATTCTTGGGCCTCCCCTCTTCGACCAAACTGAATATACAACGTGCTCATAGACTAGGTCCTCGTTTATATTCTTCTGCTGCTCCTTCCAAACCCCATGGAGTGATAATCTTGTTCTTACAATTCACGGATCTCCTACAAATCCTCAGTGCAGCAAAAACCAAAAAGCAGCTAATGTGGCTTGGCACCAAGGTATTCAAACCTCAGGACATCTCTTCAGCCACCGCCAAATGCAGCAAGGAATTCCTAGATCTTCGTCTGGCTCTTCGATCCCTCGGTGCACGCTATGGTTTATTCCATCCATGCTTCTTTAAAGTCACTTTTCTCAACAAGACCTCTACTTTTGAGGATCTGGTCAACCTCCTAAGATTTATCCAGTCACACTCCACCTCTTCTATGGAGATTGCTGGTCCTCCGCCTATACCTTGACTTTGCAGTCTCTTCTGTGGTGTTATTCATTGCATAATATTGTAGTGTTTTACTCATTATTTTCATTATTTCCATTTTTCTTCTTGCTCTCATTTCCATGCTTTATTTTTTCTTTTACAGGTCTGTCTATTTGTACTATGTTCCCAGTATTGTTCCCGTTCCTGTTTATGTCTAGTTGATGTCCAGATGTTATGTGTTGCCCGTTGTTGGGTGTGCTATTTTCATTGTCCGTGCCACCTCTCACTCTTCCCTTTGTTCCTCCTAAGGTACTTATCACAGTCGTCATTTTTTTGACATGTACTGTCTCCTCTCATCTGTACTCTCTTTTCCCTCTCTTTCCTTCCTCCTTATTGTATCCTCTTTCCTCTCCCTTTTAATGACATTGCTTCCTTTTTCTTATTTGCCTTCTTTTCCATCTGTTTTTCTCTCTTTTCCATTCTATGCATTCTTTTCTATCATCTTAAAATCTCGCTGGTTCTTCTATTTTCTTCCCTTTCTTCACCTTTATCTCTTACTTCATCTTTTTATTACTGCATATTTTGTTCTTTATATATTTTTAATGGTTTTGCATTCAGAGTTATTTCCTGGAATGTGAATGGTTTTATTAACCCAATTAAGAGACAGAGAATACTATCCCATCTTGCCTCTTATAACCCTGATTTGGTTCTTTTCAAGAGACCCACCTTACAGAATCTGAGGCATTAAAATTAATAAAAGGTTGGGTGGGTTCAGTTTTATCCTCTCCTTCTAATAAGAAAACGGTGTTATAATTTTATGTCACAAAAAGTTGAGCTATAAAGTTATTTCGCAAGAGATTGATGCAGAAGGAAGATGGATGTTAGCTAAGTTGTTAATTAATAATATTTATTTAACTGTATTCAATGTTTATGGCCCTACTCATCCTGATTGTTCCTTTTGGCCTATGATTAAGCAGAAATGTGCTCAGTTTAGAGATCATTACTTTATACAAGGGGCGACTGCAATCAAGTTGTTGATCCCTTTCTTGACCGTAAATCTCAGGTTCGCTTTATTCCCCATAAAACTCATAAACATTTTCTTGACACTATTTCCCAATCACACCTTGTGGACTCTTGGAGACTTTCTCACCCCGATACTCGTGACTTCTCTTTTTTCTCTCCTCCTCACAACTCCCTCTCTCATTTAGATTATATTTTTCTCTCTCAATCTCTGTCTCAAAATTTGTTATCTTCCTTTATTGAACCTATTGTCATCTCTGACCATGCCCCAATTATATTATCTGAACAATGGGGTAACCCTGTGTCCCTCAGAACCTGGGCATACGCACTATAAGAAACAATGGTTCTGTCGGGCAAAGACCAACAATTACTTTGTTCTACGAATGGATCAAGACACAATTGAATACATCAATTATGGAAGAGAGTATTCTCTTTGTAACAGTGACCACAGAAAATATGAAGTACAAATCACATATACCATGTCAACATACAAATCACGATAAAGTCAAAGTCAAATTTAGTGGGTGAGGGGGAGGAGCCTAGCGCGCAACCAAGATGGCCGCGTAGGTGCGAGGCTCCCGAGGACCTCCGCGACCTCCTATCACTATCCTGAACATATCCTGTCCCAGATGAGGGGACTGTGTCGGTGAGCCCGAGCTGAGGTGGCGCCCGTTTTCCGCTTCCAAATCGGACCTCGGACACCGACTTTAACACCGATTGAGGTTTGCGGCCTTCTCCTAGCCGAACCCCGGATTTGCATTGTGGGGCGATCCAGTGACGAAGTGAATAACAGCGGCGGGCAGGGCTTGGTGGCTCGCGTTACCCGCACTTTCACTTTCGCTTTCGTACCCTCCTTGCTGTCTATGCGAGGTTGGGTCACGGGGCTTGGTGTGTTGGTGTGGCCTCGCTGGGGGACCCTGCCTGCCCGCCGGCTGTGATCCGCCCCGCAGATCTGGGGTGGCACCCCCCCGGAGCCCGTGGACCGGCTTGCCCGCCCTTCACGATGTGGCTGGTGCGATCGGGAGACTGGGACCATGGCCACGAAACAAGATGGCGATCGGGCAAAGGTAAAATCGACCCGGCGTGGCGCAGCCCATCAGTCCAACAGCATGGATCGCTATACCCTCCAGAAGGGATCTCCTGAGGTGCCACGCAGGTCCCCTGAGGGCCCTACTGATGCCCCCGATCTGCCCACGGATCTGACTCTGCGGGATGTCATGGGCGCCATCGCCGAGATGAAGGCCTCTGTGGGCCAGCGTTTTGACACACTGGCGCAGAAGATCGACTCGGTCCTCGTAGATGTTGGCCTGATAAGGGCCGATCTCTCCAAGACCAACGACCGAGTCGATTCTTTGGCCCACACCGCATCGGGCCTTACGACAGATGTGGCGGCCCTGCAAACGGAGGTGCGCCGACTTGCTCGGGCGAGTGCGCTGATGGATCGTCGCCTGGAGGACTCCGAGAATCGGGCCCGGCGGAACAACATCCGTATCATCGGGGTGCCTGAGGGACGTGAGGAAGCGGCGGCGGACCTTTTCGTGGAAGACCTGATCGTTACCCATCTCCAGCCACGGGGGCTGAGTAAATTCTTTGCTGTGGAGAGGGCCCACAGGGTTCCCGGGGGAAGGCCTAAGGTCGGAGCCGCTCCGAGACCTCTCATCGCCCGGATTTTTAATTTTCGGGACAGAGACGCTATCCTGCAATCCTCCAGACTACAGGGACCGATTAGACTTGATAATATGGACATTAATTTCTATCCTGATTTCACCCCTGCGGTCCAGAAGCAGAGACTGAGCTTCCTTGGTGTCAAGCGCCGTCTTCGGGACCTAAATCTCAAATACGCCATGCTCTTCCCAGCTAAGCTGCGAGTGGAGGTGGAAGGTCGCACACACTTTTTTGATCGTCCCGAAGCGGCCGGGGACTGGCTGGATACTCTGTCTGGAGATCGGGATCGGGGTGGCGGGGGGGGGAGCGGCCGGGGGAGAGGGCTCGCCGGATCAAGACTGAGGGACTAATATTAGGCCTCGCTCGGGACAAAAAGGATGCCACTTTTGACTATACGTCGGATGGTTTAAGTTCCCCTCCTATGGAGGTTGTGTGGGGTCTCTTGGGGGTTCTCCCTCCTCCTCTGGGGGTCTAGTTAGTTTAACTATCTATGGGGCGACAGGCACACTGCACGTTGGGGGGGCTGTTTGGGCTCATGCAGGGGTGCAGGGAGGGGGGAGTTTTGTTGGGGTGGGTGGGCAGGGATGGGGTGTTGTTCGTTATTATCACAAGGCAACCCTTTTTTTGTGTTGGTTCTACTGTGCTCTCGGGGGGACGAATGATGGTTTTTGTGTATGATGGGGGGTAGGGAATTAACTTTGTTGTCTTGGAACGTCAATGGACTGGGGGACAGGATTAAACGAGGTGTGGTCCTGCAGTATCTGAAGCGACTTTCGCCTGATGTGGTCTTCCTGCAGGAGACACACCTTATTGGCAATTCCTTCTGCGCCATGAATCGGCGTGGCTACCGCCTCGTGGCCCATTCGGGCTTCACGTCAGGCTCGAGGGGTGTGGGTATCATGGTAAAGAACTCGCTCCCGTTAGAAATTGATGAGGTGCTCCACGACGACAGGGGACGTTACACTGTCTTGGTGGGGAGAATGGAGGGCAAAGTGGTTGTCTTTGTGTCGGTGTACGTCCCACCGGGGCTGCAGTCGACCACCTTTGCAGATCTGGGGCGCCTCCTCCTTGGCCTTCCGGGGGGGCTTCTGGTGGTGGGGGGGGATTTCAACGCGGTGGTTTCTGGGACTGTGGATCGTCACCCCCCTAGGGACCTCCCCCGGGCACAGGCGTGGCTATCCGGCCTCTTGGATACACTGAGATTGGTGGACTGCTGGCGCTTAAATCATCCCACGCAGCTGCAATACACTTTCCACTCGGGGGCCCATGGTAGTCTCTCACGGCTTGATTATGTCCTTGTCCCGGCGGCCCATGTCGGGAGGGTGGGGGAGGTGCGCCATTTGGCACGGGGTATCTCGGACCACTCCCCGCTATTGTTGCATTTTGATGTCTTTCCGAGGGCTGAGAGTAGGGTGGTCCCAGTCAATTCCTGGTACCTGCGCGACCCCACCATTCGTGCTGACTTGATTAAATCCCTCCAGCGCTATTTTGAGGAGAATGTGGGGTCAGTGCCTTCAGCTATCTCCCTGTGGGAGGCCTTCAAAACAGTACTTAGAGGGGAGGCCCTGTCCCTTATTTCCCACGCCCGGAGGCGCGAGCGGGAGGAGGTGACCCGGGTGGATGCTGAAATAGCTGAGCTGGAGGGTAATCTAGAAGATGGGGTGACGGATGCTGCATTACATGTCCTCCAGCTCAAGCAGGCGGCTTATAGGGCCCTCGTTACGGAGGCGGCCAGGGGCCTCAGTAGGGAGCAACAGGGGCGACTGTATGATGTGGGTGATAAGGCTGGTAAACTGATAGCGTGGTTGGATAAAAAGGAGAGAGCGAATCGTGTGGTCCCGCTGATTGAGAAAACGAATGGTGTAAGTGTAACTGAGCCAGAAGAAATTGTCTCCTGTTTCGCGGAGTATTTCCGCGAGGTGTATTCCCCGGTCTCTTCTTGCTCGGAAGAGGATTCCCGTGCTCTGCTCAGGGATATCGCGCTGCCTTCCCTGTCCGGAGAGGACAGGGTGTCGCTGGACGCCGCTCCCACCTCCGACGAAATCGCCCTCGCCATACGCTCGGTCGCTTCTGGCAAGGCCATGGGCCCGAACGGTATCCCTATCGAGCTGTATAAGCTGCGACCGGATACATTGGCGCCTCACCTCCGCGCAATGTTCCTCGCGGCCCACTCGCTGGGCTCCCTCCCGCTTGACAAACGTCTGGCTACAATTGTGGTGATCCACAAGGAAGGGAGACCTCGGGATCGGGTTACTTCCTATCGGCCTATCTCACTACTGAATGCGGAGCCCAAAATTCTCGCTAAGGTACTCGCCAATCGGCTGGTCGGTGTGGTGGGAGATCTGGTTCATCAGGACCAATCTGGCTTTATTCCCCATCGCAATACAGCCCTTAATCTGCGGCGTTTGCATGGGGTGCTTGCGCGTGTCCCGTTTATACGGGAGCCGGCCATTTTGGCGTCCTTAGACGCCACCATGGCGTTTGACACGCTTGAGTGGCCATACATCTGGGCGATGCTTGCGAAGTTCGGGTTTGGCCCAGGATTTATCAGTTGGGTCAAATTGTTGTATGCGGGCCCATTGGCGCAGGTGGTCGTGAACGGAAGAGTATCGGCCCCGTTTGAGCTGGGCCGGGGCACGCGACAGGGCTGTCCCCTGTCGCCACTTCTTTTTGCGCTTGCCTTGGAGCCCCTGGCGGAGTGGCTGCGGTGGGAGCCTTCCATCCGTGGTCTCCGTTGGACCCCCGAGTATGAGGACCGCGTATCCCTATACGCTGATGACATCCTTCTGTACCTAGCCTCCCCACGTAAATTGCTTATAGTCCTAGTTGATGTTTTACACTCGTTTGGTCGTAACTCCGGTCTCGTCATCAACTGGGCTAAATCGTGTGTGTATGTTCTCTCTGGGGAGGCTCCTATTCTCCCGCGGGGCTGTCCGATCCAGATCGCCCCGCAGGGATTTCGGTACCTGGGTGTCTTCATTACTCTGGACCCGGAGGCCCGGTATGAACGGAATCTGCTCCCCCCCCTCCAGCGTTTGCGGGTAGATGTCGCACGTTGGCGGCGCCTGCCGCTTTCGCCGCTCGGCCGGGCGGCACTGTTCAAGATGATGTCTCTGCCGCGTTTTCTGTACGCTCTGCAGAACACTAGGACTTGGTCCCGGCGCGCTACTTCCGTGAGGTGGAGAGTCTGCAACGCCGCCTGTTCTGGGACGGGAGGCCGCGTATTGCTCTGGCTAAGCTGACGCTCCCATGGTTTGACGGGGGGATTGCCCTCCCGGATATTAAACGGTACTATTGGGTCTCCCAGCTCGCTGCCATTAACCACGGCCTCTATGGGCCCGCCTTAAACCCGGCATTTGAAATGGACAAGATGCTCCTGCCAGGTGGCGATTACAATCGAGCGCTCTACTCTAGCGCGCCCGACGCTCGTCTGACGGGCCCCACGCGTGTCATGGTGCAAGTCTGGCACGCGGCCAATGCAGCTATGGGGTGGAAGGACCGTTTGACCCGGGCATCACCACTATACGCGTCTGAGCGGTTAGGTTCCCTGTGGACCTCTAAGGGCTTCGAGAAGTGGGACATAATAGGTATCAGTAAAGTGGGGGATCTTTGGACGAGGGGAGGATTTAAAACGTTCGATATGCTGCAGACGGAATTTCAGTTGCAAGGCAGTGAATACTTCCGGTATTTTCAGGTCCGACATGCGCTGGGCTCCGTCTTCTCGGACGTTGCCTCCATCCCGGAATATTCCCCCCTGGAAGATAGAATGCTGGATGGGCACGTCCCGGACAGCACGATCTCACTTATATACAAAAAGCTGATAAACGACCGCTCGGGCCTGTTGACTGCCCTTCGTGCGACTTGGGTTGCCGACGGGCTGGAGTTGGACGACGAGGACTGGACCTCCGCGGTGGCCTCCCCGAAGGAGGTGGCCATACCGGCTCGCCTCCGCTTCGTCCAGCTCAAGATACTCCACCGGGTCTACATGACGGGGCCAAAGCTTCTGCGTATGGGCTATGCTGAAGATGGGTTGTGTAAGCGTGGGTGTGGTGCTTTGGGGACCTTTATGCATATTTTGTGGGAGTGCCCGGAGGTAGAGGGGTTCTGGCGTGGTGTACATGAGGTGCTGCGACTGGTTACATATGTGGCGCTGTTGCCTGAAGCGAGGAGATGCCTGCTGAATGTGTGGGAACCGACTGATTACTCAGCGCCGCAGACGTGGTGGGTGACTCTGGGATATATGATAGCCAAGCGTGATATTGCTCAACTGTGGGGATCCCAGAGGCCCCCGACGGTCTCGGCCTGGAAAGAACACATGGACTGGTGCATGTTTCGCGAAAAAGTGGTGTATGTGGCGAGGGGTAAGCCTGGGACATGGGTGAAAGTATGGGGCCCCTGGAACGCCTACCAAGGGGGTATCTGCGCGCCACCGCTGCTGCCTGATCCCTCGCCAGCCCCATCCCCTTAGCCGACTCGTTCCCCCGCTGCCGGGCATTGGGTTCCCCCAGTCCTCGCTTTGCTCTCTTCCCCCTCTTCACACTTCTGTGTATAGTTGGGATCCCCCCTCTTGGGGAGCACGTGCTGCTATTTTTGATTGTGGGTTGCCTTGTGGGTGTGGTTTTAATTTTTGTTGTTCTTAATTTAAAATGAAACCGCATAATGGGGCCTGGATGCTGTGGCTTTTGACATTGTTATCTACTGAGAAATGCTCCTCCTGTAATACCACGTTTCCATAAATGTATGTCGTATGTTCCTACCATTGCTAGCGGCCGGCCGGAAGGTTGTGGGCCCATACTTGTATACTTTTAAGACCTGTAATAAACGGTTTCAAAAAAAAAAAAAAAAAAAACATTTAGTGGGTGAAATGCTGTTCTTTATATATAAATTGCATCATTCATATAGGCACCCACATCATTTATAACAAAGCACGGTTACCAAAGTAGTACACCATAGAACAAGTTTGTGAATCAGTGAAAAAGTGACATGAGTGACAAAATTGTGCATAGTATATACAAAAATTAATACAAATGATCTTTATGTACACGATAAAAAGAAGAGGGCCAGTTTCAAAGAAAGTTGCAATGACACAGTTTCATGAATCAATCAAAGTATGTATGGAAACAGGTCTTGAACTGGTCCTAGCTATTGTCGTCGACGTTTCAACCCAGTATAAGCGACACTAAATCGTCAAGCGGGTCTTCATCAGGACTTAAAATAAACGATGGCAACCTGCAGGGGCAAGTAAAGTGTGAATCAATGTGTGATATGTAATGAAATAATGTGTGGTCCTAAATCTACAGCGATGTTAGATTATAATAAAGTGGCCGTAACTCACCTAGCCGTGGGTCTAGGATGGCCTAACAGTCAAGTATTCAGGAGACGAATTAATCATCCAATGGGCATTCTGAAAATAAAAATTAAACGCGGGATGATATTTGTTGAGGAATTACCGTCATAACGCTGTAACCCATGGTCCTAATCCTTATCAAGGGTTTAAACGCCAGCGAAACGCACAAGACGCGTCTAAAACGCGGTGTCAGATTAACCAAGCGGAATAAACCGGCACCGACCCAGGCTGTCAGAAGGGTGGCCAAACAAGATTAATTAGAGCAACCTAAAGGCACAGGCCGATTTAGAGTATTTTCAGTTATGAGGTGAATATCTCATAAACATACCAAGCAATTGATTGAAGGAATTACCGTTGATGGAGTGTCACAGGGTTTCCTTAGGCAACCTGAATATGAATTTTTAAACAAACGGGAAGCTAGGATTCCGACCATCTATACCCTTCCCAAGATACACAAGCGCCTAGACAAGCCACCAGGAAGACCGATTGTTTCTGGTTGCGGATCTATTCTGGAACCGCTTAACCAGTTTATAGATCACTTTCTACAACCATGGATACCTGAGACTAAATCATATGTCCGTGATACTATGCATATCATTCAATTGTTAGAGGGACAACCATTTGATACCCGCACCCAACTACTTGTCACACTTGATGTATCCTCGCTCTATACTTCCATTCCCCAGGCAAGGGCCCTTGAAGTTATTAGAGCTACTCTCGACAGAAGAATGAGACCTCATTGGATACCCACTGACTTTTTGATTGGCCTTTTGGAAATTGCTATGAAATATAATTACTTTATTTTCTTGAAGCAATTTTATTATCAATGTAAAGGCGTGGCGATGGGGGCCACTTACGCGCCGAGCCTGGCCAATATCTTTATGGATGCGTATGAAGAGGAACACCTTTACAGTCTCCAAAACCCATTTATTGACCATATCGCAGTTTGGAAGCGTTACATAGACGACGTGATAATGATTTGGTCCGGTACGAATGATGAACTCAATCAATTCTACAGCTGGTTGAATGAAAGATCAAATGATATCCAATTCACCATGGCGAATGACAACAGTACCATTGATTTCTTGGATCTCACCTTCGAAGTGGATGATGGACAGCTAATCTGTGACCTTTTTCGTAAACCGACGGAGCGTAATACCTTGCTCAAATATGATTCACACCATCCACACAGCTTGAGAGATAATCTCCCATATAGTCAGTACCTCAGACTAAGGAGGAATTGTACACGAAGAACTGATTTCTTTAAAGAAACTGAGATCCTCACCACTCGCTTAAAGGAAAGGGGGTACCCGATTGGCCTTTTGAAACGCGCACGCAAACGCGCATGGTATTGCCCGAGAGACCAACTTCTACAGGTGAAGGAGATTACATCCAAAAAGGAGAGCATTGTATGTGTAACATCATTTAATACTAAGAGCAATGACATAAAGAAAATCATCAAAAAATACTGGAACCTTGTTGCCAGTGAACTTTCAACTACTGAGGAACCAATTTTTGCCTTCAAGCGGGGCAAGAATGTGAAAGATAGTGTTGTTAAGGCATACCTTGAACCACCTAAACCCCGGGGGCTCAGAGACTTTTTGGGGTTACCTCCCATTGTTGGCCATTTTAAATGTGGCCAATGTAAAGCTTGTCCGTTGACAATAGAGGGATCCTCTTTCATCTACCAAAACAGAACGTATAATTCCCTGAGTTTCACAAATTGTAACAGTTCCAATCTCATCTATGTGATAAAGTGTCCCTGTGATTTATTGTATGTGGGCCAAACCACGCAGAAAATAAAAGTCAGGATACTCCAACATATGAGTCGCATTAGATGTCAGACACAAGGGGCCCCCATGGTGGATCATTTTCTGGCACTTAACCATCAGCCTGAAAACATCAAATGGTGGGTGCTAGAAAAAGTAAGCTTAGCACCTAGAGGTGGCTCAATTGTACTGAATTTGAAGAGAAAGGAATGCAGATGGATTCATTCTCTTAATACTGTTTAGCATGGCTTGAATAGCCTTGAGGAAATATCCAGAGAGATGGGTCAATTGTAAATTCTTTCTGTCATAATTGCATACCCGCATAATCTTTTTTCCCAAAAGAAACATGTCATTTTGGCACTATGTGTATTTGTATGCTCTCCTGTAAAACTTTTTCTTATGGTTATGTGTAAATAGGGGATGTGAATAACGGAATTTGATGCTTTGTTGAAACAAATGTCATCATGAACATTGCATGTCCTGTTGCAACATGTGGTATACGCCTGTATAGGTGAAATAACCAACAAACTCTTATGTTTCCTCTAACATGTCTTATTGAAACACATGGCATGCTAAATGATCCCTGTGCATCACTCATTTAGTGCTCTTTTTCGATCTATTAGGCATATGACACACTGTTCATAGTACTGTGTTGTTTCTTTCTATTTGTGTAAAGTACAATGATGTTTTTTTTGTAATGTTGACATCGGAGTAATTTTGTAATTCTGCGTCTTACTCCTTGAATTCTTGGTTTGCGCAAATGATTTGTTCACACACAATTACATAAGAGTGCGGGCTCTTTTAAACCACGTTAAGCAATTATAGTGCGGGTTGTCTCTAACGCTGCAATTCTTTATCCGGCCCTTTTTCTGTTTACTACACCTAATGGGCTGACATTCTATATTTCCCCAAGCTCTTTTAGTTGACGTCAGCCCAGCATTGTGAGACGCTCACGCTATATTTTTTAGCTGCCTCAGGTCTTTGACGTGACCGTGGTTGTTTGGCAACCCTCCCGGTACGTCATTTTCCCAACGTCAAACAGGGCTAAGACGCTTACGACATTCCCTCAGCTGCCTCCGGGTTTCCTGACACGACCGTGGTTGCCTGGCAACCCTCTCGGTACGTCATTGAGCCTACGTCAAACGGGGCTGATTTGGCTCGCTTACATATACTAGCCGGCCTGACATTTGCGGTTTCTCCCCACAACGAAAGGTGGTGTGACAGCGCGAGTGGCTAACGCTGAATATCAAATACATTTGAAGTTTACCAAAGTGAGTATTTAATTACAGCAATTTCCCGTGAATCCTTCTCTCTACAATGAGCCCCTCACTAAGTGCCCGTTTGTCGTTCTTTCTAGATAGTAACTCTAACATCAGATCTGACGCATAACAATCTACTAACACGGTTCTGCATATAAGGAAACACTTTTTGAGGTGAGCTGTTTCAAGTATTTTACACCCGCCCTTGTTTCTGCTTTGTATGTTTATGAGATATTCACCTCATAACTGAAAATACTTTAAATCGGCCTGTGCCTTTAGGTTGCTCTAATTAATCTTGTTTGGCCACCCTTCTGACAGCCTGGGTCGGTGCCGGTTTATTCCGCTTGGTTAATCTGACACCGCGTTTTAGACGCGTCTTGTGCGTTTCGCTGGCGTTTAAACCCTTGATAAGGATTAGGACCATGGGTTACAGCGTTATGACGGTAATTCCTCAACAAATATCATCCCGCGTTTAATTTTTATTTTCAGAATGCCCATTGGATGATTAATTTGTCTCCTGAATACTTGACTGTTAGGCCATCCTAGACCCACGGCTAGGTGAGTTACGGCCACTTTATTATAATCTAACATCGCTGTAGATTTAGGACCACACATTATTTCATTACATATCACACATTGATTCACACTTTACTTGCCCCTGCAGGTTGCCATCGTTTATTTTAAGTCCTGATGAAGACCCGCTTGACGATTTAGTGTCGCTTATACTGGGTTGAAACGTCGACGACAATAGCTAGGACCAGTTCAAGACCTGTTTCCATACATACTTTGATTGATTCATGAAACTGTGTCATTGCAACTTTCTTTGAAACTGGCCCTCTTCTTTTTATCGTGTACATAAAGATCATTTGTATTCATTTTTGTATATACTATGCACAATTTTGTCACTCATGTCACTTTTTCACTGATTCACAAACTTGTTCTATGGTGTACTACTTTGGTAACCGCGCTTTGTTATAAATGATGTGGGTGCCTATATGAATGATGCAATTTATATATAAAGAACAGCATTTCACCCACTAAATTTGACTTTGACTTTATCGTGATTTGTATGTTGACATGGTATATGTGATTTGTACTTCATATTTTCTGTGGTCACTGTTACAAAGAGAATACTCTCTTCCATAATTGATGTATTCAATTGTGTCTTGATCCATTCGTAGAACAAAGTAATTGTTGGTCTTTGCCCGACAGAACCATTGTTTCTTATCATGCCCCAATTATAACTGACCTTAACTTGCTCTCTCCACATCCCAGGCCCTCCCGTTGGCGTTTTGATAATTCTCTTCTTCTAGACCCTTTTTTCTCTTCCTCTTTCATCACTTTCACTAATGAATTCTTCGACCTGAACAGTGACCACACCTCCTCCCTCCATATATTATGGGATTCTTTTAAGGCTGCAGCGAGGGGTTTTATTATGGATTTCATCTCCAAGAAAAGAAACGCTTTCTTCAACAACATAAAGCTACCCTAGCACATATTAACGCCTTAGAACATAAGTTTTATACTTCTTCGGCGGACTCAGTCTTACCGGCTCTGATCCGTGCCAAATTAACCTTTAACAAAACTACCACTGACAATGCATCTTCCTTACTTCTCCGTAGTAGTGCTCGCTATTACAGGGGTCGTAATAAAGAAGGGAAACTTCTAGCGAACTATCTCAAAACCCATAAGGATCTCACTCTGATCTAATCTATTTATTCTTCAGATGGCTCTCTTATTCACAAAGATCAGGACATTATCAATGAGTTTAAGCTTTTTTACAAAGACCTGTACACCCCAGAATCTCCTCCTTCCAGTTCCCTTATTCAGTCTTATCTCGATAATCTTCCAACTAAGTCTAATTCTCACCTTAATCTTTCTGATCTTGATACAGACGTATCCCTCAACGAATTATCCACTGCTTTAAATGTTTTAAAGAAAGGGAAAACTCCCGGTCCGGATTGTTTTTCAGTTGAATTTTATTTGTATTTTTCTAACTTAATACTCCCTAGACTCTTAGATCTTTTCCATTCATTATTTCTCTCCGGTAAGACAGAGGGTACTTTTCAGGAAGCCACAATTTGCCTCATACATAAGAAAGGCCGAGATCCTATGTTCTGTAAAAACTATCAGCCGATTTCCCTGGTCAATGTAGACTATAAACTATTTACTAAAACACTTGCTTTGCGTTTAGACCCTCTAATGCCTCATTTGGTTGGTAAAGAGCAATGCGGTTTTGGCAAGGGTAGATTGACTTCGGCTAATTCTCGTCTCTTTTTTAACGTTTTAAACAAGATTCCTTCCCTTTCCACATCCTTGGTAGCCATTTCTGTCGATGCTAAAAAAGCATTTGATAGAGTTGATTGGTCCTTTTTATTAGGTCTCGCTGGCGTTGCAGCGCGAAGCGCTGCCGCCAACGAGACTTATTTTCGCCGTGTTTGCTTCCAAGGGAGACAGACCAGGGCACGCGCAGCCATCGGGGTCTGTGAACGCGCTTCCCACGAGCAGATTGTGGTCTGTGAACGTGCTTCACATGACCAGCTTTTGCGCGTTCATTCTATTGGAGTGCTCCTCTCCGGAAGACCTGCTGAGTTAATTATAGGTCCTTTCCGGAGGTGTGCTATTATTTAGCATTGTGGGGCGATTGTTTCTTTTTTGAATTCTCTGGTTAAGTGTTAGACATTCTAGCAATAGTGTCGCAAGTGCAACATTCCCAAAGGCGCAGCCACACCCAGTCAATGACCGAGTTCGTCAACGATGGCTACGGAGGGAATACAGATCGCAGTACGCGCGCGCGTCCGGCGTCACAGGCATTGTGTCGGACTGAGCCACCACCTTAAGTCCTGAAAGGGGTGTTTTGAATGCCGTGCACCCTTTTATCAGTCTATATTTTCGTCACAAGAGACGTTTTTACTTAAATAATGTCGTTTACTTGCACTCGTTCACCTGCTGCGTTCATAACCTCTGTAGATAAATTGGTCATATTGTTAGGTCTACCGGATTTATTCTCGAAGGGCTGCGGGGCCTTGATTTGAGTAGTGAACGGCGCGTCGGTTCTGCAGTAAGGGATGCCAGGGTCACTACTGCACTGCAGAGGGGTGTCGACCAGCCCGGCAGCTGATGTGTGTTGAGGACTCGCCGGAGAATAGATTAAGTCATGTGGTCGATAATGTTGTGCATTTTAAAGTGCAGTTTAATTGCTTATTAGCAAAGCTGCACTCCAACTTGTTAAATACAGTGCCGCAGGGAAGAGTCGTGATGCTTCCTAAACAAAACAAGCATTTGCAATGCAATAGGTCTCGCAGTTAAACGAGTATAAGCTATTGGCGTTGTAAATGACAATGCCTTTTATTTATGTTTTTAAAACGAAAAGAAAAATAAAAGGCATAGTTATTTGCAATGTCAATAGCTCAAACTCATGTAAATGCGAGACCTATTGCATTGCAAATGCTTGTTTGGATTTTTGAAGTGGCATGGTTTTGGTCCTAAGTTGATTTCACTTATTTCTTTATTATATTCTACTCCCAGAGCCTCAGTGCTAGTCAATGGCTGTGTCTCATCCTATTTACCCCTTCAGCGTGGAGTCCGTCAAGGATGCCCTCTTTCACCAATTCTCTTTATCTTAGCTTTTGAACCCTTTTTATCCTCAATCTGCAATAATGATTCTATATCTGGTTTCTCTTATGGTGAACAACATTTAAAGATCTCCGCACACGCGGATGCCATTCTACTTTTATTCCTCCTTTATTACATGAATTTACTTCTTTCTCCCTTGTTTCTGGTTATAAAATCAATTCAGATAAAGCGGAAATTCTCCCTCTCACAAAATTCTGTCTTCCACATTCCTTTTGTTCCACTGGCTTTGCATGGAATGGTTCTAAAATCAAATATTTAGGTATGTGGTTCTCCAATTCCATTGCCTCTTCTGTTAAATTAAATATGACTGCGGCCCTATCTCGGATTGACAAACTACTCTCCTCATGGAACCCTCTCTTTCTTTCGTGGTGGGGCCGATTAGATTCCATTAAGATGATGGTTACCCCTATTTTGATGTATGCTCTTTCCATGCTTCCTGTTCATATTCTTGCCTATTTTAAAAAGATTGATTCTCGCCTTTCTAGATTTCTTTGAAAAAACAAAAAAGCCAGGATTTCCTTATCTTTTCTTTGCAAGTCAAAATCTAATGGGGGTCTGAACTTTCCTGATTTTCGCCTATATCATAAATCATTCCCCATCCGTCAGGCCTCGAAATGGCTTCTTTCCGAGCTTTCCCCTTTCACTTCCCTATGGCTCGCCATTGAACGAGCTTTACTATTACCCTTCTCTTTAAAGGAAGTTCTAGCCTTTTCTGCCAAATCCCCTCAAACCTCTCTTCCCTTGTTTAAACACACCTGTTCCCTATTGAAGCCTTTGACTCAACCAAAATCTGTCTCTAGGGAATTCTTTTTAAACTCTCCAATCTGGCATAACTTATTACTATTAATAACAGAGCCATCTTTTGGAAATCCCAGAGATTATAGGGTGTAATTTGGGTTAAAAACCTATTTGATGGCTAGTCTCCTTGCTCCTTTCTCCAATT
This sequence comes from Triturus cristatus, assembly GCF_964204655.1. Taxonomy (NCBI): domain Eukaryota; kingdom Metazoa; phylum Chordata; class Amphibia; order Caudata; family Salamandridae; genus Triturus; species Triturus cristatus. The sequence continues at coordinate 1,084,500,818 of NC_140582.1, read as the reverse complement.
TCAAGCTACCTTTCGCTGTCCATGCTCTTTCCTACAGAAATTCACTGTTCATCATTCTTGATACTTTCTATTCTCTTCCCTCTTCTTCTCTTCCCTCTGTTCAAAATTCTCTTCTCAAGATTCTTCTTTCTCTACCCAAAGCTTCTCCCATCTATAAACATATCTCAGCTCCTGATCCAGAACGTACTAAAACTAAATTGGAACTTTCATGGGAATCTGACCTGGGATGTGAATGGTCCATCAACTTCTGGGACAAACTTTGGTCCCGTTCTCTCAAAATCTCTCGCTCTGCTTCTCTCATCCAATCTATGTTTTTTCTCTACCATAGGCTTTATTTTACCCCTACCTCTATAGCTAGGTTTTCCCATTCTGCTAATATAAATTGTTGGACCTGTGGCTCTTCTAATGCTGATTTTCTACACCTTCTCTTCCTCTGTTCTTCGGTTTCTAACTTTTGGGGGGAAATCTGGTCCTATATGTCTTGTCTGTTTAACATTTCCATTCCTTACTCTATTCCTCTTCTTTTCTCTGGTAGTCTGTCTTATTCCTTAGATCTTCCCTCCCACAAACATGGTCTCTTTGATCTTATGTTAGCTTTAGCTTTTCAGCACATAACTCTCAATTGGAAAACAATTACAAAACTTTCTATTCAACACTGGTGGAAAGGTCTCTGCCATTTTCATCGACTTGATATTGCTTTCGCCTCCTCCTGTAAACCAATGGTTAATAGAGATCTTTTCTAGTTGCCACTTACTACTTATTTAGATAAACTAGTATTAACAGATAATTCTCGTTTAAATTCAGAAAATTGTAAACCTCCTTGAACGTTTATCTTCTCTGTTCTTTTTCTACTTACCTTTGTGGGCCTATTGTATTTACTAATTATATTATGATTATCGTTTGCATTCCTTTGTAGATATGCTTTATCTCATTTTACCAATTTGTAAGAGGTTCCCTTCCCTCCCTCCCCTTTTTCTCTCCCCTCCCTGTATTTCTTGTTATTTTCAAACAAAGCTTTTTAAACATAAAAAAACATATAGTTCCCCACAGAAATAAATAGATCATAAAAGTACATAAACAAACTAGCGACTGCATTAAAAAACGATTATTAGCCACAAGTACATAATAGAACAAATCATGTGGGAGAACAAATACCTCAAGAAAAAATAAATGCTCTCCTTTCAACATGATTAACAGTACACAGTGTCTGAAATGTAAGGGAGTGCCAGTGTGCCAGCTATACACAGACGTAAAGTCAAGAAGAACTAAGAACAAGGGATGATCACAATGACAACCTTCTGGTGGAATCAATCAAAGACATAGCCACAAACTCACACCTCAAAACATAAGGGAGTGATAAGGGCTTGTGAAGGCTACAGGGGGCATCTCACTGCAGTGCTAAAAAGGCAATACATAAAATTGTAAAAAGACATAATTGAAGTCCTTGAATAATGGACCACAGATCTGGGAGCCTTAATATGATTGTAAAAGTGCAAAGAAACAAAGTCAAACCTCCTATGGCGAATGGCCCAATCCACTAATACGATGGTATGAGCAAGGCAAGGGGGCATAGGACCACAGACTGGACAGGTATGGAACTACATCATCGGATTGTCCGAAGTCATTGGTTGATGAACTTCCCTTGTAGTCCCCAAATTCCTCCTGGTCTTTATTATCAGTCTACGGTAGGTATACACAGTTGCTATAATATCATCAGATATAGACGAGGAAGATGATGTAGTGCCTGCATGCAATGTCTTAGAGAGAGTTTATTTAAAAGTACTTTAATAGTGAGTGAACTTGGTAGAGCATAAAAGCTACATAAATTAATGCGTGTAAAGTGCTTTGTGAGGAAATCAATTCAAATGGACAGGCATCAAAATTATGCTATTAACCACAAGAAGCTGCTCCTAGAGTGATGTGACCTTACTACAGTTGTGAGTTGAGTGTGGACATCTCACAAAAAGTGACGGACTGGCCTCACACACCACCTGGTGTCATGCTTCATCATCGGCCAGTCCTCGCCCTCCAAAACCTTCGTTTGATGGAGGGCGGGCATACACCTGGAGACAGGGATGCACTTCTAAACTAAAGAGTGGGGGCCCATGGGGTAGAACGTGAAGTTAAAAATCATTATAGTTACCAAGATATTTTTAATGTGATCAGTAACTATATGATGTTAAAAACAAAATTGCGGCAGGTGGGGAATTTAGGTGTCCCCTAGCCGTCTATTGTGAGGTCGACATGTTTCTGCCTTCTTGGCCCCGAGCGGGTCCAGGGCATTCATCAGGACCTAGATTAACAAAAAGAGGGCTCCGTTCTTACCAACTGGTAGCAAGAGAATACCACTGCGCGGGTGTGGCGTAGGCCACACTCCACTACCTAGATGGCTTCCAACTGTAAAGCCTGTAGGAAAAATCAAACAAATAAATGTATCTATATACACAACTGTAGAAGAAAGGTCAAAGGTGAAAACGTAAATTACAAAAGTTTCAAGATAAACACATGCGTAATTACCTTAAAGTGAGTGACTAATCACGTGACATGTGCCACTCTATGTGAGTTCACAAACATGTTGAGAGTCAAAAAAGTGCTCTCATGAGGCTTACCCTAGTCAGACAAACTACTTGCCACATGGGGGGATAAGGGAGGAGACAAATCTGTTCAGTCTACAGGGAGAGAAGAAGAAAAAAGTGATAGTCAACGAACTGAAAATGCCCAGAACGTGGACCCTTGTAAACCTGAAATCAGGACGGAGCCGCAATCATTCCCCAGTGAAACCCACGAAGGGGTTAAAACAGCGCGAAACCACCATTCATACTCTTACTATCTGAGGCAGAGTGTCCCGTTCTCAGCCTAAGGTGTTGCTCCTCGTCCGCCCGAATGTGCGAGTGAGACCGCGGGGCGGGTTTAAATAGCGTGCTTAATAGTAAAATTAGAAACAGCCTGGAGTGATCACGGCTGTGCGGCAGTTCCTGGTGCGGTGCATCCGGGGTCCGGAGTTAGCGTGGCAGCGGCGCATGCAGTGCAGTGCCTGGTTGTGCAATGGCCGATGGTGCGTGCCTATCGGAGCGTCCAGGCTGAGTCTTGTGCCCAAATAAGGGAACGAATCAGGGGATCCGCCCAAGGAAGGCGGTCCCGTGTGGGCGTGTGCGTCCGAGGTTGTCCGGGGAACGCGGGGCACGCATTCGGTGTTGAACCTGAGGATGGATGTAACACGTGCTAAGGTGCCCCGGGGGGGTGTGTGTTGTGGAAGTCCAGAGTCACGTGTGCGCGTCCCAAACCATAAGGGGCATGAACGGGGAGATATTGTCGCCGTATGCCGCAAGGACCCTGAAAAAGGTGAGAGGTCATTCATGCAACGTTCGTTTTGTGCGTTGGTTAAGAGAGTTAGTGAGGGGATGTGGCGATTGCGGAAGGCAACAATAAAAGTCAACACCATGCCCTCTGTGTCACTCTCGGCTGGATTATGCTCTCAGTTATTACAATAAGGGAATGCCATCAATAGGTGGAATAAGTTGACTCGGTACCTCAAAAGGAGAACATTCGGCTAGTGTTGTATGCTGAGTAACAGCAATGACTGCGGGCCTTCAGACGGGCCAGTGAGATATAAGAAATGACAGAGGACAAGAATCTGACTTTGTCCCACCTTGCCGCTCCCTACTTTATGTAGCACATATCCCTCAGAGTTCTTTTGTTAATGGAGGAGAGGGATGACGGACTGTAGAACAGCTCTGATCTAGACAGTGCCAGAGCTATACTCCTAATTTCCCTCAGCCAGGGGACATCTAGTCCAACAACAAGCAATCTTCAATGATTGCTCTATTCAATGTCCATGCCTCATTGTTCCCTACTCGTCGTCACAGCATCAAGGAGTAGGTCCGTATTTTGCACTCCAAAGAAATTAACCTCAACTCACTCCGGAAGATAAAAGTGGCAGTGCTTTGGGGGAGGGAAAGGAGACGATGGGCGAACCTGTTTTCAGTTAGCTGTAGCCATGCTGCTTTGTTTAGGCTCCAGACACCATCCCCATAAATAGCCACACTTAGGCATTTCACTTGGTAGGTCGCTAACATATGATCTACGGTCTACTTCTTAGTTTAGCAGCAAATCGAATAAAGCTTTGGTACTCAGCTTGAACTTGCTGTTTCTGGCCTCCAGCTGCGGGTGCCAAGACCCAGAGTTGTTAAAAATAAGGCCAAGATAACTAATATTATTTGTGGATTGAATAGGTTTAGAGTGCAGAATTTGTTTTGATTTGACTGCCTGTTTGGGGCTGCATGACATAAGAAAAGTTTAGCTAATATTAACTTTGAAATTCAACCCTTCCATAAAGGTGGAAAATTGATCTAAAAGATGCTGCAACGCTAGGGGGGTGGGCCCCATAAGAACAGCGTCATCTGCATACAGCAGTGGTAGAATATAGCGCTGACTGGTCAAGGGTGAGTCCCTGAACATATAAACCACATATAAAAATGATTTCTGTGAAGGATGAAGAAGAAAGGAGAAAGGACGCAACCTTGCCTTACCCCCCTGCAAACATCAAAAGACTCCGAGCATTCCCCCCTTCCAGGGCCAACCCTCACTGAAGCACTAGCATCCCGATAAATCTCTCTAATGGGGTTATTTATAGACCTGTCCACGCCAAGATCTTCCATGATGTTCCATAGTTTGCTATGAGAAATACAATCAAAGGTGCTGGACAGGTCCATAAACCCCAAGAATAGAGAGCCCTGCTTGGCAATAGTGTACTTGCCAAGCAGGAGATAGAGATTGAGGCATTGATCCTCTGTCCTGAGCTTCCTCCTGATTCCGTACTAAATATCATAAAGAGCTCTTCAATCCCCATCCCAGACCTCCAGATGAGATAAGAGGACACGACCCAGGATCCTCACCATGAAATCTAGTAGAGAGATTGGGTGGGAACAGCTCGTGTTCCCTCGATCCACCTTTTTGAAAATGGGGACAATGGTCGACAGCGACCAGGTAGGTGATTTGCTGGTAAGGTTTGCTGCCCAAAGAACATTAATGACCAGTGGGGACCAAAGATCCAGCTGTCTCTTGGAACGGTCCATGGGCACCCCATCAGGAGCATGGGCTTTACAGCTGACGCTTGTGATAATGGCCTCAAGCACTTCATTATAACACAGGAGGTATTTATATTGGGATCGACCCCTCTGAAAAAAGATGTCCACTCCTGTCCTGATATGGCAATTTCTAGGGAGGGCAGAAGAACATCCCCGCTTAGGAAGGACCAGTTCATAATGCCCCAGAATGCCCTTAGATCTTTCTTGTGGTTAGCTCCCTCAAGATCCTCCAAGGCTTTCACCTTTAGAGTATTTTTCCTGGAGTTCAGTGCCTCCCAATAGGCTTTCCTACACTGGGTCACTACATGCGGTATTTCTGTGAGGTTTTTGGAATGCATGCATGAGTGCCCTGTGGGCACTTGTACATTCTTTATCGAACCATCCCTTCCAGTGCCCTGAGTGTGAATTACAGGACCTAACAAGTGCACCATTGATAGCCTCAGAAAGAGATGAAAGGGCCTCAATAATATCGGGTTTGCCTTAACCAGGCAACTTTTTATCAAACGGCAGTTGACGTAAAAGCCTCGATCTTCACATTTTCCCAGTTAATCCTCAAGCCCTTTTTACCATGAGCCGCGTTGTGTGTAACCCACTGGTCATGGCAGGAAGTAGCCTGCCAGGCAAAAATATTGATGGGTAGACTTTGCAGCAAAGGGCCACTAAAGGGACTCGGGTGTATGGTGAAGTTCCCAATACATGGGTCAAGTTTGGCAGAGGATAGAATAAAGTCAATAGTGGATCTCTCTCCCTTACCCAAAAACGTAGTGCCAAAGGTGCATTATTTCTACTGGATTCATTGGCAAAACCCAAGTTATGCTTTAACAAAATATAATTAAGGCTATTGCCAAGGGCATCAAGTGAGAAGTGGGACTGTGGTAGCCCAGCTATACCTAAAACCCCACAAGTCTCTTGCAGCACTGCGGGGCATAAGTGGTCATTGAAGTCCCCCCTCCACACATGCCCAAATGTTTGCCACCTCAGAGTAATAGAGTCCAGATCCATGTCCAGTCTGGATAATGCTGTGGCTCTGCCCAGCCTTGTACCGTCCCTAAATTCAAGGTCGAGCAATTAATAATAAAGTGTATCTGCTTTATAAAATAAATGATCTTGTATGTACCATAACTGAGAAGTTAATTGCCAAGCCTCCCATAGGTCTACCAGCAGAAGATGGCCTACAGCAAGATCAAAAGTCATAAAACTATTTAAATGCAGTGGATTTGTAACCCAAGTTTCTTGTAAGCAAGCAATTGCAAAGGTCTCCATAAAACTACAAGACATTAGAACCTTTGGATCTACGACCTGCTACATGCCATAAAACAAGTGTCAGCTCCTGATCCGTACAACTTGAAATTAGTTGACCCTAGGGTGAAATTTCTGCATCACTGTGGTTATGAGAAAATAACTTGCCCGGCGTTAAGCTGAGATCATTATTTGACTCCTCAGGAGTAAAGTGCGAGTGCTGAGTTCATGCTTTGCGGGTCTCCCAAATGCACCAGAGCCCCATGCTGCCATCAGGAGAAGTGGGGGCCAAGGAAAAAAAATGTCACTGGCGACCATTAGAAAGGGACTTACGGGTGCACATAGTTATGACTGAGCTGCTCAGTGCCAACCGCTCCTCTAAGAACACCTCTGTTGGTAGAATCAGAATTAATACAGCTTGGCTGTAGAGGTGAGGGATAACGCGGTGGTGTCTGAAAGGCAGCATCAGTGCCCCAGTATAAAAATGTATCCCTATGCTCCCAAACCTCAATTGCAAACTCCTGGGTTGCCCAAAAAATCACGGTTATGACTCTACCTTGAAGCATGGGGTAGGGCTTGAACTCGACGAATTCGAGATCATTGCCAATCACTTTCAGTATGGCACTCCTATTGAGGATGTCATGACTACCTCCAGAAATGTACCTGGGAGTCAACAGTAGTGTGCTGGAGTTACCCTGCCAATACGCTGCTTGGTGACCCCGGCATGGATTTCGCAATCACTATTAGTTGGACTATCCATGTTCACTGGCTTATGCCACCAGGCAGCGAAATATGGGAGGGCCATCTACTACTCCCTTAGGGCAAGCGACAAAGTGCTGGGCCCACTGGTCATTGTTTGGTAGTGCTCCCTCCACTATAACATGGTTGACGGCGACTTGCTGGGTGTTTGACATGGCACCCTTGAGGAGATGGTAAAACAATCATGAGGTCTGGCAGGAAGCAAAGGAGGCACTGTTGGCTTTGTCGAAGGGGCATGTCCAAGTTTAGTTGGTAAATCCGGATTGAAAGTTGGGCAAGGCTGGAAAAGATCTTGCCAGATTAAAGATTGTAGGCACCTGGGTTCACCAGGCCCTAAGGGCGGTAACGTGGCGCGAGCCGGTCAGGCAATCAGAGGGCTTTGTGTTAAGCAACCATACACCACACGCTTCTCATGGACTAGAGTCACACACAATAAGGGACGCCACACCGTTTAAATTATGCAAATACTTCAAGTTTATCCAAGTATAGCTGGTCAGTTGCAGTTCAGGAAATAACAAGGTAATACATGAATCATAATACCATCGTTCAGTACATGCGACACTCTTGGTGATATCTATGCAGTGCCTAACCTCGTTCATGTACCCCCGCCCGCTGGTTAAATGCGGGAGATTCTAGCGCTGTGCGCGCTTATGTAAAGTCTTTCCCTGAACAGGCCGTCTAACACAGCGTACTACTTGTAAGGGGGAACATTGGGTTCATCAACATGGCGCCTGTCGAACTGAGCGCTCCTCGTGACCACTGGCCCCTAGTACTGTGAAGCAAGGCACATAAAACACAGCGCTACGCGCAATCAGTTACATGTAGAAACGTTTGTGTAAAACAGTTATCACAACGCGTTACTCGTAATCAGTTGCATATCATTACCTTCGAGCAGAGCATATAACACAGTGCGCTACCCGCGTTCCTGGGCATGTAATTTACTTTCGAGCAGGGCATATAACACAGTGCGCTACTCGCGTTCCTGGGCAGGTAATTACTTTCGAGCAGGGCATATAACACGGTGCGCTACTCGCATTCCTTGGCATGTAATTTACTTTCGAGCAGAGCATATGACACAGTGCGCTACTCGCATTCCTTGGCATGTAATTTACTTTCGAGCAGAGCATATAACACAGTGCGCTACTCGCATTCCTTGGCATGTAATTTACTTTCGAGCAGAGCATATAACACAGTGCGCTACTCGCAGTCCCGGTCTCTCCGGCTGGGGAAGCAGGGTCGGTGGCGTGAAGCGCCACCCGAGGGTAATGTCAGTCAGTTCTTTGGGCGGCTTCCAGCGGGGAGGGTGACCGGACTTGAGGAGCGGGTCCCTATGCTCCGGTGCAGTTCACAGAGCACCGCGCTCAGTATTACAAAAGGGGGGGACACGGACAGGATCCCTCGGCGGGGTCTCTCCGTTGCGCAGGCAGGGGAGGGGACTCCCACGGAGGGGACAACCCGGGCCAAGTGCGGTGTGGTTTCCAGACCAGCAGGGGGCGCACCAGGGGGGATCTCGGCCTCCGGGCTTACCTCCGTCTCGGCGTCAGCAGGCGTCCGTCCTCACGACGTTGGGGGAACTCGGCCCCGACCTTGCGCACCTCCTCACACGGCTGCGACGGCAGCGACGGGGCCCCGGGCTTCGCCTGGGCCTCGCGACACAGCAGGGCACTCCTCCAGGCCTCCAGGCCGCGGCGGGGGTCCCAGACCAGGGCAGGGAGCGCGGGGGTCACAGCGCTAGTACCTGGTCGATCCCCGGTGGCTTGGCAATCGGTTTAGCAATTAGTTCAATAGGTTAGCTTGGACACGCAGTCTCAGCTCTGGCATTCAAGGCTTACAGCTCGCTCTTGTCATGCAGTCTCAGTTCTTAAAGTTAGGTTTCAGTTCTCAGTTGACAGATAAAGTCTTTTGGCGCAGATGTATCTGGCGCTCTTAAGGGGTTCTGTTACAGGGGGTAGGAATGGAGAGGGCGACTAGGTCCTTCCTAGTCAGGTTGGCAGAGAGTCTCTGGGTCCTCCTACTACTGGGCAAGATCAGTGGGATTCACAGGGCACCTCACTCACTTAAGAGGCAGTACCTAAATCCTGTCACTCTCAGAGGCATAAGTCCCTGGCTAGGCCCTACTGCCTACACTCCTGGTGGATTCTTCCAGCTCTGCTTCACCCCAATGGCCAACTCACTACAAAAGTTTCCCTCCCACTCTTAAGTAGCCCTAGGTCAGGTGACCTCTAGCCAAGGCGGCAAAAGTAAAACCCCACCTCCCTTCTAGAAGGTTCCAGCTTCTTCCAGGAGCTTCCCCACTCTAACTATGGGACAAAAAGGCGGGCTGGTATCGCAACATTGTTGTGGGTCCCAGCCAGCTCCTGGCAGCTAGGGTGCTACAAAAACAGGCCACTCTGCAGTAGCAGGGGCCTGTGGCAGCCATCTTGGGTGAAGGGAACACCTGCACCTTAACACTACAAAAACGAAAAAAATGAGGGTAAAAGGGCCAAGTCCAACAAAGATGTTTACGGTTGTACAGGGTATTAATCTCAGAATTTACCCCAACTGTAGAAGCATCTCCTTCCGCTGGTGGCTGAGGCTCCCCTCCAAGAGAAATCTCAAGCCCACTGGCATGATAGAGAGCAACGCTTGGAGATCAGTTGTATGCACTATGGCTTGTGTAGTGAATGTCCTATTTTCTGGACTAAAGTCCTCAACCACTAGATGGTTAACGATCTTGGGGGGAGACGCCACCCTAGCGGTAACAGGACCGCCTGCCTGCCATGTGGCGGGCCCACCACCCCAATTATGATGCGACCGCCACTATGGCGGTCGCATCTGGGATTTTAACATTGCGGCGGGTGCAGCTGGCTACAGCACCCGCTGCGATGTTAAAATGCCATGTTGAGCATTGCCATGCACAATGTGGCAGGCACCATGTGGTGCCTGCCACCTTGTGCATGGCAATGTAGGGGGGTACCATAGGTACCCCCGAGTGCCCCCAACGGGCCCCCAAAGCAACTCCCTGCCAGCCTTTCGATGGCGGCATCGTTGCCATGGAAATGCCAGTTTCCGCACACATCCTAATATGGATGGCAGTGCCTGGTAGTCACCGCCACCATATTAGTGGCCAAGTTCACTTGGCCGGCAATCATAACGATTGCCGACCGGCGGAAAAGTGGCGGACGCAAAGTGCGATACCCAGCCATTATAATATGGCGGGGATAAATTCGTTTACGATGGTGGACGGATCGCCACCACCGGGCCGGCGGTGGCAGTCTGCCCGTCGTCATAATCAGGCCCTTAGTTTGCATATTAGGTTGCCTGTTTTCCATGGCTAGGCGAGCCAGAGGATGCAGCGGTGACAGTTTGTCAGTGTTTTAAAAACAGTATTAATTTCTCAGTTTCTTTGCAGCGGGAGAGCAAAGACTCAATCCCTCATGAATCCAAGTTTCACTGACAGCCTCATCTTCCCATAACTGTGGGTCTCTGTATTATGATTTATATTTTTGTTTTTGCTTTGCCCCTTGCTGTTATGACAGCAGACTGGTTTAATGGCCCCGGGAACCTTGCCAGATAGCATGGTACTTGCCCTCTGTTGGCAAAGCTGTCCTGGCCTTCAATAATATTACGTTAGACTAGACCTGCAACAGCACCGTGGGAGCAACCACTGGGGGCCTATTGAGGAGGCTAAACAGCCAGCAGACCAGAGGGCCTTAAAGCCTTCGGTGGACATAGTGCCTGTTAGAAGCTTCACTTCACTTCGAGTGCTCCGAATCTTCAAGTCTTCTGAAAGCTGAGGGAAGAAGACATATATTTTGAAAAGAAGGTGCAGAAATAAGCTGGTCACTTTTTGCAACATGCTAGCCTGACTGAAATAGCTAGGATCACTTGACCTTCATACCCTGTGGCTTCCATCCCCTCACAAACACGTGTGTCTTACTGAGGCATGGCATGGGACATCACTTAGTAACCTTACTATACAGAGCCATGCATGAGGAGGCAGCTGGGAGTCTGCCCCGGGCACGACTGGCATGGGATTATCACCTCAACACCCCACTGACTGATGGGGCCTGGGCACGGGTCAATGAACTAACACACTCTGGTGCCAATTATGATCCGGTAAAAAAATTCCCCGTGCGACTCGTATCCGGTCCTTTTACCGTACGAGTCGTACAAGTGCCGTACGAACTGGCAATCACGATTCGCATGGTAAAAAGTCCATACGAACCGCATCGGGAATGATTTCCCACACGTCCTCGGGTCGGAAAATGTGTCCGACACGTCCTCGGACGATGTACCGTACAAATGTGAAAGGTGAAGTCCGAGCGAGGAATCACGATCCATCCCGTGCGTCCGATGATACAACCGTATGGAAAAAACACCGTCCGCACCGAACTCCCATAGCAACCATGGAGACATGTGCCCGCATACGCGCCCAACACTCCCCCCCGCCCCCGTACGTCCGAGACGTACCCCCATGTATGTACACCCCCACCCGTGTATGTACACCCCTGTACGTCCGAGTCGTACCCCCACCCCTGGACGTGTCGTACCACCGTCTATGTACACCCCAGTACGTTCGAGTCGTACCCCCACCCCTGTACGTGTCGTACCACCGTCTATGTACACCCCAGTACGTTCGAGTCGTACCCCCACCCCTGTACGTGTCGTACCACCGTCTATGTACACCCCAGTACGTTCGAGTCGTACCCCCACCCCTGTACGTGTCGTACCACCGTCTATGTACACCCCAGTACGTTCCATTCGTACCCCCACCCCTGTACGTGTCCGACCCCCATGTATGTACACCCCAGTACGTTCGAGTCGTACCCCCACCCCTGTACGTGTCGTACCACCGTCTATGTACACCCCAGTACGTTCGATTCGTACCCCCACCCCTGTACGTGTCCGACCCCCATGTATGTACACCCCAGTACGTTCGAGTCGAACCCCCACCTCTGTACGTGTCGTACCACCGTCTATGTACACCCCAGTACGTTCGAGTCGTACCCCCACCCCTGTACGTGTCGTACCACCGTCAATGTACACCCCAGTACGTTCGAGTCGTACCCCCACCCCTGTACGTGTCGTACCACGTCTATGTACACCCCAGTACGTTCGAGTCGTACCCCCACCCCTGTACGTGTCGTACCACCGTCAATGTACACCCCAGTACGTTCGAGTCGTACCCCCACCCCTGTACGTGTCGTACCACTGTCTATGTACACCCCAGTACGTTCGAGTCGTACCCCCACCCCTGTACGTGTCGTACCACCGTCTATGTACACCCCAGTACGTTCGAGTCGTACCCCCACCCCTGTACGTGTCGTACCACCGTCTATGTACACCCCAGTACGTTCGATTCGTACCCCCACCCCTGTACGTGTCCGACCCCCATGTATGTACACCCCAGTACGTTCGAGTCGTACCCCCACCCCTGTACGTGTCGTACCACCGTCTATGTACACCCCAGTACGTTCGAGTCGTACCCCCACCCCTGTACGTGTCGTACCACCGTCAATGTACACCCCAGTACGTTCCAGTCGCACCCCCAACACAACCTTCTAAGTACGGGGCGCACCCCAGGCCCCAACATCACAACCGCATGTACGAGTTGTACCAAGCCACACACAAGGACAGCACCGTACAACCAAATGGCCCATGTACACACCGTACACACGCTCAAAACGCACGTACACAACCAGGACAAAACAAAACAACACAAGAATACACTATTCGAATGGCACAAAGCCACTAAACATGGCCAACAAAAGCTAAAAAAACACATTCACTGACCTGCAACTGCCAAAAACAAACAGAGGCCCAAAACACCACCACTCCTTATAACACACCCACCCAAACTTCAAACACAGCCACACCCACCCATGGACCAATAAAAAGGGCCCACACACACAAACCATGAGCCTTTGCAACAGACTCACTGCTGCCAGACACCACAGAACCATACTACAAGCCTCACCACACCTTACACTTGCACACCTTCACACAACCACCTCCACAAACACCCCCTCATCACATTCACACACACACACCTGCACAACCACACCCACACACCCACAACCATCCACACACACCCCCCACCATCCACACCCACACCCCTCACCATGCCCACTAACAAGAATCCAAAGTTCAGTAACCGAGAGTTGGAGGTTCTTGTTGATGAAATCCTCAGAGTCGAGCCACAGCTCTTTGGAACATTGGTCAGACAGACCAGCATGGCAGCAAAAACAGCCATGTGGCAGACCATCGTCGATGCTGTGAATGCTGTTGCAGACACCAGAAGGACCAGGCAGGAATGCCAAGCCAGGTAGTACGATCTGCGGAGGAGGGTCCGAGACAAGATGCTGGAGGAACACAACCAGGCCATTGCCACTGGAGGAGGGCCCTCCCGCAGACCCGTACACTACCAGCCCTGGGAGGAGAGGGTGATGGCCATACAGCCGGTGGAGGCAGTCGAAGGATTAGGAGGACTCCGAGACCCGGGTGAGTACACGAACAACACACCTCACATGGGGGGGACCTCATCCACAACCAAAATCACTAACAGGCACGCAACCACCCCAACCTATCGCATGACTCAACCACACTCCATGAACACGCACATGCCACTGCCGCCACCATGCCCCATGCACCCAGCTGGACAATGTCAAGTCACAGGCCACAGAAGACACCAACACATGACACCGTAACCCGGATGGCGGGAGGGTGGGCCCCAAAAATCACATAGTGCAACTCAGAAGCAGACAACAATGCCCTCTGCCCATATGGCCCAGGTCACAGCCAGACAAACAGTGTGTCCCCACACAGGAAAGACTCGCAAGCAAATGGCGGACGCCTTGCATCAACACATGGGGGTGAAGGCACTGTTTTGCACATGACAGCAGCTAATGAACAGCCAACACTGTGAAAGAGTGGCAGCACACACAACCACAGCAGCAGCGCACACACAGACACTACACCCAATGGGTGCCTGGAGATCAGAAACAAACTCACAGCAACAAGCCAAGGGCCATTCAAAGGACTGGAAAAAGTGTGTGTCTAGGAAGCTGGGCTGAGGTGACAGAGGGTGACACACAGAAGGAGGGAGAGGGGGACAGAGAGGGAGGGAGAGGGGGACAGAGAGGGAGGGAGAGGGGGACAGAGAGGGAGGGAGACACAGGGACACGGACAGAGGGAGGAGGCTGACACACGGAGGGAGGGAGAGGGGGACAGAGAGGGAGGGAGACACAGGAAGACGGACAGAGGGAGGAGGCTGACACACAGAGGGAGGGAGAGGGGGACAGAGAGGGAGGGAGAGGGGGACAGAGAGGGAGGGAGAGGGGGACAGAGAGGGAGGGAGACACAGGGAGAGCAAATCAGCCGTGTGGTGTGTGGGAATGTCTGCTCGTCAGCAGGTAGACTGCGTGCATGTAGCCAAGGGTGGCCAGTGCCAGAACCCCCCCTCTTCACCATGGCAAAACACAGGGCCATTCACAACCTGTTCACGAGCACAACGACAGCTACCTGCATTATATAAGTGTGTGGATCCACTCCATGTGCACATGTACAGTGCTACACGGAAGGCGCCAATGCATGGCTCGCCACACCTGCCCACTCCACTGCTGACTGCAGTCACACTTTATGCAGCAAGTAAGACTGTGCCACACATAGTTAAAGGGGCCAAAGTGGTGCCCAAGGGACACACCCATGCACAAGTGCACTGTGAGTGGAATGCAAGACAGATCCTAATTCCAAGAGGAAAAGTGCCAACTTTGAAACTGATGAAACATGGATGTTGCATGGACCAAAATTAACATTGTCTCTCTCACACACAGGTCAATGTCGTGGTTCACCCCCCAACACTGGGGGGGAAGACTCACAGGACCCGGATCTGCGGGAGCCCGATCCCACCGGCAGCGACGACTCTCACCACTCTGTGGACGACCCCGACCGACCTGGCCCCTCTGGTGTCCAACCACCTGCAGCACCTGCGTCAGGTACAACTGTGCCAACCACCACCCCCACTCCTGCCACATCCCAGGAGACACCCAGGATCCCTGCCCCACCACCACAATGCAGCCAGGCTGGCCAGGAGGGACACGGTGTCCCGGGCACCCAGGAGGAGGCAGGCGACAACGCCAATGCCACCCCTCAGGGATCCCGGAGACCCGATGTACCCACAAGGGCAGGCCAGGTGCAAGTGGGCAGGGGTGGTGGGAGTGGAGGACGGCGGAGGCACGAGCCTGACCATTTGGCTGGGGAACCGGTATTTGCCCATGACGGTAACATCATGGACACATACCGGCAGGACACCACGGGCATGGCCTAGGTTGTGTCCATCCTCGAGGGGATCAAGACCCAGCAGGCCCAGCAACATGCCTGTCTACTGCAACACCAACGGAGGATGGAGGACAGACAGGCTGAGCAAGTGACGGTGTTCCAGGGGATTCACGATACACTCCATCGGATGGCCGACAACATGGGCAACCCTCCCTGTGCCAGACGGCGTAGAACATCACCACCCACAGGGAGGGATCAGGAGGAGGAGGAGACATCCGACGGAGCATCCCAAACATCGTCACGGCCTGCTGCTGAGGGTCCCCGCAGGAGGCCGGGTCGTCCACGGAAAGGACCGTGAGGGTCGGCGCTACATCACCATCTCCCAGGACACCTGGCCTGGCACCTGGCCCACTGGAGCAGCAGCATCACAGCATCAAGAGACATTCTCTGCCACATGGCCCTGCTGGTCACTGTCTGACCAATGTTGACAAAGACTGTGGCATGGACTATGAGGATTTCCAATGGCAAGGACACCAACTCCCCTACTGAACTTTGGATTCCAAACTCCCGGAAAGCCCCTCACTTTATCCCCCCTCCCCCCCCCAAAATAAAAAATCACACCATGAAGAGAAGATGCCTGCTGGTTGCATTATTACCTTACATGTGTGTTGTAAAGTCTAAACATGCCTGAGCTCTCTTTTGACTCCAACCATCCACACCCTGGGGCCTGAGTCTGGCACAGGACACACGGGTCACAGTGTATTAGGCAAGACAGACATGGAGCACCATACACACCCGTGATGGGCCCAACCAGCTGAGGGGGTGGCCGCACAACCGTGCTGACAGACACATTGAGTACAGCAACAGTCATGCGCGGAGGTCAGGGATCATGTGGAGTGTCCTGGGGGGCACCCAGGTATGTATAGACAGGTGGCAGAACCATGTCCTGCAAGCCTGAGTCCGGTGGATGCAGAGAATGGGGGCCTGGCCAACGTTGGATGCATGGGGATGGCACATGTCACAATACCCACACAGTCATGGACATCATGCCCAATACACAGTCTCAGCCCACACACACAGCTTGCATCTTGCTACTCGACACATCGACACATAGCCACTATCAGGGAAAACCATGCCAGACATACTGGATGCACCGTGGCAACACACCAGCATTGACTGAGAAGAGGCACCTTGGAGGCATAGGGACACCTTTATTAGTCATGTTTTCGGGATTGCAGAGGCAACTTGAAGTACACATGAACACATCTTGTGGAGTAACATGTGGGTCCAACACTGGCACCCCCCTTCTGCAGCACAAATGCGTGTTAGCCATGGAACTGGCACACAATTGTCGGCTAACAGCTAAACACCCACAGCTGCTCACGGAGAGACTGCCATACACCATTGATCCGCTGATGTGGAAGTCCCACACCATGTCAAGCAAATGCTAACCGTATGTGTCCGAGGGCAGTGTCACACACATTGATGCCATCATCACAATCCACTATCCCATCACTGATGACTGTCAACCAGGCAGACCATCTATTCAGGTGTACACAGCTGCATGTCGTGTCCCATGGTGATGCTACATGGCTGCAGAGGAACCAAACATCGACAGGGGCAGTGTGCATACATCGTGAACAACTGCCACACCTAATACACCCCTGATGCATCCCTTACCCTATGGAGACTTCCAAACGTGTCCGTGCCTGTAACGCTGAGTCAGCCCACGATGACGTGTCCATGAGAAATAGCAGTGCCACAACAATGCAACCAGCAGACGGCATGCGCAAGTACCTGGGGAAGAGAGACACACAAGAAGTCAGCCACAAAAAGCACAGCCACTTGCATGTGCATTTACTCAACACATGTATGGATGACAACATGCTAGGTCACAATTATGACTGGGGAAATACAACCATCACTGCCACCATCACTCCAGTGACACACCCACACACACCTCTGACTCACGTGCCATACATGCAGGTGGAGACACACATCACAACACATGCCACACGGGGACCAATGCGTGCACACTCAGACACTGGTACTCACCACTAAGCAAAGAAGTCGCGTATGAGCCGAGTCCGGATGTCCTCTTGCGGCTCCACATCCTCCACATCACTAGCCCCATTGCCAAGCCCTTCGTCCTCCACGGGTGGATGGTCCTCGTCATGTTGATCCAGGATGAGTGGCACAGCTTTCTCAACTGCCATGTTGTGCAGCATGCAGCAGACCATGAAGATTTTGCAGACCTTCGCCGGGGCATATGGGAGTGCGCCACCGGTCTTGTGTAGGCACCTGAATCGGCTCTTCAGCAGGCCAAACGTCCTCTCTATCACTCACCTTGTCCGGCCATGGGCGGTGTTGTAGCGGAGCTGGGCCGGCGTGATGGGGTTGCGGAGAGGTGTGAGCAGCCATGGCATGTTGGGATAGCCAGCGTCCCCTACATGGGAAGCACATGGACATCGTTAGAAGTGGTGAAGCGGTCGTGCTGGTAGGCTATGCAAAATACATGACAGACAGACTGTACCCACCAACAACACATGCTCTTTCGTTGCGCAGCTGCATCATCATTTCAGGCATCCTGCTACGCCTCATGATGTAGGCATCGTGTGCTGATCCTGGAAAACGAGCACAGACATGTGAAATCACCATGTTGGACTGACACACCACAAGGGCATTGATGGAGTGGTAGTGCTTCCGATTGCGGTACGCCACCTCCCGTGCGTGTGGTGGTACCAAAGCTACATGTGTCCCATCTATGGACCCAATGACATGGGGCATCCCTCCCAGGGCATAGAATCCACCCTTGACCGCAGTCAACTGTTCAGGGGTTGGGAACTTGATGAAGTCATCCAGGTGAATCAACATGGCCTCTAAGAAATCATGCAGCACACGGCAGAACATGCTCTGGGACATGCCACCAACATGAGCTATGGTATATTGAAAGGTACCCGTGGCAAGAAAATGTAGGGCAGCCATTACCTTCAGCTGGGGTGTCAGTGCCGTAGGATACCTGTGCTGCGGTTGCAGGTGTGGTGCCAGTCTCGCCGTCAACTCCAGAATCAACGGTTGGGGGAAGCGGTAGCACCGGATGCTGTCATTCTCCCGCATGGCAGCCAAGTCCGGAATTGGTCGGGCAAGAGGCGGAGCTCTGCAGTAATTTGGAAGTGACAAGGAAGAGTGAGTGCACTACGACAACAATTCATATGTACTGAGCACATGTTAATCTGTCAATACACATATGCTACATAGGGAGTCAGGTATGTGCTACATGCCCAGGACACGTATGGCTGCAAGGTGACACTCCTACCAAGACCCAGCTACACACGGAGATTGAGAACCTCCCCATGCCATGCCATGGGAATAGTTGTGTCCCAGTGCAAGTGAACAACCAGACGCAAGACAGGAGTGACATACGCCCACACATCAGCAGAAGTAGGATGCCGATTGCAGAGACTGGTAGCGGAACACTAGAGCCACAGGTCACATGACATTACACTAGGACAGCCCACACACCTTGCCATGAAGGTGCACATGTCATGACTCACCACACATTCATTGTGAGGATGCAGACATATCCTTGTCACGCTACTCCGTGTCCCATGCATACATGTGCACCTCACATCCGATACCACGTGTGGCATGGTGTGCGGAACAGTGTGCAATGTCAATCTACACACAGACACATGTTGGTTGCTGCAACAGCTGCAGCTTTTGAGGGTGCTCCAACATCAACCTGATGGGAAGCCCCCACACATACATGACATAGTCACATTGTGCACCGTGGGTAGTGACAAGTCAGGTGTGGTAACCCCTGTACCGGACATCAGGGGACACTTCCGTGTGTTGGTGTCCGTGCCATGCCAGTGACGCTCACCCCAAGTGTGCAGTACAACATGCACACATGTCAAAGGAGTCAAGGGCATGCCTGGCACACATTGCACCGTCACACAGTACATCTGTACACATCTCATCATACATCTGGTGCCTTCTCGACTCAGGAGTAATGTTCCACATCACAGCCTGTCACACCTGTGCCCCACACATGTAGTAATGCACAGACGATGCCTTGATGTCCATTCATGGACAAGTATGTCCATTCATGGACAAGTATGTCCATCCATGGACAAGTATGTCCATCCATGGACAAGTATGTCCGCCCTATCCCTACCTGTGTGCCGCCTGTCACCACTGTGATGTGTGAAAACCGCCGTACTGCTGCTAAGAGGGCCTGTGTACGTTCCCATATCACTATGGGAGTGCTGCCGTATGTGTACCCATCGTGATGGCGAGCGTACAGACATGTGTACGGCCCGTACCACTACGAGTACGCATACGCAAGAACACCCATAGTGGTAGGGCCGTACGCACGCCTGTACGCTCCCTATCACTATGGGTGTCCTCGCGTATGCGTACTCGTAGTGGTACGGGCCGTATACACGCCTGTACGCTCCCTATCACTATGGGTGTCCTCGCGTATGCGTACTCGTAGTGGTACGGGCCGTACACACGCCTGTACGCTCCCTATCACTATGGGTGTCCTCGCGTATGTGTACTCGTAGTGGTACGGGCCGTACACACGCCTGTACGCTCCCTATCACTATGGGTGTCCTCGCGTATGCGTACTCGTAGTGGTACGGGCCGTACACACGCCTGTACGCTCCCTATCACTATGGGTGTCCTCGCGTATGCGTACACGTAGTGATAGTGAGCGTACAGGCGTGTGTGTACGGCCCGTACCACTACGAGTACGCATACGCGAGGACACCCATAGTGATAGGGAGCGTACAGGCGTGTGTGCGGCCCGTACCACTACGAGTACGCATACGCGAGGACACCCATAGTGATAGGGAGCGTACAGGCGTGTGTGCGGCCCGTACCACTACGAGTACGCATACGCGAGGACACCCATAGTGATAGGGAGCGTACAGGCGTGTGTACGGCTCGTACCACTACGAGTACGCATACGCGAGGACACCCATAGTGATAGGGAGCGTACAGGCGTGTGTACGGCCCGTACCACTACGAGTACGCATACGCGAGGACACCCATAGTGATAGTGAACGTAGGCACGCGTGTACGGGCCGTTGCAATGCATTTGGGGTGCCCTAGGGCCCCGGAACGCACCGTACCTGTGTGTGAAGCTCCAAATTACATAGGGGACACATGAGGGACAAGTATTAAGGCCTACATGCATGCTGGTTGTCATGGAGACCAAGTTCAAATTTTGAACATGTTCTGGAAGGTGCACATCAGAAGTCAGTTGGAATTAATCTACTTTGTTGCAATGTGTTTGTGGGGCTGACATCATGCAGGAGAATAAAACCGATAGAGAACCCACAGACTGCTAGGTTTGAAGAGATTGGAGGAAACATAGGATGCAAATGTGAGTGACCAATCACTCTGTACTCCTGTGCATGAGATGGGCCAGCAAGGCAGATATAAGGCAGCCAGGTCCCATGAGGGAGCACTTGCCTGCACATCTCTGTATTCCACGACCCAGCTGCTGCTACTGATTCCCTGGTACCATGTCAAGGGCTGTGGAGAGGTCACAGCCATTCACCCTGGAGGAGAACATGGCTTTGGTGGAAGTGATCCTCCCACGGTACCCCATGCTGTATGGGCGACCAGGTTATCAGGTGAGTGCAGTGTCCACTGCCACAGACTGTGTCCCTTTTTTGTGACTGTGACTTCTGCCATTGTGTCCAGGTGTGACACACATGCTATGTACTGTAGGGGGGATCCAGGGGGGGAATGCCTGATGGTGGGTGCAGAGTCCTCCCAGCAGTGCCCTGAGACAGGAGGGGTGGGTGCAGAGTCCTCCCAGCAGTGCCCTGAGACAGGAGGGGTGGGGGCCTATCACTCCCAGCAGTGCCCTGAGACAGGAGGGGTGGGGGCCTATCACTCCCAGCAGTGCCCTGAGACAGGAGGGGTGGGTGCAGAGTCCTCCCAGCAGTGCCCTGAGACAGGAGGGGTGGGGGCCTATCACTCCCAGCAGTGCCTTGAGACAGGAGGGGTGGGGGCCTAACACTCCCAGCAGTGCCCAGAGACAGGAGGGGTGGGGGCCTATCACTCCCAGCAGTGCCCTGAGACAGGAGGGGTGGGTGCAGAGTCCTCCCAGCAATGCCCTGAGACAGGAGGGGCGGGGGCCTATCACTCCCAGCAGTGCCCTGAGACAGGAGGGGTGGGGGCCTAACACTCCCAGCAGTGCCCAGAGACAGGAGGCGTGGGGGCCTATCACTCCCAGCAGTGCCCTGAGACAGGAGGGGTGGGTGCAGAGTCCTCCCAGCAGTGCCCTGAGACAGGAGGGGTGGGGGCCTATCACTCCCAGCAGTGCCCTGAGACAGGAGGGGTGAGTGCAGAGTCCTCCCAGCAGTGCCCTGAGACAGGAGGGGTGGATGTGATGCACAGTGTGAGCCTGGCTCATTGATTGTGTAGTTGCCCTCATTCCACCTGTGTCCTTTCAATGGCACGTACTGCTTTTGGCCTTCCCCCACAGGATCATGTCCCTATGACAAAGTTGCAATGCGTTGGATGCACACTATGCCTTGTTGTAAACAGCAAATGTGTTCTAATCTGTGTCCCCGTGACATGTGCAAGGTGTATTGATGTAGTGTCACTTGTTCATCCTCACAGGTAGACGCCTCTGCCAAGGAGCAGATATGGCTGGACGCCGTCAGCGCCGTGAGGAGTGCGGATGGTCGGAGGCGGCACCTGTCCCAGGTGAGGAAACGCTGGCAGGATATCCGGTGCTGGACGTGGAGGATCGCACGGGTCCTGCTGGGGGACTCACCTGAGAGCCACAAGAACCGCGGGCGCCGCCGTCTCTCCCACATCCAGAAACGTGTGCTGGCGGTGGTCTTTCCTGACTTGGACAGGCGTCTACAGGACATGCAGCAGCCGGAAGGGGGTAGGTACATGTGTGTGTTTGTTGTGTTTCACCAGCATTTGTAAGTGCACTGTTCCATGGATACACTTCCAGGGTTTATGGTGCTGTGCAGATCCTGTTCCCCACAGTATTGCAGTGCTCTCCTGCCTCCCTTCCCCTCCTTGCAATGTGTTCCCTGGTCTGTGTGTAGTCACTCCATCACAAGGTTATGTAGCCTGACACCTTCTCCAAGTGTACAATGCCTGCAGCATCATGTGTGGGGGTGGTGTGTAACAGGTTTTGTGACCTTGCCTGTGCCCTGTCCAGTTCTGGACTTGTGGGTTCCATGTCAGTTGGCACTAATGCTGAGTCCAGACATGGGAGTTAATCTCTCGAGTGCCAGGCCTTCCAGCAGGCATGTCCCATGTGGTGGCCTGTGACATGATGTGCATGAGTGTGCGTTAGGCATAGTGCAGGGATGTTAGCATGTGTTGCAGTCATTCCCATTCAGGAGCATGGAGTTGTGTGGCCACTACTGTCCCCAGGGGCATCTTTTCCTAGGTATCATGTGTGTAATCCGAGAATGTCGACAATCTCTGTGTCTACAGCATAGGTTGTGCTCTGTGCCATTGTCCCCTGGCACCATGTTTCTTGACGTGAGATGTATTACAAGTGTCCACTGTCCAGCCTGACCTGATTTTCAAAGTACATACTCACGGTGGCCATTGCCTGTGTGTCTTGTTGCAATCATCTGATGATGCCCATTTGTAGATTATTATTAGGACAGGCGCACCTTGGGTATTTGGTGTGCAATCTTGAATTGTTGCATCCCATGTGTATTTCACCCAGACTAAGAGATGTAAGTGCTTCCTGTGTCTCCACAGATTTGTCTCATGTAGGGGGTGGGTGGGGCGGGCATGGCCTACATGTCAAGACCTGTCATCTCCTTGCTCGGACTGGCCAGTGTGTGATGTTTGTCTGGACATACACTCAAGGTGCAGCGTGCCAGTCAGGGTGGGCATGTTCTCAGTATTACCTATGCTGCATGTGCCTCTAGTTCCTGGATTTGGTCCCTGCTCATCCCAATTTCCTGCCACGCTGTGTGGTGCAGATGCAGTGCTGTATTGTCCCCAGGGCCTTGCTCCTCAGTCAGAATACCTACCATGTCATCTCATTTGCTATTGTGTCATGCTCTCCATAGTTTTTCCATGGCATGGTGGGTCACACAACTGTGTCTTGCAGGGCCTATGTATGTACCTTGTTTTGTAGTTGTAACTCATCCTTTGTTTCAGGCTATGCACTGTAACCTACGTAGATTTGACTCATGTGACATATGTATACAGGTGTATGATTAATTTCTGTCTCTTCACCCTGCCCACAGCATCGTCGGGGGACACGGAGGGAGACATGGACACAGACGGCGCGGAGGGACCGAGCACCAGTGCCAGCGGTGACATCGGGGCTGGCACTTCGAGTGGGACTGAGGCGGAGGAGAGTGAACCCGGGGACCTGTCGACTGGCACAACAGAGTATGAAGCTGACGGGTCCGAGGATGATCTCTCCGAGTGGGCGGTGGCTGCACCACCATCTGACAGCAGCCCTACATCTGGCACCGCCCCCTCCATTGGCATCAGCCGCCTCCCACGTGCTCGTGTCCCTTCCCAACGTGCCCGATCACCACATGTCTCCTTCCTGCCAGGCACCGCACCCCCTGCCCCTGTCTCCACTGCTGCCGCCAATGCTGAGTCTGTGGACATCCAGCGGCAGTTGCAGATTGGTCAGACTGCGATCCTTAATGTCCTCCATGGCCACAGCCAGGTCCTCAACAACATGGAGGCATACTTGGAGGGCATTCATTCATCGTAGGCTGACCAACGCAACTTGCTGAGGTCCATAGACTCCACAATGACTGCAGCAGTGGGTCTCCTGCAGCGCTACGTCCCACCCCCTACCCCTGCTCCTTCCACAATTCCCACTCCCATGCCTGTCCCACATACACCCAGACGTAAGCATGCACCCACCACAACAGACACAGGCACCACACCAGCAGGGAAGGTCCGCCGCACACCTCCTGACACGCACACACAGGGTGCAGTAGGCACACCCACTGGGTCGGGGGGCAAACGTGTGACACGCAGCCAGAGTGGGAGTCCGCATTCCACCCAATCCACTCCCTCCAAATCCCCTCCCCTCAGCTCTCCTGGCCACATCTCCCCCAAAGACTCCTTCATGGCCGCTCTGTCCCTGAGCCCCACAGTGACGTCACCACGCAAGCGGTCAAGGAAGTCCTCGGTCAGGGTGGTTGAGTTCCCCCCCCTGTCCACACCCTCCCCCAGTGGCGCTGCGACCCATCCCTCTGACCCCCCCCCCCTCCTTGGGGCCTGTGGTTCCTTCGGGTGCAGGGGAGTCCCTGGAGGACCTTGCTAAGGTGTGCAGCGAGATCCTGGCCTCCGCCTTTGGCCCTGCCCCACCCCCTGTGGTGGAGTCCTCCATCCCTGCACCCACGACGCCTACCCTTCACCCTCCTGTCCCTGCGGTGCCTGTTTCTTCCCCCCCACATGATGCCCTCACCCCTGTGGAAGACAACGGATTGTAATTGTGCAGGCAAGCTAGGGGACACGCATCCCACTGTGTCCCCCATCCAGCTGGGACTCCTGGACTGCCCTATGGCCTTTGTTAATATTGGACTTACGTCATACTAGTTTTTTGCTCATGCTGAATAAAGCTATTTATTTTTTGCCCTTGGAACACTCCTGCATTGCTGGCATTGCTGTTGGTGGGGCTGCTACATGGTTGTGGGTGTTGGTCATGTGTTGGGTGTGTGGGAAATGTAGTAGTGTGCTGCTCATAGGGGGGACCCTGGGATCTGTGTGCCATCACACGGTGTTAGCTACCTTTCTCCATTCATGTAAGCAGTTGCTGCATGTTGCAATTGTCCCAAGGTGTATTCCTTCCTCTGTGTACCCTGACTTCTTCCCTGCAGGGTGTCCCCTGACTTTGGCACAGAGCTGTGTGTCCATTAGCTGGGTGTGTGACGTAGTCCTTCACCTTTGCACATGCATGCTGAGCGATGTCTCCACCTGCATCATTCGTGGCATCCTTGGTAGTCATTGTACTTGTGTATGTGGCCTATTGACATGACTTCATGTGTACATGTTTTCTTTTCTGCGCTATGCATGCGTATACTCCCAGCCTCGCACACATGTGGTACATGTACTGCAGGGTCTTTGTGCACCTGACTGACATTTGTGGGCATGGTATCTGTGACTACTCCACCCTTTGCGTTCCATGGGCACTGCTGGGAGTGATGGGCACCCACCCCTCCTGTCTCTGGGCACTGCTGGGAGGACTCTGCACACACCCCTCCTGTCTCAGGGCACTGCTGGGAGGACTCTGCACCCACCCCTCCTGTCTCAGGGCACTGCTGGGAGGACTCTGCACCCACCCCTCCTGTCTCAGGGCACTGCTGGGAGTGATAGGCCCCCACCCCTCCTGTCTCGTCTCAGGGCACTGCTGGGAGGACTCTGCACCCACCCCTCCTGTTTCAGGGCACTGCTGGGAGGACTCTGCACCCACCCCTCCTGTCTCAGGGCACTGCTGGGAGTGATAGGCCCCCACCCCTCCTGTCTCAGGGCACTGCTGGGAGGACTCTGCACCCACCCCTCCTGTCTCAGGGCACTGCTGGGAGGACTCTGCACCCACCCCTCCTGTGACTGGGCACTGCTGGGAGTGATAGGCACCCACCCCTCCTGTCTCTGGGCACTGCTGGGAGGACTCTGCACACACCCCTCCTGCCTCTGGGCACTGCTGGGAGGACTCTGCACACACCCCTCCTGCCTCTGGGCACTGCTGGGAGGACTCTGCACACACCCCTCCTGTCTCTGGGCACTGCTGGGAGGACTCTGCACACACCACTCTTGTGACTGGGCACTGCTGGGAGGACTCTGCACACACCCCTCCTGCCTCTGGGCACTGCTGGGAGGACTCTGCACACACCCCTCCTGCCTCTGGGCACTGCTGGGAGTGATAGGCACCCACCC
Organism: Triturus cristatus; assembly: GCF_964204655.1. Taxonomy (NCBI): domain Eukaryota; kingdom Metazoa; phylum Chordata; class Amphibia; order Caudata; family Salamandridae; genus Triturus; species Triturus cristatus. Next base: position 1,084,474,560 of record NC_140582.1, on the reverse strand, counting down.
CTCCTGTCTCTGGGCACTGCTGGGAGGACTCTGCACACACCCCTCCTGCCTCTGGGCACTGCTGGGAGGACTCTGCACACACCCCTCCTGCCTCTGGGCACTGCTGGGAGGACTCTGCACACACCCCTCCTGTCTCTGGGCACTGCTGGAAGGACTCTGCACACACCACTCTTGTGACTGGGCACTGCTGGGAGGACTCTGCACCCACCCCTCCTGTGTCTGGGCACTGCTGGGAGTGATAGGCCCCACCCCTCCTGTCTCTGGGCACTGCTGGGAGGACTCTGCCCCCACCCCTCCTGTCTCAGGGCACTGCTGGGAGTGATAGGCACCCACCCCTCCTGTCTCAGGGCACTGCTGGGAGGACTCTGCACCCACCCCTCCTGTCTCAGGGGACTGCTGGGAGGACTCTGCACCCACCCCTCCTGTGACTGGGCACTGCTGGGAGTGTTAGGCACCCACCCCTCCTGTCTCTGGGCACTGCTGGGAGGACTCTGCACATACCCCTCCTGCCTCTGGGCACTGCTGGGAGGACTCTGCACACACCCCTCCTGTCTCTGGGCACTGCTGGGAGGACTCTGCACACACCACTCTTGTGACTGGGCACTGCTGGGAGGACTCTGCACCCACCCCTCCTGTGTCTGGGCACTGCTGGGAGTGATAGGCCCCCACCCCTCCTGTCTCTGGGCACTGCTGGGAGGACTCTGCACCCACCCCTCCTGTCTCAGGGCACTGCTGGGAGTGATAGGCACCCACCCCTCCTGTCTCAGGGCACTGCTGGGAGGACTCTGCACCCACCCCTCCTGTCTCAGGGCACTGCTGGGAGGACTCTGCAGCCACCCCTCCTGTGACTGGGCACTGCTGGGAGTGATAGGCCCCCACCCCTCCTGTCTCTGGGCACTGCTGGGAGGACTCTGCACCCACCCCTCCTGTCTCAGGGCACTGCTGGGAGGACTCTGCACCCACCCCTCCTGTGACTGGGCACTGCTGGAAGTGATAGGCCCCCACCCCTCCTGTCTCAGGGCACTGCTGGGAGGACTCTGCACCCACCCCTCCAATTTCACGATATGTACGCTCATGACATACACGGATGTGGGTACGCTCCATGCATTCGAGGTGGGGGTACGTGTCGTACTTACACTGTTGGGGTGGGGCTACGCTCCATGTATTCGAGGTGAGGGTACGTGTCTTACTTACACTGTTGGGGTGGGGGTACGCTCCATACGTACGCGGGTGGGGGTACGTGTCTTACTTACACTGTTGGGGTGGGGGTACGCTCCATACGTACGCGGGTGGGGGTACGTGTCGTACTTACACTGTTGGGGTGGGGGTACGCTCCATACATACGCAGGTGGGGGTACGGGTCGTACTTACACTGTTGGGGTGGGGGTACGCTCCATACGTACGCGGGTGGGGGTACGTGTCGTACTTACACTGTTGGGGTGGGGGTACGCTCCATACGTACGCGGGTGGGGGTACGGGTCATACTTACACTGTTGGGGTGGGGGTACACTCCATACGTACGCGGGTGTGGGTACGGGTCGTACTTACACTGTTGGGGTGGGGGTACGCTCCATGCATACGGGGTGGGTGTAGGGTCCGTACATATCCGTCCCCACGCTATGTGATGCTTGTGCGGCCCGTACCCAGGCCTTTGCCACGTGGGTACGAGCCGTCCCGCCATTGTTGGGGTGACGTGGGTGTGGGCGTGGTACGACTCGTACCCACGCTCTTCAGGCGTGGGTACGGGACGTACCTGTCTGGTTGTGTTGCCGGTTCGCGTCGTGACGGACTTCCGTTGTGGCGGTCGCTGGCTTAGCTGGACACGCCCCCACCCCCTCGTAGTGACCAGGGCATGGGAGTCAGGTATGTCCAGGTCATGTGTGTTGTGTGACTTTGGTGGGGGGTTTGTGGCCTGCCCTGGTCCTGCCACCCCCACCCCACCCCACTTTCCCCCCTCCCTTAGTTGTTCTGACCTTCTGCGGCGTCTGCGGCCGAACCTGTAGAGGAGGTCGACTGCTATGAGGGCCGGGATGACACGTAGGTTCGGGTCCATGTCTGTCCGTCGCATACGGGTCCTCCTTGTTCGCGTCGTCCTGTCTGTCCGTCGCGTACTGGTCCTCCTTGTTCGCGTCGTCCTGTCTGTCCGTCGCGTACTGGTACTCCTTGTTCGCGTCGTCCTGTCTGTCCGTCGCGTACTGGTCCTCCTTGTTTGCGTCGTCCTGTCTGTCCGTCGCGTACTGGTAGTCCTTGTTCGCGTTGTCCTGATTTCCCGGCAGTTTTTGGCAGCCAGAAAATATTCACCGTGCGGGATGACGTCGGTGCGAATCCTAATTCCTGGTTCGTGTTCGGTCGGGGTTTTTTACGATTCGTACGGAAATGGTGTTCCCGTGCGAATCGTAATCCCATGTTTGTAAATTTTGACGACCGGGTACGCGTCGGACGGAGAATATGCTCCGTCTGACGGTTCGTACCCGGTTTTTACAGGATCGTAATTGGCACCTCTGTCTCTAGTAATGCTTGATTTAAGCTGATTCACTACAACATTCTTCACAGGACTTACCTTACTCCTAGGGCCCTGCAACGCTTAACCTTGGCGCGTTTAATAGCTGTCCCCATTGTGGTGCAGAAACGACGACTTTCTGCATTTAGCCTGGCATTGCTGCCTGGTGCAGACCTTCTGGCGCCAGGTAGTCACTCATATTGCCAGGACCACACGTCTGCATATAGTCCCCTCACCCCAGTGCTGCCTTTTAGGCAATGTCAAATGGCCAAAGGGTAGGGAAGTGTGATCACATTTTTTACAGTTAGTATTGGTTAGGCCAGACATAGGGTTGCCATCACCTGGATGAATCAAAAAGTGCCTGAGATAGTACACTGGCACAAGGACATATTGAAGTGGACACTAGCTGAGGGGACCCATATGAAACTTAGCAGAAGAGATGACAAGTCAGCAGAGGATCTGACAGACTGGATAGAATTATGTGACGTACTCCTAAATCCAACATCAGATGGACCCTCATCGGAAAGCGATGGAGCTGATGATAGCGGAGGGAACACATTGATGGTGGTTCCCAACACAGACATGCTGAGGGGGGAGTGAGATCCAGTTCTGTGGGGTGAGGTTAGATGTTCTTATGTGAAGCCTGATGTGCATTAGTACAATGTCAATTGTAAAGCTGTAATTGGTTTATGTGCACTTTGTCTCCTATCGTATCCACCACTGCATGCTGATTGGTTTCTTTGTATTGTTCTAAAAAACTGAAAAATAAAGGTTAAAAAAACCTTAGGGGTTCCCGCCAGGAAGGTGGGGTGGTCCCCAGGAAATTTTCCCACAGTGGGAAAACAAGAAAAGGTTGTGGTTTTCAAAGTCACATTTATTTTCTGGTGGACTAGTAAGGGATGGTTCCTGAGGTAGGAGGTGTAGTGATAGCCTATGCTAAGACCTAGGATGGGTAGTGAATGTCCTAGTTTCCTCAGGTGGGCTATTGACTGACCCTGAGAAGATCTGAGAGGGGGCGGTGGACTCCCTAGGTTCCCGGGGTGGGTTAGTGATGGACCTTGAGATGTCAGGGTAGGTTATATTTCTGGTGTCCAACCAGGTGTGTGTTGTGGTATTAGATCCTAGGGCAAGGGGCAGAGGCCCTATTGGTGGCGGGGTGCAGGTGGTGGGTGAGCCCTCCGTTACCTTGATTGGTGCTTGCTCCTGAGAGAGAAAGGACCCTGACCATCAGTATTGAGAGTGGGAAGCACATCTGTTGGGGATTGTCTCTCTGAGTTGACAGAAGAACAGGTTACAGAGGCTATGCCTTAGCAGACTCTTGACTGGTGTTCGTTAGGTTTACCAGCCTTGGGGTATGGCCTTGAGGCCTTTTGGAAGTCCTGGGTTACCTACCAGGCATGGACTCAGCAGGTGGGACAGCCCCTCAGCAGAGTGAGTTTGAGGCAGCAATGCATGCCTTCAAGGTGACCTGTCAAATGTCACAGAGGAAAGTTCAGGGTCCCTAGATGGTTTTCAGCTTGACCACTTGGAGGCTGGGAAGTGGCCCAAAGTAGGACTTGAGTGAGGAGTGACCTACACAGTATCCGGTGGCACTTTCAAGTGACTGGGTGGGGCTTGAGAGTCTACGGGTAGGGACATGGACCCTGTTCTTGCAGAAGATAAGTGGGCCAGGGTTCCCGAGGCGGTTCCTGTGGTTGGGGGCGCAGAGACAGAATATCGATTAGAAAATATCGACTTGCAAAAATATTAAGTTGCAAATATTGTGGGTCAGAAATATCGACATACAGATACTCGTGGTCAAGAATATCGATTTTAGGTAAGTAATATCGATGTTAAAAATATTGAAGTGTTTAATATCGTTTGAAAAAATATAGTTGTTAAAAGTATAGTTTGTTTATTAATGTTATTTATTTTATATGTATGTGTTGTATGTTTTTTTGTATAAGAATTGTTTGTATTTGGAATATATGTGTTAAATGTTTAGTGGTTAACATTTTGTTTTTATTTGAATTTTGCATTTTTAGTTCCGTAGCGGGTTGTGGGTTTATAGGGGAATAGGGTGGGAAGTAATTTAATTATATTACATTTATTGATTATTTTGTATTTATTTATATTTGTTTAATTGAGATTTTATAGTGTTAAATGTGTGAAGTAATTTATTATTATTTAATTAATAATTGTTTGTTAAATATTTTAAATTAAACAATTGGTAATTAATTATGGTAATTGTGTAATTAATTTTAGGTGTGTGTTGTGGTGTTTATATGTGTTAGGAGCGGGAAATAATTTATTTTTAATTGATGAATTAATAATTGGCTGTTAATTAACTTTAATTAATTAGTTGGTAATTAATTATGGTAATTGTGTTATTAATTTTAGGTGTGTGTTGTGGTGTTTAACGGTGTTAAGGATGGGAAGTAAAATACTTTTATTTGATGGATTAAAAATTGGATGTTATTTATTTTAATTAATTAATTGATAATTAATTATGGTAATTGTGTTATAACTTTTAGGTGTTTGTTTTGGTGTTTAGAGGAGTAATGGGTGGAAAGTAATTTGTATTTAATTAATTAATATATAGTTGTTAATTAATGTTAATTATTTGATATGTATTTTGGGTAATTGTTCAATTTTTAGTCCTTTTAATTACTTTATTATTAGTTGTTCATATTAATAGTTTTTAATTTATAAATAATTTTTTATTGTGTTTTATTATTTAACAGTTTAATTTAGGTGTGTGTTTTGGATATCATAGTGTTAAAGTGTTTGTAGTCACTTAATGTTTATTCGTTTTTTTTACTAATTATATTTTACAAATAGATTCTTAATTATGTTAATTTTGTTATTGGTGTGGTGTTATAGGGTAGGGAATACAATAAGTACATTTATGTATTAATTAATTTATTTGTTTGTAAATATTTTCTAGTTTAAAAGAATTGTATTTTATAAATGTATTTATTGTTTTATGTTATATATTAATTGTAGGTTTTTTAATGTAATTATTATTATTATATTTTAAATTTTTATATATTTTATATATTTTCTTTTTTATTTCTAAATATTGTCTATATTTGTAATGATTTTTTAAATATTTTTGTAATGTTTTTTATTTTTGTTTTAACTGCTTGAGTCTGAATAGTAATTTTTGTCTCTTCTATCACTTTCCCTACTGTTGCACTCACTGGAATGGGAATAGTAATTTTTACATCTCCGCTATCCAACACTTTCCCTACTGTTGCATTTACTGGAGTGGGAATAAAAATGTTTACCCCTCTGCTATCCAACAGTTATTCTACTATTGCATTCAGTGGAGTGGGAATAGTAATTTTTTCCCCTCCGCTATCCAACACTTTCCCAACTGTTGCAGTGTTTGGAGTGGGAATAGCAATTTTTTCCCCATCGCTATCCAACACTTTCCCTATTGTTGCTCTCACTGGAGTGGGAATAGTATTTTTTTACCCCACCGCTATCCAACACGTTCCCTACTGTTCCACTCACTGGAGTGGGAATAGTAATGTTTTCTCCTCCGCTACCCAATACTTTCCCTACTGTTGCATTCTCTGGAGTGGGAATAGTATTATTTTCCCCTCCGCTATCCAACAGTTTCCTTACTGTTGCACTCATTGGAGTTAGAATAATAAATTTAATTATTTTGCTATCCAACACTTTCCCTACTGTTGCACTGATTGTATTCAGAAATGTAAGTTTAAATATATTTTTATAGTTTAATGTTTAAAATTATTGTAGATTTTTAAAATAATTTTAATATCTATATTATTTTTATAAAATCTTAGTTTTAAAATAAATTAAAGATAATAGTTTAATAATTATTTTAAAGTAAATATATACATATAGGTATACATTATTATGTTTGTGTGTTTTTTTAATTAAGTTTATTTGTTATATTTTGTTAAAATGTATGTTAAATTTCATTTATTTTGTTAAAATAATATTAATATTTAATATATATTATTTTATGCTATATTTATATATTGAAATCGAGATTTTTACATCAATATTTTTGATTCAATATCTTACCTGTGTAGATATTTTTGTATTCTACATTTTTTTCTCAATATTTTTAACATTGATTTTTTTTTCTTTTTTGATAGACAATTTTATTGATTTTTAAAACATACAAAGCAGCAGGACTTGTTTGACCACGATATTTACGACTGCACAGGTCACTTTTACATTGAATAGATACAGGTATGCACTCCAGTCCACAGCCCCGACAGACAAATTATACGTTTCTGTAAATAGTCAGGGACAGTTAGAATCAGTCCAGTTGGTTCATCCATTTACCCCACACCTGTCGTACTTAGGCGGACATCCTCGGGCTTCAAATAGGGGGTTCTCTTGTGCGGCACACCAGTCCACTCCCGGGCACTACCTGGCTACACTTAGGGGTTTGGGTTGTGCCCATGTGGCAGCAATGTCGCATTTAGCTACTATGATAGCCGTCCCCAGGAACACACTGTCCAATCGGGACCCGTCTAGGCCATCCATAACCCCTAGAAGAATTCATTTGGGATCATGGGGAATTGGCCAGTCTAGGATATGTGTGAGCTCAGACTTTATCGCAGCCCAGTATGAGTCCAGGCCTGGACAGGTTCAGTTCCAGGTCCAGGTCATGTGGTAGAAGTCCGCTGGTTCATGGCTGCTATGCGTGCAACCCAGAGAGGGGCACAGGCCCGCTTTGTAAAGGCGTTCTAGGCTAAGGTAGGCAACTTGCAAGTAGTATAGTTGAATTAAGCAGAGTCTGGCTGAGGTAATGGTTTTAGGGCCCATGAGGGCGTCTCGCCAGTCCTCGTCTTCCAGGGGGCCTAGCCATCCCTCCCATCGGGTCCTGAGTGGGGTGAGTGATGTCGGGTTATTGTTAACCAGGGTACGGAATATCCGAGACACCCCGCCCTTTCCCAGGTTTCCCATCATAACCTGACCATCTAGGGGGCTGAATTCAGGGAGTGTCGTGCCCGCAGAGAGGTGTGGGCCCAAGGCATGACGTAGTTGCAGGTACTTCTAGAATTGTGAGGTATGAAGGTCGTAGCGCCCTTGCAAGTCTTGGAACGATCTGATGTGGTCCCACACCCAAACGTCCCCCAGCAGTGAAATGCCGATGAGATCCCATCTTGTGAATCCTGTGCGTGTCGCCACCTCTCCCAGCTATTTGCCGTACAAGAGAGGCGTCTGTTGGTTCAATTTCTGGTCGCAGCGTGTGTGTCTTAGAGCCGTACGCCAGGCCACCAGGACTGCTCTAGTGATCGGCTGCATTGCTGTGGGTATTGGGCTTCCGTACAGGAATGCTTGAATCAGGGGAAACTCCAGGCCTCCGAGTTCTGTCTTATATGCTGGGTCAGACCAGCCCCCAGTAAACCAGTTGTGCAGAACCAGAAGTCGGGTAGCTATGTAGCATAGGTGTAGGTCCGCCATGCCCATACCGCCATCGAAGGGTGGGATCCAACAGTGGGCAAGGGCGATGCATGGCCTCGTCCCCCTCACCCCCCACAGGAACCTCGTGCCCACACTGTCCATCTCCTGAACCAGCTACGCGGGAAGTGAAAAGAAGTATTCTGGATAGTATAAAGAAAGCGTGGAAGGATCATCATTTTAAACAGGGTCACTTTCCCCAAAGGGTTGAGCGGCAGGGTCTGCCAGCGCTTGAGGCCTTCTTTGGTTTTTTTAACCAGCGAGGTGATATTTAGTAACCGTGGGCGGAGAGCTCCGCTCCGCCTGCGGAGTGAGTGGAGTTGTGCCTAGTCTGCGTTCCGCGTAGAACGCGGAGTAGGCACAACTCGGCACACTCCTGGGCGGAGCAGAGTTGCCCAGCCCCTGCCACCACCCCCCCTAGGAAGAATGACATTAAATATACTCTAACGGTTAAAAAAATCAACACTTACCTTAACTGCCGCGTCCCCGGGCTGCCGTCCTCCTCTTCTTTGGTTTCACGATGATCTGCGCATGCCGTACGAGCAATGCGCATGCAAGGGCGTGCGCGCATGCGCAGATCATCGTAAAACCGAGGAAGAGGAGTACGGCAGCCATGGGATGCCGCAGTTAAGGTAAGTGTTGATTTTTTTAACCTTTATACTATATTTAATGTAATTCTTCCTAGAGGGGGTGGAGGCGGGCGGCGGAGCGGAGTTTCCACGGAGTTGGTCCCCAACTCCGTGGACCTCCGCGTAGTGCCGCTCCGCCAGCTCCACCCAGGCTTAATATTGAGTGCCCATTCCAATTCGGAGAGCAGAGCAATCTATAATATCGATGTTTTTGTCATCGATATTCTATCAGTGAACTGTGGTTGGGACTGCCTGGGGAAGACTGTCTGTCAAGGGAGTACTCCATGTTGAGTGCGCTTCTGATTTCTTAGGAGACACAGTCATCTTGCAAGGGTGAGCTTGCAGCTATAGACCTCAGCATAAGTACTGTAAGTGAGGGTCAGAAGTCCTGAGAGGAGCCTGTGTCTGCATCTTTAGTGTAAAGTAGCCTGGATGAGTGAAAGGACTGGGTAGTGTATTATCAAAACAGAGAACACTTAGTGACCCGTGGAACCGGGTCCAAATCTGTCTGTTGTGATGGCATCAGTGCTGGGATGCTGGACCCTTGCCAGGAGGAGAGTGGTGGGTGTAGGATTGCATGACCCAGGGCAAATGTAGGCCCAAACCTGCTCAAGGCTAGTAGATGCTTAGTATTCTGAATGTATCCAAGCTAGGACCATAAGGTTTCTTAGTGCAGTCTAGGTTCACTGTTGGGAGAGCTGTCCTAATGGTTTAGTTGGGTGGGTCATCTTGGTGTAAGAAGGTCAGTGTAAGATCTCTTTGGTGGAACATGGTTGAGTTAGGTGGGTCTTGGTGTAAGATCTCTTTGGTGGCAGATAACTGGTGAATGGTGTGTCGGGTCAGAACCTATTGGCAATTGTTACTGCTGAATAGGCAAGAGTATTCATGAGATAAGGCTAGTTCCTCCCATATTTTCAGCTGGCAGTGGTGTATGTTGCAAATAGGTTCCACCCATTTAGTCCACCGGGGTTTTTGCTGATGATCACTTGCTTTTTGGACCTTTAGTGTGGGAGAGTCTTGTTACCTAAGTCTCACTCCTGGTACCTTCATGGTAATTGGACTGAGCATTTTAACCACCAGTGTAAGCCTTTTAAGATAAAGCTGCTGTAGTGCAACTAGTCTAAGGGGCACCTGGCTGGTTATACATGAAAGCAGGTACAAACGCTTGTGCATATATGTACCAGTTGTGCGTGTGAATCTACCGTTGTTCACAGCCCTGTAATTGCGCATGGGTAACCTGGCACAGAAGGGACCCTGCAGAGATTGGTGCTGACCTGGGGTAGATATAATGATATTAGGCGGCATTCACAGATAGGTCAATAGGGTTTATGGGAAAATCTGTAGTGCTTTCACAGTATTATACATATAGGTGAAATCTGCCTTAAAGTGCACTATCACTCCACTTCTGGCTACATAGGCTGGGCTTTGAAGTTTTGGTGGGAAGGGATCTGGCAGTGTGTCAGCTAGAGGTGGAGCTGAGCGCTCTCAAATGAGTTCTGTCCAGGGAAACTTGATAGCACCATTTTGGATACTATGCAGGAGGCATGGGACAATGGTAGAGGGATGATGTGGCAGGGGCACTTTGGATTTGCACTTGGGGGGCAGTTCCCTGCACCAGGTGGCAGGCACCGCGTGGTGCCTGCCACGTAGTGCGGGTAAATGTAAACTGTGCATCTTTTAACATTATGGCGGGTGCTTGACTTGACTTGACTTGGTATCGTAATACCCCTGGTGGGACCGCCGCCTTGTAGGCGGTGGTCCCACTCCCCGACATGATGGCGGATCGTAATCACCCCCTCTGTCTCCACAGACCACCAGGACTAGATAGGTCTCTCCAGAGGCCAGTGGCACTGCCCTTTTACCCCTGAGGAACAGTTGGGTGAAGACCTGTACTCCAATGCCCTTCTAGACAGCCAGGAGGCTCTGGGACCTGGAAGTGCGGCCTGGGGGGGTCGCTAGCTGGTAGTGGAGAGACTGAGCAAGATGCCAGCAAGAGAAGAGCACCAGGAGCCAGACCGGAGAGAAGGCACCAGAGGCCCAAGCTCCCAATAAAGCTTGCCCTTTAGAAGCCTGTCGAAAATATTTCTTGTGACTGGAGCTTGCCACTAGGAGCAAAACAAGCACAAAATTACCAAAATCAGAAAACTATGCCTGGTTGAAGATCGGACCTTATAAACAGGTGGGTCTCACTCTGCTGTACTTCTTAAAAGAGCTCCGCGGTGGGCGAAATTCACTGCATGTTTCTTCAATTAATTATTCTGGGGAAGGGGCGTGCATGGGGCTCCCTCCTTGAGCTGAACTTTGGTCACAAGGGCCCACTCCCCCGTAGACAGAGAGCAAGAAGGCCCAAAGCCAGGGAGCAAAGGAACTGCCAGCCAGGTTTGTTTCTTGGGTGGTGAGTTCACCATCCTCCTGCCTCCCTGTCAATACTCCTCACAGCCGGGGCATTAAGCATACCTTCTGGCTGGGACGGAGCCGAGAGGAACTATTGCTGCCAATCCCGTGTAGCTCCCAGAGGTTTAGGGCTGCGTGCTGGAGCCAGTGAGGTTTTTGGAGCCTTGAGGCTCCCCTTCTAGTCCCCAATGAGTTTTAAAATCCGTGGGTGCCCTGGATGGCCCAAAACCTGTGATTGTGGCACACAGACCAAGCTGTCATTAGGGGATAGAGGCCAAGAGGCCTCCACAGGGCGGACAGAGTTAACTTTCAACAGCCACAACACTCACATCAGCTGTGGCTCTGCATAGACGTGACTGTGGTCTACCAGCCGCCTCTCTGACCGTACAGAAGAAAGCAGAACATATACAGTGAAGGAAACTAGCGCATCTGCTCACAAGACCAGACAGTAGCTGAGGCAGCCCCCATAGTGACTGGGAAAAAGACCATTGACGAATGAAAGCTAAGCTTAAGGAGCTGGAAGACACAAATAGAAGGTACAATGTTCGCTTCTCTGAAATACCAGAACAGATGGAAGAAGGCTATATGATGACTTTCCTATGAAGCTTCTGACCCCAAATAACAGGCCTGACATTCGACCCATCACTAGAATTCCAGCAGGCTCACAAAAAAAGGTCACCACACACAAGGCCAGAGAACTCTCTGAGGTTAACAATAGCCTGCTCCAGGTAGTGAAGCGCAGAGTGGCCTTTATGTTTGGAGACATCAAATTCTATGCTTCCCAAGACTTTTTCAATGAGACTCCACAAAAAAGGAAACACTTCTTGGCATTGAAGGCAAGGCTTGAAAAGATCGAAACAGGTTTCAGATGGCGGGAATTGGCTACCATGCTGATAACACAACATAGCCACACATCGGAATTCTCTGACTTGTTCAGCTTGGAAGGATATCTAGATACCAGACTCCTCAGATATATGCATGTCCCGTCTGTGACCAGAATTCCGTTGTCGAGCTGACCTAGACACACTGACTAAAAAGAGAAACTGCATTGAGGAAGTTACAAGAAATTGGACCTCAGGGGGAAAATTCCAGTATGGACAACATCAGGTCCCTCCAAGAGACAACTCCAGATCTCTGCACAAACCTGGACAGGAAGGAGATTCTTCAAAACTCTCCTGTGAACGTGATAATAGCACCTGAACTCTGACAGCTTCTTTTGCCTATGGAGTCACCACTTTATAAATCACTAGTTGTGCCGTCCCAGTTACCTTTACCGACAGAGGACCATGCATATTACACTACCGCCTGCACAGGAACTGCAGTAGGGGTGGAGGGTAGAGGGAGAATACAGGGATCTCTCAACAGATCATATCACTGTCCTGGACCTTCCTAATCGACCACTCCTAGCAAGGCTGTTTGTTATTACCTGCTATCTTCACTGGTGTCACAAAGCTGAATGAGTTCATGCTCAAGGGTGACACACATAAGAGATCACACTAGAGCCTTACATTACCCATCCGTCTCCTTACCCCTAGATCAGACTCCCCCAGCCCTCCAGAAGAATTACTCGCTCCAAACTGGAGCATGCTCTGTCAGAGCCTATGGCGTGGGCCACAGATCCTCATCCAACCCATTCACTTGGATCACCAGTAACTCACCCAATCAAAGTTGCATCCGGAGGTTCTAATGAGCCTCCACCAAAAAAACCCTCTCAACTGAGAATCCTTGAAGAGTATATTCTCCATCTGCCACCCTATCGCAATTCGATCTTTACAGCAACAGGTATGCAAAGAGGTCCTACATGCCTTAGCTCTCAACTCCCATCTCTCCTTCTGTAGGCAATCCCAACTTTGACCGTCTACCATTCCTACGGACCCCGAACAACAGACCATCATGAACCGTAACAGTGGATTAGTGATCGTCTCGCTAAATTCTAATGGGCTTATGCACCACATAAAACGGAAGAAGGCACCTGTTATCTTAAATTGCTCTCAGCAGATATAGCTCTTTTGCAAAAGTCACACCTGACACTGTTGCAGGCTGAAAAATGTAAGAGAGACTGGGTGGGGAAAGAGTATTTCTCCTTCGTGCCTCCCTCACATGAAGACCTTGACACTGCCACCAAGGCAAGTAGAAAAGGATGTGTGGCCCTACTAACTCTTTAAGGACTCCCGATTCGTGTGGTGCAGACATAGTTGGACGCTAATGGCCACTAAATCTATAAAATGTCATGCCCACCAACAAACATTGACAATAGGATTGATAAATGCTCCAACAGCAGATAAAAGTGCCTTCTTCAATCAGATAGCCAGAATGTGCCGCTCCTATCCATGCCACGTAGTACGAAACTACTAGGAGTTGACGTATACATGACCCCTAGGTGGAAATATCATAACATCACTACGCCTGGGCGGAGTTTATCTCTCAGCGAAGTGCAAAAAACACTCTGCCGCACTACGTGGATCTCCATGAGCGGCGGAGTTTCTTTAGATAAATGCAGTTCCCAGTGATTTTCAGTGCCAGGTGCTTGTCCGCACTGTGCAATCATTGCAAATGGCATCATGCACAGCGCAAGCGAGCGCTGCTTCCTTTCTGCCGCTCAAATGGAATTTTACTTGAGCGGCAGCTTTCTCAACGCGAGCGGGCGATTTCTCAACGCGAGCGGTTGCGAGCATACGTGACCACTTGAAATGAGAAATCTAACCACCCACGTTGAGAAATCTCGATGGGAGGTTGATTTTCCACGCTCGCCAACTTGAAGTTGACGATCAAGAACGAGGAAAAAGCTCACCAGGAGGTGGATTTTCCTCGCTCGCCAACTTGACATTGATGAAAGCAAGCGAGGAAAAAAACTCCGCTCCTGTAACGTGGAGTGCAGAAAACTCCACGAGCAGCACGGAGTTCACCGCCCAGACTTAAACATCACACAACCCATAGTCCCAAAGACTGGCACCTCCTAGAGCACAATACATACATTTTTCATTAACCCGATCCTTGGTGTTTGCAATGCCCGAAGACAAAGGCTACACAGTCACTTCTTGAGAACATGGCATCCGTATTCAAATTGATTATTACCTGGTGACTCACACTCTCTTACCGAAAATCAATCATGCACTCTGGCATAATTTCTTGTAGTATATTTGACCAAGGCGCGGCAACAACACACAATGATCTTGGGTTTCAGAAGCCACATGGAGATAATTAGAGGCTCAACATGTCTTACTATGAATCGAGAGATAATAAGAAACGTCTCCAAACGCCTTCAATCTCATACCTCGCTGATAATGAAGTTACAGTTTTAACACCACAAATGCAGTGAGCAGCAGATAAAGCCAGTATTAAGGGAAAAACACTTAGGAACTTGGCCCAGCGTAGGAAGTACTCTACCCTACATAAGACCCAACTAGGAGAGAATTCCACACCACACAGATTAGTATAAGCATAAACCTGCGCATGGGACTGTATGTCTCCCCTGAGACCACAACATGATCTTAACTCTCTCCAGACATCTTAAGCAGAAAATGCATTATTCCCCATTGGCCTGCGCTATAATGAAAGGGGAGAAGGCAGGGTTCCTACTAGCCACCATACTCAGATAAATAGAAGAGCAATAAGCCATCCCCACAATCCACAGCAACCAGGGCACCTTGCTGACACACCCATAGACATCTTACAGACCTTCTGGGTCTTCTGTCAATCATTATAGACGGTAGATGCTCAGGTGCATAGCTTGGTCTGTGAGACTGGGGGGTGTGAGCTTCTGATTTTCAGACAATCAATATGAGGAGCAGCACATGAGGGGGTGCATAAGGACCAATGGATAGGGAAAAGAGTGCGGATTGTGAGGGGTACTTAAAAGACAGTATTTTGTTAAGTACCTATGTTTTAAGACCTTCAAAATACAAAAATGTATGTGTTTTTGTCTGAGTGGGTAAATAAAAAATCCCTGGTGAAATCCGTCAGACACCTTGCCATACCCGACTGAAAGCTCCTGTACCCAACTATTTACTAAATAATACATTTATCGCTCCAAACACTCCCCTTAAAGCTACGGCCCTGCAGCGGCTACTAACTCCCAAGGGCATGAGGAGCGTTTTTTCTCCCTCATTGATTCGTTAACTTAATCATCAGAGTTATCTCAAACTCTTGCAACAGAGATAACAGCTGAAATATTTATTCATAGGATATTTTCAGATTATCTTATTTTTCTCTTTGTATTATAACATGTTGTGAGATTTCTCCATCTATTTACTCTATTTTATCAAATGAACGTCATTGTTTGTATTATAGAAAATGTTAATAAACTTTCCTTTTAAACTGAAAAAAAGAAGAGATAAGCGTAGATGCGCTGCACACATGAAAAGCACCAGAACCAGAAGGCCTTACCACTGAATATTACAAAACAAACAAAAAGAAAGTTTAGAATAACTGACATTACGCAAAACACTGCCCCGGGTAACAAGAGCACAGCACTGCTACATGGCGCACTCGAATATCCGGATATCACAGGGGTAGAGAAGGATGGTGTGCTACAGACCTGGCACCAGCAAAAATATGCCTACTGCAACTCTGGAAACAGACTAGACCTCAACTGTTGAGACATGGCTGAAAGAAGTATATCAAACAGTGGAATTTGACTCGATGATATGTAGATTCATTGATCAAGTAGATACATTCACTGAGATATGTGAAGACTCCCTAGTGAACATGTGTGATGCGTAACTCATAATGGGTGGACAGAACATTTAAAATGATAAGAGAGACCATACCGAAGGCCAGCCAGGTCAATCTTCAGGATCCACCTTAGACCTGAGTCTGTCCATGAGGATTCATCATTGGCCTCCAATATATCCTTAGAGAAACAAGTCTCCGCGACTGTGAAATGTGAAATCTGTGTCTTACAACTCTTATGGAAAATAAAGCCTTTGATCACAGCGCCAAAATGCAGAAAAGTGGTACACTCACTACTAATAGTTCCCGTAGGCTGATTATGGGTTGCTTTGCACTGAGTGGGTTTTGAAACTCTGCAGCCGTGTACACCAGCACAGTGCGATTAGGGGTTGGAGACCAAGTTTTTCTGACCGCCATTCCATATAGAATTACCAATTCAATGAGGAGTAACACTCCCATTTACTACCTGTTCTAAGCAGCTCGTAAATGTGAGCAGGAGACCTGATGCGGGGTGATGGTGTGGGAGAAGGGTGGTGAGGCTGACCAAGAGAAGGGGAAGATGTTTCCTGGCAGGTGGGGAAGTTATATGTGATAGAGGTTGGGTCCAGCGTTATATGTGACGTGGTTTGGGCCTGAATAATATGAGAGGTGGGTTGGGGCCAGTCTGAAGCAATTTTACAAACCTGCTCTTCAATTGAGCCATTGAGTGGAGCCGTATCAAATTTAGGGCTAGATCTCCAATGAACTCGTATTTTGGCTTCAAAATCAAATACATCCTCTGCTCACTTACCTACCGCGCTAACCCATCGCCCCATTAAAAGCCATTCTTCATCTGGTTGATCAGATATAATGGTGCTGCTACGTCTATTAGTTGGGACTAAATAAAATGCCATAATGTAGTTCATAATTTGTACTATAGATACATTACATATGTATTTATATATATATATATTCACTTAAAAAACCATAGGTTTCACACATGTTATAGTTAGGTGGACATTTCACTCGAAAAAACCAATGAAATTCCCCCGTTATAGTTAGTTGAGATAACTATAACTTGCGCGCCCGCAATCCTCTGCTCATGACGTCACATATTACATCACTCATGACATGGTCAGTGGCATCACTCATGACATCACTGATGACATCATCCTTGTGATAGAGTGGCGGTCGCGCGAGTTATAGTTATCTCAACTAACTATAACGGGGGAATTTCATTGGTTTCTTACGAGTGAAATGTCCACCTAACTATAACATGTGTGAAACCTATGGTTTTTAAGTGAATTTGCAAGGTTTTTTAAATGCTAATTCCTAACTATAACGTGTGTGAAACCTATGGTTTTTTTCAGTGATGTGTACGGTTTTTTAAATGCTAAGTTATGTATTTATTATTATATTTTTTATATATTTATTTTACAATAAACTACGTATTAAAAAATTGTTTTATTTTTTTTTATGGTTTTTCACCGTGTGCGCTCGGTGCGCGCACCCCGTGATTTTTTTTAAAAAAATGTAAATGTTTTTTTCTGCCTTCGGGGTCCTTCAGGGATCCCCTGACAAAGGCTAGGGGGTCAGGAACTCTCTACCCTGCCCCCTTTTCATGTTCGCCACCTTCCTTTTTCACTCTCGCACTCAAAACAAACAAAATGGCGGCCGACACTTCCTGACCGATTCGAACGTTGACTGACATGTAACCACCAATCAGAATTACGCTTGCGCACGTTAGGGTGCGCGCACGGTGCGCGGCTATAGATAATTATGTACTTTAACTGCAATTTTCTCAGGAACTACTGAACAGATTGACTCCATAAATGCAAAAGGCACATCCCTGACCTGAGGACTACCTCTTTGCCAAATTTCAAGTAATTCTGTTCAGCCGTTCAGGCTGTACCTTCGACTAAAGGTCCTATGGGAAAATGCATGGGGAAAACGCGTTTTGGGACCCCCTTTTTTCTCGGCCCCCGCTTGACGAATCCCCCCGAGACTTTCAGGGTAGGAGCTGAGCGGAGCGCCCCATTAGTTTTGAAAATTTTGCGAGGATTTGTCAACCGGCGCACGTGAAAAGGGGGCAGGGTAGAGAGTTCCTGACCCCCTAGCCTTTGTCAGGGGGTCCCTGAAGGACCCCGAAGGCAGAAAAAAACATTTACATTTTTTTTTTTTAAATCGCGGGGTGCGCGCACCGTGCGCGCACCGTGCGCACACGGTAAAAAACCAATGACATATTACTGCATTTTTAGTAACATTTGATCCTTTTTCTGATGGTTTTTGTTAAAATCTTCAATTTAGGCTGTAGATGATGGATTATATAGCTAAGGTATCATATCCATAATCATAATGGGCCCATAAAATCCACACTGGCATATCAAACCCTTGACTTCTCTGCGGAGAGATGTTCACATATATGTCAATTGTGATTTCTATTTTAGAAATAAGTGTGTGAAGGAGTAATATGCACATTCTGAAATATTGATTGCATAAAAACTAAAATTGTGTGTTTAAAGTTAAGGAAAGAGAGAGTGGGTGCATATGTGGTGATGGGGCCATACAAGTGGCGCATGCAGGACTCAGTGAAAAACAGGTGAGGATGAGGAAAGAGATTACACAAGATTAAGGATTACAAAAAGAAGCAGAGAAAGAAAAGAGGCAACAAGTGGCTAACTGTGAAAGACTGCGGATGAAAGCAGTGTGAAGAGAGAACAGGAGCGATCTGACACTCCGAAGACCAGAAGCCTTTTCACAGATCTTGGTAATGGTTAATTACTGCTTTAATTTCCTTGTGAGAAAGTGTCACTCAGAGTGTCGTTCATTTGACAGTAGAATGTCAATCATACGCAGGGCCAGTGGAATTATGAGGCAAGGGAAGGTCAAATTATGCAACGTTACTTCGGTACAGGTGACCGAGTGACTTGGGGCAAGTTGTTTTAATGTAAAACAAAAAATTAGGTTTGTTTGAAATAGAGTATTTCGGTATGGTTTCTAGGGCGTGAGCGTCACATTTCTGAGCTTTTTAATTTTGTCGGTGTTGCGATTATAAATAAACGACTGTTCACCTCGTTCCTATCTGTGAAGTAAGTTTAATGCATCATTAAAAAGTCTGTGTAAATTGCCAAGTTTATCCTAAGGTGTGTGTGTGGGCAAATTTAACGAAGTGAATTTAGTTTGTGTTGTCTGAGAAAGAAAGTGACAATGTCTTGTTACTATGATTACTTTTAAAGTGTTTCACATTTGCTGTGACAAATACGAAAGTAAGGTATACAGATTATGTGTATGTTGTCGTGAGATTAGATTTATCTATCGTTAGAACGTGTCAAGAACGAGTTGAATGTCATCGTACTCCGTTACATATCAATATGTAAAATGAAATCTTAATAGGGTTTACTTCTTTGTAAGACTATTCCATAGCTGCCAAGGTTTAAGACGGCTTTAGTGTGACATTTTCATTGTAATTACGAGTGACATTCAACGACTATGAGTGACACTTTCTCGCGAGCAGAAATCAAGTTATGAAGACATGGGACACGTATAAATATCAGAAATTGCACCCATTTGAGCAACTAGAAACTCTAAGAGATTTTAAAACTGATTCAAAGCACCAGAAACATAGCTGCCAAGTTTGCAGACTACTCAATTGTGTCATTTTGGTGGTTTTAGTGTGCATATGAGCAGGGCCAGTGGAATTACGCGATTTTGTGGCTGCAGTGATTTCCGCATGATTGTAGAGTTTCCCCATTTGCTACATAATCCATAGTCTGCTACATAATCTGCAGATTTTAACAAAAAAACTTGTTTCTAGCTCAAGTAGTTCAAAAGTTAGTAAAAACACAGCAACAGCTGTTGCCGAGCATAATGCCGCATGACTTACTTTTCTTGCTGCATAATTTACTCAACCCTGCTGCATAATTTGACCTTCCCTTGCCTCATAATTCCAGTGGCCCTGCGTATGATTGACATTCTACTGTCAAATGAACGACACTCTGAGTGACACTTTCTCACTAGGAAATTAAAGCAGTAATTAACCATTACCAAGATCTGTGAAAAGGCTTCTGGTCTTCGGAGTGTCAGATCGCTCCTGTTCTCTCTTCACACTGCTTTCATCCGCAGTCTTTCACAGCTAGCCACTTGTTGCCTCTTTTTTTTCTCTGCTTCTTTTTGTAATCCTTAATCTTGTGTAATCTCTTTCCTCATCCTCACCTGTTTTTCACTGAGTCCTGCATGCACCACTTGTATGGCCCCATCACCACATATGCACCCACTCTCTCTTTCCTTAACTTTAAACACACAATTTTAGTTTTTATGCAATCAATATTTCAGAATGTGCATATTACTCCTTCACACACTTACTTCTAAAATAGAAATCACAATTGACATATATGTGAACATCTCTCCGCAGAGAAGTCATGGGTTTGATATGCCAGTGTGGATTTTATGGGCCCATTATGATTATGGATTTGATACCTTAGCTATATAATCCATCATCTACAGCCTAAATTGAAGATTTTAACAAAAACCATCAGAAAAAGGATCAAATGTAACTAAAAATGCAGTAATATGTTGCTGCACAGTGGATGGCCCTTCACATAGTGTTAACATGTGCAGAAAGTGACATAATAAGGAAATACTACCCTGCATTACACTGTAAAATGTAGTCAACCCTGCTGCATAATTTGGTACTTCCTGTTGCATAATTCCAGAGGACCTGATTAAAGTGCTGCTGCTCTTCCGGTCCTTGAGAGAGGTGGAGAGAAGCAGAGGAGAGAGATGGGAGGGTGATAGGGGTCATAAGGAGGAGGCTGGGGCATTGCTGGGTGTTTTGCATTAATAACCTTCCTGCTTCCTCATATTTGCTTGAAAATGCTCCATTTATCCCCTATTTTTTCAAAGTTTTCTCGGGGGAGAACCCCGAACCCCTCGAAGGTTCTTTAGGCTCGCTCGCTAAGCTCGCTCGCCTCAGTGCAGAACTGTCAGAATTTAACGCCACCACTTTCAAATGTCACCAGCCGCCACTGGGGTGGGAGGTGTGTGACTCTGTGCATAAATGTGTGAGTGGTTGATTCACTGGGCGTATGGGTTCAACAGTGCATGTGGAAACACCTGTATGGGTGCGTGAGTGTGTGTATCGGTGTCTTGGTCAGTGAATGGATGTCTCAGTAGTACATGTCCAAGTAACAACATATGTAAAAGGCAGTGTATGTGAGAGTTGAAGTATATAAAGGACTGTACATGATAGTTGGTGATTTTAAGACTGGTTGGATAGATGAGTGTGTACTGGTATCACTGATTATATAATAGAGTAAGTATGTGTTAGTATCTGTATGAATAAGTGAGGTTGTGTGTGTATAATTGTATAGGTGAGTAAATGGGACTGTGATAGCTTCTTTGCATGACTAAGTAGGTGTGTGAGTAACTGCATAGATTAGTGGTGGTGTGTGATTGTCTGTATAGGTGTATGAGTGCATATGACAGTGTTGTATTTACGAGTAGGCCTGGGCTAAAATTTCATACCGTTCGCGGAAATTGCGATAATTTGACATTTTCGCGTTCCGCAGAAAGCGCGAAAATGTCAAAATTTCCGCATTCCGCAGCTTAGCGATAATTTGGTTCTTGCTCGCGCTGTAAAATAATACATTCTCGCGCGCGCGCGATCGCCTTACCTGAATCCCTGCATTCGCCGACAAGTTTTCTTGATCCGGTCGCGTTCTCCATGAGATGTTGTATTGTTTTTAGCCATTTACGCTGTCTCGCGACAGTTCACGCCCGCAGTGACGTCATGCGTCGCACGATCACGTCTTTCTTCTCGCGATCATGCACCGCGAGACAACTGAAAACAAGATGGCCGCGCCCGCGAGCAACCACATGGGTAAATTGGCGAGCCGCAACAATGCAGAAATCTCGCGAACATGCGGGAAAAAAAATTCTGCATCTTCGCGATATTTCCGCGTGTTTGCGATAATTTTTTACATTTTCGCGTTAATTTGCGAAAGTGGATTTCGCAAATTCTGCCCACCCCTATTTATGAGTGACTGCATGTATGAGTGATTGTATGGATCAATGAGTAGATGTGTGTGTATACCTAGCAATCAGTGAGTGTGTATGTAGTTACTGGTATTGGTGTGTTCACGATTTTGAAAATGGTTGTATGTATTTTACAGTGGGTGTATTAACGGTTATATTAGTGTGTGAGGAGATGCATCAGTTTTTCACGTGGATGATGTCATCAGTGATGTCCTCAGTGATGTCATTTGAGATGTAATCAGTGATGTCACTGACCATGTCATTAATGATGTAATATGTGACGTCATGAGCAGTGCATTGCGGGTGAAATGTCCAGCTAACTATAACGTCCCTGAAACCTATGGTTTTTTCAGTGAATTTGTAAGGTTTTTTAAATGCTAATTTCGAACTTAACGTCTGTAAAACCTATGGTTTTTTCAGTGAATTTCAAAGGTTTTTTAAATACTGATTTCTAACTACAATGTCCCTGAAACCTATATTGTTCTTAAGTAAATTTTAAAAAGACGTGCATACTTTTTGTAGTCAAAAACTAACTGTAACAGTAGTCTGATATAAGTTACAATTTAACAATGATTAAAACTTAAATAGCACTAATTAAAATGTAAGTGTAGAAAAACTGTGACGCAGCAGCTATGATACCTGACTTTGAACAACAGCGTTCACAGTTCGATTCCCGGCTCCGGCGGCACCTTAGCCCACCACTATGTCACTGTGGGCAATACCTTGCTTAATCTTCCAGACGCCCCCGAGCGCCGGTACACCTCTCTGGTGGTAGCTGTACGCGTTACAAATCCTGGCATTTTTTTTATTTAAAACCATAGTGATGACAAATATTAGCACGTATTTTATTTTTCTTCTATTCTGAACGATATGTTTTTATGTCTTCTATTTAGAATTACGGCAATTAATAGATGTTTTTAGTCACGAGAAAGGAAATGACACGGTTTGCCGGGTAACCGTTTTTAATCTCTCCAACGTTATACATATGACACGGTTTGCTGGATAATAGTTTTTAATCTCTCCAACGTTATGCATATACGGGTGAGGATCGAAATCGAAACCTTTACAGCTTCACATTTTGTAACTTTTCCCAACACGTGCACACGTTAAGCAGTGAAAACGTGAGCACGTGTCAACTGGAAAACGTGACATCTAAATGGGCAAAGCCGCATGTTCCTTCCATAGACTACTGAATAACCAAAAAGTATATAAACCACACCCGTTGCTCGATTAGTTTCGTTTTTGCAAGTTATTTACGCTTGTACATTCTGTTATGCAGGTTCCGTTTTCTAGCGTCGGATTCTTCTTTTGCGACAACAAAAGATATTACGGAGTTGTAAGTTGTTTGATTATGGCATAGTAGATACTTATAATACGTAGTTGTTTTTGCTAATTATATGTAATGTCAGCAGCTTGTATTAAAAAACAGACAGAATAGAGGATACACTGTTCCTTTACTGGCTCCTTTGAGCTAATATAGTGTGATTTTCTATATTATAATAGTAACACTATACTTGACCACAGACGTGTTGGTGACCCGTGGGCGCCAAAAGTCAAGATTTATATGTAACGTCAGCAGCTTCTCGTTCTAACTTTGTTTACCCCCCTGGGATAATATAGTGTGAGTATGTATATTCTAATATTCACAGTCATTTTGATCTTAGAGGACTTCATGACCAGTTGTCGCGAGGACGAAAGATTTTGAAGTCCCAGAGAAAAGAAACTTTGAACATAATCACAGCTGGAAAATATTTCATTATTCTCCTTCTCCTTATAGAATATATTGGAATAGTAGTGTATATTATACTATTATCCTATATATTCTTAAAGGAGTACCTGATCTATCAGTGGATCAGTCAGCGACCTCTAAGCATTACGACTAAACTTTCCCGCATTCTACAGAATAGATATTGTAAAAATGTTGTATTTTTTGTAGGGACCCTTATTCTTCTGCTCCTGTGGAATACTATAAACTCACCCTGTATATTCATATACTGTGTGTTTATAGTACTTCAAAGGGTTTGGACATCTATCTGTGCGACAAATTTACAATACATACTATAGTTATTTCGGTAGATAACTTAGTACCTCACACTCTGTTACATGGCTAATGTTTCATAAAAAAGTAGTTGCAAAAAAAAAATTGTATGCATAGTGCTTCATGTAATGTTTTGATGAAGCGTACATTTCTATGTCATATCACATCATTTGTGTTTAACAGTTTTTTACTGGTGATTGTTGTTGTGACCTCAGATGATGTAGTGCGGGAGTGTTTCTTGTAGCACTTCTTTTCTACTTTATCTAAAAGTAACTGATGCCCTTGTATATTAACAAGAATATGGGGCAACACTTTTACAAACTATAGGTGACAAAAAAAGGGAGGGTGTGGCCACGCTTAAGGAATATTTTATGAATTGCATTTTTATTTGTCACACCTCTGATATATACAGATTTACTTTCCTAAGAAAGTATATTAGTGATTGCTTAATAAAAACTGTTTCAAACCTTGACTTAAATGTTTGCAGTGCAACCAGACCTCCCTATCAGAAAAGTAAACACCACATTCTAAGTAAATAGTGCTTCTGGGAAGTATCCCACCCGCACACTTAATAAAGAGAAGTCCCCAACACACTCTGTTATTTTCCCGCCTTGATTTGTAAGTCCCACGCAAATTATATAAATGACCCTTAAAATATATAAAAAACAATTTTTCCCTTTACAGTCCCTATAAACCACCTTGTGATCACTGTACAGAGTTAATAGTGTTCCTACCCTCCCCTGCTTTTCTTTCCCGTACTCCTTTGAACTGCGTCACAAAATGGCTGACAACAGTGAACCGTTCCTAGCCAATAAGGAGCTATCTTGTACTCCTAACACTTTAGTCAATAAAATGTCCATGGTGTTCTGCAGAAGAGGAGGGAATGGCTGCCAACACTTCTACTTTTAATGCTTTACAGCCAATGAACATTAAGCTTGGGAAGCTCCTGCTTGGAACACGTTACCCAATCAGATGTCCCTGATACTCCGGAGAGGGGGAGGGAATGGCTGACAACACTTCTACTTTCAATGGTTTACAGCCAATGAACATTAAGTTTGGGAAGATCCTGCTTAGAACACGTCACCCAATCAGATGTCCATAATGCTCCGCGGAGGGAGAGGAAATGGCTGCCAACACTTCTACTTTCAATGGTTCGCAGCCAATGGACATTAAGCTTGGGAAGCTCCTGCTTGGAACACGTCAGCCAATCAGATGTCCCTGCTACTCCGCGGACGGGAAGGAAATGGCTGGTAACACTTCTAATTTCAATGGTTCGCAGCCAATGAACATTAAGCTTGGGAAGGTCCTGCTTGGAACACGTCAGCCAATCAGATGTCCCTGCTACTCTGCGGAAGGGGAGGGAATGGCTGACAACACTTCTACTTTCAATGGTCCCACATAATATTAAATTTTGTCTAAAGAAAGTGACACTGTCCGTGATAAAAGTGAACACCGCATTATATGTAAACATTACTGCGCATTATATTCACTGTACAGACTGCTTAAACTAAGCCCACACTATACCCTATTATACAATTATTCTCTTTTTTTCCGCACCGCACATTCACAGTACCTGTGTGTGCACCCTACACACTGCTGGCCGCAATATGGCACATTGTTTTCCCGACGGGATTTCCAGAGCCTACGCAACCTTGCCGCAATACCGCGCACCATTGTTCTGCGGACGTAATTTCCTACGTAACATTCAAACTCCCTGCCTCTGCACCGTACAGACTGCTTAAACTAAGACCACAGTGTTCCTACTATACCCTCTTATACAATTATTCTCTATTTTTTCACCCTACACCTTTCAACTCAGTCACAAAATGACTGCCAACACTTCCTAGTTTCAACAGTTTGCAGCCAATCAGCCGCACACTCGTGCTAGTAACGCCTCAGAAAATCAGATGTCTGAATTCTCATATATCGATATCAGATTTACCCCATTTCAACAAAAGCGTGCTTTCTGGACCAAGACCTTTCTCCCTGCCAAATGTGGCGTAATTCCGTTCAGCAGTTTGACCTGTAGCCTTGTCTAAAGTTTCCTATGGAAATTGCATTGGGAAACACGTTTTGGGACCCCCTTTTTTCTCAGCCTCCCTTCACGAATCACCCCCAAACTTTCAAGATAGGAGCTGATCAGAAAAGAGAAACTTTTTGAAACATTTCATAAAGATTCATCAAACGACGCCAAAGTTTATTTTTTTTTTTAATTTATTTTGGAAATGAAAGCTCACTTTGACATACACAGCAATACGCCTACAACCATGAGGCCAGCTGCGCTCGCACTTAAGGCACGTCTCAATACAGCGCATCCCACACCCTGAAGGCCGGTTAGCACTGTGCTAAAAAATTACAATGCCAGTCATTTTACAAAATTATTTCGCTGCATGTCGGTGCTATTATATGATTCTCAAAAAAATACAAAGTTTTCTTGTTAAAAAGAAAAAAAAACAATGAGGTGTCAAGCCAGTCGTTTGCCCACAGGACTCTAGCTTTATACATTAACACAGCTATTAGGTTTTAATTCAGACGCCGATCCGTTCCAGATCCCCCCAGTTATCCTTGTTTCACACAGTCTATATCCACTTTCCATTCCAGCCCCTCTATCAACCTGTATATGGCCAGACCCTCTGTCTGTGGGACCCATCCTGCCCTTCAAAATTCTGAACACCTCAGGGCGTTGGAGTGCTAATACCCGCCTCCTCTCCCGTCCTTGTCTCTGTCGCTATGTCCCCTCCACCACCTCTTAGATATGCAGTGTATAGTCCCCAGATGTTCTTTAGTCTGCACCACGGTGGGAGGAGTTCGCTGAAGTTTTCAGATTGCGTGCAGCAGTAGAGAACGTCCTGTGACCATTGCGTCACTGTGGGTACGGGTCCCCTCAGCCAGCACATTGCTACTCTGCGCTTCGCCATCAGTAGTCCTAAGTTTACCAGTCTGCGTGCAGCCTTCGGCAATTTTCTAGAATAACCCAGCAGCGCCACCGCCGGGTCAGGGGGGATCTCCAACTCCACAACAGTGCTTATTTCTCGGAATATGTTTTCCCAGAATTTAGAGACACCAGGGCAACCCCATGCTAAGTGAATAAAGTCCGCCGTCGGGAAGCAACATCTTTTACAAGCCGCGTCCTCTCGTAGGCCATACCTGTGCAATCTCTCTGGCGTATAGTACACTCTATTAATGTATTTAAAATGTATCAGTCTGTGTTTGCCATGCTGAGATATTCGCTTTGTTTTGGCGCAGCAATATGACCACATGTCATCGTCAATTGTGATGTCCAAGTCTCGCTGCCAGGCAAGTCTGGCTTTGGTGTACTGATTGGCTCTCTGGGACATTGCCAGTTTATATAAATTGGAGACTAGTTTACGGGGAGATTTAGTTTTGATGAGGTACGTTAGTTCTAGGACTTCAGGGGGCTCGTCCATGTCATGCACAAGGTGTTGCCGCAGTGCTCCACTCACCCTATGGAACTGAAAACGCTGCAGCATAGTGGGAGTTTCCGCAGTGTCCGTGATTGCATCCCATGTTTTTGCGACACCGTCTGAAAACAGGTCCCCTACTTTGTGGATGCCCAGCGCTCGGAGGGCTCGTACTACCTCCTTATCTCTGCAGGGGTCAACCAAATCGCCCAGTCCAGAGGCATCTCCGGGGAGTATAGTAGAGCCCCCGACATCTGCTGCAGTATGCAGTTCCAGGCATGCCAAGTCAAATTTAAGGAGTCCAGAATCCCAGTCCTGCGGTCGACCGGCTAAAAAATAATAACCGGGAGGGGGAGAGGGTCAGCGAACAATCTCTCAAGCTTGAGATATGGTATGTAATCCACTCCGTGAATCCAGCTATGTGCCTGCGCCCCCTGAGCCACCCTATAATACAGCTCCAGGTCTGGTGCACCCAACCTTCCTAGATGGTAAGGCAAAGTAAGAACTCGCCATTTGACACAAGCCTGTTTGCCCGCCAATGCCAGCCGCACTAGGAATTTATTGAGCCTGGCGAAAAAGCAGCGCGGCAGTACTATCGGGACATTAGTAAACAGAAATAGAAATCTAGGTAGCACTACCATCTTCATGATAGATATCCTACTGATCAGCGATAGGGGGAGCCTGATCCAAGTTACGACATCATCCTCTAGTTTGTCAACCGCTGTCCCATAATTCTCTCTGAAAACAGTTTTGGAGTCCGTATGTAACCTTATACGAAGGTATCTGACGGAATCATCTGACCACTGCAGCGGGTACTCCATCTCAAATGGGGAAGTGGACGGGGTGAGCGGAAAGGCTATGGATTTAGCCCAATTGACCTTTAATCCAGAAAGAGCCCCAAAGTGTACCACCTCTCTTAGGACCGGGGACAGGTTGTTTTCAGGGTCTCTCACATAAAGCAGGGTGTAATCTGCGTACATGGAGACCACTATCTTGTAGGTGGGAAATCTTACGCCCCTGTGACTGTGGTATTCCCTGAGCGCACACGCTAAGGGCTCGGCGACCAATGCATATAGTGTCGGTGATAAAGGACATCCCTGATGTGTTCCCCTGAAGATGGGAATAGCGTCAGTGACTAAGTCCCCCAGCCGGATCCGCGCAGAAGGCGCATTGTATAGCACAACAATCATTTGCAAAAAGGCAGGGCCAAGTCCCATTCTAGTCAATACTTGCCACATAAAGGGCCACTCCACCAAGTCAAACGCCTTCTCCATGTCCAAGAAGACGGCAACAGCCTTAGTATCCCGCCGGACATGTTGCATTGTGCCAAAGACCGTACGCAAATTGTAAGTGAGGTTTCTGCCGGGTACAAACCCTGCCTGTTCCGAGGCTACTAGTTCCGGGGTCAAAAGGGCCTGGCGTGTAGCTAAGATTTTTGTAAACAGCTTAGTGTCCACGTTTAGCAAGGAGAGCGGACGGTAAGATCCGCATTCCTCCGGGGGTTTACCAGGCTTGGGAATGGCCACCGAAATGGCTTCTCTCATTGATTGTGGCATCTGTCCCATAACACATATCATCAAACAACTCCGCTATGTGTGGGACCAAAAGATCTATGAAGGTCTTGTAAAAATTCACTGTAAAGACATCCGATCCTGGGGCACTGTTCGCCTTCATTCCGGCTAATGCTTCCAAAATCTCATCCCTTTCTATAGGGAGAGACAGGAACTCCCTATGCGAATTGGTCAGGAAGGGTAACTTAATGTGCTCCAGATAATTCAATATTTCACCATCCATATCTGACTGACGTGAAGCATACAGGCTCGAATACAACTGTTTAAAGTTATTAGCAATGTCTGCTTCCTCAGTAAGTAGATCACCCCTTTCAGAACGGACCATGGTAATGGAGGTCTTTCCCCTTCTAGCTTTCAAAATATTAGCCAGCACTGATCCAGGCCTATCGCCCTCTCCGTACGCACGGGCTGTGGCATATTTTCCCAAATGCTGCACTTCGCTGTTCGCTGCCTCATGATACTCCTCCAACAATGTATTCATTACCTCTGTGGTCTCCCCATCTATCCATGACTTCTGCCTGGCCTCCAAATCACCCAATTTGCGCTCCAGATTCAACAGTCTCTGCCGTATGTCCCGAAGTACCCCGGAGTGCTTAGACATGGCCACCCCTCTAATGTGCACCTTAAACACTTCCCAAACCATCTGGAAACTATCCACAGACCCTATATTAGTGGCAAAGAATGTCTCTATCGCTTCTGCTATCGTTTCTTTAAAAAGGGGGTCCAACAGAGAGTAAGGGGGAAAACGCCATGTGAATGGAGGGATAGTCTCCTTAGGAGTGAACAAGACCAGCAGGATAGGAGAGTGATCCGACAGAGTACGCGGCAGAACCTGAAATGAACGGATCTGGGACATAAGATGACATAAGCCAATAATCAATACGTGTATGTAGATTATAGTAAGCGGAGTAGTGTGTAAAACCACCCTCCATAGGGTGAAGTTCTCTCCATACGTCCATGAGTGCCATGCTGATCATTGCCCTTTCTATTGTTCTAACTACCACCGCCGGCTGTCTGAACGGTCCACCTGATCTGTCTAGGCTCGGGTTCCTAACCAAATTGAAGTCACCTCCCCATAGCATTTGAGTCGTCCCGCTTCTGCTCACTGTTGGCCCGATTCACAGAACTAACTTAAGACAAAAATCTAAACGTACTACCATTTTGGTATTCACAGAAGGCGCTTACTCATTCTGGCATTCACAGAAGGCACTTACTCATTTCGGTATTCACAGAAGTTAGGAGTCCTAACTTTAGGACTCCTAAATGCCTTCTGTGAATACCGAAAGTCTTAAAGTTAGGATTTTTCTCAGTTTAGGAGTAGTAAAGTTAGGAATCCTAACTTTAGGACTCCTAAATCCCTTCTCTGAATACCGAAAGTCTTAAAGTTAGGATTTTTCTCAGTTTAGGATTAGTAAAGTTAGAACTCCTAACTTTAGGACTCCTAAATGCCTTCTGTGAATACCGAAAGTCTTAAAGTTAGGATTTTTCTCAGTTTAAGAGTAGTAAAGTTAGGAGTCCTAACTTTACTACTCCTAAACTGAGAAAAATCCTAACTTAATGGGCCCGTTTCACAGAACTAACTTAAGACAAAATCCTAAACTTACTACCGTTTTCGTATTCACAGAAGACACTTACTCACTTCGGTATTCACAGAAGTGAGGAGTCCTAACTTTAGGACTCCTAAATGCCTTCTGTGAATACCGAAAGTCTTAAAATTAGGATTTTTCTCAGTTCTCAGCATCTGTGATGTCATGTTGCCTGTCAACAGTAAAGTAAGGATTTACCAACTGTCAGTACATGAGGTAAAATGCCTAGTCATGTTGACTAACAAGGAAAAAATACTATCGCTGCCACTTGTATTTAAATGCACCATTTGCCTTCAGCGCGCCATGTGAACAAGGCCACATGTCTAGCGGCCGAAACGCGTCATCTGGACCCCTGATGTGTGAATAAACTACACTCTTCATTGAATTTGCCTATGGAGTCTGTATCCTTTGTTGCGCCGTTCCTGTGGATGGTCCTAACTCTTGGTTTTCGTTGTGACTATATAGTATATATATATATATATATATATATATATATATATATATATATATATATATATATATATATATTCACTGAAAAAACCATAGGTTTCAGGGGTGTTATAGTTAGCTGGACTTTTCACTTGTACAAAACCATTGAAATTCCCCCGTTATAGTTAGTTCAGCTAACTATAACTCGCGCGCCCGCAATGCACTGCTGATGACATCACATATTACATCACTCATGACATGGTCAGTGACATCACTCATGACATCACTCATGACATCTCAAATGACATCACTGATGACATCACTGATGACATCATCCAGTGAATGTGTGTTTTTCTGAAAATTAAATATGTTTTATATATGTATATCTCAAGGTCGATGGAAGAATAAATGGGTATATAAGTGTCTAAATGGATGATTTGTTTTTGAAAAATTGATTGTGTAACTGACTGATTAAGTGTATCATAGTGAATACATGGCTTAGTGAGTAATGTTTAAATATGTAAATATCTGTATCAGTCTCTCACTTTGTGTATAAGTGGCTGCATGGGTTGGTGAGTAGCTACATGGGTGTCTATATAGGTTATTAGTTGGTTTTTTGAGTATCAGTCTGAGTGTCTGCATGGTTCGGTGGGGGGTATTACGTAGTGCATAGGTGCATGAATGAGTGATTCACTGTTTGTATGTGTTGAACACAGCATGTGTGCAGGACTGTATGGGTGGATGAGTGTGTGTATGGGTGTGTTAGTGAGTGAATGACTGTCTCAATAGTGTCTTTATGAGTAACTACATATGTTTTAAACTAGTATATGTGACTATTGGTGTATATATGTGAGTATATGTGAGAGTGAGAGATTGAAAGAGTTCCTGTATGAATAAGTATGTGTTTCTATAGGTGATTGTTTATAAGACTAAGTATGTGTAAGTTTCCGTAGAAGTAAGTGTGGTGGTGTGTGTATAACTGTATATGCAAGTAAATGTATGTTTGATTCTTTATTAGCATGAGTGACTATGTGTGTGAGTAACTCTATGGATGAGTGGCATTGTGTAACAGGATGTATAGGTGTATGAGTACATATGAGTACATGTATGAGTGACTGTATAGGACTGTTGGTGAATGAGTGGATGTGTATGTGGATCTTAGAATTACTGAAGAGGTTGTTGTAACTGGTATTGGTATGTCCATTGTTTTGAAAATTTTAGTCTCTATTTTTGAATGTGTGTATCAAAGGTTATATTAGGGTGAGAGGAGGTCTGCCACTCTATCACAAGGATGATGTCATCAGTGATGTCATCAGTGATGTCATTTGAGATGTCATCAGTGATGTCATGAGTGATGTCACTGACCATGTCATGAGTGATGTAATATGTGACGTCATCAGCAGTGCATTGCGGGTGCGCGAGTTATAGTTAGCTGAACTAACTATACCGGGGGAATTTCAATGGTTTTGTATAAGTGAAAAGTCCAGCTAACTATATCACCCCTGAAACCTATGGTTTTTTCAGTGAATTTCTGAGGTTTTTTAAATGCTAATTCCTAACTATAACATGCCTGAAACCTATGGTTTTTTCTGTGAATTTCAAAGGTTTTTTAAATGCTAATTTCTAACCATGCCTACAGAGATAGGACATGTGAAGAAAGAAGGAAAAATGCACAGAAAGAAACAAAAGAAGTGCAGAAAAGAAGCAACAGAAGTCCTCAAATACGAAGATAAGTGCAGGAAGAAGGATAACGTGCAGAAAGAACAAAAAGAAGAGCAGAAAGAAGCCTTGTTGCAAAATCATCCTGTACCCTCAACTTTTTCAGACAGATACTGATGGTAACTGAGTCTGACTAACCAGTCCTAGAGCCAGTGCTATGTTAAAAGACACTTAGAATACAGTGAAAACACCTACATACACTAGGGAACATTATGTGTTGGGGTCCCCCTGTGATTAGCATGACCTCCTCTGTAAGCCCCTAGTATATAATAGGGCATGGGGATTAAAACTACCTCTTAAAACAGGCCACAGGGCGTTTTTGCACACGTTAACTCAGGCCCCGTCCCCTCCCTTTACCACTGTGTAAACACGCCCTGTGTCCGTTTTTAGTTGGGAGATTAAGTTCATTTGAATCCTGAGGGTCCCTAGGGTCCAACTAGCCCACTAGGTACCTCCAGTAAGTGCCACAGTGCTGCGTTGCAGAGAGGTGTAAAAAGTGGCACGGCCTGGACCACCTCTCTGCAATGGAGCTCAGTGGCACTTACTGGAAGCACTTGGTGGGCTAGTTAGCTCCCAGGGGCCCTCAGTATTGAAGGGAAATTATATCCCCAATTTAAAACGTGCCATAGTGCGTGTTTGCACACGTCAACTCAGGCCCCATCCCCTCCCTTCACCACTGTGTAAACGCGCCCTGTGGCTGTTCTAAGTTGAGAGATTAAGTCCCCTTGAATCCTAAGGGTCCCTAGGGTCAAACTAGACCACTAGGTACCTCCAGTAAGCGCAACAGAGGTGCGTTGCAGAGAGGTGTAAAAAGGGGCTTGGCCTCAGAACACCTGTCTGCAGCGCAGCTCCCTGACGCATACTGGAGATGCCTGTTGGGGGCGCGTTTGCAGAGTGCTGCACGGAGGGGGCATGGCCTCCGGCACGATGCCAGTCTTTTATTTATTTTAATTTTTTAAGAAGGGGGGCTGTGTGGTTCCCCTTCTTATTCTAATTTATTGGCCCTGTTGACCCCATCCCCCAGGGCCTGTCTCCTAATTATATTTTTTTGACCCCAATCCCCAGGGCCGGCCACTGTTTTTTATTATTTTTAAAAAATATATATTTATAGACACACCTAGGACATGCTGGACAAACCGTACGTACCTATCACCATGATGATTTGCGTGATATTCATTAAAAGGAGACTATGCATGCAATGAATCCACGTGGAATGTATTTACACCACTAGTGAAGCTCTGACATGTCTGATGCCCTACCGTGCCTAATCCCGGTAGACACCCTTGTCGTTTATTTATACAAACATGGGTAGCTATTGACGGGCACATTTAATACACATGCACACCAAGCCATTCAATGGGGATTTGACAAAAATTCGACCAAAACTATGCAATAAACCCCCCTCACGGTTAATAAAACACACATCCACTGCCGGATGTGTAATACTTTTTATTTTACTCTCTGGAAAGGGGACGAACATCACTTGAGAGTCACAGCGCGCTCCTGACAGAGCCCAATGCTGTGTTACACCCACCATTGCCTGCCGAGTGCCACACACCTCTGTGTTGTATTCCACTAGCTAGTGCATATGCTATGACACTCTCTAGCCCATGTGCACTGTAACACCACCCCGTGAATATGTCATGCCACACTTGTCTTCGCACGGGTTATATTGCCCCATCTAACGTGCCTTCCTTGATGCCTATGTTATAACGCACAGTGCTATGCCATACATATTACAATCTGGGATCCATATCTTTGTCACAGTGCATATGCAACGTTACACTCCCCAGCACATATTTTATATTACAACTTTAGAGACTAGTTAGGTTACACAACACTGTCCTGTGCCTATTACACTCCAAGGCGCATATCGCATAGCACGCGCTAGTGCCTGTGCTATCTCGCGCTCTCCAATGAATCTGTCATTGCGCACATTGTATTGCATATTATATTTCACGCCCGGGTCATCTTATATCACACTTTTTGGATGCATAGTTTATACCATACACTATATCTAGTTTTCATTTTCAATCGTGCTCTCAGGACTATGTTCTATATAACACTGTGTTCACCTACCCTTTTCACGGGCATTACATTTTGCGATAGGGGGTGGAGGGTCATGGGGTGTTTCTGCCAAGGGAGCCCGGAGTCACAGTCACAAACATCCTCTTCATCCTGAATAAAAGTGAGATTATGCTGCATACTTGTTCATATTTTAAGTAGTTCGCACAGACATAATGTTTTAAAAACAATAAAGTTCCTAATACCCGCCTTCTCTGAACAGTTAGCTTGCTGCCCCATCCCCCTCCTCCCTATCCTCTGTTGTGTTAATCAATGGACTAGCCTCCTCCCTCCTGCCATGCATGGTCTGATGTGCTGCCACTGCCCTCAATTTAGTATGATGTACCAGTCCACTCCTCCTGCCCTCCATTGCCCAATTCTATGCCCCATCATTGACCTCCTGCTTAAACTCTGTGCTTAGGTTGCTGCCCCTATTCTCCTTCCCCCTGCCCTCCGATGTCTTTATGCATGCCCCTGCTCCATCCTTTTTGCCCACCGTGTCCCATGGACCTGCCACTCCTATCTACTCTGAGTGTTCTGTTGAGCTGCCACTCCCCTCCCACCTGCCTAGCATTGTCAGATGACTGTAACCTGTCCCTGCCACCTCCACCCTGCCTGTCCACATGCCATGCCCCTATCCTCTTCCTCCTGTCCTACATGGTCCATTGTACTGCCACACCCTTCTGCCCTCCCTGGTCTGTTGTGCTGCAACTGCTCCTCCTGCCTGCCCCATGTGGTCTGTTGTGAGGCCCCTTCCCCTGAACTTTCTTGTCTGTGCACAGGTCCTGACCCTCCCTTCTATCCTCCATCGTCCTTTGTGCATGCCCCTGCACCCTCCTTCTTGCCCATCATAGCCATTGTGCTGCCACTAACCCTCCCACTTGCCATGCATGGTCTTCTGTGCTGCCATGGCCCCTCCCACCTTCCCTGTGTGGTCAGTTAGCTGCCCCTGACCCCCTCCCACCTTCCCTCCATGGTCTGTGTGTATGCCATCACAGTCTCACTGTTGCTCTTCATGGTGTGTCTTGCTTCTAGTGCCCATCCTGCCTGACCTCCATGGCTATCTTGCTGCTCCTGCCCTGCCACCTTGCCCCCAGCCCTCTGTTTACATGTGCAGACCCCTACTCCCTCCCTCCTGGCTTGTCTGTTCCATTGTAATGCCCCTGATCCGTCCCTCCTGCCCTTTATGGTCTGTTATGCTGCAGCTTTCTCTCCTGTCTGTCCATTATGGTCAGCTAGCTACCATTGCCTCTTGCCCCTCTGTTCTCTGTTGTCCATGTGCATCGTCCTGTCCCCTCCCTCTTGCTTTCTATGGATTGTTGTGCTGCACTCCCGTCCTGCATGCCCTGTGTGGTGTATTGTGCTGCTGCAAACCCTGATGCCTGCCCTGCAGGGTCACTTTGGTGCACCTCTCCATGTCCCTCCTGTCCTTTGTTATCCAAGTCCATGTCCCTATCCCATTTCCTTCCATGATCCAATGTACCATACTTGCGAACATTTTGAACTTGGTAAGAGGGAGATTTTGAAAAAAAACTGGGGTATTGATTTTCCCCTTTGAGTTACATTGAAAAAGAGGAGATTGTAGACAGGAGACAGTTCAAATAAAGCCCTTTTGAGCTTAAAAACATTGGGCGTTTCCTGGCTGAATCGGGTCTGTTGGCATGTATGGTTGTACTACCATTGCCTCTTCCTTCTGCCCACAATGGTCTATTACATTGCCACAGCCTCTCTTGCAAGTCCTGTATTGTTGGTTTGTTGCCCCTGCCCCCCTTTCCACTGCCCTCCATAGTCTGTTGTGCTTCCACGGCCCTTCCTGCCTGCTCAGTGTGGTTAAATTGTTGCCTTTGCACCCTCCTACCTGCCTTCAATTTTCAGAGTCCGTGCCCCTGGCCTCTGCCTCTCAACAGTATCCTAATGAACAACTAAATTGCTAACTTTCTATATTTATTACAAAAGTGTGGAACGCCTGACATTATCTTGATGTAATCAAAACTGTAATACCTAGAGCATTTCCTTTAGAAATTACATATATGAGAGGGTCTTATTGGCATAAAAATTATGGTTAGTGCTCTAAAAGACTAAAATAAGGACATATTTTCTGAGTTTTCAAATAGCGACAAAGCACTTTTAAATTATTTCTTATCTTTATGTTTTTTTATCCAGTTGACCACTTGATTAAATGTTGCACTTAGGGGAGAGGAAGTGGTGTTACTTCCAGAACTGCAGACTTTGCAACTGGGGAACCAGGTTGAAGTTTCTGCTTCAGCTCGACATTCTGTGATTCTGGTCAAATCACTTAGTCTCCCCATGTCTACAACCAAAATTAATTTGTTCTTGTGTGATGTAACCAATGCTCATGTAAAGCACTCCAATACCTGACAAGTCTGCACTATATAACACTGCAAAAACACAAAATAATAAGTGTTTTGCACACTTCTGTCATTGGGCTATATTTGGGCTACATCTGGGTGATTTTGGGCTACATTTGGGCTCTTTTGTCTCCGGTGGCCATCTTGGGAAATTTATTTGTTATGAAGTTTCCTAATTTCCTCATGTACTGCAGTCTCCTCAGTAGGAAATTCTTTCAGTTTTTTACTTTGATTCCATCATGAAGGTATTCAGATATGTCACACATTTTCCATAAATTCTGAATGTTAGCACTCTAGTTGCTCATTAGATCACTGTAGTAAAACTACTGTTCACCATGGAAGTATGCTCCTGGTATTAAAAGTGCATGTTTCAGTCTGCATGTCAGAATATTTTAATGAAATAGAAGAGGATTTGAGAAGTCACTCAAAATGTGCCCTCATTTTCTTTCTTCAGCATTAATCATAATTTCTATGGCAAAATGAACCCCCTCATTGTGTTCCTTTTTAAATTAAATGTTTCAAGTGTTACCAGTTTATTCCAATCAAGATGGCTTCAGGTGTGCCATACTTTTGTCATAATGAAGACAGTAAGCGCTCTAGTTGTTTTTCAGAACATTCTGGGACATTCTGTCATTGGGCTATACTTGGGCTACATCTGGGTGATATTTGGGCTACATTTGGGCTCTTTTGTCTCTGGTGGCCATCTTGGGAGACTTATTTGTTATGAAGTTTCCTAATTTCCTCATTTACTGCAGTCTCCTCAGTAGGAAATACTTTCAGTTTTTTACTTTGATTCCATCAAGAAGGCATTCAGATGTGTCACACATTTGCCATAAATTCAGAATGTTAGCATTCTTTTTGCTCATTAGATCACTGTAGTAAAGCTACTGCTCACCAGGGAAAACTGCTGCTGGTATTGAAAGTGCATGTTTCAGTCTGCATGTCAGAATTTTTTAATGAAATAGAAGAGGATTTGAGAAGTCACTCAAAATGTGCCCTAATTTTTCTTTCTGCAGCACTAATCATACTTTTTATGGAAAAATGAACCCCCTCATTTTGTTCCCTTTTAAATTAAATGTTTTAAGAGTTACCACTTTAATCCAAGCAAGATGGCTTCAGGTGTGCCATACGTTTCTTATAAGTAGGACTGTTAGCGCTCTAGTGGTTCTTTGGAACACTCTGGGAAGCTGCAGTAGAACACAAAGGAATCAACTGACAGTCTCTGCCCTTGTTGGATGTACATGTTTTACTGAGAATGTCAGAATTCATTCTCACATGACTGAGAAAGATAATGTGAATTTACAGAAAATAAGCTCTCAGTTTAGCTTATAGATCACCTTCCAAACCTCTGTGGTAAAAGCATGAGAAAATATTTTTCTCTCAATCATGATATCCCAGCAGAAGGCTTTTTCACATGGTGAAATCACCTTAGAACATACCACAATTCCTAAAATGAGTATGGTACCATCAACAAATGATTTATAATGTAACTAAAGTCTTAAAACCTTCTATTAACTGCAATGCTTTTTAATGAGGTGCTATCATGTATATTGGTCCCAAGATGGCTGCCAACACTTCTTGGATGAAGTGCTGACAGCCAATCAGATCTCAGGATGAGATGTGTGGTTAGGCTCCGCCCACATATATATATGCTTTTAAATGCTATTTTCTCAGGAAATACTAAATAGATTTACACCAGACCTGCAAAAGGCACTTCCTTGACCTTATGGCTACCTCTCTGCCACATTTCAAGTAATTCTGTTGAGCCGTTCGGGCAGTAGCTGTGTCTAAAGGTCCTATGGAAAAATGCATGGGGAAAACGCGTTTTGGAACCCCCCTTTTTTCTCGGCCCCTGCTTGACGAATCACCCCGAGACTTTCAGGGTAGGAGCTGAACGGAGCGCCCCATTAGTTTTGAAAATTTCACGAGGATTCGTCAACCGGCGCCAAAGTTATTCAAAATAGAATTTTGAGATGTCCTATGGAAACTAGGTTGTAACTATAACTATCTACTGGCGGCCGCCAGTAGATAATATATATATATATATATATATATATATATATATATATATTTATACACATTCATATAAATCACCACTATTCTTTTTATATTTGCAATAATAAGTCTATATAAGCCCTCCACTAAAATTGGCTTCACTTCAATTAAAGGTGTACTCCCTGTCCGAGGGATGACAAAACTGCCAGACGTCCAACAAGCCCATCGTGTCAGTGGACCATGCCAGAGGAGTCTGCAGTGAAGTGACCCTCGACCCACCAGAAGGCCGAACATGGAATTTTAAGTAAGACAGGGATGTAAAGCAATTAAAGAGGGGTAGTGTAAAGGCATCAGGATTGTTAAATAGTTTGTCTTGTTCTTGCAGTTAATCCAAAGCAAAGACGAAACTGAACCACTTTTGCATTACTAATACATTTTTGTAGCCAAGGTTTTTACAGGTATAAATATTGATTATTTCCATATCTTTTACAAAATAGTTCCTCACTGTTCTAAGGAGGTCGATCAAGATTCACATGACATTCGGTAGGTTATCATGTAATGTAAATAAATAGGGACAGTTACTGCTATACCAAATGAGTTGGAGAACTATTGTCTTAGATTATTTTCCTCCTGTGAAGTCATTTCATATGTTACACAAATTATTGTTGTGGGCCTATTTGAAAAATACTTAGGCACTTTGTTTATAATTAGAATCATACAGAATTGTATAATATTGAATTAAAATAAATGAATGAACTTCATCCTTAGATACCTGTGATGTTTATGTTTTCTATAGTGGAAGCCAGATATAAATAGTTATGTCTGAAAAAGTGATGTTAAAAAATGTGAATAACTACATTATTTTTTATGTATAAATCAATCTATCCCTCCCAGGGTTTTTTGTTGTTGTAATATTTTATCTAAGTTCCAACTCTAGCTGGACATTCCACATTGTATTACAAGTGTGATAATTACATTCATGTATGTATTCTCAACATTTTTAACATTTCATTGAATAATGCCTTTACTGCTCATCTAAGATACCTCGTTGTCACAGTGTCTTAGAGGATAAACTTTCTTTCTGAGACCTTGAACTCAGCTCCCTTGGCAGGTAGGAAAATATGGAGTTTCACCTTTGATATTGCTAGGTTAAACCCACAACTCTTTAGATCAGGTGGAAAACCTGACAGTAGGCAATTTAATATTAGAAAAATTACAAAACTATTCCACAGTCATAGAGCAAATTCCAAGCCCAGATGAAATAAAAGCCAGAGCCACAATACAAAAGAATTCTAAATGTGCAAACATGGGGGATGCAGCCTATTTTTAATTTCTACCACGTAACCTCAGTATGGAAGATGCAGGAAAAAAGTTAATAAGTTACATGTAACCTTTTTATGGGATGAGCTGAAGACCTAGGGGAGTTAGAGCAGAGACAACTAGAAAAACAAGCATTGGCATAGCCAATAGGTCCCGCCTTTGGGACCTTATAAGTATTTAGCCATGCAACAGTTGCATAACTAAATACTTATAAGGTCCCAAAAGCGAGACCTATTGGCTATGCCAAGCGGCCGTGCGGCCGTGAAAGTGATCGCCATCGCGATCCAACATCTAGTGAAAGTAATCGCGGTAAAGCGCGGCGCGCGCCCGCGCACATGCACTGTAGCTCCAGGCTGGCCTGGTAGCACTTTTTGGAGCCCTCTCAATAAGTCTCGCCAGACCAGCGCATGCGCTGGGTCAGGCGAGACCTAACAAGGAACCAAAGGAAGATATTTAAACAATGTAAGGTTTGCATACTTTGGAAGTGGGAGCGAAAGAGAAAGGAAAGAAAATTAGAGAGAAAAAGCAAAATTAAAGAGTTTTGGGTAGGAGAAAATGGGTATCTCTTCCCTTAAAAGAGCAGAGGAATAAACTAAAAGTTGTATACTGCACTTTTAAGATAAAATACATTAATGTGGAAGAAGCCATCAATCGGGACCTATCAATGTAAAGCAATACCTTCATATGGTTTGGTTTGCTAGATCCAATTTGCCCTTATAAGTTTTCTTTTTGCTGACATTTGTAAAATAGAATTCAGACATAAAGCTTTTTAATGTCCAATCTTAACCCCTTAAGTGAGGGTGTCAGTAATTGGTGACCCCCCGCACTATATCCCCAGTGCATCTATGGATCATTGGCCAAAGCTGGTGGGGGCTGAAAAGGACACTCTGATGCTTGCACCAGAGAGTTCCCTTTTAGGAGTTTAGAACTCCGGCTGCCACGGAAAAGCTTCCCCAGCAGCTCAAGTCTATTTGTTTTTTTTAAATGTGCGCACTGACGTCAGTTCCATTAAAAGTAAAGGTGAAATGAGTCAATCGGCTCATTTCCCTTTCATGGAATCAGTGCTCGGGGACATAACTCAGCCACCTCAGCACTGATTCGAATGAGGGAAGTATTGTTGGAAATGGGAGAATCTCCCCTTTCCAATGATATTCCTCCCAAGTGGAGCCCTGCTTGGGGTCTCCGCAGAAGGGAAAACCCTTGGGATGTTCATCTCCAATGTGCCCCTGGGTGCAGAAAGTCCACTAGACACTAGGCTTTCTTTTTTGCTGTTCTGTTTTGGGATGGAGCAGCCTCCCTGGGCATGGGCCTGCACTCCCTCATACCTCAGACCCTGTCAACTTTCTGCCCCTTCCCTGGGGTGCAGGGGGTGTTAACCCCAAATCCACCCTGGGATGGATAATTGTGCTCACCCCCAAACAGCTACCCAGGGAGGGTCAGATATCCCACTAGATACCAGGGTTTTCTTGTTTGCTGTTCTTTTTGGGTTGGGGCGGCCCCCCTGGACATGCCCCTGCTCCCCCTGGCCCCATTAGGGGTGTTGACCCACAATCTGCCCCCTGGGGGGATGACAGAAAGCCCACTAGACACCAGGGTTTTTCTAGGCACACAATATTTTGGGGCAGCCCCCCTGTGCATGGGACCCTCTGCATCAGGGGCCACATTAGTTTTCTGCCCCCCCAGAAGTGGATTGGGGTGTTCACCCCCCATTTGCCCCACCCCACTGTGGGGGCAGAAAGCCCACTAGGCACCAGTGGAATATTTTAAAAATAAAACATATAGGTGGGCCTCCCACCATGCACCTGACCACAGTCCCACCCCAAAAAGTGGTCCAACAGTGTTTCTGCCCCTCCTGGGGAACAGATTGAAGGCTTGCTCCCATCTGCCTCCCTGGGAAGGACAGAAAGCCAACTAGAGACCAGGGAATATGTATGAAAAAAACATTGGGGGCACT
Source organism: Triturus cristatus (assembly GCF_964204655.1). Taxonomy (NCBI): domain Eukaryota; kingdom Metazoa; phylum Chordata; class Amphibia; order Caudata; family Salamandridae; genus Triturus; species Triturus cristatus. The sequence continues at coordinate 1,084,432,457 of NC_140582.1, read as the reverse complement.
GCCTACCATGGGCATGGCCATGCTCGACCACAAAAAATGAGAAACAGTCTTTCTGCCCCCCCCCTGTCCCCCGGGTGGGTTGGAGGTTTACCCTAATCTGACTCCTCCGAGGGTAGAAAGCCAACAAGACACCAGGGAGTTTTCATTTGGGACTAAAGAAATGGGTAAGGGTATTGTACCCTGGTACTTGCCATACCCCCACCTCAAAATGAACAAGCCAATCTTTCTGCCCTCCTCAGAGTCACAGTTTTCCCCCAATTTGCCCCTGCGAGGGGCAGAGAGTACGCAAGAGACCCGAGATTTCAAAATGATGCCAAGGCAAGCAAAAGAATAGGATGGCCTACATGGCATCGAACCATTCCATCGCCCCAGAAGGGGCAATAGTGTTTTTCAGCATCCCTGGGGGCATATAGGAGATTTGTCCCAATTAGGGAGGTTTCCCCAAACCTGCCCACCAGGGGGTAGAAAGCCCACTAGACACCAGGGACTTTGCATTTGGAGAAAAAGAAACAGGGGTTCAAATTGCACACTGGCATTGGCCATACCCCCACCCCAGAAGGGACAAACCAGTCTTCTGTACCCCAGGAGGCAGATAAGAGGTTTGTCCCAATTGAAGAGGTTTCCCCAAATCTGCCCCAGAGGGGTAGAAAGCCCCCTAGACACAAGGGGTTTTGCATTTGGAGCAACAAAGGGATGCAGCATCATACTATTACATTAGGCCATACTCACACCCCAAAACTGATAAACCAGTATTTTTGGATCCCCAGATGGCAGAGAAGGGGTTTGCCCCCAGGGGACTTCCATTGACCTTGGTTTGATCCATTCCTGACCGAGGCACTAGGCCCAGACACAAAAGTAAGGCAGCATTTTTATGGATACAAGTGGGCTCATACAGGGTGATAGGGATTGTGAAGATTCCTGCTGTTTCTGGAAGTTTCTAACACAGAAATGTAAGGTAAATACATTATTCTAGGCAAAGTTTGACGTTTGCAGGCATTGTGTGTAGGAAAACCTTGTGGGATCTATGCAAGGCACGCAGCCCTGAAGTCCCCCAGGTGTGCAGTTTTCAAAAATGTCTGTGGTTCGTAGGTCTCCATGGGTGGCGGCCCAGCATACCCCCAAAACCTGCAGCTATCACTATTGTTGATGTCTCCATGCAGCCCTTTATGGGCTTTTGTGTAGAGCTCCCTTGGCCAAGTGGGGTCCCTTTGTTATTGGGAGACGTGTGGGAACTCAGGTTGGTATGAAATCTGTGGATCCCCACAGATTCCACAGAGAGGCAAAGTGCATAGAACCACTGGACTCTATCCTTATCCCTACTTTATTTAACATCTATATGCCCCCCCTTGCTGCTGTGGCACAAGCATGGGGTTTAAATGTTGTGTTGTATGCAGACGATACCCAATTGATGTTTGCCTTTATTGACTGGACAACTCTGTTCTGGCCAACTTTCAAGGCTGTCTCTTGTCAGTGGCAGAATGGATGCATAAGAGCTGCCTCTGCCCTGAACTCGGATAATTCAGAGATTTTAGTATTTGGCACATCCTCACCACCAGACACGTCGAGAATCTGGCCATCAGAGCTGGGAACACTCCCAGCCCCAACCACTGTGGCTAAAACGTGGGAGTTAAAATTGATGCTTCATTTTCCTTAAAACCACAAGTCACAGCCATGATCGGAATATGTTTTGCATTACTGAAATCACTTGGGAAAATGTTCACATTTCTACCAGATAACACTCATAAATGCATCACTAATGCCTTAATTACATCTAGACTGGACTATGCAATTGTCCTGCTATTTGGGGCTCCTCAAGGGCTTGTAAACAGATTACAACGGGTTCAGAAAGCCGTGGCTCGCCTTGTGCTGAACATTCCACAATACAACCCAATCCGAAAGGGGCTGAAAACACTTCACTGGCTTCCTATTATCCAAAGAATACAATTTAAAGCACTCTTATTAACCATTTGGGCTGTGAATTTGACGGGCCTGAGTTATGTTCAAAATAAGATTAAAAGGTACCAACCTCACAGAAATTTAAGGTCTACTCTCCAAAATTTTCTATGCATGCCTAGAATATATTAATCCAGAGCCAGAGGCAGGGCCTTCTCCTCTCTGGTACCTAAACTGTGGATTGCGCTTCCTGGCTGTCTTCGGAACATGTCCTCAGAAGCGATATTCATAGCCCATCTAAAAACTCATCTTTTTAAAGAATTGTGAGTTTTATCTCTGCTCCTTTTAGACAGGAATGTATAGTGGTTCTGCTTTTTTGTACCTGCACCTATCGCTGTGATGCTCCTGGTGGAGCAGCTGTTTGCGCTTTATAAATTCCCATCATTCATTCATTCATTCCGTAACTTTCCCACACATATATGTGAGTAGAATGTGTGTTTTTAGTCAACATCTGAGGTTAGCAACGGCTTCTGAATAAGAAGACCTGGTGGGAGCCACTCAATTCACTCCACCCTGGATTTCCCCGGGTGTCTAGTTTTAAAAAATGTGCAGGTTTGCTAGGTTTCTGTAGGTGCCAGCTGAGCTAGGGCCTAAAATCCACAGCTGCCCACATTGCAAACAAGCATTTGCAATGCAATAGGTCTCGCATTTACGGGAGTTTGAGCTATTGGCATTGTAATTGACAATGCGTTTTATTTATGTTATACAAACAAAAACATAAATAAGAGGCATTGTCATTTACAGTGCCAATAGCTCAAACTTGCGTAATTGCGAGACCTATTGCATTGCAAATGCTTGTTAATTTGGAGTCTACCTTTCAGCTGAACATGCTTTCCGAGTATTTACATAAAAGACAGAGAGTGCTTCACAGTTAACCTCCCCCATGACCCTCCAGCTGGTCCGACATAATTGCCAGGCCTACTTTGGGGTTCCAGTTCGGCCCTGTTGTTGAGTATCCTACCCAGGGCTTTAAGTGGGATAAAAAAAAATGGGTGGGGGTGGGGGGCGGTGTTGCGCGGGGTCTATACGACTTGTATTTTGCTGTCTCTTTTGTCATTGCATCCAGGAATAATGATACAGCAAGTAACATGATACCTACAACAAGTTAGGACTATTGGCTTTGTCAATCGTTGTTAGTTGCATAAGATAAATTAGCAGTAACTGTGGCTTGTATATAATATTGAAAAAGCATCCACTATCACTAGGAGGCCGCTCAGAGGGACAACGTGGTCTCGGTCGCCTGTAGCTCAATGCAAAAGGCACGTTAAAATTACATATGATGGAGCCATCTCAAAACGAGGAGTGAAGGGCGAAACCATGCATTGTACATGATAAGCACGTGTGGAATTCAGACACCACAGCTTGAATGCAGACAGTGGGTGACCTTTCCTAACTGTGCCTCAATCCTAGTAAAAACTAGGCAAATAATTTTGCACATACACATTTCACAACTGTCCCAAGTAATACAGATTATTTTACAAAATAAAGTAGATGAACAGAAATAGAGACTAATCAAACAAAACAAAAAAAACAGAGAATTTACATTCTTTGGCGGATGGCCCCGCCCCCAGGGCCTATCAGGAAGCTACAGCTTGGTTTAAAGGGGTGGGTGAGAGCGCGTCACAATGGTAACGAGGACAGCCCCAGAAACAGGCTTTGCTGCTGGAACACAAGGACAAACATCTAAAGATAAGCATCGCAATCACGATAAAACATCAAAGCGGCCGAGCGGCCGCAAAAGTGAAAGACAACGAGTGCTTTCAGGCTGCCAAATGGTGCGCGCGCCCGGCACACATGCACAGTAGTTGGCGGCCTGAAAGCACTCGTTTGCACTTCCAAAAGTGCTTACTATAAGTCTCGCCAGAGCAGCGCTAAAGCGCTGTCTCAGGCGAGACCTAAAAGGGGTCAATTTTCAGTGGAAAAATCTGATGTGTTCATGTTGCTTTTTAGGCCCTTTCATATAGCGGGCACTAGGCTTATCCACACAAGCAAGGTACCATTTTTATCAGTAGACATGTTCAAACACATAATAGTAGATTTGCTATTACCCATTGAATTTCTGTGCATTTGTGCCTTTCAAATGTAAGCCAGTGTGTAAGAAAGAAGTCATTTTGAAAAATGCTCTATCACATGCTACTGTGGATACCCACAAATTCAGAGATGTACAAATAACTGGGGTCCTAAACTCAGTATGTATCTGGTGTACATTGCAGAAATACATAGGTTTCCTTCATACCCATTTTTCACTCTTTGCATGTTACCATATTGAATTGCTCTATATTCGGTACACAATGAAAAACCGTTGTGAGATGCTGCTTTGCTGTTGTCTCTGGATACCTTGGGTTCATTGACAACCTGCAATACCTATATTTCCCCGCAACCAGAAGGGTCAAACGGACGGAATGGTATATTGCTTTGATAAATCAGCCCTCGTGACAAGAAGTTACAGATGAAAATGTCACAAATGGCCGTTTTTCCTACTTATTTTCAATATTTCAACCGTTATTTTCTTTAGAAACCTTGAGAGATCTACAAAAATGACCCCAGGCTGAATTCAGAATTTTGTCTACTTTTCAGAAATCTATTGCTTTCCAGACTCACCCACTAGTTTCTACCACAAATTGGAACTAGCTTGAAAGCTCAAAAATTAGGAAAAATGGGCTACCTCTTTCAAAAATGCCAAAACTGTGGTAAAAAATTATTTTTTTAACTCAGCCCTGCATGTTCCTGAAAGCTGGAAAGATGGTGACTTTAGCACAGCAAACTTTTATGATGCCATTTTAAAGAAAAAGCAGACACTTTTTTGCAGATCACTTTTTTCCTATTTTTTAAAGAAACTCGAAATTTAGCTATGTTTTGGCTATGTATCTTCTCGTTCCCACAAACCCTGAGTACCTTTTAAATCCCTAGGATGTTGGATAAAAATGATACAAATTTGATGTGGATACCTTATGAGGAAAACCGTTATGCAGGCCTAAGCGTGAAGTACCCCAAATAGCCAAACAAGCAAAGCAAAGCCAATTGATCTTGCCTATGCTATTGGCTTTGTCAATATGTTTTAGTAATGTTGTAAACCTGAGAGGCTGCTGTTAAGCATGGCTAAAAGTTAGTGGTGTAAAGGAGAGTGGTGTAGAATGGAGTGTTGTAAAGTGGAGCAGAATACAGTAGAGTTGAGTGGAAAGGAGTGTAGTGGAGTATCATGGAATAGCGTATAGTGTTGTGGAGTGTTGTGGAGGGAGTAGAGTGTCGAAGAGAGGAAGGGCGTAGACTTGAGTGGCGTGGAGTGGAGTACAGAGTCAGAGTTGAGTAGAGTATTGTAGAGTGGAGTGGCATGGAGGGTCGTGGAGTGATATAGAGCAGAGTGGAGTGGCATAGAGGGTGTTGCATAGGGTGGAGTAGAGTATTGTAGAGTAGAGTGGCAGAGAATGAAGTATATTGTCATAGAGTAAATTGGGATAGAGTGGAATGGAGTAGAGTGGAGTAGTGTGTCATCGAATATAGTGAATAAAGTTGCATGGAGTGACAGAGGGAGTTGCATAGAGCGTTGTAGAGTGGTGTAGAGTAGTAGCATGGCATAAAGTGGAATAGAGTGCTGTCACGTGGAGTGGCATAGAGTGGAGTAGAGTGTCCGTGGAGCAGAGTTTAATGAAGTAGAACATCAGAGAGTGGAGTATCATGGATTGGAGTGCAATGTCGTACAGTGGAGCGTAGCAGAGTGGCCTAGAGTAAAGTGGAGTGAAGTACAGTGGTGCACTCCACATAGAGGGCAGTAGCATAGAGTGCATTGGTTTTGAGTAAAGTATTGCACCGGCATAGATTGCAGTGACGTAGAGTAGCATAGAGTGTAGTGGCATAGAGTAGAGCGGTGCAGAGTAGATTGCAGTGGCGTAGAGTGCAATGACGTAGAATGGGGTGGCACAGAGTGGAGTAGAGTGAAGTGGCATAGACTGGAGTGATGTAGGGTATAGAGTGAAGTGGCGTAGAGTACAGTATAGTGGCATAGATTCGAGTGGTGCAGAGTAGCATGTAGTGGCATAGAGTGCAGCCATGCAAAGTAGAGTGTCAGAGTGCAGGGTTGTAGAGTGCTGCAGAGTAGAGTGGTGCAGAGAGCAGTGACGTAGTAAACAGTGGTGCAGAGTAGAATAAAGTGGCATATAGTGCTGTGACATAGAGTGCAATGATGTAGAGTGGCGTAGCGTGCAGTGGCATAGAGTGCAGTGGCATAGAGTAGAATTCTGTAGAGTATCTTGGTGCAAAGTAGTTGGCATAGGAGCAGTGGTGTAGGGCTAATTGGTTGATGTAGAGTGGATTGGCATGTAGTGAAGTAGTTTAGAGTACAGTGGTATAACGTAGACTGTAGAGGCGTAGAGAGGCGCAGCGTAGAGTGCAGTGGCATAGAGTGCAGTTGAGTAAATTGTTTCACAGTAGAGTGAAGAAGTGTGGAGTGGAGTGGTGCAGGGTAGAATTGAGTGGTATAGAGTAGTGGCGTAGAGTGCAAAGTTGCAGAGTGGAGTGGACTAGTGTAGAGTGCAGTTGCAAAGAGTGCAGTGGTGCATAGTAGAGTAGAGTAGAGTGCACTGGCATAGAGTGGTGCATAGTAGAGTAGGTGTAGAGTGAAGTGGCGTAGATTGCAGTGTCAGAGTGCAGTGGTGCAAAGTGGATTAGAGTGGCATAGAGTGCATTAGCATAGAGTGCAGAAGAGTGGCATAAAACGGTGCATAGTAGAGTGCAGTGACATGTTGCACAGAGTAGATTGGCATAGAGTGCAGTGGCATAGAGTGTATTGGTTTTGAGTGCAGTGGTGTAGAGAGCCATGGTGTAGAGTGCAATGGCATACATTTACATACAGTGCATCGGTGTAGAACAGGGTGGCGTAGTGTGGAGTGGCGTAGATTGGAGTGGCGCAGGGTCGAATAGAGTGGTGTGGAATGCAGTGGAATAGAGTATATTGTTTCAGAGTAGAGTGAAGTGATGTAGAGGGCAGCGGTGCAGAGTAGATTAGAGTGGCTTAGAGTGGATTGGCAAAGAGTATAGTGGTACAGAGTGGAGCAATTCAGAATAGAGTGGCATAGAGTTCAGTGGCGGAGAGAGCAGCGTTGCAAAGTAGAGTGATGTAGAGTGAAGTGGCATAGAGTGGTCAAGGCTAGAGTGCAGTGGCATAGAGTGTAGTGATGCAGAGTAGAGTGGCATAGAGTGCATTGGCATAGAATAGAGTGGTGCAGTGGTATAGAGTGCAGTGATGCAGAGTCGAATAGAGTGGGGTAGAGTGCAATGGTATAGAGTAAAGTTGCGTAGAGTATATTGGTGTAGAGTGCAGTGGTGCAGAGTAGATTGGCGTAGAGTGCATTTGTTTGAGTAAATTGGTCAAGAGTGAATTGGCATCCAGTCCAGTGGCGTAGAGTGGTGCAGGGTGCAGTGGAGTGACGATGGGTGCAGTGGCATTGAGTGGATTGTTTCAGAGTAAAGGGTGTTGTGGTGCAGAGTAGATTAGAGTGGCATACAGGGGATTGGCATAGAGTGCACTGGCATACAAATGAGTGGTACGAAGTAGTGTGCATTGACTGAAAGTGCAGTGGCATAGAGTGCAGTGTTGCAGAGTAGGGTGGCATAGAGTGGAGTGGCGTGGAGTGGTGTGAAGTGCAGTGAGTAAGAGTGCAGTGCTGCAAAGTAAAGTAGTGTGGAGTTGAGTGTATTGGCATAGAGTAGAGTGGAGTGGTGGAGAGTAGAAAGGTAAAGAGTGGAGTGGTGCAGAGAAGAGTGCAGTGTCGTAGTGTGGAGTGGTGCAGAGTAGAGTGCAGTAGCGTGGAGTGGTGCAGTGTAGAGTAGAGTGGGCTAACATGGAATATGCATGGTATGGTAGTGTACTGCCATTCCAGACAACACATCTTCGATTGAAAGGACCATTGCATTTGCAGAGTTTTACTGATAAAAGTATATAGCGCACAAATGATAATGTGTGGAAATTTCATCACCCATGTATTGATTTGATTGTCAGCACAGTTCATTTACAGATATTTACATTTTGTTGTGTGCTAGAAAAACAAATAACATTTTACAGCCTTCCTCGAACAACCCCAGAGTAGCCAGCAAGATTGTCACATAAATCCTCTCTCATCGAAGTAAGAGAAAGAAAAATCAACAGCAAGTTCCGTGGAAGACACAGCCTCAAATTTGACCTCTGTCTTTGAAGGCATAGCAACTCTGACAAGATAAGACAAGATTTAAAGGCCTGTTTAAAGAAACAGTGTTCATGGAAGAATACAGTAAACAATGTTTGGGCAACCAGAGGGATGGACTCTAGCTGGCAGTTTAAAGCAAATAAAGCCAGCAAATAAGAAACCAGAAAATGTGAGTAACAAACCACAAAGCCAATGGTAAGCAACGGGCGGAATGCATTCCTAGGTCATCTTTCTGAATGTCTCCAAGATGTCTTTAGCGTAGGCTCTGACCTAAAAAGGGCTTAGCACTGGGGTGAAGAAGCCTCAGCACGTAAGGGGTTAACATTGTCCAACTCTCACTTAAATATCAGTATTCCGTTTTAATACAAATTTGACGATGTCCGGTACATATAAAGGTATTGTCTTAACCAGGGGAAGAAACAAATCTATGCGGGTTAATAGCATTTGTAACAGTGGGTTGCCCTGCTGAATGCCATAATGTATGCGTACTTTGGATAGATTGTATGCTTTAGAGAGAATATCATCACTAACAGGCACATGCATCAAGTTAGGTTTTTATGAGTCCTTAATTGTGAATATTAAGGATTAGCAATTAAGGATTCGCAAAATCCTATGCATGTAGGAATCGCTATAATAATAGCGATTCCTACACATTCCTTATTTGCGACTCGCAAATAGCGAGTCGCAAATAATGAATAGCTTCCCATTCATTCCTATGGGCCTACAGGCCCATTGGAATGAATGGGAAATTGCTCATGCAATTTCAAGGGTGCAAGGGTGTCAAAAGGACACCCTGTTGCACCCCTGAAATTGATCTGTGCACAAATGTTGCGCACACACATGTCCTAAGGACATGTGTGTGTGTAACCTACAACTTTGATAAATGCACTTCAGTGCCTTTTTCAAAGTTTTTGCAAATTACCATGAAGTTCAACTTCATGGTAATTTGCGCCCCCTAGTAGCGAAATCGCTACTTCAAAGTGGTTCTTGCATTGCATTTAAGGAATCGCAAAATGCGATTCCTTAAATACAATCGCAATTTGGGAACTCGCAATTAATTGCGAATTCTCAAATTGCGAGGGCCTTGACCCTTGATGCATCGCAAAAGCTAATTTTGCGATCGCAAACGGCCGATTTTTGCGAACCGCACCGTTTGCGATCGCAAAGAGCTTTGATGCATGTGCCAGTGAATCTCTAACCTTCACTATTTGTATCAGATGGAGGTTTGACATAATTTATATAATCATTCAATTGAATCAAAATGTCTCTGGCGGACTGCGAGATCTCACTCCAAATGTAACACACACAGACCTTGTCTATTGTGGAAGGTTTGATATGCTTAAAGAGATGTATGGACAACCCAATAGATCTCTCTTCGCTGCATATTGCTATGGATTTCTGTGGTCAAGAGGCCGAGACAAAAGAAAGCCAGTGATCTATTATGTGCAGGGCCACTGGAATTAGGTGCTTGTGTGACTGAAGCGTCTTTCACATAATTATAGATTTGCCGCATTTGCCACATAATCCATCATCCTCTGCATAATCTGCCGATTTTAAGAAAAACAAATAGTTTCTAGCTCAAACGGTTCAAATGTTACTAAAAAAGCACCAGCATCTGTTGCCAGGCAGTGGAAGGCTCTTTCCAAAGGTTGACTTGTCACCTTTCCGTAGCATATTGCTATACTTGGGTGTTAAACTGATACTAAAGAGGTACAGCTAATGTCCAGACAGTGTTAATAAGTTTAAAATTGACAAAATAATGAAGCAATACTATGAAAAATGTGCCGCATAATGCCACATAATTTGCCTTTTCTTGTGGGGCTATTTACTCAACCTTGCCATATAATTTGGCCCTCTGCTACCGCATAATTCCAGTGGCTCTGATCATGTGAGACGCGCCGGCATGGAGAAAACAGCAGGCATGTGGTCCACCCCATAATGTTCCAAGAAGTCAGTAAGAAACACAGGGTGTGTCTTTCTGTAATACATACCAAATGTGTAACAATTATAGTAACGATTACTACAGGATAAGTAAAGTTGTACAAAAAAAGGAACAAATATTTTCCCATCATTTTGAAAAATCAGTTCCCTAAATCCTACATTACAGTCTGCCACAGTGGGGAAAGTAGCCCAAAAACACCCTTCTGGGATGTCTGCTGAGAGCACCGCCCGTGTATCATACCCTTGCAGCTTAAGGACAGTGTTCATTGGTCCTCTGCAGAGAGTCCCAGCTGGAAAGCCTCCTCTCTGTATGTCAGTCTGTTCACTGTGGGGGTAAACAATGGGTCATAATACTGGTAGCAGAAGGAAAACATGTGCCGTCGCCGCTATAGCTTCCCAAGATGTGCAAAGGGAATGTGCTCAGGAATTACTTCTAAGAAATATAAATGTACAGTCACTTCCATGAGAAACCTAAATGCAAAAAGAAAATGGCGATAACACAAAACCCTTTAATCAACAGGTCTGAGCATTAAAGTAGTAGATAATCTTGAACTAAATGAACGTGGGCATGTGTGGAAGTATGACGAATCTGCAAAAATGTCATCATGAAAAATAATGGAGAGATGATAGAATACTGTATTTCTATGTTATGATAGCAATGGCAAAGGTCATAGGTCGAGCTACCATAGTTTGGGCTTTGCACATTATCAAACAAAACTGTTGGAGCCCCTGTGAGCTGGCAAGGAATCTTAACTGATTCGGCAAAATCTTTGCATTACCCTTCTTAAATGTAAACACAATATTCACAGAAAATGAGGTCAGAACTGCCAAAAGTCAGAATTACATTTCAGATGTATGGACAACTATAACCTCTTGACATTTTCCTCCCACCGTGTGCATGTGCAGAAACACATACGATTAAACACCCCTACTCTGGGGTGAGACAAAGGCCCCTGTCCCTAGATGCTCCAGATCAGGTCACACCCTGCCTTGGGTTAATACGTTGTTGATCCATGTTTTGCCCAGGTGCCCTCCATCCTTGTGCCCTTCGTTCTTGTGGCACCTAAGGGACTGTAGGTATAAACGCTGATTTGTCCATTCCATTATGCGATAGCTTAGGAGAACGTGTTTTGTGGTTCTTCTGCTTATGATACTACATCTCTTGTTTATATATTCACATAGCCCTACATGATATATATATTTTTTTACTGTAGTGGTTTCTCATGTTCATTCATATTCCTGTAAGAGAACATGCATTTTTTCACATACTGCACCAGGCATGATGGTCATTCTTTGAGTACAAATATGGCACTCCATACTTTCCCAGGCAGAAGTGAACTTGCTTATATCTATAGGACGCATCCCTTTGAGGACATTGGCTGATAACTTGGCAGGGGGCCACAATGCTCTCCTGCAAAAAATATGAGATTATTAAGCAAAGGAGATTGAAACATTTGGAAGAATTACCCTCAAAAGCCCACAAGCAAAGTTTTCTGTAATAGTAGCGCACAATATAGTCAAAACGAACTTTCTTCACGTAGGGTCAGATGTATGTACATGGCATATTGCGGTTCTGAAATAGCGATTTTTACCTAATCGTTAATTTGGGAATCTCAAAATGCTATACATGTAGGAATCGCAAAATATTTTGCGGTCCTTAATATTACCTAATAGTGATTCGGTAAATAGCGAAGGTAATATGACTCGATTCATTCCAATGGGCCTACAGGCCCATTGGTAGGAATAGTATTGCATTTGCTAATTTGCGATTACCAAATTGGTAATCACAAATTAGCGAATGAAAAACCATAGGTGCCTGGGGGCCTAAAACCCCCCTGAAGCACCCCCAAAATTTAAACAGTGCACATGTAAAGCACACACATGCCCTACGGACATGTGTGCGTAACATGGCACTTTGAAAAATGCTTTTTTCAACATTCGCACATGGTTACCATCAACTTGAAGTTGATGGTAATTAGCGTTTCCTAAATGCACAGTTCACATTTAGGAAAGGCTTCTTAGACGTGCAATAGGGATTCGCAAATTGCGATTCCCTATTTGCATGCGCAATTTAGGTCATCGCAAAAAACATTAGGAAAGGCCTTTTTCGGTTCGCAAACGGGCCGATTCATTTGCGAGCACAAAAAGGCTTGATACATCTGGCCCCAAATCCTAGCATGACAAGATTCTCACTTCAATGCTAACATTAAAGTAAGACATGATAACTTCTCTCAACAATAAAATGCACACATGATGCACTGGACTATTAAAAGGCCGCCTACGAAAGCTCGATCAATCTTGAAAGCATGTGTCTGTGAATTTTTTTTCTTCATTTAAATAGTTACGAACACCAAAAATAGTAATCCCACAACTCGCCTTAAGCCTCTCTCCCAAGCAGACAAAGGAATCACTTCCACTGCCCTAGCCCTCCACTTCACCTTGGTGCCAAAGGCCCAAATGGAAACACCAAGGGGCCACAACAACAAAGGTCCTTGGTAGCTCCAAATGGGAGCACAGCAGATAAACACCATATGACTGCCCTGGCAGCCATCAGGGAGCTACCACCTTGGAGCCACCCGCAACTCACAAGGTGAAAGCAAAGTGGCGGGCACGGGGCATGGAGCCGCCCCATGCCCCACAATCCCTGTGTGGGCCCAACTTCTATGTGCAACTATGCCAACTACACCTATGAGTGAAGCAGAACCTAGTGGGAATTTTCCCACTCATTTCATTCAATCTACTGTTGATCTGGTTACGCCTACAGCTGCTACTGTTACTACACTGCAGAACAATCCAGTGAAGCAGAAAGAAGGGAGATCAATCTTTATTCATTACAGATTGGATTTGGAGAAAGTTTGCAGAGTACAATTGGCATAGAAAGATTACCAACATACAATGAAGATGAGTTGAAATATTCGAGTAAGGAAGCAGCAAGATGTGCAGGTGAAGCGTATAGCAAGCTTGAGGATATATTAAAAGAATGTGGAGTCGATTTATGTAAAAAAAGGAATTTACGCAGAAATTAAGTGGAGCAAATGGGTTTATTGACAGCGAGAACACATCAGACATTTAGTCAATTCCACAAAAGATTGGATAGATTTAATAAAATACAGGGAAGGATAAGTGGAAAAAGAAAGAGGAAGGCAAGTATCAAAGGAAAAGATTGAAAGTATTGGTATGCGTGAACCTAAAATGAAAAAAATGATGTCAGATTTCCCTTTGCAAGAACTTCCTGGATGGGCATTTGTGCACGAACAGGTGTGATCGCTTTGCATTTTAGGAAAAACTTTCCAAAGCGCCCAATAAATGGTAAACTGAGGTGGAACCATTGGTGACGATCTCGAAAGTGCTTTGGGTAGACTTGAATACATTGTTTGAAATTATTGTCCAAAGGATTTGTGGGCTGAATTCAATGCAGCCGTAAACTGGCCAACAGAGGACTCTCCGAGAACTCTTCCTCGGAATGGTCCAGCTGTTATTGCCATGGAGAAATACAAGAAGGTGAAAAGGCATTTGGAGCAGAAGGTGCCATAGAAATAAGGGACTTGGTCTAAACATATGAGAGCTACTCAGGAGCCAAAAGAGTCAGTGCACGCGTACTATGATCGCTCAATGCACACTCATGGAAAGTAAGATGGAGGCAAAGATCCAGCAAAGGAAGTCATTTGTGGTTTGATGTCAGCTTTGGTGTTAGGTTTGTGCCCAGAGCCTAGTTCTCATATTCAACAGAGAGTGATGTGCCAGCAGCCTAAAAGCATTTATGAAGTCATATTGCCGTGACTGCTTTGACACGAAGCAGAAGAAGTTAACAAAACATTGGTAAATGCATTAGGTTTCGCCTAAGTGATGAATAATACACTGTTTTTTGTTTTAAGTTGTAGCTTGCTGAGTAGTTGTGCAATATAACTTACAGAAAATCTGTTCAAGTATTATGAATTGTTTATGTACAAAAAGGCAATATATTGTGCTGTTACTAGTGGTATAGTGCAGGTAAGTAATAGCAAAATTTGGAAAAATGAAAGGGGGAAATAATAGAATTAATTCACGTAAGAGCAATATTATGTGTTTAGAGGCATTCTGACAACTTTTGGGCCTGGTGCCACTGCATCCACTGTACCATTCAAATCCTGCCCCTAGTTCCTGCAAGATAACTGCATTTGTTTAGTAGTAAAATATAGCAATATTTAGTGTTTGGAGGAGTTGTGACAACATTTGGCTCCGGTGCCACTGCACCCTCTGCACCAATAAAATCATGACCACAGGTCTGCTACTGCAGCCTGCGTAAGGTGGTGCATGCACCCCTTACTTAGATATAGGTTCACTATATCAATTCTAAATCATTCCACATATAAACCTATCAGTCACCCCTATGGCAGGCCTTATCAATCCTGAAGGCAGGGTGCTGGGTTTTATGTGAGAGGGAGCCCCTACATGAGCAGAGCCCCTCTGCAGCCTTCGGAACCTATTTTCCGGGGTTGTTTGTGATGCAGCCAACCATATATATTTAAGCGCATTATAACCTCGCGGTAAATGCTAACTTTAAAACGGCTGCTCAGAAATGTTGTGTTTGGTGTTAGACACCTTGGAATCATACCTCCCTGCCAGTAACTGGTGGGGGAGGTATGATTGACCCCTTCTAGAGGGACTTATGTGAAACACCGGTACACCCGGTACCAGATTCTCAACCTGGGCATCACAAAATGGATGCTACCAGCCACAGACACAAGTCTGCCCTCCTGCTGCTGAGCCAAGCTCGAGCAGGGGAAGGCTTGACAATAGGTTTCCTATCACAGGGAGGTGTAACCACCTCCCAGACAGGATTTAGTGTATTGGGGCTGGGTGGGTGAACTCTGAGAGTGTTTGAAAGTCTGCACTGGGGGCACATTTGGTGTCCCTGTGCATAGTTCAGTTCAAACCGGTTGCAGGAGCCATTTGCTACTGCTCTGGTGCGAAACTGGACTAAGGACATAGGTAGAGCCACCTCTCTGTCCTGACCCTCCCATAGGTGGGTTCCCAGAGTTTGTCCCACCCCTTCCTTGGGTATAAAGTAGGAACCCTGACTACAGGACTTTAGGTTTTCCCTGGACAAAAGTCTGCTACATAAACCAAGTACTTCAATGATCTACACTTCGCTGGACGACTGAAGAATCTCCCTTGGAGTAAAGGAGTTACTTCCCTGCAGCAACAGGCACCTAAACGCATCTGACCAGTTTGCATCTCCCGAGCTCCTGAGGACTCCGAAGATTTCTGCAACATAGGAGGTGGGTTCCCGAGCATCCCTGAGGTTGATCTGACCTCTCAGCAATTCTGAGACCAGTATCCCTCGTGGGGACCGTGCAACTCGAACCCCTGTGCATGCTGTACTTTTGCAGCTGCATATGCTTTTTGGCAACCCCTGAGGCTGTGCTTTGGACTACGTGTAGTCCTGACCCGAGCAGTATTTCCTCCGAAGATCTCTGGCCTACACTCCACGAGTGTTCCGTGGGCTGGTGTTCCGTGGGCTGGTATTTTGTGATTCAGGTCGAGGTCCCTTCGCGATCCCTGGTCCATTGGCCTGTGGGTTCCTGTGAAGGTAACTTTGACTTTCCTTGGGCTTTCCTGGTTGCTCCAGACGTGCCCTGACTCTGCATTGCTTGGAGAGTCCTCAGGACCTTGCTGGTCCTCACCGTAGCTAGTGTCCTCTGCCCGCGTGGGTTGCAGTTGCCTAGGCTTCTTGGTGTTCGATCCGCACACTGACCCCCTAGCACTCGACATCCTTTGTGGGACAGCTCACCTCCGGACTTTGGTCATCGTCGACGTCTCCTGGTCCCCGTGGATGCAGAGTCAAGCATCCTATCTTCTCACCTGAAGCACCCGACATCGGTGGGCATTTGTCTATTGTGCCCCTGGTCACCCTGAAGTGACCCAGACTCTGTCCCCTCTGCTTTCAGGTTCTTCTCACCTTAGATCCAAGCTTGGATTCCACTGGACACTTTTCATCTTCCCGGCAGCAGCACTTCTTCGCACCACGCCATTGAAAACAACGAGGGTTTCCGACACCACTTGACCCCTACGCATCCGGTTCCTCTGGGATAGGTAACATGGGTACCTCGGTACTCACAAGGGTGCTGGCCTTAGAACCTTCTATGTTCCAAAGGGTTTGCTTGAAGTCCTCTCCGAAGTGTCCTTAAACTGTACTTTTCCAACCGCGACTTTCCCAAAGGGTTGTACGGAGCTCGCACCTGTGTTCTTACACTGCATCCCGTCCTCCGTGGGTCCCCTGTGTCACTACTTTGGTTGGTTCCTTGGGTTCCCAGTGATTCTACATGTTCTAGGCACTGTGTCTAGTTAAGTCGTGGTTGTTATACCACTTTCTTAGTATATGGTTCGGTCTCCCCCTGGAGCCTGCTGTGTATTGTGCTATTTACTGTCGTTCTAGTGATTTAATATTGTGTTCTTTGTGCTCTAATCTCATAAATTAGTAGAGATTGTTTAGTAATAAATACATTTATTTTATATATTTCTTGTGTGGTTCTCCTTTCATTTGGTCATTCAGGAGGTGCTGATCTGGTAAACCAAGCTGCTTTACATTTCTTCGAGACTTAGCCTGAAGGCTGCTCTCCACAGCTACCACTAGGATAGCTTTCTATATAGGTTGTCTTTAACCTAATCATCAATAAGGGCTGTTTGGACTGGGAAAAGGTGCCCACTTTAATTAGTGGACAGCATATACCAGGACAACTTCTCACACCTTGCAATTGAACAGAGTGAGAAAATTGTGATGGGTTGTAGCCTTATTAAGTTAGTTCCTAATTCAGGTGAAATATTGCTGACTCTGACTCAAACACAGCATATGACAAACAGCCAACTGACAAAATATGAACAAACAATCTTAGTGGATGATAACATCTCAATCAGGAAATATAATACTTTGAATCCTGCAGCACTTCTGCCGATTTCAAACAAGGATAGTGATGATGGAGATTGTGATCACAACTGCATTGACGCAAGCGAGTTGTGTACCAAACTAAGAACAGATATTCAAGTTGTACCACTTGAACTGGCTGAACAGATTTTATTTTTGAATGGTTCTTGTCTGAGAGACAATCTTGGGACATTAAAAGCAGCATATGCAGTTTACATGGAGACTTCGTACTTGTGTAGCATAACTTCAGCACAAGTAAACAATGCTATAAATCGACCAAGAAAACGATTCGAAATTATCAAACTTCAGTCCGCTCAATATACCACCGACTCATCAGTAGGCCCCAACCTGCAACCTAACTGCAACACATTTGCCACCCACTCCTTGGAAAATTCCAAAATGAGAGAAAAAGTGCTCCATACAGCAAATGAAAAACTCACATTGTAGCCCCCACCTAACCCCCACGCCCCACAATCAGCACAAACACCTATCCAACATGATCTTACCCTTAAAAACAATGCGTCCTGGAACACTTTTAAAAACCTTGACGAAAATGACATCCTCAAGTTAGTAACGACACTCAAACCAACAAATCATTTCTGCGATCCGCTTCTAGCCAACATCTTCAGCGAGATCAAAACTGCTCTTATACCCATCTGGACAAAGATAATGAATGCATCTCTATCGGAAGGAACCCTTCCAAGCTGCCTAAAAGAAGGACAGGTAACCCCCATTCCAAAAAAAACTACAACTGACCACACAATTCCAGATAACTACCGTCCAAAATCCACAATTCCTTCCCTAGCAAAACTACTGGAGAAGTGCGTCCATTCCCAACTATGCAACCACATAGCCCAATTCCACCGCATCGACCAGTTCCAATGAGGCTTCCAGCAGAATCACAGCACGGAAAATGCCCTGACTCACATTGTCGATGACACACTCAGAATACTAGATCAAAACGAATCCTGCATCCTAATCCTCCTAGACCTATCATCAGCGTTCGATACGGTCAAACATAACAGTCTCCTGGACCTACTTGAACACAGAATGGGTTTATCAGGAGCTGTCCTAAAGTGGTTTGCCTCCTTCTTAGACAACCAAACTCAAAGAATAAAGATTAACCAATCGCTGTCCTCGACCGCACCAGTCACCCTGGGATTCCCTCAAGGTTCCTCCTTATCTCCTACCCTCTTCATTCTATTCATGGAACCCTTAACCGAAATTCTGAAACTCTCCAATATCCATTACCACATGTATGCGGATGATACCCAACTACACCTAAAAATATCATCGCGGATGACATCCGCCTACTCAACACAACCTTACAAAAAACCCACATTTGACTGACAAAAAACCACCTCAAACTCAATGTGCTCAAAACAGACCTTCTCCTATTCTACCCATCACAAGGACAAGGTGACATAGTAAACTGGATGAAACACTTAACAGCCCTCAAATGCAAACCTCACATTATCAATTCCACAAGATCACTGGGAATAATACTCAAGGTGAGGGAACACATCAGCACAGCCACCAGAGGGGCCAACTTTCATATGAGCATTCTCAGAAAACTAAAACCCTTTTTTCAATGACAACGACCTAAAAACAGCCGTTCAAGCTCTAGTTATAATAGACTATGGGAATACAACCCTATGTGACTTGCCGTGATCCAGTCTGGTTCCTTTAAGCGCCTCACTCATCGCAGCTGCAAGACTCGTCACTGGCTCAAAAAAGAACAACCACATTACCCCTGATTTAAAGGAACTGAATTGGCTCCCTTATGAGGCAAGAGCACAGCTAAAAATTGTATGCATGACACACAAAGCCCTGCAATTCAACACACCAAGGTATCTAGCCAATAAACTGGAATTATCAGGCAATAGCAGAACTTTGAGAAGCACCAACACCCTGCTGTTGAAACTGCAAATATTTTGGAAAAAGAAAACCTACACACGCACCTTCTCTGGCCTTGCACCTAGGATCTGGAATGCCCTGCCCCCGGCAATCAGAATTAACCCCTCCACCACCTCCTTCAAAAAAGAAGTCAAACTACTTTCTAATGAATAAAACTCTCTCCTGATCCGAGCCATGTTGCAAGTTGATACCAACCATAAGCTGCTCACCTACCAGGTTACGTGATGAGCTCTAAGCGAGAATGACTAACACACTCCTGACCTTCAACGAGAACCTAAAACATATACAAACTCATGTTAGCTACTCATTTCTATGTGACTAGCGCTCAACTTTACTTTTGATGTAACTTTTGTAAAGCGCTCTGATACCCTCATCAGGTCTAGTCCACGCTACATAAAAGTTTATAAATAAACAGGTAGCAGAATTAATTGCCTTGACAACAACATGCTAAATAGCTAATGGGTGAGTGTTACAATCTGCACTGACAGCCTGTATGGTTTGGTGTGTTCATGACTTTGGGCAATTGTGGTCAACTCCAGAACCCATAAAGGATTAGTGGTGAATTAGTATAGTGAAAATATGAAAGTAATTTGAGTGGCGGTGATGTTAGTCAGTTATTTGGATTGAGAATGTGTGTAAGAACATTCCATATTGACTGGGCTGGTACCTGTTGCATCTTGTAGCGGTGCAGAGGGAGTGTGTGTGAGTGGGAGTGTTAGTCTATGGACGACCTGTGATTCACGACACTGGCCTGCGGTGCCGCTTTCATACATTGATTTCATGCCAGAAGCACAATACATTTGACATTGGGTTTACCCGTATGGCTCCGGCCCATGGTGTTTCTAAAAAAGGTTCTCTTTTCATGTATGTACATATTACTTTTTATATCGTTGTTACCTGAAGTGTACCCTATAATAGTGCGTGACTGTATTATCAGGATTGCTAGGGTGGCTTTGGGGTCGATAGCGTGTCGCACCACACAAGGGTGCTCACTCTCTCTGTGGGGGAGGGGTTTGGATTGGAAACTGTCCACAGTGTGCATACGAGTGATATCATAACAATACGAGTGGGCCTGGTATAGCTAGTAATAGTTCCAAAAGTGTTTTATGTCACAAAGTATATGATTTTCATGTTATAATGATTACGTATGTGTATTGAATACAAACCTTTTTTACATACATCCTGTGTCAAATCTCGTTTGAGACGCTCAGTGTATTTATCGCGAGTGACTGCTGTGCCTGTGCCTTACACATTGCTTCCGAAGGAAAGCCTGACTGCTCAGTGCCAAGCTACTCAAGGGTGAACACAGGTTACACAGCGAGTGTAATCCCCCACCCTTGATGGGAGCGATAGGTTCTGCCAGGCTGGGGGCATTCCCTTCAGCCAACCAGAAACTGCTAGTTCCCGTAAGAAGAGTCTGAATAACAGATGGGGAAACAAAGAAGGGAAAACAAAGAAAAAGGGTATTTTGCACTCCCTAAATTAGGGTGTGCTATGAAGTTGATGCACGACAAGAGCTGCCATAGAAAGGCCACTTGCCATGGGACACTGTACAGTAGCAGCCTAGATCTAGGCAAAATGAATGGGTGGGGAAGCAGTGACAGGGTGAGGGGAGGGTTGGAGGATGGCAGGGTGCACATTACTAGGTGCATCTGTGGCCTAGGGGCAGCAGTATATTCAAGTGGGTACTCTGGGTGCTGCCATTTTATTGGTCATACTGGATTCCACGGAATAGGTCTCCTCAGGAATCAGGTGACGTTTTATCTAATGTCTGTGCCAAGATACGTGTTACAAATGTATGTGGGTCCACACAATCAGGATTATGTCATAATGTACCATAATGTAGCATGATGTAAGAACACCTAATGGTGTGGTTAGGCTCTCCAAGAAATATTGGTAGAGCCCCCACTTTAGAGCTGTAGTCGAAGATCTAATCCAGTGCTGCATTACCTTTCAACAGATAAATATAGGGAGGAAAACGATGGTGAACATGAGCCACATAGGAAAGTTGGAAGGTCCATTCATGAGGATGCAGATTGACGTTGTCAAGATGCCAGTTCACAACAATCTTGGATCCATTTTAGTGAATGCATGCTTATTTTCTAGGTGAGTTGAAGCCTAACCAACCAAGCAATCCAATCGCATGAGAGTGCCCAAACTATTACTGAGGGAGTTAATCACTAGAGTTGGTATTCCGACTTCTTTGAAGTCAGATCAAGGACCACATTTTAAAAGTAAAGTGATAAAGTTACCTTGCACAGCTTTCAAACTGAGCAAACGCTCCACTGTTGTCATAAACTAAAAGCATCAGGAGTGGTAAAGCGAGCTAATGTCTAACTAAAATCAGGTTTGATGAAGGTGTGTGCTTCTACTGAAGGAAGTGACCCGATTAGGGACACCCGAGTCACTTGCGATCACCTCTCAGCCTTCCATATAAATGAAGTGTCAGTCAGACAGTAGAGAATACAAACCAAGTATATTTTATTCAGGTACACTCGAGCGGAGTCCAGTCTGACCAGCCTCCTAGGATTGCTGCAGAGGGACTAACTTCAGCTAACATACAGATACATTTTGTACGTTTCCGAACTAAGAATGTCCCGCCAATACTGGAAATCTACTAGAAGGTGCAGGTAAAACAAAGAAGTACAGTAAGACGAGTCTCGACTCTGAGACCGGGCACACATTATCTTTATACCAAGGTCATTCTGTTCGTGTCTATCGCTAGGCTAGTGGGAGAACGCCTCTATCTATGGGAAAGGAATGCATTAATACAGTGCATTCATTAGCAGAGCAAGGTCTAACCTTGGCGAAATGAGCATTTCCACAGCCTGCTTCTCGAGTCAGTGAATACATAGCTGACGACATGATTCAAAATGATGGCTGAACATAAAATGGTGCAGCGAATGCCAACTTAACACGAGGGCAAAGCACAAACAAAATGGCAAAAAAAAATGTATTTCAACACTATGTCACTGAAATAGCCAAATGCACTTCCAATCGTGCTCATGAGTGTAAGAAACACTCCAAATATAAATATTGGACTTTCTGTGCACAAAGGTCTCATGGAGTGAGCTACGCAAATCGCTTCTATACCCTCAACTGCACTTGTTTCCATAATTGATGATATGTATTGCATTACTGCAAGCGTCTGGTTGATGTTGCACACTCCGACTCTCAGCAGGTGAACTTGGCAACACCACAAGCAAAATTGGTACTCTGTCATACCCTTCAACCTGGTGACTGGGTGGTGGCGAAGTAGTATGTCTTTTCTGGGTCAAAAGTGGAAAGACCCTTACCAGCTCATTCTAGTGACAAACACCGCTGTGAAATGTGCTGGCTTGCCGCAGTGTATCGATTCATCTTACATTAAAAGAGTGAAGACTGCAGATGAAGAAGTGGTGAAAACAACCTCTGATTAACAGTGTCAAGTTCGAGCTTGCTGCATGGATCAACAGGAGGTTTGTGATCCATAAGGGGGTGATCAAGATTCACAATCTGAACTATGAAAATATCTGAAAACTAAGGGGTGTGAGGGATTGATGTTGAGAATCCGAGTCTTAAGAAATCCTGAAGGAGATAGATTCACAGTTAAGCAAACTACTGATACAGATAAGGATATAAATCGAGTGGCGGGTGACAAATAAGAAGATACAGCAGCAATCAGAAGTGAAACAGGAAACAAGATTGATTACGCTAAATTGCACCCCTGTCTTCTTCCTAGCATTTAGCGCCGATGATCTTTTATTTACCTACTAAAAGTGGTGAAGGGGAAGAAACATTTCATAATAAGATGTCAATATCATACCTGAAAGTACCACAGACTCCGACTTTGGGTTTGTCAATTTATTATAAGGCCAAGAATAATAGGATGTATACACATCGTAAAATAGATAAATCAATACAGAGCCGATTCTACGAATATAAGTAATTCTGCATAACATGAATACAATTGTAAATTCAAGAATCAAAATACAACACAGGATGGAAGCAGAGTCTAAATCTCTTTTCATTAGAAATAAAACAAATCTGTCCCTACACTCTACTAAAAGGAGACGCTACCTAACTACCCTTCCATTTAATCCCAAAGGTGTCAGCACATGTTGACTTCCTGAGAAGTACTCACGTCAAATGGGTTAAAGTGCTTAAGGTTTGGAGCTAGTTCTAAGATGCTCCTTTCTCTCCAAAAGCTAGCAGAAATCTGGGGTCTCTGTCTCTACGCATCATACAATAAAGAATTTGTTTTTCTGATTCATCTTGGTAAAAATTTCCATTGCCACTTTTTCTATGCAGGGAGGTTCATGCTCTGTTAATTAAATTTCTTTGTTCACCAAGTTGACCTTGGTTCCCAGACCAGCCAGACACGAGAGACATCCTCCCTTCTGGCTTCCAACTGTCTTCAAAGCATTTCTTATATCTTTTCCAATCTGAAAATAACGAGTTGGCATTCCGATACCTGCAGTAGGATGAGAACACATTTCTATTTCTTGAAAACAACATGCATTTAATTCTTTATTCCTCGAGAAGCCAAGGAGGTGCAAAACAATTACGGTTTCAGGCCTAGTGACTCGGGCAAGTTAAACTAGACCTTGTTACATTGTGTGTTTATAAGACTGTCCTGCTCTCAGTATATTCGGGCATAACGATACATACATAATCATAATATAACATTTCACTACAATGAATGCTGAATGAGTAGACTGAACACATTTTAATGATCATAAAACACTGCAAACAATAGGAATATGTGAAGGTGCGTATCAACCATGAGTATAGTGCACCCATACAAAATAGAGTGCTGAAAGCGTTCTATCAAGATTGTTCATCAAAGAGAAAACTGGCCTGAATGGGTGAGAAGAAGAAGCAAAAGAGTGTCCAAAAAGTAAAAGGCCAGAAGCAATCAGAGAAGAAGCAGAGACAGTATAATTAGACTTAAATGATAGTGAAAGAGAACATCTTTTTGCCAAAAGACCAGCAGTGGAAAGAGTGCTGAATAAATAGTATGCAGCTCCGATGCTAAGTTGGATGCTGACGTTTATGATTTGACAAACTGCAAATGTATTTGTGTAGAAGAATCACCAAGAACCTGTAAAAGAGAGAGTTCTTGATTAATTAGCAAATGTTGAAGTCTGCACAGTAAAGCTTCCTATAGTTAGAGCCTGCTTTGTTTTGTACCCTAGGTCTCCGGTTGAAGATAATAGAGTAATCCTTGAACTCTATTGACTAACATGCATGTACTACATTTTCAATATTGAAGTTTTGAGTTTTGATGTTTGATCTTGTGCCTTAGAAGTTAGATTTTTGTTTTATTTTATAGGATGAGTATGCCAATTAGTAAGCAAAGATACTGTTCAATTAAAAAAATTACATTTTCTTGAAAATGACACTAATCTTTTCAGTTGGCCTGCTGTTGTGCTTGCTGTCGCCAGTGGGGAATGTTTCATCACCTGGAAACAAGAATAATGAGTTAACCACTACGAGTAATCATGAGGCAGGCATGCAACTAGCATTAAGGATATGTTTTTATCACATTTTATAGAGATAATATGTAGTGAAATCTGCTTTTAGAATATGCAGATAATATGAAAGTGAGGAACTGTTACATGTGTTTATTTCTTTCCACTTCTTTCTCAGATTGAGTCACCAATTATCAGCTTCAGTTAATTTATTTATTAGCATGTAATGTTTGGTCAAAGTTTATTATGATTGAGAGTTTCTAGAGCCTTATCTTTTGGACTTAAATATTTTTGGTGAGAACTACCTACAGCTGAAAACATCAAATCTGTTTCTAATAATTTGATACTCATAACACAATCTAATCCAAGATTTGTTTTAAAACCTCACAAAATAGTTCTGTGCAGAATTATGTAGAGCTTGAATTTGTTAACTAATATAATGTGAGAAGAATATAATGTGAAGTGGAGGGGATTTTCAGAAATTCAGATAAAGGGAGGGTGATACAGTTACAACAAGAGTCTGAAGAGAAATTCAGGTTTTCAAAGTTGCACCCTAGAATATGAAAGGAGCAAGAAAGGAAAGGAGTGATGTGTATGGTGCGAGAACAATCTCAGAGTAATTACCCTAGATTATGGAAGGAGCAAGAAAGGAAAGGAGTGATGTGTATGATGCAAGAACAATCAGAGTAATGAGTCAGTAGAAATGGTTGGAAAGAGTGAGTGTAATGAGAGTTATGTAGTTGATGGCAAATTTCTGCTTAGAGAAGAACCTATCATAAGAGGATTTTTTTTATGTTTGTAGTAAGACTGCGTATTTTAACCTCCCACGAATGGCTATGTATTAGACACATGTTAAGGATAGCCAAATGATATACTGTACATATCAATGTAATGGACCGGACTTTCTGCATATTCTGTAAATAGTGTAAAATATGAGAATTATGTTTTGTTATTGCTATGAATAAAATACGGTCAGGGTTTTACGACCCTTAACCCAAGCCATGGTGTGTTGTCTCCATTGATGCCTTGGGGGGAAATGGAGGAGGATCTGTGGTTGCCCTCGTGAACAAATGATGAGGTATAAAGGGACTGTTTGTTTTGGGGAGGGGGTCTCGGCAGTACCTGGCCATACAACTGATAAGCTGACAGTTCACCTGTAGGGGAACAGTCTGATAAATGTTACAGAGGCATCTGTGCCCCTACAGTGTAGCCAGTGGCGTAACTAGCCCTTTGGCCGCCCGTGGCAGTCCCTGCGTTTTCAGACCCATGGCGGTTGCATTGAAGAGCGATGGGGGTGCTGGCGAGATTCCTCTGATTCGTGCCCCGTGACGGCTGAAGAGCAAGGGGGGCGATTGCCGCACCGAGATGGTAGGTAAGATCGGGGGAGGCTGCCGCCCCAAAAAATTGTGCCGCCTGGGTGGACCATCCACCCCACCCCCCCTTGACTTTGGCCCTCCTCTCTGTGTAGTCCCCTCCAGTGCACAGGCTGTGGTGCACGTGGGTGAAGAGCTCTGTGCCACCCACACTCAC
The DNA here is from genome assembly GCF_964204655.1 of Triturus cristatus. NCBI lineage: Eukaryota > Metazoa > Chordata > Amphibia > Caudata > Salamandridae > Triturus > Triturus cristatus. The sequence goes on along the minus strand of NC_140582.1, from coordinate 1,084,406,580 downwards.
CTGTCGGGCCGTACTGTGGAGCCAAAAGCAGTCTTGGCAAAAAATGCTCAAGCCTCTTTGTGCACTCTCTCTTTCGATCCCTTTTATTCTCTATTCTTTCTCTCAGAACGCTTTCTCCTTCTCTTGAACCATCCTGACGCCTGCTGCAGTTAATATTGTGACGTGACAGAGGCACAAGGAGTGCCCTAAGATTTCAAAACCATCCTCCAAGCGCTCCAGCCCACTGGGGAAATGCCCAGTGGAATAAAAGGCCTCTCCCTGCTCCTGCAAACTTGGGTGCGGAACCAATCGCTGGGTGCACACCCCTACTTAGATTGAGCCGGTGGTTGCCAGTGGGGGCCACAGACACTTATTTTGGGGGACCTGCTCAAAGGGAGACAGCAGGGACCAGCAAAAGTAAGATAAAGGGGCGGAGAGTATCTGGTAGTAGATTAAATAGGCATGAGGTGAATTCAAGACTACCCGCCTTTGAGTCGGTGTGCTGACACTTAACAGCCAGGGTCGCATTGGTAACACGGGCACTCGGGCAATGCCCGAGGGGTCGGTGTCCATTTCCACCTGTGGGCTGCTTTTTTGAGCAGTCTGGGGGCCGATTTGGGCGGTTACTGCATTGTTCGGATACCACAAGCGGCCCAGTGGGGCCCTGAATGGCCTTTCTGGAGGCAGATGGGCATCCATTACCTCCCTTTTATCAACGAGCAGAAGTGTCACTCGCTTTCTCTTGTTGAGCCGGCTCATTAATGTATGCCATTAATGTATACTGAGCCGGCCCATTAATGTATGCATATAGAGCAGGGGCAGGGGGCCTGAACATAAGTGGCCTCACTTGTTTTCAGGTGTGTTTCACCAGTGTAAACTAATCAGTGCATTCTTTTAACGCCCCCCCCCCCCTTTTTTTAAAAAAAAATTCGCCCAAGCAGTGTTTTGTGGAAAGACACTATGCAAATGTGGGCCACTTTTTTTTAGCGTCCCCGGGTCGATTTTTAATCCCAATCCAACCCTGTTACCCGCACTGGCCATGAACTTTGGAGCAGCACTTGAGGCACCGGCACTCTTTCCTTTACGAATTAAGTGAGTCACTCTGGGCCTGATATAGAGGAGGTGGCAATGGGAAATCCTACTATTTCGTTGGGAAGTGCTAAATCTAACTGAGAATCCACCAGAGGAATTTAATCCACCAGAAACCTAGTTTGGAGGAGAAAATTGCACCAGTGTTTTATGTTCCTGAATTAGCACTTTCTCCAGGAATCTGAGAATATTCTATTACCACCCAAATCTAAATCAGGCCCAAAGCCTTTGGTGCGCGTGACGTTGCTACACCCAAGTTTACATTTTGCAGGGCTGGTTTTGGGTGCAGTGATAGTGAGGTGCAAATAGCGGACCCAGGGGCGTCGGTGCACAAGGCTGCAGACCCGGGCATCACCTATTGAGATAGTAGGTCATAGCTGCGGGCTGCAGCCAGGCAGGGCACGCGCCGTCTGCTGCCGCTGGCACTGCCGTGGGCACCCAGACAGCCGGGCACACGCTCCTCGAGGCTGTCTGTCCAGGCGCCCCGGGCTAGCACGGGTTACAGCACTTGGACAGTAAGGGGCGGGCCCGAGGGCTGGGATTGGTGGGAAGTTTGTAGCGGGGCGGGGGCTCGCCCGCGCCGCTCTGGTCCCCAGCATCACACAAAGCCTGCGGGTAAAGTGTTGCCTGCCGCCCGGGACTGAGTGCCGCAGCCCCTCGGTCTACCCCCGACCCAGTGCAGCCCCGCGGAGGAGCCCCGCAGCAGAACGAGTCCCGCAGCCCGCGCTCAGGACACCCCACCGGCACACACTCCTTCAGCCCCCGAGCCCAGCGCAGGCCGGTGCGCGGAGCAGCCTCCTGTCCGGCCGGCCGTGGCTGCCTGTGGACCCCGCTGTCGGCGCGGAGGCAGTGCCGCCGCCCCGGGGAGGCCGAGCCGCAGGGGAGGCACCCGGGGCCGGGGTCCGTGCAGCCCTCGCAGGTAGCCGCCCATTGGATTTACCGCCCCCGCAATGGCCCAGTGAGGGATCTCAGGACCGAGCCTACACTGCACAAGGTGAGTCTGCCTGGAGCAGGGGTGCGCTGCGATCCGAGCACGATCGATGCTCACTTCACTGAAGGCGGTGGATCTGACGCTGCCGGGTTGGGCATTACTGGTGACTTCTGCCCTTGGGCAGTGCTCGCTTGTGCAAGCAGTGGATCTGATGGTGACGGGCAGTGTATTACTGGTGACTTCAACCCTCAGGGCAGTGCTCGCTTGTGCTAGCAGTGGTTCTTGCACTGTCAGGCAGGGCATTACTGGTGACTTCAGCCCTTGTGGCAGTGCTCGCTTGTGGTAGCAGTGGGTCTGGCGCTGCCGGGCAGTGCATTACTTGTGACTTCAGCCCTTGTGGCAGTGCTCGCTTGTGCAAAGAGTGGTTCTGGTGCTGTCGGGCAGGGCATTACTTGTGACTTCTGTCTGCTCTGGGGCAGTGCTCGCTTGTGCAAAGAGTGGTTCTGGTGCTGTCGGGCAGGGCATTACTGGTGACTTCTGTCTGCTCTGGGGCAGTGCTCGCTTGTGCAAAGAGTGGTTCTGGTGCTGTCAGGCAGGGCATTACTGGTGACTTCTGTCTGCTCTGGGGCAGTGCTCGCTTGTACAAAGAGTGGTTCTGGTGCTGTCAGGCAGGGCATTACTGGTGACTTCTGCCTTCAGGGCAGTGCTCGCTTGTGCAAAGAGTGGTTCTGGTGCTGTCGGGCAGGGCATTACTGGTGACTTCTGTCTGCTCAGGGGCAGTGCTCGCTGGTGCAAAGAGTGGTTCTGGCCCTGCAGGGTTGGGCATTACTGGTGACTTCTGCCCTCAGGGCAGTGCTCGCTTGTGCAAAGAGTGGTTCTGGTGCTGTCGGGCAGGGCATTACTGGTGACTTCTGTCTGCTCTGGGGCAGTGCTCGCTTGTGCAAAGAGTGGTTCTGGTGCTGTCGGGCAGGGCATTACTGGTGACTTCTGTCTGCTCTGGGGCAGTGCTCGCTTGTGCAAAGAGTGGTTCTGGTGCTGTCGGGCAGGGCATTACTGGTGACTTCTGTCTGCTCTGGGGCAGTGCTCGCTTGTGCAAAGAGTGGTTTGGTGCTGTCAGGCAGGGCATTACTGGTGACTTCTGTCTGCTCTGGGCAGTGCTCGCTTGTGCAAAGAGTGGTTCTGGTGCTGTCGTGCAGGGCATTACTGGTGACTTCTGCCCTCAGGGCAGTGCTCGCTTGTGCAAGCAGTGGGTCTGGCGCTGCCGGGCAGTGCATTACTGGTGACTTCAGCCCTTGTGGCAGTGCTCGCTTGTGCTAGAAGTGGTTCTGGCACTGTCAGGCAGGGCATTACTGGTGACTTCTGTCTGCTCTGGGGCAGTGCTCGCTTGTGCAAAGAGTGGTTCTGGTGCTGTCGGGCAGGGCATTACTAGTGACTTCTGTCTGCTCTGGGGCAGTGCTCGCTTGTGCAAAGAGTGGTTCTGGTGCTGTCGTGCAGGGCATTACTGGTGACTGCTGTCTGCTCTGGGCAGTGCTCGCTTGTGCAAAGAGTGGTTCTGGTGCTGTCGGGCAGGGCATTACTGGTGTTTTCTGTCTGCTCTGGGGCAGTGCTCGCTTGTGCAAAGAGTGGTTCTGGTGCTGTCGGGCAGGGCATTACTGGTGACTTCTGTCTGCTCTAGGCCTGGGGCAGTGCTCGCTTGTGCAAAGAGTGGTTCTGGTGTTGTCGGGCAGGGCATTACTGGTGACTTCTGTCTGCTCTGGGGCAGTGCTCGCTTGTGCAAAGAGTGGTTCTGGTGCTGTCAGGCAGGGCATTACTGGTGACTTCTGCCCTCAGGGCAGTGCTCGCTTGTACAAAGAGTGGTTCTGGTGCTGTCAGGCAGGGCATTACTGGTGACTTCTGCCTTCAGGGCAGTGCTCGCTTGTGCAAAGAGTGGTTCTGGTGCTGTCGGGCAGGGCATTACTGGTGACTTCTGTCTGCTCTGGGGCAGTGCTCGCTTGTGCAAAGAGTGGTTCTGGTGCTGTCGGGCAGGGCATTACTGGTGACTTCTGTCTGCTCTGGGGCAGTGCTCGCTTGTGCAAAGAGTGGTTCTGGTGCTGTCAGGCAGGGCATTACTGGTGACTTCTGTCTGCTCTGGGGCAGTGCTCGCTTGTGCAAAGAGTGGTTCTGGCACTGTCGGGCAGGGCATTACTGGTGACTTCTGTCTGCTCTGGGGCAGTGCTCGCTTGTGCAAAGAGTGGTTCTGGTGCTGTCGGGCAGGGCATTACTGGTGACTTCTGTCTGCTCTGGGGCAGTGCTCGCTGGTGCAAAGAGTGGTTCTGGCGCTGCAGGGTTGGGCATTACTGGTGACTTCTGTCTGCTCTGGGGCAGTGCTCGCTTGTGCAAAGAGTGGTTCTGGTGCTGTCGGGCAGGGCATTACTGGTGACTTCTGTCTGCTCTGGGGCAGTGCTCGCTGGTGCAAAGAGTGGTTCTGGCCCTGCAGGGTTGGGCATTACTGGTGACTTCTGCCCTCAGGGCAGTGCTCGCTGGTGCAAAGAGTGGTTCTGGTGCTGTCGGGCAGGGCATTACTGGTGACTTCTGTCTGCTCTAGGCCTGGGGCAGTGCTCGCTTGTGCAAAGAGTGGTTCTGGTGCTGTCGGGCAGGGCATTACTGGTGACTTCTGTCTGCTCTGGGGCAGTGCTCGCTGGTGCAAAGAGTGGTTCTGGTGCTGTCGGGCAGGGCATTACTGGTGACTTCTGTCTGCTCTAGGCCTGGGGCAGTGCTCGCTTGTGCAAAGAGTGGTTCTGGTGCTGTCGGGCAGGGCATTATTACTGGTGACTTCTGTCTGCTCTGGGGCAGTGCTCGTTTGTGCAAAGAGTGGTTCTGGTGCTGTCGGGCAGGGCATTACTAGTGACTTCTGTCTGCTCTGGGGCAGTGCTCGCTTGTGCAAAGAGTGGTTCTGGTGCTGTCGGGCAGGGCATTACTGGTGACTTCTGTCTGCTCTGGGGCAGTGCTCGCTGGTGCAAAGAGTGGTTCTGGCCCTGCAGGGTTGGGCATTACTGGTGACTTCTGCCCTCAGGGCAGTGCTCGCTGGTGCAAAGAGTGGTTCTGGTGCTGTCGGGCAGGGCATTACTGGTGACTTCTGTCTGCTCTAGGCCTGGGGCAGTGCTCGCTTGTGCAAAGAGTGGTTCTGGTGCTGTCGGGCAGGGCATTACTGGTGACTTCTGTCTGCTCTGGGCAGTGCTCGCTTGTGCAAAGAGTGGTTCTGGTGCTGTCAGACAGGGCATTACTGGTGACTTCTGTCTGCTCTGGGCAGTGCTTGCTTGTGCAAAGAGTGGTTCTGGTGCTGTCGGGCAGGGCATTACTGGTGACTTCTGTCTGCTCTAGGCCTGGGGCAGTGCTCGCTTGTGCAAAGAGTGGTTCTGGTGCTGTCGGGCAGGGCATTACTGGTGACTTCTGTCTGCTCTAGGCCTGGGGCAGTGCTCGCTTGTGCAAAGAGTGGTTCTGGTGCTGTCGGGCAGGGCATTACTGGTGACTTGCGTTGCGAGTGATTTCTCCCAGTGGCTGTGCGTTAGGTGGCTTCCCCACGTGCAATGAACTTTTAGTCGGTTCAGTACGTGTGGTGGCTGCTTTTCTCCGACCTACGCATTTTTGGTCGTTTTTCTCTACTAATAGCGCATCTGAGTCTGTTTTGGAGGCAGACAGTGGCTCTTATAGCTGTTTATAGTTACTGCACCGAGTAGCTTGTTTTATAGCCAAAACGGTGGCTTTTGGTGTCTTTATAGTCCATGCACTGAACATGCCTTTGTTTTATAGTTACAGTAATGGATTTATATTGGTGTTTTAAATACCTGCAGCGGTGTATCAATGGGTGGTTTGTAGCACGCCAGCGAGTCTGCCTATTTGTGTTTGTAGCTGTGGCTATGTTGGTGTTTTTAGAGACACAACAGTGCTTCTGGCATCATTAACAGCAGTTCGTCTCTTGGTTTTTAGCTGCAGCAGAGGATCATTCATTACCTTGTAGTAGTTCCAATGGTAGGTATGTTGTTGTGTTTGTAGGCACAGGAGTGGGAGTTGGTCTTTCTGTGGGTATATGGCTCTTTTATAGTTACAGCAATGGTTCGTTTAGTGGTCATGTGATATTGGCATGCACTGCGTGTCCTCCTCATGGTGTTCATATGTCTAGTTGTGATTATACGTGTTCCACTGTGCTTGATCTGTTGGTCTGTCCTTCCCTGCAAGTGTTGATTAGTGTTGTGTACTTCTGCAGTTGATGTACAGCTCCTGTAGGGGTGAGTGTGTTTATTGGTCCGGTTATTGCATCCAGTGGATTTATTGCTGTAGTTCTCCTATTGTATTACAGTTGCTTGATTGGGCCTACTTGTGTTTTTATAACAACAGTGCCGCTGTTTTTCAGGCTGCTGCTGTTTTGTATGTACCTGGGTTTCAGGTAAGGTTCTGTAATGGTAATATTTTTCTCCCCAATTTTGGAGATGGGAGTTCAAAGATTTTTCTGGCAGTAACAAACGCAGGCTGATCCACCGATTGAAGTATTTTTTTTACAATACTTTCTCACGGTAATAATTATTTGCAGCCCATGGTTTTTGCAGGTTGAAATTCACGTGAGTGAAACGTTGTCGTTTCTCCTCAGAACCATTCTTCATCTCCGTTAGCAACAACAGCGGGGCACTTGTTGTGCAAATGCGGCTGTGGGCACGTGACTGACGCAGTATTGGTGGAAGCTTGGTTGAGTTTGGTATCCGATACTCCCTTTTTCTGGTTGGGTTATTTTTCCAGTTATAGGATGTAGACTGCATATGGCGCTTGCTGTGGAGCTTCTGGGGTGTCTTTTTTCTTTAGATGATCTATTTGTATTTTACTAGCTGCGAGTCTCTGGTGTTTTTATAACTATGGCTGTGGAGCTGTTGTTATTTTGTGGAGCTGTAGATCTGTTGGTGATTTGTGAAGCTCTAGCGGTAGATCTGCTGTGGTTTTTCTCGAATCAGCAGAGAGTTTATTAATGTGCTTTTATTTTATAGCTGCAACAGTGGATAGATCATGTTTGTGGCTGCAGCAGTCAGGTTTATTTTTAATAACTGAATTAGTGATGATGCATGGTATTTTATACTTGCAGCTTGGACGTATTGGTATTTCTAAAGTTGTGGTGCTGTGTGTTCTGTAGCTGTCGCAGTGTCTTGTTATTTCATGGCTGCAGCGGTGTTTTTGTGTTTGCTTGTATTGCTGTGGCATGTTTGATGTTTTTATGACCAGTTCAGAGGATTGATTCTTCGGTTTTACAGTCAGGTTACAGGTTCTTTTTGAATGTTTACAGCCATCACTTTGTATGAATGAATGAATGCTCGTGGCAATCGCAGAGGGTGAACTTGCGCTCCTAGGTCGTGGCAGCGAGTGAATGTATGCTCCTGCCGGCGTGGTTATGTGTTTGTAGAGGGTGAATGTGTGCTTCTCCCGGCGGAGTTGTGTGTTTGTAGAGGGTGAACGTGTGCTCTTGTCGTTGTGGTTGTGTTTGTATAGGGTGAATGTGTGCTCTGACCGGTGTGGTTATGTTTGTAGAGGGTGAATGTGTGCTTCTCCAGGCGGAGTTATGTGTTTGTAAAGGGTGAATGTGTGCTCTTATCGTCGTGGTTATGTGTTTGTAGAGGGTGAACGTGTGCTCTGACCGGTGTGGTTATGTGTTTGTAGAGGGTGAACGTGTGTGCTCTTATCGTCATGGTGTTGTTACTACGTAGGTGACTAATGTGCCCTTACAGTCGTGGCACTGGGTAAATATGTGCCCTTACGGTCGTGGCAGTGGGTGAATGTGTGTCTTTGATGTAGTGTGTATCTTTGCATTTATTGTTGTGTGTTATCTACACTCGTACTGGGCAGCGAGTCTGTATGTCTTTTTCCCAACCGCGATGTGACTATGTGCGTGTTATTCCCAGGTTGTTTATCAGCTGTTGTGTTTCCTTCCAGCACACTGAACCCCTTTTACCTTGGATGAAACCCACCCCCTTGAGGTGTGGGGGGTCTCAGGGAGTTTGCTTGGTTATGCCCCACCTCTCAGTATTCTGTAAGCTGCGTTCTCATACACATTAGCCATGAATAACTAGCTGTGTGACCCCCAGGGCCGCCTGTACATCCCACGACAACTCACAACTCTTCTCCTTCGGAAGTGCCCTGGAGGACACCAGCCGCCCGCGGGTCCTCCTGTCGGTGACCCGACACCGGCCGCCCGCGGGTCCTCCTGTCGGTGACCCGCGATCTGGTCCTAGGACCGCCTAAGATAGGTGAACCTCGGAGCTGTCCCTGGTATATCTGAGCCCTGACTAGACACCGTCCCAGGTGACTCCAGCGGCTGTGCTCATTCATATACTCACACTTTATGTATACCCATCGTATGTACACACACCTTCTGTATGCTGCCTGTGCCCTCCTTGCTCCCGCGCGCTGCCCCTCTAACAATGTGTACCCCAGATTCGGTGACCCTTAGAGCCTCCCTTGTGTATTCTCACATCCTTTGCCCTCCCTACCCTGGTATAATACACTCACAACTGTATCCGCGCCACAGCCTACACAACCCCGGGCACTGTGAGTACGCAGAGCCCCACCCGCCAGTGGCGGTCTCACTGACACCCCGGGTGATCCTGGCCCCGCTCACATCTGCCCTCTGTCTCCGGGCAGGTGTCACAGCGTGGGTCCTTCGCACGCTGCTGTGCCAACTTAACCATGCTCGGCCCTTCTTGGAGACCCGCGGCCGCGGGGTCGAACTGAGACCCATCGTGCTGGGCGCCGCGTGTCAGCTCGGTGCTTCCCACCGGGTGTCGGCGCAGAGATTTCCACAGGGTTCCTTCCCACCGGATGTCAGCCCAGGGGTTGGCGCACGTATTGTGCGCAGTACCGACTGCACCTGTCCAAAAGTATCCCAAATCCACGTGTTGCCGGCCAGACGCCGAGCTGTCTCCAGACCTTGCGCAGGGTTACCACCTGGTGTCAGGGCAGGGTTCCTTCCCATCGGGTGACAGGTCAGGGATTGGCGCACGTATTGTGCGCAGTACCGACTGCACCCGTGCGCACGGCCGAAAGCATCCCGCATCCACGTGTTGTCGGCCAGACGCCGAGCTGTCACCTGGCCGTGCGCAGGGTTTCAGCGCAGATTAGGCGCAGGCGGCCGCTCCGCGCAGCATCGACCGTCCTCCTGTGCGCACACGGAGGCGTCCCACCTCCAGGGCCCGGCCCCCTGCCCTTGTCAGGCGCGCCCTCACTTTGTAATTAGCCCGTTTGTTGGAGGAGGCTCCGACTGTTGTGTGTCCCGCGGGCACGGAGCGTTTACACCGGGAGTTTACACGATCCAGGAATTCAGCCTCCGTGTTCAGGGGGTGAGCGCGGGGCCGGCGCGTGTCACCGGGGGCAGCGCCTCTGCCGGGCTTGGCACCTGGGACTCCTCTTGAGGCCACGTGGGTTCTCCATAACAATGCACCATATAGTTAATTACATTCCTGTCAGCAGAGGTGCTCGGCTGCCCTCCGAAGAAAGGGGCAGCGCTTTAAAATGTACCACTTCCTACCGGGCGTAGTTCACAATAGCAGTTACAGCAGCGCCGTGTGACACTCTCCCCGCAGATGTGACGGGGATTCTGGCTGTTATTTCACGCATCCCAGTCCAAATAATAAAGCAGTACACGTTTCCGTATTTCGCTGTTCCCACAGTCGTAATAACCCCCCCCCCCCTGCTGCGTGCGTGGCTGGCTTCCCTTATTTCACCACACACGTGTGTCCTATAAAAGTGCTAGCGAGCTGCACCGTTTGAGTGTCACCCGGTATTGTCCGCACAGGTGCAGACGGGGTCCAGGGGGCTTCGCTGTTTGAATTCACCTTTCTGCTCTGCCCACGTGCCTGAACGCAACATTTTCCCTTTTCCAGGTCTGCTGGGGAGGAGGAGCGGTTTCTCGAGACCCCCCCTCTGGAGGTTCACGTTTGGAACATGGACTTGCATTTCGCCCTCCTCGTCCTGGCGCTGGTCGCGCTGTCCGCCTCCGCCAGAGGTTAGTGGGTTTTATAATCTCCCCTGTATCAAGATAAGATCAATTGTCACAAGTCTTTTTGTATATAATGTTGGAAACGATACACTTTATACTTGATTTTAACTTACTATGATTGCAATGATTTTAAGTAATTGTGCAATAAAAAATATCTTATCCCCTGTATCAGTGTGCACTCCCCCCCCACCCCCCTTCTACCTCTAACTGATACTCGGTCTCTGCTTTCACAATGTGCACCCCTCACTCTTTCTGCCACTAACTGCTTCCGGGTCTCCCGCTTTCACCACTGTGGACTCCTCCCTCTCTTTACCACTTATTGCTGCTAGGTCTCCCCCCCTCTACCTCTAACTGATACTGGGTCTCTCTACTTTCACCAATGTGCACCCCTCGCTCTTTCTACCACTAACTGGTGCCGGGTCTACCCGCTTTCACCAATGCGCTTTCACCAATGCGCTCTCCTCCAGCCGTCTACAGTAACTTGGACCGGGTAGGCCTGATTTTTACCACTAACTGCACCCAAGTATTCATTTCCACCTCTAACTGCAGCCGGGTCGCTCTGCTTTCACCCCTAACACTGCCGCGTCTACCTGTTTTCATCCCCACTTCCTGCAGGGTCACCTTGCTTTTTCCACTAACTGGCACCATGCTTTTACCGCTAAGTGCATCTGGCGCACCATGCTTTTACTGCTAAGTGCATCTGGGGCACCGTGATTGTGCTGCTATGTGTAGCTGGAGCGCCAGGATTGTGCTGCTAAGTGTAGCTGGAGCGCCAGGATTGTACTGCTAAGTGCAGCTGGAGTGCCACGATTGTACTGCTCAGTGCAGCTGGAACCCCAGAATTGTACTGCTAACTGCAGCTGGAGCACAATGCTTTTGCTGCAAGGTGCAGCTGGAGCACCAGGATTTTGCTGCTAAGTGCAGCTGGAGCACTGTGCTTTTACCGCTAAGTGCAGCTGGAGTGCCACGATTGTGCTGCTAAGTGTACCTGGAGTGCCATGATTGTGCTGCTAAGTGCAGCTGGAGCACCAGGATTGTGCTGCTAAGCGCAGCTGGAGCACCAGAATTGTGCTGCTAAGCGCAGCTGGAGCACCAGGATTGTACCGCTGAGTGCGGCTGGAGCGCCAGGATTGTGCTGCTAAGCGCAGCTGGAGCACCAGGATTGTACTGCTAAGTGCAGCTGGAGCACCAGGATTGTGCTGCTAAGGAGCAACTGAAGCACCATGATTGTACCGCTGAGTGCAGCTGGTGCTCCATGATTGTATTGCTGAGTGCAGCAGGAGGGCCATGATTGTGCTGCTATGAGCAGCTGAAGCGCCATGTTTGTGCGGCTAGTGCAGCTATAGCTTTTACTGCTAAGTGCATCTGGAGTACCATGATTGTGCTGCTATGTGTAGCTGGAGCGCCAGGATTGTGCTGCTAAGTGCAGCTGGAGCGCCAGGATTGTACTACTCAGTGCAGCTGGAACCATAGAATTGTACTGCTAACTGCAGCTGGAGCACAATGCTTTTGCTGCAAGCTGCAGCTGCAGCTCCAGGATTTTGCTGCTAAGTGCAGCTGGAACACTGTGCTTTTACCGCTAAGTGATGCTGGAGTGCCATGATTGTGCTGCTAAGTGTAGCTGGAGTGCCATGATTGTCCTGCTATGTGCAGCTGTAACACCATGATTGTGCTGCTATGTACAGCTGAAGCACCATGGTTGTGCTGCTAAGGGCAGCTGGAGTGCCATGATTGTGCTGCTAAGTGCATCTGGAGCACCATGATTGTTCTACTAAGTGCAGCTGGAGTGCCATGATTGTGCTGCTATGTGCAGCTGAAACACCATGATTGTGCTGCTATGTGCAGCTGAAGCACCATGATTGTACTCCCAAGTGCAGCTGGAACACCAGGATTGTGCTGCTGACTGCAGCTGGAGCGCCAGGATTGTACTGCTGACTGCAGCTGGAGCGCCAGTATTGTGCTGCTAAGCGCAGCTGGAGCGCCAGGATTGTGCTGCTAAGCGCAGCTGGAGCGCCAGGATTGTGCTGCTCTGTGCAGCTGAAGCACCAGGATTGTGCTGCTAAGCGCAGCAGGAGCGCCAGAATTGTGCTGCTAAGCACAGCTGTAGCGCAAGGATTGTACTGCTAAGTGCATCTGGAGCACCATGATTGTACCGCTGAGTGCAGCTGGAGCACCGTGCTTTTACTGCTATGTGCAGCTGGAGCGCCATGATTGTGCGGATAGTGCAGCCGTAGCGTAATGATTGTACCACTGAGTGCAGCTGGAGCGCCATGATTGTACCGCTGAGTGCAGCTGGAGCACCAGGATTGGGCTGCTAAGCGCAGCTGGAGCGCCAGGATTGTACTGCTGAGTGCAGCTGGAGCGCCAGGATTGTGCCGCTGAGTGCAGCTGGAGCGCCAGGATTGTGCCGCTGAGTGCAGCTGGAGCGCTATGATTGTGCCGCTGAGTGCAGCTGGAGCGCCAGGATTGTGCCGCTAAGCGCAGCTGGAGCACTAGGACTGTGCCGCTAAGCGCAGCTGGAGCACCAGGATTGTGCCGCTAAGCGCAGCTTGAGCAGCAGGATTGTGCCGCTAAGTGCAGCTGGAGTGCCAGGATTGTACCGCTGAGTGCAGCTGGAGCGCCAGGATTGTGCTGCTAAGTGCAGCTGGAGCGCCAGGATTGTGTTGCAGAGCGCAGCTGGAGTGCGATGATTGTGCCACTGAGCGCAGCTGGAGCGCCAGGATTGTGCCGCTAAGCGCAGCTTGAGCAGCAGAATTGTGCTGCTAAGCGCAGCTGGAGCGCCAGGATTGTACCGCTGAGTGCAGCTGGAGCGCCAGGATTGTGCCGCTAGGCGCAGCTGGAGCGCCAGGATTGTACCACTGAGTGCAGTTGGAGCACTAGGATTGTGCTGCTAAGCGCAGCTGGAGCGTCATGATTGTGCCGCTAGTGCAGCTGTAGCATAATCATTGTACCGTTTAGAGCAGCTGGAGCGCCATGGTTATACTGCTATGTGCAGCTGGAGCGCCAGGATTGTGCTGCTATATGCAGCTGGAGCGCCAGGATTGTGCTGCTATGTGCAGCTGGAGCGCCAGGATTGTGCTGCTAGTGCAGCTGTAGCGTAATGATTGTTCCGCAGAGTGCAGCTGGAGCGCCAGGATTGTGCTGCTATATGCAGCTGGAGCGCCAGGATTGTGCTGCTATGTGCAGTTGGAGCGCCAGGCTTGTGCTGCTATATGCAGCTGGAGCGCCAGGATTGTGCTGCTATGTGCACTGGAGCGCCAGGATTGTGCTGCTAAGCGCAGCTGGATCGCCAGGAATCTGCTGCTGAGTGCAGCGGCAGCGCCAGGATTGTGCTGCTGAGTGCAGCAGCGGCAGCTCCAGGATTGTGCTTCTGAGTGCAGCGGGGGCGCCAGGATGGTGCTGCTAAGCGCAGCTGGTGACCCTGATTTCGCCATTGATTCGCAGTGGAGTATTTCTGCTTTCGCTCATAACTGCAGCCGGGTCTCCCTGCTAGACTATAGCTGAGTCTTTCTGCTCTTACCTCTGACTGCAGCTCCCCTTTCCTCCTTTTCTAGTTCACTAAAGCGGGGTCACATTTCTTTTTACACCGACTGCATATAGCGCTCCCTGCTTTCAGCACTAAACCGTATCTGAGTACTTCCGCCCGCGCCACTATCTTCCGCCCGTTCCCTGCTTTTACCCCTGTCTGCAGCTCATTCTCCTGCTGTCACTGCCAACCAGCGCTCATTCACACTGTCTTTGCCACTAACCGTAGCAGTCGCCCCGCTTGCACCACTGACCACAGTGTCTGTCTGTTTTGAAATAATGCACATTGTATTTGGATTGTAGACGAAAATGTTGTATTTTATCCCCGGTTTCCTTTGGAGCGCAGTAGTGTCGGATTGAACATGAAAACCTTGTGTTTTTTTAACCCTATTTTGCGTTTGGCCGAAACTGGCCACTGTGTTTTTTAATGAAAACTTTAACCGAGGGTTCAGATAAAAGGTGCCTGCTTTTGTGAGGTTTGGGCTATGCGTGAGTGCTTTTTTATTTTTCCTAACGAGGACTTTAATTGAAGGTGATCTTTTGGGAATGTATGTTTTTTTTCTTACTGCCCATGTGTAAAAATCATCAATTAAGCGGCAGTGTTGGGAGTGGAGTTAAAGACAACAGTGGCATTCCTCTCCGGGTCACAGGAGCCTCGCCCTCGGTAATCCCACCGAGGCCCCCATCCTTTCACCCGGTGGCGAAGACAAACAGCCGGCCCATTAGCCAGGCTGGAGCTGGGCCGTGGCTTAACGGGGCTAAAAGCAGATGCCCCGCGCCCAGGAATCCAGCGGTGCCAGCAAAACGCCCAGCCCAAAGGGCATTCCCGTTGGGCAATGTGTGCTTTTGTTTGTGTGCGTGAAGCCATGGGGACACAGGTTTTTGTGGGGCTTTTCTAAGTCCACAGTGATCCCTGGCCGGAAGTGACCAGTGATCTGGAGGTAAAGTCCGGAAGGCGGACCAGGAGTCCCCACACCAAGGCCTTGTGGTGTTTGCTGCGCTAGGCTTTCTGCCTTTAACGTTGTGAGGCCTTATACCTGTAGAGCTGCGCCTGGAAGGTATGCAGCGTGGCGCCTTGCACATTTAGCAATGATGCCTTTTATCTAGACATAGTAAACCAAAGCCTATAGCACTAACAGAATTGGAACTACCTGCAGCTGTTGCAGTGTGTTATATTAGGACTATTTTCAGAGCGCATGTCTCACCTGGGAGGGTATCCAGGCGCTAGATAAAGAGGGGATTGTGCTGGCCGAGTCTGAGTTGGATGTCGCTGCTTTACTTGCGTGGACTGTTGTTGCTTTAGCGCCACATGTTCTTGTCTGTAGTATGGTGGCCACCTATACATTTAGCGCAGTAAATACATTTAGCGCAGTGATGTTTTGTTGCCCTGTAGGTGAGGCCTGTTGTTCTCCAGCTACTCAACTTTATGTCAGCTGCAACACCCTTCAATACCTGAATACAAGCGCTGAGGGGTGGGCACGAGGATCTGGGGTACCCTAGGCAAAGTCACTTTTTGATGCCCCATTTCCTGGCTGTGAGGGGCATGTTTGATGTGTCTGAAGGCCCTATAGAGCCCATGTGCCGTTACTACCTTAGGCGACCGCCTAGTAAGGCCTTGTGGTATCACCGGCCCATGTACAAGTTCCAGGCACGGCATTCAGTGGATCAGAATTCAGTTTTACTCTAGTGTTCTTAATCCCCATATTAAAACCATCTATCACCAACAAGTAGGACAAAAAAGGTAGAAACCTGATATTGGGCCCGTGGTTCTTCTGTGCGCACACGTGCGGGGAGCTGTGGGAAGGGGCGGCTTCGTGAAAAGGGGGCTGCTGGGAGGTGAATAGAGTGGAAAAGTCGTACAAGGCATTTCCGGCCTGAGCAGGCGCGGAGACCTCCAGTCTTGGCCCACAATGGAGAGTCAGTTTTCAGCACCAGGTTATAGGGAAGCATTGTACGCATCCAGATGACCTCATGAGTGTATATGGTTCCAGCCAACCACAAATACTTGCCAGCGCTCCTCTGGCACTCTGCGGTGGGCTGCTGCTTATAAAACATTTCTGTCTTCATTGTTCACTGTTCCGAGCAGGGATTTTTTTCTGTTTTTTACGTATCCGCCTGCTTTAGTGTGGATTTGCGCATTTGGCTTTCTTCAGAAGTTTTACTGCACATGTGCTAACAACACTCAGGACATCCACTGCAACCGTTGACTGTTGCTGCTGCTTCATCGCTAGCCCAAGGCTCGCTTGCGACTGCCTTAGAAAGCCTCCAGAATGTATGGGTGGGATGCTTGAGTTAATCTCAGCCACTTGTAATCACTCCGGGCCCCATTCCACTCATTTGTGTTTTGCTCCTCTCTGCCATTACAGACAGGGACCACCCACAGGCAAATCCCTCTCGGCTTCTCCCCAAAATGGACCATCTAGTCCAAAAAGACAGGCCATGTCCACTCAAAATGGAAAGACGAGCAAACCCAGACCAGTTTAATATGTGGCCATACCGTTTTCACAGAAAGAATATTTACCTCTAACGTTTTTCCTACTACCTTCTCGTTTTTAATTCCTGTAATTTTTGTATTTTTATTCCTCTATTTTCTGAAACGCAACTGTAGGGCTAGGTAAACTTATAACAGCAATTTTCAGAGTAGAACAGAAGAAAAATGACACATTTTCAACTCCACTGGGCATTTTGCTGTATTTGCTGTATATGCTGTTTTCAGATAATCACTTACGGTGATGGAAAAGCCCCACTTGTTGTCTTTGTGTGTGTGGTAGAGGGCTGGTCTGAAGTGGCTTTCCGTCTGCAACCAGGAGTGACCTACTAATTGGGTTTCATTGAAGTTTAATATTGTAAATGTTCTCACTGGTTGATGTTTATTTTATATATATTTATATAAAGCTGAAACCAATAGGGTGGGCCAAGCGCCTTTTGAGTGAGGCTGCCGGACCGTGTTTCAATGTAAGGGATCAGGTGGGCCATGTCTTGTTTTCTGGAATGTTGTTGCAGCTCTTCGAGAGCTCCTTGGTACATACGCCTTGCACAAAACATTATCAGCGGCTGGGATTTAAGTATTTAATCGAAGCCCGGGGGGGTCGGGTCTGAAGACTTTGGAGCAGTATTTGATTTTGGATCTTCATAGATGGATTCTCTCCTTTGTCTGTTGAGGTAATCTCCGATTAAATTTACATTTCAATATCTGACACATTTAAATGATTGACGTTGTTAATCCTGTGCATGTATATAAACCTTGGTAGCTACATTCATCCATCCCTCTGTCTCCGTCTGTCTGTGTACATGTCGATGATTGTGATATGGAGATGTGGTTTAAAGGCTAGAGTGTTGAGGGTGAAGCCTATCACACGAGTTCTTCTCCATTTGGCTTTTTCGCATGACCACGCTGTGTTATCCTGGTCCGAGCACTCTTCCACACACCTGCATGCAACCCCTAGGGATCGTGCTCAATGTCCAGAAATGTTATATTTCTGAGGTCAACAAAATGAGGATTGTTGAGTTGGGCCATAGAAAAACACTGTGGATTAGAGAGTTACTAGAAAGCACAACTGCAGGTTTTGTACTCCTATGAATTCATATGTTGAGTTGGGCATAGAAAAACACTGTGGATTAGACAGTTACTCGAATGCACAACTGCAGGTTTTGTACTCGTATGAATTCATATGTTGAGTTGGGCCATAGAAAAACACTGTGGATTAGAGAGTTACTAGAATGCACAACTGCAGGTTTTGTACTCGTATGAATTCATATGTCGACTTGGGCCATAGAAAAACACTGTGGATTAGACAGTTACTCGAATGCACAACTGCAGGTTTTGTACTCGTATGAATTCATATGTTGAGTTGGGCCATAGAAAAACACTGTGGATTAGAGAGTTACTCGAATGCACAACTTCAGGTTTTGTACTCGTATGAATTCATATGTTGAGTTGGGCCATTGAAAAACACTGTGGATTAGAGAGTTACTCGAATGCACAACTGCAGGTTTTGTACTCGTATGAATTCATATGTTGAGTTGGGCCATAGAAAAACGCTGTGGATTAGAGAGTTACTAGAATGCACAACTGCAGGTTTTGTACACATATGAATTCATATGTTGAGTTGGGCCATAGAAAAACACTGTGGATTAGAGAGTTACTAGAATGCACAACTGCAGGTTTTGTACTCGTAAGAATTCATATGTTGAGTTGGGCCATAGAAAAGCACTGTGGATTAGAGAGTTACTAGAATGCACAACTGCAGATTTTGTACTCGTATGAATTCATATGTTGAGTTGGGCCATAGAAAAACACTGTGGATTAGAGAGTTATTAGAATGCACAACTGCAGGTTTTGTACTCGTATGAATTCATTTTTTGAGTTGGGCCATAGAAAAACACTGTGCATTAGAGAGTTACTAGAATGCACAACTGCAGGTTTTGTACTCGTATGAATTCATATGTCGACTTGGGCCATAGAAAAACACTGTGGATTAGAGAGTTACTTGAATGCACAACTGCAGGTTTTGTACACATATGAATTCATATGTTGAGTTGGGCCATAGAAAAACACTGTGGAATAGAGAGTTACTCGAATGCACAACTGCAGGTTTTGTACTCGTATGAATTCATATGTTGAGTTGGGCCATAGAAAAACACAGTGGATTAGAGAGTTACTAGAATGCACAACTGCCGGTTTTGTACTCGTATGAATTCATATGTTGAGTTGGGCCATAGAAAAACACCGTGGATTAGAGAGTTACTAGAATGCACAACTGCAGGTTTTGTACACATATGAATTCATCTGTTGAGTTGGGCCATGGAAAAACACTGTGGATTAGAGAGTTACTAGAATGCACAACTGCAGGTTTTGTACTCGTAAGAATTCATATGTTGAGTTGGGCCATAGAAAAACACTGTGGATTAGAGAGTTACTAGAATGCACAACTGCAGGTTTTGTACTCGTATGAATTCATATGTTGAGTTGGACCATAGAAAAACACTTTGTATTAGAGAGTTACTAGAATGCACAACTGCAGGTTTTGTACTCGTAAGAATTCATATGTTGAGTTGGGCCATAGAAAAACACTGTGGATTAGAGAGTTACTAGAATGCACAACTGCAGGTTTTGTACTCGTATGAATTCATATGTTGAGCTGGGGATAGAAAAACACTGTGGATTAGAGAGTTACTAGAATGCACAACTGCAGGTTTTGTACTCGTATGAATTCATATGTTGAGTTGGGCCATAGAAAAACACTGTGCATTAGAGAGTTACTAGAATGCACAACTGCAGGTTTTGTACTCGTATGAATTCATATGTCGACTTGGGCCATAGAAAAACACTGTGGATTAGAGAGTTACTCGAATGCACAACTGCAGGTTTTGTACACATATGAATTCATATGTTGAGTTGGGCCATAGAAAAACACTGTGGATTAGAGAGTTACTAGAATGCACAACTGCGGGTTTTGTACTCGTATGAATTCATATGTTGAGTTGGGCCATAGAAAAACACTGTGGATTAGAGAGTTACTAGAATGCACAACTGCAGGTTTTGTACTCATATGAATTCATATGTTGAGTTGGGCCATAGAAAACACTGTGGATTAGAGAGTTACTAGAATGCACAACTGCAGGTTTTGTACTCATATGAATTCATATGTTGAGTTGGGCCATAGAAAAACACTGTGGATTAGAGAGTTACTAGAATGCACAACTGCAGGTTTTGTACTCGTATGAATTTATTTGTTGAGTTGGGCCATAGAAAAACACTGTGGATTAGAGAGTTACTCGAATGCACAACTGCAGGTTTTGTACTCGTATGAATTCATATTACAATAGTTTCCCAGAGTTAGTGTGAATGGTATTGTATTGCCAGTTAGACGTGAGCTCAAGAGGAGAATAGAATGTTTGTTGTGATAATTGTAGCTGGCCAGTCCTAATTGGATTGATACAGCTGCTTGTCAGTCATTGGCTCGTAAGACCGTAAGCAGAGCTGGACAGAGACACCACATCAAGGCATGTTTGATTGTCAGGAGACCGCGTCATGATATGGCATTTTGTTATTGTCATCTCAAGTACAGCTTTAGCCTCGATCTATTTTCATCATTCACAATATGAGGGGGAAATGTAAACTGGCAGGTGGGTGTCCGCCACCATCTGATATTAAATAGGATTTAATTTCGTTGTTCAATATCTCCTTATGTTTTTCTTGAATTTGGCACCGCTGACCGGCGTTTGCATCTTGCTGCCTTGACATTAAAATGTCTCCGTATAGTTTCAACTAATGTTCTTTTGCCATGTTGCTTGGTTTTCATGTATTGTTAATGAAGGCCCTGCTTTTTCTTGTGATTGACCTTTGACCAGAGAGTGAGAATGTCCATGCAGGGGGTTTGGGAAGACCCACAAGCATATGCACATGTGGGTTATTAGTGTTGTGTTGTGTGTGCCCCCTTTCTGCCCCTGAACCTGCCATCTCAGAAAAGCCTCTCCAGCTGTTTATGCACATTACGGGGATCATGCCCACTTTTAGGTTTGTAATCGCTCACTGTTAAACTTGGGTGCATCAAATGTTTGGGAATCTGGCCGGTGGTTACTGCTTGGATTTTTAAACCAGACCTAAGAAATGGGTATTTGTTGTAATTATGCATCCAGAGAATGCACCAGTGGTGCGTTCACACAACCTTCTGCTTGATGGACATGAGTGCCCTGCCTATGTGCAGATGGAAAATGGGCGTATTATATAGCGCCTTTAGGTTGGCACAGTGGTACCCTCCCAAAAGAGCTGCACAACACCATAGAGGGCATGAACCAGTAAGCTTCCCCCTGTCACATCAAGATAGGGCACACGTATCCTCCTTCTTTATTGAGCGGAGTACAAGAGAAATTTTCCCATGATGCTTATGGTTAGGTTGCAATGGAAGTAGACATAATGTATAGGCGCGGAGCCTTTCGTTCATGCATACGCTTCTGTTTTTATAGTTTCTCCATAATATAAAGCGGAGGCCATGCGTGTGCTTGGTGTGTTATTGCTTCCTTTCACCAACACTGCCGGTGCAGTGTCCGCCTCATGCCAGCTTTTTCTGTAGGATCCCCGCCATTGTTTCCTCAGGTTTTTATAGAAAGGACAAAACAATAGGAAATGCAGTATATCCTCTATTGAGTGCAGAGCACAGCTGCAAAATCAATTCAGCCAACCATGGGCTTGGCCGACATCCTGTGAGCCGCTGCAGGTTTCAACTGGTCTAGGCTGACGTCGCAGACGGGCCTATTGAATATGTGTTTGCCATCTCCACATTGTCTGTGCAAAAAGCCGCAAGGCTCTTTTGAAAGATGGCCCGCCCTTCAGTAACTTGCGACCTAATACAAATTGAAATGAGCAATATATTCCACACGCCACCCTCAATTTATTGTCAAGTTTTATTTGCATATCGTTTTTTGGTTGCATTATATCTAAATTAAAAATAAGTTATTTTCTTCTGGGAGTCGATGCATATTTTTTTAAAAATTCATTGTCTTATTCTTACATTTATGGGCAATTAATCTTACAGGATTGGATGGCTTTGTTTGTTTGTATTTCCAGTAAATTGCTCAACCGGAAATTAAATGATACACATTTATACTTACTTCAAGAGAACTGAAATTCGTGCACAAAAGGAAGTTGGCGCCTGAATAGGTCTTAGAAGTAGAACACACATTTCACACGTACAACATTTGCAGGGTGTATCTGGCGGAATTGGTGCACTGAAAAAAACAGAATATGCGGTGTTTTATAACATGGAACGAAGAAAATGTGGAGTATTACCGTGTTCTTCCCTATCCAGTGGCGTGGAGTTTGAACTGGAGCGGGAATGCGCCACTGCTAAGAATCCCACCCTGAAGTTTTGGTATTTACTGGGTGCTGTATTACCCTACCAAGTGACGGGTCAGTCTGAGTGGGGACCTAATAGTTTTCTTACAGTCCACCGTACAGTTACACAGGTTTTAGGAGATGTCTATGCATGGACGCTGCTAATGTTGGTGTTTGGTGTCTGTAACAAGTACTGAAAAGCACAGCGCCTGCCTCTGAGAGTCTAATGTGCTGTCATGGAGGCGCTCAGGAGGTGGTGGGTGAGAACAATTCACATATTTAAAAAAACTGGCTTTATATAATCAAGGCCGCTGGTGTGTTGCAGATTAGTCTGTTGCTGGCAGGGCGACTGCCCGCCACTTCAAGGGCAAATCTAGTTTCCACCACATGAAGGAAAGCAAACACAGGTTTCATTTGCTAGGATTTGAAAACACTGCTCTTATGCTTCTCTTTAGGGGGCTGAGGCGGGGAGTGATCTTTGAGTATCAATGAAGGGTTTCATTGAAATGAAAACACTTTCTTCCGGAATGGCTTATAAAATCAGGCTATTGGAACGCTCCAGCTCAGAGGACATCATAGAAAAGTTTATTTTATCCACCGAGTTTAAGAACTGTGCAATTCCTTCCTTCATCCTCGCATCTCTGGTTGCCTATTTAATGTGAAGTTGCTAAGGAGCGCTTTCGCCAGACCAAAGATGCAGATGTCTCATCGAGTTAAGCACCAGCATCACTTTTCCTAACTCATGAGTCACAAGCGAGGTGGTCTTTGAGATTGCCCCCCTCACTAGTAAGAAATCGTAACACATTGGCCATGGGAGAGGTTTGTGGCCCAAGATTGGGAGATTGTATGCATGTGCTCTTCTACATGACAACAGGTATGACGATACCCCGTTCCCATGGTTCAGCTCTTCGCAACCAATAGGCATGTGTCCAAAGGACTGGTGAAGCTGGACGATGAATCTATAAGAAGATGATTAATGCTGGCATTCTTCGTATGCTCAGCAAGACTTTACAGATCATAGGAGATCTTTGTTCTCCTACTCTCTAGTCGGTGAATGTGACAACCACTCCTTCTGCACAAACTGACAGAAGTTAGTGTAGCTCTTTTCAATTTGTTGTGTATGCGTCGCACACTGGCCGCAAGCTCTCATTACGAAAACTGTACGTACTGTAGAAAGGGACGGAGGACCATGGGAGGGAATTTATGTTGAAGTGCAACGCAGCATTCTTGGATAAGAAGTGTCTCAACCCAAGTGTCTTGGACTATGTACCTCTTACAGCACTGGCTTCTAGTTCTCAAGAGTGTTGTGGTATTATCACAACCTGGAATTGCCTGGCTACAGATCTGAACAAATTTTGTCCTGCTATTAAAGGAGGTGCCCAAGAGCAAATTTAGAGCCGTGCTGGCGTTTCCTTGGCCGATAATAGCATCGAATATGTCACCAGGAACTTAGGTCAGCCATATTTCTAAATTTCCTTTCCTGAGTCAACCTAGAATGAACTTTGTGGCATGTGGTCCCGCAGTGCGATCACACAGTCCACTCTTTGTTGCATGTGGTATCCCAGAGTAATGAGAACAACTCAACCGGTGCTATTTTAAGACGGATCGTTGGACTACTTCTTCCATGGAGTGCTCACCGTGAAGTTTCAGTCAAGAGCGAAAACCATGAACTGGGAAGACTGAATGCATGAAGAGGGCTTATTATTCTTCCCAAGATATTTTCCTTTTACTTGAGTAACTGTAGAACCCAAAGTGGTTTCAGTGTTGGCAAGCGGTGGCTGTTTTCCCTCTTCCTTTGCACATTTACTCTATAGGAGATTTACTTAAACCTGGGTGTCCTGTCAGCTGATTGACTAATGGCGGCTGCACTCGCGAACCCGAGGCGACTTGCCCACTGTGTGAATACATAATTTAATGATTTCATTTTATATGAGAACGCCGATCAAATAACCCACAAGGCTCTGTTGTCTCGCGGTGTTCTTTGTCTCGTAAAGTCCAGAGTAGCTGTGGTGTCCTCCACAACAGTAGCTGGAGGTTCTATAGGAGACATCTTGCAAGGGATTGGTTGTAGTCACAGCAGATAATTTATATTTTCTTGGGGCTTGTTTACACTTATAGATGAAGCTTACAGAAAGAAAGTTTGAGAATGAGTCCCGCTGTGAGTAAGAGGTGGAGCCCTTGTTATGTTAGTAATCACCGAGGTGGAGAAATGGCTCACCTTTGTTAATCCTAGCTCCGCCACAGCATGCTGGCAGTGACTAGCATCACCAGCCAAGTTGGGTAGACTGCTGGGTTTCTGGCTGTAATTAGGCCGGCATTCATGCCATTATCACGTATTCACCCTTTTCTTCCTCAATTACCCCGTTGGCCCTCGTCCTGCCTCCCTTTTCCGAGTCACTTTGTGAATCTTTTGCACCTGGCGGGGTATTTTATTTCACTTGCTTCACCTGCACACCTAGGTTACTGCA
This sequence comes from Triturus cristatus, assembly GCF_964204655.1. NCBI lineage: Eukaryota > Metazoa > Chordata > Amphibia > Caudata > Salamandridae > Triturus > Triturus cristatus. Next base: position 1,084,382,740 of record NC_140582.1, on the reverse strand, counting down.
GGACACCTGGGCACTTTATTAAAAGTAACGCACTGTGGGCTTCTTTAACAAAATATAACTTTATAAGTGGTTGGTATAAATAATCTGCTTCTATATTATGCTGAGTAAGTCTTTTGTGCATCGCTTGAAGCAGTTATAACTAATACAAAAAGATGTTTGGTTAATATAGTTTTGCCTCAACGTAAAAGGGAGTAAATCTATTTTAACAGGTAATGGAGAAAACAGGAATTACCACATTATCAAAATTGGGCATAATCAATTTTCTGGCATTCCCTCTTTTTATTCATTTATTTTATGTATTTGGGTGTTGAAAAGATCCACCATTTCACTGCAGCCTGGAAGAGCCTATTTCAAGAACCAAAAGATCTACAAAAAAACCTTTTGCACTGTTAACAAAAATGATGATAAAAACGTGGAATCCTGCTCCAAATGCGTCGCGCAAAATCTTCCCTGCACCTGCAGGAATGGCAAAGGTGTGCTAGGGTACAAGGCTGGCACTGTTGTGCCCCAGCACTTTAGGATGCCAGGGGCTCACTTCCCACGGTGAGACCCCTTGGTAGTATTGATAATTATTTATTTCAAATATAATACTTTAAATTACTCTTCCGATGCGCCCAGGTATGAGTAAAAGGTGCTATTATCCAGTGTAATGGCACTGCGGCATGAGGTCCTCAGTGAAGAGAGCGGGCAGCTGTGGTCGGCGGAGTGAGGGGAAAGGCAAGGGTTACGCCGAAGTAGAATTTATTGTTTTTGAGAAGTGATCAAGTTGTGAGAAAGAAAACATTGCACAGCTTGAGAGCCCAGTCTACTTGGCCATTGTATATGTCAAACGTGTAGGTGATGTGTACTAAACCTTTCAACAAGAAAACACTAAAAGCCCCTTTAATTAAAGCAGTAACGGGGCATTCTTTTAATTTCTTGTCTCTTTCCTATTTAAACCTTAAACCAGGTGGAGTTTACGGCTCTCACTTGTAGCAGAGGGACTGTTAGCCATTTGTAATAAAAAAAATACAGAGGGGCTTTTAACCAACTGTAGAGACAAGGTCAGGCAGGGGAAGCACATGGCAATAACTCAGCCCCCCCTGGCAGCAGGAGTGTGCATTATGGTGTCATAATTGACCATGACTGTAGTAAATCAGCTCAAGCTGAAGGCAAGGTCAGAGGTCAGCAGGAGCCATAATGGTTCTTTCTGATGTCCGTGATGTTATTAGCACATGTCCAGCAGCAGTGATGGGAGAGAGGCCATGCAGAGGAAGCAACCATTTCTTTTACCTCTGGAGTGAGCACCCTCTGCTCCCTTGTTAGAGTCAGGAAAGGGGACAGTCCAAGCCTGGAGCCTAGCCTGGCGTGTTATAGAAGGTATACATACAGGCACACCGGATGTGACGTGGATGGTCTGATGTAGGGAGGGTGTGAGCAGACAAAAGTGATGAACATGAGCCTCCATAGAAAGGTGGAATCAGAGAAGGGTGAAGTATGTGGACAAACTTGCTGTCTGACTGGCACAGGCTCCTGGCAAACATGAGAAGGTATCAGGCGGGCTGCGGCCGACAGGCTGGAACATCCTTCTACAGACCCAAGTGCACTCCTAACATGTTAAAGTGACAATAAGCTGGCTTTAGCTCACCATAGGTGTGCTGGGGTGAGCCAACAGGTTGGGGGTCATGCCCTTACAAACAGGAGTTCCCCCGTGGTATATGTGTTAATCTTCTGCCATTCTCAGTCTCCATCAGGCTGGGGCAGGCTCCTGGAATGTAGTGCTGTGTTGGACTGGACGCTTCATGGCAAATGGTGGCAGGTTGATGTGGTCTTCTGGGTGGTAGGGGCAGGCTGCCAAGACAGAGATGTTCTCCTGGAGACCTGGCTGTGCTCCAAGGAATTACCTCGTTGTCCACGCTCATTTTTTCTACGGCTCGGAGGGGCTCACACAATAGTGGTGCAGACTCATGGTAGGCTGGCAGTACGCTCATGTAGGCTCGGAGGGGCTCCCAGTAGACTGGTACTTGTCTCCTGGCAGACCAGTACTTCGGCTTTCACAAGGCTGTGTGGACTCCTGGTAGGCTGGTCAGGGGTTCTCATCCGGCTTGGTTGAGTTTTTGTTGGCTTGACTCCTGGGAGGCTGGTCTGGGGTTCTCATCCGGCTTGGTTGAGTTTTTGTTGGCTTCGTGGCAGTTTCATGGTAGGCCAGGACATGTTCTTGCTTGTGGCAGATTGCTCCTGCAGTGAATTTCTTCTCAAAATCTTAATTTGGGAACACTACTCTTTATTCAGTAGGGCACTTTTCTGGTTACCGAAAAATGAAATGGCACATTAGTTGTGATACAGAGGCCATGTCACTTAATAACAACAAGCATTGACAAAGCCATTGGGTCCCATCTTTTAACCCCTTCAGTGCCCATGACGAGCTGGACTCGTCATGGGCTGCGGTGGCGCTGTGCCCATGACGAGTCCAGCTCGTCATGAACTCCGCCCGCTAATGCAAGGCGCGGCACTGGGCGGGGAAAGGGGCGGGCATGCAAGGGGTTAAAGGAGTTTGGCCGATCTTTTGGTTTTTCTAATGTTTGTTGCCGATGCTGAACAACATGGACAAAAAAAATGTGTTGCTGATGCTGCATATGTCTTGACTTGGTGGCCATTTTGGCCCCAGTGTGATGACGTTGTAGTATGGCTTCTGCCAATAATCCAAGATATACCAGGAAACAGGTTGGAGAATAAAGAGAACAGTTTATTCTCATATACAGGACCCACAACTGAACATGTCAAAATCCAATAGTCATCTGACTAGTACATACAACATTCTAGATTACAGTGATGTCAAATAGAACAATAGGTATACAACATTCTTTAAAGTAAAACTGCACCATAAGTAGAAAGTGCAACATAACAACTTACCACAGACGTGTACACGACCCTGCTGCTCTATGTATACTGCTCCCTAATCGGGGAACACGCTTTCCATTGCTACATTTTTAAGACCTACTGGGACTTATACATGCCAGAGAATTCACCGAATTTAGGAATTTTTATATTTCTGAAATTATGAATTGGGTGTTTCCTCATAAATCATGCTCCAGAACTCCTGTCGTTTTTCAACTTTGAAATCAACAGGCTTTAATGTTATCCAACTGAATGACATCCAATTAAATTTGCCGAACTTGGAAGGATGAAAGCGGAGTTGGCCTTGGCGGGATTCAAACTCGTGACCCGAAAGTCACAACTGCGGCCACGAGCATGAAATGCGTGCAGGCCGCCTGATTGGGCAATGAGAGAGGAGTTATCTAAGGTGGGGCCCGGGGTATTTGCTTGGTACATCGTCAGTGACACGGGGGTGGGGGAGAGGAGGAATGCTGGACCGTGTGTGTACCGTGAGATGACAGCTTCCCGTGACCAAACACCCCGGCCTTCGGCTCAAGGGAGGCGGGCAGCAGGTTTGGGCAGAATGTGCCCTCTATTAGCCAATGTAAGCAGAGGGCAGGGAAAGGGGCCCTAATTGACTGGAACATTCGCGCTGACAAAGGGGGCATCATAAACGCTATATTCTCACCCTGCTTTCCACAGGCATTAATTAGCCCAGGTTTACCGCCTCAGCAGGCGACAGGCAGAGATTTGTTTTTCCTGAGGAGTACTGATTGATGAGACGTGAGTGGGGGAGGGGTTTGGGAAGAAGAAAGCAAATTGCCAAGGCATGTGTGAATTCCTGGAGAAGGCCTGGCTCAAAGCCTCACTTGTGTATCCATTACCTGCCAGGGACGGTGTTAAATGTTCATTCACGCGCCTGCAACTTTGCAGACACCAGACTGACCCAAGGACAATTGTCCAGCATGACCCCACAGGGAAGAAGTATTTATAAATATATATATATCTATCTATCTATCGAGAGAGAGTCGTGACGTCACACGCCCAGGAGTTCATGTGGGAGAAAGATGCTTTTAAGTTTTTGTTTACAGTTCTTTCCTAGAGTGTTGGCATAGTGGTGTAAGACTGCAGATATGCAACAGCGGGCTTACAAAGTGTAGCTCTCTTTTAAGACCTATTTAGAGAACCACGTTTGAAGGTAATAGCCTTACTGTTACTATCATTTTTAGTCGTAAATTACCTACTGCTACGATCCCCACTATGCGCTTACCAAGAACGCGTTGCACCAGAGATGTTTTTTTTTTTTACACACAACCATATGCATTCTGGGAGTTGTAGTTCTGGCTCACTTCAGTTTATTCAAGTAAACTAACACACTTGAAAATAATGACTTATAAAAGAAAAGCGTAGGGTTGGAGCACCGTTTTCTTGGTGACCTGAAGTCATCTGGTAACCTCAGCCCCAAAATACCGCTAATATGTAGTTCATTATGGACGACCCGCATTTCAGCAAAACTTCTTTGGGAAAGGGAGAGCTGTCCAGTGAGATACCCCTGAGCACTGCGCCCTCTCTGGGGAGTGGCGTGCGCCCCTCCAGGCAGGTACAGGTTCGAATCCCGCCAGGCTCTTTACAATGTGACAATAGTATTTGACCATTTGCAAATGGTTTCTGTGGGATATAGGCACGGAATATTGTGTTTGTTTTTAAATTCACCAATTATGTACCCTGCAGAAACAAGAATAGTATTTCTACTGATGTACTTAACAACAATTTTAACCGATAGACACCATTAGATACCACTGAATTGAATTGGTCCAAGTTGTAATTGTAATCCACTGTAATTTTTTACATAGCTGTGCAGAATGTGTGTGTATATATATATATATTCACTTAAAAAACCATAGGTTTCACACATGTTATAGTTAGCTGTACATTTCACTTGTAAAAAAACAATGAAATTCCACGTTATAGTTAGATCAGGTAACTATAACTTGCGCGCCCACAATAAACTGCTGATGACGTCACATATTACATCACTCATGACATGGTCAGTGACATCACTCTTAACATCAATGCTGACATCTGAAATGACACATTGTGGATTGCGGTCGCGCAAGTTATAGTTACCTGATCTAACTATAACGTGGAATTTCATTGGTTTTTTACGAGTGAAATGTACAGCTAACTATAACATGTGTGAAACCTATGGTTTTTTAAGTGAATTTGCAAGGTTTTTTAAATGCTAATTCCTAACTATAACGTGTGTGAAACCTATGGTTTTTTCAGTGAATTTGTACGGTTTTTTAAATGCCAAGTTATGTATTTATTATTTTATTTTTTTCTGGTTTTTCACCGTGCGCACACCCTGCGCGCTTACAGATATATATATTGATTTAAATGCTATTTTCTCAGGACCTACTGAACAGATTTACACCAGACCTGCAAAAGGCACATCTCTGACCTGAGGACTACCTCTCTGCCAAATTTCAAGTAATTCTGTTCGGCCGTTCGGGCTGTAGCTCGGACTAAAGGTCCTATGGGAAAATGCATGGGGAAAACGCGTTTTGGGACCCCCCTTTTTTCTCAGCCCCCGCTTGACGAATTCCCCCGAGACTTTCAGGGTAGGAGCGGAGCGGAGCGCCCCACCTATTTTGAAAATTTCGCGAGAATTCGTCAACCGGCGCCAAAGTTATTCCAAATAGAATGTTGCAGATTTCCTATGGAAACACGGTCCTAACTATAACTATCTACTGGCGACCGCCAGTAGATAATATATATCATCCACACAAAAATGAGTCACGCAGCACTCCTTTTGGCATATGCAGATGTTTATTAGTAACTCTCCTGGAGAGTTACTAATAAACATCTGCATATGCCAAAAGGAGTGCTGCGTGACTCCTTTTTGTGGATGATATTAAAGCGAGACTTTGTCCTTGTCTCGCCGCACGCACCGACGAAAAGGAGCTCCCCTCTTCAAAGGACTAATTGCATTTGAATATATATATATATATATATTTATATATATATATATATATATACATTCATACATACACATACTTGTGGCCATAAAATTACTTAACAGCACAAGTTATAGTTTCTTCAGATAAAAAAAAAATATATATATATATATATATGCATTTATGTGCTTAAATGCGTAAGTGGTAACCTGGCAGGAGACCATTGAAGTGCTTCGCATCATGCTGAGATGATAGTACCAGATTATGTGCTATATTTTTACAGTATTCTAGAAAGTAGATGTAATAAACACCAAGAAAAAAAAATAGTTTGTGCCATGAACTATTCAAATGGCCATTACTATTATTATCCTCTTTTAACATACAGACCAGCTTTAGTTTGCTTCTGATATGCTGTTGAAGCCCCTCATTGTATTGGTTAGTCAGAGGAACAAAACCATATACGACAGTGTGCAGCCACCCGGAAAAGCCAAGGGAATTTGTGAGTTTGCTATCTTTATCCTGCAAATCCACGCAGGCCTTTCAGCACTGACCACCATGTTTTCCTTTCTCTCTCAGATTCCGATTTACAGATTATTTTAACATCCTGAGGGGGGTCAGGCGGGGGCCTTCCAAGAACAGTAACCCGCGCCGCACTCAAACTGCGCAATCCCATTCCCTGGGTCATGCGGCATGTTTTCACTGTTTCTTCTTTTTCTGGTCCTTCGGCTACCAGAGGTGGACTAACCAAGAGCGAAAATTGTGAAATTTGTGACAGACCAGACGGTGCATACTTCTTGGAGGACTTTGGGACTGGAACACAGTTGTGCTCCTAGACTCTGGCAGTAGGGGTGCTACAGCAGTCCCAAAATAACCATGCTGGTTTTCCAAAGGTGAAATAACAACACCTTTAAATTTTGTTTTTATCTTGTCACATTTCCTTTGTGTTCAGAGACAGAGGTCAAATGTCAGGCTATGTCCTCAGACAAATCACTGCTTATTTCTTTAAAATGTAGGTTGTTTGCTTCTCTTTCTCTAACTGCAAAGTTAAAGAATTTTGTAAAGTGAACTATGTGACAATCTTGCTGGGGTAGAGGGAGTGTGGAATGAAAGGCTTTAGGATGTCCATTTTTTCTACGACACAACAACATTTAAATAACGGGACTCTACAAATATTTAAAGCCATAGCAGTTAGGAAAGCACAAACGAAGCACGATTTTACATTTATGAACATGTGATGGAAACAAAGATTTTAATGGATCAAAACAAATCAAGACACTGGTGATGCGCAAATGGTAAATATTTGCCGAATCCTCATTTCCGCACATTATCATTTATGTGCTGCATAGTTTTATCAATAAAACTGCACATCAGTGTGAATTTTGTTCCTATTTCAATAGAAAAGGTTCTGTCTCTAAATGACAGTGCACTGCCACACCATGTTTTTGTAATATATTCATGACAGTGTGCTCCAAAATGCACCTTCATCTACATACCACAGCCTTTCCTCTCTCCTGCTGAATTGGCGTTGCTCATTTGCTGCTTGTGTTTTTTGGGTGATGCTTGGATTTTTCAGCGATATAACATTGAGGACAGTTATTTATTTTATTGTTTTACAGTTTTATATAGCGCGAACTTGACCCAAAGGTATAGGGTATCAGAGCGCTTTACACGAGCACCAGTTGCGTTACATGAGGACACATTCATTTTTTTTTTTGCTAGGCACAGGGAGATGAAGTGATTTGCCCAGAATCACAGGATGTTGCGCGTCCCTGCTGAGAATCGAACCCGGTTCCTCAGATTTGAGGTCGACCGTCCTAGCTGTTAGGCCAACTCCTCTCCCCTAGTACCCCTACCCTGAAATTTGTTTCAGCAACACTGGTTGCGCGCCTGAAATAAGCCTACCTCTTCCATAGTTCCTCACCGCTGTGTCATACGAATAACTGAGATGTGTATGAACCCGCATCTCAAAGAAGAATAAAGCCCTATTTCTTGGGATTACTCCAGAACTTAGTACAGTACCTTATACGAGCCTCAAACTGTTTTCCTTCTCCTTAAAAGTCTAGTAAATAATGAACAACCAATCAAACTTGTTTTTCCTTTTCATTAGTGAACATATATTTGTATTTTTCATGGATAACTTTATTAACAAGTTTTCCTCCTTTGAGTATCTGACCAGACTGGTCCCTGGCAGCATTCTCTTGTGCTGTCGTTGTATAAATGGTAACGGCCATTAGTCTGTCTTCTTTTTATGTGTGCCCATCCAAGTTTTAATGGGTGAGGTATTGAAAAAAGCCCCGATGTTTGCTGGGCCCATCCAGGCCGGAGTGGGGTCAGCGGAAAGCTCTTCCTCACAATGCGCTGCGCCGACCCTGCAGGGCTTCCAAGCTCTGGGGATCCCTGGACACCACACGTGTGAAATAAATGGTCTTTGGCGCAGACATTTGGCAGAATCTTTCACTGGCTCTGTAATTAAGCACTGTTTACTCTGCCCTCCCCCCTGGTTTATCACCGGTGTTTAGCCAGCGGAAATGAGCGCCCATAATTTAGTGCTTTAAAAGCAGACCCTCTCTGCGCCCCCTCACCTCCCTTCGGCTCTTCTCGTGCAGCCATGTTTGCAGAGTCTGGGTCCATTAAGGTGGAACAATGCCCTGCTTATGCAGACCAGCCTCCCCGAGAGACGCAGAGGAGTCACGGGTTTAATGCAGCCGCACAGCCCCTCAGAGGTACCTGCGCCGGAAGGAGAAGAGAAAAGAAAACAAAGGATGACGGGAGAACGGAACACGAGGCTTTGTTCCCAGCGGAAGTCGATAAAATTGTTGAAGTTGGTTAGGTCGTCCCCGCCTTTGGAGTCCTGTTGGCGAGAACATCATTATTCCAAGTATTCACAGGAGTGGTGGGGTCCGGTAACTTGGAGAGAGGTGGAGGGGGGCGGGGGGACTCAGGACTAAAGTTCAGTGATTCCAATAGTATGCACCCCAACTGCTATTGTGGTGCCTCTGTGAGCTTTGTTATTGCATCCAGATATACAACATTGCAACTGACATACACCTCAAACCAGCCAATACTATTGGCTTTGTCAGTGATCGTTAGCTGTTTAAAATACAGCACTATACAAAAGTAATATGGCTCACAAAAAAAAAAAAAATAACAACATCCTGGAAATAGATAACGTTCTTAGAGAATGTAAGATTAAATACAACGTGGAATGTAAACAGGAACTAAATTGCTGACGTGTTATCTTAACATTTTTTACATTCCTTCTTTATAAAATGATCCGTGTTATTAAACAGTGAGGGTAAGACAATGATGTTGCACCCGATAAGGACCTGTTTCAGGATCCGTTTTTATTTACTACAAGGTGTGGGACCCGGATGGACCCGGCCCACTTAAAGCCCCGGTTGTCGTATTGAGTGTTTATGTTGAGCACTTGTGCTTCTTTTGGGTGTATGCAGTGTGGTGAGGCGACATGCGTGTGCTGGGGTTACTACTAATCAGGACACCTTGGAGGGATTTTTGTAGGGTGGCCTGGATCCCCCCATGCATCCTTCTAGTCCAGTTGATGAGCTGTCATACACCAGGGTTCAGAAAGTAGTTTCTGCTCTGCTGCACACATGCGTTTGGATTGCCATACAAGGGCCCCAATTGGACCGGTTACTTTCACGCTCTGTGGTTGGAAGAGAACGTTTTGCACAGGTTTTTCCTGGGCCGCCTATTAACAGTGATCAGAAAGCCAGAAGTGGGCACTGAATCTGGCTGCGATCAATATTCTTGTTCTAGTGGGATTCGGGACCACTAAGAACGTGTTGATGAGCGGGTGGTGATCAGATTTGAGCTACCTTCCATATCTGCCCCCCCCCCCCTTCAGCCACCCTCCCCCGCCTGGGGAAAAAAGTAAGCGCATAACCTTTGCACGGTGTTTAGTTCTTATTTTTTTCTAGGTGTACAAATTTAACATCAAGAAAGTCGTGATACGGTAGAAACACTAGTATGCAAAATCAGTACACGCAATGTAAACATCGACCTATCAGTGGAACCACATCAGGCAGTGACATCCCAACTGGGGCAGCCACCTAAGCAATGTAATGCTTCAATTCAAGGAGGAGACCTGTTTATGATTCAACACCCAAATTCTGAGACTTGGTCACCAGATGCCTGTGTCCGCAACTAGCCTCTTCCCCCCTTTGATTACTGGAGCTTTTGATAGAGAGACAGGGGCATGTATTCACCGTTCTGTGCCAAATATAGACTACCTTATCCCTAGTCCACGCCAGTGGAAATCATTTTTAAATCAAAGGTACCTGGCCCAACAGGTTGAGCCTGGTTACATAGACTCCTGCTTCTAACTACTGATTGCCCTGCATTCCTCTGCTGTGCTCTCACATTCTGCGTACTTTGATGTTTAGGCGCTAGAGTTACTAGGTGTAATATCACAAGCTTGTGCGGTATGCTTGTGCAGCTTTTGCTGGCACGCAACTGGCTCAGTGTTGTGGAAATGTCCTCTCATTCGGGGCTCAGCAAGAAAACACGGTGTTTCTAAGAAGGGTGGATTTATTCAGCTAACACTGGTTGTCTGTTACTTTCCCCCCAAGATAAGGTGGAACATTTGCAAATCTTTCCACCATGTTTAAAGTAAAAGTGTACAGCCATGAGGCATGCTGAATCCCTGATTGACCCTTAAAATTGGCATAAAATGTACAAATTAAATTAAGAAACGTGGCAGAGGTTTGTAAATGGATAAATGTTGTGCTTTTGATTGAGATTGCAATTTTGACGTTAGCTGGTGGGTCGTGTCAGGTTTGAAGAAAGGCCGATATAGCGCGACGTACATGGAAACGGTGGTTTCTGTCTTACCACAGTATCTTGCTCTGGTGCCAAATTCCATGGGTTTTGCATCCTAGGCCCTCCTTGCAGGCATCCATCTGTCGCATTAGTCTTGTAAACCGAGCCACAGTGCCTGAGATTTGCAGTCTGCAGTTCAGGAACACTAGGTGGCAACTGCGCCCTGGTGTTCAGCTACTGAAACTGGTTTATTGGCATCATGTGTCCCACCCAGCACCTGAGCAGGCTGACGCTTACCAAGGTCACGCAGCCTTGGTACACTACGCACCACTCTTTGCAGACAGGCATACAATGGTATTGTTTGCTGATATTCAAACAATACTGCAGCTGCTCCTGGGTTTGGCCCAGTTCAGCGACAATGTCTGCAAAGCAAGAGCTGCTGTCTGCCTGGACTAGGATCCAGGAGGAGACGGATCACCGCCCCCCCCCCCCCCCCCCCCCCCATAGCATGCCCACCCCCTCCCATAGCATGCCCACCCCTCCTATGTCATGGATTGTCTTCATGAGCCAATTGGCCAAGTTGTGACCTTGGACACCAAGAGCACAGAATAGTAGAGGGAAAGAGAATTCATTGATCTTGAAGACCTGGCTTCTGGCCCTGTCTTCCTCCCGCTCTCTGAAGCCTAGGGAGGGCAGTATGTGTGATTTAGTGTCTGAAACCTTAGACAAGCAAATCACAGTCTGCATGTTTTGGAAAACATTTTTCAGGGTGCTGATTGGGCGTTAAGAACCTTGAACCTACCATTGATCAGTTGTAATCAGTTTCAGCCTCTTTTTTGGGTACATGTTAGCCAAAAGATTTTTAGGTCTCGCCTGACCCAGCGCATGCGCTGGTCTGGCGAGACTTATTGAGAGGGCTCCAAAAAGTGCTACCAGGCCAGCCTAGAGCTACAGTGCATGTGCGCGGGCACGCGCGCCGCGCTTTACCGCGATTTACGTTCACTTTCGCGGCCGCTTGGCATAGCCAATAGGTCTCGCTTTTGGGACCTTATAAGTATTTAGTTATGCAACTGTTGCATGGCTAAACACTTATAAGGTCCCAAAGGCGAGACCTATTGGCTATGCCAATGCTTGTTTTTTTTACTTGCCTGCAAAGTGTGCTCATGCAGAGCTCTGACTTCATTGGCTGATTGACTGTCTCTGCACTGGACTCCACTGCGCACGTATTCATACACGGTGCGGTGTCATCCGGGAGGCTTCCTAGCCATGGAAGAGTTGGTGTTCACTTTTTTAAAACAGTTGATCCAAACCTGATGACAGTATAGGATACAGCAACAGACCCGAACCCTGGCACCCACAAGGTTGGATGATACATAATAGGATACCTCGGTCTACTAACAGGCCCGCTTCAGAGACCTGTGTACAATCCTCAGCAGGGTACAGGCCTGAACCCCAGCCAGACCCTCTCCTCCTGCAGACTTTCCCTTGTCAATAAATGGACTGCCATTGAGTCTGTCACACATAACTAGGTGTGTGTGAAGTTTTTAGTATGTGAGTTAAATCTCATGTAGATCCCGATTACTGACTAAACCGTGGCTCGCACAGTTTTCTGCCTTTCCTGTGTTTACGATCTGGTGTAGTTTTTCCTGTAAAGTTTGCAATATTTCCTCATGAGTGCCAGTTGGCATTGAAAATGGATGTTGCCTTTTCTCACAAGTTCACTTTACAGAAGTTCTCATCGCAGCTTTAAAATTGGAAGGTGTTGGCACTCTTTTTTCCCCTCTCTAACCAAATTAAAATAGCAGAAAAGTTAGAGCATTTTAACATAAAAAAACACTTGCAGGAAACTTTGCAAACCACAGATAGCAAATGTAGTTTTCTCAAAAATGGAGCAAATTACGCAAGAGAAACATTACCTACTCATGACACACATTTTTCAGTATCAGAAAAAGAAGGGAGGGTTTCAGGGAAGATTTTAAAGACCAGCAAAGGATTGTATCCCCAACTATACTATATTATAAATGCAACTAGATCCTTGGGTCTGAACTGTCTGTACATATATAGGGGCGTAACGGCTGAAACATGTCGATCACCTATTTTCACCTCAACATGTGGTTTAAATCCATACCACAGAGGAACTATTTTTAATCCTAACAGCGAGATTTTCTGTATAAAACTTTAACCCTTTAACCGCGGCGTAAAATCTGCCGCGGTGCGGGCGTTTCCGTGCGCGGGGGGGGGGGCCGTGTTGGCCAACGGACGTGCGCAGCACTACGGAGGTAGTGCTTGCGACGGCCGTTGGCCGACGAACGCAGCGAACGGGTTAATTCTACTCTCCCTAGTTAGTTTTATCATCACTTCACTTGTTCTTTTCTCTTGCGCTGCGCCCTCACCCTCTCTAGTGTTCTCATTTGGTGGATTTACTAATCCAGATAGAGTAGGAATTAAAAACATCCCTGAGCTCCTCCCTCTCAGAGAGGGGGTTGTAGCCCCCAGAGGAACTAGGTCTTCCTCTGGGAGGAGAATCCCAAATGATGAAGCATGCCACCATAGGTGGGTGAGGGATTTCGTCCTGAAGGGATCCTTCCCTCCGATAGGTTTGTTGTTCAGTGCCCCTGTCCTTGTTTGTCAGTCTTGTTGATTTTTCGTGTACAGACAGTTCAGACCCAAGGATTTCGTTATATTTATCACACATTTTTCAGTCCCTGTCTCTGTTGTAGCATTATCCATTGCCTCAGACGGCCATCGACTGTGCACTCCACACATCACTGCGACTTGAAATCCTGGAATAGTATCACATGCAGCGTGATTTTAATCTATTGCATAAGTGTGCTGCTATTGAATCTATAATGCTGGGGTATGATCAACAGACTGGTGACAAACCAGATAGTCTTGGCGGGGTGGAGGCACATGCCTTTTCTGGGAACCTCACTGCGGCGTCCTGTGCTCTCTCGGTAGATGTAGGCTGCCTTTGAATCGCATCACTTTGAGGAGTGGACAAAACTTGATGGTTCTGAAAGTTCTCAGCTGTCCCTTCCACAGCATGGTCCATTGCTACACTGAGCTCGGAAAAGTTAACCCTTCTCCTGCATTAGGTTTTGCCAGGCCTCCACGCTTTGTAAATTTTTACAGCACGTGCCAGTTGAAGTTTCCTCTCCTGCTCAAGGCTGTGAACAGGCGCTGAACTTCCTGCCTCGGGGGCGGGTCGTGTTTGTGCCCATATAAAACAAATATGCCCAGGGCTTTAAGTGGGGGAAAAAACTGGGGGTGCTCTAAAAGGGGTGGCGCAAACCTCTTTAAGGGGTGTGGCCTATCCAAGTAGGGGCGTGGTCTAAATAAAGATATGTATGGATAACGCCATACACCCTCCCCAGAGGTGCAAGTAGAGCCAAATTTCGAGGGGGGGGGCAGAGAAAACATTTCGGGGGGGCTAATTCTTCAAGGAATAGGCAGAGTGGAGCTGCAGGGGCTCTACAAAGGGGTGAAAAACAACTCACATCTCCTGTCCCACATGTGATGCGATGACAGATACACGCATTCAATGCTATGGGAGGGTAGAAGTGCATAGGATCCTTGTATTTCCCCATTTCACATATGCATCACACACCATGCTTTTAAAACTGACCTGTGCAGTGGGGGCATGGGTATGCATTTATGCAGCTCCAGGTACAGCCGCACACTGCTCTGCTGCTTTTGCAGTACTTCTAGACACATAGTAAATTAATTGGGATGGCCAGACTGCCCCTTTGCAACCACCCCACGAGGCCTGTGTTGGGGTGGTTTTTACATGCACTAGTGGTAGCCCGTGCAGCGCTGCTGGCAGACTGGAGTAAAAGTGACTGTGGCCAGCAGCAAACATTCATACCTTGGGCCACCAGAATACTTCCAGGTGCTTCAAATGGCTTGTCCAGCCCCGGTCAGGATTCCCGGTTTGCACCAGAAACCTGCATTCATGGGAGCTCTTAGAATGATGTTTTGTGTTTATCACTGACTGACTGAGGACTTTCCTAGTTTCTAGTATACATCCCGGGCAGAAATACTTTCTTTATTTCAGTGAGTGAATATTATTAAAAGCTAGAGCAAATTTTACTAAGGTTTGGCACAATGCAGCCAGACGACTTGCTGCGCTGTTGTGCGCCAAATTTCATGGGGATGGGGGGGTGGGGGAGGCTGACTCTTCCAGCAATAGTTAGAGTGGAGATGCAGGGGATCTAGAAGGAGTGAAAAAACAACAAAGCCTCATTCACAAGCAAATGGTCTTTTAAAGACCTGTGAAGTACTGGGGTGCGGCTGTGTGTGTGCCTGGGAAGCTGTCTCAGCCGGGCTCCACACACGACGGGGAGGGGGGGGGGAATCTGTACATGATGCTGAATCTGTAACTTATCATCCATTGAGTCAAGGAAGAGCTTCCCCTGGAGAGTGTTCTTTGTCGCAAGTCAACTTTTTAGAACTGATCGGGGGTTGGGCAGGTGTAAGACCTCCTATATTTTAGGATCACAGTGTGGTGCATGTGGTAAGTTTTCATTTAGTGCAATGTTGCCAATTGAGAGTAGCGCCCAGGGTAGCAGCATGTTAGTACAGTTGGGACTGCTTGTGCTACCCTCAAGGTCATGATGGCAGCTGGTGGACCACAGAGTGAAGGGGTCTTTTAGAACCAGTCTCCTCCTTGACACTGCCTTAGCACTGGTCGATGGGAGTAGTCTAGTGAGGGGTTGGTGCACAGGAAGGGTGCACTGCACCTGTGAGGAGATTAGTTCAAATGAATCTGTGATTCTGCCCTTTCCTACTGTGCATTGCCTGTGTCTCTTGTGCTTAGTGAGGCATAGTATGTCCGAACCCCCTGTTTGCTCCCTGTCCCTTTAACTCCTAAGTCCACTGCAGGAATGGTCTCACGGCTGTCTGTTGACTGAGGCTCTCTCTGCCTTGGAATCCGTTCCAACCAGAAATGCGTTCATTTATGTTATCTGTAAGTGAAGAATGTTGTAGTGTTGGAGCGCGGAACATTCGTAAGCAGAGAACAGTATATTTATGTGTATGTTAATCAGTCATGTAAATGAATCAAAGTTGCAAATCATGGACGTCAATTCACCGAAATGCCTGGGGTAGTGGAAGTGACATCACACGCCCTTTGACCTCCACTTTCACTCACACGCACATACTTACACATACACACATTCACACATACACTCTCTCACACATATACACTCTCACATATAAACACACTCTCACCCTCAAGCACGCACACCACATACGTTTAAAAGCATTGTTTACTTACATCAGCTGCCATGGAAGGGCATATTCCAGCTTATTGTACTCCGTTTTTATTACACTATGAGTGAATAATATATTTTATTTATGCACTATTAGAGTAATAATAAATTGACAGAAAATAATGAGAGTGGAGCCCCAGCTGCCTCTGTGTTCCTGGCACGGAATTTGCCACCTCTGAGGCCAGAGGGCACAAAGGCAGTGCTAGGGGTAGCAAAAAGCACGGGGGGAGGGGGGGGGGCGCAGCTGCGACCTCTAAATGACGTCCATGTTGCAAATGGGGAAACTAAAAACAATTGAGAGGAATAGTCTCAAATGATGACATTAATTCAAACATTTTATTCATAACTGTTTTGTTTTCAAAGTTGTAATCGGGCCATCAAACCAACGACTCACTTTGTGGGGCAGAAGTTATGGAACCAGGATGCTGTAGATATCCAGAAATGATGCTAGATCGGGGTACCGCTCTGTGGCATCCTGCCCATTGATGGGAATCCTGGGAAAATATCTAGATTTGTCATTGTGTAGTTGCCCCTCTCCCCACCAAAAATGTCGCACTTTATCGGGCACTGGAATGTTGGCCTCTGCAAGCCTCCCTGGAAGAGGCTGTTGGAGGAGACCCTAACCACGACTTCGGGGGTGCAGACTCGTGCGTTACTTTCTTGGCAGCTCCCTTCCTGGAATTAAGATTGCAGCACACCACATTTGTACTGATTCTCGGACGCAGTTCACTGCCAGTAGTCAGGGTGCCATTAAGTCAAACTCCCTGGAGCCCACCATCCTTCTTTTCCTGATGAAGAGAGTGTGACACAAATACAGCGTTGTTCAGTCGGTGCATTTCCCTTGCTCTTGTTTGAGTCTACACCTAGAAGTATGTAACACCTCTGCTGTTGCTTCGTCTGCCCAGAAGGAATTCTCTTACATTGGTGCCAACTTTGAGATACCAGGCGTGGGCAGCGCCTCGTGAAAAGTAACGTGAAGGCAGAGGAACAAGGATGGAACTTGCCCTCTAGGCTTGGCTAAGTGTTGACGATACATGATAAAAAAGCCCTATACTTAACTCTTTATAAGCGTGATAACCTTCCAAGTTCAGATGCAGCTCTGGTCTGTGGCGAGACATCTGCATAGTGTGCCGAGTGAAAGGTGGAGTTATTTTGAGGGCTTCACTCCATACTACCATCCAAATTAAGCCCCTAGTCTCTAGAAAAATCATTTCGATCTCAGCTTCCCCAATTGACCAAACGTTGATCCTGGGCAATTGTTTGATTTCACTTTGCCTCCTTTACGTTCAATATCGTATATGAAAACACCCTTTAAGTACTTGTGTTCAGGGTGTGAACTGTACAAAATCTCTTGTATTTTTATTTAATGAACTATCATGTTGTAACTCGTAGAATAAAATCCTCTGTTACATAGCGGGTGCACGTGACCACTAACTTGCCTCTTGGTTAACTAATGGCATTGTCAGGGCCGGGGAGGCATGAAGTTCCTGCTTGAGGACTATCAATTTTAATAACTACCTGTCAATGCAGTGATATAATGTGATGCACTAAGATGAAACATCTCTGTATATTATTCAAATGCACTTTTTTTTTTTTTTTAGATTATCATATTTTACATGAATGTTGCACAATGTATTTTAAAATGTAGATGCTTCTATACATGATGCAGGACACCGTCTTTGCTGTTCCTTTTATTTTAGTTAACATGTAAATAAATACTTCCCCGTTTTACTGCTTTCTGAACGTTAGACAACAGCAGCCCAGGAGCCACCGGTAAAGGTCGGGAGGGCCCTACTTGGAGTATCACTGCTCTACTCCTACCCATCTTTAAGTGAAGCTGACATCTGTAGCAGTGGCGGCCGCCACAAATAAAAAGTGGTCGGGTAGGGAGGAGTGCGGGGGGGAGCGCGCAGGACGGGGTGTGGGTGAGGGTGGGACGAGGGACCATATTAATATTTAAAAAACATTTTTCAAAAGTTAGACTTACCTGCTGCCGGCCACCTCCCGTGGCGCACCTCTGTGCTGGGACTTCTTGTCCCAGCAGACATTGTGACTACGTCACAGACTCCCTGTCCAATCCTTGTGCTACAAAGCAGCGGAGGAATTGGCCTGAGTGGGCTAGAAAGACGCTCCACTTAGGGAGTCTCTGGGGTTTCTCCAACCAGGCTGTTCAATACAGTCGGGTTAGAGAAAACTAAGTGCGCATGTGTGTTTTGGTCAGGCTGAGACGGCCGGCCAAAACACACATGAGCACTTAGGGAGTGCATGTAGCACTCCTACTTTCCCCTCCCATGCCTCAGCCCTGCCCTTCTCTGCACATGCTGGCTGATTCAGTGGCTTAAAAATAAAAAAAGGATAATGAAATATTGTTTTATTTTTTTGCTGCTGGCTCTGAGTCAGTGGGTTGAAGCTCATCCGCCATTGCGGAGGAGCTGCCCCTGATCTCCAGGCCGTGAGAATATGACAAAGTCCTTTTTCTCAAATCTCGTGAATTTCCCTTCTCTCCCATCTTAACCCCTAAGCCTCAAGTGCCTCTTCCATCCCTCCACTACAGACACCCCAACTTACCATTTATGACCCCAAGGCAGGCAGTGTGGGGGTGGTTACCCTAGTAGTGCAAACACGCAAGGCTCCATTATCGATGATCTCCTCCTACACCATCATCTTCATTTCTAATAATTAAAACCTCATCTTGGGAAGTTGAAAACCTGGGTTGTGATCTGGTTTCTAATCTGTGGAATGTAAATATATACGCTTTAATTTATTTCCCACTTTTTCTTTCAAGAGATCTAATCCTGGCTTTGCTGTTTTACAAATGAGTTTTATTCCCATTTATTTTTCAAAATTTAGACAAATGGGCCTGGGATTGAATTCAGATTTGTATGTTGTGTGCGTTGTACGATCATGAGGAGATTGCCTGTGTCTGGGTTCCTACATTTGTAAAACTAGAAGAGCTGATAAACAATTAGCCCACATGGATCGGATCTGGTGGCTTACTGAACTAATCTAACTGAACTAATCAACGGGTCTGGTGGCCTAGTGGACCAATCAACGGGTCTGGTGGCTTAGTGGAGTAATGCACCCACTGTAGGGGCCTGTATTTGACCACATGGTCACAGGTTTAAAACCCGGTGGGTCCACTCAGCCTTTCATCCTTCTGAGGTCGATAAAATAGTACCACTGAGTTGGATAACAATAAACATCTGTTATTCAGCTCCCAGATACTCTTATGGGTGAACGTGCGCTTTACAAATGCACGTTATGTTAACCATATCATGAACCATTAAATACAGCAATACACCCTTTAAAACCTAGCGGTTCAATTTTGTAATATTAAGTGTTTGTTGGAATAGGTAGAGCTGGCCGGTTTCCCCCCAATGTCCTGGTCCTTGTTCTCACCGACCACCCTCGTGTGAGCTCTGGCAGTAGAATGGGGGAGCAGGGAAGGGCAGCTAATAGGGATCCGGGCCCCCAGAGGCGCCAGCAGAGCGGGGGGACCCTGAAGCCGGAGCCCTCCCAGGAGAAGGAGTTCTCCTCCACGGCCGTGAACCTGCTGCTCCTGGAGATGCTGTCATACCTGTGCAGGGCCGTCTTCTACCTCATCCCCGTCAGCCTGTGCGGATACCCGGGCCTGGGCGTCAGCTGGGTGCTGCTTGGCCTCCTGCTCTGGATGTGGTTTAAGAAGAACAAGGGAAGCAAGCTGCACCGCCTGACTGCGGCCTACGAGCTGCTGGAGCAGGAGAGGGAGACCATCTCCAAGCAGATCGGCAGCCATCACCTGCCCGCCTGGGTGAGTACAACTGACATGGCCATACCCGCCTGTACACGCGGGTCTGTGGAGGTGGGACCACAGGCTGGCAATGGAGCATTTCTAAACGTTTTTAACAACTAAAGTCTACCTAGTTTGAGTTTTACAAACACCTTATTGATCACAGTTATATAAAATATAAGATTATAAACATTTTGTTGTGAAAAACAGAGATTATGATTTAAAATAGAAATAATGTATAGTAGAACATAATTTCTAGAATAATTCATGTAGAACTATGAATGATTCAGAACATTAACGGAAGGCATGTATACAAAAATCCATGCATGATCACTAAGGGAATTAGAAAAAGTTACAAAAGAAAAAAGCATTTGCAATGCATTAGGTCTCGCATTTACGAAACTTTGACCTGTTGGCATTGTGAATGACGATGCCTTTTTTTTATTATTGCAGGTTTTTTAAACACACAAATAAAAGGCCTTGTCATTTACAATGCCAATAGCTCCAAATCTCGCAAATGCAAGACCTATTGCATTGCAAATGCTTGTTAAGGTAGTTAGTAATTTTCGGGAAAGTAATTTAGGGACCATATCCTCAGTAGCCGTCGGCATGGCTCGTGGGGACGTGGGGGTCGGGCATTGGAGGGGGGGTCGCGATTGAGCAGAATCAAATAAAAATAATAATAATAACTTACTTTGCCGCCGGGTCCCACGTCTCTGCTCCTACTCTCCTGCGTCCGACTTCAGGAACAGGATGCAGGCAGCCCAGCTCCCTCCCCTAAGCCAATCACAACACTAACAATGCAGCGTTGCGATTGGTCTGAGCGCCATGCCATGGCGCTCAGCCAGGGGCTGGAGGGGTGGGCATGTTTTGCAACGCAGACTGCATGGAGAACGGGGAAAGTGCACAGGACTGGTTTGGGCAGCCCGAGAGGGCCGATCAAAGTCATTGCGCACTTAGGAGCGGGCAAACCACTCCTGCCCGCCCTTCCCTGAGAGCAGAGCAGCCCCCCTGCCAGCCCGCAAAGCAGCACAAACATAAAATCATAATAACTAAAAGCAGTAGGGCGACGCTCCTCCGCCATAGCGGAGAAGCCGCCACTGTCTGTCCCAGTGTTGTGGCTCTGTGTGCACTCTCTTGTGAAAATCAACTACAAACACCATGGCTACGCTTTTAGTTGCTGATGTTTTAACAGTATTCCCCAAAAGGAATTTGCTAAAAGGCATTTCAAAGTACCTTAGGGGCACGTTAAAGGCGCAGTTGTGTGATGAGAAGAACAGACTAAGATGCTCATTTTAGGTTTGGCCGAATTTAAAGATATCTGATATTATGGCAGATATTTTCCCCCAAGGAACAGCTCTTGCATACAGAGCGAGAACCGAGTCAGGGATTGGAACCATGAGGACCGGTCCACTATGCCACAGGCACAGGTGAGGCCTAGACTCCGACTCCCAAAGTCGGGTCTAGTTTCACGAACCACATAACCAGCATCACTGGTGCACGGGGACTTTTCCCCAAGCGACTGGGGGAGATTTAAATAATATTGCTGTCTGGCACCTCCATGTTTTCTATGAAGGGATGTTAGTGGAAATGACGTCAGAAGGTCCACCCGTGTTTGGGCGACACTTCCTGTGCCTGTTCTGTGACTGCGAGGAAGGGTGTTCCCAATGGACTAAAACAAACTGCCCCCCTCCAATAGGGTGGCACCTCACCCCAAACGGTGGACAGGGAATTCTGCCAATTTGTGGCGGAAATCCCATCCTTGCCTTCCTGAAAATCAGACCTAATACCGTATGGTGACGATACAAGGGGTTTTCAGTGGGGCTGCACATTTCCTGCCCTCTCTGGTGTTCGCTGACATCCTTCGCGATCAGACGGTGTAATACAGATATTTTGTCTGTGTCGAACACAATTATAAGTAAACAGAGACAGGCAGCGGGGTTGTCTCCGGTAGGACAGTTGTCAGCTGTTTCCAACTAGGGTCGAAGGCATGCGGTGGAGCTGATGACATATTTGGGGGGCGCACGTGCTTTCTGTGGATTCTGACCGTCTGGAGTGCTGACTCTGCCGGCTCGAGTGTTTCCCATTGTCTTTTTTTCCGCCTGCTGGCTCAGGAAGAAGCCAAAACAGTAATAACATTTCACTTTGAATTACTGTCCCGGTTGAGATAAGCCTCGCTGCAGAGGATGTTTCCTGTGTAAGCCTTCCTCGCTTTTTTTGGCGCGTTGTGCCTGCCTGTACGTGGTTACGATCCATGGTGCGCTTTACGTAATCCAGCTAGTCGAAGCCCGACGTCACAGCAGTGGCGAACCAACCCGGTATGTTCACTGATGTGACGCCACAAAGGCTCTAAAGAAAAACACATGTGACAGAGCTCTGCTTCTTAAAGGAAAAGGATCCGCCACACCTGCAGCAGAAGGACGTGATTGAAATAATAAGATAATATCATGCTCTGAGAAACAGGTTAACTCCGAGACAGTTGAAATTGGAAAAAGTAGTATTAAATAAAAAATAAAAATAATGATTCAATATGTCACCTAAAAACAGCGAAAAAATAACAACTTACAGACTGCAGTTCTTAATAGTGAAAATGACCATCTTTTGCACGTTTGACATAAGAAAGGTGTGTAATAAACACCCATTGAGATTCTGAAATTGTGCCTGATTGGCTGTCAATAAGAGGGATGTTTTTTCAGCCCTTTGTTCCAAATGACAGACGAGGCGACCTAAAGCTGCCTTCTTGACAGCCAACTACTCAAAGTTCTGCTGCGTATTCTGCTCTACTGTTCAGTTTTTTTCACAGGCACAGTCCTAGTCTCTGAGATTTTCCCTCTCTGGATGTAAAGCATCTACAAATTCCACCTCCAAAATGAATTGGACCCAAGGGAAATGTCAGTCAGGCATAAATGATTGACCATGGCACTGTCCACTGCCCTGGATGAGAAAGTCCCACTGCGTGTTGTCAGGTTCGCCGCTACTCTCCTGGTTGCTTCCGGCACCACGTCTTGTTCAAATGGAGCTTTTTCAACCAACAATTTCTTACAAGGGAGTCCATGATTGGCTCTTATCCTCCCATAGATGGGGGGTGCCACTGGACGTAAAGATCGAGTATAGAGCTTTGCAGCCTGTGTTTCTGTTCATCCAACCATCCATAATAATAATAACAATAATAATTCCTATTTGTAAAGCGCAAACATATCGCCCCCTTAAGGGTTTCAAGGCGCTGGGGGCTGTCGGGGAGATAAAGTGAGCTACTGCCCAGAGACACATGATGCTGAGTTGGTCCCCGGGGACCGAGTCAGCCGCTCTGGCCGCTGCATCACAACTCTCCTTACTCTATCACTTTAGCGGGTTCACCCATCTCTCCATCCATTCATTCACTGCTGTGTCTACTCATTACTCCACCCATTAGTTCACTCATCCCTCACTGCATCAATCCCTCACTCCATCCATCCCTCCATCCACCCATCCATCCCTCCCTCTAGCCACCCTTCACTCCATTCATCGCCTCTCACCATACATCTCTGACTCCATTCCGCCCTTCTATCCTCCCACTCACTCTTTCCATTCCATATTCATCCATCTTCTCATCCCTTACTCCAGCCAGAGTAACTACCAGTTGATGTGATGAATTCAAGCAGTCGATGCATCACTTTTCCCTCGGTTAGACATTTTGTGGTGTGTTTTGTTCTAGTTCAGATGGGATCGATCCCTCTGATTATGTCAGCGAGATGGCTCAGTGAGTCGCACGCTCTCTCCTGTCTCCCAGATTAGGCCGCGCTAACCTTGCTGAGCAGACAGGTTCGTCCGCTGGGTGAGAAGCGCCTTCCTTCATCGCACAGGAGCCCCGAGGAGAAGGGGACGGCCCAGCCTCCGGGATCTGTTTGTTTTGCACAAGACGTGCCTGACATCTGCAGGCCCTGTTTCCGTGCACGGCGAGGTCCCAGGCCTACCCCGCCGTATCCCGTGACAGCCTCCCCCAGAGACAGCCAGTCTGTGTTGTTTTAGCGCGACGAGAGTAGATTAGCAGGCCGGTTTCTGCCGTGCTGTGAAGACTTGAAAAAAGGGGCAGGTTTTTCACTCGGGCCTGTATTTTTAGGTCTGGAGTCAGCGCTTTATATGGGCAGGTGCTGTCAGGAACTGGGTACCGGCACTTTACTCAGCAAGAGCGCAGTACTTTTACTCTTGGATGAGTGCACGCACCTCCCTACTATCATTTCAACACTGCCAGAGCTCATGCCATAAAGGAAGACAGAAAAGAAAGCATAAAGAGAGGGACTTTGGAATGTTCATTCGCCTCTGTATGGGAGCTATTTGATTGGCTTGTGATTGTATGAAGCCGCAGAAGAGACCAGAGCAAGACAACAACCACAAGGATGTTAGCAGCAACCACTGATGTCGCAACAGCAGAAACAACAGCAGACAAGACCGCTGCCACTAATGCAGGGACAACCGCATCCACCACCTCCACCACAACAGGGGTCCTAGCTGCTTCCCAGACTGTGACCACAGCTGTACACAGAGGCAGGAAAATGGCATTAACCACATCTGCCACCATGAAACCAACAACATCAGTGACAATCACTCTTGTCACAGAAAGGACCACAGCAACAATAACAAGCCAGATCATCTGTGGCCACAGCTACCGCCATAGCACCAACACCAGCTAGAACAATAGCAAAGATGATATAACAGGGGCCACAATACCAGCCAGAACTCCTGTGACCACAGCTATTGCCACAGCACCAACACCAGGTAGAACAATAGCTAAAAGTATAGCAGGGGTCACAATTCCAGCCAGAATATCCGTGACCACAGCTGTTGCCACAGCACCAACACCAGGTAAAACAATAGCTAAAAGTATAGCAGGGGCCACAATACCAGCCAGAACATCTGTGACCACAGCTATCGCCACAGCACCAACACCAGGTAGAACAATAGCTAAAAGTATAGCAGGGGCCACAATACCAGCCAGAACATCTGTGACCACAGCTATCGGCACAGCACCAACACCAGGTAGAACAATAGCTAAAAGTATAGCAGGGGCCACAATACCAGCCAGAACATCTGTGACCAGAGCTATCGCCACAGCACCAACACCAGGTAGAACAATAGCTAAAGGTATAGCAGGGGCCACAATACCAGCCAGAACATCTGTGACCACATCTACTGCCACAGCACCAGCTAGAACAATAGCTAAAAGTATAGCAGGGGCCACAATATCAGCCAGAACATCTGTGACCACATCTACCGCCACAGCACCAGCTAGAACAATAGCTAAAAGTATTGCAGGGGCCACAATATCAGCCAGAACATCTTTAAAAACAGCTATTGCCACAGCACCAACACCAGCTAGAACAACAGCTAAAAGTATAGCAGGGGCCACAATACCAGCCAGAACACCTGTAACAGCAGCTATTGCCACAGCACCAACACCAAGTAGAACAATAGCTAAAAGTATAGCAGGGGCCACAAAACCAGCCAGAACATCTGTGACCAAAGCTACCACCACAGCAGCAACACCAGCTAGAACAATAGTTAAAAGTATAGCAGGGGCCACATCGGAGACAAAGCTTTCACCATAGCAGGGCCCACAGCCTCGACAATACTTGCCAACCACAAAAGAGTCCACAGCAGTGAGGTGTAACCACAGCAGTGGCTACTATTGTCACTGTGTGGCAGGAACCAGACCAATGACCACATCTATAACTGCAGCGGAGATCACAGCAGCAACAACAGAGGCCAACGCTCGCCGACCACAGCAACAACCATAACTATAACCGCAGAAGGAACTACACCAGCAGCCAACCTACTACCACAACTACAGGGACAATAGCAACAACAGCCACTGTTAAAACAGCTGCCTCCGTGGCAAGGACAGTAATAGCAACAGCAGCTGCCAGCAGAGGAGGGACAAAAGCATTGCCCACATTTTTACCCACAGAAGGGACAACAACAGCTGTCAGCCAATCAGGGATAACACCAGTGACCACGGTTGTAACCACTGAGGAAATAAGTGATGGGTGGAATGTTTTAATGAATCGCACCCACTTGTAATTCGTGTAGTCAGCATTCCTGTGCACACATTTTCGGTTACTGTGCCACTACAGGCATGGATCAGCCATTTGCAATCCGCGTTGTTAGCCTTGCTTCGATGGAACAGTTGAGCCGTAACTGCTAAGCGAGTATCCTCTGAATGAGAACAGTATCAACCCTGTACCAATTTCAGCCTGGATCGCCTCATTGAGATGCAACTCAAGACCTGTGGGACATCAAGCACAGGACACGTGCCTGGGCATACCTTTATCCTTAGTGCATGTCACTGAGAAGAACAAACAAACATTGGCAAAGCCACTAGGTCACGCTTTTGTGTGTCAATACATGTAAACACATGAATCAGCATGTTTTGCCTCATTGCTGTGCCTTCCCTGTGGCCTTTTTTGTTTCCCCTACCTTGTGGCGCCAAGAAGAAGGTTGTATATTGATATGACACAAGTAGTCCGTGGACATTTAAACATGTCTGTCTTTGCATGCTTTTAAACATTACATTTAGACTAGTTGGTTTTTCCAGTGTATGTTCCTCAAGTCAGAGGTTTAAGCTGTGAGTGCTAGGGGGGAATGAATTGGCATGTGGAGCCCTCGCATCCTTTAACATGCCACTTTTCTGTGGCTTTAGGTCCGGTGGCCGTGTGAACTAATGCAACCTCTGCCGGGGTCTGTATGACCTCGTGCTCACAGTTCAGCTTCCATCAGCCCCTAGTGATTCATTCATCTAAGATAATAAAATGTTGAGTAGGGTAATAAACTTTGCTTTATCTGTCAATAGGAGTAGGAGAACTCTTCAGGTGAACATGCACTCTACCTATGTCCTTTGTTGCTCCTCTACGCACAGAGGTGTTAAGAAAACCACGGCTCACACCTAACTTTGTGTGTCGTGGTACATCTGCATCATAGTAACTTGCTTTTCGTACAGCAGTTGTGAAAGTAGTTTTTTTGTGTTTTTATTGCTGTAAATAGCGGGTTTTATTATTACCCATCTGGTTTTATCAACCTCGAAAGATGAACTGCAGAGTCAGCCCTGCTGTGGTTTAAACCTGTAATCTACAGGCTGTCCACAGATCTTGGCCTCAAGCGCTTCGCTCACGGAGCTCTCTGATCCAGTAACTGGGGCCAGAGTCGTCCAAACTGTCTAAGGACAAACTATGCTCACTTATTTTATCCTTGCAATGGATAGTCCTACTCAAATTGTTTGCATGTGCTCCAAGGTCTTGGAAGTAAGGAAAAGAGTGAAAGACAGTTGAAGTGATCTGCTGCAGCTCGCACCGTCTAGTCAAGTGACTTAGGATGCAGGTTTGCTGCTAGTGCCATCTCCATAAAACTTGCCACTAGCCTAATTTGACTCCTAATAAGTAGGACCAGGACAGAGTAAGACGTGGCTTCTTGTGCAGAATGGGCTATCTGTTGAATAACTCAGATGTCTATCATGCTTGGTTTTGCCACTTGACTGTTTGGATGTCATTGATGGGAACACGGCAAACACGGACAGGAATATTGAAACAGGAGAGAAGACAAACCTAGGATACACGGAAAGACCAGACTGGTTGATGAGAGCATCTACAATTGCCAAGAAATTCAACTAATGAGCCCTGAAGAAGTCTCATGTAAGAGATGAAATGCGTTGGCGATTGTTTTGGCTACTTGTGAAGAATTGGTTTTCCTATAAGACGAGAGAGAAGATTTGAATAAAAGGAATATTTTAAGGAATTCGAAATGAAGGCTGTGCATTAAATTTCAAGTTGAAGCCTAAGACAGAATTTGGCGACATAGCCGAAGTGAATATACTATTGGGGGCGTGCTGAACCTTTTTATTTTTTGGTTTAAAATAAGAGCTGAAAATTGGGCTTACTAGTGGTAAGCCCAATTTTCAGCTCTTATTTTAAATTGGGCTTACCACTAGTAGTTGGTAACAACTGACAGGAAAAAAAGGTGGAAAAGAAGATTCTGTAAAATCACAACACTGACTTGTTCTTAATGTGAATTAAAAAGATAGTCAATGCTAGCCAATGTAGCACCTTATGGCATTCGTGGGCAGGAGTTACTTCCAGTAAACACCCCTGATGCCACTTGGCATCAACCACCCGTTACGGAAAGGCAGGTGGAACAATCCAAAAAAGTAGTAGAATTCCTAAAAGTACTGAATTTCTCTTGCAGTCTCTTTTTCTAGATTTACTCCTCTCTTTTGGAATCAAACCCTAGAGTAAATCCCTCTAGGATCCCTGTCGAGCGTGGAGTTTCACAAAGTGAGCATCATAGTCTCGTGCAGCTGGTCCTGCTCCTGTTGCCAACAAATCGGCTTTTCTTCTTCACTTTGAATTTGTTTTGTGTATTTTTTGTTTTTGATTGATAAATTCTCCGTGGCGCAGTGGTCATAATTCAGTGCTCGGCTCCGGTTTAGGGTTTTGGCCCACTCACAAAGACCGCATTTCCAACTTCACAAAGTGCTGTACTTTCAGGATTAAATGTGAAATAAGGCAAGACCAATTTCTTTAGCGAAGCTTCGTCGGCGCAGGCTGGGATCCATACCACGGCCTGTCTCCAGTGGGGATTTTCAAGGTTCAAACGTGCCAATCTCCTTGGCGGAGCTCAGACTTTCATCAGTTTGTATGAACACAGGCATGAAATCAAAGTATCTGACCATGTAATGGCTTTTTCTGCCATTTAATCTTTGTTTTAAAAAAATCTCAGCTTTTTCATACAAAAACATCTCGTCGCTGCAATCAAGAAACAGCTTGCTATTGGCTTCCCAGCTGTTGAGTTGGCCCTTGCTCTAGAGTTGGTGTTAGGTGGAGCCTGCAGCTGCGAAGAGGTCAGGCTTTGTAGATCACCAGCCAGAACAGCTGGATTTCAATGGCGCTGAGGAGGTTCCCTGTTGACTAGCTGCCTTCCCAAGTCTTTGCCAGTGCATCTCACCTGCTTCGCTCTCGGCAGGCTACTAAGCGGCTGATGCGCGAGCCTTGGCGCGAGTTCTGTCGCAGACATTATTGCTAGTCCAGCGTTTCCCTGAACCGCGGCCTGGGTAGGCCAGGGAGCATGGGGCGAAGGCGCTCATTTTAATGGCTAATGAGGAGAACTTGAAAGCACCTTCTTAACGCCACGGGGGAGCTCTGATATGAATATTCCACGCTTCCCAGGAGCAGCCGTCACCTGATACAGAATCAGCTTTGAGTAGAATGAAGAAAAAAAAAAAGGACTCCTGATGCTTCTCCTGAGGGTAGTTCTACGTCCAGGCAAGCAGTGTGCCATCAACAGCCTTTGCCGGGCTTTTAGGCTGCTGCTTTGAATTTAACTTTTGATTGTAAGTAGATCAAACATCTGTGACAAAGTCTTTTAGAATAATTGTTAGCAATGCGGATCTGGAGCGAGCCTTCCTGAAGGCTCAGTCTGCTTGACTGGTGTTTTGAGACGTAGGTCAGAGATTAGTTAGTCTTAACCTAAGACGTAGCCATTTTACCTGATGCAAATGGAACTATGGCCCTGATGTCTTTATTTAAAAAAAAGTATTATGTGATTGTTACCCAACGAAAGGGCTCTCATTTTATATACCCAAGAAATAAAAAAAAAAGCTGCAGGTGAATGAGCCTTTTCTACCTCCTTGTGCACTCTTTACTGGTGGTTAATTTGTTTAAAAAATGCAGAAACGCAAAGGTTTTGCTAGGAGTGCACTGGCGATGCTGCCAAATGGCTACATTACTTAATACTGAGGCAGCCTGCTCTTGATTCCATCTCATGCCTCTTTTCTTCCACCACCTTACACTTCCTGTCCCTTTATATACCTCTCGAAGTTTTGTTTTTTTCAGTCCCTGCGTTTTCATTGGTTCACTATTTCCCTATCATTCTATTCCCCCTCCTGTCTCCCTTTGCTGCCTTTCTCTCTTGCTTTGCGTCAAAGCCTCATGATGTAAAATGCATCCCACTCTCCAGATAGTTGCCAGCTCCCACCACCTGCAACCACCACCTCCACAAAACAGACACTGCGCTTTTTAATGTCCACTGTACCCCTTTTAACTGACGGTGTGTGGCTCCATTCCTGACAAAAAATATGTAGCTACCACTTCTTAAAAGTTTGAAACTGAAAGATGATTGCTTCAGACGAATTAGGCGAAATCCGTACGAAGTTATTAGGTCAAAGTGAGCAACCAGACGTACTTGGTGGAATAGTTCAAGTTTTTTGTAAAGTTTAATTGCATATTTACAGAAAGATCTACAAAATATAATTTGATTGGTGCATTACTTCAATAGGTTGCAGGGGAATCGGGCGGAAGCACTGCGAAGATGCAGCGATCCTCCCCATTTATAAGGTGTCTATTCTGCTTATCCTCTTTGAGATATTGCCCTGATATAGGTAACAAGAGCTTTGATTTTTCTGGTAATGTAGGTTTTGAATTGCAGCCACCACACTATTATTTATTTTACATATGTTTGAGTTCTTATTCTGCTTATAGTGTTTCATAAATGCCTCAGGTAGGAAAGGTGGAAGGTTGAAGGATAGCTTGGTCTGGAGCGACCACCGAGCGACCACCGAGCCTTGCCTAGGCCTGGTCGTCCCCACGATCCTCCTGCTACCTGTCCTGATTGCCTGCTCCGCTGCAGGCGACCCAGCCGCCGATGAGCCGCCCGCCCGCCC
Organism: Triturus cristatus; assembly: GCF_964204655.1. Classification (NCBI taxonomy): domain Eukaryota; kingdom Metazoa; phylum Chordata; class Amphibia; order Caudata; family Salamandridae; genus Triturus; species Triturus cristatus. The sequence goes on along the minus strand of NC_140582.1, from coordinate 1,084,352,425 downwards.
GCCCGCACTCGACTTTCCCGCCGCTGCCCCCCTGCGGCCCCGCCCCCCGCCAGCCGATTGGTGCCCCCGCTCCCGCCACCCAGCGGACCCTCCCTCCCGGCTCCCTTCTTAAGGGGACTCCTGCCTCTCATCGGGAGCGACAACCGAGCCTTGCCTAGGCCTGGTCGCCCCCACGATCCTCCTGCTACCTGTCCTGATTGCCTGCTCCGCTGTAGGTGACCCAGCCGCCGCTGAGCCGCCCGCCCGCCCGCCCGCACTCGACTTTCCCGCCGCTGTCCCCCTGCGGCCCCGCCCCCCTGCCAGCCGATTGGTGCCCCCGCTCCCGCCACCCAGCGGACCGTCCCTCCCGGCTCCCTTCTTATGACGTCCCCACGCACGCGCAGCAGGCGCGCCGATTGTGCGCCAAAGGCAAGCCCGTCTGAGCCCGTCCGCGTCTGGACCGCGCCCAGCGCCAGACCCCCTGGCCCCCGCAGATGCCAGCCCACCCGCCGGACCTACGACGCCACCACCCTCAACGCACTCAACACCGGCCGAATCGCCAGATGTTACCGAGCCACCCCACGTCGCACCCACGGACCCTTCCGCTGCCGATCCTGCAAGTTCTCATGTATCCGGACCTGCACCGCACCCGCACCCGCCAAGCCGAGCTCCAGCAGCAACCACCTGAAGTGCATCCTGCTCAACACCCGCTCTGTCCACAGACACGCCGTGGAACTCTGGAACCTGCTCGACACCACATCTCCAGACGTCGCCTTCCTCACGGAAACATGGATGAACGCCTCCTCAGCGCCCGACATCGCCATCGCCATCCCGGAGGGCTACAAGATCAACAGGAGGGACCGCATCAACCAGACTGGAGGAGGCATCACCATCGTCCACAAGAACACCATCCGCATCACGACCAACTCCGACAACACCCTCACAACCGCCGAACATCTCCACTTCCAGATACACACCGACCCCAAAACCACACTCAGAGGCACCCTCATCTACAGACCCCCAGGACCACGCACACAATTCAGCGAAGACATCGCAGACTTCATCAGCCCGCACGCCCTCCCCTCCGCTGACTACATCCTCCTAGGGGACCTCAACTTCCACCTGGAGAACAACAAGGACAGCAACACCACCACCCTGCTGGACAACCTCGCCAACCTCGGACTCAAGCAACTTGTGAACACCCCCACCCACCGCGCCGGACACACGCTTGACCCCGTCTTCTCCTCCAGCAAGGACGTCTCCTTCAGTCACTCCACCGGACACCACTGGACAGACCACAGCTGCGTCCACTTCAGCTTCAAAAGGACCACAACCCACCACCACCCGCAACAGGCTCCCCGCAGGAGCTGGAACAAGATCACCCCCGACCAGCTCTTCACATCCCTGAACCTGATTCCTCCCGCCAGTTCAACGGACCCTAACCAGGCAGCCAACAACCTCACACAGTGGATCACCAACTGCGCTGACGACCTCGCACCCCTGAAAAACCACCCCAGCAGACCCGGCAGCAAGAAGGCTTCCTGGTTCAACGACGATCTCATGAACTGCAAGAAGAACTGCCGCACCCTCGAGAAAGCCTGGCGCAAAGACCCGACTACAGACAACATGACCGCCCTCAAGCACGCCACCCGCAAACACCACCAGTCGATCCACGCCACCAAGAAGACAGCATTCAAAGAACGACTAGACAACAACGCGCACAACAGCAAAGAACTATTCAACATAGTCCAAGAGCTCTCGAACCCCAACGCCGGATCCAACGACATCACCCCCTCGCAAGAACTCTGCGACTCCCTCGCCTCGTTCTTCCACAGCAAGATCGCCGACATACACAACAGCTTCAGCACACAGCCCACGCACCCAACCACCGAACCGACGACTCCCACCATCACCCTCCGCGCCTGGACCCCGATCAGCACCGAAGACACCATCCACACGATGAACACCATCCACTCCGGATCACCAACCGACCCATGCCCCCACCACATCTTCAACAAGGCCGCCTCCGCCATCGCACCCCAACTCCGAGACGTCATCAACTGCTCCTTCAACACCGCCACCTTCCCGGAGAGATGGAAGCATGCCGAACTCAGCGCCCTTTTGAAGAAACCATCAGCTGACCCCACCGACCTCAAGAACTACCGCCCCATCTCGCTCCTCCCGTTTCCTGCCAAAGTCATCGAGAAGACCGTCAACCAACAGCTTGCCGCCTTCCTCGAGACGAACGGATCCCTCGACCCCTCGCAGTCCGGCTTCCGAGCCAACCACAGCACCGAGACCGCCCTCATCGCAGCCACTGACGACATCCGAGCCCTGCTCGACAACGGGGAAACAGCTGCCCTCATCCTCCTGGACCTCTCCGCAGCGTTCGACACTGTCTGCCACCGCACCCTAGTTCAACGCCTCAGCAACATCGGAATCCGAGAGAAGGCTCTGGAGTGGATCATCTCGTTCCTCGCCGGAAGAACACAGAGAGTCCGCCTCCCCCCGTTCAGATCCGAGGCCACCGAAGTCATCTGCGGCGTACCACAAGGATCATCACTCAGCCCCACCCTCTTCAACATCTATATGAGCCCCCTCGCGACCATCGCACGCCAACACAACCTTAACATCATCTCCTACGCCGACGACACTCAGCTGATCCTCTCCCTCACCAACAACCCAGCCACCGCCAGAACCAACCTACACGAAGGGATGAAAGAAGTAGCCGAGTGGATGAGGACCAGCCGCCTGAAGCTCAACTCAGACAAGACGGAGGTCCTCATTCTGGGACCATCTTCCTCCGCCTGGGACGACTCCTGGTGGCCCCCTGCCCTGGGCAGCGCTCCCAAACCTACGGACCACGCACGCAACCTGGGCTTCATCCTGGACTCCTCCCTCTCGATGACCAGACAAGTAAACGCCGTTTCGTCCTCGTACTTCAACATCCTACGCATGCTCCGGAAGATCTTCCGATGGATCCCCACCGAAACCAGGAAGACGGTCACACAGGCACTCGTCACCAGTCGACTGGACTACGGAAACACCCTCTACACCGGAACCACAGCCAAACTTCAGAAGAGACTCCAACGCATCCAGAATGCCTCCACACGACTCATCCTGGACATCCCCCGCCACAACCACATCTCCGGACACCTGAGAGACCTGCACTGGCTCCCCGTCAACAAGAGAATCAAGTTCCGTCTCCTCACCCACGCACACAAGGCCCTCCACGACCTGGGACCCAGGTACCTCAACAACCGCCTGACCTTCTACACTCCCACCCGCCAGCTTCGTTCGACCAACCACGCCCTCGCCGCCGTGCCACGCATCCGAAGAGCCACCATGGGAGGAAGATCCTTCTCCTACCTGGCAGCCAAGACTTGGAACTCCCTCCCCATCCACCTCCGTCAGACCCAAGACCACCTCTCCTTCAGGAAGCAACTCAAGACCTGGCTCTTCGAGCAGTAGCAGACCCCCCTCCCCCAAGCGCCTTGAGACCCTCCGGGTGAGTAGCGCGCTATATAAATGTTTTGATTGATTGATTGATGTAAATAGCGGACAAGTGGCACCATGTCATGCATGACACCGTTAAAAAACATGTTTAGCCAACAGCACAATGCATCCTGGGACTGGCAGTCCTACTTCGGTTATAAGTATAGACATTAAAATCCCAGAAGGAAAGTGATGTTGGCTCGAAATCGAGGACTGATTGTAGGTGTAACACACATGACAGCAGAAATTTGGCAGCCATGTATGTGGCCTACAGAAAGTCCACTCTTCTTTATTTCTATTTTCTTAAATCAAAACCAGGCCTGGATCTTGAGGCACCTTTGTTGTATGTCCTTTGAGGAATTCAAAGCAGAGCTCTCACTTCATAAGCCAGCAGATGCCTTTAGTTTTTTGTTTTCATTTACTCGCCATGTCATTGCGGTTGTTTGTTGTTAAACAAGTTACAGATGCCTGGGGACTGCCATGTGGCTCACCCCCTCTGCAAGATGTCTGTAATGCAAAGGTGTAAGTCTGTGGTATACTGAATGGGTGTGTTGCAGCTGGCAAACGTGCCAGAATGGCAGGTGGGCGCGCCAGTTGGGTGTAATCGTTTCAGCCATGGTCTCCAGCACCAATGCACTCATTATTAAGGAAGTTTATAGTGCTTGTATGGAAGGGCTTGGGACAACAGAAGGATCCCATTCTTGGCCCGTGCTCAGTCTAGCTTTAATCACACCAAGATAACAAATGGAGACACTCAAAAGAAAAGAGTGATTAGTGATTTTGTTGTAGCATTATCAGCAGGTCCCCCAGTTTGTCACCTAACAAATGTATATATTTCAGTGCAGCCCCTACCCTGTGCCATATGGTGCAATACAAGTACAAATGTATAACATGCGTTATTACGTCTACAAGCAGCTCTAGTCTGCATTAATTTAAGATTGTCTACTCAGTGTCTCGGATTTTGCCCCCCAAACAGTTCTTAAAATGAAGTACATCAATGCCTATTAAAATTAAAGCATTACAGAGTTCTTGGGTTTCCAAGGTCCATGTGTGAGTAGCTCAGCCAATCCTGGTTTTCGTCTTTGCATTCTGTGGCTTATCCTTATTATCCTATTAAAAAGCAGCACTAGGAAGCCCAGAATGTGAAAAAGCCCTGGACTTGCTAGGCTGCTTATGCATGGATCGGACAAACTCGAGAGCCCTGGCATTCGTTATTTCATTCTTATCAATTATCCCAGTGTCACGAGACTAGGTGCCAGTCACCTTTGAGTTTTCAACCAATGACGTTCATTATATGCTGCGAATTATAGGTTCATACTCCTAGTGGCTGAAAGTGAAACTACAAGTCCCAGCATCCAATGGCCCACGTTACTGGCTAAACGGCGCCTCCTGACAGCTACATAGTGTGCCGGTGTGAACTGGGCCGACCACTCGCTCACTGCCCCTTTCAGCAGCCGAAGACTGGTTAGACTGGACCCCTTTTGGCATCAGTATAAGCACTGCCAACCAGCATGGCGCGCGCACAGGACGAGTTGGACACCTTTCCGGCGTCGACAGATGTGCGTGCTGAAGCAGGTTGGCGCCTTTCAGGCTTCAAGAGAATGCTTGTCTGACATTCTCCGCGAGGCCCTTTGAAAGGAAGTGGTTAGAGATTTTGTTGTCTGAGGCAGGCTTTAAGGAAACAAAAGCTCCCGAAATCTCTCGCCGCGGCTCAGCGCAGGCTGCCCCGACAAGCCTGCAGCCTCGTCGCCACAGCCCTCTCCCGCGCTTTTTGTGTTGTTGTTCGCACCGCCGAGATGCTCATGGGAAGGCGCGCGCAGGGCTGTCCTTGACTCCCTCCCCCCGGTTATCGCGATAAGGCGCCGTGGAAGGCGGTGCCAAGCACCACGTCGGTGTAATCGGCATGCGAGGCCCTGGGAGTGCGGTCACAGCCAGGGGCTGACTGGGAGCGGGGCCTTCGTCCCTCAAGGACCCGGCGCACCGGAGCCGGCGGACGGTGCGATGCAAAGCGCTTCTTCACTCGCGCGCTGCCGAGGGCGGTCGGCCTACTTTAGCTGCAAAGCTGTGCTGCATCGCAATGTGCACACCCCTCACATTCTACGTAATAATTCCAAAATGATGGGCTCCTGTATGATTTAATGTGGAAATATTATAGAAGTGCTGGTAGTCTCCCATTAAATATATTGCATATATAGCGACATTTTAGAAGAGGCAGCTTCAGGTGGGAGACAGCCAAAATAAAGCCAGTTTTTGCTTAAAGAAATCGGGTGTCTCCTGCCTGAATCGAGTCTGTGGTATGTATGATATGGCAGCAGTGCTGAGAAGTGCAGGCACTCTCCCTTTTAAATTGAAGAAGCAGATATCTGCCCATTTAAAGCACGGAAATCATTAGTTATTTTTATTCTATTCTAAATATGTGTATATTTTTACTCCCCAGCATAGCACTATAGAGTGAGGCAGTTTGAATTGTTTGTTCGCGCAGCTGCCGTCCACCTACATGTGCATTGATGACGTAGCCCCAATCCGCCCCCCCCCCTTGCTGCTTGTCAGCAGCATCTTGGCATCTAGCTCCGACCTTCGTGTTAATCCTATACCAGGCTGTTTGAAATGTGGTAGAGTTGTGCATGCTTATAAATCCGTGACCTTTAGGGTATCCCTAACTTGACGAGTCACCTCTTACAATACTGCGAGAGCCAAAACTTCAAAACAACTTTTGCACATGTGTGATGAGCAGTTCAGTTTGCATGCCGCCAGTGCAAGCAGTGGTGTCATGCGGGGGGTGCGGACCGCACCGGGTGACACCATCGCATGGGATGACACCGTGACACCATCGGGGGACTGGGGGCGTGCTTTCGAAATGGAGCCACCGACTTCCTAATTATGTCCCTAATCCAGGTGCTGTGAGAAGAACTTTAGTCTAGAGTGTGATACATGCACCTGACATATTTACAGACAATTGTACAAGGTGCAATGGATAATTCCTTCTTTGTTTTGAAAACTGTATATTTCACAATTAATGCAATTCCATATATATATATTGCAGTGTTCTTCAATATATGTACAGATATTTCTATACTGCGAACCCTGCTGGGTAGCAATGAACCACTGTGCATTAATGGCGGGTCATCGGGAGATGATAGAAGACCATGCACAGCACTTGGGGATTTATACATTTGAAATGCAGAATGATATTACATGTCATATGTACATTACACTTCACTCAGAAGTTACAATTGTAGGCATAGCTAGAGTAAGCAATCTGCCCAATATCACACGATTTTCATTCAAGTACTAGAGCAGAGCTTGGATTAGAAGCCTGCTCCCCAGGTTGCAAAGAAGGCTCTTAAGCCACCGACTCCTCCTCTCAAACGCAGTCACTCAAAGACGGCACTCATAGAAGAATCCAAAAATGTGTCTCTCTTTTTAAGGTCTTAAAGAGTCTTCCGGTGAGGCACTTACATAATAAGTGCCTAGTGCTGTTCACAAGGGCTTTTTTCTTTCTGGAAAGGGGTGCTTACAGCAGTGGCGTCACTAGGGAGGTGTGGGGGGGTGCGGACCGCACGGGTGACACCATGGGTTACCGCACTGGGTGACACCAACCCTAGTGACACCGCTGAGTGCGAGCACTGTTTTCGTACACTCTTGTCTGTTCACAGACAGCACACGGGTCAGGTTGGGAGTCGCATCGTTGTGCACCTCTGCCCTACATGCACACCTAAAGTATAGGTGTACACCCAATTAGTCGTTATACACCGTCTTCCATGAGCCATGTGCAGGGAAGGGACAGGGCCTGCTAGAGTCACTAGGCCACCAGATCTCTACTCACGTCTCTATAGAAGCATGTCCCACAGACGGGCCTTAAATCTTTGCGCTTTTCCTGGACAGCGCCTTTGTTTTTCCCCAATTTAAGTAGAAATGAATTGAAGTACCATCCATAAGCCTTGTTTTACGGGGTTTAAAATCTGTAGAGGCTTCCCTATGCCTGTCCAGCAGCATCTCCTCACAGTCACTGGTGCAGGTGTACCAGAAAAAGTCCAGAGACGGATGCATTCATTTGGCTATAGTGCATGTTGTGGGTTTTGCATCCGCTATATTATTAGTGCAAGTTGTTTGCATGGCATGTGAGAGCCTCCGTGACCATGTTGTGCACGTGCATCACATTGCCATGACTGAATGTTTATGTGGCTTAAATAGTTCAGTGGATGTGCAAGCTGCTTATTAATGTGATGGCATGGTTACGATAGTCCGTGTTGGGTGAATAACTTAGCGGTTGACCTACCTCTAATGGTCAACCCTCTATTTCGATCTTATCTAACAGTGTATATAGATGGTTGGGTATTGTTCTGATGAAACCAACAGGTTCATACTTCTTGTGAATCGAACCATCAACAGTTTAAATATTGTGACTTCATCTTAAACTGTTTAAAAGCCCTGAGGACTTTGAGATCTTAAATTATTGACTTAAATCCATTAATGTTGACTTTGATTCATATTACATGTATCGGTTTGAGCTGTATGTTAATATTCATTTATTCGCTTGTCACTGGGCAGGCCGTACTACAGTACTGTTTGACACGTACCGTTGAAAAAAATGTGTGAGTGCACTGTTCACTGTTGGAACAACTTTGGGTTGGTTGCCTTTATTTGTTTTTAATACACAGCAAATCCAGACCGACAATTCTACAGAAATCAGTAGGTTACAAATACCAGACAAAGCACAGGTGTTAAAATGAATCCTTTTGAACCTCTATTTTCCTCATACGGCATACCCGTATTCCGCTAAGCTTTATGAGTCAACCTGTAAAAGAGCAAATTACTCTGGGTGACCTTTTCGAACACTGCTTGGCGTCGGTCGCCTCTAAACCATTCTATGATTATCAAATAAAGAGGCAGGCGCTGGAAACTTGAAAGCAGGAAACAGTTTTTAATATGCTCCGGAGCAGAACACGTCAGATCAGACAAACAGGGTATCGTCTCGAGGTGCTCTGCCGCATCTCTGTGGCCTCGCCTCTTATACACAGGTTTATTGCTTTATTGCACACAACACATTCTTGACGACACATTGAAATATGGAAAGACATCCCTGGAATCCCCCACTTCAGGGCCGTTCCCACTTGTATCCATAGTAGAAGTTCCCACCCCAATCTCAGCAGGTGATGGCTATCGCACAGCTGGGCATTCCGCTGGGAACAGGAATGTGTGTGATCGGTCGGCTCGTGGTGTGATCAGCTCCTTTGAAGGGGGGCGAGTTTCTACTGTAGGGGGCAATAAACTGCATCCGCAGGGCTAGGTGATGGCCTGGGATCGACTCGGACAATAGGTTATCAAAAGGGGACGTTCGCATGAAAGGGATGAAAGGGTATGTGGCTTCGGTACAGGATGTGGCTCTGAGGCAGGGTCGCGCTGAAGATGTGTTTATGGCTCAAGTAGGAGAGTTCGGGGGCTGCCTGGGCGCGGGGGATGTTAGCGTGGTCAGAGAGACGTGCAGGCGGCTGGGAATGTGAGGAGAGGCCATGGTGTCTAAAAATGGCTGCCGCTTACGCGCTCATACAGGCCTAGGAAGGGACAAAATGGCGTTGGTAATGTTCACGTCGCAAACAAACCCAGCTTATGTTTACCTATATTTTCTTGAAACACATATAGTTTACAAATGCATGTATTGCCTACAGATTATTTTTTTCACTGATGTAGCCCAAAAGTTATGGCCCGATTTGCAAGGCGATCCTCTTGAACACATGTGAAATTGCATAGCACCTGTATACTAGCCTCCTAGTACCCATCCTGCAGCGTGCCGCAGTAATGTCTGAAATACCTGGAACATCTTTCAGATGTTTGTGTATATATACAACTCAACATGACTTTCTCAAGTGCATGACGGGGATGCTCCAGGCATTTTGAGGTTTGTTGCAGTGCAAACATTTATAAAATAGTTCTAGTTGGCTGTTTTGAAAATTGAGATACTCGCAGGCATCTTCTCCCTTTCTCCTGAGGAAATCTTTTTGGATTGGACTCCAACGTTTGCGTATCACTAACTTCTTGACACTGGGTGTCTCTGGTTGGTGATTTGCTAAACATTTTTAAAGCACAGCCTACCCTGAAGATAAGAAGATTCTGTGCAACAAATGAAACCCATTATGCATAGGTACAAATAATGTGAACTTAAAAAAATATTAAAATGGCGTGGACAGTCAAAATATATTCACATTTTTGCAATAGAAAAAGAAATCCAAGAGAAGGGTAACTGCAGTAGCAGATCGTCATCTAACCTCCATGAAAACAGCAATGATACAGATAACCAAATACAATTACAAAATTAGGCACACTATGGAGGGTGATAATAATAATGTATTATTCAAGTGTTCAGTACCTTGGGATATTCCAAACTTCAAAACTGTACGTAGTGAAATTTTATGGAGAACTGTATAAGCGTTTTGAAAACTCATGAACTTTAAGAAGCGTATTTGAACTGTAAATATATAAATTAGCAACATTGGTTTCTGGTTGGGAAATCTATCCCTTCTCTTGCAAAAAACATGAACCTTTTTTCACTTTGCTGGAAAGAAGAAAAAAATTGCAAATTTTGCAGACGTATTTGCTCGCAAAAAAAGGTTTACACAATAATTTTCACCCAGAACAGAAATGGGGAGGAGCCATCAAACAGTGGAAAGCAGAAAACATTAACTTTTTATTGTTGTGAGGGTAGAGTAGAAACTTTTCCCACCACTTATCTCAATCTCTTGTGAAATGGAACTAGGCACTGTGGGAGGAAAGCAGTCATATTTTTAAACTACTATTCCCAGCTCCCCCACGCCAATAAAAAGCACATCTCTTGAAAGGTCGACACTGTGACAACTGGATTTAGCATTAACCTGCTTTTAGCATCAAGGTTTTGCCAGTTCAGTAAGGTTGTGTAAACAGGATAAGTAATGGCCCTTGGAAAACATGATGCAATAAATCATTCATTACAAGCGTGACTGAAAATACAAGGGTGTGCTTCCCTCCAGGCCAAGGACTGTTTGGTGCCTCTTGCATATGCCATTGCAGTCATCGCTATCTCGAGGAAATATATTTTCTATTTTTAGTGGGGCTATGCAGTTTCCTGTAGATATCTTGATATTTTTTTGCGGCTTCGGTTTTTGGCCACTTGAAAAATATGAGGAGGGTTCCGCACAGGAAATCTCCAGCAAGTAAAAGATTGTTGCAAAGTTTTTTCTCATCAGACCTTTAAGTTGAATATTGTGGCACGTAACAATGTCTATGGCGTTGGTGTCTATCAGAGTCTAAGAGGGCTTAATCAATGTCCTATTTTCATAACGCCCATTGACTATGTCATGGAGTTCCGTTTAGATCCACTGTATGCAACTGTACTTTGTTGAGATCTAGAAAATCTAGCCTAGACCCATCTCTACTAAGTCTACGGTGAACACCTGCTATTCTATGGAAAGGGGGGCATTGGGTCGCAAGGTTGGATCATTGGATTTCTACCCCTTTTTTAAAAAAACTCAAGCCATATATTACCACTGCTCAAGGGACATCTGTGATGATCTGCTAAGGTGAATCTTAGTGGAAATTCCAACCGTAATAGTTGCAAAACGTGTTATCCAACGAGCTCAAATAAGGAGTAAAGTTCTCCAAAACACTGACATATTTTTCAGGAAGGGAGAGGATTTCTCGACATTTCCCTCTGGAACAAAAGGGAGGAATATAAAAATGCACACTTGCTGTAACCTAGATGGACAGGCCTCCCTAGTAGGACGGAGAATGGTAGAATTATGCCATGGTACCTATGATTTTTTGTTAATTTCCAAGATTCCTTCTCTGAGTTTGTGTGAATCTGAAAAATGAGTGCCTTTAAAAAACTATTTTATGATATACTTTGCGGTATAAATTATTATGCAGAGCTTGTGAGAGCCACAAATAGTGCACTGGCATATTCTTCCTGTGAACATGGTTGTAATTTCGTATTAAATTAATATAAATCAAGAAAAAAGAGCTTGGCCCAAGCATGATTATGAAGTTACAACTGTTTTCCTCTGTGACGCATCATTTGATGTGGTTGTCTGCTAGGGGTGGGGCAATGAAGCTGGTCATCTGAGTATATCTAGACTGTATATGTAAAGCAACGGATTATGGCAGCTGGTTACGTTTTACCAGCTCTTCCTGCGGCGGGGGAGGGCTGAATGCGTTTGTGTTTGAGTGTGAGCTATAATCTACTTATCACTTAACAAAAGACCCTGTGAGTTAAAAGCCTTAAAAGCAGATTATGTTCTTTGTCTTTGCGTGTTTAATTTTAAGCTTAAAAATAATGAAAGCCACCCACTGATGTTAGCAGAGCTTCAGACCGCAAGTGTGTTGAGACTTCCCTGCCCGCCTTATGCACCGTGTGGATTCCAGCCAGCCGAGCTGGTGCAGCCCAACTGTATGCGGCTCTATTGAGCGTTTCCTTCTAATGTCTAGAGGACCACTGGTGGGCTCCACTGCGGATTCCCACAATTGCTTTATAATTTTGTGGTCCAGTTGTAAAGTGGAGACAAATCTGTTTTCCATAATCACAGAGTACAATGCAGAAGAAAGATCGGCCATGGAGTTCTACTACAACAGTTACCCCGATACAAGTCATTGGTCCTAGCACAAATTTGAGAGTATGGCAACAAAGCCTTCCAGATGAGGCTATTCATAATTAAGGCTCACTGTTTTCCGTTTTTACAGATAAATACAGACAAGAGCAATTTATTTTCCTGTCTGTATTTATTTTTAAATGTGGATAAAAACGGTAATTGAGTGCTTTCTGAGTGATTCTAAATATACTTTGCCATGTCTACCAGGCCAATAACTGTGTGGACTGAGAGGAAAGGGGGTTCAAAAAGAAAGGAAGTTTAGTATAGAGGCTTAAACAGCAGTAGATATGCACAAGGGTGATACCAAAATGTTCATATAAGTGCATTGATTTATCTTCTGTGGGTGTTCATATCGCTGAAACCTGGCCGGCATTCAAGCATAGCTGCATATTTATTGGTTAGATAAATGTGGAAATATACCAGTTTCAGCTTTATTTTTTTCACAAAACCCATTATAAATATGGATAAATACAGATGAAGTTGACAAAAAATAAACATGGATAAATACAGACGGAAATGTCAAAAAAATAAATACCATAAAACCGGGGGCCCTATTCATAATGCAAGACAGTGGGTGATGATTGCACTGGCATCACCTAACTGAAGAAGCAATTCTATTATCTTACCTAGGCTTGTAAGTGTTGTTTGTGGCACTCCATTCCAAACAGACCTAACTGTGGCACAGTTGACCTAGAAAATGTAACTCTGTTTGCCATAGAATATGCGTGTGACAGTTGCCCGGATCAATGGCAGGTTTCATATAAGAAACAGGTGTGTGTAGAAAAATTAAATGTGACTCATTTATATAGCTTGTGGTGACCCTGAAATAAAGCTTGGGTCTGGCCCAGCATGGCAAAATAACAGTGAGGCTACTTTCGCAGGCCTGGCTATGACTACTTGTCGCTCTAGTAATATTAATGACGTTTTGTTAGCAAGAGTAATTAGATAAGAATTTTAAACTAGCAGACTTAATTCCAGTGAAAGAGTTCTGTCCACCTCTAGAATGGCTCTATGATAGGTGGTTTGATCCTAGTCTGGAAAAGTGCGCATACATTATCAACAGGCATTGAATAAAATAATGTATAATAAAAACTGCAAGTGGCTTTAAAGGGAAAGAAGCGCGTGCAGTCAGGAACAGCATGGGCAGGCACTACGTGGCTGGAATTGTTTCTTTTTTAAATCCTTGTAAAATATTAGCACGTTGCTTTTTGGCTTTTAAGCATAGGAGAATGTAGTTCTTTGTGATAAAAAGGTAGGTAGCCGACAGTGTGTTGTTGCACCAGTCTCCTGCCTGCTGCTAACACCTTTGACCCAATTGCATCTCTGCCTTCTCTTACATCAGAAGTTTGGTGACTTTTAGTAAACAAGAGTGCCATAAAGAGAATTTTAAAATATTTCTGAGAAAATGTTTTTGTAAAAATATACGTGCTTCTGTATTCCTTGTGTATTTTACACTCCCTCTCTATTATTCATTGCGAACACCAACCATAATAACAATATAAGCAAAACCAAATGCTCTTTTTCACAGTTAGCATACACAAACTCTTTACCTTCAATAAAAATCTAGCCGTACTGGCTGTGTCTGCGGTGGCGTCTCTTGTGCAGAGGGTGATCTTGAGAGTGTAGATGTTTCAGGCTGGAATATAGGAAGGTCTTCATTTCGCACTTGTAAATTAAATGGATCATAAGCATACTCCAATGCTAGCTCCTTACTCAGTCGTTTTGTGTTTTGGGAAGTGATAAAGGTAGTGAGTGGCCAACCTAGGGCCAACAAGTTGATTGTTGTTGGTGTCATTTATTTTTAGGCGACAGGTTGAATTGATTCATGGTTTTGCTGATGTGGTTCTTCTGCGTTGGTTTTTGGCTTCACCTGCAGGCTGTTTAAAGGTTAGTTTGGTCTCTTCATTTACAGCCTAAGTACAAAGGCTACATCCTCTTTGTGTGTAGCGAGCGGACCTACTCAAAACAACATGGACTGGCAATAAAAAGAATGAGTGCCTGCCATTTGATGTAATATTTAGTGCTGAAACAGCTGTATTTTTTCAGAAACTTGCAAAATAGGGTATCACCTGCCGAACTGTGGCAAGAGAAGTAGGGAAGAGGTGAAATTACTCCAAAAAACACACAGAAAAAAAAGAAATTGGAGACGCGTAAAGGCAACAAAAAAAAGAAATCAGTTAGGCAAGTATGAAGAACCAAAAAAAGAAGGGAGAATAAAGCGAGGCAAGGTTTGGTGTATTTATCCCTGAAAGAAAAAACATCTGGAGGAACAGCAAAGTATCCTCATTCGTTCATTGACAAAAAATATTGATGTATGGAGATACAATGTATTTTTATTTCACAATTTTCACCCAGAACCATACAGAGAACATGGCGAACGACGAGGTGTGAGAGACAGGGATTACTCCCCGTTCCTACCCTTCTCTCTATAAGACTGCACTGTGTATATGACACGGCAGGCAAAAGAGTGAGAGTGGAGCGTAGGTGTATAGAAAAGTATATACTCCCTATCAACAGCTTTCATGTAGCGCTTCATGCCACACTTCTGCTGGTTCTGTAAATAACTATTACCCAACTTATTGTTATGCAATTTCTTCAGCTTAGCTGATGTGCCAGAATGCATACTCCTGCCTTGCAGATTACACCACATGTCTGCGCAAGCATTTACTCACTGAGCTATTTTGCCACCATACAACATCCAGGTAGTGTTTGGCACTCATGGCATGCAGATCACTATTCTCTTTGCCCACTTATAGTGAGCATTTGTTTGTTCATGCTGTAGTACCCTTTATGGTTTGAGGATTATAGAGCCAGCCTGGTTAGTGTTACATAGGACAGCATGGCGTAGTGTGTGGGTCAGAAGAACGGAGACTACATTTCCCAGGATGTGATGATTTCTTCAGTAACGTCCAGAACTGGAACCATGACGTCATCTGCTCATTACCAAGAATAAATCAAATTAGTAGAGGTCTAGGCTCTAGTATGATATTTACAGCAGCCATTTTATGAGATTCTCAAATACTTGTACACGAGCAAACTCAGTTGAGCAGGTCTCTGAAGGTCATTTGCTCGTGAGCATCTTGGAGATACTGTGAGCACAATTTAAAAAGATGCCTTGTGTAGGCCTAATTTACACCAGGGGCCAAGGTTCTGAATTGAGCCTTTGAGATGCATTGTTATCTGTTTCAATGAATTTGAGCATTTAGGTATGGGCTATATAAATGCAATTTAATTTACTAACGTATTGGTGGAAGGAAACCTCCCCTGTCCAGCAGTGATTTTAGTATAGAGTGACGTTCAGTAAGCTCTCTTCCCCCACCCCTTCACAATTCATCAGAAAGACCTCTAAGAATAAGTCACTTTGCACAAGCGATACGGTCAATGGTGGTGCCTGCCCAGTGCATCAAAATGGGCTTCATGACCTTCAGAAACCGGTTAGCGCGAAACCATCAGCTAGTCTCTGTAGCAGAACTTGCGTACCCAAAATGTGAATTTGGAAGCCAGCAGTCTCAACGAAGAAGCAGAAGAAGGCCCTCACGCAGACACACGATTGCCTCTTGTAAACACAGCTTAAAAGCATATGTGGACTCAGTCAAAGCAGAACACCCACACGCCAGCTAATCCTTTCAACCTGTTAATCTGAAAATGCTTTGTCGCATTCAGCAGCCAGTTCCTGAGATGGAAGCTAGCGAGGACAGTCATGTCGGTTCAGGGATCCAGAGTGCGTTGCCAGAATCTGGATTAGGCCATGTACTGTCCATCGCTGCGGAATACTGACAAAAAAAGGCTTTGAAGAAACCGAACACACTTCTTGAGGTCATCCCGCTTTCTGACTAGCCAAGATTCAGCTTCTTGGCTTGAAAAGGGACTTTTTTCATTCGGGCAGATAAATGGGTACTTAATGGAGGTAAAAAAAATTGGCAGTTCAGACATAGGGGTCCCTTTGTCTGGCTTTTTGACTGCTAAGCTAGTGATCATGACCTCTGGTGATTGTCTGTAAAAGGAGCTGCGTAGACGCGAGCGACACTCGTTCCTTGTGTCTACACGAGGTGGGAACCAAGCTGTAATGACAGGTACAACAGGGCTGCGATGACAGATTCATTCAGACAATATTCTGTCGCTGCCCGTGGGCCCTTAGGCTGTCATCGGGCATTTGGCAAGCCCTGTGCCTGCTGGGGAAGGAATAAGCAATCGAGGAGCTTTGAGCCAACAGTGAGGTAAGGCACATTGTGCAACTGGATTTAAACAATTACAGTGATGGTGCAAATGTTCAACTCCTTACTGATCTCAGGTGGGCAGGTTGTTTTTCCGTGGTACAAGAGCTGCAGTAAAGCAGCGTCTGCTTGCCTTAACACCCAAAGACCAAGCATAATGTATAGATAGTTCAGCCAGGTGATGTCAGTGCACAATCCATGCTTGCGGTGACAAAGCTAAATAAACCGTTGTGTAATCATTTCGCCAGGGAGTCGTTCAGTACTAGCTACAGGGAGCGCTCTACTACTGCTAACGCACCTGTGCATATCGGTTTCAGGAAGCTATGCAACATTTTTACCCAAGTTGGCCATTGTCATTTGTTCTAATTGTTCTACTTTACAGCTGTTTTGTAATGGTTATTTGGATGGTGAGAGTTGCTAGTTAACCTGGAGGACTAATTCTGTTCTCAACAGAACATAGGCTGCTTTTAGCTGGCCAACTTCTTGCCTGTCATTGACAACAGCGGTCTTGCTGTGTGGCAAATTAGGGCTTCCTTTCAATGAGACACACTGTATGCCAGAATCTACAAACAACTCCTACAGACTCCAGACCATCAAAAATGCATCTGCAAGACTCGTACTCCACTCCCACGCTGCACCCACATCACACCACATGTCAAGAAGCTACACTGGCTCTCCTTTCACAAACTCAGCCAATTCAAACTTCTCAAACACACACACTTGCAAAGCCCTACACAACACAGGACCAGAATACTTGTTACACTTTCACCAGCCCGCCAGACACCCACACTCTGCCTCACTCCCACACGCTCTTTGCATCCGCAAAAGCAGAGAAGTAGGTTGCTCTTTCTCCTACATCGCAACCAAAACACAGAATGACCTCCCTCAACACATCAGAGCCTCCTTCTCAATTCTTGAGTGCTGCAAGAAGCTGAAGACCTACCTTTTTGATTAAACAGTGAGAGGATCACACACCTTCACAAGTGCCTGGATACTCTCACAAGTGATTAGTGCGCTATGCAAACCAACATAACATAACAGGCATAGTTTCAGTTCAACGCATCTTGTGCTGTCTCTGCCACTTTCCTCTCTGGCACAAAAATCTGTTGCTACCTAACCACCAGATTTATGTGTTGTCCTTGTATCCAGGAGGCGATCTTCAGTATTAGGTGTCTGCGGAGAGGGCATGGGAGGTACATGTTCGGATCCCAACCTACAACGTCTTTTTACAAACAGCAGTGTGTCTGTACAGCATTGAATGTACTTACAGTACCAACAAAACTGGAATCACACGTCAAAGGCAATACAAACTATAATTACTGTTAGGTATTGAGATTATGAACTAAAGAAACAGAAGAAAGCAAAAGGAAATAAAGTAAGTGTCAATTTTCTGCACATGGAAATAGGCGATTAGGGAAAAGGTAAATTATCCACATTCAGAGAAGCATTAATAAAGGCAGGTTTGAGGATAGTGATAAAAAGTTGGCCCTGCTATGTTTCCGCAGCCGGTGCACCTTAACTCCTCCATGGGAGGATGGCACTGTACCCTCAAGTTTCTCCTCTCCGATTCCTTTTGGTTGCTTCACTGCAGGCAGTGGAGGTATCAACCCCACGCGGACGGAGTATTTTGTTCTTGCGGGTGACCCGTATGTTGATTTAACTTCTTTCATAGTCGCCAAGGCAATGTTTGGAAATGGGTTTCTTTTGTACCTAATCTTTGACTTTGTTTAACTTGTCAAAGCCACTGGTTAGAAAAGTACAACCTGGACAATGTCTCGGTCAACACAGTGTTTTATCAGTGAGTGCCCCTGTTCTCCCTGTGCGTTGATTCAGCCGGTGTGTGTGTCCTCCGGAATGTCGGGAGGTCATGTCTGCACTGAGTCATAGCACTGAAATTCCTTTCTCTGCGAGTAAGCAAGGAGTGGATTGTGGGAAACTGTGGTAACAACTTGAATACTTGAATTAGAACATCACTTGCCTGTTTGCGTCAAAGCCTTGAAGTAACGTTACACCGGGTTTGGTTACTTTCACATTCTTTTGACTAGGTCTCTGGATCTTCCACTTTAAAGGGAAGTGCAGTTATCGTTTTACCGATCAATATAGAACATGGTGGTATGATATATGTTGTATCATCTTGACCAAGTCTCACTACACATGTTCGTGAGCCATCATTTTAACTCTACCTAAGCACCAGCCTGTTAAGCACCTGCTAATGTTACTCCACCTTTCTCACAGAAGTGCTTCCAACTCAATAAATACAAAACAATAAAGGCAATATGTATCAAACCAGATATACAGTACTTTTAATTCACGTAGACCAGTACCAAGAATGAAGGCAGTCTAGTTTTGCGAAACTCGGCTATAGATTCTTCAATAAAAAAACTAAATTTAGAGATCCTTGGTCAAGAACAGATTCCATGCTTTTCAGAACAGATTTGTAGTAGATTGTGACGGTGAAAGGAATCCTTGTTTCCTTGCTCACTACCTCTGAAAGCATTATTATTATTTGGTATTGCAAACCTCTTTTTTCGGTTTTTTTTTTACTCCAGCTTGGCACATGCTTTTGAATCTGATGTAACCAATATTAATAAAAGTAGCAATAATAGTATTTTTTTCTCAGAGTGATCTTAAAGAAGCAAGTATTGCAAGTCATGCACAAATACTGCTTGCTCATGTTCAATTTCATTTATGGAAATTGGTCCATGTAGCTTTCTTGTTTAACCACTACCTTTCTATGTTCTGGCAATAGTTTCTCTAAATCGCTACATTCTGCCTTTTGGATTACATGGAAGGCCTGAGAACAGTGTAAAAGATGCTTCCTTCATCACCCTCTTACTTTTCATATCCCATGCTTCTGAGTTCTTGCAGGTTCTCATTTTTCGGAGGTGCTAGTGTTATCAGTGTGATGGTGAGTAAGCCCCACACTTGGTAGCCAAACTTCCATTTAAGCCCACCAGGTTTGTGAATTTAAGTTTCTAATAATGGAAGACCTCCTGCCTACTAAGTACCACCTTAACTCTTCCAGTTGAGGAAGGCAGTGTTCTTTCTATTGCACAACTATGCACAGTTTTATAGGATCCATATTGTACCTCTTTCCCACCCGTCTCCCAAGTTAATTTTCTATTGCATACAAAACAAAAATAACTTACCTCTCTACATCAGCCTGCCACTCAATCTTCCCCAAAAATGTCATTATAGACAAAGTGCTTATTGAATTCTCTTTTCAGGGCTAAATGTCTGCTTTGTTGTATTTATGATATAAAAACTTACATCATAATATTTACATCCCAGCTGCCCTGTCCAATGACTGCAACAAGAATCTGTCAGTTGAGAGCGCGCAGGAGTAAGGATGTAGGAGATTTGATGTGATTGTAAAATCTCCTTGCTGTAAGTATACTAACATGTTTCTTTTTACAGCGTTCAATTGTATCCCTGAGCATTGTAGAGAACCAGTCTCACCATTACCCAACTGATGGCACCCGATTTACCCACCTGGGAATGATGGAAGGCTCAGTTTGCCTGAACAGGGGGTTCAAGCTCCTGGTCTCTGAATACTCCATATGTCAACAGCAAGCATTCAGCTCTGAGCTTTCCTCCCGGTTTAATACTTTATTATTGTTTGAATAAAAAGGTCGTTCCAACCAGTATAAGCCTAACTGTTTAAGACTTGACCCAAAAAATTGGCATGCAACTGTTTTTATTGACAATTATTTTTGAAACCTGATGTCGCTCTCCTTTATCCACTACACGCTTCTCCGAGGAGTAGCTCGTGAGCCACTGGAGCCACTGGTAGCTCTCCAACTACCTATAAATAGCTCCCCTGTGTGCAGCCCAGCCTACTAAATTAGCTTTTGCATAGTTGAATTAATATATAGATGCCGAAAATGTAAAGCGTCTATTGAGATGAAGATGTGCGCATTTTGAGAAATTACAAGCTGATGTTCAGAGGAAAAAGGGTGGATTTTCAATATCTATTTAAAACTGGAATCACAGTGATAAATCCTTAAAACATTGGGGAGACATTACTAATAATAAGATCTTGGTGCCGGGGCATTGTGGCTATGGCTGTCATGTATTTCCCACTTTGAGGCATTCCACATTGACATGTCCTTTTATCCATCTTTGCTGGCGGCCCTGCCTGATGAACCGAGGTGATCACAGCACCTGATATTGTATATGGAGGCCACTTATGCAATCTTGTGTGATGTGGTGACTTTTACAACACCAATAATATTAGTAACCCGGGATGATCTTCATTGAATAGAAGTAGCTCTGATTATGAAAATGTTTGGAGACTCCTGGCATAATCATGTGCTTTGT
Organism: Triturus cristatus; assembly: GCF_964204655.1. Lineage (NCBI taxonomy): Eukaryota > Metazoa > Chordata > Amphibia > Caudata > Salamandridae > Triturus > Triturus cristatus. The sequence goes on along the minus strand of NC_140582.1, from coordinate 1,084,331,799 downwards.
TTCATGTGCATACATTGCTTGTCTATAAAGTAATGGCAAACGTATTCCATAAGTGGTGCTTTTTCCATATAATTAAAGTAATTCTTTCATGGGTCCGTGTTAGTTTGTGTTTAGTGCTCTTCAGAGTAAATTAAGTTTTTATTACAGCAGTCATGGGTGTGTCTGGAGTGGCATCAGGAACACCGCTACACAGAGACACCTCCCTTAGTATCGAACTCCATTTTGGGTCTTCTTTACATCATAAAAAGGCGCCGTGACGAGACTCGGTGAAGTCCTCCAGCAAGAAACAATACTTATCGTGGGTCAGTTCACTGATGGAGAATGGGAAAGAGCGCAGAAGTCGCCCTGTGCAGCTGCCTTTGGTAGGAATGTTTTTTTTTCTCCCTGTCTGGTTATTGCCTCTCCATAGAACTGTTCAGAATAGCAGCATTTAGCCTTAATAGGCAACGGCGCCATCTGCCATGGGAGATAACATGATCCCTAATGGTAGGAGTAAGGCGAAACCGATGCGCATCTGCTGTTCCACCTGTGGCATCAGCATCCAGCAGTCTCTGCGTGTTCTGCATGATCTTGTTTTTAAGTTTTTACATGCTGCAGACTTATTTAAAGGGGCACCATCCAGAGTATAGAAAAAATGGATGTCTTTGTCCAGCCATGCATCTCTAGCAGTCCTCAAAAATAGGCATTCTAGAAGGTTCCTTTATTATATGACCGCAACAGTGGTTTTGATGAAAGACTGTGACATCGCTCACCGGACCACCTCTTTAACATAGTGAATGTTCTTCCTCAAAATAAGCACTTTGTCTACCACTCAGACTGTGAATTTGACTAAAATAGGCATGGCTGCACACTAATGATGTCATCTAAACAAGAGGTACGACTCCAGTATAACATAACAGTAATGCTACTCGTTACTGAGAACATTGATTTCTAGATCCATCTTCTCAAAGCCAAGGAACCTATGGGTGATTCATGGTTAGAAGACCCAGCTTATGTTCCATCATATCTGGAGCAGCCTTATAGTAGCAAAGTGCTGTAAACAACCTATACTCTCTTGCTCGTGGCATTTGTCTCCGTTTCATGCTGAACAGCAGGTTAGGTGCGTTGCTACCGACGGAGAATATGGTGATACGCAGTATTGGACCAAGACTGCCCTGTGATTTCTGAATGGACGAAGCACTGAAGAGTGTTTGCCTGCTCCCAGTAATCCGCTGGTATTCTGCACTCTATGGTGACACAAGTTGGCAGTACCGTTAAATGGCTGGCGTTTTCGAGTCCATCTCCTTCCATACCTCATGTCTTTGGATTTCTGGTCTGTGAACATAGCTAGGAATCTTCAGAGTATATAGAACGCAGCATGGCCTGATTGGAGATAGTGTACGAGTAAAAGATGATGGGGCAAGGAGATTGCTGGTTGGTGCCGGGAGCATGAAGAGTCTTCATTGATAGTCGATGCTGATTTGTGCTAGGAACCTGAAGAGTCTTCATCGATGGTCGATGCTGATTTGTGCTAGGAGCCTGAAGGGTCTTCATCGATGGTTGATGCTGGTTTGTGCTAGGAGCCTGAAGGGTCTTCATCGATGGTCGATGCTGATTTGTGCTAGGAGCATGAAGAGTCTTCATCGATGGTCGATGCTGATTTGTGCTAGGAGCCTGAAGAGTCTTCATCGATGTTCGATGCTGATTTGTGCTAGGAGCCTGAAGGGTCTTCATCGATGGTCGATGCTGGTTTGTGCTAGGAGCCTGAAGGGTCTTCATCGATGGTCGATGCTGATTTGTGCTAGGAGCATGAAGAGTCTTCATCGATGGTCGATGCTGATTTGTGCTAGGAGCATGAAGAGTCTTCATCGATGGTCGATGCATTACTCCTTCAAAGGATGAGTCTTTAGTTCCACTCTGATCTGCAGACGAGATGGAACCAGCCTCGGCACGATCTCGGGGGTTCATTGTTCTAAAACTTTGGTGCATAAATAGATAATGCTTGTCTCCTGGTACAAAACTTCGATTTCGGCATAAATACATTGCATCTGCTTAAGAATTTAAATTCAAACCCTTTGGTATGAAATGTGTTAGTTCTCCTAACCATTGAAAACTACCAGAACTTCGTAATGTGGGAGCGTAGAGCCCCTGCAGCTTGTCCACCGCGACGCAGCCGAGTAGCACTGAAGGTCTTCTGTGGTTATGAGGAGAGCCTGGAGCAGCACACTTCCTCACATCTAGTTTTATATCAACCTAGAAGACTCAAAAAGGATCCTAGTGGCGGTGCTTTGTGCTGTTTCGTTCTGCATATTTACAAAATATGGGAAATTACTAGATATTTCGGGCTGATTCACAAAGGTCTGGGAAATGAGTTGTAAAGCATATAGTAGGTAAATTAAGTCTACATGTGCAAAATATGCGGCTGCTAATTCACCCACCTGTGTGCCGAAATCGTAGAGCACATAACATGCATTATGTGATATGCATGCTTGTATAGTTTGCCTCGTCTCCTGAAGCTAAAGTTGCGAAATAAATACGTTTTATGCATTACACATATGCATGGTCAGGAGTATTGTTCAATTTTATATTTACTGTATATTCTTGCTAAGATAACTTTGACATAGATTGCGTGCCCTTCAATGGATGAAACATTGACTCCTTTGTATATATGCTATATCAGTCCCTTTCGGATGCTCACTTTTACAGATGAAGTCTGCTAGTGTGTATATGCAGTGTAAGCAGATGTTGATGAATAACAAACTTATAGAGCACACTTGTTTAGATTGCAGGCCCACCAGTGTGTGTGCTCCATGCATACTTTATGTAGGTGTGCATTGGGACGTGTCCAGGTGTTTATCAGGCGTAAGGCTGAAAAAAGCTGTGAGAGGGGCCTCTAACGACTGCATTCAAGGGCACATTTTATGTGTGCAGCACACTTACCACAAGCACTGACTGGGAGTCCACCAGATAATCACTTTGCGTCTAGTTCACAAACTTTTGTATCTTTTTTACTTTTTATGTATTTGCTGAAACGGCGCACAGGTGGGAAGTTATTTACCCGTGCTGAGAAAAAAAAAACAGTTTTTCAAAAATATGCTCTTGCACATCTCTGCCATGCCTACTCTGACAGTATAGCCGCCATGCAATGTAGTATGTTATGCCATGCTATGTGGTATGCTATGTGGTATGCATGGTTCTAAGATTTGCATAGATTCCCATACCCTACTGATTTTTTTTAAATAAAGATGTTGTGAATTCTCATACTACATAAATCTCCGAAAATTACGGAGATAGGTGTATTTACACATTTTCTGTGAGGCAAAATTGTATGTAAACAGAACGAAGAATGTGCTGAAACTTGAAAAGCACTGTGTCTTGTGACACTGAGTATAAAGCAGTTATCACTCTCTGGTCTCCTTAGCCCCAGCCCTCGCGTACCCATTTCTCTGGGTTGGGTCTGGGCTATGTTCAAGGAACTGCTGAGTAGTCATTCCCCTTGTAATGAAAGTTCTTACTTTAGACATGCTCTTTGATGTAAGGCTACTTGCGTTTCCTCTCTGCGTCTCCTCTTACAACTGTGCACCTGGGCTGGAAGCTGCAAGCAGGCCTCATGTAAAATCACTTATGAAACCCAATAAAAGCCCATTTTACAAACAGAACGCCCTCCTAGTTGGAATGACTTCCTTGGGTAAACGCAGGCCGGATTTTCTTTTTGTTGCTGCTAGGTATGAAGGCTGGATGACGGTGACTGCAATAGGTGCCACTCAGATCTGTGCTGGTGCAAAATTGCACTGTTATTTGCACCCATGATCAGTCCAAAATTGCATTTCTTTCCAGTCGATCATTGTAGAATAGAAGAAAGTTCTGTGACACGAGGTGATGTCTCTAATAAATAAAGATTTGAAACCTGGATAACAGGACTTGTTACCCTTTTAACGATGAAGCTAGACTACTCGGTGTCAAAAGAGGGCACTACAAATGTATTCAGGCAGCACCAATCCACCCGTCGTTAAACCAGCTCTTTTACAATCTAGCGTTTATCAAGCTCCTGCTGGCGCCGCCTTGCAGCATCATAGCACTGTATTAAAAGTCCTTGTTTTCTCCCAGGCTCGGCACGTGCATCTCAGTAGCAGGCGCTTAACCCGCTCAGCGATCGTTCCTGCTGCCCTAAGGTGTAAATAAACTAATGTAATCTGTGTGTTCCGGCTGAAGGTGAGCAGGAACCCGTATTTGAAGGCCAGAGGGTGTGTTTGAGTAATTTCACTCCAAATATGGCCGCGACAGCCACCGGTAGCACATGTCGCATAAACGAATAATTAATCATCCGCGACGTATTCTGTATTTTAGTTCTGCTGTCTCTGGGCCTGGTGGTGTTTGCTTAAGGGCAGCTCTGTGGCCTCACAGGCGTGATTTTGCGCAGTTCGACATGTGACACAACAGATGCACTGTTGGAATTCTTATCGCGATAGATACGTTATCGGGGAATTGCTGATTGCTCACATGCACCGGTTTAGGTAACCTTAAAAGCGGGTCGGTTATATGTCACTTTGGGGACAGATTAGCTCCTGGGACTCTGAGGGAGGGTGAGGGGCGAACGCTAGCCCCTTCCCCCCCTCTTGGCGCTCAGTGTGCCTCCCTGTTTTCACAGCTGTCGCAGCGCTCTCCCGCCCTCCGCCCGGCCTTCTCTCCAGGCCTCACCCACACCTGCTTTCTGCTGACTTCATCAAGAACAGCACCACGAGGCCAGAAACAAAATGTCGGACAACTCTTTGGAATATAGAAAGCTGTACATTAAAGTAATCTGACAGGAAGGAGTTTGTCTGAAAACAGCGCCAGCACATATAATTCATGCTTTTTTTTCAACGCCTCGTCAGGGGTAGTAAGCGCTATATGAATACAATTACAGTGGAAGAACACACCTAAGCAGGAAGTCCTGGATCTGAGCGGACGCACGTGTGCTCTGCTGCAGGCCCACTGACGTCTTCATCCAGTCTAGGGAAACGAATGCTGACGAGTGGAGGGCTTGAGTGGTGGCGCTGTTTGAGTAATTTAAAGATGAGCAAAACGGTTGATTATTATTTCAATATGCGTTTAAAAAAACTAATATTTGCTGCCAGGCCATTCTTAATTCCTTGCAGACCTCGAACAGGTGAAGTGTGAATTGTCACACTTGTAGGAGTGTGATGGTAAGTTGTGTTGGTACTGTCATTGGCAACGCTGACAGAGGCAATCGTTGTTGCAAGCTGTGATGGCCTTCTGAAGAGGGCCCTGGCACTTATTTTTTGTTTACAAATTAAGCACCGATGCTGACTGTGACATTGGACGCAAGGTGCACCCTATGGTAGGTCAAAACCAGTCTGGGGTTGCTTGTGTTTTTAATCAAAGGGGATTTGCCCTTGGCTGATCCTATTGAAGCAGTGTGTGGTCTGATTTGAATGTGGCTGGTTCTTTTCTCCGGTGGCATGGTTTGCAAAGAAAATGATGGACTGGAATGCAATCTGAGTTATTACCAGTGGCTGAGATTAATTCAAGCATTCCACCCATCACTTTTTTGTTTTCCTTAGCGGGAGTACAGTGGTTATGCAGAGATATAGCACTGTTTCTCACTGTGACATAGTACTCAAGTTGCAACCTACTGAAGAGCCCAAACAGGCTAAAACCTGTTACCAGTCTAGTGTCCTTTGTGTTTCCACTTAGAGGGGACGTGACCTAGCAGTTCAAGCTGGACTGTTGGAGGCGTACCAAGACTAATTTGCACATGGGTGGCTTCTGATTGAGGAGATTGTGGGCAACAAAGTGGTGGAATGGAATGCAGCCTGAGTAAAATACCATGAGTGGGATTCATTCAAGCATTCCACCTATTGCTTCTTTATTTTGATCCACTTCAGCACCCAGTCCTACACTGTGGAACACCGCGAGAGACTATTTCCAACTGGTCTCCAACAAGGGGCCCTATACATATAAGTTCACTATGCGTTTGCTGCCTTGCAAATTAAAGCGAGTCCCAAAATTCAAGGGAGGAACAAAAGACAAAACAAGCATTGGCATAGCCAATAGGTCTCGCCTGTGGGACCTTATGTGTGTTTAGCCATGCAACAGTTGCATAACTAAATACTTATAAGGTCCCAAAAGGGAGACCTATTGGCTATGCCAAGCGGCCGTGAAAGTGATCGCGATCAAACATCAAAGCGGCCGTGCAGCTGCGAAAGTGAAAGTAATCGCGGTAAAGCGCGGCGCCCGCGCACATGCACTGTAGCTCTAGGCTGGCCTGGTAGCACTTTTTGGAGCCCTCTCAATTAGTCTCGCCAGACCAGCGCATGCGCTGGGTCAGGCGAGACCTAAAAATGGCGTTGCCGCCAAATGAATGGTTCCCACGTGGGAATGCTGCTTGTGCTGTGAGTGGGTTTAAGACGCGCCCCAGGTCCATTGGGGGTACCAAATTGTGTTGCTTCTGATCTGTTGATTTATGGCTGAGGGCTTTAAAGTAGAACCTGGAGAACTGAGTTCTCACTTCGGCACACGACCAAAAATGTGTGTAATCGGATTAAATAGTCCAGTGCCTTAAATTAGGCGTAATTGCCAGAGCTGCCTACTTTAGACCTGAGGAGCCAGGTTCGAGGCTCGGTGTGGGCGTAACATCCTGTGATTCTGGGCAATACACTTAATCTCCTTGTGACTCCAGCCGCGGCCCGTTCAGGTAAGAGCGGTCGGGAAGGATTTCGACGGACGATGACGTGGAAAAATTAAGTAACTAATTAATTTTCCATCGCCATCTGCCGTCCAAATCCCCCCACGAGGCCTCACCGCTCTTACCTGCATGGGCCGCGGCTATGTGTCCCCCAAATAATTGACTTCTTGTGTAAACTAACAGGTGCTCATGTAAAGCGCTCCCGTACCTACGGGTCGAGTTTGTGCAATATAAAACTGCAAAAAACAAACAAAAAAAGTAAATATATAGATTGGAAAACGTGATTCTGCGGTGTGCTATTCGTTAGTGTTCAATTTCATGTTCCCATGTCATTGATGTGCTCGACAGTGCCTCGATTAGAGCTAGGTCTGTTTTGTATTTAAGAAAACATTTACAAAATTCAAAACATCCACATGACGACCATTGCTTATAGCTGTAACATCCGGCAGCTGTTCTTTTTTCCCGTATCCTCTGTATGAGTAGCGATTGGGACTTTAAGGTATCCCTCCGCACCTGTGTGAAACCGACGCCTCCACAGCCCGCGAAGCGGCCCCCTCTTTATAGGAACAGGGCTGCTGAAGCGCGCGCTCTCCAAGGGCACCTGAGAGGATAGGTATCCATCCGCACCAGTGAAACTGTACCCTCCTCACAAGTCAGGCTCCCGCCATCTTTACACGAACATGACCGCTGAAGCCCCCGCTCTCCAAGGACACCTGCGAGGGAAGGGAGACCGAACCCCCGCAGTGTGACTCCTGCATGGCTGGAATTCTCGAAGCTCGGGTCGGCCGGCCCCGACCTCCGACAGCCGTCCCCCTATCTCTTCATTCCGAATGTTTTCGGCGCGCTCCCAGGCCTCGTGCCCCCGCGCGTCTGATAACTCGCCATTGCTGAGATGCCGGCCACGCTGGAGCTCATACCTCAGGCCCAAACTGAAATACAGCGAGATAAGCAGTTTGGAAACACATGCCTGGTGACAGAGGGGCTTGGGGTAGAAAAGAAGCAGGCCGCATGCTTTTAAATGTGCTGCTTTTGTGGTTCAGCAGAACGAGCACCGTTTTTGTATTTAAATATCAAAGTGATATAGATGCCTATGCAGTCACAATGAACGGTATGGAAAAGGGGCAAAGCTTTTAACATTTTGATTTTCATCCTCAGTACGTGAAATACCAGCCCGAACTTGTGCGCATGCGCACCCTTCCCCATCATTCATCCCGCCTGTAATTTGTCATCTGATTGGATTGGGTGGTGAGCCCAGGAAGTAGTATGAAACTCAAATGACAAGTGTCTAATTCCAAAACTGTGTGTCGTAAATACATGCTGTGCAATTTCATCACAATATGTAGGCCAAGGATGACCCCCACGATGAAGGATGCAGGAGGGGGTCTGCTCTTCCTGGATCTCTGAACTAAAGCCCTCTTTTATGAACTATTGACTGTTTTCAGTAACAGCCGGTTGCACCAAGGCTTTTTTGCGCACAAGTATCGGGTTTGTGGAGTGCAGTTTCCGCAATAACCGCCACGTGTTTTGTGGAGCGTCACCCACACGCCATGGGCACATTTTTTTAACCAAACAATATGTGCTAGATATTAAGGTGGCCTCGCGGATGTCACCTTTGAGTTGAAGCCTAATTCTTGCTTTGATTTTCACCTGCTCTTTGCTCTTGCCTCATTTCTGAAGGTTTTCGTCAAGGTTCTTCTTGCCTTCCAGAAGGGTGAGTGATGGGCACAGGTCTCATGTTGAAGCTGTGTTGAACCCTGGCTTTTAAAGGAACCTGATCAGGGGAAGGAGGCATGGTAATATGTTGTCCATCCAGGGAAGGGCAAGCACCTGTCTCCAAACTGGAAGGCTGCGGGCACAGAAGCTCTTTTATTGGGGTAATATGAAATGGTGCCCCTTCGTGCCAAATTAACCCCATACATTTAATTTTGGCAGGTCATCTCACCTTCGTGCAAAATTGATCCCAAAAATGTAATTTAGACCGGTCATCTCACTGATGTACAAAGTCCTCCCCATCACTATAGGGGCTACCGTAGCCTGTTACACCCGATTCCTGGGAATACTTTAAGGGTGGGTTGTAGGGAAAGGCAACACAATCCAGATAGCCAATATTATTAAACACGCCCTGGAAAAGAAAAGGGTCATAAAATGGTACTTTCCTAATCCCTGCACAATTCGTGTCGCAGTCATGCCGTGAAGTAGTGCTGGTGGGCACGGATGCCTTTGACAAAGAAGGACAGTTCTGTTCTCTTCTCCTTGTTTGCATGCCAGCGCCCTCCACCTAACACTTCGGTTCAGTTGTACGGCCTCGGTACAATGTGTGGTTGCAGCCACTGAAGGCCCCGCCGCCCGGATCCGAACCCGATACTCTTCCAGATGGCAGGGATATAAACTTGCGTCTCGACTCTGCGGTTGATCAAAGTTTCACGCTGTTATCGCCCCTGTAAAGTGGCGGGGCCCCCTCCGCTGCATAGCTACTGTACTCTGGCTCCCATCTCCGCTGACGCCCACGATAAACACCGCTCGGAGAGCTGCATAAAGCGCCCATTCCTCGCGCCGCCTCCGCAGGCTGGAGATCCGCCGCACGGCCGGGGCAGCGCCTGTCCTCGCAGAGACCTGCACATCACACAAATGCCTTCTGTCATGGAATCCATCTCGTCTAGACAGTAATGCAATGCAGACGTGGAGGACGTAACGAGCGCCATGTTTAAAGGATAACAATCTAAAACAAAATGTAAACACGTGCATGGGAATTGGCAGTCTGCTGCCATCTTCTATCCGGGTGAGGAGGCCAGCCCAGTTGGTTTCTGCTGCAACCACGTTCAGGTGGCAAGTTGAAATATTTTGCGTGGGAGACTCGGCCTTTCATCTTTCTAAACTCAATACAATGAATACTGTGGCTTTAGATAGCACATTCAGAAATGGGGTGCACAGTGTATATCAGTCATGTGTTAGGTGTTTGTAAGCAATGTATACAAACTATAAACTGAGCTGTCTTCATACGTGGTTTGTGTGGACCCCGATGACTGGGACAGAAAGTCAAATTATGGGTCACAGCAAGTGGAACTGATGCGGGGCACAGAAGGACAAAGTGTGGCCCACATCAAGAGGAACCGACGACGGGCAGAGAAGGTTGAACTAAGGCCCACGGTGAAAGGAACCGATGACGGGCATGGCAGATTGAACTGGGACGGCAAGAGTGACCAATGATGGGCACAGAAGGTCGAGCTGGGTTCCACAGCGAGAGAAACTGATGACTTGGATGGAAGGTCGAGAGTTGCACTATCCCTGCTAGGGTGGTGTCCCTCTATGCGCACAGCATTGTGGGGTAACGAAGTTACCAAAATTCGTTTTAGTTAAACCAAAGTTCATTTATTCATGGTTGAAAAGTTGAAATTCATTATTCCATATGACAAATTATGGCATGTTGAGTCAACAAAGGTACTGATGGATATCCTCTATGCATTTCGGGTAAAAACCCTTCGTCAGGAGGAATCCTGTAAACAGAAACAGGAGAAAAAGTTGCATATCCCCTAATCGGGTTTGTATTCCATTGAAATTAAAATGTTAAAAATGTAGAAAATGAGAAAAATATGTATCCCAGATATCAAGCTCCGAAAAAGTGCACAACGGAACAGTGTTAGAAAGAACTACGCAAACCATATTGGAAATTACACCCGAGTGACCCGGTGTTTTTCTGAAAATTTACCGCGTGTGACTCAAGTAGCAAAACAAATACAATGATAGCAGCGTATTAGTTGACTACGTTAAAAGTTGTGAACGTTCGGACCAGAGCACTTTGGATATGCTCACATGAACGGGTGAACTGAGGTAACTTTCTTGCCCTGTACCGATTCTTGGTATGAGGTTCTATTCTTTGACACGCCCTTATTTTATACACCGGCATGACGATTTCACCTGACTTTAGTACACGTCTTTCACAACTTTTAACGTAGTCAACTAATACGCTGCTATCATTGTATTTGTTTTTCTACTTGAGTCACACGCGGTAAATTTAGTACACGTCTTTCACAACTTTTAACTTTTAATTAGGGGATATGCAACTTTTTCTCCTGTTTCTGTTTACAGGATTCCTCCTGACGAAGGGTTTTTACCCGAAATGCATAGAGGATATCCATCAGTACCTTTGTTGACTCAACATGCCATAATTTGTCATATGGAATAATGAATTTCAACTTTTCAACCATGAATAAATGAACTTTGGTTTAACTAAAACGAATTTTGGTAACTTCGTTACCCCACAATGCTGTGCGCATAGAGGGACACCACCCTAGCAGGGATAGTGCAACTCTCGTTATTTCTTCGACCTTGGTTCAGGGGTCGCTCCTCTAGCAGCACGCCGCTACTCGAGTAAACTCAATACACATCAGAGATTAAAAGGGAGTGCGCGATATTTCAACACTTGGATGGAAGGTCGAAATGGGGTGCACAGCAAGTAAAACCGATGAGTGGGACCGAAGGTGATTCTGGGGCCTATGATGCCAGAAAAGATGACATGCACTAAAGGTCGGACTTGGGCTTATAGCAAGAAGAGCCGATGACGGCACAGAGGACCGAACTGGGGACACAGCAAGAGGAATTGATGACTTAAACAGAAGGTCGAATTGAGGTCCTCAGAAATGTGAACCGATGGTGGCCACAGAAGGTCGAACCGGGGGCCACACCATTAGAAACCGAAGACTGTCTCAGAAGTTCGAACTGAGGGACACAGCAAGAGGGCTGATGAAGGTCAGTCTGGGACTGATGAACACAGACGGTTGGACTGGTGCCCAAAGTAGTAGCAATCGATGTCGAGTACTGAAGGTCGAACCATGGTCCACAGCTGTAGACATTGAAGACTGGAACAAAAGGAGGAACTAAGGTCCACTGCAAGAGGGACAGATGGTCAAAAATGGGTCCCAGAGAAAGAGTAACCCGCAGAGATGGCTCTAGAACTAGGAAAGTCCTTTCCCTGACCTCCTCAGGCTGAAGCATAGGTCTTTTGAACAGGTCAGACCCCTGTTGATCTGACCCACGTACGTCATGTTCACCCCCACATTCGAAATTTTGGGCCCAGGCATAAGAGCTGGAAGAGAACCACACGCAAAATAGAAAAAGTCAGAGAAACAACCACACTCACATTCAAATATATATTTTGTTACTCTAAAAAAACTACTACCTAACTGTGCTTTTCAACATTTTTACATATAGGTGTAGCATACATATATGTACAGAAGACCTATCAGTTGTTATTTAATTATTTAGCATTGAGTCAGCATTTTCTCCCCATACATTTTTTTTTCCATTTGTAGAAAAAATATAGTTCATTGCGCCTTATTAAAAATTAGTGGATTATATGCTGGTAGAAAATTTACTTTATAGCCAGGTGGTGTATAGATGGAAAGCTATGATTTTCTTACATTTACACCCATAAAAAAACATAGAGGGAAGTTTCTGTCTTCTGAAAGTAGTAAATCTTTTGGGAATCAGGCCCAGAATCATCCATGATACAGAGTATTTTTGTTTTTCAGATTCTTTCGAGTAGGACACAGAGGCTCTGTGCACTAGAAGCTAAAACCTGGCAAGACCACAGTTTCTTTTAAATCTGTAATTGTGCATTTGTTGAACATAATGTATACAGACCTTGCAGCGGTGACATACACAGTGCCTTGCTATGTCTGTTTTAGTTATGGAGAAGGCTTTGATTGCGTGGTCTGCTGTGCAGTTAGAGTTCTGATAAAATATAAATAAAGTCTAATGCGTAGTTAAAAGTGCATTAGCGGTGATTGGCGTGTCAAGGGGTTTATCCTTGTTTATTTAAGCTACACCGCTCCCTGTGCGCCAAAGTGATGGCTTGGGGTGCGCTGGGTCCGGCAGAGAGCTTTGAACGCAAAACCCTACACCGCCACCAATCAAAACTTTTCAGACCAAAAACATATACACAAGAGCGGCTGTGGTCTGAAATGGAAGCCGGCATGTGCTTTTAGGCCATGCTGCGAAGGAAAATGGCTTCCATTAAGAGGGGCGCAGACCCCCAGCTCTCTCCAGGTCGCAGCTGTTCAGAAGCTTAGAGAATGCTAACGCTCTGGCTCCTACAGAAAGGGATATGGGACACAATTCATGCTTTTATGCACAGGAAAGTATGGAGAGAATTAGTCTCTCACTTTTCTCAGTGGATGTTAAATTTAGGCCCGAACGGCATCTGGGTTGAGTGTCGATTTACTTCTACATTGGTAGACAACAACGATCTGGGGGTTAGATCATGTGTTGCTTTGTATTTCTCTGGTTTGTGGTTGTAGATTTTCAGTGCTTAATTTATGCCGGTGGTGGGCACCCGTATGCACCACTTACTTTGTCATGGAACAAAAGACACAAAGTCAGGAAAGGGATAAGGTGGATGGAAAAGATGGAACATGAAAATTAGTGACAATTTACAAAGCAGGAATGAGAAATAACCTGCTACAGACGAGAAGTGTAGTTTGGTAGGAGAAAGAGGCAGAGTGGAATGAAGACAAGTCTGCTTATATCACAAATGAAGCTCTGGAGATTAAAATGCACTTAAAAGGGGCAGCTAGCTATTTTTAAATTGCATAACACTTTAAAAACAATTTGCAAGTGCCTTCTTCAGTTGCTGTGAGCATGAAAAGAATGACATGGGGCAGTCCGCATACAATATAGGTAAGGGCTGCACCCGTCCCTATCTGGTCTGTAGAGGGGGTCATGGTGCAACCTTTGAGTTTAGAGCCAGGTCGCCTTCATGAGTTGGCAGGAGTTACTTTTTTAAATTTTAAACATTTGTATTATTTTGTCAGCTTCTAATGCATCTGCCACGTGGTATATCATAATAAAATGTATTTCAGAGTTTACATTCATGAAAATGGGCAGGAGTAAATGTTTCAATATAATATTAACAGTTCCTAATAACATCCTTAACTTCAATCACAGCAATGTGGGGTCGGGTGGTGGGTGGGGGGGAGATCCTCAATGTTTGTGGGTGGGCATATGATGTGGTCTTCCAAGGTTGCCCCCCTCCCCGAACCGCAGTGAGTGTGGTGGTGGTGGGGGAGAGAATGTAATTGGGGGCGTGAGGCGAGAATTCCCCATCTCTGTCTAGCAGGATCAAGCCTAAAGTGACACTGGCTTAAAATTCTGATATTTATGTTCTATTTAGAATTATTTAACAAAAAGTTTGGGGAGGGGATCAGAGCAGCTAATAGAATAAGTGTAGTACTGTTAAATTGGGTAATAGCTACACAGAATATAAAAAGTGTGGTATTATCATAGGATGCTGCGATACCATTGAGTTTGGTGATATAGCACCTATTATGTGAGATTATGATGGAATCACACCACAGTAATACCCACTCGGTGTTATTAAGGAAGCAGCAGATCTTTGGTTCCTGTTGTACATGGTTCTCTCATCTTAGCTGGCCTACGAGGAAGAAGGAATGCAGCAATGCCAGCTGTAATCCTCAGAGGTTCGAATGATGTACTCATAAAGGATAACGCCTGGCAGCCGTGCTTAATTTGAGCCAGTGGTTTCCGGTGCTTAGCACCAGCACCTAACCGTCAACACCGGAGCTTTTGACAGTCTGCCACAAGGTTGCGCTGTGTGGCTAATGTAGAGATGACCACATCAACAGTTAGTTACTAATTCAATATACATAAAAAATTAATATTACCTGCTGCCCAAGCCATTCTTATAGCTTAGAGGGTCTGGAATAGTCTGAACTGTCACTCCTGTAGAAGTATGATGGTTAGTAGTTGTGTTGTTACGATCATTGGCAACGCTGGCAGGGGCAATGGATGGTGCAAGCTGCAGTGGTCTCCTGACAAGAGCCCTGGCAGTTAATTGTTTACAAATTAAGCACTGCATGCAGTCCCCAGGAGACTTCCCCCAACATTTCTAGCACCCATCCCGTCGTCCTAAAAAGTAAAATTCAAAATGGTGGTCACCCTGCAGACTTTAACTTGAGCTGCCCACCTTACTAAAGGGGGTAGGGGCACCCTGAGAGGTGGCACCGGGTTCTACCTGTGTCCCACCCTTCATCACCAGGACTACAGGCCAATCACAGTGCAGTTTGATAGGCTGGGACTGGTCCCCTCCTACGCCTTCTGAGAAGTTTTGCTAAAGTTATTAAACGGCACAGCCAGCCGGCCTCTAATTGCCAGGGAGATGGTGATAAGCCTTTCTTCTTGTTGTTTCAAAACAATCTGTGGGGCAGTGTGCCCTGCCGGCTGGCGCCCTGCGAGGGAGGGATGGCATCCGGGGGTGCCTACTGTGAGCTCATGAAGGGCATTCTTGAAGAGTTGGCAGCAATATTAGATTTGTGCTGAGAAACCACATAAACCCTAAAATGTCAAATTGCAGAAGGAGGGGCAGATTTACTCAGAAAGTAAGGGATGCTCCGTAGAGATTATGTTTTATACATGCCTCTCATTTCCATAGTGATATATTTTTGAAAGTTAAGTCTTCTACCAGAATCGTCTCTGTTTTTTTGTGAGCTGAGTATACTGAACAATTAAAGTGACACTTTTAGCGCTTTATGCGTGTTAATTCGTACATTCAGGTGGCTCATGGATTGCTAAAGCATACAAATGTCAAACATGAACTAAAACACAATCTGTCAGCTGGAACAGAAAATAAAAACGATATGAAAAAGATATTTCAGAGAAGTGCATACCGAGTGCTCCAGATTGCTGGGGCCCATCGTCAAGAATGATCCACAAAGAGGAATCTGATGTAGAACATGACATGGAGAACAGAGACAAGTGAGCCAGTTGGGCATCCAGGTTGGCAGGAAATAATTGATGGATTCCTAGTGTATTGCTTATAATTAGGTATATGTTCAAGATGGTACCCTGTCTGCTTCAGTTCAGCCGCCACCTGGACCGACAGACCAGGGAAAGGCTTACAACGATGAGATTACCGCAGCATCACGCGCAATGCACATTCCCAGACTCCGCAGAAGATGGAGAGCCAAGCCGTTGGTGACGACTGATGGGCATACATGCGCCAATAGACCCGACTGAGGCGGGAGACTAGTGAAACCAAAAATGGCTTTTTTTTGGGCAGTCTTCCATCTGAATTTGCCTCTGTTTCAATAGAGGTCAATGGTTGATGTATATTTTTTTTTAATCTCCCCCTTTCTTCTTATAAAATGTTGGCCTGTGTGCATGAGCGCCCCTTCAAGGTGAGTGGGCAAAAAGGTTTCAGAAGTTTTCTCGAGAAGGCTCTCCTTAGACTAATTGGATCCGCTCTATCAGCCGCTCTGGAAACTCGTGACGTAGCAGAATACTTTCCTTAGGATCATGTGAACAGTGTTATCGACCAATTATAAATCTTGCATAAACAATTCGACATAATTCATGTTTGAAAGAAGAGCCAGAGTTGATGTCTTGTCTACAATCATATCTGTTCCTTTCTGCAGTGGTCGTAGAAGTAGCATGGACATTGGTGTAATGCGCTCAAAGAAGGATCCCGGTCAGCATCAGGCTGGACAGTCATGTGTGTCCGTGTTAATCCACATGATGGACTTGCTGCCTTCATCCAGAGAGGCCTCTGGGGTTTCAGTGTTGTGACCGGATGCGGGGAGCACCAACTTCTACTACTCCTTGGTCCCGTTAGTGGAACAATTTAGAGGAGGAATTAAGAACTGGGATTTGAAATCTTATTTATATATATTTATATAGCGCTTACTACCCTTAACGAGGCATTGACACGCTTTTCAGCGAGTAGCACACTACCCCAGAACTCAAGGTGGCTGATTAGTAGAGGGAAAATATAAATTGCTATCTGGTGTGCTGGATATGCAACCCTGTTAATGGGATGATTAGGGTGAATGAGGGAAATTTGTAAAGGGTTTTTTGGGAGGCCACAGCAGAAGGAGGGGTTTGAAATGAGTCGGAGAGGAGATAGAGGCATACTTTGAAAGAGGCTAAGGATGAGTTGTAGAGTAGCGGACTGTCATTCAAGCCACCCTAGAGTCGTATCAGACCCACCAGCCTTTTAGATGGATTCAGGCCTTGTGATTAAAACCACCATCATACCACATTAGGTTAAGAGATGACGGGGGCGACATCCCCACAGTCATATTTGAAGTGCGACGGCAGACCCAGCAGGCATTCCAAAATAATTCTCATTCTACACGCTATTTAATACCAGGGATGTGAAAAACCTGAGTTCATGTGCCCTATAGACATGAGCAAATTCATTCAATGTAATGAAAGGGTGTACTTCTCTTGTTTGAAAAATCCACAATATTGTGAGAATTTCTAAATAAACAATTGACTTGTGCACATTCTGCTTTCTGAAATCATTGGCTTTTTTTCTACACCAGTTTTCCCTATGAATTGGAGGCAAAGACTGGACAAGGTGAGCTTTGTGCTGAAGCATACAACCCGTGAGGAGTACACCCTGGTGCCTGCTTGCCTTGCTTAGCATTGTCTGACCTTGTTCCTGAAATTGTCAGTGCTAAGGCCCGCCTGCACCAAACTTGTGTTACTAATTTCACATTTGATGTTGGTTGTCAGGGACAAGGAGGTGAGCCGGGTTCGAAGAAAAGCAAACAACACAGCCAGGGGGTGGCTGTAGGGGGTGAAGGGGCCCCGAGCAGTTCAAACAGAAGTGCCGCTGCAATTAAACTCTGTTTTCTTAAGGATGTGCAGGGCTCTCTCCCGCAGAACCAGATTCTGCTGGTGTTTTTTATGTCCTGCAGTTGTGCTTGTGTGTGATTCCGCCCCATCAAGATATGTCACATTGTGTATCGGTGCCACTGAATAGGGGCTGATAAGCCCTGGACAGTGTGGGTGTTTGTTTGTCTTTTATTAGCCAAGTGTCTCCCTTTTCTTCCCAGGCTTGCCTGGTGTCAGGCTTGTTTTCTTTCTGTGTAGGTTTGTGAGATTGATGGGATGAAATGACCACACACAGGCAAGGCCCGGGCAATTCATCTGTGCTCTAATTTAGGAAATTCCAGCCCTGGAAGGACCCTTGTGGTTTGTATGAGAGGCCTTGTTGAGTAAGCACATGGAAAGAGGAGGCAGTCGAGTTCGAAGGGAGGGGTCCGCTTCTAAGCCATTGTTTTGATAATGCACTGATTACACTTATCAAAATTTGGAATATGACCTGACCCAGCTTTTACAATATGTGATTTGGCAGATGTGAGGCTGACGGAGACAGTGCACAAAATAGCAAGACACTACTTGCGAACATGCGATGAGCTCGGTTTAGCTAATGTATTTCAATACAGTATTGCTTGCTAGTCGAAATACTAGTATGACTTATTTAGGCCATGTTCCCTTTGCAGTGCGTGTTTGTGGTGGTTCAGACGTTTTCCGACATCTTGCTACCATCCCACTTATCGTTGGTGTAGGACATAACTCTTCAAAGCTCTCCTTCTAATAGCCACAGTTATCACGATGGATGTAAGAATTGGAATTCCAATAGTGTACTTATTTTGAGCCATTTCACCAAGCAATGCCTGCTGGCATTTGCTTGGGGGAAGCCACCAGATTTTCAGCTCTACAGCTCATAAAGAGATCCTGTTCCATGCTGTGGGCTTGGAATGGGGTAGAAATACCACACCCTGCAGCATCGGTCTTTACTGATTGGTGCATTAACCTCCCAAAATAACTGGCCTCTAAGAATAAGCTCGCGGACATCACATGTGTCCATGTTGTGGATGGGAATAATCGGGAAGAAATCGGAAAAGTATATCCACTGTGGTAACACCAATACTCATTGTGGTCAGTAATCATTTGTGTCCTCCAAGAACAACCTTGGAGAGGTCTTCACCCCGTTTCATAAGCTTGTCTTACAATGTCGTAGCAGCAAGACTAGAGGACAAACTCTACTGCACAATGTTCGAAGACCGATTAACGACCAGTTCAATACTGGTTGTGCTTGGTAATCATTTGTGTCCTCCAAGAACAACCTTGGAGAGGTCTTCAACCCGTTTCATAAGCTTGTCTTACAATGTCGTAGCAGCAAGACTAGAGGACAAACTCTACTACACAATGTTCGAAGACCGATTAACGACCAGTTCAATACTGGTTGTGCTTGGTTATCATTTGTGTCCTCCAAGAACAACCTTGGAGAGGTCTTCACCCCGTTTCATAAGCTTGTCTTACAATGTCGTAGCAGCAAGACTAGAGGACAAACTCTACTGCACAATGTTCGAAGACCGGTTAACGACCAGTTCGATAATTGGTGGCCAGCAACTGCACAACCGTTCGTACTGCTTTTAAATCCTTTCTGTGTACTCCATACAAGCCTTACTTTGCCACAGCGGAGGATCCTGAAGCGGCCATAGGGATAACCTTAAATCCACACTTCAGACAGGATAGTCCGTGTTGAGAGTGAAACCCATGGGTGGATGCATTAGAGTCCCTGCGGTGAACAACCTTTTCGCTCCTTCCCGTTCTCAAGCTAAAGGATTACATTGCCAAGCGGGGAAAGACACAGCAGAGTGTTGAAGCTGACTTCAAGTGAAACTTTTTTTGATAAATAACTTAAGTAAAATATGCACCTGCTCAAGAACGAAGTTCACAAAAAAAAGTAAACTAATCACATGATTGACATAAAAATCTGAAATGGCCTTTACAGTAAAGAAAAAAGCAGAAAATGTATCTGTGGAATAAAATATGTAAGGATTTGAAGCCCATCGTTTACTCTGTCTTCTGGCAGTGGTATTACCTTTTACAAGTAGTGCTCGGCATGCGTGTTTGACAACATATACTCTCTGCTGATCTGTAGCAAAGCCTGAATTTTGATTTTCTATTGAACGTTGTCAAATTTTCCCCATCACCTTCAGCTTTTCAGTAGTTGAGGCTGATATTTTAATGTTCTAAATTCAGGAGCTATATTTTAAGGTCTGAGTTGGAAGAGGAAAGCATGGAAGATTTCCGCCACATTTTGAAGGAGTCGGTCAAGTGTGTGGGGAGGGATGAGGAATAACGTTCCTGCCATCATTTGTGTGTTGAGGTAGCGGCTATAACAATTAGGCACCATCTTGCTGCACAAAAATACTGAAATGCTATAGAGATAACTAAAAGAGGACTAACTGGCAGAACTTTTTGCGACGTGTTCAGGAAATAAGAGGTTACCAAAGAGCGGTGGCATTTGCCCGTCCAAAACTCATTCTAAAAACATTAGGGTTTTTTCAGGATTCAGAGCTGCCCACATTTTAAGAATATCATTTCCCACTTAAATTTGACATCAATCAATCAGTGATTTGTGAAGCGCGCTACTCACCCGTGAGGGTCTCAAGGCGCTGGGGGGGGAATATCGTGCAGCTCCGTCTCATCCAAAGAGCCAGGTCTTGAGGCTCTTCCTGAATGCTTGCAGATTGGGGGTTTGTCTGATGCTGAGCAGGAGTTCGTTCCAGGTCTTTGACGCGAGGTAGGAGTAGGCTCTTCCTCCCGTTCTGGCTCTGCGGATGCGGGGGGTTTCGGCAAGGGCGAGGTCAGCTGAGCGGAGCCTTCTCTTGGGTGCGTAGAAAGAGACTGTGGGTTTTAGCCAGATGTGTATTTTCACTTCCACAAGAAGCACTGGTACAAGAGAGACATTGTTGTTTAAATGGACATTTCCGATGTACATGGCCATCGGTCTGGGAGGGATTTCAACTGTGCATGTTTGAGTGTAATATGGCAGTGGTATTGTTGGGATGCGTCTGATCCAAAGTCACGGAGAATATGGGAAGAAGTATGGTCTGAAAGGTGAGCTTCAGTTTTAGAAGACTGATGTGCACGGCCTTCTTCTGATAAGAATATGGCCCTCTATGGAGTGAGTAGAAACTCCATTCCTTACATTAAGTAGCGTTTTGCTGTTAGCATAGATGGGGCGTGGAGCGTAAAGCCTTCACAGATGGGAATATAAAAGTCGCAGAGGCAGGTCCACTTTTGGATGGACGCTAGAATTTGAGCAAAACCAGTATCCTCTTGATCCTGTGAATGTGCACTGCAGGCGACGTAATGTGTGGGCCTGTTGATCTGCATGTTATTGATCCTGGTGCTTTACGCACATGACCATCCTCCAAGCACTGTACATGCATTCCACGGTCTTGTGCATGCCAGAGCCATCGTACTTATAAGGTCCTGCAGATTCTTTCTACTTCCTTGTTGAGCCACAGACTTTCCCGTAGCTCTGTAGAGTGCATTTTTGATATAATTCGTTCTTAAAGCTGAATATACCAAGTACATTAGACTCGATTCTAGGTTTAATGTGTGCCTGAACCCCAACATTCCTTTATTATAGTAGATTGAATGAGTAAGTGTATATTGCGTGCGTAAACCTTGACCGTTTCACAATGCAGTTGGCATAGTTGACAATATAATGTATGCCGGAGCTTCCTCATCCCACAAACCTGTAGACTCAATCCTTGACTCCATCATTTATACCTGAGCTGCTATAGTCCTGGGATGCTATTGCCCTAGAGTTGCTATATTTCTGCGATGCCGCAGTCCCAGAGCTGCTCTGTTCATGGATGGTATAGTCCTGGGATGCTATTGCCCTAGAGTTGCTATATTTCTGCGATGCCGCAGTCCCAGAGCTGCTCTGTTCATGGATGGTATAGTCCTGGGATGCTATTGCCCTAGAGTTGCTATATTTCTGCGATGCCGCAGTCCCAGAGCTGCTCTGTTCATGGATGGTATAGTCCTGGGATGCTATTGCCCTAGAGTTGCTATATTTCTGCGATGCCGCAGTCCCAGAGCTGCTCTGTTCATGGATGGTATAGTCCTGGGATGCTATTGCCCTAGAGTTGCTATATTTCTGCGATGCCGCAGTCCCAGAGCTGCTCTGTTCATGGATGGTATAGTCCTGGGATGCTATTGCCCTAGAGTTGCTATATTTCTGCGATGCCGCAGTCCCAGAGCTGCTCTGTTCATGGATGGTATAGTCCTGGGATGCTATTGCCCTAGAGTTGCTATATTTCTGCCGCAGTCCCAGAGCTGCTCTGTTCATGGATAGTATAGTCCTGGGATGCTATTGCTTTAAGAGTTGCTATATTTCTGCGATGCCGCAGTCCCAGAGCTGCTCTGTTTATGGATGGTATAGTCCTGGGATGCTATTGCCCTGGACTTGCTATATTTCTGCGATGCCGCAGTCCCAGAGCTGCTCTGTTCATGGATGGTATAGTCCTGGGATGCTATTGCCCTAGAGTTGCTATACTTCTGCCGCAGTCCCAGAGCTGCTCTGTTCATGGATGGTATAGTCCTGGGATGCTATTGCCCTGGACTTGCTATATTTCTGCGATGCCGCAGTCCCAGAGCCGCTCTGTTCATGGATGGTATAGTCCTGGGATGCTATTGCCCTAGAGTTGCTATATTTCTGCGATGCCGCAGTCCCAGAGCTGCTCTGTTCATGGATGGTATATTCCTGGGATGCTATTGCCCTAGAGTTGCTATATTTCTGCCGCAGTCCCAGAGCTGCTCTGTTCATGGATGGTATAGTCCTGGGATGCTATTGCCCTAGAGTTGCTATATTTCTGCGATGCCGCAGTCCCAGAGCTGCTCTGTTCATGGATGGTATAGTCCTGGGATGCTATTGCCCTAGAGTTGCTATATTTCTGCGATGCCGCAGTCCCAGAGCTGCTCTGTTCATGGATGGTATAGTCCTGGGATGCTATTGCCCTAGAGTTGCTATATTTCTGCGATGCCGCAGTCCCAGAGCTGCTCTGTTCATGGATGGTATAGTCCTGGGATTCTATTGCCCTAGAGTTGCTATATTTCTGCGATGCCGCAGTCCCAGAGCTGCTCTGTTCATGGATGGTATAGTCCTGGGATGCTATTGCCCTAGAGTTGCTATATTTCTGCGATGCCGCAGTCCCAGAGCTGCTCTGTTCATGGATGGTATAGTCCTGGGATGCTATTGCCCTAGAGTTGCTATATTTCTGCCGCAGTCCCAGAGCTGCTCTGTTCATGGATGGTATAGTCCTGGGATGCTATTGCCCTAGAGTTGCTATATTTCTGCCGCAGTCCCAGAGCTGCTGTGTTCATGGATAGTATAGTCCTGGGATGCTATTGCTTTAAGAGTTGCTATATTTCTGCGATGCCGCAGTCCCAGAGCTGCTCTGTTTATGGATGGTATAGTCCTGGGATGCTATTGCCCTGGACTTGCTATATTACTGCGATGCCGCAGTCCCAGAGCTGCTCTGTTCATGGATGGTATAGTCCTGGGATGCTATTGCCCTAGAGTTGCTATACTTCTGCCGCAGTCCCAGAGCCGCTCTGTTCATGGATGGTATAGTCCTGGGATGCTATTGCCCTAGAGTTGCTATATTTCTGCGATGCCGCAGTCCCAGAGCTGCTCTGTTCATGGATGGTATAGTCCTGGGATGCTATTGCCCTAGAGTTGCTATATTTCTGCGATGCCGCAGTCCCAGAGCTGCTCTGTTCATGGATGGTATATTCCTGGGATGCTATTGCCCTAGAGTTGCTATATTTCTGCCGCAGTCCCAGAGCTGCTCTGTTCATGGATGGTATATTCCTGGGATGCATTAGTCCTAGAGCTGCTATTTTCCTGTTGTGCAATAGACTGATGCTGAGGCCTCCTTCTCCATGACACAGGACAGTCAGTCCTTGAACCTGCCTGAGGTGGGGGTCTGCGCTATACTAGATAGGCTAAGCCCTGGCTATCATGCATAATCGATCATTTAGTCTAGATTACAAGCTCCAGAGGAAAAATGAATGTGTTATTATTGATAGAAAAAGCAGTATACTAATTGGAGTAAAAAATACAGCTTTCTTAGGCACCATTAGATTATTCAGTAGGGCAGGTACAAGACGTTCCATTTCCCTAGATGTATAATATGTGTCTGCCCCTTAATATTTCAGCCATATTTGAAGTTTTAAAGTTTTTCTGGCCTCCTTGATCATAGCACCACAAGTGGTGGACTAGTGTTGTCTTGCTGTTGCATTGACTCTGTGATTCTGAAATATTAGCATTTGAATCACGTTGCCTTCCAAAAACGACTTGATAAGGATCCTGCTCTCCCATCCTGGGCCATCCTTGAAAGCAGGCACAGCCGCCCCAGTCCATTGTGCCAGCCCAGATTGCTTCAAAGGCTGTCTCATTCAAGCCCGGTGTCCCTATTCCAGGTGAACATTAGTGACATCGGATAGGCCTTACGCTTTGCTCCAGCCTGCCCTTCCAGTGAATTCGTTTTTCTTTAACCATAGCAGGTAAATAAAGAGGCTTTGTCCTGCTGTTGTGTCCATCCTGTAATGGATCGGCCCACCGGATTGATTGCGGCACAGGTTGGGAGCTGATAACCTGTAGAATTTGTATGCAGGCCCTTCTCACTGCTGGTTCCTGTGTCCGACTCTCGAGTCCTCTCTTTGAAACGATTGCTATCTCCTCTTCCTTGAAATGCATAGCTCTGGGAGCAGGGAGCGGAGCTTGCTGCTGTGGGCCTGTGTGGGGGTTAGTTAATGCATGTGTTCTGTTGTTTGAAGTTGTAGTGGAAAACTCTGCGGTCTGTGCTTCTGGCTGAAACTGAGATCTCGGTTGGATAAAGTTTGGTTTCTTGACCGGTTTCAGAATCTCTTTTCAAGGTGTCATATAGCAGCAAGGGAAGACAGACTCTCAGGTCCATCCACTCCAACAAGTTAGTTAGGATATTGGTAGGTGGCAGCCACACGACAGACAGAAGTGATTTATATTTACTAGTCTGTACCCCCACTAGAGTTTATTAAATATCTTCCTCGATCACTTGTGGTATAGGACTGTTTACACGGTGACCTGCAAACTGTTGAACAGGACTCCAAACAACTAAAAATCAAGCGCATTTGTACTGCGGTTTGATTCGCCCAGCTGAACTGTTAAATCAAACTGCATTAAACCTTCTCTGCCGCCCCCGGTCATTATTGATACGAAAGTCCTCTATGGAAGGAATCTAAACGAACATTGCAAATGTTATGGTGGTTTCCAATGGTCTTTTGTTGACCCCTTAGGTGCAAGCACAGGTAACGTTACTTTTGCATTTAAATGCCATAAATGCAGGTAATAGTGAGGCACTACGTTGGATATGTTGGCATAATCCTGGCTTGGTTTGTTGGACTGAGGCCTCTTTAATCTGTCATCAACATTTGTTTCCTTTTTAAGCAGCATGTCACCCACCTCAAGATGGTGTCATAACACTGTTGATTTCACAGGTCACCGAGGGAACACCTAAAGTTAAAAGACAATAACAGTAAACAATTCATGCAGTATATCAACTAAAACATGTAGGCCAAGCCAACCGTGGCAAAGGTATCTTGCAGAGTTTGCAGAAACTTAGCTTTGTGGCATTGTTAAGGGCCACAGATGGAAGAGTCAGGTTACTGGGGCCAAACCAGAGCAGGTACAAACTTCTAGCACCAAGACAATTGATGGTTCCTACGGTATCAAATAAGGGCTCATTCAGAGGTGGAAATAGTGGCCACAGTATGCACCCGAAAGGTTGAACTGTCTCTGTTTTTAATTGCTTGTGAACTGCAAATGAATGCCCTTTTGATGATTTCTTGGCAGTAACACAGTAGATTGGGAGGTATATTACTCCGTGCCATTATTTAGGATTTGTTCATTGTGGAAATCACCAGCCCTTAGAAACATGGTGGAATTTGAGGTGGTCTTGGGTAGATCAAATGCCTAAGGAAATAGTTTCGGATCTGTGCAACCACGGCAGAGAAATAAATAAATAAATATATGTCTGTGTATGTGTGTTATCTATATCTATATAGATATATAGATATATGAAATGTCGCATTACAACATGCAGCCTATCTCAGATTACCATCTCATGGCAAACTGCGTACATGCCATCCCATCTCTCAAAACAGCAGCCCCAGGTCAATTCAACCCACAAAACCGCAGACCGATGTGAAATATCCCTTTCATGGGTGAATACATTGAGAAAGAAGTCCCAACACATTTTCCTAACATAGTCTCCTCCCCTACTGGGACTCTGGTATCGCAGGGCGGCTCTACTAACCCCTAAGGTTTTTATTTGTGTACCAGGCGTGCTGTAGCATAGACTAAATCCACAGCCTCTGTACCATATATATATATATACCCATCCCACCCTCAATACAGTCAAGGATGCTTGGTGTAGTCTGAGCTGTCCCAGACCGTGTACCTGTTTTTGGGTCCCGAGGGAACATAGGCAATCTCATCTTTGATACTGGTAGGTGGTTCCTACAGCTAATGGATGCAAGACACCCGTTGAGGCAAGCATCCATGTCTAAGCAGCAAAGTTGCTGAGAACACATGTTGTTGTCCAATAATGATGCTCAGTCTTAAAGGGGTCATTTTCAGCCATTGGTGCGGAGTCTAAGAATTGATTCCCAACAAATAAAGGCTTAGACTGGTTGGTGCTCTTTGAGCTTGAGTCAAACCCTTCTCTGCGAGATGTGGGTCTGGAATATCACGCAGTAAATATCCATTTACCCCAAAATTGATACCTAAGTATTGAAGACAGAAATATTGACTGGTACCTATATATAAGTATGTATAGGTTTACTATACTTTAACTCCAACTATATTTATCTAGACGATATATTATATATCTATACATCTTCAAGTTAGGTAAACGTGGAGTTAAAAATAGTAAATCTATACTTAGCTATATGCACTTACCTCCTGAACTTTGTTGTCTTCGATAGTTAGGCCTCTCACTGTGGTACAACTACAACCTCTCAGTAAGTGTTTTATTTTTTAAATAATGGGGGGCCCTGCGTAAGCAGGACCTCCGAAAACCCATGATATGCCTTTATGGAGCTGAACGTATCTACATGTGACAGGATGCTTATGTTTTTATCTGCTAACTAAGGTAGGAAAACTTTTAAAACCCCACCCTAAAAAGTGAATTCTCCAACTCTCGCATGAAAGTGGAATGCTCTTTCTCTGGAGAGACCCATGAGCGGGGATTACTCTCCTGATGATGGGGCTCAGGAAGTGTCCAGGCTTCTTTTTTCCTGAGTCGGAGTCAATAAAAATGTGAGGAATTTCCAAGCTGTCATCTGCAAAAGCCCTGGTTTCATGTTTTCAGCGCGCCTGTAGTCTCTCAGCTGCAGAATGCGGGGGGATCTGCCCGGCATGTCAGAGTTCATGGCTGAAGCCTGCCTTCCTGGTGAAAGACGGTGCTATGAGCTGGGGGCTGGCCCTACCCTGTTTCCCCTCCTTTCTTTCACAGTGGCTTATGATTGGCTCTCCAACAAAGCCTTTGTAGCCACCCTCCCAGATCCGCAGATTGACACACGAGTCCGTCTCATGCATGCTTCTGGTTTATGGCGGATCAGTGCTGCTCACTGGGGAACAGAGCTTTGTCCGGGTTCTTAACTCTGTGCCCGCCTGTGTCCCTGCTGGGCAGTCAGTCAACTCAAAACCAGCTTTCTGCGTGCACCCCTGCAGATACCACCTCCTGCCAGTCTCAGTTTAGGTGCGGGGCAGTCAGTCAACTCAAAACCAGCGTGCTGCGTGCACCCCTGCAGATACCACCTCCTGCCAGTCTCAGTTTAGGTGCGGGTCAGTCAGTCAACTCAAAACCAGCTTTCTGCGTGCACCCCTGCAGATACCACCTCCTGCCAGTCTCAGTTTAGGTGCGGGTCAGTCAGTCAACTCAAAACCAGCTTTCTGCGTGCACCCCTGCAGATACCACCTCCTGCCAGTCTCAGTTTAGGTGCGGGGCAGTCAGTCAACTCCAAACCAGCTTTCTGCGTGCACCCCTGCAGATACCACCTCCTGCCAGTCTCAGTTTAGGTGCTGGGCAGTCAGTCAACTCAAAACCAGCTTTCTGCGTGCACCCCTGCAGATACCACCTCCTGCCAGTCTCAGTTTAGGTGCGGGGCAGTCAGTCAACTCCAAACCAGCTTTCTGCGTGCACCCCTGCAGATACCACCTCCTGCCAGTCTCAGTTTAGGTGCTGGGCAGTCAGTCAACTCAAAACCAGCTTTCTGCGTGCACCCCTGCAGATACAACCTCCTGCCAGTCTCAGTTTAGGTGCGGGTCAGTCAGTCAACTCCAAACCAGCTTTCTGCGTGCACCCCTGCAGATACCACCTCCTGCCAGTCTCAGTTTAGGTGCAGGGCAGTCAGTCAACTCCAAACCAGCTTTCTGCGTGCACCCCTGCAGATACCACCTCCTGCCAGTCTCCGTTTAGGTGCGGGGCAGTCAGTCAACTCACAACCAGCTTTCTGCGTGCACCCCTGCAGATACCACCTCCTGCCAGTCTCAGTTTAGGTGCAGGGCAGTCAGTCAACTCAAAACCAGCTTTCTGCGTGCACCCCTGCAGATACCACCTCCTGCCAGTCTCCGTTTAGGTGCGGGGCAGTCAGTCAACTCAAAACCAGCTTTCTGCGTGCACCCCTGCAGATACCACCTCCTGCCAGTCTCAGTTTAGGTGCAGGGCAGTCAGTCAACTCAAAACCAGCTTTCTGCGTGCACCCCTGCAGATACCACCTCCTGCCAGTCTCCGTTTAGGTGCGGGGCAGTCAGTCAACTCAAAACCAGCTTTCTGCGTGCACCCCTGCAGATACCACCTCCTGCCAGTCTCAGTTTAGGTGCGGGGCAGTCAGTCAACTCAAAACCAGCTTTCTGCTTGCACCCCTGCAGATACCACCTCCTGCCAGTCTCCGTTTAGGTGCGGGGCAGTCAGTCAACTCAAAACCAGCTTTCTGCGTGCACCCCTGCAGATACCACCTCCTGCCAGTCTCAGTTTAGGTGCGGGGCAGTCAGTCAACTCAAAACCAGCTTTCTGCGTGCACCCCTGCAGATACCACCTCCTGCCAGTCTCAGTTTAGGTGCGGGGCAGTCAGTCAACTCAAAACCAGCTTTCTGCGTGCACCCCTGCAGATACCACCTCCTGCCAGTCTCAGTTTAGGTGCATGAATCCTTTTTGAGAGATTTACAATGTCACTTTAAATTGTTTCCTTATGAACCAGACTTTGAGTCAATTTATAGTGTGTGATGTGTAAACACCCACGACGGAACATGCCTTCCTTTGCAGGCAATGCCTCAATACACCCTCACATCTAGATTATTTAAAGAACCTCACTTACATATTTGAATAATACACTTCCTTTATACACTGTATAAATATAGGCCAGTGAGGTTCGATCAGGTCTATTCTTGTTTTCTATACCCATGCGAGATGAATGTTCATACATCAGATGTAAATTAAACTCTTTCAGACACTCAGGGGTTACCATGAAAATATGGCATGGACCTCACCCTCCTGGACCTACATTAAGCATGACTGCAATAATCTACAGACTCCTCCCAGGGCGTTCTGTATCTTTGAAATTCACAGCCTTCGGGTCTGACAGAGCATAGTAATCTGCGCGTAGATGGCCCGCACCTTGAAACTTGGTATCGCCAAGGGAGCATGGTGTCCGTTGGGAGCTTAACGGGACATAAAACATGGTAAACAGTCGAAATATATATTTTTTTGTAATCATTGGCAAAGCCAATAGGTTTGCGTAGCTTGTTGAATACGCTATCAAATAACAGCTGCAGTTGAGTGTTTATTTCTCCGTGGCGCCACCATTGAGGGGAGTGCAGCGCCTTCGCCTGGGCTGGAGGGGTCCCGCACACTCACTCCTCTTAAAAAAAGAATCTCCGACCCCAGGATGTGATGATTTGCACATTTGGATGCATCTGTCTAGCATTGCTACACTGTGGTGTTTCTTGTGTCTAGCTAGGGCTTAACTGGTGCACGTGGCAGGAGAAAATCAGAATAGAGAGAAAGAAAGGAGAAGAAGAAAATAATGAGAAACCAGGGATAAAGCGGGGATGGAAAAGAACCCGCAGGAGTAGGATAAAGAGACAGGAAGAGCAGAGTGATGGAAGGAACAGGAGCCCTGAGGTGGAGTCACAGCTAAGTATCGTTGGTATTGGGTGACCTGGGCCCCTGCTCTTAGTTGGAATGAAGCAATGTATATACAGCCCCACTACACTGACAGCCCTTCACTGCACATTCCTGGCTTTTGGTCTGGCTACATCCAGTTCCTGAAATAAAATAAAGTTGAAATGCTCTCAGTCGCACTTTACGCAGATCACGGTGGCAGGTATATGACGTAAGCGGATTTTAGGAAGAGGGTCTGCTCCTCGTGGGGGTGGCGCTGCAGTCCCTCATGGGCCCTAAAAGAGGGCTCTTTGTTGGAGATTTTAAGTTCACCTTCACCCACTAACTTGGCCCACACACCCACATGCTCAAGTATGGCACCTCCGTAAAAGATCTCCAACAAAGAGCCCTCTTGTAGGGCCCGTGAGGGACTGCATCGCCACCCTCACGAGGAGCACCGCTCAATGAGGATGCTTTACACTCGCAAGAGTGTGTGAGGGCACAAAAGATAGTAGGAGGTCTACCCCCACTTCTAGCACACCCAACCGTCTTTTGGAGACATTGACATGTGACTCACATCCATAGTTCGGTTGCAGAGTACTTGTCCTCTTTTCCTTTAGGAACTGTCACCACTAGGTTATAACTTGTTATGATGAAGCCACTGCTGACTGGCTCAGGAAGGGTCAGCCATGACACAAACAGTTTGTAACTAGATAGCACATGCGATCTCTGTCTTAGAGCCCGCCCGTTGGTTGGCCTCGTTGTAACTCTTATTTGCTTGCTTCTTATTAGTTAGGGTGTGTGGGCTTCCCTTCCTCTTCTTGTGTGTGTCCCTCCCCTGAAACATGGACGCATTATTGTGTCCTTACCTTGCTCGCTTTTTCAGGTACTACTTTTTTTGTCTTTTTGTTTAAGCACTCTGAGAGTACGTGTTACCCAGCTGTCCCTCTAGTGTGCATTTTCCCCCCTCTGTGGTGTTCTCTCTCACCTGTGAGCTATTCCTCCACATCCTTCTGTGATGTTCTTGTGTGCTCCTCGCCAGCGTTGCTTTCTCACCCATGTGCTTCTAACCCCCCCAGCTCCAAATGGTCTTTCATGCCCGTTTACTTTACCCCCCCTCCACGTTGCGATCCCTCTTGCCCAATTTGCCCCCCTGCGCCCTCCATATTGCTTCCCCAACTTACTCCCTCCATGTTGCTTCTTGACCCTGTGTTGCATCACCCCCACCGACCCCTGTGTTGTTTCAGAGCCCAGCACCTGTGTTGTTTCTCCACCTGCTTTACTTTCGTGTCGCTTCTGCGCCCTCCTTGCCCCACCCCCTTTCCAAAAAACCTGTCTTTGCACGTTTCACTTCTTTTTGTTTGTCCATTCAAGTTGCATTGTCAAATGAAAAGGAAAACCACTAGCTGCATCATTTTGTAGGCATGCATATGCGTGGTGTGCGTGCTTTCATAATGACGCATTATATTTTTTTTTACTTCACCATTCTGCAAAGCATCAAGGATGCCTTATAGCATTACTAAAAAACATTGACAAAGCCAGTAGTTCCCAATGACGAGACCCTTTGGCTTTGCCAATTTTCTTTTTTATCTCAAAGCCCCTGACACCATTTCAGCCGACGATTACGATACAAAGATTCTCCTGGCAATAACCACTTGGATATGTTTTGCAAACTGCAGTTACCCAGCCGTGTGTGCTAGATTGACACATGCAACGTAAAGCACCCCTGCCCTTCTCATGCTCACCACACTGCCACTAAAAAAATGAAATAAATGTAGCAGTTAGTTCTCCGCTTACACCTGTTGCTCATATTAAAGTTCCTCCATGAAATGTGATGAATTTGAATTTGTAGTGCATAACCACCTTCCTGCTCCACCCCATCTCTTAGTCATGCAGGAGGCTGTTCGTACTTTCATTCGCCTTTGTTGAAAGAAAAGGCCCATGCGTGGTCCCCTTGCCCACACAATCTACTGGAAACCTATCCTATCTGCGCCGTGCTGGATGTATGCAAGCTATTCTGTTCAAAGTTTTCAAAGTTTTGTGTTTGCTGCCTCATGTGAAATAACATTTTGTCACTCACTGTTTGGTGGGAAGTGTTTGGGTTGTAGGATGCAACTGGATTTAATGCACATCAAGCAAAAAGTGCAGCTAAGTTTCTTTCCAGCAAATTCACAATGATCATGACCCTGCCTTTATTCTCCAAACAATCCCTTTATCTTGGTTAGTGAACCGCAGACCCCCCCCCCCCCTCCCCCCCAGCACCTTGAGACCCTTACGGGTGAGTAGTCACACTTTATAAGAAACCTGATTGATTGATTGATTGAATCCGTTGTGGCGCTCAATCTAAATGTAATATCCATAGTAGACTCTAGTGATATGGTCATTTCAACAAGATCTGACTCGACCCTACCATGTACCTTTGCTGTTCGGTAAGTATCTAACCTAGCACCAGACGTGATGCTTGTAGGAGTGTGTGCAATCCTTTGACCACGAGCATGGGACATGATTGCGACTAGAGGTGGGTGAGACACTTCAAGCTCGAAGCAGTTTCAAGCCAGATGCCAGGCTCAGGCTCAGCTCGTGGAGGTCTTGGAACCTTGAACCCAAAACGAGCCAAGCTTTCATGTGGCTTCTGCCTGCCACCCTAGCTCTACCCTCGTAAAGAAAGTTAAAAGCAAAGCATTAACATTTGAGGTAAAAAAATAAGAGGGACAAATAGATACTCATTTAGTCCCTGGTTTGTACAAAGCTAAACCTGAAAACCTGGAATTAATCCTGGCTTCCCCACTTAACCATAATCTGTGATTTTAGGCATATGTTTTGTTACGCTAATCCCACTTTTTATTCATTATCTGTGAATCAAACTATGAAGGGATTTGTTCATTTCAAAGCAGCCTCATGTTAAAGACGCGCTTTTTTAATTTTGAAGAGACTTTGTGATATTTAATGTGATGTGTGTTGCTTAATTTACATGGCAAATATTTCCAGGGCTTGGCTCGTACAGGAGCTCTTAGAGCCAAAACAGACCCTTTCCTGGGCTCTGGCTTGGCTCTCCCTGTCAATTTGTTGGCCCGCCTACCTCTGTTTGTGGCCCTGAGATAATTTCAGCGATAAGTGTGCACAGTCCCTTGTGCACGGGCAGGTGATATTACTGTGTCCCTAAAGCGCTTTCAGTGGTAAGTGTGCACAATCCCTTGTGCTGGATTAGGTGACTTTACTGCGGCCCGGAGGTGTGTTCAGTGGTAGTGCGCAACCCCTTGTGCAGGAGCAGGTGACGTCACTGCATACCTAAAGCGATTTTAAATAAGTGTGCAAAATCCCTTGTGCTGGCGCAGGTGACATCACTGTGGCCCTGAGGCGCTTTCAGTGGTAAGTGTGCTCAACCCCCTGTGCAGGAGCAGATGACATCACTGCGGCCCTGATGCGCTTTCAGTGGTAAGTGTGCGCAATCCCTTATGCAGGAGCAGCTGACATCACTGCGGCCCTGAGGCGCTTTCAGTGGTAAGTGCGCTCAACCCCTTATGCAGGAGCAACAGACATCACTGTGGCCCTGAGGCGCTTTCAGTGGTAAGTGTGCTTAACCCCTTATGCAGGAGCAGCAGACATCACTGTGGCCCTGAGGCGCTTTCAGTGGTAAGTGCGCTCAACCCCTTATGCAGGAGCAGCTGACATCACTGCGGCCCTGATGCGCTTTCAGTGGTAGGTGCGCTCAACCCCTTACGCAGGAGCAGCAGACATCACTGCGGCCCTGAGGCGCTTTCAGTGGTAAGTGCGCTCAACCCCTTATGCAGGAGCAGCAGACATCACTGTGGCCCTGAGGTGCTTTCAGTGGTAAGTGCGCTCAACCCCTTATGCAGGAGCAGAAGACATCACTGTGGCCCTGAGGCGCTTTCAGTGGTAAGTGCGCTCAACCCCTTATGCAGGAGCAGCAGACATCACTGTGGCCCTGAGGCGCTTTCAGTGGTAAGAGCGCTCAACCCCTTATGCAGGAGCAGCAGACATCACTGTGGCCCTGAGGCGCTTTCAGTGGTAAGTGCGCTCAACCCCTTATGCAGGAGCAGCAGACATCACTGTGGCCCTGAGGCGCTTTCAGTGGTAAGTGTGCTCAACCCCTTATGCAGGAGCAGCAGACATCACTGTGGCCCTGAGGCGCTTTCAGTGGTAAGTGTGCTCAACCCCTTATGCAGGAGCAGCAGACATCACTGCGGCCCTGAGGCGCTTTCAATGGTAAGTGCGCTCAACCCCTTGGGCAGGAGCAGATGACATCACTGCGGCCCTGATGCGCTTTCAGTGGTAAGTGTGCGCAACCCCTTATGCAGGAGCAGCAGACATCACTGTGGCCCTGAGGCACTTTCAGTGGTAAGTGTGCTCAACCCCTTATGCAGGAGCAGCAGACATCACTGTGGCCCTGAGGCGCTTTCAGTGGTAAGAGCGCTCAACCCCTTATGCAGGAGCAGCAGACATCACTGTGGCCCTGAGGCGCTTTCAGTGGTAAGTGCGCTCAACCCCTTATGCAGGAGCAGCAGACATCACTGTGGCCCTGAGGCGCTTTCAGTGGTAAGTGTGCTCAACCCCTTATGCAGGAGCAGCAGACATCACTGTGGACCTGAGGCGCTTTCAGTGGTAAGTGTGCTCAACCCCTTATGCAGGAGCAGCAGACATCACTGCGGCCCTGAGGCACTTTCAATGGTAAGTGCGCTCAACCCCTTGGGCAGGAGCAGATGACATCACTGCGGCCCTGATGCGCTTTCAGTGGTAAGTGTGCGCAATCCCTTGTTCAGGAGCAGGTGGCATCACTGAGGCGCTTTCAGTGGGAAGCGTGCCCCTGCCTTGCCCCGCGGGTATTAAATTAAACGCATCCGCGCATCAAACATTAAAGTACGGAGCCGCCTGAATGTTCACATCAATAATGATTTCCAGAGCTGGAGAGAACTGGGGCAGCCTTTCAGATGTCCTTAATTTACAGTAACGAGAAGCAGAGTTACACCAGATAAGTGGCAGACAAAACTGATGTGCTTCTAAAATGGGAACCATTCCTCGCGCAGGGTTGCGCCTGGCCACATTTGCTCAATGGTTTCATATGGTTGGGTAGTCGCCGATGTCCCTTGGGGAAAACCCCCTTCCCAAAGCCCCCAACTGCCTTCACACCCCTTATCAGAGACCATGAATACAAAAGCATGTTCTTTGGGTTAGGGGTCATAAAGCTCCTGGCCGTATTTATTAAAATATATAAACAGCAAAAAACGCATATTCTCACTGTTTATGCACAGTAACCCATAATTTTACATTTTTGCCTTCAGAGTTACATCCTAGCCTTAACAGAGTCGATAATACATAGGAGTTGCCTAACCGTAACTAAGTGTGTTCCTGTGCACCTATCACAACATCTTCCTCGAATGAGATCATTACTGGTCGTAGGACCCGCCCTCTTAGAACCCCTTGTCCAATACCAATTGGACATGAATGGATCCCTCCCTTTGGGAGGACCCCACCCACCGTCCTCCCATACCGGGAGTGCCTGTGCAGAGGGCCCATCCGCCCACTAGGATACCTCCCTCGGGCACCCCCTACACCCATCTTCCTTCCCCAAGACCCTGTGCTAGCTGAGCGGGTTGGTAATAGGTAAGGGTTGCGTGTCAAAAACTGCCCCCAACTCCCACGCCAATACAACCTTCTTTCGACTTGCTTCCAGCACCCCTTGGAGGGTCCAGCGTAGTCACTGTTACTTTGGTCTAAAAGGGGGCCTTACATGGGCCCGAACTGTCCCACCAATCATTACCTCAACTGCCACAGGCCAGTATAGTTCACCTGCTATCAGGCCTTCCCCCGCCCCACCGAACCGCGGATGATGAACCAACCACATGCACTAATTCTCCAGAGCATTTTTGTTGCCCTCTTTGACAGGTGGAACGTGTCCTGCAAACGACCGCTCATGAATAGCGGGCAACCTAGCCTACCTAAACTGCTTACCCATCTTATTGTTTTAAGCTGCACAGAGTCATTGAGGGCTCCGACCAATTTACCATCTCTCCAATGCAAACTGAGAACGATGTTTGACCATGCTATCTCAGCCTAAGGAAACTTCTCCGCGAGCCAGCTCACCTCTGAAATAACCAAAAGCAACCTATTCTATCTGTTAAGTCTCCGTTAATGCATCGTTTACAGGATGTACCATAATATTCCCTTGAAGCGTAGAAAAACCCCTGGGGCAAGAGTCTGCCCAATGCAATCCTCAACTGGGCCAAGTGCATCCCGCCTTGATCATCCGAAAGGTCAGGCGGCATCCTGCTTCCTCTGCCCCGCTGCATAACCACCTGTGGGATAGACAAACCTTAGCAATACCTCACGTACGAGTGGCCCCACTCAAGCACTCCTGTAACCCCTTCAACTTCCGCATCCAATAGAGGCGACTAGGTATCCAGTTGCGGTTTCAAACCCTCACAGCTTCCACCTGCGCCAACTGGATAATACAAAGGAGTTGGAGGCAGACACCTACAACCGGTTTAAGCTCACCCAGTGCTTGTAGCTTTCGGCTCCCAACCCGCCCCCCTTTGCGCCACCTGCCCAGCTAGCCCATCCTTGCCACTGCCCCAATTCAAATGAGTGTGGCGGTTTCCCAGCTTCCGCCTAGACATGGTCTGTGCGACTGACCAGGAAAATGACCAACCCATGGGAAATATACAAGTAGCCTAAAAATTAAACTGCCCCACCACCACCTACTGTTGCTGAAGAGTCGCCTTTCTGGACTCCAGGCAGTCTTCCAATGGCTGCGAAGACAACTTCGCCTTCCCCCTCGGGGAGCCGAGAGACATCCACCAGAGACTCCAACTTGGTTAAAAAAAAAAACACAGACGTAGCTGGACCACACCAGGGGTACTCCAACAGGGCTGTAACGACATTTTACGTAGCGACATGAGAGGCATTGCACACAGTCCGGCACATTGTCGATGTAGGCTTTCCTGAGCTATGCAAACGTGTCCGACCTTGGTGATACTGCTCATGCTGCCGCATCATGCAGCCCTTTATTTTCGAAGCCCGATGATCTTCCTTGCTGAGGTCCCCGATGGCGTGGGCACTGCCATACTCTATCCACGACTCAGGAAAAAGACATACTCAGCTCTCCGACAACATGAAATGCCGCCCATTTCGCAGGAGTTTGAATTGGGACTCCAAAGGCCAAGATGTGGTAGAGGCTTAATTCATTAATAATAAGACGCAATCCATACACAGAGACTTTGATCCCCAGCCCTTGCTTTAACTGACCTACAGCTAGCCAAGTGACTCGCTTTACGTGATTAGCCTTTCTTACGGAGAGGAAGTGTGGGTTACCTGCATCAATTTCCGCTTACTTCACTCACACACTAGGTACTTACATCCGCCAGTTACAAGGCAACGATGATTTTGTGGTCAGTGATATAATACGTCAATCGATGCACATTGACTGTTAACGGGGAATACCATCCCAATCTATATGGACGAAACTATTGATGTCTGTGGGGAGCCATTTTGAAAGAACTGGCCACCAAGATTTGATGGGCTAAAACCCCTGGCTTTCTCACAGATGGAGCCGAACAGGACGGCATGGGCTTGAGGAACCCCGCATGAGGCCTGCGTCCTGAAAGATTTCCAGAATGCTCTGCAGCAATTTCAAAATCCTTTTAGAGCTCAATGTTGCTCGAAAGGGGTGCAATTACTGAAATGTATCCTTTTCAGCTTCATTGCTTGCTTTACTTGCAAAAGAGTGTCACTCTAGGCGTCACACATCTGGTTGTCGAATGCCACTCATAAGTACACAAACTATATGAATGCCCCACATAAGCACATTGAAAACCCGATGCCATGTAATCCATGTGTGTTCATCTTCCTTCCCGACACTGATCACGACGTGCACAGTCGGAGAATCCGCTCAGCGCATTGGACGGTTGCAGAGGGGTTGGGTTAGCTGCAGAAGCTGAATGCCAATGGCTGGAACCTGTTCCTGACACCCCATTGGTCCTTTATCTTACCGGTTTCATGGGTCTAGATATTCTCCTTCCCTTTACGTTGCTTCAATCTCGCTGCTATGTGTAGATCAGGTCACAACTTGCAAAAGCTCAGATCAAATCCACTCACTTGCCACCAGTGTCGTGTGGGAACGTCCGAAGGTGACAAAGCTAAGTACAGTTGACTGTACTTCTTCTAGGGCCCACAAGCTATTTGTTGAGATTTTGCAAAGAGAGGCTATAGCCTTCCCCTGCCACAATCAGGAAGTGGCCGTCATGACTACAAAAATGGGGGGCCTTCCCTCCTCATTTCCTCAGCCCTCGAGCATCCACCGGAGCCGCCACTGATGCAGGAGAGCTAGAACGCAACTCGGATCGGAGGAGAAAACAGGCTCTAACCGTGCGGCTCTGGGGGGCACCAAACCAGGGCTGTGGCTGCAGAGTTACAGCAGAGGAGTGTGCCTCTCTGAATATATCCGCCGGGGAGTCGCGAGGTCCTGGCGTGTCCGAGGCGACGAGCGAGAAAGAGACCTCCCTGCCTCCTTGCGGCACCTTTTCAGGAGGGGCGACCATGTTGATGTGAACGACACCGTAAGCATTATAATGCTTCCAGGTGCCGCGCCCCGACCAACCAATCCCACACCTGACCCTGCCCAAAGGTCGCTGCGACCTGCGCCACCAGCATCATTGCCATAGGTACGGCTCCCCCTAGACTGCTGAGCCTCTGCAGTATCCGTGAAGACGATTGAGATTGGAGGGCAGGTGCTGATGTGTGTCTTGGAGGAGGGAGTGGCTATCTGCCGGTATTCTGTCTAGGTCTCACCGGACTCCTCCCTGACCAGCACTAGTCAAAGGTGCTTCTACTTCCCTGAGGTAAAGATGTTTATTGAGAAAACCAACATAAATATAATAAACATTGCAACTTGCAGAGATATGGCATTAGAAGATGGAGTGTATCTAAAAATACTTTTAGGTAATGCACAAGGAGAAGGAGGTTAAGCGTAAAAAGAAAGAAAAGGCAATGTGAAATGTGAAATGAAGAAAAAATATTTTGTTTTTGAAGGAAGAAGAGAAGAGAAAGCTGGGAAAAGGAAAGAAAGAAGGACGGCGCATGCGCTGACCGTTGCTAAGACATATTGTTAGTTTACAGTCGGCTTAGAGTCCGCCCATTGCTTACCTTTGGTTGGCTTCATTATCACTCACATTTGCTTGCTTCTTATTTGTTTAGCTTGTGTAGGCTTCTCTTCCTCTTCTTGTATTTGTCCCTCCTCTGGTGCACAGACACATTACTGCGTCTTTCCACTGCTTGCTTTTTTAAGGCACTATGTTTTTCTTTTTGTTTAAGCATCCTACGAGATTGCTTTTTTGACTGCTGTTTCTCTTGTGTGCTTCTCTTCCTCTCCTCCATTGTACTGTATGTTCCTCTCTCTCTCGCACCTGTGTTTCTCCTCTACTCCCCCGAGTTGCCTTCTAGTGTGTACTTTCTTCCCATTAGCTCAGTGCCGGGCTCTAGTGCAGTGCGACCGGTACCTCTGTGTGTTGATTTTGGGCGGGGGCACCCTGTGTTCAAGTATTTTATGTTTTTAAAATAACTTGCTGCCTTGTTCCTTGCCTCCAATAATTGCGAGGCAACAATACAAATGTCAAGATCACTCCAGTGGTTAATGTTCTTCCTGGAGCGAGGTCGGAGTTATGTTTAATGGAAGTTTTGTCTCATCGTAAGGTAGATCAGAGAGTTAATAGGCCTGCTGCAAAGAATTGTACCATGCAGATCACAAAGTGCGTATAACGTAAATAGGTCAATGGGTTACTGCTTTGCTTTTGCCTGAGAGATCCTTTTATTACTTGCAGTTTATAAGTTAAAATCCTAATATTGAGTAAGCTAAGAACTATGATCAAAGAGCTGCATGCAAACTGCAAGGTATTAGAGTTTATAATTCACCCCCCCCCCATGTCTTTCATTAATCTAATGTTGCATAAAGCTTTATTTGGGTTGAAATCAATACTTATTATTAAAGAGAATCCCTAACCACGGTGTTAAGGTTCTAAATTCTGAGTTTGTGCCTATCCTGACTAGGCACTCCAACTACACTGCCCACCAGTGTGGATGACATGTGAGTACTACACCTTGTAGTCCTCTGTCTTATTTAACGTTTCCTATACACAGATTTACGTGTGTGTGTGTGTGTGTGACAGAGAGAGAGAGAGAGAGAGAGAGAGAGAGACATGTGAAGTGCTCTGACATTCTACACTGGTATGAGTGGCGCTATACAACACATTGAATGCATCTGAGAGCGAGTGGCTTTGTGAACTTGAGAGGCACTGTTAAAGGGTGATTGTGCGGCAATCCATGGTGGAGGTGGTCATTGGGCGGCGCCAACAAACATTGTCGCTCCGGGCGCCACCAGTGCTAAAGCCGGTCCTAGATCCACATTGCGATCTCTTGTTTAATCTCGCCACCTGTGTCCCTGTGTTGCTTCCCTCACCTGCACCCCATTTTGCTTCCAAACCCCAGTATTGTTTCAATCAATCAATCAATCAATGACATTTATAGAGCGCACTACATACCCGTAGGGTCTCAAGGCGCTGGGGGTGGGGGGGGTGCCGCTACTGCTCGAACAGCCAGGTCTTCAGCTTCTTCCTGAAGGAGAGGTGGTCTTGGGTCAGGCGCAGGTCGGTCGGGAGGGAGTTCCAGGTCTTGGCGGCCAGGTAGGAGAAGGATCTTCCTCCTGTAGTCGCTCTTCGGATGCGGGGGACGGCGGCGAGGGCGTGGTTGGCTGATCGGAGGTGGCGTTTGGGAGCGTAGAAGTTGATTCGGCTGTTGAGGTAGCTCGGGCCTTGGTCGTGTAGGGCTTTGTGTGCGTGGGTGAGGAGGCGGAAGGTGATTCTTTTGTTGACGGGGAGCCAGTGAAGGTCTCTCAGATGTCCGGAGATGTGGCTGGTTCGTGGGATGTCGAGGATGAGTCTGGCTGAGGCGTTCTGGATCCGCTGGAGTCTCTTCTGGAGCTTGGCGGTGGTACCGGCGTAGAGGGCGTTGCCGTAGTCCAGTCGGCTAGTGACGAGGGCCTGGGTGACGGTCTTCCTGGTCTCGGTGGGGATCCACCAGAAGATCTTCCGTAGCATGCGTAGGATGTTGAAGCACGCCGAGGAGACGTTGTTGACTTGCCTGGTCATGGAGAGGGAGGAGTCCAAGATGAAGCCCAGGTGCATGGTCTGTCGGTTTGGGTGCGATGCCCAGGGCGGGAGGCCACCAGGAGTCGTCCCAGGCGGAGGGTGAAGAGCCCAGGATGAGGACCTCCGTCTTGTCCGAGTTCAGTTTCAGGCGGCTGGTCGTCATCCACTCACCTACCTCTTTCATCCCTTCGTGCAGGTTAGCTCTGGCGGCGGCGGGGTCGTTGGTCAGGGAGAGGATCAGCTGGGTGTCGTCGGCGTAGGAGATTATGTTGAGGTTGTGTTGGCGTGCGATGGCCGCGAGGGGGCTCATGTAGACGTTGAAGAGGGTGGGGCTCAGTGAGGATCCTTGAGGCACGCCGCAGATGACTTCGGTGGCCTCTGACTTGTACGGTGGTAGGCGGACTCTCTGTGTTCTTCCGTCGAGGAAGGAGATGATCCATTCCAGCGCCTTGTCCAGGATTCCGACATTGCTGAGGCGCTGTACTAGGGTGCGGTGGCAGACAGTGTCGAATGCCGCGGAGAGGTCTAGGAGGATGAGGGCCGCTGTTTCTCCGTTGTCCATCAGGGCTCGGATGTCATCGGTGGCGGCGATGAGGGCGGTCTCGGTGCTGTGATTGGCTCGGAAGCCGGACTGTGAGGGGTCGAGGGATCCATTTGTCTCGAGGAAGGCGGCCATCTGCTTGTTGACGGTCTTCTCGATGACTTTGGCAGGAAATGGGAGGAGCGAGATGGGGCGGTAATTCTTGAGTTCGGTAGGGTCCGCAGTGGGTTTCTTGAGTAGAGCGCTGAGTTCGGCGTGCTTCCAGCTCTCAGGGAAGGTGGCGGTGTTGAAGGATGTGTTGATGATGTCTCGCAGGTGGGGTGCGATGACAGCGTCGGCCTTGTTGAAGACGTGGTGAGGGCAGGGGTCGGTCGGTGATCCGGAGTGGATGGAGTTCATCGTGCGGATGGTGTCTTCGGTGCTGACCGGGGTCCAGGCGTGGAGGGTGGTGGTGGGGGGTGGTTGTTCGGTCTTGGTGTGCGCTGGTTGGTTGTTGAAGCTGTTGTGTATGTCCGCGATCTTGTTGTGGAAGTATGAATCGAGGGAGTTGCAGAGGTCTTGCGATGGGGTGATGTCGTTGTTTCCTGCGCTGGGGTTGGATAGCTCTTTCACGATGTTGAAGAGTTCCTTGGAGTTGTGTGCGTTGTTGTCCAGCCGGTCCTTGAATGCAGTTTTCTTGGCGGCGCGGATCAGCTGGTGGTGCTTCCGGGTGGCCAGCTTGAAGGTGGTCCTGTTGTCCGGTGTAGGTTCCCTTCTCCAGACTTTCTCGAGGGCTCGGCAGTTCTTCTTGGAGCTCTTGAGTTTGTCGGTGAACCACGGGGCTTTCTTGCTGCCGGGTCTGCTGGGCGGGGTCCTCAGCGGGGCGAGTTCGTCCGCGCAGATGCTGATCCACTTCGTGAGGTTGTCGGCGGCCTGGCTGGGGTTTGCTGAGCTGGCAGGAGGGTGCTGGCTCAGGGAGGTGGCGAGCTGGTCTGCTGTGATCTTGTTCCAGCTTCTGCGGGCGGCCTGTTGCTGGTGGTGGTGGGTCGTCGTTCTCTTGAAGGTGAAGTGGACGCAGCTGTGGTCCGTCCATTGAAGCTCTGTGGCGTGGCTGAAGTCGATGTCTGTGCAGGAAGAGAAGACTGCGTCGAGTGTGTGTCCGGCGAGGTGGGTGGGGGTGGACACCAGCTGCTTGAGTCCAAGATTGGCGAGGTTGTCGAGCAGGGTGCTGGTGTTGCGGTCGTTGTTGTTCTCCAGGTGGAAGTTGAGGTCCCCCAGGAGGATGTAGTCAGCGGAGGGGAGGGCATGCGGGCTGACGAAGTCGGCGATGTCCTCGCTGAATTGGGTGCGTGGTCCCGGAGGTCGGTAGATCAGGGTGCCTCTGAGGGTGGTGTTCGGGTCGGTGTGGATCTGGAAATGCAGGTGTTCGGCGGTGGTCAGGGTGTTGTCGGTGCTGGTCGTGAGACGGATGGTGTTCCTGTGGATGATGGCGATGCCTCCTCCCATCTGGTTGGCGGTGCGGTCCCTCCGGACGATCTTGTAGCCCTCTGGGATAGCGATGGCGATGTCGGGAGCTGAGGAGGCGTTCATCCAGGTCTCTGTGAGGAAGGCAACGTCAGGGGCTGTGGCGTCTAGGAGGTTCCAGAGTTCGATGGCGTGTCTGTGGACGGAGCGGGTGTTGAGCAGGATGCACTTGAGGTGGGTGCTGCTGGTGTTCGACTTGGCGGGTGCTGGTGCGAGGCAAAAACGAATTTAAAAAAGCATAGCGCACAGCCTTGGGAGTTGAGTGCTGCAGGCGCGCATCGCCCATTGGGCTCAAAGGGTTTCAGCCCCCACCCATTGTGTGTGTCAGCCCGGGCAGCTTCCCGGGCTGGGGACCATCTTAATGCAGCCGCACCCGAGTACTTCACAGGTCTTTAAAAGACAATTTACTTGTTAAAGAGGCTTTGTTGTTCCTTCACCCCTTCTTAGAGCCCCTGCATCTTCACTCTGCCGATTGCTGGAAGAATTAGCCCCCCCCCACCCCTCGAAATTTTTATCAGCCTCCTCCAAAATGTGACTTTTAGTTGCGCCTCTGGGGTGCCGCATGGCTATAACCGTTGGCAAATCTTCTCTGTTCCAACCGCGAGACCTATTGACTTTGCCAATGCTTATTATATTTTACAGTTGCTGCAACGGCTTTGTGGCGGTTGGTAGGACTATCATTGTTATCCAATATAGTGTTTTCACATGTATTGCCCTTTAGAGGCTGACAAGCGCGTGAGCTCTAACTCGAGTCTCTCTGACTCACTTAGTACCCATAGTAGCAGCATGTGCTTTAACCGACTAAGCTATCTCGCCAGCAGTAGCATTGACCCATCATTGACTCGGAAGGAGGGAGAAAGTTGATTCGCGACATGATAAGATTCCATGAAGCTGTGCCCACACACAGCGCCCAGTGTCAACCCCGAGGGCGCGGCAGCCAGACGGCTCGCCGGCCCCAGCATGCCTGCAGCTTGGGCACCGAGCCTCTAGTTGGCCTGACCATCGTTTGGAAGCCCGCTCTTGCTGGGCTCGGGCACCCTGCTGCAGGCTGGGTAACTGATCCCCCAGCTCTGCCAGACTCGGGCAACCGCTTACAAGTAGCACCGCGCAAGGGCTGCTGGGATACTGCTGAATCTGCATATAATCTGGCGGACTGCCGAGTGCGCTCACTTCTGAACGAGAACAATCCTTGCTAATTAGCTGACAGCTATTTTGTGTGTCTGAAACCACACGCAGCCAGCCGGCCCTGGCACAGGAGGTTAGGATGGCCTCACCTTAGTGTTATTGGCAAGAACCCCGGTTGCACCGTAAAGCTCTGTACATAGAATTGCAGGTAAAAGTCAGGCCGGTGAAATAAGGCACTGCGTCGCGAGCGCTGGCTCCTGGAACGTGATATGACCGAAGCGTTTTGCTGCTGCCTGCCGTGCAGGTCTTCCTTGCCCCGCGCCGTGTGTGGCCTCGCCCCACAGTTAACCTGAGGGGTTACTTTCCTTTTTTTCTAATTTGTAGGAAGTGGCTTGTGATGACATCTGTTGGAAGCCCCGAGGCTCCTGCGTTTTTTTTCTGCCTTCAAAACGTGTAGTCGCTTTGTTTCCAGGCCTCTGTCAGCCCTGAACAAATACCGAGCGGAGCGCGCAGTGTATCTGCCGCCCAGGCAGTCACAACAGCCGGCAGAGCCGGGGGGAAGAAGGGGCGCTCTGATGCAGGTATGCCCATCTGTGGGGGAGTTGAAAGGCCGGCGCCTGCTGCCATCTGCTGCTGCCAGGTCGCGTTCAAAACCTGCATTGACAAAGCCAGTAGGCCTATCCTGAGTATAGTGTGCGTGCACGAGGACACGCAGCAAGCAGCCACACATTGATGACAAAGGGACACACATGCAGACTCGGGCTAACGTGCATACAAGCATTACAAAGGGACACATGCAGACGCGGGCTAACGTGCATACGAGCATTACAAAGGGACACACATGCAGACGCGGGCTAACGTGCATACGAGCATTACAAAGGGACACACATGCAGACGCGGGCTAACGTGCATACAAGAATTACAAAGGGACACACATGCAGACGTAGGTTAACGTGCATACAAGCATTACAAAGGGACACATGCAGACGCGGGCTAACGTGCATACGAGCATTACAAACGGACACGCATGCAGACGCGGGCTAACGTGCATACGAGCATTACAAAGGGACACACATGCAGACGCGGGCTAACATGCATACAAGCATT
Source organism: Triturus cristatus (assembly GCF_964204655.1). Taxonomy (NCBI): domain Eukaryota; kingdom Metazoa; phylum Chordata; class Amphibia; order Caudata; family Salamandridae; genus Triturus; species Triturus cristatus. Next base: position 1,084,286,883 of record NC_140582.1, on the reverse strand, counting down.
ACAAAGGGACACACATGCAGACGCGGGCTAACGTGCATACAAGCATTACAAAGGGACACACATGCAGACGCGGGCTAACGTGCAAACAAGCATTACAAAGGGACACACATGCAGACGCGGGCTAACGTGCAAAGAAGCATTACAAAGGGACACACATGCAGACGCGGGCTAACGTGCATACAAGCATTACAAAGGGACACACATGCAGACGCGGGCTAACGTGCTTACAAGCATTACAAAGGGACACACATGCAGACGCAGGCTAACGTGCAAAGAAGCATTACAAAGGGACACACATGCAGACGCGGGCTAACGTGCATACATGCATCACAAAGGGACACACATGCAGACGCGGGCTAACGTGCATACATGCATCACAAAGGGACACACATGCAGACGCGGGCTAACGTGCATACAAGCATTACAAAGGGACACACATGCAGACGCAGGCTAACGTGCATACAAGCATTACAAAGGGACACACATGCAGACGCGGGCTAACGTGCATACAAGCATTACAAAGGGACACACATGCAGATGCGGGCTAACGTGCATACGAGCATTACAAAGGGACACACATGCAGACGCAGGCTAACGTGCATACAAGCATTACAAAGGGACACACATGCAGACGCGGGCTAACGTGCATACAAGCATTACTAAGGGACACACATGCAGACGCAGGCTAACGTGCAAAGAAGCATTACAAAGGGACACACATGCAGACGCGGGCTAACGTGCATACATGCATCACAAAGGGACACATGCAGACGCGGGCTAACGTGCATACATGCATCACAAAGGGACACACATGCAGACGCGGGCTAACGTGCATACAAGCATTACAAAGGGACACACATGCAGACGCAGGCTAACGTGCATACAAGCATTACAAAGGGACACACATGCAGACGCGGGCTAACGTGCATACAAGCATTACAAAGGGACACACATGCAGACGCGGGCTAACGTGCATACGAGCATTACAAAGGGACACACATGCAGACGCAGGCTAACGTGCATACGAGCATTACAAAGGGACACACATGCAGACGCGGGCTAACGTGCATACAAGCATTACAAAGGGACACACATGCAGACGCAGGCTAACGTGCAAAGAAGCATTACAAAGGGACACACAAGCAGACGCGGGCTAACGTGCATACATGCATCACAAAGGGACACACATGCAGACGCGGGCTAACGTGCATACATGCATCATAAAGGGACACACATGCAGACGCGGGCTAACGTGCATACAAGCATTACAAAGGGACACACATGCAGACGCAGGCTAACGTGCATACAAGCATTACAAAGGGACACACATGCAGACGCGGGCTAACGTGCGTACAAGCATTACAAAGGGACACACATGCAGACGCGGGCTAACGTGCATACGAGCATTACAAAGGGACACACATGCAGACGCAGGCTAACGTGCATACAAGCATTACAAAGGGACACACATGCAGACGCGGGCTAACGTGCATACAAGCATTACAAAGGGACACACATGCAGACGCAGGCTAACGTGCAAAGAAGCATTACAAAGGGACACACATGCAGACGCGGGCTAACGTGCATACATGCATCACAAAGGGACACACATGCAGACGCGGGCTAACGTGCATACATGCATCACAAAGGGACACACATGCAGAGGCGGGCTAACGTGCATACAAGCATTACAAAGGGACACACATGCAGACGCAGGCTAACGTGCATACAAGCATTACAAAGGGACACACATGCAGACGCGGGCTAACGTGCATACAAGCATTACAAAGGGACACACATGCAGACGCGGGCTAACGTGCATACGAGCATTACAAAGGGACACACATGCAGACGCAGGCTAGCGTGCATACAAGCATTACAAAGGGACACACATGCAGACGCGGGCTAACGTGCATACAAGCATTACAAAGGGACACACATGCAGACGCAGGCTAACGTGCATACAAGCATCACAAAGGGACACACATGCAGACGCGGGCTAATGTGCATACAAGCATTACAAAGGGACACACATGCAGACGCAGGCTAACGTGCATACAAGCATTACAAAGGGACACACATGCAGACGCAGGCTAACGTGCATACAAGCATTACAAAGGGACACACATGCAGACGCAGGCTAACGTGCAAAGAAGCATTACAAAGGGACACACATGCAGACGCGGGCTAACGTGCATACATGCATCACAAAGGGACACACATGCAGACGCGGGCTAACGTGCATACATGCATCACAAAGGGACACACATGCAGACGCGGGCTAACGTGCATACAAGCATTACAAAGGGACACACATGCAGATGCGGGCTAACGTGCATACAAGCATTACAAAGGGACACACATGCAGACGCAGGCTAACGTGCATACAAGCATTACAAAGGGACACACATGCAGACGCGGGCTAACGTGCATACAAGCATTACAAAGGGACACACATGCAGACGCAGGCTAACGTGCATACAAGCATCACAAAGGGACACACATGCAGACGCGGGCTAACGTGCATACAAGCATTACAAAGGGACACACATGCAGACGCAGGCTAACGTGCATACAAGCATTACAAAGGGACACATGCAGACGCAGGCTAACGTGCATACAAGCATTACAAAGGGACACACATGCAGACGCAGGCTAACGTGCATACAAGCATTACAAAGGGACACACATGCAGACGCAGGCTAACGTGCATACAAGCATTACAAAGGGACACATGCAGACGCAGGCTAACGTGCATACAAGCATTACAAAGGGACACACATGCAGACGCAGGCTAACGTGCAAAGAAGCATTACAAAGGGACACACATGCAGACGCAGGCTAACGTGCATACAAGCATTACAAAGGGACACACATGCAGACGCGGGCTAACGTGCATACAAGCATTACAAAGGGACACACATGCAGACGCAGGCTAACGTGCATACAAGCATTACAAAGGGACACATGCAGACGCAGGCTAACGTGCATACAAGCATTACAAAGGGACACACATGCAGACGCAGGCTAACGTGCATACAAGCATTACAAAGGGACACACATGCAGACGCAGGCTAACGTGCATACAAGCATTACAAAGGGACACATGCAGACGCAGGCTAACGTGCATACAAGCATTACAAAGGGACACACATGCAGACGCGGGCTAACGTGCATACAAGCATTACAAAGGGACACACATGCAGACGCAGGCTAACGTGCAAAGAAGCATTACAAAGGGACACACATGCAGACGCGGGCTAACGTGCATACATGCATCACAAAGGGACACACATGCAGACGCAGGCTAACGTGCATACAAGCATCACAAAGGGACACACATGCAGACGCGGGCTAACGTGCATACAAGCATTACAAAGGGACACACATGCAGACGCAGGCTAACGTGCATACAAGCATTACAAAGGGACACATGCAGACGCAGGCTAACGTGCATACAAGCATTACAAAGGGACACACATGCAGACGCAGGCTAACGTGCATACAAGCATTACAAAGGGACACACATGCAGACGCAGGCTAACGTGCATACAAGAATTACAAAGGGACACACATGCAGACGCGGGCTAACGTGCATACAAGCATTACAAAGGGACACACATGCAGACGCAGGCTAACGTGCATACAAGCATTACAAAGGGACACATGCAGACGCAGGCTAACGTGCATACAAGCATTACAAAGGGACACACATGCAGACGCAGGCTAACGTGCATACAAGAATTACAAAGGGACACACATGCAGACGCAGGCTAACGTGCATACAAGCATTACAAAGGGACACACATGCAGACGCAGGCTAACGTGCATACAAGCATTACAAAGGGACACATGCAGACGCAGGCTAACGTGCATACAAGCATTACAAAGGGACACACATGCAGACGCAGGCTAACGTGCATACAAGCATTACAAAGGGACACACATGCAGACGCGGGCTAACGTGCATACAAGCATTACAAAGGGACACACATGCAGACGCAGGCTAACGTGCATACAAGCATCACAAAGGGACACACATGCAGACGCGGGCTAATGTGCATACAAGCATTACAAAGGGACACACATGCAGACGCAGGCTAACGTGCATACAAGCATTACAAAGGGACACACATGCAGACGCAGGCTAACGTGCATACAAGCATTACAAAGGGACACACATGCAGACGCAGGCTAACGTGCATACAAGCATTACAAAGGGACACACATGCAGACGCAGGCTAACGTGCATACAAGCATTACAAAGGGACACACATGCAGACGCAGGCTAACGTGCATACAAGCATTACAAAGGGACACACATGCAGACGCGGGCTAACGTGCATACGAGCATTACAAAGGGACACACATGCAGACGCGGGCTAACGTGCATACGAGCATTACAAAGGGACACACATGCAGACGCAGGCTAACGTGCATACAAGAATTACAAAGGGACACACATGCAGACGCAGGCTAACGTGCATACAAGCATTACAAAGGGACACACATGCAGACGCAGGCTAACGTGCATACAAGCATTACAAAGGGACACATGCAGACGCAGGCTAACGTGCATACAAGCATTACAAAGGGACACACATGCAGACGCAGGCTAACGTGCATACAAGCATTACAAAGGGACACACATGCAGACGCGGGCTAACGTGCATACAAGCATTACAAAGGGACACACATGCAGACGCAGGCTAACGTGCATACAAGCATCACAAAGGGACACACATGCAGACGCGGGCTAATGTGCATACAAGCATTACAAAGGGACACACATGCAGACGCAGGCTAACGTGCATACAAGCATTACAAAGGGACACACATGCAGACGCAGGCTAACGTGCATACAAGCATTACAAAGGGACACACATGCAGACGCAGGCTAACGTGCATACAAGCATTACAAAGGGACACACATGCAGACGCAGGCTAACGTGCATACAAGCATTACAAAGGGACACACATGCAGACGCGGGCTAACGTGCATACAAGCATTACAAAGGGACACACATGCAGACGTAGGTTAACGTGCATACAAGCATTACAAAGGGACACATGCAGACGCGGGCTAACGTGCATACGAGCATTACAAACGGACACGCATGCAGACGCAGGCTAACGTGCATACAAGCATTACAAAGGGACACACATGCAGACGCAGGCTAACGTGCATACAAGCATTACAAAGGGACACACATGCAGACGCGGGCTAACGTGCATACAAGCACCCTCTCTTTTGCTTTATATTCCTTTATTAGAAGACAATTAAATGGCTTGGCGCAGGGGTGCTTAACCTTTTGACCTCTGTGCCCCTCTCATACTTAATCGTTACTCGAACCCAGGGACCGCACTGAATCATTATTGGTGGCATTACTAGTAGCAGGGGAGCCTGACAAAACAATTCAATATTTAATTTTGTAAGCAGTCTCGGACCCCCCTGAGTAGGCCTTGCAGTCCCCCAGGGGTCCCTCAACCTTAGGTTAAGAATCACTGGACTAATATCTGAATTGTCATACTGGATTAGGACATGGCGAGGTTTAAAGCCCAGGGAGAGAGGCACCCCCCCTGGTCCTCCCCTCTTTGACTTAGGGTGCCCACACTGCCATACCTCCCTGTTCTCCAATCCTTTCCCCTACGGTTCAAAAGTACCTTTGTTCCATACTTCCGTTTTATATGTCGTTGGAGGTGGCCCCCAGTGCACGTACCTGATTCTTGATGCCCCCAATTTTCTCCCCCATAGGACCATGATACAGTCGCTTGACAGGTGAACGCTATACAAAACCTTTAAGTAAAACATATACGAAACCGAATGGGACTCAACAAATGGCTACACATATTTAGAAATGATTTAGACAAACTGCATCTAAACAGTGCAAACAGGCTCTGAGAGCATCTCTTATTAAAAAAAGAAAACCAAAACAAGAAAAAATCCCTGAGCAGACTGCCCCATCGACTCTGTTCAAGGTTTATTTATACTTGCAGTAAAAACAACAATTCGCACCTGCCGGTACCAACGTGCCCATGGCACTGCTTATCTCGCATGCGAATTCAAGTTGGCCTATTGACAGTCCTTCCTTTTGAAGCTCGTGTAGGGAAGTGAGTTTTTGGGCATCTTTCGAAATGCTTAAGAGAAAATGTCCGTTGTTTCCGGTTCCATCCTGGGGCTGGTTATTGACATCTAAGGTCTGTTATCCAGCGCCTAGCCGCGCGTTACAAATACGCTTGTTGTCTTCTTACGCTTCACAGCCCCGCGTGCGTCAGGCGGAGGGCGTGCCCCGGGCGTGAGCCCGCCCTCTATGGACATGCGATCAGTGCCCACCCCCACTGGCTCATGGAGTTATTCCTTGCTGGCAGTTTCAAATCCCCGTGATAGAAAAGGCCTGAACGCTGCTCTTCAGGTGCCCCGCCCGGGATGAAGGGCTTTTACATTTTCACAGGGAATTAGCGACCCCGAGGCACAGAAATAAAACAGCCAGCTCCTTGTCTGCAATTGACCTTTGACAGCGCGAGCTGTTAGAGGCATGACCTGCCTAAGTGTGTGCTTGGTGGACTCCCTGCAGGTAGCCTGTCACTGCAGGTCATGCGGGGCGCTCCTCCACTTACTCCAGGGAGAGACAGGCTGTCATAGGACACGGCGAGAGAGCAGCAGGGCCGTGCGCGCTCCAGGCTGTGATTGGGCCTGGCAGCAGCAGGGCCCTGAGCTCTCCAGGCTGTGATAGGACCAGGCAGCAGCAGACCCCTGCGCTCTCCAGGCTGTGATAGAGCCAGGCAGCAGCAGACCCCCGCGCTCTCCAGGCTGTGATAGGGCCAGGCAGCAGCAGGGCTGCGTGCTCTCCAGGCTGTGATAGGGCCAGGCAACAACACAATGCCCTCTCTCCAGGCTGTGATAGGGCCAGGCAACAAGACAGTGCCCTCTCTCCAGGCTGTGATAGGGCCAGGCAGCAGCAGGATCGTACACTCTCCAGGCTGAGATAGGGCCAGGCAACAAGACAGTGCACTCTGAAGGCTGTGATAGGGCCAGGTAGCTGCAGGATCGTGCACTCTACAGGCTGTGATAGGGCCAGGCAGCAGGACAGTGCCCTCTACAGGCTGTGATAGGACCAGGCAACAAGACTGTGCCCTCTGTCCAGGGTGTGATAGGACCAGGCAGCAGCAGGACAGTGCACTCTACAGGCTGTGATAGGGCCAGGCAGCAGCAGGACAGTGCACTCTACGCGCTGTGATAGGGCCAGGCAGCAGCAAAACAGTGAACTCTGTAGGCTGTGATAGGGCCAGGCAGCAGCAGAACAGTGCACTCTACAGGCTGTGACAGGGCACTCTACAGGATATGACGGCCAGGCAGCAGCAGGACAGCACTCTACAGGCTGTGACAGGGTACTCTATAGGCTGTGACAGGGCCAGGCAACAGCAGGACAGTGCACTCTACAGGCTGTGATAGGGCCAGGCAGCAGCAGGACAGTGCTCTCTACAGACTGTGCTAGGGCCAGGCAGCAGCAGGACAGTGCACTCTACAGGCTGTGATAGGGCCAGGCAGCAGCAGGACAGTGCACTCTACAGGCTGTGATAGGGCCAGGAAGAAGCAGGACAGTGCAGTCTACAGGCTGTGATAGAGCCCGGCCTCAGCAGGACCGTGCGCTTTCCAGATTGCGATAGGGCCAGGCAACAACAGGAAAGTGCAATCTTTCCAGGTTGCGATAGGGCCAGGCAGGACAGTGCACTCTTTAGACTGTGATAGGGCCAGGCAGCAGCAGGACACTGCACTCTACAGGCTGTGATAGGGCCAGGCAACAGCAGTAGGACAGTGCACTCTATAAGCTGTGACAGGGCACTTTACAGGCTGTGATAGGGACAGGCTGCAGCAGGACAGTGCACTCTACAGGTTGTGATAGGGCCAGGCAGCAGCAGGACAGTGCACTCTACAGGCTGTGACAGGGCACTGTACGGGCTGTGATAGGGCCAGGCAGCAGCAGGACAGTGCATTCTACAGGCTGTGATAGGGCCAGGCAGCAGCAGGACAGTGCACTCTACAGGCTGCGATAGGGTCAGGCAGCAGCAGGACAGCACTCTACAGGCTGTGACAGGGCACTCTACAGGCTGTGACAGGGCCAGGCAGCAGCAGGACAGTGCACTCTACAGGCTGGGATAGGGCCAGGCAGCAGCAGGACAGTGCACTCTACAGACTGTGACAGGGCCAGGCAGCAGCAGCAGGACAGTGCACTCTACAGGCTGTGATAGGGCCAGGCAACAGTAGTAGGACAGTGCACTCTCTCTCAGCAGGACCAGCATTAGGACAGTGCACTCTACAGACTGTGACAGGACACTCTACAGGCTGTGATAGGGACAGGCTGCAGCAGGACAGTGCACTCTAGAGGCTGTGATAGGGCCAGGCAGCAGCAGGACGGTGCACTCTACATGTTGTGATAGGGCCAGACAACAGTAGTAGGACAGTGCACTCTACAGGCTGTGACAGGGCACCCTACATGCTGTTATAGGGCCAGGCAGCAGCAGGACAGTGCACTCTACAAGCTGTGATAGGGCCAGGCAGCAGCAGGACAGTGCACTCTACAGGCTGTGATAGGGCCAGGCAGCAGCAGGGCAGTGCACTCTACAGGCTGTGAAAGGGCCAGGAAGCAGCAGGACCTTGCACTCTACAGGCTGTGATAGGGCCAGGCAGCAGCAGGACAGTGCACTCTACAGGCTGTGACAGGGCCAGGCAGCAGCACAACAGTGCACTCTACAGGCTGTGATAGGGCCAGGCAACAGCAGTAGGACAGTGCACTCTCTCTCAGCAGGACCGTGCACTCTGTCCAGACTGTGATAGGGCCTTGTAACAGCAATAGGGCAGTGACTTTTCCCCCGCTGTGATAGGGCCTGGCAACAGTAGTAGGACAGTGCACTCTCTCCAGGCTGTGATGGCGCCAGGCAGCAGTATAGCCTTGCTGTCTGGCCAGGCAGCAGCAAGACTGTGTTTTCTCTTCAGGCAGTGATAGGGCCAGGCAGCTGTGGGGCCGTGCTCTCTATCAAGGCTGTGATAGGGCTGGCCAGGCAGCAGTGGGACCTTGCTCTCTATCCAGGCTGTGATAGGGCGAGGCAGCAGTGGGACCTTGCTCTCTATCCAGCCAGGCAGCAGTGGTATTAGGTAGTCTTTCCAGGCTGTGTGTGGAGTGGGACCCTGTATACTCACCAGGCTGTAAATGGTACTAATGGGGCCACACTCTCTTAAGTCTTTGATAAGAACAGTCACTAGTGGAACCATGCACACTCAGCTTTCTTAAATGCTGAGACACTGTTTTGAACATTTTTGATTACCGTTGTAATCCATCAGTGCGCTATTTAATATGTTTGAGCTTCAGATGTATTTTCAGGACAGTACAAGCCCGCAATACTGACAATTCTTATCAGATCAGTTTTGCTTGCTTATGTATGCTTTGAATGTGCAGATTGTTTGGTGTTTTGTGGTATATATGCACAGATTCGTGTTCTTGCCTTAATTCAGTTTGTATTGTATTTGTGGCTTTGTTAAATTGTGAATTGTGCTTATTTATGTTTTAGTCTTATGGTTTGTGCATGTTTCTAGGTGTACACTTGCGCTCCTTGTCTTTATTCTGCATATGTTGCAGCATGAATGTATGTGTTGGTAAGTGTGTTTCTTGTTTTTTGTTGTGTGTGTATATGTGTATGTTTGCTCCTGTGCACATGCTTCTTTTCTTCTAGCTCTATACCGTTTTTTAGTATATCTGTGTAAAATTGTACATTTGTGTTTAAATGTGTTCATATTTATGCATGAGAATATGCAGCTGTGTGGTATGCATGTTCATTATATGTGTTTTTGGCTGCCTATCGTTTACTTTTGTGTGTGTGTGTATATCTGTACTTGTGTATATATGTGTTGTTACGTGTGTGAATGTCAGGGCCTGGAGGTGTGATTTTTTTTTTTGAGGATTTGATAGTATGCATGATTAATGTGTTTCTTTGTGGCTGTGTGTGTATATTTCTGTGTTTGTACAATTATGTCCATGTGCATGTGATTGTGTGAGTTTGTGTCAGTGTGCATGTGTTGACGTGTTTTATATGTGTTCCCCTCTACGTGCACACCGAATTACACCAAGGAATATGAGCTGCTTTGAATTAGTGAATTAAAGAAGAAATGTTGTTCTATTCAAATTATCTAGACCTGGACATGCAGAGTGGCCATTTTAATTTAATGACTCAGTCGACTGACACACATCAAGAAAACATCGCAATTATTTAAGACTCAGCATCCGCATTCTGTCACTGGACAGTTTACTTCTAGCGGGCACCAAATTAGTAGCTTTTCTCCTAATAATTCAGGTATAAAGAAACTTATTCCTGTGTGGGTGTGGTGGCTACCTTGGCCTAACATGTAGGCCATGAGCAGTGGCGTTAAAAAATTCTACCTGTCGATGTAGTAGTTTCTTTATACATGTACCTACTATTTATGTGTTAAAAAAGCGAGAGTGCTCACAATTCTAACCTTGTCTCTGATGATGCAGCCCCTGTTCTTTAGCTTTACAAGCACGCGAGGAGGCTGTATCATGGTGTGGGCTCACAGTACCACTGACATTGCCCAGAGATCTCAATGGGCTGAGAATCCAGACTTGCATTGACGTGTGTCCTGCATGCTAGCATTTTGTTACTTGAGGTTTGACTCTATACATGTGCAGCACGTGATCCAGCAGTCGCTTCCTCGCTGCTTTCAGGAGAAGTGGCAGGGGGCCGACATTCCGACTGCGGAACTAAGCAGAAGCGGCGTGGAGCATCTAGAGGAAACAAAGGGAGTCACTGCTGTTTGGATTTTCATGGTTGCCAGAGCAATTTATTGGTACCTTTTTGGTGTAAGATCATCCAGATGTGTGAGAGCATCTCGATGGGCGGGGGAAATATGGGGATGTTTGATATTTATATAAGGCTGCTAAAGATTGTCAATGTTGGGCAAGCGTCAGTGCTCTTGAAATTGCCCCTCTGTTTCATTGCCTGCCCTCGCTTTCTGCCATTCGGATGGGGGATCAACCAGTCAGATGCTGACTTTGTTGTTTCCACTGGCACCTTTTATGGGCTATTAGGGAAGGGAGTTGAGCCAGTTACTTGACTATTCCCCACTCCCTCTGTGCACACTTGGTGATTCTGTGGCTCTACAGAAGGTTGGCAGTCCTCAGTATATCAGATGCGTTCCCAAGCTGTGGTCTTGCATACTTCTTGAGCGTTCTGGCTGGAACTTCAGAATCATACCACCCTTGTCTCAGACCCTTGATGAGTTCCACTGAGGTTGACGAGATGCGCGTGTAACCCAATTTGGCATTCTAGTCTAGGGGGATGTCAATGAACCAAATAGTACCAGGGGCGGCACCTCTGTTGAAGTGGAAGAGGATCGCCCCAGTTAAAATCCCCTCAAAGCCCCATTGAAAATAAGATGGTAATTTATTACCATTTTATTTTTCATCCCCGTCCCTAACCAAGCGTCAGGCCGGGGGTGGGGTTGCTGCTGAGTAACATCAGCAGGGAGGAGGGTGGGCTGTCTATACACTTATATTTAAATTGTGCATGTTCCTTTGGCCGGCCGTCTTGAGATGGTCAACCAGCTACACATGCGCACTTTGATCATCTCCAAACCCAGCTGCCTCGAGACAGCTGGGTTAGAGTCAGTGCAGGCCTCAAGGACACTGCGGAGCGGCGAGTGAGGCTGCTCCCTCCAATCAGGGCGCTGCTCTCACAGCATGAGAGCAGTGCCCTGATTGGTCAAGGGAGGTCCAGGCTCCAGCTTTCGGTTCTTATGGAGGTCCAGAGTGGAGGACATCATGTTCGCCCGGTAAGTTTTTGTTTAATTATTTTTTGGGGCGTGCGTGCCTGCCCCTTTGCTCCCCATAGATTCCAGCCGCTACTGAATAGTACTTGTAGCGCGGGACTTATCACCCCAGTGGGTATCCAGGCGCTGTGCTGCAGGTCTCAGTCAAGAGCATGGTCTTAAGTTCTTTCCTGAAGTCGTTCAGAGAGGGTGTGGTGCGGACAGGGAGGGTGCTCCAAATGTAAAGCCATTCTAGATCACTTACTTTAAGGGTTAGAATTGAGGACTTGGTTGAACCTCAGCGTGTAAGCAGACTTTTTGATTAGTCTGGGTGTGGCAAGCTAATGCCTCTTTGGCCTGGTGGTATTGGGTTGTTGAGAGGGATGTAAAATAATAACCGTAAGATTAAGCACACGATTAGAGTCCTGAATAATACATGCATTTAGTTCTTATTTGTCTGCTTTGGTAGCCAAAGAACAACCCTTGTTAAGCTTTTTCTGCCTGGGACCAATTTCCTTTTACCTTTCAGATCGCGTCTGCAGCGCCATGATGCCTTCAGGTGACTGTCCGCTTTGGAAATAGAATTTATGCAGCGTAACAGTCCTGTGATCAGAGCCCAAGTGCAGTAATAAGTGTCGTAGGCACAAGCGTCCAGCTGCGGTAATCCTTGGTTGTCCATGTCCATGCGGTTAAATACGGTTATGGCTTTCCCGCTCAGCCTTTCTCACGCTAGCCGCTACACCCCGATTCGAACCTTGGCCCACTTAAGCGTCTTCGTAAAAACAACTGTAGATGAAAAGGTTTAAAGCAAGAGGCCAGTGAGGGAGCTGGTTGTCTCTTTTCATTAACAGTACATTTAGCATAAACAAGCAGCGAGCTTGACTTTCCTCTCTTTAAAGCCTGCAATTTTCCAGAGTGAGCGGTTGAAAGGGAAAGCCTGGCTCTTTCCAGCCACCTCTAGTTCCTCAGTACCGGTGACGCGCTGACGCACTCACGTACGCACGTACGCACTCCGCCGCTTGGTCGGCTTAGTGTTAGGCCTGGCACAAGTCCCCGGTCTGTATTGTCGGCCTAAGCCCTGGATAAAGCACGAAAATTACTTGGAACCATTTTCAAATGTATATTTCCTATAATGAAAAAAGTACAGTTTAATCAGCGCCAGACGGGACACGGTCTCGCTGCGTTTATTTTAAAAGCATTTTTTTGGATTACTTTAAATTTGAGAGATGTAATTGTAGCTACTGCCGCCGGTGAAGGTTACACTTTCCTGGCGCTTCGCAGAGGGGTTGCTCGTTGCTGTAGACTTTGAGAAGGAGCGCCATGCACGTTGTCTGTCTCATAGAGCAGTCAGGTTGCCTCTTGCCGGAAACTTTGAGCCAGTCCAGGACTTTCTCTCAACCTAACCTTACATTTGATGTGATTGACTATTACAACGGCCTCTGTGTTAAGCTACCTAAGGTTCAGCTGGAAAAATGACAAATTCTTCAAAACACAGCAGCTAGACTGCTGATGAAAATTCCAAGATTCCAGTCGGCCTCACATGCTGTGGTTAGACTGCATTGGCTGCCTGTTCAGCAAATAATTCTCTTTAAAGTGCTTCGTAAAACATATAAAGCACTTCAGGGTCTAGGGCCAGCCTTCCTGAGGAGAAAACTCAGCAGGTATATTCCCAACAGGACCCTTAGATCTAGTTGAGAGATGAATTTGGTGGTGCCTCCCTATAGACTCTCCACCTGGGGTGGCAGGAGTTTTCTGGTCTGCACAACCAAATATTGGAACAAGCCTCCTTTGGCAATTAAATCGCCCCCCCCCCCCTCTCTCTGGAGTTCCCACTAGCTTCTGAAGACTTGGCTTTTTACTAAAATGTAATCTCATTCCCTCTGCCCTCCCTCCTTTAGCGTGAGACACCTCCGGGTAATTGTTTGTGCCTTATAAACTCAAATAAAATCAAATCAAATGTTGTATGGGCTAAAAAATCCCAGCATGCAAAGCACTTGTGGCTAAAATGCCAGAACTGATAAAAGGTGTCACACATAACTTAGGGAAACCTTAGCCAGCCTAGCCCCTTAGTCAACAGCACGTTTGATGCTGGGATCCATGCTTACAATGAGTAGGGTTGTTGGCTAAGAGGCCAGGACTGGATGAAGGTGTCAAACTTGACACATGGCCACATTACAGCTTTGTGTGTCCCACCTGTAAGACCTTTTTTTCCAATGATCTTCAGGTGTTTACTACTGTTTGAATCGACCTTAGAACAGCCCACCTGCTCAAAGGAAGTTACATAGTTTCCAAAAATTTCTGGGCACTGATTAGAATTAAAATCCAGTTGACTTTTGTAAGGTGGTAAGGGAAGCCAGGCGGTAGAGACTTAGGGGAATGTGCAGAGAAAACTAGAATCTGAAGTTTCTAGACATTTGACATGCATTTTAACATTTAATATTAGGTACATGAACTGTATGTAGCATGAGGTGAAGAAAATGTGCCACTTGGCTATTCTTTAGACTTTTCTGAAATGCCTCCCGCACATTAGTTCGGACATCGGAAGATTGCCTAGGGTTGGTTCAAGGCTGGACTAGGAAATAAATTAACCATGGCCAACTGTGCTAACCAAATGGACATTGTTTCGTGCAAGCGAGCATGGTGATCAAGCCTGTCTCTGGGGCTTGGGTAAGTGTGGGTCTTCTCCTACAGTTACAATTTTTTTTAAACAAAAAATGTGCAGTTAATGTGCAAATTAAAGCACAATTTTTCACATATATTTGCTGAGCATTTCAGGGCTGGGCCATGCCAGTCCAACCAGTCCCTTGTATTTGACCCCACCGGGGAATTGCCAAATGCCCATTCCAGCACCCAGCTTGCTCGTCTTCCTTCCTGATCATTGACACAGCTTTAAACTGTACCTGAAAAACTGTGCAGGGGGTCCATTTTGTGTTTCCTTTTGATATTAAGTTTGGCAACCTTGTAGGTGTGCCAGCTTAATTGTTTTATAGCGAAAACAAAATCTTTTTTTATAATGAACAACAAATAAGAGCTGGCTTCTCATTACAGTCCATTTAATTCTCTCTTTTTTAGTTTTTGTTTGAACGGGGCCTCTTAACTAACCATATGCTAACACTTGTTAGAGGTGCCCTGAAGGTGTGTGCACTGCATGTCACCACTGGGGAGCTGGCTGACCCTAGTGTACTCACTTAATGACTGTGTCTGGTGACACATCAGGTGTGCTCTGTTGGTTCTCTAGTCGTTTGTAGAATGGGTTTGTCATGGCCGTCTTTGGGGTTCCCCATGGATGCTGAGCTGGTCATCACAGCCTACGCACACTACACGTTCTATGCCTGATTTCCTAATGTGTGTACTCACAGTTGTACATTCGGCTGGCACATTTGGGAATCCATTTTTTATTGTTCACCCCACATTCCCTAAAAGAGTTAGTATTGTATACGCCAGGACACCATGTTGGTAGCGAGTGCTGTGGTAGATCACGTGTGTTGCATGCTTCCAGCTTCCAGTGGTTGGGGGGGTCGGAATACACACTTATTTTTCCCCCCCACAGTTTAAAGTCCTTTCAAGTGGACCATGGCAGATTCGGTGTACAGACCTTCTCATGCCGTCAGTCTGCAGAGGCTCTGCTCATACACTGCTGTGGATTCCAGTTTTGTGTCCCACTGATGTGGTCCACCTGGCCACGGCGAGGAAGACATCTATGAGTCCTCAGACTCTCCCTGGACCTATCTTTGTTTGAGAAACTCGAACTTTGCATAAACTTTGTTCAAACATCGTTAATTAAGAATTATCTGTGAATTCCGTCAAATATATGTGCGTTGTTGTTGGACATTTCTTTACTTGAGAGTTTTTAGTGTCTCCTTGTAACAAAGTTCAGGATATGATTTGTTCTTCATTCACTGGGTTTGATCTACAGTTGTGATTTTAACAGATTAACAAGCAAGTGAGAGAAGTCATTTGACGAAGGGGTTTATACTCCCCACAACACATCCCAGTGGTGGGAAGTATTCAAGCAAACAACATTGCAGATTGTTAACGCTTGTTGGTGTTTGCGTACTTACAAGATTTGCCTAACATACAACTAACTGAATTTACCTTAAAACACCTACCTTGAGGTCTGTGGTGGAGATGAGATGTTGAAGAGTTCAGCATAGTGTATAGAAGGCTGGGTTCCACTTAATGGGTCTGTTTTAACCAAGCGTTGCTGATCGAAAAATACTTTAATGGTGAAAAATGGTGGAATTTATGACTGTGAAGAATTCACAACAGGGGCCCATGAGCCATAAATCTGTTTACTCCAGTGTAATGTTACTCCACGACAGCGTAATAGTACGTGGGAGTAAATCCCAAGTAAAGAGTTGGAGAGTGAATGACTGAATGGGGTGATCCATCTTGAAAATTGGTGGTTGCTAATAACGTGAGTTTGTGGCCATTCACATACTGCTTTCTGAACCTGTCCCACCCTGGACACGAATGAGTGGAGACTTACTCTTACCAGGGGCTGGAGTAAATTCCTTACGGTGGTGGGAAGGGGACCAGAACACTCCCAAACGTCCAAGGGTGAAGGAGAAAGTGTTTCTCCATGGGCAAAATATTATCTACGTGAAGAAAAGAAAGACAAAACAAGCATTTGCAATGCAATAGGTCTCGCATTGGCGCAAGTGTGAGCTATTGGCATTGTAAATGGCACTGCCTTTTGTTTATGTTTTAATTTTTAAAACCTAAATGGCCATTGTTGTTTACAATGCAGCACATGGGGAGGGGGGACATCATGTTTTGACAGGAAAGTGCTTGCGTCCATGTGTGATAACGACAAAAAGGTGGTTTGATAAAATTAAGCATTTGCCTAAGATCACACAATTCGGTGATGCACAGAAGCCTGAACTGATCGTAGATTTCCCAATTTCACACTGTGCAATTCAGTCCTTAAACGGGTAGCTCTTCTGACTTCAAAGATTCATGCGTTGTTCTGACTTCCGTAAGGACAATACTACAGAATGGGTGATAGGCAGAATCTATGTTATATTTTTGTCAGTTTTACATTGCACAAACTGTGCCCAAGGATTTAAGATCACTTCACAGCAGACTACGGTGCACCTTGTTTTTTTCAGTAAAGATTTCTTGTTCATTATTGTATACGAAATTACTTTCAAGTATATGAGCACCACTTGTACGAAAGTATCCCCTTTAGTGAGTACTTCTTTGTGTAGTGGTATGATGTGCCCTTTTAATGTCAAAGACTCCACATGTTAAAGAAATGCACTTTTTGAACTTTAGACCATGATATTTTACGTGATGTTTGTTGCATGGTTCGATTAACCCATTTTCAGGGTTTGGCTCGTGCATGGGCTCTGGGAGCCGAGCTAGACCCTTGGCTCGGCTCTCCCTCTTACTCTGTTGGCTCGCCCACCGCTAAAGGTGCCCCCACCCCAAGGGTGTCTGCTGCGCCCCTTATTCTTAAGAGTGAAACAATATTTCCTTTTGGTAATGACTGTGCTGTCATTGTGTTTTATTGCTTGCACGCCACAGTATCAGGGTGACAACATGGATGTGACGGACAGTACAACTAAACCTTGTCTCGATAAATAAATGTTTGTTTTGTTTGCCGTGGCAGACACAGGCACTCTATTTGAACGGGGAAGGCTGGTACAGACTCCTCGACATTGCCACTTCCTGGAAGTCTGAAACGGGCATCGGCTGCTGAGAGCGAAGTGTTTGGCAGGAGCTATGCCAACACAAAAACACTTCAATAAGTTATGATTTGTTGAGCAGGAAACATTTTGTAATCTGATGAAGTGCAGATGGTGAATTATGAAGCAAACACAGTAAAGGGCAGAGACCCTGCTTGTAGAAAATAAATGAATTTATATTTCCAGGTAAGTTGTGACGTAGTTGATAACACGCTATGGTGCAGCTTTTATTACACTATGGTGTAGGTTTTGTGGTGTAAGGTTGTACTCTTTGGATATCCTACATTGTTTCAGCTCTTGCTATAGCTTCTGTTGCTCTATAGGTACTGTCCTACGTCCTATTAAAGGTCGCTAGGTTAACGGCGTGACATATAGCGGTAGCAGATGCTTAGCGGCGCTTGCACAAAGCAGTGCAGCAAACGAGGAGCAACGGTAGGAAAGGAAACTTGGCATTATCTGGCCAGTATCTTAACGAGGTCTTTGTGCAGCGCCTCAGAGTGCTCCAAAGCGCTGTAAATTCAACATGAAACAGAGGGAGTACTGTGGAGAGGCAACCAACAAACAGGAGAAAGGAACAATCAGCTGCAGGCTGAGGAAAGACTGGATAAGATCCTCGGTGGGGAATATACACAAACGCACACACACACACACACATAAACAAACGGGGACACACGGGTCGAATGCACTGCCGCAGACAGCCACACAACAAGGCAGACGGAAAGAAATACACAAACGCAGGCAGAGGCACGTACAGTCAAACACACGGACAACCACACACCAGACACCCGCAAGACCTCGCACCCAATCTGGCCGGCTAGAACTGTCTCCTCTTAATGGTCCCCTCTTAGTTCGGCGAAGTTTGGTAAGAATCAGTCAATGGAGGGAGGGGGGATGGGGGGAGGGCAGGATGAGGGGGGCAAGTGCGAAAGTCGGGCGCGGTGTCGATCACACTGAGGAACACATGCCACAGGGGGTGTCAGGGTCCATCATACTTACTCACACATGCCAGCAGGGGGTGTTAGGCCAGTGGTACAGGAGGGGGGGCAAGAGGGCAGGGTCCATCAGGCTCGATCACGTACACAGGCCAGGGAGGGTCACCAGGGCCGATGCGTAGAAGGCGAAGCAGCAGAACACCCTGTTCTCCATTACCGTGGCTGTGCGAGGGCTGCTCTCTGCCGAGGATTACCGAGGAGTGCAGAGCTAGTGGGGAAGAGGCGGCCAGTTAAAGAAGGGGGAGGGAGGTAGAAGAGGGGAAGTTGTTACGAGCCGGAGAAGGAAGGGAGAAAGGCGAGAACCTCCAGCAGCAGAGGGAGATGGTGGGCGAGAAAAGTTAGGAAAGGAGAGGTGGAGCGAGGGATGAAGTGAAATAGGGGAGAGGACGAAACAAGGCAGTCAAAGATGTATGTTTTCTTCACCAGACCTAATAGAACAGCGCTCGCGTCCTTTCCTGCACAGCCCCACAGTCTGCCGGAATACCCATGTCCTCTCTGTGACCCCTTGCACCTCTGAGCTCTGTGCCTGCCTGCCGCCAACCAATCACAGAGCCGACTGGTGCATGCTCCAGGAGTGAAGGCAGCATGGTTGCAGGAAGCCCGGAGCACTGGCTTGTGTGCTTCACAGCTGTCGTAAAGACTTTTCTTATCTGCTTGTTAAATAAACAAGCAGATAAGAAAAGTCTTCATGACAGCCGTGAAGCAGGCGAGCCAGTCCGGGTGGGCCGGACCAAAAAGCCAAAGGAAGGCAACGAAAAACCCTGCTTTCCAATGGGAAGCCAGCATTTACCATAAACGCTGGCGCTGCACAATGGAAATGAGGGGCGGGGCTTCGATTCCACTTCTGAAATCTGCTTGTCCACAATAGATCTCGCAGAGCGAGGAGCGCATGCGCGCTCCAACGCCCAGTCGAGACCTAAAAAGTGCAGTTACATAGAGGTGCTGGCTTAACCCAGTGCGGAATTGTACATTGTGGACAATTTGTGTTTTGGGTGAATACCAGCATGTAAAAAAGACAAATGCCTTACCCAGTCGTATGGCTGAACAGCTGCATTTAGTGCATTTTTTTCAGTGTTACTACGGGGAAGATTTGTGAATTGCCTAAAGTTGTAGATCTACATTTGGGCCTAGGAGTAGGTTTACAGGTGTAGATTTAAGAGTTTCTGTTATGAATCGTGTTCATTGTCTTTTTTGTCGGTCCGTGGCCCAGTGTGAGATAAGGCACGAAACTAGGCCCCGGTGGGTCATCTCGCTTAGTGAGTGTATTGCAACTTGTTATCTGGGAAGCAGCGTGTGTTGATGGTTTTTCAGCACCAGCTGATGTCATGTTAAATAGAGCAAAGAGGCTTGGATAGAGAAGCTTCTATCCCAGTTGCATGTTGCTTACGTGTCATTTATTACCTGACAGTCGAGTACTTCTAATTGGTTTCCATGATTGGGAGATTCCAGGAACTGGAGCAATTCATGGAGTCCAGAGTTGAGCTACCTTTAGTGCAGTTGGGGTAGTCCTGGGCCCAGAGGTGTGAGAGGCCACTGCAGAATATTAGGTCTATGGGGTCAATGACTGGTAGTCGCCTGGTGAGATAGGGAGGGAATGATTGGCACATCCAGCATTAGAGGATGTCGAGGTTGGACTAACAGAGTTAATTTATTTAAACGGTATCTCTGCATTTAAGAAGAATTCTATATATTTTAGGTGTGAGGCTGGTTAGAGGAGTCATCTATGCAATTGAAGGGACATGGAAACTGGATCCCGCACCGAAAGCTGGAGTTTTATGGTGTGAATACATCAAAGGCTTAGCTTACAAGTAGTTTCAATGTGGCACCTTGAGGAAACCATATTTTCAACAGAGAAACACAAGTAGGTGGGCCAACCGGGGTGGTGTGTAATTAGAGCTCTTTTCCCCCCTTCTAACTCACAATAAGAAGTTCAATTTGGTAACAATTCAAAGGAGATCACAATGTAAGTGGCCCGATGAAGGAACAGAGATGCATTACTCTGGCCTGGTTGGTCTGAAAATAGTTTGGGCATAAGGCACAATCAGTCCTAGGTTGAGAGTTCTTAAAAGTGGCATTTGGCAGTGCAGGGTGTATGAGTTTATTTCCTGCCACAAATGTATCCTCCATGTTAGCAACTGTGTAATCCAAGAAGAAAGTTTTGAATGCTAATTTATGGAAGAATTACATCCTATGTGGAAATCTGTGCTGGGAGTGATGGAACCGTTTTCTTTGCATTCATCAAGGTGGCCATGTTTTGTAACTTTGTAGGGCCTACAGACTTTGGTACTGAGTTGGTGGAGAGGCTGAATATTCTGCATACACAAAGGCACTTTGTGCATTGTTGACGTATAGTATGCATAATGCATGTTGGGACATTATATGAGTCGCTTTGTTGTGTAAAAAATAAAATACTGGTTTATTGCACCGAAATCAGAGGAGGTCATGAAGAGGGACAGTAATAAAGGCAATACTGAACTATAAGGATACACAAAATGGATGGCTGGGTGACAATTTGGCAGAGTTGTGAAGTAATCAAACAATTCAAATTTCAAATAGCTCAAAGGATATGGCCACGGCCATCCACCATATACCAGTTGGTATAGAAATTCTACACCAATAAACACAAAAATAGATATATCCTGAGCTAGCTTCACATTCAATCAAAAGGTTCTTAATGAGTCAACAGCAAAAAGGTCTTCATATTCTTCTTTTATTTCAAAACAACTTCTTCATCAACATTCCTAGCCGCCAACATGTGTTTCGTCTTTTGTGGGGTGGGCCACAGACTTCCTCAGGGCTAATACTGTAAAGTGTTCCGAATGACCATCAAGGTCAAAGAAGTAGCAAATGTATCAAATTCCAAGGATTTATTATGGTTCTGTGCCAAGAGAGGAATTATAGAACCTCTCCACTTTTGTTATATTATCATGAACTGCAGCCTCTTGTGTGACGGTTTTTTTCACACCGGTTGAGAAAAAAGATGTTCTCCAAAAATGAGTTCTGGTGAGCCACACTTCCAACCACGGATCAAATTAAGCACAGGCTAAGAGCCATAAGAGGACCCGGAGCACTGCTGAAGCTGTGCATGCGAATATGTCGAAATCAAGTGGTAAGAGCTTAGGGCTACCAGGCACCAAATGGAGGCGTGCATCATTTTTGGAATAATTAAAATAAAAATAGAATTTTTGAGATTCCTAGTTCCAGTTCTGTATTTGGAAGGCGAGGGGCGCTCCAAAATAAAATGGTGGAAATACTGAACCTCCCACCCACCTCACGGCAGGATGGGTTGCACATCTTTTTGCACATTCGATTAAAGGCTTCCACAAACGTCCTAGCAATATGAATGGAGAGGCGCCACATTCTCAGGGACAAGCGGTAATGCCATGCTATTTCTGAGGAGGGAGGCCAGGACCCGCGCGGGCCCCTCACCGCGTCTGATACTTTCTGGGAGAACTTGCTCTGTGATTTTTGGAGTGATTTAATGTGTTTGATGGTTCACGGGCTTTGGCCAACGAAATTGGTGAAAGGAGAGGTTCGGGGACGAGGAGTCTTTGATTAAAGGACTGAGGCCCTTAGAGAAAAATCTTTAGGGGTGGGGGGTGGGCTCAGCATGGAAGGCATTGGGAAAAGGTGCAAGATGCAAGAAGGCGCCATAATGAATGTGGGGGAGGGGCATTGAGGAAAACAAACTGTAACTTATAGTAGTAACCCGTTGGCCACTGGACTGTGGCCAATAAAAATGTAAATTTAGAAGCGATGAATGCCCTGTTTTGTGTGGTGTGCGCCTGTGAAGGGGGAGAAATGTACCTTTTGCCGGCCTCTCTAAATGCCACTTAAGGCACGTAGGCTTGAAATCTGAGCGCCCTTTAAGGAATTAATAAGGTTTTAGTGTGGCACATCAAATAGATATCTTGTGCTTTGTAAAGGCGGGCCACACACACACCCCTCAGGGTCCCTACGCCCGCCGTGTTACGGCTGACATTAAGTGCACTTTAGGATTTTCCTCCCAAAGTTGGTTCGAGACGAGGAATCTCCGTGTTGCAGACCCGAGCCCCTCCAGGCAAGAGTTGGGCTCTCTACGAAGTAGTCACCGGGAAGGTGGTGCGTGGTGGACTCAAGTGTGTCCCCCATACACCGAGGCATCCGGCCAGCCGGCCGAGCAGCTGTCTCGCCGCACAGGGAGCGCGTTAGGGGTTTTCTCTTTCAGTGGCAGAAGTGATACATCTGGTTTCAGGAAAGGGGACAAAACTCTGATGACAGCTTTTTAATCTTCGCTGTGCAGGCGCAGCGGGGCTTTCCTCCTTTGTACTCATGCTGTCAACAATTAGCCTCATTACCACCAGCTTGATAGATGCTCTGTCTGGAAAATTGTATTTTTCTTGTATGCTCCTATTTCAGAAAAAAGAGTTTTTGGAACTGTTGCTGACTACCATTTTCAGTAACACACTTTCAGACCAAGTGAGGTCTGATAATGTTTTGGGTCAATATATGCTTCAACCTGTCTTCTTACAGTGCGTGTATTCAACATAAATAAGGCAGTCGCAGGGCATGTGAGTGGCGTATCCACATGCGAGTGACCATGGCGCATACATGTGCTTTGATACCATATTTTGTGGTTATATACAGTATTCTGGCCCAGTCCGTTGCCCAAGTCTGAATTGTGCCCCTTCCATATTGAATTGTATGTGTGTGTTGCTTACCGGCAGAGCCACTGGAATTATGTGGCATGGGGAGGACCAAAGTATGCGGCACGGCTGCCTAAACAATGCAGCAAGGAAAAGCACATTATGTGATGTACTGTGGCACATTTTGTGACGGTATTACTTTGTAATTTTGTCATTTATACACATGTTAACATTTTCTGGGCAAGGTTGCACACGTGTAAACATTGTCTGGGCAAGCATGCGCCTCATTAGTATCGATTTAACACCCAAATACAGCAATAAGCAACTGAAAGGTGATCAATCAATCTTTGGCTAGGGCCATCCATTGTGCAGCAACACGTGTTGCTGCAATTTTAGTCATTTTTGTCCATTAGAGCTAGAAACAGTTTTTTTAAAACCTGTAGGTTATGCATCAGATGATATATTGTGTAGCAAATGCGGCAAATCCATAATGATGCAGAAAACACTGTGGCATTCAAATCGCATAATTCTATTGGCACTGCATTTGGCTCTAGCTGCCTGCCTGCACTGCTTGCCAGTAATATTCACTGATCGCATTCTTCCTTCCTCCTCCCACCACTGCATGCTATGAGTTGAAAGTGCCATTTGTAGTTTCCGGCACTTCCTATACAAGCCTCATTCTTTATTTCCATTGAGGGATCTCCCCGCTTTTGTGTCTAATACATTCCGACCCCTCACACTTCCTGTTCTTTTTTCGGTGCCCTGGTGATTGGGCTCCTGTTAGCTTCTTTCTTTTGAGTGCTGCATGGGTGACCCTGTATATTTCTTTTGTAGCTATGTTGTGCAGGATGCACAATAGGTGAAGTGTGTGTAACTTGTCTTCATACCACGCCGATGGAAAACTAAGTGTGGTTCAGGAAAGCATGTTATTGGAACCAATTATACAAATAATCTTGCAGGCACATTTGTTCATATAGCCTCACCAATGGAGAAAAGCACTCCTTCTGACCTCATTTTACTGGGGAAATCCACTCTTTAGGCCTGTTCAATATGTTTTAATTCGCTTACATGTGCTTAACACCTTGTGCTGGCATATAAGCAAAGGTTAATTACCTTTGCTTATGACTTGCATCATCCATACAGAAGATTATTAATCACCATTGTTGAGGGAGTTCAGAGGCATGGGGAGTGGCTTGCGGCCCTGCTTCCAAGAGTCATGAGCCCTAACCCAAATTGTTGCAATAATGGTAATAAATAACATATTAGACCAGGTGCATCTGTGCATACAGTAATCATGACATGCCAGTGAAGGTAAATATGGGCTGATAAAACATGTCTTTTGGAACAATAGTATCAATAAACATTCATTACCCCATTTATTACAGCAAAGCAATGTTCATGCACCTTTTAATGAACTTAGTACAGCCTTAATGTGAAACACTCCTTAATGCCTTGCGGGTTGTTCATTCCAATTACGTTACAGCGGAAAGGAACTTTATTACCAGCGACAAGGCTTATTTCATTTCACAGAATGGATTTAACTCCTTCCGCAGTTTCTGTTCCTTTGTGGAAAACTGCTTCACGTGAAAAAATCAGCATGGCATAACCCATGTATGCAGATCCACAGAAAATGGTATGTATTATGCTTCCTGAGGGAGTGGCATCATGCCTCGCTCAAAGCCTCGCCTCTCAGGAATCGTGGACCCTTCCCTCACTCAGTAAGAAATAGCATATTCATTTGGCACATTTGCTTATTTTTTGCACTCTTTCTCTCTATAAATATATTTGCATTTGGTTTTCTAGTTCCATTGGTGAGTAGCTGAACCAGTCCTTTTCTTTGCATTCTTACATTAGCTCCTAAAATTCCTAGGCTGCAGGTTCCAAAATGCAAGGCAGTGCAACGAAAAGCTTGGACTGGCTCACCCACTTACCAGTGGAGCTTAGATGCTTGAGGGCTCTGCAGAGGCCTCTGCTACCAACTTCCCAGATCTGTGCAGAGTTCTGGGACTTGTAGTCCTATTTAATCCAGTATAAAACCATAACTACAAGGCCCAACATTGTAAAGAAAATAAGGCCTGGACTGACATGCATGTCAATAGACCTGATTCAGACAGCATTTTTTAAGCACCAAATGGCTTTATTTTGGCTGTCTCCCATCTAAAATTGTGTTTGCTTCGATGGAAATCAATTGAGAAAAAACATTCCCCAGAATTATTTTCCAAAATCTCCCACTTTCCTATTCTGAAATATTAGCATGTATTTATTTATTTGGAAAGTTTTATATAACGCGAACATGACCCTCTCAGGTATCAGAGGGCTTTACAAATGATCGAGGGCAAAGAAGTGAAAAAACAATATTCTCATAATCTCTAAGAATACAGTTCAATTTAACTCTCTAGAAGAGGATGGTGACACCTCATTGTTGAGACAGAGGGATCAGAAAACACAAAAACGTATAAAGCGAGTACTAGTAATAATGTCGTAAACTAGTAAAATACAGTCTAAGGCAACACCCTAGATGGGGTGGTGACACCTCAAAGGTTAAGACAAATAGACAGCAGCATGCCATGTGAGCATTACCAGTAGTGACGTTGTATGCAATTGAACAGTACTAGGCAGCATCCTAGATACAGGTGGTGTTACCTCAATGCTGAAACAGAGAAAACAACAAGAAAACAAAAAGCCGGCAGCCAAACAAGCGAACAGTATGCATTGACGAATCCTAGTATACTCGAAGATAGGAGTTCTTTAGGTCTGTGGTAGAAATTTGTTCATGAATAAAAGTTTGACTTCTTTCTTGAAAGATGTGTTAGAAGGGTACATTCTTATTTCGTGGGGTGGGTGGGAGGGAGTTCCAAATTATCAGTGTGATGCCAGAAAAGGCTCTGCTGTAGGTTTTCTTTTTGAAGAATCTTTGTGGTTTCAGCAGTAAAGTGCTGGAGCTTCTAGAGGATCTTGCGCCGCCGGAAAGTTCAAGTTTCTGAGCGAGATAGCTTGGGGTGTTGAAGTGTAAAGCTTTTTGGGTCATGCAATCAATTTTCAATTACTTTCTTGCTTCATAGGTGAGCCAGTTGAGGAATTTTAGATCTGGGTGATGTGTTTGTTTCTTTATGATCCCGTGATGATCCTTGCAGCAATAAATCAATCATTCAGTACATTTGTAGAGCGCACAACTCATCCGTGATGGTCTCAAGGCACTGGGGGGGGGGGGGGGGGGCGTGGATGCTGCTACTGCTCGAACAGCCAGGTCTTTAGCAGTCTCCTGAAGGCCAGCAGGTCCTTGGTCTGGCGTAGGCGGATGGGGAAGGTGTTCCAGGTTTTTACAGGGAAGTGAGAGAACGATCTGCCGCCGGCGGTCGCTCGACGGATGCGGAGGACGGTGGCGAGGGCGAGGTTAGCGGAGCGAAGCTGGCGGTTTGGGGTGTAGAAGGTGAGTTGTTTGTTGAGGTACGCTGGTCCAGTGTTGTGGAGAGCATTGTGATCGTGGGTGAGGAGCTTGAAGGTGATCCTCTTGTTGACGGGGAGCCAGTGTAGGTCTTTCAGGTGGGCTGTGATAGGGCTGAGGCGGGGGATGTCGAGGATGAGGCGTGCAGAGGCGTTCTGTATGCGTTGTAGTAGTTTCTGGAGTTTGGCTGATGTTCCTGCGTAGAGAGCGTTGCCGTAGTCCAGTCTGCTGCTGAGGAGGGCCTGGGTGACTGTCCTTCTGGTACCGGTGGAGATCCATCTGTAGATCTTGCAGAGCATGCGGAGGGTGTTGAAGCAGGAGGAGGAGACGGCGTTCACTTGCTGGGTCATTGACAGTGCGGCGTCCAGGATGACTCCCAGGTTGCGTGCGTGGTTAGTGGGCGTCGGCGCAGCTCCCAGTGCGGCCGGCCACCTTGAGTCATCCCAAGCGGAGGGGGTGGATCCGATGATGAAGACCTGCGTCTTGTCCGAGTTCAGTTTCAGGCGGCTGATCGTCATCCATTCGGCGATGGCCTTCATTCCTTCGTGGAGGTTGGATTTGGTGGTGGTGGGGGCCTTGGTGAGGGAGAGGATCAGCTGCGTGTCGCCGGTGTATGAGATGATGTTGAGGTTGTGCGATCTAGCAATGTTGGCGAGTGGTGCCATGTAGATGTTGAAGAGTGTCGGGCTGAGGGGCGATCCTTGGGGTACGCCGCAGATGATCTTGGTGTCTTTAGAGTGGAAAGGGGGAGGCG
This sequence comes from Triturus cristatus, assembly GCF_964204655.1. NCBI lineage: Eukaryota > Metazoa > Chordata > Amphibia > Caudata > Salamandridae > Triturus > Triturus cristatus. The sequence goes on along the minus strand of NC_140582.1, from coordinate 1,084,259,559 downwards.
GACACTCTGGGTTCTGCCGGTGAGGAAGGAGGCGGTCCAGTCCAGTGCTTTGTCGCGGATCCCTGCGTTGTGGAGGCGCGGGCGTGTGGAGAGTTAAGGGAGACCCTTAATGGGGCTATTTTTGATCTTGGCAGACCAGAAAGGGTAGCACATCCATAGTCCAAACTGGGGATCACTAGGGTTCGGACGACAGACTTGAAGTCGTTGTGAGGGAGGAAGGGTTTACATTTTCTTAAAATGTTCATTTAGAGGTTTGCTGTTTTAGTGGCAGCCCTAATGTGCTTCTGCATATTAAGGCTTGTGTCAAGAGTTATTCCCAGTGATCTTGCTGAATTGATAATTTGTGGGGCGCAATTGAACACTGTTAGTTGTTTCATCCATTCGTTGATGATGGGTGATTGATTAGGTGGTACGATTAGGAGGAATTCGGTTTTTAGAGTGTTAAGTTTGAGGTGGTTGCACGACAGCCAATTTTCGATATGGAGAGCGAAGTTGAGGGATCGGATATCTTTAGGGCAGGAGACTTTCAGGTGAAGTTGGATATCATCAGTGTACAAGTGATGTGGTTGTTTAATGAAAATAGGATTTCCGTTAGTTGCTCCATGAACAAATTCAAGAGAGTGGGTGGGAGAGAAGAACCTTGTGGGACCCCTACGATGACTGGAGTGATCTTGCCAACACCCTTCCCCTAGAGTTAACCCCAGAATGTCCTCCCATATTGAGTGACCGACGCTAATTAGCAGATTTCCAAGATGAGATGATTTTCTCACTGTGCACTTGGACTTGTAAAATGGCTCAGCCTCTTTATCTTCCCAGCTCGATCCCAAGCCCAGCGAGAGGAAAAGCAAAGTAAACAAACCTCGGTTTACAGGGGCTGCCACAGAGCAGGGGGCTGGTTACACTTTACCCAGGCCTGAACCTTGCTACCGGGGGTCAGGGTTCCAGCGGGACGGAAATGTGCACCGCCAGAGCTGTTGTAGTTCCCCCGGTAGCATGTGTCGCAGCCAAGACCCAAAACGTAAGCATGTTTTAAGGTTAAAAAAATTCTGGCTGCGTGTTTTCTTTCGTCTCCAGTTTCCCTGATCTAGCAGTTTACAGCAGAGGAATGTTTATTTTTGAGTGGAATTTAAACGTAGGTTTAAAATGTTGAATGTTAATTCAATCATGTGTACACGAGTCTCGTATTTATTTTCTTTAAATGTATGTAGTACCAGTGATGAGGGATACTTCATTTTTTTACAGACCTCCCATGTTTTCAAACTTAATAGGAGTACTACGTAATCAAACATAGGGCTACAGTTTTATGGTATTTTTAACATTTCCGTCTATATTTATACATATTTTTTTTGCGCTGTCTTGTTGGTATTTATACATATTTAGTTTGTGTTTTGAGAGTAAATGAAGTCATAAAATTGTATATTTTCCCATTTATTTAACTTTTAGATCTGCATTCATATGCGGATACCTGTCACGTTTTAGCAAATTAAGCAGCTACATATGAGAAAACACTACACCCATATGTACATATTAGCGTTATATTCCATATATATGTTAACATATGCCTGTATTTAAGGACATTTTATCCTGTTTTTCTGCTTTTAAAAATAACTACAGACAGGAAACACATTATTTTCTGTCTGCTTTCAAATGTAAAAATCCATATAAACTGGAAACTGGGAGCCTTAGTCATACATGACATTGTCATAGGAAATGTTGTCAATGACATCATAAAATTACATGAAATGAATTAAATGTATACCAATAATACCAAACCTCACTAAATGTACGACCTGCAATTACAGTGATTATCTATTACATGCAGGTGCCTGTTTTATGGTTGGCTATAGAGCTCTGCTTTTTGCAGAATGGCTCCTCGTCTCAAATTAAGAGGCAGTGGGAGGGCCCGTAGTGGTTGGAGGGTTTCCTGCAACTTCTTATGCTAGCAAGAGGTGCTCATCACACAGCTGACCTCTTAATAGAGTGTTGTTTTGCGGTCTCGTTCAGCATTCCTGACTTGGTATTGACAGTTTGATGTGTTGGCATGTCTGTTGGTGGAGAGTGCACAGTGGTAGACCGTGTCTAATTTGTGCGGAAGGGCACAGTTGTCAAAAATACCATTTCTAATGACTATTAGCAACAGCTGTTATTAGAAACTAATTTATTCACTTTACCAACTTCAAAAATATTGAAGGCTCAATTGCCCTTGCTGGGATTCAGATTCAACCTGCAGCTAACAGCAGAGCCAACAATGAGCATTTATTCACTCTGCCATCTTCCCATTGAACTAAACTCATGTATAACTTTCAGTCAGTTCTGCTTTTTTCATTCAACTGTTCTCTGCATGCTGGGACTTGTAGTGTTATGGTTTGTTTTCCATTATAAGCATAGACCTGCTAATCTCTGCATGTCGGCTGAAGAGGAAACACGTACCAAAGTAACGTGGGTAGGGCAGTTCAACAGCTATTGGTGGAAGCTTGAGCCGGCTACGATTTATTTGATGGTGAAATGTTATGTTAATGGCTTTTTTTAACTTTCTTCCTAATTTGAATGTGGTTCATTGGGGTTGTCCACGTTCAGAACATTCGAAAAGCCTGGGCTTTAATAAACGCTGCATAGTGAGTTTTGAAGAAAATACTCATCGCAGTGGTCATCTTATCTGGATCCATTGGATACTGCTGGACCACTTAGTGGACACCAAAGTTCACTGTGCTGCAGGAACTCTAGCTGCACGAATGACGAAAAATGTATCTCCGGTTGCTTGTATTTCTGCTAAGAGAGGAAGTGGCGTAGCAGGTCAAGCAATGGTGGTACTCTTGCATTTGCATATGTTTGTTACTTGTCTGTAATGGTACTATAAGCAACAAAACGATGACAGGCAATAATATCCGGAGTAATTACCTGTTGCTGACATTAATTCAAGCATTTCCATCTCTTAGTTGTTGTTTTCCTCATTTACTCATATCAGGTTTTAGTTTTTTTAGCCATTTTGTTTATGTCAGACCTCACTCTCTTTGTCCATGTCAGGTGTTGGGTTCTTCGCTTTTGTCAGACCTCACTCGTGGCTCCTGCCAGGCTTCATTGTCTTTTTTTTTTTTTTATGTCAGGCTTCCCCTCTTTGTTTACCTTAGGCATCACACTCTCATGCTCTGCTTCGGGCCTTTTGGTATTTCTTGCCAGAACCTGAACATGTATCTCCTGAAAAGACTCGTAAACAAAGTTAGTGACAAGAGTTGCCATCATTTTTCACAGGGCTAGCAAAAATGATTCATGAATAGACTTGCACACATTGCTCATGTGTAAAACCTGCACATATTTGTCATGGCTGGAGCTGACACGCTCTTTTAAATAGTATTCTCCTGTAACAGGACTGCATAATGAACAGAAGCAGCATTATGAGAGCTACGCTTCAAAGCTTCTGAGATGTGTTATGTCAGCCCTTATGAGGATTCGCTAGTGATGTGCTTGTCTCTCGGCACACTCAATTCCTGTGGATCAGTGGCTAAATGAAAAAGTATTAAAATGTTTCATTTATGCAAAATAATTAAAATGTTTGATATAACTGCTTGCATTTGAAGAAAGTTGCACCTTTCTGCTTAAAACGGCAGTGCAAGAATTTGAACTAGCAACTCACAGATGCGGTTTCTGTCCAAAGTGCCTCCTAATGAGGCTGCAAGGAGCTTGGTCCTGTTTGTTCTAAATGGCGCAACATCCCGAAAATACCATGGCCTCGCGTCACAAACTGTGCCTGACTCAGGACAATATAACATGAAAGTAAGTCAGTTTATTTGGTAACATAACCAACATTTCTGACAGTATAGGGCATCATTTAAGACTTAAAAGACTTTAATAAGACATGAGAAATGTCTCATTTACGAAGGGCGTTCGCCAATGACATTCTTAAGAAAACTTCATCGAGTTTAAAAATGTCAGAAGACTGCCATTTCTGCCTTAACACATTTTAAGATCATCTTAACCCAGGGCAAGGGTTAGGAAATCAGGTCATCTGTCCTGAGTTGAGATAATTTCTTTTTTTTTTTTCTTTTAGGTGAGGGAACCACTTTTCCAGCGCCATTTATTTTTTCTCTGCAGACATACACTGTGACACTTGCAATTTTCAGCTTTTCTTGCTTTCTTTGTAAGGCCCCGAATACGAAGAGAAGGTAATTTACTTATTAAACTGTCTGCTCCCATAACCATATTAACCAGTGGGCCCAGGTTAAGTCTGACACATGCCTGACCTCATAAACATGAGCGGCTTGCCTTGCTAGTGGTGCTGGCGCGAAGGCTTCTGGGACCTCATGAGACGGCAGCTGTTTTACGCAGGGCCGTTTAGAAGACGTCACCGACGCCTGTCATGGCAGCCGCACGCGCACGTTAACGCACGGGCACGTATGTGACAATGACCTGCGCGGTCTGGTTGCCATAAGCCTCCATACGGTGAGATGCATAGATTACCCGGGGAGGCATGATTGCCAGGACTCCGAAGCAATAACTGAAGATGACAGCGTTTGAGACGGGTGGGTGGTCCGAATCTGCCGCGTTGATCTCTGTTTACAAACACGGCCCGGGGCCGTCTGGGCTGGCGCTTATCGTTGCAGAGGCGGGCGGGCGGGCGGCCTATCGTTGAGTGAGTGAAATAAAATCGGTGCAGGGATATTGTGCGAGCGGGGAGCCAGCCCACAGGCCGAGGAGCAGCTGCTAGGAAGGCCTCTTCACAGTCGGTGGCAAAATACTTTAGAGCACATTCAGAGGGTTCGCTCTGGTAAACTGCGTCAAGGACTGCAGTGATTTGCAACTGTAAATACAAAGTTGGAGCCCACTAATATTGGCGTTGCCCGGAGCTGTGGCCTACCTGGGCTCACCCCAGCCTTTGAAGCCAATAATGGTTCACTGTGGTGCCGAAGTAACTGTTCGAATGTGTTTTCTGTAGAACAAAACCAAACCAGGTTTGCTGAAAACATAAGTAGTTTGTGTATATTTCTTGCCACTTACATTCCCCTTGGTTGTGACTTACCTTAGCCTACAAGTTCCAAATCATTGCATCGAGTTGGGTAAAAACGTGAACGATCATCAACCGTTTCTAGTGAATAAAAAAACAAATGACATGAGACGATACAGTCATTTTATACAGATCCACGATCTAACTCGACACACCACTGTCACGTAACATGCATATTTGTAAAGTTCACATTCTCCCAGGTGTTGCTGTCTTGTGGCTGTTAAAAGCAGTGGCGCAGACGTCAGGTGCGGTGACACCGGGGGCTTATTGAACCCTGATAGTTACCCAGCTCAATAATAACCATTTCAACAGCATAGGATAAGACTGAGCGGACAACAGTGGTGTAAACATTAGGCAATGTGGTCAAATGGAGGCTGCTGCAGTGGGTACAGTAGTATTCTGTACCACCAAATCTGGCTACTTAGTGCAAAATTAAATGGGTGAGAAGATGCATGAATGCGTCAGGACTTGGTTGTGTCGTGACCTTTAGAACTTTGGAACCTTTGTTCAAATTGCGGCTTTCCCATTTGACCAAATTGTGTGATGTGTAACAAATAACTTTATTTCTCATGACGTGTTTTCTTATCTGATAGGCGGTAAGACTTCCTCTAAACAAGGTAGAACCAGAATGGGACTCTGTCTCAGACAGGAAGAGGTATATGAAAAGTAGTCATAATGTTGAATGCTGACTACACTGCCCTTGGGCCTACTCCGGGTAAAGGCCGGTATGTCTTAATACATTCAAGCAATAAACCTGCCACTCTGCTCATTTACAACCAAAGGGTGCTTTGATTCAAAACAGCATACCCAATTTGGCAAAGCAGTGCTCCAAAAAGCCCCCCTCTTTAGAGAAAATGTTCGTGTTCTGTATTAAGTAATAAAGGCAAACATAACCCCTGGGGCTCCTAAAAGTTACCTTGCATCTTCTTAAACTCCACAGTATACTATGTGGATATTATAAATTACGCACCATTCCAGAAAACTGTCCAAGCTGTCCAACCTTCCTTGGAATTTCCTCTGTGTAATTATGTTTAATGTGTTAATAAAGTTCGCTTTGAACTGCACTAGGGCAAATGGTCTCCCAGGACCCAGAGCAGGGCCCAGTATGCTCGCCATATGTGAAGTTTAAGGGAGACTTCCAGTTAGTCAGGCCGCAGAACGGCCCATTGGAACGAACCGTGTCCTCCTCCCCAGGTTAGAATTCTAAGTGGTTCAAGGCCAGGCAGGAATGCGTTGCTGAAATCACATGTTTCACGAGTTATGTCACTGGGGGAAACGACGGGCGGCTGGGGGAGCGGAGAGAGGCAGGGCCACGTTAATCTTAAAGACAACTACAACAGCCGCACATGGACTGCCAATTGTTCAGGCAAATGCATTATTCCAAGGCCGAAGAGCTGTACACCACCGTGAAAAATGGGCAAAAAATCACAAACATAAGCACTGTCTCTTCGTTTCGGTCTTTCTTAAGGTGCTGTAATTATATTAATAATAACAATACTAATAAGTATTATTCAAATAAATTAAACTTCTTCTATTAGCATTAAGTGGTTGAAATGCTTTGTTGAGGACTCAGGCGTGTGACCTGTAACAGAACAAGCTATTCTACTGCTAACAAACGAAATAAGTGTCAAGCCACGTTTCTTGCCCTAACTCAAGAAGTCTCTTCAGTGTTTCCAGTGAGTGACTTATTACGCCAGTTTTCGCTCTCAGATTGGCGCGACTATATAGGCCATGAGGAGGTATGGCGCAAGTCAGTATGGGGGCACTAGAAATCTCCTGTTGATGCTGGAAAAAGTAAAGATAAAGGTGGTTAGTATGACCAATTCACACATCACTTTCAGTAATGCATGAGACGGAAGGGACCACTCCATACACCACCGCTGTATCTATGAGAATTGTATAGCGTGAAGCCCAAACCATGCTTGCTTAGTCCTAGCCAATGCAGTATCACACTTAAGACATTTATTGGGTTATATCCTACACATACTCAGATCAAACTGTCGAAGTGAGGTCGAACTCTACATCTCCCGAGAATATTATGCATTGTTCTAACTTGGCATTCTATGTTTATATGTTTTGTATATTTTCAAATATAGTTATATCCCTTGAAATAAAAAAAAAACCACTTTCATAGCTTGATATCTCCAGCTAGGCAATATTTAATGCAGATGACAGGAACAGCAAGCGATGGGCTTGTGGGTCTTGGATTGTACCCGTTTTAAGGTAGCAAATGCTGTGGAATTGCAGCTCAAATTATCTGTTAGAAAAATGCAAAGGTCAAACAATGCAGTAACCAACTTAGTTGTTGTGCTATTGGTTCCCTTTCATTAAAGATGCCGTAGAAAATTTAAATGTGCTGGAGCAGTCTGCTAAAGTTGCCTTTTTGGAAATTGTTGGTGTTCCATCGCCTCTCTGCTGCTGCTTGAGCTGAGCAGCCAAAACCTCTGACGTGACATATGCGGGCTTGTGGGGCCAAGTGGCGCCGCTTGCTAGACTTCATGGTGGTGGACAGGAGTGGGGCACAAGTTGGATGCATCCCAGCTGCTGCAGCAAACAGGTGGAGCATGCTTCCTTTCATGCAGCATGGCGATGTTGAGATTCCTGTTGCTCATATTCTCAGAGCAGCCCAATAAATGACCACATTTGTCCTCGTACAATGGGTTGAGGGGAGATAAAGTTTAACTGTTGAAGTTAGCTTCCTCATGCGCGTGTGCCCAGGGGACCCAAAAATACAGCAGACGATTTAGCTCTCCCACCGCGATAACCCTCCAGTGTGCAAACAGGATACCTGCTGTGGAGTTTGTGTAATTTGACACAGCATAATATTCTAAGACAAATTTACATGGGTAGCATGGTTTGACTTCGGCCTGTGAATGAGTGAGATTTCTGTTCTAGTGTAACACTTTTTACAGCAGAGTGCCACAAGCAACCGCGTTGGGAGTAAAAAATAAAAATAAATGCCCATTTAATGCTTCGAGATGAGGACCACTTCCTGGGCCATCAGGAATGAGGTACAAAATGTATCTGCCATGATGTGGCTCAAAGGGCCATGAGGCTTGGAAAAAGAAAGAAAAATGTGTCTCCTTGACTGCTTTCTGGGTCACAAGTTCTACTGCGGAAAGGTTAGAAGGAGAACCTTTTTATTATAAAATGGCAGGTTGTTGGTACTGTTTACTGCATTATTCTAAGGTAGTTCTCCTTTATGGGATATCTAACATGTTTAATAGAAATATCCGAGAGGAGTGTTTGTTTGCATAGAGATTTTGTTGTTGTTGGGAGTTACACTTTAAAACAGGTCTATATATTGTAGAAACAGAAAACCAATAGCATGTGATTTATGGAAGATGCCACATTGTGCCATATCATTTAATTTATTTAGGCGCACCAGTTTATGGCTGCTGGAGGACACTTTGCAGTTTTGAAGATGTAGTAAGTATAAGTATGGGAATTAAATCAACTGGATGATTTGATTTTTTGGTGCCGTGTGGGTTTAAAAGTTAGAAGATGATTTGGTTTTGCCCTTCATTGACGTATGCCTCCCGACATGATCTTTGTACCATCATGGATCTGGCTTCATTTTTCTTCCTTGTATTCTTAGTTTAGCAGACTGTATCGGAGCATTGCGGATGGACCTGAGGATTTTGGTGGGAAGATGCAAATCTTTGCTTACGTCTTGTCCTCCAAATACTTGAAAGCAGTATTTGAAATTAACAAATTATATAAGATCTCATGGATAGGCTCATATGCCAGAAAAAAGTCATCCTGATTTGACTGGTTAATAACCCGCAAATGCAAGAGTGCTGCTTCCAATAACTGGCTGCTCTGTCTTCAAGTGCTCCAGGTTCTAACTCCTCTGTACCTTGCCCATCTCCAACCATGTACTCTGTCTTTTGTTTGCACATGTGACCAGGTCTGTTTGGGGAGTTTCTGATAAGGTGACTTGCTGTAATTGTTCGCCTCTGTGGTTCAGAGAAAGCCATGCTGTGTGGTCCAGTAATTTGCTTTCTTGAGGCAAGCACATTGTTTACATTGCTGATGCAATGAAACATGATTGAGATGGCGGAGACCCCACACAAATATACTACTGTTGAGAACTACATGAAACCTTAAACGGATTGTTTTTCGCTGTACCTGCTGTGTATGTAGAGCATTGAGTGCTGATAGAGGTACGCCAGGATACAGTGAAAGCAGGGTAGCCTGTACATGTTTATAGGTGTCTTGATTTGTATAGTATGAACCAACCTGGGAAAGAACAGATGACTGGAATCACAGGAATTCTCTTGCAGTGGAGTGGAGATGATAAACATCCTGTATAAACCCTAAGGATGGAAGTGGGGTTCGGCGTGGTGCATTGTACGGAATTGGGGGTTGTTATTGGTAAATGAGGTGCTCTTTTAAGAGGTTGGTCTTACAGTCTTTCCTGAACTATAGGAGTGATGGGACAAGATGAATTTTGCCTGGTCACCTCCTCTAGAACTGGACGAGATTTCATTTTCACCGTTCTTGTTGCGAGGAAGTCATTCCCTGCTTTGAAGGAAAGTACGTTCCTCCCTTGCCTTTAACAACACACTCCATTTTAGTCTCACAAATGGTCTTCCGTTCGGGGTCCCTTCGTCAGCGGAATGTTTGCTGTTCCCATAAGGCTTTAGCAACTCTTCTAAAGCGCATCTCCTACTGGGTGTGACTTTTTTTTAGCCACTTCCGGGTTAAATATGGGGACCAGGGACCTTTGCCTGTACCTGTATTTATAGAAGTTTTTTATTTTAAGTGGGCTGTTTTGGACTGAATGTTCAATAAAAAACACAAAGACCCAGTCCTGTGAGCCTCCGGCACACCTCTTGGCCATTCCCACTTAAATAGAACACTGTGCTAAAACAAGCGACTAAGGGTGCAGTGGTAGCTGAAGAAACAATGTGAACAAAAGATAGATAAATGCTGTACTTGTACATATGGATTTGTCTTGCTCGTTCTTTTTTTCTGTCTCTACCTATATACATTTATGTACTATGAGCATATTGTTTTTTCAATGTGTTTCATTCAACAAAAAACAGTATTGCCTCCTAAATGGCCAACCTAGTGGAAATTGCACTTAGCCAAACAGACATGTATTTTCTCAGATTATGTTGGCAGAACATAGGATTTTGGATATATAATCAAATTAATTGGGGAAAATCCATTTTATTCCTGCTGCATTTTGGAAATTGTTTTGGGTTTCTAGTGACTTATATTTGTCCCAGCTGGTATTTTTTTACCCGTGGAGTGTACAGAAAAAACCTTATATCACAGCTATATGCAATGACAACTGTTTGTCACTCGTCCACCGGAATTTCCATCAGGTTATGCAGTATGAAGAGACGATTTTGCATACTATGTTTAGAATTTGTATTCGCTTTGTTCTACAATAATGTGGGTCCTAAATAAACTATCTATTTAATTGCATGTCCAAGGTTTATCTCTGCTGTTGAGGTTCATTCTTCCTCAATGGGTGAATCACCAGCGTTCTTAAATGTAGCATTGATTGACAAGAAATGTAGCTACTTTGCTCCTTGTAAGCATGGCAGACAACATTCCTGCACTCATGTGGTTTCTGCTACTCCAGTCGAAAGATTCAGCCGAAAAAACACTAACTTGAATCATGGGTCTTCCTGTTTTCATACATTTCAGCTGTCTTACTCGACCGAAATGTACCATGAATCGTTGCTGTTTCGCCAGTCCTATTGGCTGAATCGCTTGACCCATGACTCATTCAGGGAATACTTTTGACTGGACCATTACGGGATCTAAAATGGGGAATGAGTTGCGTTCTGCTTGGAGTGTGGGAGGAATCTGCAAAGGATTCTGCCCAATGAACCTACAAACAGGGCAGAAAAACAAGCAAGCAGAAATGGCAAAACAGAGGGCAGAAAAACGAATAGAAAAGGCAAAACAGAGGGCAGAAAATAAGCAGAAAAGATAAAACAGAGGGTTGCAACACGAGCAGAGAAAGGCAGAGCAGGAGAGGGCAAAACAAAGGGCAGAAAAACAACAAGCAGAAAAGCAAAACTGGACTCAAGCAAAGACAGATGATCAGAGGAGGCACAAACAGAGGGCAGGAGGTAGACAGGCAGTAGAGGGTAGCTGACTGCGGGGAAGCTGGGCAGGAGAACTGTCGCAGGGGGAGCTGGCACAAGGACCTGCTCAATGTAGGAGGTACCGGTAGTCGACATTGGGGCACAGGTGTTCATATTGAAACGTAGCCTTTTAAAATAAACCCTTTAAACACAGATCGGTGCCTAAGGATTCACAGGCTCTGAACTTTTCAAAAATATTCTCACATTGCACTTATTGATTTTTCTGCACATTTTACACTAAAATCCTGTACAACGAGTACACCAAAAAACACAGCAGTGGATGGTAACAGAATGCCTGATTTTGGGAGAGAGGGTTTCGAGTGAAATATGACAAGACTGGTACATCAGGTATTAAACATTCAAATGTAGCTATTGTTCATGATCTCTGAGTGTTATACAGACATGTAAACTATTTTCGTGTAATAATCTTTACAATAAAGTTAATTTCACTAGGAATGTTTAAAAAATAAAAAACAATCTTTTATCTCCTTGTCTGCAGGACCACCACAAATTGCAGACAAAGTGATCCACCGACAATCTGTTAGACTAGGAAGAACCATTAAGCTACTGTGCCCCGTCATTGGGGACCCGCCTCCTCTTACCATGTGGATGAAAGGTGGACGGAACATCCACAGTGGCTGGACCAGGTTCCGCGTCCTCCAGCAGGGTCTGAAGATTAAGGAAGTTGAGAGCGAAGACGCAGGGACCTACATCTGTAAAGCCACCAATGGCTTTGGGAGTGTCAACGTGAATTACACCCTAATCGTTATTGGTGAGTTAAAAGCAGTTCTGCTTCATATGGTCCTAGACATAAATGTATGTTGCTTTTCATTGTATAGAGATGTTGGAGCATATAGTGTTGGCCATCATTAACCTCCATATTCTGCTGGAGTTATTGGTGATATATCATCAACATATATTACAATATTGCCTGGTTCGTTACATTTCTGTTCCCAACAATTGTTACTGATTTCTCCATAATTGATATAACTCACAAATGGTTGACTGTTAAAAACAAAGTGCCTCTTCGCTTCCCGCTTGGTTTGCTTTATCCTTCAGGTATCGAGTCTCCTGCATAAAGTTTCATGTTTCGTGCAAATAGTTACTTTAAGGACTAAGCATACCTCCCGAAATAGCCAATTACTGCAAGTAAGAGATACTTGCAGCCAACCAATTTAAAAACTTTTCAGCACATTTTAAAACCCATCAGCTCTCTAATATAAGAATAACATTTTACTTACTTGTGTACTTATTTATGTTTCTAAAGCATGTGTCCTTAAGCTTGAAATTATACCGCAAGTGTCTCAAACCCATTTACAGCAAGAATAACCATATCTTGAGTAAGGGTGGGCGTAGTTCGCGAAGTAGCACTTCGCGAAGCTACGCAAAGTGAAGTTCGCACTACGCGAGCTACGCGTAGCACTTCGCGAACTGCGTAGTAACATGTTCGCACTGTGCAAGATGTTGTTTTCAATGATTGCACAGTGCGGACAAGCAACCGGCACTGTGCAATCATTGAAAATGGCATCTTGCACAGTGCGAGCTGTAGTTTTCTGCTGCTCGAGTAGATTTTTACTCGAGCGGCAGCTTTCTCAACGCGAACTGGTAGTTTCTCATCGCGAGCAGTCGCGAGCATACGCGACCCCTCGCAATGAGAAACCTGACCTCCTCGCGTTGGGAATCTCGCCGGGAGGTTTATTTTCCATGCTCGCGATCGCGAACAAGGAAAAAGTCTCGCCAGGATGTCATTTTGCTTGCTCGCGGTCGCCAACTTGACGTTGAGGACCGCGAGCAAGCAAAAAATGACCGCAACACTACGCTACGCGTGTTCGCACTGTGCTACGTGCAGTTCGCGTAGTGCGAAGTAGCGCGAACTTCGCAAACTACGCGAGCGTAGCGTAGTGCTTCGCCCAGGCCTAATCTTGAGTTGTTTTCCTTGAAAGCATGTACTCCTTAACTACACGAAGATCAAAAGGCAGAGTTTCCCTAAGATTAGCTACTTGATAAGGAAAGGCAACCCGACTTACATTGACTTTCATTCTTCGACCAAGAATGAACAGATGGGCTCTTGTTTTGAAGATTTTTGAGAAATAGGCGCTCTTAAAAATAACATGTTTACAAACAGGCAACGCGTAGAGCTTCTTTCATTGTTCGGAAATAGAACTGGTCTTAGTCAGTTAAATCAAGAGGCAGGCGGTAGCATTTTGAACCTATTATTAAGACTTAAGTTCAAGACTTTGGCATGGTCCAAATGAGAGGCAACATCCGCTTGCGGAGTATTAAAATGTGATCTCACCAGTAGAAAATGAAGAATGATTTTCAGAACTTTGAGATAATAAAAGCATGATGACTAGACCTTAGCGATCTGGATTTTAAAGGATAAATCGTCATCAAAGCAGACCTACACATTTTCTTATAAATCTCTTTGGTGTGGGATAATATCCTAATTCTGGCTACCACAATGAGACCAGATAGGAGGGCCACCAAGAACCAGAACTTCATTTTTATTCCCTCAAGAATTTAAATTTAGGAAGTTGTGTCATCCAAACTGACACAGCCATGAGGCCACTGTGAACATTTCTGCTGGTCGTATCAGAGTTCCCAGTAATTTCGAGCTCATGCAAGTCAGATTGAAATATTGAATGAGTCTGGTCAAAGAAGCCACATAATGATTGAACAGGGTGGGATTTAGAACAGATCCTTGCAGCATATCACACATAAGCTTAAATTATCTGTCAACAGCAGTCAAGGGATAAGCCGTGTGCGCACTAGTAAGAAATCAACAATAGTTCAACAGTCATATGCGCTCAACTCTTAGAGGTCCACCGCCTAAAGACCACACTTATACAAAATGTATTCATAAACAGAGGAGCGTAAACAGTCTTCAAAAGTCATCAATCAATTATTATATTCAAAGATGAAATTCAGTCCACAAGCCAATAGTTTCCAAAGATGTTCCAATATTGAAGTCTTATTCGTAAAAAATGCATCAATCATGAGTTTCATAAGATTCTTTTCTGCAATTTCATTTTCTTCACAAATTTCGTAATAATTTCATCAATTCTTAACAGCCATCAATTCTTTACAGCAATCAATTCTTTACAGCCTACGCGTTTCGTCCTTCCCCAGGACTTCCTCAGGGCTGTAATAAAGCAAAAAACAAAATATAAATACTAATCAATATAATGTCCATAATGCAATCACAAAAGGCATCATTTACAACTCCATTATATGCAATCCTATGGCCTGCCTATCTCCATTCTACATTTCCGTCATACAGGATGGAAGCCACTTGACAAATCAGTGTTGCTGTTTGATTCATCGACATTAGAAATTCAATAACTGCTGTTATTTATCATTCATACATTATAAATCAACATCATTAAACATCACCTTGATGTACCACATTTTTATTGAAATGATCTTTCATAAGAGTTTCATTTCGTTCAAATATTTACCCCACTTTTGTTATCGTATATGGAATTTCCCATAGTATTCAACTGTATCTCATTGCAAGTGTTTACATAACTGCTTCATCTGGATCTAACAATTCTCATTCTCTCTCTATTCATTATTAGTTACCTTGCGAATTTGTCTACGCATATTATTCTGGATTCAATGTCCAAAATGTTGTTATTAATCTTCTTGACCTAGTGTAATAAACTTGATGCAAATATTTAAACTGGATGAGCCTGTAGCGTGTGGAGACAGCTGCGCCTCTGGGCTGGCTATCGCTTCGGCCCAATCGTCATCCGTCAATTCAGAGTACTGGGGGTGTGTGTCGTCAGTGTTTGATAAATTTGCCTAATTTTATGTAGTTCGAGGTCCCCTAATTAACAGATGGTCCTCCAATGGCTAAAACTCCGGGAGGGCTTCCATTTTACGGATCTTGGGGGAGAGTGCGTGTCGGAGCTGTAAAAATGTATAAGATTGTGACTTGTGGAGGCCGAAATCAGTTTGTAATTGTTGAACTGATTTTAACGTGGCACCCTTCATAACATCTCATAGGGTCGAGATCCCAACCAGGTCCCATCCCTGAAACCCTCTCAGTGCGGTAGCAGACCTGAGGCACGTACCCTGCCACAGGGGGGTTTGTTGAGCTAGTCTCCCTTTCCATCCCATCTGTCTGGTCTTAGTCCGCCACAACTGTATGACTTGTCTGCCGGCTGACGATAAATGATCTAGCCTCGTGTAGCTATATAATAAGTGGAGTAGGGGGACCTGTGCCATAGCGGCGTGTTCAATAGCATACGCCGGGTCCGTGGGAGAATTGTACCATAGTTCATTGATTACAAGAATGTGAGATGCAACATAATAGGAATAAATATCAGCTGCCGCGATCCCTCCTCAATACGTGGACTGTGTACAGGTGCGGAGCGCCACCCGAACAGTCCCACCACCCCATAGGAAGTTATTTTGAATAGCGTTCACTTGTGCAAACCAGGCACGAGGGATAGGGTACGGGAAATTTTGGAGGCGATATAAAATCCGAGGCAGGGACACCATCTTAAAAATGGCCGAACGCCCATAAAGGGACAAAGGGATAGCAGACCATACCGCCGTTTCGTTTTTGAGGCGAGCCAGTAATGAGGTGATATTATGTGCCCAAGAAATCTTGGGGCATGGGGAAATGTAAATCCCCTAATATTTGAACCCATCTGTGGCCCTGGAAAGCTGTGCAGCCCATGATTCACGGCCTTGATGTCCACACACTGGAAAGAGAATGGATTTAGCAGGATTAGTGTAAAGGCCAGTGGTGCCACCAAATACCCTAAGAATTTCCAGGATTCGAGGTCCAGAGTACCACGGGTCCGCCATAAAAAAGAGAGTGTCATCAGCGAATAAAGCTATACGGTCTGACCGTGAGCGGGACCAATCGAACCCCCTGAGCACCGGGTCGCTTCTGACCCAGGCCGCCAGGGGCTTGACTGCCAAAGCGAACAACAATGGAGAAAGTGGACAACCCTGGTGGGTACCCCTCTGGATCGGAAAAGGGCGTGAGCGGTGTACCGCAATTCGGACTGACGCCGTCAAATTCGTATACAACAGGCAGGGGGCAGATGCAGAAACAGCTGAGACATCAAGGAGAGTAATGACCCGGCGAGTGTGATTCGTGGTCCCCATACCGGGTATAAAGCCATATTTTCTTGGGGAAATAACCTTACCTTTATTTGACTCAAGTGTCTGCCCAATACTTTAGAATACATCTTCGTGTCACCATTGATCAGAGTAATCAGCCTGGACCCTGGCTCTTGCGGAGGTTTACCTTTTTTCAGGAACACAACTATATTTGCAGAGGGCAGGTTTTTTATGGCAACCTGAATTTTGCCCCCAGACAGAGAAGCGTCCAAGAAATCCCGATCTTCTGCACTCAATTTAGCAAATGGGATTGACTTCCCATGCTGCATTAAATCCCCATCTTCCTGCTCCTCTTCCTCTCTTTAGACCCTCCCATAACAACCCCGAAAACCTCATTTATCCCCTTTAAGTTAGTGCCAGGCCACCCTGTGAATCCCTCTGTGCGGTTAGCTCGCCTTGCATCGCTTTTTGTCTAGTATGAACGGCTAACAGGTGTCCCATTCGTTCGCTATACTCGTAACACTCCCTCGTCCAGACAAAGTATTTATCCGCCGCCTTTTTTGCCGATGTATCATTAATCACAGCTTTAGAACGTTACATTTTGTGTTGTGCCCTCTCAATGTTCTGCCCCTCAGATGCTGCATAAATGAATTGTGATTCGGCGTTCCCCAGACCCTTATACAGCTTCAGCAGCTGATGCTTCTCTTTTCTTTACTATTCAAGCTGAAGCTAAGCGTCTCCCCCGAACACCAGCCTTGAAAGCATCCCACACTACCCCAACTGGGGCACTCCCTTTGTTATCCTCCATAAATTCCAATTACTTATATGCCAGATATGTTTGCCGGTAAGTAGTGCCCGCTCAAAAGACCAATCCTGTGTGTTCTTGCCCAGTCCCATCACTGCTATCTCTAAGACCAGCGGGTTATGATCAGACATGACCCGAGGAAACTTTTAAATTTTACAACCTCGAAGCAGACTGTGTGAGAAAAAAAAAATAGTCCAGTCGAGTAGGTGATCTGTGTGGGGCGGAAAGGTAGGTAAAACCAGGGTCTGACATTTTGATCTTGTGCTAAGCATCAACCAGCCTATGATCCCATCCCAGGTAGGTCAGAGATCTAAATACTTTGGGTTTCCATCCACAGTAGGAGTTTATACCATCTTCCAGCAGCCCTCCTACTACATTGACATTAAAGTCACCACAAACTGTTATCGGGGTCGGCCAAAGTGCCAGTTTGGTATCCAGACACTCAAAGACTGCAGAGTCATCCGTGATCGACACATACACAGAGCACAACATAAATAACCCCCTGGAGTAGTGGCACTCTGTGATCACCAACCTTCCAGATTTATCAGGCAGAGAGCAATTAAACTTACATGCATTTTTTTGCACCATGATGGCCACGCCCTGTATGCTTGCCCCTTGGGTCATACACCCTACCAGTTGAAAGCCTAGTGATTCAAGCCGGTTCTTCCTTTCCCCCTTTATATGAATCTCCTATAGGCCGGGTATTAAGGCCCGTAATGCCTTTAAGTCTTGAGCCACTTTCCACCTCTTGCACCTATCATTCAGCCCACATATGTTGAAAGGTGCTATGCAAAGCTTACTCGTAGCGAGCATTTCAAGAAAGTACCTGCCAAGGGGGCCCTGCTCCGTTTCTCAAATGTGTCTCCCCATCTCCCATTAATACAGAAGACTCGCAAATCTTGATTCTCCTCGTGTTGAACCCACCCCTCCAACCTCCCCTCCTATCCCCAGAGTATGCACAGCCAGGGGCTCTCCATCCTCCCCCTCCCTACCCACAACTCCCAACACCCATCCTCATCCTCAGTACAACCAGAAGCAGTCAGGCCACCCATTACCTGAGTTATGGTTCCTGAGACCACCCTCCATGTGATCCCCCCAGCTCTAACATAATAAGTAAACAAGCATTGGCATAGCCAATAGGTCTCGCCTTTGGGACCTTATAAGTGTTTAGCCATGCAACACTTGATGTTGTTGCACCAAGGATATTGTGCTGGATAACTAAACACTTATAAGGTCCCAAAGGCGAGACCTATTGGCTTTGCCAATGCTTGTTTTTTTTAGTTGAAAGCTGGTGTTTTATTACAACATCAAAGTTATAAAAGAAAAAAATGGGGTTTGCTTAATCCATTTAAGCATTTGATTTTGTTGATTGGGGCAAGCGGTTAGATGGGGTTTGGGGTATGAGGGAAGAGTCCAAGGAAAAGTTAAAAGGCATGGAGTGAATGGAGGAAGGGTAGGCTTGGTGGATGGATGAGCAAGCCTGCCAAGGCCGGAGAAGGCAGAGGGGACCAGGAGAAACGGCAGAGGAGCCTCATGGAGGGATAAGGACCGATGTTGTTCACAGTAGGTGAATAAGGAAAATGTAAAGGGGGCAGGAACTGTTAGGGAAGGTGGGATAAATTAGTTGTTTTACTGTTTAGTTTTTAATCTCAGGATTTCAGCTTGGATGTTTGTTTCATTGCCCACCCTGCTCCCTAGTAAACGGCCTTTTTACACCCTTCTGGAAGGGGAGAAAGAAAACTGAGATGGGCAGGAGAGAGAGATAGGGAAGGAGTGCAAGAGAGAAGTATAATAAGGTGGGAGGGTGATGAGGAAAGGTGATGAGTGCAAAAAAGTAAGAGAGAGAGACACTAAGATATAAAAGACGAGAGGGTGTGTTAGTGAGAGATGGAAACTGGAGGAAGGTAGTCTGGAAAGAGATGCGGGCAGCATGGAAGAAGGGGGATGCAGCGAAGCAGAGAGGATGAAGAGCAAGGCAGAGAGGAGGAATCGGAGAGCATGGAAGTGAGGAGTGTGGGCGGAGAGACGGCGAGAGAAGTAGAGAGAGAGATAGAGAGAGGGAGAGAGAGAGGAGGAGAAAGAGGGAGAGAGAAGGGGAGCGAGGGAGAGAGGAGAGAAGGGGAGAAAGGGATGGAGGGGAGAGAGAGAGAGAGAAGGAGAGAAGGGGAGAGAGAGAGAAGTGCAGAGAGTGAGACAGGAGAGAAGGGGATAGAGGGAAGGCGATAGAGAGAGTAGGAGAGAGGAGAGAAGGAGAGAGGGAGAGGGAGATAAGGAGAGAAGTGAAGAGAAGGATACACCCCGAGTTAGAAGGGGAGGGGTGGGATGCTACAGAAAGAAGTCTTCCAAGTTCTCTTCATATTAGAGGTGCTTATGCCGTGCCTCTTGCGCGGGCCAGTTGGAGCTCCATGTCTCTTCACACATTGCAAGTTGATGCCAAACCAGGCGGGGGATGGCGGGGGCACTGATACAAAACCAGGCCAGGGGGGGACACTGATGCAAATTCAGGCATGGGGTGGAGTGGGCAATAATGCAAAACCAGGCGTGGGGTGAGGGGGCACAAGAAGGCATGTTAAGGCGCTGCCTCATACAGTCGTTCAGTACTGTCTTTTGAAAAAAGCCTGCTCATATGCTGGAGGCATAAACTTGTGAAAGTCTATGCACCCAGAACAGCAGTCCGCAGCAGGAGGATGCTGTACATAACATGCCCGCTCTTCCGTGCTAGATGACAAACCGCAACGCGGACCATGTTTGACATTGTACAGAAGAGCTGTGTGACCCCGAACACATGCGCTGACACATGGAAAAGCTGCACGAGACAGTACTTGCGTGGTTGGTCTCTCGTTTGTGAAAGCTACCCCAGGCAAGCAGACGAAGTTGTAACAAGGAGCAGCTCGGAGGGGCTTTGTGGCGTTTCAGATTGTGTGCTGTTGGTGCACAATGCATGAAAGCGACTCTGCAAAGCGGACATATGACTCCGTCCGAAAGGGCTGAAGCGGAATTAGAATAGTAAACCAGACGCAAAATAAAACAAGACGCGCGGCCGCGAGATGCGCTCTGTGGTGGGGGAGGGGCGGAGCGAGGCGCTTGGGAGAGCAAGCGAGAGAAAAGCTAGATGGCGCCTGATCGCGCTCTGTAAGGGTGCTCGCAAGCGATGCGTGGAAAGCCAGATGGCGCGTGCGTAACTGTGCGCGTAACCGCACGCTCTAGGCCACACAAAAAGCTGTGGTCTGCTTTTTGAAGCCCACTAACTAAAAGTCTCGTCAGAGCAGGGCATGCGCTGGCTCAGGCGGGTCCTAAAAAGCAGAAGAGGAAAAGAGAGAAAAAGGAGAAAAAAAACAAGAAGAGATACCCCTAAGAATGAAAGCGGTATGGAAGCACACCCCCCTTACTCCCGTCTAAAAAATCCTACCCGTAGTGGATCCCAAAAACCCACTAGACCCAACAGAAATAATAGGCTTTCATTCTAAATATCAGCGAGAATAGGAGTAAACATTGGGTTCATAACACATCTTGACGTAGGAGACCCTCCCAGCTAGGAAACCTTTCCGGTCCTGGAAGAGAGGTCATTCAAATATTCCTCAACCTTCACCTCAGAAGTGAATGTCTGAGTCTTGCACTTGAAATTAACCTTCAACCGGGCTGGATTCAACAAGAATGCCTCACCCCGAGATCCTGAAATGCCTTAATGAGCTTTTCTGACCCGCCATCTCCTCTCCACTGTGGTGTGACAAAAATCAGGCCGGGCAAAAGAGTTTGACCAATATAAGTCCATTTGGCATCAGGCCGAGCCTTTTCGAAGATTGCTTACTGGAGTAAATAATCCCCATAGTACACCATGATAGCTCTGGGTCCATCGGCCTGCTCGCCACGTTTTTTAAGCATCAGTGGGAAGCAATGTACACACTGAACCTCTAAGTCCCAATTCCATGTGGTCTGTTTAGGAAAGGCCCCCTTAAGAAGGTTTAGCATAAAGCCTCTAATGTTGCTATCTTCCACTCCCTCTGCAAGCCCCATAAATCTCAGATGGTTCTTTCGATGTCTCTTTTCAAAATACAAAATTTTCCAGAGTATGTTCGTCATCTGGGATTGTTGAACATCAGTTTGACCCTTAAGTGCCCTACATCGAGTTCCAGTGCTGCAGCATGCTCTTCGCTGAGGAAATCACATCTCCTATTCCTGCACAGGCTTCGTTAGTCTTCCTGATTGTCCCTTGCAGTTCTTTTGTGTCTAATCGGGCCCTGGGGCTGTCATTACGGGCTTCCTCGTGAAGCTGTTTTATGGAGTTATGGATTAGCCCAAGCCGAGGCTCTCCTGATCCTACTACAGTAGTCAAGTGATTACCCTTATGAGAAGGTGATATCGTTTGCTGAGCGAGATCCTCATAATAAATCTGTTGAGTTGCAGAATAATCCCTGAGGTACAGGACACATGGGATTCGTTTTTCCAGTTCAACCCCCTTCTTTGGACCCCTCCTCCCTGTCTTTTTTTGATGCTTCACTTGTTTGGATGTGACACAAGTCTCGTCAAGTGTGCTGCTTGAGCTAACCTCTGAAGTAGAGGAGCGTAAGTCATCTTCCAGATCGCTGAGACATGGGCTGGACGATTCTGGACCATCGGTGAGTGAGAAGAATTTTTCCACATAGTCGGGGGAATCCACCAAGGTTTTTAATCCTCCGATACTATCTTTACTGGTTTATATTTGTAGAGGCCGTTATGAAGGGGCCACGGGAGTGACACTCTCCGATCTATGCTCTGTCTCCCCATATCAGGTTCAGGCCCCAGAGATGAAGCAAGGTCATTGATGAGCACGGAAGCTGTGTTGGGGGATACAAACCCTTATGCACTTAACCAGAGACACTCTCCCACAAGGCCACATCATCGCCTTTACCAGACGAGACAACATTCAGACCTGTCATTACATGACTCAAGGAGCATCTTGCTCCTGCAGTCTGACACAGCAGCCATGCATCTCTGTGTATCTTCAGCCCAATTAGAGGAGTGCAAGAGAGAGACTCCTTCCGACACAGCTGTTCCGGGTGTGCCCCTAAGAGAATCCATACCCCCAGATGAAGGTTCCTTCCTAGTAATTGACACCAGCTCTTCCAGTGACCGAGTATCCTCTGTTGCTGGGACTAAAAAAGCTGCAATTGAGGGCTGTGGCTGGGCTGTTAACCCCCGCTGCCCCCACTGGTGGTCTCCCTGATTAAGTACCTTCTTCGATGCTGCAGCTTGAGGATGAATTTCTGAGTCCTTGTGGGCATTTGCCTCTGTTTTCCTCACCCCTGTGCTGCTGCGATCCATTTTCGGGCAGCCTTGTCCGGCTGCATGCTGTGGAGGCGCCACAACTTCTGTCCACTCCCAGACCAGTCTCGAGCTCATAGGCGGCATGCTCCACCCTGAGAGACGCCGTGCCAAAATGCACCCGAGAGCTCTGACTGCCCAATGTGCAGTCCGTGAGACAATCGTGGCTGAGACTAGCAGGACATGGACCTCCATCTCCTGTGTGCTCTGTTGAGTAACTTGCGGTTTCAGACAGGTGCGAGGTCTCCACCCGGGGTAGCATCGCATTCCTAGCTGCCTTTCTGACTACCTCTCGTCTGTCATGGCTGGAGAACAGCTAGAGCTAGGAAGGAGCGACATGCAAGGCGTGTTACTCGATCTCCATCTTGCTTCCAAGCATAGTGATGTACATTCTCAAAGAAATGTAATTTTATAAACAGCTTGTTTTCTTACATTCCCAATGTATTCACTTTTTGGTTCACTGGATTTGTTGATTGGCTTGGATAGCTGCACATTGGCTTGGATAGCTGCACATCTTGCAGCATGGTGCGTTCAACTTGTATGCCTTCGCATAGGAGCTAACTGTGGCTCCTGTTCCTCCTTGGCCATCTGTTGCCTTCCTACAGCTGGTCATTGGATGCACGGAGACAAAGAAATGTGTTTACTGTCACATGTTGGCGATGCCCAGAGACCACTTGAAAACTCTGGTACATGTCTGAAATTTTTTGAAGCCTTAAGTTCTAGCAGTTAAGCACTAAATTAAATTAAGTAGCCAGGTAAAACAATACATTCTGAATTCAAATACAATATAACCTTGCTTTTTAATTGGATCACCACATTCATGCCTTGTGAGTTGTGTCAGAGCCTCTTCATATACATCACATTTGCAGCTGGATCCTTTCCTAGTTCATGATAATGTATTTTATGAGAATTGAAGATAAGAGTTGTCACACTACTTGTATATCTTGCATGAAAACAAAAATAAATCTAGTTATTGAATTCCAGATCATCAATTTGTCCAATAATTACTGGCGCTCTCTGAGCATCAGGGAATGGACTTTTTTCCAAAACAACGTAGAAGTTACTGCCTTTTTCCTATGATGAAATATGTCAGCCCTGCCTCCTGGGCGTGGATGTACTAATTGTGACCAGGGGAAAAAAAATCTTTTCACAGAATGATGGCTGAACACGCCATACTGCAGACCATACCTCTGTGTTAGCTTCCTGAGCTGTGCAGTGTTGAACGTATGCACCATCTTACTGTGAATGTTCAACTTCAGCCGCGGGTTTCCTCACTGGTCAACCCCAATGTTTGCCGGGCATCCCATCCTCGTCTCTACTTTGAAGGAACAAGACCGGTGCACGCCATAAGAAAATTGTAAGTATGTAATGGATCAATCAAAAATAATACATGCCAACCCTCCCAATTCAGGCGGGAGACTACCGATTTTAAGGCGAGTCTCCCGCCTCCTGATTCCTGCATGCAAACACCCTATTCTTCGAGGAGCTTCAGCCAACAAGGACTGGCCTTGTGTGATTCAGAGTATGCACCACAGTAACTTGCTCCCACAGGCCGGTGCACAACATTCTTGTCACGCTCTCTCTGCCTGCCATAACGCTTTTCTCCTTGCTCCTGACAGGTTTAAACAAGCATTGGCATAGCCAATAGGTCTCGCCTTTGGGACCTTATAAGTGTTTAGCTATGCAACAGTTGCATAACTAAATACTTATAAGGTCCCAAAAGCGAGACCTATTGGCTATGCAAAGTGGCCGTGCGGCCGTGAAAGTGATCACGATCAAACATCAAAGCGGCCGTGCGGCCGCGAAAGTTAAAGTAATCGCGGTAAAGCGCGGCGTGCGCGCCCGCGCACATGCACTGTAGCTCTAGGCTGGCCTGGTAGCACTTTTTGGAGCCCTCTCAATAAGTCTCGCCAGACCAGCGCATGCGCTGGGTCAGGCGAGACCTAATAAGTGTATTTTTGCTTTTCTGATATCCGACCTTGCAGTAGCACACTTGCAAGTCCCGCACTTGACAATAGACCCGATTAAGGCCCTGCCCTCAATAGAAGTCAATGGGAGTAATTAATTCTCTCAATGATTATTTTTTAAATCTCCCGCTTTCCTCTTCTAAAATGTTGGAATGTATGCAAAATGTAAATGAGAAATAGCATATATGAGGAGACTTTTGGGGAAAGCCCCATGCCCTCTTTAGTGTTACCTTGACCTCTTCAGTTGGCGCATGCATTTCTTCCTCAGCGTTTTTTTTATTTTTGTGTGGAAGCTAGAAACAGTAGCCTGTGCGACCAGCATTATGGTTCGATATTAGGAACTGCACGTGCAGGAAAGGAACTGTGTCTTGTGACCGGAAGTCCTGAACGGCAGTGCTAAGCCATCGTCGCTGACTTGATTTAGCACGTGAGGTGTTTAATATCTGCCCTGCCTATGTATCCGTCTTTACAAAGAACTTGATACAGAAGTGTTATGTCATGCAGTGTTGTGATCTGTTTTCATGCTTACAAGAATGTTAGTAGAAAAAGGTGGCTTATTGTAGTACAGAAGTCCCTCACCCAGGGTAATGGTTTTCCTTTACAGGCAACTAAGAAATGGCAGTTGTGATTGCAAGGAAGCAGTGTTTGTGTGTGCTGAAGGTTGTGTGTCTGCGAGTGGCAGTGCTTCCAGGTGTTAAAATCCTCTCCAAAGGCATGTTTTCAAAAGGACTGCCACGGTCCTGTGAATGCTTGGAAGAATCGTGAAAGCCCGGCCTCCTGGTTCCGAGCGGGGTTTCCAGGTGGCCCTCACAAGAGCTCTGATGCGTCTGGCAGATGCTGCGACTTTCCCTTTGAAAATCTGCGCCATGAGGACGAGCTTTTGTTTACTTGAAATAATGCCGCAGTGTTATAAAACCAACAGCTTGTCAGCCCGCAGGATAAATGCTGAAGTGATGGCGCGCGGATTTGTTTATGTTGCGGAGAGCGCAAACACCATTACTCACTGCGACCTTATGAACTGGAGAGTTTATTTAATTCTCCTCCAGGAGTCGAACTTGGACTAAAATCATCCCAGCAAGCGTGCCCGTGTTCTACTGCTCTCACAAGGCAGGACTATGGAAATAACACGTTACAGTAGGAACGAAAACAGGCAGACTAATGAACAGACTTTACTGCAGAAGCTAAGGTACTGTGGAGAAAATAGTGTGGTGGCCATCTTGGTTGTTGTGTTAAAAGATGTAGAATGAATAGAAGTGCCGAGCTGGGCACGATAGCTTTGTAATTTGTTTGGCTCAGGCACCGAATCTTTTCCTTCGTCAATATTTAGACTAAAATCCTGTCCAGTTGTATGCAAGTGGTCGCATGTCCTCCTCCTTGGTAAAATTAGTTGGGTAAAAAGGAGGCCCTGAGGACTTAATGGAAACAGATCGCTGGGTTTCCAGTGTGTGGCCTTCATTTAACAAACTAATTCTTTCTGAAAGTTGTAGTTTCTTTTCACTGGACCTCTAAGATTGAGGTACCCAAATGCAGATGTTTGGAAAAGCGTAGTAAAAGACCAGCAACATAGTTTTCTGGTGACATCGTTACTCAGTCCAGTTGAGAATAAGCACTTTTGAAGGACACCTTCCATATGTGGTACTTACCCTCTCTTTCCAAAAGGCTTGGAAAATCTGACTTACCACCTAAGTAGCTAACATTTCTTTCAGAGTTAGTTGCTTTTCATCCCCTCTTGGTGCCACAAAACCAGTTTCAGTATAGGAGGGCTAGAGAAGATTATAAACATAGCAGATTTGGCACTTTTTAATGAGCCGCAAACTCGCCGACAGGCCACTAAACATTGTTTCTGGAACAGACCACTAATAAATCCTTGATTTGTGTGTGTGTGTGTGTGTTTTTAATTTCTGCTGTAATTATTGTCACCTAAAATTATGTTTGAATGTTCCATTTGCATACCTGTCAATCCCTGGACTCAAAAATGTGTATAAGGTCAGCTGTTTAAGAGGGTCATTAAGGTCAATGAAAAATTAACACTTTTTGTAGGGTGATATAGGTTTGAGAAGCCAGCGACCCCATAAAGTCTTTGGAGACATTAGTTTGTCAGATGGGTGAAGAGAAGTAAAAAAGTGGGTGATACCTGCCAAGTGCTGGTGCGTTGAGCTTTTGTGTTATCTTTCAGCAACAACAGGTCAGCATGTTAAAAGGTGCAGCTTGAAGTTCTACTTTAGGAAAACTGTATTTATGACAGCTAGTGACTTTCTGCGCATGGTTACATCTTGCTGAATAATTGCCCTCGCGGTGGGTTTTTTAAAATACCAGCAAAAATGTGTTTATCTACTATTCAACTGTTTTACATTTGGTAACTAAAAAAAGATCTGTTTACGTTTTGAGATAGCTTGAGAATCGTCACAATGGAAGTTTAGAATGAGACCGTACCATTTGTTTGACTTTTCCTTACAGTACTGGTTTCTTAGAGCATATACTGAGGCTGCTAGGTTATCAGGCCATCATTTCGGTCAATATTATTTATTGATATTGTGTTGGAAAAGAGAGATTGCTAAATTCTATGTGATGTGGAGAGAAATTTCACAGTATCGTTATTTGTAGGCCATGCTCATCAAGAGTTTGACTTTTGGAGACAGCTAGTTATGTGTGAAAGGTAAAATGAGCTGGACTCCATGTTGTCAACGTGACACTGGAAGCAAAGGCCATATAAGAGGTAATTAAGGGCACCACATAAGTTGTTTGTGTCAGACAATATCCATGTTCTTTTTCTTTTAGATTGGTATGTGGGTTGCAGAGATTTAGAGTGGAAATCAGATCCCCACTTTCTTGTTCTGATTCCCCCCCCACCTCCGCCAGATTCTCCTGCACAACCCTCACCATGGTGGCACCATGCTCAATTGACTTTTCAGCATTTCCCTCGTTGTCAGTAGTGGTTGAACAAGCATTGGGCCCGATTCACAGAACTAACTTAAGACAAAATCCTAAACTTACTACCATTTAGTATTCACAGAATGCACTTACTCATTTTGGTATTCACAGAAGACACTTACTCACTTCGGTATTCACAGAAGTTAGGAGTCCTAACTTTAGGACTCCTAAATGCCTTCTGTGAATACCAAAAGTCTTAAAATTAGGATTTTTCTCAGTTTAGGAGTCCTAAAGTTAGGAGTCCTAACTTTACTACTACTAAATTGAGAAAAATCCTAATTTTAAGACTTTCGGTATTCACAGAAGGCATTTAGGAGTCCTAAAGTTAGGAGTCTTAACTATACTACTACTAAACTGAGAAAAATCCTATTTTTAAGGCTTTCGGTATTCACAGAAGGCATTTAGGAGTTCTAAAGTTAGGAGTCCTAACTTTACTACTAATAAATTGAGAAAAATCCTAATTTTAAGACTTTCGGTATTTATAGAAGGCACTTAGGAGTCCTAAAGTTAGGAGTCCTAACTATACTACTACTAAACTGAGAAAAATCCTAATTTTAAGACGTTTGGTATTCACAGAAGGCATT
Organism: Triturus cristatus; assembly: GCF_964204655.1. Taxonomy (NCBI): domain Eukaryota; kingdom Metazoa; phylum Chordata; class Amphibia; order Caudata; family Salamandridae; genus Triturus; species Triturus cristatus. The sequence continues at coordinate 1,084,231,783 of NC_140582.1, read as the reverse complement.
TAGGAGTCTTAAAGTTAGGACTCCTAACTTCTGTGAATACCGAAATGAGTAAGTGCCTTCTGTGAATACCAAAATGAGTAAGTGCCTTCTGTGAATACGAAAATGGGAGTAAGTTTAGGATTTTGTCTCAAGTTAGTTCTGTGAGTCGGGCCCATCGTTTTTTGGTGTACACTGCCTTCTGTATAAAGTGAATTGTCAGTGAAGTATTACAGTTACATCAAAATATGACGTAAGAGCCTCATATTGGTTGGACCGGGCTTAGACTATTCTTGTTCCATGTATGCAGGCCTACTAAATAAACACACAGACTATGCTCATTCTAATTGCCTCATGTTTGCCAAAGTTACTATAATCATAAGACGCATGCCCTGAAAGACAGCCATTGGCTGCCCATCAAAGATTACAATGCAATAACCAATTACTAGTGCCGTCATCGCTGCATTGGTGCACCGTGCACTACCTCTCAAATGTTTTCCAGCCTTCCAAACCGATCCGGAGCTTAAAATCCACTTCCTTTAGCCTCCTGTCCATCTACACAAACAATTAAAAATTACAAGTGCTTCAGCTTAAGATCTCTGCATGTCCGATGCATATAACACTGGGAGTTTCTTCTACAAGATATGAATCCAGGAAGTAGACTTATTGAGGTTTCGCAGGTGTTTGAAGACCTCTTCGCAGCCATAATAAGGTTGTCTGAGGCCTCATCCCACAGAAAGTGGATATCGGACATCTTTATCTGACCAGACATCTAAGACGAACCCCCTGACAGCCCTTCATAACGCTGTCAAAAACAGGTTGAAAGAGTTTTCCTTCTCACAAGTCTCCAACTCCACTAATCTCGTACTTGGAGGATGCATTGACAAATCCCCAGCCACTCTGATCTACTAAGCCGACCAAGAATGGAGTAGTCCCAAAAACTTTTAGTGTCCATCTTTTCTCATTTTGATCTCACAAAACAGTTCCGGAAGCTGAAAACCTGCATTCGTGGCTTAATAAAATCTATAAACACTAAGTTAAAAAAAATATTAATTAGCCAGTTAAACCACATCTGATGATTTTGTTTCTTTTTTGTAAAGAGCTGAACGAATGGGCAGGCATGGAGCAGCATAATGTGTAACCCATGCTACCACACCTGTGGCTCGTCTTTAACAAGAAGTGCCTACCATGCTCTGGAGTCCAACTGAAGAATTGTACGGTAGACGTAGGAAACGTGTCGGGCCGAGTTCACACGTTGATCCAACAATGTGTGCACATAATCACCAGAGAGATAATCCTCAAAATACTTCATAAGAACGGAGATGGGAGAGAGAGTAGAATAAGCAGATTATCCACAAAAACGAATACAATGATGTATTTACCAGGAGGAAAGAGTAATGGGTTCTGTGGCTTACCACAACATTTGGGACTCGGGTAGCGGAGCTGAACACTGCACAGAAAGAAAAACATCTTTCCTCTGTATTAGCATTCCTGGGTTTAAATGCAATATGTATTTATCCTAGTGAATTATCCTATAACCGCCAGACACACACAAGCATCTGCTCCCGCAGGGTGCAATAAAGATAGCAGGGCCAGAAATCTGTAAGCAGTCATAGGGGTTGCACTCCCTAATCATTAACTACACACATTTCTACAGTGTTTTCTTCAGTCTGAAGTTGGAGAGGAAGCTGGGGTGACGAGGGGGAAAAGAAAAGGGTCTGCGTGGCTTGAGTTTTCCCTGCCTGTGCTAGCCCACTTTGCCCCTCTTTTTGCCTGTGGTTCGGTGCTGCCTTCCACCATGATGATCCTCTTTCCACTTCCCATGAAAGCACAGAGTTTCAACAGTGCTGACCAAGAGTTCTGTAGTGAGGCTTCAAGGAGTAACAAAGTGATGCAAATTCTAATTTTTGGGATGCTCCACATGAATTTCCGAGACAAACAAAAACAATGCACTTTGTTAAATACATAGACCACTAGTTACTTAGTCGGTGAAATGCTTTGTAAACAGGCTTCCTATAAATCCGTATCTCTTGAATTTTGTCCTGGTTCTTTAGTAGTTGTGAGGTTTAAGAGGCAAGCTTCCCTTCACTTCAGCAGAGCTCGGGCAGCTTCTGTAGCTTTTCATGAGCATGTCCCTAATGCTCAGATCTGCAAGGCAGCCAGACGAGCTACTTGCAACATTCAGTAAATTCTGTTCAAGGGTTCCAGTTTGAAGTGTGCATGGATTATCAGTCCTGTTCAGCCATCGCCCAGTGTCGTCACGTCTCCCTTTATTATCTTTAGGCATGGAATGATTTATGCACCCAGTCAATAGCCTGGATCCTGGGGTTTAGAGAAGAGGACATTGTTAAGGTTTTCTGAAGAAGGTGCGAGAGGAAGGCTTTCATCTGCAATCGGAGTTTATTTCAGAGAATGGGGACTTGACCTAAAAGCGGTACTTTAAATGGAAAAAAATAAGTGCAGGTACTCATCAAATTGAGTTAGGGGTGTGGCTAGTGGGCTGGGCTAGGGGCAGGGCATGATACAATGGCACTACTTCCATCTGATGTATATTCATGTTGTACTTGCATTGTCCTTGTTTGTAATCCCAAATTACCCATATGTGCAGATTACCCTCTGCACCCGTGACATAACACATGCTTAGTAATTAATAGCCATTTTGCTGTTATGACCCACTCAAATATGTATGCAGCCCATTGCACTTAAAGTAATCTTGACGTATTCCGTGTGGTCTTTGGCCAGAAATGTTTTCACACTGCTCAACACTGTGTGATTTTTAAACCTTCCTTATTTGATCATGAGCCATTGCTGTGATTTAGGCCAGCACTGAGTGATGTTGGGCCACTAAGGTACTATCTTGTGCCAGTGATGTGGGGTCCTGGTTCAGCCCTATCAGACCTGGCCTCTGGAATTTCAGATCTTTGCTCAGTACCTTGTTCCTCCCAGAGAACACAGACCACGAAAAGATCAGGATGAGCTCACAAAGAATAGCACTTAGTTCACAATGGCATGCATGCGAAAACTTGTGAAACAGAGGGGGTACTTTTAGCTTTGAATTATATTTTAACTTTCTCATCTTTTCCCTTTATTTTCAAGACAGCTAACAGAAAATAACATTGAAATGTATTAACTCTTAGGTATTCCAAATATGTTGACATGTATACATCGGGGGTCTGTAATGTAAGTGATCAATGTCCTTACACCTATCTTTACTACATGAAAGGAGATTGCAGGAGAAAACTGGCACAGCAGCTTCAACATGCACACTCATGGACTACTGCTTTACCATGTTTTTCTTTTAAACCAGGTAACACCAAACAGTATTTGTACAATCCTGGGCACCATCCCTCCTTTAGCACCAAAGATTTCAACAGATCTTCATTTAAAGGGCTAAACCTCATGTTCGAGGCTTATGGGCTGCAGATCACACACTAGTGCATAGATCGCCATCTGGTGGTGGGCCCGGATGATTACACTTTGTTGTTGTCCTGGAAGAGTCTTTGTATGGTAGATGACTCCTCCTCTGGAGTATAGTGCGCATGGGCATCGACTCCATCTTCAGATTGTTTTTTTCCGCCATCGGGCTCGGATGTGTATGTCGCTCCCGCTCGGTTTCGTTACCGATCTCATTTCGACACGCATTCCTTGATTCCTACCGTCGGTATTGTTTTCGATCGAGACTTCCTTATACACGCGTCTCGAACAACCTTCACTTCTCGATTCCGGTGCTCATCGAGGGCCGTCGGGCCCAACTGCGCCATTGGGCCTTCGGCTCATGGAAAGAACACCATTCAAGAAGTGCCCTCAGTGTGGACACAAATTCCCTCACACTGATCTACATGAGGTGTTCAATCTGTGCTTGTCCCCAGAGCACGAAAGCCGAGATTGCCAGGCCTGTGCTTCGTTCCGGTCGAAGAAGACAATCAGAGACCGTCGAGCTCGGAGAGTCATGGCACAATCGTCTTCATCGGCACCAGACACCCTCGTCCAGGAGACTCCAGTCCAACCGGAGTCCAAAGAAGAACAACAGCAGGAAGACGTCATTGTTTCCGAAGAAGAGGATTCAGCTTCCGGAGCCGACGAGCATGCGGAAGATGACGATCCCCTTCCAGCTAGTCAGCGGGTCGTAAGTACAGACGTCGACCCTCTTGATAACCCCACACCGGTTGAGGCTTCGGTTCCACCTCCACCTTTGGGCTCAGGTGCACACGATCACAAACTTCCGATGCCCCGCCTTCGGGTCCGGCACAAAGTCTTCCAAAAAGCCTCGGGCTCGAGTCAGCCTCCAGTCAGCCCCGATAAACAGAAGGTTCTCAAACCGAAAGTGAAACCTATCCAAACTCTGGCACCGAAGAAAACTTCGGCACCTAAAATTGTTGAACTAAAGTCAAGTCCCACACCAAAGCAAACTTCGGAACCTAAAACGGTCGAACCGAAGCCAACTCCGGCAGCGAAGCCAACTCCGGCATCCAAGCAAACTTCGGCACCTAAAACTGTCGACCCGAAACACGCTTCGGAACCAGCAACTTCGGCTCCGAAGAAAATCTCCGATCCGATGAAAAAACTCGAACCGAAAAAAGCTTCCGACCACAAGTCTCAGGAACCCAAACCTCCATCTACTCCTAAGACTGTACTAAACATTGCTAAACCCAGCAAACAGCTCAATCCCAAACAGGACAAGCCGGTTCCGAGAAAGGATTCTCACATAGAAGAGATTTTCTGTCCAGATCCAAAGCAAAAGACTCTTCTTATTCACCCAAAGACTGGACATATCACCACTTTACCTGCTAAAAGGAAACTGGAACCTCCTCCCACACCTTCAGTCCCTCTAAAAAACATGCTCAAACTTCTCCCATAAGAGTAACTTCACCACTTCCAGAAGTGCCAGACCCTTATATTTCCCCCACACACTCACCACTCATCCCACATAGCCCTGATGAGGATGATATTTCTGGGGTAATAGAAGATGAACAACCCTTAGATGATCCAGATGATATTACTGGCCCATCAGATGATCCTTGGGAAGACTACAATGCACCAGATGCCCCGGATCTACCCCAAGATGATGCATACCCTTCTAGGCCATCTCCTCCAATGTGACACCATATGGTTCACACAACTCATTCACAGAGCAGCAGCCTTTCATGGGATCGATCTCCATACTGACCCAGTGGATGACTACTTTCTTATGGACACACTATTACCCTCTCATAAGACCACAACCATCTTACCAATGGTTAAATGGGTTATAAAACACGCACCAGATGTATTCAAAGATCCCATCAGGGCCAGGGTAATTAATCCCAGGTTGGAGAAAAAAATACAAAGCCGCTCCATCTGACCCAGCCTATATCAAGGGCCATCTACCATTAGACTCTTTAGTGGTCTCCAACGCATGAAAAAGAGCAAACTCTCAGACAACAGGGGACGCTCCATAAAGAAGATAAAGAATCCAAACTCTTAGATGCTTCAGGCAAACGTATGAGATCTTAAGCAGCCAATGTCTGGAGAATCGCCAACTCAAGCTCTGTTGGCAAGATATGATAGGGCTCACTATGATGAGCTTGAAACCCTTATACAACATCTACCAGACAAATACAAGACCAGGGCTACTGATTTGATACAGGAAGGGAAGGTCATTACTAACACTTCCATCCGTTGCGCTCTAGATGCTGCTGACACAGCCTCAAGGGCAATAAATACCGGCATACTTTTACACAGGCTGCGTATTTCTGGTTTTAAACCAGAAGTACAAACCAGTATTCTCAATCAACCCTTTGACCAACAACATCTGTTTGGTCCCACAGTTGATACCTCTGTCGAAAAAATGAAAAAGGACACTGACACTGCAAAATCCATGGGAGCTTTACAAAATCAAACTCCCAGAGCGTCCTTTCGTCACTCCTCGTACAGGGGCGCTTCAACAACTTTTCCTACCAACACTGCCTCCTCTTCTTACAAAACTCCCACCCAATCCTCGCCCAATAGAGGTTATTACAGAGGAGGATACAGAGGCAACAATACTAAAGGTAGAGGCAGAGGTAACAACACTCGTACCGCCTCCGCCCCCAAACAGTGACTTCCCTCCCTTCCACCAGACCACTACACTCCTTTCGGGTGCAGATTACAACAGTTCCTACCTGTCTGGAAATCCATCATGACAGACAGGTGGGTGAGACAAATAATTCAGTCAGGTTATTGCCTGGAGCTCACTTCCACTCCTCCAACAATACCACCCAAACAGCGTCCCATGTCACAAGAGCATCTCACCCTCCTAAAACAGGAGGTTGTCGCTCTACTGCACAAACATGCAATAGAACCAGTTCCACTACACCATCAAAACACAGGGATTTACAATCTGTATTTGCTTATTTCCCCAAAAGACAGCTCCCTCAGACCTATACTGGACCTGAGACCCCTGAACCTTTACATACAGTCAGACCACTTCCAAATGGACACAATACAGCAGGTCCTTCCTCTGCTAAAACAAGGCGATTTCCTTGCTACCCTAGATCTCAAGGACGCCTACTTTCACATTCCCATTCACCAAGCCCACAGGAAGTACCTTCGGCTTGTAGTGGACGGTCAGCATTACCAATTCAAAGACCTCCCCGTCGGAGTCCCTACAGCACCCTGAGTCTTCACTAAGTGTCTTGCGGTAGTAGCAGCACACTTGAGAAGGGAAAACATCCATGGCTTTCTATATCTGGACGACTGGTTAATAAAAGCCAAGTCATGCCAGCAATGCGTCCAGCACACACACAAGACCATTCACCTCTTACACAAACTCGGGTTCACTATAAACAAAACCAAGTCGCACCTCCAACCATCACGGTCTCAACAGTATCTAGGTGCCTCAATAGACACCTCCAAAGGACTTGCATCTCCCAATCCAATAAGAATACAAGCCATGCAAGCTCTTATACAAAGATTTCAACCGCAACACTCACTACCAGCTCGAGTGTTCATGGAACTAATTGGAATGATGGCATCTTGCATTTTTGTAGTACCGCATGCAAGACTCCAGATGCGCCCCCTGCAAGAGTGCTTAGCACGCCAGTGGAACCATGCTCAAGGTCAATTAACAGATCTGTTGGTGGTCGACGGCTGGACACTTCGCTCTCTGCAGTGGTGGAACACCAAGAACCTTTCCAAAGGACGGCCGTTCCTCGAGCCAGTTCCACAGGTAGTACTAACCACAGACGCATCCCTCACCGGCTGGGGAGCTCATTTGTCAGAGCACACAGTACAGGGCAGGTGGACACCACCTCAAAAACTACTCCACATAAACCATCTGGAGTTGCTAGCCATTTTTCTAGCTCTAAAATCTTTTCAAAATTACCTATCAGGCAAAGCTGTCTAAGTTCGCACAGACAATATGACAGCCATGTACTACATTCAAAAACAGGGAGGAACACACTCCTTACAGCTCTCCCTGCTGGCGCAGAGCATAGGGAGGTGGGCCAGTCTCCAAAACATCTACCTAATAGCAGAACATTTGCCAGGAGTTCAAAATCAGATTGCGGATCTGTTGAGTCGTCAGAGCCAACAGATTCACGAGTGGGAACTTCATCCACAAGTTCTTCAACCTTTCTTTCAAGTATGGAGACAGCCACAAATAGATCTGTTCGCCACACACCTAAACTCCAAATGCCCAAGCTTCGCGGCCAGGTATCCAAACCCATTGTCCAAAGGCAATGCAATATGGATGAGTTGGTCAGGCAGATTTGCGTATGCTTTTCCGCCTCTCCCACTCATTCCGTTAGTGACGCGCAAGCTGCAGCAACACTCCCTCACACTGATCCTCATTGCACCAACATGGGCAAGGCAACCGTGGTACACCACACTACTGGAACTTTCAGTGGTACCACATCAAAAACTACAACTCTCACCACACCTGTTAACACAGAACCATGGAGAGATCATGCATCCGGACCCCATGCAGCTCAACCAAGCAATTTGGCTCCTGAGGTCTTAGAATTTGAATATCTCAACCTCCCACCTGATTGCATGAACGTTATCAAAGAAGCTAGAAGTCCCACCACTAGAGCTTGCTACGCAGCTAAATGGAAAAGATTTGTTATATATTGCACCAATAACAACATCAACCCACTAGATATTTCCATCCAGAACATCATATGCTACTTGCTGCATCTCCACAAATGCACTTTAGCATACTCCTTAATCAGGTTACATCTTGCTGCTATAGCAGCTTACCTTCAAAACAGACAGCATCTATCATTATTCAAAGTTCCTGCCATCAAAGCCTTCATGGAAGGCCTCAAAAGAATAATTCCTCCCAGGGTACCACCCTCTCCTGTGTGGAACCTCAACATTGTTCTCACCAGGCTCATGGGTCCTCCATTTGAGCCTTTGTATAAGTGTCAATTACAATTTCTTTCATGGAAAGTTGCTTTTCTAGTAGCTATTACATCACTCAGAAGGGTGAGTGAGATCCAGGCACTAACAGTTCAAGAACCATTCTTGCAACTCCATCACAACAAGGTGGTTCTAAGACAAATCCCAAATTCCTTCCAAAAGTCATTTCACCATTCCATCTCAATCCGTCTGTTGAGTTGCCAGTATTCTTCTCCCAACCTCAAACAGTTGCAGAGAGAGATCTCCATACATTAGATGTTAAACAAGCTCTCCTCTATTATATTGATAGGACAAAGCCATTTCGTAAAACAAAGCAGCTTTTTGTGTTCTTTTCTCCCCCACACAAAGGTAATCCCATTTCAAAAACTGGGATTGCAAGGTTGATTGTTAAATGCATTCAAATTTGCCAAAAAGCAAAACACACTCTATCCATTCCCCCTAGGGCTCATTCCACCCGTAAACTAGGGGCATCTATGGCATTTTTAGGGAACATTCCCTTAGATGATATCTGCAAAGCAGCTACATGGTCTACACCGCACACATTCACAAAGCACTACTGTGTAGATGTGCAAGCAAAACAACAAGCTAGTGTGGGCCAGGCTGTACTCAAAACATTATTTCAAACCACTGCAACAGATACTGGTACTCGCAGCTAAGGGAGAGAACGGCTATGCAATCTATGCACTAGTGTGTGATCTGCAGCCCATATGCCTCGAACTGAAAATGCTACTTACCAGTATTCATCTGTTCTTGGCATGTAGGGCTGCAGATTCACACACGCCCACCCGCCTCCCCGGCTGCCTCTATCTATTCCAGTAATATCTTAATTAGATACACTATACATGGACATCTCTTTCTGTTCTCACACAACTCCATCATTTCCCGTAATGGCGAAAAACAGTCTGAAGATGGAGTCGATGCCCATGCGCACTATACTCCAGAGGAGGAGTCATCTACCATACAAAGACTCTTCCAGGACAACAACAAAGTGTAATCATCCGGGCCCACCACCAGATGACGATCTATGTACTAGTGTGTGAATCTGCAGCCCTACATGCCAAGAACAGATGCATACTGGTAAGTAGCATTTTCCTTCCTATTATACACAATGGGCATATTCATGCATCCTATTCTGTTAATATGAACTGGCCAGATCAGACTGTGAAAGAATCCTCAGAATGAGTTTGACAAATTAAAAACAGTGCAAATTGGTCATCACTGTGGGTTATGTTGGGCCTGCATGGTGTTGTAGGCCAGCATAATGAGATCTCATCACTGTGGGGTATTGGTTGTTGGTAGTTTAGTATGTTAATTTGGGTCATTGCTGTTCACCGGACAAGCACTGTGTCATACTGGGTCTGCAGCGGGTGTGAGGAAAGGCAGTGATGGGTGGGACATGTGTTAGTTCATGGTTTCTAAGCACTATGGAAACCAGTCAATGGCAAACATTTTTAGGTTTTGGAAGGGGGATGTCAAACATCACAACTAACCCTCTTTATGAGTCATGAATCCACTAGCCAAGGCGTGACACAGTCAAGCATGAAGACAGATGTGCAATCATGTCTCCCTCCCACCTGGTCTTCTTACATCGTTGTTAATTAGTATCAGAAGGTGAGTAGATAAATATTCTAGGGTAGATTCTTTGTAACACTATGCACATCTCATTATTTTAGCTCAGTAATCCCTAAAGATTACATCACATTCTTTTAACAGTATTACTATTCATGCATTACTGCCACCACACTATAGAATACTTACTATCTGCCATCCTCTGCTTGAAGCCACCGACCATCCAGGAACATCTAGGGTCCTGATTCTACCTATCCTACGTAACACATGGAAATATGTTTAAGGCCTCAAATAATCGTGACTGACTGACTTGTGGTGTCTTCAGGCACAGAAGCAGTCTCAGCTCAGAGCCCCCATTTTTTTTCCAGATTGGTGATTTAACAGGGGTGTGTTGCCCACAGTGAAAGGAGAGCTTAAAAGAACTCACTAAGTACAACGGACGGATTCTGCTATGTCTAAACTGAAGTGCAACCTATGCCCAGACAGTGTGAACAAGTATACAAATTACAAAATAACAAAGTAATAGAATCAGGAACTATTCTGTATTGCGCAAAATAATTTGCCTTTTCTTGCTGCATATTTTAATCAACCCTGATGCATAATTACAGTGTCTCTGATTATTATTATTATTTATTTGCACTGGGCTTAATACTCAAATTCTCGTGTGGGGACACACTTACACAGGCCTGAGCATACATGTACATACAAAGCGGTCCGCACACTTTCTTTAAAACACCTTCGTAGACTATCCAGATTCTAGATCTTCCGCTTTCCCTTGCACGTAAATGGACACACAAGTCGGTAAACACTCACAATCAGTCAAACACTCACACAAAAGGCTCAGGCAGGATAAAGGACATTTTTACCTCCTTTCCTCCCGTGGCTACCTTAATTGCCGCTCTCGGTGGGTCCCCTGGAGTCCAGGGTGTGCACAAATGTACACCATAGTGTAAATGTGATTGGCAGAGTATTGTCTGAATGGTATGGGCACTGCTCTATCAAGCTCAGCATGAAGGTGAAATTTTCAACACCCACACATCCAAGAACACATAATGCAACTGAGCTGCTGTTGAACGGTTCCGCAGGGGCTCAGCACAGGGCTACAGGGGCACTTTGGCTGTCAGAGTATCCTAGAGGCAGGCTGCCCCCTTCCTCCGCAGAATTAGCAATATACAGTATATCAGACAAGAGAACCGGTACTCTCCTTGGCGGGGGAGAAGTGCCGGTTCTTGAAGGGATAAAAATAAGAAGTGCTCAGTACCGGTGAGTACCGGCCCATTTAAAGCACTGCCTAAAAGTGTCTTTAGCCCTCCAATGAGGCAGGTAGCTTAATGTTGGCTTTCACAGTGTGATCGGTTGTTATTCAAAGACACCAAAATGGACTGTATGTGTGTAATCCACTACACAGGTGGTGTGTACCCCACCACAGCAGCATGCAGTTGGTCTATTTGGTAGTATGCCCTAAGAGGGTCCACACATGATAACTGACTCAGCTAGATCATATGTTGACTTCAGTCTGGCTTTACATACTTCGATCTCAAGTGGTGGTGCATGGAGAGGAGTCTATAGGAAAATAAAGAAAGATGTGTGGGAGGGACTCCGTTACCTTATCAAGGTGATCTTTAACCAGCAGAAACCCATTGTCTGTCTAGCCCGTGTTGGTGCCCGTCGCAAGAGTTTATTATAGATGGTAGTCTAAGAGAATTACATTATTTTTTTCTCTGTATTTTTTAGTAAGTTATAAAGCAGAACTCATGCCCTTAGGCTTTTGACACTGTACTATAGGGCCACGGCGAGTATTCAGGATACTGTTGTTAGAGTAATGCTAAAACTACTCTCCAGAATTATAAAAAAAATTGCTTCATATTTCTTTGTTGCCTCTGGAATGGAGATCATGGTTGCCTCAGAGGAACATATGCTGCGAGTTGATGTATAGCATGTGACATTTTATGAAAGGAATATTGGACATCTCCTATACACGGTCTTGTGTACTAGGCATAGGGAGTCGGGTTTAATTTCCTCAGAGTGGGGCTAACATCTTGTTTAGTCATAGCTCCTATTCATGCAGTGTCTGGTGGAGAAAGCACAGATCTGCTGATCCTTTATTCCACCATGTAATTTGCCCAAGATGTATTGACAGAATTATGTCCCATAGCCTCAGTCGCAGACAGTTGCAGCTGGAGGCTTTTCATTTGCCGCGTAGAACGTGTACAGATTCTAATTCGATCGTTCTCTAGCTGTTACCAGAGTCATCATGTTATGGGGCTATGTCCTGCATCTCAGGTTTTTATGTATAGAACTAGTGAATGTTACCAAAGGCTCCTTATTGCTGATTGTATTTACTACAACACAGGATCTGAAATGCAGACCTCGGTGTCTCTCCGATGCAAGAGCTGGGGTATGTGCTTGTTATTCACATGGAACCATAGGAATGTCAAACTCATTCTTTGGTCTGCAAAAGCTTCAGTTAGGTAAATTGAGTCAAAATTCTGAAGGAACCTTTTTATGGGGGATTTGTAAAATGAGTTGTGGCTGGAAAAATGTCATTATGATTCAACACAAATCCACAGTATTATGCCATGGTCGAAGTCCATCGCTTTCTGACTGCTCTTATTGGAAATTCCAGTGGGTCGATGGCAAATTGTTTTCCTGGAACTACTGTGGACATATGAGTTTTAGAATATGATCCCTTCAGAGATTTATTTCTCGTTTAAAGACTATACGATCTGAAACCAATTGATTCCAATATCCAAATGGGAAAAGCAGCTAGAATCAACTGCACCTGTTGCCACAGCATTTCAAAATGTTAATAATCTCAATGCTTCCAAGTGTATGCATTAGAAGGCATTTGTAAATGGATAGCTGGATTTCTGACCAGTAACATTTCTCGTACTTGCTGTTTTTACTCTACTGAGGACTCTGTTGACTGAAATTAAAGATCCTAGTTCAGAGATAAGCACAGGTCATGACATATGACCTAGGGTTCTTCTATGAGTAATATACCCTTCGATTGAATTAACATGTATCAAACATTCATATTTTGTTCATATTCTTGAACCAACTCATTCACCAACTTAGATGTTTGCAAGGTGCCAACTTAATTCTCACATTTGATTGGGAACCTTCAAACCATTCACTGAAAGTTCTTTTTCTGGATTCCTCTGGCTCCATTTTCGTTTTAGACATACCTGTGTGGGGCAGAATAAGTGAATGAAAAGATGTGTAGAAAAGGGTCAGTTGGATTCTATAGCACAGTACTTCACAGTAGTGACATGAAGGCACTTGATCAGTTATCAGCTATGAGGCCATTAAGTGACTGTTCCTTTATATCCAGAGAGTACCTTCCAGAATGCTGGTAGTGAGGAAGACCTATACCTCCCCTTTGCTCGAAGTGTGGAAGCTAGCAGTAGTCATGGACTTGTCCTCCAGGGACAAGTGTTGGGTAATCCATTGTGTACTACGTTGTACGTGTCATACAGTGGAGTCCCTCTTGTATATCCTGGGGTGAGCAAGTGGGTAACTGATATTTAGGCAATGACAAGTGGCTTTAATGAATCAGTCCTGCCATCTGACTGTTAACTTCTTGTAGGGCAATTTGTGCTGCCTATAAATGAACAGTGGTCTGACCCACAGTATGTTCAAGAAATGCTCACCCCTGGAAGTTCAAAATGGTAAGCAGGCCAGACTCCTACTCTCAGGGCAGCAGGATCAGATGACTTTGACAGTGATTGACTAGTGATAAAGTCTTTACTTGCATGTTTCTTCACTCCAGCTAGAAACCACAGCTTATGGTCACTGTTGTCCCCAATAAGCATTCTCTGGAAAATTCTTTAGGAAAGGAGCAAGGCTGGAGCACTGGATTTGTGGCTCGTGGTACTGCAGCCTTCTTCACTATGGAGTGATAAACCAGATTGATATCCTGAATTACAATGCCCATGTTCTCTCTTTTACAGGCCTTTTGTTACTTTTTGGTAGTTTAATTTGATTTGTGAGTGCAGTGCAGTGCGTTTATCATTCCATCATGTGCTACGAACACAAAGGCCTCCTGTTTCTGAGGGAGCTCTGGTGCCCGCTTGTGTGAGAAGCTGTAACATGGAAGCTGTGTTAAAAAGGTGCCAACACCTGTTTCCAATTTAAACGAAATGGACCGGGTTTTTTTCCACGGATGCAAGCATAAAATTCATACATATATGTATATATAATTTTGTCCGCACGCACAGTCTTACTTTAGGCATCTGCAATATGTAGTTACGGCCATTAAAAATTGTCGGCATGCAGAACATGTGGAGGCATTTAGGCTAGAATGCCCTACAGATGCTTGGCCTAGTGCGTGTCTTGGTATATACAACCTTGCTAATAATTGCAGCCGTATTTTCCATTGTGCGAGGAATTGCACAGTGTGATGTCAGGCGTGACTATTAAGGCTTCACACTTGATCGGCCCTTGACAGCCGTTTGTCAACCAATCAGACTGTAGAAGGTGCAGTCTAGGAGTACCAGTAAGCTAGAGCATATTCTCTGGGAGGTGTTCTTGAAATTCTTTTCAGTAGTTGCACATTTCTTTTTTCAAACATAGAGGGTGTCGTTTTTTCAGATTTTTTTGCTGCCATATCAAGTTTATTATATATTTTATTTTTGGTCTTTGATTTGACCTGGACCTAGCACCAAAGAACGGTGTAATAATTTACAGCAAATATTTTTATAACGGTAGGTTCATCTTGTAAGTGAGGCACTTAATGTACAAGTGTGATGTTTCTGGGGACTGTGAGATGACGTTATGAAAATCAGGATGAAGGGGTAGGAGCTTATAGTTGGCACAGTGTCAGAGAGCACAATGCACAGTTTGTATTTATATGACTCATTTGCAGTCTGAGGCTGCAGGAGATGTGGCCATTTGCCCAGAATCAACTGATAAATTAGTGCAGTACAAAAACTAGACAATAACTTAGATTTCCAGATTCCAAGATCAGCAACTTGTCTAGAAGATCACAGCTCCATCATTACCCTCCCATTTAAGTTCTTCCACCCGTCTAATCTTGATCGGCTGTCTACTGGTTCTGGCCTCTTAAGTGATACCATTAGATTTTGACAGCAACTAAATAAATGGTTTTGGATGTGTTCTATGAGTTTAGCCAAGAGAAGATGTCCGCACATGAACTATCAGTGCATAAAGAGTTAATGAAAAAATCAATAAAAGTTTAGACCGGAATAGTCGCACAGATCCACTGTGGTGTGAGTGAATTTTGTGAAGGCGGCTATTACCACCCTTTCATATTCTCTCTGGTGTGTTTGTCACATACTTAGTTAGGCTCTCTGGTTTGCTGCTCCCAGCCTCTAATTTTGGATACAAATATTCCTACAAGCTGGACAGGAAACCTAATACTTGAGCAATAGATCCAAACAAAAAATATTATTTTTAGTATTTCGCTTAATGTATATTTGTGTGTAAGTACAGAAACAAGTCGGTGTTTGGCCAATCTAAGTATCCTCTCACACATGCTCTCTCTTATCTCTGTTCCTCTCTCTTCTCTCTCTCTTTTTCTGCACCCCTTTCCATTTTGACAGGAGAGCTTTTCCTCACTCGCTTTCCCACACTCGCTTTCCCACTATGGCCAGGAGGAGGTTAGGTCTTGTACTAAACAGAGGCAGGTTCCGCATGACACATTTAATTATAAGTACATGCCAAGTAATGATGTATTCCTAGTCGTGAAGCAAGGCCACTAGTAATATCAGCCAAGTGGCAGTGCTACTTTTGGGTCTGATGGCAGCTGCCAGGGAATGCCTGCACTGCATACTCGCTGGTAGCGCTACGTTCTTTAGACGTGTTGCACATGCAGGTTTTCTAGCTGTTGCCACTGTAAGTTGCAGTAAGAATTTTTGCTAGATAAAGCTTTATTTGAAAGCACAATGGAAGAGATCACATGTTCTAAGTGGGAACAGACAGACACCACTCTGTCCACTTCTAGTCAGATTGTGGAATATGGAGAAAGCAGGTGACTTGGTGCTTTGTATGGGGTGCCCCAATAGGGAAGAGACCCCTAGCAGGAGGCCTGATTGTTCAACCACAGTCTGTCTCTTTGGTTCCCTGTTGGATCCGACAAGGGTGGCAGGTGACGGGTTCTTTCTGGTTCTGAATCCTGTATTCACCTTGAAGGCCTGTGTGTCATTCCGCCCTGTCATTGGTGCCTGGCCCGATGAAGAATACTCACAAGGGTGGACTGGATCCTTTCTTTTGACTTTTTTAAGTCTTGATCCAGGAAGAGCGTTAAAGTATTTGAATTTGTCAGCACAGTCGTATGCTTACACAAAGTCCTGACTGGATTCTAGTGCCTTGTGAGAGAGATTCTTCCGTGTTATAATTCTTTCCAGTAAACCCACTGTTCCGGCAGTTGTGTTGTAAGAGTCACGTGAGGCCCTGGGGCAGTAGTTTCCACTGTTTATTAAGCATTTTGTTGGCTGTGCACGTGGAAAAGAAGAAACTGGACAGGGCACTCCCGGCCAGAGCTTGAAGCCTCCGTTGCTCTCCGAGTTGGCGCTGGGGGGAGGCGTTAAGTCGCCCATCCATCTCTCAGCGCCACGAGTTTCTGAAAGGCTTTCTCTGTGCTGAACTCCATGCCCCTGGATTAGGCACAGTGCTCTGGCTTTGTACGCAGGTTGGCGACCCTTTAGCCCCGTTAATGATGACATATTTATGTTTTTTAACACTCGGGTTCTGCTGGGCTACTTAAGTGCTGCCAGGTTCCAGCAGCGATGCGAGCGCTGCTTGTTTCCATTGTCAGCCTCGCTGCTTTCAAGGTGTCTGCCAGCTTCTGGGGCCTGGGCCGTGGCCGAGGACGTCAGAGCGTGAGGCATCACGGGAACGTGGCAGCTCCCCGTGTTAACATGGCCGCCACCCGGAATCTCCAAGTGCACAAGGGTGCGCGAGTCAGCACGTTAACATGGAGAGTTGGCCACGGATCTGGGTTGGCTCTAGGAGCCCGTGCACGAGCCGAGCCATGGAAATGTTTGGCATGCAAGAAATATATAAAAATAGGATAGGGTAGGTCTCTTCAGAAATCCAAAAAGGGAATTTCTTTAGTACTGGGATGCGTTTCACCTTGGTTCATTAAATCACAGCATTGAGAGGCATTTATTAGAAGTGATGATAATTTTTAATCAAGAACTATGAAACTTTCATGGCCCCCTTCCACCAATGACAATTTAATTAGTGAACAGAGAGGAAGTCAGTTGTGATGTGCATATGTGGGCTACATTCTTATTATACATGGAGTATTGTCTACTAAATCAGACATGAGGTTTTTGTACAGTTCACCTCCTGTACTTGTGTATTTTAAAATGCTTTCATATACAGTAATGAAGAAGAACGAGGCCAGGTGAAATATAATTTTTACCTAGGATTACACAGTTTGGCCAAGCCGGCAAGTCAGAGTTGATCACAATTTTTCTCATTCCACACTGTGCAATATGGGTATCTCTTTCTTACTCGTGTTTTACATCAAAGGTTAAAGGTTTGTCTTTTATTCTTAGCTCATGAGGTTACGGTGTGGGTGGCGAGCAATCGCCACATGAAAACACGGCTCACTTTGGGCTCGTGCCTTTAGTGGATCGCCCCCATCAAGCTACATAGAGGCACTTGTTCTTTGTTTCAACTGGAAAAATGCAGCATTCCCTCAATCAGCGAGTCCCCTAAACCCTTTAGATACCAAGCATGAGATTGCAATTGTTATGTCTGTAAAGGTCTGTCAGAAGTACTGATCCGCGGGAAGAACACCTCTGTATGAGACCACAGTTGGTGGCCAGCAGAACTCTGATCAACACCGGCAGACCATGCACGCAACATGGGCATCATATCATCCTTGACAGTCAACTGACCATGAAACAACAAGTCAATGCAGTCACCTCCTCCTGCTTCCACACCCATCGCATGGTCTGCAGAATTTTCAAATGGATCCCAATCAACACCAGAAAGACCATCACGCAGGCCCTCGTCAGCAGCTGCCTTGACTACGGCAACGCCCTCTATGCCAGAATAACCATCCTGCACCTCCGAAAACTCCAAACCATACAGAACACCATAGCCAGACTCCTCCTGGACCTCCTGAAATGGACACACCCCACCACATCCAGAAACATCCACTGGCTTCCCATTCAGAAGAGATGCCAGCTCAAGAGCCTCACGCACACATACAAAGGCCTGCACAATCAAGGACCATCCTACATTAACCATTGACTGAACTTCCACCTGCCTGCAAGACACATGCACTCTGCCTCAATTGCCCTTGCACGCACACCCTCGTCCACCATAGCCGCAACAAGGGCTGCACCATCTCCTACTTCGCAGCCAAGTCCTGGATCGACCTGCCCCGCCACCTCCAAATGGCACCCTTCCTGGCGGGCTTCAGAAAGAATATCAAGACCTGGCTTTTCAATGCAGACACGGCACTCTCAGAGCCCAGATACACCAAGGTGTGATAGTGTTGCGCTGTACAAATACTGATTTATTGTAAAACATGAGTAAAAGCCTTTGGATTTAGATAAGAGAGGAAAAACCAATAGGGCGGCCTTCTAGCCTTCATCTCGCTCAGGGTTTTACTGGTGTTTTTTGCCTACAGGGCACTGTATGTTATCAAAAGTGAGACCATTAAATCGACTCATAAAAAAGCGCACCTGTGGCGCAGTTTCCTATATTTTTACACCTAGTCCATGTAAACAATATATAACAAAAAACGAGCTGTAAAAAATGAAGGCTGATGGTAAACCCATTGCTTTAAAAACTCATGAGATGATTTTGCTTAGGTTATGATTAAACTCCTAACTTCAAGGGGGCATACGCCGACACTAACTATGGCTCCTTATTTCTTCAATAAGCGCAATGCTTCAACACCTGAGGCGGACCCTTTTAAGCACGTAGAATAACCGGAAATTCAGCACTTTACAAAACATTATAAATAAATAAATACAAATGAAATATCTCATTCGCCTAATCACACTCATTTGCCTACAGTCCCTCTCTGCACCATTGTTTGTTGTTGCGAATTAGCGAGTCCCATACTTTGCTGTTTTACCACATTAGTCCAGAACGCCCAGACACTTGTGGCGTACCGGGTATGCGTCGTCTGACTGTAGTGGAAGGGTGGTAGGAGACGAAAACCTCCTGGTATGGGTTTTACCTTGAATGGCACTTTGTCACTCGTAGATTTTTTAATTATATTTGGTTAACGCCTTACCATTTTTTTCCTTTTCTGTTATCACTTTCAGCATTGTTTTCCTGCCAGTGCTTCATTTTTCTGCTAATATGCTGCACCGATATGCCTCCCAAATTACCGCAGTTTCAGTACCCAACAAGTACGAGATGTTTTTGTGTTGGTGTTTTTTGGATCTCTTTTGTATGTAAACCGTGTGTTTTAAAAAAAATAAAAATATGTTATTGTGCATTTTTACACAAAGGCCTTAAATAGAGACTGCTACTAGTGGTTTGAAGACAGAGGTCGAAGTGGCAGGATCAGAGGGGCACGATGTGCCTATACCTTTTTGATTTATGAATAACCGTTCCCCTATTTTTTGTAAAAAGACTACCGTCCTGGTTAATTCCGATAGTTTAAATGCTTCAGCTGAAACGTCATTTCGGTAATCTCCTGTGCTGTGAAACCGAAGCGCGGCAGACAGCTAAGCAAGCCTTCCTACCAGGGTACCTGCTTGCCTGGAACGCTAATGTGCGCAAAAGTTAATTCTGCAAATGTAAAGGGTGCTTGCGAGCTGGTACTGGCTTTAATTGATCAAATCCCTCGAAGATTTGCAATGACAAAGATTTATTCTTTTTGAGTAGTAGTGCAAAGTTACCACCTGAGCAATGAAGTGCATGCTTTTAATTGTATTTGTATTTACATAGCGCTTACTACTTCTGACAGTCGAAGGGACAGTTATGTAAAAAAATTGTATTGCATGCAGTCTGGGTATTACTAAAATCTATATTTTGGAAGCACCATTTTTTGTTTTTGCGTATTTTGTAACAGTCTATCTTATACTGTGTGTAAGGAAAGTTTAAAATAATTACCTACATATTCACAGTGCTTTCTATTACAGGCTGTGACCTAGTAGCACTAAAAATACTCAAGTCACTATTCTCCATTGCACCAACCAAGATTTAATTCTTTGGCTCTCTGGTTACCCACAGACCTCTGCAGTGCATTAACTAATAGAGGTTTCATAATTGACTACAGTGCATTTCCCACTGAGTAACATCTTTTTAAATGTATTTTTCATTTAAGCTGCTCGTATATGTAGCTACTAGATGGTAAAAGACCAAAAAACATACAGAATATTATTGTGTTATTTTAGCCACACCTTTGACCCCATCCCCGTGCTCACTGTCCTCACCCCCATTGCATGCAACATCACAGTTCCCCATACTTTTTTTTAATGCACTTTGACCATTGGGTGAAGGGAGATAATCTTGTGCTAGAACAGCTAGAGGAGTGAAGAGAGTAGGATGTGGCGTAACTTCCAGAGCTGCCAGCTTTAAAGCCGGGTAACATCATATGATTATGGGCAATCACTTAATCTTCTTGTGCCAACAAAAAATGAATATGTCCTTGTGTAATGTAACTGGTGATCACGTAAAGTGCTCCAATACTTTCGGGTCGAGTTTGCGCTATTTAAAAAAACTGCAAAAAAATGGGAGTGCATGGTATTATCACAACTGTGGTCAACTTGTAATATGGCGGTCTTCGGACCGCCTGTGCTATGGACTCCTGGCGGGGGCGGAAGCGGTTCTACGGCAGTCAGACCACCAAACTTGTAATAAGGCCCAAAGTGATTTGCCCAGAATCACAGAATGTTGAGCCGCACCGAGACTCGAACCTGGCTCCCCAGCTCCAAAAATCGGCAGCTCTGGCCTGTGTAGAGAGTGAGTTGCCTCCAAACTGTACTCTCTAAGGTTGAGCGCCTAGCAGATTGTCTGTCAGTTGCAGTCGATTGTTGGGCTGGCTTGAGAGAATGCGCTTACATTTCAAGCACACACAGATATGACAGATTTCATGAAACCGAGACTATTGCAACAAGCAAAGTGCATTCTGAATACGAGTATTTTCAGGGTCTTGCATTTTGATGAAACGTAACACGTGCTCCACTATTCTCTGGCATGCATAGCCGGTCTGGCTTGACAGGGCAGCCATGAGGCTGGAAAGGTGGGGTGCCGGTTTTGCTACTGGGAGCCAGTTTTGCAGCGGTGCAATAACCAACAAAAGCAGCAAACCATAATCTACTCACTTTAGTTTCTAGCCTCCCCAGGACCTGCCACTGCTTCACACTTGTACCCCCTCGCCCCCACTCCAAACTCACCTTGTAGTGGTCAGGCTAGCTCACTACGCCCCATGCGAGGGCTGGTCCGACAAAATTGCCAGGACTGCTTTGGGTTCCCAGTCCGGCCCTGCTGGCATGTTTAGGAAAAAGAAGACGTGGTTGACAAAATAAGTTACATTGGAAAGATAACGACTGAAAAGAGAAAGCAGACTTTGTTCTAGGCATGTGCACTTCACGCACTGTGTAGAGTACGAACTGGGCACTGTGAGTATGTCCGCTTACTTCGTGAGCTGCATTCATGTATGCCTGGTAACTTTGTCATGCGTAAGTTTCTCTTCTCTTAGTAAGGAAGGTTAGCGAATCCGTCAAGGGAATGTAAACACATTTAAACCATGCGTAGACGGGCTTTACGCCTGGCGCTAGTTACTCCTGTAAATGTGATGAGGCAGGCCCCTTTGCTCGCCGGGTGTACGGCCCTCATTTCTCTGGGAGTCTTTTGTTGGCAGAAGCTGGCAGAGAGTAGGATCCTGGCAGATTGATTTACACACCAGCCTCGTGAACTCCCGCTGATCAAACAGAGCAGTGTGTGACAATTAAAGCCCACATCTGCAACTCGTTTGTGGAGCTCGGCCTAAATAAACAGAAAGCGAGGGTCCCTTCCCCCGGCCGCCACTGGTGCACTTGTGTCATCCCGTCACAGAGGTCTAATGATAACAGCAGCTTGAGAAGTTACTTCACCAGGCAGCCCTGTTTACTCCATCTGGCCTCAGTGCAGTGCAAACACGAGCTGTATGTAGCTGCTGATCCAAGTCTTTGTGTTCCCTTTTCAGGCCGAGCTTTCCGGAAGTAGCATCAAGGCCGGCTTCCCGGAAGTAGCGTTAAGGGTGTGAGAAGTGGCTTAAAAACACGATAACAATGTAGGATAAGGATAACTAGATGGTGACTGCTAGTATTTTTTATTCAAAAACAAGGTACAGCACATCCAACAGGTCTGGGTTAATTTCGCTTAACGCATGCAGTCTGAGCACATTAAAACCAAAGACAGAAACACAAGGTGTGCACCGAATGATCCCCTTCCTTCCATACGGTGGGGTTTGGTTCCTGCATCAAACAAAGCTCGGATGGCACGGGACCCGTCAGTCATAGTAGACCTGTAACTCCTATGGCGCAGAAAAAAGAAAGGACTATCAAATGAAGGCTTTCATCACCAGACCTTCTTCTCATATAGGAATGTCTTTTGATCTTGAAACACCCAGAGGACAATATTGAAGGCAAGGGAGCCTTAAGTATTGATGGCCTTTAATTTCTATGAAATGGAAATCAAAATCCAACAGCACATGTGCAAGACTGATGCGAAGTAGGGCTGGAATGACCCCTGATAGGGACTGGCAGCAGGGTGAGCAAATAGAGAGGCACAGGAGGGTGGGAGAGGGCTAGCAGATGCCGACAGAGAGCTTGGAAAGTAGTTCCTTATGCAGTTCAATGCAAGCATTGACTTGTAGGCAGAAGGATACACTCTAACAGCTAGTAGCATCAGGTCAGAGTATAATATTCTCTGAGCCCAGCCAATGGCTGAAAGAGCTGTCCAAAAACCAGCTGTTGAGAGGGTGGACCTAAAGGCCACTCTTAAGTATATTGTAAGCAAAGTGTATGTTTGACAGCTGCCCTATCAACCCAGACCGAATTATGGGAAGGGATATATACCTATTCTTATTTTAGTCATTGAATAAATGGCAAAAAAAGGATTGCTGTCACCAGGTCTAGGAACTTTGAGTGTGGAGTACAATGTTTAAAAGGATGTGGCCAAAACAGCCACAGCCTGTGCAGCTCATACTGAACACATGACTCCCGTGTGCATCAGTATATTGATCTGCAGGGCACAAACCAGGATTAATAATTATTTAGAGTGAAACGTGGGTTAGAGGGGGTCCATTTTCTATCTGGATTTAATCATTTTTCTCTGTGCGTCAGTATTTCTCTCAGGTCTCCACACCAAATATATTGCATACACAAACTTCACATTCTTAGCACATTCTTGATGTAGTTTAAGCAGTGTAATAACCAAGTAAATCTAAGGAAAGTGTGACATTGTGCAACGTGTGACTTGGTGAGTACAGGTATTTTAACATTAAAAAAATATGCAGATTTCTAGTACACAATTTTGTTAATGTTTTGATCCATTCATGATTCCAAAAAGGATAGAGCAACTAGGCATTTTATTCCTAGAGGTGTGATGTGTAGGCTGCATTCCGAAAAGCATTGAACTAATCTTTGTTTTTATTATATTTCTTATTGTAGCACTTTAATGTGATCAATATGTTTCTGTCCCTTGGAACTTCTTACTGGGCCTTGGTCAAGATGGTACTGGGCATATTATATCAAAACCCAATTTGGGAATTACAATAAAAGAGAATATTTCTTAGTGACTAGTTCTAAACATTGCTCTTTGTGTAAACATTGAGAAGGGCTGTGAATAGGAACCTCGTTGGTTTACTGCTGAGATGTGGAATTCTGCTTTGAAAATGGAAAAGGTGGGGATCATATTTTTTGTGCTACATTCTACTGCAATTTATGTCATAGCTGGTGGGCCTCAGCCAACACGCATGTGTATTTCTCGGTTTCAGTTAGGTTATCCTTTAAAAAAAAAAAGGTTAACATTTGATTTCCAAAGACCCTTTATTCCTAAGGAGTAAGTATACGATTAGCTTCATTAGCTGCATTTGTACTTACTCCTTAGGAATATAGGTTCTTTGGAAATCAAATGTTAATCTTTTTGTCCCAAAGGATAACCTAACTGAAACCGAGAAATACACAGTACCGGCCCATTTGAAGCACTGGCTATGCTTAGATAGTACCAGCCCCTTGAGAGCTTTAGTTGGATGGACCGGTACAGGAAGTGTTGGGTGTGACTTGTCTATACATTTTATGTCAAAACATGTAGCATTGACGTTTTGGGTGAATTGAATCTCATATGGGTTTTTCTTTTACAGAAATTGACAGATTAAAAAAAATAAGACCTTTATTCTGAAATATTAATAGAATTATGAGAGGAAAGTATTAAAACTCTTACAGACACGGCCTGTGATTTAAAATACCTTTGGAAACTCAAGGCCAGATTCACAAACCCTTTAGTACCTATAAGTGTCTTTTGCATATAGTGAAATCGGCTGCTTGCAACACCTGTTTTAAAATGGGAAAACTGTTTATAAATAAGTGCTAAAACTAAGATATATATATATATATATATATATATATATATATATATATATATATATATATATATATATATATATATATATATATATATATATATATATATATTAATCCTACTGGCGGTCGCCAGTAGGTAGTTATAGTTAGGACCACGTTTCCATAGGAAATCCGCAACATTCTATTTTGAATAACTTTGGCGCCGGTCGACGAATCCTCGCGAATTTTTCAAAATAGGTGGGGCGCTACGCTCCGCTCCTACCCTGAAAGTCTCGGGGGGATTCGTCAAGCGGGGGCTGAGATAAAAGGGGGGTCCCAAAACGCGTTTTTCCCATGCATTTTTCCATAGGACCTTTAGACAGGGCTACAGCCCGAACGGCTGAACAGAATTACTTGAAATTTGGCAGAGAGGTAGTCCTCAGGTCAAGGAAGTGCCTTTTGTAGGTTTGGTGTAAATCTGTTCAGTAGATTCTGAGAAAATAGCTTTTAAATCAATATATATATCTGAGCCAGCTTACGGTGCGCTTACGGTACGCTTACCATACGCGTACGGTGGCGTGCGCGAGCGCGATTCTGATTGGCCCTTAGATCTTAGTAAACATTCGAATCGGCCGAAACCAGGAAGCGGCGGCCGCCATTTTCTCTCTCGCACTGAGAGTGATGATGAAAATACAAAGCACAAAAACATGTAAAGGGGCTGTTTAGACAGCTCCCACACACATATAGCCAAGGTGGGGGGGTCCCCAAAGATCCCCCAAGGCCAAAAACGAAATTTTTTTTTTTCGCTAATTTCGCCGATTACGCTTACCGTACGCGTACGGTAAAAAATTAATTAAAAAAAAAAAAAATTATCCACACTCTCCCCACCCCGTGTGCAATTGGTGTCCGAAGGCCACCAATTGTGCATGGCTTATAAGAGAAGAGAAAAACTATAATATTTTAAAAAAAAAAAAAAAAAAAAAAAAAAATTATCCACACTCTGTCCACCCCGTGTGCAAATGGTGCCCGAAGGGCACCATTTGTGCATGGCTTATAAAAATTACGAAAAATTAAAATATTACCTTTCAAAACGAAGTGCATCATATGTCCTCCATGTGCGCACGGTGCGCGAAGCGCATCGTGCGTACATGGCCCATCTAGCGTAACGTGGGCACGCGGTGCGCATAGCGCACCGCGTGCCCACCGTGCGTGCACGGCACTAACTGCGTAAAGTGGGCACGCGGTGCGCGAAGCGCACCGCGTGCTTACTGTGCGCGCACGGTGCGCGAAGCGCACCGTGCGCGCACGGAACGAACTGCGTTAAGTGGGCGCGCACGCCACGAATGGCGTAAAGTAACTTAGCATTTAAAAAACCGTACAAATTCACTGAAAAAACCATAGGTTTCACACACGTTATAGTTAGAAATTAGCATTTAAAAAACCTTGCAAATTCACTGAAAAAACCATAGGTTTCACACATGTTATAGTTAGCGGAAATTTTACTGATAAAAAACCAATGAAATTCCCCCGTTATAGTTAGTGCAGGCAACTATAACTCACGCGACCGCAATCTTCTGCTGATGACATATGTGTCTTTATGAAAAAAAAATATTTGTAATATATGTATAGCTAAAAATGTATGGAAGAAGACATGGGCAAATAAGTGTCTAAATACAGTATTAGCATCAGCAGAGGATTGCGGTCGCGTGAGTTATAGTTGCCTGCACTAACTATAACGGGGGAATTTCATTGGTTCTTTATCAGTAAAATTTCCGCTAACTATAACATGTGTGAAACCTATGGTTTTTTCAGTGAATTATATATATATATATATATATATATATATATATATATATATATATATATATATGTCAGAAATCTCTTGCCGTGATTTGCAGAATCAGAATTTGTGCTTTTTCCCAGTTTATTAGTCTGGATTTACGGCCAACCATATAAGCAGTTGTAAGCAGAGGGGGTTGGGTGTATGGTTATTCTCATCAGTTCTCAATGTTTTCATAACAATTGCGTAAATGCTTGAGTGAGTGTACAGTCTGGGTGAAGGTATGATCCTATAGGTAATGTAGGGAAAAGAATTGCACCACATCGAAATATATTGTTCATATAAAGACAAAAAAAACAAGAAAGTCGAATTTACATTATTTTCTCCCGAATCACCCCTGTGGGCTGTCCTTGCTGGTAAGCGTAGGGCAGGATGGGTACGCATGGAAATTGAGTCAAGCCCAAATGCATGCAGATCACAAAGGGAGTACTGTGATCTGTCAATTCCAGCTTATAACTAAACCCCGCTGTACATAGAATTCTCTCTCGCACTGAATGCCAACAGTTGGCTGAAGCAGGTACATCCTTGCAGGGAGGAGTCCTCAAGAGAATATAAGGTTTACATTCTTCCAAGATATTATTGCTCTTGGAAAAGATATACAATTTCTGTCTCCCTTTGTCTTTGTAGAGTATGTACATGTTAATTATTTTATAACTAAGCGGACAGACACGTGCACCTGTAGTGTATTGACTCCGCACCACCTAAGCAGTTGGCCACATGGATATTAAACTCTGTGTTTCAAAACAAAAACAAGTGAGAGCACCTCCCTCAGTAAAGTCAGGGTAAGTCTAGGGCGCTGTGGCCTTGGAGCCTCTGCAGTGATTGTAGGAGAGGGCTATAGGAAGGGTTAAGCTCGGAATGCGGGTGAGGAACAGCCTTTCCCTCAGGCCCTATGCCTTAAACAGGGCAAAGGTGTCTCATGCA
Organism: Triturus cristatus; assembly: GCF_964204655.1. NCBI lineage: Eukaryota > Metazoa > Chordata > Amphibia > Caudata > Salamandridae > Triturus > Triturus cristatus. The sequence continues at coordinate 1,084,204,606 of NC_140582.1, read as the reverse complement.
TGGAGTCCAAGTGCTCATCTTCCACTTAAAGGGCAGGTGCCTGGAAGTGCGCCCTTAGCCCTATGAGGCATGCTTTCTGTAGAGATAATATGGATCAACACAGGGCATGACTACATTAAAATTCTTAAGGTGTAGTTGTTGAAAATAGATGCAAAATCAGAGGTTTGCTGCTTGGTTTATATCTTGTTCTCAAGTGTAGCTCCACTCTTTTCGGCCTCATATATTCATTTGGACACTTAATAGTGTTCATTGTGGAGGGGTCTTAGTTCAGTGAGTTCATGCCTCATTGCAGAGATCATTGCTACGCATGCAGCAGGTCACCGGTTCATAAAGTGGGAGAGGTGTGGCGCAGCGGCCAGAGCATCTGACTCCGGAGCGCGGGGCTCACGGTTTGATCCCCGGTGGCAGCTCAGCTCAGCATCATGTGACTCAGGTCAATAGCTCACTTAAAATCCCTGACGATCCACTGCGCCTGGAAACCCTTAAGGGTGATAAGTCGCACTTCACAAATAAGGAATTATTATTATATACTAGTAGAGCCAACTCGGTTCTGAAATATTGGTAAAATGAGTACCAAAATGTTAGGCTGACAGTAGAACCAGCTGTTTTCAGTGATGTGTGGGGTGGGTGGACCAAGTCCATGCCAGATTTTAAAGTTGTTTACATTAGATAAATTGACTTACAATTCATATAATGGGATTCATTACATTATTGCTTTCCTAAAATTTGTTCCGGCTTGTGAATGTGTGGGATTCAAAAGCGAATATTCAGCACCACACTGACAAAGATTGACTGGTCCCCTCCCTGGTGTATGTTGCCCTTTAAGATATTCTTGAGTCATTAATAGGAGGCCATGTTTGGTCCTGTGCCAGAGCCATATCAGATTTTCAGTATACGGACAGGAGATTGGTGTAATGAGCTAAACGGCAATCAATTATGTAACAAGTGGCTAGCCTGAAAATCTGTCATGATTCAAGCTTCATGGAGAAACATTGGAACTATCTGTTTCTGATAGAATCCCAGTTATAAATATTGGCAACCATTCTGTCTCGTCCTCAACTTTTCTCCTCTGTGCATTTAGAGCTATGCACAGACATAGAGAACACATAATAATTGATTTTATTTATGCAATAAGGATATTAAATACTTTATATTTAGCCAAGCTAGCCTCGTGGAAAATACATTCTTAAAATATTGATGCATATAATAAAGTGAAGATTGTGACCACACAGTAATGAAGATGACAGCACCTTTTCTGTATTTTTTTTGTTACGCGATCAGTCTCTTGGAAATATATAGGTCACAGTTTTGGAACTCAGCAGGACAATCCCAGCCTTTCAGGCTGCTAAAAATGAATGTCACTTGCTTGGTAGATAATGCCTGTCATTTAAGATATGATGGCCTTCTTTAGATGTTGGTGAACCTCCACACAGGCCTAATGTCACCACCCTATTGCCATGCTTTTAATGTTGATCATTTTAATAGTCCATGGTTAGTCTTAAAGTCTGACATGGACCCAGCCCTTCTGGATCTCGGCTGAACATCCTACCTTGGGTCAATCAGGCAGTCCATGAGGATTGGCATGGGCGTCTCAGAGGGAGGCAAGCCTTCCTGCATCATAGAGTTTACAGGGGCCTCTTATATGTCCCGTGTACAGCAGATCTTAAAGCTGTGCCTAATGGAAGAAGTTGTAGACTTGACAACAGTGAGGCCTCGGTGCCTGACTCGAGATCACATTCTGCCTCCAGAACATTCGGGCTTCTGAAAAGAGCTGCGCTGCCGTCGCTAGCCCTAAAGAAACACTGGAGAGAAAATGCAAGGAATTCTTGGGCCGTGATATGTTTAGAGGAGGAAGCAAGGGACTTGCAGGAATGCAGAGGCTGATTCCAAAAACATTCCCTGCAATGGGGCTTCTGGTCAGCAAGCACTGTATTTATTGGCCCGCAGGCCCCTTAAATGGAGGTGATGTCACCATCCTCATGGCAGCAAAGGGAGTACAAAGAATGTTCTGTGTGTGTTTCATCGTTCAACGGAGAGTAGGTTGGCCTAGCCAGCTCACTTTTATTGTTTCCAACATATTAAAAAACAGAAAGGCTTCGTAAAGTTTGAATCGGTTGCAGCTTAAAGATGGACCCTGGGAGGAAACTGATTATATTCCTTTTCCGGTGAGAGAGGGAGTGAAATAGGAGCACTGCGGGTTCACTGATTTCCCTCCCCCAGAATGCCAGTACCTAAATGGATGAAGCAATAGTTCATTTTGGGTAGCCGGCCCTATGTGGCTGCTCCAGTGGGTAGGAAAGAGGCACTCTTGGTGCAAGAAAGGAAAGGAGGGGACAGGAGCGGGAAGGCGGTAGAAGTCACTGGACTCGGTGATAGTGCATTGTGGGTAGTTACCGCGATGTGCCTTCTGCAAAGGGTGGGAAAGAAGTGGACTGGGGCTGGGAAGGAAAGAGGGTATCAGGATCTGGAAGGAGGTAGAAGTTAAAGGACTTAGTTATAGTGCATTGTGGGTAGCTGGCTCTGTGTGTTTGTTCCAAAGGGTGGGACAGGGGTGAACTGGGGACCAGGAAGGAGAGAGGGGATCTGGAAGGAGGTAGAAGTTAAAGGACTCGGTTATAGTGCATTGTGGGTAGCTGGCTCTGTGTGTTTGTTCCAAAGGGTGGGACAGGGGTGAACTGGGGGCCGGGAAGGAGAGAGGCGATCTGGGAGGAGGTAGAAGTCACTGGTCTCAGTGATAGTGCATTGTGGGTAGTTACCACTAAGTGTCTGCTGCAAAGGGGGGAAAGCGGTGGACTGGGACCGGGAAGGAGAGAGGGGATCTGGGAAGAGGTATAAGTCACTGGACTCCGTTATAGTGCATTGTGGGTAGCTAGCTCTGTGTGTCTGCTCCAGAGGGTGGGGAAGAGACGACTGGGTGCCTGGAAGGAGAGGAGGGATCAGGTTCCAGAAGGAGGTAGAAGTCACTGGACTCAGTTATAGGGCATTGTGGGTAGCTAACTCAGTGTGGCTGCTCTAAAGGGTGGGAAAGAGGCAAATAGGGTCCGGGAAGTAGAGGAGGGATCAGAATCTGGAAGGATGTAGAAGTCACTGGACTCAGTTATAGTGCATTGTGTCTGCTCCAAAGGCTGGGAAAGAGGCGAATAGGGGCCGGGAAGGAAAGGAGGGATCAGGATCTGGAAGGAGGTAGAAGTCGCTGGACTCCATTATAGTGCATTGTGGGTAGCTAGCTCTGTGTGTCTGCTCCAGAGGGTGGGGAAGAGACGACTGGGTGCCGGGAAGGAGAGGAGGGATCAGGTTCTGGAAGGAGGTAGACGTCACTGGACTCAGTTATAGGGCATTGTTGGTAGCTAACCCAGTGTGGCTGCTCTAAAGGGTGGGAAAGAGGCAAATAGGGTCCGGGAAGGAGAGGAGGGATCAGGTTCTGGAAGGAGGTAGACGTCACTGGACTCAGTTATAGTGCAATGTGGGTAGCTAGCTCTGTGTGTCTGCTCCAAAGGCTGGGAAAGAGGCGAATGGGTGCCGGGAAGGAGAGGAGGGATCAGGTTCTGGAAGGAGGTAGACGTCACTGGACTCAGTTATAGGGCATTGTTGGTAGCTAACTCAGTGTGGCTGCTCTAAAGGGTGGGAAAGAGGCAAATAGGGTCCGGGAAGGAGAGGAGGGATCAGAATCTGGAAGGATGTAGAAGTCACTGGACTCAGTTATAGTGCATTGTGTCTGCTCCAAAGGCTGGGAAAGAGTCGAATAGGGGCCGCGAAGGAAAGGAGGGATCAGGATCTGGAAGGAGGTAGAAGTCGCTGGACTCCATTATAGTGCATTGTGGGTAGCTAGCTCTGTGTGTCTGCTCCAGAGGGTGGGGAAGAGACGATTGGGTGCCGGGAAGGAGAGGAGGGATCAGGTTCTGGAAGGAGGTAGACGTCACTGGACTCAGTTATAGTGCAATGTGGGTAGCTAGCTCTGTGTGTCTGCTCCAAAGGCTGGGAAAGAGGCGAATGGGGGCCAGGAAGGTGAGGAGGGATCAGGAAGGAGTTAGAAGTTGCTTGACTCCATTATAGTGCATTGTGGATAGCTAGCTCTGTGTCTGCTCCAAAGGCTGGGAAAAAGGCGAATGGGGGCCAGGAAGGAGAGGAGGGATCTGGAAGAAGGTTGAAGTATCTGAAGGGAGCGATGATCATTGTGTGTAGCTTGCCCAAGCCGTCGATCAGCAGGAACTGAGGTAGGGATTGGGAAGGAGATGGAGACGTCGGGGACCATGACCAAATTAGAATATGTGGTGCACTGTTTGAGAGATGTCAAGGCTGGCCAGAGAGATCCTCTTGGAGGCAGTAGACAGTCTCTTTCCGTTTACCCACTGGAACCTTGGCGCAGCCCACCTTTAATTGTGCATGCACTGCTATGTAAGCGACCATAACAACATATGCAGTTTTTAGAAGTTTCCGTTATAAGGAATGCTGTGTGTGGCATTGATTTGTTGGAAATCTGGTGTTCAGCTTCCACACGGGATATTCTTGTTTTTGACCCCATCAACCTGTCTGGGTTTTTAAACAACAGCCATTGGCATGTTGATGCATATGGTGTTGTTTTCCCATCGCTGTTAATAGGCCATAATTTCTGTGAATACTGATTAGTTGTGGTGATTAAGCTGGTTTAAGATGTCATACATTGCATTAGTCAGTAGCCAGACATATTTGTGAATGGTGGCTTAAGTGATGCATGGTTTCTATGCATTTAAAAAAAGTTAGGAAACATTTGAGATGCTTTAAATGCATAGAAAATCCTAGCTGTTGCAGTCACATGCCAGTAAACCGTGCTAATATACGTATGTCCTTTTCATGGTCATATAAAATGACGCATAGTGGGCCTTCTGCTCTAGCTTCTCAGAGTGTATTACGGATGTAGAATACAGGCAAAAACAGGGTTGGGGAATTGCTTCTTTCAAGGGTGCCGGATAAGGTCCTCCAACCAAATATCGCCCACTAATTTGACTAAAAAACTCACCACAGGGCGTTTAAGTATTTCTGGAGGTCTAGGAAGCGAAACTCTCCCTCTGTTGTCAGTAGGACATCACTCCGTTGCTCTTGGTAACCTCTTTGTGTGGAGGGAGCTCGCCAATGGCCCTACTGGCTAGGAAGTGCCTAGCCGAGTTTGCGGCTAATTGGCCTTGTGATGCAAGGCTTATTTTCATTTTTTTATATTTTCAAAAAGAGCACAGTATGCTTCACAGGAGCCAACAGGGCTCCAGTCTCAGAAGTTCGAAATATGAAGATTGTACATGACTTCACTTCACACAGCAAAGTCCTTAATTGGTCTTCTTGCTGCTTTTTGTTCAGTTTCAATGAAATAAAAAAAAAAAGTTCCTTGCATGATTACAAGGCTCACTCAGCCTGCTAAACAGAAACAAACTCTCTGCCTAATTGGGGCATAGCGATCTTTTGATGTGTGTGGGCCGCAGATTAGAGGAATCAAACGGCCTCTTCAATTAATCAGCCAAACAGATTTGGTGGATCAGAGGGAAATTACACGAGGAGCACTAATGAGCCCGGCTAATTACTGTCAGTTCTCTTTTCTTCCGCATATAGAGGAGACTGAGTGAGTGCGGCTTTAAAGTTTTTATTTCATCCTTTAGATGACTGTATTGAAACACATTCAAACCTATGTGTTATGGGCTGGGGGGATTGGTCGTTCGCATGTTGCAGTTCTCTGTAATAAATACAACTTTATGAATACATCCTTCATTGTATTTCATGCTATTATTTGATTTGGAATTTTAGTTTATCGGTTTACTTTTATGCTTTTATGTGGCACTACATTTCAGCGGTTTCGAAGTGTTACGGAGAAGGGAGGAGAGATGATTTTGCAACAGTAGTAGCATAACTAAAGAGGAGTTGCAGGAAATGACTACTTTATTTTAGAAAAATAGCACACGTGTTTACAGTCGAATGTTGCTTAAGAGGCGTGCTGCAATTCTCTGCTTTTTTCATGCACACTTTTCACTAGGAAGGACCAGTGAGATATCTTTTCAGGCAGACTGGCATGGAATTGCAGAAATTATACGAGTATAGGTATGTGCACACCATTGCTTGCTCTATTTCTCCATCAGAGTGAAACACTTGGAATGGCCAGTAATCCTGCACCACGGAAATACCACATCCTGTGGTATTGGTACTCCCGGGTGCAGAGGTTCTCTGAGGGCCTCAGAGAGTAGAGTTGAGTCTTCAGGATGTTGAACTTCTTCCTCATGCCCGTATGTGACGGAGGTACAGAGGAAGGGTGTGTTGGAGAATCAGGAATCCTAGCCTCATACTAATGTCTTGTGCAGGGTGAAGCAAAAGACTGTTTTAGGGACGCAGTCTTGTGTGTCTGGTCAAGAACTGTGTGTTCAGCTGTGTCTTAAAAGAAAACAGGAGAGTCCTTCAGGGCTTTGCCTCGAGGCAGAGCAGTTTGAATTAATTCTGTATTTTACTGGCGACCAGTGGCGAAACTTCAAAGCTTGAGTGGTGTTGATCCGCTGTCAATGATGGCTGACATTGATCACACGTATGCTTATTAGAAGATGGTTCATTTTATTCCTGTCAAGTCAAATGCACAAGGCCAGTTGGTGAAGGATTTTCTAATGTCGCAAATCATTTGAAATGTAACTCATTTGAGCTGTTGAAATGCACAGGTACGTTTCACGGCCCAGGCTAGTGCAAGGAAGGTTAGCCCGCTAGTTGAACCTGAATTTTAAGGCTGCCCCAAAGTGTCTCTGGCACATGAGCAACTTTTACTGCTTGTAGAAGCAATCTAGAGACAAGCCTTGCTCTAAGTTCTTGAGACAACTGGCTAATATGCCTCAACTTAAAGTGGGTTAGTGAAAAAAGTGGTGGGAAGAATTCGTGAATTAACCTCAGCCACTGGTAGTTATTCAGGGTCGCATCCCATTCCATTGTTTTTTGGTCAGCCATACCACCTTGCTTGATTCTGCTCCAATAGAACCAGTCCTACCTGATCAGTTCCCCCCTGTATGGCAACACAAGCAACCCCAGACTGATTTCATCCTATTTAGGCCTTGTCAGCAAAATATCGCTTGAGTCTTGTAGCACAGTGAGAAAGGGACAATGTCTGGACATACCCGTCACACTTAAATCTTCCGATTGAAACCAACAAAAAAGTGATGTATGAAATGCTTCAATGATTCGGGCAGGACTGTTCCTGCTGGAGTATGATGAAGGTTGATTTACAAATTGCTAGTCCCGGTCTAAGGTGGTATGGTCAGCAAAAAAAAGAATCGGTGGACTGGGATGTGACCAAGAGTAATCCGCAATGGCTGAGATTAATTTGAGCATTCCATCCATACTTCATAATCTGTTCACCTCTAAATGGATCTCAATCACACCAACAGTGGTGAATCTGAAAATTGCAATGTAAGTCTTGCTGGACATCTATAAAAATGAACTCAGATGTCTAGAACATAGAAAATCTTCATAGTACAGAGAGGTGTTTTGATAATCTGTCAAAATCCGTTGTCCTTCCGTTGCGGTTATACCTTTTTGTTATTCAAAGAAAGATGACTGAACACGCGTCCTAAAAAATTGGAACAACATAGAACATGCCACGCTCCAAATACTAATCTAAAAGACATTCTGACTTTTTGATCTGTTTCTCAAGAATATTACTATTTATGAATTTACTTATATGGTATATGGAGTGGCAATATCATCACACTTCCAAATACATTTCATGGCCAAGATTCATCTGCAAGGAAACTTTTGAAATAATGACTGTATAGTGCTTGTAAATTAGCGCTGTGAGCATTATAACTTTAGTGGACATGGAGCAGATGGCCAGTGACAACGCAGGACTTCCCAGTCTGTCAAAATATCTCAGTGAAACACTCACTAGTGAGATCTGTGTGGTGTAACAGCCTGAGCTGCCGACTTAGAAGCTGGGGAACTGGGTTTGAGTCTCAGCGTCAGCTCAACATCCTGTGATTCTGGGCAGATCACTTAATCTCCCCATGCCTAAAAAAAAATGAATGTGTCCTTGTGTCAAACAACTGGTGCTCATGTAACTTGCTCTGATACCTTTGGGTTGAGCACGTGCTATTTAAAACTAAAAAAAAAACATGTTGCAGGTTAAAGTCCTAGCACCACTTACTCAGCCTTTCACTCTTACAAGGATGATTTTCACATTTTAAGGCCCTTGTGCTGCAGGGCTTCTGTTTCTAAGCACTGAGAGTAATAGAGGAAGGGTGATAGAGATTGCACAGCCGTCAGCCTACTTGATCAGCGTGGGATCCTTTGTCAGAGCAGAAGTGGTGGGTTTATAGTGTGTCATGGAAGTAGAACGGTGTTCCATAGTAAAGTGCTCTAGATATAATGTGTTGTGCCATCATGTTTGTACATGAGTTCTAGATAGCCAGTAGATTACTGGGAAGCCAACATTATGTGCCACGTCAGCTGCATGTGCCAGCATGTTTTAGATACAAACTTGGGTGTGAGGCCAACAGGCACTTTATGGGTCCCTTTATCCTAAATTTTGTGGGCAGTCAACGGGAGTCTACACTGTTGGTGGCATGTGCCCGATTACTTTTAGCTGAAGATGATGTGGCCAACACGTTTTCATATATCTGGTGATGTAAGGTTGTAGGGTGCAGGAGCCTAGGTAAGACGTTATTTCTCTTCTTAGATTATAGAGTGCAATTTGTTGCTATTGAGAGTCACCCAAATATTACCTATAACAGTTTCAAATGTACCATCACCCAGGCAGCTGGTGATGGCTATCTGTTACTAACAACCTAGAAAGTTTGGCTATGGGGAGTTATTTGGAAAAAACAAACTATGAGTTATACTGTGTTGCGAACGTTTGTGTAGAACACATCTGTAATTTGTAGGGCCTTGTGGTGCTTGAATGTCCACCTCCTATCTGTGGTATTTTTGCTTTGAAAGTAGTCACAGACCTGCAAGGAACTAACACACTCAAGCTCAGGATATGAAAAACCGAAGAAAGGAGCCTCCCTGCCAGCTGCAGTGCCAATTTCTCCATAGGCGTTAAAGGTCATGGGTAAAACATTGGCGCTAAGGTTCAGTGCATACCTACACAGCATAGTTTACCTATGAACATGCTCCAAAACCACACTGGGGGAAAAATAAACTCTCTGCTGCTTACGAAGCTTGATTTCATAGCCACAAATAACAAAACTCAAATCTTCCTTAAGAAACAGCATCTGACTTTATATGAAGAGTGCCAGGTCGCAGCTGAAAGCATTCCAGAAAAACTCCTAATGGCCACAACATGTTGCCACCACGTGCCCAGAAGATTGATGAGTGTTCATGATTTTCTCCCGGCTTTTTTTCCCTACGCATATTTTGAGCTGTGCAAAAAGTAGCCTGGCATTGTGGGAGGACAAGTCAACCAGTGGACTAGTAGCACAATGGGAGGAGGATCATGTGGCCAGTGGCTAATGGACTAGTATAAAGTTGATAACTTTGGACTCGTTGGATCTGTGTTCTCCCACTGGCTATTGTACATTACTGTGTGGTGTGATCCTGAGTGAAACGTGTTATATCTATCTACATTTGTTCCTTTAGATGCAAACATTTTGTAAGGGCTTAGACTCAGACCAATCACCAGTATTAGGAACTAAGTAAAAGAGACCTGGATTGGACTGGACAAAAAGGTATAGAGATCGCAATACTACCCCATTGATTTGTAATGATGTGTGTATTCTTTAACAGATTGTTGTAAAATGAAGGAATCTAACCTACCTCCTGGATGACATACTGGCTAAGGTACTATATAAACTTGGACCGAATAAATCAGATTTGGTTCTTTGCAATCGTGGTTAGTTCAATAATAGGGTTTTTGGGGATCTCCAAACAAGCATAGTGTAAATTTACTTAGAAATGTCCCATACTTGGGAGTCTTTTAGTCAAAGGTATCTTGCAAACATTGTAAAGTGGTTTGTTGATTTTTGTCTTGCTGTAGTGTGTTTGTCTTCAGAACACACCTTCCTATGACATTACTCATTGACCCAGAACTTCACGCACTCATGCTTGAGTCATTGCAGAGTCAGGGCTTCTTCACAGTGGGCCACATTGAAAACATTGGCATATTGTGTGCAGATCTGCATTTGTGTGAGACCAAGTGTCCCTACTAAGGTTAGATAGTGCAAGGCGCCCACCCATGCATGGGTAGCATTCGGAGACTTCTGGAATTGCAAAGTTTTCCAACATGAATCTTGGGCACATCCATATGCTACGCATGTAGGGGCTTTCTATGGAATCAAGGGCAAAATTACTTCAATACTTTGTTTTGGTTCTTTATATGTTAAAGTGTGTTTTTTTCACAAGGAACCATTTTTATATTGTGTTTGTTTTCCTGATACTTCCCTTCATTGGGGGCCTGAGGAAGGTCCCAGTATACTTTATTTGTGAAGTATGTGCGTCATTATTGTGGTTACACAATGCAGGCAGCACACCAAAAGCAGAAGTTCATAAAGACTCAAAAACATAGAGCGCAAAAATCAAACTATTCTAAAATATCGACCTACAAAAATGTCAGTCTGTTGAGTTTAACAGAAGTTGGTCAAACCACCTCTTGCTTGTTGTGGGACCCGGTATATTTTTTTTAACTGACTTTTATACAAGTGTGTTTGGGAATAAGTCCTTGATGGTGGGAATAAGTGCACGTCGACGTTTTTGTAGGTAGCTATCAGCACATGAACTTTCCTTTTGCAGTCTACTTTTTTTTGTAGTTTTTATAGTGTTTTGTAGTCTTTATGTTCACATGCCTGCACTCCTGTTTGCAAGTTATTTCTGTACATGCAAACATGCGTGTTTCTATACACACATTCTCTTTTGCCTGACCAGAGAGCCATGAGACCCTAAAAGTAAACAATGCTGCTAGCCTGCCCATCTATATATGTACAAATATTACAGATGTGTGACTGTACCAGTAACTAAAGCGGAGAGTAACATGGGAGTCACATCTGCTTTAGCCCTACTCTGAAAGGGACTTCCTTTTGACTTGTTCTCCTTGTCCACTTTTATCACAAGAAAGACGTAGGCTGCTATCATGGCAAGTGGTGTCACTGATCACAGCGACCCCACAGCATGTTCTTGCGGTGCAGTTTTTATAAAAATGATGCCACTCTTAAAGGACTTGTCTATCAGTGTACCCCAGTGGTAGCCAGCAATCCGGTTGATGTCTCGTCACTGTGATCCAGCATGCAGCTCTCCAGGGCCTTAGTGAAGAGGTGTCAGTTTCGTTTTATTTTATTTGGGTTTCGTACTGATGGACAGTGGAAGGAAACTATGGTGCTTGTTTCTGTTTGCGGACTTTAAACATGAGATCATATTTGTGACCCTGGTAATTGAAACCAGATGACCTTCCATTTGTCTAGACGTGCATTTAAAAATCCTCTGCTTCCATCTGTAGCACTGGTCATAGACCCCTTGTTCTGTTAGCACCAAGCCACATAATCCGCATGAAGAGATAGGCATCAGGGTGGCCCACTATGCCTGCTCCGTAGATGCAAGAATATAAAAGGGCTGCAAAGAAGCTGCTGTGGTCTTTTAACATTACACTGCAAAGAGTGGTACAGAGGCATGCTGTCCCCTGCAGGCTTCCGTACCAGATTGTCAGGATGCAGACACTGAACTAGGCGCCTTATTGATCCACACGTGCACAATGATCCCCTGGCCCCATGTAAATGTCTATATTTTGTTGACATAAGTGAGACCTCCAGGTTTTGCATTGATTGGGAAAATCTTCACAAGCAAATTCAGCCACACCAGTCTGCTCAACTGTGTCTTTCACCTAGCGCACCATCTTTTAATTTTAATTCATCACATCTTTGGACACAGAATTTGGTAGTAATGATTTATTTCTTGATTTGGTGCATATTAGAGTTACATCGCTTAAACTCTACTTGAATATTTAGAAGGAGCATATTTTTCACAGTAGTAATGATCCATAGTGCCTATAATCTTTTTTTTTTTTTTTTTTTTTTTTTTTTAAAACCTTTATTTGTGCATATGAAAAGGACAAATACGGGCCTACAACCATCAGGCCGGCCACAAAACGGTTAAGCACTGAGACACACATTACAACCCCTGTGCGTCAATGGTCAAGATTAGCAACGATTCAGGAGTTATACACTGGAGAGATCCTTGACACCAGGGGAAGGAGAAGTAAAGGTTAATTTTAAGGTTTTCAAAATAATTTTATCAAGGAAAAAGTCAGTAGAGGATAGAACCAAGGAGATTCGAGTCCGCAAGATGGCTTCATCACACGGGAGAGCAGCAGCATCATTAAAACGGCCATAGAAAATCTCAGACAGTGAGGCGATGCAGTTATAGAACAGGATAGTCAAATGAGTAAATACGCACCCCTCCAAAGCCGCCCTCACTCAATCCACCCCACACCCGGACCCCGAATCGGAAACAAGTATAGCGCAGAGACATAGAAGAAAGAGGCCCATAGAACCAAAAAGAAAAGGTAATTTACCCCCCCACCCTACACCAATGCGGAGGCTACGGCCTGCCCCCCCCCCGGCATAGTGCCTGTCGCCCAATGAACCCGAAATATAGACAAGAGAGAAAGTAGGAATAGAGTAAAGAAAATAAGAAAACCAAAGAAGAAAGCGGGGAGGAGCCCACGTAGCCTCGGAGCGCCCGAAACCACCGGCCAACTACGTCTCCACACACTAAGAACCCACTACACCCAAAGGCGGTCGTGTGAAGATAACGTGTGACAACCATATAAATGAAGGCAGACAAATCGCGACGAGTGCGCACAACGTATGCAGACAGTTCCAGTCCCAGTCCAGCCCATCCGTGACACCATGGTGATAGAAATCAGTCTAGCCCTGGCCCGATCGCGGGCGTAAGATTAGACTAGCCCCCACATGAAGGCCCCGCAGCCCGTGCAGACAAAGACAATATGGCCGCTTGGGAGAAGATGGAGAAGTAGAGTCACAAAATGGCCGCCGATCATCTATTAAGGTCCCCTTGTGCACCATATAAAATCCAGACCTGGCCTGTAAAGTACAGGAGTTCCACATAAAAGAAGCCGTAGGCCACCGTGAACGGTTCCTCGAGGACGTCAGGTGTCGCTCAGCTGGATACTCTTGCGGACGCGGTGAGGCAGGCAACAACAAAGCAGGCAGCAATGAACGGGGAAACAAAGTGTCCACAATTGAGCAGGAGATCGATTGATCCTGGGTGCCGGGAAAGCCAGATGCAGACACCAGTGTAGCACGGTTATACACAGTCGTTGCGTCCCCGCTAGAGGACAGAAGCACTGGCAGACCCACGTCTTGTTGAGAACAAACGGGGCGCTCACGACCCGCAGCCGACAGTATGGAGTCGAACCGCTCAGTCAGCGTTTGCAAGCCAACACACAATTGCAGACGAAGGTCCCGCAGGGCAGCCAGAACGGAGCCGCATGTCAGCGGAAGCTGCGCCCCCACATCGGCAGCAATCCGGGACGGCACTGTGGAGCTGGAGTCTGATAGAGGGAGGGCGAAGCGGGCAGCGGGCGAGACCGGAGCATCGCCCCCCAGCAGCGAGCAGGCAATCAACGCCATGTTTTACCGCTGAACGGTACAGTGGCCAGGGGGGGGGTCGTAACAAGGAGGCAATTCCACGCAGGTCTGCGCCGCAACAGGTGAAAGCCAACAGTCGCTTCCCCTCCCTCGGACTCTCTTTGCAGCCGACTAGGCAATAGAAGAAGGGGGTCCGCAGCCTTCCACAGCGCGGGCCACAGAGCGAAGCAGGCGACCCGCCACACCGGGGCTTACCCTATAACTCCAGCCCGTCAGGTGAAAGGTGAAGGAGGTATCCGGGCGTCTCTCCCCCGGCTCATCTGGCGACAATCCGTGGTATGAGGCGGGATCGGGGCCGCGGGGCTCAGATTTGCGCCGGGGGTCCAGTGACTGCGGAGCTTCCAGGGGGCCGGCCAAGGCCACAATAGAGCAGGGGTCCAGCGCGGAGAACAAAGGCACCAAGAACTCCGGCATCCGGGCGGGCTCAGACTCCGGGAAAGCGGCGGCGCGGTCAGCGCGTCGTCGCGCACGTTGCACCTCGAAAATCGGCGAGGATAGGAATAAGGATGATAGTCCGAGGCCAAGGGCCGGCGGAGCCGGGCGCTCAAGCGTCTGCTCCGGTCGCCATCTTGGCTCCTCCCAGTGCCTATAATCTTAATTGGTACAATGTGGCCTCAATCCAGTGGACATTGTTTTTGTGAGATACAGCGATGTCTCTATCGAAGAGGCTTCATTAGGTGGATTTCACGTTTCTGGGGCTATCTTCCACAATCCATCGAACATTGTTATAAGGACAAATAGTGATGTCAGTTACATGGATGCTCCAGTCATCGGGGAATTGTAAAGTAATGAGTTTTATGCAACATCACAGTCCAGGAAAAATTGACACAGTGTATCAAGGCCCTGCAAACTTTGTGATAGAGCAATTCCAGTCCAATAGACATGGTTGCACCATGATGTAAAGTGAAGTTGCAGTTTAAGAGATATTGTTACATGACTACATATCACTGTTCAGGAGAAATTGTTACAAGGATACTTGTTAGAAATTACCATCTTTTGTGTGGCATTCTGCCACGTTTTTACGTTCAGTAGCTGAACCCATTTTTGGTGGCATTACGACTCTGCACTTTTTTAGGTCTCGCCTTACCCAGCGCATGCACTGGTCTGGCGAGACCTATTGAGAGGGCTCCAAAAAGTGCTACCAGGCCAGCCTAGAGCTACAGTGCATGTGCGCGGGCACGCGCGCCGTGCTTTGACGCGATTCCTTTCACTTTCGCAGCCGCACGTCCGCTTTGATGTTTGATCGCGATCACTTTCGCGGCTGCACGGCCGCTTGGCATAGCCAATAGGTCTCGCTTTTGGGACCTTTTAAGTATTTAGTTAAGCAACTGTTGCATGGCTAAACACTTATAAGGTCCCAAAAGCGAGACCTATTGGCTATGCCAATGCTTGTTTTTTATACTTTAGAATACTCTGTGTCTTGAAATACTTATGACTGCCGCAGATATTTACATGTGTCTGTGGTTACTGTCCTCCATAATGGCCTGAATATTATAGTGAACTCCAAATGGTTCACGTGGGGGTGAGAACAATGCGTGGTTCCTAGTCAACATATTTTAGTGGATTTTCAATTGGTCGACATGGGTTGCGCTGGCAAAGCAGGATACTTTGGTAACCTACTATAATGGACTTCCATCTGGCCGACATGGGGTGTGCCGACATTGCAGGTTATCTAGTCAACTTGCTATAGTGGACTTTCACATGGTCAACGTGGAATGTGTGGACAGTGCATGGTACCTAGGTAGCCTATTATAATGGCTGACATGGAATGTGCAGACATTGCAGGGTATCTAGTCAACTTACTTTAGTTGACTTTCACCTTCCCATGTGGCATGCATGATACCTAGTCAACCTGTTATAATGGATGTCCACCTGTCCTGCTGGGGCTGTACATATAATTCATGGCACCTAGTCAATCTTTTATTGTGGATTTACACCTGGCCTACACGGGAAGCGAGAATAATGCATGGTACCTAGTAAATCTATTATAGTGGACTTCCACCTGGCCCACATGGGATGCAAGAATAATGCATGGTACCTAGTAAACCTATTATAATGGACGTCCACCTGTCCTACATGGATGTGCAGATAATGCATTTTACCTAGTCAACCTGTTATAGTAAACGTCCACCTGGCCCACATGGGATGCGAGAATAAAGCTAGACTAGATCAGGTCTGGTCCGCCAATCTGGAGATGGCTGACCTACGAATTTCCCCATGCTCATGGTTGGACCATCATTTTTTTCCTTCACCATCCCGAGTTGTCCTTCCCCCAAAGTTTTGTCCTCAGTCACTATCATGGCCAGGAATTGGAATCGGGTTGATACCAAAGAATTTGGCACCTTACTAGCTGCATCTAAACCTTCTGGTTTGATTGTATCCCCTCACATCCAGGCGGAAAATATTAATGCTTGGTTGCAATCTGCCAGAGACAGTCTTGCTCCTTTGAAGACAATTAAAAACAAGAGGCCCCACGACGCACAGCGTTGGTTCTCTGATAAATTGAAGGCAATGAAATTAGCCTTGCGACAAACCGAACGGAAGTGGAGACAGGACTACTGCCCTCATAAAAAGATTATCTTTATGGCAGCACTTAAAGATTACAAAAGCGCCATTCTTAGGACTAAATCTGAATACTTCTCTTCTAAAATCCTGGAATCCACTAATAAGTCCAAGGATATTTTTACGATAGTAGATGAACGTGTCAAACCTGATCACGTTATAGCAAAGCCCACTCCGTCACAATCCCTATGTGACTCCCTCAATACTTACTTTATTGAAAAAATTGCTAACATCAAATGCAGCATTCTTCAGTCCTCGGCACCATCAGATCTCCGTGGCTCACACACTAATCCTTACCATTTGGATCAATTCCCTCTCATCACCCATGAGGTTTTCGTCTCTTTACTCAAGAAGGTTTGCTCTGGCTCCCCCACGGAGAGCTGCCCTCCTCATATCCTTCGGGAAGTTTTCCTCCATTGTCCTGAGCCCCCTATGTCGCTTCTTAATAATTCCCTTACTAAGGGCATTGTCCCCAACCTTTTTA
This sequence comes from Triturus cristatus, assembly GCF_964204655.1. Taxonomy (NCBI): domain Eukaryota; kingdom Metazoa; phylum Chordata; class Amphibia; order Caudata; family Salamandridae; genus Triturus; species Triturus cristatus. The sequence continues at coordinate 1,084,187,974 of NC_140582.1, read as the reverse complement.
AGAGTGCAGAAGTTGTACCTATTTTAAAAAAAACAGGCTCTGAGCCTTCTTTTCCCAGTAACTTTCGTCCTATCTCACTGCTGCCCTTCTTGGGAAAAATCTGGGAAGCCCACATGGCCAGCTGCCTCAGCACTTTAGTTGAGCAGTCACACTATCTAGACCCACACCAAGCCGGCTTTAGACCCGAACATTCTACTGAGTCTGTAATTTTAGCAGTACTCAATGAATTACGATGGGGGGACGACCAGAGCTCCACGCAAGCTCTGGTACTCTTGGATCTCTCTGCTGCTTTCGATACGGTCGACTACCGTTTGCTGGTTGACCGGGTCGAGAGCGCGGGGATCCGGGGTCTTCCACTGAAATAGATATCGTCCTTCCTCAGTGATCGCTTTCAAGCAGTTCTTCTTGCTAGCTTTCTTGCTGAGAAAAGGAGACTGATGTGTGGGGTTCCACAGGGTTCTTTGCTTTCTCCCCTCCTTTTTAACTTGTATATTTTTCCCTTCATTTTGGCCCTTCAAAAGAGAGAGGTGGTTATATTCAACTACGCTGACGATCTCCTGTTGGTGTTTAACATTGACTCTTCCCCTTCATCTACGGAAAACTTTCAGTCTACCATGATATTCATCAGCAACTGGATGAACACTAACCATCTTAAGTTAAATCGCGATAAAACCAAGCTGATTCTCACGGGTGGCCCAGTGAATCCCTGGAACTCCAACTTTTGCCATATTCACTGGGGTGCCCTCCATCTCCTGTCAGCTCGGTTAAAAGTCTGGGAATTGTGATTAGCAACGACCTCTCGATGAAGGCACAGATAAGTGCTGTGGTCTCTGCGTGTTTCTTTCACCTCCGGAGAGTTCGCAAAATAAGCAGATATTTAGCCATCGAGGCCCAGATTCAAGTCATACTTGCTCTGGTTATGTTGCATATTGATTACGCTAACTCCCAATATACCGGCATACCAGCCTACCAATTACGTCGGCTTCAACTGGTGCAGAACCAAGCCGCCAGGCTTGTTTATGGTCAACCTAAATCTCAGCATGTGAAACCTTTGTTGAAAAACTTACATTGGCTTCCCGTGACCCAACGCTGTCTCTTTAAATTAGGCTGCACAATCTACAAAGCCCTTTCGGACCGCGGTCGGCCTTCATCGCGTCTAAAGTACGGCACTACGTCCCCTCCCGCGACTTACGTTCTGCAAACATGAATCTGCTGACCCCTTGGCCATTTAAACGTAAAAAACACGGGTGTCTAAGATTCTCGTCTCTGGCACCTCAATTCTGGAATTCTCTTCCCCCCCGAATTGCGTCTGTCCACTTCCTATACTCACTTTAGCAAGTCTCTCAAAACTTTGCTATTTGCTCAGGCCTACAATTGAAATCCCCATTTTCCTGTCCCAGCAACCGATTGACCCCGCTTAGCGCCAAGAAACCGTTGGTGAACGTGCGCTTTATAATTTTTTTTTAACATAACAAAGCATGGTACCTAGTCAGCCTATTATAGTGGACTTCCAGCTGACCCACAAGGGATGTGAGAATAATGCATGGTACCTAGTCAGCTTATTATAGTGGACTTCCACCTGGCCCACATGGGACGTGAGAATAATGCATGGTACCTAGTCAGCTTATTATAGTGGACTTCCACCTGGCCCACATGGGACGTGAGAATAATGCATGGTACCTAGTCAACCTAATATAGTGGACTTCCACCTGGCCCACATGGGATGTGAGAATAATGCATGGTACCTAGTCAGCCTTTTATAGTGGACTTCCACCTGTCCTACATGGGATGTGATAATAATGCATGGTACCTAGTCAGCCTATTATAATGGACGTCAACCTGTCCTACGTGGTCTGTGCATATAATGCATGATACCTAGTCAAGCTATTATAGTGAACTTCCACCTGGCCCTCATTGGATGTGAGAATAATGCATGGTACTTAGTCAACCTATTATAGTGGACTTCCAGCTAGCCCACATGAGAGAGAATAATGCATGGTACCTGGTCAGCCTATTATAGTGGACTTCCACCTGTCCTACATGGGATGTGTGAATAATGCATGGTACCTAGTCAACCTATTATAGTGGACTTCCACCTGGCCCACATGGGATGTGAGAATAATGCATGGTACCTGGTCAGCCTATTATAGTGAACTTCCACCTGTCCTACATGGGATGTGTGAATAATGCATGGTACCTAGTCAACCTATTATAGTGGACTTCCACCTGGCCCACATGGGATGTGAGAATAATGCATGGTACCTAGTCAGCCTGTTATAGTGGGCTTCCAGCTGTCCCACACAGTATGCGAGAATAATGCATGGTACCTAGTTAACCTATTATAACGGACGTCCACCTGTCCTACATGCGATGTGCAGATAATGCATGTTATGTAGTCAATCTATTATAGTGGACTTCCACCTGGCCTACGTGGGATGCAAAAATAATGCATGGTACCTAGTCAACCTATTATACTGGACGTCCACCTGTCCTACGTGGGCTGTGCATATAATGCATGGTACCTAGTCAACCTATTATAGTGGACTTCCACCTGGCCCACAAGGGATGTGAGAATAATGCATGGTACCTAGTCAACCTATTATAGTGGACTTCCACCTGGCCAACATGGGATGCAGGACTAATGCATGGTACCTAGTCAGACTATTATAGTGGGCTTCCGTCTGGCCCACATGGGATGCAAGAATAATGCATGGTACCTAGTCAACCTATTATAATGGATGTCAACTTGTCCTATGTGGGCTGTGCATATAATGCATGGTACCTAGTCAACCTATTATAGTGGGCTTCTACCTGGCCCTCATTGGATGTGAGAATAATGCATGGTACCTAGTCAACCTATTATAATGGATATCAACTTGTCCTATGTGGGCTGTGCATATAATGCATGGTACCTAGTCAATCTATTATAGTGGGCTTCCACCTGGCCCTCATTGGATGTGAGAATAATGCATGGTACCTAGTCAACCTATTATAATGGATATCAACTTGTCCTATGTGGGCTGTGCATATAATGCATGGTACCTAGTCAACCTATTATAGTGGGCTTCCACCTGGCCCTCATTGGATGTGAGAATAATGCATGGTACCTAGTCAACCTATTATAGTGGGCTTCCACCTGGCCCACATGAGATGCGAGAATAATGTATGGTACGTAGTCAACCTATTATAGTGGACTTTCACCTGGCCCACATGGGATGTGAGAATAATGCATGGTACCTGGTCAGCCTATTATAGTGAACTTCCACCTGTCCTACATGGGATGTGTGAATAATGCATGGTACCTAGTCAGCCTATTATAATGGACGTCAACCTGTCCTACGTGGGCTGTGCATATAATGCATGGTACCTAGTCAACCAATTATAGTGAACTTCCACCTGGCCCACATGAGATGCGAGAATAATGTATGGTACGTAGTCAACCTATTATAGTGGACTTCCACCTGGCCCACATGGGATGTGAGAATAATGCATGGTACCTGGTCAGCCTATTATAGTGAACTTCCACCTGTCCTACATGGGATGTGTGAATAATGCATGGTACCTAGTCAGCCTATTATAATGGACGTCAACCTGTCCTACGTGGGCTGTGCATATAATGCATGGTACCTAGTCAACCAATTATAGTGAACTTCCACCTGGCCCACATGAGATGCGAGAATAATGTATGGTACGTAGTCAACCTATTATAGTGGACTTCCAGCTGTCTGACATGAAGTCCACAGACAATGCAGGGTATCCTGTTAATACGCTGCCAGGCCCCACTAGCTTTTACCTACTCTACATGGGTTGCTTTGAGGGAACTGCTTTGTTTACTGCCAGTGGTGCGATTCGGTGACTAGTATTGCGCAGCCCTGTTTTTTCTCTTTTGGCATTTGTCTATCAGGCATCAGCGTGACGTCGACCATAACGTTCAGTGGGTGATCTGGAGCTCGGGGTCACCTGCAGACCATTTGTCGTCCGTAACATTCCAGCATTCCCACTCTTTCTTCGCCTTCCTTCTCAGGAATGGGCCAAGTCCTCCCGGAGTCTCCTCTTCTCCGGCCTCACAGCAGCAGATGCCTCGATGTGACCGACTTCGAAATGGCCGACAGCCCGGGCCGCGTTCTGCCAGGCCTCAGCCTGGACACCACCTGTTCCAGCGGCTGGACGTGTGCCAGAACCGGATCATTTGGACCCCAGAGCGCCTTTCATGTGCTAATGAAGGCTTTGTCCAGCTCAGCTTGGTAAATTTGTCTTTCCTTGTACTCCACTGACCCTCAATGGGCATGTGTCTGTGGGCAGGGGGATGCGGGTCCGGCCCGTCATGCATTGATTGGCCTGAAAAAAGGCCAGTTTAGCGAGCAGCGGACAATGGCCCCGGCACAAAGAGCCCGGGGAAGGGGCCGGGGCGGCCGCGTCGGTGGTGAAGCATGAGTGGGAGGGGGAAGCTTGTTATAATTGCAAATGGCAGAGAAGGGGAAAGAAAAGGCATCCGTACATGACAAATGGGCATCCGAGTCAAAAGGCTTCAGTCTGACTTTCTCAGGGGAAGCCGCGAGCGCTTCTTCTCCCAGGTTCAGGCGCAGGCGCAGGCGCTGGATTGCAAATGAAAGATAGACTGAGAGTGCGGCAATGCGAACGGCGCTTGTCAGGTGCGTTTCCGGCCACCATATCATTATCGAACCGTAATCACAGGCAAGGTCCGTGCAGGTAAGCGCGGCGTGGGGTGGAAGGCGACATACAACGGGTTAGTAAACATAAAATAAATACAACCACTTACCTTCGGCGATGCGGCGAGCGCAAGGTAAGTGGTTTTATTGATTCAGTTTATGTTTACTAACCCGTCGTCTGTCGCCTTCCGCCCCCCGCCCATAGCTGCCAAGGTTTCAGATTGCTATGTGCGACATTTTTATAAGTTCAGTGTAATTATGAGTGACATTTTACCCACTACGAGTGACACTTTCTCACGAGCAAAATCAGGCAGTAAAGATGAGGGAAACGTACATTTCAGAAATGACACCCATTTGAGCAAGAAGAAACTAAGAAAATCTTAAAACTGCTACAAATCACAGAAATGGAAGGGCACTAAGCTAGTGCCCTTGTAAACTGATCGTAATTTTGTATCATTGGTACAGTCAAGTGCTTTCAACTGGGTTATCGAACACCGTAGCATTCATTTTAATAACGACTTACCTTTTCTCTAGTAAAGTCATAACACTACACTGCACAAGCTAGGTAAGGAAGAATTAAAAAAAAAAAATGTAGATGCCGCTGTCCTTGAGAAGTGTGTCTCTGCGTGTTACACTCATTGGCTCAGCCGGCAGCGTGCACTCTCAGCTGCTGTACAGTAGAAAAGTCAGTCTCTCCCTAGTCCTAACGCAGGTGAAGACCTCTGGATGCAAAGCTGGTCAGTAGAATGCATATTTGTATTTTGTATATTCACGAGAACCTTGTCTCTGAATTAGCGAGCTTCAAACCTACATGGATTCTGTTACAAAGTGCTCTAATCCGATTTGCAGTCCCTTGGTAGTGGTGTTTTACAGAGGCGTGCCTGCCATAAACATCACCTGCCCAGCCTCTCCCGGACTCGGAGCACGTGTTGAAGGGGAGTTTTAGTATTTCCAGGCGACTGCAACAATTATTGGGGGTCGGGCTGGTGCACGGGCTGAGGGAGGAAATAAACATCGGAAAGCACCAGAAATGAAAGTGCACATAGCTCAGGACTGGAACAGCAACTTGCATATGGCAGTTACGGAGAAGTATTTTTAAAAAAATGTAATGATGATTTTTAGTTTAACATTACCTGCTTTCTCAGGCACTGATTATTCATCATGTCACTGGTCAGCTGATCCCGGCTGGTGGCGCCGCGGCCCTGTGGGCTGGGTCCTGGTCCTGGTCCCGTGAGATATTACCGCCCCGCTGTGTAGTTAAAACATACTGCAACCAAAGCATCAGCTTGCTGCACCCACCCTCACTGCGACTAGCCCTGGTGCTGCTTTTAATGAAATTCTGGCTTGTGGTGCTGCTCTGGCTCAGCTGAATGGTGCAAGTGGGCTCTGAGTAAGCCTGGGCATAGCACTACGCTATTCTCGCGAAGTTTGCAAAGTTTGCGCTACTTCACACTACGCGAATTGCACGTAGCACAGTGCAAACACGCGTAGCGTAGTGCAGCGGTCATGTTTTGCTTGCTCGCGGTCCTCAACGTCAAGTTGGTGACCGCGAGCAAGCAAAATGACATCCCGGTGAGACTTTTTCCTCGTTCGCGATCAGCAACATCAAGTTGCCGATCACGAGCGTGGAAAATAAACCTCCCGGCGAGATTCTCAACGCGGGGAGGTCAGGTTTCTCATTGCGAGTGGTCGCGTATGCTCGCGACCGCTCGCGATGAGAAGCTACCAGTCCGCGTTGAGAAAGCTGCCGCTCAAGTAAAAATCTACCTGAGCGGCAGAAAACAACAGCTCGCACTGTGCAAGATGCCGTTTTCAATGATTGCACAGTGCCGGATGCTTGTCCGCACTGTGCAATCATTGAAAACGGCATCTTGCACAGTGCGAACAGTGTACTACGCAGTTCGCGAAGTGCTACGCGCAGCTTGCGTAGTGTGAAGTGCAGTTTGCGTAGCTACACGTAGCGCTACTTCGTGAACTACACCCAGCGTTAGCTCTGAGTCCATTTCTCGACCCTCCGCCGGTCATGGCTCCGGTTCGGAAATAATTATTAGCCGGTGGGGTGGGGGTGCCATAGATAATTTAGCCCCACAGCTCAGGCGACACAGCAGCAGCAGGTGTGATCAGTAGTGCTGTCAGCCAGCCGAGCACCATGATTCCGGCGCCATCAGTGAGCTCAGTCGTGGTCATAACAGTACTCGGAGCAGCAAACCACGCCACCCAGGCATGCACATTAACGGTGTGGTCTGGGTTCCAGCGGCCGCCGCGGTCCGTGTGGTTGGTTTGGTGGGTCAGAACACAAGGATTACATATTGAAAAAAAAATCCTGAATTAAGAGCAGCGCTCATTACCAATGTAGCCTCCCACAATTTACTTCCCAGGAAATGCAGGTACCAGCTCACGTCGCATCGAGCGGGAGCAGGATGTTCCGTCCCGCGCCCTTGCGCTGTGTCGGGAATAGAATGGTTGTTACATTGTCACAGCAGCTCCCAAGCCTGCGGGGATCAGCTCCAGGGCGCGCTGCCATTACTGCTTCAGTTTGCCATTCCAATGCTTTGTGATTAGCACTAGTATGGGGCTTGAAGTTCTAGGAGACACTATGTAAATTATGCATGACTTTGCATTTCAGCGCGGTGATGCGGATCACCACACTGAAATGCGTAAGTGTCACTCCTTATGCGTGATACTTGGCAGGCCTGCCCGCCGCGCCTACCTGCACGGACCTTGCCTGTGATTACGGTTCGATATGGTGGCCGGAAATGCACATGACAAGCGCCGTTCGCATTCCCGCACACTCAGTCTATCTTTTATTTGCAATCCAGCGCCTGCGCGGTAATCACACATTTCAGTTTCCCAGCTCCTGAGCGTACGTCCGAAAGCTTGTAGGAGACAGGCTGGAATGGCTGCATGCCTTACTCGACCTTTCATTAGGGTGAAGAAAATACGAACTCCATTAGTTAGGTTGATAGTCAGACCTATAGAGTGTGCACTGTATAAAGCCCATTAATAAATGTAATATTCCCATGATCTCCATTCATGGCGTGTTATGTCTAGCTATTTTATGTCATTCTTTGGCACTTGTACACTATCTGCATCTTAGATTGTATTGCTTTCTGTACCCCACGGGATTTTTTTTTTAAACAGTTACTGGGATTCTTTCAATAGTTACCATCCAACCAGTGTGGTTCATTGTGCAAAGATGTGATGTGATTAATGGATACCTTGCTATGTTAGGTAAATGTGTCATTACAAACTCCACCTGCACCAAAAAGGCGCATTGGTTCAAAAGACCCTGACTGCAGAGCCCTTGAGGCATATTGCATCCAACTGGGCGAAGAGCAGCCAAACCAGACTCTCAGAAGGGGCTAATGAGTAGTTGATTTTTCATTCATTGGCCAGGGACGTCACTTGACTGGTTGTAAGTGTCTGTGCAGGACTCTATGGACTGGAGGCATTCTTCAGGAAGGGCTGCCTGTGCAGCATCTCATGAGAGCTGGTCACCTCTAAGTGTGTATACATCTGGATGGACGGCAGGCCAGTCCTGGAGGAAATGAGAATTGGAGGTTTTTTTTACATATGAATGAGATCATAGGGGTGTTCATTGTGTTCTTGGTAGGGCACATTGCATTCTTCAATTCACGTGACTGAGAAATAGCCCCTGTCCATGATTTAAAGGACAGTAAGGAGATGCCACGTTACTTTATCCGCAAGTGATTTTTTTGGCCTTCCCAATTGGTGCTTTAAAGTGGTGGTAGACTCTTTTCAAGTACGAGGCTGGTAAGCTCAAGAGTGTGAGAGATGTTGGCGTTACAGAGAGACTTTATCTTTCCTGGACCTTCTAAGGATTTCTCCTGCTTTGCCAATTGTATAACAAAAGAAATGTTGGTAGATGTGTAGAACTCCATCTTTCTTCTCTTTGCCCTCTGTCAGCACAGTCACTAATTGGGAAAGGCTAGACAATGGCACAGGCGGAGAGGAATTTCCTGTACAGCTCCTCCAATCAAAGCTTGTTTTGCTGCTGAAGAATAAAAATGCTGCAGGCCCTGAAGGAACAATTACTGGCAAAGCTAATAGTCTGCTGTTTGCTTCTTGCCTTTTGGCTTTGCCAATGCTTTTTTTGTCATGAAATACCAACATTTGTAAAGCGCACAGCTACCTCCGGGGAGGTGTCCCAGCGCTGGGGGCTGTCGGGAAGATTAAGCAAGCTATTGCCCAGAGTCACATGGTGCTGGGCTAACCTGCCGCCGGCACCGGGGATCGAACTGAACCACGTGGTCCGAAGTCAAGCACCCTGGCCGCTGCGCCACACCTCTTCCCTATGGTTTATTGTAGCAAAAAGTACATATTGACGTAGTAGTTTGTGGCACTGAAAAGAACTCTTTGTGCGGATGTGCTCCTTGTGAAGGGGGACAATGCGTAGACTGAAGCTATCCAAGTCACTCTGACTGAAGATAGCTAGTGGCTGTCGTGGGCTGCTAGCCCATCACCCCATGCTTTATAATCTATTGGTCGAGAGAAATTTGTGAATGACTCCGCAACAGACCAATGGATGATGAGTGCTTGCTAAAGCACCTTTATGTGTGTGTGTATTGTGAATATAATTTTAGTAAGATCTCAGTAAAATGGGAACAGTCCAGCCCCAACTGCCCGGCCTTATCTGCCATGAACAGGAACACAAGCAATCCAGGACCAGTTTTGCTCTAGTTAGGGCTCATCAGCCGGGTGTAGCTTATTTCCAGAGGCACAGTGTGCACGGGAGCCACGTCTGGACATACCCGTATCAGCTTTGGGCGACACATGAAACTGTACAGTATACTGTAGTGTGTCGCCCTAAGTGGACTATTCCCATTGGAGCAAGACTGATTTGCATATGGCTGGGTCCAAACTGAGGTGGCATGGTGTGCAAAATCACAATGGTCTGGGTTGCGGCCCCAAGTAATTACCAGAGACTGGGATCTGAAAGAAACACGTTAGTGTTAGATTCCTTACCTTAGAATATCCCCAGGCGTCAGACTGGATCCAGAAAGTTTTCAGTAGCAGTACCTCTGCGTGTCAGTAGGTGGCGTCGTGCGGCTCCGCGTCCGTCGCTGGCGTCGTATGCGCCGAGATGACGTCACGAATACTACTTAGGCGCAACCCATGCGCGCTGACATCAGTTCTTTCTTTTTCCGCGCCAGTAAGCGCAGATCCGGTTAGAGCACGTACCTTAGTCACTTTTTGACTATCTTTTTGAGACTTTTTGTCTCCTGTAAGTTTGAGTCTACTCTGGTGCACGTAGGGATGCCTGGTTTTAAGTCTTGTGGGGCCTGCCGTCGCAATATGTCGGTGGCTGACCCCCACGACGTCTGTCTCTACTGCCTGGAGAGCAGCCACGACTCCCGGTCCTCTATGGACTGTCTGGCCATGGCCCCGAAGGCCTTGCGGGATCGGTGGCGGAAGCTGCTTGAGGTCTGGCACTCGTCCCCGCGCCGTTCGCGGTCCAGGGGCCACTCCAGAGAATGCTCACGGGGCTACCATCATCGCTCCTCGGGCTCCAAGTCTTCACCCTCGGATTCGGGTAAGGGACGACACAAAAAGAAGTCGAAGAAGCGTTGTCTCTCTCCGACGTCCCCCCATCAGTCCCCGGGTGCGGACGAGGGGGACAGGGGTTCTGCCCCTGCGACTCCTTCGGAGCCCGGAAGTCACGCAGCCTACCCACCTTATCCGGGTCCGTCGGCGACTCCCGCACAGGTGCAAGAATTTCTTGCTACCAGGCACCGCCTGTTTAGGCCTTGGACTCCCGCCAGCGCACCCTTGGACCCCGCTGTCTCGTGTCAGGATCCTGTCTGCGCTGCCGGCGGCTCCGGCGCCGCAGGATCCTGCGTTGCTGGCTCCGGCCACGGTGCCACAAGGTCCCGCGCTGCCGGCTCCGGCTCCAGCGCCACCCTCGGCTCCGCCTTCGGCACCGCAGTGGATGCCATTGTTCCGCCCCTGCCCAGGTTCCAGGACACTTTTGTCTCTACCTGGGATCCGCATTGGGACACGGCGCCGGTTTGACCCCGTCCGGTGCCGTTCCCGGCGCCGTTTGTTCCTTCCCCGGTCCCTGCTCTTCTGCCGCGGTCTGTATCACATACAGTGGAGGACGACTGGGAGGGGTCTGAGGACCCTCTTGCTCGTCAGTGTGACTCTGAGCAGGACTGGGCAGACGAGTTAGAGGAGGCCGGCGGCCATGATGTCTCCTCTGACCCGGGGGTTGCCTCTCCTCCGCCTACCATGGAGGTGGGCACTTCTTACACGGTGGTGCTCCGTCGGGCAGTTGAGGTCCTCAACCTTGATCTCCCTACGGTGGCCCTAAAAACTAATCTCCTCACTGAAGTGCTCCAGGCAGCGTCCACTTCGTCGGAGCCCCTGCTGCCATTTAATGACGCGCTCACTGACGTCTTACTGGGCACTTGGTCGCGGCCAGCCACAGGGGCCCCTGTGGATAAGAACGTCGCCCGGCGTCATCGCCTGGCGCCGGGTGACTCTGCCTTTCTGACCACTCATCCTACGCCCGAGAGCCTGGTCATTCAAGCTTCGACGTCCCAGAGTGCCTTTCCCACGGCTCCGCCGGATAAGGACTCTAAGAAGCTGGAGCAGTTCGGCAAGCGGTTGTTCTCTTCGACCAGCTTAGGGCTGCGGTCGGTGAACACCGCCTGCCTCTTGGGCCGCTATTCCCACGCGGTGTGGGATACAGTTGCACAGGTGTTGCCTCAGTGTCCTGAAGAGACCTACGCTGTGCTGTCCCAAGCTGTTGCCGAGGGTAAAGATGCGGCTAAGTTCGCCATTCGGTGTGGTTTGGACACCGCGGACTTAGTAGGTAGAGCAATTGCTACAACTGTGGCGCTTTGTCGCCACGCCTGGTTGAGATCTACCGGGTTCTAGCCAGATGTCCAAAGCTCACTCATGGACATGCTCTTTGATGGCACTCGCCTGTTTGGCGATAAAGCTGACACTGCGCTGGAGCGTTTTAAGGACTCGTGGGCCACGGTCAAGTCCTTAGGTCTTTCCACGAAAAGCCCAGCCACTCCTGGTTTTCGTTCCTTTCGTGGCCACGGAAGGGGCGCCCAGGCACGGTCCTTCAGCAAGCCTGTGCAGACTGATCCTCAGCGCGGCCGCGGTTTCCGCAGGGGCGGGTCTGGAAATCAGCATGGGGGTCAGTCCACCACCGCCCCTGCTGCTTCTGCCTCCAAACCTTCCTAATCCAAGCTTTGGGGGGCACCCCACGCCAGTGGGTGGCAGGATCCGCCATCCCCTCCCCCACTGGCACACTATCACATCGGACCAGTGGGTTTTGCAGATCATCCGCAAGGGTTACTCCCTTACCTTTCAATCCCCCCCTCCAGCCATGCCACCTCAGTACCACCGCATCTCTCCAGCAGGAAGTCAATGCCCTCTTGGCCAAGGGGGCCATCAAGTGCGTATCTGGGCCAGAAGTAGGGAGTGGTTGTTATTCCCACTACTTTCTGGTCCCCAAGAAGGACAAAGGGGGTCTGTGTCCCATCTTGGACCTCCGGAACGTCAACTGCTTCCTCTGGAAGGAGAGGTTCAAGATGTTGACTTTGGCTGAGGTCTTGTCTGCTCTCGATCCAGGAGACTGGATGGTAGCTTTGGACTTGCAGGACGCCTATTTTCATGTTCCCGTCCTGCCGGCCCACCGGCGTTACCTGCGGTTCATGGTAGGCCACGAGCACTTTCAGTTTGCTGTTCTCCCCTTTGGCCTTACCAGCACCACTCGGGTGTTCACGAAAGTGATGGCGGTGGTCGCAGCTCATCTGCGCAGATCGGGGGTCTCAGTCTTCCTCTATCTAGACAACTGTTTGTTGAAGGCGGGCTTGCCCCAAACGGTTGTCTCCCACCTCCAGACTACGGCCGACCTTCTGCATTTGCTGGGGGTTTCCATCAATGTGTCGAAGTCGCACCTGAGTCCCTCTCAGAAGCTCCATTGGGGCGGTTCTGGATTTGGTGCAGTTTCGGGTCTATCCTCCCCAACTGCTGATCTGGGATATTCAGGCTAAGATTCCGATATTTCAGCCTCTATCCTGGGTTTCAGTCAGGATGACCCTCCAGCTCCTGGGCCTGATGGCCTCCTGCATCCTGCTAGTACAACATGCCAGATGACATATGCGGGCTCTGCAGTGGGACCTGAAGTTTCAGTGGGCACAGCATCAGGGCAACCTGTCCGATCACGTCCAGATCTCTGAGGGCACTGCCCGTCAATTACTGTGGTGGCTCACGAATCGCAATAGGGTTAATGGCAGAGCCCTCTCCCTTCCCCAACCGGAGTTCACAGTGGTGACGGATGCGTCCCTCCTGGGATGGGGTGGCCACATGGGAGAAGTGGAGATCAGGGGCCTCTGGTCTCCGGCGGAATCCTGGCTCCATATCAACCTTCTGGAGCTGCGGGCGATCCGACTTGCTCTGAAAGCCTTCCTTCCCTCTGCCCGGGGACAGATAGTGCAGGTGTTCACGGACAACACCACCGCCATGTGGTGTTGCAACAAACAGAGCGGGGTGGGGTGATGGACCCTATATCAGGAGGCTCTGCGCCTCTGGACATGGCTGGAACATCGGGGCATGTCTCTGGTGGTTCAACACCTGGCAGGCTCCCTGAACGCCAGGGCGGACAAACCGCAGATGAATGTTGGATCACGAATGGCGTCTGACCTCGGATGTGGTGCACAGTCTCTTTCTGCAGTGGGGAGAGCCTTGGTTAGATCTATTCGCCAACGAAGAGAATGCGCAATGTCCTCAATTCTGCGCATTGGAATTTCCAAGGCGACACTGGCTCGGAGACGCTTTTCGTTGTGAGTGGACTTGCGGTCTGTTGTACGCCTTTCCGCCTATACCACTTCTGCCCAGAGTGCTGAAGATCAGGCGCGACCGGGCCCAAGTCATTCTTGTGTCTCCGGATTGGGCAAGAAGAGTATGGTATCCTGAGCTACTCAGTCTGGCAATCTGTCCTCCGATCCGACTGCCTCTTCGGGAGGATCTTCTGTCGCAACAGCAGGGGACGGTCCTTCACCCAAACCTGTCCAGCCTCCACCTCCATGTGTGGAGATTGAGCGGCGTCAGTTGATAGCTTTTGACCTTCTTGCCGAAGTCTGTGATGTTATTTTGGCAGCCAGGCGTCCCTCCACTTAAAAGGGTAGACGCCTACAGGTGGAATACATTTGTGGCATGGTGTACAGCGAAGGCTGTGGATCCCCTTTCTGCTCCTCTTTCAGAAGTTCTTCTGTCCCTCCTTTCTCTGGCCCAGCAGGGCTCTGCTCTGGGCACTATCAAGGGCTATCTCTCGGCCATTTCCACCTTTTTAAGGCTTGTAGATCAGCTTTCTCTTTTCAAGTCCCCTGTTGTCAGCCGTTTCTTGAAAGGCATTACACACACGTTCCCTCCGGTCCCCTTTATAAAGCCTCAGTGGGACTTGAAACTTGTGTTGACTTATTTGATGTGCGCTCCCTTTGAGCCACTTCACAACTGTCCTTTACGTCTTCTCACCTTAAAGACTGCTTTCCTGGTTGCTATCACCTCTGCCAGAAAAGTGAGTGAGCTCCAGGCTCTTTCTTCTAAACCTCCTTTCCTTTCTGTTCATCTGGTCAAGGTGGTGTTAAGGACCCGTCCTTCTTTTCTGTCCAAGGTTGTCACGCCCTTCCAGATCGGATAGATCATCACTTTGCCCACCTTCTTTCTGCCTCTGCATCCTTCGAAAGAGGAAGAGAGGCTCCACCGTCTGGACCCAAAACGTGCGCTCTCATTCCATCTGAAGCGCACACAGCAGTTCCGGGTGGATAATCAACTCTTTGTTGGCTACGTGGGCGCCAAGAAAGATTGGGCTGTGCAAAAACGAACCATCTCTCGGTCGGTCGTTCTGTGTATTAAAGCCTGTTACTCCTTGGCTCAAAAGGAGCCTCCTGTGGGGCTGCGTGCCCATTCTACTCGGGTGACGGCAGCCACTACCACTCTGGGACGGGGAGTCCCTTTGCAGGATATCTGTCAGGCAGCTACGTGGTCCTCGCTGCATACCTTTACCAAGCATTATTGCCTTGACAGCCAAGTCCGGAGATACAGATTCTTTGGCCGTTCTATTCTCCAGGAGTTTCTGGTGTGATCTTAGTTTGCAGTCCCACCACCGGGGTTGGCATTGCTGGGGTATCTATTCTAAGGTAAGGAATCTAACACTAACGTGTTTCTTTCAGATGAACAAGTTACTAACCTTCGGTAACGATATATCTGTAAGAAAAATTAGTTAGTGTTAGATTCCTTACCGCCCCGCACATCCTCCCCATTCTGCGAACTGATTTCTAGGGTTAAGGTTATCCCTTTTAGGGCCCTAGATTTATGCACCAGTGGTCAGTGTCTTGCATGGGTCTGCGTTCCTGGCGCAGAAAGTCGTATACAGAACTGACGTCAGCGTGCATAGGTGGCGCCTAAGTAGTCTCCATGACGTCATCTCGGCGCATACGACTCCAGCGACGGAAGCAGAGCCTCACAACGCCACCTACTGACTCACAGAGGTACTGCTAGCGAAACTTTACGGATCCAGTCTGACGCCTGGGGATATTCTAAGGTAAGGAATCTAACACGAACTAATGTTTCTTACAGATATAGCGTTACCGAAGGTAAGTAACTTGTTCATTAATTCAAGCATTCCTCCCATCATTTTTTGTATACTTCAGGGCAATTTTGGGCATTATTGACATTTTGGCTGGAGCCTGCGAAGGGAGCTCCTGCTGAATGGAGGTAGGATATGTGGGATGTTCGTTGGCTGGGGGTGTCTCTCTGGTGCTGAGGTCAAAAGCATCTACAAGAGGGCAAGTCACCTCTGTTTGCTTGCCCCAGCTACCTCCTGCCTCACTGGACGCCTCTGAAATTCTTAAGATACCGACTCTGTCCTCCTGGATTGCTACAGTAATTGTGTGTGTCACAGATGTTATATAAGCCTGTTACCAACATTTGGAGTTTTCCACTGCATTCGCATTAAGGACAATCCATGACAGATTTATATGGTCAGGTATTGCCGAGTCTCAGCCCCTTGACCTGCAAACAGACCACCCTTGGGAGTCTCTTCCCCACCCCGAGTACCCTTTCCCCCATCACCCATCTTTGGCACAGACTACACACGAACACATTCCTTCAGAAACGTTTGGGTTAGGGGTCATAAAACTCCAGCAGTATTTATTACACACAAAAACATCAAATAATAAACTTCAAATATAGTTTTTACAAAATAATACGCAGAAAGCCCCATAACACCCAATACAGTATTATAAACTATTTTGGATGGCTAACCTTAACATAAACTTTAATACATAGCCATCCCTAACCATAACTAGTCATTGTCCCTGCGTATCCTGAATTGAGCGTAGGAGTGAGATCACGACTAGTCCACCTGTGAGGTCCCCCTGGAGTGATCTTGCGCAGGTGGCCCGCCTGCCCACAAGGTTACCTACCTCGGGCAACACCTACACCCTCAAAAATCCTCCCTCAGGAGCCTGTGCTGCTAACTTTGGCTCACACGTGCCCGTGTGGATATTGCCCATAAAGATCTGTTGGCAGCGTGCACTCCCACACCCCATGCACCCTCTAGCTGACTTGCCGTAAGCACCCCATGGAGGGCCCTGAGATACCGCTGTTCCCCACCTATCCCAAGTAAAAGAGGTGCCTTCTATGGACCATAAAAGCCCCACCAATCATGACCTCACCACCACTGGCCAGCATAGTTCATCTACTATCTGGCCCGCCCCCAAGAAGGTCATGCCCTGCTTCGCCCATGGGTCAAACATGCCAGCATATGTTCCAGAAACATCTTGTTATCCAGTATTGGGGTATCTTTCATAGATTCACATGCTTAGAATCATCCCCGCCGACGAGGTGAGAGTCTCACGGTACAATAAAATATATATACATAATAGTCATGAAAAACATTAAACAATAGGCTAGTATGGACAGTAAAGTCACTACATTAGCCTATCTTAGTCCTTTTGCAAAAAGAACCAAATTTGGAACACAGCCAATCAGGCCACAGCACCCTCTTAGAACACTCCACAGAGAGGCAAACCCTCAGATTTTCTACCGCACTTCGTGTGACAGGGAGTCTCCCTGAGCTCTGCTCAGTTTTCAACACCTTTGGTTGAACTTTGTGAGTAGCTATGTCTGATTCTTCTAAGAAAAGCTTGTTTTTGCCTTGTTCTTGCATGTGGGAAGAAGAGACTGAACTTTGAAGATCCCCACACGCAATGCGTTTGCTGTCTTTATCCAGCACACAAGGTTAAAGACTGCAGGATTTATAGAACGTTTCCTGCTAAGACTTTATAAGACCGAGAAGGAAGATTGCTGGTTAGGCTGGAAAAATTGAAAGCTACATCTGATGTCGTTTCAGGAGATAATGGCAGTGTTAGTCCTCAGGTGTCCACCCCTCTAACCAAGAAGAGGGATAGATCTGATGATCCCCCTAAACGACAGAGTAAGACCTTGAAGAAGCCTCACTCTGAGACTGGTCACTCTTCCTCTAGAAAAGAGAAGCTTTCATTCTCTTCAGAGGTGAAATCTGGTGATAAAGGAAAGATTTCAATGAAAACTGCCTCAAAACAGCAGAAAACTCTTTCTGAGTCTGTCAGGATCCAGTCGACGTCGAAAAAAGCACAGTCGACGACAAAATCTCCTCAAACGGTGAGTGCTTCCTCGTCGTCGACGAAGAACATCCCATCGCCGACGATCGCTTCAACGACGACGGCACTGTCGACGATGATATCATTGCCTGTTTCGTCGCCACCGACGACGACTACTCATTTCTCGTTAACGCCTACCTCATCGATACAACTCCCATCTACGATTCCACCGTCGACGACGATACAATTCCTGTCGACGAGCCAACCGTCAACGACAGCAGCGGCTTCTACGGCAACATCGTCGACCATGGTTTTTCCGTCGACGACGTTGATGATGACAACGTCGACGGTAGCTTCTGTTATGACTATTTCTGCTGGTAATGACTCACCGTCTATGCACATCTCATCGACGCTGAAGCGTAAAAGACCTACATCTTTATAGATTACACCAGTTTTGACATCAAAATTGTCATCTTCGTTCCCATCTTCAAGAAACTATTATCAGGACGTTTCTCATATTTCACCCATGCCTTCTAGTCACTATCTGGTGGAGTCAGATGATGATGGACTTTTTAGCCCAGCACGTAACCCTTCTCAACTCCGGATTAAATATCAGGATGACGACTATGAGGAAGAATACTATGAGCCTCGTGAGTCTCTGCGAGGTCCTCAAGAGACTTCATTTCAGCAGGAACCTATGGTGCAAATGCCTATTGCCTTGATGCAGGACCTGATGAATATGTTAAGGGATTATCATACACGCTTTCCACCAGCATCGCCTGTTCCAACACAACCTACAACGCCTCCTGTTTTGCAGATTGCAGGTCCTTCTGTCCCTATCAATGAACCTCAGGAAGTTTTACCTGTGCAACATTTAGTCCAGGATGATGATGACGATACTGTGGCTGAGGGTGGAGAATTACCAAACTCGCCCATGATTGTGGGTGAATGGGACGAATACTTGATTCCTACGCCATCTTCACCAGTTCCTCAGGCAGTAGATTCCCCTCCTGAAGATATTGGAGGCTTTCATGCAATTATGGAGAGGGCAGCAACCCAGTTTCATCTTCCTGTATCGGTGAAGGAAACAGAGTGTTTCCTTTACGGTTTTAAGGACCAGAGTAGGAAGTCAGTACGTTCTATCCCTATAATAGATCATATCTGGGAAGAAGGAACTAAAATAATGAAAAATCAATTTTCAGTCCCTGCTATTCGACCTAGAATCGATAAAAAGTACAAAGCACCAGATAATGCTCCTGCTTGCCTGTCCGGACATCCTAGACAAGACTCCGTGATTTCACAGGCAGCTCAACGTAAATCTCGGAATCCATCCATTCCTGTGACAGCACCGCTGGATAAAGATGGGGGGCGCCTTGATAGTACTGGATAACTGAAGTTACAGGTAAGTAACTCGTTTTCTTACCCACTTTCAATAGGTGGACCCCATCCTGCAAAAAAACCTCTCCCCCCCCCTCCCCGTATGCACCTGTTTGGAATAGTCTGGATTTTTGGAGACCTAAGCAATTTGTCTACCTTCTTATTAATCAATTTGACGGAGTGATTAAGGGCCCAGACAGACTCCCCTCCTCGCCATAGCAAACGCGGGATGATGTGCAACCATGCTAGGACTGACTGTGGGCATCTCTTTGCCAACCATCCTATTTCAGTAATCAGTGTCTCAAATAAGCCCCTCCTCCCAAGGTGTACCAAATCATTGCCCAGCAGATGTACCACCACTACCCCCAGAGGCATACCCCCCCTGCAGAGCCATGACTCTAGCGTATTCCTCAAACTGTCCCAGATGAGACCCCCCTTGCCTGTTGAAAGATGCATGAAGCCTGCCTGGCGGGCCTGGTTGACAAAGTTACCTGCAGAAAAAACATGTTTTAATCTTTGCACATAGGAATGGCCTATTACCAACACTTCCAGCAACTCTGTCACCACGGCGTGGACCCGGTCTGCACAGGAATCCGGCGATCTACGTGACCCTGCAGACTTCCTTCCTGCGTCACAGGCCAGGAAAACTGAGAAAACAAAGGAAAAGAGTTATTGACAACCTTAGTAGCTCCTAGCGCATGTGCAACCTAATATAGCGTTTGTAGCATTCCGAGGACAATCTGACAATCCTCTTCACTGCCTGCCCCAAGAGTTCCATCGCTGTCAACTCTGTGGCGACAGTGATGGGACTGAAATAATCTGAAATAATGAGGGCGGAAATCTGTGGAGTCAATTCCCAACGCCCTGACCTTCAGACCAGGCCCCCTGGAGAACTGAAACCTCGTCAAAGGGGCGTCATTGGAATGCACTAGAAGTGGGCCTCCCGCGCCCATACACCTATGTGTCAAGAACACTTCAAGGTTGCTCACGGGACAGCAGGCATTACCTGGTGCCCTGTGAAAGATAATGTGGTCCCCCCCTGCCAACCTGGTCTGTCTTGGACCGTGATACAGCAATACACAATGAGCCCTCAGAAATCTGCACGTGAGCCTTCTGCAGCCCTGTCTGCCAATCCTTCTTGTTCTTGGACACCAGTTCCCCCACCTTAAAAGCTCCACAGATGTTATATGACACTATTACCAACATTTGGGTGTTTCAACTGCATTTGTATTAGGGACAATCCATGCCAGATTTATAGGATAACCATTGGATATGCACTGGAGTTCCAGGTAGATTACCTGCATCTGTATGTATGTTAGTCAATATTGTGAAATTCTGGTGTGAATAAGGCCCTGCAATGGACATACTTCCTCTAAATTAATTTGGACCACGTTAAATACTCGTTCCGCACTGGACCGTGTGATGAATTAAATTGGACATACTCTGCTCCATAGCTACTCCTTCCACCTTACTCAAAGTCTGATGCACTTGCCCACATTTAGTATATTGATTCTGTGGCATCCCACCAATTGGTCACCAAAGTTTATTTTTTTATATGTGATGGTCCCACTTTTCTTAACCTTAATTTTAAGCCATTGTGCACTTTGACATGTTGGACAGAACACCTTTCTCCCCCTAAAACATTTGCCACCCTTTTACTGCCCCCGTGACCCCTCCAAAAATTCCAAATGTCTGATGTCTTACCTCCTCAAGCAGCTCTCTCAAATCCTGAGGTGAATCTAGAAGGATTTGTTAATCCTACGTTCATCACCAGTGCTGGCTTATTATTGGCCAGTGTGTATTATGGTCTTCTCCTTCACTAGCTTTGTTTTGTCTTCAAAATATTTCACTTGATCATGAATTCTTTCCTCAGCTCATAGAACTCCGACCAGTACCTTAATTGTGAAGCAAAACCCCAATGAGTTGTACCTGCTTCCATTTCCTTCCGCTTTCATTGGTCGGGGCAAGCATAGTTTCTGTGTGTTGTCTCTTTACTGCTCATCCCATGCATTACTGCACGGGGGATTTTTATTTGTATTTACCAGTTAACTTATATTGTCTTGTTAAGGGTAACAGCAGGGCCGTCTTAACAGCATTATAGGCCCCCAGACAAAGGAATGCACTGGGCCATGCCTACACAACCACTCAAAGGAATACACATGTTTAATGTTAAATTCTGGTCCTTATGGCCCTTATGCTCGACCTGCCCAGCATGCCCATGCTTTAAGACGTCACTTGGTAACAGCCACTGTAGGGAGGCCCTGGCACGTGGCTGGGTCTGATGGCTTAATGGTCTAATGCATCCACTGCATGAATATGCAGTTGAGCCCATGGACACAGGTACAAATGCCTGTCGACCATTCCACCTTTTATCCTCATTGAGAATCAGCGAGTTCGTGAATGACACACATATGTTACCTAGCGAGTTGCATGTTGGGTGCGCCATTTTCGTGCACTGGGATCTTTCTTACAACCAGTCCAATTGTTGTTTTGCTCTATTTTTGAAGATAACAGTGGACAAAGGGACTCGCTGGCAGTGCTTTTGTCACGCTTTCCTTACTGTCAGACCACTCATTATGGCAGCCCATAAACCGCTCTGAATGAAATATCACTTTTCCAAGAATAACTGCACCACACAGCTGTCTGTTGCTGTTTTTCAATACACTGGTTGCACTATGGAGAGCAAACTATTAATTTCAGTCCAAATGCAGTGAAGTTAACATGGTTCCAATGCCGCCACTGTGCCACGGCATAATACCTTAATCTCTAGTCTTTTTAATAGCGTGGCATTCAATTAAGCAACTATATTGCCCCATGGTAGCTATCTCAGGTTTCAGCATTTTACCTTTTGTTACAAAAGCTCACATAAAATAAGGACCAACACATCCAGGACTAAAAACAGACACTCTCACTTGAACACACACTCGCAAACTCATAATGTGTAGATCTGCAGAGTGATCACCGTCCTCACTAGGGAGATGTTCCAAGGGAGGTTTGTGAGTGTGTGCTGGTTATCATGCCGTCATACGCGACTTTCTGCGATTTGACAGGTCTTATATATGGGCTCTGAGCCATATCCGTCCCTTGCATGACTTGAGATGTTTTGAGATGACTTGGACTTCACTTTTATCTTTCTAATTCAATTGGGAATTGTTTGAATACGAGCCTTTTAATATATATTGATGTTACTTTTGCAGCAGACAGTGCCCACAGATTCCTACATTTACTTTATAGTGTAAATCATATATACCGACCCATTGGATACTGAAGAGCCCTGACGAAGTTCCCGCTGGCAAATTGGGAACGAAACGCTTTGGCTGTGTGCCAATTTTAAAGATTGATCTGATAAATGAAGTAATTTTGGAACATATTTGGCCTGATTGACTGACTCTGCTACGAGTGCACCTTCCATTTTTCTTTTGAACATTTGGCCCGTATTGGCACCTCCGAGCGGCAGGTGCAGGAAGTGTTTGCACCACTTACGAATAGAATGTACACAAGGATTTGATGTGCTGGACCCTGGTCTGCTCTTTTCTTATCAATCGAGTGGGTCATAGACAATGATATTGATCACTTGTATCACCCCCATCCTCCCCTGCTCCTGAAGTAGATAGTTCAACTGGACCAGTATTTAGTAGATTCGCATGAGGAGAATCATGGGTGACCTATAAGGAATCTATACCTGGTCTCTGTTGTCATCCTTCTCCCACCTCCCTCGTGACTTCTTAAGAAATTCCAAATTTCGCCTTATCCCCTGCTACCCTTACCCTTATGAGTACGGCACTATCCCCCACATAAAAATCATACCTGCCATCCTGCTAACTTCTGATCACCCTTATGCCTGCAGTCATCTTTCTTTACACCATAAAATTGAACCTGTTGCCTTGCCACAGTTTCATCTTCTTCAGATCCCTCACACATAAGCTCCCTCAAAATTAGTATCGTAGCATTGGGGCTGATCTTGAAGCACCCTTTCTTAATACCCTACAGGCTTTTCCATTACTGGAGGTGATAAACGCATTGCTGTCAGGACCTGGCTCTCAGGTCATTGATGCCCAAATAAGAAACAGAAAATTATAGAGGTCACCAATCTGTAGACTGCTGTGACATCACTGTGCTGTGACTTGTTAAACACTCCTGCAACATCACCGTGGGGTACAGGTGCATTCATGACACACTACTGTGGCATTAGAATGGAGTACATTCTCTTTTAGTCACATTGTTGTGACAACACAGCAGTGCACAATGGCGTTCAGGGTTTACATTGTGCCACGCGGCAAAGTAGATGAGGCCCTTTCAAAAGAAGCTATCCGGGCCATTCCATTGATCAGGAAGGTTGCATGCGTGCACGCTTTGCCTCCTGTGTACATTGCACTATTAGGTTTAGGATCCTTTCTGAAAAGACCTTCACAAAATATTAGCAGTAAAATGAAAGGAGACTTCTGTGGCTTTGCCTCCCTATCGACAACAAAGAGTCTCTGCTTCTAATAGTATTTTGGACCTACATGCATTGGCAGCTTGTTTTAATTTTTCCGGGTACATGGACCACGGGGTCCAGTTACAAGTTGTTTTATGTTGGAGCCCCTTGCGTTTCTATCCAAATCAGTGCATGAAATGTGCACACCACCTAAACTTGGCAGAAAGGTTGGAACTGGTTTGGTGCCGCCCGTGGCCTGCACGGTATTCATTTATTTTCGTGAACTTCCATCGGGAACATAACTGAAAGGTGAGTTGTGCTAAGCCCTTGGCACAGGAGCGAAGGCTGCAAGACGTTTGTCTTCAGCTGGCTCCTGGTGGAAACTCTTTTGACTCTGGCATCTTGGGCAGAACGTTTTACTCCAGGCTTCTCCAGCGAGGCCCCCACTAGTCTGGACTGCTATTATTTTTTCCAAGCACAAGCTCAGCTTTCATACAGTTCTGTTTTTCCTTCCCTCTCTCGCTTCCTGGGAGGAAATCACGTTGACCAGCGATGATATGTCTTTGCTAAGAAGACATTTAGACTACATTTTGTTATGTCTAATGGTCATGAAACTGCGTCTAATTAGAGAAAAGGCAGCACTAAAGGTATGTTTCCTCTAGTCACTATGTCTGTATATATGTTGCAGACACTTGAAAATGTATTTGAAGTTAACTTTTTGTAATGCAGTTGGAACAAACCTTTAAGAATGGCCCCACTTATTTATTAAAATAAATAAAAAATATACATAAACGTTGTTTTTAAAACAAACGTTCACCATCCATTGCACTTAAATATTTTAAGTAATCAAGTTGTACTTTAAATATTCTCATTACATCATATGTAAAGTTCATCTCAGCCAACACCAGTGCCCACACTCTAGTGTTAAAACAAGTTTCTGAAAAAGGTATGCTTAATATCTTGGAAAAAATGACATGGACAAGGACAGACAACATCACATTTACAAAGCTGGCTCATTCTGCATGTGTGTATAATGTATGTGGAATTTAGCGATTGTGTAGCAAAAAGGCAGCACAGTATATGGTCAAAAGCACAGAAGAAATCGGAGTGAATCTAGTTAGGGAGTGCTGACTCTGACTTCTGAGCGGGATGTGCACTATTAGGACTGTTCAGTGACGCTATCTAGTATTCTTTGAGGCCGCCTGTCTACAGCTCTTTCATGAATTAAGGAATGATAGAGGCGGTCCTGATGTATACAGGGATGTTCTTCCAGATTTTGGATTCAAAGATAGAGAAGGATTCTAACCTAGTTTTCTCTTTTTTGCACTTTTTCTTCTGTGTCCTGGTTGAGGGTGTGCCAAAGCCACCTAAAACTGGCAGCTTGTTAGCCGAATAGGCCCGTTGACTCTGCAAGTGGTACAGATAGCATTGAAAACTGTGCGGGCCAGTATATGAAACTATCCAGATGTGAGAAACAGTGGAACTAAACAGCAGTTCTGAATTTGCTTTCCAGGAGGATCAGTTAAACTACCTTTAGTAAAGAAAGCTGATAGCAAATCATCCTGGTTTTCTTTGTTCCCTGATGGGGAGGTTGCTATCAAGGGTGAATTTAAGTCACTTAGCATTGACTTGGTTGTCAGTTGCAGAGGCATAGTAAGAATCAGTGGAGACCTTGACCAGGGAATCTCATTCAAGGTTGTGGATGAAGGTGAGATATTCGATGGTGGCAAAGGTGGCACCTGGTTTCGGCAGTATCCAAAGGAATGCCCTCTTTAGCTATGCAGTCTAAATAAAGAAGGAGCCAGAGGATTTTATTTTTATTGTCTGTTACACAGTCTTCCTACTTGACCATACCAAACAAAGATATGAGATACCTCATTTGGAGAGCATCATATTCCTATATTCCTATTTAGTAATACTGATAAAGTCATTGCAGTGGTTTTGATATCTTCTCATTAAGAGGATACCAGACCGTCACCCACCAAGGTGGCATGAGTCATCGTTTTAGCTGCTCCTCGCCTCATAGATGTTCCATGTCAGGTTGTACTTGTTAATAGGAGCTCTTTGTAGGATATCTTTTGAGTGATTGGAGTTTCATGACAAAGGACTATCCCTGATCTCACAAATGTATTGGGTAGTTGGGATAGCTGTATAGATGAAAATCACTAGTAGCAGACGTTGCTATTTTATTTTTGTATCTCTGTGGTAAGCTTAAAAGTGATCTAAAATACACATATACAGTCAATATGTGTCAGCCACTTCATAAGCTTCAAACCGAGTCTCTGACTTTCTTCAGGCCCAAGGTCCTAACACATCTAACCATATCATTTAAAGTGTATGGTGCAGAGACTCCATTTATACCTTACAAAGCGGCTGAAACATGCTCACCAGGATATGAAGGATGATTCTCAACCTCCTAATCCTAAATGGCTTTTAATCTTGCCATAAGAATGCATAAATTAAACCGAGTTTACCGCTAGGTAATTTTAACCTACTTCCACCAACCATTGTGGGAGGTTAGAGATAGCATGCTTTCTTCAGTACTGCAGTCGGCCAAAAGAACTGCTGCTGCTGCTGATGATGATGAATTTATAAAGCGCGACTAATACCCTGGGGTGTCTATGCGCTACCTATAGTGCATTCGGTACAGAGGGGGGTAAAACAGTTACACAGAGAACAACCAGGTTTTGAGGCTATTCCTGAACTTGAAGAGACTATTTTCATTTTTCAGTGTGATGGGCAATGAATTCCAGAGGCATGCCGTTGTAGCTGTGAAACTCCTCCCTTCCCCTCCTCCCCCTTCCCCTCCCCCCCCCCTCCCCCCCCATCTCACCTTGCTGATTCTGGATACAGTTATGTTTGAGTGAGGCTGATCTAAGGGTTCTCACTAGGGAATAGGGTTTCAGAAATTTCGTCAGCTTTGCTGGCCCCATGTTGTTAAGACATTTAAAGGCGATACATAATGATTTAAATTGTATCCTCCTGGCCACTGGGAGCCAGTGTAGTCTAATCAGCGCCGGGGAAACTGTGACAAACTTCAGGATGCCTAGCAATAGCCTAGCCACTGCGTCTGAGCCGTTAGAAGTTTGTTGATGCTACGGCGTGGAGCACTGGAGAGGAGGGCATTACAATAATCAAGTCTTGAAGAAATCAAGACTGATACCCCCATCTTCCTTAGGTCCATCGGTATTGCCGATAGGACTTTCCTCAAAATCTTCAGAATGAAAAAGTATGCCGAGGTGGTGGCATTGATTTGATTTTCAAAAGTAAGCTTTTTGTCAAAAAGGACCCCGAGATTTTTTACTTTAGATACAGGCTTAGGCAGCAGACCCAATTGGTCAGGCCACCAGCTGTTGGTCCAAAAAGAGGGATTATCCCCTAACAGCAGGACCTCAGTCTTGGATGAGTTCAATTTCAGACAGTTGTCTGACATCCACCTAGCTATGTGGCTCATACATTCCCTGAACCTAGTGGCCGTCTGGCTAGCCGAGCTACTCACTGAGACGATGATCTGTGTGTCATCTGCATATGACACAGGGGTGAATCCAAAGCTTCTCACTAGGTTAGTCAGCGGGGTGACGTATAGTTAGTGTTGGGCTAAGGGAGGAGCCTTGGGGGACCCCACAAGGCAGAACTAAGGAGTGTGATACCATTTTACCCATCGCCAACTCCGTGCAGACAAAAATTACCTTAGCAGGGACAGCGCCCTGCCCCTGATCCCAATGGTATATAACTGGTCCCGCAGCAGCCCATGATTAACGGCATCAAAGGCTGCTGACAGTTCCTGTAGGATCAGCGCCACGTTCCCACCTGTATCCAGGATCAGTCTGAGCTCTTCAGTAGCTGTGATGAGAGCTAATTCGGTGCTGTGCTGAGCACAGAATCCAAATTGGGAAGGATCTAATAAGTTCTCGTCCTTAAGGAAGGCTGAGAGTTCGATATTTATTGCCTTTTCTATGACTTTAGCGGGAAATGGAAGTCTAGAAATCGGTCTGTAATTAAGTGGCTCATTAACATCCAGATTGGGTTTCTTTAGCAGTGGAAGTATTGAAGCTCTCTTCCAGTCCACTGGAAAGAGTCCTGTTGTGAGCATTAAGTAAAAAATCTCAGTTAGGGGAATGGCTATAGTTTCTGGCGAAATATGCAGAATTTTGGGGGGACAGGCGTCGAAAGGAGAGTCTGATTTGGTAGCGGCAATAAGTGAGGTAGTGGGACAAGGTGGGGATATCTGGATCGAGGGCACCTTGTGGAGTAATGGGTGCAGCTGACTGGGTTATGTCAGCGACCCTCGCCAGTTGGCCTGGGCCTTTGTCCTGCTGCATGAATAGGTCAAACCCAATTTGACCTTTTGTTGAAAGCATTCTGCTAGAGCATTGCAAACGTCTTAACTCATAGCAATGTCAGGTGTAGATGGTAACTTAGCAACTTTTTTGCTACAAAGCGTTCTTAGTTAGGAGCCCACCTTGACATGAAACATCTTCATCAGGGTGGGGAGCAGACCTACTGATGGAGCATAGCATCTCAGTGGGTGAGGGTCCTGCATCCTTTTAATGAAAAGACATCAAAGCCATTGCAGTGGACTGCCTGGTAGTAGTAAAGAATCTGATCCCCTCAAAATAGTCGATCTTGGCTTCATATATATCTGCGGTCAGGGGGCTTCACCCACAATTTTTACAGGTGTCGTTTCAGTGTTGCAGCATGATCTGAAACCAGATTGATAGGTATGTCGGAGATAATAGTGTGGTTTGATGCAATCTTGGTGTTGTGAGGTGAGTGTTTTTTGATGATCTTGCTGGCGGAGTGTTGGTGAGTGATGTGCCAGTAGTTAGTGAGGTAATCAGGGTATGTTGTGAGTTTCTTCATTATGCGAAAGGGTCTGGCCCTTCTTGGGACCATCTTGGAAGATGCTTTGAGTGAGAAAGGCATAGCTGGCATTTACTGGGGTTGAGAGAGCTTGCCCTGACATGTCTGTGATGAAGTCCTCCTAGGAGGTGGCTTTGAGGGACTTGAGGATGTTGGTCAGGTTTGAGAAAAATAGGGTTTGAAGGATGACCATTGTCTGACGATACATGCTGGGAGTTACAAGAACATAAGCTCAAAGTGCTGTCGGATCTTCTGTCTTTTCCACTGAAGAAGAAGTTGATGGCATTATATTTATATGTGGAGTGTGTGGTTGGAGGATCAGGGAGTATGGTATGATAACAGTGGTTCATAGCTTTGAAGAGTATTTTCTGTTGGCTACTTCATGAAAGTGTTGAAATTACACTTGGCTTTGGCTGATGTTAAAATCAGTCTGCAGTAGCACAAGATCATTATGTTGTGGGTCCTGCTTCTTTTTTATTTTCTATGGCAGGAATGTCTGTTGTTAGTGGGGTCTATGAAGTATGAAGGTTTTGAGGGGTTTGACTTGTACTGGTAAGTTTTATATGCAACTAAGTTGTTCACATGGTTCTCGAGGAATTGGTTAATGTTCTTTAGAAGGATGTTGACATTTTAATTTTGGTTGGAGGTGGCAAGGTGGCAGGATGAAGGCCGAGTTTGTGCTTTGGGTTGTCAATAGAGAAGTTCTTAAACGATCAGAAGGTTTATTTTTATATAATCAGGTTCTTTTTATTTTATACCATCCAGAAATGCTATCAAAACACAAATGTACGTCACAAGCATGCAGTCAGGTAGCCAAAGAAAAAGAGATAAACAAGGAACAGGTGATATACATAGCTCCGTCAGGGTACCAGTATGTCATAATAGGCCCACCAGCGTTCCCAAATTTTCTCATGCTTGTGAAAGCAACCTTAAGCCATGTATACTTGTTCCACCAGTTTGGCACACCAGTCCATCGCTGCATTCCATGCTGCTTGCGATGGGGCGAGGTGGATTTCCAGTTCATGGCAATAACTCGCTTTGCCAGGGTGACCCGATACCCACCAGTATGAGGTCACCCCTGAGACCACCAACATCTTCCAGGAATCTCAACAGTTCAATTAGTGGGGAGCAATCAATCAGGCGTCTAAGTACCGTAGATAGGAGAGAGAAGATTTCCCCCCAATATTGATCAATTTTGGGGTACTCCCAAACCATGTGAAAAAGCTGCAATTCTTGTATGTGCAATGGGGCAAGAGGCGTGCGTGTGTCTCTCCATTGCTGCAAGGTGTTGGGTGGTGTAGGCCATGTGAAAGTATTTCAACGCTATTAGGTGAAGGCGGAGAAGATGACTAGCTCCCTTGGGACCATTTTCGCATCCCTCCAATTGCTTTTGTTAAGAGGGCCTACATAGTCCTCCCTCTTTCCCTGTAGAGTTCCTAGGGGATCTGGGGCGTTCAACACGAGTAATTTTTAGATTGCCGATATGATCTTGGGTTCTAAGGGGTTACGTTCCAGGAGGTCGGCTAGTATCTGGTGATGGGACATTAGTGCGTGTCGCAACTAGAGATATTTGTAGAATTTAGATTTAGGGAGCAAAAAATTAGCCTGTAGCTCTGTAAATAGCCAGCTATTGATCACTTAAAGTTATGTTGCCCAGTAGTAGAGGAGTGGGTCTTGCCTTGCCCATTCCTCCGTCATATGTGGACTGCATGCATTTCCGAAATGCAATCTTAGGGGATTTTCCCGCCCAAAGAAAGCCACATATTAAGCTGTGAACTGCTTGAACCAGGCTTGTGGAATACTGAAGGGGAAATTTTGCACTATATAGAGGAACCCTGGCAGTATCATCATTTTGAAAAGAGAGACATGCTCTAGGACAGTAAGAGGCAGATTAACCCATCTATTCATGTCCTTTGTCGCCCGCTTTTGTAGTGGATAGGAGGTTGAGGCTCCATGAGAGTTCCAGCATTAGGGCTATGTGAACTCTGAAATACTGAAAGTTGAGGCGGCGCACCGGTAGTTTGGACTGCCAGTCCTCTGTTGAAGTGTTACCCATAAGGGGGACCAAGAGTGATTTAGTCAAGTTTACCCAAAGCCCAGATGCTTCCTCATATTGATTTAGTATGCTCAGTAAGCGTGGGCCTGAGCTTTGAGGTCGACCCATAAATATAAGAACATCGTCAGAGTAAAGCGAGATGCAGTCCTCGAAACCACCATGCCACCGGAAGCCACAGAGCTGTGCATCGCAGCGTACCCATTCCGTCAATGGTTCAATCGCGAGCGCGAACAACAATGGCGACAGTGGGCATCCTTACCTAGTTCCACGGCTGTTAGGGAAAGAATGCCGTTAACCTGTACTTGGGCATGAGGATGGGCACAGAGAAATTTATCGAAGGAGAGGAAGTGTGAAACACATTTTATTGAGTACCTTGAATAAGAGCCACCAGTCTAGGTAATCGAAGGCCTTCTCAAGGTCAAGGGGGATAATGGCTGCCGGGTTAGTGAGCAGGTGGCAGTGTAGTAGTGCAGAGTGGACTCTGCAGATACAGTGCCAGGTACTGCGGTGAGGCATGAATCCACATTGGTCCGGTTGAATGAGCGTAATGAGCATTGGCAGTAGTTTATTGCCCAATATTTTGGCAAATATCTTCTTCTCAGAGTTGATCAATGAAATCGAGCGATGAGGTGCAAAGCTCTCTGGGGACCTTCTAACCTTGTGAATTACCACAATGGTGGCTAGGTCAGGCTCTAGGGAAAATTACCCCATCTCAGCCGCTTCAGTATATAATTTAAGGTGGGGGCAAGCAAGTTCTTGAATTTGGAATAGTATTCGGCTGGGAAACTCTGGCCCTGGTGTTATGCCTGATGGCATATCCTTGCCCTGGGTTTATCGGCTGATCGAGCATTTCTTTATTTACCTCAGGAAGGGTACCAAGAGGCAGATCCGCAATGAGTGGCAGGGTAGTCTTGAGTTGGGCATGTGGAGAAGATATATACAGGTTGCTGTAGGAGTAAGCAAACACCAGTGCTATTTCCTCAGACGCATCTTGCAGGACACCTAGATGGCTGGGAACCAGTCTTGTGGCTGTGTCCCAAGTCGCTAGCCAGTGCAACAACTTCCCAGTTTTATTGCCCCTCTCGTAGACTATGGCCTGCGAGGCAACCCAACACTGTTTAACCTCATCTAGGCAGAGTTGGCGTAGGGGGGTTTTATGCGCTAAGCGGCTACGTTTCGTGTGTTCATCAAATTGGTGGCTTATTTAGTCTCCCTTTGGAGGAGGGCTGTCTCTAGGTCTGCAATTTTCTGGAGCCTATCTCTGGCTCGCCTTCGTAGGTAGGCTTTCACCTTTCCACGTAAGACCACTTTCCTTGTGGTCCAGAGGGTCCCCATGGTTGACACCGAGCCCTTGTTCAGCTCAAAGTAATCTGTGAGCTCTTGAGTGTACTGGGAGCAGTTATACGCCACATAGGTTTAAGTCCTTCGCTGGTCGCACCCAAGTGCATCAGGACTGGGCCTAGGTCTGATATCCCTCACTGGAGAATTGCTGCAGCCATGGTAACCACTAGGTCGGTAGCAGGCATGAAGAGGTAGTCCAGTCGGGACAGGCTGCTGTGGGTTACTGAGATGTGTGCGTCTCACTTCACATGTGTGATATGTCCACCACATGTTGCATAGGCCCAGGTGTTGGCCCCTTCCACCAGGGGAGATGACCCCATTGGGATACTGCTCTAGCCCTGGTTGACCCAACCCGGGGTTTGAGCACCATGTTAAAGTCCCTGCCAACTATCGTACAGCGTAGGATCAAGGCTTAGTATTACTACCTGTAGGTCTGTCAGGAATGCCTTCATTGGATGCGATGGGACATAGGCAGAAATTCTGTTATAATGGACCCGTTCCAGAAGACCCCCAATAACCGTAACACTCTGAAGATCTATTGTCTATTTTTGGGTTGACCTTGTTTGTTGGTTAACACCGAAGATGGTGATGGGGATGGCAAAGTGGTGTGTCCAATTCATAAGTATGGGTGATGGGGTACTGGATGTTTTGTCATGTCAAAAGTTGAAGATAATCCCTTTGAAATATGTTCACTGGGTGAATGTACCACATTGCATCTTTTGATGTGGTTTAGGGGGTTTCTTTTGTTTCCTTAGTGCTAGATTTGTCTGGGAGGTTGATGTCACGATGTTGGTGTGAGTGTGCTGGATGGATGTGGCGGTGATGTTATCTTCTGCTGGTTTGTAGAGTGCACTATAACCTGGTGAGGGTATCCTGGCAATGAGCAGGTGTGAGTCTAGCCAAACCTATGGCCAAGTGGGACTACTTCAAAGCCAAGTCTTGAATTTCTTGTGGACTTCAAGAAGTGAGGAGAAGGTTCTTATGTGTAGCAGCGGGTCGTTCAACTCTTTAGGAGCGATGTAGGAGAAGGTTTGACTGTCGGATCTGTTTTTCTGTATGCTTGGGATGTGTGCAAGTAGGAGTCCGGACGAGCAGAGATGATTGGAAACTTTGTCAAGTCAATGCGAGTTTTAAGGTATGCTGGGCCAGTGTTATGTAGTGCCTTGAAAGTGTGGTTGAGAAGTTTGAATTGAGCTTGTTTGCATATGGCGAGCCAGTGGAGCTCCTACAGATGTGGTGTGATGTGAGTGGGGCGTGGGAGGTTGAGAACGATTCTGCCACTGAGTTCTGAATGGTCTGCAGCCTTTTGGTGAGTTTTTTGTTGATTCTGGCTTAGATGGTGTTCCCGTAGACCAGCTTGCTTGTGATCAGGGCGTGCGTGATGGTTTCCTGGATGCTAATTGGTAGCAATTTGAAAATCTTCTTCAGCATCTTCGGGGTTTGGAAGAGTGAGGCAGTGTTAATTTGGGTAGTCATGCCGAGTCTGCTGTCGATTACAATCCTGAGGTTCTTGGCATGGGCGGTGGTGGTGGGTATCGGTCCTAGCTTTATTGGCCACCAGGCGGAGTCCATGATGAAGTGTTCTTCCCGAAGGTCATGATTTTGGTCTTGTTGGTATTCGGTTCATACAGTTGTTCTTAATCCAGTGGGTGATGAGGTTGGAGAGTTTATCTATGAATTTTTTGTTCAGACTAGAAGGCTTGTTGAAGAGATAGAAAGTGGCAGGCTAGATGGGGAGAACAGTCAGTGAAGTTGATTGTTGCTTCCTTTTCTGGGGTGCAGGACCAGGATTAATGATGGCTGACAAAAGAACACGGGCAGATCACAGACTGACTGGTTTCCTCACTATTCTAGCCTGAAGGAAAGGTCACAATATATTCCAGTAGTGACTATTCACTTTTTAAAGCTAAACAATCCTTAAATAACGCCATCATTTTGTAGGTCTCACCTGAGCCTGTGCGCATGGGCTGCTCTGTGAGACACTTAGTAAAGGCTTTTAAATTTCAAACACACGCTTTTTTTTATCACTTGCTATAGGGCTTTGCATGCTGTCTTTCTAAGAAAGACAGCACGCAATTGGCCAGCAGCGGCCCCACACTGTGCCTGCTGCTAAAAGTTCCCTCCCACGGCCTAATGCTATCGGGAGCGAGCAGCGGCTTTCCTCCCTCATCATGGCTCATTAAGCACAGCGTGCACTTGTTCCAAACGTGGTCGCTTTCACTTTCGCGTACCGTGTTTGTTTTTAATGCTTAATGCCGTTCAGAGATCGTGTATCAAATCCCTCCTGTTACAAATGGCTCTTTGGGGTTTTATCTGCATTTTTCCGATCTTCATACCTGAGGAAGGGCTCTCATTGGCTCTGATAACATGGGGCGTCGCCAACACACCATGGCTTGATGTGCAAATTGACGGCTTTCAAGAACATTTCTTTATCTGCTCGTCTGCGCGACAGTCCACGCCTGCATCCTTCTGTTGACGCTAGCAGAAATGCGACGTGTCCTGAGCTTACTGTTGTGGAGTGAAAGGTGGGGTTATATGGCGGCCAGGGCAGGGGGTGGGTGGGGAAATAGACTAGAAGATTTATAGACCGATCACGCCCATCCGCACCGGATCCTAAGGAGATGGGCTTTGGGGAATTTCTAGGCGGCTGTGTAAAGGACGTTCAGTTGAGCTAAACATTTTACAGTATTTGTAGGGGTATGTGTGATATCTCTAGGAAGGCATTTTTATGTTGTCCTGATCTGCTCCTTTTTGGAGTTGTTCAAACTTTTAGATGCGCAGTTTTGCTTGTAAAGTTTACGTTTTTCTTTAGGCGGAGGTACCTTCTCCAAGTCCCCTTCGTTTCGTTATATTATAAAGCCGCCATTGGCTAGCGTAGCATTGTGTTCAGTTTAAAATCTTTTTTTTTTTTTTTTTTAAAGTTCTTTGTGTTTTATTTTTACTTTTGTGTGTATCACCAGAGTGAAGTCTGAAGGCCTATGTGAGATAAAGGGAATCTGATTCAGTCTTTGGTACAAGGATGTTTTGCATTACATATACCAGAGCTTCAGTACATTTTATCCCCCTTCTTATGTGCAGTTTCTCAACCATGTTACTTTTCGTGGCTCATCAAGGAAATTTATGGTGGCATTTAACAGTACCTGGCATTTTACTACTTATTGCTTGTAGACCTGCCTATAGAATTGAATTTTGATGCTATCGCAACTACCTCACGCGATGCCCTGTCTTGCCACACTGCGAGTTGGCGCAGCCTTTTCCCATCACATGGAGGTGATTGGCACGGCCTAGAGAGTCGAGGCATGCTTCTTATCTTTACAGAGCCTTCACCGTTGCGGTCTGTTTTAAGTTGACCCTTCCTGCATGACTTGCAGCATTTGCATTCCTCTTTTAGCTCGCCCCTTCTACTCCCACTCAATTCTCACACCTCCTCACAGTCCCCGATTCATCGTTCCTTTGCCATTTACTGTCTTCTCTCTCCTCCCATTCTCCGCTATTCCATGTGTCTTCTTTTCACTTCCCTATCTGACGCACCCATCCTCGCGCCGTCCTGGACCTTCACTTTCTCCCTATCTTCCTCTCCCTACTTTATTATGTCTTGCCCCACCGCATTCCCTGCCTTCGCTCTCTTCCATTCACCATCTGTCCTCCGTCCTTTCCCCTCCTCCTTTCACTCAGTCATTCCATTCTTACCCCTCCTTCATTCACCACTGCCTCTCACCCTTCTGTTATTTTCTTTCCTATTCTCGCCTCTATCAGTTCTCTTCTTCTCCAGACCTTTCCCTCTTTGCTATCTCATCCCTCGCTGCTCTTCTGTCCTCTCCTCCATTCTCTTCATCCGTTCTTCCTCCAATGTCCCCTCTCAGTGCCAGTGGGTGGTATTTGCAGCTGTGTCGTTTATGTCCCGTGTCTGGCCGCTCCTTCTCCCGTCTCAGATAATATCGTTTTTTTTTTAATCATATGTCTTTATTTCTAGAGCGTCCGTTACTGCACGCGACCCCACGTCAGTGGCCTGCAAATGTACCTGGGTGCTGTGTGAGCAAGATGTACACTTCACAGCCTATTACAAAATTAGTTTTCTTTTCCACCTCACATACAGTTAGGGTTTCAGTACCATCCGTCCGAAGGTGAAATGTATCCAACAATTTAAGAACAATAGATGTTGTAGCAGTCAGGATAACGTACGTGCTTCATGGCTAAATACTTATAAGGTCCCAAAGGCAAGACCTATTGGCTATGCCAATGCTTGTTTTCTATCTGTTCATCTTTCCCACATATGAAGTGCTTCTTAGATGGTGGAAAGCAAAATTGGACATTAAAATGAAAGGATGCTCGTCTCCATCACAAATCAGACGGATTGTTTTCAAATGATAATGTCTCCCTGCTGGAAAGAGGATGAAGGCTCTCGCATATATCCAGAACCCCCCTGCCCTCTGTAAATGGTGAAGTCTGTGCGCCCGCCTCGGCCGCTGAATGACAGGTGGAACCTGAGAGCGGCTGCTGTGCAGAGGCGTCACGGATCCGAACAGCAGGTTCACACTCACTTTCCATTAAAGTTCTCTCCTCGGACATGCATTCTGCATCTGTGACTAGGAAGGAGCTAATGAAAATCATGTGGCGATTGGTACGTGCTGGATGGAGAGCGTGATCCACAAGATTAATCACAGTCTGCTGGTATGGATTTATTTAGCATTTTTTCAGCAGCGAAAGAAAAATGAATCCAAAACAGAGCTGGGTTGCATGGCAATACAAACCTTAAACGTGCATGTCTGTCGTATGCCCTTCACGTTCAGCCCGACATAAACAGTGCATATGAAAAAAAACATCTGAAATTGTTCTTCCCTTTACCTTGTTTACTACTTACAATTGGTCTCCTTCCATCTTTAAACGGTAACCCACTGGTTTAACATACTATATACAGTGCTTTGGGGAGTCAGTACCAACGCACGCTGCTTAAAAGACAACTGATTAAAAAATGGTGCCTTAACTTTAGGCATAACTGTCGCTTTTTGTTTGTTTTTGTGTTTTGCGTTTATTGTGCAGTGCAGTGATACGAAATATTACGCGTCTACAGGAACCATCTTTAGACTTTGTGCATCAACACAGTCTTCCCTGTATTAGGTAATGTCTCCAGCAGCAATTCACCACTTAATGACCTATTCCTGATGGAAGCTACATCCAGTAGCAGAGACCGTAATGGTGTAGAAAGCTTATAAGTTACATGCCAGCACTTGCCATTTTTAGGTTTGCCGCTTTCAAAATCTCGTGTAAATAAATAAAAAAAATCTTAAAACTGGCTTAGAACCCTTTATTTACTTACCTTACTTATCATTGGGTGGCTCCCAAGTCACTCTTGTTTCCTTGCCTCTCATTGGTCAGAGCCTCCGCATTACCTCAGCTTCCTCCTGGGGGTTTCACCGTGTGTCCATGTCGTGGAGCATGGACCAAATACAAGTACCTGTCTTCTGAAAATGTCCTTCCACTGGCTGCAGGCTCCTGCAGGTACTCTTTTTTTAATGTTCAACATGCACTCTTAGACAGTGAATGTATTGGCAGTCCTTCCCCTTCACCCCCGCCCTCCGCCCACTCTCCGTTGTTTTAAAACCCCACCACTTACCCTACTCCTGTTCTTCATTGCTTTTAACTCGCCTTTCTCCCACTCCCCTCCATTTTTAATCTTCCCATCCCCTTGCCCTCCCACTCTCTGTTGCTTTTAACCCACCCCCTGCTCTCATACTCTCTGTTGCTTTTAACCCACCCCCTTCTCCCGCTCTCCGTTGTGTTTCCCACCCTCCTCCCTCTTGTTGCTTTAACCCCCAAGACTATGCGCTGTTTTTAGACATATTGCAGAGCAGCATGGTCTATTGTGCAGTGTGTCTTAAAGGGAAAAAAGCACTATGATGTGGTCAGTGTGACTGCGTCATAGTGGTTTTTTTTTTACTGTAAACCATGTTGTACAGCAGCTTGTGCTGGTGTGCAGCATGTAAAAAAAAGTTGGCAAAGCCAATAGATTTCGCATAGGTGAAACCTACTGGCTTTGTCAATGTTTGTTCTCGGATGTCTGAGTCTGGGGTGTGTGCCTGTGGGAGTGCCTCTTTCAAAGTGTGTCAGTGTAGTGCTGTGAGTGGTATCTTGCAGACTGTGTTTGGAAGCGTTTGGCTTTGAGATTGAATCTTTAGGAGCATGTCTTCAAGTGTGTGCTGGTGCGAGTGTGTGCATGTGAGAGCCTCTCGGTGTGTCTGTAAATGTGTGCCTAGTGAATGTGCCTCCAGGTGTGTCTTTTTCAAACTGTGTCTAGGAGTGTGTGATGGTGAGAGTGCTTCTTTCAGTGTGTGTCTAGGAGTATGTGTCTGTGAGAGTGTATGTCTAGGAATGTGTTTCTGTGTGAGTGCATGTCTAGGACTGTGTGTCTGTGAGAGTGCATGTCTAGGACTGTGTGTCTGTGAGAGTGCATGTCTAGGAATGTTTAACTGTGCCCGTGCATGTCTAGGATTGTGTGTCTGTGAGAGTGCATGTCTAGTATTGTGTGTTTGTGAGTGCATGTCTAGGAGTATGTGTCTGTGAGAGTGCATGTTTAGGATTGTGTGTCTGAGAGTGTATGTCTAGGACTGTGTTCAGTCTGTGAGACTGCATGTCTAGGAATGTTTTACTGTGCGAGTGTATGTCTAGGATTGTGTGTCTGTGAGAGTGCATGTCTAGGAGTAAGTTCCTTTGAGTATGGCTGGGATTTTATACCTTTGAGAGTCTCTTAGAGAGTGTGTGAACCTGAGCATGTGCCTGAAAATGTCTGATTGAATATGCGTGTTTCTGGAGTGTGGGTCTCTCTGGGTGCGACAGTGTGCCTGGAAGTGCCTGGATAGCAGCATCTGTCCAGGAGTGGACGTTTATCAACCAGTGTTTTTGTCCCGGTGTGTGGGGTTACATGCGTCTGCGAGACCGTCCCGGTGCCTCATTCCTTGGATCTGTAGCTATTGCGATCAGTGGTTACTTCACTCACTGATAAGCACATGTCCGAGGTCGACAGGAGGCTGAAAGCTAAAGTAAACCTCAAATAATACGATATTTGCCGTAGCGGTGCAGAAGTAGTAATATGGTAAAAAACCAAAAAGGTGCGTTTTAGCATCACTTTGCTCATTTTAACCTGAGTGGAGTCAATCGCAGGGTAGGCTCACGCATTGAAAAAAATGAAATTCATCCCACATGACATATAACTTCTGCAATTAAGCATCTTTGCCAATTTGAAATTGGATATAACAGATTACGGTTGATAGAAATACATTTGCGTCTCTAAAAACAGATAATAGGTCGGTTCGGTGATCCCTGTGCTTCAATAGTCCGTGCCTCCTGCCCCGGGCATTTATCAGGAAGGAGGTGCGCCGCCAGATTTGATGAAGTGCTCGTAAATGCCTCTTATTTGTCACAACCATTTTGCTAAACCACACATTGAAGCGTACTCTCATGTCCCCCTGGGGGATGTGATATATATCATGTTCAAGTCGATCTGTCAAAAAGCAGCTTAGTGAAATAAAGCCTTTTAACCGTAGTGTAAGCACTCTCGGAGAGCGCGCGGTGCAGTAAAACATGCCCATTTGCTCCTCATCAAAGAGATTCGGTTGCTCTCATTACCAGCATTCCTCCCCTTCTTGTTCCATATTTATACTTATGGTTAACTGGGCCTCCCTGACCTCTGACCCTTGTCAGCCGAGCTGCAACACGTACAGATGCGCGCGCCTCCTGTACGTCAAGTGCTGTGAGCAGATGCCCGCGTGCGCAGGACACTGCGTGGCGCTGTAAGAGAACCCCGCCTGGGCTGGAGGCACGCGCGCCTTGGCACTAGTCAATGCCTGTAATGGAGGGCAGTCGAGGTGCCGCCGGCCTTGCCAGAGTCCTCCTGTCTTTGGACGGTAGGTAGTCTGTTTCCAGAGACTCCCTACTTTCTAATTGTGTTCTGTCGATAATCTAACGTCCAAGCCTAATTTTTTGCCTGTTAGGTTATAAACAATTTTTAATGAGGGAGGGAAGGGGAGCAGTGGGCGATCAGAGAGGGAAGATTTTTCAAATTGCAGCGCTTTTCCACAGTATGCTTTCTACCGCCCTCCCCGCTTTAAAGCCATGAACTTCTCCATGCTCTTTAATTTGTGGCCACATATATCCTCCATTCGAGGCCTTGAGACATTCAAGAGCTATTTGACCTTTTTAGAAGCAATAAGATGGGTTCTGTTCATGAGTGATATAGAACCACAGATGGAGTATGCTTGACATTTCTTGAGTCGATGCGGCCTCGGGGCCGTCATTGCTCCCAGGCCCCTGTGTATGGTTAGGCACTAACAGTTAACACAAGAACTTGTTTTTCCTTCCTCCCATCCGCTATCCAAAACTTTTTGGAATCCAGTTCAGGGAAAAGGCAGTGTAGACATTGGAGAACCACAAAGCATTAGTTCCCTTCCTTAGGCCCCTCTCCAAGTGTCCAGAGGTGGACAAGTATCTTCATAAGGAAAGAGGCTGTTTTGAGGTAGGGCACGGTTGTGCGGTCTAGTTTTGGCCAACAGTATACCTTGTGAAGAGTTTCTTCTTCCATTTCTGTTCCGAATGGTGATGCTAAAGGCAGTTGAACCTCTGATCCAGGCTGGTAACATGACATCCTGATGAAATTATGCCTGAAAGATTCATTTTTTCATATACCGTTTCTTCCACCACACAGATGATTCTTGGGGTTTGCAGTGGGTTGCTCAAAATTCCCGTTTGCAGTACTGTCTCTTGGGTTGACACAAGTATCACAACTTTGCAGAGTTAATGGCCTCTTTGGTTGCAAACTGTATGAATCGGTATGAGAATATTTGTGTTTCTTTGTGCAGTGCAACTGTGATGTTATGTACCGTTCTGAACCGCCCCCCCCCCCCCCCCCCAGCCCTATCCCCCTTCCGAGGAAGGAATGCTCTAAAATGGTGGTGATGCTGTGGTACAGATTTGTAGTTCTTGTTCTTATTTCTCTAACGAAATGGCAACGCGGACCCCTCCCCACCTTTGGAAAAACTTGGGGGATTGCATTCTGGGACTGAACAAGTGGCGGTGGGCCCCAAGTAACACTGAAAGTTTTGAGCATAGGAGGGCTGTGGTGTAGCATGGGTGGCATCAGCTTGTCATGCCTTGCGTGTTCTCGGCTCAGTAGGATTATCTTGGCTGTATCTGTGATTAGACTTGGGGAGTTGTGTAACCCAAACTGATGGGGCTCCCTCCAGAATGTGATGAGGATCCATTGAGGTTCCTCTGTCTTACAGCTATCCATAGGATTTAGAGTGAATGGAGACCCCCTGAAGGGTGGGGCCCACTGAACCACAGGGGCCTGCGTTACGGCCATGAAGCAGAAATGGGGCATCACCTTGATGTGTAACAGGAAGAAAGGATGTCAAATGGACACAGCAGAAAGGAAATAAATCCTCAGAGGCACAGCATTTGTCCTCTTTTACCTCTACGATACCTTTGGACCTTGAGATCTCCTGCTCCTTGTTTGGGGAGCATTTTGTGGTAGGCCGGTTAGTGCTAGTCTGCTCCAAATTGGTATGTTAGGTGCCCCTCTTTGGTATTTGTAGAGTGGCATGCTTAGTGCTGCTTGATTTTATTTTCAGTGATCTTGTGCAACATGACATCTCACAGTTGGCACATTTAGGCCTTGCATGTAGCAAATGTTGCCAAATCAAAGATAGGTGGATGGGGTTTCTTGTTTTAGGACACAGTGCAGGGGTGCCCATTTTTCTGACTCCCCTACATGTCCCTACCTCAGGTGGGTCCACTCTGGAGGGCCTAGGGACTGTTGCCCAGGACAGACCCCAAAATGTGGGTGCATGAGGGCGGTATAAGTACTTAAGCCCACTATTAATATTCTTTCGGCAAAGGAAGAATATTTTGGCTTTCACGTAACTCTGTGTGAGTTGCCAAGATAAATATGCTTGGCAGAACTATGAGATGTGGGTCCATGCCTGAGCAGAGCTCCACTCTGAGTCATATTTGTGTACATAGTATAGTGACGTTTCCTTCGTTGGATTTTAACATTGATCTTTAACTTTAGCCTGTTTTGGAAATGTAATTTTTAGATTTGGTACTTTCATTTAATTTTGTATCTATGCTAGGTTTTTGAGGTGTGTAAAATAAATAAGACTCAAAGTATTTACCGTTAAGATGACTGGATTGTGCGTTTCCATCTAGGGGGAGTGGGAGAAGTTTTCCATTATCTGGTCCTCGCTTGTGTTCTTATGACCCCTGGACTATGCTGCATAACACCTTTGTTAGAAAGACCACATGTCCTTAAAATCTCATGCTCCCACTAATAGGGACCCCTTTGTAATGGACTACTTGTGTTTTAAATAAGCATAAATCGCCAGATCTGTTTTTGACCCAGAGGTATGCTTTGGGTGAATCGAAAAGGAATCCTAAGTAGATGTTTAGATGTGGTTAAGAGTAGCCTGATACAAGTTTGGTTATGGATTGGTAGGGGCAGGGCTCTCATTTTTGGATCAGGGCAGAAGACCAGACATGTTTTTTGGGGTAGGCTAGACACCAGATATATTTTGCAGTGATAGGTAGCCGTCAAAAGCTATTCCGAATGATCAGGCTGTGGAGGGTTCCTAACTCTGTCTGGGTGGTGAACTCTGCTCCAGTTGCGGAGTTTACAGAGTTTTCTGCACTCTACGCTCCGCGGAGCTCGCGGAGTGCAGAAAACTCCGCTCCGCATAGTGCAGCGTTATTTCCCCCGTTCCCGCTCGTTAGCGGTAAGTTGGCAAAAACGAGCTGCCGCTCGGATAGAATTTCTGCTTAAGCCGCAGGAAGATCGGCCCAAAAGGCAGTTTGCGCTGCACTCTGCCACTTGCGGAGCTCCACTGAGTTTGTTGTCACTTCGCGGAGTTCCGCGTAGTGGAACTTTTTCGGCTGATCCCTAACTAGTTTTGTATTCATAAGTAGGTGAGCTAGGTAGGTTCTCCGATAACAAAATATATGCGTACTAGGGGGCAGGTGAAAGGTATGGTTTTGAAGTAGATGCGTTTACGTTGTGAGGTGAAGTGGCAGTGCATCGCTGTATTAGTAGAATAAATAACTTCAGGCCTTGTGCAACTATCTGAAGTACAGCTAGGGCGGTTTAACGCATACATACGACTGATATTGGAAATAAATGTGCATTTCAGTCTTCTGGGGGTGCTTGTGCATTTATGATGTGTTTAGGAGTTTTCCTCGACACTGTTTCGTGGGAGGCCGTGTCTTTCTTGCTACTTTACCACCAGGGCTGATGTTTTTCGCCCATATCTATTGGGCACCTCCGGTCGGCTCTTCAAGGATGGCTGAACTCTGAGAAGGAGAGGTTACCGGGGCGCGGCCGCCGCCTCTCGGCGCTAGCGTGTGTCGACGGGCCTTGTACTTGCAGTCGATGGATCAGAGCGTCTCCTCAGAGGCGAGTACGCAGTCGGCTCTATTCACCCGCGCTTTTTCCCATCGGTGCTACATGGGAAGGAGCCCTCGCTGAATAGGCCCCTCAACAATTAGTAGCTCCGGGTCCGCCTGAAACAAAAGCCGGGGCGCACAAAGGGAGCCGCCAGATCAAATGCACACCAGCTGCAGGCAGCGCCCCCTCCCATGCGCCTCGGAGTGACAGGGCCTTTCTTCCTCCCTCCGCCTGCTCCTCGCGCTCTCGAGGACATAGGCACGCCTTTGTGGACAAGCCATTACAAAGTCAAAGTGGCGCGTTTCAGACTACGCCACCATCGTGTGTTTGTCACGCTTTTTAAATCTACCCCGCGGTGTTGCAATAAATGTTTATTGTGCTGTCTGGCAGAAACTTGCTTGGTTCGAGAAACTTTATGGTGAAGCGAAATCACTTTTTTGATAGGCCTGTACACCTAGTTGCTCTTGTATTATTATGTGGTTATTCCTCGAACATATGGACCCCAAAAAACATACGTGCCCCGTCGCTATCTACACACAGTGGAGCCCCTTGGAGGCCAATTGAGTGCATTGGCCATAGACACTAGGTTCCAGCAGAAGTAGGGGAAGATGGCATTTTCCATGTGAAATGCCCATTTTTGTATTCATTTGTCCCAGAATAACCTCCGAATGATGCCCTGGCCGTCGGGCAGCCTCATTTTAAATTTCACACTCTCAGCCAAAGGTGGACGTTTATGCACCAACCGTGTTTCCTACAAAACCACCCTCATCAGTAAGTCCTCGCTGTCTTTATGGTCTCTTTTTTTGGTGGTCCCTTAACTCCCCTCCTCCATCTTTTTTGCTTCCTTCCAGCTCCTAGCAGAGATTAAAACCTATCACCTCCCCCCTCTCCCCATGTGCCAAGCATTGGCGCTTTGGGGTAACTAACGCAGTACGCTGCATTCCTTAGCCTGAAGCCCTATGGTTGGCTGAAGGCCTAGAGGGCTTTGCTTGCTTCACCCACTGGCATGCCAGCATACTGATGCTTGACCAGTGGCCTACCAGCTACGCCACTGATCTGAGGCACAAGACCTCAGTTCTGATTCCGGCTTCTACGCTGAACCTAGGTTGTGTGCTCTATTGCATGTCAAGCTTGTATGTCAGCAATCTTTACCACATTTTAGAGTAGTTTGAAGTATGCTGAAATCCATTGTTAACTGCTGTACAAAGGATACTTTATTTGCTCTAAAAGAGGGCGGCCGCTAGGACAGAAGGGGATGGGCAAAGTCTTGGGTTCTTAATAACTTCTTTATGTCAGCAGCACAGGTGTATGTCCTCAGCAAAGACTCTTTGTCACCTTCCATGCGCACCTTTGTCCATTCTCTGACAGTCAGTGGTCAATGAAAGGGGATGCTGCCATGCAGAGGGGGGATTGCATTTCATGCACGGGCGCTTGCTAATATGGCC
The DNA here is from genome assembly GCF_964204655.1 of Triturus cristatus. NCBI lineage: Eukaryota > Metazoa > Chordata > Amphibia > Caudata > Salamandridae > Triturus > Triturus cristatus. Next base: position 1,084,143,754 of record NC_140582.1, on the reverse strand, counting down.
CAAGGATATCAGTGTCAAAGGGGCCGGTTGGCCAAGTCCCCAGATCTGGTGTTCCACTCGATCTGCGTTGAGAACACGCCAGTGCCTCACATGTGTTCTTACTGCTCCATCGAAACGCTGTAATGTGAGTAGCCAGCTGTGGCCAGTTCATTGATCATGGTTTTAATCTAATATTCTGTAAGCTGCAAAACGACAAGGTCTGAGTGCACATTACCACGCTTTGACGCCTCAGAAGAAGGCACACGTGAAGACTTCGTGCTGCTCAGTAACAGTGACAAGCACTAGAGCATAGTAAGAAAGGCTGTTCTCGTCTAGGCACTAGTAGCATGAAGTGTGAAGCATGTTTGCAGTCGCTCAGACACGAAGTAGTGAATACAAGATCATTGACTGTTGCAGTCTGAAACTAGCTTTTGTGTACTTCTGACTTCGACCTTTATTTAGTGTGCACCTTTCAGCGCAGTCCTTCAAACTATATGGGTAGAGGCAGGGCGAGGCATCAATGATATGACCAATTGTACCTGGTAACGGTGCGGGGTTGGTACATCTGGTCAGAAGCACTATTGGTGGATGGAGGACAAGGCAAGATGGGAATCAGTTTTCCTGAGCAAAATACTCCAGATATAGTCATTCTTGCAGATAAAAAGAAGGTGAAATGGTGTTTTTTATGTTTGACTTGACAGCTCGGGTGTCTGCTACCGGTTTTTCAAAAGTAGATATATATCGAGTGGGGTTTGGTTCCACCCAGAGGAGCATTTGTTTGACCTCATACTTCTGACTGTTTAATTTATTATTTTACCTCCTATAAAATGCTAGAATTGAAATTCTTGAAGGACTGTTTGGCATCTCAGAAGTACACATTACGTTGCATTTTTTTTTATAGATGCCTGGTATGAAGAAGGCAATTGGGTTTTTTTCACCCCAGCACGCGTTTTTTAGTGTTTTTGTCAGGACTCAGTAAGCAAGGTAGATCTGTTGGCTTTGCCAGATCTTGTCGTATTAACTTCTCTCACTCATGGAACAGCCCATGTCCAGCATTATTTAAGGTGTGGGCTATACCCACATGACATAAATGCCAGCACGTCAGTGTTGGCTCTTTATTTGGACCCACGTACGCTGCGTCTGTATGTTTCACATTACAGCCCAGTTGGCACGACACTGCAGGCTTTCCAGCAATGCGAATAATTCCCCAAAGATAGGAGCAGCGTGGCATTTGGCACTGCCAGAGCAGGGCAGGCCCAGAGATGATGCAAGGAGATCCATTGCTTATCCAGGGGAGTGGCTTTGCTTGCGATGCCTCAATACACTAAGCACTATTTTGCAAAGTGCAGATTATGTTTTCACTAGCGCCAGCAGCGTTTGGCCAAATACATAAGGCATGTTCTTAAAAATGCAAAGGCTGGCCGAAGGTATCATGTCAAGCTTGGCTGCTGAATGTAGGATGGTGTTGTAAGGGTGAAACGTTTAATGTGTGCACCACCTTCAAGGCAATAACCAAAGGTGTTTGGCTACACTCCGTCTTTGTGTAGTATTCTATGCATCGCACAAATTTACCAGTTTCCAAAGATACCAGGTTTTGTTCGCTAAGAGACCAGGATGGAAGCCGTTTTGCCTTTTGATCCAGATTTTGTGGTACTGCGTCCCGTCCCATTCTTAACATAAACTCACACACTTGGTTGAGGGGTGTGGAAGCTTTCAGCTCTTTATCTTTCCCTTGATTTACTTTTGCAGAGTTGGTAGTGGTTTTCTTTCATCGCATTGCACAAGTTGGAACTATTTATCAGTAGAAGTAATACTGCTTTATTTGTTAAGTGACAACACCGGCTGAAGGACCAGAACCCAAATGACCAGGAATAGGCTTGTAGTTCATGGAAGTCCAGTATTCAGTTTGGTAAATGCCTCTTACTAAAAATGAATACTACATCCGCAGGAGGATTAGATGAAACAGTTCTTACATAAATACCGACAGGCATGAAAGGGGTACCATTATTTATACACTATAACCCTGCTGTGATCAAACACCTGTGGTTTGGTCTTTAAACACTTGCCTTTCTCTCTCATCTTGTTAACTGGGAGTGTCCTGAATGGACGGATTTGCAGGTAAGACTGTTATGAGGCGCCCCCGCTTTTCTTAAGCCCGCCTCTCTTGGCCAACAATGCTTCCACGGTGAAGCATAGTGTTTCATGCTGAGAGGCATCACGGTGCCTGGCAGGTGAGAGGAGCTGCGCTCCTTTCTTTCAACACTAAGAGCAAACAGGTAATCTGCCTAGCCTCTAAGGTGATTTGTTGTTTTATTGTGAGAGGGACAAAGCAGGCAATTTCTCTATTGATGTGAAGAAAAACTATGATGGGGCCAGAGATTTTCTTTACGTGTTTTATACGTGCAGTATACTCACTGGGCATGCCCTCCTTCTGTAAAAACTCTGTGCTGCACACTGTCAGTAACTCAGGGAGACAGGGGAAACAGCCACTGGACTGGTTGTGGGGTGCATCCATTGGACTGGTTGTCGGGAACAGCCACTGGACTGGTCGTGGGGCGCAGCCACTGGACCGGTCATTGGGTGCAGCCACTAGACTGGTCTTGGGACTGGTCTATCGGACATGAGAGCACATTAGTGCAAAGAGACCTAATTAAAGATTGCCAAGTTGTGTTAGTACATTGAAGATGCAGAACTGAAGGCTGGATGCTGGATGACAACCTTAACAGAGCTGCATGATAATGGACATAGACCCCTGCCCTGAGTGCCCAAATTGTACCGATGTCTGGATCCCTAATGCTAATTTTTCATGTTGGAGACAAACACGGATCATGCGTGTGCACCCAGACATAGACCTGTCTTACTGATAGCGGTATCGTTGGACCAAAATCGCTATCCTCATAGTGGTGCAAGGCTACTGCCTGCACCAGGAGTTAAGCAGCACGAGCGCGGTGGTAACAGCATAACGTGTAGTGATCAGTAGGAGTAAATAGTCCTTTTTAACCTGTGTCACCGAAGTGAGACCTACAAGCTCACTTTCTTTTTAAAGTTCCACTGCTGTGTGCTTAAGTTATCCTTGGCTACGTCAGTTTGGTGTGAAGTGCTGCACAGTATTGTATCTGCACTGGGTGTATATGTACCTGGGGATTGTGCCATAGAGGTGGAATGGCAGTACTGAGTAATGTGTGCTTGGTGTATGCATGTGCTAGATGTGCATGTCCCTGAGAGTGGTACAGTTGTGCAGGATGCCTGCATGTGCTAGGTGTATATGTGCCTCTGAGTGGTACAGTACATGGAGGATACAGTACTGTTCAGTGTGTGTATGCTGTAGTCATGCACTGGATGCATGTGTGTCTGTAGATGGTCCAATGCATGGAGGAACCTAGGTTCCATTTTTCGAGACCCAGGCCTGCATGGTGAAACTTAGTGGAGGTAGAGAGATGCCCCCAGACAGATTTGTGGATTGCTGAATTCCTGTAAGCTGGATGGGACACACACTTGGAAGGGCAGGAACAGGCCTCCCTGCGCCCTTCAAAGGGTGCTCTTTGATTCAGTGAAATGTCACAAAGAAGGGGCCAAGGCCCATTTCAGGAATGAGGTGGGGCTGATAAGAGAATCATAAAGGGTATGGCTGAGAGCCCTGGGTTAACCTTTTGATGCACATATCACTATGGCTGACATCCAGGTATGAAATCTATTCACTCCCATGGCCTTTGTTGTGGGACTATCTGCTTCGGAGACATTACTGCTGTGACAGACTGCTTTTCAAGAGAAAGAGGGAGCAGAGGAGTATGCACTTCGAAGGAAAAATAACCGCAGCATAAAACTTCAAAGACTCAGACCCTAAATCACATTTGGTGTATGGAAATGGACTATAAGAAGGGGTGGTGGAGACCCCAAAATTATCTGCTGAGCAGCCATATTGGCTGTGTGAGAAGGAGAAGCTCTTTAAGACTTCTGCCTATGACCAGGATTGGGGGCCAAGGCCTGCTAGTCTCCCTGCTGTGTAAATTGTCATCATCCAGGGAATCTAAGACCACCTGCCCTGGAGCCTGGAGCACCAGCGCCTCTCTGATTGTCAAGACCAGTGTGCTCTGTGAGGACGAGGAGTGCATTGGAGGGAGAGAGGTTCAGTGGGGAATACTTTTGAGTGGACTGGACTGCCTGTGTGAAATTTTAGGAAACAGTTGCTGCACCAATTGGGTCATTGCTCCCTGCTCAACAAATTAGGAGTGTGTGAACACTTCCCCTGCAGGAAACCTCCGATTGCTGCAGGAGAGTGAACACAAGTGAGCGAAACTGCTCCCACTGAGTGCAGCTTCTGAGTCCGAATGCAAGCAACTGGAGACGCTGTGAAAACCTGCTTGTGGAGAGCACTCTTGGACTTCACTTCTGCCGGAGCAGGTAAGACAGCACCAGGAGAACTTGCTGCCTAAATCGAGCACGTGTGCACTGGAACACTGTTGACTTTAAATCAGATTCCTAGTGCACTCTTAAAACCTGGAATACTTGTGGGGCATACCCTGGTTGTTACCAGTAGTGAATGAGGAATAACCACGATCGCTAATGGGAAGATTGAGTGGGATAGGGAATCTCTAAAGAGACACTGGAGCCTGATTTCAGGGGAAGACTGTAATTGTGTGTGAATTTTGTATTCTTCCTTTGTGTGGGTTGCAGTAGAAAACAAATATTTCTCTTTTTTCATAAAAGTGATTATTTATGATTTGTTGCTGCTGCTGTGTGCATTTTGAAATGTGAGCCTGATATTCACTAACATGTATCAACACCAGCCCCCACCCAAGGGAGCCTTGGACTGCTCAGACCATGCTAACCCTGAAAGTGGAAAGGGGTACTTGGCCCAGCTGCTCAGAATCCATAGTAAGTCGGGCCCCAGGACATCAGGAGTGGAAGGCCTCAACCCCTACGGTTGGGCCCAGTAACCCCTGCATGCCCCGTAGCCCTCTGAAAGGGGTTTGACATGGTTTAGTAGAGGCTGTCTCTGACGGATGTGATTGCTGAATAGGTTTTAGAGACCTATGTCCTGTCATTTAAAGTCATGTTTAAAATTAGTGTGCCTTTAAAATCAGTGTGCCTATGGAGTAAGACATTCTGTGCATTTGCTAAATCCTCCTTTATTGTTGTTTGACAATACGCTTACAGCATCTGCTTGTGCAAACGTGCAATAAGTGTCTAGTGGGCCTGTGTGGTAGGGAAACATTTTAGATCACATTTAGCAAACAGAAGATTGTTAGACCAGAGGTGCCAATCGTTGATCGTCATAGGGGGCCTCCATGTCTATTTTTTGACTGTCCCCATGAGATACATTTCCAAACAATTAATTGAAATTGGAGTCATTCATTGCGTCAGTAATTATCTTGAAATCCTGGTGCCAATGAGGCTCTTGATGGCCACTGTTGAGCTAGAGTATTTAACTGAAACAGTGACAGATTTTGTCTTTTTTTAATTTTTATTTTTTCAACTTTATTTTAACATAAAGACTTTATTTTTCGGGGCTGGTTCTGTTAAATTTTCAACAGTTTAGTTCTAAAAGCTATAGACTAAAAATGTTATCCTAAAATACTGCACTGGTGTTAGTTAAAGCATTATACTAGAGAATTATTGTCTTTAAATACTATAGTAACATAGATGGATCAACTATAAAATATAGAACATTAGAAAAGTAGATTACTTAGCTTTTTTAACATAAAGGAATTGAGAAGTGGTACTATGAATTATATAACATTGTGACAAAAAACATTAGCAGTATTTAACTAATAATAATATGTTTATAGGAATTAACTCCTTATTGAGTTGAATAGCTCCATTTGACCATTAAGTTAAAAAAAATTAAAAAAACCTTCTCAACCCTTGCCAGATTAGCCATGCCCATTATCCATGCATCAATCTGTAGGATGATCCAGATTTTTAATAGAGTCTTCTTTGCCACTATTTAACAAATTTAACAACTGATTTCCTTTCTAATGCCTGTGGCTATTTAGCTGCATTATTAAGAATAATATATTTAGGTGATAATCATGTGTGGAGGTAGTCTCATATTTGCACTACTGTTTGGTATCTTTCATCAATCTAGTGTTTCTGGACAATGTACAAATGTTACCTTTGTGTCTTTTGGCACCTTTATTTCCCATTATCTAGTAGGCCAAATTTGTTTTTGGGTTTTTTATTGGTTGTCTAGTAGCTTTTTAAAAATAATTCTTTGCTGTGGGAGGACTGTTTGGAAAGTTGTATTTACTTTAATTATGCTTTGTAATTACTTTGATTGCTCAGCTCGTGACATATTGTCATATACTTAGTTTACCGAAAATTCTTGGTTTTAACAAGAGGTGGGTGTTGTGCATATATATTCTTACCCTTCAACTTTCTTGTAGAATACAATGCTAATTAATACCTGTAATGGAAAACTGGTCCTACCATCCCCCATTTCTTAAGACCGTTGCTTGATGACAGATAAGTCCATGCTTCCTTTTAGGGAAGATTACTTATGATTTTGAGACCCATAAGGAGGATACCTTATTCTGTTTGGGCAGGAGTTGCTGGGCAGTGATTATTTTACAGTCTAGGCAGATTTGCCAGTTGATGGGCTTATTTTCCACAAAGGTGTATAGACTGTCTCGGAGTGGCGGCTCTGGCAGTTTGAAATTTGCTTCTGTTTTTTCATGACACCTAGAAACTTGTATCATGTAGGGCCTCATATCTAAATGCATAATTTTGTGTAGAAGTCTTTTGCACATTTAAACAGGAAAGGGTATCTCTCTAATAACGTTTTCTCTCAATTTGGTGTTCTCATAATGTTCATTGGGAACTAATTTCTTACTTGGTTAATTGTGAATGCATGAGGGTATTTTTTGGTATTTGGAAAACCAAACCTACTTTTTCTAAACAGTACTTTAACTTCAATTAAAGCTAAATCCTCCCCTTAGTGTTCACTGGTTGCACTGTCAGTTTCCTAGTCATGGGTTCTTTAATGTGTTATGCTGACATGTATGTTGGCATTTATGTTCCCTCTTTACTAAACTGTTAGACCTTGATTAACATTATGTGTGTGTGAGCTAATGATGGTTTTTACTGTTGTCTTCCTACAACAGGATTAAAAAGAGAAGGGTCAAGTAAAGACCCCTGCTTCTTTTTTCTACCAACATATTTTGCTGTCTGAATATTGGGGGTAGGGGCATACTTTGTGACTGTATTTTACATAAGCTATTATGAAATAGGCCCTAGTTCATATGGCATATTATGGAAGTTTATTCATTATAGTGAAAATCCTCCTTCTCCAGAATTGGATGTTTCATAAATTCATATACTTAAATCATCCCTATCGTTTCTCTGAGAGTCCCACTAAAACACAAAAATAATAGTTCCATAGATAAAACATAGCCATAAGGTGGCAACAAAGGCTTTAAGTATCCAGTTTACAAAATTAAAAATTAATTACACTTCAACCAATCAAAGACAATCAGTCTGAAGCCCACAATCTCAGAAGCTAGTATCTTTCAAATTTCTACTGTATGCCTGTGGAAAGGCAGTCCCCTGTGCTCAGGCTCATCCTCCTCACAGTTAAGTGATATTGTGCATCTTTTCTTTGCTGTTTAGGAACACTTTACACATATTTGTGGCTTTTACCATCGAACACTAATTCAGACAACATCTGATACATGCAAAAAAGTGCCTTTTAGGCCTTGTGGAGCCTGTGTCAAAAAGAGGCTTCATTCTGAGAACCTTCTTAAAGAATGTGTTTGTTTATCTGAACCACAAAGCCAAGGACTGTAAAACGTTCTGCACTTTCTCAACTAAAACTCCCAAGGACAGACAGGGAAGACTCCAAAAAACCTAAATCCCAAAGGATCTCCATTCTTTGAGAAGGATGGTCTCTTCTCAGTCTCTTCCCATTTTCTTCTTGTTTAACCTTCATTTGTCTTTTTACCCATTTCTCCTATCCTCAGTTCCCTCACACTCTTCTTCCACATCGGCCTGTCTTGCCCCAGACAGTGGCAATGCATGGCTGTGTTTATAAGGGTGATGGGGAGCCGAGTGGAATGATAAGAAATGAAGACTCAACCTAAAGGCATTTAAGCAAAATGGATAGAGACGAGCTTGAATTCCATAAGAAACTGCTACATAAGCACCAACCCATATCATACTTTAAGTGTTGAAGACGAACGGCACTGCAATGTCTGCCAGTTTTCACCTCATGGAATGGGAGTCAACAAATAAAATCACATTCTAAAGGCGTTCATGCAAATCTTAATTACGGTCTGGATCTCACAGGAGACAACCCCAAATCATACTTTGTGAAATCGGAAAGGTGCTAGCTACTGTCGATGGCAAGGCAGTGTTCATGCCAGGTAAGGGAAACTAGCAGGATGAGGACAAATCAAAACACAGCGGGAACACATAGGAAAAACTGAGCTGGCTAGGATTGTATCTCATATGAAACAGCCCATGCACAGAACAAAGTCCTACTTTGTGCAATTTGAAAATTGTTAGTGAGTGGCAGTGCCATAGAAATATTCATACATACCAGACAGCTGGAACAGAAAGAATGAGAACAAATCAAAACACATGCTGAAGGCATTCAGGCAAAAATGAGCGAACAGGGCTTGGATCACACAGGAAGCAACCCAAGCACAAACCCAAGTCATTCTGTGTGAAGTCTGAAAGGTTCTAGCCTGTGGCAATGCCTTGCCAATGGTCATAGCAGGTAATGTGACCAGACAGAAAGCCCACAAATCGAGACACAATCTGTAGACACTCGTGGAAGACTTAGTGATTGAGGTTTGGATCTCACAAGAAACAACCCAAGCTTAAACTCAAATCGCCCTTTGTGAAATCTGAACAGTGCTAGCCAGTGGCAATAACATGGCAACAGCCGAAAGGCATTCGGAAGGCATTCGAGCAAATCAGAGCCAGAAAGACCAAAGCCCATAGGCAATAGCAACCGAAGTAGAAACCCAAATGTATTTATTTCTTTATTTATGCATTCTTATATAGCGCTTACTTTACCCAGTGGTGTCCGAGCACTTTACAGTAGAGGGAAGTAAATTACATAAGGAAAGAGAGTGACATGGTAGTAGGTATCTCTACTTATGTATACAACAGTTACTTGTGATGAGATTACAGATTAATAGGTTACAGATTCGCTCAAAAAAACTGATTTGGAAAAGGTGGAGGGATTAGGGTTGCACAAATATGTAATACAACTTTACAAAATTAAGCTACAGGGTCGTAGTAGCTGTTGAGAGTGTCATGAACAATCAGGGACATGACCTGGGATGAGGGGGCATGTGCCCGGTGGGGAGCTTGCTGAGGAGATTTATTAATCGAAGTTTCTTTGGAAAAGAAGAGTTTTAAGATCTGTTTTTAAAATCTGGAATGAGGCGGTGGTGCGAAGGTTTGGAGGTAGCAAGTTCCAAATTCTAGCTGCATTACCTGAGAAGGATTACGCCATAAATCTTTCCCTTTTGAAGGTTGAAGGTTGGAGCAGAAGATTTTCAGCATTGCGTGAAGGTCTGGAGCCGCCTAATATTTTGATTTGTTGGCCAGGTAACGAGGGGTGGAAGTGTGTGTGTGGCTTTATGGGTGATGAAAGCAGTCTTACATAATGACCTATCTTCATTGGGAAGCCAGCAAAGAGAAATCCATATGGGTGTAATTTGGTTGTTTCTTTTGGCCCCATAGACAAAACGCCCCGCTGAATGCAGGATGGATTTTAGAGTAGATAAGTGTGTTTTGGGGAGGCCTGCAAGGAGAGCATTACAGTAGTCCAGTCTGGACAGAACCAAACATTGAACCAGAGTTTTCAGGTCCTGCTCAATAATGAAACGCCAAATCCCCCAGAGAAGGTGCAGTTATAAATGTGCATTCTTGGCCACGGTGTTGATTTGGGAATGGAGGTTGAGTCTTTTGTCCAGGGTGACACCTAGGGATTTGGCACGGTCAATGATGGTAGGTTTGTTGTTAAGAACGTTCACACTATCCATCCCTGATTGAACAGGGGGTGGAGAGTTGGAGGTTGAGAAAAGAAGGTATTTGGCTTTAGTGGGATTCAGAATTAGATGATGAGACGTCATCCATTCACATTTTATGACATGTCCCCAGCAGGTGTTGTGCCTGGCAGAGTTCAGTACAAGGCATCGAGTGAGACTGAGTTGTAACAAATTGAGGCAAATTCTAATGGGATTCACACAAAGCAGGGAATGGAGGGGCTGCGACCCAGCCTGAGACAGCAGACACACCACCCTGTGAAACACCCCCACCTCCAATCCGTAGCTTTAATGTCACGTTCCACTTGTCTTTCCGCGATGCAGAGGAACTCTTCTCAGAGAAGTGCAGTATTCTGCCTGCATCAGGAAAGGCTATGGGATTTGAAAGGACACCATAGCGGGGATCATTTGTCTGTGATTAGGCCCAAGAAAGAAGAGAAACTTTTGTCCATGTGAAAGGAAAGCTTGTAGTTCATTAAGCTGTGGGGGATTAACCGTGTTGGGGGCTGCGCTCTGAAAAGGTACTAGATGTGGCCTCTGGATGGTGGGGCCCGCCTCTAATAACCTTCTCCCCAGTGCCGCCCTTTCTTCAGGCCTGTAATGGCCTCCCCGTGGTGGGGCATCTTGTAAGTAGGGGATGCCATTCTTAAGAGGGGATTTCTCCACCCCTCTCTTTGTCACGCTGCCAGTTCATTATGGCATCAGCTGGACTTACCAGTGCAAGCCTACCTTGGATGAAGAAAAGGAAAATGGGGCGGGGGGAAAGGCACGCATTGGATGGGAGGGAAGTGCATGAACCAATTAATCTAGGAGTGCTCAGGCCTGGGAACGTGGGCCCCTGAAAACCTACTCATTGAAAGGAGAAGTAACAGAGGCCCTTGTCAGCGACAACTGTTGCCTGCATTTGCTGTGAGCGCACCACACATTCGAGCCCGCCCGACTTGGTGAAAGTGTTTCAGAATCTAGGAGCTTTTGAAGTTGTGCTCCGTCCGAACCAGGCACTAATTGCTTCCAAGACTTGAGATGTTTTAGGTAACAGTCTCGCCTTTATAATTTACTTGCGCTGCTAATTCCTTCCTTGTAACTCTTTCTTTTCTCATTTTTACAGCTAAGCTCTCTTTCATGCTCCACCAAAGCCTGTTCGGCATTTGTAAAGAGGCGCTGAGAATGTGGCAGCGAAATCTGTGCAAAGAATGAGGTTTATTTCTGAATGGGAGATTGTAACCGATTTAAAACATGGCATCGTACCTAGTAGTCTACCGAAAACCGCGTCATAACTAATCGTTTCCCTTAGGATAACAAGAAAAGGGGTAGTGAAAAAACACATTGCATACTTCTGGCTAGCTATGCATAGAGCAAAGTTCTATCTAGTCTGATCTGCTTCGCATGCATAGCACGCAGAGTCTGCGGCTGTCGGATCTAGCTCGGATCTCCATGCCCTCCTGCTCAATGAACAGGCCATTTTGGCGATCAGGTTTGGGAATATGGAAACGCAAACGGTGTTACCAAAGCCAGTAAGATTGCAGCGAAAAAGGTGAAAGGTATCAGTGAAGCGAAAATGCATCATCTTTGATCCTGTTTTTACAGGGATATTTAATATTTGTGACACCAGAATCTACATATCAGATTTTTGAGGCGACACAGCAGCGCTGTACTGAATGAGAACTCTCAGAATCTTCTGAAATACGGTTATATCCTTATCCAGAGTGCTTTCCTCATTGATGCTCAAATTCATCCCAAAATGCCCTCAAGAATCCATTTTTTGAGTCATGTACCACCACCATGGCAGGTTCACCAGAATACCTAATACAATATTAGAGAATTGTTCCAAGGCTGAAAGTAGTTGTGCTTTGTACATCACAAAAATTGATTAATAATATTTTCCAATCTTTTCGTCCTAAAAGGTACTCTCTATTGTATGCGTCTTAATCCTAGCCTAAGTATGAATCCGAAATTGCGTGCACTTTTAGAATTAAAAATGTGAACCTTTTATTCTCCAACTAGCTCACATTGTCAAACATATCGCATGATGTGGAAGAAGTTCAGGCCTCCGGGGAATGATAGATGGTTGGCCATGAAGGAACTCTGAGGGGCTAGCTAGTAAATGTAATAAAAAAGACCTCTTTTTGAACAAAAAAAGCCTGGAAAAAGTTTGTTTTTAACAGTCGAATTCGTTTCCTTGTGGGTGGTGAATCTTTGCTGCTAGGATCATCAGACCAAATATATACTGGATAAAATACCCCAAGGATACTTTATAAGAATGTTGCCAGTCGGAGAGCTGTACTGTGGCCAAAGAGAATCCCAATGTAACTGGCCAAGTACCTTTATACAATTGTGCTACTCCAATCGCAATATTCTTTTTAAGATGCAATTAGTGGGTTTTTACTTTTTACGCTTGGTATTCATAGGTGCCAAACTGTGTTGTGTCTTCACTGACACCTTCAAACGGCCTTGACCATTTACAGCACAGAACATAGCATTAAAGGTCTTGTGTAACTAGAAGAATGGAGAGAAAATCAAAACTACGAAGTCTCAGAATGTAAGAGAAGTAAAACGGTGGCCTGGATAAAAATACCATACATATGAACCATCTTAGCATCTCACCCACGTGTATTTTGAGTACATTTTCTTCTGCATGCAAAAACGTAGAGAATTTAATATTTTAAGCAGCTTACTTGTAAGGAAGGGTGTGTGTGTCTGTCTGCTGGTGAAGATTTGGTGTATTTGGATGTTTGCAGGCCAGGAGTGGGAGGTAACTGTAGTGATGCAGAACAGCATCTTGAAGCCCTCTGGAGAAAGCTAGTTGCATTGTGGGCTTTGAGTTAGTATCCTTATGAATCTTTTGAGACATACCTAAGGCTGATACCCACGATATAAATGTAGGGGGAAAAACAAGATACTATTCCGTTACCAACCACTATATTACTAGAATTATGCACCACATGTAATTCTGTTACAGAGCCAAGCTACAGAACGATTTACAGATTAATACCGTTGTTTCTTATAATCTGCTGGTCACAGGTTTCATTTGATAGAATAGCCTTTCTTCTCTCAGAACTCGAAACCAACCGGCCCAGTAATAGTACCACCTATCAGCGCCCGACACCTCCCTTGCCTCATAACTGCTGAGACACGGAGCGCTGAGGGGCTATAAGTCCATTATCCAGCAGAACGAGGAGTAGAAAACGAGAGATCACCCAGGATGAACCACAGCAGCCTCCGGGAAGCAACATAAACAAGGTCATCAGGGAAACAATTAGGAAGCAACATAACAACTGGCTTGCTTATTGGCGTTGTTGTCAGGGTAGAGGGACCTCTCATCTTTGCTGGGCTGCTTGGGACGGACGACCACGCTCCAGCTGTTACCACTGTTGCTGCTGGCTGGGACTCTGTGCCAGCTCCCGGGAAGGAGGGGGCTGCGCGTGCCGCAGAACTATAGTTCCCGGCATTCCTTGGGGCACGTTACTGAACGCTGACACCTGTAAGCGCCAAGGAGGTGCATAAAATTGCGCCAGTGCTCCCACAGCGCGGGCATCCTTTTACATTACTGGCCTTCATCTCCTCAGGGACCTCTCATCTTTGCTGGGTTGCTTGGGGCGGACGATCACGCTCCTGCTGTTAGCACTGTTGCCGATGGCTGGGACTGTGTCGGCTCCCGGGAGGAGGGGGCTGCGCGTGGTGCAGAACTACAGTTACCGGCATTCCTTAGGGCACGTTACTGAACGCTGACGCCTGCAAGCGCCAAGGAGGCGCATAAAATCACGCTAGTGCACACGCAGCACGGGACGGGCCAAGGGTGGGCCCGTCTGAGACCGTAAGAGGCCGGGCTGGGCCATTTTATTAACACTTTGAGCTCTAAAGCTATAAGTTCTGCTTTTGTTTGCTTTGGGGGTTAGCGTTTGTGGGCCAAGGGCTCCTTTTGGATTGATTGATATTATTTGTTTGCCCGCTGACTATCCATCCATCAAAGGCTGTCACATAACGTTACAACTTAGGCATACCGATACATTGACAAAATGAATAAAAGAAAATCCCTTCCAGGACAGGGTGTGGTAGGGACTCTTGACGCCTTTCTGCTACAAGCCGAGTCAGCCCTTATCCATGAAATCGCCCTAACGGAGCGAAGACTGTCCCTGGAACCAAAACTCCCCCAGGTACAGCTCGTTCTGCTAGAGGCCTTTAATAGCACTGATAGCCATGAGAGTATTTCCTCAACCAGGGTAACGACTAGTAACACCACTAAAGAAAGGGACAGTGTCATGTTGAGGGATACAAATGCCAAAACCAAAATAAACACTAGGGGACAGAAGAGCAAGTCTAATCAGGGGATAAGCTCCCCTACCCAGCCCAGGAAAAGAAAGGGGCAGGGCCCAACCAAGCTTACTCTTCCAGCACGAAGAGAGGGCGCAAAAATAGAACCACGAGGGAGGAGATGGAGGAGGTGGCTGAGGGGCCTCCTTCCGTAATCGATCCCGCCAATACAGCACCCCCCACAAGCCCTACAACTTCCATACAGGGCACAGCAAGTAGAGAGTTCTGGGGAAAAAATGGGAGGGCTGGTTACAACTCTATTAGAACCCCTATTCCAAAAACTAAATCAAATTGAAGTGTGCATTGACAAACTCGGAACAGATGCAGCAGCCTCTGCCGAGCCAGCCAGGGCCGTTGATCAGCCAGCACCCATTGACCAATTCTTGCCACTGTCATTGTACCACAAAGGACATACGAATAACTGGGGATGATAGGCCCTTGCCTTCGCAATCAGGACTCTCAAATCCTGGTCGCAAGATCACATTGCAATCTGGTCAATTAGCTCCCCCGCACACAAGACAGAGTCAGGCAGGAACGCCTACTGTGCACCACAAGCCACAGGCTAAAAGTTCTATCCAGGAACGTTTATTAAATATACAAAATGAACCCTCAACTGGTAGATTTAGACACAGAAACACAAGGGAATCACCAAAGATAGTTGGACAAGACAAAGCATTTCACATACCAAGAAGTACATCCGTCACTAACACCCTACACCTTCCACCGGAAGCAACTCCCTATACGATAGTGCTAGCCAATGTCCCCATGTTGCCTGATGGCACTAAGGAACACTGGTCCTCTCTTAAAAACAAAGCTCTGTCCCTGCTCAGTTCGAGATCTGGATTATCCTCCCCACTCTTCACTGAATTCAAAATGGCCAGACGGGTTGGTTGGATAGGCAGCTCCAAGAAGTTGCTAAGGGGTGATTGGGTGGTGTTATCTTTTGGGTCGCCCACCTTGTTCAAATATTACTCGACAGGGTGGGGAACTGGACAGTCGACCAAACAGGGATTCACATTCTACCATTGGGGTTCTTCTACAAGCCTCCTAGCCAGAAGCAGATACCACTTAGAACGGATAGGGGTGGGGGCTGGAACCAATCTAGATATAACATTCCAGTGTACAACCACTATGAGGCCCTTAGTATTATGGAGGATATAGATTGACTGGAAACATCTAAAGATGAATTACATGAGAGAAGGGCAGAAACTAGCGGCATTGATATTTCTATGCTTCATACGCCAGGAGTAGTAGAGGGTAGGGGAGACAGTAGCGATAAATGGAATGAGGCATCTGGAAAACCTCCTCTCAACAAAATCACAGAGTTACCACTGGAGATCCATAATGTTCAACAGCTGTTGAACCCATCTCCAATAACTGCTGAGGCCCACCAGTCCATAGCTAGGAGTGTTCACTGGGCATTGGGTAGGGAATCTGAAAATCATAGCAACCCCACAAACCTCTCACCGAAGCTCAAAATTCTATCGTGGAATGTGTCAGGTCTCTGCTCCAAAATAGACAACCCAGAGTGGGGTACCTTTATCCAAGAGTCAGATATATGTATGCTGCAGGAAACCTGGGCCAGGGAGACAATCCATAGACCCGGCTACGCAACTTACGCCATACCCGCCACATCTGGGGGGAAGGGCAGACCATCTGGGGAACTTACTACTTGGGTTGCTACACACTTGGGTTGCACGGGGAAGCAGGTGGAGACATCATCTAGTGACATTCTATGTGTTATTCTGAGCTCTCCAGCCAGGCCAAAGTTAGTGCTTATTAATGTATACTCACGGCCAACCGGATACGGGCAAGAGTCCTCCACCCTCGACAAATTATCATCATCCATATCCACAGTCATTGACTATGACATAGTGATTTTGGCTGGTGATTTCAACTGTCAGTACGAACCACTGAGGGACCTGGAGGCTGACGAACCAAATGACGAGGATCTGCACTGGGCCATTCCAGTGGCCAACGCACAGCCAGTACGGGCATGTACACCATTAGTCGTTCAATTGAACACTCTCACCCTGAACTACTCGCTTAGGGCGTGTAATAGGCGTTCCAACTCTGACAGTCCGGCAAATTTCACCTATAACAGGTTGGGTTCCCCTTCAATCCTAGATCATATTATGGTGAATACTAAATCTTGGCATTGGATGGTCAACTTTAAGATTGTTTCTGGATTCGATAGTGATCATAATGCTCTGATCCTAGAAATGGACTCTACATATACTGGAGAAGTCCTTAAGGACCAATCGTTGAAAACATCAGGGCCAATCCTTACTAGATGCAGGAGGAGAATAAGATGGGGCACCCTATGTGAATCTCAAGATAGATTATCTTCACTTTACCAAACAATCTTGCCTTATTTGGAGGTTGCAATTCAACTAGGTGAGTCCAGAGATTCTGTCCGCGCCCTCAGTAAAATAGCAGAAAATCATCAAGGATTAGTGGCGGCTCTGTCGGACAGCTTTGTAGAAATAATACAAGCAAAGGCAGGCAGTGCTCCTAGACATCCCTGGTTCAATGGCAAATGCCGTAAGGCTAAGACAAACCTGTTGACAGCGATTAAAAGTAATGATAAGCTGGCGACAGAGCAACAGGATACTATATAAACTTGAAAACAAGCTAAAAAGGAATGGGAAATAGAAAAGTGGGACAGCCTGAGAGACGCTCTTAACAGGAGGGACATGAGGACCTTTTGGAAATTAATAAGCTCAGACACAAAGGAGGATAAACATGCTTTCGAACCAAACTTGGGCGCCGAGGTCTGGAGGGCACACTTTCAGTCACTTTACTCCAGGGAAGAGGGTACTCTTGAGCATGCCGAAACCTTCACCTCTCTCACATATCTAGTCAGCCCGAAAACTCCGGCAATTTCTCTAAAAGAGGTTACGGCCGCAATTGCCCGAATAATACCTGCTAAGGCCCCGGGGCTCGATAAGATCCCTGGAGACCTCTACCGTAATGAACCTAGTGTTTGGGCTCCCTATCTCTGGTGCATATTTAACGCTATATTACAGGGAATGGAGATTTCCATAACATGGTTAGGGGCTGAAATTATCCCTATTTTTAAGAAGGACTCGCCCCTCCTTCCTGCAAATTATCGGCCCATTAGCCTCATCGATGTTGCACAAAAATTCTTCGCTCGAGTGCTTCTGGACCGTTTGCAGAATTGGATGGAGGAGTTTTCCATTCTTACCCCCTATCAGGCCGGTTTTCATACAAAAACGTCCACAATTGATCAAGTTTTCAGGTTGCAACTACTGCACTGGAAAACAGTAATCTTGGAGGGTGGCAGTCTCTACATGATTTTCGTGGACCTGAAATCGGCCTTTGATCTAGTCCTCAGAGAAAAACTATGGGCTATCCTATATAATTTAGGGGCGCCTCCGTACTTATGTTAGATTCTGAAAAGATTGCATGCGAACAACTATGCCCAAATTAGAATTGGAAAGAATGGAGAACTCACTGATCGCATACCCATAGAGAGAGGTGTGAGACAGGGGTGTGTCCTAGCCCATACCCTTTTTTGTCTCTTTATAAATGGCCTAGTGGGAGCTTTGGCAGCCGGAGGGGAATTAGACGCTCCAAAACTAGCGGGCCGCAAGGTATCTGCCTTGATGTTCGCAGACGACACCCCCCAGCTGTCAAAATCACCGATGGGTATTCAAAGGGCACTGGATATTTTTTTCCTATTCTGCAAGAACAGGGGCCTGGAAATAAATACCCAGAAAACAAAATATATGGTGATCAATGCAGGCCACTCAAAGCGTCCCAATCCACAACTAGCCGGGGAATCTTTAGAGAAAGTCTCTGTCTGTGACTATTTGGGCCTAACCCTCAAGGAGAATATGGAGTGGGGTGATCAAATCAGGAAGGTGTGTCTCAAGTTGACGCAAACATCAGGGGGCCTCGCGAAACAGCAGAAGGAAGTGTGTCCGAAAGATGCTGGGGCCGGTGCTGGAAATCTATAAGGCGCAAGTTAGAGGGGCTGCCTTGTACGGAGCCGAATTATGTGGCCATAGGCCAACCGAACAACTTGCAAGGATTGAAAACTCTTTCCTTAGACAGCTGGTGGGTCTTCCTAATAGCACCCCTTTAACTCTGCTCCGAATGGACCTGGGCGTGAGCCCAATGGCACAGGAGGTAGCGCTCAGACCCCTACTTTACTGGCGCCGCCTATGGAGTACCCCAGAGTTATCCACGTATAAGGAGGAATTAAGGGAGGTGGCCAATCTCAGGGGGGCTAGCAAAATTTCCTGGCTCACCTACATTAAGAACTCCTTTGTAGCCATTGGAATGGGAGATTTTATGGAATAGCCCGGAAGAAAGCTCTCTGGTTACACCAAGAAAAGTCCTGATAAAAAACTTTAAGGATCACCATCTCAATTTACTCCAGAGGGGCCTCAGGACAGGCACACTTACTACATCCTTTCTAGATGTCAAATTCCTATACCTCCTAGAACCTAGCCTCGATGACATACAGCCCTTCCTAGCCAAAAAACTCTACATGCAGTTCAGGCATGGCGTACTCCCCTTACATGCTGTCACCTATAAGTGGGGGGGTAGTCAGACGAAAGCTTGTCCGTCTTGCAAAAACTGTACGGAGACCGACTTGCGTGTGCTGTTTTTTTGCCCTATCTACAAGGCTATAAGGGCTCATTGGCTAAGACAGCTTTGCAGGAACCTTGGAACTCCCCATTGCCTACAGGCCTATGGAATCCTGAACTACGACACTGGCATGCCAATTGTTTATTCTGTCTCCCGTTATTTGTTCTCAATATGGTGTGCTCGTTGCGCAGTTCTAAAGAAAGTATAAGTCTAAACTGCCCATCCTCTGCACTTTCTAAAGACCCCGGACACCTCATTTTATTTAGTCTGACCTCTTAATACATTCGACTTTGTATTTTATGATTGAGATACTTAATGCCTACCAAGCTACTTAATATATATATTTTTTTTTTAGATGTTTTTATATTTATGAGTATATAAACATTTTTATATTGATAAATTGTAATGAATTTGTAAATGATTTATATGTGCTTTTAAGGTCTTGTAAGGCCGAAACAAAGCTTATTTTGACTTGACTTGTAAAGGCACCACGAGAAAATTCAGTTTCTTGTGTCTTAATATGTTTAACCCTTTAGAAGGAGAGGAACCTTGAAATATTTCAGTAACATTCGTAAAAGAACAAGATGAGGAAGATGGTCCTTCTGGACCCTGACCCCAGCCCAGTGGAATAGCTTGCCCACATACCTAAGCAACACGCAGAACCATCTAAGTTTTAGGAAACAGAATAAAACTTGGCTATTTGCAACCTAGATCTTTTCTTGGGCTCTTACAGTGCTTTCCTCTCCCGGTTTTATTTTCGCCCTGTGGGACTATAAATCAATGGTGTAGCGGTGGAAAGCCCTATTGCTGGGGTAGCCATGTGCTTTATAAATCTCTATAACATAACACCTAACATAACGTTGTAGAACTTTTTAGTTTATAATTGGCACATAGTTTGCTTCCCATGTATAGTGAAACACACCGGTGCATTTCACAATTGCCGCTTTCTCCGTGAAGCCCCTTTTCATGCATCTACTAACAGGTGTTGCGCCTTTCGAGGTGTTGTGTTGTTTTCAGGATTGGTCTTCATTTCCGCTGCATAGGGCCTGATTCACAAAACCCTCCCTTCATGTGAGCCAGACTTCTGAGCTCAAAATTCAAACTCACCACTCAGAACTTTATCCTGATTCACAACAGCAGGCGGAGTTTTCACTCATGAGTACTGAAGTCCTACGTGACACCTAGTGGAGCAGTTGTGGGTATTCCCATGAGAGAGCCTAAACGTGTTTCAAGGGTGTCTGAGGGAAGGTAAACTCTTCTTATGGTTTAATGTTTCCCATTTAAAGAGAGAAACAAAATAAATAAGGACGCCAAAAAGCGAACCTGTGCCTGCTGAATTTCTGCAGTTTACATAGCCTGCCTTTATATATTTTTTTTTTGTTTGTACTTTATATAGCACATGTATGTTGTTAGAGCACTTTAAAAGTACAAACAATATATATATTATATATATATAGTTGCTCAGCATTTAATATTATAGAGAAATATGCAAAAATAGCAGAACAGCATTCCCTCATTTAGAAATAATGTCAGCAAATATCATAAATCACTCAAGTGTCCAGTCGAGAAAACAACAAAGCTGGCTTGCATTGAGAAGTGGCCTTATCAAAGTAGTTACAAGGCATGATGCTTGTCAGAGTCGGGTCAAAGCAATGTGTTTTTGTCTTGTGTGTTGTAGTAAGTTTTCATAATAAAAAGATTAGTCCTATGATTTCTGACATACCTTTTTCAAGTGCACCAATCATGCTTCCATCCTTTATCATTGGTTTGTCACCATACTCAACTCGGGCTTGCTGTATTCTCTAAAGGCTTTCCCTTAAGGCAGCTATTGGTATGTAGTCATGGAATTAGAAATAGATATAAAACAATATACATTTCTTTGTAAACCAGCACAACAACATTTTTCAAAGTGCAAATCTACCGCATGTCACAAAGGTATTCAATACCAAACTCTTGCCTACTGTGGTAATCTGTGAGACTCCATAGAGCAAAATACCAGTCTCCAAACTTTAACACAGCGTATAGAGAATTCACCCTTAAGGGTCTATTTGCTTTAATGAATGTTTTTGATAATAAATAAGTCACACTTACTGCCTTTGTCATAACTTTTCATAGTAAACAGACCAGACCTGTAGCTTTGATCATTGGATTGCCACTATACCCAACAACGTTGTGCTGCATGGAGTATAAATAAGCTTTCCTTTAAGTCAAAAAAGTACAATTAAGCACTTTTCTAGTGGAAATACATACTTTCAACCTAATCCAAATCGGTACCCAAGAAAATCAAGATTTGGGTCGGGCCATACCCACTCTCTCAGTAGTGTTTCTTAATGCTGTCTTTCTTTTGCTCTCAGTTGCGCTTTGAAGTCAGACCTAAAAGGCACATGGTTTTAGAAACCTCCAGCCTGGCTTTGGTAAAGGCTTGCATCTGTCGGAGGGCTGTAATTGGGGCTTGCATCCTTGTATCCATGAGGCCGCCAGTGTTTTTTGATGTAGGCTTGTTGTCATTTGAGGTGATTGGATGTATTTGTTTTATTTTCCACGACAATGAAATGGAATTTGTGATTACTATAAGTTCCTCCCATTTACAATTCCATTACATTTTGCAACTTTACGGTTTTAGGCACAGGGAGATGGCGTGATTTGAACAGAATCACATGATTTTCTGTCAACAACTGGTGCGGGAGGGGCCCAGATTTCCAAGTCTGCAGTTAAGCCACTAGTCCACATCTCCCACGTGGTAGGGAAATATGAAGACTAGATGTGTCTGCCAGTCCTACTCCGCTGTCAATATTTATGTATCTCCGTGCCTAACTATAGCACAATTCGCATACTCCTGCAGTGCGTAAATACCTGTATAATCTCCAGTGATTTGATCAAGTTGAAAAGGGACACCATCAATGAAAGTCCATTAGAGTACATTGAAAAGCACGCAAGCTCTCAGGCCTCTGACACTACTCTCTTTGAACTTGCCGCATGCACAGTCCAACTGTGTCTTCCTCTCTGAACTCTTTTTACCGGACTGGGTATGGAAAGACTGCAGCAGTCTTCGTGCTACCCAATCCTGGACGGGTATTAGTTTCAAAGGGAACGATGACTGGCCAGTATGCTAAATATTTTAATTCAGCAAAGCCTCCTGTTCTCCTTGATGTTTGCTAAAGTTACGGTCCGCAGCTGTAGAGCAGAATGTGCACAAGACACCAAAGGAGAATTCTGCGTCCTGTCTCCACTTACTCCACTAGTAAACCTCCTGCCGTAGGAGACCCGCCCTATCGGGGTTCACAAAGTTAGGACTAGTGTTTTTGAGCAGCAGTGTGGTTGATGAACTGGTTGGAGATGGGCTGGCAGCAGCCGGTCCAGTTGATACCAAGGTTCGGATGTGTGCACTTTGAGAAAGTTAGCGAGTCGAAGCTTATGAAGCCTGTGTCGAATACAATTGCGTGTTTTCATTGTGGTACAGTACGGTGGAGGCACATGGGATAACGATTCCTAAGTACAAAAAGAAGTAGATCACGTTCTTGGATCATCTTTGCTCATTCTGACGTGTTATTGACTGTAAAATTGTTTAGAAAGTTTGAAAAGGTATACCTTACAAGCGTGAGGCATGATTTGCTGAACATCAGACCTGTCACTGGATGGGAGGTCTATTTTGGGGGGGGTTTGTGCATGGCTAGGCAAATTTTAGTTGTCATAAAGTGCTTGAAAAGGATTTTGGTGATCAGTCGGCTGTGTAGCAAATTGAGAATCACCCAACATTCAGTTTACGCTTGATTCCCTGTGAATATGACAAAAATGAATTATTGTGTTACAAAAACGAATCAGTCTGTAATAACAAAAAAGTTGAGGGTTGAATAAAACCACTTAAATCTTGAAAAAATATCCACTTGTGAAGAGGATGTTTCAATTGTTGAAAAGAAGGAATTGAGTTTGGAGTGGGTGAAAGTGAACTCATTTTTACATAAGGAAAGTGATGAAAAGCTCATTAGTAAAATTAAATTTGGTCGAAAAAAATATCCTTTGTACTATACAAATTAACAAGATCTTCCTAAAAATATAGAAATAATGTTCCCTTCAGTTACATCTCTTAAGGGACACAATATCTAGTTTGTTATTTATTCAATTCAATTAAAAAATTCTTTATTTCGGCCTTTATGGCCATAAAAGCACATAAAAAAGTATTACAGCATAATTTGCACACATGATTCTTGCAAAGATAAAGTGCGCGTGCATTGCAACATTAAGCGAAAGAGGAGTTCGAAATATAAAAAGGAGCTAGTTCAGAATTAATATTTTTTTTAAATTTAAAAAGTGTTAATACATTTTGTTTGCGCTGAAAAACTAAAATTATCCAATAGACCCAACTTTTATAATAGATGACCGTACACACCACATAGAAAATAACTAACGAGTAACTGGGTACACTATGGGCAGACTGGTATCATATTTTAGGATCCTATAGGCCTCCGCGCAATACTTTGTCCCAAGATTCCGGCACACCTGTTGTAACCATCGGTGTCTAGCCTTCTTGTATGCCAGGCAGACAAATAAAACATGTTGGTCTGTTTCCGGTTTATCTGCACAGAATGGACAGTCCTGACTCAAAGTATTTCTCCATTTACTTGTGAATACTCGCAATTGTAGTACACTGTACCTAAATTGCAGGTACAGATTTTTTTGCAAGGGGGGTTGTATGACATCAAGAACAGATTCCAGCTTGTATTGGTCTTTTACTTCTAAAAAAGATAGGGTCAGTGCGCCTGTGTCGGAGTTGGCCTTTATCTGATTACGTTTAAATTCTCTAAAGCTCTTTGACAAGGCCTTCTTGGGAGTAGTCATGCTAGTTTCTTCAGCGCTAGTCCATAAGTCTCCCATCCTCATAGCAGCCAAGGTGTTATTGATGTAGGATAGCCAGGGGATTTGATCAACTCTCTGTAAATTTACGACTTCTTTCAACTCTTGTCTGAAGGACTCACGTTCTGGAGTACTCCAGATAAGTCTCCAGTAGAGAAGAAGCCTTAGGGCAACTTCCTCCGCAATTGGGTTGACCCCAAGGTCCATTCGGAGTGGCATTTCTGGTGTACTTTTGGGGAGACCTAGAAGCTGCCTAATAAAAGAGTTCTCATTTTTAGATAAATGCTCACATGCTCGCTGGCCCCAAATTTCTGCCCCATATAAGGCCTCTCCCCTACCCTGGGCCTTATAAATTTCCATTGCTGGACCAGCCATTTTATGTATGCACTTCCCAGACATCTTTGCTATCCCCCCCGGCTGTCTGTGCCAGCTTTAAGCTGGCCTTTTTAATTTGTGCGGTCCACTCCATTTTGTTGGTATGTGTTAGGCCTAAGTAGTCAAAAACAGACACTTTCTCTAATGGTTTCCCATCTAAAAGAGGGTTTGGTCGTGTGGTGTTACCTCCATTAAAAACCATACATTTTGTCTTTGATGAATTCATTTCCGAACCCCTATTTAGATGAAAAATATCCAAGGCCCTCTGTATTCCCATTGGGGACTTGGATAATAAGAGGGTATCATCGGCGAACATCAGGGCCAGTTGTTCGCAAGCCTAGGGGCGTCTATATCCCTCCCAGCATTCAGAGCCTCCACCAGACCATTAATAAATAAACAAAAGAGGGTCGGGGCTAGGACACATCTTTGCCTTACCCCTCTGTCTATTGGAATGGAGTCGGTAAGCTCACCATTTTTACCTGACTTGGGCGTAGTTGTTTTCATGGAGCGGTTTTATCTGTTGACAGACGTAAGGGGGAATCCCCAAGTCTAACAATTTGGTTTTTAATGTGAAGCTGTGCCATGTTCAGATATAGAAACCCTGGATATGAGCATGACAAAGTTAATGTATAGTTGACCAGAGTGTCCTGTGATCTCATTTAGGACATTCCCACCCACCAACAAATATTTCTAATATCCTCTAAGAAGCCGCATCTGTTCTGTATGAACAGTGGGCATTCAGTGTTTTTCTTGTAAGACATCACAATATTGACCCAAAATTTGTCACATTATTTTGGAACTTGTGAGTTGAAAAAAGTCAGTGAGCTGTTCCAGGGAGTCATGCACCTGCTACAGGTGTTTGTGAAGGTTTTTGGTAACGGTTTTCCCATGCCTATGATTTTGTTATTTTTATTTTTTGCGGGTCTTGGAGGGTATATTACTTTCGCAAATGTTTTTTCATTAGTTTCCTTTGGCCCGCACGGTCCAGGAGTATTGGGGAGAAGGTCTTGGCTAGTGCACCTATATATATTATTTTATTGGTGTTCAGGAGCATACCATCAAATAGATGTGTTGCGGTGGTTGAGGCACTCTCACACAGAATGTTTTATGCAGGCATGTTCCTATTCGAGGGGCAGAATGTGAATGTTCAAAACATGTTTAGAGTTTTTTTAAAATTTTACAGTATTGTTCAATTGCATCTTGTCTTGGGTAGGACAGTAGGAGAAGACTGTATCCCAAGATCCATTTGGTACGGCAATGACATATGACCAGGAAGGCTAGGCTACAACGAATGTTGGATACTTCTGGATATGCATGTCAGGCAGGGTCTTCAGAAGTAGGGTCTCGTTCTTATTCCTGGGAAATCCAGTGTTGTGGTTGTGCATTCATAAAAAGAGCAATAACGTAGCATGTGTTATTTAAGTATTTGGCAGGAGAGCGGTTACAACACTATTCAAGTTTTGTCACTGCTGTGTGTTTTCCTTCCAAGGTCAGCAAAGTTAAAAAAGTGTGCTGTTTCCCTGGAAATGTGTTGCCAGTTTTTTTTTAATGAAATTATTCTGAACAATGAGCAAGGTTTGTGGTTTGAAGTAAACTATTTAAAGCCCATCTCATATTCCGGCGAGGAAGCCTAGAAAGTATTGCACAATAATTGGAGGTTCTTTTTTCACCCACAAGTACCTTTTGAACACCTATTTCAACACATTTTGAGACCTACAAGCAAAGTCAATAGATCTTGTCTTTTCTCTGCCAGTGCAGACCTAGTGGCTTTGCCAATGTTTTTTGCTGATGCTATTTAGCATCAGCCAACATCTGCAAAAAAAGCTCAATGACTTGTATGAGCGCATGTATGGCGTCCCAGCATGATTACGTATACTCATGCGTCACAACACATGCCACCCATATGCATGATGTGGCCGCCATTTGCTTTTTATTTACCCATCGATCAAAGATGTTTGGGAGCAATCATGGAGTATTAAATGAAAAAATTATTCAAATGCACTTGGAAAATGACCGGCCAAGCATCAGATTGAAGCGGCTGGGCACCCCAATACTTTTTGAAAAAAACCTTTTTTTAAGGGGAACAACCGATAATACGTGAGAGGGACTTCAAGTTGGGGAGAAGCAGGTAGTAGTGGGGCAGAGAAAAAAAAAACTTTAAAGCAAAAACAAGAAAAAGAGGGTGATGGAGAAAGCCAGGCGGGGGGGGGCAGTGCAACATGGAGTGCAAGAGGGATATTTGAAGGTGGACGGAGCGCATGAGGGACAGAACAAGATAACACATGAACTCCCATGAAGTTCTAAAAGAGAAAGAAAGCTTGTCCCTGAAAAGCAGAAGTGGAAGGTTTCAAGTCATCCAGTAAAAAAAATGGTAAAGAACCCTTGCTTCAGATGACTGGCAAACACAAAAAGTGGAAGGGAAGCCATTGATTAGGAAGCAAGCAAATGAGATTGACGAGGAAGCCGAACAGCATAAGCAGTGGACTGGTTCAAAGCCCACTATATGAATTACAATTTACCTCAATTAGTGTTCGACAACAGTGAGCTAAAAATGGTATATAGGCAAGACCTAAAAAGGGGTGTAATAACCACTACATTTTTATGTGATGATCTACAGGAGTACCAAACAGCATTATTCCTCGGTGGTATCACAACCTGCTCACGATGTTGCAGGGTGCAGACTCTTTTAACTCCCATGTGCTATAGAACAGCCCTGCTCAGGCTTGAACTGTGGCCCGGAAGTTAAACAGTTGCAGCTGCTCCCGCGAATCAGTAGTGGGGTGGGAATGGGGGGGAAAGGGGTGGAGAATTATTTTTTTCAAAATCACTTACCGGCTGGCCGGCCTCCACCTCTCTTACGTCCTATTCCTGGCTTCTGTTGGAACAGGAAGCAGGATAGGCGCCCCTAAGCCATTCACAACGCTGCAATGCGGAATGGGAGCCTGGGCATGTTCTCCACCCAGACTGTAATGCAGCCTGGGTGGAGAAAATGTGAAGTGCGCATGAGCCAGACATTCATGCGCACGTAGGAGAGTGTCAATACTCCTCCCCCCTGCGCAGCCACGCCACACAAAACTGCCCCAGCACAGAAAAATAAAATGAGAATAACATTTCGTTATTATAATTTTATTTTTCCTTTTTTGCTGTGCTGAAAGGCAGTGGGGCGACACTCCTCTGCGCTAGCGTAGGAGCCGCCCCAGATAAATATACCCTATAACAACCTGTGATTAGCTGAACAATCCCCCACAAATTGG
This sequence comes from Triturus cristatus, assembly GCF_964204655.1. Classification (NCBI taxonomy): domain Eukaryota; kingdom Metazoa; phylum Chordata; class Amphibia; order Caudata; family Salamandridae; genus Triturus; species Triturus cristatus. Next base: position 1,084,116,366 of record NC_140582.1, on the reverse strand, counting down.
AGACCCCGGGCCCCTTCTGCGCCCCTTCTTTGGTTCAAGAATAAGACACCCCAGCCCAGGTGATCATAGGGAGAACACGAGAGGCCGGGCGCCTGAACTTGAAAAGGGACAGGGCAACTAATGTCGAAAATGTGCTGTTAAAATAAATCAGGTCACTTCCCTCCGTGACCTAGTGAAAGTGAAAACAAGACGAATGTGTCTGCGGAATAATACAGCAGTGTTTGGGCACGTATTTCAAAGGGAGCGGCTTGTCCTTGTGGGGTTTCCCTCCCTCCTCCAGACCCTCCATAGATCAGCCGTGACATTCTAATTGGCAGCTCGCACTGGCGGCTTACAAAAATATTGTTGTCCGCTGAACTGCAGTGCCTTTTCTTCTCAATGTCGCATTGTTTTCGCCTCTTGGTCGGTTCACGGCTCGGCTTTGCAAACATTTTAACTTTGCCACTTTAAAGACTAGGACTGGCTCATAAATTTCTTGAGTCGGCAGATTCAACCCACCTCCCCCATCAGGCTAAGAAGTGGGCACTGAAGGTATATGTTGGCATCCCCAGTGCCATTGCAGGCTCCCATTAAAAGCCACTAGGCCCGTCCTTGTGTTTGGAGTGAAACTTATTTTGTGTTGCACCCAAAGACGTAGTTTTATGTACGTTTTTTTTTTTTTTTTTAAATATGGTTGTGTGACGTTATCATTTGCTAAGAACACTACAGCGATTGGAGTTGTGTGTGCCAATCAGAAATCCCCAAGGTTAGGAGCATGTGTCAGGATATCGGATTGCGACATTCACACAGTGCTTAGTACTCCATGTCAGGCATGTAAGTGCTTGCCTCCATGGGCAGCATGCTACGCTGTGTAGGGTGTATGGCTGGGAGGGTGTTGTCTTTGTTTTTGAACCTATGTGGGAAGTGTTTCCATGTCATGCATACTGTCGACCAAGGGGCATTTTGTTGCGTAACACAGTGCTTAGCTGTTAGGTGGTAGGACTCTGAGCGGTGGACACTCAGTTAATGGTTTTCAGGAAGCTGGCAGCTCTTCTTATGATCATAGGCTGCTGGCTGCTGCACTCGGTTGTTCAATCTAAGATATTTTGTTAAGAGTGTAGGATCCTGTGCTGGCTTTATGGGGAGAGGAATGGTGGGGAGATCTGCTGTAATTATTTTTTGCTACTATCATCCCATATCTTTTTAAGTTTGAAAAACTATCATCCCATATCGGATTGTGATTATGTGATGTAAAAGTCCTAGTATGCAGGTAGTTGGGAACTACAGTATTGAGCTAGAATAGAGTCTTCCGATTGGCCATCAGTATGTTACAGCTCTCTTCTGTCCCATGCCTATTCAGTTAGTAATGGCTAATTTATGGGCTGGTACAGTACTGGGCTATGGAGTACCTAGGGTAGCCATTGTTCAGCCTTTCATAACTCACCTGTGTATAAAAAGCAGTGCACTTATTAGGGTATTTCACATCTGTTGCCTGTTGCCTGTGGACTGTTCTTGAAGGTTTGGTTCTCAGTCCAGATTCTGTCTCAGGGTTGTGGGATGATGTAGCTGTCCTAGAAATAGCCATGCTTTGAGTTGTCTTCTGAAGTGTATATGCTCCTGGATGTTTCAAATCTTGGCTAGTAGTGGGTTATGGAGAATATAACTTAACACGTTCCAACTAATGTGATTTTTTAAATTGTTTTACGAGCAGTAATCGGAGAAACCGTTTCAGCATTCTCAGTGGTACTGGCTCTGTGTTTGTGTCAATTAATGTAGTAATTCTTTCTGGTAGCAACATTCACCACCTACACAGGAGTGACTCAACCTATGGATATTAAACATGGTTGAAGGCAGCATACATAAATCCCATGTCTTACATTATTGTATCAGACACACAATTGATGGACGGAATGCAGAACAAATCAAACCATTCACCCCCAGTCAAGAGATCTGGGTTAAATCCATCATTCTTTTGCTCACCATGCCACCCCAGTTTAGACCTGGCCATATGCAAATCAGTCTTGACCCTGTGCCTCATGGGAACAGTCCAGCCCGAACTGCCAAGCCAGGTCCTCCCTGGACCAGAAACAAGCATCCTGGGACCGGTTTTGGTGTTTCACCCCTCTTCAGCCAGGATAGCTTGAATCCAGTGGCACAGTGAGCACGGGACCCACGTCTGGGTATGACCAGACGTGGGTCCCGTGCTCTCTATGTCACTGGAATCAAGCTATCATGGCTGAAGAGGGGTGAAACCCCGAAACCGGTCCTAGGATGCTTGTTTCCAGTCCAGGGAGGACCTGGCTTGGCAGTTCGGGCTGGACTGTTCCCATGAGGCACAGGGTCAAGACTGATTTGCATATGGCTGGGTTCAAACTGGAACAGCATGGTGAGCAAAAAAAACGATGGATTTAGGCCCAGATCTCTGTACTGGGGTGAATGTATGACATTGTTCTGCATTCTGTCCATCAACTGTTGTTTTTACATTATTGCATCAACAAAAGGCCTCTTTGCAAACCAGCAAACACACTCTTGCTAGGCCTACAAAGGGCTCGCACTCCCAACTGTGAGAAGTAGAAGTAGTGAGAAGCATTGCATTCGAGCCTTTTATGTTGTATTACATAAAATAAAAAAAACAGGCATCTTTGCGGAAACGATTTCACAACGGACCTCTTGAAAGAACCACATATTCAAGTGTATACAGTATCGAGTGCTCTGTGTTTTGGTTTTGTTTTTGGCTGTGCTTCTTACACGTTCTGCCATTCAACCTGCTAACTCTTAAAGAAAACAGGGATCGCCTGCCGCAGTAATCCCGTCGATATGAGATGGTGGCTCGCAGTTTGCTGTTGTCGGACAGAGATGTGCCATCAGTTTAAACACTAAAGCAATAAAAAAGTAGTAACAGGCGTGTGGCTATGGCCGTCCAAAAAAAGAAACAAGGAGCTCTTCTCTTGATAGCTGGAAGGTACCCGGTTAAATGTAATAATATTGGTCATTTAAACATGGGTGGCGATTGGTCCTACTCTCCCACGGATCAGTTGTTGATAGGACACATTGCCAATCTCATTATGTTATCATGCCTATTTTCCTAAATGTAATAGCTTGTGAAGTAAAGTGAGACTTGCCATGCCAAAAACCGCAGTCATAACTTCAGCCTACACGTCAGCAAATGACTCCAGTTCCAGGCCTAGTCTATGTCCTGAGGCTGAAAACTAAAGGTGAGTGAGCCACTTAAAGCTCGGGCCAGAGGCCTGGCTCAACTCTAGGTCCTCTTGGAACCTCAAGCCTATCATTATGTGGCTTCTGCCTGGCTCGCTAGCTCTGCCTTCTACAAACAGAACATTAACATTTGAGGTAAACAGGAGAGACAAATAGACACACATTTAGTGGCTGATTTGTGCAAAGTGAAACCAGAAAACCAGGGATCAATCCCAGCTTAACCAAACTGTGTGATCTTACACAAATATTTTGTTTTACTTATCCCTCTTTTTCTTTATTACTTCTCAGTGAACCTATATATATTTTTAGATAGTCTTCATAGTGATGTACAGTGGTCTGTTCATCCCCTGGTACCTGAGGACTGTATAAATACCACTGCAAACATACATGTGGCACTATGTAACGAGTATAATAAAAGTAAAACCTTTTACTGACTCAAAGCAAACCCAGATTTGAGGTATTTGATATAGCCAGGGCCACTGGAATTATTCAATTGTGCGGCTGTGGCGTTTATCACATAATTTTAGATTTGCCTCATAATCCATCATCTGATGCATAGTCTGCAGATTTTACCCCCAAAAAATAGTTTCTAGCTCAAACGGTTCAAAAGTTAATTAAATCGCTTCTACCTGTGTTGCTGCAGCCAATGTCCAGACTGGCGTCAACAAGTGTAAAGATGATAAAATAACGAAGTAATACTATCACAAATTCGGCACATTATGCCACATAATTTTCCTTTTCTCGCCGCATAATGTGGCCCTGCCGCATTATTTCAGTAGCTCTGGATACAGTGCAGACCAAGCTCCAAGGAACAGCAGCACAGTGCACTTACGGCTGCAATAGCATCCCACTGAAGGGTTGTCTGTAGCAGAATGTAGAGTACAGTACGATGTGATTAATGGGGCAACGTGTAAGTGAGCTAGTACAATGTACAGTTAACGTTTTACATATTTACAACATGAGGCACAGGCAGATGTTTCGTAGAATCCTGCAATGCTTTATGGGCTAAGGGTGTCAGCCATGTTTAGAAGTCAGCCCTCCCGGCAGTCATTTTGTTAGCAGCCAATTTCCCTCGGTAGCAGCCTGAAGCTCAGCCGTGCCGCTCTTCCTTCTCCTCCAGTCTCCCGAGGCGCACCAAGTGTTCCTCCTCACACAGTTTCTTTGATTGTTAAGTGTTAGTTGTCATGTTGGTACAAGTGCCTTAAGGTTGTTCAAATCTGCTACCTTTCATGGCCGAAATGTGAGCTCTCTCGTCACTGGCCTGCCTTTGTCCTCGGTAACAATGGGTGTCAGCGGAGTACTCATGCACGGCTCGAGGGAAATGAAAGGGTGTCATTGGGTACATTAAGCCCCGGGCAGTGCGGTGGCGTGACGCAGCGCTACGAGTACTCATGTAGGGCTCGAGCAAAGGAATGGGTGTCATTGGGTACATTAGGCCCCGGGCAGTGCGGTGGCGTGACGCAGCGCTACGAGTACTAATGTGGGCTCGAGAAAAGGAAAGGGTGTTATTGGGTACATCGAGCCCCGGGCACTGCGGTGGCGTGACGCAGCGCTACGAGTACTCATGTAGGGCTCGAGCAAAGGAAAGGGTGTTATTGGGTACACCGAGCCCCGGGCAGTGCGGTGGCGTGACGCAGCGCTACGAGTACTCATGTAGGGCTCGAGCAAAGGAAAGGGTGTTATTGGGTACACTGAGCCCCGGGCAGGACGTGGACGTGGACGTGACGCAGTTAGCGCTATGAGTATTAATGGACGGCCACAATGCCAGTGGTGTACCATCTCGCATTCTTAACTCAGCGAAGATTTAAAAAGCTTGGTTTCAAAATGCTTTATTGGAACATAGGCCTCTGAAAGCGTACTAGAAAGAGAATGTACCAGGTTCATCGTCTGGTACATGAACATGCATAGAAAAGACTGTGACGTGTGCGAGATCAAGCAACCAATCAGAGGTGGAAAAAAGAACGAGCGTGTCTAATGCAAGGCTAGTTGTAACATAGCCGAAACAGAGGGCGGAAGTAGGGAGCTGGTATGGCTTAGATGAACACTGGGCATGAAGCCAGCACTCCCTGCTCCACCCTCCTATGCAGTCTGCGCTACTTCTCTCACACTAGGAGAGAGCGCATCTGGAAACACTGGGCCAGCACATGTCCAGGTTTCAGTGGATTCTTTTAGTGGCCATGTTGTTACAATACCAGCCTGTGCCGCTCAGTACAGGGCCCATTCATGAAACAACGGGGCTAGCCTGATAGCAAAGCATGCCGGCTGTTGGATGCCATTTCACACATGTGACGTTGTTTCCTCTTTACATCATGTGAATGCTAAACTAGATACTCATATGAGCGGACCACATGGCACAGCAAGATCTTTGTGATCTCCTACCACAACCAAGGCTGCTCCAGGCTCATTCCCAATCCAGTTACCTGCCATCTTCTAAACACCACCTTTTAACCATTGTTATGAGACATTCAGCTGCCTAGCACTTTGACCATGTACAGAGAGCAGAGGAGCTGGTGGTGCGACTGAATATATCAAGTTATTTGTTCTATTTTATTTTAAAGGCACATCATAACTATGAGAATAAAAGTGATGTGAGAAGAGCATGGATTATAATTGTCTTTTATACTGATGTATCATTCAGCTGAGGGCAAATCCAAAACAAATATTAGGTAGCTGCGACTCCTGTATGCTCACAAGCGCTTCCTTGTGGTTGTGCAGACTCCCAAAGACACCACGATTGGTGGTTAGGACGCCAGTCTTCGCTGTGTAAACAGCCTTGCGCCAAGCCGCATGCGAGAGGCTGAGCTGCAGGAACAAATATGAATGTTGCCCAAGATAGCCGCTTTTTGTTTATTCCGGTGGCGAGTTCCTCGCTACTTGCAAGCGGCTGGGCACAGCAGACGTGGGCCTTAACCACACACTCCAATCCAGCACCATTCTAGTCACAAGTAAACACCACATTTATAATGCGCCACTTGGAATCACCCTGAAACAGCCTGGTTGGGTGAGTGAATGAATGAATGTATGCAGTGTTTCTCTGCAAATGACATCATGTCTGGGCTCTGCAGTAAGAGTTTGTGTGCCGAAGACAAGTGAAGAAAGCTGCTTTTTGAGCTGGGTTCTCAAGGCTGGATGGTTTCCTTTATTGTCAATGATCATTGGGAATGCACCCCTTGGCTGTGGACCCCAGAATGTAAAGTGGCAGCGTCTTTTCCACCAGCATGAATGAAAAATACATATTTGCGCGAAATGCAGATCTGACATTTAGCGCTATATTTTAGCACAACATGCGTCTTTGTGTCCATTTTGGAAGTGAGGAGGCATTTCACATTAAAAACAGTGCCACAAACACAAGTGCTGCGAACAACAGCCAGTCGCGTTCTGCTTGTTTGAGTTGTACCCATGTTCCTACACTGTCATTTTGCCCCATCATTTTTCAACATAGTACAATGGTGTTATTTCGGGATTGTAACCTAACCAGCATAACACAAACGTATGCAAATGACACCGCGTAGTTTACATTTCGATGGGCCTACTCTCCAGCTGCAGTGGGTTCTGGAAGCTCTAGTGAAAGACGTAAATCCTATCATGGTTAGCACAGCCTTGATAAAATGAACTCGACAGAGCTGACTTGTTATGTAAGCACCAATAGACAGACTGTGCTGTCTTTTGTGTAAACGACCAGCAGGGTTGTGAATAAGAAGCATTCTATTCAGTCACTCCTTCACGATTCACTACTTCACAGGCATAAGTTGTCATGCTTCTTTAGCATATATGATTTGCAGGATTTTGCTAAATAGCTGAATGTGGCTAGGAGCATAGCTTTGTTGCTGTCAGTAGATATTTGGAAAGAAATGGGAGTCCTGTCTCTTAGGTTAGCCCCCGATTTTCTTTACCAAAGATTTAAGGGGACACCATTTTCTGACATTCACAGCCACTAAACATAAAGTTGTAATTGAAAACTCTGTTAACACTTTTTTAGGTGTTTTGTTGCTGAATTACCGGTCTGGTGGTTGTGAGGGTGTACCCATAAAGGCTCCAGGTTCACAATCACAGGCTTTGCCTCACTCAGGTCATGCTAATTTGTTTGCAGACAACCAGTGCTTTATTTAAGCCAGGGGTTTCCGGTGCTCGGCACCGGCACTTAATTGTCAGCACCAGCTCTAACAACAATCCACATCTTGATGACGCTGTCTAATTTGGAGACAAGCACAACAACCGTGTTTAATAAATCAGTACACATTAAAATGAGTAATACTTGCAGCTCAGGTCATTGATATACCTTTGGGTGGCTTGGAATTGTCTGAATTGTCACACTTGTAGGAGTGCAGTTGTTAGCAGTTGTGTTGGTTCTGTCATTGGAAGGGGCAGTGGGCGGTGCAGGCTGCAGTGGCCTCCCGAGAAGGGCCCTGGCACTTCTTTTTTTAATTTTAATTTTTTTAATACAAGTTAAGCAGTAAAGACAATTGCATTTAATGGTGCCCGTGCTCAGAGTGAGCTCCAGACTACACCCAGTCTTCTCCGCACTAACAAGGCCGACAGCATCAGATTCTGCTTTCTGAAGACCGCAGTGACTGAAAAAATATTGCTGCTTTTATCTGTCAGATTAAAGCAATAGTTTAGCAGTTCAGTCTTTGTCTCTGCAGACTTGGGCTGGTGGTAGACCCAAAGTATGATTTGCTGGCCTCACTGTACTCCCTTTTAGTGATTGCATCTAGTCAGAACCTAGAGTTGATTCAAGAGGAACCAATTCAGAGAGAGGCCTTACACCTATTAAATTCATGGTGTTATTATTGAAATGTAGTCTGTAAAAACATACAGTAACTAGTCTTCAAAAACTCTGTTTCTGGTTCATTGTTGTTTCACATTAATCTTCAGTAGAGATGCGTTTGAACCTATTAGCGGAGCATAGAATCTGAGGATTGCTGTCAGGCAGTAGGATATCGTAGACTTGCTTTTGAAGTCATGGTGACCCATACAGACTCTGCATTTTGTTGATGCCCTAAACATAGCATCCTTTTTAACATGTTTGTCAGTATTCACCCACTGGGTGGTATAATAACGCATAGATTCTAAATCTAGACGCATTAAGCTCAAAACAATTGCCACAGGTAAGTAACTTTATCCATTTATGAGAGGCCTTGTTCAAGGCACCTGAATGTTCATTTAGCCTTGATCTGGGGTAAATCATCTCAACTCCGTGTGACCTTTCAGAGCTGAATGATGTCCACTGATATATGAAGCTAGTAGCCATTATTATATGACAAAGTGATCCATACCCTAGACATCTAAACAGAAAGTGGGCTGGAAGTAGATTCATCATGGTCCAGACAGAGGTCGGGTTGGTACCACATTATGTTCATTAAGGTAGCTGCTTCACAGCACCACAACAGTGGCCACAAGAGGACACCACACTGTACCAGATGCCCTCCTTTGTGACAAGCAATGGAGTGTCCAAACAGCTGAATATAATGTTGCCTCTTTAAAAAGATTGTTTGCCTCTGTGCTTTCAGGCTTGCATGCATTTTGGTGTTGCCTAATATCAATCTGTTGGTTTAATAGATCATGATAAATAGGCATTTGTTGAAACTTGTAGACCTATGAAAGAATTGAACGCCCCACTCATGCTGCTTCTTTTTAGGTGTGCTGTTAGCCAGGACATTTTGATTTTTCTAAAATTATAAGTATAATTAAGTTGTAGGAACTTTCAGCCATTGGCTTGCTGTTGTCATTCATATTTTTCTTCCCTCCCTACTGCTTGGGACAGTGGGTCAGCCCACTTCAGCCATTGGGCAACTTCACTGTGATTGACAGCTCTTGTCCCTTTCACAAGGAGTGCTTCCACTCACAAAGCACTTCTATTAAGTGGCAAGGACTACAATGTGTTCTTCTTGAGACCACATACATGTTTTTTGCATTTAGCCATTTTTTTAACATATATTGGTAAGGTTCCAGCAGCTCCCCAACAATACATTTTACAAAACTCGTGAGAAAACACATATTGCTGGCAGACAACGACAGGCCTATGGGCTTTGCCATAGCTGGGTTGCTTTAGTTTACTGAAATTGTAAACAAACGTCAACCATAAGGGCTTACCCAAGCCTGCTGTGTAACGATATGTGACTAACGTACCCCTTTAATTTGAGCTGGGTTTCCCTGGGAATGCGACTCTTCCGTTTTTGTTCCTCTGGGAAGGCTTTTTACCTGGTCCGGAGAGAGGCTGGCTGTGCCGCCCAGACAGAGGCCCATTGACGAGTGCGACACAAAGGCAACCGCGGTCGCTATAGACTTTTGACCGCTGGAGAAACATTTTCAAGCGAGGCTTTTGTGCGAAAGAAAAGGCCTGGCCGCGCAGAACCGATCAGCATTTTAATCATTTTAATTCCCAGTCTCCGAGTCACGAAGCTCTGCGGAAGTCGGGCAGCAAGCGAAGGCTGTGTCTGTGGGGGCGATGGCTGAATGGCTGTCTTGCTGTGTTGTTTTGGGGCCTGCCTGGGGATACAATGTTGCTTTAAACGCCCTCACCATCTGCCAACAAACTTTCTGCCTCTTTCGCGAAAAATAGCGTTTAGCATTTCACGGCTATTTGCTGTTAATACTGGCTGGCTTTGTTTACTTGTTCTTGTTCCAGGTTGGCAGTTGTGAACCTTAATGTAATTTCTGAGGGAATCCGTAGCCATTTGTTTCCCTCTGTAACGCTTTAATGTTCGTGGGTCCATTGCTGCTTAGGGGAATATGTGAATTTAAGCTATGCATATATGCTGTGCCTCCAGTCACCTCTCAATGCTGGCATGCTGCCGTTCGCCCTTCACTAATACAAAACAAGCCCTGGCAACGCCAACTGGTCTGGCTTTAATGAGCTAATGCATGCAAAATGTGTTTGTGCATACCTGTTTCCATGCGTTCCAGCTCATCCCTGCCAATTTTTGTTTTTTTAAAGCAGCTGGATTGTGTGCTATTACATGTGTCTGTGTGTATGTGTGACTCAAACATGTTTCCTGACTAATGCAGTAAGAACAGCAGTGGCGGCTGCTGCCTGTCTAAAGTGGTAGGGCGCCGGAGGGGGTTGGGGAATAAACTAAAAAAAGTTATTTGCCCTCTTCTCCTGCTGACGCTGCCGGCCGCCTCGTTGCTGCTCTTGTCCTGGCCGACAGTGGATGGCCCTCAAAGCACAGGCTCCCCACCCAATCCAGATGCTGCTCTCATGCTATACCTGGCACGAGAGCAGTGCCAGGATTGATCTGAGTGGCCTTGTTTGCTGCTCAGGCAGTGCCTGGAAGCCTGTGTCTTTTTCCAACCTGTCTGTGCAACACAGGTGGGTTGGAGAAACAGAAGTGTGCATATCTGTATGGCCGGTCTAGGGCGGCCATCCAAACTGACATACGCACTTATAAGCGCACACTAATCCTCCTCCCTGTCATGCCCGGCACCGCCCCACCCTGTACTCATTGCTTGAACTCCGCCGCGATTTAAAAAAAATATGATAATAACATTGTGTTATTATCATTTTATTTGTTATCTAGTGGTTATCTTCCACCACTACGGAGGAGCCGCCCCAGAAGAAAAGACGGCTGCAGTGAAAACTAAAACCAAAGGAATGTATGAGATAAAGTGGCTGGTGTACTTTTCAGATGTAAAATAGTCCCCCGTGCAATTCAGTGTGAGCACTCCTAAGGAAGTGGAAAGGTACACTAGAAAGCCAACAGCATGAAGTGAGGGAGGCATACTCCCCTGTGAGGAGCCTCCCCCTCTAGGTATATTGTAAAGAATCTGTAACAATCAGTCGTTATGTCAAGCTGAACTGTTAAGCCAGGCGTAAAAATGTTCAAACTCCGAAATGCACATATACCTGCTTTCCTTTTGTTTTACTTTGTTGCTGTTTTGTAGTTGAATTGCTATATTCAGCAGCCTTCCAGGTTGTTCAGTAGCCCTGTATATTTGTTGGTGTTTGATAGCACTGTAAAGAACAGATATTACTTTCTCTCAGCTCGGTGGCACTCATTTTATTGACTCATGAAAGATAGAATTGGATGTGGTCTAACCACAGAAGGCTTGAGCCTGCCTCAAGCCATAGATGTCTGGCTCTGGCTTGGCCCGAGGTCAGCCTCGACCCAAAAGCGAGCCGAGCCTCCATAGCTTCTGCTGACTCTGCTTCCCTCTGCACACTATACAATCTTTTTCAAACTCCCAAGGTTTCAGTATTGAGGGGCTTGTTGGGGCTGGCTATTTGCATTTCTACTATGAAAAATCTAACGCCCCTTCTCTGATGCACTTAGGGGCTTGTAGAATAAAGTGATGGCATGCAGAGGGAGGGGCGCCAGAAATAAAGGAGTTCGTCCAAGGGGGCTCGTAATCGAATTTTTAAAAGGGAGATGGGAAGCGGAGAGGGGGGGGGGGGGGGGGGGACAGAGGATAATGGAAAGGTGGGGGCCATAGGGAGCGAGAGCAAAAAAGTGCGACATGGTAGAAAAGAAAGTTATAAAGGCAGAGATGAAGGAGGAGAATGTGACGAAGCCAAGGTAGAGAACGTGTAGCCCGAGAGAAACAAAGGGGAGAAAACGGGAAACAGAGGCAGAAATTGAGCGAGAGATAGGCAGGGGTGGAAAAGGGAGAACGAGAACGACGAGGGAGATAGCAAAATGGTGCGAGAATCTGAGAGCGATGTTTTTCCGGCTCTGCTTGTATAGCGCTCCCCCTACATTCCCTGGCTTGACCTCTTCCAGATGCAATGCTGAGCTGGCCTCGCAGGCTTAGAACCTGCTCCTTCCAGGGTTTCCACAGACTGCTCTAGTGGACGTGGTGACGGCATTTGATGTCTTGCCCAGGGCTTTAAGTGGGGTGAAAAAAAAGGGGGGGGGGTTGGGTTTCTCAAAGGGGCGAGGCCAATGTAATTAAGGGTGTGGCTTAAAAACATGTAGGCTATAAATCTGTGTTTAGCATAGTATTTTGCTGTTTTTGTCATTGCATCCAGATATGATACAACAAGTAATATATCTACAAATAATCAGGACTATTTGCTTTATCAATGGTTGTTAGTTGCATAACATAAATAAGCAGCAACTATGGCTTGTATATAATATTGAAAAAGCTTCCACTTAAAGCCCTGGTGACACTACAATGTTGCTGCTCCCGAGTTTCAATAATAGAAGGGAAATCCAGAGTGAAAATTAGTCTCTTTAAAGGATTTCTCTTCCACTTCAACGCTCACCTGGCATGACGTCATGCCATAACTTCTCCACTAGTGAAAAGTGAGTAGTGTTAGCAGTACACATCGATGTGCCTGCTGTTACTGCAGTCCGGAAAAAAACTTCCCTCCTGTGCCAGGGCACAAAACAGAGCCCGATAGAGAACCGTTTCGAGGCCCCCTTTAAAAAACTGCCGGTGCTCAGCACCGAGGCCCGGCCCACTTAAAGCCCTGGCCTCGTCTTGCCCTTTATTTCAACGCGATCTAGTCTTATCGCTGGGAGCGTGGTATAAGGGATCTGGGGGGCGGGGTCTGCTGGAAAAGGAGCCCTATTATATATGTATTCAGACCTCCGTGGATTGCATCATTGTCTCCTTCATTCCGCGTCCGTTCTCCCGTTCCTTTACTGCAGCCCTTTATCCCTTCTGAGGGGCTGCATCAGTGATGAATGCGGATCTCATTGCGCGCCCCCTTCACCCACCCCCCGACTTTGAAGTTCGCCCTCGGCCTGGGCTTCAGTTCAAAGGTCGCCATGTTTATTTATGCAAAGCTGGGCTGTCTGTGGAGCGGGGTCTTTCAAGCTCGCGGCCTTCAAAGCCCCCGAACCTGGTTCTCCGAGTGAAAGCTGTAACAGGCCTTGCATTGTGAGGAATGAAAGCGTCTCGCGCCGCAGATAACAGAGGAACATCCGGGCCCGCGCCTGCCTCAGAACACGGGTGTGGTGAGTATGACTGTGCACGAGACAAGCATTACCTGCCGCCTGTCCTGACGCTCCTTCCTGGAGCCAACCCATGCAAATAAACAGCGCGTGGCACGCTGCTAGACACGGTGCCCACGAGGCCTCTGAGCTTCCCGCCTTCTTTCAACAGCACACCTGCCTCTCCTCAGCTCCTGACGCACTTGTATAGGATAGAGCTGCCATGTCCTTCTACCAGTGCTTTAAAATGGACCGGTACTGTCCGATATTGGGCACCTGCACTTCTGAAATTTGAAAGGGAGAGTACCTGCACTTCTCAGCACTGGTTCAATACATTTAATGGGAGAATACTGTCACTACTCAGCAGCAAACAGGTACTTTGAATAGTGAGTACCTGCACTTCTACATTTCCATTTACAGCCCTGCCTTCGACACAGCACACTAGAAGCATCCTTACCTGGATCAAATTCATCTTATTCTCACCCTAACAACCGGAACCAATACTAATGATGGCTACCTTATCGACCACACGCAACTAACAATAAACAGCCGATTGATGAAACTACGGAAGAATAAAAAATTAAAAAAAACTCTACGGTGGCTTATATGGTGTCATATTGTGCCAACGTAATGAATAACGTGTTAGTAGCGCTAGTGCTCGGGCAGGTCTGTTTTTTTAATACATGTGGTGCAATCAATCTGAACTTGCCCACACTGGTGCTGTAAGTGGATTGTCTGTTGTGCCTTTGGAATGGCTGTTGTAGCCATGTCAACATGAAGAATGCAGACCGAGGTCCAAACATGTCTGGCATCAGGTCCCTTGTCCATACTCAGCTGGACAAGGGACCTGGTGCCAGATGGTGATGGAATAGAAGATTGCGCTTGAGGTGCTCAGGAGTGCTGTAGGTGATGGAATAGAAGATTGCGCTTGAGGTGCTCAGGAGTGCTGTAGGTGATGGAATAGAAGATTGCGCTTGAGGTGCCCAGGAGTGCTGTAGGTGATGGAATAGAAGATTGCGCTTGAGGTGCCCAGGAGTGCTGTAGGTGATGGAATAGAAGATTGCGTTTGAGGTGCCCAGGAGTGCTGTAGGTGATGGAATAGAAGATTGCGCTTGAGGTGCTCAGGAGTGCTGTAGGTGATGGAATAGAAGATTGCGCTTGAGGTGCTCAGGAGTGCTGTAGGTGATGGAATAGAAGATTGCGCTTGAGGTGCCCAGGAGTGCTGTAGGTGATGGAATAGAAGATTGCGTTTGAGGTGCCCAGGAGTGCTGTAGTTGATGGAATAGAAGATTGCGCTTGAGGTGCTCAGGAGTGCTGTAGGTGATGGAATAGAAGATTGCGCTTGAGGTGCTCAGGAGTGCTGTAGGTGATGGAATAGAAGATTGCGCTTGAGGTGCTCAGGAGTGCTGTAGGTGATGGAATAGAAGATTGCGCTTGAGGTGCTCAGGAGTGCTGTAGGTGATGGAATAGAATATTGCGCTTGAGGTGCTTAGAGTTATCAGTCAACTTCTACGATGCCTCTTGGCTGTTTGGCTTCGTCAGACCTATGATTGTCTTACAGGGAAGGGTTCCATGCCATAACCAATGAATCCAGGAGGACCAAGTGTTGCCACCCTGAAGGTGTGAAGTGTAAACTGTCCGAATAAACAGATGGGGTAGTTGAGTAGACGACCAAGAACCACTACCTCCAGATCCCTTTCTGGGGAATCCGTTTAAAAAAGGAGGCCTAGAAACATGTGCATTATGGTCATCATGCCTGCCTGCGGATGTCCTGGTTTCAGTGTGTTTGATCTTTAATAATGTTGACAAATTTTAAATTACTACTGTAAAATACACACTGAATGTACTAAATTAAAATTAGGCTCATGTCCACTTGGCCTTAAGAAAGCGACTAATGTCATGAAACATGTTGGATGGGGCACTTTTATTATGTGAAGAATTAATTATTAACCAAAATAGTTGCCATTGAATAAAATAAAGGAACATTGCTAATAATACACAGAGCATCAACTCTTAATTTATGTTGATATGTATTTATATAGCTTTGAATGTGTCCATTGTGTTCTAGTTTTTGACCCTTCCAGGCATGTTTCCTGCCATGAAAGGATATAGTACAGGCCCTCGATGTCACAAGAGTTCCTGAGAATGATTCGTAGGGAAGGATACAGTATCGCATAGGGACGGATAGGACAAAGTCTCACTGGACAAAATAGAGCAATGTCTCACACAGGAATAGGACAGAATAATGTCTCACACCCTCTCTCAAAGGGATATGACAGAATAATAATAGGACAGCAAACTGTCACATGTAGTGACAGACCGGTACAATATTTTTAACAGGGGTTGAGAGCATTGTCTTAGGTAAGGATCTTTCAGTAATAGGTCTTTTGCACAGCATTAGAATTGGACAGTGTCTCAACCGGAGATAGGAACAGACAATGTCTTGCATCGTTAGCACATTGGGATGTCTCACATGGAGCTACATTGTCTAACAAAGGGATTGGTCACTACAGTGTCTCACACAGGGATGATGGAAGCCTGCAGTTAGAAAGTAAGAAAAATACAGAATGCATGGCGATGGCTGTCCAAATCAGATGATGCAGGTTGTTTTATTCACAAGGTCGGCATACAGAAGCCATCATGCATCGGGCTGGAATCTCAGGAAAGAAGGTCAGCAAATGCAAACCAGGCTAGAAAACATGAGAAGTCATAATCTGAAAGAAGAGCGATTCTGGAAACAAGTCAAAGTACAGAGGGCAATTCGGGACAAGAGAGGTTAAGAGCATATGCAGAATAAAAGGAAATAGAATAGGATGGTTCAGTAAACTTCCTAAGTAATAAAGCAGTTAAGAAGCACCTTTCTCGTACAGTGCTCTGTTTTATACTGTCCTTCCAGAGAACACCACCAGGCACGTATAGAAGAGTTTGCAGATTCCCACTCCAAGAGCTCTCCTTTACTATTTGTGGGGCAGCGTGGATTAGGGACCTGAATGATGTTCCTATGGTAAAGTTGGTACCAGCAAGCATAAAGCATTTGGAGCAGGGGTACAACAGGACATCCACAATACTAAACAGCATCTTACAGGGATGATCACTGTAACTGGCAGCCTCTTTGGTCTGTCCTATGTGGTACCATTCGCCCTGATATTGGTGACACTACTGTGGCCATCTCAGATATACGCTTACTTTGAAGCTGTCCAAACTCCCACTGCCATGGACTTGGCATCCGGTTCCGCCGCAGATGAACCTGCAGGGCTACTTTCCTGGGTAAGCGTACAGCTTGACATTCTTTACGCCTGCCTTAGATGCCTCTTAACTGCTTTATACAGTTAGAACATATTTTATAATCATTGATCTATATCCTATAAGAACCTGCATATGCTGAAATGCACTTTAGGCCATTTTGGATAACTATATTGGCCTCCCCCACGACAAAGCCATCATCAACTGGCAGGACTCCCTGACAGCACATCTCATTCCCCCACTCCCCATCCTTACCTGTGACATTGACCTTGTGGGAGATTAGGTGCCTTCAGCTGTAGCTTGTCAAACATCAGACTAGCATTTTCAAATAAATTCTGTCCATCCGGCTTTCCCTCGATGCCACATATGGCAAACAGGTACTGCCTATCACCAGTCAGTCAAGCATGCTTGCAACTCCACTGCAAGTTCACTGTAGTGTCTAGACTCACTTTACATGTGATGAGTAGCATTAACCCATAAATCCACGACTGGAGAATTCTGTTTGACCACACTAGACCATCACACAATGTTGAAAATACACAGCTTGAACCTCCAGCTTTAAAAAGGGAAAAACTCGTGTTGCAATCCTTCTCAGGTAATGCGACTAGAATTTGGAACTCGCTTCCTCCAAACCTTCACACCACCTCCTCTGTCCAGTTTTTCTAAACAGACCTTAAAAGTCCTCTTTTCTTATGACACTTCCTTCTATCAATAATTCACCTTGCCAGGCGCCCCACCAGGCTCACGTGCCCTCATCCCAGGCTCGACACTTTTTGTTACATGACACTTGCAAGAGCTACTTCGACCCTCTGTCTCAATTTTGTAAATATGTACTTGTGCGACCCTAATCGTTCCACCTTTTCTTAAGTTGTTATCTTGAGTGAATATGTAACTTGTTAATATGTAACTCTCACCACAAGTAACTGCTGTAGATACAAATATTGTCACCTACTATAATGTTGCTCTGAATTCTTTATGTAATGTACTTCACTCTATTGTAAAGCGCTCTGACACTTCTGGGTAAAATATGTGCTATATAAAAACGCATAAATAAATAAGGCATACTGTCGATGGTTTGGGCAGTTGGTCCTGAAAGTGGAAGAACGCAAAAGAACTTTAAATACAGTTGTTTGTAGTATTCACGTGTCCACGGTCAGTATAATGTTTTTTGAGACCCCTGGCAAAGTGACATTTTGATGCCCCCCCTTCTCTCCATAGAGCAACCTTTTCCACTTTTTAGAAATCATGCACCTCCTGTGATGCAACTAATCACCCCATACCAGGCTGCCATGGAGCCAGCTGTGCCGGTGTCGTGGCAAGGGACCTGTGTTCTATGTAGTCATAGTCGTTCCCCAGAAATTCGCTACTTGTAAGGACCACACGAGTCATTGCTGGTCAGGGGCGTAGCAGTCTGTAGTGCAGCAGGTGCAGTGGAACCTCAGCCCAGGAGTCTGATGGGTCCACTGCTCCCCAGTTAGGGACGTTGTTTCTTCGAAATCAGGGGATTTGGAGTCTCTTGTCCTTGCTTGATTTAGTGCCCAAGCAGCTTGCCAGGCCTCTGGCGTTGCAGGCATGTGCCCTTGGCCAAGGCGAGAAATGTTTGTCCGCAGCGGCCCATGACACCCCATCACCCCACCCACGTTTTGTGGGAGGCGGCCTGCGCCTTGTCATTCACTGCACAGGTTTGGGATTTGGCTGGATAACAAGCAAAGTTGCATCTTGAAAAGGATCAAAGGCAGCCGGTCTATGCGGCTCACATCAAAGGCCTGGCGGCGTGCCAAGGGATGTAGAGAATGCCAGTCAGTTGCTGTGTGTATGCGTGTGTGCACAGGGAGGGTGGGGCATGTACATGGCCTGACATACTGCAACATGAGGCGCGAGCAAGGATGGGCACGCCGCCCTTTGTACCCCGCAGTAGAAGGATTAGGGCGCCATTGACAGGCCTGCTTGCCTCTTCCCCAAGTCAAGCCATCCTGTCCATTTTACAGATAACCAAGGAATTAAAAATGGACAACAATCCTTTTTTGAACTCCTTTTGCTTCTCCCAGAAAATTCGATGTTTGCACAGTGCTTTCAAAGCTCGTCTGACAGCAGATATGTCAGGATTTTGTTCTCAGGGCCTTTGATACGGTTTTGAAAAGTTCTGAAGACCAACATGGCTTTATTCATGTTGCTTTTAAAGAGAGATGGGGTAATCTGCCTTTTATGCGAGACATCCCAGGGTTTGAAGAATAGCTGTTTTTTCTTCTAAGGTTGCCTCACCTTTTATTGCCCCAGCAAAGATTAAATAAAGATATTGCAGTTTTATTAGGTTTTAGAAGCACAAAGGCTCTTTGTGCAGAAATCATGCTGAACACGTTCAAAGTGCCACTGAGGCCACTGTAGAATGGTAAATATCAGCTGTGGCGTAGGTAGTACCACCAAGGTCACGGCTGCATTTTGTCTAAGATCTCTGAGATGTGAACACTCGACCCATGTGTGCTGGTGATCAGGACTGTCTACAGCTATGACAACAGAGTATCTGCGTGTGTGTGTGTGTGCATGTATGTGTATTTATATATATGTGTATGTGTGTGTGTGTGTATATATATATATATGTGTGTGTGTGTGTGTATATTTAAGAGGCCTGTCGTAATGATGTTTGATGGACTTCCCAATGTCTCATAAGACCAAGCAAAAATAGGGGACTATTGATGTGGACACCCTCATTCCGAGTTGACAGACACTTAAGTCCTGCAATAGTGCCCTGAAAATAGGGATAGCGGAGGGTGCTTGCTCTCTGGTGTGGTATTACTCCCCATTATGTGTTCTGACATTAGAATATTTTTCAAGTTCTGAAATGCAATACTTAGGGCGTGATTATGAGTTTGGCGGTGCGGCACCGGTTCCCCCAGAACGCCCGAGCCGTGGCCGAGCCAGCCACCACATTACCAGTGTATCTCGTGTCTGGTAGGCTTTTGTTTTACGTTCCCACAGCCGTGCATCAGAAAATGGTCACCACAGTGAGAATTCCAAAAACAGTTCCTGCATGACATGGATTGTAAAGTCCATGCCGTGCAGTAACTGAGATGCATGCGCAAAGGGAGGCACATGTTGTGCCCCCTGCATGAACCCCATGGTCCAGAGGCAGGACTTTCCCCTCCGCCACTATTTTCATGGAGGAGGAACCACCATGAAAACCATGGCAGAGAGGAAATTTGTAATATGCTTGGCGGGAACGTGGCGGCCCCGCCAAGCATATTTCTGCCTCTACACCGCCACACCACTGTCAGGGAATGGTGGTTCCCTGGCAGCTTCGGTGGGGAAATGGCGGTCCGACTGCCCTAATTGTAATAGGGCGATCGGAAGAACCCCACCGCCGCACCCCCAGACCACCAGACTCGTAATCGAGCCACAAGTGTTCCATCCTGTGTTCTTTCCCAGCACAATAAATTTATGCATCTGGGGAAAAAAATCACCTGGTTATGATGGTTAGTGCAATATGTGTACACAAGACTTTTAATGCTGCTCCGGATGAGGGCCTAGATCTGCGGCTTTTGGCTTACAGCATAGAACTTTCTGCTGTTCTCCCTATGCTCTCTTTTTAATGCAGTAGGCCTGCACATTTCCGCCTGACTATTTGTGTGTGTACATGTGAACTCCCAGAATCCCATTTGCACATAGAACTCTTTTGTAACCAGCTTTTAGCATGCACACGTTGTTGCTTGCACTGTGATCAAAGCTTGAATGAACATTTCTAATATTTCTGTTTTGCTTTCTTTGCAGATGATTCTAGTGCTGGAAAGGACAGCCAACCCCCAGAAGGTTCTATTGCTGAATTCGAGGATTTGTCTGGCAAGCAATGGGGTAAGCATGCATGTGGTGTTTCATGTTTGCGTTTTTACTGCTGTGTTATGCTTCGTTACTAAATTATATCAGACTGGTCGCACTGGATAGAGAGAGGTGGCATTCTAAGTTTCAGATGTAGTCACTGACCAAGTCTCTACAAATATTAAATAATAATTAAGTACTGTCATGCAGCACAAAGGTTTATGGAAAGCGTATGAAGAATATTATGTCACTGGTTTTAACCTTGGTGCCTTACTATTTCTGCCCCGCAGTGTCTCTAATGCTTCCATGTTTGACTAGACTAGTTGAGCTTTGCCCATTTTTGGGATCTTAAACCAATATATTATTTAAAATTTAAAACCTAAATTAAAAGCCTCCCAATTTATTTATTCAAGGGGGCATAGGATGAGCAGTAGAACTGAAATAAAAAAGACATGTGGTCGAACTAGAATGGTGAAACTGTCAGGATCTGAGGAAACATTATCCAAGAGGTGGTTTAGTCTGTTAAGGTTGCTGTGCATGTTTGTTTAGTAAGTCAATCAATCTGGTGAATGAAGATATTGTCCTAGATGTGGTGTAGTTAGTGAAGGGCACTTTACATGTCTGTGTAGTTATCCCGCCAGTCTTGTAATATTTGGACATGAATGCCTTGGTAGACTATCTTATAAAGTGTCACGTTTTCCTATCCTCGACTGCAGAGTAAGGGTCTCAAGTAGCAGGTAGACCATTCATTCCCAGATTATCAGTTCCTGATGTTGTCTCTTTTCTTCAATCTACGTAGTCTCAGTGGGCTTCCATTTCATGAGTGTATCACACTGATGACACCGATCCTCATATGTTGCATTGGATGTGGCTACCTGTACTTGGATTGTAAGACCTCAATACACAAGCTAATAACAGAATACAACAGGCACAACTTAATTCAAACACATATGGAAACCATGTCTTATTGTCGCATGGATAATGCAGTGGGAACTTCCAACACGCTCATATATACATTTACGAGGCTCCTATTCTGTTAGGCGTTCCTTCACTGTCTGCCTCTGCTCAGCTCCTTCTTCCATAGGAGATCTCTGCTAAAAGTCTGGCGTGTGCACCTGATCCATCATCAGCACTCCCACTCTTCCCGTTTTATATACTGATCAGCCAGAATCTTGAATGTGCTTGCAATCTTTTACTGGTAAATCTTGTTGAATTGCATTTTATTTCCTTTATTTTGGGGTCTTGTAAAGCACTGCAAATCTCCTTGCGGTAGCCTGAAAGCACTGTGGTAGGATACACAGAAGAGCAAGGAGGAATCAAGTTCTGTATAAAAACCAACATCAGTAAGAGTGGTATTATCTACCAGTGGAAATCAGTGGTCCATGCGTGTTGATGTAAAGATAGTAAAGCCTTGGTAAATAATCAGCAGACCCTGCAATAAACTTCCAGAGCTCGTGTGGGTCACGTTAAGGTGTCTAAACGACTTCAACCCATAAAAGTGAAGCTTTTAGATACTGTTTGGAAGGCAGAAATTAGTTTTAGCACCACATTGCGCACCTGTGCCGTACGGTGGAATGCCATCTGAACCATGATCCCAAAGTCAGAGGTTCTTTCCTCTTTAGGTCTGGCAGTAAGAGGGTTGGGTCCACATGGACACGTACAGGAAGTTTTTCATACTTGGGTTCCTCATCTGAGTGGTTCTTTCAGACCTAGGTTTCAAAGTGTAATGCATAGGTCTGACCTGTTGTTCCACACTTGATTACCACTTTTTTTTTTTTTTTTTTTTTTTTGTTTGGCTGTGGCTGTGGCTGGCTGAAAAAAGCGAGGGGAAAGGCAAAAGCAGATCTGAGCAGCTGGGCTTTCTTATTCTCTTGTGGCTTGTGACCTGGCATTTTTTGAGGCGCTAAAAAGGAGCAAGGAGGGAAAAAAAAGCAAATCCAGTTGTAATGGGATGGCCGCATGAAGGATGGCGTGAGGCTCAGTGAGAGCTCGGCGATGGAGTGAACTCAGCGGACGTGCTTTGACTCGCATAATTGTGGGCATTTGCATTTGCATTGTTTCACTTACTCGGCTGCTGCCATTGTTGCTGATAGCGTTGAGTGACCCGGGCAGCGCTGGTTGTGCCGGGGGGCGGCTGCTCTCCTCTGATCTCCCCTGCTCGTTCAGGATAGCTTCAGGACGGCTGCTTTGACCCAGTAATCTTCCCTACGAGGCTCCAGCAGAAGTGAAACAAAGGCTTGGAGAGGGTTAAAGCAGGTCAAAGAGGCTGCTGCATGACTCAGCTTGCTTTTGAAAAAAAGGGAGCTCGTCTATTTGCGGCGACGGGCTGAATAAGGCTGGTTCCCAAAATTCAACTGACCTGCCATCCAAGGCGGCCGCTCGCTACTCGCCATTACCACCGCGCACCCTGGGCTTTTCTGTGCTCTGCTGCAGTCCCCCGCCACCGCTATCTACATCGGCGGTCGCAGAGCGGGGACGGGGAAGGACTACATCCCCCAGTACTCTGTGCGACAGCTGACGCTGCGGTCGCGCCGGGAGGCGCCTACAAGAACGTCGCTGACTCCACGTCGCGGGCGGCGTGCGGGCGGCGCCGGGCTGATCCCGGGCAGAGGGCGGGCCGTCCGAGGCCGATTGAGGCTGGGCCGGGCCATCCCTCTGATCAGGTCCTTCTGGGGCCCTACATGTGAGTAACGCTTTGAGTGACCTTGGGGTAAAAGAGGACAGACATTAATTCACTCTCCTGTGCCTGCACCAGCGGACTCGCAATTGTTGCTGGGACAATTTGTCTGAAATTTGTAAATAGAGGTGTAGAGGCCCTGTACGCCATCATCTTGTTTTTGCTTGTGTGGTATAGTGATAGTGTGATAGCGGGGGGGTGAACTAAACAGACCAAGATAGTGGCATAAGCAGTGATCTGTAAAAGGGGGAAGTATGGCAGGTAAAACACTGACACGCTCGGTGAGAGCGAAGCGTAATATTGCTGAGGCCTCTCTGACACATAAAGAGGACACTAGCTCTGTATTTCCGTTATCATGCAGCCCACTGCCATTGATCGCATGTTAAAAAGAGCGTTAGGGGTCGTGTCAAGTGAAATTGAGCGCACTGAGCGGCGCTTGTCTTTAACCCCTGACTTTGACCCCATCTTAACAATACAAGACCAAGAGCAGGAAGTCATGTTAATCTCACCCCCCCAACTCCTCAGGAATTAGTGAGAAGGACATATCATGTGCCCAATTGATTCCCATTAGTAACAAGGAGGAACGAGGCCCCACCAAACGTGTTACTACAAATAAAAAGAAGAAATGCGTTCAAAGAAAGCGCAAGAATATAAGTAGTGTAACTACGCACACCAACTCACCCAGAAGAAACTTTACTGGGGTTGACCGAGCCATACAGACGCCTTCTCAAGTAGACCCCCCAATTTGGATAAATAAGATTATGTCAGACCTACAGGCCCAGCTAGAAATACTGGTAATTAACCAGCTGAAGCCGGTGACAAGCAGGCTGGACAAAATCTTAAGTGAATTAAAGAATAGAGTGACAAAAGACAGTGTAATAGGTCCTTTAAGTAACCCCATTAGTACCCTAGAGTCTAACCCAGTAACTCAAATGCCGAATAATTTTCGGGATAGTAGGAATGCACAAATAATATCTGCACAAATTCATAATGCACCTGCTCCCCATGAATACGTACCTAGCAAAGACACTTGTAGTGTGAGTGAATTGCGCCCCAATAACAGAGTAGGCAAACAGAAGCCGGATATACAGCCTCAACCCCCTGTTGGCCCCTCAAGTGACGCAGCTGTCCACGAAGATAGGTCCACCCCAATAGACAAGAGGCTCCCCACTATAAATCTCCCCCCGGAAGCGTGCCCGTTGGTTGTTGTTTTTGCCGGGGTTCCAGAATTAAAAGAGGCACAGAAAGAATCCCATCAGGAGTTAAAAAACAAACTCTCCTTTTGGCTTAATCAAAATAGACCAATATCCAATAACCAGGATGGGGAAATCCTCCTGGTTAGACGAGTGAATTGGATAGGGAGTGGGCCAAAAAATATTGAGGGAAACTGTATTATTGCCAACTTCAGGGACAGGAGGGTGGTCGAGCACATCTTGAGCTATGGACCATCAGGACGCATGACAGCCATAAGGCCATTACCTTTGAGTTACTTTTATGCAAGTCAGCAGGTATTAAAAGAGGGACAATATAATGTAGGGAGAGGTGTGACGGGATGGAATTTTGGTGTAAATGGAGGTTTAAATTTTCCTCGTCAAATGACAGGCTCCTGGGAAGGAAGGCACCCACGCTGGGCAAATAGGTTTGCCCCATTAAGGTCACTAGAGGAGATTGACTGACTACCCAACTCCCATTCACGCCTAGAACAGGTTGACACAGAACAGAATACATCCGATCAGGCACACCCGATAGAAGGAATCTCTCCCCGACATGGCTTGATCAATCAAATTGGGCAGACATCACCAGGGGGAGGTGGGTGTAGGACTTTATCAAACACTGTAGGAGCTCCAGACCCTCTGGTGGGGGGTTGTGCACATATACCCTCAGGGACATGCACCACAGCCATGGAACTAAGATACCAGGACAGTGATATGCATAAACCACCCTATAGAAAGAAAGGGGGTTGGGTTAATTCCACTCAAGAAATGGTAGCGGTAGGGCCCGTTATTGCGGAGAAAGAGGGCCTGAAAATTATTTCATGGAATATAGCAGGGATTGCAGGGAAATTTCATAACAAGGAATGGCGACAGTATATGGCCCATTTCCAGATCATTTGCCTACAAGAAACCTGGGCTCTGGATAACACCCATCTTCATATGGCGGGTTACAAATGTTTTTTCACGCCGGCTCAAAATACCCCCTCAGATAGGGCTAAGGGTGGTTTGATTACATATATTGATTTAAATATAGAAGGTAAATGGTCCAAGGTGGACTGGTTTGCATGGAACATTCAGGCCCTGAGATTTAGCAATAAAAGGCTGGGTCTTGTTTTGTTCAATGTTTATAATGCCACCCTTTCGGAAAATGATTTTACCACTATGAGGGAACTGGATGTTAGACTGAAATTTGAACTTGCTCCCATCCATGGGGTTGTGGCACCCCGGATACTAGTTATGGGGGACCTGAACTGTCATTTATGCCCAGGGTTGTTCCCGATCAGTATCAACTGGTCAAAATGCCCCGTAGAAAAAGGCCCCCACCTTAGCCACTCCTTAAGGGGTATTGAATGGGGTAAGTTGATTCACTCCTACGACCTCAAGCATACAGTGGATATGATGCCCTCGGGTCCGGATGGAAGACTCCCCCCTACTTTTAAAGGGAGAGGGTGCTCGTCTTACATAGACTACATTTTAGTTTCAAGAGGCCTAACAAAATCAGATCATAAAAGTAGAAATAGGGGGGGCGTGGTCTCGCCGCGGACGATGTGAGTCGCACATCGCTGAGGCTCCGGGCCGCCGCCGTGGAAAACAGCCTTTAAAGCGGGGCGGTGGATGCGGAGACGAGTTAGCCGGGGGGGGACCGGCTGGATATCGACAGCGGGCAGCTGCCAGGCGCCTTAGAGACTCCCGACACAGGCTGTGGCGAGCAGGGGTGATATACGAGGCGAGGAGCCGGCGGGAGAGACTGCGACCGCCATCTTGGCTGCGCCTGGCTGACCGGGAGGAGTGCCGCTAGAGAAGTCGCGAGGCCGTGTGACAGAGCGACGGCGACGTTGAGGCGCGGAGAGGCGACTCGAGGGAGATCGGGCTCGGGGACGGGCGCGGCCGCCATCTTGTGTTCTGCGGCTGGCCCTGGCCCGTTGCTGCGGCTGTCCGTCTCGTGGCGCCAAAGAGGAGGCGGACTGTGATGAGGCCTCGGCCCTGACATTGGTACGCGGAGCGGTTTGCTGGGGCTGCCTGGGGGGCACCTGGCCATAGCCTACGACTCACTGCACGCGCGGAGCTGCTACCGCGTGGCGGCGCTGCGGGCCCTGCTGCTGGTGACTGGGGCCCCTGGACTGGCCCGGCCGGGCCCTGACCGCGGCGTCGACCTGCCGGCCTGTGGCGACCTTGAGCTTGGAGGCGCCGGCCATCAGCGGAGCGAAGCAGCGAAGAGCCACCGAGCTGCACGGCGGACGACACCTACAACGACGAGAGCTGGTAGGCCGGGACCTCCCGGACGACCTGGGTGATTGCTGGGGGCCAGAGCGGAGGCGGGGGCCCGAAGGTGAAGGCGAACGACGCGGGGGGTGCGTGTGGCTGTGGACTAGCCGGGGGCGGAGAGACGCTGGCTGCCACCTTGACTCGCCTCGCGGGAGAGGCCTAGCCCACACGGCGACTGGACTGGGGCCTGGGCCAGGATCGGGGGGTGTTCTAGAAGGAAACGCGCTCAGAGGACGACCGGCGCCCTGATGTCCGTGGCCGGCTGCCTGCACCTGCACACCAGACGATAGACTACCGTTGGGCTGGGTGAGGTCCGCTGACGAGCCCTGACCTGAGAGCTGGTGGCGTTCGCTACAGGCGTGACGGCCATTCCTAGCGCTGGAGGGCCTCTCTTGGACGGCGTGGGAGCTCAACCCTGGGACAGTTTAGCGGCCGCATCGCTGCGTGGAGTTGGGCCTCGAGGACCTCCTGCGTTGTGGCGCTCTACGCTGCGGCATTGTCGTCTGCGCTCATCCCTGCGCCCCTGTGGTTCTGAGCCGGGAAAGGTGGGGCTGGCCATTCGCCACACGACTGCGGGCCCCTGAGCTGCTGGGGGCTGCTACCCCCATTCACTGTGAGGCTGATCCTGAACGCGGCCACACCATGACCCGTACGAAACAGGGGAAGGAGCCGCCGGCAACCCCCAAAGACGCCTCTGTTAAGGACTTGTGGACCAAGCCTGCCACATCGTCACAGAGCGTGGAGCCATCGGGGGCCGGGGCCTCGACAGCCCCCGTCACGCAATCCTTCATGACGGCATTCATGCACGAACTTAAATCGGAGATTGGGTCCCTTCGCTCTGAAGTCCAGGCATGCGTGAAGGACCTTCGGAGGGATGTGGGAGAGCTGGGTGGCCGAGTGGATGACTTGGAAAAGACCCTGGATGCACGCACGGAGGACCAAGAACACCTATGGCAAAGGCTGGCGACCTTGGAAGAACAACATGTTGAGCTTCAGATCCAACAGGAGGACTTGGAAAATAGGGGGCGCCGGAACAACATACGCATCCGGGGGGTGCCGCCTGGGGCAGAAGGGGCAGATATTATGTCCTTCGTGGCGGACCTACTCCATGACATCCGAGGGGATGATGACACTTCGCCGCCCACCCTGGACCGCGCTCACAGGGTTTCAGGGCCGATGGGGAGGCCGGGCCTGGTCCCTGACATCTTGACACGGGTTCACTTCTTTGTTGAAAAGGAAGCCATTCTTCAGGCGGCCAGAGGCAAATCTGAAATCCTCTGCGGAGGGAAGCCCATTCAACTGTTTCAGGACTTGGCCTCCACCACTCTCCGGCGACGCCGGGACTTCAAGCCCATCACTGCCAAATTGAGGGAGCTCAACATCCGCTACCAATGGGCCCATCCCTTCGCCCTCATGTTTCAGTGGGAGTCCAAGCGGCGGGTGCTGCGCTCATACCGGGAAGCGGCCCAACTCCTACAGATTCCTGATTCACCGCCGGCCAGCCCCGCGCGGCGCCCATCCAAACTCAGAGTCCCGGCGAAGCCGCAATGGTCCACGGTGCGACACCCTAGACACCCACCGTCGCCGGAGGGCAGCAGGGCCTCCCGGGACAAGCAGGACATTATTGAACATATCAAATCCTTGGAGGGCTCTTCCTCGCCGCTGGGCTCCCAGGCCTCTGCCGTTAAATGACCAACGCCCACCGCGGATCTGCTCACTTGACTGCATTCACATTATTGAGCTGGCTGAGACGACCGGAGGCATGGCCGGCTGTGGACTGCATCTCTCCCCCATTGCTAGCGCCCTGGAAGCCTCACTCGGAGGCGCACCGTCGTCTCCTCTACGGGGCACTGTCTCCCAGGCTTGGGCGGCGGCCCGGGCTAGACCCTCGACACCATAACTTTGCGGTTCAACGATGGCGAACCCCCCATCCTATTTCTGGGAGAGTGACATCTCCGAGACAGCCTGTGCCATGGTGCCTGGCTACTCTCTTGACTGGAATAGGCTCTTCCGGCCCTGTTGGCCGACTACAGGTTTACATGGTTGTACTTGTTCTTATTTGTTCTCCTCCGTAACCTCTTTCCTCCATTACCCTTGGCGGGGGGGACATGTGTTTGGGTGGGATGCTCAAGCGTGTGGTGCCCTACTGGGGATTCTACGACAATGACTACCATCTCTACTTGGAAGATTCTCTCTCTCAATGTGAATGGGCTCAACTCTCCCAACAAACGACGCCTCATCTGGCGCTACCTCCTCCTGCAGAACCCCGACATCATTCTTCTTCAAGAGACTCACCTCCTCAAGTCCGACGTGGGCCGGATGGCGCATCCGCGCTTCCCCCTTCAGTTCTGGTCCTCGGCTCCTTCAAAGACGGCAGGGGTGGCGATCTTGTGCCGGGCGGGGATATCCCGGGGTGATTCCAAGGTACATAGCGATGCGGAGGGGCGGTTTCTGCGGGTGGAGATCAGGCGGGGCTCCCGCGCTCTGACACTGTGTAATTTATATGTCCCCAACCAGGGTCAGGATCTCTTCTTGCGTAGGGTAATCAGGCAACACCTAGAGCCGGTAACCACAGACCTCATAGTCGGGGGGGACTTCAACTGGGTGTGGGACGCGAAGCTTGACCGTTGTGGGGGCGCTTTTCACGGGGTGGGGGCCATGTCTGCGGCGGTGAAACGCTCCTTAACCGCCTTAACCTTAGTGGATGTTTGGAGGTACCACTCCCCGGGGTTGCGCGACTACACCTTTTACTCCCATGTTCATCGCACTTACTCCCGCATTGACCTCCTTCTCGTATCGCACTCGCTACTTAAGGACTCCATCTCGGTGTCCCACTCCACCATCTCGGTCTCGGACCACGCCCATGTCGAGCTGCTTCTACGGGAGGGTCCTCCCCACCCGCTGCGTCCGCGCCGCTGGCGTTTCCCGGACCACGTCCTCCGGGATCCAGTGGATAGAGAGGAGCTCCAAACAGCTATCCTGGCATATTTCGAGGATAACGACCTGCCGGGGACCCCTCTCCCTATCCTTTGGGACGCCTTCAAGGCCACTATACGGGGCACTCTCACAGCCTTGGCGGCTGCTCGAGCGCGTGAGGCCCAGCTCTATGAGACAAAAACTACGAGGGAGTTGCAGGTGCTCGAGCAGATGGACAAAGAGCGCCCGCTGGCGACGCACAAGCGCCGTTTGGCCGTCCTACGGGGGCAGCTCCGCGCACATAGGGTCAACAAGGCTGAGCGCGCTCTGCTGGCACTCAAGCAGCGCTACTATGCGGGGGGCGACAAGGTGGGCGCTGTTCTGGCGCGACGTTTGCGGACGCGGGCCGCTACGGCACATATCGCGAAGCTACAGAAGGCGGACGGGTCCTGGGCCGTTACGGAATCGGCGAAGCTCCAAACGTTCCACGACTACTATTCAGCCCTTTATACTGGCGACCCCCCCGCGGCGGAGCTGGTTGCGGAAGCCTTAGACGCTTGTCACTGGGACCCGTTGAGTGGGCATCACTCCGGGCTTCTGGAGGACTCTATCACCCCGGCAGAGCTGGTTGGCGCTTTACGCGACCTCCCGCTTGGCAAGGCGCCCGGCCCGGACGGGCTCCCGGTGTCGTTCTTCCGCGCCTTCTTACCGCAATTGCAGCCGTACCTTTTGCGCCTCTTTAATTCCTTTGGGGAGTCGGTAGGGCCTTCAGCAGATATGACAATGGCCGACATAACGCTCATCCCGAAGCCCGGGAAGGACCATACGCTGTGCTCCTCCTACCGGCCTATTGCCCTGCTGAACACCGATTTAAAACTATACACTAAAATTCTAGCCAAGCGGCTTAGCCCTCAACTCCCCAATCTCATTGAGCCCGACCAGGTGGGGTTCATCCATCAACGCCAGGGCGCGGATAATGTACGGCGTATTGCGCATATCGTCGGGAAGGCCCAGCACTGGAAGATCCCGGCCTGCCTGTTGTCGCTCGACGCGGAAAAAGCGTTCGACAGGGTGGACTGGACCTTTCTTCGAGCAGTGCTGCGGAAAATAGGCCTGGGTCCTAAGATGGTGGCGCGCATTATGGCCCCGTATATCTCGCCAGTTGCCAGGGTGCGGGTTAACGGACAGCTCACGCACCCTTTTCCCATCTGCAGAGGCACTCGGCAGGGCTGTCCCCTCTCGCCCCTATTGTTCGCCCTGGTGGTGGAGCCTCTGGCCATTATGATTCGGCGGTCCCCCGATATCTGTGGTATAACCCTTCGCGGAGTGCAGCACAAGATTGCTCTCTTCGCGGACGACCTCCTCCTCACCCTCTCTGAGCCCCTGCGCTCACTGCCGGCGGTACACTCGCTACTCCGCACCTACGAACGTGCCTCTGGGCTCAAAATTAACCACACCAAGTCCTGGGCCCTTAATATCTCGATCCCGGCCGAAGAGCTCCCAGCGATTCAAGTTTCGGCCCCGTATCAGTGGGCGGACGCGTCAGTGCGATACTTGGGTCTTAACTTGACTCCAGACCTGGCCACTTGGACGCAAGCCAACTGGCAAGACTACAAAACCTCTGTCCTGGCTGACCTGCGGGCGTGGAAGGCCTTACCGCTCTCCTGGTTGGGCCGCCTAAACACTGTGAAGATGTCGATACTGCCAAAGGTCCTCTATCTATTTCAAACACTGCCAACTCCGATTCCGGAACATCAAATACAGGGGCTCCAACGCGAGCTCAACGCGTTTGTGTGGGGGGGGAAAAAGCCACGGTTCTCGAATAAAATCTTGAGTCTCCCCCGGGACAGGGGTGGCCTGGCCTGCCCTAACCTCCTCGAATATTACTGGGCGTCGCACCTTCGCTGTATCCTGGAGTGGGGGGCGTGGGAGAGTGAAAAGGTGTGGTTCCACATGGACAGGGCAGTCACCTGCCGGCCGCTATGGGACCATGCCTGGCTTCCCCGGGCGGCCCGACATCGCAGCGCCTACATGGCCGTCCCTACCAAAACGGTCCTGGAGATCTGGGATAAAGTGGCGGTGAGTAGGGGCCTGACCACCTTTCCATCCCCACACACCCCGATCGCGCGAAATCCACAGTTTCCGCCAGCATGTCAGACACCTTACTTCGCGAACTGGACAGAGTCGGGCTGCAGGACGATACGAGACCTATTTTGCGGTGACACTCTCAAAACCTTTGCACAGTGCAAGCAGGAATTTGGGCTCCTGGACGGCGACAAATACCAATATATACAACTGCGGCACTGGATACAGGGCTCGTCCCTGACGCCGGCGGCCACGCGACCCTACACGCAGTTCGAACAGCTAGCGCGGGATTTAGGTAACTATAAGGGGCTCATTTCCCGCATCTACAGGGTGCTGCAGCGCTCGCACCGGCTAGACCCCCACCCCTATCAGACGAGATGGCACTCCTCTACTAGCTCGGGCGTCACCCCTGCCCAATGGGCCCGGCTTTGGGGCGACATCCCTAAAATACTACGTAGCATCCCTCAACAAGAATCGGCGTACAAAGTAATGACCCAATGGTACTACACCCCCGCCAGACTCCACAAAATGTTCCCCAATTCCTCTCCCCTGTGCTGGCGATGCACTCAGGCGCAGGGAGACTTCATACATATTTGGTGGACATGTCCACTTTTGAAAGTCTTCTGGAAGGAGGTCCTCAGCCATGTAAAAAGGGTGCTCGGGTTCCCCCTTCCGGAGGATCCGCTGGTGGTCCTTCTGGGGGTTAGTCCAACAACCCTGAGAGCCATGACGGGTCGTGATCGGCACCTTAGCCTCCACATGCTGGGCGCTGCAAAACAAACAGTAGCCCTTCACTGGAAGAAGCCGGAGTCGCCCTCTGTAAACGTGTGGTTTACCCGTCTGTGGCAGGTGGTGGCGATGGAGTTTCTCACGGCGCGTCTACAGCTTCGAGACGCCAAGTATAAGCAACTCTGGAAGCCCTTGGTGGACTACCTGGGGCGGCTAGAGCATGCTCGCTTGCAGCCGCCACGACTTCGAGCCCTGAAGCTCTTCGATGACGTGCTAGTTCCCACGGACCCGGGGGGGTTCTGGAACACCGCAGGGGGCATGTAACGTAACCCACTAGTGAGCGCCGACCCGGAGGGAGGGGAGGAGACCCTGCTGTTAGCGGACTACACCCTGGAGGGCCCCCATCTGCTGGTGATAACTGAGCGCGCATCTTTTCTCCCTCGCCATGACTGTCGCCCTTTGCGATGGTCCACACCCTCCCCCTCTTCCCTTGTTCTCTCCCCCTGGTTGTTTGGTCGTCACATTGGCAATCTTTGATGTGGGGAGTGGGGCG
This sequence comes from Triturus cristatus, assembly GCF_964204655.1. Taxonomy (NCBI): domain Eukaryota; kingdom Metazoa; phylum Chordata; class Amphibia; order Caudata; family Salamandridae; genus Triturus; species Triturus cristatus. Next base: position 1,084,083,801 of record NC_140582.1, on the reverse strand, counting down.
CTACTTACTGCTCTGTGCATCATTGATGAAAGGTACCTGACTTGTACAGCGCCTCCTTTAGGTGATACTTGCTAGCATATGCTGTGACCCTAACATCGCACAACTGGGACACCCCCACTGCCTTACCCTAACGCTACCTGCCCGGCTGGCCCGGGACGAGTGGGACATTTCGTTAGCCATGGTTTCTAGCCTTTAAGAACTGTCTCTACAGGGTTGCTGGGCGGGAGGTCTACTGAGGGTTTAACGCCACTAAGGCAAACAACCTCTGAGAGTCAATGTACCTGTGGGGGCCGGTTTCTGGGCTATCGATAATGTTCCTGGTGCTAAAGCATATGCCTGTATTCATGCCAATGACTAGTCACCTGCTGCCGGCCAATGTGGTTGTAGGCGAACAAGCTGTGTATGGATTTTTGCACGACCGTTAAAATCAATAAAAGTTGGTTCAAAAAAAAAAAAAGTAGAAATAGAGTGGTGCCCGTTCAGCGACCATAACCCTTTGGTTATGGAGCTCCTGCATCTGGGTAAGCAAAAGACTAAGCCAGTGGATGGTATTACTGAACGTGTAACGGCCCAGGGCAGAAGACTTAAGTGGGCAAAAATAGATGGGGCTAGATTTTACAAATCCCTGATGGATAGAGGCAAGTCTCTTATTGACGAGTCCTTAGATCCCTTGGTGACAGAGGCTCGCCTTATAAAAGTGTTTGGACAAATAACGAGTCTGGTCGATGAGTTATTGTCGGTCAAGGCCCCCAAGAAAACTTACTCTAACGCACCAAAATGGTTTGACAGGGGTTGTACACTCGCATTAAAAAACTTAAAAATGGCCCTTCGTTGCACACCAAGGGATCAAGCAGAAGTCAAAACATGCAGGTCCATATACAGGAAGGAGTTAAAAAGACGGAAAGTTACTCTGCAGGGGGAAGCATGGGCGGCCCTGAGGGAGGCTTCTGAAAATAGGGACATCACAGAATTTTGGAGATTAATAAACTCCCCTTGTTTTCAAGATAATAATGCCCCGGAGGTCGCATCAAACATTCTCCCAGAACAGTGGATTGCTCACTTCGAGGGTTTGTATAATCACAGGGAGGTGGATTCTCCAAAAGAGAGGGAGACGCATCTAGTGTGCAATCAGGTTGTATTTTCCCTGCAAGAGATTAGAATGGGCATTGAGGGACTCGCCAAAAATAAAGCTCCGGGCCCAGATGGGATCCCCCCAGACCTGTTTCTGAGTCAGGTGGATCTTTGGGCGCCTATCATTACTCGAGTATTAAATGCAACTATAATGGTCGGTTTACCACGGTCTTGGTCAACGGCCATCATAGTACCCATTTTTAAAAAGGGCAATAAAGATGACCCCCAATGTTACCGCCCCATTTCTTTGATAGACGTTACTGCTAAAATCCTGGGAAGAGTGATTCTGAACCGATTGTCCGAGTGGGCTGAGGATAAAAATATCATTTCAGACGCCCAGTATGGTTTTCGGACCGGCAGGTCTACCAGCGACCAATGCCTGAACCTATACATGCTGATAGCAAAATATACCAAAACCAGCAATGAAACTATGTATCTGGGGTTCATGGACCTGGCCGCTGCGTTTGACCACGTTAACAGGAATAAGTTATGGGTAATGATGACCCAACTCGGAATCGACCCTCGGATAATCCACATATTGAGGGAACTGCATAGAGAAACCTCTGCACGGGTACGTTATAACAAAGATGGGGGACTGACAGAATCTTTCAGCTGCACAAGTGGGGTGAGGCAGGGATGTATGTTCTCGTTGTATACTAACAGCTTGGAACAATCCCTTATTAATTTAAATGCAGATTGCCCAAGGGTAGGCTTACGCAACATCCCAGTGTTATTGTACGCAGATGATGCAGTGCTTCTGGCACGGACCCAGAAAAGCTTGCAGATTCTCATTGATGGGTTCGTCAAATTTATGGAGGCAATAGACTTGTCTGTCAATTTAAAAAAATCATATGTAATGACAGCAGGCAACAAGCCACGGACTGGTTTCACCTACAGAATTGGCTCCCATATTCTCGAAAGGGTGCAAACATTCTCTTATCTAGGGGTGCTCTTCGACGAGTCTTTAAAATTTACACCCCTTGTACAAGAAAGATCTGGGAAACTGGTGGCATCCTTTGGTGCAATTTCTGGTTACGGGAGAAAAGTTGGCCGTTGGGCCCCAGAACAAACTATGAATTTATACGGCTCAATGTGTTGCCCAAAAACTATGTACGGCCCAGAAGAATGGGGATTTACAAATTTGGACGGCTTGCAAATTGAAGAAAATAAAATATTTCGTTAAATATTGAAAGTCCCCAACTGCACATCAGCCTTCATTGTCCATAAAGAACTTGGAAGACCCTACCTAGAGGATTTGATCAATCTTCGACCAATCCTAGCCTGGATCAGAATTTGGTCGAACCCTGATGCTGCATTGAGCAGGTTGATCATACAAGACTGTTTGGGCAGAGACAAACATTTGAAAATCCCATGGATCCATTATGTAAAGACTACTCTAGAAAGTTTGGGTCACCAAGAGTTGTATTTAAATCCCTTACTGATCAATGCCCAGGATAAGTTTAAATTAAAGAGAATCTTTTTGGAATCAAGAGCATTGGCCAGGAGTACTCTAGAAGGAAGTAAACCCACTGTGAGCATATATAGTAGGCTTGAAACCACCGTTGGGATGGAACCGTACCTTTGTGTTCTTTTTAATGCTCGAGAGAGGTTTTTAATGTCACGTTTTAGGGTCAATTTTTTATCACATTTATTAGCTGAACCAGCTGGTTTTAGTAAATCAATTGAGCAGAAGGGTGCCTGCGGCTGCGACAATAAGTCTCCGCAGGACACCCTTCATTTTGTACTTTTATGTCCCCTTTATACCATCCCTAGACGCAGATTTTTAAAAGATATCTTGAAAAAGGCAAGATTTACTCGAGCCATGGAGGCATTGACCTTTTTACAAAGGGCTAGCGACCCGTTAACATTATGTGCGGTGATTAGCTTCTTGAAATTTGCACTAAGACTCAGAGTTTCTAGAGGCCGGTATTAATTATGTAGACTGTAGACTTGTTAAATTGTCAGACCCAGGAAGTAACCCACGAGGACTGTATGGGAACAATGAATTATTTGTATGCACATAGAATCATTCAATGTTCTGTATATTGATTTAATATTGTCTTAACTGTATATATGTGTACTCTTTTATGATGATTTTTAACCATCGAATAAAGAACTATTGAATTGAATTGAATTGATTACCACTTTGAGAAGAAGCATCTTGTCTCATTCTCAAAGTATATCAAAGTTTGCAGCTAGGGCCGGAAAATAACCTCTTCATTTCTTTCCTTTAACGGAAAGTATGGTCAGCGTTTTAATCCTTGCGAATGGCACGAAGCTACATTCAGACTTTCCAGGTATCGGTAAGAAAGCAATATTTAATCTGCCTCGTTGCGATTCGTCGCTGCGCAGCTCTGACAGAGTCATCTAAATTGTGGTTATATGTGGTTTCACTGGTGCAAATCCTGCTCTTCGTGCAGTGGGCAGGCAAGGACATGGAGTTAATATATATAGCTGCTATGCAATTGATTGTCGAAGATTATCCTCTTTTTGCAATTATTTACTGGAAACTGATAGCTTAAGATATTAAGAAAAGCTTTAAGCATTGGGAACCCTTTAAGTGTCCTCCTATTTGTAAGACATGTTGGAGCCAAGGTGATCCTGTGAGTTTTGGGCTCTGTGAGAGGAAAGGGGGGCACACGTAGGACAGGCCCCATGGGAGGACGGCTTCGTTAGAAAACCGGCTGCCAAAATATTCATGGCAGTGTGGCACTTATCTGGCCTGAAAACATGACTCCTATCTTTGACCTTTCAAGTTTGAGAACTGTACTGCTCAAAACATTGTGGCTTCATATTCACCTACCCAATAGCACAAACGTCGAAAAAATGTGAGAACAGTATTTTATCTGCAGTGCGGTGCAAAGCTGTCTTTTGGAGACATGCTGGTCGAATGCAGATGGTGACATTAAGAGGAGCTGGGCCATGTAGCACAGTTCTGAAAACTCCCAGCTGGAACAGCTTCTGTTGGGGTCATGCAGGGAGTGGGGTCTTTTTTTAGTTGTTTGTGATTGATGAATTCAGGGTGCTGGAGTTTGGCCCTGTAGCTGGTGCTGGAGGTGCTAATGGGTAATGCAGTTCCACGCTCCCAAGGGAATGAGCGGCGTGCTTTGAAGAGAGGGACTGTGCCTTGGACCTGATCCGGGGCTCGCCCGTTCATCAACATATCAAGCCCCAGTGGAATGGGTAGCTTCTCGCACTTGCCACCTCAGCTGCTGCTTTTCTTACAGCCGTTCCTCGCCCCCCTGTTTCATTAGGTTACACATGGGAGGCAGTACGCGCCTTGCAGTGTGGCCCACCAAGCACTTGATATGGTATGAAGCAAGCAAGGTCCCAAGTGCCAGCGTATGGAAGAGCTTAGCGAGGTAATGGGATGTTCCTTTTGTCATGCTGGAACTCATTGAGTTCAGTAGAAGGGGTATTCGCTTTTAGCCCCATGGCTGCGGGACTGCAGGCTTGGGTCATGCTTACATGGAGCCTGGTTTCATGAGATGTACTGCACTTGTAGACAGCAGCAGAGGGACAGTAGGTAATCCACAGACATTGGTTTATGGATTTAAATGAAAATTAACCTTCATTTTATGGTCAAGGGGATTTGCTACAGTTCTGTTGTCTCCAGCTAAAGCCGCGAGACGTGGGCTGTGGCTGCCTTATGGTGGGAAATGTCCTGAATAGGAATGTTTTGAAAGTTTCTCAGAATATAACAAGTCACTTGGTTTTTAGCAGCGAAAAGGAGAGAATGATGGGCTCATAGCCTCTTTTCAGAACTTTGGGCGCACCACCTGAAACAATGTAGTGAACTGGAGGGATCTATGGGGATTTTATTTTGCAAATATTAATAGAGACTGAAGTTAGTAAAGACAATGTGGTAATTATGTCCAGTGCAACAGTTGGGCCTGTGCTCCCTTGTATGTGATTTTTGTGTATGAGAAAATGTAGAAAGTTCTAAAAATCGCAAGATCTCGTGCGTTATGAATGTCCTTTTACTCACTTAAATAAATGGACAAAACAAAATAAGCGACTATTTTTTTGTGCCTTTACATTTATTTGTCTGTTAGCAGCTGTACAAAAATACTGAAGGTAATTATCAGAAGAATTAAATGAAAGCCCTAACAGCAATCCAAACTATACTAGCAAGAAAGGAAGAATTAGGACGAATTAGAAAAGGCAATTCGGACACTACTATAAAGAGATTCCAGGTCAGATGGTGTTGGTGTTAAGTAGTGTGGTTGGAGAAGTTGTCATTTTGGATCTTCTAGAAGGCAGAAAGCTATGCAAAGAGAGGGATGAAACTGCGTCAAGGGAGGGATATTTCTAGGACTTCCTTTATAGTGAACTTGGCAAAGCACTTGTAAGTGGAAGTGGTGCATTCAGGATTTAAGGTAAGCCTTATTGTGTTAGCCAGGATAGGGAGATGGTTTGTGCTAGATAGTGTAGTGCTGATGGTGGTGATGAAGGTATTCCGAGAGCACCCGGTTACCCTAAAAGGAAGAAAGCTGAGAAGAGCCACCAGACTCTTTATATGGAGCAATTAGAGAAGAAAAGTCAAATCTTAAAATATTTATGGATTAAAAAACGATTATCAAAAAGACTCAGAAGAAGAGGGAAACGTGTCCAGTGTTTCGCTGATAAAATAGAAAAACAAATGTGGCTGTCCATCCTGGCTTTACAAATTTGAGATGTCGCAAAGCTAATCTCACGTCTATGAAAGGAACATAAAGATGAAAATTAGCTTAGAGATAATAATGGCTTTTTGGATAGATAGTGCCATGGTCGAGACACCGGCTCTTAAAGAGAAATCTTTCCGTGATTGGCAGAAGTGGTATTAAAGATGATGAAATAGGCAGATGGATGTGGCTGCATATTGTCATAGAATTAGACTTCGTTTTCTCACTCACCATAAGTGGACAATGTAGGGGACATGGGAGTAAATGCTTCTGGTTGTGGCTGCTGATGGAAAGTAGGTAGTTTCTCTTATTGCATTGTTTAGCATAAGATGGCGCAGTGCTATTGGCACATTGTGATAAAGCAGTTCATCACTTGTTGTCGAGAATCAGTGTGCTAGGGTGGAAGGAGGAAGAGCAAGGGCTTTCGGGAGGCACTGATAGTTGTGGGTTGTCTTGAAGTTAATGGAGCAAAAGCCAAGGAATAGGACTGTTTACAAAAGTCGGAGGCATATCAGTGCACATGAGTGATAGCTGAATATTCATATATAATGAAGCCAAACTTGAGGCTCAACTAGTTTTTGCTGTATAGTGTTCCTGGTATCATAAGGCGTTGAGGTCAGCTTGTGTGAATGACATCACTTCCTGTTTCAAAGTCCTAGACTGCTACCATGTGTGCATCCAATATCCCCTCTGAAATATATCCCATGTAATCCTGACACCCTGGTTAGTTTCCGGGATGTAAACATGCGAGGTGTTCCCTGAAGTGCAAAACCAATCTTTGAAAGCTGCTTGTACGCCTCGCTTCATGTCTGCTGCATTACAGTTACTGATGGTAAGAAGTATCTGCACTCAGCTGATAGGTTCATACAATATGATCTACTAGTGAAGATAACTGGCATTTGGTGTATTGTTGCAAATGTAAGCCATTCATTTTTCGGAAATGCTGAATGACATAATAGACATATATTGTACAACTAGTAAGGCATGCTTATCATCCCCCTAACACTCTATATATTGTTGTTAGTTTTGAGCATTATTAATTTTTATTGTTCTTTCTAGCCCGGCCTAGGTTTACACAGCCAACTAAGATGCGACGAAGGGTCATCGCTCGACCAGTGGGAAGCTCGGTCCGCTTAAAATGTGTTGCAAGTGGGAATCCACGGCCAGACATCACCTGGTTAAAAGACAGCAAACCTCTCACACCACAAGAAATTGGTGAGAACAAGAAGAAAAAGTGGACCTTGAACCTTAAGAACCTAAAGCCTGAGGACAGCGGAAAATACACCTGCCGTGTCTCCAACAAAGTGGGAGAAATCAACGCCACTTACAAAGTGGAAGTCATCCGTAAGTATGAGTATGGTCTTTTCAGAGATTTGCAAGCACAATACAGATGGCAGGGTTTTCAGCCATACAACTCCACCAAAATTAGAAGTTTATTTTCACACTTTGATCAATAGGTGTTCGAGCGCTGTACATCAAAGAGAAAGGTTAAATCAGCTTCTTTGGTTACTGATCAAACAAGTCAAAACAAGTAAACAGTGCCATTTCGGGTAGAAATGCACTTGTTATAGTTCTGTAAATTAAAGTAATCACAATGACTAGAATTGTTTGAACAGGTATGCTTTGTTTTTCGAGTTTATGGGTGTAAAGCGTTGCATGCCGTGGTGGCTTCGCTAGTGAAAAATTATTTTTGTGGTATTGGTTTTCTGCATCTTGAAACTTTCAGTATTCAAGAACTTTGACTTCCAAGTTCTCTTGTATGTCTAAAAATGTTAATTAATTTGTCGATGCATGGTGGGCTGGTGTTGCGGATGCTTAGTGAACTAGGCAGTAGATTTTGAATTGTATTCCAAACATGGATCTCCAACTGTGCAGACAAGCTCGCCCGCTGCGCAACTCCGACGGACAACGCCCCAGGAAAGCCCCCTGGTTCACCACCGACCTCCAGGAGACCAGACTCCCATGCAGATGCCTAGATAAGAACTGGAGAAACAACAAGACGCCAGAAAACTATACCACCTACAAGAGCACCATGACACAATACCACCAACACATCATAACCACCGTAAGGACCTTCATCCACAACAATATCCTCGCCAACTCCAGCAACTCTTCAGCGTCATCTAGGAATTCACCAAGCCTCCCTGCGAAGCCACGGACATCACCCCTTCCCAGGACCGCTGTGACAAGCTTGGATTCTTCTTCCACCTGAAGGTCAAAAACCTCTACGACAACTTCAACGACCATACACCTGACTCTGCAACCACCCTGTCTTCCGGCAACACCTGTCAGCCCACCATCTCCTCCTGGACACTGGTCACCACTGAAGACACCGCCTTGACCATGAAAGGCATCCACTCAGGGGCCCCCACAGACCCCTGCTCACCACACATCTACCCTAGAGCCGCCACCGCTATAGCACCAGAATTACGATGCACCATCAATGCCACCTTCAAGACCCTCACTTTCCCCGATGACTCAATCAATCAATCATAGCATTTGTATAGCACGCTACTCACCCGGAAGGGTCTCAAGGCGCTGGGGGAGAGGGGTCCGTTACTGCTCGAAGAGCCAAGTCTTGAGTTGCTTCCTGAAGGAGAGATGGCCCTGGGTCAGCCGAAGGTGGATGGGGAGGGAGTTCCAAGTCTTGGCTGCCAGGTAGGAGAAGGATCTTCCTCCGGCGGTGGCTCTGCGGATGCGTGGTACGGCGGCGAGGGCAAGGCTGGTCGATCGTAGCTGGCGGGTGGGCGTGTAGAAGGTCTGGCGGTTGTTGAGGTACATGGGGCCCAGGTCGTGGAGAGCCTTGTGTGCGTGGGTGAGGAGCCTGAACGTGATCCTCTTGCTGACGGGGAGCCAGTGCAGGTCTCTCAGGTGGTCGGAGATGTGGCTATGTCGGGGGATGACTGGAAACACGCAGAAGTCAGACCCCTGTTCAAGAAGCCCTCCGCAGATCCAACAGACCTCAAGAACTACTGTCCCATCTCGCTCCTTCCCTTTGCGGCGAAAGTTGCTGAGAAGACTGTTAAAACAGAACTGGCAAGGTTCATGGAGGATAACACCATCCTCGACCTGTCCCAATCCAGATTCCGCAGCAACTACAGCACCGAGATCGCCCTACTCGCCACCACAGACGACATCCGCACCCTCCTCGACCAAGGCCACACCACAGCAATGATTCTACTCGACCTATCAGCAGCATTCAACACAGTCTCCCCCCGCACAATCACCGCCAGACTACACAACGCCGACATACAAGGAACCGCCCTCGACTAGATCCGATCGTTCCTCACCGACAGAAGCCAAAGGATCAGACGACCGCCCTTCCTCTCCGAACACACGGAAAACAACTGTGGAGTGCCCCAGGGATCATTGCGCAGCCCAACTCTCTTCAGCATGTACATGGCCCCCTCTCTGCCATTGTCCGACAGCACGGCCTCATCATAGTATCCTACGCCGACGACACCCAGCTCATCCTCACCAAGGACCCCACCACCACCAGACTCAACTTCCAGGAAGGAATGCAGGCGTCACAACCTGGATGAGCAACAGCTGCCTGAAGCTCAACTCAGAGAAGACAGAAGTCCTCGGAAGCACCCCATCGGCATGGAACAGCACCTGGTGGCTCACCGCCCTCGGCACCCCCGACCCCATGGACAACACCAGAAACCTCGGCTCATACTCGACGCCTCCCTCTCCATGAACCAACAGGTCAACGTCGTCACCTCCTGCTGCTTCAACACCCTCCGCATCCTCCGTAAGACTTTCAAATGGATCCCCTACGAGTCAAGGAAGACAGTCACCCACACACTCATCACCAGCAGACTGGACTACGGAAACGCCCTCTACGCCGGCATAAACAAGTCTCTACTCCGCAATCTCCAGATGACACAGAACACCGCCGCCAGACTCGTACTCGGTATCCCTAGACACAAACACATCAGCCAACATCTACGGAATCTCCACTGACTCCCCGTCGAGAAGAGAGTCACTTTCAAGATGCTCAACCTCGCCTACAAATGCCTACACAACACCGGACCCCAGTACCTCCTTCCACGCACCCAAAAGGAACCTCCGATCCGCCAACCTTGCCAAAACCCCACTCAACCGCAGAGTCAAAACAGGGGAAAGAGCCTTCTCCTACATTGCGGCAAGGACCTGGAACGAGTTCCCAATCAACATCAGACGCGCCTCCTCCCTGAACACCTTCAGAAAGGCTCTCAAGACCTGGCTCTTCGACTGAACGGAACTTTTGATCCCCCGGCCCCACAGCGCCATGAGACCCTCATGGGTAAGTAGCGCACTTGCAAACCCCTAATTGATTGATTAATTGATTGATTCTAATTGCATTGGCTCTCTTTTTGTATGGGAGAGAAATGATCATATTTCCTTGCTGAATGGATCAGCCAAATAAAAGACAGTTTTGAGTTAGACCGAGAAAGTAGCTGGCATCCAAGTCAAAATAACATCACAAAAGTCCAGTCTTGAAATGATAAGAGCATTAATGGGTGTTTTAAGATCTTCCGGTGAGATCATGTGCCGTATTTACTTTTGGTTATGTAGATGAAAACTGGCAGTTTTGGTAATTTTATTTATGTGTATGGTAAGCGTGAAATTCTGGTCTAGTGTGAATCCTAGAAATTTCACAAAGAGAGAGAGAATGGGAGAGAAGGCATCTATATTGCATGCATTGTGAATGAATGGTTCTATTATGTTTTTGCTGAAATTGGTTAGTACTAAGAATTTTGTCTGGAGGGCGTTGAGAAGGATGTTTTCTCTCATCCAGGTTTTTAGGAGTGTGAGTTTCGTACAATGGATGTGTCTTCATTGCAAAGCCAATAGGGATCGGTTTAGTATGGGAACGCATGCAGTGTTAGCATAATAAAGTGAGATACTCAAGATAGGGCCAGCGAGAATGGACAGAAAGGGCTCTAGTTGCAAAGTATACCCTCCTGGAGTCAAGGTGGAAAGATAAGTTCAAACAACCAGTAGCATTTGTAAGACATGGACTGACCAGGACGTGATTGACAAAGTCACCTGCTAATGGCTGAAAGAGACTGGTTAAAGAAAGCAAATGGTTGAAAGGGGTAGACCTAAAGCCCAGTTTGTGTTTATATAGTTCGCAGTAGGTGATAGCTGCACATTCAAACCCAGACCTAAGAAATGGAATGCAAAGGAATTCGTAGTTAGAAGGGAGGATAACTAGTCAAAGAGAGGAGAGAACTGAGGTAAAGGGCATTCTCAGGAGACCTGCAGAGGAAGAGCAATTAACTACAAGCATTGGCAAAGCCATTAGGTCTCGCCTTCCCTCGCTAGCGTTCTAGTTAACTGTTTACATTTTTATTGCAACCATAGGTAGACCTGAGGATGGGCAAACTGTGTAGGTAGGTCAAGGGTGAGCCGCCTGGACAGGTAGGCGGGGAGATGCGCAGACTGGATGTGCAGGCTCAGGGATGAGGAGACTGAACTGGTAACTCTGGAGGGATAAGTTAAGAAGTAGTCAGACGAGATGGATAGGCCTGGAGATGGGTAGATTGGACTGGCATACCTGGAGATGTTCAGATTGGAAGGAGCGTGCCCCTGGAGAACTCAAACTGAAAGCTCATGTCACTAATACTGCGGTCTTAAGGATCCCTAAACCTGTTCGACATCTGTTACCCATAGAGAGGCAGCTGTGGGGAGATACTAGAAACATGTGTATACACTAAAAACAGGAGCAGGGACAGCAGCATGAATCAGCCCTCATCCTAATGTCAGATGTGGTATTTTCACCTCTTCCACAGCAGACAGTACCGAGGAGCGCAGCTTGCACAGACCAGGCTTAGCTGGCCTCTTAAGATCCAGTCCATGCTCGGGGCCTTTGCTCCCCTTACCATCTGCCGGCTAAAATCGGACCCATCGCTTGAATGGGTGGAAAAAGAAGATAATAGCAGTAAAACCCTTCCGGGCCTCCTTTCACATTCTATCCTTGGGCTCGAGCTTGTCCAAGTTTTATTCAATTTCCTCATTCTGATCTTTCCTGAGCCAGTGCCTCAACCTCACCGCGTCAGCCCCATCTTCTGATTTGACTCCTAATCCCTGGGCTCTTCTCCTGGCTCCGGTAGCTTGTGTGCTCTCTGTGCTAATGCCAGGGAGACGGCTGCCTTCCTATCGGGGCCTGGTCTGTGGGGGCTTTGAGGCCAGCCCGCCCTCTGCCAGAGAACATCTAGCAAATCAGCATTTATTATAATCACTTCTTTTTTTTTTTTTTTTACATAGTGCTTCATACCACACTCCTGCAGTTTCGAAGCACTGTAAGTAAGTCTACTACAGCATTTCTAGTGTAATTTAATTTATATAGTGCTTGGCGAAGTGCCTTACTACAGGCAGCACGCTGCTCCGGAACCCAAGATTAGTGTTAGTCCAGTGTTATTGGTGACTGTTAGTTATTGGGATTAGTCGTGTGCGCTCGGAGCCAACCATTCCATGCAGCCATTCCAGTTTATTAATGGTGGTTAGTTGCAGCCATTAGTGGGAGTGTGTGAGCGCATCCACATGGTTGCTGGGATTAATAGATGAGTTAGAGAAAATGGTTATTGTTAGGTTGCATAGGTATGACTTTATTTATTTATTATTACATTTATATGGCACACAGCTACCCGGAGGTTTCCCGGTGCCTACGGACACGCACTTCAGGGACAATGGGCCGGAGCTCCACTGATTAAAAAGCCAAGTTTTTAAATGTTTGCGAAATTTAAGGTAACTTGTTTAGTGGCGTAAATGAAATGGAAGCGAGTTCCTTAGGGAAGGGGCTAGAAAGGCAAAAGAACGGCCGCCCATTCTAACTCGTTTGATCCAAGGCACTCGAAATTTTAATTGATTGGAGGATCGTAGTAGGCGTGAGGGGCAGTAATGGTGTACCAAGGCACCTAAATAGTGAGGAGCGGAGCCCATGTTTATCTTATGCATGTAGCAGAGGGCCTTAAATTTAGCACGGTTGTCTATTCTCAACCAATGTAGTTCACATAGTGAACTTGTGGTTGAGGTCATTCTGGGGGGTTGGCAAAGGAGTCTGGCTGCAGAGTTCTGGACTACCTGCAGCTTGCAAAGCACTTCCTTACTAGCACCCAGATAAAGCACGTTCCCATAATCCAATCTGGACATGATCAAGGCCTGGATGACAGGTTTTCTGTGTAGATGATGGGAGCATCCAGAGAATCTTTCTGAGCCATTTTAAAATAGCAAAACTGGTAGAGGCGACCTTAACCACTTGCTGCTTCATAGACAATTGGTCGTCAATAATAACTCCAAGGTTGCGAGCCGATTGAGATGGGGAAGGAAGATCGCCCATTTGAGGAGGCCAATGTTGAGGGCCCCCAGAGAGTTTTTTGTTTCCACCAAAAATGAGGAGTTCTGTTTTCCCACCATTTAGTTTCAATAGGTTTGCGTGCATCCAGTCAGCAATCATTTTTAGCCCCGATTGGAGCGATAATCCCTTCGAGATCTCTTTAGAGGAAAGAGAGAAGATGAGCTGGGTGTCATCCGCATACGAATATATTGTCAGCCCGCTTCCTCTGCTATCGTTGCCAAGGGGCTGACATAGATGTTGAAAAGCAATAGACTGAGTATGGAGCCCTGAGGGACTCCATACGGGGAAACCTTACTCTTTGAGTGATCAATTGAGACGAAGACCTGAAAGGTCCTGTTAGACAAAAAGCTTGACAATCACTTGAGTGCTGGTCCGACAATGCCCCTCAAATGTAGAATTCTTAAAAGGGACTTATGTGAGACAGTGTCGAATGCAGCACTCAAGTCCAGTAGAATGAGTGCCACAGAGTCCCCTTTGTCGACATGTTGACGAATAGTCTCAGTGACTCCCAAAAGTGTGGATTCTGTGGAAAATCCTGCTCTAAAACCTGATTGAGAAGGGTGAAGAATGTTATGTGACTCAACAAACTTCATCAATTGAAGATTAATATGTTTTTCTAGAATTTTGGAAAAGACAGTAAGCAAGGAGATCGGGGGAAAGTTAGATAGGGTTAGAATTGACTTTTTTTAACAAAGGAAGGACCATGGCATGTTTCCAAGCCGCTGGAACCCTCGCTTGCGCGTAATGAAGTTCCATAATGATAGTGAGTATGGGGAGGTCGAGTTTTTGCATCACGGAAGAGGGGACCGGATCCTTGGGGGAACCAGATTTAATACTGGTGGGAATATTACAAAAGGAAGAGATATCAAGTGGAGTCCATTCCTCGAGCAGGATACCTCGACTATCTTTAAGGACCTCCTGCAGGGAGCCAACACATAGAGGTGCAGAATTATTCGGTTGCAAATCTGGAATTGTATTAGTGTTATTGAAATCAGAATAAATAGTATCGATTTTATCTTTTTGGAGTTCAATATACTTTTTTTATTGATTTTTACACATATAATTATCATCGCTTTTTCGTTACAGGGTGGCAGCCCAACTGGCTGTCTTTGTCAAAAGTACAGGTACATGGTATATATGGTTGGCTGTCCCCATATCCACTGTCTTGTTAAGAGCATAAGAGTGCGTGAAAAGGGAAATGATAGAGAATAAAGAAGAGAGAAGAAGAAGTAGTGTTCAAGAAGGTTATTACCTACGTGGGTCAGTTTTGGTCTTGTGTCTGAGGCTTTTTGGGCCCTCTCCAGTTCTGTTCACGGGTGTTCGTAGGGCTCCAGGAACTTGTCCAGTGAAGCCCACATACCCCTGGAAGCTGGCCTCCATGGTGAGTTCCGCAGGGCCGTGTTGTTGGCGCCTCTGAGGTACGTCACCCAGTGGAGCCATCCTTTAAAAGTCGCCTTGGCTGAATCTTTCCATTTGGAGAGTACTATTTTTACAGTCACTGTCAGTAGGAGATCTAACAGGTCCCTGTTATGTTGTGAGTCTAAATCTGCGGTAATGTACGCGGTGGTGAGGGTAGAGATCTGTGGTTTTAGTGTGCATCCCAGTGCCCTATTTAGGAAGGTAAATATTTTCTCCCAGAATCTTTTAACTTTGGGGCAGTAGTAGATCAGATGTGCTAGGTCTCCCTTTTCCTTGTCACAGTTCCAGCACATGTCATTTTCCCTGAGGCCCAGCGCCGCCAGGCGAACCGGGGTCCAGTAGGTCTTGTGTAGTAGCCAGAATTTTGTCTGTGCTAATACTGGGGAGATTTTGTTTTGTGAGAGTGAGGCCCAGAGGAGGTGCAGTTCTCTTTCACTGCGTGTGGTGTCAAGTTGTTTTTCCCAGTATGAGGCCGCTTTATCGTTGATTTTGGTTGTGCTGGAGCGAAGTAGCTTGTAGAGATGTGATACCTGATGGCCTATTCTGTTAAGGTTCGCCATGTATTGAATGATTGATGTCTTGTGCTTCGCTAGTTTTGCTTTTGTTAGGGCTGTTCTAATTTTCAGGAAGTTGTATAGCTCTATGTCCGGCTTATTTCGGGTGCTTCTTCGGGGTTTTGAGGCTCTTTTGCTTCGCTGGGCTAGCGGTGCTGTCCCCCTCCGTTCCCCCGTATCGTCGCAGCCGCCACTGTTGTTAACTGAAAGTGCTCTTGCAACTAACGTTGTGGGCTGCTTTCTCCCGTGGGCTGCCCCTGTTCGCCGTTGGGGTGTCGCGGGGGGGGGGGGGGGCTGGGGGTTCCGCTTTGGACTGACCTTAGTTGTTGGTGAGCTGCGGCCGGTATGGGTGCACCGTAGCTCTTTTGTTCTTTTCAGGCTTTCGTGTTGGCGGTTTCACTTTCAAGGCGCCATCATGTGCCCTGCTTCAGTTCCTTAGGAGTTTGGAAAATACTCGCTTCTGCTCCGTGGTGGGGCTTTGCTTCAGACTCCCTCTTCTCCTAGAGCCTTTCCGACACACGGGGAGATCATTTTTTCTTCTTTTTGCATGGTTTGGGGTCCCGATATCGTCTGGTTGCTCCCAGGGTTTAACGGAGCGTCAGACTCCGGCAGCTTCCCTCATTGCCGTCCAAGCCACGCCCCTAGTAGTATCGATTTTATCAACAAAAAAAGCCGCCAGTTTGTTACAGTGTTTTGAGTCAAGACCCGGAGGCTCTGGTTGACAAGTAGCACCTGACAATTCCTTCACTACGTTAAACAAAACTTTTGGACAATTTTGTGAACGTAAAATAGTGTGAGTGGCGTGCTCAGCCCGAGCAACGTTGCACATTGAATGATAGCTATTTAAAGCTAATTTATACGTGGATTTTGCTACAGAATCATAATTTTTCCTCCAACGTCTTTCTACATTTTTACATTTATTTTTTTCTATTTTAAGTTTCTCTGAAAACCAGGGGGCGGGAGGACGATGGTGGTCAGAGGAAGGAGGAGAGATTATGATCTTGTAAATGAGCTGTAGGAAATCTGAAGAAATACAATAATAGAGAATAGGCTAATCATGCATGTGTCATAATAGGTTGTGCTTGTGTGTGTGTTTATGAGCCAAATTTCGGAGGGGAGGGGCGCTAAGAAAAAATTTCATGTGGGGGGCTGATTCTTCCACCAATAGGCAGAGTGGAGATGCAGGGGCTCTTAGAAGGGGTGAAAAACAACAAAGCCTCATTAACAAGCAAATTATCTTTTAAAGACCTGTGAAGTACTCCGGTGCAGCTGTGTGTGTGCCTGGGAAGCTGTCTCAGCCGGGCTGACACACACAAGGGGGGGGTGGGGGCTGAAGCCCTTTGAGCCTAATGGGCGTTGCGCACCTGATGTGGAGATGGACGGACTTGTAAAGCAAAGGAAATGGAGAAAGAGAAGTAAGGAAATGATGACATTCGTGGAAGGAGGAGAAAGAAAGGGTGGGTGGAAGGGCGTGAAAGGAATGAGGTGGAAAAATTGAAAGGTAGCAAGGCATGGGAAAAGGAAGGGTAAGAAAATGAATGGATGGAATGGTGAAAGAGATGGAAGAGTGAAAGTATCGATGGGTGAAGGAGTGAATGGATAAAAGGGTGAAAGGATGGATACAAGGAAATATTGAGGGGCAATTGAATGAAAGGATGTGTGTGTGTGTGTATATATATATATAATGTTGAATTGGACGGATTATGGGTGGGTGGGAAGGAGTAGAGATGGACAGTTGAATGGATGTTGAGGTAGAAGGGAGAACGATGCATGAAAGGAAGATGAATGGGTGAAAGCCACAGGTTTACTCACTTCTTGTGCTTCTTGCGATAAGTGGTATGTTCAAGTAGGGGGTACTTTAATTATCTGGTTACTACCTTGAAAGCAAGCTTTAGGCCGCACACATGTTTTGGTCCATGATTCCAAAGACATTTTTCCATTGCATTAATTAGTGTGGGGTCATCTGATAGCATGGGTGTAAACGTCGCTAGGCGCGTGACTGGATTCCTCTTGGGAAGACATTTCCTAATGATGAGTGCCTTAAAAACCTTGGCTGTTCAGTGCAGGCCTTATACAGGTCTGAAGCTGGGAAGGATGTCAGAACCTCTCCCTAGTTTTCTGAGGAAGAGTGTGACAATGGTATGTCTCCGTTTTTGGGACATCGACCTGAGGCCATAAGGCGTTGGAGTGTGTTAACACAAAAAGTAACCATGACAAGTCAAGTTGTCCAAAAGCCAGTACTCTGAGATGTCTACATTTAGGTGGCATTTTGGTCACCATACTTTCTTGATTAGGGGGTTTACATTCAAAGGAGAGTGAAGGTATAGGTACCCTTTCGTGACACCTCAGTGACATGCCAGTATCAGGAAAGCTAGTGGCATGGTGTCCGTTTTCTCAGTCAAGAATGTCATTAATTTGTTGCTGGGAAGGGAGTTTGAGAGGCAGCATGAGGACGCTGCCAGATCTAGGTAGATCTGGACCGTTTCCTTGGCAGAGTTATCAATTGATGCAGTTTTTGATTGGTATACACAGGAGTGATGAGAAGAATGTCTTGTCACAGGTGTTCTGAGACAGCAGGTAGGTAGGTATAGAACACTGCGTTGGAATATTGACTTTGCACTAGCATATAGGTATACACCCAGCGTGATTTAGACTGCATTGCATAAACACTTGTATACAAACATTGATATTTGTGCAGACTTCCTCTATTTCATGCTCCCAATGCATTTCCACAGAGGTATCCTTAAAGTGCGATTCTGAAGCTAAATTGCACCACAATGCTGGGAAGGTAAGGAAGGCTTATGGTGGTTTTCTTCTATAAGCCCAAAAATAGCACACACATGGACAAAGGGAACAATTGGTGGAAAGAAGGAGGCTTCGGGGGGTCCCATCAGTATGTAGATATAATATTTTAATTGCAAAAATCAAAACAATATATATAATAAAAATAAATACTTTAAGCACTGTGTTTACATTTTATGTCTAGGAGAGTGAGTGTTTTAAATCAGTTGTTTTCACATAGCAGTATTTTGTATAACACGCATGACGGTAACCACAATGAAGCCATAGTTTTAAACAAACACCTGTACCGCAGTGGGGCTGGCGCATGCTGACGCGTTCTCTGCACAACATCCTTAGAGAATACCATATCCTGATCCACAGAATACAAGGAGTAGAAATGTAAAAATGCAAATGTATTGGCATGAGTGTGCCTCCAGAGTGGGGAACAAGGAAGGGGATTCCTAAAACTACAAGACGCTGTAAAGGAGTGGACTGATTACAGAGGGAAAAAAAATATTTCCTGGAGGGGTGAAAACACTGTAAAAAAATAATTCGAACTAATCCTAAATGTGGGGGGGGGGGTGTCTTACCTGTGAAAAATGTGACAGTCACGGTGGCAGCTGAAAAACTATTAGATACATAATTTTACAGGTGTAATTTGTCTTGCCTTTGGAAAGGCAAGATTCATAAATGTTTTGCGCAGTTGAGTGTAACTTAAAAACTGTTTTGTATTAAATTCCACATGCTGGTTTACAGAATTGGAAAATGTGGAATTGTAAAATAAAATATACACATGCGATTGTAGAAAGGCTTTCCGTATGATGACATTTACACCATCACTGGGATAGGTTTAATGGTGAATTCATTTTTGTTTTCAGCATATAGACAGAGGGGTGGTCATTGAAAATGTTGCAGACAGATACAGGGTTGCAACTTTGCGGTTATTACAAACATTACCAAAAAGGTCCCCAAACACCTTAATTTGTGATGTCTGCTTGACCTACTGTTTTGCATTTTTCATGTGGTTCCAGTGCTTGTTTCAATATAGGGGGAAACTTACAGGCCGGACTGAGAGAGGTTTTGTGCAATTAAGTTGACTCTAGATGGTAAAAAATTTGATTTATGACAAAATCACATTTTTGATTGAAAACTCCTAGTGACGAGTTTGTGGGCATTTCTAATTGGGTTCACCTCTGAAATATGGTAAAGACACAAAATAGCGAATCAGTGGCTATTCGCCAACGTTTTGCTGTTATACCTCCACTCCTGTGAATGACAGCACCAAATGTCTTTCCAAGGTGGCAGTGGTGAATGAATCTTCACACGCCCGCGTTGGTTTAGGGTAAGGGCTATATGGTAACAAAAATTCTGTGGCGAAAGACATTTAATTGGTTAAAATGTACTTTGGCGTCCTTCTTCCAAATGTACATGTATGTTGATATATCTGTTACATTTCCGTATGTGGAAATCTTAGACACATACTTAGTTAGCTACATGAGAATCTGGATTGTTATTCAGGAGTTCTTTGAGACGTACTGTAAAGTCAAAATTTACAACAAATAGACGCTAGGTTTATATGATGTAAGTTTCCTATGTAAAAAAAAAAACGCTTAGTGAATCAGTCTTTGTGTGTAATTTTTTTATATGCAGGGATTTGAGATTTGAGGATAAACCCAAATATTTATGGTTATCTTTTTTTTTTCAAAGAGTTTTATATAGGGCGAACTCGACCCCAAGGTATCAGAGCGCTTTACATGAGCACCAGTTACGTTACAGACGGACACATTCCTTTATTTATTTGGCAGGCACTGGGAGATTAAGTGATTTTCCCAGAATCACAGGATGTTGAGCATCCCTGCCGGTGGTCCAACCTGGTTCCCCAGCTTTGAGGTCGACCGCTCTAGCTATTAGCCACATCCTCTGCCCATCCTTTCCTGTCATACCTCCATGTGGCGTAGGTCCAGCGTTTTACTGGCATGTTGGACTACTCCTTGTTTTTGTTTCAATTGTTTCAATAAAACATTGTATTTGGATTTTAGTGTTGGAAAACATCCCATTCCCTTGGAATCTCATTGGGTGAGCTCTGACTTCTCAGTTACGAGCATAATCTACTCATGCTGTCAATGAAAGTGAACATAAAAGCCTCTCTTTCATATTGCCCCTTATCTCGATGGACTCTTGTATCCTTTTCTTTTTGACGCTGTCTGAGATTACCAGGGCTGTTTTCCTCTGTTCTTCTCGCCACTTCCAAAGGGTTGTATTTTTCCCATAAGTTGTTTTTATGGATGAGAATATATAGTGTGTTACATATTTGTGCTATAGAGTACAGATCCTCAAATAAGCAGTGCTCCTTTGCATTAACAAGTCAATAAAGCAACTATATGTATTTTTTATTTTATTTTAGAGAGGACGAGATCCAAGCCTATTCTTACGGGCACCCACCCTGTCAACACAACAGTAGATTATGGCGGGACAACATCGTTCCAGTGCAAGGTCCGTAGTGACGTGAAACCCGTTATCCAGTGGCTCAAGCGAGTGGAGTACGGCACAGAAAACAAGTACAATTCCACCATTGATGTTGGTGGGCAAAAGTTTGTTGTGCTGCCCACAGGCGAGGTCTGGTCTCGGCCGGACGGTTCCTACCTAAATAAACTCATGATAACCAGGGCAAAAGAAGAAGACGCTGGCATGTACATCTGCCTTGGGGCCAACACCATGGGCTACAGCTTCAGAAGTGCCTTCTTGACAGTGCTGCCAGGTGAGCATCACTCCCCTTCGTTTTTGTACCTATTAGCACAGGACATCTTTCTCCAGTGGGTTTTTGTTATTATTTATTAGTCGTACTATATTGTATAGAAAGTGGACCACTAAATGGGCTGTCAATATGTCATTTTCTGACTTTATTGTACCGAAATTAGAGCATACTTTCATATATTTATCAAAAAGGTCCCTAAAATTTCTTACCAAACAATGTTTTCTACATATGAAAGGGTAAAAAGGCATATCCCTTTCTAAACCACAAAGAAATGTCTCTTTGATATTATGATCAAATACTTGAAGATATCTGTAACTTTGTAGTGAACAATCTGCGTAAAACAGTAATCTGAAATGAGTAATACATAACATTTTTGGTCCTGTAGAGTGCATACTATCACTTTTCTAAACTAAATTGTCTCAGTTCAGCTTTCTGCCTCTGTGCAAATATAATCCATGTGTTACAAACATATTGTGATTAATGCAGATCTAGTTCACGTAGTGCCGATGTATACTGTACATGTAAAGCCTAGATTTAAATAAAGCACTAGCCAACACCATCATTTTTTCCTCCTTTCCTGGACCTCTTCATTTACAGCCTTTGAGCTGCAGTGGATGTCCTCTCACCCTTACATACTATGGGCCATATGTCTCAAGCCTTTTCCCTGTTTGCAAACGGCCAGATTCTCAGAATCGGCCCGTTTGCGAATTGGAAAAAGCTTTTTGGGATGTATTATCCCAAAAGGCCATCGCAAAATAGAGAATTGCAAAATTTGCAATTCTCTATTTTGTGACTGCAAGTAAGGAATTGCAAATTGCGATTCCTTCAGTGCAATTCTGGAAGCACCAGAAATTTGCTATTTGGCCTTTAGGTATTGCAAATTACTACCAACTTCAAGTTGGTGGTGATTTGCGATGCTCTTTAAAAAAGCACTTTTTTGATTTTTTAAAAGTGCCATATGTCGCACATACTTGCCCTTAGGGCATGTATGTGCGCAAAATGTGCAAACATGCATATTTCAGGGGTTGCAACAGGGTGTCCTTTTGGCACCCTTGCAACCTTGAAATTGCATTCTCAATTTGCGATTCTCTAATTGGTAATCGCAAATTGAGAATGTCTTCCCATTCATTCCTATGGGCCTCCTAGCCCATAGGAATGAATGGGACGGTATTCCTTATTTGCGAATCTCAATTTGTGATTCGCAAATAAGGAATATGTAGGATTCTCAACATTTTTAGCAAATCCTACTTACATTGCATTTTGCGATTCTCTAATTGCGATTCGCAAAAAATCGCAATTCGAGAATCGCAAAACTCTTTTTTGATACATATGGCCCTATATCTCAATTATAGTGTATATCTTTTATTCAATTTGACCTAAAAACACAAAAAGTTAAAGATTGTATTGGGACGCAAGGTTTACCACAGTTGTGTTGTCACAAGGACACCATAGTTCCCAGGTTGTGTTTTACTCCAATCCCCTTCTTCCATAGGCATCTCTATTTAAAACGTGAAATACCATTCTAATTACAAAGTACTGGAAGAAGCATTTACAGACAAGTCTTCTACCTTTATTCTGCATGTAACATCTACAAATGCATATGTGTGAATACACACACTCGCACCATGTCCTTATAAGGCATTTGCTTAACACATCAAAGCAGTCTTTGACTCTAATTCCTGCATATTCTGTTTCATTTTTACCCATCATACTGTAACATCAGTTCCCATTTTGGAGACATGCACATCTCAAAGCACACATTAGATAGAACTCTGCATACACATGCAATTTAGCTTAAGAATTCCAAGTGACCAGCTATCGAATGCTCAGAATATCGCCTCCTACTTCCTAGGCCAGGGGAAGGGGGTGGAGGGGTGTAACCAGTGAGTAAAGCCCTCTAGCTATGCCTATCCGACAGCGGCATCATGCACTTAGAGCTGAATGAAACCAGAGTGCAGCACCAGGACACCCATCTGAGTACACCATGACAGTCTAAATGAACCCCTTTAATAAAGGTTGCCACAGCCTGTGGAGAGCACAACAAGGCCATACTGTTCATAGACTGGTGCTGTGCACATACCAGTAGCAGAGCAGAACAGACTGCAGCTATGATGTGCCTGGAGCCAGCTAAATGCACTTGGTTTATGTACATTTCACTTGGTTCCGATAAATACATATGGTGTAGATACAACGCACAGGTCCTCTGTGGTAGATTCATTGGTATTTATTCAGAAAAAGCATATTGTATGAGGTTACTTCAAGCTTTTCGGTAGCCCAGTTGTGCAGACATTGGATCAGCTGTCCATGTTTCAGAAGTCCTTCCAGCAAGAGGCTGCTGCCATCCTGTGTACAGCTGTGCTTATAAATGCATGGACTTACAAACCCATGCTGCTGTCATTCACCAGCAGCTCAATATCTGAGCAGGAGCCGCTAACATCTTCTTATGCCATAGTTATCCTCTCTCTCTGCCTTAACTAGGCACAAGATTGTTGTCGTCAAATGAATGGCTTATGCCATGGTCGTCTTCCCTCTCCCCCTCTCTCTCTCTCTGATCTCTCTTTCGCTGCCTTTACTAGGCACAAGATGGTCGTTGTCTGCTGAATGGCTTATGCCATGGTTCTCCTCTCTCTCACTTTCTCTCTGCCTTTACTAGTCACAAGATGGTTGCCGTCTGATGCATGGCTTATGCCATGGTTCTCTCTATCTCTGCCTTAACTAGTCACAAGATGGTTGTTGTCTGATGAATGGTTTATGCCATGGTTATCACTTTGCCTTTACTAGGCACGACATGGTTGTCATCTGATGAATGGCTCATGCCATGGTTCTCTCCTCTCTCTCTCTGCCTTTAATAGTAACAAGATAGTTGCCGTCTGATGCATGGCTTATGCCATGGTTCTCTCTATATCTGCCTTTACTAGTCACAAAATGGTTGTCGTCTGATGAATGGCTCATGCCATGGTTCTCTCCTCTCTCTCTCTGCCTTTAATAGTAACAAGATAGTTGCCGTCTGATGCATGGCTTATGCCATGGTTCTCTCTATATCTGCCTTTACTAGTCACAAAATGGTTGTCGTCTGATGAATGGCTTATGCCATGGTTCTCTCTCTCTCTCTCTGCCTTTACTAGTCACAAGATGATTGTCGTCGGATGAATGGCTTATGCCATGGTTCTCTCTCTCTCTCTCTCTCGCTCTCTCGCTCGCTCTCTCTCGCTCTCTCTCTCTCGCTCTCTCTCTCTCTCTCTCTCTCTCTCTCTCTCGCTCTCTCTCTCTCTCTCTGCCTTTACTAGTCACAAGATGATTGTCGTCTGATGAATGGCTTATGCCATGGTTTTCTCTCTCTCTCTCTTTCTCACTTCTCCCCCCCCCCCTTTACTAGGCACAAGATGGTTGCCGTCTGATGCATAGCTTATGCCGTGGTTTTCTTTCTCTGCCTTTACTGGTCACAAGATGGTTTTCTTCTGATACATGGCTTATGCCATGGTTCTCTCTCTGCCTTTACTAGTCACAAGATGGTTGTCTTCTGATGACTGTCTTATGCCATGCTTCTCCTCTCTGCCTTTACTTGGCACACGATGTTTGTCGTCTGATGAATGGCTTAGAGCAGGAGCATGTCGCTTTTGACATGTGTCTAAGCACCTGCTGGAATTCTGGCTCCCAGGGTTTCCCAGATCTGTGGCTGTGCTAGAGGGACATGCGTGGTCCCTCCACTCCTCGTGTAATATTTGGGACACAACGAGTTAGAGGGGGGAGTTGAGCGAATGTTGTTTCCTCTTCTAAATCTGTTTTGTAATATGAAAATTAAAACACATACAAACTTTATTTATGACACTTGTTAACGAACCCTAGTACAAACTTATCCGCTTCTTGTAAGGCGTACAAATACTAACAGAGTAAGAAGTGGGTGTATGTGGTTTAAGTTAATTTCAGTTTCCTTCTGAATATAACAATATCCTGCGCGCGATCCCCAGCTCCCAGCCAGCAATGCAACCTTAGGACCAGGATGCTCAGTACTC
This sequence comes from Triturus cristatus, assembly GCF_964204655.1. Taxonomy (NCBI): domain Eukaryota; kingdom Metazoa; phylum Chordata; class Amphibia; order Caudata; family Salamandridae; genus Triturus; species Triturus cristatus. Next base: position 1,084,059,139 of record NC_140582.1, on the reverse strand, counting down.
GAGGAGTACCACAAAAGTAGATGTGGAGCAGTTTGAGTATCCGATGTGCTCTCTCCCTGTGCCTGCGATGTATATTATGCCATCTGGAATGCCATTGATCATGTGGCATGTCATCGCCCACCTCATCAGTAAGGATTTGAGAAATGTCACCTTGCATAACTCCCCAGCACACAAGTGTCACAGCCTTGTACTTCCCAGGGTCACTGGAAGCACGCAAGTCTACGGCTGCAGCGCTTCCTGCCTAATTATGGATTTACCACACTTGCCACATATTTCATCTGCTGCATACTTTTCAAAACCCAGCAAAAGAGGGTTTCGTTTTTAGTTCAAGATGTTAAAAAATTATTCAAAAATATTAGCAAAACTGCAGTGTAGTGAAAGCCACTTAGAAAAGGGTAACAGTTAGGTGTTAAACTGGTACTAATAGGGTGAAACTTCTGCCTAAATAGTATTAATGCGCACTAAATGTGAAGTAATACTGCCTCAGAATGTGCTGCGTTTCTTGGCAGAACTGTCGTGTCTTGCCGCATAATTTCGAGAGAATCCATTGTTTTTCAAGAAACAGTCTGAGCAGCAAATAACTATTCCTTCCGAGTGAAGGGTGGTGTAAGACTGTACCTTAGTAAACCGGGTGAATGTAGAGCAATCCAACTCCTTTTTAATATGCAGATTCTTTTTTTAATCTTTCCTAATACTCTCATGGGGGCTTTCGCTCGAATCAAACTTTCCCGACAGCTAAGGACTCAAAAGTGTAGTGCCAATTTAAATGTTACAGTAAATTATTTGGGTAAAGTCAATGTCATGCGGTCGCCTTGCAGCATACAAAATATTTGGATAATCTCCCCGTGACCTTCCTGGCACCATTCAAGACTCTTTCTGATGTAAAAATCTCTCATCGTGCCAGAAAATACACTATGTAGTATCTAAATTTCGAAATTTCAAAAATCATTATTTACAGTGAGTCACAATGTCATTTTTCTGAAAGACTTCTTTTTTCATCGCCGTGGAGTTTGAAGGACATGACTTACTGTTGCTTTTTAGATAGTTCGTATTTTGTCTTTGATTAAGAGCCCAGCCAAGGCATTGTGTTCATAGGCAGTATTCAGTGTTTTTAAATGTCCGATTGAGGACTTTGGTTTCTAGTGTTTCAGTCCGTACAATAAGTGTCCAGTGAATGAAACAGTGTATTAATACAGACAGTAAAGATTATGTGCTATTACCACTATCATTTAAATCCTGGAAACATTCCACGCGTTCTCCTGGAATTCGTTTGCAAAATGCAACATAGAACCACGTGAAGCCATTTGCTTATCAATAATTGTGCCTATTTTACAGTTGCACACTAGGGAATATTTTTCTATGTAACGAAAACCCTTTCCGTAGACCTCCACTTCTGTTGGGAGAGTTTCAGAGTGCCATCACTCTGCCTTAATATCCTGCGTTTGTTTGGTACTATACTCAGGGCTACTGTGGAACAGAAGTGTGGGGGGGAGAAAAAAGAAAAAATCACTTACCTGCCGTCCGCCACCTCTCCTCCCTCCTCTTCTGTTCCTGTTGACTCCCGGCAGCACACAGGCTCCCATATTCCCCTAAGCCAATCACGACGCTGCTGTCATGCTGGTAATATGATGGCCAGCCAAACCATCATGCGCACTTATGGTGCTCATAACTGCTCCTCGCTGCTCCGTGACCACAGCCCTGCCCCACCCTAAACTGACGCAGTACTAAAAAATAAAAGGATAATAACATTGTGTCATCAGCATTTGATTTTTCCTTTTTGCACTGTTCAGAGACAAGTGGGGCGACGTTCCTCTGCCTTAACGAAGGAGCCGCCACTGACTATAGTGCTCCTTACCCAGGTAGATCATGGCTTCCACTGGGCCAGTTAGTCCTAGTGCTTCATTCTCAGAATCATATTTTCAGTTTCCATACAGGAAGTTGTAAAGCCTATTGCTGCTGACAGGGCAACTTGTGGGATCCGCATGTATGGAATTGCCCCGGAGCGTTAATGCAGGCAGGACTGAAATAATCTGCGGTGGAGATATGCAGCTTGTCTGCATGGCTGAATGTCCTGACCCAGTGATGCCTGTTCTTTATGTAAGATTGAGTTGCAGGCTTGTATTAGACTCCCCTTTGCTTGCTCACAGAATTGTTTTGCTTCCATACCACAGTAAACTCCACTTCCCACAGTTCTTTGAGGAGGGTTTGTGACCTATACAATATTTCTCTTTATTACCATCCTTTGTTTCAGTCCTTGCTCGCAGAAAGGCTATTTCCATGTTTTAATTCTATACTAGTCCAGGTTGCCATCCTATCAATAACAGCTGGTGACCGCTTTTAAATATAGCCTCCGTAGGTGTACACAAAGGAAGCAGCATGCACGGAACTCCAAGTTGTTGGTTTTGGGGGGTGTATTGGTGGCAGCCTAGTTTGAGAAGCCAGACTCGCTGGCAAGTGATAGAATTAATAAGCCCTATGTGCGCAAACATTGTTGGCCTTCTATAGCAGGAATTAGTGGACCTTTCAGATGTGAAAACTGTTTGTCCTTTCGGGGCCTAAAGCAACAATTTAAGGTAAAGCTGCATTCCCGCTTCTTTTACACCTGGCCGGGATCTAACTTGCAAAAGCCTGAATAAAGTCAGTTTTGTGCATGGCATCTGTTTCGAATCATACTTCCCTGATTTTAGCTAACTCTTTTTTTTCTCCTTTTAACTGTCTTGAAAACATGACCTGCAGATCCCAAGCCCCCGAGTGAAACAGTGACATCCTCCAACAGCAGCCTACCATGGCCAGTTATCATCGGAATCCCCGCCGGAGCCGTCTTCATCTTCGGAACCATCCTGCTGTGGCTTTGTCAGACCAAGAAGAAGCCCTGCTCTCCGCCTGCCACCGCCACAGTACACCGGCAGCCGCCCAGGGAGCGGGTCTGCTTACCGCAGGCCCCCGACAAAGACTGCGTCTCTTCCATAAACTATGAGGAGTACGTGGCCCAGCAGCAGCATCTGCTAGCCCAAGGAACTGCTCTTCCACCTGGCATTGTTTCAAAAATGTACCCTAAGCTATATACAGACATTCACACTCACACACACTCGCATGTGGAGGGCAAAGTTCACCAGCACCAGCACATCCACTACCAGTGCTGAGTGGCAGCCATGTTCCTGGTTCTTGTGTTTGTCAATGGTACCTCAGAGACTGCCTGGTACAGCTTACACTGCCATTTGAGAGCCGCCAACAAGATATCAGCCCATAGGAGTGGAAATATGAAGGAATTCTGAGGTCCAGACTGGTACACAGAAGAGATTAGACTCTGTTTCTGCCTGTTATCATTATAAAGTCGGGATAGTAATGGGAAAGACCGCCGGCCAAGCCTTAAGGCCAAGCCTCTGCTCCGGCCTTCTACCCTTACCGTAGCCAATAGAGAACAAGACTGGCCAATGTGGTTTTATCCAGATTGATTCTTCTCTTCTTGCCCCCTCTGTTTACAGCCTGTCGACTGGACCTCAACCCTGTGACCCCTACAAGGATACGTTAATCTTTACTTCAGTTCCCATGTAAATTACTTGCGGTACAAGTTCAATTGAAAGTTTGGAGGAGACATTTTCTTTGGCCTACTCTTTTCAAAGGGATGACAATTTGCAAAAAGTAGTGACATTGGACCTACAGAGAGATCATATACTTATCAATTCTCATTTGGGAAAACTGCCGAATCTTTCTATCCATTTTTATTGTTATTTTTTAAAATGGATGAGCCTGTCCTGCCACAAAGGGCATTTCTCTAAGGCCTAAAAGTGCATGTTTTTAAAACATAGCTGTATCGCTCAAGGACGGAGGAAAACAGTCCTTATATCTCAGGGGTGTACCGTGTGTGACTAAGAGGGATGGGTCCATGACAGATTTTTAAGGCAGTCACATGAGATAAGTTTACATGTGATGAACCTAAATAGAATTCATTTACTTACAGTTTTACCATTAAATCTGACATGAATCCAGCCCCATTTGACTTACGTTGTTCTCCCATGAGATATATATTTACATATACAAACCTACCAACCTCCAAGCTTGTGTGATTTATCTGACTGCCAGAACCCCTTCGATCAATGGCATTATATATAGTAGACTTCATGTTTCATACAGAAATGCATTCTGTGCACCCGCTGGTGTTTTCCTTGTTATGAATATTTATAATTTACAGTGATTTTGCAGAATTCCCCTCACTGACTGCTGGGCATACCAGGATGATGAAAAAGTACAAACTTTGCAGTGCCACTGTGGCCAGTGCTTCCAGCAGCTCTGGCACGCGTTATGCGAGTTGTCCATCCAGGGCCACTGTGGGATGCACGGAGGACATGTGTGGAAGCCACAGCATTCAGTATATGATATTATCTTTACAGGCAATGTTAAAGGTTGTCCAACGCGGGTTCTGGAGGGCGGAAAACCATGCCAGATTCTTAGTATCTGACGGGAGCTCAACTAGTTAATCCGCGGTTACCCTGAAGATCTCACCTGGATCCGGCTCTATGCATACATTGAGCCCCTCTGACATAGTTCCTTCTTTGCTGACCCTCCACAACAGTGCCTCTGCTGAATAGACTGAAAGAATTTCAAGTATAAAATTGTAATAGATCTATATAGATTTTAAACGAAAGCCAAGTATATTTAATTTATTTTGATAAACAGAAGAAATATATAATATTTTCACCACAACAAGCATTTCTATAAATATTTTTTGATGAAAAAATAAAGATAGGTTCTTCTACGTGTTGAGCTCCAGATCTGAGCACTGTACCATACTCATCACATCTTTATTATTTCAACAGGAAAGTCATGTATTTGTATACATTGTTAAGATATACTTACATAATTATTGTATTCTTTGTGTTGACAATCTTGTACAGCCACCCACTTACTGTTAAGGTGAAAGCTTTATCAAACATTTACAAAAGAATAGCTAATGTTTCAACACATTGTATAACCTCTGGTACACATGGTCATTAGAAGTATAAAAAAGGAGAATTTGTATATGTGTTGTATGAGAAAATAGTTGAGTTGTACTTAAGTGTGTATGAGTGAGTGTGTTTGTGTATGAATGAGTATGCATTTAGCATTGTGTAGAAGTCCTCAACACACATACACAAATGTGTACATGCATATGTATATATACAGGATATATATATATATTATATATATATTTAGGCAGCTGCCCGATCTGCATTCTTTGTACTCGAGCATCTGTGAATATGTGAAATCTTAGCCCACCTGTAGTATCTGCTGAATGGATTGCTTTACCAGGTTCTTAGGACACATTATTTAAGCAGCAGCTCATTCCTTGTGGACGCCATAGAGCTGCAGCGATTGGGCATTCCCGTCACACTCAGGGGTGGACACCCCATTTTCACTATCACTATTTTGATCAGCCGTGGTTACCAAACAACGGCAGGCCATTTCCACACACATTTAGAATGTCTATTTCTAACATCTTTTATCAACTAAATTCCAAACTCATGGGCTGAGAAACTGTTTATAAGATTTTATTTTTGCTAAAGATTTCTGAGAAAAAACCTTTTGTACATGTTAAAGCAGTTTTGGTTACCATAGGGCACCAAATGCCAGATAATTCTTCCACTTTAACTGCATTGTGTTTCCCTTTGCATCTAGCTGTGTACACCTGTATATTATCATTCGTTCCTGCATAGAGCGTTGTAAATTAAATATTGCCATATTTAGGTTTTTTTGGAAACTATAAAGTGTTCTGAAGCTTCATTTTGTCATCAATACTTCTTTGCCTGCATTAAAGTCCCTGCCTTTGTATCATTTTGAAAATGTTCTGTTGGGTGTCTGTCTTTACACAAGTGCTAGACCAGATGGAGGTCAGTCGGTGTGGCTCTTTTGTAAAAGAATGAGTGCCAGTGCAGAAGGTTCTACATAGAAGCCCGTGCAATTAAATGTCATTGCCCCAATACCAAGGATGCGTAGTCTTTAATCCACCTCAGGGCTCTTTCATCTGGCACCAGGCACCCCCCTGCTCCTTTATCTCACTCTTGCTGGTTCCTGCTTCCCTCCTTTGAGATGGGGTTTCCATGTTTATCTTCCTCTGTCTTTCAGCTGCGTCTTAACGTCTCTTACTCTCAGTATAAGTCTGACTCAGAAAAATAAGTGCCGATCCCCAAAAATGAGTGCGTGCCTGTGGCCCCACCGGCTCAAATTAAGCACTGTCTGTACCCAATTAATGTGGGCAGAGTTTGCGTCTTTAAGTCAAGCCCACCATGAAAAATTCAAGTTCAGCTGCCCATGCTTTCAGAATCCCAAAATGAAATAACGGGGAATCAGTTTCGTATAATCCTACAATACATGAGGCTGCCGTAAACCATTTGAGCATATTTATTTTAGACGTGGAAAGTTTGTCACCAGCTTTGTCCAACAGCTGGCTGTTCCATTGGCTAGAAAAGCACAGCAAGGTCGCCTTGAAGTACATGAACTTAGTATGGGGGGGGGGGGGGGGGGGCGCGAGGTGCTAGAAGTTGAAGGCACAGTTCATCTCACATTCACCCCTGGTACCATTTTATGAGAAACCCGATTGAGCCACGATTTTATTGCATTAGGGCATCAAATAAAGCAATAAAGATTTGAGCGAGTATGACCCCTCAGCAGTTTTTGGACACCTCCGAGCCTGCATTGTAATGTCGGTTCCATGGCGGCGGTCTTGCCCGTGTTTTGTTACCGCACCGAGGGGAGCCCTCAGACTGTGCTGAGTACAGCTCTGTCTGCGTTTGCCTCGTTCTGTGCAGTCCTTGTTGTGCTTGGTAATGAGGCTGGCTCAGTTACACCCAGCAGGCCACAGCCCGTTTGCTGCAATGAAATAGCATGGAGCACAGCGATGGGTCATCGCTGCTCGAGTTAGTAAAACCCAAGCTCTTCAGACAATCTGTTGGCACATTTGTTCGGTAAACATGCTACTTTTTTGTTGGAAAAATAAATATTCATGCAACTTGCGTATTGTTTGGCGTCCTTTTATTTTCTCTAAGGTACGTTTACAGCAGCCAGTCAGCGAAGCTCTAACCACTGGGACTGTGAGCCGCGGGGCATGCTGCTTGTGATGAGGGCCAGTGGTTTAGGATGTCAGGCCAAGTGTTCTCAGAATTTAAAACGACCTCATACAGTATGTTTGCTGAAGGTGCCAAGTGAGGAATAACAATTCGAATGTAGGCTTTATTGTACAGTGGAAGGCCAAGTGGACTTCAGAATGCAACATCCTTCTAGCAGTTGGGCGACCAGGCAGGGTCAGGAGAGGTACCTCCCGCTAGTAAGAATTTGTTTAATCTTTGGATAGGTAGGGGCAGTTTTCTCTCTCTGGTATGACTGATCGTAATGCAGGAACACCTTTCCCACCTATTCTCTCAGTATTATGAAATGGATGTTGGTGTCTGAGTCCAGCAACAGAATACAATGAATGAATGAATCAATAGCTCCTCTAGGGGAGATTTGTTTTAGAGATCCTTGTCCTAGGGTACAATGTAGACAGTGCTAATATGTATCAACGAGATCTCCTAGGTGAACCTCGAATAAAAGGACAATGCGAGAAGGAAGGAGGTCTTGCTGGAAAGCCTGCAAAGGAAGAGATGCTCCAGGCCCTCACCTGCTACACCACATTACCAAGAGAAAAGTAGTAGAGTAACTCTGCATTTAATAAAAATACAAATAAACATTTATGTATTTCTTTAAAGAAGTCTTTCAAGTCACAAGGTAGTGTGACCCCTCTTCTTGCTGGAAATGCGCCTGGTTATTGGCTCCATTGTCAGATTGGATTCTTTCCACTGTTGCGTTCGGTCGTGTACTCCGGGTCGACACCGTTGCTGTGCTCTATTTCAGTTCATACCGTTACCTTCCCTCCATTTGTATTGTATTTCGATCACGATTCCCTTACTCCCTGTCTCAGGTCGACGTTTGGGTACGTCGCTCAAGCGGGGTCCGGGTCGACCGAGGCCCCTCTCAGTCCTTTGGGGCCTTCTCCTGTCTCTTGGTCACTTCTCTCTACAATGCCTTGACAGTGATGAAACAGATACTTTTCGATATTGTCCAACCTGCAATGCCAAATATCCTTTGACCACTCATCATCAGATCTGCAATTAGTGCCTCTTGCCTGAACATTAGGCCGCTTATGTTGCCTGCCGCTCCTTCCATTCCAAGAAGACTCTCCGCAACCATAGGGCACGTTGGCTCGAGATGTCGCATAGGAGTGGCCACGATACCTCAGTCCTCTTTGGTCCTGAGGACTTCAAGTGAAACATCATCCACCACGATCAGTTACAGATGAAGAGGCTTTCTCACTCAAAAAAGCTCTGGCTCCTATCTGGAAATCGAGGACCATCCGCCAGTCCAGCAGTCTGTAAGTATGCCGCTCTCATACCTAGCAGTCCTTTGTCAAAGGGCACACAACCACTCTAGAGCACCAGAGACAGGCTTTTAAACCACCACTGCCTTCAGGCCATGGTCGGCACCAAAAAAACTCTTTGGATGCTGTGCCTAGCTACGGCTCAGTGCCGATATAGCCTTCGAGACCGTCTGCTTCTGCACCAAGCCAACTGTCTGCACCAACCACATCTGTCTTGATGCCGACCAGAACCTTGGCGCCCAAATCGACGCCAACCTCAGAGACAAAGACTTCAGCATCGACCAGCAAGACCGACATCAGCGCGGTCAAACCGATTCTCCATAAACTTCAGGAGGAGATCGATTCAAGGCACAAACACCTGGTCATCCACCCCCATATGGGCCGAATCCTTGCCCGCCCTTCGGGGCCTGCTGTTCCACCCTCAAAATGCCAGCTGTCATTTTAGGACGCCTTGGACATTCCGATTCCACCAAAGCAGCACAAGAAAGCGGATAAGGCTATCAGTCCCTTATCCCATGATCAACCATCCCCTCACCCCGTTCCTCAGCCTTCACCTTCCCCACCTGCTTCTGCTTCTCCAGGGGACCCCCTTGACATCACACCTCAGGGGTCTCCTCACACTGACATGGGAAGGGCATGACACATTTGACACCCCTATGCAGGGTGACCCATGGAACTCCATTGACAGACCCACCGGGGGACACAGACCCTTACCTTTTCCCTGCACATCCTTGATCTTCGGACGATTCCTCGTCCTACCAGGAACTCATTGGTAGGGCTGCCTTATTACATAAGGTGGATCTTCATATAGAGCCCCTAGAGGAAGACATCTTTTTGAAAGCATATCCTTCACTTACCGCTCTACTCAGTACCTCCCCATGCTTGAGGACATTCTACGCCACACGCCCAACATCTTTAAGGACCCCGTCCAAGCCAGGGTCATGGTCATAACATCTAAGGTGAATAAAAAATATAAAGCTTCCCATACTGTACCATTTACATACTTGGACAGCTCCCGCCCGACTCTCTGTTGGTCACTACTGCTCATAAGTGAACCAACTCCCAGGCCAGCGGGGATGCCCCACCACTGGAGGAGGAGAGTACGTGCACCGATGCGGCAGGCAAAAGGGTAGCTAGGCAATCGGCCAACCAATGGTATATCACTAATTCTATCATCCTTTTTTCAAGGTATGAACTGGGACAAGATGGAGGAGTTCCTCCAATACCTCCCAGAGGAGCATAGAAAGAGGGTACATGTAAAAGTCTCTGAGGGCAAGTAGATAACTAACACCTCTAAGCACTGTGCCCTAGATGCATAGAAAGAACTGCCATGTTTTTAATTCCAGCATCCTTCTGTGTAGACTCGACAGGCTCTGTATCTCTTGTTTCAGGCTGAAACTTCAGCAGAGCCTGTGAACATGCCCTTTGATGACCAGCATCTCTTTGGTCCACATGTGGACCAAATGTTAGAAAAGATCAAGAAAGACACGGAGACACCTAAAGTGATGTGTTCCCCGCAGGTCTTTTTGCCACAAATCCTAAGGTGGAAGCTCGTAGGCCACCTTCCCTAAAGCCTCCACGTCATAGCAGTGCACCCAGAACTCCTAGGGGTTACTTTAAGGGGCCTATAGGGGCATCAACTCTAGAGGCTGAGGTAAAGGGGGCTGCCTCAAAGGAGCTGCAACCACCACCAAACCATGACTTGCCTCTTCTACCCTACCCCCAACTACACAACACAGGTCGGGGGACGCCTTCAAGGCTTTTTTTCCAGATGGCAAGCAGTCACCCCAGAGCAGTGGGGGTTGGATATTATCCTACATGATTATTGTCTGGAGCTCACTTCCACGCCTCTCACCATTCCACCTTGTAAACACATCTCCCCGGAACACCAAAGGCTCATCAAAGAAGAAGTCATAGTGCTCCTTCTCAAAAGGGCTCTAGAACCCGTCCCCTTAACATCAGGAGGGCAAAGGAGTGTACTCTCAGTACTTCTTAATTCCCAAAAAGGACAGGTCCACAGACCCATTGCGGACCTCGGGCCCCTAAACGAATCCTTTCAGAGCACTTCCATATGGTCACTCTCCTGGATATCATTCTGCTTCTCCAGCAAGGCGATTCATGACCATGCTTGATCTGAAGAAACGCCTATTTCCACATACCAATACATTCAGCTTATTGGCGATATCTCAGATTTGTGTACAGCGGAAAACATTACCAATTCAATGTCCTTCCCTTTGGAGTTACTACTGCCCCTAGGGTGTTCACCTCCCGGTGGTGGTTGCACACCTGCGCAGACAGGGAGTCCATGTCTTCCCTTATCTGGGCGACTGGCTGATCAAGTGCCACCCACCAGCAATGCTGTGAACACGCACAGATCACAATAGACCTTCTTCACCAGTAGGGTTTACAGTCAATGGCACAAAATCCCACCTCCAAACCCTTCGGATACAACGCTACCTGGGGGTTATTCTCAACTCCGAGGTAGGCGTATCCTTTGCCAACTTTGCCAGGATCCTCTTTTCAGACACTTCTCCCTCTTTTGCAACCAAATCGACAAGTCACGGTCACAACATGCTCCTCCTAGGCATGATGGCCTCCTGCATTACCATAGTACCCCATGTCAGGTTACAAATGCATCAGTTTCAGGAAAACCTAGCACAGCAGTGGTGTCAGGTGGCGGGTCATTGCGATGATCTAATGTTGATTGGCTGCTGCACTTATCTCTCTGTGCAATGGTGGAACACCAAGGACCTGTTGCAGGGGCAGCCTTACCTTGACCAAATTCCACAGGGGACTGTTAAAGCGGACGTCTTCCTTATGTGTTGGGGTGCACACTTACTGAGTCTCATTGTCCAGGGACAGTGGGAACCCAGACACTGGGTTCTCCACATCAGCTACCTGGCACTTCTAGCCATTCACCTAGCATTAAAGACTTTCCCACATAGCTTGATAGGCAAGGTTGTTCTTGTCTGGACAGACAATATGACAGCCAGGTATTCTCTTCAGAAACAGGGGGGCACATGCTCTCCACAACTCTCACACCTATCCCAGAGCATTTGGCAGCAGGCTCTTCGCAACAAAATCCATTCCCTAGCAGAGTACCTTCCGAGGATGGGCAATGATTTTGCCTGACCTCAGCAGAATGCGGTAACAAGTCCACAAGTGAGAACTCCACCCACAAGCCCTCCTCCACTAATTCCAGAGATTGGGTTTCCTACCAGAAAAACGTGAATTGGCACCCCCAAACATAGCACTCTCAATCCTTTCCGGGATCGCAGTAACAGAACACACCCTTTCGCTCTCTCACTCGTACTTGTCCACAATAAAATAAACGAGACACTAAGCAAGTTTCGGATATTGATTTAAACTATTGTGTCCTAAAATGCAGTACTTGTGCCACAATTAGAAGAGAAATGCATACTAAAAATACTGTTAGCATGTTCAATTAACCATATATCATAAAAAAGCGATGTCATGTTATAAGACAGAATATCCTATACCCATCTCCCTTCTACTGATGCTAGATGATTGTAGGAGAGTAGGATCTGCACTTATGTTGCCCCCACTTTTTTTCTGATGTATACACTGGTTTCTGGCTATAGTCAGCCTGGGTCCCTGCTAATCAGGGCCCCAGTCTCTCTGTTCTCTCTAAACAACTTTGAGTGCATACTAGATGCACTAGTGATTGGATACTGTGGTACCTTATGAGCCCCTAGTATATGGTACCCTAGGTACCAAGAGCATAGGCACTTCACAGGCCTACCATGGGCTGAAGCAGGTATTATGCCACCCCTGGGAAGCAGACTCAATCTGACACCACAGGCCTGCTACTGCAGCCTGGGTGAGGTAGTGTTAGCACTCCTCACAGAGGTATAGGTTTCTATATCTCACCATATACACACATATAAACCTATCAGCCACCCCTATGGCAGGCCCTATCAATCCTGAGGGCAGGGTGCTTGGTTTACAATGTGAGGGGGTGCCTCTGCATGAGCAGGACCCCTCTGCAGCTACCAGAGTCTATTCTCTATGGCTGTTTGTGGATGCGGTTAAAACATATACTCTTAAGTGCATTATAATACTAACTTTGGAATGACTGCATCAAAACATGTCGTGTTTGGTGTCAAACAACTTGGAATCATACCCCCACATCAGTCCATGATGTGGGAGCATGATCCCACCCTTCTAGAGGGGACGACATGTACCCACTGTAGGAAAACGACAGAAATCTGAAAGTGCCCTGGCATCACAAAACGGATGCCACCAGCACAGACACTGGGCTGCCCTCCTGCTGCTGACTGAAACTCGCAGTGGAGGAATCCCAACAAAAGGCATCCTGTCACAGGGAGGTGTCACCACCTTCCAGACAGGGTTTAATGTGTTGGGGCTGTGTGGGTGCCCTCCTAGAGTGCTTTGAAGTCCTGCACTGGAGGAGCAGTAGGCTCCTCTGTGCATATGCCAGCTCAAACCGGTTCAGGGGCTACCTGCCCCTGCTCTGGCGCGAAACTGGACAAAGGAAAGTGGGTGTAACCACCCCCTACCCTGACCCTCCCAGAGGAGTGGTCATAGAGCTAGTCCCTCCCCTATCTTCAGTATAAGATAGCCAACCTTGCCATTGCAAAGTAGATAACCCTGGACGACGCTCTACAAAGAAGAATCCTGGCCCTTCGAAGTTCCACTACCTTTGGAAGACAGAAGAATCTTCCTTGGAGTCAAGGAGTGACTTCCCTGCTTGGCAGGCACCAAAAACTTGAATCAACGGTTGCAAACTTTTCCGCTCCTGCCGGAGTCCAAAGTCCCTGCAGCCCCGGAAGTGGATTTCCTGACTTCTCGACGGCCATTGTGAGTCCCCAGCAGAGCTGAGGCGAGTGGACCCCACGAGTGACGAGGAACAGCAATACCCGGGTACCGTGCACTATTGTCGAGTGCAACCCCTTCACGATGTTCTACGAACTTGTGCATTGGACCATTTGTGGCCCAAGCCTCCAGCAGGTTTTGCAGCGAAAATCAGAGGCCTACCCCGTCCCGAGTGACCGCGGGCTCTTGTGAAGCATTTCCTCAAGAGGCGTCTTCGTGATCCCTTGCCCGTTGGCTTGTGGGTTCCCCCAAGACTTTCTTATCGACTCAAAGGGCTCCCCTGGTTGCTCCAGGCCTGCCCTCACTTACCCTCGCTGGGTGAGTCCCTCAGACCTTGCTGGTCTGCACCATCGACTTTCTTCACTCTACACGAGGCTTGCTGTTGCCAAGGCTACACACAATTGTACCACGTTGTGACGAAACACATGTCGGCTGGTTTGTTTTCTCTTGGTATTGATCTGGATTGATATTAAATCCCTATCTTTGATACTTCTGATGTCGATTTCCATAATTTCAGCAAAAAGAAATTTTCAACTTTGGTTTTTACACTAAAACCACTATCCTTATACGTGTGCACAGGACTTTGTTGTATACTGTTGCCAAAGCTTGTTGGCTCCAATCCGGTTGCCGACACCGCCATCAGCTGCAGATGTCGTGGGACCCTCCGAATCCAGCTGCTGGTCATCGTCGATCTCTCCTGGACCTCGTAAGCGAAGAGTCAAAACACTCCTGATCACCTGAAATCGCCCGACATCCGTGGGCCTCCATCTTTCTGGCCCCAGGTCACTGGCAAGTGACTGTGAACACTGTCCCTTCAATTTTCAGGTCTTCAGCATCTCTAATCCACCCTTGGATTCCACCGGACACTTTCTCAGTCGCCGCAAGCAGCAAGTCTTCTTTGGTCTCCATAGAAAACAGCAACGCGACCCGACACCAAAAGACACCTATGCACCCGGCTTCCATGGGTGAGGTAACTCGTACACTCCGGTGCCCTAGTGTGTGTTGGTCCTCGAATTACTTACCTTATAAGTGGCTTGCTTGTAGACTTCCTCAAAGTACCCTAAAACTTTAAAAATCAAACCGCGACTTGCTCCATTGAAATCAATAGGGAACCCACGGCTGTGTTCACACACTGCATGCGTCTCCCGTGGGTCTGTTACTTACCTGCTTTCACTGCAGCAGTAAAGCCCCAGCGATTCTACAGGCCCTAGGCCTTGTTATTTTGCAAGTCGACTTTCCTAACCCATTTTTTTAGTATATGGTCTGGTACGCCCCTAGGGCCCCAGCCATATTTGTGCTTAACTTATTGTGAAACGTTGATATTTGAATGTGTTCCTGGCTCTAATCTTATAAAGAGATTAGTAGAGTGTGTCTAGAAATAAATACATATATATTTGATATATATACCTGTGTGGTGTCCTTTCATTTGGTAATTCAAGAGATTATAAGGTAAAACAAGCTGCTTTACATTCCTCTGAGACTTAGCCTGAAGGCTGCTCTCCACAGCTACCACTAGGATAGCTTTTTTAAAAAGGTTGTCTTAAACCTATCTACCATAAGAGTCGAATTGGACTGGTGCAAGGTGGCCACTATAACTAGTGACCAGCATATGCCAGGCCAACTTCTCACAATGATTATATATCAAAGATCTCTGGAATAGTGGTGGACCCCATACCTTAGCATATACAGATGGATGTTTTACATCTCAGCTGATACGGCAATCTTGTTCCAGAACCCTCACTCAGTGTCAGTGTTTCTACTTAAACTCCTGTGATTGGTTATATAACAAGATGTGTGCTCATAAGCAGCAGCTGAATTCTCTTGTTATGTCTAGGTGCTAGTGCCTGACCAGAAAGAATAGCAAGGGAGATTGTTGTGTGACCTTTTCTGTGGTGAAGAAATCCTAGGAAAAGAACAGAACACAAAAGCATATGCAGATTCGATGTGAAAGTACAATGTTGCACAAAAGCAAGCATGTTTATATAGTAATGCGTGCAAAAGAAAATGCAGCCTACAACGTGCACAATTAGGCTGATATAGGGAAAACTACAAGTGTCCATGCAGGAAACATGACGGTACCTGCATTGGTTTTTCCTTCTTATATTATCATAACTTTGTTCATAATCATTGTTTTTGATGGATTTTATGTTTTTTTTTACTATGGGAGAATAGTTGGCTTTCCATTTTCTTTCAATAATTTGATTGTTTTGAGCATTGTCTGCAGAAGCTACTAGAAGATTTCTCCCAAAGTCTATTATTTTAACTGGTAAATTCCCTAGACGTAGATCCATGAATGTGAAACAAAAGAAGTGGTTCAGGCATCCTTCATCAGTACTGGCATTCACCATCTTCATTGGACCACATTTCTGATAATTTGTGATCAAGCTCTTAAACAATCATTCACATGTCTAGACCTAAATAATTTGGATTGAATTTAAGAATCAGTCGAGATGTAGTGAGCGTATCCCTTACATCACTAATTTATGATCCTAAGCCAATCCTGGGAAAATATGGATTGACCAAAACAAAGAGCTATGTAGCAAATCTGCTCCCTTAACACACTCAAATGCTTTGTCTGAAAACACGATCATGATTTTGCTGTCTGGGATAAAGAATTTGTACCCAAAGAAATTGAACCACCACCCTGATAGTCTTCTTCTCTGGCTAAAAGTGGCTTAAATTGCCCCTTAAAGTTTCCATGCAAGTCAGGTTTTCCTCCTCTGCCTGCTCATTTACTTAATTTAAAGTGATGTTATGGATTAGGTGATACAATCCTTTGCAAACGAGTTATGGTACACCTTATCTCTTGTAGCATATGAATTCTGTACTAAGCTATCAAGCATATTCATAAATTGTAAGTACATCACCATGAGGGCAAGCTCTGCCATCCCTTTATAGATTGTATGGTACAGTTTATCAATACTGGTGTAGCTTGCTGCTTGTAACCTGAACTAATCCTCCTTTCAAAAGAGAGTTGTGAAATTTAACATAAGATTAATTGAATGTTTAGATTTAGCAAGCATTAGTTCAAGTCTTTACTCTTTGTGGACCAGCCCTGTGCTAGTCGCGGTGATGCAAATGGCTGTTCTTCCTCCTCGATAGGTCGACCAAATGGATACATTATTAAACAAGAAAAGGGAATGCAATGAAACTGATAGCAAGGGCAAGTGTTCCCAGTGTCCGTCAGAGCCTCACTGGTAGACTCCTATTGTTCATCAACGTTGGCGCTCTTGAGCACCGGCGGTGGAGCTGCTCATTCCTAGCTCTCGATGAATCCCACGTCGTCCAGGATAATGTACCCCCCTCCGAAGGAGCACATTCAATGTATCCTGTCCAATGCCAGAACAGTGCACCAAGCTCGCCTCAACCTAAGCTAACACCGTTGATACTACAGCATAGTCCACCCCTAACTTGCATAGTCCATCCCTGACATCTGACTTCTCCTTAGGTGCACTATTCCTCGGCCGAGGGTGCAATTTGTACCTGATAACTCCAGGCACAGAGGGCTTAATCTCCGGAGGGACCGCTGCATTTAGTACATCATCGTTTTCAGCATCCGTTTGGGTCCATGTAAGCTTTGCATCACCCAAAGAGACAAACTGAGGGACTTTCTCACCCTCAGCGTCCCCAATGCCGTCCCTTACCCAGTTGTCATAGCGTAGGGATAAGAGTATCCTGCGGCAGTGGGTGGAATGAATCCAATTCTTTCGGCCAGCGACTTTGACTGCAGTCCGGGTAGTGAGGAACACCTGCCTGGGCCCCTTCCACTGGGGCTCCAAGCTTCTCTTCCGCTGAAAATTCCAGAGCAACACCCAGTCCCCGGGCTGGATGTTATGACCGGGCCCCTCTGGTACGGGTGGGAGCGCCTCTTGGATCTGTTCGTGAATAGGACACAGATTTTCAGTTAACTGGCACAGGTAATCAGTCAATAGAGGGTACTCAATTTCTGAAAACCTGCGCGGGATGCCCCAGACATTCGCCAGCCGTCCGAACACGACCTCGTAGAGCAGGGGTACTCACAAACTTTCTCTTGGGGGCCAAATTTACAGTGTGGTTTGTGGCCGAGGGCCGCACCTTGGGGGCGGGGTCATTGGGGGAGGGGGCGGGGCTAGAGCAAAAAAAAAACTGTGACCATGAGCCACCGGACCCGGCATACACATATCCCTCTCTCTATCTCCCTCCTCTGTCGTCCTCCGTCTCCCTCCCTCCTCCGTCTCCCTCCCTCTCTCCTTCTATCCGTCTCTCTCCCTCTCCGTCTCTCTCCGTCTCCCCCTCTGTCTCCCTCTCTCTCTCTGTCTCCCTCTCTGTCTCCCTCCCTCTCTCTCCCTCTCCCTCCCTCTCCTTCCCTCTCCGTCTCCCTCCCTCTGTCTCCCTCCCTCCCTCTGTCTCCCTCCGTCTCCCTCCCTCCGTCTCCCTCCCTCCCTGTCTCCCTCCCTCCATCTCCCTCCCTCCATCTCCCTCCCTCTGTCTCCCTCCATCTCCCTCTCCCTCCCTCCCTCCGTCTCCCACCCTCCGTCTCCCTCCCTCTGTCTCCCTCTCCCTCCCTCCGTCTCCCTCCATCTCCCTCCCTCCGTCTCCCTCCCTCCGTCTCCCTCCCTCCGTCTCCCTCCCTCCGTCTCCCTCCCTCCGTCTTCTCCCTCTCCGTCTCCCTCCCTGTCTCCCTCCCTGTCTCTCTCCCTGTCTCTCTCCCTCCCTCTGTCTCCCTCTCCCTCCCTCTGTCTCCCTCTCCCTCCCTCTGTCTCCCTCCCTCCCTCTGTCTCCCTCCGTCTCCCTCCCTCCGTCTCCCTCCCTCCCTGTCTCCCTCCCTCCATCTCCATCCCTCCATCTCCCTCCCTCCGTCTCCCTCCCTCCCTCCCTCCCTCTGTCTCCCTCCATCTCCCTCTCCGTCTCCCTCCGTCTCCCACCCTCCGTCTCCCTCCCTCTGTCTCCCTCCGTCTCCCTCCGTCTCCCTCCCTCCGTCTCCCTCCCTCCGACTCCCGCCCTCCGTCTTCTCCCTCCCTGTCTCCCTCCCTGTCTCCCTCCCTGTCTCCCTCCCTGTCTCCCTCCCTGTCTCCCTCCCTGTCTTCCTCCCTGTCTCCCTCCCTGTCTTCCTCCCTGTCTCTCTCCCTGTCTCTCTCCCTCCCTCTCCCTCCCTCTGTCTCCTTCTCCCTCCCTCTGTCTCCCTCCCTCCCTCTGTCACCCTCCGTCTCCCTCCCTCCCTCCCTCTGTCTCCCTCCATCTCCCTCTCCCTCCGTCTCCCTCCATCTCCCTCCCTCCATCTCCCACCCTCCGTCTCCCTCCCTCTGTCTCCCTCCCTCCCTCCCTCCGTCTCTCTCTGTCTCCCTCCCTCTATCTCTCCCTCTGTCTCCCTCCCTCTCCCTCTGTCTCTCTCCCTCTCCCTCCCTTCCTCTGTCACCCTCCGTCTCCCTCCCTCTGTCTACCTCCCTCCCCCTCCCTCCCTCTATGCCTCTCTCTGTCTCCCTCCCTCCCTCCGTCTCTCTCTGTCTCCCTCCCTCTATCTCTCCCTCTGTCTCCCTCCCTCTCCCTCTGTCTCTCTCCCTCTCCCTCCCTTCCTCTGTCACCCTCCGTCTCCCTCCCTCTGTCTACCTCCCTCCCCCTCCCTCCCTCTATGCCTCTCTCTGTCTCCCTTCCTCTCCCTCCCTCCCTCCCTCCCTTTCCCTCCCTCCATCACGGGCTGAGGCTGGGGGCGGGGCTAGAGCAAAAAAAAAACTGTGACCATGAGCCACCGGACCCGGCATACACATATCCCTCTCTCTATCTCCCTCCTCTGTCGTCCTCCGTCTCCCTCCCTCCTCCGTCTCCCTCCCTCTCTCCTTCTATCCGTCTCTCTCCCTCTCCGTCTCTCTCCGTCTCCCCCTCTGTCTCCCTCTCTCTCTCTGTCTCCCTCTCTGTCTCCCTCCCTCTCTCTCCCTCTCCCTCCCTCTCCTTCCCTCTCCGTCTCCCTCCCTCTGTCTCCCTCCCTCCCTCTGTCTCCCTCCGTCTCCCTCCCTCCGTCTCCCTCCCTCCCTGTCTCCCTCCCTCCATCTCCCTCCCTCCATCTCCCTCCCTCTGTCTCCCTCCATCTCCCTCTCCCTCCCTCCCTCCGTCTCCCACCCTCCGTCTCCCTCCCTCTGTCTCCCTCTCCCTCCCTCCGTCTCCCTCCATCTCCCTCCCTCCGTCTCCCTCCCTCCGTCTCCCTCCCTCCGTCTCCCTCCCTCCGTCTTCTCCCTCTCCGTCTCCCTCCCTGTCTCCCTCCCTGTCTCTCTCCCTGTCTCTCTCCCTCCCTCTGTCTCCCTCTCCCTCCCTCTGTCTCCCTCTCCCTCCCTCTGTCTCCCTCCCTCCCTCTGTCTCCCTCCGTCTCCCTCCCTCCGTCTCCCTCCCTCCCTGTCTCCCTCCCTCCATCTCCATCCCTCCATCTCCCTCCCTCCGTCTCCCTCCCTCCCTCCCTCCCTCTGTCTCCCTCCATCTCCCTCTCCGTCTCCCTCCGTCTCCCACCCTCCGTCTCCCTTCCTCTGTCTCCCTCCGTCTCCCTCCGTCTCCCTCCCTCCGTCTCCCTCCCTCCGACTCCCGCCCTCCGACTCCCGCCCTCCGTCTTCTCCCTCCCTGTCTCCCTCCCTGTCTCCCTCCCTGTCTCCCTCCCTGTCTCCCTCCCTGTCTCCCTCCCTGTCTCCCTCCCTGTCTTCCTCCCTGTCTCCCTCCCTGTCTTCCTCCCTGTCTCTCTCCCTGTCTCTCTCCCTCCCTCTCCCTCCCTCTGTCTCCTTCTCCCTCCCTCTGTCTCCCTCCCTCCCTCTGTCACCCTCCGTCTCCCTCCCTCCCTCCCTCTGTCTCCCTCCATCTCCCTCTCCCTCCGTCTCCCTCCATCTCCCTCCCTCCATCTCCCACCCTCCGTCTCCCTCCCTCTGTCTCCCTCCCTCCCTCCGTCTCTCTCTGTCTCCCTCCCTCTATCTCTCCCTCTGTCTCCCTCCCTCTCCCTCTGTCTCTCTCCCTCTCCCTCCCTTCCTCTGTCACCCTCCGTCTCCCTCCCTCTGTCTACCTCCCTCCCCCTCCCTCCCTCTATGCCTCTCTCTGTCTCCCTTCCTCTCCCTCCCTCCCTCCCTCCCTTTCCCTCCCTCCATCACGGGCTGAGACAGCTTCCCAGCGCGCACACACACAGCCGCACTGAGACAGCTTCCCAGCGCTCACACACAGCCCCACCCGAGTACATCACGGGTCTTTAAAAGACCATTTACATGTTAAAGCTTTGTTGTATTTCACCTCTTAGGCCCCTGCATCTCCACTTTGACAATCACTGGAATCCCCCGGCCCCACAGAGCAGTCTCAGAGTCCGGGCTTCTGCACCCGACACTCCGACAGGGTTTGCTAACACTATT
This sequence comes from Triturus cristatus, assembly GCF_964204655.1. NCBI lineage: Eukaryota > Metazoa > Chordata > Amphibia > Caudata > Salamandridae > Triturus > Triturus cristatus. The sequence continues at coordinate 1,084,038,544 of NC_140582.1, read as the reverse complement.
TAATTTATTTTTTAAAACACATATAGGATGTCTGCATTGTCCGCGGGCCGCCGAGGAAGGCTTGCCGGGCCACTGGCGGCCCGCGGGCCGTACTATGAGTAACCCTGTCGTAGAGTGACAATCCTGTCCTAGAATGTGCTGTAATACTTGTAGACAAAAGAGCTAGTGGTAAAGCATCTGGCCACTGTAACCCTGTGGTCTCTTGAATCTTTGCCAATTTCAGTTTGAGAGTACCATTGTACTTCTCAACCAAACCCGCTGACTGAGGGGGATTTGCAGCATGGAATTTCTGCTTTTTGTGCAAACCGTCGCCAACTATCTGGATAACCTTGGCATTAAAGTGGCTTCCGTTATCACTCCAGATCAAACGGGGCAAGCCGAAGCAAGGAAAGAACTCCTTCAGGAGTACTTTTACAGTCGCAATGGCTGTATTCGCTTTAGTAGGGTAAGCCTCAACCCATTTACCGAATGCACAAACAACTGCCAATACATACTTCAAATTATTGACTTTGTCCATTTCGATATAGTCCATGTGAAGGACCTCGAAAGGGAAGGTGGGAGGTGCAAAAGTTTCGGGTGGCGTAGGGTACCTTTGCCAGGATTGTGCATCATGCGCACCATACAGTACTTTACTAAATGTGCAGCCGTCTTTAGAATATTGTCATTTTGCCATACGGGGTCTAACAGTTTGCAAATACCCTTAGCAAATATGTGAGCTGGGCCATGGGCCATCGTGACTACTGGAAGAACATATGCATCTGGCAACATCCATCTCTGCTTCCCTGACTTGTCAATCCAACATCCCTCATCATTCATGTTTGCTTTACTTTCTTGCCACACTGCTAATTCCTCCATTGTGGCCTCACTCTGTATCTCCTTCACATTTTCGAGTGACCTCGGGCACCCACCTAGCGGGATCTGCTACAAACATTCTTTTCCTCTTAGTTCGGGCTGTTTCCTTAGCTATCTGCTCTGCAAAGGCGTTCCCTTTGCCCACATCGCCAGTAACTTTTCTATGAGCGCTGCACTTCACTATTGCCAATTTCTTAGGGAGTGTCAGAGTGGACAAAAGCCTATGTATAAGAGGACCATGCTGAATCCGTGTCCTGTAGGAAGTAAGGAACCCTCTCTACCCAGAGCCGCCCAAAATCATGGGCGACCGAAAGGCATACTGACTGTCAGTATAAATATTGACAACTAGCCCCTCACTCACTTTGCAGGCTTCGATAAGGGTGACTAACTCAGCTGCCTGGGCGGACTGATAGGGAACTCGTGATGTCTCAACTATCGTACGCAACATAGTAATTGCGTATGCTGCAGTGGTGGTGCCATCTGGTAATGTGAAACAAGAGCCATCGACATATAGTTCCCCTTGGGGGTAAGCTAAGGGAACGTCAGTTAGGTCTACCTGTCCTTTCGTCTCTTCCGTCCGGACGATACAATCATGTATGTCAGTCTCATTCTCAGAAGGGAGGGGTAGTAACATGGCTGGATTCAGAGTGACACAGCCTTTAATCATGATGTGCTTTGCACAGAGCATTAGCTCGTAGCCTGTCAGACGTGCACTGGTGAGGTTCTGTGCCTTTGTCCTATTCAAAAGTGTATCCACAGCATGAGGTACCATAATTGTGAGGTCAGTATCAAGTACAAGTCCCGCCGATTGTCTTGTTGAGACAGTCACAGCCGCGACCGCTCTTAGACAGCTCGGAAGGTCTCCTGCGACAGGGTCAAGCACAGCAGAGAAATAAGCACACGGTCGTTGCTTATTCCAGAAGTTTTGTGGTAAAACAGAAAGCGCACAACCACCCAGCTCATGGACATACAACACAAAGCATTTAGCCTAATTAGGGGTACCAAGCACTGGAGCCGAGCAAAGCGCAGTTGTTAATTGCTCAAAAGCCTGCTGACACTCTGGCATCCAAGGCAGGGTGTCATGCACATCTTTTAGTGTTAGCGCAAGCAGAGGCTTAATAAGCAGCGAGTAGCCAGGTATCCACTGAAAGTGATACCTATGAATGCACGCACATCTTTCTGAGTTTGGGGTATTGGCATTTTCACAGTGGTACTGATGAGCTCAGGGGTCAATCTCCTACCCTCCTTCGACAGTAGGAGACCTAAATAGGTGACCTGTCGACAATAATGAAATTTGGAAAGGGATCCTTATGACCAATTTCAGCTAAATGGAGCAACAATTTAACTGTACTATCTCTGCAACCTTGTTCTGTGTCCAAGGCGATGAGCAGCTCATCAACATATTTGAGCAATACATTACCTCTGGGGAGGGACAAGGAATCCAGCTGACCTTTCAAAGCTTGACTATAAATACTCATACTTTCTGTATAGCCTTGAGGAGCGTGACAGAATCTAAAGCTTCTAGCAGCTAGGGTGAACCCGAACAGATACATGCTGTCAGGATGAATGGGGATACTGAAGAATGCATTTTTCAAGTCAATGACCAAAAAGAATTTAGCAGAAGAAGGAATACTTGTCAAAAGTGTTGTTATGTCAGAGACCATTGGAATCACTATTTTGTTAACTTCACGCAAGTCAGTCACAAAACAATAAACATCTGCATGGTCATCAGAGGAACCCGAAGGTGTCCTTTTGAGAATAGGAAGAATAGGGCTATTACAAACATTAGCAGCAGTCTCTTCAACCACTCCTTTCTCATTCAAATCCTGCACAATTTGCTTCAAAGCTTACTCACCTGCCTGTGGTATTTTATACTGGGGAATACAGGGTAAAATAGGACCTTCCTTGACATGTATCGAAATAGGTGATATTTGTAAGAAACTCACGTCTGTGTCGCCCGCTGCCCACAGAGTGGGTGGCACATCCTTAAGCTCCGCAGGAAGAGGTGCATCTTTAGACAGACACTGTGTAGCGCACACAACATCGGCCCCATTCTCATGTAGACACCCTCCGGGGAGCAGCAAATTGTGGCTTGCAATTTCTTCAATAAATCCAGACCAATCAAACTTCCTCCACAATTAGATGTCAACAAGAATGGTGAATCCACAGTAAAGGGACCAATAGTTAGCGCAAGGGGTTTTGAAATAGGGCTTACAGCTGGTACCCCGGAAAAACCTACTGAAAACGAGAAATAGAACTATTTGTTGCACCTGTATCTACCAAGAACTCTTTAGTCGAACCATGCACATCTGCACTAACGTACAGACCACGTTGATCTACAGGTATCTGATCTGGTCCCTCACTCTGTCCCTGTCTGTCCTAGCTGTAAGACATCCCCGTCACCTCATCCGTATCATAATCATCGTGATAATACTGTCCACCCCGAATGTCATCAAAATAGTTAGTATCAGAATGACTCTGCGAAGCCACAGCATTCTGAGCACTGTCTTGGCCACCAGCTTCATGACCCCATCCACGAGAACCTCGTCCTCTAGGAGCCGCCACCTTCTGCAAAAGCACCGGACACCCGTTGCACCAGTGTCCCTCCTCTTTACAGTCTGCACACTGATACACCCCAAATGTGCAATATTACCGGGCCAGCTAGTGCGTGGAAGCTGTCGGGCTCTACCGTTCCCTCTAGAAGCCTGCTGTAACAACACCTTTGTCTTCAAATCCTTGTGCTTTTTTCCGTCTTCTCCTCCTCCCTGTGTTCATAATACTGTGCCATATTCAAGATGATGGAAGGGGAAGAGGTGGACCAGGTGCTCTCAGAAGTCGGCAATCTGGTCAAAATGTCAGGAAGCAAATTGGAAACAAATCTATTAACAAACAGCCGCACACCACCTTCAATTGACAAATCCTTTCCACTATAGTCTAAGAACACACCCTAAAACCGTGTGAAAAAGTCTGACGCAATCTCATCCCTCTTCTGGCGGCAAGCCAATACCTTGTCCCAAACAACTTTCCGGAGGGATAATAGAATGCATATACGTGATAATGCGGCCAGGCAAAGCAAGTATCTCCGCCCTAGGCTTATCACCTGGCTTCCGATCCTGAGCCCAAGTTTTAATTTGATCCCAGGTACCACCCAATTCCGCAACATGATCCTGTGTGTGTACTTGTCTCCAAATATCAACCGGAACCAGTAAACCGAATAACATTTCAATATCAGCGAGCGTCAGCACCGTCGAAGAGGCAACTTCAGTCAGCTCCTTATAATAAGCGGTGGGATTTTTCCTAGGGTCAGGTAACTGAGTCTTAAGGGACAAGACTTCACTCCTTTTCCATGGAGTGTAAACCCATTGTTCCTGGAAACAGGCATCTTTCTCTGCTTTCATTCGCCTCTGGTTAACCTCCTTTTGCCATGTTCTAAGGGAATCAAACATAGACTGCCTACTTCTTCTTGCAAACAGCTTCTCCTGCAAAAAAAGCAATTGTCTGTTCATCAAACGTGCCCGTCAACGGCCACTGCAACTCGGCATTGTCTCTTGTATAATTGTGCCATAGTGTACTAAACATAATAGGGCCAAGGCCATGACATGCTTCACATACATATCAAAGTTTGGAGTGCCTACTTGAGGCGCTGGCTGACTTTCTTCCAATTGAGCATCAGCAGAACAACGACAACAAGAAACCAAAAACCGGCTCATTCCAGGCATTTTCAAAAGTAAGCCAAATTTGTTATGTTGCCTGGCAAAGTGTTCACAGACACTTTGTATCCAAATCGGTCCTCAGACCGTACCGTATGCAAACCAAAATGGGTCCTCAGACCATCCCAAAGACAAACCAAAATGGTACCATATCCACAAAGAACCAAAACAAACTCACCTGGTGCACACAGGTCAAATGAATTTATTCTCCACTGCCAACTCTTTGGACCAAACGGTCAGTTCAAGGGTTTTGCCATTTAGGAACCCCGCCGGGATGACCACTGGCCGAGGCACCGGCCGGTCAAACAGATGTGGCAGCTGCGAGATCAGGAACTCTCTTGTGCAGGGATCCCTGGTCCCTCTGTCCAACCCGACGATGGCTCCGACCTCCTCACCCGTCCACAGGCGAGGATGGGCCACCCGATGGAGTCCCTGTTCGGGCACCAACTGAAGGAAGTGACCCGATTAGGGCCACCCGGGTCACTCACAACCACCTTTGAGCCTTCCACACAAATAAAGAGTCGGTCAGACAGTAGAGAATACAAACCAAGTATATTTATTCAGGTACACTCGGGCGGAGTCCAGTTTGACTAGCCTCCTGGGATTGCTGCAGAGGGACTGACTTCAGCAAGCATAGCGATACGTTATGTAGAATTCAGAACCAATAAAGACACACCCTGACTGGAAATTTCCAGTTGGAAGCAGTTGAACAAAGGAGATACAGAAGGATGAGTTTTGATCCTGAGACCGGGAACATGGTTGGCATCAAGGTCACTCTGCCTGTACCCGCCGCTCTAAGGGTGGGAGCAGGCCTATCTAGTGGGAAAGTTATGTGCTAATAAGAACAGTGTATTCATTAGTACAGCAAGGCTCAACCTTGGAGAAACGAAAACTATTGCAGCTGCTTTCAGCAGAGGCAGGGAAAGAAATCAATTTCAATCGTAATTCAAAATGGCGGCCAAATGTAAAATGGTGCAGCGAATGCTAACTTAAGGCACACAGTACATAAACAACACAGCTAAACCATTTTTATTCCAACAGTGTCCTCCAATGATGAGTTTCCTCTCTGATAACATGTATTAGAAATCATTCCACCCGAGTGTGAGCTGGAGGCTTCTCTCATCAGAATTGACCTCTGAGTAGGCCCATTTGGTTGGGCCTTTGCGTTCTAGAAAATGAAAGCAACATACTAATACCATAATATTCTCCAGCTTCATACCTCACTGTCTCAAAACAGCAGACGGGCTCTTAAGACATCTAAGTCCATGGTCTCACAGTTTGAGTGTAAGAGAAGGAAAGCCTTAGAGGACAATGACTACCGGACTCATCAAATGAACAGAAAGTGTTCAACGAGTACGACGACTAGCGTCTGCCATGACTTTCCATACCATGAAGGACAGATCCTTGGATTCATTTAAATTCACATAGGCGTAGGCGTACGCTTCCCGAATAAGGAGTACACAGTGCATGCGCTGTCTAGTAAGTAGTGCTCTGGAACCACATTGGTAATACACCTGAACACCCTGCCAAGCCAGGTTCTTATTTGATATTTTCTAATACAGGGTGTCACAAGATGAAGCTGTCTGTATCCTGTCCTGGTGCATAGTTGTGGAGAAGAACATTTCCTGTCCCAGTCCTCTTTAAGTTAAACAATTCCAAACATTAGAAAAGATGACCACATGTTATTTCATGGGCCCTTGTGTTTTTTCCTTGAGGTATTTGGGAAAGATGTTTGAAATCTGGTAGACTATCATGTATTTAACTGGCTGGCTGATTATGTTGATCAACGTATACCCAGTTTGTACCTGCGCTGGCTTTCACATGTATCTCAGAAGGCATCATAATACTGATCCAGTATGAGTGGTTCAACTGACTAACGTGTATTGTAATAGTGATTGGCAGGAAAGATTCAACAAGCGGGTACACCAGCTCCAGTAGGTTCAATAAATAAATTTGCTTTCAAAATATCTCAGCATGGTTCCAACTCCTTCATCAGTCTTAAGAAGTTGAGACATGGAATCAAATCCCCCGAAGGGTGTTTCTGTTCCAAACTGTGCCTTTATGTTCCCCTCAATTCAGGCTTCATAAGAGTACAAAAGTGTATGTCAAGGCAGCCCCTCTATAAACACATGGACCTCAGATAAAGGAAGTCCAGCTGTGCAACATTAATGTAGGAAACAATCTCCTTCATATGTTTTTGTAAAATGTCTCCAAGTAAGGCATTTCCTAGAACAACACCAAATGTATGCTCTGTTTCAACAAGCAAGGGGCACTCAGTATACACCTTAGTGTATGTTTTATGGCCCTTGAAGTAAGCTACACTATCACTCTTGCCTAATCCGTCTGCGGATATGAGGACATGAAGATGGAGAGATTAGTGGCTGTGATGCTGCACACATGTGGAAGCTGAACCCCTCGGGATATTCAACCTTTGGAGCCCCTGCAAAGTAACCTCTATGTAGTAAATAAAGACAGCAATTGTCCCAAATAGAACTAACTTACTCTGTTAATAAGTTGTGGGGTTTTTTACCATGTTTTCTTGGTGAAGTTATTTAGCTGCCATTCTGAGCCGCTGGTTTTACTCAAAACAAAACAAAGCAGAAAGATAAAGATTTGATTATCTGATGCATCTATGCTGCTGTGAGTTAGTCAAGGGAAGTCTACTCATTATTTTGACCAAATTGGCTGGGCTGCGTTTGAGGAGATGCAGATAGATACTGAAGGAGCCGGGTTCCCTCTCATACATATACTCCGGAACCCCCGACCGATGAACCTTTGGTGCCTGCTTCAAAAGTGCAGAGGGGAGAAATAACTCATTTGGTCTGACTTGCGTGCTCAAAGAATCAGGACTTCAAAGACTCACAGACGCCAGGTTCTAAGTTTAGTGCGTTTATTACAAAGCCAAAAATAACTGAACATACAAGCACCTCAAGATGAGGTTATAGAAATACATCGGAACAAATACAAAGCCAAACCTACGAGCAAAGTTGAAGTGTGGAGCATGTAGAGAATAACAAATTCCAACACCAGAACAAAGGCAATAAGTGCCCCCTCGTCGAGATCAGACTTTATTGGGGGTTTGTAAGTAAAACTCATCAGTCTGTCCCTACACTACCACTAACATGACATCCCTACTTAGCATTCTACAGGCAAGTCAGGAAAAGGTGTCAGCACGTGAAGACTTCCTAAGAAGTGCACTCACATTGCATGGGTCAAGTAGCCAAAGGTTACGGAGCTCGTTCTAAGATGCTCCTTCCCTCACCACCCATCTCCTCTCTTCTCCTGACTCAACCCCCTGGGGCACTGTCCCTAATTCCAACACCAAAATCTCAAATCACGCCCACTGCTCGTCTTCTGTCCACCTCATTCTACTGGGCACCCCTCATAGGTGATTTTCCACTCAGTTTCGATACCTCCCAGCTCCTTGCTCTGTGACCTTGATTCCCAGGCCTTCTCCCGTGAGAAAGAACACCATCTCCCATTATCAGCATTTCTTGTGTGAATGTATTCTTTCCTCCCCTTAGCCTAACTCCTAAAACAAAAGTGTTATTCTAACTAACAAAGACAGTTTTTTTTTCACCTGCAACAGAAATGTGAGAAAAGAACAAATGCAACATGCACATGAAATTTAACTATTAAATTAAAATGCGAAAGCAGTCAGGGAGAAGACATTTCAGGTCTACAGAAATCGGCCAAGATGAGAGAATAGCACATAGAACTCATGAGTTTACATATAAAATGAGCTCTTTTACTGAGCGTTTCTAAATCAACCCATTACATGGAGCCATCAAATGCGTGAATAAGTGCAAGATTTTAACACAATTCTACACGTTCATGTTTTCAGCTAAACACACATATTTTGCAACCTTAATTTCTTCACGTTTATATGGAAAATATGCACATCACTTTTCACATTATTACAGTACACTTCTAATGTTCCATGTTAATACGACAAAAGAATAAATGTAGGTGCGAATTACTCATGATTATAATGCACCCCTACAAATGAAAGAGCACCATTGCGCTCTATCAATACTTTCAACTGATGGCCTGTTCCAGCCTGTCACACTAGTAAACTTCAAGCAGGAGGAGGCGACTGCATTAACTTCTTGTTTCATGGTAATTTGACTGTCGAGGATGATGCCAAGGTTGCGAGCGTGGTCGGTCGTTGTAGGTCTGAGTTCTGCAGGCCTCGGAGCCCTATCCTGCCTTGTATTGTACTGGATATTGGCCTCCCTTGGCCATCTCTGGATTCTAAAGTAAGCCGGAGCTATTCCTCCTGCCTTCTTCTAGTGCCCATGCTTTAAGGGTAGATGGAAATTAAAATTTGAAGGTCAATATCTAACTCACCAAAAATATCAACCATGCTCATAGGCCATTCTTTTTGGAGAATATACCCTTCTCAGACTGGCTTCTTATGGCTCCTTTAAGAAACCCTTTCTAATTCCGATTTAGACAGAAACAAGATAATGCTACGGGAATGTCCCCTGCAAGGTGTTCAGTCATGTTTCCGTGACCTGGGTGCCCGTTTGCAGATATTTGGTATTCTTGTTTATTGTTTTGATCCTTGCCTCGTGCTGATCTAGTTGTTTGTGCAGAGGCCTAGGATGTTTTTGGGTTCTAGTGATTTAAGTGCTGGTACTGTGAAGAGAGTAGTTAAACCTTGTCTTTCTTAACTTTCCTGCCCTTTTCTGTTTTCCTCAGTGACTTCCGAATCCTTGAGATCCCTCAGGGCCCTCCACTGTGTTTTCCTATCAGGACTTCTAAATTACATGCAGAGTAGAGGGTCGCTAATGATATATGGAGATTACTTGCTTACATTGTTGCCTGCGCTCCTGGGAAGGATTCTGCTACTTTGTGTGGAAAAAGTCCAGTCCCCCATAACCTGGGTTCTTAACTTCCACCTTCGTGTGTACAGTATGGTTGTCCTACTCAGAGACTGCTGTTTGGGTCATTTTGTTATGGAGGACAGCATGTATTCCCTATATGAGATTAAAGACCAGCCTCTCATACTTTGTCTTTCGAGCAGCCCACCAGCTGTATCATTACCGTCTGTTTATGGACGTAAATATACTCCCTTCCTATGATTTGACCAGCAACAACTGTTTATGCACAGCAGCCCCCGTTCCACCTGGCAATAACCTTGCTGCAATTAGGGTGTCTGTTTTTATCCCACAATTCACTTCTACTGCTTCCCAGCCCCCAAATTAGAAAGCTCGGGGAAAGCCAGAAAAGTTGCTCCTCGCACTGGTTAAGTAGATAGTCTGAAGTTGGCATACCTACTGGACACGGGCTTTCCACCTGTGCAGCCAGGTTCAGATAAGTGCAGGTGATCAGGAGCAAGCGATTTCCAAAGGTTTTGGACTTTCAGAAGCAACTTTACAGCATCAGATGATAGAAGGCAACATGTGAGGGACAAGACTCCTTTGCTGCTCCCCTTGATGCTATATCTAAGTGTAGAACAAGAGGGCAGTGCCAAAGCTGCAGTACCATGCTGTGAAGATGGGGAGGTGGACTGCTCTAAGAGGAGCTGCCCTGACTGGGAGGAGTCTGAACAGAGCCTCAGTTCTTTACTCAGTGGCGTAACAAAACTTGAGGTGGCCCTACTACAAAATACATGGAGGACTGTTACTGTTGTCCCTTGTCATTGATAGTATACTGACACCCAGATGAGGGTAGTATCCATTCAGAAAGAGGAAGCCGTCAGCGAGTGACAACAGTGGCGTAACATTAGCCCCCAAAGTGCGGGAGGTCCATGGGGCGCCCTTTGTGCTGTGCATAGTTACCTGGCCCCCGGCCAGAGAGTTCCTGACTTGGACCGAGGTGGGTGTGGGGGGACACGGACCTAGTCATGGGGGGGTGACCCACCACTCCTTCCCCCTGCGCACCCTAAACCTGCCCCACAAAACTGCCCCAGCACAGAAAAATACAATAATAATTACATCTTGTTATTATCTATGTTTTTTTGCCGTGCTTTAAGGCAGTGGGGAGCCGCCCCAGACTATGTGCTTGTCCATGCTTGTTAAACAACCTGTCTTAAGAAGCTGTTGTCAGGAGCCTCCGCAGTCTGTCACCTTAAATGTTTGGTAGCAAAGGTTTCAGTCATCCATCAGAGTAAAAGTTAACAATTCACCTATCCCAGCGGAGAGTGTGGCGGATGGTTAGTTGGAAAAGGAGCTTGCGTTTTGGGGCAGGGCCTGCAAATAGTAGAAGCAAACACTTCCTGTGCAGAAACAGAGGAGAACAGCCGGGGGCAATCATTTCCGGAGCAGCCCAGGCAAGGATAGGTTTTAAGCTCTCGACTTTTTCCTCTCGGCGGTCCACACCTGGATACAGCAGTCGAAAACCTTCTCCTGTGCTAAATGAGTTTGCACCACTGGCACCCTTTCAGATGTATTCTTTTATCCCGTTTTAAGGGACCCTACAGGCAGCAGGTAGTTAATTCATCAGTTTATTATGGGTTCCTGTCTTCTCTATGTTCTGGAAAGTCTAAAAAAAGGAATGGGTGGAGTCACCTCGGTGCCTGGCCATCAACAGTCTTGAAAATCAGAGAGCTGTGCCAACTGACTGGCTCAAAGATCTACTGGCAAAAATTCACTTTGACCAGTTGTAAATAATTTCTACTAGATCCAGTACCACAACATGGCATCGGACATATATTTATCAGAACAAAAGATTTACTAGGAACCAAAAGATCACATTAATTGGTTCTAAAAGGCAAGTGGAATCAGAGGGAATTGTATCAATACCAGTTCATTAGCTTTCCCCAGCCCACATGCTGGCAAATGGATTAATATGAAACCATATGTAACTAATAAGCGAGGCATAAACAGAAGAATGCTACACCAACTTCAACAACCTTTAATTGGGTACCCAGTATTAATAGAATGTATTATATGTGCACAAAAATGAAAGTAATGTTTTCAAATTAGTCAGCAAAAATTAATCTGAGCTGTGAAAATAAACCTAAAAAAGTCATATTCAATTCTTCTTGCACTCGCTTCCAGTTTCTTTAAGAAAAAGTTCCCAGTCAAAGCCAGTGGAAATAGACAGATGTGTTTGACTGTGTTGGTCTAGCAGTGATTCACATATCTGAATCCGATTAAGAGGGGTGTCTGTTTCTTTACTTGCCTGCCTCGAGAAACTGTGACCGCTTGTGGTCCCACTGGCTTGCTCTCTGTTGACAGGTTGCTGTATCAATACATATCAATGTATAGCCAGGTTGCCAATCTGTTACGCCACGTTACCGCGTGCACAGCTCATCAAAACTCACGCATACAGAATGTAGCTACCTCACTATTTTTTTAATTAGCGCTCTTCTTGCTGGCTTTAGCTTCTTAATTGGCAAGTACTTACAAAGCCCGTCACAGTGTGTTAATACGACGAATATGGATGTTCAGAATTATGATTCCCCAAGCTAAATATTTTCAATGGTCTCACAGAGCATGTCATGAGTGATGTAATATGTGAGGTCATAAGCCGTAAATTATAGTTAGCTCTGTAAACTATAACTGGTGAATTTAAAGGTTGTTTTTAGTTTAAAATGGGATGTTATAACTGACATTTTCACCTATCTATAATGTCACTTTCACCTTTGTTTTTCTTCAGTGAATTTATAGTTTTTTTTTTGGCAAAGTGGCAAATTATACCCACAACTAACTAAAACGTCACTTTAACCTTTTTTTTTTAACCCAAAACAAAATATTACTAACATAACTAACTGCTCGTATTAAGCCCTTGGCTGCAAAAGGATACTTCAGTATGTGGAGGTAGTGGGCTGTGCATGAAGAGCTGCACAGAGAGCACAGGCTGTGTGTAGTAGGGACTTTCCACCTAATGGGGCTTAGGTGTCTGGACAGAGTGAGCTGTACACGCATTCTGCACACAGAGCGCAGAGTGTGCGCAGTAGGGTTTGGCGAAGACCTCTCTACAGGATGTAGGCTGCACGCAGTAGGATTTGGTGAGGGATTCTTCTATATGCAAACACTGCTGTACAGGACGAAGGCTAT